>NC_136479.1:14367820-19802820 GCF_902686455.1 Sciurus vulgaris | reverse complement strand
GTTGGTGGTGCTGGTGGTGGTGGTGATGGTGTTGGTGATGGTAGTGGTGGTGGTGGTGGTGGTGGTGATGGTGGTGGTGGTGGTGGTGGTGGTGGTGGTGGTGATGGTGGTGAACACAGAAGAAATTTGAGGGCATTCTGGAAACAGCACAGGAGAGGTGTGGAGGTGTGTAAGAAGGATATTCAGTGGGAGTTGGCCAGGAGAAGCAATTCTCAGGATGAATTTGAAAAATAAGTAAGAATATGAAGGTTACAGGCTTGAAATTAGGTCAAGAGTTGAAACACTTCTTCAGGCAGGGAGAAGATCTTTTGGAAAGGTTTAGAAGCCAGAAGAAATGTAAAGAGCAGCCCGCACCCCACAGGGCTCTGGAGCAGGGCTGGGTACATTACGGAAGCCCAGCTGTCCAACGTTGGAATGAAATTGACTCTTTAGATCCAGGCAGAGCAACATTTGAATTTAAGGTCGTTCGTTTGTTTACATATCTATCTATGTTCAGTAGTGAATGCCATTGAAAAAAGCAAGACTCAATGATGCTATTTTAATTTTTCAAGAACACAGTTTTTATGTTTGGGAAATAAATTAATTCTGTTTCTATTTTTTTAAACATTTCTGACTCCCGCTCTTCACACGTCACCTTTCCATCTCCAGCCTCTGGGATCATGCAGCACAGCTCACATCTCTTTTCTGAAATCATCCTTTGTCCGACCTGAACTGGGAACCCCATGTCCCTCCGAGACCCTCCTCTCCGGGGCCAAAATGTCCGACTCTCCAAGCTCCTCTTCTGCGTCCGAACTTGCCCGTCCTCGCCTCCTGGTCATCACGCTGGGCCTCCGCTCTTGACCTTGATCGTCAGCATGCTCAGTGGAGGAAGAGTGTAGTGGGTCTTTTTCTCCCCACCTTGATACTGGAGCAGACGCGGGTACCTCTGAAGCAGAGCCCCTGTTGTCCTATTCCGTTGCGACTCCGGGGGGCATGCGCAGCACGTGCAGCTGGTAATGAGCACTCACCTTTGTTTAAAGGCTTCAAAAGACCAACCTTGACTCGAGAACCTGTTAGGACCGGATTCCCGTGCCCCTGAAAGCCGGGCCGTCCTGCTCCCCACCTTCCACATCACACTCCCATCTCCCCTATCAGCAGCTAATTGTGCTGAACCAGGAGTGTTAGCTGAGTTCAAACACAAAGCTTGTGAAATTGAGGTCACTTGGCTCCTAATCAGAGTTCAGACACCAGCTGGGAGCTGTAAAAATTTCCTTTGCCAACCATCAACTTGGAGGAGACCAGAGTACAAGGAAGAGAGCAGTAAATTGTGCACCCACCCAGGTGACCATGCGGAAAGAAATGTCCTCAAGCCCCATGGAGGGGATCAGAGGTCTGGAGTGGCGAGCCAGGCAGGAACGTTCTGCTGGCGGACGTCCTACAGGGAAGCAGTTTCCATCCCTGAGCTTCTCAGCCTCCTGCCCCACCTGCAGAATGACCTCTCCATAGGTCATACAAGCTCTGAGTGTGTACTGAGTTTCATGGGCCTAAAAATGTGGGTAATAAAGCTGTAGAATATTAGATAATTTCTAAAACTGGTCTCTGCTGTTCACAGACCTTCATAGATGTTGTCTGAAATGCCTTTGTCTGCTTTAAGTCTCCCTTTGGGGAAACTAGCCCTTCTCCATTCTCTGAGCTTGTGGCGTTGACCCTTTCCCTGGTTCCAGGAATTGGCAGGAGTCTGAGACTAGAGCCTGTAAGGTTCGTACCCTTGGCATTGGGGACGCTAGGTGTAATGGAAGAATCCCTCTTCCCTGTGATCCCTGTTTTAGGGAGAAACTAACTCTCATCTAGAGAGAGACCCCATCTGGGAATTTAGCCAACCAGGAAGAAAGCATATTCAATAATTAGAAAGAGACTTGTTAACACAGACATTTTGGAACCAACTGTTCCACTCTTTGATATGCCCAGTATCTGAGCCACTGATAAATCAATTCCTATTTCCATTGAAAACTGATTGAGTTGTGTTTACGTTAATTGCGTCCCCAGTAAGATATCACTTCTAAATTGAGGGAAATTTCCCAGCGTGTGAGAAAAGAGAAATTAAGAGAAGGGCGTGCAGATGAGGTGAGTGGCCAGATGCTGAACCAACAGCAGAATTCGGAATCCGAGTTTAAAAAATGGCAGTTAGATATGAGATGCTGGCGATTATGGGGTAACTGGGCGTCACTTCGGACTAAGGTTGATGATGCTGATATCTCAGTTATTTGACTTTCTGCCATGTGACTTCTATTTCTCCTCAAACCTTTAGGAGAGTCTTCAACACACTTTAAAAGACCAGCTCTTACCCAGGTTAATGATTTGGGAACCAATCAAAGGAAAATAAAAAATGGGTCCCCAGAGTCAAAAAACAGAGGAGCGATGAGAGGAGATTTGTATGAGCTTGAGAATACATCAAAAATGGCTCTGGGATTTTCTTAAAATGTTAAAAGCTGCAAGAGGATGTTGGCTTTCTGCTAACCGTGAGTGACACTCATATAATCCGCACAGCAATATTTTGGAAGCTCAACAGAGAACTTAGGTTGCAAAGAAAACACAGGCTACAGAATTCCAAAAGGCAACAAGGCCCTCTGAGGAGAGATGGGTCACACACACGGTTACATCTTCAGCAGAGCACGGGGAAGGGTGGTCATCATAAAGGAATGAACAATCAAACTGAAATATTTTAAAGACCCAAGACAGAGCAAACAGGGCAGTGCAGAATCCTTGGGTGCTGCCTAGTCTAGAGGAGTCTGGACCCACTAAGGAGACTTCATTCTGTGGACCTCCAGAGGTTTCCAAAGAGGACACCCTCGGTGTCTCAGACCTGCAGAGATTATCAAGGTTTGAGGGTAGAGTTGGAACACCTGAAGAAGCCATCTGTGCCTCAGGCCCTGCTTGGGTAAAAGCTGGTGGGCATCTCCCACTTGAGGACAGGCATAGCACCCACCTACAGACTTCTAACGATGTAAAGTAAGAACTGCATTCCACCAAGATGGGGAGGAGAAACCTCCACGTCTCAGACCCAACCTTCCTTTGAACATCAGACCAAAACTGTGGCCTCTGGGTAAGAAAAAGAAAAACCTACCAATCAGCCTAGTGTCCTCGTCACTGGGAGAATAGTGACCACCACTACAGACACCCCGTACGCTGAAAGAACACTAAAGAAAGGCCATCTGCTGCCGGCAGAGCACAGGACAGAATGTTGAGAAAGCCATGTTCCGGAGACTCAGGTTCACTGGGTACCAAAGGCGAAGGGTGGAACAGGAGCTCTGAGAAATCCCTGTCCTACCAGAAGTCCTATGTGTGCCATGGAAGTGAACTGTGGACACAGGTCAAAATACAGAAAAGGACCTCGTCTATGGAGCAGCTGTGTAGGACCTACGAAGGAAGTGAAAGAGATAGAGAGGAAACCCCTTCCGATCTTCAGGTGTCAAATTAAGGTTGATAGGGGCCACGAGAGGAATTTTCAGACTGGGTTACGCTAAAATTAATCATTGCAATGACAACAAAAATAGCAAAATCACACCTAGTTCAACAGCGTCTAAGTGGATTCGATTCGCAACACAGAAGACTTGATAGAAAAGAGAGCGTGCCTATTTCCATACATAAATATGATTTACTTCAAACTCTCTAGTTCTTTTACATACTATATTCACTACTCAATAGAACATTGTAGAAACATGAACAAGCAAAAACATGTCTACAGATAAAACAGCCAACAGAAGCAGACTCAGAGAAGATGCAAATATTAGAACGATCAGACGGGGACCTTAAGTCAACTAGAATATATTAAGACATCTCATCAAAAGACACTCAATGTACATGAAAAGATGGAGAATTTTTGTGGAGAGAAACTATAAAAAGTGAAATGAAAGTGAAAAATCAGAGATTAATATTTCTTTCAACATGCTTACCAGCCAGAGAAAAGGAAATAATTAGTGAACTTGAACCTAGCTTAATAGAAATTATTCAAATAAAAAAGGAGGGAAAATGGAAACATCCAGAATAATAAAAATGCATTCTGACATGTACAACTAATTAGAACATATAAAAAAAGATAGTTATCCATCTTAATAAATTGTAATTTAAATTTATTTTAATGAATTAATAAATAAGTTGTCTATCTTATCCATAATAGCTCTTTATTTATCTTATTGCAGATGCTTTTACATTATCTGTCTTACTGCTTTTTAAGATTGTCTCTGTCTTCAGTTTTCATCAGGTGGATCATGGTGTGTCTTGGTGTGGATCTGAGCTCAACCTTCTAAAAGTTTGTTGAGATTCTAAGACGTATAGATCAATATCTTTCATCAAATTTGAGGTTTTCGGCCATTATTTCCTTAAACTTTTTTTCGTTCTTCTCCACTCTCCTTCTCTTCTGGAACTTCCAGTATGCTGGTGGAGACATACTGGTTGGTGTACCACAGGTCTCTGAGTTTATGTTCACTTTTCTTCATTTATTTACTTTCTATTCCTCCAAGGAAACAATCCCACTGGCCTATCTTCATTTGGCTAATCCTTTCTCTTGCCTCTTCAAATGTACTTTGGAATCTTTTTACTGAATCTTCATTTTAATTACTGTACTTTTCAACTCCAAAGTTTCTATTTGTTTCTTTTTTAAAATTTCAGTCTGTGGGGCTGGGGAGATAGCTCAGTCAGTAGAGTGCTTGCCTTGTAAGCACAAGGCCCTGGGTTCAATCCCCAGCACCCCCCAAAAACAAAATTTTCAGTCTGTTTATTGTTAGTCTGTTTGGTGAGGCATCTCTCATTTCTTCCTTTCATTCTTTAGATGTAGTTTCTCTTATCTCACAGACCTATCTAAAACAACTTATTTCAAATTCTTATCTAGAAAGTAAATGCCTCTGTTTTCTCCTGGTTTCTATTGATCTCTTTCTTCCCCTACCATACTTTCTTTTTCCCGTAGTACTTTCTTGTCTCATTGGATGCCTTGTAATTTTGTTGTTGGAAGCTGAAATTTTAAATATTATAGAGTAGAAGCTAAGGAAAGAAGATTCTCTTTCCTCTCCAGCAGAATAGTAGCTGCCGTTACTTATTGCTAAGGTTTTTGTTTAATGAGGTCATTCCGTAAAGTCTGTATTCCTTATTATGTGTGGTCCCTGACTTTTCTGTTCCCATTGGCTCAGTTGTCATCTAAAGATTGAACAGGTCTTTCCTCAAGTGCCTGAACTAAAACGTCTTTGCCTTTGCTGAGGGGGTCTGTGTATGTGTTGGGGTGCACCTGTGACTCTCAGCAGGGACACTCAGCCAGGAAGTTTAGGACTCAGTCTTACCATTCAGTTACTGTTTCTATTGAGCCTCAGGATGATCAGGAGGTAAGAACTTTGGGCATTTGTAGCTTTTCTCTGAGTGAAGACATGGCCCTGATCATGTACTTAGGCTTCCAGATTCTCAGGGATGATGTTGGGAATCAGTCAAATTTTTAAGACCATCTCATTCCTCTACCTTTGTTCTTGAAATTTCTAGATGGCATATTAGTTACTGTACTGTTATTAATCAATAACAGCAACCTACATCCGACATCCCAAAAATGTCGATTCTCACAGTTTATTCTGTTTGTTGTTACTGTTGTTTTTGTTGCTTTCATTGAAAAGTCATTTTGTTAATGTCCTGAAGTTTCTTTTAAAGTGAAAACTAACACTAACAACCAGCAATCCCTCTCCTAGGTGTTTATCCAAGAGGAATAAGAACTTAAGTACAGATAAAAATATCTGTACATTAATATTTCTATTGGCTCTATTCATTTTTTTTCAAAACCTGGAAACCATCACAAGTTCTTGAATTGTGAATGGAATGACAATACTGTGGTATGTCCATATAATGGAATACTACTCAGCTAAAAAGGAATACACTACTGCTATGCATAGTAACAAGGATACATCTCAAAAGCATAATGCTAAATCTACATTGTGTACGACCATAGAAACGAAATGATGTACCCCATTTGTGTACAATGAATCAAAATGCAGTCTGTAAAAAATTAAAAGCTAAATAAAAATTTAAAAAAGTCACAGATGATATACACACAGAAAAAAAAAGAAAATGTAATATTGTCATTTCCCTTAATTAACCAAAATTAAATAATTACATGTTAAAAAAAAAGAAACCAGACTCCAAAGACAGTATTCAATTTGTAGGGCATGTGGAAAATGAAGAACTGTTAGGATGAAATAGATGAGTGGTTTCCAAGGTAGATTGGGACAATCAGTGTTTAGAAAAGAACACGGGGATTTAGAAAAAAAATTTATTTTTACAGACTGCATTTTGATTCATTGTACACAAATGGGGTATAACTCTTCATTTCTGTGGTTGTGCATGATGTAGATTCATACCGTTCATGTAATCACACATGCACATAATGATGTCTGTCTCCTTCCACCATTTTTCATACCCCTGTTCTTCCCTCTCATTTCCCTCTACATAATCTAAAGCTCCTCCATTCTTCTCTCACCCCTCAGCCCCCCGACCCCCATTATATATCATCATCCACTTATCAGGGAAAACATTCAGCCTTTGGTTTTGTGGGATTGGCTTATTTCACTTAGCATGATATTCTCCAATTCCATCCATTCATCTGCAAATGCCATATTATTCTTCTTTATGGCTGAACAATATTCCATTGTGTATAGATACCACAGTTTCTTTATCCATTCATCTGCTGAAGGGCATCTAGGTTGGTTCCACAATCTAGCTATCGTGAATGGTGCAGCTGTGAACATTGATGTGGCTGCGTTCCTGTAGTATTGATGGGTGATTGAACGATTCTCTGTGTTGATCGTGGTGGTGGTGGTGCTATTTATGAACATACCATGGACCTGTCAAAACTCACAGAACTGTACACCTAAAATGGTGCATTTACTGTATTTAAAAACAGCACAATTATTTTTAAAAATAAAAGCATAAAGCAATAGAAAAGCAAGCGCTCATGCGACTCTGAGAATGTTTACTTTTGGAAATTCATAGAAATCTCGGTGAGTCCGTTGACCCTTCCTCGGGATAAGGTTTAGGGCATTGGAGGTGACGTTCACCAACTCCTTGGAGGACAGGGAGACACAGATGACACCACTAAGAAGTACATAGGAAGTCCCCCAGGTGGTGACAATGCAGAGCCCGTAGGCGCTGGCTACAGGAATCCACGCTCCACGGAGCAGTCCTTGACTCAGAAAGCCTTGTGCCTCTGACCATTAGTGACAATTAATTCCCAATGCATCCCACAGCTGAGGCAGACAAAGCAGTGTGGTGACATTCTAAGACACGCCCAAGGCATGGGGTTCCTTCCGAGGCTTCTAGAGTGAGGGTCCCTGGGGCCTCCTGTTCATAGCCCTGTCATCTTATGGCGAGAACTGTCCCGAAGGCATCCCTGACAATTCCTGCTAGAGCTCAGGTCAGCAAAGGTGAGGGACGAATTTTCTTTGACTGTGACAGTCTGCAGCTCTTGATTTGGCAAGAGCCCTGGAGTCCAGGCCTTTAATTTTTTTCCAGGGAAATAAATACCACCCACCTTGCTTCCTGCACCAAAGCCCTGCTCTCAGCCTTCCCTGGAGGCCAGCGCTCCCTCCCCGCGTTCTGGCCTTTCTGAGAGCCAGACTCGCAGGCTTCGCGCTATGACAGATGGATCTTGCGCGCCCCAGGGATGAGCTTGGCTCCGGGAACTCATGAACTCAGATATTGTGTCTTGAAATCTGGGAGGTATGATCTCTTAGACAACAGCCTTGAATCCTCAATGTCACCCAGGCCGGCGAGCCAGCTGCAGCTCGGGTCGCCTAGCCTGGCTTTCCCCAGGTACTGCTGCTTCCGGCTGTTCTTCAACTGGGTTTTTCTCTAGTTAGAATTTCCGTCGGGCTCACTCCAGGTGTTTCATCCACCTTGTCCCGTTAGCCCCCAGGGCATGATCACAGGGCAAGTTGCCAGAGCAACAGAGCCTGGCCAGAGCGCAGATGGCTACTTAGGCCTCTTAATGTGTCATATCTATGAAGATCTCTGGGCAAAGCAAGTCACGGAGCTGAGCCCCCAATCAATTAGATGAGCAGATCTGCACCCCTCACAGTGCTTTTGGAAAACGCAGCTCTTCTCCAGTGACATCTTCTCTTTTGTCTGTTAAAGTCCAATGAGTGGCTAAAAGTAGATCCGAGCCTTGCCATCTCTGTCTCCATTTCACCTCCGTCTCCTTTGATCCAAGTCACCGTGGATCCCAGGAACCAGATCTGATGAGCATCTTGTGATGTGTCTGTTATGGGGCGAAACTTAAGAACAGACCCATCACCACTGAGAAGTCCAAATCTGAGTCTTTATTAAGCCGGCTGGCTGACTGTCTCACACAACGCCCCCAAAAATGGCTATTGGGAGAACAGCCCTGACCACAGGGTTGTAGGGGTTCTTATACCAAAAATCACATCAATCATAAGTGTCTGTTGCTATGATTCAAAATTACACATTAACATCATGAGATCATCGACAGAGGGGGACGTGGGTCAAAATGACCCTTACCTAGGTACAAACTAAAGAATGGTTACTAACATCCACACAATTACCGTTCACATGGTACATGGTTTAGGAGCAATAGAAATCAAAAGAGAGCAATTTTTCTTTACATAGGAATTATCATTCTATATTGTTAAACATGTCACGCTAAGTAACTGATGATGGGCACAGAGGCGGGGTGTTCCCATGGGAGAAGCTTATTTCCTACACAACATGCAGTCTCAGAGCAAAATGGAGTCTGTTTAGTCTTTTCCCTTAGAGTCTGGCCTAGAACATTCTCATGGAGCCAGATCTGTCAGCCTATCACAGTGTCTCCCTATGCAAATCCCGACCCTTGTCCTCATTCCCCTTTCTACAAAGCCCCAAAGTCATCGTCCCCCGCTTGCAGGCAGGGCTAAGGACCCGGGTGCCCTGGTCTTCCTGTGGAGCTACGTGGTGAAGTTCTTTCCTGCTTTTCGCCATGACCTCTTCTGTGTGGTTGTTGGGGCCAGTGGTGAGACCGGACCTGCTGGATCTCAGGACTCTGGTTACTCTGCCCACCGACTTGAGGTGACTGACTTAGAATTGAGGTCACACCCCTTTGTGCTTCAGTTTCCTTGTCTAAAATTATGAATAGTACCTCTTACGCAACAGCATTTCTGCAAAATGTAAATGAGATGAAGACATGAAGCCCTCAGCACGTGGCCTCATGCTCTCTGTTCAATAGCTGCATCTCCCCCATCCTGTTCAGTTATCTGATAATCTGCAGTGGGATCCATGGCTGCACCATTTCACAGGAACTCTTAATATACAGAGCGTCAGGGATGTTAGGGAGAAAGTGGAAGTTTGAATAATAATCCATCTTATAGTAAAAAATAGGACTGCAACACCCAAATACTTCTCTTGCAATTCACATTTAATTAAACCTGTGAAGATGTTCCTCATGGAGGCCAGTGAGCAGAAAAAGACAAGGGGATTCTTGAGATAAAATTACCCTGGAGATAGAAATTGCAAAGCCATTGTCTGATCGAGAGTGCAGCGAGGTCTGGGTTCCCCAGGGTGTTAGGTAAGGCAGCAGTTGGTCTCAGCCTCGCCCTGGCTTAAGGGCAGTTTAAGCAGGGAACATACATGCAGGAGGTTAGCGCCAGGAGCGGGCGTGGCCTGCTGACACCTTAAGCCAATGTGGCATTGGGAGTGCACACTTGCAGAGGCCCGATCTTGGCGATGACCCCCATTCTGTACTTTTTGTTTTGTTTTATTCGTTATTTCACTGGCTGGCAACACCAGGTATCTACTTTTGTTGCCAGCAAAGTGCATTAGTAAACTCAGGAAGAATCTGTCTTTGGTAGTTATTCTTAGACTTTCAGCCTGAAGTGTGGAGAGCAGTGACAGAGGATGGGAGAGCAGTGACTGCCATCTTGGGTCTCTAGTGACCTCATGGCTGTGGCATGCCCCATGCCTGGGAATGTTTCTGTGCAAGGACACAGGATGCTCAGCTGCTGTGGCAAAGCCCTGAATGAACAGGAACTCCTATGCTAGACAACCACAGTGTTTCACCAGCTCCGCTTCTCCTCTTCCTGCTGGCCTTACAGTAACTTTAAACTTTCTTAAGAGCTCCGCAAAGCTCCTAACATTGCACTTTGCATCTGTGGACTGCAACTGGGGAAAAGCTACATTGATGTCCTGGTTTCTGTAACTTTCCTGAATACAAAGCATAATGGTTGCATAGTCTTTAACCTGATAATGAGACATATAAGATTGCTGGTGTAACTCTAGATCTGCATCTCCATCAGAAAGCGGAGCTCCACCTGATCCCAGCTTCGTCTTCAAAACCTGCATCTATGAGTCTTTATTTTCCAATCCCCCTTCACCCCTTGATGTACCCAAGAGCTTGGCTGTGCTGGTCGCAGCACTGAACATAAATTCTATCTCCAGCAGCAAGATGACTAGGTCCTTTTTTTTAAAACAATCTCCTACCAAATGATCTTTTTAATTAATTTTTTTATTTGTTCTAATTATTTGTTCCTCTGACAGTGAATATGCATGGTAGGTAGGCTTGCCAGACAAAATAGAGAGAATCCATTTGCATTTGAATTTCAGACCATTGATCCTTTTTTTTTCTTAGCTATTGGTAATTGAATACCACAACATTATTGGTGTTTTAACTGAAATTCAAATTTAACGCTATGTTCTGAATGTTTATTTGGTAAATCAAGCAATCGTAAATTCAGAAGATCTTTGAGCAAATCAGAACAGGGACACCCCAGGGAGAGGGAGACTGGGCATCTGGACAGACATTAGGCGCCATATGCGACTTGAATGAGTCACAGCAGGGACATCTCACATGGTCTGGGGGAGTCAGGAACACGCTGAAGGAAGAGCCATTAAAGGAGCGACCCGGAAAGGTGCAGAATCGTCAGGTGGAAGGAGAGGGTAGGCATGGGGAGAAATGAGCAGAGAGACTCGTAACTAACGCAGCCAGGCTACTGGGCAAGAGTTGAACTAAAAAGGACTCCAGTGCGTAAACAAATGGCGGAAATGAAAAATAGCACGCTTGGCACGTTCAAGGCGTGAAAGGATCTTGAGGTGGACGTGTGGCAGGATGAGGGTGCTGGGAGGAGAGGTGAAAGGGCAGACGGGGCTCCATGTGCCCAAGGATGTTCTGGCCAATTCGAGGTGTGACCTCAGGAGCAAGACCAGGCAGACTGAGACGCTGTCTCGCTGATCCTCACGGTGGCCTTGGGCAGCCATCCTCATGCCTTCCGGAAAGCTATAACCATGGTGGACCAAAGAAGTTCATTAAGGTGGCCTCCCATGGTGGACACTGGCCTGTCATACATTGGGCATAGTGTTGGGATAAATGGATGTTTTCCCCCTTCTTACAGGAGCCCTGAGGTAGAATATGTGGTTATCGCAGCTTCTCATTCGAGGAACCTGGTGCAGAGGTAAGCATCGCACCCAACACCGTGCGTGGGTATTTGGGGTACCTGGCAAAGCCCGGCAGCCTGGTCACAGTGGAGATGGGCCATGCAGACAACCCCAGCCCCACCTGGTCACTCCCTCCCTTGGGGAGTGGAAATCTGGGAAGCGTAGAGCAGGAGGTGGGGTCTCCAAAGCCCAGGTCGCTGGCTTTAGCAGAGCATGGCGCTCTTCTGACCTGGCTAGGAAGCCTGATTTGCATCTGAGACCATGGAGGCTGGGCAGCTGGGTGACTCTTGGGGTGATGGATGGATTTGTCTTGTGTTTTATGATCTTACATATTCTTAAAACCCACTGACAACAAGCTAAGTGATCTCTGATTGTCCCTTCTTTCATCTCCTTTAAATCCTGGGCGAACAGCCTCCTGGATCATCAGAGTCCCTCGGCTGCCTTGGCAGGCCAGCTATCGGAAATAAGAGTGGACACCGTAAATTGGAGGTAGACTCACAGGAGCTCCTGATAACCGATAGTGGAATTGACTAATTAGATACTAAGCTGGAGACTTACTACTTATCGACCTGATCTTCTGATTCCTAACAGCCATGGGAATACCAGGATTTTAATGGCCCAAACTCCTCAACCCAGTAGAGAGCACCTCAATCAATGGGAATGAATTTGGGGAAGCCTTAATTCAATTCAATTATTTTTACACCTATAATTGAACCCAGGGGCACTTTATTGAGCTACATCCCTGGCCCTTTTTCATTATTTATTTATTTATTTTTTTAATTTTGAAATGGCCTTGCTAAGTTGCTTAAGGCCTCACTAAGTTGTTGAGGCTGCCTTTGAACTTGTGATCCTCCTGCCTCAGACTCCTGAGCTGCCACGATTTCAGGCACATGCTACTGCACCTGGCTGAATTTCTCTTTTATCATTTGAAACCCAAAGCAAGGCACAGGACAAGAAGGGATAACAGTCTTAAACATAGTATTTGTCCTCCCTAAGACAATTGAATCTGCTTTGTTGCTGTCCTCTGGAACCCTAGCCATGCCTTATCCTCCCCCATCAGGAGGTCTGGTGCTGTGGCTGTTTGCAGACGGCAGCATGCACCTGTCCAGTCCTCCTCCATACAGGTATGCTGAAGCATTTTAGATGAATATGGGAAAATGAATGAGTTGGTAACTTGAGTCTGAGAGGAAAAAAGAAAATAAGAAAAGGTACCTTTGGCAAGAGAAGGGACCTCTAATGAACTCTTGTCCAGGTCACCGTTCTGTGGGGTTTTGGCTGAACTTGACCTTGAACCAAGATAGAGTTTTTATTAGAAAACGGGGGGAGAAGCATTTGGGCAGCATTCTGGTTGGGGGCTCCGCTGTTGAAGCAGATCCCCAACGGGCAGGCCACACACTTCTTAACTCGGCACTCACAGGACTTCCGGGGACCTCGGGAAGCGTCCATGATGTACGGTACATGTGCCTTGGTTTCCTTGGCAGTGAAATGGGGGTCCTGAGCTGCACCCATCACAGAATTTCTTCCTCTTTCTGCAAGTATCTTTTGAGGCCTGACTTTCTTCAGGGCAGCGAAGATTTAGCAAAGAGCAAAGAAGAGCGCTCCCCTCCTCTGATGAGAGGAAGTGGCTTCCCTTAGAAGACAGAGAGAAAACCAGGAGCGAGGCTTCTGCACTGAGAATGGAAACACAAGAACATGATGTGACTGTGACTGGGCTGCTGGGATCATCAGGGACGCCCCCTCCTGAGAGCTGGTCCCTCGCTGGAGGCTGGGATGGTGCTCGCAGCGGTCTGAGAGCTGGGTGAGAATATTCTAGAAAGCTGCTGACAAACCCTGAAATGGAAGACTTCGCAGGTCAGCTTTATCACTGCTGTGACTCAAGGACCCCACCAGCACCACTATAAAGGAGGAGGGGCTGATTTGAGGGCTCGTGGTTTCAGAGGTCCAGTCCATTGAGAGCTGGCTCCATTCCTCAGGGTCCAAGGTGAGGCAGGACTTCATGGTGGAAGTGTGGCAAAGGGAAGCAGCTCACATCATCAGGAAGCAGAGAGAGAGAGAAAGACTCCACTCTCCAGATACAAAATATACCCCAAAGCCACACCCCAATTCCAATCTCCTCCAGCCACACCCACCACTGCAATTAATCCCACTAGGGGGGATTAGTCCTTTCTCCTCTGAACCTCCTTGCATGGTCTCACAGGTGAGTTTTGGGGGACGCCTCACCTCCACACCATAACGGCAGGTTTGAGGGTTAAGTGAGATTATGCATGTAGAATATCTGACATGAGAAATGCTAAATAGGACGACGGCGATGACAATGATGGTGATGATGAAGGGGAGAAGGGGGAAGAAGGTACTTAGGAATTATTGCTAGAGTTTGGCCAGGGGAGCAGAAGGTGACCTCTCTGAAAACAGACCAGAAAAAAAAAAAATCAGGCTCTGTGGGCTCTCGTTCAGAGCTGAGCACAGAGCAGATGCATATTTAATTTTGGTGTGTTAGCTAATAAGGTCCTCAGACCCTCACCTCTGGGATCTGAGGGGCCAAGAGGTTCCCAATAGCCCTTCCCACCAGGGTCAGTCCGGGCTGGGCGGGATGCTTTCTGCGGTTGAGCAGAACTTGACAGTAGGAGCCCACACTCTCTGCACTCAATTTGCCAGTCTAATCCACAGCCCGGGGACCTTCATTCCAGAACTTCGGAAGCTCTGGCAGCACAGCCCCAGCTCAGAGGGAATCTGGAGCTGAGTTTATAAACATGCAGGTGCCTGCAGAGAGGCTGGCAGGGAAGCACGGTTGCTGAGCACGTCCTCATCCAGGATCCTTGCTGGAAGTACTCAGGTGCCAGATCTCATTACTGCTCTGAGAAGGTCATGGCGAGTCTCGTCTCTTCCCAGTGACTCCTTCCAAGTGGGCTCAAACCTTGTGGTGTCAGATTCACCCCACCACCCCAACACCGGGGCATTTATATTTGATGGCGTTGGATGAATTATGCACACACCCCACTGAACACAGATTTAATGAGGAGATTTCATTTCTGTTCCTTGCTTTGGCTTTTAATGGATTCTAGCTTCTGAATTAAGCATCAACTCAGTGACTTGAGGCTGCGAGGAATGCAGAAAGAGAAAGTGTCCCTCCTAAAGGGACTCGGAGGTGGCTGTTCTGGCAGCTCTTCCCCATAGAGTTTTGTTCCATTTAGGTCTTGTTTTGAGATCTCAGGTGAGTTCGGTATAAATTCTTCCACTGGGGTCAGAGGACAAGGATCATCACACTGGACAGTGGGTCTGGAACTCCAGGAGGCAAGATGATCCGAACACCAAGGAGAGGGGACAGCCATTGAAGTACAGTTCCAGGGTGGGTCAACCTGGAATGCTGTTCCCCAGAAAAGGGGTAGTGGAAAAGGTGTAAGGAGCTCAGGAATTGTCCAAGTCACAGCCCCGCGACAACTCTGTCAATACCTTGACTGTTCTCATAGGAAAATCTCGTCTCTATTTTAAAAACCAATATGGTAGCAGGGTTCTTCACCATACCCTTGACTCCAAGAGCAGACTGGCCAATCAGAGCCTTCCATCTCCTTGGACAAAGGATGGGTCTGGGTGTGGGCATCTGACCCAAAGATAGAATCAGTCCTGGCATGTTTGCTAGAAGATTCAGAAGGAAGATGTTCCATTTTGCTCCCTGCTGTTACTTACGGGTGGGAATATACATCTATGGGGCTGCCGTAGGCTACCACGTGGAGGGGCCCAGGTCATAACCCAACTGTCCAGCAGAGAAGAACGCATGTCTCAGAGAAAAAGAGGGGGACATTGTGTGCACATGACATTATTCAAGTCTCTGAATCCATTCCCACCCGAAGCTTGTTATACAATAATACATTCCAAGTTTTATTAAATTATTTTGAGTTGGCATTATTTCCTTAAAAAAAGAGAGAGATTTGTCTTATATGAAACCTGAGAAGAAACTAAAATAATCAGGAGAAAAAGCACAAAGAAATTCAAGGAGAAATGGGTCAGGACATAGTGGAGAATAAAGAACTATTTTTACAGGGTGCTGGGTTTTGGCTTGAAGATAAATCTCTGGCTCACAGTTATAGGGCTGGTCTGACTGTGTCTTAGCTCCTATGTCATTTTTATCAGAGTCATTGCTTGTAACTATAATAAGAGTAAAATATTCACTATGAAATTGATCCATATGAAAATAGTTTCAGTGGAATGAAACAGAAAAAAATTTGAAGCAGTTTAATGACGCTCACAGAAAATGTAACTATACTGTATAGAAAATTGATCTAAGGGTTAAATAGGTGTGAAGAGTTAGTTGCAGAAATAATCTGCCCACGAAAATAGAGTAAGTTTGTTGGGATTTTGTTGAAATAGCTAAAGTTATTCCTTGTTTTAAGACCTATGCCAGGAAAGAATAACCCTACACGTTCTCAGTTGGAATGAACCCCAGTTATAAGAGATTGATTAACAAGAAAAAAATGAAAGTTTATTAACATTATATTTCATATATACACGAGAAAACCAGGGAATAGGTGGTTCTCAAGGAGGTGACTTTGAATTCCAGTTTCTACAGAAACTTCAACAAAGAACAGCACATTTTTTTGAGAGCAGGTCCTTCAAAGGGGCGAGTGCCCCTGAGTTCAACCCTGGGTACCCCCCACCAAAAAAAGGAGTCATAATTATTGTACATAATAGTGGAAAACATTGAGACGTGTCTGTACATGCACATAACAGAAGTCGGTCCATTTCGCTCCTCAGAATCTCCCCTTTGCTTCTCCTCCTCCCTCCCCAGACCCCTTTCCTTTCTCTGCTCTAATGATCTCCCTTCTATTTTCATACAGTCCCCTTTTTTCTTGCAGAATACCTTTTGACTTTATAAATCTAATCCTGGAGCTGGGCACAGTGGCACGCACCTGCCATCCCAGTGGCTCGGGAGGCTGAGGTGGAAGGATCGTGAGTTCAAAGTCAGCCTTGGCAATTTAGTGAGGCCCTAAGTAACTTAGCAAGACCCCATCTCTAAATAAAAAATTAAAAAGGCTGGGGATGTGGCTCAGTGGTTCAGTACCCCAGGGCTCAATCCCTGGTACCAAAAAAAAAAAAAAAAAAAGTAAATAAACATATCTGGGGCTAGAGTTGTAACTCAGTGGTAGAGCACTTGCCTAGCATGTGTGAGGCACTGGGTTCGATCCTCAGCACCACATAAAAATAAGTAAATAAAATAAAGGTACTGTGTCTATCTAAAACTAAAAAAAAAAAAAAAATCTTAAAAAATAAAAAATAAATCTATGACCCTCTTTTAGGCAACAGAGGGAGGGCAGAGAGCTTTCTTGCATCTCCTTTTTTTTAACTTTGAAAATGTTTTTATTTTTATTTTTTATTTGTCCTAATTTGTTGTACATGACAGTAGAATGTTTCTTAATCATCTTCGGCTCTATAATTCTTTCTATTTGGGGATGGTATACTCTGGTCCCCAATACTTAAATGACTTCACTCACTTCTTTTTCTTTTTTTTTTTTGGTACTGGGATTGAACTCAGGGGCACTTGACCACTGAGTCACATCCCCAGTCCTATTTTGTATTTTATTTAGAGACAGGGTCTCACTGAGCTGCTTAGCATCTCACTTTTTGCTGAGGCTGGCTTCGAACTCGTGATCCTCCTGCCTCAGCCTCCAGAGACCTTGGGATTACACGCTCAGCTTTGCTCACTCTTAAACTGACCTCTAAACTCTTATTTAAATATTATATGATCTGATTCTCATCTACCTCTTGGACTGCATGGTTCTCTGCTTAACAAACCTCATGTTGCAATAGCTTCTTTGTGTTCCATGAGAGAGTCAAGTTCACTCCCATCTTTTGCTCATGCTGTTCCCTCTGTCTGGAGTGCTGTTCCCCATTCCTACCAATCTGTTCTCAGCCCAGGCATTGCCTCCTCGGAGAAGTCATCCCTGACTACCCCATCTAAAGTCATTTACAGTCACTCCCTGCTCTTTCTACATGGAACTATTTTCCAAATGTTTCCCATTATTTGAAATCATCTTCTTTACTTACTTGCTTAGTTCTGTCTTTCAGTAATACAGTCTGTGTGGTCAGGAGTGCTGTATCCTTGTTTGATGCTGAAACTCAGTAGAAGTTCAACAGAGGAACCTCTGTCCCTGGCCACACCTATGGATTGCCCATTGCTGGTGGGTATCTCTTCTCCCGGTGTCCTGGTCTTTGCTCCAAGACACAAGCATGCTGCTTGTGATAGACACTGAGGTGGGCTTCCCTGCTTCCTCCTCCAGGAAGGACTCATTGCCTGGCAGAGTCCATGAGTTAGCTCCTTCTGGGTCTTTTGAGCCTCACCTAAGTCTGGGCCTTTATTGGGGTAGCTTCCATTTAGCAGCAGAGCTTGTCAGAGATGTAAAGCTTCAGTCGGTTGAGCTCATGATGGGTCAACTCTGATAGGCAACTTTTACTCCAGAATTTCCCAACAGGTTGGCCAAAGATGGCAGCTGGGATTTCTCCCTCGCCCTAACCCAGCTTCAGACTCTCCCTTTGCCACTCAGGTTGACTCCTAAGGACCACCTTGCCTCTCAGACACCGTCTTAGCATCCATCATTGGAAGACTCAACTTGCAGAACTACCAGCTAAACCTGCAAGGCCCCTTGTTCCTGCGGCTGCCTGTGACTGCTGCCCAAGTTCCTGGTGACTCTAGGAGGGGAACAGAGTGCCGTCTGAAGCTTTTGCATCCTCTCCCCTTGCACCCTCTCCTCTCTTCGTCTCTTTTTAGGGAACCATTGAGCAAGGTCAGATCATACAATCCAGGCTAGAAAGACAGTGCAGAAGAAACCTGGTTCATTGACAGACTCGTCAGACCCCAGCCCCTGTCTGTCCTGGTCCAAGAACCTACCCCTGGGCTGCAGCATGGCACGCCAGCTAAGTAACTTCCATTTTCTTCCGTCAGCTGTGTTTTGGTGTCTCCTGCTCATAGCAACTTAGTTTATATGCAGTTTAATTTGACTTGGAAGAAAACCATTGTCCAAATGGAGTCTCGGGGCTCCATTTCGTCCCCAGATCTCCCTTTATAGCCAGTTAGACCCAGGACCCCAAGCTCCAGGACTGAGCTCTGATTGTACAGTACCTTCCAGACTCCGGCACCCCTGGCCTGTTCCCGTCTGGACCTATGCCTCAAGGTTTGGTTTCGACCAGTCTCATGCCTCAGATCCTTCAGCCTCCTCTGAAGGCTGTCAGATTGTCTTCCTCCTCTGGTCTCTGGTGTCACCTCCACCCGGTTCCTTGTCTTTGAGCTTAACTCACAGACACAAGGCTTGTCATTCATTCCTGCAGGCTGATCTCCTCAAGGCTGCTCAGTCGGAAGTGTTGTTTTGTCTAATTCAGTCCCAAGTTGCTTTCCCACCACGGTCTGAGCAACCCATGGCTCCCAGGCCTGAATGAGTCCTAGCAGCCCATGGACATGAGATGACCACACACACACACACACACACACACACACACACAACTACCATATCTTAGATCACATTAATAAGATCGTAAGATCGTAGTTCTTCAAATGAGGGGGGTGATGTGATGCTTTCGTCCCTGATTATGGAGACTAAGTTTGGAAGAGGGTATCTCAGGCCAGATCCCACTCCTCGGTTTATACCCAGAGGACCTAAAATCAGCACACGACAGTGAGGCAGCCACATCGATGTTTATAGGAGCTGAACTCACAATAGCTTAACTATGGAGCCAACCTAGGTGTCCTTCAACAGATGAATGGATAAAGAAAATGTGAGATATATATATATATATATATATATATATATATATATAGTGTGTGTGTGTATATATCGTGCACACACATACACACACACACACTCACACACACATTGGAATATTACTCAGTTTTAAAGAAGGATGAAATTCTAGCATTTGCTGGTAAATGGATGGTATTAGAGAATACCATGCTAAGTGAAATAAGCCAATCCCCCAAAATCAAAGCCTGAATGTTTTCTCTGATATCAGATGCTAATTCACAATAAGTGGGTGGCACTAGGGAAGAAGAGAATTACTTTACATTAGGTAGAGGGGAGTGAAGGGAGGGGAAGGGGCATGGGGATAAGAAGGGTAGTAGAGTGAAACAGACATTATCACCTCATGTACATGTATGACTGTGTGACCCATGTGATCCTGCAATATGTACAATCAGAAAAAGGAGAGATTATACTCTATTTATGTGTGATCTATCAAAATGTATAAATACATTCTACTGTCATGTGTAACTAATTAGGAAAATGAAAATTTTAAAAAATTTAAAAAAAAAGAAAACCTGGAGCATGTTCTCAGGAGAATATTTGTTCTGTAATCGATGCGTTTTACAAACATTTACTAAACACCTTCGATCCAAATCCTAACCCACCTAAGCACTTCTGTTCACCTTCTGGAATGACCCAGAACTTGTTCACTAGCGACATCCAACAGCAAGGGACAAAGGGCAAAAAAACTGTGGCTGGTTGGTCCAATGACAGATGCTGCGATATGTATGAGGTACAGGGTGGTTGTTAGGAACCACACCTGAGCAAATCCACTTCTTCTGATCCAAGATCAGAAGAGCTGGGCATGTTAAGGGTGTATGGCTAGAGACTTCTGGTTTCTTCCTCCAGGCAGGGCACCATGCTGGGTGTTGAGGACATAGAGGTGACCATGACATAATCAGGGTGGGCCGAAGTGGAAGACCTTGTTGTTCTCCATGAAGGAAAGTAGGAAAATTCAAAGCCACACACAAACACACAGCATGAGGGACATTTTAAGGAACTAAAGACATTCCCGTTTGGAAGGGATGCCATGGAGTCCTCAATAACTGTCTTCAGATAGCTAAACAAGTATCATAAAAAGAAGGATTTCAGTTGTTCTGTGCAGCTCCTGAAGGCATTCATCACGAAGAAGGACTTCCTGCTGCATTGTAAGAAAATAAGTGAACATTAGCTCGGGAGGTGGTGTTGAATTTTTCCTTTGAACTATGGAGGCAGAAGCTTGCCAGCTGCTAGGGATGCTGCAAACAGGATTTCTTTACTCAGTCAACATGTACAGACTGAGCCCCCACTAAGCACAAAGCACTGCTCTGGTCCATAAGAGCAGAGAGGAGATGGTTTCCCTCTCTTGTGGAATTCGCCTTCTTGGTGATATGAAAGGATGGAGCTCCTCAAAGGGTTGAAGGGCCAGACCTAAGATTGGCATGTTTGCATCTCGCACACAAGTAGGAGAACTGGATCAGGGAAACAAGACTGGGTATTCATTTGAACTCTGTTACCTGTGGATTTCGGAATTTGGGGCAGGTTAATGAACCTCTTTGATTCATCTCTATTAGTGAAGGAATCCTTTACATTTTTACCCAAGCGTCACTTCTTCCTTAAGTCAGTCTCATCTGAAGAAAGTTTTGAGAAACTATGTGTTCCCTCTATGGCTTAATTCCAAGGAAAGCAAGCTCATGATGCTCTTTTCATTAAGAAGAGTTCCATCAGTCCATCTAGGTTGGGGACAGCAAATTGCTTCAACTCCAAGTTACTGGGTGTTGGTTACTTAGTAAGCTTGGTCACTGGAAGGAGAGCGAGCCTACATCCCCAAGGAACTCTGATGGCAATGTACCCAATAGAAGCCGCCATATTGGATGGTGAGCACTCACCAGACTCTATTTGAAGGAGACTCTATTACAGAAGGTGGGTCAACAGAATTGTGATTCCATCTTCCTGGCTTTCTGTGGGACCACTGTGCTGTCAAATCTTTAGGTTGCCAAAGATAGTATTCTTCATATTACTTTCTTGGTTAAAACTCTATTGACTTTCAATTGCTTTTAGTAAAAAAGAAAAAAGAATGGTGGATGCAGGTCTGGCTTCTGGTCTCTTCAGTCTTGCCTAACTGTAAACTAACTCCCATTGTTTTGGTCTAGTTTTCTGTCTTCTTTGGGTTTCTTCAGCATGTCTGGGCTTTGCACATGGTGTTCTGTAAATTGTTTATTTTCTCCTGTTCACCATTATAGGTATTATAGGTCCAGTTTCTTCTGCCATTGGTGACACGATGTGGGCACTGAAGAAATAAATGAACATGACCCTCATTTCATAAAAAGAATTTACTCTAGTTTCCCATCATGAGAAGTCAAATGAAGATGCAGCGTCCCCATCGCCTGCTGGATTTCCTAATAGCTTTAACATCTATGAGACACGAACATGGTGGTTCAGCACTTGGTCTCCAGAGCAAATTTTTGGTCTGAATGAAATTCCTCCATTTACCAACTGGATGAATCTAAGCAGCTTGTTTAAATTCCACGTGTCTTTTAAAAATCCGTTAATGAAAGATGCCATTTCTAACTCTCAATGGCCATGTCTGTTGTGCAGATCCGGGGATTGATAACAACCACTCCTGACACATAGTGAGCACTCATTATATTCCAGATACGCGAGGTCAGTTTCCAGGTAGAGTGGACAGCCCTCCTCTTTGCTACCTCCCTCTGACCTATTTCATGCAATGGGATGTGAGGACAGTGGAGCGGAAGGAGTAATGTAGCTACACAATTTTATTACTGCTTTTCAATCCCTGCCTGGAGTCCTGGGGGGTGTGATATGCTCATGACGTGATGAGACAGGAGTAACGGTAGATCTTAATGGATCTCTGCATTCTCTCCTAGGAAAGCTGTCAGTAGAAGGGGTGGGACCATTGTCGTGTGGATTACACTCAAATATTTACACCGAGAGTGGTGGCATTCAGCTGCTGTAGCAAAATTCGGAGTGACATAAACCACAGATGTTCATTTCTCAGGGTCCTGGAGACGGGAAGTGTGAGGTCAGGGTTCCAGTGTGGTCAGATTCTGGAGAGGGCTGCTGTCTGCCTCACTTTAAGTAGCCATCTTCTAACTGAGTCCTCACGTGGCAGAGAGAGGAAGAGCCCCACTCTTGCTATACTCCTAACCCTATCCTATGGGTCCCAACCCCATGACCTCATGTAACCCAAACGCCTCACAAAGCCTCCACCTCTAAATGCTGTTGTCACGCGCTAGGGCTGAGGGCTCCAACACAGGCATTTGTGGGAGGACACAAACATGCTGTCTACACTGGGTAGCTCTGAAGAATCCCAAAGACAATGAACGTAGAGGTGCCACGTGTAGGATTGGGTGCATAGTAGGTGCTCAGCAAGTGTTGATGAGTCCGCATTTGAGTGGAGAGACCCACTGTAAGCTGAATGAGTGGATATGGGTAATGATAGCTAAGTCTCCTGGTGGGTCCCCGAGACTGTTCACAGAAGAAAGTCCATACTCACACGAGAGGCATATATTGTGTCGATCCTGCAAGAGGTTCATTAATTTACAATCCCACATTTTATTAAATTAATTTGAATTTTAATGAAAAAAACTAAGCCAGAGTGAATCCCATCTTGGGGTGTATTTCTGCACAGGCTTAGACAGAAAAGAGTCATAGGCCTCCTAAATTTCCCCAGAGGTTAGGGTCTATACAGCAAAAAAAAAAATATTGTTGAAAGAGATGATCTTCCACATTGAAATGACAGGTTTGTCCTTCATGGGAAAACCTCACCTGGGAGTCACGGTGGGACTTGAGACCCATGGCTGGTAGGAAGGAGGAAGAAGCTGAGCTGGGGCAGAATGGGAACAGGGGTGTCTGCCCCAGAGGCAGGGCCAACCCCTGGGGTTCTTCAATAGCATAGGTAAACTGGGAGTTTGCACTCATTTCTGGGAGGTGGCCCCTCACCTGAGCACTACTGTGAGAAGAGGGTCATTCATCAGTCTAAAGTGACAGGTGACATTTCTCCTTAGATGGGCAGAAGATGCCTCAGACCATTCCCAGTCCCCGGAAGTAACACCAGATAGCACTCAGGAATGCTTTGGCTCCTGGGAATCAAGCACCAAATCAAAGGACCTTAAGCAGTGAATTGCTTAACTAAATTAACAGAAAAGTTCAAGGGAAGGAGTTCAGGAACAGTTGGGTCCAGCTGCTTAAATCATACCATTTTAGGAACTTGTGTTCTTTCTTCTCTGGTCTCAGTTTTCTCAACAGTGGCATCATCTCAGGTAACTTCTTCTCATAGAGTCACTGGGATGGCCCCAAGCAATTCCTGTATTTCAAGCTTATATCCTACCAGCTTGATGATCCCAGGTTGATAAGACCATCCTTTGGTTCATATTCTTACAGAAGTTCTGAGGTTTCATTTACTGTCCCACCTTGGGTCACATTCCTCTCCCTACTGACTATTCTCAGGAATCACAGAGGGCCCTGATTGGCCAGCTTGTGTCATGTGCTCACCCTGAGCAACCTCAAAAAAAGACAGTCATTAAGTCCTTCATGGTTGGACCAGGCTGCTACTGCCAGAGCAATGGCAGTGGGTTTGGGCTCTACCAACAATTACATGTATTCTCCCAGCTGAGCATGCAGCTTTTAGGTCCTTATGCCAAAGTGAAAGAGTGGACTTCAGTGATCAGATGTGGTCAGGGACTCTAGTCTGGGGCAGATTGCAAATCAGGATCTGAGTCTGAAGATGAACAGCTTAGAATACCGTGGTGGAAATAGAAGCCTATGATTGTGAGAGGCAGGAGAATTTGCCTTAATCACCTCTGCACCCCAATATCTCTCCCTATGTCTGTCACATGATAGATGCCAATAGATTTCTAGTAAATGTTGGATAACAAATGAGATTATACTACCGTTGCTACTACTAATCTGATGTGACTGTAGTGTATGAACATTAAAGCCTCGAGAAAAGCCGTCTCCTGTTATGTTTCCTTTAAGTGATATTTATTGACCGATTACTCTGTGCCGAGTACTCTGATACATACTTTATTTTCAGTACCTCCATCTCCAAAATAGCCCTGTAAAGGCAAAGCTTTTATTATCCCCATATTACCCATGAGCCTCAAAGAGGTGGAGTCATTTGCTCAAGGTTGGTGGACTGGTTGAGTTAGAGGGTGCTGGTGAACCCACACGTCAGCCTCCAGACATGTCAAGGCTGTTTCAAGTGCAGTGTGGTTGGGGAGGGGTCCTCCTGTGCACAGTCCCTAGACCCCTGGGCCCTGCATCGTGTGGCTCCGCCCTCTTCCAGGGCCGGCTCCGCCCGCTTCGTCCCCTGGAGGAGCGAAGGGGAGAAGGTTCCCTGATCACAGCCAGGCTGATTCAGGGCGGTCCCTTCCAACTGCTCAGGTCCACTGGTGACACAAGTGGCCGGGGCGCCGCACCCCAGGAAGGCTGGGGACCATCGTCCCCGTGCGTGGAAAGGAAGCCACGCACGGTAACAGCCTTGGTGGCCAGGCAGTCACACCCGCGCGCACGCACGCTCCCAATGCACGAGCCAGGCTGGACACACACAGACTCCCTTCCTTGGGTGAGCACAAGACCCCCGCTGGCCAATCAGAGCCCTCCACGACCCCAAGAATGGTCCTGGGGGCTATGGGGTAACCCAAGAAGGGACAATAAGTGAGCCCTCAGGACTTCGCAAGAAGGGACGCTCTCCTGGGCTGGGGTCATCGCCCCGAAGGACACACGCGTGCAGTTCTGGAAATGCCTGGGCTCATCTCCACTTTCTTTCTGTCTCTGCTCCAGCCTCTGCCTGGACTCCCCACCCAGGGAGGGACTTTTGTGGGACGGTTCAGGACCAGAGTTGCCACACGCAGGGCATTTCGGCGGTGACTTCAGACCAGGTCCAGACTCTTCATTAGAGTCAAATTCCACCTGCAGACATTCTTTCTGCTGCAGAAACCTCAGAGCTCAAGTAATTTGATGATTTGATTCTAAGGAGATTCGGTGGTAGGTGGCTGAATATAAAACGTGTCTCCAAAACCTCCCCCTCCCCGATCTCTTTGATCATTAGATTTGTTCTTAATCTCATACACAGACATTTCGTGATTTTTTCCCCCCTTTTTGGCAGGTTAATTAAACCTGTCTTTAATTTTTTTTTTTTTTTTCCCTTTTCCAATTCTGTCTGAGCACCAGGGAAACGATCTGAGTCTCTAATCTCCAGCAGCGTTTGTCATGGAATATTCCAGACGTTCGGAACCATAAACCATCCCCTCGTTGAATCTGAGCTCTCAGCACTGTTCCGTCCTGGCTGCCAGAACTGATGCCTCATTATTTTATCAACTTTAACTTGGAGGGAGGGAAGGTTACTTAACATGAAAATTGAACAATAAAAATCTCAGGAAATTGGATATTTAAGCATTCAAAGTAATTGATATTGCAGAAAAAGTATGATTGACTAGAATTACATCCACACAATCTACTGCCCATTAGTTGGGATGCCCACATAACCCTCATCAAAAATTATGAGGGTTCATTTCAGATGCAATCATCTTCATTGCATTTATCAAAAGTCCGCACGCTCCAGAAACCCCCTCCTCTCCGTGTCCCCGCATTCCAAGAGCAGAAGGTTGAGATCTGTTTTTTCTTTTTTTTTCCAGAGGAGATGACATTTTCTAGGACATTGTGCCCTAGAAATTCCACACCCAATGCAAGACTTAGAAAAATACACTTTTTTTAAAAAGGTGGAAATATCATCTAGACAGCTGGAGGTAAAAATATGAAAAGTGATGCTCTTAAAGGAAAGAAAAAAAAAGGTTAAGAAAGGAAAAAAAATAAAACAGAAACTCTGTATTTATGGCTAGAAGACACTGTTTGAAGAGATCTTTACCTGGCTTAGGCTCACACAGACACTTCTCAGGGTCCTGCTGACCCGAAGGGTCATCTGCATACACCCTAGAACTTGGTTCTCTCAATGTAAAACTCAAGTAATGTGGAAATGCCCAACGCAGACCAAACAGCCCTATCTGGGCCCAAACCAGAAAGGCCTTGACTCACACAACCTTCCTGAGCTTCCCTTCTGCGACCTTGACCTCCATCTGTGTCCTCCGAGCCCCGTTTGCTCCATTCTGACGGTTTCCTCACCTGGAATGGCAGAGAAGCCCGCCATTCCTCACACCCTCCTCTGGAGTCTCCTCGGTGTGTTTTTCTCCTTCCCACCCTCCCTTCTGGAGGGCCAGGCTGCGATCTGCACCTCCATGCACCTCGGGACCCTCTGTGAACACGTCACCACACTCGGATGTCAGGATCTGTGGGTCTCTGTCCCTGGTGGAGAGCTGGGCTCAAGTGCAGGGTCCCTGCACTTCTAGTCCTAACTGCATCCGCTGTGCCTGGTCCACATAATCCTGTGTGATAATAGAACATACAGCAGTTGCCGACTGGGCTGAATCAATTCCACAGGCTCATCCTCGGCTCCTCAATAGATGCCTTTGGAGAGTCACCTTTCAAGTGTAGTTCAGTGATTTCCGGAATGTGCATTGGGACTTAGTAGCAGGTGACAAAATCATCTGAACAGTTTGCACGGAACATTAAGAAGAAAACGTAGGACACCATGAGACAGGTTGAGGTGGGATAGGGGGGTGAAGGCAGGGTGGAAAACATCGTGTGGACTTGGCATGCAAGATTAGATATTATTTCTTGGAAAATAGAGATTACATCTGTGCGTGTGAGTCAACATGAATGTGTGCATTTACACACAGCTGTCCATGTGCAAGACGGGGCATGACTTCGGGTATGTTCTGGGTCACAAGATTAAAATTGTGCACTTCTGTAATCTAGATAATTTAGGTCAAGCCTTTAGTAATAGAAACAGTGGATGATAACAGTGCATTCTGTCAAGACAATCTGACCTTCAGGAAGTTCAGAGTCCAACTTCCAACACGAGTAGGGCAAGTTAATTAGCCCTTGGAGGCAGCTTATTATGTTCCATTTTTATCCCTGGTCCTGACTTCCTATCCCAGTTTGTGGCTTCCTTGGTTCAGAGACATGTTTACATATGAACACGTTAAAAGCCACTTTAACAGGATCTGTTGGTTTTGAATACTCAGCGACCCATTCTTCTGTTATAGGCAACTTAGTTTCCTTTAGGGGGATGAATGCGGTGCAGGCTCAATCCACACTGTTCAGTGTGGGAGGCCCACCCCTTCCTCCCAGGTCCCGGAAGTCCTTATGTAATCCATCTACAGTCAATCCCGCTGTTGTACTTCCTTTCCATATGGTGTTCCTCAGTTTTTCATTGCTGTAGACAAAACACCTGAGAAAAATACTTAGAGGAAGAAAGGTTTATTTTGGTTCCTGGTTTCAGAGGTTTGGGTCCATAGTTGGTGAGTTTTATTGCTCTGAGCCTGAGGTGAGGCAGAATATCATGGTGGAAGGGTGTCGGGGGGAAAGCTGCTCAGCTCGTGGCAGCTGGGGTGGGAGGAGAGAAAGAAGAGGAGAAGAGAGGAGAGGAGAAGAGAGGAGAGGAGAAGAAAGGAGAGGGGAAGAGCCAGGGGCAAGTTGTAGTCCCCAATGGCACATTCTCCAAGGACCAATGCCCCTCAGCTAGGTCCCTCCTACCACCATGGCCATCACCTCCTGGTAGTCCAGGCAAATCATGAATTCCTAAATGGGTTAATTTATTGAGATCAGAGTCCCCGTGATCCAATCACTTTCTATAGGCACATGTCACCTCACTGGGGACTGTGAGCCCCAACTCATGAACCTCTGGGCGACATTTCTTATCCAAACCATACCGCATCCTAAAGAGTTTGAATCTGTCTAGGTCACTCCAGTGATTCAGTGAAATCCACTTCTGGAATTTGGGATGGAATTTTGGGAAAAGGGCCACTCAAGTCAGGAATGGCAACGGGCCACGCACACCCTGGAGATATCCTGCTGGAGACTAACGCTACATAAAAAATCAGGGACCCAAGCCACAGAGAGACCTGGGATTCAGCAACAAGGTGTACCACCCTGCACTCAGCCAGGGCCACCTGCAAGGAGAATTTCCTCTTTCACAATTAAGCCCCTTGGAGCTTGTTTTCTGTTCCCACTGAAGTGACCTGGGCTGATGAAGTCACTTTAACACCTTTATGGAATGTGCATGTGGGATGTTAGCATTGCGATCTCAGTGATTCACTTTTCTCCCTCCAGGGGGGTAACCCATCTGCTACATTTGCCTTTGGACGTGCATCGATTCCTGCAGGGAGGAGGCTCCTTCCCTGTGACCATAGGACTCGCTTTGGCCAGTGAGAAGCACTGTCGGCCCATTCCTGCGGGCGCCCACTGCTTCTGATCTGTCAACTCCCCATGAGGCCGGAAGGTCCCAGATGCCCTTTAACCTCAGTCCTGCAACAGGAAGACGCGCGGGACAGTCAAAACCTGTAGTAGGATCAAGAAATGAATGCTTGCAGTTTGTAAGTCTTTGGGATTTGGTGCTGCTTTTCTTGGAAACCATAAACATGGACTTATTTGCCTTCAATCACCGCGTTCACTCCTATATTTACTTGCCGGCATGCAACAATAGATGCGCGCGCGCGCACACACACACGCGCGCGCGCGAGCGCACGCATGCACGTGCACTCTTTAGAGTTCTGCATTGACAGTTTTCCTTTTGCTTAAGATGTAGATCTGAAATAGAGGAAGCACTTTAAAAGCCTCTGCAGGTTCCACAATGACGGGATGGGCAGGGGGCCAAATGTGGGAGATGCTGTAAAACAGTGAAAGGATCCGTCCCAGAAGCCCGGCTTCAGGAAACAGCAGGGACACGGCTGGCTGCCACCGTGACCCTTCAGCATGCGGGCTCCGGGGTTGCACCCAGGACCTGGGATCCACAGAGATGGGGTGTGGGAGTTGGTTGTGACCTTTGATCCCTGCAGAAGCAGATGGGCTTGGGCCGGTGCCAGGCTACCTGCAATCGAAATGGACTTGGACTCCTTCAGCTGGGCCACCCTGTCGTGGAGGTGCAGCCGCGCCGGTAAACCAGGCACAAAAGGCTTCTGCCCCCAGAGCTCACCGGAGAAGGCAGAGCCAAAGGACATCCGCTTCCGAAAGCGCTGACCCTGAAGGAACGGGCTGAGAGGTGGGACCTGGCAGCGAGGGGGAGCGGCTGGAAACGGTGCTGGGGCCCAGGGGTGTCATTTGAGCACCCCGAGGTCCCCGTGCCAAAGGCTGGCTTCCCAGGTGGAGGTATTGGGAGGGCCCCGGAGCGTTCGGAGGTGGGACCCTGTGGGAGGTACTCAGGCCGTTAGGGACGTGTCTCTGAAGGGGATCAGGGGACCCCAGCCTCTCTGGTGTCTCTTTTTGCTTCCTGACTAAATGTGACCACTGGCTCTGACGAGCACTCCTGCCATTTTGTGCCCCCCAAAGCAGGGAGGCTGCCCTGGGTCGGACTTGAACCTCAAGAGCCTTGAGCCCGAATAAACCCTCATGTACCGACAAGGAGCCGGCGTCAGGCATTTCCTTATAGTAACCTGAAGCCGACTCGGGGAACGGGCGGGGCAAGGGAGGCCTCAGGAATCCTGAACTGCTGGCGGAGCTGACGTGGAGGGTCCTCCAGTGGAGAGAGTGGCGAAGGCCGCGCCCCACAGCAGCCGATGCTGGGCTTCTCTGAGCTGCTGCCCTCTCTCCTGGGCACGGCTCTGGGTTGCTTCCAGTGCCCTCCTGGGAGAGGGTTAACCGACAGGGTTCTGGCTGATGGCCGATGGATAGAAATGGCATCGCCCTTTCCAGGCCCGTCCACTCCAGCTTCTCCAGTGCCCTCCATGTTTCCCTGGGTCCCTGACAGTTGCCTGGATGCCCCTTCCCATGTGCCCCCCTCCTGCTCGACCTGAAAGAGCCTCTTCCTCCGCCCACACGCCCTGGACTGAGGAAGGTGCAAGCAGGAAAGAGCTCGGTTAAGTCTCCTCCCTCCTGCTGAGGGGTGGCCTTGGGGTGGGAGCAGTTCCTGACAGCTCCCTGCTCTTCTGAGGCCTCGAAGAACTTTCCAGGCTCTTTCTGGATACCGCTGCTTCTCTCATGAGGACAGCAGGGCACATCTCCTGGCTCTCCCTCCCTTCTGGTCCCCTCCAATGTGAAAATCTGCCACAGACTTTCCTCCAGTGCAAGATACAATGGTTAATAAACCCATTTGGCAGCTCAAGAAACTGAGTCCCAGAAAGAAAATCTGTAATATCCCAACTTCTCTTAAAACCCTGAGAAATCTAAGAACACTGCACACATTTTGCATGAGGACTTGGCTAGATCTGCTATAATTGCTCCCCTGACCCCGTCCCAGAGACAGTGACAGGCCATATTTCATCCCTCACCCTGCACACTCTGCTCAGCACACACACACACACACACACACACACACAGAGGCAGTATCCTCCTGTAGGACCTCCCTCAAAAAGGGAGACCCTTACTCAAGTCTCAGGATGGCGCGCTCCAGGAAACACGAGAGACCGGCTTGATGCAAAAGCACGAGGCACTTTAATAACGGAGCTCCGGGCCAACACGTATCTCACACAGGAGATAGAGGAGTCGACCCCAAGGCTCAGAAATCAGGGGTTTATATAGGAAAAGTTAGGGAGTTTGACGCGGGTACACAATTGGCTGATTCAAACGTAAGCGGGCCATGACTACATTGATCACATCAGCAAGTAGTACGTGCAAATTGACATTCCAGCAATGTGGTAGGGCAGTTTATTTTGGTTAGCAGGGGTCAAGTTAACCTTAAAGAAAAGGGAAGAAGGGGGAAAGTGGGTGACACCAGATGGTCCACGGCCTCGTGGAGATTGTTTATCCTCCATGGCCAGTTAGTTTTTGATGCTTTGGCATCAAATCTTATTTTAGGCTTGTTTAGGTATGATCAGGCCTCAGGCCTGTCGCTCTTTGTTTCTTTTCCTAAGTTCATTTGCTAGACTACAGATTCTGTGCTTTAATTATGGACACTTAAATTTTAACTCCTTCACTACGGGCTTTGCAAACAGTAACTCATAGAATCATCTTAACACTCTGACGAGGTTACTATGATGGTGTCCATTTTACAGATGAGGAAACGGAGGCCAGAGGTGGTTAAGAGACAGCCAGAGGTCACACAGTGAGAAAGCGGCAGAGCTGAGGTTTGAACCCAAGTAGCCAGGTCTCCAAATCTGCTCCATGCTGCGTCTTGCGGCTTCCTGGAACTCTGCCTAGGTATTTCCTGCCCTTTGATAAACAAGTTCTTCCTGTTCAGGTGAGTGGAACTTAGCTACCGTCCTGCCTTCCTGAGCCCTCTTTCCACCCCACTACCTTCTCCCCACATTTCTACCAGTCAGCCTGGTCATTCTGGTAAACGTCCCTGTCATCGGTGGTGTCTCCTGGGTAAGGAGGTAAAGGGTGACACTATAGACCCCCCCCCCCTGCTTTGCCTAGAGCTAACTCCCAGCACGCACAAACCCTGAGAGTCTCACCAACACGCCCAGCAAAAAAGAAAAAACCCACAACTCTGTGTGTCCTGGGAACCGTCCCCTCTCCATCCCCCACTTCCGGTGCTCTGGTCCCTGGGCCTTGAAAAGCTGTCATTGTCTCTCCTCTCAGCTCCTGAGCCTCTGGCTACAGCGTGAAGTTCCTGTGACTGTTTATTTTCTGAAACGCTCTAGGGAAATGCCCCAGAGAAGTGACTTCTTTACATGTCCCCCCCAACCAAATATTTCGGCTCTTCAGAAGATGACCTTCCCTGGGTGCACGCAACCCGAGGCTGGATTTGGGATGCACACGCTTTGCAGAAAAGGATGTGACTGGGACAAAGAAGCCACTCGGTGACCCTCGGTGACCAGGAGCTTACTGCTTTCCATTCCAAATCTGCTTTTCTGTCGCTTCTCTTCAATGGTCTTGCTTTTTTTCCTTGGTCCGTACATAACTAAACAGCCTGATCACTTTCTGCCTCCTCCTCCTCTTCTCCTTCTTCCTACCATTTACCAATCAGTCACTAGGTGTCAGGTGTTGTCCTAAGACTTCGCCTATTGTCTCATTTAAAGATTTACAGCAGCAACATGAGTTCTGTGCAATTAAGATGGCCACTTTAGAGGAGACTGAGGCCCAGAGAGGGCAAGCGATCTCCTGTCCCCGGTGACTTGTCCTGGATTGTCCGGGTAGTAGTTGGAAAGGCCAGTCTCTTACAATCTGCTTGTCTTCTTCCCGCTACTCTTTTGGACTGAAGTTTAAGTTGAATGACATTTGATGGGACACGATTTAGGGGCCCAGGGGTATTCAAATGGAAGCAAGCTTTCCACCTAGTTTCCCCGGGAAGTAAGGAAGTGAAAGGCAGATGTCTTCCAGAATCTGGTCGGTGGTTGTCTCTTTCCTTCAGAGTTCTGACGGCCTCCTGAGCCAGGAAGCTCAATTTATGCTCAAGGCTTCATTGGGACGCTGATTCTTCCAGACCCAACATCGTGTCCCTGCTTTTCAATCTAAATATCGGGGTAATGGCCTCCTGGGGGCCTGTCTGTGGGTGACTCTGTAGCTGCTCATCTGTTCCTCAGCTGTCAGGGCCACCCTGGTCCCTGAAGATACTGGGCCGATTGACCACACCCCCTGGATGCACTGACCCACTTCCGGTTGCTCTCAGCCAGTGACAGACACGCGCAGGAACCCGGAGCGTGGAAGAGGAAAGGAACGGGGCTAATTTCCCCTGCTTCCTCCCTGCCCGGCACCCTAGTATCAGTAAAGCTTCAGCCTCCCATGGCTTCCCCGGGCAGCCTCTTTCTCCAGGACGCCACCTCTTCCTGAGTCCCAGAACACAATTGCTCCTCTCTGGCTTTGGGAGGCGGTGTTAGAATTCCATGTCTGCAAGTCCCTCGGTGCCTCATTATCTCCTGTTGGTTCCCTTAACCCTGCCCACGCCTCCATAAATACTCCCTTTATTAAAGATTTGAACCATCTAAGTAGAGATCTGTTTTCCATCAGGACCATGATAGGCCACACAGTAAGCTCTGTGAGGAGAAAAGTGGCCAAGTCCCTGAGCGGCCCTGAATCCACTTGCCCATTCCATCATGAAACCCCAGCCAGAAAGAGAGCAGAGAGGGTCCCCAGGGGAGTCCTTGACTTAGCTTTCATATTTACACCTAAAGAGCGATAGAAAGGAGATGGGGCACCGTGCATAGGAAGTACCTGTTCCCGCACGGTGGGCCCACCTCCAGTCACTCACTGCAGGTGAGAAAAAAAATATTGCCAAAGAAGGCCCATTGCTGCTATGGTTCTGGAACTTTCTATCACTCTTCATTTGAAGAAGATTCAGCACTTTCTCTCACATGCCCCAAAAGTCTCTTCAAAGATCTATTCACAGAATGAGCACAGAGATTTCTGGCCAGGTGAGGCAAGAAGAAAGGGCAGGAGAAGAGTTCATTCATTTTCTTTTCTAAGATTGATCTTGCCCTGTTTGAAGCATCTTACTTTGTCAAAACAGCCCTCTGAGGATGAGGATTCTAAGTGTGTTTAGGAGTCCAGAAAATCTCTGGGTCTTTTAAATGTGACTAACACCCAAACCTTCCATTTTAAGACTATAATTCTTTGCTTGTGCCCTTAAAAGGAGATAAAAATTACACATGAAATAAAGGGTACGAACTCCATGTGTGAACCTATTTTTGTTACTCTAGCAAAATATCTGAAGCAGGGTACCTTGCAAAGAAAAGAAGTTTATTTTGCTTAGCTCATAGTTCTGGAGGTGCCTGGGTCCCCCACAGCCGACACTGTCACAGAGGCAGGAAAAGACCACACTGGAAAACCAGGAAATCAGAGGGAGATTGAGGTCCCACAATCCCTCCCAAGGTCATGTTCTATGCTGACCTGAGAATTCACCATAAGATCTCCTTCCTTGAAGATCCCACCTCACTGCCTTGCTGAGGACCCAGCTTCCAACCAACGAATCCTGGGGCATAGCCCAAACCTCTTATCCAAACCATCGCTGTCCTCAGGTTGACTTTCCTGGATGGTCTGTTCTGTGCCTCAGTAGTGTGACAAATTTGTATTTGGGCCCTTCTGTTTCCTGTGTGAAGAAGAATCAGGTAGTCAGTCATCATTTACCAGGAACTTGGTTAGACATTGTCATTCATTAGTTAATGCAGTCAATGGAACCCGATAGAACCCTACAGACACACACACACACACACACACACACACACACACACACAAACCTATTTTTGCTGGTGATTAAATTAAGGCTTGAAGAACTAAATTTCCCGAGGTCAGAAAACGATGCAGGCAGCACACAGATCTGGGCTTGGCTGCTCTAGAGGTGGAAGCTTTTCATGAAAATAGGATTTGAAACCCAGAGAAATCCTCTCTTGTCTCAGCTCCATCCGGGCAAAATCAAATGGGAAAGGGGATCAGTGTCCCTTGGTCTTCTCATTTCCGTCCGCCAGAGCCGTTCAACCTTGAAAATCCCTCTCAGTGTGTTCTGAGCCTATTTTTCTCTAATTTCCAAGGAGTTGCATTTGGCACCCAGTAAATGACCTGAATCCCTGCCACGGCTGGTTCTGTCTCCACAGCCGTCTCTTGAATTTTTGAGCGATAGCTGGTATCTTTGCCAAACTTTATCCCTTAATTCCCTGAGGATGAGGATCTAACCCAGAGGCAATTCTGCTTCCCAGCCAGATGCTACCTTGCCTTACGTGGCTCTTGGAAACAACCACAGACTCCAGTTCATTAGCAGAGACCCAGGGCTCCCAGACACCCCAACAATAAGACCAGGGCCAGAGAAGAGGGAGGCCTCCAAGGAACAACCCAACTTGGGGAAATGTTCCCTTCGTTGTGTATTGTTCCATTGATGTGTGTTGCCATGGTGACCTCTGATTATTTTTGAACCAGCAGAATTAATCCTATTGAATTTTCTGTCCTAATAACTTAAGAAATTAATTTTCTGTATTATAAAATTCAAATGCAGAATCTCATGAACCACAGTTTAGCAAGCTAAACTAATCCATCCAATTGCATTCTGGACCCAGAGACACTGTTTTCCAGATGGCCAAAGGACAGGACCTGCTGGCAGACAGGTACTGTGGACTGTACTCCTGCTCTAAAAGGTACCTATTTGCCAAAAGCTTGTAGATGTGTTAGAATTTTCTAGAAAGATCCAGGCATGCTGAGATGCATCGAGCTTTGTTTTCTCCTGCCTTTAAATTTTCAAAACCTGCCTCATTAGCTGGAGGGAGTATCAATCCCTCCCCTCTTCTCCACTAGGAAGGCTCATCCTTCCTCGGTGTTTGAAACAATAGCCAGAGGCCTCTGAATGAATAGGTCTTCCATGGAGTTAAGTTTGCCCAACTAGACTCCAGAAATCGGTGGCTCAGGAATCGTCTTTTAAGCTGTTGTCTTAATCTTCTTTATGGTAGACTGGGTCCAATGTTCTTGCATTGCCCAAGGCAACTCTGTTTTGCCCCCTAAAAACTGAGCAATCTTCTTGTTCTGGACATTTTCCACCTACCTGCAGACATTTAACTCAGATTGTCTTTCTGCCTGGGTGCCTGCTTCCTCCACCATGAATTTTACCAACATAACAACTGGATACCTTTTGCCCTCAAGTATTTCCCACTGGCTGGCCCATTCAGGATTGGAAAAATCCAATGGGAAAATTTTCTGGTGTTCACCCAAATACTTCCCTGTTCTATCTCCACTTTTCTGCGACTGTGCCTTATCTCCCGGGTCTCTGCTTCGGGAGAGTGCTGGAGACCTGGGAACCCCGTGGATACCACGTGTCATCCACTTGGAAGAAAATTCTGTCAGCCTTTGAAAGCACATCACTGCCAAAATGTATAGATGCATTCCATTGTCATGTACAACTAATCAGAACAAACAAAAAAACAATTAAAATAAAGAAAGAAAAGAAAAGACATCACTTTCTCCAGAACCTCCTGTCCCAGGACACCAGACCAGCTGCCTCCATCATCTTCCCAGGAGAAGGGTGACTTCTGAACCAGATCCATGTGGATGGCTTTGCGGACCAGGTTCTTTGGGGTTGAAAGAGCAGACACACACTCGATTTTCCGAATGCATGGGGCTTTGCATTTTATTTCCAAGTTTTCCAGGAGGCTTACAGGAATCACAGTAGGAACCAAAGTCACAAGAGAACCGCTGGGACAGAAGCAGCTGTCTCCTGTGCTGGCTGCTTTCCTCTAAAGTAACTGGTTTGCTCTACTTACTCACTCACTGGTGAGACTCCCTTTCAGCTCAGACTTGTTCATGATCCTTAGGGGCCTCTGAGGTCTCAGAATCCACACTAACCTTTTAGTTTCGTTCCCAAATCTACCTTGGAGAGAGATGTGGAAGAGGTAGGCAACAGCCCCTGAGGGCAGTAGCTACTCTGTTTTCCTTCCTGCCCCGAGAATATGGATATGCAAATGGCGGCCAAGTTGGTAACTGGCCAAGCCAGAGATCCCAAAAGGGGAAGGAGCACAGATTAGGCACAAGAGGAGCTGGGTTCCAGGTCCTAAATGGAGTACTCATTCTAAAAAGCATAACAAGGGAAAGGCACATTTTGAATCCAAAATGAAGTAACTGGAAATATTTGAAAAAGACAGGTCCGTCCTGGACCTGTCCTTCATTCTACTGTTGTTTTAAGCAATGAGATAGGAGCTGCATGACTCAGCTTTCAAGACCCAGATCCTTGGAGGATCAGTGCTGGGTTTAATGCTTGTCCATTAGCACTTCATGAAAGTTCAAGTTAGAATTTCCTGTAGATCCTCACTGTGTCTCACAGATCCCAGGGTCTTGATTTCTGGGTCACATGACTTTTGGCTGGTGTGCTTCTAGAGGTAGACCAGCGTTCCCGTCAGCCTGGCTCAGTATCTTCTGTGACATACAGAGACTGTTAACATGTACTCAAGCTACCTCTTCTCCAGTAGCTGGAGAAAAATTGGGAAGGAGAGAGGGGGTGAGGAAGAGGAGGAGGAGGTGGAGGAAAAGCTATTTGTTTATGGACCACCAACTCCTGCACCAGTTGATGAATTTAGAAAAGCAAATAAGACTAACGTTGGCCCTTATCTAACGTCAGGGATCTAGACCTCAGAAGAATAATCCATGCAGTTAGTTGGATCTACATATCTACATATACCAGGTGCTAGTGTGATTACCTGCTTCTATGTTGGTTTGCACCAGTGCTGGTGGACAGAGGATGTGGCTGACTGGGAGATTCGGGGAAGACCAAAGGGGCGGCATTTGAGTTAGCCTTGGAGAGATAACACAGAAAAGACATCCTAAGTGAAAATAATAACTTGTGCAAAAGACTATCCATGCAAAGAAAGTGACAAATATCAACCCATTAAGTCCCATTGTCCCAGATGTGGGACGCCTAGAAAAACTTAAATGGAACAACACATATACCACTTATGGGAACTTTTTAAAATAAATATTGTGTTTTTAGAGTTCTGTTCTTTTTTAGAAAAGTAATAGGTAACTGATAAGAGCGTTTGATATATATATGCGTGTATATATTTCATATGTAATACAGAAATACATGCAAAGGATTGACAAGCTCTGTATTATGATTGCCAACCTATTTTAAGGCAGAATTGAGAACTTGGGGCCTTGATGGTGTTGAGGGGACCAATTTATCTGGAAGTAGCAGAAAGTCCAGTTCAAATTGGCTCCAGCAACAAGAGAGATACCCTAAGACAAAGGGATTTATTGATTTACCTAACTGGCCAGTCCAGGAGCAGATCTGATTTGGAAATGACTGGATGCAGGTCCTGCCACACTGTCATCTGCAGCCTCTTGCTCTCTCTCCTCTCTCTCCCTCTCCCTCTCCCTCTGTCTACCTACACCCATCTTCACCCAGGGTACCAGCTTCCTCAGCAGGCTGACCCTGGGCCTCCAGGGACTCCTGCTTCCGTCCACCAGGATGATGGACCAGCACTTGAACTCCAGATACCAAACTTGGCTTCACTGTTTTTCCTCTTAAACTTGCTTTTCTTCATTCCTTGTGTCAATTGAACACGTTCTCCAATTAATTAGTTCAGAATACACAGACTTTGGTAGAAAACATCCTCAAACAGGCTCACAGAGTGATGGGAGGCAAGCAGTCGCGGGGTGGGGTCTAACCCTGCTGCCTCCCTTCCCCACAGATCTCCTCTGCTTTGGCTGTGCTTCCTTGTTGCTGTATTGGATACGGTTTGTCCCGAAGAGGTTCATGCCTTGGAAATTAGTCCCCAGGGTGGTGTCATGGAGGTGACAGAAACTTGGAGAGGTGGGGCCTTGTGGGGTGACTGGATTGGGGGTGCTGTCTCCCAGGAGTGATTCAGGTCTAGGAGGAATAGATTCGCTCTCCCCCATGTTTGTTGTTATAAAAAGAAGGAGCCTGGCTCTCCCCGATGGCTTGCCTCTTTGCCAGCACGTGTGACCCTCCTGCACTTGGCAGGATCCCTTTCTGCTTCTCCACCATGTTGTGATGCAGCCAAGGGGCCCCCACCTGGAAACCAGCACCGTGCCGTTGGGGCTTTCCAGCCACAAGTGTGGTGAGCCAAGAAACCTCTGCAGGTACAAGTTAAGGATTTTGTTATAGCAGCACAACACTGGCCAGAGTGACTAAAATTTAACTCTCTGCTGCTTTCAAATTATCCATCATTTTGAAGGATATTTTGAGATGTCTGCTGTCACCTTTCACCCATGAATTGGTCACGTTGCAGATTTTCCAACTTTCCTGTTGGGCAAACTAAAGCCTGTGCTTCGCAGGGAGGGAGACGTGTGCAGAGCAGGGTGTGCCTGGGTTGGTGAGCATGTGCTCCGTGCGTGGAGGAGGGTAGTTTCCAGTCATCTGAGCCCATGTTTGCAAATGGGCTCTGGGGTCTCCATATACACCCCAGTATTAACAGAGTTGTATTTCTGAGAATTTCTCTAGGTGCTTTGGTGGTCTGGGTTTGTGTGCAAGTGAAATTTATTTGAGTTTCTATCTCACAAGGGACGTGTTATTTTGAAACTCAATAATAAAAAATATGGAGATTATTTCTCATTTGTAGCATCTATCCTTCTAGCCGCGAGTAATCCAAATGCAATGATAATTGAACACATTAGCTCCTAGTGAAAGAAAAATCAAGGAATACGCTCCCAGCATCCCACCTTCAGAGGACCTGAGCAACAGTTTAGGAGAGAGCCCTAAGCAGGAGCAAGAGTCCTCTGGCTTCCCGAGATACACGTTCAGATGCTGGAAGTGACAGAAAGTGGGACTGAAATAATTGGGGTACACAGAGGAAGCAGGGGTGCTCACAGGGAGAGAAGGGAAAGTTCTTTATTTGGGAAGTGTTCTTGCTAGCTGCCTGGATTAAGGGGTTTTCTCTGAATTCAAGGAGCAAGCAGACCCTGAAGTTGCTGTGTGGGGTCCACCTTTGACCCTGGCCTAGGGTAAGCCCTTCCAAGTTTCTAAACAGAGTAGAAGCTACATGTTCAAGGTCCCCTTTGAGGGGCAGTATGTAGAATTGTTTGTAGTCCATGTTCCTCTGGGGGCTTGCCTCCAAGGAGTGTGCCCTGGGGTTTGTGTGTGCGGATCCGTTGTGAATGCCCACTCTGATCTTTATGCCTGACTCCGGCTGTCACGGTGGGTGGGCATTGAGACCGAGGGTGAAGATCAGAAATTAAAAACAAACAAACAATAAAAACCCCATGGTGATAATGTTGTCAGCACGCACTAGTTGTCAGGGGTGGGATGGGCCGTGTGCATACCGCTTCCTGTGGCCATTGGGCTACAGTGTAAGTAGTGTGGGATTGTGCTCGTGTGACCCCACTGTGTGAGTGTGACCGTGTGCACCTGGGCGCTGCTTCCAGGGCTGCATGTGAATCACAATCTGGGCCAAATTCGGGGTAACAGAGGCACAGGCACACTTCATCATGGGTGTGGACGCACACTTAGGGGCGCTCACCCCTACACACACACACACAGGATTGTCCTTTGGCACGAGCTGTGTGCAAACAACGCGTTTCACATAGAGATGCAGTCAGTTCCAAAGTCACAGGCGGGAGATTTGGACACAGAAGTTCAATCGTCTCCTTCCAACGTAGCAAATCTCACACCCCGTGGGCGTTCGGAAAGGCCTGGGGACTTTCTGGATTTTCACATCGCCTGTCTGTGCTACAACAGTTCTCAAGTGTGGTCCAGGACCTGGGTCCTCCCATCTGTTATGTCACAGACCCACCCTAGAATCCGCCCATGCAAAATGCCAATAGCACCCCCACCTGGATAAACTATGAAGAGGAAAAAAAAAGAGTAAATGCACACCATTAGAATCCCCGAAGTACAACAAATTAGAACAAATAAAAAATTTTAAAAAGTGATACGTGATTAAAAAAGAAAAGAATTCCCAAAATACCCCAAACATAGGACGGACCACTCTCATCCCATCCTCTAAACATTCCTACAGCATAGCCCATACAACAGCACAGTCAAATGAAAGGCAAGAAAATACACTCATCACACCCAACACACACACAAAGAATCCAACAGACCTGCAGAGGCCAGCTAAACCCTATAGTTGCCAAAGAGCATTTTAACATTCTCTTTTACACCTAAAATAGAACAATTCTGAAAAGTTATTGTACCCATTGTTGATGATACCATCAACTTGTAAAATGTCACTAGAACAAGATCTCCTGATTTTTTAATGTACATACCAGTCCCCCAGGGATCTTGTCACAGTGTAGATTCTGACTCAGTTGGCCTGGGGTAGGGCCTGAAATTGTCCATTTCCAACAAGTTCTTAAGATATTCTCATGCTGCTGGTCCACAAAGTTCCAAAACACTGATTCTCAAAGTTGGCTATTGTGTTAGTCAGGGTCTCCAGAGGAACAGAATCAACAGGAAGCATGATTATAAAAGGGGATTTATTTGATTGGCTCACACGACCAGAAGCTGGACAGTCCACATGCCCATCTGCAGCTGGAGAGCTGGAAGAACCAGCAGCTGCGCAGTCCAAGAGGCAGAAGCCCCAGAACAAGGAGGATCAACAGTGCTACCCTAGTTCAAGACCAAGGCTTCTGGAAACTACCTGGAGAATCACTGGCAGGGTCCACTTTGGAAGAGTGAAGAAGGGGGAGTCCGAGCAAAGCAGTGATCAAGAACCCGTTCAAGAAGAGCCGAGCTGCATCTGCGTCTGCTTCTTTGTTCTTCTGGCTTCTATTCCATCCAAGCCACCATCCTATTGGGTGGTGCTGCCCAGGCTTAGGGTGAGTCTGTACTTGAGCTCACTATCCCACATTCCAGTCATTTCCAGACACGCCCTCATGGACACACACAGAGGCCTCTTAATCATCGGCATCTCTTAATCCGATCTAGTTGACAATTCAAATTAACCATTACGGTTACACAGAGATGACCCTGGAGGATGAACATTCTAAATATTGATGCCTGCCCCCACCCCATTGTAGATTTTGTACCATATGAAGGTGATACTCAGGTATGAGAGTTCTCTGGATGATTCTAACAGTCAGCAAACCCTAAAGAACCACCTGTTGTCTCTGACATCAGAGTCGGGTGAAGAAAGCTGACCTCTACCCATGTGGCCAGTGGGCTGTAGCGTGAGCTCATACTTGTGAGACCCACTGTGTGCTTCTGACTGCATCCCCACCTGGACAATGGGGGCCGACCTGTCCGTCTCCCCCACAACACCGGCTCTTCCTGCTGCCAGTGTTCCTTGCAAGCGCCAAGCCGATTTCGATACTTGCCTCCTGCTCCCGTGTCTTTTAAGCATCTGAACTTCATTCTGCATTTGACAATAAGTGAATTTGTCTTAGGACAGCAGTTTTCAATCTTGGCAGCACATGAGCATCACACCGGGTCCCGCCTGCAAAGATCGTAATCCAATTGGACTGGAATTGATATTTAAAAACAAAATGCACAACATGAATCTAAACCTGCCCAGCTGATCCTGAGGTGCAGCCAGAATTGAGAAAAGGTGATTTACGATTTCACCCACCAAAGACCCACCACGGTGGGTAAAAGCTTGGCTGGCGGCTCCATCTCCAGCCCCTGCCCAACCCACAGCCCCCGGCCGGGACCATGGCCTCCTCCCCACAGTGCTGGATGTTTCTATGTAAGTCATACTTTCCATACCTCTGTTTTTTTTTTTTTTTTTTTTTTTTAACACAATGTTCTCTTTTCTGAAATGCCTTCTCACATTTTCTCTATTTGGAAAATTCCTATTCTCTGCTGTCACCTCATTTTTGAAATCTTTTCTGCTCCACGGTGACAGATTTAATTATTCCTTCTCAGGTGCTGCCTCTGATCCTTTGCCATGTCTCCATTGTAACTCCTGGTGATTATATTTACACCGATCAGCCTCACCCACGCTCAGTCAGGATGGAGAAAGTGGGACCATCCCTTCTTTGGGGACTATAGGATGGGAGAGAAGAAAGACGGGCAGAGTCAGGGTGGACTTCCTCCTCTACCTCTAGGCCACTGGGACTGGAGGCAAGTTCCTGGTCTGTTCCTTGATTTCCCCCTTCAATATAAACAAGAAAACAGGCTGGTGAGGCTAATAAATAAAATGGAGCAGAAGGGATGTTTGATAAAGAATGAGTTTTACCATCCTGGCCTCACCTCCGTGGGCCTTCCTCCAGCGCTGGTCTGGAGCACGACAGGAATCCACGCGGTTTCTTCCACCTGAGTTGGAAAGATGATGCTCGGACCCCGACATGTCATTCACATGGGAAAAAACACTGGAATGCGAAATGAAAATTCCAAAGAGTAACTCGAAAGGGGATGATAGCCTCTGATCCAAGAGCTCAGTGTCATGCACAGAGATGTCACTGCTACATTCTATATATATATTATTAGCAGAAAGAAACAAAATAAGCATCCGTGGAAGGCTTCTCAATGGCCCCAAACTGCACGGGCAAAGTGAATTATGGTAGCTCTTTATAAAGCCATATCGATCAGCCATTTAAAAACCCACTACAAAATATCACAGAAATGTTTGGAGATGGTTATGTTCTAATATTAAATTCAAAATGAAAAATACAAAATGATTACACTGGCATGAGATTTGTCTGCATTTCACCAGCAGGAGGAAAATACTGGGTGGAAATAAGTTGAAAAAAGATGGGTATCTATTTTATGGTGATATATTTCTTGTTTTCCCCACTATATTTGAAAAAAAAAAACTGAATCTATTTTTAAGTTCATCTCGAATAAAGTCATTCTTTTCTTTCCCTCCATACAGAAACTGGACAATTTCAAAAGTCTGTGCTGAGGGCTTATGTCCTGGAAGAATCGGGGAATGTACTTGGAAGATGGAGTTTCATCCTGTACCCTTGAGGGTACCTTCTCATTGGACAGACAAATACAGACGCAAAAACATACTGAAATGTGAAGAAAGGAAGTAGTGTCAAGGAAAAAAAAAAAAAAAAAAAAAAAACCAACCAGAATCTTGAGCAGGGCGTGGGGGGCACACCTGTCAATCTCCATGACTCGGGAGGATATGGAGTATTTCAAGTTCAACAGCCTGGGTAACTAGCAAGACCCTGTCTCAAAAGCAAACAATCGAATAAACAGGGCTGGGTAGCACTCCTGGGTTCAATCCCCAGGACCGAAAAGAAAGTAGTTTTTCACAGTGTTAAGAACAAGAACCGCATGCTAGGTGCGACCCAGGTCTCCTCACATTCTCTATTAAAATTCCTCAGTGCCTCCCACGCTCCCAGCATAAGAGTCAAAGCTTTACAGCAGCCTCCAAGGTTCTGCATGCCCTGGAGGGTCTCTCTGAGGTCAGTGCACGTGCCTTCTGTCTTGCTAGCTTCACCCCACCCACTAAGATCACTGCTTCTCCTCCTGCAGTAGAGCATGCTGGCCCCAGGGCCTTTGCAAATAGTCTCTTCTGCCTCAAAATGCGCCTTCTCCCCATCCCAGATATCCAGATCATCAACTCCCTCTTCCCCCAAGTCTTCATTCAAATGCCACCATTTTAGTGAGGCCCCTCTCCAGAAAATCTCAACCCCCAAGTCTTCTCTGCTTTCTATTTTTCCATAGCAATTGTCACTACAAGACATATATGTAACCAGGCTCAGTGGCATATGTCTGTAATCTCAGCAACTGGGGAGGCTGAGGCTGGAGGATCACGAGTCTGAGGCCAGCCTCAGCAACTCAGCAAGACCCTGACTCAAAATAAAAAATAAAAATAAAAAGGATTGGGGACACAGATCAGTGGCAAAGCACCACTGAATTCAAACCCCAGTTTTATTTTTTTAAAGGATGTATATGCATTAAAAACAAAGACTATATGCATTTATTATTTGGTTTCTGTTTCATTTCACTAACACTGAAGTTCATTACAGGCAGGGCTTTCAGTCTGATTTCTTCAGTGCTATATTACCACAACCCAGAACAATGTCTGGCACCTAGTAGGCCATCAACAAATATTTTTTGAATAAATAAAGGAATGAGCGAGCTTTCATGTCTTTGCCTACAAAGGTGGCATAATGATATTTCCCTCTTCGCTGAGTCACGATGTCAGAGCAGCTGGCCCCCAACAGGCATTCAGAAAACAGGAGCATAAGGTGACTATTGAGTCGTCTGGGTAAAGATCAGCAGGCAGGGCCAGCAGGCTCCATCCAGCTAGAATCCCCTGCAAATGAAGCCATGCACCTGTGAACCCCCAAAGGCTCCCTTGGAATCTCAGTGCATTTTAATAAGAAAACAGACTTTGGACTGAGCAGAACAGGCTGTCAACAGTGAGGGGAGGTGGGGGGGATGAAAGGCTCCCAAGCTATTTTTGCATCCAGGAAAAGTACACAGATTAAAAAAAAAAAATTAATAAAACCAGAAAAACAAAAGCAACCACTTTAACAAATTAGATCTAACTCTTGTCAAAGGAAATGTTTTTGAGCCAATACTAAACAACCCTCCCAATGCTGTAAAAGTCTCCAAATGCGAAACTCTTGGAGCTTGAAAAGGTCTCTCTCGCCAGGGAAAAATGCTTCCAATAATACCGAGAAACAAGATTCATTAAAAGCTATCTTTAGCATTATCAGCGATTTTGTTATTACCCTGTGTCCTTCATAAAGTGCATCTGCAGGCCTCCGCTCTGAATTACAAAAGAGAGGCCAAGGAGAAATGGCCAGAAAAACCACCCCGGCCCTCCTGGGGAATTGCCTTCCTGGGCTAGGGGACTAAAAGAATCCCCCTGTCCCCCAAGAGAAAGACCTGGGCATTTAAAAACTAAATTCAAACCGGGAGCCTCAGGATCTTTAGAAAACAACAGCAAGGAGCCACTGGGATGTGTTTCCCAAGAAAGAGTGTGTGTCTCCCAGATGTCAGAGAGGTGGCCCCCGCAAAGCTCCTGCAGCGTGAGAGGGAAGCCAAAAGAAAAGTGAAGGGGAACCCTGGGGACAGGGGGAGGGACAGAGGGACAGTCCCTATGTGCATTTCGCCACTGATTAGTTCAGGGGCAATGACCTGCCAAATGCACCTGATGTTGGCTGCTGTCCAGCACTCGGGGTGCACAGTGGGAGTCCCCGATAGCTGGACCCAAATACACAGTAAGTTACCAAAAGGAGAGAGGGCTTGGTCATCATAATGGGAGGGCAGGTGTGCGGTCCTCAAGCTCCCAAGGAATCTGCCGGGCAGCGCCACCTGGCATCTTACTTTTTAGGAAACGGCAGAGCCAAAACCCTCCCATTCCTTGTGAGATTGTAAACCAGTTACGGGGCAGATGTTAATTAATTGTCAAGCTCTCACCAAGTACAGGGAGTGTGCTGAGCATTCTATATGCATGAATTTAATCCTCTGAACCATCCCTGGAGACAAGTCTTAACAGCCCTGGTGATTAAAAGGAAGGACTTGGAGAACCAGACTCAGAGCCAGATCCAGCTCGGACCATTTACTAGCTGGACTGACTTCTGTAGCTCTGTAAATGCTCTGTGACTCAGTTTACTCCTCTGTAAGATGGGCATGGGAACATACCTATGTGAAATCCTCTTGTGACAATTAACACGTGCAGCGTCTAGAATGTCTGGCACAGAGTAAATGCTAAAAGTGGTATTAGATGGTATTATCCCTGTTTTTCAGACAAAGAAACCAAGGCACAAAGAGGCAAAATAAATTGTTTAAAGTCACATAGTAGTTATGAGGAAAGGTTGGAATTAAAACAAAGACCATTTTCTCTCCCACATCCCATCCTCTTGTGGTACACTAGTCAGATCTTTATGTCCAGGAACCCAAAGTCCAAAACCATTTTAAAACAGCTCATCTCTGGTCCTAAGCTAGTTTGGGGAAACCAGGACTAGAGACAGAGCAGATACCAAGGGTTTTTAGAATCTGTAGAATCTGGAGGTTTGATTGACTGTAAAGGAAGCAGGAAAGAAAAAGTTCAGCATAATTTGGAATTTTTCTGGCCTGGGTGGATGCGTTTGGGGTCGTAGACAAGAGAGAAGAAGATGAGCGCAGAGTTGAAGCCACTGGTGCACACAGGCAGCAAGAGCTGGTGGAGACTCCCAGGTGGAGTCTTCTGCAGGAGAGAAGCTCAAGATCCAGCTGGACACTCTGAGAAAATTCTCAAGGAAGTTCCAAAATGAGGGGTCCATTCCCAAGCACATCTTTGCCCATAATGAGGCGCATATAATTGCCGGCCAATTCAACTATGCCGTTCTGGGAGAACACGGGACACACACGAAGACAGAAACATAGACAAAAAGCAAAGAGGTCTAATGATCCCAACCTGACATTTTGCTCGATGAACCCATAGGCTTGGGCTATGAAAGAGGACACACAGGTACTGGCTCTCAGTTGATCTTAGCTGTCACAAGCTTCACAGGCTGTGAGTAGACATCTTGCTACCCAGAGCGATACTGAAACAAAATCAAGAGATGCAGGAGGGCGGTGTGATCCTGACCTTAATTGCAACATAAGGGGGATAATTTGAGTTAGTCAGATTTGCAGAAGAAAGGAAGGAAGTAGAAGAAGGAGACTTCAGATCAGTAAATTCAAGTCCCTGTTCTTCCACATCCTCCCTAGGGGGTCTGAGCTAGAACCTTCACCCAATATGACTCTGGACTTTCTCCTTTCTGTTGAATACTATGATGTTTATGTGACAGTGTCAGGTTAAAGAGCTGAGTTTCTGGCCCACAGTACCTGTTAATTTTACCAGGAGGTCCTGCAGAACAACAAACAACTGTGAACTAACGGGGATTTGGCGAACTCTTTATAGGCTGGACTTTATCAAGCAACCCATGCATAATACCTGAATAACGTTTTATCATGCTTTAAAAATAGCAAAAAGTCTTCAGTAGAAGGAAAAACTGGGGAAAGAAAGCTTGCAACGATGGAAGGTCCACTTAGGCTGTTACAGCCACTCTGATCCCCCCAAGCCTGAGCAAAGCCCTTCCTGCTTTAGAGATAAAGGCACTGCAATTAAAAAAATCAATAGATAAAAAAGATGGCTAAGGAAAAGCACTGGTGGACGTCATTACACGGAATAGATGATATTTAGGGAAAACAAAAAGTCTCTACCTGCAAAATGCAGTTTAAAAATTCATTAAAATAAATTAATTTATTATTAATTAATAATTAATTTATTATTAATTATTAATCTATTAAATTAATAAATTCATTAAATAAATAAAATACATAAAAATAAATTAAGGATTTTTTAATGTTAAAAAAATAACAGATAAGGACATTAAAAGACATGGCGTAGGCAGAGCTAAGGACGAATACTGGAGCTCGGAGCTTCACCGTGCCTACTAGACAAAGGGTTCACACTGCGTCCCAGCGTAACCTCTGAACGACACCCGATTACTGGGACAGAGTCCAGGAGAAGGCCCACAGGTCCAGCGCAGATGCTTTCCCGTGCTGGGAGCCAGGTCCTTTTTTATTTTCCTATCTTGTTCCTCACATCACATGGGCGTTTTGCAAAAGGCACCTCAAACCTTTTTGGACTGAGATGCAGTGGGGACACTGCCAGTAACTTCAAAGACCTCTTGGCACAGTTGTGCTCTGGTGTCTAGAGCTGCTCCTCCCCTGACTGTGGGTCCCCGTCATCGTGATTTGCAGCCGTCACCAATTGAAAAGACGAGAGTGAGAAATACGTGCACTATACCTAAGCTCCCGGAGACCCCAGCTTAGCAGGCAGCGCAGTCTGAGGAGGAGGGCCGATGTTGATCCTTGAGATGGCAAAGCGGGCCGGAGCTGCGGCTGGCTGTCCCTGGAGGGCATCACGTACGAGTATCATGGCACGTAGAGAGCTCATGAGAAGCTCCGGATTCAGAATTCAAACTACGGTTTTTCAGGCATTCACACTTATTGAAAGCATGTTTGCTTTGCAAAGTCAAAAAATCATAAATCAAACCACTATTACTGGTTATTAATGGGTCCACTGTAAGAAGTCATGGACCACTTATATTTACGCACGTGTGTGTACGAGTGTGTATACCCCTGGTGCACGGTCAGGGTTTGTTGTGACCACCATGCGTCACCGGGACTTCCAGCCAGGAAAACGCTTGGTAGCTTCTGCCCCATGTAGGATAGGAAAGGAAGTCGTGGCTCAGGGCCTGAATCCTGCCTTCTGAATCTGTAAGCAGCATTTCCAAGAGGAAAGGGGTTACTCTCCCCCTGATGGCTGTCTTTGCCGGAAAACGCCCTTCGGCTCTGGAAGCCTTCTTCACAGCTGGTAGAAATTGCAGGTCTCTGGATTCAGAAGGGAGGCAATTAGATGTTGTCAGTTAGCAAACACTACGCCCACCTAAGCCCCAGGATCGGGCAGATTTTCAAGACAGCAGGTGAGCCCCGGCTTGCCTGGACCCTCGCTACAGGGCTTCTCTGCAGCTGCAAAATCCACCTGACCTGGTGCAGGCTGGGGAAGGTCCCTGAAAGTCACAGGTTCCCACTGCTCTGACTTCTGCATCTGTCCCTTTGGTTCCTACACCCTCCTCTCCCTGCTGTTCCCTTTTCAGGTCCTCTGTCCATGTCCCTCCCTTGTGGGCACAGAAACTGAGTTAGGGGACCTTGGAGGTGTACAGCACCACCCCCTTTCAAGAAAGAATCCTTAGCCGCAAGGAATGTGCCGAACGGAGACACCTCCAATTTAATTGGAAGGACTGAAGGGCTGTTGATCTCAACGGATTTATTTGGAGCACCTACTATGTTCCAGACACAATGATGGCCCCCGGGAATGTGCCCTGCAGCATGATTGAGATGCTCCCTAGCTTAACACTAGGCAGGGGAAGGGAAGACAGGCAAGAAAATCACCAGATCACACCATTTTCAGGTGTGGGAATTGCTACTAAGGAAGTGCCGGGTACTGAGATCCAGAGGGGCGTGTGTGTGTGTGTGTGTGTGTGTGTGAAGTCATGCACTACTGTAGCTAGGGTGGTCAGCAAAGGTCGCTTTGAGGATCTTGAGCTCAAAGCTGAGAAGGAGACAGAACATAATAAAGATCTGGGATGAGCACTCCAGGCAGAGGGGAAAGGAAGCCCCAAGTCCTCCATAGCTGCCATCAAAGGGTTTTCTCAGAATGACATTTTACGCCGTGTGTGCAAATCATCTGTGTTCCTCTGTGCTGTAGTAGTCTGCTCATATTTTGAGAAACATGGAATAAGAGAGCCCCTTAATTCCCTCTTCTCTGAAATCCTTGCATTTTGTGCATCTGCCCATGAAGTACCAATGTCTGCCTGCAGTGAATGGTTTGCAGGATAGAAGGGGTCAGAGGCTCACGGGCCTCTCCTCCTCTGCACACCAATCTGTTATCATCTCCGCCCTTCTTCCTATTCAGGGAGCAAAGAACAAGTATCAGAACATGAAAAGATCCTGTGAATTCTCTTCGAGCCCCTTCCTCCATTCACCTCGATGGTCTCCCAGCCTCCCCAGGCCTCGGCATTTGGAGGGAAGGAAGAGAGGGAAGTGGGGAGACTGACGGGGAGCAGATGACCACCTGTCAAGTAAGCTGATCCTGTTTTGTAAATTCAATGCGGTTTCCTTCGGCTCCTGGCTGGACTTGGCAATGCCTCATCCTCAACAAACCACCATAGCCGTTCTCCAGGGTGCAACGGTTTCCTCCCTATAAACTTCAGTCGGCTTTTAGCGTCTACTGGTGATTCTTGGGTGATAATTCTCAGTCTGGCTAAGGACCAATCAGTGCCTTCTGGAAACATCCTCTTTCTTTTTCTTTTCTTCTTTCTTATAGTGTGCAGGGGAGTTCTTTCAGATTTGGGGGGACCTTTGGATTTCTCTGTGCATGATGCTTTCTTGGACTTCTGATCTTCTAAAAGAACATGCATACAAGGTTCCAGCCAGGGCTTCTTAGCTTTGTTGTAAGGAGTGGTTCTGTGCTTTGTCAGTGGTTTAGCAGCATGGTTTCTATTCACTGAATCCAGCAGCAGTTAAAAAAATTAAAACCGAAAAAAAAAAAAAAAGCCAAAAACCAAAAACATCTCAAACTGTAATAACCAAAAATGCCACTGTCAAAGGAAGTCTGGGGGAGGAAATTCATCCTGATTGAAAACTGAGTCCCAGCCTAACACTGAAGGAAAAACATTTGCTTGAAGACAAGGGAGTTTTTCTGCATCATTCATACTGTTAAAGACAAAAATATGCCTGGTGCTCTGACACACGTATATAATCCCAGCAATTCAGGAGGCTGGAGCAGGAGGATCGCAAACCCAAGGCCAGCCTCCACAATTTAGCAAGGCACTAAACAACTTAGCAAGACCCTTGAAATAAAAAAGGCTGGGGATGTGGCTCAGGGGTTAAGTGTCCCTGGGCTCAATCCCTGGTACCAAAAAAGGCACAAACTATAATAAAGATCTTAAATTGCTTTTTGTCTGAGCAGAGGAGGTTGAATTTATAGACAGAAGAGGGCTGAACAGTTTGAAAAACAGAGGAAAAAGAAAGCAGATTGGATTTTTTCAAAGTTACTGTCCTTAGGGGCTAAAACAAAGGGAACTTCATAGCATGTCCCCTTGACTACCTGAGGCCCCTACAGATTAGAGGCTGTAAATCTCCTGTTTTGGTTTTTGTCTTGCTTTGGGGGTGAGCGCTGGCTGGTTGCAGACTTCCGTTGGATCACAGGACGCCTAGCATGAGAGAGTGGCCGCTCTGCTTTCCTCTGTTCTGCCGGGGCCCTGGAGGAGACTGGTGCACAGCAAAGGTCCCTTATAGATTTCGATTTGGGCCACTTCATGATATGTGGCTCAGTAGGATTTTACCCATTTTTGGCGGAGACCTGTTGAGAGTCCGTCCTCCAGCCCAGCAGCAGCCACCACATACTCGTCGAGGACAAACCGGGATCTAAGCTGGTGGACCTTGAGAAACGCTGACCTACCTGCCCCATGTCACAGCACTGCAGGCAGAGTTATCAGTAACCCAGGCACTTGGAATTCCCACCCGGCAGGACGCTAAAGCTCCAAGACCTCCGGCCTTCCGATTCTCCCCTGGTTAAACAACACAGCAACTGTCTGTCCTGGGGACGTTCTGCGTTCAGGCTCCAAGCCATGACCTCGTGGGACGGGACACTGGGTAAGGGGCACCATCAAAGGAAAGCGTGAACTAGCTTGAGACTGGCTCACGATAAGCGACCCCACCGCTCAGCAAATCCTCTCGACTTCTTCATTTACTTGCTGATTTTCTCTTATCCGCACGCAGGAGGCTCCGGCCGCGAGGTCGTCCTCCTTCATGCCTAGAACCGTGCTGTGACGTTTGGCGAGCGACTGGATTTGGAATGAATGACGGACCAAAGACAAATGAGGCAGGTCGTCACCCGGCCGGGGATCCCGGCTAGAAGACAGACCGGGGCTCGCCCTCCGAGAGCCCAGGAGAAGCCGTCTTTGGAATAATTTCCCAAACCCTGGGTGAACTTCCAGGAAGGCTAGAAAACCAAGCGATTCACAGGTGACCTTGACAATGAAATGAACCTGGGTTGGGAGCCGCCTTCATGCGGGTCGGCTGAGCGGCCTCGGGAGTCTAACCCCCGAGCCTCAGGTCCACCCAGTATAAAATGAAGAAAAGACCCTCTGAAGATCACCTGGGGGTGGCTCTCAGGGGGGCCACCGAGACCCTACCAAGGCACGTAACCAGGGGTCCCTGGGATTCCCAACACTCACAGCGTTGGGATGGGCGCGTCACCAAGCGGATGTCACCCTGAGCTTGGTTTTAACTGGGGGACCTTCCAGCCGCCTGTAGCTTGGCGAACAGGCGACCCTCTGAGATAGACACCCAGTCCTTCACTCTGACCCTCGTCATGACCAAGGCATGGGGACTGAGTTGTGCCATTGAACAGGGACACGCATGCGGCCGCCCATCCAGACACTTGAGTAGCTGCGGGAAGTCACAAAGCTTCAGCTCAGGTGGTGGCCCTATGTATCCACTGGCTCTTCCTGCTACGTTTCCTCTCTCATCCTTTATCTTTTAATAAATAAAGTGCATAATAACAGCTAACTTTGTATCTCGGTATTGGCATCAGTGGGTGTCAAAGAAGGCACGTGGATTAGGTCGGAGAGGAAACGTCTCACAAGGACCAGGAAAGGTACGTAGCCCCTGCTTTGGGGAGAGCGTTCCCACGTTCCTGGTGTGTGTAGCTTGCGGTGTGTGAGGAGCGTGATGTGACGTCATGGTCTGGAGACCACGCTGGTTTAAGGAGCCGCGTGAGAGCCAAGTCCACGGGGAAGCTTTCCTTTGGATTTCCCATGTCCCACGTCCCCTGGGCTGGGGTGAACTCCACGCCCCAGAACTCACTTTGTCCGATGTTTCTGATTAGAGTCGGTCACAGGAAAAATGGTTGGAGCCTCAGGTGACAGGAGGCGGCAGGGGTCATTGGGCAGCTCAGTCACGCTGCCCCTGATCTGCTGGCCCACTTCCTAGGTGGGTAGCCGCACCTGTGATTCAAGAGGCTTCCTGTCCCGTCAGCTCTCCGTTAGCTTCCAGGGCGCCCAGGCTAGTGTGCGTCTGGCTCCATGAGGAAGCACCCTGCTTCTCAGCAGGACCAGGGCCAAGAGAAGAGATGCTCTCTGCCTGCTCCGGAGCCTCCTTCCTGGCCGCTGCTCCGTGACCTTCAGATGCAGACCCTGCAGCTCATGGACTTACTGCCCAAGACAGGTCTCCAGTAGTCCCTCTGCATGTGTGTGTGTATTCACGTATGCACTTGTGCACTGCACGCACACACACACACACACATGCACACACATGCATGCACACACATGCACACATGCACACACATGCATACACACGCGCACACACATGAACACACATGCACACACACACACACATACACACATGCATGAACCTTCTCCTTATACTGATTAATAACTGAATGGTATCTACAGATCTGACCATACAAGACCCAAGGTTCCTTGATCTGGCATTACAAGGAAGCACTCTAGGGAATTTAAATCCTCCCTCTTTGCAGCTCAAAAGATGTATTTTTCCCCAATTTGTTTTTTGTGGTAAAACACAAATAACACACAATTTACCATCTATCTTAAGCGTAGAGTCCAATGGCATTAAACAGATTCATGATGCACAAACACCACCACCATCTAGCTCATCTTATGAAGCCCAAATCTGATACTCATTAAGTAATAAAGACAAATTCCTCCCTCTCCTCAACCCCTGGCAACATGGGTCTGCATGATTTTGACTAAGTTGAGTCTCTCATAAAATCGGAATAACATAGTATTGGTCTATTTTTTTTTTTTCTTGGTGACTGGCTTATTTCACTTGCCATACTGTCTCAAGTTTCATCCATTTGTGGCATATGTCAGAATTTTTCCTTTTTAATGCTGCATAATATTCCATTGTATGGATATACCACATTTTGCTTATCCACCCCTCATCTCTCAGTGGAGATCTGTCTTGCTTCCACAGTTTGGCAGTTATAAATAATACTACTATAAACCTGGGTGTACCATGATTTCTTCAAGACTTTTCTTTAAAGACTTCAAGATACATTCTTAGAAAAGGAATCACTGGGTCATATGTTCATCTTACTTTTTAAGTTTCTAAGGAACTGCCACACTGTTCTGCAGTGGCTGTAGCACTTTCCATTCCCTCCAACAGTGCCCAAGGGTTTCAATTGTCCATGTCCTCTCCACGTTTGTTGTTTTGGTTTATTCATGTGTTGGTCCTTTGGTAGTCACCATCCTGGTGAGTGTGTGACATGTGTCTTATTGGAGTTTTGATTTGCATTTTCCTAATGACTGGTGATGTTAGGGTGTGTGTGTGTGTGTGTGTGTGTGTGTGTGTGTGTGTGCACCTTCTCTGGAGAAATGCATTGTTTTAGTCAGCTTTCTCCCTTCTGTGATCTGACCAGAACAACTGAAAAGGAGCAAAGGTTTATTTGGGGGCTCATGGTTTCAGAGGTCTTCATCCATAGAAGGCCGGGCTCCATTCCTCGGGGCTCGAGATGAGGCTCAACATCATGGCGGAGCCTGTGGAGAGCGAAGCAGCTCACGTGGTGGTCAGGCAGCAAGAGAGACAGAGTCTCCACTTGCCGGATACAAATACCCCAAAGCCACGCCCCGTGCCCACCTCCTCCAGCCACCCCCGCCCCTTCAGTGGCCACTCAGTTCGTCCCTATCAGGGGATGAAATCACTGACTGGGTTCAGACTCTCAGAACCCAGTCATTTCTCCTCTGCACCTTCCTGTATGGTCTCACACGTGAGCTTTTGGGGGACACCTCACCTCCACACCATAACCTGCCTATTAAATTCTTCTCCCTTTGTAAAATCAAGTTGTTATACTGTTATTGTTGAGTTCTAGACTTTCTCTCTACATTCTGGATCTTAAATATATATGATTTAAAAATATTTTCCCAAATTCTCTGGGTTACCTTTTACTTTATTGATATTGTCCTTTGGAGGATTTATGAAATCCCATTGGTTTAATTTTCCTTTGTTGCGCATGCCTCTGGCGTTAAATCCAGAAATAAAAGCTTGAAGACGCAATGTCACGAAGCCATGTTTTCCTCTAACGGTTTTATGTTTACTGTTCTCACACAGGGGCCTTTGATCCACCTTGAGCTGATTTTTGTATATGGTGTTAGCTCTTTTTATTTCTTTCTTTTTTTTTTTTTTTTTTTAACCTGTGGATACCTAGTGTTCCAACCACCATTCATTGAAGATACTGTCCTTTTCCCAATGAACGCTCCTGGTACCTTGGTCAAAAATCCTTTGGCCATGGCTTGGGAGGCTAAGGCAGGAGGATCACAAATTTGAGGCCAGCCTCAGCAACTTAGCAAGGCCCTAAGCTATGTAGTGAGATCCTGTCTCAAAACAAAAAAAAAATAAAAATAAAAAGGGGTGAGGACGGGACCCAGTGGTAAAGCACCCCTGGTTCAATTCCCAGTAAATAAAATCATTTGGCCACATAGGTAAAGATTTACTTCTGGATTCTCTAACCTATTTCAAAAAGTTGAGCTGCTCCTGTAGCTTTGTAGTATGTTTTAAAAGCAGGACATCTTTCTTCCATCTTAAGTTTCCATTTTTAATGTTGTTTTGGCTCTTTGGAGCCCTGTGAGATTGAATTTCTGTTTCTACACAAAGCATCACAAGGATTTTGACAGAGGGCGCACTGACTCTCTAGATTGCTTTGGCTAGTATTGACACCGTTTTGGGGGGGATACCGGGGGTACTCGGCCCCTGAGCCAGGTCCCCAGCCCTATTTGTATTTTATTTAGAGACAGGGTCTTGCTGAGCTACTTAGGGCCTCGCTTTTGCTGAGACTGGCATTGAACTGGAGATCCTCCTGCCTCGGCCTCTGTAGCCGCTGGAATTACAGACATGCACCACTGCGCCCGGCTTAGTATTGGCATCTTAACAATGTCAAATCTTCCACCTGATGAGCATGGCACGTGTTCCCGTTGATTCGTGTCTTTAATTTCCTTCAGCAAAGGGAAACCTGCCGCTGATCTCACGAGGACCCCTTGCATGTGATGGGTCACTCCTAACGTGTTGCTTTTAAGGTCCTCATCCTTTGAGAGAGTGGTTGCAATGTGTCTTGATGTGGGCCTTAGAATTTCTCTAACCTTGAATTTGTTGAGCTTCTCCAGTGGCTATGTTGATGTATTCAAACTTGACAAGTTTCCAGCCATTTTTTTAAGAGTGTCTTTCCCCTCCTCTCCTCTCATCCCGGGACTTCGACAGGGTGTATGTTGGTTTGCTCGATTGTGTCCCAACATCCCTCAAGCTCTCTTTAAGACTCCCCGTCAAACTTCCAATGTTGTTCTTCCTTTCTGTTCCTTAAGTTTGCTTCTTTCCATTACTCTCTTTGAGTCTGCAGGTTTTCTCTGCTACGTGTTCCAGTCTGTTCTGATGTCTCTCTGGTGACGTTCTCATTTCAATTATTGTGTTTTTCGATCCCACGGTTTCCTTTTGCTTTCTTTTCTTAGATTTCCTGTTTCTTTCTTGACATTTTTTTTTTTTTAATCTCATTTGGACATCATGTCGTTGACCTTCTCCGCTTCTTCCTTTGGTTCTTCCAACATCGTCTGCACAGTTATTTTAGAGGTTGTGCTTAACAGATCTGCCACCAGGTCGTGTTCCACGACAATTCCTGGGGTTTATTTTTATTTGAATGGGCTGTGCTTTCTTATTTCTTTATATGCTTAGAGGTGGCTTTTTTGTGATAAGTGGACATCTGAATATAATCATGTCATAACTCAGAGACCAAATTCCACAGGACACATTTTAGATCCCGTTTTGCTGCTTAGACGGGGTGTGACCTTGAGTAAGTCAAAGAACCTCATTAATGCAGTTTCCCCTTCTGTGAAATGGGAAGCATAATTTCCACGGGTGTCAGAAACATTTGCCAGTAAATATCAGTTTCTTCCACCCACCACCTGCCTCCCAGCCTCTAGTCATTAGGCAAGGTAGACAGCAGACTGGCCAATGAGCTGGGCTGGCGGTGACCAGCCTCTTCCTGCTGATGCACCTCCTGGCTCTCCTGTGCTGGGTCCAGCATCCTGGAGGGCACAGGGCGAGCACCCACCGAGCCGGCCCCTCTACTGCGTGGAGGGAGCTCCCCAGGGGCACGAGTGGAACCCTCCTCAGGACGAGGGAGACCTCATTGCTGGGAGGAGCCTCTCAGACGTCAGGGCTGCCTGGCCGGCTGCAGCATAGCCCGGACCGGTGGAGCGGGTTGTTCTGAGGATCAAGTGAAAGCTCTCAAGTGGAAACACCGCGGGGGCGCCGGCCACCCCGTCTCCACCGGCTTCCCGGGTGCAGGTTTCTCTCGGGGTGAACCAGAGGCAGCCCTTCCTGTTTTCTGCCAAGCCGTCTTCTCTTCCCCAGATGGGAAGCTCATTCAGGGGAATCGAGTCCGTGGGCTCTCTCGACCAGGGCAGGGAAGCGTCTGCTTGGCACGAGGTTCCGTCTGTTGAGAACCGAGCCCTTGGAGAGAGCGCTGCGCCCACACAGTAGGCGCGTTCGCCATGCACAGTGGGTGGAACCCCGCTCTGGAATCTACCCGCTGGCCGCGGGTGTCGCAGGAGGCGCGCACACGTTCTGTGAGGACAAAGCCTGGGTTGGAAGGACAGTGTTTCCCTGAGAAACAGACACAGGAGCCTCGCGTTCCTGGGTAGCTCTAACAGTGTGATTTTACTCTCCTGGAACTGCCTAGAGTGCAAAGTGCAGCCAATGGTGGCAACTTTCCAATGACCCGGCTGGTAAGTACATTGATGCTGATGCCTGGCTCAGTTCCAGCTCAGCATCACTAGCTGTGTGACTTTAGCTCAGACACTTAACCTCTCTGAGCTTATACTTTTATACACAAAATCAGGATAAATTATAGAAACTGCCATATCCTTACTGAAAAGACTGAGTTAGATATACAGGAAACGCAATGTGTTCAGTGTCTGACAAATAGTAACTCCTCAATTAATGTCAAAATAATTAATAACGATGACTTATCACCATTGTTATTACCTGAACTCCTTTATGTCACTCTACATACCTTGACTACGTGAACTGTGATCCATGTGCTCATAGAATCACATTGTAGAGAATATTTGTCAAATTCTTGTTGTTGTTTATTTAGGCCGAATTAAATTTAATAAACTATCAAGCCTGGTATTATGTAGTCTCACAAAAGTTACTTCAGCATACTCTTATGCAACCTCCATATACCCATTAAAACTGCGTAGCTAGCAAAACACAGGTTCAGCAGGTTAAGTCATTTAGTAATTTGTCCCAGGTTAAACATCATATATATAAAAATATATAAATATAAACATGTGAATAATATATTTTATAGATATTATATAAAGTAGTATATATAAGAATATATATTTTATTAATAATATGTAAACATATAAATATATGAATAATATAATATTTTATTATATATTTTTATTAATAATATGTAAACATTATATATATAAATATATAAATAATCTATACATATATTTCAGTGGTTGGGAGAAGGAACTAAGGTTTTCTGATTCTGTACTCTGCCACCTCGAAACACGGTGTTCTCTTTGCCGCAACCCGAGTCAAGCTAGCCAAAGGCATTCCTTATTTTGCTAAAATTAAGTGTTTAATAAAATTAATAGATACTTCCTTCCCCTGCTGCGCTTCAAAAATAGAATTGCAGACTGTCACTGACCACAGGGACCCATTCACGCTCTCCCCCCAGATGGGGAGATCAAGGCCCAGAGCCCGCAGGTGGCCTGCCCGGGGTCCCCGGGAAGCGCGGTAACAGTGCAGAGCTCTGCCGGGTCTTCTGCTTCCAGCCGGAGACTCGTCTCAGACCCGAGCCAGAGGCCCGCTGCGAAGGACTAATTGTCACAATTAGAGAAAATGATCTTAAACTTCTGTTTCCAAATATATCCCGGGAAGGACAAAGCGCGCTCTATTTTTGGGTAGCCAAGAAGCTCTTTGCTAAGTATTTCGTTTTCCTCACAGTGAAAACGCACAAGAAAATACTCTGTGTTAGAAAATTACCCCGGGGGTATGCCAATGAACACGGCCTAAAAATAAACTCGATTTGGCAAGAGCCACCTGCTGCGTCTAATAAAGAGGCTGGGGAAACAGATCCACAGCCCCAAGGAGCTGTTCTCTTCCTTCTCTCCTTCCAAACTCCCCCTTCCAAGCCTCATTTTCGAATCCACGGCCCTGATGCAGAATTTACCTACAGCCCAAAGACACCCATCTCGAGCACACAGTTCTCTGAGCTGGGCTGGACACAGGTGTTTGCAGCTCTCATTCAAATAAGGGCAGAAAGATTCCTTCACCCCAGTGGGTTTGCCTATGAGCCCGTGCAGTGATTCCCTCCAACCCCAGAGCCCGGGCCATCGCTGGCCTGACTCCCGTCGGGATAGATCAGTGTGCCTCCTCAGGCACCGTATTGGACTTGTTTTGCTCAGGATGATGCTCTTGCTTTCCATCCGTATTACTGCACCGCTAATTTGTTCTTGTAATTTTCTTAAAAAAAAAAAAAAATCAATTGCACCAAAATAACCATTTTTTTAAAAAATGCATGGACCTTTGGTTGGTCGCATCCAGTTTTGGAAGATTGCTATAAAACATCAGGGTTTTGTGAACCCATGACTTTCTTTTGTGAACCTCTAGTGACTAGGTCATCTAGGACGTGTATTTTAATTTTATAAGAAGCCGTCAAACCCTTTCTGGAAGCGATTGCAAACCAGGAGGCTGTAATTGCACCTGTCTGTCATGGGCCCTTCTCCCACCTGCCCTCAGGCTGCCATTGATCCACTGACAGTTCTTACACCTGTTTGAATTTTGCAGAATTTTTACAAAAGCAACCGTAGAGTGTGTTTTCTTTTTTGTCTGCTTCCTTTAACTCAGCCTTCATGATTTTGAGATTTGAGATTCATCCATGTTTCATATATATCGACCTTTTCTTCAGCTGAGTCGTCTACCTTTATGCACATAGATCACAATTTGTTTATTTATTCACCTGCTGATCAATATTTGAGTTATTTCCAGTCTTTGACTATTACAAATGATGTTGCTGTAAACCTTCATTTAGAAGTAGCAGTGTGGCCCTCTGCTCCCCTTTTTCCTGGGTAAATATCTAGGAGAGGTATAGGTACACCACGTGGTAGGCACCTAGGGTCTTAAGAAACTGCCATCTTGTTTCACCAAGGGGTTACACACTCTCCAAGTCCCACCAATGACACGTGAAAGTCTTAATTATTTCCTGCCATTACCAATATCTGACATGACCAGTCTTTCCTTTAGACATTCTGGTAGGTCCATGATCTGTATTATCTCAGTATGGATTTTATTTTCATTCTTCCAATGTTTAATGATGTCATGTTATCTTTTCTGTTTATTTCTCATCTCTATTTTTGTGCAAAGTGATCCCTGAAAACAATTACCTATTGTTCTTTAATTGGGGCATACTGGAGTCTTCTAAGAAACTTATCAGCTTTCTCTGTGTTTTGAAGACACCAGTCCTTTGATGGATAAATGTTTTCCAAATCCTTTCAACTAGTCTATAGATTTCTTATTTTTGTAATAATGTCAGAGGAGCAAAAGTTTCAAATTTTGCTGAAGTTCAATTTATTAATTTTCTTTCATGACTTTCTGTGCATTTTTTGGTGTTGTTTTTCAACAATATTTCTTTAAGGCAAGAACATGACAATTTTCACTTAGGTTATTTTCTAAAAGTATTATGGTTTTGGATTTTGTCTTTAGGTCTGTAATCCATTTTGAATTCACTTTTGTGTGGCTATGGATCAAAATACAGTTTTGTTTTTAGTTGTTCTAGAAACTTTCACTGGAAAGTGTATCACACTTCATTGAATTGCTTATGCACTGTTTTTGAAAATCGACTGGTCATAAATGAATGTGTCTATTTCTGAACTCCCTTTGGTCCCATTGATTATTTATGATCCTGAATGGCTTATGCATCATTTTTGAAAATCAATTGATCATAAATGTGTGGTCTATTACTGGACTCTCCTCTGTCCCATTGATTTTTTTTTTTTTTATGATCCTCTGTTTTTACTAATCCCACAGCGTCATTTCACCAAGTGCAGTTTCTTGATTTTATTCACTATTTTTGAAAATGTCTGGTCTGTTCTTGTTTCTTTGCCTGGTCATACACATTTCAGAATTAATTTGTTGCTCTCCACAAAAATATGCTGCTGAAAATTTTATGTGAATTGCATAGAGTGTCAGTTTTGGAAAATTTATCTCAACTTTCTCATATCTTTCAAGGGATGAACATGATGGAATCTTTCTCCACTTATTTAGATCTTCCTTTATTTCTTTCATCAGGTTTTGCAGTTTTCAGCATACAAATTTTGCACATATTTTGTTGTATTTCTATCTATTTCAAAGTTTTGATGCTGTATAAAATTAAATCATTTGTTAGATTTAATGTTTTAATTATTTACTCCTAGTATTGATAATATACTATGTCTTTCCATGGATCTGGTAACCTGAAGTCTTGCTAAACTCACTAGTTAGTACGTATAACTCTTACACAGATTCTTTAGGATTTTCTTCATAGATAATTATATCATTTTGAAAGGCTCGATTTTATCTTTTTATTTTCAATTTATAGCTTTATTTTTCTTGCCTTATTGCAATGGAATAAGACCTCAATTATAGCATTAAATGTGGATTGTAAGACTGAATAACCTTACTTTGACGTTGGTCTTCAATGATGCAAAACTAACTATGTTACTATCTGTGGAGTGTTGTGTTAAATGTTCAATGTTGAAGAAATTCCCTTCATTTTCTAAGTTCCTATGGGTTTTCATCATGAATGAATGTTAAGTATTGTAAAATGTTTTTTTGTTTTTGTAACTACTTGGATAATATGGCCTGCTCTGTTTCTTAGTGTATTAAGATAGTGAATTACATGATGTTGGATTTCGAAACAACATTACATTCCTTGGATAAACCCCACTTGGTTATCATATATTTTCTTTTCCACTCATTACTGACTTTGTTCTGTTAATGCTTACTTGGGAATTTTTGCATTTCTGATTTTGAAAGATACTGATTTTTATTTTCTTTTGGAATGCAAATGTTTTGAACTCTGATGAGATGAATTTTGTTTTCTTTTATTCAAGAACATTATTATCTTAATTCTTATATTTAAGTCTATCATGTCTTCCCCTCCTACCCACTATTCCCCAAACCCTGACTTTTTTTTTTTTTTTTTTGTTATTTTTCTTGTTATTCTTGGATTTCAACAGTTTTAATATGATATGCTTAGGTCTGCTTTTCTGAGCATTCATCTTGTTTGTGTTTTTCTGGAATTCTTGGATCTATAAGAAATATATATGTACTTTTTTAATTGAAGGAGCTGTCTGACACTACTAATTCTTATTCTCACCCTCTTTGCTCATCCAGTTCTAATAACTGCTTCTTGATGCTTTCCTCATTTTACCTTCTCCTCTCTTCCTTTCATGTAAGGAGATTTTTTAAAAATATAGTTTATTTATTTTTAAATCTTTAAAAATTTATTCTGATTAGTTGTACATGACAATAGAATGCATTTATACATTTTGATAAATCATACATGAATGGAGTATAATCTCCCATTTTTCTGATTATACATATTGTACGATCACATTGGTCATGCAGTCATACATGTACATCAGGTAATAAGGTATGTTTCACTCTTCTATCCTTCCAACCCCCACATTCCTTCCCCTTCCTTTACTCCCCTCCCTTCACTACCCAATATAAAGTAACTCTGTTCCTCCCTAGCCCCCCACCCCCACTATTGTGAATTAGCTTTGGCATATGAGAGAAAACATTTGCCTTTGGTTTTTTGGTTTGGGCTTATTTCACTTAGCATGATATTCTCTAACTCCATCCATTTACCAGCAAATGCCATAATTTCACTGTTCTTGAAAGCTGAGTAATATTCCATATTTTCTTTATCCATTCCTCTATTGCAGGGCACCTAGGTTGGTTCCATAGTTTAGATATTGTGAATTGAGCTGTAATTTTTTTTAATCTCATATTGGATACTATAAAAAATATTTTCTGTTTTCTGGTAGATAATTCAATTACCAAGTTACCACTTTGACCTTGTATAGGCTTAGTTGTATGTTTTATTAGGGCAGACCTATGGAAGACCCAAGGTTTTCCAGGTTCCTGGACTTCTAACGTGTGAGACCTTAGCTTCCAATACCTGTGTTCTACAATCCTGTCAGTACATCGTGGTGAGATTTCTTAGGGCAGGTCTAGAGAAGACCTCACTTTAGATTATTGTCATAGATTGAATACTGGATGCCCCTCCAAGCCTATGTGTCAAAGGCTTCGGGATGGCACTGCTGGGAGGTGGTGGAAACTTGAGGAGGTAGGGCCTTGTGGAAAGCCCTTTTGTGGGCCTCTCTTTTCCTTTGCATCTTGGCTGATGAGGGGGGCTAGTTCGCTCTGTGACATGTGCCCATCATGATGAACTCCTGTACTACAGACCCAAATAATGGGCCAATCAACCATGAGTTACAACCTTCAAAATCATGACCTCAAATAAATATTTTCTCTTAATAAATTGATCATTCAGGTATTTTGTTATAGTAAAGGAAAGCGAGCACAGGAAATGTTCTTAGCAAAAAGTTTAGAGGGGGTCAGGGAGAGCAACAAGGTGTTAAAGAATAAGGTGTTCCATTCTGACCAGGTGGGGATAAGGACATCCTCTTCCTATTTTGACCTCTGGGCTGTGTTTCATGTCTATCCCTATCATGACCACTTTGCTGTAAGCCCCCATTATCTTACCCTGCACATGTGCAGACCAGCCTTGGGCTAAGGACACATGAGGGGCACTCACAGAGACTTTTAGGGTCTCTCATAGCTCCCTTTTCCCTCCAGCCTGTCGGGTTCCTCTGCCCTTTCACCCCAGTGAAAGTGTGGTTCAGCTGACTCTACTTCAGCTGGGAAAATCATCCCCAGCAGAGAACTGGGGAAGCTATGGGATTCGCCTTGGGCATACTGCTTCCTTTAGGGGTTGTAGTTTGTGCTGCTCTGAGTCTCTGAGAACAGTTGTCTCATTTATGGTTTTATGAGATGCCTGATAGTACCCATTGTCATATCTGAAAGCAGAAATTCTTTTTTTGTTTTTACAAATTGGCTGTAGTTGATCACATTGATAAGGATTTGGAATCTGGGTTCTCAGTTTGGGAATTAATTAATAAGTTCTTCCATCAGTGATGGAGACTCATGTTATTTACTAGTTCCCAGGCCTTTCCTTGAGCCTTGTCCCCTCAGAGAGAGAGAGAGAGAGGTCTTCAAAAGTCATCTTGTTTACATGCTCCAAAGGAGCAGCAATCCCTTTGGATACTGTGGAGGTGTCTCACTTCCATACTTATTTAGCTTTATTTCTTCACGTGTCGCATCTTCTGTTGAATGCATTATCAGCATTCATTCCTTCTTTCTTGTCATTCTTGCATTAAAATTCTAAACTCTTAAGGAGACTTTTGCAAGCGGCTCAACTTTTCCCACTGTGGGTGAATTTGCTGATTTTGACTCAGAAGCGCTACGCTCTGCAGTCCTGGTCCATGTCACTCCTCTGCCACGCCCAGTGCTGCCGTCAGCGATAGGGAAGCGTGTCCCTGCTCTTCCTTAATGGCTCTTCTTTTCTTAAGCTGAGATCTCGCTCAGGCCTGATATCCAAGGGAGAGGCAAAAGGATTTAGGGAGGAATCCACCATTCCCTCTGGGTCCAGAACCACTGAAGCCAATCCTTGGGGGATTTTGGCATCGTGAAAGTGACAATTTTGGCGATAGTTTCTCATGCAAAGGATGCAATGATGGTGACTGATTATAAAGATGATTATTTTTAAAACAAAGAGTAAGGGAACACATTGGACTTTCCTAAATTTGGAGTTTCCAAAAGCTCTCTGTAGGAGCAGGTCCAGGCTGAGACATGGCCGTGTCTCCATGGTCCAAGGGTATACCACCTGCTTGCCATAACAGGTATCATGCCTGATTATCTGTGTCTAATTTAAATGATCTCAAGACAATGCATATATACATATGGGCAAAAATAACTACCATCTACTTATCTATACTGTCTTGGTCTTTGCTGTCACTGCCAATGACTTGAATGTCACCACTGTCACCACGACATTCACTATCATTACCACCTCGTTACCACTAACACCAACGCCTTCACACACACGCTGACCACTTCCTAGCTGCTTCACCACTCTCCCATGATTTTTTGTGATAATCCCTTTATAATTCCTCATTAACAGTGTCTCCTTTGCTTAAAGAATTGTCACCAACTGTAATGGTTAACTTGAATTGTCAACTTGATTGGATTAAGAGATGCCGATGATGAAGAGCCTCTGGGCGTGTCCATGAGGGCGTGACTAGGGATGATTGGCATGTGGGAGAGCCAACTGAAGTGGAGCCCCTCCCAAAGCATGGGTGGCACCACCAATAGGATGGAATAGAAGCTGGAAGAACAGGGAAGCAGATGAGATGCACTCGGCTCTTCTTGAACAGGTTCTTGGTTGCTGCTTCAATCCTCTGAGGATATCCGACTCACTTCTTCGCCCTTCCAAAGCAGACTGTGCAAGTGCTTCTCCAGGAAGTTTCCAGAAGCCTTGGTCTCAGACTAGGGTAGCACTGTCGATCCTTCTTGTTCTGGGGCTTCTGCCTCTTGGATGCGCAGCTGCTGGTTCCTCCAGCTCTCCAGCTGCAGACGGGCATGTGGACTGTCCAGCTTCTAGTTGTGTGAGCCAGTCTAATAGATCCCTTTGTAATCGCACTTCCTGTTGATTCTGTTCCTCTGGAGACCCTGACTACCACACCAACATCATTGTTGTCACTCTTAACTTTATTGGCTTCCTCTTACCAGCCATTAAGCAAACACCACCTGTCACAGTAGGCTCCATCCTTCATATTGAAGGGATAGTGGTGAACAAGTCAGAAATGGCCCCTCTCTCAGAGAAGAAAGACATTCAGACAAACACTTACAGAAAAGCAAGATGAGTGTTCTCAGAGAGGTGGGGTAAGTCCTGTAATGGGAGACAATTTTGCCTGGAAGAATCAGTGACCCTCTCTGGGGAGAAATGATTCTCAGCTGAGCTTTCAAGAGTACATGGAAGATAACTAGATAAAGATGTCATGGAGACAGAAGAAATCGTAATTTACAAAGAAAACAAAAAGCAAGTGGCAAACATGATCCTTTAACCTCATTAGTAATAAACACTTAATTAAAAGGAAGTATCATAGTCACCAATCAAGTTGGCAGAGATGATTTAAATATCAAGGCCCAGGTTTTATTAGGATTAGTATTCTCTTAGGCTATAGACATGTTAAACTTGCATAACGTCTGGTAGGCAATGTAGAAACTTGTAGAGAACCTTAATTTAAAAAGTTACAATCTTTGTAATTATTTTCTAAGAATTTATGCTAATGAAAGAAAAATCTACAGACAGGGAAGTGCTCCAAAAATTTCTGGTACATACTGAATACATATTGTACAACCTTTAAAATTAGAATTTTAAGGAATATTTACTGATATAGGAAATTACATACAATATAAGGTAAAATGACTAAAAGTAGAATATCAACCTGTGTATACAGCATGCATTAGTCAGGATAGGCTAAGGCATGCTGCAGTAATAAATAGACTCCCAATCTCAATCGCCTGACATAGATGTAGACTGCACAGCTGTCTGGTGTGCTTCACCTTTGACCTCTGGCCATGAATTCAAGGATGCTCCTGTCAATTCAACAGAAGAGGCAGAGATAGAGTATGGCTGATTGTGCAGGGAGCCTTGTTGCTGGTACTGGAAGCTGTGTGTCCATCCCATTGACCAGACTGTCAATATGATCCAACTAACTTTAAGGGAGACAGAGAAAGGTAGAGGAACGTATGGACACAGGGACATAGAGGAACATCTATGACACATTATGTTCCCAATTGTTACAAAATCCATCTGCATATTTTTCTCTGGACCGATCACTAGCCTAACCCGTCTACCACATCTCCACCCACAAATTCATTGATCAAGCTGCATTGAAGAAGAGATCTGGATACATCAATATTCTCACAGTGGTTATATACATACCTAGTGGATTATCTTTTTGCCTTATCTTTTCTGAATTTTCTAAATTTATTACACTGTAGGTGTGCTTACATAATCATAAAAGAAAGAAAGAAGATGTTCCGTTCAATTTTGAAAAGAGCAAGCCGACACTCTTCAGCAGTCTCCTAGATTGAGGGGGAGGATCATTTGAATGAGCAACCTCTTGAGTTATAGACTGTTTGCAAGGAGATGCAGCTTTATTACTTTTAACTAGCATCTTGGACTGGCTGTAATGAATAGGTAGGAATGATTTATAATTAGCCGGGTCATTGTTTACATCCAAATGAACGAGTCTCACGTGGCTTGAGGACTTCGCTGTGCTCTTCCTAACACCAGCTCCGGTTGTTCTTGAATGGGTAGGATCCCAATTCGTAAATAAATTTATATGCACATGCGAATAGAGCCAGGGACCCCGCATGCATGGTGGAAAGGCAGTGGCCAGCGTTGACCAGTGCTGCATCCACTCTGCCTTGAATCCTGAGTGGTCCCAAGAGCATGATGTCTGTGGTACAGGAGCTCAAGGCCTCCTCTTCTCTGACTGCAGACACCAAGGGCTCGGACCCTGGCTAGTGCCTCAGGCCCGAGCTCAGGGCTGCCTCTTCCTCTCCCCTGTCCGTCCAGCTTGCTGGACGGGAGTGGGGCCGTGCTTGACTTCCTGTTCTGCCTCACCTGCAGAAGCGCCCTCTCCCGACCCTGCACAGCAGCTCGGCGGTCTTCCTGGGGCTCTGCCCGCTCAGCTCACAGGCACGCGCCGCTCGCCAGCAGCGCCATGGATGTGCTCACTCAGACCCGCCCGGCAGAGCAGTCACTGCATGTGGCCTCTTCCTCCTGATTCAGTGAAGAGTCACGGTAATCGCAAGATGTTGAGGCCGCTGCTGGCCTGACAGGGCAGACTACCTTACTATAAACCATTATTGGGATAAGTAGAAGGAGAACGCTCTAATTATTAAAAAAATGGAGTGAGGACATAAACGGGAATGAAGTCATTTGTCATCATCAAGTACCTTGTGGCTACATTGCTGCCTGTGCTGGACTTTTATGTGATTGGCAGTGCTGTAGGTTCACACCAGTGTCACCAAAAACACGGAGTGATGTGCTGTGACATCACTAGATAACAGGGATCCTTCAGCTCTGTGACGATCCTCTGGGACCACTGTCGTAATGCAGTTGTCATTGGTTGAAGTGTCTTTATGGTACATTTCCTACTTCCCACCACCTCAGGGCCTTTGCATATGCTCTCCTCTGTTCTTTGCTGGAGTTCTTTCTTCCTCCTCTCTACATAGCTCTTGCTAATAAATCAGAGTTCAGTCTGATTTTTTTCCAGAATTTCCATCTTTAGGGCAACCCTCAAACACATCCGTGTCCCTCTTATTGAAGAACTCATCACAAGAACAATTTTATAGTTTGTCGTTTGGTGTTTTGATGGATGCTTATTTCCCCAAACATGCAAGCTCTTAGGAGGACAGACTAACCTATGCCTTTATTTCTTCAAGGATAAACATTGGACTTATCACGCTTCAGGCACTCAATACATATTTGATGAACTCATGTTCAACAAGGGTAAATGAAGAATTCCGCGAGGAAAACGAGTCACACAGAGGTGAAGAACTATCCAGGGTCTCACCGCCATAGAACCTTCTGCTTCCTTATAGAGACTTCTACTAAGAGTAATTAAAAAGAAAATAATAGGATTCCTGTTAATAAATAATGCTAGAGATGCCAAATAAGCTGAGCAACCGTCTACCGTCTCAGGCTTCGTTATAAAATCCAGCGCCCACAGACCCAGGGCTGGTTTCGGAATCTTTACTTTGCAAACTGAGGATCATAAATGCTAAATAACTTGTTCAGGTTTCCGAAAGGCTTCTGGTGGTGGTTGTTCTTCTGTCCTGGTACTGGGGATTGAGCCGGGGCTGTTCCACCACTGCTCCCCAGCCCTTTTTGTTTTTAGTTTGAAACGGGGTGTCGCTAAGTTGCCGAGACTGACCTTGAACGTGAGATCCTCCTGCCTCAGCCTCCTGAGGAGCTGTGAGGCCTTTGTTTTTTTAAGTGTGAAGTATTTCAATTAATTTTTAAATTTGTTCTAATTTGTCATGCATGACAGTAGCATGCGTTCATACATTTTGATGGATCGTACATAAGTGGAGTGTAGTCTCTCATTTATCTGATTGTACATACACGAGGTAATAATGTCTGTTTCACTCCATATCCTTCCTACCTCCATACGCCTTCCCCTTGCTTCACTCCCCTCTACCTAATATAAAGTAACTCTATTCTTCCCTATCCATTCCCCTTTTTGTAAATTTGCTCCGGCACATCAGAGAAAACATTTGGCCTTTGGTTTTTTTGGTTTGGGCTTATTTCACTTAGCATGATATTCTCCAACTCCATCCATTTACCAGCAAATGCCATAATTTCATTCTTCTTTAAGGTTGAGTAATATTCCATAGCATATATGTACCACAATTTCTTTATCCACTCATCAGTTGAAGGGCACCCAGGTTGGTTCCATAGTTTAACTATTGTGCATTGAGCAGCTATAGACATCCATGTGGCTGTGTCATTGTAGTATGCTGATTTTAAGTCCTTTGGATAGAAATATTTTAAACTTACAAAGACCAATGTGACAAGAAGTTATAAGATCAGACAGCAATGAGTGGCAGGGTGAGGGTTCAAGGTCAGGACGGCCCAACTCCAAAGCCCTAACGTTGTCTCCTCTGCTCAGTTGCCCCTAAGACTCAGGGATAGCTCTAGTGCATCACAGGGGATGATGGGGGGACCCGGTGGTCCCGGGAGAGCAGGAGGACGCAGAGCCAGGCCTCAGCTGGAGGAGCCGGGTGGGCGTGGTGGGGAGCGGGGTCTCTGGGCTGGTCTACCTGCCAATGTGGGAGAAGAGCGGGGCAGGCATCCAAGCACAAAGGACAGCCAGCACGAAGGCCTGGAGTGACCAAGTCGAGTGCAGGTGACGGGCAAGCCCTGCGGTGGGGAGGAGCCCTTGGGTGCAGTGGGCGTGGCTTTGGTGCAGTGGGATTTAACGGAAGGGGCGGGGTCCGCGTCCTCTCCCAGCGCTGGTGTGCCCTGGCCGTGGGGCCGTGGTGCATCCCCATCTGAAGAGGCAAGATTTTCAGATCGGAGATCCAGACTGGATCTAGCAATTTCAACCTCCCTTTCTTGCCCCGACACTCATGATGGGGGACATTCATGAGCATGAAGCAGTGTCCACTCTGGGTGGCGAGGGCCGCTCTGGTCATCTCACGGGCTGCTGTGTGCATCAGGCCGGCAGCGGCTATGACACACCCACGGAAAGAAAGGTGACTCACAGCCCCCTGTCACCTCGGTGCCCTGGACAGTGGGGGGCCAACCGCCATTGGAGAGTGATTGGTTTCAAAGCTGGGGTTGGATGCCGGAAGGATTTCTCTCTGAGGAGATCCAGGCAAAGTCGTGGTCCTTGGAATCAGATAGAGACAAATCCATAGGGACCTGGGTTTTGTCATCTGGGAGAACTGGATTCAAATCCTGAATCCACCGCTCGATGGCTGCACTTTGGGGGATTATCTTACCCTCTTTGAGCCTAAAATGGCTCATTTCTAATGAGGTTGTATGATGTATCCTTCAGAGGGTTTCCCAGGATCCCTAAGTATAGAATATCCTAGTGCAGTACCTAGGGTAAATGTGGGCTTCCTGTTTGGTGGGCTAAGCACGTGACCTAGGCATATTTTCAGATCCAGGGAAGAAGGCAGAGAACCAGGTAGTTAAACGAGGCTACCAGAGGGGGCTTGCATTTGCTGAAATTACAAGTGTGCATGCCTGAATTACCCAGAAATTCTATTTTTCAGTATTATATTTTACGAATTACACACTTGCACAAGAACACATAAAAGGGATATCGATTGCAGCGTTGTCTTTTATTTGAAAAGAAAATGTGTTCGTTAATGGGAAATTAGTTACGTTGAATGTGATAAAGTCACTCTGTAGAGAATAACCTGTAGTTTATGGAAATAAAGTAAACTTATGTCATACATGGAAAATAGATTATTGTTGGGTAAAAATAAACACATTGATACATGGAATATGACTCCATGTATGTAAGATACACACAAAGTAATTCTATGCTATAATTATGAAACAGGGAGAGAGAGATGTGGAAATGTTCACAAAATTGTCACCATCAGAAGAATGAAGATGGGCAGAGATTAAGATTTAGATTCTTGGTCAAAAGGAATTTTTAGAATTATCATTACTCCTTTTATCTTTTATAGGGAGAAGATAGTCACATAGAATTTGTGTAATGAAATTTCTAATGTAGAAAACATGTAGCCAGGCATGGCGGTGCATGCCTGTCATCCCAGCAACCTCGGAGGCTGAGGCAGGAGGATCACGAGTTCTAAGCCGGCCTCAGCAAAAGTGAGGCACTAAGCAACTCAGTGAGACCCTGTCTCTAAATAAAATACAAAATAGGGCTGAGGATGTGGCTCAGTGGTCATGTGCCCCTGAGTTCAATCCCCAGTACCCAAAACAAAACGAAACAAAAAATATGTATATTAGGCTTGTTTTAGGAATTGATTTCAAGAATGAAATGACATCTCTGGCAAATAGATGGGCTGGAGAACATCGTGCTAAATGAAATAAGCCACACTCAGAACATTGAGGGTGGAACGTTCACTCAGCTGCAGAAGCTAGGGAAAACTAAGGGAAAACGGGGGTGGGCTTGGAGATCATGAAGACAGAGGGAAGGTCAGGGGTGCACCAGGAGATCGAGGGGTGGGGAGGAGGCATGGCAAGAGGAGGAAGGAGCACTGGTGTGTCCCTAAACTTTGCTGCCGTTTGGTCAACAGAAACCTTGAACCTTGTACAGCTGCTCTAGGCCCAAGCTTCCAGGGGCCGCCAGCCATGTTTGGCCTCCTTCCTTTGCTGTATCTTCTTCTTACGGCGAATAGTGTAGGCTTTGAAATCGCAACACACGACATTTTAAATTGGTTTTTATGCTTCTATTAATATGTCAGAGTACGAATTTGACAAAACTACCCTGTGTGCATGTATACACAGCACAGTGAATCCCACCTTTATGTGTATCTATGATGCACTAATTAAAATACGTAAATAAGAGTAAGGTAGAGACCAGTAGAGTAGAGGAAGGGGGACAGGGGTGGGACAGAGGGGGGAAAGAAGCTGGGGGACCAGGGACTGAGATGGAGTAAATTAAATTCCATGCATGAAAGATCATGTTAAAACGAGCCCAATTATCATATCCAAAGATAATGCACCAATAAAAGCAAAAGAATTAAATTGAGAATTGTGTAGTGAAATAAAAATAATTAACAGCATTAAGAGACTCCATTTGGAAGCTAGAGCCCTACTCCATCGACCGAATCAAATCCCTGAATAGGGCCATCCTGGAGGACAGAAGTCCATTGACTGTGGGAGTCAGGCAGACCTTATTGGGATAAGGAAGTAGAGGGAGTTAAAAACAGAAAAGGAGGGGACAGAAGCCCATTGGTGGTGTAAGTGTAGATGTTCTGCACAAGCCCCAAAACACACCTGTCATCCTACTATCTCATCATGGGACCCCCTAATTTCTGACGGCTCACATACACTTTCTTTGGAGGGACTCTTTAGGTGGCCTCTTACCAGGCGACTTGATTTTCTAGCTAGCGGATTGGAACAGAGGTAGGGGCTGCCTGACCCCTGGATCTATGGATCTATGGTCACAGTCGACTAAAGAAGGTTCTGAATAAAGCAGATACACATTCGATGTAAGACAGAGACAGAGGGGAGTTTATGGAAGTTCAGAGGTAAACAGGATGGGAGGGAAGAGCAGTGAGCAGCCAAGATGGCCAAGAAGGCAGGAGTGGGAAGACAGGTACTGGGAGCAAGCAGGAACCCGCTCTGGAGATGGACCTCAAGGGCCAGGACAAGAGGCAGGCCCACTCTCTTACCAGGGGTGGATGCCAGGGGAGGGTGGCCGTCCTAACTGAGCTGATGGCCACCCAGATTTTGCTGCGGGTTGGTCGACAGAAACCTTGGACCTTGTACAGATGCTGTAACCCCAAAGCTGCCAGTTGCCGCCAGTCATTTTTGGCTTCCTTACTTTGCTGGATCTTCTTCTTACAGCTTTGTAGCTTTGAAATTATAACATACGACATTTTTGATCATGGTTCTATGAATATGTGGGAGTTACGCTTTACATAAGAAGTGTCCCCCAAAAGCTCATGTGTGAGACCATGGAAGAGAATTCAGAGGAGAAATGCACTAACCCCCTGATAGGGGTGAGCTGGGTGGTACCTGTAGGCTGGAAGGTGTGCCTGGAGGAGGTGGGTCCCTGGAGGGGTGCCTTCAGGTACATATTTTGTCCCTATTGAGCAGAGCTCTGGTCTCTGCTTCCTGGTGCCACGTGCTCAAGGGCTTCCCTCCGCCACGCTCTTCCGCCATGATGTTCTGCCTCATCTCAGGCCCCAAGGAATGGAGCCACCGTCTATGGACTGAGACCTCTGAAACCATAAGCCCCCAAATAAACTTTCCCTTCTTGTCAGGTTTTTGGTCATAGCAGCAGAAAGGTCAGTAAAACAGTCAATTAAGTTGTTTAGGCTATGGGTCAGTAAAAAAAGTCTACAATTTTAAGGGCTTTAAACAATAACATTTTGTTTCTTGCTTCTTTAAGACATCCACTGAGCATCGGTGGGTGGCTCTGTGCTGTGTCCTCCTCAGCAGGTTGATAACCACAGCCATCTGGGTCCCTACGGGTGGAAAAATGGAACGTGATAATTGAACACTGGAACTTGAGAGGTTTCACCTCCTGGTGACTCACGTCACTTCTACTCTCATTCCACTGGCCCAAGTAAGTCACGTGGCTCAACTTCCAAAGGGCCAGGAGATGCAATGCTTCCTTGTGTGCAGACAGTGGAACGCCAGGCATGTAGGGGTCAACTCCACAGATGAGCACCATAGCTATCTTTTGCTGTGTGACCTTGAGCAAGTTCCTTAATGTCTCTGTCTCCATTTTTCTCATCTTCATAGTGAAGGCCATCATGATACCTATCAAGTTGCAGTGAGCAATGAATACAAACCTGGAGAGGTGCTTAGCACGATGTGCGATTCATAACGACTTTGCAATCGTGCACTTGGTTTTAGTTAGAAAGGAGCCAATCCCTGGTACCTATGTGACTTGGTTGAACTTTCCTCCAAGCCTAAACCAGTACAATGGAACATTTCTCCTTAGTATCATGAACACCAATTCCTCTCTGATTAGCCAGGCATACCCAGGATGTCAGGAAGTTCTCTCCAGGAATCCATGGCGTGGTAAGGAGTTTCAGGTCAGTGGATTCGGAAATGGAGCTAAGAGATTTTGATTGGTCACCTGCTGAGTCGAGGAAACAGCGCCCTATAAGTTGGAAAGCTGAGAGAGAGAGAGCCCAGTGGGAGAAATGAGCCCGCGAGCTGCACCCCTAAGGCTGTCTCAGTGCCAGAGATGGAGCCCAGGGAAGCTCACCATGCAGAGACGGAAGGAAGAGCAGGAGGCCGACGAGCAGATGGGAGTTATTTTTAAAGAGAGGCAGCAAAAAATCGTGGGAGGAGAATGTTACAGACAAGCGAGAACCAGAGCCACAGGTCAGAAGATGGTTTAGGTATCCTGAAGAGAAAAAAATATATGATCCTGGAAAGAATGAAATTCTCGAGAGCTGAAGATAGTCCCAGAAAACTTCCTGTTTTCCATGCCCCAAGCTTCAAGAATAAAAACATCATCCTAAGAGTCAGAAAACAGGCTTCAGGTGACAGAAAACTAACTCTGGCCTTGTTTAAACAATTATGTGCTGATACACATAATTGGAAAGTCCAAGGCTGGGTAGGCCTTCAGGCAGAGCTGCATCTGGGTGCTAAAACAGTAGTATCAGAGTTACTTATTTCTGTGAGGTTTGTTTTCTCAGCGTTGGTTTTATTCTCAAACTGATTCTTCCTTCCTGGTGTCACGAGAGTAGCTACACCTCTGAGCTGTAGCCCTATTTTGCCATCGGTCCTGCTAGAAGAGAAGCCCTCTCTCCTGCTCTCCAGCAGGAGCACTGGGATTTCCTCTGATGGACAGCAAGCAGGTCCAGAGCTGGTTACCCTGGCAAGGGGAGTATGATTTTCTGATTGGACAGGCCTGGTCACATGACCATCCTTGGACTAGTACATGGAAGCTGCTTTACTTGAATGACATTAACTGAATTAAAATGAACAATTCCCAAAGGAAATATCATGGTGCCTTGAAGATGGGGGGGATTAGGGGCAAGTAAATAAGGAGTGTGGCAAACAATTTCTTGAACACGTGTTTCCACGGTGGGGACAGCTTCAGCCCTTGCCAGCATATCTCCTGGCTTTGCCAGCAGGCCTGAGTGACTCCCACGATCCATGACGTCAGGGGGTCACAGTCCCCTGCAGTCCTATCGATGGCCTTGTTTTCCCTGCTTAGGTCCCTGGTTTTCCAGGGGAGCCAAACATGTCCTTGAATCCCTGAATAATAGTGGAGATGCTGAGCATGGGAAAGGCGTGTCTAATCCTGTCCCCGGGTGTGTTCATCTGTCCCTGGGTGTGTTCATCTGTCCCTCAGATATTGGCTCGAGTCGTGCTCGATTTTGGAGAAGGAACCTAGTGCCGTGCCACCCCTTGGACTCTGAGAGTCAAAATCCAATGTCGTTGGTAAAGGAGGCTTAGCAATGTTCTGCAGATGTGAGTTCTTTCTGACCCTGGTGGGCCCCAAGATGACACAGACTGTTTCATCTCTGTGACCAGCAGACCTGACAAGAACAACTGAGAGGACGTGAAGTTGATTTGGGGCTCACCGTTTCAGAGGTCCAGTCCATGGTTGGCTGACTCCATGGCTCTGGGCCTAAGATAAGCTGGAACATCACCATGGAAGGGTGCGTTGGAGAAAAACAGCCAGGATGTGGAACAGGAAGCAGACAAGGGCAGAGAGCTCCACTCAGCAAGGACAAAGGTACACCCAAAGGCACACTCCTGGTGGTCACCTCCACCAACCACACCCCACCTGCCTATGGTGACCACCCCATTAATCTCTGGCATGGATTAATGCATGGATTAGATTAAGACTCTCGTAACCCAATCATTTTACCTCTAAAAATCCTTGCAATGTCTCGCATGTGAGTTTTTTGGGGGACCCATTCTATCCAAACCATAGGCAGACTAAAAAGTTGTGCAAAATCTGGAGTAAAATAATAAGCACCTAACTCCTGCTCTTTCCTTCTCAAGTTGGCGAACTTACACCCCCAAGGCCTACTTCACCATCTCTTGCTCTCTGAGCCCTTAACACCCCCACCCCAGAAGCAACTGGTTGCTTTCTTTCACCTCATTCCCGTAATGCGTGGATTGGATCTGTAAGAGCTCTCCAGTTCCTTGGGGTCAATCTTTCTCTTTCATTTTGGTATCCTGGGTGGTAGCTAGGTACTTAATAAAAGTACACTGCATGAACTGATGAATTGTTTATGCAGATCGAACTGGAAGACACATCCAGAATTTATAAAATCCAAACCACTGACTACAAAGAAGTGAAAAATGTCAGATAGCGAGGGCAAGCAAGTCACACAAAAATCCACAGCTCATGTGTAGCTCTGCAAAAATGGGGAAGTTCTAATCCTCAGTCTAGAACTCTCTGCGTGGCAGTTCCAGGGGCGATCAGACTTGGAATTTCCTGGGTGCTGTTTATTCCCTCTCCCTGGTACGTCTTGCTTCCCATTTCAATGATGAGGAAGCAAAGGGTCCAAAAATGATCCCCAAAGTGTTTTCCCAGCTCTGTGAAAACTTCAGGAACTGATGATCATCTGACCCTGTCTCCAGTACCCTTCCTGTTGGTAGAGAAACTCTGAAGAGCCCTCTGGAACCCAGCCTGGGTTGTGGAAGGTACATTCTTTTCTGTCTCACTCCTTCCCTCAGGCAGCAGGCCCAGTCACCTGAAATAGAAATGCTGAAATACACACCCAAACCTGGAGGTGTTGCCCATAGCCTGGAAGCCCACTTCGGGCTGCCAAGGAGAACAGCGAGACTTTGGAAGTCCACATGTGACTCTGGCAAGACTCTGGACAGCTCCCTCTGGCAACCAGATTCAGATGCACAGCTTCTACAGCTGCTGACTTAGACCTGTGAGAGGCAGGGGAGAAAGTTGGGGGTGTTCCCTGGAAAATGGATGGGTTTATATTAAAACTTCCTGGGAAGTGTCTTTATTCCTCTTCCCTGGAAACCCAGTACCTAAGGCAGGATATAGTCATTCTCAATCATAATAATAACAGCTCACATCTTACCTGCCATATGTGCATTATATATAATCTCACTCCATCCTTGCAACAATCTTACTGGGAAAATACCATAATTATCCCCATTTTATAGGTGAGGGGAAAAAAATGAGTCATACTATGGTTAAGCAACTTGTCTGAAGTCATTCATTAGGAAGCGGGTGGAGCTTTCAGTAGGACCCAACCTGTCTGCTCCAAAGTGCACCTGCTTAGCCACTGAATGAAAGGGTCTCACGATAAGATCAGAATATCTGAGGTCACATCCCATTGGGGAATTTCTCCAGTGTGTGACTTTACCCAAGCCTGTTTTCCTCATCTGCAAAATGGAGATAAATTTGCCTGTCTGATAAGGTTGTATAATTACTAAATAAGGTTGCATAGATATTTATGCATTATAAATAATAATTGTGTGCAGAGATGGCATAGAAAGCTTTGGAATGAAGTCATGGTTTCAAATCTAATCTCCTTAATTTGCTAACTCTCTGTCCATAGGCAAATTATTTAAGCTCCATAAACCTCAGATTTGAAATTAAAAGTGAGAATTTTTGTCAGTCAAATAAATTTTACCTGTTAAATAAATAATTGAGTAATAATTGTTATTTATTAAAAATGCTAGTGAGTATTGAGTCACAATCCATGGGAAAACACTTAGTCTGGTCACTTGCAAAATTTTCAGGGATGCTGGTTTCCCCTGTTTCCTTTGAGCCAATTTCTTGCCTACAATTTCTTCAATTACTAAGTTTAAACTTGACTCTGGGAGGTCCTGATCCAAACTCCAAGCTGTCAGATGCAGAGTGGAAGTTGGGAAGGTTGTTAGAACATAAGAACATTTTGAAAGTAAGATGAATTCAGCAGGATAATGAAGAAATTCATACTCTAAAGGGCACAAATATGAAAGGAACTCATGACATACTTTCTAAGTCAGGACCTGCTTAAGACAAGAAGAATCTGAGGAAAGAGATCTGGAGACAATTTCTCCAGTTTTTGACATCCTTAGAGGACAAAGTACTGCCTTAAAGGTAAAGTATAAAATTCTGCCAGGGATCATCACTTGCAGTGGCTAATAGGGCTGAGCTGCAATTCTCTTGAATAACAGCAGGTGTCAGTGTTACCCATTTCATGCCATGAAAATGCCCCATGTGCCAAGCCACAGATTCTGAAAACTGAATTAATTTTAAGTTCACATAAGTCAATAAAACTTCTATTTGGAAATAGGTGCTCCTACACTCTTCCACCTGGAGGGTTACTTCTGATCTTGGACAGCTTCAGTCTTCCCATGACTGCCCCAAAGTGATTATTTGAATTGTGGGTTGGAAAAAACTGCTCTGAATTCCAAAACCTTGAACATATCCTGGTCATGGAGTGGGTCCACTAATACTTTTGCAAGAGACTGGAGAGGAAGTACAAAAAATAAAAGATGGTGAGGGAAGGAAAGACTAAAGAAACTTCAAAGAGGTCAATTTTACTATTTATCAGAATATGAAGCCTAGATTTATGGGTATAATAGTATATTAAGGATATGGAAAAATCATAGCCATATACACATATGTAAAGGATTATTTCATTTCTATTAAAGCATGTGCATGTAAGAAATTTAGTATAGTGATTCAGAGTGACGAATCTAGCTCAGATGTCTGGGTTCAAGCATCAAAGTCATGTGCACTAGTTGGGAAACTTTGTAGATATATATTAATCTCTCTGGGATTTGTTTCCTCATCTATAAAATACAGAGAGTGGTATCACCAGGTATCTTGATTTGTGAGGATGAAATCATTCATGTTAGGTGATAAGCAAGATATCCAGCATATACTAAGTGCTTAGTAAGCATTGGCTATTATGTTTGTATATGAGCATAGGCCTGTTTGGTAGGCAGAGAGTCTGAAAGACTGGTAGACACCAGAATTTTTAATTTTGATTGCTTTCCTGTTAGCCTCAATGTTATCTAATGTTATGAAGCAGGTACTTACTGTTTGTATCAAATGATTATTAAGAAAGGATAAATCACTGATTAAAAAAAGTTACTTTTTGAAAAATGCTAACACACATTTGAAGAGAGGACCTCTGAAAAGATTCATTTATTCCCATCTGGGCCATGATGACTTCTTTAAGGTTAAGAATTCTGAGGTTTTGCAAATAACCTCTGTCCTTCTTTACTCTGTCTTACAGAATTTTGTGAAAAAATCAAATATGTAACTTACTCATGAAGGCCCTCTGTTCTAGTCAGCTTTTTTCCCTGCTGTGACTAAAAGATCTGACCAGAACAACTGTAAAGGAGGAGAAGTTTATTTGGGGGCTCATGGTTTCAAAAGTCTCAGTCCGTAGACAGCAGGCTCCATTCCTCAGGGTTCAAGGTGAGGCAGAACATCTTGGCAGAAGAGTGTACTGGAGGGAAGGAGCTCACATGATGATCAGAAAGCACAGAGAGAGAGATCTCCACTTGTCAGATACACAATATATACCCAAAGTCACACCCCGAGGGACCCACCTCCTCCAGCCACACCCTATCTGCCTTCAGTTACCACTCAGTTAATTCCCATGAGGGGATTCATTGACTAATTGGGTTAAGACTCTCACAACCCAGTCATTTCTCCTCTAAACCTTCTTGCTCTGTCTCACACATGAGTTTTTGGGGGACACCTCACCTCCAAACCATAACACCCTCAAAAGTAAAAAAAATTACGACAGCCAAGTTGTGGAACCAGTCTACGTGTCCATCAACAAGCGAATGGATAAAGAAAAGGTACTATCTATGCACAATAGTGTATTAGCCATTAGGAAGAATGAAACTATGTCATTTGCTGGTAAATGGATGGAATGGAAAACATCATGCTAAGGGAAAAATAGCCAGTCTCAGAAGGTCAGAGGCCAAAAGTCTTCTCTCGTATGTGGAAGGTAGAAAGAAAAAATGAAAAGAAATCATTAAAAGGGGCCTCATAAAAATCAAAGGGAGACCAGCAGAGTAGAGGTAGGGGATCAAGAGGGAGGAAGGAGGGAAGGGAATGGGAGGCACTGGGGGACAAAATCTACCAAATTATGCTGTGTCCCTGAAGGGACATGACACAGTGAATCCGATTCTATAGACATAATCATAATGATTGGATCAGACCCTTTCTGTCTAATCATATTTGACATTTTAGTCTATGCTTTATCATTCCTATGCAATGAACTCTCTGGTAAAGCCCCAAACGCCAAGGTTCAGGGAGCTTGTGGAGAGCTGAACAGGCGAAGGACTTTGGAGTGTGCTCCCAGAGAAGGAGAGGAGCCTTTGTGCCCCTTTCTCCAGGCTTTGCCCTGTGTTCCTCCCATGTATATCCTTCTAATATCCTTTGTAAGAATCTAGTAAACCTAAGTAAATGCTTCCCTGAGCTCTGGAAGATGCTGAAGCGAATTAATCAAACCCAAAGAACCAGTTATTGGGAGTCAAATTCAGACAGAAGCACAGATAAAACAACATGGGGTATTCCATTGACCTCTGAAGTGAAGGACCAAGTCCCCAATCTGTGGGATTTGAGGCTACCACCAGGTAGACGGCATCAGAATCGAATTGGATTAGAGGATACCCAGCTGGTGTGCATTGTAAAATTGCTATTGATTATTTCCTGGTGGGGAGAAATTCCCACACATCTGGTGTAGGAATCCTGTACTGATTGTGGTGTGAGACGAAAGGGAAAAGCAAACCATGTTGTATTTCTGGTTGATTCCAATATTGATAATAATACTAAATGTTAATGGCATAAATATTCAAAATGCACAAGTTTTATCAGATTAGATTTTAAAAGCAAGACTTAATTGTATTCTGTCTACAAGAAAAATATTTTAAAAGAAAAATAAAAAAGGTTCAATTAAAAGGTATAAAAAGATAAACCACATGACCACTAATCATGTATATATAGCCATGTGGTCATGTGAATGTCAAACAAGCCAGACTTCAGAGCAAGAATAGTATCATTGAAAAAGGCCACTTCCCAATGATAAAAGAAGAAATTCATGAACAGGACATAGCAATTATAAACTTCTATGAATGTAATAACATAGTTTCAAAACACATAAAGGAAAAGTGAGTTGATCTACATGAACAATTGGACAAAGTAACAATTCTAATCAGAGATTTTAACATTCCTTTCTTTATAATCTATAGCACAGTTAGAGGGGACACTAGGGAGGTTATACTTAAAGATTTGAGCAACACTATCAACAAATTGGACCAAGATGACATTTGCAGCACACTCCTTCCCAATGACATCAGAATATACTTTCTTTTCAAGGACACATGTAAGGTTCATCATCATAGACCATATTCTGGGTCATAAAACACCAATAGATTTAGAAGGACTCAAATGATAACTAACAATAAAATACTATACATTTCAAAAAAAGTAGAGGAAAGGATTTTGAAGGTTTTCAACTAAGAGGTGATATAGTTTAGAGGAGATGGATAGGTTTAATCTGATTTGAACATTGTATAATGTATGCACATGTGCAAACATTACACGATGCCTCAGTAATATGTGCATTTTGTATTCTTCTATCAGTTAAAAACAGCACCAGATGATGCACAATATCCAGGAGTAGCATAAATCTGCAATGTAAAAATAAAAACAAGTAAGTAAGTGAATGCATACAAAGTGAGTTCTCTGGCCACAATGGAATTAAGCTAAAAATTAATAACTAAAGGATCTCTGAAAAATCCCAATACCTTTGAAAGTTAAATAGAGAAATATTAAATATGGTGTGTCAAAGAGAAAATTAAAAAGTAAAATGTGAAGCAGTTTAAGATTAATAAAAGCAAAAATTCAAAATATAAATTTTGTGAGATATCACTAAAGCAAAATTTGGGGAAATTTTTACAGCATGAGTGCTTATATGAGAAAAACAGTCCAAATCAATGACTTCAGCTCCCACTCAGAGGAATGATAAACAGATGCACCTATTAAACACAAGGCCAAAAAGTACATACTAAAGAGCAAGACAGAAAAAATGCAACAGAAAACAGAAAAACAAAAGAGTCAATCAATAAAACCAAAAGCTGAGTTTTCTGAGAAGAACAATGCAATTGATTTACCTTAAGGTCGGAAAAAATTGAAAATGCAAATAATCAATATTAGCACTGTGAGAGATCCCATCACCAGAGATTTTGCAAATATTAAAATGATAATAATGAAATATTGCAAACAACTTTATACCAATACACTTGACACCTTAGGTGAAATGAAAAAATTTCAGGAAAGACATAAATGATCAAATTACTTTGAGGAAACAATAGTCAATGTAAATTAACCTTATGATTGTTAAAACAATGAATTTTCGTTAAAGATGATCCCATAAAGAAGACTTCATACTCAGATAATTTTGTAAGTAAATTTCAACAAAATTTTGAAGAAATATTACCAATCCTATGCAAACTTTTCCAGATCATTGGAAATAAAAGAATGCATTCCAATTCATTCTATGAAACAGAATTACTTAGATACCAAAACCAAACATTTTACACAAGTAGAAAACTACAGATCAATTTCCTACATACCATAGATGCAAACATTTCTTTCTTAAAAAATTAGTTAATTGTGAATTCATTATATATTAATATTTGTGAATTCATTATGTATTAAAATAGAATTAAATATTTAATCAGTGTGATAGTGACCACAGCTTACCCCAGGACTGCAAGTTGAGTTGAACTTTCAAAGAATAGCCAATTGAAATTCACAATATTATGACACTAAAAATATGTGTATGTGAAATATATCATATATAAACATATATGATAATTAAATTAATTAAATAAGTACAAAAATAATATTGTATAAAAGCCAACATCCATTCATAATAAAACTTCCAATCCACTGGGAATAGAATTTTCTCCAACCTGATAAATTACATCTATGAAAAACCCACAGCCAACATCATCCTTAATGGTAAAAGGATGAATGCTTCCTGCATTTGACATCTCACACATTTTTAGTTTGAAATTTCACTTGAATTCATTTAAAAATTCTTTTTTAGTTTCCCTCTTACCTTCCTCTTTGATACGTGCTGTTTAAAAGGCAGTGGTATCCACTCTGTTACTTTTGAGCTCCTGTCCAAAGCAATTAGGCAAGAAAAAGAAATTTAAAAAGTGGAAGGACAGAATAGAACTATTTTTTTAAAAATTTTTTTATAGATGATAAAGTGCTGTATGTGAGAAATCCTGAGAAACACACACACACACACACACACACACACACACACACACTTGTTAGGACAAATAAGTTCTGAAAGATTATAGGATACAGGACCAATATAGGAAAATCTCTTATATTTTCTGAATACTAGGAAACAGAAATCTCAAAGTGAAAAGAAAAAGAAATTCCATTCACAGGACTAATTTTAATAAAATCATTGTGAATCTTGTATATTGAAAACTACAAAGCATTGCTGGGAAAAATTAAAGATGACTAAAATAAATGATGAGGTGCACCATGTTTATGGATCAGAACACTCAATATCGTTAAGATCTCAGTTCTCTCCAGGTTAATCCATAAACTTTGATCCAATTATGCAAATTCCCTGTGGCTCAGTTATATATTCAGCAGAGTATAGAATAAAGTTAGGATGCTGCATGCTGAGACTTGTGGGGTTAGCTTGGTCCCAGAAAATAACCCCAAAGAGCACAGCCAAGCTTGGAAGCTTAGAAACTGTTGTACAGTAGTTACTCAATAAGTATTTGGAACTGGGAATACAGGGAGGTGTCCAAAATGAAGGAAGTTTGTTTTTTATTTAAAAATGTGTGGTAGCAGAGTTTCCAAGGGAACCAGCAGGCGCCACATGATAAACACAAGCCAGGACTGAAGAAGAACTGGTACCCAGGACCGTGTGTGCATCAGACACACACAAGTACATACGTGCCCTGTTGGCTGGCTAGTCGGGGGAGTGATGAAGAGAGACAGGTTAAGGATGAATAGGACTGGGATGTGGCTCAGTGGTAGAGCCTCTGTCTAGTGCGCTTGAGGCCCTGGGTTCCAGTCTTCAGCAGGGCAAAGAGAAAAATAAAAGTGATGCTAGTTCCTGGCAGGTAGGACAGTGCGTGAATGGCAGGATCGTTCACCGAGAAGAGGGGACCCCAGAGTTAGCTTTGGATGCTCACCAGCCAATTCAGTTGCTCAGAACTGGAGATGCAAAAAAACGTGTGGAAGGGCAAAGGGCAGGTTTTCCACAGATCATTTTGCCCTCTTTTCACCTCCCGGCCATTTTTGCTGTCTCATTTGGCCCCTGGCTGTTGTGACTCCTGGCTGCTCCATTTCCAGCTCTTACAGCGCCTTCCCCTTGGTCATCCACGCAGAATCACCTCCATCGCCACTGCAGGCACCCGCCATCAGTTCTGAAAGCCGTCTTCTAGGTATCTTGGGAAATTCAATTGGAAAAACCACCAAATAAGGTCACTCATCTAAAATGAGGAAAAATTAAAGTTTCCCAATAATTTCTTTTGTTGATCCTGGGATTGAACTCAGGGGAGATTTACACTGGGCCAAATCCAAAGCCCTTTCTAATTTTTATTTTGAGACAGGAGCTTGCTAAGTTGCTGGGGGCCTCTTTAAATTGCTGAGTTTGGCCTTGATCTGACAGTCCTCCTGCCTCAGCCCCCTGAGCTGCTGGGATTACAGGTGTGCACCACCACACCTGGCTTCTCTCTCTCTCTCTCTCTCTCTCTCTGTGTATATATATATATATATATATATATATATATATATATATATTTTTTTTTTTTTTTTTTAATTTCTAAGCTTCAAATCTGAGTTCCAGGCACAAAACTGCATGTCCTTGGCCCTATATATTTGCTTCTCAAATATGCTTAACTGTTCAGGAGTTTCTGTTTACAAAGAGGTTAGGGATGGTGGATGGGAGATGGTATAAAATATGGGCCGGTTTTCAAACATGAAGGTGATAAATGAACAGATTTCCCCCCAGATTGCTGAGCAAACATCAGCAGAGCAAACTAATGTAAAGATATAATCGTGATTAATCTCCTGATTAAAATAATTAATCTTGGTTAATTCTGCATTTAATCATTTCTTTTTATCAATGTCTAACATGCAGTTTTATAGAAATATTCATTTAGACTAATGGATATTTCATTCCTCCAATTAGCCTGCTTATTCTGAGCTTCTAAATGCCTCAGATTCCACCTCTTTCATTTGTAGGAAGCTTCAGTCATCTGTTCAGAACTTGGGCAGGTTGTTCTTCTACCCCAACAGTCCCTACCCCGTTTGGTCAGCGACACAGAGAGGACATCCATCTCCTTCCCGGTCAGGAGGAGGTCATGCAGGTGATCCTCAACAAATATTTGCTCAGGGATTCAAAATTTCACTCTGGCCCCCAGTTGCTTGCCATGGTCACAATAACATCATATATTTGACGGGAATTTTTAATTCATTCTGTCACATCTAACATCTGACAATTCCTGATAAGAACTGGAATTAGCTTTCCCATTCAATGACAAGAAAGCAGAAGTTGAGAAATTATGTGGCTTGCTCCTGTTTATGTAGTTGACAGCCAGGCAGCCTTGCATCCTGGCTTCTGAGAATCTCTCTCTGTCTCTGTCTCTGTCTCTCTCTCTGAATAAATTATGCAAAAGCCAAAACTGTCCTAAATCGAAGGCCAACACCTGTGAATTCTTGGAGATTGAGCAAGGACTTCTGTCACCTAGGTGAGGAAGCAGTGGATCCTTCATGTCTCTGACCCAGTCAGAGGTTTTTTTTTTTTTTAAATTTACTAATTTATTTTTTATTGTAAACAAATGGGATACATGTCGTTTCTGTTTGTACATGGAGTAACAGCATACCATTTGCATATTCATACATTTACATAGAGTAATGATGTTTGATTCATTCCGTTATCTTTTTCCTTCCCTCCCATCCCCAGTCAGAGTTTTGAGTACGTACTCTATGCGAACCCCTGTCCTGGGAGCGAGGGAGGCATCGGGGGCAAGCCAAGAAGTCTAAGCTGGGATGTCCAATCCCAGTGGGACCACGTGGATTTCAAACCCACTCCCTGAATCTCTGAAGCCAGCTTCTCCTCCCGAGGATGTCAGAAGCCCATAACAGAAGAGGGGGTCAGGGAAGGAGGCAGAGAAGAGAGGGAAGGGCTGGCTTGGGGACAGAGCTGGGACAGACATTGTGCCCTCCTGGTCACCCATGGTGACCACATGGCTTTCTGGTTGGGTTTCTCTTCAACACAGCACTTTACTTGGCCAGGGTGTTTTGCCACCTAGACGTTATGTGATTTGCACATTGGTCTTCCTGGATCCTACTCTTTCTCCCTGCCTGGAGGTCAGCCTCAGGGCTGAGTGACATCGACCCTGACTGAGCATTTGCCGTGTGCCAGGGCCTCACGTGCATTCCTTCATTTCTCCCCCACGGTCTCTCTAGTCCATGTCCACCAGGCTGACCCGTCTCCGCTTTGCCCTGTGGCTCCCAGTAGGTGGTGAGTTACTTGGCCGGGTCCTTCCGCCCTGCAGGGTTCTCGGTGCTGGATGGTCCTGCAGACATCCCCTCTGGGAGCTTCTCCACCTGGGGGGTAGCCACCGCCTTAGCTTAGCAGGGATGTTGCAATTGCCCTGGACTTTGATGGATTTACTTTCTGTGAATTAGAGCAGATTCAAAACAGATTCATTATGTGATACATCCCTTGCTGATTCATTTTGATTTTGATTTCCGCAGTGAATACTGCAAGCAATGGAGTGTAGCTGGGAAGGCAGAGCTTGCCCATCACTCAGCCTCACTCAGTCGCAGCTCATGACCGGCAGACAGGCTGATACAAAGAGCCCCCTCTCGCCCCTCCCGCAAAACGAAACCCTTCAGCGGTATCACTGCAAAGCAAGGACACCCTGGAAGCGGACAACGTTAACATTTACCTTTTGTTGCGTGGAAGAAATAAATAGGACTCTGACTTTATCAAACACTCTCCTTTTGTTAATAAGGCATCTTAGAGGCATCAGAGAGGGAGTGTGGCTTGCACAGGGTCACACAGCAATTTGAATGGAAGCCTACTTCAGGTCAGTGTCTGTAGGGCCTGCCTTCACCATGGTAGTGAGTTCATTTCCTAATCGTACTTGGGACTTTTTCTAGGATCTCACCTGCATTCCAATTTGGATGCCAGCTCCTTCCTCCCCTTCCCTAAATCTGTCCTTGCTCAGGTCCTTTCTTTGAATTTTTGATATTTGGGGCATGGGCTCCTTATCTCTATTCTTAAGACACACAGTTAATAATTCAAATATAAAATAGATTTCAAAATAATTTCATTGCTGCCCACAATCCTATCACCTGGCTCACTTTATTACTGCATGGTAACATTTGCAAGGGGGTTCTTTCCTAAAATGCCTACCTACAGCCCTCCCACCCCAGGGACCTCGTACGTTGGTCTTCTGAAGTCCCTTTCGGCAAGCCACTGACACTGGGGTAGAATCATGAACTCCTGGATAGTGTGTGAGTGGGAAGTTGATGAGGAACAGGAATTTGTCCCTCACTCTCCTGGAGGTTCAAAAGTCCAAGGTCAAGACACCAACAGGTCTGGTGTCTGGTAAGGGCCTGGTCTCTCCTTCCAAGTTAGCGCCCTCTTGTTGGCACACTGTCCTCACATGGGGGAGAGTGGAAGCCTGCAAGAGACCCGCATTCCATCCACGAGGGAGGGGTCCTGGGGTCTCCCTGCCCCCCTCTTGCTGCCAGCACACAGGAAGCACCTGAATTCTGCCTTCACACTGTAAAGCCCTCCAAAGGCCACTGGGGCCACCGAGCTCCATGAATGCCTGGTCCCACTGGCTGGGACCTTCCCGTGTACTCAAGGACTCAAAAGCCAGTCGGAGCCACGCTCTCTGGATCGCCGTCATTTGCGGTGTCTTCTGCCTGCCGTCACCGCCCCGAGCACTCAGCAGAAACACCCACACGGTGGGGTGCACGCTGCCACCCTCAGTTAGCAATGACAGGACCAGGAGGAGGCAAGGCCAGGTGACCTGCTGGTAAGCAGCGGGGCAGATTCCACCAGCGGGGGCTGCCGATTGTGAAAGAGCACACCCCCCCCCCCCAGTGCTTTTCTCTGACCCTGCCCCTCTCCCTTAGGGGATCAGGGAGTTGGGGAGATGGGGACGCTCCCTGCCCTGGGAAGATCTCAGAATGACTTGAGTCTTCAGACGGACCAGAACCCAGAATAGGGATTTGATGAACTGGGACAGGAGAGAAGTGAATTCACTGGCAATGTTTCCATTTGTCCAACGGTCTTTATCCATTTATTTGTTTATTTTTGGTACCAGGGATTGAACCCAGGGTCGCTTAACCATTAAGCCACATCCCCAGCCCTTTTGCATGTATTTATTTTTATTTAGAGACAGGGTCTCACTCAGTTGCTGAGGCTGGCTTTGAACTTGGCAATCCTCCTGCCTCAGCCCCCAGGCTGCTGGGATTATAAGGTATCATCCAGCTCAACAAGATTTGATGAGAGGTCACTAAGAGTCAGTCCTGTGTTAATAATCAGTACGTCACAAAGTGAGGAAGCTGGGGGTGAGGTTCAAGCTCTGCACCCGCAAGCTGAGGGTTCCCTTAGAATTTTCCTCTCTGCTTTGACTCTTTGGAACTGGAACTTCCTGGGTGGTCAATGTGCGAGGAGGGACGGATGCTTCCGTCGGCTGGATGGGAGCTGTTCTCTCTGGGAAGGCATTTCAAGCCGTGCGAGGCCAGGCTGCAGGGAGAACCTTCTTCCCCAACCTCCCCATTGGGGTGCCAGGTGGATGGACCATGGGCCTCCAGAGAGACGTGCGGGGCTGCCTGGCAGTATCTGAAGTGGGGTTGCAGCCTTTTTCTCAGCTGGGTTAATAGTCACGTTGAGCTCCGGTGACGCGCAGTTCACTGGTATTCCACAGTAGCCTTTGAAGCAAATCCTTATAAAAGTGGTTTTCAATCCCACGTGCCCTTCGGAATTATCAGGAATGAGATGGTAACAGGCACGTGTTTGCTGCTGGAGCTGCTGCTGCAGAGGGTCTGGGGTGGTAGTAAGACATATCCAAGGCTGAGACAACGTGTTTAGGGTGATAAAATGATTTGGACTGTGCGTCCCTTCCTTGCGGCCATCTTTTGAGAGTAGGCAGCTGTCTGGGAGTTGGACCATTGCGAGGTCCTGACATCCAGCCAGCCACCATCCCATCGTTTCCATGGAAGCTGTAAAAGGGATTGAGCTGGCCTCTTTTGGAGGACCTTCCTTAGGACTTCCTGTATATATATATATATATATATATATATATATATATATATATATATATATATATATATTTGCCAGGAATTGAACCCAAAGGCAACTAACCACTGAGCAACATTCTCAGCTCTTTTCATATTTTATTTAGAGACAGGGTCTTGCTAAGTTGCTTATGGCCTCATCAAGTTGGTGAAGCTGGCTTTGAACTTGCGATCCTCCTGCCTCAGCTTCCCAGGTTGCTGGAATTACAGGTGTGCACCGTTGTGTCCGGCAAGACTTCCTGTGTTTGTAAGCAGCTCGAGGACTCTGGAAGGGAAAGGACCAGTTGGAAAAAGGTGACATGATGGTATTCCCTGCCCTCCCCTGCCTCATCCCCCAGGAAGTCAGCTCTGGGAGGGACTCTCCATTCGTTCTGCTTCAGAGCCAGCCCTAGCAGAGAACATCCCTGCTTCTCTTTGAGCGAGGTGTGGAAACAACAGTCCTTGGCTCAGTTCCACCTTGGTCAGAAGGAGGTCGATGACCCTGTTTGGAGAAGGAGAGGAGCTAGGATGCCTCGTGGAGACAGGGGGATGGCCTGGATGACCTCTTGCCTCGCTAGCTCCAGGGCCGCTTGGCATTTTTCGCCTGAACAGGCTCAAGTCCTTTGGGTCTGCTGATTTGCCTGGGACTGACATCTTTTAATTAATCTCATAACCCTCCTTGTTTGGGGGATGTAATTGCAATGTGGAGAATCATCATCAAGTACAGGTGGATTGTCACTGTGTCTAGACCCAGAGCCAGCCGTGGAGCCGAGGTGGGCATGCTGAGGCCTCCAGCGTCAGGGTGCAGGGAAGGTGGGTTGAGGACGTGTGTGCCATTTCTAATATTGAAATTGGATTCTCCCTGATGGGGACCCATCACTCTGTGAAGTCAGATCAATGTTCAGTGCACAATGCAAACTCATGCTGGATCTCTGCACGGGCCCTGCCACCCTGGCTTTTGACAGTCAGTTGTTCAATCAATAAACAATTACTGGGCACCCTGTTGTGTTCTGGGCTCTGGGCTGGAGCTTTATTTATTGTTGCTAAGTTCACACTGTGCACAGGGCACTGGGCTAGGTGTTCATTCATTTGCAAGTACTTCAGGAACCTCTGTAAAGGGAACTGTAACCATTGCCCGAGGCAATGCTACATTTTTGCCAGAGGCTGTTCTGGATATTTTATCTACATTGAGGGATTCAATACTTCCACCTGCACTTGGTGGGGAATATTATCACTATTCCCATTTTACAGATGAGGAAAGCTGAAGAGATCACAGAGCTAGTAGAAATCCAGTTATTGAGCCCAGGTGGATGATGCCAAAGTCAATACTCTCAGCTCCTCCAAGTGTGTCTGGTGCAGGGTCAGATCTACATCAAGATGTGAGTGTAAGAACATTGTAGCAAGGCATAGTGGTGCATGCTTAGAATCCCAGTGACATGGGAGGCGGAGGAAGGAGGATTGTAAATTAGAGGCCAACCTCCACAACTTAGCAAGATCCTGTCTCAAAATAAATAAATTAATAAATAAATAAAAAGGGATGGGAGTGAAGCTCAGTGGTAAAGCATCCCTGGGTTCAATTCCCAGTACAGAAAAAGAAAAAAAAAAAAAAAAAAAAGAACATCATAATTGTTCAGAAAAAAAAAGAACATCATAATTGTTCAGGGTCTGGAGTTGTAGAGTTCACACTGCCTCAATCTGAGGGTTGTGTTCCCTGCTTAGTAATTGGATAGCTCCTGACAGTCATTTAAATCCTTTGTTTCTCATTTTCCTTGTCTGCAAAATGGGATGACCGTTCTGATACGGAGAGCCATTGTAGGAACTGCATACCATAATACAGGGTAAGTGCATGCCACTTTACCAAGAGCAGAAAGTGGCACACGCTCAAAAATTGGCAAATATCAGTGATAATAGCAGTAACGGGTCTGTTCTTGAAGAGTTCATAATCTCATCAAAAAGACTTTTCATCCCTTAATGTTTCATATTCTATCTAGTTTGTGTGCAAGATATAGGAGGAGACAAAGATATGTACACAGATGGATTTCAACAGGTTCCTTGTGAGCAGTGAATTTGTCTCATCAGCTCCAGCATCCTCGGTTCTTGTCTTTCACAAGTAGGTGCTCACTAAATATTATGCAATTAACCAATCAAGAAGCTCACCAACCAAAGATGGAAATACCAGACAGGACCTGACCTGTGTCTAAAAATCCTGCATCCACCATATCAGTGATAGGGTTCTGAGACAGAATAGAACTTACTTGAGGCATCTTGAGATCTAGACCTTGAAAGATGGCATAGAAGGGAAGGAGGTAGTGGGCATGTTTGGCATGAGGGACGAGACATCAGAAGCACAAGGTGCCTTTAGAGGACTGGAACAGATCACTGTGTCTGAGACAGAACATGCTATTTATACAAATTATTAAGAATGAGTTAGGACTTGATCCAATCAGATTTAAAACATTTTCACTGAAAGCAGCATGGAGATTCCTCAGACAACTTGGATGGAACCACCATCTGACCCAGCTATCCCACTCTTCAGTTTATACCCAAAGGATTTAAAATCAGCATGCACAGTGACACAGTCACATCAATGTTTATAGCAGCTCAACTCACACTAGCTAAACTATGGAACCAAACTAAGTGTCCTTCAACAGATGAATGGATAAAGAAATTGTGGTATATATGCACAATGGAATATTACTCAACCTTAAAGAATGACGAAATTATGGCATTTGCTGGAAAATGGGTGGAGCTGAAGACTATCATGCTAAGTGAAATAAGCTAGACCCAAAAAACCAAAGGCCAAATATTTTATCTGATATGTGGATGCTAATTCACAATGGACGGAGGGTTAGAGAAGAATAGAGGTACTTAGGATTAAACAGAGGGGAGTGAAAGGAAGGGAGGTGATATGGGGGTAGGAATGACAGTAGAATGGTCAGACATTATTACCCTGTGTGCCTGCATGATTACATGACCTGTGTAACTCTACCTCATGTACAACCAGAAGAGTGAGAAATTATACCCTGCTTATGTATGATGTGTCAAAATGCATTCTACTGTCATGTACAACTAATCAGGGCGTATTTTTAAAAATTAAAAAGAAAAAACCTTTTCATTGAGCTGGGGCTGCAGCTGAGTAGTAGAACATGTGCCTAGCAGCACTCTCACACACGTGGATACAAAAATCCCGTTGTCTGTGGCACAGCTGTGTAGACCTGGAAAATGGCGTGCATGGAGCCTGAGATATTTAATCAGGGGCACTTGGAATGGCCCGGGGTAGGTGATGAAGTCCTCTGAAGATGGGCGGGGCCAGTAGTAGGAACTCGGTTAAGAACGCTTCAGTTTGCTGTCTGATTCGGCTTTGAGTAGAGACAGAAGAGGCTGGGAAGACCAGGAGGGACTGATCTGATGATGGGTCTCTCCCATTAAATGCCCTGGTGTCACTCAGCACGGTTTTCTGTTGATCAGTGCTGATAGCTACCAGTTCTCCCAAGGTCACCTTAGAATCTGGCACCACACCTAATTATGAGTCATCCCTCTCTCTTGAATAAGTGACCCAGAAAAGACCCCACTGCCTCCTTGCCTCTGCTCCTCAGGGACATCTGCAAAAACAGAAGATAAAGCTCTGCTTATGGTTGGCCACGAGCACCACCCAGGTGCTCTCTAGCCAAGTCATTTGACATCTCCATCTGATAGTTTCAGATCAGAATCTTCCAAGGGTCTGTGGAGATGCTTCACAGAGGGATTGGAGGAGTCCAGGTCCCCTGCCTGGTCCTACTTAGGCCAATCTCTTTGTGATACATTTTCTATGTAAGATAGAGTGCAATAAATATTTTCCAAATGGATGATCAAAGAATGAATGAATAATTCTTTAAGTAGCATGGTTTATAATTAAGGAGAATAGTGTAGGCAGAGGTTGTGGGGTGAGTGATGCTACCTCCACATTTTGATGGTGAAGGCTCAACCCTCAGAACCTCAGAATGACTTTCTTAAAAGAGATATCTTCACAGAGGTCATCTAGTTAAAACAAGGTCATTAAAGGGGGTCCGAATCTCACATGACCAGTCTCTCATACAAAGGAGGAACTTTGACACAGAGACAACCCATTGGCGGGATTTGTTACAGCAGTGCGAGGAAGCTAATACAGTAGAGTAATGCCTAGTCATTGCTCATCTTTTAAAAATGCAGAAACAACACTGGCATATTCTCTTTCGATTGCCACAATGTATTTACTTTTTGGTGCTGATTATTGAACCCAGAGCTGCTCTATCACTGAACTTCACCACCGTCCTTATTTATTTATTTATTTATTTATTATTTATACTTTGAGCCAGAGTCTTGCTAAGTTGCTGAGGGTCTTGCTTTAGTTGCTCAGACTGACCTTGGATTTCCCATCTTCCTGCCTCAGCCTCCTGGAGTGGCTGGGAGCACAGGAATGTACCACCATGCCCTGCAGATTGCCACAGCATTTTGAGAGAAAAAGTCTGTTTTTGTCTTGATATGAGAGTTGGGGAAATAAAGGTTTAGAAATGATAGTAATTGTTATCATAATAAAAGTGGCACAGATCATCAGAATAGTAAACATGCTTTGGGTTACTGCAAGCCAGGCATTTATCTAATTTAAAATCATGTGATAAATTAATATCACTTACCCTATTCTGCAAAAAGGAAAATGAAGCTCAGAGATATTATGTAACTTGCTAAAGGTCACACAGCCACTGAGTGCCAAATTCAGGGTTGGAATCCATTCTCTTTTGTTCAGAAACTTTCTGTAAAGCTCTTTCTATGCACAGCATGTGGAGTAGGGTTGTGTATTCATTCGCAGGGACAACAGACAATTTTGGGTTAGCTCCTCTGTACTAGAGGCTGCTAAACGGAGAAATTCAACTTCTAGTCGGAGAGATTAATAATAAATAAGCTGATGCAAATGTAATATGACTTTTACCATGATAAATCCAATGAACAATGCTAATGAGGATAAGGAGTCGTATGTATTAAGGGTGTTGAAATAGGACAGTCAGGTTTCAGCTCTGTGAGAAGATGATATGGATTAGAGTTTACATGAAGTGAGTGGTGGACCATGAAAATACAGGGAGAAGAATAAAGTCAGAAAGTAGAGGGACTGGTGCTCGTTCCAGCAGGAAGACCCATCCAAAAAAAAAAAAAAAGCTGAACTGATAAGCAATAACCCGAGTTAGGAATCTGTATTTCATCCCAAAGGCAATGAATCAGTTAGAAAACTTGACTAATCCACTTTTTTCTTCATGCGATAGGTCTAGATGTAAACATTGTAGGGCTGGTGAAAAGATTCTTGGAAGTTCTGAATTACCCCGACTCTCTTTTTATGCCCCACAGTTCTTAGCTGTAGTTCACATGCTCAGAATTTCAAGACAGAATGTTTTTTTTGGCAGGGGTGGTACCAGGGATTGAACTCAGGGGCACTTGACCACTGAGCCACATCCCCAGCCCTATTTTGTATTTTAGTTAGAGACAGGGTCTCACTGAGTTGCTGAGGCTGGCTTTGAACTCACAATCCTCCTGCCCCAGCTTTCCAAGTCACTGGGATTAGAGACATGAGCCACCGTGCCAAGCTAAGACAGAGTTTTAACCTCCAGGCATCATGGAGAAAAGGGCGGATGAGGGAACAAAGTTTTCCTCGGGTCGGGGGAATCATGGTTTTTATTGGGCAAAGTTTCCTCTACATTTTCACCTGCATCTCATTGGTGAGAACTTTGAGAAGAGCATCCCAGGTGCCATGTGATGTGGGAAATGGAACCAAAAAGAGCTGGTGCATTGTGGGGGTTCTGTTTCTATGAAAGAATGGGAGAAGAGACGTTGGGTGGACAAGTGGCAGAGTCTGACTCTGCTCAGCCACCATTGCGGGGAGCTGGATCTGGGAAAGACTTTGGTATCAGACGATACTGGATTTGAACCTACTCATCTCCTGCTGACCATGCAGACATGGCAGTTTAGTGTTCTCTGTAAAGCTTCGTGTCCTCATACTTAAGAAATGGGTTGGGATGCTTATATGTGCATTGTATTTGTAGCTGTTCATATGCCCATGTGTGTGCATGGGTCTGCACCTGTGTGCAAATCCTGATGCCTAGCCTGCATAAAGAATTTCATATATGTAGAATATATCTGTATTTCCTCTGTCACTTTTTACTGTGCAATTGAAAAATAAAGGTGTAGCATGCTTTGCCCTAAGAGGCCAGGTATTGACGGAGGATGGAAATAACTTGAAACCAATCTCCTGAATGTCCCTAAACCTTAGATTATTCATTTATAATATGAGATAATGATGTCCACATAATAAGTGGCTTAAAATGTAAAATGGGATCCAATGCCCACAACACCTATTATTGTGTCTGATACACTGTAGTTACATAAGGTAAAAAAGAAATTAAATACTCCCTGACTTGTTGACTTTTGCACATGAAAACTTTGGGAAATGGTCAAGGGAACATACAGCAGCTTTTGAGAAACATCCAGAATACTCGGACTGCAGTACACATGAGTGCCCAATGCTGAGCTGTCGGAAATGCCCCCGATCTGCAGATTTACTGATGGTATGATTTTGCAGCAACATGGCCTCATATATTTACAAAAATAAATATGAAAGTTAAGTGAACATCATCTGAGTTCTCTCCGGAATTGAGATTTCTAAAAAAATTTCTCAAATTTGCAGCATGACAGGTAGCAGTCTATTTTGGAGAAAAAAGAAAAAAGAAAAAGAAAGACCCTGTTCCTTTCCATTGCAGATGGCTGTTTCCCTCACCTGCTGCCTCTTTCCCCCAGCATCAACCGCGGGTTATTTTGGTACCTCCATGTCTTTCTCTAGCAATTGCTGCCCCAAATATAGATGCAAATATTGTCTTAGTCAAAAGCACCTCCCACGCTCACATGGTGACTTAGCAGCCCCCAGCTTCCCCCTGGCTTCTGCAAGTCTCCCATTTTCCATCCAGCCTCCCAGCAGGGCTGGATGGCCGCTGTCCCCGGTGCTGAAAAGAGATCATGTCATTTCCCCCATCCCCATCCCCCATGTCACTACTACTTTAAACAAGACTCTGTGTTAAGAAGGGGGTGAAGCACAGAGCCACTTTGATATTCCATGATAGATTTTGTAGTTCCCAGAACATTCAGTCTGACTGACTGAGGCAGAGGCCATTTATCCAGGTAAGTCCTAATCTTAGCCTGTCTGTATATATCTCTATCTATCTATCTATCTATCTATCTATCTATCTATCTATCTATCTATCTATCTACCTATCTATCTATTTTATGCACATATGCTTCTATGCACACATATGTCTGTGTATGTGTGTATGCACATACACACCAAACTGCCATATGTACAATTTGGTCTGAAGTTATGCTTAAGAAAATATTGAATGTAAGCCAATAAAGCTAGTGTCCTTGATGGTGAACTGGAATCTCTTCCCAGAGCCTTGCATGGGACTTGGACTTTGGAGGATGAGTTCAGGGTGTAGTTTTAATTGTCAGAAATACCTTCAGGGAAGAATCTATCACGTGTGAAAAGAGCAGACATAAAGGTGGGTGGATTGTTGGCTCTGGTGGCTAGACTGAACAGAAGAGCCCACCAAATCCATAGTGTTGAAGGAGGCATTGAGTTCTCACCCATTAGCAAGATAGAGCTTAATAAAAAAATAACATCATGTATTTGGAGCAAATTTGAGTTGCTTTATTTAGTATCCAAGTTATGAAATCATTCCTAAACACATACTCCTTTGCTGAGATCAGGAAGTGAAGACAGGAAAGTTGATAGGAAATAAGATATGGAACAAAGTTCAACAGAGTTCAAATGGCAGAGGGCAAGTCAACGAAAAGTGAGAAGGAAGTTTTGAAATTTCACTGCTTATAATGAAGTGACAAAAATTTGTACTGACGAGACTCTTACCAGTATCCATCCCACACATTCGACCTTTATTTCCTTTTTCTAACTTGAAGACTCAAGGACAAATACCAGAACTCCATGCCATGAGTTCTTTGTTGAGATTTAGCCACAAAATTTTAAAACTTTTGAGACTAGACATTTGATTTGACTCAACTCAAAGTCAACCAATAAGCTTGACATCTGTAGGTTCTACCTGCAAAGTAAATTCAAAACATCGATTTTCCTCCTTCTCGATACAAATCATCTTGGTCCCAGCCACTAGATTATTTGTCTGAATCACCAGCAATAATCTGATGATTCACCCTGTCTCTAATCTGACTTCTTTAAAACCATTTTCCAGAATAAAGCTCTTAGCACTTAAGTTCTTTATCATTCACTTTTAAGAAATCATGTGATCATTTACAGATGAATATTTAGTAAAGTGGAAACATTTTCTAGGGTGATGTGAGAAGCTCTTGGAAGGCTTTGACCTTCAACTGATGATACAATCTTACATCACACTCCTCTCGCCTCTGTCCACCACATCCAGCCATACCATCCTGGCTTCACTGAAGTCTCAAGTAAACTTTCTTTTTGATACCATGATGATTGGGAGCTGGCTCCTTTTCCTGTAGAATTCTGTTGAAATACCAGCTCCTTTAAGAGAACTTTCATAACTACTGTAATTAAAGTATGCTGATTCCTTCTATTAACTACCTATCACTGCATAGTTAACTACCCCAGACCTTAGAAGGTAAAAGCAGCACTCCTTTAGCATTCCAAAGTTTGGTGGGAAAGGAATCCAGAGACAGCTCAATTGGGTGGCTTGGCTCAGAGTTTTTGTCAGGAATGCACTCTAGGCATCCACCAGGATGACAGTCAAATCAAGACTTGACTTGTGGAGTGCTATGGTCTGAATGTGTTCCCAGAATTCATGGATTAGAATTTAATCTGCAATGTAACAGTGTCGGGACAAAGAAGAGAGTTATCGTATTGGACAGGGTTATTGATTGAGACCACCAAGGGGAAGTTGGATTCCTACTTCAAAGTGGAGGTAAGAGTCTGTCTGTAATACAGGAGGTTCCTCAGGGAATCTCAGTGTTCTCCACGACCAGCAGAGATTCTTGCAGAAGGCAAAAGGAATGCAGAGTGAGTAGTGGATGAAGGGGGTTATAAACAAGGTCAGTTACAGAAATGAGGACTGTAATTGTCATGACTCTTTCCTCCCTGTTATTTTTTTTTGTAGTTTTTATTTGTTCTCGTTAGTTGTACATCACAATAGAATGCATTTACGCATTTTGATAGATCATACATAAATGGAGTGTAATTTCTTATTTTTCTGATTGTACATATTGTAGGATCACATCGGCCATGCAGTCATATGTGTTCCCTGTTTTCTTAAGAATACATTTCTGTGTGTGCATGTAGGCATACACATATTAAGCAAATATTTTCATTTCCATTCCTGTCTTATTCCTCTATCATGTAACATAAAGGCCATTACCTTTTTAATCAGTGAAGTTATGTGTCACTTAATAATGGAAATATTTTCTGAAAAATGCATTTAGGTGATTTTGTCATTATGTGAACCTCATAAATTATACACAAACCAAGACAACTACAACATCACTACATCATGTAATATTTTTATTATAATTGTTAACATGTATTAATATGACATTTCCATAAATGAATGTACTGCATGATGGGATCTTTTGGGACCACCATGAAATAGGCACTTCTGTATTGACTAGGACATTGCTATTCCATGCATGACTGTATAGTTAATTTTACTTTATGGTATTTAAGTTATAGGATATCAGACAGGAAAACATCACTCAAGGATCTCACTGTTTCTTCTAGGGAAGGGATAAGTGCATTTTAGGTTGTCTACTAAATTTTTGCATTATGTTAGATGAACTATGACCTTGCTCTTGTCCTTATTTGGAGATAAAGTATGAATTAACTAGATGCAAGTAGGTGCCATGGTTGACAGGAAATGGCCTTGTGATGTCAATTTTTAGGTGTCAACTTACTAGAGTAAGAGATGGTAAAGATTTCTTTCTTGGGTGTTTCTGTGGGAAAATTTCTGGGAAAGATTGGCATGCAAGTCATTGGACTAAGTGAGGAAGATCTGTCCTTAATTTTGTGTGTGTGTGTGTGTGTGTGTGTGTGTGTGTGTGTTGGGTGTGATTACCATCCAATGGTCCGGGAGCCTGCATGGAATGAAAAGACTGAGGAAAGGAGACAAGCTCTGTCTTTTGGAGCTGGGTCTCTCTGTTTCACTTGCTCTCAGGCATCAGAATTCTAGGTTCTCTGTCCTTTGAATTCCATGAAACGTACAAGCAACTACCCAGATTCTCAGACCTTCAGTCTTAGACTAAGAGTTACACCTTTGCTTCCCTGGTTCTGAGAACTTCAGACTTGGACTGAACCATGCTCCAAGATTCTCTAGTTCTCTGTTTTTCTGATGACCTCTTGTGGAAATGCTTAGCCTCCATAATTGTGTGATTCAAGTCAATTCCCCTTTATAAATCTCCTCTCTCATATCTGCATTTATATATTTGTCTGTATTTCCTATTGTTCTTGTCTTTCTAAAGAACCCTGATTGAGACTATCTTCAGGCCTCAGGTGATCTCTTCCCTAATCCACCGATATTGTCTATTCTACAGGACTGCCTCACAACATGGTAGCTGGTCTTCCTCAGAACACACAATCCCAAAGGAAGGAAGAGAAAATACTCAGCACAGAGAACACAATGTTCTTATAATGCAGTTTTGGAAACAGCATGTTATTGCTTCTGTTGCATTCTATTTGTTAGAAATGGCATTACCCAAATGCAGGGATGGCAAGAAGGCTGGTTGGGTGCCATCTTACTGGCTGCATAATGAACTGTTTCCTATTGTTTTTCTTTTCCCCTTCAAAACGTTCATTACACTTTGTGCAGATGTAAAATCAGTGTCCCTTTTCACCACTTTTTGACACATATTAAATCTCAAATATGTTGAATGAATAAACTTGACTTAGTACAACAGAGAATGAGCAAACTCACAAGAAGTTTAATGACTCTTTCCAAAGTAATCGACACATGGATAAAAGGAAGACACAGTCTCTGCTGTCTAGAACACTGATCACTGTGTGATATTAGAGAAAGAGACAGACATGCAGAATACACTACAGCGAAAAATAGAACGTGCAAGAGGAAAGAATTAAGTGCTATGAGACCACAGGTGAGGGAACACTCATCCTAGGGCAATTTCTGAAGGAGGTGGGATCTGAGCTGGACTGTTGCAGAGGAACAGAGGGAGGCACTGCAGAGCAGTAAAGGCAGACAGCAGAGGCGAGAAGATCCACACAATGGTGCAGAAATATCAAAGCTTATGCAGTATTTTCAAACCAAGATTGGGGTACAGAAAATAGTTGAAAATGCTGATCCAAAGTCAAATTGACAGAAGTAACTTAATTGACAACAGTAGTTAGATTTCCTAATGACAAATGCCACTATCCCTAAAAATTTAAAATATTCCCAGTGTTTTATTTTATATGATAACCATATGGTTATAAAATACTGGGAATGGTTATCATATAAAATACTGAAATATGTATATATATATACATATTTGTATATATGTATATTTGATATATGTACTTGGTTAAAATACATATATCTATATGATTGAAATACATGGAGCTTCCAATATCTGATGATTTTGGCATTCAAATAGAAAAAGTTCTCATGAATCAACCTACATTATTTCAATAACTCAATGAAATGTCACACTCAATCTATCCAAGTTATATGTTACATCTTCCCTTGGGAAAATGGGCAAAGACATGGATAAAGAGTCAACAGTAGAGAAAATTCAAATGGTTCTAAGCATGGAAAAGATGCAAAATATTATTTAGAAGGGAAATGGCATTTATTTTAAAAGTAAACCTTATTGAGGAATAAATTATATATAATAAAATGAACACACTTTAAAATGAACAGATAAATCACTTTGGGCAAATATACACATTCAAACAATGACCACTTAATCAAATATTGAATATTTTTATCTCCTTAAGAAAGTTTCTTTGTATCTTTTCTGTTAATTTCACATCCACTCCAGGCAACAACTAAGTTCCTTTCCGTCACTGAGGATGAGATTTGTCTCCTCCAGTCTTACACATACAGAATCTTTTGTATCCAGCTTACTTATATATTTTGGCACTGAGGATTTAACCTGGAGCAATTTGCGACTAAGCCACATCCCTAGCCTTTTTTATTTTTTATTTGGAGACAGGTTCTCACTAAGTTGCTTAGGGACTTGCTAAGTTGCTGAGACTGGCCTTGAACTTGTGATCCTCCTGCCTCAGCCTCCTGTGCTACTGGGATTACAGGAATGTACCACTGCCCCTGGCTTATTTTTATTCTTTACTTTTCATAGTTTTTGATATTCATCCAAGTACACATATGAGATATTTGTTCCATTTATTTTCAAGATAAACATCACTTAAATATAACATAATATTTAAAAATCCAGTCACCTTTTTAGAGATATTGGGAAATTGCTCTTTGTTTACATGTCTTTTTGTAGATCTGTTTTAATTTCTTTTTTTGGAAAAATATGCAGGAGTGCAATTGCAGAATAACATAAGAAGTAGATGTTGAACTTCATAAAAGAACCACCAGGTTTCCAATGTAGTTGTAGCAGTTAACATCCCCACCAGCACAATGTCAAGGTGCTGCTGCTCCACATCTTTGGTAAAAGCTTGATACTTTTAACCTTTTGAATTTTAGCCACTGAAATGGGTGTGTAGTGGCCTCATTATGGAGTTACAGTTTTGTTAGTTTAGCTCATATATTTCCTTACTGTCCTGTTGTGTCTGTATGATCTGTAGTGATGTCCCTTTTCCGTCCCTGCAATGGCCAAGTTTGACCTTCTCTTTGTATTATTTGTCGTCAGGTTAGCTAGTCATGTATCAGCTTGGTCAATCTTTTCAAAGAACCAGGTTCTGTATCATCTATTTCCCTGTTCATTGTCTTTTTTTCTTTTCCATCAATTTCCTACCTTAACTTTTATTTATTTCTTCTTTTCCTAACCTTGGTTTTAATTGAGTTTCCTTCAGGTATAAGTCAGATGTGTAATTTGCATCCTTTTCCTTTTACTGTTAAAAGAATTCAATGCTATGGAGTTCCCAGTATGTCCTCCTTTAGATGTATCTCATTTATTCTGATATTTAAATTTTTTTAAAAATTTTATTTTATTGTAAACAAATGGGATACATGTTGTTTCTCTATTTGTACTTAAAATTTTTTCATGGAGTTTATATTTTCTGATTTGTCTTGTGTTTTCCTTTTATTCCTATGCATTATTTAGAAATGTATTATTCAATTTCCCAAATTTGAGGATTTTCAAGATCCTTTTCTGTCACTGAGTTGTAGTTTAATTTTGTGTTTGGAGAATGTGTCCTGTATAATTTGGATCTTTTTAATTTTATAGAAACTTGTTTTTATGGTCCATAAAAGAGCTCTCTTTGAATGTTTCATATGTAGTTGAAAAGAATGTGTTTTCTCCTACCATTGGGTGGAGAGGACTATAATTACTAGTACGATCAAGTGGTGAACGTTGTTTACATAATTTATGTTCTTATTGAGTGCCTACTTATTCTCTCAAACACTGGGAAATCGACAAATATCAGATCTGACTTGTCTATTTTCCTTTTAGTTTTCAACAGTTTTTCCATGTATTTTATTGCTGTTATTAAATAAGCATACATTTATAATTATTAATTCATTTTGAACTGATGATTTTATCATTATGACATGAACCCATGTCTCTAGTAAAAATATTTCTCACAAAGTCCATTTCATCTCAGATTATATTATAGTCATGTCAGCTTTTATGCGTGCTTCTTGATATCTTTTTTTCTTCATCTTTTTAATTACAACTAATTACATCTTTGAATTTAAAAGGCAGCCCTTCTAGAAAGCTTTCCATTGGATTTTTTTTTTTTTAAATCTGGTCTGGCATACTTGCCATTTCTTTGGAATATTTAATTGGTTCACATATTAGTGCAATTAGTGATGCATTTTGACAGAAATCTGCCATTTACTTTTTTTTTTTCTATTGGACTTATCAAATCTTGGTATTCTTTCCCCTTCTTTATTGCCCCCTTATGTAAAACAAATGTTTTTAAATAAATATTTTATTCTTTGATAGTCTGTGTTATTCCTTTGCATTATTTGCAATACTAGTTCTAGAAATTATAATGGGTATGTTAAATTATAATAATATACTTAATATCAATATTGAATTGCTCATAGTAAAATATAGGAGGCTTGCATCAATATAGTTTCATTTTCCCAGCTTTGTTATTTTATATACATTACAAAATGTATATAAAAGTATATATATCTCCATTATATATACACATATATATCATCATTTTATATATATACTTATATGTCTCCATTAATCTGACGTTAACTTTTTGCTTTAAATTCCTAATAACTCTTTAACAATTCAAGAAGATAAAGGAAAATATGCAAAACTCTTTTTTATTTTAGCACCTTTTCTGATGCTCTTCATTTCTCCCCGCAATCTGACTTGCCACCTGGTGTCATTTCTCTTCAGCCTGAAGGACATTCATCAGTTCTTACTGAATGATGGTCATCTAGACATACCTGTATTTTCTCTTCTTTCCCAAGGGATACTTTTGCCACCTATAGAATCCTTAGTTTATGATTTTCTTTTTGTGGAGGGGTGTCTTTTTTTAAGTCTTGTTTATTTAATGACATTTAAATAAAATGTCCTTTTATTTTAAGTCTTCGTGGTTTCACTTGAAAAGTCAGTTAATCACATTATTCTTCACCTGAATATAATCTATTACTTGTCTCTGGCTCTTTCAGGATTTCTCTTTTTATCCTTGGCTTTTAGCACTTTGCTATGAGGAATATAATGTGGTTTTCTGTGTGTTTATCCTCCTTAGGGTTCATTGCACATCTCAGAGCTGTGGGTTAATTTTTAACTTGATTCCACCTTCTCTCTTTCACTCCGTGTGTCTATCTCCCTGTCCCTAGCTCATGTTTGGACTGTAATATGAATCCTCTCTCTTTAAGTTCAGCGAGTCTTCCTTCTACCACTGCAAATGTTCTCCTGAACCTCTCCATAGAATTTTTCATTCTACTTATCACGATTTTCAACTCTAAAATTCCTATTTAATCTCTTTTTTCCAGTCTCCATGGATCTGTTGAAATAGCCTATTGGGTCACTGGCTATGACATTTTTCTTTAATTCTTTGAACATACTTGTAATAATAGCTGCTTTGAAGTCTTTGTGAAATACAAAACTAGAGGCCACATTCAGAATCACTTTTAACCGGCTAACATTTTTCCTAAGGGATAGGTCACATTTTTCCATTTCCAGTAATTTTGGGGTCAAGGAAATATTTGAATAAGTCTGGATTCCGTTCTCTTCTTCCCATGATGATTATTTTTGTGTGGGATCATGGCTGATTTACTGTAATTGGCAATTTAACTTGCCTAGATTCAAGCTGGAGAATCTGTATGTGCAGATACGGATGTCTTGGATCAGTTTTGCTGCTTCTTTTAACCGTTTTATTAGAGCTCCATTTTTGTAGCCAGGCCTTCTAGGACTCTTGCGTTATGTGCACAGTTTAATAGCCAGCTAATGATTTGCACAGAAATTATGCTAAGTTCAAACTATATACAAGTGAGAGAATAACTGCAGGCTAAAGACCACCAACCCATGAGTTGCACGAGAAGGGTTCCACCCTGAAAGACAGACCTGTCTGTCTCCTCCGTGCAGTCCAGCAGTTTCTTAGTGATTTGGATGCAGCTTATCATGAGATTTTGCCTGTAGGTGCTGCTGTGTCTTGCTTCCAGAGTTTTCCCTTAGATCTTCTGCTGCCTTGCCATCCCTCTGCCTTTCTGTCCTTTTCAACTCACCCGGCTGTACTTCCCAACACCGCCAGGCAAGAAACTCAGGAACCCACTGTCACAACCTGAAGCGGTAGCATTCTTTCATGAGTAGTTTTTTTTTTTTTTTTTAAATCCCTGTTTGCTTTATCTTGAAAGTGCAGATGGTCCCTGACTCGCAGTGATTCAACTTGTGATTTCTTTAACTTTACGGTGGCGCAGAAGCAGCACACATTGAGTAGAAAACATATTTAAAATTTTGAATTTGGATCTTTTCCTGGGTTAGCAATATGTGGTACCATACTCTCTCACAAGGTGCTTACTGTGCAGTGAACTGTGTTGCTAAGTGATGATATTTGGTAGGTTGGCTGTATTAAATGCATTTTTAGCTTCTGATGGGTTTAGCAGGATATGACCCCTTTTACAGAAGTTAAGAAACTTCTGCCAATTACTGGCAGTCACCGTACGGTTGTGTTTCACTCCCGTCAGTCTAACACTATCTCTATTTGCATTTATGCGGACTGATACTTCTCCTGGTCAAGGATCACCTTTTGCTGATTCTTGCCATGTCTGGTAATCACTGAGTGGATGCAGGAGCTTGGGATATTACCGAATTGAAGGTCTGGAACGTGCTGCTTTACGTGAATCCATGCTAGACTTTGTTCTAGCAGGCAGCCGAGTTATTTGTGGAATGGTTTTATTCCTTCCAGGTTCGTTGTAAAGTTTTGCTCGGGCGGGTTGAGAGCAGGTGTCTCTCCTGGGAGAGTTTGATTGCTATTAGCTAAACACGGCTCCACCGAGCTTCCATTGCACGTGTGAGGGTGAACCCTGAGCTCTGTCTCTGACGATTGGCCTGAACTCAAGTGCTTCTGTCAAGCGTAAGATCTGAGAGTTGTTTAGCTTTCCAGTCTGTAGTCCATTTCGGTCCTGCCTTGAAATGTCCGTCTGCTCAAGTAAATCCTTACATTTGGCTAAACTTAAAATAATCACCTGTGCATCTCTGAAGGTCTTTCTGCATTTTCCTGCTCCATCCCAGGACCCTTTCCCACCCTTTAGGGAGGGCTACCCTAGCCTCCCAACTCACACTGGTGCCACTGAGCCCTGGTTAGCCTTCCCCTCCGACATCTGTGGCCCGGAAATTACATCCAGGAATAAAACGGATCGACTCATCGACTTCTCTCATTTGCTTCCCTTGTTCTAGGAATCTCAGCCTCGCACTGACGGCTGACTGCAAATGGTCGTTTCGTATCCACCCCCAGCTCCCAGGATTCGGGGAGGCTGAGAGCAGTAGAGAGACTGCGATTCTTGTTATTCTTTACGTCTGGAAATAGAACTCCCGGAAAATGGAGCCTAAAATGGAAAGAAGAGAGTATTTCCACTCATCTGACAAGCAAATGCTAAAAAACCATGATCAGAAACTGCAGTGGTTAAAAACGAGGAGAAAAACACCATTAAAAAATATGTAGGATGAATAAATTGGTGTAATCTCCATGAAGAGTAATTTGGAAATACTTATCCAAAAGTAAATGACTACCTTTATCTGATCCAGGGATTCCATTTCTGGAATATTTGTGCTACAGACTTACACAAGACCAAAATTTATCTATCTATCTATCTATCTATCTATCTATCTATCTATTTATTTATTTATATTTATGTATATAGTACATATATATATATACATACATATGTATATACAGTCATAATTTTGCTTTGTTCCCAGGAGCAAAATATTAGAAAAAAAGGAAATGTCCATCAATAGGGAATGTGTTAAACAAATAATGGTAGCTTCATGCAATGAATTATGCAGACATTAAAAATAATGAGTCATCGCTCTCTGTAGGCTCCAACATACAGGGTACAAGCAGAGGGATAGACAACGTGTACAATGTGCTACTATTTATAAGTTCATTTCTGGTGATCAAGAAATCAAAGGTTTATTAGTGAGGGGAAAGTTGCAATTCCTAGCCCAATACTTTTCTGAAGAAAGAAACTGGCTGTAGCAGTCAGCGATTACTTTTTCTTATAAACCTTATGTTCATTTTTGATTTATGAACCATGTGACTGCGTTAAATATGTAGGTATATGTATTGGGACAATCTGTTTGATGGTTTGGCTAAGGACATATTAGAGAAGGTGAAATCAGCCCAGCCTGGTATCTGCTGCATAGTATTTATTTTAAAACTTATTGAAAAAACAAATGAAATATAGGGACAAGGCAGTCGCTGTGAGGTTATTCCAGTCACCCAAGAATGAGACAAAAGTGAGAAATATTTCAGAAATAAATCTGGGTGCCCAGGACTGTTCTTCCATTAAATGAGATAGAAGTCAAGGACAAGAAAAAAAAGATTTGTTGAAGAAAATGGCTTTTGTTTGAAATGTATGACTATAAGGTACTCGTGGGAAATTCAGGTAAAATGGGTAGAAAATTAGAAATTTGTATATGGAGTTCAGGAAAGAAGCTGAGACTATAAATTCTCGGTTTTACAGCTAACTGAGTACAATGGTATTTGAAGAGAAAAGGGAAGGAGAAACCCTGGGGGAGAGTGGAGTGATTAACCTAGAGGATTGAAGGCAGCTCTGGGGCCAGTAATATTTGAACACAGCAGGGGGGGACACAAAAATCAGGCATAAAAATCACAAGAAAGAAATCATAAATTTGGGGATAGAACTAAGTGAATGTGGGCGTGTCATAGAAATTGCTTGTATGTCTTTGCCAAAGCTGTTTTTTTTTTTTTTTTTAATCTCCTTCCAGCATGAACAGTATGACTGGTTCCCACCAATAATCTAAACAGATGGACCTGAAGCACTCGCTCATCAAGGGCAACGGATTAGTTCTGCTCCCCTGCAGAGATCATAAAGGAGGGGGCATATGCAACTGTGAAATTAAAGCCACCTGGATCACTGAGACACTCAACGGAGAACAGTGGCCCCAGAGACTGACCTAGACTGCACAGAATCTGGTGACTGAGAGACGAGATGTCATCGTATAAAGTCCCAGAGACACTGGGCTCATTCCGTGCTGCCGTGCACGCTTACCCTTCTGGACTGACGCATCTCCACTTGCCCTTCTCCAACCGTGCTTTCCTTTGTACAGTTACAAGCCACTGAATCTCGTCCAGCTCTCTCAGGTAATGAAACCATATAGCCAAAGATCTCAGTAACACAGCCTCACAGAATCTTCTACACTGCCTGAGCGTCCCACGTGCAGCGGGGCGTACTTGGAAGAGCATTCGAGTATCTCACGGAGGCCACTCCAGCAAAGACAGCTGGGTAACGGTTGCTGCCTAGCCCGTTGACCGCCTTGGGAACCATGCACTGTGTGAGCGGTCTGCTCACGTCCTTCACCTGTGATGTACTGTTGGTGACTTTCTCATTGATTTAAGGCAACTCTGTGTATTAAAGAAATTAACTCTTACACCATAAGTCTTCTCCATGGATTTCAAATCTGTCTTTATATTTGCTTTTGGTACTGCTAATATTTACTTTCATTGTTTGAAATATCTATGGGGTGCAATGTGTTTTTCTTTTGTTGATTCTTTACATATAACTTTTACATAACATCAAATTATGTATATATAATATTAAGTAATATATAACTTTAAGATACATCTTGACATAATCACAAAAGCATGGGATATAATTTGCTTTAATTCAGTTTCCAGCACTTTCTCCCCTCCACCCTCCTCCCTACCCCCAAATCCCTCCCTTTACTCTACTGATCTTTCTGCAATTTATTCATATTTTTTTTCTTAATGTCCTGTGGCTATATTTGATGTTGGAATTCTCTATGCTAAATTCATATTTATATGAAAGAAGTTCAGTCAGATTCATGCCACTGTTTTTCCTTTTTCCAGTCTCTCCTTCCTCCCCTTCAATCCCCTTCATCTACTCTATTAATCTTTTTTCTATTTTGATGAAATTTTCCTCTTCCATTTTTCGTTTCTCTCTCTCTCTCTTTCTTCCCCCACCCGTTAATCTGGATTAACTTCTTTGTATCTGAGAAAACATTCAACATCTGACTTTTGAGGACTGGCTTATTTCACTTAGCATGATGGTCTCCAGTTTCATCCATTTACTGGAAATGCCATAATTTAATCTTTTTTATGAGTGAGTAATATTCCATTGTGTATATATGCACATTTTCTTTCTCTGTTCATCTATTGAAGGGCACCTAGGTTGTTTCCATAGCTTGGCTGCTGTGAATTGTGCTGCTATAAAACTTTGATGCTTCTATGAACTTTGATACCACTTTACTAAAGTAAAAAGCTGATTTTCAATAGACACTTCTCAAAAGGAGAAATACATATATGTAAAAGAAAACCTTCAACATCTCTGGGAATTAGGGGAATGCAAATCAAAACTCCATTGAGATTTCATCCCACTCTATTCAGAATGGCAATCGTCAAGAATACAAGTAATAAGTGTTGGCGAAAATGTGAGGAAAAAAGTACACTCATACCTTGCTGGTGTGACTGCAAATTAGCACAACCCCTCTAGAAAGCAGTATGGAGATTCCTCAGAAAACTGGTCATAGAATCACCACATGACCCAGCTATCCTATTTCTCAGTATATATCCAAAAGATTTAAACCCAGCATATTTTCTTTTTTTGCAAGGGGACAGAGAGGGACTATAGGACTTTAATAAATAATAATATTAATAATTAATTTCTAGTGATTTAATTAAATAATTAAATTAATCCAATTAATTTTTAATGATTAATAATTAATTTCTTTTGACTATGCTTTTCATAGTCTTAGCTGCACTATTGTGAGATGTCTTAAAAATAATTCTGTCTTTACCTTTGTCTTTTTCTATTGTCTTTTTCTACCTTTTCGATTTTTCTATTGGTCAAGTTTATTTTGGAGGATAATTTTGATTTTCGGAAAAGTGGAGAGAAGAATACAGAGTTCCCACATGACCCTGTAAATGTTCCCTACTATTAGCATCTCACACCCGTTACAATTAACCAAATCCACACCTTGTCGACGGATGTTCCCAGGTTGTATGTGCCCTTACGTTTTCCCTGAGTTCTTTGTCTGTCCTGGGACCCCGCTGGTTCTCACATTGCACCTCTATCACGTTTCCTTAGTCCCCTCTGCTCTGCGTTAGGTTCTTGAGGTCTTGGCTTATTTCTCTAGAGAGGACAATCATGAAGAGTGCAGACCAGGTGGTTCGTCAACACTCCACTTGGGCATATCTTGAGTCTTCCTTATAATTAGACTGAGTTTCTAGGTTTGGGAAAAGAAGCTCACAGAGTGAAGCTCCCTCCTGGTCTCATGAGATGAGTTCCTCCTCGCATTGAGAGTTCACCATGACTGGTGGTTCTCCATGCTGACCTAGCGCTTGGTGATGGAAGGGACGTGAGTCAGTTTTCTCCTGCTCTGTCCTTTCTCTGTGCTGTACTCTTTGAAAGAAAGCAAGACACCTACTTATGTACACACCCCTTTGGGGGGGCTATCTGCATAGTTTATTTGGAATTCCTCCACACTGGAGTTTCGTGTCTTCTCTCCCGTTCATTAGTTTACTCAGTCGGTTGCATCAGCTTAGACTTGAGGATACTTATTTTATGCTCTGGGTTATCATTTCATACCAGTTAATTGTGTGTGTGTGGTTTTAATTGTCCTGTTTTTTGCCACTGGGAATTCCTTCTGTTGGTTCCCGTGCTCCTTCGACATCCTTTCATCAATGTCTATGTTTGGAGAATTTCCTGGCTTTCCTGGACTGCAAGGTGTTCCAAGCTCATCTTGTGTTTTTCCCACTTTAGTTGTCGAATAAGCTATTTCTCCAAGGAGCCCATATTCCTTTGAGGGGCTGATGGTTTTTGGAAAACGAGAGCCGGCATCGTATGCCTGATGGTGCCGAGATGTCATCCTTTAGTAACTTTCTTCACGGGGCAAAGCACGTGCATGCCTGTGCTAACGCATGCGTAGATCCAGGTCCGCAAGCATTCCTACCTTAACCATCTGTGTCTCCGTGACTCTAGACAAGAGTTTTCACTGATGTTTCCAACTCCAGCCTGAGCCACATGGATTAGGCTGCCCTCCTCCCCGGCTCCGTCTGTAAATTCCCTCTCCAACCCTGGAGCTCCTGGTTCCTGCCATGGACCACCTTGCTCATCTCACCTCCAGTGTCCGTGCGACCAGGATCAGGAGGACCGAGTCACCTCCCCAGGAGGAGCGACCTCATCAGAGAGCGTGCACTGTGTGCAGCCTTCACCATCCATTCCCAAAGCTATGCAGGTTGTCTTTCTTTCTTTTAAAAATATGTACAATTTTACAAGTGCTCTGGACAGCAGAAAGGAGATTCCTCAAAAGAACTAGGGATGGAATCACCACCTGACCCAGCTAAGGCACTTCTGGGTATTTCCCCAAAAGAACTAAAATTGGCATACTACACAGCCACACAGCCACATCAGAATTTATAGCAGTACAATTCACAATAATTAAATTATGGACTCAAACCAGATGTCCATCAATACATGAATGAGTTGATAAATTTAAGTATATATATATATATATATATATAAATATATATATATACACACACACATACATAACGGAATTCTACTCAGCCATTAAACAGAATGAAAATATGGCACTCGCCAGTAAATAGATGGAAGTGGAGATAATACCATGCTAAGTAAACTAGCCAAACTCAGAAACTCAAAGCTTGAATGTTTTCTCTCATATGTGGAAGTTAGAATAAAATAAAGGAAAGGGGAAGGGAAGGATAGCATAACATAAAGAACCAATCAAATACAAATTAATAGATAAGCAAAAGGAAGTTTAGTCTAGTGGAAGGAGAAAGGGGGCAGGGAGGACGGGGGTGGAAAGAGGGGATCGTGAACAAAAATCGGTTTCCGTGAATGCATGAGTTTGTCAGGGTGAACCCAAATACTATGTATAACTATGAGGCTCTAATTTTAAAAAAAACTATTTTTATTTTTATGTAAGTTTGAAATTTATGTACAAATTTAAGTTGTACAAAATGATGTTTCCCTGTACACACACACACACACACACACACACACACACACACATATATGTATACTATATGATGAACTAGTACTCAGCTTTAAAGAAGGATGAAACCCTGACATTTGCTGATAAATGGATGGAGCTGGAGACTATCATGCTAAGTGCAATAAGCCAAACCCAAAAAACCAAAGACCGAATGTTTTCTCTGATATGCAGAAGCTAATTCACAATGCCGGGGGGACTAGGGAAGAATAGAGTTACTTTATATTAGGTAGAGGGGAGTGAAGGGAGGGAAGGGGTATGGGGAAAGAAGGACAGTAGAGTGAAACAGACATGATGTGCTCATGTGACTGCATGACCCATGTGATCCTGCAATGTGTACAATCAGAAAAAGGAGAGATTACACTCCATGTATGATCTATCAAAATGTATAAATGCATTCTACCATCATGTGCAACTAATCAGGGCAAAAAAATAGAAAAATAATTAAAAAAAAGAAATGATTGCTATACTCAAACAAATTAACCCATCCATCATCTCACATGCTCTTTGTGTGTGTCGGGTGAGAGATCTTAGCAAAGGCCCAGGATGGAGCACACTGTTACCAATTGTCTGCAGGCTTCAGGGTGCACCTCACACCTATTCATACTGCATAGCCTTTGAACTAGATCTCCATCTACACCTCTCAGCCCCCTAGCTTCTGTTCTACCCTGTGTTTTTACGTATTTAAATATGTTTAGATGCTACATAAAATGAGATTCTGTGCATTTTTTCCTGTCCCTGGCTTATGCCTCTGCACATTTTCTTACACTGGGTTTCTTGAGGCTATTTCATGTTCCTCTAATACAGTGGGAGACTCTTTTCGCATCTCCATTCTTGCTGGAACCCAACAGTCCCTTGCCAGGATGATTTTTTAAATTTGCAGTGACTGAGGATCATTCTTGGTGTGATAAAGTTCAATCGGTTTTGACTAACGCATATTGTCATGTATCTATTGCAGCCTCATGCAGAAGAGTGTGAGAACATTCTAGAGCCCCATACTCTACCTATTTATCCCCCCACATTCCCTAGTGATCCTGATGTTAACTGTACGTTTTGCCTTTTCTGGACTGTCTACAAGGGGAGCCATACAGTATATAGTCTTTTCAGACTGGATTCTTTCACTGATCAATCTGAACATGTTTGCCTGATACCTTCAGGCTTGATAAATCATTTCGTTCTTCAGTTGAGATAAAATTCACCTATCACAAAATGAAGAATTTTTTTTAATGCGTAGCTCAGAAGGACTTATATTCAACATTGCTGTATGCCTGTTACTTCTTCCAAGTTCCGAAACATCTTTATCACCCCAACAGAAAGTCCCATTGTCCTCGAATGGCTTCTCCCCATCTCCCTGCCTCCCCATTTCCCCTGGAAACTGCTGACCTATTTTCTGAACCTATGGATTTCTGTACCTATTCTTGACACTTCATACAGACGAAATTTCATGCCCTATGTCCTTTTGTTGTTTGGCTTCCTTCATTTAGCTTACAGGGTTCACTCATGTTGTAGCATCTCTCTCTACTTCATTCCTTTCTTATGGCTGATGAATATTTGAGTTTAGGAATAATATCACATTTTATTCGTTCATTTACTAATTGAGTGATGGTTGGATTGCTACCACCTTTTGGCTTTTGTGAATACAACGCTATGACATGTGTGTGCAAGAGTTTGAGTACTTATTTTCAATGGTTTTATTTTTCATTATTTTATTCGATTATTTTACCTTGTAAAATTGCTGGGTCACAGGATAATCCAGTTTGACTTTCTGTGGAACCATCAAATTGTTTTTCTACCATGGCTACTACAGTTTCCATTTCCACTCCCATCAGCTGCATACAAGTGTCCCAGTTTCTCTGCATTTTTGCCAATACCTGATGTGTTCCTCTTTGCAAACATCCTAGCAGATGTGAATTGGTGACATACTGGGCTTCTGATTTGCATTTCACAAGTGACTAATTATGTTGAGAAACTTTTCATGTCCTTGTTATCCATTTGTATATGACTTATTTGGTCTTTTTTGAGAACTGCTTCCTCAAGTCCTTTGCCAATTTTTTTTTGTTTGTTTGTGTTTTGTTTTGTTTGCTTTTTGGTAGGGTTGTTTGTATTTTATTAGTGAGTTACAAGAGTTCTTTATATATTCTAGATACTAGGCCCTTATCAAATACAAGATTTGTAAAAATTGTCTCTGCTTCTCTATGTCACTGTTTTGCTTTCTGGATAATCTATTTTAATGCACAACTTGTTCATTTTGATGAAATTCAATTTACCCATTTTTTTCTTTATTATTCTGCTTTTTGTTTGTTAAAATTCATTACCAAATTTGAGATCAGGAGGTTGTACTCTTATTTTCTCTAAGATTTTTATAGTTGCAGTCCTTATATTTAAGTTATTGATCCATTTTGAATAAATTTTTTTGTAAGATGAGACAGAGATCCAACTTCTTCCTTTTGCATATGGATATCACATTGTTCCAATACCACTTGTGAAAGAGACAATTCTTTTCACAGTGAATGGTCTTGGCACCCTGTTGAAAATCCATCAGTCATAGGTATATGGGTTTATTTCTGAACTCTTAATTTTATTTAATTGAGCTATATCTCTATTTTTGTGCTGGTAGCATAATGTGTTGAATGTCACACTATTTTAGTAAGTTTTGATTTTTGGAAACTGAGTCCTCCACTTTGCTCTTTTTCTCCCTAATATCATCTTGGAATTTATTCCTTATAAATTTGAGAATTAGCTTTTTCATTTCTACAAAACTTATTGCTAGGCTGTTGGGGTACTGATAGGGATTATATTGATTCCATAAATTACCTTGGTTAGAATTTTCATCTTAAAACTATTAAGTCTTCCAAATCCATGAATATGGGATATCTTTCTATTTATTTAGTCTTCTTTAATTTCTTTTAGCTACGTTTTAGAATTTTTTATACATCAGTTTTTTACCTCCTTGGTTAAATTTATTCTTACTATTTTATTCTTCTGGATGCCTTATAACTGGAATAGTTTCCTTAATTTCCCTTTTGTATTATTTATTGCTGACATATAAAAACTGGATTTTCAGGCTGTTGATATCGTACGCTGCAACTTTGCTAAATATTTATTAGCACTAATGATCTTGTATATTATGAATATTAGGGTTTTCTATATGTAGGATCATGTCTTCTGTGAGTAGAGCTAGGTTTTTCTCTTCCTTCCCAATTTTATTTTTCTTGCCTAATTTACCTGGCTAGAACCTCTAATAAAATTTGGAATGGCCGTGGTAAAATCAGACATTTTTGTCTTGTCCCTGATCTAAGCTTTTGATCTTTCACTGTTGAGTATAGTGTGGTTCATTTTTTTTGTCCTTCTATGATATTCCATTCCATTGGCTGATGTATTTTTAAGTTCAAATATTTGTGTTGCCTGAAATGCATTTATTATGAGGAGTCAAGTGTTATTTTGCTATGGCTTCTATTTTCCTTAATAAGATACATTGATTAAGTCTCTCTTATTTTCAGTAATATGAATTTCATCATTTAAAAGAATTTTATCTGTATTGGTTTCAAGATTTTTCATTCTCTTTTTTATTCATGTAAGAAACACACCATGTGGAGATCCAAGATGGCAGACTAGAGGGAGGCAGCGTTCCTTGTCGCTCCGTAACTCTGGTTTCCAGCAGAGGATATCTGTTTCTTGGTGAGGCAGTTTTTGCTGCTTATCGATCCCCTGCTGTTTACCCCATTTGTCTGCTGTGATCACCTGCAGTCTGCCAGCATATCGACGCCTTTTTTGAGTGCAGATTGCTCACTGTCAGGCACCTATCATCCCCATTTGACTGCCTTTTGCCTGTCCATCGCTGCCTTACACCTATCCATCACCCAATGCACGAGGTTCACCTCCCGATCATCCGACAACAGTCAGCAAACTGATCGCCGACTGCCAGTGGAGAACCAGCTGCCTGCTGTTGCCTGGAAGTTCACTGTTACAGTACCTGCAGGTTTGATTACACGTGGCTGCTGCCATTTTGAGACAACAGCCAGGCCCTGTAGGACCCCTGGACAGACTGACTGAGCCCCGTCTCCAGGACCCCTGAGCCCGACCGATCACTCCCTGCCTCTGGGGCCCTCACATCAACTGACTGCTCCCTCACATCAACAGGACCCCCTAGAAAAACTGACTGTGCTCTATCACTCGGACCCCAGACCAACTGATTGCAACTGGCCTCCAGGATCCCAAAACCACACCAAACACACCCAACCTCCAGGACCCCTGCCTCACCAACCGCATCCCACCTCCAGGACCTCCTGCTGACCACGTCCACACCCTGAGCTGCAGCTCCCCATTTGCCAACACATTTTGAAGCTAGAGCAGCCATCTTGGATAATCCTGGAAGCCGTAGCTCCGATCTTTGGGTGGGGCAAATCCCATCCTGAGATGCCTGCTGGAGGCTTGAAGCTCATTGTCAGGTACCTTTCATGCATCAGGCCACTGAACTCTGGGAGGTTTCATTACTATATGACTATTATACTGTAGATTTTCTTTTTTCTCCTTATTGAAAAAGTTTAAGTTTTTATTCTTTACTTTTCTTGCTCTCTTTTCCTTTTGTTTACCTGTTCCCTCAGAGTCTCTTTCTCCCTTTTTTTGCATGCTAACATCCAATTTCTTTTGATTTCACTCTCACCCTTTCTATTATCTAGAACTTCTGTATACTCTTTTCTTATCCCATTAACAGCCACATTCTACATCCCTCTGCATCCTCTTTATCCTCCATTTGAAACTGCAAACCTTACTGCAAATCTGTTTGTTTTACTGAAGATAATATCTGAACTCATTCTGTTTATTATGACAATTTTGTTATTGTCCTCATAGGGGCTATTTGGTCTAGGATTGCATAGTGTCTGAATTGGGCACTGCTAATATTGATCTCCCCTTAAAGAAAGGGTTCTGGAAACCTATAGGGCCACTATAAGCCTATAGGGGGAAATCTGTAATACCCCAGATCTGCAGCGCTAGAGGGGAAGATACATGAACAACATGAAAAAACAAGGGAAGAAAATGATCCAAACAAATCTAGAATCTATATTAATAGAATCCAATGGCAGTATGTTAGAAGAAATGTCAGAAAAGGACTTCAGATTATACATGATTAAGATGATTCGTGAAACAAAGGATGAGATAAGAGAGCAAATGCAGGCAATGAATGATAACACCAATAAGCTGAAAGAGCAAGTGCAGGAAGCAAAAGATCATTTTAACAAAGAGAGATTCTCAAAACAAAACAAAACAAAACAAACGGAAATCCTTGAAATGAAGGAAACAATAAACCAAATAAAAAACTCAATGGTAAGAATCACCAAAAGACTAGACCACATGGAAGACAGAACCTCAGACAATGAAGACAAAATATTTAATCTTTAAAAAAGTTGCACAGAGAAGATGGTAAGAAATCATGAACAGAATCTCCAAGAACTATGGGACATCATGAAAAGACCAAATTTAAGAATTATTGGAATTGAGGAAGGCACAGAGATACAAACCAAAGGAATGAACAACCTATTCAATGAAATAATATCAGAAAATTTCCCAAACCTGAAGAATGAAATGGAAAACCAAATACAAGAGGCTTACAGATCACCAAATGCACAAAATTACAACAGGTCCACACGAAGGCACATTATAATGAAAATGCCTAACATTCAAAATAAAGATAGGATTTTGAAGGCCACGAAAGAAAAGCATCAGATTACATAGAGGAGGAGACCAATATGGATAGCAGCCAACTTCTCAACCCAGACTCTAAAAGCTAGAAGGGCCTGGAACAACGTATTTCAAGCTCTGAAAGAACATGATTGCCAACCAAGAATCCTATACCCAGCAAAACTTACCTTCAGATTTGAAGATGAATTAAAATCCTTCCATGATAAACAAAAGTTAAAAGAATTTACAAAAAGAAAGTCTGTGCTACAGAATGTTCTCAACAAAATATTCCCTGAGGAGGAAATGAAAAACAACAATGGAGGTCAGCAAAGGGAGGAACTACCTTAGAGAAAAACCACTCAAAGGAGAAACCAAGCCAACTTAAAGACCAAAAATAAGCCAAATGACTGGGAATACAAATCATATCTCAATCATAACCCTGAACATTAATGGCCTAAACTCATCAATCAAAAGACACAGACTGGCAGAATGGATTAAAAAGAAAGGCCCAACAATATGCTGCCTTCAAGAGACTCATCTCATAGAAAAAGACATCCTCAGACTAAAGGTGAAAGGATGGGAAAAAACCTGCCACGCACATGGACTCAGTAAAAAAGCAGGGGTTTCCATCCTTATATCAGATAAAGTGGACTTCAAGCCAAAGTTAGTCAGAAGGGATAAAGAAGGGCATTTCATACTGCTTAAGGGAACCATAAATCAGGAAGACGTAACGATAGTAAATATTTATGCCCCAAACAATGGTGCATCCCTGTACATCAAACAAATCCTTCTCAATTTCAGGAATCACATAGACCACAACACAATAATTCTGGGTGACTTTAATGCACCGCTGTCACAACTAGATAGATCTTTCAAACAAAAACCAACCAAAGAAACCATAGAATCAATAACACAATCAATAACCTAGACTTAATAGACATATATAGAATATTCCACGCATCAACAAGCAGATTCACTTTCTTCTCAGAAGCACATGGAACCTTCTCGAAAATAGACCATATGTTATGCCACAAAGCAGCCCTTAGGAAATGCAAAAAAAAAAAAAAAAAAAAAAAAAAAAAAAAAATAGAGACACTACCTTGTGTTCTATCAGATCATAATGGACTGAGAGTAGAAATCAATGACAAAATAAAAAACAGAAATTACTCCAACACCTGGAGACTAAATAATATGCTATTGAATGAAACATGGATAACAGAAAACATCAGGGAGGAGATAAAAAAATTCTTAGAGGTCAATGAGAACAACGATACAACATATCAAAATCTCTGGGACACTATGAAAGCGGTACTAAGAGGAAAATTCATTGCATGGAGTGCATTCCAGAAAAGAATGAAAAGTCAACAACTAAATGACCTAACATTACAGCTCGAAGCCCTAGAAAAAGAAGAACAGAATAACAGCAAAAGTAGTAGAAGACAGGAAATAATTAAAATCAGAGCTGAAGTCAATGAAATTGAAACAAAAGAAACAATTCAAAAAATTGACAAAACAAAATGTTGGTTCTTTGAGAAAGTAAACAAAATAGACAAACCCTTAGCCACACTAACAAAGAGATGGAGAGAGAAGACTCAAATTACTAAAATTCATGATGAAAAAGGAAATATCATGACAGACACCACTGAGATACAGAACATAATGAGAAGCTACTTTGAAAATCTGTATTCCAACAAAATAGAAACTACTGAAGATATTGACAAATTTCTAGAGGCATATGCTCCTCCCAAACTGAACCAGGAGGACATACACAATTTAAATAGATCAATATCAAACAATGAAGTAGAAGAAGCCATTAAAAATCTTCCATCCAAGAAAAGCCCAGGACCAGATGGATTCTCAGCCGAGTTCTACAAGACCTTCAAAGAAGGACTCATTCCAATACTTCTCAAAGCATTTCAGGAAATAGAAAAGGAGGGGACCCTACCGAACTCATTCTATGAAGCTAATATCACCCTCATACCCAAACCATGCAAAGACAAATCAAGGAAAGAAAATTTTAGACCAATATCCTTGATGAATATAGATGCAAAGATCCTTAACAAAATATTGGCAAACCATATCCAAAAACATATTAAAAAAATTGTGCACCACAATCAAGTGGGGTTCATCTCTGGAATGCAAGGATGGTTTAACATCCATAAATCAATAAACGTAATCCATCATGTCAATAGACTTAAGAATCATCTGTTTATTTCAATTGATGCAGCAAAAGCGTTTGACAAAATACAACACCTCTTCATGCTCAAAACACTAGAAAAAATAAGGATAGTAGGAACATACCTGAACATTATAAGGCTATTTATGCTAAGCCCATGGCCAACATCATTCTTAATGGAGGAAAACTGAAACCATTTCCTTTAAAAATGGGAACGAGACAGAGATGTCCTCTTTCACCATTTCTATTCAACATTGTCCTTGAAACTCTAGCCAGAGCAATTAGGCTGACCAAAGAAATTAAAGGGATACGAATAGGAAAAGAGAAACTTAAGCTGTCACTATTTGCTGATGACATGATTCTATATTTAGAGGACCCAAAAAACTCCAGAAAACTTCTAGACCTCATCAATGAATTCATCAAAAGAGCAGGCTATAAAATCAACATGCATAAATCTAAATCATTTTTATATGCAAGCGATGAAACAGCTGAAAGGGAAATGAGGAAAACAACTCCATTTGCAATAGCCTCAAAAAAAAAAAAAAAAAAAAAAAAAAAAAACTTGGGAATCAATCTAACCAAAGAGGTAAAAGATCACTACAATGAAAACTACAAAACATTGAAGAAAGAAATTGAGGAAGACCTTAGAACATGGAAAGACCTCCCATGTTCTTGGATAGGCAGAATTAATATTGTCAAAATGGCCATACTACCAAAAGTGCTATACAGATTCAATGCAATTCCAATTAAAATCCCAATGACGTACCTTACAGAAATAGAGCAAGCAATCATGAAATTCATCTGGAAGAATAAGAAACCCAGAATAGCTAAAGAAATCCTTAGCAGGAAGAATGAAACAAGGGGTATCGCAATACCAGAATTTCAACTATACTACAAAGCAATAGTAACAAAAACGGCATGGTATTGGCACCAAAATAGACAGGTAGAGCAATGGTACAGAATAGAGGACATGGACAGAAACCCAAATAAATACAATTTTCTCATACTAGACAAAGGGGCCAAAAATATGCAATGGAGAAAAGATAGCCTCTTCAACAAATGGTGCTGGGAAAACTGGAAAACCATATGCAACTGAGTGAAACTAAACCCCTATCTCTCAACCTGCACAAAACTCAACTCACAGTGGATCAAGGACCTTGAAATCAGACCAGAGACCCTGCATCTTATAGGAGAAAAAGTAGGTCCAAATCTTCACCTTGTTGGCTTAGGATCAGACTTCCTTAACAGGACTCACATAGCACAAGAAATAAAAGCAAGAATCAGTAACTGGGATAGATTCAAACTAAATAGCTTTCTCTCAGCAAAGGAAACTATCAGCAATGGGAAGAGAGAGCCTACAGAGTGGGAGAATATCTTTGCCACTCATACTCAGATAGAGCACTAATTTCCAGAATATATAAAGAACTCAAAAAACTCTACATGAGGAATATAAATAACCTAATCAACAAAAGGGCTAAGGATATGAACAGACACTTCACAGAAGAAGATCTACAAGCAATCAATAAACATATGAAAAAATGCTCCCTATCTTTAGTAATAAGAGAAATGCAAATCAAAACTACACTAAGATTCCATCTCACCCCAATTAGAATGACGATTATCAAGAATACAAGCAACAACAGGTGTTGGCAAGGATGTGGGGAAAAAGGTACACTCATACATTGCTGGTGGGGCTGCAAATTAGTGCAGCCACTCTGGAAAGCAGTGTGGAGATTCCTTTGAAAACTTGGAATGGACCCACCATTTGACCCAGCTATCCCACTCCTCGACCTATACCCAAAGGACTTAAAATCAGCATACTTCAGAGATACAGCCACATCAACGTTCATAGCTGCTCAATTCACAATAGCCAGACTGTGGAACCAACCAACCTAGATGTCCTTCAATGGATGAATGGATAAAGAAACTGTGATATATATATATATATATATATATACACACACACACACACACAATGGAATATTACTCAGCTATAAAGAATAATAAAATTATGGCATTTGCAGGTAAATGGGTGAAATTGGAGAATATTATGCTAAGTGGGATAAGCCAATCTCAAAAATCCAAAGGACGAATGATCTCACTGATAAGCGAATGACGACATATAAGGGGGGTGGGAGGGGGGCAAGAATGGAGGAAGGAGGGACTGTATAGAGGGAAAAGAAGAGTGGGAGGGGTGGGGGGGGAAGGAAAAACAACAGAATGATTCAAACATCATTACCCTATGTAAATGTATGATTACACAAATGATATGCTGTTACTCCATGTACAAACAGAAACAACATGTATCCCATTTGTTTACAATAAAATAAATTAAAAAAGAAAAAAGAAACACACCATGTTAATAACTGTAGCCTTACAATATTTCTCAATATCTGATAGCATTAATCTTCAACACTATTTCCTGTTCTTAACTTTCTTAGATATTTTGATTTTTAAGGTAAACTTCATTATTAATTTCATTGGTTTAAAAGCAAGTCTATCAGTACATTTTAACAAAATTACATTGAATGTTTATATATATATATATATACTTATATATGATAAATGTACACACACATATATCATGTATATATATAATTTAGGGAGACTTAAGAATTCATATATTAGCCTTATAACCCAGTAAAAGATTATGCCAGCCATTGGTGTCATATTTTGTTTGCTCTACTGTTAAAATCTCTCTTTGTACATATCATGCACATAATATTTTTATTTCATGAAGAATTGAATCATTTATCATGGACTCTCTTTAAACTTCCTTGATGTTGAGATTTGGAAGATCTTTATAAACACCCAGTAAATCGGGTGAGGGATTATTCTTGCAATAGTAGCTAAGAAGTATGCGAGTCAGTATTCATACCCAACCTGCCTGAGCGTCTGTGTCCTCAGCCGGGGTGCTCTATCAGAAGGTGAAGGGGGATGGACCTCGGTGCATTTGCCTACTGTCTTGTACAGAACTGGACCCGTGACTAAACTAAGAGCGGTGGAGCCCAGGTCTTGAGTCTTCCACTGTTTCTTTGAGAACTGACTTTCAAGCAGCCCCTTCCAAATCCCAACCCCACAATGATTCACGGATCTCCTTCAGCACTGAAGACCTAGGGGGAAGGAACACATCCTACCTGTGTTGAGGAGGAAGCGTTGATGGAGGCGGTGGTCTCTGAGTTGAGCCTCTAGGAGGACAGGAGTCGGAGGGGAAGAGCCCAGGACGCGTTGCATTCCATGATTTCTAGCAAGCTAGATTCTGTTCCTCGCATGACAGCGTGTGTACTACCGGATCATGAGTCAGTACGAAGGAGGTGGGAAGCTGTAAAATAAAAACGGCAAAATGTCTTTTGTAGTCAGTTTTACTGGAAATCTGTGAAGGAACTTCTCTTTAAACTTTATATCCACTTACTTCCGGCGACTTGTGTTATAAAATTTTTGCAACAACATCGCAGCAAGGAGACTTTGTATATTGAATCCGACGTGGGGAGTCACCGCTCTTTAACACAGCTCAATTATTCCAAAATTGATAGCTTAAATCTAACGGTACCCCTTTCACTAGCAGCAGAGAGAAGACTGGCTGGATTTTGATTTTTATTCTGTCTGATCCAGAATTTAAAAAAAAAAAAATAACTTGATTGTTAGATAAAGTGAATTACAATTATATTATTTTAGCCAGGTGCAGAGGCAGCCACCTGTAATCCCAGCAACTCTGGAGGCTGAGGCAGGAGGATCACAGGTTCAAAGCCAGCCTCAGTAAACAGTGACACGCTAAGCAACTCAGTGAGACCCTGTCTCTAAAAAAAAAAATGCAAAATAGGTCTAGAGATGTGTTTCAGTGGTCCAATGCCCCTGAGTTCAATCCCTGGTATCAATGTGTGTGTGTGTGTGTGTGTGTGTGTGTGTGTGTGTTTGTGTGTGTATACATATTATATTTATATATATCAATATAATTTTAAAAACGTGATTTATGGTGTTGAGGAGAAAGTAGAATCCACATAAAATTTTGAGTTAAAATATGGCACTCCAAGGATGTTTCTCCCTTGGGTGGGATAATCCAAATAATGGTTTCATAATTGTTGAGAACACAGTTTAGACTCCAGGTATTTAGGGACCCTTTGATGTATAAAGGTCTTATGGACAATTAACTGAAGTTAGTATTGTGGTACATTTTCCTTTCCATCTACTGTCCATGTGCTTGCCTGTGTTTCTGGATTGATGCCATTCTGTGACACATCTTAAATTCTTCATTGTAACACTGCACCTCATATTATCGCTTTCTGAAAACCTATTTGTAGGTATAGAGCAGTCTGTCTTATTCGCATATCATGACTTCTTCCCTTGCCCTTCATGTGGAATGTTCTGTTATTAAAACACGACTGAGAGAAGCCACGTACGTAGTGTGTGCACAACCTCACCAACACTCCCTTTCTGCCCTGACATCCAAATCCATGCTGCAGACCAGCACATGGATGGAGAGTTCCAGATGCCAGTGGCCGTGCTCTGTGCTCTCAGGTGACCCTCACTAGGTTTTGTCCATGCAGAGCTGATGTGGAGGCTTAATGCCTGGCTTCCAGCAGTCTCAGGAAGCAGGGCTCCGTGGGACACATTTGGGCCACAGAGGCAGAGACTAATGAATGGACTAATGCCTTCTCATGAGGGTGAGACCCCTCATTGTAATGGGTCATCATAAGGCACGGTTACCCTTCCTGTTTTGTCTCTTCTGCTCAGTCCTGTTTCTCTTTCCAATTTTCCGTGCAGCATAAGACCCTCATCAGAAGTTAAGCAGATGTGAACCCCTGATCTTGGACATCCAGCCTCCAGAACCATCGGCTAAATAAACCTCTTTTCTTTATAAACCACCCAGGCTTGGATATTTTGTCATAACATCAGAAAGCAGACTAAGACAAATCTCTTAACAAGTACCTCTGGAGGTAACACTGACTTGCCATAAGAGGAACTAAAGGAACAGAAAATATACAATATCGATGCAAGACTGACAACAACAATAATGCAAATCACACATGTAAAGCAGAGACCATGTAGCAGGTATTATCCTAAATGCTCTTTATATTGGTAGATTTAATCATCACAATTCCCTGAGATATATTCTATCATGGTGAACACCTAGATAGGTAGGAAAAGAACAAAGAGTTTAAGAGACCTGACCAAGGTTGCCTAGCAAGTTAAATGGAAGAACCAAGGTTCTGATCCCCAATGTTGGACTCCAGAACTTGTGCTCTCATCCACTAAACTCAGGTGTGACCATAAAATCAGATGCAATTAGCTGATAAAGAAGACAGAATGAAGAATGAAGGGGGAGTGAGAGGAAGGGGTGGGGAAGGCTTCAGAGCTGTACTGGCCCTGGGCTGGTCCCTTTCAAGTCTTGTTCCAAATAGGCTGAGTGGTAGGAGGATGTATTCCAGTTTGTAGATGGAGAAGGTGAAGCTTGGGATTGTGATTCATTTACAGAACTCAATGGGTGTGGCTTGCTTTCTCTCCAGGAGAGCATCATGGGACAGTCCCCCAGGAGAGCATCATGGGAGATCCCCCCAGGAAAGCATTGTGGGAGATCCCCCCAGGAGAGCATCATGGGAGATTCCCCCCAGGAGAGCATCATGGGAGAACCCCCCCAAGGAGAGCATCATGGGAGATCCCCCCAGGAGAGCATCATGGGAGATTCCCCCCAGGAGAGCATCATGGGAGATTCCCCCAGGAGAGCATCATGGGAGATTCCCCCCAGGAGAGCATCATGGGAGAGTCCCCCAGGAGATCATCCTGGAGATACCCCCAGGAGAGCATCATGGGGGAGTCCTCCCAGGAGAGCATCGTGGGAGGTCCCCCCAGGAGAGCATTGTTGGAGATACCCCCAGGAGAGCATCATGGGAAATCCCCCCAGGAGAGCATCATGGGAGATCCCCCCAGGAGAGCATGGTGGGAGAGTCCCCCAGGAGAGCATCATGGGAGAGTCCCCCAGGAGAGTATCATGGGAGATCCCCCCAGGAGAGCATCGTGGGAGATCCCCCCAGGAGAGCATCATGGGAGAACCCCCCCCAGGAGAGCATCATGGGAGAACCCCCCCAGGAGAGCATCATGGGAGATCCCCCCCAGGAGAGCATCGTGGGAGATCCCCCCAGGAAAGCATCATGGGAGAACACCCTCAGCAGAGCATCATGGGAGAGCCCCCCCCCCCAGGAGAGCATCATGGGAGAGTCCCCCAGGAGAGCATCATGGGAAAACTCCCCACAGGAGAGCATCTGGGAGAGTCCCCCAAGCGCTATAAAAGAAGCCTTCATAGTCCAGACCTGATTTTCATGTGGGTGCATCTTTAAGTCACCTACAGCCTTTTACATACACACCTGCAGACTGTCCCTCAGGTTTGCACTGTTGACAAGGAGGTACTTGTCAGCAAAAAATGGCTCTCTGGCCACTAGCCTATCTGCTGAGGACCAAACATCCTGAAAAATTGCTTACCACCTGATTTTATTGACTCGTACCCCAAATCATCTTTCTTTAAATAGGCTGTTTTCAAAGGTTGAGTGGGGAGAAGTGACATCCGATCACACAACAGCTGAGACAAATCATCAAAGAGGTGGGCAGCCTGGAAGAAAGCCTTTCCTGACGTTACAGATGTGGAATTAACCTTTACATCCATCCTGCAAAGTGGGAAGACACCGGCAGGCGGGATGTAACTGGGGAAATGAAAAAAAGATCCTTACCCAGTGTTCAGAGAGAGAGCAGAAAATGCCACCGGAATCTCTTTATGGTGCTGGGCGGGCTTCTGGACCTAGAAGAATAGCCAAAGGCTGGATTTCTCCAGCACCTTTTATCTCTGAGCTCTTCACAACATATAAATACACTGAATTCCTTTCACTTAGTGTTGCAGAGTCGCCACCTCTGAGACAGAATGTAATGGTCATTTAGCACCAGCGCCCCACCACCTCCAGCATCTGAAATTCTCTTTAAAAAAAAAAATCCTCTCTTCTCCTAGAAGTCACTCGGCTGCTTGAGGATTGGCAGAACTCTTGTCCACAGTGCATTTGTCTGGCATGGCATGGCCTCTGCCTGCTGCTCTGACATCGTCTCTGCATGCTGTCCCTTTTATCTAAGCAGCACAGTCTCGCTCAACCCTGTTGCTCTGCATCACATCCCTTGCTTGATGTCTTCATAGAACACAATAATAAAAGGCTCAGGGTGTAGCTCAGTGGTAGAGCATGTGCTTAGCATGCATGAGGCCCTGGGTTTTATCCTTGGCATGTGCGCGCACACACACACACACAAAGACACCCATGCAACACATGGTACTTGAAATAGTTTCTCTTTTCTATGCTGACCTGTGTGTCGGCTGGCTCCCCCACTAGACCAGACACTCCTAAGCAAAGGCCTGTCTCTCTTTTTCCTCCCTTGCCTTCTGTGCTGCCACTCAGCAGAGTCTCAGTGTGTGGTAGACGCTCACTTGAACAACACAGCTTTGAAGGACTGGATTGCTGAATGTGTTAATTACAGCAGCTCAGTCAGTCCTGCCTTCCTCCCTCATGCTGTAGCTTAAGCTCATCTTGGTCCCGGTACAAGTGAAAAATAGCCATTGAGAGAGAGGACAGGCCCTCTAGAACTCTCTAGAACTCCTAGCAAAACAACGGATTCTGTCTGTCTCATCTCTGTTGCCTAATTACTGAGTATTTCAAAGAAAGCCAAACTCTTTGAACATTAGTTTGCTCTTTAGAAAGAAGTTGGTGGTGCTTCCAGGTCATGGCAACACACTCAAGCCGAGTCAGACCTACATTTCCTCAGTACTCATGAAATAAATACAAAATACTAAGAACCAACCAAAAAGCCATTGCTGGCAGCCACTGTATAATGGGGTCCAACTTAACGTTTAAAACCTAAACAAAATGACACCAAGGAAAATAAGTGATGTTCCATCAAAGTTCAGCCATGCTTCTAACCTGAAAGTGTTCCCCAGATGGTTACTGGGAGCAGAGGTGAGGAGAGAATTGGTAAAATGCTTACCAGTGCATCCCAGGTTGAGATGGCCTGCGTGCTGCCCACTGAAGGTTTTAGAACCACCTTCAATCTTGGCTACTTACCAGAAAATGATTCTTATTTTTTTTCTAAGACTTGTGGAACCATCAAGATCTGATTTTCTTTTTTTAAGCCCTTAGAAGTAATTAGGCATAAAATCCAAAGTCTGAATTCATTTTCTCAAGTCATTGAAATGTACCTTCAACTAAGGGAAGAAAACTTAGACCTTGGGCATTTAATGTGAAAGAGAGTGAGAGAGAGGGGAGAAGAGGGAAGAGACTGAGAGGAAAGAGAGAAACCTTGCTAAACCAACTATTTGCACAACTAAGTTTTCTTTGTGTCCTACTTCATAGCTCACTTTCTGTGAAGGGAAAGTATATATGTGTTAGTTGACTTTCTGTTACTATAATGAAACATTTGAGATAATTAAGTTATAGAGAAAAAAGGTTTATTTTGATTCTCCATCTTGGAAGTTTCCAAGATGTTTCCAAGTGGGCCCCATTTCCCCACCTCTCAAAGTTTCCACCACCTCCCAATAGCACCACCTGGGGACCAAGCCATGAACATATGAGCCTTCCAAGGACATTCAGCATGCAAAGATTCGTAGTATGGAAGCAGCTCCCAGATTCAATCCCTTGCTCATCAGAAAGACAAAGGGTTTTTAGATAAAGATCAAAAGAAGCAAAGTAAATGCGCATACACGCAGGCATATATATTACTTCCAATAAAAGATGTGGAAAGAGCCCCCTTTATTAGTATGAAGAAGAGGCTTATGACAGCTTTGCACATTTACAATCTACAGGTGCAACTGAAGGACAAGAAATGGAGAACCACACCACAGAACTCAGAAAAGACAGCCAAAGCCACCCAATAAAGCAGAGTGCAAGGAATGCATGAGGACCACGTCTAGCTATAAAAAGTACTAATTAGAACAAGATTTCAAAGTTGAGATAATAAGACAACAGACTAGGATGGAAGGGATTTTGCAGATTTCAGGAAACAAATTGAGGACCAAAATAGCATTTGTATAAAATTAATGAATTAAATAGAAGTCACAAGAATAAAATAGGCTCAGCAACAAGTAAAACAACTGCCTACAAAACAGCTTTGGATAAGGAAGAAAATACACAAGAGATTAAAAAGTTTAAAAAGAAGATTATAAGTATGATTTTTTTTTTCTTCTGATTTTGCCACCATGTGGAGAGATCCTGTTTGAGTTATAAGGCCAACAGAGAATGAAGGGGAGTCAGGAGAAAAAGATGGATTCCAGACAATATCACTTTATCACCTGGCTCAACCAAGCCTGAGGCTACAAGTTCCCTCTTTGGACTTTGTAGTTGGTTACCTGAGCAATAAATCCTCTTGTTTTTGCATAGGACATTTTTGGTTAGATTTCTCCCACTTGCACTTAAAAGCAGCATTCTTAATAAAATACTAAGAGTGACGTGATCTAAAATAGCTCTTTAAGATTTCAGTGTCTTATTCCCTTACTTGAAATTTGAGGATAATAAATATATGTACCTCAAATGAATGTTGTATGGGTCTACCCTTCTGTATCTATCTATCTGTCTATCTACCTATCTATCTACTCTATATATTTACATCTACAACTCACATGCACAATACCTTGGATCATGTCTGCCACAGCATGAGAGATGTAATGGAAGCTTATATTATTATTGAGTTCAGAATTAATTCCACTATGCTACCTAAGGTGGAAAGATAAATTGGTTCCATATTATTTGGTGTTGAAAGATTTTACTAACTCTGATATGGCAGTTAATAGGTGACAGGCATTTTTCTAAGCATTTTGCATCCATTAATTCATTTAACCCTTATGAAACTTATGGAGTAGGCATGTTATTATTCCCATTGATACTCATTTTATAGAAACGCTCAGAGGTTAAGTGATGTTCCCAAGGTCATGAAGCTAGTTAGTGTTAGAGAGAAGATGGTTCCAAAAGCCACCCTCTTTGCCAGAGCAACACACTCTCACAAGAGGTGCTCTAAGGGTTTGAGGCAGTAGGAAATAATCATTTAAGATTCTTGAGCCAAGAAGTGACAATAGAGGAGGGAGGTATGGATTCCAGGTGATCCAATTCAAAAGCTCAAAGCGAGATGCTAATGTAGCAGCATCCACCAAGCAGGGGTTTGAATGAGTCTCTTCTTCCCAACCTCTTGGGGAGGAAATTCAGCGAGGACACCCTGTGGGATCAATCTCAGCACCTTGGAGAGAGAACTTGAGGCATAAGCCAAATTCTACCTGGTGACTTCCAAGCAATCCCGCCTCTGGCATCTGAGATAATCCTTTGACAAGGATAATTAAAATGTGCATGGAGCAAACATGCCTTTATTGAGGAAATTTCTGAAGTTCATGAAATGTGACTCTTTTCTCTTTTGATATATAGTCAATCATCTTAACAATGTAACAAGTTACCATAATGCATCTCAAATCAAGAGGGAACAATGAAGAGCCCAGGAAGGGCTGTTCCTGGTTTGAATAAAGTCAGCTGCCTTGCTGAGCTGTGGGTTGGAGAAGGTGCTGATAGAAACCTGACAGCAGAATGGTGGGGGTGGAAGACGCAGAACAGATGAGATGCCAAGGAGACACTCAAGTAGGGAAAGAGCCGGGGAGGGAGAGGGCAGATTCAAAGGAGCAGGGAAGGGAAGGCGGAGACCTCTCACTTATTAACAGCAATGCTTGAAATCTTCAGTGTCTTTTTCTAAGCCTGAAAGCGGTCATCATGATATGGTCATGGCTTTTCCTGTTTTACAGATGTCAAAATAGAAAAGAAAGAAAAAAGGAAAAGAAGAAAGAAAGAAAGAAACCTGCCTCCTCCAGTTACCACCTAATCCATTTAAGCTTGGGTGGAGTGATTAAGTTATAGCTCCCACAACCCATCATTTCCACCTTTGAACAGGACTGCATTAACATAGGAGCGTTCGTGGGACACCTCACATCCAAACCATAACAGGTGCAAGGAACAAGAAAAAAAAAAGAAAACCAGAAAATATCTAAACTTCAGTGACCCTAAAGACAGAACAAAGGAAGCTCTTTTTTCAAGACAGTTTCTACCGGAGGAAAGAAATCAGTCCAATTCTTGTCTTGCAGAAGACATAGAAAGGAAACATCGTGCCGGTAGAGAAGAGGGGAGGTAGAGGTTTGGAGGCAGCTCCAGGGAAAATCTGCCAATGAATCTATCACTCTGGCTTGGGTGCTGGAGGACTTCTCTGAGGGTGCCTGTCCTCATACTGGGTATCCCACTTTAGCTTCATTACAAGGAGCCCTTAAGGGTCAATACTACTATGACCATCATGGCGCAACTAGTCAGCACGTGGTCTGGGACTCAGATCTGGTATGTTGAGTTCTAAAATTGAAATAGGAAGCATGGCTGCTTTCTTGGTGGGTGAATTCGTAAAATATTATCATTTTTTACTCATCCTTTGAGGATGGCAAGATAAAAATGCTCACGGTCCTCTTTATTGACTCTGCTGAGACAAAAGGTATCCATCCTCTAGTAGATACCTTCTGTCGGACCACGGCATGCTGCTTCGTAAAATCGAATTAGCTGTAAATATTAAGAGAGTTCATATAAAGATCCAGATAAACTCCTTTCACACGGAAGCTTCAAGAGAGCCTCGCAAACAGAACTCTTTGCTTTCGTCATAGGTCCAGATGTCTGTTGGTTCTCAACCACCTGGTGCCTCCTGGAGGCTGAAACTCCCTGACCTGCCAGTCCCCCATCACCTGCCACCCACCCTGGAGCTGAGCATGGTCATTCCCACGGAAACCACAGAATGGGTGAAGGGGAAAGTGGCTTCTCCAAATGAGACAAGGACACGGTAAAAGGGAGACATGGATGTTGTAAAAACAGACTTTCACTATAATTCCAAATAAACCACCTCTAGATATTGCCTTTGATATGTTTAATGAATTAATACAAGCAAGATCTTAAACAAGAATGGAGGTCTTTAGATATGGACGTTAATGACTTGCAAGAACTCGACTCATGTTAAACACTATCCCGGCATCTCAGAATCATTCTGAGCACTATTTTTGGGGAGAGTACTAAGGATTGAACTCAGGGTCACTCGACCACTGAACCACATCCCCAGCCCTATTTTGTATTTTATTTAGAGACTGAGTCTCACTGAGTTGCTTAGCACCTTGCTGTTACTGAGGCTGGCTAAGAACTTACAGTCCTCCTGCCTCAGCCTCCTGAGCTCATGGGATTTCAGGCATGTGCCACCACACCCAGCTCATTCTGAGCACTTTTGACCATCTCCTAGAAGGCTTTCTTCACCTCCAAAAGCACCCCGAGTCCATGTGGATGTGCCCATTGGCTAATCCTGTGGTATAGCAGAGGCTACCTCATTTATTCTCAGGTTAAAACTGAGAACTGAGTGAACACAGACTTGGGAAGATGCTTTGCTCTCAGCACATGCAACCTACCTAATCACTGAGAAAGGTCGTGGGATCGGGATTTGAGGAGAATGAGTCAAAGGTATCTCGTTTTACCAAGGTCCTACTATTTTCCAGGCACAGTGATAAGCAATTTCTACTCAGTGATTCATTCAATTCTTCCAACAACTCTGTGCATTAGGGGTTATTAGCACTGGTTCAAGGTGGGAAAACGAAGTCTGTAAGTGGCTATGCACCCTGGACAGGCCATATATTTCTAAATTCTGATTATGTCAGAATAAGAACACAGAGGTGTCATTGGGGGGGGGTCACCCCCACTCCCACCAAGGTGTAGACAATAGCTCTTCTGTGATTCTCCCGTTAAAGGACTTCTGCTCTGGCACCTGCACACCCAACGTACCCAACATCACAGTAGCCTGAAGCCCCCAAGAGGTACACGTTGTGTCTCTCCAGGTCACGACTCTCTTGCCAGGGTGATATTGGCTCCAGAGAGTCCTTGAATGCATATGCGAATGGATGATGTTGTTTATGCTTAGAAAAGTCATGATATTCATTTTATTCTACAAAGTTGTCTTTATCTTCTGTTCATGATTACTCTTGGTCCCCTCAACTCCTGGAGGCCCCTGTTCAAACCCACAGTCGGGATATCACAGGGAAGCCTGCACAAAATTGTTTTATAACAATTGCTTGTTTCACTAAATTAGGCCTCTGGGCTTTGTCCCTTACATTTCTCATTTAATAACACATTGTAAACATATCTCTACAATAACATGTAAATCTAGTTGAGTCTGTTTTCATGAAATATAATATTTCATGAAATGAATGGACAAGGAGTCATTCCACTCTTCCTTTAGAGACTGTTGCTTTTTGTCATTTTAAACATGTTGTGAAAACATCTTTGTATATACACCTTTATTTATTCATCTATTGTTTTGAATGAAATCAATTTTCCAAAGTGGATTTCTGGATTCAAAAATGTAACCTAATTAATAAATGGGCAAAGGAACTGAACAGCCACTTCACAGAAGAAATAAGGTCAATGAATATATGAAAAACTCTTCAACATCTCTAGCAATTAGAGAAAAATGCAAATTGAAACTACAATGAGATTTCATCTCACTCCCACCAGAATGGCAATTAGCAAGAATACAAGTAACAGTAAATGTTGGTGAGGATGTGGGAAAAAGGTGCACTCATACATTGCTGTTGGGACTGTAAATTGGTGCAACCACTATGTAAAGCAGTATGGAGATTCCTCAGAAAACATGGAATGGAATCACCATTTGACCCAGCTGTCCAACTCCTTGGTTTATACCCAAAGAACTTAAAATCAGCATAGTACAATGACACAGCTACATCAATGTTCATAGCAGCTCAACTCACAATAGCCACACTATGTAACCAACCTAGGTGCCTTTTCACAAATGAATGGATAGAGAAAATGTGGTACATAGACACAATGGAATATTACTCAGCCATGAAGAGAAGTGAAATTATGGCATTTACCAGTAAATGGATAGAACTAAAGACTATCATGTCAAGTGAAATAACTCAAAGGTCAAAAAAAACCCCAAAGGTCAAATATTCTTTCCAATATGTGGATGCTAACTCATTATAAGGGGGGCTGTGTAGGGAAGAATAGAAGTACTTCAGATTAGACAAAGGGGAATGAAGGAAGGGAGGGGGATGGGAGTAGGAAAGATGAATGAGACATGACTTTTCTATGTTCAGGTATGAATATACGACCAGTGTAATCCCACATCAAGTAAAACCAGAAGAATCAGAAGTTGTATTTCATGTATGTATAATATGTCAAAATACATTCTACTGTCATGCATAACTAAAAAGAACAAACAAAAGAAGAAAGTTAAAAGAATACAGGCGAGATTTTTAAAACATGTAGTAAGTATTGTCAACTTTCCACAAAGGCCATAATATTTCTTCCTCTTTTCTTTCTTTATGGAGTGCTGGGGATTGGACCTGGGTCTTATGCATGCTAGGCAAGTGCTCTACCATTTAGCCACATGCCCTGTGTGGGCTGTAGCACTTTTACCTCTATCAAAACCACATAAAAGTACACCTTTCCTTCACATTCTTGCATAGCATGCATGTTAATGCTTCTGATTTTTCTAGTCTTTTAAAGGAGAGATGATGGTTTGATTGGTATTTTCCTAATGCTATAAATATAAGGATGCTATTTTATTTTTACTGCTCATTGGTTTCTGCTCTGTCAATTGTCACATTGTTACAGCCTTCTAGCTGATCGTAGAAACCCTTCCCTCTTCTTCTAGAACACATCACTGGACTAAATTTCCCAGCCTTCTTTGCAGTGCAAGTGGGAACACGTGATTGATTTCTGGCCAATGAATGCAAGCAGAAGTATAGCATCCTTTGCTCTCAGGCCTTCCCCTCTAAGTTCCTCCATTTGTGAACTCTCATTCTTGTCCCCCAAGTGCCAGGCTAATGCAGAGAACTTGGAGGGCCTTGAGAAAGACAAAGTCAAAATATTGAAAGAACTTGGGCCTCTAAACAGCATTAATGGCCACCTACTGCTAAAGAAGGTAGATTTTATACTTCGTGGAAGTGATTGACAGCTTACCATGACAAACTATGGAGATTTGGGCAGCAGATAGCATTGATCACTATCTTTACACATTTTCTGTTGACACTGTTTGATTTTTTTTTCTTTTTTCCTTTTTTGGTACTGGGGATTGAACTCAGGGGCACTCAACCACTGAACCACATCCCCAGTCCTTTTTTGTATCTTATTTAGAGACAGGGTCTCACTGAGTTGCTTAGCACTTTGCTGTTGCTGAGGCTGGTGTTGAACTCATGATCCTCCTGCCTCAGCCTCCCCAGCCACTGGGATGACAGGTGTGTGCCACCATGCCTGGTCCACGATTTTTAATAAATTTTGAGGTGCTTGATTTTTTTTCTCAGCAGTCCTGAGTCATCTGTATAGTCACCTTGTATTCGTAGTATCTCAAATTTCTGTGTTCCGATTCTACTATTTATCTTTTGATTTTATATTTTATTTATATTTTGTCCTTCACTAATTCTTTCAATAGTCATGCCAGTGCTTTCTGAATGCTGTTATTTAAGAAGTTCTTTGACCTAATATCTTTAAAATATTTCCCTTAAGTGTTCATTGGTATTTTATTACATACTATTTTATTCATGTACACTTTCTTAAATGAAAATCTATTTCCTCATTTGTTAACTATATTGCACATTATGTTTTTCTATATATGAGAACATATTTCTGCCTACTCTCTTGCTTTCTACAATAGTATTTGATATCGCTCTCTTTTTATGCCAATACTGTTTTGACCAGAGCATCTTTAGAATATGTTTTTCTGTAGGTAGAAGGATAATTTCCTCCCCATCTTTCATCTTTTTCAAAAAATTATGGAAACTATTGCAAATTTATTCTTTAAGGACTTAATTTTGTCCTATCCTACCGAAAAGAAATAGTTAAAATCAAAATGGAAAAAAAAAAAGTTAAAAATAGAAAACATAGGGATTCTGATAGAAATTTTTGTAAATAGTCTTATTAATCCGGGAAGGGTGGATAGTTTATGACACAAAGTCATCCCATTCAGGAGCACGCTACGTCTCCCCATTAATTCAGATCATGTTTTATGCTCTTCAATAAAATTTTATAGTTTTATTCAGATAAGTACTGAGCTTGCTAAATTTATTCATAGACATTTTATAGTTTTTACAACTATTGTGAATGGGCCTCCCCTCCTCCCACCTTCATTTCTAACGGGATATTTTTAGTATTGAATGATCTTTGATTTGTTGCTTCTGTAACTCACATTACTCCAGGAGGCCACCCGCCCCATTGCTGCAATGGAGGAATATGTGCTTCTGATGCTTCTTGAATTCTGACAAAAACCCAAAGCTTCACGAATCACACATCCCACCTGGGCTATCCGGGAACCACATCAGATCACAGGTGGGTTGTTAAGAGTCCAGGGTGTTGGCAAGAGGTCGAGCTACGCCAGCTCATCTGCAGCCTCTGAGCTAGCCCTCCTAGAAGGGGTCGGGAATTTCCATGTGCTTTGGGTAGGAGTCAAACTGGGTGTTCCTAACTCCATGGTCTGAGCACGTTACCAGTGACACGCTCAGGATGAGCTGCACCTTCATAAGGACAACATGAAAAAGGGGCCAAGAACATGAACACCATGTGGAAGAGCTGGGGTCAGACAAGTAAAAAGAGGAATGGAAATTCCTAACAGGATAATTGACAAAAATGAGGAGGGGATTTCAATGGGGTGCTCAAACTTAAAGATTGGTTCCATGTACTGTTGTAAGGGTGCAGGACACAAGATGGATCGCATTCTTATAGGCTAATAATAAATGACTGGAAATTGCAAAGAAACACATTCGGTTTTGATAGAAGATGCATAATACCAGTTTACTGAAAATGATCAAGATAATTTGACAATACAAATTGATGAAGGCCTAAAAATGGAAAGATACCAAGTAACCCTGGATCAGGAAACTCCCTGGGACCAAGAAGTTGCCTTTTTGCCTAAAACTCTAATCAGAATTCTGGCAGGTTATTTTTTGTAGTAGCCGATAAGCTAAATCCAACCTTTATATAAGAAGACAAAGAACTTACAAGACCCAAAGCAACTTTGAAGAACAGAGTTCTAGAACTTCTACTGCCTGATTTCAACACATATTGTAAAGGTAGAGTAATCCAAATGGATGAAAAGAATAAAATAGAGAGTCTGGAAACAAACCCACATTTACAAATACACATGTTCAACAGACATTTCATAAAGACGCCAAGTCAATTCAAAGAGGAAGATAACAAACTTTTGTGTGTGTGGTACTGAGGATTGAACTCACGGATACCCTACCACTGAGCTACATCCCAAGCCCTAAAATTTTTCATTTTTAAAAATGATTTCACTGAGTTGCTGAGACTGACCTCCAACTTGGGATCCTCCTGCCTCAGCCTTCTGAGTCCCTGGGATTATAGGTGTGTGCTATTGCATCCAGTTGAGGTACAACCACTTTTAAAAAGTTTGATCATTTCTTTAAAAATCAAATCTATAGCTATGATAGGAACAAATCATTCTCATGTATTTTTCTAGGTATTTTCACAAGGAGAGTGAAGGCACACGTGCCTGAAAGGTTTGCACATGAATACTTGTATCAGCTTCATTCACAGGAGACCTAATGGGAAACAATCCGAGTGCCTGTCAAGAGGTGGGTGCCTAACAAGCTTGTACGTCTCCATCAGCTAGGGTCACAGCAACACGGTTGAACTCACAACAATCATCCTGAGCAAAAGAAGCCAGGCCAGAGAATAGAGTATATGCCATCTGATTCTATTTACCTAAATTTTAGAAAGTGGGAACTAACCTGCAGAGACAAGAGAGGACGCTGGGAAACAGGAGGGGTTCCTAAATGGCTGGAGGAGACTTTGAAGATGATGGCTATCTTCCTAAATGTGATCATGGTGATGGTTTGGTTGATACCAACACACATCAAATCTCATCAAATGGTACCTTTTAAATAGCACAGCTAGGATATGGCAAATATAACCCAATAAAGCTTGAAAGGGAGGCAGAAATACAAACCATGCCTCTCTTTCCTGTACCTGCCTAGCAAGTAGGTCCTTCTCAGGAGGTGGAAGGTTTGATCCAGTGGTTTCCAATTTCTGTCCTACTTATTGAACCACCCAAGTGAAGAACGTCTTTTTCTCAGTCTCTCCAAAGAAACCCCATATGACCTTGGACAAGTCGATCACACATATTCATCTTTGAGATGTGTTCTGTGACTCAGGTGAGGTCAGCTGGCCAAGGTTGGTTTATGGGCACCATTTTGGAACTAGAAATGAGGATCTGCTTGATATTGACTATCAGGACTAACAGCCAGGGGACGTTTCCAAAGGAAAACTAGGATTTTGTTAATGAGAAATATTCTGGGAATGTATTGAAGCTGCATATGGTCAAGAGGTATCTAGTAATGTTGCCCACCTGGGATTCTAGATGGATTTGGAAATATAATAGCTCCAAGTCCTACTGTGGAGGTACCATTTGATGAGATTTGATGTGTGTTGGTATCCTACTTACTCTGAGAAGGACTTGCTCAGGAGCTGGGGAGTGGTTTCAGTCTGGAGGTGGGATTGGGTGGTGTGACCACTCCTAGATAGGACAGCAAGGTGACTTGAGTTGAAAGCACACACTCCAAAATGACTTCACGTCCTCCCATTTTAAATATGGTATCCCCTTGCCCCAGGGCCATCACTGTCTCAGATGAACAAATCAGAACACCAAATATGAATGCTGTGGAGGCTAATATAAGTGAGAGTAAGACCACCAGATGTTGGCCAGGACGTGAGCACCTGGATCTACCTGCCCTGGTGGGGTGTAAAACGGTATGGTCATTTTGAATAAGACGAATGTGGTAAAGTCGCTACCCTAGGAAACTACTCCGCAATACACAGGACCCAGCTGGTGATACACACTACACAGGCGTAGCCCTCCCCCCACCATGAATGAATCTCAGAGATAGCATGTGTAGGAAAAAAAGAAAAATGTGCACCAATAATACGCACTTCATGATTTCAATTATATGGCTTTCGAAAACAGGTCAAAGTCAGAAATCGTAAGTCAGAAAGCGGGTGCCTCTTGGGGGAGGCATTGACTGGAAATGGACATGAGGGAACTTTCTAGGCTGTGGACGTGTTCTCTGTGTTGTACAGCTGATGTTGAGGTGGGTGACATTGAACTGAATATAGGCATCATGCTGCACATGAATCATACTTCCAGAAAGACAAAACCAACCTGTGAGCAGTAAGAAAACAATTTTTTTGATACCATGGTAGCAAACATCCACTGACTTCTTACTGAGCATTCTCAACAAATCCTCACCTTAACTCTGAAAAGGAGGTGCTCACATCACCCCCACTTCTAGTTGAGGAAGTTGAAGCTGGGAGGGTATGAAAAGTGGCCAGAGTCCCTCAGACAGGAAGTGAGATTCAAAGCTGGCCATAGAGTCTTTCATCGAAGCCATCCATGTGCTGTCGAGCAGGCTGGATTTGGGTCAGGAAGGGACCACATTGGGACACCTCCCGGGTGAAGGAGGTTGTGTTGAGCGGAGGCTGGGAACCCAGACCCTGTGTCCCCTGGAGATGGGAGAGAAGTGAAAACTTCACTTATCTCTAACATGGGAGCCTCTTGTCCACGGGGCTGGGCTACACGTGGGCAGTCTGCAGGAAGGCTTGGTTTTTCTAGGACCTCGGAGGGACGGGGAACGTTTTGTCCTATGTCACACCTTCAAAGCTCTTCATCTTTCAAGAGCTGTGCTTTTCCATAGTGACTTGGAGGGTAATCACGCCCAGAGCTTCAGCCCCTTCCAGGCAGGGAACCCCTCTGTTTCACTCACGGATGGATCGCAAGGACCCAGGCCTCTCTGTTTGGTGTTTGAATCAAGGTGTCCATCCCTGTTTCCATCACCTCACTGACGTCGAGCTTTCTACTCGCTGTCTGTCTCGTTGACCCTCATCATGAACTCAGGCCCAGCCGGGGCAATTGCCCAAGAGCCATATTAACCCTGCCAGAGGATACCTCGGAGACCCCAGATCTTTGCTAGAACTGACGGTCTTTCTTCTGAAGCCTGCAGAAAAGGGGTCACCATGGTCCCCTGCACAAGCCAGTTGGAAGAGGACCCCCAACCTCTCCTAGGTTGGCTCTAGACCTGGCCCTGGAAGCTCACAGAGTTTGACAGGATTAAGATTTGATTTGACACCCGACTGGGGCCCTGTGCAGGAACTCAATTGTACCGAGCAATGGAGTAGCACTTATTGGTTTCAGAGGGCATGAAAAACAATTTAAGCAACTTCTGTTCTCTTCATCCCAGACACACACCATCGCTCTGTTGACTTAGGAGCAGCTGCTGACATTGAGCAGAGACAGGAGCTCTCCCCAAAATCCCTCTCTCGTCTGTCTCCAGCCCGTCAAAGGGAAACTGCATGCATGGATCACGAAAAATCCTTCTTCTGCCTCGTTCTTCCGATTCGGGTTCTGATTACTGTTCCCCGGGAAGCAGAACAAGGCTGGGAGAGGGCAAAAGTCCTTGAGTCTTGGGGTGCTGGAAGGCAAGAGGGAGCTTAAGAGGGTTCTGTCTTTAAGGGTGTAGCGCAGGCCATAGAGAAAGCTGGGACACTGGAGAGAGACGGAGGAAGGGGAATTTCACCTGACTCAGGGGCAGTTGGATGGATGGATGGGCTTCTTTTATTTACTTTATTATGCATGTTAACTGAACAGAATAAAGGACTCCTTGTGACACGTCTGTACCTGCATATCACATACTTTGGATGGCTTTCTTGCAGGCAGGAAGAGGTACTGTTCCCAACTGACTTGCTCAAAGAGCAAAGAGACAGTAAAACACATAAAGAAAGAAAAAGTAGTTCAGTAGAGGCTGGAGAAAATATCCTGGGTCAAGATTTCTGGGTAACAGAAATTCCCAGAATGGACTAGAAGTACAGATTTGAGATTGGAGATTCAGAGGTATCAGCAGAACACAATCTTTTTTTTTTTTTGGTGGGGGGATGGAACCCAGGGTCTCATGCGTGCTGGGCAGGTGCTGCACCACCCAGCCACAGCCAGCCCTAAGCCTCAGAACCCCCGACCCTTGCGTCGGCTCACGTTGGGGTGTGGGGTTAACCGGAAAGAGAAGTAAGGACAAGCCTCAGAAGTCCTGGGTTTTAGGGCAGGTGTCTAGGCTGCATTTGCAGCTCCATTATGAACCTGGCCCAGTCTACCTTCATAGAGGCAGAGTCCTGTGGGAGAGGGGTAGGGACAGCCGGTACCCACTGTGGAATGTGCACGGCTGAGGGGCCCCGGGGGGGTCCAGGCAGGTCAGGGGAGCACCCTCCAGGGTGTGAGCTGAGTCTTCACAGAGAACCTGGGGCAGGGTCATAAGCATTTTAGGGAAAGTGGCAACCAGAACACGGTCTTGGAAGCAGTCCCTGTCGGGGTCCTTTTACGCTTTGGATTTGGAACGTCCCCCAAAGGCTTGTGTATTGAAGGCTTGATGCCCAATGCTTGGGGATGGGACCACAGGGGCCCTGACCTCATCCATGAGTTAACCCGCCATGGACGCCTCGCTGACCGGACACTGGGAGGTGTGGAGGCAGCAAGAGATGGGACCTGGGGAAGGGAGTGGGTCCTTGGGGACAAGCCTTGGGGACAACGCCTAATCCCTGCCCCCTTCTCTCTCTGTCTTTCTCTCTGCTTCCTGGTTGCCGGGAGGAGAAGCACTTTGCTCCTGCTGCCCTTCTGCCCATGGCATTGCTACCTTGCCACAGGCAACGGAGCCCACTGACCACGGGCCCAAACCTCCGAAACCAGGAGCCCGGATAAACCTTTCCTCCTTTAAATGGATTTTGTCAGGTATTTTGTCATAGTGATGGAAAGCCGACTACCAGTTCTGAAAAGAACTATGGCATCCGTGGAGGAGAGTTTAGAGCATTGCTTTCCAAACACGAAAGCAAATTAGAATCACTGGGGACGCCCGGGGCTGGGGTCGTGGCTCAGCGGTGGAGCGCTTGCCTAGCATGTGTGAGACCCTGGGTTTGATTCTCAGCACCACATATAAATAAATGAATAAAATAAAGGACCATCAACAACTTAAATATATATATATATATATATATATATATATATATATATATATATAAAACCAGTAGCCTCCTTATCCACCAAAGACACATTCCAGGACACCCAGTGGGTACCTGACACCGTAGAGGGTACTGAACACCATATATGCTACATTGGTCCCTGTGAACACTATGTATCCTGTATTTTTTGAAATATTTTTTTAGTCATAGGTGGACACAATCTTTGTTTTTTTTTTTTTTTTCAATTTATTTTTCTGTGGTGTTGAGAATCAAACCCAATGCCTTCCATGTGCTAGGCGAGTGCTCTACCACTGAGCCCCAACCCAGCCCTATATATCCTATATTATGCCCTGCAGCACTGCCACCCAGTTCAGACTTAACCTGTCCATGTTTTATGCACAGGTGCCTCCTTTGCATCACGGGTCTTGTGCTTTGGGATCAAATAAAAGAAGGATTACTTGAATACAAGCACTGGCACACCATGAGCCAATTGGACACCCGAGGTGGCTGCTAAGTGTCTAACGGGAAGGTAGCTTATATGGTGTGGATACGCTGGACATAGAGTTGATTCTCATACTAAGTCAATGCAGCCGTACAGGGAAAGGTTTTTCATATTACACAGAATGGTGGGCAATTTAAAACTCATGGATTATTTACGTCTGGCATTTTCCATTTTGTATTTTCAGAACTCCACTGACAGTAACTGAAACTCCGGAAGGCGATGTCACGGATGGGGGAGAACCAGTGTGCTGCTTGATCTTCAAGGGCCTCCTTTAGAGAGGCTGATTTAATTGGCTTGGGGTAGGACGTTAGACCCTGAATATCACAAAGCTCATCGAGTGACTTCCATGGGTAGTTTGAGCCAAGAACTATTTTTTCAGAAAAGTTGTTAGACATTAACACATTTGATTTTTTATTTACTTCTTTGTTTTTAACTACTCAACATCATCACATATATAATTTTTTTTTTTTTTTTGTACCAGGGATTGAACCCAGGGGTACTTAACCACTGAGCCACATCCCCAGCCTTTAAAAAAAATTTTTTTTAAATTTTGAGACAGGGTCTTGTTAAATCGTGAGGCTGAATTTGAACTGACAATCCTCCTGCCTCAGCCTCCTGAGCTGCTGGGATTTCAGGCGTACACTCCTGCTCCCAGCCCTGTTCTCACTTCTTTAGTGACAATTCCTATCTAGGAAATTACCACTTCCCTGTCTGTCTGTGAGCAACCCTAGCTTGGCAGCCACATGAGGTTGTGCAGGTTGCACACTTTGCAAGGCTTCCTGGCCAAGGCAGATTTGGTGGCTGGAGTTTAGCTCTGACTCTGTCCACCCACTTTGCGTGCTGGGAGGAGGACTGTGCCTATCTCAAGGAAGGACATTTTTCTCCAACTTGTGCCAACACGCCAGCTGTTCTGGTTCAGTCAAAAATGCCTCGCTCTGCTTCAGCCCAGAATAGGTCACAGGGTCAAGCATATACCCCCAGGGTCTCCCTCTCTTAGGATCCCCGTCAGTGTTGAGTGGATTCAGGACAGTGGCCTGAGGCAATTCCACCGGGTTTTGTCACAAGAACCTCTCCAAACTCCTCCCCCACCTTGCCCAACCTTGCCAAACCACTGGTTTGAGGTTTTGAAGAAGGTTCCAGCTGCCTGACCTCTCTGTGCCTGGGGCCACATCTGTTAAATGGGGATCATGACAGAACCTACCCCTTGAGGTTGTTTGACAGCTTAAAATATGTCAGGCACTTAAAAAAGAGTCTGGAACGTAAGTGCCCAATAAATGTTAGCTGTTGTAAATTGTGATGAAAATTTGATTTTTATTCTCAGTGAAATGGGAAGTCTTCGGAGGATTTTAAGGAGGAGAGAGACGTGAGCTGGTTCAAGGTTAAAATGATGGCTCTTGATATTATATTGAGAACAGACTGACTTGTTTAAGTGGAGAATCTACAATCCAGGCACAGGTGAATTGTGGTGGCTTGGAGCCAGATGAGTGATCCCTTATTCTGCTCCAGGTCATCAGAGCAAATTCCTGCTGTTTCCAAACAAAGATCTCTTTAGCCAGGCTAAAGGGGGTGGAAGTTGAGGCAGGAGAGATAGTCAAGGGTCAGATCAAGTGGGGTCTTAACAGCAGTTCTAAGGAGGTCAACCTTTTTCATGAAGGCAAGGCATAGCCTTTGGAGGATTTTGAGAGGGAGAATGATACAATCATATTTATATATTTTCCAAACATCCTACTGGTGCTACCAGATACCCAGAAATGAGTGTCACCAGACAGGTGGCTGGAGGGAGAATATTGTGATGGTGATAATTGGTTATTGGGAATACCTTTGCTCCTCTCGGTGGTGGGTAGGGACTTCTCAGAAGAGACCATTGTCCAGGCTTGCAATGGGCCTGATTGTCAAGAACCGTCTCCCACATTGATCGTCTTAATCCAGTGCTGGAAGAATCCTACAAAGCAAAGCCGCCGAACTTCGTCAAGGGTAGGGAAACCATTTCAGACGGCCGCCTCTAGGCCAGAGGCTCTGTCCTGTGGCAGCATGCCGGCCCTGATGGACGTGAGCCTGCTGGGCTGGTCCCCCGCGCGATTGTAGAGCGTGAATTAGTTGCTATGGAGACTTCACATTCATATTTGAATTTTCCACACACAAACTCCGGCCGACCAGGCCGAGGCTCCATCCCGCTGGCAGAAGTGAATGGCAGGCGGGGGGTGCTGGTGCCTGATCTGCTAGTGCAGCTGGTGTCCCCGCCGGCCAGTCTACGATGCCCCCGCGGCCCCATCGCAGCGGCCCTGCGGAGGCAAGATGGGCCCATATTCTGTACGAAATGGGCAAACAGAAGTTCCCTGCCCACCTGCAAATGAAAGGTCAGGGGTGAGTGACCAGATTACCCCACCGATTGTGCCCAGTCCCCATGGACATCAAGCTCCGCATCCAGAATGGTCCCGGCCCTGGTCCCCGGGGTCTCCCGCCCTCGCTCTGCGTCTGCGCCCCATGCGCCCGGCTCCCCGGCCCTCAGAATAATTGGGTCTGAGCAAGCGTCCCCTCCATAAATATTAATTCGGCTGTGCTTGGAATACTCTGCTTCTTTTAGATGAATTGTTAACTAGCTTTCTAATCTGGAGCTCCTTGACACGCAGCAGGAGCTCCCTGCGGGCGGTCTCTTCCTCTGTGGGGGCGGGGCAGGGAGAACTGGCTGCAAGTCGCAGGGGTTTATTTTAGGTGGTCGTCTTCGCGTGGTCGGGCCCCACGAAGCTGCAGGTACCCCAGGCTCTTCCGATCGCTTTCTATAGGACCATCCTTGGCAGAACATCGGTATCAGGCACGTGGACTTGAGCCTCTGACAGATCCTAATTAGGATCTCTGCTCTGACTTGGAGGAGAAGTGCAACCTTGGGCAAGTTACTCAACCTCTCTGAGCCTCAATGTTCTCATCTGTGAAATGAGGGTATGATGATATGTGAAATTAGGTAATGCCCAGCCAATCCTCCAAAACATAAAATAGGAAACATGATTAATAAAGGCGAGAGGATTTTAGAGCAACTTCAGGAGAGTCAAGGCGAAGTTTGGTCACTTGTGCCAACTTCAGGGTTGCAGTTGAAAGGGTTTTCCTGGATTCAATTTAGAATGTCGACACAATTCCACCATGGCGGCTGTGGTGGCGCACACCTGTAATCCCAGCGGCTCAGGAGGCTGAGGCAAGAGGATGGCAAGTTCAAAGCCAGCCTCAGCAACTTAGCGAGGCCCTGAGCAACTTATGGAGACCCTGTCTCTAAGTAAAATATAAAAAGGGCTGGGGATGTGGCTCAGTGGTTAAGTGCTCCCAGGCTCAATCCCTGGTACCAAAAAGAAAAAAACGATTTCATTACATTATTTTTCTGTTCAAGCCATGATGCAATCTTGAAGCCACACATCCACCCACCCATCTATTCCCATATTGGATGAACACTCTGTGCACCTACTATGTGACCTACCCATCCTCAGTGCTCAGACATACAGAAAGCACTGAGGATGCAGGGTGAGGCGGCACAGCCCCGGAGCCAGTGGTATAGTTTTTGCACTAGCCATACTAACAGTCCATCATTATGTAACTGCATGACCTTGAGCAGTGACCTCAGCTCTCTGAAGTTCACCTTCTTGGTCTACAGCGTGGAGCGATCCCACCTCCCCATGCATCGGGGCTGTGGCTTCGGCTTCGCTTACTCGCCAGGACTTACTTCTTGAGGTTCGCATTCAGTGAGCTAAGGAAGGCGAACTTGCTTTGCTCTCAGCAGGTGCAAAGGAACATGAAGCCCTCCCCTCCTGGGACGAAGTGCCCAGGCCGGCCCAGCTCAGGCCGTGGCCCGCGCCAGCCCCTCCGAGGACGGAGTCCTTCAGTTCACTCTGGGCTCCTCCCACCACCAGCCAGCTTCCTTGGGGAGCGAGCTGGTGAGCAAGGGGCTGGACCACTAAGACCCCTGGATTGGAGATGCCTGCCCTGTGCCTCTCAGAAGGGCAGTGGGCTGGAGCCAGGTCCCCTCCAGCAGCCACTCGAGCCACTCTTTCCACGTAGGGTGGACCGTGGCTTCTCAGTGGAACTCCGGGACCTGCCTTCTGCGTAGAATTTCCAGTAGGTCAGCCCTTCTGGAGAAGGATCTAGACTGGCATGATTCTGACACCCTGTTACATGCAGAGCCTCCCAATCCAGGCAGGCCCTGCCACGTCCCCAGCCATGTGACCTGTCGCGTGTTACTTAACCCTTCTGGGACTCTTTCTTGGCCGAGGGCAAGACCCCAGTGAGAGGTTCGTTGTGAGATAAAGCAAGTCAATGCAGTTAGGGTGGCCCGTCATGTCGTAAGCCGAAGCAGATCGCGTGACCCGTCACATCCTAAGCCGAAGCAGTTAGGGTGACCTGTCACGTCGCCAGTGTTCAGTTCATCTTCAGCACTGGGGCCTGGACACCATCATTCCTGGTGCCCTACCGGGTCCCAGCTGCGGAGGGGACAGTGCTGAACTTGAGATGCAAGGATATACAAATGACTGGTGGTCGAAGGACCTGGCAAGCTGATTTCACTATTATTAATATCATTCATCAGTATTCTTATTTATGACGGGATGAAGACAAGGTTGGTGGCAGCTTTGGGAGGAGGCAGAGTCCTGTTCTCCCTCCAAGAGCTCCGGGCACTGGCGGAACTGTCTCCCAGACGGTGCAGGGAGAAGCTGCCAGGAGGAAAGCTGGCCTGGCCCGGGGACTTGTGGTCATTTCCATTTGTTCTCCATTCCAGGAGCAGTCCCTGCAATGAGCTGGTAATTGTTTCCATGGAGGACTCCTGCCCCTGGCAGGACCCAGCTCAGGCCGGCATTGCAAAGTCATCTTGCAAGCGGAGCAAGCTCAGGCAGGCTGTTGAATGTCCTGTGCCCCCAGGGGTGTGATTAGTGACTATCCTTTAGGCAGTTGGGGAAACCCAGGCAAAAAGAGCCCCTGTGGCTACCACATTGCCCTGGGGCTGGTCTCACCTGCCCACCAAGGTCAGACTTGCTTCTTTCTGCAGGACCCCAGGGCAGCCTGGGATTCCTGTGCCTAAAGTCTCCAATGGTAAAGGAAGTAATGAGACAGCTGCAGAGGCTCCTGACCTATGATAAAGCTCCATCAGATAAACCCATCATAGGATGAAAACACCTTAAGTCAAAACTGCTCTCCATCCACCTGGTACCACAGCCTAGACTAGCCTACCTTCCATGTGCTCAGAGCACGTACATCCGCTCACAGCCGGGCAAGATCATCTAGTGCAAAGATGGTTTTAGAGTAAAGGGTTGAATATTTCATGTAATTTATTCAGTTCTGTACCAAAAATAAAAAGCAGAAAGGTTGTATGGGTATGCTGCCACATCCTTGTAAAGCCATAAAATTTTAAGTGGAATCGTGGTAAGCCAGGACTGTGCCTCTGTAAGAGTTGATTCAAGAATCAAGTGTTAGTCACCTTCTTTCATTTCACCAGCCTTTGAACTTCAAGAGGATAGGATTCAGGTCTATTTAGTTTTGCTCTGCTTTCACAGTGTTCCGTACCTAGTGTTCTGTGCTGGAAAGCACTAGATGAATGGGTGGGTGGATGGATGGATGGATGGATGGATGGATGGATGATAAACAGATGAATAGATAAGTGGATGGTTGGGGGATAAATGGATGGATGCATGGATGGATAAATAGATAAATGAATGGATGGATGGATGGGTAGATGGATAAATAGATGGACAGATAAATGGACGGATGGATGGCTAAATGGATGCATGGATGCATGAATGGATAAATGGATGGATGCTTGGATAAATGGATGATGGATGGATAAATGGATGGATGGATGGATAAATGGATAGATGGGTGGATGAATGGGTGGATGGGTAGGTTTATGGGTGAGTGGGTGGATGGATGGATGGGTGGATGGATGGTTGAATGGGTAGTTGGCTAAATGGATGGAAGTTTGGGCAGGCGGATGGATAAATGAATTTCTCTACATCTTCTGGTTGCCATCACCCCACAGCAGCATTCCCTGGTGTCCATAGCCACAAACCAATTCCTGGACTCTTCTCCTGAAGGTGGAGTTTAACCAGCAGAGTTCTTCTGTGGCACTTCCACTGGATGGGCATGTTCTTCTGTCTCTGCTCCAGTGACCGCCTCCGACCTTGGCTTCCCCGAGCTAACAGGACTTCACAGAGCCTTGCTCAAACCTTCTGGCTCATACCTTCTGTCCTTAGATTCTGAGTGTGAGTGTGTTAGAGCGTGCCTAGATGCTATAAAGACCTCTGTATCTCACAGGCTTAGGACAATGGCACATGTCTTACTCGTGCCACAGTCCAATCAGGCATGGAGTCAACAGTCTTGCATGCAATGACTTAGCACCCAGGCTCCTTCCGTCTTGAGGCTCAGGCTTCTGCTTGGAGTCTCCCACTCCTAAGCTGAATCTTTATGCTATAAATAGAGCAAAGCACGGATCTTCAGATTCACGAGGGACTGGATTACAAAGTGGTCTACATCATGCTCACCCACATGTCACGTACCAGAATCGGCATGTGGCCTCAACTTAATAGCTAGAGAGGGAGGAGCTATACTTTCCCTGTATTCCTAGGTCAAGGGGATGAGATTGGTGAGCATGCGAACACTCTCCATCACAGAAAACCTGCCTTGTGCCCCGCCTCTTGCCCTCATCCACAGGATCAAACTTCAGCTCTATTTCTAGAGTCTGGTTTTCCCTGTAGATCTTTTGTGAGATAGAGGCCGTGTCATGTTCTGACACCTTCCTCTCACCAAAGGTTGCACCTCTGATCGCTCAGTGACAAACTAGTGGCTGAAGTTCTGCCTCCATACTTGACTTCCTTATTGCTGTGCCTGCCCATTGTTGAGGAATCTGGATGTGTCCGCCATTACCTGTAAAGTGACAGGTGATGGCCAACATCACTGGGTACCATAACTCACCCACCTGAATAGCAATCACTCCAGTTTGTGGTATTATCTACTCAGTTGCTCAAAATCCAAAGAAATACTTTACTCATCTCTTTTCTTCTCCTGTGTTACACCAAATCTCTCAGCTGGCACTATTAGATCTTTAAATTTACCTCAAAAAATATGTCCCCACTATACCACGTTGTTTTAGTCAGCTTTTTCACCACTGTGACCAAAACACCTAATAAGAACAATTTTAGAGGAGGGAAATTTCATTAGAGGCTCAAGGTTTCTGAAGTCTTAGTCCATGGATGGCCAGTTTCATTGCTCTGGACTCAAGTGAGGCAGAACAACATGGCAGAAGAGCGTGACAGAGGAAAGCAGCTCAGGACATGGTGATCAGGAGGCAGAGACAGACAGCTCCACTCACCAGGGATAAAATATACACCCCAAAGGCACACTCCAGTGACCCACCTCCTCCAGCCACCCTACCTGCCTACAGATACCACCCAGTTAATGCATTCAAGTGGATTAATCCACTCATTAGGTTAAGGCTCTCAGAACACAATCTTTCACCTCTTGCAATTGTTTAACAAATGAGTTTTTGGGGGACTCCTCATATCTCAATTAAAACATGTGTGTTAACTTTATAATTAATGCATAATTAATACACAAGTTGCTTGCACATTTTAAATACTAAGACCATTCTTTTTACCATTAGAATATGCCTGGCCACATGTACAAGAAGATACCTGTTTCCAGCATCCTGTGTCCCACTCGAGTGAATATCCTTCCCATTGTAACCACGACAGTGGCTTCTATCATCTGTTCTTGACTTGCACATTAATGGATTCAGATAATGCATGCTCTTTCACACCTTGTTTCTTTGGCTCAACACTGTCTGTGTGAGTTCTCTGCATGATGCTAGGTTGTTGAGTTGCTCATCTGCTTACCCCCCTTCCTGTTGATGGACATTTGGTTTTCCATTTTTGGTCTCCCATGAAAAAAATGTGCTGATAAAAATTCTTTTACATTTCTTTGGGTAGCGCAAGAGCGCTCAGCTCTCTTGGGCATAGATTTCCAAGGTCTTAGGCCCTACGTAGGTTTAGCTTTAGAAAATATTGCCAACCAACTTTAAAGCCACTTATATCAATTGGTGGTCCCACCAACAGTGTCTGAGAGTCCTGTTTGCTCCACTTCTTTGCCATCACTTGATTTCTGTGTTAGTCAGCTTTTGTGTTGCTGTGACCAAAAGACCTGACAGGAAGAGTGTAGAGGAGGAAAAGTTCATTTTGGCTTTATGGTTCCATAGATGGCCAACTCCACAGCTCTGGACCCAAGGTGAGGCGGAACAAAAGTGGGGAGGGCATGGCAAAGGAAAACAGGATTCTGAGAGAGGGCCACTTGCCAGGAACAAAATATAAGCTCTAAATGCACATCCCCAGGGACCCACCTCCTCCAGCCACACCCTATCTGCCTACAGTTACCACCCAGTTGATCCCTCAGTGGATTAATCCACTGATTAGGTTGCAACTCTCATAATCTGATTATTTCACCTTTGAAAATCTTTGTATTATCTCATACACATGAGCTTTTGGGGACACCTCTTGTCTAAACCACAACAGTTTCATGGCTCTTTTTAATTTTAACCATTCTGACCAGTGTAGAGACAACCACTTTTTTAAAAAAATTTTTTACAGACTACATTTTGGTTCGTTGTACATACACGGGGTACGTCATTTTGTTTCTATGGTTGTGCACAATGTAGAGTCATACCATTTGTGTAATCATACATGTACACAGGCTAATGATGTCTGTCTCATTCCACCATTTTTCATACGCCCCATTTCCTTCTATATAATCTGAAGTTCCTCCATTCTTCTCTCACCCTCCACCCCCATTATATATCATCATCTGGGAAAACACTCCGCCTATGTTTTTTTGGGATTGGCTTATTTCACTTAGCATGATATTCTCCATTTCCATCCATTTATCTGCAAATGCCAAATATTTTTCTTCTTTATGGCAGAATAATATTCCATTGTGTATATATACCACAGTTCCTTTATCCATTCATCTGCTAAAGGGCATCTCGGTAGGTTCCACAATCTAGCTATTGTGAACTGAGCTGCTATAAACACTGATGCAGCTGTGTTACAGTCGTATGCTAAGTACTTCTTATGGTTCTATCTCAAGGCACCATTATCTGTTACCTTGACCTGCCCAGGGGACTGAGAACAGGTCTCTGTGACCCCTTTGATCCCCTTTGCTCCAGCAACCTGAGCACATCAGTTCACGACTAAAACCCTCCAAGAGTCCCTGGTGGTGCTTTAGAAAGAGATCCATGCTTTATTGGTGACCTTCAGGTTGCACATCCTCAGGTCCCTCCCTCAGGCTCACCTGTACCTCTTATCCTTCAGATTTCAACCCCAAAATGCCTCCTCTGTGGGCCTGCCTGAGCGGAAATGGACGCTCCACCAACACTCTCCCGCCAGCCCACGGCTGCATTTCTCCACCTCTCCCCACTGTCTGCCTCACCAGCTCATTGGCCTGACTGGGAACCGTCATTTCCCACTCGCCGGCTAAACTCTTGAGAGGTGAACGTGGCCACCAAGGGCTGCTGCTTGCAGACCCCCCATGAAGGGGTGCTGGGGGCACCGGGAACCCAGGCTCATGCAGTCCCCGTGCTTCTGCAGCTTTTTCTATTGGCTCGTTTTTAAGTCATCGCATGTTTCAAATAAATCCGAATTATACGTGGTGAGTGAAATTTAAATGTAACTCAATTTCCACTCAGGTTGGTCTGATTGGAATCCAACGTCACCAAAGGATGCTGACCCAAATAAAAGACCAAATCCACAACTTGGCAACTGAGCTCCTCTCCCTCCAATCTCCCTGCCGGTGTTTGCTAGAAGCATTCACTGACCTCTCAGTCCAAAACCTCCCTTTTCTGAGCACCCGCTGCTTCTCCAGTTCCTATAAAAATCTGCCTTCCAGGGAACTCCTGGAGTAGAGATTTACTCCTTCCTCTGAGAGCCCCAGTGAGGGCAAGAAAGTTATTGTTATTATTTTCTCCATTTTTCACTTAAATAACCTGGGGCACGAGCTAATGGAATCCTTTCTGCCCACCTGCCTTGGTCTCTCCTTCCCAGGATAACCCGGGGGGCCTGCGGTCGCTGGCCATGGTGCTGAGATATGCTGCCAAGAACCCATCCACCTTCATGAGACTGTTTTAGAGAAAACAGAAACTGAAGATCTGATCTCAGTGATCTGGGGGAAAAAAAAAAATAAATGAGGTCCTTCTCCAAGCAATTTCTAGTGGCGCAGAGGACTGACGCTCCATAAAACAGGTAGGGCGGTCACTGTGCACGCGGATTAAAGCTGTTCTCGGGACAACAGAGATCCTCCCGCAGGTGGGGGTGGACCGAGAGCTGCCGGCAGCCTCAGAGCTGGATGGTGCCCCTGTCTCTGGACCCCTCTGTCTCTTTCTCTGGTTCTTTTTCTGTTTGTCTCTTCTCTCCCTTTTCCTGCCCCAGCCCTCCCCACCATAGCCCATGTGGACCTATAATGACAGAAATAAGGTCCCCATCCCTCCCTCCCTCAAGTACGCATGCGCCTCTGAAATAGAAATTCTTAGAGATTTTCTCCAAAATCCTTCTCTCTTTCACACACATACACACACAGAGAGAGAGAGAGAGAGAGAGAGAGAGAGAGAGAGAGAGAGAGAGAGAGAAATACGATTAAACTTCAACATTAATCCACACATGCACCAATGCACACTCACACTCACACGCACACACACACACACCTGTGCACACGTACCAGCTCACACCACCCTCTGCCCAGGTGGAGGGATTCTTTTGCCCTCATTCCCTCGCTCCTTTCTGTCTCTCTCGCTCTCCCCGTTAGCTCATCTGTACCCAGACCTCCAGAAGGATCTATCTTAGAATCCACTGTCCGCACGCCCTGGGTTTCCTGTCTCCAGGTGCACACACAGCTGTGATGGGGAAACCCCTGTGTTCCTCCCCGCCTTGCTCCCGAGCAGAGTTCAACACGTCCTTTCCTCACATGGCTGTTCCCTTAGGATGCAATGTGCAGGGGTGACTTCCACGAGCCTCTTTGCAAGGTGTCACCATGATGGAAGGCAGTGACAGACGGCCCTGGTTGCTCCCCTTGGCCACCCTTTCCTCAGTGGGAAGAGGTGCTCCTGGCCTGACAATAGCCCCGTGCCAAAGAGCAAGTGCCCCAAGATCGGAGTGATGAGACTCAGGGTCTCATCCCCAGACGTCGCTTTCCTACAGACCCGAGTCTTATCTGCAGCCTGGGATGGCCCCACACTTGTTCTTCATGGATCCTGATGCCTCCTGCTTGCCATTGTGAGCTCTTCATTGACTGCGAAAATCTTAAATAGTAAATGAACTTCTTATAGAAAATCAATAAATATGTCTCTGGGTTCAAGCAGCGAGAAATTAAGGACAAAGGTCCTAAACTGTGCGTGCTCTCTGGTTGAATGAATGGCCCGTCACCCATCCTGCCCCTTCCCACCCAACCACCTGTCAATTACGCAGGCTGTCACTGAATTCATGGTCCCTGCACCCTCCCTCCTCCCAGCCATGCACCCACCCACCTGTCTCCTCCTTGGTGTATCCTCCACCCATTTCCACCTCCACTTCCTTCACCCTGATCAAAGTCAAAGTCGTCCGCACCCTGCACTGCTGCAAGGTTCTTCCAGCGGGCCCTTCCCCCACCGTCCCCACCCTTCCTGCAATCCCACCTTCACCCAGGAGCCAGAATGCTCTGCTAAACCCAGGAACCAATCCCTGCCTCTCAACCCCCACCTGAAGCCCTCCTGCACCCTCCCACTGTTCTCAGGGTATAATCCAACTTCCTTATTTAGCCTCAGGTTCTGAGTGACCTGTCCCCTGCTCCCTCGCTGGCTCTACTTAGCCCATGGCCCCTGTGTCCCCTGTGGTTTCACCATTCGGGAATGTTTTCAGTTCCTTGAACACACCAAGAACTTGCTTGCTGGGACATTTCCTGTGTCACTTAGTTGGCTGCTTCCCATGATCAAGTGGCCTTGACGGACACCTACAGATGCACCATGTGACCAGCTGAGCCAGCGTGGACCATAGCACCTCAGAGAGCTTTGCCATTTGGGGGTAGCGTTATCAATTCTAATTGTGCATACACCCTGTTTTCCCATTGACTCAAGGCTACGACATATTTTATTCAGATGATGATGCTCCTTGGTGCAAATCCAAGTCACACTAAATGCTTTGGGGCTCGGAGGTCAATAGAGGTCTATCTACAGGTTATGTCATCACTAGAACTTTCTAACATGGACAGTGATAGGATCTGTTACTAGACTCCAAGGAGGATGGCAGATGCTTCTACATACAGAGCAACTGGCTTTTCTTCTAAGATGACTAGATGTGGCTTTGACAGTGGCGTGGGCTCCAGGTCCTTGGACACAGGTATCTCCTCCCCCTGCTAATTTCATTGCAAATTCTCCCCTGCGTGTCAAGGGTTTCCTATCGTTGCCTCTAATGTAGCAAGTGTTTTCCACTCCTCTTAATCGTATTAAATTGTTGTTCCTGCAAGTGCCGGGGTGATTTTCAGTCCATGCACGATGGGATTTAGCACGGCACGTGAGCCACTGAGCTGATGTCAAGTCTAAGTCGTGAGCAGCCAGAAGCACCGACCTCCCCTGCCTCTGCAGGCTGATGGCTGAGACGTCTCCGAGGGCAGAGGGGACATTCTGTCTCTCTGACACTTGGGAAGGAGGTAACTAGGAAGATCAGGGGCGGCTGGTGAGAGACAGAGGGGTTCACTCCTGGTTCTCTGCCACGTGGTGAAGAGACCAGAGGACTGGGGCTGAGGAAGCCCTCTGCCTTGAGCTCTGACCTTCCACTTGCCAGCCCCAGAGCCACGCCCCTCCAACACAGAGCCACGCCCCTCCAACACAGAGCCACGCCCCTCCAGGACATAGCCACGCCCCTCCAGTTCAGTCCCAGTTTTCTCCCTTGTGAAGAGAAATTGGACCAGGAATCCCGAGCCTGCTGTGACCAAATGGGGCTTGAGTTCATCTAGGTTGTGACCTGCCGGTTGCTCAGTAAATACAGGGGCCAACAGTCTGGCAGATTGACCTAATAGTCGATTTCTCTAATTACACGTAATTTTATGTATATACCTATACATATAAAACCCAGTGAGGGACAGAATTGGTCTCCCTGAAAACTTGTCTGCAGGAAATTAGGTTCTAAACAAAAAACTAATCTGTTTCCTTTCCTCCTCTTTCTTTCCCTCCCTCCCTCCCTCCCTCCCTCCCTCCCTTCCTTCCTCCCTTCCCTCTTTCCTTTCTTCCTTCCTTCCTTCCTTCCTTCCTTCCCTTCCCCACACTCTCTTCTTTTTGGATAACTATGAGCCAGCCTTATTTTTCTCCTGGAATCTACTCATCTTAGACACCTAATTGCTACTCGGAGGTTGGAAAGCACCACAATCCACCAGGATTCTCCCAAAAATGTTTGTGTGTATCCATGTGTGTGTGTGTGTGTGTGTGTGTGTGTGTGTGTGTGTGCCCGCGCTTGTGGATTTATTTTAAGGTCTTGGCGACCATGATGGTGGGGCTGGCCCATCTAAGCCTGGAGGGCTGACTGTCGGGCTGGAAACTCAGGCAGGGATGGATGCTATCGTCTTGAAGCAGAATTTCTTCCTCTCTGGGAAACCTTATGTCTTCTCTTAATACCTTTGCTTCACCACCCAGGCCTGCAGATGTTGGCCACATCTGCAGAACCCCTTCACATCAGTGGACAGCTTGGTGTTTGACGCCATCCCTGGTGCTCCTGGCTAAGTGGATACATCAAACCAACCAGCACAGCATCCAGTTGCTGGTGGGATTGCTTTATTTTCCTTTTTGTTATTGTCGTGAATCCAGGGCAGCTTAACCACTGAGCCACATCCCCAGCCCTTTTTTTATATTTTATTTAGAGACAGGGTCTCGCTGAGTTGCTCAGGGCCTTGCTAAGTTGCTGAGGCTGGCTTTGAACTCACGATCCTCCTGCCTCAGGCTCCGGGCCACCAGGATTACTGGCACTGAGGGCATTTAAGGTCTATAGGCCTTCCTCACAATTCGGTGGCTCGCCCTGGCCTGGGTCTGTGCTGAGTCCTGGCTCCTCTCTCCCCAATGCAAGGGCCTAAGGGGTGACCAGCATCAGCCCAGGGCCACTGGGGGGTCTTTTGAGCATCCAGGCCCTCTGACTCTGTAGGAGCAGCCCGGGAGGGCAGAGGTGGGTAGACTGAGCGCCGAAGCACAGCCCTGTCCCTTGGGTGGGACTCCTGGGCCAGCAGTGTGGAGGCTGCTGTGGAAGGAGCCCTTGCCTCTTGAGCCACGCAGACGAGGGTGAACCAGCCTTGCCCGCAGGGAGGCAAAGGCACACTGGTGCTCAGCCTGAGATAAGGATGGTGGAGGAGAAGCAATGGGCAGGTCCATTACGAAGGCTCTAAATAGTCACCATGGTAAGGGACAATGGTGCCTGCAGGTTTGGGGAGACAGAGACCCCAAGGGGAGTTAGGTACCAGTGGGGAAGAGTGCCCCAAAGCCTGAGGCAGCCCTTCCACACGTCATAGTAGTAGTAGAGCCAGTAGTGACAGTAATAGCTAAGAGGCATGGTGACACACACCTGTCATCCCAGCAGCTCAGAAGGCTGAGGAAGGAGGATCACAGTTCAGAACCAGCCTCAGCAACTTAGGGAGGCCCTATAGCAAGAACCTGTCCCTAAATAAAATATTAAAGATATGGCTCAGTGGTTAAGCAACGCTGGGTACAAATAAAAAAAGAAGTAATAGCCAAGAGGGACTTGCTGACCACAACTGGACATGCAAGCATTGCTTAAGGAGCTGTAAATGTACTAACTCATTTCAACCTCATAGTGATATTATGAAGTAGTTCAGGAAACTGAAGCACAGAGAAGTTGAGGAACTTACTCGATGTTGCACAGCTAATAAGTGACCAAATTAGAATTCAGATACAGAAAGTATTTGATCCCAGACTCCGTGCTTATAACCAGCATACTATATTACATTATAATAATACAGTTTATAAGAGATGGGGCAAATTGGGGCCAGGCTCTGGCAAGAGACCAGAATAAACGGCAAATACAGCAACTATGTTTCTGGTGTTTTTCTGGGTACTAGTGATATAATGGTAAATAGGAAGTGGCAATGGATTCTTCTCAATGGCAGAAGATGGCAACTGGGTGACTTAGCAGGTACTTCAAGTTTACTGGTTATTAGCATATAGAGCTAAGTAAATTAGAGATTTTGGCATTACCCTCAAATTAGAGACTTGAGGGACAAAAGCAAGTCTTGTTAAACTCTAGATAGTTGGGTACCCCAGTCACCTGAGGATCCTTGGATGCTGACATTCACAGGGATAATGTCATAACATGCCCATCAGAGCAAAGGACTCCAGACTCCAAACTCCTGGCTTGAGATCCAGACTCCAGTGTTTACTACCGTGGGACATCCGGCAGGCCACGGAACCCTGGTGTTCAGTTAACTTATTTGGAAAAAAATTTTAAAAAAGGCAATGATAGAAAACCTTCCTCCTGGGATCATGAGTACTTAGCGTGACCTACTTCTGAGGTACTTATGTCTGAACCTGCTTGATGGTAAATGCTGCTCGGAGTGCCAGTAACACAAGCTCCTTTGTATTTCAATATTTGGAAAACCAAGGGGGTGGTCATGGTGTGGACGTGAGGTGTCCCCTCGAAGCTCCGAGTTGAAGCAGGAAGACTTCAGAGGCAGACTGACTCGCTCACGAGAGCTGACCTAATCAGTCCATCCTCGTTTGGGTAGTGACCGTAGGCAGATGGACACAGCTGGAGGAGCGTGTGACTGGGGACGTGCCCTGGAAGGGCGTGTGCTCCCCGTGACCCCTTCCCCTTCCCTCTCTCTGTTTCCCAGCAGCCTGGAGGTGAGCCTCTTCCCTGCGCTGTGCCCTTCTGCCATGATTCTCTGCTCACCTTGGGCCTGAGGTGGTGGACCCAGCCCATTGTGGACTGCCCTCCGTAACCATGAGCCCAAAGAAGCTTTTCCTCCTCTCATTTGGGCATCCTTCATCAAAGTCCCCGTGGGACCTGCGGAAAGCCAGCTCTCAGGTGACACCGTCAAGACGCCCCAGGCTGATCTCTGTGAGGCATCCCAGGCTGACCTCCGTTCAGAGGCTGAAGACATGACACGCCCCTTGGAGGTTTTAGGTTCATTACAGCCTATCTACCGGCTGACCCCTCGTCTCACATCTTGTGAGAAGACCCCAGGCTTTTGATCTCCATGAACCCTACCATTTCTTCCTTTTCCACCTCTAGACACTGGCTTTTTTCCATTCTCATGTGCGCCCAAAGGCATCCTCTTCTCTCGCTGGCTGACATCTCTTCCTTCAAGGACTTAGGCCATCAGCAGTGTCAATCTTCCTCCTCGGAACCTGTGGCATGAGATGCCTGCACCGTACACAATGAGGATCCGTCATCCAGTGAACTCGGGGGTGGTGGCTCTCGGGGTGTGCGGCAGACATTCTGAGCTCGTGGTCCCTCAATCCTCCGTGGGCTTCAGCCGCCAGCCTCAGTGTGTCTCATCGACACACGAGAGCTGCAGGGCTGCTCTTGTCCTCTGCCCTGACTCCTGCCCAGGGGCTCTGTCCCCCTGCTGTTCCACGGTCTCTTTGCAAACTTAAATCAGACAATGTCACTCTCCTGTTTGGAAATCCTCTGGTAAGTTCCAGTGTCTTCAGAATAGAACCCCAGATCCTTCCCTTGGTCTCCAGAACGTCTTTGATCTTTCCCCAGAGTCCTTCCTCGCTCCGTCCCTGTTCTGGCCCCTGAATGTGCTCCTCGGACTGTCTTGCACATGCCCAAGGCCCGTTCGCCAGCAGCATCCTCCCTCCGGAAGATTCTCCCCCGTTACCCTTGACTCACTTTTATCATTTAGTCCAGAGACTTTCCCAGCCCTTCCCACCAAGACCAGCACCCTGTCCCTGTCCATTCCTTTTGTATGATACGTTACCTCTGCCAGAGGCGTCAGACTTCTTTGCATATTTCTTTCTTTCTGTCTCCCTCCTTACTACTACCATGGGGTAAAGTAATCTCCACCAGAATAGAGGACTCTGGAATTGCTGGTTATTTTATTCCATGCACTGGAAACACTGGGCCCTTGAGGAGGGGTTACCAAGCGGGCTGGGTGAGGCTCAGAAGAGTGCCCGGCGCCAGGTGGGCACCAACGCACCATCACCAGGGTCACGCAGGCCTTATTGCTTGAGCTCGCATCCGCCTCCCCTGCTGCTGTCTGGGCTCTTCAAGGGCAGTGGCTGTGTCTTCCTCTGTGTCTCTGTGTCTCCGTAGCACACGGAGCAGGAGCCAACCCGCGCATGCTAATGCCGAAGACCTCTGCAGACATCAGAGGGCAAAACGGCAAAAGACAGAGAGCGCGGGGAGAAGGCAGCCCCTTTCCCGAGTCGGCTGGCATTTGATGGATGAGGGACATTTCCATTTCGTCACCTGTTATCTCTGGCAGGCTGGCATGGAGCCTGGGTCAGAGTGGGGGAAGGAGAGAAGCGAGGACTGGTGGCAGGCAGCGTGGCTCCCAGGAGGGGCAGCTCTGGGCCGTGGCCCCTGGCTCGGGGCCCCCAGTCCCGTGGGCCGCCTGGTCTCAGCCTCCCTGCTTCCTCGGTCTCCGGAGGTGCAGGGACGCGTGTTCCCTCCTACGTAAGCGTTGGTCACTCTCCAGGGCAGAGCTTCGACCAGGTCCCGTCTCAGCAGGGCCCCGAGAATCCTACAGCTGGAGAGGGTGGACGTTCTCCCCGCTCTTTGTCGAGCTGTGAATGTTATTAAAACGCTCTGCTTATCAGAGTGGGAAAAAAAATCCCAGCTTAAGCTAAACAATATATAGGATCTGAACTACAGGCTGTGAATTTGATTTCCACGGCAGTGGCCATGGAGAAGCAAAGGGAGGTGATTTATGATCCTCCTGGGGGGCAGCAGAGCCCAGCCGGACACTCAGGGGCCTTCATTCCTGGTCTTCATTCCGCCCTGCCCAGACCCTCCCTCCCGCCTCTGTCTGCGCCTCTGTCCTTGGAGCCAGGCCCCTGCCTAGTGGGAGGAGAGCCCAGCTGGACATGGGGCTGGTGTGCCTGGGCGGGGGAATGGGCTCCTGCCCTCTGCAAACATCTGGAGCCTCCCCAGCTGTGCTTACAGAGGGAGCATGAGATAACAGGTACACGCAGAGGGTGATTTATAAAGAAAAAAGAAACTACGAGAGAGGAGCATTTGCCATGGGCAGGTGCCGCCGTGCGGCTGAAGTGTACAGGACTCAGCGTCATCGCGATCCTGGCGCCCTGCTGTGAATTAGCAGGGACCAGGCGTCCCCTTGGCCCTAAATAATTCTGTGTGAGTGTGTTTGGTCCTCGGAGTCCCCCAAAGCGGGCTCGACTATTCTCATTTTATAGATGAGAAACTGAGACTCAGAGAGGTTAAGAACTTTCTGGAGGCAGAGAAGGAAGGTCTGGGAGGAAGTGGAGGGAAGGGAGAGGAGGAAGAAGGGAGAGGGAAAGGAGAGAGGAAGGAGAGAAGGAAGGAGGGTGGGGGCGGGGCCAGGAACTGAACAAGCAGAAAACATCCCTTTACCTTAAGCAGCCTGTAAGGGCACCGGCTTGTCCCAAAGCACCAGACCAGAGTATGCCTGACCTTTACCCTTCGCAGTCACCCTGTGATGTAGCTCACATTCTCTCCACCTTGCAGGCGAAGACACCGAGTGCCCTTGGGCTCCATGTCCCCGAGGATTGCTCTGTTCCTGGCTGGCACAGCTGAGGCTTGAGCCCCAGTGGCCAGGCAGCAGGGACCCAGAGCCACTGTGTTGGGGGGCAGAGGCCAAGGAGGGCGGCCTCCACCCAACCCAAGTGGACTCTGGCCCTCGCGGCCTCTAAGCTGGCCCACCCACCCCAGATGGGGCACGGCCCACCCAGCTCACCCTGCGGAGATCTTCCCCATGTTGAGGCTGGCATTTATAAAAAGGACAAAGCAGGAATCCCGAGCGACCCCTCTGTGCTCATGCCTGGCCTTCCTTTCCGTCCTCCACGTGGGCTGCCCCCATGTGTGGTCCCCGTACACTGAGGTGGCCCAGGGAGGAGCCAGGTCTGTTTTTAAGGTCATCTATGACTGAACGTGTGTGTGAGGCAAGGACAGTACCATCATGGCCTGTAAGACACCATTAATAAAGTCACAGATAGATAAATAATATACAGGCCAAAAATAGAAGTGGGTCATTTTAAAGGGGAAATAGTAAATGCCCAGTAGCCCCAGAGGTACGAATGCATGAAGGCAACATCTCAGTGATTGAGGTGTTGGGGTGCCGCACGGCTTTGGCTAAGTTTCAGGGCAGCTCTGCAGATAAGTCAGACATATATATACACAGATAGAAATACCGATGTCGGACACATCGATATGCCTGTCAACAGTACACTATTATTCACATGTGTATATATATATACATGTAATAGTTCCCCTTATCTGATATATCTAAAATACTCAAAGGCATAGAATTGAAGATGGCAATAGTGGTCACATGGGGGCTGGGGACCAGGGGACATGGGAAAGCTAATCAATCAGCATAGTTTCCATCAAGAGGAATAAGCTCTAGAGATCTGCTATACAGCACTGTGCTTACAGTCAACGGGGATATATTGAACACTTAAAATTTGTTAAGAGGGTAGATCTTAGGCTAAGCATATTTATGACAATAAAATACTTTTTTTTTTTTTTTTCAATCGCTTGCCCAAGTTCTCAAAACTTGCCTTTGGCACACGGGAGGGTCAAGAACCCCAGTGCATCCCGCCCCATGTCGTATAGACAAATGCTCCTGGTGCACTTGACCCTGAGACCCGGAGCAAACCCCCTCGGCCTCTTCCCTGATTCCCCTTCCTGCCAAGGTACTCTCTAAAATCTGGTGGAGTCGCTAAAGCTGCGGAAGTCTATTTATTTAAATTGTCAAGATGAATTAACTTTTAGAGCCCATTGGAGTAGTCCTGTAAGTCTGAGCTGTGGGTTGGGATCCATGAATATTCAAGTGCACGCAGCCATTGAATTAGGCTGTTGCAAACATATTTGGAGGCAGCTGCTCATTTAATAATCTGGGACAACCACAGGAACAGACAACCGGCCGCTCTGGCCCATTTGCGTGGGTAAAGTGATAATTTTATAACACAATCGCAGCAATTAGGTTTCCCCAGACAAAGCCAGGGGAATGCCGTTTGGGGAGCAATCCTGGGCATTGTCGGCCAAAGCCCGCTGCAGCTTCTCCCCAGCTGTCAGGCTAAACAACCTACTTCCTGTCGGCACAGCCTTGGGAGGTGGTAAGGAATATAGCCCCGGGAGTCAGACAGACCCAGGGGTGAAGCCCAGAATCGCTGTCTGTTCCCCAGCTGGTTGCTCAACCTCTCTGAGCCCCAGTTCATTCATCTGTGAACGAAGGGGGAAAGTGAAGAGAGTTTCCTTTAATGGTTGACAGTGAAAATTAAACGTCCTCGTGTTTCTAAACCCTTTAGAACCCTCTGGTACAGCGGTTCTAAGGCTCCTCTCCATGCTAGAATCACTGGGGAACTTCTAAAAAAGGCAGTCAATGCCTGAACTGTACCTCCAGAGATTCTAATTGGAGTGCAAATCTCTGCAAACACCCCAGGAATGATTCCAATGTAAGGCCATGCTGGAAACCACTGTTCAAGATAAAAGACTTGCTCAGCAGGTAGTGGCTGCAGAGATTATCTCCCTAGTCCCTGCACTGATGGGGACAAGTTTCTCCCCGACAGGGCAGGGGGGTACTTGAAATCAATCAGTGATTCTACCTTGGTCCCAACCCCTGATCTGGTCCAATCTCACTCTTTGTAGATGAGTGGGATGTCGGCAAGCATGGTTTCAGGGCAATGGGTCCCCAACTTTGAGCACCTATTCTGCAGTTGGAGACTTCCAAGTCGTTGCTAAAGGTAATATCAAGACAGACCCGTCGGGGCTAGCGAAGAGACCCTGGAGAAAACCGTGTTCAAGCGTGACCGGACATAAAACAAGCAGACCAAGTGGCCAAAGAGTGTCGTCCCTTCATAGGCTCCTCCCTCAAACGAGGGTGCCGGAGCAGTCACCCCAATCGATCCCTTCATGGCAACCCCATGCTGAAACGTGGCTGTTCGCCCGGGAGGGGCACGGGGTGAGAACCTGACACCTGGGCTGTAGGTAAGAAGCCAGCCAGGGCTCCTGGTCTAAGTACCTCTGTCCCTCTGCTCCTGCTACTGAAGTTCCCTTCCAGAACTAAAGTCCACCCCACATTCTGGCCTTCTAGACTGGGTCATCGATCCTCGGTGGGTCCCACGCCTCCTGTTTCTGACATCCCCTTTGGCTGGGAAATTCTAAGTCAGAGGTACATGTTGATATAGGTTGATAGAAGCCACCCCCCTCCTTTGCTGGCAGAACCCATTTCTTATCTAAGAAGTCCAGAGCTTCCATGAGGACTTCCCAGTCTCTGGTATTTTCTTCTACCCGTGAAGACCAGAGCTGGCAAAATCTTCACATCTCCTATTTCAGGCAGCTGAGAATCCCGTCCAGCTATGCATGAGTTTGGGTGGTCTGCAGAGCCTGCCATTTATGAGAACCCCGCAGACACATCTAGAAAGCAGCCGGATAGTGTCCGTTAGCAAGAGTGGGTGGACATCTTAGGGAACCATCAAGAAAGAAATCCTGTTCTGCAGAGAGAGGTACAAGACCAAAAGGAAAACCAGCGAACAGGCCTGGATCCCGTGGACTAAGAGTCCTCACCCCAAAGCAGCCGCAGGTGTGTTTGTGACCGCAGAACCCCCTCCCTGCCCCTCCAGATCACCCCACGAAAGGGCTGGTTGGTTTGACTCCACCTGTGAACGGCCCTCCTCCCTGGTCTCAACCCAACATGGATATTTTAAAACCGATGTCAGCTGAACCCAAACCGTACCAGATCCAGTCGGAAGCATAAGTCATAGAAGAGAGTCTGCTGTTCATGCCCGTGTGGAAATTTCCACCCAGCCTTTTACACAGTCTTGTATGCTTCGGTGTTCTCCTGTGTTCGATACTAAAACTCCACATTTTGCATAAGAAACCAAAGTTAATAAGCCGTATCAGTTGGGGTTTCAGTTGTTTTCCACCAAACACAATACGACCCCAATTAACACAGACGATGAATTCCTGTCCTGTTCTCGCAGACAAGATCTCATGCCCGTGTGACCAATCACAGCTTCTCCCGATTTTCCCTGTCACATGCTCGGCTCCCTGGAATATAAACCTACTGACGAGAATCAAGTACCCAAGGGAAGGGTCTTGCCGCTATGTCCGTGGCATGCAGAACAAAGCCCAGCGCACAGGGTGTGCTCTCTGGCTTATTGAATGAAATGTGTCACTAGCACCCTTCCGTGAAGTCGCTGTGTCCTTGGTTGGCGTCTCCCATTCCTATGTCATCAACCTCACCTCCTACCTTACTTGGACTCCTAAGAGAAATGGAGGGAAGAGAGGTGGGGACAGGAAGGAGAAACCGCGCTGACCCAGGAGTCCACAGCATTGATGGCTCACTTGCCAGCCGGCTGGCCATAGGTAATTAATTGGCTTAGCTCTTTGAAGCTACTTTGGCTAAATGATAATGACAATGAATTCAGTGGGTGGCCTGGAATTCTGCCCAGATCCCTCGGTCAGGGCTGACCCTCGCGTCCCCATGTGCTGCAGGTCTCAGGTGAGGACTGGCGTGGGATGCTTCCTGCCATCCCTGAGCACCATCCTCCAAGACAGGAGCCACCTTGCTCAAGGTCACGCCTCTCTTCTGGAGTCACCCCAACCTGCGAGTGGTGGGTGTGCAGCTGCAAAGGACCAGACCCTCTGCGTCCGCCCGGGAGGACTCTAAGGGCCATCCCACTGCACAGCAGGAGCTGCTCAGCGGCAGCCACGTGGCAGGCTGCTTCAGTGTCTGCGGGTCCTGTGTCCCTCGCTCCCTGACAGGTGCGTCTCCAGAGAGACATCCCAAGGAGAGCTTCCGCAGGCAGCTCTCCAGTTCAGGCTGTTTCCAGGAAACCTTATCTAAAACAATGCCAATGAAGGGGAGGATAATGAGGAGCGCGTACCCAACAGGGCCCTGGGAGTGTGGGCTGAGATAATGAACCCGCAGAGGACTCGGAGTTGGCTGCTGCCTGACACGTGCCGGCTTCATCCGATCTGAGGCCTCCCTCCAGCAAGAAAAAGCGCAGATCCCGGGAGAGGCATTTGGTGTGATTTATACCTTCTCATGATGTCGTCCCAAGAGGGGGTCCATTAGTCTCTCTCTTCTGGCAGTTCTGGTCCTGGGTCCCGGGGGCCAATTACTCCCCAGGATGGGACGGTATCCTGTAATATGCACCCCGAGTCCCTGGCATCCCAGAGACTGTGAAGTTCTACTCCCTCTGGGCTGTTCCATTAGAAGCCATCCCCACAAGCTATAAACAACTCCGATCACCCTCCTTTCTTATGTTCCAAGAGAGCTAATCCCCCGTCTAACGCTTTATCAGTCTATTGAGAAACACCCAGAGAAACCTGCCAATCTAAACAGAATATAGTGTGGGAAATCATATTAGACCTCTGTGTAATTCACCGCACATCACACGCAGTGAAATTCTAATGCCATAGTGATTCTTTTATTGTGACGAGAATAGAAACCGATGCTATGTCAATCCACCCTTCTTGAAACTTTAAGATTCCCCTCTAAAATATGACACTGAACTCAGGGGAAAACCCATGATAACCTACTTAAAACTGTCCTACAACCAACCCAAGATTGTTCAGGCTTTTTTAGCCTGATGATACCAAAAGATGATAACTGTGCCTCTTAAAAGTATCACTCCCCTCACAATCCTGAGGTAGAGGGTGGTGGGAAATCCACTAATGGAAGGGGCCTGATGGGATGGACATGTAGATAGAGACCTTGAGATTTGGCACGTGCAAGGGCACTGTGGTCCATCCATGTTTGTCCCTCTCCCCTGACAGCATCTTTAGGTCTCCCTGTATGTTAGGCATAGCTCTGGCAAAAAGAGCAAAATTAAAGATGAAACCAAGGCCCGTGGCAGGTGAATGGTGATAGGAAACAGACCAGTCTTCCAGGCGGGAAGAGTAGTGAGCAGACATCCAGGTGAGTGGAAATGAGGGGATTCCAGATCAGCCCACCCTCCCCATGAGAACCTCAGCTAATAATCAGGAGGAGGTGAGAGGGTGCCACGGTGCCCCCTGACTCCATCGGTGCTTCTTCACTCTGTCCAGAGGTCCGATTTTAATAAAGCAGCCATGTTCCCAGCTCCAGGAAATAAAGCAGACCTCTAAGCCAACCGAGGCAATCTGTAGCTGGGGAACTATGTCACTACCTTGTAACTGGCAAATGAAAGAGGGAGAGAGAGAGAGAGAGAGAGAGAGAGAGAGAGAGCGCATCTGCCAGGGTAAATGAAAGGAGACATAATCCTTAAGATCCTGCCATTGCCCTTCTGGAACTTGAACTGACACAAGCAATATATTCATCAAATGTACACACCAGACAGTCACGGCAGCACAATATGTGATCTGAAAAACTTAGAAACATATCAAATAATCATCAGAAATCCAACAAATGAATTTGGGGGGGGGTACCAGAAATTGAACCCAGAGGCACTAACCACTGAGCATCTCACACATCTCAGTCTGATTTATCTAATTTTTTTTTTTTTTTAATTTTGAGATAGGGTCTCGCTAAGTAGCCCAAAGCCTCGCAAAGTTGCTGAGTCTGGCTTTGAACTTACAATCCTCCTGCCTCAGCCTCCCGAGCCACTGGGATAATAGGCATGTGCCACCACGGCTGGCGAATAAACGATTTTTTAATTATCATGTGTCATTGGTCTCTGTATCTATAGCGTCTGCATCCAGAGACTCCAGCAACTGTAGATTGAAAATGTAGTTTGATCTTTGACGGTGGCATCTGTGTGAACGTGCATGATATTTTTTCTTGTTATTATTCCCTAAACGATACAGTGTAGCAACTATTTACATAGTATTTACACTGTATTTGGTATTATGAGTAATCTCAAGATGATTTAAAGTGTGCAGGAGGATGTGTGTCAGTTACATGCAAGTACCACAGAATTTTATATTTAGGACTCAGTATCCTTGGTATCTGGTGGGGGCCTGGGGGGGCCCTAGTCCCAATCCCCTACGGATATGGAGGGACTCCTGTATAAGCAAAGGTTCACCATATAGCAGTGAGAATAACAAATTAGATGTGGTCTCATCCATGTAGATAAATCTCACAAAGCACAAGACAGCCACCTAAGGGGACTTGGGCGGTTCCATTTATATAAAGGTAACCAAAAAAGGAACCTCATTGACTGTTTGAAGTCAGGTTAGTGATTTTCTTTTGGGGGCAGCTGAGATTGGAAGGTGTCCAAGGGTGCATCTGTTTGATGTTTCGTTTCATGGTTTGTGTGATTTGCTTCATGCTTGGGTTCACTTTGTGAACACAGTCATCTCAGGCACATCTTTGATTTATGTACTGTGTGTATGTGTATTATATACATCACTGAACATTTATATTTAAAGTTTAAAGGTGGTTTTCTGGTAGAGAGCTCTATTGCTGCCACCCAGCTCCTTGCTTCCTGCTCTCAGGTGATCTTATAAAGATGTGATGGCTTGAGCAATGGCAGCTATTTTGCAACCAAAGCAATATTCATAAGGATGAAAACCCAATATTCCAAGGAAGATGGACAGAAAAATGTAATGGTCCTTAAGCTTGATGACCTGTCTGAGCTCTGGAATTATCCTTGATGATGTCAACCTCTGGAATTTGCTTTAAGAAGAGCATACACTCTTCATGGTTTGGGCCACATTTTCGAGATGTCTTTTACTTGTAGCCCAATAATAGATTCCAGGAGTGGAAAGTGTATGATACAGACTCCGGTGGGAAAGGGAACTTGAAAATATCACAGAAAGTGTCAGGGCAGTAGCTTTTCAGTCTGGCCTTGAAATCTAGTTGAGGCTGAACTGGAAGGAGGTGGAGTGAAGACCCAGATGGAAGTTGATGTCCACCACGCTGAGCATCAGCTCTCTAGCAGAAGCCCTTGCCAAGCTTGCCGCAGAATTTAGATGATTGCTGGACTGATTGTCTTTGTCAGAGCTGGCTCAGGAGGTGGCCACATTGATCACACAGTAAGGGAAACCCGTCGATGATCATGGTCGGGAGGAATGTGGGGAGAAGAGACTGACGTACAAATGCCACCCTCTTCATCTTCGATGGCAGGTCTCATGCCCTTCTCCACCTCAGAATGGAGACTGTGCTTTGGGACAATTCTAAGTCTCTTTGCTTTTCCTGTGGGCTCCCAGAAAACCCCATGTCCCACTTACAAGTCCACAGAAGTTCCCCCTGGATGATCTCACCAAAAAAGCTTGATTGAACAGGTCACCTTCTCATCCTGGGCCTTTGGGTAAAGGAAGCTCCTTTTCTGATTGATCTGCTGATGGACCTGGGAACTCTATCGATGTGTCCACGCCCTGATGTCACAGCCCACCTGAGCTGGTCACTTCTGCTCCCAACCTCCCTCGAGACAGCAGGCCAACCATGATGCCAGAGGAAGCCACATGCGTTCCGTGTGAATCCCAGGGGACAATGCCCCGTGACCCTTGACCTGAGGCACAGAAGAGAAATACATTAATAAGGAAGTGCGAGGGGCATGGTCCTTGTGAAGATGGCGGCCACATGGTCACCGGATGTCAAGTTCCCCTTACTCTCCTGAGCCTAACTGCCCTCTCACCCAGAGCTGGACTCAGATGCAGCACCAGGGCACCAGCCTTGGCCATCGTAAGAAGTCAGAAGCTCTGCAGCCTTTCCGAGGCACAGCATCCATGACCATGACCGTGATAGCCACTCATTGACCATGAGTGCGTGCTGTGGTCAGGCACCATGAGACCCCTTCTCACTAGGGCACACATCTCTAATGACAGATCGCACTCAGTAGGGCGGCCTCACGTTCCCCAGAGTCACCCAATCAGTGACAGAGCTGGAGGAGACGACTTTCCTTCTCCCCTCTGTATTCCTGGGCCCTAAGGCAGGAGAACAAAATGGTACCCTCAACAGCACTGGAAGCCTTGAGCTGCTTCTGGGCCATTTATCTGTGAGAGACTGAGCAAGTTCCTTTCTCTCTGAATCACCCAGCTTCCTCCTGGGAAATGAGGACTCTAAGTAAATATCATTCAGAAGATTTTTAGTTCAAACTTCTGGAAACTGATAATTCTGTGATCATGGAGAGTGTTCCCAAGGCCACACTGAGGGTAGAGTAGAAAGTGTCAATATGAGGATATCAGAAAATCGGCAGAAACTTTTTGGTCAAACAAAAGAAAGAAAGGAAGGAAGGAAGGAAGGGAGGAAGGAAGGAAGAAATTTACATGTATCAGGTATATTATGGCCCAAATTGTGTCCCCTGCAAAGCTTGTCTACCTGACGTTCTAACTTCTAGTTCCTTAAAATGTAACTTTGGAGACAGAGTCATTAAGTAAATTATTAAGACAAAAAGAGGTCATAAGATGGACCCTCATCTAATAGAACCAACGCCTTTCTAAAAAATTACTAGGATACAGAGAATACGGACCAAGGGACAGCCATACAAAGGCAGCAAGAAGGTGCCAGGGACAGAGGCCTCCAAAGCAACCAGTCCTGTTGACACGTGATCCTGGACTTCCAGCCTCAAAAAGTGTGGGAGGATGAATCTCGGTGGAGTCCGCCACAGCGGCCGACTAACGAGCTCCGGAAGGGGTCGCTAGCAGTCAGGGGCTCCCGGACTCCTCAGATGCAGCGTCCTGCACAAGGCACTGGCTTGGCTGCCGTAAGAGCCAGGTGGGCATGGGGACCACACGGCACGCACCGGAGCCCTGCTCCAAAGAAGACCCTTGAGTCGGCTCGGAGCTGGTTCCGGGTGATGCTATCTCTGAAGCACTGTCTTTGCTTCTTGCTCGGGTCTGGACCTGCAGGTCACATGCACGTGGACGCGCGCCTCACCTCCTCCACCCCGGTGGCTCCTCTAACCTCCACTGGTTTGGTTTCTCCGGGGCGCTGATGGCCCTGTAAGATGAACCTAGAAGATGTACAGGTTTATTTGTTTACATCTTTTCTGTCTCTCTAGAAATGTCAGCTTCACGAGACCTGGACTGTTTTCTGTTTTACCACTGGTGACAGTATTAGGAGGTACATATCACAGATCCTGCTTGTAGGTGGTGACCCGTAGACACGACTCACCTCTCACAGCCTCACCGACGGGAAGCGGTAGAGTTCGGCTCTGGGCCCAGGTTCTGTTGAATTCTGTCGCCCTCCTGGGCTACTCACACATGGATTATGTCCTTGTCATATTATGTTTTATTAACCCCTTTCTTTTTCAGAACAGACGCTCATCACTCTCTCAATGGAATGCCAGTGCAGGAGCTATCAATAATCCCATTTAAAACTGAGTCCTAGATCTGGGATGTCCCTCAAAGGCTCATGGGATAAAGGCTTGGTGCCCAGCTAGCGGCTCTGTGAGGAGAGGGGCGCTTGGAAGAGGCGTGCCACTGGAGATGTGCCTTTGAAGGGTGTATTTGGTCCCTGGACCTTCTGCCCCTCCCTCTCTCTCTCTCTCCCTCTCCTCCACCCCAATTTCTGGCTTCCTGAACTGAGTAGCTATTCTCTGCCACACCCTTCAGCCATCGTGTCCCTGCTTCTCCACAGGCCTGAAACCTATGGAGCCAGTCTCTGCAACCATGAGCCAAAGTAAACCTTTCTTCCTTTAAGTTGATTTTCTTAGGCATTTTGTCATAGTGACAACAAGCTGGCTAATACAAAGGGATTAAAGACTCCTTCAAGATCACCCAACACAAGGGTGGTAGCTTCCTGTGCTCATAAATTCCATTATTTCCCTCACTCTGCTGTTCTGTTTTCTACTTCCTTCCCTCACCTCCCTATCAGGTATCCTTTGCCTTCTGTGGAGCCAGCAGGACTTGGCCGCTCTCGGCTCTCCTCGTCAGACACATCAGGAGGAGGAGTAGCCCGCCAAGGAACAGCCCGGCACAACTGTTCCCAGACACAAGCTGTGCCTGGCTTGTTCCTGGCAGCTCTGCCAAGCCGAGGCTGCCTGTTGGTGCCTCAGCATCCAATTAGAAAATGATAAGGTTAGAACATTCCAGGAGAAGGTAAGAGGGATTAGCGTCTCAGCTCTGCCTGGCTGTGAGAAAGGAGTGGGAATCAACTGGCAAAGAGCTTAAGGAGACAGAAGGACAAGAACTGGCATTTCTTGGGTCCCTATGCTGTGCCAGACTCTCCGTCCCATGCAAGTTCCCCACACTCATCACATACGAGTTCCCTGAATCCCGAAAGGGCCTGTGAGGTGTGAGCAGGAGAAGTCATTGGGGACAGGAAATCCTGCCCTATGCATGACACAGTACCACTTCCATGGTGTCTGGGTCCCCCGGCAGATGCACCTTCCTTATGTCCACACAGACCACTTTGGAGCCCGCCTCTCCACGTGCCCTCTGGCCCCCTCTGGCTCAGTGTCCACTCTGCAGCCAGAGCCACCTTCCCAACAGGGACGTGATCCAGGCCTTCCTCCGCCCACCACCCCTGACAGCTGTTTTTCTTAAGATAAAGCCCGAATCCTCAACAAGGTGTCCTGGTACAAATTCCTGGAGGATCCTTTTCCCGCCCACCTCCCCGCCTGCCAGGCTTCCTGGCTCTCTTTCAGTTCCTGCCAGGCAGCAGGCCGTGGAGCAAGCTGTTCCCTCCCTGGAACACGCATTCACCCCTCCCCCACCTCCCTTCCGCTGACTGGCGCCTGCTCATTCTCCGGATCACAGCTGTCACTCTCCCAGACCTTGGGCAAGGCCATGGTCCCCTGTCATAGGGTTCTACTTCATACCCTCCCATCTAAATCAGCCTGAATTGTGCATTTGTTTGGGTGATTCATTGGGCTTTTTAACAATGTTCATGAGAACAGAGACTTTGCTTAATTTTTCTCTTCCCCTAACGTGGAAATCAGCACAGTGTCAAAACAGCGTGTGGGCCCTCAATTCATGCCGGTTTATCAAGTGCAGGCCTTTATTTTACTAGACCAAATCTGGGGCCCAGAAAGGTTAAGTTACCTGCCTAAGGTTGCTCAGCAGAGCTGGGATGCAATACTCCTGGTTGCCGGAAGCAGAGCCTTTGTTTGACTTCCAGATGTGCTAGCTGAGGAGGGGTCTCTGGGGAGGGAGGGAGGAGCTTCCGCGAGCATTTCAGCTCCTGAGAGATAAATGGATTGTGCTAGTCTCAGCCCATCTGCACTCCGTCACCAGCCAGTTAAGGGGACGTGCTCCGCAGAGCCGCCCTTGGCTGTGGGAGAGAGACTGATGTTCCCCTGAAGACCCATCTCATTATCCCAGGAGCCAAATTGGGGCCCTGTTAAGAGATAACTGGCCCATCAATAAACCCCAGCTAATTCTGCAACTGCACGGAAACCGACCCAAGTCCCCCTGATGTGGCCTCTCAGCACCCCGCCCCCGCCCTGCGGAGCTAATGGTAATTATCAGAATAAATACAGCGCTTTCTGAGCCCCCAGACACCATTCGCTGCACTGTGGCGTCGCCGTCTTAAGCGAGGGTCTCATGAATTCACGGGCCTGTGGAGCAGAGTTCATGTGCACTTCCCCTCGCAGGCAGCCCGCCGGGTCACCGGAGCCAAGCCCTCGGAGGACAGGTGGGAGGCGCAGCGCCAGACAAGCCAAGCGAGCCGCAGCCGGGCCGGCCTGCACCTCTGGGCGCCAACCCGCATGCGCAGCCGCTGCAGAGCCGCAGACACGTGCCCTGTGCGTGTGAGCACGGCGCGGGTGAGCGGTGGGAGGCTCCTGCTTTGAACCCTCGCACACAGGTGCCGCGTCCCCAGTGGTACTGGCCGGATGATATGCCGTCCCCCAGGGAAGGTAGGATTCACCATAGTCGCCCCATCAATATTTGCTGTATTTGCTAATAAAATGACCTAATTGTCATAATAACCGCCATGCCACTGATTATAATAGACTGAGCAAAGCGATTTCCAGGTATAGCAAAGCGGAAACATTCTTCAATGCAGCCATTAGCTATCTCTGGGCACCTGGGAAAGGCACTTTCCCTTTCTGATCTGTTTGTCACCTGTGATCCACACAGCCAGCAGGAAGTTGAGGAGATTTTTGTTCCTTGACAGAGGTAAGGTGGTGGATCCTTGCAGGGGGATTTGAGGACAGGTAGCTAACCTTTGGAGATTCAGCCGAGATAAACGAGAGGTGCCTGCATCAAACATCCCAACTACTGAGATGCCCAACTGCCCAGATGAGACTTATCCTATGGATGTGTGGGGTTGGGAGCACCAGCCTGCCTGCCCCAGGGCCTTTGCAGATCTACACAATAAATAAGGAGCCCAGGAAACAGAAGATACAAGTGAGAAGATGGCTGAGTCATTGAACTTGGGGTCTAGGCAGACTGCAATAGGAGGCCAGGTAAGGAGGAAGAAAGACTGGGATCGGGAGAAGTTGAAGAGAAAAAGAGTCTAGATGCTGTCAACGCCTGGGAAAGCAGAACTAGCACAAAGAAGCGAGGAAGCTGTTTGGATCAAAAGTCGTGGTCAGGTTTAGCCAGGTGCCTTGGCACACACCTTAATCCTGGCAAGCCAGGAGCCTGGGGCAGGAGGATTGAAGTTCAAAGCCAGCCTCAGCAACTTAGCAAGGCCCTAAGTAACTTAGTGAGACTCTGTCTCAACATAAAAATAAATGTGGCTCAGTGGTTGAGCAACCCTGGGTTCAATCCCGGGTAGAAAAAAAAAAAAAAAAAGTTGTGTTCAGGGAAACCAGAGGCAGGGGTGGAGCAAAGCAGAAGGATAACAGGAAAGTCAAGTGCAGGCACGGATCATTGATGAAGATCAGGTGGTCAGAGACCAAGCACCTAAGGCAGAGAGTGGTTCTGTTTAAGGGGAGGTAGAAATCTTATAACCCTTTGAGAATCTCATTAAAATATAGACCCTAATATATGAATACACGAATAAAAAGGAGCAAATGGTAAATAAAAAAGGCAAGACAAGAAAATAGACCCTTTCTCTGTGAAAAATGCCACCTTTACTCTCGTTCACCTGAGAGGCTGAGAACCTGAGTCTCCCAGACCTGCCGGGTCTGTGATCTGCAGAACGCTGGGTGGACGGCTGATTCCGCCTCCCCGAGGACCTACCTGGCGTGGCGGGAGGCGGCCCCCAGGACCAGGCCGCCGCGAGGGCGCCGCGGAGGAGGCCCAGGCGCCGCTCCAGCAGGGGGCGCTGCTGAGGCTCCGGGCTGGCGAGCCTGACTCGGGTATCGGAGCGGAACTCTGGCCTGCGGTTTTCCTGCTGGCATCTTGTTTTCATTTTTTATTTCAGTTACTTCTATTCCCAGAACCGCCTCCAGCTGCCTGTCTGCCACCTCGGTGTTTCGGTGTCCCCAGCTCCCAGTCTGCCGCTCCTCCCCGGGGTCTCAGGATGCTGTCCCCGGGGCTTTCTTTGCACTCACCTCTGCTGGGGTCCTGGCTGCACTAGTGGCTTCGGGTCCCTCTGTCTCACCCCCTAGGTTTCTGTTTCCTCCGCCTTTCCAGGGTGCACCTCGGAATCTAGAGAAATGGATGGAAGTTCATTATTTCTCTCTCTATTTCCAGCGGCGCCAAATAGCTGCTCCGTGGGGCCTGACCCAGCAGCGCGGAGAAGGAGAAACCCTGACCGTTCACCAGCGACTCACAGGACAGCCCACGGGGCCACTAATCTACCACCTGCCTGGCTGCAGAAAGCAGGTCAACAAGGCTTTGTCACTGCATGATGGCGTCCGCTGGAACGCCCCCTTCCGCTGGTGGGAGACGCTCAGACTGCAGCCTAAGGACACAGACAAGAAGGGGGAGCCGGGCAACGGGGGACCACCAAACGGGAGCAGGGGGCAGGTTTAGAATAGTCTGAAGAATTTGCTGTCAGCCAAAAGGTCAAGATGAGAAAAATCTTTGGGATTCTAGTCCTTATCCTAAAAGGATGGTGGGGATCCAAACATGGGCGTCAGATGCTCTCCAGACACCCCTCTTTCTGCCATCACCACCAACAGCTCTTACTTTTTTCTTTTTGAGTGAGAGTACCGAGACTAAAACCAGGGGTGCTCAATCACTGAGCCACATCCCCAGCCCTTTTCCTTTTATTTTGAGACAGGGTCTAGATAAGTTGCTTTGGGCCTCCCTAAGTTGCTGAGGCTGGCCTCAGATTTGCAATCCTCCTGCCTCAGCCTCCCCAGTTGCTAGGATTATAGGCGATGCACCATGGTGCTGGGCTAATAGCTCTGCTTCCAGCACTCCAGCTGTGTCCTTCTGCATTATTTGCCAATTGACCTTTTCATCTCCTGATGAGGCCCAGGTTTACCAACAGGAGTATGTCTTGCTCCTGGCTGAATCTGCAGGATCCAACCCACACCCTGGTGTGGGAGGGCCTCCCTTGGTGTTTGCTGAATGAATAAAGAATGGGTCAGATAATGAATGTCATAATTCATAACTCATGTCCTGAGAGTGCATTAGGGACGAGCTCAATGTTACTTCACATCTGCAGATTTAATTGTCAGGGAATGATCCACATTCTCCAAAAAGAATAAATTCTCTGAGGAGAGTTTATTCAGCATCTGCTACATGCCAGGTTCAAGGAGCTGAATTGCACAATGGACAGAATAAAGTTTAACACACACAGGCTGAATGGGCAGAGTGGAACACTGGTAAAACTCTCTTCAAGAAGTTCTTAGAGCCAGCCATGGTGGCCATGCCTGTAATCCCAGGGGTTCAGGAGGCTGAGGCAGGAGGATTGTGAGTTCAGAGCCAGCCTTAGCAAAAGTGAGACCCTAAGCAACTCAGTGAGACCCTGACTCTAAATAAAATACAAAATAGGACTGGGGATGTGGCTCAGGAGTCAAGTGCCCCTGAGTTCAATCCCAGGTACCCCTCCAGAAAAAAAGTTGCTCCTAGGGCCTGTGGGAAAGAAGCAAAGTTGCCAGTGGATTTATTCGAAGGACCCCCGGGACTAGTACACCCGGCTCTCCAGGTAGGTTCCACGGTGGAACTATTATCCATCAGAGTGAAGTTCACGGAGGAAAATCAATTCTGCATCCCTGTTCTGCTCACCCACCCCGTGACGGGGACGGGGAAAACGGTTCGGAATAGTCAGGTCCACTGGCCCGTCCTCGGCGGACCATGACCTATTGTCCTCTCCCTCCGTCACACCCTGCGGGAAATGCACCCCACCCTCAGCGAAGCAGTGGCGGTGTCTTCCTGGCGCGGCCCTGGGAGGTCTGCGTGTGAGCCCCGCGTGCTCTCACGCAGACCCTCAGACTGGGACCCTGCCCCTTCCTACAGAACCGCACGTTCATGACGAGAAGCCCTTGCGTGCACACAGGTTTTGGGGCGCAGCGACGCGCGGTCCGCGGGGCACCCAGACGCGCCTGCAGACTTACCCGAGCCCGCAAGAGCCTTCGCTCCCTGTCACTCCAGATTCTGGAGAGAGGATGAGAGCCAAAGAATGTCATGGACACGGAGGTGCGACTGCCCTCCCTGGATTTTCTAGGAGAGTCTGAATTACCCAGGAATGTGGGCCGTTCTCATCAAAACCCATGTTGGACCGAGTGGGGGGGGGGGGGGTGCTTGCCTGTCATCCCCGCAGCTGGGGAGGCTGAGGCAGGAGGATCGCGAGTTCCGGGCCAGTCTGGGCAGCTTAGCAAAGACCCTGTCTCAAAGTGAAAGGTAAAAAGGTCTGGGGGGTGCGGCTCAGTGGTGGAGCCCTTTGGGTTCAGTCCCCGGTACTCCCCACCCCCCAAAAAGAGCGCACGATAGCCAACCAGCCGCTGAAATGCCTGAGGCTGCTTCCTGCACAGCGAAGCCAGGCTGGATTAAAACCTCGCACCCGGTCTGCCGCCCTGACGGGAAGGTTCGGCCTCGCCGGAGAGTTGTTCATCTCTGTTTTTTCCCCACTGTCCTCTGAATGCAGAAAGACAGACCTGCGAAGAACAGCAGGGCCTCCGCCCGCCACCTCGCTGGCAGAATCAGCGTGTGAAGGTGGAGCCAATGGGGCTGGGAACCCGCACTGCTCACCAACACAGCAAGAGGCCGCAAGAGAGGCCACCAGGAGCCGCAGGAGCAGCCGCAGGAGACACCCTGCCCAGGAGCCCATGGGGGCTCAGTTCAGGGTGGAGGCACGAGCCAGCATTGGCTCGAGGCGTCAGAAAACCAGGCCGCACAAGGCCAGCACACAACACAGACCCCCGTGGCCGGGGCAGGAGAGGGGCAGCAGAGAGTCTGAGTGCAGAGTCGCCTTGCTGCAAAAACCCAGGGACTTTCCTAACCTTACACACAAAATGAGTAGAATATTTGTCACAAGAAGTAAATGAAATCTATACGCCCAAACCCCGTTTCACTCCTTCAACAGATGTACGATCAGTGACAACTAACATCTCCTGGATGCTTACCGGTCAGTTTCACTGTGGGTGCTGTTTGAGACACACATAGTAACTCCTTCGATCCTTAGCCCGACTCGATGAAGTAAGAATTACTATAATTATCTCCATGTCAAAAATGAAGCACAGAGAGGTTTAGCAACAGAAGAAAGGTCACACAGCTAGTGAACAGAAGAGCTAGAGTTGGAACTCTGGACAACTGGCTAGAGAAACTACATTCAGAGCCACTAAGAACCAGAATAATTCCAGATACAGGACTCTCAGTGGTAAATAAGTTAATCAAAATTCTTGTTCCTGTGGTGCTACTTCATGTGGGGGAGAGAGACAGTGAACGAACAATTGCAGATAGTGATGGAAGCCAGGAAGAAAAAAAACAAGCTGATGTGGTTCATGACAGGAGGGGCTCTTTCTAAGAGGGTGCTCAGGACCAGCTTCTCCATGGAAATACACTCTGAGCTGAGATTCAGATGCCTAAGAAGAGGCAACTCGGGAGGAAAATGTCCCAATGAGACCAGCAGGCACCAAGGTCCTGGGGTAGGAATGAGCTGAGAAATGTCAAGACCTAGAAAGAAGCCGAATTGCCATGCCACGTCACTAAATCAGGGAGAAAATAGTGAAGCTTCAGGAGAGGGATTTGGATTGTTTTTGAATGCAGAAAAAATATACATCCAATAGTTGGTGAAGGACAGCAACACAATCTGATTTTGCTGTTTCAAGATCCTTCTGTCCGTTGTGTCAAGAATGGATGAAACGCCTGCCTGGCAGAGATTAAGCACTCAAGAAAAGCAGTTTCCCTTCCCACACTGGGAGACGCCTGGGAGAAAGCCCAGGAAACACACTCGGCGTCACAAGGGGATCATACAGACGCCTTGCTCTCCCAAGGATCATGGAGACTACGACTCCTGCGCCCACTTCTCCTGAGCCTCTGTTGCAGACGGGACACCCTCCGACACGAGGGCATATTCCACTGACCTCACACTGAGTCTTCGCGGCAGCCTCTTTGCTTGTCAACCTGGCTGCGTTTAGTGTTTATCTTCTATACACCCTGGAAATGGCAAGTCCTTTCACAGTAATATCTACCAGACCTTCAGGTGGACCAAACCATTTGGCAGGAGGCAAAGATAGTAGCTTCTTGTCCGCTGGGCACTAAGATCTCTCTCATCCAAAGAGCCTTTTCTCAGGTTGTCTGCTGAGATATTAATTGCTAATTCCGATCTCATGTTGTTTTTAATCCCACTCTGGACTTTGAGGACTGACTCACTCTTTTGGTTGCCAAAAAAACAATGATGAGAAAAACAGTTCTTGTCTGTGAAGACAGGCATTCGATTGAACAGGTGTCCGAATCCGGTAAAAAATACATAGGGACACGTCCACAAGGAAAAGGGTGTTTTGGGGGCCGTAAAACAAAACCGAGAACTACATCCCAAGACATGTGTGCGGACTGGGGTGGCCTCTGGAATGGCCAAAGAACAATGAGAAAGGTCAGGGTTTTATTGGGAAAGAGAGAAATTACATAGTTGTTTTGAAAGACGTTGTTGGTGGCATTAGGTAAGAGCTGGTGATCTCTGATTGGCAAGTGGTGGAAATCGCTAGGTAAAACCCGTGTTGAAGTCCCAGCAGACGGTTCCCTGGGATTGGGCTTGTGAGACCGTTCCTGGAGGTGGCCTGACTGCTTTTCCTATTGTCCCCTGCTATAGTTGAATCTTAAGGGTCCCCCAAAGTCCCAGGAGTAAAGGTGCGTTCCTCAACGTGGTGATATGGGGAGGTGGTTGAAGCTGTAAGAGGCGGGGCCTGACAGGAGGTTTTAGGTCATGGTAGGAATAACATTAAAGGGAATTCTGGTTTCTTGCTCTTTCTTTCTCTCTTTTTGCTTCCTGGCCAGAAGGAGACTGGCCCGGCTCTACCATGCATTCCCGCCATGATGTGCCAACACAGGCTTAAAAGGAATGGGCGTGGACTGGAGCATGGACTGAAACCTACAAAAACTGTGAGCCCAAGCAAACCTTTTCTCTCTATAAGTTGATTTGCTCAGGTGTTTGTTATAGTCATGGAAAACTGACTAACCCAGCCTCCAGCTCTATTCTGATTGGATACGACAAGAACAACTCTGGACCCTCAGCTTTTGCACAGGGCACTGTGTGCTCTGGCAGGAATGCAGTGATGGTCAGCGATGGTCAACTCAAACTCACTGGGCATTGCGCCCCATGTGCAGCCTCCTCCCCTCCTTCTCCTTCCCCTCACCTCTGGGTAGTTGCCCACAGGTTCAGAATGAGATCTGGTCAAGTTCAAAGCTCAAGGACGTGTGCACTAAGTGGCACCTCCATCTTGGTTCCCTAGGCAAAGGGTGCTCAAAATGCCTCTGGGTCTCTCGATTTCATGATGTCTACGTGGGTCAGGTTTGATGCCCATGGTTGGCTGGAGTCCTGACAGGTAGGAGAGTCCAGGACTGGTGACAGCTGCCCATCTGGCCATGGTCACATGTTTCAAAGTGAGGAGAAAAAGCTGCAGGAAGCAGTGGCACACGATAAGAGCAGAACTCCTAGTCACCAGGGTGAAATAAAACCCTGGTTAAAGTTCTCCATGCCCTGATGTGAAAATTACTGGATGAAGTCATTTCTACTCAATAAAATAAATCTGAAACAAGAAAGAGTGGCCTTTGGATAATCTAGAGACCGTGAGAGACCTCCCGGGCTCAGTGGAGAGCAGATCTGATCCTCTGGGACTGGGCTTTAATGCCCTCAGAGAGTAGTCAAGGCAATGCCCTCCAAGGGCTGCAAAGAGTAGGGATTCTTGAAAAAATCAGAGTACCAGGAAAGAGATGCTAAGTCTGTAAACAGGGAGGAGAAACTACCTCCCTACCCCAGGAGCAATGGCAATTCAGGTCACTGAATAAAAGTACTCACTCATAAATATTAGAACCCTGGACCTCCATAGGATGTAGATGATAACTGCAGGCCTAACCCCTCCCATGGGGTAGAAATTCCAAGCCATGAATAGCTGCAAAAGCTAGCTAGAAACTGAAGAACCTCTGGAACTTAACACTGGAAACGTCAGGATGTTCCCAAATCTCAGCATGTGCGTGATTCCCAGAGATGGCTGCTCCTGCCGAATGTTGAGCTCGCAGGCAAAAATTACAGAACGAGTTATCTTAAAATGAATGCAACGATTGAAAGAATGTCCTAGCAAGGAGACACGTGCTGGGAGAAACCTGCAAGGGCAATAACCCAGCAAGAGGGAAACGGAATCCAAATGGAAGGAGGAGGATGTGAGAAGCGAAGGAGAGGAAGTAAACAGAAATGAAGGGAGAGGAAAAGAGGCGGGTAACTAAGCGTGGCCCCTGTGTGGCCAGGCAATTTACAAGTTAACAGGTGAGCATCGAGCATCTGACTGCCTGGGGGGGATGCTCCTGACTTGGAGGGGGAAGGGCCTGGAAGCAGGTGGGAACTCTTTTTTCCCTGGTTTCCTCTCTCCCCTTAGATGACTAGCTGCCCTGTCTTGGAGGCAGAAACTGATTCTGGTTTCCCTGGCTACAAAGTCTGTTTACTCACAGCGTCAAAGGTTAAGTGTGTTTGCACCAGAATAAGTGTGCAGAAGAGGAAAACAGCTTCTCTCCACCAAGACAGCATTCCAGTGCGTGTTCTGACCTGCTCACCGGCTCCACCAAAGGGACCTCAGTATATCATCGTGTTTGGTGCGTGAAGAAGCTTAGGGAGGTCAAGAGCATGTGGCCTTTTTTTTTTCTTTTTCTTTTTCTTTTTCTTGCTATATTGCTGCAATATCTGCCGACCTAAGCATGGCCTCCTGCCTAGCACGTGTGAGCTGATCTTAGAAAAAAATCACATGATGTCAACACTCACCTATGCGCTTGGGTGTGAACCTGCTGGCAAATCATAGCCTGTCACTCTCCAATGAGGGAGCAGAGATGGAAATGTCAATTTGCACAGATACCTTTTCCCCTGTCTTTATTTTTATTTTTATTTATTTATTTTTTTTTGGACTACAATTTAGGGAGTTATCACAAACATCCTGAAGCACATGCCTCATGCATGAGTTTAAAATTCCACAGTGAAAGCAGGACAAGATTAGAGAAGAAGAATGGAGTTTACAGAAGGATGCTTGTGGTTTATTGAGCAATAAATGTGGGCAAAGAAAGAAGAATGAGAAAACGGGAGAGATCAGCTGTTCTTCTTTCAGGAAAGATGCTGGTAGAGGACCAGGGTTTGGTTAAAAAAACAGCCTGCCAAGGATAGGAGAGAGAATTTAGCAAGAGCGACCTGTCTGCAGCCTGCATGGAGGAAATGGTGTATCCAACTGCTAAAGATGCTCCTGGGGTCTTGATAACTAAAGGAAGTCTCCAACATGGGCACCAAGAAACTCTCTGGTGGCAATTCTGTGGACAGGATTGCGGTGCCATAAGCTTCTTTGGGGTCCCTTTGAGTTCTGTGATATTAAAACTTGAGGGGAAAGCAATTTCTGTGCTTTACACTCCCTAAAGTGTAGAAACTGGATTATATTAACTGCTCCTAGCAAAGCAAAGCATAAGACAGTAATGTTGTTTATTTTCTGAACATGTCCCTCTCCCTGTGATGGACCCCGGGCACCGGAGCAAAATATAAATAGTAAAACAAAGTGAAATCAGCAAGCAGTGTGTGAAGGTCCTTGATCCTTCCTGCTTCAAGTTCCGGAGGTGGGAGGCTCAGGCTGGAGGTCACAGGCAACCTTAATGATGAGGTTCAGACTTCATCACTATTTTCTGTCCAGGACGGCACAAGGTGAGGGTCAAGTTTGCAGAAGGGAATTATTAAAGGGACTTAGGGTGAGCTATATTGGGCACCCAGATAAAGGGCAGAGGAGCTTTCAAACCATTTTGACATTTATTTCTCCTCTTTATTTTCCCCTCTGGGCAGGGTTTCCAGAGTTTCTAAGCATTCTCTCTTGGTATTTTTCTTTTATGTACTTTGACAGGCCAGAAATAATCCGGGCTGGATTCTTTCATCTTTCCTCTATTTGATGTGAACATTGTGTAAGGCTTTTATAAATCATAAAAACAGCAGCTCGCATTTATTGAACACTTACTAGGAACCGGGGATTAGCATATGGAAGCCTCACATCAATTTTCGGGGTACATACTCACCCCTCCCCCATATTCCTTGTTAAACCTCAGACTCCTAAAACTGAGGTGAGTTCATAAAGCTCACAAGCGGCAGAGCTGAGGCTGAGCCTCTGGACTCGGAAGCGTAGGTATCCACACTACTCCACAGGTGCTCACGTTGCGCACTGTTACCAAGTTGGCGAGGGTGATAATCGCAGCCCTCGGTCCCCAGGTGAAAAAAGACACGGCAAGATGATGAAATCCTGCAATGAAGGAATCCTAGAGAAGAAATCCTAATGGATTCCAAGGACAGCTGCATTTCCAGGAGAGCTTTGAGCTACCTACGCATGGCGTCCTCGTTAGGAAGTGAGCACGGATTCCCTGGGCAGCCATGAATGAATGGAGCTTGATTTTCTTCACGTTTTCATCGGCACATTAAGGTCTACGTACTGGTGGGATTTGTTGTGACATATTCATGCACGCACATGATATTACAGTGTGACTGGGCCCGGAGCCTTCCCCAGCTGTTCCTTTTATTTCCCTTACCTGTCCTATTTCCCCCCCTACAGTACTTATCTTCCCAGATTTCATTTTTGCATATATATACAGAAAGTTCCATATAGACCAGGAGTTCCATATAGACGCTCATCCCCACCCTCTGCTTCCACTTCCTCTGCGGTTAACAACATGCATTGAAGTTGTATGTATATTCGTTACAATTATTGTGCATTATTACCAACCAATGTCTTTAGTCAACGTGGAAGTTCCTCCTTGGTGTCCTGTAGTTCTGTGGTTTCTTTCTTTCTTTCTTTTTTTTTTTTTTTTTTCTTGGTACTCAACCACTGAGCCACATCCCCAGCCCTGTTTTGTGTTTTATTTAGAGACAGGGTCTCACTGAGTTGCTTAGTGCCCTTGCCATTGCTGAGGCTGGCTTTGAACTCGTGATTCTCCTGCCTCAGCCTCCAGAGCCGTTGGGATTACAGGCCAGTTCCGTGGTTTCAGATAGCTGAATTCCCTCTATAGACAGACCATTATGAAATCATATAGAATAGTTCCATCACTCAAGAAAACAAAACAAAACAAAACAAAACAAAAAACCCTGTGATTCCCCTATTTATCCCTTTTCTCCCTTCCCTGCAAACTCTCAGTGAACACGATCTTTTACTATCTCTATAGTTTTATCTTTTCCAAAATGTCATATAATTGGAATAACATAGTATGTAAAGCTTTTTATACTGCCTTCTCCCACTGAGAAAATGCACTTACAGTTTACTATCATGGCTGGAGAGCTACTTTCTTTTCATGCATTGAATGTCCATTATATGAACATGCCTAAGATTCTTCATTCACTTAGGTTAGAGAATCTGTTCCTTCCAGATTTAGACTATTATAAATAAAGCTACAACTAACACTCTTTGTGCATGCCAAAGTTTTCAACTCTGCTAGGTAAAATCTGAAAGGATAATTGTCATTATATGGTACAGTTGCATTTGGCTCTGTAAGAAACTGCTGAGCTTTCTAAATTCACCATTCACTCTTCCCACCAGCATGAGTAGTCATTTCAACTGCTCTGTTTCCTTGTCAGCATTTAGTATTCTCAGGTTTTTTAATTTAGTCAACCCACATTGAATGTGGTAGCATCTTACTGTTGTCTTAATTTGCAGTTTCCTAATAGTATATGATATGTCTTTCCATATGTTTATTTTCCATCATATCTTTTTGGAGAATATCTATTGAATCTTTTGCTCATTTGTAATTAGTTGTTTACTTTCTTGTTGTTGAATTGAAAGAATTCTTTGTATATTTTGGATAAGTCTTTTATCAGAAAAATAAATGTTTTGCAAATATTTTTTGTCAGGTGTGTGGCTTGTCTTTCATTTCCTTAGAGCAAAGTTTTTAATTTTAATAAAGTCCAAGATATCAAATTTTAAAAATAAAGCGTGTTTTTGGTGCTAGATCTAAATTTTATCACAAACCTCAAGGTCACTTAATTCCTATCTTATCTTGTAGATGTTTTACAGTTTTGCAATTTATATCCCAGGATCTACTTTAATTTTTGTGCAAAATTCTTCCTTCTCTCCTCCTTTTTCCAGACAAATGTCCAAATGTTTCAGCACCATTTGTTGAAAAGACTCTTCTTTGTCCATTGACTTGTCTTTGCTCCTTTGTTAAAGATTAGTTGACTATATTTGTCTGCATCAATTTCTGGGATCTCTACTTCGTTCTATATGCAATTCATCTATTCTTTTTAATCAGATAATTTGAGTCCTCTAACTTTGTTCTTCTTCAGTGCTGTGTTACATAATCTGCCTTTTGCCTTTCCACACAAACCTCAGAATCAGTTTCTCATTATTTACAAAATAATGAGGTGAGATTTTGATCATGATAGTAATGAATTTATAGATATAGTTGGAAGAATGGATATCTTAACATTATCGACTCTTCCTATTTGCACATATGGGATAGTTCTTCATTTATTTAGCCTTCTTTAATTTACTTATCTGGACTTTTGTAGTTTTTCTTACATACACCCTATGCATATTTCATTAGATCTGTGCCTACATATTTATGGTTTTAGAACAGATGCAAGTGATATTGTGTTCTTGTTCTTGTTCTTAATTTCAAATTCCAGTAGTTTAATACTTGCATATGGGGGAATTGACTTTGGGTATTAATTTTATGTCATGTAAGCATGCTATATTTATTAGTTGCAGATTTGGGAGGCAGTTCCTTGGGACTGGCTACATCAGCAATCTTGGAGTCTGCAAAGACAGTTTCTTTCTCCCCTGAAGTTCTGAATGCCTTCAATTTCCTTTTCTTGTGGACTTGGATCAACTTGAAGCTCCGGTATGATGTTAGCAGGAGAGGTGAGAGGGGACACTGTTACCTTCATTCTGACCTTGGGGGGAAGCTTCAAGTTTCTCTCCTGTATGATGTTAGCTGTAGGGTTTTTGTAGACTTTTTAAAAACCAAATTAAGGGGGTTTGGTGGTTTTCCTCTTTCCCTGGTTTTCTGAGACTCTGTATGTGAATGGATGTCGGCTATTGTCCAATGCTGCTTCTCTATTAATATAGTCATATGTGTTTTCTGTTGATATGATGGATTACATTAATTGATTTTGCTGTTGACCCACCCTTATAAACCCAGAATAAGTCCTCCTTGGTTGTGGCATCTAATTACCTTTAAACATGGTTGTGTTCCCTTTCCTAAAGTACTAAGAACTTTTGCATCTATGTCCATGGGAGATATTGGTGTACTGTTCATTTTCTTTCCTTATAATATCTTTATCTGGTTTTGGTATTATGGTCACCCTGACCTCCTGAAATGAGTTAGGAAGTGCATTTTCTGCTTCTGTTTTCTGCAAGACATTATAGAAAATTGGGACCAAAATTCTTCAAAGATGTTTGGTGCCTGGTTCTTTCCTTTTAGGAAAGTTATTAATGATACATTCAGTATATTTAATAGATATGGGCTTGTTTAGATGATCTATTTATTCTTGTGTAAGCAGTTTATGTCTTTCAAGGAATTGATTTTTTTCACCCAAGTTATTAAATTTGGGGGAATGGAAGAATTCATATTCCTTGATCACAATGATGGTCCCTCTTTCATTTCTAATAATAGTAATTCATGTCTTCTCCATTTATTTTTCTTGGTTAACCTAACTAGTCATTTATGAATTTTATTGACCTTTTCAAAAAACTACATTTTGGTTTCATTGATTTTTTTTCTGTTAATTTCCAGTTTTTAATTTCACTGATTTCCATTTTAATTTTGATTATTTATTTCCTGTGCCTATTTATTCTTGTACTCGTTTTCTTTCATCTAGCTTTCCAAGATAGGAGTTTAGATGACTGATTTTTGTTCTTTTAAAAAAAGTAATGATTGATCATTATTTAAATGCAGAAATCATTGTTTAAACAAAAATAATAAGAAAATATGGACTTTATAATACATGTGAAAGTAAAGTGTTCACACTAATAGATTTTCTCTTCTAAAATACACATTTGATGCTGTATCTTTCCTTCTTGCTACATCCCAATATTTTTGATAGGTTGTGTTTTCATTTTTTGTTTCATTTAAAATATTTGTAAAATTTCTCTCGAGGTTCCTTCTCTGACCACTGTGTCATTTAGAAGTGTGTTGTTCACTCTCCAAATAGCTGAGGATTTTTCCAGTTATCTTTCTATTGTTGATTTCTGGCTTCGTTCTATTGCTGTCTGGGAACCTACCTCATATGATGTATACTGTCTTAAGTTTCTCAAGGTGTATTTGATAGCTCAGAAAGTGTTCTTTTCAGTGAATTTTTCCATGTGATCTTGAGAAGAATTTGCCTCCTGTTGTCTTGGATGAGATATTCTGTATACTCTTTAAATAGCAGTGGTATTCACTTAATGGATGATACTCAAATGTCACCTCATTTATTTTTTGCTTGATGAATCTGCTTATTACCAATAGATAGGTATCGTGGTTTCCAGTTATAACAACAGAGCTATTTCTTCCTTCAGTTCTACCCATTTGAACTTCATGTAACTTGAGACTCTGTTGTTCGGTGCACGTAGGTTCAAGATTGTTGTCTTCTAGAGAATCAAGTCCTTTATCTCATGTCATAATCTTTATTTTTGACAATTTCCCTTGCTTTAAAGTCTGATTTGACTGAAATTAACATAGGTCCTCCAGATTTCTTTTTGTTAGTGTTATGTGCTAGAATTGTTTATCTTTTGCTATCTATTACCTTTTAATCTGCATATTTATATTTAAAATATTTATGGAAAAGATATATTAAATTCTTTTTAAAATCCACCTTGATGGTCTCTGATGGTCTGTCTTTTATTTGGTCTATTTAGATTATTACTACATGTTTAAAGTCATTAGTGCTACAGTTTGATATCTCGTTGTCTGTAGCTTCTTTTGCTTTCATCGCCTCTGTTCTTTCCTTCTTTCTTCTTCCCCTCTAGCTGTTTTCTCTGATTTTAATTGGGCATTTTCTATGATACTTTGTTCTTCTTCTCTTAGCATATCTATCACATGTCTTTTAAAATTAATGGCTGCTCTGGAGTGTCATATACACTTATAACTAATCCAGGTGCACTTTTATCATCTTCTAATTTTTTATTCTTATATTTTTCAACAGTACACATTTATAGGATAGAGTGTGATAATTTTATACACATATACAAGGTGTAGTGAATAAATTAGAGTATTAAATATTTCTATTTCCTTAATTTAAAAAAAATTGAATAGCTTGTAATAATTGTACAAGAGGAATCATGTGATATTTCAACATATGTGTACAATGTGTTCCGATTCTATCAGAGTTATTAATGTTTCCATCTCCTTATCATTACTTTGTGTTTAGAGATTTCATGCTCCTCTCTTCCAGTTATTCGTTAAAATGTATGATAGCTTATTGTAAACTAAATTACCATGCTGTGTTGTAGAACACTAGATCCCTGTATATAAATGTGCATTGGTACCCATTATACATCTTCCATGCAAATCACAACCAGGAGCAGATAACATCTCACCCACTAGAATGACTATTACCAAAAAAGACAAAAAATAACAACTGCTGGTTAGAATGTGGACAAAAGGAAGCTCTTAGGCCTGTTCATGGGAATGTAAATTAGCACAGCCAATATGGAGAGCAGTGTGGTGATTCCTCAAGATTCCAATCTAGACCTACCGTACGATCCAGCTGTCCTACTTCTGGGTATGTATCCAAAGGAAATAATATCAGGCTACCAAAGAACCACCTACATTTCCATGTTTATTGCAACTATTCACAAAAGCTAAGCTCTGAAATCTTCCAAGATGAGCAAATATCCTAGGGGATAATTCAATATTGCTATCAGTGTGACGCACACACATACATACAATGGAATATTATTTGGAATACCATTTGGGAAAACATAGATGAAACTGGTGATGATTATGTGACGTGAAATAAGTCAAGCCCAGAAAGACAAGTCTGGCATAATGTGAAATCTAAAAGAACAATTGATCTCATCGAAGTTGGATATGAAATGTGATTATAGAGGCTGGGGAGAGTATAGGGGAAGGAAATGATGGAGTAGGTTGATCAACAGACACTGGGGTGTAGTGAGACTGCAGCAAAATCTCTAGTGTGCTGTTATGGCACAGTAGGGTGACTCCAGAGAGCCACTGTGGATTGTATATCTGGGAAAGAGCTAAAAAAAGGATTCTGAATGTTTTGCCATAAAGAAGTAGTAAGGTTTGAGGAGCTAGATAAGTAACCTGGTTACATGCATGTATTGCATGGCACCCCACTGATGAGTACAGCTTTCATGTTTCTGTGCAGCAGTTAAGTAAATATATTTTGAAATATTTTAACCATTGTAAAGTCATCCCTCAGTGGCATCACTGTGTTTGCAATGCCTTGTAACTGTTGCCAGCTTCTTGTCCCAGAGCATTCCCGTCGCCTCCAAAAGGAAACCCCGGATCTTTCCGCAGTCCTTCACCGTGCTTCCCTCCCCAGTCTCCGTCAATCATTCTGCCTACCTTTCCACCTCCACGAATTTTCTGATTCTGGATATTTCATGCCAACCGTCACATTTGGGGGGAAAAGTCCTCTTACAGTATATAGATGCATTTATTTTAATTTAATATTTTACCTGAAGCATTCTCCACACGATCTTTGTGATCTTCGCAGTCGCAGCCGCATCATGTACTATTGAGAGAATATCCTAGTTACTTATAAATGTCATACTTGGAAGGTGTGGCAAGATTTTTTTTCCCTTCGTTACGCTCTTTGGTTTTGCAGCTGTAGCCAACACTGTGACAGACATCTTCCTGGATGCAGTTTCTTTCTCAGGTATAGTTATTTTCCTGGAGTCGATTCCCACATGTCGGGTACCTGGATGGAGGCATGATTCTTCATGGGGTCATACTAATTTTCACATCTGATTACTTTTTCATACTTATTTTGCCGTACTCTCTCCAACAGCCCGCCGTTTTTCAATATAATCTCAGTCTCTTTGGTCTGTGACGTACGACATTGAAAACAGAGGCGTTTGCGGCTCTTCCATCCCTCACGACGCCAGAGTGATTTTCTCAGACAAGACAGCATATCCAGCCAGATAACATTTCCTATTTCTCGCTCCCACCAAAGTGGCTGCCTAAGAACAGATACAGCCTGTGTTCCACCTATTCAATTAGAACAGAACAAGGAATTTATTCCAACACATATGAATCAGCAAGTCCCATCCTGGTGGAATCCCACTTAGCATTGATGTCGGCTTAATTGAATCACCAATGGGGTTTCTTACAAGTAAAATGGCCTTTGGGAAATATGCTCGCTTAAGTGCATCTCTGCAGTGGTGGGCAGGGGATGAGAGAGGGGGCTTGCTCTCAGAGTTCCCACATCTCCTCCAGGGTCCAGGTGTCTGCTCCCTGGGAGCTTGGCCACTAAGGAGGAGCTGGTGCTGGGTGTGGGGAAGGGCTGGTGGACAGGGCCAGGAGCTTCTGGGTTGGCAAACATCGGGGTGGCGCTGGTGGACTCCATAAGCCCCTGCTCGGGAGCAAGCAAGCCTTCTAACCCTGGACCAGGAGTGGTCCCTACGAACACTCAGACAGCCCGCATCAAAGCAGAGAGCCAGCCAGGGAGGAGAGAGGAGGCCATTTCCAGTGATTCCTCTGGAAATTGGCCATGAGCTCCGGGCTCACCACCTGTCCTCCTCCTCCTCCTCCTCTTCCCCTTCTTCCTCCTCCTCCTCTTTGTGCTCCTGGGGTCTAAGACAGAGCCTGGCACATAATAAGTACCGCCTGCACGCCTTCACACGATGCCGCCAAAACACCACCAAGAGATCGTCACTGAGGTCTGTCTTCAGGCTGCCTGACTTTGACTTCATGCCAAATCTGTGACCTAGGGGATAATTCAATATTGCTAAATCTTAGGTTTATTGTCTCCTCTTCCTCCTCCCCTTCTTCTCTTCCTCCCTCTTCCTGGTCCTCCTCCTCCTCCTTCCCCCCTTCCTCCTCCTCCTCCTGTTCTTCTCTTCCTCCCTCTTCCTCCTCCCCTTGCTCCTCCTCCTCCTCCTCCCCCCTCCTCCTCCTCCTCCCCTTCCTCCCCCTCCTCCTCCCCCTCCTTCTCCTCCTGCTTCCTCTCTTCCTCCTCCTCCTCCTCCCCTTCTTCTCTTCCTCCCTCTTCCTGGTCCTCCTCCTCCTCCCTCTCTCTCCTCTTAGAAAACACTAAATGACACTAGTCACAGTGATAGGGTCCCCATGCTTCTCTCTCCAAGCCAGCATAGTAATGTGCTGAGACCCTCACCCCCATCACAGCACTGCAGATTTCACTCTTGATCCAGTCGAGCATCTCTCCTCCTTTCTAGTCTGTGCTGAGCTTGCTTTATTTCAACTTGTGCTGAGGGCAACTGAGTTCAACTTGTTTGATCACATCCAAGGAGGAACATAACAGCATTAATCCTATTTTACAGAGAGGGACACGGGTCAAGAGAAGTTAAGGGAGGCCACTTAAACTCAAGTCTTTTCTGCCGGTTTCTGAGTTCAGGTTTCTACTCACCAGTCTGTATTCAGATTCTGGAGAAGAGAAACCCAAGCCCCAAGCTTGGCTCTCCTGGAGGTTTGTCCCTGGGGTGGCGCCCCAGTAATGCACCCACACAATTGCTCTTGTGTGTTCTTCCCTTATAAGATTTGGTTTTCTGTGTTTAAAACCTCCAGGAGAACCTCACAGCTAATTAGTCCCAAAGGTGCAATCCGGTATATTCAGAGAAAGGCAGAGTCAGAGGAATTTTTTAAATTGTGCTTCCATTAATGAAATCTTGGCTCTCTAATGCCTTTCCTTTGGATTTCCAGTCTCTAAGAATTTTGAAATCTGTATGGAGAACTATTGTAACAGGTTCCTTCCCAGGGAGGCTGAGGACCTTGGAACTCGCTGCCCTATCTAAAGGGGGAGTCACACGGAGGATCACAGAGCCAGAGCTGTGACCTCAGTCATTGTACCCTCAGCCCTGTGCTTCCTCCAGGTGAGCAGTGTCATTTATTGTCTCTTTGAGAGACAGGAGTTGGCATTTCCCTGGGACTGAGGAGTTCAGACTCCGGCGCTCCTTATTTACAAAGATGCTAACTCTATTTGCTCTGCTTTGCTGGGGCCCAGGTGGTGGTGATGTGGTAGGTTAATAGCCTTTTTGAATCCGAACACATGTGACTTGGGAAGCAGCTGAGTGTAATAGAAAAATAAAATTGGATGTTGAAGACTGGAGTTGGGATCCTGGTTCTGCCACTTGCTACTTGCGTGATCCCGACCAGTCGTGTCATCTCTATGAGCCTCTGCTGTTCACAGTTGCGCTCCCCGGGTCTAAGACAGCCTGGCACCTGATCTGTACCTCCTGCACACCTTCACACGACGCTGTCAAAACACCACTGAGATCGTCACCGAGGTCTGTCTTCAGGCTGCCTGACTTTGACTTCATGCCAAATCTGTGACCCTAGGGGATAATTCGATATTGCTAAATCTTAGTTTTATTGTCTGGAGAATAAATGTAGTAATCGGATCTACTCTAGGCTGTTGATGAGACTGCGTGAGACCACGTGGCATTTGTAGGTGCTCAATCAGCTTTTCTGCTTCTGCATCTTTATAGCACAGTCGAGCACGGTTGTGACCGCGTCCCGGTCAACAACAGGCAGTGTGCATCCCAGGAATCCCATAAAAATACATTACCTGGTGATGTCACGGCTGTCTAAACCTGTGAATCCACTCTGAGATGCTGGCGCAGCCACAAAGTCTCCTAGCGATGGGTTTCTTAGAACAGCCTCCCTTGTTAAGTGACGCATGACTGTCCACAGTGGGGGTGGGGCAGGGGTGACAGGAGCTGGAGGAGGTGGGTCAGAGGGACCATTTCTGGAACGGCTCTGGGTGAACTGAGCCGACTCTATGAACATCACGTTTTCTGGCACATTCTTCCTGGGAAGCTTCACCCACCGAGGTAGAAAGGTGTCCAACAAGCAGAGAGCAAAGCACCTGGCCTCCCCTCTCTCCTTCTTCATTCCGTCATCTGCTGAGGTTTGCTTCGTCTTCGTGCTGGACATCAGATGATGGATCTCACCCACAGGTTTCCCCCTGGGTTGCCAAATTCCCTACTGGTTACCCCATGCTGAAGCCATCTGCCCGACCCCGGGTGGGCGGGTCCGCTGGGGGATGTTTAAACCCTCCCTACTTGGCAGAAAAGCAACTCCCTCAAAATCTCTCCTCCTTTCTGTCCTTGTTCCTTGTCACCGAGGTAGCTAGAGCCCATCCTGAGCCTCCTCTCATCCTGTCTGACACACGTGTTGACGTCCTGACTCTCGCCAGCTGCTACGGTGAACTGTGATATTACGCAGGCTTGATTAGCAGGAAAAGCATCTGTCAGGGCAGAGTAGGAGAAGGTAGGGAATGTTCCAGAAAGAGAGAGAAGGAGAGAGGGGCAGGCTAAACTCGGACAATGGGCAAAGCTGGTGCTTCCCTGTTATTTGTTAATATGAAAAATGTGCTTGAAGTTGGTACACTGAGTGCTTTTAAATGTATGAGCTTCGATTTTCTTAATACTTCTATGAGGTGTAAATTGTAATTCCCATTTTACAGGTGAGAAAAACTAGATTTGGAGGCATCAGTAGCTGGAGCAAAGTTGTGTTATCTAGTCATTCATCAAACTAGGGTTTTAACTTAGTCTGAGGAATTGTCCATAATTTGACCTGAATTCACTCCCACTCAAAGCCTCCCCAACTCCCATTTTGTTGGATATGAAGTGTCCCCTTAAAAGCTCCTGTTAACACACAAATGTTCAGAGGTGGAGTGATTGGTTGTGAGAGTTGCCACCCGACCAGTTCATCATAATTTGAAGGTACTGACTGGGTGGCAACTGTAGGCAGGTGGGGCATGGCTGGAGGAGATGGGTCACTGGGGCCGTGCCCTGGAAAGGTGCATCCTCCCTGAAAACCCTCCCTTTCCCTGTCTGCTGACCCACCATGAAGTGAGCAGCTTCCCTCTTCTGTGCCCTTCTGCCATCATGTTCTGCCTCATCTTGGACCCAGAGCAAGGAAGTTGGCCATCTATGGACTGAGACATCTGAAACTGTGAGCCCCAAATAAACTTCTTCTCTCAGCTGTTCTTGTCAGGTATTTTGATCACAGTGATGCAAAAGCTGACTAAAATGTCCCCCATTAAAAAGGGGGTTGACAGGCTATTCCTAGACATTCTCAGGGGTGGGAATAAAGACAGTATGTCAAGACACACAGAGAGAAGTGTGAGGACCAGAAGACTGCATGGGGGGGAGCAGGGAGAGAGTGCACTGAGCAAGGTGGGGTGGAAGGCTGACCCTGCAGGTCAGAACAGGTACTGAGAAACAACCTGACAGCAGACAAGCACCTTAGGGGTACAAATAAGCTACCGAGGACTGACCTTGAGGTATACCCTTAATTCCAATAGTCTGAGATGGTAGCAAACCCTGGAACACAGGGGTTAGGTGGGCGGGAAGACCCATCCTGGGACTCAGCACTAGGAGCAGAGGACCACTTTCCAGGCCTGGTAGGAAAGAGGGCTGGAATGAGGGAGGACAAGGTGGCCAGCACCCTGGACAGCAATTGAGGTCTCCAGGAAAGCTCTGCTATTAATCAGGTTAACCCCTCGGAACCAAAGCACAGGGCTCAACCACCTTCATGACTATCCCTGTGCTGAGCACAAAGGAATCAGAGATGCTGTCTGTGAACTTGAGCAGTTAGTCCACAGTCCAGTGGCAGAGACAACTGAAACACAGCATGTTAGGTGCTATGGACACACATCAGGGATTAAGGAGCCTTGAGGAAGGACCAGCAATCCAGCATCCAGTGGGAAGTGTTCGTGGAACAGGAGCGTGGAAGGAAAGACCTGGTACAGGGGACACAAGGAGGGAAGTAGATGGAAGCTGGAGAGCAGGGAACAACAGGTGTCGTCTTGTGGTGGGGGCACAGCCTGCTGCAGAAGGAAAATCACAGTGGGGTCACCATGACTGGAGGGCAGGGTGCAGAGAGCAGTGGCAGGAAGGAGTTTGGAAAGACTGAAAGGGAGCAATGTCTAAGAGAGTCTAAAACGCAGATAAGGAGTTTGAGAAATCATAATGCTCAAAGAACACTGGATATCTGACGTTTATAGAAAGAATGAGAGAAGAAGGAAAGGAGGAGGAGGAGGGAGGAGGAGGGGAGGAGGAGGGGAAGAAGAAGAAGAAGGAGGAGGAGGAGGAGAAGAAGGGGAGGAGGAGGAATAAGAAGAAGAAGAAGAAGGAGGAGGAGAGAGGAAAGGAAGAGGAAGAGGAAGGAGGAGGGGGAAGAAGAGGAGGAGGTGGTGGTGGTGTTGGTGGAGGAGGAGGAGGTAAGGAAGAGGAAAAAGAAGAAGAAGGAGGAGGAGGATGAGAAAGCGATGGATGAGGAGCAGAAGGAGGAGGAGGAGGAAGAGAAGAAAAGGGAAAAGATCTGACAGCCCTGAACCTGAAGAATGGCTGTCCACATAGACCAATGAGCACACTCAGCTTCTCCTATCTTCCGATACCACGTCTTGATAGGATATTTGTGTTCATCCGGAGCAGTCTGAAGCAGGAAAGGGGCATCATTTTGTGTCTACAACCATCACTCCAAATTTTCTGGGTGCGAGAAGGAAATTATTCAGTTTTCAATCAGTGTGATCTAGGTTATATGATGATTTCCATCATGATGATGCTGAACATGGAGGAAAGCTTACAGAATGGAGATGGGAGTTGTAATGGGTTCTCCAACCACAGGAGAAGAGAAGCAGAACCAACCACGGAATCATGTGTATGTGTGTGTATTTATGCGGGAGCGGGAGGAGAGAAGGTAAGAAACAGAAACATGGAACCAGAAACAGAGAGATTGCTTCAGGAGTTGGCACTCACAACTGTGTGTGCTGAAAAGTCCACACTCTGCGGGGTCGACTAGCAGGCTGAAGACTCAAGGAAAAGTTGTAGTTTGTATCTGAAGGCAGCAAGGTCCTCACCTGATCAGATGTGGCCCATCTACATAATGGAGGGTAATCTTCTTTACTCAAAGTCTATTGATGTAAATGATTATTTCACCTAAAAAAATCCTTTCATTAATCTTAGACTAAATAGCTAGATACAGTGGTTGAGCACAGCTGACACATAAAATCTTCCGTCCCAGGGAGAATCTTTCAAACTTGTTAATAACAAAAATGCCTATAAACGATTCAAGAGCGAGTACTGTATAGGTCAGGGATCAATGAACTATATATTCCTTGGACCAAATGTTGCTCACCACTATGTTTTCAATAAAGTTTTATTGGAACACAGCCACCTCCATGCACTTAGGTTTTGTCAAGGGCTGCTTTACGCCACCGTGGCAGGTGAAGTGGTTGTGATGTCCCGTCAAGTCTAAAATCTGTAATGTCTGGACCTTTGTAGAGAAAGGGTGCTGGTACCTTACAAAGACAACTCAATATACTTGTCTGGCATGGAACCTTCAAGTCTGGACTGGAGACATGAATGTAGACAAGACCGTGGTTTAGAAACAGCGTGTTCAGACAGAGCTCCACGGTGCTCCAACATTGAGAGATAGAGCATTGGAGAGGGAGTGCACACAGGAATCTGAAAAGGGGCAACCAGGGACATGGGGGGACCTGGGAAAATGTGGGATCACAGAGCTGCTCAGAGAGGAAAATAGAGCTATTTCAAATTCTTCTAAAGTGCAAAGTAAGATAGGGACCCATGAGTCCCCAGATATTGTCATGTCGTGGGGTCAGTCAGTGATGATTTGAAGCAGTGTCAAGGAAGAAATGAACAAAGAAACTTGATGGAAAGAAAAATGAGACATGAAGAGGTTGATCTACCAAGAACAGACAATGTTAGCCAGACATGGTGGTGCACGCCTGTGATCCCAGCATCTCGGGACACTGAGGCAGGAGGATCGAGAGTTCAAAGCCAGCCTCAGCAGCTTAGTGAGACCCTAAGAAACTCAGTGAGACTCTGTCTCTAAATAAAATATAAAAATGACTGGGGATGTGGCTCAGTGGTTAAGTGCCCGTTAAGTGCCCAGTACTAAAAAAATAATGATAGATGATAATATCAGATTTTGCAATGGAGTCAAGAAATAGGATGATACAGGAAGGGGATAAAGGATTGATAATCAAAAAATTTGCTAACACATGAAACACACAGAGGATAGCACAAATCCTAAGCGTCAAGCATTTTGCATCAAGTGAACACATCTGTTTAATGCCTACTCTAGAACAGAGCTGAATACCACCTGCATCTCAAAACCCATTCATAAGGCTCATGGCTATGAACTGCTCTGGAGATGAACTTACTGTTACATTTGTTTGGTAATGTTTTTATTTTATCTTCAGTTTTGAAGAATATTTTCACAAGGATGACATTATTTTCTTTTAGCACTTGGAAGCCATCATTAGGTGATGTTCTGGATTCCATGATTTCAGCTGGGAATCAGACCCTCAATTGTGTTGTTTTTCCTTCGCCTGTGATCTGGTCTTCCGCCCACCATGTGCACCTCCTTTATTCCAGCCATGTTTAGCTCTTCTTTATTTATTTATTTATTTTTAGCAGTTTTCTACAACGTACTCTTTTATGAAGAGTTGTTTTTATTTTGCTTGCAATTTGGTGGTGATTCTTGAATCTGCAGCTTTTACTGATTCTGGAAAATTCCTTAGGCATTATTACTTCAAATCATTCTTTTATTCCATTCTCTCTGTGTCTGCCTCTCTGTCCCTCCATCTTTCCCTGTATGTGCAGATACAGGCATAGCTACAGACACATATCTTCCCTCTCCTTACAAAGCTCCAATTGCATAAATGTTAAATCATTTCATTTTGTCCCGTATGTCTCTTATACACTTTTTGTTTTAATGTTTAAACATTTGTCTCTTCCTGCTACAATCTGCATTACTTTTTTTTTAAAGTTCTATTTTCCAGTTTAATGATTTTCCTGTCAGGTGCTTTTAATCTGTTAATAAACTTATCCATTGAATTTTAGACTTAGTTATTTGATTTCTCAATTTTGAATTTTTAATGTGATATTCTTGAGAAAGAAAAGACAGATTCTGCTCTTCAGTAAAGTTCTTCACCCTTTTGTCTATGAGCCACAGATTTCAGAGTTGTGTAAAAGTCTGTGCCCCACCTTTATTACTGAATCATCCATGAGTTTTCTTCCATGAGAGTTCCTCTTGGTTCCATGTGTTTCCTTGCCTAGTAATTTTCGATTGAATGCTAGATATTGCTTATGAAAAGGTGTTAAGTCTCTGGCTGATATTTTTCTCCAGTGTATTTGTTTGAGCTACTGGAAGACAATTAAGTGTAGGTAAATCATCTCAATTCAATCAGAGAGTGAGCAAATCTAAGGCTGGGTTTCACATAATGGAAGGTTCTATTTCTAGCTTACCTTTAAACCTAGGGTGTAGCTGATGCTACTGGGATCCTGAGTGCTTTCAGGACCCTGAATTCCAATTTTTCTTTTGTATTGTGAGCGTGCCAAAATCTCTGCTTACGTTCTCAGTCTCTTCCGACAATTTATTCTCAATTTCTTGTTCTTGTCCAGTGATGCTCATGGATTGACAAATGCCCCTGGTGGGAATTTACCTCGAGTTCCGGGTTTACTTCCACAAACGTTCCTTCTCATTAACATTTTGGTCTCTCAACTTCAGATCGTTTTTGCAGTTCTGAAAGCCCATTTTTATTCTTTAGCCCCAGGACACTGCCGGAGGTCCATTTAGTGATCGCGCTCTGCTCCGGTTCTGGACAACTTCTCTTACGCTACCATTAAAGTCCAAATGCCTCCAGAGATAACTGAGGACAGAAAAGGAATCTCTCAGCATAGGCACCTTTTTAAAAAAAAATTTTTTGTTCTAATTAGTTGTACGTGACAGTAGAATGCATTTACAAATTTGGATAGCGCATACGCAAGTGGAGTGTAATCCCTCATTTTTCTGATTGTACACATTGCAGGACCACATGGGTCATGCAGTCACACATATACATGAGCTCATCATGACGGTTTCACTGAGTTCACATCTTTCTAAAACCTCGTTTTGCCAGGTCCTGGTGGCCTTGGTGGCTCTATGCTTCCACCTAGTAAAGGAGGTATTGAATTTGTATTTTACTGGTCTTTATTTATTATACTTAGTGCAATATCATACCTGTTGATGGTTCATCCATTGTGTCTTGGGAAGTTTTCAAATAACTTGAGTTGATTAAGAGAAAAAATTAGAAAATGTAGATATGATGTCGTGAGCGTTCCTACGGAGCCGGAGAGAAAGACGAAGAAGGAAAGGGGCAGGCGGAGTTCTAGGGAGAGGCACTGAGCGAGCCCTCACGGAACAAGACCCTTCTCAGGGTGAGGGCTGGTAAAGCACCCAAGGGACAGCAGCGAAGGGGAGGCAGGGCCACACTGGGGTCTGGAAGAGGAAAAGGAAGGGAACAAAGAAACCCAAAGCCAAAGCCTGGATACAGAGGAGAACTGCCAGATCTGCACTCGGGCCTTTCAGAACGGGAAGCACAGGTGACCCGTGGTCCCCATCACACCCCGTGGTCTTCCGGTTGTTATTCCCTCGGCCACACTCAAGGGAGTGTGAAGGCTGCGTGTTGGAGAGGTCGCCTCTGGGCACTCAGGGAGGGTCAGAGGACAGACGCCAGGTGACAGAGAGCCACACACACTCTGCAGACTCAAGAGCCAGGTCTGTAAGAAAACCAGGGGCACTGCAGGTCCCCTAGTGTGAAGTCAGGATTTGCCCTGTTGGAACTCATACATGTTTTTATTTTGGTAAAACATCTATAACATAAAATTTTTCATTTCGACCATTTTAAAGTGCACAGTCAGGTGGGCGTGAAGGACATTGTTGGACAGCCACGACCACTGCCCCTCCCCAGAAAACTTTCATCTCCCCAAATGGAAATTCTGTGTCCCTTACCTGTTGCCTCTTCATTCTGCCCTTCTCCCTGCATCCTCTCTCTTTTCTGTGTGGGGTGGGGAGGGTACCAGGGATGGAATTCAGGGACACTCCAGCCCTTGCCTTTTTTAAAATTTTGAGACAAGATCCCACTCAGTTGCTGAGGCTGGCCTTCAACTTGTGGTCCTCCTGCTTCAGCCTCCCTAGTCTCTGTTATTATAGGTGTGCACCACAGAGCCTGGCCTCTTCCATCTTATCAGAAGGAAAGTAAAGAGAACACTGTTGGGTAGATTTGGGGTGAGGTAAAGGAGAGTTTGCACCAGAGACTCGTGTTTTCAGAATATCTGGAATCATATCATTGCATGAGAATAAGCAGTCTGGGGAGGGGGGATGAGGGATGGGAAATCATGGAATTGGCATCAGGAGGGAAGGAGGTGGTCTTCCTGGAGCAACATTGTGGGATGGTGTGTGTCAGATCTGTGTCATGAAAAGCAAGAGGAGCTAGCGAATGCTCGCTGGTTTTCTTCTAAAGTGGTTACCTAGCCATCCAAATGGGACCAGAGGGGCAGGGGACTTCAGATAGGTGAAGGGAGTGATTGTAGAAAGTGAATCATGACCTGTGACTCCCACCCCTGCATATTTACCCTAGAAAAATTAAAATTATATTTGTACCAAAAAAAGGGTACACAAAAGAAGATAGGACACCTGTCAACCATGGGGAGCTGATGAAGCCGAGATGAGAGGACTGCCGTGGAAGAATCACTGCGCCCAGTGTCCAGGAGCGACCCAGTGGGAATATGAAATGCTATTCTGAGACAGAGATGCCTGGGCCTCTCAGGAGCAGAGGAGGGATGAAATCACCGTTGGTGCCGAGTTCAGGGTATGAACATAGGAGGGAGGGATGGACCGCACTAAAACACGGATAGAGGAGGGGAGGTCCGAAAACCACATGCCCAGCCACAGCTTGAAGTTGGGATCCACCAAGAATAAGGAGAAGACTTGGAGAGGGAGAAGAGTGTGAGTCAGAAGCTAAAATACTCTCCCTGAGGCATGGGCGAGACTCTCCCCACCTGCACACTCAGCCCCTATGCTTGTCAGAGATTTCCCATGACGGGCAGAGCAAGCCTATCACCTGCCAAAACAGCTTTGGGCCAGCACGGATAATTCTCAGAAATTCCTCTGGTTTTCCACCTGTTCCGATTTGAGAAGAGATTCTAAGGTGTTGGCCAAGCCAGTGTGGAACTGGTTCAGAATCTAGCTTGTATATGTTCACATTCTAAGAAATACATATATATTTATATGTAATATATGTAAGTATTAATTAAATGTGAAATATCTTTAATTTAAGATAGTTAAATATGATACATTATGAATAATAGTTAATTAAGTACATTTAAACATGAATTAAATATGTAACAGTATACTTGCATAATGGAATACATAATATAATTTATTCAGTTACATAATAAATTAAATATAAAATATTATAAATATATAATCAAACATTATAATTTTATAATTAAATATGAATGCAATGTATAAATAATTAAATGTTAAATATCATAAATATTTAGACATATTCATAATATCTTGTATAATAGTTCTATATAAATATGGCTAAAACGAGCTTTTATTTTATAGATTTAGGTGTGTGTATATGTACATGTATAGAAAGACCTTGGGAGAAAGAAGTAGTGACACAGGAAGCTAATTGAGGAATCCTTTCCAATATCCATTTATCTCTTTGAGAAGTGGCTCTGTGGTTCGGGTGGAATTGACTCTATTCTCAGGCTAATTAGCATAGCATCATTCCCCTTGGACATGATTGGCTAAAAGGGTTAAACAGGTGAACTAATTATACCATTCAGAGTGAAGCTCCGAACTTTTTTCTTTTTCTTCTTTTTTTTTTCATTTTTTTAACGGTAAGGAAAAGAGACACTCTCACAGGCTCTGTTTTAGTCAGTTTTTTTTCACTGCCATGACCAAAAGATCAGACTAGAGCAATTAGAGGAGGAAAAGTTTATTTGGGGCTCACAATTTCAGAGGTCTCAGTCCTTAGATGGCCGACTCCATTCCGCCAGGCTTGAGATCAGGCAGAACATGATGCAGAAGTGTGTGGCAGAGGGAAGCATCTGGGAACTTGGCACCAAGGGAACAGAGAGAGCTGCACTCAACAAGGACAAAACACACACCCACAGACACACCACCAGGGACCCACCTCCTCCAGCCACACCCTACCTGCCTGCAGTCACCACCCAGCTAATCCCATCAGGACATTAACACACTGGTGAGGTTAAGACTTTGAAGAAGAATCCTGACCGAGAATCCTGCCTGAAACTTAATGACTCTAGACATCTTTGTGTTACATAAGCTCATAAATTCTCTCCATATTTAATCCAGTTCTTTTAAGTTGCCAGTAACTTGCACCAGAAAGCATCCTTACTAAAACAAAAACTATTTGACATGCTCCCTTCTGTATCTAAGTCAAACAGAGGCAGGACCACAGCATCTTCAAGACCATCTGGGAGGGGGAGGGGTAACACAGCTGCAGATACAGTGGTATCACTTTGTTGGAGAAATAAGTTCTGATGTTCAGTGACACAGTAGGATGAATATAATCAACAGCGATGCATTATATGTCTCAAAATAGGAGAGGAATTGGAATATACTCGCCTTAAAAGTTTAAAGTGATGGATATGCTAATTATCCAGAATTGATCACTATCCAACATAAACATGAATCAAAACATCACATTGTACTTCATAAATATGTACAAATATTATGTGTCAATCAAATAAGTTAAAAAAATTTGAAAAGTGATGGAAAATGATATTTAACCAGAGCTGAACCATTTTTTTTTTTTTTTTTTTTTTTTTTTTTTACAATGTTTTGGCAAAACTTCCCCAGTGGGAGTTCTCCAATAAAACAACCCAATGCTGACTGACCCAAAGGATTTAATTTGAATTTAGATGCACCTGTTTTCACGAACGTTGCTCTGGCACTGCCAGCTGAGGTTCTGCTCTGGTTTCAAGCCAAGAGCAGATAATGTGCAAACACACTTTGCCGTCATCAAGAAAGGTTCTTCTTGCATATATGAGCTTCATGCAACGTTCTCTTTTCCTTCTGGCTTCTGCTCCTTGAGATCGGAGCTGATTTAAGCTGCGAGATTGTGAAACAGAGCTTGCTCTGATGCCCCAGGGAACTTGGTGAAGAGACCGCTGGCAGCTGATTAGGTCAGAAATGCAGCCGTATCAAACACGCCTATTGACAATCGGGCTTGAAAGCCAGGAGCCTCCCCCGCCTATTAACTGCCCCAGACAGCCTCATTGCTGTGCGCACCTAATGAGGAAGGCCACTCGGCAAGAGTTCATGGAGGGATAGCACCTCGCTGTTGCAGAAAGCACCATCTGGTTTACCTAGGGGAAGAGGATCGGTGTTTAAACAGCTGCAGGATCCCGCAAAGGAAGCAGCCTAACTAAGCTCTTCTTTAGAAACCTGGGCTTATTAGACTAAGGAGCCAGCCAGATCCAGGATAGAAAGTGTAATCCTCTCTGTAGTGTTTCACATAAGGAAAAAAAGAGTTTCACTCCTGATTTCCTCCGCTCCGTTTGGTGGTTTTTGAACTTCAATATGCAGTGCAATTCGTCCCAGCAACTAATGCAGGAGGGATAGATAAGGAGTTCCACTTGCAAGATTTGCCTAGAAATAGCATTTTAGGCATGCATCCATGTTATAGACTAGGAGACTAAAGGTATGGAGTTATGCAATTTATCAAAAGTCCTATTAGGTAGAGGGGAGTGAAAAGAGGGGAAGCGGTATGGGGGAAGGAATGATAGTAGAGTGAACCAGACATTATTACCTCATGTGAATGTATGACTGCATGACCCTCGTGGTCCTGCAATATGTATAAACAGAAAAAGGAGAGACTTGCGCTCCATTTATGTACAATCCATGAAAATGTGTAAGTGCAGTCTACTGTCATGTACAACTAATTACAAAACATAAAATAAAATACTTAAAAATTAAAACTAAAAAAGACACAGAGGGCTGGGGAGATAGCTCAGTTGGTAGAGTGCTCGCCTCGCAAGCACAGAGCCCTGGGTTCCATCCCCAGGACCGCAAAAAAAAAAAAAAAAAAAAAAAAAAAAAAAAAAGCCACAGAGTAAATAATACAGATGAAACGTAACTTGAGCCCATTGGCTAGAAAAACCTTCTTTTTTAAAACACTGATGAAGAGATCCCACCCAAAACCCCACCCAATTGATCAGAATGTCTTGGAATGGGCACTGATATATTTTTGACCATTTCCCCAGATGGGGCTTATGCTGTTTCTGACTGTGAGCAAAGCGGGGCTCGTGTGGAGATTCTCAGCCTGTAATGGGCACGCACATCACTGTGTCCAACTGCAGATCTGATTCAGTTGGCCTAGGGTGGCACCCAGGATGCTGCAGCGACCCTCATGCTGCAGGTTGGGGACCACCCTTTGAGAAGCAAGACTCCACAGCAGTGATTCTCAAACTTTGGTATGTATAAGAATCAGACAGAGAATGAAGGGAAGGGAGGGGGACAGGACTAGGAAAACAGGAAGACAAAGACATAACTGTCCTATTACACAGCCAGTGTAAGTCCACATCAGGTACAACCACAAGAACGGGGTCCTAACCAGAAGTTATACTCCATGTTATGTGTAATATGTCAGAATATACTCTACCGTCGTGTGTACTCAAAAAGAACAAATTAAAAAATAAAATTAAAAAAAAAAAAAAAGAATCAGAGAACACACTCTGATTTGCTGAAGTCAAATAGGACTAGGGCTTCTGGGTTTATGTCACGGCACCACTGTTTAATGTCTTGGTTCTCAAACTTGGCTGCATATTGCGATTGTCTGAAATTTTTTAAAGTCCAAGTCCTACTCCCAGGAGATTTTGACTTCATTGAACCAGAGACCAATCACTGGGAGCTTTAAGAGCCCCCAGGAGATCCAACATTCAGCTAAGTCTATGAATGACCAGCAAAAGCAGGTTTTTCAAACTTGCCAGAAAATAAGAATAGGAGGTTCCTTTGCCATAGCTCAGGCATTGTGAATGGGAGAAAAGCCTGAGAATCTGCAGCTTTTACAAGTATCATAGGTTATTTTTTTATTTAAAAACAAAATGCGTAAAGAAATCATTTTCACTTTTCTTTAGGTCCCGAATGCATTTTGCCTGTCTCCTTGAATATTGGAAATTTGGATTCCATCTTTTAAAGCTTGAAATACAGACTTGGTTAGCGTTTGGTTCCTGCTATTAACTCGAGTTTTTGCTGGTCAAAAAGGGTCTTAGAACCTGTCTCCTTCTTTTACTACATAAAGGCAGCTATTGTTTGATGTTGACTGTCCCCCAAATGTTAAAACTTGGTTCCAAGTGATACCTTCGGACCTGCTGGGACATCCTTGGGACATGTTTTGTGGAAGGCAGTGAGATCCCAGCCTCTCCCTGTTTCATTTTGTTTCTTGATTCATGATATAAGCAGTTTGCTCCACCATAAGCTACTTGCCACAATGTACCACCCTTCCAAGAGACCAAATGCAATATGGCTACCTGATCTTGGTCTGAACCCTCCAGAACCATGAGCCAAAATAAACCTTTTTTCTCTCTGTAAGTTAATTGCCTCAGGTATTTTGTTATAGCAACCCAAAGCTGACTAAGACGGGCCATTCCCCTATGAAGACTCTAAGGACTTCCTGTAAATTATTGTAGGAAAAAGGCTAGCAAAATAGATTTCTGGTGTTTACCTCTCCATAATCATTTTACCTTTATCCAGTAGCCGACTTTGCATTTGAGGATTTTTTCCTCTCCCATTCTCTGACCCAGCTTCAGGAATTGGCATATAAACTAGAGGTAAGCTAATCAACATATTCCACATCCCTGGTTCAAGAATGGGCTTGCACATAGGCTTATGACCCAGATAGAATGAAACAGAAAAGAAAAGAAAGAAAATGAAGAAACAGCTACTGCTGCTGGGAGACAGGCAATTTCCCTTCAGTGTTGAACCTGATGGCTCAGGAAGAAGAGCCATTGTATTTACTTTGCCTTTCAAGGGATCACTGAGCCTGAGAAAGAAATAAACATCATCGTGAAGCTGAAAGATGGAGACAAACCAAACTCTGGTTTCATTGTTTAGTGCCTGGATTCAGCCATGCCTGAAGACATTGTTTTTCTATTACGTGAACCTACTCGGATTTCGCACAAGCCCTATTTATGGAGTTGCGTGTCCTTTTGCTTAGATTTAAATACAATTTCTCTGACATAATACTTTGAAGATATACATGAGATGATGCACAGAATATGGAAACTGACCTAAAAGCTAAACAAATATACATAAAACTGATACATTAACAGAATAACTTACCTGCTGTGAGTATTTTTCACCACATAATAAAGCTTTGGGAGGCAGACACAAGTATGGTTTGCAGTGGGAGGTGTCTGGCATAATGACCAGAAACAATGTCCTTTATCCATCATTAAAATACTTGGGAAGTTCTGAAGAGTCTCCCAGAGCTGTAGCTTCTGGCCTCTCATCATCAGAAAACCACCTTGTGATCGGTTAGGACTATGAATTTCTGGTATTTTTTAAAGATTTTGAAAATTTTTAAATAATGAAACTAGCATATAATAGTTCATTAGTTATTAATAAGAACAGAAAATTCCATTTTCATTAGAACCTTTCCTCTAAGCCAGGGGCTTTTTTATCCCCAGGGGACATTCAGCAATTTCTGGAGAATTTTTTATTTTGGGGGCTGTCTTCCCCCGGCCCCGGGGAGGGTACTGAGGGCCTCTAGTGGATTAGAATGTCCAAGAAAACTGCTAACCATCTCATGATGGGCACAAACACCTCCAAACTAAGCACATCTGAGCCCCAAATTCTTAAAGCGCCAAGGAATAGCAACTCTCAGGTCGGGGTCTGATGGCATTTGCAGTATTTCACCCAAATTAAATCTGTACGGGTGAGGTTCAACGTTCAGATCTGTTTTCATCCTCTCCCACTTCAGAAAAACCTAGCGCACTATTCCATCAAAGATCACTGGGAATACTACAAACCACGTAGTCGCTCTATCACGCAACGGGGATTCGGAAAGTAAAAATAGACTTAGCAAAGCCACGTGGGAGCAAAGCACATGAGAAGACACTACCCTCTGAGTCCCCAGCCGCTTCTGGGCTCTTGTTTGGGGTGCGCTCTCTTCTCCAACGTCTGCTCCCCATTCCTCTCCTGGTTGACAACTTCCTCCATGTTTGTCCGGCCAGTTGGTGAGGATAAAGGTCCCACCAATGACACACAGGCAGCTGTTAGTCTCGAGGGTCCCAAAGAACTCATCAGCTAATGTCACTTACTAATACTAATGTCTTCTATCTGAGTATTTCTTTAAAGTCTCCAAAATGTGTTTATAGACATTTTTTCTTTGGACTGAAATGTAGTCACATAAGGAAAATAGGAAGGGTGCCATTTGAGTGAATCTACTGATAAAGAGATGTTCAGGGTGCTTAAGTCACTTTTAAAATATGTTTTTTCTATTTTATTTGTTCTAATTAGTCATTCATGACATTAGAATGCATTTATATGTTTTGATAGATCATACATAAATAGAGTGTAATCTCTCCTTTTTCTGATTGTATACATTGCAGGATCACATGGGTCATGCAGTCATACGTGCACATGGGTCATAATGTCTGGTTCACTCTACTGTCCTTTCTTCCCCCACACCCCTTCTCTCCCTTCACTCCCCTCTGCCTAATCTAAAGTAACTCTATTCTTCCCTAGCGCCCCTCCCCTCATTGTGAGTTAGCTTCCGCATATCAGAGAAAACATTCTGCCTTTGGTTTTCTGGGATTGGCTGATTTCATTTAGCATGATAGTCTCCAGATCCATCCACTTACCAGCAAATACCATAATTTCATTCTTCTTTAAAGTTGAGTAATATTCCATCATATATGTGTATATATAGAGAGACACATTAGTTCTTACTTATATATATATATATATCACATTTTCTTTATCCATTCATCTGTTGAAGGACCCCTAGCTTGGTTCCATAGTTTCACTACTATGAATTGAGCTGCTAGGAACATTGATGTGGCTGCGTCTCTGTAGTATGCTGATTTTAAGTCTTTTGGGTATAAACCGAGGAGTGGGATAGCTGGGTCAAATGGTGGGTCCATTCCAAGTTTTCTGAGAAATCTCCACACTGCTTTCCAGAGTGGCTGCACCATTTTGCAGTCCCACTAGCCATGTATGAGAGTGTGCCTTTTCCCCACATCCTCACCAACATTTATTTATATTCTTAAGATACTTTTCTGATGTCACGCTGCTAATAGGAGAAAGAACCAGAAAGAGAGCCTGGAATCTACTTCTATTCTTATCCTATTGAAAAAAAATTTTCCTTTCTTATCTTATTTTAAATTGTAGAAGAGTTTAAGTTCTTACTAACTAGTGAAGCAATGAAAGCCTATGAAAAAATACTTGAAACTCTTGGTTTCTAATTTCTGAAACACTGATTCTCAGTTCTGAAGATCACTAAAAATATAAAGGCTATGGATTCTCCCTCATGGAACTGGAAGAGACCTGGGTTAGGATACAGGTATTAGTGTTTTTTAATTTTAAATTCCACAGGAAGCAAAAAACATGTTAAGAAAAGTTGGTCTTAGAAATGGTATATGATTTGACATGTTAAGACTCAAAACAAAAGAACTTCCTATAAACCCTAAATTATGTTTTGTAAATTTGCTATTCACAAGGGTATTGGTTGGTGGGACTTTCCATGTATGCTAGGGATGAACACATATCATATGGATAGTGGAAAATGAGAAATAAATTTCTTACCATCAGAGAAAAAAATCACAAATAAATCCTGGGATATTGAGCTAACATCAGAGACAACACTATGCACTGATAGATGATAGATAGATAGATAGATAGATAGATAGATAGATAGATAGATAGATAAGTAGAGACGAATGCATGCATGAGTTGTACCTATGCATTCACTTCCAAGCTCTGTCTATGGAGCAGTCTCAGAAGTGGGGACACCTTGATTGTAATGAGAACATCTCTGAAGATTTTGGCTTCTAAATATCGTCCTCCTTATTGAAATGACTGATTCTCAAACTGGAACAGGAAATAAGCAAGGTGAGATTGGAATATTTCATAGAGCTGAATGTAAGAAAATGATAAATAATAATAATAAGATGGGTCTTCCCAAAGGGGCACAAGTGACCTAGCTGTAACAAATCCCACAGCAGAACAATATGAGCAAAAAAAGTAAATAATGTAGCATCACATTATGACCCAGAGCATAAAATAAATAGACCCAAGTTCATACTGTTATAAATAAGTGATTGAGTAAATTAATGAGTGAGACAAAAGAAAGAAAAATCTTCCTTATGGAAGAATTCCAAACATTGTAGGAACGTGTTTCTCCATCTAGGAGATAAAGTTTGCCCCTTGTCCTCTGAGAGTGGGCTGGACTTATTGGCTAAGTAGCTATTGAAAGGGGAAAGAAAAATATCAGCTTTACCATTGGAAGAGTTGGTAGACACCACCTGAGCCAAGAGACCCACTTAAAGTCAGAATGTTGAATGCATGTCTCCTGATAAGAGGTGATGAGAGAGACCTGTCACCTCTTCCAATCTTTCCAAAGCCATGATCCCAGCATATTACAAAAACATCAGACAAACCCAAATTGAGAGACACTGAGCAAAACACCTGAGCCATACCTTCAGAACTGCCAAGGTCAGGAAAACAAGGGAAGACAGAGAAGTTGTCGCAGACCAGAGACTCAGGACGTGTGAGGATGGGAAGCCATGTGGCATCATTCATTAGACCCAGCAAAGGAGCATGGTGGGAAAAACTAGTCAAATAAAGCCTAGCATCGATAAGTACTTGCATTAGTCAACTTTTCATCTCTGTGACCAAAACATACAACAAAAACAACTTAGAGCAGGAATATTTTATTTTGGCTCATGGTTTTAAAGGTTGAGTCCATGGTGGGCCAACTCCATTATTCTGAGACCAAGGTGAGGCAGAACATCATGGCGGAAGGGCATGGTGGTCACTGCCCTGTTCAAGGTGTCCAAGAAACAGAGAAAGAGGGAGGGACTGCAGGGAAGATATACTGTCCCAGCACACACTCCCAGCAACCCAACTGCTCCAGCTACACCTCTCCTGCCTACACCCTACAGTTATCGCCCAGTCAGTCCATTCAAACCAGATGGACTAATTAGGTGACAGCTCTCATAATCCCATCATTTCACCTCTAAATATTCCTGTATTAACAGGAACTTTGGGGGAGACACTTCATATCCACACTATAACAGTAGTAACGTACCCATGTGGGTTCCTTAGTTCTGGCAAATGGACCATAATGACACAAGAAGTTAGCAACAGGGTTATATGAAGCATATGGAAGGTGGTCTGTACTATCTTGGTGTTTTGCTTCGGATCTGAGAATGTCGCACAAAAAACTCATGTTAGGCAATGCAGCGATGTTCAGAGGCGAGCAGATTAGATCATGAAAGCTGTAACCTCATTAGTCCATCCTGGTTTGAAGGGACAACTGAGGGATGGTGACTGTAGGCAGGTGGGCATGGAAGGTGGTCTCTCAGACATGCTCTTGGGACTATATCTTATCCCTGGTGTAAGGAATCTGGCTTCCCCCACCACCTGTCAATCTGTGTTCTTCCCGCCTCCCCCATACAGGAATTTCCTGCCTCCCCATCACCTGTCAGTCTGCGTTCTTCCCGCCTCTCCTGTTACAGGAATTTTCGGCTTACGCTGCCGTAATCTTCCTGCCTCCCACTTTACGTTCTAATATGTCATTGGTCCATCAGTCAGTCTGTAAGAATTCTCCTCCTCGATTGGTTCCTCTCAGCCCGCGAAATTCCTATGTCTGAGAGAAACCTTGCGCCATGTTCTCTCTTTCCTTCTTCCCTTTTCCTGAGCCCACGTGAATTGTCTGCATAAAATAAAAGTTCCTGTATCTGCGGAGCGTTTTCTGGGAGCTAGCCACGAACCATAACTGCCCCTAACACCTGGCTTCTCTCTCTTTCTCTCTGCTTCCCAGCTGCCATGAGCTCAGCAGATTTCCCCTGTCATGGTTTTGCCTTAAAGCCTGCCAACCATGGATTGAGTCATCTGAAACCATGAACCACAATAAACTTTTATTTCTATAAGTTCTTTTTGTCAGATATTTTGGTCCCAGTAACAAAAACCTGACTAATATTCTTGGCAAAAAAATCTTTCCCAAAATCTAAGATCATTTCAAAATAAAAATGTTCCAAACATGCAGTTTCAAGCTGGGTACAGTGGTGTACATCCCAGCGGCTTGGGAGGCTGAGGCAGTAGGATCAGGAGTTCAAAGCCAGCCTCAGCAACTTAGTGAAGTGCTAAGCAACTTGGCAAGAACCTGTCTCTAAACAAAATATAAAAAGGACTAAGGATGTGGCTCAGTGGTTAAGCACCCCTGGGTTCAATCCTTGGTACGAAAAAAAAAAGCAGTTTCCCAGTATTAACCTTTGCAGTAGCTATGAAAGCAATTTATCCCCAATCGATTCTAACATTTGGTCAAAGTTGAAAAATCACTTTGCGAACATGGTTTAAGAAGCCAACTTTTTAAACTGCTCTCTGCAAATATATATAGATAAACAAATAAACATGAACTTGCTTTTTCAAATCATCACTACCTTACATAGCTCACACGAGGCTCATTACAACTTTCCCTCTCATTTGCTAGCATAATATCCCATAATAATACGTGCCTCCTGCCCTTTGGGCAATCACTCTTTTCTTGATTGACACTCGGTTGGTCACATTTTGTTTGCAACAGGTCCCACTCTTCGGCCACCCAATGAGTGCGATGTCAGCTTGAATGCTCTGGGCTAGTCTTCCCCCCCTGGATGGTTTTGTGATCCCTCCTTTGACTAAAGCTGGACCTCTCTTTGTGTCTGTTGAAAATCCTTTTCTGTGGAAGGACTGCCCACATTTCTGCATTTGGATTCACTCTTCACCCTTCTCTAGCCTCCTGCTGGAAAGCCATTGTGCCTGAGCATGAAGTGTGGGACATTATGGTTGCCCAGCAACACAGGAGTAAAGCTGATGGACAACAAGCCGGGACTGGTCCAGGGCTGGGATGGGACGCTGGCAGCAGATGGGCTCCTGGGAGAGGTCCCTCTGCTGTCTTCCCCGGCTGCCGAGGGAGTGATGTCCATCGATGTCAATCAGACCCTGACTTTCCCCCTGCTGCTACTCCAACTGTTTCGAATTCCATTTTTGCATCAAATCAAGAACCGTGCTTCCCGCCACTTATTTGATCTCCTCATCTGCCGCTTTCACTTGCTTTGCTACATCATGGGTCACTAGTGTCACGTGTCCATGGATGGACAGTATTGGGCTCTGTCCCACCCCAGTGCCTCTGTACTTCTATTTCCTTCCCTAGTCGAATGATCGGTGTGGTGGTGTCTCCCATCTCCATTCTCGCCTCTGTGGTCCCCTCCACGCAGGCCTTCTCTCACCTCCCTAGCTGAGGATAACTGGGATCCTGGCTCATCTCCTCTCTGGCCCATTATTTCTTCCCTCCCTCCTGCATTTCACAATGGGTAAATACTTCTGTCCCACCCGCCTTCTTTACTACGTGGAAGTTCCATGAGATCAGGGACCAGACTCTTTGGTTTATTTCCGTCTCCCTGGTATCTGACACTTAGTAGGTACTTAATCAATATTGTATTAAATGTAAAAATAAATGTTTCAGGGACTGTGAGATTCTGAAATATTTCCCTATTTGCCAGCTCACAAGTTAACCTGCCAGAGTTTTATTGATATTCATAGAAGACAGAAGGCTGGGCCAGAAACGAAGGCAGGTACCTTCTTCAGGGAACAGCGATAATCCGAGCTCAACGTTGGAGCGTTTCTGTGAGCCTCGGTTTGTGTAGGACGGGGCAGAGGGGCAGCAGGACACTTGCACATGAAGAGGGGGCATCACTGGACAGGAGGAGCCCTGACTTGATTTTAGGCAATCCGAATTTTCTTTTTTTTTTTCATTAGCAATAGGCATAGCTGCTTATTCTCCAGCAGGGGAACATCCCTCAAGTTCTTTGGGGGACCTTCTGACACCGGCCAGTCCTCCCTTTCTCTGATTCTCTGACACCAACCAGACATCCAACACTTCAGTTCAACTCCGACAGCATCAGTGTGACACAAACCCCACAGGGGACAGTTCCGTCCCACAGAACTGACCTGCCCTAGTTCCAGAAATGACCAGTCATAAAAGCGAGGGTTGAAGCAATACTGTAATGACCACAGATCTCAGGAGAGCACCTTCGTCACTTTTCGTGTTTATCACAGAGGACACAGTTCACCGGAGTGGAAGAGCGGGAGAGAAGAAGGTAGAGGGTGCCGGTCACAGAGTTCCTCTGCCCTCTCGGGGCGCACCGCCCTGCCAAGACTTTGATGTGTTCACCGAACTGAAAGCCCCCTGAACCCCTTTGTTGAGGGCCTCCATTCTTTGTTGGAGGCTCCATTCTGTCGGCAAGATGGATGAAGCCATTGGTCTTTGGCGATTGAACGCAGGGTCTGCCCCTCTCCCCTCCAGGAGGTCAGGGAAAGAACCAAAAGTTCCAGCTCTCCAGTCATATGGTCAGTTGCTATGGCAACCGGCCCCCCTCCTGAAGCCTGCCTGGTGCTCACCAAGAATCATCTCATTAGCATAATCCCAGGTATTGAAAGGGGTTTACCAGGAATAACAAAGATGCTGCCACCGCTCAGGAAATTCCAAGGGTCCTTAGAAGCACAGCGTCAGAAACAGACAGGAGACCATCTCTATTTATTCATTTATTTCATTGTGTCCCAGGATTTCTGTTTTTCAATACAATAAGTAAATATGCCCGGCACACCAGAGAGAATTGCAATGTCTCTCTTCCAAGACTGATGACTCTACAGACACCCTCGAAAAGAGGTTCAGAACAGAGCCAGTCAGTCCTTCTGCTCCCAGGATGTGCAGAAATGCGAGGCCCAGGAAGAACTGGCTCTGAGCAGGAAGAGCGGATGCTGCATTTCAAAAAAGTTTAGGACCCATCGATTCTCTGAATTATGTTTTTTTTTTTTTCGATTCCTATGTCTTTTTCTCTTTTTAATTGTGTCAGTGTATTGTAATAATACCCATTCTTTGTGACACAGTCTTACACGCACATCATCATCATCTGGTCAGTTTCATTAATAGACCTGGAACAATCGTAGTGAGTCCAGGTTTGAGTGATTCCAGAATATTCACAGAGAGCCTTCCAAAGCAGGGGTGGCATTTGAAGGCAGTAACCAACCTCGGAGAGTCTTCGAAAGGCAGCAGTCTCAAATGCAAGGCCTTCTCTTGGGAGAGAGGTGAGCAACAGGTGATATCAATAGAAAAGACCCAAGGGGACATTTGATTCTATCAAGTGGGCTTCGCAGGTAGAGGGCGCTCTGTGAGAATGTGTCTAGCTTACCTGGCTCACCACTGAGTCCCCAGCACCTGGCCCAGTGCCAGTGCACACAAAGTTCTTTTTAATATTTATTATTTATTTATTTTGGGGTGCCAGGGATTGAATTCAGGGGCACTCGACTGCTGAGCCACATCCCCAGTCCTTTTTTTGTATTTAGAGACACAGTCTCCTGAATTGCTTAGTGCCCACTGTTGCTGAAGCTGGCTTTGAACTCAAGATCCTCTTGCCTCAGCCTCCCGAGACACTGGGATGACAGGCATGCACTGCTGCACCAGGCTCTCTATAGAGAGACACAGCACCTTTATTTTATATATTTATCTTTTTATGTGGTGCTGAGGATCAATCAGACCCAGGGCCTCACACGTGCTAGCCGAGCGCTCCGCCACTGAGCCACAACCCCAACCCCGCAAAGTTCTTCGTTCATCATTTGTTAAATTAAGAACTGGAAATTGGAATTGAAATTTGCTTTTAACCGGGGGCAGTTTTCAAGCTGGGGGGAAATCTTAATATGAATTCTCAACAGCTAAACTGTGGATCCTGGTTCCCAGGTTTTTCCCACATTCTATTTTGCTAAATTTGCCTGAGAACCAAGAGAAACCTGAAGCTGGCCTTCAGCAGGCCCGGCTGCCTGGACTGGAAGACGGCAGAGGCAGCCAGGACGGCCGAGGAGCGGGGCTGTGGCGGCCAGCTGGGGAGAACGTGTGTATTTTTTTAACCCATAAAGTTGCCAGGCCTCTCTCTCTCTTTTTTTTTTTTTTAAGTTTAATTATTAAAAATAATGGAAAGGCTGAAAAAATAAAACAGCTGCTTTCAAGTACTGCCGTGAAGAATGTAAATTGACAAGTTTGTTAAAAAACAGCAACAACAACGAAAAAGGAACCCCAAGTGATTCCAGCTTTGCTGTGGCCCTCGAGAAAAACTTGGATGTAGACTACAACATTATTTAATTTAGAGAAAAATTACCAACAACCCTAAATATCTGTCAAGTAGGGAAGAGCTGAATAAAATAGAATGAAGTGTTAACATAGTTACAAAATGGAATCTTTTTGAATGAAAAAGTAGTTATAGGACTGAAGCTATTGGTTGAAGACATCCAGTGATTCTGCTTATTTTTCATTTGCTGATGATAGTAGTGAACTTTAGGTATGGGGAGAAGAGACAGGGACTGGGTTAATGTCAGAAGAAAACTTAAGCATTATATGGAAGTTCTAGCTTTATAGGAGAAAGCTTATATTATGTTCAGTGAAAGCTGGCAGCTAGGTAGATACATAATCGTTAGTGTCAGGTACCTGAATCCGAATGGCTTTACCCATTCACTAGCTGTGTGACCTTGGTCCTATTGCTCAACCTGTCTGTGCCTTACTTTTCTTACCTGTAATGAGATAACAATAATAGCTCCTCATCGGACATTGAGAATATTCCAGCATTAATGTATATAAAATGCTCTGAACAGTGCCTAACGCATAGGAAGCCATCTATCAATGTTGGCTATTAATATCACATCTTACTAATATTATTAAAATTAATTTAAAATACCACACAGGAAAATAAGGGAAGAAGAAAGGACAGAAGGATGAACGGTTTATGTTGCTCTTTCTAAAGTAAAGACAGGCTTTGATCCGAAGTGTGTGTTTACAAAACAAAATGTCCTCTTGTATCATCCTGAAATGTCATCCTCTTCCTCCCTCGGTTGGGTAATTATCGCGGCTGGGAACTATTTCTTCAGTACATACCCAATCATGATGTGGCAGCCCAAGAGTTCAGAGACAGGGAAATGTCTTTCTCTCTCTCTTTTTCTTTTTAACATAATCTAAATTTAACAAGCCCATTAAAGCGAATGTTTCAACAGACGACATTGAACTGATTACAATATTTAATAAATCCTACTCCCAAATACGGTCTTTGGAACACCAGCCGGGAATCGAAGCTGGGCCGTAGTCAGTGCTTTTGTGCCAAGATCTTGTGGGGGTGTTAGATGGGGCTCCCCCTTCGTGGTCCATCAAAAAGAGGGAGATAATTAGGATCACCTTTCAAAGTGCTATTTCTACTTCTCGGTTCTCTTGCAAATGATGCTTGGGTTCTGGGACTCAGCTCTATTTTTATTTTTTAAAACTTTCCATTGCGCAGTGAGATGCCTTCTCAACTGACAGGTGGAAACCACTGTCCTGGGACCTGAAACTTGACCCAAGAAGACGCGTCCTCAGCCAGTCTTCTTGGGGAGTCACCTGCCTTTTCCCTTTAGTTAGCTTTTTACATCGTTGTGACCCAAACATCTGACAGGTACGATTTTAGAGGAGGAAAAGTTTATTTGGGGCTCACGTCTCAGTCCCCAGACTGCCGACTCCTTTGCTCTGCGTCCCAACTCCCATAACCCAATCCTTTCACTGCCGAACCTTCTAGCATCGTCTCGCACGTGAGTTTTGGGGGGACACCACATACCTAAACGGGAACGCCTTGGCATATCTTGTCTCGTTCAGCTATGAAACAAAAACGTTTGATGAAATTAGGATCTGGCTTTGTACTCTGATTACAGTTCTGACGCCAGGGCTTTGCTAAGGGACAGGGAAGGAAAACTTCCCCCGAACTTTCCCCCTATGAATGAGCAACCTCGGGTCCGAGTGTGCGCGCACGGGCATGTGCCTGTGTCTGTGTGAAAGATCATTTCTGGTAGGCGGAAGAGGAGACTGCAGACTGGAAATGACAGTGGTGGACTTGGACCTGAGGAATCTGGTTCTGGGGAAGGAGGGTCAGCTTTACACCTCTCAGAGCACCTGAGGGCAGCAGCGTCCCCGGTCTCTAGGAACCAGGGCTGTGTCTCTTGGCTTCATCTGCACGACAGTCCGCTGCCCTCTCAGGTGAGTCTGTGGCCAGCCCTCTGCCTTCTCCTCTCTAGAGGCCGCTCTTTTGCTCTTCCTTAGTGGCTCTCTCGTGGGTGTCTGCCTCTCCCTCTGTAATTCTCTACCCTGTTTTGTTTTGGAAATGTTCTGACCTTTGTGACTCATGGTTTGTGTCAGTATCTGAAATAGTTGGGGCTTTCAAAGATCCAAAATGTACAGCCAGATCAAAGAAGGGGAAAATCAGCCTCTGAAATCCCAGGGCAGGGTAGCAGCCCAAGGGTGACCAACCTGACCAAGGGTGACCAGCCTCCACCGCCCTGGAGGGACCTGCCCTCCCTCCCGAGGGAATGAATCAGCCAGGACCCGGCTTCCCCAGAGGAAGGGAGGGAAACCAGAGAGCTGTACGTCATCTGGGTTTTCCCGCCTCCTGGTTGTGGACTGCTTAGAAAACAGCCCAGGGGGGTCCTTCTGTCAGACAGGCTGACGGCCACATGCCCCGCTGCTTCCCAGGGAAATCACGCTGTGGTTGATGACGGATTTTCTGGGAACACTACTCCGGGCATAAATGCACAGGGAAAAGGCGATACCCTCCCTTCTGGGGTTGGCGGCAGAACACGTCTCTCCTACCCCTGCCCGCCTCCGCCAGGGTCCAGCTGCTGCGGGAGGGGCCCACAACGGGACTGTCGGCCGCCCCCAGGGCCACCTGAGAGCACAGCATGGTTTGCACCCCAGGTCTGATGATGATTGGCAGGATTCAAGACCCCCCAAGAGAGCCAGGAGGTCTCCATCCAGGAAAAAGACCTTATAGCTGGCACCCCAGCCTGGTTACCATGCAGTCTCTACCCTCCACCGCCCAACATTTTCCTTTCTTAGAAAACACAGAAGAAATAGTCAAAAGGCTGCTTCTCAGGAAGAGATGGGCGGCAAGCATCAGGAGTGAAAAGGAGATGATTTAACCCTTGTAAAAATTGCCTTTTGTTATTTTATACTTTTTATTTTTTGGGGAGGGGTGCATACTAGAGATTGAACCCAGGGGTGCTTGATGACTGAGCCACATCCACAGACCTTTTTTATATTTTCTTTAGAGACAGGGTCTTGCTAAGTTGCATTAGTTCCTCACTAAGTTGCTGAGGCTGGCTTGGAACTTGTGATCCTCCTGCCTCAGCCTCCTGAGCCACTGGGATTGCAGGTGTAAACCACCACACTTGGCCTTTTTTTTTTTTTTTTTTTTTTTAATCACTTATAGGACTCGCCCCACTGAATATAAATACAGCTTTAAACAGGTAAACACCTTTTCGAACAGGTGATACCGCACATGGTAAGACACATTTTAAAAGCACAACTACACCCAGTCACACTGATGTTTCCATTCTGCTCTGTGGTAGGCAGAGCAGTAGTCCCCAGAGATGTCCCCCAACCTGTGCATATACAGTCTTACATGGTAAAAGGGACTTTGCTGATGGGTTTCACCCCAGGACTTTGAGAAGGATCATCCAGGTGGACCCAGTGTGATCACACAGGTCCTTCCAAGAGGAGGCAAGAGGGCCAGAGGGAGGAAGGGTGAGGCTGGAAATAGAGGCTGGAGTGACGTGGTGGTGAAGGAACACAGGTGGCCTCTAGAACCTGGGACAGGGCAAGGAGGTGCCTTCTCCCCTTGAACCTCCAGTAGGAAAGTAGCTCTGCTGCTCACTTGAGGACTTCTGGCATCCAGAACCGTCAGAGGACTTGTACCTGCTTTAAACCACTAAGCACGTGTTAATTTGTTATAGCAGCAATAGGAAACTAATACAACCCTTGAATTGTCAGTTCTCCTTCCCAGACGACATCATTCCTGTCCATTCTTAGTCTTTTCTTCCATATACAGGCATATATATATATAGACTTACATCAATCATATGTATGATAAATACAGATAAATAGGTAACATAATGTAGATTCCTATGTATAAAACATAAAAGGTGCTAAATATGTAGGGGAGTGCATAAGTATTTGCTTTGCTTTATACAAATACTAACTCTGCATCTCTCTACACCTTCCCTCTATCTCTTAATAGTCTAATAATCCCCTAATAGTGGGGACCTTTCCACACCACCATGTGCAGATATGTTTTGATCTTCGAAAAATTTTTATATAAAGTATAGAAATAAAAACATCAAGCAATTCCTTGAGACTCGTCTGTTTTGCTTTCCTGTTCTGAGCTGGCCTGCTCTGAGAGGGTCACCTGCTTCCTGATGTGCTCTTGCTTTAGTTCCCTGAAAGACCTGCTGGTAATACAGCCAACGGTGGCGGAGGGGAAGAATGCTGCTACTTCTGATGCTCTGTGCGCTTCCTTCTGCCTCCAACCAGAAGAGGAAATAATGGGGACAGAAGAATTGGTGTCCTTAGTGTAATGTATAAAGCTGCTCTCCCGCCCTTTCTGGTGCAGCCATTTTCCCCACCTCCCAACCACTTGTCAATCTGTGAACATCCTAGCTAGCTATTGGTTCATCAGTCAACTTGCAAGTATCCTTCTCCGTTATTGGTCCCCTGTTAGCCCAGCAGAATTCAACCGCCATCTTTCCTCTCTTGCTTCTCTCTCCTACACACTTGCTTTTCCTCCTCCTCACTTTCCACTCTCTCTAGCACACGCCCTTTCTCTTTCCTTTCTCTTTCCTCTCATTTTCTCTCTTACCCTGCAGGAAGACACTCTGTTTGCTTAATAAATTCCCTTATGTGGTTTCCCCGTGTCCGGCGTGGTTTCCTGGGATTTCCTTACACTTAGTACCTGGACCTAGTACACTTAACCCAACTTGATTTATTCAGAAATCACCAACCCAAGCAGCTTGTCCTGGGTTAGGAGTACGCAGATAAACCTGAATCACAGCTTCATCTTGTGATAGCCTCTGACCATATTAGTTTCACGGCTTGATGGCATTGATGATTAAATTAGATGTGATGTCCTGCATAAAGCACCTAACACAGTCCCTACGAGTTAAGCTGAACCTCAGGTCTGAGGATTCACGAAGACTCACACAAACCATTCTACCCAGTCATCCTTTACCAAGGCGAAAGGATGTACATTAAAATCAGCAAAAGAAAAATAAATGTATATCAGAGTCTAGAAAAAACTAGACCTGTCCTCTGCCAGTGGAGTAACATGAAGAACCCTGAATTCTCCCCAAGATCTGAGACAGCACCTGAGTAGTGTGGACACCCAAGGAAGTTCACCTGAGCCTCAGTATCCAGGATTTTTACAATATGTTACACATCTTGGCATGGAGCACCCACCCCGCATGACTGGTCTTGACTACTCAGTATCTAGTTCCACCCCCACCACACAAACACACACACACACACACGGTATCAAATCTATACAGTATGGCCCCATATCTGCCTATGCATAAATGATCCTTGACTGCAGATCACATTGTTAGCATAAACTAGCAGACAAGGCTCAAGACCTCAGGTAGACGGAGACAGACAGGATCCTCTCACCAGACAGGATATTCAAGGAGCTCACAGATTATCCCCCAGGAGCAAGCCAAGGCCATCCTGAGACCTTCAAGATGTCCAGGATTGGGGCAACTCAGGCCTACCATGTTAACTATTTCAGCACAATCCTTTTTCTACCATGTAAATAAAGTAGTTTCTTGGCTGCACACTTTCCTCCTGACTCAAACACATCACTAATAACCTAGTAATAAGCTGTCAGCATTGAGTTCCATCTTTGGGTCAAGTGCTATATTCAACATGGTTTTATTTGGTCTCTATAATAATGCTACATGGTCTCACCGGTTCCTTATTTCACAAAACAGAAAACCAAATTCAGAGAGTTTGAGTAGTCTACTTTCTGTCGGAGCATAAGTGTACTCAGATGGAAGCTTCAAGTCAGGCCTCCAACGACAGAGCTCAGCCATGATCACCTCTACCTCACCCACGTTGATGGAGTCAGTACAGCACTTTTGCATGGAAGCCCCAGGTATTCATGAGGTGGCTCATTTTTTCTTTTTTTTTTATTGTAAACAAATGAGATACATGTTGCTTATGTTGTACATGGAGTAAAGGCATACCATTTGTGTAATCATACATTTACATAGGGTAATGTTGTTTGATTCATTCTGTTATTTTTCCCTCCCCCCCACCCCTCCCACCCCTCTTTTCCCTCTATACAGTCCTGCCTTCCTCCATTCTTGCCCCCATCCCTAACCCTACTCCTAAAGCTAACACTAACCCCTCCCACCCCCCATTATGTGTCATCATCTGCTTATCGACAAGATCATTCATCCTTTGGTGTTTTGAGATTGGCTTATCTCACTTAGCATGATATTCTCCAATTTCATCCATTTACCTGCAAATGCCATAATTTTATCATTCTTTATGGCTGAGTAATATTCCATTGTATATATATACCACAGTTTCTTCATCCATTCATCAATTGAAGGACATCTAGGTTGGTTCCACAGTCTGGCTATTGTGAATTTAGCAGCTATGAACATTGATGTGGCTGTATCTCTGTAGTATTCTGATTTTAAGTCCTTTGGGTATAGGCCAAGGAGTGGGATAGCTGGGTCAAATGGTGGTTCCATTCCAAGCTTTCTGAGGAATCTCCATACTGCTTTCCAGAGTGGCTGCACTAATTTGCAACCCCACCAGCAATGTATGAGTGTACCTTTTTCCACACATCCTCACCAACACCTGTTGCTGCTTGTGTTCTTGATAATCACCATTCTAATTGGAGTGAGATAGAATCTTAGAGTAGTTTTGATTTGCATTTCTCTTATTACTAGAGATGTTGAACATTTTTTCATATGTTTGTTGATTGCTTGTACATCTTCTTCTGTGAAGTGTCTGTTCATTTCCTTAGTCCATGTGTTGATTGGATTATCTGTATTCTTGGTGTAGAGTTTTTTGAGTTCTTTATAGATTCTGGAAATTAGTGCTCTATCTGAAGTATGAGAGGCAAAGATATTCTCCCACTCTGTAGGCTCTCTCTTCGCATTGCTGATAGTTTCCTTTGCTGAGAGAAAGCTTTTTAGTTTGAATCTATCCCAGTTGTTGATTCTTGCTTTTATTTCCTGGGCTATGGGAGTCCTGTTAAGGAAGTCTCATCCTAAGCCAACAAGTTGAAGGTTTGGACCTACTTTTTTTTTAATTTCCCTCCTGATGTCTGCTGTTATCCATTCATCATATAATAGTGTATTATTTAATCTCCAGGTATTGGAGAAGTTTCTGTTTTTTATTTTGTCATTTATTTCTAATTTCAATCCTTTATGATCTGATAGAATACAAGGTAGTATCTCTATCTTCTTGTATTTGCTAACAGTAGCTTTGTGGCATAAAATGTGGTCTATTTTAGAGAAGGATCCATGTGCTGCTGAGAAGAAAGTGTATTCATTCTTTGTTGGATGGTATATTCTATATAAGTCCGTTAAGTCTAAATCGTTGATTGTGTTATTGAAATCTATGGTTTCTTTATTCAATTTTTGTTTGGAAGATCTATCCAGTGGTGAGAGAGGTATGTTAAAATTGCTTAGTATTATTGTGTTGTGGTCTATTTTATTTTGGAATTGAGAAGGATTTGTTTAATGTACATGGATGAGCCAATGTTCAGGGCATAGATATTTATGATTATTATGTCTTGCTGATTTATGCTTCCCTTAAGCAGTATGTAATGTCCTTCTTTATCCTTTCTGACTAGTTTTGGCTTGAAGTCCACTTTATCTGAAATGAGGATGGATACTCAAGCTTTTTTGCTGTGTCCGTGAGCATGGTATGTTTTTTCCCATCCTTTCACACCTTTAGTCTGTGGGTATCTCTTTCTATGAGATGAGTCTCTTGCAGGCAACATATTATTGGATTTTTCTTTTTAATCCAATCTGCCAGTCTATGTCTTTTGATTGATGAGTTCAGGCCATTAATATTCAGGGTATTATTGTGATATGATTTGTATTCCCAGTCATTGGACTCATTTTTGTTTTCTGACATGATTTGGTTTCTCCTTTATTTGGCTATTCCTTTAGGCTAGTTCCTCCTGTTGCTGATTTGTATCATTGTTTTTCATCTCTTCCTCATGGAATATTTTGCTGAGAATGTTCTGTAATGCCAGCTTTCTTTTTGTAAATTCTTTTAAGTTTTGTTTATCATGGAAAGATCTTATTTCATCGTCAAATCTGAAAGTAAGTTTTGCTGGGTATAAGATTCTTGGTTGGCATCCGTTTTCTTTCAGGGCTTGGTAAATGTTGTTCCAGACCCTTCTAGCTTTTAGGGTCTGGATTGAAAAATCTGCTAATATTCTTAATGGTTTCCCCCTGAATATAATTTGATTCTTTTCTCTCGCAGCCTTTAAAATTCTGTCTTTATTTTGTATGTTAGGTATTTTCATAATAATGTGCCTTGGTGTGGATCTGTTGTAATTTTGTGTATTTGGAGTCCTATAAGCCTCTTGTACCTGGTTTTCCATTTCATTCTTCAGATTTGGAAAATTTTCTGATATTATTTCATTGACTAGATTGTTCATTCCTTTGGTTTTTTTCTCTAGGCCTTCCTCAATCCCAATAATTCTTAAATTTGGCCTTTTCATGATATCCCATAATTCTTGTAGATTCTGTTCATGATTTCTTACCATCTTCTCTGTTTGGTCAATTTTGTTTTCAAGATTAAATATTTTGTCTTCAGTGTCTGAGGTTCTGTCTTCCAGGTGTTCTATCTTATTGGTTATGCTTTCTATGGAGTTTTTAACTTGGTTTTTGTTTCCTTCATTTCAAGGATTTCTGTTTGTTTTTTTTTCAGTATCTCTAACTCTTTATTGAAATGATCTTTTGCTTCCCATATTTGCTCTTTTAACTGTTGATTGGTGCGATCATTTAATGCCTGCATTTGCTCTTGCATCTCTTCCTTCAAAGACTGCATTTGCTCTTTCATCTCCTCGTTTGCTTCCCTGATTGTTTTAATTATGTACATTCTGAACTCCCTTTCTGACATTTCTTCTGCTGTGCTGTCATTGGGTTTTATTGATATAGGATCTAGGTTTGTTTGGGACATTTTCTTCCCTTGTTTTCTCATATTGGTCAGATATCAGTGGGACTCTGAGATATTGCAGATTTCCTCTATTGGCTTATAGTGTAGATTTCCAGTATATCACCTCCCAGCCTTCAGTAGCCTGAAGTCTTGGAGGAACTTGATAATGCAGTGCTTCCAAAGAAAGCTGCCCCTAGCCTGCTACTGGGTCCCGGGCTGGGGGCTGGTTCTGCGTGGAAACCTTCTCAATGGGCAGTCCTGCTCCTAGAAACTGGTTATAGACGGGGCCTGCCCCCATCTGAGGGAGCCAGGCTGCTCCAGAAAGCCTCTCACTGCCCTGCCCAGTCTGAGAAGCCACCTGAGGGCCTGGCCCGCCGCTGGGTCCGGGGCTTGGTGTTGGCTCTGTGCAGAAAAGCTCTCACTGGGCAGGCCTGCTCCTAGAAGCTGGCTGTGGATCAAGCCTAACACCGGAGATAGCAGGGCTGCTTGGGGAAGACTCTAGCTGCCCTGCCCTGATCCGAGAAGCTGCCCCCTGTCCAGGCCTGCCGACCTGGCCGAGCTTCACCTGGTGGGAGAGACTCACCCCGTGGCTCTATGTTGGTCCAAGTCTCTCAATACCTCTCCTTCTTGAATCCTGAGTTCTGGAGTGAGGGAGATGCAGTCACCCTCTAGTCCGCCATCTTGGGTCGCCCCTCATCTTTTTCTTAAATGTCACTCACACCATGAATAGCTTGGCACAGGCGCGAGTAATTTGTACTAAGGATGATCAGCAAGAAATTGGGAATTAAGTCACGAAGTAGTGGATGTAGACAGGGCCTCCCACTGGGTGCAAGGGCCAGTGGACACTCTGCTCTTGGACAAAAGATTGAGCACAGCTCTCTCTGCCATCTGTCAAAGAAGTTTGATCTAGACAAGCACCCAGATTCCTTCTGGGACTGGAGGTGTAGAGAGGGTATGCCATTTGCACAGTCTTTTAAATCACTATTTTAAATGTTAAATGTTTGAACTTCTTGGACCCTGGGCCAAATTCCAAATCACCCTAACATTTAAATTTCTCATGTAGTGCATATTCTTGCTTCTCGAAGTACGTAGGGAAAGCATACTAGCAATTATTTCAAAGTTAGCTATTTTTCTAATATGTATTATAAGCTACCTAAAAACTGAAATTATCTCTTATTCATCATTATATTTGTTATTCATCATTTCCAATGTCCAAAACAGTGCCTGGTACTTAGTAGGCTTTCAATAAATTTTTGAATCAGTAAATGAATAAATTAATACAGTAGGATAAGAGATCTTCTCCTTAAGCTAGTTTATTCACCCTTTGGGAAAACCCCCCACTTAGAGGTGAAATGTTGTCTCATCAGATTAGGTGAGAAGCTAAGCAGCCAGGTTAACAAATGGATTTGCCTGAGTGTACCCTCCAACTCTGCAATTTACAAGTCCTCTAATCTTTACTGTATGGAATATGTATCCCTTATCCTAAGTTCTTGGGACCAGAAATATTTCAGATTTCTAATGCTTTCATATTTGGAAATAACTGTATATACATAAAGATATTTGGGGAATGAGACCCAAATCTAAACTCAAAATTTATTTACATTTCACATACATCTTATTTCACACAGCATGAAAGTAATTTTATTTAAGTTGTATTTTGCCTACATTTTTTATTGTGACCCATCAAACCACATCAGGGGTGGAATTTTCCATTTGAGATACCATGTCAGTGTTCAAAAAGATTTGGATTTTGGAATATTTTGGATTGCAGAGTTTTGGATTAGAGATGTTCAACTTGTATTAATTTGCTTCTGTAAAATGACAATTACATCAATCTATCTGACAGGGTTTAGAAGGTGAGAGGGCTTATGGCCCGAGGACCATGCCTAGGATGCAGGACCTATGGTATGAATGAGGTTGCTCATATCTCCAAAGATGGCCACCACAATGTCTCCTGTTCCACACAAGCTCTTTTGCATGGTGATCTAGCCATTCCTTCATGAAGGAGAGGAGTCTGTGCTTCCTTTCTTTAAATTTCAATTTGCCCTCTGACCAATAGGAAGTGGTAGGGGAGAGTTGAGTAATTTCAATACTGGGCCTTGAAGGATCTTTAGCTCCCATCTTCACCTCTTGGAATACCAACGTCCATGGAAGCCAACCTCCATGAGGTAAGGAAGCTAATCCACCTTGAGGAGGCACCATGTGACGTTGACTTTGTATGGAGAAACAGGCAGTAAGGGGACTATGAATAGAGGCCTGAAAGGCAATGAGGAAATTGCTGCTGGAATTTTGAGAAAAGGAGACCTGTGTTTTGTAATAGTACAACATGTGCCAACACTTCATCTCTAGTTAGGTAGGAGATGGGGGAAAAATTGTAAATTTTTAAACTCGATAAATTTGTAAATCTCTAAGGAGATTCCCAAAAGAATGGTGAAATTACTGGTTGGCTTTATTTTTTTGTTGCCTATGAAAGTATGAGCAGGGGGAAGCTGGTGAAAGGGAGGAAACGTTCAATATTCAGATCAAGAGGATACATTCTCAAACTAGGACTCATGGGTTTAGAAAACTATTTCTCTTTCTAGCTTCTCCTTGAGTAAGGAAATTTCAGAGTAAAAACTTGGGACCACAGATCAAATCTAGGGCAATCCCACTAAAGCATGGCCTCAGGGACATGATCAAGAAAGAAGGGTGGCCGTAGACTTCTTAAGTTCTCAGGAAGGAGAAAATATTTTGACAATGTACCTACTGAATTTGGGCACCACAAATCTCAGTCATTTTTTGATGGAAGGTCCAAAAGTCTAGTTGTGTAACTTCCTGTCATTGAGCCACAGTTTCCACATCTGCAAAATGTGAGCTGACTCTGGGATCTATATGACCAATGCAATATGGTGCAACTTCCAATCTTGATCTTAAGGGGCCTTGAGCATTGACCTATATCTCTTGCAATATAGCCTTGGCATTCAATGTCTATGCTACGAAGAAGCCAAATAGCTGTGTGGAGAGTCTCACATGGAGAAGAATGGAGTTTTCCATCCAAAGTTCTACCTGAGCCCTGAGACAGCATCCTACACCAGGTACTTGCCATTTAAGTGAAGCCATCTTAGAAAGTCTAGCTTTCCTGCTTCTGCCACCAATATCAAATGAAGCAGAGGAAACATCTAGTCAAATCACTGAATGCAGGGAATAATAAATTGTTGCCTTATCCACTCTATTTTGGTGTTATTTATCTATGACTGTACTTTCATAGATAACCAAAGCAATGAGTGATTATTATGATTATTATAATTATTATGATTATGATTATATAATGATTTCCTATTATTTAAAGAAGTAGTCCCATGGTGTTTCATTTTTCCTTGCCTTGGCTTAGGCCCCCATTGGATTCCGTGATGAAATGGAAGCTCAGTATGCTCAGTTGTTGTTACCCAACTCTTGCCTGCTGTGAAGCAACTCTACAAATCACCTCTTACACAGTCTGCCAGAACCCAAGTAAAGTCACAGATTGAAAGACACAAAGATGACACAAATACCTGTCAGAGGATATGACGAAGTTTAACAAGGATGAATGCAAGGCCCTGAGTTTGCATTAAAAACCTGGCTTCCCAAGGACGTATGTCTTGGCAGAAACACACATTTTAAAAAATCTGGTGCTTTCTTTGTGACATTAAGCTTATAAGCATTGAGAGAGTGATGAGACAGCCATAAAAATCTGATGTTCAGACTCTCTTAAGAAAAGTAAGGCACCCCAAATAAAGCAGGCAATACACTTACTCTAGTGGGGTCAGACCACACGTTCAAGATGTCGCTCCGCAAAGGCACTGGAAAAGTTGGAACAGACGAGCTGGAGTAGATGCAGGGGAGAGAGACAGGAGTTTTCAGAACCCAAGATGACACCTGTTACTCTCAATTAAGCAAAGCCTAAATTCCCCTCTTACCCAGGGGAAATTTGTTAAGACATCCAGTGGGTGCCTGAGACCTCAGAGAGTATCAAATATGTATATAATATATGTATAGTATGTATAATATATGTATATATGATATATGGAGAGCATATGTATATAATGATTTTTCCTATGCACACATACCTATGAATAAGTTTAACTCATAAATTAAGCACAATAATAAACTAACAGTAATTTACTTAGATCTCAGCAACATCACCATATGATTTATTTCTTATTAAGTCAAGAACTTTCACCTTTTCACTTAAAGCAAGGACTTTACAGAGCCTCTTTAGACTATCAGAATGGCCAGCATCACTATTTTTATACTTTATGGCCATTGATAAGCAAAATAAGAGTTACTTGAACACAGGCCTGGAGTACTTCAGGACTCCATTTGAAAATTGGGATGGTTACTATGTCACTAAGGGAGGGTAGCATATACAGAGTGGATACTGTGGATAAAGGGATGATGCACATCTTGGGTAGCATGGAGCAGGATGGTCATCGCACTACTCAGAAGAGCATACAAATTAAAATTTAAGAACTAAAAGAGAGAGGGAATAAGGAATAAAATTTAAAAACATTTTTCCTGGCATTTACTATTTAATACTTTCAGACCATGGTTGACCATGTTCTGAATTCACAGTAAGCGAAACCACAGAAAAGTGGGGATTACTATACTTTGAGTTAATGAAGCATATATGCATAAATAAGTGACCAGGGGAATAAGATTTTAAAATTTGCAAATAAAATTCTGTATTATTCCTTCATCCACTCATTTAACAAATGCTCAATAGATACTGGATTTCTTGCACTTTTTTAAGTATTAGCAATAAAACAATGAGTTACCTACCATCTTGTATGTTGTACTGTTATAAAACCAAGTAAATGAACAAGGTAATTTGGGAGATTCATGTGTTGAGAAGCAAATAGATCAGGGCGATAGGACAGAAAGTCTCTGGAGGATCAAAAAGTCTGTACTTGGTTATTCCAAGAAAGTCTCTCCAAGTAAATGACATTTGAAATGGGACTTAGCTAATTAGAAGGAAGTCATGCAAAAGAACTGGGAAGTATCTTTCTAGTAAGTAGGAATGCAAAGAAGAAAGAATCCCAAGCATGGACAAGTTAAAATGTTAAAAAAAAAAAAAAAATTAGGGAAAAAGTTGATATGGCCAGACATGAGAGGCAGGAGCTGAGATGGACCAGGTGCATTTGACTTTCCAGAATTTAAATGTTCACCATTCTCAAAGTGTCTTCACTTCTGTCCTGTTTCTGGTCTTAAAGTGAAGTTTGGGTCTTGATGAATGGTCATTGTACATAGAAGACATGAGGGCTGAGACTTAAGGATCAACCCTAGGAACATCCTTGTTCCTACAGAAGCCACTTTTCCTCTGGAAGGCTGGTGGGTGGATTTCAGGAAGGGTTAGGTTCGGGGTTTTTGTGTCCCCATGGGTAGCACTTACGTTCTCAGTCGGCAGAGGTTACAGGAGGTCTTTTAGCTCAGCACGGAGCAAGAGTTTCTAATTTGTACTATAGCCAATGATAAGACCCATCTTAGTCGTAATGAGAACCTCATCCTAGGAAGAGTCCAAGTTCAGCCTGGCTACTGCCCTGAGGTCAGTGCAGATGGACAACATGCGATTGGTTCTCCAAAGGGTGGGGCTTGTGCCGCAGTTGGTAATGGGGCTTCCAGCATTTGATAACATCAGATCAAGCAGTGGAAAGGTTATTCCAATTTTTTTCAGGGAGAACATCTTGACTATCTAACCCTTGCTTTGCAGCTCCTTTAAAAAAGGGAAACAAATCCTCACATGAAGAGGCTTTGCAGGAGACAGTACCTTGCAAGACTTTGGAAATGACACTTGGCTTTCACGTGTTCATGTGTTCATTTGTGTATTTAAGGTAAGTGTTGGGGATTTGCACTTATGGAAGGAATATAATGACTATCTTTAAAAATAAATGATTGTCATTAAAGAATCTGATTGAGTTACATTAAAATCATCATGCACATAGACATGAGAGTGATATACTGTGAACCATAATGGGGGACCTGCCAGAAGACTTGGTAGGCAAATAGGTGACATTTAGAGAGCCCTGCATGGTCTTTAATTCCTTCCCACTTTCTAGATTCCATGAATCAGAAAAGATGCTCAGATCACTTTACTTCTTTTCTAAAATAAATTCAATCCTTTCCCATAAAGCAGAGAATGGGGATTCAGTTGTGTAGGCTCAATTGAGAGGAATAGTCATCTCTAAGGGTTTTTACCCACCCCCCCCCCTTTTTTTTTTTTTTTTTTTTTTTTTTTTTTTGGTACCTGGGATTGAATCTAGGAGCACTTAATTACTGAGTCACATCCCCAGTCCTTTATATATTTATTTATTTTAATTTATTTTTTATTTTTTTATTTTGAGACAGGTTCTCACTAAGTTGCTGAGGCTGGCTTTGAACATGTGATCCTCCTTTCTCAGCCTCCCAAGTCACTCTGTTTATAGGCATGTGCCACCAGGCCTGGCTCCCAGTTTTTGACTTTCAGTTTCTGGATGTGGATCAGTTTCTAAGATAGGCCCTGGCAGCTCCAGCCTTCTAAGGTCAAGTCTAAAAGTAGAGATGGTATCTCACAATTCAATCAGTTATCCTGGGTCTGAGGGTCTCTAACCCCAATTAGTCACCTGCCTACCTCTGAACTGATCACTGTCATCAGAGAATGGATACACTCATGTCTTCACCCCTGGACCTGAAGGTAGAGGGAATTGGCTTTCTAAAAAGAATGAGTTCATGTTATAATTATCTGAGCAGCATGAAAGATTTGGAGATACCAATAATAGAGATCTGTTCCTCAGTGCTTTTCAGATACTAAGGGGCTCAAGAACCACCCGCAGGCTGGTTAAAATGAAGATTCTGATGGATTAGGTCTGGATAGGACCTGGGATTCTGCATCTTCAATAAACTCCATGAGATTCTGATCCTCTGGGTCCTTGGTCTGTACTTTGAATACCAAGGCCATTTGCTGTCTATTTCAAGGCAAGCTGCTGTTTTCCAGTCAGTGGTCAGACCAAGGCAAGGGTCGAGGGGACCGCTCTACTTTGACACTGCCTTTTACCAGCCCTATGGCTATGGCAGGCCCTGGTTGTCACCTCCAGAGGGAGACTGTCTCTTTTTGCTGGAGGCACGATGAGGAAGGTGGTCAGATATACACATTATGTAGCAGGAGCCCCTGGGGCTGTTGGGTCTTGCCCGGGGTAAGCGAGGACAGATAAAGATGTCCCTGTTACCTAAATGCCTTTGTATCAGAGTCCATATGCCTCGAGATTTACACAATTCACCAGTTGGATCAAAGAAACAGCCCAGAGCTGCTGTTTGTATTCTACGTATGCGATTCACTGGAGAAAACCAGAGGTCAAGGTAGAGTCATATAATTTCATGGTTGAAGACTTTAGCCCATACGGCATGCTTCTCAAATAAGGTGTTTATTGCTGTAGGGGAAATTTGAACTTTGTTGGACAAAGGAGACCAAAAGTCTTTTACTTTTTAAATACCATGTTAGTCTTTCAGCCAAGGGCTTATGGTCAGGCTTCTGAGTCTGGCTTTTAAAGAGTGCAGGATTCAGGAGCTACCTGTATTGAGAGAATCACTGAGGCTTAGGAAAATGTCTTCAGTCGGATCAACTGTTCCAAGGTATATGCCAGACAATCAATAGCTAATGCAATCAGGATTGTAGCTGTAACAAGGGATAGTTACATTGTTGCCATTAGGAATATCTGATGAGTCTTTTTTAATGGTTGAATCTGTTCTCAAATACTGACCATAATGATCGTCAAAGAAATAAGTAAAATAAGTACACCAAAAGACAAAAAAAAAAAGACTTCTTTCAGTATTGATAAAGGAGTGGTGATTTAGGTCACAGAATGCTGACATGAAGTCTCATGGTACTATCTTGCCAGATTTCATAGAAAACAGGCAGAGGAAGCAGGTATAGGGTGTGGGCTGAGGAACTAACAGACTTCCTTGCATATGGAAAATCAATCTCCCTAGGTAAAATAAATCAATACTCATGGTGGTTTCTTTCTAAAGTAACTTAATTTCATTGAATCACTTCATTTTTAAGTTTATGCATGTGTTCAAGTATTGATTTCTAGGAGGAAACTCCATCAGCAAAGGAAAGAAAAATGAATCAGGAATATCTGAGTCTTTTCCTCGTTTGAATGTACTTGCCATAAGGACGGAGAGTCTGTCGATCAGCATTGATATCTACCAAGGAGATGTTGACTATATTACCAAATAAGTGATATCATATGCAATTGGATTAAAGTATCTAGAAAGAGATCTTTTTCCTCTCATGGCATTTGATTTCTGATGAGAAAGAAAGAATTGTGTAAGGATATTAAAACGTGCACAGGAACGGAGAGGTTAAAAAAGCACCTGGTGTATTTCAAAGATGCAAGGGTGTGGTACCAACGAAGTGTTGGAGGGCACAGCTGGGGATGGTGAGAGATTTAAAAAAAAAAAAAAAAAAAAAAAGGAGGGAGCCAGGTAATGACGTAGATTTGTCAGGTTCTATTATTTGCAAGTGTAAAATATAATTCAGATTAGTTTAAGTATTAAATTAATACATAAGTTTATGTATTATGTAATACAATTAATTTTATGTATTATGTAGTATTATTAATTGCATTGGCATATGAAATTTCTTTTTGCTTTTTTAAATTTTTAAAAATTTGTTCTAATTAGTTGTCCATGACAGTAGAAAGCATTTATGCATTTTGATAGATCATACATAATTGGAGTGTCGTTTCTCATTTTTCTGATTGTACATATTGCAGGATCACATCGGTCATGCAGTCATTCATGTACATGAGGTGATAATGTCTGTTTCACTCCGCTAGCCTTCCTACCCTCCACGCCCCGCACATGAAATTTCTTGATTCAGGTATGGCGGTATCTAGGTGCCCAAGGGCACCATTGGGAATCTTTCTCCCTGGGAAGCCTGGGAGGCTCAACGTCTCCCAAGTTGTTTTTATTTTCAGACAGAGGCAAAAGGGTGGGCATCAGAAACTCCGTGCTTACATCTGTCTGGTTGAGGAAGCCCCAGGAAAACAAAGGCATTTTACCCATTGTTGGAACCAAACACCAGGGCTTCATGTCATTAGCGTCTACTGGAGCTCAGGTTTGGTCACATGCCCATTCTTCGGCCAGTCAGTGGTAGCTCAGGGAATGTGGTAGGCTCACTGTCCAGTGCCCATCATGTTGGAAGTATAAAAGGTCCCACCCAAATGCACGGATTGTTTGGGAAAAACAGGGATTACTAGAGAAAACCTAGGAAAAGCAGCAAGAAAATAATTATAGCTGTTCTATGATCCCATATATATACAATTCTACAAATGCATAAGAACAGGGGTTGCCTGCCAGAGGAAGGAACAGGAGGGATGAATCACAAAGGTGGAAGGAAACTTTGGAGGCGGCAGGTGCGTCATTATCCCGACTCTGTCTCGAGTATATTCCTACGTCAAGCTCTCTACAATCACGTGCCTTCATATTTATGGTTCACTGCATATTAGTTTTGCTTCAATAGTACGATGGGCAGGAAGGGTCCTGTGGCTGCGGCAGCTGGTCACTGAGAGGCCAGGTGTTTGTCCTAGATCTTCTTGGGAAGAATAACCATCAATGGTCTCAAGGTCATTACGAAAACTGGGTGGAGAAAATGGTCAAGGTGGAGACCAGGGGTGCCGTGGAGGCCCCTGCCGGCAGCTTGACCCACGTCACCTCTCAGGCCGCCTTTCCCTGGAGCTTTGAGTGGCAGCCCCCTCAGTCAGTGTGACCAGGCAGCAACCCCCTCAGGTCCACCAGCCCTCTCATTCACCTTCCGTGGCCATCGCACCCAGCCCAGCCTCCCAACAAGCCTCCCCTCGAAGGTGCAGGAGCTAATGCCCCAGAGGGTGAGAAGCCCGAGGACAAATGCTGCCCTCCTCCACCCTGGGGACAGTCCCTGCCGTGCTCTGGTCGCATGCTCTGAGCGTCCCCGCCGAACCCAACCCCAGTCACCTGCAGCGATGCCCAGATCAGTGACTTCTCTCCCTTTTCCTTTCCCTGGTCTTCTCCTCCTGTTCCCTGAACCACTTGCCCAGCTCCAAACTCCACATGCAAATAGCAAACCCCAGTTTCTAGGGATTTGGGGCATCCAGAGAGGATGAATATGACAACCTGGGTAATGTTGAGAGTCTGAATCCAGCTGGTCATGATAACTGGGTAGTGAAGTGAAGGAAGCAAGGTTGATCCAATGATCCAAACAGGAACTGCTGAGCCTGGCGATTGGACTCCAAGACCGTGGGGGAGGGCCCACACACCCAGCTTCCCAGGAAGTCAGTGGCACCGATATATGTACATGCCTGGATATATGCATGTGGGTGTGTTTGTGTGTGCAATATATATGTAATGTGTAATATGTGTGTGTATATATGTGTATGGAGAGAGAGAGTGGGAGAAGTCAGTTTTTCTTTTTATTAAAGAATAAGAATTTTGTTAAATTTATTATTAAATTTAAGACTTTTATTAAAAAACTAGCTTTTATTAAAAAAAACTAGGAAAAGTAGCAAGAAATAAATGTATCATGATGTATGATCCCATGTCTATAAAATTCTACAACCTTAAATGTATCAATGGATAGACTGATTTGGGGCACAAATGAAGTGATGTATCTAGGACCCACAATTCTGAGGAGCTAATATTTCAATTCTCTGGACATTTAATTGTGGAAAAATTTTCTAGATTTTTTAAAAAAAATTGCCACATTAATGATATTCCACTTATCCCAGGACATTCAACAAAGCCGCCTTCCATGCACTGATATGGAAGGTAACGGGATGGTGGGATTCAGGCAGGGTATCGTGGGGACAGCTGGTCTTGGCACCATGTCATCTACATCCTCACCTGCAAGGCTCTAAGGCTGGGTCTACTGATCCCCCGATGGCTCATTTGCTCTCCTGGGTGGTGGCTGATGCTGATGTTGGCTGAGGGCTTCCTCCCAACATGGCCGTGTTCCAAGGCTCTTAGGGAGACAGCGAGGCATGCAGTATGGTTCTTTTGGTCAGGGAAGCTATAAAAATCCACTTAGGTTTAAGTGACTTATCACAGACTCCATATTTTCATAGTGGCTTTTCAATATCACGTCATGAAAAGAGCATATGAGATCGTATGTTAATTTTCTGTTGCTTCTGTACAAATGAGCACAAATTTAGCTGCTCAAAGCAATGCACCTTTAATCTCTCACAGATTGTGCTGGTCAGCAGAAATATAATACAAACCACATATTTACTGTTAAGTATTCTCACAGGCACATTTAAGAAAGTAAAAAGATACAAATAAGATTAATTTTAATAATTTTGTTTAATCCAATGATCCAAAAATTTTATCATTTCAACATGAAATCAACATAACATTTATCAAGCTATCTTACATTTTCTACACTAAATCTTTAAAAGTCATGCTTTTAAGTTGCAGAGCACCTTGATTTGGGTTCATGGCAATCAGATCATGTAGCTAGACAACTTTGAAGTTACTCAGGTTTAACTAAAATCTAAATAATGGTGGGACATTCCATATCAAATTCTCCAGTTCTCTCCCCTCAAGAGATTTTTTTTTTTTTTCAAATTTAGAGGCTATTTTTTCTGCTCTTCTCTTGGAGCACCCTTACTCAATCAGAGGTGGGTTAAAGGTAGGGAAGAGGAACAGGCAGCAAGATCTTGTTGATGACTTTCCGTGGAGGATCCTGTGTCATTTGCTTTATCTCTTCCTACCTCTGTTCCTACTTCTGCAGACTGTGTTGGGACAGATCATTGAGGTACAAGGAGGTGGATCAGGTGGGAACAATAAGATGCCTCTCCCGCTTTTACCCTCTGGTGCTGGTCCTACGGGTTAAGTCTCTTAAACCCCAAAATTCAAAATCTAAAATGCTTCAAAGTCTGAAACATTTTGAACCCTACATGGCCAAACAAGTGGAACTTTCCACACCATGAAACTTTTCTTCATGCATAAAATGACTAAAATCCTGCATAAAATTATCTTCGGGTTATGTGTGTAAGTTATATATGAAACGTAAATGAATTTTACATTTAGGTTTGGATCACAAGATATCTCATTGTGTATGTGTAAATATTCCCAAATCTCAAGAAATCTGAAATCCAGAACACTTCCGGTACCAAGCATTTCAGATAAGGGATGCTGGACTGGGATATCCATCCCTGAAGGACAGGTCCCAGGAGGTTGTTTGATGGACAGGGGTGTCCTTCAGTGCTCCTTATCAGCTTAGTGGGTTGCCCCAGGGCCTTTGAACGTCAACATGACTGTTGAAACCCAGGAAGTGTCGAGTTCTGGATGGTCAGTTCTTTCCCATACTTTTAGCACAGGACACATTCCCTTTCCCTTAAGTGCTTCCGACTCTATTTGGAAAATCCCCACTTAAAATTCCCTCAGACAACTCCTGTCAGAGCCCCTAGTCCTCTTCACTATGATGGCTTCTTCATCTCTGTGTCCTCCCTTTGCATCCTCCAAGGAAGAGCCCAGGCCGTTCAGCTCTTCGTTTCCTGATGATCACAAGCTTTCCCCGTCACAGACACTCAGTCGCGGGGGCCACTTTGGTTCACTGAAGAGAGAGAAGCTAATTGGCCCATATGGGAGGATGAACGTGCCACCTGGGACCCATCTGTCCCCTGACCCGGAAGACAGATTCTGCCTGCTTTGTTGTCCCGGGTCAGAGGAGCCACATGCAGTTCAAAGTGGTGGAAGTCGAATGCAGGGACGTTTGACAGTGCCCCTCTTTAATTAGATAAAGGGGACTTGTTGGTATGTGGCAGGGAGGGGATCGATGGAGTCCCGGCCCCTGTGCCTCTAACAATGGTCCTTCTCACAGTGGCAAGAGTGAGCCTCTAAGAAGTGATTAATGTGAGCCCCTGCTGAGAACTTCGGATTGATCTTGGCTAAGAAAATGTCATTTTTCTGCCCGTCCCTTGGTTTCAGAGAGAAAATACAGAGAGGAAAGTTTCCCACAAACCTAAGAGTCGACACAGGACGTTTTCAAAGAAGACAGAGGGAACGCACGTGAGCCATGCTGGGGCAGAAATGAGCACCTCTGGTTCCCCTCCATGATTGCACTACCTCCACTCCCCGCCATCCGGCTGCCTGCCGTCACCCTTAACAAGGACATGCCTGATCCTCCATGGGGCACTCTGCTCTCGCAGGCTGTCGATCCCGCGCTACGGTGGCGTTCATTCAGTTTTCTGTGTATTTTCAGGGTACCCGCTCGTCTCCTGACACCGACTTCAGCTCCGAGAAAGTGGAAATAAATCTGACAAGGTCCCAGCCCAGAAGCAACTCAGATTTTAATGAAGAACCTACATATGAAAATATGAAATTATTATCTACTGTCAGAAACACAGTAATAAAGATGCCTAGGAGACGTCTCGGTGATGGAGAAAATAGAGGTGTCTGCTCTGTCTTTGTGCGCCCTCGTTCAACACCCAGGTATTAGCAGCAATCTTGTGGTCTGCGGGGCCGTGGGGTTACGCCAGGGAAAAGAACACTCAAATTTTAGGCTTTGAAAGATCGCTGTGCTCGGGAACGCCTGGGTGGTTCGGAGATCTAAGGAGATACAGTGTGGCTGGAGCTCAGTGGTCACAGGAAACGTGGCATAAATTGAGGGTGCAGAACAGAGCAGGGGTTTCATCCATAAAGCTCTACAGACTGCACTAAGGACTTGGTGTTTGGGATTTTTTCTTTTCTTTTCTTTTTTTTTTTTTTTTTGTCTGTTTTGTACCAAGGATTGAACCCGGGCACCTAACCACTGAGCAACATCCACAAGCCCCTCACTTTTTATCTTAAATACTTTTCTCACTAAGTTGCTGAGGGCCTCACTAAATTGACGAGGCTGACCTTGAACTTTGTCACCACAGTGACAAAGATGTGTGGGAAAGCATACTCCAGACTTGCAATCGGGCAGGACGAGAAATCACGTTATAGAAGGAGGGAGCCGGGAGTGGTGCCCAAGCCTGTCATCCCGGCAGCAGGGGAGGCTGAGGTAGGAGGATGGCAAGTTTGAGGCCAGCCTCAGCAACTTAGTGAGGTCCTAAGCAAGTTAGGGAGAACCTGTCTCAAAATAAAAAAATAAAAAAGGGTTAGGAATGCAGCTTATCTTCTTCAAAGTCACTAGGAAAAGCAGAATCACACCAGAAACATCACAACCACCACTAACATCATCTTTACCTCTATCACCATCACCACTATCACTACCATCACCACCATCACCACCATCACCACCACCATCACCACCACCATCACCACCATCACCACCACCATCACCACCATCACCACCACCATCACCACCACCACCACCACCATCACTACCACCACCATCACCATCACCACCACCACCATCAACCACTATCACCACCACCATCACCATCATCACCACCACCATCACCACCATCACCATCACCACCACCACCATCACCACTATCACCACCACCATCACTACCATCACCACCACCACCATCACCACCATCACCACCACCATCACCACCACCATCACCACCATCACCACCACCACCATCACCACCACCATCACCACCACCACCATCACCATCACCACCATCACCACCACCACCACCACCACCATCACCATCACCATCACCACCATCACCACCACCACCACCATCACCACCACCATCACCATCACCACCATCACCATCACCACCATCACCACCACCACCACCACCACCACCACCATCACCATCACCACCATCACCACCACCACCACCACCACCATCACCATCACCATCACCACCATCACCACCACCATCACCATCACCACCACCATCACCACCACCACCACCATCACCACCACCATCACCATCACCACCATCACCACCACCATCACCATCACCACCATCACCACCACCATCACCACTATCACCACCACCATCACTACCATCACCACCACCACCACCATCACCACCATCACCACCACCACCACCATCACCACCATCACTACCATCACCATCACCACCATCACCACCACCACCACCACCACCACCACCATCACCATCACCACCATCACCACCACCACCATCACCATCACCATCACCATCACCACCATCACCACCACCACCACCATCACCACCACCACCACCATCACCACCACCACCACCATCACCATCACCACCACCACCACCATCACCACCATCACTACCATCACCATCACCACCGTCACCACCACCACCACCACCACCACCACCACCATCACCACCATCACCACCACCACCACCACCATCACCACCATCACCACCACCACCACCACCACCACCACCACCATCACCACCATCACCACCACCACCACCACCATCACCACCATCACCACCACCACCACCATCACCACCATCACTACCATCACCATCACCACCATCACCACCACCACCACCACCACCACCACCATCACCACCATCACCATCACCACCATCACCACCACCACCATCACCATCACCATCACCATCACCACCATCACCACCACCACCACCATCACCACCACCACCACCATCACCACCACCACCACCATCACCATCACCACCACCACTACCATCACCACCACCATCACCATCACCACCATCACTACCATCACCATCACCACCATCACCACCACCACCACCACCACCACCACCACCATCACCACCACCACCACCATCACCATCACCACCATCACCACCACCACCACCATCACCATCACCACCACCACCACCATCACCACCACCATCACCATCACCACCATCACTACCATCACCATCACCACCATCACCACCATCACCACCACCACCATCACCATCACCACCATCACCATCACCACCATCACCACCATCACCACCATCACCACCACCACCACCATCAGTGTCGAGTTCTCAGTCTCCAACTACAACTACCTAATTGGAAACATCTTTCCCTGTCACTAGGTGTTCAGTCCGCATTGTCCTTCCCATCTCCTCTATTTCCTGGGCCTGGCTTCCTAGTTCCGTCGTGTGGTCAGATGTTCCCCACCGGTCCTTCACGGTTCTGATGTTGAATCCTGCCTTGAACATCCCCCCTGCATTCTAACCAGCCCTTCACCTTGGATCCCTTTGAGTGTTCAATTGTTCTGATTAGGAACGTCACAGAATCGTGGAGGGGCGACCACTGTGATTCAACTCTCCTCATTTCCTCTCCTGAAGAATAATCTCTCACCGTTTCAATCATCTCCACACCTTCCCAGCCCCCATGCTATCTTACGCTCTCTATTCAGCAGTCAGCTCGGTGAATATCCTCACCCCCAACTTCAAAGAAAAGACAAAGGCAACCCACATCTGCGAGCCTGCGCCTTCTCTATTCTGTACCTTAAACTCTTTCTTTGCACCGTTCTTTTATGATTTCAATTTATCTTTGTATCCAACTGTGTCTTTTCTCAGTTATCAATAATGGATAACAAACTAGTTACCTGATTGTTACTTCTTTTGAATCTTTTACTAAGAGCTCATCAGAGACAGCTGTGTTTTGAAGGCTTTAAATTCTATTCCGATTGGATCTGGTATCGACAGTATCTGCTATAATGATATCTCAGGTCACCACTGTTTTATTCTCTCTATACAGAGCAGACTTTGGGGACTTGATCACTCATCTCTCAGCTCTGATGAGGATAATCCTGCCCTATTCCCTAGGTAATTCTTTGCACCCCAGGGATGTATTCTTGTTAGGTACCTCTTTATCCCTCCTCTCCACAAGTGTGATCACACCCCCTGTACACCCACCTGGGACATTAGTCTTTTAAATCACAGCAGTGTGATTTTAATAGGTAACAAAAGGAGCTACATTAGTTTTTAAATGCCACCAGATATACTATTAACTCAGTGTTTATCAGAATGCTAATTAAGAAAAACTCCATGCAGAGGTTACTTTAAAAACACCACTTATGATTTTAGACATTTCCAACTACCTACGTGGGCAAAGCCAAGCACTAAATTGCCAGGAATCTGAATGAGGTTGTACAGATTCCTAGAAAATTGCTTTCCTCCAAGATTATGCTTTCATGTTGAGTATCATTAAAAACAAATGACCATATTCATATGCACAAATATGCTATAATGGAACCCACTGTTCTGCACAATTATTATGCACCAATAAAAACATTTTTAAAAGCGTTATTGTCAGGCTGTTCTTGAGATCACAAGCATCTTCTTTATAAGGATCTCAGGGATAGATTCCAACCTGATCCCTGTAGCAAGAGTTATTTTTATTCTGAGAAAGTGTCCTGCTTTTGTTTCATGATCTTGTAACAGAAAACAGTCAAGCTTTCCCCAGCAAGCCCAAAGGCAAATATTTGCCTTGACCATTTCTGGATTACATGTCATGACAGTTGCATTGTAACCTGATACTGAGTTCTGTTGCACAATTTTAATTTGCAATAGTTTATGGTGTTGCATGAACTGCTAGAGCCATTGAGCATCCTTTCTGGAAAAGATGGAGGCATAACTGAATAAATAATGTCTTCGTTTCCAGTGTCTTTGAAATGTGGTCTCCTCTTTATGGCTGTGAAAGGGTACCAATAACGTCCAGGAAGGAAGTCCCAGGCAAGCAGAGCCATCCGTATTGATGAGAACTCTGAACTCATCATTTGCACTTTCCTGGACTGAGTCTGGTGATGATATCTAACTCTGAGATGAGAGAGACAAAGTGGGTTCCAGGGGATCTTCCTCTGGAGGTGTTTTTCTTTCTTTGGAGTTGAAGGAAGCAGAGGTCAGGGTAAGAGGGAGGGTTTAGACACTGAGCACGTTGTAGTCAAAACAATATCATGAATCAAAAAATGACTGTGCTGGCGAGGAGGACTCATCCAGAGAAAAACGAAGTTCTGAGTAATTAAACCAGTCGCCCAAAGCAAGACAGAGTGTTTGAGACAAAAACAACTAGAGCCAGGTGCCATGCCTGTAATCACAGTGGCTCAGGAGGCTGAGGCAGGAGGATCGCGAGTTCAAAGCCAGCCTCAGCAACTTAGTGAGGTCCTGTGCAACTCAGTGAGACCCTCTGTTTAAACAAAATATAATAAAAGGCTGGGGATGTGGCTCAGTGGTTAAATGCCCACAGGTTCAATCCTTAGTTCAAAAAAAAAAAAAAAAGAAAAGAAAATTGGAATGCTCCTCCTCCGCTTGGGTCTCTGAAGATGATGAGCAAGCCCACATCTGATGTAGCAGCTTTCGAGTCTTGGAGTCCAGAGGAGCGCTGACTTTATTCTACTGGGATGAGAAGATCAGAAGAGAAGCCGTGAGCTCCATTTTGAATCTGCGAATGCTACAACTGGCCCTGGGTTCCTCTCGTTGGATAATACCTTGAGTTGCAAGAATATTTTTGTTTTCCATGATCTAGAGGAGTCTCTAACATCTCAACTGCAACTATTTTTGAAGAGAGGCATACCAAATTAAACTAAGTCGTCAGCAACATTTCTTTTGCATACGCCCCATGTTTAAAGGCTGACGGTCGAGTGAACTACAAGGGTGAGCAAGAGGAAGGAAATAAGCCGCAATCATAGTGACTGGCCCTCGGAAGCCTTTCTGCATGCATGTGACAGTTTGGCTGGGCCCTGTAGAGCTCGTGTGTTGGAAATGCAAGGCGCAGTACAACAGTGTGGAGGGCTGGGGACGTTAAGGGGTGACTGGGTCCTGAAGGCTCTGCTCTCAGGAATGGAGTCATGCTGTTACGGTGGAAGTGGAACTTGAGGAAAGAATGAACGTCTCTTTCTCATGTGCTTCCTCACCCTTCTGCCCTCCGAGAGGGTGATACAGATCTTGGCCCCTTGATCTGGGACTGCCTGACCTTCAGAACTGTGAGAAATAGATTTCTTTATAAAGTACCCAGTGTCAGGTACTCTCTTATGGCAACCCAAAACAGACAAAGACAATGAACAACTCAAATTCCTCTTGGAAGTAGGAAGAAAGGCTCTAAAATAAGTCAAGTACATAATCAGAACAAACGCTGTTCCTATGTATTACCAAAGGAAGGTTCAGGTGAAGGACAGCCTGGGTTTGAATTCTAGTCTTTTCTACTTGGTGACTTTGTGATTTTAAGTGAACTTGACTGTACTATTCTGCAGCATGATCATTTTTGTTGGTTTGAAGTCCTGAGAACTGAACCACAGGAGTGGCAAACACCCTATCACTGATCCATGTCCCCAGCTCTTTTTTTTTTTTTTAAATTCTGAATCAGGTTTCCACCAAGTTGTCCAGGCTGGCCTTGAGCTTGTGAATGCACTGCCTCAGCCCCTTGGGGAGCTGGGGTCATAAGCCTGTGCCACCACGTCTGCTCACACTGTTGGTTTTTTAAATCACCTACCTCACTGGGCACATGTGGATACAGAACAGCACCTGGTATATAGTAAGCATGTGAGAAGGATCTGCTGCCACAATGTTGGGAAGTCACTTTTAATTCTTTTTCAAAATGATCAACTGAGGCTCAGAAAATTGAGGCAATTTTTCCAAGTGTCCCACACAGCCAGAGAAGCCACCATGAGGCCGTAGTTACCTGCCCGTGCAGACATGTCAACACTCACCTGTTACGAGCAAACGTTAACCCATTGCTTGAACAGCAGTAATATCGTTGTCCCTTTGCCCTTGGTATCCAAAGCTCTGAATGTTAGAAAGTTCTCCTTACACCTGAAGGGCTTTCACGAGTGTTCTGCATTATGTCTTCCTTTGACCCTTGAAGCACCCAATGGGATGGAAGTTGCTAGAAATAGATTTCAGAAGAAAGGGAGTTGGGGGCTACTATTTGTAGATCTAGTTCTTCTTTTTGTAATTAATTTTTAAATTCATTCTAATTAGTTGTGCATGACAGTAGAATGAATTTATACATTTTGATAGATCATACATAAATGGAATGTAATCCCCCATTTTTCTGATTGTACATGTTGCAGGATCACATGGGTCATGCAGTCATACATGCACATGAGGTGATAATGTCTGCTTCACTCTGCTGTCCTTCCTTCCCCCATCCCCCTTCTCCTCCCTTCACTCCCCTCTACCTAATATACGGTAACTCTATTCTTCCCTATGCCTCCCCTTATTGTGAATTAGCATCTGCATATCAGAGAAAACATTCAGTCTTTGGTTTTTTGGGTCTGACTTATTTCACTTAGCTTGATATTCTCTAACTCCATCCATTTACCAGCAAGTGTCAGAATTTCATTCTTCTTTAAAGCTGAGAATTATGTGAGGTATATCTATATCTCACACTTTCTTATCCATTCATCTGTTGAAGGGCATCTAGGTTGGTTCCATATTTTAGTTATGGTGAATTGAGTTGTCATAAACATTGATATGGCTGCACCACTATAATATGTTGATTTTAAGTCCTTTGGGTATAAACTGAAGAGTGGGAGAGCTGGGTCAAATAGTGGTTCCATTCTGAGTTTTCTGAGGAATCTTCATACTGCTTTCCATAATGGTTGCACCAATTTGTATTTCCACCAGCAACGTATGAGTGTGCCTTTTCCCCACATCCTCGCCAACACTTATTGTTGCTTGTATTGTTGATAATTACCATTCTGATTGGTGTGAGATGAAATCTTGGAGTCATTTTGATTAGCATCTCTAATTGCTAGTGATGCTGGACATTTCTTCATGTATTTGTGGACCGATTGCATATCTTAATTGTGCTTAGTGGTTTCCAGTGTTCACATGTGGATTCATCTAGAGGAAGTGACTGAGTGGACCAGAACTACAGGCCCAAAAAGAGAATCACCACAAAATCCAGGAAGACTGAAGGTACAGAGCTGAACAGGATCAGAGAAACTGCAGCCATATGCTACGGGTGGAGGGTTGTGTGACCGCACAGAGGTTACTTAACCTCTGTTAAATCCAGCAAAATGCAATGAATGAAATAAAAGCATGCATAAGAGGAACATACCTCACTTATACATTTTAAAAATACTCCTACTACTGAGCTTTACAGATATTCTGGCATTTGCTGGTAAATGGATGGAGCTGTAGAATATCATGTTAAGTGAAATAAGCCAAACCTAAAAAGACCAAATGTTTTCTCTGATATGCAGAAGCTAATTCACAATAAGGGGGAGGGATAGGGAAGAACAGAGTTACTTTAGATTGGGTAGAAGGGAGTGAAGGGAGGGGAAGGGGGATGGGGGAAGGAAGGACAGCAGAGTGAAACAGACATTATGACTTCATGTGCAGGTATGACTGCATGACCCGTGTGATCCTGCAACATGTATAATCAGAAAAATGGAGGATTACACTCCATTTATGTATGATCTATCAAAATGTATAAATGCATTCTACTGTCATGTACAACTTCTTGGAACAAAAAAATTTTTAAATTATTTTTAAAAATACTCCTGTTTCATTATTGTGTTGACGTGTTTGTGCCCGGGTCTATGTGACCCATCCTCTCCCTGCTTCTGGGCACTGCCCACCCCTAGTACTCTTCTTTCTAAACTAAACTCCATTTATGCCATTTTCATCCTCCAGTTTTTGAATGTCCAGCTCATGGACACCTCGGGGCTTTTGCAGTTTTTCTTCCATCTTGAACCTTCCTTCTCCATACTAGGGCTCAGCTAAGGAGTGTCCCCGACCATCTCTCTGAATAGATCCTTCTCCTCCTAGTCCTGCTCTAGCCTGCCTCCCCCGTTGTTTCCTGCAGTGCAATCCCAGAAGCGATTGCTCGGTCCTTCACAGATTTTGTTTTTTCTGTAGAACGTGGACTCTATGAAGAGAGTTGTTTTATGATGTGTTGACCATCATCTACCTTGGAACCTGGAAGGTTGAGGACTTTCACTAGGTAGCAAGAATAACCGTGACAAACTCTCAGGGCGTCCTTACCTCAGGATTCCACCTGGCTCTCGTACCTCTCCATTCAACCCTCACCATTACCCAAGGAGTTGCTTTGATCATTTCTGCCATTATCACTATTCCTAGTTTATGGATGAGGGAACAGGTCCGGACTTTCCCTGAGTCACACTATTTCAGAGCAGCAGACCTGAAATGCCGATTCCATGACTTTGGTCCAAGATCCCAAGCTCTTACTCCCATCCGCATTTGTATCCGCCATCCTCCTCATCTTAGGAATGAGTGAATGAATGGATGGCTGTTCCAGGAATAGCTAGGTGTCCCAAGACAGATGGTCTTTTCCAAGTTCCAAACTATCATGGATTGAACTTTTTGGTCTCTCTACAATTCAAATATCGAGATTCTGACCACTAAGGGTCAGGATCTCAAGATATTAAGAAGGGAGAGGATGTGGTCATGAGGGTGGAGCCCTTATAAACGGGATTAGTGCCCTTATAAAAGGGATCCCAGAACATTCTCCCACTCTTCCCACTGTGTGAAGGTGCCCTGGGAAGTCGGCGTTCTGCAACCCAGAATGGCTCTCACCAGAACCCAGCCACAATGACAGCCCGATGGTGAACTTCTGGCTTTGGGAATGGTGAGGAATAAATGTCTGTTATTCCTAAGCTGAATGAGTCTGTGCTACTTTGTTGCAGCACCCCAAACAGTGGCCATTTTAACTTGGGACAGAAAAAAGTCCACTGAAGAGACCTGGCCTGGGGAAGCTTGGACACTAAGACTTGGAGTCCTTTTAGCTTCCTAGGATGGCCATCCCAACACAGCACAGCTCAGTCATGAAGGCCGGGTCAGCCCCTGGGACGGGACAGTTACCACCCCGCAAAGATGCTGTGCTCTGGGGCTTGACCATTCACGAAGTGGTAGTGCATGTTGCACAAGCTCAGTTCAGCGTGGCCCTGGGAAATTCTCAGTCCTACCTCCTTATGCTCGGAAGACAGGTGGGCGCAGAATCAGAAACTGCCCCAGGCTTCCTTCTTTCTCCTTCATCCTCCAAGATGTTCTCTGAACACAACAGCGTTCAAAGAGCTTGTGAGGGGTGCATCCAAGTGTGTGGCTGATCACGATTCTTTTCTAAATGCCTCGTGAAACGCCGGTCTGAACGCCTTGACTGGGCTCTGGGAGGATTATCTCTTTTCACTTTCAAGTCTTGGACATTTTATTCCAATGGTGTCATCAATATTGATCATGTGTCGACTGTGCATAATGATAATACTAATAACCTGCATTTATACAGTCCATATAAACCCTGGAGTTGGCAAGGAAGTAGCAAGGTCATCCACTCTGACGTGGCTCACACAGCCCATCCCAGTATTGATTTTGTCCCACTGAATCCTCAGAATCACATGAGGCGAGCTGAAATACTGGTTCTAATTTAAAGATGGAGAGAAGCAGTAAGGATGACTCCCCTAAGGTCACATGAGATAACTGACAGAGTTGGCACTCACGTCACCATGAAGTGACACAAGGTGATTGACAGCTACAACCTGCCAGCTCTATCTGGGATGTATTAGTTTGCTTTTACTGTGTAATGAACCTTTTCAAAACATAGTGACTCGACACAGCATCGTTTACTTGGTTCATCATACTGTGGATTAGCAATTTGGCTGAGCCTGATAGGGCGGCTCTTTGGGTCTTAGCTGAGGTTGGTGGATATCGTAGTTGGTTCTGGGAGCTGACTGACCATCTTTAGTGGGTGTTCTTCCTCCGGCCAGCTAGCTTGGACTTTCTAATGGCAACTGGCGGACTCCAAATAGAAAGGTCACTGCGAGATCTCCTGAGGCCTAGGCACAGAACAGGAGCACATTGCTTCTGCAAATTTCTATCTGCCAAGGCAAATCACAAGGGTGGCTCAGATTCAAGGAGAAAGGATAAAAACCCCATCTCTTGCTGGAAGGGGATACAAAGTTCTCTACTGAATGGTACGGAAACAAGAAACGGAAGCATTTATAGCCCTTTTCCAAAAAAAACTGACTGCAGAATTTTACATGATAAATAACTTTGTAAAGAACATGATCCTTGCATCCAGAACTTTTACATTATAAAGATTAAGGAATAAAGAAAACATGGTATGTATACACAATGGAGTACTATGCAGCCATAAAGAACGAAATTATGGCATTTGCTGGTAGATGGATGGAGATGGAGACTAGCATGCTCAGTGAAATAAGCCAGACCCAGGAAGTCAAAGGTGAAATGTTTTCTCTGATATGCAGAAATTAGTCTCAAATAAGGAAAAAAGCTAGAGAAAAGCAAACCAAACTAAGGGAAAGAGAAAGAGAGAGAAGAAATGGAGGGGTATTCCATCAGAATAAAAGAAAGATTAGGGAATAGAAGAAGAGGACTAAGGGGGAAGGAGGAGGGATGGAATAAGGGAAAGACAGTGGACTGACTCTCACCTACCTTTCCTAGGTACATATGTGAATGTACAACAGTGCATCTCACCATTAAGGATATCAGGGCTGGGAAGGTAGCTCAGCTGGTAGAGTGCTTGCCTCCCAAGCACAAGGCCCTGAGTTCGATCCCCAGTACCACACACACACACACACAAAAGGATATCCACCAGACACTGATAAAAATATAAGTAAACAGCAGAAAGATCAGTAGTGAGGGGGAGGGAGGAGGCAGAGGGTAAGGGTAAGTCCTGGGGACTAAAGTGGAGCAAACCATGTTGTATATTTATAATCATATCAAAACTAATTCTAACATTATGTATAGTCAATATGAACCAATAAAACTGGGGAAATATTTTAAAATAAATAAGAAATTCAAAATGAGTATTAACTACAAACAAAAAGATTAGCGAGTTGGTCCGTTCCCCATTACTATAACAGAAATACCAGATAATTAATTTATAAAGAGAAAACTTTACCTTGACTCATGGTTTTGGAAGTTTCCATTCAGGAGGAGGAGACGTCATTGCTTTGGCCCCTGAGGAGGCGGCACATCCTGATGGAAATGCATGGTCGAAGAAAACATGGGTAACACCACCCAGAGGGCAAAGAGAAAGAGAAAATACTGGGTTCTCCCAATCACTTTGGAGGACCTGCCTCCAAAGACATAAGAACTTCCAGTTAGGCCCCAGGTCCTAACGGTCCTGTCACCCCCCCCCCCCCATGGTGACACCCTGGGAACCAAGCCTTCAACACATGGGTCCAAACATAGCACTCGCATACATTTTAACGTAAAAATATACAGAATAACTCACCTACGAGGATGTCTCACTCGTTCAAAGTACTTGCACATCTCTTTTCTCTTGAACCAGAGATGTAAGGCAGAAGGGTTATTCCGCAGCTGCGCCACATCTGGAAAATCTGAGATTCAGAAAACACCAGCAACCATCCAAAGACGTAGGTCGAAGCACCTACTCTGGTTCCCTCATCTGCGTCAAGACAGCTTTCTGCTGCAACTCTGCTTCACGGTGCATGGAAGTGTTCTGAAGACCGGTAGTGGGAAGGGAAAGATGCAGACGGTCCTGTAAGACCCCAATAGCATCTTCATGTAAACTCCTAAGAGCGCCCTAGCTCTTCCCTCTGCGGAAGCCAGTTGTGACCCCTGACTCTTCCCCCACCAAGGGGCTTCAGAATGGCCCAAACGCTCTGTCCTGATCTTAGTGCTCCCAAGAAGTTTCTCCATGAGTCCAAACGGTTGCCAAGTATTCCTGCGAGTTGTAAAATGTTGTAGGCTTTGCACAGAGGCGTTTCCACGTAACCCGCGCAATTGCAGATTCTTCTGCACAGTTCGAAGATCTGCAAACCAAGACACCTGCGGCTGCAGCTAAAGAAATCGCACTCAACCCGGTTCAAGTAAAACAGCCACAAGAGAGAATTTAGAGGTTCACAGTTGGAGTCAGTGGTGCCCTGGTGCTTTAAAAAAAAAAAACCCACCCGCTCAGTCAAGTCCTTTCCTCCACCTTGATTTTAAAAGTTCACAGTTAGTGTTTTCCCTCAGGGGAGGGACAATGGCTGCTACAAGCTCCTGGTTCTTAAAGTTGTAATTGGACACCATGGCTTTATTTTAGGTGGTGCTTCTCCCACGCAAGGAAAGCGCTCTACCACTGAGCCCCATCCCCAGCCTGGAAGGAATCGTCTTACTCCTGGTAACTCTAGCGCAACTCCAGGGAGGATCCTCACTGGACGAGCCTGAGTCACGGGTCCATGCCTGGACCAATCACAGTTGTCCAAGGCACGCAGGCGCTCTGATTGGTCAGAGCTGGGTCCTGCTGGTGATGTTGGATGCGGTGCGTCCTTCAGAAACACTGAGAAATCAGGGGCTGGGGGTATAGCTCAGTTGGTAGGGTGCTTGCCTCAATGTGCACAAGGTCCTGGGTTCAATCCCCAGCACCACTTAAAAGAAAAAAAAAAAAAAAAAAAGAAAGAAGGAAAAAATAGGTTCGGATAAGGAAAGGTACCAGAAGAGGTCAAGAATGCTCTGAGGAAAGAATAACAGAAATCCAGCACAGCCACCAAGAGAGAGGCATGTTTACAAAGCAATTTCTCTAAGATGAAGAGACATAGTCCAAAACGCCAATTTGGACTGTATACACTATCTCTGTCACTTACCACAGGTCTTGATGGTGTCCTGATTAATTATTCATAACAACAAGAGTTATAATAGCACTAATAATAGCCATCATAGTAATATTGACAAAATGGGCTTATGCATATTGCTGTTCTAAGCTCTTATATAAACTTATTTATCTTCATAGAAAGATGATTAGGTTAGTGCTACTATTATACCCCTTTTCCAGATGAAGAAACTGAGTCAAGGAGATTTTTAAAATTGGTGCACAAAGACGCTTCTAAAGGCAGGGAAGAGTGAATGCTCAAACGCCTGCCCTGTCAGCAATAAAGTCTCTAATGTCTCCTGTTGCATGTTTATAGAGTTCCTGAATCTATACATTATGCTAAGCATGAAAACAGCTGAACTTAAATGATATTTATATAATATTCCAAAACTGGCAAAAACCACGGAGACAGACAACAGATCCGTGTGGCCAGGGTCTGAGGGGGAGAGAGGGGTTGATGACAAAGGGCCCAGCAGGGTGTGGCGAGTAACGGAGTTTGTATCTCATTTGTAATGCTTGAGACCCAGTGTGTTTGTTAAAACTCACAGAACGGTGTACTAAAAGGTTGAATTTAATGTATGCAAATTGTACCTTAAGAAAAAATGAAAAAAGTTAGCCTTGGAGACTCATCAATCTCTTCTATAAATATATGTGTGTGTTTTTCCTAGAAAACTTGTGTTTTAATATGCTCACAACAGATGAAGTTAGCCCCGTTGGAAACGTCCTTGGTGTCTCGCTACCTTCCTGTAAGGGGTAAGGCCACCGACTTTGGAATCCTGCTGAGTTAGTTCCAGCGTTGGCGTTGTCACCTAAGAGTACCACCTGTGGGCAAGTCACTTCACCTTGCTAAGCCTCCGTGTCCCAGTCACAAAGTGAGTGGGCGATATGGTTTGGGAGTGAGGTGTTCCCCACAAAGCTCCTGTTAGTACGGGACTGTTCGGAGGTGAGACGACCAGACGTGACAGCTGTGACCTTATCCGTCCATCATGGTTCGACTGGACTGACTGGGCGGTAACTCTAGGCAGGTGGGGCGAGGCAGGAGGAGGTGGGTGGCTGGGAGCGTGCCCTGAAAGGCACATCTTCCTGTGGCCCCTTCCGTCTCTCTGCTTTCTGGCCACTGTGCCTGAACAGCTTCCCTCTGCCATGCCTTTCTTCCATGTTGGTCCCAGAGCAATTGACTCAACCCAGCATGGACTAAACCTCTGAAACCTGAGCCAGAATAAACTTTTTCAACCTCTATGTTGTTCTTGTCAGGTATTTTGGTCACAGGGATGCTAAGCTAAGAAAATGGGTCTGGTGGTACCTATATAAGACGGCACTTTCCTGAAAGAATTCTGTTAGGGCTAACTATTACCATGGAATGTTATGTTTATGATCAATCCACGATCAAGAGTCTACCATCTGCAATCTCCATCAGAATAAAAATCACGTTCTTCACAGAACTAGAGAAAAACAGTTCCAAAATGCATTTGGAAGAATAAAAGACCCAGGAGAGCCAAAGCAACTCTAAGCCAGAAGAGCAATTCTGGAAGCATCAAAATACCTGACTTCAACCTGCACGGTCCTGACATCCAAAGAGACTCACAGACCAATGGTACAGAATAGAAGACACAGAGACAAATCCCAAAGACATGGCCCCTGATCCTTGACAGGGGCGCCAAAAGCATACACGAGGGAAGAGACAGCCTTTATAACAAAAGGTGCTGGGAAAACCTGGGCATCCATATGTAGAGGAATGAAAGTAGACCTTTATCTCTCACCCTGCAGGAAAGTCAACTAAAAGTGGATCGAGGACCTGAGAATCAAACCAGAATCCTAATCACTCCTAGAAGAAAAGGTAAGGCCAACGCTCCAACATATAGGCACAGGTGATGATTTTCTCAATAGGACCCCAAATCTCAGGAAATAGAACCAAGAGTTAATATATGTGATGGAATTGAATTAAAATGCTGCATAGTAAAGGAAACAAGAATATGAAGAGAGAATTTATATGACTGGAGAGGAAAAGTCCATGATAAGGAAGGGATACTTATTGTCATGTCTCTGGATGCCTTTACCCTCCAGTGACTTTGCTGCCCTTCCTCTCCTGCCTCTGTATGACTGTGGAGTGTCCCAGAGCTAGTGAATATCCCAGGCTCCCAGGGCACCTGGCATCCGATTGGACTGGCCAATGGCAGGCAGTGGCCGGAGACCGCAGAAAGAACCAAGGGAGAGACAGGGCCGGTTTCCGGCTACTCTCTTCAGATGGCTTCTGGGGCAGGGACTGCTTCCTCCATGGCTTCAGCTCTCCTGGGACAGATCAATCATGGGCCCTCTTGACCTCTCTGGACAAAAGTTGGCAGCTGCTCCTATTTGCTCATCTCTGGGCTACCATTTCATCTATGTTGGATTTTCACTCCTCGATCATCTAGGCAAATAATTCTCCCTGTTATGTCCCTTCTATTTGACATAATCCTCATTGCTGATATTTTTGCAGACCCCAGTTTGGAAAGCATGGATCTGCCTTCTGCTTCCTGGTTCACCATGAGCTCACTGTGTGTTCAGAGAGCTGATCACTGCGATCTGCTATTCTGCCAGAACCTGGTGCCACGGCTTGGACTGATTTTCTTGCCGTTAGTCTGGGTAACATATGCTGCATTCTCTTTACTGATTGCTTTTGATTCTGTGGTTTCTTTGGGTTGCTGAGCCAATTACTAAACGGATGATGGAGGAATCTTCTCGCCTCTTCCTTGAGCAGGACCCGACAGCCAGAGCATCCTCAGACCCCTGGCCTGAGGCCTGGCCGGTTCTTCCTGCAGCCACAGGCCCCAGACCCTGACAGTTGCTGGTCCCTAAACTCGCACACCGTGAGGCACACAGCCAACAGCCCTGCTGGCTCTGCCAACATCACAAGTTGTAAAAGCCTAGAAATGAGGACACTCCCCTGTCTGAGTTAATTAAGATTTCAGCTTCCAGCAGATGCTCTGGGGCCTGTGGAAAAAAAAATTCCTGTTTCTGCTTTTCCATGAGCTCCTCTGTGTCTTCATGTCCAGACTTTCCCCTGAGACCCTGGAGGAAAAGAACATGGCTCCTCAGTCTCTTCTCAGACCACCGTGGCAACCACGGACCACGGCCAATCTCAGAAACCGTAATAGCCTGGGCTTCCTGAACGTGTCCTACGTCCCAGGCTCCTGCTCAGCAACATTCAGAGCGAGCCCCTCATTCTGTCCTTACTGCAAAATCTAACAGCGAAATCCTGTGTTCCACATTTTCAGCCGAAAAATGGCTTTAGACGTTATGTCACTACGCAAATGCCTGTCACCTCATCAAAGAGAATTTCCCAGCCCCGTCTCCTCTGACACACACACACACTTTTGCCTTGCCTGCTTTGTTCATGCAGTTCTTATTGCTACTCAACCTACATAGCCATTCACTTTTAATTTTCTATCTTCCCCCACAGGAAGGCAAATAATGGAGGATAATGTCTCCGTTCCTCACTTTCTGCGTCTCCAGCACCTCATAATTTCTGACACACAGGTGCTCCTAAAAATCAGCTGCGTGAACTTGTTAAGGGAACCGCTTCCTTCATGGCACCCATTATTTGCAGAGAAAGTTCCAATCATTTATGTCAACTGTGGCCACCTGCCCAGAGTGTGAGATGCAGGAGAATCGAGGCCTTGCCTCAAACAGTGCCTTCCATTCAGTAAGGGGTTAATAAGTGCTGCTCTAGAGCCCTGAGCTGGAACTGAACTCTCTTCTCTTTGATTCCCAATGCCTGGCTTGCCCTCCAGGCCTGGCTTGGTCCTGGGTCACTTGCATCACACGCACCCGTGAACAGAGCTAGAGGTGTCCCTCCACACAGGGGTCCAGGGAGTCCCTTCCACAAGGTCACGTGGCCACAAAACTATGGCCCAGCTGGGGAGGAGGGCCCTGAACTCACAGCCAACATCATCACGTCCCAGCTTGACAATGCTGGGAAGGTCTGTGGGGGGACTTCCTAAGTGTCAGTGCAGAGCTTTGATGGAGTAAATAATGATGTAAATGGTCCCTAAGAGTCAAAAGGGGAAAAGGAAGAGAATATCATTTTTCACTTCCTGGAGTTCAAATCTCAGCAACTGTCCCAAGAGCCCAAAGCCAGGACCTGAAAGCAGGCGTGTCTGATCTCAAAGCCCAAGCAGTTCAGCGTCATGCAGCTGGAACATGCAGGTGCATCCTTTTAAAGCAAAGGTGAAATGTGAGGATTACATAGGTCAAAAGTCAAGTGTAAGTCCACACAGCTATCCAGGGCCCAATCCAGGTTCTGACACTGAAGCCAGGATTAAAGACAGGCAGTTAGGATAGATAGTTGATCAGCTGTAATTGAGGAAATGGAGGTCAGTTTGGATCCAGGAAGTTGGAAGCTGCCCCTGGGAGACTGGAACGTCAGTGTCTCCAGAGCCCTTTGATCACCAAGGTTACCTGCCTCTACTACCCCTCCCAGAAGACTGTAGGCAGGTAATTGCTAATTAATGCCCCCTGGGCTGCCTGAATCACTCCATTTGACCCTTCCCCCTGTGCATCTGCTTCCCACCCTTTGGCCATTCCGCCAGCATCACCTGGGCCTGGTCATATAGGCAGGAAGGAGAGAGTTGACACTCAAACCATGTTTTGCCTGCAAATCCCAGTCTCTCAGAGGCCTGTTCCAGCGGAAGCTGCTGTGCCCCATAAATCAGAGAGCAGGATCACTTCTCAGGAAGAGGATGGACTCTCGCCAGGGAAACTCCAAGGGCAGTCCTCGTCTGCTTAAGCTCGAGTCCACTTCCATGGTCCCTCAGAGCTCAGGTCAGCCCTCCACCCACTCCAGCTGCGGCCTCTCCACCCTTCAGGTTCCAGGATGCTCAGTCTGCAAAGCCACGCGTGGCTGTTCATCTCCCAGAACCTCCTCTAAGTCAGCTCCCTCCGCTCTCGCATCTCCAGGCCGGGAGCAGAGGGCTTCTGCAGCCATGCGTCTGACCCAAGGTCAGACGTCCAAGAAGCTGGACTCGACTTCTGAACCCTGCTGATTAGTGTCCTAAAAGGGTTGGCTGTCCTAAAACCATTTGGCCTGCCTCTAATGATGTCATCAAACCAAAACTCCTGAGACTGAGAAATCTCTGAAATTAAGGGTTTGTAGTGTCATGACTCACCAGAAAAAGAATCAGGTCTTGGGAGAAGTTCCCACAACTTCCACCGACAGGTGGCAAATGGTAGCCAACAGAGATAAGAGCGCTTTTAGAAATTCCAGGGAAAACGCTGTTTCCATTGAACCTTGGATATAGGTAAGAGGGTGGTAAAAGCTTTGCAGGAGTACCATCCGGTAGAGAAAGGTTGCTTCTCCATCGGTCGGGGTTAACATTCTGGAAAGTTGATAGGTGAACAGTTGGGCTGGCCCTGATCGTTGAGTTAAGGTTTTAACACACACTCGAGAATGTAAAATGGTCTTCTGTTCTTTGGGGCCCAGAGCTTGTAACTGATTAACCTCCTTTCATCTCTCCTTCTTTACATCCTCTGGCCAGTTGTAATTAAATTTTAAGACATCTCCAAATGTTTCTTTTATCAATACTAAATATGCAGAGATCCCTGCAAACTTTGAACTCCACATTTATTTGGAAACAGTTATAGATTCATCGACAGCCATAAAAATCCTATGAGAAGAATCCCGTAATATCTTTCAGGTTGTTTCTTGCAATAGCAACCTCTTTGGAAACTGTAGTTGGATATCACACGCAGAGAATGGACATCGCTAAGTCAAGGTGACAAGTACTTCCTTCACCGTGAAGATCTCTGTGCCACTTGTCTTATCCACACCCACCCTCACCCATCACCTCCTTCACCTCCGGCAACCACCAATCTGTTCTCCATCTCAACCTTGTTGGCATTTCCAGAATGTTCTCTACTATATGTAAACTTTTTAATGATTGGTTTCAATCATTAAATCTTTCAAGATTCATGCACCAAGAGTTCATTCATTTTTATCACAGGGTATTTTAGTAATCAAAGGCATAAATCCATGCCAGTTTGTTTCCATTGAAACACTGAAGAACATCTGGGTCATTTCAAACTTGGCAAGTTTGAATAAATTTGCTACACACCTTGGCACACACAGGTTTTTGTGTGAATGTGTTTTTATTTCTCTGGGATAAATGTTCTGCTGAGTCATGCCATAGGTGCATAGGTTTAGTTTTTTAAGTAGGTGCCAAAGTTATTTTTTAGAGTGGTTGTGCCATTTTACATTCCCACCAGTTTCTCCATGTCCTCACCAGAATTTAGTGTTGGAATTTTGTTTTTTTTTTAAATATATCTTCATTATATCCAGTTGTTTGAATTTGTACTTCCCTGGTTGCCAAGAATGTGAACATCTTCCCAGGTGCTCACTTGCCAAGTATCTAGACTCTTCATGTCTTTTATCCATTTTGTAATTGGATTTTTTTCTGTTTGCCCTTTGTAGTATTGAAAATTCTTTATATATTTAGATACTAGTCCTTCATCAGATATGTGGTAGGCAAACATTTTCTTGCATCTGTATCTTGTATTTTGCTTCCTCTTATAAAGGGCTTTTGCATAGAACAAGGTTATTCATTTTTTATGAAATACACTTTTTCTTTTATGGATGTACTTTTGGTATCAAGTCTTAGAACTGTCTGCCTAACCCAATGTCCCTACATTTCTATCTTTAAAAAAAAAATAGCTTTCACCTGGAGTGGTGGTACATTCCTCTAATTCCATTGGTTTGGGAGGCTGAGTCAGGAGGATTCCAAGTTCAAAGCCAGCCTCAATAATTTAGCAAGGCCCTAAGCAAATTAGTGAGACCCTGTCTCAAAATAAAAAATAAAAAGGCTGGGGATGTGTCTCAGTAGTTAAGTGCCTCTGGGTTCAATTTCTGATACCAAAAAAAAAAAAAAAAACAACTTTGCCTTTTGCATTTAAATATATGATTTGATTTAAATAAGTTATTGAATTATTGTGTAAGATATGAAACCATGTAAAGGTTATTTTTTTTTTTCAGTTCAGTTGACTTTCCACATAACTTTCAGAGTAATTCTATGTAAAAATATCTTGCTAGGATTTTGCTAGGGATTCTTTTAAACCCAAATATTAATTTGGATAGAATGGTTATTTTTACCACCAGATGATAGACTTCTTTGGGAGGTACTTATACACTTACAAACACATTTTCCTCAACAGTTACAGGGCTATTCAAATAATCTCTTTCTTATTGAGTGAGTTCTGGTAGTTCATGTTTTTCAAGGAATTGTTTCCTTTCATGTAAGATGCCATACTGATGTTTATAGAGTCCTTCATAGTCTTCCCTGATATTGTTTTGCTATCTGTAGCGTCTGCAGTGATGACCCCTGATTCATTCCTGATATTGGTAAATTATATCTACTCTCCTTTTTTCCTTTGTCCTTCTTGCTAGTGTTTTGTATCTTACTGATCTCTGCAAATAACTAGTTCCTTTATTCATTGATTTTTCTCTTTCATTTTTCTGTGTTCAGTTTCATAGATTTCTGCTCTTATCTTTATTATTTCCTTGTTTGCCTTAGGTTTATTTTGCTTTTCTATTTTCTAGGTTCTTCCTGAGATGGCTGATTATGGATTTGAATCTTTTCCTCTCTTCTACTCTATGTACTCTGTTCTATAATTTTTCCTCTCAGTATTCCTTGAGCTGGTTCCCATAAATTCTGATACATTGTATTTTTATTCCACTAAATATATTTATCTATGTTTCTCTTGAGATTCCCTTGCTCATTCATGACTTTATGACTTAGAATTGTATTGTGTATTTTTCAAACATATGAATTTTTTGTTTTGTTTTTGTTTGTTACAGAGCTGGGGATCAAAACCAGGGCCTCGCACATGCCAGGTAAGCACTCTACTGCTGAACTACATCCTCAGCCCTTGTTCGAAGTTTTTCTGTGGTTTCTGTTATTGATCTCTAGCATCAGTTCCCTTGTGATGAGAAAATAGGCTCCATATGAATTCAATTATTATTTTTTTACAAATAAATATTAACTTTATTTTTTTGAAAAACAAAGAAATAAGAAGAAACCAAGCTTTCACACAAAAGACATATTAAAATTGATAAATTGCCATAGGAAATCAAATAAATGCAACAATTAGCCTACACATATTTTTGAGACTTTCAGAAATGACACTGACATCTATAATTTCTTTCATAAAATGTTATCACATCACATTATTATTTTAAATTTTTAAAGTTTATTTTATTACTCAAGATGTGCTCTTGGTAACTGTTTCATGAGCACTGAACTGACTGTCCGTTCTGCTGTTGTTTGGTGGCATGGTCTAGAAATGTTGACTACAGCCTGTTGTTTGATGGTATTAGCAAATCTTTCTATTCCCTTGCTTGTTCTCAGTCCTATTTCTTTATCAACTCTGCAGACAGGGGTGTTGAAACCTCCAAATACAATTGTGCAATTGTCTCTTTTCACGTTGTCTTCTATCAACTTTCACACTATGTATTTTGCAACTCTATTTAATGAATACATAGTTAGCATTGTTATTTATTAATGTACTAATCATTTCATCACTGTATACTATTCCTTTATACTATTTAATGTTGTATAATATTCCTTTCTGTCTCTGCCAAAGTCTACTGTATATGATATTAATATAGTCATTCCTGATTGTTATTGTTTAATGTTCATATGATAGTTCTTTCTTCCACCTTTTCACTTCAATCCTGCTTATAGCGTTATGTGTGAAACTATTTTCTCATAGATGGTACATATTTGGGTCATGTATTTGGTTTAAGCCATACTGCCATTCTCTGTCTTTTACTTGGCATATTTAAATCACTTGTATTTAATATAAAGATTGATGTTTTAGGGTTTAACTTACCTCTTCTTTTTCCTATTTGCTTCCCATGTTTGAGTTTTTTGTAGAACTGGGTGTTGAACTTGGCAAGCACTAAGCTACATCCCAGTCCTTTTTATTTTATTTTGAAGCAGGTTCTTGCTAAATTGAAGAGGCTGACCTCAGACTTGTGATCCTCCTGCCTCAACCTCTCCGGTAGCTGGGATTACAGGTGTGCACCAGCGCACCTGGCTTGTTCTCCATATTTTTATTACCCTCCATGGACATACATTTTCAGTCTCCTGGTGGTGTCATTTGACCAATTCGAATGAAATCTTAACTCCCTATCTGCTCATTTGCCTCCCCCGTTCATGAGATAATTATCTTAAATATTTCCTTTACATACATTTTAAATGTTAATGTATGCTGTAAGTTTTGCTCTGTCAAACTTAATTTAGAAAAACTCAGGAAAGAAAATCTATCTTAATCCCTTCGTAATTTTACTTACACATCCTTTTTTTCCATCCTTTACAGTTTCCTTTCTGATTAGATAACTTCCTTTTTCTGTTAGTTTTTTTTAGGTTCATCTGCAGTTGATGAATCCTCTTAGTTTTCTTATCTGAGAATGTCTTGATTTCATTTCCTGAGCAGCATTTTTACTAGATAGGAATCCGTGTTGAGAGTTCTTTTCTTTTAACTCGAAAGAAAATTTTGTGCCACTTCCGTCTGATCTCCCTGCCTGGTGAAAGAGTCTCTGTGATCATGATCGTTTCTGACAGATAGAGAGGCATCTCTCTCTAGCTGCTATCACGATTTTTTGTCTGTAGTATTGAGAAGTTTGAACATGATTTTTCTTGTTATGAACTCCTTTGGGTTTATTGTGTTTGGGGTTCACTCAGCTTCTTGAATTGACAGATTTGTGTCTTCCGCCAAATTTAGAAAAAAATTCAGCCATTGTTTCTTTGAATCCTTGGTGCAACTCCACAACTTGTTTGCATGTGCTTAGACCCTTCATTGTGGTCTCACACATCCTTGAGGGTCCAGTCAATTTTCTCTCTCTTGCTCAGATTTGGTCATTTCTTTTGGTCTGTTTTCCAGTTTACTGATTCTTTCTGCTCTTTCCATTCTGGTATTCAGCCTATCCATTGAGATTTTTATTTCAGTTACTGTGTTTTTCAGTCCTAAATTTTACATTTGGTTTTTGTTTGCATCTTTTATTCTTGGCTAATAGTTTCTATTTTTTTTTTTTTCATTTGTTTTAAGCATGATGTTTTTTCTTTTATTTTCTTAGTGTCTTTATGGGATTTCTTGAAGACCGTGCTATGCTCAGCTATAATTGCACATATTTCTAGTTCATTATAAAGAGTCACAGTGAGTGGGCAAATGCATGTTTGGATGGATTAGAGAAAAAATGGGGGGGCAACCTATTGGGACCTAGATTCTTAGGACTGATAGAAGAAAAGCCCCCACTGTGATCCCTGAATCTGAGAAGAAGTTACCTATATGGCAGAAGGGACTTTGTAGATGTGACTGATTTCAGGATTTCAAGATCTAGCCTTATCCTGGATTTCCTGTGGGGGATAATGCACTCACAAGGGTCCTTATAAGTTAAAGGCAGGGACATCAGATTCAGGGGAAGAGTGTGAGAAAGGAAGCAGAGGTTGGAATGATGGGATCGCAGCACCTGAAAAGGAGAATTTGTAGAGGTGCGGAGTTGGGATCTTCCTGGGACTCCCAGAAGGATCATGGCCACCCTAACACCTCGATCTAGGCTCAGTCACAACCATACTGGATTTCCAACCTCCAGAAGTGTAAGACAATAAATTCATTCAGTTTTAAGCTGCCAAGTTTGCAGTAACAATAGGCAGCTAATAACTGCATATCGATAACATTAAACCAGCAAGCTCTTCAGTGAGATGATGATAAAGAATGAATGACTCACTGTCTACTTGCTTATTTAACAGTCACTGACTACCTACCACGTGACCCACACGGTGCTCAGTGAGGTAAGGTGACCGGGTGGGTGAAATCAAGCAAGAATCAGTTTTCCCTGGATCTGGGCAGTAAGGAAGCAGCAGGCTCCTGGACAATGACAGAACAGGGAGGGGACCATCAGCATTCACAGAGCAGCGGAACTTCCCAGAACCTCTTCATGCGCAGTGGATTCATCGTTGCCCAGGACCCTTTCTAGAGTATTCCACTTTCGGACTGAGTTAAGCAAGAGTTGAAGGACCTTCCAGGGTTCTAGGACAGATATCCAGATCCTAACCGTGCATCAGAGCCGCGGTGCCTCTCCTGGTGTGTTTGACAGGGTTCCTCCATGTACAGCCCACGTGACCTTGAACGCAGGGCTTGACCTGGCCAACCCTCAGTTTACTCATCTAAAATATGAAGAAAACAGGAGCGCTTAGTGCTCAGGTTGTGGTGAAGATTAAATGAATTAGTGGAAGAGTCTCTGAGGGAGGCTAAGTGGAATGCCTGCAATTGCTAAATTTAAAAGGACATCCCGAGAGTCTGACCCGCCATCAGAATTTCTGGAATTTCAACCACTCCACAGGTGGTTTCCGGTTTGCTCAGGTTTGTTTTTCCAGAGACCTTTCACAAAGGTTATTCTGTCAACATTTTCCTTCCCAGCCTCAGGAGGGAGAAGGGAGTGAGACTTCTCACAGGCTAGCTCGAAATTAGTCTGCTGTGAATTGACCCTTTTTTAAGGGCCTGATGCTGGTGCTTCAGCAGGAAAAGATCAGTGAGAATCATCTGCATGTTCACTGTGTGCCGGCTTTCCTCCCTTCATTCACCCAGCTGCTAGTGTGTGTGTGTGTGTGTGTGTGTCTGTGTGTGTCCTTGTCCCAGCCTGCAAACACCCATTTTCTAGTGGGAGGTATAGGTACCCCACTGCAAATATGTCAGTTGATATGGCCCAAGGGACCTTGCAGGGGCCACAGAGATAATCCAGGGGAACGTCCCATCCTGAACCCCTTCATCTGTGTAAATCGTGAGTCACCGCACAAATGATTGACACTAAAATAGAGGAGTAAGAAGACATTGTGATAGCAGAGGTAGGCAGCCGAGGTGTGCGGTGCATGTGGCAGTGAGCGTGGGATCTGACGGTGTGTGTGGTGTGTACATGTGTGTGATGTATATGCAGTGTGTCCTGGACTGTGTGTGTGTATGGTGTATGTGATGTGCGTTGGAGTGTGTGGTGTGTGTGGTGCAGTGTGTGGTAAGTGGTCTGTGTGTGTGAAGCGTGTGTATGGCACGCGTGGGGAGTGCGGTGTATGTGTTTGTGTGTGGAGTGAAGCGTGTGTATGGCACGCGTGGGGAGTGCGGTGTATGTGTGCGTGGAGTGAAGTGTGTGTATGGTGTATGTGTTTGTGCGTGGAGTGAAGCGTGTGAATGGCACGCGTGGGGAGTGCGGTGTATGTGTTTGTGTGTGGAGGGGTCGCATTCTCTTCTGGAGGAAAAGTGTTTAATCGCAAACAACTCAACCAACCAAGTACACAGGTGAGGAGCAGGGACAAGAAAGATTTTCTAGGCAAAGAAAGTCTTCCGCTCGGGAAATTCCCCAGCCTTGACCCTTTCTGCCTGGGGTGAAGGGAAAACTATACTCTGGCCCTTGAGTCAGCAGCTGTCCTGCAGGACACAGGCCACGAGGCTGGAATCAAAGCTGCGCTCATGGCTGGGACCCGGGCAAGGAGATCTCCATCCATCCTTGCTGCCGGGCGGAGCTGGGAGAGGCCAGAGACTCAGCAGGAGCGGGAGCAGCAGGGATTCATCGAGATAACCTGCACCCAGGCTTGGGGCTCAGATAGACTCGGGGTCAGATCCTGATTCTGCTACTTGTGGGTTCTGTGACCTTCCCAGTAAAATATGGAACAAAATTGTGGTTTTCTACAGACTTGGGGAAGATTCATGACATAATGCTTATAAATATTGAGCCTAGGTCCTCCTAGCACACTTTAAAATTAAAAATGGTAGTAGTTGGTGGAGGTGGCTTTGGGGTTGATAATGGTAGTGCTGCGCATTTTTGTGTGTGAGGTGTGTGTGTGTGTGTGTGTGTGTGTGTGTGATCAAAGTAGTAAACAGCATATGATTTCATTAACAGGCAAGAAAATACCCAGTGTCACTTCTTCCTTGGCCCCTTCACCTGCCACCTGGGGCATTTCTGCAGCACCCTGAGACTCTAACAGCCAAAAACCAGAAATGCACACAAATGCAACCTTCGGGATTGGCTCAAGAAGGCCCTGAAGTCTCTTAAACCAGTCCCCACCTCTCCCCACGCCTCCTGCTAGGATGGGTCATTTGGCTTAGCCGCTCATGATGGGGCTTATGTAGAAGAAACAGTCCTTCCATCCCAACTCCTCTGCCCGGTCTGTGGGTGGTTTCTAGGGATTGGTCCGAATGGGAAGATGCTGCCTGGCCCATCTCCATCAACCCCTCGAAGCCAGGGAAGCCGTTCCTTCCCTGGTCCTGGAGGACACGGAAGTCCTCTGCACGCTCTATAAACCATGAGCAGTTTGCAAGCGATGGTCTTGGCGGCTGTTGAGGTCCTCATTTCCCGGTCTTCACATCTGCTCCTCTATATCTGCTCCATCTGTATTGGTCAACTTTGTTTTCTTGTGACCGAAATATGTGACTAGAACAATTTAGAGGAGTTTGTTTTGAGCTCTGGGTTTCAGAGGTGCAGTTGGTGGTTGCTGACTCCATCGTTCTGGGCCTGGGGTGAGGCAGAACATCATGGCAGAAGGGCTGGGCCCTGGAAGGATAATCAGCTCCTGGTGGCCTAGAAGCAGAAAGAAAGAGGAGCTTCAAGGACAGCATCTAAATCCCAAAGCACATGCCCAGTGATCTCTTCCTCCAGCCCTGTCCCACCTGCCTACATGATCAACCAGTTAGTCCGTTCAAATTAGTAATCCATCAAGTGGATTAATCCACAGATTAGATTACAGCCCTCATAATCTCTTTCATCGCTGAAGATTCCTGCATTAACACAGGAGCTTTTGGGGGACACCTCCTTTCCTAACCATGACCTATTTATGCCAGGTACCTTGCTGAAGATTAGGCCACAGGAGACTGGCAAAATCCTCGAATGAAGTCATGCTTCAATTCATGAGCATCTGCCATGATCCATTTTCTTAATAAATAAGCAGTTGATAGATGGGAACTAGCCAAAGGTGCTCTATTTGTCTACAGAACACTGTAAATATCAGAGATAAGCATATCAGGTAGGTTGAGGTCAAGAACTAAAGCCAGAGCATTTGGTTCAATTTTCTACCTCTGCCATTCACAGCCTGGGTGGCCTGAGGACAAGACCAACCTTCTTGTTTGTCTCATTGACAAACAAGGAGCATATTAGTGTCATGGGGCACAACTTAAGAACAGACTGATCACCACTGAGAAGTCCAAATTTGAGAGTCTTTATTAAGCCGGCCAGCTGACTGTCTCACACAATGTCCCAAAAAATGACTCTTGGGAGAACATCCCCAACCACAGAGTTGTAGGGGTTCTTTTACCAAAAATCACATTAATCATAAGTGTCTGTTGCTGTGATTAGAAATTACGCATTAACATCATGAGATCATCGACAGAGTGGGACGTGGGTCAAAATGACCCTTACCTAGGTACAAACTAAAGAATGGTTACTAACATCCACACAATTATCATTCACATGGTACATTGTTTAGGAGCAATAGGGATCAAAAGAGAGCAATTTTTCTTTACATAGGAATTATCATTCTGTACTGTTAAACATGTCACACCAAGTAACTGATGATGGGCACAGAGGCAGGGTGTTCCCATGGGAGAAGCTTATTTCCTACATAACATGGAGTCTCCAGAGCAAAGTGGAGTCTGTTTAGTCATTTCCCTTAGAGTCTGGCCTAGAACATTCTCATGGAGTCAGATTTGTCAGCCCATCACATTATTATCACCAGATAAAGAGTATATATTTCACAAGGATATTGTGGAGATCAAAGGAAGCTTCTTTTGGCATCCCTGGGTTTGATTTTTGTGACCCCCTACTTGAGAATTCCCTCCCACAACAGGTCTCAGGCACAACCCACTTGCTTCTAACCAAAAGGTTTTAGTAATATGGACATAAATTAGTTCCTGAGCCCCTGGGCTTGGAGAGAAGGGGAGAGAAGGCAAGAAATTACAGGAAGTCGGAGGAAAGAGCTCTTGGAGTCTATTAAGGAGTCCCCATATATTGCAAAGAAATAGATATTTGGAAAAACAAGAAATCAATGTGCTGACTGAATTACTCGATGGGTTCACTCACTTCTTAGAGCATGGCCGTGGCTCTTGGCATTTGGAAAGAGAATGGATTTTTATTGCTTAATTCCCTGTAAGTGAAGGGCTAGTGAATTGTAAAATCCTGTTGCTTAACATGTAACATTAAGTAAGTATTGAACTAGCAAAAAAAAATAAATCAATTTCAGGATTGGTTGCTTTTCTTCGGGAATTGAGAGCAAAGTGCCAATATTGCTCTTCTCCTTAATTCATAAAACACTGTGCGTGAGGCCCCTAAGCAAATGTGTTTGCCACCCTAGAGTACAATTTCCATTCAGGGGCTGGCGTCCTGCAGACCTTATATGGGCTCATTCAGGACATGGTCCCACCAGCTATTCTGGATGAAAGAAAGTTCTGGAAAAGGTCACCTCCTTGGTGTGGATATGCAGATCCCACAACTTTGAAGGGACTTCAGCTTCTTGGAGGTCTTCTTTGAGCATTAGACGCTGACCTTCTCCAGTTCCCATTAATTTCAGATTCAGCCACCTCACTGAGACACAGGCCCCCCCCATCTCCACCTGCAGATAACCTGTGTCTTGTAAACCCTGCCTTAGTGGCTGTCCTGCACGTGTGTCCTTCCTGCCCATGGACTTGCCCTCTTCAAGCCTCTGTAGCCACCCAGTTCACCTGGTCTGCTTAACTCTTGGTTTCTTATTCAGTCATCCATGTCAGAAATCAATGTTATGATATCTTATTTTAGTTGTTTCCATTATCATTAGAACCCTATAATTAGTAATTGTTTATAATAACCATTAAATTTTTTTAGAAAATACAGCAGTGAGTTAGGGGACCAAAGAAAATTGGCCAAAATTTTGGAAGCCCAAACCAATTGTGGTTTTGTGACCTCTGGAGGAAGTGACCCTATAAGCCAGAGTTCTTCTCCGTCTCCCACAGACAGCCGGGTTTCCTCCTCTGGCAGCATCTTTTCATAACTGCACTGATGGATCCCACTGTTGAGAGGTCCTAGGTTTCAGGTCTCTTTCTTCTTTGAAATTGCACCTGCGTGATTCCTAGCCATGCTCCTGCTGATGCCAGTCTACGCTGTCCAGTCCCTCTCTTTTCCTCCCCTTCCTTTAGCTCCAAAAATACTTAAGTGTGGAGTATATGGCAGACACTGAATCTGAAAGATGGATCAGAACATGGTCTTTGCTTTTAAGGAGTCACAACAAGAGGAACAGAGATGACTACGGTATTGCATGCAGAATGTTAAGTTCCAAAGGACTGGAACCAGGAGGGGAATCTCTAGTGCTACCCTCGGATGAGTAGAGAGGACTTTGCAGGAGAAGAAACTTGTCGTGAGTCTTGACAGAGGAGAAAATTGAAGCATTCCAGGCTGAGGGGAAGTAGTTAAGGAAGGTCTGATTCATGCAGGAGATCGCAAGGAGCTCGACATGGGTATCATCCTGAGCTGTGACTGAGAGATTAGAGACAAAGAAAGGGGGGGGGGGGCTGGTCCAGGATGGGTCTCGTTCTGCACCCTGAGATGGTTCCTGGTCCCGCAAATGACAGGGACCATGTGTAGGTCCCTTAGCCGGAAACCAGGATGCGTCGGTTTGTTTTTAAGAACCTTCACTCTGGCAGCAACAGGGAGAATGTCTTGAAGGCTGGTAGAGATTCTGGAAGAAAGAGAGGCAAAAAGAGAATTAGTAAGGGTGGTGTAAGGGCAATCCCACGGAACCACGCGGGACACGGGAAATCACCTAAGGGAGTTTATTAAGCAGAGTGTCTCCCTGCAGGGTAAGAGAGAAAATGAGAGGAAAAGAGAAAGGAAAAGAGAGGGTGCGCGCTAGAGAGAGTGGAAAGCCAGGAGGATAGAGAAAAGTGAGGAGGACAGACAGAAGAATGGAAAAAGATGGCAGGGAAGCTATAGTAAACAGTTGAATTCCCCCGGGCTAACAGGGGACCAAAATCGAAGAAGGAGTCTTGCAAGCTGACTGATGAACCGATAGCTAGCCAGGATGTTCACAGATTGACAAGTGGTTGGGAGGCAGGAAAAACGACTGCAATGGAATGGGCGGGGGAGCAGCTTTATACATTACAGGCGGTTTGGATGAGGTACAGGGATGAGGCAGGAGATTTTTAATGAACTTGGGAGGGAGAACATCGTTTCTAGATCTCAGCTCCATATCAGTGCGTGCATATGTGTACAGGGTAAACATCTGCTATGTATTTACACACTGCTGTACAATTTGGTCTTTGTGCTTGACAATTAGTAAAAAAAATCAAAATTACAACACATCTAGGTTTGCAGATCCTAATTAGCTTTCTTTGTGGTTCTAGGCCCAGACAGGGGTCAGGACTGAAAATGGTTTAAAATGCCCCATTCCATCACAGGGGTAGGATATTTCTATAGCCAGAGAAAAGGAAGTGACACTAACAGAAAATGGAAGTGAGGTTCAGAGACAGCCCTGGGGTACAATTCATGGCTTTCTTACCTGGGTGTGATTTGAACGGTTGGCTGGGACTTGACTATTAACCTACAGGAGCAGGTTGCAAGTGCTTTACAGATCGAGTTAGGTTATACTTCACTATGTACAGAGAAAATTTTAAGTCAATTTTAAACCTAGAATCCAGGTGCCATGGCCCCTGTCTGTAATCCCAGCAACTGGGGAGGCTAAGGCAGGAGGATTGCAAGTTCAAAGCCAGCCTCAGCAACTTAGCGAGGCCCTAAGCAATTTAGTGAGACCCAGTCTCTAAATAAAATCTAGAAGTACTGAGGATGTAACTATGTGGCAAAGTACCTCTGAGTTCAATCCTCAGTACCAAAAAAAGAAAGGAAAGAAAGAGAGAGGGATCTATCATGGACATTTTTAAAAGCCAATAGATACGAATCGAGTATTTTTTTGTAATTTATTTATGCACATGTATGCAGATATCTCTTCCTCAATAGGAAGAAGTAAGTTGGTTTTCCTCTAGGATCTCAGCGCAGAGTTCCTAAAGCCTGTGAAATTTCCTGAGTGTTAGGGATGTAGGGTCGCTCTTTTGTCATTCCTAATGAGCCCTTTTCAACCAGGAGGAAATTCTTGGAGGGTGGAATGGTTGCCAGAGGAACCAACCTGTGATTGGATGATTGACACTTTCAGCCCCAGCCTCTAATCTCCAGAGAGAAGAGAGAGAGGAGCTGGAGATGGGGTCCCCTCACCAATGGCCAATGATGAGCTAATCAATTATGCCTTCGTAATGGAAATTCTATTTAAAAAAAAAAACCTATACAGCAGTGTTTAGGAAGTTCTAGGCTGGTAAACCTCCAGTCCTCTATTTTCCTCTACATTTATATCTTTTGTAATATCTTTTATAATAAATGGATAATAATAGTACATTTGGGGAGGAGAGAGGTGATAGGGTCCCTCATCCTTCACAAGGGTCAGGGCCAACATCTCCATAACAAAGACAGGTTAATGAGGGAGAAGCATAACAAATTATTTAATCAAAGTTTAACATGCATGAGAGCTTTCAGAGAAGACCCAAAGACCCGGGGTGAAGTTTTCATTTTTATGTGTGGGTTCAACGAAGCATGGACAGCAGTGTAGAAATGGGATTGGACAGGAAGGTGTGACCTGGCGGAAACAGAGTGCGGAGGCCAGCCAGGCCTCTCTGCTCCGGCTCCTCTTGGCTCCTCTATGCACCGTTTTTCCCTCCTGGGTGTGAGGCAGGACCCTTTCTGCCATGGGGGTCTTATGACCTACAATCAGACAAGGGAGGTCAGAGAACCTCTGGATGGCTGGCTGTTACGCAGAAAGGAGCCTGGAAGTTAAAGTCGTCCTTTTAAACTTTATGGATGGCTTTGGGGCAAAGGAGTTTTGCTTTCCATGATTCCCAGGGAGATGCAGGAGGGCTTAGGCAGCCAGAGCAAGATGGCGGGCGAGGAGGTAGGGGCAGGGCCAGAACAGGAGCAGGGAGAGGGTCTTCTGGTGAGGTCAACTTCCTGCTTGACAAAAGGGCTCGTGGACGCGAGTGGGGGACCCAGCAGACAGACACTTCTGTACTCCTGCTGCTAAGCAGGGGACCCAATAGAAAAACTATAACAGAGGTACGGACAGAGGGGACATGAATCAATAATAGTGAGGACCATGTGGTCAGGGGAGGAGAGAAGGAAAGGAGGAAATTCCAGAGATCATAAAAAGAACAGGCCAACACTCCCCCACCAGATTCCCAGCTCTGGGGCCCCTACTCCGTCGCTCTTGCAATAAACCTACTTCTTGTTTGCTCTCTTTGTGTCCCATTCTTCAATTCTTTGCTGAACAGAGACAAGGAACCCAGCACCTCTAGATGGTGACGATCCACCTTGGGGAAGAGGAATTCTAGTTTCCGTGGCTTGCTGTAATGTAGGAAAAGGTCAGGAAAGACACTTGGCGTCTGAGGAGGCTGAGTCAGAGGTCTTTACTTTGGGTCTCCTTTTCTGAGTGACAACATGAGCATCATTTGCCGGAGTTCTTTGAGCTACTGAAGCAAATGATTAAACCTAAGGGGGCTGGAGGAACCCCTGATTTGTAACCAGGTCAGACAGAAGTTATAGGTAACCTGGGAACCCACCACTTGGAACTGGTGTCTAATGGAGGGTTCAGCCTCCTGAGACTGAACCCTGAACTGAACCTCAACCTGGAGAGTCTGTGCTCACCTGCGTAAACGGAGTCAGCCTTGAATTAGATTGCAAATCCAGTCAGGGTCTGCAGGGAACTGAGGAACTTCCTGGTGTGAGGAACCCACAGACTTGGTGTCAGAAGCGGTGTGACTAGGGGAACAGCTGTCCTTTACTTCAGTAACGGAGAGGAGCACATCGTGAGCGGTTTTCTTTTATATTTGAGTGTTTTTCTTGCCCTACTTCCAAATCCCACAAGCAATTAATCCATGCTCACACATCAGCAGCAATTTCTTCTCTGGCCTTCTCTTTTTTCATGTGACATTTTTTTTGGCAAATTTGTGTATATACACATGCGCTATCTTTCCTTGTCGTTTTTCACTTAATAAAAATGTTATGATAAGGAACACATTCCTTCATTCTTCCTACTCAAGAATGCGCCATAGAAATCTTTCTGTGAGAGCCATCAGTCATTCTTTAAGGGGCTGCAAAATATTGTTACATAGATTCCTCAACACTTTCTTTGTCACCTGCATTTAATTTTAAGACTTGCTGGTATAAACATCCTTGTGTATGTGTCCAAATATATCGATGCTTTGATTACTACGAGTTGGATTCTCAGAAGTGGAATTGCTGGGCTGAACAGCATGTGTACTTTTAATTTTAAGAGATACTGCCGTTTTACTCTCCGAAAGGACTATAAAAATTTATACTGCCTCTAGTAACTTTGGAGAAAACAAATCTCCTTATGTCCACTGGAAAGAGTTATCATTCTTAAATTCTTTTTTTTTTTTTTTTTTTTTTTTTTTTTTGGTCAAACTCTTGAGAGGGAAGTGATATTTTGTTCTTCCATGAATTTTAATTTTCCTGACTTGAAATGAGTCTGAACCCCTACCTCACATTGCACGCAAAAATAAATTTTATGTCCACAGAGGCATACATGAATATTCATAGCAGTGTTACTTAAAATATCTCCAAATTGGAAATATCCTGAATGCATAGACTTATAAATAAAACCTAATTTAAGATATTGAAAAACAGCTGAGAAGCCCACATAGACAAATTGCCAGGATAATGGAGTTTTATTGGACTAGTGTCCACTTTGTGCTGCGAATACAGCCCTGGCTGCTCAACCACTGTAACTGATTTTTAAAATGGACTCGTCTCTCTTCCTCTCTCTCTGCTCCTCCCTAATCTTGGGGGAAACAGGATTACCTTTCTTCCCCATCCTGGTTAGAGTTATTGTCCCTGAGTGCACACCCACCACAGGAACGAAGTAACCCAGACTTTGGGGATGGCACCAGAAGATCTCAGAAGTGACCGTCTCCCACGCTAGCAAGCGAATCAACTCCAGCAGAGAACGTGAGGAATGGAGCCTTTGAGTCTCCTCTTTAGAAGCCCCTGTTCCTGCTGATGGGCAGAGTCACAGCCTCTGGGACAGGAGTCCCTGTGTTTCTCCTTTGTTAGCAAAGCAATACACCTTCTGTTTCCTTTTCTTAAAACTGTGTCCTCCTGATTGGATTGGTGGGGACAAGGACCGAACTTTCAGCAACATTATCAATTGAAATAGCGTACCAGAGGCTACACACACACACACACACACACACACACACACACACACATATATATGTAATTTGACTAAATGTAATTTTGTATTTGTATGTCAAAACAGTCTAAATAAAATCAGAAGACAAATGATAGATTCGGAGAATATATTTTTAATAGCAATGATATGCAATGGTTAAAAATTTGTAATAAACCAGGGACTCTTACAAACTGAACAAATGACTTAATAGAAGAATGAATGATGCTGATAGAATCTTTGAGAGATCAGCAAATCTAAGTGACCTGGGGTGGGGGCAGTGGGGAGGTGGGGGGAGAAGCATAAAAGTTTTTTTTTTTTAAGCTAACCACAAAATTAATATTAGATTCTTGGGAAAATAAGATGAAATCAACCAACACTACAGGAATATGTACAGTGCAAACTTAATCATCTCCCCTATAAGACAGGGTCCCAGCTCGGAAGCAGAGGCCCCTTTGAAGGGTTTAAACACAGAAGTAGTCCAGGTGCAATATGCAGAAAGGTGGGCACCTAACAGGCATCCACAGGGAACCCCAATGTAAGGGCCCACAGCTGCAGTCAGCAGCTATCGCCACCCGGAGATTAAAGGGTCCATAAGGGAACACCTGCTTTTCTAGATTAGCATCTGCAACTATGGGAACAGGACCATCTGCCCCTGTGACCCACCGAGGCTGTGACCACTGAGGAATGGAGGTCCTTTAGCCAAAACACAGAAAACACAGAGCAAGGTCATCCTAGCAATCAAGTACACAGAGGTCAGCCTCCTGGGCACAGAGAACAGGAAACAGTGGGGGAGGGGCCCCGGAGGGGAGGCCAACTGAGAACACCTGGCTGGATCCCCTGCCCCAACCCAAATCGCAGAGAGAGAAGCATCGTTAATAGTTTGGAGCTTGAGCTATCCATGTGTTGTCTACGCACATTCCTATCACTGGTTCCCGCCCCCCAAAGCTATATATTTGATATTTAAATAACTTTAGTGGAACAATAAGGAAAAAAGAACAGCCAATGAGAAAGAATCAGGTGACATAATTTGACATTCACAAATGGAAAAAGGAAATACAGATGGATAATACAGACCTAAAAGAATCAGCCTCTTGCAATCAAATGGATGCAAATTAAAACAACAATGAGATGTCATTATTCATCTATCAAACTGACAAGGAATGGAATATGGAATACGTCCTGCTGTCAAGGATGGTGAGATCACACTTACGCGGATGGCCGAGGTATACGTTGTTTGATCCTTTCTTGAGAGTAATTGGACAAGATGTATCAAAAGGTTTTTAAGTCCCAATATCCCTCCCTGGGCAATGCTGCTTGTAGGAGTTCTACCTCTGGAATTTTTCCAAAGAAAATACTCCGAGATGCACCCGCGATGTTATCACAACATTATCTATGGTAGTGATAAATCACGACAACATAAATGATCACCACAGATGATCTGGGAAATAAATTACGATATGGCTGTACAATGAAATATTATGAAGCCATTAAAATCATGTTGCAGAAGACTATTTACAGATGTGGGATAATGCATACGCTCTTCTATTAAGCAAAATCATCTAAATGTAAGCCAGGATATATTATATACCCTAAATCTTAATTTTGTGCCTTCTCTCTGTGAGGTTAAGATCATAGAGAATTTTTATATTCTCTGTACTTTTCTGTATTTCCACAATGATTGTATTTTATTACCTATATAAATATCCTGAGGACAGGCAGAGATACCGTACCAATCCATTCGCCCTCTATTGGCCATATACAGGGGCCATTTCTCCCTGAATTAGTAGCTATCTTAAATTCTCAAATAAGATGAAAAGTTTCCAGAATTTGAAGGGGAAATGGCAGCACTCTTTCAAATATATAAGCTCTATGAAGTAACTCCTTGGATGATTTTTGTGTTGATGCAAAAATAAATAAAGGGTTTCTTACTTTTTTTTTTTTTTTTTTTTTTTCCTTTGACTCTGTCTTCTGGAAGATAAAATGAAATCATCCCTCTGCATGAAATCCAACCTCAGAGTTCTGCCAGCTGACTAAACCGTGATTTCTAATGGGTGAACCAGATCTCTAATGAATGGAAAAGGATTTGTCAGAGAGAATTTGAGGTTGAAAACCTCCCTCTTCAAGGCCGGCTATCACTTTGTGGGTTTGAGTTTGTAAGCACTTAAGAAGGCTGTGTGCTGCAACATACAAATGAAGAAGTCCCCACCTCCCAGGCTTTGAAGAGGCATGGGGTTGTATTTAAAGCAGTGGAATGATTATAGCTCTCTGTACCCAAATATCCAAATCCATCCCTGTTTTCTTTTCTTTCTTTTTTTTTTTAATTAGGATTGAACTCAGGGGCACTTTACCACTGACAAACAACCCCAACCCTTTTTATTTATTTATTTATTTATTTAAATTTTGAGACAGACTCACTAAATTGCTTAGGGCCTCTCTGAGTTGATAAAGCTGACCTTGAACTTGGGATCCTCTTGCCTCAGCCTCCTGAGTTACTGAGATTACAGGTGTGTGCTACCATCTAACCTAGCACAGACCCATTTCCACAGATACCAGTGGATCAGTGGATAGAAGAAAAAAAAAAAAAAAGGCTAAAATTAAAATAACAGAACAGCATCCATTTAGCTCTGTTTAACATTCAATTTGAGTGACAAAACAGTAGTTTAATAATTTAAAAAGATTTTCTAGTTTGAAGGCAGAATACATATCATTAGCTTTTATACTTCAGAATAAAGTTCTTCAAATCTTGTCTGCTACTCCCCCTGCCTCTTTGATACTATAATTATTTAGATCTTTATTTTATTTTATTTTTTTTTTGGTGTCAATATTTCTGAATTTTATTCATAAATATAATCAAGCATATTTTACTATTAAACAGCACTAAAATAAAAAGGCAGAGAACAAAAGAATGTTGAAATTGAATTGGACATGGCTATCTTTCTTAAAATTTTTATATTTTATTTGTTCTAATTAGTTGTACCTGACAGAATGAATGCATTTATGCATTTTGATAGATCATACATAAATGGAGTAAAATTTCTCATTTTTTGATGGTACATACTGTAGGATCACACGGGTCATGCAGTCGTACATGTTCATGAGGTGATAATGTCTGTTTCATGCTTCTGTCCTTCCTAACCCCATACCTCATCCCCTCCCTTCGCTCCCCTCTACCACATCTAAAACAACTCAATTCCATAGCCCCATCCCCCTTATTGTGAATTAGCTTCCGCATATCAGAGAAAACATCCAACCTTTGGTGTTTTGGGTGAGGTATCTTTATAATCTGGAGATGGTACACTGGACAGGGGCTTTGGTATTCTGATCCTTAGGAATTTATCATCTCCATAAGATCATGGCTACAAAAGACTCATATGAAGCTTTTGATGACTAGTGGTTAAAAAGCAGGGCTCTGGAGCCCAAGTCCTTCTTAATGACTGCATTGTTATGGGGTGCGGGAAAATTACAAACCACCATGTATATTGAGCCAAATTGAAAGGGAAAAGGGTTTTTTAATGGGCATGCCAGGCAAGGGGTGGCTGGGAGCAGCGTAATGCCTCAAAGAACTCCCAGCACCTGAATTTTGGAAGGACAGAATTTATGAAGGTAGAATTTACCAAAACAATCGAGGCACATGTAGGTCAGAAAAGACCCTGTAGAGACAGTTATTTTGATTACATGAGAGAATAGTTTGGATTACACACTTCAGAGTCATTTTTGTTATGCACCAGGGCCATAGTCAGGGACACGGGAAGATCCCACTGGACTGCCAATACAGACACAGCTTCAGGAGGCTGAGAGGAAAACAGTACAAGCACGCATACAGTGGAGTCAGGTCAGAACAAAATGGTGTTGCTTTGGCTTTTTATTCCATTTCAGCATGATCTGCAAAAAGTTATTTGACATCTCTTTGCTTTGGTTTAATTGTAAAATGAGAACAGTTATAATCCTTATAACTATAGTAGAGCTCTTACCTAGTACGTATGAACCCCTGGGTGTGATCCCCAGTGCTGCTAAAACAAAAAATAAACAGAAAATTGTTTCAAGAGACAAAGAATGGCATTACATATTGATAGATCAATCTATTCAGAATATATTAGAATTACTAACATACATGCACCAAACAACAAAGTCCCAAAACATACGAGGAAAAAGCCTCATTCCTGTAGAAACATAAGTTCATCAGAACAATGATTCAATTTTGTTGAAACAAGATTTATGTTGTTCATAATGTTAAATAATAACTAGAAGTAATGCTAGCCTATATAATCAGTATACCTGTGTAAGTTAAAGAAATACAAGCAAATTTTTAAAAAAATGTACACTTGTAATATATTTAACTGATAGAACAGAGAAGGTATTGTTGACTTTTTGGTATTTTTGTTTGTTTGTTTGGGTCCAGGAATTGAATACAGGGGTGCTTAATCACTGAGCAACATCCCCAGCCCTTTTTGTTTATTTATTTATTATTTTATCTTGAGACAGGGTCTCTCTAAGTTGCTTAGGGCCTCGCCAAGTTGCTGAGGCTGGCAGTGAACTTGTGATCCTCCTGCTTCAGCCTCCCAAGCTGCTGGGATTACAGGCACCAATGCTGTCAGAAAGAGCAATGGAGGGAAGGGATCAGGGTGGGGCGAGGGAAAGGGAAGGTGAGGAGCAAATATAGAGAGACAGAAAATAGACAGGTGACTGACTGGGGCAGGGAGGGGGAGGATTAACTTGGAGTGCGGGAGGGTAGAGAAGTAGGAATGACTCCTTATCGTCATGGAGTTTCTCTTTGGGTTTTTGAAAATATTCCACAATTAATTGTGATGCAGATTGCACAACTGTGAATGTGCTCAAAGCTGTCAGGTAGGTACCTCGGATGATCTGTAAATTAAACCTCAATAAGGCTGTTTTTAAAAATCTGTAATTAACTGTCCTTATTTTCGTAGAACATTCAGTTCACAGAAGCATGATCTATATATGCCAATCAGAAAGAGATCCTTGAAGAGATTTTATGCTGGGATGTATCAACGCCATTCAGAGGCAGGAAAACACTGATGTTGGCCCTTGGTATCTTTGGATTCCAACTAGCTGTGGATCAGAAATACTGAATGTGCACAGATTTCCTCCTTACCATATTCTCTAATCAACACGCTATAACCATTATTTACATAGCATTTACATTGGATTAGGAAAAATAAGTCATCTAGAGAAAATTGGATGTAAATGGGAAGATACACATAGGTGATATGCAAATGCCATTTTATGTCAGGCACTTGAGCACTAGAGGGCTTTGGTATCCAAAGAGGGTCCCGGGACAAACCCTCCACAGATACCAGACTGTACTCCCTCACCCATTCACAGGGAAAGCATTTCTGAATTTCAGACATATGGACTGAAGAGCTTCTCTTGTTACTTCCACAGCTTCATCCATGGGCCAAAAATAAACCCAGAAACAGAAAAACTCACCAGTTCAGATATCAAAGAGCTATTCTACCCCTGGAAAGACTCCTAATCAATTGGAGCTAAACGAAATAAGAATGAAAAATGGGCGACGAGAATCTCTGCTGTCTCTCGCCTGATATAGACGAGATCTCTGTGACCCATTAACTCATTTGCAGAGATCTCCAATAGTCAGACCGCGGAAATAGACTCCTGACCACTGCTCCCAACAAACGGGGAATCATTTACCCGTGGTAAATATGCCTAAAACAAAACAGAATACGAAATTAGTAGATGGAAAAATTAATTTAGAAAACCAGAAAGTCAACAGACTTCTGTTGGCACTTGGGATTTAACTCAGGAGGGGGGAAAACAAAAAGAAAAAAAAAAAAATGACACTTTTGAACTTGAACCACCTTGATGGGTTACACTTCTCGGTCAGTGATCTTCACCTGACTTTGGGGGGAGCACATCCGTCTGTATGTAAAGGGGATTTCCAAACAGGTAAAAATCACGACATGCATAGTGACATGAGGTGAGCATGTTTTAAAAGATCCTCTTCAACTCATGAGGGAATGGGCAGATGTTATAACTGGTTCAAAAGAAAATTTTGAAAAATAGACAGGGGAATGTTAATCAAGAATAGTAAAGGAATACATAAATAGAGGCAAAATTGATTTTATTACTGCCTGATGGGGAGACAATTGAACTTGCACTAAAGAGAATATTTTACACATCTAATAGAGAACTAAAGCTTAGAAGAGGGCTGGGAAAGTGTTCAAAGACAGGGAACTGCAGGTGAAGCTCAGGGGCATCGCTGTGCTTAGAATGCACAAAGTCCTGGATTCAATCCCCAGCAAAAAAAAAAAAAAAAAGCTTAAACCCAATACAATACCTAAATCAGATAATCTAGAAGAATCTTCTCTAGTCAAAGCAAAATTTTCCATCGAAATACACATTTTCTTTTATTACATTAAAATCAAGTAGAAGAAATAGACTTCTTTCTAAAAGAGATCCAGTCATTAGAGTGACCAGATCTTTCTCTCTCATGGACACTTCTCAGCCCCATATCTGATCATGGCCAAGTAAATACCAACAATCAGTCCAGATGTCACAAGTTAAATGTCACAAAAGCTGTCCCTGACCAATGAGAGGTGAGAGCACGGGATAGGGTGGATGGGACCGAGAACTAATGTCTTCAGGGTCCAGGTTGCCTTAAGAATCAGCTTGGGTCAATAGAAGAAAACCAACCCAACTGGGAAAAAGTGCAAGGAAGGCTACTCTGCACGGTGAGAAAGCACGCAGACCAGCTCTCACTCTGCAGAAGCCCAAAGCAAAGCTGGTCCTCTGTGAGCTGCACGCACCACCTTCTCTGGGAGGGCCGATCCACTGGGCATCTCCTCAGTCCTTGGTTTCTTCTGCCATTCATGAGTACCTGACTGTTTACATCTTGAAGCTTGAGGACAACAAGATTTTGCAGCAATAGCTCAAGATGCATCACCCTAGAACATGTGGATATGGTAACATGCTATGATCCTAATCTTGGACACCTATTTAGGAACATGAGCATCTCACAGGATAATAAAATGCCCCATCTCACAAAGAGCTATTGACTTCTGGATTCCATACCTGGTTGAGTCCTTGCCGCCTCTTTCAGCACCAAAATGGCTCATAGGCAAGGGAGCCTCATCCCTCTGACATCAGCAAATTGGTTTAAAATTTACATCTATGGGTCGCTCTCTGACTCCTATCAATTTCAGTCACTTCAAGTTGGTGGTCTTCGTGAAATGTCCAAGTAGGTGGGTCCCACAGATAGTTGGAGCCATAGAAGGGAATGGTCAGCAGGAAGTGTGATTCCACACCAATGTGGTTTCTAGTGTTGACCTCGCAGGGAGCAACATGACGTCTTAACAGGGCTTGCTCAGGGTGTGGGATGCGGATTGAGAAAAGACAGAGAAAACAACAAAAGGGGGAAAATTAAGAAAAAAATTATCAATTGTTTTACAACTTAAAATTATAGCTTGTCATATGTCCATCCACTCATTTTCTTAACTATGTATGTTTTTTTTTTTCCAAAAAGAGGACTCTTAGCAATGTATCATTTACATTTTCACTGCAAAGGCTGAAGTGTTGCATTATTATCTTAATGAATTTTATTAGATGCATTTAGTTTAATTATTTTCCATAATATCCTACTGTTGAAACTCAGAAATGATTTTATCTGGGGAAAAAAATAGTACCATGATAAAAGCAAATCACCAGTTATTAGTCTTTACTTGTTTGCATGGGTAAAGACAGTTCATTCACAATGGGACACTGAGGTTGACCATCCTGGGTCTTGCAGACAGAGAGCCATGTGTTGGGGATACTTGTCCCTTGGAATTTCATCCCTACTGTTGTCTTTCTGACCCTCAGGTCCAGAGACCACCCTCCTCCATGTAGCCCCCTTTTTTTCAAGGTGTACTTACGTGAGCATCATATGAAGATACCAAGTCCCACCATTACCTAAACTGCAACAAAATGGAATCCTGGGCCATTTTCCTTCTTTTAGGTAACAAGCATATAACGCCTGCTCCAGGCTGTCGTGACCAGCACAACCAAACTCTCGGGTACAGTGAGGGGCGAAGGGGGATTGGAAAATAAAGACTCATAGACGCAGGTTTTGAAGACGAAGCTGGGATCAGGTGGAGCTCTGCTCTCTGATGGAGATGCAGATCTAAAGAGTCACGCCAACAATCTTACATGTCTCATTTTCAGGTTAAAGACAATGCAACCATTATGCTTTGTATTCAGGAAAGTTACAGAAACCAGGACATCAATGTAGTTTTTCCCCAGTTGCAGTCCACAGATGCAAAGTGCTATGTTAGGAGTTTTGTGGAGCTCCAGAAAGTCCATTGTTTAAAGTTATTGTAAAGCAGGCAGGAACTGCAGAAGCAGAGCGGTGAAACACTGTGGTTGTCTAGCATGAGAATTCCTTCCTTCCCGGGAGCTGTGTGCCTGAGATCAAGGTCAGAGCTGATAGGACTCTTGCACAGAGCCTCCTCATGCAGGGCATTGCCACAGCAGCTGAGCATCCTGTGCCCTTCCAGAAAGATTCGCAGGCACCAGCATGCCACAGCCATGAGGTCATCAGAGACCCCCAATCTCGGTCACTGCTCTCCCATCCTCTGTCACCAAACTCCACAGCATTCCACTGTTCTTAGCATTTCACAGATTAGCAACTGTATCCTCCCAATCATTCTATAGTCTGGATTTTATTATTATCTCCCATTTTGCATTTAGGGATCTATATGGCACAGAGAGGTTACTTTGCCCAGGGTCACCCAGCTAGCAAACAACAGAGTCAAGACAAGAAATCAGTGCTAACCACTTTTCCTTCCATGTTGGTGGGAAAGAGTGAACATATCGTACAAAGTTAGCACAAACGATGGACTCTAATATTGTATGTGTGTGTTTGCAGAAGAGGATGATTTTTTTTTAACAGATGAGAGTCTTTTCATCTTTATTTTCTCGAATGAGATAAAAATCAGCCACAGGAGGGATGAAATCAAGGGGCCACAGAGCTATGACTTTTACAGCCATGCTTCATTTAAAGGAAACACATCCTTTCTGTTACATCATCCAAACTTATTAGGACATAACCTTTCAAACCTGAGAGGAAAAGGTCAATCTTAGCTAGAGAACAAAAGAAGTTTCTGAATTGGGCTGGAGGGTTGGGGAATGTGGTGGGGGGAACTTTATTGTTTCAGATTCTCCATATATATTTTTTCTTTCCCATCGCAGTAATGTTGAAAATTCATCCACAGTAGTAGGAATCCAATTACTCCTGCAGATTACACAAAGATTATCAAAGTTGTAAACAGCAGAATATTTGCAGAGATCGATGGAGCACAACAAAGCTCATATTTAACCAGAAGAATAAAAGTAAGAGTCAGTGACAGGGGAGCATAATGCCACATCATCATGCTGAAGGTTAAGACGTAATTGAAATCAATGTTATGGCTCAGCGTATCCCCCAGCTTTCCTGCACTCTGAGAGTGCGCTTCTAATTTCATATCTGAGCAATTCATTTGCCTTAAACGGGCACACTATTAGGAGAGTGTTTTTATTATACTGCCTCGCCATGAGGGTTGAATTCAGTTAGTTTGTGGCAAATTAGGTCGTTTTTCAGCAAACGAGATTTTGATAGATTGTGCAACTCCGTCTTCCCAGAGATTTAAGAGCAGCACCCAGAGGCAGGACAACACAGTGGTTAGGGTCGTGGGCGCTGATGCTGAAGAGATATGGGCCCCCAGCTCTGTTGTACCATGTCCAGTTGTGTAATTTCAAATAAGTCATTTGACATCTGGGTCCAGGCTACCTGTTCCATAACAGGAAGATGTTCTGGGAGTTAATTGAGATATCAGGCATTCATGGACAGTGTTTGGTATTTGAACCAATCTGGTTTATCAAGTATCATGCATTACATCTCTTCCAGGAAGCCTGTCTTAATCTCCAAAGCCGGAAATGACTTCCCTCCTCCAATCTACACTGAATCTTCTATTCACAATTTTTTTGAGGTAAAATTGAGTCACCACAGGAATTATCTGTTCAAAATGTGTCATTTAATGATTTCAAATAAATTTACCAAGTTGTGAAACTACAACCATAATCCAGTTTTAGAAGGGTTCCAGCACCCCAGGAATGTCCTTCCCACCTGGTTAATACCCAGCTCTACCCCAAGCTCGTGGTATATCCATACATCATATCGGCATAAAAAGGGGTCACCACTGATACAAGCAGCAGCATGCCAGACACATATAAACACACCTGCAAATATACACAATCATATTACACGATCCCATTTGCTATATAAAAATGTACAAAAAGCATACTTTCTCTTTGTTTTACCTTTGATGATCTTTAATCCATGCATGAGTTCCTTATTCCTTCTAATTGACTTAAAAGAGGGAATTCAGATTTGACTCTATCTTCTCTGTAACACCCAGTGAGATGCCTTATAAAACAGTAAGATGCTGGGCCAGTTTAAAAGTCTTTAGAAGAATTTTGTTTGTTTGTTTTTTGCAGGGGTAGCTGGGAAGTGAACTCAGGGCCACTTGACTACTGAGCCATATCCCCAGCCCTATTTTATATTTTATTTAGAGACAGGGTCTCACTGAGTTGCTTAGCGCCTCACTTTTGCTGAGGCTGGCTTTGAACTCACGATCCTCCTGCCTCAGCCTCCTAACCCGCTGGGATTTCAGGCCTTAGCCACCTTGCCCAGTTTTTGAAGAATTTGATTGACAGGAAACCACATAAACTCATTGCTATAGCAGCAAGTTTTAGTGCTAAAGTTATGGGTCTTTTTGACATCAAGAAATCTCACTGGTTTTCCAGAGAAGACCACTTCATGGAGGAAGAAGCAAGACTGAACCAATCTATCCAGTTGCTGGGAAACAAGCCCAATATTGGGCACTACATCTGTTGATGGTTATCTTTTATTGAGGTCCTTTTAGGTATAAGAAGTGTTGGGTATCTTGCTGTCCATTTTGATTCTTACACTAACCTATGATGTGGCTTATAAACATTCCCAGGTGGCTGGTAACCAAGGTGAGGCTGAGAGAGGATAAAGAACTTGCTCAAGGTCACCTTTCCCCAAAAAATGACAGTTCTTATATCCCTAACTACCCATGAAAAAAGTAAGAAAATGGACTAAAGAAAGAGTGCTTTCTCAGAATTAATCTTCTATGCAAGGATTATTTTAAAATAATAACAATAATAATACTTAACACTTAAATAGTGTTTACCATGAGCCAGGTATTATTCTAAGTGCTTTATGAACATTAGCCATTCCCCTGTTCTTATCTGCATTTTACAGGTAGGGAAAATAAGACAGAAATTACTCATCTTTCCCACACTTATTGCTAAGAAAGGAGAGTTGAGTTTAGAACCCAGCAGACAGGTCCTAGATCTGTGATCGTTCTTGTTCTACAAAATAATAAGGAATTTGAACGTGGCATGTGTTCTCTGTGTTCCTCAATCTAAGCATAGCTCAATGCAGGTGATACGTATTTGGGGAAGTGACCCCGTTGTGAGACGGACAAACATTCACCTGGGAAGGGATGGCCATGGCACCCTTTGGCCACCCCATCAGGCCCCAGAGTCTCGATGCTTCAAGATCAAGGGATGGCCGAGTGCCTGCCGTGGACACTGGGAGACCTGCATTCTGCAATTAGCCCCGACGCCGACTTGTTTCTCAGGCAGTACGGAATCATTCTCTCGTTCAGCACATGTTCATTTAGCCCTACTGTGTTCCATTCGCTGACCCCAGCCCTGGGGAATACAGCGGCGTGCTCAGTAGAATTGTTTTCCATTCTTTCCAAAGAAAAGACAAATAATATTCTAGTGACTACTGTCATGATGAGGACTATGAACCAAATAAATGATGGAGAACATAAAGCAAGGGAATCTCCCTGTCCCAGGGATTCGGCAAAAGCCTCCATGAGGAAGCGTCTTTCAGAGGGTCCCCAAAGGAGAGAAGGACACGGTCAGAGGAGGAGGTGAGGGAAATGCAGGTCAGGCTCGGTGAATGGGCCGATCCCCCTGTTGGGGTTAGACCTTTATGTCCTACTAACTGTGGAGCTGGTCATCCATTGGAAGCCCTAATGACGGGATGGCGTATGTGTAGGAGGAACCGAAGCAACATAAACTGCAGATACAGGCAGTGCTTTGGTCAGCTTTTCTTCTGCGGTGACCAAAAGACCTGACAAGAACAATCTTAGAGGGGGAAAAGTTTATTTGGGAGCTCATGGTTTCAGAGGTCTCTGTTCATAGGCAGCCGGCTCCATGCCTCTGGGCTTGGGGTGAGGTTGAACATCATGGCGGAAGAGTGTGGTGGAGGAAGCAGCTCACAGGATGATCAGGAAGCAGAGAGAGAGAGACTCCACTTGCCAGATACAAAATATATACCTGGAAGGCACGCCCACCTTCTCCAGCCACACCCTAGCTGCCTTCAGTCACCACTCAGTCAATCCCATTAGGAGGTGAATTCACTGATTGGATTAAGCCTCTCAGAACCCAATCCTTTCAGTTCTGAATGTTCTTGCATTTTCTCACGCATGAACTTTTGGGGGACACCTCACCTCCACTCTACAACAGACCGTGTACAGTAAGTCACAGTAGTTCAGGCCTGCCTGACCAGGCAGACTTCGGATTGAATTTTCCTCTCACTAGAATGCTTTCAGCTTCTCTTCTCTGACCTCCTTTGTGATGGTTACAACCCAGAGAATGGACCACGGTTCTAAGTTTGCTTCTAGCTTGGTAATTGGTAATTTCAAAAAATCTGATGTCTCCAGGCAGTTGCACAGCTAAAGCCCTTGGGTCCTCCCTCAGATCTAGAGATCACCATTGAACCCTTACCCGCTGCTCTAAGATCGCTTTGTGATGGGATGTATTTTATTCAAACTGGCACTAATCCTAAGTAACGCAGAGGCAATAATGTGTTATTTGTTGAATGTTCCTCTCCTGAACAAAGAGGTACAGAATCATCGTGGCCATCATCTTTCATTCCCTAATGGCTTTATTTTCTGTAAGTCTTGCCACATCCCAGTGGATTCTGGAACATGGACAGAGACTAAACACACACACACGCACACACACACACACACATGCACACAAGCTCATATTGACACATGTCTACATACCCATATGTGTAGGCTCATTATGGAGTTAATAGTAAAGAAACTACGTGAGTTTTTTAGCCATTTTGTAGGTGAAGCGCCAACTGTATTTTGGAAGCAGGTTGGAAGCAACATACTCAATAGGAATAGAGGTGGCGTCACTCAGATTTCAAACAAGTCACAGGACCACATGGCCCTGATTCCAAGCTGCAGGTCACCTTGAAAGTTCCATGTGGCCCATACGTACGTGCTTGGAACATAGAAATCTTCATCTCTAGTTCAGATGGGAGGGCTCTTGGGGCTGGTGATCCTCAAAGTCCGACTCTTAGTCCTCCATGTAATCCCAAAGACTCCAGGGGAGGAAGACGCTCAGGCCAAGACACTTCAGGATTACTATGCATTCTTTACAGGATTAAAAAGGAACTTAAGACAAGAGTGTTGAGATAAGTCAGTGACACAGATCAGCACGTGGATGCTGCAGGAGACCTTTTCCAGAAGCCCTTTGGATACACAAATCACTCTCTATCTCTGCAAATAGTAGCTCTGCAGAAAGTGAAAAGAAAAGCCACAAAGTGAGAGAACATATGAGACCCCAAAATAAGCAAGAAAGTATTCATGTCCAGAATATGTAATGAGCTTCTACAAATCAAGAAGAAGAATTTCTTAAAAAGAAAAATTGAAAAAAAAAATGTATATTAGAAAAGGACTTTCAGTGGAAGGGAAGAAACAAAACAAAACAAAACAAGAACATCCCATAAACACATACTAACATATATTTAAATAATTATTAATCAGAAAAATTAATTGATATGCCATCCTACCTCATTAGATTGGCAATGTTAGAAATGAAAAATTCAATATGGTAAAGACAACAGGAACTCTCATTTATGGCTGACGGAAACTCACTGAGGCAACAACGTGTCCTTTAATCACGGAGTCAGACAAGGGTCTTGTCCATGGTCTGCCAATACCACGCCAGGTATTCCTTCTAGAGAAATTCCTGCACATATATCCTGGGAGATAGATTCAAGAATTTTTTAGAGCATCAGCATTTTTAACAATGAAAACAGAAATATTCCAAAAGTCCATACATATATATATATATATATAATGTATACATATGCACACACACCCATACCCACATATATGCATTTATATAGTGGAATTTACAGAGTCATGAAAGTGAATGTGCTCTAAGCAGTAGGCATAGAACTCAATTTATAATTTTAAACTCCACCCCCAAATAAGTTACAACAGCACATTCAATATGATTCTCTTTATTCTCTAAAACAGGCAAAATAATGTTCTGAAATGCAAATTTATGAATTAAATCAAGGTATGAGTGAATAACACAAATATCTAAATAACAGTTACTTCTGAGAAGCAGGAAAAGGAGGAGGTGACCAAAGAGGACCACAAGCATAACCTCCAAAGTTCTGATAATGTTCAATGTTCTATTTTTCCAGTTAAGTTATAGACACTGTAGTGGTTTAAATATTATTGAAAACTGCACACATCTTTTTCCCTTCCTTTCATCTTGTTTTTTTAATGGTAACATCCAAAATTTTCCATCCTATTTTCCTTCCTTCTTTCTTTCTTCCTTCTTTCCTTCCTTCCTTCCTTCCTTCCTTCCTTCCTTCCTTCCTTCCTTCCTTCCTTCCTTCCTTCCTTCCTTCCTTCCTTTCACATCTGGGATTGAAGCCAGGGGCACTTACCTGCTGAGCCACATCCCAGCCCTTTTTATATTTTATTTTGAGGCAGGGTCTGGCTAAGTTGCTGAGGCTGGTCTTGAACTCACGATCCTCCTGCCTCCGTCTCCTGGGATGACAGGCAGGCACCCCCACGCCAGGCTTAGCGGTTTTTCGAAGCGTATACTCCGGTAGTACCAAGTTATACCCACATTGCTGTGAAGCAGGGCTCCAGAACTGATTTAATCCTGCCACATTGAAACCCTACCCATTACATGACACCTCTGCCTGCCCTCCCTGGCCCCTGTCACCAGCCGTCTATTTCTGTTTCTAAGGTCTGCCTACTTCAGATGTCTCAGCTGAGTGGAATCATGGGATGGGTGTGTTTCCCTTAGCACGACCACCTCAGGATTTTTCCACGCCAACGCTCCTGACAGGAAGTCCTTCCACCAGGGCTCATATTGCACTGTAGGCTCAAGCATTTTGTTTATTCATTCGTCTGTCTGTGCATGCCTGGTGCTTTTGCCTCTCAGATACTGTGAAGAGCCCAGTTATCCACATGAGTGTCCGAATCTCCTTAGTGATGCTGCTTGCAATTCTTTTGCATGTATACCCAGAGGTGGCATTGCCAGGTCATATGGCCATTCTCCTCTTCATTTCTTGAGGGTCTTCCATACTATTTTTTGTAGAAGTAGCACCATGTTACCATTTCACCAACAAGGCAAAAAGAGTTCTAATTTGAGGTTTTTTTTTTTTTTTTTTTTTTTTTTAAGAGTATCCATCTTAAGGGGTTGCGAGATAATATCTCATTGTAGATTCGCTTTGCATTTCTCTGGTGATTAGTGATGTTCAGCATCTTTTAACCTGCTCCTTGGTCATTTGTATGTCATCTTTGGAGAAACGTCTCTCCAGATCCCTTGCCCGGTAATCAGGTTGTTGGATTTTCTCGTGAAGTTGAAGGCGTTCTATGTATGTTCTGGATGTGAATCCCCTGTGACTTGCGGATAGCTACTCCTGTTCCATGGGTTGTCTTCTGACTCTGTCGATTGTGACCTTTGACACACAAAGCTTTTGCAGTAGCCTCACCTGTCTATGTCCCTTTCATTGGCTGTGCTTTTGATGTCAAATTTAAAATCATTGCCAAATCCAATGTCATGGAGATTTTTTCCTCTATATTTTCTTTAGGAGTCGAATAGTTTGGGGTCTTCTGTTCAGCTCTTAAATCCATTCTGAGTGAATTTTTGTAAGTGGCAAACAATCAGAGTCCAGTTTCATTTCTTCACAGATGGAGATCCAGTTTCCCCAATACCATTTATTTGCCAGACTGCACAAGTCTTTTTACCTGCTCATATGTAATGAGATTTATTTAAAAACGATGAGTACAAATAATTCTAAAATGGGGTACAGCAAAGGGAGCAAATCCTCTACTCTTTTTTGGAAGAATAAAGTCATTTCACTCCAGAAGTGATAGATCAAATTAGCTGAGCCTTAATGATAGTATATCTTCCCTCCTAAGGGTACTTATAAGAATTGTTCCATGTAACCCTCACGACAGCCCTATAAGATAGGTACTCATATTCAATATATTTGACCAAGGAAGACATTGAAGCTCATATGTATTATAGTTTCTTTAAAGAAGTTAGAAAATGTAACCACATTTTCTTTATCCATTCATCTATTGAAGGACACCTTGGTTATAGTATTTACTGGTAAATGGATGGAGTTGGAGACTATCATGCTAAGCGAAAAAAGCCTAACCCAGAGAACCAGAGGCTGAATGTTTTCTCTGATATGCGGATGCTAATTCACAATAAGGAGGATGGGGCTAGAGAAGAATTGAGTTATTTTAGATGTGGTAGAGGGAGTAGTGAAGGGAGGGGATGAGGTATGGGGTTAGGAAGGACAGTAGTGTGAATCAGACATTATCACCTCATGTACATGTATGACTGCATGACCCATGTGATCCTATGGTATGTACCATCAAAAAATGAGAAATTATACTCCATTTATGTATGATCTATCAAAATGCCTAAATGCATTCTACTGTCATGTACAACTAATTAGAACAAATACAAAATATTTTAAAAAAAGAAGTCAGAAAATAGTAGACCTTGAACTCAAACAAGGGGTGTTTGTAATCAAAGTCTCTGCTCTTAACCACAGTGCTAAACTTGCTCTGAGTTTCACATAATTGCCTTTAAACATAAGAAACTGAGCCCAAGATGTTCCCTCTGTTTCTGGTTTTGCAATGGAATAACTGCATTGACACTCCTTGTCCTGCACCTCCTGTCTCAAGAGCTGGCTACACATCTCTGGGAGCACACAGGGATGAATTTTGGCATGAGCCCCTCTATGTCCCCTGTTTTGGGTGGCCTTGTTAAGTTATAATAGGAAAGACAGAATGAAACAGATCTCGTGGGATTTCTTATAATCACCTTTGATAAATCTATGCTTATGAATAACTCTCCTTATGAGTTTCTCAGTCCTAAATAGAAGATTTTTAAAAATGAGTTTATGTCTAAGTAATAATTTTTATTTCTAGGAACTTAATCTAAGAAATGTCTGGATAAGTATATTATGGTGTTGTTTTCAGTTGTCCAACATCCATTCCCATTTTGTTTTCATGTACACTCTTGAATTTTTCTTTGGGAAACAACTCTTTCCTTTTGTGATTTTGGTGAGATTACAACTCTAAAGGACATGTGTTCTTTTGTCCAAATGGTGGACATGAATCCAAGAAAAACCTTATGGACCCTCTTCTTCTCTGGACTTCAGTAGAGATGGTTGAAGGTCAAAAGGTGCTTGAAGTTGATTCATCTCCATGGTAACCACTTCCATGCACTTCCCAAGTTATTAGGTCCTTGGAGTCTCCTAGGTCTGTCTCCTTTCTGAGGTCTAATTATTTGCTTTGTGATTCAAATTTGTGAGTTCATCAATTAGTCAATAAATTCTTTATTTCCCCCTTCAAGCGAGTCAGGATTGACTTCTGTTTCTCACAGGAAGGGATTCTAAAAATAGAATAGTGGGGGGAGAAAAAGGAAATTGATCTAAATGTCCAACGACTTGGAAGAGTTTAAATAAATAGAAGCTCCGTCCAACAAGGAGCCATTCAAATGGCTGATGTAGATTTGCAGTGATTGACCTTGCCAAACATTTGCTACATGCTGGAAAGCAGCAACAGTGACCACATAGCATTTTGTGTAAGATGATCTTTTATATAATACCATTGTACTCTGAAACATTGATCACTCCCAGGTAGTGGGGGCATGAACATCTACTGCCTCACTGTATTTTCTAACATTCCCTCAATAAACTTGCCATCTCTTAAGAGGGAAAATATGAGTTGAATTTATGTCCATTCGAGACAATGATAATTTTTCTGGGGGCATTGTAAAGTCCCAGCTCTGGATAACCAAGAAATATGAATCCCAAATATATTGTTGTTGAGAGTTTCCATGCAGAGCCACAGAATTCCATGGAACTAAATTCCTCTTCCATGTCTTCTATGGTCTAAGGATAAACCCAGTTGAAGCAATGAAAGATTAGCTGAGAGAAAAGTATCAAGGGTTTAAAAAAATGGGAAAAAAACTTACTCAATTTTATCACAAATTAGATTGTGGTTAATTAGCCTTTAAAAAGAGTCAGGATTTTATGGTGGGGAAAGAGAAATGGGTTTTCACCCTGGCACTGCTACTACCCAGCTCTATATTATGTGGAAAACCACTTAACCTTTTGGTCCTGCCCATATATAAAATGAGGGGCAGAAATTAATTAACACTGTAGTTTCTCTAGACTCCTGAAAGTCTTTGTTTTGTAAAAGGGTACAGAGATTAATTTCTACATTCAAACTACTGCCTTCTCAGTCTAGAATCTCTCCTGGTCACAGGATCAGAAATGGGAAACCAATCAGAAAACCAGGAGGTGGTAAATCAGGAACAGGCCCCGCTATGTACTGGGACATTTGTGTAGACATCCTGTATCTACTGGGACATTTATGTCGACATCAGCGTATTTCCTAAACAGAATCAATGACAATAACAAGGACCATCATCATGAATTAGAAAAGAGATCATTTCCACTAGAATTGATAAAATGGCAAGATGGTTGCACGTGGAACCATCTTCGCCAGTGGAGGAGAAGAACATGGATAAAAATTCATAATGATGGGGGGCAAGTGGATCAAAGATGAGAAGGAAGAGAAAACTCGGATAACATCATTTGAACTTCATCTCAATTATTCCCAACATCAATCACTTTCCTTTTTATAAAACGTGGTGAAGCTTGTTTAAAGTAGGTGCCTTTGCTAACAACCAAAAGGCCTCACCCTACGTTACCTTTCATAGGTTGACAAGTAAGTCTCTGTATGAAATAAGCCTTTAGAAAATTTGTTCTACAAATAAAATCTACAAATAGCAAATCTACATGCACAGGGAGTCGTCCTTTCATCCTTATCCTCACAAAAATTTTGGAAAATAGGTCTTACTATCTTCAATTTAGGCACAAGAAATCTGAGTCTTAATGAGGTGAAATAGTTTGCCAAGATAAGTCAATACATTTGCCTGACTGTGGAAAGACCCAAGAGTGGTTTGTGATCAGCAGTTTTGGGGATTGTTTCTCATCAGAGTTGTTTACAAAACTGAGATTTAGTTTCCATGTCTCAGTCTTCCCTTGGGTCAGGCTGTGACATGTATGTAGCATTGAGTTTGGGGCAACTGTTTCTGTCCTATTCAGTGATTTATTATGAATAGACAAGTGTGTGATAGAAACTGATAGACATCCCCATTATCTAGTCTCCTTTCCTAATAATGGTATAATTAACAGGGAACATGACCATCCTCAGCGTTGGGGGTGGGATTGTATTTCCCCGTTTCCCCATCAGATGTGGTCACATGACCAAGTTCTAACTGATGGGATGTGGAGTGGAGCAGATTTTTAGAACGACAATCACATCCCAACTTTTCCTTTTTTATCTTAATTAATTGGTCCACCCTGGTCTTTGGGATTTGGAGATTTAGCCACCATCTTGGATCATCATGGAGAAGCAATTTAATGGAGGAGCTTAGGTCCCTGAAGATTTGTGGAGGAGAAACATCCCACCTGACTTGGATGGTCTTCCTATCAATTTTTTACATTAGGGAAACAAACTTTCATCTTCTCAAAGCCACTATTTTATTTTTCAGTCTCTAACAGTCACTGCCAAATCTAATCCAAACTGATCAAGGGCTTTTGCTGGGTCAATTGATTTATTATAAGACTGTAAAATTTTAAAGATGGAAGGAAGCTTTCAGGTCATTAAGTCCCATGCCTATATTTTAGAAGTGAAGAAATTAAGTCTTTAAATAGAGGAGTGTTCTTTTAAAGATGAATCAATAATTATTTTAATTATTTTCCCCTTGATATGTTAAATACTATTACATCTGAATCCAAAGGCATGAAATTCATGGCATTCTAATCTCTGATTATTTAGTCGGTTTGGCTTTGAACTTTCTTAAGGAATCAATAAGAATAACCAGAAAATAAAACATGAGCTTTGATTTAAAATATTCATGAATTTGGATTTCAACAGTGGCTTTTTTTTTTTTTTTTTTTTTTAAATTCTGGAACTTCCTGGTCTTTCTATGCTGCAATTACTTATAAATTAGCGTTGGTAGTTACTTCATAGTTCTTTTATGAAGAAGAAATGAGATGATATAGTGATTTAATGTCTATGAATATGACAGTATTGGGCTCATAGTAGGTGCTCAATGGATATTATTTTATTATTTGACATGGGAGCACAGCTCCCATGTGCAGTTGGTAGATGGAATGGTAGAGTCAACATTTATTTGGAAGCAGACTGGCCTGGGTTTAAATTTCAGCACCCTACCCACTGTCTGTGTGGTTTTCATAACCTCTCAGACCCTCATGTTTAAAGATATTACGAAAGGGTTGATGAATCTCACGTAACTTGTGACAATTATGAGACATATGTGACTAAAGAACCTGATATTTGGAGGAAATCAAACATGGCAGCTATCGTTGATTTGGTGGTTCCTCCACCATCCCCTCCAACACACCTCCCTCCACATAGTAGGTTTCCCTTTGAGGAGGACTAAGAGCAGTCTGACTGGAGGGTCTTAAAATAGTTATATTATTCTTACTGAAGTACATGATGGGAAAACTCAAATCTATTTTAAGTACTTTTAGAAATAGATTAGAAAAAAGAGACAATTCTAATTAGCTTGTTTTCTTTTGAGCTGAAATTCAGTAAACACTGAGTAAGATTGTGGGGAAAGCTCCAGGGACAGTTGAATCTACATCTTCTATATGCACTTCTTCAGCATACTGCCTCTCCACACCCCTCCCTAAGTCTTAGCTCCAATTTTATGTCTTCTGGCTTTTTTGTTACATTGGGTCCCTTCATAAGATGACAAAGCTGTCCACCAGTAACAGGAGGTTGAAATCTCATCAGTTCAGCTTATCTCTCAAGTGGGGGATGCCACTTTCTCACCAGGGTTTGCAAAATCAAAATAGCAGAGAAGTCGTCTATGAAGGGCTTTGTGGGTGTGATGTGGTAAATATTTATTTGGAAGGCAGACATGACTTATTCATTTGTTGTATCATTTATTATCATACCAAAGACTTCAGGAATCTTGACTTCCTCATAAAATCTATGGAGAACTACTGAAAGATTCAAGTTGGAAATACCATTCCACCTCCTGAAAATTAAATGTAAGAGAATAGGAAGAGTGAAGGTACAGAGATGGCTTAGGAGGTGGTTTCAGAAATGTCAGTGGAACATTAGATCATGAACTGAAATTATAGCAATGCAGGCAGAGAATTCTGAATCGCAAAACAATTTCAAGGTCAAATTGATAAGCTAGGGCTACCTCTGGGGGAAGGAAGAAGAGGAGGAAACGATTCAGAATATTTCTACATTGGATAACTGCACAGATCTTAACTGTTAGAGTTCGAATATAAGGTGTCCCCCCAAAGTTCTAGATTAGATTATAAAAGCTGTAACATGATACGTGGATTAATCCACTTGATGGATTAATGATTTGAAAAGAATACTGTGCTCCGTGATAAGCTAGGCAGGCAATGTGTGGCTACAGGAAGTAGGTCACTGGGGTGTGCCTTCGAGGTTTATATTTTGTTCCAGGCGCCTTGATCTCACTCTCTCTTCTTCCTGACTGCCATGAGCTGAGCAGCTTTCCTCCACCACCTTCTTCTGTCATGATATTCTGCTTCACCTCAGGTCTAGAGCAATGGAGTCGTTGACCAAGGACTGAACCTGTGAAACCACCAGGTCAAGATAGACTTTTGCACATCTAAATTGTTCTCGTCAGCTATTTTGGTCAGTAACAAAAAGTGGACTAACATATAAACAGAGTTGTCTAAACACTGGAAATACAAGGCGAATGTTGGTGAGAAGAACAGGAGAGGTTGAGGGGCATTTTGAGAGTGACCTACATCCTGAATAAGCAGAGATGTTTGCACTAGAAAGAAATCTGAAGAACTGTTAGAAAAACGAAAAGTGGAGTTGGCAGTGTATACTTCTGTAATACAGCACTGAATTTAATTCTCTGAGTCCAACTGCAAGGGGCTAAGTGACAAATTAGTATACATGGAAGAAAAGAAGTCATCATGATGTGATGTCTGAGCATCTTGTTGGGTGGCAAAGTGTTTGACCCATCCACCTCTTAGCATCACCATGAATAATAAATTGCACCAAAGTGCAGAACTTTCCTCCAAAGTGCTATAAATTCAGTGAAAGAAATTATTATTAAGGATTAGAAAAGAAAAGAGCTTGCTTGACTTTACAACAGAAACAATATGGCGGCTACTAAACAGCAGATAATGTACTATTGAATCTTCAAGGAATAGAAAAATTCTCTGCCTCCAGAAAAGAAGGTCCTGAGAACATTCCTCATGACTTAAGTAATTCTGCTCCTGCCCTTTGGAACTCTGTAGAAACACATTTACAAAGGTAAAAGAAAAGCAATGTCTAGTAATGTGTATTAAACCCAGGGAAAATGGGAAAAAAATCATGTCAATTGTCTTCTATTTGCAGTAGAGGACCTTCAGCTCTTGCTTAGTGAGGCTTGTCAGGCTAATGAAATTTGGCACTTGATGACATTTCTATATGAAATGAATCAAAGATAAGCCCATGGAAATTCTAGTACTGGGAAATGACTTGAAAATATTTGGTTCCACCCACTTACTTTAAAAATGTGAGTGAAGCCCGGAGAAATCAAATGACATTTTCAAACTCTTAAAGCTAGTTTAGTAGAAGGGTAAGTGGTAGAAGCAAACCACCTTCAAAATGCCTTTTTCTCTTGCATTTTGTGGGAAATAGACCTCTGCTATTGGATCTGTCCCAAATGAGTGGATTTCTCATTCTCTGAGGGTCACACATGCAAAAAGAGAGAGGTGGGGGGAAAACATGATTGGATTTGATTGTAAAGGGATACCTTTTTTGCTGTTGATTGGAAAGAGAAATTTCATGCATTCAATTTGTCTGCTCTAAGAATTGATAAAATGAAATTTTTTTTTTCATCAACAAAGTACATGAGAACCTCTTTGGACCCTTTAGAGAGGCAGAGAGATCAAAAGGAGGAGATGAGAAATCAGAACAAATGTGAGGATTTAATAATGAATAGAAAAGTGAGAAAATGAAGAACAATGATGAGAAGAGAGTTAAGAGAAAAGAAGAGAATGTAATGGAGAGAAAGAGGGAGAAACACAGATGGCGACCAGGAATCTGATGTGAAGAAGAAAGAGGATGGATATGGAGAAAGAGGGAGAAAAGTAGTCCCAAATCAGAGGCAGAGGACAGGGCTAATGACACCAGATTAAAAAATGGCCAGTTAACACCAACTGCTGGGCAAGCTTTCCAACTTATCATTAAGAACTTATAATTAACACCTACCATTTCCCAAGCCTCTGCTGTGTGTGGGTTCTCTGTGAGGAGCTGGACCAACCCTCCGTTCAGACAACCACATGGGCAGAAGCACCATGTTTCTTGACCAGAAAGTCAAGGTTCTAAGATGTTAAGTAATTCATTCCAGCTCCCCAGAAAACAACTGGCCTCTTTTTATTTAAAAATGTCATGATACATTAATTTAGATCGATGTCTCCCTCAAGCAAATGAGGAAGATTCTATCAATTATGAAGGACAAGAGGCAACTTTTAGAAAGGTATTTTGGGGCGTTAGCCTATCTTTCCATTCTGCCATTCAGCACTAACACTGATGAACTCAAAACATTTCGAGGGCTCAAGACATAACTGTTGGACAAATTAGTGCCAGAATGAATCTCCCCATATTCAGGAGCATGCGCGTGCCCTGGAGACACAGCAGAGACATGAGGTATGTGAGCGAGTAGAAGACAGTTGGATGAAAACTGAGGTCGCAATTACGAAACAGAAGAGAACCAACTCCAGTTGTGGATTTGGGGGTCCCAGAGACCCAGGTTTTAGTTCCATGGAGATGAGGGAGATCAGAAACCTATGTTCTAAAAAATTTCCCAGGTAACACGCATACACATTAAATTTAAAGAATGACCACTTGGTGCTGAGTTTTCCAAAATTCCCCATTCATAAGAAATCACCTGAAACATGTATTAAGCAGGTAGTCCTGGGTCCCAGTCCAGACCGGAGATTATTTAAGGGACGGAGAAACAGTGGTTAATGCTTCTCTCTCTCTCCCTCCCTCCCTCCCTTCCTGCTTCCCTTCTTTCCTTCCTTCCTTCTTCCTTCCTTCCTTCCTTCCTGGATACTGGATACATTGCCTCAGTCCAAATGAAAGAAAGTCAAGAACAGATTTTCCCAATTATACCATTCCCTAGTTGTGATTTTATTCTTCAAAGATGACTCCAGAACAAGAATTTCTAACACAATGATAGTCATTGTTAATTAGGGGCTTTCTCTGCAAGGCACTGTGATCGTTCACCCGAGGGTATCTCATGAGCGCTCATGATGACACTGAGTGACATCCTTGGCAGCCCCTTGATGGAAATGAGCAAACCAAGGCTCTAAGAGTTTGAGGCGCTGGGCCGGGTCAGCCAGGCAGGGCTGAGAGCTGGAATTCCAATCCAGGTGAGACTGGCCGGAAATCTTCAGGAATGCTTTCTGTCATCTTTTATCAACCAAACTTAGACTTCTTTGCCCTCAGTCTCCTCCTGGCCCTGGGCTTCCGTTGTGTCTCCACATTCTCCCTCCCCAGGAACTGCTCTTGCTCCAAGCAAATCGTTCCCTCAAGCTGTCCATGAGATCCGCTAGGCCAATGCTGCTTTGGAAGTGGGAGGCTAGTTAGGGGGCTGTGGGATCATGGGTAAGTCTCCAACTGCAGACCAGCCGAGGCTTTTTCATCTGATCCCTGCCATGAGTCAGACACAGCTTCCAGGTGCGACCCTCCTCCTGTCCCTGTGAGTTCCCACCGCTGTGCCCCGGGACTGTGTCTGGCCCATGACAGGGATAAGATAGTGATTCATGAAAATCTTCTGATAACAAAATGCAAAGCCCACCCAAACCCAGGGTCTCCCTGCAGTCTCCTTGGGATTCTGGAAGTATCACCTTAGCCATGGAAAGAATGGAGGCTGAGGTAGGATTAAACCCTGCCCTGCGTTTAACAGTGTGACTTGGGGCAAGGTGTTTAATGGCTCTGTGACTCAGTTTCCTCACCTATAAAATGGGAATCATGACCTACCAACACCGGAGAGTGGGCAGGAGAATCTGCCCAAACGCTCAGTGTGGGGCCTGATCTGTGCCGTGGGAGAGTCGGTTCCTGTCCCCGTTATACCCTCCCCATTTTGCAGACAAGAGAGCTAAGGTTCTGAACGGACTAATCTGTGGTCAGAAAGCAAGTCCAGGGCACGGCCGCTGTCTTGGACTTTGCTTTTTCTCCTTTGCCATGTACCTGGGCTTCTCAGCGTTTCCCTGGGTCTTGGAGAAGAGATGAGGGGGGCAAATCAAGCATTTTCCAGAAGGTGGTCCCTGATCCCTCATCCCTGGGAAAGCTCTAAGCTCCCCCCACCCAGCGCATCTTCCTGCATCTCCTCCCCTCCCACCCGCCACGCCACATATTCCCACAGCAGGATGCTACAGGCCCATGGAAGGAAATGACCTGTGCTAAGTACCCATGGTCTCCGCACGGCTTTATTAAAAATTAAGTCGCAAATTATAACACTCGCTGGGGAAGACTTGCTTTCCTCCCAATTACAGTTAATAGAAGAAAATTAATGTAGCAATTAATGTGGCTGCTCTTACAGCCCAACATAATATGCACGGGGCCAGGGCGCCTATTCTTACCACAGCCCGATCACAGGAGAACGAGGGCCTGGAGCTTCATAAAGTCTGGCTTTCCCTGTGTTTAAACTCTGGGGCCATAACTTACTTAAGAAACACACACACACAAAAGAGATTATTTAACATTTTAGAGGTTCCCACGAGCCATAAATCATTTTCACACACGCCATATTTGTTGAAAAGGACAGAATACATTCAATTTTACAGTATATTAAACTTCATCTAATTTGAACGTAAGAACAGACCAGCAAAATAAATGACCAATTTCTGAAGCAGAAATTACCATTTGGTTGGTGCCATTACAGAGTTGCTGGCATTTTATCATGTTCTTAACATAATATTGTCTGTCTAGCGATGCATAGTTATAATGCTATTCCAAATTAGAAGGCGGTGAAAGAGAAGTGCATGCGTTTTTGTTTTTTTTTTTTTTTTTTTTTAATAGGTGTCATTTGTCAGATGTTTTTCTGAGGGCTTTGTGCTCATGATAATATGCAGATTAAAGGGGAAGTAAATGGGAAAGAAAGGAGCCACTACCAGGAGGAAAGAGGTTTTCAGCCCCAGGCTGACAGGAGCCGCCGTCAGGAGGAGAGGGAGGGGAGGTGGCCTCAGGGGTTCATTTGCACCGGGAGACCTCCAGGGAGAGGAAGCCCGTGGTGCTCTTCACAAAGAAAAATGGCACCTGGGATTCCAAGGTGGGGGCTCAGCCTACGCAGCAGACGCAAGGGCCACATTGCAGAGTGGCAGGCAGTGTCCAGCTCCTTCACATCCATTATCAGGCGCCATGTGCAAACAAACCCAAGAGGGAGTTGCCTTTCTGCTAATTAAGCCTCTGTTAGAGAGGACAGGACGGGGACTTGGCAGGGACAAGGGGCTTGCTGGAATGACCCAAGCCAGGAAATAACCAGGCACTGGTTGGCTGTGCCGGAAGTCTTCGGTTATTCATTCAGGAGTTAGTGATTAAGCAAAGCAGGTGCCCTGCTCTGTGACAGGTTCTATGATGAACACAGATCTTGGGTGGGTCCTGACTTTCTTTGATTTTGTTGATTGATTGATTCATTCATTCATGTATTGATCTCAAGGGCATTTTACCACTGAGTCACATCCCTGCCTCTTTTCTTTTCTTTCTTTCTTTCTTTTTTTTTTGAGGCAGGATCTTGCTGTGTTACTCAGGGCCTCCCTAAATCGCCGAGGCTGGCCTTGAACTGGTGACCCTCCTGCCTCAGCCTCCCAATCCTCTGGGATTACAGGCGAACACCACTGTACCTGGCATGGGTCCTGACTTTCTGCAAAATTCATGGTCTAACAAGGCAGCAGGGCATAGAGGCAGCCTTTCAAGAACGTGGATCTTGGCAGCATTGGAATCCCAGCTTGTCATTTATACGCGGTGTGATCTCACTTTCCTCATCTGTACAATGGGCATGCTAGTAGCACCTGTAGCATAGACTGGTGAAAATTAAACGAGCAAAGGTTTGTTTTGGATGGTGCCTAGCACACTGAATAGCAGCTGTTCTTATCTGCTTTATGCCCATTCTGTAAACTCCCCTATCCTACCCTGATCCAGGGGCTGGAGTGGTCAAAGCTAGGATAGGTACCATCATTTCTCACCTGGAATCCTTTGCCTCCAGCCTTGCCTGCTGGCCTTCTGCAGTCAGCGCTGCCCAGAAAAGCTCATGGGAACTAGGTAAGGAGAAAATCCAATCCCCCTGCCTCTGCTTCCTGTGGCCCTTTGAAGAGCCCGGACTCCAGCATGGCTTGGACAGGTCTCCCCATAAGGGCCCTGCCCACCTCCCCAGCATCTTCCTTCACCAGCACCTTCTCTAATTCTCCAGCTGTACCAAATGACTTCGGGCTCCAGAACTTTCCGTATTCTCTTGCTCATTTCTCTGATTTAGTCATGGCCGCTCCCCCTTCCCGGAGGTCTCCTTCCTGTCTCTGCTTAGAGGTCCCCTCCTCTTCAAAGTGAGCCCTCCTGGCCACCCCTGCTGGAGGCTACCCTCTGTCCCACAGTGCCTGGGTCTCCCTTATCAGCCCTGCTCATGCTGACCCAATTATGGGCTCTCTAGTTCATTGCTCCCAGGGGAGCACTAGTATCGAGACAGCTGACAATGTGTCTTTTACGGTTGCCACTTATGACCCAAGTACCTGGCATGCAGAGGATGCTCAGTAATTATTGGTTGGATAAATGAATGAACGGATACGCCTCATCGGCCTTGGAGCCTGGGCCTTGTTTCGCCCTTCGTTGCGCCGAGACCCCACGATTAGGTGAGGGAGGCCCCGGCTGGTGCACTGCCAGTGTGCCAGGCTGAATCAGGGCTCCCTGCCCGTGTCAGATTTATGCCCTTAGCTGTGGGACCAACCTCCCAGATCACATAAATCACCACGCAGCAACCTGGCTCCTGAGCTGGGGAGTCTCCTGAGCTCACAGCACTTTGCAGAGGAGCCGCCAGAATTAGGCATAAATTCACTTCTTGATTGAATAAGCAAACAACCCACCGCTTGAAGTGATTTACTAAATTACAATGCACAGTGACAGACTCGGGAGAGTCAGAGCATGGGCCTGCTTAGCAATCGGGAAACTTCTCTAACTACCCAGCTTCCTCCTCCTCTGCCCCTGTCTGGTTTCACATCTGCATCCGTTCACCCCTTCAATTAACACTCACTGAACACACACAGGGCCAGGCAAGGAGCTTACACATAAGTTACTTAACTTAAATTTCATGTAGGCCACAACCCCAGAAAGTAGGTATCATTTTTTTTCTCCCATTTTTCAGATGAGGGAACCGAGGTTCAGAGAGATTAAGAAACTGCCCCAATATCACACAGCTAGTAAGTACCCGAATCCAGATTCGACCCCAAGATATCTGTCAATAAACCCAAGAATTTGTCTGCTGCAGACTAGATTCTCTATTGTAATATTTTCTTCATTGTCCACAAACACCTAACTCTTCCACTTGCTCTTTTAGACTTTTTCTTTCTCTTCTCCCACCTTTAAGCATTGGGATGAAGGTAGGTGATGCCGAGGGGTATCATCATCCTCAAACCTTGTTGGCTGAATGAAACAGAAAGGTTTTTGTCTATGTTTTCAGTTTTTTCTTCTACCTCCTGCTCAACCCCCATATTTAATGTTTGGAGTCTCTGCTCCACACAGGCACTCAGGCACTCAGGCTGATCCTCTCTGCCCTCCTGAAGTGCAGATCTGAAACACAAGCCCATCTTGATCACTGCAGAATGGAAACTGAGCTTCCTGACAATCAAATGCCTTCTACTAAAAGGAATGCTGACCACACACATCACTCACAAACTCCTTGAAGTGACAGATTCTGTGGCTCCTCCCACCCATAATGCAATCAAGTACGGTCTGCCCTGTGCCCCCGGATACCATAAGCTCCTATGACAAGCACTGTGCAACACCCTCTGTCTCCGCTTCTTGTTCATGTCTTTGTTCACTCAGAAGATATTTCCTGAGTTCTTGCACTATGCCAGGGCCCGGGCTGGACGTTGGAAATACAGAGGGGAAGCAAAGCACACCCGCTCTCTTCCCTCCAGAAGCTGCACCGGTAGGAACACGTGTCTTAACCCAATAAATAAGCAGGTAAATTTGAACTGTGTCAGTTTCATATGAAAGGTGAACATTGGTTCTATGACCACCTGCAACAGGAGTGTGAATTCACCGTGGAATCAGGAAAGCATTTGTGTAAGTAAAGCTTTCGATGACGACCCACAGAATCCACCTCTGGCCCAGTTAAATAGACAAGGAATTTAATCCAAGGATACTGGAGAGCTTCCAGACTTGAATGGACACAGTTCTTGGTTCTTGCCATTTGAGGTCCTGGGCAGGTACATTTCTTTGGTGGAGTGGTGTTCGGTCTCCAAGAAGTTCTGGGAGAAAGAGACCCGGTTCAGTAATTCCCAGGTAGTACAAAAATAATGACCTCTGTCCATTGCAGCTACTTGGTAAAGTAGGAGTGGAGCTGGAATAGTGTTATGGAGCTGGGGCCTTTTGAGAAACTGAGGCAGCCCCAAAACGCCCTCCTCAAACCCCAGTTCTTGGAATAGAGTCAGAATGATTTCTGACCCGGCAGGAATGAGCTTATTAAAGAAACAGAGAAAAGGGAAAGGGGACACTCTGAAGGGAGAGAGTGGGTCCTCTCAGAGAGGGACATTGTGCTCTCCTACAGTCCAGTTTTATGGGGGATCCCAGAGACGTTTCCAGAGAGTCTCACCCAGGTCTACCTCTTGACTTTTGACTGACAGCATAGTCATATCAGACTTTCAAATCCCCATTGTCATGACAACTCTAGGTCACCTTGGTCCACGCTGACTGGTTCTAATCAGATTTTTCTTTTTCTTTATCTTTTTTTTGTTCTTATTAGTTATACATGCCAGTAGAATGCATTTTGACATATTATGCATATAAGGAGTATAACTCTCCATTCTTCTCATGTATGCACATAGGAAAGCAATGTCTAATTGGATCCTTAACCACGCATTCTTACAGATTTTATGGTTAGGAGGAACTCTCCTTATCTCCCAGAGTTTCAGGATCTGGTCATAAGGAGTCTCGTCCTTCAGCATAACTTGAGTTTCTCTTATCAACATTATTTTGGGCCTGCATTTCTCCTGCAGTGAACAGGTAATTTGCTGAGGAATGTGACATATCCTGTCCACTGAGGCCAGGCAGGGCTGCAGGTAAATTGCTTCTTGGAAAAGAAAGCATGTGGGGGGGTCAGCAGCATGGGCCCAGTTTATAGAATCCCTCCCTCAACTTCACGTTCCCCCCCATCCTCATCTGTCTGTCCCCTAACAACAGAAGCTAACGAAGGCATTGAGAAAGCAAGCGATCATCCTACACGTTTCCTCTCTCCTTATTTAAAAAAATTCCAAGTATATAAAAAAGTGGAGATGATCACGTGGTGAAACCCAGTGCCCCCGTCACTCTGTGCAGACAGCGACCACCACCCTGTGATTGCATTTACACTCTCTCCCACTGTCCCCTGCTCTGGATTTATTTATTTTTTTAAATCCAAGATGCCCTGTTAACAGTTTCATATATTTGTGAACATAAGAATCTATTTATAAAAACAACATAACCTTGGTGCTATTCTCATAAAATTACAGTAATTATTACAGATCAGCCAATACCCACTTAGTATTTACATCTCACTGATTCTTTTAAAACTTGGTACACAGTGCAATGGATCAGAATCCAGCAGGAATCCAGCTGCGGTCCGTATGCTGTGACTGATCTGCAAGCCTCTAGTTTTTCTTAATACGATAGGTCCCCATGCTCCACTTTTCCTCGCAGTAGATAGATAAGAAGTAAGACCTAGACATCAGTGTAGACCTAGACAAAGGTGCAGACACAGAGAATGATTGACACAGGTGTAGACACAGACATAGACACAAAAATAAGCCTTGAGACAGATTCAAACCCAGATACAGGCACGGGCATAGACAGAATAGACCGAAATATAGACAGCTAGGAAAAACTAAAATTTTTCTTTTCCCCTGAGGGATCCCTACAGTCTGAATTTCACCAGCTGTTCTTCTCTCCTCTGTATTTCCTATAATTGGTGGTAGAACCAGAGTCTTGATCAGATCCAAGTTCAGTGTTCAGCAAGGCTATCACGGGAGAGGTGTTCTTCCATCAGAAGGCTCTTGGGTCCTGGCTGTCTCCATTTTCTTGATAATAGAGTGTTGCTCACCACACACTAAATTTATGAAAGCAAAACATGGTGATGTTTGCATTATATCATTTTTCTTTGTTCACTAGCTGAGAGTCAATCAGGATAAATGCTTAATTCTTCCCTTTATTTGTGAGTTTTCAAAACAATGAGTTGGTTCTCTGGCATTTTCCAAAGGTAAACAATGGATTGTTTATCTTTTTTTTTTTTTTTTTTTTTTAAGAACCATCAGGAACTCATTAAAACACTTTTACGTCTTAATCTATTACAGTTAGTATTCTTATTCTTATTGATACTTTAATTGTTCCTTTTTCAACCTGTGAAGGATCTTCCTCATGTTGATTTCTGAGTCTTTGAATCAAATTTCATAGTCCCTTAACAGCTTTCTAGCTGTCTAAAATGGTCTTGTGAATTGTCTATCCTAATCCTGAATTCAACCACTTTGACAATTTGCCCAGACTCTTTGAGTGGGGAAATGTAGTTAGAGATCATAATTTGGGCAGTAGGTGTTCAGGGTCACTGGGTTGTTCACTGTTTCTAATCCATTTCAGTGAACTTTCTTCATATTTAATCTTCTTCCTCTGTAAACTACAGTTCCTTTATCTCCCCTCTTTCTTCCCTTTTTGAGAGATGAGAGAGAGAGAGAGAGAACCAGCTCAGATATGGCTACCTTCCCACTGTCTCTTGTACCATGGTGTTGCCCAAAGCTTGCTCCTTGTCCCCTGTGCCAATCCAATAATGACACTGGAGAAAAAGGATAAAGAAGCTTTGTTGCTTTGCTAGCAAAAGAGAAACACAGGGGATTCCTAGCCCAGAGGCTGTGATTCTCTCCATTAGGGGGAACAGAGGGTTTTTAAAGAGGTAATTCAAAGGCTACATTCCAGGTGTTCTCTGGTAGGAGTTGTAATTCACTTGTTAATTTGGGAGACAGTCATTTCTTAGATCTTCTGGCGCCATCTTGAAGTCTAAATGACTTGGTTCCTGTGGTGGGAGTGTCCTCAAGGACAGATAACTCTGCCTAGGATGGAGAAGAAAGGTAACCCTGTCTCCCCCAGGTTAGGGATGGGGAGAGGGAGAAGAGAATCAAACAGCTCTGTTTTTAAAATAAACCTCAGTAGCAGAGGAGCAAGGGCTATATTCCAAGCACGAGGTAGACCACTGTTACATGGGGAGAGGTTAACATCATGGGAAAAAGAGGGGCAGATTTGTTGAAGAAATGTGAACTCAAGTTTGGTCTAATTTTATAGCTAGCTTTTAGATTAGAGCCTGACAGCTCCTTAATCTAAGTTTCAATAAGATAGAACTTGAAAATAGTCCATAGACTCATCTCATCTAACCCTACCGATAGGATTCCATGAAGGAGGTGGCATAAGAAATGAATCGATATCGTTCAGTACAGGAGAACTGCAATAGAGGTTTCTACAAGGATATGGGTTCAGCACAACGGTTGAAGGATCTGAGTGACTGAGACAAGGGAAAGCTGGGGAGTTCCCCAAAGAAGAGATGGCATTTGTACCATATTTAAAGCATGAGAATTCAAGCACAGAAGTACAAGTTTAATGTTACTTGTGTATACTTGAGGCTGGACTGGAATCAGTAAGATGATATAGATATTTTTGCAATAGAGCAAACATGAAATGATGAGGTGCTTGACTAGAGCAAGAACCCCAGAGGAACTGGAGAGATAAATAAGAATATCCTGGAAGCAGGGAATGTATTTGATGAGGCAGTGGGTCAGCTCCAAGGTTGCTGGCCTGGGGGATTTAAGTCAGAGTTGGTATGCAGGAGACAAATAAGGTCTTCTGAGAATAATGAAGAGTTTGTTTTAGGATGTGGTCAGTTTGAGATGCTCATGTGGATATATTTAGGAGGAAGTGGGACACCTGGGCTGGAACTTGGTTCACCTGGAGAAGAGTTTATGAATCTCAGATGCCTCTTATAGACCTAGGCACCTGCTGAGCACCAGGCCATAAGCCAACTTTTATGCATGTCTGTCAATGCTTTGAAAAATTATTGCAGCTGAAAGGATTAAGATTTGTTTGACAGACAGTCTGTGATGTGGCCCGATGTGAGAATCCTGCCCAATATGAACGTTCTATCTTGCATAGTGACTAACCGACTGAACTGGTAAGTAATCAAAGGACTCGATTAGACTATTTCTCCTGGGAAATTCACATAATGATGAAGACCCAGAAGATAGTAGAGAAGTCTAGATATCCACAGAGGGCTGTCTAGCAATAAAAGAAATGGAGAGGCAGTGAGCCACGGAGTGGATTCAGACAGACTCCCAGTGGACACAGAACAGTAAGAGATGGAAAAGCTTCACTCCAGAGATCAATGAGCCCCCAGAGATGCAGAGGAACTCTGAATGATCTTCCTATCGGTTCTGGAGGAGCCTAATGATTGCCTGATGAAAATTCTGCCTGGGCTGGAGCTGAAACTCAGATGCCATGGGTCAGTACCTTTAAACACTTCCTCACCCTCCTCTCCAATACTCTGGATCCGTTCGCATGGATCGGTATGTCTAAGGGTGCTTCACCTAAAGGCGGGGAAATAGGTTTCTGATTTTAGGGGACAATCAAAGGCATAAGGTGACCTCACACACCAGAAGAAGTGTGCCAAAAAGCTGAAAGATTTATTGAAACATGGGACATAGGTAGAACTGTCTTTTTGGCCAAGAAAACAAAAATCAAACATGGAACTGGGGCAGAATTCTTGATACAAGGGAATGAACAGAACTCAATGGCCTTACTAAGTGCAGGATGGATGCTTCTAGGAAGATTAGGAAACAGTTCTTGCAAAGTTGACGTTTTCACTTATGGCATTGACAAGAGAGTATAGTGGAGTGTAGTGGAGGCAGCCACAGCCCCGGAACATGGGCATTTTTACTCAGAGATCCCGAGTCAATGCCTGAATTCAGCGGACCAGCCACCGAGACAGCAGAGTTCCTAAATAGGAAGTAGGGCTTAGCATTGGATATTGGGTGACTTGGATTCTGGTGTTAACCTGTCCTCATTTGTAATCACGAGATCGCCAAGCCTAGGACTGCTCCCTCTACTCCCTACAGCTCCTACAATCAAATCCCACGTCTCCTTTCTTTATAATCCTAATGAGCCCAATTAACCTCATTAGCGGAAGTGAAAGTATAGATTTGACTGGCACTAGCAGCATATAGGTGGTAGCTAAAACCTTTCCTAATTAACCCCTTCCTGCCCGATGGTTTTATCTACTTTGGTCTCCCACCGACAACTCGAAACTCTGACAGTTTAATTTAGTAGCCCTCTACTTCATAATTGTCCCCAAGCAATTGATGTGACACCTTTAACTGCCCTTTCCTTTAGAATCCCAGTGATGATAGTGGTTAGATCTGTTCTTATCACATCCTTATTTTCCTATCATAAGTTTGCCAGCACAGTGACGGCCCAGGAGAAGCTCAATGCCTGCCTCCCATTGATGACTGGACCTCTCTCTCTTTTTTTTTTTTTTTTATCTTTCTATGCTTTTCTGCAAGTCAGGCAACGAGTCAAGCGGCAGGTGCATGTTTGGTCTTGTGTAGTTCATGTAAATTCAATGTTGTCCCCGTCTCCGTGGGGAGACCGTCCTTCCTCAGCACTTTGGTCAGAAACATGGGCACCAGTGGGGACATTTATTTCCACTGGTGCCTAAGGCACCAGCCAGGGTCAATGGCAAGAGGAGCCTTCACTCTGCTTTTATACTCTGTGTAATTTTTCACGTCCCCTGCTGACCTCTCTGCCACACTCCCATCACAGGGGCTCTGGCTGAGTGGCAGCTCTGTCAGGCTGCAGCTGGATCTGCAATCTGTGCCCCTGGGAAGGCAGCGGTGGGGGCGGGGAATGGCCATCTCCGCCTGGAGAAGCTGCCAACATGTTTCAAAAGTGTCCACACTGCAAGTGTGTTCCTTATGTTAGCTGAGGCTCCCAACATCACGGCTGAATTGAGGACCAGCTGTCAACAGGAGGCAAAAATGTCCAAGGCTAGGGCAAAATCAGGCAGGCATTGTACGGAAAGGGAGAAGGGACCAATTCCGTTCCAGGGGTTACTTGGTTGCTTTGTTTTACTCAGTCCACAGATAAACCTGGGACTTTACTACCCCGTTGTATAGAGGGGAACTTAAGGCCCATTTAGCTAGGAACTCGTGGTTTTCATCCCAGATCTTTTTGACACAAAGGCTGCGAACTTTAACCCCTACATTGAAGTGCGTCTTTGCTGGAGGCAGGTGGAAGTTGCCAGCAGGTCCAAGGACTGGAGGAGACGACAAAGTCGAATCCCATGGAAGGATTTAGTCTCCCTGAAAGAAAGAGTTGGAAAGAAGTGAAGTACGGTGTCCACGCTCCTGGCCGCCCAGGAGAAGCTGAAGTCCCCGGTTGAGAAATAAGTGACCCTCACCTCTTCTCTCCAACCCTCCTGCCAACCCCAGGTCGGTCCTTCCCTGGTCTCTGGCTAACTCCTAGCTTTCCTCGCCCTCTTACCACACAGCAGCAAGGTGGTAATTTTAAAACAGTAGTGCGATCATGGTTTTCCTTTATTTTCAATCATCCAATGGCTCCTCGTCCGTCTCAGAATGAAAGCCTAGGTCCTCGCAATGACGTCCGGGTCGTTAATTATCTGCATCCCCGCTTCTCGGCAGCTGGGTTTACTGCCGTATCCCTGGTGCCTGCTGCGCAGAAGGGACTCGGTAAATGTTTGTTCACTGAAGAGTAAATGAGGCAGAAGTCCCGCGCAGGTCAGTGTGTTAAAGTTAATGTAGTAGGAGGTTAGAATGGCTCTCAATTCTCCCTGCCTCCCGGTCCTCCTGTCTCTGGGTGGTCCCTTCCCCTTGAGGGTGAACTGGCCCAGTGACTGGCTTCCAACCAATAGAACGTAACAGTGACGGCAGGACTCAGGAGATGTGCTTGTGATTTTGTGCTCTTCTTGCTCCTGTTCTCTGTTGGCTCAGAATAAGCACATTGACATGCTGTGGGATTCCTGGGAGAAGGGGTCCTCATGTCCAGGAATTGAGGTTGGTGTCCAAGAGCTGAGGACAGCCACCAATAATAAACAGTAGCCCTCGTTTTTATAGTCATAAGGGATTACAGTATTTCAACATAGGGACTATATCCCCAACTGACCTTGACTGTGACCTTGAAAGATCCTGAGCAGGGGCGCCAGGTACACCTAACTCATAGAACTGTAAGACAATACATGTGTGTAGTCTTCAAAACCTCTAAATTCATGACTGTGTTACTCAAAAGTAGAAAATGAATTTGAACAGGCTAAAATCCATAGTCTGTTATCCATCACAAGAAGGCTCCCTGGTCTAATGTGATGTATCAGTCAGCTTTTGCTGTGTAACAAAGAAATTTAAGACATGAATGGTTTACGTGACAACCGTATTTATTTTATAAATCTCTGGGATGACTGCACTTTTCATGATCTAGGCTAATAGGACACATCTCTGCTGGATGATCCCATGCCTCTTAGGGTGACTGGCAGGCCAACCGGATGATCTGGAGTGGCCTCGCTCACAGCCGTCATGGCTGGCGGGCTGTTAGCTTGTGCAATGGAGGAGACTGGGCTGTGTGACTGCAATTATCCAGCAGGAGAGCTTGGGCTCCTTCACATGTTGCTCTTGAGCAGAAGGAGAGAGTAAACTACTATGCCCAAGTATTTAAGTGGTTATCTAAATCACATTTGCTAATATCCCTTTGCCCAAAGCAAGTCACAGTGACTAGTCTACATTCAAGGACGGAGAGATAGACCTAACCCTTTAAGGGAAGATTGGCAGTCTCACGTCAAAGGGGCCTTGGATGGGAGGAGTTTGTGGTCATCATTGACATACTCCTAGTAGGAAAAATTGCTCCTGTGCTACTTGCCGGTGGTTTGAGGCTAATATTTATCTTCAGGTGAGGAGGAGCTGACGTGGGGCAGGCCCTATTGGAAACAAAGAGGTCCAGGGCAGTGGCCAGCTTAGTGATATGGAAGGACCTAGGACTGACCTCTCTCTTTTTCTTCCATCTTGCTCTCCCAGGTAGGACCTCATTCATGGTGATTTCTCTTGCCTATTTAAGCCATTGCAAAGATCTGTTGCTTCATCTGCATTTCCTACCCCAACCATTCACTCATTCCTTCGAGAACCCTTTGAGTCCCTACAACGAACTGGGCGTTAAATAATTGATTCTTCCACTTACACCTTCCCTTCTTATGACCTCTTTTTTATGCATTTAATATGAAAATTCATAAACATGCACACACACCCCTAGTGTTTTATTCTCCCTTCTTGTATATATATATATATATATATATATATATATACATATACGTATATATATATACGTATATGTATATATGTTTTTCTTTCTTTCATGCTTATCAAATGATCTGAAATAAAAGAAACCTTTCAAAATCTCCTCCTCCTCCTCTCCAAAATCATTGTGTGGGTGGCAAAGAAGCACTCACCAGACAAAACACTTTGGAAAACAGGCTGCAGAAGGTAAAGGTAGAATAATCATCCCCGCTGGCTACTCTTGGGCAGCCAGTAAGGAGGAGCCTGAGCTGTAATTCTCATGATGGAAATATGAAGGAGAAAGAAATAACATGTTAGTGAAGGCTTCAAGTTTTGATTTTCTGAGCATGACTGGAGACTCAGTTTGCCCTCCAGACTCTCTATGATGCAGATCAGTTTTTGGATTTCTGAATTAATCCATTTAAGAGAGAGGGATGGGGCACCACGGAATTCTGGGTACTGTGCTGTGTACTGGGGATGGGTGGTTGATATGGAATGAATGCTTGTGTTTCCATAGAATCCACAGGTTGAAGCCCTGGCACCTAATGTGACAGTATTTGGAGATGGGCTTTGGGGGCCAAATCAGGTCATGAAGGTGGTATTGCAGGTCTGTGGGATTAGGGTCCTTCAAAGAAGAGACACCAGAGTGCTCGCTCTCTCTCTCTCTCTCTCTCTCTCCTCTCCACATACACACAAAAAAGAAGTCAGATAAGTATGATAGAAAGATGCCAGCCATCTATGAGCCCAGAAGACAGCCTCATCAGAACACTGCCAAGCTGGCAAAGGATTCCCAGATGTCCCTCCAGTCTCCAGAATCATGAGGAAAAAAAAAAAAAAAAAAAAAAGCTCTATTGTTTAAGCCACCCAGTCTGTGGTCCTTTGTTATGACAGTCCAAGCAGAGCAAGACAGAGGTCAGCGAAACAGAGATGGGCAGCCCTTACGGAGTGCGCATTCTAGCAGAGAGAGACAGATGCTTTTGTAACTAAGCACATAGATTTAGAATGCAGCAAGTTTTATTTTGGAAGTAAAACAGGCTGAAGGGTAGCATGTGCCAAAGGGAAGGGTCTGCCTGGCTGGTTTTGACAAGGGGCGACAGAGATTGCCTTCTTCCCACCAAGAAGGCACCTGTGAAGCAAGACAGCCTGTGCAGGGAGAGGTCACCCTGTCCAGACTCAGATCTCCCCATCACGGGCCCCTGGCCAGCAGAGTGGCAGGGTAGGACAGGTGCAGCTAAAGCATGCAGCTAACCAACGCCCAAGGTTAACATTTGGAGGCCGTGGGGAAAAGAGGGATCCTGGCAGATGTTTTCATTCCTGGATCCCTGGAGGAAGCACCTGGCGCACTTCTGAACCTAATAGCTGTGCCCTGGACCCAGTGAGTCTGATGCTGCTGGTATGGAGTGCGGCCGGAGCACTGGCCTGTTTGAGAAGCTTTGCTGGGTGATTCTAATGGGTGTCCATGGGCGAGAACAGCTAGGTCAACGCATGTCCTAAGGGTTCAGTGATTCTTGCTGTAATTCAAATGAAACTCTTCATTTTCTGCTCACACCCCTTTCTCAATTTCCCTTTTTGCTCTTCTTGGTCTTCTGACTAGTCAGCTCTCCACCCTGCAAAAGTGCCACTGGTAGCCTCTTGTCTTACAGCAGGTTTTCATGCCCACTGGGTCCAGTGCTCCTGGCTTTCCTGCATGACGTAAGGCAGCATGGTAAAGAGCCGGGGGCGGGGATCCAAAAGAGTCAGTGCTGCAGGAATTTGGTGGAGGCGACAATCCTACCTATTTAAAAGACTTTAAATTTGAGTAGTAAAATTTAATGCAACAGTTCTCAAGGGCTCTCCCCTGTAGTGGCAAAAATAGACACTAATGACTACGAGTTTGCATTTTATCTTCTTAGGAGCTCATCAAAATTCCCTAGACCAGCAGCATCAGCAACACCTGAGAACTTTCTAGACATGCATATTCTCAGACCCTCCCCAGACCTATTACATTAGAATTTCTGGGGTAGGAGACAGTAATCAGTTTCAACTAGGCACCAGATACTGCTAGCAAGAATTCAAAACAGAAGCATCATTCTAGAAGATACTTAAAATGATGGCTATTTGGAAAGTTAAATCTTGTTTTGTGATGTCTAGCTATACAGGCAGTACCTTTTTAACAGGTTTCCATGAACACAACTGAAGTCTAAAACCCGGTGGCTCAGATCCAGAGTTCCTCCTATTTACTTCACCTGCACTGAATTCTTTTGCTCATTTAGTAAGAAATGACTGAGCACCGACTTCTTCCTGGGCCTGTAGCACTGACCTTTCTTGGTGGGGGAGATGTGTGAACAAATAATAATAACAAAGAATACAGAAGTCGCTAGAGCCAGGCCAGGCCTTTGAAGCCCAGAGGAGGAGTAGACAGACAATTCTGCCTGGGGCGATCCAGCAAGGTTCACAGACAAAGTCTGCTTGACCCAGGTCTTGAAAGACAGGGCGGGGGGTGGTGGGTAGTTGTTCATGAGGTTCAGAAGGGGACTGGAAGCAGAGCCAGCAGGATGAGGTCCTGGAGACATGAAAGAACCCTTACATGCTCCCAGAACAGCCAGGCCTTCCAACTTCAAGGGTTGCTAGTGTCAGAAATAGGATGGGGCACCGAAGATTCTGGGATGCGGTGAGCACAGAACATGTTTTAATCAAGATTTCTGCCGCAGCTGAATTCTGCACAGGCAACGTGTAAACCTTCCTCTCCTACCGCCGGATCCTTCAGTGAAACCTGTCAGCTCCTGAGATCAATATTTCTGTTTCTTCTCCTCAGGCTGTCTCCCAGCTTCTCTTATCACCCGTCTTCAAACAGGGCCTGGATCTTCCTCAGCCCACACCTGTCAGGGCCGGCGGTGCAGGTGAGAGGGTGCTCTGGAAAGTGGGCCAGGAGCTCAGAGGTGTGCTTGGTGACTGCGCCTCTTCCCAGTGGGAGCGTGTGAGTGTGTGTGTGTGTGTGTGTGCCCACCAGCATGTGTGCAAGGACGGGACGCAGCAAAGAAGGGACCCTGACAAAGGAACTGCAGTATGGCTGACTCTTGGAGCAGGAAGTCCATTCAAAAAATCATCAGACTGTCCCACTTTCTGTGGGAGGTAAAGACAAAGGGACTCAGAGTGGTCAACAATTTTCCCCGAGTCACACAGCAATCACCACGCTGGCAGGCAGCAGGCAGTGATCTGTGGTTCCCAAATATAACAGCCAATTAAAAACCCTGGGAAGAGTTCCTGTTAGGAACCCAGAAAGATTGGTAGCTGCTTCTCAGATGGAAAATAAAATTTGAAGAGTTCCCAGAGGAAAAGTCAGGGCTCCCCAAGAAAGGGAGTAAGATACACATTAAGAAGACAGCAGCAATAATAAATATCCACTACATGGGGGTCCAAAGTGGGGGTCCGTAAAGGGTAGAACTGACACCAACAGTCCAACAACGAATTAAACTTTTTAAGAAAATCAATTTTTCTTTTTTCTTTCTTTTTTTTTTTTTTTTTTTTTTTTTTTTTTGAATGCTTCCTAGATATTTGAGAGCCACGGTATAGAAGAAAAAGCCAGGAATGTGGACTGGGATGTACTAGGATTGTTCCCACTCCAGATTCTTAATCCTGCTGGCAAAAGAAAGCAGGGATTTCTTCACGCATGAAGCTAATCCCAGATGGAGGGCTTTCGGCATGGCTGCATCCAGGAGCTCTGAATAACACCGTCAACCATCTCTCTTCATGCCCAGCTCTGCTTCATCCGCAGGCGAGCTCTCCCCTGCAGTGGCCAAAACAGACACTCAGGACTCGGAGTTTGCATTTCGTCTCCTTAGCAGCCCTGGCAGAATGAGACCAGCTCCATCAGAGTTCTCCAGATCCACTCTCAACAGTCGGCCCGTCTCCACCCCGTGGGCCTTCCTGAACTGCTCACCATGCTGGAGAAAGGCTCTGGTGAGCCAGACCAAAAACACATCCCAGACCTGAAGCCAGAGGTTTCTGGAGCATGTCTTGAAAATAAAGTGGGAATAATTCCTAGAGGAAAAACCAGGACAACCAGGGACAGGGGACACAATGCAGACCAAGTCAACAGCATGACCACAGCAGATATTCATCACAACTGGGTTCAAATTTGGGAGACGTAAGTATGGAACGGGGACCAGAACCTAGGTTTCCTGAGTAGAGTCTTCCGTTGAACACCAGGAGGCGCTGTGTGCCACCTCTCGTGTTCAGGTGAAATCCTGACCCTTCAAGCTTCAAGTGCTCAGGGTGCCTGGATTCTCGCCCCTGGCCCCTGTAAATGGACCCCGAATGTGGGCCTTCTCAAATCCCAGTTTGGGGCGATGCCTCTTCTCGTTCACAGATGGCTAGCTGCTCCCCACTACCCAGCTTGTCTCCCTGGTCTTCTCTTTCAGCTGCAGGCATTTCCCAGCCTCCCTTGCAGCTGTGCATGGTCACGTGATGTAAACTAACCAATGGTAGATTCAGGGACTTCTCTGGAAGAAAGCAGGCAGCTCATTCCAACGTCAAATGGAAGCCTGGTGTTGAAGGCAGCAAAGCCAACTGCTCAATCTCCCTACCCCTGACTGTTATTAAGGGGGAAAAAAAAACACAAAACTATATTGTGTTTAGGTCACTTATTTATGGTCTATTTTATTTTTAGCACTGGGGATTGAAACTAGACACACTTTACCTACCACTGAGCCACATCCCCAGCACCTTTTATGTTTTATTTTGAGAGAGGGTCTCACTCAGTTGCTTAGGACCTTGCTAAGTTGCTGAGGTGGTAGTCCCACCTCATTGGCTGGTTCATTCTTTCAGGAACAGGTACCAGCCCACTCCTGGGCACTTGCTGCTGCTGCTCCTGAGCACCCATGACCAGTAGTGACTGCTGCTGTCAGGGCTGTGACCACCAGGCTTACCTGCTGCTCCTACACCTGCCCTGACTGCTACCCACTATTGCTACCACTAAGGTGGTACTGTTTAGCTTGGAGGTGTCCCTTGACAGCTCCGTGTGAGACAATGCCAGGATGTTCAGAGGCCAAATGATCAGATTATAAGAGGTGTAACTCAACTGGTGGATTAATCCACTGATATGGATTAACTTGTTGGGAACCACAGGCAGGCAGGGTGTGGCTGGAGGAAGTAGGCCACTGTGTGTGTGACTTTGGGGTTTGTACTTTGCTCCTGGTTACACTTTGTCCCTCTCTCTGCTTCCTGGTTGCCACATCCTGGGCTGCTTCCCTCCGCCATGCCCTTCCGCCGTGATGTTTTGCCTTCCCTCAGGCCCAGGGCTATGGAGTCAGCTGACCATGGGCTGAATCTCTGACACCATGAGCCCGAATAAGCTTTTCCTTCTCTAAGTGGTTCTTGTCAGGTCTTTTGGTCACAGCGGTGAAAAGGTTTTGTTTCGGTGAAGCGACTCTCTAAGGGAACTAGCTTCCTGCTTTGGGGACTCCTCATCCCAAGAGGCAGAGCGGACTTCCGCCCTGGGAGCTGCTTCCTCCGCCCACTTGGCTGTCGGCTGCAGGGATGCAAGTCCCACTCACCATCAGAGGACATCCAGCAATAAGGGGATTCCAGCATTTTCTCTGGAGAGTCAGAGAATCACCTCAGTATCCTCTGCATGCTCTTCTCTGGTTGAAATGGCCAAGTTCTTTTGTACGTGCAACTGAAATCTCGACTGCATTATCCCACTTTGCTTTGCTCTGTGTTGACTGACAAAACAGCAGAACCCAGGTCACAGGAATCCTGATGGGCAGCACTGTAACCCCCCTGCCCCAGCCCCTTCCACCTTGAGGTACTTGAATCCAGCCTGGTCCCTGAGCACAGGTGATTGATCACACCCTGTATCGATAGGATTTTGTAATTTTTAATATTTAACATTATTGGAAACATTTAAAATATTTCTGAGATTCACATATTTATTATTTAAAATATTCTTATTACTATATCTTGTTTATAGACAATAATTTCTAAATATCCCCTAAATGAAGAGAATTTGCAAATCAGCATTTAGTAGTACAGATGACATCATAGTGATCATCTATGAGCATGGAAATTGTTTTAACTTTTCTTGAATTATTACTAGAAAGTGTTTTGAGACCTGGAATTAATCAGGTAAAGACATGGACAAACATGTGAATACCCCATATGTATTTTGTATGCATAGATGTATATGTATACGTTCAAATCATTTTAAAAATAATTACCTTCCAAAAGGACAGTGCCCATTTCCATTGAGACCAAGAATTTGACATGGCTACAGATTAGTTTTATATATTATCTATATAAAGTAGATTTTAGTACATGTGTGTAGTATGGGTATATCCACATGTGTAAACATACATGCATGTATGAGGTCAGTCACATGTTTTATTTATGATTCCTCTGGATTCTATTAAGAATGAACCTCTTTTAAATGTCACATTGCAATTTCTCCCAATCCTAATAGCAATGATGATAATAAGAACCACAATAACTATAACAAATAAGATTCACTGAGAGTTTACTAACACATGCTCGGTTTTGTCTTAAGTTCTTTTTAGGTATTTTTTAGGCCCAACGAGGTAGGTGCTCCAGTTTACACATCTAGAGACCACAGTAGGCAGCAGCTGGACAGCTCACTGAGTTAGCCATGGCAGAACAGGATCTCCTGTCTGTCTGGCCACAGATCATAGTCTGTCATGGACCAGAAAGGAAGCCATGACAAGCTGGGGACGGAGTTCAGCCAGGTCTCCTCCATGCTGGGAACTGAGAGCCCGTGGACCATGGACCTGTTTCCTTGGCTGGCTTTGGAAGCTCATGCCTCTTCCTGCCTGAAGGCACCCCCACAGCATTCACAAGCTTTCTTTAATAATGGGGTGCCCTATGCTTTGCATGCCCTGGGCACAAGCGGATTTCAAGCTTGCTCCAATTTCTACTCTTTTATATCATCATGAGTGGTGGGAAGATACAGCATCGTGGTTCCCAAACTCCAGTTACTTCTTACTTACCATGAAGTGATTCGACGTTGCCTGCATACTAGCTGCGCCGTGGCATAACCACGCCCATTGGACACTAAAGGTTATGGCTCTTCTTCACCACCATCCTGTATGGTCCAGGCGACTCTTGCTGATTTCCAAATGAGGAAACTAGCGGGATGAATCCTTTAAGTCAGTGGCCCAAGGTCACAGGGTTGGTGAGTGGCAGGTACAGCCTGCCTCTGAATCACTAAACTCAACTACCCCAGCATCCTCAGATCTCCCCCTAAATCTAGATAACCTTTTCCGCTCTTCTGACTTCACGCCTCTCTTAGTCTCCTACTGAGCTCAAGAGCCATGCATTCAGTCTCAACAGATTGGTTCTATGTACATATACATTTTTCCCAAAAATGCATTAAAGTAAATACATAATCATTACAACATAATTGATCATCCTCAAATCAGCTGTCCCTCTACAGAGGCACGATTGCCCCACGGTAGGAAGTTCTGGTGTTTGGAACAGATCCTTCAATTCTGCCTTCCTACCCTGTATTCTGACTTTCCCACCTGCTAGCTGAGGAAACTTGAGCTTCCTGGCTACCTCTGCATTTTGAAGCTCTCTTAACCTTTTTTTCTTCTGTAGAATGGAACTCGGAGACTCACCTCTGTCAGAGAGTAAGGAGGATGAGATTGAAATGAGAAACACTGTGCAAATAGCTAATAGAATGCTCAGTACTGTGATTTTAAAAAATCAAGCATATATATATACCTTGTTCTGTTCTCAGAACCCTGTATTTATACACATTTTGAGTATATATATAGATATATATATATATATATATAGAGAGAGAGAGAGAGAGAGATACACACATATGTATATATACATATATTTACTTGGATCTTCATCTTCGTAACAGAACTGTACACATATCCATTACCATTTTATAAATGGAGAAATAGAATCTGAGAAGATAAGAAACTCATTTACAGTAACACAAGCAGAACTGATGTAGGCAGGATTTGAATCTGAGTTTGATTGCATCTGAAGTTCATGTTCTTTATGATTTCCAAATTGCCTCCTGTAATCCTTTTTTCTTCTTTTCTTCAACCATACAAATGGGTTCCGTTGAACTATATTGTTCCTGATGCTGCAAGGCAGTGAACAGAAAAGAATAATCAGTGTACTCTTCCATGGAGGAGGGCGAACCGGATGCCTGAATCGAAATGGTGATCAAATAATAGAGTGTTGGGTGGTAAATTCTATAAATGAGATTGTCATAGGATGTTTTGGGGCCTAGAAGCATCGGCTGGGTAATTGATTCTCAGGGTCCTTTGAGCTGTTTGCATCCGGAGCTGGACATCAGATGATCTTTACGGGGAGAGTCCTCCTTTGGCCGGATGGAGGGAAGATTTGGGGCAGACACAGCTAGCTCAGCTTCCACTCATTTTCACACTAGGGGGACTGCATTCAGCAAAGAGAAGCATCTGGCGACCTGTCTGGAGAGAAGTGGCTTCCTCACACGGAGCAGGGAGTCTGCTCCTTCTGGTCTATTCATCCCCTCAACAAACACTCCCCATCGGCTTGACTGTGTCTGCCCTGTGCAGTAGGCTGGGGTCTCAGAGGTGCCCCAGGGGGATCATAGCGAAGGGTTTACAGAAACACTAAAGCCACCGTTGTCATCGGAGGCCAGATTGTGAAGCTCCTGAGCGCCAGCCTGCTGAGCGAGGACCTATCTTGTAGGTAATCGGAGCTATCAAAAACTATTAAACAGAAAAGAGGCACAGACAGCTCTGTGCTTCACAAAGATCTTTCTGGGAGAATTATGGAGAATGGAGACCCACGGAATGGAAGCCCAGGGGTCAGGGAGCATGAACCTTGGCAAATGCACCTGTTTCAATGCCTTTAGAAACCAGCAAAGTGGAATTGTGAAAAAGAAAATTCTCAGGTTGCTCTGAGGACAAACTAGGAGTTGAAAAATATCTGAGAAAAAAAAAAAAATCATGTCTTTTTCCCAGTTGCAACTGATAGAGATTCAAACCAAAGCGTGGACAAAGGGGACTTTCTTTGTGCATGGAACTAAAGAGCATATGAATAACTCAAATTTGGGCTCAGCTGAAAGGCTCAGACAATGTCTTCAGGCATCTGACGATGTTGGCACGGTTGTCCTCGGCCTCAGACCCACGGTGGGTGAGCTTTGGCAACATGGCTCTGGTAGCTCCAGATTTAGTGCTGTCTCGGAACCTCCTGCCGAAAGAGGGGCTCTGTCCCTGCATGTTTCAAAGATGGCCTCACCAAGTCTCATTGACAAAGTCAGCGCCACCTCCATAAAACATCCTGGAGGAATGGTGTAGAAATGATCCCCCCAAGATCAAAATGGTATGGTGTTTTTCTCTCTTTTCCTACTTAGAGAACAGATCAGAGGTGAGCAGGATCAATGGAGGTACGCCGTCACCATGCCCACGTTCCGTCGATAGGATGGTTAAGTCGGTGGTTCTTAACTGAGAGCCATCCTGCTTCTCCCCAGGGGAACGGGACAATGTCTGAAGATGATCTCGGTGATCACAACTTGGGGGAGAGGTGGAGAGAGTGGGGCTCAGGTGTGCGGCTGAACAACCAGCCGGGCACAGTATCATCCCACAACCAGCTGTTCTCCATCGGTGGCTGGCATTGACGCTGGCAAACCCCGGTCTAACCGAGGAGTGGCCTCCTCTGCGGGGGGACTCCCATCAGGAAAGGTGGTCACAGAGACCGTCAGCAGTTCACCTGGCCATGCTGTATTAAGATGCCAAGACCCGAAGGAAGGTCGGAAGTTGCAACAGCATCAGAATTTCTCATTTCTTAGTTCCTCTTTGCTGGGACAGAGGCCCCAAGACTCCAACAAGCAGCAGGCTATATACACTTCCTGTGGAACCACCTGAAATCCCTGCCTACCTTTCTTTTCCTTTCCCATTCAACAAAGCATGGCCTATCGTGTTTTTTGTTTGGTTGGTTGGTTGGGTTTTGTTCTTTGTTTTTTTGTTTTTTGGTTTTTATGGACAGGGATAGAACCCAGGGCTGCTTGACCACTGAGCCACATTCCCAGACCTTTTTATTTATTTATTTATTTATTTATTTATTTATTTATTTAATTTTGAGATAGGTTCTTGCTAAGTTGCTGAAGGCCTCACTAAATTGCTGAGGCTGGCCTCAAACCTGCCATCCTCCTGCCTCAGCCTCCTGACTTGCTGGGATTACAGGTGTGCACCACTTCACCTGGCTTGGTCTGTGTTCATTTAAACTATACATTCTCCCTCTGCTCTCACCTACACATAGAGTCAGGTAGGTTCTTCTTTAGAAAGGAAGCAATCCCATCCACCAAACCTGGGAGCCTCTGGCTTATCATTATAGGGTACCTTCCTGACATTTGATTATTCTAGGCATTGGAGCCTTTAAAAGTGAGGGTGATCATGCATGAGGACCTGGATTCAATCCCCAGAATCACACACACGCAAAAGCAAGACTGCTTGAGGGTAAAGGGCTTTGCAAGGGGAATCTTCAGGCCCCTAGAATATATTCATTCATTTATTCATGCATCCGTTCTACAGAAAATTATTAAGCATTGTCTATTTGTCAGATGCTAAGCTAGATGCCTGCAAAAAAAAAAAAAGATACGTATTTACCCTGCCCTCATGAATACCTAGGTTCGGTAGGCACGAACAGAAACCAAACAGAAACAATAATTACAATTAGCATTATCATTATTTTGATAAAGTCCTATTAAAACGTGCTCTGGAAGCATAGAGTAGCGTCATCTGTGCTACCCTTGGGTTCAGGAAGACTTTCAGAGAAGTGACATTTAAGCTGGAGGATATGTAAGAGGTATCCAGGGGAATGAGGAGAGGAAGCAGCTTGAGAAATAGCTCAGAGGTGAGAAAGATCCCCCAGCGGGCGAGTGTTTGCCAACTTCCAAATCTGCATGACCTTGAGGCAGGCTGGGGAGAGGGAGGCTCTGACTTTCCTGGCCCTCTGAGGAAGCTGCTCAGGAATCCAGTTTGGGTCCTGATCCATCTGTCTTGACATTTCCATCTCTCCAGAATTGAATGATTTCCCACTCACTTCTGGGGTGACATTTTTTCCCCCTCCAAAACCATGATCTGTAAAATTAGATGTCTCCACTCACAGTTCTCTCTGAAGGGAGGAAGGCATGATCGGAGCCCAGGCTGGAAAGACGGAGAGCTGGACTGAGCCCAGACCCAGCAATTGCCAGAGACATATGGGAGGAAATAGAGGCTACCAAAGACACCAGGTTCCAGTTATGGATGGGCTCACATCCCTGATATCTCTTGGGCATAAGAAAATTCAGCAGGCTGGTCAGACATGGGAGACACTAATGATAAATGGGGATCATGCAAAACCTGGATGAACCCACCCGCCTTTGCTACTTCCGTGTTGCATTTGGCCTCTGTCACTATTCCTAGCACAATGAAGTCCTTTCGCTTCCTCAAAGTCACCATATGGTCTCTTCATACCAAACCTCTGCAAGGATTATCAGGATATCCTTCTCCTTTGACTTCACCAAGCTAACTACTCGGTGCAAGTGGTCACCCCGAGCCCAGTCTCTCTCAGGACAGGACATCATGTTCGATATGTTCACGGACTTCTCGCAATCTCTGTTGCATGGTCCTATCATTTCTTTTCAAATTTTTTATCTCTCCTGATAGATGATAGATTATATTTGCTCCCATCTTGCAAGTAATAGTTAACTTTTATACATTTCCAATAAATGTTGATGAATCAACAAGTGAATGAATGAACAGAGATACAGAAGAACATGGAGAGCTAAAATAAACCACATCCTCATCTTATTTTAAAAATTTTTATTCTTACAGACTGCATTTTGCTTCATTGTAAACAAATGGGGTACAACTTTTCATCTCTATGGTTGTACACAATGTAGAGTCACACCGTTCATGTGATCATACATGTACACAGGGTAATACTGTCTGTCTCAGTCCACTCTCTTTCCTTCCCCCTCCCCTTCCCGCCCCATTTTCCTGGACACTATCCAAAGTTCCTCCATTCTTCTCTTGCCCCCCCCCCACCAACCCCCGCCCCCCCGCCCGCACTTTATGTCTCATCATCCACTTATCAGAGGAAACATTTGGGCTTTGTTTTTTGGGATTGGCTTATTTCACTTAGCATGATATTCTCCAACTCCATCCACTTACCAGCAAATGCCAGAATTTTGTTCTTCTTCATGGTTGAGTAGTAGAGCATTTGACTGCACAGCCTCATCTTAAGAAAAACAGAGATCACATAGCTAGTGAAGGGAAGCCAGGACTTCAGGACACCTCGTTTCCACCTAAGCCAGCCAGTTTCCGCTACGAAACTTTAAACTGGGTACCAGAGGAGTGCTCCTAGGGAATCATCTAGGGCTGCATTTTCTGACAGGGTAAGGACAAAGGGCAATGTCTACGAATGGGAATTTTGGAAACAGGCTGTGAAATGAAGACCCAGAAGCTGTCTGCGGGGTTTGTGGTCTGTGTGATCTTCACCGAGGACCGTTCGCTTGGCTCTGTATCTGCTGGCCTTTGATTCTCACGACCTCACCATCTCTGGTTTACCTCCAGCAAAGGCCCCGGGGAGGGCGCTGCCCTGCCTGCCTGAGGCTTGGAAGACATCTGCAGCCTTAGGTCTGCCTTTTCTGCTTCTTTCACCAACCTCAGACTCAAAGACAGAGGCTTTTAGTATTTTCCAGAGCCTCGCTGCCCTGATGCTATGTCTTATGCCAAGTCATCCTAGGATGGGCCAGTAGAGAATATGTAGAAAGCCTCATTCCTAGAACAGAAATAACTCTGCGTTGTTCAGAGTTCTCCAGAGACAAAGCAGCAATTGTGTGTGTGTGTGTGTGTGTGTGTGTGTGTGTGTGTGTGTGTGTGTGTGAATGAGGACCTGGTTCATGCATTACGACGGCTGAGAGAGTCAGAGTCAGGAGAGCCTGTGGGGCAGCTGGAGTTGGTCCACCTCCCAAGGCCCGAGACCCAGGACGGCTGATGGGAGACATTTGGTCCACGTCTGAATCCAAAAGGAGACGACCCAAGGCCCAGCTCAAGTAAGGGAAGAGAGAACCCTCCCTCGCTCAGTCCTTCTTTCCTGTTCAGGCCTTCAGCAAATTGGAGGAGGCCCGCCCACATTAGGGAGGGCCGTCTGCTTTCCTCGCTTTACTGACTCAAATGCAGAAAGCATCCTTCAGACACCCAGAATAACGTCTACCCCCCTGACCTGTGGCCCAGGCGGACGACACACACAAGAAAGCATCGCAGAGACAAACTCTTCCGTAGATCTTAAAAGCAATCAATTGTAAATATTTACTGAGTGCTGTCACTCTTCCTCGTACTGCCATCATGCTGAGCATAGAGGTGACAATGGGCATTCACAGTCCCTGTCCTCGGGAGCTGCCAATCTCCAGCCAGCAAGTCTCACCTCTGCTGGCCAACTTCAATAGCCAGGAGAAGAGCGGCAGCTGACAAGGGTTGGATGATTTCTCTGGAATCAGACTCTGTGCCGACCCCTCTCCCAAGGAAATCTTCCTAACCTGTGTTTCCCAGTGACGCCTTCCTTAACAGATGAGGAAACCGAGGCTCAGACAGATGAAATAAGTTTCCCAGGCCACACAGCCAGGCAGGCTGAACCCATGTATGGCAGATCTTAACCCATTTCACTCTGGAATGTTTTCATCCATTCTCCAGTAAAAACGTAGGCAGGTACTACCCCCTCAAGGAGACCACGCCCCTGACATCCTGAACGACATCTTTCATTAGTAATTGCTGGTTTTCGTATCTTCAGACGGCATTCATATAAGCAAAATAATAGCATCTATTCATATCAGTATCAAATCCTGTGCACACTTGCATGTTAGGCTACAGGGCTGTTGTGAGGGTGTATTGAAATCAAGTCCTTGGACTAGTCAAAATCATTTTGCATCATAATATTTCAAAATCATAAATATCCACAAGTACTCAAGTCACTTACAATGTCGCGTGTGTTTGAGCCCAATGGGCGCGAAGGCAGAGTGGGCTCGACCGTCCTGTGCTTTGTCTTCACTGGATTTGCGTCCATGGCTTGGAGTTGGCAGTGCGTAGGCCGATCCGGCTGGGGGCATGGCGTGTCGTACACTGAGAGTCAGAGGCTCTGCCTGTAGCGGCACACTGCACTGTGCTGTGTTTCGTTGGCCCAAGAAGAGCCCGAGTTACGTCTTACTCCACAGGGAGTAAAGCAGTAGAACCCTTCGTGCGTCCTGCTTTACATCCTGATGAGAAGTATCATGAGCAAAGAACCAATTACTCTCACATTAGGAAGCTCCAGGAGCACTCCTAATTAAGTCGGAGCAGAGCTGCCTCTGCCCAGCCACCCAGATCTCAGGGGACTTCTGTGAAAGCACAGAATAGGTCTTCAGAAGCACAGAGATGTCAGTGGTACACACCGTGGTCCTGGAACAGCCTCTGCACCACGTGGCTGGTTGATTTGATAACCCACACTGTCCTTCCCGCTGCCAGGATAATCTCCTTCAAACACAGGAGTAGGCCCAGCCTATGAAGTTAAAGGACTTGATCCTGGCTCTTAATACAAATTGGGTCAAATAGAGACTCCTCAGTCTGGTGTTCAATGGCCTTATGTCATTTCTTCCCATATCACCACCTGGTCCAGTTCATCCTATCCAATTAGGCTGAATTCCTTTCTCTCTCTCTCTCTCTCTCTCGCTTTCTCTCTCTCTCTCTCTCTCTCTCTCTCTCTCTCTCTCTCTCTCTTTCTTTCTTTTTTTCTTTCTTTCTTTCTTTCTTTCTTTCTTTCTTTCTTTCTTTCTTTCTTTCTTTCTTTCTTTCTTTCTTTCTTTCTAAGGATTGAACCCAGGAGTGCTTAACCACTGAGCCACATTCCTAGTCCCTTTTATTTTTTTATTTAGAGACAGAGTCTCACTAAGTTGCTTAGAGCCTCCTGGCTAAGTTGCTGAGGCTGCCTTTGAACGTGTAATCCTCCTGCCTCAGCCTCCAAGTCCCTGGGATTATGGGAATGCTTCACTGCTCCTGGCTTAGGTTGAATTTCTTTATAACCAATTAATTTTGTTGAATTTCCATATCATAAAACTTGACAGCCAGGTATTTTACATAAAATATCAGATTAAAACAATCAAAGCTCAACGGGGAAAAGTCACTTATGCAAGTTCATAAAGCTAGAAATGAAAATCATGCTTTTTTTTTTTTTTCCCAAAAGAAAACAACAAACTGGTTTTGGAAGCATGAATTTATATGGAGGGACGGAGAGAATGATCTTCTCTGTGCACACTACCCAATGAGTAACGATGCCCAGGGTGGAGAGCCCAGGATAGTCTGGGAAACATGGCTCAGCATAGAAAGGAACAGAGGCATCCAACACAGGTGTCAAGGTGGCCCGTAAGGAAGCCCGCTTGATCTTGCTTCTGCGTTTGGGAAAGAGGTCTTGCAACAGGTTCCAGAGCCCATATTCCTGATCCTCATGGAGAAATGTATCACTAGCTCTCTGTGCAGAGTGAACACTCAGAAATTTCCAAGAGCTCACTGATACACTTTCTGCCTCTGGGTTAGGTTAAGCCATATCTCTAGAGCCAGATCTCACATAACTACATGATATTGGAGGGACCTTGATCCAAATCACATTTTTCAATAATTTATGATGATTTTTTACAGTATAGGAAAGTCGAAGCCATGTGCAGTTAATACCTCCAGACCCATCGCCTTACTTCTAAAATTAGCCTCTTGTTAGACTTGCTTTATCACAGATCGATTTGTCTACGTATCCTTTCATCCTTCAGTCTATTCATTTGTCCATCTTTTTTTTTTTTTGAAATTGCATCAGATTTAAAGAGCAAGTCAAAATATTGATTGAGTCAAGCCACTGAAATTTCGAGGATTTTTTTTTTTTTTGTCTCCAGCTAGTATCAGTTATTCTGATTATTAGACACAGTACAAAACTGAAGTCTGCTTATTCAATTCTGAGCAGATTAGGAACATGATAGCCAATGGAAGCTCACTGGAGACTGTGTTTCGGCCTGATTTGATCTAACTCATAAAGAACAAGCAAAAGTTCTGCCTGTGGAAAAGGAAGAAGGATGGAGGAAAATTCCTCAGTGATTTATAAGTGGTAAACAAATTTTCCTACCTGAGGGCTAATTAAGTGATTAATAAATAAATAAAATAAAATAATAAAAGGAGCAATAACATCATGTAAGAAGACTCAACTTGTATAAATGATCATCTATTTAACCCTCTCATCTTTGAGAAGTTTTTATTTTCTGATTTTTTTATTTATTTTTTATTTTATTCTAATTAGTTGCATGTGACAATAGAATGCATTCATACATTTTAATAGATCATACATAAATGGGGTTAATCTCTCATTTTTCTGATTGTACACATTGCAGGATCACATGGGTCATGCAGTCATACATGCACATGAGTAATAATGTCTGTTTCACTCTACCGTCCTTCCTACCCCTTACCCCTTCCCCTCCCTTCACTCCCCTCTACCTAATCTACCTGTTCTTTCCTATCTTCCCCCCTTATTGTGTATATTTTCAGTTTTACATGCAAATTCTATTGAGATGAAATTCACCAAACATACAATTAACTTCCTACGGTGCACGATTCAGCGGTATTTAGCATGTTCACAATGTTGTGCAAACATCTGCTCTCAACAATTTCAAAACTTTTTGCCTAATCCACAAAACACTTTGTCCTCATTAAGTGGTCATTCACTACACCTCCCATCTCCTGGTTACCTCTAAACTGCCTGCTTTCTCCATTTGCCTGAGAGGTTGGTGTTCAGAATATATAAAGAACTCTTATAACTCAATAACAAAAAGTCAAACAACCCAATATTTTTTTAACTTTATTCTTATACACTGCATTTTGATTCATTATACACAAATGGGGTACAGCTTTTCATTTCTATGGTTGTGCACCATGTAGATTCACACCATTCGTGTAATCATATATGTACATAAGGTAATGATGTCTGTCTCATTCCACTGTCTTTCCTTCTCCCAACCCCTCATTTCTCTCTACACAATCCAAAGTTTCTCCATTCTTCTCTTACCCCCCCCCCCATTATGTATCATCATCCACTTCTCAGAGAAAACTCAGCCTTTGGTTTTTGGGGATTATCTTATTTCTTAGCATGATATTTTCAACTCCACCCATTTACTGCTAATGTCATAATTTTATTCTTCTTTATGACTGAATAATATTCCATTGTGTACACAACCCAATATTAAGAATGAGCAAAGGAATAGACACTTCTCTGACAGCCAAGAAACTTATGAAGCCCAAGGTCATCAGTCATCAAGGAAATGTCTATAGAAACCCCAGTGAGATATCACTTCATATCCACTCTGATGGCTTTAATTAAGTAAAAAAGACAACAGAAAATAACCAGTGTGTATGAGGAAGCAGAGAAAAGGAATGTCTGTATGTAGCTATTGGCAAAATGCGGCAGCCACCGTAGAAAACAGTTTGGCAGAGACTCAGACAAGTTAAACACAGGTTTATTATGTAATCTGGGATTTCTATTCCCAATTATACATCAAGGAGAAATGAAAACATAAGTTCATAAGGAAAAGTATATGCTAATGTATATGTAGGGACACACTTCAGAATATCCAAAATGTGCAAGCAACCCAAAAATTGTTTAATTACTCTGCAACAGTCGAATATTTTAGTGCAAAAATGAGGTTTGTCCCACCATATCTTTTAGTAGTTCCTTATCTTGAAATAAAGTTATATATTTGCTCTGCAAATATAGCAAATGGCAATGCTTTTGGCACTCAAAAAGATAGACTCCTGGGTACACTTTCACTGAGACTTTCTTTCACGATTATTTTTCTACTATTGGCATTAACCATAATGACAATGGGTTTACAGAATGACTCTCCTCAGTTTCCCTATCTCAGACTAGAATGCTTCCTCTTTTCCAGAATTGAGTTTCCAAGGTAGGGAACATTTAGGTCTTCTGTTCTTGCATACATGGGACTGGCTCCCAAGTCATGGACAATCTACCCCTGATTACTTCTTAATCTTGTTTCTTTCTTTTATTATTTGTATTTGTCCTAATTAGTTGTCCATGATGGTCGAATGCATCCATACACTTTGATAGATCATACATAAATGGAGTGTAGTCTCTCATTTTTCTGCTTGTTCATATTGCAGGATCACATGGGTCATGCAGTCATACCTGTACGTGAGGTTAATAATGTCTGTTTCACTCCACTATCAATCCTACCCCCATACCTTGCTCACTATGCTCCATATGGTTTGGGCTCCCAGGACAAAGCCAGCTTGATTTTATTTCAAGACCCCTGTGTCTCCCAGGAATAGTCCTCTTGTATTCGCATGGTTTCTTCTCTTTACTCAGGTCTCAGCTCACTTGTGAATTCAAGGAATTCTTCCCCGATTGTCTCATCCTCTCTAGTCTCCATCCCAGGTCACCCTCTTTTAGCACTACATTTAATCCCCTGTATGAAACCTGACATTCTCTCCAACTACCTTGATAATTCATCTCTTTGTTCTCTCTTTTATTTTCTTTCTCTCTAGACTAGAGTATGTGCCCCATGGGGACAATGGTCATCCAGGGCCAGCCAAGCATGAGCCCAACAAGCATGTGTTAAGCTAATCAGATAATTATGCTCCCCCACCTCTGGACACTTACCCAGAGCTTGGGAATCTGTATTAGTCTGCTCCTTATTAATGTAATGAAATACCCGAGGCAGGCTAACTTTAGAATGAAAAGACGCATATTTAGCTCACAGTTTTGGAAGATCAAAGCTCAAACATTTGGCTGAGAATCCTTGAGGGAGATAAGGGAAGTTTAGATCCAACCCTGTTACAATTAGGAAATTTGACTTACGTGCATTTAGAGAGAGTTGTGTTATTCTTCTGGGTGAGGTGAATGTGGGGTAGGGGGAATAATAATGTTAAGATATAAGGAAATTAAGAAGTCTGGAAGAGGCTATGACGATGTTGACCAACACAGTGACAGTAGAGATATGGAAGGTGTAATGTCTTCCTGTGATATTGGGGAGGGAGTTCAGAGTTACCAATGGGACTCAGAAGCTTGTTGGGTAAATGGGGAAGTGGGCTCCATAAAGGAACCAGATGAAGAAGTTCAGTCTCTGCAATCGAGACTTAAACACAGCAGGAGCAGTGCATTCAGAACCGGGTTCCAGCAAACCCAAATGGCGGCAGGCCCAGAGGAACCCGCCAGGTCTCTGTTCACCTCAGAGGGGCCTCTGCCCAGCTACACTAAGCACACTCCTTCTTCTTCACCTCCCAAGTTCAACCACTCGCGACATCCCTCCTGTCCTACCTCCCCTTGAACTTCCTAAATCCCTCCATGCTTCCCAGTCTCCATGCTGCTGCCCCAGAGGGACACAGTCCCTCCTGCCTCCATTCAGCAAGCTACTCTACATCCTCTCATGACACCCTCAAGACGAACACCTTTCCAGGGTCCCTAGTTATTCCTCCCCCAAACCCACAAGATGGTGTTCAATCACCTGCATAATCTGAATTTCATCCCACCTGCTTCTCCAGCTAACCTGGACTCACGGCTTTTAAATTTTGGGTTATTTTCACAGAATTTTTATTTGTGGGAAAATTATAATAAGAATCAATATACTAAAGTCTCCTCCTCACTTGAATTTTTCAATTCATTCCATTTTGCCACATTCGATTTATCACTTTCTTTTTAATGATTGACAGGTGGATGGATGTATGGCTGGATATACAAATATATATTTTTCGTAAGCTACGACTGACTCCCTTCTCTGACATAGCCAGAATACTAATTCAAGACTACAATGTCAACCACGGGCTGTGTTCAAAAATTTTCAATTTCTCTTTAATATCCTCTCAAGCTGAGTTGATTTCCCAACCCAGAATCCAACCTAGAATCATGCGTGGAACTCGGTCACCATGTCTTTTTCAGTCTCTCATCAAGAACTGTTCTATGTCTTCCTTTGTCCTTTTTTGACATTTTTGAAGGACTTGGGCCAGTTATTCTGCAGAATGTTCTTTGCTTTGTGTTCTCCTGACATTTCTTCATGATTGGCAGATAATTTTGGCAGGAACTCCACGGAGATGATTTTGTGGTTCTTCTCAATGCATCCTAGTACCAAGAAGCTCACTATGTCAGGTGCCACCAGTATTTGTGATACTGATTTTGATCAGTTAAAGAAGAGGTATTAACTAAATTTCTTCACTATAAATTTTCCATTTTTCTTTCATTGTTAATAAGTGTCCTGTGACAAGATAAGTAAATATACTGTTCCCCATAAAACTTTTACCACTGAATTTATCCTTCATGGGTCATTTTCTAAGTTTATCATGCATTTCTGTATTTTTAACTATATTCTTTTTTATTATTTTATTTTTGGTCCCAGGGATTGAACTCAGGGGCACTGGACCACTGAGCCACATCCCAGCCCTATTTTTAAAATTTTGTTTAGAGACAGGGTCTCACAGAGCTGCTTAGCACCTTGTTTTGCTGAGCCTGGCTTTGAACTCAGGATCCTCCTGCCTCAGCCTCCTGAACTGCTGGGATTACTGGTGTACACCAAAGTGTCTGGCTTTAATGATATTCTTAATGATAAGGAAGAGTTACCTATTTCTCTATCACTTATATATGAATTTATTTATCCATTCACAGTAGAATTCATTCACTGGTTTTTATTTCATTTGGTGAATTAGAATCCTTCTCTACCAAAGATGATAGAGATGAATCTTCTCTATCATCTATTTACTATGATGATAAAATTGCCCTTAATTTGGTGAGAGGTTATCCTTCTAGCTGGCTTCTGGGTCCTCTAAACAGGCCCCGTATTGAAAGCAAGTCACGAGATCCTTCTCTTGAGACAATATTATGCCTCTTTCTAAAACTACTTCTTATCCAGTCTTTCTGAACCTTCCATCTTCTTTAAGAAGCACGAGTTCTCCCTCCTGCTGTGGGACTTTGGGTCATGACTGTCCAGCGATCTCTGCCATTTTTTTCCTTCCATGATGTCCACTTGTGAGAGAGTAGAAATAACACAAATGTCATTGATTAAATAAATCAGAGGAGACAGATTCTACATGGGCCCAGAGAACAGATACATGGACACATGAGCAGCAATCACAGGTGGTTCTGTTCTGTGCAACAAAACCCTGACGGAGCGTTCAAGCAGGTACCTGTTTGGACTTTTGTCAGAGAGTTTGTGGGGAAAAGAAAGAACGGAATGAAGATCTCTGAGATTTCTTCCTCTTCTGAGACTCCACTGCTCTATGAAATACGCTTGGGCAGAGACATCCCAAGGAACGCATCTTAGAGTTCCTTCGGCATGTTTGGAAATGTCTAACCTTCCTTTTCGAGTGTTTTCATTAAGATTCCTGAGCAGTATGATGGCTTTGAGTGAGGATTTGCACACCAAGATGTCTTCACTTAAACCCAATCACTAGCGATCTTCTACACCAGGTTTCGGGGTGGTACAGGGGAAGAGCGTTGGAACTCCTTCGGATCCCATGTCCAGTGGTTAAGAAACAGGACTGGGTCTGGATGAAAATCCTAACTGGATCAGCTAACAGGTGTGGGAAATTCATAACCCGCTGACTCAGTGAGCACCAGCTTCCTCCTCTAGAACATGGGGAGACCCAGCCTGATTCTTGGAGGTTAGGGAAGGATTAACTAAATGAGATAGTGTTGATAAAATGACAGACAAGGAGTGACCGAGGCAGTCAACACTAAATTCATAAATGGTTTCTGGTGTTACACAAATGACATTAGGCAAGTCACTGGGAGGTTTGGCGCTTCACATCTACAACAGTGAGTAACAATCAGACTTTTCTTGTAGGGCTTGGTTGAGGATTCACGGCAGAAACGCACACAGCTGTCCTGAGCAGAACAACGCATTCGCTGGAAATGTTCCGACACGTTGGTTAAAATCTAATCTGATGTGCAACAACCTATACAAGAGGAAGGTGCAGCTTTTAGCAATACCATGTCCTTTTAATTAAAGTCTCAGACTGAAGATCGACAAGTGAGCTCTAATTTTATTTTTTTCATGGAGTGCATTTACAAATTTACATCAGACAGGACTTTAATTGAAAAATACCTCTTTCTGTCTGGATTCTAAAATATGAAAGTAGCTAAAAGGGCTGTGATCCTTTTTTAAACATTTCACATCAGCCTGGGAAAGTATTTTTCAATGTAAAGTGGGCACCTGGAGTGGGGTTTACTCACGAGACCCTGTGGGGAAGGCCACACCTGCCTTTCTGACCAGCCCAGGGTTGGCCTTGGCTGAAGTCACTCCTGAGTACTTTCTGGAACCTCTCTGTCCCCACAGCATGCCTGGGTAATTCTCCTGGTGGCTGATGGTGCACGGGGTTCTGCATTAGTGTGAGCACTAACTGCACCTACCATGTGTAAGATCCGTCCCTCTCTTCCTGGGTCATTTCCCGGAACTGATGACCACCTGGAGTCCACTCTGCTCTTCTCCGTCCTCCTAAAAAGTTGCTACTGGTTAAGACCCAAGCTCAAACAAGTGGCTCTCTCTCCATGGTTGATCAGACCGAGGAAGGATTTTAAGTGCATCAGAGGAATGCGCAAGACATGCTAGAATGGCCAGAAACGGGAAGAACTTTAACTAGCAGGGAAAGGGCGCAGGAAGTTCGTGCTGGGGTGAGGCAGAGCACCAACTTAGCAGTGACACCTGATAAATCAAAGACTAGTAATTATGATGAGAGCACTATTTTAAGATACAGAGAGAACAAAGAGAAGCGATGGTTAAGAGTGAAGGCAAAAAGGGGGAAATTCAGCAAATTTTATTTTTTTATTACAGACTCTCTGATGATACTCTGCTTTTCAGCTATATTCATCTCTAGTCTTTTGTTTTGTTTGTTTTTGCAGCAATAGGGTTTGAACCCAGAGCCTCACACTTGCAAGGCAGGTGCTCCACCACTGAGCCACATCCCCAGCCCTCTTTATTTTACTTTGAGACAGGGTCTCGCTAAGTTGCCCAGGCTGGCTTTGAACTGGCCATCCTCCTGCCTCAGCCTCCGTAGTAGATGGGATGACAGGCGTGCCCCGCCACACCATGTTTCGTCTATAGTTTTGATAAGACCTATAAAATTAACTTACTTCTCTCCTGTCCCTGGGTAGTCACTCCTGGGTGCCTCTGGGCTCTGTGGGTGTTACAACACGTTGTCGATATGCTAATTATGTTTTCGTGTGTTTATCTCTTTCATTAAACCGCGAATGCCTCTGCGTCAGGCTGTGTATCTCAGTTTCCCTGGTGTCCCTGAGGGGGCTGGCACTCAGAAAGTAAACAGAACTGGTTACTGGATAAATCACGGGTCCCAGAATTCTGGAAAAGAAATAAAACGGACACACGGTGTCCAGTTAAGAAGCTAATTAAATCATGATACGGGTGCAAGAACCAACTGATATGGTGCTCTGAAGATCAGGTCCCAGGTGCTGGGAGACAGGAGAACAAAGGAGCAGAGACAGGCTGGTGAGGATGGCGGAGGTCATTGGAACCTCCACTAAGGAAATGAGGCCTGAGCCTCAGACTGAAGCACAGAAGGTGTTAATGAGTCAAAATGAATAGAATCCACTCACCTGAGAGAAAGAAGCAGCAGCATGAACTCTAGCTAAGGTTTCGGCTGCCATGCCAGCTCACAGTCTGGGGACAGAGCAAAGGAAACCTCAGCCAGATATTTTCTGAAATCAAGCCAGAAAGAGATTCAGGAGCCATCCACCATGCACAGTGAATCTGAAAAATGCCTCATATCAAAAATGTTGGCAGAAAAAGAGGCTGTCATAGGAAACAGCGTGAAATGGTCATGATGGTGCTTCAAAGAGGAAAAGAAACATGGCGGCCATGGCTGTGGGTGTCGCTGTGTCTCCCAATTAAGAACAAAACAAAACAAAAATGCATCCTAGCGCCACTTCTCCTGTCAGATGCTGTCTTCTTTCTTTGGTCTTTTTGGCTATAAAATGTACAGATTGTTTTTTGAGACATTTTCCAACTCTTTTAAACTTGGCCACAAAATCTCTTTTATCCAATCACTTGTGACCTCCATGGTGCCAGGTCCTGTGATAAATTCCTGGTGTGTTGGTCCACGTTTTATTGTTGAGACCAAAATACTCAACAAGAACAACTTAGAGGAGGAAAAGTGTATTTTGGGTTCAGGGTTTCAGAGGTTCAGTCCATGGATGGCTGACTCCCCTACTGTAGGTGCCCAGTGAAGTCATGGCTGAATGGTGGAGACAGAAAGTCTGCTCACCTCACATCTGCCTTGAAGCAGAGAGAGCAAGGGGAAGGGGACACCAATAAGATTGATGTTTCTAGGGCACCCCAGTGACCCACCTCCTCCAGCACGCCCCATCTGCCTACAGTTACCACCCACTTAGCCCATCCAAATGAGGATGGACTGAGTAGGTTATAGCTCCCACAATCTAATCACTTCCCCTCTGAATAGTCCTGCATTAACATAGAAGATTTTAGGGGACACATCATATCCAAACCATAACACCTGGTCTTAATTATTAGAAGCATTTCACATAATTGTTTATTCCCTATCCCATGAAATGTTTGCTTCATTTGACTTTGCTGGTTTTTCTTTTTATCTTCTTGGTTATCCCTTCTCAGCTTATTTAGCACTTCCTCTTTCCCTAACCTTAATGCAGGCATGTCAAGGACTCAGTGCTCCTATCTCTTATAGTCTCTACAATCTCTCAGTATTCCATTCAACTTTAACACTTTTCCTAGTGATGCCCAATTTCATATCGCCAACTGAAGATTCACTCATAATATTCAGGCTTATAAATCGGTCTGCTCGTTCAGCATTTCCACTAGGGTATCTGAAGGACATCTCAAATTCACCTTTACCAAAACTAAATTCTTAACTTGTCCAAATCCTTCCCCAACCACAACTTTCCCCATCTCACATGAAGGCAATTCCACCCAACTAGTTCCAAAGGTCAAAAATTTTGAAGTCAACTTTTTCATTTATACCCCCATAATGTCTGTATGCCAGGAAATCTTATGTTTTTGTTTCAATATATATTCAGGATCCATAATTCTGAGCTAAGTAACACCATTTCTTTTCATTATTGTAGTAAGTTCCTGCTTACATCATTGACTCTTAAAGTCCATTCACATTTTAAAAAAATCAGCATTGTCATCTTAAAATATGAGTTAAAAGAAAAAAATCTTTCAGAAAAATATGAGTTAACACTTCCTAATACACTATATGAAACCAGAGTCACTCTGACACCCAAACCTGACAGAAACATTGTAATAAACAAATTACAGACTAATGTTTGTCATGAAGATAGACACAAAAATCCATAGCAGAATATTAACAATTAAATCCAATATTATCTCTAAAGTATAGTGTGTCATAACTAAGTAGGACTTATTCCAGGAATACAAGATTGGTTTAACATTCTAAAACCTATTAATAATTATAATAACCTATAATAATTAATCATATTAATAGAATAAAGGAGATAAAATCTAAATAAATGAGAAGATATACCATGTTCATAGATGCTGTCTCAAAATTGACAGAATTTCATTTCTTCCCAAATACAACAGAATTAATACAATCCTAACCAAAATTTCAATGAAGTAATTTTGTAGTTGTCAAGCTGAATCTAAAATTTATGAATAAAAGTGAGGAAACTAGAACATCTAAACCATTAGAAAAAATCAGAGGACCACCTGATTTTATGACTTACAATGGAGTTATGATAATCAAGATAATGTGATATTTGTGAAATAACAGACATATAGATCAATGACACAAGACAAAAAATACCAACATAAACCCACAGATATATGATCAACCAATTTTTGACAAATGTGATTCAGTCAGTAAATGGTTGTCTTTTCAAGAAGTGATGATATACTTACTGGACATCTGTGTAGAGAAAAAATGAACAACAATCCTTATTTAATGTTGCATACAAAAAATATCTCAAGATGGATCTGAGACCAAAAATGCAAAAGACAGAACTAAGCTCTTAAACCTAGGAAAAGTATTTGTGATCTTGAGTTAGATAAAGATGAAAATTCAAAATCTAATCTCCAAGAGCAAAAGGACTACTCATCTTAATCATTCAATAGAGGTATTTCCAGAAATCTGAGGAGCCAGTAAGACTGAGTTGTAAATGGAGGTATCTTCAGAGGGCTTTAAAGAAAATATTAGGCCCAGCCCAAGATCCCTTCCGCCTTTATCTCATTCTCTGAAGGTAAAATTTAGACTTCCTTTGATTAAGCTTGGCCCCAGAGCTGATGGTTTTATAATAATTGTCCATTCAGCTTCATGCAACTCAACAAATATCTAATCATGTTGATACTCTGCCAAACAAAGGTGACCAAGCATCAGAATCACGTGGAGGGCTTGTTAAAAGACATCTTGATAAGTCCCACTTACGACTTCCTGATACAGGAGAACTGGGAGAGGCTATGGACTCCCAGAAGTTGCAATTCTGACACATTCTGAGGTGATGTTGAAGCTGATGTTGGTGCTGAGATACTAGTCTGGGAATTGCACTTGAAGAATGACTAGTTCAAGGTAAGGATTTGAAAGCACATGATTTCTTCCTGGGGCATGCTTCTTGAAATCAGCTATGATTAGAATATTTACACAAGAGAAATTGGCAAACTGTACAAAAGGAGATGGTTTTATTTCCTGGAGGGCCCATTGTTAACATTTACCAACATGCTACCGAATCGGACACACCTGTCTGTACTGAAATTATAGGTTTCTATAGCTTTTGTCATGTGCACTCTTGAGCAAGTCACTTAGTGTCACTATCAATTTTTCCTTCTGCAAGCAGGCATACCTGCCCCTGGAGGGTTGTTTTAAGATTCATTGATAATGAAATCAAGCATTTAGCAAGGTACAAGGCAAATAGATATGTTTCCATAATGGAGTTATTGTAATTATCAGTGGGAATAAGCTGAAATGTAAATGTACCTTGGAGATGTAGTTTTACACACATACACACACACCCCAGTAGAGGAATACACGGGATGCTACCAGTGCACAAAGGAAAGCCGCCTTCTAGATTGGAGGAGGCTGGTCAGGGAAATCTTCCTGTGCTCCATCTTTAGACTCTTCCTGTGCTTCATCCAGCAGTGTAGGTGGAAGGGGGAGCTGGACAGCAGGGATCAGAGAACCTGGGCTATCACTGAGCAACCTTATGAAATTAGAGTGGGACCTGATTCCCACACCGCACAATCCAGGTTCCGCACATCGTTAAACATGTGTCAGATTCAGTTTGTCACTTCTGATCACACCGAGAGCCGGCTCCCGAAAGCTCAGACTTCATAGCTGGCATTACAGTTGTCTGTTCAAGAGTTTAATAATGAAAATAAATGGGGTTTATGCAACACTTTACAGTTGGCATAGCGTTTCCACTTCCTGATCTTTTATCATCTTCACAAATGATATTGTAAAAATATATAGGTTTACTTATTTATTCATCTAGTTATTCAAAAAGTATTAAGTGCCTACAGAGGAGTGGGAGCTATCAAACATGCTGAAGATGCGGCAGTTAGCAAGGCATCTGCGTTCCTCGGACTCACAGAATGGGTAGGTTTTCACTTACTGTTGGTTCATCTCCTTGTTTAATTACCACTGGGAGAGTAGAATGGGAGTTCATACTGAGGAAATTCATAGAGTCTGAGAGAGTGGCATTTACGCTAATGATTGAAGGATGACGAATTAGCCAGTGAGACTATAGGATAAGGAAGAACTCCTTACCAGGAAAAAGGAGGCCAGTGGGAATTGAGTCCATCCATGAAGGATAGCCTGGCTAGAGACTGGGCAGCAAAACACAAATGGCATAGCGGATGGCTGGAGAGGAAAGCCATGGTGTGATTAGATCATTCATTGATGAGGATTTGGGTCTAAATCCTGGGAGCCCTGTGACCAAATTTGCATTTTTAAAAAGCTCTCTGTAAAGAAGAAAATATCTGAAACCAGGTTTGGAGCAAGAATCTGCCATCTTGGTTGCTGGTTGGAGGTGGGTACTGAGAGAAAGGGATAGGTCACAGGTGAGTTCTGGGTTTTAGACATCAGCCTCTGGTTGAGAAAGATGCTCTAGACTGAGACAGGACACCAGGGCAAGATCAGTCAGGGAAATAGAGGTCGTGGGGAACTGGAATCAGGAGCTAGTCTTGGCTTTATTGGGAGACCAGGAGATCTGTAAGTGGTGATCTCAAGCCGTCAATTAGGTACAGAATAACAGACCTCAGAAGAAAATTTGGGCCAGAATTATCACCTAGTGGAGTTATCAGCACATAGATGACAGCCAAAGCTAAGAATGTGCAGGTTACTGCCACACGGGGTGGGGAAGGGGGACAATGAGAAGCAAGAAAGATCTAGGATCATGCTCCAAACAACTCTAGTTAAAGAATCCAAAGAGGAAGGTCAGAAATGTGATGGAGAGTGTGGAAAAAAATAGCCCGAGAAAGGGAAATATTTCCAGAAAGAGGCAGGGGTCAGTAACGACAAACGAGTTAAGCAGTAAGGTCAGGGATGGGAAGGATGTCGCTGATCAGAGAAATTAGTGGCCTCAGGAAGAAATCTCCTGGTGGATTGCTAAAGCCAGGAGCCTTCCTGGAAGGATGGGCAGTGGCTGGAAGGGACAGAGGGAGGGAGTTTCCTAGGACTCCCCTTTGGAGTCATTTGGCTGCAAAGAAGAGAGGGATGTGATAATCAGTAAACTTTTTTTGTTTTTTGTTACTGGGGACTAAACTCAGGGGCACTCGACCCCTGAGCCACATCCCCAGCCCTATTTTGTATTTTATTTAGAGACAGGGTCTCACTGAGCTGCTTAACACCTCATCGTTGCTGAGGCTGGCTTTGAACCTGTGATCCTCCTGCCTCAGCCTCCCAAGCTGCTGGGATTACAGGCATGTGCTACCTTTCATTTTATATTTTTACTTTGTACTGCTCCCAGTGCTTTTTGCTTTCTGCATCAAGTAACCATGGTGTATCAGTCATTCAGTGAATTGATTTTTTTTTCCCAATTTGGTTTTCAGTGAATTGGCTTTAAAGGAACTGATTTTTAGCAATGACCTGGAGCCAAACTCAGAAGTCTGTGTCAATAAAAACCATCAATTATGGAGTCCTAATCATATGTCAGGAACCTGGCTGGGTATTCCAGGTTGTTATCTCATTAGCGCCCCACAGATTGCTAGGGGAGGGGGTGGTCTCAACCTCAGTTTACCAGCTGAAAAGATTGAGGCCCAGGAAGCACCTGTCACTTGCCTGAGGTCGGACAGCTAGCAAGGGGTGGAACCTGGATTCAACTTGGATCCACCTTGCCTCAGACCTGGGCCAGATTCGTTACTTCCACACCTCAGCTGAGCTCCCTCTGGAACACAGGAGAGAGGCCATGATGTGCCATGTCAGAAACTATGAGCAGCAAGGAGCTACTTTGGGTCCTTGAGTGAGAGTTTCTTCTTATAGAAGCAATATTGGCATGGTTCTCAAACCAAACTGGGAAGGATGTGCTTCTATTGGGCAGTTCTTCCTTTTTCTTTTGAACTCTTTGTAAATATACTACGTCATCCACTGATTTCAATGTTACTGTCACTTCCTCCCCTGATCTGATGCGTAGTGACCTCATGGCCAGTAGTGGCCAGACTCACAGGTTCTCTGGTTCACTGCTTTTCTGTATCTACAGTTTGAAAGTTGCATATTGTTGCACGTTGAAATGGGTAACCTCTCCCCACCAGTTCCCATTAGCCGATTCTGTGTGTACCAGTGATCTGAGCTGCCATACTGAAACGCAGCTAGATGGGAGAAAGAAACACTAATATTCTACAGCAGAGGAGGATGACTATAGTTTACCAAAATTTATCATGGCTCTTTATAAACTATAAGACCTTATAAAGAACTAGAAAAGAGGAATATGAAGATCCCCAACACAAAGAAGTGATAAATGTTTAAGCAGATGAAAATGTTAATTACCCTAATTTGATTGTGCACATAGATCGAATTATAACATTGCATTCCATAAATATGAACAAGTTAAAAACAAGTAAATAAATACAATCAAACACATACACACACACACACATACCTACACACACAGGAGTAGGTGTATGAGGCCAGGGATGCTTCTTTTGCTCACTCCCAAGCACATAATACAGTCTTCGGAACACATTAGTGCTTGACCATCATTTGTTGAATGATTGAAAGGTCCATCCATGATTGTGGGAGCAGCTCATCAGGATCCCAGGGGCGGGGCTGTAGCTCTGGTGCCATCTCTGCCCTCCTCTGGCCTCCTGGCAGGTGGGATCAGCAGGACATGGACTCCCCAAGAAGCAGAGAGCCATGAGGATAGAAAGGGGCAGGGAGAGCTCAGCTACTTAGGTCTAGAGGCTCGCCTTGGTGAATCAGAGGCCAAATGGCAGGGTATGCTTTCAATCCCCTGCTGTGGACTCCTGGCTGATGAAATTTGCCTTTGGATCAAAAAGACATTGAAAGGGAATAATCAGAGGTTTCTGCTGTGCTTTTTAAACTGAAGGACCTTTGGTATATTGGGCAGGCTATATACAGATGTCAAATCAGGCTTGCTTGTCTCTATTTGGGCAGGTGAAGGAGGAGGGACGCCATTACCAGGTGTCCAAATTAAGCCCTTGGTCATTCTAAAATCCTCCCTGGCCCTTCTTCCCTTCCCTCTTCCTCCTCCCGCCTATATGCACAAATTCACCATTATGGATGCTTCCTCATAAAGCTCTCACCAGTCTGTCCTCTCTTCTCCACTCACATTGCTTTAGTTCAGGATCTCATTATTTCTCACAGGTTCTGAGCTCTACCCTTCTCGAGTGTCTTCTGCCACCCTGCCCTAGCCCCAAACCCTTCAGCAGCCCTGATCCTTCTAAAACATCCATCTCAGCACATTAATCGTCTCATAAAACACTTCAGTGGTTTTCCATTGTCCTTCGCACAGAGTGCAAGCTCTCTAGACAGGCTGTAAGGTCCCCCAGCGTCCAGTTCTACCAGATCCTCCCACCCTTCCTCCTGCCACTTCTCTGAAGGAGCGCTCTGGCTTTAGCCACGACACACCTGGTATCTCCTCATTACTTGCACTGAGAATATTCAGGTCACCATGACATTTCCTTCCCTAGATAGCCAGGTTGGTGGGTATGTTCCTGCTAAATTCTCAGGATCCAAGTTGGATATTTATGGTCTTGGTTAAGTCATCCCCCAACCCTTAGATAATTCAGTCATTTTAAACTGATATCCAAATTGATATTTGGATAATAATTCGTTGTCTAGGAGTCCACTGAGTTTTATGCACTACTCACCAAGGTCTTAACACCGACACTGATGTGTTTGTCTGCATGTCTGCCTCACCTACCCACTAGATTGTAGGAAACCTAAGGAGGTTCAAGGTAATACAGTCCAGTGGTTGAGAATCCAGGATATGGTGTCTTCAGTTCTCAGTTTAAATCCAGGCTACATCATAGTCCGAACCATCATGAACTATCCTCTGAATCTTTTTCAGAGGATACACATGATAGTACTTGGGAGGAATTATTTAACTTCCTGCACTTCAGATATCTTGATCTATAAAATGGGTACAATATCAACCAATCCGTACTCTTTCTATGACGGATTCAACGTGGAATGCCTAGCAATGCCATTGCTTGATTTAGTACCCAGCACAGACTAAGTATACAAAGGTGATCAGATAAAACGACAATCGAAGACAGGTTTCATGTCCATTTCTCCTCTTACCTCTACAGTACAGTACTTGTAGTAGGGAATGAACAACGCGTCATTGGATGAAGTAAGCATTCGCAGGCATGCAGAGACCAGATGTCCTCTCATCTCTTCAGCTGTACTCACAGACTGTAATCTAACCATACAGCTTTATGCCCCCTAAGCACCAAGGCTGCAAGGAGATTTGACATTTTCCTAGGGTCTTAGTCAACTTTTTTATTGCTGTGACCAAAAGACCTGACACGAACAAAGCACAGGAGGAAAAGTGTGTTTGGGCTCACAGTTAGCTTCAGTCCACTGTTGGCCAACTCCATAGCTCTGGGCCTGAGCGAGGCAGAATATCATGGCAGAAGGGAAAGAGCTCAGGACATGGTTATCAGGAGGCAGAGAGAGAACTCTCCTCACAGGGGCAAAATATAAGTCCCAAAGTCACCTTCTGGGGACCTACCTCCTCTCTCGTAACAACCCATCTGCCTACAGCTGCTCCCAATTAATCCAGACCAGTGGATCAATCCACCCATCAGGTCACACTTCCCACAGCGTGATCATTTCACCTCTGACAACCCCTGCATTTTCTCACACCCATGAGCTGTTTGGGAGCACCTCACGTCCACACCATAATACCTGGTCAGCCATGATCGAGACACTGCCTTATCCACACGTGAACATCCCTATTCTTCCACACAAGGGATATGACTCAGGTCAGGCTGGAACTAGCATCTGCCTGATTCCAAATCCCACACTCCACCCACTACCACCAGAGGCAGCAGCCTTATCCCCAAAGGAGAAAGCTCTCGCAATTTCCTCGGTGGCTCTGGCGTTCCCTGTGCTGAGAAAGATTCAGAGGATAGTACATTATGCTGCTGCTGTTGCCTTGAAACATAAATAGTCACTCACGGTGGGAGCGTTTGTTATGAGGAATGTGCAGGCTGGAGAGAAGGGAGACATAAAATCATTATTTCATGCAGAAAGACATTGCCAAAGGGATAGAATTACTTACTGTATTAATTCTGTCCTTCGGTCCCCAGTTCACCTCTCTGCATAATGACTCAGTCACAGAATGTATGGCGGGCAGCATTTTGGGACATTTCCACTACGTTTCTGCAGAAGTTGAATCATCTGAGACTTCCTACTTTCTTAACTCCTTCCTCTTTCTGTCCTGCTGGCCCTTGGTCTCTCCCACCCTACTCTTCTGGCCAGTCCCTATTTCTTCCCACCAACTGCCATTTCCTCTATGGCTCATTCTTATCCACTTTTCTTTTCCTACAAACTCCACATCACCCTCCATTCCTCTGTTGGAGCCTCTCTACCTTCTAGAACAGACCAGAGGGGCTCCCAGGGGAAAATCTCATCCTAGCCTTAAAATGGATTCCAGAAAGAGAATGCTCCTAGATTCTCATTTAGGACTCTCATACAGAGTCGCCCTCTAGATTCAGCACCTAGGACAAACACACGATCCACCATATAAAATCCCAGGAGGAGACGGTGGGGGCTGTACGCCACATGGGTTGGCTTCTGTATTCATGCGTCTAAGGAACATTCTTCCTGTGCAAAGCACACTCGGTGGCAAAGCCTGCTAAGCATTTCCACTTCCAGGAGAAAGAAACGCTTTCACTGGATAAGCCCTTTGGACAGATCTGGGAGGGAGTCTGAAGCGGGACTGAGCCAAAAAGAGGGAGAGCCACACTATCTATCCCAAGGTGGGTGGCTGCTTGCTGTTCTGCTGCCTCATTGCCTCACTTTCGAAGATTTATGGGCTAATTGTACCAGGTGCAGGGAGAGTTGTCATGTGGAAGAGGGATTTTGTTCATGGTCTGGTGTGATCGCGATTATCTAATGCTGTTTTACAATTTCTGTTGAATTAACGGCAATTCTTGCTAGCACGTGCTGAAAGCACACCTGGTGTGCTGTGTACCGCCCTGGGAACTCTACATTTACCACCTCATTTAACCCTCGCAGAGTCCGTGAGAGACAGGAGCGAATACGTCCAGCTTCAAGACAAGGAGACGTTCTGGGAGTCAGGCTGATTCCCCAACAGCACAAAGCTGCTGGATGTTACTCTTGATAGTAACCGTAGTCAAGAGGGACACAAAATTTGAAGACCTAGAAAAATCGCTACATATATTTACTGAATATTTATAAAAGTAGGCTTGAAAAAAAAAAAAAGACCATATTATCGTTTGAAAGACTATTTTAAAAATATTAACTTCCCTAAGTTATAGGTGGAAACAGTTTCAATCGACATCCTGACAATTTTTGCATCTCGACTAACTTGATTTTTACATTTTATTTTACAAAAATAAAATCTGGAATAACTGGAAAAATGTGAATTACCAGTAAGAAGAATACCTATTAACACATAACAGGCCTTCTTTTATTAATATAATGTGTCAAAGAAAGTCTACCAATGAATTATAATAGTAATGAAATGGATGTACTCATTAGAATAGTGCAGAAACTGGTTGGAGCGTGAAGAGTTTTATCCAAGACAAAGTAGAAGTACCCCAGGAGGAGATCAAGACCTATATAAATATGGAGGACATTTCACATCAGTTAGTTGGCAAAGGAAAGATCAGTCAACATGAAGTCTTAAGAAAACCCACTGTACATTTATGAAAATAATGATAGTAAGAAGAACTCGAAAAAGGGAGAAGTTATATGGTGAGCTGAATAAATGAAGTAAATGAGGGAGAGTAAATTGGAGCATTTTAATTTTATAAGCAGAAGAAAGGAATAGAGAGAAAGGGAGAAAAGAAGGAAGAAGGAAAGGAGGGAGGAAGGGAATGTGAATGTGCGCATCTGGTCACAGAGAGCAGACCTTCTTTAACCAGGAAAAAAAATGACTCTATGGATAGATTTTATTTAACTTAAATATTCTCTGAACAAAATATTTTTTATCAAAAATACCATAAATAAAACCGAGAGGCTAATTACCAATGATGAAAAAATATTTGTAAACCAGATATCTGTAATATCTGTAACTATCTGTAAATCAAATATTTAAAAATTTCTCATGTTTGTTTATTCTTTAGGTACCAGAAAGAGAATATCTGAACAATACAGAACTCTTACATTCAGTGAAAAGCAAGTATCCTCTGATCGGAAAATGAGAAAAGAGTATGAACTGTTTATAGAAAAAAAAAATCCAAATACTCAGTAAATATGAGCTGTGTTAGATCCCTTGCGATCAGATTTTCTTTTGGATTCTTGTGAAATCTGTTTGGCCCATTGGTGTGAAAGCGAATGAAAGAACCATTATCGGTGAGCACAGAGCAGGGGTGAAGGACAGGCTTTTACCCTGCTGGTGGTGGGTGGGGACACACTGCTGTCACATCTTGGTCTTTGAAGGCATTACAGCTTTGTGTGCCAAATGCCTCTAACACATGACCCAGTAATAAACAGATGCCTGCTACACCCCGATGATTCATTTTCTAAAAGATGTATTCCAAATAAGCAGTGAGATGTCCTCAAATAGGCACACAGATGCACTTACCTCCAGCTCGAGGTTTAGTGGTGAAGCCAGCCTGTGGTGGGCAGCTTCTGACTTAACTCTCAGTGCCCCGTCTCCTGGCGTACGTCATCCTCCTGGGTACGGGTGCACTGAGTGACTCACTTCTACAACCAGTGGAACACAGCAGGAGGGTGAGATGCTGCTTCTGTGGTTAGGTGACACACACACTGGCCCACCTCTCTCTCTCTCTCTCTCTCTCTCTCTTCTCTCTCTCTCTCTCTCTCTCTCTCTCCTCTCTCTCTCTCTTCCTCCCTCTCCCTCTCTCCCTCTCTCCCCCTCTCTCCTCTCTCTCTCTCTTTCTCTCTCTCTCTCTCTCCCCTCTCTCTCTCTCCTCTCTCTCTCTCTCTCTCTCTCTCCTCTCTCTCTCTCTCTCTCTTTCTCTCTCTCTCTCTCTCTCTCTCTCTCTCTCTCTCTCTCCTCTCTCTCTCTCTCTCTCTCTCTTTCTCTCTCTCTCTCTCTCTCTGTCCTCTCTCTCTCTCTCTCTCCTCTCTCTCTCTCTCTCTCTCTCTCTCTCTCTCTCTTTCTCTCTCTCTCTCTCTCTCTCTCTCGCTGGCAAAACACACTGCCAGAATGTGAGTTGCCCTATGAAGAAGACCTTTAGGGAAGGATCCAGTGGGTGGAGGCCTTTGAACCAACAGTCAGTGAGGAACTAAGGCACTCTGACCACGGCTCCCAAAGAACTAATCTAAGAAATGAATCCTTCTCAGTCGAGCCTTTAAATAAGACCACAGCCACATCTTGATTGCATCCTACAAAAGACCCAAAGCCAGAGAAACCACCTATATTAGTCAGTCTTTCATTTCTGTGACCAAAAGTCCTTTCAGAACATTATAGAGGAGGGAAAGTTTATCCTGGCTCAGGGCTCAGAGGCCTCAGTTCATGGTCAGGTGACTCCATTGTTCTAGATTGGAGGTGAGGCAGAACGTCATGGCGGGAGGGTGTGGAGGAGGAAAGCTGGAAGCTTGAAGCAGAGAAGAAGCAAGTTTCCAGGGAAAGATATAAACCCCAAAGTCACGCCACTATTGAATTACTTCCTCCAACCGCACCCTACCTGCCTACAGTTATCACCAGGTCCAGAAGTCCTTTCGAGGTATTCATCCACCAAATGGATCAATCCAATGTTGAGGTTACAACTTTCATAATCTAATCATCAGCTTTCAGGGAACACCTCATATCCAAACTATAACATACCCAAGGCACATTTAGATTCTTTATTTAAAAATTTTTTAATTTGTTCTCATTAGTTGTACATGGCAGTAGAATGCATTTATGCACTTTGATAAATCATACATAAATGGAGTATTATATCTCATTTTTCTAATTGTACATATTGCAGGATCACATCGGTCATGCAGTCATACATGTACATGAAGTGATCATGTCTGTTTCACTCTGCTATCCTTCTTACCCCTATATCTCTTCCCCTCCCCTCACTCATGTCTACCTAATCTAAAGTGACTCTATTATTCACCCAGCCCACCCCTTTATTGTGAATCAGCATCCACATATCAGAGAAAGCACTCAGACTTTGGTTTGGGGGGCTTATTTCATTTAGAATGATATTCTCCAACTCCATTCATTTACCAGCAAATGTCATAATTGCATTCTTCTCTAAGACTCAGCAATATTCCATGGTGTATATGTACCACAGTTTCTTTATCCATTCATCTGTTGAAGGGCACCTAGTTCCATACTTTAGCTATTGTGAGTTGAGCTGCTATGAACATTGATGTGGCTGTGTCATTGTAGTGTGCTGATTTTAAGTCCTTTGGATATAAACCAAGGAGTGGGACAGCTGGGTCAGATGGTGGTTCCATTCCAAGTTTTCTGAGGAATCTCCATAGTGCTTCCTACAATGGTTGTACCAATTTGCATTCCAATCAGCAATATATGAATGTACCTTTTCCCCCACATCCTTGCTAACATTTATTGTTGCTTGTATTCTTGATTGCCATTCTGATTGGAGTGAGATGAAATCTTACGGTAGTTTTGATATGTATTTCTCTAATTGCTAGAGATGTTGAACATTTTTTTCATATTTTTGTTGCTTGATTGTATATCTTCTGTGAAATGTCTGTTCAGTTTCTTAGTCCTTTTATTGATTGGGTTATTTGGGTTTTTTGGTATTAAGTTTTCTGAGCTCTTTATATATCCTAGAGACTAATGCTTTATCTGAGGTGCATGTGGAAAAGATTCTCCCAATCTGCAGGCTCTCTCTTCACATTGTTGATTGTTGAAGCAGCTTTATAGTCTGAATCCATCCCATTTATTGATTCTTGATTTACCTTCTTGTGCTTTAGGAGTCTTGTTAAGGAAGTCAGATCATAGGCTGACACGGTGAAGATTTGAGTCTACTTTTTCTTCTATTAGATACAAGTACTGTATTCTAATTCCTAAGTCTTTGATCCACTTTGAGTTGAGTTTCATGCAGGGTGAGAGATAAAGTTTTAATTTCATTTTGCTACCTGTGGCTTTCCATTTCTCCCAGCACCATTTGTTGAATAGGCTATCTTTTCTCCAGTGAATATTTTTGGTGCCTTTGTCTCATATGAGAGAACTGTATTTATGTGGGTTTGTCTCTGTGTCTTCTAACCTGTATCATTGTCTGTTTTGGTGCCAATGCCATGCTGTTTTAATTACTATAGCTCTGTAGTATAGTTTGAGGTCTGGTATTGTGATGCCTCCTGCTTCAATTTCTTGCTAAGGATTGCTTTGGCTATTCTGGGTTTCTTATTTTTTCAAATGAATTTCATGACTGCCTTTTCTAGTTCTTTGAAAAATGTCACTGGGATTTTAATAGGAATTGCATTAAATTTGTATCATGCTTTGGTAGTATGGTCACTTTGACAATATTAATTCTGCCTATCCAGGAGCATGGGAGGTCTTTCCATCTTCTAATGTCTTCTTCAATTTCTTTCTTTAATGTTCTATAGTTTGCATGGTAGACATTTTTCACTTCTTTTTTAGACTGATTCCCCAAATATTTTTTTGAGGCTACTGTGAATGGGGTAGTTTTCTTAATTTCTCTTTCAGTGGATTCATTACTGATGTATAGGAATGCATTTGTTTTATTGGTATTGATTTTATATTTTTCTACTTTATTGAATTTATTTATTAGTTCCAGAAGTTTTTGGTGGAATTTTTTGGATCTTCTAAATATAGAATCATGTCATCAGCAAATAGTGATAGTTTGAGTTTTTCTTTATCTATTTGTGTGCATTTAATTTCTTTCTTCTGTCTAATTGCTCTGGCTAGAGTTTCAAGGACAGTGTTGAATGAAAGTGGTGAAAGAGGGCATCCTTGTCTCTTTCCAGTTTTTAGAGGAAATGCTTTCATTTTTTCTCTGTTTAGATTTATGTTGGCCTTGAATTTATGGCTTTTATGATGTTGAGGTATGTTCCTACTATCCCTAGTTTTTCTAGTGTTTTTAACATGAAGAGGTGCTGCATATTGTCAAATGCTTTTTCTGCATCTATTGAGATGATCATATGAGTCTTGTCTTTAAGTCTATTGATGTGATGAACTATGTTTATTGATTTCCATATGTTGAAACAACACTGCATCCCTGGGATGAACCCCACTTGATCATGGTGCACTATCTTTTTTACATGTTTTTGTATGCCATTTGCCAGAATTTTATTGAGAATTTTTGCATCTATGTTCATCGGGGATATTGGTCTGAAGTTTTCTTTCCTTGATATGTCTTGCTCTGGTTTTGGTATCGGGGTGATATTGGTTTCACAGAATGAGTTTGGAAGTGTTCCCTCCTTTTGTATTTCATGGAATAACTTGAGGGGTATTGGAGTTAATTCTTCTTTGAAGGTCTTGTAGAACTCGGCTGAGAATCCACCTGGATAGATATGAATCCAGATATCCCTGGTGTCAACACATTTTACCTGCCTTTCCCCAGAAAATAATTTTTTGCTTCCCTTCCTTTTCTTACTTCTTCCCTCCCATCCAAGGGTCTAACTTTATTCTTCTTCTATCACCTGGATGCTTCCTGATGTTTGTTACCATGTCTAGGCAGAGGGGTTTCTTGACCTGTATAACCTACTGTTCTTAAAATTCTGGTCTCAGAAATGGAATCTTCCTCTCACCCCAACCTTGCCCCACCCCAGTCCATGTCTTCATCCTTGCTATTGCTGTGCTATGAAATGGTAGAGGCAACGACACAGCACATTACCAAGTGGTGAGTACATGAGAGCCGTCCTTTGGGTGAGGTGGAGCACCTAGGATTTCTGTTCTGTGCCCCTGTGCGCAGTATGTTCTTCAGTGCACAAGTGGTGCACCATGTGGGATGGTATTATTTCTCCTGTTGTAGGTTGGAACCTCAGGTCCATTGGTGTCCCATCCAAATCTATGCCACATAGCAAATCACTTGAAATATTGGTTTAAAAAAATTCCCAGATCTCTCTCGAGATGCAGAGAATGAACACTGGAGAGCAGAACAGTGACTCTAATTTTAATAAGCACTACAAGGAACTTTCAAGAAGTTTCTCTCTGGTCAGGCATGTTCTTTGCCTAGTTGAATCAGGTCTACAGTGTAGTTCTGTTGATTAGAGAGTTAGAACTTGAGGTCTAGAGCTGAGATCTAGAGGGTGAATTGCCCAGTCTCTTGTGCATTCTCTGTCCTTCTTCCAGGAACAACTGATCCACAGATGACAGAGTTCCAGGATTAGCTTGGAGTCTGTGGGAAGGTTGGGTCAGTGTGTTTGAACTTTTGCCACTAAGGGATGCCCCCTGAGCAGTCTATACCTTCTCTCTAAGCTGATCTTGCTCCTGCATCCTTCCAGGTCTTAATTTAAATAACTCTTGTGGTCCAGAGACAGGCACGTGTTATGGGCTGACTTATGTTCCTTTCAAAACCCATAATGACCCCAGAATGTGACAATGTGAAGACAGGACTTCCAAGCTAGAAGATCCAAATAAGATATGTCTGGAGTCCTAAAGAGGAAAGGACACCAGGGACACTCATGCACAGCAAAACAAGCCCACGGGAAGGCCACAAGAGGAGATGACCATTGGCAAACCCAGGAGAGAGGCCTTGAGGAAACCAGCCCTGCCACACCTTACACTTCCAGCTTCCAGAATTGTGAGAAAATACTCCTCTGTTGTGTAAGTCACCTAATCTGTGAGATTCTGTTATGGCGGCCCTAGCAAACACACAGGTTTCCATAACAGAGTGCTATAGATGGGGTGGCTTAAACTAGGCACGTTACAGTCTCACGGTTCTGGAAGCTGGAAATCCCAGATCAAGCTGGTGGCAAGTTGGGTTTCTTCTGAGGCCTCTCTCCTCAGCTTGTAGGTGGTCATGTTCTCCCTGTGTGTTCATATGGTCTTCCATGTGTGTGTGTATGTGTGTGTGTGTGTGTGTGTATGTGTGTGTGCACCCTAAACTCCTCTTCCTATCAAGACACCAGTCATAATGAATTAGGACCCACTCATAGGACCTCATTTTAACTTAATCACTTCTTTAAAAGCTCTATCTCTAAACATGGTGATGTTCAGAGGTATTAGGAGTTAGGACGTGGTTGTGTGAATTTGGGGACAGAATTCAGCCTGTGATACAGACCTTAAAAAAGATAGGATGAGAAAGAAGCGCACTGGCTTTGCTGGAGAATGGACGGTGGGAACTCTGAGTGGCAAATTTCATCTTTATAAATGCACCGGGAGGTAAGCACGTGGTCTCACTTTTAAAGGAGAGAAAACAGAGACCCTGAGATTAAACTCCAAGTGGGAAAGGGTGGGCCTTCAGAAGTTAGTTGTGTTTTTTGTTTGTTTGTTTTTTCCCACAATTTGGTCCTGGACTACCTAACCAGCCTCTTTTCTAGCTATTTACAGCTCCCAACCTAATGAACCAATTTTGATAGAATTGGCCCAAATTGTGATCTTAATGGACCCGAGCTCTTAGGCCTGTGGTGCCATGGAATAACCCAAGCAGGGTATACCGCAGAGTGTGCCTGGATAAACACTGTCAACGGGGAAGGCTTCTCTCATCCTGAAGCTGTTTAAACCTTGAAAGCATTAAGTGCATAAAATAGAGGCCATCAGATTAGGTATTTTATTATCTGATTCTAGGTACCTGGGCCAAGGCCAGGACACTGGACTGGGGATGGTCCCACACACTTAGCAGCCCTGGGAAGGAAACATCATTACGATCCACCACGTGGAACACGGTGGCCTTGCTGTTCTGAAAGCCACGGGAGGCCCAGATGAAACGGAAGGTGTCCAGGTCTTCTGTGTCCACTCAGGGGGGCTCACATAAACAGAGGAGCCTCCGCCCCTCCCACACAAACCAGCTCAAACCCAGGCTTGCCATTAATCCCTCTGTGGCCCTGTGGATTCGCATCCCTAGAGGTGCTAGGTCACCTTCAGGCTCTTCTGAAGAGCGCAGGTGCTCACCCTCCACCCCACGGGGACTCCTCCTTCAAATGTTCACTGTTGGGTGGTGCTTGGTCTCAGAAGAGCAGGCCTACCACTCCTGCAGGGATGTGCACCACGGCCCCCAGGGATCTTCAGCATGAAGGTGTTCCAGTCAGGTTTTCACTGCTGTGACTGACAGGCCTGACAACAGCCACTAGAGGAGGAGAAGTTTATTTGGGGGCCTCATAGTTTCAAAGGTCTCAGTCCATAGGCAGCCGGCTCCATCCCTGGGGCTGGAGGGAGGCAGAACATCATGGCGGAAGAGTGTGGTAGAAGGGAGCAGCTCACACGATGACCAGGAAGCAGACAGAAAGACTCCACTTACCAGATACAAAATATATGCCCCCGAGTCTCGCCCCCAGTGCCCACCTCCTCCAGCCACACCCCACCTGCCTTCAGTTTCCACTCAGTTAATCCCCGTTAAGCGATTGAGTTAAGGCTGGTTGTGTTAAAACTCTCACAACCCAACTGTTCCTCCTCTTAACCTGCTTGCATGGTCTCACACACGAGCTTTTGGGGTACACCTCACCTCCAAACCATAACAGAAGGGAAGAGGGGAAGCATCTAATAGTTCTTCCCACACTAAAATTTTCATTCTTCCTAACCAGCAGGTGTGGAGGCAGCCTGGTAGGCCCCAACTTTACAGAAGAGGAAACAGAAAAAAAATTCAGTGACTTGCCAAGGGCCCTCAGTCAGTCCTTCAGGGACCAACCAGGTCAGCCTGACTTCTAAACACCTCCTCTGACCTCTCTGGCTCACGTGCCTGGGGTGTGGCGACTGGCTATTGCTGTCGCCCAGGACATCTATCATATATCTACAAAGGCTTTTTGAGCTTCCAATTAATTTTACCAATAAAGAAATAGTCATAGAGTTGTTTGGCAACTTGCCAAGGTTAGTTAGCTCCCAAGGCAATGTTGGGATCAGAGGGTAGTTTTTCTAAGTCCAATCAGGGGTCATTTACTAATTCGATAACAAAATGGACTGAGCACGGGCACTGTGCCCGTAGCCTTCTGGGCACTGGGAGTCTGTGCCATTCCTTCCTTTCTCATGGGGGGAGGCGATGCTTTGCAGTAAACATAACCAACAACGCCTATGCAGAGTGTGAAATTTAAAACATGTGCTCTCAGGGAAACAGGGAACAAAATGAAAAGGATTTGGAAGACTGGGGGAAAGGTTGCAATTTTTTTTTCTTTTTTTGAGGATGTGCAGGGGATTAAACTCAGGGGCATTCCACCACTGAGCCACATCTCCAGCCCTATTTTGTATTTTATGTAGACAGATCTTCACTGAGTTACTGAGTGCCTCGCTTTTGCTGAGGCTGGCTTTGAACTCGGGATCCTCCTCCTCAGCCTCCTGAGTCGCTGGGATCACAGGCATGTGCCACTGTGCCCAGCTTTACCTTTCAATAGAAGCCAGAATTCTGGGTTTTCACATGAAGTCTGATTTTAAAAATATATATATTAACAACTAATTCCGTCTTTGCAAACACTGTACCCAGATACCTTCTATGATAGAATCGTGACCAATGGATCCTGTCGAAGGTCTTTGTATTATTGTCACGTGATCCGAAAATCACCCAGCCTGACTGACAGATCTGGGGACACTCAGAAGGTCAGGTCATCGTCTTGACAACTTGAGTTCAGACGTGGGACTTAACCTGGACTGGTGCAGTCACCCTTTTGTGTGGTGATGATCTGTGACCCGTCAGCTGCCTTACTACATTGTGAGCCAGCCAAGACCAGGGACAGAATCTTCCTGGGCTTTGACCCCTAGCAGAATACACGTAAGAGGAGACCAGGAATTGCTTATTGAATAAAGTGATGGCAATAATGGTGTAAAAATAGACTGTATTTATTAGATACAGAAAGAAAAGAAAAGGAACAAAAATAAAATTTGGGTTGTGGTAGAGGTTATTAAGGAAGTTATTTTAAGGAAGGAAGTTATTTTCTTCCATGTTCCAAACTCCCTATACTGTTGTTATATTGATTTGATAATTTTTAATGGAAGAAAATGTTATAATAGAAAAATCAATTCATCTTCTTGGCCTCTCCTTTCATAGCGGTTTGCCCTGGGATACAGACCCCACCATGGAAAATTCACTGCAAGATTCTGCTTGGATCTCACGCTGCTGAGATCACAACCAAGGCATCTATGATTTGGTGTTCCAGGGATATACGGGAATTCGTACACTCTCACCACATTATTAAAACCTGGTCTCTCCCCTGCACCAAGAGCCAGTCCGGCCCAACCCAGCCAGTTCCCACAGGAATTTCCAGGCTTTTTCTAAGCAATTGCTATGATTAAGGAGTGACTGGGCATTTGCCCTGAGTGCCAACTGGAACAGAAGCAGGACTTGGATGAAGAGGGGACATGGTAGGTTTGGGGACAGCCAGTTGGTAGGTCACCCAGGCTTCCCATCCAAGAGAGAGCACCAGGTCCTCATTACGCTTATGTCTAAGTGTGTACAGCCAGGACATCATACAAGGGAGCCAAATGACAACCAAACACACGGGAGGCCACGTGCATGGTCAGAATCCCTGCCCTCCTCCCTGAGTCTAACGCTCCGTGGGGTCCCATCCACTGGGAAAATGAGACAAGATCAGTGTTTGTAAATGGCACCATAACAGGTAAATCACCTGGGGCCTCCTTGGGTGCTGACGCCAGGACACAGGCCTGGGGTGTTAGGAAGAGGACCGTCAGTCCTAACTCTATCCTATAGATGGTCCCAACGTATTGGAGAGGAGAATGAAACCCACTTGCAAGGGTGGATTCCGGTCCTCGAGACCCACCTCCACTCTGCTCTATGGGTCTTACTAAAGAGCATAAAGAAAGGGATCACCAGACAGAAACCTGACCATCAACTTCATTAATGCGCCAACCACCCCCTTGACCCCTTCCTCTCACTGAGGAAGGTCGTCTTGAGAGAATAGATGGGACCTGATCCTGGAGCAGAGGTTGCTAAGTCGATCTCCCATGCTCTTAGTGCAACCTTGTCCTGAATAACCCAGAGAGGACCAGCCACTGATTGGAGCAAAACTGGATGCCAGTCACCACGTCCTTCTCCAGTTCTAAGCAGGGATGGTCCAGGAAAGCAAGAGGCTATGACTTACGTGCACGGTGACCACGCCCATTACCGGCAAATATCCCCAATCGTCGACGTGTCCTCATCTAACACATTGGTTACTCCACCTCGCTAAAGAACAAGAAGAAAGATGAGTGGAAGCCCCCCTTCCACCTTACCTAGGAGGGGTAGAAGTGCCCACAAAAGCTGGGCCAGGTGGTGCATATCCGTAATCCCAGCAGGTGGTGACTGTAAATTCAAAGCCAGCCTCAGCAACTTGACAAGGCCCAAAGCTACTTGGTGAGACCCTGTCTCAAAAAAAAAAAAAATTTAAAAAAAAGGGAAGGCTGGGAATGTGGCTCAGTGGTTAAGCAACCCTGCGTTCAAACCCTGGTACCGAAAAAAAAAGAGGTTCTGACAGAAGCTCGCATTTTAATGGAAGCGCGCGCGCACACACACACACACACACCCACACACACACACACACAAAGTGGAGGACTATACGCCAGAGTGTAGATTCTCAACTTCTGCACCAGAGCTGAGGCCTGTAACCCTCACCCAGCTCCTTGTCCCTGTTCAGCAAATCTTGAGGTTTCTCCATTTTTCCAAAAGCAGCTGACTATAGAACACAGTCTACAGAACCACAATTACACCAGGAAAGAAGAGTGGCCCATACGTGGTCATGAAGGTGCCCACACCTTGTGTCTGACGGACGGGTAGAGAGTCACCTAAGGAACCCCATAGTTAAGGTCAGACCAAGGCATCTGAGCTCTGGCCCAATATGGAATGCCAAATTCCAGCCCAGTAGCGGCCCTGAGACTGGAGGAAGGCCAGAGGTCAGTGAGCCTGCAGCTAGGGATGGCTGAGGCTGTACGTCTCATCCTTGGCTTCACATTATAATCACTTAGCATATTTTATTCCAAAAAAAATGGAAAGGTCTCAAAGTAATAAAATGGGCTCCTGATCTATAGTTGTGCTTTAAAGCTTCCCAAGTGATTCCGAAGTGTCACAATAGTACAGAAACTCTGGGCTGGAAATGCACCCCTAACTGACAATCAGAATTAAAATCTTCCCCTAGACTAACCTTTATGTCAGACACCTGGGCTTTGAGTGGGCCATGGTCCTTGAAATGGAAACACTCTGCCGTTATTTATGGACTTTAATTCCAGCTCTGGATACTGAAGCCGTGACTCTCAGGATGGCTCAGGGAGGAGAGGCGGGGGTGGGGTGAACTTGAACCGTGAGGCCACCCGGACGGGACCAGCATCCCCAATGTGCAGCCCCTGTTTGGAAAACACACCCAGTGCTTCACAGTGCCTAATGGTGCCTGTAATTGATGTCTAAAGTTATTCAAAAGTAAATTTATTAGAAAATAATTAGTAATTTTATAGTTCACCACTTCCTAATTTTGTGGATAATTTTTTTTTTTTCCCAATGGTTTTATCAGGCACCACAATACAGCGTGCTGTGAAGCTACTTGCCCCAAGTGGAGGTAAACTTGGATCCCACAAAGAGAAGAAATCTTTCATAAACGATGTTTGTTATGGAGTTTCATCAGGTAGAATCTGAGTCTCTCTTTCCCTCTGCCAGCCCACTCCCAGTCTCCCATTTGAAGCTGTAATAAATTATGCTTAATCAACATCAAGGGAAAGTTGGGGATGGCTTAGCTTTGACCTTGGGAGCTCTTAACCTTAGCGGTGGGAGTTGAGAAGAAAATTGTTTTCTCATTAGGACTGATACAGCTTTCCTTAATGAGCTTGTAGAAATCTTCATTGCAACACATTAGCTCACCTCTCCCTCTCTCCCCGCAGCTAGCCCAAAGCTACAGGGAGAAATGGGGTGATGCAAACACATTTACTACAGACGAAGGGTTACCCAAGAATTTGCTCCGACGTCTCTTTCTGGAGATGCTTCTCCTGCCTCTGATATTGTTTCCAGTGGAGAGAGAGACTCCCAGAGTGTTTTAGGAGACTTCCTTAGATGAAGACCACCATAGGCACCTCTGGAGTGGGTGTGATCGTCTCTCTCCTGCTTGCTACTCAAAGTGTGGTCCGTGGACCAGCAGCACTATCAGTATTCTTGGAAGCTTATTAGAAAGGTAGAACTTCAGGCCCCGCCTTGAAATTGTTGAAAGGGAATCTCTAGAGGTGGAGATCAGATATTTATGTTTCAGTAAGTTTCTAGGTAATTCTTGTGCATACCAGAGTTTGAGAACCAAGAAGGCCTTCTAGGGATACTGTGGTACGTTGAATGAGAGTACACTCTGGAAAAAAGAAAATGGAAAGTTGCTATTGAGATTCTGGGTATTATTGTAATAATAATGAGGTCTGTCACAACAATATTGTTCTGGGCCTACGAAATTCGTCCTGTTGCTCCATTGAAATTCCCTGTGTTGTTACACCTTGAAACCTTTAGGCACAGACACACGTCATAGAGCAGGCTGGTGGAGCACTCTAGGACCCGTGGAGATCAGGGGGCAGTGGCCTGTGAGCCTCCCAATTCTCTCTACAAATAGCAGAATCGGGCAGAACCAGGTAACACAGCCGTGTTTGCTCGGAAGGCTGACAACGTGCACCCTACGAAGGATTAGATTGCCCAACAAAATCCACACCTCTGTAATACCCCTGTTGTCACTTTATTTTGGTTTCTGACATTATGCAAATTAATCAGGTCACAGTCTGGGGCCGCCCAGTCATTTAAACAACAGGTTATTTGGGGCCATTCCTCAATGATCTACGAAAGTCACCTTGGGTAAGACACAGTCACGTCCCTCTGGGTGATGGTCACTGTCTCTGGCCACAAAGCACTTTGTAAGATCAAGAAGCCAGGGAGCTGTTAGGTAGAATAATGTCACTTGGGGGCCTCCTTCTAAGGCCAGCGTGAGGCATGCTGGCTTGCCATGAAGAACCGTTTGTGATATAATAACGTCATGACTGTTTTAAAGGACGAGGAGCTCCGAGCAGGACACGGGCTTTATCCAGCACACTGAGCTACTGGTTTTTTAAGGCATTCCATGGGACAGAATGGCCTTGTGCGTTCCCCATGTCAGAAGCCCTGGTTATCCGTCCCATTTCTTCCCCTATGTTCTCCCTCGGCTACTCTGTTCGCTCTCTGAGATACAAGTAGGTAAAAAGAAACTGGACTGAGCCAAGTGGCTAAAGCATCGTCTGCTTCTTTATCTGCAGAATGGGATTCATAACCTAAATCAGAGACAAGTAACATCACGGATAGGAAAACGATTTATAACCTGCAGGCTGCAAACTTGAGAGACAATCCCATCGCTCATCTGTGACAGCAGAGCAATAGCTTAGTAAATCTCTTTCCTCTGGGACCTCCGTGGTGACAGAGAACGTTGGCTACCAGGGTGGGAAGATGGCCCACTCTGCACTCCAGAAGAATGTAAAGTCCCTCCTCAGTTTTCCCAGGAAAGTCTAGAGATGCCCCAAAGGTGGAAATGCCCAATGGGAGCTTGGGTCAGAGTCTTAACTCTGCCTTTTATTAGTTGTGTGACACTAAGGTGACCTATCACAGTCCCCTTCTCTCTAAGATGAGATGACTTGAGCGCCTACCTCGTGGGGAGGATGGGTAAATTGGAGTCAGGTACTGTATGCAAGGTGCTTGGTGTTTCCATGCCCACTTGGTAAGCATTGGCTGAGTGCTCACTGCATGTCAAGCACAGTTCTAGGAACCAGGACAAAGCGCAAAGCAAGAGCCAGAGAGTTCTAGCCTCCCAGGGCTTATTTTCTAGTGAAAGAGATTGAGTGACAGTGTAGAACACATGAAGATGATGAGGGACAGCCACAAGCTACAACTGGCTAGGTCAGGTGCAGTGGCGCATGCCTGTCATCCCAGTGGCTCAGAGGGCTGAAGCAGGAGCATCACAAGTTCCAGACCAGCCTCAGCAACTTAGTGAGGCCATAAGCAACTCAGCAAAATCTTGTCTCAAAATAAAAAATAAAAAGGGCCAGGGAATGTGGCTAGGCACCCCTGGGAACAATCCCTAGTACCAAAACCAACAAAAAAAAAATATCCCAGTCCTCAGTGTATGCCCAAAGGACTTAAAGTCAATATACTGCAGTGACTCAGCCACATCAATGTTTATAGCAGCTCAATTCACAATAGCTAAACTGTGGAACCAACCTAGGTGCCCTTCAACCGATGAATGGATAAAGAAACTGTGGTATATACACCATAGAATATTATTCAGCTTTAAAGAAAAAATTAAGTTATGGGATTTGCTGGTAAATGGATGGAGTTGGAGAACGTCATGCTAAGGGAAATAAGCCAATCCCACAAAACCAAAGAGTGAATGTTTTCTCTGATAAGTGGATGTTAATTCACAATATTTGGGGGGGACTAGGTAAGAATAGAGGTACTTTATATTAGGTAGAGGGGGGTGAAGGGAGGGGAAGGGGTGTGGGGGAAGGAAGGACAGTAGAGTGAAACAGACATTATTACCTCATGTGTATGTATGGCTCCCTGATGATGTGATCCTGCAATATGTACAATCAGAAAGATGAGAGATTACACTCTGTTTATATATGATCTATCAAAATGTATGAATTCATTCTACTGTCATGTACAACTAATTAGAACAAATTAAAAAAAATACTGCCAACTAAAGGGACAGAGCTTCAGGGTCAGAGGGTTGTTGTGCTGTTGTGCTGTTAAATTGAGTGTCCAGGGAAGGGCTTTCTGAAATGGCAACATCTGAGCAGAGACTTGATGGAGAGAGGAAAGCTGCTCTGGGGACATCTGGTCGAAGGGCCCTCCATACAGAGCATAGCCCTTGACACTTGGTAAATGCTCAGTAAACACTACTTTAAAATAAATGAACTAATGATGATGTTGTTTTTGGTGCCCAGGACCTCAAGCATGCTGGGCAATTGCTCTACCATGGAGCTGCCTCCTCTGCCTAAGAGCAAAATTCTTCTCCATGACAATGAAATGCTAAATGGAGTATTGATGAAAGTGGTGGAGTCTCCAAAGAGTTTCAGGAAGAGTTAAAACCGTCTTTCCTTCTGGAGATCCTTCGTGAGGTCTTCAGATGGAAAGTCAGTGGCCAGTCACAGCCTGGAAAAGCAGATAGTGAAAATCTGAAGCCCCTCCTCCTCAGGAAATGTGCAAAGCTCTAGTGTTTTAATTTATTCTTTCCCTAGCTCCACAAGACATCAGTAAGGCCAGAGAGTAAAGAGGCAGAGAGTGAGATGACAAAGTCCCTTAAGGGATCAATTGAAGCTTGCAGACGACCGTCTGGCGCTCTCTGCATTGAGAAACGTCTTCGCTCGATTTCTAAACGCGTCGTCCATCCTTTGTCCAGTACTCCCCGTAGGGACCCCAGGGCTGGGCACCATGGGAGCAGCCATGGAGGCCACATTCCCACCTCCAACGAGCTTGCAGACTGAGAAAACAATGGCTCGGAGAAGTGGCATTCAGGATCTTAAGGGGCACGGTGGAGCATCTGCAGGGCAGGGACGGACGGGTTCCGCTGGGGGTCATGGAAGTTGCATTTGGTCAGATCTTGGAGCATTAGGCATGAAAAGGAAGGACTGGGCTGGGGAGCACATCACACAAAGCAAAGTAGAAGGTGCGGAGGGCGTGACAAGTCCATGTGGCAGGAGCGGGGAGGGAGGTGGTTGTCGGAGTGCTTGCTGGAGGGGTCGGGGGACAGATTGCAGAGTCCTTACATGCTGAGCTGAGGAACGTGGAATCCGTCATGGAGGCGACTGGGAACCATAAACAGCATGGCCTGGTGTCCTGGTGTCTCCTCCGTGAGGGTTCAGCCCTCTGGATCTTGAGCACAGTGATCAGTTCCTCCATGGCCGTGTGACCCATTGTGGGTTCTTTTGGAGGGAGGAGGCGGGTACCAGGGATTGATTGAACCCAGGGACACTTTACCACTGAGCTACATCCTGTCTTTCCTCATTTTTTTTTTTTTTTAATTTGGAGACAGGGTCTCACTAGGCTACCCCATGTGGCCTTGAAGTAGCGACCCTCCTGCCTCAGCATCCTGAGTAGCTGGAATTAGAGTTATATACCATCATACCCAGCATGTCACTCATTTTATTTTTAATTGTTATTATTCTTTGTTTTGTTTGGTACCAGGAATTAAACTTAGAGGTACTTTACCACATTCCCAGCCCTTTTAAATTTTTTTTTTTTTTTTTTTTTTTAATTTGAGACAGGGTCTCACTAATTTGCTTAGGACCTCATTAAGTTGCTGAGGCTGACTTTGAATTTGTGATCCTCCTGCCTCAGCCTCCTGAGCCACTGGGATTATAGGCCTGCACCACTGTGCTTACCATGTGACCCATTTTTGATGGTGCTCTTTGGGAAAAAAATTTTTTTCCTGTGCAATCATTAGAGTGGCATGGTCTTGCCTACAAGCACCCACATCACATGAAAAGATATTGACAAAAATAAATAAGAAATAAGAAAACCAAGACATCAGCAGAGCTAAACACTGGAAGACAGGCAGGAAAGCGGACAGGAATGAAACAGAGCAAACTCACTGGTATTATTAAATTATTAGGCATAAATTATACCTAAAGCCAGCCACCTTTTGGAAATCTGTTACATGAGCCAGTAAATTCCCTCCAGCCCTTGATCTTATTTAAGTCATGCTGCCTGTCACTTCCACTTACAGAAGTGACTGACTAACATGGGAATCCCAAGGACTTTATTAGCAAGAGGATGGTGTAATCAGTCTCTCCTGTCCTTTTCCAGCGCCCTGGGTGCAGAATGTGCTCTAGACAGGATGGGGATTAACGAGTGTGGAAGGGAGACCACCGTGGGGACATCTCAGTGGGCCACGGAAGAGAAATGTAAGCACCGAGGATAAGCAGATCCAGGGAAATGATTTGCCTAATATGACAGACCTAAGTTGAAGTGATGGGAAGTGGCTGGATTCTGGGCACACTTGATTTTAAATCATGTGTAGAACGTGAGAGAAAGAGAGGAGTAAGGACGAATATGAGTTTTGGGCTCGAAAGACAGAGTAGCCATTTACTCAGATGGAAAGAACATCATCGGAGTAAGTGGAAGGAACAGGTGTAGATGGGTTAGGACACCTGGAATCTGATCTGAAGGGGTTAAGATTGAGATAACTACTGTACCCCAAGGATATTTTGATATAAAAATCTGAAGTTCAAGGGCAAACCTGGTTTAAAAATGTGACACTTGGCGTCCCCAACATAGAGAATGTATTGGAAAGAAGACTAGGAGAGTAGAGAAAGGGGAACATGGAGAGAGAGGGAGGAGGAAAAGGGGAAGTTCCTGGGATGCAGTGGAGCAAATTATATTCCACACATGGAGGATTACATCAAAATGACCCTTACTGTTATGTATGACTGCAATGCGCTCATAAAAACATTGAAAACCATAAAATGCATGGGGTCATCTAGATCAATAAAGGACTCTGAGGTGAGTAGTAACCAGAAAGTGGGAGTGGAGAGTAACCAGTAGCACAGGGAGGAAATACAGAGAGTTGGAGGTGCAGAGATGAAGGCGGATCAACAGGAGGGCTGCTGATTGGCTGTGTACCAGGAATATGTGATTACTCACGAGACATCGCTATGACCGTTCTCAGTATTTATCTGTCACTCCAGACAAGCTTTGGGGGCTGTTTACCCCAGCAGGGATTGCTTATGGTCTAGTATTTAATAGGATTGGTGTAATGTGGGATATTAAATATGGTGGTCCTGTACTCTGGGAGAAGATCATCTGTAGGTTTGAAGGGAGATCCTCCCATGTGGAGAAGTCACTGGGGGAACCTACCTGCTACTTTCATACCTGTGGTGGTGCTGAAAAGATCCTGAATCTGAAGATGTGTTATGAAATGTGACTTTTTATGATGATAGGGTATATAATTGGGAAGGGGAGGAACAAGAAAGCAGGACAGTGTTCCCATATATCTGAGGCCAATTCTATACCTTTAATATAGATTTGACGTACCACACCCTGGCCTAATCCCTGATACCCATTTATCACCTGGTCATATGAATTTCCCAGATTCTGAGGTCTACTGTCAAGGGTCCCCAAGGGGCTTAAACTTTAGCATGCTTTCATATGGAGAAAAATTTTTGACAATTACAAGTGTCTCAAGCAAGGACTCTTTTTCTCTTCTCACTTGATGGAAAGCTGGGAGGTTGAGAGTTGGAGAGTCGCACAGTTCAGTAGATCAAGAACGCCAACAGTGACCCAGGCTCCTTCATCAGTCCCGCTCAGACATCTTGCTTGTCAGCCATCTTTGCCTTCATGATCACAAGATGGCGGCCACAGCTCTACATCTGTTCTCCTCTCAACTGGATTCAAAAGTAGAAAAAGTAGGTCTCCTTCTTCTTGTCATTGGCTACTCTTTTTTTTTTTTAATATTTAAAGATTATATTTCTCAGAAATATATTTCTAATAAAGATTATATATCTTGAGTTTCTAATACTTAAAGATTATATCATATATCATATATGATTATATTTCTTATATTTCTTTTTTATTTAGCTTTTAATTTTTCACAGACTGCATTTTGATTCATTGTACACAAATGGGGCACATCATTTCATTTCTATGGTTGTACACAATGTAGATTCATACCATTCATGTAATCATACATGTACATAGGGTATAAAGATTATATAAGCCCCACTGGTCATTAGTGAATCGATCATATGGCAATGGGAAATTAAGCTTAGATAAGTCATTTCTTAGGATTGAAATTGAGAGAAATTACTTAGATAACTCATGATTCATTTCTTAAGGTTGAGGAAGAGATGGACTTCCCCGATACATGTTGTGTGCCATCTCTTACCAAAACAAAACCATTAAATCTGTCAACAAAGAAAAAGGGAGCAGATAGCTCCTGGACAGGCATCTGTAACAGGACCAGTGGTTATTGATATAGACTTGGGAGTAGGTTTAAGACATCTTGATTGAACCACAAGAGTGAATGAGACCATCCACAGAATAAGAATTGGACCCAGCATGGTGATCTCCATCATTGGGTGGGGAAAAAATGGTGGCAAGGGGAGGAGTCTGTGAAGGAGAGAGAGGAAGAGTTAGGAGAGGTATCCAAGAGAGGAATGTTGTGGAAGAGGTAGCAGGTGTGCTACATGGAACAAGGGGGTATTCAACAGTGCCAGACACTATAGAGAGATCAAGTAAATGAGGGTCAAAAATGGCCTCTGTACTTATCAGCAACCTCATCAAGCATTTCATTAGATTCATGGAGACAGGGGTATAAGAGAAGTGACTGAAAGAATAAAGAGGCTAGACTCTTCTTTTACAAACTTTAGCTATAAAGTTTGAAGGAGGGATCTTGTATGTCCTTTGAAAAGTGCTACAGGAAGTTTTTAGATTTTATTTTCAACCATTAAGTCCATGATTTCAATTCTGCAAACATATTTATTTCTAAGTTACCTTAAGTGGTGTATTTATCGATTAATTTAAGTTTTAAGATGTATTCCATATCTGGGACGATGGGACAAATGGGTCAAACTCAGGATGGGAGGAATGATTTTGGATAGATTTTAAATATAAAGATGAAGAGAAGGGGGGATAAATGAATAAAGCACATATCCTGGAGGTCAAGAGTAGGAATCCAATGCAAAATTGAGAAATGATGAGACACAGGTGGAGGGATTAAGGATCATGCCATGGCTAATCAGTTTTAAAATTTATGATTGTAATTGCATAATGGTTTAGAAGTGAGGTGTTACCCCAAAGCTCATTTGTTAGACAATGCATGACTTTTTTAGAGGTGAAATGATCGGATTATGGGAGCCTTAACCTAATCAGTGCGTTCACCCACTCATGTGAATTAGCTGGGCGATAACTGTAAGCAGGTACGATGTGGTTGGAGGAGGTGGGTCACCCGGGGTATGCTCTTGGAGTCTGTATTTTGTCCCTGGTGAGTGGAGCTCTCTTTCTGTTCCTGGCCATCATGTCTTGAGCTGCTTTCTTCTGCTATGCCCTTCCACCATGATGTTCTGCCTCACCTTGGGCCCAGAGCTATGGAGTTAGTTGACCATGGACTCTGTGAGTCAAAATAAACTTTTCCTCCCCTACATTGTTCTTGTCAGGTTTGTGGTCACAGTGACAAAAAGCAGACTGATGAAGAAATAGTCATAATACCAGCAAGCCCATTGAACGCTTCCAATTCCCCAACCTGTGTCTTCTCAATCTTCATGCCATCTTGCGAATGGCCCCATCGCTGTCTCCACAGGATGGATGAGGGAGTGCAGAGCCAATGAGTGGTCCAGAGAGACAATCCTGATTTCCTCCCCAAGCCAACTCCCCTGACCAACAGAGCAAGAGGGATGGGGCACGGGTAAGAATCAAAAGTTAAGCAAAGAGAGAAATCACTGAAACAAACCCAAGACTCCTGAGATAAAGAGCTTCCAGGAAGCAATGAAAGAATGGACAGCAGAACCAGGGGTGCCCAGCTATGGTTAGAAAATGGAAATTTATAGAGACCCTCCATCTACATTCTCTGCTCTGAGCACCAGAGCAGAATAAATGGAGGACAGGATTCATCCTGGCCTGGGGACTGGTCTGCGAGTTGATTTAGACTCAGTCCTTGGCCTGCAGCCTGTGGCATGAACAGTTCCCATTTTATTTCTTGCTTTTTCTTTCCTCTCAGCAGGAAGCCCTGGGTAATGACAGCCCTGGCTTCCAAAACCCTTTCCCCAAGCATTCCCAGAAGCAGCACCTCTCCCCTGGCGCCCATTATAGGCACTTCCACTGGGATAAAATCTAAGGGGGAAAAAAAAAAAACGTCTTTCTCAAATGACAGAAGACAGATTATCTCCTGCACAATAAGAAAGTGTGGCCTTTGATCGACAAATCACAGCAGAATCTGCAGCCATCATCTTGAATGCTTCCTGCTCTTTCCTCTTGGGACAGAAGGAATCAAAGTGGTTGCTAAATATTACTATTTTGAGGAGTTATCAGAAAGAACACACACCACTTTTTTTTTTTTTTTTTTTTTTTTTTTTTTTTTTACCATTTACTGTAGAATGTTGACTGCTCCAAGTCTGTTCCCATGATCTTTGAAGCTGACTGGTGACAAAAAAATCAGCCCCTGAAGACACTGAAGGGGAAAAAGCCTTGGTTACAGGGACATGAATGTATGTGAGTTGTGTACAGGGATGTGGCAGAAGAAGAATTGCCAAGGGCATTAAGCCTTCTTGAGATTGGAGAAAAGAACCACGAGCTTCTGCTTGGCCTCTGTGGACCCACTACAGAGACGGGCAGTGACAAACTCTCAACCTTTCAAGAACCACGGTTTGTCAGTTCCCCAACCTGGTCCCAGTCTCAGCCTGCAATTCCAGTTCATCTCATTTTCTTTTGTTCCCAGGATTTTTTTTTTTCTGTGTTTCTTCCAGGTATAGAGGCATTTATTTAAAGAAAATAGTACGAAATTTTCAAAAACGTCTATCAACTCTTCTCTCAAATCAAGATGTGAAGGAAGGAGATAGTGAATATCTTCTAGAACATACTTTACATACACTTTAATAATCAATTTCCAGAATCCTGGAAACCATCCTACTCTTTCTTGCTTACTGGCTAGACTGATTTTGTACCTTCATGTTCAGAGAGCATCTTTCTCCTGTCAAAGCTTCATGAGAACAGTTACTGGGACCTTTTGCTCACAGAATTTCTCTAGCACGCAGCATAATGATGGTACATAAATGCTTGCCAAATCAGAGAAGAGATAGAACAAATGATAGGAGTTTTTTCACAGTTTCATGATTTGATGTCAACTCTCAGTGCCCCCAACTCCCTTCTGTGTCTAGTTTGGTTGATCCTGCATACAGATGATTGCCAGTGGTCTCCTTGAGACACCTTCTTACTTGAAGTAACTGTTATAAGTCCTGGTTGACAGATTGGATACAGGGTTGGCAAAGAGCAATTCAAAAGTGTGACACTGGTCAAACACACGCTGCAGGTCTAGGTTTACTTAAAGGGATGTTCCCAGCATGGTTAGTATCCCATGGGTGCCCTTTGACTTTGGGCAGACCATTAACAAAGAGTGGACTGTAGTTTGATGAAGTCAGTGTGGGATGCATTCAGAACTGATCTTACACTCACCATTGTCTGTTGGAAAAGGTGCATCCCAGAGATCAGTCTGTTAGGCAAGTCTACCTTTAAATGCCCTTGTTTGATATCTTCTACTCTGATGTGTGCATGTAGTGGAAAGTACACAGGAAGAAAAGTCAGTAAATCCAGTTTGGAAGCCTGGCCCATCTCTGTTACCTTAGGTAGCACAGGATGCGTCCTGATTTTGTATCTGTAAAAAGGAAGACATAAGACACAAATCTGAGGGTTCCTTGCACCAAAATTCCCAGTTCCATTTTCGTGGCCTGCACCTGAATCTGATGAAGATCTTTCTGATTCCAAAACTTGAAAGGCTGGACAAGCTCTAACCTACCATGGCCCCATGGACCATTTCCCAAATGGGCATGATTCTCTGCAACTAAACATCAATTCTCCTATTTTAAAACAGTATTTGTTCTAGGGGTCCAGAATGATTAGATAGGATCAGATTTCTTCAAACTGACTTTTCCTGAGATTAGAGAAATAAGAAAAGTCATGTTTACTGTTATTATTAGGTCTGGCTATACATGAACTTCCCTTCCCCACTCTTCCCAGTGAGCCAACTGTGTTCTGATTTTACTTCATTACATTGCTATGGAAATTGAGAAGAAATCCCTCAAATTGCCAAGCCTTCACAGTTCCCATCTTTAAAACACAGTTGTAAGATTTACTGAGGTGTAGGACTAATTTACACGACATTCTCATCTAATTTAACTTGGGTAAAAGTGTGGAAGTATGCTTTGACTATTATTGATTTTAGCACATTTTTGGAAAAGGTAGATTTCAATTGTTTTAGTTTTCCATCTTGCTTTATAAGTGAACAAATTGCTGACCACCGAGGGAAGAGGGTCATCTTTGATTTTTGCCTCAGATAATGCCAAGGAAACTATGTGAGCTCGAAGGTCATGGAAGGATATATGTTTCTTATCAATGACTGGGCTGCACTCACTTATTTTCTCTTCTTGGAAAAGGTTTTTCTAGATAAGTGTATCCCTGATGCACAGTTCTCTTTTTTACCTAACAGCCTTTGTAAGTGCTGGATTGCATACACTTTTATGTCTCATTTGGTTAGTGTATACCACTTTGTGCTTTCTGAAGTACAATAATTATCTTGCAATTTGGGAAGGGGCGAATGCTTCTGAGCATGGTCCTTCGTGTCACAGCACTCAGTGGTCTTTCCTTTCCCCTTGCTGTTTCTTCCCTACATCACCTCGACCCTATCCCATATCATGTGCACCTTGAGCACCCTCTTTCATGAGAGTGCAAATGCTTTGCTATATGTACTCCCATGTGCATTAGGATGTGAGTTCTTCGAGAAATGTCATCTTTGCACTTCCTCATGTCTCTTTCAGTTGCCACTGGGTCATCTACAGACCTGTGTAGAATAAAAGACTGAAAGGAACATGTTTGATTCTAGGGAAATGACATTGTCCCATATCCAGGAACTTTAGAGATTCTTGCTCATTTTCCATTGTTGATATGCACATTTGGGGTCTTTATTTCCTACCTTGATGATATCGAATGTACTTGTATCACCTTGTCATGGAAGATAGTTCACAATTTAAAAGAAAGACCTTCCATGACTCTGATGTCTGAAAATGACAGTTCCTCATTCTTATGAGAAACTGGAAAACATGAGCTCAGTTCTCCCTATCCCAATTGGTTACAAGAAGAACCTGAGGAGATCCTCAACTTATTTCCAGAAACACATGATACCTGTTCCCACGCATGTTCCTGGCTTTCAACTATCTTTGTCTTCCATGTCAAAATTTCAGGAGTTGGAATTTCAGTCACTGAGCTCATAGCCAGGAACTTGAAAATGTCACCCTCACTTCCATCTTAAGAGGGTCTATTTGGTCTGTGTGAATGAATCTTGAAGCTTCGATATATCTAAAAACACCTTGAATATGGATCCAGGAAAACACCAATCTATGTAGGGAGTGGAAGAGGGACCCTGTTCTTGGTCGGGGGAAGGCGTTCATTTATTGGAGTGTGTGAAATTCAGCCAGTGCCATTTGTAGACAGTTTCCTTCCTGGCATGGGTTTTACACAAATCGATGGTGTTTCACTTCTTCTCAGCACTCTCACCACTATTCAATATGAGTACAAAAACAGAATCAACTGAAGACACCCTGTTGGAAGTCCACTCTATCAAGGTGTATTGTTCTGGATGTGGTATCATGAGCTTCCCCTCCTCCTCCTGAACCTTCTTTGTGCTTAGCATCCCACCATCATAATCTTCATCACCAGTACCTCTGCATCAGTAACATCATCAACACCATCACCACCACCATCATCATCACCATCACCATCACCACCACCATCACCATCACCACCATCACCATCACCACCATCATCACCATCATCACCACCATCACCATCACCACCACCATCACCACCATCACCATCAACACCATCACCACCACCATCATCACCATCACCATCACCACCACCATCACCATCACCACCATCACCATCACCATCACCACCATCATCACCATCATCACCACCATCACCATCACCACCACCATCACCACCACCATCACCACCACCATCACCATCACCACCACCATCACCACCACCATCACCATCACCATCACCATCACCACCATCATCACCACCACCATCACCACCACCATCACCATCACCATCACCACCACCATCATCATCACCATCACCACCATCACCACCACCATCACCACCATCACCATCATCACCATCACCACCACCATCACCACCATCACCACCACCATCACCACCACCATCATCACCACCATCACCACCACCATCACCACCACCATCACCATCACCATCACCATCACCATCACCACCATCATCACCACCACCATCACCACCACCACCACCACCACCATCACCATCACCACCACCATCACCACCACCATCACCATCATCATCACCATCACCATCACCACCATCATCACCACCACCATCACCACCACCATCATCATCACCATCACCATTACCATCACCACCACCATCACCATCACCATCACCACCATCACCACCACCATCACCATCACCATCACCATCATCACCACCACCATCACCATCACCATCATCACCATCACCACCACCATCATCATCACAATCACCACCATCACCACCATCACCATCACCATCATCACCACCATCACCATCACCACCATCATCATCACCATCACCATCACCACCACCATCACCATCAACATCACCACCACCATCACCACCACCATCATCATCACCATCATCACCATCACCACCACCATCATCATCACAATCACCACCATCACCACCATCACCATCACCATCAACATCACCACCACCATCACCACCACCATCATCATCACCATCACCATCACCACCACCATCACCATCACCACCATCATCATCACCATCACCATCACCATCACCACCATCACCACCACCATCACCATCACCATCACCATCATCACCACCACCATCACCACCAACATCACCACCACCATCACCATCACCATCACCACCATCACCATCAACATCACCACCACCATCACCACCACCATCACCACCATCACCATCAACATCACCACCACCATCACCACCACCATCACCATCACCACCAACATCAGCACCACCATCACCATCACCATCACCACCACCATCACCACCACCATCACCACCACCATCACCATCACCATCACCACCATCACCATCAACATCACCACCACCATCACCACCACCATCACCATCACCACCACCATCACCACCACCATCACCACCAACATCAGCACCACCATCACCATCACCATCACCACCACCATCACCACCACCATCATCATCTTCATCACCACCACCATCATCATCACCAACTCATCTTCATCACCCCCAGCGCTACAGCACCTGGATCACCATCATTATCATCACCATCACCGTCATTTGTACCAATGAAGCATTTTATTCTTTTCAAATACCTTCCAATCTATTAACTCATTTTAACCCGGGTGGGAGCTCAGGTTGGAATTAAATCTACTCACGTTACATGACATGAAAACTAAAGTCCAGACTTATAATTTTCCTTGCCCAAGACAGACATAGGCGAGGAAAAAATCCAACTACCCCAACTACCTCTTTTGTTTTTTCTTTTTTCTTTTTTTTGTGCCAGGGATTGAACTCAGGGGCACTTGACCACTGGATCACAGCCCCAGTTTTATTTTGTATTTTATTTAGAGACAGGGCCTCACTGAGTTGCTCTGCACCTCACTTTTGCTGAGGCTGGCTTTGAACTTGTGATCCATGCGCTGCTGGGATTACAGTGTGTGCTGCCATGCCAACCAACTACCTCTCTTTTGATAGAAGTGAGGCAATGGAGATGCTTTCTTTGGTAAATAATGAGGTGATCAAATAAGATGAGGCAGGAAAGTCAAGAAACTAGAAAAAGAGGAGTTGAGGCCTTGGAGAAGGGGGACTCAGATGGGGACTCTGAGTATGGTGGCTTTGAGAAAGTCCCACTCTCCCGGCCTTAAAATTTGCTTTGAGGTGCTCCTGGAGTTGCAAGGAGTCCTACAAAGTTTCCCATAAACAAACCCAAAATTGTGGGGTGTGGTGGCCCATGCCTGTAATCCCAGTGGCTTGGGAGGCTCAGGCAGGTGGATGTCAAGTTCAAAGCCAGCCTCAGCGAACACAAGGTGCTAAGCAACTCAGTGAGACCCTGTCTCTAAATAAAATACAAAATAGGCCTGGGGATGTGGCTAAGTGGTCGAGTGCCCCTGAGTTCAATCCCCAGTACACTAAAATAAAAATTAAAAAAAATAAGTGAGGGTGCTGTCTGTGTCTGTTGTATTTCGAGTTGGTAGCCTTCATGTAGAGAATGGTGTTTTTTTCTTTCAGGTACAGAATGGTATTCGCCAAAGAAAAATATGGGAGTAATTTGGGCTGCGCTATTTCGGAAAAAAAATGGGTATTTTCTCATCTCTGAGCCATGTGCAGTAGCCATTCCAGAGCGACAAATCACCCACGGAGGAAAGAAAGGAGAACGGAAAATCAAACACAATTTATGCTTTGCTAATTGAAATCAAACACAAAATTCAGTCTCCTCTGCATGGCCACGCGCACCTTTAAATGTGGCCAGAGTATCACTCACCTGCCTCTCTTTCGCTCATTGACTTGCTTTTTCCGGATAGAAGATAATTCCTCCACCAAGTCTTTCCAGTGACAAAGGGGACATGGCTTAGTGGCTCACCCCCACAGTCACAAGCATCAAACCAGAGTAAGCCCTGAAGGAAACAGACCTTAAATGTGTCAAGTTTGGGTTTCTCTTCAGAACCAGGAGCTTTCAACCATTTTGCCAAACAGACTCTTCAAAGTCCTCACGATCCCAAGATTGGGCCTCTGCCCTTTTTCCTCAGAGAATTGCATTCTGCTGTTACCCAGAAGGGTCTATAAATGGCTGAAGAGAGAGGGATTTCCCTACCTTTATTTCCCAGGTGAAAATGGCTTCTTTACTCCTGGCTAACCATATTAGAAAATGCATTTGTTCATCATATTTATGTGACATATTTATGTGAGGACACACGCTTACTAGCTTTCTTTGGAAGCGGCGCTTAAGGTGCTGACATGCTGGGTTTATAAGGACAGGTAGACATCCAGGGAGACCGGAAACAGAGTCGAGTGTGATTGAAGATCTGAATCCATGTGCCTCTACCCAGCATGGATGAGTAGGGCGGGTAGGCTGGGGCAATGGCCATTCTAGGGGATCAGCAGCTTTAAAGCTTTCTTAGAACCAGACGTGTGTTCCTATGTCTAAATAAGGTCACTCCTTACCCAGCTGCCACAGGACTCCAAGATAGAACATATTGCTACCAGGAAAACAGAAAACCCTGGGGGCCACGTCCCTTGGGAATAGTTCTTGCACCAGCCTTTTATGCTTCTGCAGGTGAAGGGAGGTAGAGAAGGCAAAGAGGTGGACAGACAAGACTCTGCTGTGCTCAATCCCACCCTCTTTAAGAATATTTTTGGAAGGATGGATGCTGGAGTCCCACCCTTGTTTCTGAGCCAGTGAGTCAGCTGTACCCTGAAAGGCCCCCTGGCTGACTGTGAGGGGCAGCTACTGGAAAGCCCAGGTCCTTGCTGGACGCGTCACAAGCCCACCATCCGCTGGCCCCACAGCACGCCTTCTGCGCAGGCTTGGGTTCTGCCTTCACATGCGTGTGTGTCTGCATTTTGATCTGTATCTACTTTTACTTTGGTATTGAAAGTATATCTCTTGCCTTCTGCTCAATTTCCCTTATCTAGAAAAAACATATTTGTAAAGCTGTTTTTCTGCATCTGGAATGTCAGCCCCTTCCTCACCAGGATGGGTGAAGAGAGGGAAATCCGCCCTCCCTCCCAGGTCCCATTTTCTTTTGCAAACCTCCTCCTGCCCCGCAGACAGATTTCTCCAAAGACTCTCCAACCTGGATGTTTCTGACCAGAGGAAGGATGTGCCCAGCCTTCCAGGGTGAGGGTGGGGATAGACATGACCCAGACAAACAGGCGACAGAAACCCATTAATCAGGTTGCATGAAGCTTTATAACAACACGGTTTTCATTGAGCGGGAGAAATGACGGTTTAATAACAGCTGAGCGGGTTCAACTTTCCCCACACTCGTACAAATTCCAAATTTTACTAGAACAATTCCCGGTTTGGGTGATCTGCGGACAAGTGCTTTATGTCAAATGCTGCATTTGAATCAAATCAGACTCGTGGGAAGGGTCACTGTATTTGGCAGCCCTTGATGGGGGTGTCTGCAGACAGCCCTTACCCTCCCCTACCCCCTTTAACTGGAGCTGACAAACGAAATCAGCCCTCTTGCTGTTGCCAGCTGTGTGCCATCTCTGAATGAGGAAAATGAATCAGGAGATGACCCGAGGGGTAGAGGTGGGAAAAACAGAACAGAGATCCCTTCCCCCCAGCATCGCTGAGGGTGATTCATAACAAAAAGACATGCCGACTCTCTGGGCTTTTGCCTCTCTGGGGACCCTAAGGGAGAGAGTCCATCCCAAAAGCAGACCTCAGGACCACAGGGGAGGGTCTTTAGTTAAGGAGACCTCCCACCCAGAAGATTGGATTTTTTTCTTTCTCCCTAAAGTGTGCCATTCATCTTTGCCACATCAGGGCTCTGGACTTAGCTGAGATCACACGGCTCCAAGAGACATGCTGTGGGCCAGATTGTAGCGCGAGGACATATGCTAAGCTTCCCACCATCCAGGACGCTCATGAAGAGCCTTAGAAAGAAGGCTTCCAGGGGTGTTAGCTATTTTGGGGTGGGGAGAGTGGGGTGAGGAATGTGCATGCCTTTGCCTTCACAAGGTGGGGAAGAAGGAAGTCAAGGGCTTGTGGGATGGGACTTCAATGAGAAGGCTAGAATGCCTTAGAGGGACTCAGCCGCCCGTCACGTTCCAGGGAAAGCCCCACCAGAGGTTGAGACATCAAGGGTCTGTGCCAGGTACCGGTCTAGAACCCAGGTTCCCCAAACTAAGAGCACCCATTTTGGAGATCTTTCTTTTTGTCATTCAAATAAACACTCATGGCACTGTCTTCCATACTGAGAGGTACCAGACTCTACCAATGGGGAGAAGAGAAAGATGAATGGTGGGTTCTGTGGTCATCTGGTCAACCAGACCCAGACCTGGTTCCTCTGTGGGGTCGCCCGTGGGATCCACCCCTCTGCCTATGCCAACAGCCCTGGGAGCATCCCGTCTGGAGGAGGGAGATCGACTTGGTAACACCAGCAAACCTGAGGCTGCAGAACCTGGGGACACAGGACCCGGGTGAGGAGCACCCTTGCTGTTCACTCGCCTGCCCTCCCCCGTTCTAGTCTCATTTGTCCCCCTCTTCCTGTTCCCACTGGAAATCTTGGCCAGTCATCTGGTAGAACATCAAGTTGAAGGGTTTGTAAAATTTCCGCAGTCTGTGGATGACGTCGGGGTCTATGCGGGGATGAGTCCGGCCTTTGCTCTTGCCCAAGCACCTGGGGGCGCTGCTGTCTTCCGGCTTCTTGAGGCAAGGGAATCCCTTGGTTTTGTTGAAGTAGAAATGTTTCTCAGTCACAACGCGCTTGAGGCCCAGAAAATCCTGGACTTTGGCCATCTCCCCCGCGGGGTCCACTATGAGCCGCTCCCCGCTCACGAAGAGGATCTGGGAGAGGGGGAAGTACTGCAGCCAGTTCTCTAGGTGCAGCGCGTAGATCCCAATCCGGATGGCGCTCCAGGAGGCGTCAATGAGCCCCAGGGTCCGGTTTTTGAAGGCCAGCACCTCGAAGGTGGGGATCTCCGGTTTCTTTGACAGCGTCTGGGTGTAGTCGGAGATGGCCCTGGTCACGGGGTTTCTCACCACCACGATCAGCTTGATGTCCTTGGCCATGGAGTGGATGCGCTTGGGAGCCTCATTGGTCACAAAGTAACTTGGGGTCTTCTCCATGGTTAGCTGCCCATCCAACGTCTTGGGCATCACGTTCCTGGAAAAGGGAAGACAGCAGTTATTCCCATCTGGAAATAGTTTAATTTTTTTTGCATAAAATATATGGTAAGAATAACCTAGTGAGAAGCAGCCATATAAAATGATAAGCACTTGGGTGTTCTTTTCATTTCCATGTCCCCACTAGAGTCTTGACTAGGTAATTACCAGAAAAGGCCACAGAGGCTCCCACCTCTTTTTCTGGGGACCTTATACCCCTGGGATTAAATTGCTTTTCTACCTCTTACCAGTTATGTTTAACCTAGATATGCCCTTAATTTCTCTCCATATTAGTTTTATAATCCCTGAAATGCAGATAATGATAGCACTGGCTTCACATGGTAGTGTAAGGATTAAGGGAGATAATGTTTGAAAAGCATTTAGCACAGAATCTGTCATGTACAAGAGCTTAATACATTAAGGATCTTATTGTCGTAGTGGCTTTCAGAAAATGTTTGAGCTCAACGAGACCTCCAGGATTATCCAGTCCAGGGTTGGAAAACTACCATCCACCGAGCAGACTCACAGATAAGAAGGATTTGCAATCTTTACATAGTTGGAATAAACTCAAAATAATAATAATACTAATGATGATGATAATACTGTGAAGAACATGAAAATCATATGGAATTCAAATTTTCATGTACTTCGATAATTTTCATTAGGAGCACTCACTCCCATTCCATGTGTTATGGGTGCCTTTGCACCATGACAGCTGAGCTAACGGGTGCAGCAGAGACCATGTAGCCCAGGAAACCTAGCACATTCACTGTAGAGCCCTTACCTAAAACGTCTGCTGACCCCTGACTCTGTCCAAGGGCATTATTGCACAAATGAGGAAACCAAAGGCCAGGAACAGGGAATGGACACAGGAATTAGAAAGGTTTTGTGACCTTAGCAATTTGAATCATATCTCTGGTTCTTATGATCCTCGTTTGAAAAATGCTAACATTTACCTCAAATTCAGTTGAGAGTAAAAGAACATGTAGGGTGAAAGCATCTTGTATCGGTCTGCTTCAATAAACAGGATTTTCCTCTTTCTTTGCTCCCAAGTTTGCCCAGTGAGCCACAGACAGATCCTGCTCTAGTTTATATTTGGAATGTCCCCTAGAGGTACATGCTAAAGGTTTGATCCCTAAATGGTAGCACTGTTGAGAGGTGGTGGAGACTTTAAGAGGTGGGGCCTAGAGGGAGAATTTAGGTCATTGGGGGGCGTGGCCTTGAAAGGGCTATTGGGAACCCAGCCCCTTCCTTGAATTTACCTATTTTTGTACTGTGGTCAGCAGATGAATGGGTTTCCTTCACCCTGTGCTCCTGCTATGATGTACAGTGCTGTCACAGACCCAAAGCAACAGGACCAATCAACCATGAAACGAAACCCTCTGACAAGTTGAGCTGAAATAAACCTTTCCTCTTGTTAAGTTGATTATCTCAGGCATTTGCTACAATAATGGAAAGCTAACTTATACACATTCCACACCACGGTCCATGTCTTTTGGTTTCTTTGACAAGGGTGCTTTTCCCCATTGACCACCTTCTGCCCGTCCACCTTTGGAATGATGTCATCTTATTTGGGTTCCAAGATATTAAACGGGTTTAATGCCATCCCTCCAAATCCCAACTTGGCTGGCCTGATAGTAATAAAATGAAGCTCAGGATCCTATTAGGCAGTCAATTTGCTGTAGGCATATGTAGACCAGAGTTAATTGACGATAAACCTGTTCAATACCTGTCGGTACAGCAGGCCATCTGCCACCAGGTGCTCCATTAAGTCTATTCACTTTCGAGCCTTGCACCAAAGTGGTACATTTAGGATTACACAAGACCTCTTTGTTATGATGACATGCTTTTAAATGTCTCAGCTAATAAAACTTAATACAGACGAAGATCCCTTAGCTTCTCCTACCATAATTAAATTTATTTACTATCGCGTGTGTGGAGAAAGAATGACTTTTCTTTTATCTCTAATTCACATGCTCTGTCAATAATTAATTGCTGCTGGGTTTTGAGCTTTCGTTGCAAGCAGTTTTATTAAGCTAGAGGAATCGGCCTTCTAGAGAAATTCACATAGAGCTCGCTAGACCTTGTTAGTGCATAATAGTGGGGCAGTACGGAGTTTTCAAATCAAAGCCATATCCCTGATCATGAATAATCATACGTGTCGTGGAGTGACTGATGTGTTCTCCAAAGTATTTGGAATGTCATTATGCTTGTGTGCTGCTTTTGTCTTCACCAGGTTTAATTTCCACCTTTGGAGTCGTGGGGTTAAGAAACACAATCTTGGGACTCAGACTTGCTGACTTCAGAGTTCTGCTGACCCATATTTCCTGGGGGAAGTTACTTAGCCCCCTTTTGAGCCTCCATTCCTCAACTCAAAATAGGCTAATACTGGTTCATCCTCATAGGACTGCAATGAAGAGTCAATGTGGGAGCCCAGACAAGGGACTTAGGACAGCACCCAAGTCATGCCAGAATTTTTATTTCACTTAAGCCAGCTACTCAGGTCATTTTCATAGCAATTCTTAGAGGAGGCAAAGAAAATATTTGCCCCCCTTTGGTACTTGGTATTGAACCCAGGGCTTCTTAACCACTGAGCCACATCCCCAGCCCCCCCCCCTTTTTTTTTGTATTTTATTTAGAAACAGGGTCTCGCTGAGTTGCTTCAGGCCTCACTAAGTTGCTGAGGCTGGCCTTGAACTTGAGATCTGCCTGCCTCAGCCTCTCGAGCTGCAGGGATTACAGTCACGGGCCACCGTGCCGGGATAGAAATTTTTAAAAAATATTTGACCAAATGGAAAAGGTGAATTAAGGGACAGATCTCTTAAAAAAATGTAAATCGTGATTCAAGCCAATGTCATTAGCTGTACTTCTGTATTTAGATGCTGGTGACCAACCACTGGTTCAGCCTAAGTATAGGGAATGCTCCCACGTCCCATTTCTACTTCAATTGGAAAGATCAACCTCTTATTTTATTATGGAGCTTATATCACATTATAAACGTATTAATTTGAAGTTGGTGCAAAAAACAAAAAAACAACTGAAAAGAGCTATTTTCACATGGCCTGTTCCAGAAGTGGGTCCCTCGGATATGCTTTTGCACGTTTGGAGGGCTTTCTTTTTCTTTAGCACAGGAGCAGCTGCTTGGCTACTCGTCCTTCCTCTGCCACTCACACCTAAGACCTCAGAGCTTGCTTTGCCCCGAGCCCCATTCAGACGCATCTCCTTTGCTTCAGCTAACGGGCAACTCGTCAAGATCTCTGTGGATCTCGAGTCTTGCATCTGCAGCATCTGAGAGGAAGTGGTACCCAGCCCACAGGCCCAAGGATATCAGAGCGTCCTAAGTGTGTGCCTGGCTCATGCAGGCCCTGAGGGCCCCGTGAAAAGAGCAGAGGGGAGCAGAGGAGTCTGCGTGGCTTTTCCCATCATGCTACGGATGGGTGTTCAAAGCGTGTAATTTGTGAGGGCTCCCATGGGGCACTAGTGGTGAGACTGTGTCACAGAGCCAAGATCCAACCGGTGGTGGCATGCATTACTTGGGTTCCTTTGTTAGTAAGATTTCCAGTAGCAGCTCAAAGTCTATGCAACTGCAATCGCCTCTCTTCCTAAAACCCATTCAAACATCCATACATGATCATTTGCCATGAAGGTAACAGTAATGAATGAAATAGACACGGTCCCTCCCTCCACAGACCTACCAACCTGGCTGTCACTTTAGATGAATGTAGGAACTTCTTTCTTTTCTCTTGGTCCTGCTGGGGATTGAACCCATGGCATTGGGCATGCCAGGCAATGCTCTACCACTAGGCCACATCCCAAGTTCAAATGCAGGGCTCTTTGTAGCTCTACATGATTAACTATTGCAACCAACAAAGCAGCTATTACTATTATTCCAGAGAAGGAAACAGGCTCAGAAGCTAAAGATGCTGTCCAAGGTCTCACTGAGGGTGACTTGTTTTCAACATTTCATGGCTGTGCGGCAGTGATTCCATGCCAGCCTTAGTGCCTAACATCAGTTCAGAGCAAATAGAAGCTCAAAAAATATCTGTTGAATGAATGGGTGAATGAATGACAAGCCACGAATCTCTCTCCCGGGTCTGGGTTTTTGGTGATTGGCGGAGGTGTGCTCATCTTCCCTTTCTCTTCCTTGGTCCCCTTATCCAGGCCTCGGATCCAGCAACTATGTCTGCACTTCCTGGCCTCCCTCTTCCTATAAGATTGGCGCTGGCGCCTCTCCTACTGGAGAAGACCAACCTCTCCCCCTGGCTTCAGCTCTCATCCCCTCCATCTTTTCCAGAACAGTTCACACCCCAATCTCTCTTCTCTCCCGTAGCTTTTAATTAAGTTCTTCTCAACGGCATCTGACATTTCAATACGCCCATGTTCTCATATCTTGGCGTGCACGAGGAACAGGAAAAAGGCCAGGGATGCTAGAGGGGAGTGAGAGAAGGTGAGGCAGTTAGCAAACGAGGTCAGGAAAGATGGCGGGGAGAGATGGAGGAGGGCTTCACAGGCCACAAGAAGGACCCTGGAATGCTTTTTTCTCTGTGTAATGAGACGTCATTGAAGAATATTGAACAGGAGCCTGTGATCTGATTTGCATTCAATTTTTGGTTTTTGGCTGCTGAGAATGGAGAGCAGGGTGGCCAGAGCAGAAGGAAGCAGCCTCCTCAGCGGCCACCTCAGGAAAGCAAGCTAGAAGTGGAGGTGGTAAGGACAGCGTGGCCAAAGGTGCTCACGATGGGGACCTGCTTTTCTAAAAAATGCCAACAGTCCTTAATGATGGGTGGGATGTGTGTATCAGAGAGGGAGAGGTGTCACGGATGGTTCCAAGAGGACTGGGCGGAGCTGAAGGCCACATGGAGGCGAGGCTTACTGATGTGTGGAGAACCGTGGAGAACCAGCAGCTCTGGGGAGAAGGTACCAACTCTGACTTTGGAACTCTGACTTTTGGAACTCTGCGACATGAGGTATCTGCTACACCCTTCCGTGGGTGTGTTCAGTAGTTATCTGGATACACGAGTCTCAAAGGCCAGGGAGAGAGACCCAGGCTGAAGGAGGACATCTGTGTCCCGGGCTCACTCCGCCCACCAGGGTGTAAGAGAACAATGTAGGCCCCTCTTCACCTTCATTAATAGAGGGGACCTGACATTTGCCTAGTTGGGGAATTCTCTCAAATAGGAAAGGTGCTGGGCATACAACTTTTTTTTTTTTTTTTTTTAATTCCTTTGAAAAGATTTTCACTAACTCTCCGCCATGTTTAGAGTGAAGTGCTGGGAGCGAAGCCCAGGGATCCCAGGGCCTTTACCATGGACCTACTCCACCAACTCCTCCCTTAATGCCCAAAGTCCTCGAGAGCGACCTGCATTAGAGCTTAGAATAATGTCCCATGTCCTGCGTGGTTAGCACTCATTCTGGGGACCATCGGCATGGTTTTCTCCACCTTGGTGTTCCCAGCGCCTCATATGACATCTGCCATGTGGTAATGTGGTTATCGGTTGAATGAATGACTGACCTACAAATGAATACACGGTCCCTGGACACCAGGCGAGTTGAGGCAGATTGGGGGACACGCTCCTCCACACCCAGGCCTTCCACAGCACAGGGCTGGGCGTGTCTGCGTTTCCACCATCCCTGCCTGAAAGACCATGCACTTCAGCGTGGACCATATGGTGAGAAAACACTGCATCTGGGCTTGGAACAGCTCGTTAACAGTATCTTGGGTGCTCGGAGCAGCCGTGACATCAGCGTCAACACACAGTCCTGAGGTGAGAATCATCCCGCAAGAGCACACAGCTGCTCTCACAGCCCCAAATGTTTACGAGATGGTCTCCCCCTCTGTCGCCCCGCCCCCACCCAGTCCCACCACCGCGGTCCTTTGCTAAGCACAGTCCCGTTCCTCTGCAGGCCAGCAGCATCAGAGGACTCGTGGGAAACCATAACAACCGTTACCATGCAACCGAGAGCGGGTGCTGCCGTTGACTGAGGGCTCCCTCCCCTCTGTGCTTCCCCGTTAAGAGTTCAAGTTCTAAGTCCGGACTGGCTTTTCTAAGCACTTTCAGACACAGGACTCTCCTGCCTCGTTGTTAAGAGCAGAGACTCCAGCTCTAGATGAACCCAGTTTGAATCTACTTATTAGCTGTGTGATCCGGTACAGGTTACTCATTCCAAGCACGGAGGGTCACCAACTGAAAATGATTCCACTTGCCATTTTTCAACTTCGTAATGATATGAAAGGAATAAATGTTCAGTCGAAAACCATGCTTCAAATTTTGAATGTGGATCTTTTCCTGGGTTAAAGATATGGAACACAGTACTTTCTCTTTGGGGGATGTTGGCCGGCTGGCCTTGAAGTCCTGGGTTCAAGTGATCCTCCCGCCTCAGCCTCCTTAGCAGCAGGAATTACAGATGCACCCACTGCACCTGGCTACGTTACTCTCTCTTGATGCTGTATAGCAGTTCCCAGGCTGTACCTACGACCATGCAGGTAAACAAACAGATGCTGCATAGTGTTCGGTGTTGCTGATCTGAGATGTTCAGCAGGTATACAGAATGCACTTTTGACTTCTGATATTCAATTTACAGTACATTTCTTGGGACATAACCCCATTATAAGTTGAAGAACACCTGCAATTTGTATCTGTTTCAATATTTGGAAAACAAGCATCCTTCTCACGGAGTATGCGATATTCAGATCTAGAGAATGACTCAATTATAGTAGGTTCTCAAAACATTAGCTGTTAGTGTTTCTCTCTCTCTCTCTCTTTTTTTTTTTTCCCAAGACTGGGAATCAAATCCATGGTCTCACACACACACCAGACAAGTGCTCTACCACTGAGACCCAGCCCCAGGCCCAACCCAGCTCTTAGGTTTTAAAGCAACTCTTTGATGAAAGTACCATTATTAGCTCCACTTTAGAGACCCAGAAACTGAGGCCCGGGTCTATAAATATTGATTTGTTGGCCCAAAACCAGAAAAGTGGAGTCAGAATTCAATCCCAAGAGCTAGAGCTCTTGGTCATCACCTGACAATATTTACTCAACATGAGCAGTGTTACTTGACTGACCCAAGGTCACTCTGCCAGCAGAGGGCAAAGGGGAAACTAAGAAGGAGATTTGTTCTGTGAGCTGAAAGGCCGTCACTGACTTACCACTGGGACACACAGAACCCAGGCCAGAATCCCTAGAAATTCCTGCCAGATCAAGCTCCATCATTCAATTTGTAATATCTGTCTCTGGGGCCTCCTCAGCTGAAGCAAATGGATACCATCATGAACGCCCAGGGAGAAAGCCGTCAACCCTATTAGATATAAACGTCCCATTCTCTCTGAAAGGGTCAGTGCGGAGCTTGCCTTTGGCTTGCCTGAATTCGAGGCATGTGGCCACCTCACATTTTCCCCAAATGCATTATCCAGTGGAATAAATGATGCATAAATTAGCAGTATTTTCTGAGCCCTCCTGATGAACTGTAACCCAGGAGGATAGCGCTTCCAGGGCAGGAAGCGGGGCCAGCTCTGCATGGAGGAGAGAGACTTACTTGGAAATTCACTGCAGCACCTGCTGCTTGCCACGTGCCAAACAGGCCACTTTCCCGTGCCGTCCTGGTTAAACCTTACCACAACTCGCTGTGTGCGTCATGGGAATGTGGAACCTGAGATTCAGAGAGAAAATGAATCCTGCCCAAGAACTCGGCCCGGACTTCACTTTGCCCAGCGATGTTGGGAAATCCATGAAGATTTCCAGCCCCCAAATCAGGAATCCAGAACTGCCTGTAGGCGGAAAAGTCAAACCACTTAAAAGCCACCCTTTTATAGACTCAAGAAAAGCAGCATGGCCAGGGACCAAGGCTGTCGGCCACACTGAAGCTAAGGAGAGTCCTGAGCTCCCACTCTGAGTTAACAGCCGACTTGCTAAATGAATTAAGGACAGGGACTCTCTCTCCCTAGACCTCCAATTTCTGCACAAGAAAAGGCTGCATTAACAGCCTCTCCCTCATTAATTCCCCTGAACACTTGCAGATGCTTATTAGGCACCAGGAGCTGGGCATATGTTAATAATAAGGCTAACATGATCCCTGCCCTTCAACAGACTATACGTTCTGAGAAAGGAAGGCTGGAATATTCCATTTCATAAAGTGTTCTGTGCTTCGAATAGGACAACTCTCTCGCAGGCAGAACTGTCTTTTCAAACGAACTATCTCTGCTTGGGCTACATTGCTGGACACCTATGCAAGGAAGAAGGAGGCAGAAATGTGTGGGGCACAGGAGAGGAAAGAGAGGAGAAGCAAAGGAGAGGAGGAGAAAGAGAGGCAAAAGGAAGAGAAAGAGCGAGGGAGGAAAGAGAAGGAGAAAGGGCGGGAGCAGACAGGCTGTGCAGATTCCACACACAGAATGATCAGGGAAGGAGAAGGACAGCGTTCCAGGTGAGTGACCCAGGGTCACACTCTGGAGAGGACTGTAAACTCAGGTCTCCTGCGGGTTTGTTGTTTTAAAACATGTGCAAGTTTCCTGCGTGCGTAGAAGAACCGGACCATGGTGGATTTCCCCTTTATGTAGAGCCATAATGCACTCGCTCGAAATACCACCAACACATAGGAGAGCGAGCAGGAGAGTCAGGAAAGGAAACCAAGAAGGGAGAGCAAGGGGAAGTACTGGGAACCAGAGTGGAGCAAACTATATTCCATGCTTGCGCGATTCTGCCTGAATGAACCCCGAGATGATCCATGATGAAGTACTAAAACTCAGAATGGAGCCACCATCTGACCCAGCTGTCCCACTCCCTGGTTTATACCCGAAGGACTTAAAATCAGCACACTACACTGACGGCAGCCACATCAATGTTCACAGCAGCTCAATTCACAATAGCCAGATTGTGGACCAACCGAGATGTCCTTCAACTGATGAATGGATAAAGAAACTGTGGTAAATATATATATATATATATATATATATATATATATATATATATATATATATATATGGATATACATATATGCAATGGAATATTACTCAGCTTTAAAGAATAATTAAATTCTGACATTTGCTGGTAAATGAATGGAGTTAGAGAATATCATCATGCTAAGTGAAATAAGCCAAACCCAAAAAACCAAAGGCCAAATGTTTGAATGTTTTCTCTGATATGCAGAGGCTAATTCACAATAAGGGGGGAGGGATGGGGAAGGGTAGAGTCACTTTATATTAGGTAGAGGGGAGTGAAGGGAGGGAAAGGTATATGGGGAAGGAGGGACAGTAAACAGACATTATTATCTCATGTGCAGGTATGACTGCATGACCCATGTGATCCTGCAATGTGTACAATCAGAAAGATGAGAGACTACACTCCATTTATGTATGATTTATCAAAAGGTATAAATGCATGCTACTGTCAAGTGTAACTAATTAGAACAAATAAAAAAAATTTTAAAAAGAGTGAAAAGAAAGACCTTGTGGGAAGCATGGACAGATATTTTAGAATCTGGAGGTTTGTCAGAGACATGTCACTGAATTGGTAAGGACATGTGTCCTGTAGAAACAGATGGAGAAAGAAGATGCTAATATTTTCCCTGGTATCAAGGAATAATCGGCAACAGAGAAGGTAAGCGCCTTGGCTAAGACCACACAGCTTGCATGCAGCAGAGATGAGATCTGAAACTGACTGACCACTCTTCCGTGGGGCAAAGGAGAGGATGGTCCCAAGACCAGTTGGAGCTTGGGGGTGGGGTCAGGCCAGCACCCTCAGGTGAAGAAACCAGGCTAATGGGCATTCCTACTCAGGGAGAATCCCTGGTCCCGGCAGACATGAACTGGAGGGTCTGGAGATGTGGGACCTGGATCGGCAGTCTCAAGAGGAGTCTTCCTGGTGGCATGGGTGTTCCCGGTGGTGGCTGAGCCTGAGGGCCGAGTACAGGAGTCAGAAGACGCAGAGAGGACGGAAGGTGGTTGGACGCCATACTAATGACATACGGATTCTGGTGACACTGTCCTGGGTTGGTTTTCCCTCCAGAGACCCATCTGGAAGGAAAGGCAGGGGCCTACCTCCAGCCTTGCCCCCATCACACAACTTCCTCACCCAGGAAGGTGGTCCCTATTCTGCTTACCAGGAGTGGCTAATTTTTTTTTCTCCAGGGAGGTGAATAGTCTCTCTATTTTATGGGCAAAGAAGAAGAAAAAAAAAAAAAAAAAAAAAAAAAAAAAAAGAAAAGAAAAGAAAAGAAAGAAAAATGTTAGACTGCCCCAGACAAACCCACTTTTAACCCAGGGCTTCACAATCTCACCACTTCACCACTTCGACACTTGGGATGGATAATTCTTTATGGTGAGAACGGTCCTGGGCATTGCAGGGTGTTGAGGAGCATCCCTGGCCTGCACCCTTCAGATGCCAGTAGCACCCTCTAGTCATGAGAGCCATAAACGCCCCAGGGAGGTGCACATTACCACCTGAGAAGAGCCACGGATCTACCACGGTGCCTGGACTCCAATCTGGGTTCCGCCCTTAGAGCTGGGACTTTGGGCACGTTTCAGAAGCTCTCTGGTGTGCCTAGCTTTCCTGATGACCATGATCATGATCATGGTGATATATCACGTAAGGTCGTGTTGAATGAGTCTGTGTGCATTCTGCTGCATTAACTCAGTTTGCCTCACTATAACAAAATATCTGAGGCCAGGAAACTTACAAAGAGAAGACGTTTATTTTCACCTGTGGCTTTAGAGGCACAAGGTTGAGGAGTTAGAGCTGGTGATAGCCTTTGTGTTGTCAGAATCCCTAAGTGGCACAACGTCTCCCATCGAAGAGACAGGAAGCCCACGTCTTCCCGTGGTGCTTAGTCTCTCTCTTCTTATGAAGTCCCCAGTTAATCAATCGCGGGGTTCCACCTCGATCACTATCGAATCCCAATCACCTCCCAAAGGCCCCAATGCTAAACGCCATTATCAGATTAAATTCCCATCCTATTGATGCCTCAAAATGGAAATTCACTTTCAACACGTGAACTTTGGGGGGACACACCTGAAATATATCCGGACCACAGCAGTTGCCTTTGTCGCCTGCTGCATAGGAAGCCCTATCCACGTGTTGGCTACCGTGATGGTTCTGAGTGACGCTTTACCACTGAGACAATTACCCCGCAGCTTCTCAAGGCACCGTCCCACCTCCTGGGATGCTGAATATCTGAGATCTCTGAACACACAGCCCTGGATATGGGAACACTTGCTGTGTGGACGGGCGCAGTGCTGAGTGCATGAGGACCATGGGAAGCACAGGCATGGAGGAGCGGGAGCCTCCGGTGGAGCCACGTGATCTGGTCCCAGAAGACTGGACTCATGCCCTACCCCTGGGCAGAACGGCTCTGAATAAGGACTCATTACCCGGGTCCGTGCAAACTAGTCACGTGGGTTTCAAGATGGTCATAATTTGAATTAGAATATAAAAACCTTTCTTGAAACCCAAGGGATGAGGGATAATTTGTCTGCTCCACACCAGAGAACTATCACCAGATTCCGAGGACCCAGCTGAAGTTGGAAACCATAATCTGAGCTGACAATAATCGACTCAGTGACCAGGTGTACATCCAGGGGCTGCACCAGGCAGACGTGGCAGGATGACCAAGAGGCCAGGCTAGTGAAGCTGCCCTGGACCACATCTGGGTCCCAGCTGGGAGATGAGGGAAGGAAGGAGTCATACACAACAGGAAGCAGAGGGCTTGGCGATCTTGACGCAGACCCAGGAACCAAGGGTAGGCTGCCGCTCTGGGTCTACTGTGGAGAGAGAATGGAATTTTCTTTGTCTTTTTCCTGATGCTTTTGCTAACTACCATCCTCAAGGAAGTGTGGCAGAATATCAGTAGAACCAGCAAGAGAGGAGAGAGAAGGTGTGAGAATCTCCTCCTTCCTAAGAACTATGTGGAAAAGTGACGCCTGTCGCCTTCTGGGGACCCAAGTGTCCTGAACTGTTTTGGGATGGATCTTCTCTCCAAGGATCAGAAGTCAAGAATCCTACCTGTCCTGTGAGACTACTTCTTCTTTGTGGCCAGAGACGTGATAAATGATAAATGATAATGTCAGCCTTTCTCCATCTCTATAGCCAGTCTTGCTCTTTCAGATGAGAACCAGGAGGACTTTACAGGGTCTCATCTGCTGGAATGGCGCCTTCACCCCCTCAATGGGCGGGAGCTAGTCAGCTGTGTTAGTCGGTTTTGCATTGCTGTGCGACCGAACTACCTGATGAGAACAACTGAGAGGAGGGAAAGTTTATTTTGGCTCATGGAATCAGAAGTTCAGTCCATGGTGAGCCAGCTCCATTGCTCTGGGCCAAAGGTGAGGCGGAGCATCATGGCGGAGGGACGTGGCGAAGAACACGGCTCTGTTCACGGCAGCCAGGAGGCAGAGCGAGGGAAGGGGGAAGGGGCCAGGGGAAGATGGAGCCATCCAGGGCACGCCCCAGTGACCCACCTCCCCCAGCCATGCGCCACTGCCTACAGAGACCACTCAGTTCACTCAACCAGGATGGGCAGGTTAGGTGACCGCTCTCACAATCCAATCTTTTCCCTCCAAACAGTCCCGGATTCTCACAGGTGCCTGAGGAGGACACCTCAGATCCAACCACAACACCAGCCATAAGGTTAAGGCCCCCACAACCATATTCTTGGATCAAGCCCTAAAAAGAAACAGGGCCTGGGTACGGGGGTAGTTTCAGGGTATGTGGTACCTTCTCCAGAGCTCTGAAGACTTAGTTGTCACGAGCCCTGGATGGCACAGTGACCCCGACACTCCAGGCCTTCACTTCAACGCTCTCAGCTGGTGTCCAGATTGATCTCTCGTATTGCATACATTTGTCTTCATTGGATCAAAGTTTGTGAAATGATTTCATACATTAATTTGGCGACTACAGTGTGCCTGGCACTGTGCTTATTAGGAGATGAAACCCAGCAAGACTCTCCTTCGAGTAAGTTCTCACTTTCTGAAATAGAAAATCAGTTTGCAAGGACTGTATCTCTTAGGATGTAGGCTAGTCCCGAGTTTCAGGCTGGAGGTTACTGGCTGAGGGTCCCCTGGACTCAGAACCCACAGGCAATGCCTGCAGAAGCAACCCCAGGGAAGCCTCCTCCTGACCCAGGTGTGCGGTTGAGGGGTCGCTCCAGGGCGCCATCTCTGAGTCACACTTGCTATTAGCAACTTGCTTCATGCCTCAGTCTACAGTTCCATCATCTGTGGAATGGGACCATGCCATCTCCCGACCATTCACAAGAAAGGAGATCAGGCACCCTGGCACCGAGCAAGTACTGGTGAAGGTCCCTCTTGCCATCATGGAGCACACAGTAGGTGCAATGATCTCTCGAGCGAGTGACGGGAAGAGAAGAGCCCTGGCCAGATTCTGACGCTGAAGGCCTGTTACTGCCTGCCTTGGACGTGCCTCCCTGGTATGTGGTGACCCTAATTCAGAACCCCACCTCTCCCAACGGCATTGAACCAGCCCATTCTATGAACCGCCAACAGCTTCAGTATGGCACGCACGTATGCCAGAGGAATTCTAGAACTTTCTCCTTGCACCCCGAGGAGCCTAAGCATTTGGAAGCCTTGCGGCTGGGCAGAGCTGGCTCCAGCCTCAGACCCTCACTTCACGCTGTGAAAATTGTGAGCGTTGCTTTTATTTTCCTCTGTAGCCCCTGACCTTTCCCAGTGTGATCGCTGATCTTTAAGAGCCGCAGACCACCAGGCGATGGCAGCTGCCTTTCCCATATTGTTGGATTTAGAAAGCACATATGGACAGAAATGATTTCAACAATCCTTTGAAACGCATTTGTGATGGTCATCATTGACTCTGCGTTTTCTAAAGGTTTCTTTCTGTGGGTGTGTGTGAGTGTGTGTCCGTGGGTCTTTTATGGGTTAACTTATACTCAGTGCTTAGTATCTGCAGGGATGCAGAAATCCCTTCCAGTAGTTCTGAAGCTGATCAGCTGCAAAGCACAGATCTCAAATGGAAATCGCTGCCCGCTGACACCCCAGCTTCCACCAGTGTCCTTATGCCACGGACTCTTCTTCTCCTCCTTTACCTTTTGTGATTGGACCATCTCCCTCTGGAGGTTCTAAGACAAAATGTTCCTCGATTTCAAATGAACAAGATCAGGGAAAACACTTTGCCAGCTCCTGACTAGGGAGCCCCTCTGGAGTGCACACCTCTGACGCTGTCTTCATACGCATTCCAAGTGTGTCCCTCTGCAGCGCCTCGCACACCGTCTTCTGTTAGTGATTTTATTGTATTTTCTGTCCTCAGGCTCAGTGTCTCAAAGGGCAGGTACAGCAATTAAATGATGATTACAGAAGTGTCAGCGTGTCTGCCCAGGGACTTTGTGCTCACAGTTTAACAGACGGCGACAGGAGGGAGCTTCTCTCAGGAAGCCTGTGCTCTGGGTCTCTCCACCTCAGGCTCTCACGGTCTCAGAGAGGCTGCTAGGCTTCCTTCCTTCTCACCTGCATCCTGCTGACATGCACGCTCCGTTTGTTCTGGCTGAGTCTGCCTCTGCCGTTTGTGCATGTACAAGCCCAACAGCCTCCAGCGCCGTGGGGCACCCCAACTCTGAGCCTCAGAGTCATGAAGACCTGACTCTGAATGAAGGCATCTGCCAATCTGCCAAGTTTCCATTCACTTCTTGCCTTTTCTCCAGCTACCTTTGGTTTTATTCCACCTGCCTTTCAAAACAGCCCCATATCCTCTTTTTTAAAATTTTTTTATTAAATTAAAAATCATAAATTTACATAGGGCAATGTTGTTTGATTCATTCTGTTATTTTTTCCCTTCCCCCCACCCCTTCCAACCCTCTTTTCCCTCTATACAGTCCTTCCTTCCTCCATTCTTACCATCTTCCTTATCCCTAACTCTAAACCTAACCCTAACCCTAATGCTAACCCCTCCTACCCCCCATTATATGTCCTCATCCGCTTATCAGCGAGATCATTCATCCTTTAGTTTTTTGAGATTGGCTTATCTCACTTAGCATGATATTCTCCAATTTCATCCATTTGCCTGCAAATGCCATAATTTTATCATTCTTCATGGCGGAGTAATATTCCATTGCATATATATGCCACAGTTTCTTTATCCATTCATCAACTGGAGGGCATCTAGGTTGGTTCCACAATCTGGCTATAGTGAATTGAGCAGCTATGAACATTGATGTGACTGTATCTCTGTAGTATGCTGATTTTAAGTCCTTTGGGTAGAGGCCAAGGAGTGGGATAGCTGGGTCAAATGGTGGTACCATTCCAAGTTTTCTAAGGAATCTCCATACTGCTTTCCAGAGTGGCTGCACTAATTTGCAACCCCACCAGCAATGTATGAGTGTACCTTTTTCCCCACATCCTCGCCCACACCTATTGTTGCTTGTGTTCTTGATAATCGCCATTCTAATTGGGGTGAGATGAAATCTTAGTGTAGTTTTGATTTGCATTTCTCTTATTACTAGAGATGTTGAACATTTTTTCATATATCTGTTGATTGCTTGTACATCTTCTTCTGTGAAGTGTCTGTTCATTTCCTTAGCCCATTTGTTGATTGGATTATTTCTATTCTTGGTGTAGAGTTTTTTGAGTTCTTTATATATTCTGGAAATGAGTGCTCTATCTGAAGTATGAGTGGCAAAGATATTCTCCCACTCTGTAGGCTCTTTCTTCGCATTGCTGATAGTTTCCTTTGCTGAGAGAAAGCTTTTTCACTTGAATTTATCCCAGTTGTTGATTCTTGCTTTTATTTTTTGGGCTATGGGAGTCCTGTTAAGGAAGTCTGATCCTAAGCCAACAAGGTGAAGATTTGGACCTACTTTTTCTTCTGTAAGATGCAGGGTCTCTGGTCTGATTCCGAGGTCCTTGATCCATTTTGAGTTGAGTTTTGTGCAGGGTGAGAGATAGGGGTTTAATTTCATTCTGTTGCATATGAATTTCCAGTTTTCCCAGCACCATTTGTTGAAGAGGCTATCTTTTCTCCATTGCATATTTTTGGCACCTTTGTCTAGTATGAGAAAATCGTATTTATTTGGGTTTGTGTCCATGTCCTCTATTCTGTACCATTGATCTACCTGTCTATTTTGGTACCAATACCATGCCGTTTTTGTTCTATTGCTTTGTAGTAGAGTTGAAGATCTGGTATTGCGATACGCCCTGCTTTGCTCTTTCTACTGAGGATTGCTTTAGCTTTTCTGGGTTTCTTATTCTTCCAGATGAATTTCATAATTGCTTGCTCTATTTCTGTAAGGTACATCATTGGGATTTTAATTGGAATTGCATTGAATCTGTATAGCACTTTTGGTAGTATGGCCATTTTGACAACATTAATTCTGCCTATCCAAGAACATGGGAGATCTTTCCATCTTCTAAGGTTTTTTAATTTCTTTCTTTAGTGTTCTGTAGTTCTCATTGTAGAGGTCTTTCACCTCTTTTGTGAGATTGATTCCCAAGTATTTTATTTTTTTCGATGCTATTGTGAATGGGGTAGTTTTCCTAATTCTGAAGATTCATCACTTATGTATAAAAATGCATTGGATTTATGAGCATTGATCGTGTAATCTGCTACTTTACTGAATTCACTTATGAGTTCTAAGAGTTTTCTGGTGGAATTTCCAGGTTCCTCTAAATATATAATCATGTCATCAGCAAACAGGGATAGTTTGAGTTCTTCTTAATTTTATATATGTATGGAGTCCAGGTGATAATTTGATACACTGTGGAATGATCAAATCCAGGTAGCTAGCATTTTCATTGGTGAGGCTCTGCCGGTGGCTTGCTCAGAACATCACCTGCTGCCATTTGCAGTCAAGGCCCCTGAGTAATATCTACCCGCTTGGGTGAGTGTCCCTGGGGCTACTGCTGCAGACTGGCATTCTGAAACCCTCGCTCTAAACGACTTTGGGAAACCTGCTTAGCCCCCTCTAACCTCAGTTTCCTCCTCAAACAAAATGGGGATCACCAGCCAGACCGGCCCGGGCACGAGTTTAATGAGGTCATGCGCACCTCGGTGGGAAAGAACCAACAGCTGCATCATCTTCGCTGTTACCTGTGAAACCCGTTTCTTCGTTGCGCATCTCAGAGAAGGTCGGGTTAGGATCTGTGTGGATTGTAGGTCATCTCATTTTTAGCTCCTGTACATCCTTAAAATGAACTTTGATTTTTGTAAATCATGGTTGTGTGTTTCTCCCTTGCGGTCAGGGAGATGGGATGATGCCAGGGTCAACCATGCCTCGCCATGGAGTCCGTGGCTCACTGCATTCCTGCACGTGAATGGCAGGTGTGAACGTTCCCTGAGGAACAAGTGCCTTTCACCATAAGGCTCTGTGCCAGCTGCAGAGTTTGGGTGCAGTTGAGACCTGACATGGAAGGGGACTCATACTCTGCTGACGGGATGCAGCCCCAGAGTCCCTTTCCCTGTCCCTTGTGCTAGGCTAGCGGGGCAATCTCTGTTACAAGATGCTCAGGCAAGAGCCTTCTACCTTTGCCCTTGAGCTATTTATTTCCTTTAGAAAGGTGCATCCCCAAATCAAGAGCTCTAGTGTCGATGATGTAAAAATACAATCATAAATTAATTAGTGCATCCTACTGTGCCTGTATTTAGACCTGACTTTCACAGCTTGGGGTGCATGAAATACTCAACAGATTGTCTGACCAATCAATCAGATCATATAACAGATGGAGAAATGACAGCAAAGGAGATGGGTGTGCACACCTAGAGGTACACACACACACACACACACACACACACACACATGCACATTCTTATATTGTCAGATATGCACACATATCAATCACCTAGAGTCTCTCTCTGGCTCACACACTGCTCTTCCCTTAATTGGTCCCTTCTCAATATTATTCTCAGCTCAGACACTGACTCTCTAGAAAGCAGCACCCCCAGGCGCTTTGTCTCCCCGCGCTGTCCTTCACATGGGTCTCCTGCATTCATCCCCTAGGGCTCTCTGTCCTCTGAAATCATCTTGTCCGAGGTCCATCTTCCCCTGTGGCGTCTGATTCCACGCCCACCTTCCTGGGTGTCACCCGTCTGTCCTAAGGAACGCAGCTTCAAGAAGGAGGTGAGCGGGCTCTCTGGTGGATGTATGTGCTCTCTGGCACCAGGTGGGTCTCAATAAATATTTGCAGAATAAAGGAAGGAAATAAGGAAGGAGAGAGGCAGGAAAACAGAAAGGAGGAAGGAAAACCCGCTCAAATCCAAGAACAGAATCATCCCCAGCAGCTTCCCTGACATGGCTGGTGACGTAGCCCCTCCCCACCATGGTCCCCTGACAGCCCAGTTGGCCTCACTCAGGAAAGGCCTCCACCACTGAGCAGCTGGGTCCCAAACTGGAGGTCATTACCGACCCCTCCTCTCCTCCCTCACCCCGGAGCATGCCCCACGAACCACATCCAGAATGTCTCTGTCCCCTGTATTTGAGAGACACGTTTCAAATCTCAGTCCTCCTTCCCATCATCCTGTCTGCCTCTGCCTCATCTCTAGTCCACAGCCCGGTCATCATTAGCTTCCACTGGTCCGACAGCCAGTTTCCCCCAGTTTCTTTCAACACTGAGCAAGAGGGATTTTCCAAAGGCAGACACTGGCCAAGAGTGAGGTAGTGTAGCCTAGTGGTTAAGAGCGTGGCCTCTGGTACGGAGGGCCTGGCCCTGCATACTAACTCTGCAACTTGCAGACTGGGATGCATGTTATTTAACCTCTTGGTGCCTCTAGTTTTTTATCTATAATTTAATATTGACAATGACAATAATATTTTTCCCCCATTGGAATTATTATTGTGAAGACTGGGTCAGCTGATATACACAAAGTGTATAGGATAAATTGACCTAAGTGTTAATTGTTGTTGTTATATCACTCCAGGGTTTAAATCCTTCCAATAGTCTCTTACCATATTAAAATAAAACTCTACACTGCCTCTTGGGGGTCTACAAGGCCCTATATGATATGTCAATCCACCTCAAGTCCCATTCCATCCAGGTTGCAGCAGAACTGGATTTCTCTCTGGTCCTGAAGACTCTAGTTTCCTTTCTTCGTACAGAGCTGACATTTGCTCTTCCCCCATTCCAGAACAGTACTCCCCCAGATCTTCCCACTGCAGATCGCCACTAAACACCATCATCTGTGATGCCCAATTCAGAAGCCACTAGCTGCATGTAACTACCTACATTGAAATCAGCTAAAATTAAAGTTTCAATTTCTTTGCTGTATTAGCCACATGCCCCAAAGCACAAATGGTTAATAGCTACTGCCTTGGAGGTACAGACAGGATATTTTTTTTTTCATCCTCATGGAAAGTTCTATTACATGATCCTGGACTGGACCATCTTCAGCTTTTGAGACATCTACATACCAGCTAAAAATCATCTCTCTCCCTCCCTCAATATCTCTCTCCTCTCTCTCTCTCTCTCTCTCTCTCTCTCTCTCTCTCTCTCTCTCTCTCTCCCCCTCTCTCGCTCTCTCTCTCTCTCTCTCTCTCTCTCTCTCTCTCTCTCTCTCTCTCTCTCTGTTTCTCTCTCTCTTTCTCTCTCTCTCTCTCAGGGCTGGGGATCAGACCCAGAACTCTGTGCAACTCAGACAAAGTGTGCTGAGCTAAGACCCTAGCCTGTGAAAGTCATCCCTGAGACAGGCTTCCTTGAGCGTCCTATCACAGATGGCACCTGCCCTGAGTCACTCTCTGCCCCGTTGTTCTGCTCCACCCCTTCATCTTACTTTGTGGCATCCGTCAGGATCTGGAATTACCTAATTTATATGGGGTCATATGGTTGCTGGTGCCTCCCCACATGGAATTAAGCTCCAAGATGGTAGAGCGTTGCCTTGTTCACTGCTGTCTACTACTAGACCAAAGCATGGCACATAATAGGTGCTTAGTAAAGGAACACATGAATCAAGGCGAAAAATGCCACCTCACATGCATATTCACATTTTCACACACACACACACACACACACACACACACACACACACACACACACTCATTCCATGCATTCAAAGAAGCCAGAAGTGTTCAAGGGAGACGAGGCAGAGTCTGAGCTGGTGGTACCCAAGACCCCATCTCTTCGTTACCAAGTGTTGAGAGGGTAGGAAAGGCTGAGGCTGGCCTGCTGAGGAGGCTGAGGACTCTTATCCTGGTCAAGGTCTCCCACAATCCCTGACTAGATAGATATGGAGCAACCTCTTCCTCCATCCTCAACCACGAAATGCTCATGTAGCAGAGAATCGCCTCTCTCCTGCCTCTGGGGGACAACGTGGAGGAAGAGCTGAGCTGGAATTCTCACTGGAGGTCAGTTCTAGAGATGGCGCTGGAGGTCAAGGAGAAAATCAAAGCTTCGGAACAAGGATGGGAGCCCAGCGTTTGGGGCTGAACCTGTTCCCTCCTGAAAGTCCACCTCACTGGAGAACAAGAATCACGCTGAACACGCTGTAGTAGTGGGAAATGCTCCCGCATCTCCAGATCCTGCATCTCCATTCTCCTGCAAGTGGATCCACACCCCAAAGTCACCACACTAGTGACTGCAACTTGAAGGGCCCCTAAGAACCCCTGGTCCACGTCACTGATGATCCAGACCAAATCGGTCTGTGGTCATAGCTGGTATTTCTAAAAGTTCCGGGGAATTCTATGGTGCAGCCGTGATGTAGAAACACATCCCTAAATCAAATGCCCTGAAGGATCTGAATATCTTGTTATTTCACAAACAGATTAAAATAGATGGCTGGACCCAGAGGAATACATAAACAGGACTGATGAGCACATCCTGGTGACATGGAGAACTTCTTGATCTTGGATCGTACATACCCCATCATTTTTGGACATCCACATATACACATGGTATCATGGACTCAATGTTTTGAATTCTAATTCTTTCTTTCTTTGGTTAAACACATCTACTGAAAACAGAACATGTGTACCACTACCTTGAATGAAAGAAAAACATTTACAACCGCTGTGCCAGACATACCCTAAGACCGTCTCCATGATCCCCAACTCTTGTCCTGGTGTGATCTGCCCCCTTGAGTGTGGGCAAGGCTGGGGACTTCCTTCTGACCACTAGGCTCTGTTGGTGGTAGTGAAATGCTGCTCCCGTGGATCCTAATATAAGATTGTGGCCTCCATCTTGCTAGCAGACTCTCTGTAGTGGCTCCATCCCTGGTTGGCTTTGATGAAGTAGACACCATATGGAGGGGTCCCTTTGTCTAGAAACCGAGTACACTTTGGACAAAAGCCAGCGAGAAGCTGGGGTCCTCTGTGAATAGCCCACGAGAAACTGAATCTTGAGAGCAACCATAAACATTCGGAAAGGAATCCTCCCCAGTTGAACTTCAGATCCCAACCCTGGCCAACACCTCAACTGGAACCTTGTCAGAGGCCCTGAAACAGGAGCCACAGAAACCGGGGGATCGTAAATATGTTCTTTTTAGCCCTGGTTTATGGTGATCGGTGGTGCCACTGAAGGTATCTCCAGGAAATGCCGTAATAGGAGGTAACCATAAAAATAAGAGAAAGGAAAGCTAAGCCTGCTGCCTGTCCCCAGAATCTGAGCCTGATGTTTGCTTTCTGATAGGGGAAATTAGCAGTGTTAGGGCTTAAACACCTACCAGCATCAGACTCAGATTTCCTCCTATGATATAGATCTTCTCAAACCAATGGAACAGGAATTTTCCCTTCCCCATCTCTACCCAATTACTTGGCTCTGGTCTTTAATTCCTGCAGCTAATCCCACCTAGCCACTGACCTTCTCGTTGAGAGCCACATCTCATTCCAACCGGAAAGGTGCCCACTCTCTGAGTACCCGGTGGATGGACCTCGAGATAACAGGTGGCCTCCCCCTGAGACCCTGTGAACCTGCACAGAGGTCTCGCACCAGGGAGAAGCTGCTGTTCCCCGTTCCCACCGATTCCGGTCCATGTGCATGTCTCCCTGTATAACATCCCAGCATGCAGCAGCCCGGCCCCCGTGACCGTGGCTCCACAGGTTTTGACAGACTGCTCCAGGGCTGGACTCTGTCCCAGGCAGGTTCCCGCTCCTAAGACAGAGACAGCTTCAGGCAGAGCCAGGTCCAGGTACTGGGATCCTGGCCGCTGGCTGGTCAGGGAGGCCACACCACGCGCCACAGCCTCTACTGCGTGTCTGACCTGATCCTACTGGCTCTGTCTTCTTCTCCCCCCCCCCCCCCCGTCATAATCACCCAGTCGTCAGAGCAACAGGTTAAGAAAGTTGCACTTGCAGAGAATTTGTCTCATGGTGCGTGACTGTCCCTCCACTGTTCTCTCCCGAACCAATTCTTCCTCCAAATACTGGTTCCTGGGTGTTCTCACAGTCGCCTGGGCAGGGTAGAATTTTGTACCGGCTGAAAGATCACCGGGAGGCAGGGCACAGGCCCCAGGGGACCTCCCCCCTTCTGCCTGGACTCACTCGGCCCAGTCTAGACAATTTTTTGTCCCAACACACCTTAATATGCTGCTGTAGCTCCCCCCATTCCTGTCCCTTGCCAGGGACCATGGGTAGGACCTTGATAAGCCTCAAGCCAGCGCTTCCTGTGTATGCTGCTCTGAGTCGGGTGACTCAGGTGTCCCCTCTATGTCCCAGTGACTGGCTTAGTTCACAGACCACAAACACCACTGCTCCCTCTCTGGAGAGGCATTTCCCACCCCACCACACCAGGCCTCATGTCCGTCTTCAGAAAGCTCTGTCCTTCTCTCACTTGATGAATAGCTGAATGCCGGAGTCCGAGGCTTAGGAAATCAATTCCCCATCTCCATACGCTGCCCTGGAGAGTCTTCTGGACATCTTTTCGGGGGTACCGGGGATTGAACCCAGGGACACTTAACCACTGACCCACACCCCCAGCCCTTTTTATTTTTTATTTTGAAGCAGGGTGTCACTGAGTTGCTTAGGGCCTCACACATTTGCTGTGACTGGCCTCGAACTTGTGATCCTCCTGCCTCAGCCTCCCGAGCTGCTGGGATTACAGGTGGGCCCCACTGTGTCCAGCTCATTTTGGCATCTTTCTGGTGTCTTCCTGGAGTGCACACACACACACAGTTCCACAGAAATCATACAGAATACATAATGCAGTTGTGGGTGGACACATGGACACGTGACAGAGTCTGTGGGCACGAACAGCATTGTATCTGCTTGGTACTCGGAAGTCTAGATTTCTATGCAAGAGTACTTCTTGGACTCTTTCCCTATCAGTGCATATCCCATTTTTAAATGGGTGGGGCCCTGTGGAATATGAAAAATACCGTGTATCTAGTCACCCCCCTGTAGAGGATCCTTTATACTTATTTTCGTTTGTTTCCCTTTTTCCCATCGGAATATGACCCCATTACCACTTTCTTTAAGAAACCAGGTCCCCACTCTGTGAGTCACGTGCTTTCTTTGGACGTGAACGCAGCTATTTCCCCGCTGGAATCCCTTTTGACATTTCCATTGGTGATTAATAACCACACGTTATCAGTGGGGCCCGCGGTGTCCAGAGCATCATCTGGGGCATTTCATCCCGGTCCTTTCCCATTATCTCCCCACCTCCCCGCTGCGGAGGACCCGCCAGTTAGGACCAGTCTCCATCGTAACCAGTGAGGATGACCCAGCACCTGGCTCCCGCCTCTTACGCCCTAGTTCAGACAGTCCCTGCTGGAGCCCTGGGCAGCCGAACTGCCGGGTTAGGGGTGCGTCCTGAAGGTCCAGCAGAAGCGGGCAGGCCACGCCCCTGGAGCTGGGCCCAGCCATGCTCCCACGTCACCGGGTCCTTCCATCGACCCTGAAGCGGGTGGGACCTCTATATTTCTAGCAGCTGGTTCTTGGCCAGGAGTCCTGCTTCCCCCAGGTTGTTAGGATACCTCCCTGCCCCGTCCCCTGCTGCCTCCTCTGATGCCCCGTTTCCACGGTGGACCCACCTGGGTCCCACGCACCTCCTCGTCTTCTCTGCTAGACTGTGAGATGTGTGGGAAAAAGGCCAGAACAGACGCCCAGGCAGAGCCCTCGAGGTTGGATCAGATCAGCCCCCTGCTTTTTCCAGATGCTACATGTGTCCTTGCAGGAACTCCTGTGCCCCCAGCAGCCCTCGGAACAGGTGGAGCCTCACCCCTGCTTCAGGCACTGCAAAATATTGATGTGAAAATAATTATATGAGGAAATTCATGGAGTTTGGTGTAACTGTACAGAAGCAGGAGAGGAACAGAACTTCCTGAGAGGAGGGTCTGCTGGCAGGAATAAATACCAGCCTCCGGGGTCCACTCCTGAGCAGCCTGTGTTCTGGCCACCGTCCTGACACTTGCCCACACTCTGCTTGGGACTTCTTGACACTTGGCAGACACTACAGATGTTGCCACAGCGCGTCATTGGCGTGGGATGTCCTGACTGCTTGCAATCGCCTGTCCTTCCTGCCCACTGATGAGCCAACCCTTGGTCACAGCTTAGTGGATCTGACGCCTTCCTCCCTCTTCAGCTTCCTTGGAATACACAGGCGAACACACACACACACACACACACACTCACACAGAGGCAAACTTGTTTACTACATAGCCATACAAAAATACGTACATACGGAGGTAGACGTGTACATACAGTCATCCTGTATCCAAAGGGGAGCCTTCCAGGAGCACGGGGGATTGAAGTCTCACCGTGAAGCGGTATTAGATCTGCGTATAACCTGCACAATCCTTCCATATACATTAAATCACTTCTAGATTACTTAGAATACCCAATACAATATAAATGCTGTGCAAATAGATGTTATACTGTTCTGCTAAGGGAATAGTGACAGGAAATAAAATTCTGTATGTGCTCAATATAGATGCAATTCTCCCCATCTTTTGGAGCCACGGTTGGTGGACTCTGTGGATTGCAGAATCTGCGTCACGGGGGGCCGACTGTGTGTACAAACCTGCAAAGTCATGACCCAAACAAAAAATGACGAACAGCGTTGTGTCTATCACAGACATTGCCAGATGTCATGCCAGAGGCATGGATGTGGGGGCAGAGAAGGAGGAGGAGAGAGAGGGACAGAGAGCGGGTAGCCTTCTGAGGAGCATCACACTGGCAATTAAATGCTCTGCCTGAAATGATCTGCATCATTTCTAACTGACTGACCAAGAACAGTCACGTCACCCACCCACCCACAGGAGACCACAAAGGCTAAGAGCCCGGACCCGCGGAGGATGGCCGGGAGGGAGACACACCGCTCTTCTGAGCGCTGTGTGAGCACTCCTCGGTGTGTGGAGCGATCGTATGTTGTATTTCCAAACAACACATCGTTTTGTTCTGCTGTTTTTGAAAAATGGCACAATACTCTATGCCTTCTTCTGTTAATTTTTTTTGAAGTAAACAATAATCTTTGTAAATTCTCTATTTTTTGTTGTTACAGTTAGATCTAATTCATTCCCTTTCACTTCTGCAAAATCCATGCTGTGACTGTGATGTCATTTAGCCCTTTGTCCAGTGGTGGGACTGGCGTTGTTTCTATGGTTTTGCATTATGAACAGGGCCACGACCTATATCCCTGCACATGCCTCCTGTTATACAAGGACTAGAATTGCACCAGGGTACGTTCCAAACCTTTATGAGATGAGGCCAGTCTGTTCTCTAAAGTGCTCGCAACGAGTTACATTCCCTTCACCTGGGCACAAGTCACACTCTCCTTTATCCCTGGGACATAATTTGGACTTCTGCTGCAATATGAATTTCCCTGAATGTAAGAAGTCTTTCTCAATGCTCATTGATGATCTCTCTCTCGCTCTCTCTCTCTCTCTGTCTCACACACACACACACACATATCTTTGACCCATTATTTAATTCTCTTTTTCACCTTTCTGATTGGTAGGAGTTCTTTGTATATTCTGGGTACTACTCCTTTCTCTTTTATATAGATTGCAAATATCTTCTCCCAGTTTGTAGCTTCATGTATCATTTCCTTCATGTGCTTTTCAATGGTCAGAGATTTTGGTGTTACAGTGGTTTAATTTATCAATTTCATGACTAGTGCTTATGTTTCTTAAGAAAGCTTTCCTACCTAGAAAGGCGTGCCCGTGCGTGCGGCACACGCACACACGCGCACATTTGAGCAGACTGAAAGGAGCGAAAGAGCAAACCATGTGGTTCTCCAGGGGACGTCTGTTCTAAGCAGAGGAAATAGTGCAGAGGTGGGCGTGCTCTCAGTGTACACACAGATAAGAAAGCGTCAGTGTGAGTGGAAAGTGGCTGGTTAGATCAGAGAGGTTGTACAAAGCCCAATGGCGAAACTTGCATTGCATTCATGCTGAGTGCAATGGAAAATATACAGTATTTTTTGAGCAGAGAACTAGGTGTTGTGATCTGAATGACAATATCCAAAGGCCACTTTAACCCATGCACTGGGAAATGGCTGTCCAGGGAAATCCACAGGGAAACACTGAAACTGCAGCCATCCAGGTAAGAGATGGTGAGGCTGGTGAAGTGAAGAGGTGAGAGATGTATTTGGAAGAAAAAGCCAACAGAATTTATGGGTGCATGTAAGATGAAGAGGCGTGTCAGGGTGACCCCAAGGTACCAGGCCTGACCCACTAGCAGAATAAAGTTCTTAGTGAGTTGGCGGAAGACATCGAGAGATGTGTGGGGAGGTCAACAGCTTTGCCCAGGCACGTTACGCTTCAGATGCCCCATAGCATCCAATTGTCAGGTGAGCAGTAAACGGGTAAGTCAGGAAGGGATCTGAGCTAGAGGAATACTTGGGCATTGACAGCTTGTACAGATGGTGGACCCTGGGGTATGTACAGGGGTAAGAAAGGTCCAAAGACTGAGCACAGGGCCCTTCTGTGCTGATCTCTCGGATTGGATGGACATGTCTGGGGCAAAAGGTGCTTCCAGATGGGTAGAACATCTCTTCTCCAGCTGCATACCCATTCCTCACCCCACCCTGGGTCCCCGATGTCTGGTGGGGGAACCAGTGTGTGCCTGGCTGCTCCCGCTCTCCTCTCCCTCCACCCCTAGATGAATTACTAACACCAGTAAATGTTTGCTCCCGCTCATAAATGCATAATGCCTACCACACAAACCTCAACTGCCTGTAATCGAGACTCAGGCACATGCAGAAAAGATTGTGTGCGTGGAAGATATAAATGAGGCTGTCGCCCGAGGTTGCTGCAGGAAACGGGACCACTGAGATGGAAATTGCATCCTGCATTTACTGCCCGCACAACCAGCCTCCCTTTGCCACTACCACCCTGGAAGGTAGAGGGAATTAGCTGTAAATATTTTACGGTTGGTAATTTGCTGGAGTAAATCACTGTTCATTTTGCTGGAGACTGCCCTGGAAGAGTGTGTGTTTCTTTTTCCTTCCAGGGTTATTTGTGATGTCATCTTCCTGGTTTCATCCTGCCCTTAATTCAGTCCTCAGCATGCTGTGTCTTTGCAGTCGAGGTTGTTTTGTTTTTGGAGGGGGTATGTGTGCCAGGGATTGAACTCAGGGGCACTCGACCACTGAGCCACATCCCCAGCCCTATTTATATGTTATTTAGAGACAGGGTCTCACTGTGTTGCTTAGTGCCTTGCTCTTGCTGAGGCTGGCTTTGAACTCATGATCCTCCTGCCACAGCCTCCCGAGTCTCCGGGATTAGGGGTGTGTGCCACTGTGCCTGGCTCCAGTCTAGGTTTTTCTGTACCTCCAGGATGGGCTGGGGTGGTGTGCTAGAGTAGGGCAAGGAGGCAAAATTCCTTTTAATGCTCAAGACCAGGACTCACTGGGCAGTAATGCCCATCACCTGGCACCTATTTATTTGTTCACTTACTAAGCAATTTCTGATTGATCACTTTATGCCAGATACTCTTTCTAAGCTCTAGGATATCATCACCAATATTACAGTCCCTGACAAAAGGAAATCCACAGCTTATTTAGGAGATCCCTTACAAAACCTAAAACTCACATCTACAAATGTTTATTATTAATATATATTGAGACCTTATTAAATGTCAGGTAATATTCCAGAGATTTACAAGAGTAAACCCACTATCTTTTACAATAAATTTTACAAATCACTTTTGTCCCTAGGTTACAGATAAGGAAGCAGGAACAGGGTGGTTTGGAGATTTGTCCAAAATCACCCAGCTGCATCCCGCTAAGACCTTCCTGCTTCCTTAACCATTACTGCTCGCTTTTGATATGCCAGCAAGTGAGTCAAGGGGCTCAATTCTGTGACGCCTGCTTTATAATGTAGATTTGCTTTCAGCTGATTTCTCCAGGCAACAGATTCTTTAATTCCTCCTTCTGGGAGTGAGTTCTCTGATTCTCAGTTTTCCTAGAAAAACTAGGTCCAGAGAGTGACCCAACCAAAAAATACCTGAATAACATGCCACCAGGCTGAGATCTGAGCCAGGATGATCTGACTCTCAACCCCCAGCTGCTCTGGTGCTGTCAGGAGATGAGCATGGCGGAAGACTGGGGTGCGCTCAAGGAACCGGGGGCACCGCTCACTCCTGAGAGTGCTGGGAAGAGGGGCAGGCGGCCACTCAAAGCTGTGAAGAACAGGGGGACATTCAGAACAGCCAGGGCTGGGGTGGGACACGAGAAGGCAGAAGAGAAGACAAACAGCACAAGAGGATGGGAAGCTCCAAGTTCTGCTCGGGGGTGTGACGGACCGTCCTGCACTTGGAAGAGCAGGAGGAGGTGGGGAGGCGACCCGGCCAGGCTGAGGGGGCAGTGGGCTTGGGAGCAGCTCCCGTGAGCTCCGTCCTTCCCCCACATCTGGGCTGAGGGATCAGCCCAGAAAGAAACAGTGTCTGTTTTCCTTTTCTTTGAGGAATGTTCTCAAAGGCAGCTAAAGGTGGGGTCTGGGGGTCCTTCCATTCCACCCGGGGTCGGTCCAAGCTCGGAGCTATTGGAACCTCCCATCCTACGCTGTCCTTGAAGGCTCAGCTCTTGACTTGTCCCTCAATTTCTACTGTGCGCTCTGGACCTGAACTTAGAACATTGCTTTTCAACAGGCGAGGAGACGTGTCTCTGGTCAAATGCCACAAGAGACAATTTACTTCAAGGACGGAGGAGATGGTTCCTAAGACAGTGCTGACGAACAGGCCAGGAGAGGGGGCACAGGGTTTGCTGCAGGGACGCAGGTGGCAGGACTGGCTCAGTGGTGTTTTGGGGGTGTCACCCCAGGAACGCATCAGATTCCATGGTCTCCTTTCTTCTTCTTCTTCTCTTCCTCCTCCTCCTCCTCCTCCTCCTCCTCCTCCTCCTCCTCCTCCTCTTCTCCTCCTTCTTCTTCAATTACCCTGTTAAAGAGTCCAAGTCCTTGGAGGAAACACCTGACCATCTTGGTCTAGAATCTGAGTACCAGTCCCCAGGGGCACACAGAGGGATACACGCAATACCGCATGTGTGCGCTGGGGTACTTTTAACCAGAAGACCAGGCGGAAATGACTTCTGAACAGGAATACAGAGGAAGTGGGACAGCAACCCCGAGGAAGTCTGAGGCAAACCCTGTGCAAAACCCTGGGGTAAAAGTCTCCTGGCCTGTCCTGGGGGCGGGGGGGGGGGGGGGGCACCACCACTAGAAGTAAGTTGAGATTGGAAGAGTGGGAGGATGTTAGGGTGTGGAGGTGAGGTGTCCCCCAAAAGCTCATGTGCGAGGCAATGCAAGAAGGTTCAGAGGAGAAATGATTGGGTTTTGAGAGTCTTAACCTAACCCGTGAATCGATCCCTGATGGGATTAACTGTGTGGTAACTGGAGGCAGGTGGGGTGGGGCTGGAGGAGGTGCTTAGTTGGGGGCGTGGCTTTGGGTATCTATTTTGTATCTGGAGAGTGGAGTCTCTCTCTGCTCCCTGATCACCATGTGAGCTACCTCCCTCCGCCACACTCTTCCGCCATGATGTCCTGCCTCACCTTGGGCCCTGAGAAATGGAGTCTGCTTGTCTATGGGTTGAGACCTCGGAAACTGTGAGCCTTCAAATAAACTCTTCCTTCTCTACAGCTGTTCTGGTTGGGTTCTTTTTGTCACCGCAGCAAAACATGCTGACAGAAACAGGAGATGAGAGCAACAGAGCAACAGGGGCCCGACAGTAGGTACCTCCTGACTTTACCCTGAATGAGATGGGAGCCGCAGGGTTTTCTCGAGGAGAAGGACATTGCCAGGTTTCCACCTGAGAGAAATCATTGTGGTTGCCGAATGAAGAAGAGGGTTTCGGGAATAAAGGTTGGAGAGAGGAGATCCATTAGGAAGCTGCTGAAATAAGGCCAAGGAGAGGGGAGGGAGGTGTGGAACAGGTAAGAAGGATGGCAGTAGGAAGACGCGTGGCCTCCCCAGCGGGATTCACTGAGGGACTGGACTCAAGGTGTGAGAGAAGAACGGAGACTGCCTCAGGTTCTCAGTCCACACAAACTAAAGGAAGAAGAGACTTGCCATTTTCAGAGAAGAGGAGGACCCCCTGAGGAATGGAGTTTGAGGAGTTGAGACCTGAACAATCTGCTCTGGGCATGTTCATTTCTAAGTGCTTAGTAGTCATCCAACTGCAAAGTTCAGAGACAGCTGGACTTACAAAACTAGAGTTAGTAGGTGGAGCGCTCTAAATTGGAAATCAGCAGATAGATAAAGGTCTTTAAAGTGATGAAACTGGGTGCTGTAGGAAGAGAGTGTAGGAAAGAAGAGAAAATGGCAGAGGACTAAGTCTCCGGCCTCTCGATAAGAGCCCTGACTGATGGAGTTGCCCTCAAATTGCACCCACTGATCTTTAAATAAGTGACTCCAGCACCAAAGGGTCCCTGTTTGGTCACTTACTAGAGTCAGAAGAGTGTGTCTAATAGGTAATGGTGACTCCAATGCTCTGGCCCCTTGTCCTCTGTCAATCACAGTGGTCACAAACAGCAGACAGGGCTACCAGATGCTGTCAGCCTCAAGCAAGGAGCACCATGGCATCTGGGATGGATTGGTGGAAGACGGAGCTGGATTCTCAAACTTCCAGCGGGACACCATGGCCCCTGACAGACAGATACAGGGACTGGCCAGTAGTTCCGGAGGAAGCCCACCTTCCAACAAGGTAATGCAAATGGTGGATTGAAACCAGTGCACCGAGACCCATTTCTCTTAATGAGCAACTGAGTTAAGAGTTAAGTCACGGAAACTCCTTTTCTTTTGAAAAAATAAATAGAAATTGAATCTGTTGCTCTTTGAGAAATAATGATGTCTGGCATTGTAGGATTCTACACAATTTTTTTTAGAGCATTACAATTTCACATAGTATTTCTAGCATCTATATGTGTATTTAACACACTTGCCCATTTTATGAAAGATGGGCTTTCTCTGTATCGGTGTGGGTGTTTAATATTTTATCTACTCTTACCTTAAGTGGTCTTTAGTGACATTGATAAAAACCCATTCTTTAAAATTTGGTTTTCAGGGATATTAAGAATTAAATACACAAATGGATGTGGAACACTCAAGGGTGTTGAATTTTAAATGACAGACTCATTAATTGAATTTATCACTGGGTAAGGTGGTGTTAGATTAATTAAGCTTGGGGGATTTCCATTAACCATATACCAAAAGTTTCATTTACTCGGATCAAATAAAGTAGCCCAGAGAGATTCTTTTGAAGGAATAAAGTAAATCTTCTTATAGAGAAGTGACTTGAGGATACAAGGGTAGGGCAGGTGGGTAAGTACTTCTGAATCAAGATGGTCAGGGTGGTTTCCTTCTGGCTTCTGAGGCCAGTGAGGGCTTCAGTTCATGCACAACTGTATCCAGCATCCATTCTTTCCTTCCTTAGAGAAGAATCGTAATCCCCTGGAGTGAACTGTGACTTGGAGTTTCAAGGAACTGTCAGTCAGAACCAACAGCTTACTGGCTGTGATAGTGATGTGTTTTCACGCACTTGCTTTATGATGCGGGCCTCGGTTTCCTCATCTGTAATGTCGATGACATGAACAATGCTCTCTCAGCCCCACTGTGGCCATGGTGAACATTAAATAAGATAACCACACGAAATGCTCAATTCTGATTGGCTGGCTACTCTTCAAGACTCATTGCCTCCTTCTTCTGGAGGAAAGTGGTGGTGGAAACCCAGAGGCTCTTCCCTATGGAACCCTTGAGAATTATAGGGGCCACCATGGAGAGCTTACAGCAGGAAGGAGGTTCAGAAATAGGGGTCCTGAGTAACAGTGCCAAACAGCGTGGAGGCCTTTTGATATGAAAAATCCCCACTGGGACTGAATTATGGGCAATGACAAAGGCCAGACTGTTGTATGGCTTTCGGCTTTCGAGTGCCAAGAGCCAGTGTTAGGACCCATGTCTGTCCTGGGGACCCTCCCATCCTCAGCTGGACAGCTTTCTGCTGCCTTGCTTGCAGGTGGAACATGCAAATTTATTATGCAACATTTTCTTTGCTTGTATCCTTAGAAGAAGGAAACCAAGAACAACAAAAAGTGCATTTGGAAAGCAACCCAGTGCTACTGTAGCAGGGCTTTATTGTTGGGGTCTCATAAAAGCTTTTTTGGGGGGCACTGGGATTGAACCCAGGAGTGCTTAACCACCAAGCCATGCCCCCCAGCCCTATTTTTATTTTTTATTTTGAGACAGGTTCTTGCTAAGTTGCTCAGGGCCTCACTAAATTGCTGAGGCTGACTTTGATCTCATGATCCTCCTGCCTCAGCCCCCAGAGCCACTGGGATTACAGGTGTGCACCACCACACTAGCTCATAAGAACTTTGGTCTGCAACTGGAATATAACCCTGAACCAGACTCCCAAAGAAGGCAGAATAACAGAGAATGGAATACAGAGGATAGGGGATTGAAAAATGATTATAATTTTGTTTTTAAAAAAGAAAGGAAATTAAAAAAAAAATCTGTGAAATCAATAAAATGAAAAGTATAGTCCAATTTCTGTCCACCCATTTAATAACCACTGACCAAGGACCTTTTATACATAGATACCACACATGTAAGTATAAAATGTATCAGGAAAATCTATCAGGAATCCTTTGAATAAGAAGAGGGACATTGTGATTGGTAATAAATGCGACCAATGTAATGTTTAATTTCGCTCATTTGCTCAAGTTCATTTATTCCACAGGTGCTCACTGGACACCTCCCAGGTCGTGGGCATTGGGGCCATAGACACATTCTCTGCCTTCACAGAAGTTACACTCCAGTAAGTCATGGGCATGGTGGTCTAGACCTTGAACTCATGCAAAGACATCACAGAAAGCGGACTAGGGGGTGACAGCCTTCGACAAGGGGATGGACATGGGGATGGACTAGGCTGCAACCTCCCTGTTGAGATGATTGACATCTAAGATCTGAAGCAAGAGGAAGCTAACCCCAGGAAGAGCCAGAGGTAGCGGTATTCCAGGCCCCGGGCAGCATGTCAGGGCTCGAGTCAGGGAAGCATAACGTGGCCAACAGACTGCAGCACAACCAGCCAAGGTGAAGGTGGACCATGAGGCTGGAGGGGAGGGCCGGGAGAGCGGAGGCAATGGGGTGTTCATGGCAGAAGCAGGTGAAGGAAGTGGATGATGGAAAGTGGATTCGCTTCCTTAAGCTCTTGCCAAGCTCCTGGGGGAGAACGTGCTGGAGATGGCCAGGAGGACCAAGCATGGACACCTGCTGGCCGCTTAGGAGGGAAACATGGGAGCTTGGTGGGAGGGTGCCCAGGGGAGGGGAGGGGCCAGTGGGCTGCAGACACTCCAGGAGAAGCAGGATCTTCTGACGGCCTGGGTGTGAGCAGAGAGGGACTGGGGACACCAGGGGCGACTCCCCGGCTCCCCACTTGAGTGACGGAGACGGTGACGTGCGACTTACAGAGCTGGAGGGGAGCACGGAGCCCGGCCCCTGGATGTTAGACAGCCGCCACTGCCCGCCTGCCCAGTGGGGACACTAAGGGCTTCCTGGACCCCCTCCCCAGACAACTGGGACCGTCAGAGGTTCGCCGTGACTTGATGATGGTGAAAAGAAGAATGGCAGCCGGCGGGTCCAGCAACTTCCTAGTGATGACTTGAGTTTGGGGGAGATTTATAAGGCAGAACAACAACAACAACATCAATAACAATAATAATAATAATGCTGCAATGGGTCTAATTTTCATAAACCAGAGTGTAAACGTTTTCTCATGACTGTACAGTTGTCCCACGCATTCAGAGCAGGTGTCAGAGAAGGTGTGAAGGAACAACTCAAACACACCATCATGAGCCCCACAGTCCTAGAGCAACTGAGTAGGCCCCCTCTAGAAGCTTGGGGACTGCTCATGGGCACAGATTTGTAGGGTGAGAGGACCCCGCAGACAGCCTGCAGCTGAGACTGTGTAGAATGTTCCAGAACTCACCCCTGCTCTGAGACCTTAAAGGAAGGACCCGAAGTTTAACATCACACTTTTTTTTTTTAAAGCATCACAGTTGTGAGAACTGGCCCTTCTGAGGTCCTCCCCATTCTCCCTCCGAGGGGCCCATCCTCTGTAATGAAGTGGGTTCAGCCTTCACCGGAAGCCCTTCATTCTCCCTGACGCTCACTGTCTTTGACACACAACCCTGTGTGTACATGTTGGGTCTAAGGTCCACAAGGGCAGGCATCTTATCTGTCCTGCTCCCTTCTCTGCTCCCGACCCATGGCACTCACTGGCCCTCAGCAAATACTTGTTAAATGTACGGATACGTGAAAGTGAACATACTCCTCACGGAGTTTGAAGGAATTTCCTTTTTCAAGTATTCCCATGTTGACCATGGGAGTAATGTCGATTCCAGTTCATCCCAGATCTATCCTCCATCTAAAGGTCTGGGTGTAAGGATGGAGTCTGACTACCTGACTTCAAATTCCAGCTCTGTCATATAGGAGATGTGTGCCCTGGGACCAGTTATTCAGCCATTCTGAGACTCTATTTTCTCTTTGTATCACCCATTGGCCCGAGCCATAGCTGCAGGTAGCCTTAGATGGGACTGACCCATGTGGCCATCTCTCAGTAATTAGTGGAATCAACTCTTTCTCTTCTTTCCTCTGCTGGTCAGCCATTCCATCCATCCATCATCCATCCATCCATCCACCATCCACCATCCATCCATCCATCATCCACCCATCATCCATCCATCCATCCATCATCCATCCACCATCCATCCATCTATCCACCATCCATCCATCCATCCATCATCCACACATTTAAACTCCCATGTGCCTGTCCTGATCATTTTTCCCAGCTGTTCATTCATTCAATAAGCACTTACTGAACACCTACTATGTGCCAAGTCTCATGCCCTGCCAACAGAGACCCAGAGGTGCATCAGCTAACATCTGATATTACCCTTACAGGATCCACAGCCAAGACCTGGAGCCTCTGTCCTATTGTTCTGATGGGGCACTGGTAACTGTACATCCAACAGAGGCAGTCACTTGAGGCAGCTCTCTTGGTGACATGCTCTTGATTCCTCTCTGGTCTTCATCTTTCTCTATAAGCCCAAGAGGGCTGGGATTGTTCTGTGGGCACAGTTGTTTTGGCTAATCCCTTGCCATGTTTGTTTCTGCCTAGGGAAGTACAGCCGTAAATAGGATCAGGGAAGCCTCAGGAGGAGGGTTCTAGAGGTTCTAGAACATCATGTTCTGCATGCAGCCCATTCTCCCCTTCTGAGAGGACCCAGGCGGCCCTACACAATGACCTCAGTTTGGAATTTCCAGATTTTATACAAAACTTCCCACCGCTTGCTGGCCTATCATTTTCAATTATATAATGTGGTCCTCCAAGAGAAAGCAGGCCCAATAAAAAATACAAGCTATGGGGTACCACTCCTACGACAGTATTCCGTGCACTGGAGGTGCAGAACCAATATTTCTCGACAAAACGAATTTTTGAAAATTTTGCTTCCTCTATTCTACTTATATTTGGAAACTTTGGTTTAAATTTCTTATAGGTTAAGGACCTGGCACCCCGTGGGAACTTAATAAATGCCAATTCTCTCTTCCTTCCTAAATACATATGAGGTATTGGAGTTAGTGTGTGGAATTCCTAGCCCATGGGAATCTCACCCTGAAGGCTCCATTGCTAACTCCCTTTGGACGTCTCTCTGGGATATGGTGCCTTGCCTCTGTGCCTGTGTCTGTGGCTCAGTCCCATCACACTTCAGTTTGCCCTGTGCCCAGAAGTCCCTAGAGGGCTGGGCATCATGATATACTTAAGGTGGCATGAAACCAGTGCCTGAGGACATAAAAGATGAGCTTGGATCACAAACACCCCTTTGAAAGGCAGGGAGCAGGTGGCCCAGAATTCTCTCCTACTTTAATAAAAGTGCATACGTGGATCTGATTGGGCAAGATTTATGTTCAATTGGGCATCCATTATGTGCCAGATCCTATGCTAGATGTTTTCAATATATCTATTGATTAATCCATCCAACAACACACCTGGTACCATGTATTATAGTTAGAGAGGCTTAATATGATCACAGATCAAGGTAAACATCGTCGGCAATGAAAGCCACCACCTAATACCCATCCATTCTTCTTCTTTATTAAGGACCAGTTAATGATCCTGAAGGAAGAATGTCTTCATGTCCAAGCATCTGCATATGAATGTGGCTTTGGTCTCTCTCTTTAGTCTAGCTTTGTTGGTTCTCAGACTTGAGGTGCCGAAGCAAAACTTGACAGTGTTGTATTAATAAAACCTCACAGATGGTATCTTGGGGGCCACAGAAGGAACGCTGGAGGGTAATGTCGACTCTATGTGTGAGCCTCCCACCCTGACTTCCTAACCTGGCTTCATCAGCTGAGAATCCAGTCCAGGGCCAAAGGGTCAAGCCTGCTCTCACCTCCTTGCTGTGGGATTCTCAGGAGTCTTTCAAAGTGCCTTCTGGGCCAGACGGAGCGGCAGAACCTGGGGAAGATTCTCCAGCTTTCTCTGGCACCAAGCCATCCTTTCCTATAACTCAGGTTACTGATTTTCTTTGTTGTTGCTTGGAGGCGCGCAGCATCTCCAAATTAAAATTTCTTATTACTATTTATGATCGCATGCCCTTTGGATGGTGGAACAAATCTTCCACATGGCCCCCGGGGGTCTCCATGGGGAGGGCGGCTCTGTGCCAGTGCAGGACTTGCAGGTCACCTTTATGAATCAAGCTGCTTTTATGGACTCAGCTTCTTGGATCTCGTCGGTTCTTGAGGAGGAACTTATTCTCGTGAGAAGCATGGTGCACCTTTTCCAGGTGGCTCTGAAGAATGGAAGGACGGAATGATCCTCCAGGAAGAGCCCTGAATGCTTTGTGTACCAGGAACCTCCATGCCTTTCAGCCTACATGTCCTGCAGCATCCTGACCAACACGGACACAGCTCAGTGGTTAGCGACTTCTAGAGAACGGATGAAACTCTCATAAACATCCAAACGCTGGGCGATTTCACATGATGGACTCCATCCTTATCTCAAGGAGAATGCTGTCACTGTAGGCGGAAGGAGAGGTATTTCACTCCGATCCACTCCAGTTGGGCTATCTTGGGACAGTTTCTCAAACTCATTTGAGTAAAATTCCCTACAATAGAGTTGTAAAGAATCATGAAAAAAAGAGAGAAGGAACTGATATTTATGAATTGCCTATAATGTATCTGGTACTTCAAATATATTACTTCGTGTGAGGCCTACTAACGAAATTATCAAGAATTAGTAAGAAGAATGAGAGTGAAAATATATCAGTGGGAGCCTCGTACCAGGGCGGCGATTTGCTACGCATCAGGGCTCGGTGGGTAGTGCTAGTTGCCTGCAGAAGATGGAAGCACAGAGAGGTTCAGTGACTTTCCCAAAAGTGCACAGTCCAAAGGCAGTAGAGCCAGGATTCAAGTTCACAACTCATTCACTCAAAGCCCACGTGTGCTATGCCATCTCAGAGTGTCACTGTTCCAATTTTGTGGATGTGGAAATCAAAGGTGAAAGACAAATAACTGGCCTCCAGTGACAGAGTTCGCAAATTGTCCATCCATCCAGGGTCCAAACGGAACTCTGGCTGCTCTGAGCCATGCTGTCTCTGGAGCCACTGTGGTCGGGCTCGTGAAGTCCAGCTGGACCCATGAAGGGAGACCTCAACACACGAGGCTCCTTTCTCTTCCCTTCAGGTGTCCTCGTCATTCCACCTGCTCGTCAGACCCTCCCTGTGGTGGCAGTTTGCCCGTGCTCTCACCTGACACTCTGGCTTCTGCACCAAACCCTCCTCCTCCCTCAGCCTTGACAATGGACTGAGCAAATCAGGCCGGACGCATCCTCCATCCTTTCCAACAGGGTCATGACCTGCTCTGCTCTCAGCTGCCACCGCCTGACAGCTGCCCTTCCACCTCCCAGCTGAAGAAGCCAGCCCCCACACTCTGGAGGTGCAGATGGCCCCTTCTGGTTTCTAAGGGTCCTTAGGTTGCCCCCACTGTGCACCTTCTCTGGGAGGTGCTGAGGGGTCCTGTCTAGAGGCCTCCGAGGAGCCCAGTGGGGCTGGGACTATGTATGCCGTCACACCTGCTCAGAACTGCCACTCAGCATGCGTGCACATGCCTCGCACGCACCACGTACACACCAGCCCTCGAGGGAGCCCTGGGGCGAGTCTGTAGTCACGCGAGATGTGCCCTGTAGGGAGACTTTCATTCACAGACACTGAAGTGTCCGCAGTTTGTTCGTCTTACACCCCAAGAAAATGGCTAGATGGGTTTCGCAGAATTTGCAAGATGTATGTGGGATGGTCTGACTTAAGATGTAACCTGCGTGGCCCATAGAAGAGTTAAGGTTGGGCACCTTGATGGAGGTCACGAACAGAAAGGTGATTTCCGTGCACTGCACCTGGGACAGGGAGAAAGTCAGAGGACCTCGTGGTTGCTCGTGGGAGAAGACAGGGACACACTGGCCAAGACGCCAAGGGCAGGTAAAGTGAGCTGTGACCTAACACCTGCACTGAAGCTCCAAGTCACAGGCACTGGTGTGCAGTGAGAGCTTCTCTCCCGCACAGCCTCACCCTGCCAGCTCCTCCCTGGCTCCACCATTGAGCACAGCTGAGCTGGGCACGTTCCGGGGATTGGGACCTGCAGTAGGAGCCACATGAGCTCTATACCTCCCCTTCATCCAGAGGACAGCCATCACCACAACACACCAAGCATCACAACCAACATAATCAGTCACTGTCTCAACCAACCAACCAACCACCCAGTACAACCAACCATCCCTCACCACAACAAACCTATCCTCACAACCAACCCATCACTATCACAACCAACCAATCAACACAATCTGCCATTATCATAACCAACTAACCAGTCACCCATCACAACCAATCAGCCATTACCACAACAAACCAACTATTAAAACCAGTACATCACTACCTTGACCAACCAAACCACATCAATAATCCCAACCACCAACCAACCAATCCAAGCAATCCATACCATTCACCACCACTAGCTCAACAGCTCAACTCCCCACACGTCACAGCAACCACGCCAACCAAGCAAACATCACCACACAAAACTATTACCCCGAACAACCAGCTCCTCCTCACCTATCCACTGCAAGCCATCAGAGTACTGCAGACAACCACAACAACCAAACCCCCGTGACCTGGGCAATCAACAACATATCGCAGCTAATGTGACAACCAGCCACCAACACTGCCCACTAGTAACACGACCAACTACCCATCTCTACATTCGACCAGCTACCACCAAAACCAGACACCCCCACGGCCCACCAGTAGCGAGCACACCCTGTGACCTCCCCTGCTAGCTCTTTTCACGTGTATGAGTCCACTCGCTGACAGGTCGTGCCGGGAGCCACCGCCTGCTGGCCCCGTTCATTTCCCATTGACTTGGTTCGGGGGCCTGTGCTGAGTCCCTTCTGTGATTACCAGGTTGCTCTTACGTTCATGCAGCGCGGGAAGCTACTGCCATGGCCACCACTGTCACTGCTGCCTCTTAGCTAGTGCGCCACATGATGTGACAGTATTTATCACCTTGCTTATCCTGCACCTCATGCACCTTACGCCCGCCCTGATGCAGCGACCATCTCGACCCCGGCAGAAGCTGTAATGCAGAGGGGTCAGATCGTTTGCTCAAGGTCACACGAATGACCCAGGAAAAGGTAAATTTGGAAACAGAACCCGGACAGTCCGGCCCTAGACCAGGACACTTACCCTCTAAACCAAGTGACTGGGCATGACAGGTGCCATCTCCTGGGCACGCACCTGCTGCCAGGTGTCATGCTAAGTACTCCTCATGCATCATTCTGCTTAATTCCTCATCAAGTCTAAAAAGAAAATACTTGGATCCAATCTGCAAGGAGAGGAAGGGGGATCTCCAGTCGAGGAGACTAGCCTAAGGCCAGGCCCGGTGTATATTCAGAAGAGCAACAGGGTTTGTCTCGGGGCTGGAAGTCGCCTGAGGACAGTGGTGTTCAGTGGGTGGGATGTCCCTTGCTCAGCTTCTCGGCTGCTGAGCTCTCCCACCGTGTCTCTGAGAACAACCCTGCATGTCCGTGCTGGGTGTACTGCTTAGATTCCGAGTCACACAGGCCACTGAAGAGCTCCAGGCCACCAGTGGTCACCTACTTCCTCCTTCCTAGCAGAGGGAAAGCGTTGTCGATGGCTTCCTGCTAAAGATGCTGGTTCTCGGTCCAGGTTTTCTCAGTGGCGGAACAGTGAGGGCAGCCTCTGTCTGCGCTCAGTGCACTGCCTGTGGAACTTGAGAGCAAGTTTATGCTCCTACTGTTTGCTGTGCTGTGCATAACAGGCTGTTCTGCTCTGACCCATTAAGTCTTAAACTTTGCATTCCCAACCCTAAGGCAGTTTACCAGGGTTCGTCTCTGCTGTCCTCTCCGCATTAGAGTTCATCCCTCAGGGGAAGTCAGAGAGGTAAAGGACAAGTCAAACTGGTCAGGATCATGCCCTTAGAGAAGAGGAAGACGACGGATCATAAATACAAGTGAGCTGTCAAAGCCTATAAAGGTAGGAGCTGCCCTAGCCAAGGAGGTGCAGGAGTCTTCATGAAGAAGCCTTTCAGTGGAAAGCAGGTCTAGGGATGAGTGCGTTACCTGGAGGGAGAGGAGCTTGTGTCCCAGCGAGGAGCGCAACCTGTGCAGAGATTGTGTGGCCAGAGGGCACAGAGGAGGGGCCAATGCCTGGGGAGGGCCAGCCAGGTGCAGCCGATGGGGAAGTGTCAGCGGGGCCTGAGGGCTTCAGGACCAGGCTCACTGCAGGGCGTTCTCTTGATTCGGAGGGAAACGGGAGGCATTGCAAGGTTAAGCAATGGGGTAACTGACAGGTATATCAAAATTACATTTTAAGCCATCGCTCTAGCTACGGTGGAAGTGTGGGTGCGTAGAGGCCTGGATGCAGGATCGTGGGGGGAGCGGGGAGTCAGCAGTCAAAGCGGCCGCCATGCCCCCTGTGAGCTGCGGCGTCAGCTTGGCGGCATTGGTGGAGATAGGGAGAGATGTAGAGATCTGAGAGCTAGTGGAGGGTTTGAAGTAGAAAACCTGCCCTGTGGATTGGATGCTGGACCAGTAACGAGCCAGGAGCATGGAGGTAGGTCCCGGGCTTGAGGTCTGTTCAGTGAAACGGCAGGTGTCCCTTGGTTCCATTAGGAAGCCTGGGTTTGACTGAATCCCACTCCCGGAGCCAGATTGTCCCTTAATGGGAAGGAAAAGGCCCCCGGCGTGCAGGTGATTCATTATGTACTTACCAGGACAGCTCGGGGCTTGCTCTCACCAAGTCAAGATGATGGACATCCTATTCGCCATGAATACACACATCGGAGCGGCCCAGAGGCGCCCACTCTGCGTAGTCAGCACCTGCCGCTTAATTTAATGGTCACATTACACAAACCGGAGCCCCATCAGGGCCTTGCGAAAGAAATGCCACCAAATTCCTAATGACCTTCCCTCTTCAGGTGCCGCAGTAACACACAGGAGGAAACCAGAACCCCAAAGTGTCTATGCAACAATTAATCAGCAATTCCACGTTCAAGGCTTAGAAAAGAATCCTGGCACGCTTGAGATGGGCTGGAGGAAGTGTCTCCCCCTGACAAGGACGGCAGGGACGAGCAGGCAAGGGAGCCCTCCACAGCTAGAGCCGTGCCCACTTTCCATCTGGGCTCCTAAATGCAGACGTTGGCCCTCCAAGGAAACCAGGGCTGGGTCATCAGAAGACGGAGAGGAGACTGAGGATTGGCGGCCACGAAAGATGCCACCAGAGGTTAATTGGTGGGCAGGAAAAAGGAAGAAACGGTGATGTCTGGAGCTGAAAGGGTATTCTGTACTTCTGTCACTCATCGGGTGTTTCCCGAACACCTACTAAGTGCCAGGCATTCTTCTCTGTGTTTGGAAAGCAGACACGATCCCCACACTCACAGTGAGCCAGAAAACAGCTAGAGACCCAGAGGTGTGTGATACACGCTCATTCATTACAGGACCTGGAAGAAAAAAATGTAAAAAGGGATTGCGTGATCCTAAGTCCAGCCGTGGGGAGGTGCCGTTTGTGCAGAGGACCCAGTGGAAGTGAGGAACTGGAGGTGGGAGTCAGCATTCTGAGGATACCCCAGATCTATTCCACTGAAGGCTCATGACGGTGCCTTCCATCAGCCCACTTTACAGATGACCAGACAGAGGGTCAGAGATGAAGGGATCTGGCCAAGGTTTTACAGCTTAGAATTGGCAAGGCCGAAGTCTGAACCTGGACCAGCTGGACCTTAAGTCAGGCACTCTCCCAACTACACCCAACTTCTCGTCTGCTGTTTCCTTTAGGTCGACCCCATTAACGCAGGAGTTGAGTTCCTCCTGTAGCTAACCATAGGCAGACGCGTCTTGCTTAGGGAGCTGGGTCTTCAACACAGGGGGAAGAGAGACGAGCAGAGATGGACAAGACACAAGGAGGGAGGACCGCCCGCTCCGAATCTGGTTCACATGTGAACGTCTGTGAGATTCAGTCACCCTGCTGTGGAATGTAGCTGCCTCCTACAGGCAGGAGAATAGCAAGGCCATACTAGCTGTAAACTAAGTGCCAATCACTGGTAGCTACTACGGTGGCGGGAACACTCTTGTTGGTGAAATCCAAGCCAAGCACCAATGCTTTTCTGAGGTTTTCTAGTTCCCTCCATGTGGACTGACTCTCTTTCCTTTTTCCTGTGCAAGTCTTTACTACAGCACTGGTTTGTCTTTTAATGGATCTGTGAATCGTACACGAGACCACGGACTTGTGTGTAGCTCTGGGACTTCTTTGATTCTCTGTGGAATTTTAATAGAGATCTTTATGTTTAATATATAGTATGCAATCTGAAGTGCCTTAAGGATTCCTTAGTCTATGATATGCATGGATTTCTGAAAAGAAAAAAATAAATCCATGAACAAGCATGTGGAACATAAACTAAAGTTTCCACATAACCCTTAGTAGAGCTAGCTCCAGAAACCAAGACTAAACCAAATGAAGATACAGTTCTAGCTACTCAAAGTATGCTCCCACTTTTTTTTTTTTTTTTTTTTTTCTTTTTGGTACTGGGGATTGAACCCAGGGCACTCAACCACTGAGCCACATCCCCAGCCCTTTTTATTTTCTATTTTGAGACCAGGTCTTGCTAAGTTGTTTAGGGCCTCGTTCAATTGCCGAGGCTGGATTTGAACTTGCGATCCTCCTGCCTCAACCTCCAGAGTCACTGGGATTGCAGGTGTGCACAACCATGCCCTACTGTTTCTTACAATTTTTATTAGACTAACTCTTGCTGATTTGTGCAAAGCCAAAAATCACAGCACCGATTGTATTGTATACTGTTCCTACTCCAATCTTTCCGGTTAAGGATGCTAGTTTTAGTGACAGATGTAAGGAGACTCAAATCCTAACTCTGCTCCTATTATCTATGGACCTGGGGCAAGTTCCATAATGTCTTTTAACCATGATTTTCTAATGTATCAGCTAGAGTTAATATGCACAGTTTTAGTAGGGCTCAAACTACAAAATGCATAGTTCAAATAACATTTGAGATACAGCAGGAGATAATCTTTTTTTTCTGCCTTGTAAAGGCAATAGCAGATTGACATTTTTTCACTGATAATCTATGATCTGCGGGATCTCTGGATCTCTGCACAGGGCCTACTGCATAATAGCTGCTCAATGCATCTTTGTTGAGTGAATAAGTGAATGAACTCTCACCATGCTTGCTTTATGGTCTCCACACAGTCCCGTGAGGGGTGTTACAGACACATACTTCCCGTGTTAGAGGTGAGACCACTGAGGTTTCCAGAAAGGTATGAATGGACTCAATTGGCATTACAGAGCTGCTAGGGTGGTGTCAGGACTGAGTCTGATTTTTCTGAACACAAGCCCCAGCCTATGTCCTTGACTGAGCTCTCTCCAAGAAAGAAGCCAGGATACCGGTTGGGCAAAAGGCCAGCAGAGACCTAACTTTGCATCAGAGAGTCCCGTCTGCGAGGCCACACGCGGTGTCTCACTGTGGGAGCCCCTGGATGGAGGAGGGCCACGTTCAGCGGGTCTGCAGGTGGCATCGCAAAGCCATTAGCAACCAGGATCTCCCGGGACTGAGAAAGAAAGAAGGAAATGATAACAAATCCCAGTCCTTTGATTGGCAGAGAAAGGATCTCTGGGGACAGACACGGCGGATGCATGGTCACCGTTCGGACTGAGAAGCATTTAATACTTCAATCTCCACAATCTTGCAGGAAAAGTGAATGAGAGATGAGCTGGCGTGTGAGCTTTAAGAGTTGGCTTCAGAAAGAAAAGTGAGAGGAAGGAGAGCTTGGGACACTCAGCTCCGGCGGAGAAGCCGAAGGTCCCTGGTGGCCCTGAGAAAGAGAAAGTCCCTAACATCTCCCTAGAAAGGTCAGAGCTCGAGGTCATGAAATACCAGGGAAGGAGTCAACAAATTAAGTCCATGCAGCTTGAATAAGCAGGACCCTCAGACACCAGAAGCTAAGGCATGATCAGGAAGGACAGGCACCGTGGAATAAAGCTAACAAGGGGAATTACTAGGACCAAGTGCAAATTTGACAGGGAGTCATCATCTCATCTGGAGTCGCTGGCCCTCTTTCTGTCCTCAGCATATTGGAATAGTCTGAGCACATAGGCTCATTCCTGCCTCAGGACCTTTGCACTTACCACTCCTCTCTAATTCTGTAATTCCTTATAATTTTCTTTCCCCAAAATCCTACAAGCTTGCTTCAGGTGCATTTCACACAGTATCTGCCTCAGAGAGGCCGTCATGACTTCACAGTCCAAATAAAGTAGCCCGCTCATGTCTCCCACCCATCATCAACGGACTGCCTTTCCTTATTCTGGAAACTTGTCACATGTGAAATCACTGCCTTTGTATGACTCTTTACTGGTTATTATCATTTTTTAAAAATTTTCTATGCACCAAAACTTTAGAGTGTCAGTTCTTATCTATCCAGATCAGGGATCAGTCAACTCTGGCCCATCACTCAATGCAGAGTTCATTCACTTATTCAATCAACAGATGTGCACTGAGCATTCCCTGGGCTGAATCTGGTCCATCATCTGCTTTGGTAAATGAAATCTGATTGGAACACAGCGTCGCTCATCCATTTGTACTGTATCTGTGGCTAGTTTTATTTTATACGAGTAGAGTAGATGTGGCAGAAACCTCTTGGTCTGTGAAGTCAAAGTAGGTACTACCTGGCCCCTCTCAGAAAATGCCGAGCCATCTAGGGCCACACTGAATATTCTGTACGTGGGATAGCTTCAATGGAAAAATGGATGGATTGGAAAAAAAGGGTGAAGGGGGAAAGAAACAGAAAGAACTTTGCAGTTTCAATATTCCTTATCCAAAATGTCTGGGGTAAGACTGATTTCAGATTCAGGAATTTTCAGATTTGGGGCTATTTGTATAGATGTTACTGATGGAACATCCTTAATCTCAAAGCCCCAAATCAAAACCTTTCTGAGCATCACGCTGAGGCTCAAAAAAGTGTAGGATTTAGGAGCATTTCAGATTTGGGATTTTCAGATTTAGGGATGCTCAATCAACAGAGATAATGCTCAGGGTGGATGGAATAGCCACGCAAATATTCAGATTAGTGAGGCTCACTCGATTTAATATGATAAGTTCTTGCAAACACCCACTGTGGCTGGCGCTGGGGAAGAGGTGGTAGGAAAAAACGCACCAAGTCACGAGCTTCCTCAGAACTGGGGGAGAAAGACTGCGCTGTCAGAGGACCGAGGAGGGAGCACCTGCCAACAGAAGCAGATGCAGAAGGACACGCCTGGGCCCATGACATGCCAACGTGGGTATCGTTCACAGTGGCTTCCAGTCAGTGAACATTTTCTTTTGTGCCCGATGGTGCATAAATGCTTATCACATTCAATCCAAGGAGCAAGTCCCCAGGATGGGTCGCCTATATTGGTTTAGGTCAGCTTATCTTAGTAATAACCAATCTTCAACTCGCAGTGCCTTCAAGCAACAGAGGGTTACTTCTTATTCATATAGGGTGTCTGATGCAATGGGCAACGAGAAAGGAAATAGAGGAAGATCGATCCACCAAGTTGGCACATAGGATCCCAGGACGATGGACGCTCTACCATCTAACGGAGTCACCACTTCGACAAGAAGCTCCAGGTCTGTGCTCCAGAGTAGGAGAGAATGGAGAATCATGTGACAGCTCCATTGTTCTGTGGTCCAGACAAGTCACGTGACTCTGCTAAACTTCGAGGGGTGTGCCAGGAGGAAACAGGAAGTCGTGGTACACACGAGTGATGTCTGTATAAAATAATTTACAAATGAGAATACCACAGCGCAGAAAAGCCAGGTGACACGTCTGAGTCCACATCACCAGTAAGAGTGAAGTCAAGATTCAAAACAGCCTGTCTGATCCTGCTCCTTGTCCCTTGATCCATCTTATGATCCTGAGCACGGATCTTGGGGAGAGGAGGGAAGATGGAGACGTGTTTGATAAATGGCAAAAGAAACGGAGAATAGGGATGGGAAGTCACCGAAGACAGAGGAAGACCACCCCCAAAGTGTGACTGTATGAGAACGCTGGAGTCACATCACATTTGGAGAATTTAAAGACAATGTAGAGGTGACTGACAGAATACCATACCCGGAACCCATCTCCAAAGAGGCTTTGCCAGAAAGACCCTATGGACTATCGAATCGGCTAGCTTCTACCTTTCTTCCTTTTGCGGGGTGGCTAGGGAAGGATAGAGCGACTTTAGATTGGGTAGATGGGAGGGAAGGGCAGGGAAGGGCAGGGGGAAGGAAGGACAGTCGAGTGAAATAGACATGATGAGCTCATGTGCATGTGTGACTGCATGACCCATGTGATTCTGCAATGTGTACAATCAGAAAAAGGAGAGGTTACACTCCCTGTATGCATGAGCTATCGAAATGCATAAATGCATTCTACTGCCATGTGCAGCTAATTGGAACAAATAAAAACTTAATAAAAAATATTTAAAATAAAGTTATCTCCATCTACAACTAAAAATATCTTTAAAAAAAAAATACCAGTTTGTAATTGCAGATATTACTCATTTGACCCAAAACCTCTTTATGAAGAAAGAAATGTATGGACAGACATTTAAAAGTTTTTAAAAATAAATTTTAACTTGGGAAAAAAAAAGGGGGGGGGGAATAAGGAGGCCCTGAGTCACACGGAGTCTGCTTCCACCAGCAGCGCCTAAGAGCTTGGTGTTTGCTCCCAGGTCGAGACACGCCGTTTCCTCTGCCTCCAACATGCTTCTGGTTTTGCGACCTGGTTAAGCACTGCCGGTCCTTTGGAACTCAGTTTAGATGCCCCTTTCCTGTGAGCCTGGGCAGCGTGTGCAGCCCACGGTGGCTCCCCCAGGACACTGACTCGTATGCCACAGGACCTGAACTACCTCCACGACCAGCATCCGTCCTCGAGGGCCCAGCCTGGGACCCGTTCATGGTCAACTCCTGGACCTTCTCAGAGTGCCTGGCACCTCTGGGATTCTCCATAGGTGTCTTGTTGGTCGAGTGACTATTTGGAAAAGTCTTGCCCTCACCCTCCAATGACAATGATGAGTGCCCAGTAAGGAAACTCCCGTCCCTTGGTTGGAGCGTCCCTGAGATGTTCTCCAGGGTGTCTCCCGGAGCTTCCCAGGGGAATTGTGCTCCCGTCGTTCACCTGGGCAATTTGCTGAGAGCACAGAGCTGTTTGTTTCCTTTCCTTCTCTGGCTCGCTTTCCCTCCTCCGCTGCTGTCTCCTGGGATCAAGACCTAAATAAACTTCGCACCCACTTCCCCGCCTTGTCTTAGGGGCTGCGGGAAGGGGAAGCCAGCTCCAGACCATCCCTAAGCCTTGAGCCCTCTGGTCTCCTGGCCCCAGGTCAGGGCTGGGCCTTCATTCCCACGACGGTTCTCAGGGGTCTGTACTAGGAGATCGGTGGGGGCTCAAGAGTACGAGTTAATTTCGTTCTTTGAGGTGTTCCCAGTTCCCAGCAGCCACACGTCCCCAGACATGCTGGCTGGAGAGAGAAGGAGGGAGAGGAGCTGTCTGGCCCTGACTTCCTGGACGCTGGGGTGATCACGGTGGGTGGGGGAGCTCTCCCAGCCCACTGGAAGCATTCCTGGAGAGCGACATGGTAGGTGAGCTTCCAATTTCCCTCCTGCCAATTTCTCACGAGGAATTTGAATTCTCTGTCCTTTGATGTCCTCAACCATAAAGGCAAACTAGTAATAGGACCAGTTTGGGGGTTGGTATAGTTATTAAAGGGCATCTAAAACAAAGACAGGCCGTGGCACTCTCTGCGCAGAACACAAGGAAATCTCCCCTTCCTTCCTCCTTAATGAGAATGGTTTTAGAGAGAGCAGTGGCAGATTCCGGAATCAGACAAACCTGGGTTCCAGTCCCACCTCTGAATCTGATGACTCTGGACAATTCCTTTACCTCCCTGAGCCTCAGTTTCCTCATCTGTGCAATGGGGATAAGAAGAGCCCCTCAGAGCAGCCAGACTCTTGGGAGGCTTACACGGCCCTACGTGCACCACGTGCCTGAAAAATATCAAGAAGTTCAATAAACGTTCACTGCTGTCATTATCCTGGTTACTTCACGCTCGCTGGACCTAGGGAAACAACTGAGCTTTCCATGCTGGCAGCTCTGGCCCCCAAATATCCAGAATGCAGGTTCACTACTCTGCCCTGACTGCCAGCTTCAAAAGAGCTCTTCATTTTCAAAGGAGACTTGTGATAAGCCTGTGAATTTGCATGCTGCCAAAAGCCCCCGGTGGCTTGGGTAAGTCCAGATTATTCTCTTTATTCCTTCAGTCACAGCTGTCGTTCATCATGTGGAGGAAGCGCCTTTATTATGTCTGGGGCTTCCCAGGCGCCGGCTCAGGGCCACTTTGTAAACCAGATCTGCCTGCCTCTGCCACCGGTGATGGCCAGAGCCAGAGTCCTGTTGACCAGCAAAGGGACCAGGGAAAATGTGGGGGCTGAGAAGTCCCCGGGAAGGGGCTTTTCTTTTTCATCCTGCCAAGTTCCACCAGTGAGGAGAGCTGCCTGTTCCCCCACCGTTTTTTTTCTGAATTGGTACCCATATCTGCTTTCATCTTTATACAAGACAAACATAGTCATTTCCCTGTTTTATTATTAACACTCGGTGTAATTGCTTGGGCTCTCAGCTGTGACCTGTTAGAGATTCACTCAGCTGTGGAATTTTCAAGGGGAATACAGCCTCGCTGTTAAAGACCGCAATATGCATTTTTTTTTCCCAACCAAATCTATTTGCCTGTAAGCCCCCAAGTCAAATCTCTTGTTGAATTTGTTCAAACATAAATGAAGAGTTGAATTTACATAGATTTAATGTCTTATAATCTTTCTGGTCTGGGAATCTATATTCAAGACTAGATGCATCAGCTCAGATATATCGCGTTTAATGCTGAAAATAATTTTAATCCCTCTAAAGCCCAATCCTTTTGCACATTACTAAACCCGAGCCGCCAATCCTCTCTAATAGGACATACAAAACCTGCTGCTAACTAATAAATACGCTTTTCTAGGATTGGGGCCATGTGCATGGGGCTGTTTAAAAAACAAATATTAAAGCGCAAACAATTTTTGCAAAAAAAAAAAAAAAAAAGACTTGATTTGTTTTTATTCCTGAGGACTTCACCCCTGCCCACCCAGTAATACAAATGGTGTCCGTTATTGGGGGTTATTGGAAGAACGTGGAATAAACATTCCACCAGTTATATTTACCCAAATCTCACTTGAATGGACACAATTCATGCATGCAATCAATATTCATTGAGTCCCTGGGACACGCCAGGTACAGGCGTGGGTGCTGATCATACAGCAGTGAACAAAACCTACATCTCTCTCGCTGTCTTGGAGCGGATGTTCCAATGGGGACAGACAAGCAAACAAATGCAAATAAATGTGTAACCTGTCAGGTGGCAGTAGATCCGTGCTCAGAACAACAGCACTGCAGAGTAAGAGAGGGAGGTGGCAGTGGTAGGCATCACATGGTGGCTACAGAGACTGCTGCTTAGAGGTGACCAGAGTTGAATGAAATGGGCAGAAAGAACACCGATGTGCAGGTGATGCAGAGCGTTGTCATGGGCCTTGCTCAGCCGCACCCCCGTGACCATGTGCATTTGCAAACTCACATTGCTGTTCCCCCTAAAAGGTGGAGTCTGTTTCCTTACCTCCTTGAACCTGGACTTGGCATTGCTCAACGCAAGGGCACACCAAGCAACTGGCCAAGACAATGTTGGAGAAATCCTTTGGTGCCTAGGTCCTGTGCCCCTTTCAGCTCCTGCTTTTTGGAGTCCTGCATCCATCAGACTCGGAGCTCATTCTGGCCTCCTGGAGACTGATGTGCTCCATCAAACAGCCAGCATGGTGGCCAGACCCATGAGTAAGTCCATTGTGGACCATCAGAAGGCAGAAGCCACATTATGGTTTGGAGGTGAGGTGTCCCCCAAAAGCTCACGTGTGAGACAATGAAAGAAGATTCAGAGGAGAAATGATTGAGGTGTGAGAGTCTGAACCCAATGGGTGATTTAATCCCTTGATAGGGATTAACTGAAGTGGTAGGGTGTGGCTGGAGGAGGTGGGAAATGGGCATGGCTTTGGGGATATATTTGTATCTGGCGAGTGGAGTCTCTCTCTCTCTCTCTCTCTCTCTCTCTCTCTCTCTCTCTCTCTCTCTCTCTCTCTGCTTCCTGATGATGTGAGCTGCTTCCCTCTGCCATGCTTTTCCACCATGAACCCGGAGGAATGGAGTCAGCCTTCTATGGGCTAAGATCTCTGAAACTGTGAGCCCTCCAATAAACTGTTTCTCCTCTAAAATTGTTCTGGTCAGATCATTTAGTCACAGTAACAAAATAGCTGATTAAGACACCACATGGATGATCCTAGGTAAAAAGAGCAGAAGAGCGTCTCCACAGAAATGTGAAAAAAAAACGAATCAGTGGTCTTCTGAAGCATTCATTTGGGGATGGTTTGTTACACAGCAAGAGCTAGCTGCAACATCAGGGGAAAAGTGTCCCTAGAAGAAGAATAGCAGTGGAAATGTCCTGAGGCAACTGCCCTTAGGGGGAGGGACTTGAGAGGACTACCGGGTGGCAAGTATGAATGGAGTGGAGTATGCATGAGTCCTTGACCTTTCTGAATAATATCTGAAGAGCTTAGAGTTCTTTCACTAGAAACTACGCAAGCAGTGGCTACTCCTATTTCCTACCACCCTCCTGCACCACTAACGACTATCAATGGAGGTCTTTTCTGGTTATCTTATTTAATTCTCATGGAAACCCCTTGTATCACTGTTCCCAGTTCAGAAATGAGGCAACTGTACTTGCCCATGAGGAGTTTCTTACTCAGCCAGTGGGAGGGAGGACCAAAACCTATTCTAAACCTAAAGCCCCGTTGCCCTCACTGGCTTGCCTGGCTGCAACCCTCAGTTCCGTCCCAGACTGACAACCTGGTGGTCCCTTCTCTTCCCATATGGATGAGCCAGGGGCTCCTTGTCAGTCTGACCCCTCATGCATCCACCAGCATGTGATGCCGTCCCAGGTCCCGCCCTTAGTCTGTTCCCTATAAAACTTAAAGTGCTTTTGCACTTGGACAAAACTTGCAGAGTGCTAAGAAGGTACTGTAATTTAAACTAGACGCACAGAACCGACATGTTTAGGACTGACTTCAGAAGGGAGGGTTTCTTTTTTGGTTATTGGTGGAGAAATGAATCATACTCAGCAAGGAAAGGCTAGGGACACACTATTAAATTTGTGGATGGCAACGGAGGCAGCATCAACATCTTGGGAAGGGGCTGGGGAGATAGCTCAGTCGGTAGAGTGCTTGCCTTGCAAGCAAAAGGCCCTGGGTTCGATCCCCAGCACCCAAAAAAAAAAAAAAAAAAAAAAAAAAAAAAAAAAACATCTTGGGAAGGAATGTTAGGACTAACTAGCTAAGATATTCAAAATGATTCCGCTAAAGACAATGTCCCCATGGATGGAACGGGAGAACATTATGATAAATGAAGTCAGGCAGGCACAGAAAGCCATATATGGCCTGATCTCACACAGCATGTGGAATCTAAAACCATCAAACCCATAAGAGCAGAGTGTAGACAGGTGGTTACAGATTCTGGGGGGATGGGGAAAATGGGGGAGATGATGGGCAAAGCATACAAAAATCCCAGGAGAAATATTTTTTTTTCTTTAAATCACATAGCATGGTGAGTACAGCTAATAACAGTGCACTGTACATTCCAAAATTGCTGAGTGAATTTCAAATATTCTTACCACAAAAAAATAAGTCTTTGATGGATGGACTTAATCGGCTTAATTTATTTATTTCACATCACATTCATAAATCTTAACATCAATGTGTACCCCATAAATACATAGGACTGTAAAATTCTAATTAATGGTAATCATTTAAAACATTAATAAAGAAATGTTCAATATGTAGATGATAATATTCTTTTTTTTTTTTTTTTTTTTTTTTAATAAGTGAAAAACCAAGCTGGTGTGGATGGCTAATTGAGGCGTATGAGCAGCCCTGGGGTGCCCTTTGGGAAGGTATTAGGTAATGTAGTTAAGAAAAACAAACCTCAACCATATTTATGCCCCATCCAGCTGAGCAAAGGATCTAAGGCTCACAGAACATTCCGAGCACTTCAGCCAGTTCACTGTCATGGCCTCAATTTCTGCAGAATATGTGTACAGCCCACATCCTGGGTGAGGCATGCAGGTTTCCAAAGTGGAACTAACAAATTCCAATGGAAAACAGTTTGCTATTCATTCATCCTTTGAGCAAATCTTTCCTGAGCCTCCAAATTTGCATGAGTTTAAAGAGTTTCTAGAGTAATTCAGATGCTGTACAAATTTTACCCAGAACCTTGACACTGGAAGCGGCCTCCCTGTTAGATGGGGTTGTGCTCTTTCTAAAGCTTGCTGAGACAATGACAGAAAATAGCACATCTAACTTGCTCAGCGTGGTGTCCAGCTAGAGTAAGTTCTCGGTAAGTGTCTGTTGAACAAATAAATGGAAAAAAACTGTAAGAATGGCAATTCCTGGCCATTTACTGTCCCAGCCAGTGTTCCACATCTTTGCATATATGTACCATCTCATCGTATGTTCTTAACCACTGCATCACATGCCTCTCGTGTACAAGAACAGGAAGTTACTATCTCTTGGGTGCCATCTTGAATTTTTAAGGTTGAGACCACTATCGTGTGGATAGTCCTTCCAGTCAGTCATAGGGCTCTAGAGACCACTGGTCTGATGCTGGGTACCAATCCTGATGCCCCATATCCCATACTATAGGTGTCACCACTTATTAGCCTTCTAGAAGGTGGGTAGAAGATGGAACATGCCTTAGTAGTCTAAAAGCTAAAGACCCCTCATCTAGAATTGTGGGTCATCTGAGTCAGAATGGTCCTAAAGTAGTGCATCCAAATGTTGTCAGATTGTCAACTCACAAGATCCAGAAAGGAAAGGCATGTGCACGAGGTCACACAGCAAGTGATGGCCCTTCTGGATCCAGAACCCCAGCCTTCTGGAGCTGAGGTTTCTACATTACTCAGTGAGGACTTTCTCAAATGAGTCTCCCCTTCCTACTGCAAGGTCCTTCCTTTCCTTTAAAACCCAAACACAGCAAAGGCAGGGCTCTCCAGAGAAGGCATGAGAGTCCGGTGGCCAAGTCATGCATTTCCAGTTGACCCCAACTTGAGACTTCTGATGAACGTCCCAAGTGAGATGATGCACTTGGGAATACATTAACCTGATTTAAAGAAGGAAAGGTGCATCCCATGGCAGAGAAAAAAAAGGAAGGAAATTCAGGGCCTATGGTGCACAATCCAAAGACGCCAGATCCCGCGGGGATGTATTCCTTCAGTCTTGTGCCCTCAGCTCTTCATCCTCCTCCTCCTGGTCCCCACCCTGGTGTCTCCTACAGCTTTACCCCCAAGTCCTGCTACCAGGTTTGGTGTATGATTAATGAATATATGTTTAAATAAACCCTCTAATTATCTTATGAAGAGTATAGGTACTTTGCATCAAGTCTTTATTAGGAAAAGCATGAAATGGAAATAGTTGACAGGTGCCTCTATTTTATAATCTTGTTTTAGCATCTCCTGATTTTTCAAATGTGACATTACCCTCCACGAAGGCGGGCACCCACGGATGGAGACATCTTGAAGAATGGATATGTTTTCTTTCCTCTCTGGGGTCTTGGGCCTCCTCGACCCTTGTCTGTGGCCCCCCTGTTCACTCCTAGAACAGCCCTTATATCCCTGAGCCATGCCTGAGTTCTGTCCCCTGCAACCCCACCCCACACCTTCCAGGCCTGACCCCATTCTCCCTCACCCTTCACCTGCTCCCCCGATGCTCGGTTGGCCTCCATTTCAGGGGCCTCCTCCACCCACCATGAAAAATTTCATCTCAGGGTTTGCAGAGTCCTGTGTAGGGGCGCCTGTGGGGCTTCATGCATAATTAATGACCACTCAGCTACACATGTTTTCTATTAGCAATTCAGACTCTTTTAGGACATTTAAAACATACTTTGCAATTCACCAAAATTCTGGGAGACATTTAAATAGGAGAAAAAAAATCCATAAAAGCACAGAATGTTTGAGGTTTCTGGAAGGAGGTTTTAATGAAGAATTTCTCCCCAGAGGAGCATTTCCTGAAATGCTTTTCGCTCTGTTCCACAAGTTTCTCTAGCGGAGTACGAGACCAAATCGTAGGTCTCCTCAAAAACAATGTCAATGGAATACATTTTTTTTTTTTAAGAAATGGTCCCAGGTTACCATAACAACCAAGGTTCCAACATCATGTTGACTAACTGCAAAGTGATATGATCAGGAAGACCAGAGATGAGAACAAAAGTATCAGGTTGCTATAGCAACTGGATATACCAAAAAAAAAAAATGGGGTTGTTTCAATAGGGATGTTTTCAGTACAAAATTAAATGTAAAGAATGCTTCTTAGGTAAATGATCACCTAGGAAATTTTTTAATTAGCCAAGAGACTTTCTATTATTTTGTTTGCTTCCCAGAGCTCTGAGATATAAGCTGTATCAGTTAGCTATAGCTGTATAACAAACAGTCCAAAGACTTAGTGACTCTAAACAATGTCCACTTATTTTTCTTATGCATCTGTGGGATGGTTTGAGGGAGTTTTGCTGATCTGCCGTGGGCTCAGATTATATTATCTGGTTATGCTCATCTCATTCTGCCTGGGTTTGTTCAGGAGTCTTCAGGCAGCTAGCAAATCATCTGGGGACTGGATAGGCTAAGGAAGGCTTCAGCTGAGATTGGTAGGCTTTGTTGTATGCAGCCCTCCATCCTGCAGTGTGCTACCCTGGACTGGCCTTCATGATGGGGCAGGGTTCCAGAAAGAATATCAAATGTCAGAAGACCTCTTGGAACCTAGATGCAGCTCTGTCAAACTCCCTTCTCCACCATCTTCTGTTGACTAAAGCAAAGTACAGTTTCAGACTACATGGAAATAGATACCATTTTTGAAGAAAGAGCTTCAACATCCCATTTTACAAGTAATTGATTAAGATGCCAACTTTTATATATAATATCCCCTTGAAATCACACATGCAAATTAAACATGCAAAAGTCAAACAAATCCACCTAAATATTAAAAGCATTTGGCTTCCAGAGAGCAAAACGATATCATAAAATGCCAAATTAAAGCTGTGCATTAGATAGCATTTTGACGATGCTTTTGTCAGGATTTTGTACTTGTTCTTTAATTCTCTTCCTTTCCTTTAAAACTGAACAGAGTCGAGTGACCACTTGAGCCCCAAGAGGCATATAATTGAGGTTGAAGACGAGATTGCCTGAAACGCTCACTCATCAGCTGATGCAGAGACGTTTAGGGAGGCCATGAAAATTGTGGTTTCTGAAGTCACGTGGCCCGGAGTCTGATTTTCTCGCAACCTCTAACTAGATACATGAACTACTCACTTCTGCATGTTAAACTGTCTTGTGGGATTTCAAGGAGATATTATACGTAGAAGTTGGCATCTTGATAAATTGTTTGCAAAAATTGATTCCAGTTCTCCATCCTTGCCTGGATCTGCTCCCATTGCAATGAATGGGGCCTTTGACCTCCCTGATCCTTGGTACCCTCACCCATAAAAAAATGGATAGAATATTCATCTACTTTATTGATACTAAGTCGGTCACGTTACAGTCAAGCATAATAGTTGTGTGTCCTGCGGCTGATGGCTTCCCAGATTCAGTCAATATGGCGGTGCCTTTCTCAGAGAGTTGGGTTAATCCAGGTGGACAGATTAGAACAGTGTCTCTAGGAAGTGCAAGACAAATGTGATCTACGAGTAGGAGAAAAATCCACTTTGGGCATACATGCCAGTCTTAAAGAGGAAGATACACTAAATATGTACATCAAGCTGCACATGGTTTGAATACATACCAGGGAAGGACAGCTTGTGTCTGTCCCCGGGTGATGTTTTAAGAAAAGAAAGCCAAATTTCTGGGGCTGGGACTGGGGCTCAGCTGTGGAGCATTTGCCTTAAATGTGTGAGGCACTGGGTTCATTCCTCAGTACCACATAAAAAGAAATAAATAAATTTATTGTGTTCATCTACAACTAAAAAAAAAAAAAAAAAAAAAAAAACCTCAAACTTCCCTAATGGTGAGTGCCAGCTACAATTTTCCTTGATTGTATTTTAACTGTCACATCAACCACGGAGGGACCATCCCATGAACCCATTTTACGAAAAATGAAACCGAGAATCAATGAGGTGGGCGGAGAGGGCATGGAGGGTCACAGACTCAACTAGAGGCCTTGAGAACTTGCACCCAGATATCTTTGACTCCAAATCATCATTGTGGGTCAATTTCCTGGGGGGCACAAACAGCAGACAGAAGGGGGAATGGATGGCTCTATTGCTTTAGAGCTTAGAATTATTTGTTAAATAGGAGGAGGGGCAGTTAGTCAATGCTGATCAGGACTTCTCTGTAGGAGGTGCTTGAGAGAGCAATTTGGTTAGAAGCAGGGCTGGGGACTTTGGAAATAATGTTTGCACAGAAAGCAAGAGGTTTTTTATATAGATTGCATGTTTGTTTGGGGGAGGCTTAATAGAGGTTATGAGGGACGAGCCACCCCTTCTGGGAAATCAGTGCACCCTATAAAATGCTGCTTCATCCTCTCTGCTACTGAAATCCCAGTGCCTCTGTGGACCTTCCTACCTGATCAAACACGGGGGAGCCTCCACGCATCTTTATCTGTGTTTGCATCCCTGGGTAGCCAGACCCCGCTGCTCAGTGTTTACTACATAAATTTTTCTGATGCCTACACTGTCCCCCAGGAATTCATTAAATACGTAGACTGGAAGTCTACAGAGGAGATAGCGCCGAGTGTTCCATTCTGCAAAGGGATCTCCTTCTGCAGGTCGTGGAGAGACTCGAGAGTGTGATCGTCATCTAAATAATAAGCAGGAAATCATGTGGCTCTTTGCACTGCTGTTGAGGCAGGAGGCAAGAGGCATTCCATCAACACTTCTGCAGGTGTGCACTGTCTTTCTGTAATTAACCTTTCCTGTGTTTCAACACTGCGTCAGATGGCGATGGGTCTCATTTACCTGAGGGACAGACAGGTACCTGGTGGGAGACAGTCAGGGTTCTTTCCAGATGCTCAGTGAGTGAGACCAAGCAAAGAGAAAGGAAAGGAGGGAGAGGGTAAAGGAGAAAAGGAAAGGGTTTCAAGAGGAAGAGATGAAAACTTTCCTGCTTCATTTCTTATGTGGAATGAGGTTTCATGTCCTCAAATAATGCAGATACTATAAAATGATGCAATGATAGTATTCTTCCTCTCAAGAGGACTATTCATTAAAATGTTTTCATATTGTTTTGCAGAAAGAATGCCCTTTCTCCTACCCCCACCCCTACAAATTATTTTTTGAGTTCAAAGTCACAAGAGAGTCTCACGTGATAGTGTGAATCTAATGGTGACCTCACACCCCTGGCGTTGTCCCTAAGAACCCTTAAACAGCTCCGATTTCACACCCTATGCCGATGTCTTGCAAAGCAAGTCCCCTTTGATGTGAGTCTTCAGGGTTCACAGTGGAGACCAGTGTTCCCTATGAGATCTTAATGACATGGCAAGTCATACCCAGTGAACAGTCCCGTGGATCTCACGTTGTGAGAAATAGAAAGCCCAGTCCATTTTTAGCATATAGAATTTAGTTCACAATGTAAAATGACTTAGGATGTAAGAAAATCAGCCCAAGAGGAAACAGAACAAATGGTTACCAGCAGTTAACACTTGAGTATGACAGATTCACCGTCCCCAGACCAGCAGGAGGTGAGGGGGAAGATCCTGGCCTGATCAAGGAGGATAAAATTCACACCTGCCAAAATGCACCCAATCCCAGGAAGTCCTTCCTGCCACCAGAGCTGAGAACAACTACAGGTGCATTTCCCTAAATAAGACCGAGGTGATGTTCTGTTGAGGAGGGTTGTGCGTCCCTTAGTACTCAGCCAATGAGGAGCCAGGGGAGGGACAAACACCATTCTAACAGCCCAGGGCTGTGGCCGCTCCCAGAGACATCTGATCTTGCACGACTGTCAGTAAAGCTGGGTGTGGTGGTGCACGCCTGTAATCCTAGTGATGCAGGAGGCTGAGGCAGGAGGATCACCAGTTTGAGACCCACCTCAGCAATTTAGCGAGGCTCTAAGCAACTTAGTAAGACCTGTCTCAAAATCATAAATATATATATAAATAGATCGCTGGTAAAGCCCTGCTTTTTTTTTTTTTTTTTTTTTTTTGCGGTACTGGGGATTGACCCCAGGGCCTTGTTTGTGAAGCAAGCCCTCTACCAACTGAGCTGTATCCCCAGCCCTAAGCCGTGCTTTTTGTACAAATGCACATGTTCCTCACAGTTTTATGCTTCAGTTTCATCTTTCACATATTTTCAAGAAGACAATCTCAAACACATCCTGGCTGAAAATCCAGACTTGTCGAACAACTCATTATTATGCCATCCCAATGGGTGGACATTTGAGTCCCTTCTTTATTTTGGTCCCTGTGACTGGGCTGGTGCACCAGGACCGGAGCTTGGAAAGCCTGGGGGCTCAGTCAATGGGCAAGTGGGGCTTCCTTCCCCACCTCCGTTTCCTCCTCTTTTATGGATTAATCTATGCTGACTCCCCAACCTCTGGTTTTAAGCTAACCTCAAATTCCCATTACCAGTGGACATAGTATAGATAGAAAAATGAGAATGTATTCCCAGCTGCCACTGGCTCCTGACATTCTCCTTAACCTGGTTCTAGGTGACAGGTGTTCTTGTCCCTGGTCCCTAACTGCTCCAGGCCACCCACAAGCTCCCTTTGGCTCGTGCCCAGGATGTCCAGTACTGCCCTGACACCTAGACTGCCTTCCCTCCTAAGCTTCACACCCTAAACAGACAGTAGAAGCTATTATTGTTATTATTATTTGCTAGTGATTAAAAATAGCCTATAATGAAAAACCAAGTTTAGTTTAAAAGTCCAGATTTCCATCGTCTTTTGAAAGAGTGGAAGATTTGGCCGTGAGACTTTCCTTCTGGTGGGAAAACGTACTAGAAGGAGATGAACAAAGGCTGATTTGTATAGAAGAGTTCTTCTATATGGCCTGCTTCCCACGGTCCCCAGCACTCAGACAACACGTGTGGGTGAAAGCCCCATCAACCTGTCCGCCAGCCTCCCAGCCTCTGACGTATTTCTGAGGTGGATCTACAGGATGTCCGAAAGTCTAACTTCCATTTATCCAGAAAGGACATCCCAATGATGTTGGAATCATTTCCTCCAGGGCATAGCAGATATGAATTGTCAGCAAGCAGGTTCTAATTTATGGGAGTTTACCATTTATTTATTTACTCAGAGTTCTGTGGAATTCTGAAAGCTCTTGACTGGCTTCCAGACCACCACCCTCTCTACCCACCATCCATTCAATCCGCCAGGACTGCTCCCCCAGGACAGAAGCTGTCTCAGATGACCTTGAACACCTTCTCCACCTTGATACCGTTCTATGCACATCTCACCTCTGCATGTCATTCTTAGGATGGCTCATGACAAGGCTGAGCCCGATCTCATTAGCAGAAAATGGAAGAAACAGGGAAAAGGCCATTCAACCAACCAAGCGTTCAGGAGGATGTTGGGATGATGGAGATGGTTGGATCCAGGTCTAGGCTGTAAGAGGAAGTCAGACTGACCAGGAACTGGGAGAAGGACGGACATTGTTCACAGGGTGGGCTCAGCAGAGGGCATAGCACTATCCCAACAGTGATGACCACAGTGAACATCAGCTAGCAGGGCTGCCTATAGTCACCGAGTCAAAGTACAGCAGCCTCATCTCCAGGGACAAAAGGAGAGATAGGTAAAAATAAAGCAAACCTTCATTTGACTAAGCCCACCCAAGAGGTTATCATGGTAGACACATAAATGGAAAGACCATTAAAGTTTAACGAGAACCAATTACTATGGCAAGCACCATGGAAAAGCTATTACTCACCCCTGCTTTACAGATGAGAAGACTAAAGACCAGAGGACAGAGTGCTTTAGTACTGGACCCAGGACTTAGACTTATTTGACTCCAGTGCTTGTTTCTCTATATGCTCTGAGTTGGATCTCTTTTAGTTGGATTCCAATTTGGGGACTTTGGCTCTGAGCAGACATATAATAACATAATATCAAAATGGCCACTCAGTGTTCAATAGCCTTTTCCCTGATGTTCAGTCCACAGATTGAGATGGGACTCCATCATCAACTCCAGGAGGTTGAGAACTCACTTGGTGACAATGTTCCTCCTGCCTGGCCACACGGGGTTAGTTCAGGGTGAGCTCAGGAGCTGAGCCAGTTTAGCAGGGAGGCAGAAAAGAAGGAAAGAAGGAAAGGAGGAAGCAAAGAAGAGAAGGAGGAGGCAAGAAGGAGAGAAGTGAGGGAAGGAGGGAGGGAGGGAGGAAGAAAGGAAGGAAGGAAGGAAGGAAGGAAGGAAGGAAGGAGGGGGAGGGAGGAGGGAGGGAGGGAGGAAGGAAGGAAGGAGGAAGGAAGGAAGGAAGGAGGGAAGGAAGGAAGGGAGGGAGGGAGGGAGGAAGGAAGGAAGGAAGGAAGGAGGGGGGGGGGGAGGGAGGGAGGGGAGGAGAAAGAAGAAGGAAGGAAGGAAGGAAGGAAGGAAGGAAGGAAGGAAGGAAGGAAGGAGGAAGGGAGGGAGGGAGGGAGGGAGGGAGGGAGGAAGGAAGGAAGGAAGGAAGGAAGGAAGGGAGGGAGGGAGGGAGGGAGGGAGGGAGGGAGGGAGGAAGGAGGAAGGAAGGAAGGAAGGAAGGAAGGAAGGAGGGGGAGGGAAAGTGCTCCTTTTCCCCTGGGACTCAACAATGAGACACTCTGAAGCTAAAGCTTGCCACCACGAGATCAAAACTGGTTACGGAATGACGTCATCACAGAGATCTGAGCCCTGAGATGAAAGAAGAAAGAGAGAGAGACAAGGTCCTTCCCTAGGACAGTATTTGAATCCTTGGGTCCAGCTAAACCTAAAACTGAATGGCTCGTGCTTTTCCTACTCTGGAGCCAATACACTCCTACCTGCTTAGACCAGTTTGGTCCAGTTTTCTGTTACTTCCCATGGAAGAGTCCCACTCGAATTCTGGACAAGCAGAAAGGGCAAAGTATGCCAAGTGCCAATGTATCTGCCCAGGACTCCTGAACCTGTCCTCCCTCTGGTCTCAGTTGTTCCTAGATGAGGGTGTCTAGTCAAGATGGCGGTGGGAGTCCAGGATTGCTGGAAGGTGAGTCTGGCTGTCAGTCACCCTGACCCAACACTGCACTTTAAGCCAGCACCACGCCCTGAAGCAAGGAGGTACTGGGTGAGGACGGATCTACTGTTGGAGAAAGACAGCGTGCCGTTCCCCGGCGGGCACAACTAATTTACTAGTGCTTTCTGTGTTGGCAAACAGGCATCCAGCTGAAGTTGTCTGTGGAAATAATTAATCAGACTTAAAAAGAAGAAGAAAGAAAGAAGAATCCCTTGACAAGTTTTCTGTATCAAAAGCTGTGCAGAGACACTGCAGCACCAGGGGACTGGGGATGTGGGCAGGAGGCTCTGTGACTGGAGACTCGGCTCAGAAGCCGGGAACAGAGCGGAAATCAACAGGCCCTTCAGAGGATGAGATCTGTCATACGCAGCGTAGCCCCTGTCCTGCCAAACATCTTCATCAGATCTCGAGGACTCGCTGTCACCAGTGAAGAGCGGCGAAGGTGTCCTGGTAATGAGGAGTGCAGAGGAAGGGAGAGCGTCTCCGACTGGAATCCCCAGTCGATCAGCGTAATTAACGACGGATCGGTTAATTAAAAAATCCAAGCTGATCAATGGCGGGGTGGCGTGTGGACATTCCGAAACCAGAGAGAAGGAGAGAGTGCTGCGTGATTCCTCCATATGGCGTCGGTGGGATGTGGAACTGGAGGGAGGTGCTTGGTGGGTAGGTGTCTGGCTCCCTCGGATTTCAGATGGCAATACAGAGCCCTTGCTGTCTCTCCCCTGGATGAGCCATGGAGAACTGCGCTGGAAGAGAGTCCCGGTCCCTGATATGATGAAGGGTCTCTAGGGTCTCCCATCTCCTCCTGTTCCCTTTCTGGGTCCAGAACCAACGTCACAGAGTACTTTGGAGGTCCTCTGCAGGTTTTCCCCAGCAGAGCTCGGCTGGGGACTTAGAACGTGGGCACTGATGAGGGCTTTCGGTTTTTGTCCCAAACACTAACAGATCATGAGCCTGGGTCCAAATTCCTTAATCACTCATGTCAAGCCCACCCCTCACCCCTGGCTGTGGCATGGCTGGGGAGGGCATCCCTTCTCACCTCCGCGGCTGCAAGAACAGGACGCAGCCCTCTGTGAGGAAGATCCCCTGCAGACGCTGTGGACTGGTCCCTCTGGCACCTGGTGCATCCTTCTGTGCAATCTCAGCTGACCTTTAGAGAGATCTCTCGTGAGAACTCCCCTGTCATCTCTTTTGGGGTGACCCCAGACTTGGGTTAGGAGTGATAAAACAGCGTTTGTGCTCAGATGAAGCAACGACGGATGCTCTGGGGATACGTGTCGAGCATCTGAAGATGGTTGGGCTGTTTGAGAGCCAGGATCAAGGTGCTCAGGAAAGAGGGACATTAGGTTACCTCAGTGGTCACCAAGAAACCCTGAGAGCAAGAAAAGATGCTGGTGTAGCTGTTCACCAGAGCCAAACTATGGAACTGGCCATGGTGTCCATCAATGGATGGATGGAGAAAGAAAAATGTGAGTGTTATTCAGCCATAAAGAAGGATGAAATCAAGTCACTGGCAAGGAAATGCATGTGACTTGAGAACATTATGTTAAGCAAAACAAGCTCAGAAAGTCAAGGGTCACCTGAGATCTCTCGTATGTGGGAGCTAGAAAAGAAAGATGGGAGATCTCATGAAAATTTCAGAGAGATCAAAATCAGTGCAAAAGAAGAAAGGAACCAGGCAGAGAGAGGAGGAGAGGGAAAGGACAGATACTAAGAACGGTATCAGACAAATCATATTGTTACATTGTGTGCATACAACGAACCCTGCCTTTGTGCGCAACTATAATGCGCCACTAAAAACATGGAAAAGAAAACAATATAGTGTTCATTTCAGGGTTGCTACCTTCTTTGCATATCATGGAGCCAATAAAATGTTTTTTATGTTTCAAACGTTCCAGTAGATGTTGAATAAAATACTTGGAAGTAAAAGAAATAAGAGCTGGGGTAGACGGAGCTGAGTGGAGTCCCCTCTGGGTGGAGAGGACCCACAGCACGTTCCCTGGCTTCCTGCGAGCTTATGGGGCCACAGACAGCTCTGATCCCAACAAAAGGAGAACGGACGTCGAGCTCAAGAGATGGCCCCATCTCCTGAGATAGGTCTCAGGCGCTCGCACAATCTTTCTTGTGGGGTCAGAGTTCTGTTTCTCTCCTTTGGCCACAAGGAGAACCCCTCAGACACAGATCCAAGGTCCCAACAACCATCAGCACGATCACAGTGAGTTGTGTAATAATGAGTTGTGAGGGTTTCACACACGTTCCAGTCTGGATTTCTTAACGCCATCAAAACCCCAGGGAGGTGTTTTGGGGTTGTCAGCAGCACCTTCACAGATCAGCCTGAGCAGAACCCACTCTGGGTTCTGCTAGCTGCACCTCCTCAGAGAAGAACGAGGCTGGGGCCCTGACAGGCGTCAGGGTTGCCCATCAATCAACAGACTGGTTCATGGCTCCAGCTTCTCTAACCCAAGCCTCCGCCTGTTTTGCCAAAGTTGGCAACTAAGAGACCCTCGCCTCTCGACCACTTGAGTTCACTGCTGGGAATAAAAGGTAATGGTTTCATTAACTATAATGAAACAGTCTGGTGCTTCTGGGTCAGTAAGCAAACCGGACCTCACACCCCACGGTCTGGTCGGCATTCAGGAAAAAGAGAGAGAAGGGGTGGGGGTGGGAGAAGGAAAGGGAGGGAGGAAGAGAGGGAGGAGGGAGGAAGAGAGGAGATGGGGAGGGAGGAAGAGAGGAGATGGGGAGGGAAGAGAGGAAGGAAAGGGAGAGAAAGGGGATGGGTGGGAGGAGGGAAGGGAGGCAGGAAGAGAGGGAGGAGGGAGGAAGAGAGGAGATGGGGAGGGAGGAGAGGAAGGAGAGAGAACAGGAGGGGAGGGAGGGGGAGGCGGGGAGAGGGGAGGTGGGGGGGATGGAGGGAGGGGAGTGGAGTAAGAGGAGACAGCGCTGGCCACCTTGAGGCCCTGCCCTGGCCCCTGGACAGGGTCCCCGCTGCCGGCACTTCTGCCACTGCCTGGTCACAGCATGGTCTGTGCCAGGGTCTCTGAGCCAGAGCCTCACAGTGGCTTCTTTGGGCCCCTGCCCCAGGCTGACTTGAAGTCCTACTGGGATTCCCACTCTTTATACCACAGTCTTGGGCCTCGGCCTCTGCTCAGGTCCTTGGGGCCAGAAACTCCTCCGCCAAGTTTTCCCTGGGGCAATCCTGGGGCTCCTGTGAACTGACTGTCAGGCGCCAGGGTCAGTGGCCTCTCCGGCTCCTCCCCCTGGCCGGCCTCGGTTTCCTCATCCGCGCTGCGGAGGGGCTGGGCCAGGTGTCCTCTGAGGACGCTCCCAAAGCGCGACTCCAGCATGACGCTCTGCTGCAGATTAAAACAGGCAAATGACACAGGGGACCCATCTCTAGTCTCCCTGCACAAATTCGCCTCTGTCCCCGGAAATGAGAGGATTAAACAAGAAAGCGGGCCGTCAGCCCTGCTGCGAAGCCCAGACATGATGGACAGGCAAGAATCCCCTAATCAGGCAGCAGGAGGGTTCCGTCCATCAGCTGCAGCCCCAGAGCTGTCCACCCCCTGCTGAGCCTGTGCGCCCTGTCACCCTGACTTCTTAGGGCCCAGGAGCCCTCTCTGCCAGCTTAGCGCGCTCTCTGGTGTCGCTGGCCTGCTCCAAAGCCCACATTTAAAGCCTGCAGGAAGCAATCTAAAAATATGAGCGTCACTGGACCTGATTTCTTTTCCTTCTTTTGACAAAAGGAAACTCTCCAGGGGTCGTTCTGAGCTGAGGCCCAAATAACAAACAACAGGCCCTTGTCCCGCCCCTAGCTCAGCCCCTTTCCCCAGCAGAGGTGGGGAGGGGGCTTCAGAAAGGTCTGGTGACTCGCCAGGAATCACATATCCACTGTCACTCGCTGGGTATAATTCAGAGCTCTGGTAGGACCTTTTTTGGGGGGTGAGGGACAACAACTTCTGTGGTTGAATTATGATTTAACCACCGCCATTGTGTGTGGTTACATTACGCCCGGTCCATCAGGACCGAGATTCTAAGACTCTCTCACACTTTCTGGATAGGACCATGGCACTCGACCCTGGCCTCCCAGTCAGTTCTGGGTGAGGGTCTGCACCTGGTCCCAGGCCTCTGCATCCTTCTCTTCAGACACACGCCAATGTGGGTCACCAACCTGTGTGACACTGGGTGAGCTCCTCAATTTCCCCAAGACGTGGTTTCTCCACCTGCCACCCAGGATGATGGTAGTGTCAGGAGGTCAGTGTGAAGACTACTTGTGACCACAGATGAGAACTACTCAAACGACATGCCCAGTGGTCATTTCCATGGGGGGTACTATTATTTCCCAATGCTATTAACCGTAATGGTGTTGAACTGGTGCTCTTTAGAACATCTACAGGGCAAAGAATGGTGATCAGAGGTGGTTCTGTGTCACCACGAAAATCAAGAGAAAGTGACAATAAATAAATGTCTGTGTTGCAGCCTGTGACCGGGGAAGCATGATGCTCTGCGTGAGGACAGTGGCAGAGGGAATGACTGTCACTCAGGACCTGATTTCTTGTACACTCCGTCCAGTGGGCAAGAGGAGAAGGGGCTGGCGGAGCTGATCTGCAAGCAGATATGGCAAAGATGGACCTGAAGCATGGGTGGCATGTTAGCGGACAACCCTGCCTGGCCCTCAGCGGTGCCTGTACCCAGGTGGTCTCTGCTCCCCTCCCTGTGTTCATGAGCCCCGAGGTTCTGCTCCCAGTCCTCAGCTCAGGGGCCCTCATGAGCCCGTGCCCTTTGCAGGGGTCTCTGCCCTCAAACTGGTGGCGTGGGCTGGCTTACACTGGCTCCCAGTTCCCACGGTTCCATGTCATTTGGGTGAAGACTGGCCTTTCTTTCCTGACCCCTAGTCCTCCGCAATTTCTGCCAGGCTCCCTGCTGGCCACTGGTTCTGAGCCATCTAGCTTTCCCGGACCCCTGAGAGAAATGGAGGAGGATGCATGGGAGACAGGCAGTTAGCCCTTGACTGGTGGGTAAGAGAAGGGAGGCTAATCAGCACAGAGGACGGTAAGCATCCTTGTGAAAAACAAGGAATCAGCCAGGGAGGTGCCACACGCCTGTCATCCCAGCGACTCCCGACGCTGAGGCAGGAGGATCCCAAGTTCAAAGCCAGCCTCAGCAAAAGCGAGGTGCTAAGCAACTCAGTGAGACCCTGTCTCTAAATAAAATACAAAATAGGGCTGGAGGTGTGGCTTAGAGGTCGAGTACCCCTGAATTCGATCTCTGGTACCCCCCCCCCAGAAAAGAAAGAAAGTCATCTTCATGCACTTCATCTCTCTCTGTCTCTATCTGTGCGACAGAGTATCACATGTATATCAATATAACTACATGTATCTTTTTTTCCACGTTTCCATTGGTGCATTACAGCTGTGCACAATCGTGAGGTGCATTTTTACAATTCCATTCACACACGATACGGCAACATTACTTGGCCAATGTCATTCCCCAACATCTCCCATGTCCCTCCCCTTCTGCCTGTCTCTGGTCACTTCCCTCTACTCTATCCATCTCCCTGTGATTTCCATGAGACCCCCCGCCCACCAACTTCCTTTGCCTTCTTCCTGTCTAGCTTCCACATATGAGAGAAAGCATGACCCTTTGGCTTCTTTCACTTAAACTGATGCTCTCAAAGTTCCATCCATTTTCCTACAAATGACATAATTCCAATTCTCTATAGCTGAATACAACCCCATTGTGTATACACACCACATTTTCCTATCTGTCTGTCTGTCTATCTATCTATTTATCATCTACCTAGATTGCTTTTTATATAAGAATATAGTAACTTCAGGTGACCAGAAAAAACCAGCTCATCCTATATGAGGAAGGATGATGGGGATCTGGCAGGTCTGAGGAGCTGTGAATTAAATTCTTAGGAAGGACATAGAATGATCCCATCTAATCTTTGTCGGGTCTTCGTGGAACATCTAGCCCAGGACTTGGATGAGCACGTGCTGTCAGGAGCCAGCTCTGAGGGACTGGGGAGGTGAGGCTGCTGAACAGGAAGGCAGACTTGCCCCTGTGGCCTAAGGCAGGTCCCCTGTCCCTGCTCTTAACCCTGTGCGCCTACTACACGATGCAGGCACGGCCTTCTGCAGGCTTTGCAAATTAAATGTGGGAAGAAGTGACGAGTGTCCCGTTAAGAGTGGGTGCTCTTCGCACACACCTTCCTTGCCTCTGAGGAGGCGGAAGTCTGTCAACGGACTATGTCCTAGAAGGCCGCTGCCAGGTCATGCACGAGGCCTGGTCAGCAGGCTTCATGGCCAGACGTCTCACATTCCTAATGTACATTGCGACACTTGCCTAAACGTCCATGGCAAATGATAAGAATCATAATGAATAAATAAGAAAATGAGTGAAAAACTAGTTGGGTCCACAAGATTGCTAGGTTCTGTTTCTGAGTCTCCATGCGAGCGGGAGCGGTTGGGTCAACACTGGTCCAGGGCTACCCACGGTCCATCCACAGTAGTCCCTGACTAAAACCAGCACGTCCTTGTTCCAGGTTGATGAGAGTCACACTTTCCACCGTCCTAATTTGACTCTTCCCGAGAAAGCCCGATCCACGTTCCCTTTCAGAATAGAATGTATGTTACCGAAAAATCTGCATCTTTCCAGACTATATTGCTACAACCTTCTGGAAGCAGACGTTTATTTTCCTCTCCATAACGTTTCTATGACTTTGGAGTTCATGCTGGACCACAGTCGCAACTAATATTAAAATTAACTCCTTGGGCTGTGATAGGTACTTACGATTATCTCACTTAATCTTTGTAAATGAGAGACCTCAGACTTCTGCTATGTCCCCCAGACCAGTAAAAGCAGACATGATAGTCATCAATCTAGCTAGGTAAGCTGTGGATTTGTGATGGGAAGGTCCTGTGTTGTGAGGATGTAAACATTGATGGTGGAACGTGAGGGATTCCTGGAGAGTATCTTGTAGTGAGGAAACTGAAGCCCAGAAAGGGAAAGAGGTTTGGCCAAGGTAACACAGCAAATTAGAGACACAGGGTTGAGCCAGGTGTGTCCTGTCTTCAGGTCTCTCTCACTTTCTGCAACAGATGTTAAGGAATCCTCTGAAAAAGCTAACAATATGTCACAGAAGATGGAAAAAGTCAGTGAAGGGGGAACGGGAAGAGGAAAGACAGTAGAATGAATTGGACATTATTTCCTCTGTTCACATACGAATACAGGACCATTGTAACTCCACATCAGGTACAGCCACAGGAATGGGAAGCTAGACTCCACGTTCGTATGATAGGTCAAAATACACCCTATTGTCATGTAGAGATATAAAGAACAAATAAAAAAGTAAGAACTGGGGCTGGGGTTGTGGTTCAATGGCAGAGCACTCGCCTAGCATGTGTGAAGCACTGGATTCGATTCTCAGTCCCACATATAAATAAAGGAATAAAATAAGGGTCTATCAACATCTAAAACAAAATTTTTTTAAAGTACAAACTGAAAAAATATAGTTAATGGAGCTACATGATGATATTTTCTCTTTTTAAAATTTTCTATTTGTTCTAATTAGTTGTACATGACAGAATGCATTTATACTTTTTGATCAATCACACATAAATGGAGTGTAATCTCTCATTTTTCTGATTGTACATGTTGCAAGATCACATGGGTCATACATGCACATGAGGTGATAATGTCTGCTTCACTCTGTTATCCTTCCTACGCCCATGCCCCCTCCCCTCCCTTTACTCCCCTCGACCTAATATAAAGTAACTCTGCTCTTCCCTAGCCTGCCCCGCTTAATTGTGAATTATCATCCACATATCACAGAAAACATTTGGCCTTTGGTTTTTTGGGCTTGACTTATTTTGCTTAGCATGATATTCTCTAACTCCATCCATTTACCAGCAAATGACAGAATTTCATTCTTCTTTAAATGCAAATCAAAACTACTCTAATATTTCATCTCACTCCAGTCAGAATGGCAATTATCAAGAATACAAGCAACAATAAATGTTGGCAAGGATGTAGGGAAAAAGGTGCACTCATACATTGCTGGTGGGAATGCAAATTGGGACAACCATTATGGGAAGCAGTATGGAGAGTCCTCAGAAAACTTGGAATGGAACCATCATTGACCCAGCTATCCCACTTCTTGGTTTTATACCCAAAGGACTTTAAAATCAGCATAGTACAGCGATGCAGCCATGTCAATGTTTATAGCAGCTCAACTCACAATAGCTAAGCTATGGAACCAACCTAGGTGTCCTTCAACAGAGGAATGGATAAATAACGTGGTACATGTACACAATTACTCAGCCTTAAAGAAGAATGAAATGATGACATAACAATACTTTCTAACCATGCTTTGATAATTTGTCAATCAGAAGTCCTGAGCTCAAACTCCAAATGGCCTGTGGAGATAAAGGCTCCTCGTGCAGGCAGAGTACCATGGAAAACAAAGAATACAGACAGATATTCCACCTTGGTGTCCAAGAAACAACAAGAATTGGTGGGAGCCAGGCAAAAGTCCACGTCTCGTTTGAAGAGATCTGCAGCCAGGTGAAGAGACGGAGAAGGAAGATAAGGAGGGAGGGAGAGACAGAACAAAGGCTAGAGAAAGAAGGAAAGAAGGGGGACGAAGGGCAGGAGGAAGAGGGTCTGGGGAAACCCACAGGGGCTGGAGCCGCAGTGGACAGGGTGCTTGGCCATAAAGACCCGAGTCCTCCTCCCGCTGTCTTCCTTCCAGCCTGTGGGTTGACACATCATCAACATCTTTAAGCCTCAGTTTCCTCTGCAGTAAACAAACAGCCATGTTGACCTCACCAGGCACCAGAGATGCCCTAAGAGAAGACTAGGGTCAGCTCTGCTCCTCCCACGAACACGCGTATCCTGGAACAGCTCAGGGCAGCCCTTGGGAGGACAGTGGGGAGGTCAGGAGAGCCGGGCAGGGCTTCTCCTGCAGGTGGCAGGTCTGCTGGGGGTGTGCAGGGGTGAAAGGTGCAGTAGGCAGGTGTCATTAACTGGTGAACCTGGACTTCTCTTCCCACCCCTGCGCCCACCCAAAAAGAGCGTGCAGACGGGGCTGGAGGAACCAGGTCTTTCTCTCAGTTATTCGGTCTGAGTCCTGCATGTTTTGGGGGCTCATTATGAAAATCCAGAGGCTGTATCTCATTAACCAACACTGTCCTAGATGAATGCAATGGCCGCTGGGGTCGCCACCACTCCCGGGAGATCCCTTCCTCCGGATCACGGGGCCTCTCCACCCCAGCTCCCTGCTGCACAGAGGGTATTTTTTTTCAACATTTCTAGCTACGTTGCTAAAGCTACGTAATTAGGTCTTCTGAGCTTTCACATGGTTCTGAGGGCTATAAAGGCAAGAATACTCTGATACTTTTCTTTCTTTTCTTCTTCTACTTTTTTTTTTTTTTTGTACCAGGGATTGGCCCAGGGACACTTAACCACGGAGCCACATCCCCAGCCCCTTTTATATTTTTTATTTTGAGACAAGGTGTTGCTAAGTTGCTGAGGCTAGCCTCCAAGTTGTGATCCTTCTGCCTCAGCCTCCTGAGCGGCTGGGATTACAGGCAGACGCCACTGCGCCCCGCTGGAGGGGCACTTTGGAAACACTGCACGTAAGGGGGGTGAGAACGCTGGCTTCAGGCTGTGCATGGTTTGCGGGGCGGGTTCACACGTCTTAGCTCATTTATCACCAGGCAGCTTATGTGGAGTCTACCTCTGCCACGCCAGGCACGGGGACCAGAGGCGCAGTGCTCACTTGCCTCCGTCGGCCTGGCTGGTGAGTGGCATGGCTGGGAGTCACTCGCGAGTCTTTGGTCTCCTGACTGTGATTCCACTGCCTTGACCCCTGCCGTAGCTATAACACACTGCCCAGCTCCGGCCAGGGAGCATACACATGGTCTCACTGATGACTGCTTGCTTCTGGGGAACCTAGCAGAACACTGGGCACTGCATACACAATATCTGGATATGGTTATGTAATGAAGGAGAGGACATGATATCATCGTGGCAAATGAAAGCCCAGATCCACTTGCCACGAGCGAAGGGCAGGCGAAAGAATTAAGTCCCTTGACCTCAGAGTAGTCTCCACGTGAGGATCAGTTTCCAAGCCCCCTCCTCTTCTATGCGTGATAGGGGATGTTGGAAGAGGGCGGAGAGGCGCGGGCGACCTGTTCCGATCAACTAACACGACCCCCTGGAAGAACGCAAAGAAAGGTGAACAGAGAGTGACCTTCCTGCTGCAGGATGTAACGCGCCTTCATGCCGCCGTCTGCCACCACTTAACACTGGCCCAGGTCATCCAGCAGGCCTTGGGGGGTCATCAGCACGCGGGGAGGAGGTGGCGCAGAGGAAGGATGAAGTCCCGGCCCCTGCACCTGGCGTTCCAAGCGTTGTGCCAGCCTTTTACGGGTCCCTGGAGACAGCATTGATTCCAACCTGTTAGGGCTGGAATGCGCCTACCCCGAACATGTCAGAGTCCTACCCTCGGCACCTCCCCGGTGCCTGTCCATGGAGATGGAGATTTAAGGAGGTAATTAAGTCAACATGGGATTATTGGGGTGGGTCTCAATCTGATGGGACTGGTATCCTTAAAAGAAGAGGGAGTCAGGACGCAGGCTCCTGCAGCAGGAAGATAATGGGAAGACACAGGAGAAAGAACAATTTACATGCCAAGAAGAGAGACCTCAGAAGAAAGCCACCCTGCCCATGCTCCGATGTAGGATTTTCAGACTCTAAAATTGAGCAAATACATTTCTGTTGTTTAAGACACCCAGTCGGTGGTCCTTTGTCATGGCGACACCAGAAAAACCAATACACGATGGTGCTCCCCAGACTTCCTGCAGGTCTGCGTTCTCCCGTTCCCTGGTCTCTACCCGAGTGCTTCCCCTCACCTCTGGCTGAATCAGAGTCATGCACTTCTTCAACCACCACTCTGAATACCTTCCTCTTCACAAGACTGTAGCCGCCACTCACCCCAATGGAATTCCCAGTTTGGTCCCTATCCTGCAGCCTCTGTCCCTGCTGCCTGTCATCTCTGGCACAGCTCTACATTTTACTTTTCACTTTTCATCTTGGGCTGCTTGAGCCTGTATTAGTCAGTGTTTCATTACTGTAGCAAAACACCTGAGGCAGGCTAACTTTATAAAGAAAAGAGGTTTATGTAGCTCACAGTTCTGGAGATTCAAGGGAAAAGCACCAGCAACCCACATGGCTCTGGTGAGGACTCCAAGGCATCATGGCAGGAGTATGTGCAAGAGGAAGAGATCACAGCTCACAGCAGGAAGAACTGTGGGTGGATTAATTATGATCTCCTCTTAAGAACTACCAAGGGTCAACTGTATTTATGTGGGTTGAATATAGTTATCTCCTATTAGACAAAGGCACCAAACACATTCACTGCAGGAGAAAATAGCCTATTCACCAAATGGTGTTGGGAAAAATGAAAAGCCACAGGCAGCAAAATGAAATTAAACCTTTATCTCTCACCCTGCACAAAACTCAACTCACTGTGGATCAAAGACTTAGGCACTAGAACAGAGATCCTGTGATGACTAGAAGAAAAAGTAGACCCAAATCTTCACCATGTCAGCCTGGGACCTGACTTTCTTAAAAAGATTCCCTAAAGAACAAGAAGTTAAATCAAGAATCAATAAATGGGATGGACTCAAACTAAAAGTTTCTTCTCAGCAAAAGAAACAATCGATAATGTGAAGAGAGAGCCTACAGATTGGGAGAAAACCTTTACCACATGCACCTCAGATAAAGCATTAATCTCTAGGATATATAAAGGACTCAAAAAACTTAACACCAAAAAAACCCAAATAACCCAATCAATAAATGGGCTAAGGAACTGAACAGACACTTCACAGAAGAAACACAATCGATCAACAAGCATATGAAAAAGTGTCGAACATCTCTAGCAATTAAAGAAATGCAAATCAAAACAACACTAAGATTTCATCTCACTCCAGTTGGAATGGCAATTATCAAGAATACAAGCAACAGTAAATGTTGGCCAGGATGTGGGGGGAAAGGAACACTCATACACTGCTGGTAGGAATGCAAATTGGTGCAACCATTATGGAAAGCAGTGTAGAGATTTCTCAGAGAACTTGCAATGGAACCACCATTTGACCCAGCTATCCCACTCCTTGATTTATACCCAAAGGACTTAAAATCAGCATACCACATTTATACAGCCATATCAATGTTTATAGCAGCTCAACTCACAACAGCTAGATTGTGGAACCAACCTAGATGCCCTTAATAGATGAATAGATAACAAAACTATGGTATATATACACAATGGAATATTACTCAGCCTTAAAGAAGAATAAAATTATAGCAGGTGCTGGTAAATGGATAGAGTTGGAGAATAACATGCTAAGGGAAATAAGTCAATCCCCAAAAACCAAAGGCCAAATGTTTTCTCGGATGTGTGGATGCAAATTCACAATAAGTGGTTGGGGGCAGCAGGCTATGGAAGAATAGAGTTACTTTAGATTAGGTAGAGGGGAGTGAAGGGAGGGGAAGGGGTATGGGGGTAGGAAGGACAGCAGAGTGAAACAGACATTATCACCTTATGTGCATGTGTGACTGCATGACCCATGTGATCCTGCAACATGTACAATCAGAAAATGAGATTGCAATCCTTTTATGTATGATTTATCGAAGTGCATAAATGCACTCTACTGCCACGTATAAATAATTAGAACAAATAAAAATATTTTTAAAAAGGAATAAAAGATAAATCTGATGCACAAACTATTTTTAAAAAGAAAAGGATTAATGTGGTTCAAGAACTACTTTAATACCTTTCCAAGGACAGCACCTCCACTGCCCTAAAAACCTCCTCTGGGCCCGCGCCTCTCAGTCACCCTGGGGACCACGCTTTCGACACAGACAGCTTTGGAGAGACGCTTGACAGACAAACCACAGGAGCTCAGCAAGTGAATGACACTTAATGAAGTAAAGCACACCTGCGTGGCCTGACTGCAGGTGGGAGGGAGCCGTCGTGGCGGGTCGCAGCACTGGCCCCAAGACAAAGTGGGGCTCGCAAGCCTTTCTCTCTAGTTTGCTGGCTGCGCAACCCTGAGCCCTTCTGAAACGCTCTGGGCCTCGCGTCTCCCACCGCAGGGTTGATAACACACACTGCAAGGTTGCTTTCAGGGTCAGGCCAGATAATGGGGACTCGGGGCGCAAGACACCAAGACGCGGGCACGTAACTGGATTCACCTCGTGCCACGTCCCTTGGAAATATTCCGGGGAGGGCACACGCTGAGAAATGCAAAGCTGCTGCAGCCCTGGGAGCAAGGATATTGATTAAAATCTCCTGGCCTTTGATGAATTGGCGAATCAAAGGGGGGATGGTCACTAATGCAGAAAAGCAAGGCCGTCCTTCTGCTGCGCCTGCCCACTCGGGGGCTTAGAGAAGGGCTCCGGACAGCCAGGGGCAGGACGCCTCCTGCACCGCGGGAGAATTCTCTCAGGAGTGCCCGCGGCCCCTGTCCCTTGTCCCCTAGTTATTGAACAAGCAATGTCTCCCCGGATGCAGGCCTCCCGGCACCATCATGGGACCATACATGGCTTCCCTCAGGGAAGAAAGAACAGAAGAGGAAACTAGAGCAGCCGGCGGGTCCCACTGTTGTTTCTGACCAGAAAGTAAAGGAAAGGCAGCGCAGCTCGCAGGTAAGCGGCCGTCCTCAGGACCCGTTTGCTTCGGTTTGAGCTCCCGCGTGCTCACACACTAGCCGTGAGGTTGGGGACATGAGAGTGACTTGGTTTCCTCAGTTGTCACAAGGGGAAACTAAAGACGAGTAATCGTATGGAGGTACTGTATTCGATTTTTCATGGCTGGGATCAAAAACACCCAAAAGAACAATGTAGAGGAGGAAAAATGTATCTGGGGCTCCTGGTTCCAGAGGGCTCAGTCCATAGATGGCCGAGTCCATTGCTCTGAGCCCCAAGGTGAGTCAGAACATCATGGCGGAAGGACATGGCAGAGGAGAGCAGCTCAGGACATGGCCACTGGGAAGCAGAGAGAGCTCTGCTCACTAGTTATAAAATATAAAGCCCAAAGGCATGTCCCCACCTCCACCATGAGACCCACCTCCTCCTGTCACACCCACCTGCCTGCAGTTACTGCCCGGTTAACCCCAGTCCGTGGATTAGTGCAGCATTAAGTTAAGGCCATCCTAAACCAATCATTTCACCTCTGAAAATCCTCGCATTGCCTCACATGAGCTGATGGGGGGCACCTCATATTTAAGACTTAGTAGTTATTCTGCAAATAAAATGAACATAAAGGTCTTTGAAATAGTGTCGCAAGAAGCATTAAATGATATTTCATAAATTGACCACAGAGCATGTGCACACATGCGCGCACACACACACTTCTTGGCCTGCAGTCGAGATAGGAAATTCCTCCTGAATTCTAAAGAACCACAGGCAACCGTCCTCTAAAACGTGAGAAGTTTGGTTCAGTGGGGAATGCCCCTCACGTAAGAGAAGGCAGGTGACAACACGGAGAAGTACTACGTGCAAAATAACAATGAGCTGGCGACAGCTGACACAAAGAGCAGACTTGCAGAGAATTCTCTTCTCCTTCCTACAAGTGCAGTCCAAACCGCACAGCAAGGATGTTGTTAGGAAGCACACGAGGGTACACCTGTATGGAAGGTATACCTGAAGAAACAAAAGCCCCTTTCTGGTCTCAATCGAGTTTCCACACAACAACGCAATGAAACAAGAAGTAAGGCTGAAAGGATCGAAGACCTGGAATGAGAAGAGGGTCAGTCGAAACAAGTTTCATCGTAGGGGCAACAAAAATAACAAAATCGAAATATGCACTGGAAATGGTCGAGGAAGAGATAAGCTTGAATGTGCAAAAATATAGTCATTAATGAAAAAGTGGGGAGGTTATTAAAAAAGGCAGAGAAACAGCAAGAAAGATGAAAAGGTTAAAAGAAATGGAAAACTCAGGAAGGATAGTTGTTCCTAAACCAAAGGCCAGTCAGGTACGGTGGTGCATGCCTGCAATCCCAGTGGCTGGGGAGGCTGAGGCAGGAGGATCTTGAGTTGGAGGCCAGCCTTAGCAGCTTAGTGAGGCCCTAAGCAACTTAGCAAGATCCTGTCTCTAAATAAAATATCAAAAGGGCTGAGGAAGTGGCTCAGTGATAAAGTGCCTCTGAGTTTAATCCCCAGTACCAAAAAAAAAAAAAAAAAAAAAAAAACAGATGTCAGAACAGAAAAGGATCAAGAATCAAAGTCTCAGGAAGATTCAGCGCTGAGCAAGGCAAGGCAGGATACCTTGGTTAGGGGAGCTCACACTGGACAGAAGTTAACATCAGGAAACCAGGTAAAACGCACCAGTGTGGACAGCCCACCTGTTCATGTTCATCCTCCTGACCCTCCAAGTTTTAGGGTCATCTTCACATAAATCAGCATTTCCCAAGCTCACATCACTCAACATGTTTACCACACGGTCCTGCGCTTCTTGGTGAAGACACTTCACCAGTCAAGTAAGTTGGGGTCGGAATATGTTAAGCTAAACTGGAAAAGCCACCTTTATGACAGAACTTTACTGCTAAGATGCAGCCTGCATTTCAGGAGGAGGGATGGGACGCTGCATTTTCAAATTCAGAAGCCGTAGAGGCCGATGTAGTCTTATATTTTTATGAGGCTGGGCCTCCGCCTTCCTTTTCGGGTCTTGGAACAGCAACTCAGACGCGCCCGAGAAATGCCAAGGGGGACGCTGTGCAGACAAATGGCAGGATCGTCACGTCAGGCTCCAGGGATGAGCTCTCGGTGCCCCACCCTCAACCTCCAGAGGAGGTTGACAACCAAGCCACCTATCCACGTGGGCTCCCGGCGCCTCTGCCAGCCCGGTTGGATCGAGCACCATGGGCCTCTCCGAAGGGTGCTGAGACTCGGCCACCAGTCAGCGTCACATCCTGTCTGGGGTCTTGGGTGCCTCTGTTCACTTTTTCTGCCACCCTAGTGCTGGTGATCACAGGACAAGGGAGAGCCCCGAGTCCCTGACTCCACCAGGCCACCGTCTTCACTGGGAAACGAGTGGCGTGTCCCTGTGGTTCTGCAGCATCGCATCCATCCAGGATGGCCCTCCAACCGGGACGGTCCTCCGACTGGGACACGCGGCCTCTGCTACCAGCTGAACTGGAGCGACGTCCCAGCCTCGGACTCCACCACGCCTGGCCCCTGGCACTGGGGACCCCGGAATGTCAAAATGTGTCCACCTTGGAATCCCTGGGTTGTCCCTCTGGTCCAGCTTCCTCCTTCGAGTCCCCGGCCGGCCTGCCTCTGGGCAGCATGCCCGTGATGCCTGGGGTCTCCCCACCCATCTGTGGCTCCCAGGTGATCCTCCCTCTCCCTCTCTTCCTGTGGGGTGGTGGCCCGGGTGCTCCCTGATCCCCTGTAGAGCCCGTGGAACCAGCAGAGCAGCTGGGAGGAAGGGTGTGTGGTGGTTGGGACTCAGCCGCGTGCGGGTGGAAGACGCAGAGGCCCTGCTGGGTCTCCTCACCCAGGCCGGGTTCTGCCCCAGCATGCCAAGGTGGCAAAGCACAGGGGCCCTGGGGCCAGCCTGCTGGGCTGGAACAGAGCAGGGTCACTTATCCGACGAGAGGTCGGGGGCTAGTTGGTGAACTTCTCTGGGCCTCAGTTTCCTAACCTGTCAAACAGGCCTAACTGTGGACCTTGGAGCACCCAGGATGACAGTGGGATTGCTGGAGAGTCTCTTGCCTCCGTCCAGACACGGGGTAAGGGCCTGGCTTGGCTGGAGGCAGGGAGGATGAAGATGTAGAGGTGGAAATTTATTCAGGAGGTCAACTGGTCCCTTGGGCAGCCAGCCAGCCATGAAGGAGAAGGGGCGGAGGGAGTTGAAACTTAAAAAGTGTAGCTTCTAATTTATCTTTTTTTTTACACCAGTTTATCCAAGTAAATGTAGGTAGAGGATCCCAAACGGTTCAAAGGGAGACTCTAAGGTGCTGTGTGTGGCAGGTGGGGGAAGGACTTTGGGAGAATCGACTACAACAAGAATTCATCTCCTTTCATTCTTTCCTCTCTATTCTGGTTATAATTCTGAAACAAGGAGAACCATGGCTCCTGCTTGACATCTGTTACCTCTCTTGACCCTCCCGTGAGGATAACGTTGTACCATTATCCCTTTAACGTCACAAAGCCACTGAGCCTCAGAGAGGCAAACCAACCTGCCTGAGATCACATAGCACTTTGGCTTGGATTTCAACCCAAAGCGGATAGGCCTCCTCATGCTTCCAATATTACCCACCGCGCCCTGAAAACACTCTAAAGGCTTTCTACCAGAGAGAGGCAGTCCCGATTTCCTATCTGTGCAGTCTTCTTGCATGAAATACTTCAGAGTCTTTTATATAAATTTTATATGAAACCTTCTTGGAAACGTCTAGAAGTTTCCCTAGCTAGCGGAAAGGTGTTTTACCAAACTAGGCATCTGTCACAGGAGCCCGCTTGTGTATTATGTTTGCACGGTGTGGTTTCTGTGTCTAATTACAACATTGAAAGTGGCCGCCGGCCCTGACAGATATGTATATAGATATGAGGAGCGCACAGCAATACCATTTTAGCCTAACATAAAAGTGCTTGCGCCTTAGAAGAATAGCACATTTTTAACTCTTGGGCACTATTTGCTTTGCCGATAGCTAAGTGAAACTGAAGAGGGGGGCTTTTAGAAAGCTGTGAATAATGCTCAATATTAATATTATAGGTTACCTGGGGAAAAGGGGCTTTATGGTATAAAACGATGCTGCCAAAATCCAACAAGAAGGCTGAAAGTCCAAACCATTCTAAATATTGATTTGACTCAATTGTGCAATTTAGTACATTCCTATTTCCCCGGAGAAGAGTCATTCCTGAGGAAAACCGTGGAGAGGGAGTGTAAAAAAGGAGAGAGAAACAGTCATACTGCGGATCCGCCCTGAACGGAGTTTGCTTTCATCTTTTGGGAAATTTATTTCCACCACCCCAAAAGAGAGAGCGGCCGATAATGCTTCTCCCAGTGAAACCATCCCAGCTGGATCATGCTAAAAAGCTTTTAGGAGGGAAGCAGTAGGTAAATTCAACTGTTCAGACGCATTTGGATGTAATCCTGTAGCCCGGGTAATCGCCAAGCCATCAACAACTAAAAGGATTGAGACTATGAGATGCAGACAACAGAGAAATAATGGATGTTAAAGAGGTCGGGAAACAGAAATGATCGCACTCAGCCGCCACGGGGCTGGGAGCGGGGTGGGCGCAGGGAGCCCCGTTTTCTAAGAACCCAGGTATTATTAACACGCACAGACTGATAATGGCAGCGCTGGCTTGATGATGCAGGGGGTTAAACAGTCACTCTCGCGTCCATGTTTTGAAACGCGTGGAGACTCTGCTCCTTGGTACCTTCAGCGTTGGGCGGAAGGACGGCCTCCTCCTCTGCCCACGCTCCGCCTGCAGGGCTCCATCCACCGCCCTGGGGGCAGGATGCAGAGCAAGGTGAGCCAGGCACAGGCCACGTCTCCCTGGGATCTTGGCGTCTGGGGTAAGAGCCAGCTCCGTCTCCCCAGCAGAGCTTCCGCCACTTGCCCGGAACACCGAGCTTCCATAATTCAGGCATCGCGCCGACATCACCATGCAAACGCCGAGGCCCAGACCTCCGGGACCAGCCTCCTTGAGCTAGGGCGAGGGTTCTTAATTCCCTGTCCTTGCAGGACAACCGGCACTGACAGCCATCAGCTGTCACGATTTGACGAGGGAGTCCTTGAATGCAGGGCTGATGAAGTGCTAGGTTAGAGATTCTTGGACAGCATTGCTCATCGGACTATGGCCTATGGGTCAAATCTGACTGTCTTTTTTGTTGTTGTTAATAAAGTTTTATTGGAACACCACCATGCTCATTCATTTCTGGCTATGGTTCAACAGCAAAGCTGAGTCTTTGCCACCCAGGGTGAACAGAGGTCCATTTTCTGTTGCCAATAACGTTGTATCACAGGCTGGGCAAGTTGTACAGAAATGTGGCTCACAGTTGTGGCCCAAGGTTAAGGGACTGCAAATAATGATGGTCTTCTTGCTGGTAGAGCCCGACGTGACACAGGACATCACATGGTAAGACAGCCTGTGTGTGTGTGTGTGTGTGTCTATGTGAGAGTGTGTGTGTGTGTGTGTGTGTGTGAGTATATATGCGTGTATGTGTGAGTATGTGTATAAGCATGTGTGTGTGAGTGTGTGTGTAAGTGTGTGTGTGTATGTGTGTGTGTGTGTGTGTGAGTGTATGTGTGAGTATATGTGAGTACTGTGTATTTTTTATATTCCCGGGTATGTATGTAAATTCCCAGACCAGAGAACTTCCGGGAAGGAGAGAGATCTGGAGTAGGATGTGTGTATGTTGTGTGTGAGTATGTGTGTGTAAGCATGTGTGTATGTGAGTGTGTGTGAGTGTGTGTGTATATGAGAGTGTGCATGTGTGTGTGTGTATGTCAGTGTATGAGTGTGTGTATGTCAGTGTGTGAGTGTGTGTGTGTGTGTGTATGTGTGTGTATGTCAGTGTGTGTGTTTGTCAGTGTATGAGTGTGTGTGTGTGAGTGTGTGTGTATGTGTGTGTGTGTGTGTGTATGTCAGTGTGTGAGTGTGTGTGTGTGTGAGTGTTCCGGGCTCCACCTCTTCTCATATGGTCACTAGTGTTCCATCGTGGAGCCCCCACCTGGTAACCTGATCTAATGCTTCTCCCCTCCAAAGGCTCCACCCTAAACACGCAGTTGGATTACATTTCCACCCGGTAACACCTTGTGGTGTGGATGAAACTCCCCGTCGTTTTGTCAGGGAAAACCACATTCAGAGCACCTAGGAGCACAAGGCCTGCATGAGCAGAACATTTGCTATCTTGCCTATAAAAGGAAAAGCCCGCTCCCCTTGACAGGGACCACTGGTTTCTGGTCATGTCCAGGCATCAGCATCACCTGGGGCTATTTTTTGCTTTGGTTTTTGTTTCATGTGCTGCTTCCCCAGACCCAGTGCCAGAGATTCTGAGCCAACGGGCCTGTGGGAGGTTGGAACTGAGGTGTTTCCTACAGAGGCTGTCCAGTTGCTAAGGCTGAGGAGCAGTGTGCACCTGCTGTGGAACAGGTTGGAAAGGACTCTCGAGGCCGCCTCCCCTCCCCAGGCAGGCGCATTCCTGGGCAGCCTACATGACTTGTGTCTCAGGTGGGAATTTGTCAAACAGGGATACCAACAGACACCTTGTGGGGGGGGACCGGGTGAAGATCAGACAGCTCCTCAGACAGGTCGGCCTATAATAAATCTAAGTAAATATCATGGCCACAATGACAGCGATGACCTCACACCCGGTGGACGATGGATGCCGATGTTTATAGCTTTAATAATGCCATTGAATATACACTTACTAAGCCCCCACTGTGTGCTGGAAGGGGAGACTGAGGTAAATAAGATGGGGTAACCTGGAGGAACTCACACTTGGGTCAGATAAACAGGCACCTAAACAGGCATTGACAGCAACAGAGACTAGAGACAGAGAAGTCAAAGACAAAGACGAGGAGAATCTAATTTCCAATAAATACATGCAAACGTGTTCAACCTCAGTAATGATCAGAGACACAGAAAATAAAACTCCAGTGAGACGTTTTCTCCCACCAAATATGCAACCATTAAAACCACTGAAGATATTCTGTTTTCACGGAAGTGTACTTTTTACAGGCTTTTTAGAGGGTGAGCTGTTCCTTTAAAATCTTCACACTTTTCAAATCCTCTACTTCTCAGCGAGGTGTCTAGTCTATAGAAATATACATTCACTAGGAGACCAGCATAGGAACATTCACGGTGGTGTTGTGGAAACAAAGGAAACCATTGAAATATCTATGAGAGGGGCATGGCTAACCAAATCATCCTGCCATTCTATGCAACTCCATGCTACAGGTTTTTTTTTTTTTTAAATTTAAATAAAGAAGCTATACAGGCATCAAATGGACAGCTGCCCTAAGTGTCTCATGGAGAAGCTGCGAGTGTTAGGCAGTGGAATACCACACGTAGAATGCAGCCGTATGCACGCGCCAAACAAAACTGTACATTTTTTATATTCCCGTGTATGTATGTAAATTCCCAGACCAGAGGACTTCTGGGAAGGAGAGAGAGATCTGGAGTAGGATGGGGCTCGCTCACTCTACCTGTATCCTTTGAATATTTAATAATGTGAATATGTTCATGGACCCCCAATGTACATTTTTTAAAAAGAAAGAAAGAACAGGCCTATAATTTTTTCTGGTGAGCGTTGTTAAGGAAGGATGCGTGAATCATGCTGGCAAGACCCAAGGGGCAGTGCAGAGTTCTGCTGGATGGGAGGGAAGCCATAAAGAGAAGGTGAGCCTGAGCTGGACCTGCAGGGGTGAACCGGTAGAGAAGAGGACCGTGGCACTCCACAGAGAGGGACCACGGGCGGAGGCTGGGGGCACAGACGTAACTGCATCCCTTCTGTCCACAAATGCACGAGGGGGCCCTCAGAGCTCAGGACTGTCCTAAGTGCTGACAGTTACGGGGACGGGGTTGCGGGAGGAAATGCTGACAGAGATCATGGGTGATAGTCCATCCAGACAGACAAGATTCAAATAAATAAAATACGCGGCGTGGTTACGCGGGGTTCTAGGAAATAAGGTAGGGAATGGAAAATGCCCCGTGGGAGTGGGTTCCCCTACTATCCTCGGGGACATCAGAGAACAGCATGAGAAGACACATGAAGGGAGAGTTGGAGAAAGGGACAGAACCAAGCACACGGACGGTCAGGGGAAGGCCATCCCAGACAGGGACATTTGTATGAAGTACAAGCTGAACTTCAAGAAAGAAACAGAAGAAGAGTCTTGGGCAGGTGAAAGACTCCTGGAGACTATGGACAAATGAGCTCATTTTCAGGCAAGATCATAGATCAAGGCTGAAGCCCAGAAAATACAGACCGGCCAGTGCGCCATCAACCCCAGGTCAGTTCTGGAAGGTACTGGATGGTTTTGAGAAGGGAAACACCAGCAGGGGTTCCATAGGACCACGGGCTGCCAAACTCCTGTTAGCAGGAGGATCCCAGTGAGCTCCAACACTGAAGCCCTTGGGCAGCAGGGTGCCCACAAGGCACCTCTAGAATTACCATCATCCCAGAGAGGCTGCCAGGATCTCGGTAAGCAAGCTCCGATTCCATTTGGTCTGGACTCTTCCCCAGGGCCTGCCTGGTCTTATTGTCTCCGGTTGACAATCAGGATCTGAGTCCACCTGCGGAGTCTGTCTCCCCTGAGAGGCTGCCCTTAGGGCCCACAGGGTCTAATTCTCTGGGGCTGCTGTCATCTCCATATCTGGCCTCCCTCCACTCCCAGGCCCCCTGCTGTCTTTGGGAGTTGACTTCCTTTCTAGCTCCAAGGCTTTATCTTTAGCCTACAAGCAAGGAAATGCCACCGAAGAGCTTTAAATGTATACCTCTGAGGACAGAATTGATGGCAGGATGATCTGATCGGCGAGGGGCACTGGGGAAAGAGGACTTTGGCTGAGGCCTAAGGAAGAGGTTGCATTTGGGGAAACTAATGGCGGGACGTCAGGGTTTTGATGAAAGAAAGAGCCAGTCAGGCGAGGGTACTGGCAGGCAGGGAAAGAGAAGCAGAGAGACTCAAGCGACTCTTCCAGTGAAACTCAGCAGGTTGGTTATGAATCCAATAGGGAGAAAGAGAGAGCGCAAGCGATTACTAAGTCCGCGCTTCTTGCAGGTGAATGGAGAAGGAGCCCTGGGCAACAGAGATCTCTCCAGAAGGGCAGCAGCTTTGCAGAAGGTGATCTATGAAGAACATGGCTCCAGTCTGGAATATTTCGAAGCATATGAAAGGAAATGTTCAGAACTATGTTGTTGGATGTATAACCATGGAACACCCAGGGTGTAAAAGGGCTGGATATACCGATGGGCCAGTCCACCTACAGATCAGCCCTGAAGCCAAAACTGGGTGAGGGAAGCAGAAAGAGATCAAACCAATCATGGCCACCACTGACCTCTTCAACTCTCTTTAGAGTTACAAGGTTGGTTTTCTGCCCTCTCACCGTGTGCCCACCTATGACTCATTCCCACCTAATCCCAATTTCCCCACTGCTGATTTCTCAAGATGGTCCTTGGAGCTCACTAAATATTTTTCAATCCACAAATGCATCAGTGTTTTGCATAGATGAGGGCGAAGAAATACAAGCAGGTGTTGAGGTGAATCTGCTTGATTTTTTCTTTTTGGTTCCCATAATGGAAACCCCAGGCACGTGGCATGGGAAGCCCCAGGTTCCAGGTTGGCGAGACTCTTCACCACCCCCCACCGCTTCATGGAGCCCCTCCAGTTTGGGGGATTACCTATTAGGACAGAAAGGGATGATCAAGATTATTTTGTGGACCAGGATCCAGGCCAGAGAGAAACCTGGAAGCCTTGTAGGAGGGGAACTAAGGTAACTTTGGGTAGTCTCAAGACCTCTGGCCAGGAGCATAGGAAGCCAACCCATGACCTGCACCTGACCCCCAAGGAAGAGCCGGGGGCTCACACAGGCCCATGCAGAGCAGAATCCAGTCGCCAGGCTGAATGACTCCAGGTGATGACAGATGCAGGGAGCTGTGGGCAGGTGGTGGGTGCTGGGGGATCAGACATCCACGTGCACACCACCCTTAAATAATGCCTGGGTCTCCCCTAATGTCAGGATGCGCACCGGCCTGCCTCCAGTCAGCTCCACCTTCCCAAGAATCTGTGGAAGCCAGAGCCAGACAGCAGGCTTGAGAAAGACCTTGGAGAACAGGCAATTAATTGGAGATGAGAATCTCTCACTTAGGATGGTGGCCTTTGACTTTCCTGGGCTCACCCAAAGCCCAAAATGGAATTCTGGCACAGACCGGGAACTCGCGTAAGGCAGCACTGTGTGCACCGGTCTCCTCCAGCCCTGTTTTCGGCTTTGTTCACCTAATCCCCACTACGCACCAGCCTGCTGACCATCTTTGCTTAGAGATGAGGGAGCCGAGGCTTGGAGAGCCTGGGATTATCCAGATCTCAAGTGAGGGAGCATGAATCCAAATCCAGGCTTGGCCAAATCCACTGCCGGGTTCTTCCCAACTCCAACTCCGCAGCCTCTCTTTAAGGGTCTCATCTCCCACGTGCTCCCAAGGCTGTACAGACCACTTTTTCCTAATTTATTATAAGGCTGCTTGGAGCCAGAATCTAAATCAGAGATAGACCACACCTTCTTCTTCTTCTTCTTTTTTTTTTTTTTTCCCTAACTGCCGGATTGTACTGCTGTGAATCGGCCCAGTGGTTTCTATGGACATGCTTTCTAGACTATTGTTCTTCCTCCCTTTTGGTTTTAAATTTGGGGCCTATTTGCTCCTCTCTGCTTGATTAAGATCTAACACTTGCCTCGTCAAGATAAATGCACCGATAATCAAGCTTGCTGTTGTGGAGTGCGCTTCCACGGCCCCCTCCCTGGCTGGAATACAGATCTCCTGCTGGGACAAGCTACGCCACACCACGATTAGTCTTATTCTGATAGGAATGAGTGAGGCAATAGCCTCACCCCTGCCGGAAGGAGTGTGGTCTGAGGTTGTTCCCGGTGCTGGGTGGTCCGGAGCTGCCAGATGACAGAGAGCTACCTCGTGCCTCCAGTTCCACCAGGGTGGTCGGTGCCTGCCTTTCTGCTTTCCCTTCCTGCTCACCTGACTGCATCAGGTCCCTCCTCTCGGTTCCAGCAGTGTGCCTGGGAAGGCAGGTCCTGCTCAAAATGGAGCCCTTGGCATCATAGTCCTGTCCTCAGCCATCACTTCAACCAGCATCTACTACGTAGGTGCCCAGATCCACCCTAGGGACTTTGCACATCCTGTCATTTAATGCCCCTGCCAATTCTGCCGTTGCAAAGGTTTCTTTTGCATTTCCTATGCATTAGGTAGCAGCCATGCAACAAGAAGTAAGAAAGCAGGGAGAACCTCTGCCCATCCGGAGCTCACGCTCCTTAATGGAGCCAGCATCTCTCTAAATGGTACAATGATTCCCATTTTTAAAGAGGAAAAAAATAAAGTTTGGAGAATATTCATAACTTAGAATCTCACACAACTCCTGTTATGGTTTGGATCTAGAACATTTCCCAAAGGCTCATGCATTTAAGGGTCTGGGCCCCAATGCAGCCATGTCCATACAAGGGGCTTTTGGGAAGTGATGGGATCAGGAGGGCTCCAACCTCACCAGGGGATTAATCCATTTGATGGATTAATGTTTTTCATGGATTATTGGGAGTTGGGATCCAGTACAGGAAATCGGTCATTAGGGAAGTGTTCTGGGACAGTTTATCTTGTCCCGGGTCCCTTCCTCTCCCCGCCGCCTCTGCTTCCCAGCTGCCACTAACTGAGCCAATGTCCTCCACTACACTCTTCTGCCATGATGCTCTGCCTCACCTCAGGCCCAGAGCAATGGAGCCAGGAGACTGTGGCCTGAAACATCCAAAACCGTGAGCCAGAATCAACATTCCCTCCTCCAAGTTGTTTATGTCAAACATTTTGGTCAGAGCGACACAAAGCCGACTAATACAGCCCTGAAGCAGAAAATGTAGATTCAGGCATTGTTTTCCAAGTCTGAAGCTCACATTCACTTTTCTCAATCCTGCCACTTCCAGCCCTTAGTAGGTCTCACCCCCAGAATCCTTCTGATGGAAGGGGTGAGATTCAAGTTCTCATACAGCTGGTCCTGAGTTCTGTACAGCCAGCAAGCTCCCAGGGAAATTAGCAAACTAGTTCCGATTGGCTCCAAAGCTCTCCCACTTACTCCACTTAAGTGGGTATGGATGGAGAGACCCCACGAAATCCCAGCTTGTGCATAAGAGCACCTACTATGTGCCAGGCATGGCTGCAGCTCCTCTATTTGCCTTGGCTACTTTGCTCCTTATAACTCATGGAGGCCCTGTTGGTATGATTTACTTTTTACGGATGAGGACACTCTGGGTTTGAGGCTTAGCTGTCCCAAAGTCATGGAGCTGGAGCGGGCAGAGCTAAGGCCAAGGCCTGGGCTGGCTGCTCTGTGCATCGCCTTAGGACCCACTGACTGTGTGCAGATGAGACAAAACCCACCTCTGATCACAGGCAGTGCTGCCAGGGCCGTGCGCTGTGCCACCTGTCCACATCCTTGACAGGGCTTGCTCTCATAAAGAACCACAGATGTGGAGGTCAAGGGATTTGGTTTTTTAAGTGATTGGGGACAGGTATTCCAGGCAAAGAGGACAATGTGTGCAGAGATGAGGAGTAAGAAAACACATATCCTGGTTTCACAAAGATTGCACCAGAAATCCCTTCTATCTGTGGATGCTGGAGGTGGGCATGGTAGCCACCTCATGGAACAGTCCCTCTCTGGCCAGTTCCTTTGGCTGGCACCCCTCTCCTGAGACTGGAGCCGTGACAGCCCAGCTCCCCCAGGCAGGAGCAGCTTCGTCTTGCAGACCCCAGGGCACAGTGAAAATGTGGAGCCTTGTTCAAAATTATTAAGAATTTCAAAACTAGCTGGGCGTGGTGGCACATGCCTATCATCCCAGGGGCTCAGGAGGCTGAGGCAGGAGGATCGTGAGTTCTAAGCCAGCCTCAGCAATGGTGAGGTGCTAAGCAACTCAGTGAGACTCTGTCTCTAAATAAAATACAAAATAGGGCTGGGGATGTGGCTTGGGGATCCAGGGACCCTGGGTTCAATCCCTGGTTATCAACTCCTGCCCCCAAACTTTTAAAACTACAACAGTGAGTCGTCCGACCCAGCATGAGGCCCTGAGAGTGGCAGAGCCCTGTGCAACTGTCCGGGCCGCACACCCCGGACACGAGTCCAGCCCCGAGGCCTCCCTGAGCTCGTCTTTCTTCATGACAGTGCCCGGAACTGAGTTCCGGGGGGGACACGCACTTCTAAGGCAGCAAGGGCGTGGTGAGGCGAGTTCTTGGAATGAGTACGTGACCGCATCAGGATGGGAATCGTTGCAAAGGGCAGGGAACAGTTAGCCACGGTCCCAGAACCCAGCCTCAGACTGTGGGATGCTAAGACCCACGTCCTCGCACTGCCACTCGGCCACCACCCTGTAGCACGGGGCTCAGCGTGCGATCCAAAGTTTCCAGTGCTGTGCCCAGATTATAAAAAGTGACTTGGCCAATGAGCCCTCCATTCCGGGGAGGGATCACTATGCATGTCATGCACTGTCCAGTGCTGTGGACATCTTCCCAGCAAGGAAGCCCAGAGGGAGTCATGTATCTCCTAGGCTGCTTCTCCTTCTTCCTCGACCTTCTCCTTCTCCTTTCACCTCTTCTTTTTCTTCCTTTGTGGTACTAGGGATTGAGTCCAGGGGTGCTTAACACTAAACTGCATCACAGTACTTCTTATTTTTTTTTTTATGTTAAGAAAGGGGTTCCCTAAGTGGTTAAGGCTGATCTCAAACCTGTGATCCTCCTGCCTCAGCCTCCCTAGTTGCTGAGATTACAGGCATGCACTGCTGTGCCCTGCTTAGCCAGGGATTCTTTATGATTTGTCCTAGTTGCCAAGTCAACCTGGTCCCCAGGCTGGCTCAGGGACTAGACTTCATGCTGAACCCAAGAAGTCAGTTGAAAAGTGTCTGTCTTTGATAACCAACACACCTGCTTGAAGGAATGCAGGTTTTTTTAACATGATAATCATGATTGTTAGGGGGATTTAAAAGCAGACCCCTTACCTCACACTCTGTTTACTCATTTATTTGCCAAAACTGAAGAAGACTTTGGCATCCAGATTGATTCTTTCTAACTATCCCCTTAGGTCTGCTGAGTGTTCAAGACCACATATCCACCCTTACTTAGTTTAGACCCTCGCGTGACCAGATGAGTCAACTTGAGTGATACTAAACCTCTGCCAAGCCTCAGTTTCTCCATCTGCTAAGTGAGAATAATAAAAGAATGGAACCATGAAGAGCTTAGCAGATCGGTCATGCCCTCTGTGAATGCCACAGTTGGTTGGACCTAGGGCCAGTAAGTAGTTACCCAAATCTTCTGCTGCTTCATTGGCATACGAATTCATTTATTCAACATAAGGAAATGTCACTGCACGCTTACTATGTGCCAAATCTACACTGTAAGTTAGAGAGTCACCATGAAGAAGAGGAGGAACAAATCTAAGAGAACCAGCAGACCAGTCAGCAAGGGGACATAAGTATGGAACTAAAAACTTACTCAACAAAGCAGATGAGGCTTCTCAGGGGACATGGAGACAGAGAAGGCAAATCAGGGGTCTCCTTAGAAGGGGAGCCAGACCCTCAGCATTTAGATCAGACGGTAAGTAGCTCTCTGGGACTCATTTCAACTAATGGTGAATGGGAGAGGCAGAAATTACTTATGAATGGGACTCTCAATGTCTTCCTTTTCTTTTCAGACTTTTAAAAAAAAAATTTTTATGCTTACAGATTGCATGTTGATTCATTGTACACAAACAGAGGCCCAGCTATCCGACTCCTTGGTTTACACCCAAAGGACTTGAAATCAGCATACTATAGTGATGCAGCCACATCAATGTTTATAGCAGCTTAATTCACAATAGCTAGATTGTGGAACCAACCTAGATGCCCTTCAACAGATGAATGGATAAAGAAACTGTGGTATATACACACAATGGAATAATACTCTGTCTTAAAGAAGAATAGAATTATGGCATTTGCAGGTAAACGGATGGAGTTGGAGAATATCATGCTAACTGAAATAAACCAATCCCAAAAAACCAAAGGCTGAATGTTTTCTCTTTTCTTTTTGAAGAGTGAAACATATTTTACTTTTAAAATTGTTTTTGAAAGTAAAACAGATGTTTTTAGATATTCCAAAGGTCTGCACATGGAGCTCAGCAATAGACATTTCTAATCAGGGTCACTGCAAAGGAAGAAGGGAAAAACAAGAGTAGAATTCACAGACTCAGAGGTCTGTCTGGGATAACGTGGTGTTTCTGAATGCCCAGACCACAGATGAAAAAGGACTAGCATCTATCAGCTATCATCTCATGATGACATCTACGTTCCCCTCTGGCCACTCTGGAGCTAAGTTTCTGTTGGCTCTTTCTTCTTTGACAGCTGAAGTTCCTGTTCTCATTTCCCAGATAACTGATATAGAGGATGCATCTGATTAGGTCCAAATGTTAAAATGACCCCATTTCCATGTGATTTGTGCAGAGATGGGCTTGTAACGCCGATTCTGGAGAACAGACATGAACGGCCATCAGCTGGGGCGCTTCTGAGAATGGTCTTCTTGCTGACCACAAGGGCACCAGAAAGAGATGTCATGTTTTGCTCTTTAGGTTCTTATTCTTCTGGACAGAATAGATTCTGGATGTGACAGCTAACACAGCTGCATCTATTTCATGACCATGAGGAAAAACTACTCTGTGTGGAAAACCGACAAGTCACAATAGCAGAAGAGAGAGACAGAAAGAACCAGGTGGCATCTCTGAGCTACTGAATTACCCCACCTTGGAGCCAACCTACCTTCTAAACTTTTTCTTAGGTGCAATAACGAATTGCTCTGGTGGTATAAGCTAATGGAATCAAAGCTTTCTCCTATTTGTGGCTAAAACAAACAAACAAAAAATCCTTTTCAATGAAGCTGTAATACATTGGCTTTTGGAATCAAAGAATTGATGCCGGTTTAGTGTATAAGGAGAAACTGGGGAAATTTCTCCAAGAAAGATGTTCCTTAGCCTTCGGTTCCTTGGTAGACTTAATCCCCTGTTCCTGCCCATGCTCCCATGTGACATCAACCAGGGCTGCAGATGGAGGATCAACCCTAGCCTTTTAACACCTGCCCAGCAGCTGACTTGACCACCCTCTGTGCTAACCAATAAAGAGCATGGCACATCACCTACCAATTAAAGGACACATTGCAGCTCTGCCAGGATCGGAACTCTTACTCAAATAGACAAAGTGACTGGAGTTTCTGGGGTGGCTGTTTTTACGGTCTGTAGATGTGAAAAATCCACACTACGTGCCTTCAAGAACACCAGTGCCTTAGGAAGCACTGTAGATGCTTTTTGGGCAGGCCACGGAAAGAAGGCAATGGTAACAGGGAGTGAGAGTCTCAGGAAACCAGGCAGCCAACCAAGCCTACAACCAGGACCGACCTTAACATCAGGGGATGTTCTAGAACCTTCCTCTTGGAAAAAAATATTGATCTTTCTATTAAAAAAAATAGCACCTCTTATCTTACATCAGAAGTGGTTTCGGAATATAATTTTTATTTTCTGAAAATCTACCAAAGAGCAACAGGTGTCTTCATGATCTGGAGGGGCTAGGATGGGATTAAGTAGCACAGTCAATCTGGAACTGGACCTGTGAGTTGCCTGGGTATTCACAGCATGGTGGACCTTTCCTGCACAAAAGCTCCCAGTGGCATGCGACTCCAAGCAGGTCACTTACCTGCAGGGGGCGCTGCACTCGAGTCGTGGCCTTGACTAGGCCAGCTCTGTCGGCGTGGCCGTGGCTGAAATTACACACAGCTTCACGGAGGATCAACGGGAAGAGTTTTGCAAACCGTGAAGCACTATTATCAGATGCGTTTTTAAAATAAACCAAATTCATTCCAAGGAGCTCGTCCTTCCTGTGACTCAAGTCGTGGTTCTAAATGGAAGACGGCTTATCCAAGAGGCCGAGGGGTGATCCACCTCAGGATCTAGGATGCCAAGCAGGATCTCACTTGTGGCCACTTCCCGGATGCCAGGCACACAGCTGAGTGCTTTATATTTGTTGCCTCTGATGCCAAGAAGGACCTCACAGGGACAGTGCAAGACTCAGGGCAAACAAATCACTCTACTCCACCACGCCACTATCAACTGGAAAGTCACAGCAAGAACTGGCTACGACAGTTCCTTTATACATCTCAAAGTTTCAAGGCAGCGATTTTTAAAAAATTCTGTTTTTCTGTCCATTTTAATACCCTTCATCTGTTCAGGTATCTGTTCAGATACACTAATATTTGGGGGAGAAAAGTGTGTGTGTGTGTGTGTGTGTGTGTGTGTGTGTGTGTGTATGTGTGTGTTTTCACTGTGCACAGGACCCCTGGCAACGAAGAGTCTTTGCAGGGCAGTAAGTGGTACCAAGGATACACGGAGGGACATCAGTGTGACATGATCGGCAGCCATCACCAGGGAAATTCACTATGATGTATTAAAACATGAGGACCTGCTGGGGAAGGAACAGGGGAGATAAGGGAAGAGAAAAAAAAAAATCTAATGGAATCTGGGCTGAGCTGACTACAACTATTTAAGTGTTCATAAAATAGGAAGAAGTAAATAGTAGAGTGAAACAGACATGATGACCTCACGTGCATGTGTGACTGCATGACCCATGTGATCCTGCAACATGTACCACCAGAAAAATAAGAGATCACATTCAATGTAGGTGTGATCTATCCAAATGCATGAATGCATTCTACTGCCATGTACAACTCATTAGAACAAATAAAATAAGTTAAAGTAAAAAAATAGAAAGAAGTAAGCAAAAGTGGACTTCCTTAATGACTCAGAGCCCGATCAACATAGGGACGTCCCTAGACCATATCTGATCTGTCAAGGTCGAGTAGAGTAGGCTGTGTGTGAGACCAGAGGGAGAGGTGGGGACAGAGGTCACCAGGAGAGAACAGAATTCCTGTCCCATGAATCCACAAAAGATGGAGACTGTAAACTTTCCAGGCAGGTGCTGCCGGACAGGATGCAGGCTGCTCTGGACAATCCATTATCTTTTCTAAAGTAGCTGAAAACACCCTATGTAACATTAGGTATGTGTGCCTACAGATGTATGCACACAGGTATATGTATGTATGTGTAGGCATCTGTATATGTATATATGGATGCATCTGTATGTGTACATGTGTATAAGGTATGTATTTGTATATACCCATAGATAAAAGTAGTCAACTATGTCCATTTTAATAAAAATCACCATGTAGAATAAAAGAAAATTTGACAGAGAAATTAGGCCCAGGGACTGGCAGCTGTCCAACTCTGCTGAAAATCAATTCACCATGTATGGATTTGCAATGATCCCTCAGGAAGAATATCTGATGGACGCAGACAAATTCCTTAAACAAGGTGAACTTGGAAGCTGTCAAGCTCTAAAACTCAAATAAGGAGTGCTTGCAACCTGCTAGGTACAGCTGCAGGCGCCTTACAGGTATCAACACCTCTGTTCCTTTTAGAGGCAAGGGTCGCCTGGACTCTGCCATTTTTAAAGACATGGAAACGGAGGCATGGCGAGTTATACCAGTCACCAAAGTTGACAGAACTAGTAAGTACAGAGATCTAGTTTGAACGTTGGTGGTGTGGGCCCGGGACCCTGTTCATTTGCCACACGAATGCACACAGAGGTTCCCAGATGGAATGCAGATTCTGACTTAGAAGGTCTGGGCTGGGGCTGGGGAATCGCTGCTAACAAGCTCTCAGCTATCACTGGTGCTGCTGGTCCATGGACCACACTTTGAGTAGCAAAGCCTTCACCCCCTACATTGGGGGTTTACAAAGTGCGATCCCAGGGGCAGAAGCACCAGTATCCAGTACCTGGCTGCTCCTTAGAAACTCAATCCCAGCCATCTATGTATGCCAAGCCCTTGATTCCATGCAAGCTGAGGTTCCGGGCAAAGCCTTAGCCCTTTCTGAGCATCTCAGTGGAAAAGTCAGGGCAAGCCTTTCCTGTGTCTGGGGATGTGATTCTCACTTGGGTAGGGGTGGAACAGTGGTCTGCCAAGAGTTCTTGGTCTATCTATCATCCCTGGGGCCCCATAAAGGATAGTACTTTAAAGAGACACAAGCACTATAGCCCAGACCCTGTGCAAAATCCCCCTCCACCAGGCCAAGATCAAGCACACCAACATTGTCCACCTCAGTTTGGCTCAGTCTTCTCTTGGATTCTGCCACGGGCTCTCTGGGATTGACCCTCCTTCCTGGCCATTCCCTGGGTGCTGGACTTTAGACAGTCTCAGCCTCTCGAAGGCAAGATGACGGAAGCCGGGTGTACTTGGTAGGAGGTGTTTGGGGAAAGCACAGAAACCTCCAGATATGGCTGATATCTGGAGCAGCAGACGTGTTCTGACAGTTTTCAAGATGGACATTAAATCACTCGCCGGAGAGAAAGTGAAGTGAGTGTCATCGGACTGGGACAGGGAGAGGCAGCTGGCAAGTGGCAGTGGCAGAGGCTGTGGGACGGGAGTCAGAATGAGCATCATAAATCTTGATTACTCTCTGTCTCGGCTGATTTGAACCAAATGCCTTGGACAGGGATAGAGTTCGCATCGTGCTGAAAACTGCAAAAAAAATCTGATTAAATGTACAAACTGTTATAAATAGCCCTCCATCCAAGTTAATGTTCAGACTGTCACCACGGGGGGAGGGAGGGCGCATCTTGCAGATCTGGGATCTGTTTTGATGAGATGTGGCATTGTGGGCCCCCAGAAGCCAGAGGGACCCACGCCCTCTGCTCCTGGGTTTCCACTGAAGTCCGCAAATCTCCCTCACTGGGCTGCCGGAATGCTGGCGGCTTTTATAATCAAAGCAATTAGAACAGCCAGCCCTCCCATGCTGATTGCTCTCCTGTTAAAATTAGGCACCCTATAGAAAAATGGAAATGCAGGGTCGTTACCATAAAGCAATAATAAAGTAAACCATTCAATTATGAATGGGAAAAAAAGGCGCTTGGATTAATAAGAATATTGTATGCTTAAGAGCATTAAAATACCAGCATATTACCATTTTGCATACATAATGAATGAACTTAGAGGCCACAATGATTGGGATGTAAAATCACTAAGTGATGCTCCCTTCCTCTTATGCCAATGCTGCTGTTTGGGGTTGGGGATGGAAAGATGCCTGGACGCTGCAGGACCCCTGGACATTCATTGCTCGGAAGTAAGGACTGAGGGGCTGGGCGAGGGGAAGTGGGGAGAAAGATGAGGGGTTGCAGCTTCGCCTTGCAGGTCGGGGACGTGATGCTTGCCGCCCTCGGTTAGGAGGATGGAGGAATCCTGAGCATCAAGGGAGGAAATGAGAGGTCACAGGGTGCAGAGCAGGGATTGCAAAGTTGCAGGACTTCGGAGCCAGCCAAAGAGAGCGGGGCCAGAGGGAAGGTGTTTGAGAGCCGAGTGACCACCTGCTGGCTACTCAGGGCCACACCCTGCTGGCTACTCAGGGCCACACCCTGCTGGCTTGTTTGTTGTGTTGATGTTTTTGTAACAGAAGAAACAACACAGGCCCCGGGTTGCCAGATCCCTGACGTTTAAGGGAAGGCAGGACAGTGGAGATGTGTGTGAGGCTCCCAAATTTTGGAAACACAATTTGGTCTCACCACAACGTTCGGGAGGGCCGAATGCACCTGTGATCTCTGGGTTACTACCTGTGATCTTTGCTTTAATGTCTATACTCAAAGGTCCAGGCAGGCAGGATCTCGGGTCCTTTCCTGCCCTTGACAATCTCCAACTGTATTCTAGAAAAATCACACCTCCTCTTCCTCGTGTGTAAAGTCAAGTCGTCTGGGCTGTAAGTGCTTGAAGGGCCACCACGGTGTCTCTTGGGCTCAGACTGGTCTCCCCAGAGTGTAGCAGTGTGCGCACATCCTGTGGTCAGTAGTGGGAAAATGTTTGTTGAATGACTGAATGAGCGGGAAGGAGAGCGAGTGCTCTGAATTCTCACAACCAGCCTCCTGCACTCTTACTCTTAATTGTGACCAGCTCCATCCCCTGCCCAACCCCTTTCTGCTAAGCAAGATATAAACCCTGGTTCCAGATTCTCAGACATGCTCAGTTTATTTTTCCCTCCTTCACTCATTCATCTAGCCATTCTTTTTGGGAACTCTAATATAGTTTGGTGTTTTTTGTTTGGTTTTGGTTTGGTTGTTTGTCTGTTTGTTCTTTGGTACTGGGATGCTTAACCACTGAGCAACATCCCCAGCCCCATTTTGATTTAGAGACCAGGTCTTTCTAAGTTGCTTAGGGTCTTGCTAAGTTGCTGAGGCTGGCTTTGAACTCACGATCCTCCTGCCTCAGCCTCCCGAGCGGCTTGGATGACAGGTGTGTCCCACTGCACTGGGCTCTCATATAGTCCTACTTTGCAGGTTAGGTCCAGTGTGGAGAACTGGGCACAAGGAGATAAAAGGGCATGAGCCCTTCTCCCAAGCCACATTCCAACTAGAGAGGCTCAATAACAAGTGAGTGTGGAAATGGATGTGATGTGACAACAGGCTTTCCAATGAGAAGCGTGCAGGAGGCTATGGTGGCTCCTCTCTGACCAGTGTCCAGCCTACCTGCAATCCTACTTAGAAATCAGTTGCTATAATCCTGTTGCTGTTACCTGACTTCTCAAAACTCATATCAGAAATTCCTTCGTGCCCTGTAAAGAGGGTCCTTATCAGAAGCCTGGCTGCCCCAAATCTCCTGCTAGGACATTCTGTAGGGTCTGCTTTTCCTTCCACATTGGCTTTTTGGAGGGTCTTGCTTCTTTCAGTTCTTGATGGCTAAATATCCCAATCTTCTACCCTAGCCGTGTCCATCAGGGGCTGTGAAGCCAGTCCCTTGGGGTCTCTTCCTAACTTGAAGATCCCATAACTCTATTCTAGGTGAACCAGTGAAGGCATTCATGACTTGATATTGGCGGAGGGTCTTCTGGGTTGAGGAGGATTTTCATATTTATGGGAACTCAACAGAAAGAGCTACCTTGGTGTAGTGCTGCTGAAATAAGCTTTCCATCTTTGGGCTGGGGTTGTAGCTTAGCACTAGAGCCCGGGGCATAGCATGTGTAAGACCCTGAATTTGGCCAGGCGCAGTGGTACATGCAATCCCAGCAGCTCAGGAGGCTGAGGCAGGAGGATCATGAGTTCAAAACCAGCCTTAGCAACTTAGCAAGGCACTAAACAACTCAGAGAGACCCTGTCTCTAAATAAAATACAAGGAAGGACTGGAGCTGTGGCTCAGTGGTCAAACATCCCTGGGATCAATCCCCAGTACTAAAAAAAACAAGACAGATCCTGGATTTAATCCCTGGCACTGCAAAAAAATAAAATAAAATAAAGCGCAATAAGATAATAATATTTTCAATTTTGTCAGATCTATATACCTCCTGTTCTACCACAGAGCAAACCATTTCTAGACTCTGTCTACTTTCAATTCTAACTGCAAACTGGCCAGTCTTCCCCTAGATCATTGCTTCCACATGCAGACAATGTCAACCAACACCACTACTAATGTCCTATTTCCAATTGTTTTCCCTAGAGCTACAAGTTAATCAGGCACATGGTCTGCCTCCCAATTTGTTGCCAAAGATAGTTTTACTGCCATCAGGAATTATCAGGTTAGGAGCCTCTAACAGCAGTTTTCCTGCTCCTTATCTCCTAACTGCTAAGTAATGCTGTCCACATTAGGTTTATATTATGAAATCACCCCACTCCTGGTACTAATTTCTGTGCTACAAAGAAGATTATGTTTATTCCCTGCTCAAGCTGTGTCCAGGAGTTTCTGGACTACATGTTCCCTCAGGGTCTATGACACAGGTGTCTCAACACCTTGTTTGGGTTGTCTGTACCTTTATATTAGAAAGCCAGGGGTCATCTGGGCTATTTCCTGCTTGCAGCTTTTAGCCAGGAATAAGGTCAAGGTTCGAACTCAAAGAAAAATAGGACATACAGTCCTCAAGGGTGTCCAAAGAGGGAGGAGAGAAAAAGAACCAGATATGAGGGAGCCCTAGATGTTTCTACCACCTTGACTTCATGTCTTCTTTAAATGGAATGGATTGTACATGGAAAGTTCTAATTTCAATTAGAATAGACATCCCTCAAGATGATTTGTAGAAGATTGCTGTATCATCTGCAACTGGTACTTATTGGACAGAAATAGATGGTTTATATCAGAAAAAAAAATACATTTTTGACATTTATGTAGGTGTTACTGGTCAAAGATTCAAGTCTGAGACCCACTCTGCTGTTATAAAAGAGAGGATGGTGAGTTAGTGAGAGACAGGTGCTGAAGATTGATTAGCCAAATGGAGATGCTTCCCTAATCAGACAGATGGAGAAGTCGAATGTGAGTAACTTCGTCTTGTGATTGTTTTTTTTTTTTTAATTGGTGCTTTACGATTATACATAATAGTGGGATTTATTATGACATATTCCTACATGAACATAACATAATTTGAGATTCAATGTTATTTAATACTCTGTCCATGTAGCTTCAAAAATGATCTTCTATCCATGAGAGGTACTTGCACCTGTGAGCTCTTCTGACCTAGCACATTTCTAGGTGGATGGAATTAGATCTTTGGGGCCTAATGTGACAGCCACATTTCTGGGCAGCCTGGACACTTATTCATAAGAAAAGTGAAGTTTCACTGCAGGTTTCCTGATTTTCAGGAAGAAGACAGCCCGGAAGAAGGAACACTTGCACACATGCATTCTGTTCCATGCAAACTACCCACCTTGGCTCATTTCTGGCTTTGCTTGAACACAGGGCTTTGCAACCTCATCTCTGTTCATATTTTGGGGTGCACAACTCTTTGCTCTCAGAGCATGGGGTTGTCCTGTGTGTCCTGGAAACACTGGCACCATCTCTGGTCTTACTCCCTAGGGTCTAGTCGCACATCCCTCTGGTGACACCCAAAAATGTCTCTGTGCTTCAACACACGTCCCTGGGTGGAAGCTGCAACCACCCTCTGTTGAAAAGTACCCGTTTAACCTGCATCCTCAAAACCGGAGGGACATGCTTTGGAGGAAGCCATTTGTCCTCCAGAGAGGAAGGCATGAGCTGGGAGCAGGGGTGCAGGCCTGTGATCCCAGGGACCCTCAAGTGGAGGCAAAGGATCAGCCTCGGCAGTTCAGCAAGACCCTGTCTCAGAATAAAAAATACAAAAGAACAGGAATACAGCTCAGTGGTAGGGTGCCCTGGGCTTGATCACCAGGACCCTGGTGAAGGAGAAGGGCAGGGGGGCCAGGGCCCTGGGCCTTGGGATGTGACCACCAGAGCCCGGGAACTTGGAGAGTGACAGGAAAGTCGTTGTTATTCACAGGGGTTCTCGGACCACCCCTGACGACTCGTGCACACCAGGTGACTCAAGGCAGGCACTGTCCATGTCAGAACACCAGCCACATGATTCGAGGGTTGGGTTTTTATTCTACTCTTTTTATTTTATTTTACGAGAGCATTGTACTTACACATGGTGTTTGGGTTCATTTCAACAGTCAGACATGCGTGGAGCGGGGTTCTCTCCATTTCAGTCTGCACCCACCCTGCCTGTCCCTCCCTCCTTCTCTCCCTCTACTCTGTTGATCTTCCTGTCATTCATCCACTTATTGGTCTTTGATTGACGCTTTCTCCTCAGAGGGCGAGGAGGAGGTCCCTCCCTGGTTTGTGCACACGCGCGGTGGGGTGCTGTTGATTCATCCCTCGCTCCTCCCCTCCCCAGGCCCCTCGCCCTCCTCTGTCCACTCCTCTCCCTTATGTCTTTATGCTGTCCGGGCCCCTCCCACCTTTTCCCTCATTTTGCTCTTGAGTCCCATGATATCAGCTTGACCCCCGAGAGGAAAGAATATGGATTGAGCTCAGCGGGAGGGCAGCGATGCCGTGGACCATGCTCAAAGAAGAGCCCCCAGTAAGACCCCCAGAACGCTCGGGACACGGAGGCTTCCGCGCGTCCTGGACCGGCGCTGCTCTGCGCGTAACGCCTCGAGTCCATGCGGGGGCGCAGCGCATCCCTGGGAATGAGAGAGGCGTCACATCCCATGAGATTCCGCCCCACGCACCTCTCCCTGGCTGGTCCTCGTGGGGAATTTTCACGACAGTAGAACATGAAGGAAGCGTAGTGCTCGCCTGGGTCTTGTGAGTCAACCTAACAGACTGCTGCACATGAGGGTGGGTTCCAGAACCCCTGAATTTATGGACAGGGAGGATGGGCCAGCAGACCTGGAACTAGCCTGGGCGGACTTGGGCAGCTGGATGTTCGTACCTCCGACCTGGGCTCGCCACCTCCCGCGGTGGGGTGACAGGCTCTCTGCTTTCACCGTGGGTTTGGTCCATTCCCTTTCTTGAGCAGTCCCGCACAGCTCCTTGGGGGAAGGCGCTGCATTCGATCAACTCCTACACATTAAGACACAAACCTAGGGAGGAAATGGGGCTGGCCCTCTCAATCGCGAGTTCAAATCCAGCTCTGTCTCCTCTGCTTAAATATGGTGGTCAAGTCACGGTCCTCTGTTGAGATTTACCTGCCCCACATATAAAATGGAGATGACTGAACTTTCATGCACACACTTGGTTATTATTCGCGGAGTGTCTACCATAACACAGCACAAGAGTAAGCACACCTCAACGGTGAACCGGATAAGGTCTCTGCCCCCTCGTGGAGGTCACATTCTAGCAGAAGGGACAGATCACCAACAAACCACTATTTCATATAATCTTGGATGAAGAGAAAAGAAAAATAAAGCAGGGTAGGGGAAGAGGAAGAAGTAGGAGGAGAGGATGTTCCTTCTTACAGAGCGCTTTAGAGCACCTCTTTAAGGAGGAGACAGCTGTGCAAAGGTCCTGAGGTACAAACGTGTGGTACATTTGAAGTACAGGAAAACACAGGCAACAATAATTCAATGAAAGAAAGCCGGTGGAAGTGACGGGCATAGTATCAGGCACTTCTGAGAAACTTTAAGCATCCATGAGGTGAATCTGCCTAAGTGCAGATTGTATGTCACTGGAAATCATCTCCAGAAATAAAAATGGTGGAATTCTGAGTGCTTAGCATATCTTTTATATTAATTGCCTGACTTGAACCTCACAACAGCTTCCTAAGGTAGATGATGTTGTCATCACCTTTTTATCAGTGAGGAGATTTAAGCAAGAACATTAAATAAATTGCTCCAATTCACATGGTTGTTAAGTAGCAACACCAAGGACTGGGCAGCCTGGGCACCGTCCACTAACCACTCAGCTACACTGCCCATTTTAACAACAGCAGCTCCGGCCAATGAACTGGTCTGCCTTCTCTGACCTCTCGGCACAGATCTGAATGTTTTGTGTGGTGAAATTTCTTATTTAACAAAATGGTTTATTCAACCAGCATTTATCACACACCTGCCAAGTTCCTGGCCGTTGAGCAGGCACTGCTTCTGTGCACATTCTAGAATGTGGGTGGAGACTGGACAAGATGCTAAGGCCTCCTGTCCAGTCTGAGCACACCGTTTAACCCTCCCATGTGTCTTCCGCTCATCTTCCCAGCAGGAGGACGTCAGCAGAGGCCCGGATGTACGAACTCACTGCTAGTGTACCTAGGCCTTTTCATAAACAATGGCAAGAGTGTTAGTGGCCCCTGAGACACAAATAAGAAAATTGATAGCAGCAGAATTACACATTTCAAGAAATCTGTGATTGCGCTTAGAAGAGAATCCACTGGCAGGATTTCCTCAGTTTCCTGGATCTCAAATTTTCTTCCTTGAAGTCTCCTCTTTGAGCATATTGGTCTGATAAGGCGAGAAACACACCTTCCCTTCCTTTTCGGTATCATTGCATACAGTCTTCTCGTCCCCTGGACGTCAAACTCAGATGTTTTGACAGGAAGCTGTGGGCTCCTTTCTCCGTGGCATGGCATCCCTGGCATCTGGTTTTACAGTAAAATAGGATCCTCTGCAAACCACACCTGCTGGCTGATCTGCCGAGACACAAGGCCCTGTTGCCTTGGTTGATTAATTCTTGAGATTGATTTGGAATTTGTACATATTGCCTTCACAATCATTAAAGAGGCATTAATTGATTATTCAGGTGTAGAATGCATTCTGTTCCCAACTTTATAGCCCTCTCCATCTTTCCTACTAACTGCGAGGGCTGTTTGGCGCTCGCCTGGATTTCATTAATCTCAGTTTGGGCAACACATGGGAAGTCCAGAAAGCGTACTCTGCATATCCTCGACTCTATAACACAGATCTCAATCTCAGGCAGCCCCCGGAGTATTTCCAATAGATTAGGGAAACAGATTTCTCTTCTCTATGAGAAACTTCCACATCTCCATTCTACCATTCTGACTCCATTTTCTACACACACACACACACACACACACACACCACACCACACACGTACACACCCATTGTGAGATTGTCAAGTCATCACCAAACCATGTCTGCAGTTATGCTTCTCGTCCCAGTTCATGTATTTTAAATAGCTAAAACTGACTGGTTTTAAGTAACACTTGGACTCAGGAATCTCCACCCATCTTTATTGTTGGGTTCCATTTCTTTATCTTACCTGCCTGGCCCTAGGAGGAACTTGGGTTTGCATCATGCAACAGCACAGGCTGCTGTCTATGCCCAGCTTATTTTCCTTCCCGGGCTAGTAATCACAGCTGTGCATAGACCTTTGTACAGGGCATTACACTAAGCACTCTTGGCAATGAAAAGCTACCCTTATGAGAGAGGAGACTGTCATCCCCATTTTATAGAAGAGGAAACCGAGGTTTAGATAAATTACTATAACTGCTTAAAACCTCAGAAAATCAGTCCATTAGCTCTAAAACATACCTTCTTTCCCCCAAAATTACCTTAGTAATTTTGCTTTTATTCTTCAACACATTTCAGATATGTCTCCTCTGTAAAGCCTTCTTTGAGTTCCCACAGGGAGGATTAGTTATTTCCTCTTGATGATTCTCTAAGCGTCAGACCCAAGATGTCTTGGAGAAGTTTTCAGACCACTAAATTTATCTGATAGCATGTAAATATCCCAGCAGACCAGGATTCCTCTGCCTCAAAAATGGCACCCAAAGATATAGCCACAGATTCCCAGAACTCCTTGAGCCTCAGTTAAAAGCCCTAGGCTAACAAAGAGAAATACACATAAGATTATATTGTTCACACTGTCACGCGCCAGAACTTCAGAAGTACTGCAAGCACTGCTCCTCCTAGTCTGCAGGCTGTTGAAGGCAGAGGCAACGTTGTGCTCATAATCGGATCCTCACTGGATCCAGGCCTGGTCCAGGTTCTGAAAATGTTAGTTGAAGGAATGAATGATGAACCGAACCCACAGCCCATGTTGCTAGAATAAATGCGGCTAAAATGAAAGTGCTAACCTTGCAGCACTGATTCCCCAAAGTCAGTGACTGCAATTCACACAGTTGTCATCATTTTAAGTCACACTGACAGTTCGTTTGCAACACAGCAGAATTGCCCTTCCTGACCCTATTGAGGTTAGGCAAGAGCATGTGACTTGCTTTAGCCAGTACGACGTGAGTAGAAGTGAAATATGTCACTTCTGAGTTAGAAGGCTGTCAGAGGTTTTGCCACTTCCTTTGCTCGGCCACACTGTTCATGCAACACCTCCATCCACCTAACAGTAAGGACGCTATGGACACAGCACCAACTACTGCCTGCACAAAAATCAAGAACAGGAAGGAAACACCCTTGGTTGTATCTAACCACTAGTATTTGGAGACTGTTACTGCAGCAAAACCTAGCTTATCCTGACTGAATTTTTTTTAAAAAAGTCTATATTCATTCATTTACTCATTTCACAAAGATTTATTGGGTGTTCAGTGTTCCAGAAGCTGTGCTAGAAGCTAAGAATACAATGATGACAAAAATCAGATATGACTCTTGACCTCATAGAAGTCCTAGTCTCCCAGGGTGGCCTGAAATGTATCCATTAAAGACATACATTTGAATTCACGATAATGACCAATGATTTGAGGAGCATGAGACTGTGAGAAATGATAAAGGAACCAGGTGATCAGAAATCAGAAGACGCTTCTCTGGGGGATTCTCGATTCACTAGGGTGAAGGGTTTGGGGCGGGAGAACATGTCGAAGAGAGGGAAGGTCAAAGACTTCCTGACAAGGTTCGGTGGGTTTAACCAGATGAAGGCCTGTGGAACTCCAAGAAGACTGGCTGAGCCCTCCCCACTCTACCGAACCTCCAGCCGGCTGGAATCCCTGCCCCGCCATGCCTGGGGGCTGGCCCCTAGAATGGTCCTTGCAGAATCACACAGGATCCTGGAGGCAACTCAAACTTGGCAGGTGCTTAACAAATGGCCCTTGGGCCCGAATCTGTGGCCACGTGCACACAGGCTAAATCCCTGCTGATGTTGCTTCCCAGCTGTCGACAGGTATACAAACGCCATGGGCCCCGAGGTTAATGTCCGTGGGGGAGAAGAGAGGAAAGCAGCGCCGTGAGGCACGGTCCTTGCTATTGCCTCCTAAGCCCCATGTCCACTCATCGTTCATGAAGACAAAGTGGAAGGTCCCTGAAGGACACTGTCCTCTGGTGGACGGAGGCTCAAAGTACAAAGGAGGAAGGAAGAAGCTGGCCTGGTCTTGTGAGTCTACACACCTGTGCCAGGTGCCTGGGCAGGAGCCAGGAAATGGCGGGGGAACTGGGAAATTCAAGGCACTGATATTTATGGAATTCCAGGGCCTTTTCAGACTTTGGCCTTTGACATCTCCTAACTTCCCTAAAATGCACGCACTCCGTATTTCCATTGTGGGGTTAACTAAGCCGTGGAGAAGGAAGCTGGAGAAGTCAGGAGCCCGGTCAAGGGAGAAGCCCGGGCGGAAATCCAGCTCCGTCTGACGTGGACTCCGCTTCTGCCTTCCTGGGGGCTAGGGGATCAGCCCCACATCGTGCAAAATCGAAAGGAGGAGTTACAACAGTGAACACCTCCAGGAGTCTATGCTGGGGGAACGAGGAAGCAGACCAGGGGGCGGGAACCAAGGGGACCAGGGGCATCTGAGCCTTTTTGAACAGGGGGAGCTACTCATCAGCCCTCTTGGGTAATTGCCATGTGTCACCCAGGACCCAGAACTGCCAGATCCCAACCCCACCGCGTTCAAGAGAATCCAGAAATCCAGACAATTGTGAGAAATCCTGAAGCTGCTTAAATGCTAATGTCTGAAATAAAATATAAGCAAAACAAACAAACAAACAAACCCTCCACAGTTAAGACAAATAAAGCTTTCAGGTGGCCCAGGCCTGTAATCCCAGTGGCTCGGAAGGCTGAGGCAGGAGGATCAGGAGTTCAAAGCCAGCCTCAGCAATGGCAAGGCACTAAGCAATTCAGTGACTCCCTGTCTCTAAATAAAAATATGATATAGGAAGACAGGGCTGGAGATGTGGCTCAGTGGTCAAGTGCCCCTGAGTTCAATCCCCAGTAAAATAAATAAAATAAAATAAAGCTGAATTTAAGTCTCATTGAACCGGTTGGGATGTTTCCCACCTGCAGACATTTGATGATGTCTGGAGACTGGGGTTTTCAGAACTGGGAGCAGAGGATGCTACTGGAAACTGACCAGGGAGATATCTAAACATCCCTTCATGCACTGGACAGTCCCTGACGCAAAGGAATACCCAGCCCCATCGGCCACTGTGCCAACATGGAGAAACCTGGTCTGACCAGGGTCCTTCCAACTCTGATCTCTGGTTTAAAGTCTTTGTCCCTCACAGCTGTCCTCTGGCAGGGACAGCATGATGATATTTGTTTGCTTTCCATTCGGTTTGCCTTGTTCCAGACCCAGGCTAATTCTTACTAATGCTGAAGGTCTTGAGTTACACTTGCAAATCCAGCTTAATGTTCAAGTGTATAAGAAACAGGCGCAATTCAACTCCAGTCAATAATGTAAACAAAGCTTGGTTTAGATAAACCCCATTACCAAGCCTGAAGTGGCCCAGGGCACCTCTGCTACAGCTGATTAGCGTAAATGCTAAACACAAACCAATTAACACACTCTAAGGCTGCTTATCTCCTGTCACTTAGTGTGGAAATAAAGCCCAACGCTAAATACACATATTGATTTAGCCATTAAATCCAGCATCACTCAAAATAAAACTCATTATATTATTGAGTAAAAACAAAGTCACCTTAGTTTTCAGAATGGGTTACATTATTAAGAAATTCCACTTTTGCAATTTTCTGTGGATTTCCCAAACTGGGTTGAGGATGTCTTCCCACTGAGGGTCCCCACCAGCTTTAGGACAGACCCACAAAGGAGAGTTTTTGCCTTTGCATGATCTTTGCTTTTAGCCCCAGAAAGGCACACCTATGCGGGAATCCTTTGCCTTTAAAACACTGTTTTAGCATTGAAGAGGAAATTTTATGCTTGAAAGAAAGGTTATTAAACGGGAAGGTGAACTGGGATATTAAAAAACAACAACAAATACAAGAACCACAGGCAATATAATAAAAATGGGTTAACTCTGAACATTAACCACAGGCACTGATCCGATGCTTATGGAGACACAAAATAGGAATACCTTTCCAGTTCAGGTATAAACAACTGAGAGAGGACTCGAAAACCGCAATCGGGAAATCACTTTCAGTGAGTATTTATTCTGCATTAAGGTGCTACGGGCCCCAGTGCACACTGGACATGCGACCATCATGGTGGCCACTGTGGTAATTGGAACTGAGCCCCAGCGAAGCTTTGTGCTTATTGACTTTCACATCCCTGTAAGTGAGCTCCAAGGGCTGGCAGGCAAAGGACACTATGGTGTACGTACAACACAGAGACGTGGGCCATTAGTTGTCCCACGAAACCCAAGCTTCTATAGAAGTGCCTACCTCTTTTTGCTATAGACTTCTTTTGAGGGCTGGCTATCACCTTCATTTCTGACTGAGAGATAACTCTAGATGGACCATGAGTGGAGGCCCTTGCAAATCAATTCACCAAAGGTGGTCCCCACCAGTGTCTTCCTGAGCACTTAATACACAGTTCGTTTATCAGCTTGCTCTTTAGAGCATGCGCCTGGCGTGTTTCAGATCAATGGTAGAGAAAGAAGTGTATTTAGGGCTTAGAGAAGTGCATACAATCTATAGTGTCTCCTGTGTGCCTGACATACCTTATTGATGGGTCTCTGTTATACCCCAGAATGTTATTTGTCAAGATACAAGAACAACTGCTTGAATAAAACTTCTGCAGGGACTCAGCATATAAGGCAGAGTGAACGGGGCATCTCTCCTTTCCCTCCAGGAAAAAAAAAAAAAAATTACAGGTTGTACAGTATCAACATGCAGGGACCAGAAGAAGGGAGAGGGAAGAGGGGCAGGGAAGGAAACTGACTCCACAGGGTGGCCAGCGCTGAAACTAAGCGCCCACGGCCTAGGACGCCAGAGAAGGGAGCAGATCTGTTCTAAAGAAACGCGGAAGGCCCAGGACTTGGAGACACCAGGGGCCACTGCAGTAGGGGTGGGCCCAGGGCACGGAGCCCAACGCACTGGGTGTTGGACCAAAGCTGCTTTCCTCATCGCCCATGGCCAGGAACTTACGCCCCGCCCTCTCCAACCCACCGGCTCAAACGCCCTACAGGCCACGCCTCCGGAAGGGATGATGTCCCATCTTGGAGCTCATTCTGCTGACCACTGGCTGGTTCAGGGGTGATCCCATTTCTTGCTGTTCCACTGTAAGTCCTTACTATGATTTGGATGTGGTGTGAGGGTGTCTCCCTAAGGTTCACGAGTTGGAACTCAGTCCCCAGCATGGTGGTGCTGAAATGGTTAGAACATTTAAGAGGTGGGTCCTAAGACAGTCTGCACATCTGTAATCCCAGCAACTCTGGAGGCCAAGGAAGGAGGACCACAAGTTTGAGGCCCGTCTGGGCAATGCAGTGAGATCCTCTTTCAAAATAAAAATAAGAAAGAACTGAGGATGTAGCTCAGTGGTAAAGCACTTCTGGGTTCAATCCTCAGTACCACACACACACACACACACACACACACACACACACACGCAAGAGGTGGGCCTATCAGGTCGGTGGGCACTGCACTCTTGTTACTGAAAGAGCCAGTCTGGCTCCTGAATCCCTCTGGCCACCTGCCTGTGCCTTGCCATGGAACATTCCCTCTTGCGTTGTTGTTCCCACCAGGATGTCATCTACCATATTGTGATATGGTGAGAAGGCCCTCACCAGAGCTCAGCATATGCTGGTGCCATATTCTTGAATTCTAAAACTGCAAAGCTAAATCAACCTCTTTTCTTTTATAAAGTATGCAGCCTCATGAATGTTGTTGCAGAAATGGAAACTCGGGAGGACACAGTCACCCGGGAACTTTTGCTGGAAATATTAGGCAAAAGACACAGTCATTTCGCTGGAATAGCAAACTAATTGAATCCATATTTACGTATCAGATAGTTATTTTCCCCAGGGAAGAGAGATTGCCTGAGAATAAAGTCAACCGAGAGTGAAATAGGAAGAGAGGTAGATTCGTGATAGACATTGTTTGAGTACCAAACTCCAGCCAAGGTCAAACCATTATCCCTGAATAAAATTAACTAACATTTATTGAGCATTTGCTACAGGTCAGACTCTATCCTAAGAGATTAAACCAATTGACTCTCACCACAGCTGTACAATGTTAGTATTATAATCATCTCTGTTTACTGATGAAAAACAAACTGTATGGATAAATTAAGCAAGTAATGAAACCAGGGTCTAACTCAGGAGCTCTAACTCCAGAGTGTGCAAGTTAAAATATTACATTGTGCAACTCCTGGCTTGGTTCTGTGAGCCATTAAATTCGTATAAGTCAGCTGAAGTAGGGTCTCTCTCCCTTCTTTCTGAGTGAGAACTAACCACTCTACTGTCTTGTCTACACAGCAATCTTCACTCAGAGGAACCTGCCATGCATGTAAACACTATATGTGCAAAAGCAGAAGCCAGTTAAAAAAGGACTAAAGTATCAGCATGTTTTGCCCAGATCCACCTATTGTTAATATTTCATTCAAGCAGAAGGCTTTATCCTTTGCTCTGACTCTATATATTCAGAGACACAATTCTTTTTCAGAACCCTTTCAGAATACATTGCATCCTTCATTGATCTGCATAAGCAATACCCTATTCTGAGGGTATCATGTCTAGGAAGTCAAATCTTTTACCCCAAAATACCCCGGTGCATATTTCTAAGTGTTTTAGTTAACCACTTTACAGTCATTCTCTTGCTAAATTTAGCATTGCTTCAATACTTTGTCTAATCCACCATCTGAATTCCATCTTGTCAATGGACCTAGGAATGCTTTACTGCCCGCCCCCCCCCCCCTTGCGTACAGGGACCCCGTGGAGGATCAGAGATTGAATTTAGCGGCTCTCTCTCTTGAGTCTCCTGTAATCTGGAACGTGTATACCATCTTCCCTTAACATTTCTTTATCTTTCCTGACAGTGACATTTTTGAAAAGTAACAGTATTTTTTCTCCATTTAAATAGAACTTTTCTCATCTTGAGTTTGTCCAATGGTTCCTCATGATTAGATCCAAATTAGCCATTCCCTGATGGAACGTATATAAGTAACGTCCGACTCTTCTCAGGTGTCATGTTTGTGAAGCCCAAAGATTTCCAAGGTGCATTCAAGGTCCGTAAAGATTGACTCAGGATTTCTACATTCTTGCATTTTTCCTCTTGATATTCTCCACCGAACCATCCTGATGATTCCCAGGACCGACCTTTGTAGGAAACTGTTCACCTCCCTTACCTCTGTTCCCCCAGGGGAACATCTCTACCTCCATTTCTTACAAATGCTTCTCAGTCCTCAGTTTGCACAGGGAAGATCCTGTGCCTAGGTTCCAGTGACGTCACAGTGAAGATCCTGTGCCTAGGTTCAGAGAAGGTTCAGTCCATCCTGAACCTTCTCTGAACCTATCAGAATTAGATCTACTTTGATTCAGTTCTGGGAATCATGAGAAGCACCTAGGTTTGGATCTTGAAGGGACGAGTAACCTTATCACACTGGAGAGGTCCTCAATGAGAAGGAAGGAAACCACATGGCATAAATTGACGTATTTGTGTTAGAAGAGAAGATAGGGAGAGGCGATCGCCCTCGTCTGCACCTCATTCCTGCCATGCCTGAAGCCTCACTCCCCAGGATTGTGGGTCAAATAAGCTGGTAAATCCCAGAGTTGTTTTAGCTAAAATGGGGTGGTCTATGACTCCCCACCCATAGGAGCCTAACGTTTTACCTTCTATGTAACTGCTCTGGGTTGTTAAAGCCCCAGCAGGAAAACAACAGGAGATAACACAGCATTTAACCTTCAGCACGTGCACATTGACCTGCAGAGTAGATGAACTTTTCTTGGGTTTTGGTCTTCACTGTGCTGCGCAGGCTGTTCAGCTCTGCTCACCGCGTAGGCCTAACAGAAGGACACATGTAGAGGCAGCGATTTTAAAACTACATTTTAAGTAGAAAGTGCAATGTGAATTTTTGAGAATCCCTAGGACATGTCTAGAGAAGTTATCGGTGAGAAACTCAGAGTCCCAAATGTTATGGATTTTAAATTATTCAACGTGAAATAATAGAAAGGATATTTAACTTGAGAATGTGGGGAGAAAAGAAAAATGATACATATACCTTACAAGGATAAAAGAAGAAATTACTAAATTATAGAATTGAGGGAAAAAGTGTTGAAAGCATCAGTACAACATCAAACATGGAAGGTTTTGCCCCCCAAAATTCTGTTCACCTAATCAAGAAAAGAGCAAACTTCAAATCCATAATCTTGTTGTTATTTGTGCGTGTGTGTGTGTGTGTGTGTTTAGTTTTGGAGTTTTGTTTTGTTTTGTTTTGTTTTGTTTAGAACCAGGAATTGAGCCCCAGGGGTGTTTAACCACTGAGCTACATTCCCAGTCCTTTTTATTTTTTCATTTTGAGACAGAGTCTCACTAAGCTGCTCAGGGCCTCACTAAGTTGCTGAGGCTGGCTTTGAACTTGTGATCCTCCTGCCTCGGCCTCCTGAGTTGTCAAATCCACTATGTTGAAATAAGAATGAAAATAATTCAAATGCAGAAGCAATTCTACTGGTAACATAAACAGCACCTTTGTGAAGTTAAGAAATCCCACCCCTTTTTCAAGTTGTTTTAATGTCAAATGCTGGAAAACGACGACTACAGTATACAGTGTACGAAATCAAAATAGATGGTGCTCTCTAGAATTGCACTGTAGATAACCTACCTAACTGTACAAGGTGAACCTGTGCAAAAGGCAATTTCCAAGAATACTGTTCAATTCCTTGTAAATGAATGGCAAAATCTAGATGAAAAAGATTGTCTAGCAAAAATATAAATTATGGAAATTGAAAGCAGAAGGGAGATTCTTCAAGTATAAACGCATAATTTATTATATAAAAATAAGAAAAAAACTCGAAAACTTGCCAGAAAAATACATGACCCGAAAACTTCAGAAGTTAATTCTATCAAACCAAGGAACAGAGTGCTTAAGCCATTTAGCCCATTCCTGAGCATTTCTTAAAAGCAAGCGTAATAAGCACTCAGAGAGAAAGCTTTAAAACCTTTACCAGACCCTTGAGCAGAAAACATTTTGCTAGTACTCAAAACTTGGCTATGGTTTCATCAAATGGACAAGAGAGAAAAGTTCATTCCAGGCAATGGGAATTTTTGTGTCAAGTCATGAAATATAAATATATTAAAAATTTTACCAAATGGCACAAGCTTTTAAAGAATGAAAAGAGATTGTCAGGAATAGGGATGAAAAAATACTCATAATCTGGAGGTGGGGCTGACTCTAAAAATACCCGAATAATGATGCAAAACTTAGTTCAGGCCAGGAAAATGGTCACACCTGCCATTACTGTTACTCAACAACTAACTCAGTATTACCTAGAAATAGCATCTGGTTAGCACAGATATGAAGAAATCCTTGGTTATAATAACAGAAGTATAGTACGTAGAATGAAGAAGATGACAGCTCCCCTCTGTGGTGATCTGGTCAGAGCATTTTGAGACAGTGCTCATGTTTAAAGCACTTAGTTTTTAAAAGGAGAGGAAAGGGGAAGTCCTGAATAGTGAGGAGCCAAGGGTGGAAACTGAGGTTTGTCGGATTCTCGTTCACTGGGGATCAGTAATTCAGTATGGAGAGCATCTCCTTCCCGATCTCAGCTTCTCATGGGTCTCTAAATTAGCCAGAGAAGTCTATCCTTGACCCGGGAATGTCCAATCACAGTCCTTTGTCCTGATTCCTTTTCAGCACGTTCATTATCAGTAAATCGCGTTGGAAGAATTCCATCGGGACAATCAGGAAGAGGCTCACTTTCTGCTGGGGTTGCCGAGTTGGGGGACCATGAGCTTGGGGTTATGAGGAAGCATCATAACCATGAAGCCACTGGGTGGGGGTATTGATAAGAGATGAGGAGAGACAGGTTTCTGATGCCATTGAATGAGAACCTTGGTCCAATCTTTCCCGAATCCAGTGTGAACTTTCCAGTTATGTGACTCTTCCAACACCCTTTAACACATTTGAGGTCAATTTCTGCCACTGACTGCTAGCTAATTCAGCTTTAAAGACATTCTATAGAAGACATCATGGAAAGAACTCTTTAAAAAATTATAATGACACATGGAGAACATGATCATTTTTCACTAGTATTAGGGATCCCTTTGCTAGTATTATTTTGCATTTTCTGGAAGTTTCAGAAAATTTAGATAAGAAATAATTACTAACCACGAGAAAGGTATGAAAAACCATTTCCCCCTCTTTGCTAATATGATTGTAAAAATAGGAAAACTTGTTAGCTCCAGTTAGAAATCATTTTATTTGACAAAGTGGCTGGATACAAGATAAATATGCAAAAGTCAAAGTCAATTTGTTTTCTAACTCAAACACTTACAAGCTGGAAATGGAAAAGAAATATTATATTCATAAAAATGGTCAAAGCTAAAAACTACTTAGAAGTGAATTGTATCCAAATATATAGGCCTCATAAGGAAAAAAAAACTATAAACTTCATTAAGATCAATCAAGATATCAATAAGTGAGTTCTATTATGCCCATGGATGAGATGATGTAATGTATTAATCATCAATTATCATATTAATTACTTTAAAATTGTATTAATTCAAGGCAGTTTCAATTTAATTTATTTAATTTATTAGTTTTATGAAATAATGCTGATTTCAATATGGAAGAATACATTTCCTCACATAACAAAATACATGAGCAACGAATAGGAATGACTTTCCTTGTCGATATTAAAACATACTATGAAATAATCATAATCAAAACAATGTGATAATGATACAAATTAATAGGCCAGGGAGGTAAATGAACCCTGAGAGAAATTATACTACATGTGATACTTGTACATATGATAAAAACACCAGTGATTAAGGCCTAGCTTTATTGAATAAATGGTGCTATCACACTGCCTACCATCTGGTGTATTAAAAATAAATAAATGGAATGGAACTTATTATCTCAGACTCTATGTTAAATTTTAACTGGGTTAAAATTCTAAATGTAAAGGAAAAGTGAGATAGTTAAAATCCTAGGTTATAAATTTAAGCAACGTGCACTCCTCTAGTTATTTAAAGCACACCAAATACCCAGACACTCCAACACTGTCCCCTGGCACTCTGGTTTATCCTCTGTCCTACCCCAGAGGAGGAGGAGGGAGGAACAGATTCACAAAATGGGGCGCTGTCCCCGCCAATGCCTGCAGAGACTCGCTCCAGCCGACAATTAAAAGGTGTCCTGGTTCCACACCTTCCTACTCTCTCAGCACGTTTGTTTGCCAGTTCTCAGCCAAGGGAAGAGTGTCCTGGCTCATTATTTATACTGATGATCCCCTGGTCTATCGTATCTGCAAATACCACTGTTTTTTAACAAGAGGAAGAACACTTCAACAGATACAATCGTACTTCTTAGCAAAGTGACACAGAGTCGCTGTTGCCACACACAGCCCTGGCAGAGTCAGGGAAAGGCAGAAATAGGAGCATCGAGGAAAAGAGGAAAGAGAGCTCACGTTTATTGTTCAACTACTATGTACAAGCTACTGTAGGCATCTCATCTAAAAAAGTCATGTGTATAATGATTCCTCTCTTACAAATGAGGTGATAAGGCTCAGCAAGGTTAAATAACTTGTTCAAGGTCACACTTGTGGATTTCCTGCCAATTTTCTCCTCCAACAATCTAATTTCTCTATGAAAAAAATGATCTTGCCCACATTCTCGACCTTGTGCATACAAGGATGGGCATACTGCTGAGGTGTAGCCCATCACTTCTGTTTCAACCTCTGGCCACAGTGATCTAATTGATCAGGAACAGGCATAGGACCCTGGATACTCCTATTATAGTTCATTTGAAATGTGAATTTGAATTGTTAGGGGAAGAGGTGCTTTCCACTTAAGTAGTTGAACTGGTAAACAGAAGGCTAGAGCTTTCAGAGGCCATTCTGTGGACAGAGCAAACCTGAGAATTGAGCTGAATAGATGAAAATTAATCAAAAGCTAGGGCAAAGATCAGAGGCTTGATTGAATGGTTTCAGTCCCTGGATCCAGCCATACCTGAAAGCAAATGCTACCCTTGGACTCTGCAGATACGTGGACCAATAAATCCCTATGTTTTACTAAATCACTGTAGATGGGGCTGCTGTCCCCTGCACTGAAAAATAGAACGTGATAAATGGAATGACAGAGCTAAGCAGTGATAGACCCAAGTTATGAATGGCTTTCTTCTGAATTCAATGGTCATGACCTCTCCACACAGCCACACTTTCTGCAAAAGTACTGTTTATCAGTTCGAGAAGTAGTATAATTCACAACAGAACCTTCTGGGATTCGCAACATATACTCAGCTTGCTATGAACACTATGCTGTCTTTGATGAATGGGATTAGAGAGAACATTCTGGGACAGTTCATGGAAATGAGATTTCAATGGTATTAAAACAATGGAATCCAGTTCTAAGGATTCAACTTTATGTAATAGGTACATGGTATTCAAAGAAAACAATATGTTGAAGTGAAAATAACATAAGGCCTAAGAGTCCAAAGGGCAGACAGATAAACCTGGCTCAACCATCTGGCTATGTGATTTCAGGGAAGAAGATGTCCTTCTCTGAGCCTTGATTCTTTCTCTTTTTCCTGGGAAATGGAAGAGCTTTTGTGGGGCAAACATGATATCTTGGCTGTCGTTTTTCTTTTTCTTTTTCTTTTTTTTTAATTGAAAAGGACTGTAATGTAATAGTAGTAAATGTTGCCAGGGTAAAGTTTAGTTTCCAGTGTGACTATCAACAACATATAATGGTGGTTCTTTGGACTCAGCTTTAAGAATAAATAACATATTTAAAAAACTAAATACTGACTAAAAATAAATTAGTAGGCTCAAGTTACTTGCATTTTCTGATTGTAGAAATTAGCAAAGAGGCAGTGTTGGAAATATGAAAATGGTAGATCATAGATAAACAGTATGCAGTAGATGCTCCTTACAATAGGGTATGAAGTGGTAAGATAAGTAAGATAAAACTGAAAAATAAAAACAATAAATAATGAATAATGAGATTGAAAAAATAAATCTAAATGAGTAAAAATACCAAGCAAGTCTATAAAGAATAAAACAAATATAAACTTGATAAGGTAATAATGGAAAATGGGAATATATTGCAAAACTGAAATATTTAAGTAAAATAGTGTACTAAGAAGACTAGAGGTGATTCAGACTGAATATTTCTGTTCCCCCAAATTCATATGCAATAGTCCCCCACTTTATCTGTGGAGATGGGTCCTATGACCCTGGTGGATGCCTGAAAATCTGAGTTGTACCAAACCCTACCCACACTGTTCTTTTTCTTCCTATCCACACATATCTGTAAGTTTTGAGAGATTAACAGCAGTAACTAATAATAAACTAGAATAATCATAAAAATATACCATAATAAAATGGCCAAGATCACTACTTTTGTGCTTTGGGGAAATCAGTGAGTAAAATAAGGGTTATTTGAAAACGGCACTGTCACACAAGTTTTGCAACAGCTGATCTGATAACAGGGGGGGGTAGCATATACAGAGTGGATACATTGACTCTCCTGGGCAGAAGGGGAGAGACTGAGCAGCATGGAGCAGCACGGTGCGAGATTTCATCCTGTTGTTGTTCAGAAGGGCACAGAATTTGTCAGTTTATTGTTTATGGGATTTCCCGTTTAATAATTCAGATCACAGCTGACCACGTGAAACTGGAGAAAGTGAAATCAAGGATAAGAAGGGAATATTGTAGGGAAGGCCTCAACCACCAATGCAATGGTGTTTAGAAAAAGACCCTGGGAGGTCATGAATTTTAGCTGAGGGCTTGAAATTTGATGCTCATGAGGCAATTAGTGGCCCTAATAAGAGGAAGTCAGATTCCCTCCACCACGCCTGCATGCGGGGACACACACACACACAGAGGTCATGTGAGCACAGAGCAGGCAGTCTGCAAGCCAGCTGATGGTCTCTTGCCACCAAGCAAATCTGCCACCACCTTGATCTTAGAATTCCCAGCCTCTGGACAGAAAGAAACAAACATCGCTTAAATACCCTATACCCGGTTTATGCAGTTACCACAGCCTGCACTAAGGAAGATAAGAGGAATTGCAGGTGCCAGTGCCTGACAGCACCTGGCATTCACTGAGTGGCAGGGTGTCCCAGGCACCAGGGATTCCCTATCTAGTATCTTACTAGATCTTAAAGCTGCAGCCTGGTATTCACAATCCCAATTTACAGGTAAGGAAGCTGAGTCCTGGGAGGTTAAAGGATCAGCTCCAGGTCTCACTTTAGGGGAACATGGGGCTTAGATGTAAATTCTAGCCTTTTAGTGAACAAAGCTCGCATGCTTCCCCGACCGTGCCGCTAAAATAGCCAAGACTGCCTTTCAGCTGACCTACTCTCTAGCCTACACCCCAGAAGGTTTGTTCTTATTTGCAGTGTCAAAGGGATTCCGAAATGGGTTTGATCCCTACTCTGATGTGTGAGCCCAGGATGGAGCCCCGGATCCACCCTGCATTATTCCAGTAACAGCCCCATTTCCCCTCCGGAGCCCACCCACCCCTAAGACACTCTTAGCGCAGCAAGTCTGCAAGGTGTCTCCGCTCTCCTACCGGATGGAGCACAGAACGCGGTCCTCGGCCAATCAGCTTACTGCATTTCCTTGATCCACAGCGATTGGTTCCAGAGTGTCTGGAAAACTCCAGGGAACCAATCAGAATCAGCCATCCTGGTTCGCCGGGCTGAGCTCACAGAGAATTCAATCCTCGCCCACATCCCAAGCCCATCCACCCGCTGGACCTAAACTAGGAGGACCTAACCTGGGAGGACGTGATCCTGCCGTGGTGGCAGTCCTCTGTTGGTGGCTAACTGGAGCACCTGCCTGAGACTGGGCCCCATTGAAAGCAGAGCTCTTAAAGGGCAGAGAACAGCCAGGTCCTGGGAATATCGTTTTACCCTCAGTCAAGCCAAAGCTGGAGCAAAACTGCCCTGGCACCTTAGGGGTGCTCCAGCCCCCCCTGCCTGGGGTCTCTGTTCCTAAAAACCTCAAAATCGACAAACCGAGACATCAACCTTAAGTCTTGCATCCCTATAGTAAGAAGTCCCTTATGAAAGATGCCAGAAACACGTTTCACCCACTAGTCTCGAAGCCCCAGCAAGACACTGACCCCTAACATGGGGGTCGCCAGTGTCACCGTCACACCTCAAAGGCAGTAAGTGGAAGATCCCAGCGAATCTTAAATACTTGACTATTTCCTTTGATGGTTGGATATTTTCACCGATTGCTAAAGAAGATCACAGATTCCCTTTCGTGTTGGACTTCAATAGAACGAGTCAGATAAGCCTGGACTCAAATATTAGCTCTGTCACCTACTACAAAGCACAATCCCTGAGAAGGCAGCGGGTTTCCTCTACCTCTGTGCCTTGGTTTATACGGTTCCCTCTACTTGGAATTCTCTTCCACCTTCCCCATTTACCAGGTTAATTGCTAGCCATCATCCAGGTCTCAGCCTAGACAACACTACCCCCAGGAAGACGCCCCCACGCCGCTTGACTTCTCACCCTAAGTTCTAAATCAGTCTCGCCTTGTCTAAATTTTCAAATCATTTCCATTGTTCCAGGTCTTATATCACCCTTATAATTACCATCATCAAAAGATAATCATGAATATCTGTTCCCCCACTGAACAGGAAACTCCATCGGCAGGGATTACTTACCAGAGTATCCCCATCAGATCCAGAGGACTTAGCACATGATGGGTACTTTAAAAGCCCTTTCATTTTCTCATCTATATAAGGGACATAATTGTAGCCAGCCTCAAGGGACTCCCTGGAGATTTAATCAGTATGCAGAAAGCCCAGCACGTGCCTGGCCCCCCGTGGATGCTCTCTAAATGTTAACTCCTTTCTACTTCACTAACTCTTTCCAAGAAATTTGTTTTCTTATGGAGTCATTCTTTGCTAATCACTCACCAACTTGATCTCCCTGATTGCTGTTAATAAAGCTAATAAAATCCTTACTATTTCCCCCGGAGACCATGACAACTCAGGGGTTGAGGATCATCTGTCTTAGCTTGGCAGGAAAGTCTGGGTCACCATCACCAAGTAAGTTCTTTTTTTTTTTTTTTCCTCTCAGTAACTGTCAACATGGAAATAAAGCGATTCAAAGTGTTAAATATTATATATAATGAATGGCACCCATATAAAATTAATGTCCCTAATATTTCCTTTAAGTTGCTACCTTTTGCATTAATTGAAGCAAGAAATGTTCCACTTAGTTAAAATATCTACTTAGTATCCTGCTCATAAACACATCTGCAGCCAGAGCTCACTGGTTCAGCGGGTTTAAATTAGTTGGTATCAATGTTATTGATGATGAGCGCACCCCCAGAGCATACTGACTCAGTAATGAGGTGGAAGGTGCTCCGAGTTTCCCTCTTCTCCAAAATTCACGGGGTGGGCCAGGGCTCTGCTGGGGTGAGCTTGGCTGCAGGGATTCGCTAAAGCTCCAAGAGGGAGCACAGTCTGCCTGCTCCTGTGAAGGTGGATTGTCCACACCAAAACTCAGGCGGAGGCTGGATTCCTCCACAGGGCAGGGGCGGGAGGCGTGGTCTGAGGAGAGGTGCTTGGATCACTGGGCGGAGCCCTCGTGAATGGATTAACGTCTTTTGCACATGAGCAGCTTCTCGCTGGGGTAGGCCTGGATCACTTGCTACCAGCACAGGTTGCTGGAAGGCAAGCCAGCTCTGGCGTTCACTCTCTTCTGCACGCACCTGCTGGTTCTTCCGCTGTCCATCAGGAGCTGGTGCAACAGGAGGCTGCCTGAGTTTGGACCTCCAGTTTGCAGAACTGTGAGTCAAAAGAAACCTATTTTCTTTGTAAACCTCCCAATCTGGGGCACTGTTTGCTATAGCTTTGGTGTTAAATGTCCTCCAAAGGCCCATGTATTAAATAAAGGCTTGGCCTCCAGGGAGGCTTGGTCTGTTGGGAGGTGGTGGAGCCTTGTAGAGGTTGGGCCTTACCAATGGTCCTCAGCTCATTGGGGGCATACCCTTGAAAGGTATCATGGGACCCTGGACCCCTCCTCATTCTCTTTTAGCTCCCTGGTACATGATATGAGTGGTTCTGTTTCAACTTGGGGTCCTGCATGATGTGTTTTCTTGCACAGGTCCCACAAAGGGGGCCACTTGATCATGGAGTAGGACCTCTAAGGCTATGAGTCAAGACAAACCTGTTTTCTTTATCAGTTAATTTTCTCAGGTATTTTGTTGCAGTGATGGAAAGCTGTCAAACAAACTATTGTAACACCGGAAAATGGACTAAGACAAAGCCCAAAGGTGAATAAGAGACCCTCACATTGTAGTGGATGTCTTCATTGAAATGGATGGAAACTAGCGCCCCTCTGTGCATGGAGCAGAAGAATACCATTTTCATTGAGCATCTAGTATATACAAGGCAATGCATAACAGGGGGGTTAAGGGCACTGGCCCCAGAATCAGAAAGGTTTGGATTTGAATCTGGCTCTGCATCTCTCTATCGCTCAGCACAGCTCTCCTTGATATGCTGCTTCATTTGCAAGAAGGTTAATAATGGCATCCAATGAATGAGTAATTGTGAGAATTTAATTTGCCTAATTCCCTTAGCAGTCTCTCTATGTGGCCCAGGCTGGTCTTGATGTCCTGGGCTTGAGCCATCCTCCTGTCTCAGCCTCCTGAGTAGCTGGCACACAACCACGGGCCACCACACCCCACTGAAACTCGTCTATGTGATGCCATGTGGTGGCACCTGTCATTACTTATTTGTCAAAAACCCAAACACTGTGCATCCCCAAGAAGGAACTCTAATGTAAACTGTGGGTTTTGGATATCGTTTTTGTCAGATTTTTAGCCTCTGGGACTGAAATACCTGAGAAGAACGATTTCAGAGGAGGAAAGTTTGCTTAGCGCAAACTTAGGTCTCAGTCCAAAGATGGCTGGCTCCACTATCATTACCCTGGGCCTGAGGTGAGGTGGAGCATCATGGACGAAGGGTGTGGCGGAGGAAGGCAGCTCAGAACATGCCAATCAGGAAGCAGAGAGACATTCCCGTCACCAGGGTCAAAATACAGACACCCCAAAGGCACACCCCCAGGGGCCCACCTCCTGCACCCACCCATACCTGCCTTCCGTCACCGCCCAGTGAATCCCCATGGGGGGGCGTTAATGCACTGATTAGGTCAAGGGTCTCATAACCCAGTTCCACCCCCGGCCTTTCTTGCACTGTCTCACACGGGGGTTCCGGGGGGACACCTCATATCCAAGACAAGCGGATGAAGCTCATTAGGGACCAGGCTCGCGGAATCCCTGGGCGGAGCTTGCGATCGGTCTCACCGGCGCGCTTCACCCTGGTGATTCACCTCACGACCTGTGAGCATAAGCCGCACGGCTCCAGCCCTTTCTTAATAAATGCAATAGGAGAGGAAAAGGGAACTTCGGGCACATCGCAGAAGCTACCGACTAACTTACGTAACTAGAATCGTCGCTGCGGGGCAGGCCACGTAAGTGCACGGCATAACTGTGACGGATCAGGTACTCCCTTTGTTTTGCTTCTGGGTTGATCCTTGAGAGTTCTCCCTTTCTGATCCCGCCCCGGATCCCTGAGCCCCTTCTGGAGTCTTCTTGTGAATTTCCATTTGCCAAAATAAACTTAAAAAAAAAAAAAAAAAAAAAAAAAAAAAAACAGGATTGTGCCTCTGTTTACCTTTTGACAATATAAACAAAACTAAAAGAGCTGACTTGGCTGGGTCACCCTAGATCCTGTATTCCGTCTCTCCAAAGGCCCCTGTCCTTCTGCGCAAAATGGGAATGGTAACCCAGCTGAGGTCACCAAGAATGTCAGTAAGGTCATGTCAGCAGAGGAATCCGGGGATCCACAAGGGGCTGTCCGACCCAAGGCTGAAAGCCATCCCCGGTCTCCCCTGGCCTCGGTTCGGGGGCGATGTCTCTTTCTGGAGGCACCGGCCGGGGTGGGGTTGAGGAGCGGGCGCGGTGCCAGCTCCTGGGAGGCAGCCTGAGTTGTTTACATTCCTAATTACAGGAGCCCGCGCTTCTGCACAGCCAGGTGTCATTCCAACAGACAAGGTTAATAGGATGTGAGTGGGCCCAGCTGCCACCTCTCCGCTCACGGACGACAGGCGTGCGCGGGAAGTCAGATGGATTAGCCGACAGCCTGGTCATGCTGGTCAGCTTCGGCTCTTTGGAGGCACAGGTTAAAATTCAATCTTGCAGCATCTCAGGTCCCTGCCACCACCTCCTCCAGCTTCCAGGAGGACTCCTTTGCAGCAAAGGTAACGCCACCTGGGGATCCGAGGGTGGTGTACCTATCGGACATGTGACCCGTGGCTCCACGCTCTATCGCCTTGTACCCCTGGTGTTGAAGCTCAGGGGCAGAGAATGCGTTCAGCCTTGGGTTCAGACCCTGCTTTGGCCACTTTAAAGTAGAGCGAACTCCGGCCGGCCACTGAGCTATTTTGCAAAGCGGTTTCCTCGTCGGTAATGCAGGAATAGTCTCCACAGAGTTGCTGTGAGGATAAAGTACTCACGGCCAGCTCGCTCCATAAATATTAGTGGACACCATTAGCAGGACTGCCTTCATGGGCTACCTGGGCGAGTGGAGTGCCTGCCCTGACAGCCGGCAGACGCTGCAACCAGACCTATTAACAGCCTCTTTCTGATCAGTGATTTATGGCGTATGCTTCCCTGTTAATGAGATCTAATGGCCAAGCCTGAGATGCAGCTTGGCAGCAAACAAACTCCATCTGAAAATGACTTCCCGGATCCCCTAAGTCAAGTGGCAGAGGCCGGCTGGCAGCTCAGATGCATCTGATGATCGGAGTCCAGCCACCAGCCCTCACCTTGAAGGCGCCCGTTCTGTTCGAAGGTGGAAAAGGTGTTCCTTGCCAGCGTCACCTCCTCCCTAAAAATGAACTCCTTAGGATGCCAAATGGGCCCGGCTAATGTGCTTCTGAATGAGGACTAAATTTTGTGCATAAGCATCGGCGTCAGGTCTAAAATAACATTTTTACAGACACAGGGAGCGTAAAGAGTTGAGTCAACCTGGGTACAGCCGGCGAGGGCCTTGATTCCCCTCAGTGTGCTGCTTGGACAGCAGGGTCCCAACCAGGAGAGCAGGGAGCTGGGCTCATGCCTCTGGATGTTCCTGTGCTGTGTATGACACTAGGGGACACATTGACTAAAATCGACCCCCAGCTTCCAGCCTGATCCCGTGTCCAGAGAGGATAACAATACAATCGAACCTCCTAGAGGTGGTGCCGACACTGAGCTCATCTGTCCACCCATCCCTCATGACCGTTCCTCTTGTTGGTTCTGGGGACAGAGCTGTAAGCAAAGTGGAAACAAGGACTTCAGGAGCACTTACAGTCCAGGGGAGAAGATGGACAGGAAGAAATGGATAAGCTTGTGGAATGTGTGTTAGATGGAGATGGTTATTACTGAGAAGAAGAAACCCAGCCAGGCGTGGTGGCGCGTGCCTGTAATCCCAGCAACTCAGGAGGCTGAGGCAGGAGGATCGCGAGCTCAAAGCCAGCCTCAGCAAAAGCAAGGCACTAAGCAACTCAGTGAGACCCTGTCTCTAAAATAAAAAAAAATATATAAAAAAGGGCTGGGGGTGTGGCCCAGCGATTAAGCACCCCTGGGTTCAATCCCCGGTACCAAAAAGATACACACACACACACACACACACACACACACACAAGAAGTCTGAGGAGGTAGGAAAGAGCCTCAATTCTCCAAGAGGAACTGAATTCTTGTGGGCTTCTGGGGACAGGGGACTGCCTTGTCATTTGAGCACTTGAATTGCCACATAGTCTTAAAGAGTGAAAGATCCCAGAGGGAGATTTTCCATTGCTGGAGTCAGAAGCACAGAGTTCAAGTATGGGTCTTGACACTTCCTGGCTGGGTGGGATTGAAAACTGTCACTCACCTTAAGACCTGGATCACAAGGGTGCAATGAGTCACGAAGCCAGGACAGGGTAGGAGTGGGACCTGAATTTAGATCTCTCCCATCCAAAATCCCACACTCATGTGGAGCTGGGTTGGCAAAAGTACACAGCTCTATCCGAAGCAAGGGTATGAAAGAAGAAACACACGAGCCCACGTGATTTGACCCTGCCTGACCTGTCTAAATATATTTTCTCTGAACAAAAAGTTTTCTAATAACAGGGATTCCATTTCCTTAGCAGAGTTCATCTTAAACTCCAAATATTATACCTATACTGAAATAGGTTTGATTGGTAAGCCCAACTTTCTTTCACAATCAAATATTAGTCCAAGCAGTTTATCTGAAGTTTAACTCCTACCCTGGCTCAACCTCAGGACATTTGCTACAATTATGCAGGGAAACATATGCAACTTTTCTGCTGGTGTAGCCTGACTGGTAGGGTATGAACCCTGGAGATGTCTGTGCCCCTCCTTCCCCTTCTAGAGGTGAGCCTGGATGTGGATCAAGAGTGAAAACAGAAAACAGGTATCCAGTTGTGTTATATGAACTCCTTGATCCAGCCATACCTGAATCAGTTAACTATTCTACTACATCTACTTTTTTCCCCCAGAAGCCATGAGTTGGATTCTGTCACGTGCAACTCAGAGACACTTAAAAGGCATAAACACTTTCCATTTTAGACCAGTACCCCTGTCCTTTTGTGATTTTCTATTATGAAGGATGCAGACAATTACTGCTTTAGAGATTTCATCAAGACAGCACCAAATTCCCCTCCCAAGATCTTATGAGAATTTGTGAGAGAGTCAAGGTTACTGGGTGTTTAATCAAGTTCATTAGAATAACCTGTTGAGCAGCACTGGCTCTTGATGCTCATAGCATCTATGCTCCGACGGGCAGAGAAGGAGATAGAATCAGGTTCTCGAATTGGCTCTACAGTTTACCAATGGGTGATGTGGCAAAATTCTGTCACCTAAGTCTCAGTCCTCATATAAGTTAGAGAAAATAATACATCTGGGATCTTGGGAATTAAAGTGAAGCGAGAGGGCTAATTTCCTGAGAAAGCCACTCTCCCCTCCTCCCCTTCCCATTTCCTTGGCCCCTGACTCTGTTTCCATTCACTCTGGTACATGTGCCGACTGTTCCAGACAAGTGAATGAGTGGGAATTAATTCACCCAGACAGACATGTCACTTCTGCTTGGAAACCCACAGAGGCTTGGCGGACTGGTTTATAACACAAAATAGGAAGAACACCAGCTGTACCGCCCAGTTATAAGGGCCCTTGCTTGAAATGATCCCTGGGAAAATCATCTGCCAACTGAGAATCGCAGTGTAGTGCTGACTGAGAAGAGTCAGGGAACTAAGGGGCAGATGCTTTTTGGAGGTCAGCAGGGGCTACGAATCCTTTTCAAAGATAAAGTACAGTCTTTCTTTCACTGGCCTGCTAGGTGCAGGAAAATGAAAAACAATTCATGAAGCCCCCTTCTAATGTTGGACATGAGACATTTAACACACATCTCTGATCATCATGACGACGTCAGAAGGCTGAGTCCTGGCTGGGGGCTCCTTCCTGGGAGGGTGACGTTAAAGAAATAGCCCCAAGAAGCTGAGACTCACAAGGGAGAAAGGAGAACTGTGGGTAAACCAAGGCACACAGATGCCCCTTCAAGGGACTGATGAGGGAGGGTCCCTTGTAGCAGACCCCATCGGGATGTGCCCATGGCCTTAGGCCACCATTCACAGAACTAGCAATCTTGGGCTGGGCACAGTGGAGCATGCCTGTCATCCCAGCGGCTCAGGAGATTGAGGCAGGAGGATCTCAAGTTCAAAGGTAGCCTCTGCAAGTTAGTGAGACCCTAAGCAATTTAGCAAGACCCCTGTCTCAAAATAAAAAATAAAGAGGGTTGGATGTGTGGCTCAGTGGTTAAGCACCATAGGTTCAAACCCTGGTACCAGAAAAAAGAAAGAAAGAAAAAGAGAAAAAGAAAAATTCTACCTTGGCCTCCAAGGTGCCGGTGGAACTATGAACCCACAGGGGCGACTCACTCATGATTGGCCACTTGCCTTTCCGTTCTTCCTTTTCCATCGTCCTACCAATGTTTCCTGGAATTGCCTTGCAGATATGCCATCTGCCCTTGTTGTCTCAGGGTCGGCTGCAGGACAACCCAAAACTAAGGCAATGTGGGCGCTAAGAACCACTGTCCTGCTTTATGGATAAGGGAATGGAGGCTCCTGCCTCGCCGAGCCTTGCCCTTGGATGCAGGGTCCCCAGCCAGCTCAGTCACTGCAGCCCAGGCTCCTCAGCGAACCCCGAGGAGCTCCGGATGGGCGGGTCTTCCTGGGACCACGCCCCTCGGCTCTCCTGTGGGCAGACACGGCTCATGTGTTCTTACACATGACCACTAGGCGGCACTGCGGGGAGTATCTCTCTCTGCTCACCTTCATCCACGTGGACTGAAGTCCACTGCCCACCCGGGGAGCAGCAGGCCATGCGGCCAAGATGGACTCAGGAACACGACGGAACTCAGTGCCCTGCACGGGCCATGACTGTCACCTGATGCCCGTCTCTGAGGATACTGCTCAAGGGGGCCATGAGCACTGGATTTAAAAAGAAAAAGGCCAGAAGGCCCAGGGGAATCTTCCCAGCTCTCCCAGGACAGATGGATGCTGATATTTTCTCTTTGACCCCAGTCCCTCCTGGTCTCTGGGAGATTCAGACGGGCCTCATTTCTACCAGCTGGGAATCTCTGAACTAGGTAGCTTCTAGGATGACCCTGGCTCCTGGTGGACACTGCCTTGGGTCACTCCATCCCTGAAGGGCAGACTTGCTTTGAACAAAGAGAACAGGGTGGAAATACGGTCTTGCTGCTTCCAAGAGGAGGACGTGAGCCCAGTCTCCCTTCAGTCTGGTTGACACTGCCTGTGGGCAACCCCCTGCCAACAGCAAGCAAAGAACCCCGGCTCAAAGCCTGCGAGGAACCAAGCCTGGCCACCAGGTGAGTCCCCTTGGAATTGGACCCTCCCCTCCTCCAGCCTAGGCAGACCCCGGCCCCACTGGATCACGTCTGGATTCAGCCCAGGAGAGACTCAGGGCGTCCTGCCTGGTTCCTGAGGGGTAGCTTGTTCGGAGCCACCCAGTCTTGGGGTAATGCATTACACAGCAGGAGGTGACCAACAGCACCCTCTTCTCGTGGTTTTCAGAGTTGTCCCACCTGGCCTGGCTGGACGATCGGCACAGTGGGGATGGGGGTGGGGCATTACCAGTTCTTCTGCTCGTTTTCCTTCTGTCTGCACTAGCAATGAAGTTCCTGGGACTGAGTACTCAATAGGGATGAGACCCTTCCATTGTCACTGTCCTTATTGTCACCATTGCTATTTAACAAAGGCTGCTGTGAAGTGGCCTCTGTCCTAGGGACATCAAGCCCCCTCCCTGCATGACCCCTTTGAAGCCTCACAACTGACCTGGTTAAGGATTTTTATTGGCACGCTGTAATTGGGCATGAGTGGGATCTGTTGCCGTGAGTTCATCCGTGCACGTCACACGATGGGGTCAATCATGCAATTGGTAACTGAGCTTTTCAAATGAAAAGGGGACCCCCACCCTCCGGACTTCCCCACCACTGGCTGAACGACGGATGGACTTCCTGGTTCTCCTGTGATGCCTATCCAAACCCCAGATGTGGGCTCGGGGGCTTAGCTTTCCAGGGTTTGCCCGGCACGGGCGAGCTCCTGGGTTCCATCACCAGCACTGCGACAAAACCACACAAACACAAAATTCCCACTTGAGTCTGGGGTCTCTCCTGCCCTCTGCATCAGTCACCAGGTCCTCAAAACCCCTTGCTGCAGGGGATGCTGGCACCCACCTGTGGTCCCAGCAACTCGGGAGGCTGAGGCAAGAGGACCACAGCTTTGGCACCTTAGCAAGACCCTGTCTCAAAATAAAACGTTAAGAAGTGCTGGGGGAGTAGCTCAGTGCCGGCCTGCACGTGTGAGGCCCCGGGTCCAATCCCTGGCCCCACGTGCTCTGGCTCCTGCCCTGAGTCCCAGCACCGGCGGCTGGGTCAGGTGTGGCTCTCTCCCTCCCTGGCTTTTTTCTGGTGAATTCTGTATCTGAGCTCTCTGCACCCTACTCTAGCTTGGGTAAGAGATCTAAGCTCAGGTGTGAAATTCAAAGACATATTTTGATGCTTTGACAGTTTGGGGCCTTACTGGCACTGCAAGAGTCCCTCCCAGGTTAGCGAATTCCTAGAGCTTGCAAATGGCTTACCCCGGAATGTACTTTTTGTGTGCAAACCAACTGTTACAGTTTGTATATAGGGCGTCCTCCAAAAGTTCCTGTTAATGCAGGAATGTCTGGGGGTAAGGTGATTGGATTATGAGAGCTATAACCTGATTAGTCGACTCTAGTTTGGACTGGTGACCGCAGTTAGGTGGGGTGTGGCTGGAGGAGGCGCGTCCCTGGGGGCGTTCCCTGGAAGGGTGCATCTCCCCATGGCCCCTTCCGCCCTCCCTCCGCTTCCTGGCTGCCACGAGGGGCCGGCTCCCCTCTGCCATGCCCTTTCCCCCTGGGGTTCTGCCTCGCCTTGGGTCCGGAACAGTGGGGTTGCTGGCTGTCTATGGACTGCGACTCTGAAACCATGAGCCACAGATAGGCTTTTCCTCCTCCAAGTTGTTCTTGAACCCAGACCCACACCTGCAACCGCCCGATGCTAAGCCACAATTGACCTGCCCTGATCATTCTGGGACCAGATACCTGACAACTAGGGATGATTCCAGAATGTCCCAGAATCAGCTGAAATGATTTAAATTAGCCAATCTGAAACCTGCTTAGCCTGACCACCCTGCTTGGTCCTCTCCTCCTCACAAAACCCACAGTGAAGTCTCTTTTTCAAGTTCTCGTCTCCCTGCCCCTGCCTCCTGTCGCCCCTGGTGTCTCCTCAGGTGACCCTGCACGGCACAGAGCGCTTCCTGGTTCTACATGAACAGAAAGGCGTCTTCCTCCACGACGGATGTTTTCGAATCCGAGTGTCTTCCCACACCTTAAAAGTAAAGCAAATCCCAGGTATTGTTAGGGCAGTAGGCGTCTGTGAGCTGGGCATGTGCAGAAGCCGGAAGACACCAGGGAGTGATGGCAGAGGGCAGGATCCCACCTGAACCTGGGTGGCTGGTTCTGTCCATGGTCCTGAACTTCTGTTCCCAGGCAGATGGGAACATGGAGACCGCAACAGAAGCCAGCTTCACGGAACACGCTGAGTCCTGCCTTGTGGCAAACGCCACGAGTCAGGAAAGACGAATATCAGGGGATCAAAAAGGGGCATTTAGTCCAGTTTTAGAGGAAAAAGGAGTATCAGAGACCGTTTCCCAGAGAAAATTCCCATTGAATTCTGAGGTAAGGAGACGTCATTAGGAGAAGCTGAAGCGGTAGGACAGAGTCGTGTCCCAGGAAGAAGCACTGGCAATCCTATGTTTAGGTGACTGTGGGTCAAGACCGTGGGAAGAACGGCATGGAGGAAGCTGGGGAGAACGCAGGGTCTGGGAAGCCACACCTGAGGGTTCCCCATCGCCCTGGGGACAGCCTGCAGCTACCGTAGGGTTCTGCAACAGGAACCACTTCCGTTTGAGAGACTTTCACATGCACTGCACAGAGAGGAGCTGGGAGGGTGTCAGGAGGACCAGGGAGGACAGAGGCAAGTTGGTGGAAGGGAGAGATCTGATAGGACCCGAAGGGACAGTGGACTGGAAGGAGGGAACAGGGGCAAGGATGACGTTGGGTTATAGTTTACATAACGGGGTAAGTGGAATTAGCATTCGATGAGAATTATCCACAGGAAGAGGGGAAGCCAAGGGGCAGAGGACGTGCCCCTGGCAGTTCAGAGCCTCACAGGACACCAACGGGGCACACCTCTGAGACTCCTCTGGCTGAGCTGCAGAGCCCCCTCCATGGCTGCCCCGGGGCCAGGTGTCCCCGGGTCTGCCTCCCCACATTCAAGACTTGCTCCCCTTCTTGTCTGAGCCTGGCTGCCGCTTTCCTGCCTTGTCTCTGCACCTCTGGCTTCCCATCCCTAGCAACGCAGCCACGCAAGACAAATAGAGAGTGCTGAGACCTGGCGGCTGCGGCCATCTGAATTTGGTCACCTTCATGCAAAGGAAAGTAGCTTTTGTGCTCAGTGTCAGGTGAGGACTGACTGGTGCACCGGAGAACATGCCCTGGACCCACAAAAGATCTGAGACACGAACACTGCCCCAGGCACACTGAGTTCTGATCACCGAGCCGCCCTCTCCACCTGGGCTAGACCACCAGAGGGCGAGCTACGGCCCAGGCCAAACCCAGCTGTCATCTGAGTTCGTGATACGCTTTAATTGTCACACCGCCATGCACATTCTGTATTGTTTATGGCCGATTTCGCTCTACAATGGCAGAGCTGAATAGTGAGGGCAGTGACTATATGACTTGCTAAGCCTAAGAGGTTTCCTTTTGAATCCTTTTCAAAAAAAAAAAAGGTTACTCACCCTGGCTCCAGAAAATTCCTGTTCCTTTTTTCACTTTTTTATTTGTTCTAATGAGTTGCATGTGGCAGTAGCAAGCATTTAGACATTTTGATAGATCCTACCTAAGTGGAAAGTCATCCCTCATTTTTCCGATTGTACACGTTGCAGGATCACGTGGGTCACGAGGTCGCACATGCACATGAGGTGGCCAGGTCTGCCTCACTCTGCCGTCCTCCCTTCCTGGCACTTGGAATCTCTGAGTTTGGGAGAACTACGTTTCACTCTCTCAGGTTCCGGCACATTATTTGGCAATCTGCTCCCAACTGCTTCTCAAAGCCCCTTTATCTGAAGCAGCCCTGGTTAAGAGCTACCAGTCTTGAGAACCCACTGTGTATCAGACGCACTAGAGACAACCTCGCTTCCTCCACTACATTTCTGCATGGCCCACACTTCTGTCACCGTTTTGCACAGGCAAAAATAGAAGCCACCAAATCTTAAGGTACGCGCTGGAGGTGACGCACAAGTAAGTGGTTAGACCAACTGCATACCTGGGCCGGCTGCTCTCCCAAAGCCTCGTTTATTTCCTTTGACAACCAGCTGACCTCCAAAAAAAAAAAAATTCTCCAGCAGAGGGCTCTGGGCTGGGAGCGACCTGCGTGTGACACACCACAGGACACAGCAGAATGCCCACCGCTTCCTCGCCATGGAAGAGTTGAGCTTCCACGGCCAATAGCTGTAGTTGCTATGGCTCTAACAAAAAGGTAAACAATGCCCTTCCCATTCTTTTCTACAGCAGCTCTCTTGGGACTGCGGATTTGAATTCCAAAGAAGCCAGTGGCTTGCAGGGATGCTAACAGTGACCTGTCTGGGGTTCGGATTGTCAAGTGCACTTTCAAGTTCAGGTTCAAAACACTCGGATGTGATACTGGAGGGAACCAGTTGAAAGGAAGGAAACATTGGATGGCGTGGCGCACGGAGGGAGGTGTGAAGACGGCTCCAGATTTTAGAGCTGCGTTATTTGTCGTTCCAGGACTGACAGGAAACTGGTCAGGCCGTGTCCAGAGAACGAAGACACAGGGCGCCAAGGGAACGATGTGCAGCAGAAAGCGGGGCTGGTGTGCAGAGGACGGAAGGATTTCCACGCACCTGAGAGACACCGGGCAGGCGGCCAGCAGGGAAGAACAAGGCTGGGTGTACGTTCACGGTTCCACAGGACAGAGGAAAACGTGAAATGCCAGGGCCTCCGGAGGTTGTCCCCACCAACGTCGTTTGAGTTATGCCCCAGCTCAGACACATGGTGACAGTTAGCCCTCATTTAAAAAATGACAACTCTGATAGTGCATTACAAAACCACGTCAGTAGAACAAGAAGACGGGCGTGCGCTCAGCCACTAGTCTCTACCAAGGAATGGCTGAGTTATGGGCAAACCGAGTCATGTCTTCCTCGGGACCTGTGGGGATTGGTTCCAGGACCCTCCAGAGACACCAAGCCCTGCAGATGCTCAAGTCCCTTATATAACACGGCACAGTATTATTATTATTTTTTTAAAGATTGCATTTTGATTCATTTTACACAAATGGGGTACAACTTTTCATTTCTTTGGTTGTACACAATGTAGATTCACACCATTCACGTGATCATACACGTACAGAGGATCAAGATGTCTGTCTCAGTACACTATCTTTCCTTCCCCCACCCCCTTCTACCCCATTTCCCTCTACACAATCCAAAGTTCCTTCATTCTTCTCTTACCACCCCCCCCCATTATGTATCATCATCCATTTATCAGAGAAAACATTTAGCCTTTGTTTTTTTGGGATTGGCTTATTTCACTTAGCATGATAGTCTCCAGTTCTATCCATTGACCTGCAAATGCCATAATTTTATTCTTCTTCATGGCTGAGTAATAGTCCATCGTGTATATATACCACAGTTTCTTGATCCATTCATCTACTGAAGGGCATCTAGGTTGGTTCTACAATCTGGCTATTGTGAATTGAGCAGCTATAAACATTGATGTGGCTACATCACTGTAGTGTGCTGCTTTTAAGTCCTTTGGATATAAACCAAGGAGTGGGAGAGCTGGGTCAACTGGTGGTTCCATTCCAAGTTTTCTAAGGGATCTCCACACTGCTTTCCAGAGTGGCTGCACCAATCTGCAACTCCACCCACAATGGACAAGTGAACATGGCATAGTATATGCGTATAACTTAAGCATACCTCCTAGAGACTTCAAGTCATCACTAGATCGTTTATAATGCCTAATGCTACGTAAACAGCTATTATGCTCTATTGTCTAGGGAGTGATGACAATTTTTTAAAACATCTATACATGTTCAATACAAATGCAATTTTTTTCAAATATTTTCAATCAGCGGTTGGTTGAATCCACAGAGGTGGAACCCAGAAATTGGAAGAGTCAACTCTGTCTTTTCATTCGACCTTCCCAAATCCTAGGAGAAGGGTTGGCACAGTGCTGTCTGTAAGACGGATCCTGCCAGGGAGCTCAGTATCGCTCCACATTGCTAAGCAGTTGGAGAAAGTAAAAAATATTTTGTGGCCTGTACGAATGATATGAGATTCACATTTCAGCGTGAAGTTTATCGGAAGACAGTCACGCATCTTCCTTTTCACATTGGCTAAGGCTGCTTGTGCTCTTCAAGGGCTGAGTTTAGTAGCTAGGACAGGAACAGATTGTATGGCCTGCAAATCCAAAAATATGCCTTATCCCTGGTGGTTTACGGAGTTTGCAAACTCTGACCCTAGGACATAGCACTGCTCCTGGGCTCACCTTACTGGTGGAGAAACAAACCTGAGTTTGCCCGGCTCCAATGCAGTAAAGCTCGGATAGAAATTAATACTCTGATTCCAGAAACTTCTTTGCTAAATAAAAGCGTGCACTGTCTCCCCACAGCTCCTCCTACAAGTGCAGGTTTGTAGGAAACACCAAACATGACCGCAGGTTCAAGGGTGAGGACAACCAAGAAATAACTGTCACTCCTGGAGAAATAGATGCGCAGCTCCCCAGGAGACAGACCACAAACCACCACAGAAAGTTTGAAAATAAAGCACGTAAACTGCTTGTAGCAAAATCGATGCAGTTAGAAAAGTTAGATAGAATGTTTTTAATCTCATTAACATAGGACACATTTGTAAAAGGCATTGCTGTTGAGGGTATAGTTTTAAACTGTCTTACTCAGCTTTTTCACTGCTGTGGCTAAATGACCCAACCAGCACAATTGTAGAGGAGGAAGGTTTATTTGAGGGCTCAGGGTTTCAGAGGTCTTAGTCCACAGAAATCTGGTTCCTTTCCTTGGGGTTTGAGGTGAGGCAGAACATCATGGCGGAAGAGCGTGGCAGAGGGAAGCAGCTCAAATCATCAAGAAGCAGAGAGAGAGAGAGTCCTCTCTCCAGATACAAAATGTATACCCCATAGCCCCGCCCCAATTCCAATCTCCTCCAGCCACACCCTACCACTTCAATTAATCCCATCAGGGATCAATTCACTGATTGGGTTAAGACTCTAACAACCAATCATTTCTCCTCTGAACCTTCCTGCATTGTCTCACATGTGAGCTTTTGGGGGACACCTCACCTCCAAACCATAACACCCTCAGGAATATTTGGTGGAAATATGAACTGGGACAAGCTTAGAAGAAATTGAGCTGGCAACATGATTCAAGTTCTCTCCTTACCTGATAAAGTTAACTCTACCTGTAAGAATCCATCTTGGATAAATCAAGGGAGAAGTGAAAATGACCAATATTTATTAATAAATGGGGACAGAAAGATTACACCAATTGGCAAATAATCAAATAGGTTATGATACAGCGCACAATGTAGACATTGTAGTCATTTGTGAAAATCATGTGGGTTTTTTGTTTTGTTTATTTTTGTTGTTGGGGGGGGGTACTTGGGATTGAATTCAGGGACACTCCACCACTGAGCCACATCCCCAGCCCTTTTTTGTATTTTATTTAGAGACAGAGTCTCACCGAGTTGCTTAGCACCTCCCTAAGTTGCTGAGGCTGGCTTTGAACTCGGGATCCTCCTGCCTCAGCCTCCTGAGCCACTGGGATTACAAGAGGACGCCACCATGCCCAGCTGGACATCATGTTTTTGAGGAACATCGTAGGCGTGCATTTAATTCTGACCGAGCTCATGGGCCCTTGAAGAGATCTGACAGAGAAGAAACATGGTTGCTTTAACATTTTAAAAGGATCTCTCCTCCTGCCAGGTGAAGAATAAATTGGATGACAGGCGAGACTATCAACAGAGGCTGCTGCAAAGTTCTAGGGAAGACAAAATGCTGACGAGAGGGACTACAGTGGAAAGAAGAGGTCACAGGGATATTTTTCAAAAGTGAAAATGATGTAATTTGCTGATGTATTAGTGGACGTGAGAAAAGTCAAGGATGACTCCGAAGAATATGACCTGAGCAATTGGAAGAATGTGCCAGCTATTTGCTAAGATAGGGAGACTGGCATTCGAGGAAATGTAGGAAGAGAAAAAGAAAGGGTCTCTCTTTGATTCATAAAGTCCAAATATGTGTGATTCCATAATTTGATATATGCCAGTGATTTCCTATTACAAGTTATTAAGGACAAGATGTATATCAAATCTTAACCTGACACTTTTTTAATTATAGTTTTTTGAAAAAGTGATAAAATATCCACCAGGCATGATGGCAATTGCACATGCCTGTAATTGCAGCAACTCAGGAGGCTGAAGCAGGAGGATCGAAAGTTGGAGGCCAGCCTCAGCAACTTAGTGAGGCCCTGTTTCCAAATAAAAAAATAAAAATAAAAAGGGTTGGTGATAAAATGATAAAGTTGCCCTGGGTTCAATTTTCAGTACCAGAAAAAAGTTATAAAATATCACCTTTATCACAGAATATCTGGAGAATCAAGAAACATATGCAGGAAAAAAATATTGCTGATGAGACCTGCCCCCGTCACAGGTAGCCACTGATATTTCCTGCCTCTGGATGACACGTTGCAGGCTTTGTTTTTGGAACGTGATCCTTGTAGTCTCTCAAACACTCCCAAAGGAGAGTGTCTTTTGTCATCATGGACTTTTTAAAGGGTTCAGCATCGTCCTTCACTGGATTCTCAACTGGGATATATTTTCCATCCTCAGATCCAGAATAAAGGGCGCCTCCGGGGGAATTTGCCTCTCCAGCTTCTGAGCCTTCAAGTTCAACACGATTTCCGAGTTACAGCAGAGGCCTTCCCAGGCTGTGGTGTGGGAGGGGGCTAAGCAGCTTGGCGCCTCCAAGTCCCATAATACACATCTATGAGGTCACAGAGGGGGGAGATAAAAACAGCTTCTGAGGCCACCCCACCCAGAGACCCTGCAGGGCCCCCCCAGTGTCCTGCAAAATCCAGCGTTGGATAAGATATCAGAAGGGACGGCTTGATTGATGATCCATAAAAATGTATGTAAATACATACAGCTCAGAGCTGTAAAGGCAAATTCTCAAAAAGGAAAGATGATCGATTATAAAGAAGTGTGGAGAAGAGATGCATTTGAAATTCCTTCACTTGTATAGTGACATAAGTTGGAGCCTCATCTCTGGTCCTGGCTGGCAAGGAGGTGGGGCAAGGCTGACTTGGCCCCTGTCCTTATAAGCATATCCTCTTGTATGTAGAAATCTCAGGCAGACACGCAGACCTTTCCTTTTTCTTGAAAGCTGATTTGCAGAGAGGGAAAGGTTACGGAGGAGGCATTTAGCTATTGGCTTTCTGGCAGAGGGTCTGGGGAAAGAAATCACATGTGTTTGCGCTCTCCAAACGAATGGAAAGTCATCTGACTTTTGGAACTCTCAGTTTCCTCATCTGTAAAATGGGGCTAATAAAAGACCATAACACTGTGAAGTTCTTGGAAAGCATTGGATACATGGTAGTACTTGTAGGCAGGTGCCTGTGATTGTCAAAGGGTCTCAGGTGAGCAGAGTCCTCCGGTTTTCACGTGGAAAAGCTGAGCTGCAGAAGGTTAAATGGCATGGCCAGGGTCAAAGAACGAGGTGCTGTGATCAGGCTCATGCACCTTAGCCCTGAGGTCTTGCAGATTATTTTTCCAGTAGCCAAGCTGTTGTCTGACTGGGAGGAAACAGAAAAAAAAAAACAAAAAAAAAACGGTACTCTCTTTATGGGCATTTCTTGGAGAAAGGTCTCAAAGGAGACAGTCACCATTTCTTTTTCTGTTGGATTGTTACAAACGGGAAAGATACTCTCTTTCCTGAACTTTAGTATGCGTCTTTACAGCTGCTCAGCGCCTCGCTCCAGCCCATGGCTCCAGCCCATCCATTGATGCCTCGAGCAATCCTCATCTCCAAACTCCTTCCTGGCTTCCAACTTCAGAGGAGAGGAACTCCCAACCCCTGTCAAAATCTGGCACTAACCCAATGTTCCAAACATCAAGGGTCCTTGCCTTCCAGACAAACTGAACAACTGCTCATCTCTGTGCACATCTGGGGCCTTCCAGCTCTGTACCTCTGCCCTCTCCAGGCTATAGGACAATCCTTTTCTGTTCCAAGGTCTTTATTTTGTAAATGAACACCCATCCCCCAGTGTCCGAAAGCACTTTGAAGGAGCTCCTTTTAACTCATTTGCTCCCAGGTAACGCTCTAAGAGCACCCAATAGCAGAGAATGGTGTATGTGCTGTAGTAGGACGCTCCAGGAATATTTGCTGAAACAATGCATTAATAATATTAGTGATAACAATAGTTAAGATTCATTGAGCATGAGCTCTCTCCCTGGCACTCGTTCAAATGTTTTACATGCATTTACAGCTTCTGATGGCTCCCAAGAGTCCCCCCTTTCCTGACACTCACACCCCGTATAATCTTCAAGTGTGCAGATGAGACCTGCCCCCCATCACAGGTAGTCACTGATATGTCCTGCCTCTGGATGACATGTTGCATCCTCTGGACCTCATGAATGCCATATGCAAAATCGAGGTGACAAAAGACTGAGATTCAGCCTTGCTGGAGTTCTCTCTTGTCCTCTGGCTTGCTCCCTTGGATGAATCAAGCTGACATGTTGTTGGATGACCTATGCAGAAGTCCACATGAAGAGGGACCAAAAGAAGCCTCCAGCCAACAGCTGGAAGTCACTGAGACCCTCAGGCTAACAACCTGCAAGGGATTGGATGCCGAGAACTCCCTTATGAGTGGGTTTGGAAGCTGACCTCCATCACACCTTAGAATAATTGCACAGGTCAACACTGCTTCAGCCCTGAGAGGTTTAAACCCAGAAGGAAACTTGGCTTGGCTTCCTGGCCCACAGAAACTATGAGATGAAAAATGTTGCCGTTTCAAGCACCAAGTTTTGGGGTAATTTGATACACAGCAATAGATACTCAATACAACCACTTTTACGATTCCATTTGTATATTAGGAAAGAAGGACCAAAATGGTTCATGAAATTCATGCAATTCATACAGCTAGCAAGCAGCAGAGGAAAGAATTGAACCAAGGTTGTCTGGCTCTAGCATCTTCACTCTTGAGTACTAATGCTATTGTAACAAGGGAATGGATGGATGGGTGGGTATGTGGATGGATGGATGGATGGATGGATGGATATGTGGATGGATGGATGAATGGATGGATGGATGGATGGATATGTGGATGGATGGATGGATGGATGGATGGATGGATGGATGGGTATGTGAATGGATGAATAGATGGATGGATGGGTGGGTATGTATGTGGATGGATGGATGGATGGATGGATGGGTATGTGGATGGATGGGTGGGTGGGTATGTGGATAGATGGATGGATGGGTGGGTGGGTGGGAATGTGAATGGATGGATGGATGGATGGATGGATGGATGGATAGATGGATGGATGGATGGATGAATATGTGGATGGATGGATGGATGGATGGATGGATACGGGCATGTTTTGATAGATGGATGGACTTATGTATGAATGTATGCATGGGTGTTCGTATGTATGTGTATATGCATGCCTGAAGGTGTGAGTAGATGGATGGATGGATGGATGGATGGATGGATGGATGGATGGATGGATTGATGGATACAGGAAAGTATGGGTAGATGGATGGATTTATGTATGAATGTATGGATGGGCGCTTGTATGTATGTATATATGCATGCCTGTAGGTGTTTAGATGAATGGATGGATGGATAGATGAATGGACGGAGGCATGCCTGGCTAGGTGGGTAAATGGATGAATGGTCAAATGGATGGATGGATATATGTGTGCATGTTTACATATGCATGTTGATGAATGTTTAGATGAATGGATGGTTAAACAACTGGATGGTTTTCTCTCTTCCTTCACTGAGGGGTCTACTGCTCAGCCCTTATGGAGCACGTGGGCTCACTATTAACCTCACCAAATTGTAGCATGAGTACAATGGAGCGTTTTACTAAAAAGTAGCCTCAGCAAGAATGCTTGTGTCTTGCTGAAGGCCATGTTTGAGTGGGAGGGAGCTGAACAATGAGCGGAAAACAGACCGCAGGAGTTGAGAAAGGGTGGAATTATGCAGCAGCCCTGAGCTGGAACCAGGCTTCCACCAGATACAGCATCTTGTCAAGTTATGGTGAAGGCGACTATTTTCTTTCTCTCTCAAATGAATGTAAAGTCCTCAAATAAAGAATATGATATTATTCATTTTCCTGTCCCCAGTGCCTCAGAAGGGACTTATCACTGAAGGTGCTTCTAGAAAGGGAGCCCTATAAAGAATGCCCCTGTGAAAGGAATAAACAAATGAATAAATAAACAAGTAAATGAAACTTGAATGAATAGAATGAAATTGGTTTATGATTAACACGAGGATATATTTAACCATGAACTTGTTTAATATCTAATTTGAGTATAAAAATGATTATTCAGAGGCCAAAACCCTTCCTTTCACTTTAAAGCAACAGGAAGAAGAGTGAAAGCAAATCAATATGTATTGAGCAGGTATTATGGACCAGGCTGTGTCCTGAAGACACACTTATTCTCCATGACAGTTTGGTTGTTCTAGTTCCATTCTGCACACAGGAAACTGAGGCTCAGGTAATATGGACTACCAATTCATGGACTTCTGAATCTGTGGCTTCAGACCAAAGCCCATGTCGTCGCCTGAACAGCCATGAACACCGGGTGAATGACTGGTTGGAGGAGAGAAGTGCGTAAACATTTAAGATGACGTTTCATTGCAGGCTGCTGATGAAGCACTTATGGGCACTGACAGCACGTATTTGTCCACTTATAAACTTAGTCTGCCAGTACCGCCTAGGCCAGGCACTGCTCTAGGCCCTGGGAGCAGCATGCTTGTTTGGGGTTGGGGTTTGGGAAGGTGCTTTGCTTCTGGGGAAGCCACATACAGGTGCCTGAAGTCGGAGCCTGTGGTCATAATGGAGCTCACACTGGATAATCAGCTCATCTTCCCAGGCTCCTGGATGATCTGAAATGGGGAACGTCTGCTCCATATCAGTCCATGATGAGCTCAAGTTCAAGTTCATGAGATGGAAAGTCCTTCTTTTTCCCTTAGGAAAGATGGAAAGGGCCACGAAACTGCTGCATCTGCAGTGTGTCAGTCTTCTGTATTCGTGAGCCTCATTCAACACCGACATGAGCTGGTGAGTCACTGTCACCTTCATTTTACAGAGGAACTGACACACAGAGAGGCTAAGGGATCTGTTCCAGATCATATCTGGGAAGAAGAGGGGCAAAAACTAAATGAAGGGCATCCAGCTCTGCAGTGTAGACTGATAACCACAATGTGGTGACGTCCACTGACCTGCTCTGCAGAGCACTTACACATACACACACACACACACACACACACACACACACACACAGACACCAGACCACGTGCATTACTCTCTTTGCTACTGGGACCAAAGACCTGACAAGAAGTCTATTTGGGCTCACGGTTTCAGAGGTTCAGTCCATGGCTGGACAACTCCCTTGCTCTGGGCCTGAAGCAAGACAGAACATCATGGCAGAGGAAAACTGCTCAGTCATGACAGCCAGAAAGCAGAGACAGCTTGAGTGCCAGGAGCCAGGGATAATATAATCCTCAAGAGCATGCCCCTGGCGACCTCCTTCCTCCAGCCATGCCCAACCTGCCTACAAAACCACCCATTAATCCACTCAAATTATTGATCCATCAAATGGATTAATCCACTGATGAGGTTACGGCTCTCATAATCCAATCATTTTGCCTCTGAACACTCCTGCATTGTCTCACACAAGATTTTGGAGGGTACTTCCTGTCTAAACCACAAAACTAAGCTTCTACTCCAGTAGGTGCTGCACAGGTAAATCACCAGGACACCCACCTGCCTAGCAGGAGAGCACTATTCTTGAATTAAGGAAGTTGGAATTCTCAACATGGTCATGATCCCAGAAACTCCCTGTATCAAGGAATAAAATGTCTATTCCAGACAGAGCCTGTCCTCACTTTGCTCCAGACTTTGGTCTGTCCTACGGGAGCATGGGAAAAGGACTTGAGGGTACTGAATCCCTAGTCAGTAACACATTTATTCATGTGGTGGATATATGCAGTCAATAATGAATAGCAGTAGTAATAATGATCACTAATAATTTGATCCTTCACTGATGGTGACCTGCTCTCAGATACTGTTCTGGGCACTTTAACCAGCATCGACCCATTAATTTCTCATAGCAAGACTGTTCTATGAATTTTAAAGTTGAGGAAATAAAATGCGCAGAGGGATTAAGTAACTAGTCTAAGGTCCCAATGCCAATCAGGGACAGAAGCAGGTCCTGAACCCAGGGAATCTGGATCCAAAATTCACGTTCTGAAATATTAAATCATGCTCCTTATTCAGGAAGGAGATTGAATGTAGTAAAACAGACGTGGAATAACTGGCACCTGTCCCTCCACCCCACTGTCAGAGAAGTAACGGCAAACTGGGGGGAGGGGCCCGGGGACAATCCCCACTGTTGGCTGTCATCCAGATTTTCCATGACATTTCCAGATTTAAAATGTCAGCACTGTGCTGGCCACACAGACCTCTCCTGCAGGCCACCTGCAACTTACGCCAGGGAACAGCCGGTCTCAGGCCACGGGTCTTCCACCTCGTCAGCCTGTCTTCCCAACACGGCTTAATTCTGATTGCAAGGGCTCTTTCTGACCCTGAGTTAAAACCTGCCCACTCCAGCATCCACCATCTCCCTTCCCTTCCCTGAAAGAGCCTCCTGCTTCTTAATCATCGAGAGATTAATCCCTCTCGCCTGCGACAGCCCTTCACATGTTTTGATCACTGAAATGATTTCTGAGCTGGCATAAATCTTATTCCATCTAATGAGAATGATAAAGGGGGTGGCGGAGTCACACGCAGATTAGAGTTGCTGTGGTCACTGCCTTTAGGGCAGCTCTGTATGGAGCCTCTAGGTCCAGGGGACCCCACCCCAACTGAGAGTGTCCAACTTCATCCTTCTCCTCTGGAAGTCTGGTCCTACCACTGGCTCAAGTGCTTCTACCTGAACATTTTCTTCTCTCACCTGGAGTCCAGGAGGTGATTCTCAGGTCAACTCATGGAAATTAAGGCAAACCAGAGAGTCTTTCGGTCTCCATAGGAAAGCATCTCAACACACATGTACCCCAAAACTAACGATGCTTATCTACCTCTGGGAGATAGGAACCACGGGCACACTGGTTGACTTTTTGCATTTTCTAATTTTTTTGCAGAGAACATCGTATGACTTCTAAAATGAAAAAATATATATATTCTGAATTTCAAATGAGAACTATTAAATACATCTGCTGCTCTAGACCAGCGAGTCTTACAGTTCAGCTTGCCCCGGAATACGCTGGAGGGTTTGCTGTCACTCAGACGTCTGGGCTCCGCCCATCGAGTTTCTGAGCGCAGTTTCCGGGTGGGGCCCGTGAAGCTGGGCTTTGAACAGGTTCTTGGGTGATGATGATGATGATGGTGCGGATCTGGGTGCCCGAACTCGAGAATCACCACCTTGGAGCGTTCTGGATATATCCACCAAAGCAATGGGGACATTTTCCGTCTCCAGGGTCTGCCCGGTTGCTACCTCTCTGAACGGGAGCCCCCGTGGAGGTTTGTCCCCAGGGCCCTAGGCGTGCTTCCATCTCCACTGTCCACCTGACCATCTCATATTCAAGTAGAAATGCAAAGGCAGGTGCTGCAAGACTCTTCCCGCCCGCTGGGCTTCCCAGAGGAGGGATGGAGGATGGCAATAGAATGTTCCTCTCCACCAGGGTGCAACTTCCAGACGCTCATCTTCCGATCACTCCCTGGTCAAAGGTGGGGCTGCCCAGCGGCTGGCCAATACCTGGAGGAGCGCATGCTACCCACGAAGGACAAAGCGCACAGTGGGAGGTCACAGAGAGCCTCGGGTGACAGCCTGAGGAGGGGGACCCCAGGCCAAGTCTTAAGGGAGACGAGGAAGCATGATGCTGGAGGTGACGTAGCCGCCCCATTTGGCCCTGCCGGGAGTTAGAGGATGGCTCCTTGGTTTGTCCTGGAAATGTGCCCATATGGTCCCCAGCAGCCTTCTCGTGCGAAGACCCATTCCAACACTGCAAAGGGAGCCGCCGATACAGCACCGGAGTCCAAACTATGCAGCTCAAACCACGTGGCTCTTTCTCCAGCCACGTGATTGGGCACGTCCTTCAACCTCCCTGGGCCTCAGTTCCTTCATCCTCACAGTGGTGAAAGAATCACGCCACCCTAACAGACCGCGTGAAAATGAAGTGAGACTCTGCCCCCCATGCAGGTAGAAACCTGTCACGGCCTATGATGCCCGCGGGCAGGACTTTTCCAAAGCAGAGATGGAACGTTCATTGACCAAAACAGCGTGGGGAAGTCCTTGTGAGGAGTTCTGCAGGGAAAAGGTCAGGACGTTCCAATCAGGCATATTGGCAGGTGGCTTGCTCAGTATGATCCTGGGTGATGCTACCATGCTTTGAACCAGCACAACGTGGAGCGCGTGGGATGGAACTTTCTCACTTAGTATCTCTGAAGCCACTGAGCACAGGCTTTGGAGCCAGAAGCTCCGCCATTTCCCAGCTGTGGGACTTTGGGCGGGTATTTTTATGTGCCTCAGTTTCTGCTTCTGCAAAATGGGAATAACAATAGGACCTCCCTCATAGGGCTGCTGGGAGCAAGATAGAAGTTGAAATAAAGCACGGTCACATGCATGTAATTTTATAGGGGGATTTGGAACTAGTGTTTTTAATGTTCTTTAATTTTGTTCTACATATTCGGTAGGGTCATGTTCAAAAGCACTCACTAAATCCTGCCCACTGAAAACACCAAGTCACCTCTCTGGCTCTGCACCTCCCACCAAAGACTGGCAGATCCCCAGCAAGGCTGTCCTGACTCAGCTAAAATACCTTCGGATCTGCAAAGGACAGGAATGGAGAGCTAAATTGGAAGGACATTTGCCTCCAGCATTACAGCATTAAATTCTTTGATGATCTTCGAGGATAAAATGCTAAGGAAACCCCTTGGGAGTCCATGCTGCTGCGTCCAAATCACTGAGGGCTTTTAGTCTGTCCAGGAGTGGGCAGCTCATATAGACCAGGAAGAAGTAGAAACGGCTCTGGCCAGAAAGGAAGTCAGAAGGGCAAGTTCAAGGTCTCGCTGTACCAACGGCAGCTTGAGGCCTCATTGTTCGCGTGGGTGTTTAATAACGTAACCGGAATATTCCCGATATTGGGGGTCTGCCCCTGCCAAGACTTTCCAGAGGGGCAGCATAGTCGATGTGACACAGTAGGATAGGATTAGAAAAGCCAGAAGCTGGAAGAGAAGAGAGATCTCCACAGGTGTGGCCGTTCAGCTATCAAGAGCAGGAAGGACAGGGCCTGAGTAGGAAGAGGCGGATGTGGGTAATTCTTGCCTGGGGAAAGGAAGTGGGTCATGGAAAAATGTGGAAGTTCAACATTCGGGTTGCTGTTTTCTCTGCTTGTAATTTGGGGTCAGTGGTGAAGCTAATAAAGTTACTGATTTTTTTTTTTTTTTTCTTCAGAAATCCACCATCACTTTCTAGACTGGATTTGATTTCTTTTTTCCTGTTGCTCTTGCTGGCCCAGAATTTAACTCAGACATTCTTTCTGGTTTTCTTGTTTTTCTTTTTGGCAGGGGTGTACAAGGGATTGAACCCAAGGGTGCTTAACCACTGAGCAACACCCCCAGCCGTTTTTTTGTTTGTTTGTTTAGAGACAGGGTCTCACTAAGTTGTTCAGGGTCTCACTAAGTTGCTGAGGCCAGCCTCGAATTTTGTGATCCTTCTGCCTCAGCTTCCCAAGCTGCTGGGATGACAGGCATGTGCCACTGAGCTCTGCCATTCTTTCTCTGTTAATGTAACTATACCTTCCTCTGCATCCTGGATGGTGGTAACAGTAGGAAGAGTAAGAGAACTTATAATAATGAATCTACTGAGGGCTTACTAGGTGCAGGACACTGTTTTAGGTAGCGAATCATGTGCTAACTCATTGCGTCACACTGAGCCTATGAGAGTAGGAAAGGTTCTTAGAGTTCATTAATGACACTTCCATGTCTCCCAGCCTGCCTTACTATGGCTGGTGACATGATTAGTTCTGAATGAAGAATAACGATGTCGATCCAGGCTGAGGTGGCTAAGTGTCTGTCTTACAGACCTCCATGTTTTCTCTTTGTACTGGGGATGGGACTCAGGAACACTTTAGCACTGTGCTGCATCCCCAGTCCTTTAATTTTTTTTTTTTTTTTTTAATTTTGTGACAGGGTCTGGCTGAGTTGCTAAGGGTCTTGCTAAATGACAGAGGCTGGCCTTGAACTTGCAATCCTTCTGCCTCAGCCTCCCAAGCCGCTGGGATTTACAAGCATGATCATATCTGGTCCTCTTCCATGTTTTCTTTCCTTTTTCTTTTCCTTTTGGTACTGGGGATTGAACTCAGGGGCACTGAAGCTCAGAGCCATATCCCAGCTCTTTTTATTTTTTTATTTAGAGTTGCTTGGGGGCCTCACTAAATTGCTGAGGCTGGCTTTGAACTTCTTGGAATCCTCCTGCCTCAGCCTCACAAGCTGCAGGGATTATAGGTGTGCACCACCATGCCTGGCTCCTCCATTTTTTCAAGGCTGGACGTAAAGACAGATGATTCCAAAAGAGTGAGCTAAAAGATAAATATTGGGATCCCACTGGTCCAAGGAGAGTGACCCAGGAAAGATGATGCTCACACACTGTGTGTGAGCAAGGCATTTTTACCATGGTTAGGCACTGATTTCTCCCAGTTTGTTTCTGATGGCAGTTAGCACCAATGCATTACCCTAAAACAAGAGGTACCAAGTCATGCCCACTTTACAGATGAGAACGCTGAGACAAGAGAGAACAGGCAGAGTGCACACGCCAGCGAGAGGCAACGATGAATGCAGACCCGGTCCCTTCTATCTCTAGGATCTACACTCTTCCTCCTTCACCCCACCTGTATTCCTACTTTTGTGACTCTCTCCACCTTTTCTCTGATGGATTTCATCCTGTATCCATTCCAAGACCGTTAAAGTGAGTCCCAGTGGAGGAACTTCCTCATTCTCCCTGAATATTTGGGATGAACCCCAAGACTTTGAACTTTTCAGGTGTTCATAAGACCTGCCCACACTGCATTTGTACTTAAGATCCTAGTGAGTATTCTGAAGAACAACTTGTCTGCAATTCCCTTCTTTTTATTCCATGCAACGATCACACCTGGCTATAAAAGAATCAGTGACCAAGAAGCTAGCAAACTGTCTCTAAGCTTAAAGAGTTCAATTTTCTAAATATCAACAGCTTCACGTATTGGTTCGTTACAGTTTTGGAGGAAATAGGCACACGTAATCAGGGACAAGTCAGTCACACAGCGTAAAGGTTAATGGCATGACTTTTTAAGTCAGAGAAAATGATCTTTGTGCAACTCTTTCATTTACTTGCTGTGTGACCAGAGAAAAGTCACATAATCTACCTATGCATTATTTACTCCTTTATAAGAGTCAGAATATATCTCACCAGGTTGCTTGAATGTTTCAATAAAATAATGCTTGAATTCCTAGGTTGGAGCTCGAATAATGTGGAATGAAAAAAAGCCACATGCACAGGCACACTGTTGCTCTCCCTAGGTAAGATACATGCTCTGTATAGTTGTTATTTGATTTTTTTATTATTTCTGAAAGATAAAAAACCCATCACGTTAATTTTTATATAGGCCCATTGTCGAGCAAAAAATAAGATGAAAAATCATCATGTGAAGAATGTTTTTGGAAAGAAAGAATGAATATATAATATGAGCGAGGAACAGCACGAGCAGAGACCAAAGGAATACTATGTAGGAAAGCAGAATGGGCAGGGGCCACAAGCACTCAAGACATAATAAGATGCTACTGGATATTTTCAGCATGTTCTTCTCATGGCCCCCCTAGGGAACAGGGCCCTTCCTACTTCAACTTTCTTTTTTGCACCATGGCTCCCAAACAGAAGAAATAAGTATGCATTTGAAGATGCTATGAAGATGCTTTGCTAGCTGGTGTGGTTACAGGACATATACTAACAGATTAACAAGAGAATGAATCTTGCTCCCTACTTTCTTCCAACCATGTACAAGATGAAATATGTAGTAAAATGTTCCAGGGACCATTCAGAAAACATTTACCTCATAATTCTCCTTCAATGTGTCAAAACATTTTCAACTATAAGGAGAGGCCGAAGTGGGGTTGAAAATAAAATAGATCACATGCTCCAGCTTCATTTTCTGATGTTCAAGTTCGAGGACTAAATCCCAATTAGCAGTTACCATCTCAGTTTCCTGGGCTAGATGTTCCTCTGTTCATAGTTCCCTCGAGAGTGAATAAAGAGGAGTCTGGGGGGCCGAGCAAGCCAAATAGACAACATCTCACTCTTACTTTTAAGATGCATTATATTATTTTCAACTTCTCAATACCTGTGCATTGTGCTAAATTACTGAAAGGGTCTCCATTGTAAGATGTGGAGGCCCAGATGCTGATATATAAAATCATGGAGACAAAACAGAGCAAGTTAATAACCAAAGCGGACGTGCAACTAAGACCACAGATTTTTCAAACTCCAAACCATTCAAAGGACATTTTCCAGAATAAGGCAGATCATGTGGCTTATGCTAATATGCTGGACCCTCTAGAGGTGAGTTGTCCTCCTCATTATTCTGTTTAAAAGAAAACTGTTACTTGGGAAACAGATGATTCATGCAGAATCACCCAGGAGTTGGGCTGAATACCAGTATTATTATTTCCCATGCTCCTTCATGATCCTTCCCTAGATGCCCTCCCTGCCCAGGTTCGCCTTCTCTGTGTTCTGGAGTGAATGCTATGTCCAAACATGGTAGTGACAACATCCATTTCCACAGACTCTTCTGCAATGTAATCAGGTCATTCTCTCCTCAAAAGAGTCCATTTACACCACCTTTGTGTTTTAATCAGATTTTGTGTTGCTGTGACCAAAAGATCCGACAAGAACAATTAAAGGAGGAAAAGTGTATTTTAGCTCACAGTTTTAGAGGTGCAGTTCCTGGTCAGATGACTTCATAGATCTGGGACCAACAGGAGGCAGAACATCACAGATGAAGTGCATGGAAGAGGAAAGCAGCTCAAGACATGACAGCTAGGGAGTATAAAGAGCTAGCTCCACTCACTAGGGACAAAATATTAACCCCAAAGCCATACCCTCCAGTAGTCTACTTCCTCCAGCCACATCCCACCTGCTGATGGGTACCATCAAGGTTAATCCACATCAGTGGATTAATCCACTGATTAGGTTACACCTCTCATGATCTCATCCTTTCACCTCTGAAAATTCTTGCATTGTCTCACACGCTTTGTCTCACACATGATCTTTGGGTACACCTCATATCTAAGTCACTTGGACTCTGGGCTGACCCAGTGACTGCTTTGACCAGTAGAATAAAATGGAAGGGACCTGCAGAGATGTCCAAAGCCAGACAATTTGAAGCCCTGGGAGCTTCAGTTTTGTGCATTTGGAGAAGGTGACTGTTGTGAAAGATTTCTGACCACCATGCTGTGAAAAAGCACCAGACACAATAATAAACCACATGGCAGAGAGCTTCCCTGTCTGTCACTGAGCCCCCAGCTCAAAGTCAGCATTGGTGTGCAGCCTTGCCAGCGAGACCCTTAGAAGTAGGTCCTCCAGGCACAGATGAGCCTGTTGTGTTCATGGGCATGGAGATCAAAGCAATGTCTCCCTAACTATGCTCTGCTCCAGGTGCAGAACCATAAACAAAATCAGAATTGCTATTATTTAAACCACAAGGTTTCACAGGGATCGGTCACACGGTAAAGACAACCAAACATGGCATTTGCTGCACAGACCAGTTATTAATCTGAACATTCATCATTGCTAAAGCATTTGTCTATCTCTCTAACTTGACTCCCAGAGCTTGCCTCCCAGGGCAGGGGTGTGCCCTGAGTCTACAACAGCACCTGGCACATAGTAGGTATACAGAGAACCTCTGAAAAAATAAGTGCACCATGACTTAGAGCCAATCTTCACTCTGCCCACCCCTGAACACACAGTCTGACAAGAAAATTGCCTTCCTGCCCAGTTTTGTGAGATTTCCTGATTAGCAGAGTCTAAGGAAACACATTACTTACTGGTTCCCACCCCAGCCAACGACTACCCCATCCACAACTCTGCCAGTATCTCAAGAATTTGTAACAAGCTCCTGAAAACACTGAATTTAGCCAAATGACAAGCCTCTTTTCTTCATAGGGCTGTTTTGTGATTTAAAGGGCTTCTGTTAAGAGAGCGGTGAAGGTTCACTGATTTTTCATAGGCTACATTTCTGCAGATAAAATTTAATTAAACAGATCCCTGCAGTGATGCATCCACTGCCCTGAATCGCATGCAATTATTCTCCTTCCCTGGCCTTTGCTGGAGAAGATACCGGGGAAAGGGCTGAGGCCAGACCGTGTGACCCAGACGAGGGAGGGCTTTTCTCCAAAGGAGAAATCGGAAGGCCTTTGGAAAGGACATCAGTGGGGTCCCTGACCAGCTCCGACCAGAGTGTACTTGGCCCCTCAGTTTTCCAACCCCTCGTGCCTTCGCTAGTGACACCCTCGTGGGGACTCTGATTTTCCTCTCAGCAGAAACAAGGCAGGCACCTCCTTGGCTCCAGTTCTACCCAGATCTAACCCCAAGCCCATGTGTAAACTTGATTTTATTCTCTGAAACACACCAACCTCATCAAGCCATCTCTCAGGCACCTCCAAGACATCCACGGAAACAAAACAGTTCCTCATCCAGCCCTCCCATCGCCTCCAGGGCCACCTCTTCACCAGTAAAGAGTGAGGACTGGGTCAAGTTTTGGTCATGGAGATTTCATCGTGGGGTTCTGGGAAGGTTCTGAATAAAAGAGAAGCAGGAGAAAGACTGCTTTTTCTGCCTGCCAGGAGCACAGTTGGTGAGAGAAGGTGCTTGGGACCTGGGACCATTGTCCAGGAACCGTGAGGCCAGATGCCAACATGCCAGAGGAAGGCAGAGTGGAAACACAGGAAGAGCCCAAGGCCCCGTGACAGTCCTCAGCCACTTCCAGTTCTAGAAATATCTACCTCCAGACTTCACCATGTGAAGATGACTGACTGACCTTGGTGGCCAAGTCTCCAGTGGTAATGTTTTTGCAAAGAACCACCTTCACTACTGACAGCAATTTGACAACACCACTTCCAGTTAACCAGCCGAAGGTGATTGGATACTACGTTTGGCTCGTGTGAACCAAGCTTGCTTATCACCTGGTTCTGGCTTCCCTGAGACGTTGCCGTTTCCGCCTACACAGGAGCCTATAGACTTAGAACAAAGGAGAAAAGGCATTCAGATAGGTTTCCAACAGGATCTTTCATGGCCTGGAATATGAATAAGGTTTCACCCAGAAGGGAGGAGATGAGGTGTCCAAGTGGAGTAACCAATATTCACAAAAGCACGGAGTTCTTTGAAAATGGATGGGGAAAGCCTAGTGTCCTTGAAGCGTAAGAGGAACTGTTGCTACCTTGATGTTTCGGGTGAACTCGGTCATTCCTTTCACTGTAGAACACCTTTAACCGGTACACACTCAGCCAGGCATGGTGGTGCACACAGTAATGCCAGCAGTTTGGGAGGCTGAGGCAGGAAGATCGCGAGTTCGAAGCCAGCCTCAGCCACTTCCGAGGCCCTAAGCAACTCAGAGAGACCCTGTCTCTAAAGAAAATACAAAAAGGGCTGGGGACATGGCTCAGTGGTTGAGTGCCCCAGGGTTCCATCTCTGGTACCAAAAAAAATTATTCTGACATAATTGAATATATTCCTCCCCAAACACCGCAAGTCATGAAGTCATAATATCATGTCTTATTCATACTGGAATTATCTTCCTCTACCCAGTGCCTAAAACACATTAACCACTCCAATAAATGCCTGTTGAATGAACACGGAATGGCATTCTCTTATTAGAAGCAACTTGGGAATAGAGACGCCACCGAGCAATCTGTGGTCAAACTCTTAGCACGCCGGAGCGAGAGGGACATCCACATAGAAGACACGAAATTTGCATACTCCTCTGTTTATACAACCATTGTAAAGTTTCCTAGTGGGAAATTCATTGTAAGTGTTGATAGTAAAGGCAATTGCTTAAGCCTTAGATTTGTATGGGTTTCCTGCAGACCAAATACCAGTGATAAAAACTTGCACTAAGGAAAAGAAAAAAAAAGGATGCTTGCCAATTGTAGACTGGAAACTCATTCTGAAGGCTGTAAAGCTCCAGATGAGGTTTATTGCACCGTTAGGACATTTTACAGAACCTATCTTGTCCCGTCTCCTAACCCACCGCCATAACCTAACCTTCTACAGCTTCCCTGACCGTCTGCCAACTGGCCTCTTTCTAACAATCCTGGGGCAAACGCCTCTGTGCCAGTGGCCATTGGTACTTTTAAGGTTATCAGGTCACAAAGTCAGACTCCAAAGGAGCCTGGAGTGGCAAAGGGGGTGGGTGGGTGCAGCAGGGTCTGCAGAGATGCCTCCTTCCCAGGGCTACAGCACCGATCACCAACAGGCGACAGGATCCCCATTCTCTGGCTGACTTTGGCTTGCACAGAACTTCCAGAGGAAGAGCCGTCACTGGACCAAGCCTCCGACACAGCTCCTCATGCTGACTTAATATGAAAGTCACCTGTTCAACAAGTGTCTTCACTGCTTCATCCCATCCAGGTCCCTGTCTGCTGAGACTCAAACCCAGTACAGTGGGTTCTTCCAAATATTTACAAAATAAGATTTCTAAATGCTTCGCCACCAGGGAGGGGTTAAGAGCTGAAATCAGACAGATCAGGGCTCGGATCTTAGCTTTTTATTTTATCTTGTTGATGGTTTCCATTGAGTCATTCATCCCACCAATATTTCTGAGCGTTTTCTACATACAAGCTATCTTACGAGGGACTGGCCAGGGAATAAGGCGAGAAAAGTCCCTTCTGTCGTAAAGCTCACCCTCATGTATGGAGAGGGGTGGATAAGACTCAAGGAAGCAGGCTCAAGTATCACATGGTGTGTGGATTATCTTACTAACATCATCATTATCATATTTGATGCATCGTTTGGGATTAGGTTCGGCTGTGGGCAATACAAACCCTAATGATGGCTTCAACAGGATAGAAATTTCTTTCTTTGACAGAACCACTCTAAAGATAAGACATCCGAGCTTGGGGCCATGGCCCACAGTCGCGAGGGAGTGAGTCACCTTCTTCACGTCGCTGTCATGCCCGAACTCTCAGTTCTTCTCCCCTAAGACTCATCATTCCCAAGCTGCCTGCAAGCACCTGCCACAGTCTGCCCCTTTCTCTGGCCCCAGCAAGGTGTCTGGTCCACAAACAGCAGCCCGGAAGCACCCCAGGAGCCGGCCTCCACAATGCCCGGAAGGGTGGTGTACCAACACCCCAGCTCCTGCTCCCTTCCAGCAGGACAGCTCTAAAGAGCGTGCCAGGCAGAGGCCCAGAATTCTCCAGCAGGACGGATCCGCCATGACTTGCTCATGAGCACATGAGCTTCCTCCCTTCCTGTCTTACTTCCCCACTCTCCCGCCAGGGTTTTCTGGGATCGCTTACCAAATAAATAACTGGCTCTCAAGTCTCAGATTCGAAGTCCACCATTCTGGGATGACCCAGTCCCTGACAGAGTTGAGCCCGCTGCCCAGGCTCCACCCACCTCTACACACCACAGCTGCAGGATGGAGGCAGTGGTGAGAGGGGAGTGTCCCTACCCTTGAAAGGACACTTCCAGGGCTTTTCACAGGAGACTCTGTGGGCCAGAACTTCCAGGCCCTCACTGTGCAGCAGAGGAGGCTGGGTAGGGACAGAACTCTGCATGGTGACACACAGTATGAGGTCAGGTGTCTATTTCTAAAAAGGAAGGAGACCGAGGCTATCCTAAGCCGGCTGATCAGCGTCCAGGGGATGGAAAAGGCCAAGCTTTGTGGAGCAGGCTGGGGACGCAGGAGCAGGTGTTTGGGTTCGTGCTGAACCATAAATAGCACTTCAGGAAGATTCTCACCGGCAGTCCCCAAAGCCATCGCACCCTGGTGCCTGCCTGCCCACCTGCTCCCCGCATAGCCTGAGCACACCTCCTCCCTCCCCCAGTCCTGGGAGGGAAGCCAGGACTCAGCTGCATCAAGCTGCGCCAAGATGTAATTTGTATATTAAAGTCACTCAAGCTGGCTTTCACGTCACCTTAATTTTAGATAAATGGGAAGTGCCACCCAGGACCCCAGCCTTCAAAGGGCTCTCGGAAGATTCAGACAGAGGCACCACAGATGCACCTGAAAGATGTGGGCTGGGACATGTCCAGGGACGCATTTGAGTGACCCAGCTGTGACAACCACAGGGAAAGCTCTCAGGACCTGGCAAACTCAGAGGATCTCAGTTTCACCGGGAAGAGGGAAGGTTCCAGAAAACAACTACGGGACGCTGACTGTAGGCAGAGATGCATTATCAAGGATGATACTTAAAGTCCCTGCTCTGTGAGGGAGATTTCCTGGTTAGTTTTATAGATGAAATATCTAAGACTTTGATAGGTGAAATAATCTGCCCTCAGTCCCACAGCAGGGAACAGTCAGACCGAAAATAATCTTAATTATTATCAAATAAGTCATTTTCATATTAGTGAGATAATAACAAACTGCCCATTTCAGTGAAGCCTTTTGTTCTGTGCAAAGGTGCTGCACTGATGTTCACCAAGTTCACGGGATTTAAACCTTGGCATGGCCCTAGGGTACAGTTATTGATAACCTGGTATAGTTATTGATAATCTGGTACAATTATTGATAACCTGTTATCAATTTCACTTCCCAAATGAATAAACTGAGGTTTAGGCAGGTTGAAACGCTACTGAAGGACGTCACCAGGATTTAAGAGGCCCTCTTTCCCAACTATCAATCGGACGCTTGAGTGCACAGCATGGAACTGTCTAGCCGTCCTTACATGGACATGATCTAGACATGAGAAGGTCAGAAGTGCCCAGTCTCTTAACACCCGTCCTTCCCCTTCCTGGAAGAAGCCCACTGCAACTGCTTTGGAGTCGCTGGATGGTGAGTGCCCCAGGGTCATGGCCACTTCTTAGACTCAATGGCCCACACAGGAGTTGGACCTCGCACAGAATTCAGAAACCTCTTCTGTGGTGGATCAGCTGGTGAGGTTCCTGTTCCATCCCCCACACCGTCTCCATCCCAATCACTCAGCTCTGCCCTGGACACTCAAATGCAGCCGCAGACCCCCCTGGAGCAGGCGGGCAGGTGTGTGCTCTCCCCAAACTTCATTTATCGATGTGGAAGTCTGAACTTTACAGTTGTTATATATCACCCAAAAGCATTATTATTTTTTTTTTTAAACTTTCCCAACCATTTAGAGATGCAAAAAGCCTTCTTTGCTTGTGGACTACATAAAATCAGGCAGCAGGCCAAAGTTAATGCATGGGATTTTGTCAAAATCCAGTCTAGGATATAGAAAAGTATATGGGCAAACTAATGCTTAGGAGCCTTGGTTTTCTTTCCTGTTTATGAAAATGATAAAAGACAGAGCAAAGCATTGCATGTGGGTATGTGTGTGTGCACGAGTGTGTGTATAGCGGTAGAGATCAGAGCATGGTAACATAATTTTGGTCTGGTGCCACCTTAACCCTAAGGCCAGAGTTTTGACACCGTCAACCACAAGGCTAGAATGGAAAGTAGGATTCAGACGCAAGGGCCCTCTAAGCCTCACTAAGGAAGTTGAACTTATTTAATTGCCATTTGGGCACGTGGCACCATGTGACTGTCCTGCAACCGGTGAGCGTTTTACTGCCTGACAATTCCATCGCAATGCCACTAGAAAGTCATTATCTGCTCTAATCCATTGGTAAGGGAATTAAACTTCAGAGAGGTTAAGAGACTTGCCCAGGGTCACCCAGCTGGCAGAAAAACCTTACGCCCAAGCTTGCCAGAGTCCAGTGTCTCTGTAGTGTGTATCCCGAGGTGGACGAATACAGACACGAAACCAAATTCAATTTTCCTCTGGAAAAAAATGGGCGGTGGCACCAAGCGGGCCCCATGTATATTCATGAGTTCCTGCCTGATCCACAAACACCCACCGGTGGCTGCAGCCTCTGAGCTGAACCCCCTCTCAGCTTCCACCCTCCCCAACACCAAACGATCCTGGGAGGCCGACGCCCTGGCAGCAGGTCACTAAGCACAGAAGGTGGGTTTAAAGAGAAGGTCCAGCGATGGACACCCTTCTTCCTATGAGTCAGCTGGGTGTCCACCCGCTGCCCAGGACAAGGCTGGCCAGTGGGGTGGGGCCAGAGGAGCTGGTCCATGGGCGGTGTTCTCGATGTTAGCGGGGCGCCTGATCGAAGCGGGTATGGTGGAGGGCCTGCCCCTGCTGGGCCTTGGTCAAGGGGTGTCACGTATGCTATCTTACTTACTCCTCAGGACGACCCCAGCAGGGGTGCCTTACGGTGCCCATGAGGGATGAGCCCGGCTCATCAACGCGACAAGCTGCGGAAACCTGTGGGGCTCCACAGCCGGCGCTCCTGCAGCTACTGGGCTGGGGACGGCAGGCCACAGCGTCAGACCCCAGCTGGGTCCTCCTCCTATGACTGCCGGTGGTCCCTCCGCCAAGGACCCAGAGGTCTGAAAGAACTGGACATGAGTGAGTCTGCCCCTGATGACAGCGTCACTTTCCCCTCTGGCCTCCTGAGGTCAGAGAATCCGGGTTCCTGGTTAGATGCCACAAGCTGGCAAAACACAGGTCATTCCTGGAACTATGAAGCAGAAAGCTCAATCTGAACGGTCCCCCAGGAGCATGGTGTCTGGCTCCACAGGGGTGTTCACGGTGACCTGATGAGAAGACTTTCCTTGACTGACCTTGGGCCAGGCTCCTCTGAGGACTCTATTTTTTATTTTATTTTATTATTATTATTATTATTATTATTATTATTTTTGGTACTGGGGATTGAACTCAGGGACCCTCAACCACAGGCCCTATCTTGTATTTTATCCAGAGACAGGGTCTCACCGAGTTGCTTAGTGCCTCACCTTTGCTGAGGCTGGCTTTGAACTGGCGATCCGCTGGGATTATAGGCCTGGGGCACCATGCACAGCTGAGCACTCTTTTTCCTTAGGCCTGCCTTTGGGCTCTGGCCTTGCCCCCATTTAGTCCCATTTTAGCAAGAATCCTGCTGATGGCTTGATCACCCTTGAGACCTGAGTGATCTCACCCTCCATCCCGCCACACCACCCCCGCCCCGGCCTTCAGCAAGCACTTCCCTGAGCTGCAGAGTCAGAATCCCCACCTCCACCAGGTTCCTCCTGGAACCTAAGAACACCATCACCGCACAGGCGTGTGGGTTTGAGTCAGCTCCTAAGTCCTGAGCACAGGAGGGCACAGGGTTCCTGCTCGGTAGTACCCGCGGTGGTGGCCGCAGGAATCAATTAGCATCCCGCGTGAGGGAGGGGACCAGGTGCTGATGGCATACAGTATCAGGGTCCAAGAGCATTTGCAGAGCTCCGGAGTTTTAAACAATCTCTAAACTCCAGAATCAATACGAGTAATTAGGACAGGGGACCAGACTCCTCAATGTCGTGAGAAGCCAGCGGCGAGAGCAACGACTTCTCACTCGGGGGATAACCAACTGAGAACTAAGGACTAATTTTTGTGGCAACACCTGAGCTGATTGACATGTGTTCGTAAATCTCATTTTCCCACTTGATGTGTGCACGATCCTGTTCCACGACAGAGTACCCCACAGTCTGGTTACGGGGCTGTTACCCCAGAACCCGCGGGGCATTTCGTATTCCATGACGCACAGCATCACCTTTCTAAAGTAGAAACAATCCTGCTTTGGAATAAGGGGATATGAAGCTATATAAATAAGACTTAGAGTTTATTGAGCCATTATTATTTTCCAGGTACTTCTCCAAGCACTTAACTAAGTTAGTGCTCAGGAGTTAAGGAGATATTGGTTTGTTTGTTTTTTTTTTTTTTTTTCTGCACAAATGAGAAAACTGCTGTAGAAAGAGACTGTTAACTTGCCCAGTCTTGCCCAACTGAGAAGTTTCAAGGTCAGGAGTCAAAGCCACAAAGCACTGCCTGAAAACCTGCACTATTAAGCATGGCACTCGGCCACCTGTATACGCTCTAATCTCAGTATTAATGAACGTGGCCAGCTGTACGATCACCTATGATTCTTCTCCTTTCTCCACCCACACACCTATGCTTCTCGTTGCACAGATATTGGGTGTGGCTTCGACCAGTGAGGTGTCAACAGAGGTGACATGAGCACAGGCTGACAGTGTGCTTTCGTGGCCTGGCTTGGTCATGCATTACTCAGGATTTTCACGAGGACAGCGGGATCCAGCCAGCTGCGTGGATCTCAGAGACCAGCCAACCAGCATGGAGCCTACCCGTCCACGGTGGAGCGGCCTCAGCCAGCCCACTGTCACGTGGAACAGAGAAGAAAGGCTGGTTTCGGTGGCTGTGGACAGCACCCGCGGACAGACAGGCGTCCCTGGAACTGCCGGCACCAGGCAGATGATGAGCATCGTCTGAGATCAGGATTTAGGGTGGACCTTAGCCATGTTGGGAAATATCCTAAACACAATGTTCAAGGTTTTTAATTCCATCCCATCAGCAACGAAGCATCTCCTGGTGGCTTTATGGAGAACCATGAAATGATACGACTCGGATTTTCTATGCTCTACTCTGAGGCATCTTCACGAATCACAAGCTGAGTCACTATCTATGTCCCACTCAGGAGTCACGTCCCCAGCCCTGTTTTGTATTTTATTTAGAGACAGGGTCTCGCTGAGTTGCTTAGCACCTCACTTTTGCTGAGGCTGGCTTTGAACTCGAGATCCTCCTGACTCATCCTCGAGAGTCACTGGGATTATAGGCCTGGACACTGTACCCTGCAAAACCTCAAATTCTTAGCATCATCTTCTTTCTGGACCCTGCTCAGGAACCCAAGTACAGACCTCATTTCCCCTTTGCACTGTGCTCCAAATCATGCTGGCCTTGACCATTCACTATTCCTTTGTGCCACAGGGCCTTGGCACATGCTTGTCTTGCTGCTAGAAATGGTATTTTGCTAACTCTGTTCCTACTTCCACACTGATTCATTTGTAACTCCTTCTAGAAGTCTTTCCTGACCTCTTGAGCCAACTAATTATCCCTGCCATATGTGCTCTTAGCACCAGGCACCACTTTCTCATTTCAGTTATTTCAGCTGTAATTTCATATTTCTGTGTAAAATTTGATTGACGTTCATCTCTGCCACTAAACTGCCTACTTCCTGAGAGCAGCTCAGGGTTTTTTTTTTTTTTTTTTTTTTTTACTTCCTCTTACCTTCCTATCTCCAGCATTAACACAGTCCCTGATGCACTGTTAAGATCAATCAAATTGGCCATATGAAAGACGGCTATAGAACTAGAGCTCAGAGAAGAGCGGGAACAATAGGTTATTTGGTTGCTTGAAGCACGCACGAACATTACTCATCCCTCTTCCTTACCTCAGCCCTCAACACCCGCTTGAGTTCTCTAAGATCTTGCCCAGACAGATCTCTCCCTAACAACGCCACGGGGGGAAGCACTATCAATCTGTTATCATGGACCCGGAAATGTGGCCGGAACACTGTGCATCTAGACATCAGGGGTTCATCCTGCGTCCCTCAACATCCGCCCCGTAACTCCGCAGTCCAGAAGACTCCGTAGTTGGAGGAGGAGGGACCATCTGGATGTGGCCAGGTCTCTCGACAGCTTGTCTATACTGCCACCTGCAAAATCAGTGTGCAAGGCATGAGTCGCTCCAACACCAGAAACAGTGGCCGGCACAGAACAGGCGGTCCAACCCCTTCATGGCATTCAGCGAGGCCTGCCTGGATAGCGTTTGGGGGTGCCTGGGAATCAGATCTGGCAATAAATAAAGCCGTGGGTACGGCAGAACCAGGCTTCATTTCAGATGTGTCTGTGCTGGTGAGGAGAGAGAATGGTCATCATCTGCATAAGGTTTGTGAAATGAATAAAGGAATTCCGGAACTAATCCACACGCTGGGATCATTTTGGTTAGAAGTCAGAAGCCGGCATCTGGAGGTGAGGTGGTGGTAGTGAACCACAGGCATTAGAAGAAAACAGAGAAAGAGGTACCGAAGAAAGGGCAGAGGGATGTAAAAAGCTGGAATAATGACTTCACCTCAGTGATCCCAAATCAACTGCCACGTTCTCCGAGAGAGAACAAATCTGGGGGTGCAGGGAAATCAAGTTGGTGACCTTGAAAGTTGGTGAAAATATAGCAGGAGTAGAAATGTTTGTTCTGGGAGGTCCTTGGATCAGCTTAAACAGGGTAGGTATGCTCAGTGGAGTACTACTCAGTCATAAAGAAGAATGCAATTGGGGCATTTGCTTGTAAATGGATGGAAATGGAGAGCATCTTGCTAAGGGGAATAAGCCAGACTGAAAAAGTCAAGGGCCAAATGTTTTCTCTTCTATGCAGAAATGAGACCAAAATAAGGAGGGAAAGAGAGGGAGAAAATCCCATGAAAATAGAAGAGAGATCCGTAGAGAAGATTGACAGGAGGAGGGACATAAATTTTTTGTTAAAAATTTGTTGAAATTTTTTGTTAAAAATTTTGTTGATTTTTTTTTTTTTTTTTTTTTTATGAATCCTAGCAGCTCAGGAGGCTGAGGCAGGAGGATCACGAGTTCAAAGCCAGCCTTAGCAAAAGTGAGGTGCTAAGCAACTCAGTGAGACCCTGGTCTCTAAATAAAATACAAAATAGGGCTGCGGTGTGGCCTACCCTGGTACACACGTGAACACACCACTGTGAAGCTCACCTTTGCATTTATCTGTAAGGCACTAATTTAAAAAAACCCTATTCATAATTGTTTTTAAGAAGACCAGCAGAGTAGAGGAAAAGGAACAGAGAGTGAGAAGAGGGGAGGAAAGAGGGAAGTATAGGGGACTGAATTAGAGCAAATTATATTCCATGCTTGTATGGTTGTATCAAAATTAATCCAAATATCGTAAATGTGCACGACTATCATGCATGGATAATTTTTTTTTTTTTTTTTTTTTGGAGACTGAACCCAGGAGCCACACCCGCAGCCCTATTTTGTATTTTATTTAGAGTCCAGGGTCTCACTGAGTTGCTTAGCACCTCGCTTTTGCTAAGGCTGGCTTTGAACTTGTGATCCTCCTGCCTCAGCCTCCTGAGCTGCTAGGATTCATTAAAAAAAAAAAAAAATCAACAAATTTTTAACAAAAAATTTCAGATACATATTTAGTGTGAGGCAGGAATTACTCTTCTCAGAGTGTACCAGAAGAAACCCTCAACCCAAGCACCAGAAAAGGCACACAATGAGTTCACTGAGAAACATTCATCATGGTCAAACACTGGGAACCGTATCCAGTGTTAGAGGACTGGTTGATGACGGTGATGTCGTCATCTATGGCATGCTATGCAGCACTGAAAAATGACTTACCAGGCAACCATTCTCAGACAGATTGTGGAGAGAAGGGAGGAAAAGCAGGGTGTCCACGCACACAGCCAGCATGCCATACTCTTACACAGATACTCTAAAGAACACTGCCCTGCACCACTGTGCATTTCCTGCCTCCCTTTATCTGTCCTCTCTGAGCAGCAGATGACCCAATTTGCTGCCCTCCAAATTGTTGACAGCCGCCACCTTTGGGAACGGCCTGAGAACTGAACTGGGCGTGGGAGCCGGTGGGGGATTTGGGCAGTTTCTACAATCATCTTTCTTTCTTTCTTTTTTTTTTTTTTTTTAATCATTTCCCCACCATTGACCATGCAGCCATCCTTGTGACACAGAAGGTCATTTTAAACAGTTGAGCTTCAAACCTTCATGAATGAGCGCAAGGGAAGTCGGGAGACTCTGCTGAGGGGTTAATGAACTTGAAGTGCAGCGGGCCTGAAACCGAGGGGCGGCAGAGGGGCTCAGAGTGAGAGCTGAGGCCCCGGGGGCTCTGGCGGGCCTTCACCCATGGCTGGTCTACCTGGTTGCATCCCCAGCTGGGTGCCTACCAACGTGGGAACCGATGACCTGCATGGGGAAACAGAGGTCACTTCACCGGGAACCAGCAGGGGGTAGGGAGGACAGGACACCCAGACATCATGCTACGTCTCTTCAGGAAGCCTCCCAGGCCTCCCTTCAAGGGTGAATAGACGCCATCAGAAAGGGACTGAGTGTTAACTATCTAAACGTGCACAGCACACTTCAGCCTCGGGTGCAGGAAAAGGCGGAGCAGATGAGACAGACCGACCACGGGGCAGAAGTGACCACAGGTCTGACCACCCTGAAAGCTCTTCAATCTCACCAAGTCGCCAGAAGGATGAAATGTCGCAGCCGGGGAATGGCCCTCGGGAGACGGGGAAAGGGGTCTACAGATGTCGCAGAGGACGGTGGGCTCCTGTCCTGGTGGGCTCTGCGCCAGAACTGGAGAGCGGCATTGACGAGGGATTGGGGGCGGCTGCCAGGTGGTGAGCCCTTCACCAGAGTGAGGTTGCTTAGCAAGGAATCAGCCTCAGCTTTTGGTTTGTTGCTTTGAACATAAATACCATACCCAAAAATTTAAAAGTTGGGACATGGAACAGAGAGAAAGCCAATGGGGTTTTTCAATGGCCCTCAAAGGCCACTGGGTATTTGCTACGTGAAAGAGTGGATGAATGAGCCCATCTCGCCATTTTTTCTCATCGGCATGTGTAAGTTCAGTGCAGCGCTGAGCTTTTATTTACTATATGTGTATGAGTGTGTATAAATATATATATATATATATTTTTTTTTTTTTTTTTTTTTTTTTTTTTTTTGGCACCAGGGATCGGACCCTGGGGCACTCAAGCACTGAGTCACATCCCCAGCCCTTTATAAATTTTATCTAGAGACAGTGTCTCACTGAGTTGCTTAGGGGCCTCACTGAGTTGCTGAGGCTGGCTTTGAACTCTCAATCCTCCTGCCTCAGCCTCCCGAGCAGCTGGGATTATAGGCATGCACCACGGTGCCAGGCTAAGTTTGGGTGCTTTTAAATCTGCACTTTCCACCCACATCGTGAACAGTCCGTCACCTCACTCTGCGGCCCTCAGAACTCCCCAGCAGTTCCTGAATGCCCTGGATTGTATTTAATTCATCCTTCTTGTTGGAATAACTTTCATATCCTCCACGTGCTTTTCTAGCGGGTATCTTGGTAGAGAAATCTCCACAGCCCTGATACCTCACGATGTCCCCGAGCTGAAAACGTGGTCGTTGACGGGACAGTTGGCAGGAGCTGCATTTCATAGATTATGGCTACTCATGTTATGGTTACGGTTCATGTTACCCTCCTCCTTTAATGTGGAGAGTTATTTCCAACGTGCTCAGTTCATTTCCTTAATTTTAAGATGAGGACCTAAGATGTTGTCTGGGTACCACAGATTCTATTTTAAAAAGGAGACAGGGCAGAGATCACGTAGGACCATAAATCATGGTATAAATTAAAGGCCCCATAGAAAGAGTTCTATGGAGAGACAACCTGTGTTGTCCAGATCCGAGGTGCCCCCCCCCCAAACTCTTGTGTGAGACAATGCAAGGAAGTTCAGAGGTGAAATGATTGGACAATCAGAGCCTTAATCTAATCAGCACATTAATCCCCTGGTGGGGATTAAGCAGGTGGTGACTGTAGGCAGGTGGGGTGTGGCCGTGGAAGGTGGGGCCCTGAGCGGGGGACTTCAGGGTACCTGTGTTGTCCCTGATGGGCAGGACTCTCCCTCCCCTCCCCTCCCTCTCCCCCTCCCCCTCCCCTTATCCCTCCCCTCCCCCTCCCCTTATCCCTCCCCCTCTCCCTCTCCTCCCTGTCTCCCTCTCTCTCTCCCTCCCCCTCTCCCCTCCCTCCCCCTCCCCACTCCCCCTCCACACTCCGCCCCCTCCCCCTCCCTCCCCCCTCCCCCTTTCCCTCCCTCCACCACTCTCTTCCGCCAGGATGTTCTGCCTCACCTCGGCGCAGAACAGTGAGTGGAGTTGGCCCCCTATGAACTGAGACCTAAATCATGAACACCAAATAAGCTTTTCCTCTTCTAAAATGATCATTGTCAGATCTTTGGGTCACTAAAGCTGACCAAAACAACTTGTTTCAAAAGGACATTCAGCCTGGGTGACAGAAAAAAAACCTATTTCTCAGCGCTCCTTCGGAACGGGAAGGGGGCTCCTGCCGACCTGCAGTCGGCCCTTCTCTCTCCAAGAGGAGGCAAGCAGAGGCCTGTGACTAGCTGCCCGACGCGCAGGCAGAACTCACTCAGGCCGCTCACGTCCCACAGAGTCTATTGGCCAACTGCTCGGGAACCATTCGTTGTGCCCGAACTACTCTGTCATCTCCTGCTTTTCCTCCCCTAGTCTCCAAGTTTAGAGCCCCAGGACCTAGAGCACTCCTGAGCTCTGGAGCCCCGTCCATTGGTCCAGCATGCACTGTCCTGGTGTCCCCGTGTCACAGAATGGTGGTGGCTTGGACCCAAGCCATGCAGGCCATGCTGTTCATCCCCCAACTCTTGCAACCCCTCCATTCAATGGGCTAATTCTCTCCTCCAGACCACGCTGTCACTCATTTGTTGATTCCTTGCATAAACATCGACTGAGCACCCATCCTGTGTCCTGCATAGTCATGTCTCTGACCATAAAAGAGAGAATACATCAGAAATCTGTAAGAGTGGCCAGAGCAAAGGCCCTGGGGCAGAGACAAGCTAGAGTTCTGTTCCTGTCCAAGGAACAGAATAAAACTACAGGTTGACTTTTCTGGTTGATGCTCAGAGAGCAAGAAGGAGAGAGTGGTAGGAAATGAAGACGGAGTTAAGGCCAGAAAGCCTGTCACTTGGGCACTGAAGGCCCTGGGAAGGAGTCTGCATTGGTCCAGGGGCAAACCTCTCTCTTTGATGACACTGTTCCGCCTGGTCAGCCCACTCCGTGCTCTGGCCCCCGATGGAAAGTTTCCTTGTACATCCTGCATCCTGTCGTCTGCTCTTACAAAGGTTCTTCTCCAGGAGCTCAGCCCTGCTCCCCATCCCCTGGGTCAAAGCTCACAGACTTGCCAAAGCAGAGGAGCCGGCCCAGCCCACAGCACAGCTGGACAAGAGTGCAGCGTTCTGTTTCCATCTGCAAATCCGGCTCCTGCTGGGCTTCGGAACCAGGTTCGGTTGCGTTTTGCCTTTGAGACTTGGACTCTTGAGCTCTGGCACCAAGCTGGCCTAGTCCAAGCCCACATCCTGTCTCTAGGAAGGATTCTGCCTGGTCCTTCCCCCCAGCCCAACCCTCCTGTGGCTTGTCCCTGTCACACTCCTGGGAGTGCTTAATCGTCCATCACAATGCCCCTGAAACAGTCCCGTTAAGCTTAATCGTCAGACTAATTCACTGGACTTAGCTCCAAATAACTCTTGGCAGTTTCAAAAAAATCAAATCTGGAGATTTGTCATAATCGAGGACATTTAAAAATTACGTTCCAAGCTCTGATGGCAATTTCCAAAGAGCAGTTCCCACAATAGCTGGGAAATTGCCATGTAATTGGAATACAGCCCTGACCTCCTTGGGGGTCTTGGTTAGAGGAGGGACCACATCCGTGTGAACGCCTAGGAACCGACGTACTGATTGATAATCGGCCTCATTACCCGCCAACCACCCCATGTGTTTGTGGTCATGACTGGTGGCACTTCAAGGTCTGGGTTCTTCTCTGGTAAATCAGACACCAAACTGAGAAAGCACAAAAGCTCTGCTTTAAATATTTGCATTGGGGGCAGCTGTTTCTTTCATGGTGTGATTTTGGACCCTTTATCATAAAGGAGACTCAATTTTTGCCTCTGGTTTTCAATGAGCATTTTTAAAAATGGTGCTGAGGACAGAATTCTCCCCTTCCAATGTAGCCTGAGCAGTTCAAAGAGGTCAGCACGCCGGTTCTCTGTGGAAGGCAAGCCGGTGGCCCCCCCCCAGGTCAGATCCAGCTCCCAAATGCGACTGCTTTGACCAATACAGTGTCCACTCTTTAAAAATATTGTGGCATCCATAAAATCAAGATATCAAATTTTCTATGAAATTGCAAACCTGGTCACCTTGGTCCGCTGAGCTCATAGGGCCTCTTTTGAGCCTCCTCCAAGCTTGGATTCCCCGTGGGCAACGCCTGCGTTCCTATTCACCAGCATCCCTCCCTGGCCCGATGTTTCTGATCTCTGCCTCCCAAGCCAAACCATTCACAGAGGCCAACGTACCCCAGTCGGAGTGAGAAGGGCGGCTGACTGTGCATTCAGCATTTGCCGGTTGTCACCGAGGGCTTCTGAGGGGCAGGACGTCCTATCAGACCCCAAGGACGGAGTCCTTAACAAGACACAGATGCTACCCAGGCAAGGAGCTTCCCATCTGGGGTGGGGGAGAGGCACCTGGGCAAGTCGAACTAAGAGGAGAAACACCTGCCTGGACCGGGAGGTCAGGGAAGCCTTTTCTGATACTGTGACAATTCTGTGGAGCCAGAAGGACAAGGGAAAGGAAGACAGGGGACATGGAAATGGAGGAAGGACAGCTGAAGGCCAAGGAAATATCAGGTGCACGGACCTTGAGACAGGAAGCAAGGTGGCATACCTTGGGAATTAAAAGATGGCCTTTCTCTCTCTCTCTCTCTTTTTTTAAATACCATAGATAACACCTTGGGAGGATTTTATTTCTGTTTTCTTTTCTAAGAAACAGGTACCAGCTCCCTATCACAGCAGCGATCTTTCCAATATACTCGGCATGTTGGGCAAGAGATAGGTGTCTGGGCTCCTGCCTGTGTTTACTTACACACAGATGCATGAATTCCTGGCAGAAGATGCACACTTTGTTGTTCGTTTTGGTTTTTTTTTTTTTCTAAAAAGACAATGAAATATATGTGACTCGTTAAGCCCCGACCTCCTCAGCCTGTGACTATAAACGAGATCACCACTCTTCTCTCCTATTGCAAATCACCATGGCCCCCAGGCCTTCCAACTGTCTCCCAGCTGTTTCTGAGAGTTTCCCTGGGCCTTCCTGTGTGTCCAGAATTAGGCTCTGGGCTTCTTGTCTGGCTGGGCCCAGCTGTCCTCATTGGTGACTACTGCTACAGCTGTCCTGGGCTCTGGGGAGACGAGGCCGTAGTTTGGGTCATTCCGTTGAGTGTGTGGATACTTGCGAGCAGCATCTGAACCCAGAAGCGCTCTTGAATTGAAAAACCGCAGTGCTGTGGTAAATGTCAGCTGCCCCAGGAAGCCTGATTTCAGATGGCATCATGGCCACCTACGCCCCTCCTGCCCATCCTGGCTAGAGGATGCTCCCTCCCACCAAGAGGAGGACCCTTCTCCCCCCGTGCACCCTCCACAGCTGGGAAGCACCACTAGGTAACCTTGGGCTAATTGCTGACTCTGTCCCATCCTGTCTCTGCCACAGTAGCCCCACACTCATCTCGAGGGGAAACCTTCCCGTTACGTACTATGGATGCCAGAAAAACACAGGACAGTATGGAACCTCTTGATGTACATACTGGGTTTTTCTTTTTTTTCCCTATACATAACACTTTCTGATAATATTTTCCTTTATAAATGAGGCGGGTAAGTGGTTAGTTAATAACTAGTAATGACGTAGAACAATCGTGACCATATGGGGCCATAACCAGTTATTTAAAATTACGAGTTATTTCTGAAATTTTTTCCATTGTAATATTTCAGACCATGGTTGATGACGAGTTCCCGAAACTGCAGGAAGTAAAACCACAGGTTCAAGGGGACTACTGGAGTGGCAAAACAGACTTACCAACCTCACAGTGTCCTTGGGAGGGCAGATGAGTGAAGGAATGCAGAGCATTCCAGATATTCTGAAACTAACCATGGAAGCCTCACGCAACAGATCAGGGCAGAAGTCCCAATGAAAATCTGAGATGAGCAAAACAGCGCCAAGCAGGAAACATGGGCCAAGGCAGGGCAGGGGGTCCTCTGGGGTCAGCTCCTTCCCACACTCCCCCTGGTTCCCTCTGCGTAACCAGGGACATGCACCCCCAGGATCTTATGAGCGCACAGAGCACCATGTGCTCCCAAGTTTGAGCTGTGCAGTTCCTTTGCCTCGAATGCCCTTATGCCCTTTCTTTGCTGTGTCCGCTACAGATAGATAAGATCACACAGGATTCCTTGTAGTTGGAAACGAGGAAAAAAAAAAAAAAAACTCAATTCAAAGTCATCCAAGAAAAGAAAAATGGAAGCAACGGGTTTGCGTAAGGAAAGCAACTCTACGGGCCGTACGTCAAGCACAGCTTTGTCCGGGTCAGATGAAGACGGCAGGAGAGAATCGTCTTCACTTACATCTCCCATTTCCTGGATTGCTGATTCCATTTCCTTCCCCCAGAGACTCGCCACCCACTCATCGTAGTTCCTATATCCATTTTCTCTTTTTGGGCAATCAGCTGGGCAGATGGTCCACTTTCCCATTACACCCAAAAATCAGCCCAGAAAGGAATCGCCTCATCCCTGATGGGTCCTCCGTGGCTGGCCAGTGGTGGGACACCTGGACCATGTGAGCCAGTGTGCGTTCATTCCACTCTTCCAAGGTCAGCAGCGCATCAACTCCACGCAACCTACAGAGCCCAAGAGATGCTCCCAAAGCCACTGTTCAGGTATTGGTGTCGAAAGGCACAGATGTCTACCACCATGACTAATCCTGCACCTGTACTTCCCATCTTTCACCTGAAGCTCCTAACTTCCCTTCAAAACTCTATGTTGCCTTCCATGCAAATTGTAACAACACTAGAAAATAAATTACGATATTCTGGAGTCCCATATTCCTAGGCAAGATCCTAAAAACTGTCCCACTGGACTCTGATGGCTCCTAACCTGTAACCCAGAGTTCCTCGAGGTACGTAAGAGCCAGGATCCAGTCCCACTCACCTCTTTATTGCCTACATGGAGCCTGTCTCCTGGCGCAGAGATAATGCCGTGTAACAGGTGATAAATGGGTGGCCATCTATATATTTTCAGCCACAACATTTTTATGATCATATCAGTTACTATCTATATTTATCATGTGGTCAAACAAATCTCCAAGATCTTATCCGCCCCCCCCCTTTTGCATAAACACATTTTAAATCAGCAGTGAGACTGCGATTCATGTTTTACATCTAAAAACAAAACTTTGCATTAGTCCCCACTAAGTTTCGACTGACTAGTACCTTTGAGCTCTCCAACTTGTTTGGTTTTTAAGTCCTGATTTTATCATGCCTCTCATTCCCAACCTGGTGTCACCTGCAGATCTGATTAGTAGTCCTAGGTCCTCATCCAATCACTAGTTAAAATGGTAGGGACAAAATGGAATATGAAGTTCAGGGGACCAGTCATGGAAGTCTCTCTCCAGAAGCAGAAAGAACCATGCATCTCAGCCAGAAGTCTCCAGAATGGTATCATCATAAACCAAATCTCATCAACAGAGCTACCATAGAGCATCCCGCAGTTCTTCAGCAGAGATTCTGGCAATGGACTTTCTTGATCTCAAAGGTGGATTGTCTTTATTTTAAATATCTTAAGATGATGTTTTTGTGGGGGAGATGTCACATAAAGGTCTCCACCGCTGACTTTTCTAAAATCCTAAACATTCTATAGACATGTAAACATTATAGCAACTTTATTCAGAATGGTCAGAACTTGAAAGCAGCTAAGATATCCCTACAGCAGGTGAATGGATAAGCCGCAGGATAGACAGACAATGGAATATTTAGTGCTGAAAAGAAATGAGCTATCAAGTCATGGAAAGACACAAAAGAACCTTAAATACATATCATTTAGTAAAAGAACCCAATCTGAAAAGGCTACCTACGGTCAGATTCCAACTATAGAACATTCTGGAAAAGGGAAAACAGGAGAAAGTAAAACCATCAGTGGCTGCCAGGGCTTGGGGGAGGGAAGGAAGGAAGGACAGGCAGAGCGCAGAGGATATTCAGGGCAGAGAAGCTATTCTGTACAGCGCCATGATGGATCCATGTCATTATCCATTTGTCCAAACCCACAAAATGCTCAACTGCAAGAGTGAACCCTAATGTACACTGTGGACCTTGGGAGATAATGACGTGCCAGTGTCTGGTCATCAACTCTGACAGATGCACCACTCCAGTGGGGGATGCTGTGCTTGGAGAAGGCTATGCATGGTGGGGCTGGGGCCATGTGGAAATCTCTGGATCTTCCACCTAATTTTGCTATGATCCTGAAGTGTCTCTAAAAAATAAAATGGATATTGAAAATCCCAAAAGTCCAGCAACATGGGACCATGTTTCCAAATTAAAGCAGTCAGAGGAGACTGGTTATTGAGGGAAAATGTTCTCCAGGGTGCCAGAGTTCACATTCAGTACATTCATTCACTTATCTGGACCATGTCAGGTGAAAGCCCATCAACCCTGCTCTCTGCAGCTCTCTAACAGGCTAACTGCACTGTCCAGGGCGTGGGGATCCCCATGTGCAGATTACAGGTCCCTCAGCCAAGGATCTGGCAGAAAAGCAAACAGCTCAGCCCAACACCCCAGACCGAGGAGCCCACGATGCTAACAGAGCTGATCATTATTAAGGTTCTTTCTCAGGGACTTACATTTTTCCCCTCCACCTCCCTTTTCTGTCCCTTAGCCCCAATTGCGACCTCTGAAACCAGGCCAGACCGTCATGACCACTTCTTCTCACGCTGGCCCATCCGTTCTGAAGACTTTGCCTCCTTTCGATCCCCGGGTGAAAGTCTCTTTCCCTTCCTCATGTAAACCACCTCCAGTCCATTAACCATTTCTCCCAGTTAATGTTTCTGGACCCTCTGGAGTAGCCTGGTCACCTACCCTGAGCCCATGAATCCCGCTAGGATTCAGAGGGCAGAGTGGGTAAACCACCAAACAGAGAAAACAGAAACAGTCAAGAGCACATCTACCTGGGAAGCGAGAACCTTCTCCAAGGAGTGTCAATGAACCTCCAGGTCGAAAAGAACCTGAGAGATCACGTGGCCCTTTCTAGGCGGGAAGTGAGGAGAGTCATGGGTGCTGGCAAAACTTCCTGGAGGCGGACAGAGGCTACAGCAGGTGACGTTTGACGTGGTACCTGCAGCGAGCTCATCAAACAGGGTCCACTTTCTCCATGGCAGGCATTTAAATTTTGTTTTCTGCTCCAAGAAACAATGGAAACGGATTTCTCAACGGCGCCAAACCTCACTTCAAATCCAACCGCAAGTGGAAAGCCAACGGCAGACGCCTCTGCTCGGGATGATGCTTCACCTGGGAACCAATTATCACCAGGAAGCGTGTTCGAGAATTAGGGAGACTAACCTTTGCTAATCCGCTGTCTAACGGAAACCTCTCTGCAGCCAATCAATAACGGCCGTGCAGAAGAGACACGAGAGAAGTCTCCCCCCGGCCTGCACGGCGGTAATTAAAGCCTGCTTAATGAGATTGCCCAAGAGCTGGGTGTCTGGGCGCAGGAGAGAGACGACAGTGTGCAGAGCCACTTTTCAGAAGGAAGCGGATCTCTGAGCAAGAGATGACGAGTTGGCACCACGGGGTGTGAGTCACCCCTGAATCTCTCTGGCACATGATGGCAGGAGGAACTCTGAGCAGGAGCCTGAATAAACAGAAAGGTCACTGTGGTGACCTGTCACAGTTGACAGCGGAGGGAAGGTGGAATGGGGAAATAGAGACCTATGGTGTCTGAGATCCGCTCCCTTTCACACTTCAGAACAGAACGCCTCCATCTCACTCTGCCTCTTTTAAAATGACGGAAGAGTCTGAACACCAGACTGACCTGAGTCTGCAGCCCAGTTCTGCTGCTGAGAAGCTGTTCTACCTTAACAAGTACCTGGGCCTTCTGGAGCCTCAGGATCTTCTTCTGTGAAACAGGATGATAACTAGAAGAACCTCTTTAGGATCTGATGAAGGATACATGGAAAATCTCTGCTGCCAGAAAACACAGTCTCCGGGGCCCACATCCCTTCCAGTGGAATTGCTTCTCCATGGCCCCGCCCTCGGAGCCCAGTGAGGCAGCCCTCTGCCAGGTTACCTCTCAGAGCTAAAAAGCATCAAAGGCAGAGCCAGAGCAGCCAGGGGTGCTGGCAGCCCCCAGCCAGGGCCATATGGCCTGCTCCACATTCCACATAAATTACCTTTTGGCACCAAGCAAAACAAAAGGACTCGAAATAATTCTGCATTTTAATAATGGACTCCCTTTAGGAAGCTCATTTTCCAGAAGCGATCTGCACGTGCCTGTGCCAAATGCATCCTGGTCAGCCGTCCCGTGATTTAAGATCAGCTCTTTCTTGTCTCCATCCTATCTAATGAAGTCCGTCACTTTTTACTGCCAAATGGCCCTGGGAATGCCTTCGTAATGGCCCGTGGAAGGCGCTTCTGCTTTCTGGAATACAGAGCGAAGCTGAATTTCACCAAGATAAACTTGCGTCTGGGTCAATACATCGAGTGGTTACCCTGGGTACCCTGCACTTGATCTATTTTTAGGCCTTGTTCCTGCAAGGGAATAAAAATGTATTACCTGAGTGCGGAGAAGCCGGGCCGGGGGCAGGGGGACGAGCATTTGTCAGCGAGTCCTGCAGGGTACGGGAGCGGGAGAGCCAGGCCCTGGTGCTGCAGAAAAGACGCGCTCAGCAAGGGAGGCAAGACCACGGAAGCGCGCCCGCTGGCCCTGCCCAAGGCCCTCGGTTTCACGAGCGATGCCAGTCCTGCCAGGGTTCCCGGGGATTAGCTCCACCTCTTACGCGGGCTCCGAGAACCACAGGAGGAAAGGGACTTCGCCAGGGTCACTCCGCTCTGATCGCAGCTGGAGACCAGACCTCCAGTTGTCTCCCCCCGCACCCCCCAGGTTCAAAGTCCTGAGTCTCCTCTGCCCTTGGGAGTTGGGTGTGGCCTGTGACCAGGAGCCAAAAGGAAGTGGTCAGTCCCAGCAGAAGCTTTACCAGCCGGCCAGGTCCAGGGCGGGAGGTTCCCTCAGCCGTGGGAGCAATACTCCACTGCGGCCACAGGCCTGGGCCCAGGAGGGAGGCCACCCAGGGCGGAGCTGGAGCCCAAGCGGAAGGGCCAAGGGCAGCAGTGACATCAAGCCCCTGCCGCTCTGGGCTCTGGCTGGCTGTCCCGCCATGACCCAGCCCACTGGTCTCTCCAGCCGGACTTCACTGCTTCAGGCAAGGCTAGAACTTGACAGAGCTCAGTCTCCCAAGTTCTTCTCTACCACTTTTCTTTGACCCTCTTTCTTCCCTTATGAGTTAAAAAAAAAAAAATTTTTTTTAAATCTGTACTCTGGAGGACAAGAAATTAAATTTGGAAGAAGTCAAGTCCCTTGCCTGAAGGCAGGATACCAGGGAGATCATCTTCACTTTGCTTTTTTAAGTACTGTTATTTTTAACGGACGCTTTATAATTTCATAGGTTTATGGGTATAATGTGATGTTTTCATATTTATCATTTTTTGTGGTGAGTGTATTTAAAAGTCCGTCTTTGGGGTGTTTTGAAATATACAGTAAATTAATAGTCTGTCTTTTCTTTCTTTCCTTTTTTTTTTTTTTTTTTTTTTCGGTATTGGGAATTAAACCCAAGGGTGCTCTATCACTGAGCTGCATCTCCTATCCTTTTTATTTATTTTTACATTTTTTTTTTTTTTTTTAATTTTGTGACAAGGTCTTGTCAAATTGCTGAGGCCGGCCTTGAACTTGGGATCCTCCTTTCTCAGCCTCCCACGCAGCTAGAATTATTAGTCACTCTCCCATGCCGTGGCACGTCGGCAGTTATTCCTCCTCTACAATGTGGAATAACTACAATGTGTCACTTCTACACATTGACCAACCCCTCCCTTTCCTCCATCCACCACCACACACCGCACCCCGCCGCTCCACTCTCCCTTCTGACTGGTACCCTTTCCCTCTACGCCCAGTCTGTATGGCTTAGGCACAGATGACCCCACTCTGTGACCCCAACAATGGACTTATAATCAGGGCTTAGCTGGTGGGAACTGGGTCACAGTACATGATCCAAGAATGGGCGTATGTCCCCAGGGGTTCACTGAGAACCAGCGCTTGGACGTTTCTTGGACGGGGTGAAAAAGAAGTCCTCTCACGTTGTGGGGATTCCTACACTGGTAGTGTGTGACCCTCCTGGCGAGATCCGTGTATCTGTATCAATATTTCAGGAAGATCCGATGGAGCATAAAAGCCAGCCGACAGGAAAATAGGGGCAAGGGGTGGGGAAACAAAGACCTCTGCTGACGTCCCCTCAGTCACCGGGGACGCAGTCCGCTAGACCGAGCACGGTGTGCGACCTGGATCGCACTTTGAACCCTCTAGTGTAAGGCGCACTCTGCTGCCTCGGCACCTGGAATGGGTTCCTCTCTCCTGCACATCACAGAGCTCTGAAAGTTCTGCGGAGAGGACAGCAGCTCCCAAACCAGGGTCGCAGACCTCCCGAGGGTGTGGGAGCCGACTCTTCTCCAAGGTTTCCGCCCGCGAAGGGTGGAGGTGGGGGTGACTGGAAAACGGAGGGCTGACCCGGCGAGGACCGTGAGAAGGAGCTTCCACACGGGTCTCCTGTTCCCCGGGAAAGGCCACCATCGCCTGGCCAACAGGCTGGTGTCCTTGCCTTCTACGGCTAGGACCACCGAGTGCCTCTGTTCCTTCTCTCTCCCCCCCGGTGCCGACTGAATAGGCGCTGGACTCTGCCGAGGACTTGCCACTTTAGGACTGGACAACGAGCTGCCCATGCTGCCATGGAGTCCAGGCCGAGTCACCCGAGACGCGTGGCCTTGGAGAATCGACCAGGCCCTCAGGCGTGGTCTTCCCAAAAAAGTCCCTGCAGGTCTTGCCTGGGGTCTTCAAATGGAGCAAGACCGAGAATGGGAGCCATCACCGGGGTGGGTCTGGGGTGCAGATTAGAGGAGCAGCCCAGCTTCTTCGACATGCCCTTGAAGAGGACCTTTAACCTCCCTGAGAACCGGTTTCTGCCCCTGTCACCTGCCAAACGGGGTCGCTTTCACTCTCTTCCCTCTTCCGGTTTTTCTCCACTGGCCTGCTGAGCACATTCTGCACCCCGGACTGAAGCTGTTTCTGGGTGACCCCCTCAGTGTCACCTCTGACCTCTCTGAGTGTCACCAGGCTCAGACACAACACGAGGCTTCCCAGCACCAACTTGGCACTGGGCCTTCGGGGCTGCAGGTGGCGGAAACCGGGTGATGAAAGCTTCCCCTGGCTCTCAAGGTCATGTCATTGAAAGCAGGTGTCCTTCCAGCGATTCCCCTGGACGGGGACTCAGAGCCCAAGCCAGGAGTCATGACATCAGGGCCCAGGGATAGAGCTGGACCCCAAAATATAATCCACTTGCTCCACAGGATCAAGCGGAAGAAGGGCTTCGTCTTGTCTGTCCACAGTTACATCCTCAGCACCTAGAACAGAACCCGGCACCCACAAGGTGTCAATCACCACTCACTAAATTGATGGAGGGAAAAAATAAAGGTCTCTGAGGATTTCCAATGAATATCTACCTTTCTAATTGGTTGGGGAAAATCAGATAAATGGGGGGGATAAAAGAAAATAGTGAGCTGGAATCAGAAGCAGCTTCCCACTAAAGATAGGAATTGTTTTGCTCTATTTAACCCTAGTCCTCACTACTCCCTATTGCCCTATACTGGGCCCACTTCAGCTCCATCCATCACCTTCCAGCACCCAGGCAGTTAAGTTTCTTGACCATGACTTAAGACGTTGTGAGAACTTTCCAGGTTAGGTCTACCCTAGTCCCTGAAGGGGGTCATCCAGGGGAGTCAGGGTTATCACTTGCATTGGTAGCTCAATAGCATCCTTCAGAGAGCCAAAGCCTCATTTCTAGACAGTGCAGTGTCTGAAGGCTAGAAGAAGTCAAAATGTCACAAACCCATCCTGACTCTTGTTCTTCCTTTCCTTCTAATATTCCCAAAATGTTGAACATAAATCCTACCGACAAGTTGAAAGACTCCACTTCCGTTCTTATAAGCTCTTGAATTTTCTTTTCCCCCAAATGGTTTACAAATACTAAGCTTGTTGCTATTTCTTCATATTCCACTGGGCCATCGCCTGCAAGAAATCTACAGGGGAAGGAAGGCATGCCGTTGATTTAGCTGATCAGGAAATTCAAATGGCTTCACGATAAATGAGGCAAAGATCTTAATATATTCCAAATACTCCCGTCCCTTCAGAGGGACCCCAAAAGGAATGCAAAGAAAGTTCTCACTGACCAAAAGGTAAACGGAAATTTGAAGGGTACAGACCCCACTGCCATCAGGAAAACTATCAGGTGTGGTTCTTGGGGACATGTTGACAGTAGCTGGGAGGTGCTGAAGTTCTTGGAGGAGAGGATGGATTTCAGGGCAGGCAGAGCCAGGCTGGGGGTCTGTCACTTACTACCTGCAAATCCTCACCCTTTCCCAGCCTCAGTCTTATCATCACCTGCACCTGCCAATAATAATCGTCATCTTCTCTTCAGCTGGCCTGAGGTTCAACAAGGTTGACGAGGTTTCAGTATTAAACATGGAGCAGAGGATCCAGCACACAGTAAATGCTCAGTAAACGTTCGCAATGCTATTCTTAGAGAAACAGTATGAACTTTGCCCCAGACCAAGTGATAAACTTGATTTATGCCTGTGTCCAGTCACATACAGACTCTTCAGTCTACCTGCCACGTGCAGGGATCCTACAGAGCGCCCACGGCAAGAAAGTCGTCTGGCACTGAAACTCTAGTGGGAGAGACACATTAACCGCGATCGACAGACCATTCGATGAGTAAGTACAGAGGAGGTTCCAGGCAGCATGCCTCTGCCAGGGGAGTGTGAGTTCAGAAAGACAAGTCTACGGCGACTGTGAGATTTGTGGGTGCCTGGGGTGGTGGGTGGGAACCGGGTAGTTGATTAGAAGAGGCACGAAAGATCGTTGGGAGGAGAAGAAATGTTCTGAATTGGGTGGTGGAGATGGTTGCAGAACTCTAAATTTTCCAAGACCCTTTGAATGGGGCATTTTCAGTAAACGAATTTTTTATACATGAATCTTATGTAATAAAGTTTTCTTTTAGGTGTACAGAGGCAGTGCCATCTGATGCCTGCAGTATGGGTGGCATTCACTACAGACAGGAAGGATTCGGTTTCCCTCCAAGCAGAGATCTGCCACAGGAGCAAAGGCAGAGAGCCCACAGAACTCACTCCATCAGGGATCAGCAACCTGGCAGGTGGAAGGAGCAGGCAAGCGGCGGGGGAGGGGTGGGTGGGGCATTGCACCTGTGATAAACCGTGGGGCGGGGACTCTACCCACAGGGCTTCCATGCATTTCCTCACTCTCCGCAATGCCTGGCCTCTGCCATCTGGCCTCCCCTCTCTTGAATTCACGGAGGGCTTCGGGCTTTGCAAAAGACACATCAGAGCTGACTGTTTGAAACCACAAATCCCCTTACAGGACACAAGAGCAGGGCCAAGTGTTTGATTTCTCTGATGTTCCCCGTCCAAGCTCCCGCCTCTCGGGTACTTAGGGGATTTGCAGCTTCTTTGCTGAAACGACACAAGAGGTTTTTCTGCTTAATCCCCAGATCTTTAGAGTTTGGGCTGCCTTCGGTTTGTGTTTCAAGAGCACCACAGAGTAATCTGTGACACTGAGCTCCGAGCTCTCGGCTGGGAGAAATCAGGATGCTCAGAAAGCTTTTAAAAAACAAGGAGGCTGAGGCCAGGGGCAGCTCCCTGGAGCGCCCCTGGTCCCCTGGTGAGGTCACCTTTTCAGTCCCTGCTTTAGCAGACAGGGCTGTTTTCAGGAACACAATCCTATTGGCTCATGATATTTTTAGACCCTCAGCCCCAAATGGGCCAATCAGATGGGCTCTTCTGAGCTGAACTAAGGACTGTCAATTCTTCTGGGCTGGTCACCTAGACCTTTCCCCACGTGGAAGTCGGAGCTGTATTTTAAAACTTTGACATCTGCTCTGCAGAGAGAGAAGCAGTTGACCTCTAACGTCCATCCTGAGAACTGTCTGCTACCTGCATCTTCTCCTCTGAGACTGGGTTTGCTTGATTCTTCCTTTGGGACTCATTAAATGCCTTATATGCTGCTAAGAAATTCCCATATTTTATGTAAGCAAGTTGAAAACAACAACTTGCAATCAAAGCATCCTGAGTCCAAGAATGGTCTGCCCAAACCACAATGTGACATTGACTCCAGACCCCGCCCAGCTGACAGAGCCAGGATACGGACGCTCATGCGCCAGATGGCAGAGGTGAGAGGCCCACACAGCCACACAGAGCTCATGGGATGGTTTCCAGAAGCGGATCCACTTCCAGTCCAACCTGGGAAAGGCTGAGTCTTATTACAGAGGGGACGACTGTGGTAAGAAGATAACCCAGGAGAGGCTGATGGGGGTCAGACTCACATGTCTGATGTCATTGAAGGGATTTTGGTTTTGCTGAAGTGGGCCAATGTAGGAAAATGGGTTAAATGTACAAAACATTTCATAACTCGTACAAGACAAGTACCAGCTACTGTTGGTACTTACTGTTGGTAAGTAATCCTAATTATTATTAGGAGAATGGGAAGTACTTAAAGGACTTTTAGCAGAGGCGTAACTTTGGTTTGGGATTTTGAAAAGCCCCCTTGAATGTGGGTGGAGGACAGGTTGGTCCAGAACCTTCCTGGGAACAGGAGGCAGACGGAAGGCTATCGCTGTCTTTAACATGACGGAAGGTGGTCCCCACGGAGTGGGGACACCAACAAATCAGGAAGATGTCTCAGGGGTCAAACTGGCATGACTTCATGACGGCCTGGCTCTCTGGAACAGCAAAGCAAGCAGCTCAAGGACAACTTTTGGATTTTACACCAAACAGCTGGACGGTTGGTCGTGTCCTCCATGGAGACAGTGAAGAGCAGTGGTCCCAGGAAGTTTATGACTTCAGCCTTTGGGTACGAAGAGTGTGAGGTGAATTTAAAATATCCCCGTGAAGATGTCAAGTAGGCCCGTGGATACAGATGCCAGTGGCCGAGAGGGGCCATCTGCAAAGGAGACCTTTCAAGTCATCCCTCTCCCAAAGAGGAAGCCACGGCTATAGGTGAAAGGCTCCACAGGGGTGTCCAGGGTCACGTTCCCAGCAAGTCAATGGCATCTACTTACGCATGATGGATGTCACGGCCCACCTCCAGCACTCCCCCACGCCTCACGCCCAGCTCAATGAATATTTTCTTATTGAACAAACAAATCAATCCGTCAATTCATGGATTGGATTGAAGGCTAGAGTAGCAATCGGATCCTTCTGCAGAGGCAGTGAGAGGAAAACCACAGCTTGCAGCTGACCTTTATTTCCTGAATTCTAGGACTCTGTTGTCTACTTCCCATCTATATATATATATTTTTTAATTCTGGAAAATAAATGTGCAGCCAGAAGTTGCAGGTAAATACAACACACTGAAGCCTGAGTCCAAACAAACAAACACAAAACTTAATTTAGTTTTAGAAATCTGTTCACTAAAGCTTTGCCAAAATGTCTTCCGCTTTGATAGATGCCTTGCGTTGCAGGCAACAGAACTCCCTTAGGCGGTCCCTGTTTAGCGGTCCCTGAAAGACGTGACATGCCAAGCCCCAGCCTTCCAGCTTGGACAGAAGGAACGGGAGAGAAGCAGGCAAGCTCTGCCGAGAGGCAGCTTGTCATAACTCTGGTTGATGCAAAGATAGAACACATCCCCGAGTATGGGATCGGCCAAGGAGTATCAGCTTGTCTCCCCAATCAAAAAGCTCACCAGGAACCCCACTGACTTCTCAGAAGAAAGTTCCAGAAAAGAAAACAAATATGAAGAGGCACCATGGACTCTTCTTGTTTGAGATTCTCTGAGAATCTGAATTTGTGCAACAGTGGTTAAAAATGAAAGAGGCCAGAGCAATAACAGCAAGGCTGGTGAACCCCATGCAGCTGTGGTCCTCCAGCAACTGTGTTCTCATCAGAGAGATTTGTATTATGGTTTAGGTGCCGGAAGCTCTAAGAATCCCTTCAGAGGAAAATGTTCCACTGGTCCTACCCTTCTGCCATGGCTGAGCTGCTCCGGGTGATACACACAGCCCCAGGGGTGTCATGTTATATGGTAATGGTTCTTACATATCGATGGGCAGAAGGAACATCTGAAAAACTCAATAAAACACAGTTTTGTGGGACCCATCCTCAGAGACTGGAAATCCGTCTCCCAAGATGGCATTTCCTACAAGCGCCAAGTTATGCTGATGTTGCTCTCTAAGACGAGGACACGTATTCTGTTGAACAGCTGTTATATCTTCAAGAGCAGGGCCATTCAGGTATCCAGTGTGCCTGGGACAGTGCCAGGCCACAGTAATTGCTCAGTAAATGCTTGCTGAATAGGCAATCCTCTCTCCTGAGGAGTTTCAATAGGTTTTGATGGTCTGCTTGGGATTCAATAACACAACACCAAAGACTAGGTAGCTCATAATCAACAGAAATTTATTTCTTACAGTTCTAGAAGCTGGGAAGGACAAGATCAAGGTGTCGGCAGATCCAGTGTCCTCATATAATAGCAAGAGCAAAGCAGCCTTTGGGGATCTCCTGAATAAAGGTACAAATCCCACATGCTCACGACCCCACCGCCTAAGACCATCACAGCGGTGACTAGATCATGACATAAAATGATTTGAGAGGTACACCACATTCAAAGCACAGAGGCCAGAGAGCAAACGAGAGAAGGCCAGGAAACAGAAAGCGGTGGTATTTCCAGCACACGGGCACGAGGTCCCCATGGGTCCCTGGTCCAGGTTCTTGGTGACTCGAACACAGAACTGAGCCACACGCAGGAGAAGCAGCCATAGCCCAGATCTCCTGAAAGTGAAAGTACAGTCCACAAAGCAGAGGGCCAGCAGGGGAGCACAGCTCACGGCTCCATCTCCACCAGCTGCCTGCCTTCACTGGGCTGCGCTAGTGCTGCCCAGTCTCCCTGGGTGGACCTGGGGTTGACTGGCACCTCAATGAACCGCTGAACCTGACCATTTCTTTCCTGTTGTGCAGGTGTGTAAGTTTCCTTCTCCCCAGCAAATGCACAGAAGGGGAGCAAACAGCAAAGCTAATGTATGTTAACTAGCGACAGGTAAACTCCAGGTCAGTCCCTCCAGCTACGGCGCATGCCCAAGACTGGGATGTTCCCCCAGGCTCTTGAATTCCCACTGTGGTCCTCCGGCTTCCTGCTTCAACAGCAGGATGGCCCAGCTCCCTCACAGGGGGAGTTTCAGGGGGCGGTGAGGGCCCTGGGGGTGGCCTGCTCTGGTCCCTCGCTCCCCCTTGCCCCACCTCCTCTCCAACAGCAGGAAGAAACCTTGAGGCGGCAGAGGCCCTGGGGCAACTCAGAGTCCTGAGTGTATTTGCTGTGAATCAAAACTTAAAGAGAGAAGTGAATCAGCAGGATCTGGGGTACATTGAAACAAGGGGACAGAAGCCGCCGAGATGATGAACATCATGGTAAAATGCACAGTATCATGGGGTGGTCAGCTATCCCGGGCAAGGAGAGTCAAGAGGAGTAAGGGGGACAGGTTTAGATATGGTGGCCTAGAAAGGCACACATATAACCGAAGACCTAAGAAGAGAACATGACGGGGCACATTTTATGGGCATTTGGGGACAGTCATTCAACCTGCCAAGAATGCCCTGGGACCAGGGAGTGCGGGATTGGATGAGGAACACCAAGGAAGCCAGAGTCTCTAAGAAAACCGAATGCATGAGCTCAAAGCGGGTTTGGTTCCACAGACAGGTGGTGGCTGTCATCGCAGGGCCCTGTCGCAGGTGGTCAAAGTCTGCCTTTTAGGGAGGCGAATGGGAAGCCCTGGTTTAGTTCAGAGGAAAACACAGCTCAACAAAACTCATCTGGGGGGATCGACGTAGCTCACAATTGACTCCCCACATTAGGAGGCGCGGGTGGAGGTGGGGGGAACATCTCAGGATAGTTACTGCAGTAACCCAGGTGAGGGTCCATAGGAGCTCAGACAAGGTGGAGCGCAAGAAGTGAGAAGAATCAGATCCTCGACTCGGACGTTAAAACCACGGGCCCTTCTTCCTTATCCACCCCCTTACTCTGGATTAGCATCCGCCTATCAGAGAAAACATTCGGCCTCTGGTGTTTTGGGTTTGGCTTATTTCACTTAGCAGGATATTCTCTAACTCCATCCATTTACCAGCAAATGCCAGAATTTCATTCTTCTTTAAAGCCGAGTAATATTCCAGTGCGTGTGTGCATGTGTGTGTGTGTGTGTGTGTGTGTGTGTGTGTGTGTGTGTGTGTGACATCTTCTTCATCCATTCCTCAGCTGCAGCACACCTGGGTTGGTGCCATAGTTTAGCTACTGTGAATTGAGCTGCTATAAACATCGATGTGGCTGAGAACACACTCCATTTGTGTATGATCTATCAAAATATATGGATGCATTCTACTGTCATGTACCACTAATTAGGACAAAAGAAAAACAAAACAAAACAAAACAAACCCACGGGCCATTATGGGGAATGGAAGACAGCAGAGTGGGTCAAAGACACAGACCTGGGGAGGAGCCCCAGATCCTTACCTCTGCTTCACAGGCTTGCCGCCGTGGCTTGGCCGACAGCGGAGTGAGGAGGAACTGGGTCTTTTCCTCTGTCCCCTGTGTGTCCAAGCTTCTTAAAATGCTTGTTTGCAAACTGATTTCAACGCCTCTCCTCCACTTCACTCCCTAGTACCCTCTCAAACAGGGATTTTTTTTCCATTTTGCTTTTCCCATGTCATTGCCACATCCACAGGACACGATTAAGGCCCATGTGAGTGAGCTCCGCCTCACTGCCACCAAAATAGCCAACAGGAACAAATCAGAAGAAACAGTTTATTTCAGCTCATGGCTTCCGAGGGGCAGCCGAGTCTTCTGCTCAGGGCCCACGGCGAGGCCCAACATCATGGCAGAAGCAGCCCTCATGTACCCCTCAGCCTTCCATCTCATGTCACCTCCATGGCTTCACTTCCAGGCTGCGCCCAGCTGCTCTTGCCAGATGCACCTCCACAGCACCCCTGTCGATATCTCATTCTGCACACCTGTGTTATGATTTAGATCTGGAATGTGCCCCCAAAGCTCCTGTGTGGAAGGTGTCCCCAGTGCGTCCATGTCCAGAGGTGGGGCTTTGGGGAAGTGACTGGCTGCTGAGGGCCCCGAGCTCATCAGTGGTGAGCCCGCTGCTGCTGAGCTGACCAGCAGGAGGTGGTGGAGACTGTGGGCAGGCGGGGCACGGTTGGAGGGAGCAGGTCACTAGGGGTGTGCCTTGGGGACAATATTGTCCTTGGCTCCCCATTCCTTTCCTCTCTCCTCTCTCCTCTCCTCTCTTCCCTCCCCTGCTCTTCTGGCTCTCTCCCTCCCTCCCTCTCAGCTGGCCAGGAGCCAACAGCTTCCTGGTGGCACACCTGTCTTCCACGATGTTTCTGCCTTGGCACCAGCTGACCATGGACTGCAAACCCTCAAACCATGAGCCAAAATAAATCTCTCCTCCTCTAAGTTGTTCTTCTCAGGTATTTGGTCACAGGGACAAAAAGCTGACAAAGAGAATAGGTGTGTTTACAAATGCATTGCCTACGCTGTAGCCTCACACCCATTATCCATGGAGACCCAGTGCCTGGCAGACATTAAATAGCTAGAAAGCATTGGTCGAATGGATGGATGAATGAATAAATATCATCTGCTCTGTAAGACACCAAGAGCTTCCCTCTGTAACATGGTGACGGTGACAAGTGTCCATTTTGTGTCTGCCACTTGAAAGATCAAATAAAACCCTGAGGTTGCATACAATCTTATTACATGTTTATTCTCTGAGAAAGACTATTCTTCTCTTGCTTGCACCAGGTGTAGACCTACAATCCAACCACTGTGTGCTGAATTGGATTGCTCTTATTATACATCCGTAGAAGGGAAAAACGAAAGTTACTGTCAGCAGCCTGGTCGGCAGACAACGCCCCCACCCATCCGGCCTCAGACAGATGCCTTGAACTGATCATAAGGTGTGGAGATGTTGAAGTCAGCCTGGTTGGGGTCAATCAATAAATTCACAGCCCAGAGCAAAGCTTTTTCACCCTGAACAAGTTTCTGTTTCTTACCTGTTTGTTTTATTTTTTGAAAGGCTTCCGAAGTTTGTCAATAAAGGTGAAGTTTATTGCTTGAAGGTCTGGCCAGCAAAAGACACAGCTGCAGATTACAGAAATCCTGTCATCTCCCAGAGAAGACTAATAATTTCAAATACTGACTTTGCACGCACGGCAAAGGTTAAAGCTTAGGTGGTGGAGGAGGGTTCAGAGAGGCACAGCGGGTCTGTCCCTGTGGCCACTGTGCAGATATGCAAGTTTGTCTGAAGAACTCAGAACCATTGCCACCATGAATCTCCAACAAGACAGGAGGTTAAGCCCATGAAGTCAGTCTGCACTATCCATGGCTTCCCCTCAGAGTCTGTGTGGTTAGTGATAATAGGATGAATGTTTATTGAGACCCTACTATGTGCCAGAACTAGCCTAGGCAACCCTATTTATGGAAAATGATTTAGCCTCGAGACAGAGGAAATGTTATTTCTTCTTTATTTTAGAGACTAGGAACTGAGGCTCAAGTGGATTAAATAACTTGCCCAAGATCATAAAATTCACAAATGGTGGAAGACAGTGACATCCGCATTTAAGAATGCATTCAAAGAGCCACAGGACACAGGGAAGGAAGCAGTAAATTAGACCCCTGTAAGTTTCCGAGTCTATTTGGAGGCACGCTGTGGTCTCCAAGGCCTGATATTGTCTGACCCACGTGGCCTCTTCCTCAGCATGCAGCCGAAGTGGTCCAATGCACACCAGCCTTGGAGGCAGACAGGCCTAGACGTGAATCCTCCCTCTCCTCTCAAGAGCTATGCGATGCTAGGCCAGGGGGTTTCTGAGGATCTCTGGACCTCAGGACAGTCGGTCCCCTGTGCTGTGGTTGTCTGGCACGTCACAGGCATGTTATGACCGTAGATTCTGCTTCCTCCTTCCCATCTCAGGCAAGGCAAGACACTGTGAGATTCACCCTAAAAATGATAGGGATAATTTTCCTTTTCTGAGCTTGGGCTACATGTCAAGAACCCAGTTAAGCCCTTAGCATGCCATAATTCACTAAATCCTTCCCATGACCTCTTTTTCCAACAGATCACAGAACTCGTCTTAGAGAAGTTAAATAACTTGCCCAGCCTTACAAACAGAGCCAAGGCTTCAATCCAAGCTTATTTTAAGCAGATGCTTGGGCTTTTTAACCACTAGGCTGTCCTGCCTCCTTTGCTACGTCCCAAGACAACTAGAATTATTGAGAAAATACAAATTTGCATTCTTTATTCATATTTTCATAGTAATATTCCCTCAGCTGGAAATCTGTGCTTATGTATAACCAACCAGGAAAATTTAAGGGTAGAAAGATCAGGAGACATCAGCTCAGGTCATGTTTAAAAAAAAAAAAAAACAAAAAATCAGCCAGCCTGATCTGATATCATGACGGACGGGAAATTACTAGAAGCTGATGGACATATGTAGGAGTTTGCTTTTGGCATGATTTTACCTAAAAATGTTCTTAGAAATCCAAAGGCAGCCACATCCAAATGCATCCACAAACAGAAAGGATTTGAAATTTTCACTGTGTGACTTTATTTTCCTCAGTGACTCTTTGTGCATCCAGAGGAGGAAAAGGGCCAAGAAGGAAGAAGCAGCAAATCATTTTCTTATTTTTAGAGCAGAATTTACAAGCAGGTGTGCCTGTGTTCCTCACTCGGGGCCAGGACCCTCTCCCCAGGGCTGCTTCCGAGGAGCAGAGAGCAGAAGATCTGGCTCCGAGGTTATGCTCCGCCACGGAACCCACTCCAGGAATCTTGGGGGCCGCTGAATATCTGAAGGATCTGGGCTTCCACCAGCGAATACAAAGAAGAACGACATGTGTGTGACGGACAGCAGCATTTCTCCACCACGGGCTACTTGGCACCCCAGTGCACATTTGGCTACATCTGAAGTCAGTTTTGATTGTCACGGCTGAGGGGGAGTGAGGACAGCTCGGGGCTGCTACGGCCTCTACTGGAGAGGTACTTCTGAACATGCTGCCAAGCACAGGACCCACCCTTGTCGTTAAGATGTGTCTGGCTAAAATGAAAATAGTCCCGAGGTCGAGAAATCAAATGGAGTTGACTGGCTTGTTAAAAAAAAAAAAAATTTTAACTTCAAATTTATTTTTAATTGTTATGGGTTTTTTAAAAGTTGTAACCTTTACTGGGCCAGGTGGTACAGGCCTGTAATCCCAGTGACTCAGGAGGCTGAGGCAGGAGGATCCCAAGTTCAAAGCCAGCCTCAGCAACTTAGCGAGGCCCTAAGCAACTTAGTGAGACCCTGTCTCAAATTTTAAATAATGAAATAAATGTAAAGGAGTGGGATCGTGGCTTAGAGGTTAAGTGCCTCTGGGTTCAATCCTGGGTGGTAAAAAAAAAAAAAAAAAAACCAGGAAGAAAAAAGAAAAAACACATCTTTGTAAAGTAAATTACTGTCAGTATGTGAATAAAATCACCTTCTAAAATGTACTGTTTTTAGATTGTGTCCTTAGTGAGCCTCCCCTGCCTCCTGTCCATACAGAGTGGTCTGAATCTCACACACACACACACACACACACACACACACACACACACTGCCCTCCCCCGCGTGTGTGTTTGCATTCCATTTTGTCTCAGCCTGGTGACCCTCTCCTTTCTTCTCCACCTTGGGAAACCTGACTGGTACTTCAAGGTTCACCTTCCTTGAAACCTTTCTGCAATCACTGCCCATTCACCGTTGGCTTCACGGCCGTCTCAGTCCACTCACGCTGCTGTAACAAACACCACTAGGGCCCTGCTCTCTCGTGGTTCTGGAGGCTGGAGAGCCTAAGATCCCGGCACCGACAGAATGAGCATCTGGCTCGGCTCACTGTGCTCCAGAGAGGGCTCCTTCTCACCGTGTCCCCATGGGGTGAAAGGGGCGAGCAAGCTCTCTAGGGCTGCACCCCATCACAGGGGCACTGCTCCCATTCATGGGGGCTCAGGCCTCATGGCCTAATCACGTCCCCAAGGCCCCTCCACGCCCTCCCTTGGGGTTTAGCTTTGAACACGTGAACTTTAGGGGGACACAGACCCACAGACCAGAACGGGACCAATGGTGTCGGCATGACCTGAGAATCCAGTAGAAGAGCAGCATCTCAGGCCCCCCCTTTAGACCCCCCAATCAGAGTCAGCCCTTCGAGCAGTTCCCGGGGTTCCGTTTGGGTGCTTAAGTTTGAGAAGCACTGTTGTGAAACAGCGTGAGCCGCCACATCCCCTACTCCCAGAGCCTCCTCAAGACACCCCTGCTCACGACTTGCTGTCCGTGTGCCTGTCTTCCTCTCCGCTCTGTGACTCTGCCTGTCTTCGTACCACTGGCACCAAAGCAGAACCGGCACCGAGTAGGTACCCAACACCTTACGGTGAATACATGAGCCCCCTGCCCGTCCATATCTCCCACTCCCGCAAACAGGTCAGCCCGCTGTCTTCCCGGGCCAGCCACGGGGCTGTGTTGACATCCTCAGCCCCATCAGCCGATATTGCTCAGAATTAGGGACCCAGGACCCCCCAGCCCGATTCCATGGGACCTTACTCTCTGAGCATGGGGCCTGGCATGTTTTCCCAACAGGCCTGTCCCTCCTTTCCCGGGGATGACATCTGGGGGAGGGAGTTGGTCAGTGGACCAGTCATCTCAGAGTGGGTGGCGATGCTCTGGAGCAGCGCGAGGTACGGGGCGGGAACAGTGTCCCCGCTAACCTCCTCGTGCTCTGAAGGCGCGACTTAGTGGCCTAGGAGTGGGATGATGCAAGTCAGCCAGGACAGGAGGTGTGGAGCGTCTTCCAGGACCAGGGGACTCAGCAGCACAGGGCCCGAAGCCGGAGGTGAGAACACAGTGAGCTCCACACTGAGCCTTGAGAGAGCCGTGGGGACGAGAGGGACAGGACAGGAGGCTGCCCAGACAGGCCAGACCCAGCGGGGTCCACCTGAGTGGCGTGGACGCCTCCCGAGAGTAAGCATCTCTACGCAGCTTCTGCCCCCTGAACCGGTGAGCCAGGACGGGTGAGCCTTATCTGCACTGTGCGACTCGTTCTTTCCGGAACCAACTCCAGGCCCTCTGAACCGACAGCCCTCTTAGCCAAGGCCTCCGCACCTCTCCAGTCTCTTCAGAGGTCACATCTCGTCTTTCCCAATCTCCCCCCATTTTTTTTTTATTCTGGTACCAGGGATCAAAACCAGGGGTCCTCAACCACGGAGCCACATCCCCAGCCCTTTTTTGTATTTTAGTTAGAGACGGGGTCTCACTGAGTTGCTCAGGGCCTCGCTAAGTTGCTGAGGCTGGCTTTGACCTCACCATCCTCCTGCCTCGGCCTCCTGAGCCCCTGGGGTCACAGCCTGCTGCGCGGTGCTAGATGTCTCCTGTCACTCTCACTTACACTGTCCTTGACTCATTTGATACACTTACTGACTCCTTCTGTATGCCAAGCCCTGGGGACACAGAGGTAAATAAAACAGACATGAAGAAAACAAAGATAAAGCCTGCCTCCTCCTGCACTCTGCGGGGGCTGGGGAGCGGCAGATGGGAGAGCTCCCAGGTTCACCCAGCAGGCTGGCTTGAGCTTCCCACCCCCGCCAGCTCCTGAGACGCCCCAGCTGCTAAACACCAAGCAGAGTACCCAGACCCTCCCCCAACACGAGGACCAAGACCTCCATTGCTGCAGGCCCCTCTGAATCCAGGGTTGTCGCAGACCTTCTCTCGGGGCCTTCCTTTGTGGTTCCTGAAGGCCGGTTGGGCCTGGGAGTCATTCGGGTGACTCCGCCTGGCAGTCAGTCTGTAATTTCTGGAGCCTCCGCGGGAATGGCTTCTTACGGCTCCATGCTACACACTGCAGTGATGTCACTCGTCACATGAGCCCAACAGATCCATTACCACAGAGTCGGACATTATCAGGCACCACGTTCCCTCCTGCGATGCTCTGTTCTCCGTTTCCGTGAGACACCCTTCTTTCAGACTGGCGGGGCCTGAGCATCTTGGCTGTTGGCAGGTAGAGTCAGCGGACCTCCACCTACACCACAGAGCTCATCTATATTCCCCTCTGCGGTGCCTCCCCAGACTCCTGGCCGTTCCTTCTAGAAAGAATCATAATGGGACCTAACAACCCATCAGCAGACTTTGACCTAAGGCCAATCCTGACCTGACGCTTGTTTTCGTGAATAGAATTTTACTGGAAAACAGCCACACCCATACATTTACTTATTGTCTATAATGTTAATACCGCAGAGTAGACGGGGTGGAGCTCAGTGGCGAAGCCTGTGCTTAGCATACACAGGACCCTGAGTCCAATGTCCAGCATCCAAAAACAAAACACCCAATAGCTGAATAGCTGCAATGGAGACCTTATGACCCTCAGTGCCTCAAATCCTTATTACCTGACCCTTTGTGGAGAGCTGGAGAGCTCCTGCAAATAGCCAGTGTCTCCAGAAAACAAGTGCTGTGCTAAACACTCGATGTGGCTATGCCCTTTGACCCACAGGAGAGTCCATTTTACAGGTGAGCTCACTGAGTCCAGGAGTCTCATCGTGCTGCACGGCACAGTGAGTTCAAGCCGCTGCCTCCTGGGTGGACGCCTCCATGGTGGTCTTGGTCTGAGGTCTTCGCGCCTGAGCCTGTGATGACCTCCACAAGCTAAGGGATCTTGTTGTTAAGTGAGGCACGTCACTGTGTCTACTTTTGCACATTTGTTGGCAGGGACTCCTGCTGGTGTTGCCTGCAGCCTTATGAGAGCGTGCACACCAACTCTGAGTCTCGGTTAAATGCGCTCATGGGGCCACTGACCTCCCGGGGGACATTCGGTTCATCGGTCCAGGGCAGGCTAGGCCCCGTGACTCCTCCAGTGGTGTCCGCTCTCACAGGACTCCTCTCAAAGCTGGTCTGGGGACCACTTGGGAGCTTGATGGAAATGCATTACCTCCAGCCCCCTCCCGGGCCTAGGAAAGCGGAACCTGCCTGTTAACAGCAACCCCAGATGGGGCTCGAGACGCTCTGCTCCAATCCCCACCCTGGCGACGTCCCGGCCAGCGCAGGGCCTGTCGACAGCCTCAGCCAGTGCTGGTGGACTGGGAGCGCGGTCTCAGGCCCTGCGCCCCTGGGCATCCAGAGCACCTCTGTAACCATGTCGCCTGGGCCAAAAGGACTTCTGCCTGCTTTGCTCTCCTTCAGCCCTTCAACAAAGGTGACCCATTTTGTGTCCCAGAGAATTTATCTGGACTCTGGTGCTTTCCCTGTTTTCGCAGGCCTTTTCTCCTTGGGGCTTTCTCTTTATAACATAATGGCAATAAGGTCTGGACACCAGAGAGCTTGCCATCTCACGTCAGGCAAGATCCGCCCTCCTGGACGCTCACAGTGATGCCAGCCTCACTTGAGGCCTTGTCCTCACCCTGGCCCAGTCAGTCACATGCCTGAGATGTGACACCCCGTAATTCCCTACAGAGCCATGGAAAGAATACCCTCCTCCCACGGTGAGATGCCCAAGCTTCCAGCTCAGAGCTGGGCATATAGCACTGGTTCAGCACGACTCCCGAGCCTGATTGACAGATCTCAAGTCTCCTCCCTGCCTCCCCACTGTGTCTTCTATGTAAGAAAATGAGAGTCAGGGAATGGCCCAAGCAGCCGGGTACCACCCCAGACAGATGATTCGAGAAAAACCTCATTCTCTGCATCGGCCCCTCCCTGCCCATTACTTGGCACTTGACTTCCTAGGGACTCAGCTGGGGCAAATGTCATGAGGTCCAAGCTGACCCTGCCAGGCTGAGCTGATACTGGTTGCCGACCTCCGAAAATCAGATACTGCCCGCAGACGCCAGGAGGTTTCTCATCTCGCACTCCACACCTATGATTCATCCCCGCCCCCTTTCTATCACAGACACACATCTGTTCCGACTTAGGATAACTAAAGGAAAATTAAATGAAGCTCTGTCGTGTGTCTCTAAGGTTATTTATAGGACTTTAATACAGGCTGATACAAAATAAAGAAATAAAGAGAGAAATAAAAATAAGTCATCTTCCCAGGAAGCCAAGAAAAGTTCAAGGAAGAGGAGAATAAGTTATGTCCTTCAGGCTGATGAAGCTGTAAGAATCTTTGGGTTTATCACAGTCTTTCTTCCAGGTCCTGTGAAAATCAATGTGGCTGGTTGGATTTTGAGAGATCGATATTAAAAATACGCACTTTGCAATGCAGAATGTGTGTGGCGTGTGTTTGGAGGGACTGGTGTGCAAAGGAACAGCCTAATCAGGCACTTGGAGGAGTGTAAATATTGACAGTTGGGATGAGGGTATCCCCAGGCCCTTCTCCCCACTGACCCTTTGACCTCTCCCTCTGTGCTTTGGGATGCACAGCTGTGGCAGGTGTTTAAAGCCCCAGGTCCTCATGAAGCGTCAGCTTTTGGTAGACTCCGCATGTCCTGATCCTTCAAAAACAGGTCAGGAAGAAAATGGTAACTTCCAGAGGAAATGGCCAGAAGGTCAAGGTCACCTTGGTGACCTCTAATCTCATCCAGCATCTAAGTATCTTTGACCTTCCTCCCTCACTGCCCATGTCTTCAGCACCCTCCTCTCACCGAGTCTCAGTCACTCCACCCTCCGCTCTGGGCTGGGTGACACACACGTCTCCCATCAACCACATGGCCTCTAATTAGGACCGTCACCTCATCCTGTCTCTCTGTGGCTGGAAATAAAAAATTTCTGGCAGTTCATTAGGAATCTGTGTAATTTTACCTTTCTCAGAAGCTATCCCCAAACATGCTTCCTAGATGCCCGTCACACTGACACATACTGTGCCTTGAATTTTTACACCTCCATGTATTTGCTCAGTGACCATTAGAGTAGACCTCCCTAACCCACAGGGGATCAGTTACAAGACCCAAAGGGGTGCCTGGAACTGTGGATAGTACCAAACCCTGTATATATTATACTTATTTCCTACTGAGTGACTAACAGGAGGGTAGCATATACCCTGTGGACACGCTGGACAAAGGAATGATTCACATCCATGGAGGATGAGTTGAAAAGTCACAAGGTTTCGTCAAGCTACCCAAAACAGCATTCAATTCAGAACTTATGAAATAGTTATTTCTGGAATTTTTCATGTAATACTTTCACACTGTGGTTGACTGTGAGTACATGAAACCTCAGAAGACAGAACCACGGATAGGCAGAGGCGACTGCAATTATCAACACACAGCTTTAGTGTGTTCTGTGTATCTTCTTTTCCTGATTTTCTTAGGCAGAAACATATGTTCCTTTGGTGTGATCCCATAGGAAATGCGTCTCTCTCAGTTTTTCTCCCATAACGGTATATTACACTTCATATTTATCTGTTTGCCTGTTTTATTGTCTGTCTCCCTTTAGTGGAATATCCACTCAAATCTTTGAGGGCAAGAACTTTCTTGTGTCTACTGCTCTAACCCCAGCATCCTGGCTGGCACATTAATAATAAGCATCAAAAATATATTTGCTGAATCGATGAATAAATGACAAGTCTACCTCCCTGGCCAGATTGTCAGTTCACTGAAATCAGAATTTCTGATTCTTCCTGGGTACACAGTGAAGGGCCCGGTGTAGCACAGAAGGAAAAAAAAAAAAGTTTCTGTTGAATTGGCTTGAAAAGCACTTCCAAGGGATCTTCAGAATGAGTTCTCTGTGCACAAAGCCAGACTTTCTAGCCTTCAGGCTGGAAAGTGAGACGGCCCCCCTCGGAATGAAAAGGGAGTCTTCGGTCAGGATCAAGGACGAAAGATCCCCAAATCTCAACACCCCAAATTGCCAATTATCCATCTCCAGCTTCACGATTCTATTTATGAACGTAAATCCTCACCTTATCTCAAGGAAACATGCTGCCCTGTCAACTCGATTTTAAAAGTCCTTTATAGTCGCCACAACTTTGATATATACATTTTATTGTGGTGCCATTTGCACCGCTAAAGTGAAGTTTGAGTCAGCACTTCCAGTAAGAAATCCATGTTGTGGGGATTTATAACTCAGCCATAAACACTAAGCTATGGGCTTTGGTGATAAAGAAACGAAACCCGCCCCGATGGGCAAAGATAGAGACGTGAACCCTCTGGGACGGTCACCCTGTCGGACTCAAGGAGAAACGGCGAGTTTGGCTGCCTCCTGTAATGCTAATTCCAAATGTTTATCAAGGAGTAAATATCATTGTTGAGAAAAAGAACACTCCCCCATTTCTCCAGAAACAAAACCCATATCTGTGTGTGACTTTGTGGACTTTCTCATTTCTAATTAGTTATCCCCCATACCCCCCACCCAAATCCTATAGAGTCTACCTGCAGTCCTTATCAAGTCCCAATGCCCCTAAAATCACCCCAGAGTCTTGCTCATGTGCAGATCCACGAAGTCTCAGGTGGAACTTGAGAATTGGCATTTTTGCTCTCCTCGAGGACCACCTTTTGAGAAGCAAAGTATTAAAAAGTCCCCTGGCTGGGCACTGTGGCACACACCTATAATCTCAGAGGCTTGGGAGGCTGAGGCGGGAGGATTGCAAATTCGAGGCCAGCCTCAACAACTTAGCAAGGCCTTCAGCAACTGAGTGAAACCCTGCCTCAAAACAAAAGTAAAATAAAAAGGGTCGGGGATGTAGCTCAGTGGTAAAGCACCTCTGGGTTCAATCCCCAGTACCCAAAAAAAAAAAAAAAAGTCCCCCAATACGTCCCCTCCCCTGTATACACCTTCCTCCTTAACGCAGACCCTCCTGATTTAATACCTGCACTGTTTAACACCTGCCCCACGCTCTGCCCAATTTACTTTGCTACAATCCCATCTGCCTATCTTCCATCCTCTGCTGCCCAGGAAGCTTTAGGGACAAATTCAGCTGTTATCATTTCCTGGCTTCAAACGTTTTGATAATCCCCCATGATCTGCCCTATACGATGAGCCAGAATCCTGTACCCCTCGTCTCCAGCCACAGCCCTCCCCCCACAACAGCCAGGGCGAGTCATTCTCTCCAGGTCTCCACACTTCCTGTTCTCCACCCTTAAATCTGCCAGAGGGTTTTCTAATTATTGACCCATGTCTCTGTCAGATTCAAACGACTGTGAGGTCTTAAAAGTTGGGAAGCATATTTTACGGAGTTCAGGGTCTGCTGCTGAATAGGAGTTCAATAAATATTTGACGAGAGGCGGGATTGATATATTAGGGAATTTATAATCAGAGTTAACATTTATTGAGCACCGACTCTGTCCCAGGTGCTAAACAAAAGTGCCTTCCGTTTATTAACTCATTTTAATGCTCAGAACAGCCCCGAGAGATAAAAGGAGTAGCCCCGCTTTCTACATGAGAAAGATGAGGCTCAGAAGCCATGCAAAACAGTCCCACAGAAGCCCAGTTCACCCTGTGGCAAATCTAATCAGAACTCCATTTTATTAAAATTTCAAAATTCTTTCTCTTAGTTACCGAGATGTATTGAAAGATTGAGGGTGGGAATGAATGAATGAGTGAATGGATGGATGAACGGATGGATGGATAGACGGATGAATGAATGAATGACTTCCGTTGCCCTTGGGGATCTGTGAAGCTGGGCAACCTGTCCCCACCAGTCAATGAAAATACCCTATTCAGATGACCAAGTGCTAATATATAAAAACCAAAGAATGATTTATGCTCCTGGTTCGCTGCTCTGACCTCTGGCAGCTCAAAATAAGATTTGATTTTTAAAAGTCAGTGCCTCCACCTGTTATTTCAGCTCCTTGACACACAGAGGAAGGACGTGAAGATGCTTCACGGACACACTGGACTCAAAGTGGAAGAGCGGTGAATATTCTTTATTTATAGACACCACCAAGATGTGACCCGTCAGAAACACCAGATGCCATTCACCCTCCTGTCCGTCCACCCATCCTTCCACTTCCTTATGGCCCATGCCTTCATTCATTTTTATTCATTCCAACCAAATATTTATGAAGGCTGGAAATATTTCAGTATTTATTTAATGGCTGGAAATATGGCAAATTGGGAAGAGATAGTCAAAGGAACTTCATGCATAATAAATTAACTGTGTGGCTACTGGAAGGTTATATTTAAAAAAATTCCAGAAAAAAATATGGATCAGCCTGTGCTGGACAGTGGATGCAGGAGGCAGGTCATGGGGGGAACTCTAGACACAGCCTGTGACATAGAACCCTGCACGCTCGGGGCGCTGAGGAAGTTCAGGATGGCTGAGGTGACATCAGAGAACAGGACCGAAAAAGGTGAGCTAAAGATGTGAGCAAGGACGCAGGACCCTCCCCTTTGCTTCTGGTTAGTAGTTAAGGGGTGTTAACCGTGTGGCTCTGCAAGGGATGCCCTGAGGGGAAAGTGACATCAAGTCAGGTGGACCTAATGTACCCACATTCATAACCCATAGCCACATCCTATGGGCAACCATGACGTGATAAGTCAGCTGTAAGTGACGGCGATCAAACATGAGGGTCTAAAAATAGATATGTGTGTGTGTGGACAAGTACATATGTATGTGTATGCATGTAGGAGTACACATGTGTGTGCATATGTATTCATGTGTGCATATACATTGTGTACACACACACACACACACACATTCTTCATCTACCCAAAAGCAAATTTCACTTCCAACCTTAAGTCTCTACTATGCAGCGTACAGTCTGGGGGAAGAGTGAGTCCCTAGTTCTTCCCCGAGGTTCATTGCCAAGGTCCTGTGGGTTTGGGGATAAGACACAATAGAGTCTCTGTCTGTGTCAGCATTACCCTGCAGCCTCAGCAGCCCTCTGCGGCTTCCGCATGGTGCTTACCACCTGACAATGTTCTTTAAATGCTGCCCGAGGCCCCATTTGCCTAGACTCACCATGTTGGACCTTTCTTGTGGTCTGACGGTCCCCGCCCCTGCATGGTCCAGAAGACATACTGGGTTATCTCACTTCTGAACCCACTGATCTCTCCCTCAACCCTCTTCACTCATCCACTCCTGCCTGAGTTATGGGAGCAAATGTCTCCCTAGTTCATGAGGAAAAGTCGCGCTTTCTCCCCGTGATGTTCCTTCCTATTCAAAGTCCTGGCCCCATGCAGTGCGTCAGCTTTGGAACAAAAGTCTGGGAGGAAGCCTGTGGAGACAACCCCACCTGGTCTCCTTCCTGCCAGCTCCGTCCCTGGAGGGGAGCTCTGTGCTTGCAGAGAGGTGATGAAGAAAGAGGAATGCTTTGGTTAAAGCACAGACTAAAAAACTAACCTCACTGTGCTGGCGATGAGGCGTGGAGGTGGAAATAGAGGCACAGCTGTGGGCCTCGCTGATGGTGGATACAAGCATATGACAAGAAAAATCAATGTAGCAGACATGCTGCCAGACCTCCTCTTTTCCCTACAGATTAAATTCTTTTTCCTCACTTTCCAGAACTGTAAGGAAGGCCAGACAGCTCTGGGGGAATGTGGTAATGGACAAATTGAAAGGAGGACATAAAAGTCAAGGAAAGGCAAAAGGGAAGCAAGAGATGAAAGTCCTCAGTGTGCGGTTTAAGGAGAGAGCTGCTGAAACAGCTCTTCTGTGTCGGAACAGGGAGTGGACGAGGAAAGAAGGCAAGGATTCTAGGACTGGATACTGGGTATCTTCTATTTGTCCCTGGAGCTGGAGGAGGGACAGTGTACTGCCAGCTCCCTTGAGGTTGGTTAGCTTTCTGCAGATGCTGAGAGCTGCTCTTGCACATTTTCCCATGCCCTGGGAGCCCATGGACCCACAGCTACAAGTGAAGGTCTTAAAGCAGAAATAGAGAGATAGACTTAAGAGAGGGGTGAATTTTACAAGGTAAGGAGGAGCATATGAGCTCAGGGAAGCCAGAGAACCCTGCCAGCACCATAAAAGCACATTCTCAACCCGGTCACTTCAAGGATGCACCAAAGGGGCCCACTGTCCTGCCTTCTCAGGACAACTGATCAGGTCTCTCGAAGGTATTACTCAGATAATGGAGCAGGAAGAGCATGGGATCCTGCCTTTTGTAGGTCTGCAATGTATACAGTGATCCCACAGTATCCCTGGGGATTGGTTCCAGGACCCTCTAAGGATACAGCGTCTGCAGGTGCTCAAGTCTCATATATAAAATGATGTAGCATTTACATGTAATCTGTCCACATCCTCCCACATACTTTAAATCATTCCTATCTTACTTATCATTCCTAATACAATAAAAGTGCTGTGTAAATAGTTGTTTTGCTGTATTGTTTAAGAGAACGATAATGGGAAAAAGGCTGTGCATGCTTAGTACAGGTGTAGTTTAATTTTTTTGAAGTGCTTTAGTCTGCAGTTGAATGAATCTGTGGAGGCAGAGTCCGTGGATACAGAGGACCAACCATGCTCCACCTAAGCCTCTTATTCCTCTCATGAAAAGGAAGCAATAACAGCCACATCCCAGAGTTGGTGCATTACGTCAGTCCCCATGCCCCACATACCCAGCATATAAGATCCAAAGACACCCTTATTTTCTCCTTTTAATGGTCCCCTGAAAACTTGAGAATGTCATTTTCATGGGTTGGGATAAAGCCAACAAAAAGTAAAAATAAGACCAAAAAAAAAAAAAAAAGCAAGAGAAAAGAAAATAAAGAACAAATAACAGAGCTTCATTTATTCCCCTTACCCACACATAAATCTTATAAAGTTGCTAAATAAAATTGGCATGAAAACCAATTTCTGCAAATCCTCCTGTTGGTCGGCTACTCATTCATTTATTCACTTTCATCAACGACAAGAATCGTACAATAGTGATTAAGGATCCAAGCTCTGCAGCCAGACAGACATGGAGTTTGAATAAATAGAAGCTGTTTTGTTGATATTAAAAAGAATAACAATGATCATAAATACGATAGGCTCAAAGCCCTCTGTGAATAAGAGGATCACCAGGAGAAACATTTCTCTCCTCCCTCAGAATTGCCCACATTCCAGAAAGGGATGGAGAACACTAAAGAAACTCTGTCGGCGACGTGTGCAACAGCATATAACAGAACGTCTGCATAGCGGTGGCTCGAATCACGAGGACATTCGTCATTTATTTAATTAAAGTTTGGAAGGGGTTGGCCTGGAGTGGCCCTGGCAGCTCTATGGTCTTCAGGGGAAGTGCGGACCGTGCCACTGCCCCATCCTGGGTGGGTCACCCTGCACTGTTACTGTGGCACAAGGAGATTGCCACTGGAGGAAGGTTTGTGGTTGCCTTTACAGCAGGAAGAAAGAGAAAGGGACCCTTCTACTGGGGCTTTCTCCCAGGCCCACCCCTACCGCCCCAAAGCAAAATGCTTCAGAAGTCATTCAGCAAACTTGTCCTGACATGCCCTTGGACAGAACCAGGTCCCGGAGGGTCAGAGGAGGGAGGCGAAGTACATCTCGGGTACAGAGGGAGGCAGTAAGCAAGAAGGAGACTGGGGACAGCTGTGTGGGAAGCAACCAAGAGCCTGCCCCTCAGAAATCCCCAGCATGTACAGACGACTGTACACATTTGTGTTCAGGCACGTTCAAACTGGGAACAGAGGAGGTGTGGGGTCTGGAAAAGACTTCCTGCAGAATTCAACATTGGAGCCATGAGTGAAGGAAATGCTTGGTAGCATGCCATCTGGTGTTGGGAGACCAGAGCCTTCCACACAGAGGGGGGTGAGGAGAGCCAGAGAGAGGGCACAGAGCAGGACGTCAGTGAAGAACCCAAGACTGGAGTAGGGAGAGAGCTGAGCTGGGATGTGCAAAGAGAGCTGGCCACGCAGGTCAAGGTACAAATGTGCTCAAACTGGTCCGACGGTGCTTTTCAAAATAAGGCTGCTCTTAGTGAATATGAGGCAGAAGGAAGAGGCAGAGGATCGCAGAATTGAAGAGCATTGAGTTAGCCAGGTGGCCATGCTAATCCCAGCAACTCTGGAGGCTGAGGCAAGAGGATGACAAGTTTTGAGGCCAGCTTTGGCAACTTAGTGAAACCCTATCTCCAATTAAAAATTAAAAAGGTCCGAGGGTGCAGCTCAGTAGGGAAGCATGCATGGGATCAATTCCCAGGAACACACACACACACTCACACACAGGCACACCGAAAAATAAAAGGCATTGAATTATAGGGGAAAGATCTTCCCTTGTAAATTCTCATTGAAGTCTTGTTTTGGCATCAAGGAGAAAACCTTGGCTTGGTGTTGCTGCATTTTTAACATCGCTCTGACTCTTATTCACATCTGTTTTAAGCACAAAACGTGCAGGCCTCAAGCAGAGAGCCTCGTCCATGGTCCCCAGCCAGGATTTAATAACACGGTTTGGTTGTGTTCTGTTTTCATTATATTTATGCTCATGGCCACCTTTGCAGGGACGGCAAATGACACTGTGCATTTGAATGAGAGCTATAACTTTTTTTATTTTGATGTATGCAAATGTTTTCAAAACTAATTTTCAGAAAAAGCTGGAGCCCATGGGGCCCAGGTGGGAGACCAAGTGAGGGTCCCAGAAGATCATCCCCCGGCATCTGGGCGGCAGGGGGACATCTGGTTCCTGGGTTCAGGGAGTTACTCGCATTGGTGCAAAAAGGGGAAAACCATCAGCTCTGCCTCTGTGAAGGGTGAATGGTTCACGGGACCGAGGGCTCAGAACTGGCCCTGAGTGCTTCTCAGACTTCTCACGCCATCATCATCCTGGAGGCAAAGGGACTTTGAGGGCGGGAGGTTGGCACACGGGAGATGAGTCAGGAGGTAGGAAGTCCAAGAACGGCTAAGCCAAATCTAGGAGCTGAGGGACAGCAAGACCCGGGAAGAGGCATAGGAAGGATCTGCAGACCGCACGCCAGGCAGCTGAGACCTGGGTGGTGGCTCCTCTCCCTCCGGTGGAGCCCGGAGCTGTCCCAGTCCCTGGTGGCTCTCTGTGACCTCCCGCCAGGTCTCTGAGAGCAGATGCACTCAGATAAACACTGTGCACACACAGATTCAAGTCCCCGAGCACATTCTGTCCCGAACCAAGCATCTTGTCGTTTTCAGAACGTCAGCTGTCACACACAGAGAGTCCTCATCTGTTCAAACGAGAAGGGGAAAAGGAACCAAGAAAACCTCAACAAAAACTGAAAAACAGAAACGAGCAGAAGGCTTGGTCTGGAGAATGACTCAGGAGTGGCGGAGTCCTCTCAGGGAGGCGGCCTCTCCAGAGCATGCCCTGCCCTGCCCTGACCTGGGCGGGAGGGGAAGACCCGAGAGGGAGAGGGAGGAAGACCAGAGTTGGTCTTCCTCCACTCCTGGGACTTCCGTGGGACCAGGTGTGCCCCGGCTGCTACAGTTAAGCCCCACTGCCTGCCAGTTAAGCCACACAGTACTGCTGCACAGTGCCCCATTGCCTGCCAGTTAAGCCACACAGTACTGCTGCACAGTGACCCATTGCCTGCCAGTTAAGCCACACAGTACTACTCCACAGTGCCCCACTGCCTGCCAGTTAAGCCACACAATACTGCTGCACAGTGCCCCACTGCCTGCCAGTTAAGCCACACAGTACTGCTGCACAGTGCCCCACTGCCTGCCATTTAAGCCACACAGTACTGCTACACAGTCCCCCATTGCCTGCCATTTAAGTCACACAGTACTGCTGTACAGTGCCCCATTGCCTGCCATTTAAGCCACACAATACTGCTGCACAGTCCTCTGTTGCCTGCTATTTAAGACACACAGTACTGTTACACAGTACTCCACTAACTGCCATTTAAGCCACATGGTACTGCTGCACAGTACTCTGTTGCAGGAGCCCAAGGTGACAAAGACAGCCCTGCCTCAGTTCCAGGTTTTGCTACTTCCCTGGTCCACAGCTGCCCTCTCAGTTTCTGTCACATCTCCTTCAACCACCCCAGGCTCAATCCGCCCTCTACAAGTGTGTCAGAGTGACCCCATCCTGTCACTGCCCATGAATGAAACTTTCCATCATTCTCCACCACCCTCCCCAGACCACCACTGTCTGATCCTTGTCTACTGACTGAGCTTCATATCCAGCTGTGTCCCATTTATCCTTCCTCCCTGTCAAACCATGACTCATATCACCGCTTCCTCATACCACAGTGCCTTTGCACACACGGTCCCCATCACCAGGAACTAAAGATGATATGTGCACCTGCACACCTTGTGCCTACCCACCCACCCTTCCCTCTCAGCTCCCACTCAGATTACAACCCCCTCCCACTTCATTTCTGTTGTTGATTTTCTGATTGGCTTCCCACTTCAGACTAAGCCCTGAGTATTTATTTGTTCATCTCTACATCCCCATCATCCAATCCCTGCCACGCAGTAGGTGCTCAATAAGTGTTTGTTGAATGAATACATGACTCCAAAACACAACTGATTCCAAATGGGAAGGAATATGCGTACCAATGTCGCTCATATAAATAAAAAGAAGACTGTAAACTACAGAGTGTCAAAGTGTTACGGAAAACCCAGGGGTCCCCAAGACCTTCAAGCAACCTCCTTCTCCAGCTATGGCTTGCTCCCCGGATCTCCTCCAACATCCACGAGTTACTGACCAGTGAGTGACTTCTTGGCCTGGATCTGGGAACAATTTCATTGGCATACAGTACTGTTTTATTTCAGCCAAATCAGGTTTAAATTAAGAAAATGCTCCTGTTAAACGAGGAGTCACCCCCCACCTTCACAGAACAGAGCATTTGAAAATCCGATGAGGTACAGCACAGGCCAAGGAAAGAAACCAGAATCGCAAGGAGCCGTGATCTGGGTGGAGAAGGGGTGACCTGGGTAATGTTCAGAAGGGAAAAGAATCTACTTGAAGGAAATGATCCTCTTCTCCAAGGGGCTACAGGGATTGTATTTGAGGACCCCCAACACATCTTGGGGGGGCAGAACAAGGACCAGGTGGATGGAAATCACCCCAGGGTTAAAGCTGGAAAAATATGCCTCCCCAGTGGCTGGGCTGAGGAGTAGGGGTGAGGGAGACAGCATGGAGGAGGGCCTCAGTGGAAGTCTGGGGACATCCCAAGCAGAGACAGGACACCCACAGTTCAAGGGCTGATTGTGAGGCATGGAAGAATTCCATCACTCTGACCTGACCAACATCCACCACCTCATTCCTGACCAACATCCACCACCTCATTCATCAAGTGCACCCACAATTTCCTTCTGAGGAGTTGCCCCATCATATTCAATGGAGTGAGAGGGCTGACTGCATCCCCAGGCTGTAAAAGTGAGTAGGTGGCCTTCATTGGACCATTCAAAATAACACACCACAGAGGCCACAGTGATTGGTCCATGAATCTGCATGTGACTCCAGGTTGACCAATGAGATTCTTCCCTGGGACTTTGGAAGAACTGCTGATAGGGAAGAATGCTAACCCTGAACCATCTTGTCCCTCTCTGCCATGACATTGCCCAAAAACTGAGTGACCTTTTAAATAGGCAAATAAAATCACATTGTTCCCCTACTTAGGAATCGCCAAGGATTTCTTTTTATGCTTAAAAGTCAAAACTCCTTATTGTGGCCACAACCCCTGGGACCATAGTTCAACATGACTCTCTCACCAATCTCACACAACTTTCCTCTTTGGTTGCTAAGCCCCAGTCCTACTGATTTGCTTTTATTTATTCAAACACAGAAAATCCATCCCTGTCTCAAAGTCTTTGCAGGTACTGTTCCCTCTGTTTGGAATACCCTTCCCACCTCAGCACACAGCAAGTTCCATCTCACTACATGCATGTCAGAAGCTCAGAGGGACTTTCTATTGTTATTCTTTTCTACTCCATATTCCCTTATCTATTTTAATTGCCTCCATGATATATGAACAGAAATGAGACATATGCTTTCATTTTCCTACTTATTTATTCTATCTTCCTGCTCTGAAAATGAATTCCATGAGATTTGGAATTTTGCTGTGTTCACTGAAGTAACCCCAATGCCTAAAACATGCCTAGTGCATGGTAAGCCCCTGATAAATATATGGCAGATGGATGGATGGATGGATGGATGGATGGATGGATGGATGGATGAATGAATGAATTTATCTTGAGAACAGATTCAAAAGGAAAGTGCTCTGGAAGATAGAGAAAAAAAAATCCTAACATCATTTCAACCTGCAGACCCAATTGGGCCTATCTCTCCCATAAACTCCCTTTCCACTTAAGTTGGTTTGAACTGTTTTTTGCAATCTACTCTGACTTGTAAGCTGAGCCCAAACAGGTAGGTGACTGTTCTCCTCCAATTCAGCTCCTATTTCTCTAGACATATTTGAACAAGCCTTTGTCACAGTGGTGTAGGCTTCTCTCCTCTGTCACTCATGTGACATCAGATGGCTTGGTGCCAGAAATTTTGCCTGACAAATGAGGAGACTCAGTGAGACACAGAGGGACTTACACAGAGAAAAGCGAAGAACAGTGGCAGGGATGAGAACGTGCCAGGCAGAATCAGGTCCCTACTCTTCTTGTGCCTGGGGACCTCCTTCCTCTGTTCAGTAGGAACCACATGCCCCTGTCCACTGCCTGCCCCTGAAATGGAGGCCCCATCTCTGCAGTCAGTTCTGACCTGGAGGAGTAGCAATTAATGGGCTCACATTCTCCCTCTTAGCATCCAGTCAGAGTGTCCACTAGGTCAGCCTCACCTTTGTTCCCTGGCTTGAGTGGGGAGATAATTGGCTAACTTCCTAAGCCTGAATCTTACCTTGAACGCCTTCTTAATAATGAGAGCATTAGTAAACACTTGACTTTAGCTAGTGTTTATCACAAGCTCAAGGCTCTGAGCACTTGGCAATGTTATTCACAATGGTCCAACAGGATGGGTACCATGAATCGTCTCATTTCATAGACAAGGAAACTGAGGCACAGAGAGTTCAAGTCCAACATCACACAGCGAATAGGTGGTGGAGTCAGGAAAGCTGGCTCCAGACCCTGTTATGTCAACAATCACCCTCTAATAGTTTAATAAGACCATGACCACCTGAGGCCAGGTGGATTTCCCAAAGAAGGCAGTCATATCTCCCATTGCACAAGCTGTTCTCACAATGCCACCTGAACATCCCTCTCCCTGGGGATGGAGCATATATTCCCTCCCCCTGAGCTAAAGAATGCCATGCTATGTGAATTTGAGGCTGGATAATGAAATGGTCATGCATTTCTGTCATGTTCTCCCGGGACATTCAGTCTTACTAGCGCCATGTTGTGGGGAAGCTCAATGTGCCCACATGAAGAGCACACAGTGGTATCACATCTAAGCACGCAGCCTGCAGTCTTGGTACTGAGATCAGTGACAGCCACACCATTACTAGGCATGACGGTGGAGAAGCTACCAGGTGGTTCCTGTTTCCATCACCGAGCTACCTCTGGTCTTCAGGGAGCAAAAGCAAATGCTCTGAAATTCCTGAGCCACGGAATGTGTGAGCCTAATACAGTGTTCATTCTAAGGCACTACGATCCATAGTAGTTGGTTGTACAATGAGAGTAAATGGAATCTCACCTCCTGTCCACAGCCTTGCACGTACTGGTCTACAGAGCTCTGAACTATGTCTGGTTCAGCCCCTAATGCCCAGGGACAGGTTCATCAGAGTCTGCTAGGCTGATATGTCACACCATCATTTCTTATTGGACTTCCTGAATGCCGACAGCCAACCTCAATTACCACTTCTTGTCTGTAGCCAGGTCCCCCTGACACCAAGTATTATCAGCCAGATTGAACAGGCTGCACTCTCTGGAGCTGTTTCTGACCCTTCAGGTCCACGGAGGGACCTCTCCCATCCAGCCCTCCTCATTTGCATTTCATGCTTCAGAAATGGAGCTGATCCATCTTCCTCATTTGAGAGATGCAAAACATGGAGGCCCAACAAATGAAAACAAAATAGTAGCGGCTGGCATCTCTTGAATCCTTCATGCACAGTATCATGCTTAACCCTCACAAGTTATCCGGTGTGTTGAACAATATCACCATTCCATTGTACAGATGAAGAAACTGAGGTTCAGAGAGTAAATCATTTCTGGTCACAAAGTTCTATTAAGCTGCCTCTGCATTCCCTGAAAGGTCAGATTTTGGAAGATTAGAGAGAAAGCAGATCATAGGTTCTAAAATGGAAATACCACTGAGTTTTTTCCAGGCCGAAAATCTACCTGACATCCCACCAAAACACTAGGCCTAGTTCAGATTCCTTCATCCATGAAAACACAACACAAGGCATCGAACACATCTAAGAAATAAAGATGGCCCTTCCCTGTGAATGGGTACTGTTCATAAGGCTAAGAAGACATGCTTTTGACAGAGCCTGCCCATTTTTATGTCTCTCTGTGTCCCACTCTAAATTATAACACTGTAAGGTATTCTGGGTTCTTGGCAGATCCATCTTTAATTGGTTTGTGATACCTTCTCATGGAAGCAAATACATAGGGGTGACTAAGAGAACATCCTCTGGAGCCAGGCACAGGTACTCATGGTATTCACAGGCCCTGCTACTCATTTTATTGGTTGTGTGACTTGGGCCAAATTGTGGAACCTCTATGACCTTCTGTGTCCTCATCTGTACAGTGGGGGTAACAATAGGTTATATCTCACAGGGTTGATGTGAGGACTAAGTGAGATATTGCAGAGAGCCTAGCATATCACAAAGACAAAAACTAGATCATTTTCATTGTCTTTACACATAGAAATGGAAAGGATCCTTTCCAAGCACAAGTAAGCACAATTTCACCGGTTCTAGAAAAACCATCAACGTCCCTCAGGATATATATTGCTAAGAGTCACAGTGTCAGCCAGATCTCAGACTCCCAAGAAAGTATCTGTTCTCGTGATTCCAGACACTTACTGCACCCAAGTTTCTAAGAAGCTTTGAGATACTAATCGTGTGCAAGAATGACATGCTGCAAAATCCTCTGTCTCCATCTTCTCTGAGGACTCTAGTAGCTAGAAGACCTAGCTTCTAACCTAGGGGCTGGAGAAGAGAGTCCCAACTTTTTTGATCTCCAGTCAGAAAAGAAAAAAATAGGGGAATGATGAGATCAGAGTCCCATCCTTCTGGCAAAGAAGAGTCCATAAAAGCAAGCGAGAAAAGATTCAATTGTAATCCGACTAATGCATCTCCAGAAGGGCTTCTATCTGCTGCAGAGCATTTCCCATTAAAGAAATCAATTTAGCATTCGACTTCTCCTCCTGTGGTGCATACTGAAGTGGGATCTGACAAGGATGGAAAACAGATTTGTGTTAAATACTGCCAATACAGCCTGTAGCTCAAGGTTACAGCAGTCAACGGCAATCCAGTGCCTTGGAAACCCAGAGACCCTCATCCATCAGCTGGTGTCAGCAGCTTTGAAAGGAGCCCGTGGATCTGGCTCAGGAAGGGAGATGCTATCAAGGTTGGGACTCGGGCCATAGCAGCCTGAGGTGCTGGTTTCCTAACAGGCCCTTGAGATAGGACTGAGTTTCCAGGATGATGAGCCTGTTGTTTGATGGGTTTTGGTAGCAATTGTTTGACTGTTTTGATATTTAATGTTAGAGCTTGTCCTGAATCCATTCACTCTTCTTTCTCCTATCAATAAAAGTCACTCTATCTCCTCTTCTACTCCTCATCCTATGAGGTTTCCTTGGAATGGAACCCACTGCCAGCTCTAAAGGTAGGGTTCAACCTGCGCCATGACAGCAGATCAGCACTCTGGCATCAGTGAGAGTCAGGGACATGTCCATGACCCAGGGAGCGGGGGGTCAGAGCCCATGTCATTCAGTCTTGGAATTTATTGCACTTGCTTTGTTAAAAGAAGCCATCTTTCCGGTGGGACGGTCAGGAAGACAGGAGCAATGGCAACCTTTTTATCAGAACAAAGAAAGAATGAAATCCCCTCAAAGATAAAAGAGATCATCCAAAATCTACTCTGATCCCTTTGACTTCTAGACAGAGCTTCCCTTAAAGACTTTTCAGCTCTGAGATCCAGTAGGCAGTTTCATTCTTCTGGGTTTTAGGCCAGCGCAAACTGAGGTTCAGCTGAATTTTGGGGCATTTTGGGGGGATGACGTTGTGTGACCCAGATGAGGCAGGCCTGCTTCCAAGTGCCAGGCCCCCAGGGACCTGATGCATGGAAGACCGCGGGTCGCGTCTTCCAGTCAGATTCGGCTTTCCAATCCGCGAACCGCACGCAGGTTTACCCACATGGGTTTCGAGTGGCTGATGGGAAAGCAGATGTGCAGCCCCAACCACACATGGCCGAGGGCTGCTGAGGGTCCATCGGGGGCCACGAGACCCCTACCTCCACGCTCACCGTCCTGACCTCCCACAGTTAGAGCCTCCGAGTCCAGGAGCCTCCAAGTCTGGAATCCCACTTTGCCTTTCCAGGGACAGGTGACCAGTGCCTGTGAATTAAAATGTCCCAAGGGCAACCCTTCACCACTGGCTAAGAGAAGAAGGGGCCCAACACCCCACTCGCCACCCCTGACAGCCAGGATTCTCTTGAGCCACATTTATAACCACAGGGTCAGCTTCAGGCGCCGCCTGTGACAGCTGGCTTACTCCTGCACCCCAGATCCACTGCCTACCCCTCCGTGTCCCTGCACCTCCAGAACCAACCACACAGGCTCAGTCTCTGCCTCCGCGTCTGCCACCGCCTAGAGAATAGCCCCCTCCCCACACCTCTCCCTGGACAGCTCTGCTGTCCCCCTCACGGCCGTCTGTCCCCTCGCAGTCTTTATTAGCTCTTTTCCAAATCCCTTCTTCTCATCCTTGGAAGTTCCTCTCTCCTCTCAGCCTGCGCACCTCATGCAGCAAAACAAGATCCTAGAAGCTCTCACCTCCCTTCCACCCACCCCCAAAACTTATCAGCAGCGTCACGCAATGAAAATAGACTTCTTCCGGAACGGAATTGCTGCGGCCACCCAAATCGGATTCACCTATAAATACCAGAGCAAAGGACAGGCAGCAGGCACGGCGCCGGCGTGAGAGCCACCGCTCAGTCGACAACAGCACTGCAGGTCCTCCAGGGTCTGGCTGCCGCCCACCCCATCTCCCGCCTCTGCCGTCACCCCCTCTGCCTTAGCTTTGGCATTTTGTGCAAATCCAGTCACACCGAAAGAAAGACTTGCAGCTCCCCCAAAATAGGCTCTGCTCGCCTTCCCCGTGCCTTCCAAAATGCTGAGGCGTCTTGTCCGCTCCGAGGTTCTTCAGAAATTCGTTCCTGCTCGCTCGAGCCAAACTCATGTTCCAGAACTTTCTCACCCAAAGAGAGAGAGGACTTGGAGCGGATGGCTTCACAAGACTGAGCTTCGTACCCTGGCAACAGACCTCGAGCCGGGCTGGATGATAACTGGGCCAGGTGTTACAGATGGGATCACAGATTTGCTTGGTGATGTCGCTCCCCAGGCTGGGGACAAACAAGACCACTATTTAAGGCATCCTTCAAGGGGGGATTCCGGGGGTCCACAAACACAGTCAAAGATCATCCCAAAATGCATAATAAACAAGGTACCCATGTATCTCTTCTTTACCAAAGAGAAAAGAGAAAGTCCAATTCTACTGCTCTCTTGTCTTCAGTGCCTAACATCCAATAATGCCTTATGTTTAACAGGCAGAAACAAGGGTGACCATAATGTTGTTTTTTCTTCTCATTGTCTTATGTGTATAATTCCCTTCTACTGATCAAAAGTGAGAGTTTTGTCTTTTTCATTTACGTGAATGATGGAAAGGGTTCTTCTGGATTGGTAGAGGGGAGTGGGAAACATGGTGGAAGGAGATTGATCTCGTCACCCCAGGTACTTGTATGACACAAGAATGATGTGACACTACATGAACAACCAGAGAAGTGAATAGCTGTGCTCCATTTGTGTACAATGAATCCAAATGCATTCTGCTGTCACATATAACTGATCAGAACAAAGAAAAAGAAAGCTTTTCTTTGTTTTGTTTTGTTTGCTTTTTTTAAAACCAGGGATTGAACTCAGGGGTGCTCAACCACTAAGCCACATCCCCAGTCCTTTTATTTGTTATTTTGAGACAGGGTCTCACTAGGTTGCTTCCAGCCTCATTAAGTTGCTGAGGCTGATCTTGAACTTGTGATCCTCCTGCCTCAGCCTCTAGAACCTTTGGGATTACAGGTGTGAGCCACCACGCCCAGCATAAATTTTTCATTTAAATGCAAAGATTCTCTATACTGCTTTTCATAATGGTTGCACCAATTTGCAGTCCCACCAGCAATGTATGAAAGCAGTATGGAGATTCCTCAGAAAACTTGAAATGGAACCACCATTTGACCCAGCTATCCCACTCCTTGGTTTATACCCAAAGGACTTAAAATCAGCAAATTACAGTGACGCAGCCAGATCCATGTTTATAGCAGCTCAATTCACAATAGCTAAACTTCGGAACCAAGCTAGGAGTCCTTGAACAAATGAATGGATAAAGAAAATGTGATACACACACACACACAGACACACACACACACACACAATGGAATATTACTCAGACATAAAGGGAAATGAAGTTATGGCATTTGCTGGTAAATGGATGGCACTGGAGAATATCATGCTAAGCAAGATAAGCCAATCCCAAAAAACCAAAGGCCGAATGTTTTCTCTGATATGCAAATGCTACTTCACAAAAGGGGTGCTGGGGAACATTGGAGTTACTTCAGATGAGACAGAGGGGAGTGATGGGCGGGAGGGGTATGGGGTAGAAAGAACAGTAGAATGAATCTGACCTTATTTCCCCAAGTGCATATATGACTGCATGACCAGTGGGATTCTGTATTATGTACAAGCAGAAGAATGAAAAATTATAGTCCATTTATGTATGGTGTGTCAAAATGCATCCTACGATCGTGCATAACTAATTAGAATGAATAAAAAAGAGTTTCATTGCAATAAAACTGCTTCATATATTAATAAATAAATAAATGCAAAGGTTCAAAAAGGATACAAAGTGTTTATGTGCAAACATACATGTGTGGGTGATCACTGTGATATTGTGCACACACACACGCGCGCACACACACACACAGACACACACACTGTATTGCTTATTCTAAACACAGGCCATGCTTGGTTATGACAAAGCTTTGGGAAGGTGATACACCAGCTTGCTTTGGGTGGGGGGGACCAGCACATGGCCAGAGGCGCTGGGCCTAAAGACTCCTTGCTTTCCTGATACCCAGGCAGTGCATGAAGCATCCGGGCGGTGGGGGTGACACCTCAGTGAGGCCTCCTTCCAAATGCAGGGAAGATGCAGAGCTGGGGAAACCTGCTGGGCCAGCTTCCAAACCCAGCAGAGGGCTTCAGAAACCAGGGAAAATGTTAACATTGCCCTCTGCTCCCTCCTCCTAGGAAATCGAAGCTGAACTTTCACATTCCTGGATGATTTCAGAGTTGAAAAACCACTTTTTAAGCTACATTCGGTTCCTCTGAAGTTCAAGGCAAAGGAAGTCCCCCTCTTGCTGAATCTCAGCTGTGATGTAGGACAAAAGAATTAAAAAAAAAAAAAAAAAAGCTTCATTTCTTTGATAAACAAATGAAGCTAAACATTAAAAGTGCCTTCTGATCCTCATTTAGGGAAGCAATCTAAAGCAAACTGGCCAGACCTTCCTAAGCAGCTTTTGACATTCACTAAGTGGTTAGCATGTCATTTCTATTCTGAAATGTGACTCAGAGACAGGTGACAAGGGACTTGTCTCCAACAACCCTGACTGGTTGCTCCTTCTCATTCAAATCTATTTAGAACACTTTATTCATTGTTGCAAACACCAGGGACAAACCAAAGGCCAGAGCTTTCAAAGGACCTGACGTCAAAGAGCAATGTTCTAAAGAGTCTAGAAGAGAGAAGACAGTAAGTCCAGAGGAACATAAGTCAATGCAAAGATAACTCTAGAAAAAGTGATGTTATTTGGAAAATGAAATAGAATTTGACAAAATGTATCCGCAGCAAGGGTGATCAACGATGCTCCCTAAGGTATTTTGATCAGAGACTTGATTAATAAATGGATCTGCAGGAAGGGTGTTTCTGGTACAGGGAATGGCATGCATAATAGCCAGAAGATGGAACTCCCTCAATGTGCCTCCTGTTTCTTTACCCTTCTCCAATGCTAAGCCTTCTCTTAAATGTCCCCCACTTCTTTTGTTGTTGCTTTGGAACTGGGGATTGAACCCAGGGATGCTTAACCACTAAGCTCTCTCCCCAGTCCTTTTTATTTTTTTTATTTTGAGACAGAGTCTCACCAAGTGGCTCAGGACCTCACTAAATTGCCAAGGCTGGCCTCGAACTCGAAATCCTCCTGCCTCAGCCTCTCAGGCAGCCGGGATTACAGACATGCCCCATTGTCCCTGGCTGCTCCCCTTCTTTTTACTTGGATAAGAGATGTGGCTCTCAACTGGGTTTGATTCCTAGTCCCATCACAAATGAAAACTAACTCAGTGATTGATCTTACTGGGCCTCAGTTTTCCTATCTGAAAAACGCTAACAAGAATAACAAATAATTCCTATTTCCTAGGGTTGCTCTGAACATGTTGAATGTAAAACACACAGCTTATTCCTAGGTAAAGAGTCAATAAGAGTGACTCAAATAATTGATTTCTTTAGACAAACTCCAGGAGACACTTATGTTCCTGTGGACTACAAACCATCTGATCTCTACGCCAGTGCAAAAGATGAGCTGACCCTGGATTCCAAGTCCCTTCTTTAAGTGAGTTTGGGATGGATTACTGTGCAACCAGAGCTGACGTAATCTTCCTTTTTTAATTTGTTTTTATTCCAGGTATTTCCTCTCACCCTTTCGACAACTGGAGCATTCCTATCATCCACAATCTTCAGTGTAGGAATTTTTTTTTCTTTTTCCAGTAGAGATCGAAAGAGAGAAAAAGTCAGTACTTGGCCTTTGAGGTCCCAAACAGGCCTTTGAAACTCTAGGCAGGGACTCCAGTCTGGAGAAAAAGGCTTTTTTTTTTTTTTTTTTTAAGTTTAAGAGCCTGTATCTTTTGAGTTTCAAAAGACCGAGATCCTGAGCTAAATAATAGGCATAGAAGAATATGCTCATTGATCTGTGAGAATGAGGTTTTCCTCCACTGCAAGAAAAAAAAACCCTCCTGAGAAGCAAGCGGGTTGGAATCTGTCAGGCTCCCTAGTGATGCCAAGTCTGGTGGAACAGAAGAGTCAACAATAAAACTAGAAATGACTGCACAGCCCAAAGTTCTTCCCACTTCTCCAGTGGGGACTGGGAAATGGGCAGAGTCCATGAGCTCTCCATCCCCTGCCCAGGCACTGTCAGCGCAGCAGAAGAGGACTGAGAGCTTGGTACCCTGAGGGGAAGGGGCTGCACCCCTGGACCTGCAGATGCTGTGAGACCCTGCCTGCTTTCCGTGGCTCCTGTGTGCACCGGGCATCTCCACGGTGAATTCTCATGGAGATCTGGCAGGTACAGCCACCTGCGTGTATTTCTCCTGTGCATGGTTCAACCAAGAGAAGCTTGTCCCACCAGGATAAGCCCCTCTGCAATGGCACAGAGTATTCACAAGCCCTCGGGATGGATTGATGGCTCTACATCTCCAGGTGGATGAGTCTCAGCATGGACATTTCAGTGGGACTGAAAAGGAAGCAGCTTGAGTCACCCCTGCAGTTGGAAGGAGAATGAGACATGCCATCATCATACACTTACAAAGAGATTTTCTTGCAAGACAATCCCTCATCGACACAGGAATGGTCCCAAGAAAAGTAGCCCAAACTACATGATGTGAAGCTGGCGCTGCCCTCTGTTCTGCCCACCCTCCAATTCGCCCTCTCTTTGAAATCGGAAACAGTGTTGGGAACATCAACTTGTACAATGTAGAGCTAGACTTGCGGGGGACTATGCCCTGCAGGTATCTGAGCTCATCTCTTTCACATTCTGGACCCTGTACTCCAGAAATCTTTCACAGGAGTGACTAATTCCTACCTTGACAAAAAGGAGAGGAGAAAGGTTCTCAGAGGCCAAGGCAGTCCAGTTAGGCCTGTGATGCTCTCAGAGCTGCAGAAGAGGCTACAGAAGCCACTCGCCAGCAGCTTGCCTGAACTGACAATGGTCAACAGGAGAGACGGTCAGGAAGCAGCTGCCTCCTGTTCCCCCAAGAAGACACTGTGGGGGGGGGGGGGGGCGCGGTCTGAAGCCCAAGCATCAGGAGACACCAAAGCAAAGCTATAAAACGAAGGTTGGCCGGCTGCCTCTGCTCAGATAGAACCTTCCATTAAGACGGTCCCTAGAAAAGAAATGTGAGAACCCAGGCTAGAAATCAGAGGGCTTCTGCGTTTCCAGTAAGATACACTGCATTCTCAGCCAGATTTGTCCTCCACAGGAGCCATCCCTGGGGGCCACTGAGTTTGCTGAGAGGTCTTCCCCTGAACATCACTCGGCTCGCATCTCCACTCTGGCCAGTCCTACCTCCACCCAGGATGGCCACCTGAGAAGGTGGGCGGCTACCTGCCCTGGACCGCACAGCAACCTGGGACCCTGGGTGTGTTCGGTGCACATTCCAGACACCAAGCAGCAGTTCTCCGCCATTTCACCTAGATAACCTCTTCTACATGAGCTCACACCTCAAAACTCATCTCCATTTTGTGTCTGTTTGTACATCCAGGTATTCTTCATTGCCATTCTGACATCTCAGGATTTAAGGAAAAATATAAGCTAACGAACGTGTCCAAGGATAAGTTGATCTTTTAATTTTACATGTCTAGTAAACACTAAACAAATCTCAAGAGCAGCTCCAGAATGTTCTATATCCCATGGGCTCTGTTTCTCCGTTTACTTATTTAACTTTGCGTCTCTATTCACTGAAGTTTGGGTAAAGTTCCTTTCTTCAAAGCTTATTTTCATTTTTATTGTCAGACAAAAAGATACAAAAACACTCAAAACGGGGTTGAATATTGTTGAATTAAGTTGGGGCTAATGCTGCCTCCAAACATCAAGTTTGGCCTGAAAGTTTCTCCACACCTTGTAAACTGCAACCTAACTTGATGTGTAAACTGAGAGCAACGTACTCTGGTAACAAGTAATCAAGACTCAGCCAATCGCAAGCAGCCAAATGTTCAAACCACGGTCAAATAAGACAGACAGGAGTAGTGACCAATCACATTTACTTCCTTTTTTCCTCTATGCCACTTCCTTTTCCCTGGCTATAAATATAACCTGCCCATGTGGTGAGGTGGAGTATTCTGAACCATTTCTTCAGTCCAGGCTGCTGGCCAATTCTAGAATCACAAATTAAGCTGATTCAGATCTGCAAAACTAGATTTATTGTAATTTTGTCCTTTAACAAGGTCTTGATCATTAAGTGAATTGATGTTGCCCAATTTGCCTGTGAGGGGGTCCTCACTTCCGTTCCACCCCACTTCATCCATTCTTGCTTATTTATCTTTCCCACCAGGCCAGTCCCTCCTGTGAATTCCCCGCCTGTTTCTAAATGGTTGTTGAAAAGGCATTTCCTGCTGTTCTAAAAGCCAGCTGGTCCTTCTCACTTACCTCTTTGATGGGTCAGCCATCTGTCCTCAAATCTGTGTAGGAAGACTCATCTCCCTCATCGCATAGGATTTCAGGCAGAACTAAAGGAGACCACCCATCCAGCACAGCCACCGCATCCTCCCCCAGAACCACCCAACTGTCCCAAAGTCTATAAAAATCCATTATGGCAATGCTAACTGGAGCCGTGCTCTTTATTTAAAAGACATACAAGCAGGAAAAACCTCTGTCTTAGGACATCTCTATTCATCCCACATGCCTGTTCCTATTTTCACTCTATTATTTCATTTCTTAATTTAGCAACCCAAGCACTCCATGAGTTATTTAGCAATTACTGGGGGACGCACAGGTCTAACACAGTGTAGCAAGGGGAGGGGTGACAAATGCCCATTAGCACCCGGCCCAGTAATGGCCCCATAATGTCGCCTTGCACTTAGCCAGATGAAAGCTGCTATATATTCTAAGGAATATTAAAGGGTGTCAGAAACCTTAATTAATTCTCAGCACACTGGGAGGAAAGTATTTACTCCCATTTGGGATTCCAAGAACTATTGCACAGAGACGGGGGGCGTGTCAAAGTTAAAATATTCTAAATCACGCTCACCTTTTGCTATAGAAGAGGTGGGAAGCACCTTCGCCTCTGGCACTGCTCCTTCATTCAAAAAGTATCTACTGAGGCAGGAGGATGGCGAGTTCAAAGCCAGCCTCAGCAAAAGCAGCAAGATGCCGAGCAACTCAGTGAGACCCTGTCTCTAAATAAAGTACAAACAAAATAGGGCTGGGATGTGGTTCAGGGGTTCAGTGCCCCTAAGTTCAGTCCCCAATACTCCCCTCCACAAAAAAAAAAAAAGATCTACTGAGTGTTAGACATAGACCAGGCACAGAGCTAGGCTCTCAGAGGATCATGGATGAGCCAGAGGACAGAGTCTCCAGCCGCACGGAACCTACAGCTTCTGGGATGAAGTGGCCATAATAGGAGATAATTCATGAGCTCATTAATCACATAAACAACCTGCAGAAAAATATAAAGAAAAACTGCTTAGTACTGAGAGGAGCCTGGTGGAACCCTGAGTCTCACGACAGATGGACCCGAGCATGACTACTATCGTCAGCTCCCTGCCCTTTGGCAGCTTCCTGACCCTCTCTCAGCCTCAGATTCCTCTACCCAACGTGATTCTGCCCAAAGGATGAAGTCAGACAGCGTATATTATCTCTGCCCCAAAGTAAGTGTTCAATAAAGGTGAATAATTACAGCCATGATGATTATTTTCTAATAACCTCTTAAATTGTGGGTTCGTTGCTCACCCAAGGATACATCAGATAAATCTATAGGAAGTTCTGGAATAGCTCAGAATTAAATGGACCTCTAACGTTCTGCTCAGCGCAGCGGGGCCTAGACTCTGGTGGACATGCCTGAGTCTGTTACACCTTCATCTCCTCCTGATGCCTGGAGTTTTTCTAAAACTACCAGGTAGAAGACAGAAGGATGGGGACCTGGTGCCTTCCTGACCCAAGCAGAGGACAAGGCTTCCCCTGGTTCTTTCCAGAGCCTGCTACTAGGAACCTTAAGATATGTTCACTATATTAGCCAGAGGGGAAAAGAGTCTCAGCTTTGGCCTGATATTCAATATTTCATTAAGGGCTTGCATAAAGGCTGATAAAAAAAAAAAAATGTGTGATACAAAGTTGGGACTTTACCTTGCAGGCAATATGCTAGCTTCATAATGGAATCAGGATCCCAGAAGACTTCCACCAGCTGGTGTGGAAGGCTGAATTACACAACATGAAACTGAACAGAGATAAACACAAGGTCCTGCCCTTGGGGCCCAACAACCATCTGGATGAGCCCTTAACCGGGAAGCAGATGTGAATGCACCTGGCCGGATCTCACCGCCTGCACGTCCAGTACTCATCCACAGCATCATGTGGCTTTCAAAGCTAGCCAGATCACTTTGGGTTGTATTATTGGAAGTAGAGTTCTACAGCAAAGGAGGTGACATTTCTGTCCTGCTGCACCTTTCCTTAGGTTTCAGGTACAGTTCTGGGAGATAATAGCCCTTGAGTCTCGTGAAATGAACAACCAGAGAAGTGATGGGAATTTGGTAGTGGAAGAAACTGGGAGGAATTAACATAGGAGAGGATTTGGGGAGTAGGGGGGATAATTGCTTTTTCCAACTCTTAAGAAGCTGTGAAAACAGTCGCGTATTCGGGCCAGGTCCTGCACTAACTGCTTAGCCTGCCTCCACTCCTTCATCCCTCAACGTAACTCCATCATCACCCCAATTTAAAATGGGGACACTGAAGCTGATGGGGGCCAAAAAGACCACATGCCAAAGACTGAGCGACAGATCTCGGATAAGAGCTGAGATGAGCCCAACTCCACAGTCAGCGCTTTGACCATGACCTTAGGATATGCTCCCCAGAAGACAGATTCCTTCCACAGGCAGATGCCAGCTTACCCGTCTGCTCTTCTCCTAAACTGGAAGCTCCTGAGAGGCACATTGCTGCCTTGATCATCAACCCAGTGGCCGCACACAGTCACTACGATCACTGCCTTCATCCCCTGGGGCCGTCTTAAGAAAAAGCCACCACCTGGGTGGCCTCAAACAAGTTTGCCAAGTCTGAAAGGTGCTGTCTGGGGGCCAGGCTTCCTCCTGGGGGAGACTCCTCCCTGCCCCGTGTGTAGCTGCTGGTGGCTGCCAGCCTGGCATAGCTTCTGGCTGAACCATCTGACCTCTGCCTCCGCCAGCACCTGGCTTTCTTCCCTGGGTACCTCTCTCTTGTCTCCAAATCTCTCCTGTCCCATGAATGTCTCAGGCATTGGCCTGAGAGGCCACCTTGACTGGTCAGAACCTCATCTGACCTCCATGGTAACCACGGAGACCCTATTTCCAAATAAGGTCAGCTCCCCGGGTTCTGAGCAGACAGGGATTGGAGGGAGAATGCTACTCAGCCCGGTCCCACGACTGAATAAGATGAGCCACAGTAGGCAACACGGCACAGGTCAGAAGGCAGGGGCTCAGAATTTAAGGGAAGGATGTCAAAAATAAAATTCGAGGCTGATCTAGGAGAGCGTCTTTTCATTCAACAAATGTTTACAAATGTCAAGCATACACACGGCATGGAGTCACCCGGCTGGGACTTTCCAACATGAATAAGGTCCTGTCGTTCCCCTTGTGAGTCTCTAAACCTTGATGGAAGAACAGACCGGCAAAGAGACCACCCAGGGAGACACAAGAAAGTTCGCTCTGAAGAGTTCTGAAAGCCTAGCGCTGAAATGACTTAACGCCACCTGGAACAGAGGTAGGAGAGAGTAACTAAAGTGTCCAGGTGAGTGAATTCTCCAGGCAGAAGTATTACAGGAAAACTGTCATCTTCGGCCCAGAAGCTATCCTTCCTCCTTCCGATAACAATTCAAGAATGTCCTTTGGGAGACTCGTCCTTCACTCTTGGCACTGTTGATGGAGTGGGGTGGCCTCACCCCACAACTCCAGGGGGTCTGGGCCAGTCAGTGTGTTCTATTTCCTTGACTAATTATAGCCTAGGGGACAGTTGCTGGGGATGCAGGAAAGAGAAGATTGGATTCCCATCGTGTGGCACGCTGGAAGCGTGCAAGGTTTGCAGCTGTTAGAACCATCTTGCAACCAGAAGGGGAGAACCTTGAAGTTGCCAAGAACGACAGCAGATCCTGGGAGCAGAGCCATTCATTCGTAAGAACTGCACCGCAGGCTGGATCCTGTTAACGTGATCCATGTTCTGAACACACGGTACCTGAAGCCAAACCTACGCAAAGACCTTCGTGATATGAGTCAATAATGTTTTTTTTATTTTTCTTAAGTCAGCGTGGAACTGGATTTCCTCCAACCAAGGGACTCTTGTGCAAGTTGACTCTGCACAAATGGCATGTCAGGAGTCACAAAAAGATCGGGAAGCATTCTAGGAATGGTCTAGAATTCAGTGAGGCTGATGAATGAAGTGACTGGTGGAGGAGTCCCCGGAACGGCTTCACCTTGGGTTTAGGTCTCATCGTGGAGTGTCATGTGTCTTCCAGTTCTCAAAGTCCTTGATCTTCTGAGTTCATGTTCCTGAAATATTTGCAAGAGGAAGGAAACGCTAGCCCAAGAGAAGCAGCCCTGCCTGAGTTATGGCCTCAGACCCTAATGTGTCTGCTGTTGGGCACTTTATCTGTATCCATCCATCTTCCAGGAAACAGGGAGTCAGGAGTAAGAATCACTGCCCTCAGTTTCAAGCCCACAATCCTTGGGTGTGCTGATCACCACCCAGCAATAACCTTCACACACCACATGACCCCTGGCCAAGCCTCCCCCTCGTCAGGTACTTGCCACTCATCATAAAGGGGACTGCCACCTCAACTCTAGATCACTCATAAGAGCAGGAAGCAGAGCAAAGCCTGGAGTCACAGCTTTCTGTACTATATGTCCCCGAGTCCCACACTGGGTTTAGCAGCTGTCCCCCAGAGGGGCAAGATTTCCCAGGGACTGCCAGAAATTCATTCTCGCCATTCGGTCTGCAGAGTTGGCAAGCACAGGCAGACAGGCTAGGCACCTGGACACACAGACTGCTGAGCATCTCAGGAGTGCCACAAATGTCTGAGGCCGCACGGGAAGGGCACCGGTCCCTTTGTCTTCAAACAGCACCATGTGGAAGAGCAGCAAGTCTCCTGCTGCACCAGGCTCATGCCTGGTGTTCGGCCTGATGTCTCTGCTACATCCAAGAGGACAACTTCAGACAAAGTTAAAGCTGCAGGAAGTTTGCTGATCCAAACTGGTCTTGGTTATCTGGTTGTTTCCCTGTTCATTATCCATCTAATCCTCAAAATGTCGGTTCTGTGAGAGCAGCAACCTTGTCTTTTTGAATCAGCAGCAGATCTCACTGACTTAATGGTAATAAGCAAGTAACATCACAGCAGGGCTAGGATGAGCCAGGCGCCTCTCTCTCTCCCCGTCTCTGTTTCTCTCTCCTTCTCTCTCACCGTGTGTGTGAGCCTTTAAGTAACCCCATAATAGCACTATCATTAACCCAACCTACAGGTCAGTAAACTGAGGTTGAAGATGAACAACTTACACAAGGCCACACAGCTAGTATGTGGTGAAAGCAGGATTTGAATCCAACAATAAGTGGTTCCAGAGTTATGCTCTATTGCTACCTGTACGTTACCTTTCAACTGTCTGGGGCGTCATTAAACAAGAGTTTATGAGTGTCTACACCAGTCACATGGGTTGATCCTTGGGATTCTGCTATGCATAAAAGGAGTGAAGAGTTCATTAAACATTTTCTGTGGGGCTGGGTGGAAGGATGGAATTAAGGATGGATAGGTGGATGGATGGATGGATGGATGGACGGACAGAGGGAATCTGAAGCAATGATCTAATAGTGAGAAGAGTTAAAACTTTACAACAGTCACATCTAGGGGTATCTGCAGTCCGGTCCGTTCTGAGCTGAAGTCCACATATTTTAGAACTGACTAGAATAATACATAAGGACAGAACGAGGCAAAGTCAGAGGCTTCAACTAAAACGACATAAAGAAGAAACAGTGCCCAGTCACAGGAGATGTTGCAGATAAAGAGAACTCTTTGGATAACTAGATCCAGAGGGACAGTGTAGGGTGGCCACAAATGTCTGCCTTTCTTGGAAATGCTTCTCTTTACTAAACGACTGTGCAGTTCTTCCCATCAAAGGGGAAATTTGTTCCTCTGATCTTTCAACCTGGCCTTCCCCAGGTGACTTGCTTGGTCCATGAGACGTTAGCAGAGGTACCATACCAGCAGAGAAGTGCTAACACTTTGGGGTTTGCGCTGCTGCTGCTTTGGAGACCACGCGACCACTCTTCCATGAACTTCCTGCCTAGCTAAGTCTGTTAGTTAATGAGGGACACATGGCTGAGTGGAGCCAATTGCTCCAGCTGACGCGGAGCCAACTGGCAGGTGTGAATGGGACCCTCCGACAACAGGCAGCCCCTGACAAGCTGCCAGTGGACCTCAGACCCACCTGACCAGTCAGAATCAAGTGAGATGATAAAATGGCTATAGCTTTCAGCCGGGAATGTTAGGGTGATGTCTTATGTTCTGAAAGCTCACTGGGATAACGCATCCCAAGAACCCCGAGTTCCAGCAGATTGAATGAACGTGACAGAATAGGAAGCCATTTCTTTCTGGGGTCTGTCCTTGAGACAGAGGAAGAGAGAATTTCAGCAAAAACTCTCCTTGTCAATACAAGCACATGAGCTGATCACACTCCAAAATATGAGACAGCTTGCAGGCTATTTATTAAATCACTTTTTGAAATAATTATTCTATAAACTTTGATGGAACGCCAATATGATTGAATCCGGTAAAGGGAGCAGAAGCTGAGCTGGCCAAGGTCCTTCCCCTGCCTCGGGCTAGGTCACACTGGACCTACAGCCGACCCCACCCTACCCTCCATCACCAATACCCTTTGACCCCTTCAAAGACAGGAACCCAGATTTATGTCCCTATCCCCGTACAGTGGTGAGTATGACCTTATGGATCCATTTTCACAAAGTATGGAGACTCGCCAGGCTGTCTTGAAGTCACCACTGGAACGTTTTGAGCAGAAAGTGGCATAATGACAATTGTCTGGTCTGAGCCTGGATCTTCAGCCAAAATACCCACCCACACTTTTTGACAGCACCCAGGGGGGAGCGACAGCCATCTGAGCTCTCAGCACAAGGAGAGGACAGACTCTGAAATTCCACTGTCTGAGTCAAAGCCAGGACTTACTGTTGGTGCTAATTAATTTCTCTGCATGTCAGTTTTCTTGTTTGAAAAAATGAGACAGATAATAGGTGCTGTTCATAGGACTCTTGTCAGGACTAAACGAGGAACACCATGTACCTGCAGATACCTGGCTCACCAGAGCTATGTACTTTCTAAGTGTCTGCCGTTATTTTTCAGAATCCTCTTTCTTACTTCTATTATCCCCTCCTTCCTCCTCCCCTCTCCCTCAAGCTCCTGACATGTTGTTTTGACCATTTGGCACTAACCTGAATTTGGTTTCCTTATTTAGACCCTGGGCATCTTCTTTGTGGCCATCACAAAATATGCCCCTCACATCGGCTATTGCTCAGTCCGCAACTCTTGCTCCCGATCCTCCTACCTCTGCCCTTTCTATTGCATGATTTCAAAACTTCATTGCCATCTGAAGACTCTCTCTGCCATTGCCACTGTCCTCCCCCTTTTTCTCCTTCCCAAATATTCCTCCAAAGTCCCTTGCATGCCTCAGTCCACCGGGTATCTGCTTCTCCTTGAAGAACTCAAGTCAACTTCCTCTCGTACACAGTTTTCCTTTGTACACGGTTCCTCAACTTTCTCTGCTCATCGCTACCCCGCGCAATATCTTCCCAAACAACTGGAGTCCAAGACCTAGAGCATCTGCCTCCCTTCTCCACTTACCAGGAGAGGTGGAACTAGGAAGAAGCATCTTCTGCCTCCCACGTTCTACATCTTTCCGCCTCTACTTTAAAACCCAAGTGAGATCTCGCCACTTCCTACCAGCCCACTGCCACCATCTTGGCCCAGCACCAAATCAATGTGGGTACCATTCTCTCTTATTGAACCATTACCAGGTTTTCCTAGCTGATCTCCTTGCTTTTGCACGAGCTCCTGTCCAAACTGCTCTATTAAAACTAACGATCCTGTTAAAACTCAGTCAGATTCTGAGACACCCTGGCTTCGTGACTTCAGATAGTTTTTCATCTCACTCAGATTAAATCCACAGTCCTCATTAAGGTCTGAAAGACTGGCTTCTGCCTTCCCACCTGTTCACTCCACCATGTCTACACTGGCTTCCTCTCCCTCCCCAAGTTTCCATCTCCAGAACTTCCCACCTGGTCTCTTTTCTGTCTCTACATGTCCTCCTGAGGCCGACCATTGGATTCATCCTCTGGCCTCTGAACTCTTTACTCAAAGGCCACTTTCTTAGTGAGGACCTCACTGGCCACCCCACCTGAAATTTCAAACTTCTCCTTCATATGTGTTTCATGACACTCATGACTACAGAACAGTTTTATATTTCAATATGTTATCTTAGGCATTTTTGTGATAAATCATTAAGCTCCAGGGAGCAGAAATGCATTGTGTGTTTTATTCACTGTTGGATCTATAGCACTTATAACATCATCTGTCACATAGGGGATGGACGGAAAGATGGAGAAGGGAGGGAGGGAGACATGGAGAGAGGACTGAATAGATGGAGGGATACAGGAAAAGAGGGATAGATGGGAAGATGTGAGAAGGGAGGGAGAGAAGGAAGGATGGAGGAGAGAAAGATTGAGAAAGGTTTTGCAGGTGCTGGAACTCTGTGAGGCTTACCATATGGAGAAGCCAATTGACCCAGCAAGGACATCATTGATACCCTTGGGAACAGACCTCCCTGGATATACCCTGAAAGCCTCCTGCTTGAATTTACTCTCAGTCATTCCTCAGGTTCTCTGTTGAATGGGAAAACATAAAGTTAGATGCCCTGTGACATCTACTTGTGAATATCCCAAAGATAGAGTTGAGTACTCCGGGATGATCTGAATCTTTCGAGTGAGATGGACAGAGACCTGAATCTTGGTTCTGTACAGTCTTGGCCAGGTTACTTAATCTCTCTGGCAGTCTTGCTTTCTTTACCTTTAAAACCAAGAAAGCAACATATTTACAAGAGGTGAGGATCAGTAAAGAACACGTGTAACTGGCATAAGAGTCTGGAATTTAATAAGTGCTAATGATTGCTTAATAAATTATTAACAGGGATAAACTATTCTGTATCTCAGTTTCCTTGTCTGATTAGTAAAATGCCTAGAGATAGGGTCTCTGGGAAGATCGTGAGTTGATTCTGGGCTTGAAACAGATGATCTGATAAATGTTAGCTGCTTCTCCTACTGTTACAGAATGATGGGTTTTGCAGATAGTTGATGCGTGGTCAAAATTCCACAGCTAAACTGGGTTCCCAGCCAAACTCCTGAGCCCTTCCTGAAACTCCTTATGAGACATGGACCTTCACCCATTTTGCATTCAAAACAAAAAGATCAGAAAGAAGTCCAATAATCTGCCCAGAACCACTAAGTTTGCATGGGGCAAAACTAGGATCTGGACCAAGAGGCGTCTGCCTCCTACACCGATCGCTTCCAAACGCCCAGCCCCTGTGTAGGAACCCCCGGCCACACCTGCCCTTCTGCTCCTGTTCAGAGAGGGATGCTATTTCACAGTCCAGACTTTATCTTGCTCAAGGGGAAGCTGTGAACCTGCACCACCAAAGCTGTTTCTCCACAGAGAGCAAATCACCAGCCTGATCCCTCAGGCTGAGACTCTATTGCCAGCCCTTCCTGCTCCCCAGGAGCAGATGGCTGCTCTGGGGCCATCTTTCATTTAGCTCCTTCCTGATACCCCAGGAACCTTCAGTAATTACTGCTATCATTCTTGCATTAAATAAGAGCGAATAAAACCAAGCTTGCAAAGGTAAGGTAGAAAAGTAAACACACAGAGACGCACACACACTGATCCACGCGCACAAGCACTTAGAAGCCACTGGGACTTTTTAGACCTGCCAAAGAAACTCTGAGCCCATCATCCTACCCATGAACCTGCCAACACAGAAATCTTTTAATCTGGTTTTCTCTTACAGGCAGATGAGGTCTTTTATCCACCCCCTCACCCCCACTTCCCTGCAGGGGCATGGCAGGGGGAGGCAGCGACTCCATTAACAAGGGCGATCTCTGTTTCTCTTGATGCCTAACCAGTTTTTAAGGTTGACAATCTGAATTATAACATTTTGCTCCTTAAAGAAATTACTCACAAGGAGTCTAGCCTCCGGAGGAAATGCTAGGTTTTTCTTCTGTTTGTTTGAATTATGGACCTTTTTCAAAGTGAGGTCTCACCAAATGGGCTCTGTTTATGCAATATTTTCTTCTCCCACTTAAACAGTGGTTGCGTTTCTTTTTCTTCTAAGACGACCTCGAAATCTAGCAGGCTGTTGTCCCATGTCAAGGTGCTCCTGGGCGTCTGCTGTAGGCTGGGAGAAGGGACATCTGTTGTCAGGGCCCTGGGCTCCTACAAAGGGAGGGAGCAGGAGGAAGAGAGAGAAGCAGGTTGTGGAGCCTGCTGTTCCTTCCGGATTTAGCATCTTACAATGAATCTTCAATTTTTCAAAAAAAAAAAAAAAAAAAATCACATTTTTGGCATAGAAGTTGGTGCCATGGCAGAAGTTCTAATTCCCTTTACAGGATTCCAAAGAAAGTGGTTCAGTCCTGGCTTTCCCCGTCTTGACAGCTTCCCTCTTCTTTCAGATGGGAGTTGGGCCGAGGCAGAAGAAGGAGAAACAAGGTAAGGTGGGCACAGCCTCTGCGACAGTAGAAACGTGTGCATCTCGTGAGAACCGTCCTGACTTAGGGTCCCACTATCTCGAAAGAACACTCTGGGGAGACACATCTGTCAGTGCACCTACCCACCTGCCTCTGTGGCCCTCTACCTACCTGTCTATCCACCGACCTAGCGATTATCTCTCTGCCTCTCTTCCCATTTGTGTCTTTTACAATAGGGTAAACTGAGATCCCATGAATACCTACTAAGCTCCTGCTGCATGTTAGACTGGGAGGCTGAGGAACATGTTTGTGGATAGGTAGGTAGAGAATAACTCAGCTTCTGACTTCATTCCCAATAATCTTGATTAGGATCCTACTAATTGAGTGATCCTTAATCATGATGATAAACGATTTCAACATTTATTCAGCTTACATGTATTAAGCACCCAATACGTGCCAGGCTAGTGAAAGACATCATGGCTGAGTTCCAGGGATTGAATATGTCTTTGTGGTTCCGAATGCATTGAGCTAGTGTGTGTGTGTGTGTGTGTGTGTGTGTGTGTGTGTGTTTATTGAAGGTGAAGACAGAGGATGTGCAAAGTTACAGCAGATAGACTACCCTGCAGTATGTGTCTGGCTAGACTAGCCTCGCTAGCACAAGATCCTAAAGCCAGCCATGGGTCACTCTAGGGCCAGCAGATACTTCCCTTCAAGAGAGAGTTCCAAGTCTAGGGATTGACCTCTTTTCTCCCCTTCTGGCTCAACAACCCAGAAGAAATGGCTCCATTTGCCGCTGCTCTGCTGGTTTTTAGCTTCCTCAGTAGCTTTCCTCCTGGCCCCTCTCCCAAGACTTCCTGAGAATCCTCCATACACCTTTGGGAAGTTTCCTAAAGACAGTGCATTGTTGTACAAACCAGGCCCAGGAGCCAGGTCAGACCTAAGGTTTAGGGATTGACGGGTCTTCTATAAACTCAGTGCATGGTAGGATTTTAAGGATAGATTTTTATTTTATAGTTTGTTTTCATTCCATTGAAGGAAAGACAGCTGGTGGGATGTTTTCTGGGGCCTGATAAAGTCCAGCCCTACCTCTCCTCTCTGTGATGGATGGACAAACCTTCCCAGACTCTCTAACTTCTCATGAAATTATGAATATGAGACTTGGGCCAATGGACTAGCAATATAGACATTAAAACTGTTCTGCAGGATTCCAGCATGTGGAAAAATAAGCCTTACTGCTTCCTCAGTAACAAATGCTATTTTTTAACATGGAAGAATTAGCCATCTAGTACCAAGGATGTCTCTAGCCTTCAGTAAGATCTGTATATTGCTTAGAAGTACAGGATTTACACTAACATATAACACACATGAAATATGGATCATTATTCACTGTCATGGACGGAATAGGTCCCCTCAAATTGAAAGCCTTAATCCCAGTATATCAGAATGTGACTATATTTGGAGACTTAAGAGAGTTAATTAATTTAGGTTCCTTAGGTATGTTAGATATCAACCCCTTCTCAAATATATGGTTTGCAAATACTTTTCCCTATTTCATAGTAAAATATAGTAAAAATAGTCTCACTGTGTGGTCCAGCAGTCACACTCCTTAGCATCTGCCCAAAGAGTTGAAAACTCACGTCCACACCAAATCTATACATGGATGTCCACAGCAGCTTCATTCACAATGGCCCAAACCTGGAAGCAACCAGGGTGTCCTTCAGTGAACGGATTAATAAACTGTGGTACAGCCAGACAACAGAAAACAATTTGGGGCTACAGAGAAAAAACCAGCTGAGACACAAAAAGATATGGAAAATTTTCAAGTGCATATCGCTAAGTGAAAGAAGCCAATCCGAAAAGCCTTCACACGACGTGATTCCAACTACATCACATTGGGAAAAGGCAAAATTAGAAAACTCATTCAAAAGATCAGTGGTCAAAATATATTTTACTGTCATGTAGAACTAAAAAGAACAAATTAAAAAAATAAAAGATCAGTGGCTGCCAAGGGCTGAGGGGCAGGGAAGAAGAAGTGGAAGACAGAGTATTTTTAGGCAAATAAATCATTCTGTATGATACTATAAGGATGGATAGATGTCGTGATACCCTTGTCCAAGCCCAGAGACTGCACAAATGCACCACACCACAAATGAACCTTAAGTGAACTTGGATGGTAGGAGATTAAGATTGTCAATGCAGATTCATCAACTGTAACAAATGGATCAATCTGGCAGGGGATGTTGGTAATGGGGCGATCTGTACCTCTGTGGGGGCAGGGCAGACGGGAAATCTCTGCATCTTCCTCTTCATTTTGCTATGACCCTAAAACTGCTTTAAAAAATAATAAACTCCAAAAAATAAATAACACAACAAAAAAAGCACCTGCATTCCCAGTCTCTCCTACTGTCTGGGTGCAGTTTGCACCCACTGACCTGTGCAAGGTATTGGTTTGAACTGAGTGGGAGGGTGTGTCTGCTGGTGCAGATCACTTCCTCAGTGCAGAGCAGTGAGGTTCCAGCCCCCACAGCCACAGTGGTGGCTTGTGACGCAGGAGTCCCCCCTTGGACAGCGCTCCTTTGGTGGTCCCCTTCTGTTGTATGCTTCTACATGTTCTGCATAGAGTCTGTTTCCTCATCTGCTCCAGGGACTCCGTGAGCTGTGTACCATCGTAAATGCCACGGTGCCTACACGCACCAGAGTGAATCCTGTTATAAGCAAACAAAAACTCTGGCCAACAGAAAAGGCCTAGTTTTATTGTAATATTTTGGGATTTTAAACTGTTGTCATATGTGAAAATGTTTTGTTTGCTCTCAACTATTTTTTTAAATGGGAAAGTAAGACGATTACAATAAAGTTCTCAAAAAATGTGAATGCATGATCATAACCTCATAATCATGTGCCTGTTACTTGGGTCAGGAAGATAATAAAGGCAGTACCTCAAAATCCTGCTGCATGCACATTCAAATAATTTGACCAAGATCACACCTCCTTTTCTCACACAAACACACACAACTGGAGCTATACTCATGGATTTCTTGATTTTTTTTTTCATTTTGTCACTTACCCCCCCCAAAAAAATGTGTTTTGCCAGCATTTGGTAGAGCATGTCAGAGAAACTGATTTTAAATCTGATTTTAGATTCTGGTCCAACACTTATTGGGTGAATTCTTTACCTCTCTTTGCCTCAGTTTTCTTAACTACAAAATGGGTATGATTCTATAGTTTCCCTCATAGTACAACTATGAGAATTAAATGAAACTACATGTGAAGCAGTCTGCTACAATATGCTCTCATTTATATAATCTTGTGTTCGGGATCACTAGAGGAACAGAATCAACAGGAAGCATGATTACAAAGGGGGATTTATTTGATTGGCTTACACAACCAGAAGCTGGAGAGTCCACAATGGCCGTCTGCAGCTGGAGAGCTGGGGGAACCAGGAGCTGCGCAGTCCAAGAGGCAGAAGCCCCAGAACAAGAAGGATCAACAGTGCTACCCTAGTCCAAGACCAAGGCTTCTGGAAACTTCCTGGAGAATCACTGACAGAGTTTCCCTTGGAAGAGTGAAGAGGGGGGAGTCCATTGTCCTCAGATGAGAGAAGGAGCGATCAAGAACCCACTCAAGAAGAGCCAAGCTTGCATCTGCATCTGCTTCCTTACTCTTTCAACTTTTATTCCATCCAAACCACCACCCTATTGGGTGGTCCTGCCCACACTTAGGGAGGGTCTGCACTTCAGTTGGCTCTCCCACATGCCAATTATTCCTAGACCCGCCCTCATGGACACACCCAGATGCCTCTTAATCATTGGCATCTCTTAATCCAATCAAGTTGACAATTCAAATTATCCATTGTAAATCTATTTTATTATATTCTCTATCCTCTTTAGAGATTTCTCCATAAGTTTATTATATCAGTGCTTTCTGTCTTGCCAAAGATACATTTCTTAAAACTGTTAGTCTATTAGAAATACACATAGAAAAGACTAAATTAACATGTGACTATAGAACAAGTGTCTTCTTTCTACTTCCAAAATTCCAAGAAACACTTTTAAAGAATAAATCTATAAAAGCCCAAGGAAGTTTGTCTGCTCTATTAGAGGGAGTATGTTAGAGTAGTCCCCACATCACAGGAAATGATTGCTACAGAGGAGTAAGTGGGTTTGAGTTCCAAACTCGAAATAACTACAAAAATCTGCAGGTCTCCAGGGTAGTGTCAAGTTAAAAATATTAATGAGTGACATTCAGAGAAACCAAACATAGAGAAGACACATACACAATGTTCAAAGCTTTACGGCTATAAGGAGGGATTTTTAAAATAACACTATGTAAGATTTATACCAGCAAGTTTGAAGACCCATGCAAAATGAATGACTTCTTGAGAAAATATAGTTTCCTGAAATTGACTCAAGAAGAGGTAGAAAACTTGAGAAGACCGAAAACCACTGCAAAACCTGAAAATGTTGTCAAAAAAAACTTTTCAGGATGAGGAACTAAGGAAGAAAATTTGGAAATAGCTATTAAAATTAAAAACACACACGTCTTTCAACTGGGAAACCCCACACCTGAGAATCTATCAAAAATACAAGCACCAGTAATACAGAATATGAATTAAGGCTGTCACCGCAGAATCATTTGCAGAAGGGGAAAAAAAAAGCAGGAGATAAAGAGAATGTCCTCCTACAGAAAATTATATAGCTGTACAAAAATGAGCTCGATCTTTATCAGTTGATTTGGAGCAATTTTCAGAATGTACTGACAGTGAAGAAAACAAGATGCATCCGATACATATGTGTGCATTGTGATTTTTGCAAACAATAATCAAAATAAATCCTTCTGTGTGTGTGATTATGTATGTGACTTTGTATAATTTCCTGAGAATAAAAACAGCTGCAGAAGGCTACATACCAAGCTGTACGCATGTAAAAATGGGAAAGAGTTGGAAGGGAGAATGTAGGGAAAGTGAAGAAAGGATTCTAGCAAAAGAGAAGAAAAAAATTTTTCATTTAAATGAAGAATTTAATAATAAGATGCTTTATAAGATGTGTTATGATCCTTTCTATGCAAAATTACATGTCTGTGCCTGAGTATATATGTATGTATTTCTGTTCAGTGAGTGCAAACTTTAAAAAGGTAGAAAGTTTCCCAGCATAGTCTGTGAATCTTAATAACAACACTGGATAAACATGGCACATACACCATGATAGCTTAGTCCCACTTACAGACATGAAGCAAACTACAACCAAATCCAGAATTATATGACAGAATCATGGCCACAGAGCAATCATTTCATTCTTCCAAAAAGAAAAAAATTAAACAAACTGAAAAATCAATGGCGCTTCTTGGATCCATCAGAGAATTCAAGTCTTGGTGGTAAACCACTATGTTGTCATCCAGAGAGACAGGTGAACCCAGAGTTGCAATCAAGATCTGCTTACCCCAAAGAAGAAGCCCCTGGAGCCACACATTGGTAGAAACGACTGAAAGAAAAACTGGGACAAATTGCTGGAGGTGGAGCTGGACTAGTGTGAGTTAGACTCTTAGAAGTCCTCGTCTTAGAAGGTCTCATTCTCTGACACCTATTGAGTGTGCAATGATTCAATTCCATGTGACACCAACTAGTCAGAGTTAGCACTGACTCCACAGGTTAAGGGGCTCAGCCATGAATGGGGTACCACCTACCCACACTTTGCCCAGATAGCTACAAGTTCAGGCGTTCCCACCGTCACTCCTTCAGGTTAGAGAATTCTCTAGAATGACTCACAGAACTCCAGAAACACTGTACTTGCATTTCCTGGCTTCTCATACAGGACACACATCTCAGGAGCAGCCAAAGGGAAGAGGTGCCTAGGGGCAGGGCCGTGGGGTTCCCGCGCCCTCTCTGAATCCTGCACTTCCTCAGCGCATCAGTGCGCGCATCCACCCGAGCTCCCCAGTCACCGAGCCCTTCAGAGGTTCCGATGGAAGTGTCCTCTGGGACATAATCAATTAGATACGGCCAAGGGTAAGTCAGCTGTCTCCAGTCCCCCCCTTCCTGGAGGTTGGGGATAGGGCTCAAAATGACGACCTCTAACCACGCTGGTGGTCTTTCTGGTGACTGGTCCTCATCCTAACGCTACCTGGGGTCTCCTGATGGAGTCATCTCCAACTCCTTGGCATACAGAAGACAGTAAATTCCAAGGGTTTCTTATTTTTCCCTAAGCACTTTCCCTTTCCCCTACTCTACTGATCTTTCACCTATTTATTTATAGTGTTGTTTTTAATTAGTGCCTTGTGACTTCTAAAGATGAGATGCGCCGTGGTGTATTTGCGCATGTGCATCGGAACGCCTGGCCAGATCCATTCCGCCATTCTTCCCTTTTTCCATCCTTCCTCCTTTCCCCTCAGCCCCCTTCCTCAGCTCCGCTGATGTCTCTTCTATCTTCATAGAATCCTTCCCCCTCTTTTCCTGTCTTTTTTAATTTTAATTAATTTTTTATTTGTTCTACATGTTTTTTATTTGTTCTACATGTTATGAGAATCGAGTGACTTCTACTGCCATGTAGCTCACACATAAATGGAGTATAAGCTCTCATTTTTCTGATTATTCTCTTTCTTTCTTTTCCTTCTTTTGGTCTAGCTTCTGTAGAAAACAATCAACCTTCAGCATTTTTGGATTTTTGGATCTGGCGTATTTCACTTGGTATGATAGTCTCTAGTTCCAACCCTTTACTGGAAAGTGCCATAATTTCATTCTTCTTTAAAAAGCTCTGTGCCAAGGACCAGAGACAAAAAACCCAAATATATATATATATATATATATATATATTTTTTTTTTTTTTTTTTATTACACTGCATCTTAAATCAGTTTCACCTCCAGGAACCCCACTAGGTCCTCCCTGTGAGGAGTGGAGGAAGATCCCTTGGGGCTCAGGCTCAGGGTGGAAGGAGAAGGCCAGTCATTGCATGATATGCCCAAATGCACCCCAGCGTCCTCCATGACAAAGGACTGCCTTCCTTCCAGGAAGGAAACCCACCCACGCTTATCCGCAGCCTTAGCTCACCTGGGGAAGAGCATTCTCTGCAAATTCCCGGTAGACCTAAAGGAGGGGAGGAAGTTCAGAGGCCTGTGGACTCAGGCCCACTACAACACTGAGATGTAACCTCCAGGTGGTAGGATGCTTCCCTTCCTGGCACCTTGCTGCCAGTTGGGCTCAGGTATAATAACAATGAATCATAACTGGAAGGGCTATAAGATGTGGGCTCTCTCTGAGGAGGAGTATTCAGGGAAGTTTTAGGAAGCCTCTGGCACCTAAGGCTACAGCAGATCAATCACTACCCAACCCATAGAGTCAGGTTCACATAAAACTTCACACCAAAGGCCTGTTCACCTCAGTTCCTATTACCTCATACATCATGTCCAAGGCCCAACAATGAAAACAAGACATGTTAAAAGGCAAAAATCCAAGGCCGAATGTTTTCTCTGATATGTGGATGCTAATTCACAATAAGGGGTGGGGGTGGATAGGGAAGAATAGCGTTACTTTAGATAAGGTAGAGGGGAGTGAGGGGAGGGAAGGGCCATGGGGGAAGGAAGGATAGTAGAGTGAAATGACATTATTACCTCATGTGCATGTATGACTACATGACCCATGTGATCCTGCAATATGTACAATCAGAAAAATGAGAGATCACACTCCATTTATGTATGATCCATCAAAATGTATAAATGCATTCTACTGTCATGTACATCTAATTAGAACCCATAACAGAAAAAAAAAAAAATTTTTAAAGAAAATTAAAATTTAAAAAAAAAGGCAAAAACCATAAGGACTAACCAACTCTGGGGATCCTATTGATGTAATTGACTAAATTGCAGATGAAGCAGAAATTATTTGATTATTCAAATAGACACTGGAAAAGCACTTCATAAATTTCAGCCCCTCCTCTTTTTCTCTTGGAAAACCACTTCCATTTCCAGAAAAAATGTCTACCAAAAGGCTAAAATAAATGTCAGTGCCAATGTCAAGAAATATTCTACCACATGATCCAGCAATTCCACTTCTGCATATACACCCCAAAGAATTAAAAACAGTCACCTGTGTTCATAGCATTATTCACAGTAGCTAAGACACAGAAGTAATCCAAGCTGCCATCGAAGGATGGATAAGCAAAATGTGGCACATACATACCATCCAATACCATTCAGCTATAAAAAAGAGGGAAATTCTGTGATACAACACAGCTTACAAGGAAAAGATACCTCTTCTTCAAATTAGATACAAGAGGAAAAATTAATTTAGGGAAGTATCTTGAGGGTAATCAGAATAAAGAGTTATCTCATGTTGCTCCTTGGGGAAACCTAATGCAAATATTTCAAATTTCCACTGTAAAATATCTATAAATTCAGTGCTCTATGAATTAATTCTCAACAGTATTTTTATCCAAATTGACCAACTACTTTTATAACTCTGTTCAGAGAATCATAACAATATTTTCTTTAAAAAAAAAATGAGGGCTGGGGATACAGCTCAGTTCATAGAGTGCTTGCCTGCCAAGCGCAAGGCCCTGGGTTCAATCCCCAGCACCACACACACACACACACACACACACACACACACACACACGGCTGGGATTGTGGCTCAGTGGTAGAGCACTCACCTAGAATGTGTGAGGCACTGGGTTCGATTCTCAGTATCACATAGAAAAATAAATAAAATAAAGTTATCATGTCCCACAACAACTAAAACGTTCTTTGTGGGCTGGGGATATAGCTCAGTTGGTAGAATGCTTGCCTCACATGCACAAGGCCCTGGGTTCAATCCCCAGCACCACCAAAAAAAAAAAAAAAAAAAAAAAGAAAAGAAGAGGGCCACAAGTTCTATCTGCTACACAACCATAACAATGAGAATCAAGTGACTTCGGTGAGACAGAAGCTTCCAGGACTCACCTCCTCACAGAACTTCACTTCAAAAAGCCATCCATGGATGAACATAGCTTCCCAAGAACTACGTAATTCAGGTGAGGGAGTGGAGCAGCCAGAACAGGGAAAAGATGCAGAGAAGAGGGCAGGAAGGACAGTCTTACATCATCCCATGTCCAAGCAGCCTGGAGAGAGACACACTTCACCTGGGGTGAGCACACCACTGTGCCTCAGACCCTCGCAACAAGCCCCCCTCAGTGAACTCTGGCACCTGGCTAGCCCCTGCAAGGCCAGGCTCCGGGCCAGCCCTGGACACAAGGCTTCATGCACAAAGCTGATGAGTTACACACACACAAGCACACACACCACGATTCCAGGCCAACCCCTCAGGTCCCAGGACCCAGGCCAGCCTCTACAGCTGTTCAAAGACAGCATCCATGAAATCAGGCTCAAAGAAAGCCTCATGGATCCAGGGCTGTCTGCTGTGAGCCCAACCACCAGGCCAGCTGCCACAGACCCAGAACCCCAACTCTCCCATGGAGTTATGTTCCAGGTTTGCCTGGTACCAGGCCAGCACACATAGACCGGGGGGCCAGATTCCACTCAGACCCAAGACCCAAGCCTTCTCACACTCCTGGTCTTCCCTAACAGCAGGCCAGCCCCAGTACCCACACTCCGGGCCCATTCCCAAGAATCAGGCTCCACAACCTCTCCCATCCTCCTCAGCACCACGCTGGCCCCAGCACCATACAAGACCCTGCAGACACAGACACCAGGCCTGCTGACCTTAGGACTCCAGCAGCAAGCCCACCCACAGACACTACCAGTGATCCCAGAATCTCTAGACAGGTGTAGGACTTTCTCTGCAGAAGCCAGTCTGTGAATACCAGACATGGTGACAACTTCTTTAAACACACAAACACAAATGCAAGGCCATAAAGATAAAAAAAAAAAATTAGGGAACTATTAAACCATCAAAGGAACAAAATAAAACACCAGTAACCAACCCTAAAGAAATGGAGATCTGTCATCTATAATCATCTTTTAAAATCTCAGTGATCTTCCAACTAAACCAAGTCAGAAAAACATTAAATATATGAACAAAACAGGAAGATCAAAGGCATAGAAAATGTTTTTAAAACATACACACAAATTCTGGACCTGAAAAACACAGTGACTGATCTAAAAAATACCATGGAGGTTTAACAACAGAAAATGATGCAAAAGGATGAACCAGCATCCCAAAGATAGGTCATTTGGAATTACAGAGGCAGAAGAGCAAAAGAGAAAAACTAGTTAGGAAAGTCTGTAGTACAGAGAGGCAAAGTGAAAGTGGAGATGACTAAGAAAGATGCAGAAGGAGCAGAGAACGAACAGGGAGCAGAAAAAAGTAACTTAAAAAATCAAGACAAAGGGCTGGGGGTGTGGCTGAGTGGTGGAGTGCTTGCCTAATATGCACAAGTCCAAGGTGTGATCCCAGCACGACGAGACTATGATGATGACGATGATGATGACAACAGAAATCTTCCACTCTCTGCACAGGAAAACAGTCATTCACCTTCACAAAATCCAAAGAACTCCAGCAGATTAAACATAAAGAGATCTTCATGGAAACACATTACAATTAAATTCCCAAAAGTCAATTACAAAGAGAATTTTGAAAGGAGCAAGAGAAAAATGACTTGTCACATACAAGGGAACTTCCATAAGGTTACCAGCAGATTTCTCTCTCTCTCTCTCTCTTTTTTTTTAACTTTATTTGCTCTTTTTAGTTATCCAGGACTGCAGAATGCATTTTGACAGATTGTACATACATGGAGTATAACCTCCCATTCTTGTGGAATGGGAAGTCTTCTTGTACATAATATGAAGTTACCCTGGTGGTGTATTCATATATGAACATAGGAAAGTCATGTCCAATTCATTCTACTGTCTCTCCTATTCCTATCCCCCCTCCTTCCCTTCATTCCCCTTTGTCTAATACAAAGTACTTCTAATCTCCTCCCTTCCCTTTGTGTATTAGCATCCACATATCAGAAAGAACATTTGGCCTTTGGTATTTTGGGACTGGCTTATTTTGTTTAGGCATGATAGTCTTCAGTTTCATTCATTTATTCCATTGTGTATATGTACCATATTTTCTTTGTCCATTCATCTGTCAAAGGGCACCTCATTGGTTCCATAGTTTAACTATTGTGAATTAAGCTGGTATAAACATTGATGTGGTCACATCGCATATGCTAATTTTAAGTCCTCTGGGTATATGCTGAGGAGTGGGCATGATCAAGTGAGTTTTAACTCTGATACAAGGATGGTGTTAGATATGAGGTGTCACCCACAAGCTCATGTGTAAGATAATGCAAGGTTACTTCAGAGGTGAAATGATTGGGTTACAAGAGCCTTAACTCATCAATACATTTATCCACTAATAGGATTAACTAAGTGGTAACTGTAGGCACAAATGGGAATGGTGGAGAAGGTAGGTCACTGGGAATGTGCCTGTGGGATTTATATTTTGTCTCTGGTGAGACGAGCTCTCTCTCTGCTTCCTGACGCCATGTGCAGAGTAGCCTTCCCCTGCCACACCCTTCCACCATGATGTTCCGCTTCACCTTGGGCCCAGAGGTATGAAGCCAGCTGTATCTGGATTGAGATCTCTGAAACTGTGAGCCCCAAATAAACTCTCCCTCCTCTAATTGTTCTTGTCAGATCTTTTGGTCACAGCGATGAAAAAGCTAACTAACACAGATGGTTCAACGTATGTAAATCAATAAAGATGGCCCATCACATTAACAGAAGGAAGGATAATGGCCACATGATCATCTCAATGGATGCGGAAAATGTGTTTGACAAAATTCAACATTCTTTCGTGATAAAAACTCCCAACACTTTATTATGTACCACCATAATAAAGGCCATATATGACAAAACCACAGCTGATGTCAAACTCAACACTGAAAAGATGAAAGCTTTTCCTCTAAAATTAAGAACAAAACAAGGAATCCACTCTTGCCACTTCTATTTATTGTAATACTGGACATCTTAGTCATAGAAATTAGGAAACAAAAGGAGATTAGTAAAAGGCACCCATGCTCAAAAACAGGTTATATTATCTGTGTTTGCATAGGATATTTTTTAACATTTAGGAAATCCTAAAGTCTCCGTCCCCAATTTTTTAAACCAAGAAACAATTTCAGTAAAGTTGCAGAATATAAAATAAAAACACAAAACTCAGTTTCATTTCTATACACTAGTAAAAAAAATGAAATGAAATGAAAAGATAATCTCCTTTTCAAAAGCATTAAAATGTAAATGTAAACAAATTTAACCAAGGGGTCTAAATATCTGTATGTGGATAGGAAAGCTGGAGGAATCAAGCATATTGTCATGATCAGAACAAAGAGATTTAGCAGGTCAAAGCAGAATTGTCCAGAAAAAGAATCAGGACTGTAGGGAAGAGTACGTGTAGCATCAAGGAGGAATCTCTGAAAAGCAGAGAAGGTAGGTGTGATTGACTTCAAAAACTAGAGTTGGCAGAACTGATTGTGGATTTGGAATATTCTTAATAATACAAAATTCATCTTTCACACACAAAGTTACACTGCAGAAAAAAAGTTAAAGACTTGGACATTCAAAACCCCAGGTGATTAGAGAACAATACTGGATAACACTTCTAAAATACTGGAATGGGGAAATTCCAAGCCTGAAATAATATAAAGAATTGATCCAGGGAAGTATTGATTGATTGGACACTACCATTAATTTAAAACATCTATTTGACAAAAGATACTTTAAAGAAAGTTGTAAGATCAGTACAAGACAAATAACATTGGAGGAGGAATTGTTTGCAGACTACATGACAAAATTAGCATTGAAATTCAGAATATTCTGAAGGCTCCTACAACGGTGTTCTGAAAGAGAAGAGAAAGATTGCTCATTTTTTCAAAATGGAAAGATATGCACTAGAAATCCTGAAAAAAATACATAATTAGCTGGCAAATGTTTGAAGAGATGTTCTGGTTTACTAGTAATTAGGAAAGTGGAGTCATTTCAACAATATCAAGAAGAGATTGGCCATTAGTTCTCATATCCAGTTCCCCATGGCTGGGTTCTTTCCTTTCAGCTGCCTTTTCATTAAGTATCATCTTTAATCCCATGAGCTACTTTATATGGTGGCATTATATTTGTCCTTACATTTTTTAGGATCATTTGATGTTACTACCCTCGCCGATGTGAATTTTGAGGGGATTTTTTAGCCATTCAAAAAAACACACATTTATTGGTGATGTTGGTTTTTCTAGGATGACTTTAAAAAAAAAAAAAAAAATACCCTAAACCAAGTGATTTAAAATGCCAGTTTGTTATCTCACAGTTGTAGAAGCTATAAGTGTAAATCAGGATGTCACCAGGACCAAGTTGACTCTGAGTCCCCGGGGGAGGGAATCCGTCTTTGCCTAGTCCCAACTTCTGGTGGCCCCAGGAGTTCCTGGCTTGGGCAACAGCATTTCAATCTCCGTCTCCCTCTTCAGATGGCCCTCTGTTCTCCCCTCTGTGTGCTCCTGAGCCTTCATATGGCAGTCTCTGCTCTGTGTCTCTCTGTTCTTCTTATAAAGACATCAGTCATAGACCTTAGAGGTCATTACCAATGCAATACCCCTATTTCCAAATAAGGGCAGATATCCTGGGACATTGGAGAAAGATTTCCATAAATACTGGAGGAGGACCCAAGAAGGCGACTTGGCTGAATCTCAGATATTTTGCCAGTCAGAGAAGCTACTCTCCAAACACTACTATGGTATGACTCCATTTAGGGGATGTTTTCCAAAAGACTAAACTAAAGGGGAAGAGATTAATACTTTCCAAGGGAAAGGAGTAGAGGAACGGTGAAATACAGAGAGGCCACACAAAGGGGAATCTTGAGGGAGGAGGTGACAGAATTGATAAGTCAATATACACCAACTTTGTTTCATGGACAAAATTATTAAAATGCTGTGTAAAATTACATTGAGGGTATGTGTAGAAGGGGTACATGAAACATAAATAAATTTCATGTTTACACATGGATTTCATTCCCCTGATACCACATTATATCCTTGCCGATATTACAAAATCTGAAAAATATCCAAAATCTGAACATTTCAGCCTGTACTGGAAAAGTGAGTTTCACTATCTGATAATTCAAGAAACTAAGAGTGGTTTTGAACCTTCAGACCGTTACTCAGCCTTGCTGTTTTGAGGTCCATCCAAATATTTTGACTAAAATCACATCCTGTATTATTTCTGCCTCATAAAATCAGCCCCAAGCAGAACTAAATGATCCTGAGATATTCCCACTTTACATGTACAGACCTTGATTTGATAGTTTTTCCCCTATTGAGAACGGTAATGCAGTATCATTTACTCATTAGCTACCTCTCAAATTGATGATTATGGAGTCAATTCCTACAAAACCACAGAATTTCTCTTTTAAAAAAAATCAAAGAGGAACAATGGGATAGAATCATTTTGGTATAATTAATACAGCTCTGATGTGAACTCTGTTCATTACTGATGAATCTGTAACGACATGATCCTTCCCTTCCTGGAAGAATGGGTGTCTCCGGTACTGTTCCATGATCACGTTATTCTGCTCACACTGCAAAATACACATAAGAAGCAGTGTGTATTTCTTGTTGATTCAGTCCCTGAAGATGTACAGGTCAGGCATAATTTTTAGGCAGGACTATTCTTGGTTCTACCATGTTGGAATCTGAACGATCTCAGTACTTCATTTACCAAAATACCCAAAGACTTAAGAATGTGCCAGTGTATTAGCATGTACATGAAAAGAAGAATAATAAACAACTAGAATATCTGAGGCATATTTCTTGCTCATAATTTAATTCCCTTATGGGCATGCTAGCTGGCTGGGGCCTTTCTCCATGTCTCTTCTCTCTAGATCCCAATCTGCCAATCACCTTGACCAAGAAAAACGGGACAAATCTAAGCATCTCAAGCAAGATGACATGGAATGTGTCAGACCAGGGAGAGTGGCTTCAAGGCTAAGAAGGCCTCTGGACTCACACTGCCTGGGTTTGGGTCTCTGCTCCAACAGTTCCTAATCCTCAAGTGTATGATGGAGACAATAACAATAACTTCTTCACGGAAAATTAACACCTCCTATAAAAGTCATTGTCTTTATCTTGAAAGTGACTGAGACTATTTAAGAATTCTAAATAAGGAGGTTCTTCTTGGTTTTAAGTGGAAGAGAACATCTCCTTTAGGTTGTGCTGTGGAATACAGAGAAGAGGAGTTTCCACGGACACCAGGGTATGATGGGTTCACTGTCTTATGTGAGGTGCGTGGATATGTCGGGGTGTTAAAGGAGGACCTGAATTTCAGGCTCTTCAGAGTCTTCATCAGTAACTGCAATGTAGACTGAAGACTTTCTGGATCTTCTAAGCAGGAATGTCTGGTATATCCATGGGTACCATGAGTCGGAGAAGCTTCCAGACTGTGGATGTTGACATGGAACACTAAGTACATACGAGTGAGCAAAGAAGTAGTCCTTTGGAGAGAGTCTCTAGAATAATGAAAGGTGAGGATTTTAGGAGCACTTAAGGAGTTTGGGGGGAAAAGAAGCCAGAGAGGAGGGGGACAAAGAAGATCCAGAGGAGGCAAGTCAAATGAAGATGGAGGTCAGGAGGTAGGAGTCTTTGTCATGGCAGAACTGCTGCTTTTCTCACCAAAGCCATCTAGCCCCAGCAGGTCAGAGTCAGACCTGCTTCAAATTCCGGCTCCCCCCCCCACTCACCCAAACTGGCATGAGTCCCATAGCTTCGTTACGTGTCACCTTTTCATCAGTAAAATCAGACAGTACCCAACTCACCCAATGTCACCATCCCTGCATGAGGGTGTAAAATGCACAGGGAGGATTTGCAGCCCATGGTCCCTCACTGTCCACCCTGCCCTCCTTGTATCATGGGGAGACGGAGGACATTTTTTAGCTTGATGGGCATGTCTCCTGATGGACAGATCACGATTTAACCACCAAAATCAAGCTAATGGTAACTCTGGGAAGTAGTATCCATACAGGATGAATTCTTGATCTCCAGGTAAAGTATGTCCAATGTACCTGCTACCCACAGAGCTCCTGTTGCTCCACAGTTCTCCTGCCTGGCCCCACTGCCCTCCACTTGGCAACAGAGGTTGTCCACTGTTTCTCTAAACTGTATCACACCAGCTCTGACAAAGCTCCCTTCCAGAGGAACGTGTGCTTCCCCCACCTCGGGCCACTCGAGTGTGCAGGGGTGAAGGATGAAGAATCAAAGGCTTGTCTCCAAAGGAATCAGCGAAGAGAACAATAATGGCAGCCCTTTAAGAGGAAAGAGAAGGTCACCTGATGGCTGGAGGAGGCAGCTATGGGGACAGGCAGGTGGTTGGAGCAGAGGGCAAAGAGGAGGCTCTTTACCCAAACAGCCAGCTCCACAATGCCAGCATGCGCCAATGCTCACAGGGATGGGACAAAAGGGAATGACGAAGATGGGCATTAGCAACAGGCCCTGTTCCAGGGTGAACAAATAAATAATCAACACAAAATAAAACCACCTGGGCCTGATGCCCGGTCTGCCAGTCATCCACATGGCAAAGCCAGCCCAAATCTAATCCCCCAGTAGAACCCAGTGTGACTACAGGATGGAGCAGGAAAGTGAGGACGTGCTGCATTATTTACTAGTGCTTCAGTTCTTGGCCAGGTCTGTTCGTTTTCTCCAAGCTCCACTCTTCAGGAGTCCAGTCGCTCAGGACTGCCAATCACTAAACTCTGCAAGTAAAATGGGAAATTACTGCACAAAAGGTTCAAGGAGAGTCCCCAAGACTTCGCAATGGGCCAAAAGACACACGACCTCCTTGTGCATGAAAAGAATATTTCTACATGAAAAGCTGTTCCTTTTTCACCCTCTGCCAACCACGCCCCTGTTCTCCTGAACACAGAATGGTTTATGGCCACTGTGAGAGGCTGCAGCAGCTCCGGATGAGGGCTGCGCTTTCCTACAATGTGCTTCTGGGAAACACCAATCTCCTTCCTCCCCTGGCCGGCCAGCCCTCCAGGTGCAGGAACAACACACCCAGGAGACTCAGAGTCTCTGCAGGACTCTGCAAAACCAAGAACAGCAGTAGTCATGGGTCAGGGGAGGTTGGCAAAGTGAGAATGAGACACAAGGAAACATGGATTTTGTTTTCTTTCTCTTGAAAAGAAAAAAAAGTCTATTGAACAGATACTTAGAATAGAATGCAGACCCAGATTTTAGAGGTAATGGACTGACTTAGAAATAGAAGAGGGATCCTCTTAGGCTTCACACAGGAGGTGATATCTGAACTATATTTTAAAGACTGAGTAGACTGTGTCAAGGCATTGAAGATGTGGGGCTTTTTTTCCCACACAATTTTTGCATTTTTGATGCCACAAATGAATGATTTTTTAAGACACTCTATGCTCATTATGAAACATAAAATAAAATAAGTGACCCCCCCCTAAAAATTGAAAATAAAAATGCAAAGTAGTAGTCCAATGGAAAGAAAAGAAAATGGAACTGGTAACACAAATACAAGAAAACAAGGTAAAATTAAGGCAAGAGATGTCATAAGAGAAAGGGAGGTTTATTTCATTAATGAAAGATGTGTTCCCTGAAGAAATCTTTAAGTCTGTAAAGTTAGTTGTTCACCAAACAACAGAACTTCAACTAATTTATATACAGAAAAACCATTCGGAATTTTATACACGAAATGACAGTTTCCTTGTTCAGAGATTCACAGATCAAAAAAGAAAAATGATAGAAAGTAGGATTTCAATGATGATGGTTAAGCATGATCAAAGAAGATGTTTTCCCATGTATAGATAATGTGTGTCAATATGTTAGTGCGTGCACTGCTGTGTGCATATTGTGTTAGCCCACTTTCTGTAGCCAAGAGCACAAAATCACAGACTGGATGCATTCTAAGGAAAAGACAGCTATTTTGGCTCCTGGTTTTGGAGGTGCAAGGTCAAGGGGTGGCATCTGGGGTGGCCTTGCTGCTTGTAGAGTCCTCAGGTGACACAGGCGTCAGGTGGAAAGAGGTAGAGTGTGTGTGTGTGTGTGTTTGTGTATGAATAGTGGTCTCTGCACAGCCACCAGGATTTGATGAGGGTCCACCCTGATGGTCGTTTTATAAACAAACACCCAGGCAGCTCAAAGGCTCCACCCCTGAACTTCATGTCCATTAATCTTCTACCCTCTTTCCACCTCACAGCGGTGATTTTGGAAACCCTGAGGATGCTCAAACCACGTCCAAACACAGCATATGTCTAGCCTGTGTACCGAGGATACAGATAACCCTGAAAAATTAATTTATTAATATTTTTTAATGTGTTTATTAGGCCACAGGCAAAATCTCAATGAAATTCAAGAAAGGTTTAAAAAAACAATTTTAAGGCACAGGGAGGAATTAATATGATACATTTAGAAATTATTCACAAATAACTCTGCAAAACTATCCATTTGAAGATTTAAAACAGCTTGCTAAATAACTCTTGAGTTCAATAAAAATTCAAACCCGAAACGAAGAATGAGAACTCTACGAGATCTAAATTATGGGATGTGAGCTGTAGGCTCAGGGAGATTTATAACGTTAAGCACTTGTATTAGAAAGCAAGAAAGACTGAAAATGAATGAACTCAACATCCAAACCAGGAAGCTGGGGAAAAGGAGAAAGAAAGGGATGAATAAAGATAAAAACAGAAATAAATGAAATAGAAAAGAAAAATAAGCAGCAGCCGTCATAAAACTAAAAGCTAGCCTTGTTAAAAGAGCCATAAAACAAACAAACTTCTGGTAAGAACGATCAAGAAATAAAGGGCGCACAAATAATAAAGTTAAGAGTGATAAAAAGGACGTAACTATAAATGTAGGGAAACTTTCTGCTACGTATAAATTTATATCAATACATCTGAAAAACCTAGATTAAATAGATTAGTATTAAGAGTTTTTAAATTACCAGAGTAAACTCATTGAGAAAACAAAAAGTTGGTAAATTTTTAGCCCTCCCAAATCACCAGACCCGGTGGCTTTATGGATGAATTCTAACAACGTTCTTATAACTAATAACCTGCACTTTATTGTGACTATTTTAGAATATTAGAAAAGATTAAAAATTCTCCAAATCATGCTGGAAGACCAACATAACACTGGTACAAACTGCATCTTACCAGAAATAAAGATCCTCTAAAGAACAGATGAATTCATACATAAATATAAATGCCAAAATCATGAATAATAAACCAGTGGTTTTATTTTAGCAATCTTTTAATCCACTAATACAGCCACATGGTTCATGATTAGGATTTCTGAAATGATTCACTTTCATAAAATAGAAGAGAAACCCTGCATGTTCATATCTGTAGATGCTAAAAATCTTGATAAATATTTACCTAAGTTCCAAAAGAAACCTCAGCAAACTAGAAATAAGAGATTTTATTTCATCTGATACATGATATTTAGCACACATCTACTACAAACATCACACTTTGTAGTGATACATTAGAAGCGTTCCTATTAAAACAAAGAATAAATTAAAAAGTCGATTATCACTGTTAATGTTCAGCATTGTTCTGGATATTCCAGACACTGCACCACACTTAAAAGAAACCTGAAAGTCATTGAAATGGTAAAGAAAGCCATAAATTGCCATTACTCCCACAGGATCTAATTTTTTACCTAAAAAATCACTAAAATCAACTAACTCTTTAATTAAAAAATAAGTTACTAAGCTGGCTAATTGCAAACAAACAAAAAAAAAAACCAATGGTTCTCTTCATCACAAATAAGAATTTATAATGGGGGAAAAATCCCCATTATGGTACCAGATGATATAAAATACTTGATTAAAAACATAACAAAAATTATACCAGATGTAAGGAAAACTCCCCAAGCCTATTAAAAGATGTTTAAATAAGCTAAAAGATGCACTGTAACCCCTAATCAAAAGGTCAGGCATGAGTCTAGAGTCCCAATACAACCCCATTAAGAATCCTATGTGATGTTTTAATGAAATTTAATAAATTGCAAGTAAAACTAATCTGGAGAAATAACCATGAAAACTATGCCTCCAACAGTCCCCCAAAACTTTGTTGCTGGGGAAGGAGTCAGGCAAGGGTATTTGCCCTCCTGGACAGGAGCATCAGCAGACACAGGAGGCTGAGCAACTGAAAGATGATGAATGGAACCAAACAGACAATATCGAAACAGAGCTGCACACACGCGAAGCTCGATTATGAAACAGAGAAAACTCACCATCCACCCCAAGGGGAGAGTGGAAAAGTCCTTTTCCACAGTAGACCGTGAATAAAATTAAAATCCAGATTGATTTTAAAACACACACACACGAAACTCAAACTAAGAGTTTATTTGGAAATTCAAAACAATATTTGTAATAGAAGAATGAACACGAAAATCACCAACAAATGTAATGACCCAAGTCACTACCTTCAAAACACAAATACTTGTGAGCTAAACGCTACCATAAACTTAAGATGCTGGTGGCAAACGGTCAACAAATTGGGATGAAAAATACAACTTTGGTGATAAAGAACACCAAGCATCAGTACTCAAGGGGCAGGGACTGTGGGTTACTTAACTCGAATCTATAAAGCACCAATTCCCTCCCCTCCCCTCTCCTCCCCTCCTCTTCCCTTTCCAGTACTGGGGATGGAAACCAGGGGCACTTACCACCAAGTTACAACTCCAGCCCTTTTTAATTTTTTTTTTTTTTTTTTTGAGCCAGGGTCTCGCTAAGTGCTTAGGGCCTCGCTAAGTGCTTAGGGCCTCACTCATTGGAAGCATCCATTTAAAATAAGTAAAGAAGTAAATAAATAAATGGAAGGCCAGTCAAATGAAGGAAAGGGAATGGGGCAAGGGAGCAGGGAGGGAGACAGGAAGCAGTGGGGATTGAAATGGAGGACACTGTTCTATGTGTGTGTGACTATCTGTCACCACGAACCCCTCTAGTGCGTATAACCATAATGCGTTAATACAAATATCACCAAAATCAGAAGCTCTTTCCTGTTTCTTTTGCGTTTTCCATCCTTAGTGACATTATAAACTTCCTTGCAGATTCTGGAAAGCTTCACCTTCCTGACATAAAGGACAGATGCCACCAGCACTGGTATTTTAGGACCAAGAGAAAAACGCCAAGAGACTCAGAGACCCCAGCGCTGACGAGACTGCACCCCAGGAGCCAATGCCGAGGGCCTCCTGTCCCTCGGCTTCTGGTTGAATAAGAGAAACTGACCCTGTTGGTTTAAGACCCTGTTGATTCAGTTCCTTCTTCCTTTCAGGGGACACTTTTCACGTCAGACAGGACAAACCAAAACGGCAAATAACGTGTTTTAGCCTTCAGATGGGCAAAAATGAAGAAAGAGAGAAAAAGGACATCTCGTCCTGTCGGAGGGTGGGAAACATCACCATCATCACACGCTATTCCTTGGCACGCTCCTGCTCAAAGTCAATTTTTCAGGAAGAGTTCATCAAAAATTTAAACGGGTCTTCCCTTTGACCCAGCGTTTCCACTTCTTAGACTCTATCTTACATTTAAAAAAAAAAAAATGTGTGTGTGCCCCAAAAGATACATGTTCAAAAAAGATCACTGTTGGATTGTCTTTAGTATCAAAATTTCAGCAATGCCTTACATGAGGATCATTAAAAGGAGGACTTCAGGAATAATCACACACAACCATTGGAAAGGGTAAGAGCCACTGCATACACAGACTTCAAAAAATGCCCAACATGTTGTTTGGAAATAAAATAAAATTGCAGACATATTCACATTCTAAATTATTTCTGAATAAAAACAGAATCCCCGCAGAAATGAATGAACAATCCCAATTTTGTTTAATAAGCAACAAAACTATAAATGTGTCCATCCAAAAGCACGGATAAGAGTCTTGTAGGATGGCTACCCAGCTGTTAAAAAATGGATGCATCTAGGAAGAATGGTAGAGGTGCCTCTCTGCTTTTACACGTCTCTTTTTTGCTTTTTTTAAAAATAAACATACAGTTATTTGGGGGATTTAAAAAAATAAATATGTGAAAAATATGTTTGCCTGTTCAGCAGGTTGAACTCACTATTTTAACTTAAAACCTGCAGGTGAGTCCAGGAACACCAGCACAAAGCTTACATGGAGCAAATCTACATCAATTGCTTTAAGAATCCAAGATACAAACTTCAGGAGACTGGGCCAACTTGAGAGAGGCCATTCAAAACCCATTAAAATCAAGTTCAAGCAGCGTCAACCCCGATCACCTTGCATCAAGCCGTCCTGGTTCTTGGAATGATAATGCAGTCCAAGGCTTGCGTGATAATCACAGAACCCTGCATGGGGAGCCCCATGCTGCTGCTACGTGTGTACCAGGACTCATTAATAGCCATGATTGAAAGACTGGGTCTGATTAGAGTTGTTAATGTAGATGATCATTAGACAGATCCCCCACCATGTTTGTTCCAAAGACTCTTTGCAAAAGAAGCTGAGCTTAGTTCCTTTGGTAGCTGGTCTCCAAGGATAACTTTCCAACACTTCTTCTCCCAAAGCACCATGCCTACCAGTATCCACGTCCACTAGTTATATTAATACCTACTAATACCTCCTTCCCCTCAAATTTAGACTGGCCCTGGGACTTGGATTGACCAATAGAATCTGTGTAACTGATGTTAACTGTGAGGTCTGGTCATAAGCCTTGGCGGTTCTGCTGGGGCTTTTTGAATACTCTTGGAAAGGGGTATATCGCTGAAGCCACCATGCCGTGAAACCACCAAGCTACATGAGACACCAGATGGGTGAGCTCCAGGGGACAGTGTCACGCAGACAGACAGCATCAAATGCCTGCAGAGGACGTGAGCCCAGGCAGGTGGTCCTCAGGAGGCATCAGCTTAGTGGATCTGCTCAGAACACAAGTGAGAACAGCCAGCTGAGCTCAGTGGATCCCCACCACTATGAGAAATAATAATTAATTGTCATTTCAATTCACTGAATTTAAGGGTGGTTCATATGTAGCACGATATAAGCAGAACGCTCATTCATTTGCCAAGAAGGAAACGATCCTGGAGAGGCATTAACAGAAAGTTAGGCTGGGGAAGGGCCGGGAAGAGCCCAGGCTCCTTGTTAAGACCTGAGAATAGCTTATATTTATTGCTTATATCGTTCACCTCTTTCTATAACTCATTTCATGAAATCTGCTATCTCAGAGGCAGGCAGAATTTATATAGCCCCATTTCATAGGCAAAGAAACAAAGGTTTTTGGAGATACAAAATTGCTAGTTCAAGGTCACATCACTAGCTGGGTGCGCTGGCACATGCCTGTAATCCCAGCCGCTCAAGAAGCTGAGGCAGGAGGATGGCGAGTTCAAAGCTGGCCTCAGCAAAAGTGAGGCCCTAAGCAACTCAGTGAGACCCTGTCTCTAAATAAAATACAAAATAGGGCTGGGGATGTGGCTCAGTGGCCAAGTGCCCCTGAGTTCAATCCCTGGTACCCCCAACCTCCTAAACAAAGATCACATCACTAGTAAACAGTGGAGCCAGCACATCTGCACACTCTTGGTCTCTCAGGAACGCCGACAGAACACTCACAGGATCAGGTACTCATAAAAAGGCTCTAAGCTCCTAGAGATCCAAAGAACGCTGGTCCCTAGAGATCCTGATTTCGGGGAATCTGATGATGCAATGGTGTTTCAATGACTTCCTCACAATGGGATTTTACAAAGCACAAACACAAAGAAAGGTTTCAAGTTTAATTCAACTAATTTACTGGGTATCCAAAACATCTCCATCCAGGCCCTAGATGCTAGGAAGAAAAAAAAAAAAAAAAAGATGATAAAAAACACACAATTTCTGCCTTCAGGAACCATCAGCGTCCATGGCGGGAGCGAAGCAGAGAAGAGAAAAATCACAGCACAGTGTGAAACTTCAAATAATTAAAATCTATACGAAGTGTTTTCAGAGCAGACTGGAGAAAGTCTACATTGTTTGACTACACCGATACTCTCAATTTATTTTAACACGAACTCATATGAAATCCTGAGATTTCCACTTCAGTACTTCAAGTAACTCACTCTGCCTGAAAGAAGCGCCATGTGCAATTCCCAAACTGAAGCCAAAGCTTTGAAACTCCCCCAGGTGACCTTTTCTTCAACAAAAGGCAACCTCATCTGAACCACTTCCCTGCCCGCTGGACGAGGGCGTGCTCTGCAGAGGGACTCGCCATCTGACGGACAGCCCAAAATGTCAAGGAGCCATTGACTTGTGAGTTGGTGCCAATGCACTGCAAATATGGTTTCTTATAGTGGTGGGAACTGGGCTCAGCCCCAAGTGCCAGATGGTACTGAGTACTCAAGAATAAAGCCATCTGCGGAACAACTCCTTCTACGGCCGTTACAATTTGTACTGATTATAAGCCTCTATCAGAATGTCTTTAGGATGCTTATCCACGGATAATTCTCCCCCACAGCCTTCATTACAGCTCTGAGCTTAAGCTACACTTTCAGCTATAAGAATGGAAGAAACAATGGATGACTCTTCCCCACACCACCCACCCGTGTGATCTTGATCTTGATCTTGATCTGCACGATGCCACCTTTCATTCGAAACCACTCGAATCCACGTGTGAAGGGCTGGGGATATGGCTGGGTGGGGGGAGAGTGCTTGCCTGGCACGCATGAGACCCCCTAGTTCCATCTCCAGCACAGCAAACAAACCAAAAGCCCACAGAGGAAGCCTCATCTAATAACACCAGGAGCTCCATGAAATTTACCTAGATCTGGAGGAATATTAGAAGAACTAAAGACAAACTCCATTGGCCCAACTATGAGACTCATCTCTCCCAGACAAAAAGCCTCCTCAACCAGGGATGGCTTCTGGATTGGGTTTAGAAGCACAGGGTCACCCATGCCTCGCATCTGGGTGTGGCTTGCAACCATAAAACCCTGGCCTGCTTATTTGATCGAAGCTGTAAGGATATGTGGTACTTTAAAAGAAGAGGGTCACTTGGTGATGATATTCTTTTCTGAATCAATTTTGGTCCCTGTAGGTTGGTACATTATTACCACACAATGCTCAAAGCATAAAGGTACTCATAAAATGAGTTAATGACCCATTTAAAAGTGCCCTTTATAGAAAAAAAATCACTTTTCCAAGAAACTGATATTACATTATCTTTACCTTTATAATATGATAGCATCTAAGAACTATTTATATGGGAACACTGACTAGTCCGGGAGATATGTGATGGCCAACAACCTATTTGATATTGGGAGTAAAATAAGGTCTGAGAGTTATTTATCAGTAACTATCTATCCAAACATTCTGTCCTGGAACAGCCAAGATTCCACACCGACCTCACAGCTCTGCACTGTGTGGCGAAGCTTCCAGATTGCAGTAGATGGCTTCTCAAAATGGCCCAGAGGAATCCTAGACTGATCTCAAGTTTCAACTGCAATAACCAAAGCTGTTTGCCAGCTATTTGGAAAACAAATAAATAAATAAATAAATAAATAAGTTTCCTAGAAACTTTTTGAGGACATACGTGTCTAAGGGATTAATCAACAGTGGACAGGAACCTAATCTGAACTGTCTCCCTCACACTCCATCATGCCCCAGCGAATTATCAGGACTTAAGTGACATGCAGTCCATGTGGACACCTCATGTTGTAAGAAGAGGTTAACCAGAGATTAATAAATAAATAAATAAATAAATAAATAAAACCCCATGTGGCGTTTCATTGATCAACACGTGGTGGGCGCCATAATTTGACCATATCTTGCTGGACTGAATGGCTGTCAAATAATACAAATATTCCACGATAGAAAGACCCCACAGACAGTCTCTTCTCCTTTCAATGACCAGCATTGGCTTCTTTCCAACAAAGGCATTGGACCTGCCTTAAAATGGAGCCCAGGTGCAATGTCTCAGGGAGTTCAAAGTTCTGATTGGCTCTATTATTAAAATGATGTTTTTCCAAGAGGAGCATGTCAAGGACAGGAAATCCCGTCCCCAGTCACTTTGGGTTGACGAGACTCACTCTTGAAAATTTGTTACAGATTAAATAGACTCTCTTCAGTGAGGACTCTGTTTTTATAAACACTCAATATAACATAATATCCATGGTAAGGAAAAAAAAAATACAAAAACAGTTCAAAGAGCCATCTCTGACGGGCCTGAGATCAGAGGTCACTGATTCAATGACAGTATTGAAAGGAGAGAATGTTTTCATTTTCCTGATAATCCCTGGAAACTGCTGAGAGATCATGACTGATGGTCCTAAAGGTAGAAAGTTCTACAGAAATTCTAATATATATATATATATATATATATAAACTGAGAAACAAGAAAACCAAGTGATAATTTTATCTTTACTCTCTGAGCACAAGATTCCCTTTGTCACTCAAAGACCAACAGTTCACTGGTAGAAGGACCCACAGTTCGCTTTCATGAGCTCTCCTTTGTTTTCTATATGTTGACCCCACACAACCAGAAATTTCTTCCCAAACAACTACATAAATAATAAAGTGATACACTCTCTACATTCCATAAATACATTATGTTTGTTCCAAGAAGTTAATCTTTCAAGATCTATTTAAAAGGATCAATACCAAAGACGATATAGACGCATCACTGGGTTTACATGTGTCTGATGCTTGAATCTCCGAGGCTTTCCATGCAGGTTGGTTCCTGGGCTGCAGCCAGTCTTTAGGTAGCAGGATGGTGACCTGACAACTTCTAAGTGAGTGGGTGACTCAACCTGCCAGATCCCAGTAACCAAAGGCCAAATCTCACACCGCCAAGGCCAATTGGGTTTCTTTTATTTATGTAGAACAGTGACACCTAGTGGCTAGGAAGGCAAATCACAAAAGGGAATTCTCTGGTGGCCCCTCCCACCCCTCACTGGGATAAGTAGAAAGAGTGACCCTAAACGGGCTTCTCTCTTCTCTCGGTGGAGCCCTGGCTGCATTTTAAAGGCGTCTCGTGCTTCGTGGTTGATGGACATCTCAGTGGGCTGGACCTTCTCTGGGAAGATGCAGAGCCAGTGAGAGTGCTCAAGACTGGAAGGTTCCATGAAAAGTCATAGGAGATGCTGGTGTTCTAACGATGGAGCATGCACCATGGAGGCCACCACGGTGCTTAACTAGCCACCAGAGGACCCTGGCGGGTGACCCAGAAGCTGTGGACCCAATGGCATGCTGAGAAAATTCTGTCAGTAACAGAGATAGGGAAGAATGAGCTGCAAATATAAATCGCAATCATAGACTGCTTGGTTTTCTGCCATCCAACTGTGAGTTCCTTGAGAGCTGAAACTATTATCTTTCCCTTTTGTTAGAAGCAGCTGCATATATGTCTGACAAATGGCAGGTACACAGAAAATGTTGAACGAAAGCAATAAAGGAAATGAGTCAGGTCAGATAAGTACTTCTGGGAAGTCGACAGGAGATAAGAAGCCTTCCCCCAGAGCTAAGACAGCTTTCAGCAAACTCGGCGTAGTTAAATAATAACAGTAATAGTAGCTGATATCCACTGGATACTTACGATATGCTATTCAAACGTCCTCCTCCATTAGTATTCCCATCCAGCACCTGGGAAAGCGGAGCTCACTTCCACAGGAGGCAGCAGCAGAAGGGAGTCGAATCCAGGCCACCTAACTCCAGGGTCCTGCTCTTTACTGTGCCCCGCTGCCCTTCCCCCATAAAAGTGGGTGATTTCCAAAAGCAAGTGTCAAAGGGAGAGCAGGACTTGTTTAAAGAGGGAGATCAAAGGATGCACTGCAAATCCAACTTTCACTCACAGGGATGCTCGTGGCCAGTGCGCTTGCCTGCAGCCTAGACCAGGCTGCCCTCCTTAGAACTCCCCTGCCCTCCAGAGAGGGGTGGGTATGCACTGGGCCGGACCCTACGCTGAAGGCCTCCACGTCAGCATAGTAACAGAAGAAAGCTCTCTCCCATCCGCTGCTCTTCTCCCAGGTCTTTTTTTTTTTTTTTTCTTGATAGAACCATTTTGCATTTTATTAATTATTGTTTTTTCATACATAGTTATGGGGTACAGGGTGATGATGCAATGCACGCATGCAGTATGTAATGATCAAGTCGGGGGGTTAGCATTTTTATAACTGCACTGCAATATCACACTGCATTTCGTACATATGCACCATGATTATGTAATAATAAAATTTATATATTAAAAAATATATATTTCTAATATAAATTATGTATAATGTATATATATATATATAAATATTTAAGGAGGTGGAAATGCTAACTATTCCCAGGTCATTTTTAGAAGAACATTCTATCATTTCTTGAGGGTTCCTGGGAAAGGTCTGGAAAGCAGACCTCATAATTCTTTCCCACATATTCCTTATTCAGCAAAAACCGTTCCCTCCCGAGGCCACCCGTCACCCTGCTTTGCCTGCCTAGGACCTTGGTCATTCAGAATGAGAGGAAAGCAGCACAGAGGCACCTGTCACTCTCAGGGTCTGCACACATCTTGTCTGAACACAAATGAGCTCGGTGACATCTGAGGATATTTTTTAACCCAAGAACATTCTGTGGAAGAAAGCCTTTGCTGGCTCTCGTTCCCAGAATAGAGCCAACGATCACATTGGAGAAGGGATAGGGTGCCAGCCCAGTGCCATCTGAAACCACCCATGAACAGCAGACTGGAAAACCAGCTGTAAAGGATGTGAACCCGTGCTCACGTGAGATCCGGAGGCAAGAGAGGGCCCCAGAGAGGAAGTGAGCACAGGACCACACATCAGCTCACCAATTCTCTTCTCCTTATTTTCCTTCAGTGTTACAGATAAAGAACAGCTGCTAAATACACCTGGGATGCCCCTAAAGATCACATCCAGAGTCTTGAGTCACCTTAACTATAAATTGCATGGGCTTCCTTTAATCTGAGTTCTTGCTACCTTGGGTTTTTCGTTCCTCATATCCTTTATTCAAGAATTATGCAAGGTTATATTCTGGGTCTATTGTAATTTAGCATTTAGAGTCCACAGTGCCTCTGGGACTAGATCAGCTCCTTGCATGATATTGTTTTTCATTTCTATGCTGACAAAACACACCATTTCAACTGTCACCAAGCAGCCAGTTCAAGCCCTACTGTTATCTTAGCTCCATATTGTCAAACAGGTGGATTTATAAATGTGTTACCTGAAGGAAACGGTTCCTCCAAATAGCACAAGTGGAGACTTTATTTATTTATAATTATTTGTTAGATTTGTACAAATGTTCCTATTGCTAGAAAGCCTCTGGCTAAATACAAATTAAAACACTTTTGACTGTAGTAAAAACAGCAGTGGCATCGTCTTAATTACCCATTGGGGGATGCCAGGCAGCAGGGATGGATTTCTTTCTTTCTTGCCGTGTGAAATGTGACTGCTTGCTTAGGGAGATGAACTTTCTGCGTACGCACCTCCCACCCGGCTCGCCTGGCCACAGGGTCTACCTTCATGGGATTCAGGCATACAAGTGCCCAGGAAGAAATTCATTCATGTTGTGACATTTTTTTTTTTTTTTTTTTTTTTTTTTTTTTTGGAGTGGGGCAGGGGGCTTCCCAGAACCCATTCACCTCTTTCTGAAAGCATCTTGATTTTTTTTTTCTTTTGTGTTTGGGGGATAAGGGTGACTTCTTCTCTCCCATTCTGTAGGCTCAGCTGGAAAGTCAGAACGACTCTCTCCCAGTCCGGAAGAGATCATCTCTTTCCTCTTCTGGTCTGGATGTGGTTTTGATTTTTGCTGCCCAGTATCTCAGACCCCTTTGCTTTCTGTCATTTCCACGAATGATCTTCCAATCTTCCACTCCATTCTCCCATCCCCTTTAAATTTCTCCACTAAGATCTCTTCTGCTTAAGTGATCCAATATCAATTTCTGTCACTTGGGATCAAAACATCTGACTTCACAGAAAGAGGGTTAAAATAAAAATAAACAATACCACCGCTCTTTGGCTTAAGGTAGACATACAGATGTTTCCAATCTCAATCGGACTCAGGCAAATTACAGAACCATGGCTTCTTTAGTGAAAAGAGGCGGCGCAGACAAGTCAATTAAAGTGAAGTGTCTGTCTTCGCACACGCCAGATTTTGACACCTGCCCCTGCCCCTGTTGTACCTGAGCAAGTCCTTCAACCTCTCTGCTTCTCAGTTTCCTCATCCATCAAATGGGATGGCAGTGACAGGAGGGATCACCATGAAGTGCGTGTCAATGGCACATGAATCTTTCATCATCTATCAACTGACACATGGTAACATCCACACTTGCCCTCCAAGAGTTTACAGGGTGCAACGTGTGAGACACATTCTGAACAACATCAAGTGCAGACAAATCTGAAACTAGGAAAAAACAGATACGCTGTCCTGTGGTTTGTGCACAAACTGAACTCGCTCACAGAGCAAAGCCCTGTCTGCCCAACCATTCCACTAGTAGGGGATGTTTAGCAAAGAGTCCAGGGAGTTGATGTTCGAAGACAGGGAAGGAGTCAGAATGGCAATTATCAAGAACACAAGCCACAATAAGTGTTGGAGAGGATGTAGGGAAAAGGCACACTCATACATTGCTGGTTGGAATGCAAATTGGTGCAACCACTCTGGAAAGCAGTGTGGAGATTCCTCAGAAAACTTGGAATGGACCCACCATTTGACCCAGCTATCCCACTCCTCGGTTTATACCCAAAGGACTTAAAATCAGCATAGTACAGTGATGCAGCCACATCAATGTTTATAGCAGCTCAATTCACAATAGCTGAACTATGAAACCAACCTAGGTGCCCTTCAACAGATGCATGGATAAAGAAAGTGTGGTACATATACACTATGGAATATTATCAGCCTTAAAGAAGAAAAATGAAATCATGGCATTTGCCTGTAAATGGTTGGAGCTGGAGAATATCACACTAAGTCCCAAGAAAACAAAGCCTAAATGTTTTCTCTGATATGCAGATCTAATTCACAATGCAGAGTCACTTTAGATTAGGTAGAGGGGAGTGAACGGAGGGAAGGGGACACGCGGGTAGGAAGGATAGTAGAATGAATCAGACATTATTACCCCATGTGCATATATGACTACAAGACCCGTGTGATCCTACAGCTGTACACCCAGAAGAATGAGCAGTTGTACTCCATTTACGTACGACGTGTCAGGGGGCATTCTAACTAATTAGGACAAATAAAAACAAAACAAAAAAACACATAAAAAAAGAAAAAGAAAAAACAAAGGACAGGACAAGGGAAGCTGTTCTGGAGGCGAACAGGCATCTTTTAGGAAAATCGCTCTTCACAAATTAATTGATGATGACATACTTAAGACATTTTAACAAGTATAAGGAATAAGATAATGAAAACCCAAATATATAGCTTCTCTTATCTGGTTGCCTCCTTCTCTCTCAATTTCTCTACGAGTGTATTCATCCATAAACATTATAATTATTCAGGATACGGGTGCGCATCTATTTACATGGATAAAGTTTTGTTTATGTTAAAAATGTAACACGGATGTTGGCACAGGACGTGAATTCTTACAAGACTTGCTTCTTCCCCTTTCATCATTGTTCAGTTTGACGCCCTACAACTGTGTCGCCGCCATTCACAGGGGACGGATGTTAGATGGCTGCTCACCCACGTTCTTCCATCATCTTTGAGTGCCAATGCCAGAGTCTGTCTGGGCTGGTCATTCTCAAACTTGAGACACCATCGGCACTCAGCCGGAGGGTCTCCTAAAATACAGACTGTCCCCTAAAATCAAGACACACTCCTCCCATTCCCGATGCAGCGAGTCTGAGGTGAGAGCCCATGATCTGCACTTTTAACAAGATCCCAGGTCACTATGGTTTGCATAGGGTCTGTCCCCACAAAACTCATGTCGAAATTTAACTCCCAAAATAATAGTTTTGAATAAGTGACTGACACTTAAGAGGCAATGAGGTTGTTTGGAGAGATTAATGCTTTTCTGGAGAGGTTGGGTTAAGTTCTCACTCTTTTCTAGACTGAATTAGTTACTATGAGAATGAGTTTTTATAAAGCCAGGATGTTCTTCACGCTTTGTCTATTGTGCACACATCACACACACACACACACACACACACACACACACACACACACACACACACTTTCCCTTCTGCTTTCCACCATGAGACCCACAAAAGCACATGCTCTTAGACCTCCCAGCCTCTAGACACGTAAATCAAAATAAACCTCTTTTCTTTAGAAATTATTCAGTCTCAGGTATTTTGTTACAGCAACAAAAACCAGAACACTAACAACTAAACAGAGGTGACACTGACATTGCTGGCCCAGGGGCCACATTTTTGAGAACCACTGCTCTAGACTATCTCCTAAATGGGAAAGTAGTGTATTACAAAATATAAACACCTTCAGCTTTGCTAGATATGAACGAATCATTTCCTAAAACACTGAACCAGAACTGCTAGTTGCTCCCATGCTTCAAATCCTCACCCACTCTGGAAAGCCATCACTGCCATGTTTGTCGAAACTGTCAGGAGTCTTCCCCACTAGGAAGCAAGCTCCTCATAGCTTATTAGCTTCATTAGAACTAGCACGCAGCACACTCTGGAGTCTGTTATGAATGGGAGTGGGGCTGGCTAGTTCTCTGGAATCCCCCACAACATCCTTCATCTGGGAATGGAAAATATTCAGGTCTACAAGGCAAAAGCAAAAACTCCTTCCATAAGCAGAGCATGCTTGGTGGCTGTCCTTGCCTTTCAAATTCTTCTTTCTCTTCCAGTTATCCCCTGTGCATTTCCAAAATGGAGCTCAAGCTGGCTGAGTCCTCTCTGTCCCTGGGGGGGTTCATGTGACACGGGCACTGGGGGAATCTGTCAGGGGTGTGGAAGGAAACCCACAAGGGTGTTTCTACCACGACCCAGGCACTTCACCCTGCTCCATCTCCACAGCAACCCACATTGCAGGCTCCATGATCTCTAACTGCTCTCCAATGCACATCGCAATGGCAGTAATACTAACGAAGTCACTACAGCTGATCTAAGGAGTGCTTTCTGTGAAGGAGGCATTATTCTAAGCTCCTTGGCTAGATGGTCTTCTTTAATCCTCACTGTAATCCATAGCGTGAGTACTACCATTCTCACCACTTAACAGATAAAGCAAAGGTTTAGGACAGTTAAATAACTTAATCCCAGTCACACTACCAGCTAATGAAGAGCAGATCAGGTTGACTCCAAGATCAGCATTGACATCCTTTTTTTTTTTCCTCCCAGTTGGTCAACCTCAGTCACCTCACCTTCCCACATATAAACTGGAATCCCTACTGTAGGGGATGCAACGTCAACATTGCTCCTATCAATTCAGCTTAAATTAGTCCCAAGGATTCCAAGCTCTTAAAGCAGAAACACAGAGAGAGAGAATTATTTGAAAAACATATTTTCCCCCCAGAGGAAAGTAGCTAGGTTCAGTGAACCAGATCTCCAACTGGAAAGCTGTTAAGAAGGGCTGAAAATAAACATGAAATTTAATTTGAAAATATATTTACTGACACCCCTCTGTCAATCAGATGTGTACTTGGTGTGTGCCCATGTCTAATCGTTGTGAACTTGAACTGGAGAGAGGCTCTCTCCACCGGTCAGAATTATTGCACCACAGACTACAGAATATTCGCATTCAGAAGCCGTTGTCTTTTCTGTATCTTATTTTTTTGTTTGAGGAAATATGGAGAGAGAGAGAGAGTCTTTGCTGCAAATTGTGCTACCAGACAAGATGAATGATCATCAAAATACAGTCAGCAAAATTTAAAAATATGGATAAAGGAAAGATATTAATATCCTTTCTAAGGTAATCAGTACTTTTTGTTTGACAAAGAAATTGCCCACTGTTTATGGTTTATGCAAATAATATATGTTAATGTCAAGGCTGCATAGTCTATAGCTTTGCATCTAAGTGTTTGTGGAAAATACATACCAATACATTTTAAACCTCTTCCTCCTATAAACACAAAGATTTCATAAATATACAGCACCTTGTTCTTAAAAACATTTATTATAATTTTATGCAATGCAAATCACATTAGAATAAATTATTTTTTGCTAAAATGGCAAAGTCAGCAAAATTACGGAGAAATATAAAGTCCCAGCTATTGTGTGCTCTTCAATTACATCAAAATGAGCTGACACCCTCCCGGATGGTACTCACAGGGACGCTCTTAGCCCATGGGGCCCTGGTCTCTCACTCAGCCCAGACTCTGCATTCTTGAACTCAAGTCTTGCCTTTGCTGTTTAATCACTCGAAACAAATGTTCGTTATTATGGATTAATAATGAGGGCCTCCAGCCATAATTTTTTTTTAAGATATGAGAATCAACTCTGATTACCAAGAAGCAGGGCCCTGATGGAGACTATTTTTTTAAGGGATCAATAAGCAGACCTCAGAGGAAAAAGATATATGTGCTATCAGAGCCCCTGATGCTCTAGCACGTCTTCTCTCATGTATCTGTGCAGTTACTCATTCAACAACTATTTCCAAGCACCTAGTAGGTGTCAGATAGGATTCTCTCACTGGCAATGGATCAGTGAATGTGCAAGAGCAGGCGTATGTCCCTGTGGGATCTACAGTCTCAAGGCAAGCAGAGAGCTTAGTGAGGTTGCAGGTGAGCGGACATGAAGATCTGGGAGAGTGGTGAGTGTTGATGGACAGGTGAGGGATTCTTCTCCGAAGAAGTGACATTTAAGGCAAAGCTTAAAGGTGGAGATGAGGACAAACGTGGAGATCAGGGGTGTGGTGCTCAGGGTGCAGCAGAGGAAAAATCCTGGAAGAGGAATACAGACAGGAAAGACCGGGTGGCTGAAGCAGACAGGGAGAGGGACAGTAGCTGAATAGGGAGCCATCTGGCTGGAGTCTGAGAGGCCACCGTGTGGAGTTCAGGGTTAATTCTAGGTGAATGGGAAGACCTTTGCTCATACCAGGCATTAGCACATTCTGAAAATTCGCTGTGTGAAGAATGGGTTGAAGAATGGGTTGAAGGAGGGCCAGGGGAGACCCACCAGAAGACCCTCAGTACTTCAGATAAGAGACAGAGGCAGGTTGGACTGCATACCAGGCAGTGAACCGTACAGACACGGACCAATGTGGGTACAGTAATCGAAATCTAAAAGAGATGGGGCTTGCTGAGGGACCTAAGACAGAGAGTGGACAGAAAATAGGAATCAAGACTAACGTATCAGTTTTCGATGCCAGTGGGCCCAAGAAAGGGGAAAACAGATTGAGGGAAATCAAGACTCCATTTTGAGATGCCAAGGATGGGCCTAAGTGCCTTGGTCAAGTTAGTCATTGAATATTCAGAGATAAACTCAGAAGAGTGGTCAGAGAGGCCAGAGGCATAAATCCAGAGTATTAAGAAGACAGACTGCTGTGGTTTGAATATCCTCGCCAAAACTCAGGTTGAAAGTTCATCTCTACTGTAAAATAGTAACAGGATGGAAACGTAAATGAACGATGTCTTTGGGAGGTGCAGCTTTTGAGAGGTCATTAAGATGGAATGAGGTCATAAGGGTGGGACCTCTGTGATCGCATCAGTGGCTCACATCACTGTGACTAAAAGAGCTGACGAGAACAACATAAAGGAGGAAAAGTATATTTGTGCTCATGGTTTCAGAGGTTCAGTCCATGGTTGGCCAAGTCCATAGCTCTGGGCCCGAAGTGAGGCAGAAAATCATGGCGGAAGGCCTGGTAGAAGAAAGCAAGCACATCAGAACATGACAGCCAGGAAACAGAGAGAAAGCTCACCAGGGACAACACATAAACCCCATTAGCACACACCTAGGTACTTAATTCCAGCCCCAACCCTACCTGCCTCCAGCCACCACCCAGTGGATTAATTCAACAATTAGGTTAAGGCTCTTGGAATCTAATCATTTCACCTCTGAACTTTCTTGCATTGTCTCACACATGAGTTTTGGGGGGCCACCTCTTATCTAAAGCATAACGCATGATTTATCAGGTTTCCTCTTCCTCCACCACGTGAGACCCTGCAGTGCCTTGAGACTCTGCAGAGGGTCCCGCCAGCCAGAGAGTTCCCACCAGATGCAGCCCCTTCCACACCTGTGAGCTGAATAAGACTTCATCCTTCCTAAAACCTCCCAGGCGGCAGTATTCCATTGTAAAAACAGACTAAGACAAGGCGGCCCTCCAGTTGCAAAGGAGAGAGACTGTTCAGAGAAAACACAGGCGAGACAGAAGCATCTGACACTAACACCGTACGATACTTCAAACAAGGAATCTCCGTGGAGGTGGCAAAACATGCACCCGCCAAGATGAAGTGAGAAAAGAAGAGCATGTTCTTGTGGCACAGAGGAGGGTGCACCCTCTGAGATTCGTGCCAACTTCAGTTCTGTTTCCAACTATCGCATTTTGTGGACGATCTTCCAGGTACCGTAAGGGCTAAGAGTCTATCTCGACTCAGTCTTCCTTCCGTGATGGAAGAGGCTCGCTGGGGGTTTGCTACATACTCCTGGCCTCTCTCTGCCCCTCTGCTCACCTGCCCTAAGGGAAATGGAGTGATTTTCCTGATAATCCCATTTAAGGAAAATGTCCTTTCTTGCCCAGGAAGCAAGCTGCCCACAGGATGCATGACTTCTCTGCCCCTTCGGACAATGACATCTTAGCACACAAGCCCCCAAGAAAGAAGGCTTATCCCTGAAATGTGTCACCTGTGCCTGGGTGGGTAACTCCATGGGATGTGGATTCTGCCAGGAGACCCATGTCTCACGCCTCATGCCCTTGGTTGGTAATGGAAATAACACAATTGCTCCATCTGTCACTCCTTGGTCTTTATGCAGAACTCAAGCAAAAAGAGTGAGGATACTCACCGTTCAACTACTCGGCCCTACAAACGCCTACAGGTACTATTATTATATTAGTATTATATTTTCACAGCCACCTTACACTCTTATTCATATAATCTATTTTCAAGATGAATTAAACCGATTCTCCAAGAGATTGTCCAAGCTCAGAAGCCAACATGTCACAGAGAATCTGTGTTTCTGCTCAATGTAGACTCTCCATGATTTTTCTTCTGAGAACAAATTTTTGGTATTTCACCTCCAGCCAATTTCCTTGGTGAATACCTGAGTTCCACCAAAATAGTAACAAAAAGCTCTCTCTCTTTTTTTTTTTTTTTTTTTTTTTTTTTGATAAGGACCACATTTTTAGGCTTATTACACTGATCATTAATAGTAAGTTTAAAAGATGAAAAAATCTTTAGAGAGATTTGGGCACCACATTCATTCCAACCCATCAGGGAGTGTCGGGGCTGCCCCTACCCCCGCTGAACACATCAGCATCTGTCAGACACCTGGACGCGTGGCTTGAATGCAGGTCATGCAAGCTCCCCAAGACCCATCCTGCAGGGGGTGAGGCTAGACTTGTCCTTGCTAGAAACAAGGAGAAAGCCCGTTTGTAAACCATGTGGCTTTCTATGTGGTGACCCACAAAAGGACCAACTGACTCCCAGTCAAATCTGAGCTAGATCATCGCTACCCTGGAGCGGTGGCTTTGTAATTCTTGGTTCCGGTAACTTGTTCCTGCTGGACTTTCCAGTGCTGGATTAACCCCTAGAGAAGCCAGCCTTTCCTTCTTATGAAGTTCCGTTTTGCATCTTTGGCTCTTTCTCATCGAGCCCTGTTTCACTTTCCCCTTGACCCGGCTGGAATGATCTCTCACTACTTACAAAGAAAGGGACTCCAGCCTGTGGATTGTCACTAAGGACGGCACATTCTGGAAGGCTTGAAAAGGGCAAGCATGTCTACGTTTTATGAAGAGATAAACCCACTCACCGGAATTATACAGAAGGGGAGGAATTAAAACCACCCGCGCAACGACTGCAGTGATCACCTTGCTCCTCAGCCTCCGCCTTCTGTCCCTCCTTCCCATTCCAACCACTCCCTCCTTTGACCTCACCAAGCTCCTCTGCCACCTTCCCTTTGTCGTAGTGCCCCTGCCTCACATGCCATTGCCTCTAAGCGCCCCACCCCTTCATCATTTGGCTGTACTCACCCCAACCCTGCATGAATCATGTCCTCCCTTTTCAGGCTCCATGGGTCAAACCATGCCCCTCTCTAAAATCCACACGATGAAGTCCAAACCTCAGGTCCCTCAGGATGCGATGGTATTTGGAGACCTTTCAAAAAGGTGATGGGGTCCCTGGGGTGTTCCGAATCCCATATGACAGCTGTCTTTTTTAAGAAGAGGAGATTAGGACAGAGACCTGCGCACAGGAAAGATTATGTGAAGGCACAGAGAGAAGAGGGTCTTCTACAAGCCAAGGAGAGAAACCCGCAGGAGAAACCGACCAGCCAACACCTCCATGTTGGATTTTCGGCTTCCAGAACTGTTGCCAAATAGATGTCGTAAGCTGAAGCCACTCATTCTGTGGTCTGTCATGGCAGCCCTAACCAGGGAATACGCCCGGCATTCATTGCCCAAGCATCTGCACGTTGCCTAACCGGACCTTTGGCATTGCTTACCAGCTACCATCCTCTGGACAACTTACGTTGCCACTCTCCTCAAGGACTATTCCTGATTCTTTCCAATCTCTTCAAATGTCCCTCACCTCTTCCCATCGCTCTCCAGGATCATCTTCACTTCACACTCATGCAAAGGCTATCGGGAGCAAACTCATTCAACTTCCCACCCCACCCCTCCGATCTGACACCTGCAGATACTTCTTTCTCTCTCCGTCATTCCCTCCTCCCTCCCATCCATGCCCTCCCCACTCTGCTTCCTCCTGGGAATCTTCTCTCTCCTATTTCCAACCACCCCACGTCTATGTTTTATGAAGAGACAAACCCACTCACTGGAATTATACAGAAGGGGAGGAATTAAAACCACCTGCAAAATCACTTGTGATCACCTTGTTCCTCAACCTTGGCCTTCTGTCCCTCCACCTTCCCATCTCAACCACTCCCTCCTTTGACCTCACCAACAGAATTTTAAAACAGCTCAAGTATTTCCCGGGCCATCTTGGTCTCTCACATTGTAAAACAGGTACAATCAGAGACACTTCTAAAGAGTGGTATTTGTTAGGGTTTAGATAAGAGGTATCCCCAGAAGCTCCTGTGTGAGACGATGCAAGAATCCTCAGACATGAAATGATCTAATCAGCAGATCAATCCACTGATATGGATTAACTGAGTAGTAACTGTAGGCAGGCAGGGTGTGGCTGGAGGAAGTAGGTCATTGGGGACATGCCTTTGTGGTTTATATTTTGTCTTTGGTGAGCAGAGCTCTCTGTGCTTCCTGGTTGCCATGTCCTGAGCTGCTCCTTCCACAATGCCCTTCCGCCATGATGTTCTGCCTCACCTCGGGCCCAGAGCTATGGAGTCAGCCAGCCATGGACTGAACCTCTGAAACCATGAGCCCAAATAAGCTTTTGCTCCTCTACGTTGTTCTTGTCAGGTATCCTGGTCACAGCAGCGTGAAGCTGACTGAAGCAGCAAGTGTTAGTTAGCACACGCCTGGAAAACCAGAGACACATAGGAATCATTCAAATTCCAATCAGAAGGACTTTTTGACAGACACACATTTTGCAGGTTAAGGGAGAAGAAATAAGTATAGTTCTTTTCCCAGAGGGCACTTAAAGATGTTTTTAAAAATTATTTTGAACTCTGACATTCTGATGCAGCAGCTACACCTGAGGACACCTCCAGAGAATAAGTTCAGTGTCACACGAAGAAGCCAGAATAAGTTATTGGGCACAAAATGGGTAAGGTGGCTGGCATTGCTTCTAGTGATTTACATGCAGAAGTTGACACTATAAAGAAGATGCTTCCACGAGATCTATTCTGTTGGTGATGCTTTCTATTGAGTTTTTAATTTGGTTTATTGTTTCTTTCATTTCAAGTATTTCTGTTTGTTTGTTTTTTCAGAATCTCTATCTCCCTGTTGAAGTGTTCTTTTGCTTCCTGCAGTTGCTCTTTTAACTGTTTATTGGAGTGATCGTGCATTGCCTGCATTTGCTCTTATCTCATCTTTTGCTTCACAGATCATTTTAATTATGCAGATTCTAAAATGCTAAGTGAAATAAGCCAATCCCCAAAAACCAAAGGCCGAATGTCTTCCCTGTTAAGTGGATGATGATATACAATGGGAATGGGGGCGGGTGGGGAGTGAGAGAAGAATGGAGGAACTTTAGATGACGTGGAAGGAAATGAGAGGGAGGGGGTATGGAAGACGGTGGACTGAGACCGATATCATGACCCTGTGTACATGTATGATCACACGAATGGTGTGAATGTACATCGTGCACAACCACAGAAAGGAAATAATGTACCCCATTTGTGTACAATGAATCAAAATGCAGTCTGTAAAAATAAATAATTTTTTTTTTTTTTTAAATAAGAAGATGCTTTGTCTCTAAAAAACGAAGTAGGAGTCCTTCTCCACACAACACTTCCTGCAGTTGCTCTGCGGGAAGGAGGCGGAGGGAGGGGGGAGTGGTAGGGCAGGGCAGCCATGGGGGGAGCCGTCTCTGCAGAGTGGACGTGAACATGAGCGAGAACTGCCTCAGTATCACGCTCCGGAGGGAGCCAGCCGTCCCCAGCCATCCCCAGGCTGGGCCTCTCCACCACCCTCCAGGCCCTCGCCATTGAGCTAGCTGCCCAGGCTTTTTCTTTTCAACAGTTGATTTACCTATAGATTTCCATCTTGTGCACGCTTTCTGTATGTTTGTCATTTCATAATAAAGCATTTGAAAAAACTAACAAAAAATTAGAAATAAAAAAAATAATACAAGGTCACTGCCGGATGCCTGTCCCTCCAGCTACGTGCCATGGGCCAGGAAGGCAGTGTGTCCCTTACTGTCCATCAGTGCTGCTGTTCACTCCAGATCCTGCATGCCCGTGATGCCCAAGGAGAGCAAGAGGTTCTGGTGTTCGTCAGACCACGAAGCTGGGAAGCCAACTCTGGGGTAGCCTCTTCAAGAGCCCAGTGGTCATCCTACAGGCAGGCGTTCTACGGAAAGACGTTCTGAGCTAGCTCAGTCCACGCTCGTTCCCCAGCCCAAATGGGCTGCATATCACTTTATTCACATTTTCTACTGTTTTAGAGATTTTATGTAAATTTGATTAATTTCTTACTTAAAAAAAATCAAAATGAACAAATGAAGAACAGTGGTCATAGACTTCCTGAAAGTCTTATAAATCCAATATATAATAACTCATCCCAAACGATCAAAGGAAAGTTAAGATGGGACAGAGTTGTTTGATGAATTATATTACCTTTCACCAGTGACCCTTTTGGACAGATTGTCATTATCCTAGGAAAGGGGTGGCGGACGCAGAGAGAACCAAAGAGCCTTTTGCTCACTCTTTATTTTGCAAATCTAAGCTTTGAGGGAAATCAGGGGGAAACAGTGTAAGAGTACTTCTGAATACAAAGAATTTCCTGGGCTAAAGAGATCCATCTCTGGGAATGCGACAAATATAGCCATTTGGCACAAAGTTCTGGGATTCCTTCCTAAACGCAGCAGAGATAGAAGAGCATGCAGTCCTTTATCTAAGGGAATAATTCCAAGACCCAAACTGGATGCCTGAAACAGTGGACAGCACCAAATCTTATACAGATGGAATAAGCATCCCTATCCAAACTCCAAAGCACCCCTAGCCAAAATCTGAAATGCTCCAAAATCAGGGATTTATTTTTTTCTTAGTACCAACACAATGCCACAAATGGAAAATTTCAACCCATGGAACTGTTTCAGGAACAAAAATCATTAAAAATATTGTGTATCTATACCACAGTTTCTTTATCCATTCAACTGTTGAAGGGCATCTAGGTTGGTTCCACAGTCTAGCTACTGTGAATTGAGCAGCTATAAACATTGATGTGTCTGCGTCACTGTACTACGCTGATTTTAAAGAAACTGTGGTATATATACACAATGGAATATTATTCAGCCATAAAGAATAATAATATTATGGCATTTGCAAATAAATGGATGGAATTGGAGAACATCATGCTAAGCCAATCCCAAAAAAACCAAAGGCTGAATGTTTTCCCTGATAAGTGGAGAATGATATATAATGGGGGTGGGGGTGGGGGTGAGAAAAGAATGGAGGAACTTTGGATTATGTAAAAGGAAATGAGGGGGGTATGAAAAATGGTGGAATAAGACAGACATCATTACCCTATGTACATGTATGATTACACAAATGGTATGAATCTACATCATGTACAACCATAGAAACAAAATGATGTACCCTATTTGTGTACAATGAATCAAAATGCAGTCTGTGAAAATTTTAAAAATAAATAAACAATTCTTTGAAAAAAATTGTGTAAAATTTCCTTCAGATTCTGCTGTTGTATAAGGTCTAGGTAGAAAACAAATGAATTCTATGTCTAGACATGGATTCCAAGGTATCACATTATGTATAGGCAAATATTCCAAAATCTAAACATACACACACACACACACACACACACACACACACACACACACACACACAGTCTAAGCTTTTGCTTTTTTTTCTGTTTTATTTCCTATACAAACATACATACCGGTGATAAAGTTTAATTTTTAATTGATAAATTAGACATTGTAAGAGATTAAAAATAACAATAATAAAATAGAACAATCATAATAAACATAGTGTGATAAAATCACCAGCATTAAGGCTCTTGTACTTTGGGGTCATTATTAAGGTTAACCTTATTAACCTTGTTAACCTCTTGGGTTACTACAAGACAAGCACTGTGGTCACATGGAAGTCTCTCTAATAACCAAGAGGGCTACGGAGTGAGTAATGGGCAGGTAGCATATACAGCACGGACCCCCTGGACAGAGAGTGGCGGGTTGGAGCCAGGGAAACAGAACATCCCATCACACGGCTCAGAGTGGCATGCAGCTTGAAACTTCACGAACTGCGTTCACTTCCGAAATTTTCCATTCTTTATTTTCAGAAGGCTTGTGACTATGGATCACTGACGCTGGAATCCTGGGTAAGCAAAACCATGGAAAGCAAAACCACAGATAAAGAGGGATGGGTATGAGTGTAAAGAGGAAACTGGGGCCAGAGTGCTCTTCCTGGGAGAGCAGAACGCTGCTGGTAGCAGCAATCCCAGAGGAACGCCAGGCCCTCTGCCCCACCCACCACATGGAGGATCAGTGCCGAAGATAAGGATCTGGAAGGATCTTGGTTCTCTCTGATCCAAGGGTTCTCAGCAGCGGGTGACACCATGCTCCCTCCACCCCCATCCGGAGACACTTGGGAATGTCCATGGTTCTGGTTATCACAAGCAGGATGTTTTGTTTGTTTGTTCATTTAATCATCAAAAGGTCAAAAGAACATTACAAGAAAAGAAAATTCAAAGAATAACTGAGAGCTGGATGTTGCCTGAATGTATATCCCCCACCCCAAATGCCTATGTTCAAATCTTCACCTCTAAGGTGATGGTATTAGGAAAGGGGGAACTTGGGAGGCAAAGAGGTGATCAGGGTAGAGGCCCCTGTGAACGGAATTAGTGTCCTAATGAAAGAAGACAGAGAGAGACCCCGACCCCTTCTCGGATGTGAGGTTACAATAAGAAGAAGCCATCTCTGAGGAAGAGGACCTCCGTCAGGCACCACATCTGTTGACACGTTGATCTGGTCCTTCCCGGCCTCCAGAACTGTGAGAAGTAAATCTCTGCTGTTTACAAGCCACCTCGTCTGTTCTATGGTGTTTTTTGACAGCAGCATGAACAAACTAAGATAGCTGGCTCCCCTAGAGCAGTCTCTTCTGGCCTACAGCAACTCCAAGAAAGAGCCTGAACCTAGGCAGACCTGAAACAGGTGCAGAAAAACAATTTGAAAAAAGCAGAGCTAGAAAGCCAATTCAGGAGGCATCTGATATATCAAACGAGAAAACTAGAGAAGAAACCTCAAATATGCAACGCTCCTCAGCTGTGACTGCCAAGAAGTGAACACCTTTCTGGAACAATTACAAAGAAAGAAAGCACATTGACAAGATAGATTTGATCACATGAAGATAAAAACATCTAACAAATAACTTTAAAAGGAAAATGATTTGTTGAGGCAAATCAGCAATATCTCAAACAGCTACAGAGGTAGGAGTATTAATATGCGAAGAGTTCTTATAAATCAATAAGATGAAATATATTCAGAAAAAAATGAGCAAAAGAAATGAGTAAAGCTACCAACTCCTTAAAAATACAAACTTTGTAATCAGGTGAGTGACAACAGATTTAGCATCACTAAAATTGCAAAGATGCAAATTTTAATAATAAACAGTTCTTGAAGAGGATACCAAAACAACAGTAACCTCTACTTCCATGGAAGAAAAAGAAATTAGAATGTCTTTCAACATCTGCTGGTGCATCTATGCAATGATGAAAACTTTCTTTGTGGGGGTGGGGGATTAACAACATATATGAGTAAAATGAGTAAGTTCTTTATTCAGGAATTCCATTCCATTGGAATTAATCCTGAGGAACAACTATCAGGCAAGCAAGTGAATAAAATATTAGCTATAAAAAGAAATTGATGTCACACAAATAAAGAACAAGGTCAAAGACGTTTCCTAATGTGCCAAAGTTGCTAAGCAGCATACCAGGCATCCTAATCCAGATGTCCTTCTCCAGAGCCCCTGCCTGGCACGTGCACAATCAACTCGCCAGACACAGGACACAGGTGGACAGTAGGCAATTGCCAGTCTGCCAAACTCAAGAAACTTGACCTTCCCTCTCTCCATATGTGACATGAAAATTGTCAAGAGCTGTTGTAATGAGAGGACTATTCATTCCTAAGGATCTGAACATTCAGGGAAAATACTTTAAACCCCTGGCATTTCTTCAGGACTCCAGACCAGCATGAGACACAACAATGAATGCCGAGTCCCTTGGCTCTGTCTGTTTCCCGTACAAACACCCATGGTGTGTCTGAAAAACATCTCTCCTGTTATTGAAGAGTCTTTGTCTTATGAATGACAAATCACTTCCACCCAGAGCATCCCCAGGAGCCTGTGTCTCGTTTGAAATTGCATCTCGGACCACAGCTCTGTCTGTGAATGGTCACTGGCTTCTGTGGATTGATGACCACAGACGCACCAGCCCAGAACTGATGAGCCATGCATCTCTGCAGAAGGGAGTCTGTCAATTTCACTGAATTAGGAAAGAATGGACACGAGACGTCCCAGGGGAAATCTATGATCTCATAGTGCATTCACGTGTGGTCTCTGCAGACCAAACGCATGTCAATGCACCCCGTGTAGGGCTGCAGTGGAATTAACCCTCTGTGGCTTCAGACATCACCTGGGGAAACTTACCTCGAACGTCCCACGACAGTGAGAATCCAGATGTGCAAGAGCTTGTTGTGCATGTACGTGTGCACACCTCCTGCAGTTCTTCCCCCCCTTCAAGAGCTGCAGATTCTGAGGCTCCCACCAACAGACCAGCCCCCCCATGAGGTTCCAGCCAAACATTCCTGGGAAGAAGATGGTGGTCCAGCCAAGAGCAATGGAACTGGGCAATCTCTGGCCAATCCTGTCTGAGTTCCTTTCTTCTGCCTCAGTTTCTCTGAGGTGCACAGGGGCTCTATAAAACATGGGGTCCTGCAGGGGACATCGGAGTACACACCCGGCAAGGCCACACCCTGGCAAAGCCTTTGGAATGAACTTTTCACAAGAAGTTTCAGCTCCATCACTTCTCCTCCCCCCTCTCTGAATCTGTCACCTCAGTCCTCAGGGATGTCACGACTGAGAAACTCTCTGGAGGTGAAAGAACAAAGTGGAAATGAAAAGAAGGAAATTAAGATTGAAAGGGACCATCAAACACGAGAGGAAGGCCCTCCTCAGCCTTGTAACATGAGATGAAAAGCAGATATGCAAGGAAAGTCCTTCTCTGCCTGTTTTCATTTTCTGACTTTCACAATTTTTTTGTGTGTGCGACGCCAGGGACAGAACCCGGAAGCACTTAAGCACTGAGCCACCTCCCCGGGATTTTTTTTTTTTTTTTTTACTTAGAAAAGGTCTCACTAAGTTGCTCAGCGCCTTGCTGTATTGCTGAGGCTGATTTTGAACTTGTGATCCTCCTGCCTCAGCCTCCCGAGTCACTGGGACTACGGGGTGTGTGCCAATACACTGGGCTTGACTCTTCCAATTCTTTATCAAAGATCTTCAGGGCAACACTGTTTACTCCAGTTTCATGGTACAGAACCACCTCACTCATGAGCAGTGAGGATGTTCTCTACTTGGACAGTGAGAAAATAAATGATGTATTAATTTAATTTTATTTTTTGGGGATCGAACCCAGGGCCTTGTGCTTACAAGGCAAGCACTCTATTGACTGAGCTACCTCCCCAACCCCAGATGTATTAATTTTAAAAAAAAATCACCTTTTGCCACTCTAGTGAAACTTCAGACTGATAACATCTTCAGCTCAAATACATATATATATAAACTGAGTAGCTTGTAAACAACAGAAATTTCTCTCTCATGGTTCTGGAAGCTGGAAAGTCCAAGACCAAAGTGCCAACTAACTCAGAGTCTGGCAAGGACCTCTCTAGGATTTGTAGATGGCACCTGGTAGCCATGTCGTCACATGATGGAAGAATTCTGGTCTATTCTGAGTGTCAAGGTGAGGGTTTTATGAACCTAGTTTCAAGCATGTGCTGAACAGTGCCTGGTATCTCCTGGGTCACACAGTCCTGCAGGGGAGAATGGATTAAGTCAATGACATCTCAAATATGTCCCTATGAACCACAACAAGTGAAACCAGACCTGAATCTCCAACAACAGAAGCACAGCTAAGCTAAGAAACAATGCTTCATTGTAGGTAATGAATTAACTAGGGTAGGCGATAAAAATGAAACCACATAAATATAGCTGTTTACCTAAAATATGTCCTCAACATGTTGATAAACAAAAAGAAAATCCTGTACAGACCAGATTATAAAATATGATCCTATTTCTTTTTTTATTGAAAGAAAAAGGCAAATATACATAGCTCAAAGATTTTCACTGCTACGTTAGACTTTCTCTCTTCTGGATACCATCCATTCTGCTACCTAATCCTTTGGTACAGGAGGGACCAAATCTGGTCTGCTTTTTACAATCCTTTTTTCGAGTGCTGGGGATTAAACCAGGGCCTCACACATGCTAGGCAAGCACTCTACCACTGACCCTCGCCCCAGCCTTCAGGTGGAATTTGCTGGAACTCAGATAAGCCCATCCACGCACATATTGCCAGTGACGGCTTCCACGCAGAGCTGAGTAGCCAGGACAGACACTAAGTCCCTCAAAGACCAGATGCACTGTTCAAGAGGTCGGGGGACCGGATGGAACACAGAGGGGGAAGGAGGAGGAAGCCGATGCAGATGCCGGCTGGATTCTTCTTCCGAAGATGCTCTGATTGCTGCTGCCACTGCCTGGGGACGTGGGACCTTGGCTCTTTGACTCTTCCACAGCAGATGCTGACCAGCGTTCTCCTGGGACTTTTCAGGGCTTTGGTTCCAGACTGGGGCTTCGTCCTGAGTCCCTCGTGGTCTAAGCTCCAGCTTCTCCGACCAAGCAGCTACTGGTTCCTTGTCCCTGCAGCTCTCCAGCTGCAGACGGCCACTGTGGGACGACCCAGCTTCTGGTCTTGTAAGCCAACCTAACAAATCCCCTTTCTGTAATCACACACACACATCCCGCTGGGTCCATTCCTCCAGAGAACCCTGACTACTACAGGTGGCATGCCAGGGCCAGCCTCGGCACCACCCCTGGAAGGAGAACATACCTCTGTATTCCTCCCGTCTTCCCCGAATCTGTGGCTCTGTTATCTGGGTAGGGTAAGGTACCTTCGTACCCGCTGAAGGGTCTTTCCTTTGCTCTAGAACCCTTTGCTGTACTCCCCCCACGTGCCAGGTCTACATGCCCAGAAGACAGGGTAGTGTAGTGGTCGGTGTGCAGCTGTTGGCTCCTGCTCCATTACGTCCAGCAACGGGGACTTACTTGTGCAAGACGTCTGACCAGAGGCCCTTCTACTGCAAAGTGGGCGTGACGACAGAGGAGACTGTTTTCCACTTCCACCTGTCCCACAAGTTTTTCTCTTTCTAGTTTAACTTTCCACTGTAATCTATAATTATATTTATTGATGTATGATTTTCATACAAAAAAATAGTTTTCAAGTGTTAAATCTGATGAGTTTTGACAGCCACGTAGCTCTGTTACCTTCAATGAACACAAAATATAGGACATGTCTGTGACTGCAGAATTCCCATTACGTCCCTATAATGGTTAATTTGAATTATCAACTTGATTGGATTAAGAGATGCCGATGAGGAAGAGGCTGCTGGGTGTGTCTATGAGGGTGTGTCTGGGAATGATTGGCATGTGGGAGAGCCAACTGAAGTGAAGCCCCTCCCTAATCTGGGCAGCACTGCCCAATAGGACAGAATAAAAACTGGAAGAACAAGGAAGCAGGCGAAGACACAGATGCAAGCTGGGCTCTTCTTGAACAGGTTCTTGATTGCTGCTTGGATCCTGCCAGGATATTGGACTCTCGCTTCTTCACTATTCCAAAGTAAACTCTGCCAGTGGTTCTCCAGGTAGTTTCCAGAAGCCTTGGTCTCGGATAGAGTAGCTCTGTTGATCCTCCTTGTTCTGGGGCTTCTGCCTCTTGGACTGCGCAGCTGCTGGTTCTTCCAGCTCTCCAGCTGCAGACGGCCATTGTGGACTCTCCAACTTCTGGTCGTGTGAGCCAATCCCCTTTTATAATCATGCTTCCGATTGATTCTGTTCCTCTAGAGACCCTGACTCATACAGTCCACTTCAGATCCACCCCTTTCCCACTAGAAGCAACTACTTCTGACTTCCATTACTGTGGATGAACACTATTGTACACAAAACCATCTTCTTGTGGCCGACTGCTGTTTTGAGCTACAGGATGCTGTTGCATTTATCAGCTGCTATAAACACTTCCTGTCTGTCAGTCAGTTGTGGTTGTTTTGTTGAGTGATATCCCACTGAACACACACCAAAATTATTAACGCTTCACCTGATGATGGACGTCTCAGTTGTTTTCAGTTTTGACTATTGTGAACAAAGCTGTCCTGAGCATTTGTGGGTAGTTCCTTTTGTGGACACACAATGACATTTTTCTTGGGTAAAGAGTTAAGAGTGGAATTTCTGGGCCACTGGATAAATGGATGTAGAGTTTTGTAAGAAGCTAAGCAAATAGTTCTTCAAAGTGGTTGTACCACTTGACATTTCCTCCAGCGGTAATGAACGTTCCAGTCTTTTGCTCCACAACCCAGCCTTTCCTCTCACATTTTTGTTCTTTTGTTTTGTTGGTTGGTTGGTTTTTGCCATTTTAATGGACATGGAATGGTCTCTCACTGTGGTTTTAATTTGCATTTCCTAGTGATATTAAGCATCTTTTCATGCACTTACAAGCCACATGTAGTCCTCTTTTAATAAAAAGTCTATTCGAGCCTTCTGCCCATGCTAATGTTTGTATATTTGTATTACAGATACACAGGCATTCTTTTGCATTCTGGACATGAGCCCTTTGTCAAATAAATACACTGTGAGTGCCGCTGATCTAGTCTGTGGCTTGAGTCATGTATGGAACCGTACCTGCCCGGAAGTTTTCAGTTACGCAAATGAACAAAATTCCCTTCTTAAAAGGTCAGTTGAATTGAATTTCTGGACTCTGTCCCTTGCAAATTGGAATCCCAATTAATACATTAAGAAACATCTATCTCACAGGGTAGATGAGAGACTTAAATGAGATGAAATAGGACAAAGCATGGGAAGTCCTTAACAGTATCTAGTATGTGATAAACGAGGTGTTTGTTGCCCTTACTAATATGCATATATATATATTTGTATATACATATATTTTTTTAAAGCATCTTTTTCTGTTGTCAAAGAAATCATCTCTCCATAGGAGGGGATAAGCAAAAAAAATATATATATATATATATCTTTGCTATGGGAACTTACAGGAAGTCTTAAGTAAACTTGGGCAAGGATGTCAAATAAACTTCCCAGTAAAAGATGAAGATCAGGAAAGGAAGATGGCAGAGGAAACTGAGTTTCTAGGCAATAGGAAAAATATACCAAAAGTTCAATGGAATGCAGCTGTCTAGGGCATTTCGGGACGGCTGCGTGTGTGGTGTGGGAGGAAACAGGGTAGGAGATGAGGCTGTGGACACTGGCGGAGTGGGATTATGGAAAGTCTTTGCCACATAGTGGATTTGTTCCTTGTCCCGGAGACTTGCTTCCCAGAGTGTGATCCCCAAAGCAGTCATTTCAACATCACATGAGAGTTTTCCAGAAATAATGGAAACAAAAATTTATACTCTGAAAATAACCCCCAGGGATTCCTATGGAAAATAAAATCTGAAAGGCACTATTGAAGAACATGGGAGCCATCTGAGGTTCTTGAGTGAGGGAGAGATGTGATTGGATTCATGGGTTAGGAATTTTACACTGGAGGCCACACAGAGAATTATCTGGAGGAGGCTAGAATTTAGCCAGGGAGTTAAGAGAAGTTAGACCTCCCTGGACTTCCTAAGTTAGTGTCGTTTTTAATTGAAATTTGTTAACAATTCAATTTACCTTGCACGTATCCCCACAATATTGCAGAACCCTGTAAGAACTCCCTCTAAGACACATTTACCAATATCCATCAACTCCACCAATAATCAATATGATCATAATATCAGGAGTTATTTGACAAGTAACTACCAAAATGCCTTCTGTATCTTATTTCTAATCTTCATAATCACCATGAAAGATTAGCAACTATGATAGACATGTGATGTCAGCCTCCTCTGATTTCATTTCCTACATAGACCACAGAACACACACACACACACACACACACACACACACACACACACACACTCTCAGCCAAGTGGTTTGGGGCACTGACACCTCCATCTTATTAGTGATGGTGATTGGGTCAGGGGAGATCATGTGACTCAGTGAAAACCAATGACAAGCCAGAAAATGTCTGGAGTGCTCCTGGGAAAGAAGTTCCTATGAGAGCCACTCAAGGCCATGGACCTGACTCTGAGTGTCCACTGTGATGGGCATGGGTCTGGAATGACGGAAGTCCTCTTGGTGCTAAGGGGGAAGCCACTCTGAATACAAATCCGATATCGAGGGGAGAGGAAAATGACAGACTCAAGGAAATACTGCCAGATTCCCTGTTGGTGAAAGAAATCTCTGGACTAGATCAAGGCACACCTGAAATTAGTGACTTCTAAGACCGTTCTGAAACTCAACCACTTTTTATTGCTGCATAAGCCAGCAGCTCTGTCACTTGCCTCCAACAGTTTCTTAATTAATAGAACACCATCGTTTTCATTTTCCAAACTAAGAAGCTGAAAATTAAAGAGGCTAAATTATCTGTTTGGTCACAGAGCTTATATTTAAAATAAAAATCTGTCTCGCTAGAAAATCCATCCACTTCCTACCAAGTGTGTGCTCTTTCTCATACTTAAAAACATTCAAATTCATGCTGAAAAAAAAAAATACCATAAATGAGGAACTAAGAAAATTTAATTGAAAACTATATGATGCATAATTTATACAACCAGGGGAAAAGCACAGCTTGAGAAAGTGAAATATTTTCTATCTTTCGCTTATGTACTTATTTAATTTTAACTTGCTAAGTCATTCGGGAAATGTTTACTGAAAATCTATATTATATGCACAGCACTGTATTAGAAATATAAAAATGAGTAAAAGAATGATTCTAACTGTGTACTCACCAAACAAAAGAGCCTGAAAAGAATGGAGCAAAATTGATAATTCTAAAAAGAAAAACAGGACCACAATCTAGGCTTGGGGCATCCATACCCTACACTCACCAAAGTACCAGAAGTACTAGGCAGAAAATCAGCAAACACCTAGAGACATGAACAACACAATTGGCCCAGGGAACTGGTTGGCAAAAATGGGACATCCCACCCCAAAGAGCTGAATACAGTTTCTTTTCAAGCATCATAAAACATTCACTGAGACAGATAGATCATCCCCTGGCATATAAAATAAATTTCAACAAACTTAAAAGAATTAAAAATCATACAAACGATTTTCTCTAACCACATGGAACCAAACCAAAATCGATAACAGACAGACAACAGGAAAACCTCTAAACACTTGAAAATTAAACATCATGCTTCTAAATAATTCATGGGTCCAACAGAAAGTCTCAAAGGAAATTTTAAAAATACAGTGCTAAATAAAGATGAAAGTACAACATCTCAAAATACATAAGATGCAGCTAAAGCAGTGCTCACAGGGAAATTGACAGCATTAAATGCCTACTTTAAAAAAGAGGAACAATCTCAAATCAAAAACCCAAGTTTCCACCCCAGGATGCTAGAAAAGAAGAAGAAAATATAAACAAAGTAAGTAGAAGATATAATAAAAAGCAGAATCAATAAAACTGTAAATAGGGAAAACAGAGAAAACCAATGAAACAAAAAGCTGGTTTTTTGGGAAAAAAAATAAAGTTGATAAAAAAAAAATTGACAAAATAAATTAAAAAAGAAAAGAAAAGAGACGCGAGTCACCAATATCAAGAATGAAGCAGGGACTATCACTACAGATCCCAGAGTCATTAAAAAGGATAATTAAGGAATGCCATGAATAAGTTTATAATCATAAAGTCAACAACTTACAAGAGATGGGTCAATTCCTCAAATTCTACAAACTAACAAACATAAAAAAGAAAATTCAAATAGTCCTATAACCAACAAAGAACTTGAATTCATAATTTCAACATTCTCCAAAAGATACATCCAGATGGTTTCACTGGAGAATTTTACCAAACATTTCAACAAAAATAAGCATCAAGTAAACATCAAAACTAGAAAAAGAGGAACCACTTCTCAAATCATTTCATGAGACCAGTATCATTTTGATACAAAAACCAGAAGAAGACATAACAAAAAAGAAAATGCAGAGTGTTATCTCACATAGATGCACAACTCCTTAACAAAATATCAGCAAATCTACCAACATATGAAAAGAATTATACACCATGACATGGGTTTTATTCCAGGTATGGAAGACTGATGTTTAAAAAATCAATTGATGTATTCCACCATACCAACAAGTGAATGAAGAAAAAAAAAAGATATATCAAAACCATGTGACAAAATCCAACATAATTAATGACAATAACTTAAAGCAAATTAGGAATGAAAGGTAATCAAGTCTACCTAATAAAGGTCACCCACCAAAAAAAAAAATCTATAGCCACATCACAGTTAATGATGAAAGATTCCTTTCACACTAATGTCAGAAATAAGGCAGGGATGTCCACTCTCACTGTCCTTGTTCAATATGGTGCTAGAAATTCTAGCCATTGCAATAAGGCAGGGAAAATAAATAAAAGCTATATGAATTAGAAAGGAAGAAATAAAACTATAAAACTATGTTTATTTGTTTAGCCAATGAAAACTTCTAAAGCTATTATTAAGTGTGTCTATCAAGGTTGCAGGATCAACATACAAAAATCATTTGCTTGTGTACATACTAACAATGCACATATAGAAACCACTTAATAATGCAAGCATTTACAGTTGCTCTAAAGAAAATAAAATATTTAGTCATAAGCATAAAAGACATGGACAAGATCTGTATGTAGAAAATTACAAAATGTTAATAAAAGAAATCAAAGAAGAGCTAAATAAATGAAGGAACATACTGTGTTTGGGACCTGGGAGACCTGATACAGCAAAAATATCGAGTCTACACAGATTGATCTACAGATGTAATGTATTCCTGTCAAAACCCACATCAGGTTTCTGTAGAAGCAGACAAACATATTCTACAATTCATATAAGAGGCTCAGCTCCCAGAATATTTAAAACGATCTTGAAAAAGAAAAGTGAGAGGAATCACTCACATTAAAGCTTACTACAGAGCTACAACGGTGAAGATGGTGTGACATCAGCAGAAACATAAACACACAAATCAACAGAGCAGAAAACAGAACCTAGGAATATACCCCTACAAATATGTCCATCTGGTTTTTGACAAAAGCATAAAAGCAATTCAAAGGAGGTACTGTACCCTTTTCAACAAATGATGCTGGGATAACTGGACCATTTGCATAGGCAGTAAAATGAACATAGACTCAAGTCTCAAACCTCACAGGAAACTTAAAATGAATCATAAACATACACACATAACATGACATTATAACACTTTTAGGATAAAAATAGGAGAGAATCTTTGAGGTCCAGGCTAGGCAAAGAATTCTTAGATTTTTACATCAATGGCATGATCCCTAAAAGAAAATTTGGATAAACTTCATCTCATTGAAATCAAAATCTTGTTCTGTGATCAGTTCTATGAAGAGGATAAAAAGAACACAGAATAAATACCTTAAGAAAGCATTTGCAAATCACATCTCAAATAAAGAACGAACTTCTCAAATGGAAAACTCTTAAAATGCAACACTAAAAATCAAACAATCCAAATGGAAAAGGTGCAGAAGACATGGATAGGCTGAAGAAGGTATACAAATGATGAATCGGTCCACGAAGAGACCTTTAACATCTTCGGTCACTAGGGAAATGCAAGTCACAGCTGGAATGAGACACCACCACACAGTAATCTCAAAGGCTAAATTTAAAAATTACTGGTGAGTTTGCAGAGAATCTGAATCTGAATCACTCGTACATTACTGGTGGGAAGGTCAAATGGTACCACTATTCAGGAGAACAGTTTAGCAGTTTCCTTGACAACTAAAAATGCAATTACGACTGGGCCCAGCAATTGCCCTCTTGGACATTCAACCCAGAGCAATGGAAACTTCCGTTCACACAGAACCTGCTCATGAATGCCCAGGGTAGCCTCATTCCTAATCAAGTTGGAAATAGCCCAGGAGTCTTTCAACAGATGAACCGTTCAATGCTACATCCATACCGTGGAACACTGTTTAACAATAAGAAGAAATAACTTACCAATATGTACAATGACTTGGGTGAATTTCTGGAAATTAGGTCAAGTTAAAAAAAAAAAAAAAAAAAAACTCATGTTGGAAAAAATGAAATCCCATCCTTCACATCAAAATGGATGGAACTGAAGGAACAGTGCTAAAGGAAATAAGCCAGACCAGAAAGACACCTCCTGCATGTTCTCCATCATACATGGAAGCTAAGAAATCCGTCAACCTGAAAGCAGAATCGTGGTGACTAGAGATGGGAGAGTGGGAAAAGGAGGGGTTGGTGTGGACTGTACACTGTCCATACCCCTGTCGGTCACCCCATGCCCTGCTGAGGGGTGCTACTGAAACATTGTAAAGCTCAGGTTAAAAGTTTATATACGTTATGATTCTATGTCTGTTGCATTCTTGACATGAAAAAATTGCAGCAATGAAGTCCAGGTTAGTAGTGGCCAGGAGGTAGGGCTTGGGTGGGGAATGCTGGGAGGGAAGGGGACAACCCAAGGGTCCTTGTGGAGATGGGAAGTTCCGCATGGTGGTGGACTCACGAGCTACATGTGTGGTGAAACTGCTGAACAAAGCAGGCATGCACACACAGGCATACACACTCACACACACTCACACACACACATACACGTGACACTGGCAACCCCTGAGTAAAAAACCAGTGGGTCTCACAGACATCCATCTCCTGATCATGAGATGGTACACCAGCTTGGCAACGCGGAATGGGGGGTGACTGCAAAAGGGACTCAGAGCAACTTACGACTGCAGGTGACTTTAAAGAATCACATCGAAATTTAAGGTTCAGTTTAAAATAATAAGGGAGAGCAGCCTCCTTTCCAGAGAGGCTGACGGAGGCTAATTGAGACATTTAAATAAGTAGAGTGGAGTGTGAAGAGCCCCACGATGCGTCGTGCGTGGGTGGCAAGGGAGTGCTGTGATGGAGCCCCTACCCTCCCGCGGTGGCTTTCCATGGGTGTCCTACCTCCACAGGGACAAACGGACACACGAGCGCTCTCGCACACAGAGAAACACACCAGACATCATCGAAATCGGGGAACTGGGAGCGGGTGCTGCACCCAGCACAGGGCGCCACCGCCCGGCCGCCGCCTGAGGAGTCGAGGGTCCGGTGCTCTGCAGATTAGGGGCGCTCGAGGACAGGACCGTGGACAACTTCCTGTTCTGGAAAGCAAGGGCATCAAGAGGCAATGTGTGGCGCATCAACAGAATCCCGCCAAATCCTTCTTAGGGAAACAAAGATAAGAGCTGAAGTCGGGCAGAGTCCCAATTTAGCAGCCTGTCGCATCAAGAACGGGTCATGATTGTCATGAGCTACAGGCATGGAATTTAATTAGCTCCATTCCAGTCCCCAGAGCTTCCTCCTTTCTGCCCCTCCCCTCTCTCCCTGGTCCCCTTCCTCTTCTGGACTCCACAGGTCTTCCTTCTATTTATTTACTGTTTTCTTAATTGGTGCTTTATAGGTATGCATAAAGGTGGAATTCACGGTGGTATAGTTATACAAATACATAGTATAATAGTGTGAGATTCTTTCCACCTTTCCTCCCTTTTCCTGTCCCTCCTCCCATACACTATTAGGTGCAACTCTAATGCACAAATAAAAACATTTAAAAACGGGCTGTGACTTAGTCATCTTATTTACATTAAAAATACACCAGATGGGTACCCACTCCAAAACTTCAACAAACCTGGAGGAAGTGCTAATGGACCTGTCCTGGTCCCAGGCCCCTTTACACCCTCCTGAGGTCACAGTGCCCTTGTCACCCTCCTCCCCAGCCCGAGAGAATACTGTCCTAACAGTAATCGTAACCAACAATTAGCAATGCCCATATCAAGCATTAGCCAATGCTAAGATCATGAAAGACACTATCTCGCTCCATCAGACAACAGTCTCCCAAGATCAAAGATAAGGATCCCAATGGCACCAAGGCGAAGGGAAGAAAACCCAGAGACACAGGCGAAGCCAGGGTAAATAACAAGGTGGAATATGCCCGTCCATGTTCAAGGATAAACGGAGAACAAACATGACCTCCACCAACGCAAGAGGCTTAGGAACAGAAATTGCAACTTTGAAGAAGGTTTTAAACATAACACACGAGAAGCCAGGGAGGATCATATTTTCAAGAAAAATTGCGTCAGGAAATTTCTGACACCATCTGCTTTTCACTCTCAAGGAAATCATAGAACACACAGACTCTGTAAAATAAGAGGAAATACAGAGGCAATTTACTGCGGGAGAGAAGAGAATGCTGATAGAGTTAAGAAATTAATTTGAGGCAAGGAAAAACAATGATTTACAGAACTAAAACGTTAAAAGGTGGTAAAGAACCACACTGACAATACAAGAAATCTTATCACCTTTTTGAGCACAAACAAATGTAAGAAGCTCTTTTTGGATGCAAAAAGAAAAAGAAAAGCAGAAAAAGATAAAACTAATTAAAGAAATTGCTAGCTCTGCGATAGAGCGCTTGCCTGGTATACATAAGGCCCTGGGTTCTATCCCCAATCTTGCATGGAAAAAAGAAGAAAAAGAAATAAATTGCTTTTATAATGGGCTTTATACCTTAGATGTTGATGGTGGTCATGGAGAGAACAAACAAGAAATCTTCCAGAATTCAGAACCAATGGAATATAAAATATATTCATATTAATGTGCCCAGAAGTAGCATTATCGCTTTTAAGTCTCATTCTGTACCTTCGAAGCAGATATCGTTTTATGTTAATTCTGCAGATGAGGAAATGGAGGCTTCAATCATCACTTGCTTGACGTTACTGAGCCCGCAGGACACAGGTTGGACACACACCCAGAGGTGTGAAAGGAAACACCTGGAGCTAACTTCGGAGGGAAATGCACACAGCCCAGATGCAAACTACTGACGGCATTTTGATGGGGGATATAAAGACAACGGAACACATTGTTATACAAGCCGTGTGCCTGGATAGGACAACTCAATACTGTATTGATTTTAAGTCCTTAAGCATTCATCTACAAATTTAAAACTATTAAATAAAATTCCAAAGTGATTTTATATGGAACTTGACAATATGATTCTAAAATTCATCTGCATAGATAAACAGGTCAGAATAGCCTGGAAATATTGAAAAAGAATGATAAAAAGGGAGAAGCTTAAGTATTAGAGAATAAAATTTAATAACAAAGAACAATAAAAAAAAAAAAAACCGTTGTGATTGGCTTGCATATGCTGAGGCCACACAGAGGCAGGTCAATGGAAGGAGTGGAATATAAACGAGGAAAATGGATCCAAATATATTAAGTATTTAGTGGGCCCTAAAACAGGTATTTCAGATACACAGGGAAGGAACAACATATTCAATAAATAAATTTAGATGAAAGAAAGGTTTAAACCACATGTCAGGCCTGACGCCAAGATAATCTGTACATGAATGAAAAATTGCAAAATGAAATGAGGAAAGTAGGAGGAAGAACATGAAAGAAAATGTCCCTATCATCCTCTTCTGCTTCGTTGTCCTCTCTGGCACTCATTAGCTGCTAAAATAGGGTATCAATTCTTTATTAATCATTGTTTCCCATCCGTCTCTCAACACAAGCAATGCAGGCTGTGCAGGGCAGGATTTTTAACAGTGAATCTCAGTGCCTGCAAAGGTTTCCAGCAAGTGGTGGCTGAACAACCAAAAAAATGTAATTGTCGAATAAATGAATGAATAAATGATAACAGAGAGAGGAAAAGGCTTGTCTACAGCCAGCAGGGAAAAAAAAAAAAAAAAAAGAGGAAAGTAACAGGCAAGAAAGATATATATGCAAAATATAAAGTGAATTAAATTTTTCTCTACATCAAAAAAAGGCAAACAAAATTATATGGTGGATTGTAAAAATATTTATGATCGACATTGTAAAGGCTGAATATTTATGATTAAATGTCTAGGCTTTATGAAACAGGAAGAATGAAAAACAGACAACAAAAGAGGCCCAGAAGAAAAAAAAAAATTCCGTGGTCAATAAACATTTAAAATGTACAGCATCAGAGATAACAAAGGAGTTAAAATTAAATAAGAGTGCAAGCTACTGGAGAGCGTGGCTGGCCCGGCTGAGGCCCTGGGTTCAATCCCAGCACCACGAGTATAAAAAAATAAAAACTAAAAAAATATGAGTGAAATAGAAGTTATCCCCACACTCATGTTCAAAGCCTGGTCACACTTTGCCTCCAACCAGGGTGTGAGAGGATGGGAACTCTTACATCCTGTAAGCAGAAATACTTTTAGTACGATCTCTCCAGACAGTGTTTGTTGAGGTTTGGATACGAGGGGTGCCCCAAGAGCTCCTGTGCGTGCAGGACTATTCAGAGGTGGGAGGATTAGATTGTGGGAGCTTCCACCTGATTGGTCCACCCTAGCTGCATGGACTGACTGGCTGGTATCTGCTGGCAGGTGGGCGTGGCTGGAGGAGGCTGATCACTGGGGGTGTATCCTGGAAGGGTGCATCATCTCTGCATGCCCCTTCTGCCCCATCCCTGATTCCTGATCCCATGGTGAGCAGAACCTTTCCTGCACTGAGCCCTTCCACCATGGTGTGCCACCTCACCTTGGGCTCAGAGCAATGGAGTTGGCCATCTATGGACTTGAACCTCTGAGCCAAAATGAGCTCTCCCACCTCTAGGTTGTTCTTGTCAGGTACTTTGATCACAGCCTCACCAAAGCTGACTAAAATCACAACAATCCTCCAGTCACACCATCCTGTGACATCCAATCTCTTTCGAGAATGAATTTATCCTTGTGGTAGATATCATTGTGCAATGCAGTCACTACATCTCCTCGTAGAAGGATTATTTTTCTCCACTAAAAGAACATCAAGTTTGTCCAAATGACTTTCTTTAGACGGTGAAATAAAAATGAAGGCTCAAGATAAACACTTTTAATTAGAAGCTTTAAGAGTCACTGTATGTTTGTCATATTTGGTGGTGCTCTTTCTTCTTTGCCATGAAATTGTTAAATGCTCCAGATACAAGTAGCTCTATTAGCCTGGGTCCAAGTAAACAAGTTGTGTAGGATAATTACAGTTGACCCAAAATGGATATGAAATGTGGGAGACAAATGAACCTTTAAGCCAGAGACGCTGGAGCAATTTGTTACTGTAGCATACCTTAGCATAAACTGACTGATATCCCACATTCGCATGAGCAGACCCACCTAACACCAAGAGTCAGTTTCTCCTAGAAGCTCTGTGATTGCTCTTTGCATATGAGAGCATGCAAAGCTAGCCTGGGTGCTTTGGGATTAAGGATACTGTTTACTCCTTTTTATATTGTGATGTTTTGAATCACTGGTCTCTTTCATGGAGTAGAGGGTTAGGCTGATTTTTCTCAACCCTTCCTTCATCCCAAGTGTCCCACGCACTCCTATTAGAAACCTCCTTTCTTCCAGCCTACCATATGGCCTCTGCCACTCCTGTGCTAACAGGGTATGAGAAACACTGCTTTTGGAGCAGAAAATGAAGCAGGCCTTCAGACAGCTGCCCAAAGATGAAGAAATGTAGCTCTCATTCCAGTCAATATCCCCGAGGCTCTTGATTTCCTGAGTCTTACATAAAGAAACTTACAGTGTGAATAACACTGTTTTCCAAGAATCCAGGATTTTAGCTACTATTCATAGATCTGGCCACTGGTAACAAGGCATAGTTGTCATTGCCAATAAAATGCAAGTGTCTGCTTTCTAAATGGTTAAGGAGCAGGATTTGCCAATCTCTGCAAACCTAGGAATTGATTATTACAGGCGAAGCCTTAAAAGAAAATAAGAAATACCAGGAGTGTTGGGGATGGTCAAGAGGCATCAGTAACAACCATAACAACAAGAATATCATTGCTAAATATAATAACAAATGTGAGCCTCTGATGGTGGCATGCAATGGTCTAGGCTCCTCACATGCATTAATTATTTGAGCATTACTAACTAACCTGAGAATTTATTCTCCATATCTTACAGATGAGAAAATAGATTTAAAAGCTAACCCACACCAGGCACAATGGAGCATGCCTGTAATCCCAGCTGCTCGGGAGTCTGAGGCAGGAGGATCGTGAGTTCAAAGCCAGTCTTAGCAATTTATTGAGACCCTGAAGCAACTTAGTGAGACCCTGTCTCTAAATAAAACATATAAATGGGCTGGGGATGTGGCTCAGTGGTTAAGCACCCTGGGTCCAATAACTGGTATCAAAAACAAAAACCAAAAGAACAAATAAAGGAAGTTTATTTAACATAACATCATTCAATGGACTATTTTGTTGGAATTCTGGTCTCTAAACATTAAATATCAAATATCTAATCCCCATCTTACACTGACTGAGATGAAGGATACAAATGCATGAAGGTATTTGGGGTTGCTTCCAAATTTAGAATCCTTTCTCAAGAAAAGTAGTACGAAGTTGAAATTTTTCCTGTCTAATGATGTTTCCTGGAGTCCAAACCATGGTCCTTTTTGCCCATTAGATCTGGAACAACACACCAACCCACTCCTGAAAGATCCATTCCCTCATTTATAAAATGAGGATGATGATTCTAATTATAAAGGGTTTTTGGTGAGACCAGAAAATGGCAGCCCATGGAAACAACAGGTATAAACTCCAAAATGTTAAATAAGCGTCATTTACAATCATTTATTTCTTTGTGGTGCCATAATTGGCTGTTCAATTGACAACAATAAGCTAGTATTGACAAGCACTTTAGACCTGAAGACAGAAAAGCTGAACATGATATCAAATCTAAACACCTTGTCGAGAACGAACACTCCCACCAAAACAAATGATAACAGCCTATAATATGCCAAAATCCATCTGTCTGAAAGCAGCCAGTACTTTCTGTGGCAGCCAGGATTTAAAAGCCAGGCCCCAGAAAGAAGGGACGTTCTCTGAGATAAATCCAATTTTGTGTCCATTGATATTTTCCATGACATATGTCAATTATTGGCACAGGTGAAGATGCAAAAAAGACAGGCAGAGGATTGCCATGAGGGACAGAAACCAACAGAGGTACAGATGACTAACTGCACAAGGCTTGGGGATCAAATAAACCCAGGTTCAGGGCTGCCAAGTTAGCAAGAACTTGAGGAGTAAATATCAGACACGAAGTCAGACCAATATTCAACACCAAGTTTCCTCTTGAGGGATCCATCTTTGAAGCGTCAGAAAGCAGAAGGTTCGGAAACCGAACAGAAAGGGATAAAAGGAAGAAGGGGTTTGATGGTCTCACGATGCAGGAGAGACAAAAAATTATATTTGAAGACCTGCCAAGGAGAGGAGTTCTAGGAAATATTGTAGGCTGTAAATTGGGCCACCTGGGGGGTGATGCACTGGGACTGGAAATGAATGAAAGGCAGGTGGAACCACAGTACAGGAGGCAGCCAGTCCTGCGTCTATCTGCTCTACCCACAATGGTGTGGGATGATCTGCTGCCCGTCATGAGGAAGGGCGAATCCACACCAGAGGATGAGGACTGAGATGACCCACTGTATCTGAATATGGTCTCAACAGAAAAGAGAATACATGGAAGCCAGGAGCACCCGTGACTGGCTTGGGAGACTCACACTTCAAGCTTTCTGTTTCCAAAGTTAAATAAAAAACAGAGGTGAAGTTGGACGATTCCACCCAACCAACTGAAACAAAGAGTGAAACAGAAATTCTAGAACTGCACGCTGCAAGAAGGGAAGTCACAAACTCCGTGCACGGGTGGAAAGGGAGACAGGACAAAGGTGAGAGCAGCCCGAAGAGATGCCAAGAGCAAAGCATGGAGAAATTTTGAAAACGCACCAAAGAAGGACATGGAAAGTCCAGGGTCAGAGTTTTCTCTCCTATGTAGAAGCCAGAGCGAAGTAAAAAAAGAGAAAAGGGGGTCCCACAAAAATAGAGGGGAGTAGGAGACGGGTATTGAGGAGATGGGAGGGGGATGGGAATGGAGAAAATGCAGAATGAAATTGACAAAATTAGGCTATGTGCCTAAATGATTCTACCACAGTGAATTCCACTTTCATGTACATCTATAAAACACTCATTTCAAAGAAACAAAGAATCAATGGAAGGTAGACCTACAAAGGAAGGAGGATGGTGGAGGGAGGGAGGGAGGGGGAGAGGTAGCACCAGGCATGGAAGTGAAGCAAACTGTGCTCCACACACGCAGGAGGGTGTCAAAATGAACCCCACATTGGGTATAACTACCTTGCACAAATGCAGACATTTTCCAAAAGGAACACTAAAGAGGTACATATGACTCTCCATGAAGATCTGCCATCTATGGAATGTGCACCTCAGAAAAGAAAAATTGAGAGAATAAAACCAGATCAACATTTGAATAAATCATTGTGCAGAATTTCTTACTACTGGAAAAGGGCACCAAGGCACAGATTAAAGAAGGGATCCAGTCCTCAAGAAGGTACACACAAAACAATGAGACCTGAGGATGTCACAGAGAAGCTGTAGGAAAGGAAGGAAACAGAGAAATTTTTCAAAGCATCAGAGATGGGGAGACAACCCTTGCTAAGAGTTAGACTGACAGCTGACCTTTCCATAGTAACATGGAGATCAAGCACGATGGAATGACATTTTTAAAGTGGAAGAAAAAGTAATGCTCACCAATCCACAATTAGATATTGAGAGAAAACATTCTTCACTAATAAACGTGATTTAAAAAAAAAAAAATTTAAGCAGGTAAAACCTGAGATCATCTACTGCCAGAAGGTCTGTGCAAAGGAATGCCATCCGGAATTCTTTAGAAAGAAGAAAATGATCCCAGACAGAAATAGAAAATGCAGAAAGGTATTTAAAAAAAAAAAAAAGGTTAAAGATGAGAATCAATATAATGACATCTTGACTTCACAAAAAAAGAATCACATTTTGTAGCACATAAAATATGCGAAGAATTAAAATGCAAGACAACAGCAACACCGAAGTCTAGGAAGGGGTCAAAGAAGTTAAGATGTCCTGTATTCCTAGCATTATTGATGAATTGGTTGACATTGGGATACAATCATTCCAAGACTTGGGTGTTGATCTCCAGGAACATTCTATAGAATCTACCAACTTCCCAAAGGGGGAAAAATGGAAACGTTTAATTAGCCAAATGGAGAGCAAAAATAGAGATAGGAGAAGAATACAAAACGGGGGAAATCTAAAAAAAAAAAAAAAAATCAGTGTTGAATCCTGATGATTCCAGAAAGACAAATGCCTCATGTCCTCATTTATATGTGGAAGCTGGCAAGGCTGACATCATTAGAGAGCAGAAGAGTTTCTAAGAGGGGTGGGCAGGGTGTGGGCGAGGTGGGATAAGATGGTTAAAGGGCATAGGCTGCACCTGAGCAAGAGAAATAGCTTCTAATGCACAACGGGGTAATTACAGTTGATGGCAAGTAGTGATCTGTTTCAAAATAGCTGGCAAAGAGAATTCCGAATATTTCCAGCACCAAGAAATGATGAAGGTTTAAGGAGATTGACATACTGATTATCCTGATGTGATCATAACACGTTGTTTCCATGCATTGAAATGTTACACCCTACCCCATACACATGCAGAATCACTATGTGACAAAATAATTTTTTAAAAATCCAACAGCAATATATTAATTCTAGTCTTAGTGCATCAAATAAAAATATCCAACTAAATTAAAATAAAATAGTATATGCTGGTCTTACAAAAGTCACGATTTAAATACAAGAACAAGTAAAGGTAGAGAGAAAGAAGTTGGAAAGCTGTACCTTGCAAACACTAAATGAAGGAAAATTGAAGAAGTTATATAAGCATAAAGCAAAGCAGCCTTTAAGGCAAGAAATGTAACTAAAAATGAACAACAGCATTTCATACTGGTGAACTCTCAATTCTCCTGAAAGATGTAAGTATTCTAGATTCATTTAGATTCATTCTAGATTCATCTGCAACTAATATCATCAAATATAAAAAACTAAAAATGACATAAAAAAAGAAGAAATAAATGCACCAACATAATCAAAGTCTTAAATAAACTCTTCCAGTAGCTCACGGTAAATGGTAAAACAAAAATATCAGAAAGAATGTTTTAAATTTTTAACAAGGTCAACAATATTTACTTAATTGAAATACATAGAACACTGCACTTAATGGTGATAAAACACACAGGATTTTCAAGTTATCCCGATGTATACTAACACATACTACACCCTGGATTTGACTAAAGCCACAGCTGTAGAGGGAAATGTTATAGCCAGATAGAAAAGAAGGAAAGTTGAAAACATGTATCCTCCCAACTACCTCAAAAATATCAGGGAAAGAAACAGAAGTCAGGATAGTTGTAATGACTGGCAGGCTATGACCGTAAGGGACATGGGAGGCTGTGGGCAGTGTTCTACTTCTTGAGGCAGATGGTAGGACCACATGGGTATGTTCACTTTGTGTCAGTTCATCTTGCTGAACCCGTAGGATTTATGCACATTCTTCTATATATCATATTTCCATTAAAATAAAATTCTTTACAAAAATTCAGTTCGGTTTTGTTTTGTATGTTTTTGTTTTTGTACCAGGGATTGATCCCAGGGGTGTTTAACCACTGAGTCACAGCCCCAACCCTTTTTAATTTTTTTATGTAGAGACATGGTCTCACAAAGTTGCTTAGGGCCTCACTAAGTAGCTAAGGTTAGCTTTGAATTTGTGATCCTCCTGCCTCAGCCTCCTGAAGCACCAGAATTACAGGCGTGCACCACGGTGCCTGGCTCAGCTCTGTTTATAATATTTTCATGAGAACGAAGACAGAAAGAAAAGAAAAATCACATTGTACCTGAGTTCTTCAATCAGTAGAATGAGAAATCAAGACTGGATAAGATCTTTGGTAGCTACCATTTCTCCTTCCACTGGTAGAAAACACCCATTGCCCTCTCTCAGAATGGGAAGTCCAGGTAGAATCGACCCCCAGGCCCACAGGACCTGGTCAGGTATTTCATCTCCTGACCACTTCAGTGATTGTTAAGAAACAAGCAGGTAATTCAAACAGAGCCAATTTGGGGACAGTTCTTTGGTGGAATTACCTGACAAGAACAGCAACCTTGGCTATTGAGACTGATCACTAAGTAGTAAATGTAATCCAGACACTATCACACTGAGCCGTCCCTGCCTGAGGATCTGTCAAAGACCAAGGGAAGGAGAGGAGACCCTGGCGTTGATGAGGTACACACCTGTGCATACTCAGGTGATAAGTGAACAATCCATGGAGATTTACCAGTGTGTGCTGTTTTTTTTTTTTTTTTTAAGAGAACCTGAACATGATCACTTCTGATCTTGGACTTTTCAACACTGTGAGCCAATAAATTCCCTCTTTTGTTTGAGATAGTAGATTGCGTTTCCATCATTGCTCCTCGTCACCAAGACCTCCCTGACTTACCATTTCCAGGGCCACTTCCGGCTCTGACCAGCCACTTTCGGCTTTCCACGCTGCGTCCCAAACCTCCCCAACTGAGCATCGCTGCGGCCTCAGAAGAAAGAACACGGTACCCCAGGGACGCAGCCCCTGCACCAGCAAAACGATGCTCCTCAAGTTTCATGTTTTATGTTAAAAAAAGGGAAATCAGGTATATTTTCTGATCTGCTCAGTAATATCTGGCTTGTCTTCATGTGGAAAAATAAAATTCTTCTAGACGGTCACAAAAAATGTGACACATTCCAAGAAAATGTGCCCTATTAGCCTGAAGTAACCCAAGTTGTCTGTATATTCCCTGGTGCGTCTAAGGGACAACAGATCCCTGTTGTTGTTGTATTTAAAGAAACAAAAACAAAAAAAAAAAAAAAAACCAAAAAAACAGATCTAGAGAAGGGGTTCCAAATTCAAACTTTCTACTGAGGTCAGGGAGATTGTTGAAGTGACCCAGATGTAAGACAAGAGGGTAGAGAAGAGAATGTGCCCAAGCCCCGTCCCCAAGGGACAGCTGCCAGTGAACTCCTTTCAACTGTGTGATCTTTTTTTTTTAAATCCCCCAGCATGCCAAATACATCTACAGGATGAATAAAGTCTGGGCGCAGCCACTTCCCCAGGTCTAATTTTGAACATAACCATCTCCTAACTTCCCACCTAACACGCAGGGCGATCCTTAATGCCATGCTAATATCCATTCGCCAAATACCGGGTGTTTTTCTTCTTAGGAAAGATATTTCTTTCAAACAGAGATAAGGCAAAGAAGCTTTGGCATATATTTATTTAGTGAAACTATATCATACTTGGGAAAATCAGATGGCTTTGCCTATGCAATCTCTAGGAGGAAAATTACCCTTTTCCAACTGGAAACATTCACATTTTATGTGACATTTTTAACAGCCTTGAAGTTGCAACCTCAACCAGCAATATTTGAATTGCTTTTAATTTAGCAGGTATGGAGAACAGAATAATTTGGCAGCTACTCCTTGATGCATGTCAGAAGCTGAGGTCTTCCCGTGAGAATCTGGTGTTCTTAGAAGTCAATTTTTCCATTCACGCTGCTGAAAGTATCCCCCTCACAGAGCCAGGGACGCGGCCGACACTCGGAAGGCAGACTCCGTAGTCTGAAATAACGGAGCGTGTGGATTTTTTTAAAATAACTTAATATGATCAAGATTTTGATCTGAACTATTAAAGAAAGGGGGGGATTAATTTAAAAACTGACATAGTGACCTTTACGATTATGTGTTGTAGATTTCTGTACAACATGCTTTCAAAGGATGTGTGATGTATTTGTAATAAAAGGTCCTTTAAGGGGCATAAGGTCACATTGTTCACACTGTTAAGTCGAAAAGGAGATTTAATGGGTGTACCACATCAAAGTAGGGGTGTCTCCTCCGTTGCACAGACGGACTTCAGAATTGGAGTTAGGAATCATTTTAAAATAAGAATGGGGACGCTTTTGATCCCCGGGGGATGGATAAAGTACCTACTATCTGCACGACCCTGGGTTGAATGCTACAGGCACATTGTTTTAAACTTCATCCGGCCAGTACGTAAGGCAGGGACTGATAACGTCCCTTTCACCAAGGGGGAGACTGAGGCTCCGAGGGGTGACTTCCAGCTGCTTGTTTCAGCGTGGGCCCCAGCTGTGCCCCACACGGAGGACGGTCCTGTGCTCCTGACTTTCCCACCACTCACCGCCCGCCAAGTCCAAGCAGGCTTCCAAAAGCAACTACCCAACTTCCTACCCTGCGCCGTCATCCCCACCTCCCGACCTGTCCCCCCGATCTGGTCATCCTCTTCAATCCTCCCCAGCTCAGCAGACGTCAGGATGTCCCCACCTTCCGTATCCAGCTTCTCAAGCCAGAAATCCAGGAGACGTTCTTCAGGATTCAGATGTCCCTCCCGCCCTGCCCGCCCACCTTGGGTCCATCTCTAAGACCAGCTGGTTCTGTCTCTTCACCACCAACGACATCAAAGCTCCTGCCCACCAGCAGCCAGTCCAGGCCACCGCCATTTATTCAAAGGTGGAAACGGCCTTCACCTCTGGGGGGGTCCAGGTGCATCTGTTCTCAGTGACCACTCCCTGCCTGCCCTGGCCAGCAGACCCGCCTTGGTCCAGCCCGCCTCCTCTCTGCTTCTCTGTGCTTCCTGCAAGGGAACGTCACGAGAACGCTGGAGCCTCCCCCACGCAGCTCCACCTCCACCTTCCCCCTTGCTCTCCTCCTCTTGACCTGCTCAGCGCCCATTCACCCTTCAACATCACCCCCTACCATTTCCTCAGAGAAGTGTGGACCAAGCCTGATTCTCCCCCAGGCCCGACTCCTCTCCAGGCCGACTCCTCCCCCGACCCGACTCCTCCCCAGACCCGACTCCTCTCCAAACCCGACTCCTCCCCAGACCCGACTCCTCCGCAGACCCGACTCCTCTGCCAGACCCGACTCCTCCCCAGACCCCACTCCTCCCCAGACCCCTCTGCCTCTCCTGTGACCACCTAGCACAGCTTTCATGGGTCTCTCCGTGAATAATGGGTCACTTATTTGTACTAAATAATAGAAACAAACTCCTGCGGGACTGAAATTTCTGAATGAACAAGCAGCCAGAATGGAAAGATCCCGGGCTTGGAAGTCGGGAGCCGAGTTGGAACCTGGACTCTGCTCACCATGACCTCCACTCCACTCCAGCTGCCGCCCTGGGCGGACACCGGAACTCCCTGACTCCCATTTTCCTGACCCCACAGGGAGGATGGTGTCCAGACCCCCTCCCTCCCAGCGATGCCTTCAGGTTAAGTGACGTGGAGAGGCAAAGGGACCTAACTCACGGCTCCTGCCACACAGTGCAGACCCCACCAACCTTTGTTGGGAGACTTCAATGCAACAATATGGATCGATTTCCAAGAAACAGCATTGAGTAAAAAAGCAAACAACTCAAATTATGCAGTGCCACCTACAAGGTAATACCATTCATATTTAAACAGCCATAAACCTGTGCCAGCGTCTACTGCAGTGATGGTCCCTGTGTTAGGCAGCTTTTTGTCCCTGTGACATAAACAACTGACATAAATTTCTGACATAAACAACTGAAAGGAGGAAAGACTTATTTTGGCTCACATAGGTTGTCTCTGGTGCTCTGGGTCTGAGTAGTCAGAGTATCATGGTGGACGGGCATGGCAGGAGGCAGCTGCTCAGCTTCCTGGTGGCCAGGAATCAGAGGGAGAGAGAGAAGGGAGGGGCCAGGGACAAGATAAAGTCCCTAAGGTCATGCCCCCCCCCCCCCCCCCCAGTGACTGACTTCCTCCAACCACACCGGTCTGCCTCCAGTTTCCACTTCCCCCCAGGAGGGCATAAAAATGATTAAACCATCAAATGGATTAATCCACTGATGAGATCAGAGTTCTGCATGATCCAGTCGCTTCCCAAAAGCTCCACATCTGGGCATGGCTACACAGGGGACCCAGCCTTCAACACGTGGGCATTCCAGGACGTTCCATACCCAAGCCATAATATACAATATTGGGATGGAGTTTGAGAAGAAGGCCAGAATGGAGATCAGAATGAAAGGCGGAGGGAGAAGGACATTTGCTTGATTTGAGGGGAACACTATTTATCAAAAAAGAAGAATGCATTCATATATGCAGACAAGAAATAAATGTTAGTTAAATAGTAAATACATAAATGTTAAATAAAAGATACTCTAGAGTTCCAGCCAACTTAGTAGACTATAAATTATCATTATGACCCTCCGTGCCTAGAATTATCCCTAAACTTAAACAACGAATTAAAAAGACCTAAGCCTGTAATCCTAGCAACTCAGGAGGCTGAGGCAGGAGGACTGTGAGTTCAAAGTCAGTCTCAGCAACTGAGTGAGCCTCTAAGCAACTCAGCAAGACCCTGTCTCCAAATAAAATACAAAAAAAGGGCTGGGGATGTGGCTCAGTGGTTAAGGGTCCCTGGATTCAATCCCTGGTACAAAATAAATAAATAAATAAATATGTATGTACATATTTCAAAGTGCTTAACAAACCTGGTCACCCAAGTGTTTCAAAATTTCTGCATCGATTCTGATCTTGGAGAGTATTCATGGCACTGCACTGTGAATGTAGTTAACCTTGTGAACTATATCCCTAGAAATGACTATGAAAGTCATTTTCTATTATGTATTATTTACCCTAACAAAAATAAATGTTCGTAAATGTATTTTTATGTTCCCAAGTACAGGAAAAAATTAACCCCCACGTCTGAATTACCACCAGTTCTAGATTAATCACATGCCTTCTACCTGCCCCCTCCTGCAAGATAAAGAATGTCTCCCCAGGAGCGGTTGGAGCTTAAAAAGGTCCGAGTGGTTGGAAAACTGGAGACCGTCATTATGCAAGCAGGGAAGAAAAGAAAACAAAAAAAAAAAAAAAAAACTAAAATTGGCTTGACGATCCCAGCTCTGTTGAGAAGCAGGAAAGTGATTTTCCAGGGACAAGGACATCCAAAGAGCCTATGGTAACACAGAGGGCAGGGGAGCCAACCCCCATGGTCCAAACTGCAAAACCCAGAACACTGGGCAATCAGCAACAGCTTTAGGAACGTTCTGGAAAACAGAGGAGACTGGAGGGCGGAGCTACCACCCATAAATAAAGGCAGGGGGGAGTTAAAGGCATAATGGGATTAGTGAAAAGGAAACATTGAGGGACATTGAAAGGGAGGCTTTCACACACAGTGACATCTGCAGATATTTGTAATCACACCTACAAAGAAGCGGGGATAAGAATAAAAGACTGGGATTCCCCCAGTGGAGGAAAACCAGCGCAAGGCAGACTGGCCAAACAGCTCCCCAGCCTTTTCTTTTCTTTTAAAGAAAACATCAGGATTGAGGGGGGCATGCAGCGGGTAAAGAAAATGCTGAAAGCCATTAAAGCATCTGACAGGAGACCCAAGGCCATCAGAACAGACAAGCCATCACCAAGGGACACAGAATCTGTGAAAAGTCCCTTTAAACTATTAAGCCAATAAGAGTGGTAGTTGGATTTCAGGGGCCCGTGTTCGCAAAAAAAAAAAAAAAGAGAGAGAGAGAGAGAGAGATGAATCCATTTTATTTTTATCTATTCGGATCTTTGAATTTAATAAAATCTCATTAATTTTAAATGAGGTCAGAAAATTAGCAAAAACAACCCAGGGTCCGCGTGGCTGGCAGGCAGGAGTTTGCATGGAAGTACCTCGGGGGTCCTCCCAGCAGCTGCGAGGTACACTTGACTCTCACTGATCCTCAATCAGGTTTGCTCTAAAATAATCCCCAAAGAAACAGAGACGGGGCTCAGCAGAGACGGAGGGCAGACAGCGTAACCTGATCAAGTGCCACGCGTTGTGCTTATAAATTGGATTCCAGAGCATGCAGCTTAAATCCCACGGTGGAGAACATCCAAGCCGGGGAAGAATTAGCAGAGGAAGCAGGAGACGCAGAGAGCTCCAGGCACAGGAGCCAGGCCCTGGAGAAAGGGACGCCTGCAAAGCCACTGCGGGGGTTCGGTTTGGTGGCCTGAAATGCTTTTGCTTTTCTGCACGGTTAGATTCTGCAGGGCGGGATGGACAGACAAAACGGGAGGCCAAGGCTGCCAAGGATGATAGAAACTGGCTAGCCTCAAAACTACCCCAAAGAGAAGAGCGATACCCGTATGCTATCTTTAAACCGTCTTTACTCTAAAACCACAGCCCTGCGGGTCCAGTGGGGCAGGAAGGTCAAGACCTGGGGCTCTGGTCAGACCCCCGGATTAAGATCCCCCGTCTCCCCTTGCTGGACAAGGGACGTGGATGCTCAGGATTCAGACCCAGCCTGTGCCCAGCGCAGAGGACAACTCCCTTCACCCAAACCAGGGCGGAAACTTGGAAAATGAGACCCGGCATTTCCTTACGACTGAGGGGCGACGGGGTTTGTCCACGGACAGGGGCTTGAGGACCTTCGAGGGTAAACGGGCCCCAGAGAGAAGGTGGAGTCTTCCAGGATTTTCACAGAGACAGCAACAGAACCAGCCCTTCAGAGCAAATCTAAAGACGCTGGGGCGTCCCCCCAGCTCCTGGGCTAATGCAGGAAGGTGCCTGACCGGACTGTGGGCGTGAGGTCCCATCGGCCCACCCTCCCGCGGGTGGTGCACCTGGGCGGTGACTGCAGGCAGGGGGCGTGGCTGCGGTGGTCCCTGGGGGCGGCCCTGGGCGGGTCCGCCTTCCCTGTGGCCCCGCCCCCTTCCCGCCTTCTCTGCCTCCTGGACACCACGGGTGACCAGCTTTCCTCCACCACACCTGTCCGCCATGATGTTCTGCTTCACCCTGGGCCCAAAGCAACACTCTCGACCATCCGTGAACAAAACCTCTGGAAACCTGTGAAAATCCTCTACCTTGTCCTTGTCAGGTATTTGGGAACAATACCCACCAAAACTAAGGCAGAACGCAAGATGAAGTTACTTTAGGAAGACATCATACAAATCATGATCCTCTAACATCAGGGTTCGATGTTTTGGGGTTTTTTTAAATTGTTTATTTTTTTATGTTTTACAGACTGCATTTTGATTCATTGTACACAAATGGGGTACATCAGTGTCTACAGCAGCTCCATTTGCAATAGCTAGATTGTGGAACCAACCTAGATGCCCTTCGACAGACGAATGGATAAAGAAGCTGTGGCATATATACACAATGGAATATTACTTGGCCATAAAGAAGAAGAATATTATGGCATTTGCAAATAAATGGATGGAATTGGAGAATATCATGCTAAGTGAAATAAGGGTTCGATGTTTTAAGGTTCATAACAATCCTAAAGCAATCATATCCTTTGGACATTCAGTGAGGGCCGAGGTCTGTGCTCAACACTGACCGTGCAACATATAAACTTCAGTCACTTGTGAAGTGTACATGGTTACTGTCCCCACTCTGTAGATGAGAGAAACCTATGACTGATCCCCATTGGTGACCACACTGGGATTTCAAGCCACCGTGCCCATTCTTTGCTCTCTTGCTTTTGAAGAATGGCTTAACCAGTAAAGAGAAACCATCATTGTCATTTATTGAGGGATTTGCATGGATTGGCTCAAAGTGCTCTTGACACACTTTACTGGTGCAGAAACCCAGGTAAAAAGAGAGAGATCCCAGCAACTTGGGAGGTTGAGGCAAGAGGATCACAAGTTTGAGGCCAGCCTCAGCCACTTAGTGAGGCCCTAGGTAACTTAGAGAAACCCTACCTCTAAAATTAAAAAAATAAAAGTATAAAAAAGGGCTGGGGGTGTGGCTCAGTGGTTAAGCACCCCGGGTGCAATCCTAATGCCAAAAAAATAACAGAGAAAGTCAGTGGCCCAAGACTCCCAGCCCTGTGGATGTGAAACTTGGATTTGGCCCAGGCTTTGGCTCTGGGACCTTACTCCTCCTCACCAGTGTGATCTACTGCGAGTGTGGAGGACACCGTGACCATTACCACAGCGTGGGCACTCGGGAGGGACAGGGCTGGGACCCACCTCCGAGAACAGGAGGGCACGCAAGCTGAGGCAGGACCGCCCAGCGCGTCCCAGGAGCCGGAACCCAGGACCTGCTCTCACCGAGGACGCGAACCAAGTGGAGAAGAAACGATAAATCCACGCCAACCTAGCTGGCACTGGGCGCCCGCTCGCCTCCCAGGACACACTCATAGCTGCAGTAAGAAGAGGTGGAGCGGTAACGAACCCAGCCAACCTGCTCTCCTCCCTCGGCCACGTGAAGCCACAGACCCACGGCCCACCCAGATGCTGGCACCCAGGAGCTGCGGGGCCGGCGCTGGCCCACCAGGAAGGCTCCCTCTTGCCAGCCGCAGTGGCGGTACCTGCTGTGCTTATTGTCTAACCTCCTGCTTCCCCGCCCGACTCCACGCAGCGAATTGAAAGCAAGGGAGAGGGCTGAAGAAAGGAATCGTATTCACCTCTGAAGACCAGTCAGGATTTGAATTGCTCGGAGAGGCTCTCAGAAGAGTGGGCATAGCTAAGAAGCGCTTTGCAGCACAGGAAATAGCTTTTCTTGCGAGGGCACTTTTAAGGTGATGTGCCAGGGTTCAGCAGAGACCAGGCCTGTTGGGAGCAGGCAGGGGATCGTGTTGGTTGGTTGGTTGCTTGCTTGACTGACTGGATGATGGAATGATTAAGTGAACCAATGGATGAATGTGGGCTTTCAGATTAGGACCACTGAGGCTGGGATCTTGCTCCAACACCAACTTCCTGTGTGATGTTGGCCAAGCCACTTAATCTCTCTGAGCCTAGCTCCATTGTAGGAGGGGGTGCTAATTGATTTCATGATGTATTTCTGTTTGCTGTTTTGTTTCCTTCCAGTCTCCAGGGATGCGTCTTCCTGTAACACCCAGATTTCGGTTTCAAGACCTCTCCCCTCCTTGGTACTGTGATCATTAGGTTGGACCCAACCTCACCCACAGTCCCAAGAGTGGACATAAAACTTCGAAGCAAGCTGATAGGCCAGAGAATCAGGTAAGAGCTGATGGTGCAATCCTCAGTCTGAAACATGCAGGGAGAACTGAGAAACTCAGCAGCATTTCTATGTGGCAGTAGAATTTATTCTCCATTCTTAGGAAACCCCCATTTTGCACTTCTGGTCATCAACTGATTAGACAAGGCCCACCCATATCATGAAGGGCAATTTGCTTTATTCAAAATCAACCGATTTAATGTTAATATTAGCTTTAAGAATAACTTCACAGCGACATCCAAACTGGCATCTGACCAAACAAATGGGTATCATTGCCTAGGCAAGTCGACACATAAAAATAACCATCTTAGCAACCAAGAAGATTCAGTCTCAGCACCAGTCTAAGGCTTACGAGAAGGAGGCTCTCTCCTTCCTGCAGGACCTGAGCAGGAAAGGAGACGAGGGCAGACAACCCGGGGCAGGATGGGTAACTGGCTCACAGAGAGGACGTGAGGGCGGGTGCCGCTGCTGTTCCAAGTCAGGAAGCCGGTGCTGCGCAGAGCGCAGGGAGCGCCCGGGGGAGGTCCGGCGGCTGGAGTCCCCGATCCAGATGAGCCGAAGGGTCTGAGGTACTGGCTGACAGGCCAGGTGCACCGGGGAAGGGCCTTCCTCTTACAGGTTGAGATCCCCAGTCCAAAATCCCAAGTGACCCAAATCCAGAGCTTTAAGCTGATTTGACACCACGGTGGAAAATCCCACCAGGACCTTGGGTGACGAGGCCCATGAAGATCACCTGCAGGCTGTGAGTGCCAGCTAGGAACAGAAGGGCCTGGGTCTCCTGCTGCCACGTGAGCCCAGCCCACGTCACCTCACTCTGCACAGGCAAACGGCCCTAAACCCAGACACAGCCAGACTCTGAAACACTCTGGATCCAAGCCCTTCAGACAACCTGTACCTAGGGTTTTAAAAAATACATAAATAAATAGCAAGCAGGGTGGCACACGCCTCCGATACGGTCAGCTGGGGAGGCTGAGGCAGGAGGATCGCAAGTTCAAAGCCAGTCTCAGCAAATTAGCGAGGCCCTAAGCAACTCAGCGAGACCCTGTCTCTAAATAAAATATGAGAAAGGGCTGGGGATGTGGCTCAGTGGTTAAGTGACCCTGGGTTCAGTCCCCAGTACCACAAATAAATAAATTAAAATGCATTTTTACATGAATGTGTGTGTACATATATAATATATACATATGTCATTCTATTTAAAAAAAAAATCAAACCATATGAAAAAAATATTGAAAAATAAATCTCCCCCTCACCCTCAGCTCCCAGGGATGAAGCCGAACACGGGTTCCAATTTGCTTCCTGTCCCCTACTCTTAAACACGCACGGCGCCGGCCTACTTCTTTCTCTTTGTTCATAACCGGGCCTTAGAACGGACCCGGCAATCCCCGCCACAGGCTTGAGGCCCGCACCGCCCTCGCGGCACCACCGGCTTCCCAGATCCCCGATCACTGGACACTTAGGTTAGCTTCGCGTCTCTGCAGTCGCCAGCAGGGCTGCGGTGAACGCCTGCACATGTGTCTCTGCACAGGCTCGATTACACGTGGAACAAAAATAGGGCTGAGATGTTCACTAAAGAGTTCACACAGTTTACACACCCACCATGGGAATGCCAAGTGTCCTCTGCGGTGGGAACTAACTGCCCCACACACCACAGGTTGCCAGGCGGGGGCCAGGGCCTCCTGCAAAGAGTCAGAGGGGAACATCTCTGAATCCAGCAGCCGGAGAAGCTTCTGGTGTACTTTTTATGTATTTTTTATTTATGCTGTAAAATATGTGAGCAGGTTTTCTAAGCGAGTTCACGGTCTTAGAAAAGAAAAAGATTTTTTTTTTTTTTTTTTTTTTGCGGGGGGCTTCTGTTACTGTTGTTTTGTTTGATGATGTTTTTATTTTTTAATTTTTTTATTTTTACTTTTTTATTTTGAGAGACTGCGTCCTGATTCATTGTACACAAATGGAGTACGGCTTTTCAGTTCTACGGTTGTGCACGATGTTTTATTTATTTATTTTTGGTACTGGGGATTGAACCCAGGGGTGCTTAACCACGGAACCACATTCCCAACCCTTTTTATTTTTTATTTAGAGACAGGGTCTCACTAAGTTTCTTAGGGCCTCACTAAGTGGCTGAGGCTGGCCTCAAACTTGCAATCCTCCGGCCTCAGCCTCTAGAGCCGTTGGGATTGCAGGTATGCTCCACCACATCTGGCTTTTGTTTTGTTTTGCTTTTGCTTTCTACATTTCCTAGACTCTCTTCTCTAAAATTTACATATATACTCACACATATACACATATATATAAGTACACACACACATATATATACACACATATATATCTTCCACGTGTACATCCTGAGTATCAAGCGCTTAAGAGGCTCCTAGGTACACGCTGTAAGATACTTGGTGTTATCCATGTGTGCGTGTCCATGTGTGCGCATATACACACAACACATATACCACAGTACATACGCACACACCTACTCAAGATATGGACAGACAGACAGACAGACATTCCACATACATCACATTTTTACAGACTAGAGTATCAGGAAAAATGAAGAAGACCAAGGAAGCTCCTTCTTCTCCAAGGAGGTGCTTCTGCTCAGGAAGCTTCCTCCCCAGGTGAGGCAGCCCAGGCCTTGGCCTGCAGCCTCTCTCGCCGGCTGTGTTACACTGAGGGCTAGCAGTGGACAGCAGCTGTCCCCGAGGCTTCTGTGGCACAGTCCCCCTTGGAGAAGCACAGGGCCTTCAGAGCCCAGGGGCTGGGCTCTTGTTCTGCCATTTACTAGCTGGGAGGCTCAGTCCCTCTAGGAGGCTCAGTCCCTCTGGGAGGCTGAGTCCCTCTGGGAGGCCCAGTCCCTCTGGGAGGCTCAGTCCCTCTGGGAGGCTCAGTCCCTCTGGGAGGCCGAGTCCCTGGGAGGCCGAGTCCCTCGGGTCCTGGTCACCTGGACAATGGAGACATACTACACTTTGACCCCAAACAATCCCCACAGGCTCCAGTACTGATGGCTGGTCCCTGGTGGACAGTCATTGGGAGGTGGTGGCCACCCCAGGAGGAGGGCCCGGGGAAGGAAGCGTGGCCTTGAAGGGCTCCAGGTCCCCAGCCCCTTCCTCCCTCCCGGCCCCCCTGGATGCTCTGCCTTGCTCTCCAGAGGCCAAGCTGAGTGAATTTGACTTGCTCCCAACTCTGCCTCCAAGACCCAGGGTCAGTTGCTTCTCTGCTTTCCAAACCTTCGTCCATTATAAAATGGACAACCGAAGCAACCTGAACCAACCATGTGCTTCCCTGGCGCTCGGCAGGCAGCTCGGTGGTCAGGGTCTGCCAGATAGCCAGCGGGACGCCACCCAGGGGCCCCCACGGCGGCTGGGCGATGATTCAAAGCTCAGGTCTGCACCATGTGCCCTGCTGAACAGCCCGTCCCTCCGCCAGTCCCCACAGGACAGGCAGGGCGGAGCTCATGGCCTGGACCCACGTGGCTCTGGACGTTCTCAGCCCCAAACCTCCCAGAACCTCTGTGTTTCTGGACGGGCTGTTCTGCTCCCAGCAGCCCCCAGAGGAATCCCCGCCCACCGGCCACGGGGAGCCCAGCAGGGCCCTGGATGACCGTGCTGTGCTGCCCGCGGCACAAAGCCCCTCTTCCCAGGCAGCCCGCGGCATCCCAGAGCACGGTCAGCTGGTCCACCTGACAGGGCTGCAAGGCACAAATAACTTCCAGGACTCCAAAGCAACGGTACCTGCCGAGGCTTCAGTGAGCGCGGAGCACTGTGCTGGGTGCTGGGAGGAGGAGACCTTACAGGATCCGGCTCCTTGTTTAAGGAGCTCTTCACCCACCAGGGAAGCAAGTCACAGTGAAGGTCAAGTCAGTGTGTTAGGCCTTCTGTGCATTGTTAAAGAACAAATGGTGGTGGAGATGGACAGGTGGGGTGCTGGGTCACGCAGGCCCCACCACCAGGGGTCAAGAAAGCAAAGGTCACTGAAGCCAGGTGCAGAGGTGCACACCTGTAATCTCAGCAACTCGGGAGGCTGAGGCAGGAGGACAGGAAGCTGGAGGCCAGCCTCAGCCACTTAGCCAGACCTGGTCTCAAAATTAAAATATAAAATAAAATAAAAAGAGCAAGGGATGCAGCTCAGTGGGATAGCCACTGAGAATTGTGAAGCCAGCCCCACGCCAAACAGAGACGTTCTGGAACAACCTGCAGAGATATTGACTGGGAACAAAACCGGGGAAGTGCGGGCAGAGGCGGAATCTGACGGCGGCAGCTGGGTGGCATTTAGTTGCCCTGCACCCCACCAGGAGGCCTGTGAGTAGGCCCGGCGCTGTACCGAGAGGTGCACGACCGGTCTGCTCCCGGAGCTCAGCGCCTCCAGCGCAGCCGCCTCCCGCCAGGCACGGACACTCGAGGGCGCCTTCCGCCTTAGCAGTTTCGAGGCCCCCCGCTTGCACTGTCCCCGGGCATCCCTGTGCCCTTGCGCCCTGTGCCCGCCTCTCCCCATCCCTTGCGTCACAGCCACCTTGGATCCCCGCGCGCGCGTCAGACGTGTGACCTTCCAGGTGCGAAAATGAAATGTCACATTTTTCTCACTCTCTCTCCTCAGGAACGGTGAGAGGTCTGGAAACCACGGATTCCTCAGACTTTAAATGTCTCTCACTTCTCCAAGTCTCTTTCCAGCCTTCTGGAGACGCCGGGCCTCCCTGGGCTCCGCTGACTCTTACAGTTTATATTTCCGTTGTTTCAGCCGAAAGGTTGGGATGTTGAAGAAAAGCCAGCGAGAAGACAAAAAAAATTAGTATTCATTCGGTTCTGCTTGGGAACCTGAAACACTGGACATTTTTCATGGGATCTGACCATTAAAATTATTTTTCAGGTAAGTATGGTGACCTAAGTATCGTGGATTTAAAAAAAAAAAAAAAAGGACCAGAGAGGCTCAGTAACTTACCCAACATCACACAGTTCATTTCAGGATTCTAATGAAATACAACTAACTCCAAAACAAAGGTCCCTTCAGCCATGACTTTCCAGTAAGACATCTCAATGGACTAGGGATGATGAGTTCAGGGTGACATCAGATAAGACTTTAAGGCCCAGTTTAAGATGGTGGCTTAGGCACCAAGGCTAAGTCTTGCTTTGCACAGCAAGACTTCTCTAGAATAAGGGCCAGCAGGCCCCCCACCATGGGCCAAGTACAGCCTGCAGCCTTGTTTTGTAAACAAAGTTTCATTTCATATAACAAGGACCACGTTGGGTAGCCCTGACACAGACCACGGAGCCCGCAAAGCTTAAAAAATAAAAACCACTTATTACCTGGCCACTGACCTGTGACCAGGACAGGATCCTGATTCCTTCTTCCCCTGCCGGCTGCTTGAAGCCAGTAGAGAACAAGAGGTGGGAGAAGCCGCAGAAAGACAGAGACCGCGTCCCACACACCAGCCTCCTCTGGTGCGCTCTCCTCCAAGCTGGGCACGGCCAGCAACCCAGAGGCGAGCTTCCTCCAAAGATTTCCTGAGCACCTACTGCACACCAGGGTGGGAGCGGGCACCAGCAGACAGGCGGCCACAGCCCTGCACCCGCGAGGGGGCGGCCCCTGCATGCAAGGTATGATCCCCACGTGGCCCCACTGGAAAGTGGAGCCCCCTGGAGGAGCAGGAGGAAGCCAGTCACAGGGAGAGTGCGCCTGGCCCCATCTGCCCCGCCCCCCGCCTCTGCTTCCCATGGAGTGAGCAGCGCTGCTTCACTGGGCTCTTCTGCCATGAAATGCTGCCTCACCTAAAGCCCCCAAGTCACCCCTCCATGGACTGGAACCCCAGATGCCCTGAGCCAGAATCAAGTCTTTCTCCCTCTAAGTTGTTTCCCACGAGGATTTGGGGGAAGGCAACAGAAAAATGACTAACGCAGAGAAGGAGGAAAGGGCACCCAGCAGAGGGAAGAGGTGTGCAAAGGTCCTGAGGTAGGGAGTCACTGAACACGTTACACCCACAGCACAGAGTGGCCGGCGGCTGGAGCAGACAGAGCAGTGGGGGGTTGGGGGGGAAGAAGCTGCCCCAAGGGGAACCAGGTGGCAGGTCTGGGACAGGCTCCAGGTGTTCCGTCCTACCACACCAAGTCATGGCTCAAAGGCTGGCTGTAGGAGCCCAGGAAGTGACTTCTGTAGTCATCTCCAAAGGTCATTATAAGGGCCGAAAGTGAAATGCATGCTAAGTACTTAACACAGTCCCTGACATGAAATCATAAGCACTGAACAAATAGTCAGTCGATCTTCACACTGATCGGAAATGCCAGGCAAACTCCTCTTCCTAAATTGCAATATTCTGCCTCTGTCAACCTTCACTTCATGGAAAGAAAAGCATTAAATAGAATGTGTGGATACAAGCTGGACCGGCGAGTATGTCACACTGGAGAATGGACAGAGTTCAGATCCAGGCCATCCCGTTCTCACTGTGTGACCTGAGAGAGGTAACCTAGCCTCTCTGTGCCTTGTAAAGGGCAGATAGTAACAGAACCAACCTGGGTTGGAGGCGAGGGTTGAGTGAGGTGCACTGCAGGCTCAGAGGGCATGGTCAGCGTCAGTGGCCACGCCTCTTCGCTTCAAGGCCATTGCTGCCGAAAGAAAGGAGAGTTTCTTCCTCATTTTCCAGAAAGCCCTGACAGATGCGCAGCGACTGTAATTCACTGCTGGGTAAAAGCGCCGTATCACCTAGACGCCCTTAGTAAAAAGCAGGGACGTGTCCCCTGGATGGGGACAACTACCTAGCGGCAGGTCCTGCGCAGCCCCAGACATTCCACGGAGACCCCCAGGCCAGGCAGCCCTCTCACCTGCGCGGGAGAGCCTCGGTGGCACGGCAGGCGGGCCAGGGCGGGAGCCCAGGAGCTGTGCCTGCGGCTGTCACCCCCACCCCACCCTCACCAAGAACCTCGGGGCTGCCACTTGTCCCCAGATGTGTGCGAGGGAGCCCGTGAGGTCCCCCCGCCTGGCTCTCTGGGAATGGACACCCGGGGAGACCGGATCCAGCCTGCACTTCAGGCACCAACACATAAATAGCTGCTTATTTAAAAGTCAGTCCCAAGTGGAGGGCCCTCCAAATTCCAGCCACAGGCAGACGTCGGTGGTGGGACGAAGGGAGGAAGCTCCAGCGGCAGAGCCCGGGTCTGGGGACAGGGCGGAACACCAGGGCGTGGCAAATGCAAGGCGGTCGTCGGAGGGGACCAGGGCCTAAGAGGACAGGTCAAGAGGGCAGCCCTTCCAGGGAGGAGGAGACCGGGGCAGCCCCTCAGGACGTGCGCACACCAGACACACCCAGACCCACTCACAAGACGCCCACGTGCATCCACACACGGGCTCTCGCCCTCAGAGGCCTGCACCCTCGCGCGCGCGCACACACACACACACACACACACGCTCACTCCCCATACACAGAAACACATCCAAATGCCACACCTACACACAGAGATGCACACACAGACCCCAACATGCAGACACTCAGACCTGCTGCTGCTGCTGTGCGTGCACACACACACACACACACACACACACACCCGTGCACAACACACCCCTGCACAGACACACATTCCCATCACACACGCAAACACACACACACAGAACACGCACACAGATGCACACAGAGAGACCCCGACACCTTGCAGACACACAGACCTACTGCACACACACACACACACACGCACGCACACCACACCCTGCACAGACACACGTTCCCATCACACACGCAAACATACACACAGAAAACACGCACACAGATGCACACAGAGAGACCCCGACACCTTGCAGACACACAGACCTACTGCACACACACACACACACACGCACGCACACCACACCCTGCACAGACACACGTTCCCATCACACACGCAAACATACACACAGAAAACACACACAGATGCACACACAGAGACTCCGACACCATGCACTCAGACCTACTGCGCACATGCACACACACATGGACACACACACACACCCCTACACACCACACCCCTGCACAGACACACATTCCCATCACACATGCAAACACACACACACGCACACACAGAAAACACACAGACGCCCATACACAGAAACACACGTAGGAGAACACGCCTGCCCGAACGCACGCACGCACGCAGGCTCTGCTAAGGCGCAGAGTAAGGCAGCTGGTCAGGCGGCAGGACCCGGCAGGACACCCAGCACCTACAGGAGCCGGAGGCCACAGGCTGGGGGACTCTCGTGGGCCGGGTGGGCAGCAGGCAACCCTGGTGTAAACAGGGCATCGCGAATCTTGCCATTATGTATAAGTATCAAAAAACTAAGTTAAATTTTAAAAATAAAAATAAAATAAGTCAGCAACAGGGAGCGGTGGGGAGTGCGGCCACAAGGGAGCCCCGCCTGACGCACGGCGGCCAGGGAGGAAGGTGGAGTCGGGGTTCTTCTGATTTTACTTTAAAGAACAGAGATCCCTCTGTTGGTGTGAGGGCTCCCCATTTTAAATAACAGCACTAATTCAAAATTGGCTTAAAACCCTCGGAGCGAAGCACATCAAACTTGATTTCTGAGAGAAACCCTCCTCCAAGGCCAAGGGAACAGGAGGACCAGGGGGCACTTCCAGGACAACTTTCCTAAGAAAAGAACAGGGAGGCCAGTCAGAATGCACAGCCCCCCCGCAGCAGGACCACAGACGCCAGAGGGCAGGGGGCCGGGCCCTGATCCAGGCAACCGCCCTCTGCAAACAGCCAGGCTGCACCCAGACCCAGGTCCTGCTCTGGGCTTTAGTCCTTGTCACACTGGAGGGTTCCCTGCCAGAATTCCTGTCACCCAGGATGTGGCCATCATGTCTGTCCACCAAACAAGAGCAGGAGAGGGAAACAGACAAACAGAGAGAGGGAGACAAACGGAGGGGGAGGGAGGGAGACAGAAAGACAGAGGGAGAGACGGAAGGAGAGACAGACAGACACCTCCCATGATCTGCAATGTCCAAGCTGCGTCCGGAACCAATCCTGGGGCACAGAGGGGCGGAGACGGACAGTCCTGGGGGGAGGCGGAGCACAGCAGCCCCCAGCGCCTCCGGATCAATCTGACTCTCCCAGGAGGTGCGAGCCGTCTTCAAGCTCATAGCAAGGTCGGCTCGATCTTGAAAATGAACAAGACACAAGGGCCCCGCCCGCGAAGCCCTGCGCGCGAGACTGTGCGCACACACAGTGGGATCCCGACCGCGGTGTCGTAGGCACGCACCGGTGGCCAAAGAGCCAGACCAGAAGGGCAGACAGCGGAGACCTCATTCTGAATCGTAGCCCCCCAGATACACGACCTCTATCAGGCGAGACCCGTCATCTCCCTGGGTCCTTGCTGCCTCCTCCCCTGGACGACAGAAGACTGAGCTTCGGAACTGGGGACTGAACCCAGGGATGCGCTACCCCTGAGCTAGACCCCAAGTCCTTTGTATTTTTTGCTTTCAGACAGGCTTTCACTAAGTTGCTGAGGCTGGCCTCAAACTTGCAGTCCTCCTGCTTCAGCCTCCTGAGTGGCTGGGATCACAGGCATGCACCACTGCACCCAGCCCAATGCTGAATTTCTAATCCCCACCATGTGTTCCACCAGGAAACGCAGTGGCTCTGGGTGTGTGAGGACCCACCCCGCAGTACAGTGCCAGGGAACTGCACGCTGTGAACACATTAATGTGCTCAGTGCCATCAGAGATGGAGAAGAACCCTCAGGGACTCTGAGTGCAGCTTCATCCCTTACTAGCTGTGTGTCCCTGGGTACATGACTTACCCTCTCTGAATTTCCCTTTCCATTGGGAAGTATCCAATAGAGCCCGGCAACCTTCCAGGGCAGTGCCCGGTAGGTGCTCAGAAAAGCACAGCTATGGCTGTCCCATAACCAGCCATTACCATAATCCAGTGATGGAAAACAGCCTGCCCTCTAAAGCAGCCTGCAGCTGTGTTTGCCTTGGTCTCCACTCTGGATTTTGTTTTGTTTTGTTGAATCTGGGCTAAAATTTAAAAGCAAGAGGTTCCACATAAATATCAAGTGTATGTTTGTTTTTAAAAATGAGGAGCTCTTGACAATATCCAAGTCCCTCCCTCCACAAGGGAACAGGGCACAGCTGAGTCTCTGCCAAGCCCATGAGGAGACGTATTCACCCAGGGTCACCAGTAGTCCCACCAGGCTCCTCACTGTGACACCTGCCGGGCCCCTGGGCATCTGTACTGCAGCCTCTGTGCTGATCCAAGCAGGAAGGGGAACCTTCCAGAAGGCTGGTTTTACAGAACCCCAGCGAGAGGCCAGGCGTTCCGGGATGAGACAGTGTCTGTGGGAGACGCTGGCCTGGCCTTACCAGGGTATTTACATTCTCCTGGCGACACGGGAAGCCTGGGCAGCCTGGACCACTCAGGGGAGGCGGGAATTCCAAACCAGAGACGCATAAAAAGGAGCTGAGGAAGCGCTTCTCCACACAGTTCACGAAACTTCTCGAGGGTGATTTACAAACTCTTATTTTTAAAAACCTTCCTCTGGGTTCTGTCAGTTGGCATTTCTTCCTTCTCCCAGGAAGTCGCACTAAGGAATGCGGACGGGAGGCGGGATGTGGGCAGGATGCCCTTTCCCGGCCTGGGGGTGTGCCCTGGTCCAAGTCAACCCACCCCTCAGACATTCTTCCTGCCTTTCAGCCGGGGACCCAGAGACGCATCACTTCTCCTGGGGAGAAAATGAGATCGTACACATCAAAGCGCAGTCGCTTGCCCCCATCTCCAGCATGTCTGCATGTATCATCCTTTGTCCCCTGATCCCAAAAAATAAGCTTTGTGACATCAGGGTGTTTAGTTTTCTTATCATTGTATCCCCAGTATTTTGATCAGTGCCTGGTACATATTTGGTATTTGATAAATACTTTTTTATTTGAAAAACCAGGTATATACAAGGATGATTGACGGAGGAGATGAGGAATAGGTTGGATCAAGTGACCAATGACAGACTGGACAGGAAAAGCTGAGGGACAGGACTGTCACCAGCTGACACCATCTCCATCCTTTATCTGGATGTCAGTCCAGGAAGTGTGGCCGTGGTCTGTCAGGTTTGCTCTGCAGAAGACACATCCATGCTGGTGCCTGGGGGATTTGCTCCTTCTAGGATTTATTCTCCTCAGTGGTCGCCTGTGTTTCAGTGGAAGGTGACAAACTTCATCCCATGCTGCCGGGGGGCCGGGGTCAGGGGCACGTCTTCATCTCACTGCATCCTTAGTACTCCAGGAGGGGGCAGAGTGGCAAGCCCAGGGACGGCAGGAGACAGAGGCTGGACGGATGCACGCGTCTCCCCAGAGCAGACAGACCTGCCTGGGAGTGCCGGCGAGTCCAGAGACGCCCCACATCCTGAGCCTGCAAGGGTCTTGGCATCATCGTGCAGGGATCCTCGAAATTCTGCCCATCCCACCATGCTCTTCCTGGAACCACTCTCTAACCTCCTGGTGGGTTAACACGCCAACCAGGAAGGAGATGCTACCTCGACTTGGGCCAAGTTCTCTCCCGGGACGAGAGACACAAGAAGCATGCGTTGGACTCCAGCCAAGGTCCAGCTGTCTCCAGCCCTCTCCCAGGGCCACCTGCTTGGCAAAGGAAGGGGACCTCTCTGGATTGGCCTCTGCTTGGTACTTCTGTGCGAGGTACCTAGGCAGAGGAGAGACCTCATGACCTTGAGGTTTGATGCAAGGGGCGGCCACCAGGGGGCGCTGCACTTGGCCCAGCGGATGGGAATTCACTAAGAGGTGCAGAGTGACCAAGAGCCCACAGAGGGATAGAAGGGACATGGCGCTGGTCATAGCCCAGAGCTGAGGATGTGTTCCAGCCCTGGAATGTGTCCTATTCCAGCAAGGATGCATCAGCCCCTACTGGTCTCTGGCCCAAGCAAAAGCAGCCCCTCTTGTCTGGATCTGATTTCAAATCTGCACCCTTGCGCTCTGATCGCACTCTAAACCAGTCTGAGCCGGCCCTTTCTTCAGGGGCACTCGGGAAATCCGCACTCTGAAGCCCTGGCCGGGCTTCCACACAGACAGGCTGTGACCAGCTCCTCATGACTGGGTCCTGATAATCCGGAGCCCATGCAACTGGCTTCTCGCTGGTGCCTCTGGATTTTCCTAATGGCTGGGCCCACTGAACAGGAGCAGCTTTCAGAATGAACTCAGTGGAACAGAATCCCATGCCAGGATTCATTTCCTTCTCTCTCTCTCTCTCTCTCCATCTCTCTCTCTCTCTCTCTCTCTCTCACACACACACACACACACACACACACAGGAAAAGGGTCTGCCACCACGGATCAAAGCATCACTTTTAATAAGGTTATGGTCTCTGGAAGCCTGGAGGCCATGGTCTGCTCTCTGCTGTCTTACAAAATGTTTCACCCCAAAACTCTACTCCACCATGCTCCAGTGTCCTAGAGAACTCGAAACCATGCTACGCGGCCAGTTTCAGCTATTATTTCTTCCCCTCTCCTCTATTTCCTCCCCTTAAACAATTTCTCTTAAGTCTAGGGTTTTTTTTTTTTTTATTATTATTATTATTATTCTCAGAGAAAGGAGATAGCTGACAAGATCAGGGGGGATAAAACAAAATCTCACAAGTTTACTCTTATCTCAAATAATACCGCAGCAAGTTCGCAGGCACACAGCCCCAAGTGGGATTATTTTCTATCTCTTGCTCTTCAGTGAAAAAGTGTTTCCACCGAGGCCTGTGTTCACGGCCATAGTAGCCTGGCGGGGTGCAAAAAGGGACCTTCTCAATCTAGCACCCGCCGCTCCTGGGTCCAGTGCCCCCTCCCGGTGTTCCTCTCTGTCGAGCCAGGACCGATTTGAATCCCTGGTCCGTGCATCGCAGGCCGTCCCTATTCTAGGGGCCGGGGAAGCGGCGTGTCCTGTAGAAGGAAGCCAGCGAGACATGCCAAGTTGGCAAAGGCAGCAGGGATATTTTCAAACACTTGCTGGCACCGGAAAAGTGACGATAGCACTGTCTACGGGGAAACGCACATGGACACACACGGGCTCGCGCGCACACAGGGTGCGCTCCGCCCGGCTCGGGCGCTTCCCGACTGTGCGCGGTCCTTAGCCTCATCGGTAAGATGAGGATGGATTATAAGTGCCCAGTGATAAGACATGGACGAAGGTGCCTGCCTCCTGGGGACACCCACGTGCCCTTCTTACCCTCCCTCCCTCTGCAACTCTGCAAACCAGCCCTGGTCCAGCCCCACGGTCAGCCACAGACCCAGAGGTGGGCATCTCCCCGCAATGCCCCAACCCATCCCAGACAGAATCCATCAACTCCACCACACACGGGCTCCTCCTGTGTCCCCTGCAGCCCTGACGGGGACCACTTTCCACCCGGTTGCCTGAGCCCGACCTCAGCTCAGAGCCGATCTTCTGGCGCAGGCGCATGCCGGGTCCTTGAGAACCTGCAGGTCTAACCCTAACCCTTCTCTCCTCCCTTGCTTCTGTCTCCCTAATTCCCTGCCAGCTACCACCTGTAAGGCAGTGGTTCTCCATGTGTCCTTTCTGGCCCTACCTCCAATGCCACAGCGAGAGTGATTTTTCTGAAAATCCGAATCAGACCAAGTCTTTCCCTGGCTTAAAAATCTGTCAGTGTCTCGCCAGGGCGCGCGCGCAACCCGGGATGCATTTACAGGCGGGGACTTGTCAGGCTGTCTCCGCTGTCTGACGCTCCTCCTCCTTGGCCAGTCTTGCCCCTTCCCCTTTTATGTTCCAGCTCCCCTGTCTCATGAGGGTGCTCTTAAGGACCCTACACCTCTGCCTTCCCTCTGCCTGAAATCCTCGTCGCTCCCCGGACCACACTGCTGCAAGTGTGTGCGTATGTGTGCACGGGTATTCTTCGGACCCGCCTCCTTCACCTATGTGACTTACGCTTATCTGCCCTGCCTGGCTTCTATCCCAGCATCCAGCACCATTCCTGACGCACAGTATATCTTCCATAACCGCATGAATAACCCGGCACTCCGGGGTTTGCCAGGGGAGCAGGGTTTGTGGGGGAGCGTCCACGCCGCCTGCCCCAGGGCCTTCCCTGCCTTCCCTGCCTTCCCTTCTGCAAACCTCCTTCTCCTAATCTGGTTGAAGCCGCTGGGAGGAGGTGGGAGCGAACCATCAGGTGGCATTTCCTCCCGCCTGGGCTGTCTTCCATCCTGCAGGAGTGGTTAAGCAGAAAGCAGAACGGCCTTTGAAATCAAAAAGTGGTTGTGACTCCCCCCGGAGGTGAGTTTCTCCTGCGAACCTGACACTCTCTACATCTCCCCACCCTCACCGGCCTTGCCCAGGTGTAGGCAGCTTGCTGCTGAAATCGGTGACTGGTCTCAGGCGGAAATGGGGTAGCTGCCAGAGGGACAGGGACAGGGACATGCAGCGTGATCACAGGCGGGGACAAGGGCAGCTCTGAGCACCTGGGCTTCCATCTCGCTTCTCCAACATGCATTTCATGCCCCAGCACTGAGCAGGCCGGTCCTTCACTGGCTGGACACCTGCCCCTTCTGGCTCAGCATGGTCATAATGACCTTCCCCGCTGGCCTCTGGGAGCTCTGCCCCCTGCGTCCCCTTCTATGAGCCAGTCTTGTGACAGTGTCTCCAGAAGTCCCAATATGGCTTCATTCTTCCTTCGCTCTTCCTGTAATTACCCAGCCCACACCCCTCCTGTGCACCCCCTTTCCAGGGAGAGCTGCCAAAAATCATGGTGCTTACGAGCTTGGACTCCGGAGTCTCACGGGCCTGAGTTCTAAATCTGCCTCTTCCAAGAACCTGGGTGTCTCAGTTTGGGTTGCTGTAACAGAATCCCCTGACCTGGCTGGCTTACACAGCAAGCGTGTCACATGGTCTGGAAGCCGAAGTCCTTGATCAGGGTGCCAGCATGGTCAGGATACTGGTGAGGGCCCCCCAGCTGGTTCTGTCCTGTTGGAACCTCACACAGCTTCCTGCTCTTCATCAGGGCACTAACTCCATCAGAGCTTGTCTAAGCTAAATCACCCACCGAAGGCCCCTCCTCCTCCGAATCCTTCACATCAGGGGTTAGAGGCCAACCTACAAATTTGAGAGGAAGCAAAGGTTCAGTCCACACCCTTGGGCAAGTCCTTCTCCTGCCTGAAACCCACTTTCCTCTGTTGTAAAGTGAGACAAATAATATCTGCCTAGAGAGTCACCATGAGCACAAATTAATACAGACACAGAGCACACAGCCGGCACACGACAACCAAGTGACCGTCAGAGAACCATCACCCCAGAGAGGGGACACAGTGGCGATGCTCCATCGGAGGTGTGGCACAGGCCCCCGGGGGGTGTCTGCTGGATGCAGGAGCGCTTGCACGCTCTGGCCTTTGTCCAGAATGGGAAACCAGAGACCCCTTCTCAGGAGCGGGTTCCCTTCCGTGGCTCAGTTGGGTCTCCACAGGCAACAGTTGTGTACAAACTGCTCCACGCAGCACGTCTAACTTCCAGGAGGGCTCGGGGCCCAGCCCTGGTTGATGGAGATGCCAAATCCTTCCTGGCCGATCTACCAGTCCCCAGTCCACACAGGTTAAGGAGACACCGTCCAGGACAGTCCCAGGTGGTAGCCACCAGGTGACATGCAAGCTTTCAAATGTATTAAATGCTAAGCGAAACAAGGAGTCAGCTCTTGGTACTTCCGGCAACCTGCCAAGGGCTCCACAGTCCCACGGGACAGGAGCTGCCATTCTGGAGACCACAGGCAGGAAAGGGGACCACCGTCAGAGACAGTTCTGTGCAGCAGAGCAGGGTCCGCACCTCCGAGCGAGAGGGTGGCTTTGTAACGGCACCTGCACGCGGCCCCAGCTGGCGATAACGGGCAGGACGGGGCTGAGGCCACCCGTCAGGCAGGTCCTGACCGCTTGGGAACCGATACTCACCCCGGCTTAGCGCCGGGTCCAGTCTGGCTGTTTTGAGGTCCAAGGCAGAGGTCACTCTGCGGCCATTCATGGCTGGCAGCAGGCGCTGCTCCCCTGCCCAGGCTGGTTGGGGCCTTTGCCACACACCTCTGTTCTGCATTCTTACCAGGGTGTCTCAGCACCCTCCTGCTTCCTTAGATCATCGTGAGTTCTCTTTGGGGGAAGGTCACTGTCACAGGCCGAACTACATCCCCAACCAAAAAATTCATAAACTGAACTCCTGACCCTCAGTGTCTGGAAAGCGGGCATTTAAAGAGGTGATCTGGGTAAAATGGGGTCACGGGGATAGGCCCTGGCCCTGTGAACTGGTGGGCATCCTTATAAGACAAGAAGGTCAGACACACATAACAGACAGTATGAGGACTCGGCAAGAAGGAGGTCATCTGGAAGCCGAGGAAAGAGACCTCGGGAGGAGCTAGTCTCCCCGGTCCCTGGATTTTGGACCTGTAGCCTCCTGAACTGTGGGAATGAACTTCTGTTGTTTAAGTGACTCCACATCTTAGTTTGGGTACTGTTACCGTAACAAAATAACCGAGGCTGATACTTGATTTCAAGGAGGGTTATTTGGCTTATGATTCTGGAGGTTTGAGAGCCCAGTGTCAGCTCTGGGGAGGACCCTGCTGTCTGCATCACGTCATGGTGGATGGCACCATGGCAGGAGAGAGAGTGGGCATGGGAGAGGGAGAGACGACATGGTGAGGCAGGAAGCCCAGGTGCAGGAAGAAGCCCGACTCTGTCTTTTGTAACCACCTTCGCATGAGTCCCCACCAGGATCCCGGGAGAACTGCATCAATTCTGCTGAGCAGAGCACCCCGCAACCTGTCCCAGGTCCCAGCACTGGGCACGTTGCCCCACTGAGGACCAGGCTCCCAGCACACTGGGGCACACGCTCAAATCACGCCTAAACCATGACACCTGCATGTGGAATTTTGCTGTGGACGCCCTACAGCAGACTCTCGCCATCACCCAGGAGAGCCCAGGTCCTGGCTCTGCCATGCACCCCACCCCCAGCAACTTCTCCATCTCCAGCAGCCCCAGCACCCCACACCAGGGAAAGCGCCACTTCCCGTCCTCCTCGCCCATCTCCGCTCTCTGGCTCTGGTTCTCAGCTTGGCTACACCCCCAACCTCCAGAAGGGGCTCCAACCCCACTGGAAGCCCCGCCACCTCCACCTGGTGCTCACCTGGGCATCCCCAGCACCTAGTGCCACTTCTCCACCAGAATCCTGTGTTAAATGGGGAACAAAAAGGAAGAGCTCTCGGTTCAAGGACAGGGGACACGCTGGTGTGCATCAAGGAGTCCTGAGAAGGGGTTAAGTCCACAAGGCAACAGCAGCGTGAGCGCAGGTATTGATCACAGATTCAATCTGTTAGGCAAAGACCTGATGAACATTTGTAACCAATTAGAAATAACTAAAAAGAAGATCGATGGTCTGATTCATAGAGGTATTGAACTAGGGTGATAGAACAATGAGATCAAAGGTGTCGCTGAAACCGGTGATGCCAAAGTGCTGGCTGTAGTCCAGACTCCCTCCTTCTGTCTCACCTCCCAAGGTGGAGAGACTCGGAGGAAATCGATCGAGGAGGACACATCTCCACTTACCCCACGACGGGGCCAGAGCCTCTTTCTGTGACCTACTGAGATGCTCCAAGGTATCCCAGGTGCTCGGGAGGGAGGCCGGGGAAGGAGCATCTCTCCACAGGACAGAAGTCACTTTCCATTCATGGACCCGACTCAGGAGTGGAATAAATATTGAACCTCTATTGTGCTTCTTCGATGTTGCGTGATAAAGGCTGGGAATTCAACAGGAGCCAGGCAGGCTCGGTCCTTGACCTACAGAGGCCTGAGTTCATCAGACAGACCCCTAAGCCTGCCAGAAGGACAGCTGCAAGGTGGGACACTCCCTGCAAGGGGGCACCTGCCAAGAGGAATGGGAATCCCAAAACATATGAAGAGGAAGTCATGGGAGGACATACTTATTATTTCTAGGCAGCGTATCAAAATAAATTATTAAGTACAAAGAGGCAAGAGAATAAATTCATGAAATTAATAAAGAAAATGAAAAGTTATTAAAAATTGAGTGTGCTTCAGAGCGGGGCCCATGTGCTCGAGCCAAACCTTACAGTCTCCAATTCCCTGTTCTGGTCTTTTCAATACCCAACTGGCAATGCTTACATAGCATTGAGTGACTGTCCAATTAATTGAACACCTACTAAGTGTGGGGCCCTGGGATCTCCGCCCTGCCCTTCCAGAGTGGGAAGAAAAGTCCACGCAGGGAATCGTATCTAAAACCCACAAAACTGGAATATGTCACTCTCTGAGTTAAAAATAATAATCCACTGAGCCAGTATTATGCACCAGACTCTCCACCAAGTGCTTATCACTGCAAAACCTGGCACTTAAGGAACACCACTGTGTGCTTTGCTCCGTTCCCAGAATGTTACCTACATTATTAACTCAATACTCCAATAATTCCATGAGATGTGCTCTTATTATCCCCATTTTACAGTTGATAAAATGAAGGCACGGCCCCAGGTACAGCCCCAGGGCCTCGGGTGCAGATGGGTATGGTAACTGTACCAGGTTTTAAACACACGAACACTAGACCCGGGGACAAAGGGAAGTGCCACTCCAGCCTGGGCCCTCTCCGTCCTCTGCCTGCCCAGGTCGCCCAAGCAGCTTTGGGGACTCCCCAAGGCACAGAGAAATGCTCACGAAGAGGTTCTGTTCCTTTTTGCGGCTGTCCTGGCGGCAGGATGGACCGCATGAACCAGGAGTGCGCCCTCCAGGAAGGAAAGGGGCGCGGGGAAGGAGGCTTCTTGTAAGCGCACGCATTGCGCGGGTGCGTCTCCATGCTCACCACCCGGGCGCAAGCTGGCACCACGACTGCGTCACCTGGCTTCACCCAAACGTGTGCATTCGACCCTCCCGGAGGGCCACAGGCCTGGAGGAAGGCCGTCGGGTCCGAGCGGATCTTGTTAGGAAGGCAGGGATTTCCAAAGGAACCCGACAGCCAAGCCCTGGTGCGCGCCGCGACTGCGCAACCCACTGCCAGGGGAGTGAGTCGGGAAGGGAGCAGGGGCGCAGCTCGGGAGCAGCGACCGCGCTGCGTGGCGGAGAGGCTGCGCTTATTTCAGCAAGAGCTCGTTCACATTCCTGTCCACACAAATCTGCTCTGTGTGATGACGAGTCACCCGGGGGAGGGTCAAGCCCGTGTCCCTCTGCACTTCTGCCAGCGTTCACCTCCCAGGTTGCCCACAGCATCTCTTCCTTCTGTCTTTTGTAGTTTGGATTGTTTCTTAAAACCTGCTTTTATGTTAGTCATTTTTTTTTCTTTTCATTTTTTTTTCTTTTTTTTTTTTGGGGGGGGGGTGTACCGTGACCACTGAGCCACACCCCCAGACCTTTTTACATTTTGAGACAGTCTCACTAAGTAGCTTAGGGCCTCTATGTTGCTGAGGCTGGCCTCCAACTTGCAATCCTCCTGCCTCAGCCTCCTGAGTCACTGGGATTACAGGTGTGAGCCACCGTGCCTGGCTTTTATGTTGATCCAGATGTTCGATCTCATCTGCTGGGGAAGTGCACACTTCTGCACTCTGGAAACCCCACAGGACCTGGCTCCCTGTGCCATCACCGCCTGCAAGCTTGGTGCTGCTCAGAGCTGCATCGGCCTCTAGCTGTTGTCCAGAAGGACAGCCAGGCTTGCCTGTACCTTCCTCATATTTGTCCCTTCCTCTCTTCAGAACCTGGATCATGTTGCTCATGAGCCTCAGATCCAAAGTCACTCAGCATCCTGTGTCTCTGTCATTTCTTCTGTGTTCATGTCGCCTTGTGTCTGTGTACCTATTAACAATAAATAAACTTCTTATATAACAAAAACAAGGATAAAAAGCATAAGGCTCCAAGTAGTTACATAACTTGCCCAGGGTCATACAGCCTAAAACTGTGAGCGCTGAGACGAGAACCCCTGTTTTAAAAAGTCATACTAGAGCAATGTTGGAAAACTCCCATTTCCCAATTTCAAAATACACTACAAAGTGGCAGTAATCAAAATAGTGTGGTACTTGTTTAGTCAAATAGCGCCAACAGGCACAGTTACATTGGTTGAATGGGGCAACACTCTAGAGACAACTATAAACAACGGGATCCCTGTGAACAGTGTTCTCCAACGCTTGTGCAGTGCACAACCTAGTCAACCCTACATGGCAGTCCACCATGTATGGGAAACTGATTTTATTAAACTATAAACACAGGTAAAGAACTATTAAAATAATCTAGGAAATACATGGCTAGGTACCTGCCCTCGTCTTGCTCCTGATCTTTTTCAAGAGATAAGATATTCTTAGAACACGAGAGTTGAAGGAAGCTCTGTAACAGATTTTGCTTCAGTGAAGTATGAAGTTTTACAACCTTTCACCATCAGCTTCTGGAAGAGGTGTCGCTTTGGTGCAGTTTCACTTCTTTGCCGTAGCGTGCTGCTGGGCCTCTCCCTCTTTTCTTTGTTAACAGTGGTTTCCACCTTACTGTAACACTTTGTCTTTCCTCCTCTCTCCGCACCGCCACTTGGTGACATCTGTTTCACACAGGAATCATTTTTATCAACAAAAACGTTTCACTACCAGGATATGTGGTAGGTTTCCAGAGGCCGTAGATGCCTCTGCCTCAGCAGGAAGGTTCCTGGCTGGTACCAAATCTGAAGACCTGGAAACTTCCATGGAGCCTGGGATCTTCCTCGGGGGTGAGATGAGACCAAGAGCCAGGGAAAGGAGAGAACAGCCACCACAACCTTCTCCCCTGGCTGGTCCATTCTGCATCTGCCCTCCTGCCCTGGCCGGCTCCCCCCGGCCACGGTCTTGGGGACTCTGCTCACCTGGACAAGTGCAGCGACCTTTGCATGGAAGCTTCTGCCTGCACCCACACCCCCCTGCAAACCATGATTATCCTCCACATCCCCTGCTCGGTCACCAGATTGGTTACCACATGGCCCATTGAATAACGCCTACTTCACTAGACTGCTTAAAAACGCTCCCAGAATTCTTGATCCCCGATCTAAGGTTGTAGATTCAAATGTCTTTTGAGGCCCGACAGGCCACAGAAAGGAACTGAGCAGGCTCTGTGTGTGTGTCTGCAAAGTCACCGCCCCGGAGCCGTGGCCTTCCCGCGTGGACACACCGGTGCGCAGTAACGACACAGGAATGTTCTTGACTTCCACCAGGAAGCGTGTTTTCCGTCTCACTTGCCTGCACCAGACAGATCGCCCAGGATGGCTTGCCTTTCCTGCCTGTGTTTTTGATAGAGATTTAGGGAAAGGAAATAGCTCGCTGTGCGCTTGGCTCCAAGACGGACGACTGCGTAAGCGGTGGATGAAAAAAGAGCCGGCGGGCTTCCCAGGGGGCGAGGTGGCCCCGAGGGCAGAGGCCACCCTGGCTGCTCTCGGTCCACACGCACCTCACAGGAACGTGGGCGCAGGGTTGCCCAACTTTCCAGCTTTTCTAAGAGAAGCCAGAAAGCCAGATTTTGTGCATAAGAGAAAACAAAAATGAGGAAATGGATGCCTTCCTTTCAAACCCCAGCCCCGCCTGAGCAAAGCGCGCCCTGCCGGCCGACGGCTTCCCTTTCAGGACCTCGGACCTACACGGAAGGCCAGTGAGGTTCTCCACCCCGCCGCCAGCACAGCCTTCCCGCTCCGCCATCCTTAGACCCGGTCTCTGGACACTTGCTTTCTCTTCTCTCCCTTCCTCCAAGGCATATCTCAAATCCATCTCCTCGGTAACGCCTGCCCTGCGTCCCTGGTGGCGTCCATCCGGCCCCTCAGGCGCTGGACTCCCCCGAGTAGCACACTGTGAGTCCACTTTCACACTGCTTCTACTCGCTTCTCTTCCAATAGTATCCAAACTTCTTAAAAGCAAGAACTGTGCTGCACTGACCTCTGACTCCTGTGCTAGCAATGTGGTTTGTTGTGAAGTAAGTTTGCGTGTAAGTTTGTGGATGGATGGACGGGCAGATGGATGGATGGACAGGCAGATGGATGGATGGACGGGCAGATGGATGCATGGACAGGCAGATGGATGGATGGACGAGAAGATGGATGGATGGGTGGATGGATGGATGGATGGATGGATGGATGGATGGATGGATGGATGGATGGATGGATGGTTGGATGGGTGGGTGGGTGGGTGGGATGGATGGATGGATGGATGGATGGATGGATGGATGGATGGATGGAAGGATGGGCGGATGGATGGATGGATGGATGGATGGATGGATGGATGGATGGATGGATGGATGGGCGGGTGGATAGATGGATGGATGGTTGGGTGGATGGTTGGATGGGTGGATGGATGGATGGATGGGCGGATGGATGGATGGGCGGATGGATGGACAGGCTGGTGGATGAGTAGGTAAATGAATGGATAGATGAATTAGTGTATGGATGGGTAGGTGGATGGATAAATGGACAGATAAATAGATTGGTCAGGGGATGGATGAATGTATATATGGATGGATGGATGGATGTATGGATGGATGGATGGATGGATGGACAGACAGACTAGTGGGTGGATGGATTGGCTGGTGGGTAGGTTGGTAAATGGATGGATAAATGATGGATAGATGAATGATGGCTTTTGGGTGGATTGGTGGACGAATGGACAGATGGAAGGACTGGTGGGTGCATGGATAGATGGATGCATGCATGGATTGGTACATAGACAAATGGATAACCAATGGTGAGTTTGGAGATTCCTCACCAAGGTCTTAAATACAACTTCCAAGAATTAGTCTAGACATTCCAGCTTAAGTTCTTTACTAGGGACTGTAAACTTGTTCTTTCTCTACCTCCTCCCAAGACTGGTCCCTCTCAGGATTCAGGCTTCAACTCAGGTGAAACTTCCTTGGAAAGCCTGTGTCGTCCACCTCAACCACTGCAAACATAGGAACCACAACCAAGCCAACTAGTGCGACACTTTGCGCTTGCTAGTAATTCTCACCATCTCCAAAACCGCCTTGCATATTTGTTGACCTGCTTATTTTATATCCCCAGCTGCCTCCACGAGGAAATTGCTACTACTTTGGTACCTTCGTTGGCCTTTGTGGCATAAAAGACACACTAGGCTAAGGAAGCTCTTTTCCTTGTTCGAGTTTCTCCTGTAGGTCACCACAACCTAGACTCTGGCATTTAGAGCCAGATGACCCTGAGATGGAGACAGGACTCTCATCATCACTAAGTGAACTTGGCAAAACCACTGAACTTGGCCAAGCCTCACTTCATCTCTCAAACAAAAATAATAATAGTAATGCAAACCCACAAAGTGCTTTGGAGGGTTAAATGAGATTATCGTGCATGCAAAACACAGCACACTGTCTCCCACCAACTAAATACTCGATCGAAATATGCCATCACCGGGGAGTGGAGAGGCCACTAGGCCGATCAGCCGCTCATGCTATGAGACCTGGTTTGGAAAAGAAGGGCGTCAACACCCCTGACTCCTTCCCAAGACACGGTCCTCATGGAGGTTCTGTAAACCGTCAGTGTCCTGGTCAGACACCAGTCACAAGCGCTGAATTGCATGTCATGCTATTCAATCAGCTATAAAGAAATATTGAGGTTTGACCACCTCTGTGGCAGAGGGGAGGGGTGTCATCCACACTACCCAGTGCCTGTCCCATCAGGAGCCACTGTGCCGAGACAGCTTGTTCACAGGCTGACTTCCTCTGGCAATGGTCTTCCCCAGGGGGACTTGTATTGGGCAATGGTCTTCCCAGGGGGACTTGTATTGGGCAGTGCCCGTCTCCAGGGGGACTTGTATTGAGCAATGCCCGTCTCCAGGGGGACTTGTATGGTGAAACAATTTCCCTGGAGGTCAAGTCACTTCTTTGTGGGCCCAACATATGTCAACATGGTATTTTGCTAAGAAAACTCATAAAGAGGATTGCCGGCTGCAACACTACACTCACTCTATAATACCGTCAGTCTAATTGTTTCCAGAAGCAAACAATTAAACAGTTTATGAGGAAAAGTCTATCTGTGAGCGTGGGGCCCTGCACAGCTGCTTCCCACGCAAGGCAGTTGGAGACTGGCGGGCGCGGATATTAAAGTACAGTATGTATTTAGCAATATGGCACCTAAATGCACCAGATCAGACCTACTGGGGAATAAACAACATCCAAGTGTATTTTTGGAAGACAAATACTCAATACTTCATTGAATGTACAGTGTGCAGTTAGTGGTTAATCTAAGACAATGAAGAGAGAGCCGTGTTTCACGGGGCTATTGAGGAAATGCAGCATTGATCATGAGAATGATTGAGGATTTTTAAGGAGCACAATTCCCAAGCCGGCGATGCCCTTTGTTGCTTTTCTCCTCCTCCTTTTAAATTTGCCTTGAATCCATTCAGACAAATCCTTTTATCACGTTCATCTCCCCTCATTATGACCAATGTGATTAATTACTAAACTTTTCCCTCCACCTTAGCCAATTCTCAGATCTCATTTTTCATGACAAAATGACCTTTCTTGTCCAACCACATATATCTGCATTCCCCCCCCCCAAAGCATTTCCATTTTATGTGCCCGGGTTATTAATAATGGCTTTCCATTGGCCCATTGGGCCCGCCATATGCAATTGAGAGGAACATATAAAGGCAGCTGAGCTAGGCTGGAGAAGAGCCCAACACCTCAATTGGATAATGAGTTGGTATCATTAGTGACTATGACCCCAAGAGTCTTCCAGGAAACTCCTCTTTCTGTGACCTATTTATTCATAGAATAAATGGAGCAGGAAAGTCCCTTCCTTGTCAAGTCTCCACCGATATTTCCAAAGCTGATCTGAATCATCCCCTACTTTGCTGGCTTTCAGACAGTGACAGATTTAATCTTAGAAAACGGAAGCAGGGGGGCAGATTTAAAACTTACTAGTCACAGAAACGCAGTGGGAAGCCCATTTTTTCCCCTAACCCATTTGATGCATAACGACTTAGGGACTTCCTTTCATCTGTCACGGTCTGGGATCGCTACCGACCACAGCGGTACCTGCCTTTTCTCACCCTACCTTCACCAGCCAACAGCCTAATCCTTGTTTCCCTCCACTACTACCCCTGGGCGCAAGCCAAACAGCACAGGAAACATGAAAGCCAATTAGGTTTAAATCCAGTCCTGTCCGCTCCCACCACCATGCTTCCGGTGTAGCAGCAAATGCAATTCCTGTCTTGCACAGTGGGAAGCAGGAATAACATGCAGATCCGTTAGCACCGTTCAGCTACCTGATGACATTTCCAACTCCTGAAAGGGGACTCTAAACACAGATTACTAACAAAAACCCTGAGTGCCTTGTAATTATTTATATGTCATTCCCACATAATCAATGTCACTCCAGCGCTCCCAGACCTGCATTCCTTGCTTTGCGGAACGTCCTCTGACATTCTGTGACTCAAATTACAAGGATCCTGAGCTCAGTCTCTGCCACCTACTGCATTGTCCCACTGACGGACACAGAGAAGGAGCATTTCCATAATTGGCAGGGAGGGGAGGTGGGGATGGAGGAAACTGAATGAAGCCACAGGCATACGCACACACGCACGTGTGAGCACACACACATGCGTGCATACACAGGCGTACATCCACCCGCATCCACACGCATCCTTCCAGGGGAAGACTCTCTTGTACGCTGGAGAAAAGCTGGGGGCTATCAGCCCTTGCAGATCTGGCTTTGGCCAGGGCCTGTACAGCTGCTCTCTCTGCAATGCCGTGGGTCTCAGCATGACCCACAGTGTGCGTACTGAGCATCCTTCATCCATTCTTCATGTGTCCTGGAGAACATCAAGGGGCAGCTTCCTGGCTCCTCTCTGGCCAGCACTGCCCCACACACAGGATGGGGACTCCCTGCAAATTAACATTCCTTTCCTCCTGCCTGCCCTGCCCTAAAGTTTTCAAACATAACAACAATCTAAATGAAATAATGAGAGAGGCTCATTCGAATGCTGCAGAGGGAACTGTTTTATTGCTAAGGCACGAAAGAGAACTTAATTGAATCCACAGTGAAGAAGGGGAAAGGAGGGTGAAGAAATATGATGGAATGATTGGGGACAGAAGAGGCTGATTTGTGTGCGCACACACACACACACACACACACACATACTCACACACTCACACATACAAGTGATTGGAACCCAAACATTCCCCAAGTGCTGAAGTATGAATGAAACAGCTTCCAAGATGGCAACCCCGGTGACGGATGGGCTCACGGATGCGGAGAAAGCACCCACAGTGGTTCCTGCACTGAGCTTTGCAAGAGCCCCGCCATGCTAGAGGGAGTCACAGATGTCACAAAGGCAACGTCGAGACTCAACCGTTCACGTGGTGGTTACGAATCATCGCTGCAAAGTCTGTCCCTGTTCTTCCATGGAAAGCAGGTTGAGGTCCCCTTCCCTTGAATCTAGTCGGACTGCTGGTGGCTTTGGCCCCTGGAACCTGAAAGTATGTGACCGCCAGGGCTAGGTGGTCAGCCAGGGTGCGGCTTCTGTCTTGGTCACTGGGACCCTCGTCTCTGAGCTCAGAGGTGCAGTGTGAGATGTTCGCCCTGGGGGCAGCAGGCTGGGAGGAAGCCCTTGCCACCTGGGGGTGCCACCCACAGGCACCTAACCCACCGACCCAGCTTTTGCGCCATACCAGCCCAGATCCAAGACATACGCACAAGGAGCCTCCAGGGGACCTGGTACATCCAGCCATTTGGGTTCTCCCATCTGAGGCCACAGACACCAGGGGGTGCAGAGAAGCCCACCTGGCTGTGCACGCCCACCCCCCCCCACCCCCGCACAGGAGCAGTGACTATAATAACAGAGAAGTCATTTCTGCATCAGCTGCACAACACAACAGCCACCCACATCGTGTGTGTCCTAACACGCGCTGCTTCTTTAGTGAATTGTCAATTTCCGCACCATGGCCCTTAGTTACGGCTCTGGAAGATGACACTGGACTAATATCTGACTCGCAGAGTTCTTTGACCAAACACCAAAGTGAAATAATAACAACAAACGACTCCTCTTAGAGAGCCTCGTGTTGCAGAGTAAGGATTACACACACCACGTGGCTTAATTCATTATTAAATTATGAATTTCACAAATGGGAAACTGAGGCATAGAGAGAACAGTAATCTGCCCAAATGCACACTGTAAGAGCCCGGATGTGAATTTAATTTTTTTTTTCCTTTACTGGGAATTGAACTTACAAGCACTTTACCACTGGTCCACATCCCCAAACCACTTTTTTTTCTTTTTTGAGACAGGGTCTCACTAAGTTGCTTAGGGCCTTGCTAAGTTGCGGAGGCTGGCCATGAACTTGCGATCCTCCTGCCTCAGCCTCCTGAGCTGCTGCACTTACAGGCATGTACCACCACACCTGAACGTGAATTTGAAACCAAGGCAGTGATGTTCCAGCTTCTTTTTTTTTTTTAAATATATATTTCTTAGTTGTAGGTGGACACAATACCTTTATTTTATTTTTATGTGGTGCTGAGGATCAAACCCAGGGCCTCACACATGCTAGGCAAGCACTCTACCACTGAGCCACAACCCCAGCCCCACCAGCTTCTTAATCACTCCAAAAAAATCAATCTATAGATGAACCAGCACATAAGACGGTGCCCGACACACATTGGAGCTTAAGAAATGCCCATCACTGCTAACTTGTCATTGCTGCTTAAGAACCTGATAATTAGTAGACACAGAATTGGTAGGGACCAAAATGAGTTTTTCTGCCTCTCCGGTTTTAGTATCTACAGGTGTATTCTGGAATGTTCTGTCCACTCTTCTTAATCCCCCAGCTATCAGAAAACAGGAAGAATATTCATATTGTATATTTCACATGCCAAAAAGATTTCAATTTCACGCTGTACTGAATCTTAGAAATGCTCCCTTTAATCCTGTTTTTATTCTAAACCAGTATAAAAACCTTAATATTTCCTAATGGAGTGTACATTTATTCATTCCTAACCAATCTAATAGCAATTTATAAGAAGTCAGGGAATAGCCAGTAAGATAAGCTTGAAGCTTTGGTTCCCAAAGTTCAATCAGTTAACCTAGGACAACAATCACTTTTCCAGAATGAATAACGATGTAGAATAATATTTGGATGGAGATAAACCCTTTTTGCATAGAAAATTGCATTATCATGTACAGTATCTCAGCTGGATTGTAAGTTTACCAATAAGGATATTGCTTCATGCATTTTTATCGTGGAGCTTTTTGATTCGGAGATTTCCGGAAGATTCTGCATTGAGAGAGGAATCCTTAATGTTTGTTTCATTCCACTTAGCAAAGAGGGGAAGCTAGCGATGCACAGGGAGGCTGAGTTCTTTAAAGAAATGGCACTGAAAATAACCATCATGTCAATTTCAGCTAATGGGGCACAGTATGGGCTCGTTTTCAAAGGGGGAGGGGAGCAGCATGCCACCATTAAGACAGAGACGCCACGTGTGCACTGGAACCAGCAGCACTGGCGAGAGCCCGAAGCATCTCTCCCATTGACTTTGAGAGGGACCTCCTGCTGCCCAGGGGGCCAGACACCCACTAAGGAAGTATGATATGAGTAGGGGAGTAGCTGATACCCCACCACCAACAACAACAGCAAGTGGAGATTCAGAGGCTCCTCTGTGTGAGAGAGGAACTGACATCCTAAATTCCACTAGCTTCCCTTTCACAGGTGCAAGTGCCTGAAATTTTCAAATGCACGCACCTGCTTGCCAGCTGAGGCGCGGAGCTGAGAGCACCCATTCAGACTCGGCAGGGGGCGAGCTAGGAAGAGCCCTCTCTGCCTCCACCCCTCCCGGCATTGCTGAGATGGCTCTAAATACCGTTCCAGCTCTGAGTTGTCTGCAATACTGGCTCTCTGCTGAGGCGTTCGCTGTGCTGGGGCATCTGCAGTGTGTTGGAGACTTCCCCGGGAAGTCAAGGGCGATCGCTCCATGTACAGAGGCCAGAGTCAGGAAGACCCAGGCTTGGGTCCTGGACCTGCCACTTCTCTCTTCTCCCTGCCCTTCAGTTCCCTCCTCTGCAAAAATAAAAAGCAAAAATAACATCTGCCTGATAAGAGCCGCGAAGATTAAATAAGGGAGAAATGCCAAGACACGGAGTGAGGGTAGCTTCTACTTCTTGATTCCGAAATACAAATGCTCTGCCACCTCAGGCTGGGAGTCCTGTGCTGTCATGTGCCCTGCGTGGAGACTGAACCAGGCGGCTGGCCCTGTAGGAAAGAGTAAAAGCTCAGCTTTGCCCTGGGCACTGTCCACATCCCGTGCGCGCCATCTTGCTGCCCTCTGAAACAGCTCGCAAGGCTATGGGGCCATCACGTCCACATCCTCTAACGACCAGAAACGCGTGGAAGGTAAAAGTAATCACCAGTATCAAGGAATAACAAACAGGCTATTTCTCCATGCCAACCATCAAAATCTCTCATTTCTTTCTAATTAATTGTGATGATTAACATCAACTCGGACTCACAGCTTGATCCCTCCTTGCTTGCTACATACCTTGTGTTCTGATTGCTCGCCACCCTTCTCTTCAGACAGCTCTGATCCATGCATGTCTCCTGGCTGGTTGCTCCACTCCGGATGCTCTGATCCCACTCCTCGTCCAGCAAATTCCTTCAAGGCCCAGCTGACAACCTCTGCTAACCAGTCACTGAATTCCCCTTGCTGACCCATAGCCTCTTCTATAATATCAGGCCCCTTAAGCCCTATTCTATGCCCAATTAATTCACCTGAAAGTATTTTTCAAGTGCAATCACTTAAACAGGTATTGCCACAGGCACTGGGGATTGGATGATGAGGAAAACAGGCACTACAGTAAGAAGCACATAGTCTAATGGAGCAGACTCAGAGTAAGCTGGGAATTGATGGGGGAGGCCTGGGGAACATGGCAGCATATGGAACCAGCACCTGGCGCACAATGGGGAAGACGGAAGGATTTCCAGGGAAAGCAAAATCTATGCTCGGGACTAGATGATGACTTCATCAAGTGAAAATGAAGAAGAGAGTGTGCAGGGCACACTGTTTCAATATTTGCAGGACATAATATCTTACAAATTATCCCATGATACTAGAGAGGCCCTATGAAGAAATTAAACACAGGGAACACAATGTTAGAAGTCAGAGATTATTTGGATACAAACGTATATATACATTGGTGATTCTCAGACTATAATGGCATAAAAAGACAGTGTACTATGATTCTCTTATGTAAAATAACAGACACAGTAAACATAAACAAAGTATATTTCTAGGGACCAGAGGTGGGAAGGACTACAAAGGGGCACAATGGAACTTTAGGGGGTGATAAAAGTATTCTATACTTGGTAGTTATGATAGCTACATAACTATAAATATTCATCAAAACCCACCAATTTAAACACTACAATTTTGTGAATTTTACTTAATGTAAATTTTATTTCTTCAATGCAATTGAATTAAAGGGGAGTAAGAAAAGATTTAATGTGTACAAAATATAAGGCATGCCCAGGATTCTGCATCTTGAATAAATATCTCTGGCAAGTTGGACAGGAATAGTCTGAAAACAACTATTCCAGAAATACTGATGGATTGAGCATTGACTCAAAGTCATACTTGGGAAAGTTTCCAGGGCTGTGATACCTGACCCAATCCTTGATCTTATTCTAAACGTAGCACCAACAAATGTGTAGCCAAGACTGCCAGTCGGCCAAGTCTCTGAAAACTCTCTTTCACGAGTAGTAATAAAACACTTACTTTCATCTAGGTATATAGTTCCTCAGCCAAGAGACTATTTCCCTGACTCTGTTGCAATAAGATATGATCACATGATCAAGTTCTGGCCAATGATAAATGTTTCTCAGTACTTCCAAAACCTCCTTTAAAACCAAGGAATGTACCCTTCTTTATCTATTCTCTATCTCTCCCACTTAGAATATGAGTATAATGGCTGGAGTCACTGCAGTCATAGTAAGCCCTGAGGCAAAATACTGAAGATGGGAAGGCATCCATTAAAAGGGGACTGAGTTTCTGATGACATGGAGAAAGAAGAAACCATGTTAGACCATGCCTAATTCTGGACATTTTTAATGTTGAAGAGAAGAAAATCTACTGTCTGAGTGAAGTCATTATCATTTGAAATATTCTGCTATACACAACTGAACTTGTCCTAACTTCCATACACGTGGTTTATTAATTTTGCATTTTGCACCAAACTAATTTGGTTATCCAGTATGTTAAGTGACATAAGCAAACTTCAGACACATTTCTAGACCCATTAAAATATAGGACCACAAAGCACACACACACACACACACACACACACACACACACACACACACACATCTGGTCAAAAATTCTTGCAAACTAAAAAGTTCTATCTCTCAAGCATCTTCACTGATTCCAAAGTGCCATGTCAATCAACCTGTGATGCAACTAATGCTTAAAAACTAAATCAGTGCAAGGTGATATTAACACAGGTAGAACATAAAGAACAGAAAGTTGAGTTTTTGAACAGATGTCTTAGACAACAGCTAGAATACCGAATTCACCTCTGAACACTTCATTTGAAGAATTCACCTCTGAACACTTCATTTGAAGAAGAGTGAGAATGAAATTGAGGCAGTGGAGCATGGAGGGGGTGGGGGGGGGGTGTTTAGGAAAATGGCATCTGAAGACTTGAGGCTATTTAAACCAGAGAAGGAAACATGGAGGTGGAGCAGTGCAAAGGATGGGAAGGGTCTGGAAGCCATCACCTCCTAGAGCACCAAGACTCATTACTGGAGGACAAAGGGGACAGGACATGGGGGTGGAAGGGGCAGTGAAAGAAGGTGCATCAAAACCACACCGTGCCTTGCAGACACACTGATCAAGTCATCGACTTACACCTCGACATACTCCCCAAATTCACGTTTTAAAGCCATCATGTGATTGCATTGTTCTGGGTGCTTTATGTGTATAATTTATTTGATTCACACAACTCTCTGAAGTAGGTACTATGATTATCTGTATTTTTGTGAATGAGCAAACTGAGAAAAAAAAAGGTTCAAGGACTCGCCCAAGGTCACCCAAATAAGAGGGTGGGTACAAAGCCAAGACTCAAAGACGGGAATTCTGACCCTTGGTGCCCTCGCATCATCATGGCCTGTGACCACAGAGGGTGCCTCATCCTCGCTGAAGAAGCCAGCCTCCTGTGAACACTCTGCTCCTGCAGCATGGTCCTGCTTAATGATCTGCAAAGCTGTCATGGCCATGGGTACCTGGGCCTCCCCAACACCTTGATGATCTGAGGCTGATTTGGGAAACTCAGTGGGATTCTGGTTCGTGGAGCAGCTGACAGGATGGGTCTGTGACGTGTCGACCCCCCTGAGTCCAAGAGGTGCATGAGAACCTGGAGACACGTGTGTATCAGGATGGTCGAGGCTGGAGATGAAGACTTTGAAATCAACCTTTGGATGTGTGCCATCTGAGGTCACGGCACGTTCACATTTGAGAAGGTAGGAAAGAGAAGGCGCGTGGGAGATGCCAGGGCGTAAACCATGAATCCTACACGGCATGCGGAGCGAAATGAAAAGCAGGTAGCAGCTGTGCCTGGAAATAGCTCAGTGCTACAGAAGAAGGCTTGCAGAAGCCCAAATGATTGACAAGCAGATGCACCATTTTTTATGTTTTCACGTGTGCTAAAAAATAAGTTTGGTGCAAATGGGGGGTGGGTGTCAGAGGCTGCTGTTGCTTTTGCTTAGAATCCACCCACCATTATCCTTCCATGGCATCCCTCCCTGTCTTCCCCTGGGGCCACACCTCTCTGTCATGTGGTCCTGATGGGCTTGACCACGCCGCCTCAAATCCCAGGCTGTCCAGGCTCCAGACCTGCCCAGCAACCAGAGTCCATCCTCCTGATCACCAGGGCTGGTGCAGAGTGGGCACCCGACCCACTCTGAGACCTCACGCTGAGACTTTGGGTGGAATTATCAGGACAGAGTTTCTCTTTGCTACTCAAGCTACCGGAGTTAGTGAGATGACCGCACAGAGATGCTGCGGATCACCTGTGCCCCTCCTGGAGGAAAGCTTGTCCAACAATGAAGCCAACATGGACAGAGGCAGAGCCAGGGGCTTGGCTTGGCTTGGCGGAGGGGGGAGGGGGAGGAGCATTCGCACACCTGGATCCACCTGTGTGAATATTCACACAGTCCCTGGGGGCCCTTCAGCCACGAGGCAAGTCGATTCTTCTTTTCAGTTGACTTCCGTCACTTGCATTTGAGAGTAGGTGTCAATGTATCATCACTGTGCTTCTGACAGCATGTGGCCCAGCTTCTGGGTCACAGCACAGACTCCTGAGAGCGCTTAGCCCAGGCCAGGCACATTCCAGACAGACCCAAACTCACCAAATTCACCTGAATCAATTAAGTGAAATAATAGAGACAGTAGGGTTGATAAACTCCAGAGAATTCTCTACCACCCTTTCAAAGATGATATAAAAGCTTCTCTCTATTTTTAAGATTTACCAAATCTGAAGTTCAAGCAGGTTCAATGAGGAAAAGAGACCCTGCAGGTAGTTCGTTCTGCTACATAAAGTCCTACCAGTCCGATCCCTTCCTTCACCCCTCCCCAAGTCTTTTTTTCTTTCCTTTTTTTTTTTTTTTTTTACCCTGAAAGCATCCTTTAAGGAAATGCAGCACTGGTACTTAAAATCGAATCTTGCAAAGGTAAAAGCACTCCCTTATAAAAAAATAAAAATAAAAAAAATTAAAAAAAAGACAGAGGAGTACATCATTTAGAGCAATAAAAAAAAAATTTATGATCCGTCTCTGATTTTCAGATACAAAATGGGACAGAAAAGAGTCTGTGTATAATGAATTTTGCAACATTTGCTAAAGTCCTACATGGGAAAGAAAGAAGACAAATGATTTGGAAATAGAAATCCCTTCAACTCAAGTACTTTTTGCAGAAGAAAAATACACATACACACACACACACACACACAGAATGTGGTATGATGGAAAATGTAATAGTGATAGATTCTCAAGAGGAACTGAAAACAATGGGCCACTGAATGGGAGACTCGTGTGTCTTTTGACCATCTTATTTACATACTTTTCTCTCCCACGGATCTTAACAAACACATTGCATAGGAAATAATGGGGGGAAAATTCCCATCCATTAAGAACATGGGTTATGAGGCTGGCAGGGTGGCGCACACCTGTAATCCCAGTGGCTTGGGAGGCTAAGGGAGGAGGATCTCAATTTCAAAGCCAGCCTCAGCAACTAAGTGAGGCACTTAGCAACTCAGGGAGATCCCGTCTCTAAATAAAATAGAAAATAGGGCTGGGGATGTGGCTCAGTGGTCAAGTGCCCCTGGGTTTAATCCCCAGGACAAAAGAAGAAGAGGAGGAGCAGGAAAAGGAGAAGGAGGAGGAGTTTTGGAGGGCAAGAGGAAAATGAGCCCCGTCTTACCCTGAGTCACTCAGACCATCCCTCTGAGCCTCAGTCTCCTCACCCATGTAAGGAGTATTTGAAGTTGTGTCCTTAATAAGTTATTAGGATCAGTGAGAGGGGAGCAGTCATGGAAAGGTATGCTCATCGTTTTGATATTTTTAAATTTTACATTGTTTAAATCAACCACCACAGAGTCAGAAAGATTCCTTTACGAAGAGGCTTCCGTCGAATACCTGGTTGGGATTCCTGGCTCTGCTTCTCCCTGTCTCACCTTGACCTAGCTAACTCACCACCTGTTAAAGAGGGTCTTTGGGATTCATTCTACCCAAGCCTGTTCAGAGGTGGCAAATGTTTAAGTGAAAGAAACTGGCAGAAAGGTAACCTTGACTTTGAAGGAACGGGGACCACTGGCCATGCAGGGTCTCCTGGTCTCGGCTCCACCTGTCTGGACGAAGCCGTCAGGGGTGCTGTTGCCTTAATTGCTTTGTCCACAGGGAAACGGCAAGGCTGAAACAGAATCTTCCTGCTGTACCCAAAACACCTGTGAACCCAACCTGGGAGTCCCAAAGACAGCTTCAGCAGGATAGCGTCTCTCAGTAACCAGCATCGTAATCACACGCCAAGTTACCATCCCCAATAGACCAGGACCCGCAGGGAGCCTCGCTCTGCAAAGCACTTTGCAGGAACAGTCGGCTTAAGACATCACCCATCCAATGCATTTTGACTCCGATGAACGACGTCACTGCTCCTTGGACAACAGGAAGCGCAGACTCACGATGACAAGCTGACCACCATGGTCAGTCTTTGGAATGTTGCTTGGCTTTTATTACAAGTGTATCATTCGCATATACCAAAATGAAAATGGGGATAGGTAAAGTAGGTGCCAGGTACGACCCACCTACCTAAGTGGAGAGTTAAGATAATTAACAGACAAGTTCAAGTCTTCATTCACCCCTTCATGCAATCAACGTTTATCAGGTGCGAAGCCCTGTTCTGGCCGCTGAGGATGCAGACGTTAATGCAACAAGCAAGGTTCTTGCTCTCAGGGTGCCGATACCGGTGAAAGGACACAAAACTAAAGAAGCAAGCAGGTAAACCCACAGGCTGGTACTCAACAGCGGCAAGTGCCGGGAGGGTCATTATCTAAGTGACGGGCTGGAGGGAGCAGGCCCGCAGCCTGTGGATGCAGGTTGTGTCCTGACACACCCAGAGGACCTCGTGGGCACCACGAATGAGTGACAGGGGAGAGACAGGCTGGAAAGCCAGGGGAGGAAGCCACTGAGGTGCAGGTTTTCTCAGAATCACTTGAAGTGGGGTGGTTCTCATTGTGTGCACCTGTCCTGAGCATCAGGGGACATTTTTGCAGCCCTAACCCTACCTGTTTAATATCTATAGCATCTCTGATGGGGGCTGCCAAAAATGTCACTAAGAAGAAAGGCAAGAACTCCCCCAGTAAATGGGAGCACAGGGGCACAGGTCCCGAGTTAGGGACCAATCTGGGCTACTGGATTAAAACTGAGAAAGCCACTGTGTCTGTGAGTGACGGGGAAAGAGGCTAGAGCTGAGCTCACTGGCACTCCTGCCAGGCTGTGGCGCCTGAGTCTCCGTGCCATCGCGTGGAGAGACTCCATTCGAGGGCCAGTCACCCACACAGCTTCTTCACAATGTGGAGACCTGGGACAGAATGAAGTTAGTGTTGCTGCCCCAGAGCCACTATCAGAAAAAAAGGGAGAAGGGAGAGATCCAACTGTCACATTTCACCATCCTAAGATGTATGTTGTTTTCATATTTGAGTCTGGCTGAACTCGGAAGGTCCCTCATCATCTCATGGGCTGTGGTCATGATGGGTTACCATCCTGCACAGGGACATGGGGATGGGAATCTCCACACTGCTTTCCATAATGGTTGCACCAATTTGCATTCCCACCAGCAATGGATGAATGGGAGATTCCTCAGAAAACTTGGAATGGATCCACCATTTGACCCAGCTATCCCTCTCCTCAGTTTATACCCAAAGGATTTAAAATCAACACACTATAGTGACACCATCACATCAATGTTTATAGCAGCTCAATTCACAATAGCTAAACTGTGGAACCATCCTAGATGCCCTTCAACAGACGAATGGATAAAGAAAATGTAGTGTATATATATGGCATGTGTGAAATATTACTCAGCTTTAAAGAAGAATGAAATTCTGTCATTTGCTGATAAATGGATGGAGTCAGAGAATATTATGCTAAGTGAAATAAGCCAAACCCAATAAACCAAAGGCCGAATATTTTCTGATATGCGGGTGCTAATTCATGGTAAGTTGGGGGGTGGCTAGGGAAGAATAGAGCTACTTTAGATTAGGTAGAGGGGAGTGAAGGGAGGGGAAGGTTATGGGGAAGGAAAGATAGTAGAGTGAAAGACTGCCTTACATAAGACTGTACATAAGACTGCCTGACAGATGTGATCCTGAAATATGTACAATCAGAAAAATGAGAGATTACACTCCATTTATGTATGATCTATCAAAATGCATAAATGCATCCCACTGTCATGTACGACCAATTAGAACAAACAAAACAAAATATTTTTTTTTTAAAAAAATGTCAGCAGCTGCTTGGAAGGAAACCCTGGGGATGATCCCTGGGCACTCCGTAGGAAATGTTGCAAGAACAGCAAGCAACCTTCATGGGACAACAGACTATCCTGTGGAGTGGATGGGGACTCTGGGACCTGGGGATGGTCCAGAGGGTCAGACTTCAGAGACTTTCGATACTCTTGAAGCAAGTTCTTTCTTCTGATGCACGAAGGTAGGAGAATGACAGAAGACAGAGGTCTAAGAATCGAGTCGCTCTTCCAATGAATACGAAACTTAAAATTCCAAATGCGAAAGGAGCATCATGGTTTGATGAGCGATGTTTGATTCTCAGCGATCGCATGAATCAGAGTGCATCTTATAGATTCAAGGAAATCCGAGAGCGTTCGCAGGGCCTCCAGCAGGTGCCAGGAACTTCCTATGTGCTCTGTGGCACGTCACCGTCACAGTAACATGCTCGAGATCCAAATTATGAACTCCATCCCGCAGATATGAATAAGGGGCTTTGCGTGGCAGTGTTTTCTCCCTTCAAAGGAACCACCCCCATGGTGAAGGGTCAAGGTCACGGTGCAGGGACCTTATGACATAGAGCAGTCATAGCCTCAAAGTCTTGTTCCTGGTTTGGGTCATGATTCCAATTAGCTTCCCCCATCATGCCCTGGAAAATATCCTTTGTCTTCTGTTCAGACAACACAGGGAGGCCCATTTTGAGGTGACTCTGGGGACATGAAAATCCAAGGCAGGATACGTGGAGGGGAATTCATAAGAAGCAATGCTAAGTTAGGTGGAACTTCATGATTTAATAAATTAAGCTCTTACAAGATCTCAGGTAAAGAATTTGGTTCATGGGGCCCCAGTCTCTGCCTACCTTTATTCTTTTATCTTCAGGAATGAGTGGGCCAATTTTACTTTGGGCCACACACACCCCTCCAGACCCTCTCGTTGGGAGCAGGCTGAGTGGTCATGTACTATCTCCAGGGATGGCCAGAGACCCAGGTCCAGTCATTGGGTTCTCTGTGACTGGCTCAGGAATGGGCATGGAGCCAAATCTGGGTTACAGAGAATCAGCCTTAGAACGTTTCTGAACTTATCAGAAAAGCAATAGTCACCTTCTTCTGCTACAGGTGGGCCATCTAAAAGTAAACTGGGACCTACCAGCAGCCCCACGTAAGGAAAGACCACCTAAGAACAAAGATAATACAGGCAGAGCAACAAACTGGAGAGAGATGGAGCCAGGATGGTTTTGAGTCCCTGGATCCAGCAGTGCCTGAATCCCCTCAATGATGCCAGAGCTTTTAGTTATTTGGAGCAATCAAATTCATTCATGGGGAGGGATGACATCACCTGAAACAGGCACAGTCTCAACTTACACAAACACTGTGAACTACTGTCCTACAGTGCTGACGACCTAAAGGTAGGTAGGCCACGTGGGTCTCCTACCCAAGCTCTAAAATCAATCCTTCCACTAGAGAGCAGGGGTCGGTGGCCTGGCTCTCCAACACATGGACGGAGGAAGCGGATCCCTCTGAGTTCGTTACGGGGCAAAACCAAAGCCTGCTTCAGAATCCACTCGTGGCAGACAGCACTGAAGACGGGCCGGGACGTCTGTGTCCCCAGGGGAGCGACGAGAGAGGCACAGGGTCCTGGAGCCAACGCAGCCTCTGGTCCCTTCCCACGCCAGAGCAGAGCCTGGAATCCCCCATCTGCCGTCCCCCTGCCTTCTGACACTCCTCTTGGGACCCATCTCTGTCACATGGGAGGGGCACCTGGATTCACTTGCTCATCTTGCTCACACAGTTATGACACTAGCTGGCAGCCTCCTACGGACCTCAGAGAGGCCTGGGTTTTTTGCCTGACTATGGTCTCAGTGTCACATAAGTCCCTCCCCCCCCCTTTTTTTTTTTGGTGCATGTGCCCAGAATTGAACCCAGGGACACTGAACTACCAAGCCACATCCCCAGTCCTTTTTTCATTTATTTATTTTGAGAGACTGGGTCTCACTAAGTTGCTCAGGGCCTTGCTAAGGTGCTGAGGCTAGCCTCAAACTTGTGATCCTCCTACCTCAGCCTCCCAGGCACTGAGATGACAGGCATGCACTGTGCACCACATAAGTCCCTTTGTAAAAGGAAGGAATTAGGTTTTTCCTGGGCCCTGTGAAACCCCTGCACCTCACGGCACTGGAACAGAAGTAGATCATCAATATTGATGAGCTACGAGACTGGTGGTAGAGGGCTCTGGAGTGGGAGCTGGGAGGACAGGTTTCTGATCCTCTGTCCCAAGTGTGCCTGCTCATGTTCATGCTGGGCCCTCTGGGCCTCTCCCCAGCACCTGAGGAGGGGGCCTCTGAGTCCTGAGAGCAAAGCTGGGACACCTGGGCGGATGGGGGCACTTGGCACCTACTGAGACGTTACGTGTGTTGGTGACCATGTAAAACATTGGCAGATTCCATATGAAAGTTCAGATTTCTGGCGGTTCTTGCAAAATGGATGCTCTAGCAACACAGAACACACACTGTACCTTAGCCAAAAAGAGGAACAGCTGTCCATCAGGACGAGGCTGGAAACCTCCCAGCCTCCACCAGCCATGCCCTTCCCAAGGGAGTCTCCCCTGGAAGCCAGGGGTCAGCTGCCATTTACAACCAGCAGACCTTGTTTCTTTCCTTTGGTAGCCAGATATTTATAGAGAGAGATTGAGAAAGACATCTATTTCAAAAAATCTTTAAAGAGTGTAGATGACTAGGTAGAAAAACTTAATTGCCATGTTTACTAATATAATATATCATTTATGTAGCACTTACTATATGTGCCTGGGACCCTTTTAAGTACATGACACTAATTTAGTCCATTCAATCCTCAAAGGAATTCCAATAGACACATACTACGAATAAGTGTGTTTTTTAAAAAGAGGAAACTGAGGCACAGAGAGGTGAGTAATTTCGTCAAGGTCACACAGCCAGCAAGCAACCAAGCTGGGTGTGGAAACCCAGGGGCCTGCCCATACCCAGTATTCATTACTGCAATGAGATTCAGAGCAGAAAGAACCCAAACCCACTCCGCCCCGTTTGCTGCGCTCTTCTGCAAACCCACACACCCTAATGCCCCCTTCCATGTTTCAAATAGCAAAACTGAGGTCCAGAGATAGGAAGTGATTTCACATCCCAGGGCGGGGACTAGGGCCCAAATCCAAACCTCCAAGAGACTTGGATTTGCTACTTGCTACACCACGATCCTTAACCCTGGAACATGGACTGGTCTTAGACCCCCATGTTCCTGTTTCCTGAATCAAGAGAACTGAGGCCTTTGTGGCTCTTGCTCACCACTCTGTAAAAACCATAATCCTGACAGCCATGAGGCTGAGGCAGGAGGTTCGCAAGTTCAAAGCCAGCCTCAGCCACTTAGTGAGGCCCAACAACTCGGCAAGACCCTGTCTCTAAATAAAACGCAAGAAGAGGGCTGGGGATGTGGCTCAGTGGTTTAGTGGCGCTGGGTTCAATCCTTGCCGGTACAAGAAAGAAAAAAAAGTATATTCTCAGAAAAAAAACAACCAAAGCTGCAAAGTCTAGCTTGCCTACATCGCTTTACTGGCCCCATGTTTAAAAGACAGGCTGCGTGGGGTTGGCACCTTGGCGTCTCTAGGATACATCTTCCACCGCTCCTGTTTCCCCCCACCTGAAGGGTGGGGAAGCAGAGGCAGAAGGCTCCAGAAATCCCCTGCGTGGGACGGATCTCAGAGACAGTCTGGCTGGGCAAGGCCTCCTCCCTCCACAGAGAGGCCGTGGAGAACCTCATCACATCGGTGCCCGCAGGCTGTGGGCCGGGCACAGAGCCACAGCCTCACACATCTGTGCCACTCTGTCAGTCAGCAACGCCACAAGGCCGGGCTACCATTACCCTCTAGGACCTAAGAAAACAGACAGCTGAGAACCTGGGCGAAAGGTCCAAGTTCCCCAAGCCAGGAAGTCGCAGGGGCAAGATCGATAATGAAAATAGAGGACTTCCGAAAATCCATGCCTGGTTCATCAGCCTTTCATCTCGGTGGTAAAACACTTCAGAAAAACAGCTCAGAAGAAGGAAAGATTTATTCTGGCTCATGGGTTCAGAGTTGCCAGCCCCAGGTGGGCTGGCTTCGCTCTCTCTGGCCTGGCAGGGAAGGCATGGCGGGCAAAGCCACCCAGCTCCCTGGAGTGGGGACACAGAGAGGGGAAGAGCCCAGGGACAAGATCGGTCCCCACTGGCCTTCTCCCCAGGACCTGCTATGAACGAGGTCCCGCCTCCCGAGCAGCTGTCCCCTCTAATAGCTCCTCGAATCATGAGCCCATGAGTGGCTCAAACTGATCAGTCCACAGATAAGGTCAGGGCCGCCATGACCCGATGGCTTCCATGAAGTTCATCTCTGAACATCGCTGCACTGGGGATCCTTCAGCCGTGAGCCTCTGAGGCCATCTGAACACCAGCCTGTCTCCCTCCAGAAATCTCCCGGCCGCTCCCAGGCTTTATTACAGTTGTTGTTGAATCAGTCGAGACTGTACGCTACGATGAACACCAAAGGCCACTCCTGAAGAGCCCTCAGAAACCTGGAGTGGAACCACCAACTGACCCAGCTATCCCACTCCTCGGTTTACACCCAAAGGACTTCAGATCAGCAGACCACAGTGACGCAGCCACATCAATGTTCATAGCAGCTCAACTCACAATAGCTAAGCTCTGGAACCAACCTAGGTGCCCCTCAACAGCTGAATGGATAAAGAAATGGATATATATATATATACACATATATGATGGAATATTACTCATCTTTAAAGAAGAATGAAATCCTGGCATTTGTTGGTAAATGGATAGAGTTAGAGAATATCCTGCTAAGTGAAATAAGCCAAATCCAACATAACAAAGAGGGAGCACAGCAGAGCCTCTCCTGGCCCCAGCGAGTCTTTGCAGTTGCAGATTCTACCAAGAAGCATCTTTATTTTCCCAGGACTTACCCGGGTCCAACCTAGAATCTGTGTTCTGTGGTGCTGGGTAGTAACGGACCTCCCCAGTGAGCTCACGGTGCCCAAACCCTGCACATTCCAAAGAAAGGACCAACCCTTGCCACATCCTAGGGGGACAGCCTCTGAGTCCCTGAGCATTCCACCTGATAAGACCTGCAGCCACACCAAATCATGTATGCTGACGACGTGATCTGCAGGGAACAGCTGTTTTTGTGGCTCTGGGTCCTGGACCACATTGTACCAGTCTGACCTCAGAGGGCAAAATGCTAGAGACCGAGGGGCTAAGGTCAGTCACGTGGGTGCACCATGCCTCTGTGACTGACCCCAAATACAATTCCTAGATAACAAGCCCCAGATGAGCTTCCCCGGTTGTCAATATTTACTAAATGCTGTCAGAGAGAATTAAGCCTCATTTCTTGAACTCCACTGGCATAGAGCACCTGGAATCTCCCAGACCCTTCCCCAGGGGGGTCTTCTTCTGTTGCTGAGTTTAATGTGTCTGCTTTCACCGGGATAAACCTGAACCGTGAGTGGAAGAGCTTTTTCTGAGTTCTGAGTCATCACATCACAGACTCCACAGGTGGTCTTGAAGATCCTGACTCAGGCAAGAAGGGAGAAAGGAAGTAAGAAAGGAGAGAAAGAAAGGACAGGCACGGTGGCACACACCTGTAATCCCAGCGGTTCAGGAGGCTGAGGCAGGAGGATTGAAAGTTTGAGGCCAGCCTCAGCAACTGAGCGAGACCCTGTCTCCAAGGAAAAATAAAAAGGGCTGGGGATGTGGCTCGGTGGTTAAGCGCCCTTGGGTTCAATCTCTAGTGCAAGAAGAAGGAAAGAATCGAAGAAAGTGTTCTAGTACCAAACATCTCAGTATTGGGGGGAAAATGTCATAAATACGAGCGCTTTGAAGGATGCCGAAAAGAGACACGAAATCGGAGGCTGCCTGGGAAATAGCCAGGGCATGATTTAACATCCGCCACGCTGTCACCCAGAGTGCTGTGCGCAACCATCTCGCCCGCCCAGCAACTGACCTTCACCTCCGACAAGCAATAACAATTCCCTCTGGAGGAAGACATCCAGCTCCAGAAATAAAATAAAACTTTCAAAAGTGATCTGGAAGAGACTTAGCCGATCACGGCGTTAAATAATGCCTCCTCTTTTCATTTTCTTGTTTCTCCTTGGGGTCCGACAAGAGAAGAGCACGGACCGCCATCTCCCGGGGTGGCACCAATCCAGCGTGGGATCCACATCTGAGGCTCCGTCATCCTTGGATCCCATGCTGGAAACTTGGGGCTCCCTTCCCACCCTCACCCTGTCCGAGTCATTGAAAACCACTTCGAGCAAAAATCATGGGAAAGACATTACCTCCGCGCATGACATCACGAGCCGTGAAAAATGTCCCGCGGGAGACTCGAGGGTCCCGAAGCAATAAAAATTTTTGCTGAAGTGTAAGATGTAATAACTCAGGGAAAAGAAGTCCCCGTGACAACAAGGTGGGGGAGGAAGTGAGTGGGAAGTCAGAGGATGCGGGTCTCTTACAAGACAAGGAAGCCATGGCTAAGTTGCCCTTGGAAATGTGGCTTTGGGATTGAAATCCCGGAATCTCCACGGACTCTCCTGCCTGCCCAACTCTGACTGCGGTTGGTCCAGAGAGGGTGGGAATCCAGGTGCCACCAGGACGGAGGCTCAGTCTCTGCCAGGGTTTCTGCATCCCCCAGCCCGGAGGCTGCGGGTGCACCGAGGCATGTACGGCAAGGCTGGGATTCCAGAGTGTTCCACGGGCCGTGGTTAGAAGGAAACCAAAGCGTTCTCCCATGGTTATGGGTCTGGAGTCACTTTATAAGCACGGCATTCTTTTTTGGGAAGTCCCCAAGTGGGGATGACCTTCTGGATTCCTTGGTTTTCGCTGTACCCAGCCTGGCTCATGAGTGTGGCCCCATCTCTCCAGACCCTTCTTGCTACAACTCCAACTCCACAGGACTCAGGGTTTTGAAGGGGTATTATACTAAGTGTCGCTACTGAGAAACAGAAGACACAGGGAACCAGCACCTGAGATCCTCTGGAGAGGGTCTCTGATCCTTTTCTCCTGAGGTTGCAGGCATGCTGCCCCTTCTGGCCCTGTTCGACCTGGAGGCCTTCTTCAATTCCCAAACTTCCCACGCTGAAGTTTTCTCTTTCCAAACTATCATCAAGGATTCAGTACCTACCAAGGGGCTGCCTTGAGTTGGGCTCTTAGCTTTAATCCATTAATCCAATCAACAACCCTATGATCAAAAGCGTTATATGTTCCAGTTTGCAAGATCCAAAAATAGATCACAGAGAAGGCAAGCCATAAGCCCAAGGTCACACAGCTAGGGATTGGCAGATGTGAGATTTGAGCCTGTGTCAGAATGACTTTGAAACGTGAATCAAGTAGGGAGATTAGTGGAGTAAAGGAAGAGGACTGAAGGGAAGGGAGGAGAGATGGGAAAAGGGAGGAACAGTGGAAAGAGATCCACCATATTCTGCTGTGTGCACACTTGGACATACCACAGTGAATTTCACCCTTTTGTATATCTCCAAAGCACTAACTGAAAATACTATCAATAAATCTAAGGAAGACCAATAGAGTAGAGGAGGGAAAACAGGGAGGGAGTAAAGGAGCGATGGAGGAAGCAATGGGGATTTCACTGAAGCAAATTATATCCTGCACATGTACAATTATGTCAAATTGATCCTAATATCACGTATAACTATACTGCACTAATAAAACCATTTTACAATTACAAAAAAGTATTTGCTTAAAAAAAACAAAAAAAAAAACAAAAAAACAAAAAAAAAAACAAAAACCCTGAACATGAACCTACTGAAAATACCACCAGAAGAGAAGAGAAGCTGTCTGGGTCTCCACTAAACCAGACCTACTATCTCCAAGATCCCCCAGCACCAGATCCACTGTGTCGAACGAATAAGCCCCAAACTGTCATCTGACATGTGCACAAGCATGTGCGTGTGCCCGAATTCTTCCCCAGCTTCGGTCCTCCATGAAATCCCCCACTGACTGGCAGCCCAGGCGCTGATCAGAACTCCAAACCTGAGGTGTCCCGACTGGCATCGCCCAGCACCGCAAAGCTCCCTCTAAATGGACTCATTCAGTCCTTCTAAATGACTGAAGGCTGCTGGTTCTCCCCCCAGGGACACAGTGTAGAAGTAAGTGGACCTCCCATTTTATTTATTTACTTATTTATTTATTTATTTATTTATTTATTTGCACTGGGATTGCACCCAAGGGCACTTTACTACTGAGCCACTTCCCCAACTTTTTATTTTTATTTTTATTTTTTTTGAGACAGAGTCTCATTCAGTTGCTGAGGCTGGCCTCGACCTTGAGGTCCTCCTGCCTCAGCCTCCACCACTGGAATTATGGGCATTGACCATGGTACCTGACTCCAACACCCAAATCCTTAACTATGAACAACACAATATTGATATTAGATGAGTGAATTTTTTTCCTGATTGACAATTTTCTAAAATATATAGATATTCACTAACCTTTATTTTTTCCAGTATTTTTAATTAAAATAATACAAGCATAGGTTTAAAAAAAAAAAAAAAGTTCATGCATCTGTACAGACATTGCTTCCTGGTACCCCTTCTGTGAACATGCCATAATTTATTTAAGTGATTATTAGACTGTTGCACACGCAGGTGGTTTCCAGTCTTTGCCATTAAAAATAAAATAAAACTCACATGTGTCCTTTCTGTTAGGCAACTAAGGTTTTGCAAACTGAACATAGGTTGGTAGCTGCTCTAAATGCAGATGCATCCCTGTTCTTAATGAGGGTTCTCTCAAGTTCACAGGCAGAGACATCAAATAAGAAGTCCAACTAGAGGTCTAGAGAGCCAGAGCTGGAAATGGGCTCTATCCTGGAAATCACCCTGCTTCCATCCTGAATTCACATCTCCCTCTGAGCATCAGCCACTGAGGACAGAAAATACAGAGGATCTACAAAGCACCGTGAATTTTTCAAGTAACACATTCCTTTCTGGCAGCCTGCGTGAGAAACATAAATGCTCGATGTCACCTGCAGAGCAGGTGGCCCAGGACATTAACAGGACACAATTAGACAGCAGGGCAGTTCCAGTCATAGATCAGACCAGTCACTTGGAGCCGCTTCTCCCCTGGCTCCTGAGGTATGCCACCGATCTCATCAGCGACCCAGGTGCTGTGTGAACTCCAAGAACACGGCTTTTCCCTGGGAGAGCCGGGAGACCCCGGCATCCCCAGACACAGCTGGCAAAACCGTGAATATCCACGTCAGCCTCCGGGGAGAGCAGTTAGTGATGTGCAGCCAAAGTCTTCAAGCCGTGCTCAATGAGCACCCTCGAACTCTGCAACCTGTGCCCAGGAATCGATCCCGAGACAGGTGTGTGTGTGTGTGTGTGTGTGTGTGTGTGAGTGTGTTCTGCCCCCACTCCTTTCTAACTAGGGAAACACTGGACGTCACTCTGTGGTCACTTTCAGGAGGGCACCGGTGAGATATGCTGCAATACACCACACCACACACCCCACACCAAACAGCCCGTAAAGTCCCTGTGATGAAGGAGTCGTTTCCAAACTGTGGGTCACAAATCATTAATGAGTCATGAAACCAATTTAGTGGGCCATGGCTGGCTTTCTAAATAGAAGAGGACAATAAAAAATATGCCTAAGAATGTATCACACAGAGGAAGAGAAAGCACAGTTTTGCAAAACAGTTTTTTAAATGCATGTGTTTATAGCGGGGCCATTATATAAAATGGATTTCTTACTGTGGGGTATAGTAAAAAAAGAGAGAGGGAGACAGAGATGAAAGTCACTCTGGTGACAGTATTCAGTAGCCTGGGACTGTATCCGATTCTGTTTAAACTGGGAAGAAAAAGAGGATCTGGGGGCAGCTCAGTGGTAAAGCACTTGCCCCACAGATATAAGGACCTGGGTTCAATCCCCAGCCCTCCAAGGACAAGGAAGAAAGAAAATATGTTTTAAGGTTTAAAAATAGAATATAATCCCAAATCATAGCAATAATCAAATATAGGGCTGAGCGCTATGGTGCACACCTGTAATCCCAGCGGCTCAGGAGGCTGAGGCAGGAGGATCACGAGTTCAAAGCCAGCCTCTCTGCAAAAGCGAGGTGCTGAGCAACTCAGTGAGACCCCGTCTCTAAATAAAATCCAAAACAGGGCTGGGGTGTGGCTCAGGGGTCAAATGCCCCTGACTTCAATCCCCAGTACCCCCCCAAAAAATAAATATATATATGCATATACAAGCAGAGAAAGAAACACCCTTAGGATAGCAGGATTGTAGGAGAATCTGATTTTTCTCTAGGTGCTTTTGGTATTTTCTAAATTTTCTATAATTAATAATATGGTTAATCTATTTAAAAAAAAACTATTTTTCAAGGTTCAACCACAACCTATAGATGGTTCCAAAGACTGAATCAGTGGCAGGAGACTAAATGAGCGAGATGATCAGGAAAGCGTTCCTTCCCGACGCACCCATGTCAAACACCTTTTAGAAATTGCGCAGTCACGTCGGCAGCATGCGCCGTGACAAAGTAAGAGAACAGCGGTGACGAATTCAAACGAGTCTGCCAGCTTCGTGTGATGGCACACACAGGTGGCTCTCTGTCCAGAGAGAGAAAGCGAAGGAGGGCAGGAAAGAAGGAGCTGGGAGGAGGCGAGAGGAGGAAAGAAAGTACCAGAAGGACCTGAAATACGGGAGACGAAACCAGAGATCCTATATTTGAAACACAGCAGGGAAAAAAAAAAAAAGAACTTGAGAAGCTTCCAGACCCTGACTAAGGTCTCAGCCATCAAAGAATCTTCAGAAGTCACTAAATTTTTAAGTGCCCGTTCATGAGCCGATGCCTTCATTCATGAGTCCGTGAAGTGACCAAGGACCTGGCCTTTTTGAAAACGGGGTGAGGAATCTTATGAGCCTCGGCCACTTCAGGTGGTCAGAGGTGATGACCCTACTGTCAGAAGAACAGCTACTTTTTTAATTTTTAAGTCGGGGTGAACTTCAACGGGAAACAGAGCCATTAGTGACGTCACCCGGTTTCCCTTCACGCCGTGGTGCCCGGGGCTGCTGGAAGAGTCCGCAAGGAGCACAGGCCTGGCCGATCTGCTTCATTTTCCAAATCTTCCTCTGCGCCCGACAGGACTCTGACCTCAAAATGTTTATACTCTGTCGAGGACGTCAAGGGAAGCTTCCAGATTTCTACTTCACAGGTGACTCATGAGCTCCCAATGTCAGGGACACCTGCTGATGGAAATGATGGGCAGACAGGGTTCAACCACCTGCCCACGGCCCCACAGGAAAGACCTGCATGAGGAAATAGAGGAGGACGGGACTCTAGAAAAGAGAGCCACTCTAGGCTGAGGAGGAGAGGTCTCTGAGCTTCACTGGTTGGTTGTATGTTGGGAACGAGAAAATGAAAAAGAGTCTTGGACAGACGGACAAAGCTACCTTTTTTGCATGTTGCTATCAAAAGTTGGGGCCAGGCCTGTCATCCCAGCAGCTTGGGAGGCTGAGGCAGGAGGATCACACATTCAAGGCCAGCCTCAGCAACTTAAGTGAGGCTGTAAGCAACCTAATGAGACTGTTTTGAAATGACAAATAGAAAAATAAACTTAAGAAAAGGGACTGGGGATGTGGCTCGGTGGCTAAGCTCCCTTGGGTTCAATCCCTGGCACCAAAAGAAAAAAAGAGGGTAGAGAGAGAGAAGGCTTCACGGATCACTGACTCTGAGAGGCAGCACTGGCCACCTGTCTTCCACTTCTCCAGGGCTGACGGTTTATCCATCTTCCACCTCACACAGGACTGGAGAGAGCAGATAGTCTATCAAACTACCATCCAATATTAGATAAATATGGCTTCTTACTTGGAACGCAGTGACAATTGGAGAGACAATAAAGACATGCTTAAGGAATATGGCCAGTTTAAATTTTAAAATCATTAAAAATATTTTTTAAAAAAAAACCTACCCAGGGCACCTGAATCCATTTATCTATATTCTATACATCTGTAGATAAACTAGCTTCTCATTTTTAAAAAATGTCTCCATCTTTGACTTTCCTTGATTAGCACTTATTTTCCAAACGTGGCATGCAGTATCTCATTGAGTCTTTCCAACTGCTCTCTAAGGTGCTGTTACTGATCTCCTCTAGAAAGAGGAGGAAACTGAGTCACACACTCGATGGGTAACTCATCTGAGGTCATGCAGCCAGCAGGCTGTGTAGCCAACACAGAAAGCCACGCGATCGGCTCCCCGGGCCACACTGCCCGATCATCCCACATTTCCAAGGCACTTAAAAGTCCATTCATTCTCCCTTCCCAGAGCCACTTCAGATACCTGTTAAAATACTGTGACCCTCCCCAAGTCACCCTCTCTCCACGTGCCCTTGCCTCTTGTGACCTAAGAGACCACGGTAATTGCCCACAAGGTCAGCTTCATTTCTCAGGAGCCCAAAGATAGAGCAAAAGAGAGAGAACTTGAGGGTGGGATCTTGGAGCAGTCGGGGTATGGGACATGCACAAAAAAATAGTTTGAATTCAGCGCTGGCAGGTGAGGACGTAGCTACCTGACATCTTCATTAGACCCGACAATCCTGTCACCATGCAGCCCAAAGACCCCTCCATGCTGGTGGAGACCTGCAGGTTTTAACGAGAACAATCTGCACTGCCAGGTGTAGAGGGTGGCGGGCTGGTCTCAGGACGGAGTTGGCACAGTAGCTGTATTCTCCAGCAAAGCCTGTTCACGTCACCTCCCTCCCCACTGAGTCCCCCAGGCCGTTATCTAACAAACCCGAGTTTCCAGAACAGGCCGCACGCTGCCATAACATAACACTGACAACAAAGGACCACAATCTTCTTTCAGAATTGAATGAAACCGGAGCACTCAAGAAATCTGGTCCCAAATGCACAAGGGCAGCATAAAAGCTTCCTGGCCTTGTGTCCACCGCCTTCCAGCTTGATGTGTCGCGTCAAAAAACCTGCAGCACGCGAGTGCATTTGAATTGTAAAATAAAATGTGCCAAATGCTCGTCCAGAAGGAGAGGCTGCAGGACGAGCGTCTGGCCTCCACTCCTCTGGCCTCCTCTGGATCCGTCCCCTGCCCTGCCCACTCAGCTGGGCAGCAGCAGGCCCCGGTCACACGCTGCCCATCAGGAGTGATTCGATAGATGTCATTGTGACGTGGAAGGAGCAGCAGCCTCTCTGGCCAGCAGGGTGGTGGTCCAGGGGCCCGGCCCACGTGTGGCCACACAAACACGTTCCTGCCAAGTGAGCCGGGCAAGCTGGGAATGTGGATTCGCCTGAAGGCAGTGGGAGAGAAACATGGCCTTGGGTTAAAGAAAGGTAGTTATCACCACACAGGCACCAGGATCAGGAGAAAAGGTAAATAAAGGCAAGAAAGACCAGGTTCTCCAAGGCCAGCCTCCCAGAATAAAGGAGTGCCGCCCAGGAACCCCGAGGTGAGACTGGGTTACAGCGCCTGCTGTAATTTGGATATTGAATGCCCCTTTTAAAGGCCCAGGCGTTAAAAGGCTTGGTCCTCAGCCTATGATACCATTGGGAAGTGGCGGGACCTTTAAGAGGAGGAGTCTGGGGTGGAACCGAGGTCACTTGAAAGAGATATTAAGATGCTCGTCCCTCTGTTCTCTCTCTTGGCCTCCCAGCTGCTACGAGGTGAGAAACCTCCCCCACACGTGCTCTGCCAGGATGCACCGCCTCCGCACAGGCCCAAAGCAACAGAGCCAGGCGACTGTACACTGGAACCTCTCAAGCCATGAGCCAAAATAAACCTTTCCTCTTTTTTAAGTTAATTTATCACAGATATTTGTTACAGCAATGAATGGCTGACTAATACGGCCCCAAATCCTCTTGAAAATAACAAACACTGCAGACACGTTAAAGAATCATTTATTTCACCTGAGGACACTGTTATAGTCTGGATCTGAAATGTCCACCTTAGGCTCGGGCATTAAAGATTTGGTCCCCAAATGATGGTGCTATGGGGAGGTGAGGGGAATATTAGGATGAGGGGCCTAATTGGAGACATGGGTCACTTAGGATGTGTCCTTGAGATATATCTTGTCCCCAGCCCTTGCTCTCTTCCCCTTTCTCTCTCCCAGGCCCACTACCCACCATGACATGAGCAGCCCTGCTCCCATGGACTAGGAGGACGTCTGCAGCAGAAGGGAGGCCCAAAAACAGCCTGGGTCCCTCCCCTCCTGGTGACCCACTGGACCTTGCTCAGGACCACGGATCCGGCTCCCTTGCCGAGTGAACTCCAAATGTCCTCAGTCCCCGTTCCTTAGCCTCTCTCTCGCCCTCAGTCAGAAGAGTCCACAGTGATACCTTCTGCGTTCCTTAACCTACACCGTGCTTCTCATCCGTTTGTCCGCCTTCCTACCTGGACTGTGCATTTCACACGCAGACCCGTGTCGCGCTGTTGACCACCTTGCAGGCACGGCACCCTCTGAAGCACGGACGCCTTCAGCACTGGTTAGAGGAGACCCCACAATCCGGAGAAACCTCAGGGCTGGCCCGTTCCTATCTTTCTGAACCTCTCGATGTGTCCTTCCTGTTGGGGCTGCATCTCCCAGGTCTCAGGACGCTGAGGCGCGTCTTAAAAAGTCAGCTCTTCCTCACACTCTATCTAAATCCCATGGACAGTATGGATTTTTTTACAAATTGCATTTGGATTCATTGTACACAAATGGGGTGCAACTTCTCATTTCTGTGGTTGTGCATCCTGTAGAGTCACACCATTCATGTAATCATACATATACACAGGGTAATACTATCTGTTTCATTCTACTATCTTTCCCCCACCCCCTCCCACCCTATTTCCCTCTACACAATCCAAAGTTCCTCCATTCTTTTCTTACCACCCTCTGCCAACCCACAGTTATGTATCATCATCCACTTATCAGAGAAAACATTCAGCTTTTAGTTTTTAGGGATTGGCTTATTTCACTTAGCATGATATTATCCAACTCCATCCATTTACCTGCAAATGCCATAACTTTATTCTTCTTTATGGCTGAATAATATTCCATTGTGTACATATATATACCACAGTTTCTTTATCCATTTCTCTGTTGAAGGGCATCTCAGTTGGTTCCATAATCTAGTTATTGTGAATTGAGCTGCTATAAACATTGATGTGGCTGCATCACTGTAGTATGCTGATTTTAAGTCCTTTGGGTATAAACCGAGGAGTGGGATAGCTGGGTCAAATGGTGGATCCATTCCAAGTTTTCTGAGGAATCTCCATATTGCTTTCCAGAATGGCTGCAGCCATTTGCAACTCCACCAGCAATGTATGAGTGTGCCCTTTCCCCCACATCCATGCCAACACTTACTATTGCTTGTGTTCTCGATAATAGCCATTCTAATTGGAGTCAGATGATATCTTAGGGTGGTTTTTACTTGCCAAATGAACATTTTTTGACTTCAGTTGAGAAGAACATCTGACCCTGTCAGCTCAGTGGATCACTCCCTCCTTTTAAAACTCAGTTCCATAAAAATACACTTTTTTCTCATTTTCCTTCTACATCTTCTTTACAAATTCATCTTTCTATATTCTCCAATTTCAAAGCTCAATCCTAAACCCTCCTATTTTACTATCTCAGACTTGCTCCCTGTGGAAAATAACCTTGACCATGGCTTTGACTGTGGTCTTTACACCGAGAATTCACAAATTCATATCTCCTGTCCATCCCTGACCTCTCCTATAAGCTCAGATCCATACAACCAAATGCCTACTGGATATCCAGACACAATGCCTCAAAAACCACCCAGAACTCAACAATGTTGGACCTGAGCCCATACTCTGCTCGATTAATCAAGGCTCATAAAGATACCAGGAACCTACTTGAAACTGGATTAAGGCACATGAGATAATACATTGGCTTGAAGAACTAGAAATTTGGACGGAGCTGGACATGGGCGTGCCTGGATTCAGGAGGGTGAACCAGGGAAGGTCTCTCTCCTGTCTCATCTCCGCGTACCCCTGTCTAACTTCTCTCTCCCCCTGCAAGTCGGCTTTTCCCTTTACAGGTGTGAAAGATGACCGGAGCAGGCCTGGCCCTGCGTCTCTGCCGCTCCAGCCCTCCAAAGTACTCTTGGCGTTCACCTCCAAGTTTCGAAGTCCCTAAAAAGTACAGAGGACAAAGGAAAGGAAGGGCAGCAGGTGGGATCTTGTGAAAATCGAGGGAGAGCAGTAGAATAGAGGAAAGGGACCTGTGGACAGGGGCAGGGCAGGGAAAGGGAAAACACCAGAGCAGGATATTGGCCCAATCGTATTGTTACATCGTGCGCATGTACAAATGTGTGACAACAAATCTCACCACTGTGTACAACTTTAATGCACAGATAAACAAGTTTTTTGAAAAGTCCCTATAAAGGAATGTCATATGCAAGCTGTGGTCACTCGGCTGACACCTGCCCCAATCAGGCTGCCACACAGCAAGCGGCGGCCAGGTCCCCAGGGTTCTCTGCAGGACAATTTAGTCCAACACCAGAGGACTGGATGACGTCTTCCACAAAGGGAGTGCGCACAGGGTCTGCTGGTTAACTGAGCAAACATCCACTCCGTCTCCCAAGCCTCCTCCTCTCCGTGAGGTCCCCGTGTTGGGGAAAGAAGTCACCATCCTCCAGTGCAGGTGTACTAGCCAGCAACACCAGCATTCCTGCTGACCTCTCCTGAAAGAAAGCAGCCCCCTGCCCCTCGAATATCCACCTCAAAGTCCCCCCTTGGTCTCCTCTACATGGCCATCTCCCTGGTCTAGGCCTCCAGAAATGTCCTGGGCACAGGAGATTCTGAAATAGGTTACTCACTCTTGTCTCTCCAACCCCTTCCTTATACAGCAACCAGACTGGTCACTCTGAAGGGTACGCCTGACCATGTCGCCCCTTTGCTGAGACCGTTAAACAGCTCTCTCACTCTGAGGACAAATCCCCAAACCTTCAACGTGGCCTACAACAGCTACCTCTCTCAAGCTTCACCTAAGGCCTGCCTTCCTCTCCCACTGAGCTCCAGCACTCTGGCCTTTCAGTTCTTCCAACATATGACGTATGTTCACATCAGAGGTCTTTGCACATGATTCTTCCTCTGCCTTAAACACACACACACAGTCCTTCGCCTCCAACTCACTCCTCAGATACCATCTCAAATGCCACTTATTCAGCTGGGGGTGGTGGCCTCTATTATCCCAGAGACTCGGGAGGCTGAGACAGGAGGATCCACAAGTTCAAGGCCAGCCTCAGCAACTTAGTGAGGTTCTAAGTACCTTGGCAAGATTCTATCTCAAAACGAAAAAGAAAAAGAGCTGGGGACATGGTATAGTGGTAATGTGTCCCTGTTCTCAATCCCTAGGTTCCTCTCCTCCCCACAAATAAGGCCCCTTATTCAGGGGAGTCTCCCCAGACCCTCCAAAAGGTTAGATCTCTTGCTATTGATGTTCAAATTGCACCCTTTTTATATTCTCCTACAGACCTGGGTACCATTCCTTGCACTACTCCTTACACTTATAATCTTAAGTTTCCCTTAACTGATTATATCTTTCATGCCCATGGAAGACAAATCCTTCAAGAACAAGGATCCATTGCTTTTGCTTCCCTTTGTCTCTCTAGCACCAAGCTCAGCACCCTGGGAAGCAATCATACGGACTGAGCAACAGATGTCGGAACGATCTGAGGTACAGAAATGCAAAGCACAGATTCTGGAGCCGAGCAGATTGAAACCAGGTCAGACACAAGGTTCCCTCTCTCCGGGATTGCGTCACTGTGAACACGTCTTCTGCAACTCCCTTCTTTGCATCTCAGTTTCCTCATCAGTAAAGTATGGATGGCAAGATAGGTTCTTAGGAGGGTTCCTTGAGATGATCTCCAAAAGCAGTCCACGCCATGCCTGGAACATAAGATGCTGCGTCCAGAACTATTAGATCCAGCTAAGAGCAACTGAAAACCCAAGATCATAAGGCTGAAGTGACAGAGAAATGTGTTTCTATCTTATCCACAGGGTTCCCACTGGGCTCTTTTTATCCGACTGCCCCGCCGTCCTCAGAGGTGGCTTTCCCTGCAGAGGTCCCAAGACTGCTCAAGCTTCAGCATCTTACTTTCATCCTCACCCACCGCCCAGGAAAGCACATCCTCGTAAGGACATCCCCAAGAAAGTACGCACAGCACCTGTTCCCAAATCCCGTTGGTCCAGACTTAACCTCACGAACCACATCAAGGAGACAGAAGACTGGGACATGTGATCATTCTTCAGAGTCTTCAGTGCCGACAAAAAATAAGAGACAAATAGCAGCATCCATCACAGCAAGGCATGAAAGGAGAACCGGACCCAGAGCATTTGATGTCAAGGGGTGTCCCCAGAAAAGATTCTCTGGGCAAATGAGACGGCAGACACAGCGTCTGCAGCCGCTCATCTCGTCAGAGGCACCTTCGTGAATTGGTTGGATGTGACAGCAAAGTCCCTCCACCGTTCCGCTGCACCCAGTGAGCTTGCATAATGCAGGGATGTGGGCTGCACAGGTCATTCAGCTCTGATCTTGCTCCAAGTTCCTCCTGACCTCGGTCCTTGTCATGGTGGATGAAAAGCCGGCAGAGGTCCTTCCCGTTGCCCCACACATAGGCCCATCTTGGAATCTGCTCCCTGGAGGGATGCACGGTGCTGACGGAGCCACGCTGGGCTTCCCAGGGAGCCCCAGTGCGATGCTCTGCCTGCAGAATCCCTCCACAGGGCCAGCTGTGGAAAGCCTGGCTCCATCTCTCTGCACCTGACACACCGAGGGCTTCCCCAGCTGTCAGGAGCCACCGCCGAGAAATCTACTCTTGCTTCAGAGCTAAAGCCATTCCGTCACTCTGCTTAAATTCACATGGGAAAAGCTTACCAAAAAAAAAAGGGGCATCTTTGGCCTCCCCGTGAATTCTCAAGCCATAGAAAAATGATTTCGCCGCAGTTCAAAGAGAGAAGCGAAGTATTTACTTTCTTCCCTTTCATGCAGAAGTGAAAGGAACAGCGAGTATTATTTTGATAATAGAAACTAAACTCTAAATAGGAGCACCCAAGAGCAATCCCCACACTCCAAACACACATTTTCTTTCATCTCGTGGTAACTGTACATGAAGCCACTATCCCTCCTATTAAAAGCTTTTATCAAAGGTCAGTAGGTGCCTGGGGCACAAAAAGCTGAGTTCTCCTAAATCTATATCATTACTTGGGGATGACACGGAGGTCTCTCCCAGGAACTCAGAAATAAGCTGGCCCGGGGAGAACTTTTCAAAATGTATCCAAGACTTAGAAGCGCATATTCCTTCCATTTTCTGCAAAGGGATGCATCCCAGGTCACCAGGACACCCTCTGCGGCCTGGCTTGTAAAAGCAGGAGATGGGTGCCACAGGGGTGTCCATCAAGAGGGACCCAGTCAGGCCCACACCTGATAAATGCCTTGGGGAAAATAGAAGGGAGACATGGCCACATCATGAACTTGCTCTCTCTCTCTCTCTCTCTCTAGGGAATCATGGCGAACTCTCACAATCTAATGATCAGGAAGCAAAACAAGGAAACAAGCCACCAAAGCAACACACACAAGGTGAAGAAGAAAGGTAGGCTCCGATGTGCCAGGTCTGCCTCCCGGTATTTCCCAGCTCTGTGACTGTGGGCAAGTTACACATCCCGTCTCATCTGGAATTCCTCCTTCTGTAAAATGGGGTGATAAGAGGACCACCTCATAGGTTACTCTAAGAGCCCAGCTCACCAGCTCGGGCTAGGAGATGGGGAGACGGCAGATGTAGAGGTTGATTCGGGGTCTCGCCAGCCGAGTCGGCTACTCAGAAGGACTCACCCGTGCCCTGGTGCGCCATCCATCCCCACGTCTTAATCTGCCATGTTAATGACTCACAGGGGAGGAACTCAGCAGGACGTAGACAGCCGCCCCCTTCTGGGGAACGACGCCACGGTGCAGGAGGCAGGATATGAGCTGTGGAGAGAGCAGGGTTTCTCCTTGATTGCACTCATCATTTAGGTTTTTTGGGTGGGTTTTCCCCATTTTACAAAGAGCTCATGCTATTTCCACAGTGATGGGCTGGTGGCTGTTGTTCGGACTGGCCTCTCAGAATTAAATTTGAACTGTGTCTCCTACTGGATTGCTGCAGAGACGGATAAAATTCCCACAAGGAGAGTCTAAACCTGAGGCGAGGACTGGGTGGTAGCTTGCCCGGAAATAGTCGCAGAGCTAAAAGAGTCTGACCACATATGGGCTGGGAGTGAGGATGTCACCCAGCGCTGGCAGCTCAGGAGGAAGGGGGACAGCAGAGGTGGCAGGGCCACCCATGCAGGCGAGAAGGAACAAGCTCTCAGATCCACCTCTGCAAATGTGACCTCCTGGCACCCGGCCTGGCTTTTGCTGGACATTATGGGCTGAGCTGTGCATCCCAATCCCCACCACCCCAAAAATTCACATGTTGAAGTCCTAACCCAGTACCTGAGAATATGGCTGCATTTGGAGATGGGAGTCTCTAAAGAGGTAATATGTTTAAAACAAGGACAAACGGATGAACCCTAACCCAATCTGACCAGTATCCTCATAGATAGAGGACAGCCGGTACAGAGGCTCCCATTCACACACCTGGGCAAGACTTGCTCTGGATAGGAACATGACCAGGGAACACCATGTCAACCAGAAGGAGGATTAGCAAGAAAGAAGCTTACAGAAAGGTGAGTAACGGGGCAAATGAAGCCTTCCGTCAGGGGGGCAGAGGAATCTCAGACCTCAGGCAGGTAGGTCCTAACAGAAGCTCACACTCCCCGGGCTGGGTGGATCACACTGGCGGCATCTGTGTGCTGCCTGGGGTCCCAACTCCATAATAGCCACTGACGCCTGAGCCTCGTCGCAGGCCGAGTTTGAGAGGAGGACACACTGGTGCCGTCTATTTGACCTTTACACATCTGACTGTCAACTCATAAGCAAGCACTCGGGTTTTGTCCAAAGAGAGAGAAGATTAAGACAGAGTCGTGCACAAAGAGACACCCACAGGAAGAAGACATCCATCTCCAAGCTCAGACGGGAGGCCGACAGGAGAAACCACCCTGCCACACCCTGATCCTGGACTTCCAGCCTCCAGAACCACGGGAAAAGGCATTTCTGTGGCTTAAGCCACTCAGTTCATGCTATTGTGTTATGACAGCCTCGCACAATAACTAATAAACTCTGTGGGTTTTCTCTTCTCATATGGAAGAATTTTATATTTTTCCATGTGCAAATCCATCCTTCTTTCCCTTTATGGCTGCTGGGTTTATTCCTTTTTTAAATCTTGATTTGAAAGGATGTTGCCAATCCAACATTATTAAGATTGATCCATAGTGCCTTCCAACACGCTTGCCATTTTTGGTGTTGGTTGTTATTTTGGCTATTTTGGGATTGCGAATTTTTTTTCATTTCATTGTTTACCTGCAATTTATGTCTACAATTTGTGTCTGGTCAGGCTCTAAGTTTGGTTTTGGGGTTTTGTTTTTTTTTTTTTTCTCTCCTCAAATGATAGTCCATTGTTTTATAATTTTTCCAGTTTATTGAGATATGGTTGACAAATGTTATCTATTATGTTTATAATCATAAAAGTGTGAAAGCCATTTGGAAGAAGTCTATTCTGACAGAGGAAGATGTTCATGATCTGCACTGAGGTGAAAAAAGCAAATTATTTTAAACATATACAATTTGAAAGAAATCATTTACGTATATACTCTAAGTACTAAATATTCATGGAAGACTGCACACTAAATTATTAGGAACGGTTATCTTTGAGTGGTGAGATTTTTACGCTCTCGGCATTTCTTACAGTCTTCACTAATTGCGTATTACTTAAATGATAATAACTTAAGGAAGATCTATCAAATCTCAGAGACCTACTAAGCGCTGGGCAGGTAGGAAGACCCACACGTGAGTCCTGTGACAACATGGAATTCCCCGGGGAGACTCTGAGATTCAGGCTGGCTGGCTTTACGATCAGGCTGACCTTGGGCATGTTAACTGTCTTCCACTCTGGCTTCCTCCTGGGGACCAGAGGAGATAAGAACAGTCTCCCTTCTGTGGAGATGTCATCGGGACCCGTGTTTGGGGAGACAATGCATAGAGAAATTCTTGGGGGGGGGTCTAACCAGCCCTCAGTGAACAGCGCTCCAGTTTTTCTTGCTATGCAAGGAGAAGGCCCAGGAGCAACGTCAGGTATAGAAGTGAAGAAAGACGCGTGACTGCCCCTGAGCAGACCGGAGGAAAGCCCGCAGGTGTGGCTGACAAGGCCCAGTCAATTGGGGCAAGAGGCCAAGCCAGGCCTGGGGAGGGCCGTTTCGGGAGCTTGCCCAGCCTGTCTTCCGTTCAGTCTGCGGCGCACTCACGTCTCAGAGCTTCGAAACAAGGGAGAGATGTGATTACTGAAATTCTAGCCAAAGTACCAACTTGTGAAAACACTTTTCTGAGGCAGTTGTCAAAAGGGATCTCAGGGGCTACAAAATACTCTTCACCGTGGAATAAAAACAGGGGCCAGGACGTCACCACGTCATGATGCACAATACTGGGTGACAGTGCCGCCAGCCCCTCCCAACAAGCCATCACTCACCAAGGCAGCGGGTCGGGGTGCTTCCATGCGCGGTGACAGGGAAGAGCTGCTCCAACCCCCACACTCCCTTAAAATAGCCTGGGTGGAAGAGAGATTCTCTTTCTCTCTCTCGCTCTCTCTTTTTTACAGAATGTAAAGCCTGGGCCAATTCTCATCCCTCAGCTGCCCCACGTAGGGAAGGGGAAGCCGAGTCCCTGGGTCTCTGAATACACAGCTCACAACAGGGTCAGAAAAATCAATACCTCTCCCTCTGAAGTTACCGGAAGCGCCGAGACCTTTGCACCAAACTACAGCAGGTGGACATAATCCACAGGCTCCCACAGCAGAGAAGGTACAGGCTTACCTCCCTAACAGCCCAGAAATGAGGCAGCGGAAGCTATTCTCTCACAAGGGACTTGTGCTGCAGTTCATGGAGAAGTGGGTTCTAGAGAGTCACAGCTCACACTGCAGACAGGCACAAGAGACAGGCAGACTCTGAAAAAAAATGGCCCTACTCTCAAGTAGGGGCGGTGGATGGAAGAACATTCTGGCACCTTCTCTCTCAGAGAAGTAAGAGGACTCAGCTAAGGCACCTGAACGCCTGTGTTCAGGTCTGGGTTGCATGACCAGTCATCTGCGGGTGTATTTGTGGATACCATTCTTACCTCCTTGGGCCTCAGTTTTCTCAAAAAATACAACACCCTCACTCAACAAGGGTTGCTGGGAAGATCCACTAAGATAAAGAAGGGATGCCTCAGGGTTTCCCATCCATCCCATAAGCATTCTTTGGAAATTAGCTGTCATTATTAAGAAATGCATGACGTGAGCCAGGCGTGGTGGCGCACGCCTGTAATCCCAGCAGCTCAGGAGGCTGAGGCAGGAGGATCGTGCGTTCAAAGCCAGCCTCAGCAACTTAGTAGGTCCCTAAGCAACTCAGTCAGATCCTGTCTCTAAATAAAATATTTTTAAAAGGACAGGGGGATGTGGCTCAGTGGGAAAGCACTCCTGTGTTCAATCCCTGGTACCAATGGAAAAAAAAAAAAAGTATGGTATGTAAAAGCACAGTAGCTGGAAAGTGGAACTCACCAAAGCCAAGTTTCCTTTCTCATCTGTTTCAAAATTTTGCCTTGCTCTGAAATAAAACGGAACTTTTGAGAAAAGTCTTCAGACTCTTAATAAAAATCACAAGAAACTGGGAGGAGAAACCCTTTTTCTGAAATCAAGGGCTCCAATATGTGGGCCTAACAGACACCAGATGAGCAACGATCAGGGTCTCTGTTCCTACCCCTGTTCTTCCATCTTGGGAGAAAGGAGGACAGAGCCACACTGTCACTCCACAGTCAGGGCTGTGGGAAGGACGCAAAGACAGAAGCTGTGAGGGTCAGATAGCAGAGGGAAGAACAGAGGCTGAAGCCCTGGAGCTATCAGAAGTTGAAGGGTCATATAGGGAAGTGGGCCTGGACCTCATACCGGCAGAGCCCACGGCCTACACGCTTCCCAAGAAAGCCCTACTGAGCAACCTTTAGAAACATCCTTCAAAACACTTAAAAATTTACATACACACGCACACACATGCACCAAAAAAAAAAAAAAAAAAAAAATCTGAGAAAGGAAGCATCATTGCGTGCTAATGAGAATCCCACACACACAAGGCCTATCTATTACAAAACCTCAGTCCCCTCTATTTGACAAGGTAAGATTCCTGCCCACCCCTCAAAAAAAAAAAAAAAAAAAAAAAACCACTGGGGATTTGCTTTCATTAAAAAGTCTCACCAAAGCATAAAAAAAAAAAAAAATGACATTTAATTATATCTGGTAGGCCTTACCTTAAGTGAAAAGAATAAAATGGCAAAGAATCAAGGCTGTTCTAGAAATTCCGGGCCATCTAGTTGTTATATTAAGACTGATCAAATGCCAAATCATTTCTCCCTCTCTCCTTGAAGCGAATCCGGCCAGGAAGACTAAATGTGATGAGACGATTTTACTTGCTATTTGAAGAATTCTCTGGTAAGATATACAATCCCTTTAAAATTTCCCAGGCAGCTGCTAAGGGTTGCTAAGGAAGTGATAGAAATAGAAAATATTGCAAATAAATAATTAGTGATTTCTGAGGGTCAGGTTACTAAATTTTTTTTCAGGATTTTACATGTTAGGTTCAGAGACTGGACAGATCTCCCTTCCTGTCTCTCCTCTCCTCCTTTCTCTCTTTTTTTCAGGGTGAAAGGAGAGATGCAAAATCTTCAAGCGCTGAGTTAGAAGAAGGAGATTTTGGGGGGGTTGCTCTGTCCATAGTACCCACGCTGGCAAAACGACACAGAATGAGACCCAGGCCCTCTGTCCAAATGAGACGCTGTGGGATTCCGTGTCTGATTTACTCGGTTGTCTTCAGTTGAAAGATTGCATTTAAGCAGAAGTTTCGAAATAGACATCTGTTGTTTTGGCATCAGCATCCATTTCTTTGGGTTGATAACCATATCCTGGTTTTGCTCAGGAAAAAGGGGCCACATCTCATCCACTGTGCCGTCAGAAAAACTAACTCCTACCTAGGCTCCAGAGAGGCGGTGCCTCAGCCTCCCGTATCCCCGGTAACAGGGAGGGTTGATGGACAGTGGGGCACAACCCTTGAGAACCAATCAGCTAACATGAGGCCTCTGGAACAAAGATGGCGACCTCTCCCAAAGGCACCTGGGCAAAGAGAAGCACCCAGCATTGCACCACAGGGGGAGAAGTTTTGAGAATGCAGCAGACCCCCTCAGCAGTAGAACCCAAAAGCAGAAATCTGGGGTTATGAAGCGGTATGGAAGGCTCATAAAATAAAATTTTAAAATTTTAAATCCCCCTCCCCGACCTGAGACTGCTCAGACCCATGAGCCTTTAAATTCCTTTTAGGTTTTACATGTTTGATGCAGATTCCACCTGGGGTTTCTGTGTGTTAGAACTAAAAGCTCCCTAGCCAAAAAGTCACTGAAGCAGAAACTACGTGTTGAACAGTGGAAACAACTTTCTTGGAAGGCGCTCTGATATATTGTGACTTGGGCCAGCTTCCTCCTACTGGTGGATGAGAGGCGGGAAACCTGGAAAGGCGGTACAATCCCAAGAAAACCCAGGAGCGCAATCCAAGGATGCAGAAGGGAATGAGAACCATCAGGGCAGAGTAAACTCCCTGCTGTGGGTTAAATAAGGAGATCGGTGGTTCTGGGCCAGGTCATGGGGTGTGCTGGTTGAAATCAGTCATGATGTTTTCTGAATCGAGTACCTTAACATATATTTACGGTACGGTGGTATGCTGACTGTTTGTCCATAATCCTACAGTACTAAAATGGAAAAAATGCTACCTGGCAATATTCTTTCTGTATCTGAACACAAATAAAGAAATTGGCTCAGAGGGGAGTAAACAAGATTCCCACTGTATTTTAAGTTTGTTTTAAACACGGCTGTATGGATCTGTTTGAATATTTTTATTGTTTCCTGAAAGTGAATCTTTGATAATATCTCTCATTTCATGATTCAGGGACAAAATGCCCAGTTTCCTGGAAGGAGCAAGGAACCACTCACCCCTGGATCTCAGGCAATCCCTGGCTTTGGACTCAACCTGTGTCCCATGACCACCACCTGGTGGCAGTGTACTGAAATAGCAGGGATAGCGGAAAATTACAGAGACTTCTAAATCGACCCCAGCAACATTAAGGTTATTTTGTAGCATCAGATCAATACTTGATCTTCTCTCCAGAACCAGTGGCTAAGAACTAGGAAATTAACACACGAGAAAACTGGGTGGGGCTGGAATAACTATAGAATGAAGGCGTGTATCAATGGTAACACCGTGTTTACCAGTATTTCCCAGTGAATGGCACTCTTGGCACTAGTAGTGCACAAGGTAAGACCAGGTAATACAAGAAAAGGTCACACTGAAGATAGATGGTTGAGTAGACTCAAGTGAAGAGAGGCCAAGGATCAAAGCCAAGCAATTATCTATTTGGAAAAGAAAAAAAAAAAAAAAAGGTAATGGGGGAGCAGCCGGTGCAAAGGCCCTGAGGTAGGGCCACATTTAGTTCCTCAGGTGTAGCCAGGAAGCTGGTGCAACTCAAGCAGAGAAGAGGGTAAATGAATGCAACTGCAGAGGTGGAGAAGGGCCTTACAGATTATGCATGGGACTTAGAATTTTTTTCCTAGAATAATTTTCTAGAACCTCTAGAAAATTAAAGGCAAGAAAGTGATGCACTCTGCTGTGTGTTCGAAAAAGATCACTCTCTTCTTGTATGTGAATAGCAGACAGCAGAGAGGCAAGTGTCAAAGTCTATTGCAGCAGGCTGAACACAGGATGGGGATGGTACCCAGGGAGGAGAAGCTGCCAGATGGCAGACAGGTTTATTGATTTAATCTATAGATATACCCGGATATCTATACACATATGTAAATACACACACACATATGTGCACACTTAAACACAAAATACCTCCCTCATCAAACACATGCATGGTACTTATATAGTCTTTACAAGTATATCTTAAATTACTATTTTTCATGTAAAACATCAGTATAGGTAAATCTATAGCATTTCTGAGTTTTTATATAATCAGTAAAATAAAGCCACTGGCACAGAGAAGGCAAAGATCCAAAAAAAATGAAAAGAATAATACGCAACAGGTGAGTGTGTACCTTCACGGGGGGAAAAAAACAGCAAGATTAATACTCATGACTGGAAAACACCAGTCTCTTGTTTAGAAAACACCGAACTCTTGATATCAAAATAAGGTAAATCAGATGAATTATATGTGTCCTTCTCAAATTTCCTGTGATCTCCTGAAATAGTTCTGGGTTCCTTTTGGAAAAAAAAATACTTATTTCAATTTATTTATGCTCAATTGATTTCCTCCTTCCACTGGATTCACTTCTTGATAGAAGAGAATTTTTAAAAATGTACTGTGACCATATACACATGTGTTAGTTCCTATGACAGTGACAGCTGGCTGGCCCCAGGCTCAGCCTCCCCTCCTTCTCAGTCACAGAACCACGCAGCACCTTCCCTGACCCCTCCGCAGACGGAGTGTCTATGCACCTGCGTCCTCACCTGGAGAATGAGGTGAAGTTTGAGGCCTAACTTCTGCCTCCCTTGCTTAAGAGGGAACTGTCTCCTGGACTTCAGCCCTGGAAGGTGCCGGAAGTGGACTCCCAGCTGTGGTCATGCAGAAGAGAAAAACTATAGGCGAGAGTTCTCAACCAGAGGCAATCCTGCCCTCCCGGGAGTCAAGGGGCAATGTCCGGAGCCATTTTTATGAAAATTGAAGGGAGGTGCTACTGGCAGATAATAAGTAGAGGCCAGTAAATATCCTACATATGCTGGACAGTTCTCACCACAGAGACTTTTTTGGCCCATTCAAAATGTCAATAGTGCTAAGGTTGAAAAGTCCCGCTCTAAGACAGTGTTTCTCATGCTTTGTGCATAATAAGTACCTGTGTCTCTTCCTAAAATGCAAATTCTGCTGCAGAGAGTTTGGGATGGAATCTGAGATGCTGCGTTTCTATCTAACAAGCTGTCTCGGGGCGGTGGAGCAACAAGCAGGGAGGAACTCGGGTCTGAATGATCTCACGGAGGGGAAGCCACACCCTCAGTCTGCACCGGCTGGCTTGAATCTGCAGGGCTGGGATGCAAACATCCACACCAGACACCTCACCTCTGTTTTCGGTTTGCGGTGCCTCTGAGTGGCTGGGGGCCAGGCAGGATTGATGGCTACATACTTTGAACACCACCGTCCGCTATGTAGAAGAGAAATAAATTTCCATGTTATGTGAGTCACTGGGACCATTTCCATCTGCAAATAGAAAATATTCACACAATGCTCCACGGTTTGGAAAGACACCTAGAAGCCCTGGAAGTAATACTTTCCAGAAAAAGAAAAAAGGACCAGGATGGTCACTAGTGGTCACTAGAGAAATCTACTCCATCTATGGGTGTATTAGTTTCCCATGGCTGCTATAACAAGACGACAAGTTTAGAGGCTTCATATAAATGTATCATCTCATAGTTGTGGATACCAGAAGCCTAAAATGGGTCTCAGTGGACAAAAATGAGACTTGAATTCTTTCTGGGGGTGTAAGGGAGAAGTTAATCACTTTGCTTTTTCCTTAGTTTCTAGAAGTTTCTCACATTCTTTGGTTCATGGTCCTTTCTTCTTCTATGTTCAAATTCAGCAAGTCAATGCAGTCCTTCTCAGACTACCACTCCTCTGGTTCTTTCTCCTCCTTTCTCTTTCAACTGTAAGGTTCTTTGGGGTTATACTGGGTTCATCCATATAATCTAGGGCAACCTTGTATTTTAAAGTCAACTCTTCAGAATTTAACAACCCTTAATTCCATTTGCAGTCTGATTCCCTTTTGACACATACTCCGACACATTCCACAGGTCCCAGGGATGAGGATGTAGACATTTTGGGGATTATTCTTCTGCCTATCACAGGAAGGATGTTAATGCACCAACCCAGGAAACACAGCCAGGGCATGCAGGGAAGAGAGGACAGGGCAATGGAGAGAATGTGGGAGAGTCTTTCAGACACTTCCAAAGCTCACCAACTGCAGGGCAGTCCTAGGGAGCAAGTGCACCCCATTGCTTTTTACACTGAGTCTAAACGAAAAGATGCACCAATGGCCAAAAGTATGCAGATTGAAGTTGTCCAAGAATTCTCCAGAACTTTATGCAGTCTGCCCTAAGAATAGTTGATATCTGTGCTCTACAATAGTTCCTGTAAATTAAACCTCTTAATCTAACTTTATGATAAGAGTGCTTGTCCTGTATTTCAGGTACTCCCTGGAGTGCAGCATCCCAGAAAACCAATTATCGGGAGGAATTCGAGAAAACGTGCATGGATTAATAACAACTGACGTACAGAGACAAGGTAGCTCCCAGCACAGAACCATCATCCCCCCTTGCAAAATCACTGCAGAGTGATGAGAGGTGGTTATTCCCATTTTAGAGATTGAGACAACAAAGGCTCAAAGGCTGAATTCTGGTCTATACATGCAAAGCAAGGTAGATACAGAACTGAGACTCAAATCCTCTACTTCTGATTCCAGGTTTGTTTTGGTTTTGGTTTTGGTTGTTTGTGGTTTGGTTTGGTTTTGTTATTGGTGGTGGTGGAGGTATTGGGAATTGAACCCAGGGACACTTAACCACTGAGGCACATTCACATCCCCAGTCCTTCTTTATATATATATTTTTAGAGACAGGGTCTCACTAAGTTGCTTAGGGCCAGGCTAAATTGCTGAGGCTAGCTTTGCACTCTCAATCCTCCTGCCTCAGCCTCCCAAACTGTTGGGATGACAGGCGTGCACCACCACACCCGGCTAAGGTCTGGCTCCTTTTTCTCAAATATCACATGACTCCAGTTAAATTGCCCTATGACAGAAGAGTGTCTAGGACAGAAGTTTGACTCAAATATTTCCTGAGCTCCAGAGTCTCCTGAAGCTCTACCTCCCTACGAAGCTTTGACCTACAAGTAGAGGAAAAGGTGGACACACTTTAAAGAGAGTCACACAAATCCAAGGTGGGAATCTGTATCACTGTCTGATTATTAAATGGCAATTATGTATTTTTGAGAATACATTTAGAGAAAACATAATTCCAATAACCTGAGAGTATGATGATCTATCAAGAATAATTCATGTTCTCCTGAAGCTGCTGAGAGTCCAGGAACCATGTGTCACAGGGAAAAGACACCCAGCTCCTGACAGTCAGCTTCACTGTGACCTTGGGAATGTCACTTGCCTTCCAGAAGTCTTGTTCTCTATCTTTCTATCTGTAAAACTGGGATAAAGTCCCTACTTCTTGAGGGGAAGGAGAGGAAGCTTGAGGTAATGTGTACCTTAGGGGGGTGACTGTCTAGCCCACATGGTTTTATTGATTAAGTTTCTCTTATTTGCACCTGAAATAATCTTGCCAAAAGTAATATGCAAAACAGCATAGAAAATTCTTTAAGTTTGCAAGACACATGAGTGCTCTCTCTTCCTACATGCATGTGGATGGCCCTTCTTTCATTAATTCATAATTAGGCATTAATAAATTCACCACGTACCGAGTGCTTACTATTTGCCAGGCACTGTTCCGGACACTGGCAAGGACCCAAAGGGACAAGATTTTTGCTTTTGTGCAATTTGCCTTTGGGTGAGGAGAAGATAAGTTACTGGGATGACTTTGGAGAATAATCTCTGGTCAGAAGACAATGAGCAAGCAGAGCAAGCTCAGAGGAGGAAAAGGATCTTGAAATTAGGTCAGTGGGAAAAGGTTTATTTTTTTACTGGTGCACTACAGTTGTACATAACATTGGGATCTGTTGTTACATATTCATACTTGCACACAATGTAACAATCTAATGTGGCCAGTATCATTCCCCAGTATTGTCTCTTTCCGTGGTCCCTTTCCTCTATTCTCCTGGAAAAGGTCTGTCTGAGGCCAACCAAAAGCAGCACTGTGCATCTGAGGCCACACACCACATTTTGAGCAAGTTACTTCACCTTCTAGGGCCTCAGTTTCTTCATCTGCAAAGTAACCATCGCTACCTCGCAAGGGCCTTGCATAGACTGTTCGAATCTGGACGTGGAGCAGAACCGTGCATGGAAGTGCAATAAGTGTCCCCCAACAACAGTTGACATCAGCGACTGGTCTTCCAAGTCCAAGCCTTCATTCCCCGGCTATCCTAAAATAAGTGCCTTTTGTCCCTGGTCTGATTTTTACTTTGGATCAACAGGAGTGCATCTGCTCCTATGACTTTACACCAGCTCAACTGTGAATCAGCACCTTGGACAGGGTCTTATCACCCAGATGATAACCCCCACTCCCACCCCAGCAAGGGAGTGGAACACTGTTTGTAATTGTCTTACCATCCTTCCTGCTGTCAAATTTTTATTTGCCAAAAGTAAGCACATTTGATTTGTGGACTATAACATTTTGGTCCTATTCATTTTTCTGATCACTCTTTAAAACACACCTGACCTCAATTTAGCCAGCAAAGAATTTTGCACATAAAAAGAGGAGGCAAGGGTCAGGGAGAAGGAAAGAACAGAAAGAAACGCTGTCCTGGAGAAGGTTTCTCTCTTCCCATTGATTGACTCCTGTCTTCTTGGGTGCCTTTCAGAATTTTGTCCCCAGGCATGGTGTGGCACACACCTGTGATCCCCAGAGGCTCAGGAGGCTGAGGCAGGAGGATCATGAGTTCAAAGTCAGCCTCAGCAAAAGCAAGGCACTAAGCAACTCAATGAGTCCCTGTCTCTAAATAAAATATAAAACAGGGCTGGGATGTGGCTCAGGGGTCGAGCACCCCTGAGTTCAATCCCTGGTACCACCCCCCAAAAAAATTGTGGTTCCAAATCCCTTGTAATTTCATTGCTAAATTTCTTCCTATTTATTTTGTTTCTTTCTTTGGTTCTGTAAAAAGGATATTTTCTCCCATTCTATTTTCAAAATGGTTGGCATGGGCAAATAGAAAAGCCCAGGCATTTCCTTATAAATCACCTTAATGAATTCGATTCAAGGAGAGATCAGGTCTCTGGTTTTCCAAAAATAGCAAAAATTACCTGCAAATGGTGGTAATTCTACCTCTCCCCCTTTTTCCCTTCTTTTTCTAGCTGAATTATCTATTAATTCCTGAATGATGTGAATAATGGTGATGTTTTTATCTTGTTCTGGATTTAATGGGACCACTTCCAAGGTTGTACCACATAAGATAATGCTGGCTTTAGGTACAATCCTATTAGTAGGTTGTTCCAAAAAGTAGGAATAGATATTCATCCTTATCTTAGGTATTTTTAGTACCCTTAAAACACATCACAGGATTTTTCTTGTTTGTCGATATTTGCAATAATTCACATTCATCATTAAATTTCCCGAGATTGAACCATCTTTCCATTACTGGAACAAATCCTCCTTGGCCCAGTTTTACAGCACTTCATCAGGTAATCACATACATGTCTGTTTCCCTGCCCTGTGAGCTCTTTCGGATCACTGGACATGTGTGGCTCATGTTTGAACCCAGCACACAGCACAGTTGACAATATGTGTTTAACAAATACATGAATGGATAACTGAATAACAAGTACCCTGAACTCCCCGATGAATCCTCTGTACTTCTTCCCAGGTAAAATGCTATATTAGAGAGACTATGTTCCTGACCAAGAGTGGATCTTCATATTCAATGGACATCCGGTTTAACCAGTCCCTACAAATGGAACTTTTGAAACTATGGGGCAACCATTCCCTGTGGTTTCAATAGGACCAACCCTGCTTCTCTGCTTCCACCACAACCCCAAGTCACAGAGTGGCTCCATCACCCAGGCCTAATCAGAGTACTACACAAGTGTCACTTCAGGAATGAACACACTTCCCAACCTGGGCTGGAGGCATCTCCAGGAATTTCCTGCAGAAGCTCTTAAAAAGGATCTCTAAAAGGACTGATCGACATAAAATATGTTTGTCTAGGGTTGTTACTTAACATCTTGGACTAAAATGTGTTAAGCTAGCCCATCTGAGAAGGATATAAGGTACAGACAAATGTGGCAAAGAAAAGAAAAAGACAGAAGTCTAGTGACATCATTTGAGCCCCTGGATCCAGTTTTTCCTGAAGCTGTTACCTTAGACTTCTCAATCACATAAGCTAATAAAGTGTCCCTTTTGTTTATAAACACTTAAGTTGGATTTCTATTATTTGCAACCAAAGAAAATATTACCTAATTCACATGTTGCTTTGTTCCCCTCTAAATACACTCTGTATTCTAAAATAAAGGTCAAAAATATTTTTAAAAGGAGGCAATCCTAAGTAGCATGTGTTTAAAAAAAACAACCTGCTTTTAATTAATGGCAAGATCAGCTGAAAGCCTCCCTTAGTGAATTATAATTTCAGACTGAAATTCCCAAGACAGTTATAGAGTAGCTTGTTAAACCACAGAAACCAACAGAATCCAGAGATGACTTTACCAGGCTGGTGGTTCAATCCCTTCCAGAGACATCATCCATTATGCAAAACCCAAACCTCTAAAACTTTCGAATGTACAAGTTGAGCAATCTTTCATTCACCGAAAGTCTCGAGGCCTCTCTGCTGGCTCGATTTAAAAGTAAAAATTGCCTGGTATGAATCACAAAAATAAAAAATAAATCACTTTATGATGGCAGGCACACTCCAGGGCAAGCCACCCAATCTCAGGGTAGGGGGTGTGACAGGGTCTTCCTGAGCCAGCCTGCAGCCTCCAGCACGTTTAGTTTGGCAGGAAAACTCAAGGCAGGAAACAGGTCCCGGGCATTCAAAGCACCTCTGGGTCCATCTGGGGAAAGTGGCATCTATTCCCACTGGGTGCTGGGGAGGGTGGCAGCCTGCACCCCAGGGAGCCCAGCTACTTCCCCCACACTCCCAGGGTGGAGAACTCAGACTGAGGTTACCTGGGGAAACCAGCCCCTTCTCCCCCCGTACCCCCCCCCCCATTCATTTCCAGGGACAAGAGTCTCGATTCTGGAATCCGGTTTTGATCATGCTCTGGAGAGCTATTTAAGAGCAGCTTCAGGACTTAAATCCCTCCTTCAGACATCCTCTTGAAATAAAAGACTATATTGAAATGAAAAATCCATTACAGCTTTCTTTTTAGGGCCCTCCATACTGATAGGTAAGATAAAAGAAGGAAAAAAAAATAAAATGGAAGAAAAGAGAGAGAGAAAAGGGAGGAGGGGAAAGAAATGAGCTATGTCACAGTGTCTACATATGATGCATGAAATTCCATTTCATCTCATCCTGACAGAATCTTTTGGAAGCAGGTGCTATTGAGCCCATTCTGCAGATGGAGAAATTGAGGCTTGGTCTTATTCACTTATCCAAGGTCACACATTGAGCCTACAGTGGGTTCTGAGTCAGACTTGCAAGCCATGCTTCAATCATGTGGCTCCTGTTCTGCAAAGTCCTCTCTCTGAAGGGTCGAACAGAAGATGGAATCAAAGGATTTCCGTGAATGAATGGACCCTATGGAGATATGCCATGTCCCCTGAGCGGCAGAGATGGACGTAAGCTGACATCCAACAGAACAAAGCAAAGTCTTGAATCCAGTTTTTGCACCTTTCAGGTCTTCTTCTGCCCAACCAGACTCCCTATTACACATTCCAATTCTCTATACAGATCGATTATAGGCGCTTCGGATTAATGAGTGAAAACTCAAGAAGGTTCCTACCTTCAGGGAAATGCTAATTGGGAACCAAAGGGAAATTTCTGAGTGCAGTTTTTTCTCTGCCTTGGTGTTTCTGTTTATGTGGAGCTCTTTTTGTTGTTATTGTAATATATCTGGGAGGTATTTCCCACATGCTGTTACAGAAATCTGCAAAAGGAAAAAAAAATTTTTTTAAAAACTAAACCAAAATAACACGTGTAAGCTATAATTCTGGCCACTGCAAAGGGTTCCAGCTTGCTAGTCACTTTCTGAAATGAGTGTAAGCCAGAGGTCACGAACTGGTGGCCAGCTGGCCACATCCAGCCCACAGATGGATCTTGTTTGTCCCGTGGTATTGGCCCACACAGGGCTTTTACCAAATCTGTGAGCAACGCTGAAAGTCAGAAGATTGCACATCCAAACCTAGCTTCCCAGCTTCCCGTACAAAGCTGAAGATCTGATAACCCGGATGCCTCATTTGCCGGCAGAAACAGGCAGATGGAACGGGGCAGAAGCAGCCCCTTTGTCACAGCAGAACTCCAGGTCCCACTTACCTAGTCTACTGCCCTCATTCAGATGATCTGCAGGGGCCCTGAAGACATCTGAGTCCCAGACTCTTAGTTTAAAAGGTTAAGCAGATGGAGACCGCAAAGCCAGTCATGAGTGAGCTTTTCCCAAACCTTAAGACAAACAAGTGAACATATGCCCTCAGTAATACAATGTGAAGCACGTAAGTGAACACAATAATTTGAGGAATGGGAAAACCCAGTGGTCAGGTCCATTTGGATTTCGGTCCCAAAATAACTCCTTTTGTCTAGAAATACATTTCACTTTTATTATTTCATTTGTTCTGAAATTACTCTCAGAAAAACCACTGAAGCTGAGACGTGTTAAATAAGTTACCCAACCAAGATCACCCAAATAGCCAGTTACAACATCAGGTCTGAACCCAGTTTTGTGCACCTACAAAGACAGTGTTTTTCCAATACTGAGAATTAACACTGCGGTGCCACAAAGCTTTTTCCACCCCAGGACCTTTGCATCTGCTATTTCCTTTACTTGGAAACCTCTCCAATCTCTTTACGTGGGAGGGTCTGACTCTTTCACTTCATTTGCATCACCTCCATGGAGAGATATTTTCCTAATCAACTTAGGTAAGGTCGCACACATGCACGTGCACACACATGCACACACGTTCACACACTAATTACTTTTTAGGCCCCTTGCTACTCAGAATGAGGCCCCGCTATCAATAGCATCTGGGAGCATTTCTGAAGCACAAAAATCTCAGGCCCCACTCAGACTGGCAGAATCAGGATCAGCAGCTTAGCCAGATCCCCAGGTGATTCATGCACTCTGAAAGTTTCAAAAGCAGTCTCCTATCCAAGCGCTGCCCAATGGAAACGTAATGTGAGTCACGAGTCGACTTTTAAATTTTCAAGGAGCCACATTTCAAAAGTGAAGAGATGAAATTAATAATATATTTAAGTTAATAAGCATGTTGCCATTTCAACAGGTCCTCAGCCTAAAATCGTTAACGAGCAATTCAGGATTCTGTGTATTTCACACCTACGGTATTTCCTGTGTTCGGGGGCCACAAGGTGGACAGTAGCTACCATACCGGAAAAAGGTGTCCTGAACCTCTGATGACTTTAACCGGGCTTCACAACCTTTATCCCAACCCGAAATTTTTTCTCTGTATCATTCCCCTTGTTTGTTGTCTCCCTGACTCTCCCCGTCAGTTCCAGGAGAACAGGTGCTTGATCCATCTTATTTTCCACTCGACTCTCAGTACCTAAAACAGTGCTGGGTGCACGGTCAGCATTCACTCAATATTCGTTGAACGAAAGGATGAAAGCTGGAGCCGACCTTCCTATGCCTGATGCGCGGCTGTGCGCCCAGGGAAGAGACAAGGCATGGTGAGACCCACAGCTGTGGGATCAGCTCTCAGCCCAGGAACCGGCCAGTCAGCGACCTTGAGCCAGTCATTCATCCTCCCCTGGAATAATGGAGATCTCGCCCGTAAAACAGAGACGTTGCTACTCAGCTCTCAGCACCTGAGCGCCGCTCAAAACTGAGAACACGTCTCTAAAGTGCCTGCCACCACACTGGCTGGCATTCTGCAAATGCCAGCGCCTTTCTGTCCTTCCTCCTCCTCTCTCTCTCTCTCTCTCTCTCTCTCTCTCTCTCTCTCTGGGTGCCACGTGTAAATAATCCTGCTGCCTGTCCACCTCCCCCAGGGACAACACGAGTGTGCTTTGGAGAGCGTTTTCCCGAGTTCCTTCCCCCAGCCAATGGACCTGGATATGAACCACTGACAGAGAAGGTGAAATCTTTCCTGAGTGGTGTCCCCGGAGTGCCGTGGCCACGGTGCCTGTTCAGTATGTAAACCACCAGGGGAAGACACTGCTCAAGTTGCTGTGTCACTTTGGTGAGTCATGCAGTGGCAGCCAGAAGCCTGCCCCCGGGTCCCATCCCAGACAACTTGTATCAGATCACATGAAAAGTTGGTGGTGGCTTTACCCTTCCTGGAAGAAAGACAGGAAGGAATGAGTGGGGGTTGACTCTTCCCCAACTTATTCATCACTGGTCTGTGTCAATATACCAAGTGAGGCTGGCTTCTGCGAAACCTCACCACACACAACCTAATCCATTAGTCAATGTTGCCCTGAAAACCCAATGCACATGTTCTAATCTCAAATGTGTTTTCACATCACATTAGAGCAACAGCATAGGAGCAAAGCAAAACCCGGATTTAGAGATAACCGGAGTAACAGGAAGGAAATAAAACAGCTCTGGCTGATTCGTGGAGTATCAGGAAACTCCAAGACAGCAGAGCTGACAGCAGCCCCAATTTCTTCTTGGCTCTTGCTACAGACAGAAAAACCAGAACCCCGAACAGAGTCAGTAGGCTACCAGAGACACATTAAAAATAATAAGAAGTCAATAAATAAATAAGGAGGAAATCAAAAGCATAAATTAACCTCTGAACCTCTCATTAAGCAAATCGAGTCCAGTTAGCTCACCCACTATGGGAAGGACATCAGTTTACAGATGCGAGACTCAACCAATCAAGCGTCTGTTCCTGGTTTGTATCAATGCCACCATTTCCATTTCTACCATACAGTGTGGTTGAGGTCTGTCCCCTCCTCCTCCTTGGGAAAGAGGGAGGGGAAAGGCCTGGCGACTTGAAACTAATGAAAAAAAAAATCTCACAAATTCCCTGAAAGCACAGTTAGGGGCCACAAAGAGTTGTTCAAGGCCAGGGCCAGCACATCAGCCCCTGAGAGCCCAAGAGCTTCCAGAAGTCTGCATACCAGCCAGGTGGCAGTGACTAACGAATCCCTCTCTGTTGGATAGACACGTACTGGCAGGAAAGTTGTTCTGGGGAGGATCTTCTCCCGTACTCCACGTCAGGACCACCCAGCATTATGAGGCTCTGTCATGGGCAAGATGCTGGGAGAGTCATGGAGAATCCAGAACATCACATGGTCCCCTCGGGTGAGGACCAAGCCTATCCCACCCTCTCCGCACCTCTTAAGGTTAATGGTTCTATGAACGGCCACCAAATACTGACACCGAGCTCCAAATATCACAAGCCTTGGCTGGGAGCAGGAGGCTTGGCAGACCTCAGTGCTGGAATATCTTCAGTAGCCATGGTGTGATAGCGAGGAAGTTCATGTACCTTCAAGTCTCAGTAGAAAAGAACATAGGACCATCTGACATCTGCTTTCCCTGGATTCAGAAAATTCTCCAGACCCCGCCATAGGACTTCCCAGCACCAAGCACCCCTCCTCAATTTTAAGTCATCTCAACGAAACGGCCCCTTCTCTATTTCCAGCTGCCGCAAAGCAACCCAAACACATGTTGGAAAGATTTGATCTTTACGCCTTCCTCAAAGGACATCTGACACTTCTCACAAGACACACAGCTTTAAAATTAGAGCTGGAAATAAAAACTCACAGTAACCCTGCTAGGGCTAAAGTCACCGGACAGAAGAAACCAGAACATTCCCACGACCAACAGTTAGGCAACCGAACCCTCCCCAGACGGCGTACCCCGTCTTTATTTTGCTGTTGTTGCATTAGTCATCCTGACACCTTTTAAATTATAATCACAAACTGGAAGCCATGGCTTGTGATGTTATAAATACTGATTTTCCAGTTAAATTAGGCATTTGCTGTTTTATGTTTTGATAGGAAGGGGCTGTTTGAAGCCTCCTAAAATACTGCAATTAGTTCTCGCTGTTGAAACAGACAAGACATTAACCGACACATTTGCTGTTTCAGGATAAAGCGCTACAATGCTTATGCCTAAGTGTTCTTCTCTGAAGCTTTTACAGCACCAGGCAAATTTTTTAAAAGTGGAAGAAATCAATCACAATACACACATTGATTATATTTTTTTTTGAAGTTATTTCTAAAACTTTCCCAGGCTATAATTTAAACCTAGAAAGCACATCTCTTCAACAGGAAGGCGACCTGTCATGAAACAATTTTACCTATTGGCTCTGTTAAGATGATAACATCACTTTAGCTGACAAAGGCCGTGTTTCGGTTTGACAATTGCAATTATTTATTGAAATGCAATCCAGATGGGGCCAGCCATCCAGATTGGTTTTCTAGAAAGATATGAAACAGGAGGAAAAAGGGAAAGGAAAAAAAAAGGGGGGGTTGCATTTGGAGTATTTGCACAGTGTTGTCGGAAATGTTATTGCTGGCAAGACAGGTGGATTATTAATTTATTTCACCTGCACTTAACTTTCTAGTTCTCTGAACTGCCTTACTCACACCACCAGTAAACGCTGGGGAAGAAGGTCCATCATGAGCATCTCACAAGAGCAGCTCACAAGCTCCAATCTGGAGCAAAGCAACTGCAGATTAGAAAGGGCAAGAGTGCAAGACATAAGCACTCTTAGGAAACCAACTGTCTTGTAGGCATTGAGGTTTTTGATGCAAGAGCAACTCCTTGTTCACCCAGCCAAGGGGGACAGAAAGTTATGGAGATGGGAAACATCCTTGTCTTTACTAGAAAGTCAAAGTGCCAGCGTCATCTTTTTAACCGATTCCCTGTGCGTTTTGCTCTGACCTTAAAAGACTAAAGTTGGATTCCAGCCACGCAAATGCGTTTGAGGGCGATGGTGATTGATTCCTGGGGATCTCAAAGCCCCTTCGTCAATTTAGTTATCCCGGTCTCATTTCTCAGCGTCCCCCACACAGAATCCCAGAGCCCTGCAAAAGCCTGGGTTAGGAAACACCCCGCAGGCACGAGGGCTGGGGAACCCCAGGCTTGGAGCTGGGTAGATTCAGAAAGCGCCTCTTTAGATGAGAAGCCTGAGGCAGGGCGGGGTGAAATAGCTCTGAAATAAAGTGATCTTTAGCTGGAGTCCAGCCCTCGCAGCTGCTCCCCGCTGGGCGACCCCGCCAGGACTCCCAGAGCCCTAGCGCAGGGACTGAGGACTCCCGGGACGGTGCCTGCAGCTCGAAGGGCACAGAAAGCGGCGGCTTCCCCTCCCGTTCTCTCCCATCCCGCGGGGTCCTACCTGTACCACTCCAGCCCCTTCTCGTAGTTCCTGTCGAAGAAGTGCGGCTCTACGCCCACCGCCCGCACGTCCGGGTGTACTCGGATCGCCTCTAGCAGCGCGCGGGTCCCTCCTTTCTTGACCCCGATGATGAGCGCCTGGGGCAGCTTCTTCTCCCCATAGTCGGGGGTACTGACGACGCCGCCCCTCTCGCTGCTCCCGTTGGCCGCTCTCCGGCCTGTCAGCTCCTCGTCGGTGGTGCTGGACTCCTGCGCTTCCCTCTCCAGCAGCGCGCTCTGCGCCGTGATCATCTCGCTGGGGGCCAGCGGAGTCCGGAGCCAGGCGTCCCGGGCGCCTCCGCCGCCGCTGGCCAGCCCCCAGCCCTCGGCCCCGGGGGCGGCTGGCTGCTCGGGGGGCTCGGGCGGCTCCCCGCGGCTCGCGTTGTCCGGCGGCGGCGGCGCGGGCGGCTGCGAGGGGGCGCCGAGGCGCACGGGGGGAGGCAGCAGAGAGGGTGGTGGCGGGCTCGGCGGGGGCTCGGCGGCGGCGCCCGGCGGCTCCTGCAGCGCCAGGGGGAACTGCAGGGAGCCCGAGCCGCCCAGGAGACTGTAGCACAGGTAGGTGACAGACAGGGACAAGGTGCACATGAAAAGCAGCTTGCGCGCCGGCGGCCCCTTAGCAGAGACGCCGGGCGGCGGCGGCGCGGCCAGAGGTGGAGGCGGAGGCGGAGGCGGAGGAGGTGCGGGCCACGGGGCCATCGCGGCTCCCGGCTCGCGGCGGCGGCGGCGGCGGCGGCAGCCCCCGGCGCTGCCCGGACATGGTTTCAGCCGCCGCCCCCGCCGCCGCCGCCGCCGCTGCCCAGCCGCCCCGGCTGCATGAAGCGACGCCGCTGCGCCCCCGGCCCTGGCCGCTGTCCCGCTGCGCCGGGGGGAAGCCCGGCCGCATGGCCCCCCTCCCCGCTCTGCCCGCGGAGTCCGGGTGGCCCCCCACCACCCCCCCTCAGCCTCTGGCAAGGGGACCGAGGGGGGCGCGCGGACCCGCCGGCTGCACCTGCTCCGTCTGCAGCGCCCCCGCTTCCCCCGCTCCGCCGCGGCTCCTGCTTCAGTCCCTGCCGCCGCCGCCGCGCGCTGTTGCAGCCCCGAGTTCCTTCCCCGCTGCTAACTTTCTGCCGGGAGAGAGGAGAGGCGCGGAGGGGAGGAGGAGGGGGCCGCGCGCGCGCCCGGCGCCGCCGAGGGAAGGGGGGTGCGCCTCGCGCGCGCCTGCGGATGGGGGGCGCGGGAACGGAGGCGTGCGCTAGGGCTGGGGCACCCGGGAGAGCCGGATCGCACCCCGGCCGCCGCCACGCGACACCCTGGCCCTGGCCGTTCCCTGCCCCACCTCGCGCGCGTCCCCTCCCTGGGGAGTCTGAGACGCCGTGCTCTTCAGCCCTCTCCCAGCACTTTTAGGGAATTCAAGCCCAGCGCCAGCAGCCGGCGCCGCGCACTGGGGAGCCGGAGGCCAGCGAGGGGCGAGCTCTGCTTTCCGTTTTTCCCCTGGGACTCAAGTAAACTCAACCCATCCCTGACCCTTCCTTCTCTCACCCGGGTGTCGACCTGCCTGGGTTCAGGAGAAATTCCTTCTCCACAACAGCGTTCTCATCCCAACTTCCATCTTTCCAGTCTCCCCCTCTTATCTTGGAGGTCGTGATGGGTGGAGCTTTGACACAAATCCCCAGGTTTCCTAACCCCAGAGCTTTTGCCCCTAGTCCATCCCTAAGTGGCCGTACTTTCTACAAGATGAGGCCGCCCCCTCCCCCGAGACACCCTTAACCACAGGTGCACATACCTGCGCCCTTGGGAAGGTTTTGCCCACTAAAGGACTTCAGGTTTCCCTGGACTGAAATGAAATAAGACCCCCATCTCTCTAAACAGCTAATAAGAGGGGACAAGGCGGGTTGCCGAGGGTCGATATATAGTCGAATTAATATTTTTTTAAAAACTAAGAGATTTCCATCCCTCACTTGCTTCTCTTGGGTAGGGAGGCCGAATGATAAGCATCAGAAGGCTCTAGAAGTGTCCAAAGTAGACTCTGCCGTTGCCTTTGCTCAGGAAAGTGAGGGAAACGAGATACTGGGGTGAAAGGAAGAGGTGAAGCAGGGCACGGAGGCACTGTAGCCAACTCTGCTTCCTGGGCACCGGGGCTGGCCCTGCACACAGCTTGGCCGGTCCTCCTAGGGCTGGCTCTATTCAGTGCCTTCCACCCTGCTAGCCACAGCTGGGCGCCTGGCAGGTCTGCTTTCCCCTCCTCTGCTGATGTGGCTGACTGCCCCCGTTTTGTTTGATCACATAATAGGAACAACAGTTGAAAGAAAATGTATATAATGTCTAAATATTAACAAAATACCTAGTGCCAAAGAGGGGAAAAAAAAAATGTTAATCAAATAAGATGAAGAACACGGACTTTTCCCTGAGTGAACAAAAGCTCACTGCTGCTCTCAGCTGGACACGAGTTTCCTTCACCGCAGCTTTAGTTTAGATAAAGATTATTCCTTTATAATATATTTTTTATGGTACACAGGAGACCTCTGAAATGCAGAGTCTGGTGTCCTGTAAATCATTCCGTGTAACTAGGGATGCTTTTTCAAACACTGCACAACTGTATTACTGTAATGTTAATGGGAAGGTGCCAGCTAAGTCTTCAGGAGCACCAGCTTTGCTCTTCCACTTCCCTCCACTTCCACTCCCAGCTCAGCTCCAGGGTGGCCGGCCACTGCACTGGCCCATCTCCCTCTCCAGGCCCGGCCTCCAGGATGCCCAGCCTCTGGCCCAGGGCCTCCCTGTGCCTCCAGGCTCCCCCTAGAATTTCTCTCTCCACTCTTTCAGCCACCTGAACCAACCTGCTCTGTGTCCCGTTTTACAAAAGATGCCTTCTCAAATTTGGAAAAGTTTCGATGAAAGGGTTGGAAAGGTTTTGACAAAGTAGCTTTAAACCTAACCCAGAGGTGGCGTACTGAGAGCAATATTTTAAAAATGTAAACAAGCTACAATTGTTTAACATTGTAGACTTTCCCTTTAAAAAAAAAAAAAGTGAATCTGAAGTTTCTGTTGGGAAATCGGCAGAGTCGCAACTTCAGCCAGAGCTGAGCTGCCGCTGGGCCTTCAGATGAAGCATGTGGACCCTATTTTTTAGGGTGTCCGTCCACACTGCCGTCACGTTTATTCACTTGCCTGGACCCTGCTGGTAAGGAAATCTTTCAGTTCCTGACTCCCTTTCATTCCCAAATAGCCGCACTGTTGAAAGGATACAGTGCCATCGGTATTGGGGCCCCACAAGTGATTGGGGTTTTGGGGGAGAGGTTTTACCTATTTCACATTTGGACAGTTGGCTATATTTTGTTGTTGTTGTTTTGTTTTTTACTTTTGATGGAGGCTTTTGTTTTGTTTTGTTTTTTTGTTTTGTTTTGTTTTGGTTTTTTGTTTTGTTTCATTTTTGGTACCCGCAGGCGCTTAACCACTGAGCCACATCTGCGACCCTTTTTATTATTGTTTATTTTGAGACAAGGTCTTGCTAAATCTCTTAAGGCCTCACTAAATTGCTGAGGCTGGCTTTGAACTTGGGATCCTCCTGCCCCAGCCTCCAGAGCTGGGATTACAGGTGTGTGCCGCCATGCCTGGCTAATGGAGTTGCTTTCCAAGAGCAAGTCTTTAAGAAACCAACAATGAAAGAAGGAGCTGTGCATGTAGGCTGATCTCCCATTTCATTCCCAGTGGGTCTGGAAATGCTAGAATGCTGTTGGTGGTTCCAACACGCATGCTCGTTCAGGATCAAGTTTTCACAGTATTTCTTCAGCTGGCCTCCTGGCCTCCTGGCCTCCAGTGGGCCTCACTTCTAATCACCCTTGGCAACAATAGCAGATCACTATTTTGGAGGAATGTTTCTTAGTTCAATTAATACCCTCCCTGTCTCTTTTCCTAACTAATCAGTTCCAATCTGTTACCTTAGTACTCAAGGTCCCCTTTCACCTATCCTGAAGCACACAGTTTTGCCAAACCAAACAGAACGTATCTAAATACACATTGCATTATTCTGGTATGCTTTTGCATTTTCAGATGATACAGTCAAAACAGAGCCATCATTTGCTAGCTAATGGTTTTTGAAGCAGGTCATTGTGCCTCTCTGAGCCTCAGTTTCTGTACCTATAAATTATGAATAATAAGATTCACCTGACATTGTTTTTATAAAGAATCAAATTGAATTAGCTAACATATGCAAAAACACCTGGCTTTCTGCCTGACACGTGGTGGCTACCAATAATGATTTGGGTCTTGCCGTTGGCTCAGATCCTGCCCTGTTTCTTTTCCTATTAAAATGTTGTCCCTGAAAAAAAAATATTTGTGTGTCCTTGCTTCAAAAGTCAGACTAACGTGTATGCTGAAGTTCACTTTCCCAAGCTGTTCAGTTCACCACATGCATAAGGCCAAGTCAGACGCCTTCTAGAGTATTCTCGTTAAGCTGTAGAAACTAATTCTGGCTAACTTCAGTCTTTTCTTTTTTTCTCTTTTGTATTTTTAAAGAAAAAAGACTAGAAGGATTTGTGACTCACATAACAGAAAGGAATTTTTAAAAATCAATGAACCAAAGTTAAAAGCAGGTTTGGGGAAAGACAGTAGAGCGTATGGCTGTTAGGTTGGGAAGTTACCAAAGATTGGCCAGACCTCCTGCAGGCTCCTGGGAGGAATCCACTTTCCTGGTCCCTTCCGGTTAGGTGGAACTATGGGATGCTTTGGATAATGAAATAGGAGCAGAAGTAAGTTCTGCCCTTCCAGGCAGAAGCTTTGGGAGACAGCAGGGGATTTGCCCTGGTCTGTTTTCCAGCCTGGCAATTGTGGAAGAAAGGGGTGGAGTCTCCCTTAGCCTCCATGAGACAGAGCTGCACATTGAATAAGGATCATACAGAACCAGTCCTTGATGAAGTGTAGATGATAAGAAATAAACCTTTACAGGACCAAAGACCGGGCCTTGTTACCGTAACACAACCTAAACCATCTGACTGAGTAAAACATCATGTTGCCAGTGCGGTGGTGCAGGCCTGTAGTCCCAGTGGCTCGGGAGGCTGAGGCAGGAGGACTGCAAGTTCAAAGTCAGCCTCAACAGTTTAGTGAGGCCCTAAGCCCCTGGGTCCAATTCCTGTTACAAAAAAAAAAAAAAAAAAAAAAAAAGTTAATTTCTTTTGCTATTGAGAAAAATGACTTCATTCCTCCTAGACTAGTATTTCTTTCATGAAAGTAAGTAAATGACAGATTAGAAATCCAATTAACTAAACAAAAAGAAAAAGAAAAGAAAATTTTCCCAGCTTGTCTTTTACCTGTAGACAAGTGTCTACCTAAATAAATGTCTACCTAAATCTAAATAAATAATTATCTAGATTATCTAGATAATCTAGATAAACTTCCAAACGAACCCAACCAAACAACAAAGAGGAACATTCTGTTCTTGCAAAAAGGGCAAAATGTTGAACATAGTAACAATAACCATGAACATATCGCCTTGAAAAGGAACTCATACGAAAAATCAGGAATTACTTGAACTAAAAGCACCATATCACAGAATCTGAAAGATAGAATTAAGCCATACTTATCAGAAAGATGATGGATGCAAACATGCTTATCTCAAAAGAATAAAAAATGTAAAGCAAATGAGCTGTGTGTTTAACTCACGCTAGAAAATAAATAAGGGGGAGCAATAAGGAGGATGAAATAGATAAAGCATTGTTTATACTTAACGGTGCATTTATTTATCACCATGGACTACACTGTGTTCCGCTTCCCACCCAGTTTGTACGTGGAAACTCTGGATTCTTAATGTGACGCATCTGGAAAGAGGGTCTTCAGGAGGTAAACAGGGTTCAGTGCAGTCTTTACAGTTGAAATCTTAATCCAGTGGGATGGTGGCTTTATAGGAAGAGGAAGATCTCAATATCACCCTCTCCCTTTCCCTCTGCTTCTCTTGCTTTCCATGGAATACCCAAGGAGAACATGACTGTGGGCTAGCCAGGCAGCGGGTCCTCCTCAGAACCTAACCCTGACCTCAGACTTCCAGTCTATTATATTTGGCTATGATAACCTAAGGTGGATATCTATCTTTCATGCTTGCATGTTTATTCATATTTTTATAACTTTTCAATTGCTTTGTTGCCATTTCTCGCTGATTCATGAAAGCCTTTCATTGACCTGGAGAATCAGGGGATTCTTTTCCCCTCTATCGTGGATCTTCCAGTTACAGTGTTACAATTTGCTTTTCCATTGAACTGTTTCAGTGGTTCTGATTACTAGTGTTTTTCATTATTTTGAGTCAATCTCTCAGTTATATGCTCCGTGGATTTTACTTTGGGCATAAAAACATCCCCTGAAGTTCTTTCTGTACTTTCTTCTAGTATATTTTTAGTTTATTTTTCTAGACAAAACTCTTTAAAGCATCTGAAATTCATTTGAGTACACAATTTTACATAAGGCGCTAACTTTTTGTTGTTGTTTTCCTAGTACTAGTTATTTCTCAACATCTTGAAATTCCATAATGTTGGAATTTTCCCATTTGCAAATATGCAAAGCAAATCTCCATTCAGTCGAGTCTTTAATCCCTCTTACTGGATTTCAGTCATCGCATTGACGGCAACGCTGTACAAGTCTGCGTCTGGATTCCTGTTTGACATCTGATTCTGCTGTGTTCATTTTTATAAAATTTCTTGCTCCTTTTTTAAAAATTCATTTATTCCTTCTTTTAACTGTCATTTCTAAACCAATATATTTCTGGTCCTGGATTAAATCTGGAGGATAATTAATGAGACCAACAAGAAGGCCCCTGTTCTCCTGAAAGAAGAAACAATTAAACAAGGCAAGTCTCATAAAGTGAGCACAGCACTAGGAATAGAGGGTGCCCTAGACGCATATTGTTGGCACACCCAATCTTGCATACAGGAACGACCATTCACTGAGGAAGCAACACTTCCTTTCCTTATGCAAAGGAAAGACTGGCTTAAGCCAGGCAAAGCAAGATTATTTTTAGTATGTGTGGCATATCATTCATTCCATTCAGAGATAATATACCATAATCCAAAATGCCAGTAACTTTCTAAAGGGAAATTTTCCCAAAATATGTGGAAAATATCACAATGAAACAAGAACAGATATTAAAACTGGGTCCTCCCCTGGCATGGTGGTGTGCACCTGCAATCCCAGCCTCTTGGGAGGCCGAGGCAGGAGGATCGCACATTCTGGGCCAGCCTCAGCATTTTATTAAGGCCCTAAGCAACTTAGCAAGACCCTGTCTCAAAATAATAAAAAATAAAAAGGGTTGGGGAGGTGTCTCAGTGGTAGAGAGCCCCTGGGGGTTGTGGGAACTACCTGGGTCCTGTAAATACAGGGACAATACAAGACAAGACAGAATGTTTTCCATTGCAGTTTCTATTCAGCATTGTACTGGCATTCCAGTTAATGCAATGGGGGGGGGGGGGGGGAAGTACATCAGAGTTGGGGGGAAATATTACTACCGTTTGCAAACTGTAGATTTGTTGACAAAGAAAAATCTACCAACAAAAGAGTCTGACAAAGTTACTGAATAAAATTCGAATTACAGAGAGCAAGAGTATTCCTGTTTACTAATCAGGATAACACTCATATGATAATTTTAAAGAAGATCCTGTTCACAGCTACCCTGGATTCCAAAAATCACTTAGGAAGAAAATTAACAAATCCAAGGAAGTCTTTTAAAAAATTAGACAATTTGGGGAGGGTACTGTGTTCGTTTCCTAGGGCTTCCATAGCAATGTGCCACAACCTGCTTAAAAACAACAGAAATGTGTCCCCTGACAGTGGTGGAGACCACAAGTCTGATGTCATGGAGATGTTAACAGGGGAAAGTTCCTTCTAAGACTCTGGGGAAAATCCAAAGTCAGTCCATGGACTGAAGATTTAGTATTATGAAATTCCCACCATTCATCTCTGAATTCCAAGGAACTTCAAGCAAACTCCCTCTGGGGTTGTGTGAAGGTAGGGATCGTGCATAACTTGATAAGTTGATTCCAAATTTCATGTGAAAGCAAAGTGATATTAACCCCTCTTTGGAGAAGATTAAAAAAAAAAGTGCAATTGGAAAAATGAGTGTCCCTTTAAGAAAGGAAAGGGAAACAGTAAAATAAACCTCAATCCAAAAGTTACTTTATGTATTCAGGTGCGACAATGTAAATTCATATTCTGATAAAGAAAGCTGAATTTACAACCTCCTGAACTAATCAAGGAGCTCGGGTTTGTTGATATTAAACTAAGATGAAGCTCCCAAGTAGAAATATTTCAAGTAGAAATAAATATAACTATCTACTCTGATCCCCATCTTAAGTGATAGAAAGAATGGGCTCTTTAATAAATCATTGGTTATCCATAGGCAGAAAGAAAAGAACAGTTTCCTGCTGCCTTTATGCACAGAACAACTGTAGACAGACTACAGACCTGAAAATGAAAAGAAAAATTTTCTGTATTTATAAGAAATCTTGGGATATTATCTCTATAACACACAGGAAGAAAAATGTATCATTGGCTAAAATACACATAGGAAAAGATTGACAAATACGTTTATAGTTTGTGTTTCTTTTTTTGTACTGGGGATTAAACCCAGGGGCACTCTCCTACTGAGCTGCAGCCCCAGTCCTTCTTAGTTTTTATTTTGAGACAAGGTCTACCTAAATTATTTAGGGTCTCACTAAATTGCCCAGGCTGGCCTCCAATTTGAGTTCCTCCTGCCTCAGCCTCCTGAGTCACTGGGATTACAGGTGTGCACCACTGCATCTGGCTATGATTTAGATATATATATTTTTTTTTTTTTTTAACCAAATGATGCCAAAAAGAACGTGAAATGATAGAGTAGACTAAATAACACTTAACATTCAGAATTTAAGTTTATAGATGTATATGAAATTACAGCTAATAATTTGAAAAATTCCTACGAAAGAATGAAAAGGACATAAAGAGGAAGTCCTCAAAGGAAAAGAGCTGTATGGCCAATAGTCTTCTGAGGTTATCCTCAATCTCACTGTTGACTGGAACAGTGGATATTAATGGATTGGGTAAAGTGAATGTCTTACACAGGTTGAGTGTACCTCATCCAACTCACTTGGGAACAGAAGTGCTTCAGATTTCAGAGTTTGGATTTTGCAATAATTGCATAGACTTTACCGGTTGAACATCTCAAATCTGCAAGTCTGAGATCTGAAATGCTCCAAACTTTAGCAAAGATGAAGGGAAAAGGGCTATCACCTATTGCTGATGGGAATGTAAATCGCTACAACGATATTAGAGAAAAATTACAATGTAGATAGAAGTAAAAATGTGTGGCCAAATGACCAAATGTCTCTTTCTGGCATCTGCACTAGAAAAATGCTCACTTGAAAATACAAGAGATATATAAGGTGGTTTGTTTGTTTCTTTCTTTCTCCTTCTTTCTTTCTTTCTTCCTTTTTTTCTTTCTTTCTCTATCCTTCCTTCCTTCCTTCCTTCCTTCCTTCCTTTCTTTCTTTCTTTCTTTCTTTCTTTCTTTCTTTCTTTCTTTCTTTCTTTCTTTCTTTTTGGCATAGTATAAAGACGGAGGCTGGCAGAGTTGGGCAACATAGCTTAGTGATAGAGCACTTGCCTAGCAAGCCTCCAGGCACGGCAAAAATTAAGATAAATTTTTAAAAAGATATAGACTACTTGGGCTGGGAATGTAGCTCAGTGGTTAGAGTGCTTGCCTAACATGCATAAGGCTCTGGGTTCAATGCCCAAGGTCACCAAAAATAAAAATAATCCTTAAAAAAAGCTTTTAAAAAGGGAAAGGGAAACAATCTGCTCCATTGGTAAGAGAATGGATCATTGTGGGATAACAATGGAGATCATGATTCACATGCTGGGATATTATACTGCAATTAACAAGAACAAACTAAGTCTATACCCATTAATGTGGATACGCCTCAGAAAGTTTTTGTGGTTTAGTAAGAGTCGATCTAAGAAGGATATGTGCAGTTTGATGCCATTTATGTAACTTTTTTAAAAAACATTTTTAGTTGTGGATGGACACAATGCCTTTATTTAGTTTATTTAGTTTTTTTGTTTGCTTGTTTTTTATGGGGTGCTGGGGATTGAACCCAGTGCCTCACGTGTGCTAGGCAAAGGCTCCACCACAACCTCAGCCCTCATTTATGTAACTTTCTCAGTGCATAAAAAAGAGCTGGCCCGCTCACACACCCATAACCCCAGCAACTCAGGAGGCTGAGGCAGGAGGATCACAAGTTCAAGGCCAGCCTCAGCAATTTAGAGAGGCCCTAAAAAACCTGGGGAAACCCTGTCTCAAAATAAAAAGGCTGGGGGTATAGTCCTGTGGTAAAGTGTCCCTGGGTTCAATCCCCAGAAGCAAAAATAAACAGCATAAAAATGTAACCTTTTGTTAATGGTGATATGCACACATCTATTCTTGGAATGTGTCATATTAAGTTTAGGACATTGATACCTATGATGAGGGAGAATGGGATGGAAAGTAGAATTTGAGTTGTTACAGTAGCATTTTGGTACTTGAAAACAGAGACAATTTTAATCATTTGAATTGTATCCCCTGCCCCAGTTTAGGTACAGAGCCCAGGCCTTCAGAATACGACCATATTTGGAGACAGGATTTTTTTTTTTTTTTTTTTCAGTGCTGGGGATTGAACCCAGGGCCTTGTGCTTGCAAGGCAAGCACTCTACCAACTGAGCTATCTCCCCAGCCCCAAAAAGACAGGATCTTTAAAGAGATAATTAAGGGAAAATGAGATCATGTGGTTGAGTCCAAATCCAACATGATTGATGTCCTTATAAGAAAAGGAAACCAGGACAGAGAAACACAGAGGGGAGGCCACACAGAGACACAGGAAAGATGATCATCCACAAGCCAAAGAAAGAGCCCTCAAAAGAAACCAACCCTGCCAACCCCTGATCTGAGACTTCTGGCCTCCTGGGTTGGGAGGAACACATTTCTGTTGTTTAAGCTGCCTGGTGTGTGGCCTTTTGTTTTAGCAGCTCTAGTAAACTAATACATGTGAAGTGAACAAGGAAGAGTTAACACCTGTGAACTCTGGGTACTGGGACCATACATGTAGGTTGTGTTACAAATGTGTCATATGTTTGAAATATTTCTATGCAAGTTAAGAAAATAGTGAGCAGATTCCCCCTCCCGAAAAAAGAATGATTGGCATACGATGGAAATTGATCTGTGACCACCTTAGAGACCAAGGTGGGTATCAGGGTTGGTAGATGGCACTCCTCCGGAGGCCACGTCGGCCACTCAGGAGCTTCCGCCACTGAGGGCTTTCTCATCCCTTCAACCACCCCGCACAAGGAGAAGGAAGATGCATAGGGAAGGCACAGTTGCTTCCCAGGCTGGACCTTGTGCCTCATTTCTACCTGTTCCACTGCCTGAAGCTTTGCTCATGCCACATGCCCCTGCAAGTCTGCAGGCAGCCTGGCCTAACTGTGCACCTGGACAGGGGGACGACACGGGTTTGAATGGATAGCCAGCCAGTCTCCTCTACAGCATTCTACCGTTCAAAATGTAGACTGCATTCTACTGTCAAAATGTAGACTGCATTCTACTGTCGTGGACAACTAAATAGAACAAAGAAAGTTAAAAATTAAAAAGAAAATTAAGAATTTCTAATAATTAGATTGTAGATGCTGTGATTGAAAGAATATGAACTCCTTCTGTCTTAGGGTTTCCCAGAGAAACAGGACCAATCAAGTATAGATAAAGAGACTGAGGGGGAAGTGTGTCTCATGATCATGGAAGCTGACAAGTCTCGGGTTCTGTGACCGGCTAGCTGCATCTGGGGAAGTTGAAGACATAGTTCCGGTCCCAATCCAAAAGCCTGAGAAACAGGAAGCTAGTGTTTCAGTTCCAGTCTGAAGATGGGCAAGATTCCCAGTTCCTGGAGGGAGGGTCAGCCTTTTTCGCTCTGTACTGTGAATACCTGAGGGAGGACAATCTGCTTGACTCCATCTGTCAATTCAAACGTCAGCCTCATCCAGACACCCTCCCAGATCATCCAGAATAAAGTTTTACCAAATATCTGGGCACCTCAGAGCCCAGTCGAGTTAACACACTACACTGTCCATCCTGCCTCCCCTATAAAAACAATGGTCCAACTTTGACTCTCATCTCTCAAATGTTCCCTCAGCTGATCTTTGGTATATGCTTGGAAATTCTAGATCTATTGTCACTGAATCTGTATTTGAATAGTATATATCATCTTCATCAGGAACAGTGTCTTTTATATTTGCCTATGTTTTCAATCTCAATTTTTGTAATCATTTATTCTTAAGGCCATGCTATGTCAAATGTGTTCTGTTGCCCATTCCCGTCCAGTTCTTTGACATTCCCTATCCTTGAGATATTTTGATTTGAAACCCTACAGAGTAAGGGTTTCTAAATGGGACCAGAATTTGGCAGGGACCCCAATTTAATAGTATGCTTTTATACAAAGGACCAGAGTCTATTGTTTTTCTGGGCACAAAGGACTCTACAACTACGATTAGATCAAAACAAGCTAACAAATAAACGAACAACATTTCTCATAAAGAAATAAACATGTGCAGAAATGCAATTCTGCCTGCCAGTAAATACCACAATTATAAGACATCTTCCTCTTTTTTATATTGTTTTCTGTTCTTTTGCAATTACAAAATAAAATATGAATACATACTCATAAGTTAAATGAAAAATAAATCTAAGAACCCAGACATAATTGGAAGCTCCTCTATTAACAAATATTGAATTTACAAATTCTTGTAGACGTAATGAAAGCTACTTTTCACAGTGAAAGTGCATCAAATCTGCTGCTGACAGATAATGTGGTCCTGTCTGCCCGGATCTTCCTACTGCTGCTCTATCTACAGAGTAGCTGCCGATGCTTACACTTGGTGTTTAGATATTTCACACATGGTATTGACACCGTCATATCTGATGGCGACAAGACAGTGAGGATATTGAAAAAGTGACGAAGAAAGGGCACCTGAGTAAAAAGGAAACAAATGAGATTTACAGTAATGAAATTTGAGAGAATCCAGAGCGTGATACTTGACGCCGCATGAATCATGGGAGCGGTTGAGTGATTTTGAAGTAAGAATGAATCGCGCAAAGATGAGAAGAGAATCGTGCTCCCGAAATCAAACGTATTCATCAAGAAGTGAGAAAAACCATCTCCGTGAAGGAAAAATAACTTTGGAGTCTCAGGATCAGCATCAAAGTCATTTGCCCCTCCATCCACCTGGCGTTAAATGATACAGAGAATTTAAGGAGTAATTAGGTGGTAAAAGTCCCCTGATGGCTCTCCTGTCTGCCACATCATCCCCACCAGGGTTTAGGGTGCATCCGAATCAGCACCCCATCCGTGAGGAGGCACCTGATACAGGTCGACTTCAAACTGCCAAAGATTAATATCTGACACTAGCCCAGATTATGCAAGAAGAGACAAACACTTCCCCGAACAGATTCCTGAGGAACACAAAATTTATCTGTTTGGAGAAAATAAATCTGCTGCAAAATAGATGTGTAAGGAGGAGAAGAATATGCCTGCTTTTCAAGCTTCAGAGAAATTGATTCACATTCCTGTTAGGCAGAGACACAACAGGGACAGAGTTTAAATCTATCTCTGTTACTTTGGACCTAAAAACAGAGGTTTACAAACACCCTTTCAGGAGCTAATCTGTCCCAAAATAGAGACTTCTCCTAAGTAACCATTGTTAACCGTTTGCTTGGGATCAGTCTCTTTCCCCCCTTCTGTTATAAAGAAAATTGAATTATGTAACAAATAATATTAGTTAACAACTTAATTTTGTCATGAAGATGGAGACTTTTCCTATCAGTTCATTTTCTCTCTTCAAAGGTTCGATAATTTGAGTTTTGTGGAGTGAATTAACAGAGGCTGGGGTGCCTAGCATGCAAGAGGCCCTGGGTTCCATCTCCACCACCTCAAAAGATAAATGAGCAAATAAATAAATGAACCAACAGATAAACTGACAGCCAGAGAAAAGGCTTGCGAATGAGTTACAGGCACAAGCACGCTCAGGAACCACACAAAATACTAGACTGGAAGGAGGGCCAGGTGGCTGAAGTTTATATAGAATCCTAAACTAGGGAAAAGAACAGATCTGACGCTAGAGAAAGAAATAGAGGGTTGGGGTTTCTGGGGAGCGGTGGTGGAAGGAAGGGAAAGGAATGCATAATGAATGAAGGTCATTTTATGATGCAGATCAAGTTCCCTGGGTAGCAGATCTGCAGAAGAATAGGTGGTAGGAGGGGTAGACCAAGTCTGTTCCTGTGAGTTCATCTTCCACCTCTGAAGAGGTTATAGGAGGGGTGCTCAGGACAACTGCTGCCTTCTGGATGACCTTCCCTAACCTCAGGGAACCTCAGAGGAAACCCTTCCCTATGCTTCAGGGGAAGAAACTGGAGAGGAGGGGGCAGGGGCAGAGGGACAGAGAGATCTTGGACTCTCTGGAGGCTGCTTCTTAGGTCCATTTCAGTTTCTTTTAGGTCAAAGTATTCGGTGTGCCCAAATACCCTACTTTGAGGTATCATTTTCTGAACCCTAACAACTCATCCATCTTTATTTAATTCCTTTTAATGACCCAGAGCATTGCATAGACACTTACAATAAGATACTAAGCCATTCCTCTACTGGTGGACGTGTAGGTCATTTCTCGTGTGTGTGTGTGTGTGTGTGTGTGTGTGTGTGTGTGTGTGTGTGTGTGTACAGGACTGTGTATGTAGACTCTTTATGTCCGTTGGTACATGCTCTTCATCATTCGAAAGACTCAAAATGCATGCTGATTTATGCTTTCACCCACAGTTATTTTCAATTTTTATATTTTAAGTAAATATTAAATTTGCAGAACGTTTGCAAGATAAATGCATAAAACTACCAAATACCTTCAAATCCGTTTCACCGATTCTTAAGGCCCCATTCGTGACTTTGTTCCCTCCCCTCTACTCCTTTTATCTTTTATTTGTTCTAATTCCGTATACATGACAGCAGAATGGCATTTCCATTCATTGTACACAAATGGAGCACAACGTCTCATTTCTCTGGTTGCACACGATGTAGAGTCACACCATTTGTGCGGTCATACAAGTACCTGGGGTAATGATGTCCATCTCAGTCCACCATCTTTCCCCCTCCCCTGCCTCCTCCCCTCCTCTCACTCCCCTCAGCCCAGTCCAAAGTTCCCCCATTCTTCCCTTGGCCCACCCCCTGACCCCCACCATTATGGATCAGCATCCACATATCAGAGAAAACATTTGGCTTTCAGATTTTGGGGATTGGCTTATTTCACTTAGCATGATAGTCTCCAACTCCACCCATGTACCTGCAAAGGTCATGATTTTATTCTTCTTTAAGGCTGTCTACTCCTTTTTTTCTCATTCTTTGTGATTTCAAAGCAGTTTGCGTACCTGATGCCAATTCGCCCTCTAATATCTTCTTGTGTATTTTCACGACAAGGCTATTTTCTTATCTCCCTACAGTACGGTTACTGATTTTAAGAATTTTGACATGGAGAGAACGTTTCTATCCATTTCCTAGGGTATGATCTCATTTTGCCAATGGTGGCTTTTCTTCCAGTTCTGGATCCAGTTTAGAATCATGTGTTACATTCCACTGTTATAACTCACATAGGTGTAACAGTTATATAGTTTAATCCAGAAGCTGTTCTTAGCCTTTGTCTTTTCTCTTTCGTGTGTGTGTGTGTGTGTGTGTGTGTGTGAGAGAGAGAGAGAGAGAGAGAGAGAGAGAGAGAGAGAGACTGGGAATTGAACTCAGGGACGACTCTCTTCCACTTGTTTAGATATAAGTTGTCCCCAAAAACCTTATGTATGAGATAATGAAAGAAAGTTCAGAGGTGAAATGTTTGGGTTAGGAGAGCCTTAACCTTATCAGCGCATTAATCCACTGACAGGGATTAACTAGGTGGTAACTGTGGGCAGGTAGGGTGTGGCTGGAGGAGGTGGGTCACTGGGGGCGTGCCTTTGGGATTTATATTTTGTCCCTGGTGAATAAAGTTCGTTCTCTGTATCTTGATTGTGGTGTCCTGAGCTGCTCTGCTCTGCCATGATGCTCTGCCTCTCCTCAGGCCCAGACACAGTCCGCCATCTATGGACCAAGCCCTCAGAAACCACGAGCACCAAATAAACTTTTCATTCTCTAAAATGTCCTTGTTGGGTCTTCTGGTCACTTCAGTGAAAAACTGACTAAAACCATATCCATCCTTTTTAATTTTTTTTCCTTGTTTCTTTCTTTTGTTTTTAGTTTTTAACTATTTTTTTAATTTGTTCTAATTAGTTGTACATGACAATGGAATGCATTTATGCATTTTGATAGATCATACATAAATGGAGTATAATTTCTCATTTTTCTGATTATATATCAGTCATGCGGTCGTACATGCACATGAGGTAATAATGTCCATTTTACTCTACATCCTTCTATTTTTTATTTTGAGACACAGTCTCACTAAATTGCCCTGGCTGGCCTCAAACTCTTGATCCTCCGGCCTCAGCCTCCCAACTTGCTGGATTTATAGGTATGCAAAACTGTACCCAGCTCCAGGCCTTCACCTTTCTTCATTTGTCATACCAGACATTTTTGTCAAACATGGCACATGTATAAATCACCCCTCAGTATGGGTGGCCTCATATTTCCTCATGATTTGATTCATGTTATATATTCCTAGCCCACATATTATGAAAATGGTGGTGTGATCCTCCCAGAGAGGTACAGATGATGTCCACCTGCCACTTCATTGCTGATTTTAACTTTGCTCTCTGAGAAAGAGGTCCAGCTTCGCTGGGTAATTACTATTATCCCCTGGTCACTAGTAAATTGTCTGAAGGTACACACTTAAGCACACGCCAACATCCTGCTCCTCATCCCACTTTGATCTCCACAGACAGTTGTTGTCTGAACGAGTCTCTAATGCAATCATTTCAAAACACTGATTTTCCGACTCTGTTACTCCCTCCCCATTTATCAGTTACCGTTTTATTGAAGCAAGTGTAACAGAAAGCTCGGTCCTTGTCCCCAGTACCAATTTAATAGTGAGGACATGGTTTCAAGAAAAAGGAAAAAGTTGTTTTATTGTTTTGCTAGCAAAGGGGAAACACAGGGGACTCCTGTCCCAGAGGCTGTGATTCTGCCCATTAGCAGGAAAAGGGGGCTTTTAAAGGAGCTCTTCAGAGGCTGCATTCCAGGTGTGCCTGACTGGGCGTCCCAGGGCCCCCTGACAGTGTGTTAGGACCCACTTGTTAATTTGGGAGATATTCACTTCCTAGATCCTCTGGCAGACATCTTCTTCCTTTGGAGCACAGATAACTCAGAGTCATCTTGTTTCCCACCCCCAGGTTAGGGAGTGGGACGGGGAGAAGAGGAAAAGGAAAACTTGATCTTTTTAAAAATAAACCTCAGAACTACATTGAAAGGATGAAGTGAACCATTGTTACAGAAGAACACTTTATTTTCATCTATCTGTCTGTCTTTCCGTTTTTCTATCTTTTCACCTGTCCACCCATTTATCCATCCATCCATATAGCAGACTTGAAGAGCTAGGTTGGATAGTACTGAGGGCAGTGAGTGTCCTTGACTTGTTCATGACCTTGGAGGAAACTCTTTCAACCTTTGACGTTTGCGTATGACCTGAGCTGCTGGCTTGTGCTATGGGGTCTCTGTTGTGTTGCTACCAAGGCTGCTTCTGTACCTAAATTGTTGAGAGTTTTTATCATACCAGGATGTTGAATTTTGTCGAATGATTTTCCCACATCTATTGAATGGGATCATTCAATAGATGCCTCAGCCTCCTGAGTCATTGAGATTATAGGCCTGTTCACACCTTGCTGAAGGAATCCCTCTTGATGATCATGAATGATGTTTTACTATTCTGTTAAATTCAGTTTGCTAGTATTTTATAATTGAGAATTTTTGTATCTCTGTTCATCAAAGATATTGTCCTGTGGTTTTCCTCTGTAGTGTCTTTCTCCAGCTGCCGTATCAGGGTGATAATGCTGGATCAAATTAGTTTGGAAGTATTCTTTCCTCTTTGATTTTTGGCAAAATCTAAGAAGAACCAGTATCATTTCTTCTTTAAATGTTTGATAAATTTAGCAATGACACCTTCCAGTCCTGGACTTTTCTTTGTTGGTAGACATTTTATTATTATTATTATTATTATTATTAGGCATTTAATTCTCCTTACTCATGATCATTCTTTTAAGATTTTTAAATTTTCTTTATAATTCAGTCTTGGTAGATTTTGTGCATCAAGGAATTTATCCATCTCTTCTAGGTTTATTCACAGGCATATAATTTTTCATAATAGTCTCTTCTACATTGTTTGATTTCCATATATTTATGAATTTTCTCGAGTTCCTCCTCTATTGATTTTATTTTCACACCGCTATAGCCAGAAATGATGGTTGATATGATTTCGATCTTCTTATTTGATAGTACTTGTTTTGAGGTCTATCACGTGATTTATCCTCGAGAAGGACCTTGTGCTGTTGGAAGGAAGGGGTCTTCAGCAGTTGTTGGAAAGAATGTTCTGCAGTTCATTTGTTCTAGCCTGCAGTGTCCATGTCTCTTTGATGCTTTTCTGCGTGGATTATCTGTCCAGTGCTCAAAGTGGGTGTTGAAGTCCCAAACTATTATTATTTTGGAATCTATCTCTTTTAGATCTGTTAATATTGCTTTTTTATTTAGCTGGTTCAATGTTGGGTGCATGTATGTTTGTAATTATTATATCTTCTTGTTTAATTGACATCTTTAGGTTATCATATCATCACTTTCTTTGTCTTTCTTTAAAGTTTTTGACTTAAAGTCAAAAGAGCTACTTGCGCTCTTTTGGCTTCCAGTTGCTTAGATTAACTTTTTGTCCCTTCACTTTCCGTCTGTGTCCTTGCAGGTGAAGTGAGTCTCTTGCAGATACCATCCAGTTGGGTCTTTTCTGTTTTATTTTATTTTTTTCCATTCAGTCATCACATGTCTTTTTCCATTGGGAAATTCAACCAATTTATTTCAGTGCAGTTCTTGATAGGTAAGGACTTACCACCTTTAATTTTGTTCATTATTTCCTAGCTGTTTTATAGATCCATTTTTCCTTTCTTTCTCTCTTGCTTTCTTCCTTCATGGTTGATTTGCTCTAGTTGCATGATCTAATTTCTTGCTTTTTCTCTATGTGTCTATTGTAGGATTTGCTTTGCAATTACCAAGAGGCTTACAAAAATAATCGTATAGTCATAACAAGCTATTTTAATCAAATGGCAACTTAGCTTGTATTGTACAAATAAACTCCACACTTTATTCCATTTATTCCTTTACATTTTGAATTTCGATGTCATAATTCACATGTTTTTATTTTGTATATACCTTTGCATACTTACTTTTATCAGTTTTACATTTTTGATGTTTTCATATTACTCATTAGCATATTTTCTTTATGTTTTAAAATTTTATTTATTTATTTTTGTATTGAGGATGGAACCTTGGGGGACTTACCCACTGAGCTACAACCCAGCCCTTTTTAAATATTTTATTTAGAGAAAGGGTCTCACTGAGTTGTACAGGTCCTCACTAAGCTGTCGAGGCTAGCTTTGAACCCAGGATCCTTCTACCTCAGCCTCTTGAGACACTGGGTTTACAGTTGTGCATACCACACCTGGCTTAGAATCCTTTTCTTTAATCTTAAGAATTCTTCTTAGCATTTCTTGTAAAACAGTTCTCATGTTGATAAATTCCCTCAGTTTTTGTTTGACTGGGAAAGTCTTTTTCTCTTCTTCATTTTTGAAGAACAACTTTGATGGGTACAGTATTGGGTGGTGTTTTTCCTCCAGCACTTTGACTGTATCATCCTACTCTCTTCTGCTCTGCAAGTTTTCAGCTCAGCTTCCAGCCATATTGAGACTCCCTTATGTGTTATTTGTTTCCTTTCTCATGCTGCTTTCAGGATCCTCTATTGTTGAGTTTTTATGATTTGATTGTCATGTGGTAGTCTTATTTGGATTTAAGGTGATTAGAGATCTTTGACCTTCCTGTAACTATACATCATATTTTTCTTCAGGTTTAGAAACTTTTCTGATACTATTTATTCAAATACTTGGTCTTCTTTATCTTTCTTTTCTCCTTCTTATATTTTGCCCTTTTGATGCTGTCCTTCCTTCCTTCCTTCCTTCCTTCCTTCCTTCCTTCCTTCCTTCCTTCCTTCCTTCCTTCCTTCTTTTCTTCCTTCCTTCCTTTCTTCCTCTTTCCTTCCTTTTTATCTTGGGCAAGGGCTACTGAGGAAATAGCCTGGGGAACTCTACCACTGAGTTACTCTCACAACTCTTTTTTATTTTTCATTTGAGACAGGCTCTCCCTAGGTTATCCAGGCTGGCCTTGAACTTGTGACCCTCCTGCCTCAGCCTCCCAAGTTGCTGGGATTGTAGGCATGGACCACTGTGTCTGGGTCTTCATTTCTTTTCATTCTTTTCCTCTCCTCAGAGTATATGTTTTGAAATGATAACCTGTCTTCAAATTTGTAGGTTCTTTCTTCTGCTGGATCAAGTGTGGTGTTGACACATTCTCTTCTGTTTTTCATTTCATTCATTATATTTCTCAGCTTCAGGATTTCTAGGTGGAGGAGGAAGAAGAAGATGAAGAACAGGAGAAAAGAGGAGGAGAAGGAGAATCATTTGACTCTATTAAAGTTCTCATTCTTCTCACTTATTTTTAAAATCTGTTTTATGTATTTTCTTGAAATTCACAGAGCTTCCACAGAACATGTATCTCGAATTCTTTATCATGAAGTTCAGACATTTTCCTTAGCATCAGTCACTGGCATTTTTTTGTTAATTTGGTGATGTCATGCTTCCTTAATGCATCCTTCCTTCTTTCCTTCTTCTTTTCCTTTCCTTCCTTCCTTCCTTCCTTCCTTCTTTCCTTTCCTTCCTTCCTTCCCTCTATCCTTCCTTTCTCCTTTCAGTCCTTCCTTTTTGCAGTACTAGGGATCAAATCCAGAGCCTCACACATGCTAGGCAAGTGTTCTACTACTGAGCTCCACCCCCAGCACTCCTTGATTAATCTTAATCTCTGGGGTCACGTATCAATGTCTATGCAGTTCGGGAAGTAGGTACTTCTTGCAATCTTCATGAATTGACTTTTTCTAGGAAAGCCCTTTGATGGACACAGTGCTGGGGATGCCAGTCACCCAGGACAGCTGAGGCCTTGGGTTCACTAGAAGCCCAGGACCTGCTATAATGAATACAATGCCGGAGCAGGTCAGAAGCCAGAAGTCACCGAGGGCTGCTTTCTGTTCAGCATTGTCCGGGGTCTGAAGTCACCCAGCCAGGGTGTAGGACAGAGATTGTACCCACCACACAAGCCTGCAGCCTGGAGCTCTGTGCTCCCACCTGGTGCCAGGATAAATCTACAGGTTCCCTATATGGGATAAGCCTGAAATGTAGAGCTATGGGGTCTACCAGTGCTGGATTTTGCTTTGCTGGTCTCCTGAATTTGGGCCCAAGGCAAAATCCTATGCTCACTTCCTCCTCTTTCCCCGAAGCCGATAGTTTCTCCCAGCGCTGTGCTGCTTGGGGCTGAAGGGAGGGGTGATGTGTGAAATGTGAAACTGCCATTCTTGTTTAATGCATCTTTTCTTGTTCTTCCACAATCAAGGACTGCAATCTCTCACCTGGCTTCCTTAGTTCTTAGGAAGACATTTTCATGTATGATTAATTGATCAAATTGATGTTTCTGCAAGGAGACAATAACTGAAACTAAGAATATTATTAAACCTTCTAATTTAACCAATTATCATTAAAATTTTGTTTAAAAAATTCAACTGTTCTTTAAAAGAATAATCTGATTTTCTAAGGAGGGACATCTTAATATCACTCCCTGATTGTCTTTCTATAATATTTGGAAGTTATTCCTGGATAGGCTATTTCTGCCTTCTCTACAGTACGCCACGCCTACAGGTTTTCCAGTTCATTTCCTTCCAAATGCAGATTTCAGATCACAACTGATGCTAAGTGAGGGTGACGCAAGAGTTTGACTATCCTAGTAAAAGTTCCCAAATTGAAGAATATTTGAAATTCTTTTCTCAATTGGAAGAAAGTATAAGCTTGTCAGATTTCTGAAATGATTTTTCCACTCAGGGTTCCGCTATTACAACTGTAGACTTCAAAGCATTGAGTCATGAAGGTTCTTCCAAGTTCCTAGTGATATTGAAATTCTCCACATCCCTTGATTTTTTTATGTATTATGTAGGGAATGACTAATCAGAAAGCACTAGCTTTCTATCATGACTCAAAGTTAAGTAGGCCCTGATTGTGTCATTCTGGGGCATAAAATCCTTCAAGGGTTTCCAACTGTATATAGTATAAGATAAAAAAACCTCTCAGAATACCATATGAGCTCTTTATAACCTGGCACCAACTTATCTTTCTGACTTTTCATGTTCACTTCTTGCCAAATATCAAGCTCCCAACATCCTGGATTGTTAATCTCTTTCTCCAAACCTGCCAGGTAATTTCAGACCTCTTTCTCCTACTTCTGTTCTCTCTGCCTGAAAAACCCTGGCTCTCCTAGCTCAGTGGGACTTTCCTATTTCAAAGTCGAGGAGAAAGAGCACCTCCTCTTTGCAGTACTCCCAGATGCCCAAGCAAAATCAATTACGCCATTCTCTGTGACCCGGTAGAACAGGGTGCAGAGCTTCATCATAACCTTACCTGTGAGGCTCTCCTTATGTGTGTCTGTGTTTCTTTCCACTCCACTTGACCTATTTGACACAAATCGTGAGTCTTATGCCTCTTCATATCTATACCAGGACTAAGCATGTTCAATTAAGTCTTCTTGTCTTCTTGGAAATGATAAAATGACTAAATAGAAGATTATAATCATCAGAAACATTTATTCCAAACATGTCAAACATTTAGATTTCTTTCTTTTTTTTCAATGTTTTTAACTGTTCTGCTTCATTTTTCCCTCTGAAAAAAAGATTGTTCTTATAATCTTGCTGCTAGTTTTCTTATTTCTCACTTTAACATGGTAGTTTTTAATTTTTGGTAGACTAAGTTAACTCCACACTACATATTTAACTCTTACCTAAAAAGCTTACATTCGTACTTCTTAAACTGTAATAACTTTTAGATTTTCATTTCAAATATCATTACCTGTACATTTCACTTTATTTGTTTAACTACTTAACTTATTTGGTACCCAGGGTGCTCTATCACTGAATTACATCACCAGACCTTTTTTTTTTTTTTCTTTTATTTTGAGACAGAGTCTCACCAAGTTGGTGAGACCGGCCTTGAACTTGTGAACTTGTGATCTTCCTGCCTCAGGCTTTAAGTCACTAGGATAATAAGCACACCATGTCTGGCTTATGCAAAAAATTTTTAAAACTCTCCACTGTCAAGATTTTTAACTCATCATTTTAAAGTAATTGTTATTAATTTGATACGTCTTCATGCCGCTCATTAATTTTGTTTTAAATTTTTATTAGTTTGGTTTCAACCTGTTATTTTAAGCCTTCTGAAATGATTTCTAACTAAATTTTTATTAAATTCTACAATCTATAAAAGCTTTATTTATCAGTTTGGTTTCTATTGCCTTACATAATTTTTGATCAAAGTAGTACTTGCATATAGTAAAAAATACATTGAGAAATTACTCACCAAGAAAGGTCCAGAATGAAAATCTTACTACCCCACCTTTGGTCTTCCTCCAACAGATCCCCTTCCTAGGGACAACTAATTGAACTGTTTGTGTCTTTAACTTTCTTAGGTTACCATCATAATTTTAAATTATAGACTAATATTTCTAATTTTTTGATTTACCATCTTTCAAGGAGATGGAGCACATGGCATTGAACAAGAAGGTTTGGTGATCATTCCCCCACACACCCCAAGGTGAATGGTTGGTTATTCAGGCACCAAACTATCTTCACAAGAGCCAAGGAAGCCAGGTGAGAGGCGGCAGTACCCAGGTTTAATAGAATAAAAAAGAAAAGATACATTGAAGAAGGTGTCACCCCTTTCCCAGGCAGCACAGTATAGAGATGCCTCCAGTCAGGGGGAGGGAGACGGAATCAAGTCCATGCCTTGGACTTAGCATGGAGTACCAAGTGCTAGGAAGACCGAAATCCATTGGTGGAAAGAATCCCAGGACCTCTACTCCTAGGCCAGCACTCACAGAGTGAACCCTAGAACTGCATTAGCCAGACTGATGATTGCTTCTACCACCCCTCACCCAAGCTTGAACAGCAGAGCGGGAGCAAGACTCCACCCACAGCAGAGCAGGGCACAAAAGTCATAAAGACTTTGCCTTGGAGCTCAGTCCTAAGCCAGTGGTACAGAGCCCCCAGCACCAGGCAGAAAATGAAGACTCCCTATACTCAGGCCAGAGTTTGCAAACAGGGCCTCTCAACCAGCTTGCCTTGGCATCAGGCAGACAGCTGTGCACCAGGAGGACAGACTCAAAATTTTCCCTGCATATTTCTGGGGCACTGTCCCCAAGACTGCGAGGGTCCCTGTGGTTGTGAGACTCAGATGCAACTTCATTTATTATCAGCCTTGGTGGCCAAGGAACTGTCTCCCTGCCTGAAGATGGAGTCTTTAGAATAGCCCTCATGCCAGAGAGGGACACACAGTCCCAGGCTATCAAACTTCTATTCCAGCAGGCATCACCTGTGGCTAGTTGGAGTGCCCTTGGGCCAGGAGTCCACCTCAGCAGTTGGTAGTCCATAGCAGTGTAGATCTTGCTCCTAACCCAGGCCTGCTATCTGGTCTTGGCAGGCTATTGACTTAGTGTGTGACATGACTTGGCAGAATTGGTAGCCACAGGCATGGCATGGGAATCTGGGGCTAGTCCTTCCATGATGATTCTGCTCAGAGCAGGGCAGAATCCTTCAGTGGAAAGGGTATCTGGATCTACCTTGGCTCCAGGGAGAGGTTTATGAAGACAGACTACCCTTTTTAGATTTTACCCCACTTATACTGAACACAACTGTGGATTTGAGACAAAATGGGCTTGGGTCAACCTCTAGTGCTGAAACAGTAACAGCACACCAACAGCAGACTTGCAGCAAACCTGGATTGAGGACACTATCTAGTGCTGAAATAGTGGAAATAACTGCAGCCTCAGAGAAATAATCAGTCCGCTTAGAATTTCTGGAAAAACTAGGCTCAAACAAAGGCAGAAATAAGTAATCCTTCAATGTCCAGCTGATGTCACATACCAACAAACCTCAAAAATTTTCTTCAGGAAAATATGACCTCACTGATCATCAAAATAAAAAGCTGACCAGATGGTAACCAATATGGGAGAACTCTCTGATGGAGAATTGATTTACAACTTTAGATAACATCTACTGACTTTCTGCAATGACAGATGAGGAACTTAACCCCTTTCTGTCACCACCATTGTCTTCTCCACATCAAGGTTTTATTCTTTTTCCTACTTTTATATTGACAAGTTTATGACTTTTACATTCTTTGCTCTAAATGTGTTTTGTGCTTATCTATGCATTAATAATAAAAATTGAAACCCAGTTAAAAAATAGTAATTTGAATACTGTAATTACTCAAAAATTACTCATTAAGGATCAAGTGATGTGAATAGATTCACTGAGAAGATCTCATTTAGGGTCATTGTAGTCTTTAGGCTTAAAAGAGAATTTCCCAAATCCGACATCTTAAATATTCCCTCTTTTAAAGTCTTTTCAACTTTCTTTGCTTCTTCTGGATGATATTTGACCAGTATTCCCTTTTACTTCTCTCTTGAATGTTGGTTTTTGCTTTAGTCTGTGATTTTTTTGGTTTGTTTTTCTGGAGCATCTGCTTTCATTCTTTTTTTTTGTTTGTTTGTTTGTTTGTTTTTTAATGCTTGTGAGGTTTTTAAATACTAACCCTTCTGAATCTCAGGTTTTGGAATATCCCTAATATTTTGGAATATCCCTAATTGTTCTTTTGGAATTTGAGTCTTGAATTCTAAGTTCAAAATTATAAACCCTCATAAATTTGAAGGTACTTTTTTGCCATCTTCTAGAATCCAGGGCTACTAATGAGAATTAAGGCTGACTCCTGTGTCATTGAAATAGAAGTTTTTGATGATTCTTTCTCCTTGATGCTCTTCAGTTTCTCTAGATATGGGGTTTTGTTTTGTTTTGTTTTGTTTTGTTTTTTGCTTTTTTAATGTTAGCAGATTTTCTTTGGGATCCTTTTCAAACTAAATAGTCATGCCTCTGCCTTGGAAAAATTATCTTCTAGTAGATTATAGACTTTTCCTCCTTTTTATTGACTCTATTCTCTGCCTGTAGCACCCCCAATAAAAAAGATGGCAAATACTTGTCCTGCTTAATTTGGGATTTTTTGTTCATTTGCTTGTTTGTTTTGCCTTTGTTTCGGTTCTGCATGAGTCCATTGGCTTTATCACCAGTTCATCAGCACGGCAGCATCGAATCTGTTGAATTATTGTTTTAGTACCCAAAACATTTTAAAGTGCCAGGTACTCTTATTGTCTTCTGTTTGCTCCACGACTGTGACAGCAATCTGCTCTTTCTTATGTATGCACTGTCTTTTCAAATCTCAACAACGTCCTTCATTCATTTCTTAATTGTTTTTTTTTTTTTCACAACAGTCTTTATTTCTTAAAAGAACAATCATTTTGTTAATCGTCATGCTTCTCAGGTATGTGATTTCTTTCCCTTGTGGGTTGATTCATGGACAGAGGTGTGGATCACCAAGACAGTGCTTGGGATGACTTGTGTTCGTGGCTACAATGTGATAATGGAAGAGCTTCACAGTTGATTACTTGGAGGTATTCCATCTTTTCTTTAGTTCTGGTGATGCTGGGGGTCAAACCTCAAGCCTCACCCTTGCTAGACAAGTGCTCTGACACAGAGCTACACCCCAGCGCTGGATGGACCCCTTCTTCAGAAACCTTCCTTTCCAAGCTTGTTTGATTAGAGGCCCTCCGCGTGTCCCAGTTTCCTCAAACTCTGATATGCTTCTCATTCATGGTCTTACCCTCAAATGAGGAGGTATCTTCATGTAGCTAGGTCATTTTGTTTAGACTGTACAACTTGGATTTTTAATGTGGGCCAAAACCCTCTGTTATCTGCTATCTATGTATATATTTTGCAGGAAGAGAGATGAAGCCCAACCAGTCTGCTTGTTCTTCAGTCCTTTGGGTCAAATATATTCAACATGTATTTTCTGAGTAGTATAAAGTAAAAAAAAAAAAAAAAAAGCCTACAACTTTTACCTATCTCTTTATCCATCCCTCTTTGCAATGTGACTTTGGAGTTCCTTATAGTGAGAGCTGGGGTCTATTTCTCTACCTACTTGAATTTGGGCTTGGGTATGTGACTTGCTTTGGTCAATAGGATGTGCTTGTAGACAATAGAAAAGTGACTTGAAACACAGCCCCCCATCTCACTTATACAATGGGTTTACTTTCTCTCAAAGTACCATGAACTCAAAACCCCATAAAGAAGCCCAACCTAGTCTGCTGGATGATGAAAGTCATCCTGTTGCCCTACTCGACAGGGTTCTGGACACTTAGAATGTGGGAAAGACATTTTGCTGCTTATTCATCTGCCAGTCAATTCACAGGTTGATGGTGGATGCTTGAAAGAGCCCAGCAGAGATAAGCTGAGCTCATGCAGATTTGAATCAGTGGACCCAATCAGTGCTAAAGAGTTATCAGGCCACTATGTTTGGGGGATGTTTGTTACACAGTGAAAGTTAACCAGTACAAACACCAACTTGCCTTCATGTTCCAGATGTTGTGGCTACTACGGTGAAGAAAGTAGATAAGGCCTTTGTCCTTAGATGAAAAGAGAAATCAACGAGTGAGATCATTTCAGAGAGCATTCTGTGAAGGAAAGGAGCAGGGTAATGTGATAGCTGGTCTGGCAAGTGTTGAGATCTAATTTAGATATTGTGGTCAGAGAAGACTTCTTCGAGTAGGTAAAGCTTGAGATAATATTTGAATGATAAGGAAGAGCCAACCACGCATAAAGATCTAGGGATAGATTGTTCCAGACAGAAGGAACTTCAAATGCAAAGAGACTGAGCCAGGAAACATGCTTCACATAAAGGGACAGAAGGAAGGCCAATGAATCTGGGGTGTGGAGAGAGTGAATAGAACAAGTGAGCAAAAGAGCCGGTGGGAATGAACTCAGACTATAATTAATCTGTTAATTACCTTCCTGTTATTCAGCTTTTCATCTCTGTGACAAAATACCTGAGAAAAATAACTTAGACAAGAAAAGATACATTTTAACTCATGGTTTCAGAGATTTCAGTCCATGGTTGCCTTGTTTGGACCCAAGTCAAGGAAGAACATCATGGTGGAAGGGTGTGGTGGAGGAGCACAGCTCAGCTTATGGCCACTGGGAAGGAGAGAGAGAGAGAGAGGAAAGGGTGGGGAACATGATAGAGTCCCCATTGGCATGCTCCTAAAGATCCACTCCTTTCAACCAGGTCCCACCTCCTGTGGTTGCCACCACCTCCCATAGTCCATTCATATTATGAATCCATCAGTGGGTTAATCCATTTGTAAGGTCAACACCCTCATGATTCAATCATTTCCTAAGGATCCCCCTCTGAACTGGGGAGCAAACCTTCAAGCCTTCAATGCATGAGTCTTCGGGAAACATCCCATATCCAAACCATAACTTCATTCCTGTCCTTTCTATTTGTGGGCGGGAGCTTGGAGTTTTTTAAAGGACTCCTTGGGAAGGATTCCTCTTCCCACCAGCATTTTGGGCTACAGCTTTCCATGATCCACTTTCTTCATCGATCTGATCCCATCTGTTTCTGTATTCTAGGATTTCTTCAAAATGTCCTTCTCCAGCTGCCTGCCTTTCTAGTTTTCTAGCATTTTTTTATGGATTCCTTCTTTTAAAAATATAGCAGGTTTTACATTTTGCATTTTTAAAGAACTTGGTTTATGTCTGTCCTCAATTCACCATCTTTAATTGAAATTCTCTTATCTCATTTCAAAATTTGTAGCTCTAAGCTCATCTCAATCTATTTTCTTCCCTTTGTTATCCTGCCTTGTTCTCCTTGTTTCTTCCCTTTTACAGCTTGTCTTTACAGCGGCTGGTAAGAGGTGAGGCCTCAATAGGATATTTACTTACTATCCAATAAATATTTATGGAGTACTTTTTATCTGTAATCAGAATTGAGGCCCTTCTCCCTACCAGTTTTCCCTGTTGCTTCCTGCCTTGCGGGTTTCAGTTGTGTTGAGCAAGTCTTGTCAAAATTCCTCACGCTAGGACACTGAGGAGACACAGGGGTTAATTCTTCTCAACCCCTTAGATTTCACGGGAGAAGTAAACACATTATTTGATCACATTTCAGAATCATGCAAACTTTTTTTTTTTAACTCTTTCATTTTCTTTCTATCTACAGGTTCACCTACATCTGTCTCCCTCTGTACCTCTACACCATCTATCTTCATTGAATTTTGGGTGCTACAGTCAATATGGGACAGTAGATTGGATGTCATACCTGTGCAGGATGGATCATGGTACCCTGTTGAAAATGGAAAATCTTTGACCTTCCAGAGTAAGGATGTGGCCTTGGTAGGCGTTATGATGTAAATGTGAGGTATTCCCTGAAAAGTTCATGTTCAGTGATGCAGGAATGGACAGAGGTGAAAGTATTAGATGACAGAGCTGTAACTGAATCCGTGGATCAGTCCATTTGATGTCTTAATAATCTGCATGAATCACTGGGTGGTAAAATGTAGGTAGGTGGGGCATAATTGGAGGAAGCAGTCACTGGGAAGGTGCCCTTGGAGATTGGGTTTTGTCCCCAACTCCTTGATTCTCACTGTCTAATTCCACTGTGGACTGAGCAGCTTCCCTCTGCCATGTCTTTCGGCCATGCTGTTCAGCCTCACTTTGGGCCCAGAGCAATGGAGTTGGTCATCCATGAACAGAACTTCTTCCACCATGAGCTCAACACAGAGCTTCTCCCCCTCTAATTTGTTCTTGTAAAGTGTTTTGCTGCCAGTGATAAAAATCTGACTAACACAGTAGGCATCCATAAAGTGTCCAGGACAAGAATCTTCGCTCATCCCCCGAAAGCAGAGAAATATACTTTTGTACAGAGGTTGGAGCACTTGAAAGCAATATTAGCGATTTCAGGATCCACTACGCGCTCATGATGTTTTCTCCCACAAATCAGTCAGAGGCCTGGCAGAACCTCAAGAGCTCCAGACACTTGCCCTGTCTTGCTGTGGCTTTATGGTAATGCCGAAGCATCACGGCCCTCAATCCTAGACCCAGGAGGGCAGGAACACGCGGATGTTCCGTCCCCCTTTGCCAGGGACACTGTACTCCCAGTTTTGCCTCCAAGCATCTTACATAGCCTGACATTTATCATTTGGTCTCAGCCTACAAGCTGCTTGCTCAGAGGCCTCTGTGCTTTTCTAATCCTCTCTTTCTTCCACCAGCCGATGGGAGACTGTTGGTACTCAGCCCCTTGTCGCTGGTGGCGTGCTCATCCCTCAGTGCCTCTGAGTTCTGGTTGCTGATGCAGCTTCTTTGCCTGGAAGGGTATTCCTGGCCCTAGGGGAGGTCAGTGACAATGACCGATTAAGTGCAAAAGCCTGGCTGCCTGGCTTCAGGTCCGGTCAGTGCTCCTGGGGAGTCGGGCTGAAGTGGGTCTCCAGCTGAGACCGCACCCCGGCTTAGTGTCATCTCCCCTCATCCTATTTCCCTCATGTCCCCTCTCCAGGAAAGCACTCCTCCAACAAATCCTTCTTACAAAGGTCTCCAAGCCCAGTCCTGGGAATCCGACCAAGACACTGACCATGGTCTGATGGATTTCCTATATTTATTGCCGTAGCGAAGAACAACTTCTCTCTCCAAACCCCTCTCTGAACTCTGCGCCTGCGGTGGAGATTCACGTGGAGGTGAACGGGCCCTCTGGGAACTGACCACCCAGTGGCCCTGTCTAAAGCCCAGGAGAGCTTGTCCCTTAGGAGATCAAAGTGGGAAGGGAGAAGGAGACACCAGAGCCTTCCATCCCGGAGGCCACGCTGGCATTTCTGCCTGACTTGAGAAAAGGATTATTTTTTTAGAAGCCTTAATAAAATCATTTAATCTAAAATCCAATATAAATACTACTCAGTGTTAATCTCTAAGAACCAACAAATCAATCTCAGATATGTTCTTTCCCTATAGTAAAACTAATTTGGTGAAGGGTGGGATTCTGGAGAGAGTTTGTTCCCAAAGGGTTCAAAGTTCAAAGCCATGATTTAGCATCTTCTCCCAAACGTGGTCCCCGGGGGATGGAGGGTAGGCACAGTAAGAACTCAAAGAAATAAAACAGAATGAATTTGTATTTGAAGCATCTATAGAAATACCCAATGATGGCATGGACCCACAGGGTGGCTGAGAAATTAGCTTCTGTGTGAATATTTTTAAACACGAGTCGCTGCCACTTCAATGTTCGATTACACATTCAGTATTTACCATTTGTGCTATTTGAATGTGACTCTGAGATGAAACGGTTGCGGGCTTTTGTGTGGAGGCAGGAACTCAACTCATGTTTGAAGTTGGAATGCCGAAGTCGAGGGAGCTGACCGCCAGCACCTGGGTCCAGTAGCTGCTGGAGGGGACCGTTGCTCACCTGGAGGCATTTAGCATCTCCCCAGCTTTAGTGTTGCTCATGGAAGTTGCAGAGGTGGGAGACAGCAGTGGGAGTGTGGAGGAAGGGGACCAGCTATGGTTTGGGTGTGTCCTTTAAAACATGTACACATTGGGAGCTGGGTTTCCAGTGTGGTAATGTTCAGAGGTGGAGGTCGCTGGGAGTGTTGCCCTTCGAAGGAACCGATGTCATTCTCGTGGACACTGGAAGGTTCTTCTAAGAAGGTTGTACAGGAGAAGACTGGTCTGTCCCCAGATTCTGGCTTCATGTGATCTCTCCCTCTCACCTGTTTTATCATCATGATGACATCTACCACAAAGCTCTTACCAGAGCCCAGCTGATGCCAGCACCATGAACCCAAACCTTCACAACTGTGCACTAAATAAACCTCTCTTGTTTATCAAGTTTCCAGCCTCAGATATTCCATTATAGTAACAGAAAATAGATGAATACAGTACCTAATACTACAGCTCCCACAACTGTCAAGGGATCACATGGATGGACTATCATCCATCCTTGCCAGGTACCATGATGGCTGCCTTAGGAACTAATTTTCCAAATACACAATGAAGGAAAAGGAGACACTAGTGCATAGTCTTAATGAAGAAGGTGGAGATCGGACTTGTGTTTGGGTGAATTTTAAGGTGGTCGCCATGGTCATCCCCTCTTTTTCCTCCCAAGTTCTCCCAAGCATCTCAAGAAGTCATTGCTTCACAGTCAGGCAGGCTACTTCCTCCTGATCCCTTATTTGCAGGGAAGGTTTGTTTTCCTTACGTAGCTTTCTTTTCTATACCATCACATCATCATCTTATTTGTGAAGTTTGATACCTTGGACTTTGGCCCCTCTGTCCTTCCCCTGCCTGTATCTTCTCCGGCCAGCATCCTCAGGGTCACCACCCTCTAAAATCCTCTGGCTGTGGCTCCTTGACCTCCTCATCAGACGTGGCCTCCACTTCCCTATCACTTGACTTACAGACCCAGCTGCACCTTGGACCTTAGTTGTATCTGGATGCCCCTCCAGGACCACCATACTGGGACCCTTTGGGTCCCTCTCCTGGGGCTCTGCTACCTAGGTCTCCCTCTACAGCAGCTCGTGCTGATTTTTCTTTATCATGTGAAGCACGTGAGGTTGACTCTCTCAACTCTTCTCTTGTTTTAAAGATGGCAACACCAAAATCTGTGTTTCTTCCCAGCAAGGACGGAGATAGGCCACAGGAAGGGGAGATGTGTCTGCGAATCTGCAGTTTAAAGTCCTGTGTGTTTAGAAGTCATTCTTGTTTGCCTTTTATTTTCCCTATAAAATGTCTTCAAAATCATGTTTTGTGGGGACCAAGTCCATTCAACATGCATTTTCTCAAAACCTCTCTTATCTACATCAAATTTCGGATTTGGTTTGCCCCCCATTTTTCCTTCCCCTCTCAAGAAAAGAACTTGCCATTGACATTATCTAATAAAGTTGAACATGAACATGGCACCTGGCCAGTATTTTCTTCCCTGTCTATTCATTTCCTTGTCCATTTTCCTATTGATGGATTCTATTTCTATATCTCTCGATATTCCAAATAAGATCATAGAAGCCCATGTTTAAACAGCACCAATAAAAGACAAGGGACACTTCTCTCCCTGCTCCTTCTGCAAAGGGTTTGTCTCCACGCCGAGACATGTACTCCATCAAGAAAGGAACCACGGCAACTCGGGAGGTCAGGGCCACCCTGGCGAGTGGGGAACCCCATCCACGGCCATGAGGATGAAACAGTGCAGCTGGTGAAACAGCACTTGGCGTTGGAATTGATAGGTAGGAAATGGGTTGGAAATCCTTTAACTAGTTGTATGTTTTTAATATCCCACGATTTTGTTTTTGATTCCCATCAGCTGGGATAAAAGCAAGAGGATGGAGCCCTGAGTTTGACCTACCCTAAACCCAGTGTGGGTGCTGAAACCTCCCTGTCACGGTTAACTTCTCCTTCTACCTCTTCATCCCTGTTTTCCTGCAGAATCTGTCACCAGTCATGCCCAGGAGTGCCATCCTCAGCCTCTCTGGCCTTGCTTATGCTGACACATGGGAAGCACTGCACTGGTTCTCTTGAGCCTCCTCAATACCCCTGCCTCCATGAAATTCCATTCTCTCTACCTGCTGAGTTCACAGCTGCCTCATCCATTGCCCTCTCCGGTACCTAGAATGTCAGGCAATGCTGAGTAAATTCACAAGGGTCATTTGCTCTTCATCTACCGGGCCCTTATCAAAGGGTCTCTAGTGTTCTCCATCCTTCCCGGGTTGACTACACAGCACATTTTTTTTTTCCCTTGGTTTGAACATCTTTCTTTTTTTTTAATAGAAAATCATAAATTTACATAGGGCAATATTGTTTGATTCATTCTGTTATTTTTCCCTTCCCCCCACCCCTCCAAACCCTCTTTTCCCTCTATACAGTCCTTCCTTCCTCCATTCTTACCACCCACCTTACCCCTAACCCTAAACCTAACCCTAACCCTAACGCTAACCCCTCCTACCCCCCATTATATGTCTTCATCCGCTTATCACCGAGATCATTTGTCCTTTAGTTTTTTCAGATTGGCTCATCTCACTTAGCATGATATCCTCCAATTTCATCCATTTGCCTGCAAATGCCATGATTTTATCATTCTTCATGGCGGAATAATATTCCATTGTATATATATGCCACAGTTTCTTTATCCATTCATCAACTGAAGGGCATCTAGGTTGGTTCCACAATCTGGTTATAGTGAATTGAGCAGCTATGAACATTGATGTGGCTGTATCTCTGTAGTATGCTGATTTTAAGTCGTTTGGGTATAGGCCAAGGAGTGGGATAGCTGGGTCAAATGGTAGGTCCATTCCAAGCTTTCTGAGGAATCTCCACACTGCTTTCCAGAGTGGCTGCACTAATTTGCAACCCCACCAGCAATGTATGAGTGTACCTTTTTCCCCACATCCTCGCCAACACCTATTGTTGCTTGTGTTCTTGATAATCGCCATTCTAATTGGTGTGAGATGAAATCTTAGGGTAGTTTTGATTTGCATTTCCTTATTACTAAAGATGTTGAACATTTTTTCATATATCTGTTGATTGCTTGTACGTCTTCTTCTGTGAAGTGTCTGTTCATTTCCTTAGCCCATTTGTTGATGGGATTGTTTGTATTCTTGGTGTAGAGTTTTTTGAGTTCTTTATAGATTCTGGAAATTAGCGCTCTATCTGAAGTATGAGTGGCAAAGATATTCTCCCACTCTGTAGGCTCTCTGTTCACATTACTGATAGTTTCCTTTGCTGAGAGAAAGCTTTTTAGTTTGAATCTATCCCAGTGGTTGATTCTTGCTTTTATTTCTTGTGCTATGGGAGTCCTGTTAAGGAAGTCTGATCCTAAGTCAACAAGTTGAAGGTTTCAACCTACTTTTTCTTCTATAAGATGCAGGGTCTCTGATCTGATTTCAAGGTCCTTGATCCATTTTGAGTTGAGTTTTGTGCAGGGTGAGAGATAGGGATTTAGTTTCATTCTGTTGCATATGGATTTCCAGGTTTCCCAGCACCATTTGTTGAAGAGGCTATCTTTTCTCCATTGCATATTTTTGGCACCTTTGTCTAGTATGAGAAAATTGTATTTATTTGGGTTTGTGTCCATGTCCTCTATTCTGTACCATTGATCTACCTTTCTGTTTTGGTGCCAATACCATGCCGTTTTTGTTACTATTGCTTTGTAATAGAGTTGAAGATCTGGTATTGCGATACCCCCTGCTTCGCTCTTTCTACTGAGGATTGCTTTAGCTATTCTGGGTTTCTTATTCTTCCAGATGAATTTCATAATTGCTTGCTCTATTTCTGTAAGGTACATCATTGGGATTTTAATTGGAATTGCATTGAATCTGTACAGCACTTTTGGTAGTATGGCCATTTTGACAATATTAATTCTTCCTATCCAAGAACATGGGAGATCTTTCCATCTTCTAAGGTTTTCTTTAATTTCTTTCTTTAGTGTTCTGTAGTTCTCATTGTAGAGGTCTTTCACCTCTTTTGTGAGATTGATTCCCAAGTATTTTATTTTTTTCGATGCTATTGTGAATGGGGTAGTTTTCCTAATTTCTCTTTCTGAAGATTCATCACTTATGTATAAGAATACATTGGATTTATGAGCATTGATCTTGTAACCTGCTACTTTACTGAATTCACTTATGAGTTCTAAGAGTTTTCTGGTGGAATTTCCAGGTTCCTCTAAATATATAATCATGTCATCAGCGAACAGGGATAGTTTGAGTTCCTCTTTTCCAATTCGTATCCCTTTAATTTCTTTGGTTTGTCTAATTGCCCTGGCTAGAGTCTCAAGAATGATATTGAATAGAAGTGGTGAAAGAGGGCATCCCTGCCTTGTTCCAGTTTTTAGGGGGAATGCTTTCAGTTTTTCACCATTTAGAATGATATTGGCCATGGGCTTAGCGTAGATGGCCTTTACAATGTTAAGGAATGTTCCCAGTACCCCAATTTTCTCTAGTGTTTTGAGCATGAAGGGATGCTGTATTTTATCGAATGCTTTTTCTGCATCTATTGAAATAATCATGTGATTCTTAACTTTTAGTCTGCTGATATGGTGAATGACATTGATTGATTTCTGGATGTTGAACCAACCTTGCATCCCTGGGATAAAACCCACTTGATCGTGGTGCACTATCTTTTTAATATATTTTTGTATGCAATTTGCTAAAATTTTGTTGAGAATTTTTGAGTCGATGTTCATTAAGGATATTGGTCTGAAATTTTCTTTCCTTGATGTGTCTCTGTCTGGTTTAGGTATCAGTGTGATATTGGCTTCATAGAATGAGTTTGGGAGGGTTCCCTCCTCTTCTATTTTATGGAATACTTTGGGAAGTATTGGAATGAGCTCTTCTTTAAAGGTTTTGTAGAACTTGGCTGAGAAACCATCTGGTCCCGGACTTTTCTTTGTTGGTAGGCTTTTGATGACCTCTTCTATTTCATTGCTTGAAATTGATTTATTTAAGTTGTGTATGTCCTCCTGGTTCAGTTTAGGTAATTCATATGTCTCTAGAAACTTGTTGATGTCTTCGAGGTTTTCTGTTCTTCAAAATAGCTTCTAATTATGTTTTGTATTTCACTCGTGTCTGTTGTGATATTTCCTTGTTCATTCCGAATTTTAGTTATTTGAGTTTTCTCTTGTCTTCTCTTTGTTAGTGTGGCAAAGGGTTTATCAATTTTGTTTATTTTTTCAAAGAACCAACTATTTATTTTGTTAATTTTTCCAATTGTTTCTTTTGTTTTAATTTCGTTGATTTCGGCTCTGATTTTAACTATTTCCTGTCTTCTACTACTTTTGGTGTTGGTCTGCTCTTCTTTTTCTAGGGCTTTGAGCTGTAGTGTTAAGTCGTTTATTTGTTGATTTCTACTTCTTTTGTTGAATGCGCCCCATGAAATAAATCTTCCTCTAAGTACTGCTTTCATAGTGTCCCAGAGATTTTGATATGATGTGTCTTTGTTCTTGTTTACTTCGAAGAATTTTTTTTATTTCCCTCCTGATGTCTTCTGTTATCCATTCATCATATAATAGTGTATTATTTAATCTCCAGGTATTGGAGAAGTTTCTGTTTTTTATTCTGTCATTTATTTCTAATTTTAATCCATTATGATCTGATAGAGTACAAGGTAGTATATCTATCTTCTTGTATTTGCTAACAGTAGCTTTGTGGCATAAGACATGGTCTATTTTAGAGAAGGATCCATGTGCTGCTGAGAAGAAAGTGTATTCGTTCTTTGTTGGATGGTATATTCTATATAAGTTGGTTAAGTCTAAATTGTTGATTGTGTTATTGAGATCTATGGTTTCTTTATTCAATTTTTGTTTGGACGATCTATCCAGCGGTGAGAGAGGTGTGTTAAAATCGCCTAGTATTATTGTGTTGTGGTGTATTTGATTTCTGGAATTGAGAAGGATTTGTTTGACGTACATGGATGAGCCAATGTTTGGGGCATAGATGTTTATGATTGTTATGTCTTGCTGATTTATGCTTCCCTTAGCAGTATGTAATGTCCTTCTTTATCCCTTCTGACTAGTTTTGGCTTGAAGTCCACATTATCTGAAATGAGGATGGATACTCCAGCTTTTTTGCTGTGTCCGTGTGCATGGTATGTTTTTTCCCATCTTTTCACCTTTAGTCTATGGGTATCTCTTTCTATGAGATGAGTCTCTTGCAGGCAGCAAATTGTTGGATTTTTCTTTTTAATCCAATCTGCCAGTCTATGTCTTTTGATTGATGAGTTCAGGCCATTAACATTCAGGATTATTATTGTGATATGATATGTATTCCCAGTCATTTGACTCATTTTTGTTTTTTGACATGATTTGGTTTCCCCTTTATTTGGCTATTCCTTTAGGCTAGTTCCTTCCGTTGCTGATTTGCATCGTTGTTTTTCATCTCTTCCTCATGGAATATTTTGCTGAGAATGTTCTGCAATGCTGACTTTCTTTTTGTAAATTCCTTTAGCTTTTGTTTATCATGGAATGATCTTATTTCATCTCAAATCTGAAAGTAAGTTTTGCTGGGTATAAGATTCTTGGTTGGCATCCATTTTCTTTCAGGGCTTGTTAAATGTTGTTCCAGGCCCTTCTAGCTTTTAGGGTCTGGATTGAAAAATCTGCTGATATCCGTATTGGTTTCCCCCTGAATGTAATTTGGTTCTTTTCTCTCACAGCCTTTAAAATTCTGTCTTTATTTTGTATGTTAGGTATTTTCATTATAATGTGCCTTGGTGTGGGTCTGTTGTAATTTTGTATATTTGGAGTCCTATAAGCCTCTTGTACTTGGTTTTCCATTTCATTCTTCAGATTTGGGAAATTTTCTGATATTATTTCATTGAATAGATTGTTCATTCCTTTGGTTTGTTTCTCTAAGCCTTCTTCAATCCCAATAATTCTTAAGTTTGGCCTTTTCATGATATTCCATAATTCTTGTAGATTCTATTCATGATTTCTTACCATCTTTTCTATTTGGTCAATTTTGTTTTCAAGGTTAAATATTTTGTCTTCAATATCTGAGGTTCTGTCTTCCAGGTATTCTATCCTATTGGTCATGCTTTCTATGGAGTTTTTAACTTGGTTTATTGTTTCCTTCATGTCAAGGATTTCTGTTTGGTTTTTCTTCAATATCTCTAACTCTTTATTGAAATGATCTCTTGCTTCCTGTATTTGCTCCTTTAACTGTTGATTGGTGCAATCATTTAATGCCTGCATTTGCTCTTTCATCTCCTCGTTTGCTTCCCTGATTGTTTTAATTATGTACATTCTGAACTCCCTTTCGGACATTTCTTCTGCTGTGCTGTCATTGGGTTTTATTGATATAGTATCTAGGTTTGTTTGGGACATTTTCTTCCCTTGTTTTCTCATATTGGTCAGATGTCAGTGGGACTTTGTGATATTGCAGAATTCTTCTATTGGCTTATAGTGTCCCTGTAGATTTCCAGTGTCTCACCTTCCTGCCTTCAGTAGCCTGATGTCTTGGAGTAACTTGATAATGCAGTGCTTCCAAGGAAAGCTGCCCCTAGCCCGCTACTGGTTCCAGGGCTTGGAGCTGGCTCTGTGTGGAAAGGCTTTCACTGGGGAGTCTGCTCCGAGAAGCTAGCCTGGAAAGGTGCTTCCCACCGGAGGGGGCTGGGCTTCGGGCTGCTTGGGGAAGTCCCTGGCTGCCCTGTCCTGGTCCCTGAAGCAACCCATGGGCAGGAACTCGCCGCCCTGGTTCAGGGACTTGAAGCTTAGTTCTGTGCAGAAAGGCTCTCACTGGGGGGCCTGCTCCAAGATGCTGGAAAATCTGGCCCTGTGGGAGGAGCCCACCGCCCGAGTGCGCAGAGCTGCCTGGGGAAGACTCTAGCTGCTCTGCCTTACTCTAATAAGCCACCCGAATCCAGGCCTGCCACCCGGGCAGCGCTTCACCAGGTGGGGGAGACTCACCCCGTGGCTGTGTTTTAGTCCGAGTCTCTCAAAGCCTCCCCTTCTTGAATCCTGGGTTCTGGAGCGACTGGAGATGCAGTCACCCTCTAGTCCGCCATCTTGGATCACCCCGTGGAAAAAGCCTCCCTATATTTTATTTTTATGTGGTGCCGAGGATCAAACCCAGGGCCTCACCTATGCTAGGCAAATGCTCTAACCTACACAACACATCTTTAAAGGACTTCAAACAGGGTCCACTCCTGTCAAGGTCCATCTTCCCCCAAATCACCAAAGTGATTAGTCCCTGTTCTGTTGCTGAACACCACAGACTGGGTAATTTATAAAGAACAGAAGTTCATTTGGATCATGGTTCTGGAGTCTAGGAAGTCCCAGGGCTCAGTGCTGGCATCTGCTCAACATCTGGTGAGAGTCTTCAGACTGGTACAGAGTCCCTGAGGCCATGCAGGATATCCCATGGCAGGAAGGAGCAAGCTTACTAACGTGGACTGCTCTTCTTTTAAAGCCACGGATGCAATCATGAGGACCGTCACTCTCATGACATCATATAATCCTAATTACCTCCCAAAGGCCCCGCCTCCAAAAGCCACGAACATATGACTATGGAATTAAGTTTTGACATGAGCTTTGGAGGGGACCAGCTCCCAGACCACAGCACCCTTCAGAATCATATTTTGTAGGGACCGAGTCCATCCAATATAAATTTTCTCGAAGCCTCTCATTGCTCTGTCAGTTTGCATTTGCATTTGTCTTCTTGACCTCTTGTCTCCCGGCTTTGAGAGAAGCCATTTCCATTGGCATTATTGAACAAAGTTGGAAATGTGCCATGGACATGACACAGTGTTTTTTTGTCCCCTCATCTCCTAGTCTGCTTTCCTATTGATTTATGCCACTTATTTTGTATGGAGGGCTTCCTTATTTATTTGGGGAGAAGACTTTTGAGAGAGTCCTACTAATTACCTGTGCCCCTTCTCTCCAAAATAGAAACCTCCTGCAAATCAGATCAGGTATGAGAGACCATGTGAAGTGTTCAGCAGGGAAGGAGGAGTGTATATATTGTAACGGAGTAGTACTCAAAGTCAGTTGTGGGAAGGAGAAATGATTGATTCACCAGGGATTGAGGCAGGAGAGTATTGTAGAAAGGTGTGGCTGAGCCAGATCTTAGAGAATTAGCAACTCAGCAGACATGGAAGGTGGAAGGTATCCACTAATATTAGTTAAGTTAGTGTTACGGTTTACATATGAGGTATCCCCCAAAAGCTCCTGTGTGAGACAATGCAAGAATTTTCAGAAGTGAAATGATCCAATTATGAGACGTGTAACCTAATCAGTGGATTAATCCACTGATACGGACTGACTAGGTGGTAACTCTGGACAGGTAGAGGTGACTGGAGGAGGAAGGTCACTTGGAGTGTGCCTTTGGGATTCATATTTTGTCCCTGGGGAGCAGAACTCTCTCTCTGCTTCCTGGCCCCCATGTCCCTCAGCATGAGGTTCTGCCTCACTCAGGCCCAGAGCTGTGAAATTGGCTGACCATGGACTGAACTTCAGAAATTGTGAGTCAAAATAACTTTTTCTCCTCTGCATTGTTCTTGTCAGGACTTTTGGTCACAGCGATGAAAAAGCCAACTAAAACAATTGGTGAAGGAAGGATTCATCACATAGAGAAAACAACATGTTCATTAAGAGTCTCATGGTTTGAAAAAAAAAAAAAAAAAAAGCTCAGTTTGTTCAGGAAAATTGCAGATTCAACATAGCTAAGCCAGGTGGGAGCAAAGAGTGGTGACAGGTGAGCCTGAGAGCCACACACGGTGACACAGCAACTAGGGAGGCTGAGAGAGAAGAATCCCAAGTTCAAGGCCAGCCTGGGCACTTTAGCAAAACCCTGCATCAAAACCCAAAGTAAAAAGGGATGAGGATGTAACTCAGTGGTTACACGCCCCTGGGTTCAATTCCCAGTACTAGCAGTCAATCAATCAATGAGAGCTTGAGAGCTCAAAAATAAAATTAAGGAAAACAGGATGAAATAATGATACTGATAAAAGCAGAAAATATTGGTTTGGAAGTCATAAAAAGCAGTACATAGAATTGACAAATAATTTCAAGAGTTGCTTCCTTCAGAGAAAGAACAAGAGAGGAGGAAAAACCACAGAGAGATGGAAGGAAGAAAGGATGAAGGAAGAGAAGATGTATAAAGTTCTCATAATCTAATCATGGGAAAATTAAAAATACATAGAAAGTAAATTTACTGGAGATACATTTTCAAAGTGTTTAACACTTGCCAGGTCTGCACTGGGTGTTGGGTAGAAAGAGCTGTACCAAAGGTATGGCCTCTGCCTTCCAGAAGCTGAAAGTCCTACTTTGAATATATAATTTCATGGAGAAAACACAGCGAAAACTGAGAGTGGTGCAAAGACAAAGTAAAAACTACAATGGGAAGTAATAGCAAGGTCATGAAATAAGGGGGGGCTGAGCCACATCCCCAGCCCCATTATATTTTATTATGAGACAGGGTCTTGCTATGTTGCTAAGGTCCTCACTAAGTTGCTGAGGCTGGTTTTGAACTCGCGATCCTCCTGTCTCAGCCTCCTGAGCCATTGAGATTATAGGCGTGTGTCCTCGTGCCCAGCTTGGAAATATATTTAAGTCAAAATCTATAGAAAGAATTTGCCAAGCAAAGAGTGCCCAGAAAAGCAAGTCAGGTAGAAAATAAGCCTGTTTGAAAGTCTTGAAGCAGAAAAGAAGTTCAAGTTCAAGTAACTAGAAGGGCGTTAGGGATGGAGCAAACAAGGAAGCAAAGACCTGGAAGGCTAGTAAATGGGGTGACCTATAGTTCCTGCTGGGTCAGGATGCAGGGGAGATGGATCTGGGATGTGGGACTTAAAACCTGTAACTCCCCTGGGAAAACATGGGTGCACTGGTCAACCTAGAAGAACAACATGGTACCCTAAGTGGAACAAAGGCAGAGGATGAAGAAGAAGGGATGCATTCAAAAATGTTCAGGGGTAGATTGACAGACCTTGATGATGTGTGAGAACCAGGCAAGTGGGTGAGGCTGGAGGAAAAATCAAGAATGAGCTCAGATTTTTCAGGCTTTGGAAATGGGGTGGGTGGGAATATGCACCAAAAAAATGGCAGAATTTGTTCTTTGGCATCAACTGTCAAATCAGAGCTCCAGATTCAATCACTACTGGTTACCCTGGGGAAAAAATGTGGGTACGCTCATCCTTTCCATCCATGGAGTGCAAATGAAAAGTAGAGGGAAACCCCAAAACTGCTCAAGGAAGCATTCCAAAGTCAGTTACAACCTTTAAAGGGGAGCGTTCCTCAGCCTCAGCCTAATAAGAGGGTAGGACTCAGGATAAGGAGGAGGAGAAAACCAGGCAGGCTGTGTTACAGATGGCTGCCCTCCTGCCTTCAGAAGGCATGTCAAGAAATGTGTTGTTCTTGCTCCCCAGCCCTCAGACTCCAATATTTAACCCAGAGGAAATGGTAACTGAATTATGAAGTCCTTTCAAAACTAGACATTTGACACATCTGTTATAGGAGCCTTACAAAAAGCACACTGGTTGCCTGTAAATTTTATAATTATGTTAATTCAGACTCAAAGACACTCCCATGAATTTTTTTAAAAAATGTTTCCAACTCAGATCACAGAGTTTGTTCTGCCTGCCGTGGAGATGTGGGGAATATTTGCTGTGTGCACTAAATTCTCTTCTTTAGCTGTCCATGTCAGGAGAGCAGAGGACTAGAATGAAGATGAGCACCAGAGACTGAAGATGAAAGTTTATTGAATATGGAGGCTTAATCCAGGTTCAAGTGCACAGTCCCAGGGAGACCTCAGTCAGGTGTCCAGGCAGGTGAGAGCTCACTTTCTGACGCCTCTGCATTTCTAAAGAGAAGAATGCTTTCCTTGGGCACAAAAGCAGAATGCTAGGATCAGGATGGACCACCAGAATGATTCAGTTCGCTCTGTTCATTGAACAAATGTGTATTGAACACCTACTGTATACGAAGCATCCTTCTGAGGAACATGGGATAATCCCTCTTCCCAGTGGTTTCATATTCCAAAGGGAGAATTCAAGAAATAATAAAAATAAGCAATAAACACCAATATGTCAGTTACACAGGACCAAGGTGTAAACTGTTGTATAACAAAAGAGAAGGGTAGACAGAGTAAATGGCTAGATAGTGGGGTCAGAGGCACTGCATGTAATTTAAATATGGTGAGCAGGTAAGCTTGCGTGGTGAAGATGATGTATGAACAAAAGATGAGGTGAAAGACTTAATCATGGAGATCTCTGGAAGGAAAAGGCTGACTGATTTTCTCCCCCTTCCAAAATAGTCCAGATCTCTCTAAAACAGGACCTTCAGACAAACACACCACTAGGTTGGGGACTTGGGGGGCTTTGCTTCTGTCTTAGTACGGAGCCTTGCGCCTTATCTGTTTGCTCTCTAATACTCTTCCCCTCAATGCCCCCAGAGATCTTGCCATATTGAGGCCAAACAGAAGCTTATGGAATGGTCTGTTTGGGTGTCTATATGGGGTGGTGTAGAAGCTCAAAGACTAGAGCCAACAGGGTCCAAAGCTGACTCTGCCCTAAATAGCCACTGCTCCTCGGGCAAGTTCTTTTACTCCGTGAGTCTCAATTTTCCTATCTACTGACTAGGTGAAGATAGCAATATCTATGAAATGGGATTTTCATTAGTATTACCAGAGAAATCATATGGAGGGTACTTAGCAGAGTATTCAGCACCCTGTAAGCACTTAATTAAAGCACCTCTTTCGGATGGCCCCGTATTGGTGCCATTTGTTTGGGCCCCTCATTGGTGCCCTTTCTCTTCCATCCTGGTTTACACAGTGCCTTAGAGCCCAGCACATCTAAGTTGGGTCTTGGATAATGGAAAGCAATTTGTCCAGGAATACCAAAAAAACACACCTCGACCTCCCCCTGCCGGAGAACTCGCTCTCCTCATCTGGCTAACAAGTAACCACCCATCCATTCATGATGATGAGGAGTTCATGGGCGAGCACACACACACACACACACACACACACACACACACACACACACACCACAATCTGACTTTACTCCCCTTTTACTGAATTTGCTGTGTGGGGAAGAGGAGAGAGATCCTAGTATTGGAAAATGTGGGATATCATTTTCTTTCTTGCAATGCTCTGTTACAGGCAATTGTTGCTTATCGAATTAGTTTCTGGCCCTTTGCTTCAAAAGGTGTACTTTGTCTAAAATTTAAATATAATAATAAAATTAATTCTCCAGTGTGTTTGGCTGCAAGAGAAAGAGAGGATGTGATTCTATATATAGAAGGGCCTCATAAAGAGAATCAAAACCTGGATCCCAAATGCTTTGCAGTGTGGAGAGAAAGTTAGGGATCAAATGCAAACACCTATTTCCAAATCTCCTTACTCACTGCATTTTAGGGTTGAGGAGCTAGCATGGCAGCTGTACTTAGATTTGGTTAATTTTAGTCTCTGACAGCTTATGCAAGAAATCACAGCTACCCAGGCTTTCTAGACATTCAATCAACAAGGAGGTGGTTTTCACCCATTAGTATCTTTCAGTCTCTTAAGGTTGAGGAACTAAGGGTGGGAACCACATCTTAACCCAGGAGAAATTGGTGAAATGATCATTCTTAGTGTGAACACAGTTGCTCACCCTGTTTTTTATCCAGGGTTACCAAGATATGGTTGAGGAACCAAATCCAGTCTACTGCCTGTTCTTGTTAACAAAACTTTGTAAATCAAGTTTATGGTTAACCCCTCCTAATTCTACAATGCCCCCCTTACTTTGTTAAATAAATGCCCACAGATGATCAGAAAATCTGGTCTATTGCCCACTTTCCTGGTGGAGAAGTTTGTGATCTAGAACAATCATTTGCAGATGACAGCTTTCAAGGCAATTCCAGTTCATTGTTTGATTTTTTTGCTAATAAAGTTTTATTGGAACACAGCCATGCCCACATAATTTTTTTTTTTTTTTTAATGTACTGTCTGGGGGTACTTTGGGATACAAAGGCAGAGTTGAGTAGTTGCAACAAAAACCCACAAAACCTATTTTATTTATTACCTGGCCCTTTATAGAAAATTTTGCTGACCCCTGTTCTACATGAATGATAGTTTGGAAGCACTTGTGCCTGAGAAGGCTGTGCTACAATTAAGTCGTCACCCAAAACATGGTTATAGAACCCTGCACACACACTCAGATGGATCTAGTGACAAGCACTGGAACAGAAACATCCATCTTGCTGCTGCAGAAAGAGATTCTGTCACCCTGAAGCCCAGATGTTAATATAAAATTGATTGGTCATGTAATTTTATTTAGTATTTCATTTCCGAATTTTTTTTAAGTTAAGAGCTAAGAGAATACAGGCTTTGGGGCATCATCATCATCTACTTGTAAATATTGAACTTCCATTTGCATAACATAATTTAAGTGACCCCAGAGCTTGGGAGAAGTTTCCTAAGGGCACCTGCACATGACCTGGGCTTGAGAAACACAGGTGATTGCCCTGCCCAGCAGCCCTGAGCCCTGCTCTCCCTACTGTTGTCTCTCTGCTCTAATCTTCCTCCCTGAACCACAGATCAGCAACTTTCTCTTTCAAAAGCAAAGACTAAGTGTTTGAGGCCTTTCTAAATGGCAACCCCTTGGCTCTGCTCTTGTAGCACAAAATCAGCCACACAGAAAGGATAAAAGCAGGTGTGGCTGTATTCCACTAAAACTTTATTTATGGACCCCGAAATCTGAATTTTATGTGATTTTTCCCGTGTCACAAAAATATGCTTCCTCTTTTGATCAAATGTTCATCATTGCAAATGGCAAAAATGATTCTTATCTCATGTGACATACAATAAAGACAGGAGACCAGTTGGGAACTGCGGATCGTACCTAGCTTATCACGGCTTTTGGGTCCCTGAATGGATCTTTCTAAACAAAACATTGCTTAGTGTATTTGGTCCTGTGTTCCATGTAGGATTAGGTCCCTTTGCCTAGGCATGGCCTTCAGTCCTTCAGAATGTTTCCCCACCCATTTTCTTTTACACTTCACCATGAAATTTTTGACCTGAGCATTGTGGACTAGTTATTGTTCTCTTGTTATTCTGTTGCTATTGTGAGGTTAGCTTGATTTTTCCAAGCCTTGCAACTGCCCATAGCCTCATTCTTCAGCTGGCAAAGCCCTCAATGTTCTCCCCAACACCTCTGTCTTGTACAGTGCCACCATCTCACGCAAAACTACCTGTGTGCTTCTCCACTCTCACCCGGAGATCAATATCTCTATTGCAGGTAGCACTTATTATGTGGGATTCTAATTATTTATCTAAGTGTTTATTGCCTGGATCACCTGGGCTTGTAGAGAGCAGGAATTACAGCAATTCATCTCCATATACTGGACATCTACAACAGTATCCTGACACCAACTAGATGCTCAACAAAGATTTGCTTAGTGAATGCTCCAGCAATTATTATTAATAGAAATAATAGCTTCTATTTATTGAGTGCTCTGTACATTGCAGCCACTGAACTTATGACTTTGCGTATATGATCTGAGTTAGTATATCAAATTCAATGTCTTTCCCCCTCCCACTCAGTTTTTTTTTTTTTAATTAGGTTACAACGCCTTAATTTCACCATGAATGTGCTGTGTATTCAACGGTGGAATTTTAGCCATCAGAAACAGGCGGATAGGGAAAATACCTGGGTCCCTTCAATCACACGGTACCTTGCAATCAAGCCAATTCCATCTGCTTATTCTATACAATCCCTGTGCTCTACACAAAAGAAAAGCTTACCAAATTTGTATTAAAGAAAAGGTAAAAATGAAGTGTTGGCATTTCAGCAGAATTCTGCATCATCTTTGTTACCGGGCAAAATTAGGGGTATGCTCTGCATTAGCAGAGTTGCTGGAACATAAATGAAGCCCAAGTTGAGTCAAAGAGAGCCCCAGGGACCTGACTGTGCATTCTCCTCCTGGCTGAGGCAAGAAGAGAGTCCCTTTGTTTGGCTGTGGTTGCTTTCCAAATTTAGAGAGTCCTTAATGACTCTTCAACTGTATTACATCCTGAGAATAATTAGTAATGCTGCCGCTGGCAGCTCAGCTCCAATCAATCAAGCATGGTGCACGATATTCGCAGTCAATCCAGAATCCAAACCCATGCCAGGGAGGAGAAGGTATCTCCCTCAAGGTGCCGTAAAAGCAGGAAATTCTTTAGAGAGGCAAACATTAAGTAAGTAAGAGGTCCGGGTTAGCTTTTGTGTAACTGTAATTCGTCTTTGTCTCGTTCTTCAAAGGTTGGGGGGTAAACGGCAGAAGTCTTTACAGAGAAATCACATAAAGAAGCAAAGCAGGAGAGATACTGAATTTCTCTGAAGGCTGGAGAGAACACCGCCTTTTCTAGCTCCCAGTTCCCAGGCTCCTTTCCAGAAAAGTTCTTTCCTCTTTTGTGGCGTGCACAGTGCTAGAATCTGGAGCAATTACAGGGCAGGACCATGGACAGCGTTTACCCTTGCATGGCGCAGGCGTGAGACAAGGCTCTGAGCTAAAGAAGAGAGAAGATTTCACGCTTTGGGGAGGCCGTCCTGTAAGGCTGAGAAAGGTGAGCCCACAGAATTATCCATGGCATTTGATCATGCAGGGACAAGGCCGGTGACACAGTGAACAGGAGACGTAGTTGAGAAAATGGTATAGACAGGTTTTATGAACAATTTCTGTGAACATAGAACCAAACTGGCAATCGGTTGCAGGGGATAGTGGGACCTTTGGTTTTTGTGAGGTTGTTTGATTTTTTAAGATGGAAGAGCTGGCTCCCACACGGCGCAGACCTCCTCGATTCATAACCAAAGGACTTAAAGTCAGCATACTGTGGTGACACAGCCACTTCAATGTTTATAGCAGCTCAATTCACAATAGCTAAGTTAGGGAACCAACCTAGATGCCCTTCATCAGATAATGGATAAATAAAATGTGGTATATACACAATGGAACATTACTCAGCCTTAAAGAAAAATGAAATTATTGCAATTGCCGGTAAATGGATGGAACTGGAGAATACCATGCTAAGTGAAATAAGCCAGTCCCCCAAAACCAAAGACTAAATGTTTTCTCTGGTAAGCAGATGCTGATTCATAGTTGCAAATGGGATAGAGAAGAATGAAGGAACTTTGGATTGTGCAGAGATGAGTGAGGGAAGGAGAAGAGACATGGGGATCGAAAAGAGGATAGACAGAGACAGGCATTATTATCCTATATATGTGTATGATTTCACTACAGGTGTGACTCTGCGCCATGTACAGTCAGAGGAATGAGAAGGTGTGCTCCATTTGTGTGAAATATGTCAAAATGCATTCTACTGTTGCTTATAACTAATTTGAACAAATTTTTAAAAACAAAAAAATTGAAAAGCAAAAAAAATGACAGAAGAGCTTATCCATTTAAATTCAAAGAGTATTTTTGATGTCCACTACTGATCTATGCTCTCTCTATATCAGTGCCTTGTCCAAAACACCATGTACACAGAACCCTAAGGGGAGTCGAGTCTCGCTTACTTCACTGGCGTAACACATTCCAGATTCATCTTTGTTATTTTGTGTATCAATAGTCCAATCCCTTGGATGTATTACAGTTTCCTTATCCATTCACCAGCTGAAAGGCATCTGTATTGTTTCCAGGTTTGGATGTTTATAAATAGAGCTGAAGTAAGCATTCACCTGCAGATTTTTTTTTTTTTTTGAACCAGAGTTTTCCTAGGTCTTGAATAAATACTCAGGAGAGGGTTTGCTGGTCCTATGGTAAGTATATATTTAACTTTAAAAATAAGTTGCCTAACTTTTCTCTAAAATGGGTGAATGGCTTTTCAGAATGTAAGTTTTCCAAAAAGTCTGAATGAAATTAAAGTTTATGCAAAACCTAAGACAAGGGTCTTTGTAACTAGAAAGAAAGCAGAAGTACAGAATGGAGTGGGTGTACATGAATCCTAAATTTTTTTTTTTTTTTTTTTTTTTTTTGGTACTGGGGATTGAACCCAGGGTCTTTTAATCACTGAGTCACATCCCCAACCCTTTATTTACTTATTTTTTTATTTTGAGACAATGTCTTGTTAGAAATGAGGCTGACCTTGAACTTGTGATCCTCCTGCCTCAACTTCCCAAGCCACTGGGATGACAGGCATGCTACTTTTTAATATGAAATTTCTTGGTTCAAGTATGTCAAGTGGTATCTTTCTCTTGAATGGACCCTGAATGATAAAAGAATCACTTAACTGGGGATACTGAAATCAGAGAACAATAGTCAAAAATATTTGAGCAAACACATTGGAAGCACACAGTTTTCATGGCTGAACTCGAGCTTTGGAGTGGAAGAGGTGATAGGACAGGGTGCAGGTGGCTGAGCTGGAGTGAAGGATAAGGTTATTAGATATACCAAAACCATCAATCAGAGATACAGCATAGAGGTTGACTAGTGGGCCATTGAAGCCAGTCCAGATCTTGGCAACCACCTGGAAGGTGGAGACACAGGACTGATATAAAGAGAAAGCTTCAGGATATCATTAGATAAACGTGATAAGATGACCTAGGATGATAGAGTGAGTTCAGCAGATTGAGATTCAGAATAGTTTTATTTTTTTTTTTTTCCCCTCTCTCTCTTTTCTTAATGAGGTGAAGCAGTGGTTGGAAAGTGCAGAGGGAGGTAACAAGGACCACAGTAACCATACCTTCTGGCCCCTGAGGCACAGAAGTGCAAGAAAATAAATCACTTTCCTCTGGGAAATTGCTACGGATGTGGTGTGCTCAGGGGACTGATGGGTCAAGGCCACCGTGAATTTGGGAAGCACTTTCAAATCAACTTGTAAGTTATGGATTACATCAGCATCCGTGTGAATTTGTGACACTGATGTCCAAGACAGAAACTTTTCATTCTGCATGGAGTACCTGGTGTGTGTGTGTGTGTGTGTGTGTGTGTGTGTGTCCCTAGATAGATATGTAAGTAAATGTTTGAATATATGGATCCTAGGGGCTCATTGCAATGAATTTCAGGGACATAGGTAGTCATAACTCACAGGTTGGGATGCATCTGGAAGGTTCTTCCACTTCTGACGTTTCTGGGTTCTCTTCCCGGATTTCCTGGTGAGGTTCATGAGGCAGCCCCTGGTGAAAGCGTCACCTCTTTTGTCACACTGGAAGTTCCTATTTTCAAAACAGCAGCTAGATGCAAGCTGAATGGGGATGATCGTGGAGTCCCTGCATGGGTTCCAGGGCCCTGGCTCAACAAGTATATCAATGTGGCTGTGCTAAGCTTGCATTGGACCAGATCGCGCTGGCGGTGCACCCCACTTCTCCTTCTGACTGATGTCCGGCATCAGGACAGCTCCTTTTGAAATGAATAAGCTGCTGAGGTTACAGAGGAGTGATGGAGGCAGGTGTCACAAGAATAATAAACCATACTGAGATGCATGGCCACCTAACAAGAAAGTGGGAAATTCTTTCTCCTTCTCCTGCTGCTCCTCCTTCTCCTTCTCCCTCTTCCCCTTTTCAGTGCTAGGGATGGAACCCAGGGCCTGGTGGACGCTAAGCAAATGCTCTACCCCTGAGCTACACCGACAGCCCCCAAAAGTGATGCAGTGACTTGTAAAGCAGGTCAATAAATAAATATAAATTTCATTAACTATGCTTCTATATTTATGTCATTAATAAATTATTGCTAAAGGGGAAAACAGTGGTGATAGTTCTTTATTTCATTTATTTGTAAAATGATCGAGTTTGCAAATGAACCACGGGTAGTCAGTCTCTCTGTTTCCCTCTCTCTAATTATCCGTCCACTGAGTTTTCTCATCATCAACAATTATTCTTTAATGAGGTGCACAGCACCAGGAATGATTGGTGAGAAACTGCATGCTAGTTGTGTGTTTGAAAACTTCCGTTCTTAAGAAATACAACATATAATGACAAATAATTGAACAAGAAATGTGCCATTTCTGTATAAGTGATGTTACATAATCTTACAGAGGCATATCTAAAAGTTTAGATAAATGAAAAAAAACATCAAAATCCTGAGTAGAATGTTTCAATATGATATCTCCAATTACCTCCAATCTTAGTCCCAAAAGGATTTCTTTGGATCTTGACAATAACTGTCTAATGCTCATCTAGAATAATATTCTGCCAGAAATAGAGAAGATAATTTTGAGGTGAAAAAAGAACCTTGAGAATTAAATAACAGCATGTCTCATAAAGCTATAAGTATTGAAACAGAAAAATGGTGATAGAAGGAACACACAGTTCATTGGAATAGACTAGAGTGTTCAGAAGTAGGTCAAAGATGGCAGCCATGGGGGTGAATGCCTGTAATCCCAGTGACTCAGGATGCTAAGGAAGGAGGCTCAAGACTTTGAAGTCAGCCCCAGCAAATTAGTAAGGCCCTAAGCAACTTGGCAAAACCCTGTCTCCAAATAAAAATATAAAAGAGCTGGGGATGTGACTCAGTGGTTTAATTAAAAAAAAAAAAGAAATAGGTCAAAGAAAATTATTAATAAATTTAGAATATGTCAAAAGTGGCCTTTCACATTTATAGGGACAATGATTTGAAGACTGTTGCTCAATCATCTGGAAAAAAATTTGACTTACATGGTTGAGTGCATACAGGGGAAAACCTTTTCTAATTAAGTCACAAAGGTTATGGTATCCAAAGTTTGCATGAGAAATATTTTTAAAATTTTGCAAAATATGAATGCCTTTACAGTGATTTTACAAATAAATATAAAAGGATATCTGCCTCTCCAAAAGTGTCAAGACATGAACAGAAAAATATTTACCTACAAAGATACATAAATGATCAAATATGAAGATATCCAATTGCATTAGTCATCAAAAAATACAAATCTGACAGTTAGCATATTGAATGCATTATTCAATCCTAACATCAAAGGATTTGATGACTCACTTGAATTTTCTGAATCATAGTATATATTGCCCACCCCAACCATATTGCATAGCTCAAGGAGAACCTATCTCTATTTTCTGCTTGCAATCACCACATGTTGTCACATGGTGTGTGGATCAGAAATTCAAGTCATTTTCCTTACATCCCACCTGACTGCTGCATGAGCAGATTGGTCACCCAGAACCATGTTTTTCAGTAAAAATTCAAGTGGACTGCCTGAGGGATATCTGTATTGGCTCTGGCCTTGGATATTTGAACAGTGGATCACAAGCTTGCCTTCCCTCCTACCTGCCTGGACCAAGTTTTCAATCCACTACCTTCTGACCCTATTTATGAGACTCTGTGCCTGAATTCCCAATGTGAGTCCTCCTGGTTAAAGCATCTGTTGATGTACCTTCTTCAACTTTGAGCTCCTTGGACCTCAAATCTCAGCTCACAATTTTTGTGCATATGGACTATATTTATTGACACCTTTAATAGAACTGAAGTATTTATCTATCACAGTGGCTTGTGGTAATAGTTCCTGGCCTCCTAGCATGCTCAGTTACAGATAAAATAATCCTTCAGGTGTCCAGTCCAGTGTTCAGAAGAACTAGTACATTAGAATCCTCATATTTACCATCCAATGGGAACTGACACAGTCTTGCTTCCCTGAGCTGGATATTTCCTGTGCCCTGGGTGGGCCCTTGGCTATTGATTCTTCCTGACTCTGACTCAGCCACTTGCCCATTTCAGAACCAATCATATTGCCAGGAATATACAGGGGTTCTGTTAGCCAGGTCTGGGTCAGGAGCTAGTAGGAGAAAATTAGCTCTGTTCAAATTATAGAGACAAAAAATAAGCAAAAGGTTGGTTTTCCAGTGTAACCCAGGGGGCTATTATTAAAACAAGAATGAGAAAATAATTATGAGTCCAAAGAAAAGAAGTTTCTGTTATGATTTGGACATGAGGTATCTCCCCCCACAACTCCTGTGTTAATGTTCAGGAATGTTCAGAGGTGAAATGATTAGATTATGAAAACTATAACCTAATCGGTGAATCATCCATTTGATAGATTAATAATTTGAATGGACTAACTGCATGGTAGCCATAGGCAGATGGAGTATGATGGAGGAGGTAGGTCACTGGGAGTATGCCCAGGAAGTGCTTACCCTCTCTGTGATGCCTTCTCCTCTTTCACTCTGCTTCCAAGCCTCCATGAACCAAGCAGCTTTCCTCTACCATGCCCTTCTGCCATGATGCCCAGAGTGATGGAGTTGGTAACCATTGATTTAAATCTCTGAAACTGTAAACCAAAATAAACTTTTCCCCTGCTAAGTAGTTTTTTTCATATATTTTGGTCACAGAAACAAAAAGATGACTCACACAAAAACTGGAGCCAAAAAGTGGTATCATTGCTGTGTCTAACTCGATTATGTATTTCAGTAGCTTTGGGACTTGTTTGTGGGAGAAGTTGGAAACATTTTGAAACACAGAAGGGAAGAAGCCTTAAAATGTTGCAAGTGGAGTTTAATTGGTGATTCTGGTAGGACCTCAGAAGACTGGAATGCCAACAGAAATGTAGACATAAAGATAGGGCTCGGAAAGCTTGGAATGGAACCACCATTTGACCCAGCTATCCCACTCCTTGGCCTATACCCAAAGGACTTAAAATCAGCATACTACAGAGATACAGCCACATCAATGTTCATAGCTGCTCAATTCACAATAGCCAGATTGTGGAACCAACCCAGATGCCCTTCAGTTGATGAGTGGATAAAGAAACTGTGGTATATATATACAATGGAATATTACTCTGCCATGAGGAATGACAAAATTATGGCATTCGCAGGCAAATGGATGAAATTGGAGAATATCATGCTAAGTGAGATAAGCCAATCTCAAAAAACTAAAGGACGAATGATCTCGCTGATAAGCGGATGAGGACATACAGGGGTGGGGGGTAGGAGGGGTTATTGTTAGGGTTAGGGTTAGGTTTAGGGTTAGGGATAAGGAGGGTGGTAAGAATGAGGAAGAAAGGAATGTATAGAGGGAAAAGAGGGGTGGGAGGGGGGAAGGGAAAAAAATAATAAAATGAATCAAACAACATTGCCCTATGTAAATTTATGATTTTTAATTAAAATTAAAAATTAAAAAAAAAAGATAGGGCTCATAAGATTTTAGAGGGGAACGAAGACTCTGTTGGAAATTGGGCTTGAAGCCATTTGTGTTACAATCTGGCAAAGAGTTTATTGGCATTTTGCCTATGTCCTAAGACTTTGTGTGGCTGAATTTAAAGTAATGGAACTAAACTGGTGGAGGAAATTTCAAGTCAGCACAGCATTCAGGTGGTGGCATGGGTGTTGCTGATAACTTTTAGCCAGGTTTACTATGAGAACCAAGAACAAAACAACTGAGAGGACATATTTGAAAAATTTGCTGTTTGGCCAGAAAGGTGTGGTGTAAAACTGGGGCAGAGGGAGATATGATTGTTAAAGAGATTACTGCCACTAAAGAGAAGCTAAGCACTATGCATAGAATCAGTAGGAAAGATGCCTTGAGGGCATCTCAGGCTTCAAGGATATAGAAATGAAAACTCATTGAAGAAAACATGGTGGCACCCTGGTTACACAGGAGTGCCTAAAACTCTGTTTCACCAGGATTTATTTCACCAAGCTCAGCTGATCAGGCACTTGGAGACCAATGCAGCCATGACTACTGCTGAAGCTGGTGGCAGAACTCAGTTTTGTCCATGTGGCACTGGTTCTTTAGGAATGCAGGATGCTGAAGTCAAGAGATCATGGAGGCTTCCACTTAAAACAAAGTCCTGGGAGGCCAGGCAAAGTGTAGCAGGGGATTGGAATCCCTGTGGGTAGCCCCTGAGAGGGTGACACATGAAGCTGTGAGGAGCATGCTCAAACTGCAGTGGGAACCCCCAGATTAAGAGATGTCAGTAATGAGGAGAGTCTGCCACGGAAAGCTGCTGGCTGAGGATAGAGCCAACTGAAGAGAGGCCATGTGGATTGCAACCAGCAAGGACATAGTGATAAGGCTACCCAAGTCCTTTGGAGATCACATTTGTCCACCATGTGCCCCAGATGCCAGACGTGGAGCACCCAGACTTGTTTGCTCAACTGGGGTTCACTCTTGTTTTCATTCCATCCTTTCTTTTATGGCCCCTATTCATCACTTTTGGAATAGAAATGTGTTCTGGTCAGCTTTTTTTGCTGCTGTGATCAGAAGTCCTGACAAGAATAATTTTAGAGGAGAAAAAGCTTATTTGGGGGCTCACAGTTTCAGGAATTCAGGAATGGCTGACTCCATTCCTCAGGGCTCAGGGTGAAGCAGAACATAATGGCAGAAGAGTATGGTGGAGGGAAGCCGCTGAAGGCATCACACCAGGAAGCAGAGAGAGTGCTCAACTCAGCAAGCACCAAGGCTCATCCCCAGGGACCAAGCTCCTCCAGCCACACCCTACCTGCCTACGGTTACCACTCAGTTAATCCCCATTAGGAGATTAATTCAGTGACTGGTGTAAGACTCTCATAACCCAATCATTTCATCTCTAAATCTTCTTGCATTGTCTCACACATGAGCTTCTGGGGGACCCCTTGCATCTAAACCATAAAAAAATGTTTACTCTGAGCCATTGTGTATTGGAGATATATATAACTTGTTTTTGATCTTTACAGGGGTTCACAGTCAAGTTTGTCTTGATTCTCAAAGGAGGACTTTGGACTTGGACTTCTGGGCAATGCTGGAATTATTGAGACTACAGGGACTCTTGGAGATGGACCAAATTCATTTCTCACTGTGAGATGAGCTTTTGGGAACCAGGGGCGTAATGTTATGGTTTGGATAAGCCCCTCTGTAAATGAGAGACTGTTCAGAGATAGAGCATCATGAGAGCCATAACCTGATTGGTGGATTGATTAATTTGCTGGATTAATCATCTGAATAGACTAACTGAGCAATAACTGTAGGCAGGTGGGGCGTGGTTAGAGGAAATAGTCCAGTGGAGTGACTCCCAGGAAGGGTTCACCTTTTCTGTGACGTGGTCCCCTTTCTCTCTGCTCCCACCAGAGAGAACTAAGCAGTTTTCCTCTACCCTGGCCCGTCCGCCATGATGCTCCACCCCTCCTCGGACCCAGGATGATGGGGCAGGCCAGTTCTGGAGTGAGGCCGCTGAAACCGTGAGCCACAATACACTTTTCTTCCACTAAGTTGTTTTTGGCAGATATTTTGGTGACAGCAATGAAAAAACGGATTATCCCATCTCTCATACACAGCGATGGTTGGATTTTTCTCTTATTTGTGCTTGATTTCCCTCAAACCCTGCCTGGGGTTCCTAGGATTCTGATTAACTTGGCTTCCTGCTTTTGCTAGAACATGCTGGCTTTGGCCTCCAGTGACGGGATGGAGTCCTTTTCTATTCATAAACATCATCCTAAAGGAGCCCGGCTCCTCATCTGCAGGATCAGCCTAGAGAACTTGAATGTCATGAATATTAGTTGTGATCTACATCAGCATCCTTTCTCTCAGTGAACACATATCAAGCATAATCTTTTTTAATTTTTAAATTTTTTTTATTAATTTTACACAAATGGGGTACAACTTTCATTTCTCTGGTTGTTCATGAGATAGAGTCACACCCTTCGTGCAATCATACCTGTACACAGAGTAATGATGTTTGTCTCATTCCATTGTCTTTCCTTCCCCCTGCCTGCTCCCCACCCCTCATTTCCCTGTGCACAATCCATTCTTCCTCCATTCTTCCCTTACCCTCCCTGCCAACCCCTTTACATATCATCATCCACTTATCAGAGAAAACATTTGGCCTTTGGTTTTTGGGGATTGACTTATCCCACTTAACATGATATTCTCCAGCTCCATCCATTTACTTACAAATGCCCCAATTTTATTCTTTGGATGGTCAAGCACATTCTATGTGAAAAAACTGAGCAAATTAGTAGCAAACAAGGCAGAAAAGGAGGATCAATTCAAATGCTGTGTGGAACTGGATCTTGTCTGGATGGGCATTAACTTAGGTGGCCAACCTTGCTTACACCCGGGAATCTCCCTCACTGTGACTCTGTTTCCATGGGCCCACTGATATGATTCTCTTACGCATCACTCCTGAGACTATTTAGGAGTTAATCATTTGACACCACTCTGTTGAGTGTCCAGCCCATCTCCTGCTACTTTAAACTAATTTGCCTCTTGGGTCCCAAAACATCCTTCTCATGGACATTATTCTCTGGACCCAAAACAACAAAACAGCATGTGGACTGAGATGGAATAAGAGCCAGTCCAACAGGCACGAGGTTTCAGAGTGGTTAGGATTCAACCCCCAAACATTTACGGGGCTCCTGCGGTGACCCAAGGATTATGTGCAGGACAGAGATGAATAAAATGTGAGGCCAGCGTTCCAGGAGCTTGCTGCAGTCAGGAAGAGAGGCACGGCCACAAATGTCTGCACAACACGGAATAATGACAGACAAGCAATATAGTAGCAGGAAGAAGAAGTGATAGAAATGAAGACATTTTTCCCGGCTGGATGTGCTAGGGCTCAGGGATTGGAGAGCCAGAGAGGTGCCTTGGGTGGGGAGGCCCTGTGAATTTGAGCATGCAGAATGACCACAGTGTTGTACTCTTGTCTTACAAGCCTCACGTCTCATTGCTAGTTCTCTATCAACCCTGAGCTTCAGCCTCGAACACCGGCTGCAGATGTATGCAGAAGACACAATGCGTCTGCATGCCCATATGGGCTCTCTGCTGCTGTCTAGCAAATCACCCCACCCCCAAACTCAGTGGTTTGAAGTAGCACACATTTGTTTCCCAGAGTATCCATGGGTCAAAATTTGCAGTGGTTTCCTCGTGTGTTTCTGCTGGGGTGCCATTGAGATTTTGGCGAGGCTGCATTTATGGGAGGGCTGGACGGAGATGGGCCAATCTGCCGCTCAGCACACTGTGTGGTTGTTGGCGAGAGGCCTCAGTTCCTTGACAGCTGTGAGGTTCCACCCGTGGGACCTCTCCATAGGGCTCCCCGAGTATTCTTGCAACACAGTGGCTGACCCCGCTCATGGTGAGAGATTCGAGAGGGGGTAAAGTGGAAGCCACACAGGCTTCTAGGCTGTACCCTGCCACCTCTACCTCTTTCTGTTCATTGGAAGCAAGTCATTAAGTCCATCTGGTAATCTAGGAGAGGGAAATTAGATTCCACCTGTAGCAGAAAGCAATGACGGAGGATGGGGACGTGTGTTAAAGCCACCAAGGTGCCTCCTTACCTTTGGTTCCAGGGCCTGATTGCTTTTTGGGGTGTTATGCAAAGAGAACACAGGCTCTGGAGTCAAAATGCCCAGTTTGTAGTTCCAGGCCTGTTACGACCTTGCTTGCAATGTGATCTTAGGCAAAAAACTGGCTCTTTGGGCCTCAGTTTTCTCATCTATAAAATGGGGATAATGTACTGCATTTGGTTGTTGGGAGGATCGAATGAATTAAAACACATGAATATTGTGTAAGTCATGCACATGGTACAGGCGAATATATGTACAGCATGCTCAACATATGCACTTTTTAAAAAGTTCCCACTATAACCTCCACTTGGCAAACTCCTGAGTTGTTGTTTTTTTTTTTTTTTTTTTAATTTTTTTGGTGGTTTTTTTTTTTTTTTTGCACCAAGGAGTGAACCCAGGGGAACTTTACAGTGAGCCACATCCCCAGCCCTTTTTATTTTTTATTTTGAGGTGGGGTCTTGCTAAGTAGCTGAGGGCCTCATTAAGTTGCCAAGGCTGACCTTGAATTTGCAATCCTCCTGCCTCAGCCACTGAGCCCTTGGGATTACAGGCGTGCACCACCAAGCCTGGCCAAACTCCTGATTTTTTTTTTTTTTTTTTTTTTTTTTTTTTTTTTTTTTTTGGTGCTGGGGATCGAACCCAGGGCCTTGTGCTTGCAAGGCAAGCACTCTGCCGACTGAGCTATCTCCCCAGCCCCAAACTCCTGATTTTTAAGGACTTAGTTTGAATATTCCGTCTCTTGCCACGTCTCCAGTTTCCCTGGGTCAGTCGCCCTTCTCCTGCCCTGAGGTCCTCCAATGCTTTTATAGGTGAAGCTCCTTAAACTGCCTCATCATGGCTTCATCAACCTCCGTGTCCCCTGCCCAATGGCAGGGTCTATGAGGACGGACCAAGTTCCCTTAGAAACAGGTTCTGCGAAGGGAAGGGAGGCAGACTCCCAGCAGCCTGTGGAAGACCCGACTGATTTTTACCGCCGAAGAGAGACCATAAAGAAAGAGGATTGAATCTGTAATGGAAAGTGGTTTCCTGACCATGGCAGCCTAGAGGTAATACCAACTGCTCCCCAGGGTGACTGGTGGAGGTTCTTGGAGGGAATGCTGCCTTGGGGACAGAATCCTCTCGGTCATAGCTCTGACCCCAGGAGCCTGGCACTCCTCCCATTCAAACACTTCCCCTGGGTACAGTTAGCTGGCTTCACGTGCGGAGGAGAGCATATTCAGGAGCACACAGTATTCTGGAACTATGTTTTTATGCAGCAGGAGAACACATCCCAGGAGAGATGACTTGAAATCTCCTGAGCCTCTGGGGACAGTTGTTCCTGCTGATCGAGATCTTACAGGAGCCTGAATTAAATCCACACTGGCCCCGGGCAAGGCGTGTGCTGCACCTGAGTGGACCCAGGCTGCTGTCCACGGAAAACCCCAGGACATGCTGAGTGTCCACCTAAGCCGGCAAGTTTCAACCTCACCCCACAAGAGTGACGACTGGACGCCCTTATTAAAAGTGAAAGTTACAGGGAGCTTTCCAGCATTGTGCCTATGATTGTTCCCGGCCTACACTATCATCTCTGTGGGCTCCGAGTCTCGGATATAACAGGCCCATCCATCCCTTCTTTTCGCATCCTGTAACTTTGAAGCATTGGAAATTATAGTCTAGATTCTAAAAGATACAGGAAACAAGAGGGCGTCCAAACAGTTCCAAATCCCTTCAAAAGCAACTTCTCTCTGTTTGGAGTGTGTCCCGCAGCCTGTGTCCATAAAATGGCCTTAAGATCATCTGTTTTGATTTGCCTCCTCCATCTCCGTTCTAAAACAACGACTCTCCTCAGGTTGTACAGCCTAGAGTAGGTGGAGGGGAGGCGTTTCCCTCTATGTCTGGCTTCAGGAGGGGACACAGGCCTGATGTGATCATCCAGTTCAGAGTTACCAACCACCAGAGCAGAGGTGAGGATAACGAACAGGTGTGCACATGAGATTTCACCTCCCTCCAGTCCGAATGGTCATTATCAAGAACACAAGCAATAATAAATGTTGGCAAGGATGTGGGGGGAAAGGTGCACTCATCCAGTGCTGGTGGGGCTGCAAATTGGTGCAACCATTATGGAAGGCAGTATGGGGATTCCTCAGAAAACTTGGAATGGAACCGCCATTAGACCTGGTTATCCCACCCCTTAGCAAATACCCAAAGGACTTAAAATCAGCATACTATAGTGACACATTTACATCAATGTTTATAGCAGCTCAATTCACAATAGCCAAACTATGGAATTAACCTAGGTGCCCTTCAACAGATGAATGGATAAAGAAACTGTGGTATATATACACAAAGGAATATTACTCAACCACAGAGAAGAATGAAATGATGGCATTTGCTGGTAAGTGGATGGAACTGGAGACTATCATGCTAAGTGAAATAAGCCGATTCCAAAAAACCCAAAGGCCAAATGTTCTCTCAGATATACAGATGTTAACACACAATAAGGCAGGTAGGGGGAGAGAAGAATATAAGTTCTCCTTTGTCTAAAGGAGAATGAAGGGAAGGGTATGGGTCTAGGAAAGAGAGTAGAATGAATCGGACATCACTTTCCTGTGTTCATAAATGAATACATGACCAGTGTAACTCCACATCATGTCCTACCACAAAAATGGGAAGTTATACTTCATGTATGTATGATAGGTCAAAATACATTCTACTGTCATGTATATCTAAAGAGAACAACATCAACAAAAAAAGAGTAGGTGTGTACATCCTGATCAACATTATCAATATCCTGTATCCAGCCCCACCTGGAACCACACTTCCTTCTAGACTTCAATTTACATACCCTTATAACTAATTTCTACTGACAAGTCAGCTTGAACTGGATTCTTTCTCTTGTAACCTCAAAGAGTTCTGACTTACATTATAGAAATGTATAGTCAGGATGGCAAGTATTAAATCTCCTATCACCTTTTGCTCTACATACCAAGCATTGATCTGAACTTTTTATAATGGACATCTCTCTGGATAGGTAGAAAACTTAATAGTTCTCAGTTCCCCCTGAAAACTTTGTACCCCTAAGAATGTATTTTGTGAGAATTTTAGTTAGAAGGTGGCAGAAAACAAATCAGACACATTAAAAAAAAATAATGAAGTAATAAAGTAAGGAAGTATCCAGAACCTATCAAGCTTGTATACTATGTCTGCAAACTCTCCACCCTAAAGAAATAGCTGGTATTAAAGAAGTGGTTTATGATAAGATATTTGGAAGTTAGGAAAGATGAGAATCTCTTCTCTGGAAGTTGCCAAACTTCCAGTTCTCACGGAGACTAGAATGTTCTCCAAGAATGAGGTCATTCATGATTTGGTGCTCTTCTAAACACCAGGCTATTTCACCCCGTCTCAGAAGCACGTTGCTCCTGGTGATCTACTTAGTCTACTTGCTTCATTGATGCTGTTATTACTAAGTGTTCTCTCCCAGCTTCTGGTTTATTTTGTAACTTTTGTATAATTGTGGCTTTCATGACCCGATGGCCACAGCCTCCTGCAAGTCTGATTCCACCATCTTTCTCTGTGTCCTTTGTCCCCTGGCCCCACCACGTACTGTGGGGTCTCCACAGTGGCTGACGTGTTTCCTGTTGACAGTGGTTCTTATACCTACTGACCCAGGGACCTGAAGAACAAAAGTTCCTGCTGAACCAGGTCTCTCTTGGCATCTGTCCACTCAAACGCTCCTCCAGTCTGTGGTCTCCTCCAGACCCACGGCTCCTGCTGACTCAGCTGCCTCTAACTCGTGACTTCTTCTGACTCATGGCTCCTGCTGACCCAAAGCTCCTGCTGGCCTCCCCTTGGCTTTTGCTGACTTGTGTCCTCTGCAGATCCATGTCCTTTGGTAAAAAGGTCTCCTGCCATCCCTGGCTTTCTGTTGACCTATAGTTTCTAGTGAGAAGAAGAGAGGGATCCAGCCCCTCTGCAGATTCAGGGCTCCATACAAAAAACAGATCTCAATCCAGATTGGTATGAAATCTCCACCAATTATGGAGACTGGAAACTGCCTAGAAGTGTGATATCTGGTGTGTGTGTGTGTGTGTGTGTGTGTGCATGCGCACGCGCGTACACACAAACACACACACGCACACACAAACACACACACACACACACCTCTGCTGCACCCTCCCTTCTGAATTGACTCAATTACTTGTTTTCAGCCACATCATAGAGAGACCACGAAGAAGCTTTAAAAACTATGGAAATGGAGTTCAGTTTTTCAGGAAATCCCTAACTTCAATTCTTCAAAGTATCTTTCTCTCCATGGAGGCTCCAAGAAGCTAATTTTTGCAACCTATGTGAGGTTAGAAAAGTTTACCTTCTGTCTTAAGAGTAAGAAGTTCCTCAAGTGGAAATACTATTTGAATGTGAAATATTTAAAAATAAATACAACAAAGAACAGAGGTACAGACTCCTGGGGGCAGAAGTTATCCTGAAACTTCGAATTGACCTGCAGGGAGATCATTCCACCTTTGCACAGGACAGAGGAGGAATTCCTGTACAGATTCTGATATCATTGTCTCTTTAATTTATTCATCCCCATGAACCAAAAGGGGAAATAAGAACAAATTTTTCAAATCATAATCCTTCAAATATTTAGATGCAATGATTGGATCCCTCATTCACTAATTCATTCTTTAGTTCCAATGACACACAATTATCTGGTCCAAAATATCAATAGTACCATGACTGAAAAACATTACCCTACTCTATACTAGCACATAGAGAGAAATTTTATTATCCCCAAATAAGGAACTAACCTGATACAAAGGATTATTTTTTCCTCAAAATAAAAGAGGCTTTAGGATTTGGGGTGGGGAGTATTGCACTTTGTGACATTCCACTTCTCTCTAAAATTTACTGAAAATTTGACAATGAAGTTTCTGCCAGTCTTCAGTTAAGTATCCTTCTCAATAAAGTTTTTCCTACATGTTTTTTTACTTCCTTGTGTTCACCTGAAAGAAGAGTGTAGCAATGACTGTCCTAGAACAAAGGCAGCCCTTCTCTTGGCACTAATGATCAGTCCCCCCAAAACTCCTTTCTTTGTCATGTGGTGCCTCCTCTCTGGGCTGATCTCTACCCTTGAATTTCACATGTGAAAAGATAAACCTGCATGTGCAGTCTGCACCAGAGATCTGGGAGAAGCTGCTAAATTCTATGAATTTTAGCCACCTGGTAAATTCTACTTATAAAAGTAAAAGTTGTGATAAAGGACAGGGAACACATGTTTCTATTACTCTTGATGCTGAGTTTATTGAATGCTAATGAGTGAGTATCCTTTGTTAGATATAAGATGACAAGTACATATCTTCTTGCTAAGTCAAATAAAATCTGGATGTTATATATTTAACTGGAAAAGAATATTAATGTCCTTAATATATAAAAGGCTCTGACAAATCAACAAGAAAACCATAAAACTTATCAATAAAAGGCAATGTAAAACTGTAACATTTAAATTCACAAAATTATCAACAAATTTTAAAAATATTTATTATTGATTTGGAGTAAAGCAAATGTAACCTGTCTAGAGAAATGGAGATAAGCACAAATTTCTAGAAGGTCCAATCTGGAATTGTGCATAAAAAAAACTTTAAAAACAACTAAAACCTTTTGGATCAATATTAAAATAATTGAAACTTCTTCTGGGAATGTGTGCTAGGATAATGAATGGAGATTTAGAGATTTAGATACAGAATGTAACCAAATTTCAAGTAAACAACACAGTATTATAAATTATAGTCACCATGCTATACCTTAGATTCCCCAGAACTTTTTCCTTTTATATCTGAGTATTTTCACCCTTTGACAACATTTCCAAATTTCCCCACTCTGCAGTCCTCAAATTCTGGTTCTACTCTTTGTTTCTATGAATGAGTCACCTCCCTACACACACACACACACACACACACACACACACACACACACAATGTGGGTGGTAATGAATGTATTAATTAGATTGTGTTAAGCATTACACAATACATACATTTACCAAATCCTCACATGGCATACTTTGAATATCTGCAATTTTATTTCTTAATTAAATTCTTTCTGAACATAATGTAACCAAAGCAGTTATGATAGTAAGAAAAATTGAAAGTGTCTAAATTGTTAAAAATCATGTTCTGTTATCTGATGGAAAATGCATGGTCATTAAAATAGTGCTTTTATTAAAATTTTGTCACATAAGAAAATGCATGCTATAGTATAAATAACATATAAAGTATTTCACTTAGTATATAATTGTGCGTGTATCAAGATGGAAGAAAAGTATCTGATTAGCAGTGGAGTCTATTTTGGGGTGGTGGATTATGTTACTGTCTTTATTTTATATGATCATTCCAATCCCTCTGCAATAAACATATATAACTTAATCTGAAGGCAAGATGGTCTGGAGAAGAAATTAGCACAAATTTCTGAACTGAGATTCAGAGAGCCCTGAGTCTGATCCCTGGTCAGCTTCTCAGTAAGGCTGGGCTGTGAGCCGCCTGCCTCCTGCCTCCCGCCCACTGCCCCATGATCCTTCCGCTCCCACTGGGGTCCACAGCACCTCCCGCTGGCAGCTCTCCTGTCAGTTAAATGAGATGATGTCTGAAAACATCAAGCAGATGCCTGGTATCTGAGTCTGCCCCGTAATTATTAAATAACTGAAGAACAAAGTCTGTGACGCAGGGACTTCCAAGGAGGCCACCCCTCTGAGGACAGAAGGGTTCCCCCAGCCGTGATCATAGGAAACCCTGAGCTGGAATCCTGGGCCTGCGGCTGCCTTGCTCCAGAGTCTCATGCCAATTATTCCGTCTGCCCAGGATACAGTGGCCTTTTCTGTGACGCAGGGAATAATGAAAGTACCTACTTCAAGGTATCATGGAGGTCAGCTGGAGAATGCAGGCGGAGACAGAAAATACTGCTCACATACCAAACCCCAGCCTAGTGCCCTTTTATTCAAGTTACATTCTGTTGGAACGCAGGCCGCCATTTGAGTATTGTCTACTTCCGTTTTTGTGCTACCCAGGAAGGCTTGGAGGTGTAGCAGCAGAGACATGTGGCCCAACGAAACCTAAAATATTTACTATCTGGCCCTTTAAGGCCAAAATGTGCTGACCCTTGAGACAATGCATAGAAATATCCCAAAATAGTGCCTGTCATTCAAATGAGAAGAGCTATAGTTATCATCGCTGCCATTATTATCATTGTTAAGGACTAATCCCTCTGCTTGGGAGCAGTTCTAAAAAAAACAAAAAATAAATCACAGAGGCTGACCCTGTTTTCCTCAGTTTTGTACCTAATTGATCCCAGACGAGTGAATCATTCTTGCTGAGTCACCCTTTAAAAACCATCAGAGCAAGTGTTCCTGGAGGGCCTTTCCGCAATGGATCCCCATCCATGTCCCTCATCATCTTAGGCAAATATTTCATCTCCTACTTTCCTTTTCACTGATGTTTGAATGCATGCTCTGTTTCCACCTGAGGTGTCGCATGTTTCTGATGGGAAATTCTCCATAGAGTAACTTCTCTGGCCTTAAGGGTATCACGCAGGCACGTCGGCTTCCTCCCCTGAGGGGCATGTGACTCCAATTCTTTCCTGCATTCCTCGGGTCGGCTCCAGTCATGGGTATCCTGGGCTCTGGAAACTCAGCCAGTGTGAACAGGGGTGGAAGAAACTGACTTCACAGTAGAGTTGGACCATCCTGGTCCACAGGGTCCAAAACGCCTCAGTAATTTCAGGGGTCACTTAAGAGCCATTGTCCTCTGAGGGTGCCCAAATTCGGTGGTTGTGATGAAGTTGGAGAGGATCCCAGGCAAGTGGGGAGCCCAGAGTCAGCGTAGACAGATGGCAACTGCTCTGGCTGTGGCTCTGCCCATTCAAAGGTCTGGTAGTATAAAGATAGAAAGAGCCCGCCCCTGTGTAAATACAAATACGAGGCTCTTCCCAAACTGCCCTCAACCCCTCATAAAAGCTGCAAAGAATTTTCGTCTCTTATCTTATCTGTGAAGGCCAGGTGACTGACCCAAAAGCAAACTTTGCTGGCACAAAAGCAAACTTAAAGATAATGATAACCCTCCACTCGGAGGTCAGGGTGACCCACAACTTAAAATGACATGCTTTGTATACAATTTTATATGTTAGCCAATCAAAAAGAACACTGTAAAACTGTTTGCCTTTCATTATAAGAAGCCTGCTGAACAAGGGCTCAGGGCCTCTTAGCGTCACCGGTTACCGAGTGCGTGGAGGACCAGGCTCGAGTTTGCTAATAAATGACTCTTTGTTGCTTGCATTGATTGTGGTCTCTGGTGGTCTTTGTGGGGTCTCGAGCCGCTGGGCACAACAGTAGGTAAACTGAGGCAGAAAGTGCCTGGTCTGGCTTGGAACCATCTGATAAAGGCCTGTAAATGCCCAGCTCAGACAGCAAGTGTCAGCTCAGCTGGAACGGAGAGGAGTGACGTGGTTCTGTCCCAGGATGGGAACATAGATGAGTCCACGGGAGCAGAGGCAGAGAGGACAGAGAAAAGGGACGTGGAAGCTCCATCCTGTACTCACCCTTTCCCTGCAAAATTTGAGCCATGTGTGGGTCTGGTCTAAACTTTCTCCACTTAAATTATGGTAGTTATAATAGGCTTTTGATCCTGGTATGATCCAGAAAGCTCCACTTTCTTCCAAAATACCAGGTAGTTCACTGAGCATTTGGATCTAGGGTGGAACTTGAAAGCTTTCAATTCTTTTGGGTCTCCAGGTCATGCTCATGCCGATGGTCCACGGACCACACTTTGAGAACCGCTGAGCTTCTTATGTGTACAACAGAGGTAGGGGGCTTACAAAGCGCCATCTCCATCTCTGTTTGTCCTTTATCAGAACCCTAAGAAAGTGGCACCAAGCCATTTCACAGATGAACGAAGTGAGGTACGAAGAGAGAAGATGGAGGCGGAGAACTCAGGAGCTGTTCGCTCGCCTGCGGAAGAGGTGTAAGGGTGAGGCCTCGACCCGGGAGCTGCACACTTAGCTCCAGAGCCATCGTCAGTGAACACAATCGTTTCCGCAGCAACCTGGAACATGTCTACACCGTCTCCCACGGTTACTGTGTTCGAGTGGAGACCCAGCGTTGGTAGGTGGGCCAGCTTTCCAAGAGAAGCCAAAGTCCTCATTTAATTCCAGGTTTCAATAAGATATTATGCAAGCTGGAAGATCCACACCTACAGGCTAATTTGGCTCAGGTGCTGAAAGTTTGTTCCTCTATGTGTAAATGTTCCTCGGTTCTTGGGGTAGATACGAATCACTTAGAGCTCCTTTAAAATCCGGGCTCTTCTCTGACCGTTCTGGGATGAACTTGAGATTTTTAATTTCTAGTAAATTCCTGAGCGATGCTCATGCTGCCACATCAGGGACTATGCACCTGATACCAAAGCTCTAGAACAGAGGTTCTCATTGTGTGGTTTGTTGCTAGGCAACAACAGCATCAGCCAGGAACCTGTTGGAAATGCCTATTCTTAGGCCTCACTTGAGAAAGGCTGAATTGCAATTTCTGGAGCTGGGGCTTGGGAATCTGTAGTTTAGCGTGTTCTGTGGGTGAATCTTATGCATATTCGCTTTTAAGAAGTACTGTCCTAGATCAGTGGTTCTCTGCCTTGGTGCACACTGAAATCACTTGAGGAGATTTAAAAACATACCAATGCCTGGCATCTTTTTTAATTCTTCTAAAATGGAACTAGGCACTAGGATTTTTAAAACTTCCCAGTTGGTCCTATTATTCAGTCAAGGTGGAAGTCTCTAGAAGTTTATATCAGATTCTTCTGTGTATTTTGCCCAAACTGGAGAACTAGAAGTATGATATTTGAGTAGCAGAGGAGATTTCTGCAGAAGTCTATGAATGAGTCTGCACAGACCCAATGCCTACCATGCCAGTACAGTAGCTCATTTCCTAGGAGGAAATTGCCAATGGGCTCCATGGTGTGACAGGTCACGACTCTGTCCCAGGTCCCAAGAAGCCAACACCACTGCTGTCCCTGGTACTTCACAATTCTTCCCACAGCCAAGACCTGCCAGGAAATGAAGCCAGCACCATACTTGGCCACTCGTAGGATGATAAACCAGGAGGATGGAGTGGCCAGTGGCCAATGTAACTGATCCACAGATGGCCCATCTGGTCAGGCAAAGAGGCTTGGCTCTGGGAGCCTGGACTGTTATGTAGTTAAAATGCAGGCCACTCTGTTTTCTGGTTTTATAAGTTAATTGGTGACCAGTTAAATGTCCTACATAGCAATAACGATCACAGTGGTGAGTGACCCTACTTCTCCACCGTTGGTGATATCCAATGGCTCTGGTCAGGACTGCGGTCTCCAAAGACCAATTGAGCTTGGAGGAAGGTGGAACAAGTCCAAGGCTTCTAGGACAGACAAAAAAAGACCCATATCAGGGTCCCTGAGGAGGACTGTCTTGCTTCATGGAGCAAAGGAACCAGCCATGGAATTGTCAGGCCCACCATGCATACAAAGAGAAGGGTAGGAACTAACACAGGTCATCCACCATGGAGAGGAAGAAAAACAAAGCCAGTGGGTTTTGGAGGCAGATTTTGGAGAGCATCCCAGAGGACACCGGGGTGCAGGTGGATGCAGGCATCGGAGGAGACCCGGGGCTAAGCCGATAGGCTGGAAAGGAGAGATCAAGGGCAGCGAGCCCGCTTGGATGACATCCCTCAGTCCCTCTTTCCAGATCTGTCAGTTGGTCAGCAGTATGTATGGCACTCCTTCTGTGGGTTGGGCAACGAACAGAGTTGGACCTCGGTCCCCCCATTTCACTGAATAGTTTCAGCTTGAGTGCCCATGTTCTAAGGGTTCATTCATACATTCCGCAAACATTTAATGACTACCTCAGGGATTCCAGCTCCTGCGTTTAACACTGAAGATACAATAATAAATAAAGAAAAGACTCTAGGCTTACTGTCTTTGTGGAGACTGCAGGCAGCGGGGGAGCAGAACATAAATAAACAAGAGAATAATATAAATAAATGCACTGGAGTGCAGCCCAGAAAGACTATCAGGTACTCGCAAGGAATCTTTCCTTAAAGAAAACTTTTCTTTCAGGGAAAAGATGACATGAAATGACGTTTGAGTTGATGTCTGAAGGGAGAATGGAGATTTAAATCACAGCTGTGATGTACCTTCAGCAAAGGAAAGAGATGTGAGAAGGCCCAGGGGCAGGGAGGAGCATGATGTTAACAAGAGATGGAAAGGCAGCTGCTATGACTGGAAGTTAGTGGATGGAGAGAAGGAATCGACTCTTGCAGAGCCAAGTGGGAAAGGAGAGAAACTTGAGTTGTTCCCAAGAGGAAGGACCCAGCAATGAAAGGCTTTAAGCAAGCAGGATTGCCTGGTGCGTGGGGCTGGACAGGTTCTTTGAACTGTCAGACCACAATGATATCTCTGCCACCCTCAGAAGAGTTTCGCCTGAACCCAAATTCTCACCTGACCAGCTGTCCTCCAGATTTCAGGCAATGAAAACTGGCATTTTCTGTTAATATCCCAAGCTAGCAACCACGTTCAGGTTTCTTAGCCTCTGATCCCTGAGTGTTTTCCAGGCCCATGCTCCTTCTGGTCCTTCTGCCTAGAAGGTCAGGAGACCCTGCTGGGGTCACCTGAGTGCTTTGCTGGACTGCAACATAGTCAGTTTGGTGTCGTCAAAGAACACCGAGGCTTCTGTGTGGAGTCAGATTGGAGATAGCTCAAGAGCAGAGGCACAGCTGTGTGCCCTGAATGCACCTGTACGGAAGCGTAGTTGGAGGGAATTCAGGATCTGCTCCCTGCGCTCTTGTGTATATTGGCTTACTAGAATGGTTTCCTTGGAACAAGCATCTTCTTAGTGTGTCCTGTCTGTATGTATCTGCATGACTAGAATGGTTGGATTGGATCCATTTGGCTCGCTCTCCCTCTCTCTCTCTCTCTCTCACACACACACACATGCAAATAGATAGATAGATAGATAGATATTCCTATATGTCTATCTTAGATAATCTGCAACCATATATCCATATATCCAGATAGATAGATAGTTAGATTAAATCCTGTTGTTCTAGAGCTATTCTAATGGACAAATAGGTAGGAAGAGTGCTCTGAAGAGATTGTACACAATTCAACCATTCTTAGGCATAAGTATGTAGAAATCTCACACCGAGGATATCCTAAAATCAGTTCCTGTCCTAAATCAGGGGAGAGAGTTACCTCCGAGAATGCTTGCGCTGTATCTAGGATCTCCTAGGCATGCTCTCTACGTATTTATAGGATGGTTGCATTGAAGGCCACATCTCTTCGGTACCCTCTATGTATTTCCTTAATAGCGTACCCATGAAATGACATACAGCATCTTCTTTTTTTGTCCTAATATTTTACTCATTTTTTTCTTTTTTAATTTTACAGACTGCATTTTGATTCGTTGTACACAAATGGGGTACATCTTCTCGTTTCTATGGTTGTGCACGATGCAGACTCACACCATTCGTGTAATCATACATGTATGTAGGGTCATGATGTCTGTCTCATTCCACTATTTTTCATACTCTCCCTCCCTCTCGTTCCCTCTACGTGATCTAAAGTCCAGCATCTTCTTTAAAACACACCCAATTGGGCTCCTGAGGAGTCTGACCCTCGATGGTTGGGTTGATGGACGTGGGAATACCAAAGGACAGGCGGATTCTGATGGGAGAGGCACCTGGAGATCAAAAACCACAGGGTTGGTGAAGTTTATTGATTACAAGTTTCCCATGTGGAATATCAGCCAGCTGATGGCCAAAAGCTGTCCAGCTGTCAGCCCACCTAGTGGAACTTACTGCAACCCAGCCAGGAGGCAGGAAGCCCCTGTAGCCTCCTTCCTTCTCACTACCAAGTGGAGTAGTTCACTCGCTGTCTCCAGGGGGTCCTCTGTGAGCCCCAGGAGTAGCTGCAGGAAGTGGCTACGCTGGAGTTCTCCTGGGTTCAAGTGGTCCCTCAACTGGGCTTAAGGCATTGAGTGCCACTAGCTAAAGACACTGGAGAAACCGAGTTCAGCTAAAGACACTGGAGAAACCGAGTTTAGCTAAAGACACTGGAGAAACCGAGTTCAGCTAAAGACACTGGAGAAACCGAGTTCAGCTAAAGACACTGGAGAAACCGAGTTTAGCTAAAGACACTGGAGAAACCGAGTTCAGCTAAAGACACTGGAGAAACCGAGTTCAGCTAAAGACACTGGAGAAACCGAGTTCAGCTAAAGACACTGGAGAAACCGAGTTCAGCTAAAGACACTGGAGAAACCGAGTTCAGCTAAAGACACTGGAGAAACCGAGTTTAGCTAAAGACACTGGAGAGACCGAGTTCAGCTAAAGACACTGGAGAGACCGAGTTCAGCTAAAGACACTGGAGAAACCGAGTTCAGCTAAAGACACTGGAGAGACCGAGTTCAGCTAAAGACACTGGAGAGACCGAGTTCAGCTAAAGACACTGGAGAAACCGAGTTCAGCTAAAGACACTGGAGAGACCGAGTTCAGCTAAAGACACTGGAGAGACCGAGTTCAGCTAAAGACACTGGAGAGACCGGGTTTGGAAAGGGAGAGTCAGAGCTTCATCTGCTGGAATGTCCTGGTAGATACCAGGGACTGGAAAGCCCTCCACCTCCTTTTCCGAAGGAGGTGACGCTCTGTCGGGAGGGAGCAGAGGGACCCAACCTCTGGCCACTCCTCACTTGGATCTTCAGGGTTGTTCTGACCTCTCTCCACCCCCAACCCCTGGTGCTCCCTCCTCTCTGCCTGGAGCGTAGCGAGTTCATTCCCACCTCGGGCGTCTGGCACTTGCTGGTCCCTCTACTTGGAATTCTCTTCCCCTCTGTTTTGTGTCCCCTGTCCCTTCTGGTCCCTCCCCTAAGAGCATTTCCCTGGTTGTCCCGGTACCTTCTTGCACCAACCTGCTTTGTCTCCTTTCTGGCACTTATTATCATTGAAGATGACCGAGAGTGTGTATGTGGTGCTATGTCCCTGGTGTCCCCACCTCGATGACAATGTGACCTCCAGGAAGACAAGGTCATGGGGGCCCAGAATGGTGCCTGGCAATGACTTACTTCAATGGCTTACTTGAATGAATGACCGAAACTCTAGACCAATGGAGGCGGTCAGAAAGCAAAAGCCATGTCCAAAGGGAACTGATGTCATTGAAAATGAGGGACACAGAGAGGGAAGGGGAGGGGCAGAACGGGGGTGGGCCACGGCTTTGGAAGCTGAGCCTGGAACACTTGTGGAAGACTCGAGGGCCAGGAGAGGGTGCTCGGAGGGTGCCCAGGGGCACCCACCAGCCTGATCCTCTCCTGCCTCAGCTGCTCCATCCATAAATGGATTTCAAAGAGCCTACCTTGCAGGGTTGTTGAGGGGACCAAATGAAATAATATGAGTCCTGGGTTTAGCACACTGAATGTAAAAAGAGCACCATATAGATGCTCTGTAAACAGAAATTTAAAATATATTTTTTTTCTGTTTTCTTGCATGAAGTATTCTGTTCTGTGTAGTGCAGATTCTCACTTGTTCCAGGAACACCTTTGTCCTCTGCTATGGTTTAGATGTGAGGTGTCTCCCAAAAGTTCATGTCTGAGACAATGTAAGGTTTAGAGATGGAATCACTGGATTGTAAAAGCTTTGACCTATCAGTGTGTGCATCCCCTGATAGGGATTAGCTTCGTGGGACCTGTAGGCAGGTAGGGTGTGGCTGGAGGAGGTGGGACCCTGGGGGCGTAGGTTTGGGTTTACATTTTGTCCATGGTGAGCAGAGCTCTCTCTCTCTGGTTCCTGGAACTGGGTCTTGAGCTGCTTTCCACTGACACACTCTTCCACCACGATGCTCTGTCTCATCATCTCAGGTCCAAAGCAATGGAGCTGGCCATCTTTGGACTGAGACCTCTGAAACTGTCAGCCCCCAAATAAACTTTTCCTCCTCTAATTGTTCTTGTTAGGTCTTTGGGTCATTGTAGTAAAAAAGCTGACTAAAACACTCTCAAAATCATGGACGCTGTTGGAGTCCGTTTTCCCTGAAAGAGGTTTTGCTCACCATACTGGTCAAATAGAGGCAAAGGGCTTGGAATAAGAAGGGACAAGACAGGAAGGGTAACGTAAAGCTGTAAGAGAGCGGTTGGGTATATCGCCTTCTCCAGCCTTGTCTGTCGTTGGTGATAATCAGAGAGGCACCAAGTCCTCCTAGCTGGACTGCCGGGGTGCCAGGATTCCCACTGGGGCTGGTCCTGGAGTCCATGAAAGCCAGGTGTACAATGGTGTGTAACGAGCGTGTCGACCTAGGCGTGCCCGACCTCTCTCTACTTCTCTAGACATTGGGGATGGTTTGGAGGGTCAGAGAGGGTATCAAGTAAGTTGCAAGAGTGAAGACCTAGGCCCTATGTTGGGGTCCAAGCAGATAGCCTGTTTCCACAATTGGGGACAGGGTTTCTAGTGAACTGCCAAGGTGTCAGAAGTTCTTCCGTGCTCAGGACCCAGCTGCGGTGGGAAATGAGAGTGGGAATCCTAGAATATTTGGGTGAACTGGAAGCCAAGAGCAGAGAGTGTGTAGCGAGGGGCTTAGGGGTTCACCAAGTTTCCGGAACATTGTACTGGCTGCAGCCTCCTGGCTAGAGCAGGACACCTTGCGACTTGCATCCCGAGCAAGCTGTTGCTGGCAGCCACTGCCTGGTAGGGAAGCTGTATCATCTCCAGCTTATCCAGATGGGGAATGATAATGGTTCCCCACCCCAAGAGCTGCCCTGAGTCAATACCGACACAATACTTAAAAGGTTACCTGCCCTGTGGGAAGTGTTCTATATAAGTGGCTATTATTTAACATGCATTATCTCTTTCAGTTTTATAAATTGGAGGTGGTAAATACTACCCCCATTTTACAAAGGAGGATACCTAGGTTCAAAAAGATTAAACAACGTTCCCAAGATCCACCTCATCAAACTGACGCTGCCCACCCCTGTTGCACCTCCCCTCCCTGCTTCCCTGGATTAGCTCTGTTGGATACCAAGGCCATCTTACGCTGAAATCGAGTTTGCCAGAGGCGTTGAGCTTTCCAGCTTGATCTTTCGATCCTTCCCTGTGTCAACCTCTGCGCCCCCTTTCCACCTACCTGGCATGCCCAACGGACCTCTAGTAGCACCAGATCTAAGTCACAGTGAGATCAAACCTCATTGGCACCTACATCGAGGCAGGTCACATAGTCGAGATACTGGCTTTCAACAGGAAGCCTATAAAACCTTGGTGCTTAGTCTCTACTGAGAGAGACCGAGGAGCAGATTAACATGCAATCTAGCAAGTCTCAATCAGTTCTGCGAAGACAGAAAAGGCAGGACTCAGCAGAGAGCACCGTCAGATTCTCCAACTCCCCTTAAACCCTTGCTCTCTGACTTCAAGCAGTCTTTTTTTTTTTTTTTAAATGTGACCCACCATCTGACATCCATGATCTTTCCAAGTGGCCAAGACAATTTTAGAGCAGATAGGAGGGTAACACTTAAAAGATCAACTCCACAGAACAGATGGCTTAGTTATTTCAAGCCCATTAAATCAACGATTCCACCGTCTGATCTGTTGCTCACTGATAAGTGGCAAGGAGCCCCTCACGCTGGTTCCGATATCTGATTTAATGTAAAAGACGCTAATGGAGACGGACACGAGGGTCACACAGACAACTGAGCAATATTGAGATAAAGAAATTACCCAACGGTCTCCTGGGGACTCAAAGGAGCGAGTGGCAATGGCAGGAGGATGAGCAATAGGAGCTAAAATAAGCTTTGTGTACTCAGGGGATGTCAGAGCTGGTGGCAGGCACACACCTTTGTGGAGGTCTGACTTCCTCACGCTGGGCTCTGCCCAGCACAAGATGCCGTCCCTGCCTGGAAGGAGCTTCCAGTCTCGAGCTAGAAACAGACTCAGAAACGAAATATGGTCACATAAAATCCAGCCCCCCAAAATGTGAGCCCGGGTGAGACTGGACTTTGTGGGTTTTTTGTTTTTTTTCAGTTCAGGATCAGACATTCTATGGTAACAAGACGGACTTGGCACATTCTAAAACTAGCCAGGCCGTGACAGCAGCCGTGAGAATTTAGCACCACACACCCAGATGCTCCGGAACAACTCAGGCAGGGCCAGCAGGTGGTTGTCTTGCAGAGGCGGTGGGGACAAGCCACGTGTTGCCACATGTAAGGCAGGGTCAACCCAGAAGCAAATGGGTCCTCCTGTCCTCAGTTATTCTGGGGAGAGACAGATCCGTGGGTTGGTGTTGGAGGGTTAGAGCAAGAGACCCAGGCTGGGACACAATGGGGACTTTTCTTTTTCCGAGATAATTAATACATGTTATTGTTTATTAATAAAGAGTGAGTGGTAAAAATTCCTGAGGCTCCTCTAATGGTGAGTACAAGCCTTCCACAGCATCAGCGAACCAGAAAGATTGGAGTCAGAGTTCCCGAGGAGGCATCTGAGCAAGCACAGTTGATAGAAGCCATCCTCTGGGTTGTGTGAAGCTCCAGGAAAGCATCCTCAAAAGCCACAACTTGGCAAAATGTGTCTCTGATGTGGGAGAGCCAAATAGATTAGTGGGTAGCATAGAAAGTCCAGAAAATGCCCATATAGGTGTGGACATTTAGTATAAGAGAAAGATTTCAAAATGGTGGAGAAGGAGTGGCTGGTCCAACAAATGTATTTATTGATTAGGGGAAAGAAAATAGATACCCACTTTTCATCATCCTCAAAAGTATATTCTAGACATATTAAAAAGCAAAATGCAGCCGGATGTGCAGTCATTCATGCCTTTAATCCCAGCGGCTCAGGAGGCTGAGACAGGAGGATCGCAAGTTCAAAGCCAGCCACAGCAACTTAGCAAGGCCCTAAGTTACTCAGCAAAACTCTGTCTCTAAATAAAATCTAAAAAAGGGCTGGGGATGTGGCTCAGTGGTTAAGCACCCCTGGGTTCAATCCCGGGTGCCAAAAAAAGTGTTAAGTGTAAGAAAAATATATAAGATTAAAAAATATTGTTGATATATAATTTTTTATTTGTTCTAATTAGTTATACATGACAGTAGAATGCATTTATGCACTTCGATACGACAGACATAAATGGGGTACAATTTCTTCTTTTTCTGATCGTACATGTTGTAGAATCACGTTGGTCATGTAGTCAGGGTAACAGGCTCTTCTTAAGTAAGACAAAAACTAGGAAATCCTAAAGGAAAACATTGATAAATTTGACCATGAAACCTAATGATTTCCTATATTTTAAAAATATTCTTAAAATCGGTTAAAAGAGAAGCGACATTCTGAAAGAAGGTATTATTGACATATATAACCAAAGAATTGATAGCCAAATATATCAAGATTTCTCAAAAAATCAATAAGCTAAAAATACAAAAACTGGGAAATTGGATAAAGAATATAAACAAGCAACACATAAGAAGAAAAAATGCAACTGAAGAGATGTTTAATTTTAATAACCAGGACAATGCAAAATGCTGGGTAAATAGCGTAGGAAAATACCTGGCATGTATGTAATTGTGCACTGAATGTGTTCCCTTAAAAATCCACAGGTTGACATGAAACCACTTCTGCATTTTTTAATTTTAATTTTAATTTTTTTCTAAGTGTTTATATATGGATATAACTGTATAAAAGTATCCTCACTGCTGTTCAATGAAAAAGTCAAGTCACATTCAGTTTGATGTTATTTCTTTTTTTTTTTTTTTGCGGTGCTGGGGATTGAACCCAGGGCCTTGTGCTTGCAAGGCAAGCACTCTACCAACTGAGCTATCTCCCCAGCCCATGATGCGATTTCTATTAAAAGAAAAACCCATACAAACCAACAGCTAAAATACATTTCTAAAAGAATACACAAACACTGACTATATGAATATATAGACACAGAAATAGATGTAGTTGTAGACACAGATATAAGCACAGCGATAGCTGCATCCATACCTATAGATATATAGTTATATATATCTATATATCTATAGATATAGATATATAGATATCTATAGATATATAGATTAATATATGGGGAATGTAATGGTTTAGGTATGAAGTATCCTCCAAAAGCTCGTGTGTAAGATAATGCTAGAACATTCACAAATGAAATGATTTCTTAAACTAGTCAGTGCATTAATTCACTGATAGGAATTAACTGAGTGACTACCGTAGGCAGGTGGGATGTGGCTGGAGGAGGTGGGTCATTGGGGGTGTGCCTTTGGGGTATATGTTCATCCCTGGCAAGTGGATCTCTCTCTGTATCTCTGCTTCTTGGTGGCCATCTCCTGACCTGCTTTCCTCTGCCACACTAGTCCACCATGACCTTCTGCTTCACCCCAAGGCTGGAGAAATGGTGTTGGCTGTCTATGAACTGAGACCTCTGAAACCATGAGCCCCCAAATAAACTTTTCCTCTTCTAAAGGTTCTTGTCAGGTCCATCACAATGGCGAAAAAAGTGACCAAAACAGGGAAAAATTGGGAAGATACACATGAAACATACCGAGGGCCACTTCTGGGATAGAAATGTGGGAAGAGAGGAAAGTGAAGAGGAATTCTCACTGTGTATTTTGCACACACCTGCGTTAAATATGCGCATGTGCATGTGAATAAATGTGATGGGGATGCATTTAGAAGTCCTGCAGCTAGAGAAAGAAGGGTAAGACAGGAAGAAGGAGATGAGGGAAAGGGGAAAGGAAATAAAAAAGGGAGGAAGGGAGGGAGGGAAAAGAGGTAGAAGGACCAGAACTAAAGGAATGGAGATAAAATTAATTTTAATTTTAAGCTTGAGATAGGTGGAATCTTTAGAGTCTAACAAGTATGGGATATTCTGAAATGTGAAAGTCAAATAAGGGATCAAATGGTTCTCAGAATGCCTGGAGACAGAAATATCCATTGGAAATCTAGTGACAGCTTGAAAAAAATGCTTGACTAGGGCATTGATTTAAATAAGCTCCCTGGACAAGGTGAGACATCAGGTGGGACTAATTCAGCCTGGAAAAGGGAGACTTGGGGTCAGTGGAGGCCATGGGAAAGCACCATTTCTCAAATTTGGCTGCCCATCAGATCATCTGATGAGGTTCAAAGCAACCTGAGAGGATGGTAGGGGTGGGCTTAACCCCAGGTCAGTGCAACCCAAAATCTGTTCTTCTGACCATATGCACAGCTGAGCTATTTTCACCGTTTCCTCGTTATTTGACATGTGAAGTCCAGAGGGACTTGGTAAATTCTTTAAAAGATCCCAAAGCAACTAAGTGGCAGATAGGGCTTACACCAGTGTCCGCTAATTGTAAATTCCATGTGCCTTTGAACTTAATACATTTGTTTCTTATAATAGCCCCAGGGGGTATTTAATTTCACTCCCACTTTCGTATGGAGAAACTTAGGTTGCAGTTAAGAAAAGGCACACACTTCGCCTATAACTCCAGCAGTTCAGGAGGCTGAGGCAGGAAGATTGCAAGTTCAAAGTCAGCCTTAGCAACTGAGCAAGGTCCTACATGATGTAGAGAGACCCTGTATCAAAATAAAAATTAAAAAGAGGCTGGGAATGTGGTTCAATGGTGAAGTATCCATGGGTTCAATCCCCGGTACCAAGTAATAAATAAACACAACAAGAAAAGGTTGTTAAATGTTGGGGTGAAGGTGGCCAGGTTCACAAGCAGTTCTTTCAATGTCAAACATCATAATCGTCTTGCACTATCAGTAAGTTAGCCTATGGTATCTACTGTGGTAACAGAAGCAACACGTGTCATTGTAGTATCCATGTGCAGTATCGTCACTGAGAAATTGTGATAGATTCCCTTCCAAGTGCCTGTCCACTTGCTCCACCTAAGAACTGTGCTCACCAAAAACCACAGGCTTCAGAGTCCCATTTGCATCTGGTACCTCCACACTCTTAAGCCACAGTTTGGTGAGCCCATCCCAAGGAGGAACCATAGGATCCTCCAACCCAGGGATTTGCAGCTGGGGCTAGAGGGTAGGTGGTTCCCCATGGCTTCTTGAAAGACGGTCATGTCATCTCAGGACTGCAGACGCCATGTTGGGGCAGCCACTGATGACTATGTGTATATGCAACCATAAGAAACCAGTCTATTAGGACAGGAGAGTGAATCAGATTCCCCAAGAGGAGCAGAAGGCTGAGATGACACGCCACATGTCCCCAACCAGAGCGATACAAAGAGCAGCCGCCTTGGTGTTTGGTGGTGGCCAGCTCCCCTTGAGACTCCACCATGCCTACGTTCTTTGGGCATGCTGAGGTGTCACGATTCCCTCCGTGTCTGATCTATCATTGGGGTTTGCGTGCCTATGTATTCCTCTTTTCCTTCCCTTTATTTATAGAAGTTGGTTCTACGTTCATTGGCTCAGGTATCTGAGTTGTCTACACCTCTTCTTTTCAAAAACCCACGTGCAAGGTGTTTTCAGGCGTCAACAGAGAAGCGTGGATGTTTGGTATGAGACATCTCCCCAGTCAAGGGGGCAAGAAGAGAGAAGGAGTGAATAAGAACGTATGAGTGCATCATCTGTGACCCCCAAAGAGTCCCTGTACCCACTTCCAGCCACACCAGCAAGAAAGCAGAGGGGAAAGGGTAGCGTGACCGGAAGCCTGAAGACCATGCCCACGGAAGGCCATGGAGGCAGATGCTGCAGACAGAAAACGAAGTCTGGAAGTCCAGTCCGTTGGCATCTTCAGGCAGCATAGCATCAAACTGCCCCTCAAACGTGGTGCCTGGAGGTAAGAACTGGAGAGGGTGAAGCTTCTGCTGACGTTGGAGGATCAGAGACTTGGAGAGAAAGATGCGTTGTTTCAGAAAACAGACAGAGGTATTTCTCGTCCTCTCAGTGTCTCAGGCTGAGATGGGGACCTCACAGTAACCATGCCTGTTCCTGAAGGAGGCTCCAGCGGGTCACTGTTCCGACAAATGGTCCTTGACCGAGAAAGCCCAGGCGGAAAATAAATTAGCCATGGCCAAACAGACTTTTATCAATATTCTTTTATGGTCTCAATGGCTGGTTCATTTGGTTCTTACAGCAAAGTTCTAAAATTGCACTTTCCAGGCCAGAACAGGTTAGTTAACTTCAGTGTGTTTTATTATGTCCCCACAGCAAGTCTAAACCAGATCAATTTTCTCCTAAGGATACATCTCGACTACTGTGTGCTCTGTGTTGTACAGTCAACGCCCACAGCCTCCCAGTCTGAACTCTGTGAATCCTGTGTTGCCGCGGACCTTCCTGAACCATCCACAGCCATTCCTGGACTCCAGGTGAGCTCTGGGATGGGTGGTCTGACTTAGCTGGTGTCTCAGGTTCTTAGGTGCCAAAGAATTGACGTGTGTCCACCTCTCTTCTGCCCAACCGACTCCCAGCCTGTACACTCACATCTGGGCTCCCAGCCTGTACACTCACATCTGGGCTCTCGCGTCTTCTGTGGTACCAGTATGACCTTCTCAGACCCTTTAGATATTCACGACATTGGATCCTCTTGTTTCCCATAAGACCATCAGCCACAGAGCAATGCAAAGCTCTCAGCTTCCTGCCCCTGCGACTAAAATCCTAGGGGCATCTTCACCATATGCATGACCCTGATCGCAAAAGAAAATAAAATCTTCACCCCGTGTTCAATTTTTCTCAGGCCAAGGTGACAGGGGCGGCTGGGGAGTGACAGTCCCTTGTCACTAGCTCCTGAGATTGCTCCTCCAACAGAAGTTTGCTAAGAACCCTGTAGGAAAGCACCTGCACCATCGAATCTCAGCTCACGGCTTGAGACCCTCAGGGCTCTGCAGCTTTGACTTCCCAGGGCCGGGTCCGAGCACCGGCTCCCTCCGCCAGTTAAACCAAATGTATTCAGTAACATACTGGACAGAACGTCCTGGCCTGAACGACTGAGAACAAACGACCCGAGGCCGTCCAGCACTCCGTCATCCGTCCACGCCACCCTCGGGAACTCAAGTCTGTGTTTGGGAGAGAGCGGGGGCATGACTTGGCATAACAAAGGCAGAGCAGGGTGCGGCCTGCTGCGTCTTAGCCACCAGCTCTGGCGCATCCTTCATTAGCCGGGTCGGTGTGACAGAGAATGAGAAACATGGAAACTGATTGAGAAGGAGGATTTATCACCCTGTCTGGAAGGGTAACCCAAACAGAGGAGCTGTCCATCACGCTGGCATCTGGCACCACCTTGGCAGCCAACATCTGCTCTGCTGGCTGAGTGTTCACCTCTGAAAGAGAAGGGCAGGCAGATGGCTTCTAGAAAACTTCCATGTCCTGCTGGGTCTGGGGCCACTGGACAATTTCCCGAATGGACCAAGAGTGTCCAGGGCCCTGTAGGTTACTGGACAACAAGGTAGACTTTGGAAAAGAGAGTGTGTTAGATATGTGCTACCGACCCATCAAATGTTCCTGTCCCTGAAATCCCCGGCCCCGGGGGAGGGTTACAGTTCCTCCCTCTGCAGATGGCAGGTAATGTCATGTGACTTACCTGGGTTGCAGATGGCAGGTAATGTCATGTGACTTGCCTGGGTCAGGGAGATGGGAGCAGAGTGTCACTTCCACATGTGTGCTTTAAGAGACAGTGTGTGCATGTTGTATTTCTTTGCTCTTCTATGAACCTGACTCTTGGATGAAGACGTAATGTTCTGGAACTCCAGCTGAGTAATGACAACGGACAAGTAATGTGAGTGAGAAATAAACGTTTGTGATTATGAGTTACTGAGATTTGGGAGTCATTTATTACTGCCACTTCCTCTAGACTATCCTGATTCAAAACATATCCATCAACCGCCCCCACACGCATCCGTTTTGTGTTTTGTTCAGTTATAAATGGTACTCAAGTGGGGCTGCTGGGGCCATCTTGCTTTTTAAGTTGTGGTGAAATGTCTCCCCTGGATTTTGTGCACAGACAGTAGTACTCATTCCACAAGGGTTAACAAGGAGCATCCTTTTGTCATAGCGACCATACTGGATCCCCAAGCGACTCTGCCCTTCAAACACCATGCCTAGACATTGGGTCAAATTCATCATAGAGCCTATCGGCATACTATCAATGATTTTCTGAAACCTTCTCTAACTAGGGCACCAACTTTCTCAGATAGATGGGAATCTCCATTAGAGGTGATATTCAAAATGTCTAAGAGCTGTTACGGAGGCATAGAATCCTGATTCAGTGCTCTACACAAGAAGGTCTTCCCGTACTCAGTGTCACGTTACATATTTACCAACAGTTCTTTCACATAATTTTGTATGGCTCAGATAGGAGTTAAGGGTACCCACACCCCAAACACCAAGGTTCACGCATTGGGAGCTTGGTCCTCCAGGGGATGGTCTTGAGGGGTGGTGGGAAACCTTAAGAGGTGGGACCTAGTGAAAATTCATTTGGTTGTTGAGGGTGCTGCTCTCAGAAGGTCTTAAAGTGGTCCTTGCTAGTGTGAATTGATATAAGACCCTGAGTGTCATCCCTGAGTCTATTTCCTCTTCAACATGTAGTTTCTTCCTCACCCAAACACTCTTACCTTTATGACACCAGTTGTAACATCATGACCACAAATCCCTCAGCAGTTCTAAGTCAGAGCCAGCACTCTTCCCTTGAATCTCCAGAACTGTGAGCTACATGAACCTCTTTTCTTTACAAAGTAGCCTGCCTCAAGGATTTCATTATGGTGATACAAAGCTGAGAAATACATCATTTTTTTTTTTTAACTTTTCCCATCTGTCTGGAATTTATTTTGGTGCATAGTATGAAATAGGAATTTAAAATTTTTTCCCAAATAATTAACCCCACTGGCAGTTATTAAAGAATCTACCACAATTTTACTTACTTAAAATATGAATATTATTGGTAATAAAGACTTGTCGAATTTGAATCCATTTCAATGCTTCTATTTGATTGCAAAGATCTTTGGTTTTTATATGCACCACAGAGTTTCAATAGTTTATGTCTTTATAATATGTTTAAATACCTAGAGTATCCCATTATGTTTCTTTTTCAAAATATTCTATTTCATTTTTTTCCCTTTTTATATTTTGTGGTACTGGGGAATAAATCCAGGAGTGTTCTATCTCTGAGTTGCATCTCCAGCCATTTTTATTTTATTTTGAGGGTCTCCCTAAATTACCCAGATTGACCTCAAACTTGCAAACTGGCCTCCTGCCTTAGCCTGTCAAGTAGCTGGGTTATAAGCATGCACTACTGCACTCAGCTAATCTTCTATTTTCTTTCAAATGAGTTTTAAATTTGTTTTTCTCTCTTCCTGCCACTAAAAAATCTATTGGAATTGGAATCCTCAGAGATTTCATCTTTCTAAGAGCTTCATAGGTCACTTTATTTTTTAAGTCTGTTTATCATTTAAGTCTTTCTTTTTATCTTCCAGTGAAGTTTAATTTTTTCTTTATGAAAATTCTACTCTTAGTAAGTTCATTACTAGATAGTTTGCTTTTAGGTCTTTATATGAATGACTCTTTTAAAATCTGCTCAGTAGTCTCAATTTTTTTTTTCTAGCATATGTGAAAGTTGTTAAATATTTACATTTCTCTTACATTTGACTACATTATTTTTCCCCCCACTGAGGTGCCGGGATTTGAACCATGGTCCCTGCAGATGCTAGGCCAGTGCTCTCCAACATGAGCTATTTCTTCAGCTCTTGACTCCATTATTGAACTCTCATACTGATCCTAATATTTTTAAGGTTGGTTTTCTTGGACTTTCAAGGTAGACTTTCCTATTGCTTAAAAATAATAGCGACTTTGGGGCTAGGGTTGTGTAATTCAGTGGTAGAGTGCTTACCTGGTCTATGTGAGGCACTTGGTTTGATCCTTAGACCACATATAAATAAATAAATAAATAAATAAATAAATAAATAAATAAATAAATAAATAATAGAGTAAGTTTCATCAATAACTAAAAAAAAAATAGAAAAAAAAAACCTTAAAAATAAGGATCATGGGGGTTTCAACTATTTAAAAAATTAACAACTCTGTCTCTGTTTTTCCAGTATGCATCCTGATAACTTGTCTTTTCTTGTTTTATTATGTTGGCAGGAAATTTCATGACAACAGAGTATGTTTTGCTGTAACTGAATTATTGTGTTTTAAACGTCTCATTAAAGTGTTTAAAATTCATTGTAAAAGTAAACTCCAGTGGAAAAGGTAATCATGGAGCCAGAAAGTTTCAAATTTACAATGACTTTTTCCTCTTAGTCCTGGAAGAACTTAAACAACAATACACTTGGAGTGTATTTTTATTATTGTAAGCTAAAAAGACCAAGCCAAAATCAGAAAAAAATAAATAAAGAAAAAGAAAGAAAAGAAAAAGAGAGACAAATGTTTCCTTGCTTTCACAGTCTACAAACTTGGCTATTTCTTGGGTACCTCTGTCATCTACATCCTTGAATTTGAAGTGTTGATTGATGTATGAAAACCAAAGATAAGCACAACAATGCATACAAAGTGCAGCCAATCTCTAAAACAAAGCAAATGTGAGTGTTTGGTGTACACAGCAGCCTTTCCCCCATTAGTTCATAGAAAACTGATATTTTATGATAATTTTAGTGGGCTACATGGTGCTAATTCTCTTCCCTCATTAACTAATCATGTATATCTAATTCTGGTTTTGGGAAATCACCCAGCTATGGAGATGCCAATAGCAGTGATAATGGTTTCCCTCCTGGTCTTGTCCCTGTCCACCATGGGATAGCCTCCACCATTTCATAGTTAGAAGCCATCTTGGTAATACTCTGTTTTAAAAAACTGAGTGACTCATAGCTTTGGGTCTGGGCTCCCCTATCTTCTATGAAAACTATCAAGATATAGAAGATGAAAACAATAAAAAACAAAACAGACAACATTTATAATACCTGAATTGGGGCGGAATTGAGTTCAATTATATGGGGCAAATGGACTACAGTGTGAATGTGTTGGGATTAAAAGAAGCTAATACCTATAGGAAACCAACAACATGGCAGAATAGAGGAGGACACTTTCCCAGCTGCTCTATGGCACGAAACCAAGAAAGCAGATAGGCAGCTTCCCAGAAAGGTGGGTGTGGAAAAAAAAAAAAGGGGGACCTTACAGGGAATTAACAGATCAAAACACATCAGGGACCCAGGAGGCTGGATATAATAAGGAAGGAGTCCCCCGAGCCATCACTGCTGGTAGCCAGCCAGAGTGGTCCCACCGTCCCCCCATCCCTATGAGCAAAGTGGAGGGATAGAGGAATTAAGGGAACCTGCTTTTTTTAGGAGGTCTGTGGTGGGTTTGGGAACAGAGAGACCAGAGATCAAAGACACTGCTGGACGAACCTGAAAGGCTTAATAGGTTAAAGGTTGCATAATATCCTCATGTGGGAAAGAAGCTGCGTCTCTCCTGGCTGCCTGTGGAGGAGAGAGGAAGAAGTCATTTTGCAGCTGTGCTGTGGGGATCAACTTCTGTGGGAGTCAATTCCTGGCAAACCCAAGCTGAGCCCAAAATATTGGCCTGGCTATCTCACATCGCATGTCATAGAGTGTGCCTAAGTGACCAGGAGAGGGTCAGATGTTGAGAGGGGCTTAAACAGGGGAATAAAGGAGTTTTTAAGATGGCGGCCTAGAGGGTGGCTGCATTTCATGTTGCTCCAGGACTCAGGATTCAAAAGAGGAGATATTGAGAGACTTGGGACCAACTCAAAGCAGCCGGGTGGGTCTCTCCCGTTAGGGAGGCGTCCCGGATGGGACAGTGGTCCCGGAGTGCAGGGAACTTTGTGGAGTAGAGCTGCCAGCGAGACGCCCCTCCCCCCGCTGGAGCAGTGAACTCGAACAACTGGGAGTGTCGTAGAGGAGGCCGCTCAGCACAGCGCTGGGACTCGGAGCAACCATTCGGGCTCTGGTGTCTGCCCGGGGGAGGGGCGGCGGGGAGAGCTGTGTGGACTCAGAGCACCGGGGCCTGCCCGGAGGAGGAGGAGGAGGAGGAGGAGCCGGCCACTTGGATTCGGAGTGACTGTACCGGAGCTGCAGGCGGTTGCCGGAGGGGGAGCTGCGTGGCGAGCTGTTTGGACTCAGACCACTTCTGAACCCCGGGGCCTGCCCGGAGGAGTAGGAAGAGGAGGAGGAGGAGTGCGGCGGGTCGTTTGGACTCACAGTGACTGCATTGGAGCTCCAGGCGGCTGCTCAGAGGAGGAGGCGACTGGTGAGTTGTTTGGACTTAAAGCGACCGCTCCTGAACACAGGGGCGCTGCCTGGAGGAGGAGCGCGGTGGTTCGCTTGGTCTCGAGTGGCCACACCAGAGCTCCGGGCAGCTTCCCAGAGGAGGCGTGCAGCAGGTCACGTGGATTCAAAGCCACTCAGAGCGACTGCTCCTGAACAGCCGGGGGGTTACTTGGAGGAGGAGGAGGAACAGGGAGGGTCACTTCGACTCGGAGTGATTGATTGCCCAGGGCTACGGGTGGTTGGTAGGAGGAGGAGGCACGCAGTGAGTTGCTTGGACTCCTAGTGACCGCACCAGAATACTGGGCGACTGTCTGGAGGAAGAGGCGTGTGGTGAGTCTCTGGCACTCAGAGCGATTGTACAGGGCCCCAGGTAGCTGCTCAGAGGAGGGGCCGCATAGCCAGGCGATTAGGTGCAGAGCAGGGTCCCAGGATCTAGGGGGTTTCTTGGTGGAAGAGCGCACAGAGACACGCTTAGGGGCGGAGCGAAGGTTCCAGGACTGCGGGCAGATTCTCTGAGGAGGGGCAGCCTAAGGAGATTCATCTGCGAAGGGTGAGGCTCCCAGGCCCAGGAGGTGGGGCCGGGCCCCTGGGAACTTTGCAGAGGAAGGCAGCCCAGCCCAGGCGGTAGCTGTAAATTGAGGCGAACCTCTAGGAGGGAACTGACCAGCGAGACCTCCCACCGGGTGAGTCTTCCTGCCGGGTGAGGTTTCCCCACAAGGATGGTAAAACCAGAGATTCAGGCCCAAACAGGCCTTGCCTCAGCCCGCAGCCTAGTTCCACTTTGGATGACCATTGGTCAACAAGTGGAGGCACCTCTGCCCACTAGCAGGGAATATACCCCACCTGAGGGCCACCACTCCTAGAGAGGCAGCTTCCTTTGTGGAGCACCGCATTATCAACTTCCTCCAAGACTTCAGCCTACTGAAGGCTAAGAGGGGATATATATAGAAATCTTCAGGGATATTTTAAGTCAATAGAGGAAATCTGCAATATCTCAGCGGTCCAATGATACCTGAACAATATGAGAAAACAAGGAAAGAAAATGCTGCAAACAAATCTAGATGTTACATCAAGAAAAAACAATGACAGCATGGCAGAAGAAATGACAGAAAAGGAGTTCAGAATGTACATAATTAAAATGATCAGAGAAGCAAACGATGAGATGAAAGAGCAAATGCACGCACTGAATGATGAGATGAAAGAGCAAATGCAGGCATTCAATGATCGCACCAATAGACAATTAAAAGAGCAAATACAGGAAGCAAAAGATCATTTCAATAAAGAGTTAGAGATATTGAAAAAAAAAACAAACAGAAATCCTTGACATGAAGGAAACAATAAACCAAATTAAGAACTCCATAGAAAGCATATCCAATAGGATAGAACACTTGGAAAACAGAACCTCAGACATTGAAGACAAAATATTTAACCTTGAAAACAAAGTTGAACAAACAGAGAATATGGTAAGAAATCATGAACAGAATCTACAAGAACTATGGGACATCATGAAAAGGCCAAATTTAAGAATTATTGGGATTGAGGAAGGCCTAGAGAAACAAACCAAAGGAATGAACAATCTATTCAATGAAATAATATCAGAAAATTTCCCAAATCTGAAGAATGAAATAGAAAATCAAGTTCAAGAGGCTTATAGGACTCCAAATACACAATATTACAACAGACCCACACCAAGGCACATTATAATGAAAATACCTAACATACAAAATAAAGACAGGATTTTAAAGGCTGTGAGAGAAAAGAACCAAATTACATTCAGGGGGAAACCAATATGGATATCAGCAGATTTTTCAATCCAGACCCTAAAAGCTAGAAGGGCCTGGAACAACATTTTTCAAGCCCTGAAAGAAAATGGATGCCAACCAAGAATCTTATACCCAGCAAAACTTACCTTCAAATTTGACGATGAAATAAAATCCTTCCATGATAAACAAAAGCTAAAAGAATTTACAAAAAGAAAGCCAGCATCACAGAACATTCTCAGCAAAATATTTCATGAGGAAGAGATGAAAAACAAAGAAGCAAATCAGCAAAGGGAGGAATTATCCTAAAGGAATTGTCAAATAAAGGAGGAAACAAGTTGTGTCAAACAAATAAATAAATAAAATTTAAAAAATGAACCAAATGACCGGGAAACCAAATCATATCTCAATAATAACCCTGAATGTTAATGCCCTGAATTCATCAATCAAAAGACATAGACTGGCAGATTGGATTAAAAAGAAAGATCCAACAATATGTTGCCTACAAGAGACTCACCTCATAGAAAAAGATACCCATAGACTAAAGGTGAAAGGATGGGGAAAAACATACCATGCACATGGACTCAGCAAAAAAGCTGGAGTATCCATCCTCATTTCAGATAATGTGGACTTCAAGCCAAAGATAGTCAGAAGGGATAAAGAAGGTCATTTCATACTGCTTAAGGGAAGCATAAATCAGCAAGATATAACAATCATAAACATCTATGCCCCAAACAGTGGCTCATCCATGTATGTCAAACAAATCCTTCTCAATTTCAGAAACCAAGTAGACCATGACACAATAATACTAGGTGATTTTAACACGCCTCTCTCACCACTGGACAGATCTTCCAGACAAAAATTGAACAAAGAAACCATAGATCTCAATAACACAATCAATAATTTAGACTTAATGGACATTTATAGAATATACCATCCAACCAAGAGCGAATACACTTTCTTCTCAGCAGCACATGGATCCTTCTCCAAAATAGACCATATATTATGCCACAAAGCTAATGTTAGCAAATATAAGAAGATAGAGACACTACCATGTATTCTATCAGCTCATAATGGATTGAAGTTAGAAATGAATGAAAGAGTAAAACACAGAAACTATCCCAACATCTGGAGATTAAACAATATGCTATTATACGATGAATGGATAACAGAAGATATTAGGAAGGAAATTAAAAAATTCTAAGAGGTAAATGAGAACAAAGAAACATCATATCAAAATCTTTGGGACATTAGGAAAGCAGTACTTAGAGGGAAATTTATTTCATGGAGCGCATTTAATAAAAGAAGTAAAACTCAACAAATAAACAACCTAACACTCCAGCTCAAAGCCCTAGAAAAAGAAGAGCAGACCAGCGCCAAAAGTAGTAGAAGACAGGAAATAGTTAAACTCAGAGCTGAAATCAACGAAATTGAAACAAAAGAAACAATACAAAAAATTGACAAAATAAATAGTTGGTTCTTCGAAAAAATAAACAAAATTGATAAACCTTTAGCCACACTAACAAAGAGAAGACGAAAGAAAAACCAAATCACTAAAATTCTGAATGAACAAGGAAATATCACAACAGACAGGATTGAAATACAAAACATAATTAGAAGCTATTTTGAAAATCTATACTCCAACAAAATAAAAATTTTGAAGACATCAATAGGTTTCTAGAGACATATGAATTGCCAAAACTGAACGAGGAGGACATACACAATTTAAATAGACCAATTTCAAGTACTGAAATAGAAGAAGTCATCAAAAGCCTACCAACAAAGAAAAGTCCGGGACCAGATGGGTTCTCAGCCGAGTTCTACAAAACCTTTAAAGAAGAGCTCATTCCAATACTTCTCAAAGTATTCCATAAAAGAGAAGAGAAGGGAACCCTCCCAAACTCATTCTATGAAGCCAATATCACACTGATACCTAAACCAGACAGAGACTCATCAAGGAAAGAAAATTTCAGACCAATATCCTTAATGAACATCGACTCAAAAATTCTCAACAAAATTTTAGCAAATTGCATACAAAAACATATTTAAAAGATAGTGCACCATGATCAAGTGGGTTTCATCCCAGGGATGCAAGGTTGGTTCAACATCAGGAAATCAATAAACGTAATTCACCATATCAATAGACTTAAAGTCAAGAATCACATGATTATTTCAATAGATGCAGAAAAAGCATTTGATAAAATACAGCACCACTTCATGCTCAAAACACTAGAAAAAATAGGGATAGTGGGAACATTCCTTAACATTGTAAAGGCCATTTATGCTAAGCCCATGGCTAATATCATTCTAAATGGTGAAAAACTGAAAGCATTCTGACTAAAAACTGCAACAAGGCAGAGATGCCCTCTTTCACCACTTCTATTCAACATCGTTCTTGAGACTCTAGCCAGAGCAATTAGACAAACCAAAGAAATTAAAGGGATACGAATTGGAAAAGAAGAACTCAAACTATCCCTGTTCACTGATGACATGATTATATATTTAGAGGAACCTGGAAATTCCACCAGAAAACTCTTAGAACTCATAAGTGAATTCAGTAAAGTAGCAGGTTACAAGATCAATGCTCATAAATCCAATGCATTTTTATACATAAGTGATGAATCTTCAGAAAGAGAAATTAGGAAAACTACTCCATTCACAATAGCCTCGAAAAAAATAAAATACTTGGGAATCGATCTCACAAAAGAGGTGAAAGACCTCTACAATGAGAACTACAGAGCACTAAAGAAAGAAATTAAAGAACACCTTAGAAGATGGAAAGATCTCCCATGTTCTTGGATAGGCAGAATTAATATTGTCAAAATGGCCATACTACCTAAAGTGCTATACAAATTCAATGCAATTCCAATTAAAATCCCAATGATGTACCTTACAGAAATAGAGCAAGCAATTATGAAATTCATCTGGAAGAATAAGAAACCCAGAATAGCTAAAGCAATCCTTAGCAGGAAGAGTGAAACAGGGGGTATTGCAATACCAGATCTTCAACTCTACTACAAAGCAATAATAACAAAAACGGCATGGTATTGGTACCAAAACAGAAAGGTAGATCAATGGTACAGAATAGAGGACACGGACACAAACCCAAATAAATACAACTTTCTAATACTAGACAAAGGCGCCAAAAATATGCAATGGAGAAAAGATAGCCTCTTCAACAAATGGTGCTGGGAGAATTGGAAATCCATATGCAACAGAATGAAACTAAACCCATATCTCTCACCATGCACAAAACTAAACTCAAAATGGATTAAGGACCTCGGAATCAGACCAGAGACCCTTCAGATTATAGAAGAAAAAGTAGGTCCAGATTTTCAACATGTCAGCTTAGGACCAGACTTCCTTAACAGGACTCCCATAGCACAAGAAATAAAAGAAAGAATCAATAACTGGGATAGATTCAAACTAAAAAGTTTTCTCTCAGCAAAGGAAACTATCAGCAATGCGAAGAAAGAGCCTACAGAGTGGGAGAATATCTTTGCCAATTATACTTCAGATAGAGCACTAATCTCCAGAACCTATAGAGAACTCAAAAAACTCTACTCCAAGAATTCAAATAATCCAGTCGACAAATGGGCTAAGGAAATGAATAGACACTTCACAGAAGAAGATCTACAAGCAATCAACAAACATATGGAAAAATGTTCAGCATCTGTAGTAATAAGAGACATGCAAATCAAAACCACCCTAAGATTCCATCTCACCCCAATTAGAATGGCGATTATCAAGAATACGAGCAACAACAGGTATTGTCGAGGATGTGGGGAGAAAGGTACACTCATACATTGCTGGTGGGGCTGCAAATTAGTGCAGCCACTCTGGAAAGCAGTGTGGAGATTCCTTAGAAAACTTGGAATGGACCCACCATTTGACCTAGCTATCCCACTCCTTGGCCTATACCCGAAAGGACTTAAAATCAGCATACTACAGAGATACAGCCACATCAATGTTCATAGCTGCTCAATTCACAATAGCCAGACTGTGGAACCAACCTAGATGCCCTTCAATTGATGAGTGGATAAAGAAACTGTGGTATATATATACAATGGAATATTACTCAGCCATAAAGAATGATAAAATTATGGCATTTGCAGGCAAATGGATGAAATTGGAGAATATCATGCTAAGTGAGATAAACCAATCTCAAAAAGCCAAAGGATGAATGATATCGCTAATAAGTGGATGATGACACATAATGGGGGGAGGGAAGGGTTAGTGTTAGGGTTAGAGTTAGGGTTAGAGATGGGGGCAAGTATGGAGGAAGGAAGCACTGTATAGAGGGAAAAGAGGGGTGGGAGGGGTGGAGGGAAGGGAAAAAATAACAGAATGAATCAAACAACATTACTCTATGTAAATTTATGATTACACAAATGGTATGCCTTGACTCCATGTACAAACAGAGAAACAACATGTATCCCATTTGTTTACAATAAAATAAAGTTTAAAAAAAAAAAAACAGGGGAATAAAGGTCATGGAAACCCATGAGGTTCCTCCCTTCCCTCTTGAGTCCAGCTCCTCCCAGGATCAACCAGGAGGTATGTGCCTGGCCAGGAATTTGAAATGGTCTGTCGGAGAGTGATTGAGTTTGGAGACTGAACCTGAGTGCCCAGGAAACACAGGGTCTATGGGTGATGGACAAAGGATTGGTTCCTCTGCCACCGGAGTGGAACCCAGGGTCTCCCAGTGTGGACCGGCAGATGCTGGGATCTTGAGGTGTACTGATTTAGAGTCTTCAGACCAATAGCCATTGAACCAAGAACCTGGAGCCCTCACAGACCAAAACCCCATCTGCCTACAAGATCTCCTCCCACACGCCAGATGTCTGAGGGTGGAGCAGACATCACATGCTAGTCCACCCCACCTAACACAGCTGAGAAGGAAGTCGAGAATTTTTTAGCTCCAACACAAAAAAATGCTTTAACTTTTCATTGAGAACTTTTTTTTTTCTTTTCTCTGTTTAACTGTGCCTTGATTGGTTCATGGGCACTGATATATATATATATATATATATATATATATATATATATATATATATATACACACACACACACACACATATATATATATATATTTGTTTCTTTTTTTCTCATTTCTAGCATTTTTGGGAGGCTGTTATTTTCCGTGGATCAGTCTTTTGAGGGCTAAGATAATTAAAATTTTTAAATTTATTTGTTTTAATTAGTTGTACATGATAGTAGAATGCATTTATACATTTTGATAGATCATACACAAATAGAGTGTGATCTCTCATTTTTCTGATTATACATATTGCAGGATCATATCAGTCATGCAGTCATACATGCACATGAAGTAATAATGTCTCTTTCACTCTACTATCATTCCCAGGTTTGTTTTTTATTGTCACTTTTATTTTTATTTTATATTTTGCATATTTTTTCTCACTTATCTCTTTCCTTTGATTCTCTTTCTCTCTTTTCTTCTGCTAACAATCTCTATTGTTCTCTCTTTCACTTCTCCTTTAATTTTTTACATCTATTTTCTTCCCTCATACTCAGCACATTCTACATCTCTTCTGTTCTCTCCCTGTTCACCATAAAAATTGATAAACCTTTTGCAAACTTATTGTTTTTACTGTAGGCAATAACTGATCACATCATTTCTGCTCATTGTGACAACTAGCATTGTAGATGTTATAGCAGGACCTATTCAGTTTAATGCTGTATAATGTTTCCATTGGTTGTTGTTGTTATTTGTCTCCCCCTAAACAGTGAGGCACTGGAAACCTTCAGGGACACTATAAGTCCACAGGGTAGAAACTAGTGTCCCAGATCCATACTTTAGATGGTAGACACACAAACAACATGAAAAATCAAGGGAAAGAATAACCCCAAATAAACCACAATACTTCAATAACAGTGGAAGACATGTCCAAAAAGGAGTTTAAAATGTACATAGTCAAATTGATCTGCGAGGTAAAGGATGATGTAAGGAGTAAAATCAGAGAGAAAATACAGAAAGTGAAAGATCACTTTAATAAAGAGATACAGATTCTGAAAAAAAATCAAGTAGAAATCCTCAAAATGAAGAAACCAATGAGCCAAATTAAAAATTTAATGGGAAGCATGACCAGCAGGCTAGACCACTTGGAAGATAGTTTCAGGCAATGAAGACAAAATATATTTTCTTGAAAATGAAGTTGACTATGGAGAAAAGATGCTAAGAGACCATGATCAGAACTTCCAAGAAATATGGGATAACATGAAAAGACCAAATATAAGATTGATTGGGACAGATGAAGGCTCCGTGATACAAACCAAAGGAATGCACCATCTTTTCAATGAAATATCAGAAAATTTCCCAAATCTTAAGAATGAAATGGAATATTAAATTCAGGAAGCATATCAGACCCCATATATGTAAAATTAAAATAGACCAACAACAAAGCACATCATCAAAGTGACTAATATAGAGAATAAGGATAGAATTTTAAAGGCTGCTAGAAAAAAAATGCAACAGGTTGCATTTAGAGGGAAACCAATCCAGACCTCTGCTGATTTCTCAACTCAAACCCTAAAAGGTAGGAGGTCTTAAAATAATATATATCAAGCTTTGAAAGAAAATGGATGCCAGCCAAGAACCATATACCCAACAAAATTAAGTTTCAGAATTGATGAAGATATAAAAACCCTCCATGATAAACAAAAATTAAAAGAATTCACAACTAGAAAGTCTACACTACAAAACATACTTAATAAAATATTTTATGAAGAAGAAATGAAAAATAAAATTGAAAACCAGCAAAGGGAGGAACTATACTATGAGACTAGTCAATCAAAGAAAAACTAATTCAAATTAGAAACCAGAAATAAATCAAAATGACAGAGAATAAAAGTCAGCTCTCAATAATAACATTGAATGTAAATGGCCTAAACTCATCAATCAGAAGACATAGACTGGCAGATTGGATTAAAAAATAAGACCCAAATATATGTTGTCTCCAAGAGACCCAGCTCATAGGCAAACACATACATACACTGAAAAAGGTAAAAAGACGGGAAAAAACTTACCATTCACAAGGATCTCATAAACAAGTAGGGATTTCTATCCTCATAACAGATTAAGTGGATTTCAAGCCAAAGTTAATCAGAAGGGACAAAGAAAGTCATTTCATACTGTTTAAGGGAATTTTACACCAACAAGCTAAAACAATTGTAAATATTCATGCTCCAAACAATGCAGTATCTATGTACATCAAAATTTAAAAAAAAACCCTTCTCAATTTCAAGAATTAAGCAGATTACAACACAATAATACTGGGTGACTTTAACATGTTTTTCTCACATCACTGGATAGAACTTCCAAAAAAAAAAAAAAAACTAAATAAAGAAGCTGTAGAACTAAAAAATACAATTAATAACTTAGACTTAACAGGCATATATAGAATATTTCATCCATCAATGACTGAATACACTTTCTTCTCAGTAGCACATGGATCATTTTCTAAAATAGACCATTTCTTAGGCCACAAAGAAACTCTTAGCAAACACCAAAAAAATAGAGATACTACCTTGCACTCTATCAGATCATAATGGAATGAAATTAGAAATTGGTGATAAAATAAAAATAGAAGTTACTCTAACACCTGGAGACTGAATAATATGCTATCAAATGACCAACGGATAGCAGAAGAAATCGGGTGAAATAAAAAAAAAACTTAGAGGTAAATGAATATAATGATACCACTTGTCAAAATCTCTAAGACACCATGAAGGCAGTGCTAAGAGGGAAGTTCATTGCATTGAGTTCATTCATTAAAAGAGTAGAAAGTCACCAAATAAATTACCTAATATTACATCTCAAGGCCCTAGAAAAAGGAGAACAAATCAACACCAAAAACAGTTGAAGATAGGAAGTAATTAGAATCAGAGGCAAAAATCAATGAAATTGAAACAAATAAACAACTAAAAAAATTCAAAAAAATCAAGGAAACAAAAAGTTGACTCTTTGGAAAAAATAAATAAAATTGATAAACCCTTAGAGATGCTAACCAAGAGAAAGAGGGAAAATACTCAAATTACTAAAATCCATGAGGAAAAAAGGAAATACCATAGACACTACTGAAACTATCTTGAAAATTTATACTCCAATAAAATAGAAAACCTTGATGACATCAACAAATTTCTAGAGACATGAAAACTACCCAAATTGAAAAAACCTTGATGACATCAACAAATTTCTAGAGACATGAAAACTACCCAAATTGAATCATGAGGATATAGAAAATTTAAACAGATCAATTTCAAGCAATGAAATAGAAGACACCATCAAAAGCCTACTAACCAAGAAAAGCTCAGGACCATATGGATTCTCAGTCAAGTTCTTACAGACTTTAAAAGAAGAATTAACACCTATCCTCCTCAAATTATTCCATGAAATAGAAAAGGAGGGAACCCTTCCAAACTCATTGTATAAAGCTAGTATCACCCTGATACCAAAAATCAAAAACATATCAAGGAAAGAAAACCTCAGACCTCTGTCCCAGATGAACATAGATGCAAAAATTCTTAATAAAATCCTGGCACAGTTTATCAAAAAGCATATTAAAAAGATACTGCACCATGATCAAGTGGGTTTCTATCCCAGGGATGCAAGGTTGGTTTGACATAGTGAAATCAATAAACACAATTCACCACATCAATAGATTTAAAGACAAAAATCGCATGATTATTTCATGGATGCAGAAAAAGCATTTGGCAAAAAAAAAAAAAAAAAATCCATTCATGCAGTAGAAAAACCAGGGATAGAGGAACATATCTCAACATTGTAAAAGCTATGCACACTAAACCCAAGGTTGACATCATTCTAAAAGGAGAAAAATTGAAATCATTCCCTCTAAAATCTGGAACAAGACAGGGATGCCCTCTTTCACCACTTCTATGTAACGTAGTCCTTGAAACTCTAGCCAGAGCAATGAGACAAACAAAAGAAATTAAAAGGATACAAATAGGAAAAGAAGAGCTCAAACTAACCCTCTTTGCCAATGTCATGATACTGTATTTAGAAGAGCCATAAAACTTTTAGAACTTAAACAAATTCAGCAAAGTAACAAGATATAAAATTAAACCCCCATAAATCAGTTGTGTTCCTATACACCAATGATGAATCAGCTGAAAGAGAAATTAGGAAAACTGTCCCATTCACAATAGCCTCAAAAAAAATTAAATAAAATACTTGGGAATCAATCTAACAAAAGAAGTGAAAGACCTCTATCATGAAAACTACAGAACACTAAGGAAAGAAATTGAAGAAGACATTAGAAGATGGAAAGATCTCTCATGTTTCTGGATAGGCAGAACAGTATTGTCAAAATGACCATACTACCAAAAGCCCTATACAGATTTAATGCAATTCCTATTAAAATTCCAATGATGTTCTTCATAGAAATAGAAAAAGCAGTCGTGAAATTCTTTTGGAAAAATAAGAGGCCCAGAATAGCCAAAGCAATCCTTAGCAAGAAAACTGAAGAAGAAGGTATCACAGTATCAGACCTTAAATTATACTACAGAGGTATACTAACAAAAACAGCATGGTATTGGCACCAGAACAGACATGAAGACCAATGGAACAGAATAGAAGACACAGAGACAAACCCCAATAAATAGTTATTTTATACCAGCCAAGGTGCCAAAAACATACAGTGGAGAAAAGATAGCCTCTTTAACAAATGGGAAAACTGGAAATCCATATGTAGCAGGAAAAAAATTAACCCCTATCTCTTACCCGCACAAAACTCAACTCAAAGTAGATCAAGGACCTAGGCATTAGACCAGAGACCCTGCACTAGCAGAAGAAAATGTAGGCCCAATTCTCCACCATGTTAGCTTATGAAACAACCTCACCAACAAGACTTTTGAAGTGCAAGCAGTAAAATCAAGAATCAATAAATGGGACGGTATCAAACTAAAAAGATCGTTCAGAGCAAAGGAAACAATCAAGAGCATGAAGAGAGAGCCTACAGAATGGGAGAAAATCTTTGCCACCTGCACCTCAATAGAGCATTAATCTTCAGGACATATAAAGAACACAAAAAACTTAAAACAACAACAAAAAATAATCCAATCAACAAATGGGCTAAGGAACTGAACAGGCACTTCACAGAAGAAGAAATACAAATTGTCAATGAATATATGAAAAAATATTCATCACCTCTAGCAATTAGAGAAATGCAAATTAAGACCACCCTGAGGGGCTGGGGTTGTGGCTCAGTGGTGGAGCGCTTGCCTAGTATGTGTGAGGCACTGGGTTTGATTCTCAGCACCACATGTAAATAAATGGGTAAAATAAAGGTCTATCAACATCTAAAAATTATTTTTAAAAAATCAATTATATTTAAAAAATACTACACTGAGATTTCATTTTGCTCCAGTCAGAATGGCAATTATCAAAAATACAAACAATATTAAATGTTGGTGAGGATATGGGGAAAAGTGTACACTCATGCATTGCTGGTGGGTCTGCAAATTAGGGCAATCACTTTGGAAATGAGTATGGAGATTTCTCAAAAAACTAGGAATGGAATCACCATTTAACCCAGTTATACCAACTTCTTTTTATATATTCAAAGGTTTAAAAATCAGCATACTACAGTGACACATCCACATCAACGTTATAGCAGCTCAATTCACAATAGCTAAGCTATGGAACCAACCTAGATGCCCTTCAACAGATGAATGGACAAAGAAAATGTGACGTATATACACAATGGAATATTACTCAGCCATAAAAAAGAATTACTTCATGACTTTTGTCAGTATATGGATGGATCTGGAGGTTATCATGCTAAGTGAAATGACCCAATCCCCAGAAAACCAACGGTCACATGTTCTCTCTGATATGCAGATGCTAACACACAACAAGGGGGGTGGCAAACAATAGAAGCTCAGTGCATGATATGAAGGGGAATGAAGGGAAGGATGCAGGGATAGGAATAAGAAAGTGGAATAAATTGGGAATAACTTGCCTATGTTCACATAAGAATACACAACCAATAAAACTCCACATCATATACAACCACAAGAATGGAATTCTAGTTACAGTAAGTCACACTCCACGCATGTGTGATATGCAGAAGCACACCTTAGTGTCCTGTGTATCTAAAAAGAACAAATAAAAACTAAGACCTGCTCGGATTTTCCTTTTGTTGACCCACAAAAGCAAGAACACCTGAGAAGAGCATGCCAGCTCTTTTCAAGTCCAGTGAGTCCTCCTTTGCTCATGGATGTGGGGGCTGCGGCGATCTGAGCAGCACAGTGCGAGTACAGCTCCTGGAAGGACTGCCCGGCCTTTGCACATCCAGACAGAAAGCAGGGAGGGTTGAATTCGTGCAGCTGCTGTTCCCGTGACACCCGCGACCGCCGCACTGGACAGCGGGGCCTGTCAGTGTCTGGGTGTGTGGGACTCAGCAGGGCTCAGAGGAAGCCGCCTCCGGGGAGGACGCGACCGGTCGGGACAACTGCTTGCTACACCCGGCACTGCGGAGCACCCCAGGTGACCAGGGACTGCCAGGTGGACAGAGGCCCCTTGAGGTTACGGTGGAGCTGGAACTTGCTCCTGCCGGGCCACTTGGTGGCCACAGTTGCGCCGTGCGCGCACGTTGGCGTCGAGGCTCAGGGAAGGGGACCCCGCGCCCCGCCAGTCCCAGGAAAGTTCAGCGGGCATGTGAGGCGCAGTCCTCAACCTTCGGTGCCCAGGACGGGCTTGGCCTTGTCCCGGTTGACGCCTTTACTGTGGTGGCTCTGATCATCAGCTGAGTGGCTGCTTTCACTTAGTAAAACGTTCACACCAGCAGCGACCTCGGAACGAGGCTCAGTCACCTGGTCTCCAACGCACCCTTTTCTCCTGCGCTTGGCTGAATCTCACACCCTTTTAGGTTTGGGGGTTTTCTCGTTTTTGGTTTTGATTTTTCCATCATGGTCTTCAGAGAACATGTGATGGTACACCATTCAGCCTAGTGTGTGGTCAGTCACACATTCATGTCACTTCTTAATCCTTTCTCTTTTCTCACTGGTTTTCTTTTCTTCTCTCTCTCTCTCTGTCTCTCTGTCTCTCTGTCTCTCTCTCTCTCTCTCTCTCTCTCTCTCTCTCTCTCTCTCTCTCTCTCTCTCTTTAAGGAATATGTGGAATTTGATCTTTTTTTTTTTTTTTTTTTTGGTATTTCTCTTAACAGAAAACTTTCATGTTAATCCTCGAAGTTGGTGTTAAGTGGAGTAAGTACTCTCTGTCACGTCCCTACAGTGACAGAATCACAGAATGCCGTTTCCCGTCAGGAAGAAGTGTGTGCCTGTGCTTTAGAGTAAGGCTTTACCACCTCCCACCCACCACTATGACCCTTCTGGGTTGTTGTTGTTGTTTGTTTGTTGTTTTGTGCATGGGAGGGTGTTGTACCAGGGTTTGAATCCAGGGGCACTTAGCCACATCCCCAACTCCCCTTTTTTATTAATTTTTATTTGTTCTAAATTAGTTGTACATGACAATAGAACACATTTATGCATTTTGATAGATCATACATAAATGGAGGGTAATCTCTCCTTTTTCTGATTGTACATATTGCAGGATCACATGGGTCATGCAGTCATACACACACATGAGCTCATCATGTCTGTTTCACTCTGCTGTCCTTCCTACCCCCACACCCCTTCCCTCCCTTCACTCCCCTCTACCTAATATAAAGTAATTCTGTTCTTTCTTATTCCCCAACTCACAATAGCCAAACTATGGAACCAGCCTAGGTGCCCGTCAACAGATGAATGGGTAAGGAAAATGCATATGTATATACAATAAAATACTACTCAGCTTTAAAAAAGAATGAAATTATGGCATTTGTTAGTAAATGGATGGAGTTGGAGAATATCAAGTGAACTAACCCAGCCCTTTTTTTATATTTTATTTAGAGGTAGGGTCTCAGTAAGTTGCTTAGAGCTTCACTAAATCGCTGAAGCCGGCCTTGAACTCTCGATCCTCCTGCCTCAGCCTCCTGAGTTGCTGGGATTGCAGGCACTGGATTGTTGAATGGCTCCCTCCTGCACTCCCTGCGTCTCCCCTTGCCTGTCCCATAGTCATTCACAGAGTTTCCTTTACAATGTGATCACAGCCCCTCCCCCCCATGACGTTCCCTGGGTTGTTTCCTCGGTTTCCCTGAGTTTCTGTGCAGAACATCCTCTTATCAAGAAGCGTCCTCTGCTCCCTCCCCATTCTCTGTATCTTTTGCCTGCTTTGTTTTTCTTCCGTGACCTTATCACGTAATAAATCATATATGTGTTCATTTCTTTATTACTTATTGGCTCTATGTATTTGTTAATATTTGTTCAGGATTTTCACAACCCCCCTCCCCCATTAAAAGGAAGTTTATAAGGAATTTTAAGTTCTATGGAAGTAGCAACTTGATCTATTGGGATGGTCCCTATGTGTGCGGTGCTTGAGGCAGTACTTTGCAAAGTAGATGCTCAATAAACATTTGTTGGATGGACAGAGACCGGGAGGGAAGGAGGGAGGGGTGAGATTGACAGGCTGTCAAAGGACACAGGGAAAAGGCACTTTGTGAGCAAGGAATCCAGGAGGGTGTTATGTCAACCATATGGAAGGAGAAGCAGGCACGGGGAGACCCAGGGGTCCTCGAGTAGCTACCGCCGAGATCTGGGAGGAAGCGGTGCATGGAAGCTAGACAGACTCCTTCCATTCTGAGACTGAGGAAAGGGAAAGGGGACACATGGGACACACTAAAAAAAGGGGAAAAAAAATCTTGCCGGTTAGGGAACTGTTTTTATAGGTAACCGATGTCACACAGACTTCATGCCCAAAGAATTCTTCCTTCATCCTTAAATATAAAGAATATATATAGAGAGAGCTCAGAGTTGGTTTCTGTGAAATTTGCCCACAACTAGCTGAGCTTCATAGGTTGGGTTTTTAATTCCGTTCAGGAGTGCTGCATTCAATTTGTCTTGATTATTATATAACAGCTCTTCCTCTCCCTTCCTGCCCAAGACCCGTTCTGATACCCTGAATCTCCCTTTTCAAGACCCATGTTCTCCCGATGATTCAGCACACTTTCTTGTGCTCTGCATTCCGGACCTTCCTGGGTTCAGGAATATACACCACTGCCTTAGCTTTCCAATGCCATTTAAAATTCCGGGGGGCCAAGACTGCTTTCCTTCTCTTTTCTCCTGACTTCAGGCTAACCACTTTTCATTGTGGATTGCTGTGATAACCCCTTTCTATTTTCACTTCACAGAGAGCAGAAAATACATGTTATGTAACATGAACTTCTATTTTTCCACGATACTTTGTTTGGGATGCCAGGTTCTCTTACCTTTTCTATGTTGAACTATCTTTCCATGGAATCCAAGTTACTCTTTTCTTATTGTTGAACCTGGATTCTTCCATCCTTGTCTAATATGCATGAATGGCAGGAGAGGGATTTCCTTCCCACAGCTATCAATCACTGGCATGCCTAAAGAGCACCATGAAATTTTATCAGTTAAGGGGTCTGTATTAGTCAGCTTTTCTTATGGTTTAGATATGAGGTATACCCCAAAAAAACTCACGTGTGAGACAATGCTTGAAGGTTTAGAGGTGAAATGATTGGGTTATGACAACCTTGATCCAGTCAGTGAATTAATCCCCTGAGTAGGGATTAACTGTACTCAGGTGGGGTGTGGCTAGAGGAGGTGGGTCATTGGGGACGTGCCTTTGGGGTATATACCTTGTCCTTGCCCAGCAGAGTTCTTTCTCTGCTTCTTGATGCAAAGCCCTGAGTCACTTTCTTCCACCACACTCTTCTGCCGTGATGTTCTGCCTCACCCTGGGCCCCAAGAAATGGAGTTGAACTGAGACCTTTGAAACCGTGAGACCCCAATAAACTTTTCTGCCTCAAAATTGTTCTTGTCATTTTTGGTCACAGCGATGAAAAAGCTGGCTAAGACAGCTTTGACTAATATACCCAAAAAGAACATCTTAGAGGAGGAAAAGTTCACTTTTGCTCAGTTTTGGAGGTTCAGTCCATGGTTGGCTGACTCACTTGCTCTGGACCCAAAGTGAGGCAGAACATCATGGCAGAAGGGCCTGGTGGGGGAAAGTTATTCAATTCATGGAAGCCAGGAAGCAGAGAGAGCTTGAGCACAGGGGGCCAGGGATAATATAATCCCCAAGGGCAGACCCTCAGTGACCCAGTTTCTCTAGCCACACCCTACCTACCTACAGTTACCACCCATCGATCCATTCAAATCATTAATCCAGCACATGGATTAATCCAGTGATAAGGTTACAGCTCTCATATTCTCATCATTTCACCTCTGAACATTCCTGCATTGTCTCACACATGAACTTTTGGGGGACACCTCATATCTAAATCTTAACAGGATCTAACAGATTGGATAGGAAGCCAGTGCTACTGGAGGTCTCTGCCTTGATTTTACTTTGTGTCTGGTGAAGCTACTGAGCTGGACACCAGTTACCTTTATGTTCTATTTGATGAAATTTGACCTCTGCTTCTAGTAGACAATGTGACTCCCCTAATTGTCTAGTGTTGTTGCCCACTCTATCAGGGAAATACTGTCGCAGAGAAGACATTGTTTAGCAGCTTCCTGTTGGACGTTAACATTGTTGACTGTGGAGGCAGCTACTTCCTGATTAATGAGTGAAATCCACATGGATCGCTTCCATGGGTACCATGATGGATCCTTCCTTCTAGACATCACTTCTCCAAGTTTGAGGAATACAGCAACTCTGCTCTTCTTCGAACTTTTCACATCTCCGGTTGTGGCCCTTACAGTCTTCCTTTAATCTTGGCCTATCTTCTCTAACTCTAGGAGAAATTCCTTGAAGGTTATAGCTTGTGTATATATATCATCTTTTCCACTTTCCCTTGTAGATTTCTTTATATACTCCTTGGGACATTTTAGATAAGAAAAAGAGTTGGACCACTGTTCTTGAGTCTCCATAAAGCCATTCCTGTGACACAGAGGAAAATTAATCCAGCTTCACAGGATACATAGATAGGTGGATAAAAAAGACCCAAGACACTGGGTGATTTCCCAAGTCTTCGCACACCTTCTGACTCCTCTGATGGAGTTCTTATTCACATACCCTTCACGCTTCAAAGCCTTGATTAAGGACCTTTTTTCTGTAAAGATTTTCTACTCACCTAGGTCTAAAGTAGTTTTACCCACACTGAGCTCCACAGCGTTTTTCTCAGTATCTCCCTTACTACTCTCATCTTCGTATTACAGTTATTTATGGACCTGTCTTATTTTACCCATGCCATCAACAAGATAAAAATACCTCCTCTTTAGATGGAGCCGGCTTGGATACCCTCTAGCATCTTTATAGGACTTGAGATTGAAAAATAAGAGGCAGGTGTGAATTGCCAGCCCATGGAGTTGACTTCCATCATCTCTAAGCTTGTCCTGCAAATCTCAGTCATCCCAGGAGTTCAAAAACACACTTGAACTCCTGGCCTTCTAAATAAAGAGTTGCCAGGCTTTCCTATAAAAGGTCAGATAGTAAGTATTTTCGGCTTTGCAGGCTACCGAGTATTACAACTCCTTCACCCTGCTGTGGAATCCTGAAATTTGCCATAGGAAATCCATAAATGAATGAGCGAGGCTGTGTTTCAATAAAACTTTATTTACAAAAACAGGAAGTAGACAGCAGGCTGTAGGATGCCAATCCCCTGTTATAGATGGTGGACTTCTCTAGCAGGAAAGTGGAACATAGGTGAGACTTTGTGTTCCTCGGTGGGCACACACGTAACAAAGCAGCTGACCCTATTGGAAGGAAGAGATCTTCCCCCACTACAACCAGGATGACAACTGTTCTTGCACAGCTGACTCCTTCAGCCAACAGCAGAGGAGCCTTTATCAAAAGCCCAGGAGTGACATGAGGAAGAGTTTGCACATCCAATCAGGTGTTATCAGACTTTGTGGGAGAAGTGACCTAATTCTCAAGAAGTCAATATGGAAACATCTCATAAAACAATCTTTTAAAAATTCAATAGCAAGCACCACTCTGTAGAATATTTTAAAGAGGTCCCATCTGTGACTTTTTTTTTTTTCTTTAGCAAACACAGATTCCAGTTAAGGCAGCTGTTTGCAGAATCTTGTGGCAGCTAACTCTGCAAACTGACCTACTTCTTCCAAACTCAGCTCTGTAAATTGCGTGGTTTGAACAAGCCCTGTGTGTGACAGGTTTCTTTTTCAGATACTGCAACCTGGCTGCTATTTCATTATTGCCAACTTTGAAATTAGCCTTGATGGTTTCCCAGGTTTCAAAAGAACTCTTAAGGGAGAAAATAGACAATTGATAAAAATGGTCATGTGCTGATCACATGTGAGGTCTTTTTCTGGTTGCCACCAAATCTTCCCAGGAAATGTCCTCTTTTAGGGCCAGATTCACACCTTATTCACATTCCTGTTGGTGTCCTCCACAAATCTTCATGTCGTGTAGTAGCTGCTCAAGAAATTTTCATGCTGTGAGCCGGGTGTGGTGCAGACCTGTAATCCCAGCAACTCCAGAGGCCAAGGAAGGAGGATCCTAATTTTGAGTCTAGTCTCAGCAACTTAGTGATGAATTGTCTCAAAATAAAATATTTTTTAAAAAGGACTGGAGATGTAGCTTGGTGGTAAAGCACTCTGGCTTTGATTCTCAGTGCTGCAAAATAAATAAAGCAGTGAATGAACACATGTATGAATGGGGATTAAAAGAAATAAGGAAGAGGAAGGAAAACAGGGGATGTTGGGCATGAACATTTGCTGTTTCTCAGGTTAAGCAACTCCATTCATTTGTTCACTCACTCGCTCATTCATTAATATTTATTGAGCACAGTCTCTGTGCCACATTCTCAGATAGCCATTGTACAACCCCCACCACCATATCCAGGTGCATAGGATCTGTTGGATCAACTCTGAAAATGATTTCATAGAGGTCTTCCATGAGGCCTAATTCTTACATTAAGCCAGGCGTGGCGGCACATGCCTATAATCCTAGCAGCCCTGGAGGCTGAGGGAGGAGGATCTCAAGATCAAGGCCAGCCTCAGCAATTTAGCAAGACACTGTCTCAAAATAAAAAAACTAAAGGGGTTGGGATGTGGTTTCATGGTACAGTGCCCTGGGTTCAATCCTCAGTACAAAAAATATTCTTATATTAAAGAAGTAAATTTGAATTCTGAATATGACTCTTGATCTTGTCACTAATAAAAAGTCACAAATATTTTCATATCTTCTTAATGTTACTGCATATGTATATTTTTATACTCATTCTCACTTTGAAATCAAATTATTAGACTGACTGATAGATCTTTTTATATAGTATGTTAATAAAAAACAAATATATTATCATATTACAAATTGAGATTCCTCCCGAAACATACTTTGATAAGTGTACTTCAAGATGTTTAGTTTCCTTTATGTATTTTATTTTAGGCTTTTTAAAGACCATTATTTTGAGACAGAATTTATAGGTTTCACCAAATTCCCAAAGGGGTCACCCATGGTATAACGATTTTGCTGTAGGAATCTTAAGCCATGGAACACAGAAAGACCTATTAATATTGACTAGGTCTGCATAGAACAGAGGACAGTTAATGATTATGATTCCTATTAGTTTTGGGGTGGCTTTGACCACTTTAACACCTCTGATGGGAACCCCTAGGAATCAGAATGGATATATTTCCAACTCCACACACATTACACCGGAGATACTTCCTCATCACTCCTTTGACGTAATTTCAGACAAGCTGGCAGACCCATATCAGATTTTCCCCTAATAATGGTCCAAACTCACAAAGCTCCTACTGTGTTCAATAAGGTGTAATCACCTTACATAATTGAATAGCAGAATTACCATGATACTCAGATGAGAAAATCGAGGCCCAGAAAGGACAGTGACTTGTCAAGGTCAGTAGTTAGGAATTCCAGGGAGGGTGGCCTCGAGGGCTATGTCCTTACCCTCTCCTGCATGGCCCAGGGTACACCAATCCAGCCCTGGCTTCATCCAGGGAGACCAGGTCCCCAGCTCCCACCAAGTGAGTGAGCATTCAGTCCCCGGCAACTGCAGGAAGCTGTATTCCTGTGTCCCCCTACCTTGGTGTACGACTTCCACCTGACACCGTGGGCTTCCTCTCTACTGGGGTCCACAGAAGAAATTCAGAGGTAGTTTTGGGAAAGAGGGATGTTGTTGTTGTTGCTGTTTATTCTTACTCATCTGCAATGCAGCTATGTATTTTGTATTTTCCAAGCATTTTGTTGATCATTTCTACATGTTGGAATTGGAGAGATGAGATCTTTGCAGGTACTCACTCCACCACCTCATGGAGAAGTCTTCCATCCATTTTGTCGCCTGGGTGTTGTTCCAAAAAAGGGGGGGAGAGGGATTTAACAGTTTTGGAATTCCTGCAGCATGATGTACAAAGTCTTTGGCAGGGTGTGTGGCTTGACTTCATCCAACCTTTCCAGTGTGGTGACCTACCACAGTTCCCTTTCTTCATCCCATCTTTCAATCATTCTAGATTATCTGCTCTCTTCTCAGTGTCTGGTATAATACCGTGAGTTAATACTCAAGGTCAGGTTCAAAAATCCTTTCCCCTCTGTAGCTCCTCTCTGTAGCTCTAATTATCCTTCATCTGGGCTCCCAAGCACTTTGAGCAGTGGTCCATGACTGCACTCAGTCACACCGTAACCCTAGCTGGTGGCCGTCTCCCCGGGCGAATGCGGAGCCTGTCTGGAACTTGATGATGCATCCCCATTAGTCTACAGCGTTGGAATCTAGGTGATGTGCTGGACCAGAGCCAACGCCAATCCCTCACTCTCTCTGAAAATGGGTTTCTAGCATATTCCACTCCGTTCCCTTGGGACAGTCGATCAAAACCTACAGATTGTCGGAGTGCAGAATTTGAAAGGAAGTTGAATTCGCTTAGATTTAATTAATACGATCAACTATTCTTAGGTCAGGAGGAGGCTGTGCGGTCCAATCACTTGTCCATCAAGCTGATGTGCTTTAAAACTTCCCGACCCAGCCATCATCCTGAATTTGACATCGTCTACCTGGCCTGTCTTCACTCCATGTGGGGACAGCGGCAATCTTTCCTGGGCCCCTCTGTTGCCGCTCAGCCTGTAGGACCCCCCAGATCCACAGGGTTGGCAATGGAGTATATCTCAGGCATCTTCCCGCCTTCAGACGTTGCTCTCTCAAACCAGCAGATGATAGTAGCGTTCTGAAAAGGTCCCTTGTGTTTGTCTGTCTTCTACGTTGATGTTAGGAAGGAGAGCTGGACTAGGTCTTAGTAACCCCCTTTGCTTTGATCCTTCCTGTACTCTAGGAGAAATTCCCGAGTGTTCCACTCACGGGCAGCATCCTCCCAAGTTCTACCGCTGAGGTGCATCTTCTCCTATTTGAAAATTCCTTTGATTAATCAGTGAGGCCCCAGGAATGCTTGCACAGGCAGGGAAGCAGGGGCTGACACTCTCTTCTCCAATCCCCACCCTCTTCCTCCTTAGAATGGAGAAATGCCAACCGTCTGTGGCCAAAGTCCAGGACACCGACTGACCATGGTCGGTCACGAGCAGAGTGCTCATGGTTAAAGTCACGTGTGTGCTCTTGGCTCTCCTTCCTTGCCCCTCCCGAGGCTGAAGCAGCTAGCTCACACTGGGCTTCTCCAGCTGAGCTCACTCCAGCTTGTTTGAACATTTTCATCTTATTGATCAGAAAACAGAAGCTTCAAGATGAAATTTGGGGGTTTTATAGGAGAGTGAGACAAAAAGAGAGATTCCCTTAGGAGAAAGAATTGGCCATACACTGTTGCCTAGCTTCTGGGAAAGGCTTGTGCTGGGTTGTAAGGCACTGGTCCTAGTAATGTGAATGAGGGTGACTTTGATTCCCATCGCCGAGTGCTCCACATGTATATAAATCCAACCAGAATAACCCGTACCAAATTAGGACTGTAATGGGTACCGTAACCATTCGATCCAGTTATCCCACTCATCTGTATATACCCAAAGAACTTAAAATTAGCATACTATAGTGTCACAATCACATCAATGTTTGTAACAGCTCAACTCACAATAGCCAAGCTATGGAAACTGGGTGCCCTTCAACAGATAAATGGATAAAGAAAATGTAGTATACATACACAATGGAATATTACTCAGCCATAAAGAATGAAATTATGGCATTTGTCAGTAAATGGATGGAACTAGAGACTATTATGCTAAGTGAAATAAGTCAGTCCCAAAATACCAAAGGCAGAATGTTCCTTCTGATATGTGAATGCTAAAACAGAATAAGGGGTAGGGAGTATAGAAGAATAGAAGGACTTTGGATAGGACAAAGGAGAATGAAGGGAAGAGAGGGGTGGGAATAGGCAAGACAGTAGAATGACTCAGACATGACTTTTCCTGTGTTCGAACATGACCATTGTAACTCCACTTTATGTATAACCAAGTGTGGGAGGTTATACTCCATGTATGTACGATATGTCCAAATACATTCTACTGTCATTTATAACTAAAAAGAACATTTAAAAAAAAAGGTCAGTAGCCACTTTGGGCAGATTCAGTGAGGTGTGGCTTGCACGGGGATCCTTTGGTGGCCAATGGGCCTTCTGGACTTCTATGGATGGAGAGTTCAAGGAGGACAAAAACATCACAAAGGCAGAAGGAGGAGACCAGCTTTTAGCTCGCGGCAGGAAATACCACACTTACAATAACATCATTGTTCCCTATGAAAGGAAATGGTGTTTACATGAAATCCACTTCTCTCCAACATGTCTGCTTTGGAAACCAGAAGAAGTGACAGACATCTGCCACTTGCAGTCACACACCATCAATTCGGCCAAATAACTTCATTCTCCAAATGCATAATATCTCTTACGTTTGGACAGCTGTCGCCACACAGACGGGGACTCAGAGACCTTCCCAGACAAACTCATTTTCAGCTGTGCAGCGTGGGGTAGAAGGTGAATCCCTCTGGGGCACTGGGATTTTCCAACTGGAGAGAGTTCACTTAAACTTCCCAAAGGCATGAACTGAACGTGCTACACTCTGTCTGTACTTGTTGATGTGGTCCCTGGGCATATAGGAGACAAGAAATCTCATGCTGGGTAAAAGGCAGTGCTGATATCATGCAAAAAGAGATGGGTGTGAGAGAGAGGATGGTGAGCATTAACAGACCTGAAATTGATCCTTTAGTAGAAGCGTACTCCTGTACAGTTCCACAATCACATTCACAAAAGTGGACTCATGCACGTGTCCCTTGCTCTCCAAGTTCCCATACAAACAACCCCAAGGCAGAATCACTGAGCCAATTTTTCTGTTTCATTCCATCCTGTGCTGTGTAAAAGAATACCAGAGACTTAGTTTACTGCTAGATGAGGCCATGCGCGCCTGTGATCCCAGCTGGGGACTGAGGCTGGAGGATCACTAGTTCAAGACTAGCCTGGGCAACATGGTGAGGTGGTATCTCAACTTAAAAAAGAGTGAGAAGAAAGAAATTTACTTCTTACAGTTATGAAGGCTAGAAGTCCAAGATCAAGGGGCTGCCTCTGGTGAGGGCCTTCCTGCTACATCAAAACATGGCAGAAGACATTGAATGGGTGAGAGAACACAAGAGGTCAAGCTTGCAACCCGAGCTCTTGAATAACTGGCGTTGACCTGTTCATGAGAGGGAGCCCTCCCACTAGGCCCCACCTCCCAACATGATAGCCTTGGGGGTTAAGTTTCCAACAGAGCTTTTGGGGAGACATTCAAATTATGTCCATTTCCAAATGTAAATCCAACTGATCCAACAGCTCTGTCTATTCCAGTCTATCCCTAGAGAGACTGGGGAATTATGTCTTCTACTTTTATGACTTGTTCTACTATAAGAACTTAGTACTATGGTGTGAGTGAGGGGTCTTCTTTCCCCAAGGCATTTTACTAAAAAATAAAAATGAAATATCAAAGAAGAAGCCACTTCTCCAAAAACTATGTGCAGCTCTGTCAGCTGACTGATCATTGGCCCAAGTCCTCTCTGGCCAACTGAAAAGGAAAGTGGTGTCGTGGAAAAACGCAAAGAGCAACCGTGAATCTCTGCAACCAGATTTTGTCTCCTCTCTCTTTGGTCTGCATCTGGAGACCACCGTTCCAGTTCTGCCACTGTGAATCCATTTCTGGCCATTTGTGAAGCACAGAGTCATTGAAAGTCAACATTCTCCCTCAAAGCTTCCCCCATTTTGGATTAGGAATTATTAATTATTGTACCCAATTTGCAGTTGAAAAGACAGAGATTCAAAGGAAAATGACCAATCAGGGCTCTATAGTTAGTAAAGGGCTGGGTGTCTTCATGGCTGAGGATTTGGGGCCTCTTTGGGTCTTTCTTTCATCTGCACTTAGATAGTAATTGTTGTTGGCTGATGTATCTGCTCCCAAACTGAACCTGAGCCACACATTCTTTAATAACTTCTTCAAGTTCATTTCTTCTAATAAAAAGAAACCACAGGGGTTCATAATACAATTATGAATGCCCATTTATGGATGGAAATCAATGAAGCTTAGATAGTCAGGTCATTCAAAATTCAAGGGAGAATAGGAATAGAAATATCTAACTAAGGCTTCAAACTGAAACCCATTCCACCAGATAAAGTTTTAATTACTAGCTACAAGGTGCTGAGATAACTTCTCAAAACCCTCAGACTTTACCTCACTTCATCTAAATAATGGAAATTATAATGATATTTAATGGTATAATATTTATCTATAATACTGTAAATAACATTTACTGTATGATGATAGGGATAATCATAGATGATCGTTGCTGAAGACTTCTTTGGGATATTCTCTAAGTGTTTTGTGTGCTTTCCCCCTACAAGTAAATGCTAGGTTCCACTTCCAGGATGGAAGAGTATAATAAAAATATTGATCCTTGCAGAGATAATAGCTATTAACTCTGGGCAAAATGCTCCCCAAACAATCACCTCAGAGCTGTGGAGTTTGTGGAAAAGCAAGAGATTTTGGAGGGGAGTCAAAACTTGGAAGAAGATATCTTCATAAGATGAGTTTCTCATTTGGGGGATTTTGCCCTCATGGAAGACTCAGTCATAGTGTAGGGAGACTAAAACTATAGGAAAGTCACTGACCTTTTGACCTAAGAAGCAAGGGAATGGAACATGGCACAGCCAGGGTCTACTGAAGAGTGATAAGGGGTCTCAAAAAACGAGAGAGTCAGAGAAGAAGAAACCTAAATTCTGTGTACAAACCCTGATCAAGTTTCAGACTGGAACTGAACCAGGCATGCATGAGATACACTGCAAGCAGTTCAGTTAAATGTAATAGTGAAACTGAGATTTGAGCCACTACCCACCTGCCTAAGTTAATGCCAGTCAAAAACAGCAACATTCTTTGGAGGAATATAACAGAGTCCAGAACGTCACCTTAGCAATATCCAGGATACAATCCCAAACTACTCACCTCAACATAGGAAAACTAAAGAATATGTGCCCCATTCTCAGAAAATACAATCAACAGAAACCAAACTTGAAATATCTCAAATGTTAAAATTATCAAATAAGGACTTTAAAACAGCTATTGTAACTATGCTTGATGTGGTAAAGGAAAATATGCTTATAATGATATGCTACCTGAGTATCAGTTCCCTTTGGCTACCATCATAAATTACCATGAACTTGTAGATTAGATTTACAACAATTTAACCTCTCACAGTTCTGGAGATCACAGTCTGAAATCAAAGTGTTTGGGTCAATTTGATAGCTCTGAGAGACAATCTTTCTCTGCCTCTTCCAGATTTAGTAGCATGTTAGGTTTAGATCTCATATGGGTAATCCAGGATGAACTATCTCAAATCCTTTAACTAAATTACACCTGTAAAGTTCCTTTTTCAAAGTAAAGTAACATTCACAGGGCCTAGACTTTAGGAGTTGGATGTATCTTCTGGGGAACCATTATCCATTGCACTACAAAAACAAAACGCAGTTTTGTATACATGAGGTTAAAGTTAAAAACTCAAGTAAATTATTAAGATTCAAAACAAAAATGCTCACAGGGTTATGTGGAAGTAACACATTGATATAAAATAACCATATAAAAGTGTTTAGCTAGGCATGGGGGCACATGACTGGACTCCTAGCAGCTCGGGAGGCTGAGGAAAGAGGATTGAGAGTTCAAAGTCAGCCTCAGCAATGGCGAAACCCTGTCTCAAAATAAAACAGAAAAAGGGCTGATGATGTGGCTCAGTGATTGAGGGCCCCTGAGTTCAATCAATCAATAAAGTGTTTAAAATACAACCACTTAAAAATCCTTTTAAGTAATTTTAGGCACAATCCTGAACATACAGGTTCCTAATCTACAGGACCATAATGTGGAGACATTATTTCCATTTCGTAAGTGAGACCCATAAGAGTTAAAGAAGCAATCTCAGGTCATCCCTTAAACATAGTGTGGTCATTAAAGGTCCTTCGAATATCAGCTTCCTATGAAAGGAGGATAATATCACCTCCTTCAAAGATCTTTACAAGGATGATACATAAATGCACATGAATCTATTGGCACAATATCTCATATATAGTAAGTTTTCAAAGAGGAAGCCTAAAAAATATTTTTAAAGAAGTTAGCTTTGACCTAATATAAAGTAACTCTATTCTTCCCTATAACTCCCCTTTTTGTGAATTAGCTTCCACATATCAGAGAAAACATTTGGCCTTTGGTTTTTTGGGGTTTGGCTTATTTCACTTAGCATGATATTCTCTAACTCCATCCATTTACCAGCAAATGCCAGAATCTCATTCTTCTTTGAAGCTGAGTAATATTCCATAGTATATATACATACATATACATATGGAATATTATATATATTATGTCTAATATTTATAGCACATTTTCTTCATGACCAATGAGATCCTACATTATGTACAATCAGAAAAATGAGAAATTACACTCCATTTATGTATGACTTGTCAAAATGTATAAATGCCTTCTAATGTCATGTACAACTAATTAGAACAAATTTCAAAATTAATTAAAAAATTTTAAAAAAGAAGTTAGTTTTGGTAAATGATGGGATAGTATTCAAACTTCTGCTGCTCCTGGCTTGCAAATCATGGCTCTTTCTATTATACCATGAAATATTAAACAAAAAAAGCTAAGGACACTATATTATCTGTTCTTTCTGCACCAACTGCTTCCTGCAAATCCTGAATTCTTCTATGGCTGGAAACAGAAAAGGAGATCCTTCCTTCCCTTCCTCCTCTTGGTCTTTTTCCTCTTTCCTCCAGAAAGAGGAAAAGGTATCTCTGCCTCTCCTTTCTCTTCTGTCTTCTCCTCACATCTCTGTCGAACTATAATTGTGCATATACATACAATTAAGCTATTGAAGTATGCAATTCAATGGGCTTTACTCTGTTTACAAAGTTGTGCAGCAAGCAACTTTAGGACACTTTAACCACTTCCCCAAATCCATGCCCAATTGAAGTCATGCACTTTCTGCCCTCCCCTTATCTCTAGGCAACAGTTAGTCTACTCCCTGTCTCTATAGATTTGTGCCTTTTGAACACTCAAGTAAATGGTGTCATACAATAGGTGATCTTCTGTGAGTGACTTATTTCACTTGACATAATGTTTCCAAGAGTCATCCACGTTGCAGCCTGTATCAGCCCTTCATCACTTTTTTCATTGCCAAATAATATTCCCTTGTATGGATATACTGCATTTTATTGACCCATTCATCTCTTGGTAGACACCTGAGTTGTTTTGTCCTGTTTGACTGCTATGAATGACACTGACATGAACATTCACATACAATTTCATGTGGACATAATTTTAATTCATCTGGGGTGTATATACCTAGCAATGGACCTGCTGGATATGGTAACTCTCTCCTTCAGTTTTGAGACCTACCTATCTTCCAAAGTCACTGTATCATTTTGCATTTATACCAGCAGAGAATATGATGTATATGAGGGCTCCAATTTTTCCACATCCTTGTCTACACTTATCCTCTATCCTTTTAGTACAGCTATCTTAGTGGGTATACAGTGTTTCAGTGGTTTCGAGTTCCATTTGACCGATGGCTAATGATGTTGGAAAACTTTTCAATGCTTACTGATCATTTGCATGCTTTCTTGGAAAAAATATCTATTCAGATCCTTGACCTTTTTTAAGAAAATTGGTTTGTCTTTTCCCTGGTGTCATTTCCATAGCAATATACAAATGATTTAACTTTCATTACATTGCATTATTTTTCTTTTGGTTGCATGTGCTGACTTCTTTTTCGTGCCCAAGCCAGCCTGTATTGTTTCCTTAGGAAGGAAACAATGCTTATCTGAAATTTTATTTATCTGTTGGTATGCTTGCTTCCTTTCTCTTTCCCACTCAACTCTAAGTACTCTGCAAGTAGGAAGTTTGTGTGTGGTGATCACTACTTCCCAAAGGTGGGGTGGAATTCTTATACCCAAAGTAGGCAATCGAAAAATATTTCACATGAATGAACACATGCTTTTTTCCATTTTCCCAGCAAAAAGCAGGGCCATTCAAGCCAGCGTTAGCGACGGACGAGGGTTAAGCGTAGGATTAGGTGGTTTATTTATTCCCTTCCAAGACGGCAGCTTCCAAAGCATCCCTTGAAGCCTCCCTCTGTTCTCACCTGGAACCAAGGCTCTGTGAATTCTGGGGAAGCGCAGCCCCTGGCTCAGAGGTGGCCCGGGGCAGGGTCTGGGCTGCTGGTACGGAAATGCAGCTGAGCTGCAGTTCAGTGACATCTGCTCACTGAACTCGGCCAAAGGCACCAGCAGCCTCTGCAGCTTTATTCCAAGGACTGACAGCCAGTGGGAGTCCCTGAAGAGCTCTTCCTTGGATGTGGTTGGTCACAGACCCAGTAGCTGCTCAGCTTTGCAAACTAATTGATCATCCTGCTGGCCATTAGCACGGCTCCCTCTAGCCCACAGTCCGGGCTCTGTCCCCTCTCTGCACATGGCCGTTATTCACAGGGTTTATTTTCAGATGGTTTTCTTTTCTGGTTAACTTTGTAAAAAGAATGCATTTGGCCCATTTCATGCAAAAACAAAAACAAAAACACAGAGGCTCTTCAGTGCTTCCTTTTATCTTCCCAGAATCCCAGCTCCGAAGGTCCCTCTTATCATATAACAATTTAAAAGGGTCTTCTGATGGGGTTTTAGGTCAGAGAATAATGTTAATTTTATGGGGAATAGTGGAGTTAGCAAAATGTCAGCCCCCGATTCATTCAGGTATGATCAGGAAGGCCCTTCCGTCCTAAATTCAGCTTAGTTCAGTCCCCTGATGAAAACTCACCAGGACCCTCTTCTGGAGATCCACCAGGAACCTCAGCCTCATCAGTTGGTGGCAGAGGAAGATCTGGAACAGAGTGTAACAGGTCTGGGAGAAATCATCAGATTTATTGAAGACAACCTAGTCTCTATGAAAGATTTCTGTTTTCATATTTTCATATTCCATGAAAAAGATGGAGTCCTCAATCTTGAGGTCTCTAAGTTTTTTCTCTTTAAACTGATTGCTTATATATATAAAATATATATTATATATGATCTATGTATATCAATATATATCACATATGTTATATATGATATGTATACATCAATACTTGGCCATTGGAATTACTAAGGAAATTTTTCAAAAGTGCTAAATCTCAGACCCTACTCCAGACCTGTTTAAGCATCATCTCTGGGTGTGGAGACCAGGCAACTGTGCTCCCTAGGGAATTCCAATGTCCAGCCAGAGTGAAGATCTACACAGTCAGCCTCAGATGACGGCCAGTGAGGTTGAGAAGGAATCTTTCTCCAGCACTGCATTACTGACACCCGCCTGACTTGAAGCGTTTGCTACTGAAGAGCTCCTGACAGCTTAACCTTGGTCTGAAGCGGTCGCTCTCTTGCAGATGGACAGGGATCAGTAATGTTTGGGTCTTCCATCACATCTGTTCTTAATGTCCTTGTCCTCCCTGTTGATCCAGTTCCTGAGACTCTCAGCACATACGAGGGCTCCAGAGAGTGGGGACAATGTTGAGCTTGAAGCTGGGTTTAGGGCATGTATCAGGATCATGGGGAAGACGGTAGCCTGGCTGGTCAAGATGGAGACCAGGTCTCTGGAACAGAATAGACATTGGGTGGAGCATACTATGGTGTGGATGGGTTCCCCAAAATTCCTTGTGTTGGAAATTTAGATCTCCAAGTTCATAAGTTAATGGTATTTGGAGGTGGGACTTTGGGAAGGCAATGAGGACTAGGTGAGATCACGTGGTGGTCCCCCCCATGGCATTAGTGGCCTTTTGGGGAAGAGGAAGAGAGACCCTAGCTGGCCGGCTTGTTCTGTCTCCCTGCGTGATGTCCTCTGCATGTTCCAATGCTGTGAGAAGGCTCTCACCACACAGATGCAGGCATCGTGCTCTTGGACTTCCCAGCCTCTGGGACCATGAGACAAATGAACTTCTACTCAGTTTTAGCAACAGAAGATGAACTAAGACAAGCCCCATATTCCGTAAGTGCTGCCTTTGCAACTATGTGGATGTCCCGGGAACTGACGGTGTCTGATCACCAGCAACAGAGCTTGAGAAGAAGCAGGGATGGGGGAGGCAGCCAGAGGCCCGGCCGTTATGTCAGCTCTATTTTCTGAGAAAGTGAATGCATTCTGATCCCTGCCGGTCCCTGGGGGTGGACACTATTAATACATCTGCGTCCCTGAGGGAGTCTGCTCTGGAACTAGGGCAGGTTCAGCCAGTAGGTGGAAGGCCTCTGAAACACCAAATTGGAAATGTCAGGGAAAAGAGATGGGGCTGGTCAGAGACGGGGAGCCAGCATCTTCTAAGGGTATGTGGGTTGGCTTTGGGGTCCCTCTTCTCTGGGTCTGTCCCTGCTCCCTTCATATTGAATGCCAGCTGACAGCTAGATTCCACCACAGCCAAAGCCATCTTTAAAGACAAAAGTAAAGACCTCATTAAATAGAGGACTCCAGGGACTGGAATGAATAGAAATGAAACACTTTCAGCTGCCCCTCAGGAGGCCCCAACAGAACAGCTCTCCCCAGCGGAGAGCGTTAGCAAGAGGTAATTCCTTAATGGACTACATCTCTGCAGGGGCCCAGAGTCTCTAATGGGGTTGGGGGAATTCACACCCAGCCCTCTCCATCTGCAGCCATCGATTCAGCCCTGATACAAAAAGGCCAGGCTGGTGGAGACCTGGAGATTTGGGCTGCAAGCCACCCTTCCCATCTCCTCCTCTCTCTCTCACAGAGGGCAATGTGGCTCCCCAAGGTAGGCTCGGCCTTTTCAATCTGCAGTGACAGAATTTACAAAGGAAAAGTGAAGAACAGTAAAAATTTCAATCATTTCTGTTGTCTTGGCATCCTGGGAATCCTGGATATAGGGAACTTCTGCTTAGGCCCAAAGGAATTTAAAAAAAAAAAAAAATGGAGAGTTTTTTCTGCCACCCGGCATCAGGCTGGAGTCTGACATCTGGGGCCACTTCCTTCCTGTCAGCTCAGAGGAGTGGGAAGCAGGGCACCTGGGATTGAATCCTGGCTTGGCTCCTGAATTGCCCTGTGGTGTTATCCAAATCCTTAGCCTCCCTGCAGATCGGTTAGTTTTGTTACTTGTAAATTAAGTAAAATGGATACCTAGCTCATAAGGTGGGATGTGAAGATTAAATAATAGAAAATATATGAACAAACTGTTTACTCTACGGAAGAGCAGCTAGCAGTGCACATCTGCGGCATGCCAGGTCACTCAGGAGAACTTCCTGATGGTAATAATAATAATGATAGTTCATGTTTTTGAAGTTGACCAAGAGCTAGGCACAGAGCTCTGATCTCTGCATGCATGAATATACTTAACATTTTTAATGACACTGTGGGTGAAGGATCTTATTTTATTTTATTTAGTTGAGAAAAAGGAAAAAGAAGGTTTATTGCTTTGCAAGCAAAGGAGCAATACAGGGAACTCCTGTCCCAGAGGCTGTGATTCTGCCCATCACGGGGAGCAGAGGGTGTGGTTTTTATTTGTGATTGATTCTTTTTAGTTCTATATAACATTAGGATATGTCTTGACATAATCACCAAAGCACGGACTCTTATTGGCTGCAATTCTATCCCCAGCACATCCTCCCTCCTCTCCCGTCTCTCCCCCTAATCCACTCCCTCTACTCTACTGATCTTTCTGCAATTATTATAGTTTCTTTTTCTTTCTTTCTTTCTTTATTTTTTTTTTTTAACTTGGAGTCTCGTGGATGCACTAGGCGTTGGGATTCACTGTGGTATATTCACGTAGGTACATAGGATTCAGTCAGATTCATTCCACTGAAGAGGTGATCCAAGGGCTGCTTTCCAGGCACGCTCTGTCTGGAGTTGTAGTTCCGTTGTTAACGTGGGAGACAGTCATTTCTGAGATCTTCTGGTGCCATCCCCAAATCTGAGTAACTTTCTTTCCGTGGTGGGTGTGCGCTGGAGGGCTGATACCTCTGCCTGGGATGGGGAAGAAAGGTGATCCTGTTTCCCGTGAGATGAGGGAGGGGGAGATTAGCGAGTGGGAGGGCAAGAGGAAGAGAAAGAGCATGTTCATTTAAAAATAAATCACAGTGGCAGAGCAGCAAAGCATGAAGTGGACACTCCTACTTGTCCCTACCGTCAATTCCTACATTCCATTTCTATGGAAAAACAGGCAACCACATCTCTAAGCCGCCTTCCTGCTGAGAGAGGTCCTCGCTCTCCCTCAGGTGAGGTGTGGACACTTGAGGTTATTCAGCATCAGGGCAGCCCAGAGGTCCACGCTGGCAGCTGGCGGGTGACTGAACAAGGCAACCACAGGGCAGGGGTCATGCCAGGACAATAAACAAGACGGGAAAGCATGCCTTTCTGTAAAGAATTAGTGCAAAACCCTTGTACACACAAGAAAGTGAGGGTTCATAAGATGCTCATAATTTGCCCAGGGTCATCTCCATAACACGTGGGTGCACCACATGACCACCCAGCTGACAGAGGTGCACGTTGGCAAGGCTGCCCACACTCACCCGGAAGATGTGACAATCCTGCACCTGCATAAAGTAGGTGCTTTCACAGTTTGGAGACCCCCCAAGTTCTCAGGGTCCGTGAGCAGTTCACCCGCTTGACGCTTGACATGGGTACTAGGTGATTTTTGGGTTAAATATGTCTGTGGTGGGAAGACTTCTAAGATGGTCCCCAGGGGTCCTCATCTTGTGGTTTCACACAAGACCCTCCTTGGAAACTAGACTGAGCATCATTTTAATCAACAGAGTAGAGTAAAAATGATAGGAGGTCACTTCATTAGTTTTCTGCTTCTGCAGGTATCAGTCTACTTGAGCTTCCATAACAAAATTTCTGTAGACTGGGTAGTTTCAACAATGAAAACGTATTTTCTCGTTTCTGGAAAACAGAAGTTCAAGACCAAGTGTCTGAGTCAATTTGATACCTGGTGAGGGCTATCTTCCTGGACTTTCCTTGGTGCATGCGCACAGAGATAGAGAGAGAGAAAGCTTTGATTCTCTTATAATAAGGATAATAATCCCTCAGATCAGGACCCTACCCCATGATATCATTTAATCTTAATGACATCCTTACAGGCCCTGGTTCCAAATATGGTCACACAGTACAGTTAGGGCTTCAACACATGCATTTGAAGGGGACACAATTCAGTCTGTAACTCTGCCTAAGAAATTTGTGCAGACATAACAAACATACCAAAATAATACCAATGTGTCATGCCACTGTTTCCACAGGCCAGGGGCTGGAGTGCAGGTTGGCCCGGCTCTCTGCTCAAAGTATCATGGATCTGAAATCAGCCAAGCTGAGTTTCATCCAGGGAGTGTGCTTCTAAGTTCATTCTCGTTGTTGGCAGATGTGGCTCCTGGTGGCCCAGGACTGTCTCCTTGCCAGCTCTCATCTGAAGGATGGATGCTCTTAGGTGCAATGGGCACCCTCCATCTGCAAGGCAGAGGTGCTGGGCACATCCCCAAGCTTTGTAGCTCTGACTTCCCTCCTCTCTGACTTCAGGACCCAGACTCAATACATCAGTGTTGGGTAGACTTCTAAAGGGCTTTTGTGACCGAGCCATTTCCTGCTGGATAATTCTCCCCACCTCAGGTCAACTGAGACCTTAATTACATTTGCAAAATCTCTTTGACCATATAGTGTAACATAATCATGGAAAGGATACCCCATCACATGCACAATTCCGGGATGATGCAGGACAGGTACATCAGGGGAACATCTTAGAATTGTGGACATTCTCCAGTCAATAGCCCATGAGGAGCAGAGGCCCACCAGGAAGTGACTCACCAAACACCACAGAAGTGAGCTCCAAAGAATTCCCTTCCCCGGCCAAGCCTTGCGGTAGCTGAGACCCTGGCTGATTCCTCAATGGTGAGAAGACCTGGCCAGTCCACACCTAGATCCTGACCCACAGAAGCTCCGAGATAATAAATGCTGTTGTGGTTTCATCACTGTTTTTATTTTTAAATTTTTTTTTCATTCAACAGGTAAACAATTGCATTATTTACTAAGAGTGTACTTCATGGTATTTCAATGTAAGTCTGAAACAAACTATTTAACATCGCATTACCCCACACACTGTGTGTGTGTGTGTGTGTGTGTGTGTGTGTGTGTGTGTGTGTTGAGAAGACTTAAAACTTATACTCAGACAGGTATGATAGTGCACATCTGTCGTCCTAGCAACTGGGGAGGCTGAAGCAGGAGGATCTCAAGTTCAAGGTCAACCTCAGCAATTTAGAGAAGCCCTAAGCAACTTAGCAAGACCCTGCCTCAAAAATCAAAAAATTAAATTTAAATTTAAAAGAACTTATTCTCAGCAATCTTCAAATATGTAATATACATTTATAGCTTTTATATTATTATATATAATATTATATATAAAATATATAATATATATTATTATAACTCTATGAACTTCAAATAAGTAACACACTTTTATTGTCACCATGAGGTGCAATAGATCTCCTGGAATAAGTTCAGGAATAACTCATTTCTCTGCTGTAACTGAAAGTCCGTGTCCTTGGGCCAGTCTCTCCCTACTCTGGTTAGTTCTCTTTAGCTTTCTGTGCCTCTGAGTTGGACTTTTTGAGATTCCACATACAAGTGAAGTCATGCATATTGGCTTTGCTGTAGCTTATTTCATTTGAGATAATGTCCTCTAGATTCATCCAAGTCATCACAAATGACAGGATTCCCCCCCACCACCACCTTTATTTTTTTTAAGGCTGAATGTTATTCCTTTGTGTACTGACACAATTTTCTTTTTTAATTTCTAAAAACAGTTGTTTTCAGTGACTATGTTGGGGGTAATTTTTATGCGGCAGTATATAACTCATACAATCTCTCTCAACCAAAGCACAGTGGTAGGAATATCTAATGTGTATGTGTACTACTTCCAAGCAATTGAGTAATAGGCTGCCCAATAATATACCATAAAATATCATTCACGTGGGTTGTGAGCAAAAATGCTTGACTCATCATAATTCCTGTTTCATGCTCAAGATGTGTGGTGTAAGGTAGGCGGGGTGATCTCTGAGAGGTAGATTTGCCTGCTGACTTGACACGTGATCCTACCTTTCTTTGCTTCTCTCTCTCTCTCTCTCTCTCTCTCTCTCTCTCTCTCTCTCTCTCTCTCTCTCTCTCTCTCTCTTTTGGGTTGGGGATTGAACTCAAGTATCGCACATCCCACACATGCTACACAAGCCTTCTACCACAAACCTACATCCGGGACCTTTTTGTGTACACCAAGTGGGTAAATATTTGTAGTGTCCTATGAGCTACGAAAGGTAGCTTGCAGATACACACAGAGAAAGCACCCTGGACTTTGTAACATGCAAGTGGCCTCCTTCACCAGTATCTAGCAATCTGGTGCCCTGGCCTCACCTAACACGGTATTGCTATGCCCAGCATTAGCATTATCGTGTTGGCAAGACATACCGTCAAACACTTTTCCCTAGTAGAAAGTCAAATTGGCCAGATTTCACACCCTTCATGAAAGATAACCATACAAACATCCAGTCTTCTAACAGTTGCAAGGCCTACGGCAAGAGTGAAAAATGGAAGCCCATAAGTCTAAATAGTTGTAAAATGAAAATCAAGCTATTGACTGTCAGATAAAATATGTTCCAGGCTCCTTCCTTGATAAATATATGAAGGAATTAACAGCCCACCAAAGTGGCATGAAAATTACTTTAAACTGAAAACATTTCAACAATCAGCAGCTGCTAAAATGTTCTCTGAATATAAACAGAGACTCCACAAACCTCAGCCGCTACTTAACCCCCTCTGGGGCAGTTGTCTGTCTGGGAGGAGACGGACCCTTAGCACTGGGATGCTTGAGTTTAGCTGCCCCTTAGAAACTTCTGTATTTTTCCACTGAAGTCTTAAGCCCACCCATACTTTTAAAAAAAAAATTAAAATTTTATTTGTTCTAATTAGTTGTACATGACAGTAGAATGCATTTTTACATTTTGATAGATCACACATAAATAGAGTGTAATCTCTCATTTTTCTGATTGTACATATTGCAGGATCACATCAGTCTTGCAGTCATATGCACATGAGGTCATAATGTCTGTTTCACTCTACTATCCTTCCTACCCCACACCCCTTCCCCTCCCTTCACCGCTCTCTACCTAATCTAAAGTAACTCTATTCTTCCCTATCCCCCCTCTTATTGTGAATTAGCTTCTGATATCAGAGAAAACATTCGGCCTTTGGTTTGGGGGGTATGGCTTATTTCACTTAACATGATATTCTCCAACTCCAACCATTTACCAGCAAATGCCAGAATTTCATTCTTCTTTAATGTGGGGTAATATTCCATCCTATATATATATTTTGTTTATCCATTCATCTGTTGAAGGGCACCTAGGTTGGTTCCATAGTTTAGCTATTGTGAAATGAACTGCTATAAACATTGATGTGGTTGTGTCACTTTAGTATGCTGATTTTAAGTCCTTTGGGTATAAACTGAGGAGTGGGATAGCTGGGTCAAAAGGTGGGTCCATTCCAAGTTTTCTGAGGACTCTCCATACTGGCTTCCCTAATGGTTGCACCAATTTGCATTCCCACCAGTAATGCATGAGTGTACCTTTTCCCCCACATCCTCACCAACATTTACTGTTGCTTGTATTCTTGATAATTGCCATTCTGACTGGAGTGAGATGAAATCTTAGAGTAATTTTGATATGCATTTTTCTAATTGCTAGAGATGTTGAACATTTTTTCATATATTTATTGGTTGATTTTTTAATTTAAGTGATATATAAACTTTTATCTCCGGCTACTCAGAGTGAATTGCTCAACTCTGGGCACTCCTTCATACACATCTAAATAAACCTGGTCTTTGCTCCTGCTACTGTTGGTTAATTCATAACCCCCCATCCTGTGAACTTCAGCAGGTAAACACTTTCCCTCCCAACATGCACCTAGCAGGTCAAGACCTCTGTGGAATTTTCAGACTCTCTCCGTGCTAAGGGAAAGCCAGCTCTTGGCCATCGGCCCACCCCCAGCTCTGTCTCACACAACAACCCTATGTCCAAGCATGTGGGCATCCCAGCCTGCATGGTCAGGTGCTGTCCAACCCCAAGCAGCTGCCTCTTGGTCACTTGCAGGCCTAGGAAGACACAGTCCAGCAGTCCACCTTCTGTGGGACAAACACAGGAAGGATTTGGCAGGTGCTGAAAATGAGCACGGGGACACCAGGACAAGACTGCACAATTTTGAAGAATCCTGCACAGTCTACGAGGGCATCATCTCCACTATGTCTGTACCCTTGGCACTACAACTCTTTCTCCTGTTCAGGGTGGTGTAGCCAGGAGAGAAACAGAGTGACACTTCAAAGCACCACAATCCCTCCGGCTCAGCGGTCCAGGGCAGGGGTGTAGCTGTCAGTGCCTGGAGGATGGTGGTCTGCATGGCAGATGGGGAAGGGAAGGGCCATCATCTGGGACATGATGGAGACACTGACCGGCACCCAGGCAGGAGAGGTGGCAGGGGGGCATGGCTCCAGACAGAGAGAAGGCCAAGTTGACTGGACATGTTTTCCAATTTGGGTATGTCAGTAAGAGAAGTCGTAGCTCAGCCCTAAGTCAGCCTGAGGTAGCAATAGAAATGGAGTCAGGGAGGCCACAGACGAGGCACCCCAACCTCCAGACAGGCTGGAAAGTTCAATGTCAGGGGTGCAGTCTCAGCCACTAATCAGAAAAGGGAGGCTGGAGGCAACAACCAGACTAGCAGCAGAATAATGTGATATTGTGCCCGGTTCCCCCATTTTTTGTATCAATTTATGACTTGCCTAATCCCCCAGGTCACTTGCTCTGGAAACCTTCAAGGTGTCAAGTAAAAGGGTACAATTTCCAAGCCCAGTGGCCAGGAGAACCAACAACCTGCTCTCTCCTGCTCCCAAGATGCATGGCCCACACTTGCAAGGTAGTAGGTTCAGCAAGCAAAGCCACACAGCTGGCCACATGAGGACATGTGAGTTCACAGCCCCAACGTGGCTTTGTGTTCCTCTCTCCACACCTGTGTCCTCCCCTCTAGAATTCAATGAGCTAATGTGCATGAAGTGGGCAGCTTGGGACCCAGAACGCAATATTTGCTTAATAAACATCAGCCATGATTGCCGTGGAATAAGCTATTCATAAAACTGCCTTCCAGCTGGGCCTGGTGGTGCACCCCTGTAATCCCAGTGGCTCAAGAGGCTGAGGCAGAAGGATCACAATTTTGAGGCCAGCCTCAGCAACTTTCTAAGACCTAAGTAACTCAGTGAGACCCTGACTCTAAATAAAATATAAAAAATGGCTGGGGATGTGGCTCAGTGGCTAAGTGACCCTGAGTTCAATCCCTGGTACCAACAAAACAAACAAAACAAAAACTGTCTTTCATTCTAAATTATGCTTTATTTTATTTTATTTATTTTCATGTAGTGCTAGCTAGGGTGAATCGCAGGGTCGTGGGGGAGACATTTGCTTTTATATGTCTCAGTTTCCTCATCTATAGAATAACCTCTTTTCCTACTTTAATCTTCTTCTATTCTTTCTGTGATTCTGGGAGGATATCAAAACAATTTGGGGGTTGGGGGTGTGGCTCAGTGGCAGAATATGTGCCTAGCATGAGAGAGGTCTTGGGTTTCATCCCTAGCACTGCAACAAACAAACAAACAAACATCCCACCCCAAAAAGTAATTTGGGTAAGAGGAGCAGAGTAAATACTAAGGAATTTTTTTTTTCTCACTATATATCCAAGATATGTCTGCAGTACCTGGCATATACTGGATATGCTTTTTTTTTAATTTTTAAAATTTTACTTGTTCTAATTGTTGTACATGACTGTAGAATGCATTTATACGTTTTGACAGATCATACACTAATAGAATGTAATCTCTCATTTTTCTGATTGTACATATTGCAGGATCACATGCGTCATGCAGTCATACATGTACATGGGGTAATAAGGTCTGTTTCACTCTGCTATCCTTCCTTCATCCACCCCCTTCCCCTCCCTTCACTCCCCTCTACCTATAAATTATGCTTTCCTTAAGGGCAATGGTGATGTCTTATATCTCCAGAATCTGTTGGAGTGTCTCATTTTTAAAAAATTCATTTAGGGTTTACTATATGTCAAATGCCATGCACAGCCAATAATACAATAATAGGCTCTGGTTAAATGGAGACTTCCTGAATCAAATAAACAAGTCAAGAGATGGTAACTTGCAGTTAAGAAATCCTCACTTACCTCTGAAGCCCATCAAGCACCTAGAACTGATCTTGAGTCCTCCTTGTGGAAACGCTCAACACTTTCTCTCTCTCTCTCTCTCTCTCTCTCTCTCTCTCTCTCTCTCTCTATCCTCATAGGGGAAAGAAACAAAATATTTCCTTTACTTTCAAACCAGCTGACATGTTAGGTAGATCTGTAAGCAAAGCCTCCCGTTTCTCTGATCTCATGTGGGGAAAAACGCTGCCCAGTTATCTGCCATTTTTTTTTTTTTTATTGCTAAAAGACCTCAAATACAGATTCCCAGTGGGTGAGAAAGCTTTCCTTCTCCAGAGGCAGTGATAAGTCCAAACATATTTATAAAAGAGCCACAGTATATAAGCCCCACGCAGCTTCCAACAGTGCCGCCCGTGTGGAATGTATCTCCACTGATTATCGATAAACCACAACTGGAATTGATTTCCACATTTCATTTATAAGCCTTAATGCAGACAGTTGAAAGATAAAAGGACAATAGTGCCTTGTGTTATCTGTCTCTTCCATTTGGCCTGACTTGGCCAGAATGCCTTCCCCACTAGATGAGAGAATGATACCTACCTCCAAGCTGGGGTGTATGAATGAATGAATGAATGAATGAATGAACGGATGGATGGATAAGATAAGTGAACAAATGAATCTTGTACACATGAAGCCTTGGCTGATTCTGATCCGTAGTGGTATAATCCACTCAGATTTTTATCATGGACTTTGTTCTCTTGAATTTTGAAAGCCATTGCCCTTTTAGAATCTGAGCTCTACAATTTCAGAACCACGAACAGAGAACAGCAGCTTCCCCAGCTAGATGAGAAGGCGACGTGTCTGAGCCGGTCTGCAGGCATTGTGGCGTGCTCGTGTCCTGAGGTCGATCTGCCCTGCGCGGGGGGCTCCTGCCTGGACGTGATGGACTGCATGTATATTAAACATTGCTCTGTCACTTCTCAGTCTCCTGGAGTTGCACTCGGGTGGTCTGGGGGGCTTTCCTGTAAAACAGCTTCTTGGTCCCCCTTGCCACAAGGGATGCTACACCCCCATTTAGCTCTTCCCAGTATCCCCGTGTGTAGCAAAGGACCGGAGATTGCACTGGCAAGATTAGAGGTGACAAAAAAGCTGCAGATTGTCAGGTCTGGAAGGCAGTAGATAAGAATGTCCTCAAAGAATTGAAGTAGCAGGTTTTGACCTTGGGAGGGGCACCTGCCTCACATCAGGAAGAAATGAAATCCTCTAAAAAAGAAAGCAGATCAGTGAGTTCCCCCAAGAGCTGGAGCCACTCAGGTGGAGGTGAACAGAAGGAAAGGCACTGAAGGAACAGCCTGGTTACCAATAGATCTGCCATGACTGCCTGTGACAGAGGTGGAGTAAAATCCACTCTAGGAAGATCATCGCTCCTAGAAGCTTCCACTCTCGATGCGCAGCAGCAAAAGTAGAGGTCGGCCTGGCTACAGAAGGAAAGCCAGACACAACGCCACCTTCCATAGAGCAGAAAATCTAGAGGAGACTTCGAAACTGAGACTGTGAATCAAGTGGATTTTCTGCAGGTTTAGATTGGCACTTTATATACTTGAATGTGGAATCAAAATTCTTTTTTCAATTTCTTAAGTGATTTAAGAAATTTTATTTGTTCTAGTTGTACGTGACAGTAGACTGCATTTATGCATTTTAATAGATCATGCATAAATGGAGGGTAACTTCTCATCTTTCTGGTTGTACATGTTGCAGGATCACATGGGTCATGCAGTCATACATGCACATGAGGTGATACTGTCTGCTTCACTCTGCTACCCTTCCTTCTCTCACCCCCTTTCCCCTCTCTTCACTCCCCTCTATCTAATATAAAGTAACCATTCTTCCCTAGTGCTGTCCCCCTATTGTGAATTAGCATCTGCACATCAGAGAAAACATTCAGCTTTTGTGTTTTGGGGATTGGCTTATTTTGCTTACCATATTCTCCAACTCCAGTCACTTACCAGTAATTTCATTCTTCTTTAAAGCTGAGTAATATTCCACTGTGTGTGTATATATATATATATATACATGGTATATATGTGGTATATACATATATAAAGAAACATACACAGTTTCTTTATCCATTCATCTGTTGAACGGCACCTAGACTGGTTCCACAATTTAGCTATTGTGAGTTGAGCTGCTATAAACATTGATGTGGCTGCGTCACTGTAGAATGCTTATTTTAAGTCCTTTAGGTATAACTGAGGAGTGGGATAGCTGGGTCAAATGGTGGGTCCATTCCAAGTTTTCTGAGGACTCTCCACACTGCTTTCCAGAGCGGCTGCACCCATCTGCAGTCCCACCAGCAATCCTCGCCAACACTTACTCTCCCTTGTATTCTTGATAATTGCCATTATGATTTGGAGTGAGATGAAATCTTAGTTTTTGATTTGCATTTCTCTAACTGTAAAAGATGTTGAACATTTTTTCATATATTTGTTGATCAATTGTATTTCTTCTATGAAGTGTCTATTCCATTCCTTTACCCATTTATTGATTGGGTTATTTGTGATTTTTTGGTGTTAAGTTTTTTGAGTTCTTTAATATATCTGGAGATTAGTGCTCTATCTGAGGTGCGTATGGTAAAAATGTTCTTCCAAGTTGTAGGCTCTCTCTTCACATTGTTGACTGTTTCTTTTGCCAAGAGGAAGGTTTGTAGTTTGAATCCATCCCATTTATTGATTCTTGATTTTACTTCTTGTGCTTAAAATACCATGTTGTTATACATGGGGAAAAAAGAGAGAGTAAAAGGTCAACTGGGTGCTGTAGCGCATGCCTATAATCTCAACAACTTGGGAGGCCAAAGCAGGAGGATCACAAGTTTGAGGTTAGCCTCAGCAATTTAGTGAGACCCTGTCTCAAAATTCAAAAATGAAAAGGCTGGGAATGTGGCTCAGTAGTAGAGTGCCCCTGTGTTCAACCCAGTACCAAAAAAAGAAAAAGAAACAAAGACCACATTGGAAGGACGTGAGACTCACCACAATTAACTCATCTCCTTCCTTTGTGCTGATCTCATCTCAGCATTGCTTGACTTTGAAGTGACTTCCTCCCATGAGTTAAACAGAAAGAGGAAAAATAATTCAAACAGCTGACTCTCCTTAAATTCCAACCACCCAAGAGCTCACGTGAACAGATACTTGAACAGTCTTTTGAAAATACAGAAATTTAAACAGTGTGTCACGTTGGTTCAACTAGACACAGGTATCTTGGGTTGTCTCTCGTTGCACGACAAATTCATATGTGATAAAGAAGGAAAAATTAGATGATTGAATCAACTATAATGGGATAATTAGTGAGGCACGGGAAACTTCTCTTCGATGTTACTTACCGAAACAAATTTCAGACAGTTCAGAGTTTTTACAAAATCAAAGTATGAACAAATGATTAAAAAGAAATGAAGATGTATCAAGCTTCTGGAAAGAGAAGAAATGCCTAGAATGAGAAAAGAGTTTTTTAAAAACCACAAAGGAAAAGATAGGCAGATGTAATTACAAAAACAAAAACAATAACAAAAAAAAAAAATAATCAAACTTAAAAGGAAAACAACAAACAGGGAAACACATTTTTAAGAAAATATTATAAAAAGGATCATGTATTTATTCATCTGAATTAATAAAAATCTTTAAGAAAAACGAAGAAGCCAATAGATGCCTGGAGAAAGGACCTGAAAGATCTTTCTGCAAAGAGGAAGCGCCACTGTTTAACAAACATGGGAAAATGTGACAATATCTCTCCTAATCAAAGTCATGCAAATAAAAACAACAACATTCAATGCCTCTCAAATGAGCTAGCCTTCTAAAATGATAATAGGAAGAGTAACCAAAGTGTGGCCAACTGGGTATTTTCTTACAAGGCAGATCAGGGTGCAGATTGGCATAGACTCTTTAAGGGAGTTATTTGTAAATGTGTATTGAATGCCTTCAAAAAGGGCCCATCCTTTGATCTAGTAATCACACATCAGAGTGTATAGCTTCATGAAGGACACCAAAACATCGGTGGTGGGCCAGGTTGGGACAGGGCTGGGCCAGTGCAAGAAGACACATTACAATAGCATCAGTAATAGGAAGGAAAAAATTCAAATTTAAATGCTTGGTTAAATAAGCCACACCATAATCCTTGCATAGAACATTATGGAGTCATAAAATGCAATGTTCACAAAGACTGCATAATGTAGAAAATGCTTATGATATAATAGTAACTGAAAAAAAAAAACAAGATAAAAATTGCATATAGAGAATGGATATAATTATGTAAAATAAAAACTATGCACAAAAAGAAGCCCCGGAAGAAAAGTCATTAAAATGTAAATAGTCGCTATGCATGAATGATAAAATTGTGGATGATTTTTAATTTTCTTTTCTACTTTTCAGGAATTTTTTTTTCCAATCATGTAAGGGGAAAAAAATGCTTTTAGAAACATTTAAGATTTCTGTTCCCTTTGATATCTTGGGTCATTACGAATGTCAAAAATTTGCTTCAGACCAAGGTCACTTTTGGAGATCTTTGGAATGCAGTTCACATACAAGGTACTATTCGATAAAGTCACTAACATAAAACCTCTAATTGTAAATTGAGGGAGAGGCACAGGCTGGCCGTGGAGGGATGCTCAGTAAATAGCTGTAGAAGTCGGTGAATGAACCAATCATGGAACACCGTAGCTAGTGTTCAGTCTTGATCTGCAGCCCTTATCATTGGCCTGATGCTGTTCAGGCATCTTAATAAATTAACTCATTTAAACCTTCCAGCAGCCAAGGAGATAAGTTCCATCGCTTTCCCCATCTTATGTTGGCCAAGATCCCCTCACCGTGTTGCAGAGGCCGGATTCAGGATTTAAACCCTGGTAGGCAATCAGCAGCCCATGCTCCTCCTTCTCCTTGAGCAAGTGAATTTCAAAAGCTCCCTGCCCAGCAGGTAGCATCCACTGCCCTGACCAGTTTCATGGCACTGGGGTTGCTTAGAATTGGTGACAAGTGGCTCTTTAGTCAACCCTGACTTTGCTCTAATCATCAGAGAAACAAGGGCTGCAAAGAACCAGAGTTGGCAGATGTTATTTTCCCCCTGATTTTATGGGACACGAGACATCCATTCTGCACAGGTCATCCTCTGGTTTGTTCCACAGTCAAGTGAAGGAACTGACTCCTCAACTCATAAAAGCAGGGTGCAGGTGCCTGGTACCACGCTGCCCAGCACTCTGCCAGTCCCCGCCAGGTCTGGTGAGGTTCCCTGGGGGGTCCCTCGCCCTGTGGATAGGCAGAGAAATGGACAAAATGCCACCCAGCCCCTAGGGCTGATGCAAGCATTGAATGAGTGGAAAGTGAAACACACCGAGGCCAGGTGTGGAAGCGCAAGCCTGTAATCCTGGTGTCTCAGGAGGCGGAGGCAGGAGGATCACGAGTTCAAAGCCAGCCCAAGCAACTTAGCCAGGCCCTATGCAACCTAGTGAGACCCTGTCTCTAAATGAAAAATAAAAAGGGCTGGGGGTGTGGCTCAGTGGCTAAGCTCCCCTGGGTCCAATCCCTGGTACCAAAAACATATATATACATATGCATATATATATGATATTAGTAAGAATATGATATATAGTATATACTATATCTATATATAGTATGAACCACTCTGGCACATAAGTATTCAATAGGATTTATCAGTTATTTTTACTATTATCACAACCTTCACGAAGGTGTCTCTTTGGCACAATTTGGAATCAATAATAAGTTAAATTAATTAATTAAAAAATTAATTAAGGGGGCTGGGGATGAGGAATGAGAGAATAATGGGGGAACTTTAGAATATGTAGGAGGAAATGAGAGGGAGGGGGTATGAAAAATGGTGAAATGAGACAGACATCATGACCCTACGTACATGTATGATTACACAAAAGGTGTGAATCTACATCGTGTACAACCATAGAAACGAAATGATGTACCCCATTTGTGTACAGTGAATCAAAATGCAGTCTGTAGAAAATTAAAAGCTAAATAAAAATAATAATAATAAAAAAGATACAACAATAAAAAAATTAATTCATAAAAAATACACCTGACTTATACATTTTGTTTTAACTTAACCAGGAAACATATATTCAATCACTGATTTTCTTTTTTTTTTTTTTTAATCTTTTTTTTTATTTTTTTTATTGTAAACAAATGGGATACATGTTGTTTCTCTGTACATGGCGTAAAGGCATACCATTTGTGTAATCATAAATTTACATAGAGTAATGTTGTTTGATTCATTCTGTTATTTCTTAATTAATTTTTTAATGTGTTCTAATTGTCACACCTGACAGTAGAATACATTTTGACGCATCACACACACAGGGAGCACAGCTTCTCATTCCTCTGGCTGTACATGGTGCTGAGTTCCACCAGCAGTGTCATTGTATGTGTACATATGGGTAATAATATCCGTCTCATTCTACGGTCCCACAAATATTGTGACAGGCTGTAGCTCAGGGGTACACTGCACAGAAAACTGTTCAGCCAGCCGGGCGTGGTGGTGCACACCTGTAATCCCAGCTGCTCTAGAGGCTGAAGCAGGAGGATTTCGCGTTCAAAGCAATTTAGCGAGGCCCTACGCAATCCAGTGAGACCCTGCCTCAAAATAAAAAATAAAAAGGGGGCTGGGGATGTGGCTCAGTGCTTCAGTGCACCAGGGTTCAATTCCCAGTACCCTCAAAATACCAAAAAAACAAAAAACAAAAACTGTCCAGCTTGGGCTGGGGATATAGCTCAGTCGGTAGAGTGCTTGCCTCACATGCACAAGGCCCTGGGTTTGATCCCCAGCACTGCAAAAAAATAAAAAATAAAACTGTCCAGCTCAAAAACAACAAGGACACAGAGTCAAGCTGGAGACACGTGGGCAGGTGGAACCTCCTGTGTAAATTGGAGAGTTGGTTGTCCACGTGGGATGCCCGCCATCGTGAAGGTGACCTTTTGCCAGACTCTAGGATTTCCATTATTTCTCTGAAATGCCTTCTTTCTTTAATGGTCTTTCTCCTTCACTGAGATAAGGCTTCCCTTGGATGGCTGATGTAGGCGAGTTCCTGGTCTTGAATCCAGGAATGCTAAGGAGACAGAATCTTCTCAGGCCATTCTCCTCCCTCCATGTCAGTCATACTGTGCTTGAATGTCGGACCAAGAAATAACCTGATAGCTCAAGACTAATTGGGCTTGGGGCATATGACTAGAAAGGAAGTGTTCTGCCCAACAATCCCAATTTACAAATTAATCCAAGAATAACGTTTCAGTCCTGCACTCAAGAGAGATCTTAGAAATGGATTTTCCTCTATTTCTTTTTCTTTCTATTTTTTTGGTAAGGAAGATTGAACCCAGGGGCTCTTAACCACTGAGCCATATTCCAAGCCCTTTTTATTTTTAATTCTGAAGGTCTTGCTAAATTGTTTAAGGTTTTGCTAAGTTGCTGAGGATGGCTCTGAACTTGGCTTTGAACTCCTGCCTCAGTCTCCTGAGTCCCTAGGATTATAGGCATGCACCACTCTGTCAGAAATGGATTTTTTAGAGTCATATGAGATAATCCAGCAATTTTTCCAAAGGACTAATAGCTGTACAAGACTGCTTTTCCAAAGCATTCCACTAGACCAGAAATTATAATATTCAATGTTTATATGTTGATTCCTTGCCTCCTCACTCCAAAATATTAGTTCCTTTGGGGAGAAAGGATCTGTTTTGTTAATCATTGAATTTCCAATGTCTAGTACCTAGCAAGGATCTCGATAAATAGTTGACTGACAGATTGACCCACAAGATCTCTCCCACCACCTAGTAGTGACCGAAGTTCAGTGTGGTTAAGTAGTAGGCTAGGATACCAAGGAAGGCCTCTCTGATGAGATGAGGCAGGGACATTCTGCTTGAGCCTGAATGAGGAGGAAGCCAGAAAATGATGTGAGAGAACAGAATTCTGACAGTCCATTCAGGCTGCTATAAGAAAATACCTTAGACTAGGTAAGTTATAAATAGCAGGAGGGTATTCCTCACTGTTCTGGAGACTGAGAAGTTCAAGATCAAGACAGCAGAAGATCTGGTGTCTGATGAAGTCTACCTGTCTGCATCCAAGATGGCACCTTCTTGCTGGGTCCTCACATGGTAGAAGGACCAAGCAAGCTCCCTCTCATTTCCTTCATTAGGGCACAAGTCCCATTTATGAGGCAGAGCCCTCACAACCTCATCACCTCCTTAAGGTGTCACCTCTTACTACCACCACAACAGGGATAAGAATTCAACCTGGATTTTAGAGGGACGTAAATATTCAACCATTGTGAGTTCCAAGTAGAAGAAACAGCAAGTGCAAATGTTCCCAAATGTTCCCAAAGAGAATCAGCTCTGCATTTTCAAGGAAAGAGAGGACATCAGTGTGACAGCAGAGAGGATGGACAGCATTATCAAGTGCCTCAAGGTGAAGTCAGAGGCCTTATTTTTCTTTAGAAAGATTAGAGTCACTCAATGTGAACTTGCCATCAAAATGCTACCTGGCGCCATTTTGGTGCTGAGATATGCACTCAAATTAAAGATCACTGTGTATGCTATAATGGCCACCAGGAAAGAAGTGACAGAGGAGGAATGTGAAACCAAGGTCCAGATGGAGGAAAGTATGGGCTGAAAAATCCTCATGTTAAACCCTTAGTCTCCATTATGGACTGGGTAATGTCTACTCCCAAAGGAACCCTAATCCCCAAAGTGACTATATTTGGAGACAGAGTCCTTAAAGAACCAACTAAGATTAAATGAGGTTGTAAGGAGAGAGTCCCTAATTGAATATAACTGGTGTTCTTATAAGGAAAGGAAGAGATAACAGGAAGGCACGCTAACAGAGAAAAGGTTATGTCAGGACACTGCAGGAAGAGGATCATCTGTGAGCCAAGGTGGGAGACCTCAGGTAAAAGGACTTTGATCTTGAACTTCAGCCTCCAGAACTGTGAGAAGTAAGTTTCTGTTCTCTATGTCTATTTTGTTATGTCAGCCCTAGCAAACTAATACAGTCCCCAATAATGCAGTAATCCTCACAAACACAAATTTCAACACTTCTTACTGTTTCCTACTTTTTTTTTTTTTTTTTTTTGAGACTGAGGAGGTTCTGGGATGTGAGACTCCAATGCTAACACCTGGAGAGTCTCAGAGAAACTCAAGCTAGTCACCCTATACAGCCATCACCTTCCCACATTTGGTCTTGAGAAAGGACAGGAAAGAGAAGTCAACAATGGATCTTTTAAAGTTCATTTTTCCTACTGCTTGTCCTCCAGGCGCACCACTGACCCAGACCCAGGGGTGACAGTGCAGAACATCGTCACTGGGAAGGTGGAGCCATTTGCAAAGGTTTTAACTGATGCATTTTTACGCAGTGTCCTCCATATCCTGGCCACTATCCTATGCACTTCACCTACAGGAATACACATACACTTCAAAAACTCCTATGAGATGGTGTGTGAGTCAGCTGTTGGTCACTGTTATGTGAATACCTGACAAAAACAATTAGATGAAGCCAAGTTTATTTGGGGCTTTCAGAGGTCTTAGTCCATAGTTGGCCAACTCCATTGCTCTGGGCCCAAGGTGAGGCAGAACATCATGGCGGAAGGATGTGGTGGAGGAATGCTACTCCATTCAGGGCGTCTAGAAGCAGAGAAGGAGAGAGACAGAGACAGAGAGAGAATGAGGGGTAGCACAGGGAAGACGAACCCCAGACCCACTCCCCCAGCCACACCCCATCTGCCCACAGTCACCACCCAGTCAGTCCATTCCAACTGGGATGGACCAACTTGGTTCCGGCTCTCAGAGTCCAATCATTTCACTTCTGAATGTTCCTGCGTGAACACAGGAGCTTTGGAGGGACGGCACCTATCCAACCCATGACAGACGGGTACCTTTATTATACACATTTGAGAGAGGATGGAACTGAAGTCCAAAGAGGTTACATGATGGGCTGGTGGTCATTTGGTCAGAAAGTAGCTGATGCAGGATTCCCCAGTGTGCACGGTCCTATGCACTCTGGCTGTACAGCATCCTGACCTTTGGTCTAAGGAATCTCGGGAATCCCTCCGTGCCACTCCAGAAACTCCAATACATCAGTAAAACCGAGCACTGAATGCAAACTACTTGATTTATTTCTGATTTATTTCCATGAATATGTTTATTAATGACCTTGAGCCAGATGGCGGGAAGTTTCCAGAAACAACACCTCTCCCTGTCTAAGTGGCCTTGCAAAACTCCCATAGGGTTGTTCAGGGGCTTCATGAAGTAACTCAGGACAAGCACCTAGAAGGGTACTTAGTGCACAGTAGCCACTCCGTAAATATTTGCTGATCATAACAGCCACTCCCAGCAATGCCTGCTTGAATGTCTGCTATTGTTAGTCTCTATGTTTGCTATCAGATTTTCACGTTTTCCAGGCAGAGACTCAAGGCTGTGTCATCTTCCAACTCAACGCCTTGGACAAACTTTAGTTGAATAATGGAAAGGAAAAATCAAAGCATCCTGACGCCCACGACCGACTCTTGAAAGAAAGAGGCTGGCCTCGCGACGGAAATGTTCTGCCACCGATTCTGCCCAGCAGGTGCACCAGGCACCAAAACAGTAACATACCCCGTCTCCCATTCCGTAGATAATGCTGCAGAAGGCGCCAGTTTATTTACAGCCAATGTTTGGCCACTGGTCCTTTCTGATGTAAGTGAATTTTAAAATACTTTAAATTCAGGATAAAGCAGCGAAATGGGAAAATCTTTACACTCCAATAAGACATCATTACGGGCTAGCATATTGCACTTTCAATATCAGACGGGAAACCACTGGTGCATGAAAGGAAATGAGCGCATCGGCTTTGGCATCAGCCGGCTGGGTAGATAGTGCTCTGCTAGGAACCCCCGGACCCAGGCCATGAGAGGTTTTCTAAGATGGCACGGTTTGGGGCATGGGGAGAGTAGATACTGTCTGCGTCTGACCCATGACTCTAGGGGTGTTGGCTTGTGTTGGTGGAGGGGGAAGCGGAGGTTGGGGAGGGATCATTAGCATTTAGATTGCACATCTAAGAAGCGGAGTTGCTAGAAGCACTGGTCGCTGAGACAGGAGAGGAGAGAAACCAAGAGCAGACACCAGCAGGTCCTAAAACTGGCCAGCTGCTCTTAAGTGGGGGTCTCACCCATGGGCAAGGGAAGGGAGGCAGAGAGGAGCAGAGGAGGGTGAGAGGGAAGGAAGGAGGCGGGGCAAGGAGAAAGGAAGAGAGAAAAGGAGAAAGGAAGAGAAAAAAAGAAATCAATCCAGAAGGAGGAAGAAGAGTTTGTGTTTATCAAGCTGCCAACAACCCAGGGGGACATGTTCATTTCCTGCTTGCCTGTGATGGAGGGATCTAGTGTTGTTGTTTATGGTCAAGGAAGCGGAAGCCCAGAGATGTCGAGCCTCTTCAGGATGGTATGGTGGATTCAAAGCCCAAAGCTCCCTCCACCCCAGCAGGCCACGGACTCTTCCCGGGTCTCCCCTGAGCCAAGTGTTCAAGGGACACACGTTCAAGGCTGGTGAAAACAGCAGGACAGCCCAGCACTGCCCGGCTCCTGCCCTGCGTCAGGCCCTGTGACGGGCACTTTAAGTCAAGGTCTCATGGTTTTGACAAAAGTATCCACATTGTGCAAATGAAGACCAAGGTTCTGAGAGCTTCACTTAGGTCGTGCGGCTACTTGGCAAGAGGGCCCACGTCACCCCACCCGGGGAGAGTCCTGGGGATTGAACCCAGGGGCACTTTTACCACTGGGCGACATACCCAGTCCTTTTTTTTTTTTTTTTTTTTTTAAATTTTTGAGACAGGGTCTCACTAAGTTGCTGAAGCTGGCCTTGAACTCCTGATCCTCCTGCCTTGGCTTTGCGGGTGTGATCAACCGTAGGGTCCGGAGATGGGGAGATTGCCCTAGTTCTCTGGTGAGGCAAATATAATTGCAAGCATCCTCATAAAGGAAAGAGGGAGGTAGGAGGCTGGAGTTGGCGAATGGTGGAGATGATCTGCTGCTGACTTGAAGACCCAAGGAGATCATGAACCAAGGGTTGCAGGGGGCCTTTGGCAGATGGAAGACAGACTCTCCTCTAGACCCTGTAGAGGGCACGGGACCCGCTGGCACTCCGACTTCAGACCAGTGAGATTCATTTTTGGCTTTTCACTTTTAGAACAGCAAGATCATAGATTCGTGTGGAGTTCCTAAGTTTATGGCAATTGTTCTATGATGCTCTCATAGCAGAAATAAGCTCACACAGACTTACTTTCCTTGTCTGTTAAGTGAGAACCATAATCTTGGGCCTGCTTGTTCTTTGGGATTTTGATGAGGAGGAAATGCCTTGTGTCCTTCAGAGGCCTGGAATGCAGCTCCCCTTAGGTCACATGGACTATGTGGCTGAATCTGTTTTTCCTTCCCAAGGAGGGCCCATTCAGACGGTCCCCATCTCAGCGGATATTCTTTCAGAGCTCTCTGGTGTGCTTACTCCAGAAAACATCTACCCAATCAACTGAGATCAGTGAAGAATGTAGCCAAAAGGCTAAAGATGGAGAGAGATCAAATTCCTATGACGTTATTTGAGCTCCTAGATCAAGCCATGCCTGAAACCAACATGCCCTTGAACTTTTCAGTTAGACAAGAAACGCCATTATTGCTTAAGCTGGTTTGAGTTGAGTTACTGTCACATATAACCTAAAACATTTGATGCCTTCTATGGTGGTTCAGGACCACAAATCTTTTCTACAACCACTGTATGTAGTGGCATTTCTTCTTCCAATGGATGTGAAAACTAAGACATGAATTAGTCAAGCAACTAGCTCAAAGTGCAGCAACTCACATGCAGTAGTGAAATCCAAACCCAAGTTTGAGCCCACAGTCTTTGTTTTTTCACCAGTGCCAAATTTCTAACTTTCATTTAACTCAACACAACTCAGGGGCCCATAAAGTCAAATTGAAAATGCTGTTCCTCTCAGGTCCTTACTCTGGCACTAAACATAATAGATCACCGTTGTTGTTAAGTCCTATGATGGAGCCTCTTAAAATCTCTGCTGAAAATCTTATTAAGTTTCTGCTCAGAATGTAATGCTGGGTAGTAAAAAGATACAAGCTCTTTGTAAAACAGTTTATACCAGAAAACATGTTGTAAAACTGTTGCCTGTCAGGCGGGTGCCCAAGGAACCATTCCACTTAAATTCAAATAACACCTAGAACAGTTAACAGCTGAGGACTTGGGTGAGGAAGGGGGTGTTGGCTGGTTTGTTAGTTTGTTACCCTGTCCGGGAGGCTGAAAGTTGAATCCAGAACGGAGGGAAATATCAACACACAATCTCCCTCTTCCTCCTCTCTTCTTTATTCCTCTCTCTCCTTCCAAACCAGTTTCTCTGCACAACTGTGCATTTTTAATTCTGTGCATCTGAGCTTGGGGGTAGGTCAGGAGGGGTTTCTTTGTTCTATCTGCTTTCCTGATCCATGTGTCAGAAATCCAAGCACCTACGGAAGGATGTTAAATAGCAAGCATTCAGGGTCACAGTTTCTTGGAAAAACTCTTGTTCTTTTTTTTTTTTTCTCTCTCTCTTTAATTTCTAAACACGGAAGATTACCATCTGCCTCCAGAATGACAAACGGGGTCTTCAAACATGCTGTGTCTTTTCTGTGCCATTCATTTTCTCATATTTAAGAAGATGCACAGAGAAACGTAAGCAGTGCCACACTTGGGTGACCGGGACACAGCAGGTGTGACTGTCGGGGATGAGACCGGAGGTGTGTGTAACTGAGCAGCCTAGAGACTGGATGCCCTTGACAGAGCGGAGGGAGCGGGTGAGCTGGCACAGACAGCAAGTCAAGACAGGGACAGGTGTGGGACACAGGTGCGTCTAAACATCGACCGGATCGCTAGAGGCGATGGGAGATCTGGGACCATCTTGTCCGTTTGCGCAGTGCTGAGGATGGAGTCTGGTGTGGCAGAGATGATCGATGCATGTGTTCCGGATCCATCCATCCATCAGTGAATAACGACTGAATGCTGGATCAGGACTCAGGCAAGAACTTGGGCCCAGAAACAACTCTTAACATGGAACAAAAGTCGTGCCATTTAAAGGGGCAGCCTGGGTGGCGGGGAGAGACGGAGGTGGAATCAGGACCAAGGAGAGCTCCTTGTGGGGCGAGACCCTGCCAGGGGCTGAGCCGCCAGGAGGTGAACACACCCCATGACAGCAGATCACCTCCAAAAAGCAGCCTTCTCTTCCTAGGCTTAGAACCACGACATCAGCCTCCAGGGAAGCCACACCTTGGAGTCCTAGAGGGACAGGGGCCGGCTGGCACCTGGACGAGAAAAGCGATTCAGAAAAGGCGGCCGGGTTGAAAAGCTCCCCAGCCTGTTAAATCCTGCTGGAGGTGAAGGAAAGCAGCCTACCTGCCCCGCGGACTCCGGGGACCTGTCAGGAGGAGGAACTGCCCTCCCCCGGGCAGCATGACTGCACAGCCCAGCAGGACCAAAGGAGCCAGGGAGGCCGGTGTTGATCCCACCATCTCCCTGTGTCCTTCCAAGTGGTTCCAAAGACTCACCCGGTCCCACTGGGCCTGAGCAGCTGGCGACACCTTCGCACTCAGCACCTTGGATGCTTGCTGGGTTTTCAGTCGTTGATTAATGGTCTTGTTCCTCCTCCGGTCATTTCCTTCCTGTCCTTCCCAGGCAACCCCAAAGTTACCACCATTTCTGTAGAAAGGACGTTGTCCTGGTGTTTGGGGAAATTCCTGAAGTGGTAAGATTTGCAGTTGATCTTCCAAAGACAAGAGTGTGGTTTCTTTTTGTTTTTTTTTTTTTTTAATTTTTATTGTTGCTTTTGTTCTTAGGAATAGAGGATGCACCTCCAATGGTTCTGTTGGGGGAGAGAGAGGGAGACCTAAAACATTCCATGGCAAAGCCCCCCCTGTGTTTGTGCCTTACCTATTTGGACAAGTAAACTCATGCCACCAGAGGACAGTCACTTGCTCTCAGAAGTTCTCGTTGTGGGTGAAACAGAAAGATAAAAACTTCAGCTGGGTGTGTTTGCGCATGCCTGTCATCCTGGCTTGGGAGGCTGAGGCAGGAGGATCGCGAGTTCAAAGTCAGCCTTAGCAACAGTGAAGCCCTAAGCAACTCAGTGAGACCCTGTCTCTAAATAAAATACAAGATAGGGCTGGGGATGTGGCTCAGGGGTCTAATGCCCCTGAGTTCAATCCTCAGCACCCGCCCTCCAAAATCTTCAAGGGCAAAAACTGCTCTGTGCTCTCCCTCCTGGACCTGAGTCTCCATTCACTGTCAAGTCAGGTGATCAGTCATGGTTGACAATGCTGCTTCTTCCTTTAGTCGATCAACAAGCTAGTTGATTTTACTTTTTATACATTGTAAATATAATACATATTTTTAAATATATATTTCTTGGTATTTTTGGATTGAACCCAGGGATGCTTAACCACTGAGCCACATCCCCTGTCCTTTTTATTTATTTTATTTTGAGACAGGGTCTCACTAAGTGGCTTAGGGCCTCACTAAGTTACTGAGGCTGGCCTCCAACTTGCTGTCCTCCTGCCTCAGCCTCCCAAGCCTCTGTGATAACAGGCACGTGCCACACCATACCTGGCTACTCCTGCTGTCTTTTACAGAATATCCTGGGCTCCTCTCTTGCTACTTCCCCCCTTTCAACCTGTGCCCCAGCCACTGTGCCTCTCACTGTTCTGCGAGTGAATGAATTCATTTCCGGACAGATTCCAAGGTGCTCTCAGACTTTGAATTCCCTTTTCTCAGAATCCTTTTCCCCTTGAGCAGTGTATCATCTAGGCTCCCCTTGCCAGTCCTTCCTAGGTCTCAGACCTGGCCCCACGTCGCCAGCTCTGCTTCATCCATCTCCTAGTGTCGCACAAGGGACCAGCCATCACCTGTCCTTTGGAAGCTACAAGGGAGAGCACAGTCCTTGGATGTAGAGTTTTATCTCTGCTGTTTACTCTTTGAAATGTCCCCGAAGTAGAAAGGACAATTACTGCCATGTCCATTCACTAGACCAGGGCAGTGGGAGAAGACAGGGCAAGTTAAATCCAGAGCAGCCAGGAGAGAGGCTGGGAGCAGAAGTCTGTCTCTGTCCTGCTCCAGGCACTGAGCAGCTCTGCAATGTACCCCCCCCCCCACTAGGGACTCCAGGAAAAGAACCTGGCCCCTCTCAGCAGGGGCCCAGGATGGACTGCTGTATTCTGCCAGCCAAGCCCGTGATTCCTTCCTAAAAACTGTACTGGTGGAGAATGCAAGGGTGGAATCCCTGCAATTTGGGAGACTGAGGCAGGAGGATCATAAGTTCGAGGCCAGCCTCAGCAATTTAAAGAGACACTCTCCTGTACTATGGGATAGGTCATAAAAAATTACACTTAAAGGAAATAACTTCCAGAGTTCCATAGCACAGTGGAGTGACTATAACTAACAATAATTTATTGAATACTTCAAAATAACTAAAAGCAGACTTGGAATGTTCCAGCACAAAGAAACTACATGTGAGGTAATGGATATGTTAATTACTTTCAATTTGATCATTATGCAGTGTATATGTATCAAAATATCACAATGCACTCCATAGAAAGTACAATTATTATGTATCGATTAAAAACAATTATTTTGTACTGTGGGAAATAGATGTTTTCCTAAAAGGAATGTAGCAACCTCTGGGAGAAATGAAGCTCAAAATTAAGTGCACACAGCCACGAAACTCGATTTTGATTATGATTATTTTATTATTTTTTATTATTGAAAAAAATTACATCTGCAAAAGTGGTCTAATAAGCAAATGATACACTGTGAGAAGTCTGTCCACCTCTCAACCCCCACCTTCCAGACCCTCTGCAGAACACTTGTGCACCTCCCCCGAATATTCCACTTACTCCAAAAATAAGTGAGTATCTGCAGATTTTTAAATGAATGGAAGCCCAACCAAAACACTAATCAGCCAGGCGCAGTGGTGCACACCTATAATCTCAGCAGCTCCGGAGACTGAGGCAGGAGGATTGCAAGTTCAAGGCCAGCCTCAGTAACTTAGTGAGGCCCTAAGCAACTTAGCGAGATCCTGTCTCAAAATAAAACATTAAAAGGGCGGCGGATGTGGCTCAGTGCTTAACTAAGTAACACTTTATTGTTTTTTTGTTTTTACTTAAAATACACTTTGGTGATCAAGCCCATGTGTGCCCATAGACCCATGGATCTTCATGGTTCCTCTAAATCCAACAGTGTGGATGCTGCACGGCTGGTTTCCCTATTTGTAGACCCTTGCTTTGTTTTCAGTCTCAATTTATGAACGTTTGGTGTGCATTGCAGTATATACATGGCGGTATCTGTGACATACATTCACCAAGAAGGAATCATAGGTCAGAGACATAAAAGTGCAAACTCTTTAAAAGAAGGTCTCTGTGCACGGTTGATCCCTGGAGCTGTGGGCCCCTCCTCCGTGGGAGAGCTGACCACAGACACAAGGACTGGCCCAGCACGGCCCTGGGCACATGCACTAAAATTGCCCCAGGGTAGCAAAATTTAGGGAGGTTTGCTGTTTCCAAACCTGCTGTCTCTGCATGGCCCTCTGGCATGGCATTCAAGGTCGTTTAGGATCTTGATACATCAAAGTGATTTAGGTCTTACCTAGAAGCAAAATGTGTGCTCGGAAACCTGAAAGCAAACAAGAGATGTCAAGAGGAACTCAAATTATGACCAACTTTCTCCAAAGCACATAGATTCCTGACCCCGTGTTACAGTCATTATCCACATGCAAAGAGTTGGAGCAAAGGACTTTTAGCAATTGAAGTCCCAGGCATAGCCACTAGAAATAAAGTCACAGATCTGCAGGTGTCCATAGAGCACCTCCTATGCATACACACCTTATGTTATGACCAAAGTTGAGTGGAGCCTGAAAACTAGAGAGCTTAGTCCCCTGTCCATAAAGGGCAGCCTCCACTAACTCAGCTTTCCTTCCTATGGGCCAGCAGCCCTAGTATTATAAGAATTTACACAACTTCGAGATGGGTTAGAAATCCAGATCTGCATGGAAAGCCTCCCAATTTTGAAGAATTCAGAAATAACATTTTAATAAGTTAATCCTACGCATGGTGGAAAAAACAAAGTACAACTGTCAAATTGGGTCCAAGAGACCTCAGACCTCTCTGTTCCAGGTGTATCCAGAATGCTGAAACTCTCTTCTCCCTTTTTCTCCAGACAGGTCCACCCCAATACTCTGCCTCTGGGTTTCCGAACCCAAGTAAGAGAAATCCTACAAAAGGGCTACAGCTCACAGCCAAACAGAGTCCAAAAAGTAAATCCACTGTTGTGGCAAAGAATGACCTGGATGGAGGTCAGTGACCTGGAGGTCACTGCACACGTGGGCTCCAGCCGAAGCCACAAGACTCACCGATTCAGCTCTTGGAGGGCCTCAGGCGACAACCGAGAACTACATCGCACACGACCAACCCCCAGAATAAAGGGCTTGGGCCCCCAAAGCCACGAGAAGACGGGTCTCCTTAAGAAGGTGACGTGGTGGCTTCCTGCAGAAGCTTTGCTGTCAGAGTCTTCTTGACCATTTCCCACCTCCCAGGTGGCGTTCTTTCCTGGATCCCTTCAAATGAGTCATGTGCTCCTTCCTGAAGCACCTCGAAGGCAGAGCAGAAAATCCGGGGGCTCCCCACACCCTCCTTGCCATTACCCTTTGAGTAGGATGTGCAGACTCGCTTCTCCTTGGAACAGCCTCTGGTACATATGGCGTGTTCTTGGAGGGAATGTGCCTGCGTCTAGGGAACTCACCCGGGGCAGGGTTGGCACCAGCAGATGGTCTTCCCCATCAGAACGAGAATGTGGGGAGACGGGTCCTCAGGTTACCTGTTAACAACACCCCCAAATAGGTCCATCCTGGTATGTGCAAGGAAACCAGAGGGGGTTAGAAGCAGTTTCACCCCGATTCCTTGTTATCATATCGGCAAGTAAAAGAGTCTCAGATTTGAAGTTCTCCATATTTGTGATCTAAGCTTTGCTGGGAATTGCTGGGAAATCTAAAGAACTGTCTAAACGTAGCCACTGGGTCAGCTCCACGGCCCTTTCAATAGCCTCTCCATAATAACTACCTGGAAAACAATTGATTCCTTTTTTGGCTTTGGGTTTGTGGGACTATTTTTCCAGGTGCTGGAAAAGCACCTTATCCCAGTTTGAGGAATTCTACCACTTGGTCATTCCTTGGTTCAGTCCCTCTGCAATCATTCACCGAGCATCTGGTTTGCATCAGACGCCGACCCTGGTGTAGAAAACGTGGATTAACCTCGAATAGTCAATGTCCTCTCACTCCTGAGCTTCTATGCCTATGTGCTGCTGCATGATCCAGCATCTCTTGACCCAGGGCAGACTCCTGGGTAAGTTCTGGCCCTGAAATTAGGATCTTATCTAGAACAACACAATGGTGGAAGTCATGGATGGCTGCTTGACATGCTTGTGAGACTTTGGAGGAGTCCCTGATGCCTGGACTCCTGGAATAGCTTGCTTTTTTATCCACAGGGACTGCCGGGTGCCTCTCCATACAGGTGCCCACCAGGGCCAGGACTACCCAACATACTTCCAATACACCCCCTGTTGTGCACCATTTGCTCAAGTCTGTTTTTACTGCTTGCAAACAAAGAATGTCCACAGATGTTGGAGCTTCTTCCAGTTTATCTGGGCACCCAGCTGGCATGCCTACCCACCTTATGAAACCGTGAAGTGTTTTATTTTTCTTTTTTAAACCAGAGATTTATAAGAATGACTAGCTGCAGGTAACTGAACCCAGACGGTGGAATACATAGAGTACATTTCATGCAGTTTGCACCCCCCTCTCTCTTTCTCTCCCTCTCTCTCTCTTACAATCTCTCTCTGACCCCCAATCAGTAATATCTAAAATGCAACTTACTGTTGTTGTTTTAGTGGTGCTGGAGACGGAACCCAAGGCCTCATTCAGGCTAGGCAAGTGCTCTACCACTGAACTTCATCCCCAGCCCTAATGTCCAGTTTTAGCAATGAATTTTTTTTTTTTTTTTTTTTTTTTGGTACCAGGAATTGAACCCAAGAGTGCTTAACCACTGAGCCACATCCCCAGTCCTTTTAATTTTTTATTTAGAGACAGGATTTTGCTAAGTTGTTTACAGTCTCACTAAGTTGCCCAAGCTGGCCTCCAATGTATGATCCTCCTGTCTCAGCCTCCTGAGTCACTGGGATTACAGGCATGCACTTCCATGCCCTGCTCATGATGACTGTTGGTGTCTTCTCCCTGGGACACTGATACAGTTCTCAGGCAACAGTGACCCTTGTTCTTTCCCATCTTGGTTTCTTCCATGCTGTAATGAACCCACTTCTCTATGCCTCCTGACGGGCATTGCTCACTGTTTGGAACATGCTCATACATTCTGCTTAGTTATCACTTCCCCACGGGGCGAGTACCCTAACGGCTTGTCTTTTGGGCTGTGTTACTGAAGCTTCAGATCAGTCCTATAGGTGATACCGAGTGCATTGCAAACATGCCGTCTGTCTTTTTCTAGACAGAACTCCTGCAAGACAACAGAAAACATACCTTGCTTTGCTTCTTTTCTGAATCAGACAGACCGTGCAAACGACTGCAGACAGACAGCTGGCTGTAGAGGGTGGAGCACATGCCCCGCCCACAGCACCTGCCACTCTCAGCTACTGCGCTGCAGGAACGTGGGCCCAGGGCTGCCGAATCTTCCTGGTTCTCAAGACAAGTCTTAAAATCTGGATTTTAGGTGAAATCTAGCATATTTTTTTTAGATGTTGGCAGTCAGCAAAAGCAAGAATTAATGCTTTGAGGACCAAAGAAGGCAAGCCGGTGGGCAGGTGTTGGCCCGGGGACTGTTGATTCTGCGCTCGCGATTTCCTTCTCGGTTGCAACGCACAGCTCGATGCGCTCAGCCTCTTGTGCTGCAGAACCCTGAGCCCTCGCGTGGGCTCCGCCTCGTTCTCTGCCTGACCTAGAACTCATCACCTCTTGATCCGCCTGCTTCATGGCATTGCGCTGGAAGTACCCCAGGCTCCCACCCCCATGTGCCCTTGACCTTAGTCCAGGTCATCCTGCCTCCACTGCAGTGCTTCCCAGGGCAGGGGACAGTACTACCACTCATCAGCAGGTTCCATAAAAAGATGCCATCTCAGACAGAGGGGAAAATGTGGATTTCAGGGTAAAGTGAATCTCCATGTAGACCCCAGCTTGGTCACGTCGCCTGTGCAAGTCACAGTTTCCTCGTCTGTTACACAGATACTTGTTTGGGGAGTCAGATGTGATGACATCGCTCAGCACGTGGCACCTTTCACCCAGGAAGGAGGTCGGAAGGACACTTCTTCTTTCTATCATTTCATGTCCGATGACCTCAGCATGCCTCCCTCTGTCATGCAGAATGTGCCAGATCTCTCTCCCACACCGTGGCCTCCCAAAACCAGGGGCTTGTGTCCATGGCCGGCACTCTGCCTTCTCTTTACTGGTCCAGGAGCACCAGGCGTGTCTAGTGCAGAGGGAACCCAGGTGAACGTTCCTGAATCCGGGTGTTCGCGGAAGACGGTGTCGGTGGTCCTGAATCCGGGGATTCGCGGAAGGCGGTGTCCGTGGTCCTGAATCCGGGGATTCGCGGAAGGCGGTGTCCGTGGTCCTGAATCCGGGTGTTCGCGGAAGACGGTGTCGGTGGTCCTGAATCCGGGGATTCGCGGAAGACGGTGCCCGTGGTCCTGAATCCGGGGATTCGCGGAAGGCGGTGTCGGTGGTCCTGAATCCGGGGATTCGCGGAAGACGGTGCCCGTGGTCCTGAATCCGGGAATTCGCGGAAGGCGGTGTCCGTGGTCCTGAATCCGGGGATTCGCGGAAGGCGGTGTCCGTGGTCCTGACAGAGACCTTTGGAGTCTGAGTGAGGGACTGAGGAACTCGGGAAAGGGCTCACCTGAGGAAGACGATCTCCCAGGAGAAGGGTCTCATTCAGGGACGATGCTCCTATTTGTAGGTGAGAAATCGGAGGAGGGAAAAGGTGCCTTCTCAACCAGCCTGTGAGGTCGTCGCCGCGGCACAGCTCATAGTCACAGCCAATGAGCCTCAAACGAGGAGGCAGCACATAATGGGTTTTAATGAAACGCCAAGCGGGATGCTGGGTGCTCCTGCGACAGACCATACTGGACTGAAAGGTAAGAGAGACCATTCTCCCACTGCATCCCCAGCAGACAGACCCCTCCCAGGGCTGTTGGCTCTGTAAAGCTTTTACACGCAAGACCCACAATCATTGCTATTATTCGGTGTGATGGTGTGGACCTTATAGTGTCTGTGACTTGACGACCAAGTAATGAGCTATTGATGAGGGAAATGAACCAGACGACAGTTGAGGCCGGAGGCCATTAACATCCAAGCCTTTTCCTGCCAACTGTTAACACCCAGGACTCTTTCATAACAAATCATAATTTTAATTGCATTTATTGAGATTTTACTCGGTGCTGAGTGCTTTCTACAGATTATTACATGTAACCCTCCCAGCAACTCTATGAGAAAAGTAATATCAACATTGCGGTGGACAGGTATGGAACCTGGACAGATGCAAGCAACCAATACCCCCCCAGGTTAGCAGAAAGGGGGCTCAGGATGCATCTGCCATGAGAGCGTTTGTTAGGAGACACAAATAGATGAAACGTCTACACACGGGTGACCTGCTGGACTCTGAGGGTCCTCAGAGGGATGCCTGGACTGTGCCAAGTTGGGTTGGAGGCCCTGGGAAGATTTCATAGAGATGGAAGCTGTTCCTGTATGGTGTCCACTTTATAAGGAAAGAAGAGGGTCAGCTTCTTCCACAGTTCAATGTGCATAATCACCTGGGATCTTGTCACAGATGCCACCTGGGAAGCAGTGGGTCTGGAGTGAGGCCCAGGATTCTGCACTGGGGACCACACTGAGTAGCAAGGACCTAGGCAACTAAAGAACAGTGGAGCTTTGGGTTACAAAAGTGACCTCATGAGAAGGAGGTAGCAGTTTCAGTCGCAGCTGGTTCAGCTACTGAGCTAACTCAAACTACCAAGCCAATTCACTGCCCCACTAGTGAAGGGGACAGCAGAAAGAAAAGGGGCAGCCCTGGGTCTGTCCTTAGTGCTCCCTATGAATTTGAGATGTGCTTAGCTGTCACATAATTAAAACCATTGCAAATTCAATGTAAACCAAACCACAAAACTGATCAAATTAGATGTTTAATATTAATTGAATATGATGGTAATATGTTTACTATCATGGTAAATTGGCACCTATTATATGAATTTGAAACAAATTACTGCAGACAAGGTTCTGTTCTTTCTTGCAAGGTCCCTCCAATTTTTAATATGAGCTACTGCAAAATGAGCTTTTATATAGCTCACTATGAGGTTGTTTGGGCCTCTCTCAATTCAAAAGCACCTTTAATCTGTCATGGCCATCTCTTATTTTTGCATTAACCAGTGACAACTGAAGTCAGACGCCGTTGCTCTCATGACGTCAAATCCAAATCTTGATTTAATTGTAACATAAGACACATCTTTTTTCATAAAAATGCTTTTCAATTGCAAAAGAGAATCATTGTTTGTTTTCCTGCCAAGACAATTCTAAATGAATACAAGAAGAAGATGTTAAATTGCTTTATTTTTTTTCTTTCATCAAAACAGTGTATTTTTTAAACTCCCTATTTTTTTTAACATATACTCTTTCCAGTTCCGTCTCTTTCTGCTTCACAACTTCCTCTGAATTTTTACTTCTACAACATCAGATTTACGATATTTGCATTTTGGCCTATTGTGGTAATTAATTCTCCTGAGTTTTATCAGTCTGTGATTCTAAACACTGAAAACCAATAGCGATTTCCTTAAAATGACTCTGTAGCTGCTTCACTACACAGCTGTTGCTCTCTGTGATGAAATGTTCTTTCTTTTTGCCTGGAGTTCAATTTTCTTTTTCAGCTAATTACTTTAGACATATTTTTTACTTGGTTCAACTTGTCCTACAAATGTAGTAAATAGAGTCTTCTGCTGAATCCTCCTGTTACCCTGGAGAGTCCCTCCTGGCCCTTGAGCATCTGATGATGTCTTTACTTGCCATCTTATTTATTGATACTTTAACTGTATGTAGAACCCTTTATGGGTGTGATTTGCTCCTCAGAAAGTCAAAGGCTACTAACATCCAGAATCAGGGATAAATAGACAAAGAGTGACTTTTTGTTTTCACTTTGGATTTTTCTTTTTTTTTTTTTTTTCACATTTTGGATTCTCTTTTTATCCTTGAAGCTGTGACATTCCGTGATCATGTACCAGGGAAGTGTGTGGGTCATTTTATCCATTGTTTGGGACACGCGGTATTCATTTGCAATCTGAATATTGCACCCTTTCAATCTGGAAAAAAAAAATTCCCCATTGTTTCTTTACAATTTCCCTCTATCATTTGTCACTTAGATGCTGAGGATCCTGCATTGAACCTTTTCGGCTTCCTTCCCCCATCTCCCATGTCTTTGGGGATTTTTTTGGTTCTGCTTCTGAGGGATTTCTCAGGTCTGGTCTTGCAACTTCCTGTTGGATTTGCTCTGTTCCCACAAGCCCGTCTTGGCTATGTAGAAGGAGCTTCCTGGCCTGTGACTGTTGCATTTCCACCGTGTCTCGTGCTTGCTTTGGTCTCATCTCGCTCTCCCGACTCACGCTGGGAACACGCGTTAGGGTGTATCTCGCCTCCTCTCCTGCCCCAGGCGTGACGTCTGTCTCCTCCAGAATTCTGTGTGGTGGCTCTTGGCTTCCGTGTCTCTTCCGGTTGCTGCTTCACCATCTGAAGAACTCGGTGCTGTGGAGCAGGACTTCCATCGGGTGAGAGACCTGGCAGACCACAGGCAGCAGACCCTGCTGATTTCGCCAATTCGCTAAGTGACACCCATGAGAGAAAGCCAGGGAGCCTTCTCCTGGGAGCCCCTGCTGCCATCTGAATGCTGCGAGCCCCCAAAGTCACAGACTGAAACCTAATCACCCGTGGGACGTAGAGGAGGCGGAGCCATCGAGGCTGATTAGCTCATAGGGATGGAGCCTTCCTGAATGGGACTGGAGTCCTTACAAAAGATGTCCCAGGGCGGTCCCACCGCACTTCCATCACGCAAGACACAGCAGGAAGGTGGCCTCTCGGAACCTGGAAGGGGGTCCGCACCAGACACCAAATCTGCCCGTGTCTTTATCTTAGATTTCCCAGCCTGCAGAATGGTGAGAAGTACTTTTCTGTTGCGTATAGACGACTCAGTTCACTGTGTTTTGTTACAGCAGCTCCAAGGACTCAGATAGCCCCACATGACAGAATGTCAACAGCTTTCTCAGGAGACCACCAGTCACTCTGGAAGAGAATGCTGCGCTTTTCAAGCCTTGGAATGGAGGGCTGGCTTCTAGGTGTTCTGCCCACCAGGGTGGAGCGGGTTGATTTTCCTCTGCAGACTTTTGATTGGTCACCTGTTTTCCCACCCCATGTGGCAATGCCATCCTCTTGGACGTGCCCTGGTGCTGCCTCCCTCTTCATTGGAACCTTCTGCCCACACCCTGGGCTTTGGTTTCCTTAATTCTGCTTCACCAGTTTAAAATGCGCCATGCTTTATCTGTCTTACTGAAAATGGATGATATCTTTCTTCTGAGGACTTTCCTCCCTTTTTCTTACCACTGAGTATTTAGTCCTGTGCTTTTTTAAAATTATTATTCCTTTATTGTGTGTGTGTGTGTGTGTGTGTGTGTGTGTGTGTGTTGTGTGTGTGTGTGTGCGTGGTGCTGGGGATGGAGCCCGAGCCTTGTACATGCTCAGCAAGTGCTCCACCACTGAGCTATAATACCAGCCCCGCTTTCGAGTCAACTCTGCCTTTAATTGTCACAAGGATAGCTTGGTGACAATAAAACTATATGCCACATGCAAAGATAATCCTCAAGCATAGATATGTGCCAGGTAAGATGCTTCCACTTCTAAGTGATAGGAAAGCAACTCAATCTGCTTAAACAATAAGGAAATCTTGTATATCATTAAGTCAGGGCTAGGCAGGACACAGGATAAGTAAAACCAGAACTCTGTCTCCATTTCTCTGATTTTTCTGTTGACTCTGCTTTTCTCTGTGTGTGGATTCGCATTAGCCTCCACTGTGGTCACAAGGCAGCTTCCTGCATGTCAGTGGAGGCAAGTGGTTTCCCTTAAACACACAACAAAAAGGTTTTTGCAGCATCTTGTGTCCACATCAAATCTCACACAATCAATCACCAGGGAGTGAAAGTGTGCTAGTCAGCTTTCCATCACTGTGACAAAATACCTGAGGAAATCAACTTAAAAAGAGGAAATGTTTATTTTGTCACACAGGTTGTAGGTTCAGTTCATGGAGGGTTGGCTGTGGCTACTGGGCCTGTGACAAGGCAGCACATCATCCTGGGAGCTTGTGCTGCAGGGGCCTGCTTTTCTCCTGGGGTCAGGGAAGCAAAAGAGAAAAGGAAGAGGGGCAGGGGGTCCCAATTCCCCCTTCGAAGTCACACTCTCATACGCCTGGGAGACTCCCAACGAGGCCTCACCATTTATGGTCCACCACCTCCCTAGTCCCAATGGTACCATGAGCCTTTGCCACATGAGCCTTTAGGGGGTCAGTTATCCAAACCATAGCAACTAGTAATTTGAGTTCGAAACAATTCTTGCAAGGTAAATAGGATTTTCAGGATTTGCATAAAGAAATCAGAATCTGCCCTTAGAACGTGGACTGAGAAAGAGTTAGGAAAGATGAGCGGGAAAGAGGATGCAGGACAGGTAAATAACAGTACTCACCCCCAGCGGTCTTCTCAATGACCCGGAGCATGCTAATGTTTTAATTATTATCAACTGGAGTCTGGCAATGCATCATTTAAATATCCCCATAGAGACCTGCCGGGCACCTGACAACACTTTTATGGAATACTTCACCCACCACGCTAGGCTGTTTCTCCAGATGTGGGCCTCTCCATCCATCTGCCTCTCCACCCTCCCGACAGAGAGTGAGCTCAGTGAAATGTGCCCTCTGAGACCAAAGTTGCCCGAAGGATCTTAATTGTCAATCCTGAGGAAAGTGTGCCCAGCAAAGTTTCCACACAGCCGCCCTCTGCCCAGCCCCAGTGGTGTGGAAAAGGAATCGCCTCTGCTGCCATCCTCCAACACGGCCGTTCCTTCCTGACGCCAGGCTTCCATTTATAGCCCCTGCTCCGTTTGTGATCATGCTGCATGTGTCTCCACCTCCCATTTGAGGACCACGGCCTCAAGTCATTCATCTTCAAACGTGTTACAAAGGTGTCAACCGAGCCAGGTTCATCCAAGCAGCATGCAAGTTCAATTAAAAGGGAAACCTGCGGGTAAGCGAGAGTTCTCTGACCCAGGCTTAAGATTAATTTCTCAGACTTTGAAAGGCCAAGTTTAGTTAGTAAAGAATGGAGAAATTATGGAGATGGAGAGAACTGAGTAGGTTAAATCAGGGCAGAATGTTTTCATTCACATGTTCACCCCAGAGACAGGCAGAATGTCTACACCCGGGAAGCCGCTGAACCAGGCCCTTAGGGAGACTTGTCGGTTCTCCGCTCTCAAGATGGTGCCTTCGACTCTTCTCCTCTGGACAGGTTCTGAGACGGAAGTTGGTGAGCAGATTTACTGGGGTGCCGTGGGAATGAACACCCGTACGGTAGTAAGTGAAGTGTAACAGATGAAAAGATGTTGAACTATGGGCTGGGGTCGTGGCTCGGTGGTAGAGCGCTGGCCTAGCATGTGAGAGGCACTGGGTTTGATTCTCAGCAGCGCATAGAAATAAATGAATAAAATAAAGATCTATCAACATCTAGCAAAATATTAAAAAAGAAGAAGAAGAAGAAGTTGAGTTATAATGTTGTTGAAGCAGAGGTCTGAGGCCACCTCCCAGGAAGCTCTAGATTCAGACTGGTCCTTTGTCATTGTGCTGAATTGAAACATGGGGTCAGGCCTTCACACCCCTGTGTGACCTGTCCCTGGAAGGCTGCTGCTTCTGAGCAAGGGCCACCACCGTGGGTAAGGCAGCTCCCGTTAGCTAATGAAAGCTGCACAGACTCAGCGGTGAACGTCACCACTCAGCTTTCCCCAGAGTTGGGAAACGAGGGCTTTGATCCCCAGGGGCCATGTTGGCATTCACCACAGCATCCACTACAGGTAGCAGAATTATGAGCCTGTGAGATAGGCAGGCATGTGGTACCATGGTAGATGACCCACGGCACATGCACAAGGCCCCAGGTGCGTCCCAGGCACCACACACACACACACAAAGAGCACGAGGCCCCTCTGACAGTGGGAAAATCACCAGGCATGTGGTTTGAAGCCTCTCTGGCTACCCAGCACATAGCAACAACAAATAAATTATAAAAAGCAATAAATAAAAAAAGCACAAACTGCAAGATACAAAAGTCTCAAACTAGAAAGATAAGTTCATCTACTTGGCACCTTGCCCTAATCTGAACTTTCTCCATGGCCACAAGATGACTCCCCTAGGGTGATAAGAGAACTTCCTGCAGCAGTTAGAGGAACAGACTTCCTTATTCATATTTCATGAATGTGAGAAGGTAAAACGAACATCTTTCAGCACACACACAAGATTCCTTTCCGCCAGCGCTGTACCATGCCAGTCCAAAAACCAGCCAAAGGTAATGGATCTGCCCACCAGTCAGCCAGGGTGGTTCTGCCCGAGAGGGCAAAGGGCAGCCAGGAGTTTGGTTCCTACAAGAAAATGGAAAACCAACATTCCTCACGACGTCCAAGGGACCAGAGCCAGGAGGATCATGGGAACACAAGGATCAGACTGGCTTTCCCACCTCTGACAGGCAGAAGGGCCAAGTGGCCCAGGGGCCCTCAGAGTCAGCCCAACATCACAGACATAGTCTGAAGCCAGTGAGAGAAACTGCATCACAAAGCTGTTACATAGCAAGAAGTGAGCACAGACAGAAAGAGGAGGGACCAGCACTGTCCCCGGAGGTGAATATGTAGTACAAAATAACAAAAGGCATAATAAGATCTAATACAGAGGAGGGAAATCCATCTGATCAACAACTGGGTGACTACTAACGAACATAACTGGATAATCCAAAGTTAATGTTAAAGTTATTCTGTCTTATATCCATGGAAGAAATGAGGAACGGAAAAATAATACGTTTTTAAAAAAGGTTCAAGAAGTTATGGAGGTAGACACCAATGGTAATAAAATGTGTATTTTAAAATGTCACTCAGAAACACTGGAAATGAAAATTATGGTTATTTTCATCATATTTTTTTTGTCATTGTGACCAAAAGACCTGACAAGAACTATATAGAGGAGGAAAAGTTTATGTTAGCTCATAGTTTTGGATTTAGTCCATAGTCAATGGGCTCCCTAGCTCTGGGCCTGAGATAAGGCAGAATCTCATGGCAAAAGAACATGGCGGCCAGGAAGCAGAGAGAGAGCACTGCTCACCAGGGACAAAATATAAACCCCAAAGTCATGCCCCCAGTGACCCACCTCTCCCCACCATATCCTATCATTATCAGTGGATCAATCCACTGCTTAGGTTCCACCACTTATAAGCTCATCATTTCACCTCTGAAAATTCTCATGTTGTCTCACATATGAGCTTTTGGGGGATACCTCACGTCTCAACCATAACAGTGGTCATTAAGATTTTTAAAAAATCAACAGATGGTATAAATGCCAAACTGGATACTATCAGCAAGAACGGTGAGTTGGAAGATCCTATGAGAATTCAATCAGAATGCAGCATAGAGGAATAAAAATATATATATTTTCATTAAAAAATAGTTAAGGGTCATGGAGAATAAAATTGATAGACTGCAAAAGATGTCCAATAGGAGATTTAAAAGAGGAGAATAAAGCAAGTGGCAGAGTCAAAATACTACAAAATAGAATGGCTAAGAATTTTCCAGGTTTTTTGAAAGATGCACCAAATCCAGGTACGTAAATGGAAACAGATATCTCTCCACGCACATCTTACAGAAATGTCAGTATATCAAGAAAAAGAGAGGGTATTTTTCTGAGAGTTACCAGAAAGAGAAGGCAGATTATTGCCCAGGGAGGAGGACAGGTCACTGCCTGTAGCCTCTCGTTAAAAGCAACTGGTAGCAGAACGCAATGGAGTAACATGGTATCTTCAGAGAAAACCAAAACCTGTGTTTCCTGTCCAGCTAATCATCATTAAATGCGTAAGCAAAATAAAGTCACCTCTCAAAGATGCAAAGATGCAAAGAATATACTTCCTCCCAAACATGCACTGAAAGAACAATGAAAAGACATAATTCAGAAAGACAGAAACCATCTTCCAGCTGGTTGAGCAATCCTGTAAACATTTATTAGGTGTCTACTACATGGTGGACGTTGGTCTAGACACCAGTGCTACATGATGCTTCTTGCCCTTATGGAGTTCAGAGTCTAGCTCTGAAGGACTAGATAGAAGAATATCCCAGGCAGAAGGTGCTGAAGAAGGCCTCTGGGTACCAAAGCTCATGGATGTTACATGAATAACTAATCATGAACAATGAAGTCAAGCAGCTCTTGGTTGAAATAACTGAGGCTGAAAAGATTGATAAATTCAGGATGAACTTCACAGGTAGCAGAGACCAGGAAGGGCTCTTCAGCATGATTGACCAGAGTCCTGATAATTTCAGTTTGACAACAATATGATTTCATGGACTATTAAAAATGAAACTACAGAACGTATGAATTCTCAATCCCTGCTTCCAGGGGGAACAATGTAAAAACTCTCTCTGGAGACATTTAAAAGACATCAGCCTTTTTCTACACCCTATTTAATTCATCTGATTTTTCCCAGTCGTAGCTACTGATCATCGTTATATTTTGATAGTGTGGGTCAGAAAGGCAGATGGTGGAAGCAGAATCCATCTTCAATGAAATAGCAACAAACAGAAATAAAAAGAAAAATCCTGCCCTTTAGTCAGTTGTGCTTTCTGCAAAAGAGATGTGCCCATGAATTTGTTTCCCTAGCTACTATGCCGAAAAATAAAAGATGCAGTATTTGGTCATTTTATGGCTATTATGAGGATAAAGTGTCACAGAAAGTTATTGCATTTTAAGACAGTATTCTTCATGCACAGACTCTGGAGAGCAGGAAAAGGTGGGGGAGACATCATCATATACAGAAAGAGTTCCTGTGTTTATTGGCCTTTTTAGAAAAGTTCTGTGGACAAAGGAGACAAGACACTACCAGCAGCTGCACTGTATGATCTCAGGAGTGAGCCCACAGATAGTTTCTCTGAAGATGCATATGATGCAGTAACTCTGGTACTGGAACTTCTGCATCCAAAGGCACATACAATTGTCATGCCAACTGATTTTGTGCGGGAGAAGAAGAAGAAGAAGAAAAAGACATTACATGCCATCTAGCAAACACACCAGAACAGCCATGACTTGCTTTTCAGGGTTTTCAAATAAGGATGTGAAAGCAAAAGGAGCATTTGATATTGTAAGTGGTTGGGAATTTCTTTGAGAAGGGCATTGCTGGGGATGGAAGTGGTTGGGAAATAGAGTTCTTCACTTCTGTCTTGGGAGAACACTGGGTTATACATTCTTGAAATCGATAAATCCAGGCCCTGGAGTTGAATAGAAAGAAATTTAAGGGAAGGATGTGTTTTATAAAGTCAGCAAAAATAATTGTCTTGGCAAGTAAGTCAAGCCAACAGGTGGTATCAGCACATCCTAATTACATCACAAGATGGTCTTTCCCAAGATGTATAAACTTTGTCCATAGAAAGACTTTCCTTCCTCTCCTAAGAGACCTAAGCAGATCAGCCAACCTTCTTCCCACCCTTGAGCAGTACCATAGTGAAAGGTAACAGGGCGAGAGCCTGTCATTGTAACCACATTTCAACATGTTGCCATTCCCAACATTCCCAACGTGGCGGCTTATATCCACAGGCCGCCATGTCTTCTGGATTCAGACGAAACCCCTTAGAATAACAACGTGCCTCCTCTCACCTATCCGTGTGAACTTTCCCAGCTCACTCTCTGGAGGGATCTTCAGGGCACCACGAGGATTCTGTGTTTCGGCGACACCAAACCATTCCCGGTTTGCTGCATACGCCACGCTTCTCTGACATCTGAATTGGCTGAATTGGCTTAAGGAGGGAGAGAGAAGGAGCTGGTTTACCTAATCCTTCCTCCCCACACCTTAAGAGAGATGAACTATGTGCCCATCACCTTCAGGTTCTTGAGATGGAGTGGGGATCAGAGAAGACATTCATGGTCGTACAAATGCCCCACCCCTTGCCCAGCTGCCAAAGGTGTGCTCTCCTGAGATGATGCGGCTGGCTTCAGGCAGGGTGTCTGTTACCGATTCCTCTTGGGCCATGGCGACCTGATGACTGGGCTACTGACCTCAGCCAATTTTTCAAGAGGAAAATAAAAATTCAGAAATAATTCTGACATCATAGTGGAAAAAAAGCATAACATGGACCACCCTCCAAAATTCACTCCTGCATCTGTGATTCTCTGCACCCATAACTATCATTGGCCCAGTGGCTCCAAGTCTGTCATATCACTCTCAAAATGCACCTCCCTTCTTGTTAACTCAAATCAACGCATTAAATATGAGGTAGACCCCACACCCAAGAGCCAGTCTCTTATTACCCCAATTATTTTATCTTGATTAATGAAGCTGATTCTAGATGCTGAAGTAGATAGAGCATCTACTTCCGCTTCCTCTTCACTCGTGTGACACTTTGAAGCCTAACCGTTTCCTCCTGTTTGCACAATGTTCATTTCCTTTTCTCCTCCAAGACAAAGAAAGCATAAGGGTCCTTGAAGACCCCTCGCTGTACGGCATTATAACTTCCACCTATTTCTTCTTCTGGCTGGTTAATTTCGGTCACGAATAAACAGGCCCCTGCTGAAGAGCTGACCATCCACCATTTCTAAATGAGCATCAGTGGTCGGGTTGGTAAACGCTGTGCTCAGAGACAATGAAGTGCAGCCCACGTTCCTGTCCTCAACTTGGTCTCCACCCAACTTTAAATCATAGCTCCCGTACGCCCACATTTCTTCTGTGAATCTCAACCGTGCTGCAAGGTCAGATTCATATTCCGCCTCCTTCTATGAATCTTTTCTTCCACCCTTGAGAGGCATCCTTACAAAAGGGTAGGAGTGGTCAGCTCAGCAGAGAGAAGCACTTCATGGCTGACATTATTTAGAACCACCAGCAAGCAGTCGTAACAGGAGCGGGTTGATTCTGAATTGGTTTGTTATTGGTTTCTTTGAGTTTCCTCCAATTGCTTGTCGCTAGGCAGACATCTCCACCTCCTACCAGCTCCCTCTCACCCCACACTGGGATGCCACCCTTTCCGGAGGGAAGGGATACTTGTCTTCCTTTTGTCCCTGCTCTCTTTCATAACCACATACACATAAATTCTCCAATGTTATCTTGTGTCCAGGATATCTGTGGCACCTGTTATCATAAGCGGTTTCAGAACAGAGACTGAATCATTTCCACACTCCCCAACCCTCAGCAGACTATCTGAAAACAAAGAAGGCCATGGGTTCACACTGGTTTGATTAAAATATCATGGGCAAATACATGTAAGAAAGTGAAGGCACAGAGAAGTTAAGTAACTTACCCAGAGTCACAGAGCATTATCTGTAGTGCCAGGATCAGAATCCATGCCTGTCTGGTTGAAGTGAAGTTGTTAATAATGCAGAAACTAGCCCTTTATACTATGGAATGAATTTGCAGAAGACTGAGCCTTGTTTCACATTAGCGATGACTGGCCAGGTAAGAGTATCTGAGGTCAAGAATGTGCAATTTTATTCTTTGGACAAATAGTATCTAAAACTGGAAAAGTCTCCTAGTATGATTTTTTTTTTTGTCAATGTGCTAGGCCTTTTCTTTTTCTTTTGAGGAAGAATATAAAGAGGAAAAAGCATTCACAGGTTTTTCAGCCTAATTGAAATATTCTCTGTATCAAATATGTTCAATGTAGTAGAAACTACAGATGTTATTGCTTTAATTTTATAACCCAATTATTCTTTTATTTCTAGTTGTCTCCTGGATAAATTAACTCTTATCAGCTATTCAAATAGGTAATTATCATAAAGCTAAATACCACACAACCTCATAATCCATGTCAATTTATAGACTAAACTGGAATAAAATCATGCTCTGGAGTTAAAGGAAAGGAAACTCCAGATTTTTATCATTTCTCAACATTTTCCCCCAGAATCCTCAAATGAAATTTAACAAGGAGATGATTTCTCTGTGTGAGGAAAAGGTTCTAGAGATGGCTTTTTTATTGTAGCAGAACGAATGTTAAAGTCGAGGCAAAAGATAATGAGTCGGGATAGAAGATCTGTAATTGATCAGCTGTGCAATTGTGGCCAAACTATTTTCTCCCTTTGCGTTTCCATTTCTTTCTCTGTAACAGAAAGGTCTGGGGTAGTGTATCCCTAAGATCCTCTGTGTCCATAAAACCCGATGACTATGACTATGTTTGTGATGGTACTATAACATTCTGGCCAGGACATCTCAGAAGTCAAAGCCTTGTAATTGTAATAATAATAAGGTCAAGTCATGGGGCCTTCAAGAACAAAATTGTATTCATGTGTACTGCCCGAGGGCAAGGGCAGGATTCGGGTGAGACAAGGGAAGCACTCCTGTCTTTGCAAAATTTAAGGAGTGACTCCCCAGGACACAGTCATCAAGCTAAACTTGACCGTGATGCAATATGCTTAAAAATCAAAATTAAGGCAAAACCCACAATGAACTAATGTCAACATTTTGTATCAAGATGGGACCAATGTTAGGGAGAAGAGGTCTCTATGAATCATAACAGGCTTATTTGTGCCGTAGACTTTTAAAAAGCATCCTTCCTGTGGCTCACAGGTTTACTGAGTCAACGTTGATTTACTGCTCTTGCTACTAATCTAATCTGGCCAGAGCCCTGAGAGGCTTCTCTCCCAACAGCCACACAGGGACCCAGGCCACCTTGACGCTTGCTGCAGCAGAGAAAGACAGGGCTGGAGGGGTGCTGTGTGCAACAGCTTAGGGTAAGAAAGGTGACAGTAACGAGTGACCCCGAGACCTCCGTGACAGACAGCAGCAAAGGCCGATTTTTGATTCACATGGCATGACTCTTATGAATCAGCCACTGCACATTTCTGCTGCAGGTCCGAGGCTGAGGATGCCAACCTTATCTGGAGCAGGCTGACCCCATAGCAAAGGGAAAAGATAAAAAGGAAGAACCTCAATGTGACTGTAATACTCCTGCTCGAAATGGCACGCTTCCATTCTGCTCATATTTCATTGGCCGAGGACAGCGACATGCCCTATCAGGTGTGGGTGGAGTGGTGTATAACCCTCACACAGAAGCTACACCACAAATATCACGAACAGAGAGCAGTGCCCCACAGTCCACCCTCTCTTCATAAGTATCTACTGCCCTCTCTCCTACATACACACCTCTCACTATGGGAGTCAGCTTGAAAGTCTGACCGTGGCATTAGGCACAAAGCCCAAGATCTTTATATCGGCCCCAGATATGGTACCTCTGGACCCAGAGGCCTCTGACACATACTATCATGAGAAAGGGTGGGATGACATTACTATGTACTGTTGCATAGCAAATAGTCCCAAATTAATTTAAAACAAGAAATACGTACTTAGTTGGTTTTTTTTTTTTTTTTTTTTTTTTTTTTTTTTTTTTTTTTTGATGCGTCATCTAGGAGAAGCTGAATGGTTATGGGTCAAGGTCTCTCATGAGGTGGTCCTCAAGATAGGAACCAGGCCTCTGGTCATAGAAAGGCTCAATAGAGGAACAGTGCATTTCCAGAACGACTCACGCGGCAGCCAGAAGGACCAGGATCACTCCCGTGGTGGGTGGTAAGACTCAGATCCCTGCTATGTGGCTTCTCTGTAGGCCACCCGAGCGTCCTTCTGACATGACTACCTTCTCCTGAGGGCTGTCTCATGACACCACAGTTGGCTCCAGAGCAAATGAAGAGAGAAAGAGAGAGAATCCAAGATGGAGGTCATAGCCTTCCAACAGGGCCCCCATCAAGTCAGTCAAGCATCTCCAGCCACCTGGGCCTCCTCCCCAGCAGAGACCCCAAGCATTATAAACCAAAGACAAGTGGCCATTCTCTAACTGAATTCCTAACTCAAATAATCATGAGGAAAATAAAACGGGCTTTGTTTTATGACTCTAAATATTGCGGTAGTTTGTAACATGTCAATGCTAGACAAGAATACAATTGGGTCTTTGTAATAGACTGCTGCCTTTCGCGGGGAAAGAAGTTAAATCATGTGTGTTGTCTTTGAACTGGGTTGCAGCCACAAGCTGTAAGGGCCTCGAGAAGTCTTACTGAAGGTTTGAAGTTCAGTGAGGAACTTGTGAAAGATTGGAAAGAAGAGTATGTATATGTACACACACACACACACACACACACACACACACACACACATATATATTTATATCTTTATTGGTAAAAGGTTTGGAAACATTTTTGCTGGAGGTAATGTGGAAAGCAAAATATGTATAAATGAGCTTACAGATTTAGCTAAGGAGATTCCCAGGAAGAATGTTGAAAGTGTCAGTTGGTTTTATTTAGCTACATACAATAAAGTACAAATAGTGAGAGATGCACTAAGGAAAAAAAAAAAAAACTCTTTAGGTTTCAGTTTCAAATAGGAATTGAGAGGAAAGATAAAGATGCCAAGACCTGTTCACTTAAAAATAAATATCATTCCACATTCCCAGACTTTCAAGACACCAAAAAAAAAAAAAAAAAAAAAAAAGCTCTCAACCTGGAAAAGGGCCTCAGGATAAAGATCACCTCAAAGATGGGACTTTTGTTGAAATTTCAAAAATATTTATGGGAATAATTCATGGACCCTCCCAAATTGATTTTTTTAAAAAAATGATTCTAAACATCTTAAGGTCGTTCGTTGTCTCACCACATACCAACTCTATAGTGAAGCTACAGAGGGGACTGTCAGGAAGAAATTTGTGAGTATTGTTTTTGTCTAATGGCTTGAAGCCTAATAAGATACATAGGAAACGCACATAGTATTTAAGATAATTAAATTGGTGGAAATACCAGCAAATTCTACTTACTTAATTGGTGGAGTACCATAAATTCTACTAAAAGGAAGATAAATACTACAAGACGGAAAAGAGGCTTTTGTATTTCTAACTCCATGGGAAGAAAGAAAGTTGAGAAGGCCACTCAGTTGCAGAACTGATCTACGTAGGTCTCACGGAATGGAGTGGTATCAGAACATGGAATGAAGAGCTATGGGAAATCATTCCCAGAGAGTAAAATTGGACCCAAATCAAGGAACCAGTAACATAGTCCTGGCTTGCTTTTAGAATTGCTATGGACCCATAACTGTTGTGTATACTCTTATATTCTCAAATTTTTGTCCATCTTGACTATCCTATCTTTGTCTTTGTATTGCTTGTCATGAATTTGGGAAATACATAGCTTATCCCTGGAATTCACAGATATTTAGATCAAGAGGAACCATATTCAAAGGACCACATCCAAAGGCGTCATTCATGCAAGATCCAATTTAGGTGACTATATCCTAGAATTTGAATCAGTTTCATGATGAGGTGAGACTTTAACGGTCTTGGAAAATACTGAATATACATTTCAAGTGTCATGAATCTATTGTGGCAGATGGAAGATGACCACAAATTCGTGGAGTGCATCCCTATTTTTTACCTTTTGAATCTGGGCTGACCTGTGACTTCTTCAGTCACTAAAGTGTGGTAGAAGTGACACTGTGCCAGTTCAGAGCCTAGCCTTTAAGGGACCAGCAATTTCCACCCTGGTCTCTTTGGCAGTCTAGTTGAGCTATGCTACAGGAACAAATCATGCCAACATCTCAGTGATTTTCTCCTGACTCTTATTCCTGGTTCACTGTGTGTTGACTGCAACTCTGGTCCGTGTGCTCCTCGTTACAGGTCACAGGATGAATAGAGCACTCAATCTGTATCATAGAGCCTCATGGAAGAAGGATAGTAACATAGAGCCACCATATGTCGGCTCTTGGAGCTTCTCCTTGGACATGTCACACCTTCTTACATCTGCTCCCAACTCATTGCCAAACAAAACAAAACCCAAACCAAAACACAAAACCAGTCACATGATCCAAAGAAGCTTGGAAATGTGAGGGTGGCCAGGGACAAGCAGTCAGTGTCTACGTCATAGTGCATGTTATCAATCTAGTGGAAACTCATCTTACTCTGATAACTGTTTAAGAGGTCCGGAGTTCTTTGTGTCACAAATCAGAAGACCCATAATAAGACAATATCAAATTCCTTGTCCATCTGAAGGATGGAACTTTGTTGGTCTTAATTTAATTTTGAGAAGTTCAAAAAGCAAGATAGTAACACTGTGTAGGATGGTTCCAAGGACTAAAGCTGGTGTTTTTCATGAACGTTTAGAAAGAGGATTTTAGTAATAATGACCTAATCAAAATCTTTTCTGGAAAGGCCCCAGAATCTCCTTTTTTTTTTTTTTTTTTTTTTTAACAAAGGAACTATGGCAACATCTGGGACTAAATTTTAGAGTTCCAAGATTGGAAGCAGAAAAATCAGTTGGGAGACTATTGCAGTAAATGTGGGCTCAAAAATAAAGAGTTCTTGGCCAAGGTGAGGAAGTTGGAGGTGGAATGAGGGAATGCATTCCAAAGATATCATACAGATAGAACTGAAAGAACTTCTGGAACAAGTGGTAGTGGGTGGGAAATCCAAAAAGTCAGAAATTAGGGAGGAAAATGGTATTGTAACTGACTCCACAAGACAAAACCACAATGGATCAAATATATTTAAAATAAAAAGTGTAAATCCCAGACTAAAATAAAGGTACATGTTATTGCCTATCTTTTTAAAAGCAAGAGACTCAGAAAAATTAAAAATTGAGAAATTTTTGAAAACAAGAGTTTTCAAAATGCCGGCACTCTTTCAATATGTGTGTAATGCAAGGTCAAAAAGGGAAACCAAGAACAGAGAGTGCAAAATTGTTGGAACACACACAATAGACCATGAATGTCTTCAGTATATAAAGACTGGTTACAAATCAAAGACAAAAAAATGAATTCACAAGTCAAAAAGGGTCAAAGGACACCAACAGGCAACTCAGAAAATAAGCCAAATCATTGACAAACACGATGCTTGTTTTCATTGGCTATTCAATAAATTGAAAGCTCAAAATGTGACATGAAATTTTCCCATCAGATTGCAAATGCTGAAACTATATACAAAACCTAATGTTGGCAATAATTTTTGAGAAATAATATCTGCCAATAACTGTTACTGACAGCATAAACCAATTTGTTCTGAAGGGAAATATTTTTAATGAAAACATCTTTGAACCCAGTAATCTGACTTTAAAGAATTTATTGGAAAATCATCATTGTGCAAGTTTTTGTTCATTTGTTTGTTGGGTTTGTTTTGTTTTTATTTTTGTCTGTGCTGGGGAGTGAACTCAGGGGCGCTTAACCACTGAGCCACATCCCCAGCCCTTTTTCATTTTTTATTTTGAAATAGGGCCCTGCTAAGTGGCTTAGGGCCTCACTAAGTTGCTGAGGCTGGCCTCCAACTTGTGATCCCCTGTCTCAGCCTCCTGAGCCAGTGGGATTACAGGCATGCATCACTATACCTGACTTTTATTAGTAATCTTAATGCCCAGTAGCAGGGTAACTTGTTTAGGAATTCACATCTATACAGGTTATCATTATAGCAACCATAGTCCATGACACATATTTCCAAAACTATCAGTCTCTCTACTCTTCTTCCTGGGGTTCGGATGTTATCCATAAGTCTCAATCCACCCAACCTTTTCTACTTTCCATTCCATATGCTAGAAAAATGGTCTCCAGTATCACAGTCCATATTTGCATTTCAGGTCTCTTGAGTGAGATATTTTTCTCTAGTATCATATCTAATGGATTCTCACTGTTCAATGTTATATGAAAAATAAAAGTCCAAAATTAGGTACAAAACAACAGAGGAAAACAACATAACTGCAGCAATAACTGTCATTTGGAAATGTCAGTAAGCAGGAAACCACGTCCTGGGCACTGGCCAGGGCACACACTCTGTTGTGGGGATTCTGTACCTCAGCACTATTTTGGAACATCTGGCCAGATGATCATTTGTTAGAGGGGACTTGTTACATCTGCCTGTACCTATAGCAACTTTCCCCAATGCTGACCATCAAAAATGCCTTCAAACATTGTCAAATATTCCTTCAGGGCAAAATCACCTATCTGTGGGAACTACTAGTCTATGAGGACATTCAGGGGTAATTTGTAACAATTCAGGGATAGAATAATAAATTTCATGGTAGGAAAATAAGTTTCTTGTGAAATTTTGCTACCCTGAAGTCTTCCGGGAAAAAAAAAAAAAAAAAAAAAAAAAGTCTCAGTTTCCTAGTGAGTTTCAAGACAACACTTTTGAAGGAGGAACTGGGGATAATTTCATTAATAGGGAAACTGTATCCACCAGGCCATGTACTTCCCATTAGCATAGGTATCCGGGCCAGGGACGGCCTGGAGGAAAAGCAATCTCAGATGATTATTTGTGAGACTTGAGACTCTTCTGAAGAAAAAACTCCTTAAGAAAATCAATAAGCTACTTATCAATATGTTTATTAAGAACTCCTTTGCCTGATAGTCCAAGACAGAGGCTTTATCAGGTGTGCCCTTGAACCCTGACACAGAGTTTGGCTTCACTGTTGCCTCTGTTTGTTAACTTCCGGGCAAGACAGGTTCTTCCTGTGATGTTACCCTAAGTTCCAGTCAAATGTGCTTTGTAATATAATTCATAATCTCCTTCATCCAGGCTTGCTTGTACTATACCAAGTGGATATTTTTTTTTTTTAGGTAAAATAAAAATTCTCCATCTTTCCTGCCTTCTTTCTCACATTCCCCAATTGAGGATAAGTCATGTATTTTTTAAAAACCACATTATATTTACAATATAGTAAAAAATTCTTTCCCTGCCATGCAGCAAGGCATATTTGATCTCGATTTGCTTCAAAAGACTAGCTATAGATAGAAAGATTTCCTTTAAGATACTCACTATTGGACCAACTGACTGGGAAAGGTGGTCTGGTACAAAGAAGATTATCCTATCTTCTTTCAAACTGTACACAAAATAATATCCCTCTGGTAATTGTGGTTGGTAGGGTTGCTTTCAGAATGAGAGCAACTCAAAAAAAAAAATCAAGGAAGAGAAAAATCATTTAGAAACAATTTTAAAGCTACTACAGAGTGAAAAAGAGATTGGGATGAGAAAAGGTGGCTTAAAAGCCAATCTTAGTTACCTAGGGATGATAGAGCGTGGAATAATTTTTATGAGTCAACTCTGTACCATTCTGCATTGCTTCCATTTTTAAAACATGATGTGTCAACTTTAAAATCGGAAAAATAATCTTAACATGTTAAAAATAATTTAAAAGAAATTTCCAGATGATAAGGATTTGGCGAAGAGAATGGCCAAGAGGTAGAAGGAAGAAAATAACAGAAAAGTGTCTGAGAAGAAATCTATGAAATGATTATCAGTAGAGAGGAATAGTCGGGTTGGAATGTTGTACCGGTCAACTCAGAAAAGGATTGATATGGTGCCATTCCATTCAGAGACAAGGAGTTCTTTGGTGTTCTTTGGAGTTGTTGGTTTTGTGACTGGGAAGAGGTTGAAAGAAAGCAGCTGAGGAATTACTGAGAGAGGAAGAAGGGGGAACCAACCTGGGAAGTGGAGGAGCATGGGGTAGTTTTCATAACTAGGTTCTGCTTCTAGATGGGGAGTGTGAGATCAGAGACTCTGGGTGGTCCCGTCCAGTGAGACAGAGCACCTGGGCTTTGGGTGTAGCCGTCAGACTCGAGCTGATGGAGAAGACAAAGGTTGGAGATGAAGGTGAGCATGGACTACAGCAAACTTCAGCTTCCATGTCTCCTGGATGAGGCAGCACACTTAGGAAAGGGCCATTCCCAAGGACAATGTCTGCCCCTCTCTGATGAGCTCCTGACTCATAGATCCAACTGTCATGGAACAAATCTATCTGGACCTTTGCAGATATTTCAACTTGAGCCTATGAAATCAAGTTCACGGCCTTCATAATGTACTAGTCCTCCTCTGCTCTGATCTCCAACAAGCAGCAGCACCATCTACCTAATTTCCAAAGTTAGAAATTTCCTAGTAATGCTTAATTTCTTCCGCATCTTCTTGATTTCAGCTCTAAGCTGATGTCAAATTTGTCTACTCATTTTCTGTCCTCTGCCAGTTCTGGATATTGTTCTGAGTCTCATCCTGTCTTACATGAACAATAAAATGGTTTCATAACTGAGCTTTCTGTCTCCAGTGTTGATCTGTTTATTCCATTCAGCATGCACACCCAGCTAATTCTGCAAAACCTAAAACTATTTAAATTTCTTCCATTGCTATTTATCAACCCCGCCATGATGTGGCAGTGCTTTTAGATAAAGAAGACCCTTCCTTATTGGCCCAAGACAATCTATCTTACAAACCTTATTTATTACCAGGCTTTCTCACCACTTTAAACTTTAATTACATGAAACTACCTTAACAAATTTGCAGCTGGGTCTTAAAACTTAAAACTCCATTTTCTTGGAATATTTTCTTTCTTTACCTGGAAAATTCCTGCTTAGTAAATGAAAAGTAAGAATGTCATTTGTTCCGTGAAACTTTCATTTTCTCAAGGGAAAACAGTTTGTCCCTTTTCTTTCTGCATCACTCATGCCTTGCATGGTACCTGGAAACCAGTAGGAGATTTTTTTTTTTTTAAATTGAATGTTCATGATCTACTCAGAACACTTGCAGAACACTCAGCCCAGAGAGCAAATAAAGAGGTCATGAACAGTAGACTGCTCTTCTCTTAACTCCTGGCTCCTTTCTTTATAATCATTTGATCATTAAGTCAGTCATTATATAAATCTGTGGCTGTTTTCCAGGCACAGCCGCAGGGACCGAGAAGACAAGGACAAACACATGTATCTTGCTCTTAAGGAGCACAGAATCTAGTGTGAGTCCTGACTGTCCAACCAACTCTCCTTGCCTCTGAACTCCTTGCTGAAGATAGCAACCTGCTGGCTCATGCTTCACCTTGTATTTTTGGACATGGACATAACCAAAAGTCTTTTGGCTTCCCTGTCTCCCTTGTCTTTGGTGCATTCTAAAAACTCTAGGGACCACATTCCTTTTTTAACTCTGGAATACCATGGGAACAAAAATGCAACTCTGACCCTTCAATGGTCTGCCCAGTTGGACCAATCCTGGCTACTTTGAAAAGAAAGTTGACTGACTAAAGAATCTTTCAGTCCTACGCCTTTCTTTATTACTCTTGACTCAGAGTAGCATTGGTACAGTGTTCTCCACTTATGTAGAAGACTATCAGAGTGCAGGACTGAGGGTCTTACACCCACACAATAACACATCAAGCTATCCTTTTCAGCTTTGCAGGGGAAAGAGAGGTGTGAGGCTGAACATGAGGATGCGGAGCTGGAGTCAACTGTCAGCATTGAGAAGGTCGTCGAGCATGCTCCGGCTGCCAAGTTCCTGGGATTGTTCCCAAACTCCCACAGCGCTGCTTCAATCTGGCTACAGACTCTGTGCCATCAACTGGGATCTCTGGCTCATTCTGTGGAACTGAGCCAGGTTCCTCCAGGGTCTCAGATGCTGCCATGGGTGTGAATAGGGCATCTCGGAAAATCACGTTCTTGCTTTTATCCCTCAAGTTCACATTTTGTGGTCGGAACTGGAATCTAGAAATAATGTATTATAATTAAAGAATTTTTATTCTAGCTATATGGGTCCACCTGAAGCATCTTTAAAAGCCTCTTGAGCAGGACCATGGACAGCTCCCGGTACAGCCTCCCGCGGGGTGGGTGGTGTCTAAAGTACATCTAGAGGCATCACATTAGTAACAACAGAAATAATAAAGTTACCATGGGCACCTCTCTCCCTGAGTCGCGGGAGCATCCTATATGTTTTACATAAGAAAAGCATCAACTAACCTGAATAAGTAAACCTGCTCTGGAATAATAACAATAAACATTTATTGAGCACTTATTGCCAGTTGCTTTTAAAAGAACTGTCCATGTATGAACTCATTTCGCTCTCCAAATGATTCTGTCCACTTTACAGAAGAACAGAAACTGAGGCATAAAAGCTGCAAATAATAAACATGAAACTTCCACCAAATCTCCTTCCCTTGTTAAGTCTGTAACTTAACCCACATCCAAGATGGTTTGATGGCTCTTGAAATTATCATTCAAAACATCCTCTTTATATTTTATTGCTGTAATTTTAACACAAAGTATCCACATGTCGGTTGTTTCTTTATTGATTCTCTTTAGTATTGGGGGCTGATCTGAAGAGGATATCTTTATGTGGCTCTGGAAAAACATTTTCTTATGTTATCTGTTATTAAATAATTTCATCTCTCCATTTTCTCTCTTGTCCTTTTGAAACACGTGTTCATATATCTTGGTATAGCCCAACTCACCCAAAATCTAGAGTGTGGAAAAATGCTTTATAATAGTGGTCTTTGACTCTAAGTGCATCTGAATCTTCCATAGGAATTTTTGAACATGCAGATGTTTGGGATCTCAAAGATTCAGACTCAGGAGGTTTTGACTGGAGCTGGGGCAACCTTCTTATTAAAATTCCTACAGGGACCTGTGTAGCTTTGAAGCTGAGAGCCTCTTCTGATCTTCAATAAGCAACATGACCTTTCCCATCGCATCTTCATTTTCCTGCCTGTGACAAGAGGGTGATTGATAAAGGATTCAGGAATTCTGAATCCTGATCAAATATGATCAATGAACATGAGAGGGAGGTCGGATCATGAAACAGGAGCCAAAGCTACCTTAGCTGTACCTCTGAGCTCCTCTCCCTCTTACTGACTCTGGGCTGGGAGTGTCCCTTCCACTGTGTCTGTTTGGCCACACGCTATTCCTGCCCATGTTGTGCACTTTTTTTTCTCCATGAATCTGATCATATCAGCTTCCTATATAGATCAGGAAGGCCTCCAATTTCTTGTGTACTGGTGGCAGACTTTCTTCCCTTTTGTGCTTTGATGGACTCCTTCTTTTCTACTACTCTTTCATCACTTCGAGAAGTTTAAAGGCAAGAGATGCAGACTCGTCTGCTCCGTGCTATCTTGCCAGTCAGTTTCTCTGTCCATTCACTCTGTACTTGACTTTGTGTGGTTACAGTTTTTTTTTTCTGCTATGGAAGAAGGCTTCCTCCATCCAATTCAAGGGGAATTTCAATACTTCTCTCCTCTAAAAAGGCTCGCCACCAAGCCTGGAGAGACGACCTTCTCCCTGAGGAAGATTCAGCAGCTAGGCCTGGAAAGAGCTCTTTTCCTCCTGTAGTCCTTCTCACGACTCGTGTGTCTTCACCCACATCCGTATGACTGTCCCACTCTCTGACATATGGCAAATAGTCACAGGACTTGTCCTAAAAGGAGCTTCCAGCTGGATCTGAGCTGGAAAGACCCCTGGATCATGCTGATCATATTCCAATACAGAGCCAAATTTGAGACTCACCCTGCTTACAAGCTGGAAGCAAAAGCATCTCTTAGTGTGTGATTGTGATGCCGAGTGAAAGATGCCTGTTTTCGGCAGAATACAGACATTTTATGGAGCAAAATGTCAGAAAGGACAGTCAAGCATTGGCATCCAGGTCCCAGAAACAGATTCCTTTTCTACAAGAAACAAAAACTACAGGATATGAAGAGATGCTTAAACTCTTACAGGGACCAGATGTATTTTATCAATCAAGACAAAGAGCAATATGTAGCTGGGTGTGGTGGTGATTACCCGTAAACCCAGCTCCTTGGGAGACCGAGACAGGAGGATCAGAAGGGTGAGGCCAGCTTTGGTTAACTTAGCAAGACCCTGTTTCAAAATAAAAAGGCCTCAGTGGTAAAGGGCCCCTGGGTTCAAACCCCAATACCACAAAAAAAAAAAAAAAGAAAAGAAAGAAAAGAAAGAAAAAGAACAATATGGTAATACACAAAGGATAATGAATGGCCGATTTCAATATTTTCATTTTGTCTCCCATCTCTGACTGCTCTTGCAGAAAGGAGACTGATTAATACTAACCCAACCATCCAGAACACAGGGCCATTGGAACAGTGAGGACAATCTCCTGTCTGCGGTTTTATTAGATGCCACTGGAAGAAAATATCAATTCAAGACTTGCCGGGTCTCAATCTTGGCTGCTCGGTAGAATGGCAACCAATGCCCAGGCTGCCCCCAGACCAGCTGCATCAATATCCCTGTATGAAATCTAGTCAGCATTTGTAAAGCTTCCCAGATGATTTCCATGCACAGTCAATATTGAGTGGGCAGGCTGAGGATGCAGCTCAGTGGCAGAGCACTTGCCTCGCATGTGCAAAGCCCAGGGTTCCATCCCCAGCACCATTTTTTTTTTAAAAGCAATTCTAAGTTGAGTGTTGGGAACGGGGATACCAAACTAAAAAAGTTAAAAATCTTAGATAAACAGTTTCATAAAACTTCACAGTGCAGAAACGTTTTTTGTTTGTTTAGGGTACCAGGGATTGAACCTAGGGATGCTTAAAAATTGAGCCACATCCCCAGCCCTTTATGCTTTTTATCTTGAGACAGGGTCTTGCTTAGGATCTTGCTAAATTGCTGAAGCTGGCTTTGAACTTGTGATCCTTCTGCCTCAGTCTCTGGAGGCAGATTACAGACATGTGCCACCACGCCCAGCCAGAAGGCTTTGATACTAAGCTGTGCATCTCACGTAGCTAAGACAATGCATTGATCACCAGTATTCTATGATAGTAGGTTGTGCACCCAGACTTTAAAGCATTCAATATCAATAACTTCTTAAAAATGTAGAAGAGAGGAAAACAGAGAGAACATGCAGATGAGAATTCACTGGATTGTTAAATGGCACATGATGAAATGGATATTAGTGTTCTCTGAGGCTCTGTTAAGAATTCCCAATTAAGCTGGACATGGGGGTGCATATAACTGTAAACCCAGCAACTTGGGAAGTTGAGACAGAGGGATCCCAAGTTCAAAGCCAGCCTCTGCAACTTAATGAGACCTTGTCTAAAAATAAACAAATAAGTCATAGAAAGGACTGGGGAGATGGATTGGTGGCAAAGCACGCCTGGGTTCAATCACCAGCACCAGTTAATAAATAAATCATAAATAAAGAATCCCATGTTGTTGTCACGGTCTTGCCCCACTAAGGGGACACAGAGATCTGTTTATAATTCATTTATCCCTTCCTTCAGTAAACATTTACTGATAGCCTCAATGTGCCCAGTACTGAGATACATAGTGACCTGCAATTTACAAGACCTAACCTTACCCTCCAGAAGTCGATAATGTGGCGAGAAAGATAGATAAACTACTAATTATGCCTGTCAGAGTACATCTTCCAAGAGATAAAGTTTCAAATGACTATTGGAGCAGAGAGGAAGAAGTGATATGATTGAATCTGATTTGTGGTCGAAAAGAACCAGACAAGACTTCAAAGAACAGGAGATCATGGAGCTGGGGCCGCAGATGTGAAGACAGTTTTCTCTTACACAGCCAAGGGAGGTAGACCTGATGGGCAAGGAGATTACAAGCAGAGTCATCCACGTGAGGAGTTTGCTTAGAAAACTGTCAGAGGGGCCATGACATAGGGCAAGTGTCAGGGGTAGCAGAAGGTGGCATTAAAAAGGTAGGTGGAGCTAAACTGCGAAGTCCTCTTGACTTTGGAATCAAGGAGTTTGTATTTGGTGGGCAATGGCAAATCAGCTATTGGGATGCTTTTAAAAGGAGGGTGACAAGAGAATATCCATCTGGCTGTAGGTAAAGGTCAAGTGCAATAGCAACACATGGAAATAATACCCAATAGGTTATTACGATGACCTGGGTGTACATTCATGCTAAAGCAATGGCCATGTGAGAAGAATACAGAGGAATTAACGCAAGGGAGATTTCAGAGAGGTTCGGAACTTGAATGTGAACTTGGCTAGAGTGAAGAAAGTCAGGAATGATTTCTCGATTTCTAGCCTGAGTGAATGAGTGGCACCATCCATCAAAAGGTGGGATAATGGAAAAGGAACGAGTTGGGAGAGGAGATGCCGGGTTTGGTGCTGGACAGAAAGTCGGTCATTTGATTTGCACCATTGAAATGGGAAGACCCTCCCAGGCCCCTCCATTTGTGCTCCAGAAAGCACATAGGAAAAGCTCTTCCTTGTTTCAGAGAGTTCTTTGGAAAAGGAGCTGCTTGCCTTTCATGATGACAATTTAAAACTGTCAGTGAAAAATTTCTCATGCTCCAAATCCCGTTTGTGTCAAGGTGGGATCTGTCTTTGGGATTTGTTAAAGCCAGGGATTGTAAACTCAAAGTTCTTTTGGAGCAAGGCCGGTGATACAGATCAGGCGGGGACTGGAGCAAAGCAGAAAGTTGAAGCCCTCTCAAAACGGAAATGGTCTTCCTTAGCTCCGGACGGCGGCTCTTCTTTAATAGAGGGTCTGTGTTGTCTGGGTGTTTCAAAAGAAATTGGGTTTTATGTAAATGAATACTTATGCGAACTCTACATCTCTGAATGTTGACAAATAATTCATAAGAAAAAAAAAAAAAAAACACTGTGCTAGCCAATGAAATTAATCTGTGACCCTGGACTTTAAACCTTCTTGAAGCCAAAGATTTATATCGCTGGTTTGTGTTACCACTTTAAGATAACTTTGTGAGAAAGAGTTCCAAAAGTCTCTTTCAATTATAAAAGCTGCTTTTTCATTGACCCTAAAAAACAATCTTCCAGATCATTCAGGGATCTTCTCTTATATTATGCCAAGAATTGAGGAACAAAGCCATGTTCGATCTAATTGTGTCGTTTGTGGTTTTATTGACTTCATCGTAGTCCCGGCCAGTCTTCCTGTTTCTGAACGAATATTGCAGATTAGTCTGTGTTCATAGGATATCAAAAAGTTCATGACTAAAAGCAGTACTATTTTGGGACATATAAATTAACTATAACCTCCTTGCATTAGAAGCAATCAAAGCCAGATACACAAAGTACCTTGTTCAAAAGTCAAACAGCCAGTTTCTGACAGAGCAAGTCTGAGAACCGAGATATCCTGACCCTTGCTCCTTGTCTCCCTCATGCCTGGGCTACAAGTTAATAGTGCATTTAATTAATCCTTTTTTCAAGTTGTTGCTACATAACAAACAACTAGGAAATATAAGTAGCATGCAACAATAAGCAATCATTTCTCACCCACAAGTCTGCAGACCAGCTGGGTTCTGCCCCCCTCAGCTGAACTGTCCTGGGCTTCATTCCAGATTTCAGGTCTGGTTCAAGTCAGCTGGAATGTCCCCACTCCCATTCTGGTACCTAGGCTGTCTGGGAGGAAGAATAGTGGCCACCTGAGGTACGTTCTTGTCACAGCAATGGCCCAAAAGATCCAGGAGGAGGAAGCAGAAATATACAATACTCTAAAACCTAGACTCCAGATTCTTCTGCTGTCATTCCAGAGCAAGGAATGCTGCCCATCAAAGCAGGTCATGGGGCAAAGCTCAACATCAAGGAGGCAGGGATGTCCCTAACCCCATGGAGACGGGCCGGACGAGGAAATGAACACACTCTGAACATTACTCCTGTCAATCACAGCTCACACTTATTGAGGGAACGTGTCATGCCCGGCATGGCTTCAAGCACTTTATAAATATTACTGAATTTCACAAGAACCCTAGACAGTCACTCCATTTTACAGATAAAGAAATTGAGATTCAGAGAAATTAAACAGGTGGATGGATGCCCAAACTTTTGCTATTAAGTAGCAGAACACAATCTGAGCCAGATCACATGTGTGTGGTTCTGAGCCCAGAACCATGTCAGCTGTATCAACCCAACAGCTGATCTATGCCTGATGCCAGGTGGTCTTGGTCATGGTCAAACTTCTATGATTACAACACACAAAAGGAACACAGAAGGGTAAACAGGATGTTAAGGGGAAGACTGGATCCTTCAATGGCAGCAATCCAATTCCATATGTTCTTGCTCTGAAATCATGACAAAGAGAGTGAGAGAGAGAGAGAGAGAGAGAGAGAGAGAGAGAGAGAGAGAGAGAGAGAAAGAAAGAAAGGAAGGAAGGAAGGAAGGAAGGAAGGAAGGAAGGAAGGAAGGAAGAAAGAAAGAAAGAAAAAGAAAGAAAGAAGCTCTATGCCAAAATCATAGTGTGCAACTATTGGGTAATATGTTAGTTGTACATTATAGCTTAGCCTTTGAGCTAGAAGAATAAATAAGAATGAACCCTTTTTTCCTCATGAAACACAGTCCCAGAGACCATATAAATAACTGAAGCTGATTTAGCTGGGGAGTTCAGACAGAGTAGACAAAGAGACATGACATTAAGTCAAATGTCACTCTCAATTCTTCTGACAAGTATTCCCAAACAGAAAGAGCAAGACCTAACAAGGACACTGGCCATAGAGGGGCAGGAAGTGAATTAGGCCTGGGGTCAGAGATCATTGAGCCCTCTGATGTTCTTCTGACAATGAAGTAGTCTAATATTCTGATAAGAATTTATTATGCCCTTGATCTTAATGGGGGGTTTCCCTTTTCATTCCCACTGAAAGTTGCTGTTCTGATTTTTTTTTTTTCTGTTTCCCCAAACTATAACTTGAGATGGAGAAACTGCCCCAAGTTTGACCAAGACTTTTCTGCAGGTCTAAGGCCCTGGACTTGAACTGGCCTCTGATCTTCACTAAACTAAGCATAACTCCAGAGTATTCTTCAAAGAATACTCTGCTAGAACTGATCTTGGTTGTCCACCAGCCAAGACTGAAGAGTGACTGAGTATCTAGAACTTTAATCGCCAGGGGAGTTTGGGGTTAGCTTTAGACTCTAAATTAGCTGATGTCAGAGGTCAATGGGGAAACTAATTCCAATCAGACTTGTCCACATTAGCATCATGTTTAGTTATTGATCACGGAGTGCTGTCTCCTCTATGGCTAATCTAGAGCTCAGTAAAACTGTGGTGTACTCTAGGAGTCTTCAGATTCTAACCTGGAAACAAAGTTTGGTTCACGCTTGTTTGGCTAAATTCAGGTTTTACAGAAACACAATGATACTCATTTGCTCACGGGGGTCTACACTTGCTTTTACACTGAATTAGCAGAGTTGAGGTATGTGACAGAGTGCACGGGGCCTGCTAAGCCTAGAATATTTACAATCTGCCCTTTACAGAAAAGGTTGGCCAACCCTGTTCTTGTCCTTCAGCTGTATTAAAGAGAGAGATGTCAAGATCCTGGGTTAAGCATTTTCTTTTACACAGCTCGCTGTCTCAATCTTTAAGGAAACATCCATCTTGCAATTATGGTGGACATATCATGAATTATTTTATTTGAAGCTTAAATATTGTGGCAGCTTTAGGGCACGTCCACAAATTCTTTGACAATCCTTCCATAGGGAGGTGGGGGGTCTATGTCCCTTACCCTTGAATCTAGACAGGCATGTGATTCACTTGTAACCAATAGAATGTGGCAAAAATAATGCTTTGTGGCTTGGAAAGCTGTATCTAAAAAAAGAATGCAGTTCAGTTTTCATCTTGTTTGTTGGAACCCTTGTGTTGGAGAACTGAGCCACCATTGAAGAAGTTTGACTGACCTGAAGCTGCCATGCTGTAAGGAAGCTCAAGCCATCTGGAGGAACCAAGGTGTAGGTTCTCCAGTCAATTGTGTGCTGAGTCAACTGCCAGTCACACAGACGAGCAATCTTGGATATCCAGCACAGTTTAATTTGTCAGTCTCTAAAACACTTGATAATATCTGACTACAATTTCATGAGAACTGAGTCCTTCCCGATTCACAGAGAAAATATAAGTGTCTGGGCTTAAAAAAAAAAATAGAACTTCTAGTTTCTAGTTCTGCATATACAAATCTTAGAAGCTGCTACTCTGTCTGACAATGAGTAGAAGCTTCAAGAAACTGAACAACTCATCTTGGATTTATAAGAAAGGTGAGAACACAGGGCAAACCACTGGCCCCAACATTAAAGAGTTAGCAGGGCTTACAGGAGCAGAGGCTCACACACAGGGACTCCTGTGAGAACCAGAGCCAGACTCAGAAATCCCTGAAATGTAATCGACAAGTCCCAGGACAGGTGGTGTGGACATGTCTGAGAATTAAAAACTCCAGGAAGACCCAAACGTACGAGGTCCCATAATACTGTGAGTTTTATCTCCAGGAGCCAGAAACATAGAACAGCAGGGGAAAAATTCCATCATACTTCTGATGGAGGAAAGGGAAAGGAATAAATTTTTAACATATTTTATTTATTATTTTTAGTGCATTAGAGTTATGCATAATAGTGGGGTTCAGGGAAACATTCTTTAAAAAATATATCAAAGCACTTTGTTATTTTTAATGAAGTGTATCCTCATGTGTGTGTTACATCACAGCCTAACGGACCCAGGGGAGGGAAATACCCAACTTCAGCTCCCTCTAGCCTTACATGTGGGAGAAAAGACTTATCAATTGAAGATCTCTGTAGCCTTCCCTGTTCTACCTAAGGGGGTGGTAAGAATCACCTGCAAAATCCACAGTCCAGAGGCATAGGTTCACTAAAACACCAAGACCTAATCATTGAGTTTTAGAAAGTTTCTCCTCCCCCATGCTTTACCACCACGTAATCAAGGATCTGTTTATGGTAGTTCCTTTATTGCAGTTCTTATCAATAATCGCTTCAGACACCAATGGTCTAAATAAGTCAATTAAAATAGAAATTATCAGAGTGGACCAAAAAAAAAATCAAACTATACTTTATCTATAAGCAACCCACTTTCAACATAAAGACCTAAGTAGATTAAAATTAAATGGATGGAGAAAGATATACCATGTTAACATGGAACCAACCTAGATGCCCTTCAACTGATGAATGGATAAAGAAACTGTGGTATATATACACAATAGAATATTACTCAGCCATAAATAAGAATAAAATTATGGCATTTGTTGGTAAATGGATGAAGTTGGAAAATATCATGCTAAGTGAAATAGGCCAAGCCCAAAAAACCAAAGGCTGAATGTTTTCTCTGATAAGTGCATGACAATGTATAACAACAGGGGGTGGCAGGGGGAAGAGAAGAATGAAGGAACTTTGGATGGTGTAGAGGAAAAAGGGGTGGGAGGGGGTGGGGATGGAAAAACAGTAGAATGAAATAGTATTACCATATATATATATATAAATATATATATGTATGATTACATGAATGGCATGAATACACATTGTGTACAACCATAGAAATGAAAAGTTGTACCCCATTAGTGTACAATGAATCAAAATATGTCTGTAAAAATAAAAAATATTTTAATAAGAAAAAAAGTAAGCCGAAATATCTGTATTAATTTCAGAAAGAACAGTTATCAGGATCAGAGAGGAACATTACATAATAATAAAGGGTCAATTATCTAAGGAAACATGACAATAATTAACATGTATGCACCAAACAACAGAGCATCAAAAACACAAGGCAAAAATTCATATGACTGAAGGAATAAATAAATAAATCCACTGTTCTAGTTGGAGACTTCAATACCTCTCTATCAAAGATGAGCAGACTCAGCAGTCAGAAGATTAGATCAACAACACCATCACTCTATGGGATAGAATTGACATCTACAGAGTATTTCACCCAACAAGAGAAGAATATACAATTTACACAAGCTCACATGGACCATTCAATGTGGTAGACTATAAAATGACCCTTAATGAATATAAAAGGGTAGAAATTATACAATGTCAGCTCTCAGACCACAATGAAATTCAAGTAGAAATCAATGACCAAATGAAAATTAGAAAAATCCAAAAATACACAGAGATTAGACAAAACACTTCTAAATAACACATGGGTCCAAGAAGAGGTCATAAGGGAAATTTAAAAGTATTTTAAACTAAAGGGAAATGAAAGTGCAGCTAATCAAAATCCATGGAATGCAGTGAAATCAGTGTTTATAGGGACATTGATAGCATTGGATGGATATATTTAAAAAAAGAAAAATGAACTAATCTTAACCATTTAAAATATCCACCTAGAAAAAAAGAAGAGCAAACTAAATTAAAAGTGAACAGAAGAAAATAAATCACTGGAGCAGAAATCAACAGAATTGAAAAAAGGAAATCAATAGAGAAAATCAACAAAACCAAAAGTTGGTTCTTTGAAAAGATCGATAGAATCAATAAATTTGGACCCAAGCTAGAAAATAAAAAGAAGTGACGATATCAGAAATGAAAGAGAAGACATCATGGCATAATCCATGAATATCAAAGTATAATAAAGGAGTACTATGAACAACTCCAAGGCACAAATTTGATAGCCTCTCTAAAATGGACCAATTCTTTGAAAAACACAATCTGTCAAAAGTCACACAAGAAGAAATAGGCAATCTTAACAGGCCTACATCTTTAAAAGACATTAGATCAATCCCCTTCCCAAACGGAAAGCACCAGATCAAGATGGGTACCCAGGTGAATTCTATCAAACGCTCAATGAAGAAGCTTTACCAATTCTCTAAAATATCTTTCAGATGAAATTCTTCCCTAACTCATTCTATGAGACTATAATCACCCTAATGCCAAAATAAGACAAAAGCATTACAATAACTACAGGTCAAGGTGTCCTGTGGACAAAGATATAAAAGTCCTCAACATAGTGTTGCAAAATTGAATCCAACAATGTATTGAAAGAATCATATACTAAACCAAGTGTAATTTACCCCATGATTCAACCTTTAAAAATCAATTAATGGAATCCATTACATTAACAACCTAAAGAAAAATCACAATTGTATCAATAGATGCAGGAAAAGTATTTGACATAAACCAAAATGAAATAATTAGTAAACTAGTAATATATATGACATCCAAACCCATAGAACAAACAACATCAAGAGTGGACCTTTAGCCTAAGATTTCATCTCATTCCAGTCAGAATGGCAATTAAAAAGAACACAAGCAAAATTAAATGTTGGTGAGGATGTGGGGGAAAAGGTGCACTCATATATGGTGGTGGGAATGCAAATTAGTACAACTATTATGGAAAGCAGTATGGAGATTCCTCAGAAAACGTGGAGTGGAACCACCATTTGGCCCAGTTATCCCACTCCTCGGTTTATACCCAAAGGACTTAAAATCAGCATACTACAGAGATACAGCCACATCAAGGTTTATAGCAGCTCAATTGACAATAGCTGAACTATGGAACCAACCCAGATGCCCTTCAACAGATGAATGGATAATGAAGAATGGAGGAACTTTAGATTATGTAGAGGGAAATGAGAAGAAGGAGGTAGTATAAAAAATGATGGAATGAGACATCATTACCCTATGTACACGTATGATTACATGAATGGTGTGAATCTGCATCGTGCGCAACCATAGAAACGAAAAGATGTTACCCCATTTGTGTACAATGAATCAAAACGCAGTCTGTAAAAATAAAAAATAATTGAAAAAGATGTGATATATATAAATATATATCACATAGTATATATTATATGTTGTATATATAACATATATACAATGGCATAATACTCAGTCATAAAGAAGAATGAAATTATGACATTTGCTGGCAAATGGATGGAGCTGGTGAATATCATGCTAAGAAAAATAAGCCAATCCCGAATAATCAAAGACCAAATATTTTCTCTGATATGTGGATGCTAATTTACAAATGGGGCATGGGCTAGGGAAGAATAGAGGTACTTGGATTAGACAGAGGGGAGTGAAGAGAGAGGAGGAGTATGGGGGTAGGAATGACAGTAGAATGAATCAGACATCATTACCCCACGTGCAGATTTGACTACATGACCTGTGTAACTCTACATCGCGTACAACCAGAAGAATGAGAAGTCATACTCCATTCATGTATGATGTGTCAAAATGCATTCTACCATCATGTATAACTAATCAGAACACATTTTTTTAAAATAAAATACTAGGGGAAATCAGCAGGAGCTTTCTCTTTGTTAACAAACAAGTTCACTAAAAACCAAAAAAATTAAGGAAAAAAGGCGTCTCACAAAAAGGTAACAACACAATTCGTATAAGGATAAAGAATTCATGTATTTTGGAAGTTGCTTCTTCAATTGAAAAGCATGAAATTAACAATGATGACTTTAAAAGCAGAGAAACATGAATTTTGGTCAAGGATCAGCCTGAGAGATTTAACTTTGTTCTTGTGTGTTTATGTTGGGCCTGGTATTTTGATTTTAGAAATCTTTTAGAGAAAGACATTCTCAATACATGTATGATGATGTTATTTTTTTAAAAAACAGATTAAATTTCTCAAGGAAAAAAAAAAGAGTGAAACAATGTAAATTAAGGACATTGGGTTGATAATGACACATCAATGCAGGTTCTCAGATTGTAACAAACATGCCATTCTCGTGGTACGAACCTCTCTGTGGATGTTAATAGTGAAGGCAGTCGGGCATGTGTTGGGCAGGGGTTGTACAGGAAAACTCAGTACTTCTTTCCCAGTTATGCTGTAAACCTAAAAGTTCACTAAAATAACAATCATTTTTAAAGAGAGAGTAAAATTCAACTATGAAAGAATTTTTTTTAAAAAAAATGTGTTTTCAACAATCAACAATGTGAACAGAGAGCCTACAGAGTGGGAGAAAATCTTCTCCACACGTACTTCAGAAAGAGCACTAATCTCCAAAATTTATAAAGAACTTACAAAACTTTACACCAAAAATACGAAGAACCCAACCAATAAATGGGCCAAGGAACTGGACAGACACTGCACAGAAGAAAATATACAAGTAATCAACAAATATGTGAAAAAGTGTTCGACATCTCTGATAATTAGAGAAATGCAAATTAAAACCACCCTAAGATTTCATCTCACTCCAATTAGAATGGCTATTATCAAGAACACAAACAATAATAGGTATTGGCAAGGATGTGGGAGAAAGCGCACCCTTGTACATTGATGGTGGAATTGCAAATTGGTGCAGCCACTCTGGAAAGCAGAATGGAGATTCCTTAGAAAACTTGAAATGGACCCACTATTCGACCCAGCTATCCCACTCCTCGGTTTATACCCAAAGAACTTAAAATCAGCATACTACAGTGACGCAGCCACATCAATGTTTACAGCAGCTCAATTCACAATAGCCATATTGTGGAACCAAAGTAGATGTCCTTCAATAGATGAATGGATAAAGAAAATGTGATACACACACACACACACACACACACACACACACAATGGAATATTATTCAGCCACAAAGAATAAAATTATGGCATTTGCAGGTAAATGGATGACATTGGAGAATATCACGCTAAATGAAATAAGCCAATCCCAAAAAACCAAAAGCCAAATGTTTCTCTGATAAGTGAATGATGATACATAATGGGGGAGAGGGAGGCAAGAATGGAGGAAGGGTGGATTGTGTGAGGGGTGGGAAGGGAGTAGGGGCAAGGAAAGATAATGGAATGAGACAGACCTCACACCCTGTGTACGTGTGTGATCACACAGACGATGTGGCTCTTCATTGTGTACAACCAGAGAAATGAATAGTTGTACACCATTTGTGTGCAATGAATAAAAAAATAAATAAAAAATCGGTTTCCAGAAAGAGACAGATGAGCATTAAATCAAGGGCAGTCCCTGAACAACTACCCAGATGGGGTGGCCACAGAGGTGGGGAGAGTTTCCAACCAAGGAAAGAGGCCCATAGGGAGGAGAATGGGAGATGGAGACAGAAGGTTTTAAGCATAACATCTAGAAAATACTATAAATCAGGAAGATACAGCCAAACACATCTTTACAAAGAAAAAAAACCTGACAAAGATTAAGAAAAAGAAAAGTCCCAGGACTCTCAATGACCTCTTCATGTCACTCCTGGGTATCATTATTGTGACTTCTGTCAGTTGGCACTAGTTTTGCCTGTTTTTGAGTTTTCTATTCATGGGGATTGGACTACATGTTTTCTTTGATGTTTGGCTTTTTTTTTTTTTTTTTTTTTTTTTTTTTTTAATGTAACAGGATTTGTCAGATTCAGCCAAACTGCTCTGAGTGGCTGTAGTTGCAGATTCTTAGAATGATAATACCAAGTGTGATCAAGCCTGCTCAAGGTGTCACCTGGCCTCATCTCACTACCAACAGAAAAACCCAAGATGGGAGAAATGAACTAGGGAGTGAACCATTCCACTTTCAAGCAGAATTTGGAGACATCATAAAGGAAACGAGATTTCCAAGGTTCAAAAATAAAATTCTCTCCCAGCAAAATATTCTCAAACAAAAGGCCCTAGGACAAGGATCAAGTCCAGGGCAAGACTGTAAGATCCTTTATTAAGACATTAGAAAGATTTGAAGATCTACCAGGTGCAGCAGTGCACACCTGTAATCCTGGTGGCTCAGATAGTGAGGCAGGAGGATCACAAGTTCAAAGCCAGCCTCAGCAATTTAGCAAGACCCTAAGCAACTTAGCAAGACCTTGTCTCAAAATAAAAAATATTTATTTGGGGGATACGGCTCAGTGGGTAAGTGCCCTGGGTTCAATCCCTGGTACAGAAAAAATGGACATTAGAAAGATCTGAACGGTGTTTGTAGACCCCCTTCAAACAGAAAATAAGCCTTCTATGGATCCTTAGATGTATCATCTCCATTAAACAATAGGACCTTCATGAAGCTGAAGAATTTTTTCCCCACCACATCCTCACAAGAATGAGCGAAGAGCTCATTTCAAACTGCTATGTTGCCGTGCCTTTTGTCCAGTGAAGTAGACTCTAAATTGGGACACTGAAATCTTCAAGTTTTTAAAGGAACTTTCTCAGTTGTAATGAAAAGGAACAATGAGACTACAAACTGGAAAGAGGCCCTCGGGCTTTTGTAGAGTTGGATCTTCCATCTGACACACGACCCACTTCATACAGGAAAGGAAGATAACTCAGCGCACAGGAAAGGAAGTCCAAAGGCTGAATCGGAGGCATGAAGAAAAACCCTCCAAGTATGTGACTGAGCCCTTACGAAGGAACTGACAATAGGGGACTGACCAGAAGTATCTCCTTACACACCCCTTTTGGAACTGGAGTGTCTACTGAAATTATCCTATCCTTAAATCACCCCTGTAAATTGGAAGGTTGGAAGATCAGACGATTTGTCTCAGTCTTCAGATCAAGAGGAAGCACAATTAGGGAACCATACCTTAGGGAACTTACTCACACCTGAACCTGATTTAGATAATGAAATCCTGAAATCTGAGTCTGAGGTCAGCTCAAGCTCAGCTCTCATCAACTCCCAAACATGTGGGCAAATCTTCCTGAATATCCAGTACCCTTAAGTCTTCAGAAGACAGTAGCTCCAAATCACATCCAACCTGGAGAGTCACAGAAAAAACAAACCACTATGAAAAAGAACAAGAATATTTGAAAACCGGGGAAAGACAAAGATAGGAAATTTAAGTCCCAATGATGAGCTAAAAGTGAAGATTAGTGAGAGATACTAGATACTTTTGTAAATTAGCAAACTTAAAACCTAATTTCTTCTTGCTGTCTATGACACTATTGACTGTTTAAGATAGCATTTGTCAATTTTCCTTGCTGCCTAGACACCAACCAAAAGCTGGACTTATCAGTCCATCTTATTTGTATCGCATTCACATATAGACCAAGGAATTGGTGGCCCATATGCCACTTTTGTATTTACTTTTTTTAAAAATATTTTTTAGTTGTTGATTTATTTTATTCATTTATTTTTATGTGGTGCTGAGAATCAAACCCAGTGCCTCACACTTGTTAGGCAAGCGCTCTGCCACCGAGTCACAACCCCAGCCCTATATTTACTTTTAAAAATTACTCAAACACTAATCACCACAAGAAAATAGGAATATGGGGTCAGCAATTGCCAACGTCCAAAACAGTAAATAACCAAGAACTAGATCCGGAATTAAAGTAAATAGCAGATGTCAACTATATCATCTACAGCACTAATAACTGGAACATGAATAGTATGGGCAGGGTTTGACCTCTACAATGAAAACTATAGAACACTGAAGAAAGAAATTGAAGAAGCCTTTGAAGATGGAAAGATTTCCCATGTTCATGGATAGGCAGAATTAATATTGTCAAAATGACCATACTACCAAAACAATACACAGATTCAATGTAATCCCTATCAAATTACCAATGGCATTCTTCACAGAACTAGAAAAAAAAAAAAACAGTCCTAAAATTCATTTGGAAGAATAAGAAACTCAGAAGAGCCAAAGCAATTCTAAGCCAAAAAGGCAATGGTAGAGGTATCATAATACCTGACTTCAAATTATTCTTCAGAGTTCTAGTAACAAAAGCCACATGGTATTGGCATAAAAACAGACACCTAGACCAGTGATACAGAATAGAAGACACAGAGATAAACCCATACAGATAAAGTCACCTGATTGTTGACAAAGCTGCCAAAAATATACAGTGGAGAAATGACAGCCTTTTGAACAAATGGTGCTGGGAAAACTGGATATCCCAATGTAGAAGAATAAAACTAGACCCTCTCACTCTGCACAAAAATGATCTCAAAGTGGATCAAAGATCTCAGAATTAGAACAGAAACCATGGAACTCCTAGAAGAAAAATATAGGGTCAGCAGTTCAGTATATAGGCTCAGGCAACAACTTTCTCAATAGGACCTCTAAAGCTCAGGAAATAATGCCAAGCATTAATAAATGGGGTGGGATAAAATTAAAAAGCTTCTGCATTGAAACAGAAACAATTAAAAATGTGAAAGAGAGAACTTACAGAATGGGATAAAATCTTTGCTAGCTACTCTACTGGCAGAGGGTTATTATCTAGAATATATAAAGAACTCAAAATACACCCCAAATCCCCCAAATAATCCAATTCATAAATTGGCAAATGAATAAACAGACACTTCTCAAAAGAGGAAATACAAATAGTCAACAAATATATGAAAAAATGTTCAACATCATTAGCAATTAGGGAAATGCAAATCAGTTACATCAAGATTCCATTTCACTCCAATCAGAATGGCAACTATCAAAAATACAAACTATAATACATGCAGGAGAGGATGTAGAGGAAAAGGGATACTTGTACACTATTGGTGGGACTGTAAATCAGTACAACCACTATGGAAATCAGCATGGAGATTCCTCAAAAGACTAGGCATGAAACCACCACGTGACCCAGCTATACCACTCCCCGGTATTTATCCTAAAGAACTGAAGTCATCACACAACAGTAAAACAGGGATGCTCATGTTTACAGCAGCACAGTTCACGGTAGCCAAACTCTGGACCCAGCCTAGGTGTCCGTCCATGGATGAATGGACAAAGAAAATGTGGTGCATATGCACGAAGGAGTTTTATTCAGTCATAAAGAAAAATGAAATTATGTCATTTGCAGGAAAATGGAAGCAAGTAGAGACCATTATGTCAGACAAAATAGGCAAAATCAGGAAGTCAGGGGTTCTATGTTTTTCTCGCATATGTGGACGCTAGAGAGGAAAAAGGAAAAAAGAAAAAAAAAAGGTTGAGGGGGTGGATCTCAAGACAATGGAAGGGAGATCTGTAGAGTAGAGGAAAGGGATGGGGGGAGGGGGAGAGGGGAATACTGGGAAACGATATTGGAACATTACGCACATGCCCAAATATGTAACAACCAATGTCGCCGTTATTATAACTATGAGGTACCCATAGAAAACATGAAAAAGGTGGCTCAAATTGCTAGTATTTCTGCAACACCAGCTAGAAAATAATGCTCCGCACACTGTCCAGGCAGCGGTCTCAGCCCATCATTCCCAGGCAGACTGGGTGACAGAGGAACCGGGAGGATGACATGGGGAGGAATTGCCAATCATCAGCCCATCCGTCAAGTCCACCTCAAGCTGGACGCTATTAAGAGACTCCCCTGGTAACCAGGGTCTTCGCGGTCCGCGGTAGCGTCTGCTGTTGATTACTACCTGTGGCAGGAAGATAAAGGTGACAGTGTTAACAAACCCACAAGGGAAAAACCAAGTCCTGGGGACCTGGAGGTGACAAGAAAGGACTCATGGAACCGGGACTAATTAGCAGACAGGTCAGAGAAGCAGGTGCTGCGACCATTTCGCCCAGGCCACTGTCAGTGTTCATTTCGGGATTGGAGGTGACTCAAGGGATAGGAATTGAAGGCGTTTTCACTTCTGAGCCCAGGGGAGTGGCATGTCACCAAGAATCCAGTGGGATTTGGGACCGGAAAATCCAACTGTTGACGATGATCACTTGGCATGTCTGCCAGGCAGCGATGACTCTCTGAAACCTAAACACCTTGTCATTTGAACACCTGAGACACAGGGACATGGCGAACCCCGAGAGCAGTAATGCTGAATATCAAATTTGACATTTCAGGCTCTCGGGGGAATCCAACAGACACCAAAAAACATCAATGTGGACACATGCAGGGTTTGATGCAGGAGGAAGTCTCTCTACAGGTACAGCGGCGTTCTGTAACAAGCAACCAGAGCAGGCAACACAGAACAAAGGGGAGACACAAAGAAACTTTTTGCCAAGATGTTAAATGACCCAGGGAATTAGTAGAGGAAAGACAAAGGGGAATGGAGACCAGAGAAGAAAACAGACAAGAAGGGAGAGAGATCCTAAGAGGGAGTGGAAGGACAGAGAGGATCCAGGAAAGGAAGAAAGTTAGCTTACCGTGTTGAAATGATGTGGACGGGAAAACTTCTGTTTTCCGAAGCGGAAGCCCTGATCAGGTGGTATTGTAATCATTGGTCTACATCTCGGATCCTGCCTTAAATTTAAGATGGGCAAACTGCCCAGATCACACTGCAACTCCTGGTATTAGCAAAGCTCTTGAGTAGGCATTAAATAAAGATGGATACAGAGAAAGAACACAGGGAAGGGGGAAGACAGCTCAAAGAACTCAAGGCATGTGGTTCCTGAGTGCAGAGTTACACCAAGCTTTCCTCAGGACCCAGAGTTCTTCCTATTTAAATATGGACGGCCTCCCTCTCCTTCTCTCTCTCTTTTACATTCATGTTAACAGCCTGAGAAATACCCACGTTTCTTGTATCCACTATGTCCTTCCAGTCCCTGGTATCTCTGCCCCAAATCATTACATGGCAGCTTGAAACATGCTCTCGTCCTCTTTGATTCCCAGGGAGCTCATAACCAAACAGAAAATAAAAATACCAAGGCCTTGCTCAAAAGCCCATGGTGACTTCCCGTGACCTACAGGCCAAAGTCCAAGACCCATGCGCCCTAATGGATGGCTGTAAAGGTTGAACCCAGAGCTTCTTGAGAAACCCTCCAGACTCTGGGAAAGAGACATAAGGAAATCCATGTGCTTGATGATTCATTCAACAAATATTTATGGAAAGCTTACTACACAAGTAGCATGTTCCTACGTGACACAGCAAAGCTAAGAAACGACAATTCTCACATTCTAGTGCGGGAACAAAGTCGCAGCTAAAAGATATTGAGGATATGGAGACATAGTCTCCCAGGCACTGTCCTAAGGTCATTTGACACCTCTGAGGTAGGTGTTATCATTGTTCTCATCGTGAAGATAAGGAGAATAAGACTCAGAGAGTCAAGAGTGGGTCTGGGATTTGGCCCAGGTGGTCGCGATCCAGAGCCTGCTTTCTAATCTGCGACTCTACTCAACGCGTGGAAGAGCGCTGGACACCGCCAAGCCAATCACACTCTTGTCTGCTGATCTGTAGTGTTTTAGTCAGCTTTTTTTTTTTTTCTGCTGTGACTTAAAGACCTGACCAGAACAGTTGTAGAGGAGGAAAAGTTTACTTAAGAGCTCACAGTTTCAGAGGTCTCAGTCCGTAGAAGGACAGCTCCATCCTGGCAGAAGAGTATGGCAGAGGGAAGCAGCTCACATGATGATCAGGAAGCAGAGAGAGAGACTCCACTTGCCAGATAAGGAATATATACCCCCAAAGCCACGCCCCCCAATGACCCACCTCCTCCAGCCACACCCACCCACCTTCAGTTACCACTCAGTTCATCCATCAGGGATTAATTCACTGATTGGGTTAAGACTCTCACAGCCCGATCATTTCTCCTCCGTGCCTTCTTGCGTGGTCTCCCATGTGAGCTTTTGGGGGACACCTCACCTCCAAGACATAACAATAAGACAGCCACTCTGTGCTGTGAGGTAGTGGAGAGGTGATGAGTCAGAAGTCAGGTCTGAGCTAGAACTTTCAGTGCAGACTGTCAGTCTCCTCATCTGTACCCAGAAGAGAGCCAGAGGAACACCATTCTAAGATCCCTTCCTCTGTTCCCTGGGGAGCCACTTAATGGTCCAGCTCTGAAGATTTTGACACTCTTGTGACATGTCACCTGCATTCTGTTGATCAGTCTGCATACTTCGTCCTCCTGCTAGATAATAAGCCCATGTCATACCTTCATACGCCACATGCACCATGCCTACTTGGACACATCTTGCTGTAGAGATCGGGCCTCTGGATCCAAGGATTGCCCTTGAGGAGGCTTCTTCAAGGTCACAGAGGGGATGAATAAAATAGTCAAGCTGTGGAGGCAGGCATGTCCCATCCCAAAGCCCATGCATTCCGCTCATGACTAGTGACTCAGGAAAGAGCAATTGCCTAACTGGTACTCCTGCTGGGTCGGCTATCATTCCTTCTAGGCAATTTCAGATTTTTCTCTCTCAAACACACACACACACACAAGTTCATCAATGACTTTCCTAAATGCCCCATAAGTCATAGCTCACCTTGAAATCGAGCCTGTTCTAGGCAAGTTAGAGTCTGGTCTAGAGTTTCATCTCAAAAACATGTTGGGGATGTACTTCAAAGCAGATTAAAAACAACAACAGCAACGTGATTTCACCAGTATGGATATGTTTACCTCTTCACCTGGGTGGGAATTCATTGCTAATTCTTTTTTTTAAGAGCAGGGAGACATTTGATTTTTCCTCCAAGGACACCAGTCTCTTGGGAGATCCATATAGTTTCAATTTCATGATGATACCCTAGCTCCCCACAAGTCTGTAAGCGCCGGGGTCCCAGCAGGAAACACATAACACACTCAAAAGAGGTCATTGAAAAGGTCAGGAAGGGACTACTTAGAAAGCTGTAGGTAGAGATAAGGGAAGTCAACCCAGGTTGGAGGAGCACCCCAAGATTAATAGCAGCAAAAGCCACCATCACCCCTAAGCCAGAAGGACCAAAGGAGCGAGTGCTTAGGGAAACCCATGAGAGGCTCAGAGAGGACTCCAGGAAGAGGCCCGGCCTCCACAAAGGAACACGGCCACTGCCCAGTAGCTTTTCAGAAAGTGGAGAAGCCCATCAACAGTGTATAGAAGAGACGGAAATGCATCAAATGCATTTGGAAAACCAAGGGTAATCATAGCATTTGTGCATTTAACATCTGAAAATTCAAATTTGTTGCAGAGGTGGGGAAGGGAGACGTGAGAGTGTGTTTCAATGGCGTTAAGAAATTCTGCCCAACATGCAAACCGTAAGCTTAGGTATGCAAGTGAGTGTGATGGAGCCGGCCTGACCCCGGTGCCCGTCAATCTCGGTTCCCTGGAGACTGTCCCGCTGCAAGCCTGCGTGCATTCACCATGCTGAGAGCCAGTCAAGTGTGTGTGGACGCAGCCCCTTGAGCGCCTTAATTACATATTTTAAATTACTATGGATGCTAATATATTTGCATATGTGCAGTTCTGCATGCAGAAAATCATGCATTCTATTCTTTAAAAAATAATTTAGTACATTTGCAAGGGTCTTAATGCCCTACAGGTGTAAGCAACACTTTTTTCTAATCATAAAACTCCATGGGAAAAATTTTGAGAATGAACAGCCTGTTTTTTAAAATTTTTTAAATTTGTTCTAATTTGTTGTACATGACAGTACCCATTTTGATATATGGTTTTCTATTTCGCTGACTTTAGCACCTCACTCCTGCATAAACTTTCAACCCTTAATCCCTTAACAACCAGGTAGGAATTAGGAGAAGTGCCCAGGAAGGTCCACTGCTATTTGCTTCTCCATTAAATCATCTAGAATATGTAGAGTTTTTATTTATTTATTTGTTTGTTTGTTTATTTATTTATTTATTTATTTATTTTGGTACCAGGGATTGAACCCAGGGGGCTTAACTACTGAGCCACATCCCCAACCTCTTGTTTTGAATTTTCTTTAGAGACAGGTCTCACTAAATTGCTTAGGTCCTCACTAAACTGCTAAGCTGGATTTGAACTTGTAATCCTCCTGCCTCAGCCTCCCAAACTGCTGGGATTACAGGTGTGCACCACTGCACACAGCTTACTCTTCATATTGATCAGGAATAAAATTGAGTACAAAGCATTCAATTTGTATTATTGCAGGTGAAATTGAAAGCTTGCCTATGAGGTAGAGGAAAGTTTACAAACTGGAAGTCAGATTTTATAATGCACATATTCATGAACCCATCCTGTGCACAGAGATGGAGCCAGTGTTCTTAATCCTTTCCCGACCAGCATTTAATCTCTTCACAAAGTTAAACATTTTCCTGACACCCATCATCATATGTTAATTTTTGCCTGCATTTGAACTCTATATACATGGACTCAAACAGTAGTTGTAAATTCTACCTTCACCTAACTTTTTTGAGGTCAACCCATGTGGTTGATGATTGAAATAATTAATGGATTTTTTTTTTATATTTTGCCAGAAAAAAGGGGTTAGAAAATGTTTATAAATGGCTAATAAGGTAAATATTTAATGTTTCGTGGGTTGACCAGAGGTTCCTGTTAGAACCTCTTCAACTGTGTTCTTCTAGCTTATGACAGTATGAAAGCAGCTGTATACAATAGGTAAATGAAGACATATGTTTGTATTCTAGTAAAATTTTATTTACAAAAAAAATCTAGCAAATTTTTTTGTATAGAACATTTTTTTTTTTTAACTGCTAACTTTCTCTGGTCACAAATAAGGAGTCCTGCATTGTACAAAGAAAAAAAAAAATCATGAAATCATTTACCATTAGGTAAGAACCTAGGAAAGGGCTTTAATTCTGGATTGGTTTGAACACATCAGTAACGCTCTTCGGTTAACTGGTGAACTCTGAACTCCATGTCCACACCAACTCCGTGGTACCTCAGTCACAAGTAACCCCAAAATGTCAGCAGACAGGGACTCTTTTCCACTCCCTCAGCAGAGGTTTCTACTCCCTGGCCTGACCATCCTTCTGTGGGACTCCAGGTGACGGAGCCCCCCAATGTCAAACACCCCAGTCCCTGTGAGGTGACTCATCTAAACCCAAGTGGTCAGGAGAGAATCTTTCAGAAGACTGGAAATGTGCCCCAAGATGTCACTTGCCAGGGTTTCAGGGCTTTTGGGCTGCAGTTAGATAAAATTTTGAGAATGTACCCCCATGCATAAATACTTACCTATAAATTCTATATACACATACTTAGGCTAATATATTATGCATATTAATAGATGCACAGAAAAATAGATACTTAAAACATGAAAAAAATTATTATATTCTCTCATATAGTTCTCGTCCAATGATATCTCTTCCCCTCTCTGGGACATCTAGACCCCACTACCTTAGACACCACCATCAAAGCACTGACAAATGACATCTTTGACCACATTTCCAATCTTCTAAAAAATTCTCTGCTGACCCCATATATTTGGTTCAGCAGTCTAACTGTTTACTTCCTCCCTCTGGGTTATCAAATAATCCAAAAACCTAAATTTTCCTGTTTCTCAATCTCATTCTTAGGTAAAAGACCAAAGAAAGAGGACTAGGTTTCTTTTCTTATTTCCATGTCTCTAGTAACATGTATTTACGTATGTGTTTAGCTAAAAATAGAGAACATTATTGCAGAAAATTTTTTATGTATCCTCCCCAAAGTACTTAAAATTATCCATAATCCCAGATACAACCCCCAAATTATAACTGTTCATATCTTGGTACATTTTCTTTGTCCCCACACCACTATTCATACATATAAGTATTTTTAAAAAGAAATGATAACGAACACACTGCTATGTAATCTCCTTTTCCCACAGAATGCATTGTGAACAATATATTGCATTTACTTCTACATCATTTTTATAACTTTTACCATTTTGCTTATTTCAATGGTAATATACATTCATTGTGAAATCTTATTAAATGGGCACAAGCAAAGAGAAAAAAATCACCCACTTTCCATTACCCAGATAGAACCACTTTTTAATATTTTGTTGTTAACATGTGTTATTTTTCTCCAATTTCTTTTCAATACTCTCATGGTTGTCCATGAATGGACTGTGTTGTGCATGCTTTATGTAAACTGTGTTATCATTTTATGTGTATTGTGAACACCTGTCTGTGGCATGAAATACCTTTGAGTAACTCCAGATGACAATGTTTCCAAAACTGATGTTCTCTAAACATTATCATAGGAAAGCTTAATATGTTGAGAAAAACTAATTTCTGTGATAAAATACTGACCATTAGAATCATGATAAGGCACATTCACTGTTAAAGTCAGAAAATCCTACTACTGAAAAATAAATTTTTTACTCTATTTAATATGATTTTCTCAAATTTATTTGATCTGACTTTTTATTTTTTTTGAGGCACTTCAGAAAAATACAGAGTATTATTAACTACTATGTGTTCTAGTTCCATTTTCTTGAACATCTTTGTTCACAAATCTTAACTATAAATACTGGCATGATAATGAGCATTTTTGTTTGTAGGTCTTATGTCCTTCATGTAATTTAAGATAAACTTAATAAAGCAGAATTTGTTCAAAATTGAGTTGATTTTAAAGATTTATTTCTGGAAATACATGAGAATACCTGTTTCAGCACTGGATATTATTATTAAAACAACAAGAACATGCATAAATAACTTGTTTTTTCTGTTCCAAAAGTGATTAACGTTTCTGAAGACATTATAGAAAAAAATAAAATTAATATAAAAAAGAGAGGAAAAAAACTCACCCATAATCCATAATAATTTACCAATAATCACTATTCACAAGGCAGGTAATATATGCTCACTGGCAATTTGTTATTTTTAAAAACCTATAATGTAAGTTCATCTCATGCTATTTCACACTTACTATTGGATCTTTAAAATATTATCTCATTTCTTTAATTTACACCATTTGTTTTAATTCTACCAAATTTGAGCAATATTTCATGTTTATTATCTCTAGTCTTTCTCTAAGTAATTGTTTATTCATGTCCTACATCTGTTGAAGTCATTGTCTTTTTATTGTTTTTAAGTGCTCTTTATGTTTTAAGGAACTTAACTTTTTCATGTATGCTGTAGATGTTTTATCAAAATGACTGTCAAGTTTTCTATTTTACTTACTTTTTTTTTACATACATAAGTTTCTCACTGTTACATAGTTAACATCTATAAAATTGGTTTTCTTTAAACATGGTCTTTATGTCATGATTAGAAGTCACTCATAGCTTGGCAGTGTGACTCATGGTACAGCATTTGTCTAGAAGTTTCTTCTACATCTCAAGATATTGTCAGTACTGGTAGTTTTCTAAAAACATTTATATCTTTGATTCAATGAGAGGAACAAAAAGCAGATGTCATATGATATTCAGGAATTTGGGAGTATGTTCTTTGACCTGCATTTGAACTTTCCCCACATGTTAGGTTATCATGCTGTGCAAAACCATTTCTCCAATCCCAGCCCAATGTTCTCTTCCTTCTGTGGTCACCAGAATGTTAAAAGTATATTTAGCCTTCTCCTTTGAAATGTCTCCGGATCCAAGTATCATGCAAATTATGGCATGTCTTTTGACCGGAAGTTCTGCCCATTTGTTTTGTTTATTGGTTGGTTGGTCAGTTGATACCAGGGATTGAACCCTGGGTGCTCAACCACTGAGCTGCATCCCCAGCCCTTTTTTGTATTTTATTTAGAGACAGGGTCTCACTGAGTTGTTTAGCACCTCACCATTGCTAAGGCTGGCTTTGAACTCGTGATCCTCCTGTCTCAGCCTCCCAAGCTGCTGGGATTACTGTGGAGCGCCAACACACCCGGCCTGTCTATTTATCTTCATCAACTAAAACTATTTTATTTCTTGTAACACAACAGTGTATACAAATCACTCATGAGTACATATGCCCACTGCAGAGTCTCTCACCAAATATCTTTTCACATTCCTGTTATTCAATCTAATATACTTTCTTGCTCTGTTAAAATAAATTTGTGTTGATTGATATGATATTGATTCCATCAAATGGCACCTGATGTAGTCAAGATAGTGACTAGGGGCCACTTTCAAGATGGCAGGGAACAGGGATGGTGAGATCAGCTTTAAATGGAGAAGGATGTTGATTCAGGGTTTTGTTTTGCTTTGTCCTTAAATAGAAGTTCTGGGTAAAAGAACTGAAAGAATGGAAGAGAAGATGAAAAAAAATTTTTTTTTGAGTGCTGGGGAGAAGATGAAATTTTTAAAAATAGTATAACAGGGGAACTTTTCTCACAGATCCAAAGCAAAATAGATGGAAACCACAAGGACACTATGAATCAAAATTGGAAAAGTACAGAAGTGAGATGATTAGACTACGGGAACATTTAAACCGGAAGCTGACAGAGTTAGTTTAGAATAAAGAAAAGAGCGAATAAAAAAATCATTTCAGAAGTGAAGCCTGGAAAAGAAGAAATTCAATAGCCAAAATCATATGTGAATTTATCATTTTTCCTAGCAATTCCACTTCTAGGAACTATTTCAAATGTACGCAGACCGAAACAAGAAAAGAAAAGCTGTTCATTGCCACACCACGTGCAGTCAGAAAAAAATGGGGGGATAATTCCCTTTGATGGGATTCTGGCTTGTACAACCAACGATACATCTTTACCTAGCAGAGTACTATAAAGCTGTGGAAGATATTTGAAAATATTTGCACATGTCACCAAGTAATCGTCTCTAGGATTTATTGTGGAGCAAAACAAAATCAAAAAGTCCGGTTAATAGAGTAAAACAGACATGATTACCTCATGTGCACGTATGACTACATGGCCCATGTGATCCTGCAATGTGTACAATCAGAAAAAGGAGAGATTATACTCCATTTATGTATGCTCTATCAAAATGTATGAATGCATTCTACTGTCATGTACAACTAATTAGGACAAATTAAACACATTTTTTTTAAGTCTTTGTGTGTGTGGGTACAAACCAAAACTTATTTTTAAAAAGTGGTAACAAAATGGAGAAGCTAGACTTCTCCAAATACACTAGACTCTGCAGATGTGATTTTAGAACGATGTCTTTTTATTTAAAAAAAAAAAAGCAAACCCTATAATAATTTGTATATGGACGGAACAAGATCAGCCATCAGTTGTTAATTGCTGACGCATATCGTGAGTGCATAGGGTTCGTGATACTGGTTTGTCTGTGCTTTTTAAAGATGCAACCATAGTCCCATCACCCAGTTCTGCCCACGAACCTTCTCTTTTCCCATTTGAACCTGAAGAAATGTGTATGCCAGAAAAATGAACCGAAAACTCAGGGGAAGTAGCTCTGCGGTTTGATCTGGCTTGGCTCCTAAATCTTAATGCGGAAGTTGGGTGGAATGAGTCGGACGGGGGACCAGGCTGCAGGCTTGGGGGCTGGAGCTGTCCCGCTGCATACCTGATGCCGCTTGTGCACACAATCTCCAACGCGCCACAGCCTCAGGGAAGCGTTTCCATTTCCCAAGACTCCGTGTGCACTAACACACATCCCAATCGGTTCTCTGAAATCTAACTGCCACGAGAAAGCTTGTGGATGGAGCTGGAGAGAAAAGGAGTGCAGAGGACAGGACGGAGAAGAGTTTTGAATCTTTTGCATCTTTTAAGCTTCCAAGATTCAAATCCCCCCACCCCAAGCTTTGTTTATCCTCCAGAGGCCAAAGTGGGGTTGGAATTCTCCATCAAGTGTTTCCCTGGGGCTCACTCCCTACCCCATGGACTTTATACCATAGACTTTGTGAAACTTCATTAATTTTTTTTTCATTTGCAATTAACTTACAGAAATTTCTCAGAGATTTTTTTTTTTTTTTTTTTTTTTAGCCTTTGTATGACCTCCTTTTCTGACTTCTAGAATGCATAGGAGTTCCTTTTTTTTTTTTTTTTTTTTAAAGGGACATTTCAATGGAATTTTGGAGAAAAGGAAATTAGATGAATTAGTTTGCTACAGCTGTCATAACAATGTGCCAAAGACTGAAGAGCTTTACACCTGGAGACTTATTTTCTCACAGGTCTGGAGGGTGGAGGGTGGGTCTCTTCTATTATTTTTTTATTTGTTCTTTTTAGTTATACATAACAATAGAATGTATTTTGACATATTATATACTCATGGAGTATAACTTTCCATTTTCATGGTTGTACACAAGGTGGAGTTACCCTGGTCGTGTATTCACATAAGAACAAAGGAAATGATGTCCAGTTCATTCTACTGTCTTTCCTATTCTCTTATCCCCACCCCTTTCCTTCATTCCCCTTTATCGAATCCAGTGAACTTCTATTCTTCTCTTCTCTCCCTATTGTGTGTTAGCATCCACACAGCAAAGAGAACATTCTGTCTTTGACTTTGGGGAATTGGCTTATTGCACTTAGCATGATAGTCTCCAGTTCCATCCATTTACCAGCAAATGCCACAATTTTATTCTTCTTTACGGCAGAGTAATATTCCATTGTGTATATATACCACATTTTCTTTATCCATTCATGTGTTGAAGGACACCTAGATTGGTTCCATAGCTTAGCTATTGTTAATTGAGCTGATATAAACATTCATGGGCGTCTCAGGATAGGAGTTGCCCAACCTAAAGATGCCCATGAATGTTTATATCAGTTCAATTAACAGTAGCTAAGCTATGGAATTAATCCTGGTGTCCTTTAGGAGATATCTGGAGCAGAAATATATTTAGAATTTGGTTATACATCACGTAAAACAGTAATGATGTCAAAATATGAGATATTTACTAATAAAGGTATACACGATTGTCAATTTTTTAAAAATTTATCATTGTCTAGTTTGAGTTTATGAACTACTGTATGATGCTTTGTGATACGCTGATATTGAATACAAAAATAAAAATATGATAGCATGGAAAAAATTAAAATAAAAAATACTCACAGGGCCGTGTCACTGTAATGTGCTGATTTTAAGCCCTCTGGGTCTACGCCAAGGAGTGGGATAGCTGGGTCAAACGGTGGTTCCATTCCAAGTTTTCTGAGGAATCTCCATCCTGCTTTTCAGAGTAGCTGCACCAATTTGCAGTCAGAGCAGGCTCTTCTGAGGCCTCTCTCCTTGACGGTCTTCTCCTTTGTCTTCAGATGGTCTTCCCTCCTCCTGTATCTGTCCATATTTCCTCTTCTGACAAGGACAGAAGTGTACTGCATCAGGGCCCACCCTAATGACCAAATTTTAATTGGATTATCCCTTCAATTAACTTATCTCCAAACATGGTTATATTCTGAAATACCGGGGTTTAGGATTTCAGCATAGAAATCAGGAAGGGGGCACTGTTCAACCCCAAACAGATGTCCAGGCTCAAATCGAGTCAGACATCATAAGACACTTTGAGGGAGTGACTTGAGAACGGAGGTGTGAGCTGGAGACCCAACCGGTAAAGAGGCTGCTAAAGGGCCGGTGTTGTAGTCCAGGTGGAAGGAAATGGTCACCAATGAGATCCAGGGACCAGGTCAAGACACTCACCATCATGACAAAAGAGAGAGGGAGAAAGAAGGATAAAGAAAGAACGTCTCCATCTTTTCAGTGCAGAAATTTGAGGAGCTTCGTCCTGGTGGCTTCTATTTTCTTTGGGAATTGAGAGGCAAGAACATCAGATCAAAGTGAAGACAAAGAAGAATTAAAGAAATTGGAAAGAACCTGAAAATAACACAACAACCACGAACATTGAATGAGAGACATTTTGAGATCATTGTCTCATGTAAATAGGGTTAAGAAAACCGATGGGTTAAAAAGAGCCAAGATTTTTTTTTTTTTTTTTTTTAATTAACTGAGCCTGGAAAATCCTGTTGTTTTATTTTCTTCTTCTTCTTTCTTTCTTTATTTTGGTACTGGGGATTGAAATCAGGGGCACTCGACCACTGAGCCACATCCCCAGCTCTATTTTGTATTTTATTTAGAGACAGGGTCTCACTGAGTTGCTTAGTGCCTCGCTTTTGCTGAGGCTGACTTTGAACTCACCATCCTCCTGCCCCAGCCTCCTGAGCCGCTGGGATTACAATCATGTGCCACCACACCCAACTTTATTTTCTTCTTAATATTTCTTTTTTTAAAATATTTTTATTTTTTCTATTTAGTTATACATGACAGCAAAATGCATTTTGACTCACTGTACACAAATGGAGCACAACTTTTCATTTCTCTGGTTGTATGTGATGTAAAATCACACCATTCGTGTAATCATACATGTAGTTAGGGTAATAATGTTTTTGATTGTCATCTCATATCAAAATTGGGGGGAAAAAATTCCCAAAGGAATTCCTGTTTTGTAAACATACACATACATATGTACATATTAGAAGAGTCATTTGCTCTCTGGAAAGGGAAGATCTTCCAAAAATATTGATGAGTTTGACTACATAATTACAAATTTCTGCAAGTAAAAATACAATTGAAATAAATATTTACTATCACTAACAATCAAAGAATGAATGAGAAACATTCTTCACCTATAAAATCACTCTAAGTCTAAAGAACAATAATACCAGTGTTTGCAGGTGCAGGAACACATATTTGTTGTGACTGCAGTTGGGAATATAAATGTTTATATCACATTACTGGTCCTTAATTTGGCAGGCTCTATCAGAGCTTTTAAAGTTCACTTGGCTTTGTCCTCGCATCTGTGAGAAACTAACTTAAAGATGTAATCAGAAATATACAAAGGGATTTTTTTTTTTTTTTTTTTTTGGTACCAGAGATTGAGCCCAGGGGTGCTTAACCCCACACCCCCACACCCCCAGCCATTTTCTATATTTTAGTAGAGACAGGGTCTCACTGAGTTGCTGAGGCTGGGTTTGAACTCTTGATCCTCCTGCCTCAGCCTCCTGAGTGGCTGGGATTACAGGCATGTGCCACTACGCCCTCGGTTGCACAGGGATTTTTAAACAAGAATGCTCCTTGCTAAATCATTTGCAATTCCAAGGAAAATAATAGGTAACAACCTTTTACTGCCCCATTTGGGATTGATTAAATAAATTTTGATATAGCCACACTCTAGAAAACTACGGAATTATTAAAAATAATGTTGTCAAAAAAAATTAACAGCATGGCATGAAAACGTTGGCAATGTTGGTTTAGTGGCACTAGTGAAACAGCCGGGAACGGAGGCGGGGGCCGATCCCAGGAAAGAGTCAAAGTGGTAGATGACTTAAATGAGCCACCCAGGCCCTTGTGAAGGTCACACCAGAGGAAACAGCTTGACCCAGAAAATGATTTGGGATTGTGGAGGCCAAGTCCACTGTGGTCTGCATGCACGCAAGGGGACAAGGACACAGGAAACACAAGGAACATCAGTGATTTGTTTTTTTTAAAAAATTGTATTCTTGTGTGTATTTATTTATTTGGTGCTGGGGACTGAATCCAGGGGTGCTCTATCCCTCAGCTGCATCTCCAAGACTTTTTCTTTTTTTTTAATTTGGAGGCAGCATCTCACTAAGTTGCAGAGGCTGGCCTGGAACTCGCCATCCTCCTGGTCCACCTCCCAATAGCTGAAATTCCAGGTGTGAGACCCCCATACCTGACCGGTGATCATTTCTCAAACTCTCCGTCATTTTTTGAAAGTTCTTGCCTCTGTTCTGGGAATGTTCTGGGTCATGACCATCCTCTTCCTAAACTAGAAGCCTAGAACTAACTGTCCCAACCTGCCTTGAAACTCAGGCGTGGTCATGTGACCCGGGCACTGCCAATCACATAAACCCAGCAGAGACTTGAGTTGGGATGAGAGCAACCTGCGGAACAGGTTTCCTGATAGAATACTACCATGTGCATTGAGGCGTGGGGGAAGCCAGAGTGTCTTCACTCGACAAAGACCTCACGGGGGCAGCCTCACAGGGCAGATGAACCTCGTCTCTCTATTTGTAGCCTCCTAGTTCCACTCAGCTCCCATGCACAAGCTACCCAATGTCTTCCTCTAAAGACCTTTTCTGCTAAATCGAGTTAGTTCAGAGGTTTGCAACCAAGCACAAAGAGCGATTCTGATTCACCTATGCTCGTGGGTACCCAATAGGTGCTCAATACTAAAAATATATTTATCTCATTTAATCTTCCCCTATTAACCTGGTTCCTCACATGGTAAATGGCAGAGGTTAGAAATGGACCCCCAGATCCGTGAGAACCCTGGACCCAGTCTCTAAACACAGGCAAGTTGCTGGCCCTCCGCAACTCTCTATTTTCTTTCTGTAGAATGAGCAATTTGGAATAAATACATCTCTGAATTTCTTTTACTTTAAGGAGAGAGCAACGTGTCCTGGGAATTTTGTCCTGTCTGTAAAGAAATGCCTGCTGGACATCTGACAGGGTGGCCCTGTTTCTATGGTCCTAAGAAGACACTGGTAGAAGTAGACAGGTAGAGCCTGCAGGCACCCTGGGTCTTGGACCACAAAGCCCATCAGCATTCACCCAGGGCTGGAAGGCCTCTAGAGTTACGTTCAACAGCCCTATAGTAACATTTATCAGGGGTTGTTTAGACCCTTGGGCCACCAGCAGCACTGGCCTCAAAACCGCTTTTCCTGATGAGCTACCTGGGCGTTGACAGAGAAGCGGAAGGAGCCGATTCCAGTGGACCAAGCACAGAATTGGCACCAGCAAAACTGGCCCCTGTCCAGCTCCCTTACTTAAGGGATGGCCCTTGGCTGACCACATGACCCCTTCAGTCCCCCGGGTCCTCCCCTGGAACACTGAGGGTGGAGGTATAGACCAAATGAGCTCATGCAAGCAGGAGAGCGCTGAGCATGGAGGGGGTGCAGGGACACGAGGGGCTCTATGAATCTCGAGAGGAATCGAAGGATCTAAAATTGTCCTGCATTTGGATAGTGTTTCTTATTTTGCAACATTGCTTTCCTCATCTTGTCTTCACATGTGAGAAACTAGGGCAGTTATTATTATCTCCATTTTGCAGATGAGGAAACAGAAGGACAAAGCCGGGCACCCTGATTGCCCAACCCGCATTCACTCCGTGGGTGTGCGGGTCACGGGTCCCCGTTGGCTATGCAGGTCAGCCATGAGGTTGGAGATGGTCTGCAGAAGCTGAGCGCTCAGGAAGGTATTCAGTCTGCGATGCTCATTTTGGACTGATGAATGGGTTTTCTAGGAAAAGTAAATATAGAGTTGCAGGGTTTCTCAATTTCAATGGAGGCCAGGTTAAAAACCAGAATTATATCAACGTTAACTGCTGAAAAAGACCCAGAGGGTTGGTCCGTTTTCTGTTGCCAATGACATAATACCATAGACGGGGTGAGTTCTAAGGCAAGGAAGTTTCTGGTTCATGGTCCTGGAGGCGCGAGACGGAGGAGCCACACCTGGTAATGGCCTTCTTGCCAGCGGAGTCCTGGGGACGCATAACATGCCTGAAGGTAGCAAAAGACAGGGAGGTGTCTCCTGTCTTGCTCTCTCTCCTTACAGTTAAAGCCACCAGAATCCAATCCTGGGAGGTCCGTCCTGGTGACTCTGACTAACCCTAATTACCTAATTACCCTAATTACCTGCCAAAGGCCCCACTGCTAAACCCCAGCTCCCGTCTTCCTCAGACCTCACCGTGGTGGGCTAGCTCCATCCAGGGTTCCGCAAGGGACAAACCATATGCAAACCGTAGCCCCCAGAGTACCTCCATAGTGGGCACCCCTATTCCATCAACTCCAGGGCTGGCATCGGCCTGTGGGTGCACCCTCTGCACCAGCAGTAGCAGCCCCGGGCTGTCCCGAAGCCATCTAGCAGAGAACTAACATCTAAGAAGAGTGCTCGGGCCGAGGAGTCCCAGACAAGTCTATTGTTATCCTCATCAATGTAACAAGTATGGAGAGAGAATGTCAGGCAGTTTGTCTTTTAAAAAGCACTCGTACACCCACTGGGATTCAAAACAAGCCCGTGAGATAGACTAACGCCGTTCTTAGCAATGATTTCTCAAAGAACCTGCAGCTTTTATCATTTGAATGATGAGCAAACCCCATAGTTGGGTTGCATGACTGTGTTAGATTGGATTACCGTCCAGCACAGCCTCTTGATGCGGTGTGTACGGCAGTCTGGGCCATTTGATGGGTTGACCCCACAAATTGTGTGCATCGTTTTCAAGCCAAGGCCTAAAGAGACACCGTGGATCTTCATGGGTCCTCTTTCACCCACGTGACCAGCCACAGGACCAGAGCCCTAGGAAGGCACTAGTCCAAAAGCATGAGAAGACATATGGACAAGACCTGCAGGGAACTTTCATCCCAGAGCTAAAAAATGGAGGCCTGGCTGAGAAAAATCACATCCACCCTGTAGACCCCTGAGCATGAACCAAAGGCAGGGTATTCTAAACCTGTGCATCATGGAATGGTTCCCTACAAATCATTAACTGACACAGTTGCTTTCACTAGAAGTATTGAGTAAATTACAGAGCCTACCTGGATTTAGAAAAAGCTCATATAGGGCTGGGGAGATAGCTCAGTTGGTAGAGTGCTTGCCTTGCAAGCACAAGGTGCTGGTTCGATCCTCAGCACCACAAAAAAAAAGAAAAAGAAAAAGCACATGTATTCTTGATTCTTTGTATCAGGTAAAAACTTCTCTACAATATATAAAGCAAGAAATGTTCTCTTCATGTTTTTTTTTTAAGCAAATAAGTTACAGCACCAAGTTTTTTATTATGGTTCTTTTTAGTTGTACATGATAGTAGAATCCATTTGACAGAATTATAAAAGCATGGGGTATCGCTTGTTCTAATTCTCTTTCCCCTTCCCTCTCCTACCCCATACCAAGTCTCCAAGTGCTGAAATGATGCGTTGTCTAATATCACTCAGGACTAATCTCCTTCCACAAGACATGGTCTCAAGGAAAAATCCTACGTATCACCAGACCACTATGGGAGGGACCAAGAGAGGCCCCATTTCGCCATTGCTCCTTACTCCTCCAGCACTCTGTCTGTGTCACTGCTGAGGAAGGCAGGTTCAGTATGCCTATGATGAAACGGAAATGTTTGCATTATTCTGCCTGACACCACTGGCTTAGGCCACACAGAAAGTCCTTGGCTGATACTGAGTCTGACATTGAGAAGAGTTTGATGTCCATATAGTTCAGAGAGTTCACATGGAGTCTAGATGCTATCAGGAACACAGAGACAAGCTTCTGATTCTGCATTTATTCTTTTATGCCTCTGGGAAAAGTGATATCTGTGTTTGTCTAGATCTTGCACATTTCTTATCAAGTGCATTATCAAGTTGTTTTACAGAGGTTCCCCCATTGCCAGGGATAAATGCCAAGTTCCTGTAGATGCTGTGAATATTCTCCATCCTGGGACCCCTACTGACCTTGAGTGGCCTCATTCCTCACCCTTTCACACTGGTTCATTCATGTTGAGCCACCCAAAGAGACCACACTGCTTGCTTGCTTTGGATTTTATAGACGCCTTCTCCTTTGCTTAGGATATGCACCTGGCCGTCTCCCACATAAACTTCAAGGTCAAGCTCTCATAGCACCAAGTCTTTCATAGGACCAGGCACGGGAGGGAGGTTCCCAGCTTGCAAAATTTTTTTAAATTTATTTTTATTGGATACATGTTGTTTCTGTTTGTACATGGAGTAACAGCATACCATTTGCGTAATCATATATTTACATAGGGTAATGATATTTGAATCGTTCTGTTATTTTTTCCTTACCCCCACCCCTCCCACCCCTCTTTTCCCTCTATACAGTTCCTCCTTCCTCCATTCTTGCCCCCCTCCCGCCCCCCATTATGTGTCATCATCCGCTTATCAGCGAGATCATTCGTCCTTTGGTTTTTTGAGATTGGCTTATCTCCCTTAGCATGATATTCTCCAATTTCATCCATTTGCCTGCAAATGCCATAATTTTATCATTCTTTATGGCTGAGTAATATTCCATTGTATGTATATGTATATATATATATATATATATATATATATATATATATACACCACAGTTTCTTTATCCATTCATCAATTGAAGGGCATCTAGGTTGGTTCCACAATCTGGCTATCGTGAATTGAGCAGCTATGAACATTGATGTGGCTGTATCTCTGTAGTATGCTGATTTTACCAGCTTGCAAAATTTAAAGAGGCGCTCGCTTTCAGAATTGTACAAGTGCATCCTTAAATTTTGTGTCCTAGGTGCCTCCTGCACTGGATCCCGCTCCTTTCGAAGAGGAGCTTGTCCCTCCTGCATGCAAACTCCATGCCCCTCTGCATTTCCCGCATAGACTGCTGTGGATTGCATTTCTTTAGGAAAGAGACAAGACCTATCATTTTTGTAGCAGCAGCGGCATGGTGCATTGGACAAATGGTCGTAAAATAATAACTAACATGCATGAGTACTCGTATGCATTGAGTGCCAGACTTGGTTCTGTGTGCTTCACCTGGGTTGATTGATTTAAACTTCACAACAGTCTTTACAGATATGATTGCTTCTTTTTTACAAAAAAAAGAGCAAACTAAAAGCTATTTAGTAAATTGCAATATTTTTACACAATGAGAAATAGAAAAAACTGGGATTTGAACTCAGGTCCTACCGATGCCAGACCATGCGTGTGTAACTGAGCAATATGACTTTGCTCACAACATTCTACTAAGAATTGAGGAGAAAAGATCATTTTTCTTATGTTATTAGGGATCTAAAATGATCGCTGCAAGAATATCCATCTGTAAAGTCAGCGAGACTTTATCAGATGAGCTGACATCGTGGTATGTTTTGTCCCTAGTGAACCAAGTCTTCGAATGCTGACATCTTCCCCAATCCTTGAAGGCTCCCATATTGGCGGGAGAGACAATCCTACGTGCTGGTTCCAATAGAGATGTAAAAACAGAAGGTCTGTGTAATGATTTGGATGCCATTGACCAAGGACAGTTATTGCCCAAAGGGATTTGAACTCTATTGATAATCCAGTCAGAAAATCCTGCCTCATTGGCACTGGATCATTTGCTAGTCAGCGGTTACAGAGACAACGTGTCTCCCCATCAGCCAGCTTCGCATTCTGTCACTTCACATTCTGCCGCCGTGCTTCTTGCCCAGGACAACGGCCCCGGGCTTGGGTGTTCTCTGCTATTCAGGGCGCGTGGCTGAAAAATAGAAAGTTATTTCCCAGGGTTGAAAAATGATCTTCGCCACTCCACAGTGGACAGTGGACAACCTCAAACGCTTTTCACCTCAGTGAGTGACCTTGACCAGATGGAAAGGGGGGCAAGCTGCCGGCCACAGGCTGAATTCACCACGCTGTTTGATTCTCTGGTTTCAGACGCATTGCTCTCTGGGACCCTCCAGGAGAGGCCACCACGTCCCAGCACTAAGGGATTCATAGAGGTAGAAATCGAATGCCTTTCATATATAAATCAACCAATCCAGAGTCCTCAGCACCTAAAACGCCTGCCTGAAACCCCAAACACCAGATTCTTCCACCTAGGACCACTCTTCCCCTGCCCTAATCACACCAGAGTCAGGCACCAGACAACTGGAGACAGCCCCTGTGCCCAAGAGCACCTGGGATGATTCAGACCAAGCAACCCTAAACCCCTTGATGGTGCCCCGCCTTGCCTTTACCTGCAGAGACCACACTGAACGCCTTTACTCACTTAATCCCCACTCCCTCTGCCTCCTGACCACTGCCGGCGCTGTCCAGTACCCCAGCCCGAGGGGCAATGGGACATCCCCCCTCCTCTTGGGGGCCGGGAGCAACACACTGTGTTTTCAATGGCACATGTCTCTCTCTCTCTCTCTCTCTCTCTCTCTCTCTCTCTGTGGACCTCCCCATACCTGAGCAATAATGAATAATGCCCTATATTTTAAAATGCATGCCCATATAAAGGAAGAAGTTACCTGCTCATTTTTAGCTGATTATTGCCACACAGGAATGAGCCCAACATTACAGACATTCTATTTTCTCGAGAGAAATCAGAATCCCGGATTTTATTCATCTGTGCAAATTTTGTCGTAGGTAAGAAATTCACATTTAAAGTGCTGTGTGCTCCACGTGCATACCCAAACACTGGAGCGCGGAGGAGAAAAGAAACAGAAGTGGAAGAGCCAGACACAGTAGCCATAGAACAGGATTCCTGGCATCCCATCCGGCCCTGCTGGAATTGAACCAGTGAGAGTAAACACACAGTTTTAGATCCGCAGCATCTTCTCTCTGATCATTACAACAGGAATTACTTTCCGAGTTTTTCTAGGAAATACATTTTACCTTGTGACGTACGCACCTTCTAATCTATCTTTCTACCTGAAATTAAAATGTACCCCTTCCTATAGGATGTCTACTTTAACATTTTCTATTCTGTTTCATTTTATTTCATATTTTTCTGATGCTGGTCACTACCCACTATGTTGACTTCGTAACTTGTCACTGGATCTGAAGGCACAGGTTGAAAAAGACAATGCTAATTTAGAGATGAGTGACAGTACTTCCATCAGATTACAGATGAGGAAATGGAGATTCAAGAATATTGGGATGTGTCCACTGTTTCACAGGACAAATAGCATGGCCTAACCTAAAGCTAATTATCAAATCAAGACCTTTTCCCTAACTTATTTATACCCCCTCATTGTATAATATACATGTAAGTCAAAGTTCAACCAAAGAAGCAGAACCAATAGAATAAACATGCACATTTGCATACACACATTTATATACATGTTCAGTTGTATAAGGTGAAAGCATAACAAATTTACACTCACACACATAAATATATACACATACATGGTAGTTAACCACTGAGGTCATTAAATAGTGTCTAGAAGGAGGTTATTGTCTTCATATCTGATGCTGGGCTTAAAGTTAACACAGAACAAGAATCAACCAGAGCCATGAGAACAGGCTGAGCCCATGTCTGTTCTTGTCATGCCAGAGCTCAGTGCTGTAGAGGTCCTATACAGGATAAAGAAGGCATTTCATCAGGGATTAGTGACACATTGTGTTAGCTTTCTGTTGCTGTGACAGAATAACTGGGATAAATCAACTTAAAAAGAGAAAAGGTTTACTGTAGCTCATGGCTTCAAAGGTTTCAATCTGTAGTCACTTGGCCCTTTTGCTTTTGGACCTGTGGAGAAGCAGAACACAATGGTGGGAAACACATGGTAAAGCAAACCTGCTCACATCAAGGTGGCTGGAAATAAAGAGAGCAACAGGGAGGTGCTGGAGTACTCCAAGGGCATACCCTGATGACCTAACTTTCTTCCAATAAGCCCCGCCTCTTAAAGGTCTCATCACTTCCCAGAAGCACGGTAGACAGGAGACTAAGACTTTAACACCTGAACTTTTGAGGGACATTCCAGATCCAAACCAAAGCACACATGTAGCCTAGGAGTCAGAGGATTCAGAAGGAGGCCCAGACCCTGCCTCAAGCTGAGGGGTACCCGCAGATCAGCCACAACCCATGAGCTGCCACATGGCTACCCCTTTGCTTCAGTCTCCACGTCTCTTGGGAAACTCTCTGTGGCCCACACTTTCTTTATGGACTTAGAAAGCACGCTTGTAGTTCAGTTTTTAAAACTGAATATCTATTCAGTTATTAAAATCAAGAATACACAGTATCTATCCATGAGAAAAATGGCACACTTGGTTTTTATTACTCTCCATTCTTTCTCACAGTTTGTTGTTATCTGAAATCTTAGACTCGAGTTCTTATTTTCAAAATATTACCATTTTTATCACAGGAATCTTTCAAAGTTTATTCGTCTTTGCATCCTGCTAATTGACAACCCTTTCATACCTGCACCCTAGGTTTGTTTGATTCCCTCCATTTCTGCCCATCCTTTTAAGGCCCCAAATCTCCTTTTCTAAGATTTACTCATTTTAATTCATTTAGACACTAAAATTCTTTGTGGTGCTTGCTTGTTGGTTTGCTTTTAATGAGCCACTCTGAAGGACTTGCACAGATGGATGTTACGGCTTGGATGTGAGGTGTCCCCCAAAAGCTCACGTGTGAGAAAATGTAGGAAGGTTCAGAGAAGAAATGATTGGTTGGTAAGAGTCTTAACCCAATCAGTGAATTAATTCCTGTTGGGATTCATTGCAGTGGTAGGGTGTGGCTGGAGGATGTGTGAATTGGGGCGTGGCTTTGGGGTATATATTTTGTATCCAGAGAGTGGCGTCTCTCTCTCTCTCTCTCTCTCTGCTTCCTGATGTTGTCAGCTGCTTCCCCCTGCCACACTCTCCTGCCATGATATTCAGCCTCACCTTGAGCCCCAAGGAATGGAGTCAGCCTTCTATGGACTAAGACCTCTGAAACCCTGAGCCCTCAAATAAACCTTCCTCCTCTATAATTGTGCTGGTCAGATCATTGAGTCACAGCAGCAAAAAAGTATCTAAAACAATGGAAATTGTCTCTCTATTGCTTTTAAATCTAAATAATAAATTTATTCTCGAGTTACAAACTTCTCTCCTCAAAACTGCATATGTGGAGTGCTGTCTAGGATATACCATTAGAAGAAAAAAAAAACTACACGGAGAAATACGTGTATATGAAACTGCCATTTGTCTAAGAAAGAGAGTGATACAAATACACACACACGTAATTAAAGTATGTGTTACATACCTGTATGTTGTCATATTTTCAATAACATGTATTAATATAGTGTATGTTACATGTTAGATTATATGAAATGGGCACATTTAATATTATCACACATATTGTTTCATGCATGCCGTTTATATATGCCTTTCTATGTTAAATATATTAAATTAACATAAATAGGTTAAAAACAGAATAAACCTTCACATTTAAATTTTTTAATTAAATAAGGGAAGAAATACATGAAAGGACTGAGGAACCGAAGAGACTTCTTTGAATAGACCTTGTATTATAGATCTGTCTTTGAAACCCTGTGTTTTACATAAATATGAAGAAAATTAAAGAAAGAAAACACCATCCTTAGACTCCAAAAGTGAATTTAAACAAATGAACCTCATCGTGGACTCTATGGATAACCTTATCTCACCACATAGGGAACATTCCAAGTGACTGTAGAGTACAGTGATTTGACTCCACATCCCTAATGGAATAGATATGAAGGACAAAAAGATGGGAAAAAGAGATGTCCAGGGTGGGAGGGAGGCAAGAATGGAGGAAGGAGGGACTGTATAGAGGGAAAAGAGGGGTGGGAGGGGTGGGGGGAAGGAAAAAATAACAATGAATCAAACACCATTACCCTATGTAAATGTATGATTACACAAATGGTGTGCCTCTACTTCATGTACAGAGAAACAAGTTGTACCCCATTTGTTTACAATAAAAAAAAAGAGATGACCAACTGCTCTCAGTAACAGTACTTTAGGTGATAGTTTTGGTGTTGTTATTCCAAGATAACAATAAATCAAGAGAATAAAGACATCAGTGTCATGGAGAACTGACTTTTGGGCCTTGGATGAAAGAAGGTACAGACGCAAGATTGATGAGGTCAGACAAAATCCTCGTAGGCCTGATTTTGAATTAGATATACACTTAAGTGTCATCTTAAAAATTGCATGTGTCCTAGCTCTGTCCAGGGAAGAGTCCCAGAAGTAATGACTAGCTCAGGAACACTGAGCACCCCTGGTACCCAGACTGTGGTCTCTTTTCCCATTGAAAAAAGATCAAGAGCTCTTTGGAGGGAGGGTGGATTTCGTGTCTAGACATTTCCTGGGCAAGAAATGTAGAAGAAAGTCTGAAAGCATCCTGTCATACAAGAAAGCTATCAAAGACAACTGAGGCTACGTACGCTTCATTGTCTTTTGGCCCTTAATCTGAGGTCAGCCTTGATTTTCTCTTTATGGGTCATTTATTTTCCACTCCTGCAGACCACTGCCATATTCTTTATCTTTGAAGCTCAAATATTTAATTGGGTTGGGCTCTTAGATATTCTTTTTCTGGTATCTCATGAGAACTTCTGTTTCGCTCATGAAATTTAGGAGCAGATTTACTCACGTGCACCGTTTCATGATACACTTTCATTGTCTGACTGGCAGGACCCTTCTCTCGCATTATATATGTATTTGCTCCCTTTTATTTTCATATCCCTTCCATTCCCCTCTGCGTCTCCTTCCCTTTAGCTGCTTGACTATGTTAGATGTGTGATCTTTTATTTCTACATGTCCTTGGAAAACCCATAATGTAGTTTTATGCATATGTATTTTTAATTCACATAAACGATAGCACGCTGTGAACCTCCTTTGCTTTTTACATTTTTGCACTGAGGACCATATTAATCCGGGTGCATTTCGTTTGTTTGGTTTTTTTTCCTAACTTGAGTACTCTCATAGTGTGCACACCTAACCTCTTACTTATCTGCACCTCAATGATTGAACCTAGATTACCTTTAAATCCTAGTACACCATGTTGATGAATGTCTTCAGAGTTGTTACCTGAAACACCTAGGTGTTGACTTCTGGAAAAACATTCTGAAGTGAGAATGTTGTATCATAGGATCTCTGAATATTTAACTTACACCTTGATTTTGCTCAACTCAGTCTTCTGTAGTTTGTTACATATTTCCTTCATACATTTCCTTGTGAGTTTTCTTTGATGACAGAAAATTATTCAGTAGTATGAAAAACATCTTTGCCTACCCATCACTTTGGGTTTAAACTTTTTCCTATTCCTTTATTTTATTCTGAGCTCTGACTCCTTACCATTTTTTTTTCTGCAAAGAAGGAAATATCTAAGGTGTGTCCTCTTTATTTTCAATTCAGTTTCCCTTTCTGCCAATTCCATTCTTCACTATTGCTAATATACTACTTTTAAATACATCCTATCAGAATGACTCACTTTTATGCAGCATTTTTATTTCTAACTTTCTCACCACCTGATTCTTCTTCACCAAATTCTCATCATGGTATTCTTAGTCTTCTGTTTTGTAGGATACAAACATTTTTGAATCTTGGGTGAAAAAAATAGAAACTTTTAAAAATGTAAAATTTTACTTTACATTTTTAAAACTTTACATTTTTCCCCAATAAGTTAGTATTGTTCTTTTTTTCCCTTTCTTTCTTCTATCATTATATATCCTAAGTTCCCATTTCTTATCTAGTCTACCCTTTAATCATCTTTCCCTGGTGAGAATTCTCAGTAGAACTGATTTTTTGTGATAAAATATGGAGATTACATTTTTCTTAAGCTCTACATCTTTCCAAGTGGATGCTTCTAAAATATGCCAGTCAATGCTTATCCTGAAAGACTAATGGTAATAGCTCAACCTTTTCTTAGTTATTAGGTTTTTTTCTCATGCTCAGAAGTCCTAAGGATTTTTTTCCTCCATTCTTGATACCCAGTAATTTCACCAATACAAATATTGCTATTTGGTGCCAACGTTTTGTAGTTCACATTGCACCCCTCCCCTGGGCAAACCCCTTTTCAGGAAGTTTTCCACTACGATAGCATTGAGAGTTTTTCACTCCCCATCTTTGGTTCTCTTTTTCCAGGGCTGCCAATTAGATGCATGTTGCATGTTGCAACATGTTGCAGATGCATGTTGCAACTCCATTTCCCTCTGATCATTCCGATTCTTTGTTCCTTTGATTTAATTTTTCCCACCTTCTGAAAACTTATTCCTCGCTATATTCTCAGCCAAACCAATTCCTCTTGTGGATGCTCCCATCTTGCCCTTTGTTTTGTGATTTTTGTTATTAAAGCTTAATGGTTATACATAGTAGTTTGGGTTCATTCCGACACACTCACACCTGCGTGCAAATCGACTTCCGCTCCTGATCCCCCTTTCCCTCCCCTTTTCCCTCCTGCCCTGCCCTTCTCCCTCCCCCTTGCGCTACATTTTCTGATTTTGTTGGACATTCTTCTACAGTTGATTTCTTCTCCTTAGCGTGGCTTCTTTGAACTATTCTCTCTCTTTATTGCTTTCTTTGGTTTTAGAAAGAAGCGTTCAAACATTTCCCCCCAGCTTTCTAGACCGGATCAATTTTCTAGGCTCTATCCTACACGTGTCTTCTCTTTTTCTTTTCTAAATTTCATTTATCCCTGAAGAGGAGACGAGGCTCCTCTTCAGCTCGGAGCTGAAGTGTGGCGTGGGGGCAGACTGGGGGATGAGCTGGGACAGCTGGCCACTCTGAATTAGGTATTCTGCCTCAGAATACATCTCCCAGCTATGCTGTTCGGCCTCCTCTCCTGCTATTAGCATTTTTCTTCTTTAGGTGGTATCTCTGCTTATGTGTCTTGGTGGAGCTTGTCCTAGTTAGCTTGCAGTGAACTACTCTATCTTCCAAGCTTTCGTCTTATGATTTAGTGTCTGTTTTTCTTCTTTCTCCTTCCCTCTCTGCTACCCCAATGGCTTTCCTCTAGTTGGTATAGGTTTTCCCAATTCCTAAGTCACCTCCCACCATGGTGACTCATTAATGGACCTGGGAGATGGTTCTGAAACCCACTCAGACGCCTAGTTTCTCAGACACCATATGCGGGGCTTATATTTGGAGATCTCTGCCTGCGGATGGAAATCTGTAGAGGTGTCTCTATATGTTATGACTTGACAGGGTCAAATTTAACTACACAGAGCAGATAGTCTTCACAGATGATAGTTCGGAATGTCAAGTCTTTCCTCGTTTTATTGACTACAGAACTGTATCGCTGTTCTCAAAGTTTTATGGTTAATTAGTTTCAGGAAAGAATGAATAAAAACACTTCTAATTCATGAAAGGTTTCAGAGAGTTCAGATTGTAGAAAAATCACTCTCACTTTAGCAAGAAAGATGGTGGAAGACAAGATTGGGTGGGGGTGTAGGAGGCAGGAAGTCACCCAAGCCTGGACTGAGGAAGACCGTTGAGAAAGCAAATGAATTTATGCAAAAGAGAGAGAACGGGGCGTATGAAAGATCCTGAACTGAGAGGTAAAGAAAAAGACCTCTGGCTTGAAAGTCATCACCTCGTGGACAATAATTTCAGTGGTGAAATTGCATGTAGCAGGTGAAGGAAAGAAGTGAGCTAAGACAGAAATTTTGGAACCCTACACTTGGAAATGAAAAAGCAAAAGACAATCCTACAAAAGAAAATGAGAACTAGTAGAGTTGCAAGAAGAAAATAAACAAAACGATAACACAAGGGCAAAGAGAACTTCCAGAAGAAAGGAAGGTAGTATTGCCCAATGATTAACTGGGGTAAGATCAAGTCTTAAAGGTTGGCGTTGCATTTAATGACAAGAAAGTCATTGATAGCCCTAATGAGAGTAATGTCAGAAGGTAAGTGGAAGAAGAGACCTGATAGCAGGTGATTGATGTGTGAATCGAACATTTTAAAGTAGGGCTGGCGAATGAAGAACACTTTGACCAAAAGCAGAATACCTAACTTAGCGTAAAGAAAATCTTTTGTATGATGATTTACCATACCCCAGAGCTCTAGGGTACCCCATAACAATAATAATTTATATTTCTAAGGAAATTTAGTTCAAAGGAGCTTTTGCAGGCATAAACTTGGTTCCAAGTCACCTCACTAAATTATCTCAGTTTTATTGAGGAGGAAACTGAAACTCAAAGAGAGAATAACAAAGCAACTTTCCAAAGGATAACAGAAAGAAAACAATGAATTCATCAGGTTGACCACAGATGGGGCACAGTCTCACCACTCAGCTCCTGGGTCACCTCAGGGTCCTTGAAGAAGCCATGTAGAGTCAACAAGTTCAAGACCACCATGCAGACTGTTAAATGAAATTGCTTTTGTTTCCAATGAAAATGAAATGTCCAGTTGGCTTCCTATGAACTTCTCCAGAACATTTTCTCTACACAGGTATTTCCATGCAAGATGGACACTAGCTAACTGAATGAATTAAATATTTTACAGTTTAATGGTGTACCACACCATTTATAAATATTCCTTTTGCAGAATGGAGGAAACAAGAAAAAAATTGGTTTCCAGTGACGGCCTTTGTAGCAAACTATTCAATAATCACCCTCAGAGGTAGCCTCCATGTCTGGGCAAAATGTTTTTGGAGTCTCAAATCCCTCATAGAAAAACAATTTCTCCAAATGCACAAGCATTTCTGCTGAGCCACTAAATAACTTCTGCCTGCCCATGACAGGGACAGCCTTAAGGTGATATGATAGATGCCGAGCAAATAATCAATCAATACACTGGTTTAAGTCTCCGTCTCTCCGTTTGGCATTGTGTGGACTAATTGGATGATAAAATGTGATGAATGTGTATTAAAGTCAGCCTCTCCCCGGAAGCTCCCAGGGGTCCTTTCCCATTTTCTCGCTGACCTTTTAGAGCTCAGCCTTATTGTATGTGAATGCAATTAAATCAATTTGTCAGATATTTGCATTAGTCCAGCTTGTTCAGAATTCAATTATTCAGTGACACTTTACTGCCCTTCAGAGGCTTGTGCACTGGCTCGTGTTCAAGTGACTGATAAAGGCAGGACTGGGTAATCGTGTAGGGATCCAGCCCGGTGAAGGCCTTCCCTCAGAGGGATTTCGGAAAGTCAACTTACCCAGATCCCTTCTCCCAGGTCTCAGGAGATAAAAAGAGAGCCTCAATACAGCTGGACTTGAAGCCTGGCTGTCCCGCATTCTGGAAGTGTGACCTGAATAGGCCACGCAACCTGTGCGACCTCTGTTTCCTCATCTGGCACGCGGACTTGCTTTCCTTTGAGTTCTCTCTGAACCAGACCTGAGAGTTGGTTTCCAGGGCAAGTGTGCATGTTGGAGGTGGAAACAGCAAGCACTAGGAAGACATGGAGGCAGTAACACAGGGATGGGGAGGAGCAAAGAGCAGGGACATTAGCAAGCAGGTTGCCAGAGTGGGCAATGGCCGCTCAGTTTTATGGGGAATTCTGGGAGATGTAGTGGAATGCTCACCAGAGTTGAACCCAAGGAGCCAGGGTGTATTTCCACCAACCACTGTCCACTGTTGGTTGGGAGCTACCCTAGCAGTACTAACTCTCTGGCACGTTAGGCATGTCCTTAAACCACCCTGGCTGAGTATCCCCGCCGAAGCCAGAGAAAACCCTCCATCAGAGGGAGTACAAACACCCTCATGAAGAAGCCCCCTCGAAATACGGTAGCACATCCATGGCCTGCACTGCAGGGGACACTCTTCCATGGCGAAGTCAAAAAGTAATCACATATGCAAAGTCCTTCATAACATGCACAGCATAGGATAAAGTGTACCTCAAATAATAACCCGATTCCATTATTCCTAGAAATATGCAAATCTAAGAAAATGTCTTTCCTGGGCTCGGAGTGCAAACTGCAAAACTAAATTTATGGTGGAGGGAATTCCTGGGTCGGAGCTGACGGTGATGCCAAGGAAGGGTTCGTGGAAGCATCTGAGCTGGGTTTTTAAGGGTGAGTAAGTGGGCGCCAGCAGACAAGAAGGGTAAGAATGCTGCAATCAGAAGGAGCAGCATGTGCGATGTCACAGACACAACACTGTGTGTTTGGTGGCCGCTTAGGGTTTACAAGGGCCAGAAGGTAGGAGGAGAGACAGCTTCATGTCTTGATGCCAGAATTCAAGTCAGGAGAGAATTTCTTCCTCATTCAAGGACATTATAGTCCCTGTATTGTCCTCTAAGAAACAGGTGGCTTTGGGGTGTACTAATGCTAAGTGTTTAATTGACTCTTTGATGACACACCAAGGAAATTATTTAAAATAGAAATAGATTAATGAACAAGGGTTCAAAACATCTACTGCATAGGAATAATAGAAAATGTGAAAATATTTTATGGCAAAAGAACTTCAGGGTTTTCACTGAGCCAGCAGCATGTTACATGACTTCAAACTCAGATTGCATTCACAGAAATAATGTCATGTTCAGTTAAGGGAGGGAGGGAACCTCACTTGTTCTGCACTATCTGAGCAGCTCAGGAAGCTCCTGTCCAATTTTAGATACCATATCATTCAAAAGGGGCCCTGGTACACTGTAGCAAGTCCGGGAGAGAAGGAGCAGAATTCTAGAATCCCAAAGAAGTAGAATCCAAGAGCAGAATGGAAGCAAACTGGACTGAGCTGGCGTCTGCTGTGAGAAAGAGATTTGACTGACTCTGTGTGATTCCAGAGGCTGAAAATCCAAAGTCCAGTGAAGTCCATTTCGATTGAGTGGAAAAAGCAAAGCCATTTGAGAGTGAACTGGTCGGCCCTGGAAGGAAGTTCCTTATTCTGGGGAATAGTCTGCAGCCAAGGAGATGAACACCTGACCAAGGGTTTAGATGAGATGCTAGCTCTTCAGATGGAATCAAACTCTAAAGACCCTTTTCAGCTGAGTTCCTGTGGCTCTGTGACAGGGGTCTCTAGGAGTCAGGCCACGGAAGAGGGCCTTCTGAGGGCATGCCATCTCTAGCGGTCAAGAACCTCAAGACAGCATCTCTGTGGTCAGCTGCCAAAGGTTGGATTAAAAAGATGAGAAAGTTGGGAATTTCCTTCTTCATCTAAGGGAACAATAGGCCTAGAGGCCATACTGCAGACACCCCATGTAACAGCATTAGCAACGAGAGTCCTGGGACAAAAAGAAAGATAAGAAAGGAGGAGGAGGCAGCGAAGGGAGGGAGAAAAGGAGAGGGAGTGACAGCTATTATTTATGTCATCGTGGGTTCTTATTTTTCATTATTTATTTTTATTTGTTCTAATTAGTTAGACATGACAGCAGGAGGCATTTCCATTCATTGTACATGAATGGAGCACAACGTCTCATTTCTCTGGTTGCACACGATGTAGAGTCACATCACTTATGCGGTCATACAAGTACCTGGGGTAATGATGTCCATCTCGTTCCACCATCTTGCCCCCTCTCCTGCCCCCTTCCCTCCCCTGACTCCCCTCTGCCCAGTCCAAAGTTCCCCCATTCATCCCCACCCCCATTATGGATCAGCATCTACATATCGGAGAAAACATTCAACCTTTGGTTTTTTGGAATTGGCTTATTTCACTTAGCATGATCTTCTTGTGTCTGTTTGATTCTTATAAAAAAGTCTCTGAGCTTGATGGTTTTGCTAGATTAATTCTGTCTGCCATGAATGGTATTCCATGAGCATTGGTATACAGAGGGATCACCTAAAACTTCTTTTGGAGAAAGAAGTGACTTCCCACTTAGGTTCTGGGCTGAAACTGTCCTTCTTTTTGGACAAAATAAGCTGCTTTCTGCAGATGAATGGATAAAGAAAATGTGGTACATATACACAACAGAATATTACTCAGTCTTCAAGAAGAATGAAATTATGGCACTTGCAGGTAAATGGATGGAACTGGAGAAGATCATGCTAAATGAAATAAGTCAATCCCAAATAACCAAAGGTCGAATGTTTTCTCTGATAAGGGATGCTGGTCCATAGTGCGGGGAATGGATAGGGAAGAAGGAAGGAACTTTGGATTGTACAGAGGGAAGTGTGGGTGGGTGGGTTTGGGAAGGACGGTAGACTGAGACAGACATTATTACCCTGTATACATGTATGAAAACAATGTTTTAATAAATTAATCACTGTCAGAAAAAAAATTAATAAAAATAAAGAAATAAAAGTTTTTTTAAAAAAAAGGTGCTTCCTGTGAAACATCATAAAGCTTCCTTCTGGAAACAACGGTAATGACTGCTTAGTCCCTCTGCTTTTTCATGTGTAGACCCCACTTGTTAAAGCTTCCTGTACTCTTAGCTCAGACCCTGCTACCCCATTTTTGCGAACTGTGATGCAGATCGCAGAACCACCCCAACCTCTTGCTTTTCCCACACGAATTTCTGGGTAACTCCCTCCCCACCCTGAATGGAAGCCTCCAAAGCGAGTCCCGGCTCTAGCCTTCCACCGGGGTCATCCCTCTAAAATGATCAGGAAACTTCTTCAAGCATTCCTCTTACTAAGTGAGCTGCATGTTCAAAAGCCGGCCTTCGCACTTGGAGGGTAAGCACCTGTGTAGCCCCACTGTGTGCAACCGGCTGCTGCTCCAGCCGACCCCATGTCTGGGCATTTGTGATTCCACAGCGGGAGAGGAGCCAAAGAGCAACCGTGCCTACGGTTGTCTCAAACCACAGCTGGGGAATGAAATGGTATCAGGCCATGGCTGGAGGCTGAAGGTTAGAGAGGACAGCCAAGCCCTCCAACGAGGACCTGCGACCAGGAGCTGAAAAGCGGTCAGCAGCGTGTGGGTGCCTCCTCCGCCCTTCTCTCTCTCCTCGTGCTTTTCTGCCCCCACCGCCTCCGCTGCTGTCCTTTCTCTCTCTCTCCCCACCTCTCACTGTCTTCTCTCTTCCTCGCTGCTTTTCTGAGGCCAGATGGCCTTTCATCTCTGCTTCCCTGTGTCCAACTTTACTCCCTCTCTCGGACTGGATTTTGCTGACTTAAAGAGCCAAAGACAAATGTGACCAAATGCGCCTGCCCCATAGCTCCCAAATTTGCATATCCTTGCTTCAAAATAACCAGCAGTAAATAAAGCCAGTTCCAAGTTCCTGGGAGGAAGAATATCAAGGATCCACTGAATATCACTGTTCCATTTATGGTCAGATATCCCATCCCAGTTTAGCTAGCATCCCCCAAGGGCAGGAGTGCCTGGTTCAAAAATGGCCTCCATCTCCCATCCCTTGGCATGGGGGGCAAGAGGTTCTCAAGGAAGGGGACACTTGGGCCTTAAACCTCTAACTTTGCACCTTGATTACAGAGAATCTTGGAAAAGTCCCTCCACTTTGGCCAGAACTGGAGTCTTTAGAGTAGGTACACTTTATCCTGATCCCTTCTGTCAGACTTGGCTTCTCCTCATGCAGGAAAGCAGAGCCTGTGAGATAAGTTTCTGCTACTGAACGCTTTCCTGATAGCATGTTTACATGTTAGAGAGGTTGATGGGGAGGGAGGGATGTCAGGATGCACTATGGTCGTCTTGAAAGTTACACTGATGGCTTCGCTCAATTTAAGATTGAGGAAGTTAGTAGAATGGTTTCCACTGAGAGTCAGAGACCCAGATTGTGTGTGTGTGTGTGTGTGTGTGTGTGTGTGTGTGTGTGCGCATGCATGCACATCTGTAGGCGTGCATGATCATGCATACACACGCTTTAAAGGAGGCGAAATAGAGATAAGGATATTTTTCAATGAGACATCCATTTTAAGTTGCTTAAGTGTGCTAGACTCCTCACAAACACAGAATGAGCCTAATGAAAACTTTCCTCTGGCTTGGATATGGTTTGCATGTGTCCCCAAAATCCATGTGCTAGAACATTGGTCCTCACTGTGGTGATATTAGAAATGGACAGAGATGGAATATACCAGAAGATAATTAGGTAACTGGGGGCCTTGCCCTCCGAGGAGATTAACGTAGTCCTTGAAGGACCCAATGAGTCCCTGTGAGGCCATTGTTCTAAAAAGAGTGAGGCTGGCCCCTGACTTACTCCTGCTTGTAGTCTCACCACATGATCTCTCCCTCCTGTGAACGACCCCACTATGATGCCATCCACCCACCATATTGTGATGAAGCCAGAGGTCTTCACCAGAGCTCAGCAGATGCCGTGCCATGCTCTTGGACCTCTAGAACTGTGAGCTAAAGGAACCTCTTTTCTTTAAAAAGTGCTCCCGTTTAGGTTTTTGTTATAGCAGCAAAACTTAGACTAAAATGAACTTTATGCATTTTACTTAAGGAGATGAATATTTAATTTATGTCCCCTGAGATTAAAAGCTTCTGTTCTCCCCACAGTAAAGAGCATGATCTCTTTATTATATGTATTTGGGGAATTCCCAGGAGTAAAACTGCTTATTAATGAACAGGCAAAATGGAGAAATGCTGAATAGTATTAGAAATCCAACAAATCTAGATTCTAGACCCACAATTTGGTTGTTCTAATGTTTCTGAACCTTAGTTTTCATAATTTATGAAACGAAATGATTGTAGGATGTTTACCTCCAAAATATGACTGTAGAGATTGTGTCTGTGAATATGTCTCACCATTTCTGATATATAGCTAGCTTCTGCCTTTTGAAAAGTTAGGGGAAGAAAATGACTAAATCCAAAGTAAGCAGCATAAGAAAAGAACTAATAAAAATCAACCTGGAAGTCAATAAGAAAATAGAAAAAGAGAAAATTCAATAAAGCCAAAACCTTGTTGTTTGAAGAGACTGATAAAATTGATAAAGCTATTGTCAGAAGAAGAAACACCAAAGATACAAATTAATATCAGGAGGGAGAGGTAAAATTACTAGCAAAATATATAGCTTTTAAAGGAATAATTATAGAACTATTTTAACAACTATATGCCAACACATTGGACAACTTAGATGAAGCAGATGAATTTCCTTAAAAATAAAAAACTACCTATTCAGTGGGGAGCTACATTTTCCATCAAGTGAGTTAGACTGTCTTCCCCTACCCTAAACAAGTCTGTCTTAAGGCTGTAGCTGACTCCGACCTTCAGCACCATCTCCATTCTGAATTGCAAAAGGCAAGTCCCCAGTCAGTAGCTCAGGCAAGGCACCCAGAGCATTAGCAGAAAGGGGTGCATCTACTTTTAACCCAAGAAATTAGACCCGTTGAGATTTTACCCAGGAGCTAGCCAAGAATCTGAGAAATTTCTTGGTGAGATGACTAAGGCCAGAAAAGTTATAAACTTTAATGACTGAAATCCTACTGTTTCCTTACCGATATCAGCTCAGAAGTAGATACCTCTACTAGAAAGATATCTACTTTCTGTCCAGAAGATCCAGGAAACCATAGCTGGCACTTCAGCAAGAGCCTTCATGTGATGGTAGCAAGTACAATACTTTTCCCTTTTGTGGACCTGGCAAAGCAGGTGCCTAGATTGGAAGGAATGGTACCTCCATGTCACCTGTAGGTTGAGTTACACTTGCTGTTGCTCCCAGAAGCAGTCTTGGGGCAACACAGAAGGAAAACTTACAAAACTTAACATTGCTATAGCCAAGTCAGGGAGAGACCAGAGAGGCTCTCCTGGCACTGATTTCTCGGACAGAGTTTAACTTGTCCAAGCTGACCTGTGAGTAGGTGAAGTCCAGTACCGTTAAACATGGAAAGGCTGATTGTTTCTTCACATAACATTCAGCTTGGTGTTGGCTAACCTTCAATTTTCTTCCAGAAATATTAAAATTCAGCTAAAGCAAGACAACATCTTTTCTAATGAATGTGTCTGCTTGGCATTATTGCTTCTTTTTTACCCTTTTAAAAATGTTTTTCTTTAACATTTCCCTTGCCCATTTATGTTATTTTAACTTTCATGGCAAGGTTAAAATACAGTAAACATTAGCCTGGCACTTTAGGAAACTTGAAGATAATTTCTTGCTCTTCGGACTGCTTTCCATGCCCTTCTCCTTTTTCATATGTACACACTTACACATTTTGTAACAACCAAATAAAGCTCTAGCAATAAATTGGAAAAAAAATTTTTTTAAATAAAAACTACCAAAGTTTATCCAAGAAATATATAATTTTAATAGCTCTAAATTTGTGAAAGACCCTGGCACAGTGGTGAATGCCTATAATCCCAGCCGCTCAGGAGGCTGAGGCAAGAGGGTTGCAAGTTCAAGGCCAGCTTCAGCAAAAACGAGGCCCTAAGCAATTCAGTGAGACCTTGTCTCTAAATAAAATACAAAATGGGGCTGCGGATGAGTGGTTGAGTGCCCCTGAGTTCAATCCCCAGTGCCCACAGTCACCCAAAAAAACCTTAAATCTATGAAAGAAGCATAATTTTAGTTAGAAACCTTCACACACACACACAATGCCAACCCTAAGTGTCTTTAAAAGTGAATCCTACCAAGAATTAAAGAAAAAAAAATAGGAAGTCTACACAAACTTTACCAGAAAATTAAAAGGAAAGTATTTCACAGTTGATTTTACAAGGCCAACATTACCCTAACAGCTAAACCAGGCAGAGAAAAACCAAAAGACCAATGTCCCCCATGAACGTAGATAAAAAATTCTTAACAAAATTTTAGTAAATCAAATCCATCAATGTATAAATAAGAAACTATGTCATGACTAAATAGGGATTTCCCAGAAATGCAAGTTTGACTTAACATTCAAAAATCCATTTAGGATTTTTGAAGAAGGAGGGAAGGAAAGAAGGAAGGAAGGAGGGAGGGAGGGAGGGAGGGAGAGAGGAAAGGAAGGAAGGAAGGAAGGAAGGAAGGAAGGAAGGAAGGAAGGAAGGAAGGAAGGAAGGAAGGAAGGAAGGAAGGAAGGAAAAAAAACATTTAATTTCAACAGACGGAAAAGATATTTGACAAAATCCAATATCCACTTCTAATTTTAAAAAGAATTTAAACTTACAGTTAATGAAAAATAGAATGAAATCCCTTAACCTGATTAAAGGCATCTACACAAAAATCTATGTCTATCATCATACAGAATGGGTAAAGATGGGATCTTTTCCCTTTAAGACCAGCAGTCAGACAAAATGTCCACTCTCACCACTTCTGGGCAACACTGACCTGGTACTGGCAACATCTGCCAGTACATTAAGGCAAAGAAAAGCAATAAAGGGCATTCCAATCAGAAAGAAAGAATGAAAACTGTCTTTTTTCACAGGTGTCAGGATTATCTTTGTAGAAAATCTGATAGAATCTACAAAAAAGCAGCCAGAACTCTTACTTGTGTTTGGCACAGCTGCAGAATTTAGACCCACAACAAACCTCATGTTTATTTTGATAAACTAGTAATGAACAAACGAGACATTTATAGCTTCATAATGCCTCCAAGAAATGTAAAATACTGACAGATAAATTTGCAAAAAAAAAAAGTGTAAAATGTACACACAGAAAACTATAAAGCATTGCTGAAAGATATTTTTAAAAAAAACAGATAAATTGGGACACATATATAGTGTTGATGGGTCAGAAGATTCAAAATAGTAAAGACTTCAGTTCACCCCCAAACTTATTCATAGATTCAATACAATCACACTCAAAAGTCTTGGCACGCTTTTCAAATGTAGGAATTAACAGATTCTCTAACATATATGGACATACTCTTGGAATAGCCAGGGCAACATTGGAAAAGGTAGCCCAAGTTCAAGGGGGACTAACCCTACCTAATGTCAAGACCTATTTTAAATTCATAATAATTAAGACAGTGTGGTACTGGCATAAATGTAGAAAAACAGAACAATGGAATAGCACAGAGAATCCAGAAATAGATCCACATGTTTTAAAAACTCACTTTCAACAAAGCTGGTACAGCATTTCAATAGAGAAAGGGAAGTCTTTTTTTTTTTTTTCAATGAGGGAAACAATTGGATATCTATATGCAGAAAGTAATATTAATAAAATGAAACAAATATTTTTACCTTTTAAAAAAATCATTATTTCTTTTTTTAAATTTTTTTAATAGAACAGATTTTGACCCATGTCTCATAATATAAAAAATTAACTCAATCATAAACCTACATACGAGACTTAAAACTATATACCTTTCAGGAAAATAATTCATAGGTGAAAAACTTTTTTGACCTTGATTTAGGCAAAGATTTCCTGTCTACTACATCAAAAGCACAATCCATATAAGAATAAATTGATACACTGGACTTCATTAAAATTCAAAACTTCTGTTCCTCAAAAGAAGTAGTTAAGGGAGTGAAAAGACAAGAGGCAGGCTGGGAGAAATATTTGCAAATCAAATGTGATATCTGATAATGGGCTGTATCCAGAATATATCGAGAATTCTCAAAACTCAATGATTTCCCACAAAGCTCATTTTGAAAACTAAGTAAAGGATTTGAATGGATACCTCATCAGAAAATATATACAAATGGAAATTAAGTACATGAAATAGTCATTAGGAATGCAAATGAAAAACCACAGCTCGATACCATTATGCACTATCAGGATAGCTAGAATTAAAAGGTTTCCAAGGGTTGGTAAGGATGTAAGGAATCTGAGCTCTCATAGACTCCTGGTGGAGATAAAAAATGGTATAGCCACTTTGGAAAAGTCTTCCAATTTCTTAAAAAAGTACAGCATATGCCTACCATGTGATCCAATCATTCCATTTCTAGGAAAAATGTACCCCAGAGACTTGGATAAAAATGACTGTAGCAGCTTTCTTTGTAATGGTTCAATGCTCAAACAACCCAAACGTCCTCCAGCAGGCAAATGGGTAAACCTGGAGATGTCCATTTAATGGACTCTTCCTCAGCAATAAAAGTAATGAATTCACAATACATGGAAGACGTGCACTTTTTAAAATTTTATTTATTTATTTTTTTATTTTTACAGACTGCATTTTGATTCATTGTACACAAATGGGGTATAACTTTTCGTTTCTATGATTGTGCCCAATGTAGATTCACACCATTTGTGTGATCATACATGTACATAGGACCATGTTGCCTGTCTCATTCCACCATCTTTCATACCCCGCCCCCTCCTCCCTCTTATTTCCCTCTCCGTAATCTAAAGTTCCTCCATTCTTCTCTTACTCCCTCGCCCCCATTATGTATCATCATCCACTTATCAGGGAAAATATTTGACCTTTGGTTTTTGGGGGTTGGTTTACTACACTTAGCATGAAATTCTCCAGTTCCATCCATTTAAGACATACATGTTGAATGAATTTCAAAATAATCGTACTGAGTTATGGAAGACAGGGGAGAAGTATATTTCCTATACGATTCCATTTAAATAAATTTTAAGAAATGCAAATGAATGTGTAATGGCAGAAAACATATCAGTGGTTGCCTGGGAAGAGAGGAGCATGGGGTAAGGAAGGAAAGGAAGGGATTACTAAAGGGCAAGTGGGAACATCCAGAGACCATGGACAGGTATGCTCACCTCCTTGGTTGTGGTGATGGATCTGTAGGTGGGTACAGATGTCGAAACTTATCAAATCATACGAGGCATGATTAATTTATCAAAAGCAATCATCCTTCAATAAAGTTAGCTTATTTATCAAAAGCAATTATTCCCCAGTAAAGGTGTTAAAATGTGTGGATTATCACGTAATACGTAGATATGCACATGTTTTTTAGAAAGGACTGGAAGAATCCACACCAAGCTGCCAAGAATGCAGGACACGCAAAGGTGGAAGGAGTTGAATAAAGACTCGTACTATATATACTCCAGGATCTTTTAAATCTTTTTCAAAAATATATTTATGCATTACTTGTGTAATTTCTTTGGGGGAATTGAACTCTGAAGCATCGACCACTAAGCCACATCCCCAGCCCTATTTTGTACTTTATTTAGAGACAGGATTTCACTGAGTTGCTCAGGGCCTCACTAAATTGCTGAGGCTGGCTTTGAACTCTTGATCCTCCTGCTTCAGCCTCCCCAGCCATTGGGATTACAGGCATGCGCCACTGCACCTAACTTACTTGTATAATTTTTATCATAATAATTTTTTTTTTTTTTTTTTTTTTGCTATAGTCAAAGACAGCTTTCTACCATAGCAAAGAAAAACTCTGGCTTCAGGTCAAAGACATTTTAAATAAAAGCATAAAACCCGTCACCTCCATCTACCCCTTGGTAGAAACAGACAGGTAAGATCTAAGGTGCAAATCTTGCCCTTTGGAAAGATTTTAAAGGTGCAGAGTTATTTTTATATAGCATCTTCACATACCCTGCTCCATAAATATGCCACCCCATTTATAAAGTGTTAATAAGGGTGCGTCCTTACGTCTACAATCAGGTAGAAGCATCGGGTGAGAACTGTGGACTGAATGGAAAGAAGGGAAGAAGAAAGAGGTACTGTATCAGCTGCACCTATCCTTGACCACACATCGTGGGTTAGCTTCTAATGTCACTGCACATGGCACAGTGAACCAAGGGCTAGAGGAGGGCCTGCGTTTTGGCAAAAGGCTCACCTGCACTCAGCTAGAGACACCCCAAAAACTCCACCCCAAAGAGGGTGTGAATTCTCAGTAACCCAACCACCTGAGCCAGGCAACCACGGGGTCTTGCACATAAAACTGGTTGCAGCCCGACCTACTGGAAACCAAAAGAGCACAGGTCCTTTCGCACACCCTCCTTGTACCAGCACTGTGGTATTTCCCGAGACTTGTCCTTGTTCACCAGATCCTTCATGTGTCTTCAAAGTTAAAGTTATTAATATGCCAATTGTTTTATCCCAATTGTCTCAGGTTATGAATAATAAGGACTACAACGAACACCTATGATACCAGGAATGAATGATCATGATTGTATCTTAAAGCACAAATAAGGATTATAACTAAAACATAGTGGATACGGACTGGGTATTACCTCATTTAATCCTTGTAACCTATAACATAAGTAGCGTACTTCCTTCATTATGCAGATCAAGAAAGTGAAACTTCAGTTAGTTGAGTGATTTGCCCAATGCTGCACAGCTAGAAAAAAGCAGAGACAGATTTGAAACCAAATGTGCCTTCAGATGGGCCTAAAGGAAAATTTGGGAGGGTGTAACAGCTCATTAGAATTGTCAACTTGATTGGATTAAGAGATGCCGGTGATTAAGGAGCTTCTGGGTGTGTCCATGAGGGCATGTCTTGGAACGATTGGCAGTTGGGATAGCCAACTGAAGTGGAGCCCCTCCCTAAGCATGGGCAGTGCCACCAATAGGATGGAATAAAAGCTGGAAGAACAAGGAAGCAGATGCAGGTGCCAGCCTGGCTCTTCTGGAATGGGTTCTTGGTTGCTGCTTCCATCCTCTGAGGATATCAGACTCCCCCTTCTTCATTCTTCCAAAGTGGACTCTGCCAGTGATCCTCCAGGTAGTTTCCAGAAGCCTTGGTCTCAGACTAGGGTAGCACTGTTGATTCTTCTTGTTCTGGGGTTTCTGTGTCTTGGACTGTGCAGCTGCTGGTTCTTCCAGCTCTCCAGCTGCAGACGGCCATTGTGGATTATCCAGTTTCTGGTCATGTGAGCCAATCTAATAAATCCCCTTTCTATAATCATACTTCCTGTTGATTCTAATCCTCTAGAGAACCTTGACTAATACAGAGGGACAGGCACGAAGATGAAAAGTGGATTCTGTAAGTCAGGTATGCAAGAAAGTCATTGGACACCTTGCCCAGCCCTGTAGTGGGCATAAATTTGCATAACAAGTAGATAGACCTCAGGAAGATGAATGAGTGGGCATTGAGCCCATGGGCATCTGGGATAAGATAAGATTGTATTCAACATTTCAGGGGGAAAGTTGACCACAAAGTGTGACATGAGTTGACCACAAAGTATTTATAAAAATAAGCCAATAAGAAGCAACTGAGAGGATTCCAAGATGGCGGAATAGAGGCATCCATCATTCACCTCCACAGAACCAAACAACAAATAATAGCTGTGTTTCAATGGAGTGACTGAGGAAGAGTACTGGAGGCCTGTGAGACATGAAGACCTGGGAGGAAGCATGGAGAGAGGAACAGAGTTCACCAGCAACCCCAACCCCAGCTCCATGGTCAGGGAACTTGCCATAGCAGGACAGAGGGTGAAAGAGAGTGGGTCCCAGTCAGTTCCATCACCACAGACACCAGCAGACTGGCCGTAGGAGAACTCCACCATCCTCACGTGCTAGGAGCCCAGTGAAGGGAGCCATCCTGATGTGAGACAGATGAGACTGGACGCCAGAGGAATTTTCAGGAAGCAGCTTTATTTTAGCTGCAGTGGTACAGAGGGTGCTCATGCCTAAAAAAATCTCTGGACCAAGAGTCTGGAAATTCTTCTAAATCTCTACTCAGTGGGATGATTGCATGAGAGTGGGTGGGAACCTGCTCTTTGTCCCATATTCTTAGGTCTGACAGAGGTCTCACGGGTTCTTTTTTTTTTTTTTTTTTTTTTTTTTTTTTTTCTGCAAACCTGGCATTTATAAAAAATAGAGGAAGCTACAGACCACACTGCCCTCTGCAGAAGTTTCTGCTGGTGTCCTGTGTAAAAGATCTCTCTGACAAGAAGAGAAGCTCAATGAGGGTGGGGAGGGGGTTTCCCTGGAGAAGCTAATACGTTACAAATATGGTAGGGGGTCTCTTTGGTGGGGTACCTGGTCTGCGTCAATCTGGAATACTTATATTACTTTGCTTCAGAGAAGGACCCATATTGTCTCTCCCCAACCCACTGGAGGACAAGCCGCTGCAACCCTGCTGGACCTGGCAGTGAGGCTGTGACCTCAGCACCAAGTCCACGCAGGTCCCTGTACTCTGAGTAAAGTCAAGGCCTATCCATCTCTGCATCACTGGTATCCAACCACTTCCGGGTTACAACAGAGGTGCAAAGACCACCCATCCAGGCACACACGTGCCATACTCAAGATACTAGCCGTGTGGGAACGGGGTGCCCAAGGAACTTGGGTTCTGTGGAGGACCAGAGTTAGGATCATCAGCCTAAAGAAATGACAAAATCTGCATGGTGGAAAAAAAAAACAGGTGGGTAGAGATCTCAATTCCACACAAACACTGAAGACAAAGGCCTAGAGGGTGAGGAAGAGAATGGCTCAGGAATAATCCTCTGTTCTCCAATGCTGGAGGAAGCTCAGTGCTCCTTCCTGCTGCACCAGCTTTGAACGACTTCAACACAAAGCTCCCCACCAGGACTGGTGCCTGAAGAAGCAGATCTTTTCCCTTAAAGAGACCCTGCTGGTGTTCAAGGAGAGGTAGAGCTCTCTGATCGCATCCTCTGCAAGAGTGATTTGCATTTCCGGTATTGTTGACCGCTGGAGATCAGCTCTCCCTCCCCCAGGATGCTAGACCTCAGTGGACTTGAAAGGACCTTGCTTGTTCCCAGGTGAGTTCCCTCCATGCACCTGAGGCCACCATGACATAACCTTCATGCAAATTATGCACACAAGCAAAAAGGCTTCTTGCAAAGGGCACTACTTCTCTTTCCCAGGTAGGAAGTGCTTTCTTTCCACACTTTGGTGGCCTTGGGCCCAAAAGGCACACTTCTTCACAGTGCCCTCCAAGCACGTGGGGAGCCCTGAAGTGGTAATTACCTTAAAAAGGATTTTTTCCAAGTATCTGGCTGCAGAAAAATAACAGGCTGTCTCCCTTTCCATGCATCTCACGGAATTATGTAAATAGACCCAAAGCAAACCAGTTTAAATGATTATAAAATGGATCTCTAAGTGTTATCTGTTACCAGACAAGAATGCTAAAAAATAGAAAAGTTTAAGATCTGCTTGTCCTCAGTCACTAAGATGAAAGGATAAAATATTTAGTGAGAAATTTTTCTCAGGTGGATAATGCCTCCTGAGTAAGGGACTTCTTGGGCTTCGTTGACATGGTAGGGACAAAGATCTCACCCAAGCACAGATGAGTGGTGTCCTCCTGCAGCTCTGACCACATTTCATAAAACCACTGAAGGAAGGAACTAGATATGGAGGATGTGAAGGTGACTCGCCAAATGGAAGAATGGTTCTTAAGCTTTAGCACCTGGAAGTCTGTTCAGAGTCCACCTCTCAGAAATTCTGCTCCACGAGTCTGGGGTGGAGCTTAGAAATTTCCAAGCTTCCAGGTGATACCAACACCGGTGGTCCACGGTCCCTACTCTGAGCAATGCCGGCTCCTCACTGGGTTGTTTTTGAGGACTGCCCTGCCCTGACATACGGGGACTGTCAAACCAGGGGCCCTGCCACATCAGTTCTTAGGGTGAGTGTGTGACCAGACTGGTCAATCAGCCAAATCCAATAATTGTTCCACAAGTGAGCTGTGGTCAAGCAAAGTCCACAGGCATGCTGGGAAAGGGAAGATTTTTTTCCTTTCTCCCAAGATCTTAGGAAATAAGGACCATGTAATTTGAAGCTACAAGTGTCTTTCTTTCTAGCTGATTAGAAAAAGCCTGCCTAAAACAGAATCAATACAAAAGAAAGGAGGAAGAGAAAGAGGAAGAGGAAGGGTTGGGGGGAGGAAGAGCTGACAGTGCTCATCCTGTGCATACGGGTAACCTGGAGTGAGATTTCAGGACATCATAGTCCTGTAGGCTGGAGATGTCAAGACCCAACAGCAAGTCCATCTATTCAGAGGGATCGGATTCACCGCCTTCAGTATAAACTCAGAGTTTTACAGGGCTCATCTTAAAAGGGGTGGGCCAAATGGCGTGATTCATGCCGGAGCTTCCTCCCTGTAAGACACAACTACTTTACCTGGAACTAACGGGGCGCTATCTCCAATTTCCAAGATGGGAGGACCATCATGTTTCTGTGACCCCAGAAAAAAGCCCATGGGCTGTCTTACTACTAGGAAAGAACACATGGCTGACCCTCCTGCTCTTCTCCAGAGAGCAGCCTTAACCCTGCCCTGCCTGCCTTTCAGGTGGGTTCTCTTTGTCTTTGTCCTATAATACGATGACATCAATGGCAGTATTGCTTCCCTTTCTCAGGTGCATCCCGACTCCCGACAACAGTGAACTTCTCAGTGAAGGAATCCAACCAGATCAACCCCACTCTTAGAGCCTTATTTCTAGAATCAAATCCACAATCATGTGTGTGTGTTGCACATGCACACACACACACACACACACACACACCCCTATATAACCTTAGCCTTTAAGAGACCCCCAAGCCCGTGTGCCTGGTTAAATGCTGGGGCTCTGAACCCAGACTCATGGGATTCAGTGTCAGCTCTTTGCCTAATTTATTATTTCATTTTTCTGGATTTCAGTTTCCTTGACTGTAGAATTGAGACCATGTTAATGTTAGCAAATATTTTATAGGTATTTGTTGTGAGTTTGCAATGATTATCTCAATGAGAGCATTCAACACAGTTGCAGGTGCATAGGAGATATTCCATGCATGTTATTTATTATGACTACCATGGGAATATCAGGAAATCTCACTTCTCTAATCAATAGGCCAAAAAAATAATGCTTAATTATCATACTACACATAGTGTTATTATCTTTAATCTAGCACAACAGTGTTGAAATTTCATCTTGTCCACTCTTAACTCAGGTATGTCACCCCCATCTGACTCCTTGTATTGTGAAAATATTAAATGAGTGAATGAATCAATAATAATGATCTTAACCACCATTAAATGAGAACCTATAGCCAGGCACAGTGGTGCATGCCTGTAATCTCAGCAGCTCAGGAGGCTAAGGCAGGAGGATTTTGAGTTCAAAGCCAACCCCATCAAAAGGGAAGCATTAAGCAATTCAGTGAGACCCTGCCTCTAAATCAAAATACGAAAAAGTGTTGGGGATGTGGCTCAGTGGTCAAGTACCCCTGAGTTCAATCCCCAGTACCCACCCCCTAAAAAATGAGAACCTATTCTATACAAAGCACTTCGCAAATTTTACATAGTCATCAAAACAACCCTACAGAGTAGGTGTCACTTGCTCATTGGAAAAACGAGGGAAATCAATGATCAGAGAGGTTAAATAACTTGCCTAAGTACAAATAGCTGGTGATAAGTGACCTTTTCCCACTACACCAGCTTTCGCCAACCCCCCCCCCTTTTTTTTTTTTCCCCCCTTTTTTGGTACTGGGGATTGAACCCAGGGGCACTTAAGAACTGAGCCACATCCCCAGCCCTTTTTTATTTTTTATTTTAAGACAAGGTCTCTCTAAGCTGCTTGGGACCTCACTAAGTTGCTGAGGCTGGCTTTGAACTCATGATCCTCCTGTCTCAGTCTCTCAAGCCACTGGGATGACGGGTGTACCTCACAGCCCCGGGCTTCTTCAACCTCTTTTTAAAAGAAAAAAATAATAAATTAAAACTATTGTAGGCCCTTTGGGACTTTTTAATCATTTTAGCAATGATAAATAAGATTTTTCTTTTCTTAAATGTTCTATGATATCACTATTAAGCATAAATATATTTATAAGTATAAATATAGTCAATAGAAATAGAAAATAATGCTAAAATATTAAATAAGATACTCCAAAGATCATATTACAATCTTCATAAGACTAAGACAAATTTTGCCTTGTCCCCATTTAACATAGGACGTAAGGCCAGCAGATATAAATTATTTGGGAAAGAAAAAAATATGAGTTGATTTCAGGACTGAATTTTACAAAGTTGCAAGACATCCAAAAAAAAAGACAAAAACTCCTTTTATGAACTGATGTTTGGAATTCCAAATTTCGTGCTTTTTTTTTTTAACATATAATTGTTCTAAATGATAAGATGCAAGAAAAGGTTTCTAGCCGAAACTTGCAAGCACTTCTCTGCAAATAACACATCGCAGGTGTGGAGAGTCATTATTCTCAATAAATGAAAAAGCTAAATTGGGTATAATTGTCACTATATTTTCTATTTTTAACATTGGTGTGGAGGGATATTTTGGCATACCGAAAAAGACTTTTTTTTTAAATCAGTTGGATGCAACTTTCAGATCTGGTGAAGGTCAGTCTGAAGTAAATTTGGAGTCCATTAGGATATTTTTATTCCTTATAAACTTGCTACACTTCAATATCATTGATCTTCATACTTTCCATTGTGTTAGGCTCTATTACAGGTGTACATTAAATAATTTACGACTGACACAAACACCAAATGACCCCAGAAATTCACCCTCGAGATGACTGAGACCAGACTTCTCTTACTCCCAGTGGGAAGGAAAAGCCACACCCCGTAATCCATGGCATCTTCTCAGCCTTGGCAGAGAGCACTGCAACTTCCCGTGTGCCCAAGGCCTCCAAGAGTGCTGAGCTGGCATTGCGGACTCTCCAGCCAACCGCTGGAGCACCTCTGGTCTGTTTATCCCCCCACTGACACATATCCCTTATAGAAAGAAAATGCAATAAGGAAACATACATTCACCTGTACGTTCTAGAACTCTCTGGCCCCATTCTTTTAAGTTGGAAACAAAGTCTGCTTCTTGTGCAAGAAAATTCAAAATGCTTCTGTTATTCTGAGCCTCCAGTGACCTTCTGCAAAAGTCCCATGTGGTAGGAGGAAGAGATAGAGACAGCCAAGACTTGCGTCTAACAATTAGGTTTGGACCAATGCAGATGATGGCAGTAAAAAACCTATGGGCATAACTCACCAAGCAGATGGCCTGAAGGACAACCCAACTAGGGGTCAAGCAAAGGACGGTGGGGAAAGAGGGGAGATGAGGGGTTAAGGAACTTGAGTGTAAAGCTAGTTGTGTGAATTGGCCCAGTGACAGGGGATGGAGGAAGCACCGGGAGCTTAAGCCAGCAGGTGAGCAGAGTTGAAGAGAGTCACAGAAGTGTGGAGGTGGGGGTGTGCTTGCCCTTGGGCAGTACAAGTCAAAGGGGACATTCTGTAGGGACGCTCCCTTTCATGTCAGCTCCCTGTGTCCCTAAAGGGAAATAGCTTGGTTTCCAAGAGCTTCTACCCATGGAGAGCTAACAGGGCTAATCCTCCAGAGAAGAGGTGGATGAATCTACAGAGGAGTTTAGATGGGAGACCTTCTTGACCAGGATGAAAAGCAGGGCTCAAGAAGGTCTCGAATCCAGACTTGGACTTTCTCTCCAAATGAGGTTAATATAACACAGTCTCGGAGAGCGGACTGTGACAGGAAAGAACGATGTGTATCTTGGGATTTAAAATTTGTTCTCCATGTTGGAGACCTTCCAACTCTCCTGTAGATTCATCCACCTCTTCTCTGGAGGATCAGCCTTTTGGACTCATCTCCAGACACCACCCCCATTGCCAGGGTGAGGACAGGGAGAGTGAGGGGCCAGAGTGCCACATTTCAGGAAGCCCCAGTTCTCTGGGCCATGTAAGGACTCCAGCCTTATCCTGAGAGCAAGGGCCTCCTTCAACATTGATCCCTAGAGGCCTGGCTGGCCTCATCCTCCTCCCAACCTTGCCTGGGTCCTCAGATTTCTCATTGGCTCTGCCAGTGGGGACTTGTGTAGGAAGCCAGAGAGAAGATGAATGGTGAGGTCAGGTCATTTGACCCCCTGGTTCCTGCCCTTTGAGGTCACCTCCCATCAGGCTGTGGCCACACACAGGTCAACACCACACCGAGGGCACTTGCTCTCTCTCCTTCCACTTGTCCCTTGGACGCTCCAGGAGGTACAGTTGGCTGTCACTAACCAGATAACTGCATTGTTCCACGCATCTGCAGAGTCCTTTGAAAATAAACTCTCCTTGAATAATCTTATTCTGAGCGCACCATCTTCCTCCTGTCGAGACCCTGATGATACATGTCCCTCATCCACGCTTATAGTGTACCATGAATTAATATTTCATGAATCCAGTAATTACCTTATGAATAGCCCAACTATACCACATCGTACCTTTCCACATTAAAAGCATTAATTATGTAAATGGAAACATTTCTTTTCAACAGCTCATTTTTGCCGGGCTGTTTTGGCCTCAAAAAACACAAGTTGTCCCAGCCTTTCCTAATTCCTGTGAGACCATGATGTCCACAAAATTTCATCCATTAACCGTAATGCATAATAATTCAGAAAATAGGTTTTGGAGTTAGAAAGACTTATATGCAAATTCCAGCTCCTCGTGGTCTTCCCAGCCTTTGACTTTGGACAAGTCTCTTACCTGAGCAGAGAGGCTCCAACTGTTGACTGATTTTCTGGTCCTTCCAAAATTGGACTTTCCCTCTGAAAATATTTCCCACGCCTGTATCTGAGCTCAGCATCACTGTGAGGTGACCCAGGACAGCACCTCACTGTTACCATCAAACACAGCAGGTCTTATTTTAAATCAAAGCTCTTGGTTCCTGGGAAAATCATACACACCACATTCACTGGCTCACACCTTCCCTTGCCAACTGACAGTATTGCATACACCTGGAGGAAGCAAAGTTGGGGACCTAATCCACCGGGGCAAGATGTTGGAAACAACAAAATGTGAGCTATTTTTGAAATGTTTCCTTCTCAAACCCTCCCACTCTCTATGCTATCTGGCCGAGGTGTGAATGGCTGATTTCAGCAGGTATCGGTAACAGATGGGACCAGCTAATTATGGCTCCTGCACATGAGTAGAGATAAAGTTGTTAATTGCTAATTGTACTCTTCTCCTAGTTCCCACCACAGGGCGCTGGGCAGAGGCCACTTCCCAAACCAAACACAAACATGGCCTGCGCTCCTGGCTTGAAGGGAAGTGTGGCGAGCAGTTGGATCACTGCATCCTGCACATGCCAGCCATTCTCTCGGGTTGTCAGCGAGCAGCGTCTAGCAGGGAGAAGATGCTCTAGGCTGACTGCAGAAGGCTGTGCTAATAATGAAAGCTCAGCATACAGGTAGCAAAGGCCACTTTCCCACCAGACAGTGACATCTGGACATTGCTTCCTTTGTGCTTTGGGGTAAACTTAGCTCCCCAGAACTCATGTAATACCGAGGTCTCTGGACACCAGCTGGTCGGCGCCTCCTGAGTGGACACTAAAATGTGCTGCCATCCAGAACCTTCCTCTAGCTTCCACGCCTTAAGACTGCATCCTGTGGTAGTCACAGAATTTTCATCTGATCAGCAGCTCTTAGGGATCCCTGCTGCCCCATTCCTCGTCAATGAGTTGGAGAAATGGCTCAGGTGTACATAGACCCTGCATGTAACAGAATGGTCCATTCCCCCTCAGCCACAGTGATTGGCTCAGGGCTGAACCATGTGATACCAGTTCAACCAATCAAAGGCCCTGAAAGACTTCAGCTGAATTCTTCAGAAAGAACATTCTTTGGAATTTGTGTCCTACTGTAAGCAACTAAGCCACCAGTCCTGCTCGCCACCCCACCCCACCCCCATCTCTCGCTCTCTGCTAGTGGTACCTGCACCACATCTGCTTATCTGCTTGACAGGTGCCATATCCCCTTGGCCAACAGCTGTAATGGACAGTTTCCAGCGTCAAGCATTTGTATCTCTCTTCTCTGCCCGAAGGCTTTCACTGGTACACCGCGACACTCCTCCGCTATCTTAGATGCAAGAACTGGGATGTTCCCAGGCAATCTGCAGCCAATGAGAAATGGAAACGGTAAATAAATTCCCCCAGGTCCTTGTCCCCAAACAAGGCGATCCTGAGCACACCTCACATACTGGCTCAGAGGATTTCAGCTCGGCTTTGCCCACCGAGGTCCCGAGGTCGCCTGCTCACCGGGGCAGCTTTTATTGCCTTTTCTCCCATCTCTGTCTCGTCCTTCCTACTTCTTCACTTGAGTATCCCGAGATCACCTCCTGTGTGTGTTTGGTGTTTTGAGAAGCAGGTGCCAAGATGAGATTAGATATGTGGAGAAATACCTGCGAAGGCAAAAGAAAGGGGAGTGAGAAAAGATGGAAAGAACCTTCGGGCCACAAAACAGGACTCGCTGTGGAGGAGACAGGAAGGAGCAGTGGGTGTGCAGAAGTCACAGACCAAAGCACTGTTTTCTTTTGTTTGTTCGGTTTGGGGTGTTTTGATTTGTTTTGTTTTGTTTTTAATTTTTAATTTTGAGCTAAGTTGCTCTGGGCCTCGCTAAATTGCTGAGGCTGGCCTTGAACTCGTGATCTTCCTGCCTCAGCCTCCCAAGCCCCTGGGATTACAGGCATGTACCACTGAGCCTGGCTGAAGCATAATTCTAAGGACGGATGCAGCTAATGAGTCAAAGCCACCTGCCAGTCCTCTGACACCTTGCAGGAATGAGCCTGGCTGAATGGCCTTGCCGTGCTCCGGCATGAGCTGGGAAATGTGACTTTGACTTTGAACATGGTGGTGGATCCGAAGGGTGAGGGCAGACCTGTCAGTCAAGAGGTACTTCTTGCAGCAGAACAGCTGAGCATTGCATTTTCAGGACCACATCTCCCAAATTAACAATCTGCTTTTTGTGATGGGGGTGGGGGTGCTGGTGATGATGGTGAAAGTGGTAGTGGAACCCAGAATACTTAAGAATGAAACATATGTAGAAGAAAGTAAGGTCAAAGGTTATCACTTCAGTACCTGGAGCCAGCCATTCCTGATGTCAATGCCTATCTGATGTTACAGCTAAATGAGCCAATGTATCTCTTTGTCTACTGATCATGTATTTGTAGTTGATGTTTAAGCTAGCTAGAGCTGATTTCTCTTGACCGCAACCAAAAATGTCCAGCTTGGTGCAGACATCCTAGATATCAATTTTGACTAGTATTGATTTGAAATTCATTTTGCTTCCATTGCAATTGGGGAGTCAACCATGGCGCAGGGTTGACTTCCCTAAACTTTTGTTACCATAATCCTTGACCTTCATCTTTCTCCCTCCTCGGAATACCCAGTATGTTCTCCAGCTTGGAGCTCCTTGGGCAGGGGGAACACATGCTTCTCCATGCATGCCTGGGTTTCTGATGAAATCTCGCCATCCTTCATGGCATGCAAAACAGACTGGCGGGTGTTAACTGCAATGTCAATGTAGCCAACGGTCTTCCCCTGACAGGGTCAGGCATCCAAGGCAAGGGAACGAGATGCTCAGAGACAAACATGACCAAGGATGAGCAGAGCAAGGAGATGCAGCCCACTTTCAATGGCTCATTCCGGAAGTGAGGCAAATAGACCTACCTGGGGACAAAGGGACCCAACCAACTCAGCTGGTTTCAGACACATCAATTCTAAAACAGAAAAGCTTCTTTGGGCGCTAACAAAGGATGTAAAACAAATGCCCCCTTTGTGCCCCCTTTATATTTCTTCCTTTATGACTCCATACAGTCTCTGAAGCCCACCTTCCCTTTATTTATAGTCGCACAGGTAAAGGGGGACCAGGAGGGGCTTCTTCTGTGAGGAACAGGATGGGTTGGAGTTAGGGAAGCCATTTGCTTAGAGAATCAGCATTTCCTCAGGCGGTGAGCCACCTCTGTACAGTCACCTGCCCCTGGGTTATCTGAAACAGTCTCCCATGACCACCAGTTCCTGGGAGTCAGACCTCTGCATCCCACTGCTCAGCCAAGCCTGATTCTGCTAACCATGGATGGCTTTCCACAGCCTCCCACCCAAAAGAAATCCCATTTAAACGTACAAAGAGCCAATAGTAATAATAAGGATGCTACCAGATACTGGGTTCAGACAGCAAGCAGAAACGGGAGACAGAGGCACATCGTTTTCTCTTTAGTTTGATGGACACGAACACCATATGGTTGTAAGAAATCAAAGAACATTTCTTCCAGTGCCCAGCCAGAAGGGGAAGACAGAAGCCACATGCTCTTTGTACACAATGTCATTCTGCTGCGAGACATGTGCTTCTAAATCTATGTCTCTTGGGAAAATAAGGCTCACTTCTTTTGAGCTGTAAGTAATTAACAAGTGGGGATTTGTGTGTCTCTTACACGGAGCCCACTGTCCCTGGGCTCTGCAGTTGATGGCAAGGAACTGCAACACGGAGGACTTAGGGCCTCCCCCTACCCTTGAACCTGGAAAAGGAGCTGGCAAAAGAGAACTCAGGTGAGGGAGCTGCTGAGGGAGACAGAAATCTTGGCAAAGCTCTTTTCTTTGTGGGTAGAAAGTCTGGTTGGGGGAAAGGACCAACTGTTCCTTCTCCATTCCCAGGGAGTGGAGGTTACTTGAGGCCTTGCAATTTGTTGGCCAGAAGGATCCGCTCCAGCTGCCAGGCTACAGTTATCAATCCAAAAGTGCTTCTGAAAATGAGGCCAGAACCCACGTTAATGAAGCCTAATTGCCTCAGAGTTATTGTTGGATTAATTAGCAATATTGCCAGTGGCCCATGTGCACAGGGTCAGTAAAAATTTATAGTGAGTCACATTTAAATAATTTCACTCAATTCAACCAGCATTTGTTCTATCTGCTAAGCAGAGTCCTGGGCAGACCCAATGTGACAAAAGGGACTGAAGTGGACATCAAAGGACAGGGATTTTGAGCCAACTACCAAATACAAGTCATATAAGAGTAAGAAAAATTTTTATTTATTCCTCCATCTGTAAAATAAAGGGAATGTACTCAGTGGTCTATCAGTATGTTTCAATTCTAAGACAAAGTCTATATTATCTTTGAGAACTTAAAATGTAAAATAAGGTAAGGAAGATATACATAGGAGAAAAAAAGTATTAATTCCATGAATGCATTCAGTCACAAATGTTTATTGATCTGTTTCTACCAGTTATCTGCCATCATTAACAAGCACCACGCAAAAGACCATAAGATAAGCTTACCTTCAGGCACTTACAGACCCTGGATGGAAACGGAGAGCAAATGCACAGTTAAAACAGGCACAGAGCAGGGAGCTTCTACACTCAGCTGGGAGAGTGGCTAAGAGTTGTCACAGCAGACGGCATCATGCTGAGAAATGAAGAAGAAAAGAAGACACATCATCAAAGAATACAGAATTTGATAAGACAGAGAGTCATGGAGAAAGCACGGGTGAGGAGTGAAGGTGTGTTCTAGAACGAGAAACGGGTCAGGAGAGGTGCCTTGGAGTGAGGTGACAGAAGAGCATCTTAGCTCGGAACTCAATTCTGGAAGCCAAGAGAATCTCCAGAAATACGACATGACCTGATCAGATTTTAATTCTTGAGCATGAAGAGGCAGTGAGGAGCTGAATTGCTGGTCGAGAAGGGTACAGACAAGGGAACCAGTTGGGAGACTTTCATAAGTAGCTGGATAAGCAATGGAGGTGGCCTGTCCCTGGGCATGAGAACAGAGAGAAGAGATGTGCAGAATGGGATGTTTCCATGGCGGATACTCTAAAGCTCCATGATTGACACGACGTGGGAGATCCACCGTGTAGGGTGTCCATCATGATTCCCAGAATCCAGATCTGGGGTGTCTTGAGGAAGTGGGTGCCATTTAGTAGACAATATGACAGGAAGAAGTGGTTTGGGTGGAGACTTAGTTAGATGAGGACATCTCTCCCTTGGTGAGTCTGAGTCCCATACACTGACTGGTATCCTAAGACTCAGGCCCAGCAGGGAGCTGACAGTGTGAACACTATCAATATATGTGAAAGAACAGTCTGTGGAGGATCATGAGGAAGATTGAACCCAGAAGCAGGAAGTAATCCAGGAGGACCTGAGTCCACAGAAATACATAGTAAAAGGGAAGGAGTGGGGTCAAAAAGATGAGGACAGAAAGGTGTCCATCGTCACAGGAAGTTGTCCTTCTGTTGGGAATGGTGTCGGGGGGATAGATAAAGGAAAGTTGGGCTCAATCAGTGCACACAGTAAGCAGGTGTGGAAATATCACACAGAGTCCCGTTAATACACACAAGAAGAAAATGTGGGAAGTAATTAAAGAAAGAATCAAAGAAAAGCGTCTGTTGGATTTGGCTCCATGGAGTTCACTGCTGATCTTAGCAAGGGTTCTCTGTGAAGAGGTGAAATTCAGACAGCCGGGCACCCAGGAAATCCTCCATCTGTGAGGGGTGTCCCAGGAAGAACAGGCAACTCTTCCCAGCAACTGAAATGTAAAATAGAGACCATCCAGGGCACTGTCCCCAGAAGATTGAAGAGTGTGTTGTTTTCCAACAAGGCAGAAAAGTGAGCTTGTTTCTAGATAGAGAGTAAAGAGGCAATGAAAAAGAGGGTGAAGATAAAGGAAAGTTGCTAACTGACAAGGAGGTCCAGGATCCAAAACCAGCGTTGAGAGATCCATGCTAAACCAGAGGACTTTGCTTTCTCTGCAACAGGAAGTAAGGAAGAAATTAAGACACATAAAATTTTAAATGCATTAACGCAGCAAATCAGGGGACAGCCTCCCCCAAGAGCCCTTGGTTTTCTCAAGAAAGGGTGGGATTGGGAAATGGCAGCCGTGTGAAGCAAGGGGTAAACTGTTGAAATGGGGCACCAGTGGGAACAGGAGGAATAACTGCCAAAGGACGAGGGTCACCGGCCTGTACGAATACGTAGCAACAAATTCCATCATTGTTTACAACTATAATACACCAATATAAAAATGTGAAAAAATTGAAGCCGGACATGGTGGCACATGCCTATAATTCCATCAACTCGGGAGGCTGAGGCAGGAGGATTGCAAGTTTGAGGCCAGCCTCAACAACTTAGTGAGGCCCTGTCTCAAATTTTGGAAATTGAATGGACTTGGCATGTAGCTTGGTGGTAAAGTGCCCTTGAGTACAAGCCCTAGTACCAAAACAAGCAAACAAACCCAAAAATCGAACAAATTGAACTTTTAAAATCACTTGGTAAAACACATTTATTGTTGAAAATTCATTTAAACATAAAGAATAAAAATAAACACATCAGTAATCCCAAAAAGAAGAGATAATTATAGTCAGTATGTTGGAATATATCCCTGAAGAGAGAGAGAGACAGAGAGAGATGGGGGTGGGGAGAGAGAGAGAGGGAGAGATAGACGGACAGGCAGCAGATAGAAGATAGATAGATACATAGATACACAGAAGAAATAAGAACACAAATGTTAGTATTCATTGTTAATATCTATTGTGAGAATAGATAAAGAATATGCAGGTGGGTTTGTACTATTCTTTTCATTTTTCTATAAGATTGAGATAGATGAAACTTAAAAACTAAAAAATTAATTGCTTTAAATTTGTTAAATGGTCATAGTACAAACTTCGGGGTTCACTGCCCTATCTAATACTCTATCTAACATAAAGTCCTTATTTTGTCAGGTAAATAGCACTTTTCCTTGACTTCTATTGATGTTGATTTTCTCCCACATTTTAAACATTTCTTTGGCCAGTTACCAGTTTGAGGTCTCTTGAGTTACGAATCTCAGAAGGAACAATCGTGAAAAACGGGGTCTACCAGCTGGCACAATTCAGCTTCTCTTGAGGTCGTCATCTGAGACTTGTTCTTACTTCTAGGAAATGGGTCATAGGAAGGCTTTCATCCCTAGAACGTCTTGTCCTACTGTTAGCTTCTCCCCCAGGTCATTTTAAAGTATGTCGCGCTAACAGGCCATTTATTAAAGACCAACGCTGCTGCCCAGCAGGACTTGTTCTGAGCTGCCTGGATGACCAGGCGCCTCTTGGTGGTCCATGGGGGACGTTCTTCCAAGCACCCCGCTCCATGTATTCTGACAGTTGACCTTCCAGGGAAGCTTTTTTTTCCTATTCCCCTAGAATGATCTGGTAGAATATAGGGCAATTGCAAAATGCCAAAATACAGTATTTGGGCAGAAAGTAACAATGACAGAGGTAGCGAATGCTGTTTCCCCACAAGAAGAACACACTGCCATCAATGGGCAAAGAGAGAGGAGCGCCCACTGCCTCCCCCTCGCTCATCTGTGTGTTAGAATAGACCCTTGGTAGGAGCCTACCTGCGACAAAAGTCCTGCTGGGTTGCAGAATAGGAAGGGTCATGGCCACCTCCTCATCCATCAAGCAGCCAGGAGGGCCGGGGGTGCAGGAAGCCTCGGCTGGGTCACCTGGAGCATCAGTGCCCCACCCACCCGGCCCAAGCTGCCACACAAGGCACTCCATTTCTCAAGTTCGCCAAGACAGGAGAAAGATTAGGGAACTCAGAGAAGTCTCATCATTCCAAAATAACGACCACCTGAATGAGCACCTACTACATCCTTGCTTCCGCTCCCAGTGCTGTGCACGCTACCTCGCTTCCTCCTCAGAACACCCCAGTGGGTAGAGAATGTTATTTTTTTTTTTTTCCACAGACCAGGAAGCTCATGCACACAAAGGTTAAGTAGCTTACTTAAGTTTGCATGGCTAGGAAATGACAGGCAGGGTTCCAAGCCAGACAGTCGGTTCCAGGGAATGCATTCTTCCCCACCCCCCATTTTTTAGGGGGGTATATATATATATATATATATATATATATATGTGTGTGTGTGTGTGTGTGTGTGTGTGTGTGTGTGTGTTATCTATATATGTGTGCATATGTTATATATGCACATTATATATACATATGTGTATTAACATACCCATATACCTATATGTCTAGACATAGCATATATAATATCTACATATGTATATATGTTTTATTGGTGCATTATAGTATCGGGGTTCATTGTGACATAAGCATGCATGCAGGGAATATAATTTGCTCCACTTGTTGCCAATGCTTCCTCTTTCCCTCCCCTCTGCGCCCCTCCCATCTTCTACCCATCTTCCTCCTATTTATTTTTTAAATTGGTGTTTTATAGACATATATGGAGGTGAGACTCACTGTGGTATATTCATGCACGCGCAGAGCATGGTTTGGTCAGTTTCCTTCCACTATTGCTGCATTTCCCGTCCCTCCTCCCTTCGCCTGGATCCCCTTCCTCCGTTCCACTGAGCTCCCTTCTGTCTTCATGGGGTGCCCACACACATACAGGCTTTTTCTTCCTGATTTTGCTCTAGCTTCTGCATGTGACATACAGTGTGTTCTTAATCACTATGCTCACTGTTCTGCTCCTCAAACATAGACTCACAACACTCTGCAATGCATTTTGCAACATAAATATACCTAAAATGAATGAGTAAACAGAGGGATTGAGCATCTCCTCTGGGAGAACTGAAAAGTTCACCATCAAAACCCTTAACACTGGCTGATAGAAAACAATCATGAATGATATTTACTGGACTTCAAAATAATGTTCTGGAGAATGAAGAAGTAAAAGCACTTGTTCCAGTTAATGGTCATTATGGCCTCACAGTTACCTCCCACCAGAGCAAGTGATGTGTGAATAACATGTCCACAGAGACCTGGGGCTTCCAGGCCAGGCCCCACCAGGTCAGAAGCTAAGCCAAACCTTTCCTGCACAAAGGCCTGCAGTCCTGGCTCAAACTGTACATTCGTTCCAGGCCTCGTTTGAATAGGTCTATTGCTGAACTTGCCATGTGAAGTTCAGTCTGCATTTGTTTTTTTAGGTTCCTAGGACATGAGTTGATTGAATTTGTATTGACTTATTTTTTAAGAATTTATAAGAAATTTTGGTCAGGATTTGGTAAGTTGAAAGGGTAAAGAATCTCCTGCTCCAACTTCTCATTCTTCACTGACACAATAATTGCTTGGAAACATAGATTTGAACAACTTACTTCTTTGCTTAAACACCTCCAGGAGTAACTTGCACATATCGGAGGAAACATCTGAACTTTGACATTTTGGGATTGGCTTATTTCACTTAGCATGATAGTCTCCAGTTCCACCCATACACCAGCAAATGCCATAATGTCATTCTTCTTTATGGCTGAGTAATATTTCACTGTATATGTATTTCTTTATTCATTCATCTGTTGAAGGGCACCTAGGTTGGTTCTATATCTTGGCTATTGTGAACTGTTTTCTCTGATATGCGGAAGCTAATCCAAAATGGCGGGGGGACAAAGAGAGGAAGAGAGAGAAAGGAAAGAAAAGGGAGTGGGAATTTCATCAAAATATAGGAAAGACCTGTAGAATAGATGAAAGGGATCGAAGAGGAGGAAGAAGGGACAGAAAAGGGAGGAACAATGGAGTGAAGCTGACTGAATTTCTGCATGTGCGTGCGTGGATGTGGCACACACCAAGCATTGGGTGTGTCTACAGAACACTAATTAAAAAAAAAAAAAAGTAAAGTGTAAATGGATTGGAGAGAAATCGGTGGGGTGGAGGGAGGGAGCATGGGCAGGGAGGATGGTTAGGGACTCAATTGGAGTGGGTCTTAGCTCATGATCTGTCCTGGTGCTGTGTATAACTAAAAGAGAATAAAGTTTTTAAAAATTTTTAAAACCTCCAGGAATCCCACATAAAGGTTCACGTTCAACTCTCTAGTCCAATGTGAAAGACTTGCCTAACACAGGTCCTATCTTTCCAAATTCTCTCAGCATCTTTTCCTCCAACAAATCCTAGTCTTCAGCTCGACCACTTTTCCATTTTTCTACCAGTATTTCATGCTGCATTCCTTTAAGTTTTAGAATTTTTGTATGTTCTTTCTTCTTAGAGTGCCTTATTTTTTTTTTTTTCAGTGCAAGGGATAAAACCCAGGGCCTAGCACTTCCTAAATAAGCCCTCTGTCACTGAGCTACACCCCCAGCAGGCCCCCATCCCCAACCCCAACTTATAATTTTTATTTTGAGACAGGATCTTGCTGAATTGCCCAGGCTGGCCTCAAACTTGAGATCCTCCTGCCTCAGCCTCCTGAGTAGATGGGATTACAGGTGTGCACCACCACACTGGGCTCTTAGATTGTCTTTCTCCTATGTATACCGATGGTACTAGCTATCCGCTATGGATACATCGATATGCAATGCTAAAGATAGCCCCTGAGAGAAGTCTTCCACGGCCCCCTTCACTCACATCCTGGATAAGCTCCTATTAGACTTCTCTGTGCTTCTGTGCCCAGTGCATTATGTCTACATAGCTGCACGCCTGTGTCTGTGCATATGTGTGATGCGTGTCTGTATGTGCATATACGTGGATAGCTTAGCACAGAGGCTGAGAGAGCCCCAATCCACATTTGTGGAATTAACATGTCTCAGAAAGTGCAGACCCAGCAGGAGGAAAATAAAATCTTACTCAAATAAAAATGGAACTTGAGATCTGATCATTGGTGGGGGCAGGGGGAGAGAAGAACATAAACCCAAACGGAAGATTTTCCTAAAAGCTCACGATGAGTGAACAGCTTCATTGAAAGAGACTGAGAAACGCCGAGAGAGGGAGACACATTTTACCTTAATGCAAGCCCTGGGCGGAGAGGAAGACGGCTTAGATGCTGGGGAGAAGGTGCAATTGTTGTAACAAAGTGAAAGAAATTTAGCTTTGAAACAAGGGATCCCGAGTGAAAGAAGAGTTAAAATATTTATAAGGATAAAAGTGAGTGCTACATTATACACTAACCAACGGGCCATGCAGTCTCTGAGCAAGTCTCTGGAGTGAAGCTTTTGAAGTTCTCTCTGAAGAGGCAGAGTGAGCACATCTACAGGCCGACGCAGTCTCTCTCCCCAACAAAATCGAAAACTCTCCTCTAACATTGTACATATTTGTCCTTGCTGTCTCCAGCAAATCCTTTGTCTGCTGAGCTTTAAAGGGGAAAAAAAAGAAAAGAAAAGAAAAGAAATAGGAAAGAGAAATCCTATTTAACCAACTTGCAGAGGTTATCTCCTGATAATTGAGCTTGGAACGAGGCAAGCTGCCTCCTCTCTGCCAAGGTCGTGGGTGCCTCTTGGCCAGACATCAGGTAAAGGGGCAGGAGTTCAAGGCAGGGTAAGTGGCCCTCCTCAATCATGGCTGCTTCAGAACCATTTGAAAGAGACTGCTTTCTTCCTGGAATGCCTAAAAATCTTCAGAGCCCAGGGGATGACAGCTGAGATTGAAAACTCAAAAAAAAGATCCAAGAAAAACCAGCCCGCCCTGGCTAGTGATGCAGGAGTTATTAATTGCAGAGACACCGCATGATGCTCACAATAACCAAAAGAAAACTAGGCACTAGTGTCGTTTATGGGAAGGACAGGTGCATGCAAATGAGGAAGATCTGAGAGATGACTGCCAAGAACCAGCCCCGTGATCCGGTTCATTCCAGTAGTCGCCGCCCACATCCCCATTCATAGAGGGGTTTGCATGAGAACACAGAAAATAATGTTTTCTGGATGTTTACAATGTCCCTGGGACTTTGACGTATTTTATTTTGCTTCATTCTCCCCATAACCCTGTCAATGAGGCATGATTCTCTTCAGTTTCTAGTAAAGTCTCAGAAAAGTTACCTGCTTAATGTCATGCATGCAACCAGGAATCTAGAGGGCTTGGATTTGAACACAGGTCACTTCATTTAAGAAATATTTCTTGCTGGGTAAGGCGGCGTATGTCTATAATCCCTTCGACTTGGGAGACTGAGGCAGAATCACAAGGTTGAGGCCAGCCTCAGTAAGTTAATGAGGCCCTAAGCAACTGAGGGAGACCCTGTCGCTAAATAAAAAATAAAAAGGGCTGCGGATGTGTCACTGGCAATCACTGAGGGCCTGTTTGGGATTTAGACCATGAAGGTCACAATACAACCAGCGTCATAAGGGAGTGGAGACTCCAGTAGTTAGGTCAGCCAAGGATTAGTGGGAACAAAACTCTCTGCCAGTATTTTGGGTCCAGCTTCTGCTCTTTTCCTGATCCACCAAGCACCATGGCTAAGTGGTTAAGTGCCCCCGGGCTCAATCCCTAGGACCAAAAAAAAAAAAAAAAAAAAAAAAAAAGAGGAAATATTTCTAATCTCTATTATACTATCTAAATCCCAGTCCAGATAACAAAGATATAAAAGCAAAAAAAATAACATTTTAAAGTCTCAGTGAACTTTAACCTAGAAGAGAAAAAGGCTCACAAAGAATTACACTACAGAATATCGAGTTAAATTTAAAGTTAGCACTAAAAATAAAGAAGACAGCTACCTTCCAGGGATGGGATACTGGAAGAATTCTGAAGTGAGATGCCTCCAGAGATGCCTCACCTCGCCAGGAAGTTCCAGCCTAAAGCTCAGATCTTTCAACCCAAAACTAACAGACACAGGAGAAAACGAGTGCCAGCTAACGTTTGAGGGCTTACTACCCTGAGACCCACATGCAAGAGCAAAAGAAAGAAGAGAGAGAGAAACGGTTGGATACCCTCCCTCGTACAGTGCGGGACCCTAGATGTTCACTGCAGAAGAGAAAAATGAAAGACCTCCACTCTGCGCAAATAGGATGGCCACGCCCATAGGATAGCCACGCCCACTGACATCAGTCACGCAATCACAGTGTGGATACTAATGAATTCCATGAGGGCCCACTCTTCTCTGAAGGTTGGGGGACACAGGGGAAGTAACAGAACCGGGATAAACTTTCCAGTTCCCTACAGTACCCAAGAAATGGAAATGAAAGAAGTTCTGTTGTTTGGGAAATGAGAAATTCAGTCAAACTAACAAGCTGGGAAATGTAGAGACTAAGAATTGAAGGTAGCCTCAATAGATGAACGGATTAAGAAAGTGTGGTATACCCAAAGGACTTAAAATCAGCATGCTACAGTGTCGCAGCCACATCGGTGTTTAGAGCAGCGCAATTCACCATAGCTAAACTATGGAGCCAACCTAGGTGCCCTTCAACAAATGAATGGATAAAGAAAATGTGATATATATATATATATATATATATATATATGTATATATGTGATGGACTATTACTCAGCTCTAAAGAAGAATGCAGTTAGAGAATATCATGTTAAGTGAAATCAGAAAGTCAAGGGTGGAATGTTCTCTATCATATGCAAAAACTAAAGCGCAGTAAGGGGGAAAAAGAGTGGGTCAGATTTCCTAAGGAGAGAAGGAAGATGAATGGAGAAGAAGGAGGGGAAGGGAGAAGGGACAGGAAAGGGAAGAACATTCCAAATGGATTCAATAGAATGACATTATGTACATGCATAAATATACAACAGGGGATTCCACCTTTATGTATATCTATAAAGCACCAATTAAAAATATATAAATGAGTGGGAGGTAAACCAGCGAAGTAGCAGAAAGGGAATAGGGGAGAGGGGAGGGGAGGGAAAGCCAGGGAGGGACTGGAGACTGAAATAGAGTAAAGTAAATTCCACGTGTGTGTGATTGAACCCAACCATGATGTACAACTATAAGGCATCAGTTTAAAAAAAAAAGAAAAGAAAAAAGAATTGGGGGCAGGAGAGCAAGTTCCAGCAGTCAAGTTCTGCTGGAGAAGCCCCTGGAGCTTCCCAGGCCACTTCTTGGGCTGAGACAAGGCCCTGTGCCCAGCACAGGTCTGATTGGCGGGATCTTCCTGATGGTAAAGGGAAGAGGAGGAGAGTGGAGCTGGACACTCCCTCACCAAGGCTTTTCTGCCATCATCTCCTGGCTGGGTTTGTTTCTGGTCCTTCCTTTACCCACAAATGTCTCCCCAGCCTACACCACAGAAAGTGGATTCTGGAGCCAAGCAGCTCATTTCCCAACTCCATCCCTTGCTGGCTAGACGGCAGGAGCTTCATAACCTCCTTGGGTCTCTGTGTCCTCATGTGTAAAAGGGAGTTATTTCAGGTAGTTTTCCCTGTGCCCTCAATAAAATACTCCCAACTGGAGTGGCTTAAAACAGCCACCATCGATTAATTCATGGTTCTAAGTGGAAAGTTTATGCTGAGCTCCTCTGGCAGCTCTTGTGGTCTTGGAGAAGCCCACTCATGCAGCTGTTTGTTTGGCTGTCCATCAACAAAAGCAATCATCCAGCAGGCTGCCCTGAGCTTGGTGGCCAAGAGTGGTAAGAGGGCGAAGCCCAGCCCACGGGCACTTTCCAAGTCTCACATCATGTCCATTAGTGTCCTATTGCCCAAAACAGCCAATGACCCAGGGACAGCACAGGGACACATCGCCAAAGGGACTGAATACAGAGCAAATATACAAAGAGTAGGAGACAAAGAAATCCTGCCATTACTGAACGGAGTATTACAGAAGTTTTGCAAGGAAAGAATGAATGATATCAGCCTGAAGAAAAACTAGACAGTTTCTGATACATACTGAAAACTCAATAAATGTTATTCTACCATCATGGTTACAGATGATGAGAAGGTAAGAAGACAGTTCCAGTTTCCAAAAATGAGGATTGCTTCCATCCCACCGTACAGTAGCTGACAGCTTAAAAGAAATTATTTCTTCCCCCTTTCAACACCCTTGACTCCTTCCCATGGAAGGAGATATAATTTATCTATTCGATTTGCTTCTTTTCTTTAGTGCAGGGGTTCTTGATCTGAAAAAGGAGGACCATAATCCCCTGCTTGTCCCTTGAGCTGACTGAAGCAACGTATGTCAGTACATTGTGTAAAGTGTCCATCGCGACGCAAGGTGAGAGTTAGCTCACTATGGCAGCATGGCGTAAGGATCCCAGCTGCTATTGGTTGAGCACTCACTATGTTCAGGAACTTCACATGCATCTTCTTATTTTCTCCTCCCAGTCCTCTTGACTGAAATGTGTCTTCCTTTTATGTAAGAGGTGATTGAGCCTCAGAGAGTTTAAGTAATTTATCCAAGGTCACACAGGTGACAAACCGATAAACCAAGCTTCAAATCAATGTTGCTACCCTCCTAATGCCCCTGGGGATATCAGGCAATTTCTGGAGACATGATGGATTGTCACATCTGGAATCAGGGTAATGCTACTGCCATTGAATGGGTAGAACTCAGGGATGGTGCTAAAGAGCCCGCAGTTCCCAGGACAGCCCCATCCCCCAGTGAAGAGCTACCTGATCCAACATGTCAATCATGCTGAGGTTAAACTCCCTTCTAATTAGTAGCTGATGCAGTCTACTACAATGCATTAGTTAGTAGTCTCCTAAGCTACAATACTTCACTCACTAGCCATGTGACACTAGACAAGTCCTTTTAACATTCTCATGCTTCTGGGAACTATGCATACTCAAGGCCAAGGTACTGCACAAAGGTATAACTCACTGGCATTTTAGTGTGCTTGGCACACCTCAAGGGCACAACTAGTAAGTAGGTGGTGTAAGATTTAAGTTGATACAGTGTAGGTTCTAGCATCTAGACTCTTAACTATTATAGTACTGTTATATATTGCTGTAATATTTGTAGCAATAATAGCATCTTTAATTATATTTACTGAGCCTCTATATGCATAAATTATCCACTGCTAAAATACTGCTGTGTAACAAAGTATTTCAAAACTTGGAGCCATTCACAAATATTTATATTTCACATATCAAAAAAAAATCCCCATGTATCTAGTGCCTCACCTGGAAAACAGGGTTAATGATAATCCCTCCTCCTAGGATTATTGTGATTGTTGGTGTCAGACAGTATTTAAAGACACTTGAATTCAGGAGATGTTGGGTCTCTGTTAGGGATCTCTCAAAGGGTCTCCTTAGAATGCCGGAGAAAATCCCCATGTGAACCTTGACGCATTGGCTTTGAACAGTGCACCAATGATCTTTCTGTAGTCCTTGAAATTCCTCCCTCTCTAGCGTGACCTTGCTCAGTTATGGGGGTTTATGGAGCAGGGTTGATGGCCAAGTATGTATCTGCAAGGTGCCTCATGGACACCCATAGAACAATGCAGGCATTCAGCCAGCTCTGGGTCACAGCACACAAACGTGAGGGGAGAGGAAAGGTCATTTAATAGGGCCATTGTCCTCTCAGCCTTGCTGGTTCAATAACTTTCTCAGCATTTTCCAGAAACTAATATTCCCCAGCTTGCTCTCTGCGTGGCTCTTCTTCAGAGGTTGTGACCTCTGAGCTGTTTCTTGGAGGCTGTCGGTGAACCTCCCTATTCCTGACTTCTTCCCCGGAGCCTCTAAATTCCTGCTGGTTCTCTGTCGCATGCTGACGCCGATGACGCACTGCTGTCAAAGTGAGAATTCCTAGGCAGGAATGAGCCCTGGTGGGTGACTCTGGAGAAATTACTAAAAATTGTCTTTGCAAGGAGTTTCTCATTTGCAAGATGAGAAGCTTATAATATCAATGTCAAGGGCTAATTTGAGAATAAAATTGGTCTAGTTCATATTAAAAGGGCCTTAGAATGTGCATAATTTTTTTTTTTTTTTTTTTAGGTTTCTTAGCTAAGAATTGCCTTTGGTATAATTTGTTTGGCCTCTCTGATGTCCCAAAATCTGATAAAGGGTTTACCTGCATTGTTTCATCTGGTCATCATCAACCATCCTAAGACACAGGACCCTTTTCAAAGGTAAGGAAGCAGAAGATTCCAGAGCTTAAATAATTTCTCCAAGACAGCAAATTCAGAACCAAGCTGGTCATCACCAAAGTTCCAGCTCTTACACAACAGTTCCTGGCTTTTTCCGAAAGAGAGAAGAGAGTTTTAAAAAAATAAATAAATAAAATGTAGGAGGAAACCAAAGTTATTAGTATTAAGACAATTGTTCTTTCTGTCAGAGTTCAGAAAAATGATTCATAGTAAAGTAGCTGGCTAATGTGTACAGTCCAATAAATTGCAAAACTGTTTATAATCTTCCCAGCAACCCTCTGAGGTAAACTTTTGATCCCTTTTTGGCAGATTGGAAAGTCAAGACTCAGTGTCTAGTGGCTTATAGTCCAAATCTCAGATCCAGTCCATCCGAGAATCAAGACTTGGGCCTGAGTATCCTGGGACCAACTTCCACCCTCTTTCCACTCTGTGGTTTGGGTTTGAAGTTTGGAACAGCCATTTATTATTAGCTGTGGTAACTAGAAAATTCGTTACTTAATCTCTCTGAAGCTCAATAACCTCATAGGTAAAAGGAAAGCATATTTTAATTAAGATGTTGATGAAGAGTTAAAAATGATGCTAGTGAATTTCCCGAATATATGAAGCACTCAAATAGTAGCTGGAACTATTATATCATACAGCCTTAATAGACTAAGACCTCATTTTGTATCATGCTTAACAATGTGTTAACAGTGTTTAAATACATTATCTCAGTAGCCTTATAGAGCAATCCGGGATTGTCTTTTTCAGATGATGACATTAAGATGGTAGAGAATAATAATACTTACTCAAAATCAAGTAGTAAGGAAAGGGTGTGGGGTTTTGATTTCCAATGAAGAGTAATCCCTATTGTGCTAATGCCATGTGTCAGACACAATCTATACCACCTATTTATCTATTTATTCAACATCTATAACATCATGCCTCATGTTTGAAAGTGAGAGTTGAGTTCCAGTTTCTTTTCACTTAGGGGTGATCACCTTCCCATTTAGAAAACCAACTAATTAGATAACTGAAGAGACAAGCCCCCTTAGTGGGCTTAGTGAATATAGTTTATTAATCTCACAGATATTTATTGAGCATCTACTATATGCTGAGAAATCTGCTAAGTTGTTTGAGAAGCAGCAGACTGAAGCCTTGTCCTTTCTGACATCTAGAGAAGTCCCCAAATGGATTATACGGGCCACCACATAGGTGCTACAAGACAAAAAGTAAGCCACCAGACTCATCTAGAGGGGCCAGGAGATATTCATGAAAACTGATGCCTGAGTTGAGATATGAATGATAAGTAGCTGTTAGCCTGGCAGCTGTTTTTTAGGCAGAGGGAAGCATGCACAGGGGAGAAGTGTGGTATGTAGGAGAAAGAAAAAATTCTTACAGAGTTGAATCACATAAAGGGAGGAAGCAGAAAGTCAGGCTAGAGAGGCAGGCAGGGGGACATTTCAGGCTTGCTTCAGAATTCCCTGCCATGGAGTTCCGACTTTATCTGAAATTCCATGGAGAATCACTGTTTTGAAAGACAGGAGGAAAAAAATCAGGTTATCCATGAACTTACTGATGTTTTGGAAATATCGCCATGGCTGACCTCAGGATGGACAGACTGGAGTAAAGGAAAGACTACAAAAAACAGGATATATGGTGTTGTTTGTTGCAAACCAGGTGAGAGTTGGCAGGTGGCAGTAAAGACAGAAAAAAAAAAAAAAAACAAACGACAGGACAGAGCCTGAGCCGTCTAAGGTGGAGTGTATGCATATCGCTCAGCAAATCAGTGAGTGAGGCTGGTCACCTCCTCAGCTACATTACTTTCCTAGTGTTTTCACTGGGCAAATTTGTAGAGCCCAGTCCTATCTGACCTGACCTGGAATTGTCAGAGCCACCAGAAGTGGGTGTTGCGGGTCAACTCGAGGTTTCAGCAGAAAGGTGAATTTTGACGATTGAGCATCTTTCCCACAAACACAGAGACAAAACTAGCAGAGAGGCCAGCACCAAAAGCATATAATGGGCAGCAAGGTCTCACATACCAGGATGACAGTTGACACATCAGCACTGTAGAAGCAACAGGGCTGGTAATGGCCCACAGCAAAGTCCTCTAGTCTGAAAGTGGCTAAATTGGACTCCTGACAGCTTCAAACTCAGAGGCAGAGCCTGCATCTCAAACAGAAGAGGGAGAATTGTCTAAATGCTTCGATTCTTGTAATTGAAGCAATTGCACATCATTTCACATGCCGGCTTCCTGACAGGATAACCAGTTTGAGCTGAGTGTGGGAATTCAATTATGTATCTTCTGTCTACATCTTTGAAAGAAAACAACCCAACCGGCCTGTCAAATACCCAACATGTTTGCCTGTTGGAAATTGCTATCGCCTCCTAACACAGGAAATGTCTCTGCAGAAGAGAAACGTATTTTATTTCACACAGCTAGCATAACCCTGTTACAAAACTTGACAAAGAAAACGTAGAAAAAGAAAACTACAGACTAATTTCAGCTGTGAATATAAATACAAAATTCCTAAATAAAATATAAGCATATAAAATATGGCAGAGTTAACACCAGAGGTTTTTACATTAAAAATTGAAGCAAAGCAAGCATGCCCACTGTAAGCCTAATTATTTAACATTGCTCTGAAACGTCTGGCCAATGCAATAAGACAAGAAACATAAATAAATAAGCGGTATAATTATTGAAAAAGAAGTGGCAGCATTTCTCATTTGCATATATGGTTACCTACCTGAAAAATCCAAGCAAATCAACTGAAAAGAAAAATATTAGCCTAAGAGTTCATTGATCTCTCTGCTAGAATTTAATCTAAAAAGATATTCAGAGAGTCAAAGATTCATGATAGAAGGAGTCCCACCCCAGCACTATTTTTATTACAGAAAAAAATAAATATCTAACAATAAGGATACAATCAAACATATTGCTTTAGAGCCAGAAGATGAAGCATGTGCCCTTTAAAATTCATATTTTAAAAAATATTTAATAACATGGAGAAATGCTCACATGTTATCAGAATAAAAACAAAATACAAGCCTAAGGATGGATCCATTCTTATTTATTTGCACAGAAAATATACTGAAGTGGTGATAAAATTATCACTAGGTGGGGATTTTTCAAATTTTTAGAAAATTTATATGAATCAGTTTTACAAGTTACAGCTTGAATATGCTATAAAATGTACTATAAAAATGCTTAGAATTAGACCAGCTGGTATCCAAGACACCTGTCAGTCTGCTTCTGACATTAAATAGAACAGTTTTCTGTTATAACCTGGCACTTTGAAACAGAAAAGGACCTGAGATGCCGTTATCCTTTGAAGACAGAGGCTACCACACGATACTAGCAACCGTTTTCACTGGAGAGTGAGGTGAGCTGGCTCTCCTGACACAGGCTATCCTCCAACCTTATCAGATGAAAAAGCCTTTTTTGCTTTCTTGGTCCCAACTGAAGCCCAGTTTGTCACCCAGCTCCATGTTTGCCACTTGCACTTGTCTCCAAAACCACATAGCACAACCAACCCCATCTGAGATGCAACTTCTAGATCAGATCATTTTCTTAGCTGAACCAGCTAAGGACCCTCCCCTGAGACATCCACCAACCCCAGGGTCCTAGATTTACCTGGGTTCTCCTTTACCAGATTCCTTGCCTGAGTTTCCCCTTCCGGTGGACCACAGCAGTGTCAACCTGGACACCAACCTAACAGAGCCATCCCAAGGGTGATGTCCGGAGTTGCTAAATTCAGGCAGAATATGTTAGCTGCTGAAGGTGACCTAGAATGGGAAGATCCTGGGGATTTATTGAGCCCAATAATTTTAGAGAGAACTGGATCAAATCCAAAAATACCAGGTGTGAATTCCCACTCCAAAAGTAGAACCAACCCGCAAACTGGAGATAAATCTAGGATCTTGAAGGAGTCAGAAGTTATGCAGAAAAGTCCAGACACAGCTGCAAAATCTTTGGAAATAATCAGGACAAGACTCCATTTCTGTGATTGGCTGGAGATGTGTCATGACAGATTTAACCGAGGGACACAGGATCACAAGCTCCAATGCACATGGAGTCCAGGAAGTCACCAAACAATGTAGCAGGCCAGCTGGAGATTACATGCCTCGTGCAGAAGACAGCCGCTACTGACCCCTATCATTGTTGCCATGCAAAAGTGTTGACCCACTTCTGCCAGATTTGTTGATTATTCTGAAAAAGAAACAGGAAAAAAAAAATGCTAGGAATCCAAATTTTTGTGTGAAGTCCCCATTTTAAAATGTTGCCCACTCAGGTTTCGAACGCTTTGTTTAGCCAAACAAAACACATTTGCAGGCTGAAATTGTTCAATGAGCAACAAATCATGACTTCTCATAAACTGTTATGAAGTCTAAAGAGAGTGGAAAGTTGATTCCAGTAAGATTGATCCATCCCCAATTTTCCCCAAGTAGGAAACTTTCCTTCATAGAAGAGTGTGAAAGAAGGTAATAGGCTTCCTTCTACTTCAAAAAGTGATTCATCTTACCCCAAGATAAGAGCAAGGGGAAAACAGTCACCCAAGAACGCTACCTATCTCTCCTGGACCTTGGAGTCTGGTCAGTTCCCACAATCTGAATATGCATGCCCTCAGGAGGCCAGCTGTGAAGCTGGAGGTCTCAGGGGAGGGTCCTTAGCTGCATCACAGCTCCTCTGTGAAGACCCAGAGAGAGAGCAATAATGACTACAAAAATCCCAAAGCCAACGCCACTTCCCAGGATCCATCCACTGACAGCTGATCTGTTGGATGAGCTCTTACTGATAATTGTCTTCCAGTGTGATTCTGTCAAAATGAACCTCACTGTTGTAACACAGAGCACGGATGGGTGGGTTTTTTTGTCTCACGAATTCAAAGAATGAAATCCATGGACATAAGGGTGAGAGCAAAGTACAGGATTTATTAGAGTCGTAGAAAGAAAGCAGAGCTTCCAGAGAGGTAGGTAGTCCCAAGAGAGGGTTGCCCACAGGTGTCTGCTATCTAGCAGTTTTGATGGACTTGATCTGTCCCTGCAGGTGATGGGTGGGGTATGCGATCCGGAAAGGGGCCAATCAACTCACTATATTGTCTTCTTCAACGAATCTGGGGAGATCAGTTTTTAAGCCTTTACTAACATAAGGGTGGGGTGAAGGTGTGTTGGCCCAAGAGGAAGAGCTTTAGAGAAGAATTTGTGGTTGGCCATTGCTAGGGGTGGGGTCAGGGTAACTAAGGAAGAGTTGTGTGGTTGAAGCTGTCGGGACAGTGAGAGGATGTTCTCCAGGCCCAGGGTCTCCTTCCACGATGGCATGGTCTCATTCCTCCCTCCCTTCTCCTCCAAGGCCCTGTTCTAGCTACTTATGCGTGGTCTACCTCCCTGCCTCATTCCCTCACAATTGTGTATAGCCATAATGCTCTGATAAGAACATCACACACACACACACACACACACACACACACACCCCTCCTGGGAATAAAACAATTCCAACTTAGAAAGGCAGGTGAGAAGAACACCTCACTGAGAACTATGGGGTTCGTCAGCTTTTAACATTGCCTACTTGACCCAATCCACATGACCCACTTCATGCTCTCTGATTTATCTCAAAGGTCGCCGGCACTTTCTTGGAATCTTAAGCAGGACAAAACATGCCTTGGCCTGCGGGCGTATCAACCCAGGAAAATGCAGATTTTACCCGACAGCATTTTCAAAGGGGAGAAACAGGTTTTGCTCTTAGGTGACAATTAAGAAAGGAATGAGTCCAAAGGGGCAGGACTCTTGGCTAGAAGAAATGATTTTTGGGGGCGATGTTGAATGTTAGGTTTCAAAGGACAACCGACTCATAGACATTGCCCTGTTCTATACACATGTTGTCCCTGGTCACTAGAATCTCAGAATAGCATCAGTTAACACAGCGGACTAATGACCTGCAGAAGCTCAGAAGGTTATATTGGCTACATTTTGGGTCCCATGACACAGAAGCCTGGTAAAATCCTGGAGCGGACCTGAACCAGAGGAAAATTATCAGGCATGTTTCATAACTGCCAGTCAGAAAGGCTTCCCCAGCTCCCTGCCCCCCAACTTCACTTCTCCCCCAAACGCCCCAATGTACCCGGCGACAGAATCATGGAAGCGCTCAAGAGGCAGTTTACAAACGCTAACCTTGGACATAAGAGTTTTAAATCTCATCCTATGGCATCCTAAAAGGCCATTTAATTAACTCTGAATGGCCGTGAATGGCCGCATTTGATCCAATCCCATGGTACCGTACGGCGAGCCCAAATATCCCAAAGTCTTGATTTTATGTATTAGATTGGAGAAAGCTGATGTCTCTCCAACTTTTCTGTTTTTGTGCATGGTCTTCCTTAGCCTGTTCTTTAACCATTGATGTTCTGCCCTTGTCTTCTTCTGCAATTTTATTCATTCTTCACCTATGTGTAAGTTTAAAAAATTAATTAATTTTAAAAAGCTCAAAGAAATGAAGAGGAGTCAAACCCTTGGATCAGTTTCTCTCTCCAACTACATAAAGAAAGGAAGAAAGGGCTGGGGAGATAGCTCAATCGGTAGAGTGCTTGCCTTGCAAGCACAAGGCCCTGGGTTCGATCCCCAGTACCCCAAAAAAAAAAAAAAAAAGAAAGAAAGGAAGAAGAGGGAGACTATCACAACCATGCAATGTCACTTTAAGGTACAGTGAGCCTGTCCACAAGTAAGCAAGAGCCTGACTTTGACCAACCAGATTATTCCATCCAGGAAAGACGTAAGAAGGGCCCCTGGGAGGGATATGTACGACAGAACCGGGTGGGAAAGATAACAAGAAGGCTGACTCAACTTAAAAGCAATACATCAAGGGTGTGTTATAAAGCAGTAACAGGTATTGTTAGTTTCCAGAAAGTGTCCAATCTTTCCTACTCTTCTTTGGGGTGGCATTGTGTTCAGAAAAGGCCACTTTGTCCCACCTCCTTGGAGGCAAGGAAATGTAAATAGAAGGGTTGATTTGGACTTCCAGGAAATTTCCAGGAAATCTGTAAACAGGAAGCTGATACAGCTTCCTCTTTCCCTCCTTCAAGGCAGACACAAAGCACCAGGAGGTAACCGTGGGGACAAAAGCCACATTATTGGAATGACTTATATTTACCAAAACGATAAAGGGAGCAGGGTCAATCATGAAGATGTGTTTCTAGACAAGATTCCATCTCCGGACTTCTTTTACATGGGAAAGAAACTTTTCTTTTAAAAATCAGTTTTCCTTTTAGTTTCCTGATCCGTGCATCCAAACCTAATCCCAATAGAGAAATTATATCAAGTGTGTGTTTGATTCAGCTATCAATGTCCCTAAAGCAATTGTAATCCTTTAAGAAGTTTATTTCTAAATACATCTTCCCAGAAGATTCATAATATGTGGAACTAATGTCTGTGGCTTAAAGAAACTATCGGACACATCCAATGTAGACATAATCTCTCCCGGGAATACTAAATCCATTGGAAAAGGCGATTGGCATAGGAAAAGTGAAGTTAGGGGGGAACTTTCTTCAGGTGGGCAAAAGAAGAAATAAGGCATTTGACATTGCAGGAAAGAGGAAACTCTCTGCTCTGCATATACAGTAACTCTTCTATTTTTCTCCTGGAAGCTTTGATCATGTGGGTTCTGAAAAAAGATTAGAGAAGAAAAGACAGATCGTGAAAATGTCAAGGATCTGCTTACTGAGCAAGAAATTGGAGTCAGTAAGAGAGGGGGAAAAAAATCTCAGTAGTGTGCTCAAAACTGAGAACAACTGAGAAAAAAATCCTGAGAAGTGAACTGATGAAGGCTACAGGGAGAGTCTGGTGACAATCCTGCCTGTTTGATGGAAATCTGAGTTAGTCCTGGGAGTCCTGGATTCCAAGTCAGGACGCACAGTGAATTACTAAATCTGCTTCGCTCAGGTCCACTGCTCAGATCAGAAGGACGTAGCCCACCATCACCACTTGATAGAGTATGCCTAAATTACAAACTGGTGGAAAAGCAAAGAACATTCTGTTTTCATTTTTCTTAAACTGCTCTTTAAAAACAACAGTGCAACTTGGCAACCAGTTCCCACCGGTCGTAGATCCCCCAGATAATGATGCTGATTTTGTTTACAGTCATGCTTATTGTGGTTACACTTGTGACGCGATAGCAGCTTACCAGGAGCTTTTAAACCAGCATCTTGCCCAATCGACATAGCACATTTATCTTATCGGGGAAGATTAGAAAGCCAAGATTCGGGTGACGCACACCCGTAATCCCAGCAGCTCAGAAGACTGAAGCAGGAGGATCCTAAGTTCAAAGCTAGCCTCTGCAATCTAGCAAAGCCTAAGAAACTTAGTAAGACCCTCTCTTTAAACAAAAAAAAAAAATTTTTTTAAAGGCTGGGGATGTGGCTCAGCGGTGAAGGACCACTGGGTTCAATTCCCTGGGAAGGAAGGAAGGAAGGAAGGAAGGAAGGAAGGAAGGAAGGAAGGGAGGGAGGAAGGAAGGAAGGAAGGAAGGAAGGAAGGGAGGGAGGGAGGGAGGGAGGGAGGGAGGGAGGGAGGGAGGGAGAGGGGAAGGGAGGGAGGGAGGGAGGGAGGAAGAAACGAAAACCAGACTCAGGTTAGATGATAAACGAAAACACCTTGTAAAAGGGTACATCCTAGTGTTTTAAGTTTCTTGACATATCATTTGGTGCTCATTATTGCTAATCTATGCTGACTCAAGAGTAAATGTGGAGGGTTTTGATTTTATGTTTCTTTGATCAGGAATCGGTTTTGCTCCAAAGTATTCTACAGAGATAAGCCAAGGAAGAGACTAAACCCCGTCAAAGGTGGCTCTCTTGGGACATTAGTAATAATAAAGTGTAGGCTTCATTATTGACAGATTAGCCTTGTCTGAGAAGTGAAAGTCGTATTTCTGCCTGCTATCACTGATTGAATCTCCCCTGCAGGAATAAGTCCATAATATTGGTTAAATTCTCAGACTATCATCCTTTTCTTTTAGCCATTTAGTTTGATTATTATTTTTGTAAAAATGGTAAATGTCCCTTCCATCGCCACTCACAGAGAAACTACTGAAATTTCTACTCATTTCAAAACCATTTGTCTATTTTTTTAACCCTCGTCCAAGTCAAGTGTGTCATGAATCCTGACAGCTGAAAGTGAATCTCAGGAGGACTGACCACCAGCGTTAGATTCAGAGCAAGTTCTATGCATCAGAATTATATTTCTAAAGCATTTTCATGTGTCTTATGTAATTTTGTCCCTACAAAAATCCAACATTGCAGTCTTCCACAATATCCTCATTTAGTACCTAAGAAGACTGACATTGAGAGAGTTCAATGTCTTCCTCGAAACGCAAAGTGGTGGAGCTGGAAATTAAACCCAGGATTTTTCATTTTATGATAAAGCTGCAAGCTCTTTCTATTAGACCACATGAATTAAAACCACTACACGGCTTCTGCATAAAATATATAATTAAAAATAAAGCAGACAGATGACCCACAATGACCAGGGAATAATTTTTTTTTTTTTTTTAAACTTGTGACTTGCTCATTGTGATGGTTGGTTTTTTGTTTCAGTTTGTCTGGGTGAAGTATTGTTGCCCATTTAGTTGGTAAAATATTTCTGGCGTGTCTCTGAGGGTGTTTGTAGAAGAGATTAGCATTTGAATTAGCAGACTGGGTAAAGATGATATGCCCTCACCATCTCTAACTCACTGAGGGCCCATATAGAACTAAAAGGTAGAAGAAGCATGCTTGCTTGTTCTCTCTCTCTCTCTCTCTCAACTCGGACATCCATTATCTACCCTCAGACATCAAATTTTCTGGTTCATGGGTCAAGTTCTACCACCAGCTCTCCTGGTTCTACAGTTTGCAGAAAGCAGATCATGGGACTTCCCAACCTCCTTAATTGTGTGAGCCAATTTCCATTATAAATATCTATTTATCAACCTATTAATCTATCCTATGGGTTCTGTTTCATTGAAGAACCCCAACTGATATAGTCATGTTATGTAAACTATTCCAGTGACACTTTCAAAGGCACTTTGGGTGGTTGCGGGAGGGGGTCCTCTTATACTTTTAGAGCCCAACTGAGTTATTGAATGACCAGAAATCAGTCATGTCTAGGGTCTATTAAACCAACTCACTAACTCAGCATAGGAAGGGGTAAGCCTTCCCATAAACCATCTGTGGGGGTATAATTGGCAAAATGATTCTGGAAGTATAGAATACTCTGGAAATATGTGGCATTATGGGTCAAAAGAATCCAAAAATGTTCATACCAAAATTTCTACTTTAATATTCACAGCCTGATTTGGCAAACAAAATTGAAAACACAATGTAGCACAAACTAGCTTTGACAATTAAGTTCATATCACTATAAGAAAAATGGTGTTTTAATCAGGTTTTTAACCAAAAGACCTGACAAGAACACACTTAGGCAGAAAAGTTTATTTGATGCTCAGGGTTTCAAAGATCTCAGACCATGGACGGCCAACTCCATTGCTCTGGGCCCAAGCTGAAGCAGAACAGCGAGGCAGAAGGATGTGGCAGAGGAAAGCTGTTCAGAGCATGACAATCAGGAAACAGAGAGCTCCACTCACAAAGGACAAAATATAAATCCCAAAGGCAAGCGCCTGGTGACCCCCTCCTCCAGTCACACTGCCTGTCTACAGTTACCGCCCAGTTAATCCATTCAATTGCATTAATGCACTGATTGGGTTACCACTCCCTAATCCGATCATTTTGCCTCTGAACCTTCTTCCGTTGTCTCATGCATGAGCTTTTGGGGAACACCTCACCTCCAAATCATAACAATTGGCCTACAGGTTTACAAATATGGATTGAAAAATCACAGCTGATAGGCCAACTGTCCTAAGCTGACCAGAGTCTAATCCTTAATTGACAATTGAAAGAGGAAGTTTGGAAGGAATGGGGAGGTTGCTGACGTACAGTTAAGAAGACAAAGCACTGAAGTATTATATCCTGCTAGTCAAGGGTTAAACCTGGAGACTACTTACACTTGCCATAAAGATTGTAAAAATATAAATTGTAAATCTGATGGACATGAAAGTTCATTCTCAGCAGATTCAGACTTATTTTATACCTTATGATGATGAATTGTATTTTGGATAGTTTGTTTATAAGAAAATCCCCTGAGATATCATGATTCAATGGCTGTTATTGTCTTACTAATGTAAACCCCTAAATCTAGAATTTATGCATAGGTTTATCTTGAGAACTTTTTTGTGATCATGTTTATTATGTGAAAGCAAGTTTATTTACCCAGAAGTTGAAATACATGATTCAGCATTATAATAATTAACTCACTCTCTATGACCACCTTGCTTTAATTTTCAAAATCACTTTGATTTAAGTGACTTGACTTGACTTAGGAATCAGAAAGATTCAAGACTCATTGTGTTTATTTTCTCCCAATAGATCTACTTGTAAAGAAAAAGAGACACAAAGAGATATCCTAGCAGATTTATTTCCAGAAAAGCTAGGTGAATTTAAGTTTTTTCCACACATAATAAGAGCTACAGAATATTTCTGAAAATGACTTACTATAGCTATCAGAAGAAAACTTTGGAAAATATTCAACAACTTGAAAGTGACCAGGAAGGCAGAACTAGGGCTATAGAAACACATTAAGGGTCGCTAGACATGCAGAGGGTATTTGCAAAGCATAAGCAATATGTCAATCTTCGAAAACCTTTATATAAAAATCAGTCAGACATAGTTGCCACATCACCTAACACCTAAATTCAAACCACTCTATTATAACCACGGTTAACTTCAGTTACCTTAAGAGACAATCTGATGACCAAAGACATAAAGATCCATATTTGTATATCAAAATTCATTCTACTATCATGTATAACTAATTAAAACAAATTAAAAATTTAAGCAGAAAAAAAAGTCCTATTTCAATGGGAAATTTACTATGAGGATTCTCAAGTATGTGTTAATAAAGCATCTTGCATTTATTTGATTCTGGGAGAAGTACCATGTCGATATGTAATGATATTCACCATCTTATCCCGAATTTATTTTAGTTTACGTCTGAGTACGCCACCCAAGTTGTGTCCATGGGAATCCTACCTCCTGGAAATTAGAAATAAAACTAAATCACCCTCTAATGATTGTTCTCTAAATGGAAGAGGGATGTAGGCAGTAATGATGGCCAATCTTTTACTAGTTATTCATTACAGTGTAAAATAATAGCACAAAATTGAGTGGATTGAGCACTAAATATAATATCTCAGTTTCCTGAGATCAAGAATTCAGAAGGGGCTTAGCTTATGGTTCTGACTCAGGGTCTCTCATGAGGTTGCACTCATGAGCTGAGTGGGACCTGAGTCATCCGAAGGTTTGATTGGGGCCAAACAATCCACTTCCAAGATGGCTCACTCACATGGCTGTTGGCAGAAGGCCTCAGTTCCTTACCACACAGACCTCTCCTGAGGAGTGCATGACATGGCTTTCACCACAGCAAATGGCCCAAGAAACGAAGCAGGAAGGAACTCTTCCGTTCTAGCCGCAGAAGTCCCGTAGTATCCCTCTGTCACATTCTACTCACTGAAAGTAAGTCACTGAATCCAGTCCACATTCAATGGGAGCAAAATTAGGCTCCATCTTGTGAAGAAAGAATTGCCACAGAATTTGAGGACCTATCTTTAAAACCATCAGCAAAGCAAATACACAGAGAGAAACAGAAATGGTTAAGTGAGAGAGGACAGCCTGGGTTTCTTGACTCTGGTTCATTTCTGATTCCCAGCTGTTCCATGCTCTTGGTGTTTTGCAAAATATAACTCTGTTCTTAAATATGTGAATTTTCTTCCTTAAGCTAACTTCAATCCCTCTCTCTCTCTCTCTCTCTCTCTCTCTCTCTCTCTCTCTTTCATTGGGGATTGAACCCAGGAGCCCTGTAGCACTGAGCTATATCCCCAACTCTTTTTTTTTTTTTTTTGAGACAGGATCTTTTTAAGTTGTTGAGCATCACACTAAGTCTCTGAGGCCAGCCTCAAACTTGGGGTCCTCCTCCCTCAGCCTCCCAAGTAGCTGAGATTACAGGTGTGTCACCATACCCAGCTTTGAGTTTCTTTTGGTTACCTCCCAATCTACCCATAATTCTAGATGGATTCCTCTAACTAAAGGCCTTGGCTTTTCTGAAGATGCTGCTTCAGGCCTTTGTAGAGACCCAGGCACTGATCTTAATACCTGATACCCAAAGTCACTTATCACTCTACCAGATGATCTCACCTAAAAGTGCAAGAACCCCAGGTGATCTATTACCACTCCATGCCCTGTTCTGCACCCTACTGATGCAAAAGACATGTTTGGGTAGCCCTAGGATGGTGGCTGGCGTTGAGCCAAGAAGTGGCGCATAGTTAGTGTTAACACGGCGTGATCTACTTTTGCCTGATTAGTTAATGTCTCCTCTGTGCTAGTGGTCAACAGATATTCCTCATTCTTTCTTGATTGGTACCGAGGGGCGTGCTTCAATTGTGCTAATCCTCAGCTGATTGGCTGCCTTAGGTATATAAAACACACACCTATAGGAAGCACCTCAGATAAGCCACACCTCTAGATGGCTGGGTGGAGGATAAGCAGCACCTCTGATAGATCGCTGGGCGGAGGACTAAGCAGACACCTCTAGGTTGCAGGTTGATGATGGCAGATTGCAGAATGCAGGTTGCAGCTCGCAGAATGCAGGTTGCAGCTCGCAGAATGAAGATTGCAGGATGCAGGACGCACCTCTAAGAAGAAGCAGCAGACCTTTAAGAAATAGCTCCTCTGATAATAGTAGCCTCTCTGAAAGTGTAGCAAGTCTCTCTCCCTCTAAGCAAAGCCTGTCTTCCTCTAACACTTCCTCTAAAAGCAAGTAAGCCTCTCTTCCTCTATAAACTAATGAACAAGCAAGAAAGCAGCTCACTAAAGAGAAAGATAATAGAAGTAGCTCAGTTTCCAGTCCACCTCTGATAAATACCCACACAATTGTTGCTGCAGGCCATAACAAATATCCACGGGATTGTTGCCGTGGGCAGCGACATACTGAGTACAATAAGAAAAGAGAACATAAAAGCAGACGTAGGAATGGTCAGCCCTCCTGAACCCATTTGACCTGGTGTGGGATTTCTCACAAGGGCAGTTCCCTGAAAGTTTGAGTTCAAAGTTTAGGAAAGGTGACCCTTTGCTCCTGAAGTCAATTTTAAAACACAACATGTCATGAATGACCTTAGTCATGTCTTATGTTAGTCAACTTTTCATCACAGTGACAAAAATACCTGACAAGAACAACTTAGAGGAGGAAGGGTTTATTTGGGGCTTACAGTTGCAGAGGACTCACTCCATGGTTGGCCAACTCCATTGCTCTGGGCCCAAGGTGAGGCAGAACATCATGGCAGAGGGCCTGGTAGAGGAAAGTTGCTCAGTTCACGGAAGCCAGAAGCAGAGAGAGAGAGGGAGATGAAGGGCCTTGGACAGGTAGTCCAGGCTCCACTCCAGTGGCCTACTTCTTCCAGCCCCACCCACCTACCTACAGTTATCACCCAGTAGCCTATTCCCATTATTAATTCACCAAATGGATTAGTCCACCAATGAAGGTCGCACCTCCCGGAATCTAATCATTTCCCCTCTGAGCATTCCTGCCTTGCCTAACACCTGACCTTCTGAGGAGAACATTTTTAAATTCACACCATAACATATTGTAAATTGTTCTTCTTCACCCAGCTTCAACCGCCTGACCATGCTCCATAAAAAATATTGCCCATAGATGAGGAAGTTTCCAAACTCAACCAAAACAATTAAGAAAGCAGTAATGGCAGCTATGTCACCGATATAAAAGTAAACCCTCCCCAAGTTACTCACTCACCAAAAGGTCGTGGGTTCTGTGGTGACTGACAAAAGAAACTGTCAATCTGTGCTGTGCTTCCCAAGGCAAAGGTATGTTTCTGGTGGGGGTAGGGACTTGGGCCACTATAAAGGATGGAAATGGAAAAATACATCTATACTTTACCAAAGTCATTGAGAAATATTTCTCAAGGGAGAAGGAAAGGAAAGGAACTAACATTTATAGATGTTCTGCCGTATGACTGGCACTTCTATAATCCCCACAAACCTGTAAAGCATGTATTTGTAGTGGATACTGGAAAGACCTGCCCAGACCCCTGTTCCCACCAGTGCACCCCAGCTGCTGGGAATAGAGGCTGCTGGAAGCTCACAGAGTTCCTCTCACTGGAAACTACCCTCAGTCACAGCAGCTGCATCACCCAACGTTAGGGTATGACCAATGACTGTTCAATGCCTGGCTTGGAAGGCTCAGCCCCTCTCCTCCAACTAGAGACAAGTCCCAAGGGCCAGCACACCTCCAGACTCCTGTCCAAGCTCCAAGGCCTCAGCTGCAGCCACACTGCAGGTCAGCTTACCAGTCCCACAGTTCTCAGCAGTCTGTCTCCCCCAGGGAGCCTCTGCAAGTCCCCGCTCAGCATTGGTTGTTGAGAAGCCAACCCAAAGCTGTCCCGTTATCTCCATTATCAGATGACAGAGGTGAGCTTCAGAGAGTTTTACAACACCTCTTTAGGGTCACACAGTTGATGGTGGGGCTCCGATTTGAACCTAGGACTAGCTCCTTCCAAAGTTGTATGGTTTCCAGATTAAGTCTCCGCCAATCATACATTCGGTGTCTTTTTCCATTTTCCAACTTCATTAACACCCAGAAGGGCATCCTGAGGATCAGGCCTGAGAACCCTGGCCATTGTCCTGCCCTCCTTCCAACAGCCACTACAAACTCGCTTTGTAAACCAGTCTCCATGGGTCTAGACGATGTTGAACCTGTCCCTAGAGGAGTCTCCCTGGAGGGGAACGGATGAGATAGGTCCGTCACCTGGAGCTGTTGCATGAGACTCTGCCTGCCTGGGCTGCAGCTGTCCCAGTCTTCTTTGTCCCGTGCTTAGTTCACAATGACACATGCCTCCCAGCTCTTCCCGGAGGACCAGAGAAAAGTTCTGCCTTCCCCAGGACAGGAAGTTATCTCTGGGTACCACGGGAAGGCTAAGATGGAGGAACAGACATAGAGCGGAGGAGGGAGACACTTGGAAAGCAATGTCCATCTCCAAATTCTGTGAACTCAGCCCATCAAGGCGGTGGGCCGTGGGAATCAGAACTAGGGGCGTCTGGGGAGCCATAGACACATTGAGAGCTGCATCTCCAGGCTTCAAATTTCTAATGCAGCGACCAGCAGAAGTGATTTATTAGACTGACCTCACGGATCTATATCAGACAAATCTCACCTTCACATTAGGATCAACAACCCCAGAAATTGCTTTACTATTAGAGAAAAAAATATATACTTTTTATAGCTGCCTTTGTGAACCTCATACAACCAATGACTTAGAAAAATAGTAAGTTTTCTCTATAGGACATGGAAAGAGATTCTCTTGGTTGGTCTTATCTCCATTTTAAAGTCTATTAATTTTTTCCCATTTATTTTTATTTTAAAATTACAAAAGCAGTAATACCAACGATCTAATTTTTCAGACAATAGGAAAGAATGTAAAATAATAAGTAAAGTTTGACTTTTAATCCTCTCCCAAATCCACCTCTCTGAGATGTTATCACTAAAAACCGTTTGGCGGAGGTTCTTCTGGATCCATCTCCACACTTTCTCCCGTGAGCGTACATACACGCACCCAAACTTGGACATCTACACGCATGCACACGCACCCCCCCACACACAAAGATGCATGTGTAGTTGTAACGTGAATGTGATTAGACTATGCAGGTGATTCAATATCTTCTGTTATTGGAAATGATACAAGGAGCTCATCTGATCGATGCGACCCCATGTCACATATGTATCAACAGTGACAATAATGCTGGTGAAGATACCGTGATAGCTTCTTATTAACCCAATTGCTCTTCATGCTTAGTTTTCAGATCAGGAAACCAAAGCCCCTACAGATTTCGTTGAACTTTCCCAGACACACAGTGAGCAGCAGGGTCAGGTGGTTTGACCCCAGATCCTTGCTCTCCGGGAGTGGGGTGCACCCCCCTAATCAGTCACATCAGAGAACTGGGAGGATGCTCTTCCTGCTCCTAAGACAGGATAGCCACTTGCTGCAAAGTCTGTCACCATCTCCTGAGACTCCCCCATGAGCTTTTCAAGGAATCAGAAGCCCGAACCAATGCTGGTTTTCCCTGGGTGGAGTCGTCAGGGTCACATGCTGCAAGAGGAGGTGTCCGAGACTGAGTCTCAGAAGTAAGGGCTGAGAAAAGGATCCCAGGGACTCTATGTAATTGCAGTCCTTAAAGACGGGCACTTGAGCCGAGCACAATGGCACACTCCTGTCATCCCAGTGGCTCGGGAGGCTGAGGCAGGAGGATCCTGAGTTCAAAGCCAGCCTCAGCAAAAGCGAGGCCCTGAGCAACTCAGTGAGACCCTGTCTCTAAATAAAATACAAAATAGGGCTGGGATGTGGCTCAGGGGTCAAGTGCCCCTGAGAGTTCAATCCCAGTACCAAAAAAAAAAAAAAGACAAGCACATGAAACTGGATTCTAGATGATCAGAGGAGAAGCAGAACATTAAGGAAGTTTTAAAGTCAAAAACACATGGGCATTTCTCAAATGGCGGGCGGATGAACAAAGCAAGGGAAGAGTGAGACACAGGTGAGCCAAAGAAGCTGGTTGTGTCCTCGCAATGAGCCCCAGTCTGCCCCCAAACTACTGCCCCACCCCACCCCAGGTCCAGAACACTCTTCCAAGTGCAGACCCTCGTTTTCCTGGCCTGGGAATTTGATGGGTACCAACACAGGGCTCGTGAGCCCTAAACCCCAAAGGTCACTTTCCGCGCAACCAGGTCTGTTTCACCTCTATTTTCTTCTTTACTAGGAGCCTTCTTGCTGGCTTTTTTTTCTCCCCGCTTCATCGTCCTTTATTAATGTGTTCAGGTTTTCCTATTTTAGTTGAAGATGTAGTAGTCACTCAATATAACTCATGAAATCAGGCAAAAACGTGCAAAGAAGTGCCTCCCGATGTCCCCTCCCAGTCCTGCCTTCCTGAGATGACCAACATTCACAGGTTGGTGTGTTTTCTCACTTTTTTTTTTTTATCAGACTCACAGAAATATTCATAAACACATAATAATATGAAAAAAAGTTTTTCAGTTATTTGTTTTTAGAAAAACAGGAAGATATCATACCCTCTTTTTTTTTTTTTTTTTTGGTACTGGGGGATCCAACCCAAGGGTGCTTAATCACTGAGCCACCTCCCCAGCTCTTTTTAAATTTTATTTTGAGACGAGATTTCATTGAGTCTCTTAGTTAGTCTCGCTAAGTTGCCGAGGCTGGCTTTGAACTCAAGATCCTCCTGCCTCAGCCTCCTAAGCCACCGGGATTATAGGTGTGCATCACTGTGCCCGCCTCATACACTCTTTTCATTGCTGAATACTATTCCATTGTACGACTGTACCACAGTTTATTTGCATTTATTCTTTTTTAATGACTGCGACATATTTTGCAGTGGGTTTAGAAACCCGTCTTATCTTGAGGAACATTCAAGCTGCTTTCCAATTTTTCCCCCAAAGAAATAAGGTTATAATAAACATCCTTGAAAGTATATCCTCACCGAGATGCTTTTATTTACATAAGCCAATTCTTAAATGCAGGGTTGCTAGGTAAGAAGTGTATGCAGTTTATTTTTAACAGATATTTAAATTTTTTCCAGTATTACTTGTTGTCACATTTCATATTCCTACCAGCAATATATGAAAGTATTTTATTTCTAACATTTTTGTCAGCTTGAGATAGCTTCCCTTTTACTTTTTTTTTCCCCCAGTCTAATGGATTAAAAAAAAAAAAGTTTCTCATTTGAGCTTTAATTTGCATTTCCCTGAGCATCCTTCTGGATGCCTGTGGCCTTTTGGATACCCTCATTGGTGAGGGGCCCGTTCAGATCTTTTGCCCAATTATCCATTGGGTTATTTATCTGTCACTTCTCAGTTTATGGGGAAGACTTTGCATATTAAGAATATTAATAATTTTTTTTCTGGCTTATGTATTACTAAAATACTTTTTTGTTTTTGATGCAACTGATTCTTTTTCTTTTTTTTATTTCTGATTAACAAAGTCGGTATCAATTTAGGGTAACCCCCTTGACATTTTGATTGATGGCATGTTTGTTGTCTCTGTTCTAATAAAGTCCCGTGTGCCTCTTTTTCTTTGTGAGTTCTGGGTTTAGAGTCTTGTTTGTTGGAAAGTCGCCCCCTATCCAAGGTTTAAAAAAATGTTTCAAGGGCTGGGGCTAGGACTCAGTTGCGAGGTTGCCTGCATGCACAAAGCCCTGGGTTCAATCGCCAGCACCACACACACACACACACACACACACACACATACATAAATGTTTCAAATACTCTTCTTCCAGTATTTATTTTCCTTCACAGTTACAAATGCTCCATTGACTGTTATCATTCCCACACCCGCTTTACCGAGGAGGAGACTGAGGCTACCCAAGGGCTCACACCAGAGAGGAATACACAGCAACTGCGAACCTGGGAATCCAACCCAGTCCACGGGCTTCTGCAGCACGCTACGCTCTCTCCTTCATCTGCTCACGTCCGATGGCTAAGCATCCTTATGGGATGCTGTCCTTGATCTCCTAGGTAGGTTCAGGAAAACAAAAGCTTCATAAATGAAGGACAAAGGCAGAGGAGCAGGAATAAGACCCTCTGCTGTCTGGGGTTGGCCACAGCATCCCTGATACCCAGACCACAGCCAGGGTAGGACAGTAACTGTACAGACCTGTGGGACGGGAAGGGAGGTGGCTCACAACTTACACAGTGGAAAGAACACAGGCTCTGGAATCTGACGGCCCTGGGAAGATCGTGACTGCCTCTTACTAAGCTGTGTGACCTAGGCCAGGTTACTTAACCTCTCTGAGTTCTAGCTCTGTTATATGTAAAATGGCAATAATAATATCTGGTGTTCTCAGATGCTGTCAGGATCCTCAGAGGAATTTCTTTTAGGACACTCATCATGTAGTAGGTGATTTTGAAATATACATTGCCTTCCCTCTAATACAGACAGTCAGCCAGGCCTGCGAGATGGCTGGTCTTGAAACTCATGCTTTTCACCAGGTTAAGGAAGCGCAGCTCAGATTCCAAAAGGCCACTGGACCTGGAGGCCCCATCTCGATAAAAAGAAATGTTGTAGCATAATAACAGCTGATGTTTACCTAGCGCCAGGCACTGTGCCCAGTTAACTATTATCATTCGCATTCACAGTTAAAGAAACTGAGTTACAGAAACGAACCCCCCCTCACCCCGGGGATCACAGTCGGTCAGCGGCAGAGCTGGGGCGGGGTCCGGGCGGTCTGTCTCCAGCTCCCAGGCTGCAGCTGCCCTGCCGGCCCGTGTCATGCCCCAACCACACCAGGCTGCACAGGCCGCAGAGGCTCAGGTCAGCTCAGGGCAGTGAGGAGCGTGGCTTGGGGAAGGCCAGCGGGCTCAAGCAGAGGAGGAGGACCCGGCCTCGAGGCCCCGGCGACCCAAGATCATCCGCGGCCCCATTTCCAGCTGAGAGTTCGAAACTTACCATTTTGGTTTCAGCCTCTCAGAGGCCTTTCCTGCCCAGAGCTTTCTATGGAATAGACCCAGCACATCTGTGCGGGAATTTTGTATGCACATCACGGAAATCAGCCCGGGCTAGCAACTAAAAAGAAAAAGAAAAAAAAAAAAAAAAAGGAATTTGGAAGGGCTTTGGGGGAGGCCCAGGGAATCGATGGAGACCCTGAATAACCAAAAGGGTGAATTGGAGGCAGTCTGGGCAGGGCAGCTGGGTGGTCAGTGCTGGTGACCAGTCACTCTGGACCCCACCACGGAGACCAACACATTCTAACCACTTCTCATCCCAAGATTCCCTGAGATTCCAGCCCAGGGTTTGTGCCCACACTTCGGCCAGAGGAAGAAGTGATACTGAGGTGCCACCAACATCCCTTATCTTTGTGACTCACTTGAGTTAGCTGTAACTTTGTGACAGAGTCTCGAATCTCTCTTCTGTTGTCAAACAACAAAGATGGAAGTCAGCAGACACATGCCCCACCTCCCTTGCCTCCGGGGCACATCCAAGCGACTTCAGAAAGCCCTCAGGCAGATTGGTCCTCATGGCCCCTAGTGTCAACTTAGTGCCAACTCTTTCATCAACATCCCCTGTGTTGGTAGATCTTCCTGTTCCATTCTCTTCTCATTTGTGCTTCCAAAATCACCTTCCAAAAAAAATTAGTTGAAATCAGATTCTCCACTCAGGATCTATTTTGGTGGTTGCTATGATTTGGATATGGTTTTCTCTCCCAAGGTACGAGGGCTGGAAGGCTGGTCCCCAGCACAACAGTATTGAAAGGTGGTTGGACCTTTAAGAGGCGGAGCCTAGTGGGGAGTGCTGGGGTCAGGGCTGCCCTTGTGAATGGACACATGCCGGTTTCCTGGGTCTCTTGCATCTCACAGGAGTGGATTAGCTCCTGTGCAAGAGCAGATTGTAAAAAGAGTTAGCCTGGCCCCTGCCTGTTCTCTCGCTTCCCCCTCTCACCCTGTGATCTCTGTATATGAGCCTGCCTCTTCCTTCTACTCACCGCCATGTTGTGACACTGCCAGAAGGCCCACACTAGAGGCCGGACAGATTCAGCTTCCTAATCTTGAACTTTCAGCCTCTAAAATCATAAACTTAAAAAAAGAAAAAAAAAAAAAAAAAAAAAAAAAAAAAAAAAAACCTCTTTTCTCTATAAAGTACCAGACTCAAATACTTTGTTATAGCCACACAGAACGAAATAAGACCCCCGTGGCAAATTAAGACAAATATCATACTTTTCTACCCCACCGACCCAATGCCCAGTGGAAGAAGTTCTTTTCCCAAGAGAAAAAGCAGGGTGCTATTACCAAAAGGAAAGAGGAAATAGGTTGGGCAGAAAAGAAAAAGATTTCTGCCTCAACCATGAAGGTCTTAGCTTTCCCTGTATAGATATCCCACTTTAGAATTGTCACCCTGGGCTGGGGAGATAGCTCAGTTGGTAGAGTGCTTGCTTTGTAAGCACAAGGCCCCAGGTTCAATCCCCAGCACTGCAAAAAAAAAAAAAAAAGAAAAGAAAAAATTAGAATCATCACCCCAAACTTTATCTTTCCAAGAAAGGCAGAGTGAGTCAATTTCTCTTTTAAATTCATTCTCAAGGCCAGAGCCGAGATGGGAATCAGGCAGCATCTGTCCACCTCACCCTCCTTGAGGAGGACACATCAAGTTCCCCATCACCATGCAGTCCCTCGGTCACAGGTAGCACACCCCGGGTACCTAGTAGCCTGGGAGAATGACTAGCCTTGAAGGTCACGCAAAGCACGGAATCTACATAAGACTTTGTGCCCATAATAAGAGGTCCATAAAGTCAGGACCCAAGGGATCAAAGACTGAAATCTGTACAGATTCAGCAGGAGTCTGCCTGACGCCCGCCTTCATATTCAATGCACAGAAGCTAAAGCTGATAGAGAGACCCCAGATGGAGACTCAAATCTACGCCAAAAAGTACTCAGAACGCCTGCAGCTTACCGCAATCATTACTGGCCCCAGGTATGCAGAACTATGAACACCCTCGGTCCCAAAGAGATCACAGACAGACCTGTAAACAAGTAAATACGGTACGGCAGACCCTCCGTGTCCATGGGATCTGCATCAGCAGATTCAGCCAACTACAGATTGAAAATATACAGGGAAAAAAGATCTAGAAGTTTCTGAAGCACAAAACTTGAATATTCTGCATGCCAAAGCCTATGCTGAAGGTGCGGGCGTACTCTGCACAAGCCTCCCCCACCTCACAGATTCTCTGACTCTCTCCAGTGTTCATTGCTGGCCTTGAATCTCATTCATGGACTATACAGTTAGACCCACAATGGGCTGAATCCATGCTGAACATGCAGTTTTTTTTATTCCTATCATTATTCTATAAAGAGTATAGAATAACAACGACTTGCACAGCATTTACATGGTATTAGGCGTTACAAGTGACCTGAAGATGATCTAAAGCATACTGAAGGATGTGCATAAGTTATAGGCAAATACTGTGCCACTGGATATAAGTGACCTGAGCACCTGCAGAACTCAGCATCCTGGAAGCAACCTCCTGCAGGTATGAAGGACCACTGTACAAGCAATATCCATCTGTCCAATAAACATGCACGGAGTGATATTTGCATTGTATTTATGTTAATTGCCTACTCACACATCTGTGGGTCAACTGGTTGGGAATGGTCTAGGCTGGGATGGGTTTGGGCATGAGGGAAATGCAGGAGATCCAGCCCAAATACACAAGCACATCCTGAGCCTGTCTTCACAGCAGGCCCACCAGCATCCTCAGTAACAGCCAAGAGGCAGGAAAGTACACCCCACCCACCGCGAAGCTGTGGCAAACAGGTGCATGATACTCCAACGAGGGAGAAGAGGGGTCGATGCTGCACCCTCTCACAGCCTGAATGGCGGGAAGAACAGAGGGAAGGAGCATTCCCCACACAGGGCACAGCGGAAGGGGCAGCTCTATGGCAAGAGGCTTAAGAAACAAGAAGCTGGGCACCTATCCTGCTGAGGGGGGCCCATGGGGGCTTTCAGATCTTTTAAAGGTCTCCTCTACACTCCTCGCCCTGGTAAAGACCTACTCCCACACAAGGTGAGGACCTACCCATGTCCAGCGGCTGAGTAAAAGGACAGTGATTGCTCTCAGATCACTGTCACACCTAAAATGACATTACTGGCCATCGAGAGAATGGTTTCAAACAAGAGGTAGGAGTAGAAATCAAGTCTCAGGGAATTAAGATTTAGATAAGAACACAGTTGCTATGATGTAGACACTTACTCTGGAATTACTAGAGATGAGAAAAGGGGAGATAAGGGAGAAGAATGTTGATTCCAACCTCAGGGCATTTGCACGTGCTTTTCCTTCCCCCATTGGATCTTCATAGAGCTGACTCCTCTCTATCATTCTGCTCTCGAGTCACTGGTCACCTCCTCAGAGAGACTTTCCCTCACACCCCTGTCCCCAGCTAAAGCATCCCTCTCTCGCAGCCTGCATAACCACATGATACATACTATTATCTTCATTGCGTTTGCGCATATCTACATTTTTACTTTTTTTGTTTGTGTGCTGACTGGCTCATTATCTGTCCTGCTCATTCGATGACTGAATTTGGGTACCTTTGTTCTTTCCACTCACTGTAGTCACTGCATCCCCAGTGCCTTCAATAGTGCCCGCAATATGGCGGTGCTCAGTAGTTGTTGGATAGATGAATGAATGGGTGCCCCAATGAACGAATTTGGAAATATGGAAGAAGCAGGGGAAGCTGCAATACTGGAGAAAGAAGAATACAGAAAGGAGAAGCAAGAGAGATCACAAAGAGCAAAAAGAAAAAAGCAATAGCAAAGTTAAGAGGAGCAAAAAAAAAAAGAGACAGAGTAAGAATTTCAGATGGGAACTGCGCTGGGAAAACAAGGAGTTAAAATCCACCACGGCTGCCTTGATGCTCCCTGTCGGATCAAGGGGAATGGAGCTTAACAAGGGTCTTGAATCTCATTTGCATTCCTTTATCCATCAAAATCTGGGCAGGAGGCATTGAGTTGGAAACAGCTACACTTTTTGCATTCTTTCTCTGCGCTGGAAACTGTTACAACAGTAGCTCAGCACTAACTCTGCAGGAATAGAAAGGTCAAAAGACAATCTGTTTCTTGTAAATAAATAATAATAAATTACCATGTTTGAGTAGACTCAGGAATCCCTCAGTGGTTTGCAATGCCACTCTGGATTAGGGCTCCTGGTGACAGCCCAAGAGTCAGGGGCTCTGAAGCTCCTGCTATTTGCCTACACACCTGCATACGTCCCATCTCCCATTTTAATTCTGGCAATTTACTGCCTCTTCTCCATTTTTTTCTTTTTCTCCTTCTGAGGTTCCTATTGGAATTATAATTTCTAACTTTTCTCTTTTCTTCCAAAGATTATTATTCCCCCAATTTTTCTGGGCGAGTTCATGGACTGACTCTTTCAGTTCACTAATTTCTTCTTTAGCTGTGTTCTTTCTGGTTCCAGTTTATCCACACAACCTAGTTTTCATTTCAACAATCTATATTTTTTTAGGGCCCCAAAGCTTCCTATGGTTCAAATTTTCTTATTCTCATTTCATGTTCTCAGATCTTCTTTCTTTCAGGATATTTGCTTTCCTCATCTTACTTATTTATTTTTTAATTCTGCCTAATCCATGATTTCTATTTCTTATGATGAAGATCATTGAACTTGATGTTTTGTCATTTTTTTCCAATGAGCTCATATCTCTTTGGGACTCCTCCTTACAATGAATATCATGAAGAATGGAGAGAGCAGATGGCGTGGATAGCAAAACCCTTTACCTTAGTCCGTAATTCTGTTATACTGGGTTGGAGGAGGACTTTCTGTCAGAGAGCCTGGTGTAACAATTTGGAAGCATGGTTTCCTCTTTTGCTTTTAGGATATTGTGATATAATAGGAAATACAGAGTTGGCCTTTATCCCCAGTGCCTGGTACAGAGCGGTTGGGATTTCCTCAGACAAGGAGGGGAGAGGAGAGGCTTTCCTTATTCATAGCAAGCCCCTCTCGACCATAGCTGGGTTCATGTGAATGAGCTGAGCCCCTTGGTGATAGCTATCAGGAGGGGACTGGTTGCCAGAGGAACAAACCTGGTGATAGAGGGTCGGAGCTGCAGCCCCACCAGCTGACCTCCAAACAGGGGAGTCGAGATGGAATTAATCTTCTGTGACTGAACCAATCATGCCTACTTAATGGAACCTCCATAAAAACTCTAGATGACAGTCTTCAGAGAGAGTCCACGCTGGTGAACACACGAAGGTGCTGGGCAGGTGGCGTCCAGGGAGGGAGGACGTGGACTCTCCAAGCCCCTTCCCCCAGATCTCGTCCTGTGTACCTTCCATTTGGCCGTTCCTGAGTTGGACCTGGCATATGGAAGTAAAGTATTCTCCTGAGTTCTGTGAACCTTTCTAGCAAGTTATCAAATCCGAGAAAGGCATCACGGGAAACTTCAACTTCTAGCCAGTTAGCGGAAGCCACGGGAGGGCCCAGGACTTGCAAGGGGCCTATGAAGTGGGAGCTGACTTGTGGGACCGAGCCCTTTAATTTTCACAATCGGACACTGACTCCAGGTAGATAGTACATCGGGTGGGTGTCCAGAGGGCTGGAGGAAAACATTCATACATTTGGAGCATTAAAACAATGGCTCATGGGCTGGGATGGTAGCTCAGGGATACAGCGATTGCCTCGCACATGCAGGGCCCTGGGTTCGGTCCTGAGCACCACATACAAAAAGTAAATAAAGATGTTGTGTCCATCTACAACTAAAAAATATTTTTTTAAAAAAATGGCTCAGCCCCTCTCCCCCTCCTCTTCTGGGAATGAACCGTTCCAAGGCTGCAGACCACGGTCTTGTCCATGGGCTCCCTCTCTCTGCAGGTATGATCTAGGGAACAGTCAGCTTACTTGCTGTCTGGAGAATCAGCTCATCACCCCACAGAGCTCCATCTTACCTGGCTGTGATTCCAGCTGCTTCCCCTACCTGCACAGCCTAGAGAGGCCATCTCTACATCCTGCCTATGTGCATCCAGGGTACCTGGGTCTCTCTTTCCCTGTCAAGCACTTTCTCCTTCTCCAAATGGTTTCCAACTTTTAATTAGGTCCTAGGATCCATAAAACCTTCCCTCCCTTCTCAGAATTCAATTCAAGGCAGAGTCTTTCCAAATCCTCCATCTTGACTCGCCTAGTCTTCATGAAGACGCTGTTACGCGTGCAAATGCTCACACTCACGTACACACGCCCTCAGTGCGGTGTAATATTTGGAATTCCACGTAACCTATTTGCAGGACAAATTTTCTCAAAATGCTGCAACAGTGGATATCGCACATTTTAAATTTTGATAGAAATTGCTCAAGTGCCCTTCAAAACAACATATCAATTTGCACTGTCAATCTCGGTGCCAATTACCCTGCAAAAACTGTACATATGGGCCATTACCAAACATTTCGATGTTTACAACAAAAACGTATAGAGAAAACTATATTGTTCTCCCAATTTGCGACACTTTGGTTATGAGGACGACTGGATATCTTTTCTACGCGCATGGTGGTATTTGTATCCTGTTTTTAAAAAGAGGACTTGACCTAACTATCTATCATTAAACTAAGTCATTAAGTAATTTGTGGAATATCCAGATTACAGGAAAAAAAATAACAGGATTAACACAAGGAAGTAATGCTCTATGCCAACTATAGGATTTTAAATGTGAATTAAAACAGCCAATATGGTACCCTAATTTTAACCTCATGCAACTGGCAAAGGTGCAAAAATTTGAATAGGGCCCATGGTTGATAAAGTCCCAATGCTATTACTGCTAGTATTTGCTCCAGAATTCAAATACAAGCAATGGCCTCTATTGTATGCTTTCAACCCCAATCTTGCCTTGCCTGCCTTTTAATTTTTCAAGCTACTCTAAAAGTAGCATTAAGATCTCTTTCCATCACCTGTTTCCTTGACTTCCTCAGACCTAGACATTATAGCCCCTCTCCTCTGGATGAGAAAAGAAACAGGAAGTCAAAAAGTCAACTGGATCTCCACTTGCCAATGGGTGGCATTCATCTGACGCACAAGGGATCACCTCACATTTTAATTTGGGTATTCTGAGAGCGGTGTTGGAGGACTTGTGTGCGGGGAGCTTATTCCCAAAAGCAATGAGGCAGGAAAGGTGTAAGTCACTAACGGGGACTTGGAGCTGATAATTCCAGGACCCCCAGGGCTCAGTAACACCAATGGCACTTGGGGAATGGTCACAGCAGCTCAGAACAGTCTCTCTTCTGAGAGAACAGGAGGCTGGGGTCTTTGTCCATTGACTCCCAGCCCGTGCACTAAGGGCCACCTAAGAGCTTGTTTTAACGCCCTCTCCTGCAGGCTATCCTGTGACTCCAGAAGAGACAGGAAGGCATAAAGGTGGGGATAGGTAACACGGACTTGAGGTAGAACTTTCCATGGGAAAGCGCCCTTCACAAAGCTGAAATCAGAAGTGGGTCCCAGGCGTGGTGTAGGGTACACCAAACAGATCCACTCCAAAAAGGAAAAAGGAAAAACAAATCCACACACGTGCTTCCACAGGCTACTCTTGCCGCCGTGCTTAAGGGGAAGACGGTCAGGCTAGCTCTCCAGCTCCCTGCCACCTTACCTTCTCCAGCCCAGCTCCCCCTACTGCTGCTGACTGGAGCACCCCAACTCCCCATCAGAAGCTCCTGCCCGGGCACCTTCTGGACCTCGGCCCACGAACCTCTTCAGTACCAGGAAGCATGTCCCTGAGTTCTGTGAGCTCTTAGAGCCGATCATCAAACCCACAGAGCGGGTCATGGCAACTTCTGATTTTCAGCCAAGTCACACAGAAGTGCGGGTAAAGGCATCCGCGGCTCGTGATTGGCGTCTGACGTTGCAGAGGGAGGAACTGGTCTTGTGGAACTGAGCCCATCAGCTGCTGGGTCTGATGCTAATCTCTGGTCCTCGGGATCAGCACTGAATTGAATTGTAGGACATTGAGTTGGTGTCCACAGAGAACAAGAGAATTGGTTGGTGTGAAATGCTTACATGTTTGATATTAGAAATGTTAGGAAAAAATATATATACACACACATTTATGCATATGTATGTATAATATATACATATATATGTTAATAGTAGTGATTTTCAACCAAGACAAGCGGTTTTTATTGTTTCTGTTCCTGAGAAATTCTCCTTAACCCCCTAGGATGAATCTTTTCTTTTTTAATTCCTGTTTAGATATGCATAACAGTAGAATGTATTTTGACATATCATACATATGTGGAGTATAACTTCCCTTTCTGGTGGTTGAACATGACGTGGAGTTTCACTGGTCGTGTATTCACATATGAACACAGGAAAGTGATGTCCGATTCGTTCTACTCTTTTTCCTATTCCCATTCCCCTGTCCTTCCCTTCATTCCCCTTTGTCTAACCAGTGAACTTCTATTCCTTCTAGAACCCCTTCTTGTGTGTTAGCATCCACATATCAGAGAAAACGTTTGGCCTTTGGTTTTTTGGGATTGCCTTATTTCACTTAGCATGATGGTCTCCAGCTCCATCCAATTACCGGCAAATGCCTTAATTTCATTCTTCTTTAAGGCTGAGTAATATTCCATAGTGTATGTATACCTCATTTTCCTTATCCATTCATCTGTTGAAGGGCACCTACGTTGGTTCCACAGCTTAGCCATTGTGAATTGAGCTGCTATAAACATTGATGTGGCTGTGTCACTATAGTATGCTGACTTTAAGTCCTTTGGGTATATACTGAGGAGTGGAGTAACTGGGTAAAATTGTGGTTCCGTTGCAGGTTTAGAATGAATCTTTTCTTAACCTCAAGTCCTGAGTTGAGGGTACCAGTTGAAGTTCCTGCCGAAATTGCAAATATATAACTCACATATATTAAATCATCTATGGCTACAAAACAGGGCACTAAAAGGTGCCAGAACTCAGGTTAAAAGTTCCTGATGTCCACACATACTAACATCTTCCCACTGCCAAAGGTTTCTGCTTCCAAGAACTGACACTGGCATTGGGGGACCCATTAACGTTGTGTCTTTCCACATGGCTCTTGGTCTTTGGTGGAGGATCCCAAGTCTTCCCAGCCACACGCCTTGTGCTGAAAATTCAGTGACAGTCACTCCCTTCCAGTCACGCCCTTTTCTCCCACTATGCATCTAACAGATTTGAGCAAAAATGTCAGCCTCCAGGAGGGGATCAGGAGCTGATTTGGTTTTCCTTAGCTGAATGGCAGGGCATCACCTGGCTCCTTTACAAACCTAGACTTCAAGACCTACCTGATCCAAATCCCCCCATCTAAAATGCAGGCTGGTAGCGCAGCCACTCTGGAAAGCAGTGGGGAGAATCCTCAGAAAACCTGGAATGGACCCACCTTTTGACCCAATTATCCCACTCCTTGATTTATACCCAAAGGACTTAAAAGCAGCATACTACAGTGACGCAGCCACGTCAGTGTTTATAGCTGCTCAATTCACAATAGCTAGATTGTGGAACCAACCTAGATGCCCTTCAACAGAGGAATGGATAAAGAAACTGTGGTATATATACACAATGGAATATTACTCAGCCATAAAGAAGAATAAAATTATGGCATTTGCTGGTAAATGTATGAAATTAGAGAATATCATGCAAGTAAAATAAGCCAATCCCAAAGAACCAAAGGCCAAATGTTTTCCCTGATAAGTGGATGATGATATATAATGGGGGTGGGGGGTGAGAGAAGAATGGAGGAACTTTAGATTATGTAGAAGGAAATGAGGGGGGGTATGAAAAATGGTGGAATGAGACAGACATCATGACCCTATGTACATGTATGATTCCACGAATGGTGTGAATCTACATCGTTCGCAACCATAGAAATGAAATAATGGACCCCATTTGTGTACAACTAATCAAAATGCAGTCTGTAAAAAATAAATAAATAAATAAATAATAAAACAAAATGCAGGCTGGAAAGCGGGAGCAGACACGGAAAAGCACATCTGGCTTTTGCAAGGAGACAGAAATGCCAACCCTTGTTGTGCTGGGGAGTACATAGGTCCAAGAGAGAAAGGAAGAGAGAGACAGGGAAGGGGCGGGAAGGCAAGAGATGGGAAGAGGAAGACCACACGGAGAGGGAGGGAGAGAAGCCAGAGAAAGCAAACGAGCCTTGGCCCGTCCTCCCCCGCTGCCGAGAGCCCAGAGGAACTAACATACCGGCAGAGAAAGCAATAGCCTCACGACCTGCTGCTTCTTTCTTTTAGCCCTGAGCCTCTGCTAATGGGGGGTCTCCTCTAAACGTGAAAGGCTCCGGCATCCCCAGCATTAATTAAAGGTCTCACATACAGAGAACGAACCCATGGACTCCTGGCAGAGAAGGAAACCCGGGTGTGAATTCTCCAGTATCTTCTCTCCCTACTCCACTCCGTGTTCATGAAAAGTGATGCACGTTCGCCTTTCGGATCGCCCAGGGCTACCTGGACATGGCGATTGTACCCACCTGCCCCTCACTGGAAGCACCAAAGGCTGCCTCTGAGACAGAAAATGAGGTGCTGCATGCAGGAATTTGTCACGACTGCTAAAACACTTGTATTCTAGACACAGGCTCGGTGCCTCTGGGAAACCTGACCGCAAAATGCGTTGATTTTAACTGCAGCTTGCAGGGAATACACCTATTTTTAGCAATTATCTTTAGAGTCGCTAAAATAAAAGCTTCTGAAAATTAACCATTCTCACCAAGGTGTGGGTTTCTTTATATGCAGAGCCAAACCGCACAAGATTAAAGAAAGCCAGGCAGATGGCATTAAGGGAAGAGTGACTTCTCTAAGGAGAGGCTATAGACAGGCGAGTGATAAAGGAACTAGGAAAGAGCTGGGGATGTAGAATCAGGAGACCAGACTCCAATCCTGAGTGACCATGGGCAAATCGCTTCCCCTCTCTGATTCTTAACCCCCAGCACTTTTTTAAATATTTTATTTGGAGACAGAGTCTCCCTGAGTTGCTGAGGGCCTCACTAAGTTGCTGAGGCTGGCCTTGAACTTGCGATCCTCCTGCCTCAGCCTCCTGAGCCACCAGGATTACAGGCGTGCATTATGGTTATGTTGATGCCCAACATCAACATTGTCATTTTTTTTAAATGAAGAAACGATGTCCTGAAAAACTGAGTTTCTTTAAATGTTAACCTCAGGTTTCCTCCCAATAAGAAAATCGACCTATCCTTTCCTAAGAACATGCTCTAATATAAAAGGCTTATGAAAGAAAGCATTCCAAGCACAGTCTGGGGTGAGAAAAGAAAAAGAAGCTGTTTTGGATAAGAAATGAACAGGAATCTAGTGCTCGGGCAGTTCTCAGGGAGAGGGAAGACAAAGGAGAGAGGAGTGGCTTTCAAGTGGGAATGGAAGCTGGAAAACAGGAGGTGAACAATGAAGTCGGAATAGAGATGTTGGTTGTCCCCTCCAGGACAGAGCCGTGGAAGGCACAGGGCAGTATCCCTCAGTCCTCGGCCCTGGGAGCCTATGGAAAGAGACCTGCTGATGTGGTCCCTAAGGGGCCGTATGAGGCTGACCCTCACTGTGTAGGGCTTACCAGGCAGCCATAAAAAATCGCCCTTCTAAGATGCAGAGGGTGTTTGTTAAGGCCGTAGAAACTAATTTCTTGCACTCCCCTTTCCTGGTGTGGCGAAAGTCCCCTAAGAAGCCTGGGATGGAGCGAGCTTTCTGCTGCCTCTGAGATCAAGCTTCATGGCGGTTCCGCTCTGCTCTCTTTGCTGCTCTGCTGTGCACCCCACGAGGGTCACAACTTCCAAAGACCAATCGCCAGGTACCCCAAACGCTCTGCTCCCTGGATGGGTGCGGCCAATGGGAGACAGCAGCAAGAGGTGGGAGGGGGGGACTCGCTCCTGGCCCCCAGCTGGTCCCTCCACGGGCCCCTCCTGGCTGGCTGGCTCTCTCCCACTTCCACGGTCCCTTCAGATCCCAGTGACAGTCCTGCCTCCCCCTGCCCTTCCCCGTCAGGCCTGAGGCTGGTGAGGGCTCCCTACTGTCCTTCCCTGGGGCTCCAACTCGGATGGCTTCTTAATCCTGCTCATGGCTCCAAAACAGAGGATGCCATTCCTCGCCTCCTGGGACTCGTGTGGACAAGGCTGGCACCAATTTCCTTTCCATTTCAAATAACAAGATGGTGGGCTGGGGTTGGGGCTTCCTGGTACGGCGCTTGCTTGGCCCTTATGAGGCCCTCCCTGGGTTCGACCCTCAGCACCACATAAAATAAATGAAGAAAACAAAGATGTAAAAAAAAATAACAAGATGAACCCAGTATGCCGCAGATCTTAGGAACACCCAGGCGGTTAACATCTGGAATACAAATAAGTACTTCCAAAACAAAACGAAACAAAAATGTTAGGAAAGCATCTAGAACACAGAAGGGAGGCAGCACACACGGATCTGAATCCGAACGAAATCGAGCTTTTGTTTCAATGCGACATCTGGCATTTCACATCTGTCCTCTGTCCACAGGCTTCAGAGGACCTGAGTGTCTTCAATTGAACAAGCCAATAATCAAGGACACCCGAGTACGTCCTAGATAAACCTCTGTGGATTTCATCCTGGCTTTAAGAGAAGCTTCACGGAACAGGGTTAGAGAGAACCTGAGGTCACACTAAACCCCTGGGGACAGTCATCTACTTCCCACATACGGGCCTCTGAACCAAGAAGGCAGGTGTGTATCAGGGACACGCCCTCCTAGCTACCTGCAGAAGCTTCACGTGGAATCTGAAGTTTCCTTCTCCCCTCTTCCTCCCACACTGAGCCAGCTGCCTACATCAGGAGCTGGTGGGGCCAAGTAGGAGTGGCAAAGCCAAAACACTGTGACTCCAAATCCTGATTGACGAGGAGCTAGGAGCAGAGCTGAGGGTCTCGTCATTATCGAGTGAACTCCAGAAGCGATGCCCGATGTTGACACAGCACCTGGAAAAGCTATCCACACAAACGCGGACTCAGATGCATTGCATCGGACACAAAGCAACTCCAGAGTGCACTAGTCAAAGAGAGGGCAATGGGAGCAGCAGCCTGCAGCCAGGCAGGGAAGAGGCTCAAGATGGTCCAGACAAACATCCTTGTAGCTCCTTACAAAGCCTCAGGGCTTCCTGTATCCTTCCCACACCTGGCCCTGTTCACTTTAAAAGTTATGGCTACCTGAGCCAGGCTGGGGATGGACTGGATTCTCCTGCTGCCAAGTGGAGAATCCGAGCAGGGGCTGCCGCAGCTTCAGATGCCCAACTCCAGAGGACACTTGAGTGGAGTTTCTAAACCCTGCGCCTCCCCATGTGGCCAGACAGAGGGAAATTCTTATCCTCACTGAGACAAGGAACTTTCTGATGGAAATTGCAAATAGGTCTAGTGAGGTGGGCGCCCCCTCTGATCCTTGGACTCAGACTATTAACGAGCTATTGAGATAAAATAACACAGGGACTAAGAGCATGGAGTGTGGAGCCTGAGAGTGTTGGGTCTGTCACATCTGCCTGGGATGATCTCGGGACAAGTCATTATTCCACTCCGGTGCCTCAGTTTCCCCACTTACAGAGTAGAAGAGATATCAATGCCTTCTCATGATTCTTCCGTATATAAATGAGTTAGTAAGTTGGTGACTAAAATTATGCACAACAGCTAGTAATAAAAGTCATGTAAGTACTTGTTACTATTATTCTTCTCTCGGTTTGACCCACAGGGAACTCACATTCAGAAGGTCAACATGGAACTCCTCGCTGCCTTTTCCTTGAAACACACAAAATTTCTGCTGGGCTTGACTAGTTACCGAGGGTGTAAATCACCATTTGTCCAGGAACTAAAACCCAGCTTGTACAGGGGAGCACCCTCTCCTATTCCTACCTCCACAACTGGTAACCAAATTCAGATCATTCCATCTCTGAAGCATCTGTACCTCTTCCTTCCTCTTTGTACCTCTCTACTTTGGCCTCAGTTCAAATCCTGAACTAGACCTTGGACAAAACTTGAGAATTCATTTCCCTCTTTTCATTCTCAATCTGAATCCCCATCTGTGTCCCAGTCCAACCCTTCACACAGGTGCCAGAATCACCTCCCTAAAATACAGATGTGTTAGTCAGTTTAGGTTAGGCTGAGCTATATAACAAGCATGCCCCAAGCCTCAGGGACTTGACACAGCGAGGTTGTGTTTCTCATTTACATAATGATCCCCTGTGATTGGGCAACTCTTCTTCATTGCTCTGCTCTAAATCAGGGGCCCCATATTTTCAGTTATGCCAGCTACAGTCCATGGCCTTGTGAACAATAGCACACCCTAGACCAGTTGTTCCATCTCAGGATCCCTTTACAATCTTTTTTTTTTTTTTTTTTTAAGACAGGGTCTCACTAAGTTGCTTAGGGCCTTGCTAAGTTGCTGGGGCTGGCTTTGAACTTGGGATCCTCCTGCCTCAGCCTCCCAAGCCACTGGGATTACAGATGTGCACCACCACACCTGACCCTTCACAATCTTAAAAAAAGTCTACCTGCATTATGTGCATGTACAAATATGTAACAACAAATTCCTCCATTATGCACAACTATAATGCACCAACAAAAATAGGGGAAAAACAGAAAAGAAATGAAGTTATCATTATTAAATTCTCTTTTAGTAAAAAAAAAAAAAAGTCTGTATGGGTTATAACTGGCAAATTTAACCATGTTAGAAATTAAAGCAGAAATATTTATTTGATCATTTAAAAATAATAACTACCTCATTACATGATAACACAGATAAAAATCTTTATGACTAAGAAAATGAATTGAAAATAGAATTGTTTCCATCCCAAACCAAAAAGCATTTAGGGAGAAAAAGAGTGTTATTTTACATATGTCTACAAATCTTTTTAACACATGACTTAATAGAAAAGATTTGGATTCTCTTATGACTTCTACAGTCAATTTGTTCTGATGTGTTGTTTTGGTCGAAGTAGAGAAAGAAAATCCAGCCTCACACAGATGGCTTATAAAAAGGGAGGAGTATCATCAAAGTGTGTTCAGGTCGTTGTGAATATTCTTCTTTGAAGCAATGTCAGACCTTGGCAAGCACCTGTGTTCCTAAAGGTCATTTGCTATGTAGAGTATGAAAGCCTATCTGTGAAATTTTCACACTCTGTCCACTAAAAGCACATGGGTCTAGGGGCTGCAGCTGGGGCTCAGTGGTAGAGCACTTGCCTCACACGTGGGAGGCACCGAGTTCAAGTCTCAGCACCAAAATAAAGGTATTGTGTCCATACACGACTAAAATAGTATCTTAAAAAAATACGTGGATCTCTGTTAAGGGTTGATGGATGTTTTTCCTGTGTGATTTGCAACACTATTCTTAGAAAAATATTGGGTCGCTGAGTTAATGTCCATCTTCCAAAGGTTGACACATTTCTTTACGTAACAGTAAGAAAATCACAGCTGGGGTTGGAGTTGTGGCTAGCGCTTGCCTAGCACCGTGAGGCTCTTGGTTCGATCCCCAGCACCACAAACAAGTAAATAAATAAAATAAAGGTATTGTGGCCATCTACAACTAAAAATGAATATTTAAAAAAAAAGAAAATTACAGCAATTAATATCCCCAATTTCATCAGAAATGATTCTGAACTTTGGAAAGTCAGTAAGTTCATAGTGGTAGATACAGGTTTTTCAAATTCTTTTTCCTGAAAGATAAATTTTATCACCTGCTGTTTTCTTAAAGTGATAGGCCCTCTTCATTCTTTAAAAAAAAGAAACAGAAGAAACTCTCCTAACACCCATGTCTGAATAGCCATGGTTTGCCTTTCAGCCCCCTTCTTTCACATTAAAATGATGTTACATTTTAAAAAAGCAACTAGCCTATTAAAATAGCCATACATTCCACAACACAACTTACAAGAGAAGGGCAACACTGTTGTACATTTTGGAAAATCTCTTGAAGGCTGGGCTTGCCACTCGCTTGCGTGATTGCTCTTTCTCAAGACAGCCACCAGACCTTGCTCCACAGTCGAAGTGCCGCGCACGTCCATTTCATCACACAGAATAATAAAAAGACTCTACACAAGGCTCAGACTTTCAAAATGTATTAATTTTCACTGCTACATCCAGGACATGTATAAGTGATACAGTTTGGTGTCGCTGCCTTGATTCATGCTGAGCCAGTTTTATTATAAAATGGTCTTAGTTTCATTATGATTTTTTTTTTTTTTTTTTTTGCCTTGCAGATGCACTTAAAAGATCCCAGGAACCCCCCTGGGATTGGTGTTCCATATTCTCAAAACCTCTGGCCCAGCCTATATTTGCATCCCTGCTTAAAAGCTGCTCCTTGTCCAGACCAGTGCTACTCAAAGTTGCTCCAGAAACTAGGGTAAAATCTGCATACTACAGTGATGCTTACAGCAGCTCAATTCACAATAGTTAAGCTCTGGAACTAACCTAGATGCCCTTCAACAGATGAATGGGTAAAGAAAATGTGATAGATAGATAGATAGATAGATAGATAGATAGATAGATAGATAGATAGATAGATAGATAGATAGATAATGGAATATTATTCAGTTTTAAAGAAGAATGAGTTCTTTATATATTCTGGAAATTAGTGCTCTATCTGAAGTATGAGTGGCAAAGATATTCTCCCACTCTGTAGGCTCTCTCTTCACATTACTGATAGTTTCCTTTGCTGAGAGAAAGCTTTTTAGCTTTAATTTGAATCTATCCCAGTTGTTGATTCTTGCTTTTATTTCTTGTGCTATGGGAGTCCTGTTAGGAAGTCTGATCCTAAGCCGACATGTTGAAGATTTGGACCTACTTTTTCTTCTGTAAGATTCCTCAGAAAGCTTGGAATGGAACCACCATTTGACACAGCTATCCCACTCCTTGGCCTATACCCAAAGGACTTAAAATCAGCATATTACAGAGATACAGCCACATCAATGTTCATAGCTGCTCAATTCACAATAGCCAGATTGTGGAACCAAGCTAGATGTCCTTCAATTGATGAATGGATAAAGAAACTGTGGCACATATACAAAATGGAATATTACTCTGCCATAAAGAATGATAAAATTATGGCATTTGCAGGCAAAAGGATGAAATTGGAGACTATCATGCTAAGTGAGATAAGCCAATCTCAAAAAACCAAAGGACAAATGATTTCACTGATAAGCAGATGATGACATATAATGGGGGGTGGGAGGGGTTAGTGTTAGGGTTAGGGTTAGGTTTAGGCTTAGGGTTAAGGAGGGTGGCAAGAATGGAGGAAGGAAGGACTGTATAGAGGGAAAAGAGGGGTGGGAGGGGTGGGGGGAAAGGCAAAAAATAACAGAATGAATCAAACAACATTACCCTATGTAAATTTGTGATTACACAAATGGTATGCCTTTACCCCATGTACAAACAGAAAAACAACATGTATCCCATTTGTTTACAATAAAAAAAAAGAAGAAGAATGAAATTATGGTGTTTGCTGGTAAATGGGAGGAGTTGGACAATATCATGCTAAGTGAAATAAACCAATCCCAAAAAACCAAAGGCTGAATGTTTTCTCTGGTATGTGGATGCCAATCCATAATGGGGGCAGGGATGAATGAAGGAATTTTGGATTGGGAAGAGGGGACTGAGGGGAGGGAAGCGGGCAGGGGAAATGGGAAAGATGGTGGAATGAGATGGACATCATTACCGCAGGTACTTGTATGATCACACGAATGGTGTGACTCTCCATCACATACGACGAGAGAAGTGAAAAGTCGTGCTCCATTCATGAACAATGAATCAAAATGCATCCTGCTGTCATGTATAAACTAATTAGAACAAATAAAAATAAAGAAACTAGTGCCAGTTCATAACCCACAATGAAGGGCAGAGATGGAGAGTGAGAAGTTAGACACAGTGAGAGAAATTTTGATGAGTGATTTAGTATCAGTGGAAGCAGACAGTTTTTAAAATGGGTTGTTTCATAAGCCTTTGTTTTTTATTTCATCCTCTGAACATTTATTTTTTATTCTATTTCACAAAGCATCCCCCTGTTATGATTTTGATCTGGAATGTCCTCCTTGTTTGGCTCATGCGTGGAAGGCTTTGTCTGCTTTGCAGCAATGTTCAGAGGTCAGCATCCAGGAAGTGACTCAATCAGGAGGGTGCTAACTCATCAATCCATTGATGGACTCATAATTGCATGACACGTTCAGGAGGAAGTAGACACCATAGGAGATGTGACCACTTAATTTATTTCATCACTTCAAAAAACTGGGTGATCTCTTTCTGGCCTCCATCGTTTCTGATTGAAAATACACAATCATTTAAATTATTTTTACCCTAATGTACAACCTCATTTTTTCTCTGACCACTTTCAAATTTTTTTCTTTGTTGTTGTTGTTTAACTTCCCTAAGATGTGTCATGGCATGGATTTCTTCGGGTTTATCCTTTAAGGTTTTCACTGTTTCTTAGATCTGTATGGTTTATTCTTTTGACAATTTGGGGTATTCTCAGCCATTATTTCTCTCTTTTGGTTCTCTTTTTAGCACTGTTCTCTTTCCCCTCTCTTTCTGTGATGAATCACATTAATGTTATTTTTTTTTAATACTTCTTCAGATTCCTGAGGATCTGTTCATTTGTCTCTGTCTATTTTGTCTCTGTTCAAATTAGACAATTTTTACTGTTCTATCTTCCAGTTCACCAATTCTTTCTTCTATTGCTTCTATACTGCTGAGAGTTCATTTGCTTTTTACTTCAGATATATTTTTCATTTCTATTGTATCTACCGGGTTCTTTTTTGTGGTTTCTATTTCTTTGCCTTAGCTTCCTAATTTTTCATTCATTATAAGTATGTTTTAGTTGCTTTTGAATCATTTTTACCATGCCATCTCAAAGTCCTTGTCAGATAATTCTAACACCTCTGTCACCTTGGTGCTGTCATCAATTGATCTTCTGTTTCATGTAGTTTGAGATCTACCCAGGTCTTGTCACGATGAGTGATTTTCAGCTGAAACCTAGACATGGCTGTAGTTATGAGACTTCAGATCTGATTTAAATCTGCTGCTTTATTTGAATTTTTCAAACATATTTCTGAAGGTGAAAGAGGGCAGGCCACCTCATTTTTGCCAGGTGGAGTTGGGAATGCAGGCTCCCATTTAGTCTTTGTTGACATCCTGGTAGAGGTTTCCTCATTACTTTTGGGAGTGAGAATTCCTGCTTCCCACATGGTCCCCACCGATGTGTTGGTAAGAGTGGCTTTGTAACCTCTGAGCCATGGTAAAGACCATGACTCTCCACTAGACTTTCTCTGGCACCATCCTGCCTACCGTTTGCCAATGTATTAAGAAGTGGGACCTTCAAATCTCCACCATATCTGCTTAGGAACTGACTTCCTTAACAAGACTCCTAAAATGCAAGAAGTAAAATCAAGAATCAATAAATGGGATGGATTCAAACTAAAAAGATTTTTATTAGCAAAGGAAACAATCAACAACATAAGGTCATATACTTTTTTTCTTGTGTGTGGTGCCGGGGATTTGAACCCAGTGCCTTGTGCTTGTGAGGCAAGTGTGTGTGTGTGTACTGGGGATGAACCCAGGGTCTTGTGCTTGTGAGGCAAGGTGTGTGTGTGTGTGTGTGTGTGTGTGTGTGTGTGTGTGTACTGGGGATGAACCCAGGGTCTTGTGCTTGTGAGGCAAGCACTCTACCAGCTGAGCTATATCCCCAACCCAATCAACAACATAAGGAGAGAGTCTACAGAATGGGAGAAAAATCTTCACCACAAGCACCTCAGATAGAGAACTAATCTTCAGGATATATAAATAACTCTCAAAAAAACCTAACAACAACAAAAAGCAAATAAACGAATCAATAAATGGGTTAAGGAACTGAACAGACACTTCACAGAAGAAGATATACAATAATTCAACAAGTATATAAAAAAAGAAGTTCAACATCTCTAGCAATTAGAGAAATGCAAATCAAAATACTCTAAGATTTCATCTCACTCCAATCAGAATGGCAATTATCAATAAATGTTGGTGAGGATGTTGGGGAAAAGGGACACTCATACATGCTGTTGGGACAGCCAATTGGTGCAACCATTGTGGTAAGTAGTATGGAGAGTCCTCAGAAAACTCAGAATAGAACCACCATTTGACCCAGCTATCCCACTCCTCAGTTTATACCCAAAGGACTTAAAATCAACATACTATAGTGATACAGCCACATCAATGTTTATAGCAGCTCAATTTACCATAGCTAAATCGTGGAACCAACCTAGATGCTCTTCAACTGATGAATGGATAAAGAAAGTGTGATTGATATATATATCCATATATATGTGTGTGTGTGTGTGTGTGTGTATACATACATATATATATATGTATATATATATATATGATGGATTATTACTCAGCTTTAAAGAAGGATGAAATTCTGGAATTTTCTGGTAAATGAATGGAGTTTGAGAATATCATGCTAAGCGAAATAAGCTAAACCCAAAACACCAAAGGCCAAATGTTTTCTCTGATATGTGGATGCTAATTCACAATAAGGGGGTGGATAGGGAAGAATAGAGTCACTTTTTATTAGGTAGAGGGGAGTGAAGAGAGGGGAAAGGGGGTGGGGGAAGGAAGGACAGTAGAGTGAAATGACATTATTACCTCATGTACCTGTATGACTGCATGACCAATGTGATCCTGTAATATGTATAATCAGAAAAATGAGAGATTATACTCCTTTTATGTATGAGCTATCAAAATGTATAAATGCATTCTACTATCATGTACAACTAATTAGAACAAGTAAAATAAAAAAAAATAATACAAGCATGTTGGCGAGTATGTGGAGAAAAGGCACACACATACATTGCTGGTGGGGCTGAAAATTGGTGCAGCCACTCTGGAAAGCAGTGTGGAGATTCCACAGAAAACCTGGAATGGAACCACCATTTGACCCAGCTATCCCACTCCTCAGTTTATACCCAAAAGACTTAAAAGCAGCACACTACAGAGATACAGCCACATCAATGTTCATAGCAGCTCAATTCACAACAGCTAAACTATGGAACTAACCTAGGTGCCCTTCAACAGATGAATGGATAAAGAAGATGTAGTATATATACACCATTGAATATTACTCAGCCTTAAAGAAGAATTAAATTATGGCATTTGCCGGTAAATGGATGGAGCTGGAGACTATCATACTAAGTGAAATAAGCCAATCCCAAAAAACCAAAGACCGAATGTTTTCTCTGATATGCAGATGCTAATTCACAATACGTGGGTGGGTGCTAGGGAAGAATAGAGTTACCTTGGATTAGACAGAGGGGAGGGAAGGACAGAGTAGGAAGGATAGTGAAATGAATCAGACATTATTACCCTGTGTGCATACATGACTACGTGATCTGTGTGATGCTACATCACATACAACCAGAAGAGTGAGAAGATACACTCCATTTATATATGATGAGTCAAGATGCATTCTACTGTCATGTATAATCAGAACAAATTTTTAAAAAGAGCGGCGGGGCCTTTAAGAGATGACAAGGCCTGAGGCTCCTCCCTCCACACGGGCTTGCCACAGCTTTCGGTCTCTCGCCCTTGCTCCTTCTGCCGTGGGAGGACACCCTGCTTCCCTCATCTGGAGGATGCAATCCTCCTCAGAAAACTCAACCCACCAACGCCTTGACCTTAGACTTCCCAGCCTCCAGAACTATGATCAAGTAAATTTCTATTCTTCATGAATTACCTGGCCTCGGGTGTTTTGTTATGGATGCACAAATGACCACAGAATGGAAAGAATGAGGGACAGGACTGCCTGGTGGAAGTGGAAATGCTGGTCCCTGCGTCTCCACTCCAGGACGGGGATGGAGAGTCCTGTTTCTAGTCGGCACAGATGAAGCCCAGCTCCCTGTTGGATCTTCTCTGACCTCCCCCACTGGTGGGGCCTGAGACCTGTGCTAGAGTTCGAGAAAAAGGAAGCCGGGTTTCTCACTCAGTCTTTGCTGGTGTGGTTGGGGATGGGACCCTAATTTTTCCAGAGTCTGACTGTATAAAGTGACTTTTGTCTAAAGCTTCTTCTCTCCTTAGGTTGTCCTCTTCCTGGTTCTTGGCAGCACAAGCTAACTTTTGGAGGGTGGGCTTCTCCTTCTCCTTCTCCTCTCCTTCTTTGCTTCCTCTCCCTTGGCATTTCTAAGTCAGTAGCTTCTCCAGCTCCAAGTCATCCTTTCCTCCTCCTCCCCCTCCCCCTCTTCCTGCCCTCCTCTGGGGCATGTGAGATCAAAAGGGAGCCAGGTGAACTCACCAACCTGTCCACCCTTGGTCCACAGCCAGCCTGACTTTCTGCCTCTGAGAGTCTTCTCACGTTTGTTTTATTAATCATGTTCAGGGGGGTTAGTTGTACTTTTTAGGAAGAATAAGGAAAAGTACATTTACTCCAACTTCTCAGAGGCCCAGAACCTTAACCTCTTTTAAGAAAATAAAGGTTTATAAAGAAAAAATAGTCTCTCTTCTCCTCCCTTCTTCCCACCCTTCTCTTTTCCATGAAAGTTTCCATGGATAACTCCAGTTATCAGTGCTAACAGCCCTGCGTATCTCCTTTCAGTCCTTCTCTATGCTCATTGAAACACTTACAAATAAACACACACACACACACACATACACAGAGGTTTTGTCATTTTTGTTACCCAAACAAAATTATACTACACATATTCCTTTGACAACTTGTTTTGCTCTTTAATAATATACAATGGTCAACAGTCATCGATCTAACTTTTCCTTGGTTTTATTAACTACTTTATATTCCATAACATGGAAGGACCACACTTATTCAAGTTGCCCTATCTTACCACCTCGACAATTTTATTTATCTATGATAGGTTTAATAAAAGTGGGACAGATCAAGACAAATAACATATGCATTGTTCAGCTAAAGAAATATGGCAGGATTCGGGGCCTAAAGAGGCTCTGACAATTCACTTTTCCACCAATGATGTTTGAGAATTTCCTCCAGCAAACTGGCCAGCTCTAGGAATTTCCCTTCATTTTTAATTTCTGCCAATCTTTGAAGAGTGAAGTCATATCTTACATATATGTAAGGCTGGGGTTGTGGCTCAGTAGTAAAGCGCTTGCTTAGCATGTGTGAGGCATTGGGTTTGATCCTCAGCACCACATAAAAAAATAAGTAAAGAAAATAAAGGTATTATGTCTCTCTACAACTAAAAATATATATATTTTAAAAAAACATAGCTGTATTGGCTGCTTGGATGCTTTCCACCCATATCTTTTCCCAGTTTTCCGTGGGGTGCTAGGATGGCACTCATCAGCTGGTTGTAGCTTTCTTTATCAAATGTATTGCAGATATGTTTTCTCTGCCTAACTTCAACCTATCACCAGAGCCTTTGGAAAACATTTTCCCTATCACACTTACCATGTCGCAAGGGTCTTTGTTAACCATTCCTGTCTCTGCTAACAGCTGTGTTCCTAAAGGTAGGGATCATTTGCCCGACTCTTAGGTCCCAATGCCACATGTGTGCCTGATCAGCGCTCAAGGGGTGTTTGAATTGGGCTGCTGACTTTCTATCTCAATAAAAAGTTCCCTCCACATCTCCCTGACCTGGTGCCACAGGTGACGCATTAATTACAGATGTTCCATCAATTGTCAGTGTAACCTGGACAATTACGACTTGAAGCAAAGAGCGTCGTTAAAATGACAGCACCCTCGTTCCCGCAGCTGAGCCCTGGGCACGAGAAAGGACAAGAAAATTGCAGCCTCTGCCTGGATGTGGATGGAAAGGCTGGGCTCGAGCAGTGACTTGCATGAGCTGGGAAGAGTGTGCTCGTTTGTTATTCCAGGTTCCGACGGCGATTTTCATGTCAAGTGTCATTTGTGCAACAATCCACTATTACAGGTGGCTTAAAACTTTTGTGCCAAATATTCTGCCGCAAGGAGAGGGAGGGAGGTAAAGGAGGAAGAAGTCAATTGTCCACAGTCTTGAGATCTACTGCCTACTCCAGGAAACCGGGCAGCCTCATGGTCAGCCAATGTCACCAAAACAAAGCGTGGTAGAGGATGGAGAGTTGGATGAAGGGTGGAAAGGAGAACAGGGTGAGCCAAGGACAGGAAATAGAGGGTGACTGCATTTAAGGACTGAATAGACAGCTGTCTCTGGGAAGCATCCAGAGAGAAGAGAGTGTTCAAAGTCAGACAAATGTCAGTTCTAATCTCACCTGTGCTCCTTCCTCACCCGAACTGTCTGCAGCAGGTGCACTTGACACCTGCAGCCACCAACCTCTCTGCAGCACTCTCACCATCTCCCGGAGTCCCATGTCACATCTAATGACTCTGGTGTGCTTGACTGCATTGCAGACATTTCAGTCTGAGCTGAAGGTTGCTGCTAGGCTGGCCTGTTCGGTGCAAGCTTAGCTACAGCAAGATTCATCCCTGGTGTCTGGGGTCACCTTCCTTAAGCAGAATGAGGAGCCTAGCATTCCCTGATTCTGTTTCCACAGCAGATCCTTGCTTCTGAGACCCAGATGATGTCAGAAGGGCCCAGCTGTCTACATAATCCTGCCAGACCAGGTGGCACCTGGACATTCAAGGACATCCCCCCCTTGACCTAATTCAATGTTCCCAGGGAACAGGGTCATGTTGTCCTCATGTGGTGGCTTCTGCAATAACTATGGGACCTAATTGTGGTAGAGGAAGAGGGAAATGGTGCCCGGCAGGATCTCTCTTCAACATGAATGTTTGGCATCTAGTTGGAAAGCAAAATACACAAGATACCACTTATAGTATCTGTTACCTAGGGAAACACTGGATTTAAAAATGTGAATGAATTTCATATTTTTAACAAAAAATTTTTTTCAAATACATTGAAGTACATGCCATTCTCCTCATTAGGAAAAGTCACTGGAGAGACGTCATCCCTCCTTGAATCCACATGTGAGTAGATTAGACATGGTGAGAATTGAGACCTGACATTTTTGGAACTTAATAATTTAATAAAAATTTTCACCTGAGGGGAAATCTATGCCTAAGAACAGCCAAGGAAGTCTTGATATAGAAAGGTAATAAAGAATCATGTATCACAACATGTGGTAAAAGTACCATCATAAATCAGCATGTCCCTAGCCCCAGATCAGGCCATGGATCCATGGAACACAGTTTGGGAGTCCAGAAATGGACAGAGAGGCACTTGGGGTCTGCTAAGAATGGAAATTCTCGCTGGTGAAGGCAAGAGAGGATAACTCAACCAGTGATGTATGTTCTGGAACAGTTGTCTGTCCATTCAGGGAAAAGTTAAATTCCAATCTTATTCCAGACACAAAAAAATCAATTGAAACTTAATTGAAATCTAACTGTTTGATCCCCATTTTGAAGTTATAGACACTGAGACTCTGAGAGACCAAGAGGCTTACCTGAGGTCATACAAGGTCAAACACTAGGAGTTCATAAGACTACCATGGACACTTTGTTCTCCAGGTGTCCCCATGAGGTCAAAGTACCCTTTATCTCCCACTCAACCCCGCTAACAACTTAATAAATGATCACAACTTCCAGTCCAGAGAAGAACCCAAAGAAACGGTGGAAGTCTTAGGTTCGAAATCAAATTCAGGAAGAGACTTCCAGTCCTACCCCCTAAGTCCTACCCAAGGTGGGCATCTATTCACTGACTGAATGCCATGGAGAAGACCATCGAGGAATTCGAACAGTGCTTTCGTATCCTGGCTTGGTGACATGGCAGAGATTGTCCTAAGGAAAAATGAGCCGATGCCTCCCCAGGAGACAGGAGGGCTCTGCCTACCCATACCACCTCTTCCCATCAAAGAGCTCCCCACAAGGACGTGGAGGCCCAGTTACTGCAGAGTCCTCCAGACCACGCTCCAGGACTGACGGAGGAACTCAAAGACTACAGGGGGCAAGAGACATGACATTAAGCATCTGTATCCAAGGCTGTGCTAGGGTGTCCATAGCGTTCTATAGAGGCCAGAGGTGGGCAGCTTAGGTCCACTTAATGATGCTATATAACCAAATACCCAGGGCTGGTTTTTATGTTTTGTGCTTTGTTTTGGGGGAGTTTTATGGGTTGGATTTTTGTTTTGTTTTGGGTTTGGGCTTGCTTGTTTGTTTGGTACTAGAGGTTGAACCCAGGGCCATTTACCACGGAGCTATAGCCCCAGACCTTCTTATTTATTTATTTATTTATTTATTTATTTATTTATTTATTTATTTATTTTTGAGATGATCTTGCAAAGGCTTAGGGCCTTGCTATGTTGCTCAGACTGGCCTCGAATTTATGATCCTCCTGCCTCAACCTCCCAAGTTGCTGGGATTATAGGTATGCACTCCCACACCCAGCTGCGGCTCGGTCCTTTATTTTTAAAAAGATGTTTACTTAGCTCTTCATTTGGGAAGCTAAAAGTCTACAATCGGGCAACCCCATCTGTTTGGCCTCTGGCGATGCTCCCCACACACCTGGCCATATCACAGCTGGCCTTGGCATCACAGGAGAAGCCTAAGAGAGGGTTAATGCAGGTATGGGCTTAAACTTAAGGCAGAGAAGAGTCGGGTAGAATATTCCAGCATCTGAGCATTCAGAGGACAGGCTTAAACCATATCTAACCCACCGAGGACTCAACTGGCTCCCCCTGACCTAACCTCTGCCACCTTCCAGTCACTGCTAATCCCATCTGATCCTCCATCCCCAGCACCCTCCACATCTGCAGAAGCCTCTCCCCTTCTCCCCCAGTCCCCTTAGCCTTTCTTCTGGCCCCCATCACTTCAAGCTCAGGCCCACCTGTCCCCCACACACAGCTGGCCCTGCTATCCCATCTCCACATTCCCAACAGTTCGTTCACGTCTTATTCATTCCACGACATAAATCACACCAGAAAGCGCCTCCCTGGGAAGGATGCGCATGGAATCACAGGCACAGCTGACATGGAGCGATCTGGGAGGGATCACGGTGCGCTGCAAACAGTGAAGCGCTCCAAGGCTTCAGCAAAGATGCCACCTGCAGGAAGCGATGGACGTATAGGCTGGAGAGGGGGACAGCAGGCCAGCAGTGGAGGATCCAACACTGCACCAAAAGAAGCTGGGTTTAACCCAATAGGTAAAGGTTTGTCATTGAAAAGGAGGTTCTGGAAGACACTAGCCAGCTTCTCTACTGGATTTCTAAAGTGCCATGGAAATCCTTACCAGTGGCTTGAAAATCCCGAGGGTGTTGGGAGTCTGAGACCCTCATCTGCAAATTACTTAGCATTCTATAGGTTATGTGAACAGAAATGCCTATGATTGGTGCTGCCTAGTAATCTCTAGTTTTGCAGCAAATCAAGCAGCCGTAATTATCAAGCTGTGTCTTGGATGCTAGATACACATTCTGGCTTCAGCTCTTTCCTCCAGACTCCTTCCTAAGAGTAATAAGGATCTCCACTCTGGTCTCAGCTCAGGACAAGCTACATCAGCACAGTGACAAACATCATTCTTGAATCCTGTCCAGTTGGACGCGACCCAATGGACACTGAAGTTCTACAATACAGTATTTCTTTCTCTAAATCTCTCTTTTTCTTCTTCGTACGTTCCCTCCCTCTCTCCCCCTCTATCTTCTTTCTTTCCTTCTTTCTCTCTCTTACACCAACATGGGCACCAAAATTTGTTCACGATTTTCCCATGATCAAAAAAATTGCCAAACATCATTACTTTAATTCAATATTGCACATGGTGTTCAACTTACTAGCATATAAAATCAACCAGCCAGCAGTGCACAAAACAAACCTTTATTATTGACTACAAATTGACCAAAGAATCAAACTTTATTTATAAAAACAGAGATCTGCACATTTTGACCCAGAAAAAAAGTAGACTTTGTAGAAATAATGACCACCAGGCAAAGTAAATGACAGGGGGGTCAGTAAAACTTGATATGTACAATATTTAATCAATACATCAAATTTTGTTTCGGGTTTTAAATAGAAAAGAATGCATCCAAATGAAAATAATTTCAGTAGAGTTCACATTTTTGGGAAATGGTCTAACTGTGCTATGTAGAAAATTGATCAAGAGATTAAATTGGCTTAATGGAATTCACTCCGGAAAACATATTCTGGATGGAAAAATCCATCTAAGTTGATATAATTCTAATTAAAAGTCTTGAATTCAAAGTGTTCTCAGAGTCAAGAGGGCAGGAGCCCTTCTCCTGAAAATCAGAGCAGAGGGGTCAAAACGGTAAGGTCAAAATGTCCTGGGGTATGGCCACAGGTTTAAGTGGACACCTCGCTGGGTCATGTCAGTTTGCCTCTGAGCAGAGATTTGCATCTTCTCAGAAAAAAATAAAATAAAATGGAAAAGAACAACTCCATAGAAATAAACCAGTTGCACAGAGATGTCTGAGTCTCTGAAGTAGCCAGAATATGAGCAAGGACAGAGAATGACACACCAGACCATGGAGGACATTTGTAAAATGATAAGAGCGTACGCATGAGAATGCTGCGAAAATCAAATGAGATAATCCCTAAAATACATTCAGCTCTGGAAATAGCGAGAGCCCAACAAATGCTGGCTGTGTTGTAGTACTAGAAGGAGCGGTGGCAGCCGAGAAGCCAAACAAAAGATTTGCATTTAAGTCAGAACACAAACTGGCTTAGACTTAAGAGAGACTTCTTATATTTCCCTGCTGTCCCTCTCCAAAATCAGCTCCACTCCATTCCCCAGTGCATGCTGTGGTACACACACCCATCACACACACACACACACACACACACACACACACACACGCACACGCACACACACACACTACTAGGAAGTTTGCGAAGTTCCACCTTTCCGCCTTCTCTCTGGCTCTTCCTCTTCCTGGAACATCCTCTCTCCCATTCCTACCTGGAATATATTTATGCATCCTTCACAGCCCTGATTAATGTCATTTCCTCTATGAATTTTCTATGGGCTCTTCTGCTAAGTTCCCAGAGCCTTTTATCCATATTTTATCACTTCCTATTATAAAAGTTTGCTGTTATTTCCCCCATTAAAAGGGAGTTTCTGGAAGAACTTTCTCTCTTTGATTTCTCATAACCTAATGCCAAGCAGACACTCAGTTAATGCTCGTTGGGGCCAGATTTACTAAGGATAGCCACATTCGCCTAAATCTTCCCTCTAGAAAGATGCCTTAGTGCAATCTGGCTGGTTTTGCAGAGAGAATTAGATTGTACTGGCTTTGCTTTGGAGCACTTCTGGCGGGCAAGAGATGCTCTGATGAAATGCCAATTTAATGCTAAGAGAAAGGTTCTGGAATATTTGTCCTGCAAAGAATTGTGGCTGTTGGGTTTGCAAGAAGTCTCCCTAATCAACGGAAATCTCATCACTAACACCGTCAATGAGATTCAGGGTCTATCCCCATCAGCAGCTTCAGAAGCCCTGAGGGGTTTATACCACATTAGCTTCTAGAATGGTTTAATACAGGGAGATACATTCCATTCCAATTTGCCATTGTGGCAGGACAACATCTCGAGATACACACGGATGCCTGGCCTCACTCCCAGCGGTGCTGATTTTTAAGAGCCTCGGGGTGGAAATGAAGTCGGGCATCAGAGTTGTTTAGAAACTCCACAGGGGAGTAAAATGAGTAGCCCGGGAGGAGAATCACTGTCTGAAATAGGCTTCTCCTTCCACGCCCGCCTTTCTAGAAAGGCCGCTGCTTCACCGTGTGTGCCGTTCGCACTGTGCATCACCCAACGGATGCCCACCGTAGGTCCCTGGGTGCTGCGTAGCTGCCATGCCCTTGCATCTATTTTTGACAGAGACTCTTCTTCCAGTACGAATCCTATCAGGTTGGTCCCTACTTAAACCCTTCAGTACCATAAAGAACTAGGAGCGTGTCCTGCTCTGACTTCCGTTGCCTTAACAGAATACCACAGACTGCAATTTATGTAAAAATTTCTTTCTTGCAGTTCTGGCGGCTGGGAAGCTAAGTATGCAGTGTTCCCGTGGTAGAAGGGCAAGAAGCACACTGAAGCAGAGAGAGGAAAGGAGGCCCGGCTCATTTTTCTTAATCAGGACCCCACTGCCATGATAATGGCATTGACCCATGAGAGCCCATCACGACCTCCTGGCCTCCTGGGGACCCCACCCCTCCACACTGTCACCATGGCGAATCAGCTCGACGTGGGCGTTTGTGGAGACCCAAGCCCGAATGGCCTGCAGCACCTGAACCCTACCTAAAACCTCCCCTCCCCTCCCACAGTTTTCCCTGATATGTTCATCGAGCACCACCATGTGCTAGATGTTGGGTTAAGAGAGAGAGGAAAACAAGGACCAACCTTCGGGTCCAACAGAAAGCAGTCCCTGCAAATCGAGTCAAACAAAGTCAAGTTCTACAATGCCCCCAGGCTTACATAATTGGGGCTGAGGATTACTTCTTTAAAAAGAATGCGCATCACTTTCCTATGTTCATGTATGAATACACAACCAGTGAAACTCCACATCATGTACAACCACAAGAATGGGATCCTAATTAGAATAAGTTACACTCCACACATGTATAACGTGTAAAAATACACTCCGCTGTCGTGTATGTCCAAAACGAAGAAATTAAAAATTACTAAAAAAAAATGGAAAGGCACAAACACAACATTAGATACATAAGTAAATGCTATGGGTTCATCAAACCCCAGAACAATATATCAAAAAAGCACCAGTAAATTTGAAAATAAATTCTTTTTAAAGAGCAGAAATAAGTGTGTGACACAGAAGTCTTCACTTAGCCATAATATACTGCAGTATTCTCTAGAGGTAAATGTGTGTTAAGAATGGGGTGAAGTTTCTGTACATATCCGTTACGCCCCTTAGTCTATCATGTTTTCAGGTCTGCTGATTCCTTAATGATTTTCTGTCTGGATTTTCTATTTATTATTGAAGGCAGAATATTGAAGTCTCTTACTACTATGGTATTGCTGTCTGTTTGATCAGCAACTCCACTTGTGGGTATATATCCAAAAGAATTTTAATCAGGATCTCAAAGGGAGATATGTGCACGCCCGTGTTGATCACGGCATTATTCATAACAGACAAGATATGGAAACAACCTAAATGGCCATCAGTGGATGAATGGATAAAGACGGAACATACGCATCTGGCAGGCTCTTACTCAGCCTTGCAGAAGGAAAGCCTTCCGTATGCAACAACATGTATAAACTTGAAGGACATCTTGCTAGTTGAAATAAGCCAGTTGCAGAAGGATAAATACCCCCTGATTCACTTATAGGCAATACCTAAAATGGTCAAACTCATGGAAACAAAGACCAGAATGTTGGTTACAGGGTGGGGGAAATGGAAGCCACTGTGCTAGTCAGCTCTCTGTTACTGTAACAAATGTCTGAGGTCATCGAAAGGTTCATTCTGGCTCAGGTTTTGGAGGTTTCAGTCCATAGGCACTTGGCTCTGTTGCTTTTGGGCCTGTGGCAAGGTAGCACACTATGGTAGGGCATGTGTGCCAGAGGAAAGCTGCTCACTTCACGGTCAGGGAGCGAAAAGAGGAAGAGGAAGGGACTGAGGTCCCATGTCCCTACCAAGGGCACAGTTGCAATGACCAGTAGACCCCCCGCTCTAAGCCATCTCTCCTCAAGTTCCCACCCCTTCCCAATAGCACCAGTCCAGGGACCAAACCTGTAACACACAGACCCACACTTTAAGATCCAAACCACAGCCGCGCTAGTCCACAAAGGTGAAGTTTCAGTTTTGAAAACAAAGAGGTCTTCCCTACAACGTGCTGCCTACAGTTGCCAATGCTGCATTGTGCACTTAAAATTGTGTTAGGAGAATAGATCCCATGTTAAAGGTTCTTGCCACAAAAAAAAAGAAAAAAGAAAAAAAAGAATGAGCAAAAAATTCACAACAAATTACAATTTTTTTTTAGAAAGAAATAAATACCTTAAACCACAAAGCCTAGAAAAATATGATAAGATGTATCCTTGTCCACCATATGATTGGCTGTATATATGCCTTGATTGTGTCCTCATGGGATGGCAATCTTAGAAGCATGATTTTCCATGGAGACAATAGACAATTCAGGTTTTCCTCTAGTGTGGTTAATTGAATTTTATTTTAATTAATTGGTTCTTTAAGCTTCATAACTTCTTATTGGTAGTGTCAAGTAAATTTTTAAATATTTGTACCGAGATCAGAAAGCCTGGATTAATTTGCTTTTATATATGAGCTGTAAGATTTGAAAGACTTTTCCAAAACCAGCTTCTGGCTCTGAACCCTTCAAACTTTACTTCCAATCAGTGCCACATGCTTCTGGTGCAGGGGACTGAAGGACATTCCAAATATTGATCCTACCCTGTGCCTGCACTGCCCTATCACATCACTACACAGGTTGTCACAGGAGAAAGACATACAAAAGCCACAGGGGATGGCTAGTAAAAATTTAACCATGCTCACATGTGACCACAAACCACAGAAACATAACTCATGAACCTCAAATTAATATGCATCCACAGCTTCATTATACTTAATTACCAAAAACGAACCAGGTGTTGATGGCACATGCCTATAATTCCAGCAGCTCAGGAGGCTGAGGCAGGAGGATCACAAATTCAAGGCTGACCTCAGCAACTTGGTTAGACCCTGCCTCAAAATTTTTAGAAAAATAAAACAACGGGGATAGGGCTGGGGATGTGGCTCAGTGGTTAAGTACCACTGGGTTCAGTCCCTGGTCCCAAAAAATAAAATAAAATAAAGCAAAAAGACCTGCTTTTCCGATACAAAGGAAATGTAATGGAGAAGACAAAAGACAGACATCCATTTTTTAAATATTTTATAAATTCTACAAAGGGCCCCGTAAGAATCTTGAAGCTTAAGCAACATTAGCTTTAAGAAATACAAATAAAATAATAAATACAAGGTCTGATTGAAATGGACTCTTGTTTCTGCCCCTCATCCTTTCTGTCCCCACCACACTTTTTTTTTTTTTTTTTTTTTAAACAACAGAGCCCTTCTTTCCAGGCAAGGAAACACTCTGCCAAGTGATTTGGACTCCAACAATCCGAGTATATCCCACCTCCCATCCGAGTATATCCCACCTCCCATCCGAGTATATCCCACCTCCCATGTTTCACGTATTGTTTCAGAGGAGGGCATTTATTGGGAGGTCGGTTAGCGATTCCTCTGGAGTTTGACACGTGGATCTGGAAGAACGCTGGGCTTGCTACCTCTAGGACTGTGGGCTATCAGGTTCATGTGAACTAAAACCAGAACTAGAACTTCAGAGGCACAAAATGCTGAAGATGTTTTAAAAAAAAAAAAAAATGGAGAAAGACAGGAAGAACAGAAGGGAGAAAGAAGAGATGAAAGAAAAGAAGGAGGAAGCAAAGTCAAAGAAAAAAGAAAAGGCAGGATAAGTTTAGCTCCTAAATCCATTGTGGAGCTCCCCGTAACTTCTGCATGGACTTCCTGCAATTCTCTCTCTGCTTTAACATGCTTGACTTGAGGACCTGTCACTTGCACAGGGTAGACTCTTGACCAATTCGGAAATTACGTGCAAAGGGACTCAACCCCGTCCATGGAGTCGGGAGGGATCTCCTGACCAGACCTAAAGGATGGTGGGAAGTAAACCTCCACGGTATTTTAATTCTGAGTAACCTAAAGCTACTCAGTGCACTCCAGAGAGTAGAGAATGGTTATGATATCTCTACTCTATTGCAGATGAAGAAAGCTTGTCATCGGGGGTTTTCTTTCTCCGTGTGTGCAGCCTGCCTGGGAGCTCTCACCAGGACCTGAGAAGTAGCAGAGTTTGTGCCATCTAGAGATCAGGCCACGATTCAACATGGTGTCTATGCTGGCTGGGCACTGGGAAGTCCTGGTCCTAAATCTGCCCTCACACTCTGCTCCAATCCAGGCAACATCACACCAAGTCATGAACTAACCGCCCCTAACACAGAAATAGCAGTAACAATTTCTTAACAATATTCCTACAGTGTTCACAGGATGATTTCTCCTAAGGAATTTTTATTCTCTTAAAGAACTTAATACCTTCATAATGTGACTCTTACATGTACTTCGTATAAGTCTCCCCCCCACCCAAAAAAGAGCCAAGAATTATTTATACTTCCTAGTCATTTTTCCTGTGATGTAGCTTTAATTTCTTACCCACATTTTACTGGTGAAATGAAGTCACAAAGAATACAAAATTGAATCTATGAGAAAGGCCAAACCATATGAGACAGACCGTTATCTGGCCTGCCATGAGGATTGTTTCTAATCTAGAATAATTCTTAGTCACAATCACAATTAACAAAATAATATTTTTTAATGATTTTTATTTGGCTTTTAATTTTTGACAGACTGCATTTTGATTCATTGTACACAAATGAGGTATATAGTTTCATTTCTATGGTCGTACATAATGCAAATTCATACCATTCGTGTAATCATACTTTTAAAAAAAGAAACTTCCAACATGGAGAAGAGCTTGTGGTTCAACACGGCGGGCCAAGTACCCCGAGTGGCCGGCTCCCCATTCTTGGGGAAGAGTCTTTCAGGAAAGGATTTACCAAAGAATTACACTCAGAAATGGTATGAGAGAGTGAAAAAGTTGAACAGAGCATATGTTTTAGTCAGTTTTCTTCATTGCTATGACCAAAGGACCCGACCAAAACAATTGTAGAGGAGGAACAGTTTATTTGAAGTCTCACGTTTCAGAGGTCTTAGTCCATAGAAGGCCAGCTCCATTCCTTGGGGTCCCAGGTGAGGCAGAACTTCGTGGGGAAAGAGTGTCTGGAGGGAAGCAGCTCACTTAATGATCAGAAAGCAGAGAGGGAGGTCTCCACTCGCCAGATACAAATATATACCCAGAACCACGGCCCAGTGCCCACCTCCTCCAGCCACACCCGCCCCTTCAGTGACCATTCAGTTCACCCCTATCAGGAGATGAAATCACTGATTGGGTTCAGACTCTCACAGCCCAATCCTTTCTCCTCTGAACCTTCCTGCATGGTCTCACATGTGAGTTTTTGGGGGACACCTCACCTCCAAACCATAACATCATAAATGAGCTTTATACCTTTGGCAGCAAGTAAAGGAGAAATGAGTCTATAGCCTTAAAAAAAAATGATAAGAAAGGGCTGGAGATGCAGCTCGGTGGTCCAGCATGTTTAGCATGCCCACACTGAAAGATAGATAGATATAAATATAAGTGTAGATATCGATATAGATAGATGTGAAAGTCATGGTTTAAATGTAAAGCTAATTAAAGGTGGCACGATTTTAAGCCATTGATGCAAGCGCATAAAAATCTTTTAACTTTGAAACTGATGAATTTCTTTGAGGTATGAAAGGCCTGTGACTTTAGAACAGTTAAAGTGATGTCCCTCGCTCAGCCCTGGGGTCAGGAGTGCAAGACAGTTACACAGTTGCAGCGACAGAAAACTCAGTTTGTATTCGGGTTATAGTGTCAACCTGTTGGCAAAGAAGACTTGACCTGGCTGAGGAACACAAAGCGACTGTTAACTATGCTGTCAATACGAAAATAATAATAATAATAACAGTGAGAGAAAGGGAGGGAGGGGAGTACAGGCAGAAGACAAAAAAATGAAAGGAAACACTTGTACCCACATCTTACAAAGAAAGCAGAAAAACAACATTGATAAAATAAGAAACAGATGGCTGGGCGTGGTGGTGCATACCTGTAATCCCAGCAGCTCAGGAGGCTGAGGCAGGAGGATTGCAAAGTCAAGGCCAGCCTCAGCAACTTAGTGAGACCCTAAGCAATTTAATAAGACCCTGTCTCTACATAAAATATAAAAAGGGCTGGGGATGTGGTCAGTGGTTAAGCGCCCCTGGGTTCAATCCCTAGTACCAAAAAGAAAAGAAACGGGGAAAGACAGAAACAGGAAACAGTATATACTCTTTTGTCAGAAGTTACAAAGTTAATTTCAGGGGAAGTGAAAACAATGTACCCAATACCGGAAGGACAAGGGCAGGAGGGAAAGGGTTAGTGTGGCTGAACTAAATCCTCATCTTTCCTAGGAAACAAGAAATAAAAATTGCCTGCAGTACATAAACCAAAAAATAAAGAGATGGGAGTATATTGTTTAGAGCTCCGGTGGCAAAAACAGAACATCTAAAAAAAGAGAAAGAGTTAAAAGAAGCTGCCTCTGGAGCAGAGACCGCGGGGGAGGAAAGGCCATGTTGCCTGTGGGCAGCTGGGGCTTCTGCATCACATGACTTGTGATGGCGACTGTCAACTGCCTTGATCAAAATGTTTAATTTGAATAGATAAAATTCTGGAAACGGATTCTCTGAATCGATGTCAATGTCCTGACAATATTCTTTGATGGTGTTAGAGCGAAAGAATGGACCGGCCTTAATAGTGCCCTGGGGAGCGATGGTATCCCCCACAATTCAATTCTGTAAACATTTATGGAGTAAATAGATTGTCTGTGACAAGACCTCTGCTAAGCCATGGGAGGATCAAAAGATGAATCAGACACAGTTCCTGCCCCCAGGGGCTTACAGGAAAGTCAGAGGGAAACATGAACAGGAAAGATAAGGTGCAGCACACAAAGGCAGATGGATCCATCAACACACAGGGCAGGGTGGGCGCAGGAAGGGAGGACCACCAGGTTTGACGGCAGGAGCGAGGACCCAGAGCTGACGTCCCTGGAGCCCCTGGCCCACTTGCCTGCAGCTTCCCACCCAAAACACCTGTGACTCTTCACCTAGAGGTAAGGACCCAGGAAGGCAGACACACGTGGAGCTATCCCAGACCACAGCAACTCGTGTCCACAGGACAGGTCTAGGCAACGTTCCTAGGACCACAGGATTGGGGTCTTTTTAAATGAAGTAGCCCCCTGAGTGGAGATCTTGACAAATGGGTAAAATTGGTGCGAAGATCAAGGAGAAGAACCCAGCAAACAGAAAGAGCAGAGGGAACGGAGACAGAGAGGGTGAACACAGGCGTGTCTGTCTTGGGAATTTCCCATGGCCTCTCCGTTTGTCTTTTGGAAAATTCATCTACCCCTCGTGATCCTTTTGTTTGTACCTGGTGATGTCATGAGACTTAGAAATGAGCTCGTCTGTCATGCATGCCTGGAAACACCCAATATCTAGAAAATACTCAACAAGCTGGTGACATGAGAAACAGGAGGAGGAGAGAGGGAGGTGGGGTAGTTAGCTTAGTGTTTTGCCCACACCCACCATCTCCCTACCTGTAGAAATGTGATCTGGCTGCAAGTTGGTGCAGTCACTCTGGAAAGCAATGTGGAGATTCCTCAGAACATCTGGAACGGAACCACCATTTGACCCAGCTCTCCCACTCCTCAGTTTATACTCAAAGGACTTAAAATCAGCACACTATAGTGACACAGCCACATCAATGTTTATGGCAGCTCAACTCACAATAGCTAAGTTATGGAATCAACCTAGGTGCCCTTCAACAGATGAATGGATAAAGAAAGTGTGTACATATACACAATGGAATATTACTCAGCCTTCAAGAAAAATAAAATCATGGCTTTGCCAGTAAATGGGTGGAGCTGGAGAATGCTATGCTAAGCAAAATAAGCCAATCCCAAAGAAACAAAGGTCAAATGTTTTCTCTGAAATGCAGACGCTAATTCACAATAAGTGGGGGGGGGTCAGCTAGGAAAGAATAGAGGTACTTTGGATTAGACAGAGGGGAGAGGGGAGCCAAGGAAAGAGAGGGGGCATGAGGGTAGGAAGATAATATAATGAATCGGACATTATGACCCTATGTGCACGTATTATAATCCTACATCATGTACAATCAGAAGAATGAGAAGGCACACACCATTTATGTATGGTGTGTCAAAATGCTCTCTATTGTCGTGTATAACTAATTAGAATAAACTTCAAAAGAAAAATGGGATCAGGAATTTTTTAAGAGGCCCCTCCTCTGGGAACTGTTCTCCACATACCACCCCCTTCTATCCAAAACCTGTTTCTGTTTGTGTTTGATCCATTTCTTATTTTCTGCCCATTTGTTTTTCTTCTCTTCCTTTTCTTCCTCCTCCTCCTTTCTCTGTTTGTTACCAGGAATTGAACCCAGGGGTTATTAACCACTGAGCCACATCCTTAGCCCTTTCTTTCTATTTTATTTTGAGACAGAGTCTTGCTAAGTTGCTTAAAGTCTTACTAAGTTGCCGAGGCTGGCTTTGAACTCATCCTCCTGCCTCAGCCTCCCAGACCACTGGGATTACAGACCACTGCACCCATCTTCCATTTCTTCCTGTTTGATGCATCCAATTGACCCTGGCTCTGGATATCTTCCAGGTTTCCTTGCTCTGCAGTCATTCAGATCGTTGGTCTCCTAACCTTTCTTATCTGCCTCCTTGTGCTCAGCCTTAGGTAAGTCCTCACCTTCTACTTCCCAAAGAAAGTAAAAACCCCATATTACCTCCCTTCTGAGAATTCCTTGGTGCCCACCCTTCACAGATGTATGATTATGGCCAAGATTCAAGTCACATGGTCCCATCCACTGTCCAGCCAAGCTTGGATCGCCCACTGGCCAGTCTGTGACAAATAAGTTGTAAGCCTAGCTCAAAAAATTAACCTCAGTTCATCTGATATTTTCCTTGATTTAATTTTGGAACTAAAGCATCTGAAATAAGGTGAGTTGGGCAACCAGCATGTGCTGTGGGTAGGTAATAATCACCATCAGGTAGAACGACATGTAAACAGAAGTTGGTGAGCAAAGAGGTGAAACCAGAGAAGACAGGGCTTCCAGTTCCAAACTCCACAACATGGCCCTTCTCTGGTTCCCTGGACTCCTGGGCTTGTGCATGTGGTCCTCCGTGACAGACCCCGCCAATGCCTATCCATGTTTTTCCTCCTAAATAACACAACCCTTATATTGTTTGGCAGACAATACACCCAATTAAATATACTGGTCTCAGAATGGGATCCTAATTAGAATAGGTCATACTCCATGTATGTATAGTTTATCAAATACACTCTACTGTCATGGATATCTAAAAAGAACAAAACCACCCTCTGACCCAGTTATCGCACTCCTCTGTTTATACCCAAAGGACTTAAAATCAGCATACTATGGTGACACAGCCACGTCAATGTTTATAGGAGCTCAACTCACAATAGCTAAACTATGGAACCAACCTAGGTGCCCTTCAACCAATGAATGGATAAAGAGAATATGAGATAGATAGATAGATAGATAGATAGATAGATAGATAGATAGATAGATAGATACACACACACATACATGATGGAATGTTACTCAGCTTTAAAGAAGAATAAAATTCTGGCATTTGCTGATAAATGAATGGAGTTAGAGAACATCATGCTAAGCAAAATAAGCCAAATCCAAAAAACCAAAGGCCAAATGTTTTCTCCAATATGTGGATGCTAATTCACAATAAGGGGGCAGGTGGATAGGGAAGAATAGTTACTCTAGATTAGGTAGAGGGGAGTGAAGGGAGGGGAAGGGGTAGGAATAATAATAGAGTAAAACAGACATTATTCCCTCCTGTACATGTATGACTGCATGATTGATGTGATTCTGCAATGTGTATAATCAGAGAAATGAGAAACTATACTCCATTTATGTATGATCTATCAAAATGTACAAATGCATTCTACTGTCATGTACAACAAGTTAGAACAAAAAAATTTAAATGTTTAATTAAAAAAATTTTATAAATAAATATAGTCACCTTCCCAAACCTCCTTGAAGATGAGATGGTCATGTGACCTGGCCTGGCCAATGAGATTTAAATGGCAAACTGGAGATCTGAGAAAAACTAAGTGCTGAAATCCCTAAACTGAGGAGTGGGATAGCTGGGTCAGAGGGTGGTTTTGCTCTTTTTAGATACCCATTTTATATTCTGATTGATATAAAAATAAGAAGAGGAGGAAGAAGAAGAAAAAGAGGAGGAGAGACTTAACCGAATGTCCCTTCTGCCCTTCTGGCCTGCCTGGAGTTCAGAGGCATGTCGGAGGTACAGCAAGCGTCGTGGCCACACACTGAGCTTCGTCCATCAGAAAGAGCTTATGTCCCTACCGGTTGCCCCAGCAGCTGATGGCACCCCAAACTTCCTGCCTTCAGATCCTGTGACTGAGAACACCAGAGGCTCCTAACGAAGCACCTAGGCTTGGGTTTCTGCCCGTGACCCTGATGGAGTTTAAACAGGTGTCTGATCTTACGACCAAAACCACCACCACTGACCCTCCAGACAGCTGCCTCTCTCTTCTCACTTGCCTGGAAAACACGCGGCCGCCGGGTCCTTCTCTCCCCGGGACGAGGTCCTGCTCCTGAGGGCCCCTCCAGGTCTGGGGTCCTCCGTTCACCCGCCTTCCCCTGCTCCCTACCTCTCCTGTGCTCTGACCCCTCCTGCCCCATTCCAACCTGCCCAAGTCCCTCCCACCTCAAGTGCTCCATTGGGAGCAGGGGAGAAGAAAACTCCTGTTGAGGACCCCAAGAGCACAGGTCACTGTCCACCCCAGTCCGCTCCTCACTCGCTGATCCTGGGAGATGAGAAGCCATTTCTCTCGCCTCCCAGGCTGGGCCCGAGCCCCGGGCTCACTCTCCCTCCCACCTCCGTGGGCCTGCACCCAGCTCTCTTCTCCACATCCTTCTCCTGGAACACCTTCATCTCCTTTGTTCCCAGTGAAGCTCTTAGGCCTCAGTTTTCTCAGCTATAGAATGGGAACATTCGGGTCCCCTCCCTAGAGAATGTTCTGAAAACGTCATGAGTCACATCTGTGGACACAAGCACACAGCAGGTACTACCAAATGTCTCTTCAGTGAATAAATAAATCATGTGAAACTGCTCTTGTCCTACGGTTATCTGACAGGACTGAAATTGCTTATTTGTCTCATTCTCTGGATCAGTGGTTCTCAGCTCTGGCTTTTCAAGAGTCACTTGGGGAGCTTTAAAAAAAATCCTGATCCCTAGACTATATCCAGACCAAACAAGTCCACATCCCCCGGGATTCCAGGCGAGGTTTGTTGTGTGTGTGTGTGTGTGTGTGTGTGTGTGTGTGTGTGTGTACTAGGGATTGAACCCAGGGGCACTTTACCACTGAGTCACATCCCCAGCCCTTTTTTACATATAATTTTTATTTGTTCTAATTAGTTATACATGACAGCAAAATGCACTTTGACACATCCATACACAAATGGAGTATAACTTCTCATTCTTCTGGTTGTACATAATGTAGTGTTACGCAGGTCATGTAGTCACATATGAACATAGGGTAATAATATCCAATTCATTCTACTGTCATTCCTACCCGCTCTCCCCTCCCTTCACTCCCCTCTGTCTAATCCAAAATACTTCTATTCTTCCCTAGCCCTCTCCCTCATTGTGAATTAGCATCCGCATATCAGAGAAAACATTTGGCCTTGGGCATTTTGGGATTGGCTTATTTCACTTAGCATGATATTCTCCAGATCCATCCATTTACTGGCAAATGTCACAATTCCATTCTTCTTTAAGGCTGAGTAATATTCCATTGTGCATGTATATCACCTAGGTTGGTCCCATAGTTTAGCTATTGTGAGTTGAGCCACTATAAACATTGATGTGGCTGCATCACTGTAGTATGCTGATTTTAAGTCCTTTGGGTATAAACTGAGGAGTGCGATAGCTGGGTCAAATGGTGGTTCTGTTCCAAGTTTTCTAAGGAACTGCCATACTGGTTTCCATAATGGTTGCACCAATTTGCATTCCCACCAGCAATGTATGAGTGTCCCTTTTCCCCCACATCCTCACCAACATATATTGTTGCTTGGATTCTTGATAATTGCCCTTCTGACTGGAGTGAGATGAAATCTCAGTGTAGTTTTGATTTGCATTTCTCTTTAATTTTTATTTTGAGACCAGGTCTCACTAAATTATTTAGGGCCTCACTAAATTGCTGAGGCTGGCCTAGAACTTCTGATCCTCCTACCTCAGCCTCCTGAGCAGGTGGGGTTGCAGGTGTTAACTACCACGCTGGCATATAATTAACATACACACAGATTCTTTCATGTAACTAAGCAGAAACGAGAACTCTAATCTCTTTAACCCAATTCCTGGCTGCACCTTGAATTACCTGAAGAGTCTGCACTCGTGCCCAAGTGCCATCCGGACCACAGTCAGGATTTCTGGAACTGCAGGTGGCACCAGCATTATTATAAAGCTCTCACCGTGTTGCAACCAGGGATGGCCAGCCGTCACTCACAGCCTGACACAGTTTGACATCTGTTTTTGTACAGGAAGTTTTATCAGGAACACAGCCACGGTCATGCCAAGGCTTATGTCCCTGGCTGTTTCCAGGCCACTATGGCAGGGTGGGGTCCTTGTGCATGGACCAAAGACTAAAGCTGTTGTCCTGAGCCCTGATTTCACCACCGCATTCATATCACTGAGCTTAGCTAATGAGAAGCCCTGGGAAAAAATTGTTGATGCTCATCTCTCTCCCTTTTCCTCTACTGCCAACTAATTGCCAAGATTCCTATTTGGCCTCACTTTATGGTTCACTAGAATCCATTCAGCAAGCCTGGGAGCTAGTGGCCTTTGTGGAATGTTTCACCAGCTCCAGGACACTCCAGCGAAACAAGGCTCATTTTACTTATCCCCCAGTAAGCGGCTGCAAGCGAAGATTGTTCTCTGCTTCTCCAATAAGCAAGGGTCCTCCGGGAGACTTGGCATTCTCCCTTTAATTACCAGGAGCAGAGTCAGATTATTTCCCCTGGGCTCCCCCTTCCTCAGTCACTCACGGAAGCAGGCAATGGGGTATCTTCCTGGCTACCTACCACTGCTGCTCTTCCTTACCCTGGAAAAGAAAAAAGAAAAGCCAAAGGAACTTCGCTCTCTCTTTTCCTCCCATGCCATCTTATTTTTGAAAAACAAAAAAGAGTCTGGGCTCCCTTGGCTTTGGGTAACCTCAAAGACTGAGCCCTTTATTTAGCCTGTGGATACATACCAAGGAAACAGCTCACAAACTTAAAAAAAAAGCTATCCTGCCGGCTTCAAGTCTTTCCAGACTTTGCCGGGAATGCAAGACCACAGTGAATTTAGGAGAAGATGCAGAAAACAGCCTTTGGGCCACTGGGAAAGAAACCAGGAGAATCAGGAGTTATGATCTTCTTGGGTTTCCGCTTCTCCTTGGAGACTCCAACTGCCTTTTCAGCCCGGGGTGGGATTTTATTTCTATTAATCTCCCTCAGTGGCTGGGGTGACTCCCTCTGGTTCCTCGGGCAAATCCGTTCCCAGGCAGCATCATTTGGATTCTCTAAAAGAAGAGTCACTTTTTCATTTCTTGTCTATTTTCATAGCAGAGCTCTCTCAGAAGTGGGTGACCCTGTCCAAATCCCTCCAGGCGAATCCCTCCTTCCCTATGGGTCCTAGGTTTCTAGGGCCATTGCTCATTTCCGCAAGTCGCTCATCTGACTGTTTCCAGCTGCCTGTACGGCAGCTCCTCTTGGATACCTACCCTTTCTGTCGCCTCTAAATGTCATGGAGCAAACTCTTGGTGTCTGCCCACGATCCCCCAACTCACTTCTGTCCCCCTAAGTCGACGGCTTCTGTGTCCACCTGCCCAGTGGCTCTGGCAAGGTCCTCGTGGATTGGCCTCTTCTACCCAAGCCCCTCCATCCAGTCCTCTAGTGAGACGGGTCACATCTGCCTGCCTAGTCTGTCCTCTGTCTCCATCTCCCCCACTGTTCCCCTAAACCAAGCCGCCATCTCCATTCATCTGAACCACACACCACCAAAGGCAGAAGTGAGAGATTTGTTGTGTGCTCTCTCTCTGTCTCTGTCTCTGTCTCTGTCTCTGTCTCTCTCTCTCTCTCTCTCTGCCTCTATCTGTTTCTGTCTGTGTCTCTCTGTCTCTTTCTCTGTCTCTATCTCTCTGTCTCTTCCTCTCTGTCTCTCTCTTCCTCTCTATTTCTGTCTCTGTCTCTTTCTCTCTCTGTCTCTTTCTGTGTCTCTGTCTCTCTCTGTCTCTTCCTGTCTCACTCTTCCTCTCTCTCTCTCTCTCTCTCTCTCTCTCTCCCGCCCACTTCCACTCCTGACCCATCTCCGTTCTGCAGCCAGACTCCCCTTCCGAAGCGTGAATTCCATGCGGACACCCCACCGCCTCAGGTCACCCGATGGTCTCTGTCCACCTTTCTCCTTGACCTGTGAGCTCTGGCCTGACCTGCAGAGGAGACCTGCAGAGGAGAGGTCGGGGTTTCTCAGCCCTGATGCCCTGGACTCTGGGGGCTGGGGGAGGGGGGGGCGGTCCGTGCCTGGTGGGAGGCCTGTGCAGCCCCATGACCTGGACCCACCAGGTGGCAGTAGCAGGCCCCCAGGGTGACTCCGCCCCTCAGCCCCCAGGGTGACTCCGCCCCTCAGCCCCAGGTGACTGAGCTGGTCACACCCCCGCCTCCGCCCGGCCCTGCCTGGGTTCCTGCCCTCTCACCCACGGTCCACGTTCCTGCTGGTTCCGAATTTTGGTTCGCGGCTCCGCCGCCTGGAGCGTCCCTTCCTCTCCTCCCCGCGACCAGCCGTGGCCTCTCGTCCATCACCCAGGGCCCTGCGCCCACATGTCCTCACCTGGGAGAGGGCCTCCCCGCCTCCCTCTGTGCGCCGCCCTCTGAGGCTGTTTATGGCCTGGTCTTATCTCCTTACAGCGCCTCTTGGAACCTGAAGTTGTCCACCTACTTTTTACCCCGTGGTCCTACAGAAGGCACACCGCGCCAGCCCTTCCCGCCTGCCTTCTGCCCTCTCCCCAGCGCCCAGCTAGGGAACAGGAATGCAGTACACGGTTGTCACTCCGGGTTTCTAACTTCTCCTTAGCTTAGCACGGGCGACCCCAAGCCAGGCACTGCTCTCGGGATCTTCATGTCCCGACTCGTTTAGTGCAAACCTCATCACAGCCTTTTCACTCGGGAGGACACAGAGGCACAGAGAGGTTGAGCGACCCTTCTGTTGTTGCACAGCTTATGCAGCTCATCCTATACTTTGGCTTAAAATCTCAATCAACTTGAAGCTTGAGAATGATGACTGAATGCATTGTTTGCCTCCCTGGTGTCAAAAGTTCTGTGAGCACAGGGACATTGTGTTGATCATACTTTATATATTATCAAGTCGGTGGCTCAATAAAATGAATAAATGAGTAGTTGTTAAAGAATGGCTTAATGAATGGCTATATAAGATTGGAACTCGTGTTGACCAAGGTTGCAGACAGGAGTCCTCCGGAGGCCTCCGTGCGATTGGAACCATTGCAAGAGAGTGACTATTTTGAGAAGCTATTACTTTAAAAATACGGACCACCTAGCTTCAGATCCCAGCTCTACTTTTGATCAGCTGTGTGATCTCGGGCAAGTTCCTGCATTCTCTGACCCTCGGTCTTCTCATCTGTGAGATGGGAAGGATAATGCTATCAACCTTGTAGGGTCATTGCAAAGATTGAGATCTGACATAGAACACGCTTCAAGTGATACTTGCCAAGAGTAAGCACCATATGTCTGTCTGCTGTTATTGTTTGTTTCACTGATCACAGACTTTTTAGGGGGAAGAACAAGCTGAGCAGGAGGCATGACTTCAGCGTCTCCTCCTCTCTCTCCACTGACAGAGCCTAAGCAGTTCCACAGAACTTTCTATCAAGGGCTTTTTTTTTTTTTTTTTTTTTTTTCTTCCTCTCTCCCTAATGCTCTTTCCCTCCAGTTTAAATAAATCTGATATTATCTTGGGCCCAAGCAGAGAACTACTTATGTAGTAGTAACCTTTAATGGCCCAGAACAATATAATTGCCACCTCTTAGCATTCTCTTCTCCAGGGTAAATAATTCTAATGCCTTTAATGCCTACTTGCTTTTCCCATTTTCTGATCTTTTACATTCATTGTTCTCAGTTTGGAAATAGATCCAAATGAAGAAGGAGGAGAGCCGCTGTTGCCATAGCAACCACAAAGGGACTGACAACCCAGTCGGGATGAAATAAAAAAAAGTTGAGGATTTTCTTTTCTTTCTTCTTTTCTTCCTCTTCCTTTCTAGTGGAAAATGTTCCACCACTCGGGGCAGGAGACCTGGGGGTCCCACAGTCATTCTTTTTCATGGAAAGGGGACACTGTCCGAGTCGGATGCGGGGAGGTGGTGGGTGACACCTGGGTTGGAAAACGTCCCGTCTTATGGCCACTCTGAAGACCTGGCCCTGTATTCACAGCCCAGAGTCTCTCCTCCCAGTTTCTCTCTTGGTTCACATTACAGGTGGGCAACCGCCTGTTCCCCAGCTAACCTGATGAACCCCAAAAGATTGGGACAGGGCTGATTCCTCCCTTTTAAATCCCTTTTTAAATTACCCGAGTCAAATGGCATTATACGATTACTCAAATAATCTGCACACGCAGATCTGGCTCCGGCCACTGCCCATCCCACTGCGTGCACAAGCGTGCACACACACCTCAAGTGTTAGCATAATCCGAGTTCTACTGTCCACTCTGTTCCCAGGATGGCTTGGTTCACATCACATGACACAGAGCTGGGGCTGGGGAGGTCGCTCCATGGTAGAACGCGTCCTGTGCATGCGCAAGGCCCTCCGTTCAATCTCCAGCACTGCCAAAAATAAAATGCAAAAGTCATTTGTTCCTGTTACTGTTCCTCCTGCTTCCTTTTATCACTACCCTTTGCCTGGTATATTTTTTTCTATCCCTTTGTTTTCAGAATTTATATAGTGTTTTGCCTTTAGTTTATATCTTACCCATAACATGCAACCAAGCCAAGTGGCAGTTTAACAGAATGATTGTGAGCATGGCCTTCAGAACCCAAAACCCTGAATTTGAACCTGGTGCCTACTCCTTAAGCAAATGACTTAATCCACCCGAAGCTTCGGTATCTCTTCTTCAGCATGAGAGTAAAAATAGAACTCACCTTGCTGAGTTTACTGTTGACTTTAAGTAAAATTACTGACTTCCGAGCGCTCAGCACAATGTCTAAATCATAGTTAACGCTCACTAAAGGGGAGCTACTGCTTCTTCCTTTTTATAAAGACGGTTGACTCCTTCACATTTAATCTGAATGCTTATATATGCATTTATTTTTGCCACTCTATTGCATGTTTTCTATTGTGATGGTTCTTGATCTTTTTTTTCTTATCCTTCCTCTAACTTCTGTGGGGTTGATGAAATTTTCTTTGTTCAATTTCCCTGGTTGTTTTGGACATGCATACATAAGACATAGATATAGATGCACATATATGTATGTAAATCTCTGCTCCTCATGGTTATCCTTAGGTTGACACGAATTTGTATTCTATTCTTCCTTCCGCAGCAGTAATCACTGTCTATATTCTCTCTTCTAAGTCTTACGGAACTCTTAGCATACTTTTACCTCTTTCCCCATTTCCTCGCTCTCACTTCTTGTATTGAACACAGCTGGGGGATTTATTTCAAACTGTTGCCTGTTTTGTACAATTTACTAGTTTATTGCAAAGTTAATGGTCTTTTTTCTTTTTCAATGTCCTAGCTTGTCCTTTTTCTTTGATTTATCGTTTTCATTTCGCTGGAGTAGATCCTTCAGTAATGCTCTCAGAGAAGGACTCTGAGTGATAAAACTCTTCAGTACTTGTATATATGAAAATGCCTCATTTTTTCACAGTTGACTAACAGTTTCACAAAATAGAGAATTTCAAATGCAAAATAATTTTTTTCTTAGAATTTCAGACTCTAGATGGGCACAGCACATGCCTGTAATTGCAGCAATGTGGGAGGCTGAGGGAAGAGAATCGCTAGTGCGAGGTCAATCTCAGCAACATAAGGAGGCCCTAAGGAATTTAGCAAGACCCTTTCTCAAAATAAAAGATAAAAGTGTTGGGAATGCAGCCCAATGGTAAAGGACCCATGGGTTCAAATCCCCAGTACCAAAAATATTTTTTTTTTTTTCAAATTCTGTTTTCTCCTAGTATCTACTATTGCTACTGGGAAGTTCAATAGCAACCTAACTTTTTACTATACCTTTGTTTTATTTAATTAATTATTTATTTATTTATATGTGGTGCTGAGGATTGAACCCAGGGCCTCACACAGGCTAGGCAAGCGCTCTGCCACTGAGCTACAACCCCAGCACCCCGACCTAATTTCTTTTAATTCCTTGGGACCCGGATTCTTCCCTCTGGAAGAGTTAACAATATTCTCATTATCCTTGAAGATACTAGAGTTTTGCCTCATGTACCAACGTGGGCTGTTTCTTTTTAATTAACCCTGCTCCACATTCTGTTATCTATCTTTAGCTTTAGGAACTGTTCTCCTATTGTTTCTGTTAGGGTTCTGTTACCCTTCATTCTCTATTATCTCCTTTTGGAGAAGGAATTGGATTGATTTTGTAACACAAAGGCCTATTCTTTCAGCTTTTATTATATTATATTTTATTATATTATATTTTGTTATATATATTTATTATATTATATATAATATAATATAAAACATTATATATATTTATTATATTATATTATATTATATTTTTATTATATTATATTTTATTATATTTCTTAAACTTTACCTCCCTTTGTCCTTGTTCTCTGCATTCTGAATAGTTCCTCACTTCCAGTTTCCTCACGCAGTCTCCAGCTATTCATTCCACTTACTGAATGAGTTTTGTTCGGCGACCATCCTTTAACATCTCAGGCCCTCTGATTTCCTATTATTCTTCGCAGCTTTTTGTGTGGCCACAGCCTCCTAAATCTCTCTGAGCAATTAAGAACATGGCTAACATTTTCTTCCTTCCCTCCCTAATGCTACTTTCTCGGGAGCTCATTCTTATAATTAGTGAGTCTGGCACCTCTTTTATGATTTTGTTGGTTTTTCTCAAATGTTTGGTGATTTTTTCCCCCTTGTATTTTGCAAATATGAGTTTAGAAAGGAAAATATTTGGCAGGTGGGCTGGATTTCTCCTGCTCAAATAAGATCTTTATTTACCTGGATGCAGATTCAGGTTTACAAAAGCTCTTTCTCAAGTGATTGTGTGAGGCCAGAGGTGGGGTCCACCTCAAGCATGGCATGTGTAGCAGGTAGACTTCAGGGTGTTTCCCATGATCCTTGTTTCCTGATGTCCAGGATCCTTTAGGATCCCCTCCTACTGAGTGTGGTGGGACCTGTGACTTACTTCTCCCAGCAGAACATGACAAAGGTCTAGGATGCCATTTCCATGACTGTTGTATTATGAAGAAGTCCTCCATGCTAATACTAGACTCTCTCTCTCTCGCTCCATTGCTGGCTTGGAAGAAGCGAGCTGTCATAAATCCAATAACCACGAGGAAGCTAATTCTGGCAACAGCCTCAGGGAGCTTGGCAACAGATCCTTCCACAGTTGAGCCTCTAATAACAACCAAACCCTAGCAGACATCTTTATTGCAGCCTCCTGAGAGTCTAAGCAGGGGGTCCAGCTGCCAAGACCCACAAATGCCGAGAAAATAAGCCTGTGTCACCTCAACCTACCAAGTCCCAAGTTTTCAATTCTGTGCATATTTCAATGACATTGCTATAGGTACATTACAATGGGTTTGGAATCATACTCTAGAGTTCATGTGTCCTTTATGTATTTTCCACACATGTGAATTTTTCTCAAACACTCTAATCATTTGCCTACCAATGTTCTCAAAAGAATAGAACCCTAAAAGCATAGTATTTATTTCAGAGTGATCCTAAGTGGCATGTTTGTTGCTGAATTTAAGTTTTTATAGATGTTTCACGTCTGGGACAAGGAGACAAAACTAGGCTGCTAAATTTGTAGTATTTGTGACACAGCAATAGATATCTAATATCTGAACACTTATCATACGGGGTGTGTTGCCATTTCTCTGTCCATGGTGCCCATGTGGAGAGCTTCCTCCTAGCAAACACACATGTACACACAAACACACACACACACATACATACTGTACATGTATGTATAGCAGTATGCCTTTGGTTTTGTCCTGGGAACACAGGTTGGAATCAGGGATCCCAAATCCATTTTGCTATTAAAAAAAATAATAAAAGAAACCCTCATACTAACACAAAGTAAAATTAAAACTTGCTAAAAATAGATGTAAAATTCCTGGATAACATCTTAGTAAAACAAACTCAACAAAACATTAAAAAAATAAATTATGAGTAAGCAGATTTTTCTTAGAAATGCAAAAATAAGTATGAATTAAACTCATCAGAAAATTTAGTTTATAAGGTAACATTCCAATTCCAGAATTCAGGCCTACTCCAGTGGATGCAGGCTCCAGGTCAGCTCCCACACACCCAGTCAGGACCCTCCCTTGCAGGTCCAGGTGCCAGGGCTGCCCACACGGACCCAAGCTTCAGATCTGCCCCAGTGGATTAGGCTCCCTGCCCACCTGTGCACACACATGGGTACCAGGCCAGCCCACCCAAGGACTCAATAGCAAGCTCACTGCAGACTTCACCAGCCAGTCCACTCAGAACCTCTGGACATGGTGACCGGTCAAAGCCAGTGGAACAGATGCCCCCTACCCCAAAGAAATAACATGTTTCACCTGTTAGAACGGCCAACATAAAAAGGGGGAAAGACAGCAAATGTTGGTGAGAATGTAGGGACACAGCTGTACACTGTTAATAGGAATATGAAGTTTCCTCGAAAAGTTAAAAACAGAGCTACCATTGGAGACAGCAATACTAATTCTGATTATATAGCCAAAGAAACTGGAATCTGTTTCTCAAAAAGATAGCTGCACTCCAGTATTCATTGAAGCATTATTCACAATAGCCAAGATAGGGAATCAACCTAAGTGTACAATGATAGATGGATAAAGAAAATATAATGATTAGATAGATCATACATGCATACACAGACAGATAATGGAATATTGTTCAGCCTTTTAAAAAGATAGAGATCCTATTCTTTGCAACAACATGGATAAACCTGGAAGATATCATGCTAAGTGAAATAAACCAGAAACAGAAAGACACAGACTGTATGATCTCACCAGAACCTAAAAAAGCTGAACTCACAGAAACAGAGTGGGATGATGATTGACAGCAGGGGATGTGAGAAATAGAGAGATGTTGATCAAGGAATATAAAGTTTCAGTTATGCACATGAACAAGATCTGAGGATCTAATGTACATCCTAGTGACTACAGTTAATATTATTGTATGCCTGAAATTCACTAAAAGGAGCAAACCTTCAATGTTCTCATTCACATCCAAAACGTAACTATGTGAGGTGATCAATATGTTAAGTAGCTCAGTGATAGTAATCTTCTTCCAGTGTGTAGATATATCAAAATATCACATTGTGTACCTCAATATATATTTTTATTTGTAAACTCTACCTCAAAAACATTGGGGGCAGAAAAAGAATGAAATTGTCACTTATAATGTTATATAAATGGAATGAAACATTATAAAACCTTTTTAAAATAATTTTTAGTTGTCAATGGACCTTTATTTTATTTATTTATATTCAGTGCTGAGAATCGAACCCAGTACCTCACACATGATAGGCAAGCACTCTACCACTGAGCTACAACCCCAGTCCTGTAAAATCTTTTGGATTATATTTTTCCATTCAACATAATTTTATCAAAGTTGCAGTGCATACCAAGAGTCTGTCCCTTTTTATGGCTGAGACATATCCTACAGTTTGCTTAACTGTTTACTTGGTGAACATCTGCACTGTTTTTAACGTAACCCTTCAAAGAGCTGGAAATTTATTCTTCAAATATAGTGATTTAGGCAGAAAAGTGTTTCCAACAGCAGGGAAATTAAAGAAACCCAAAGTTCATCAGTGGGGACCTGGTCAAACCTACATTAATTCACATAATATATATGTACATAGATAAAGATATTTTCATATAAGTATATATGATATATTATATATGATTGATATATAGTATTATAAATATAATTATTATGGAAGAGTAAGTATAGCGAGCTACTTTTGTGTTTAACAGAAAGGTGTGACTGGAAGAAGGAAAGAAAGAAAGAAAAATGTTTTCATCTTTCAATTTATCCCATTCTGGAAATTCTCTATTTCTGCCCAGTACTTACCTCTCTCCTGTTTCATCTGATAGTATTGACTAAGCTCTCACTAGAATTGCAATTTTTAGTAGTCAAAGCAGACAACCATGCGTTGCTTCTTACTTAATGACAAGCCTTCTAAAATATTCACCAAGCATAACATGCGTTCCTGTTGTACATTTTATGGAACATATTTTTATACCTATTTCTAGTCCTTTTGTCAGGAAATGATGTTGCGCTTTAGCAAATATCTTCCCAGTATCCACGGAACGCTTTTTCCCTTTAATCTGTAAACACAGTGAGTGACATTGATACCCACACTGGAGTTACTCAAATCCTACTAGATCAAGATGTATTTTTTCTTTTAATGTTCCACTAGATTCAATTACCTAGTACTTTTTAGAGATTTTTTCCCCCTCTATATTCAAAAGTGAAATCAGCCTCTCATTTTGAGAATAAACTAGACTTCTGAAATAAGATTGGTGGGTCCCTGGTTCTTTCTATGCTCTAAAATAGAAGATGAGATGAGGCAGAACTTGCCTGTACAGTTATAAAGGTTTGTGTTCTGACTGATAGGGAGGAGCAGATTGACACAGGGGCCTTTAACTGCCATTTCTATTTTTTATGAGTATTTTCTATTGGTTTTCTTGGACCAATTTTGGTAATTTATGTTTTCCTTGATGTTTGTGTCCATTCCATCTAAGGTTTTCATATGGATTGGTCTGAAGTTATATAGTTGAATCACGTCATCCATACATTTATTAGATGTGGATTCAACTATACATGCTCCATTCAAAGTTTTTAGATACTTTTGAAGGGGGAGAAAACGGAGAGAGGGAGACTAACTTTTTAAACCATATGGACAATCCCTCCTGGGATTCTGATTAAAGAGGATGTACCTCAGGTGAATAATAGGAGTCTGATGTTCATACATTCAATTTCAGTAGAACATCTTCCCACTCCATAGGGGATCCCGCAGTTTGAAAGCACTTTTCACATAAATTGGTCACTAATTTAAAAAACAATGATGAGATTCAAAGCCAAATAAAAAACATTAGTTTTGGCAAGAGTACATCCACCTCCAACATAGGCATGCCTTTCAAAGGAATTTCAATGAGAGTTTTCATGATGTGTAATTTTTGCCTAAAACCGACTTTAGCAAAGATGTGGTACAAAGTCCTTTCTCCATTTAGAAAAGCTCTTCTATGTTCCTACTATATCTGCTTTCTCATTCCTAATACCATTTGTTTCTCTTTGCAGAAAGTTTGTGTGTTTTGCCATTCTTTCAAAATAACCAGTTTGGGTTTTTATTGATCATCTCTATGTTGGTTTTTTTTCCTGCTTTGTTTATTTCTGCATCATTTTTATTAGCTTGATCCATGTATTTTATTTGGGTTTATTTTGTTTTACTTTTCTTGTCTATTAATGCTAGAGCATACTTTCAATGAGAAATTTTAGCAGTACTTTTTTTTTTTTTTTTGCATACTTTCTGACCCAGCAAATTCACATCTTAGAATCTATGGATACAGAAGGAGTCCCTCACTTATCCAAGGATACTATATGAACATCTTCTTGTTACATTATTGTTTATGACCCAAAAAGGGGGGACAGGACTTGAAAGTATAGCAATGTGAATATAACTTACTAAAGTAGCCTATAATGAAATTATGGAACAGTAGATAGCAGATACAGGGAAGCAAAGTTCCATGAAAAATCTACAAATGCTGCTTCCTCTCTTTTTTCTCCATACAGCTAGCCAGTTATCTTTAAACTACTTGCTGAATAATCCGTCTCTTTTCCCACTTGGTTATCTTTGTAACATACTAAATCCTCATCTATTCTTGGATCAATTTCCAGGCTTTATTCCATGCCATTGATCTATCAGTCTATTCCTGTGTCTATCTTCTGCTGTTATAAATTTCATTGTTTTATAACATATTGTAATATATGGTAGAGCAGGTTCTCATTATTCTTATTTTAAAGAATGTTCCTGGTAATTGCTGCAAGTTCCAAGAAAAAAAAAAACTATTGAAATTTTGATTGAAATTGCATTGAATTTATAGATTTATTTAGAGAGAATTGACATCTTTACAATTTTGAGTCTTCTTATCCAAGTGCAAAGTTTGACACTCCATTGATTCAAATCTTCTTTTATGGCCCGCAATAGAGGTTTATAGTTTTATTCATATAGATCGTGCACATTGCTTGTTAAATTTATCCCCAGATATTTTATGACTATTGTCTCACAAGCATATGGATTTCAGTATGTCCAAAACCAAATTTTTAATCTAGCTCCTCAATACCTTTCCTTTGCCAGATCCTCTTCCTTGCAGTTACAGTACCTGAATTCACCCTGATGCTATTGTCAAGTCAAACCATCACTAAAATAGATCTCAAACCTGTTGGCTTCTCTTCCAGTCTACCACCACCCTCCCATTCAAGCCAACCCACCATCTTGACTTATTGCAAAGGCTTTCACTGTTCTGTGTCTTCTCTTGTCTTCTTCTAATCCATGCTTCATGCAGCAGCGTCTTTAATCAAAGGAGGCAGACTGTTCCCATGCTTAGAAGTCTTAGACTACTTTGCATTACACTTAGATGCAATTCAACATGTTTGCGGATGTGTGTGTTTTGAGAAGAACACACTTGGATTAGCTGCTGGTTGAAATTGAGACCCCTAGCCCTTGATTGCAGACTGGGTCTTGCTTTTAATCAATCGGATGCATGGAACTGATACTGTGCCTAGCCTTAAGAGACTTCTGAGCTTCTGCTTTCATGTACGGAAAACCGCGGCTTCTTTGCCCAGCTGCTCCAGGCGGCTCCGCAGCCGCTTCTCTTACGGCCTGACCAGCGGGACGAAAGACACGTACACTTCAGAGGTTCATGAAGCAGCTTCCCCTTTATTCAAATAACACCCTCAATATATAAGCAGTCTCATGCATAAGCAATTGTAACCAGATATGTCCATCCAATCCTGTTAAAGGTCAAGCGATCACTTGCTCGAGCATACATGTAAAGTATATCTGTCCACGCGCTAGGCGACTGAACTGATTATCATGCAGCCAATTGTAAACGCTTCCTGCCTCTCTCCAGGCATAATCAGGATGCCGTTTGCTCTCTGCCAGTCGCCATCTTTAGATGCACGTGGCATAACCCTGAGCCCCGGGTTTCGCCCGCCACATTCATGCTGTTGGGAGCCCAGGTCCAATGTTAAGACACCTAGTTTCCCTGCTGGGGAAACCACCTGGAAAGACCTTATAGAGATAGAGAGGGGACCAAAAATCATTAAACGATACAGCTCAATCTTTCTCTTCAGACTTATTCCATCCCTATCCTTCTCATCTGTGATACCCAAGCCCCCTTGGATCTATTTTAGTTCTTCAAATAACCAACTGTGGTTGATCCCATTGTTGTTTCAAATTCTTCAATTCCTCCATGTAAGAGAATTACATGTCTTTGTCTCATGGACATTGGATGCAGCCATGTGATTCGCTTTGGCCTATGGAATATAAACAAAAGTGATACAAACGGAAACTTTGTGCTTCCATGGCTTGGCTTAGCCTCCTGCACATCCTGGCAGGAGGAAAATACGCCTGGATTAGCTGCAGGTCCAGTCAGAGAGATGAGGAAAATAGACCCAAACCCACCACATAGCCTAAAGCACATAACCCAAAAGCAACCTGCATGTCCTTGCCCAGAAAAACAGATGTTTGTTGTTTTAAAATAATAAGATGTAGGTGTTATTTATTACAATTTATTACACAGCATTCATCATAACAGTAGCTTACTAACACACTGCATCAGAGACCCCACTTAGTGTGTGCCTATTTTTAGACTGTAGGCTTCGTAAGGGTAAATCCTGTGTCTATTTTGTGTACCTCCACATAGCCAGGGCCTGCTGGCATAATATTATATGGTAGTGCCTAAATAAATGTATTTTAGTCAGTTTTTTCACTGCTGTGACCAAAAGACCTGACAAGAACAATTATGAGGAGGAAAGGTTTATTTGGATCTCAGAGGTCTCAGTGCATAGACGGCCAACTCCATAGCTCTGGGTCCAAGGTACGACACAGCATTCATGCAGAAAGGGTGCAGAGGAAAGCAACTCAGGACATGACAATCAGGAAGCAGAGAGAGACTAAGCTTGACTCACCAGGGACAAAATGTAAACCCCAAAGGCATGCCCCCAAAGACCCACCTCCTCCAGCCATACCCTACCTGCCTACAGATACCACCCAGTTAATCCATTCAAGTGGATTAATGCATCAATTAGGATACAACCCTTATAACCAAATCATTTCATCTCTGACCTTTCTTGTCTCACAATTGAGCTTTTGGGGAGACACCTCATATCAAAACTATAACAAGATGTTTGTAAACCAAGTTATCACTGGCTTTGTAGATGCAATCTTTGATTCTGTTAGACTTGGTGACACTGTGGGTACATGATTGTTTTCCGTCTGCTCTGTTGTCCATCATTTGACTGAGCTTTATGGTTCCTGATCATTTCCTAGTTGATTCCTTTGGGTTGTCTATAACTAAAATCACATATCAGTGGTGATAATCTGTTAAGTTGGGAGCCAGAAAAACCACCGCTCCCAGCCTTCAAGTCCTGGTGCAGTCCCCTGCCTCTGATCCTAGGCTGGGTCTGTGGCTTGCTTTTACCTCTTGCACTGTGCCTCTGTCTTGGTAACCCCAGGAGATTTCGCATTAGTGCTGACAGAAGCCCTGGTCCCCTTTGTAAGACACCAAGTCTCCCTGCTGGCCACTCGGCAAGGCCTTATAGAGATAGAAAAAAATCTTCCCCAGTTGACAGAATCATAAACAAATACAACGGTTGTCATCTTAAGCCACTGAGTGTGGAGTAGTTTCTTGCACATCAACAGATCACTGAAAAACATACAAATGGCAATGTGTTTCCAAAGTTAAAACCGCTATACTAGTCTATACTCCTGTCTAAATGTGTTGGCGAGTTCTCTGGTCCCCTCTTATGTCCATCCAAAACACAGAATAAATCTTAATACTTGCTTAAGGAATAATATAGAGGAAAAAGGCTTACCATGATTGAGTTGATATTATTTATTTTAAGAGCATGGACTTACAGGAGAGGGCTTTCATGTTTCATTATGTCCTTCCCTAAAATTTAAATTTTATCTGAAAATAGGCATTACTTGCATAATTTTAAAAAGATGTTAATGGTGGTAATTGTAGGCCCCATTTTACGTCTCACCCTGGGAAGAATGTTTTAATGTTTCACCATTCAGCAAAATACTGACTTTTTTTTTTTTTTTTCCTGCTAAGTGCATTTCCGCCTATCATTCTGTAACCACATGTCCTGTGCAGAATTCTGGAGGCTGCAAATCCAGGACCGAGGCTCTGGCGAGAACTCCATCTACTTCACAGCGGTACCTCACTGCTGCATCCTCAGGTGGTGATGGGGCTGGGGAGTTCTCCCAAGTCTCTTTTATAAGGGGTGCTAACCCCATGCGTGAGGGAGGAGGCTTCATGACTTAAGTATTTCCCAGAAGCCCCACTTCTTCCTATGAACACATTGGGTATTAGGTTACAACACATGAATGCTGGGTGACCCCAACATTCAGACCATGGCACTGTGGTATGAATGTAATATAAACGTGAATAGCATATAAAGGACCAGATGTTCAGCCATCCCGACCTTACTCATTGTCTAGATAGAAGAACAATACAGCAGAGGACCTGCCAGAACTCCATGAGGAAGGGTCAGGGCTTGAGAGAAAAACCAACCGATTCCCTGTGTTAGCTTTTGCATTGCTGTGACAAATGTACCTGAGATGAACAACGTCAGGGAAGAAAAGTTTCTTTTGACTCATGGCCTCAGAGGTTACACCCATGGTCAGCCACTCCATAGCTCTGGGCTGGAGATGAGGCAGGACATCATGCCGAAGAGCACGGGAGAGGAAAGAGCTCAGAACGCAGCAGGCAGGAGGCAGATAGAGAGCCTCACTCACTGAGGACAAAGTGCAAACCCCAAAAGGACACCCCGGTGACCTACCTCCTCCTGCCACACCCTCCCTGCTATAGTTACTGCCCAGTTAATCCACATTGTGGATCAATCCACTGATTAGGTTATAACTCTCACAATCTAATCTTTTCACTTCTGATCATTCTTGCATTGTCTCCTACCTGAGTTTTTGGGGGACACTTTCTTGCTAAACTAACAGTCCCCAAGTCCCTTCCATTTGGAGTCCCCAGTCTCAGAAGCTAAGTATTCTGTGTATTCCTTAAGAAAAATCAGTTGTCCAACATACTCCCCAGAACAAATCCCCTGTAATTAAAATCCAAGTTCACTACCTGAGAAGAGTGTTTCTCAGTTGTGCTAAAGGAGTCACCCTGATCAGACTAGGCAATCAAATTTTTGAGACAAAGAGCATAAAGGAAGGGAAGAGGCTGAATAAACCCACAGAACTACCAAATGAAGAAGAGTTAATACCAAAGTCAGAAGTGGACTCTCAAATAAGTATGATTAATATACTAAGAGATATTTGAGGTGGTATGTCACATTCTTAGATCAAAACGAGGCTGCCAAAAACAAAAAGAAACCGAGTGCTTATCAATCTAGAGAAACAGTTGCCCAAATTAAAAAATCCAACAACAACAACAACAACAAAAGCCAAACAGCAGGACAGATACATATAAAGAGCAAATTAGTGAGCCAGGAAATTGAAATAATTTATTCTCCAGAATGCAGTTGCTAAAGTAAAAGTAAGAATTTTCCTACCTCCTCCTGAGGCAGCTCTGGAAATTTTGTAGGCAGCTTCATGAGTAGAGCAGGAGAAGGAGCAGCCTGAACCAGGAAAGGGAGAATAGACCCCCCACACTCACAGCACACCCCAGCATGGGTAGAGAAAGCCTTCCGAAGATCTTTAAATGGAATTCAAAGTATTACATGTATTTGCCAAAATAAGATTTTCTGTGGCTTCAGAGGAATGGAAAACTGAGTGACCCACAGTAACCAGGGAAGTCCTGAGGCTTCTCAGGATTTCTCTCAGGGACACAGAACAGGCCTGATTGCACAATGGGAAGCAAAATAAAAATTTCTGAACGATTAGCCCTACAGTCCACCTGGTTCCAGCTGATGGCTCCATTTGGTTCTCAAACTAGACAGAAAAATACAATCAGAAACTCAAGGGGAGCTTGTTAAAAATATATCTGAAGATGCACAACCCCATAGAGCCAGACTCAGGAGGTCTAGAGGGGATCCCAGCTACCAGCTTTGCAAACAAGCCCTCCCAGATGAATCTGATTGAGTTAACCCACACACCACCCCTTGAACAATCTTCTTCAAGCCTGTGGTCCAACCTATGTCTGCTTTCCTCTGTGCCTCAATGCAAGCTTTTCTTTGCTCTTGAAAATCCCTACCTCCTTTTGCATAGCCTGTGCTACCGTTTGGATGTTGAACATCCATCAGAGACCCATGTATCAAAGGCTTGGTTCCCAGGGTGGCACTGTGGGGAGGTGGAAGAACCACTAAGAGGTGTGGCCTAATGGTAGGTCCGTAGGTTATTGGAGATGTGCCTCCAAAGGGATCATGAAGTCCCAGCCCATCCTCTCTCTTAATTTTTGCTTCCTGATTTATTATATATGCAATTTGCTTTACCCCCCTACTTCCCTCCAGTGCTCTCACCAGAGGCCCAAATGTGGCCACCCAATTTGTGCTGAAAGCTAAAATAAACCTTTTCTTTTTGCAAGTTAATTTCCTCAGGCACTGTGTTATAGTAACACAAAGTTCATACATTCTCAAATTCCATTTATTTTGCCAAGTTCTCCTGCATTCACTTCTGAGCTCCAGTGCTCCCATTTTCTTCCTTTATTTGGGATACTTGTGATTTCCTGCAAATTTTAGCATTCTGGTGAAAAGTGGGGGCTGTGGAATGAAACAGACTGGGGTTTAGGTCCCTTCTTTGCCACTTATTACCTGTGTGACCTTGATCAAAGCATTTAAGCTCTCTAAGCATCATTTTCTTCTTATCTGTAAAATGGGGTCATGTAGATGAGATTATATGATGTCTATAATTTTCTTTGTAACAATCCAGGTGGGGGAAATGTGCAGAGGTATGAATGAATCCAAACTGGCTGTAGGCTGATAATTAGTGAAGTTAGCTGATGTACATAGGGGTACGTTATATCCTTATCTCTATTTTGTGTATGTTCAAAATTCCCAAACTACATAGCTTACAAAAATTAATTGAAAAATATAAATACTCCAGCAGAAAAAAAAAAAAACATGGATAATGAAAAGAAACTCTAGGTAATCTTTGAAAAAACTATAAATGACCAAATATTTTTAAATGTTTGGTTTTACTAACAGCTTTGAAATATGAGTTTTACCAATAAAGATGCACCTCTTCAGTGATACAAAGAGAGATTAAATAATATATATTAGGAATGTATCACAGAATCTATCACACAGTTCTCAATAGATGTTGGTTATTTTCATTTCTTAACATCAAGCAATGCATGACAACCTCCCCTCCCCAGCCTACCCTGGGATCTCCTAAGAGCAGAATCTGTGTTTCAATCTCTGTCATCTTTACAACACCTATTACATATGCCAGGCACATATTTGTGGAATGGATCTTATTTACTCAACAAACATTTGCACAGTACATACTGTGTGACTGATGCTGTTCTAAGAACTTTACAAATACAAGTTTCTTTGTATTTGTACGTGTGGGTGGGTGGGTGGGTATGCGTGTGTGATCCTGGAGATGGAACCCAGGACCTCATGCATGCTAGGCAAGGGCTCTACCCCTGAGCTACACACCCAACCTATCTTCTCATCTATCTAATCATAGGCTAACCCAACCTCTGTCTTAAAGGTGAGAAGACAGGAATAGCAAGTAACATGCACAAGACAATACAATACTTAGCGGCAGAGCTAAGAGCTGTACTCAGATGTGCAGCAGACACAGACCAAAGTCCATGCACTTGATAATCACGTCAGGCTGCTACTCAGGTATGAATGCTGCCGTTGACCTGGCCCCACCTCCTGTATGGAAGCTGCAGTTGGTCCACCTGTGAGCAAGGTTAAGAGATCAGCCAGGGGTAGATATTGGGTGCACTGGAGCTAGCTCCTATGATTCAGGAGAACCACCAGTGACATCCTATGGGTAATTTTTCAATCTGTCTGTGTTGGAAGAATTGATACCAGGGAAAGCAGTAACAGCCACAACTCTTTGAGCAAGTCGATTCCCCAACATTTCCTAGCCCTCCACCACGGAGTCTTTCCCAGGAGGCCAGCAGATCTTGAACATCAAACTATGTGAGTCATCCTCTTCTGGCAGGCAGGTTCAGGATCCTTGGGTAGAACAGGCCCACTTAAAGGGCCACGGGGAGATAAATGAATGAATGCATGAATGAATTCTCCTGAAGGCTTCCTAATGCGAACTCCTAAAGGAGAGGCATTACAAGCAATTTTGGTAATTGCAGCTTTTCAGGTGGCAAATGAGAGAGGCATCCCCTACAGACTTGCAGTCGAGAACCCAAGCATCATTAGTCAATCACTGACATCTCTTCATGAGGCACAGTAAACAGACATTTTTCAGAGGATTTGGCAACAAGCCAATTTCTGCAACAACCTTCCCCTTTCAACAAGGAGAGTGAGGGAAGTTCATGGAGAGAAGTTTCTCCACCAACAGACGCAAATGTGGGCTGAACTCCCCCCTGCTGGTGAAGGCTGTCTTGCTGCCCCAGGACCGAATCCACAAACAGGAAGCTGTGCCAGCTGTCTCAGACCTCCTCCTCAGTGCTTCCACCAAAACCCTCTCAGCTGGCTGGGTCTGGACAGGAAGGGATGGCTCAGCTCAAGGTTACCTTAGTTCAAGGTTAGATTACAAGTAGCAAACTCTCTTCCTCTTTACCTGATACATAACAATGTAATCAGTCCAGCAGCATTTTAAAAATGCAGTCTGAACGAGTTCTGGTATATACTTGAAAAAGGGGGTGGGGTGCTGAGAGACCCCTCAGATTTTTCTACTCATTTTGGAATTTTCCAGGTAAGGCGAAATTACTGTACAGATGGTAACTGACTTATGATGACCGAACCTGAGATTTTTTGACTTTAGGGTAAGGCAAAAGTGATACACCTTCTGTAGAAACTGCACTTCCAGTCTTGAATTTTGAACTTTTCCTGGGCTAGCAACATGCAGTATGATAATGTGTCATGATGCTGGGCAGTGGCAGCAAGCCACGGCTCCCGGTCACTCAGTCACGGGACAGTCAATACTCTATATGCAAGACAGTCAATACTCTATAGTGTTCTATGTGGCTAAGCTGGGATGTAGGATTGGTTAGGTGTATTAAATGCATTAGCAATTTACAGCATTTTCAACCTATGATGGGTTTACAGGGAAGCAAGACATTGTAAGTCAAGGAGCATCGTTAGCCTTGCTACTTTTTCTTTGGGGGTGGGTACCAGGGATTGAACTCAAGGGCACTCAACCACTAAGCCACATCCCCAGCCCTCTTTTGTATTTTATGTAGAGACAGGGTCTCACTGAGTTGCTTAGTACCTCACTTTTGGTGAGACTGGCTTTAAACTTGCGATTCTCCTGCCTCAGCCTCCCGAGATGCTGGGATTACAGGCGTGCACCACATCCGGCTAGCCTTGCTATTTTAAATGTGTAGATTATAAGCCTGAGAAAATGTTTGCTCTTTCAGAATATCTATTATTGCCAGACATGATGGTGCACACCTGTAATCCCAGCAGCTCGGGAGACTGAGGCAGGAGGATTGCAAGTTGGAGACGAGCCTCAGCAACTTAGTGAGACCCCCATCTCAAAATAAAAAGGAGTGGGGATGTGGCACAGTAGTTAAGCACCCCTAGGTTCAATACCCTGTACCAAAAAAAAAAAAAAAAAAAAATATATATATATATATATAAATATAATCAGAGCATCAAGATAATAAAACAATTGTTGCCAGAACCTGATTACATTGCAATGCCCATCACCTAATAGGTGTTCAATAAATACATACTGGTTGAGTGAATGCAGTGGAATTTATCAGAAGAAAAGCAGGGAGCTAATGGGAAAATGCCTCTTATCCTTTCCCAGCTTGATCAAAAAGAAAGCTTCATCAGCAAGGACTGAGATGTTCTCCTTCTCAAAAAAAAAGAAAGGATCATCGGAAGCAAGGGAGGGCATGGTAGGCAGAGAGAACAATGTGGATTAAGGCTGGTTTGCAAAAGGAATTATAATAAACACACTCTAGGGAGTAAGTGCTTCATTTTTAAAGCATACGGAGCGCTTCACTCACGTTCAGAACACTCCAGTCATCTCCCATCTCACTTAGGGTAAAAGCCAAAGTCATTCTAATGGTCCACGAAGCCCTATGTGATCTGCCTCTCCTCTCCCCACTCTGCTCCAGCCACGCTAAGCCTTACTACTGACCCTTGAAACAAACCTCAGGTGCCTTACATACACTGTTCCCTTTTCCAGCTCTTCATACAACATGCCCCTCACCTCCTTCAGGTCTGGATTCAAATCCTGCCCAGTGAAATAGGACCCTCTTTTAAACTGCAACCTCCTCCTCTCTGGCACTCCCTCCTCTTTCTAGATCTCTTGTCTCCATTGCACCTATGCCTTCTGATCCGGTCTCCCCAGCTAGAATGAAGCTCCCTGAGGTCAGGAGTTTGCTTCTGCCTACTCACACATCCCAGTGCCCAGAAGGACAGTGTTGGTCACTTGATAAATGTTGGCTGAATGGATGAATGAGTGATTATAATCACTCACAAGATGGTGGAAGGGAAAGAGAAGCTGTCAAGAGGCAGACTGCACAGGGTCCGTGTGTTAAGATAAGGAGACTGAACCTAACCTAAACCCCTTAGGAGCCCCAGATCTCAGCAGGGCCTCATCCCACCAGGTTCATGCTCTCTGGCTGAAGAGTGGAAGGGCAGCAAGACCACTTCAGGGGAGAAGGCCGTGCTCCAGAGGAGAAGATGAAGGTCTCAGTGAAGGTCATGACCTTGAGCTGGAGCAAAGGGGAGCTCAGGGACAGAGTGCCTAATGTCTGGGGTGGGAGCCTATGGGACACAGTGATAGGACACTTGCTGACAATAGCAAATGACTAGAAGAGGATACGGATGTCTTGAGTGACTACTCGGTTTCTGTTTAGGACAACTGGGTCAATGTACCACCAAATTAGAGGATATGGGTGGGGCTTGGGGGGAGGGGGGAGTTCAACGTTGCATGTGTTGAGTTTGATGTGACAATGAAGATGTCTGTAAGTAGCTGGACATAGAGATTGGATGTTCAGTGAAGACGTGGGGAATGACTTCTCAAAAATGGCAGTAGACAGAGACAGCGCCAAATTGCAGGCAGCCTGCAAAGGCCACATCCTGCAGATGTGGGTGGGAGACAATAAGAAGTACTATCATTGATATGAGCATAGGTGGGAAACAGATTCTCTCTCTCTCTCTCCCTCTCTCTCCAGGTAGAATTTGGAATGAGTTATCCCAGTAAATCCCATTCAGTGACTGATCCTGTAGAATGATTGGGGTAGCACTGTTATTCACCAACATAGTTCGGTCTTTTGGGCTAGCCTGGGAACTGAATCATCTCCAACACAATATTGTTTCCTTAACAAAATATATATTTCACTCATAAACTTAGGGCTGCAAAATTTTGCAAAATTCCCATTGTAGATTATAGATTCTCTTTTTAGCTGCATACTAAAATGTTCATGCACATGAAGGACAACGGTTTCAAAAATGTGAGCAAAGTCTTTTTGTGATTCCCAAGTGCGTTGCTGATGCTTAGGAGCAGAGGTGACCTACATGATATCTTTGTTGAAACTCTGGAAGGAATCCTGGAGGGGAAGAGTATAGGGAAAAAGGAAAAAAGATTCCAAGACATAAGTGCACTTTTTATGTACTGTTGTTCTGCACAGTCTCTGCTACTATTCAGCAGAATGATTGAGAAGGTAATAAGGAAAATCAAGTTCAGCCATTCTTGCGATTGAGGTGGGTATGGTTTGAATATTTATGTTCCCTCCAAAATTCATGTCAAAACTTAATTCACAGTGCAATAATATTAAGGTGTGGGCTTTTAGAAGTTGAGTACAACATAGGAGCTCCATACTCAAGGATGGGATTAATGCTTTATAAAAGGGTTAGAAGGAACTACTAAGCCATGTTGCCCAACTTCCACCTTCCTCTTGTGAAGACACAACATGCATGGCCTCTGGAGGAAGCAGCACATTCAAGGCGCCATCTTGAAAGTGGAGATTGGGCCCTCTCCAGACACTGAACCTGCTCACATCTTAACCTTGGACTGCGCAGCCTCCACAACAGTGAGAAAATGAATTTTTTTTCTTCATAAACTACTCAGTCTAGGGCATTTTGTTATAGCAGCATGAACAGACTGAGCAAGGTGAAGTTTCATGATGGGAATGGTAAACCCCTTAAGTCATGTTATTAAAAGAAATTGTGACCCAGGAGACATGCTAGATCCCTTCAGATGGCAGGGAAGAGGGGATGGATTGGGGCAACAAAGGACTGGGATTAGACCCAGCTCAAGTACCAGCCAACCAATCAGGGTAGGCAGCTGGTTTAGTAAATCTCAAGTCACACAGGTCCCAGGAAGAATCTAGGATGAGAGTGGTCATGTTCTAACTAAACCAAAGTCTTTGCTCAATACAAAGAGAAGTCTCAAAAAGAGAAGAAGAAAAAAATAGGTCTAAATTCCCTGCTTGAACATGGGATCCTGGGACCACAGTGTGTTTTTTTTAATTCATGGTGGTGCTAAACCGAGGTGAGGAAAGAGTGAGGGTCCGACTGTAGAAGTAACTCGAGCTCAAACACAGAACAGACAAGGAGAGCCGTATAGGTGAACAACTGGTCCAAAGGACGCCCTTAGTACGCAGGGTACTTTGGGTGCGAAGGTACCACACTTGGGCACTGCTTCATAAATCTGAAAGACGTGGCCTTCCAAGATCCACTTCTGATATCAACCAATAAAAGGTTCGGAACCCTTCCTCAGTCCCACTGCTCTGGGGCCCACTTCATAGCCAATGGTGTTGCTCAATGAATTCTTGATTCACTCGCTTCTTGTCTCAGGACCTGTCAACATAGTAGGCTGCCATCTCCCAAAATATAGACCTGGGTTTTCTTGGGTACCCCCGCCATGGGGCACTGCTTCAGGAAAGGTTTCTCTTTTCTGATGGAGATGATTTTCTGCTGAAGTAGGTCCCCTGTTCTTCCAGTCTGTGTCCTCATCATGCCCGAAGCATTTCAGCCTTACGTGATCTTTTTATCATTATCCGCTGCCCTGAGCTCGCTGCTCCCTGCCAGAGTTTTGCCTCAATCAAATCCACAGTGGAACAATTGCCCTTCCAGCTGCGGATCGAGTTATGGTTGGGGTGCCTTATGAAAATGAGCACCCTTCAAAACGCTGCTCTGTAATGAGCCAGGAGTTGACTGACAGAGTGACAGCAATACTTGGAGAGGATTGTGGGGAAGGCCGAGGAAATGGACCCAAAAGGAACATCCAAGTGATGCAAAGCACTGAAGGAAAAGGAGAGAGAGAGAGGAGAGAGAAGCCCAGACAATTAACAACTGCCAGTAGCAGTGGTACTAGATGAGAAAGAGAAAAGAACAATTTCTTTCTTTTTTCGTTACTGTCCTGACAGTCGTGTAGCAGGAAACAATATACAACTGGAAGTCCCCAGAGGGAAACGGTAGATCAGACTGGAGTAACTGATGTGATGAAGCTCATGGAAAAGAAAAAAGTGTCTGTGAGAAAAATCAAGTCGTACAAATAAAAAGAAAAAAAAAAAAGAACATGAGAGTAAAGCAATTAGAAATTCTGCAGAGTGGGAGAGAAGGAGATTTTTCAAGAAAAGAAACAAAATCACAATATTTGCTGGTGAGGGAGAACAAGAGAGTTAACTCCTCACTGGGATGACGGGATGCAAATAGATCATATCTAAAGTTGATACATCAACAAATAGGTAAAGGAGATTTTTATATGTTAAAAAAAAAAAAAAAAACACTCAAAAAGTTAAAAATGGTAGTCTCCAGACAGCGGGAAAGATTAGAGTTCTTCATTACAAGCTCTTTGGTGCTATTTAGTTTCTTTTAATGAGCATGGGACTTAGTGTTGGACAAAGTTTTGCTGAGCATCTGTGCTGCGCTATCTATGGTCAGACTTCTTATTTTGTTTAAATCTCACAACAACAACACTTCTCTAGTGCTTACTCTGTGCAGGGTTCTATCCTAAGCACTTAGCATTTATTAACTCATTCAATCTTCACAAGTTGATGAAGTTGTTAGTCTTATTCTGCCCACTTAGCAGATGAGGAAATGGAGCCACAAAGAGTGAATAACTTCCTTAAGATCATGCACTCGGCATGAAGATGCTGGAACCCGGAACCAGGCATTCTGACTCCAAAGTCTGTGCTCCTAAACTCTGCTCTGTTCAGTAACTAAGCCAAGGCATAAATTCAATCCTGTCAACCTTGAAGATGAGCAGACATGTTGGGAGATCTTTTCTAAGATCACAGAGACAGTATGTTATGTGATCTGGTTTGACCCAGGTTAGATTTATTTTGACACATGTGTGAATCTCCCCATTGCATCATGTAAATTCGTGTTTAAAAACAGGAACTAACTAAAAACAAAAAGAGAACATCCGTCCACAAGACGGCTACTCAACTTAATGTTGAAAGTTCCAGCCATGCAATAAGATAAGAAAAGGAAATAAAAGGTATACCGATTAGAAGGGAAGAAACAAAGAAGTTCATACTTTCATGTGATATCATGACATGAAAATCCTAAGTTACCTACAAAAAAATCAAAAACTAAAAGATCATAATAAACAAAATAAACATACAAAAAAATCAGTTATGTTATTACTTGTTTCTTTAAACACATATACATAATTTTAACACAATGTTTCCTGAGACTGTAGAAGTCAACGGTGAGGGAATGTAACAGTGTCCACTTCATGCTTTGAATACACTGCGACTTATTTTTTAAAAGGACATGTTTCTTTCTCTGCCTCTCTCCCTGCTCCTCCCTAATCACTCCCTCTCCCTATTCTCAGGGGAAACAGGATTTCTTTCTTCAAATAAACAGGATTTATTTGTCCTTGAGCACACACCCACCATCAGAATGAAGTAATCCAGACTTTGGGGATGGTAGCAGAAGATCTCCGAAATGACCGTCTCCCACATTAACAAGTGAATCACAACTCCAGCAGAGAACACGTGGAATGTAGCCTTTGAGTCACCTCTTTAAAAGCCCCCTGTTCCTGCTGATGGACAGAATCACAGCCTCTGGAACAGGAGCCTGCTGTGTTTCTCCTTTGCTAGCAAAGCAATAAACCTTCTTTTTCTTTTTCTCAAAAATAATAATAATTTTTCCATGAGCACATGGAAACTGAAATTTAAAAACTAGGAAGGGAACCACCATTTGACCTAGTTTTCCCACTCCTCAGCATATATCCAAAGGATTTAAAATCAGCTTACTACAGTGACACAGCCACATCAATGTTTATAGCAGCATAATTCCTGATAGTTAAGCTGTGGAACCAACCTAGGTGCCCATCAACAGACGAATGAATAAAGAAAATGTGGTACATATCCACAATGGAATATTACTCAACCACAAAAAAGAATGACTTCATGACATTTGCCAGTAGATGGATGGATCTGGAGACGATCATGCTAAGTGAAATAAGCCAATCACAAAAAACCAAAGGTCACATGTTTTCACTGATATGTGGAAGTAAAATCACAACAAACAGGGGGAGGGGGAGAAGAGAAGTTCAATAGATTAGAAAATGAGGAAATAAAGGAAGGAAGGGAGAATAGGAATAGCAAAGACAGTAGAATAAATCTAACATAATTTTCCTATATACACATATGAAAATATCTAAGTGAATCCCACCATCGTGCCCACCCACAAGAATAGGGTCGTAATTAGAATAAGATATGTCCCATGCTTGTATAATTTCAACAAATGGATTCTACTGTCATACATCACTAAGAACAACCAATAAAATAAAATAAAAAATAAGCTATACTAGTAGCAAAAGTTATATTAAATGAAATGTCTTCCAGGGGCTGGGGTGGTGGCTCAGTGGTAGAGTGGTTGACTGGCATGTGTGAGGCCCTGGGTTCGATTCTCAGCACCACATATAAATAAATAAATAAAATACAGGCCTACTGACAATTAAAAACAATTTTTGAAAAAGAAATGTCTTCCAAAAATATGTATAATACCATTTATAATTGTTCAAAAAAAATGAAACATTGAAGTGTAAATATAAATAAATATGGACAGGAATTATATGTTGAAAACAATGAAATGAAAGAGATAAACAGAGCAATGGTGTGTTCATGAGTAGAATACTTGGCAGAGTAAAGATCTCCATTCCCCCTCAAATTTATATACAAGTTTAACATAATTTCTATTGGAATCTCAACAAGCTCTTTTGTAGATAAAAACAACATGATTCTAAAATGCATATGGAAAGGAGAAGGAGCCAGGATAACTGGAAAAAATTGAAAAGACATTGATAAACCAAGAGGAATGAATCACTCTATCACTCTGCCACTCATGACTTGGAATGAATATTTGTATTTATATGAATATATATATATAATTTATATAAATGTATTTATATATATATGGTGTGTATGTATACATATACACACTAAATCTGTGTGATAATGACTGAAGGATAGACAAAGAGATTGAAGGAATACAAAATAAAACCCAGAAAACCAACAAATTTTTGACAAGGATCAATAAGCTATCTAATGGGGGAAGTGTCATCTCAACAAATACTACCAAAACAAAAAAAGTAAAAGCATCTTGACCAAAATCTCATACAGTATATTAAAACTAACTCAAAATAGATCATAGATTTCAATGTAAAATATAAAACTGTAAATAGTTTAGAAGGAAATCTTTGAGATGTATGCAGAGCTCTTAAACAGAACACCAAAACCACAGTTCACACGGGAATAGACCAGTAAGTTGGGCTTTGAAATGAAACACTTTAAAGAACATACCTTGTAAAGAGGATGAAGAGAAGAGCTAGAAGAAAACTTTTCCAAGTCACATATCCAAGCATCACATTTAGAATAAAGAAGTCTTAAACCCCAACAGTGAGGGCTGGGGCTGGGGCTCAGTGGTAGAGCGCTTGCCTAGCATGTGTGAGGTACTGAGTTCAATTCTCAGCACCATAAATAAATAAATACAAAAAAGGTCCATTGGCAACTAAAAAATATTAAAAAAAAAAAAAACAACAGTGAAAAATGACTCACAAGTCAACGGAGGAGAATGGGTAAAAGACACAGAGATTTCACCAAAGAAGACATACAGATGGCAAATAATCACACACACAAAAACAGCTGTTAGTGGTGTCCAGCCATTAGAAAGAGGCAAATCAAGACCACAATGAGATATCACTATGTACCTACTAAACCAACTAAAAGAGAAAAGAGTAACAATACCAAATGCTGGCAAGGATATGGATAAACTAGATTCTTTTGTGTTTTTTGAATGTAAAAATAGATTGACATTTCCTTTAAAAATGAAATCTTTACTATGTGATCCAGCAATTGTACTTCTGGGCATCTGCCACCAAAGAAATGTAAACTCATGCCCACATAAAAACTGTATGTGACAATTCATAGCAACTTTATTTGTAATCACCCAAAGCCAAAAACAATGAAAATGTTCCTCCATAAGGGATGTGGTTAAACAGGGCTACCCTCAGACCATGGGATGCGCCACAGTAAAAATCAGTAAACCACTGATACACACAACTTGGATGGATCACAAGGGCATTATGTTGAATGGAAAAAGATCTATTTTCAAAAGATCATATACTTTATGATTCTCAAAACTTAAAAAAAATTTAAACAAAATAGATTAGTGATTGCTCAGGGTTAAGGATAGTGGAGAGGGGAGGGATGAGTGCAACTATAAAGATGGTCAGGAAAAGATGTCAAAGGCTCTTTTCCTAGCTCTGCTGCCTACTTTGAATTCATTTATTCAACTATTAATATTTATTAATCACCTACGATATGCCTGATCAGGCACTTTAATGAGTATTGGGAATAAGGTTGCCAGATAAAGGATGATCAGTTAAATTTGTAGTTCAGAGGCATTATAAGTAAATTATGTGTAAGTACATCCCATACGATATTTGGGACATACTTACAATCAACATTCATTTGTTGTTTATCTGAAATTCAAATTTAACTGGACACCCTGGATTTTTGTTTAGTTTCTGTTGATCTTTGGTTTTGTATTGTTTGTTTGAACACAGTCATGTTTCCTGCCCTGGTGGAGTTCATAATCTAATCAACTGAACAGAGAAACAAAATGTTTCTAAGCAAACAAATTAATAAATCAAGGGCCAGATTCTGTAATAAAGATGGCGGGGGTTGGTTTTAGACAAGGGAAGTCAGAACACATCTCTAGTAAGATGACATTTTGACATGATGAGACCTAAAGGGTCAAAAGTCTATGGAGACTGGAGTAAGAATGATCAAAGTAAAAGGAACTTAATGTGGGAGGAGGAGGAGGAAGTGGAGGAGAAGGAGGAACAGAAAGAGGAAGTCAGGAGAGCTAGAGCCAAATGAGCAAGACAGAAGAGTAGAGAGAGAAGCAGGGTCCAAATCCCACAGACCACTGAAGAGGCGTAAGAAGGTGCTTTGTAAGTTCTTTGTGGTATATATACACAATGGAATACTATTCAGCCATAAAGAAGAATAATATTATGGCATTTGCAAATAAATGGTTGGAATTGGAGAATATCATGCTAAGTGAAATAAGCCAGGCTCAAAAAAACCAAAGGCCAAATGTTTTCCCTGATAAGTGGAGAATGATATATAATGGTGGTGGGGGTGGGAAATGAGAGAAAAATGGGGGAACTTTAGAATATATATAGAAGGAAATGAGAGGGAGGGGCTATGAAAAAATGGTGTAATGAGACAGATATCATGACCCTATGTACATGTATGATTACACGAATGGTATGAATCTACATTGTGTACAACCATAGAAATGAAATGATGTACCCCATTTGTGTACAATGAATCAAAATGCAGTCTGTAAAAAATAAAAAGCTAAATAAAAATAATAATAAAAAAAAAGAAGGTGCTTTGTGCTTGAGAAACAATCCAGGGGGATCTGTTTCCCATTTCTGAAAGATTACTGGGGCCACTTGTACAGAACACCTTGGATAAGAAAGAGGATAAAGTCAAGAAACCGGGGTGGGACAGTTATAATCAAGAATCCAGGTGGTGATTTTGGCTGACACAGTGTCAAGAAAATGGAAGGGGCACAGATGAGTTTTGGAAGTAGGGTCAGCAGGACCTGCTGACAGGCTCAAAGAAAGAGACAACTCCCAGGTCTTTGACTTGAGTGGTTGGAAGAATCACAATATCATTGGCTAATGATGATCATGGAAGAGACAGGTTTCTAGTCAGCTTTTTGTGGCTGTGACCAAGAGACCTGACGAGAATAACATAGAGGAGGAATAATTTATTTTGGCTCATGGCTTCAGAGGTCCCTGGTCAGCCAGCTCCATTGTTCTTGGCCCAAGACGAGGCAGAACATCATGGCGGAAGGGTGTAGCCGAGGAAAGCAGCTCAGGACTTGGCAGCCAGAAAGAAGACGGAGAGCTGTACTCACCAGGGACAAAATATAAACCCCAAGGTCACACCCCAGTGACCTGTTTCCTCCAGCCACACCCTACCCATCTACAGTTACCACTCAGTTGATCCATATCAGTGAATTAACCCAGTGGTTAAGCTACGACCCTCATACTCTGACCATTTCATCCTTGAACCTTCTTGCATTGTCTCACACATGGACTTTTGGGGGACACCTCATATCCAAACCATAACAATGGGTTAGCAGAGGAGAATCAATCTCTCAGTGTTGGACGTACTGAGATGGAAATTCCCAAGGGAAAAACCAAACAAAATGACAAGTAGACTCTCTGAAGCCCAAAGGAGGAGTCTTCGACAGAGGTCAAAAATGGAGTGTTACTAGCACATAGATAAATGGTTCTTGACTCTGGCTGCTGAGTCAGTTACCTAAAGAGTTTTCTAAAAGAGCTACTGCTGAGGTCCTACCACCAACCAACTGAATCAGACAGACTCTTCGGGGCATCAGACCTTCTAGGGAACTTAGGTTTGGAGACCAGAGAAAGGAGGAAGATCCAGCAAAAGATGATTAAAGTATCCAGGCAGGTAGGAAGGAAACCAGGAGATGTGGCTCCTGGAAGCTGAGAGGTATTGTCTCAAAAAGGAGAAAAGATACCACTGTGCAGACCTTGTGAGAACTCAGCGGATGAACACAGGTGCAAGAACTTTCTGGACTGTTGGTGAACAAATACCAGATGACGTATTACCATCCTCTAAAGGGAAAAATCATTCTCCTCCTCCTCCAGCACGGCTAAGCTCTGCCCACAGAGGAAGGAGCTGAAAGAAAGGTTGGAGGCAAGCCTGGCCCCAGAACCTCTTGCACCTAGGAGAGTCAAGCAAAAATCCTTGTTCCGAGGGTCAAGCACATTCATGCCCACTCTGCTTAGCTCAGTGCCTACTGCATTCTCATCGACGCCACCATGATCGTGACCATGAACAACACCCACAGTGCTCCCTGGCTGCCGGCCAGAGTCCTCAGGGCTGCATGTCTGTTTATTCCATTAGCATTTGTTATGGTTTAGATATGAAGCGTCCCCCAAAAGTTCATGCGTGAGACAATGCAAGAACGTTCAGAGGTGGAAGGATGATATTATGAGATTTGTAACCTGATCATTGGATTAATCCACTGATAGACTAACTGGGTTGTAACTGTAGGCAGGTAGGGTATGGCCAGAGGAGATGGGTCATGGGGGGGTGACTTTGGGGTTCATATTTCATCCCTGGTAAGTAGAGCACTCTCTAGCGCTCTCTCTCTCTCTCTCTCTCTCTCTCTCTCTCTCTCTCTCTCTCTCTCTCTCTCTCTCTCTCTTTCTCTCTCTCTCTCTCTCTCTCTCTCTCTCTTTCTCTCTCTCTCTCTCTCTCTCTCTCTCTTCTCTCTCTCTCTCTCTCTCTCTCTCTCACCTTTCTGGCCACCATGTCCTGAGCTGCTTTCCTCCACCGTACCCTTCCACCATGATGTACTGCCTCACCTTGGGCCCAGAGCTGTGGAGTCAGTCATTTTTGGAGTGAGGCCTCTGAGACCATGAGTCAAAATAAACTTTTCCTCTTCTATGTTGTTCTTTTATTTTATACTTATTTATCTTTTAATTTTTTACAGACTGCATTTTGATTCATTGTACAGAAATGGGGTACATCATTTTGTTTCTATGGTTGTGCACGATGTAGATTCACACCATTTATGTGATCATACATGTACATAGGGTCATAATGTCTGTCTCAGTTCACCATTTTTTATACCACCCTCCCTCTCATTTCCTTCTACATAATCTAAAGTTCCCCATTCTTCTCTCACCCCCTCCCCTCCACCCCCATTATATATCATTCTCCACTTATCAGGGAAAACATTCAGCCTTTGGTTTTTTGGGATTGGCTTATTTCACTCAGCATGATATTCTCCAGTTCCATCCATTTATTTGGAAATGCCATAATATTATTCTTCTTTATGGCTGAATAATATTCCATTGTGTACAGATACCCCAGTTTCTTTATCCATTCATCTGTTGAAGGCCATCTAGGTTGGTTCCACAATCCAGCAATTGTGAACTGAGCAACATCTCTAGTACCCAAGAAATGCAAATTAAAACTACTCTAAGATTTCATCTTACTCCAATTTGAATGGCTATTATCAAGAACACAAACAATAATAGATGTTGGCATGGATGTGTGGAAAAAGACACACTTGTACATTGCTGGTGGAGTTGCAAATTGGTGCAGCCACTCTGGAAAGCAGTGTGGAGATTCCTCAGAAAACTTGGAATGGACCCACCTTTTGACCCAGCTATCCCACTCCTGGGTTTATACCTTAAAATCAGCATACTACAGTGACGCAGCCACATCAATGTTTATAGCAGCTCAGTTCTATGTTGTTCTCGTTGGGTCCGTTGATTGTAGAAATGCAAAAGCAGACTAAAACAACATTCAAGACAAGTTGACTATTGTTGTTTATTTTGTTATTATTATTATTAATTCCCAATGGTTTGCCTTCCCTTCCCTCTTGGGCATTTGAGGAAGGTGCAGGGGCCACGTTGGCATTCCAGAGCCAGTTTTGGTAGGAAGATTGATGACGTCCCATAGGACTTCTCTGGAAGAAGCAAAGGAAGGGAGGGAGGGGAGCCCCCAAGCATCCAAGGGCCCCCAGACCCACATGCAAGCACTAGGGCCACTGGGCAGACACAGGACTGACCCACATCAGTATCTGAGTCCTTCATGGACACTGTGCCACAGGCTGGTTCTGAGATATTTGGAAGGTATGGACGTAGAGACAACCTCCCTGGGACCTTCAATCCAAAAACTCTTATTCACTGAGCACTCACAGCTACCAGTCCCTTTAAACCTCTCCCTGACTCTGAGGGGTAGAGATTGTTCTCCCATTACCCAGGTGGGACAGCTGAGGCTTAGTGAGGTTAAATAACTTGCCCAAATTCACACAACCAATCACCACCAGAGTTGGGACTTGAATCATAAGTCCCTAAGTCCAGGTTCAGATTATTTCTTCTAACACACTTGTTGCCTTTAAAAAAATAAAATGAAATTAAAAAAAAAAACAATTTTTGAAAAGGTAAGCTATGATTAAATTAAAAGACTCCAAAAGCAAGATCTAGGAAAACTTCATCTTCCATATGCGAGGGACTCTGGGGAAATGGGCAAAGAATAGGAATAGGCAAATTGCAGAAGAGGCACACAAAGGCAAAAAGAAAGTGAAAAGATGAGAATCAAACATATTTTTTAAAAGACACATACATTATTTATTTTACGTCGCTGGATTTTTTTTTTAATGTAAATGTCGGGGGCTGAGGATCACTCAGGGGTGAAGCAGCTCCCAGCATGCATGAGGCCCTGGGTTCAATCCCCAGCGCCCCATAAAAAAAAAAAAAAAAAAAAAAAAAAAAAAAACTTTTTTCAAAATCCTTTTTTTTTTGTTAACGTAGAAGTCGGGAATCAATAAGCACTGGTATGCGTGTAGGACTGGAAGCTGTGGGTGGGTGCGATGGCCCGGGAAAGCCGGCGAATACTTTACACTGCTCATGCTCGGAAGGTGGATGGAGCCCAAGTCCATCCACTATGCACAACAAGCCAAACTCAGAAAGACGAGGAGCGCATGTTTTCTCTCCTGTGTGGAATCTGGGGAGCAACACAAAAGTAAAAGGGGAATTTTAGGGAAGGGAACTAGGGGCAGGAGGAGTAAGAAAGGGCAGTAAGGAGGGTGAATGCCTCCGGTGTATGTTAGATGCTCAGATGCAAACATCACCAGAAAACCCTTGATCTGTACGATCTATTGATTGTGGACTGATTTTTTTTTTTTTAAAGAAACAAATGGATACAAGAAAAAAAATGCTCATGCCCAACAACCTAGCAATTCCACTTTGAAGTACAATCCACAGAGAAACTTCTCTCACTTGCATACAAGGAAACACATACCAGGATATTTTCTGTCCATAAGAGGAAAATAAAGGAAACTACTGAAATGTCCATTATCAAGGGCTGAATACATAAAATGTAGCAAATTCATCCTACAGAACACTGTCCAGGAGGTCAAGTAAATAATTAGATCAAAGTTTACCATCAGGAAGAGCCTCAAAGAGATAGTCTTGGCAGGAGAAGGCAAGTTTGAAGAATAATTCACCAAGTAGGATATCACTGATGGAGAGAGGTGATTTTCAGGATAAGTTTAGGTTCTGGAGCTAGAGCAGGATGAAGAGGGGACCTGTTTGGAACCAGAGGAATCTTGGTTCAAACTCCTCAACATATCTGTCTCTAAACTTTTCCCATTTTTTGTGACTCACTTCTTACCACTGTCTTTCCTTCTTCCTACTTCATTAATTCATTTTCTGATACTATCACAAAGTACCTGAAACTGAATCCTAATCAAGAAAAGAGGTTTCTTCCACTTGCAATTTTAGAGATGGAGAGTCCAAGAGCAGATGGTTCCATCCATTCAGCCTCTGATGAAGACCTCATGGCAGATGGTATCACATTGTCAGGAGCGTGTGCAAGAGGGAGAAATCACATGGCCAGACAGGAAGCCAGGCTTGCTGTATGAGAACAATTCTCTGGTGCTATAACTAACTAGTTCCTCAAGATCAGCATTAATTCCTTCCAAAGGTGATGCCCCAATGACCTAGCCACCATTCACTATGCCCTTTCTCTTAAGGGTTCCACGATTTCTTAATACCACTCAAGTAACAACCAAGTCTTCAGCACCTGAACCCCGTGAACCCCAGGGACACACTGAAATCACAGTATTTCTGTCTTCCCTTCTCCTCGAGCTCCCTCCCTCCTTCCCTCCCCCTTCCTTCCTCCCTCCCTCCCTCTCTTAGAATCAATCTAGGTTCCTGAGCAGGTTGCAGAGAAACTACAAATTCCCTGACATTGTAAGTATAATTTTATATTTATGAGTGTTTTGCTGGCTCTGTGTCTTTCATGAGAAGAAGTCGATGTCCCAGAAGAAGATCTCAATTCGAGGAAAAAAAAAAATTTTTTTTTTTTTTTCTGAGAATAAATGTAGCTTTGATTCAGTTTCCTTGGTCTATCATGCCTTGGGAGTAGGAGTTATTTCTTATCAGAAGAAAAAAACACACACCAAAGAGAGAGAAAATGTAAAGTGATTTGTTCTGACCCTGTTTCCGCTAGCCCTGTGGCCAGGGAGGAAATGCCCTGCTTTAGGAAACAAACATCTCCATCCTTCCCAGCCGCCAGGCCTCCCATCCATCATTTTAGGCAGGCTCGGGTAGCAGCAGACTTTTCTGCCATTCGTGACCCTCTCCGTCAGATGTCAGGGTCTGACTGGGGCCAGCTTGTTGACAATTATGAAGATTTTCCTACCCAGTCCAAGAGGCTCTGCCACGTCAGAGCTCTCTGGCTGGGGAAATAGCAAGCGATCAGAAAGGGATGGCATTTTGCAGAGGTTGCCCCAGCTGAGCACCACGCGGGTCTAGGCACAGCGACGGGGACTCCTGGACCCCGGGATCTAATTAAGCTCCTCTGTGATCCAGAGTCGTGGGACCCCAGAGATCCACTAGGGAGGTCAGTGAGAGGGGCACGATTGCCCCACCTGGGGTTGGCGGAGGGTCAGCCAGGCAGCGCCGCTGATTCTGGGCATCTTGCCCATTTTTCTGGGATTAGCTGGCTGTCCGCTCCTCTGGACTGGCCTCTGCTGGGTGACTGGGGCATGTAAACCCTGCTCCGAGCATCTCTCCTTCCCCAGCACACTAATCTGGACACGTTCTCGTGGTGACAGCAGAAGTACCCAAGACAGCAAGCACCAGTCTGCAAGCCTGTTTGAAGCCACCACCTGCATCACATGGGTTATGCACCACTAGCCAAAGCCCCGGGTCCAGGACAGGGGTCAACGCCCTGCCCACAGCAAGAAGATATAGGAAGCCAAGCGATAGCCTGCATTCTGGGGTCGGGATCCACCTTTTACCAGCTACTCAACTTTGGGGAAGGGGGGTCTTGTAAATTCTCTGAGTAAATGCGATCTACTTCTCACCTATCTATCTGGCGAGTGGAGTCTTGTTGCTTTCCATGTAAATAAAACAGCTCATAACGGGGTGAAGAAATAGGCATTGCTATGACTTGGACATGGTCTGGGTGTCCCCTGAGGGTCCCTGTGTCGGCAGCTTGGACTCAGGATGGACGTACTGGCTGGGACTTGCGATGGAATCTTTAAGAGGTAGAGCAGAGTGGGAAGCCACTGGGAGCTCACCCCACGAAAGGATTAAGGTATTTCTCATACAACCCTGCATGAGACTCAAAAGGAGCAAGCCTGACAAAGCCCCCACACTTCTGGTCACATGTCACACCTGCCCAGTCTCGAACTTTGAACTGCCAAACCCGTGAGCCACATAAACCTTTTTTCTCCGTTAAGTTAGCTGTCCCAGACATTGTGTTGTAGTAACACGAAAATAATACAGCGCCTTTATTCGCTCTTGGCGGAGTTCTATTATCCTCTTTGTTAATGTTTTGACGGGTGCATTTTAGCTGTACATAATAGTGGGGTTCATTCTGGCATATTCATACATGCTTGAAATATGGTATTTCTGCTTTCTCCGTCCTCCCCCCGCTTCCTGCTCCCCTACCCCTCTTCTACTGGTCTTCCTTCTATTTATTTATTTTTATTTAATTGGTGCTTTGTAGATAGGCATAAAGGTGGGATTCACTGTGGCCTATTCCCACGTGTGCAGAGCATAATTTGGTCAATTTCATTCTACAGTTCCTCCCCTTTCCTGTCCCTCCTCCCTCCCCCTCAGTCCACTTTTATCATCTTCTTGAAAAGCAATTGAATCATATTTATTCTGGTGTATTGCAGAAATGACCTGAAATTCTCCCCTTTGCAGTGTGACTTAGCGGCTCCTCCCCTCTGAGCATCTGGATTAGTCATGGGACCAGCTTAGCCAGGAGAAGAGACCAGCCAGACCCAGGCAGCTCCAGTGCACTTGGGTTTGTTTGGTTTTGGGGTTTTTTTGTTTTTTTTTTTTTTTTTTTTTTTTTTTTTGCAGTGCTGGGGATTAAACCCAGGGCCTTGTGCTTGCGAGGCAGGCACTCTACCAACTGAGCTATCTCCCCAGCCCTTGCACTTGGGTTTTGGAAATCACCTCTCTCACTGTGTGTGGGAGTCAGGGGCCACTGTGTGAAGGAGTCTAAGCCAGACTCCTAGAGGATGAAAGGACCACAAAGGGGAACTGAGGAGCCTTGGTCAACCTGGCAGCTGACCACAGTGATGAGCAGCTGAGGACAGCGTAGACCAGCAATGCCACCCAGCTGAGCCCTGCCCAGATGGCCAACTCCCAAAACTATAGGCAACAGCAGGTGCCAATCCATTGCATCATAAGGTCAGGGCCTGCCATGAGTAGCGCTGTGACGTAACTTCACTCAACAATTATTAAGCCCCGATGATTACCTGGTAGCATTGCTCTATGTGCTAGGACACTGGGCACTGATAATGTAGAAGGGGGGGGGGGGGGCGTCTGTCTTCTGTCCTCATGGAGTTTACAAAGGAACTGTTTTTAATTACAAAGTACAACAGGCTGTCTGAGCAGGAGTCATGAGTCATAAGTACTCTGGAGAAAAAATAATAAGAATAATATACAGCAGCACGTGCCAGGGCCCTTTCCAGCCAGGATAGGGAGTATTGAGAGGAGTTAGAGTATTCAATGAGGAGATCAGACGGGGTCTATCTGAAGGAGGGGAGGGAATGAGTCTCACAGATACCCCAGGGACCAGTCATCGGGGCGAGGTAACTGCAAAGGGAAGCTTCCGGTAGAAGTACAGGACGTGAAGTCAGAGAGGCGGGAAGCGGGCTAGACTGTGCCGGGCCATGTGGCCACCATAAGAAGTCTTTTATAGATTCTAGCCCAGTTCTAATTTTTAAGCACGGGTACACACACCTGCACATGCACACACACACGTGTGTGTTTTTCAAAACAAGCATCTTAAATAAATATATAGATTAAAAACAAGTAGCACTCCTGAGCTGCACTCCCAGATTCCAATGGTGAAGAACAGCACGTGCATATTTTCATAATCCCTGGCGGCTGCCTCCACAGAGCTGGCTGGAGACTGCGGGAGCGTCCTGTCATTTCTGGACACAGGCTGCCCTCTGCTGTTAGGTGTTGGATTAGCACCCACTGGACTCACCTGAAGAAGCAAGGTGACTGTCCCAAAGCAGATGGCTAATTACCAGAACATCTTCCTTGCCAGGAAGCTTCACTCTCTCAGGAAGCCCTGGAAGGACAAGCAGAGGGAGGAACAATGTCCCCAACCTTCGCACGCCCATTTCCATTTACCTGTTACGCTTTCACATCTTGTAATGGACTTTATGCTTTAGAGCAGTTTCAGGTTCATGGTAAAATTGAGAGGCAGGTCCATTTCTCCACACATGCACAGCTTCCCCCACGGTCCACATCCCCCGCCAGAGTGGTACAGTTGTTCCATCTGATGTACCTGCACCACCTGGTCACTGTCACCCAGAGTCCACAGTTCATATGAGGTTCACTCTTGTTGGTTTCAGTCAGCTCACTATGACCAAAACACCTGACAAGAGCAACGTAGAGGAGGAAAAGTTTATAAACGATTATGTCGGCTCATGGTTTCAAAGGTTCAGGCCACAATCCGACAAATCCATAACTCTGGGCTCAAGGTGAGGCAGAACATCATGGCGGAAGAGCATGGAGGAGGAAAGCAGCTGAGGACATGGCAACCAAGAAGCAGAGTACTGCTCACCAAGGACAACATATAAACCACAAAGGCACACCCCCAGTGACCTCCCTCCCCCGCCACACCCTACCTGCCTACGGTTACTGCCCAGTTCATCCACGCCAGGGAATTCATCCACTGACAATGTGACAACTCTCATAGTCTAATCATTTTGTCTGGATATTTTTGCGCTGTCTCACATGTGAGTCTTTGGGGACACCTCATATCTAAACCATAATAGTGCTGCACATTCTATGGGTTTGGAAAATTGTACAATGTCAGATGTCCACCATAAGAGTATCACAGAGTGGTTCCTCTTCTGTAAAAACCCTCTATGTTCCACCTGCTTATCCCTCCCTATATCTGGCAAACACTGATGATTTTTTTTTTTTTTTACTATCTCCATAGTTTTGTCTGGAAATCTAAAGAGGAATACTACTTTGTTATGGTTTGGAGGTGAGGTGTCCCCCAAAAGCTCACGTGTGAGACAATGCAAGAAGGTTCAGAGGAGAAATGACTGGGTTATGAGAGTCTTAACCCAGTCAGTGAGTTAATCCCCTGATAGGGATGAACTGAGTGTTCACTGAAGTGGAAGGTGTGGCTGGAGCAGGTGGGAATAATGGGTGTGGCTTTGGGTACATATTTTGTATCTGGAGAGTGGAGGTCTCTCTCTGCTTCCTGATCTCATGCGAGCTGCTTCCCTCCGCTACACTCTTACACCATGATGTTCAGCCTCTCCTCAAGCACCAAGGAATGGAGCCAGCCTCCTATGGACTAAGACCTCTGAAACTGTGAAGTCCCCAAATAAACTTTTCCTCCCTATAATTGTACTGATCAGATCATTTAGTCACAGCAGCAAAAAAAGCTGACTACAACATACTTATTGTACAATTCCAACTAGACGACACTCTGGAAAAAGCAAGACCATATTGCATTATTGAAAAGTCTCCAGTATTCACCCACTTGTTCATTTGAGTCTCCGCAGGGGGTATGGGTGTTGTTAACCCATTTTGCTGATAAGAGAATTGGGACTCTGGGAAGCCATAGAACTTGGCTTAGTCTCATTGGCCAGCACAATGGTAAAACTTGGATAGGAGTAAGAATCTTCCAGACTCCATGTGAATACGATTGAAGGCCCAAGAAGGGTGGATGACTCGCTCAAAGTCACACAGATTTTTCAGTGGAAAATCCAGGATGCAAAGCCAGGAATTGTCCTCTGCCTTACCAAGACTCCTTCTCATGGACCTGTCACCAGAGGAGGTCCAAGGCGTTCCCAGAAAGGGGGAACCTCGAGCCAGGACTAGTGGGTTCTTGACCAAAAAATGTCCCAGAAATGAATTTGAGAGTGTGTCAGTTGAAGGCCCAGAGGTTTCTTCAGAAAGTGGAGACATCTCGAGAGTGAGAGACGTTTCGAAGGTTTCGGGCTCTTTTAAAGGAGACTGGTGAGGACAGGCATGGGAAGGTCTGTGGGGCTGACGTCCGTCTGGTGACCACAAGGGGTTGATGGTGGTCGAACAGTTCTCAGGATCCGGAGGCCTGCCGTGGTCCCCGTCATCTGATCAGCAGATGGCATCGGAAAGTACCCCAGATTATAGGTTTCTTAAAATATCCTCTCTCGCTTTGTTTGATCTATTTATTATGTAGGCTAATTACAGTGCACAAGGCAATTTTCTTAAGTGGGTGAATTTCCAGTAATTTTAAGATCGTGAAGGAAAATTTGTAGATTTCTCAGAAATGTGTGAGTGGCAGGCCTGGGAGAGAGAACTAACTGGCTTGGGAGGGAAGACATGAGAAATTCAGCATCAGGTTTTCAGATGAAAGATGCAGACTCGTGGTCCTTCCCTTTGTCTTCTGTCGACTTTTTAATTTTAATTTCTTCTACCTCAGTCCCTCCTGCCTGACTTGAGTCCCCAGCACAGCCCATCTGTGACCCCTCTGGTCTGAGACACAAAGGGGTGTGTAGCCTTTCGCCACGAAGTGGAGAGATGGGGAAAGGCAGGCTCCTAGGCGGCAGGTGCATATCACACACTGCGTGTCGGGGAGTATTTTCATTTTAATCCATGCTGTTCTGCTCAGTGTCTCCTGATCGCCGTCTACTGTCCCCATTTTGGAGTAGCAAATGCTGCCCACACCAGCCCATGCCCTCAGGATAGAATCGTTGAAGCAGAAATACCAGGAGAAAGAAGCGCTTCCATCCTCAGCTTTTTAGCTTAAAATATGATTTTGGAACTCGCAGAGGGAATCATGTGAGAGGAAAGGTTTCTGGCACCTCCAAAGCCTCAGACCTGGATGTTAACAGCCAAGACACTGGAGCCCCGAGGGCGTGTGGTTCAGGCCACCGATTCCGGGGTTAGAGGGTGAGGCATCCTGTCCTCCTGCGCTCTGAGGTGCTAAAATTCCTCTGGCCTGAAAGCGGAGGGTGTAGGTTCCAGGAGCAAGCAATGGTTAGAGGCTATTCCTGTCCTTCTGCTGTCACCTGCCCTTCCTGCTCCACCAGCCCCAGACCGTCCTAAGGGAAAGGGATATGGAAGACAGAACTACCAGTCAACTCGGGAAACCAAAGGTAAGGGAAACCTGCCTCCGAGCTTTGTAGGTGAAGCTGGCAAGTCTCACGGTGACCCCGCGTCCAGACTTGTCACCACCCCTCACCACCAGTAACCTCAGACAGCAACAGTAGAACAGAAATGGCAGGTGGTCACCTACACCAAGAAGGCCAGGGCCTTCCAACCCCCAGTGGGTTCAGGGGACCATGTGACGTTTCCCACTCGTCCCCTTCTCTACCTCTGCCCAAGAAGGAACCAAGGTGAGCTGAGGAAGGGGTGGTGGACCCAAGGGGGCCCTGCATCAGCCAGGGACGGCATAAAGTCAGCTCAGGAACCAGGAACAGGGCCATCTTGGTGGACGACAGGGAGAGTGAATCAGGATTCCCCAACCCTGGGGGACAGAGAGAAGGGGAGAGAGACAAGGTGGACTTGATGAACACTAATCCGAACGGACCCGGAAAAGCCGGAGGGAGCTTAGCTCAGGTGGACAGGACTCCCTTCTGGCCCTCAGCACAGTGAGGCTCAGAACAGAAGTGAGGCTGGGTTCTGAAAACAAGGAGGGAAGGTGTTCGAACAGGGGCGCTCTGTAGCCTGAGAAAGGTGTGCTCACTAAGAAGGGAAATGGAACTGAAGTCGAACTCGGGAGACCCGACTTCCAACGCGGCCTTCCCACAGACGTGGAGGTGGTCTGAGACAGATCCCTTAGCCCGGCTGGGTTTGCTTTTGGTTTTTTGTTCGTTTGTTTGTTGAGATTAATGCCATGAGAGTTTCACCCAGGATCCACACCGCAGGGCATGTCACTTCTCTTGTAAACACCACAGACTCTGACAACTCACCAGAGGATGGATGCGACCCCCTCAAGAAAAGTCACCCCCACCCCGCTCTGAAGGAGATGGTGATTACAGGGCTGATTTAATTAGCTAATAGCAAATTATCTTCTTTTTTTAGTTGTTGATGGACCTGTATTTTATTTATTTATATTCAGTGCTGAGAATCGAACCCAGTGCCTCACACATGCTAGGCAAGCACTCTACCACTGAGCCACAACCCCAGCCCAGTAAATTATCCTTTTCCTTATAAACCAGTCTCTGGCAAACATGAAGGCATTAATAAATGCCTGTGGTTCTCAGCTCTGGGTATAAAAACCAGGAGAAACCTGAGATGGGGCAAGAGGACATTTGTCAGGGAAAAGGGGGCACAGGAGGTGCTGGAACCCAGCACACCGGAAGCTTTAGTCAAGGACACCCCTTGCAGAAAGGTGTCTGAGGGCGGGCGCCGTATCGGAGTGTGGCGTGCAACTCCCCAGAACATCCCTACAAACCTTCTGGGAGAGCCACGCTGCCCACTGATACTTAAGGAGATGTTCTCTTTTTTATAGGAGATGAGAAGAAATAGCAAGTCCTGCTGTAACTGTGTCCCAAGAGGAGCACGGCAGTCATCCAAGGCAAACGAATACAGGCATCATGGAAAACCATCTGAGGTTCCTCAAAAGATAAAGAGAACCCACATGGGATCCATCAGTGTCGCGGCTGGGCATTTACCCAGAGGAAATTAAAGGAGCATGACCAAGAGATGCCTGCACTCTCTTGCTTACTGCAGTAATGCTCACAATGGCCGGGACAGGAAACAACCTACGTGACCATCCACAGATGAAGACAGTGATGAAACCGGGTGTACAGACGCAACGGCACCAAATTCAACCATTAAAGGGGATGGAATTCAATCAACTGCAACAGCATGGACAGACCTGGAGCACGTTATGAAGTCCAATAGACCCAGCACAGAAAGACAAAGACTGCATCATCTCTCTCATTTGTGGAATTTTTTAAAAACTCATTTCATACCAGAGTCTGGAAGGTTGGGAGTGGGGTGGGAAGAAGTTGGAGAAATAAGTTCTGATGTTCTACATAACAATAGGGTAACTACGATTGGCAATACTATGTTGTTTATTTCAGAACACTTAGAGAAGTTAGAATGTTAGAATGTTCTCACCACAATGAAATGATAAATTTTTGAGATGATAGAAAAGTGAGAACATAATAAAATAACAGAACTTCATCTTTTTGATGCCTTAATAGTATTCCATTCTCTGTGCGTAGGTGTGTGTGTACTTGAAACCTTCATTTGATCATTATACAATGTATACAGGTATCAAAGTATCACATAGTAACCCATAAGTGTGTACAATTATTATTTGCCAATTTAAAACAAAATAATTTTTTTAAAAAAATAGGAAATCAGTAGGGAGAAGCCAATATAACTTTCTTAGCCCAGAAAGTCCAAAGCAAGAAACTGAAATAGTTTTATTAAAGAAATAATTAGAATATCATCTGATAAATATGGTAAAGGCTATTCTAGAAATACTCACAAAATATGGATAGAGTGACCAACTGTACCTGAGAAATTCAGGAAAGTTTCATAAGGAGAAATAGTAGTTTCAACGGTGAGATGGAAAGTCATCCTGCCCAATGACATCCCTTTGGAGAAAGGACACTTAACCACTGAGCCACATCCCCAGCCCTTTTTTATATTATTTAGAGACAGGGTCTCACTGAGTTGCTTAGTGCCTCACTAACTTGCTGAGGCTGGCTTTGAACTCGTGATCCTCCTGCCTCAGCCTCCCGAGGTGCTGGGATGACAGATGTGTGCCACCCTGCCCGGCTCCACATCTCTTTTCTAAGAAGAAGGTGAAAAGAGTCTTAGGAAAACATCTGACTGAAGATAAAGAGCAGGCAATGATGGAAAGTACTAAATATACACAAGCCAAAAGACGGAGTGTGAACCGCACGATAGTGCATGAGATCAGGTAAGCTAAGAGAAGGAGGTTTGATGCTAATGACAAAGGTAATGCCTAGGTGAGGAGCTACACTTCACAAACGCATGCAGGGGCAGAAGGGACTCAGTGGGGGTGCAGGGAGGGAACGAGAGAGAAAGAAACTACACCAACTAGACAAAGCACAGCAGCAGTAACTGTTCATTCGACTCCTTAGCTCATCTTTTGCCAGTAAATGGAGAGACCTGGAGAATATCATCCGAAGTGAAATAAGCCAGCTCCCAAACACCAAAGGCCAAATGTCCCCCCGACATGCGGGAGGGGGAAGACTAGAAGTACTTTGGATCAGACAGAGGGGAGTGAGGGGAGGGCGGGTGGAGTGGGAGAGACAGGGGAATGAATCAGACAGGGCTTTCCTGCGTCACCTAGGAGGGCACGACCACCGTGGCTCCAATCTGCACGACTCCGAGCTGCGTGTGGACTGAGCAATGGATGTCGAAGCCATTCGGCAGGGGAGCTGCTTTCGGGAACTCCCAGGTGAAACTCCCCAGTTGGAGAATGGCCGAATCACACTGGCACCCTGACCTAGCTCACAGCTCCTGGTTCAAGCCCAGCCCCAGAGATGGGAGTAACCCACCAAGAACCAAATGCCAAAAACCCAGGGACTGCAAGACCCCTGCCCCACCCAGAAGCCAGCACGGAAACAGGACTCCCACGCACCGAATATACCTGACACCTACCGATCGCCTTTGATTTGCACCGCTATAAATAAAGCAAGCGAGGGCTTCTTTCTTTTTTAAGAGCCAGACCCTTCTGGTCAGTTCAACCGGTCATGCCCCTGCTGGAAAAATATTCTTGCCTTTTGACTTTGTTTTCTGATATATTACTTTCATAGCTTTTGTCTCTCAGCCAGCCCATCCCTCCAATTCTCTCGCCTACAAGGGACGTGCACGAGATCCAACCGCAGGAAGAGGAAGTTATACTCCAAGTGTGTATAAAATGTGTCAAGGTATTCTACTGTCACATACGGCAGAAAAGAACACGTACAAAATTTGTTTAAAATTTTTCTTAGCCTGTGACAATCGAGTGCACAAAGTATCTAAAAAGCACATCAAAGGAAGTAGATATCATGGATATGGGTGTTCAGCCCGGAAAGCGTTTGCTGAGCACCTATTATGTACCTGATGCTTTTGGAGGTGCTGAGGCTGCAGGGCGTGAATGAACTGAAGTGATGGACGTGATCTCCTGCGGCTGTCGCTGCCCTGCAGGAAGGCAGCCGTGGTCGCCAGGCTGAGATGAGGCCCTCCAGGTTTCTTCACGGCAAAGCTGCCGTATTTCCTCTTGTAAATAATAAATTTCCTCTTGGGAGATGCTCTGGGACAATGTCGACTGTTCTGTTTCTCATCCTATATTTACTTACTTACTGGCTTTAACATTCATTGAAGCTTCTTGCCTGAAACAATTGTTGCTATGGTGATCGTCACGTGGTGGCTTTCCAATTCCTTCACAGCTCTGGCATTTACTAATTGGGATTCCACTGCAAGCACAAGGTACCCCATCTCCCCATTGACGTATCCCTATATTTACTTAAATCTGCAGGGATTCCTGGGTTTTTATTTTGCCCTATAATCTATAATCCTGTACTATCATTATTTATTTTTATGTTCATGCGATCTCAGACCTGATAGTTGGGTGGGCCTTAAAACTGGCTTCTGAATCACTTTGACGTGTCCCATGATGTGAGAACTTCCTTTCTTTCAAGTACAAGGTATCCCAGACTCATAATGTACTTCCCTACCCTTGCTCTGGGGTGGGTCAACCAATTCTCCCACAATCCCAGTTTCTTGGTATTTAGACACCAAGATATGGGTACTGAGTGTGTTCATTGTTACTGGTATGTCATTGCTTATAGGTTCTCTAAGAGGCAGAGAGAGAGAGAGCAAGAGAGAGAGGAGAGAAATAGATCTAAATATTTAGATACATATATATATATATACTTACATTTATTTTTATATTTAAAAATTTAAACTGTAAGCTCATGCTGATAGCTACAGTTTCAATCTGACGTCACTGAGTTTATGCTAGCCTTTCCTTTTTTTCCCATTTCCCTCCTTTCCAGGAATAAGAAACTTATCTCTCCTTATCACAATGTATTTCCCTATTAGGATAAAGTAGTTTCAGATTATTTTTTAAAACTAGGTATTTTGAGGCGTTCAGTCTCTAAAAGGCTTTGGACTAGACTGCTTTATTGAAAAAAAGAGGGAATAAAGAGAGGACAGTGCAGCCCAAAATCTGCACTGAAGAAGGCTCTCCCTGGTACCAACGCAGAGTTTTCCAATCAATCACAAGAAACCCCAAGTTCAAGATCACCTATGCAAAAAAGCTAGATGAGAACGTGCCGTTTGAATGCTAGTTTAACCAAACATCAAATCCTAAGCTCAAAGTTGTTTTGCATCCCAAATCTGAAAACACTGATCAAATTGTCTTTCAGGTGCTTCTAGACTTCGTGTTTCTTAACGTTTCCCTCATAATTTATTTCCATTTTGTGACCTTTTATGCTTCGTGCCGGGTCAAACCAGCAGGGGTGCTATTTTCAATGTCTTAATCATCTTGAGTTTTTCATACCAGCATGTGTATTTTAAGATCTTTAATGGTTCTTTTTCATATCAGCCTGTAAAAACGTCTTGTGAATGTGATTCCTCATCTAAGAACGATTAAAACATGATTTACGCCGATTTGCAAGTCTTCTCATGTTTCTTGCTTTCCCGTTTCCCTGTCTTACCTGCCTTTTAATAATGTTATTTCCCAAATTATTTGTTCATTTCTGAAGGTGTGTTTATCTTTCCACTGACAGAAAGCCCCAGAAGAGCTAAGAAATAAAAAGGGTAAAATCAGTCATCCATAGGAAAAAAAAAAAAAACTACATCATCAGACTTCTAAGCAACACTGAATTTCAGAAGACAGAGAGAAGCAATGTCTACAGAGATCTCAGGGGAAATTATGTGAGATCTAGCGTTCTAGCTCTAGTCCGACCTGTGAAGAAGACCAGTGCCATCAAAGGAAACCACCAAGTTCAGGAAGGAGAAAATCAATCCCTAAAAAAATACAGTTAATTGAGGAAGCAGAAGAAAATGTCAGAGTTGGGTAGTTCACATTTTCAGGGATTCTATAGGAAATCATCTGCACAAAAATAAAGCTAATACAAGTAAATTACTTGGAATAAACGTGTTCGCCCTAATCTCATAGATATCTCATTACCTGGATAGTATAATATAATTGAAGCCTAAATTCATTATATGAAAAATTACACTGAGAGATTCCCAGAATGAATCACAGGAGGACAAAAAGATAGGAAGTCTGAGGCAAAGTTCAGAGAAATAGAGGATAAATACAAAAGTTCTACCCTGTGCCCGTTAGCACATCCAGAAGAATGAAACAGAGATTATGGAGGAGATAAAAGGGAAGAAGTAAAGAAGTAATGAAGGAAAACTTCCCCCAAGATAAACAAATATAAATCTATAAACAGCCTAACTATATATAAAATAATACTGCTTTTCAGACATTCAGGGGTTCAAAATATTGACTTCACATGCTCTTAACCTAAAAAAAAAAAAAAAAAGTTGTAAAGACGAAAACACATTCTGTAAGATACAAGGGAGGTAATCTAGGAATATAAGGAAGTGAGATCCCAGAACCCTTGCACAGCAGGTTCCAGAGACCACTAGCTTATGCCTAAGCACAAATCAGAGAGCTCTGGGTCAGATCTCTATAAACATCAGACATTCAGCACAGAATAAAGCAAAAATTGGGGCTCTGTCATGTTTATTGCATCAGAATTCACAGAATTCACAAACTTCATAACTATCAGTAGATGAATGGATAAAGAAAATGTGATTAGATAGAGAGAAAGAGAGAGAGATACACACACTGGAATATTATTCAGCCATAAAGAAGAATGAAATCCTGTCATTTGCAGAAAAATGCATGGAACTGGAAGGCAGTTCACAAAAATACAAATACCGCATGCTGTCTCTCATACCCAGAAGATAAAGAGCACAGATCAGATCTGACACAGCTTTCCTCTGTACATATGTGAATACACCACAGCAAGCCTCAACATCATGTACATCCATAAGACAGGGATCCTAATTAGACTAAGATATACTCCATGCTTGTTGAAATATCTCAAAATAGACTCTACTGTCATGTACAACTAAAAATAACAAATAAATTTTTAATAAAAGAAAAAAAAAAAGAACATAGATCCAAAGGTGGAACCACGATGACCAGTGTTTGGGAAGATTGGGTGACAGGTACCAGGAAAGACTCAGTTCTTTCCTGGACCCAGAAATGGGTCCTGCGTTCTGCAGCCCAGGATGACTGGGGTGCACAAGAATTTATCAAATATTTTATTGACACGAGGAACCCGCAGGCTCCCAACATCAGACAATGATGAGAGGAAAACGCTGATCACCCGTGAACGCTGCACGCCTGTGTTGACATATTATACCAAGCCCCATTAACAGGCAAAAATCCATGCACGCTCATCAGAAGGTGCATAAAGGGAAGAGGAAACATGGCTAATTTTAGGTAAGTCGTGAAGACAGGTTTCTTGGGCTATGTGCAAAAAAAAAAAAAAAGAAGTGAAAGAAAGAACACATAATGTGACATTGCCCAGCTGAAAAGGAGGGAAGGAAGAAAAAAATTCAGTAAGAAATCCAGGCTCCAAATATGAAGCTAACTAAATTGTAAAGTGTTTTGGAGCAACTAAAGACTGAAAAAAAAAAAATCCATTTTATTTTGATGTCCTGAAACACCTTCCAGCCCAGACACAGGTCACATTTTATTCTCTATGCATCACAGGACTCCACAATGAAAGATATTAATATTATCATGATATTGTAGGTGGTGGTTATTCATTTTCAACTTCTGTTTCAAACCTGTTAAGAAAATGTCAACCAGGTATGGTGGCACACACTTGGGTCCCTGCTACTTGAGAGGCTGAATCACAAGCTGGAGGCCAGCCTCGGCAACTTAGAGAAATCCTGTCTCAGAGTGAAAAGTGAAGAGGGCAGGGGATGTCCCTCAGTGAGAAAGCACCCCAGGTCCATGCCTTTTATTTATTTATTTATTTATTTTGTACTAGGCATTGAACTCGGGGGCACTCAACCCCTGAGCCACATCCCAGCCCTATTTTGTATTTTATTTAGAGACAGGGTCTCACTGAGTTGCTTAATGCCTCCCTTTTGCTGAGGCTGGCTTTGAAACTCTCAATCCTCCCGCCTCAGCCTCCCAAGCCACTGGGATTACAGGTGTGCACCCCCACACCCAGCATACCCCTGGGTTCAATCCTCAGTACTGAAAAAACAAACAAACAAAAAAAAAAATGTCAGGGATCTTACAATGTACAGAAGCCAGGAGCCAGGAGTAGCAGGAAACATGAAGAAAAACACAGAAGTCCTAATTTCCACATGTTTGAAATTATCAGGAAATAGTGTCTAAAGCTAATGGCACAAGAAATAAAAGTTTAAAGGTCAGCGTTAAGGTATATGAGTCATTGCTTGAAAAACTACAAATAATCAAATAGCGGCTAAATTTGGAAGTGGGATTTGAAGACCATTCCCTAACTTTCGGAATAGAGCTTCAATAAAAACAATTCACAGATGATAAATTAAAAAGTAAAAGTCTATTGTCATGTCTAACTAATTAGAACAAATTTTTAAAAAATAAAAGTAAAAATATAAATTAATTAAAATAAAGCCATTTATTAAGTTAACTATTTAACTATTTAAACTTAATAGTTTATATACAATGAAAAATACAATTTTTGAAGTGTTATTTAAATTACGAAAGTCACAACCAGCATTGCCCAAAAGAGAAATGGTTAAAAAGTGGATTATTCTGAAGAGTGGAATGAGCGGAAGGAACACTTTGCTTTTCAAGTTATGCCTTTCTATATTGCTTAGTTTTGTTGTTTTTTTTTTATATTTGTGCTTTAATTTGGTAATGATTTTTTAATGTGTTAAAATATTAGAGCAACCACTGAAGAATAGAATAGGATCTATAACTTCCAAAAGCCAATAAGGAAAAAAAATGAACCAAAGAAATTCAATGAATGTAACAATGTACAGAAGAATGTGGGAGAGCAAAAAATAAGGAAGTGTGAGAGTGTCATGGGGCGCAACTTAAGAATAGACCGATCACCACTGAGAAGTCCAAATTTGAGAGTCTTTATTAAGCCAGCCGGCTGACTGTCTCACACAATGCCCCAAAAAATGGCTATTGGGAGAACATCCCTGACCACAGGGTTGTAGGGGTTCTTATACCAAAAATCACATTAATCATTAGTGTCTGTTGATATGATTCGAACTTACAAATTAACATCATGAGATCATCGACAGAGGGGAACGTGGGTCAAAATGACCCTTACCTAGGTACAAACTAAAGAATGGTTACTAACATCCACACAATCACTGTTCACATGGTACATTGTTTAGGACCCATAGGAATCAAAAGAGAGCAATTCTTTACTACATAGGAGTTGCCATTGTATATTGTTAAACATGTCATGCTAAATAACTGATGATGGGCACAGGGGCGGGGTGTTCCCATGGGAGAAGCTTATTTCCTACATAACATGGATTTTCAGAGCAAAATGGAGTCTGTTTAGTCATTTCCCTTAGGAGTCTGGCCTATAACATTCTCATGGAGCCAGATCTGTCAGCCCATCACAAGAGCAGAAAACAGAAAATATCATGGCAAGAAGAAAACCCACCAAAGTCTTTGAGGGGAGGGTAAAGTGACTGTCTTCAAGGAGAAAAACATATTAAGAAATAGAGTTACCAAGGATTTGGTAAAGGGTTTGGATATTGTGTATGTTCACATTAAGTCGTGAATTCAGAAATGACTTTAAAAGAGTAGGAGAGAAAAAGAAGAGAGTTGTATATTCCGGGACTCAAACCAGAAGTGAGTCAAACTCACAAGTGAAGTCCAGCCAGGTACCATAGGGAGCCCAGTTTTGACTCAATGGGTCAGGGACATTTCTAGCTACTCCATTAGAGGGTATTATATGTTCTGTCCCTACCCCAAATTCTAATCCTCGGTACCTGAGAACATTTCTGCAGTTGGAGATGAGGTCTTTAAGGAGGTAATTAAGTTAAAATGGGGTCATCAGGGTTGGCCCTTACCCAAGAAGTCAGAGGCACTTAACCACTGAGCCACATCCCCAGCCCTTTTTATATTTTATTTTGAGACAGGATCTCACTAAGTTGTTTAGGGTCTCGCTAATTTGCTGAGACTGGCCTTGAACTTGCAATTCTCCTGCCTCAGACTCCCTAGTCTCTGGAATCACAGGAATGTGCCACCACACACAGCTAGCTGGTTTCCTTCTAAGCACAAGAAATTTGGACACAGACATGTACGGGGGAGGAAAAAAAATGTGTTAATCAGGTTTCAATTGCTGTGACAAAACACCCGAGATCAAAAGGAGGAAAAATCATGTTGGTTCACAGTTTCAGAGATTCCAATCCATGGTCACTTGACTCCACTGTGTTGGGGCCAGTGGCAAGGTAGAACAACATGGCAGAGAGGGCATGGTAGAGCAAATCTGTTCCTTTCATAGTGGCCAGGGAGCAGAAAGGGAAAGGGGCCAGGGCCCAATATCCCCTTTGAAGCCACACCCCCAATAGCCTAACTTCCTTCCACTAGGCCACACCTCCTAAAGGTTCCATCACCTCCCAGCAGCACCACAGGGTGGAACCTGAGCCTTTAGCATATGAGCCCACAGAGGACATTTAGTAATACCCCAGCTACAATACCATGTGGAGGCACAGTGCAAGTGGCCCTCTACAATCAAGGCAAGAGACCCCAGAGGAAACCAAGCCTGCCGGCACCTTGACCTTGGACTTCTAGCCTCCAGAACTGTAGGAAAATCTACCTGTGTTGTTAATGCTAGCCAGTCTGTAGTAATTTGTTGTGGAACTTCTAGCAGACCAATACAGAGGGTCTTGATAATTAGAGAAGCAAACAAAGTGAGCAGAAAAAACTGTAGAAACAGCTGGCCACACCGACTTTGGTGGTCTGGGGAGTAGTTCTGGAGGTTTCTGAACAGTGGACCAAGGAGGAGAAAGGTGGATCTGGGGTACAGATCCAAGGCACTGGGCTGCACAGGAGCTGGGGGAATCCTTGACTGGGGCAGCTCTCTTTTATCTTTCCCTGCACAGCCGTGGTTTAGGTAGAAACTGTTGATTAAATCTACATTGCCTTGCCCTGATGAGCATCGATCGGGGGAAGGAAACAGTCACACACCTGGCAGCAGGGCTGGTTCTGGTGGTTTTGGACTGGCTCTCTGGCTATGAGGCAGCTTGCTGCCTTGTGGTCTTATCAAAACCTCGTTGTCACTAAAAAAGACTGGGCCCATTTAAAGAAATTAGGATGTACAGAAAGAGTCAACAAAGTACGCCAATAAACTCCAGTTAAATGACAAAGACTCAAAGCAAGGATGGACAAATAGATCAATGGAACAGAAGAGAGTACAAGATTCACTCCTGCACACAAATTCAATCCTATCTTCAACAAAGGCTGCCAAGTCAATGCAATGGAGAAAGAGGAGACCTTTTTTTTTTTTTTTAAACAAATGATACTGGAACTATTTGATTCCCACACAGGAAAAGAATCTCCACCTCTCTTTCCATGCACAAAAATTAATTAGAAATGGATCATAAGTCAAATATAAAGGTACCAAGTTTCACTTTTTTTCGAAAGAACAAAACACTTGGACAGAGACTTCATTTGCCAAGAAGCACATGAGAAGGAGCTGAACATTGTTTGTTGTCAGGGAAATGCCACCAACAGAGATTCGCTGTCTATTTGTTTGTTTTTATTCTGGGCTATAAAAGACATACCTAAAGCAAAAATACCACCCCCCAAGAGGTGGGAAGTAACAGGGATGGAAAACAAGCATTCTCATCCATCCTTGTTAAAAATATAAATTGGAACAGATTTTTTTTTTTTTTTTTTTGGAGAGCAATTAGTCAGAAGTTAATGCCATTTTATATGCAATAACATCTGAGACAGAGATATCAATGTTAGGAGAAAGCTAAAGAAAAACTCACCCATCTGCACAAAGATGGAAGCACAAAAGTGCTTATTGCAAATTCGTTGGGAAGAGCGAAGATTCGGAAACTCCCAACACCCACTAATACGGGGAGTGATTAAATAAGTTATGATACATCCATTATTCATATAGCAAATGGAATCGTTAAGATGAGAAGGTATACTTGTATTCACCAACACAGAGATCTCCAAGATATGTAGACCTATTAGTAGGTTAAAAGAAGGAACCCACTACAGGATGCAAATGATCTTATTTAAATTATTAAAGATTTAAGTGAATACTTACACTTTTGTAAATAAAGGCAGGTAAATTTCTGGAAGGATTCACATACATCTTTTTCACTGTTTTTTTTTTTTTTTTTTTTTTTTTTAACTCTATTTCTATGTTATTTGAATTGTTGACCATTAGGGATGAATTTATTTGCTGCCTCTGTAATTCAAAGAAAATAAAACTACTTTTACAAGGTCACATTGCATACTCTGTGCTGAAAGTTTTTTGTGCCTTATTTCATTAAATTCCATGAGACGGGCACGAATACTCATTACATGGAAAGCTGAAACTTAGAAAACTTTAGTGGGTCTCGATAGCATGTTAAAATAATCTAGGGAGATTTTGTTAAAAAAAAAAAATTCTAATGAGTAGGCCTCATCCCAAATCTACAGAATCACAAACTCCGTATTTTCTAGGTATATGTACTTTGTAAAAAGTTCTCCGTGGTGTTTCTAATGTGAAGCCAGAGCTGAAAATCAATGGTTCACATGTATTTTCCTTGCTTGGTCACGTTGATAGCCCATGATAGAGCAGGCACTGGGATTCAGGGTCACGGTGCCTTTTTTTTTTTTTTTTTTTTTTTTTTTTTTTTTGGAGGATGCAGCATTTATTACAAAGCCAAGATACAAATGTCCCAGTGCAGGAGGAGGATACAGTCACAGTGCTATTTTATACACAGAAGATGATATCGATATATATCTTGATCCACATTCTGAAGCTATAACAAAATATCTGAGATTGAGTAACTTATAAAGAATAGAGGTTTATTCCGCTCGTTGGTCTGGAGGCCATCCGCTGACATCTGCTTGACACAGCCTTTTTGCTGTATTGTAACATAGTGGAGGGTATCATGGGTGAGACAGAGCAGTGTGCTAGCTTGAAACTCTCTATTCTTATAAAGGCACTAATTTCGTCGCAGGAGCCCCATCCTTATGACCTCATCTAATCTCAATAACTTTCCAAAGACCCCACATCCAAACATTAACATATGAATTTGGGAATGAAGTTTCCAACTGATAAACATTTGGGAGGTAAATACAAACCATAGCCATATAGAGATAAATATAAATATGGATGATACAAGTATAAATATACATATACCTAGTGTGTACTGATTTTTTAATTATTAATCAACAAACCTCAAGTATAAAGTGACCTATACACTGTTTCTTCTTGCTCCTTCCAGGATGCCCAGCCTCATTTTTCTGCTTTCTGCAATGGTCCCTGAAACTCCTGACGGTCAATGTTCCAAATATTTAACAATCAGACAGCCTGGGCACTACCCAATCAGAATGGACACTGGACTTAGCACTGGAGCAGGACTGAGATTTTAACATTTGTATCACTGGGTCCTGAAGATCTGAAAGATTTCAAGGGGAAGGTGGCAGTGGAGTGTCATTCAGAGGACTCAAGATGGCAGCTATTTCTGAACTACTATGGAAACCATTTAACATTTTAACCACCAGTATTATAGCATCAGTGTTGCCTGTGTTTGGACTGAGAGCTGAGTTTTTCTTTTTCTATCTTTTTAGGGGGCTAAAGGAGGGGTGTTGTACCAGGGATTAAACCCAGGGGCCCTTAACCACTGAGCCACATCCCAGCCCTTTTATATTTTTTTAATTTAAAACAGGGTCTGACTAAGTTGCTTAGGGCCTTGCTGAGTTGCTGAGGCTGGCCTTGAACCTCCCACCTCAGCCTCTGGAGCCGCTAGTATTACAGATGTGCACCACTGCACCTGGTGAGATCTGATTGTTTTTTAAAAGGTTGTTCTAAAATGGTCTGTGAGGAAACTCTATCCTGTCTCTCCCCAAGGACTGCTTCTGGAGTACTAGCAGAAGCTGGAGAGGTGTCTGTGACCCACACCACGCGGCCCCCACCAGCCTCTGCATGCCCGCAGCCCCCACTCATTCCCAGCTAAAAGGGATTTTTGCCACTTTGCTGGTTCTTGCCATGTTGCCATCCTGCAGTGGCAGCTCCAGTTGCGTTTCCCAGATAATTTCCAAGAAGCTAATTGCCACCTGCCGGTTTCCTGCAAACACTGTTCTTTACACGTGGGATTAATCAGAGAGCAGCGGACTGTTCCGGGGAGGGGAGTGTGCTTGCGAGTGTGTGTTTCATTAGTGTGGTGGATGGAAATCACGGGCAGTGTTTGCTCACAGAGCTCCATTAGCGAAATGGCAAGGAAAACAAAATCACAAAACACCGTAAACCGCAAGTTCTTGGATCTGTCAAGTCAAATCAGCCTGACGATTCGCTGACTGCATTCTGGAACCCGGCAGCAGAGAAACAGAGCTGGTGTTTGTGTTTCTTGGAGAAACCAAACTTCGAAACGGTTTCATAATCTTTGGTAAAGTATATTCTTCTTTGTGTGTATGTTTTTATTAGGTATTTTTAGTCTTTTTAAAAATTATTTATTTTTCACAGACTGCATTTTGATTCGTTGTACACAAACGGGGTACAGCATTTTGTTTCTGTGATTGTGCGAGATGTAGATTCACACCATTCGTGTGATCACACATGTACATGTGGTCATGATGTCTATCTCAGTCCACCATCTTTCATACCCCGCCCCCTCGGATTTCCCACTACGTGACTTAAAGTTCCTCCATTCTTCTTTAGATTCAGGAAAAACCTCATGCCCTGCCCCATCCTAGCTCTTTCACTGATTCCCCAAGAGGTCCATGCAAACTACTCATGCCTGTTTCCTCGGCTGTAATATTTGAGGTGACCTTTCTAAGTCCCCAGAGACAATATGCCAAGTGCTCATTTAATAATTAGTCAGAATCATTTGGGTTGCAAGGGGCACAAATTCAACCCCTAGTGACTTAAGCAAAACCAGGGGATTTAAAGACTTGGAAAAAGGACCAGGTTTTCTGGCTGCAGATACATATGGATCTAGGACCTCAAATGACTTCAGAACTCCATGGAACCCTCCCCTTTTTTTGGCCCTGGTCTCCTGTGTGGACCTTGTGCTCAGGCAAACTCTCCTAAGGCAAACTGATAGACAAGTCGGCAGCTACGGCAGTAAATATATCTGCTGAGCCACCAAGAGAACTGATGTGGGTCACACCTCCCTTGAGGAATGACCACTGCCAATTCTCAGACCACCTAGCTTGGGTAGTCTGAGACCCAAACTCCAGAGACAGGCACATAATCAGTCACACACATGAAGACGCAGCTGGACCTCTGACCCCCACACCAAACCAGACAGTTTTAAGGGGAACCTGGCCTCACCCAACAGCGTTCAGAAGTGGGAACACAGAAGTTCTAACACCAGGAATTGAATCCCAACACTGATCTCCAGCCTCCCTGAGATGCGGAGTGACCAGAGAAAGAGCAACTTGCTCCTAAGACGGGGCTGCTCAGCCCTCCCCACACGCTCACTTCAAGTCCTCCACCAACAGCGAAGAGCAGGTGGTTCACAGACTCAGACCCAGGCACACCTGGCCAAGGTAATCACCTGCCATTTTCTGTTTCCGAGAGTCTCTGAAATCTTGTGAGATTTCCTACAGGAAATTCTCATACTACCCCAGACTGAGATTCTGATCTCAAAGGCATAGAACCTACTGCTCCCCTTAACCAGAGAGCCCCCTTATCCCATCCCAGTCAGAGAAGGTCTGTTTTCTGTCCCTTTCATCTCCACTATTCCTCCTGCTCACCTTCTCTGGTGCTGGGAATGTTTTTTAGTATGACACCGTAACAGGGTTATCCTGAGAGAGTTGATCAATATTAGCCACAGAGATTAGATGGTCTTTAAGTGCCTTCCTTCAAAAAGAAAAAGAAAAAGTGAATTCAGTGCCAATGGGTCTTATCAGGACAGATAAAAGGAACAGGTACAGAAGAAGGCTGGAGCCCTCGTTAGAAAATGATGAAAGGAGTGCTGTTCAACAGATGAATGGATAAAGAAAATGTGGTACATATACACGGTGGAATATTACTCAGCCAAAAAGAATGACATCACTGGAGACTACCATACTAAGTGAAATAAGCCAATCCCCAAAACCAAAGGTCAAATGTTCTGCTGATATGTGGATTCAACACACAATGATGCGGGGAGGGAAGAAGAGAAGTTCATTAGATTAGACAAAGGGGAATGAAGGGAAGGGAGAGAGGATGGGAAAGAGAAAGACAGTAGAATGAACCAGACATCAATTTCCTATGTTCATATATGAATACACGACCTGCGTAATTCCACATTATGTACAACCACAAGAATGGGAAGTTATACTCCATGTATGTGTGATATGTCAAAATACATTCTACTGTCCTGTGTAACTAAAAAAGAACAATAAAAATAAAAATAAAATATGAAAGGATGGATATCAAGATAGAAGAGACTGACTTCCTGGTTTCTATGAAAGGCAAATTCAGCCTAACACACATCAAAACAGAAAATAAAGGTCGGCAGCAGCTTCTGGACTTGAATCTACTCCTGACTAGCTCTGAGGAGCATTAAGTCCTTTCTGATAATAGACTGAGCTTGTTCACCTCTGTAGTCACTGTAGCTTAAAAAACAGGGTTAGATGAAGCACAAACTCTGGAGTCGGATCCCTTGGATTTGAATCCGGGATCCATGACTCAGTGAGTTAAAACACTCTAGGTATGTACTTTGCTTTGCTTCTGTTTCCTGTGGGTAAAAGGGGACAATCACAGCATCTACACCCTCCCCCAGGGCTGGCATGAGAAGGAAATTAGTTAATACACCTGAAATAGTTAAAACCGAACCTGACTCCTAATAAGCACTTGACATACATTAATGCAAGCATCAACCTGGACTCCCTCCACGGGAAGTCCTGGCCTGCATGTATGTTGACGAGGTGAGTACCCCAGGAGGAGCATGAGGGACACAACCCTACCCACAACCTCTGTCCTCCTCCGCTGCCTGCTAAGTGAGGTGTGCTCTAGGGCCTGGGCCTACCTCCTCTTCCTGTCCATGTTCTCCCTCTGTTCCTAGCAAGTCTGGTGGCCTTAAACAGATGCTCCTAACCTCCAGATCTGTATCTTCATCCCTGACCTCTCCATTGGGGTCGACCCATCTGTCTGTTTGATACTCATATATCTAACAGAGATCCCAAAATTATTGTGCCCAAAACAAGATGCGTGACTTTCCCCAGCACCACTCCACCCCAAGCCCACAAACGGATCTCTTCATATCAAAACACTGGAGTGATGTCAGCCCAGGTGTTCAAATCCAAACCCTGGGAGCCAATTCTCGATTCCTCCCTTTCTCTGATCCTTCCTCACCAAACCCTTACTAATCCTGACAGTTCTGCACCAAAATACATGGAACACATCCACCTTTCTCCAGCCCTATGTCCAAGCCATTATCATCTTTTGCCAGAACTAAATCCATGGACCTGTATCAGCTCAGCTTCCAATCTCAACGTCAACACTGTGATTCTGCTACACTGGAAACTGGATCAGGGGCTGGGGCTGGGGCTCAGTGGTAGAGTCCAGCATGTGTGAGGCCCTGGGTTCAATCCTCAGCACCACATATAGATAAATAAAGTAAATGTATTGTGTCTACCTAAAATTTAAAAAATTAAAAAAAAAAAAACAATCATTTCACTCATTAGCTTAAAACCTTTAAAAGCCCATTTCTGGAATCAATTCCAAATCCCTTCACATGGCCTGCAAGTCTTCCCTCCATGGTCAGGCCCCATAGTTTACTCTGGTCTCGTGTCTCACATCATGATCGTAATGCTTCAGCCAGGGTGGTCTCCTTCCTGTTTACAGAACAGTTCATACTGTTTCCCTCATTGAGATCTCTGTGCATGCTTGTTATCTCCCTTCCAGAGAGGCTTTTCCATAAACTCTGCGTTCATAGGGCTCCTTATCACTTTTCAGAGACCACCAGTTCAAATATCAAACCACAAAAAAGTCTTGTTTCTTGATCAAGTTTTCTAAAGTAATCCCTGCCCAATTATTGTGTGTCCATCACCTTATTTTCTTCTTGGCATTAGCAACCGCTTGAGGTTCTCCTGCCTCTGTGTGTCTGCCTGCAGCCTTTCTGCCTCCTTCTCCAGTCTCCACTGGAGTGGAAGTTCCTGCAGGGCAGCAATCAGGTCTGTCTGACCACTGTCTTCATTACTTGATATTTTATCTGAAAATAACGAGCTTCTAAATACCTGTGGGATGTCTAGATGAATAAAAAAAAGTTAACAGACCCTAGTAATCATCTTATTGAAATCCCTATCTATCCCTCAACATGCCATGTCCATAGCGGCTCTAACCCGAGAGTATACACAGGAAAGAACACTTTCTGAAAGGGCACAGACCCTTCCTTCCCATGACAATGACATACTTTCCATTGCTCGTTTACAATGAGCGCCGAAACTTCCTCTAACCTGCGTGGGTAACATCATCTTCTATCACTTCCTTCACCAGCGCGAGGCTTGGTACACTCAACTTCGTATCATTACATGAGAATACCACTCATGTCGTATTCTCTTTGGAACATCTTTCTCTTTCCCTCTCCTGCTTAACATCCTTCAAGATGCCCTTTAAAATAACTGTTGGTAGCTTGAGGGGCTATTACTCTGTGCTACCTGGAAGTAGGCTTTCAAAGGTACCTCTACCATGTTTATTCTAATGAATGAGAGTTCTAACTTTCTCCATTACACTGTTAATACTTTCAGGGAAGAGGTTATATCTTATGTTATCTGGCTCACCAATGCCTACATATAGCCTTACAAAGAAGTGTGCAGTAAAAAAAAAAAAAAAAAAAAAACTGTTGGGTACTACATATAAATATCAAGAACTAGTTGAGGGCTGGGGTATAGCTCAGGGGCAGAGTTTTGCCTAACAAGGTCTCAGATTCAACCCTTCTACACAGACTCGGTTTAGCATTTTTCATTATTGTGTTCCTCGACTGAGTCAAAAGAACTGGAATATTTTAGTATTTATTCTGACAGCTCTCTGGCCAGTGGGAAAGACAATTTTTAATTTGTGAAATAAAAAATACTTCAATTAGTTATATCTTGGTTAACTTGAAACTCTTAATACTATGTCTGAAATTGACACATCAATACACACATATCTAACATTTTCACTCCCACTTTTCAATTTTTAAAGAAATGGATTGGATTTTTCAAGTCATAAAAGAAATGAGAGGTAATTGTTATTACTAGAAATTTTTCCAGCTTGGAGTTTTGGGTCCTTTTTTTCTTTAACTGAACCCGGTATCAAGAGCACTTCTTCAAACTTTTGCACATTTAACGTCCAACTTTATGGTAACCCTATATTAAATTCCACTGGTCAAAAACAAGTAGTTCTTTGGGTTGGTAGACAACGTGCTAGTGGGTCAGCACCACGGACAGAGGCATGTTGCAGCACCGTCTCTCTTAGGCTGCTTGTAAAATGACAGCCGTGATAACAGATGTTTTACCAAGGAAAGACTGATGTGAGTGCTCTTCTTGGGATCATAGGAGGACAGTGCCTCTGGGTACGAATAAACTTAAAAGGTAGCGGTCTTGAGAATATAACCATTCCTCCAAGAGGTCTCTGAGTACAAGATAACCTGCTTCATTTATTGACCTACATTGATTCATTACTTTTTCAACAATCTGCTCTTCTGTTCCCTAGGCACAAACTGTCATGCTGAACTCAATGTAAATATCTAATTAGCACATGTAGAGGACATCTGTTCTTTTTAACCTGCACAGTGTCTATGATTCCTTTTTCCTTTGCAAATACTCTTCAAACAAATAAGCTGTTTTTGTTTTTGTTTGTTTTTTTAACGGCACTGTGGAATTATTGGCACAATCAGGGAAGGTTTGTGGCCTAGAAGTTTTATGTTTTTAAAAGGGAGCTCCCCTGGCCACGGTGGCGCATGCCTGTAATCTCAGTGGCTCGGGAGGCTGAGGCAGGAGGATTGCCAGTTCAAAGTCAGCCTCAGCAACTTAGTGAGGCTATAAACAACTCAGCAAGACCCTGTCTCCAAATAAAATACAAAATATGGCTGGGGATGTGGCTCAGTGGTCAAGTGCCCCTGAATTCAATCCCCAGTACCCCCAAAATAATAAATAAATAAATTTCCCGTTAAAAATATACATAGGCATGGGTATGTGCTGAGAGGCTATTCAAACAAAACAGTAATTCCCAGAGGTCTGTGATTCAACCCCTAAGAGAGAATGAAGCAGAGATTTAAGAAGGCTAGGTTGTAATTTCCATGGACCAACTTGAGATTTTGTCTTGCTTAAGTCCATGAGATAGAGTAGGAAGTTCAACGCCTAGGGATATTCACTTTCTTCTGGAGCAAGATGTCTCAGGAAAGCAATTCCATTACAAAAGTAAAAACTTCGTAGCAGCAGGGAGCAGCCTGGAGTGGCAGGGATTGGGGCTCAGACTTTTTTTTTTTTTTTTTTTTTTCTTGCGGTGCTGGGGATCGAACCCAGGGCTTTGTGCTTGCAAGGCAAGCACTCGACTGACTAAGCTATCTCCCCACCCTGGGGCTCAGAGTAAAATTAGGATGCCTGGTTGTGGTGAGGGGCCCAAGGTCAATGCACTGAAGATCTAGGTCAGAATATATTATTTAAATAGAAAATGGGAGAGTTCCATAAAGGGAACCGAGACACAAGACCAAGCATACACCAGGCTGAAGAGGGAGTAAAAACTGACAAGGTGAAAAAAAATATAGCAGGGAGACACACCCAAATATTTCCCTGCGGAAACTCCCGGGGGCTTTTCATGCAGCAGCCATGCCAGAAGTAAGTGAATAGACAGCAGAGAGATTAGTGGGGAAAGTAAGAAAATGAGTGTAAAAGTGCTTCAAAAATCATGAAACCATGCAGGCTTGGGAAGAACAGCTCAGACCATATGGACAAAAGTGGAGGTTGGCTGAGTGCCTACTATGGGCAAAACACTGTTTTAAGCTCCTGGCACAAAGTAGTTCTAAAAAAATAACAAAAAATCCAGGTGTGGTGTGCATGCCTACAATCCCAGCAGCTCAGGAGGCTGAGGCAGGAGGATCTCAAGTTCAAACCCAGTCTCAGCAACTTAAGTGAGGCCCTAAGCAACTAAGTGAGGCCCTGTCTCTAAATAAAACATAAAAAGGACTGGGAATGTAGCCCAGTGATTAAGTGCCTGGGGTTCTATCACCAGTTCCAAAAAAAAATAAAGAAAGAAAGAAAAACTTTCCAGTGGAGAAGACAGAAAAATGTACTTTTTTCAGTTATTTAAAATTGTGATGATTTCACCTAACAGGACTGTTTGCCAACTTTTTAACAATCAGAACAGGTGACAAGTCTATACCCCTGCATGTCGCCAAGAGGCTGAAATCAGTGGTTGCTTCCTTCAGGCAGGAATTGCGTACTCTGGTTTACTACATCTACATCATTCCCTCATGTCATACTGTCTACTTCTCTGTTATCTACCCGACCCAAGTTCCTGAGCTGCCGTGACACTTGCCTCTCCTAAAACTACCAATGTCCCAAGGAGCATTAAAAAGATCCTCTTCTTATCTGAATCTTTATTCTGGGTTACCACTTACCTGATGTAACCTTGGGAAATCACATCACCTTGCTGAGGGCTCAATATTCTCTAAAATGGAAGTGATCGTGTCTGCTTTATAGGATTTTCGTGGGGACTGGGCTTTGACTAATTAACTCTTAATGCGTACCCTTGGATCTCATCCCTAAGAATGCTTCTTCAAAGAAAACATCCCAGACCTCCTGACTAATTCAAAGCCCTCTGGGTTTCTCTCCTTGGTAGTACCTACTACAGTTACAACGGTACATTAGTTTAAGGCTTATTTGGTTAATGCCTCTGTCGTCCACCAGAGTGAAAACAGTGACAGAGGATGCTGGTTTTGCAACCTATTAACACGTCAGGCACAAAACAGGTGCTCAATAAACATAACTTTTTAATAAAGTCACATGAAAGTTTAATGCATAACAATATTACTCTAAAAAGAAAGAAAAGCTGTGTACTGGCTTTGATACAACTCCTGGTGCATACTAGATAGATTCTTTCTGACTCTTCCTCACAATACACCCGTTATGTGCATGCATGGTACTCTGACTCTTTAGGCTGCTAGAACTTGTACCTCAAATTCTAATTAAAATTGTGAGAAACAAAAGTCGCCAACCTGTTTTCCAACGAGCTACCTACCCCCTACAACAAGAATTTGTTTTGTCCACCAATGCATGCCAAGAGCCTAAAACACTTCCTATCATTAGTAGATGCTCAATAAATACAGAAAGGGTAAAAAGAATATGCAAGGCTCCAGGAAAGCCAGCTTCTGGTTTTACAGCACTTCCCGACGGCACTGGGAAAGGTGAAGCTGGAGCCTGTACAGACTTCGTCCCAGAAGTCCCCTCTGATCACACCTAGCCACCTGACTTCCCCAGAACCCGGGGCAGTAACAAGCCATGAACTGAAGGGCGACACCTCCAACGGCCCCGGGGTGAAGGCTGCGCCCTCCTCCCGCAGGGGGCGCCCCACGCTCCAGCCGTCTAGCCCAGGGTTCCGTCTAGCCCAGGGTTCCCTCCAACGCACTCGCAGCCACACGGACCACGATTCCTCCGCCACGAGACCGATGACTCCGGCAGGACAAAGAGTCCCCACTCCCCGGGGCCTCCTTCCACGGCAGCGACGACTCTGCGCCCCCTGCCCAGGAGTGCCGCTCCCGTCGCCTAGATCTCGGGCGGAGGCCAGACTCCCTCTCCCCTTTCCTGTTTTGTTTCGAGGTCTCTGTTCCACTGACAGCTCAAGTGCCACTGTATCCCTCCGCTGCATCTCCACATCCCTCTTCTAAATCCCTCGGTCGCAAGTCACCGCACTGCGCGCTCTCGCGAGAGTACACCACGCAGCCCTCTTCCCCCAGCCCCTCGCCGCGAGGAAGCCCCTGCGGCGCGCCGTCGCGGGCGGCGCATGCGCGGCGACGGCTCCCAGCGCCCCCCGCGCTCTCCGCGGGCCGAGCGGACGAGGCCGAGCGCCGGGAGCCGGCAGACTGCCCCCCGCGAGGCCTGGCTTCGCCCCGCGACTTTTTATTCCTTCGGGGTGGAACCGCGTCGCAGCCTTTCTCGACGTGCAGAGGTTTCCCGGGGAACGGCCGGGGCTGCCGCGGGCCCGGAGGAGCCCGACCCTGGTCTGGGACACCACAGGTCCCTTCCGGCCACCTGCGGCCTGGGCGCGCCGCCCGACCCGACTCCGGAACCTGGGGCCGGGCGGGGCCCGCACATCCGGCCCCACCCACTCGGGCCTCGCCTCCCAGAGCCCGACCCGGGTGCGGCGACACACCCCCTCCAGTCCGGCCGCCTCCGCCCATCCCTTCCTCACTCCGCTTGATTGCCTCCCTGTCCCTGAGCCTCGCTCCCTGTCCCCGAGCCTCGCTCCCTGTCCCCGACACTGCACTGACAGGGCTGCACCCTGGAAAACCACTATGCGGGGTCTTATCTTGTTTGGTGAAGAGGCCGAGTTTTTGGACTTTTCAAGGGCCTAGGAGTACCCGATTCTGCCAACACTGCCAGGGTTTTTGTTTTCTTTTTTAACCTCCCTCCCATCCCAAACTTCCAAGAACACTAAGCAGGGAGCCCTAGGAGACTCTTTCAGCCCCCTCTTTGAGCTAGTCTTGAGGTTGACCCCCGGGTTGGAGCATGGCTATGGCCCTCAATTCTCAGATCGACGTGCCCCTGGAGGTGGAGGGGTGCCTAATAATGAAGGTGGAAAAGGACCCCGAGTGGGCGTCGGAACCCATTCTAGAAGGATCAGAGAGCACTGAGTGTGAGACCTTTCGCAAATGCTTCAGGCAGTTCTCTTATGAGGATGTGACTGGACCCCATGAAGCTTTCAGTAAACTCTGGGAACTTTGCTGCCGGTGGTTGAAGCCAGAAATACGTTCCAAAGAGCAGATCCTAGAGCTGCTGGTGATTGAGCAGTTTCTCACTATTTTACCGGAGAAGATTCAGGTTTGGGCACAGAAGCAATATCCAGAAAGCGGAGAAGAGGCCGTGGCCCTGGTCGTCCATTTGGAGAAAGAGACTGGGAGGCTGAGACAGCAGGTGAGCAAGGATTTTCCAAATGTTTGTAATTTAGAAGGAAGGCGGTGGGAAAGGCAAGTGGGCAGGATTGCATTGCAAGAAGTGCTTATTATGGAAAGATCAGTGGTACTAATAAAAGACCCTTAAAATGAATGCACTTAAAAGGAGATCAGGATTTCATATTAAAATAGAAAGGAAAAAAGTTTTGAACAAAAATATTATCTTCCAAATGAAACAAAGCATTGCACCTAAATATGTTTTAATCCTTGGCACAGTGTTTCCAGCAAAATTGTATGAGAAAACAATACAGTTTATGCCTTATGGGGTTTGACTTTTGCAGCTTAATCCAAAGCAATGCTGATTTTGCACCCCCCCCCAAAAAAAAACAAACAAAAAAAAAAAGACTTAATCAGTTATCCCAGAATCTTCTCTAGTCCTGTAATATTCCAACTAGTGTCTTCTGAAGTGCTCTCAGTACCATAATCGCATCACTCTTCTCCATTCTTACTGCTAGATCTTCATTTCTTGTGGTTCTGCAGGCTCTTCTGTTTGTTTTTCAACACCCTTTCATTAACTTCATGAAATTCTGCAGCATTTGCCAGGTTTGCAATTTCACCTTGCACAGAATTTCCGCTGTGTAAAGATCCCAGTATCAGCAGGTTGCTGTGTTGACCTGGAGTAGACAAACTGATGTGTGGGGTGAATAAGTTTTCAGCTCACTAGTGAATATGTTCATGTTCTGATTTCTCTGAACCTAATAGACGTGAGGGCTCAAATAATGTTTATTCTAGTAATTAGGAAGCCCTGTATTTCATTCCTGGTAGATTTTCCCCCTGTTTGTAGCAATAAGGAGTACTCTCCTGTTCCCTTATGCTCAAACTCCTGGACAGTGCAGTAAGACCAACACCCTCAGAGACTCCACTGGGAAAGGAATAAAATTTTCATTCCTTCTCATGTTTTCTGTCCTTTATTTAAGTGTGTGTGTAACCTCTTTCCCTCCCCCTTCCATTATGGTATTGACTTTATTTCCCAGGTCAGCAGTCCTATACACTCAGAAAAGCAAGCCCCACTTGGAACAGTGTGGGAGGTAGCAGACTTTCAGCCAGAGCAGGTGGAGACCCATTCCAGGGCATTGTCTCAGGAGGAATCAGGAAGCCTCCACTCAGGACACCAGGAACAGCTGAACCAAAAGAGAACACATCGGCCCTTACCCAGGAATGGTAAGTAAGACACCAGTTAAATAAAAAAGAAGAGAAGAATAGTAAGAAGGACTCAAAGCATGCCCAGAGCAGAGACCATGGCAGATATATATTGTATTCCTGACACCGTGACTTGCTCAGTGTCATATTTGACTTGCTCAGTACATAATTTGAGAGTGAATTGAATATTTGGGAAGAAAGGTTTTATTGCTTCAAGAGTTGGGAACATATGCGACCTAATTAAAGAGAGATCTTAAGGGTGAGGAACTTAGCATTGCCCAGGCCAGCCTTGAGTCTTGTAATGTAATCCAATCTGCAGTCAGCTTGTTTTTAGTCCTGCCAGGTGTGTATTTGCTCTTGGCTGACCGTAAACAACTTGAAAAACTGTTTGGAAAGGGAAATAAGTCCAGTGTTCCAAAACTGACTTGCATGATGGCATATGAGAGGAATAACAACAGGACTCACAGGGAAGGGACACTGATGCTCATCGCCACTCTGGGCAAGAATGAATCAAGTCAGATGCAAGGGGATGCACCTTCCCAGCTCTCTCCCCATCTCCTGAAGTGTGGCTTCATATTGGGCTTAAAAAGAAGAATGGAAAGATCACTGGGCTTACAGTCAGAAGTCTTCGTTTTTTTCTTGACTCTGCCCCCTTTCTGTGTGATCTTGAGCAAGCAGTATGAGGTTAAGACCTGGGACTTCAGAGACAGGCAGACCTGGCTCTCCCATTTTTTATCTCTGTGGCCTTGGTCAGGTCACTTCTCAAAAGGGAAATAGCAATCTTGTTAGCATAGATTTAATGAGGCAGCGTAAAATGACCAATGCATGATAGTGGCCAATACATTTTAGTTTCTTTTCTCATAATGGCAAAATTATTCCTAAACTTCAATTCTGATGGACCCATTGAACCTTTCATCAAGAGGTCAGATTCACTACTACCATACCTGTGTTGGACCCCTCTCCAAGTTCATGTTACCCATAATAGAATGCATTGCAAAGATTGGTGCATTCTGAATTATCCAGAGTGTGTTTATTAGCATCAAAACTTTCATGATCACGTGGATTAGATGGCCCCAGGGACTTTATTTGATTAGTTATTCAGATAAATACCTACTTATGGTATTTCTGGATTTTACCATCCCAGGGTGATAAGGAATTTCTAAAGTGAATTAGTTTGTTCTTTTGAGGTACTAACTGGGATATACTCAGACAAATCTTGAGGATGGATATCTCAGAAAGGTAAATTCATCCTAAAGGAAGAACTGTGATTTCAGCCGTGTGGATTTCAGGGAATAGAATGTTTCCAATGAGATGATTTAGTGTGCTTCAGTAGAAAGAAGTGGAACAAGTTTTTGAGTTCTTAGTCACCAGTGACTAAGTGATGGTTGTTCTTGACGTTTTCCCTAGATCATGAGTTCCAGGGAAGAAGTTAGACCATGGACCTTGCTACATAAAGGCTTACATATCCTCTTTCCACCCTTAGAGTGTTGTTGCCTGCAGTGTCTATTACTGTGTGTCTGTTTGCTAAGTTCTTATGACAATATTCATTCATAGGGGCTTAAATTATGCTAATGATCTCAAGTTGGTAACTTGCCCACCAAGTCAAACTTGTTTTGTTTCACCTACAGGGAGTTTTTGTTTGGGGATTTTGTTGTTTGCTTTAGTTCTTAAGGTTTAAGATTTGGGATTTCATGAAAGTACAGATTTCCAGCTTCTCAAAAAATGACAGGTTCTGGCTCTACTGGAGTCTCGGTCTCATTGCAGCGTCAGCTGGAGCTGGGCACTGGCTGTGCCCTTTCATCAGGGCATGTGCTCTACATTTCCACATGGTCCCAGCCTGGCCCCTTTCCTGTGTACTTTACCTGCTTACTCCTTGACAGCACTTGAGTTTGTCAGCCCAGCTTTAGGATAATGTAATTTCAGGCCTCACTCTGAACTCTTTGGACAAATCATCAATTTATATCTTGTTGGTTTTAATATATTCTTATTTCTTGAAAGAAGAAGCAGCAAGGATTAAAGGGCCAGAGCCCATAATACTAATTGTTTCTTCCAATTTTTGTAGCTCGTTCTTCTCTTTGGGTTCCTGCCCCTGCTGATGAATGGAATACCGTAGATCAGGAAGTGACAACTACACATCTATCTGCTGGGTCCCAGGTAAATTGTAATTGTCCTCTCTGGCCTTTCTCCTTGCTAGGGAGTTTAGTCATGATGATTTCCTATGCTTCAGTATCCTCAGAATTTTTTACTCTCTCCTAGAGACTTCTTACCCCTTATTCCTTTTCCAGAAAATATTGGACTCAGCCTTCTGAGTAATGGGACTTCATGCTGGGTCATCTCTCTTGTCTTCTCTCATCTTCTGATTATTATTGTATCTTATGCTTCCTTTGACACACAATACACACTTGGTTCCTTAATTTCAGCTCTTCTTAAGGGCCCTTCTCTGCTTCATCCATGATCGTTCATCCTTTGAAGACCCATGCAGTTATCTTGGTAGTCATTGGTGTTAGTGTTGTTGCAGGAACCAGTGAAAGATGTCCACATGACGAGAGGCTTTTCCTATAAAAAGAGTGTGCATCAGATTCCTGCTCACAGAGATCTCTACCGGGATATCAGGAAGGAGAGTGTTGGGACCGTGGTCTCCCTGGGTAAGGATTCTTTCCTTTCATAGATTTAAAAAAAGAAACCTTGGGGATTTCTTATGTATTCATTCCAACTGGTGATAAAATAGTTGTATTAATCCTTAAAGAACCTCCATGGGTTCCCTAGTGTAATCACTTAGCTATGTTCTCTTACCCATTTATTCCTTCCAATAAGAAAAAATAATAATAATAATATAGCAATTAAAACATAGGAGAAGAATTAAATATGACTGTCATATTTAGAATATAGAAAATGTAAACTTGGGCTGAGGATATAGCTCACTTGGTAAAGTGCTTGTCTATTAAGCACAAAGCCCTGGGTTCAAAAAAAAAAAAATTGTAAACTTACATCCACTAGACTTAAAGATTCATAAAGTCACAAAGATTTTGTTTTCATTTAACAACAGTAACTCCAATACCTAGGACAGAGCTATCTGACATGGGTGGGTGCCCAATAAGTATGTTGGATCGATGGAAATCTTAAAACTGAGAGAAAGTAAGCCAGGCATGGGGTTGAATACCTGTTACCCCAGCCACTTGAGAGGCTGAGGCAGGAGAATTGCAAGTTCAAGGCCAGCATGACCAACTTAGCAAGACCCTTAACAATTTAACAAGACCCCATCTCAAAATAAAAAAATAAAAAAGACTAGGGATATAGCTTGGTAGTAAATCATCCCTGGGTTCATTCCCCAGTACTAAAAAAAAAAAAAACAGAAGAAGAAGAAAGTAATTTAAGTACAATAAAGCATGTGGTGACTCATTCAAAAAACACAAATTTACAGGGATGCATCACCACTAAAATAACACTCTATAAGCAGATTTTTGGAGGATTATCTTCATCTGCTTTAACAGGAGGAATTAGTATGATTCATTGATGTGTGAACTTTTATTCTTAAGTAAAAGAGTACTTATGAATAAAATGAAAAGCAAAAAATGCACTAATACCAACTTATAACCAAGAGATGTAAATTATACACATTATATATACTGTAATCCTGTTATAAGGGTAGGCCCTAGCCACATGTGACTAGTTAAATTTTAATTTATTACATTGATTAAAATAAAATTTAAAATTCAGTTCCTCAGTGGCAGTAGCCATCTTTAAGGTATTCTATAGCCACATTGGATGGCACAATTACAGAACGTTTCCATCACACAAAGGTCTATTGGACAAAGTGTCTACCTGTAGACACTGATCTGTAGCAGTTGTAAAATTAACCATATCTCAGGAATGAATAAAGGCAAACTATCAGTTGCCTTGTTAGAAAACGAAGCAGTTGAAAAAATGATAAATTTAAAATGACACACCATTGTCATCAAGAAATGACAGGCATTCCAGCCATCTGCCCAGTTGTGCACATAATACATGTTTCCTACCATTTCCTTGGGTCACACAACACCCAATCCCAGTAAAGAGCTGGGTTCGTCCTTGGTAAATCTGCCATTAATGGAAAGGGACCATACTTTGAGAGTTCAGACTTAGCCTGACCCCCTTTGTGTATGATTTTAAAAAGATCCAGGCCCAGAGACTCCTATCCCAGTTCCCAGTCTCTCCTTTTTTTTTTTTTTTTTTTTTTTTTTTTTGTAGTTGTAGATGATTAGAATGCCTTTATTTTTATGTGATGTTAAGGATTGAACCCAGTGCCTCACACATGCTAGGCAAGCACTCTGCAATTGAGCTACAAACTCAGCTCCCCAGGTTCTTATTGTAGATTGTAAACTTACAGCTCATAGGCTAAATGTGGCTTATGCACATATTTTGGCCCATGCAGTGGTTTTTTTTTTTTTTTTTTTTTTTAGAGTTTATATTTATACATAGTAGTTGGGTTCATCCCAACTCATATGTGCATTGAAAGAGATTTCAGTTCATGATCCCCCGTTCCCTCCCCCTTTCCCTTCCTACAATCCCTCCCCTCTCCCATTCTCCTTCCTCTACTAGACTTCCTTTTGCTCATCTGTTAATTGATATCTGATTGGTTCTTTGTGTTATCCTGTCTTTCTCTCCCCCTTTCCTTTATTTTACTCTAGCTTCCTGCGTATTAGAGAAAACTTTTGACCTTTGAGTTTCTGAGTTTGGCTAATTTCACTTAGCATAATATTCTTCATTTCCATCCATTTACCAGCAAATGCCATAATTACTTTTTATAGCAGAGTAGAACTCCATTTTATATATATATATATACACACACACACACACACACACACACACACACACACATATGTATACACACACACACACGCATATACATACATACACACCACATTGTCTTAATCCATTCATCTATTCACGGGCATCTGGGTTGATTCCATAATTTAACTATTGTGAATTGCCACACAGTGTTTTCATTCGGTATTAGTTTATAAAAATGTATGTCCAGTGTGTCTTGGAAAAGCAGACATGGGACCCCTTAGACCCACTCTCCCACACAGCAGCAGTTGTCCAGAGCTGACTAAAGGGCTGCCACAGTCCCATCCCAGCCTCAAAGTTGTGCCTAGTCAAATGCCTGATAGCATTTGAACTTATATTTTCCCATACCTGCTTCTCTAGTGAGAAAAATAAAGAGCAGATCCCCGTCCGCAGGGTTCCTTCAGAAGGGCTTCATGTGATGTTGCATCCCTAGGAGAATTCTAGCTGGCTGGGTGCGCATGCCTATAGCCCAGTGAATCCGGAAGCTGAGGCAGGAGGAACCAAGTTAGAGGCCAGCCTCAGCAAGACTATCTCAAAAAAAAAAAAAAAAACAACAACAACAACGTGGGGGGGTGGGGAAGCACCCCTAGGTTCAATCCCCAGTACCAAAATCTCTAGACGAATTCTGTAAAGCTTCTATGAAGTTTGTATGGAAAATAAAACTAAATTTTACTACATACCTATTAGAGGCATTAGATATTTTATAGGTGAGAAGGTATTTAATTTTCCTAACACCTCTTTGAATAGGAAACTGAGGCTTAGAGAGTTTAAAAAATGTCCCCTGGTCAAAGTAAAGTAAGCACTGTGACTAGGATTCAAAGTTAAGACACACCTCAGTGAGCATGAGAGTACAAATACCTTAAGGTTTGGATTTGGTTTCCAGAAGATCCATACCTAGGATTGGGATTGTCCATTCACAGGATAGTTCTGCTTTTAATTTTTTGAGGAACCTCAGTACGGTTTCCTGTGACAGCGACACAGTTCATGGTCTCACCAGTAGTGCATGCAGCTCCATTCTTCCGCTTCCTTCCCAGCTCTTGTTATCTTTTCTTTTTCTGCTTTATTTTTATTGGTGCATATTAATTATGCAGAGTGGTGGGTTTCTCTCTGGCGTTCTTGTATATACGTAAAAATATCATTCGATGGGTTTCACTCTCAGTACTTACCCCTCTCCTCGCTTAGTCTCCTTCTTCGACCCTAATGGTGGTCTCTCTTCTACATTCATGGCATCCTTTTTTCCCCATTTTTTCCCTCTACCTTCCATATGTGAGAGAAAACATACAAGATTTTCTTTACTCTCTGAGTCTGATTTATTGTGCTCAAAACTATGGCCTCTTGTTCCATCCCTTTTCCTACAAATGAAGTAATTTCATTCTTTATGGCTAAATAAAACTACATTCTGTGCATATACCACATTTTCTTTGTCCTTCCATCTGTTGATAGATATGTAGTCTGATTCCATAACTTGGCTCTTATATATTCTGCTGCAGTTTAATATAGATATGCATATATCTCTTAAGTATGCTAACTTCAGTTCTTTTGGGTAAATCAAAAGAGTGGTATAGCTGGATCATACAGTAGTTCTATTATTAGACTTTTTTCTGCTGGGGGGCATGCCAGAGATTGAACCCACAGCCTTGCACATGCTAGACAAACAACTTTACCACTGAGCTATATCCCCAGCCCTACTATCAGCTTTTTGAGGAACCTCCATACTGATTTCCATAGTGGCTGAACCAATTTACATTGCTACCAACAGTGTATGAGAGTTCCTTTTCCCTGCATCCTCACCAGCATTTATTGTTACTGTATTATTGATGATTGTCACTGTAACTGGAGTGAAATGAAATCTCAGTGTAGTTTTGATTGGCATTTCCTTGATAGCTAAAGATACGAAACATTTTTTTCGTATATTCATTGACCACTTGGTATGATGTTTGCTATTCTAACAGGTGTGAGGTGATACCACATTGTGATTTTTTACTTTTCTTTTCCCTGTTGATTAGTGAGGTTAAATACCTTTTCATGATCTGTTGACCATTTGTATATCTTCTTTGGGAAAATATCTAATCAGATCTTTTGGTCTTTTGACCATTATTTTCATTCGATTTTTTTTCTTTTTTTGCTAATGAGTTTCATGATTTCTAATATATTTTAGATTTTAAGCACTTATCAGATAGATGGTTTGCTTATAGTTTCTTCCATATTATAGGTTGTCTCTTACTTTGTTGACTGTTTCCTCTGCTGTGCAGAAGCTTTTTATTTTAACATCATCTTGCTTATTTTTGCTTTTGTTGCCTGTTCTTTTGATGTCATATCCAAAAGTCATTGCCAAGACCAGTATTGAGTAGCTTTTTCCCTGTGCTTGCTTCTAGGAGTTTTATGGTTTTGGGTCTTACATTCAGGTCTTTAATACATTTTGAATTAATTTTTTGTGAGTAGTGTAAGATAGCGGTCCAGTTTCACTCTCGTATGTTGATATTCAGTTTTTTCAACACCATTTATTGAACAGATTATCCTTACCCAATGTTGTGTTCTTGGCACCCTTGTCAAAGATTAGAAGACTATATATGGGGCTGGGGAGATAGCTCAGTTGGCAGAGTGCTTGCCTCGGCAAGCACAATGCCCTGAGTTCAATCCCCAGCACCGCAAAAAAAAAAAAAAAAAAAAAAGACTATATATGAATGGATTTATTGTTGGACTCTATTCTATTCCACTGTTTTTTCCAGTATCATACTATTTTTATTACTGTAGCTTTTTAATGTAGTTTGACAAAACTTCTTTATTTCTAATCTCTCATAGGCCCAATGTGTGTGTGTGCATTTGTTGAAGTGGACAGGGAGGCAGTGTGGGGTGCAGTTGATTTTGTAAGTAACAAATACCTGTTGGGAGCATACTGTGAACCTTACACAATGCTAGCTGCTGAGAGGAAATCAAAGATAGTAAAGTATGTTTCTTACCCTTGTATTCCTTCAAGAACTAGATAGGAGAAGTGGTACACATGTGAGAAGTAAAATGATAGCTTCAGGAGATGATTGTGCCAGAGACGTCTTATAAGAATGACCACACACATTGCCATCATCGAAGGAGGCTTTGGCATAAGCACACGGTCCAGGAGGGCATGTCATAGCAGAAGATTGAGGCATGCAGTAAGGACATCCGTGCCTACCATGAAATGTGTTTTCTTACCACAGGAAGTACAGTGTCTACATCTAACAAGATAACCCGGTTGGAACAAAGAAAGGAGCCATGGACCATAGGTCTCCATTCCTCTAATAAGAGGAATATACTGCGAAGCAACTACATCAAAGAAAAGTCAGTTCATGCTCTTCAGATCCCTGCAAGGAATGCGGGGAAGGCATGGAGAGAGCAGCAGCAGTGGGGCTTAGAAGATGAGAAGATAGCTGGTGTGCACTGGAGCTACGAGGAAACTAAGACTTTCCTTGCAATTCTCAAGGAGTCTCGCTTTTACGAAACACTTCAGGCTTGTCCCCGAAACAGCCAGGTTTATGGTGCTGTGGCTGAATGGCTGCGAGAGTGTGGCTTCCTCCGAACGCCAGAACAGTGCCGAACCAAGTTCAAAAGTCTTCAGAAAAGCTATCGAAAAGTGAGAAATGGCCACCTGCTGGAACCATGTGCCTTCTTTGAGGACATGGACGCTTTATTGAACCCTGCTGCCCATGCTTCATCCACTGATAAGCCAAAGGAGGTGCTGTCTCTTCCCAGGCTAAAGAGAATTGGAATCATGGCTAAAGAACAGATCAGTCTGCTGGAGGAGGAGGAAGCTGCCGAAGAATCTGACGGTGATGAAATAGGCATTGAATTTATCCGAAAGTCTGAAATTCGGGCTGCTCCTGTCTTGTTTCAAAACCTGAGTGGTAAGAACTATACTTTGGGGCTGGGGTTGTGACTCAGTGAAGAGCACTTGCCCAGCCTGTGTGAGGCACTGGGTTTGATTCTCAGCACTGCATACAAATAAATAAAATAAAGGTCCATGAACAACTAAAAAAATATTTAAAAAAAAAATAATTGTACTTTGTTTCCCTGTTATGAAAACAGAAGTGTAGTCTGTAGGAAAAGGAGTAGATAAGAAGCCACCAAACCTGGAGGTGCTGTCACACACACCCTGCTGCTTTCACTGTGATATGACCCCATTGCTGAAAGTACTCTAGGTGTCTGTTGCTGCCCCCAGCGCAGCTTATGAGAACAACACTGAGCAGCCATGGAGTTTAAACATAACTTGAATGTTGAGTATTTGAGGCCTTGTGGAAGGAAAGACAGATGCAGTGAAAGGGGTTTAAGGATATAGTATTATCCAAGAATTAGATTGTAATAAGTCAGGTATATTATTATACCACCTAGGATAACCATTAAAGTAACATGTAACTAACAAGAGTAAAAACAATATATATTTTTTTTTCTCATAATGTAAAAGGAGAGAGAAAAAGAACACAAAATAGCTAAGTCAAACAAAAAAAAATAAGGTGTTAGATATAAATCCAAATGTATCATTCATTACAAACTTAAGGACTAAGATTGTCACACATTAAAAAACATGTTGCTTATAAGAGGTGCATCTTAAATATAAGAACTCAGAGATGTTAAAATTGAAAGAATAGAAGCGGCACCATGCGAAAGAAAGCTAGTGTTGAGTATCCGGGGAGTGAGACATACAGAATTAATTGTGTGATGGTTGGTGAATCACGTAACTGTGCTGGGCTTCAGTTGTCTCATCTCTATGAGTAAGAATACCTCATAGCATTTTATCAGTGTTCTATGGGATATAGAGATGAAGGCATTCAGAAAATACTAAAATACAGCATTACTGATGTCACCGTTATTAGTACTGGTTTCTCTACTTCAGAAGTCAGGGAAGTTCCCATTGGGTGTCCCTAGTCCCCTGTTCTTAACCACCTGGGAAAGACACTTCCAGATAGCTAGATTCTTTTGTCTCCAGAGCAGTGGCAGATTTTGGAGACTATACTTTTATTCTTCCAAATAAACGTCAAGATCAGTTTATCAATTTCAGTGAAAAAACTGTTGGATTTTTACTTTTATAGATTCATTTAAGACCTAATATCCATATAACTTGAGTCCACTTGTTCAGAAACATAGTCTCTCATTGTTTTCTAGTTTATTCATGTCTTTCAATAAAATATTATAGATTTTATTAATATAGACATCCCTATTTCTTGCAAAGTGTATTCCTGGGCATATCACATTTCCGGTTGCTACTACAATTGGGATTTTTTTTTTTTACCCTTACATTTTGTAATGTGTATAAAATACAGGGGCTACAGACTCCTTATCTTTGAACTTTATCTTGAATGGCAGGTGTGCATTGGGGCTACGAAGAAACCAAGACTTTTCTTGATATCCTTCGTGAGACTCGGTTTTATGAAGCGCTTCAAGCCTGTCATCGGAAGAGCAAGTTGTATGGGGCTGTGGCTGAACAGCTCCGAGAGTGTGGCTTCCTCCGGACACCAGAACAGTGCCGAACCAAATTCAAAAGCCTGCAGAAGAGTTACCGCAAAGTGAAGAATGGCCATGTGCTGGAGTCCTGTGCGTTCTACAAGGAAATGGATGCCCTCATCAACTCTCGGGCCTCTGCGCCTTCCACAGACCCGCCAGAAGAAGTTCCCTTGCCCTCAAGGCAACAACGAGGGCGTGTTGAAATTGAACCCCAAGGACCTACAGACTGGGAACCTGAGGAGAACTTACGGGAGGCAGTAATAGAAGATTCTGGCAGTGAGAGGATGAGTGAGGAAGAAACTGTACAAGAGTCAGAATTCCAGGGACCTCCAGGTCTACTGCAAAGCCCGAACGGTAAGACTCTTCTAAGGTTCTAGCCTGAAAGAGGAGAAAATGAGGTCTGGCACAGGCTCATGCATACTACTCACTCAGCAGTACTTGAGTGCCGCGTGCTGTTTGAGGAAACAGCAAAGAGTAAACAGGTCCTGGGCTCAGGGTGCTCCCATGTAAAGGAGCCACTCACCTGCCCCGTCTAGTCACTTATTCTCCTGACTCGGACTTTGGGCTCTCAGGCTTGGTTTTGTCTCTTCAGGTCAGATGGTGTTTTGTATGTCCTAGAAATGCTATGGGGAAGACCTTGGAATTATACATGAGAAAAAAACTTGGATGAAGGAGGTGTGTCAGTAAGTTCAAACCAGAAACAACTCAGTCACGTGTGATGTGCATGAGAAAAAAGAGGCAGAGACAAAATGGGAAAGAAATTATTTTCGTCCTAAGCTCTGCCAGTGTATTTCCTGCTGACTACTAAATTTTAGTCAAACTAAAATCACCATCTTCCTTCCCACACCAAGGTAGATGAGGTAAGAAGTAAGAGAGTCATGGGAGTTCATTATACATACCAGTCTTTCTGTATTTTCTGTTCAAATTTCCCACAATAAGAAATTAATTTAAAAAGTCACACATTTAGCACATGACCAAGAAGGAATTAGAACCAGAATCATGTGATTCTAAAACTCTGTCTCTTCACCACATTGTACACTCTGTCCAGAAACTTCACAGAAAAGCTGGATCCGTGATGTGCATTATGTTAAAGGTAGGATGTAGATGAAAAGGCAAGGAGAAAATAGTCCTGATTTTGTAAAATGAGAATTAAGGTTTGACTTAGTGTGGTTTATGGGATAGTCAGAAAAGAAAAATGACAAGAACATCTGAGAAAAAAGAAGTACTCTTGAATAGAATATGATTAACCATTTTTGAATTCAGAACCCCCTTGAAGAACTTGGACTTGGTCACTGGAATCTGCTGAAGGCTGGGTGGTGTGGTGTCCCTAGTATTGATGTGCAGTGATGAACAGGGCGAGTCAGAGTAGAACTCCAGGGAGACGAGCCAGCTTGCTTCCATGTTCGTTAGGATGTGCATAGGGAAGAATGGTTTGGATTATAACTCATTTGAATTATATTCAATTCAGAAAACATTTCTGAAGACCTACTGGGTACCAGATGTTTGTTACTGGCCTGTTTACTGAAGGAGAACACCGCATAAGGAATCGGGGAAGACTCCCAGGATCTGAGGCCCACGAAATGTATAGGAATCATAAATGCCAAGCCTTGTAAGCCAGGTTGTTTGTTATATAGGATTTGTGTGAAATTTATATTGTCTTTTTTTCAGATTTTGAAATGAGAAATAGTATCAAGGAGGACCTAACACAGGTAATATATAAGGACACAGAACCTCAAAGAGCATTAATAGAAAGGTCTAAAAGATTCATTTCCCAGAACACTGATCCCAGTAAGTATCGCAGAAGGGAGTGCATCTCAGGAAGACAGTGGGAAACCCTTCAAGGAGTTAGACAGGGAAAGCTGATGCCGCAGCCTCGAGATCTGGGGAAAGCCACGGTGCATCAGAGGCCTTTCGTGGGGAGGAGACCTTACAGACTGCTCAAGTACGGAGAGACCTTTGGAAGGAGTGCTCGTCTCATGTGCCGGATGCCCCACCAGAAGGAGAATCCGTACAAGTGTAGTGTCTGTGGCAAGTGCTTTGGTAGAAGCAGGAGCCTCATCCGACATCAAAGAATCCACACAGGAGAAAAACCTTTTAAGTGTCTTGACTGTGGCAAAAGCTTTAATGACTCCTCAAATTTTGGAGCCCACCAGAGAATCCACACAGGGGAGAAGCCGTACAGATGTGCAGAGTGTGGGAAATGCTTCAGTCAGAGCTCCAGTCTTATCATCCATCAGAGGACCCACACCGGTGAGAAGCCCTATCAGTGTGCAGAGTGTGGGAAAAGCTTCACCAACAGTTCCCACTTCAGCGCCCACCGCAGGGTGCACACTGGGGAGAATCCCTACAAGTGTATGGACTGCGAGAAAAGCTTCAATAACTGCACGAGATTCCGAGAACACCGAAGAATACACACTGGAGAGAAGCCCTACGGATGTGCCCAGTGCGGCAAACGTTTCAGTAAGAGCTCAGTTCTCACCAAACACCGGGAAGTTCACGTGAGAGAAAAGCTTCTGCCGCACCCGTCCTCTGTGTGTTCCCCGGAGAACCCCCTGAAGGGGAAAGCCGAGGAGCTCAGGAGGACTCTTTGATGAGGAGCTCCCCTCTCCCTCCACACCTCTTTAGCCAGCTCACCCTGATCTCACTCTGGAAGCAATCTTTTCTTAGCTCTAAAGTGTAATTCCCAAGATAAACTTGAGAATATAAATAAATTAGACTTCCATCTTGTTCTCACCTCTGCCTCTAACTCCATCAGTCTGTCCCTCCTCTCTCAGTTTCTCCCTTAATAAAGTGGAGAAGATTTATTGTCTGAGTTTAGAATGAGATCCTCTTCAGCGTTGAGGCCTCTGCTCTTAGATTGCTAAATTCAGCAACGTTCAAGATCCTTCCATGTGGGTGAGAGGTGTTCTCAAGGGGATAATTGCTGAAAAGTTTTTGTTGTTTTTATCTACTACACAAGATCCTGGATGCAGCTTTGATAACAGATTTTCACATGTGGGTAGAACTTTCAGGAGTCTGATCAGAACTCCTATTCAGATCCATATCTGTTTGAAGATATTCACAAAAGGAGAGTGAAGATTTCATAGTTCCCTCAGAAGCCTGTTATGGTGTACCTTCTTTGTGTCACGACATTGATGCAAGTAGCTAGGGTGACTCCCTGTGTTGTCACTGAGGTTACGTTACTAATGCCTTGCCCTCCATCAAGAGGAGAAGCAGTTGATCCCCCTCATCCATTCTGTACCTGAAGACTTAAATCCCTGTAGTTGCTGCCCTTGCAGGCTACAATAACCTCAGTTCCTCTTGCTGTTACTCATAAGTCCTACGCTTACCTCTTATTTGTTCTGGGTGCTCTCTTCTGACTCTTCTGGACTGCCATGCCTTCCGAAGATTGAAAGGATGCATGCTTACGGTGTGTCTCATCGAAGTAGGGTTTTGGGCGCATTCTATCTACCTGATAACTCCTCTTGGTCTTACCTAGAAAGTGACTGGTACGTTGGCCTATTTTATACCTCCTACCCCCACATATCAATGTAATATTAGATATTTAGTGTTTCTGAAATTGTAAGGGAATAGGGAAGAAGTGAAATAGAGACCTGAAACATTTAATATATCTGACCAGTTGGACTCCTTAGGGCTGCCTTTAGATCAAAGAACAATACTTCCAGGGCTGGCTGTTAGACATGCCCGTGTCTGCCTCTGAGGCTTCTAGTCCCTGTTCTTAGGATCATAAACCTAACTGTAGAGCCCTGAGTAAGTATGCAGCTCTATAGCTCACTGAGCAAAAGTGGAAATATTTATAGAAACTTCAATACAAAACACCGTGTTTTTTTTTCCCCCTTTCATCTACTTTGTCCAAAATAATCTCTGATAATCCCCCACACACGTAGCACTATCCCAGTAAATACTGGCAGAAAGGTTACGTGGGGGATAGTGAATTCATATGTGGAATTACAGAATAAACCTAGGAATTTGATCTTCCAGAGCTGGTTGCTCCAGGATGAGGCCTGTGGCATTTATACCTTTAATACAAAGGTAGCCCGTGGCGGCTCTGTTTGTGAGAGGGAGACATCACAAGATTAGTGGATTCTGGGCTGCATGTAGATCATTATTTTGCTCTAATTTTTCCTGTTAAATGCTCTCTTTAAATAATTTAAAGATATCTAGAAATGATATCTTTTCTTTTGAGTATGTTTGACTCTTTTGAAACCTGTTCAGCAAAGTACCAAGGAGGGTAGACCATAGAAAGGAGTCCAGTGTATGGTGCCAGAATAGGGGATGGCCTGTTGGAAGACAGGTGACTCAGGTACACGTGGGTAAATGTGTCTGATGTACATTTGTTGGAAGTGTCATGACCGTTCACATCTCAGTAGTGGATTCCCCCGTGGTGTCTGAATTTTAGACTTCTGAGGGTGTGTGTGGTTCCATGTTGGTATCGTGCCTGGCACAGTGAGAAGCGTGTGGACTTGTGCTTCTGTTGTAGGTGTAGATATCCTGGAATTCAGCTCCAGAGAAAACGCACATTAATATGAATCACCACTTAGTAATACATACACAGGATTGATAATTATATGGAAGCATGATTCAGGAAAGTAGATGACTTACTCATAAATATTTACTAAGCACTGTTATGTGTAAGACTGTGTTCTAGCTGCAGCGAGGGGTACAAAAATGAAAGAAAGGAGGGTGGCACCTGTCCTCAAGATATTACCATAAAGTATTGCAGCAAAAGGTGAAGCCAGTTACCCCTGTGCTGTTACAAAAGGTCGGTAACTCAGGAGGAAACCACCTGCACTTACTGAGGAGTTTCTCTAAACTGCAAATCTAGAATCCCATTTGGTACCTCTGTCTCTCACACCTCCCCAGCGGCAGGAAAGAAAGGTTCAAGGCCTGTTCCAGCTCCAGTGGAAAAATTCATTCTCTCCTATGGCTGGGATCAAGCTGAGGTGGAATTGGTGCCCTGCCTGTGTTCCTAGTTGCAAACGGGCTATTTGGCATGTAGTATCTTATCCAACTTCCTCTCTGTTGTAAAGAAATAGAAGATCTCACCCACACTGTAGGTCAAGGAGCCTTGTTTCCCTGCATTTTATCTTTTTTTCATGCTGAGGCATGAAATTTAAGATGGATAATCACATTTTGAGTTAATATGTCTTTTGTATCACATCACATTGCCTTTATAAAGATCCGTAGGAAAAGGGTTTTTTCCGTGTCTTAGTACCAGGAAATCCTCTGATCCTAAGCAAAAACAAAACAAGTTTTTATCTTATGAACACTGTGATTTTTATAACTTACTACTTTTCCGCTCTTTGTCCTGGATGCTGGAAAGCTGGACAAAACAGTCCACCTCAACCAACTACCTAAACCTGTATTTATTTCTGTCCTGTTTCTTTGGAAATGGTCTCAAATCCTATTTTTGAAAAGTGGTATAAACAAATAGAGATTTTATTCTCTGACATCTTATCCAAGGTATTTAGAAACTGGGCTCGTACTTCCTGCCTCAGCTTGCATTGACTTCCACAAATACCTCTAATTCTATTGATTCCATTACACTTTTGACCTAATTCATTCATCTGGAAAGAAATCTTAGTTTTTTGAAGAGGAAAACATCACACATATATATATAATAGCTCAGGGCAGCCTATCATTATGGAATGAGCATTAGGCCAGAAACCAAAAGAGACAAGTTTGTCTGGACCTTATCACTCACTGAGTAATATTTGCCAAATCACAGCCTCTCTGCTTGAGAAGTTTAACTCTGTTGCCGAGGCTGCTCCGGCCTTGTGTTGGTGAGGCTGTGGGAGCATGGTGGAGATGAGGAACAGGTGGTCAGGCAGGCCCGCAGCCGGGCTCCCCACTGTAGGGAGCCTGGGGCCATTCCAGGTCTACTTCATACTTCAGGGAAGGGATGCTGTGAGAGCAAAGAAGCTTGCTGGCTAAGAAGGAAGGACACGTCACTCAGGTCCAATGGCAGGCAGCCCCCAGGCAGCCTGACAGCCACCAGCAAGTAGCTCAGGTGAAGAAAGTCTGTTTTGTGAGGTCTGGTGCCCAGGGACAGACAAGACCAGTGATGAGGGCACCCAGGTGAAGTGTGGGTAACGTGTGAAATTGAAAACCTCGCCTCTGTCTGAATGCGTTCCAAGACCAAGCAAGTGTAAATGTATGTCTGTGTGTTGTTTTGTATTAATGTTCACTTAGCTGTCTTCTTGAAAATTTACATGTGAAATAAATGTCTACAATAAATGGCTGTCTTCGATTTCTGCCATAATTTGAAAGACCTTTTTCTATTACATAAAAGGAAAATTTAAGAAGTTACAAGCTCATTCTGTAGCTAATAATGAAAATGAGAATTTCATTCCAGTTCATAACTGTCCCCTATGACTAACGGGGCACAATCTTTTGTGAGTCCCCAGCTATTCCCACACAGCAGTCTTCTGGTAACTGTGACTGCCATTGTCCCAAATAGTGTTTGGCTCTAACACTAGGGTGGAGTTGGCCCTGGCTAAACATACTGCATGTATTTCTGAAGAGGCACTCACCCCCAGCTGGGTGCTGGAAGAAATCTTGACAGTTTCCCCAAGGTACAGTTGTAGGGAGGCAAGCTTTACCTCTGCACTCAGGGTGTCTGGCTGGACCTTAGTTGAAATTAACATAAATCAAACTAACAGAAGAAGAGCGTGTGTCTGCGTGTATGGGAGTCTCCACAGGAAATGAAGACCTGAAGAAGTAGCACACTGTGAGCCACTGCATACCAGATGGAGCAGAGAGGCAGCAGGGAAAAGGAGCTAAAATACGTGGGAAGCCCAAAGGACATTACGAGTTATTTTAACAAGATCTGTGCACAATGCTCTTGACCTCAACTCTCCATCTCTGATCATAAGAATGTTTCTGTCCTCCTGGCATAGAGAGGGCATTTTTCACATGGGGGTTTCAGCTCCTGCTTACAGGAAGATGAGGAGTGGGAACATCCCTCTTGCACCTGCTGTTTTCCAAGTGCATTGAGTTCAGTGTGCCAGGTGGGGCCTGTTTTGGTGCAGCATAGTGGCCCCAGTGCTCCTTTTGTCACTATTCTGGCATAAAGGAAGAGTTCCAGTGGCTTCCACACAACCTTACCATCGTGATCCCAGGAGTCCCTGTGGAGATTTCATGGTGTGCTAAGGGTCCATCTCTGCTAGGGAAGAGAACCGGTTCACCTGGACATGAGGTGGATTCCAGACAAGGCATTCCTATCACACGGACTGTGAGCAACCCCCTGCAGTAGAACCCAGAGACCTCACAAGTCACACCTCCTCAGGATCACTGTCCACAGACAGCAGCTAGGGGAGTCCCTGTGGTCTTTTATTTTCCTTGAGTAAATGGCCACAGACCTTTTTGGAGAAAGCCAAGATAAAAGTGGTGACATTCATTTGCAGGGTTGTGTCAGCCTTCCTCAAGTTGCCTGTCCTCACAGAGCGTTAAGGCTTTGAACTGACTCAGGTCTGGCAATTAGATGGGAAACTTTAAACCTCCGAGGGGGGGAAATCTCTAAGGGTTACAAATGTTCAATTTCTGTAAATAAATTGAGGCAGCTAGACCCTAAGGAAAGAGAATGAGTGCTTCATGTTTTAAGCTGAAAAGGAACACAGCTAATCATAAGATCCTTAACTCCATGGTGGGTCCAGGACATTGACTTTGGCTTCCAAGACAGGCAAATTCCTAAACCCACCCTGAGACACTGGGACTCTAGAGGAAAAGAGGCATGTAGATGGGTGTATTGAGGGCCGAGTGCCGCAGGTAAGGGGAGAGAAGAGACCTAAAAGATCTTAAGAGTCACTTGGGTCCATGAGATTATGGAGCATGCAGATGTGCTTTCATACACGTGATGGAATTATCAGTAAAGGAGCTTGCTTTCACGAAGTCCCTGTGGCTGGACGTGTGGGTCTCAGCTGGAGCACAGAACACCTCTGAACAGCAGCAGAGATGCACAATAGTAAGGCCCATGAAGATTTAGGACGATTCTGGCAAAAGAAAATGAATCAGTACTTGTACCCAAGGGTCTGGAGCAGGAAGTACATTTCTGTTGCAGTAGAAGAAACCTTAGATTGTATGTCCAAAATCCTCAATTCTAACTGAATAGTCAAGTGACTTAGCTTCTCTGGGTTTGGGGGTTGGTCAGGATGCGTGGTTCCCAACCATTTCCCATTAGAGTCCTAAAGATCCTTACCTGAGAACAACTGACCAAAAAAACACGTGGTGTGCCCAGTGCATTTAGAAACTCCTTTGCCATGAGTCTGATACTTGGAAATTGTAAAATCTTTGACTCAACAATAACAATAATAGTGCTAACACATTGTGCATTTACTACATACTAGCATTGTGTTAAGGCTTTATAAACACGGTGTTAACTCTTAAAAGCATTGTGAGACAGTATTTCCATTTTAGAAGTAAAAAGCAGAGGCCAAGAGAAGTCAAATAGCTGCTTCAAGCACACACAGCAAAAAAAGTGACGATTCTGAGATTTAATTTAGATCTTGCTCAGGATCCAAACATTGTAGCCACCATATTCATTACTACAATGGTATTTCTAGTTCTAACATCCTAAAATTCTTTGACGTCCTTGTTGGTGAAAAAAAGGGGAGATGAGGTAGAAGTGAACTTAGGTGATCTGGGTCAACTTTGGGTTCTATTCTGTAAGTTCAGAATGAATTTAGGAGTTACTGGGTATCTTAGCCAGCTTTATATCCCTGTGACTGAAAAACCTGACAAGAACTACATAGAGGAAGAAATGGTTTTGGGGGGCTCATGGTTTCAGAGATTCAGTCCATGGTTGGTCAACTCCATAGCTCTGGGCTTGCAGTGAGACAGAACATCATGGTAGAAGGACATGGCAGAGGAAAGCGTCTCAGGACATGGCAGTCAGGAAGTAGAGAGAGCTGTGCTCACCAGGGACAAAATATAAACCCCAAAGACACCCCCCATCTAGTGACCTAAACTGTCCAGCCACACCCTACCTGACTACAATTACCACCCAGTCAATCCATATCAGTGGATTAACCTTCTAATTTCATAACCTAATCGTTTCACCTCTGAACATTCTTGCATTGTCTCACACATGAGCTTTTGGGGACAACTCATATCTAAACCAGAACACTGGGACCAGCCATTTTTTCAGTCAGTGGGTACTACTGAGTTCTTTCTGTACAGCAAATACTATACCACATAGTATGGAGTTAGGGGGGTGAATTTGTGTCCACCTTTCTCTTGAGAGATGGAGATCGAAATGAAGACCAGAGCTTGAAATCCAGTTCCAGCTGAGAAGCGAGGAATTTTAATACAGGTCTGACTGTCCCCTTTGTAATAGGGCACTAACAGGCAAGTAGGGGACAAGCTGAAGACATACTATTGCCCCTTACTCAGTAACGTAAATTGTAATGACAGAGCTCATGGACCCTGCAGCCAAAGGGACTGGTTTTAAATGTTGGCTCCACTGGTGTACTAACCGAGTGACGTGAGTGACGTCATCTCTGTGAACCTCCATTGGCTCCTCTGGAAAACAAGAATAAGAGCATTTTCCTGTATTCATTTCCTGTGGTTGCTGTAACAAATTGCCATAAACCTAGTGGCTTAAAATGACTGGAATGTATTCTCTCATAGTTCTAGAGGCCAGAAGTTGGAAACCAAGTTGTTAGCAAGGACATGCTCCCCCCAAAGGCTCCAGAGGAAAAGCCTTCCTTGCTTCTTCCAGCTCCTAGTGGCTCCTGAGAGGTCTTCTGACAGTATCACACCATGTCTGCCTGCACTTTCATGAGGACTTCTCCAAAACAGTGTGTGCGTCATTTTCTTTGTCTCATAAGGACACCGTTGTTGGATTTAGGCTGTCCTAATCTAGTATGATTGCTCTTGATGTTTACCTTAATTTTATCTACAAAGACCCTCTTCCCAAATGCGGTCACATTCTGAGGTTTAGCATGGATATTTTTGGAGGACGCCATTCAGTCCTCTCCACCACCTCAGAGGACTGTCATGGGGAGTAAAGGGCGTCATGCAAGTCAAGCATTCGGTGCAGGGTCTACTACTTAGCAAATGCTCACACTCACCGTGTGCGCTCTGTGTATATCACTGTTTTGTTATTTACTACATTAGTCAAAGGTTTCATTGTTTCACCAAATGAAATAGTAACATTTTTTACTCTTTTTAAGTCTTCTAATTTGCTCAATTCTAATTTTCTCTATTATTTCCTGCCTTTTTCTGACCTTTCTGGTTGTTATTCTTCTGGGCCATGCTTCCTCTGAGAATTTTGCATGTTAGGGTATGTGTGTGTATATATGTATATGTACATATACATATACACACATAGAGACAGAGAGAGATATATAGATTGTGTTATGTGTGTGTGTGATGTTATATCCACATTCTAATAGGCTTTTATAGGACATAGGGGCACGGGTAATTCTACCAGCTCTGCTTCACTGTCCCTATTGAATTAGGCAGGTTTTCCCAGCAACCAGTTCATACCAAGTTCATACCAAGTGGGTATGTTGCTCATCTTGTAGAATTGGGTGATTTTTTTATTTGTTGTTCAGAATGATTTTTCCCTGACACTTCTTTATGGTGTCATACTGATCAACTTTCATAAATGACTCATATATTCTTTTTATTGGTGTGCTGTAATTACGTAATAGTGGGATTCACTGTGACTTATTCATACATGCACATAATTTGGTCAGTTTCATTGCCCTGTTCCTCCCCTGCTCCTCTCCCGCTTCCTCCCTGATCTCCTTCCTCTTCCTCTTCTGCTCTCCCTTCTATTTTCATGAGATCCCTTTTCCTCCTTTTGACCCATAGATTCTTAGGATACTTGAAAGGTATGAAGTTCAGATTCTTTTTCTCCCTTCTTATTCTTTCTGCTCATGTCTCCCGCTCAGATGCCACTGTCTTTCCAGGCCTATGCTCTGCCACTTGCTCGGGATTCTGCTTCCTCGGGAAACCCTTGCAGCTCTACCCTACCTGTCCTCACCCTCATCCCAGCTGGTGTGCAATGAGTGGGTTGATCTGTGTCCCAGCAGCACTGGGCCCTCACCCAGGCCTTGGACTCTACACCGGTCTTTCAGCAGGTCCTTAGGACTCTGATTTGGAGTTGAGCCTTCTTAGGATCCAAGTGGGCTCTGAGCTCCAGACTGAGCTCCCAGATCGGTCTGGCTAAGTGAGACGGGCACTCCAAGTACCTGCTCTGGCACTGGAAGCTGGGCTTTGCTGGGCTTAGCCAGACTGGACAGTCAACGGCCCACTCCAAACTTTTACTTCCTCCCCAGCAGTGCCGACTTCTCCAATGGAAGGCAAGCCAATGAACACACGGAAGGAAAGGCTGAGCTGTTTATTGCAAAGTTAGATCGGCAGCTTGGGAAGCAAGGAAGCCGTCAGGCTCCAGACGGCCCTTCTGTAACAGGAATCAAAGAACCATGGGAGGAAAGAGAAAGTGGTGTGAAGGCTGGGAGTGTGGCCTAGGACACTTGCCTAGCATGTGGAGACCCTGAGTTCCATCCTAATACTGTAAAAAAAAATGTGGAGGAAGGAGGGAGAGATGGTGGAGGGTAGGCAGGAAGGGAAAGGGGCAGGTGAGCTGATGTACATGAACAGCCACTTCTTCCGGCTGCTCTTCTGCTCCTAGGACTTGCCCTCTCAAGAAAACCTGTGGTGTCACCACCTCTCCCTGGGAAGTGCTGGCAACACATTCCCTAGGCTGAGACCTCAGGTGCCACAAAGCAATTCTAAGAACCTAGAGTATCCTCGGGCCTTTGCAGCAGTCTGTCTGTCTGAGAAGCTGGGCCCAAGTCAGTAGCAGAAGGTCCTTTGCTCATCCAGTCCTCTGCCCTGGAAGGAAGTGCAGAAGCTGTCTTGTCCTCAGACCAGAATGGGGCAGCTGAGGGCATAGGGGCAGCTGCGATGCTAGCAGTTCTGCTTCATCGTCCCTTCAGGATTAGGCGGGTTTTCCCATCTCCAATGAAGAGCCTACCAAAAAAAGAAAAGAAAAGAGGGCGCCATGAGGTCCCTGAGCCCCTGCAGGAAGGGCCAGTCTTTCGTCCTGCCTCCATGCCTGGAATCTCGGATCTCTTCCTGAGCCTTTCCAGCCTTAGCAGGACCCCTCTGGGGAGAGGGAGACAGTCTCCTCTTTGGTTTCCGGGTTGTGCTCACTGCCACCATTCTGAAAGCAGCAGAAGAGAGAGCCACAGGAGGATCTGGAGGTCCCTGGGCGGCCGAGGGCAATAGTGTGGGCAGGCTAATCAGCCCAGCCCACGGCTGTCCCCTCCCAGACAGTGATCCCTGCTCCACCAGGGGCAGAAGAAACAGGATGCGAGAAGAGAGCCAAGGGCAGATCAGGCAGGACAGGAGATCCTGGCTTGGTCTGCCTGCAGTCCACCTATCCTCCTGATAATATCAACCCGATTAGCAACTGCACGATTCTGGGGAGCTCTGTCTACACTGAACTATGTGAATGGTGCATCCTGGCATGATGCCCCTGGGCATCTGAGCTTGTACGACAGCCCTGTGGGGAACTGCTCATCCCCTAATCCTGACCCTGCTGCAGTCGCTCAGGTGATCAGGCTCTGCCCCACTCCAGGGCCTACACAGCTCATCCTGTGGACACAGCCACTAAGAGTTCAGTCCTCTAGGCCACAGTGATTGGTTCAGAGGCAGACGCGCATGCTGGGCCAGCCCACACCAGTGACCATCAGACACTGGGTTCTCACTGGAGCTGTTGTTCCACCTCCTCTGGAGTAGCCAAGCTGCCAGAGCATAAGTGCAGAGTGGCCAGTGGGCAGCTGTGCCTCAGCTGGAGAGCCTGTCTCAGCATAGAGCAAAGTGGAGCCCAGGAGAAAGCCCAATCCTAAAGATCTTGTCTGAGCACCACCCGAAGCCAGCACCAGCTGTGACTTCCCATTCATGGCAACCAGTGAATCCCGCATTATGGAATGGATTCTGGTGACTTGCAACTAAAGGTCCTAGGTAAATACAGACTCTGTCTCTGAAGAAGCTTCCATCTTTCCTTCCCCAAGCCCAAGTGAGAGTCCAGCCCTCCAGCTTGGGTCCCCGGGAGCCGTTCCCTGGGCCGCACTCCTACCTAATGAGCAGTCCTACAAGCAGGCCAGCCAGGAGTGGGCCCAGCCAGTAGATCCAGTGGAAGCTCCAGTGGTTGGCCATCACAGCAGGTCCAAAGGCACGAGCCGGGTTCATGCAGGCTCCAGAGATAGCACCCCTGCAAACACAGCCGCTCAGGTCGCCAGAGCCCCAGCAGGCCCACTCTCCTCAAATCCCCAAATGGGCCCAGGCCACGGCCCACCCAGAAATCTTCCTATCCTCCCACATCAGGAATTCCTGGGGAGATCCTTGAAAAGGCAGAGACTCTTAGCGCCAAGAAGCCAGAGGCGCGCTCCTTCCTGACGTATGACCTTCCGCTCCTCATGCACTCTTCTACAAGAATGACTGGCAAAGAATTCTTGCTTGGTGATGCCAGGAAATAAAAATGGATTGAGTTCCTCTCCAAAGTTCATAAAGCAAAGTCAGTCCATCATCTACCTGTCTGAGGTCAACCAGCCCTGCGAGGCCAACTGTGACCTTTGTTTACCCTCTCGGTGTTCCCAGCCCCACTATATGGAGAACTCTGTGTTTCCCTGAGGTGGAAGTGCCCATCCCAAAGGTGGTCTGCAGCAGTAGATAAGAAAACGCCTACGGAGCCCAGGCCTCAGCAGTCGGTGCACCAGTGTGAACTGTGGCCCAGCACCACACTTGGGCCCGGAATCCCTAGAGGGACCACTCCACAGGGGCATCTTTACCCCCAGCTGGGATCCTGAAGACCTCATCCCACCTGTGCCAAGGTCAAGATCCAATAAGCTTGCAAGTGGACCAAGTGCCACTAGGGGGCAGCAAAGCACCACTTGACACACACCATCCCAGGTCCTAGACTACCTACCACTCCTGACCCTGGAGAAAGGCTGGAGTTGGCTCTGTGTCCAAAAGAAAGGAAGAAGTTGGACGTCAGGAAGAGGCCCTCTCGTCCCCTTCAGCAAACATGGGCTCTTGTTCTCGATCTCTCACTATAAGTGACTTGCCACTGCCCAGTGACCTTAAATAAGTCATTCTGTCCTCTGAACCACAGTTTTCCTCATCTGTAAAATGGGAGTCATCGCTGATCCAACCTTGTCTCCTTAATGCCTTCCCATGATTACCAAGAGACAAAATAGGACACACAGGTTTTATATGCCTGAGCCCACAGCCTGCAGGGATGTTATTCACGCTACAACAAATTAGAAAACTTTGCTTTACAAAGATTCAGATTTCTGACTTTCCTTGAATGGAATTGGAAGGGTTGTCCCAACATCACACTGTCACAGTCATAATTGACCAAAGCCTCCCAGTTACCGCAGACCCCACTGCTCCCTGTTGCTGCCCAAAGCCAACCTACTGCCCCCATCTGTGGCACCTTCCTGGCCCCCACTGGCAATTGACATGTGACCCACAGGCCTGATCCCCTGAGGTCTGGCCCAGATCGGGACACGATAGTCCCAGTGCTGAGGGACACTCACCCCGCCAGGATATCCACAGTGACGGAGAAGCCAATGCAGAACGGGGCCAGAGGGCCCCGCGTCTTCTCATTGATGGCGCCCATGCAGACGGCCAGTGCCAGCAGCGCTGTCAACAGGATCTCCAGCCCCAGCGCCCCGGCCACCTGCCCCTGCTCCTGGACTGTCACAAAGGCCGCCCCAGACGCATTCCAGAACCTCTCCTCAGGACTCACCACCTGCAGAGAAGACACTCAGCCTCACAGGGGACCGAGGGAAGCTGGGAGCCGAGCAGAGGGGGCCTACGAGGCAGGCCTGCCCACCGGAGAGCAGGAGGGTCCAGGCTGCTTTCTACAGACAGGGAAAGGTCTGAGCCTCAGTGGAGGCAAGCGGAGGCCAGGGCAGGGCAAGACAGTGAAATAAGACTTGAAACCAGAGTCTGGACTGGTCCAGGCTGACAGGGCTCCTCTCCTCCCCAGCACACCCGCACACAGGCACCACGCAAGCTGCACACCTTTAAGAATCCCTGGTTGACTGAGACTTCAGGGCAAAAGGAGAAAGAGGAGGGAGGAAAGGAATCCCCCATGGAGCTGTGTGTAGAATCGTGTGGCTCAGGCGGGGTGCAGCTCAGTGGTAGCACGCTTGCTTGGCATGCTCGAGTCCCTGGACTTCATCCCCAGCACAAAGAAAAACAATCTGCAACCAAGAGGGAGAGCTAGCCTTGACTGAATGAGAGGATTTTTTTTTTTTTTTTTTTTTTTTGGTGGGGGGACCAGGGATTGAACCCACAGTCACCTAACCACTGAGTCACATCCCCAGCGCTTTATTTTGAGACAGGGTCTCACTTAGTGGCATAGGGCCTTACTAAGTTGCTAAGGTTGACCTTGAACTTGGGATCCTCCTGCCTCAGCCTCCCCAGTCACTGGAATTAGACAGGTTCTACCACACCCAGCTGGGTGGGAGGGTTTCAGACATAAATTGAGCATCAGTTCCCACTGAAGGCAACTAAGTTTAAAGACAGGCAAAGTGAAGAACACAGAAGTGTTCACTCAGAATTTTCTCCAAGAGGATAACCATATTCACCCTGTGTCCTCAGCCAGATATCATCCACACAGGGTGTGAGATATGTATAGAATGAAGAAATGAATGAATAAGTGAATGAATGTAAAAACCATTACAACTATCCAAATCTATTCCAAAGCCAGAAATAAGCTTAGGAAGAGAAATGTCAAGCCCTGAAATTGCTTAGACAAATTCTGTCCAGGGAAGAGCTGTGTCCACCCATGAATGGAAGAAGGTAGGTTTGGAGAGAACCAAAGGCCCATAAAGTGTCCCCAGTAGAAAAGGGCCACCAATTCCACTGACAGACATAAACCAGGGTTGAGCATTTCCCAACTCCCCCATCCCTGCACCCCCCAGCAGTCATAGGAGCCAGCCCGGCTAGCCCGTCCCCCTTGGGGATCACCCACCTTGGCCAAGGCGGCCCCAATCAGTCCCCCACACAGCTGGGAGATCCAGTAGGGAAGAAGCATGATCACGTTGAGGCCTCCGATCAGCATGGCTGCCAGTGACACCGCAGGGTTGAAGTGTCCACCACTGTACCCCACAAAAGCAAGGGGAATCATGAGGCCAAGATCTAGGGCTGACCACAGGCTGTCTCCCGAGAGATCTGTCCCAGCCAGTCCCCCAGGCTGACTTCACAGGGCGAGTCAGTCCAGACCCTGGCCCAAAGACTAGTACACCAAATCTCTCCCCTTTTCCCTGAGGTGCCAGATGCTAGGGCAAAGGGTCAGGGGAGGTGGAAAGGAGGACCTACCCCTAAGCCAGCCCCAGGATGACCCTAGAGGAAGAACCGGTAGGGAGACCTAGACCGGATCAGGGCTCCCTCCAGCCATTCCAACACCCGGCCCCAGGTCAGACTGAGAGGCCAGACTCCAAATCAGTAGCCCAAGAGAGGGACCCTGCTTCCCCCTATAGGTAGCCAGGTCCCGAATAAGAGCTCATGATTGGTTGAACTGCTTAGCCAATAAAACCCTGTTTGATCTGCAAGTGTGATGAGTATAAAATTGAGATTAGTTCAGGCAGGAAATGGCACTGAGGATCGGGGATAGGGTCAGAGTTCATGATCAGGTTAGGAACTGGGAGTTTGGGATGTGATTGAGAGAGGGACAAGTCGGGGTCAAAGGGCAAGTCTAACTGGCTGCCCCTCCACTGATCACAGTAAAGAGCCCTCTTTTTACCAAAATGCATGTTCCACCCAGGCTCCAGAGCCAGGAAGCCCCCAGCCCCTACGACTCCATCAGGGTCCTCTCTAGTCCCACTCCAAGAAGGAACTGTTCCAGGAATGGATACTGCCATAAGAGTGAAAGCAGCCCAAGACCCCCAAGTCACACAAGAGTCAAAGTGCCCCACAAATGTTAAGAGCCCACCAACGAGCCTGCTTGCTCCCCAGTGGACCCAGGGAATCGAGCTGAGGCTGGACAAGGACCTTAGCTCTGGGCAAAAGGACCCTGTCCAGCACCCTAATGCCTCAACACCAGCTGCCCCCAACTTGTCTGGCCCAGCGTGACAGCCAGGTCCCCAGGGAGCTTCAGATTCAGAAGCACCAGTGGATGCTCAGACGCAACTCAGGAAGAGAGGCACCCTGGCCCACGTGGCTTCAGACAGGTGAAGTGGGAGTGGAGGAGTCCATGCCCCAGTCCACTGCTTCTCTTCTACCTGGGCACCTGGCCCGCATGGCAGGGAAGAAACTACTACTCAGAGCAAGGCTCTGGCCAGGACAGGTGTAGGTACCTGAGGACCCCATGCATTCCCTAGACCAGGTTCACACCCCTAACAGTGAGCCAATCAAGACACGTTCTTAGTTCTTTCAGTCATTGTTTACTTGGCAAATATTTAATGAGCACTCACTACGTGCCAGGTGCTGTGCTGGGTGCTTTCCATACCTTATCTTGGATTCAGTCAACAACCTCAAAGTCTGTACCTGGCGCGCAGGAAGAGCTGTATAAATATTCATCAAAAAATAAAACAGTGACTGAATAGAAAGAGACGCTCTGTGGCAGGCCGAGAGATGTTCCCAGCCAGACTGGCCTGGGTTCACACCCAGCTCTGCTGAAGAGCCGTGTGGCCTTGAGCAAGTTATGTGACCTCTCAGGGCCTTGATAGTCTCTCCCTGACAGGGCTGTGGTGAAGACATGATGAACGAATGTGTGTCTAGCACACGGCGCTGTCTGTAGTTTGTACTCAACAAACATCACTATCATGATCGTCTACACACGCACCGCTGCACACAGAGAAGTTCAGTGGCGTGCCAGGCCACCCAGCCAAGAAGTGACAGAGGTCGTATTCAACCCCAGGTCCACTGAAAGGAGGATCAGGCGCTTTCATCCCAGCCTCAGCCTCCCTCGGACATTTAGAGAGACGGCAGATTTCTTTTTCCATTCTGGTTTCCCCAGAAACAGCATTCCAGCTTCCTCATCTATTTCTTGAGTGGAATTAAATACAGACCAACCATGTCGCACCCTGCCAGGTGTCCCTGGCAGGATAGCTATCATTACGATGACCCCTGCCCTCAGCCCTGCCAGGGAGCACCCATCCCAATGAGAGCTGAGCAGCAGGGCACCTGCTGCTCCAGGCACCTGTGTACCCAGCGGGAGGACAAAGCCCCGGTTCCTCTAACCTATCTCCTAACAGTAACGGAGACAGCAGTCAGCACTGAGTGAGTGTCTCAGACGTGACAAGCCCTTCACGTTCTCACGTCTGGGCTCTGGAGCCCGACCACTTAGACTTGACTCCCAGCTCCTCGGCTTCCCAGTCCTATAGCCTTGAACAGGTGCGTACGTGGTCTTTCTCTTTGAGATGTAAAATGGGGGAAATAATAGGACCTACCCCAAGGGGTCGACATAAGGATTGAAGGATCAATATCTGAAAATGCTTAGCATAATGCCAGCACATGATCAGTCATGTGTCCATATTGGCCTGAAAGAAATCTTTTAAGAAGTGTATCATGCCCATTTCAGAGGTGGGAATGGGTCCTAGCGACTCGCCTAAAGCCACAGAGCTTGCGGTCTGCAGAGTTACGATGGGCCGGCAGGCTGACCTCCCGCCCACTCCATTCCTTGCCACCCTGAGCATGTGCTCAAGGGTCCCTGCCAAGAGCTTTGCTCCGCACCCCACCCCAGCTCCCCAAGGCAGCCCCAGGCCGGCGGCTCAGAATCGGTCTCACCTGATGTTCCCCAGCGTGGCGATGATGAGCCCCAAGGCCAGCCCGTGGGCCAGCGCCGGCTGCAGCCGCCCAGTGTCCGGCCCATTCTCAATGACAGACAGGCACCCAATGAAGATGAAGAGGGCAGAGCCCAGCAGCTCCACCAGGCAGGGCTGCACGAACCGCTCGAACCAGGACCCACGACTCCGGCTGCTCATGCTGGGCTCCTTCACCTTGCCACCGCCAAGCTCAGTGTCACACATAGGCGCCTGCCGCAGGGCAGAGGGGAGAGGAGGTACAGGTGGGAGACGAGCCAGACGGAGGCCCCGTACCCCCGACCTGGAACGCATCCCCCCCACCTGCCAGGCCAGGGCAGGAGGCGCGGCCAGGGCTCACCTCCCCAGACATCAGCGAGAGCCGGCGCAGGGCCTGGGACCGGGCCAGAGCTGCTGGGAAGCGCGCCTGCCGTCGCTCAGCTTATCTTCTGGGCAGGACCGCGGATCCCGCTACGGGCTCGGCCTCTTTTAAAGGGTGGCAGAAGCTCCCTGGAGGTGTCAAGAGAGCAGTAAAGCCTGGGTGGGAGGTGGCCCTGAGGCCCAGGGAGGAAATTTTTTTTTATCTCAACAGGACTGGGTGGGTGGGGGTGGGGGAGGTCAAGGATTGCTGGGCTTTCTGCCAAGCAGGGCAAAGTGCTGGGTGCTGGGTGCTGGCCGGCTTGCATCACCTGGGGCTCTCACTGCAGCCCTGCTCAGTAGGAGACGAGGGCTCGGCACCCGGTCCCCGTGGTCCAAAGGCAACAAGCCTATGTACACAGTGCAAGGAGGCCCCACGGGGTGGGAACCACACCTGCCAAGTCACAGATTCCATGATTCCATGGACATCTTCTACCTGAGCCCCAGACCCTGCACTCACCCTCAAGGCCTGATCCCAGATCAAGTGTGTCAAGGAAGCTCCCCACGGACGGAGGCAGCAGGGACAATGTGGCACCCGTGGACTTCGGAAGCAGGCGGCCTGGACCTTTCTGCTTTGTTTTGCTTTTCCCGGGGGGCTGGGGTTGAACCAAGGCCTCGGCATGCCGGGCACACACTCTACCACCAGGCCCCAGCCCAGCACACACGGCCTGGGCTTAAATCCCCGCTCTGCATGGAACTCCCCTGGGAACCTTGAGCAACCTTGTTGCTTAGCCTGTCTGCACCTCATTCCTGCATCTCCCAATATCATAGAGTCCTTCTGAGGCTCAGGTTAGGATCTATTAACTGCTCAGGACAGTGGCAGTCCCACAGTGAGCACAATACCAGGGTCCGGTCATTGGGAATAAGCCAATAAAAATGGTCTAGAAATACTAGCATCCAGTAATCTAAAATACACAGAGAGGCGTCATTACTATTAATGGAGCACCTTCTACGTGCTGACTGCTGGGCTAAGGACCCTAAAGACATTACCTCATTTTGACCTCACAGCTCTATAAGGTAGGGGTAAAATGAGTTTCTCATTTTACAGTCTTTTATGATTGTTAACTCATGGGCCGTCATAAAAGGACATTGTGATTCGACTTTTATAAGGTACCTAGAATAGTCACTTTATAGGTACAAAGAGTGGAACGAAGGTTCCCGGGTCCTGGAGGGGAGAGAGAATATGGGGTGTTCATGTTTAATGGGTACTGAGTTTCTGTTTGGGAAGACGAAAGTGTTATGGAGATGGATGACAGAGACACCTGCAAAGCAAAGCGAATGTACTTATTGTCACTAAACCGTACACTTGGGAAATGGTTACAATACTAAATTATATGTTGTACATAATTTACCACTACTGGAAGAAAAAAATACTTTGTAGGCTCAGTCACTATATTCCACTACCTTGAATGGATGGATGGATGGATTGTTGGATGGATGGATGAGTGGACGGATAGATGGATGGATGGATGGATGGAGTGGATGGAGTGGATGGATAGGTGGATGGATGTTGGATGGATGGGTGATGGATGGATGGATGGATGGATGGATGGATGGATGGATGGTTGGATGGATGATGGATAGATGGATGATGGATGGAGTGGATAGGTGGATGGATGTTGGATGGATGGATGGATGATGGATGATGGATAGATGGATGATGGATGGAGTGGACGAATCAGTGGATGTTGGATGGATAGATGGATGGATGATGGATGAATGATGGATGGATGATGGATGGATGGAGAGAGAGAGGGAGGAAGAAAACAATGTAAGATAGGTTTTCTTCATTTATTCAACAAATACTTAAATAGCCACTATGAGTCTGTCACTCTTCAAGTTGGCTAAAGATGAAGCACTAAAAAAGAAAGGGAAAGATTTTGCTCTGTGTTCGTAGCTATTGTTTGAGTGTTTGTATGAGAGGTAGGTGAAGAACTAACGTTAGCAATAAGGGAGTTTTAATGATAATTTTTCCATTTTGGACAGCTCACACACTTGCAACCCTGTGCGAAGTCTGCTGCCTCCATTCGCCACAACCCTAGGAGATATGTTTGGTACTCATTATCCCCATCTTTAGATGATAAAAATGCAGCACAAAGAAGCTAAAGAACTTGCCCATAGTTGTGTAGATTAAAAGTATCTGCTTTGGGACAGAAGTGGACAAGGGCTTGACAGCCTGGCAACTGCCTCATCAGCCAGGAGCCTCAGGAATCGAGGCCTCCCTTGAACATCTATGCATCCCAGAAGTTTCAGGACCTGCTGTCTTGCAGATTATCTCCAGTTCTGTTCTCTCCCTCCTCCTAGTCCACAGAACACTGTGTGAAACGTTCCTATGCTTTCTTCCCCGCCCCTGTAAACAGCTACATCCAACCCTCCACTTCCGCATCTCCTGCATCCTTTGTGCAGGCCCTTCTACTGGGACTTCCAGGACAATGCTCTCCTGTTTTCACCCAGGCCTTTGTCACTTCTTGCTCTGAAAAATCAAATTAACATTCATCATACGCCTGGCAGAAATGAGGCCCTGCTCTGGACGACTCAGCTCACTCTCTCGATCAGTATCGACAATAGCCTGCTGGTATCCTCACATCACAGGCAGGATCTCCCTGCTAGCATCGTTATAACTCCTCAGCTAGTCTCCTGGTCTCACCCAATTTTCATTTATCTGTTTCACACTGGAAGCCAGCAGGGTACAATTGAGCACTTGAATCCAGATTTGGGGATCAGAATGCTCAGGCGCACTCACTGCCTGTTCTGTCAGTCTGTCTCCGGTTCTGTAAAGGTGGACTAACAATGCACAGGTCTGTTTGATGGCTGAAATGAGAAAATGCACGTAGCACAGGGCTAGAACCCAATAAATCCAGAGCAAGAACCCAATAAATAGTAGCCATTGTTATGATTTGTTTAGGGTAAATGAATATCCCCTTGCTAGAACAAATATCTCCCTCAACATTTCAGTACCTTAGCATAATAAAAATTGATCCATTGTTCACACAACCGTCCATAGCAGGCTGTCCACCAAATGGTGACTCAGAATCAGCCTACTTCCCTCTTGGAGATCCACCACTAAGATCCTTGGATCTTAGGGATCATAGGGAAAGAGAATACAGAGGGTCAGCAGGACGTTGCTGTGGGCAAGGCCTAGAAATGGCAAGTATCCCTTCCAACCATTCCTGATGGCATAGAACTTGGTCACATGGTTTCATCTGACTGTAAAAGAGGCTGAGAAATGTAGTCCAGCTGTGTGCACAGGAGGAAAAAGAAAGGCATGGTATGAATATCAGGAAATTTCTGCCTCACGCTACTTGCGGTTTCCCAGACTTCCATCTAATTGAGTTACAACAATTCAGTGGCTCCAATGGTTTCCGGGCAAAACCAAACTCCCTTGGCTCAACACAGACCCCCAAGTCCTAGCCCAGATTCACTTTCTGCCACATGAACCCCATGCAATTTAATAGATAAGTTATACACCCTGAGCCCTCCATGGTTATGCCCCTCTCTCCATTTGGAGTATTCTCTTGTCCTCTTGGCCAACTTCTCAAATCTTAGATCACCTATCATATCCTCCCTGGTGCCTGGGGCAACTAGATATTAATCCTCTGGACATGCTTCTCCCTAAACTAGAAATAAAATGGATTCCACAACTCCCAAACCAGTGAATCTCCAGAGGACATCTGAATGTCACTCAGGTAAAGCAGCATATTTCTACTACCTGAGAATTTTTGTATGGCCCTGTGTCCCCATACACAACGTACTGGCCATTCCAAAGTCACTGGAACACCTGGTAGGTTAGGGAGACAGTGTTTTCCTAAGGAATTCTTTGGTTGTAAACTTTCCAGTCCTCTGATCTCTGGTTGGCATGACTAAGGCCTCTAATCTTCATCCCTGTTCATATGGCAACAGTTCAAGATGTCTCCACAATCCACTGCCAGGTCCAGACGAAGTCTAAACGATGTCACATTTTTCCGTGGCATATTACCCTTCCCCCATTTCTTTCATTGGCAGCTTCTTGCAAGTGCAAGAATATAGTGCTGGTGCTGTGGCAGCCATCTTGAGACCATGAGGTGCAATTTACCAGTGGGTGAATCCTTGATGACATCACCAAGCCACCAGACCAACCCCCAGACCATCTACTCCAGGCTTCTTAAATCAATCTGCAGGAGTTTTTCAAAATGGCAGACTAGAGGAGATGGCTTTCCTGGCTGCTTCATGGAGTGAAATCAAGAAAGCAGACAGGCAACTTCTCAGAAAGGTGGGTGAAACAAAAGTGAGAAGGAGGGGACTTTACTGGAATTTAAAACTGGACGTTCAAAGCAGATCAGAGACTCGAGAGGTTGGATGAAATAATATGAGGAAGAAATCTCCAGTGGCACAGTCACTGCTGCAGCCAGGCCAGAAGCACCAACCAAAGTGGTCCTTCCACAAGCAAAGTGGAGGGATAAGTATTAAAGGAACCCACATTTTTTAGGAGAGCTGAGACATGTCTGCGTACAGAGCATTTTGAGATCAAGGACATTGCATGACTAAACTGAAAGATGCACTGCACAATATCCTTGTGAGGGAAAGAAGCCACCATCTCTCCAGGAGAAGCGTGGAGGACAAGACAGAATCATTTTGCAGTCGTGGTATGGGAGCTGGCAGCTGAGGGAGCCAATTCCTGGCAAACCCAAGTTTGGCCCAAAATATGGGCTCAGTAAACACACATTGCACCCCACAGAGTGTGCTTAAGTGACCAGGAGAAAATCAAACATGGAGAGAGGTTTGCACAGGGGATTACTGGTTGTGGAAACCCACCAAGCTCTGCCCCTCCCACTCTAACCCAGCTGCTTGCAGGACCAGGACATCTAACAGGGAACTCAGAAGGGCAGAGGTAGAAGAGATTGGAGACTGAACCCAAGACCAGGAAATGTGGGGTCTGCAGGTGACTTAGGGGACTAAGAATTGGCTCCTCCACTACACGAGTGGAACTCAGGAGAACCCTGGGGTACAATCTTCCAGTATGGACCAGCAATTACTGGGCCCTGGAGGTGCATGGATTTAAAAATATCCAGATCTATTGGCATTCAGTGAAGAGCCTGGAGCCTGCCTAAGCCTAAACCCTGCCTTAGGAACTCTGCCTACGGGATTACCTCTGTCACTCCAGCAATCCGGAGGGTAGAGCATCATGCTAAAACTGCTGAGAAGAGAAGCTGAGAAACTTTTGAACTCCAATGGAAAGAATTCTTAAACTTTTCATGGAGATTTTTTTTCTTTTTTCTGTTTAATTATGACCTTAATGACCCATGTACATTTATATATATTCATATTTGTTTTATTCTCATTTCTAGCATTTTTGAAGCTAGTTATTTTTCATGAATCAGTTTTTTGAGGAATAGGATGTCTGATTAGTATAAGTTAGTTTTGTGTTGTATTCTTTTATTTTTATTTTTAATTTTTAAAATTTTTACTTTTATATATTTTTCTCTTACCTGTTTCCCCTGATTCTCTTTCTCTTTTCTTTGGAAACAGTCAATCTCTATGGTTTTCTTTCACTCTTTCTTTAATTTTTTTTTACTTCCATCTTCTCTCCACCTCTCTCATAATTATCACATCCTATATCACTTCTGTTCTGTCTACTATTTGAAATTTTAAACCATTTTCGCAAACTTACTGTTTTTATTGTAGGCAATAACTGATCACATCATTTTTGTTTATTGAAATAATTAACATAGTAGATGGCATAGTAGGAGCTATTTGGTCTGATACTGTATATCATTTGCATTGGTCATTATTATCAGTCTCCCCTAAATAGTGAGGTACTTGAAACTGTCAGGGACACTACAAGCCCACAGGGTAGAAACTCTACTGCCTCAGATTCATACTGTTAGATGAGTAGACACACAAATAACATAAAAAAGCAAGGGAACAAATCACCCCAAACAAACCAAGATACTTCAATAACAGAATCTAATTACACCACAGTGGAAGAAATGTCAGAGAAGGAATTTAAACTGTACTTAGTCAAACTGATCTGCAAAGTAAAGGATGATGTAACAAGTAAAATCAGAGAAGAAAATACAGGAAGTGAAAGATCACATCAATAAAGAGATAGAAAAATCAAGCAGAAATCCTCAAAATGAAGGAATCAATAAACCAAATTAAGAATTCAATAGAAAGTTTCAACAACAGATCAGATCACTTGGAAGACAGAGTTTCAGACAATGAAGACAAAATATATATAATTGTGAAAACAAAGTTGACTGCAGAGGAAAGATGTTAAGAGACCATGAACAGAACTTCCAAGATATATGGTATAACATGAAAAGACCAAATTTAAGACATATCAGAATAGATGAAGGCTCAGAGATACAAACCAAAGGAATGCACACTTTTTTCAATGAAATAATATCAGAAGATTTCCCAAACCTAAAGAATGAAATGGAAAATCAAATATAGGAGGTTTACAGGACCCCAAGTATACAAAATTACAATAGACCCACACCAAGTCACATTATTATGAAAATACCTAACATACAGAATAAGGATAGAATTTTAAAGGCTGCCAGACAAAAATGGCAGGTAACATTTAGCAGGAAACTAATCTGGATATCAACTGATTTCTCAACCCAGACCCTCAGAGCTTGAAGGTCACAGAATAACATATACCGAGCTCTGAAAGAAAATGGATGCCAGCTGAGAATACTATGCCCAGCAAAATTAAGCCTCAGAACTGACAATGAAGTAAAACCTCCCATGATAAACAAAAGTTAAAAGAATTTACAACTAGGAAGCCTGAACTACAGAACATTCTCAATAAAATATTTCATGAAGAAGAAATGAAAAATAAAAGTGAAAACCAGCAAAGGGAGGAGCTACACTAGAAGAATAATGAATCAAAGGAGAAACTAATTCAAAGTAAAAGCCATATAAACCAAAATGACTGGCAATACAAATCATTTCTTAATAATAGCCTTGAACATTAATGGCCTAAACCCATCAATCAAAAGACACAGACTGGCAGATTGGATTAAAAAATAAGACCCAACAATATGCTGTCTTCAAGAGACTCACCTCATAGGCAAAGACATCCACAGACTGGGGAAAAAACATATCACTCATATGAATTATGTAAACAAGCAGGGGTTTCCATCCTCATATCAGAAAAAGTAGAAATCAAGCCGAACTTGGTCAGAAGGGACAGAAAGACATTTCATACCACTTAAGGGAATTATACATCAACAAGACATAACAATCATAAATATTTATGCCCCAAACAATCTACGCACATCAAACAAACCCTTCTCAGTTTCAAGAATCAAACAGATCACAATGCAATAATATTGGGTAAAGTTAACATGCCTCTGTCACCACTGAATAGATCCTCCAAACAAACACTAAACAAAGAAGCCACAGAGGGGCTGGGGTGTGGCTCAGTGGTAGAGCGCTTACCTAGCACCTGTGAGGCACTGGGTTCAACCCTTGGCACTACATACAAACCAATAAAATAAAGGTATTGTGTTCATCTACAACTAAAAAAGTTTTCTTAAAAAAAGAAGATATAGAACTAAAGCATACAATTGATAATTTAGACTATATAGACATACATAGAATATTTCATCCATCAATGACTGAATACACTTTCTTCTCAGCAGCACACAGATCTCTCTCTAATATAGATGATGTTATGTGAGCTGTATCTGTTGGAATGCAGTTGTAACCTTAACTTATTTTTAGCATCTGTAGGATTATTTTGATAGCTCCCTTTCCATTGATATTAATTTTTGTGTCCTTGCTTTTTTCTTGACTAGACTTATTTGATTTTTATCAACTTTTCACCGTTTTGTTTCTTCTCTATTTCATATAATTCAGCTCCTACTCCTATTTTTTCCTTCCTACCACCTAATTTGAAAATAATTTGATTGTTAATCTAGCTTATTTTGGATACAGGTACTTCAAGGTTATAAATGTCCATCTGAGTACTGTTTCATCACGGAGATTCTGATATTTTAAGCTTTGAGGATAACTTAGTTCAAAGCACTTCTATTTACTTTTCTTGTGCTCTCTTCCTTCACCTGTGAGATACTTATAAGTGTGCCATTTAATTTTGAAGTAGTTGACATGTGGGAGCGGGGTTCTATATATCTTAGGGTGATTGATTGCTGGTGTAATGAATCATGCAGGAAACACAGTCTGCATGATTTCAAATTTTAAAAAAGTAATAGAAATGCTTTTATATTGATTGTATTGTTACACATGTGTCAAAACATGTCAAAACTGATCAAATTGCACTTCAGTTTTATTTCAATAAGTATGGGGGCGGGGAGTTAAAAAAATTAGTCTCCAGTTTCCAGATTGTGAGTTCCCAGGGAGGCACAGTGAATTCACAAGGGGTTATGGATATTTTAACTTTTCAGAGGAAACAAAATGATGCTCAATATCTGTCAAACACCACGGTAACGACTAGGTCAAGATAGGTGGCAGTTTTAATTGTAGATGCCCCTACATTCCTTTTGATGACATAACATCTCTGTGAAGCAGTCTATACAGCAGATGCCCTGATAAAACCCAAGTATCCCATGAAAATCAATGTGAAAGAAGACACGAGGACAGCAGTGTCGATCTGTCCAACCTGATTCCGCGGCCTGAGAAATCCTGCAGGGCCACAAAGGCACACAGGTCACGGTAAGTAATCACAGTGTTTAAGAAAGTTGTTTAGGAACTTAAGCAAAGCTGCTATTTTATCACAGCCGTTTAAGAAGAAAATCTAAAAGATGTGGTTTTCTTCAATGTACATGTATTATTCAACACTGCATATTATTTTCAATGTATATAATAATTGTATGTACATAAAATGTAGGCATTATTTTTCAATGTATGTGTATTGTTTTTTCAATATCATATAATTCATGTAATTACTTTTTTTTTTTTAATGATTGCTAAGTTGTTAGCACATCAATACAAGTTTTTTGGACTTAACTACTTAATAAACAAACTACCAGGTAACTTTGTGGCCCAGGCACAGAGTGAGCCAAGAAAGTTTGGGAGCCTGTGAAATAAATAATGTGTCCTGCTATTCCAGGTACTTCCGGAGAAGACAGTTCTGATTTCTTTATCATTTCGGTTTGATAATCTCTTCTGGAAACTCACCACCATTTACAATGCAGATACCTGGTGACTCAGGCTGGGGCTGAGATGTGTGCTCTGAACAAGCACAGAAACTGAAAGTGAGCATTTCATTCGCTCCCGAAACTGGCTGTAGGTACTTTCTTCTGAAAGTGTCTCTCTATGGAAATGGCTCTGGGAATGTTTTCAGTGTGTGATCACCAGGAGCCCAGGACAACGTGGCTGCTGAAATGACCCTGGTTTTCACCTTCCTCTGCTTGAATTGCCGGGTTCCTTTGAACCTGACCAACTTCCTGCCTCACAGAAGCAACTGCACCTTCTGGGCTCCCCTGCACTGCCAAGTTCAAAGTGCTGAATGTCTTTCACATTAGAAACCAGACCTGTAGGCTATGTCAGAGCTGTTCACAGCTGGGAAGCTGCTGAACAGAGGAAGCAGTCCGCTAAGTCTCAGCAAGGGTTGATCTGCTGCCATCTGCATGTCTCGAACAATAAACATGGTAGTAAAAATGGCTCCCATTTGCTGAGGACCTACTGGGAGCTTGGCACTACGAACGTATTTTATATGAATAATCGGAATGTTCCCATATCTCCTTTTTCTTTCTCTTTTATCCTTTTCCCTACTACCTAAATTAAATAACTTCTACAAAAGAAGAGATTGAGTTCAGTGGTAAGACCTTGCCTAGCATGTGTGAGGCCCTGGGTTCCATCCCCAGCCATGATGGGAAAAAACAGAAAATGGCCCGTAAATATAAAAAAAAATGCTTAATCTCTTCAGGAGTTGGGGGGAGGGTTCAAATTAAAACAACAAAAGTAACATTTTCACTGAGTGATAGAAATGTTCTTAAAGCAATTAGCATTCAAAGCTTATAGACTATCAAGTCTTTACATGGAGAAAGAAAGATGCTTTATGAGAAATGTCCATCCTGTGTCGAATTGGATGAATCTCATAGACATGGAGCAAAAGAAGTCAGACAGAGAGAGCACACACTGTGGACTACAAAGTTCAAAACCAGGTGAAGCTGACCATCCTACTAGCTTCGAGGTAGTTCTGGTACCAGGCACATGGAGACTATTGGGGTGCTGTCCTCTGTATCTCATGGGGTGGTACTGGCTGCAGGAGAGGGTTCACCTTGCAATAATGCAATAAGTTGTTACAATTTATATGCTTTTCTGTGTGTGTTATACCTCAATAAAAAGTTAAAAATAAAACTATCAATCTGTCCTTTGAAAAAGATCGCTCCTACTCTTCTGGGCCTGATCAAGAAGAAACCCAAAGGTGAATTTATGACACCTGAGAAGAGAATACTGAATTCAACCTCCCAGCAGTCAGCTGTAACATCTTATCACCATGAAATACAAATATAAAAATATGCACAGTTAGAAACTGCCTTTAAAAATCAGCCTTTACTATGCCCTTTATTATTCCAATAATTGAAATTGTTATCAAGGGCAATAAAAGTTAATGACCTGGAAGTCCTCGTCCAGGTCACGTGCCAAGCTCTTAATGCACGTGACCCTACTCACTCCTCACCACAGGGCGATGGGGTTGGCATTGCTCCCATTTTGCAGACAGGAAGCTGGAGTCCAAAGGCCTAGCAACTCACTAGAGGTCATTTACCCTTAGGGTCTGAATGGTTTTATTACTCCAAAGACTGCTTTTCACAGGTAAAGTCTCTCCAGGAGAGGAAAACTACCTATAAACAGAAACCAACAGTATCTTTTGACAGAGTCATTTGATTTCCACAGTAGTCCCCCCTTATCTGCCATTTCAGTTACCATAGTCAGCCCCAGACTGAAACTAATAAATGGAAAATTCCAGAAATAATTAATTCGTAAGTTTTAAATAACTTTAGTCACAGTATATTGTTATACTCATTCTTATTATTAGTTGTTGTTGTTAAATTTTGTCATAGATAGATTATGTGTAGGAAAAAATATGCTAAAACACAGGGTTCAGTAGTAGCTATGGTTCCAGGCAGCCACTGAGGGTCTTTGAAGTATCTGCCTTTGAGGGATCAAGAGGGAACTACTGTATTTTATTTGTAAAAATACACCTTTGTATGAGAAAAATGCATTCCTGGAGCAGAGTCAAGAAATCAATCTTGGCCTTAATTAAGGACCTCCCCCAAATCTCTTTTATTCTCCCCCTTCCCTTTCTCCAAAAATTCCTAACTTCTTCAGAAAACAAATAATCTAGTCAAATGAGAAAAATATGCTTTCCTCAAAAGAAAAGATTTTTTAATGAGCTAAGGAATAAGAAAAATTTGATACATAGGGGGAAAAAAAGTAAACTCAGTCTTAAGATGTTTTGTTTTAGTTTTTGTTTTTATTGGAGTAAGAGTCTAGAAATGAAGAATCTAGGGAAAATCATTCAGAGTGATTATTGTTTTGTTTTAGGGTTTGAACCCAGGGGTGCTTAACCACTGAGCCACATCCCCAGCCCTTTTTTATATTTTATTTTGAGACAGGGTCTCATTGAGTTGCTTAGGGTCTCACTAAGTTGCTGAGGCTGGCTTTGAACTCATGATCCTCCTGCCTCAGCCTCTTGAGCAGTTGGGATTAGAGGCAGCGCCACTGGGCACAGCTAGACCTGTTTTTAAACTATCAGATGGTGGGGTGAGTTTTAAAACCGCTGAGCTAACGCATCCAAACAGAAGCCAGCTGGGTGTAAAACTTTTTTGTTGTTGTTGTTGTTGTTGGAGGTGCTGGGGATCGAACCCAGGGCCTTGTGTTTGCAAGGCAAGCACTCTACCAACTGAGCTATCTCCCCAGCCCTGCATATAAAACTTCTAAAAGAAAATTTTTGTCAACTAAATGAAAATTGTAACTTCTGATCAAATGTGTCTGGTACCTGCAACATGCCTTAAGTGGGGGCACCTTTTGAGAAACACCAAAATGCCAGTTATTCGGTTTTATTTCCAAACAAGACTGTATGATCATATTACACATATTTTTTCAAACAATATACATTCCCCTTCCTTACCCCAATCCCATCTCTGCAAAGCCCAGAAAGTGTTCTGCATGCCAGACTTAACTGACTGATTGACATCTGCCTGTTGAGGTCAGGATGGTTCCCAGGGCGCTGCAGAGAGAGGGGCATCGATTCCTGTCTGTGGTGTAGCTGCACCCTGGGTCGCACCCTGATGTCCCTCTCTTCCTCCCGCAACCTCTGACCTGTTTTGCACATGCCCAGGCACAGAATCAAATCCAAGGCACGTTTATGGCATGGCCCTTTGTTTAAAGGATATTGAGTAAGAGGCTAATTTTAGAAGCATGTATTTATGGGGCAAACTTCATGTGATTCATTAGAACTTAACAAACACTAGGAAGGGACCAAGGAGGGTGGAGGTGAGTGTGTGTGTGTGATGAAGCCCTGGGATGTGTAAGAGGACTTCCCAGGCTAGGGCTCACACCCACGCGCTATCACTGTTTAGGACCGGACAGCTCTGGTGTGGGAATGGTCTGCGCAATGCAGGATGTTTGGCTGCGTCTCTGCCCTCTGTTCTCAAGATGCCAGTAGCACCCTCCACCACTCCATCCAGTCATCATCTGGGGGACAAAATTGGTTGAGACCGTAAGGGGATTTGGATTCTTGGGGGAAGTCTCCTCTTTTTGACACTCTCATGCTGATAGTCAACGTCTCCGTAAGATACTGCTGAGGTCCCTGAACAGACCCAAGCATTCAGGGTGGGAGCTGGCATTTCGGAGATGATCGTCTTCATGTTGGTTCAGAAGTCACTTCTGCCTTGGTGATGGAGATGGAGTACCTCAAGGTGCTCTCCTGCTGTATCCAGCAAGTTCTGACTGACCCCAGGAAAGTTCGAGATGTGTATTTTCAAGAGACCTGGCAGAAGGACTTCCTTCCTCCCAGACTCAGTTATGATGATTTTTCCCTGGTAATGTTTTATTTTGGTAAAATATACCTGGCGTCAAATTCACCATGCTCACCACAATGTAAGTGTTCTGTTCAGCAGCATTAGGTTAGTCCATCATTGGGCGACCACCACCCCCTCCACCTCCAGAACTTTCCATCTTGTGAAACTGAAGTTCTGCACCCCTAAGCAAAGGGTTCACTCCTTTCCAAGTGTCTACTTTCTGTCTCCATGAGTCCGACCATTCCAGGAATCTGACCTACGTGGAACCACACAGCACGTGCCCTTTCTGGTCTGGCTTATTTCCTTTAACATAATATCCTCAAGGCTCAGCCATGTTGGAGCACATATCAAGATTGGACTGCTTTTTGGTAAGTGAATAATATCCCACTGTAGGCACAAAGCACTGATGGCCTTGGGGGTTATTTCCACCACTTCATTACTGTGAATAAATAGTGCTGCTATAAACATCAGCGTAATAATTGTTTTCTTGATTATTTTTTAAAAGTCACCTTTTTCTTTCCTTTGAGTGTTGGTGGTTGGCTTTCCTAACCATCTCTCGCCCTCCCTCCTGTGTTCTCTCTCCAGCTGTCCTTTAATGGATATCTAACACGAGTATCTGCTAAAGATCCGACCCCTCCTTCCTTGGGTGTGGCATCTTGATTTTCTTTGGGGTGACCACCCTTGCTCCACGCTTAGTTCACATGACACTCCTCCCACCACAACCAGCTCCCCGACCTGCCCTCTCCACCCCTTCAAAGCTTGGGCCTCCAGCCCATCAGAGACCATCCAAAAGGCCACACCAACTGGCTCAGGGCTGGGCATGTGGGCCATGTCAGTCCGTTGACAGGCAATTCTGGGCATTTTCTTGGAGATTTCTGGGAGTGAGAAGAGGACACAGACCTGGTACTGCTGGTCGCCATGCTCACATTCTGAGGGCTGAGCCTGAGAAGGGAGCCACTCGGCAGAAAGCAGCTCAGAGGGAGAACAAGGTTTGTGCAGTGCACTGTGCCTTGGGTCCAGCGACGCCTGGTCTTCTCAGGTCTTCTTTCTCAAGCCAGTTGGAGCTGGGGTTTTGTCTTTGCTGAGAGAGAGAGAGAGAGAGATCCTGCTAGCTGCATTTGCTTTTCAGATTGCAGAATTTCCAGGAGACACTGGACCAGACACTCAGAGCAAGAGGAAATTTCCTTGGTGCTTCTGGACCGCGGGCACTTGCCCATAGGTGGAGGGCGGGGTGACACTATAGTCACGCCTGTCACACCTGTCATGCTGCAGTGGAGATGAGTAAGAGATCACGCTCGCTCCCCACAGTCAACACGGTCAACGCAGAGAGCTATGACAAAGGCAGAAGGTGAGGGCAAAAGCCACACTCTGGTAAACTGCCCTGGAGTTTATGGCTGCCACAGATAACCTGACCCTGGGTCAACAGATAGGCGGTGCGTCCCGTCACAATGCCAGGAATTCTGATGGCACGAGGAGTCACCCACACTCCCCAGCGCCCTCTTTGGGAATGCAAAGGTCTCTGTGAGAGTTATTGGCAGTAATCGACATGGTCACCTGGGACTTGGAACCTGTTCGGGTTTGGATCAGAAGTGTCCCCCAAAGTTCAGAATTACAAGCTTGGTCCCCCAGGCAGCAGGGTTCAGAGGTGGGGCCCTTGGGAGGTGATTGGAACATGAGGCTCCATCAGTGGATTAATCCATTGCTGGATTTATAGCTGAATGGATTATTGGGAGGTGATGGAAACATGAGGAGGAGGGACTTAGTTGGAAGAACGTCACTGGGAGCACACTTTTGAAGGGTATGCTTTGTCCCCAGCACCTTCTGCAACCTCTCTCTCTCTTCTTCCTGGTCACCAGGAGGAGAGCAGCTTTGCCCCACCACACACTCCCTGCCATGATGTTCTGCCAGGTCTCAGGCCCAAAGCAATGAAGCCAGCTGACCATGGATGGAAACCTCTGAAACCATGATCCAAAATGAATATTTCCTCCTTTAAGTTGATTTTCCCAGGTGTTTTGTCACAGTAATGGAAAGCTGACAACCATAAGCCAACAAGAAAGGGGAGGAAGCACAACCAAGTGGGATCCCAAGGGGCATCCTAATGCAGGCGGTTCAAGGGATGTGGCGACCTCCGGCTTCAGTGACAAGCTCTCACCCTGGGATGGGCCCTGACTTCCCCAGCTGCAGCAGAAATGGAAGTCAGGTGACACTGGTCTGCCATGGAGCAGCACCTCGGGCAGTGATGAGGAATGATGGGGCAGGTTGGACAGCAATAGGGCAGAGGACCAAAGGTCCAGCTACGTTTGCTGCGTGATGAGGAGCTGACTTGTTAGATAAGAAACAAAGTGAAACGCAGGTGGAGGTGCCAATGTGAAATGGGGTGGGGCATTTAAATTAGGGCCACAGGTCAGGGGGCACAGGGATGTCAGAAGTTAACCCAGACAGTACAGTTTCATTTACTCAGCCCTGTCAACACCTGTGTGACATAGGTGTTGTAACTACTGTCTTCCTTTTACAGATGAAGGAGCTGAGACCAGGAGAGGGACAGGGCCATCTGTGTTCCAAGACCATAATCCATGAACAGTAGGGCTAGAATCCAATGGAGTCCACCTCCAAAGCCAGGCCTTATTTCTTTTCATTCTTCAAACTTGGTGAAATGTCATCTTGCCATCTTTTTTTTAAAACTCCTTAGGTTTTGCAATTCACTCAGCAAACTATTTTATTTAAATAACCATGCTTACACATATATACAGATAGAGTGAAATGTGTAGCATAAGCATATAGTTCTCAATTCTAATAATTTTATCCTTCTGTTCAAAGGAAATGCAAACAATGCTATCAACCTAAATAATAAAAATTTTATCTTTGATATACAAATTGCTATCAGGTAAAATAGCTTTCAGTTGAAGATAAGGCGTACTTTGTGTTTCAAGGAATTCTTCATTTAAGGCCAGGAGTGACTGATTTGCAAGAATCAAAATACTTAGCTCCTTGGTAGGTAGTAGGTTGCTTCTTTTCTTTCTCTTTCTTTCTTTCTTTCTTTCTTTCTTTCTTTCTTTCTTTCTTTTTCTTTCTTTCTTTCTTTCTTTCTCTCTCTCTCTCTCTCTCTCTCTCTCTCTCTCTCTCTCTCTCTCTCTCTCTCTCTCTTTCTTTCTTTTCTCCTTCCTTCCTTCCTCTTACTTTTTTTAATGAGTCCTTTTAGATTTAAATATGTGCAAGGAAATTTCCAGGGTTCATTCACAGTCATTGGTCAAAGATACAGAAATAGTGTCAGGAAAATTAGGCAACCCTTGCTAAAAAACGAAGTTGGATCTTTGTCTCCTTCTTTACCTCAGAATAAATTTTAAATGAACCAGAGGTTAAAATGTAAGAGAGGCACTAAAATAAACAGGAGTGAACATTTTTATAATCATTTGAGGAAGATGTTTGACATGTACTGGACACTTCTCACACAGGAAAAGATTTTATCAATCCACACTACATAAAATAAACAACTTCTAAACCAGAAAAGAAAAACAAGTGCCAGAAACAAGGTTAAAAGACAAATGACATGTATAAATGCATTCTACTGTCTGTACAACAAAGTAGAAAAAATTTAAAAATTAGTTAAAAAAAAGACAAGAAGCTGTGGGAAAATAGTATACATGAAGATACAGTGTTACTATCCCTACTATGTAAAGAGCTGTTATGAACCAAGGTGAAAAAAATCAGAGAAAAATGGGCAAAAGGAACAAGGAATGTGTAAATAATAAATTCACATTAACATGTAAAATGTATTCAAGCAACTAAACCAAGAAATGAGCGTCTGAATATCAATGAGATGTCTTTGTTTTTTCTACTTATTGAGTTGGCAAATTTAAAAGATTGATAATATTCGGAGTTGATAAGGATATAAGAAAGGCTCTCATGTATACTCAATGAGAACATCTACGTATACTGTGAGTACTAGAGAGTGAAATGTCTTAGGCTTTGATGCGATAACTCTATTTCTAGGAATTTGCCCTTGGAGGCAGACAAGTGTGAAAAAAGATTTAAACATAAGGATGCTCATTGTTACACTGTGTATATTAACAAATTAATATGGAAGCAGGTAGATGGACATTTATGGAAAACCACTTGAATAGATTTTGAATGATCATGTGGTTTAGAGGTTGGCAAACATTGGCCTGTGGGCCAGCTCTGACCAGCTGCTTATTTTGCAAACTATGAGTTAAGAAAGTTTTTACATTTTTAATTGATCATTAAGTGGCTACAAAATATCTTCCTGTCCCATAATATCTAAAATACTCTCTCTAAATTGACAATACTGTTGATCTCCACATATTGCAGAAATTTTAGAGTAAGAAGGCAATTTATAGAACAGCATGTACAAGCCAGGTGTGGTGGCACATGCCTGTAATCCCAGTGACTTGGGAGGCTGAGGCAGGAGGATCACAAATTCGAGAGCAGTCTCAGCAACTTAGCAAGGTCCCAAGCAACTTCGTGAGAACCCGTCTGTAGCTTTGGGATTTTGAGTTGGTGGATATTCATGATGTATGGAAAAGCATGATGCATACTACAATCTCAATCGCACAAAATGGGATGTGACGTACGTATAGGCACAACCTGAAGGGACACGTCCAACTAAGCTGCTTGTGACTCTCCTTTACTTGTGTGTTTTATTTTTCCTGTAATGCACACATTAACTTTTTAAAAAAATAATAGCTATTGTTAAAACAAAACCAAAAAAAGAATGAAAATGATTGGGGATGTGGTTCGGTGATTAAATGCCCCTGGGTTCAATTCCCAGTACCAAAAAATAAAATAAAGCAACAGGATGTATTGTATTATTCCATTTAGGTAAAATTAAATACATATACAAGATGTGACTGCACAGAGATCTGAAACACCATTACCAATGCATTGATTGTCACTATCATTGAATGGTATTTTAAGTTCTACTGATAGCCTTTTTTTCAATTAACTAGAAAAACACTGTGTTCAATATTGTAATGAGATCAGTTCTCTCTTTAAGTTATAAATTGAATGTCATCCCAAGTAACATGCAACAGGAGTTTAAAAGAATATGGCAAAATTATATTAGACCTATTAGTCATAATAACACTAGCTGCTGTAACACATGAACCTTCGTCTCAGTGGCTTAAACACTTTAAATTGTTTGAATCCCTCCCGAGTGTTCGGTAGGCGCCTTCCATAGCAGGGTTCAGGGACCAGCTCCTTCCATCTTGTGTCTCTACCATTTTTAATATTTCCTTACAAGGTTGTCAGAGAAGAACAGAAAAGACAGTTGCATCGGCGGAAAGTGGTTCCTATCACTTCCACTCACATTCCATGGGTGAGAACTAGTCACATGCCACATCTTAGATGCAAAGGAAGCTGGGAAATGTAGTTTCAGATGGGGCAGCAGCACCCATCCACAGGAGGGAAAAACAGCTCTCTGGGGGTCACTAACATAATCTGCCAACATGGAATTTCCTCAGGAAAAGTAAATGTGTGAGAACAGCCAGAAGAGCTAGGAGAAAGGAGAGAATGAAAGGGAACTAGCTCTACCAGATGCCAATTCTCCATTTTGAAAATGTTCTACACGGTTCAGAACTAGAGAAGAAACAGACTAGGCTGACCAAGACCCACTGAATGAAAAGCCTAGCAATATTCCCAAATGTTTCCAGGAATTTAGTTTATGATAAAGGTAGAGTTCAAAGCAGTGGAAATGAAAGAATAGTGAGGAAAATAGACTAACCTTTGGGGAAAAAGCAAGCTAGACCCTTTCCTTTTTTCTTTCTTTCCTTTTTTAAATTTCCATGTATCTCTTGTATATATATTTTATACATTTATTTTATTTTATCATGTTTTATTGATGCATTATAATTATACCTAATGGTGGGATTCATGATCACATGCACACAGCACATGATATAACTATATAATTTGGCCAATATTATATAATGATTTTCAGATAGAGCAAAATGTAAACGTTAAAGAAGGGTGCAATAATTCATTCTGGGCTGATGGTATAGCTCAGTGGTGCAATGCAGGTGTGGCAGCCTGCACAAGGCCCTGGGCTCAATCCCCCGCATTCCTGTTAATTAATTTATACTACTGAAATGGGGAAGACCTTTCTGAGCAGGACACGAAGCACGAAATAGGCAAAACTGCACGAAATTTTGATAAAGGTGTGAAAGCACTACAGTGAAGGGAAGATGGCCCCAGAGAGCACATGGAAGAAGACTGAACGTCACCAGGTATCATGGAAGCGAACACTGAAACCCCAGCGAGGTATCCCTGCACACCTATCAATGAGGCCCAAATTCAAAAAGATTAGAACAGCAACCCCAAATGCTGCCAAGGTTATGGAGAAACTGGACTACTTATAAATTGCTGGTGGGAATGTGCAGCCACTCTGGAAAATTCTTTGACAGTTTTTAAAATCCTTAAAACCTGACACCCTCCCTGCCCCCAAAAAAGTGATGGATTATAATCCAAAGAATAAAATAAATATTCATGAATCCATACTGATATAAGTCAATGATTAAATAAATAAATGAAGGAGAAGAAACAGACTCACAGGCAGAAGAATTTTAAGCAGTTTTTTTGAAACTTCAATGCAGGCTGCACATGGTGACTGCTTTCCAAAAAGAAGAGTAAGGAAAGCCAGGGTTGCAGGTGATCGCACACTGGACAGACGAGCAGATGCTGCTCCCAGCCAGGTGGTCAAGGTAGCGCCGATGCTTCCCGATGACAGTGTGTACCCTTGATGAAACCTGAGGGAAATAACTGATACCTGCCACACTCTCCAGAGAATGATCCTGAGAAAAGCCTGTCCCCAAAGGTTATCAATTTATATAAGATTCTTAAATTGGTAACAATTATAGAAAAATTAGTGATTGTCAGGGCTTAGGGAGGAGGGGGTGGGAAGGTAAGGGGTGTGGACCACAGGGGATCTCTGTGGTGACAGACATGTTCTGTATCGGAACTGTACTGATGTCAATATCAGCTATGATGTTTTATCACAGTTTGCAAGATATTACCTTTAGGGAAACTGGGTAAGAGAGAAACAAGATCACTTGGTACCTTTTCTCACAAATGCATATACATTTGAGCCAGGTGTGGTGGTGCACACCTGTAATACCAGCAACTCAGGAGGCCAAGACAGGAGGATCAAAAGTTTGAGGCCAGCCTCAGCAACTTAGGGAGGTCCTGTCTCAAAATTTAAATATTTAAAAAGATCTGGGGATGTGGACTCAGAGGTAGAGTGCCCCTGTTCAATCTCCAGTACCACCAAAGAAAAAAGAAAGAAAAGAAAACAAAGAAACACCATACAGCTGATACAAATGTGGTAGATCCATATGTAGTCATGTGGGAAAATCTTCAAAATGTTATATTAAGCTTAAAATGTAAGGTATCATGTCTCAGGAATGAGTGTTTTGTGTAGATTTTTTTAAAGGATATACTTCTATATGCATGCACTGTAGTTGCAAAGAATGAAATTTATGTTATAAACATTCCAGTTTTAAATTAAAATTACTATACCACTTTTTTTTTTTTTTTTTTTTTTTTTTTTTTTTTGCAGTGCTGGGGATTGAACCCAGGGCCTTGTGCATGCAAGGCAAGCACTCTACCAATTGAGCTATATTCCCAGCCCTACTATACCACTTTTAAAGGTATAAATGGAAAGCAATTAGCATGACAATTTTCTTATCTATTCAACATATTTTTAAAATACTCATCTTAAGCAATTGGAATTCTTACATTATTCCTTTTACTCCTTGAACTTGTATTGATTCTATATGTCTCTACCTCAGAGAGTTTAAGCTTGAACGTTTTATTATCTTCTCATACTTCCATATACAGTTACATAAATTATAGAAATTATAATAGAGAATATTGGTAGAGAAAGAAATTAATGCTTCCATCAATTTTCCGTGATCACTGGCTCTAAACGTCAATTTTATCCCCTTCTGTATTGAGTTATTGTAATTAGTAGTAGTAGACAACTGGTTAGAATAACCCAACTATATTACAAATTACAGTCGCTAAAGAGATGCTAAGTACTTTATCCAAGAACAATAGGAAAGAGGATCCGAGGACATCTTAGGAATTGAGGAGAACACACCCACGTCAGGTTCAAGGGGTCAGGTTCAAGGGCGTAAAGATAAACATTCTTTGGAGAAGAGACCAGTGGGGTTCCCTGCTTGCAGGGGAGGTGTGCCGTTGCTTCATTGTGCTCGGCCACCCAGGCAGCCATTCAGGAGCTTGGCTCCTGCTGGAGATGGTGGCAGACCCTGACGTCAACCACTGTCAACCACGCGGTGCTGGTGCTGCAGGGATGCGGGATGCTGGAGTAAGGGGGTCATGGAGGCCTCTACCTTGAGTTCAGAGGAAAGGCCAGGCAAAGTGCAGCAGGGGCTGAATTCCTGCGGGCGGACCCTGAGAGGGCAATGCGGGAAGATGTGAGGAGGAAGCTGAAACCGCAGTGGAGACGCCCAAGATTAAGAAATGCCAGTGACGTGGGACATGTGCCAAGGAAAGCTGCAGGGACTGAGCAGACATTCCAAGAGAGAAGGGCTGCGACCAGTGAAGTCACAGGGGTGGAGCTACGGCCATTTGGAGAGCACATCGTGATGCTGTGGGCCCCAGACCCTGGACAGGGAGCTACAGGACCCGTTTGCCCCGCTGGATTTTGTCCTTACTTTGGCCCTATCCCTTCTTTCTATGCCCTATTTCTCCCTTTTGGAATAGCAGTATTTACTCTGCCACTATATATTGGATATATGTAACTTGCTTTTTATCTTGGCTGGAAGTTAAAGCTAAAAGTTTGCCTTTAGTCTCAGAAGTGATTTTGAACTTGGACTTTGGGCAATGTTGTAACTGTTAAGACTTTGAGGCCTTTTAGAAATGGACTCAATGTATTTTGCAGTGATGTGGGCATGAGCTTTGGGGGCCAGGGGCAGAACGTTATGGTTTAGATATGAGGCATCCCCTAAAAGTTCATGTGAGACAATGCAAAAACGTTCAGAGGTGAAATGATCAGATTGAGAGTTTAAGCCTAATTAGTGGATTAATACACTGATAAACCGGGTGAAAACTGCAGGCAGGTAGGATGTGACTGGAGGAAGTAGGTCACTGGGGGCTTGCCTTTAGGGTTTATATTTTGTCTCTGAATAATGGAGCACATTCTCATTCATCCTCTTCTCTCTCCCCTTCCCTCCCCCGACTCCTTTCCCTCTCTCTCCAGAGCTGCTCTCCTTAACTACACTCTTCCACCACAATATTCTGCTCACCTTCAACCCAGAGTTACAGAATCAACTAACCATGGACTAAACTTCTGAAACTGTGAGGCAAAATAAAAATTTCCTCCTCTGTGTTTTTCTTGTCTGGTCTTTTGGTCACAGTGACACAAAAGCTGACTAAAACAAACTGTCCTGGGCTGGCTTGGCTAGTCTTGCTTGGGCTCACTTAAACATCTGCTGCAGTCAATTGTCAAGTTATCTGGGGCCTGGATCTAAGGAGGGCCTCCTCTGGGACAGCTCATCTTTGCTCCCTGTGGTTTCTACATCTGGTAGATGAGCCAGGGCTCATTCATATGGGGTCTCACAGGTCCCAAGAGCAGCAAAAGAAGGAGAACCCCAATGCACCAGTACCTTTCAAGTTGCTGCTAATGTTTCCTACTGTCCTATTGGCCAATGCAAATCTCATGGCCACCCAGATTCAACACCTGGAAAACAGGATTCCACCACTTGCTGGGGAATGGAAGAATCATCACCAGAAGAAAGATGACAGCTGCCCTTTGTGACTTTTTCTTTGCAAGGTTTGGGGGGTCCTTCTGAACCTGATTTCACCAGGATAGTCCTAGGGTCCTGTTTCCTGCTTCTTGTTCCTCAAGGACCATCCAAAGCACTCACTGGTTTAATGGACTCCATCTTCTATCTCTAAAATTTCCATTTCTCTCCTCTCTGCAAGTCATGATTGGACTTGAGTTCTGGACTTCCAGGACTCAATTTCAGCCACAGTTGGGAAGCAATGGTGGGTAGAACCAAGAGAACGGCGGGCCTCAGGCACGTGCTTGAACTCCCCAGGCCACTTGGTCACCAAGTTCAGTGGTAGTATTAGCAGAGGGAGCAAGAGGGTTTCTCTGCCACTGAGCTTAGCAAAATCTCATTTGCAGAGCAGGCAATAGTTTCCTGACAGCATGTTTTTCCCACAGAAGTTCAAGGGAGTGTCTGGTGTGGCTTTATGGGCAGCCTCCATTGGACAATACTCACAGTATTGCAAGATCTGCTGCTACTGGATGCGTTTTTTCCCCCTTCACACTGACAAATGTATGTTAAGAGCAAGCCCAACATGTGTCACCTTGTCCGTAGCTACTGGGGTGACCATCATGGATGACGGTGCCCCAGTCCCCCGCACCGGAAGTCCAAGCATGTTTTACTCAGATAGACTCAAGTCAAATATTTTCATAACAGTACGATCACATCACTTTCCATACCATGACCGTCTCAAGTCATCTCCTCCGCGTACCTGAGCAGCACTGTGATCACTCGATTTGTGTATTTCCTCTTTGGCTTCATGTCTCTCCCAGAAGATCGAAGGCTCATGATGAATGGGGACACCGCGACTTTGAGCACCGTCACAGCACCTGGAACGGAGCCTGCCGCACAGAACGTGCTCGGGAAATACCTACGGAACAAATTTACAATGGCCACAAATTCAGGCCAGGAACACGAAAGGAACAAAGGCACAAATCCAGGGCTGGGCTTACCCCAGGGCAGGCTTACGTGGGGTGCTGGGAAAGCCCTCCGAGGAGGGGATGTTGGAGCTTCAGGGACAAAGCTGGCCGAGAAAGGGACCAAGAGCTGCCTAGGCCCTTCAGAGGCAAGTTTGGGAGGTGAAGCACGAGAGTGAAGGCAGGGTAGGAGTGCCACAGGCAGGGGCAGAGTGGCACGCGGGAAGAGGGAGACCAGACCACTCAGGTCCTAGATCTTGAAGGGCGAGGGGAAGTCGAATTTCCCCCAGGAGCAGCAAGGGCCCCGGGGGTCCTAAGAGGTGTGGAATGGTCTGCTTCACATGCGGAGCAGCTGACTTGGAATGAAGCTGGGCTTATGTTTCCCTATGAAAAAAACATAACCCTACTTTCCATCAGGTTGGCTCTCAGGGCATTTTGATCTGGGTCACTTTGTCAATCTGACCTCCATTTTTTTCCCTCCAAAGATTCTGATCTCCAGTTCACTGCCAGGAATCTTGTATAAAACGTGCAGCTTTCCGGAACACTTAGGAACATCAGTTTCGTAGCTTTCATTCTTCCGGATTCTCCACATTCTCCTCTTGTATTAAATGCAGCTTCCTAGAGCTATACAAGTGCACTGCTTTGTTTGGGCCTCACAGAATCACCTTCATGGAATTTCACTTTAGCACTGAGTCACTGGTTTGCACCGAGGGATCCTGGGCCAACAGCTCCGCAAGCTGGTCTGTAGGTATGTGAATTGTGGGGATCTTGCTAAGGATGCTCAGTTTCTTGGGAGTCTCAGGCAGAAGAGTTGTGCCTCTCTTGAGCATGTGACTGGCTGTGATTTTATGGAAACTGAATCATGAGGACGTAGGGGGAGTCAAATTTGTAGCCCACTGCCAGTACCCGTGCAAGACAATAAAATCTCACATTCCTGAGCCAATCTTACTCCTGGCCTTATTTTTCTTTAATTCATGTCCCAAATCCCCTAAGCATTTGTTTTTGTGTTATGTGTTGCTGCAGTTTTATTAGCCATCTTGATTCCTTTTGTAGAACAAGGAGGGAGATAAAATAAGCCACAATATAAATATATATCCTACTCATGGTGTGTATTTTATTCGTGATCATCCATCCCTTCCTACCTGAAAATGAAAGAAGAGCTATAAAATTAAAACACAGTTTGACTGCTGGGGAGGTGGCTTGGTGGTAGAGTGAGTGCCCAGCATGTGCAAAGCCCTGGTTCCAACTTAGCACTACAAATAAAAAAAAAAAAAAAAAGAATGATAATATAGAGTGAAACAGACATTATTCCCTCATGTACACAGGACTGCATGACTGATGTGATCCTGCAATATGTATTATCAGGAAAATGAGACTACACTTCATTTGTTTGAGCTATCAAAATGTATAAATGCATTCTACTGTCACGTACAACTAATTAGAACAAATGAATTTTAAAAAATAATTAAAACAAAAATTCACATACAGCCAGGTGTGGTGGCACATGCCTATAATCCCAGTGGCTCGGCAGGAGGATTGCAAGTTCAAAGCCAGCCTCAGCAATTTAGCAAGGCTCTAAGCAACTTAGAGACCCTGTCTCAAAATAAAAAATAAAGAGGGCTGGGATGTAGCTTAGTGGTAAAAGTTTTTTAAAATAATAAACAAATCTAGAAAACTACCTTTTCTATTTCCTACTTTTACAAATAAGTCTTCATAATGGCAAAATAAAAAATTAGCATAAAGTGAAAAAAAAAGTCTAACACCTGTTTATTATCCTTACTCACACTCACAAAATTCATACAGATTCTCAAGGGATCTTGATTAGCCAAAACAAACTTAAAAAATAAAAAGCTGGGGCTGGGGATACAGCTCAGTTGGTAGAGTGCTTGCCTTGCAAGCACAAGGCCCTGGGTTCAATTCCCAGCACTGCAAAAATAAATAAATAGATAGATAGATAGATAGATAGATAGATAGATAGATAGATAGATAGATAGATAAATAAAACCCGGAGGACTCACACTCCTAATTTCAAAACTTACCCCACAGCTAATCAAAATAGTTTGGCCCTGGCTTAAAGACAGATAAAGAGACCAATGGAACAGAACAGACGACCTGGAAAGAAACCCTGCAAAAAGGTCAGATGATTTTGACAAGAATGTCAAGACTAATCAATGGGAAAGGGGAGTCTCTTCGACAATCCAGGTTGGGAAAACTGGACATCCATGAGCATACAGAATGATGCTGGTTTCCTCACCTAACACCACATGCAAAACCAACTCAGAGTGGATCAAGGATCTAGACGGAGGAGGTCAAACTATAAATGAACAAATAAGAGATGCTGAACCTCACTCATCACCAGGAAAGTGCAAACCAAAACCACGATGAGATACCACTTCACACTCAGGAGGGTGCCTATTACTTACAAACCAAAATTAGAGGGAGTGCTGGGGAATGATGTTGGCCAAATTACACTGTGTGCACATACAAATATGCAACGACGAATCCCATCGTTATGTGCGACTGCGACACACCAATTAAAAATGTGGAAAAAATAAATTGGATGTAATCTAAAAAAATCAGTATTACAAGGATAGGGAGAAATTGGAACCTCCGTGCATTACTGATAGGACTATAAAATGGCGCAGCTGCTTTGGATAATGGTATGGAGGTTCCCCCTAAATGACCCAGCAATTCCACTTTGGGGTATATACCAAAAAGAACTGATGGTCAAACATGAATTCATATACCGATGTTCATGAGAGCACAACTCACGATACCCAAAAGAGTGAAAATATCCAAATGCCCACCAGAAGGTGAACAGATAATCCAAATGTGGCATGTAATACCAGGCTATAGTATTCAGCCCTAAAAAGGGAAGGGAATTCTGATACACGGTACATCATGGATGAACCTCAAAGACATTATGCCAAGTGCAGTACGCCAGATACAAGCATTATATCATCCCACCCCAGGGATACCTAGAGTAGTCGAATCCTCAGGACAGAGTACAGCAGGCGTTGTCAGGGCTCGGGGAGAAGCCACGGAGGACCACGGTTCGGTGGAGACAGTTTCGGCTTGGACGGTGAAGAGTCCTGGAGACGGGCGGTGGTGACAGCAGGCTACCAACGTGGGTGTGCTCAGTGCCCCTGAACTGCGCACTCAGAAATGCTTAAAGTGGAAAACTTCTGTTATACATATTTCACCACAACAAAAAAAGAACATTTTTTGAGAAGAAGAGGAAAAAGGGCCTATTGTGCTCCATGAAGCGCAGGTCTGGAGGTTACAGGAAGAGGAAGCATGGCGTGGAAAGGAGGAAGAGACAGAAGAGGGAGGGAGGGTCCCAGGGAGCCATGGGAAGGGCCTCCAGGAAACCTCGGGCAGAGGGGGCCGGCCCTGTCGAGATCCCGAGGCAGCCAGAGCCGGAGAAAGGGTCACCGGATATGCCAAGAAGTCGCGTGTGTGATCATTACCAGGGGGCTGAGATCACTCCTGGGGAAATGAGTTTGAGATGCGATCTGAAAAGCCAAGCCCAGCTTGCAGGGCCGTCCTGGTCACATGCAGGGTGGCAGACAGGAGGGCGAGAAACCAACCCCCGGCAAGACCCTCCGCCCTGCATGATGCTCCTCAGCTTTGGTAGTTTGGCATCACTGCTGGGAGTCTTCTCAAAACCCTTTGGGTGCCTCTATTGTTGTTTTCTTAATAATTATCTTTAAATGGACTCACTTAAAAAAATTAAGTCAGTGGGTTTTGTTTTGAGGAATTGAATCCAGGGCCGTGCATGTGCTAGGCAAGCGCTCTACCACTGAGCTGCATCCTCAGCCACATGCACGGCATTTTGAGGGATATCTTACAACACAGCCATCAAAGGTGGTGGAGTATCATTCCCCCTGGGCAAAGAGTGATCCATAAAAAATAGAGGCAAAAAAGACAATTAATGCAATGGAAGTTTTTCTTAATGTCATCTAGACGTGTTGCTGTTCTGGTGGTTAAGTCCTGTGAAATTCTGACTGCAGCCTTTAATAAAACAACAAAAACAACAAACCAGTTCCTGCTTACAAAGTCCATTCAGACACACATGAAAATGGAGTTTCAAAAAAACAATACCCAGGCTGGGGGTGTCGCTCAGTTGGTAGAGTGCTGCCTCGCACGCACAAGGCCCTGAGTTCAATGCCCAGCACCGCAAAACAAAAAACAAAACAAAAACAATACTCATCTTTGCTACTGGTAATGGGCTATATTTTTCATTCTATTCTATGTCATTTTTAGTAAATGAACTTTAAGCTACTAAACTGACTCACCACCAACTAATGGTCTCAAGGTTTCAAAAACTCTGGATCGGTGAAGATTACAGAAATGCTGAAGACACCATTACTAGCCTAAGATCTCCGTAAACTGAGAGGAAAAAGGTAACCATAAAGGAAACTGCCCTCGTGTGACGATTCATTCATTTCAGGTTCTCTGTGCACCGACTGCCACCCACAGGCAGGCCACCAGTGGGACACAGACCAGACCTGAGGATCCCAAAGGGTGAAGGGGAGGCTGTACCGACCCAGCTGAGGGGAAGCCGGGGCTTCCTTACTGCCACTCCACATGATCAAGTTCCTGCCCCATCACACACTGCGTTTGGAGTCTCCCTTCTGGAGGCCCTGCTAACCTGAATGGTGACTATTAGTTTCCTGTTGCTGCTGTTACGAACTGCCACAAACATGACGGCTTAAGGCACCACAGATTTGTTCTCTTGTATGTAGTTCGGGAGGTCAGAAATCTGCAATCGGTTTCACTAGGCTAAGGTCAAGCAGGGCTGGTTTCTCCTGGAGGCTCTGGAGAATCTGTTTTCTTGTCCTTTCTAGCCTCCAGAAGCTGCCCTAATTTCTGGTTTCTGGCCCCCTCCTCAGCTTCAAAGCACATCACTCCACAATCTGTCATCCCTCTGCCTTGTCTGACATCTCCTCGGTCCCCTTCCAAAGAGCTGTGACTACATCAGGTCCCCTTGGAAAATCCAGATGGTCTCATTTCAAAGCCTGTACCTTAATCACACCTGCGAAGCCCCTTTGCCACAGAAGGTAATGCACGCCCAGGTTCCGGGAGCAGGAGGTGGACAAAGTAGGGCCATTCCTCGGAGGAAGGACGCAATGAAGCAGGCCAGAGAAGAGCTCCAGCAGCTGGTGGAGCCCAGGGTCAGGCGCGACAGTAACCAGCGCCTGGAGGAGTGGATCCCCAGCAGACTCAAGGTCATGAGCCTACCGAGTCTCACTCAGGGAGTAAGCTTCAGCAGCCATAGAAGTGACCCTGGCCACCCCCTGGAGCAAGGGAACCAGCCGACACAGGCATTTGGCAAGTGAGATTTATTTAAACAATAAGTCAACAGGAAGAGGAACTGGTGTGACCACCTTCACAATAAGGTTTCTCAGAGTGTGGGATGAGATGGACGGATGAGGCCACCCTCCGCTGTCACTCAGGAAGCTCAGTGCATCTCCGGGAAGACAGCTCGGCTTCCGGCTCAGCAGGAACTTTCAACAGATCAGCAAGTTATCTCCTTCAGACCTGAGGGGGAAACACACAGAGCCGTTGGGCAGAGCTGCAGGCCCCCAGGCAGCGTGGGCCCAGCTCCTCTGGCACTGCAGCCGTCTCCCCCACCACCCTCCACCCTCCGTCAAAGGCAATTTCACCAGGAAACAAGCCCTTGGGCAAGGTTCTGTTTGTGGGTCGTTTAAAAGGATTAGGGAAGCATTGTAACAATTTATGGGCTCTCTGCAGCAAACTCCAAAATCTACCCTGTAACAGCTGAAACTTTGAGCAAATGCAGAAATGTTTTTAACCATGCACACACAAGCACGGAGGCAGACTGTGGACCAAAGAAGCCCCTCGCATTAAAATGGCCAACGTATTGTTGTTCTGTAAAAACTAGAGCTGGGCTTCACATACAACTTAGTGGTAGAGTTCTTGCCTAGCAAGCAAGTGCTGGGTTCAATCCCCAGCACTACAAAATGTGGGAAGGGGGAGAACTAAAGTCAACTTAAAAGTATCAGAAATAACCTACATTTCCAAAAGTATGGAAGAGTTAAATAAATTCAGACGTAGTCAGATGACGGAACTTAAGCCAGTAAAATTATGCTCATTGACAGTATATGGTAGCAAGGGGGAAATGCTTATGCTGCCATGTTAAGTTGAAAAAAATCAGGAATCAAAGTTTCAGCTTCATTAAAAATAAGATAACAGGCTGGGCTGGGGCTCAGCGGCGGAGTGCACGTGTGAGGCACTGGGTTCGATTCTCAGCACCACATAAAAATAACAAAATGAAGGTACTGTGTCCATCTACAACTAAAAATATTTCTTAAAAAGACAGATTCTAGAAAAAAAAAAAGCATGGAAAAGTCACTAGAGGTCCTCTCAGTAATAGCACAGGTGCATTTTCTTTTTCTTCGCCGCACTTTTCAGAAGTTTCCAAACAAAGTACATTGTTTTATGATCGAGGGAAGGACGGCAAAATAAAAACACACCACTAGGTGATTTTTCAATCAAAAACAAGTGTGGAAGGATCCTGTGGGCTGCCCTGCACAGCTGGGTAAATCTGCTGACCTGCAGCATGACAAGCCCAAGCAGGCTGACTATCAGCCTCACGTCAACCTGGACCTCACACAAGGGGCTGCCCTGGCCTCCGTCAGGGTCCTGGCTGGCAAGCAGCCTGTCTCAGGCACATGTCACTCAGATCACATCTGTAGGAAGCATGACGGGCAGCCACACGCGGCTGTCCTCTAACATGGTTTCCACTGGGGTAGAGAGACGTTAAGAAAACGGCCAGGGAAGCAGGACCGACGGGGCAGCATAGAGGAGGAGCTGACCAAGGCCAAGAGGAGGGCGCACGGGCCGCAGACCCAGGCTGGCGCCGCGCCCACTCTGCCCCATGCACCACGGGGAGTGACCCACAGCTGCAGGGGCTCGCGGGCAAGCAGGACGTGTGTTCACTCCTGCTGAGCCCGATAAGGGACGGACGCTGGGTACTTCACTAAGAGCGTCACTCCGGACCCTCGAGGTCGGTGACCTTCCAACTGCAGGACTTTCACAGCAGACCTGTGGAGGGTTGGCTGGTGTTTTAGGGTCTGTGGCTTATTAAACAGCTTTCCTGATTTCTGTGCCACAGAAACCCAGATGACAGAGCCGTGAATTCTCAGGATATTCCTATGGATATGAACGCAGAGTTCTCTACCGCTTTTGAGCCTGGAGTTACAGGGATGCCTTTTGTTCTCTGGAGAAGAACTCTCCCCTTTTCTACATTAAAGCAACAAAAATATGATCTGTACCAAGTTCCTGTCCTCCTTTGGTTGCCCAACACAGGCAGTAATGCTGCATAAGCTGCTCCAGAAGCTCCATCTCATCCAGGAATTCCAGGGATTCGATTCTGAGCAGAGATCAAAACAGTGAAGTATGATGTTAGACAATTAAAATGTATAAGGTGGTGATCCACGGTCACCAACGCGGAGGAATGTTCACGACATAATTAGAAAGAAACTGGCAGGCTGAGGCTGTGGCTCAATGGCAGAGCACTTGCCTAGCACATGTGAGGCACTGGGTTTGATTCTCAGCAACACATAAAAATAAAATAAAATAAAGATATTGTGTCCATTAACAACCAGAACTATTTTAAAACAAAACAAAACAAAACACAACAACAAAGAAAATGACTATAAAATAAAGTTTGTCTGGCGTGGTTCCATTTTAACTTGTTTATATTAAAAAGAAGAAAGAATGCCGGGGACGGTGGGACATGCCTGTTATCCCAGTGGCTCAGAGGCTGAGACTGGAGGATTGTGAGTTCAAAGCCAGCCTCAGTAACTCAGCGAAACCCTAAGCAACTCAGCGAGACCCTGTGTCTAATAAAATATAAAAACAAGCTGGGGATGTGGCTTGGTGGTTAAGCACCCCTGGGTTCAATCCCTGGAACCAAAAAGAAGAAGAAGAGGATGTGAGGGCGATCTGGCTGCGACATCTGTCACCCCATTGATCGCCAGGGTTGATTCGGCTGATCTGGCTGGCTAGGCGGGTGTCCCCTTCCTCCCTCACCGCTCCATGTGCATCCCTCCCGAAGCTGCGCGCTCGGTCGAAGAGGACGACCTTCCCCGATAGAGGAGGACCGTTCTTCGGTCAAGGGTATACGAGTAGCTGCGCTCCCCTGCTAGAACCTCCAAACAAGCTCTCAAGAAGAAGAAGAAGAGGGCTGGGAGTACAGCTCAGTATAGAGTGCATGCTGAACATGTGGGAGGCCCTGAGGCAACATAAACTTCTCCACTTTATAAGTTGATCACTTCAGGTATTTGTCACAGTAGCAGAAAGCTGACAAACAGACATCCAAGGCAGATTACCTAACAGAGTTCTAGGGAAAAAAACCAGCACCATAAAGAAGGCCCCAGGATGTTTATCACCAAGTGCAACTACTAGGACCCACCACTAATTATGAAGCTGTTCACTGGGAGGTGAGCTTCCAGGGACAGGCATGCTTTCTGGTCCACTTTGATCACTGTTGTATCCCTTGTGCTTAGAGAAATGCTTGGCACACAGCAGGCGCTTGGCACTTGTTAGAATGAGCTCGCCTTAGACTTCTCTTTGTACTCCACAGTACTGGGAAAGTGCCGACACAGACTGCGACATTCACAGAGCTGTGAGGACTGTTCAGCCTGGGGAGACAGCAAAGCCCATCCCGCCTCATCACTAGCCTCTGTGGAAGTCATGGGCTCCTGTCTACAAAAGGCCACTGTCACATGCAACAAAGGACTGCCGAGAAGCAAGTGACTTTTCCTGTTGTTGACGATGCTATCTAGAAGAGCTGGGTATTAAAAAAGCCACCACGGCTGGCATCCCCATTACAGATGTGAGACCAGGGATATTCAAAACAGTCATCTTCACATGTATGAAGTGAAAATCAACCCCATGGAAACGATGCTTCTAGAAGAAGCCAAGAAGCACAGACCAAAGACTTGCAGACTGCATTTTCTCTGACCTTCAAGGCCAATTACTGATGTCCGCATGTGGAAAACCAGTGATGTTTCTGAATGTTAATAAGCTCTATGGAAGAGCAAGGCCCAAAGTTTTCATTGCTTGTAAGGGACTAACAGCGATAGCTCTAGGGCTCCAAAGGAAAGAGGAAAAGCACAAATCAGGAAGCATGAACCGACGGTGAAGGAATCAGAGCAGGCACTAACACAGGCACACATGCTGATGTCCCTTCAGTGTTTGAAACAGAAATTAAAACAAACGTAAGGCACCAGAATTAAATGCTTAGTTATCCCCATTTTTCATTTCTTTAAAATTATCAATTTAAAATTATCAATATTGAAATACTCTAATCAACACAGCAATATAAATACCATGTGTGGTCATGTATATCTAAAAAGAACAAATAACAAATAAATAAATACCATATATGTAAATAGGATATGTTAACCCTCAAGTTTTGTTATGTAAAGATAAGTATGATCCATTCTATTCCCAAATATATGTAATTAAGTTCACTGATTTAAAAAACAAACATCACGTATCAATAAATATCTATCTCTATACAAGCACAGGAGAATACACCCCAACTTGTCAACAAACACCATCTCTGCACTCGTGCCTGCTGAGTGGCCACTTTCCCTCATGGCCCCTGGCATTGCCTGAAGCTACTCAGAACTGACTGTACTTCGTTTACAATGCAGGCAGGGGCCATCTCAAATTGCTATCAGAGGTCCTTTTCCCTTACAAATGCTCGCGAGATGTCACTTCCTTCCTTCTCCAAAACAGGGATCAGGCAGGCTTTCCACTGCAGAGGCTGCCCTGGGACCTTCCCAGGTGGACTTGCTCATTCTGACTGACCGGCGCGGGCACAAGCCCTATCTCACCTAATAGCTGATCTGTTACTCTCAGTTGCCACCAATATCTAACTTATCGCAAAAAGGGTCTGGATAAAGCTCTGCTGTGTTTCGTGTTAAAGCACGCAGGCAGCGAGCCTCAGTTCCCGACTGGTGCGACAGAAGAGGGTACCGGCCATACCTGCTCACTTCCGCGCGCGGCAACCTGCTGTACAACTCCATCATGTCCACTGCGGACGCCGTTTCCCAGCCACTCGCCAGGAGCCGCTCCTTCTGCAGTGTGGGTGAAAAGAGGGGAGACCACAGGTCCATCACACACCCCAGGCCGCAGAGGTCTGTTCCGAGATGGTTCCTTTTCAAACAGCCCTTCTGACCCCTTCGCCTTCTTTTCACCGTCATGTTGTCTATACTGAGTACCTATCGTCATCAGGGAGGAAACTAAAGTGCACGCCAAACGAACAGGAAGAGGCTTTTCTCTGAGCAACAGTCTTTTTAAAATACTTTATTTTATTTATGTTTATGCGGTGCTGAGGACCGAACCCAGTGCCTCACATGTGCTAGGCAAGCCAGGCAAGCCTCTCCCACTGAGCCCTGTCGCAGCCCTGAGCGGTGTCGTGCGACTTAAGACACCCCAAAACTAACCTGGGGGCAGGGCTAGGAGCTGTCCCCAGCAAATAAATGACATTTTGTAATAGGGCGTGGCATACTGCAGATTCAATGACACACAAGGGACTTATCAATCACCCACAGAGTGTGGAGCATGGGTGGGTCCCGATTCAGACCCACCAACTATAAAAACTGCTTCAAACAACTAAGGAAAACAACATGGCCCCGGGGTGGGTGCCGAGGAGAAGTTAAGTCGTCTGTGTGGTGTGACGATGGTTTCAGCAGGATCCCGGGTGAGACAGTCCTCACTGGGAGAGGATTCGCATGGAAACGTTGAAGGTGGTCTCATGTACTACTGGGGTTTGCCTGAAAATACTCCAACGCCACTACCCACTACCAAAAACTACTGTGGAGGACACAGAAGACAATACTGACCAAGACGCTACCAAGGACAGAAGCTGGCCGACAGGACGTGGGTGTCCAGTCCACTATGCCCCTAACCCTATGTTTGTTTCAAATATCACATATTAAAAGAAAACTTTGCATAAAATAAGATTTGCATAATATAAATAATGGAGTTACAACAAACACATTTCTATCTTCTACACCACGAAGTCAAGGTAGGACTTGGGTCATCCTGGCAGCAGGGAGCCCTGTGGCCATGTCGGCCGGGACTCAACAGGGCTTCCTGCAGCATCTCCTCTGCCAAGGAAAAGGCCCCCTCATAAGGCTGAGTACACACAGGCGCCCCGTCCGCTCTCTGACCTGGGACTCCAGTGACTTGCAGGTTTCCACTCCCGCCAGGTCACACTGTCGTCTCCTCAGGTTTTCGATCATGATCTGCCCAAACCGATCGTCCATGTTTACCTGGGAAGGGAGAGAGGAGGTTGGCACCACCTTTGGAGTTTGTTTCTTAAACATTAAAAACACCCAATGCCATCCCATTTTTAACCAGTCCAGGCTGACGTTTAAGAACACCTGCCAGCACAGGTGAAGGAAGAGTGGCACCAGTGCCCCGGGAGCTGCGAGTGTGCCGTGGGCAGCCCCTGGGGACGAGGGGCAGCACACACCTGTCTTCAGAGCTCTACCTATGCTGTGCCAACTCCACTGATGGCACTCTGTCCTATCATGCTCATATGCAAAGATGCAGGAATCGACCACAGCATTATGTGCAGTAGAAAGATTCTAGAAAGAAATACCCATCATTTGGGGGTTAAATAAATGCTATCGCTTTCATATAATGAAATACTATATAGCTGTGAAAAAGCAAGAAAGACAGCTACGGATAGAGACCGGGATGACTTTAAGGGAAATTCTCCAGAAGCTATAGAGGAGGCTGGGCTGCGGCTCAGCATGTGTTTGCCCAGCATGTGTGGCCACTGGGTTCAATTCTCAGCACCGAATATAAACAAATAAATAAAACAAAGGCATATCAACAACTAGAAATTAAAACAAAAAAAAGAAGCTAAAGAGGACTATGAACAGAAGAGTCCCATCTGCCTTCAAGAGAAAATAAATCTCTCTCTCTCTGCAGAAAAATTCATAGAAAATCTCTGAAAACAGGACGGCTGCCGCCCAGGTCAGAAGGCTGAGGGCAAGGGTGGGAGAGGTCACTTTTTACCTGACCTTTGGATGGCACGGCTTTTCTGTTCTGCATGTGGTTCTTGTTTTGGCTAAAAGGCCTAGCTTAGAAAACCACAGCTGCTCCGCACATGGGCACGAATGCAGAAAGACCACTGTGCACTGCGGGGTCCCACAGCACACGCCACTGCATCACACAAGGTGACAAAAAGACACCCCGTGAACATTACGTAAAACCATTCCCGGAGTCGGCACGACAATAATGCCGACAGGAAGCAGTGTCACTCCTTCCGTGGACGGTAGGGCTTATGTGGCGCTAATGACCACACTGTCCACTACTCACCCAGGACAGAGCTCCACTGTTTTACCGCCCTGGCTCGACTCCTGGCCCGAGCGCTGCGAGGCCCTGGGCAAGCCAACTCTCTGTGCCTCTGTCCCCTCTCTGAAAAGCCAGGGCAGTGCCAGCACCGAGCCTGAGGACGACCGTCACGATCAAACACATGAGGCACATGAAGCTCGACAGTGCTGGTGCACAGCAAGCGACCTCGAGTCCAGGGCACTACTGCTTATCACCCATGTGCTTCTGTCATTTTAGACAATTAGGAAATGACGTGAAGCATGTAAGCAATCAATACATGTAATGAGGCTGCTGGTGATTCTGTGTTTAAGTTAGTGACTTAAGTACTGTTGACAAGGTGAGGTATCAGGTGTGAGCTTAACCAGGTGAGGGACAGCTGTGGACAACACACCGAAAACGAGTACTTTCCCAGGCTTCCTCCAAAGCCGCAGCGCCTCTGTTCCAAATTCCCTAACCCTCCATCTGCCCCTGAGGTGGCATGCGTGCGGGTGGGACAACACACAGAGGAAGCACAGGGGACAGAGCGACACACAGACATGTGTGGAAGGTGGCATTCGTCTTCCCCTGGGGCGGAAGGCAGACCAAAGGCCGGCTTCCAGCACATCCATTCCCCAGGGTGGCTGAGGAACATGCCCAGGTAAGAGGGAGGGGAGGAGACCAGCCAACCCAGACCAACACAGGAGCCTGGCGCAGGACAGGGGCAGGGAAGGAGGTGGAGGACAGGGTCTAGCCCCAGACCCGTCCATAAGGACATGGCATCGGGCAAGTCTCTTTACTGCTCTCGTCTGTAATGAAATACGACTGTAAAATAAAACCAATCAAACTCTAACAAAGCAAGCAGTACAACAGCTAGCGGGGAGTCAGTGCCCAACACGAGCCACTGCTGAACACACCTCAGCAACCCAGAGCGGTGGGCACGGCCCCCTGAGGACCGCAGCCTGGGCTCAGGGCACTCGGTGGCAGCTGGGCTCACTTGCAGGGCGACGACGCAGGCGGCTGCACCTGCACCCACTCGCTCCTCACAGGAGCCTCCGGCCGGGCTCTCGTCATTCTTGGGCGAGGACGCAGGCACAGAGTGCCACGTGACCCTCCATGTCAAGAGCAGAACGTTCCTCTCAGAGCGCGGGCTCCTACCAGGAAGCAAGGTGGCCCGAGGTCCCACGCCAGTAATGAGAGCGGGGCCTGGACGCAGACCTGGGCTGTGTCACTTCAAAGCTCTTAAAATGTCACCTTTTTTACACTGAACCAGAAGAGGCAATCAGGCAGCCAGTGGGCCAATTTGTGATTTTCAAAATTAGATTTTACATTGAAATCCTGCATTTCTAACTTCTTTTCAAAACCAGGAGTCATGGCAACTCTGGATCACATTTCCACAGGGCTGACAATGGGGTGGGGCTGAGTAGCGGCCTCTCGGGGCCCCAGAGGTCCCACGGCACACCACTCACACTTGGCACTTTTCTCCATTTGCATACCTGCCTGCCTCTGAGGGCCCAGTTTGCTATCCCTACCTGGACGGCAGCCAAAAGACCTTGGTAAATGAATGCTCTATGATTCTATGGTAAATACAGCAATAAAATAAGAAATGGAAAAGTTTTATAAAGACCAAGTCAGAAGTTCCAAAATCTCTGGCTCAAAGGAAGTCAAGCAATCAGAAGTACCAGGATGGATGGAATCCATTAACGAAGGAGTTGTAAGTGGCTGAAGACCGAAGGAAAAGAACGAGGGAAGGATATATGGAAGGTATCAAGGGAAAAAGCCGCGGCTGGAGTCCCAGGGAATCCAACCTCTTGTGCCTCCTCTTACCTGTTCATAGTTTATGAGCATGGCCGTCTCGAAAGTGTTGGCTGCCCACTTTAGGAGGCTGGTCGACTGCTCTGGCGTCATGTAAACCAGCACACATTCAGTTATCAGGAGTGTTGGCAATCTACAGTTGAAAAACAGACACATCAGTGTGCTTGTACCAAGTGAGGACCCTCCACCTACACGTGCGTTGCAGCTTTGGCCGGGCAAATCACACCCAGGAAGACGGCACGCACAGCATCCATCAACATGTAACACCATTACGACCCAAAACTTTACACTGCAGGAAGCTGAGCAGCGAGCAGACCTGTCTGGCTTATGAAACTGGGCCCATAAGTGTGGACGACTGTTAGAAGGGTTACGCACTGACCCTCCTGTGCCTGGGTGCAGTGGCAACATAACACGAGACTCCCATTCGTTAGAAGGACTTTATTTTCCTATCCCTGGAATCTGGCACTTGCTGAGGTCAAGGAGACAGCAGCAGATAGGGTGTAAGCTGGAGATCACTGGCACCTGCTCTCCTGCTCCCTTGGAACCCTGAAACCGTGAATGAACTCAAGGCAGCCTGCAGGGAAGAGAACGAGGCATCTCGGCGGGCAGCCTACTCGCGGGCCTGCCCTCTGTCCACACGCAACGAGACCTGGGCACTCAGCTTTTCCTGGCCGGCTGTTTTCTCATCTGGATTCTGCTTTGTTCTTTTTTAACAATGAAATGCTAGATAACTCAGCCAGTTACAAATTTTATCCAAGAGCTCCTTAGAGCACCTGTCCCTCGCCTGACATCTTAAACTCAATGTGAGCCTGGACTGAATCATGACACAAAGCAACAGAGAACAGTGAATCCAGAAGGAAGAACTGTCTATGTTGCAAACACTGGAGATGTCAAAATGCAAACATTAGAAAGAAGAACTTTTTGTGAAATTTTTTGATCGTTAACAATAATGATCTGAATCTGAACCCAAGGTTATGTCACTTGAAATGATGTGAATGTGTGAATGAATGAATGAAAAAATAATATTGCAAAATCTCATCTAATAAGTTGATAGGTGTCAAACTACAGAAATAGTTTCAAGAAAAATCTTAATGTAAATGGCAACCATTATTGCATAAGATACTAACGTGTAAGGAAGACTGGCAAAGAGTCTTTAGGAAATTTTGGCATTTTTGTAAATCCAAATTATTTGCAAATTAAGTTAAAAATATTCTGAAATTATTTTAAAGGTGATCATTAGCAATACCAGTGAGGATCTGGGCTGGGGAGGTAGCTCAGTGGGTAGAGTGCTGCCCTCCCATGCTCGAGGCCCTGGGCTCCATCCCCAGCACCACGAAAAAAAGAAAAAGGTGAGACTCCCAAAACATGAACACAACGGAAAGATCAATCCAACCCATAAAGAGAAACACAGAATCCCAATGAAACCATGTGTGAGAATCCGACACAGGATGTTAATGCTTGTCATTTCAACTGTTTTCATCCATTTTGTCAATTTCTTAAAGGGAGGCAAACTTCTCGATCAAGAGCTAGCTCAATTTATGACTGATTATTTCCCTGATCTTTTATCTACAGAAACTACCAGTCACTACAACCAAAGCTGGATCCAGATGTCACTCACGAGGCCTAGCGTTTCTGTTTAGCTATGCTCCCGTGAGTTTCTTCATTTCGTCTTCAAAACTAGATGCTGATGCAGTTTTTATCCCAGTTCATCATGAGAAAAAACAAGGCTCAAAGAAGTTTTAAAAAAATACAAAACATCTCCAGTCAGCAGACTTATGAAAAAATGTTCAACATCTCTAGTAATAAGAGAAATGCAAATCAAACTACCCTAAGATTCCATCTCACCCCAATTAGAATGGCAATTATCAAGAATACAAGCAACAAGAGGTGCTGGAGAGGATGTGGGGAAAAAGGTACACTCATACATAGATGGTGGGGTTGCAAACTAGTGCAGCCACTCTGGAAAGCACTGTGGAGATTCCTCAGAAAGCTTAGAATGGAACCACCATTTGACCCAGCTATCCCACTCCTCAGTTTATACCCAAAGGACTTAAAATCAGCATACTACAGAGATACAGCCACATCAACGTTCATAGCGGCTCAATTCACAACAGCCAGATTGTGGAACCAACTTAGATGCCCTTCAATTGAAAGAAACTGTGATACACACACACACACACACACACACACAATGAAATATTATTCAGCCATAAAGAATAATAAAATTATGGCATTTGCAGGCAAATGGATGAAATTGGAGAATATCATGCTAAGTGAGATAAGCCAATCTCAAAAAACCAAAGGACGAATGATCTTGCTGATAAGCAGATGATGACACATAATGGGGGGGTGGGAGGGGGGCAAGAATGGAGGAAGGAGGGACTGTATAGAGGGAAAAGAGGGGTGGGGGGGAAGGAAAAAATAACAGAATGAATCAAATACCATTACCCTATGTAAATGTATGATTACACAAATGGTATGCCTTTACTTCATGTACAAACAGAAACAACATGTATCCCAGATCATATGAACACATTTTCTGATTGTCTTGGAAAGGAGGGTCCCTGAAGCTTGAGCCCCATTATTTTCATGGTATATCAGATATAATTCAGGTTATCATTTGCTGGTAAATTAAAGACATTAAGACAATTAAAAAAAAAGAACAACAACTGCAACCACTGTAATAATTCCTTTACATTATACTCTTCAATACTGAAACATTCTGATTGTCAATATAATCTTCCTTTTTAGAAAATAAAGTAGAAAAGTGGAACTGTCTTCTTACACCTTACAAGTCATTAAATGTTTTTGTGCCTACAAAAGAAAAAAAAAAATCTCCGGTTAACTAACTAGTAAGTAGGACGCTTAGAGTTGAACTCAGGATGAGAAGCGAAGACTCACGCTCCCCTGGTAAGGAGAGGGTACCATGGTTGCCTGTGAGTCCAGCTTTAGCCAGTCCACTACTGATTCACGAACATCCGCAGAAAAGCACGCGCCTGAGGAAACCATGGCGTTCACGCCTCTTCACGGCACCTTCCCCTCAAACGCCCGCCTTGTGCTGTGAATCTCAAATATTCACCAATGTCATCTTCACCTCTCACTACCTCGCTAACTCCAATCTGATTCTGACCAGCGGCATCATGCTAAAACCGTGCATCTCACCCTCCTCATCTCCCCAGAGGTGCCCACTTTCAAGAATTTGTTGTGAACCCTTCTGGACCAGTTATACACTCCTGCGGTGACAGCAAGAGACCAGGAAAATATGCAATCTTGGGGGTTTGGGTTTTATACATTTAGTATCACACTGTGCATTTTATTATGCAACTTGATTTTATTTATTTTTTTACTCGACATTAGTTTTGAGCTCTCCCCACATTAATCAAGCCATTCATTCTTCATTTGATTTATCCACCCTACTGTCATGTGTATCCAAAAACAACACATAAATTAAAAACAAAACAAAACCAAAAAAAACCTTCAGCAACTAAGTAGCAATGAAATGACAAAACTCATGAAATAACAAGGGAAGGAAGACAGGTATCCTGCTGCACTTCTGACAGGCCACATCTCATAATGAGCATGAAATCACAAATGCAGAAGAGGTTAAAAAGAAATCTCACTGTGTATTCATGTTACATTTCTTTAGTTTCTCTTCCAGTTCAGATAGGTCTCGGAGATCTGCTCCAATAATGGCGTATCTCTTTGAATCCAGTGTATGCCCATCTGCAAATGCAAGGAGAGAAATTTAACTGAAATTAATCAAAAAGAGCTTGTAATTTCGATGCAAATGGTTTTTTCAAAATTAAAGTAACTCCACTGATTGGGCCAATTAAAAAAATATATGTTCACTGTTTAAATATATATATGTATTTATATCAGGCAAGAAAAACATGAACATTAACCAAAATCACATCTTCCAAAGGTAAGTATGTTTTGGTGACTAATATTCCGGCCATTTTTTCTTTGTGTTTAAGTCATATTCACATCAAAAACACTTTCCTTCTCCACATACACACAGACACAGACACTCAGAGACTCACTCACACACACACCCGAACAGAAAAAGGAAAATGGGACCACACAAAACCCATTCTGAAAACTGCTTTTCCTACTAAATTAACAACATCTGGAACATAATTCTCGTAATGACTTCATAACATTCTACTGAGTAGGAAAAAAAAAACCAAAACCTTATCAAGCCAATCCCTTGCTAATGGACATGAGGTGTTCCAAGTTTTCTCCATCTTGGATACTGTAACTAGCAACCTTGTATATACATTAATGAAGTACCTGTTCTGTTATTTTCTTTAAACAGATTACTATGAGTGCAATTAAGAGGTTTAAATACTGACACCCACTGAGAGGTAGTTCTCTAAATGTTGCAACCATTTGTGACATGTTTAAAAGAAGACAGTTTATGTACTAAAGTATTTGCAAATACAGGAGGACATTTGCTTCAAGTACCCCAGAAGCAGGGCATGGACTGGTGGACATGGTGCTTCTCCAGCTTCAGAAGCCATCAGTCACTCACAGGGCCTGCTGAAGCAGATCAACAGGATCCACCCCGTGAGTCTCAGGAGACCTCTCCACAGCAGACGTGCATTTCTAACAAATTTCCAGATGGTGCTGATGCTCAGTCTGGGGAACTACTGGTACAAATGAAGTGACATGAGCAATAAACTTGGGTGACAGGACTATGGAGGTTCGTCCATCTAGTGACAATATATGTGTTTGCTTGAATTTTTTTCAGTTTGAACTTCAAAAAAATTCTCCATAGAATAGAACAGCCTGTTTGCCACAGGCATCACGTGCTCAACTTCGTCAATGGAGCAAACCATGGAAAAAGCTGGAACACGCAACAGCCGTCCCGTAACGCTGCTGTTAGGTCTTCTTGGCTCTGAAGCCCTCAGCTGAAAATGCGGGAAGAGGTGAACTAGACCACGTAAGTAGCTTCTCCCTTCCTATCTTCAAAAGCCCATTCGGCTGATCCAAATACATCTGACCACGCTCCAGAAGCTAAAAGACATACTTCCTAGGAGCCCAACAGATGGCAGGAAAGCACAGCAATAAAAGGCAAGCAGGGAACCCAAAGTCTACCCCAGGGTGCCACCATGCCTGGATCACAGAAATAACGTCAAGAATATGAGGGCACTTGTCTGCCCTATTATGAAAACAAGCAATTCTCGCGTGCCCGTGCGCCTTCCTGGACATAACACACGTATCAATAATACGCATGCTTGAAATGAGTTTTTCTATGCCTAGTCAAACAAAAAACCAAGAACAAAAATACACACCAGAATTTTGAAGCATGCAGTTTCTTTAGCACCTTGTGACTCAGGGGACATACATCTTACACATATTAGGATCTAAAGTTAGCACGTAAAGCACAAATGTTTACCATGATTATTCCTATAATTAAGCACAAAGTACAGCAGTCTTGAATGGAGGCTCACCCACCGCCTAGCGATGGCCCTGCCCTGGCTATGGCACATGGGCATATCACCCAGGAAGCAGGAAGCACTGCACCTGCTGACCTTGGTGCCCCTTTAAATGACCCTTAAGTGACAGAATTTGAGGATGACACACAGCACCATCACCACCAAGTCACTCCTAAGCTGTGTAGGAACAGCAGGTCCATTACCTTCCTCAAAGGAGGCCTTCCCCTTCTACAGGGAGCAAACTGCACTGGTGGAGGACAAGGCTAAGAGCAAGTTCCAAAGGAACTTCATTATTCTGGGATGGGGGAAAGCCATTTTTATAAATTCATAAATTAAATTATTAAGAATCCTTAAGTAATCTTTCATCCCAGCTACTCAAAAAGCTGAGGCAGGAGGACTGATTGAGCCCAGAAGGCCGAGACTGGCCTGGGCAACAAAGCAGGACTCCTCGCACACACCCCAAATCCTTAAGTGTCCACATTACTCTGAAAGAGGAAATGTGACACGACACACTGGTTTTTATCCAGCTCGCAGACTCCACGTGAGGATCCTCTTCAGAGAGGGTCTGCAGCAGCACGGGCTTGGTCCTCAGACTCTGGTGGCACATTCTAACGCCACCTGTTCCCAGTCACTCGGCTCTGGCAAGGCTGACGACCCCTGAGACTACCTTTCTCTTAATCCATTTTGTGCCACTGTCCCGGATATGGAACACCTATAAAAACTAATATTGAACAGCAAATATTTCACTTAAGGTAACTCTGAAATAATATTTGAATATTTATTACATTCACAGGATTGAAAGTTTGGGATTTGATGGGTTGATGACAAAATATGAACAATGGCCAGCCTCACCATTTCGTGCGAGGCCATGTTCAAGTGCCTCAAGCAGTATTAAGGTGACGAGCTCTGGTTCCCAGTCTGTGAGCCGAGGTGGCCTGGGGGCAGTGTGACAGATACACAGGGACAGAGCGGGATATTTTCAGTTCCCGCAGGAAATGCAGAGATACTCATCATTGGTTGAACTTAAGCAAACTCCCTGCTCAAAGTACAGTGTCAACACTATACTGTCCTGCATCCCTTCCAAAATCCATCTCTTTGGGGAGCTAAGTTTTCAGATGCTGCTGTGAGTGAAAATCAAGTCCTGTGTGAACATGGAACATGGGGTAGGAGTCACTCTGATTCAGGAAGTCATGAAGAGGCCAGAAGAAGCACACATCTCAATAGTAACTGTGGTTGTGGTTACTTAAGAATAAAATAAAAATAGTATTTGCTTTTCCAATTCATGTCTATTACCTTTTTCAAATGGGTTAAAAGTTGTTAGGACATAAGTACTTAAGATATTTGAACCTAACTAATAAACAGAACTATGCGGATTGTTATTTGGCATAAGGCATTGTGAAGAAATTACTGAGACACTCAGGGCACTGTGATCCCAGAGAGACAGGGACACTTTGGTCTAACTTGACACCTGGCGTGTAATGGAGGCAAAAACAAGACTCAGATAATTAAATCCAGGCAAGTGCTTGAATGAGCCAAGCTGAGACATTCCATCCAAATGAACCCAACTAAAATTGAGCCACAGACTTAGCAGCAAAATAAATAGCTGTTGTTTCAGGACACATGTTTTGCAGTGGTTTGTTATAGAGCAAAAGCTCTCTGATACATGCTTTGATTATCTGCCTCATTAAGCTCATGTGCTCTGCAAAAGGCATGAGAAAATTGGAAATTTACACAGTGTAACACAGTTGTTCAACACACACTTGCACTCAGGAACAGTGACTCCACAGTGCTGATATTATTATACAATTAATGATCTCTTCTATCACCATCAGGTATTTCAAGAGCAATGTGTTAATGTGGACTGAATCCCACCAATCCCATTCATTTATCTTCAATGACAGACTAGTAATTATTTCTAAAGATTGCAAAGTGCTCTTTTCCACTCATAGGATTTTCCCCAGGACACTTAAGAGGGGGGGGGGGGGAAAAAAAACAAGCCAGGTGCTGTGACATACATCAGTCATCTCATCTACTCAGGAAGCTGAGGCAGGAGTTCAAGGCAAGCCTGGGAAACTTAGCAAGAACCCATCTCAAAAGAGCTCAGTGATGAAGCAAGGCCCAGGGTTCAATCCACAGTACTGGGGAATTTTTTTTTTTTTTTAATTTTTTAAAACTACAGTAAAATGGAGATAGTCCCAGGTAGGTTTCTGGTCCATACAGAAGACTCATCTGTCCCTCTGTCTACCCATCTGACTCTTCCTGAGCTCTCACTATGTGTGGGGCACTGAGCCATTTCTGGGAACACACTAATGAACAAAAAGTTCGGTCTCTGCCCCCAGAGACCAGAACAATCCAGCGGAGAAGACTAAGATTGCACAGACACAAGTGTGGAGAGGGCTCAGAGCAGAGTGCCATATGACAGTGGGGAGGTCAGGGGCGTCTGGGGGTTAGGAGGGGCCTCTCTAGGTGGCAGCTGGGCTGGGAGCCCAGTGAGGAGAAGGAGCCCCTTTAGTAAAGAGAGGAGAAGAGATCCAGGAGGAGGGAAGAGGAAGTGGAAAGGCCTGCAGAAAAGAGCGTGCATGGTACATGCAGAGGACAGCAGGAGGGCCCTGTGGCTGGATCACAGCTACTGTGGACAAAAATATACTCAGGAGGCACGCGGAAGCCTGACGGGCCACGTGGATCTCACCCAGGCGGGCATTTAATCAGGGAGGTAGAAGAAATTGACTTCCTTCTGAAAAATTCATTCCAACTTACTTTCCATTACGTGCCCATTTACATTCTTTTAATTTTTTTATCCTGCATGTTTTAGCTTAGAAAATGCATCATAAATTCTAAGATGCACGTATTTTTACATTTCTGAAATCATGATGCATTCAATAGTGATGATGTGTCAACTTAATTGTTGGCAGTTTTTCTGGCTTATAATAAACAAACAAACCAACCACTATGACAGCCTAGTAGGTTTGATGAAATAGGATAATCCTCCCGCCCTTCAACTCTCTCTCTTTGGTGCTGGAAATCAAACCCAGGGCCTCACTTATGCTGGGCAAGTGCTGGACCACTGAGTTAAACTCCCAGCTCCAAAATAACAATAATTTTTCAACAAAATTTCTCCAACTTTTTTTTAGCATCTGCTACTTTCCCCAAATTTCCATTCACATTCTTATGTCACTGTTATTCAAATTCTCTTTGGAGAATGATGGCAAGATCAAAAAGTATACACAGCTGGACTAAAATCTTCATCTGCATGAGACCCAAACACAAAGTTAAAAGACAAGCAAAATGCTGAAAACAAAAATTCACACACACACACACACACACACACACACACACACACAAAAGGCTTGCAGGGTCTGGGGACACACACCTATAATCCCAGCAAGTAGGTAGGCTGGGGCGGGATGGCGCTTTGAAAGCCAGCCTCAGCAACTTAGCAAGGCCCTAGGTATTTAAGCAAGATTCTGTCTCAAAACCAAAAAGGACTGGGGATGTAACTCAATGATTAAGCGACTTTGGGTTCAATCCCCAGTACCAAAAAAAAAAGAAAAAGAAAAAGGTTCACAAGGGACCTTTCTCAAAGAATACATCCACATATTAAAAATGGTTCCTCCAAATTAAGAAGAAATAGAAATAATGCAACTAAAAAAAAAAAGACAAAGCAAATGAAACAAAAATTTACAAAAAAAAAAAAAGTTTCAAAGATCAATAAAACTAGGGAAAGCCACTGGGGACCAAAATGGAGCAAACTGTATTATATGCATGTATGAATATGAGAAAATGAATAACCATTATGTATAACTATAATGCACCAATAAAGACATTTTTTTAAATAACCAGGGAAAGATAATCCATTTCACTACCATTCAAAATTATAAACATTTTAAAAATAATAGGGCAACATTCCAGTCTATCTGGTAAAAACTTTCAGAATGAACAAATCCAGTATGGGTAACGGAAAGAGAATCCTCACCAATTCTACTGAGAATATAAAGTCATAAAAAAGAGGCTGGAAAAGCAGGGCAGCCACAGCTATCAGAACTCATAATGTGCAATTCTTTGAACTAGCAATTCCTGAAAATATGCACATATACATATATATTTGCTACAACACAGTTTAATGTAAAAACATAAAAAAGGCAACAACCTAAATGACCATCAGTAGGAAACAGATTAAATATGATGAAATTTCCATGCAAACAAGTATCATAAAGCCATTAAAAATAATGATGCAAATCTATAAAGTCTGACATAAAAAGACAATTGTGATTTACAAGGACACAAAAAGAGCAAGTTACAAAACTGTGTATAAATTATTCACTGTTTATTAAAATTACATTTACATATAGAAGCAGAGACTCATTCAACAAATACACATTGAGTTACAATATATATTTATTCAATGTGTATATACATTCATTCAACAAAAATGTACTGAACCTTCTGTGCACAGGCGCGGTGCGGGGGGAGGAGGGTACTTATGCATACATTTGTTTACCTTCCTCTAGGTAGAGGTAACCACTGCACATCTGTGGGCAGAAAACACTCGAGCACTGGCTATCTTGGGGTCTTTGCTTTCTACATCAGGTATCTCACCTTGTTTGATCAAAGGTAATGTAAAGTACTAAATCCTTCATTACAGACCACAAAGCTGACACAAATACAAATAACCCAGTACAGAAAACTGTAACACGGGGCTGGGTATATAGCTCAGTTGGTAGAGTGCTTGCCTCATAAGCACAAGGCCCTGGGTTCAAATCCCTAGCACCACAAAAAAAAAAAAAAAAAAAAAAAAAACTGCAATAGCAGAGATGGGAGAAAGCACAGAGTCCAGGAAATGGCAAACTTGAATAGGTACTACTGATAATTTGTAGGGGAAGCAAAGGCTGGGAAGATATTTTCTGTGCAAACTTTCCTGGGACTCCAGTCACAAGGATGCTCATGGTCGTGCGTAAATGGAGGTTTACCCAGCTCCCTGATGTTTATTTACCGTGTTATCTGTGTTGACCATCCAAGAAGGCCTTTTCTCTGAGCAAATTTTCTGACCCGAATGACTATGAAACCCCTTCAACTTCTCTGTCAGACACAAATTGAACACAATGAAAGATTCTGGTAAGAAAGATTTTTTTAAATCACAATTTGGAAGGCTCAGAAATGAGAAAAGTGTTGTTAGAAACATGCATAATTAAATGCCAGGTAGAAATACAGACTGCAGGAGCCAAGCAGATGATATAAATGAGTGACACAGGTCAAGACAACGGAGACAGGTGGGAACAGAGGGCAGCAGGCAGATCACCTCTAAATGGGGCAGCTGCTACGAATTATCGCCAACTAGGGATTGGGGTCTAATGTAGCTACATCTTGATTTTTCTGAGAAAAGCTAAAAAAAAAAATCATGATTTTCATTGAAAGGCTGAGGCAGGAAGATCACAAGTTCAAAGTCAGCCTCTGCAACTTAGCAACTCAGCAAGATCCTGTTTCTAAATTTAAAATATTAAAAAATGGCTAGGGATGTGGCTCAGTGTTTAAGCACTCCTGGATTCAATCCCCAGTAACCGCCCCCCAAAAGAAAAGATTTTCATGAGAAATCTATTTTTGAACCATTAGCAACTAATTAAAATTAATAAAAGATTTAGGACTGAAGACCCACGGACATCTAAAAAGAGTCATGCGGAAACTTGTTTTAATTTCATCATGGCAACCATGATATAAGAGCAAATGTTATCAGCAAAGGTATTCATTGTATGACACAACTCACACCATCTTTTAAAAGAAAAAGGGGAGGGGTGTGAAGCAAAAATATTTATACGATCCAGACTGCTACAGTTAAGGATACTTGCCCATCTGAAGCATGTCCTCCGAATGTAATTCTATGATGGGTTTAGACAGGAGAGGCTTGTTTCTATGGGTAAATGGGAAAAAGAAAAAAAAAATGAGTCCAACTGTACACCAATTTACTCATGAGCTCATTTACTGCCAAAATGCAGATACCCACTATGGGAATGGAAAATACAGACCAAGTATCCCTTATCTGAAATGCTGGAAACCAGAAGTTGTAAAGAGTTAAGATTTCTTTCAAATTTTGGAATATTTGCCTAGGCTTAACTGGCAAATTACTTTATTAATCTGACATGATGCTTAAAAAGTTTCAGATTTTGGAACATTTAAGATTTCAGATTTTTTGATTATATAGGTTCAACCTGTATAGACTGCTACTATTCAAAGCAAGAGCCACTCCTAAAAGCTTTAATTACATTTGACCCTGTGAACATACAATAAAAAATTCAGCAGACACAGGTTTCAGGTTAGATCCGCCAAGTATTATGCTCTATATCTGATGTCCAAATCACACAGTGATCATTAAGTAATCCAAGGCAGAAATAGCTAACGGTAGGCCAACAAGAATTGCCTAAATGTTCCAGTGTTCGGACCTTCTCTAGTTTCTTGTTTATTCTCAAAAAATTTACAATAGCTGTTCTTTATCACAGAATTAACTTCTTTCTTCTTCTTTTTTGGTACCAGAGATTGAACCCAGGGACACTTAATCACTGAGCCACATCCCCAGCCCTCTTTTGTATTACATTTAGAGACAGGTCCTTGCTGAGTTGCTTAGGGCCTTGCTAAGTTGGTGAAGCTGGTTTTGAATTCCCTCCTGCATCGTTGGGATTACGAGCATGTGCCACCACATCCGGCAAGAACTGACTACTTCTATGTGATTAACTCCCTTATCCCAGAAAATACAAGAAATCAGATACCAGAGAGTCAAATTCATTTATCCTAACAACCAAATCCTAATCCATTTTTCTTCCCAGAAAGCCATCTCTAAGCTTAACACAGTAAGCCAACGTACCTGTTTCACTATAGAATTCTAACTAGCTTAGTAGTACTAAGCAGGTCCAAGTGCACCAGAATTGCCAACATTTAAAAAGCATATTTAAGGGCTAGGGATATAGCTCAGTGGTAGAGTGCTTGCCTCATAAGCACGAGGCCCTGGGTTCAAATCCCCAGCACCACACATACACAAAAAAAGCATATTTAATATAAAATGTAATTTTATACTAGAAAAAATAAAAAGCATTTTCATAATACAGACTAGAAAAAAATAAAGCTTGAGACATTTCCCAATCAGCAGGGATTAGACATGTCTAAAGGACTAGCTGAAACTTATGTCTTTAATAAACCTTTTAATATAAGAATCAGAATTTTATTTAAGTTACTAATCTAAAGAGGAATGAGTGGCAAGTGTCATAAAAACTATAAGCCCTGACAGTGTGCTTCAAATCAGGGTTTAGATCCCAGCTCCACCCCTTTCTAGTCAGGACCTGGGGCAAATGAACTTCTCTGAGCTCATGATTATTCCTGCCAAAAAGTGATGGGAAGAGCGCTCAACTCATGCGTCTGCTGTGCACACTGAATGAGACACCCAGGTGAAGCACTGAATGTGGATCCAGCACAGAGAGCTCTCAGCGAAGATCAGCAGACCTGTCATCTACAACACTTGAATACTGAACTCAGAGAGGCCACCACGCCTCACACACACATTCGTGCAGAGAACAACAAAACTGCAGAGCTCCTCTGGTCAGGTAGCTTTCTACGCCAAAGGCAGAAAAAACTCTCAGATCATTCAACTATGATGGGTCACTTTCACAGAAATCACATTAACAGACAGGGAGTCACAGAGAAGGTGCAATCCTTGCTTAAGTCTACACGATGCGCAGGGACAAGGATCTCAGAGGAGAGTGAGTGGGAAGGAGGTCAAAGGGGGCAGCAACCTGAAAGGAGTCCCTGGCATTCAAACCTCCCATCTACCAAGAGGTGGGCCTCTCTTCCACTGGCTTTTTCCTCCAACAAACCATACTTACTTGATGTTGTGCAGCTTTCTCGTGACTATCATTGGAAAGTCAACTTCAAAATATTTACTTGGGAGAAGATCTTCATCCTGGGGAAAAGCACACAAAATTATTTCTTCACTCGCCCCTCGCTGATCATTTGCCATGTGCCAAGCCCTAGGTGCTGAAGAGTGACACAGGTGTTTGAGGGTCTCAAGTCAGGGGCTCCTATGGTCAGAAATATATTTTTCTAATTATTTTGGACTCAACAAGTGGAGTGGATGTGAGGGAAGGAAGAATGGACACAGGAAACACTAGGCGGCTTCTGTAGCAGTTCACGTAAGAGGTCTAGGGAGCCTGCCTGAGAGGGGGCATCTACGGAGGGGGCAGGGGGTTTCAAAGTGCCTGGGAGGTAGGACAGACACAGTGTTCTTCTAAAAGCAGCTTGAGACAAACTACAAAGCATCAGGAAACCAATGTGACCAGCATTTCTTGGATGAAAAAGAATGAAATAGTTATTATAATAAGGTGCTACGTGCAGTGAGGGCATTATTTTGAAGTTGATCTGTGGGTTCTGTGTGTTGTGTTGTGTTACATGATGCGTACTGAAGTGGTGGAGAACAGGCACCCCGGAGCCGGGCCAGGACTGGAATCCCAGCTCCAGCTCTTACTTGTGGTGAGGTCTGGGAAATCCCTGAACTCCCTAAGCCAAGAGGTCCTCCTTTAAAAAGTAGAGACAATGGCTGCACCTTGGGATTGTGAGGCTTAATGAGGCAAGCGGAGCCCTGGGAAGATGGCCTGGCCTTAGTCAACACCGTATCTGTGCCTTTAGCTGCATAGACGTGGGTCCTGGCTCAGATGCATTTCTCACCGTGGGCCACGGTCAGACGAGTGTGACAGACACACACAGCCCTGCTTCCCCTCTGCCTTTCCTAGCATGTTGGTGGCTGTACGCCTCATCGGGCGAGCAGCGGCACCCCAGCCTCCTCTCCAGCCTCCCCCTGGTTCACTAACTCACTCAGCCCTGCTGACTTCTCAGACCCACCCACTCTCCTCAGCCCTGTCCCCTCTTGCCAGACCCTACAGCACCCCTTCCTGGTCTCCTGTCACCTCCCACAGTTCTTCACAACTCTAAGGTTTGGCAAGAAACGAGGTCCAGACACTCCCCGTGTGCTTGTGCCACATCCTGCTTCCCATCCTCATTACATCCCACAAATACAGACTCCTCACAGTTTTAAAAGGATGAAAAAGAAATCCGCTGATATCCTAAACCTGGCAATGGCTCCATGGTGTAAGATGTGATGAAGGAGAGGAGAGTTCCAACCTGAGTGACCGGGCACACAGGAGACCCACTGATGGGGACAGCAATAAGAGGTGGAGACCAGGTACGGAGGAGCAGACAAATGCTGGGGGGCTGACACGCAAGGAGAGCAGGATGGGGCAGAAGTCCCAGCATGCACTTCCTGGGAGGAAAGCGCCCTGTAGAGCAAACGTGAGGCTGACATCCAGCTCTGTCCACCCACTCCAGACGGTCCTCAGCTGAAATCCCAGGCGATCCAGCTGGGGCTTATTGTTTTAAGAAGACATTCATTGATACATCCTAGGAGACTTGAGCTGGTGAATCTCAGCTGTTGACACGCAAGAGTCAAGCACACCCCTGTGGCCCGAAGAGCTGGGCCTTGAAGATATCTGGAGGACATGTAGAGGGGCTAAGAAGCGACTTCCGCTAAGAAACGGTACGAGATTGCTGGGGTTGTTCTTGGGGCTGGGGGTAGGTCAGCAGTAGACACACACTTAGCACTTGTGAGGCCCTGGGTTTCACCCCCCAAGAGCTCAGTGGCTGGCAGGCAAGAGGCCATGGGTTCCATCCCCAGCACCACAGAGAACGAATTTTTACTCACAGGGTACAAAAGTTAAGAGTCATCTGATTTCAGCAGATGGTGAGAACAATAAAAATCAAATGCTGTGCGGCCAGCAGAGTGCCCTCCACCTCTTACGGAACAGCACCCTTGTTCAGGAGCTGGCCCTGGCACTGGCTCACCTGAGACTTCTGAATGAGAGGCCACTGCAGAAGGAGCATTTCCAAACAACACACAGGCACTTTTAGGAGATCACTTCCTTCTTGATTCTGACAGAGGAGAAAAATGGCTGTGCCAAGTGATGTCCCAATTTTGCCTCTGTGATTCTCTATGCCTTTGACATTCCTCGCCCAAAAGCCTGTATGTCACGAGCTGGTATGGAAGACACCTGAGACCCAGTAACATGACCAGAGAACCGCTGGCAACAGAGCACCACTCGACACAAAGGGCATCCAACGAGGCTGGCACCTCACAGACTGCCAAAACTGACATGCTTCCCCTACGCAGCTGGTCCTTTGTGTGGCAACAGTATTCCAAAGACACTGAGAAGCTGAGGCACCCTATTCTGCCTGTGGTGATGCCAGCATACCCACAGATAGGAGTCTTCCACCATACACCAGTCTTGGTCCCCTGAGATGATATGGAAGGCGCTCAGGTAGCAGTGGCCCTGAGAGCCCATGACTCACTGCTAGACCTCTGCAGGTACCCGGGAACCATCCCAGACGGAGGAAAAGACACTAAGAACATGGATAAGAGTTCCCTATATTTTCATGGAAACATAAATCTCTAAAACAGAGATTGGCAAACTTTTTCTGCAAAGAGTCAGAAAATAAATATTTTAGCCTTTGCAAGCTGGATGGTCTGTGTGATGACTGATCAACTCTGCTGTCACCGTTGTCACATGGCTGCTAAAGCACAATATGCAGACAAGTGGAAGCAACTGGGTTCCAATGAAACTTTACTCACAAACACAGGTGGTGAGCCAGATTTGTCCGTGGCCTGGAGTTCGCAATTTCTGCTCTAAAAGAGCAAACAAGGGAAATACCTACAAGTAATAAAAAAGAACCCTGCCCACCCCCAAATGCTTCAGGCCAATATAATTATCAACAAAAGTGTTATGTGTCCACAAAGGACTTTCGGATATTCTGTGATTCTCTTTCCTCACTCCTGAGAGACACTTCTTTTCTTGGTAGAGGTACATTGACCTCACCGTACTTTGCTCAGAAGTAAAAATCTCAGATTAATTATTAACCCATCTACGAGATGGGGTAAAAAGTCAGTTATGGGATGAAGGGGTCTTGGGCCCAGTGGCGAGATTTCTCCAGTGACTTCTAACAACACTGACACGGCACATCCTCTTCCATAGTATTTGCTTCAGTCCCTTACACCATGCCACGGTACACTGCATTACGAAGACTCCACAGACCTACAGAAGAGGGGTGGCACCAAAGAGAACCCCCTGAGCAACCACAGGAGCTCTATGTGAAGAGGAAGGCATCTGGGACTTGAAGAGCTGATTCTGACATGTTCCCAGTCCAATGCCCTGGCTGTAGGATCCTGGAAGACACACCCTCTCACAGCCCCTTTTCTGCCATCTTTGAAGACCCTCCTCGTAAAGCTCTCATGCTAACTCATGAGGTCATGTATGTAAAAGCATTTCATGAATGTTAGTTATCTTATCTAAAAGAATACGGAGGCAAACGATGTACTCAAGACCAGCTGAGGCCACTGGTCTCTCACGTAAGAGACAGGCTGGAAGCTCTGAGGACCAAAGACCTTGTCAGGTGAGCTGATTAGGGACTAGCTTTGCAGGCTGGGTTCTGTCCATACACTCCAATTTGCCTTGGTCTGACCTGCTAGAAATGCACGTACCCATTATTGCCACACGACCAACCTCACAGAAGAACCAAGAAAAAGCTGAAAAAATTACAAAAAGGAAATGCAACCAGAAAAGGTTTAGCTATAAACTATAGGGAAAAGGTTTAGCAGTAAAAATCAAGTCCTAGAGTCAAGAGAGCAGCATGCTAATCCTGGCCTTGCTGCTACCTAGAATCAGGTTTCCCTCCTTGTGAGTGTGTGTAATCATACAGCCCTCAACACTGACAAAGCAGTCAGGGGATCCAATCAGAGAACCACTACAAAAGGCCTGTGCATCACACTATCTCCCCAGCCTTACAAATCTCCAAATTTTACCCAGGGTGCCAGCACGTAGATCCTAATTATTGTAAAGATCACAAATGCACGTGCTCTTTGTCAGGAATCCTGACAGAATTCTCCATCCTGATGTAGACGCACATGTATAGGGGATACACGTGGGCTTTTATTCCAATCCCACTTGTAACAACAACAATTAGAAGCGAACTGATTTCACTAGGGCCCTGGTGAGAGGAAACATGAGCGGCTGCGGGGAGCACGTGGGCAGGAGGACAGGGGCGGGAGACAGGCTTCACTGCGTATCTCATATGCTTTTCAAATTCTGGACAAGGTAAATGTCTCCAAAAAATTAAACTGAAACAACTGGGCAGGTAGAAGGGGAATTTTAACTTACCTTTAGTTTCCAGAAGGTGGTATCCATCCCAGCCCCAAGATTAAGAATCTGACAATGACATTCTGTCTTCCGGAGAAAAGCCTTCAGAAGCTGACTGACACCATGGACTCGAGCAAAATACCCTTCGAGAGTGGCAGAGAAACAAGCCATCACCCAGAAATCATCCTTACAAACCCCACCACACCAGAACCAGGCACCACCAGGGCTCCCCATCTCTGCAACCTCTGTTAGGAAACCTGCCTTGAGACCCTGAGAGAGATGCCAAGGAAAAGAGCACACCCTTGTTCTCAGGAGCCACTGCTTTTAAAATCTGGTTTTCATTCGTTTGTTTTGTTTTTGCAATATTGGAAATTGAACCTAGGGGCACTCCGCCCCAAAGAACTATATCTCCAACCCTTTTTAAATTTTTAGTTTTTTTAATTTTTATTTTGAGACAAGGTCTTGCTTAATCACCCAGGCTGGCCTTGAGCTTGTAATCCTCCTGCCTCAGTCTCCCAGATAGCTAGGATTATACAATGTGCCACATACCCTGCTTCTTTGCATTTCTTATAGATCCTACCCAAAGGATTTCTCTCTGGGGGCCAAGATTCCCTGCACACAGGAAAATTATGGTCATTCAGCTAATTTCTTAATGGACCTGAGGATAAACCATGCATCTGCCTCAAGGCCTTGGATTCCCTTCATGAAAATTTCTTACAAAGCCAAATAATGTCACTAACCAACACTATCATAAAGAAATAGAAAGTAATCCCTCACATGAGCAAACAGTTCATGGTAAAAGATATATAAATGGGTTTTTAAACAGGAAAATGACACTCAACCTCACCTACAAATACAGTTTCACAGTACAGCATGTTGGTAAGGAAGCTGGGGAATGAGACCTTTCATATTCTGTTGAAGGAGTGTGCACCAGAACTTGTTTAAGAACACGTCCCTAAAACCTCAGCCTCCTGCGAGATGAGCAGATGGGAGGGAGGGGGATGGTACTTGCCTCTGTTAATTTCAGGGGCCTTCCTCTCTTTAGTCAGCCTCACAAGGTGCTGGATGTAGGGATCATGCCAGTAGCCAATGCTGACTGCAAACCTGGAAGTGTCAAAGAGTAGGCAGTGAGTGGAGGTTGGCAGGTAAAGGCCCAGTTCCAATGCCAAGTTCCCAGGAAGCAGGTCCCCAGTCCAGAGGAAAACTGTACCACAAAAGGCCAATAAACGCACATGTAGCGAGTGCCCTATTACACCTTTAAAGAGAATCATCCATCCATGTTCACAACACTGCCCAACACGGCTTCCCCATGGTTGTTTCTCTCCTTCCCTAGGACTCCAAAGAGCAAATAACCTCACTCATAGTTCAGAGAACACTGCTATGATCGGTTTACTCAGTGAACTCACCAGCAGGAGCTAATCAGACAGCTGTACCAAACCAAACATTTTGTGCCCAGAAGACCCCAAAATACTGGTGAACTGGTAACTGCTACCTAAGCATTCCTCCCAACTCTGTATCCAGTGCTAGTAATGACACTTCCTTAGAGATCAATGTGGGGAAACCAGGAATAAATAAAACAACTAAGACTCAGAAAACATGATAATAGTCTAAATTCTACACTACAAGGAGTAGCATCTGCGCTCCAAGTTTCAGTACTCCAAGCCTAGAAGCTAAAGCCTTGATTATGATTATCACTCTGGACACCTTCTGGCAACCATGACAGTCAGCCTTAGGACAGCTGAGAAGTCACAATGAGAAGAACCTGGATCTCAAGGCCACCCTAAATCTCTGTGGAACGGCAGCCTGCTCTGCTCTCAATTATAGTTTGTGCGATAATAAGTGTCTTTACCATTTAGGCAATTTGAGCCAGGCCTGTTAGTTGCAGCCTAAAACATCCTAACTGATACCCTTAACCATACCTCTATTTCCATGTTCCTCCATAACTAGGCTGAAACTTTGTGTGTGCATGTGTGTGTTATGTCCCAGGTGAATTCTAGCTCCTGAAGCAGATGCTGCATTATCTCTTTTCTTTGTATCTGCCATAGAGGCCTACTCCTACCTGGCTACAGTAGGTGCCCTATTCTGTACAAACCTGTCTCCCACAGTCTCTCTCACCTGTTTGCACATCCACATACCCATGAGGGGAGCAAAGGGTTTCAGCTGGTCAATGCAGCAACTCAATACACAAACGTGCAAAACACTGACAGGTAGGATTTGGCAATCCAAACTGCCCAAAGGAAAACAGCATTCTTGCAGAGTTTTATAACAGTAAACTTTCTCAGTTATTTAAAGTAATTTGTTTTTGGAACAATTGTGTCCCATTATCATAAAATTTGTGTGCAGTCCTGTTTTTAAAAAAAATGAATGAAAGTAGAGTAAAATAAAAAAATCAGCATGCCCTAGACATAGTAAGGGTTAAGACTGATGGAAGTTTTGTTCCCAGCACAAATTGAAGGTCTAGGTGCAATGAAAAACATGCTTTCCCACCCTTAGCTCCGATTTCAAAGGGGTCTTCCAGTGCCATCTAGTGGAAAGAGCCATATCTGCAGTTGAGGCAACGATGGTTCTTTCCAACGCTAAACTAACACTGTGAGGAGTGTTCTCAACTGTGCCTTCAGCTGAGAGGAAGAGACAGGAAAGAGGAATTTAGAAAGCATCTGACAGTGCTGCGCAGTGGCGCATCTCTGAATCCCAGAGACAGGAGGTCAAGGCAGGAGGATCACAAGTTCAAGGCCAGCCTGAACTTTTTATTTTGGGACCCTGTCTCAAAACAAAAAAACAAAAAGAACTGGGGGTGTAGCTCAGTGAAAAAGTGTCCCTGGGTTCAAGCCCCAGTATCCCCCCCCAAAAAAGCCTCAATACTGATAATCCAAGAAAATGCAAAAGGAAAGCAAAACCAGTAATATTTCCTCTAACAAACTGGCAGCAAAACTATTTTCTAAAAGCCCCTGGTTTTGTAGGAGCAGGAGGAAGAGGGCGCTCAAGCACTGCTGCTGGAAACCTGGGCTAAACAACTGGGCTGCAAGGCACTGTGGCAACAGGATCACCCGGGCCGCGGCCTACCCATTCCACTTCAGTTCTCCTAGGCAAGTACCAGCAAGGGGCACAAGGATCTTCCCACAGGAACACTGGAATACGAAATTGTAAATATCACTGAACAAAGCAGACTACAAAAGTATACGTAGAGGATGTTTCTAATATTTTTAGAAAAACATATGCAGTCATCTATACTACATATAACACACACAAGGCTGTATGTAGACGCATGCAGTTACAGACCCACACACAGACAGGACCGCCCAGACTAAGCACCACTCACACCATCCAGGACACTGCTCATCTAATTCTGCCCCTCCGTTTCCCAGACGGTTTTGTCCCGTGCTTCTATATATCCTGATTTCCTGTTTAAAACTCTGTTTTAAAGAATCAAAACTGTCAGATCTGGAAAAATGTCAACATCTTCCAGGCTTTATTCAATCGGCCACTGCTTTCCATTTCCAGGGCCCTACCACTTGCTCCATGTGGTCTTTAACTCACCACTGCCTTTTCTTAACACCCGGGACCACTTGCTCCAAGCACTTTCTTCTAATGCAAAACTAATAAATTCCTACCTATTGAGATGTAAAGTGCCTGGCTGTGCTCCACCTGAAATCGTTTCACAGTCCTCCCGTGAGAAACACCAACCCATTCACTCAAGAAGCATTTTCAGGCGGTGTCCCATTTGCATGAGTGTCAACACAACAATGGGTCCTTCATCAGAGAGGTGTGAAATCCCTTCCAGCAGGCTGGGGAAGGGAAGGGGCCCTCCCTGCTTTCCCTGCCCGAGAATGAAGGCTGGCACCTCACCTAAGGCTTAGGACAAGCCAGGCATTATTCCAAACGCCTGACAAACACGAACACGTATCACCTTGAAAAGGCCCTACAAGGAGGAGAATGGATGCTTTACAAACAAAGTCAGGCAGTTGCCTCAAGCTGCGGCACTTCTACAACATAGGGAACAGAATTCTACTGCTTTTCAAACCTTCTTACCCACCTGGACTTAGATCTCCCACATCCTCACTTCTCGGTTCCCTCCTAACACTTTGGTTGCTTAAATTGTGTGTGTGTGTGTGTGTCTACAAAATTCAATTGGCTAGTCTCAGCATTAAAATTTCAAGACTGGGGTTTTTAACAGCATACTGTTGTGGCCTTTTAAGACATTGTACTACCTCCAACTTGAATTTTATTGCTATTCTTTCAGTTCTTTTGGTTTCATCTTTAGTTTCTATTTCCTGACGGTTTTATTCTTGGACTGTAAATGGAAAGCAGGAATCAAAATCTTAAGGGCAACAGACTACACCCAGACAGAGCTTGCATGTGTTGCCCTTCCCATGAGGTCTGAGGGCCTGCCAGCCCTCACTTAAACCACCTAAAGAAATGGCCCTAAGAAGACTCACAGTCAACTACTACTTGCCCCCATTTAAAATGCCACCTATTTTGCCTTCTGGTTTCATCTACTATATAATTATTTTACTCAAATTAATATGATCTAAAATTTACTGTCCCTTCTCACATTTATGTGGAAGCTTAAAAAAGTGATATCAGAGAAGTAGAGTGGAGAATACAACTTACCACACCCAGAATGGATAGAGAATGGTTAATAGGTACAGGGGTGCAGGTGGAGAGAAGGAACAGCTTTAATGTTCTACAGGCAACAGGATGACCACAGTTGACCACAACTAATTTACTTTTTTGAAATTGCTAGCAGACAGAATTTTGAATGTTCCCAATACAAAAAAATAAACATATGACATGCCAACTACACTGATCAGACCATTACACATTTTATCATGTACTGAAATGTCATACTATATACCCTGTAAGTATGTACAACTACTATGTGTCAATTAAAAATAATAGCCAGGTGCAGTGGCCCACGCCTGTAATCACAGTGACTTGGGACACTGAGGCAGGAGGATCTCAAGTTCAAAGCCAGGCTCAGCAAAAAGTGAGGCACTAAGCAACTCAGTGAGACCCTGTCTCTAAATAAAATACAAAATAGGGCTGGGAGTGTTGCTCAGTGGTTCAGTGTCCCTGAGTTCAATCCCTGGTACCAATAATAATAATAATAATAATAATAACAACAACAATAAAATCTACTTTGTCTGTTACTGGGCAAAGCATAAATGGAAAATGAACCAACATTCACAACAGGGTGAAATGATCGGGGGGATCTAGTTAGAAAGTTCCCTGGGTACAATTTCCCATCTCTAACTTTACAAAACAATAGCCAATATGAAATAAAATAATAAGATGTCCTGGATTTAAATAATGCTAAACTACTTTGGGGAAAAAATGATTTAAGAACATATATCATGAATATTGTTTGCCTATTCATTTTCTTAAAATATCTGTTTTTCCCTTTATAGTTAGTGCTTTTGGCACTCTGTCTATGAAACATTTGGTCTTCCACGGTTGCAAAGATCTTTCTCCTTTTCATATAGAAGCTCTACGGTTCTAGCTCTGATGAATGGGTTTATAATGCATCCTCGAGTCATCCTTCTGGAATGAGCAGGGTCAACACATTTTTCCCCACTTGGATATCCAGATGATCCAGAATTACTAGATCAAGAGACTTTCCTTTTCCCAATGAACTGACTTACTCACTCCAGGCAAAAATCAACTGACAGTACATATGTGGGTTATTTCTGAATTCTCCATTCCATTTCACTGATCAATTCATCTACCCTTATGCTAATGCCACCTATTTTGATTACTGTAGTTTTATAGTAAAGCTTAAAATTAAATAGTGTCAAAAATTAAACAGTATAAGTTCTCCAACTCTGTTCTTTTGAAGTGTTTTTTTGTTTATTTTTGCAGAGTGAAGAAGGGTAGGGAACACCAGTCTAGATCCTCTATTCTATATCCATTTGCTAATTTCGTCAAAAAAGATGGATAATATTTTGATTGGGACTTCACTGTATACATTAACTTGAAGAGAATAAAAACCTTAAGGTGTTTATATCACATCTTCTAATGTATAAGCAAAGTATATCTCACATTTAAGTCCCTAATCTCTCAGTAATAGTTTATAGTTTTCTGGGAAAAGGTGTTTCCTGTCTTTCACTAAAATTTACTCCATTTATCTTTTATGCTATTGTAAATCATATTTTAAAATTTTACCTTCCTATACATGTATGTATAATACATCCATCAAAGGGTTCCTATCTAGGGCTGGGGATATAGCTCAGTTGGTAGAATGCTTGCCTTGCAAGCAAAAGGCCCTGGGTTCAATCCCCAGCACCGCAAAAAAAAAAAAAAAAAAAAAAAAAAAAAAAAAAAAAAAAAAGTTCCTATCTAGAATATATAATAAATTGGCAAAAGATTTGAACAGACAATACATAAAATATTTCACAATGGCCAATAAGTACATGAAAAATGAGTCACCAGGGAAATGTCATTTTGAGCCATAATGAGATGCTATCGGGCACCTCTAGGCAATACCCATGTTAACAAGATAGAAAGCAACTGGAGTTTTGAGACATTGCTGGTGGAAATGTAAACTGATAAGCCACCTTAGAAATTAGTTTGGCAGTTAAGTATCAACCCACCCTATGATTAAGCAATTCTACTCCTAGCAAGGAGAATCCAGGAGAACTGAAGAGTCTTGCACAAGAATGTTCAAAGCCTCTTTACAATGGCCACACTGGACACAGTGCAAATGTCCATTAACAAGTGAATGCATGAAAAAATGACACACCAGGAAAAAGATGCAAATGATTTTATGCTGACTAAGATTCTCTCCTGGACCCTACTCTAGCCAGGCTTCTCTGCGTCTTCTTCCTGACAGGCTTCAGCCTTGGTCTACAAAGATCTGAATCAGCAGTAACAGCTTCTCACGACTCAAGGCCCCATCCTAGGATGACCCCATCAACCCTTCAAGTACCTGCCTGAGTAAACTCAAGGCTGCCAAAGACCTGGCTGTTTGTCCTGGCCAACACCTCAAGACAAGGGTCTGGCCGTGGCCTCCATGGGAGGCAGGAGCCTGACTTCCAAAAGCACCAGTTTAACAAAGCCAGCTGGGTGTCCATGCACCAACCTGGCCTTCTTGCTTTTTGTAATTTTTCACCTCCTGAATCCTACTGAGCCTCTGCTCACCTCCCTACCTCCATTTCCCCCTAAAACGACCAGGCACATCTCTTCAAACTCGAGTTCAGTTAGTTCAGTTCATGCTGGCTTGAACTGAACTGAACTCCAAAAGTTATTTCTGATTAAAATCTCCCAACAACACTTTATTATCTGGCCTTCTTTTTCTTTGACAACACACAACATGGATAAACCTCAAGGAATGTGTTGAGTGAAAACATACACACACACACACACACAAAAAAAAAAAAAAACAAAAACAAAAAAAATATGTCCTACACAAGTCCATGTATATAATATTCAAGAATAGGCAAATCTAATCTAAAGTAGCCAACACCAGAAAATGGTTGGTAGGCTGGTAGGAGATTTACTAAAAAGAGATATGAGAGAACATTCTGGAGTTTCAGCAACATGTTATGTCTTGTTTTGAGTGGTGGTACACAGATATAATTACATCACTTATCAAATCAAACCATGAAGATTTAAGCATTTTATTATATGTAAATTATTTCCCTTTCTTCCCCTCCTTTCCCACTGCATTCTCCCTCTTCCTCTTCCTCCCTTCCTCTTTCTCTCCCTCCTTCAAAAGTACCTAGGGAAATTCTGGGGGATGTAGGGGGAGGATGAAGCCAACCTTCCATGTTACCCTTCTGTCATAGTATGCCTGGTGATACTATAAGAAAATACTTGAGATTGAATAGTTTATAAACAACAGAAATTTATTTCCCTGTAGATCCAGAGGCTGGGCTGTTCAAGACCAACGTCTGGTATCTGGTATGGGCCTTCTTGCTGCATCCACACATGGAGGGAAGGGGAAGAGGGAGCAAACCCCTCTGGTCAGCCCTTGTTGTAGTGTCACTGATCCACTCATGAGGGCAGAGGCCTCATGACCTAAACGCCTGCCACAGGCCCCACTAGCAACACTGCTGTATCAGAAATTAAGTTTCCAACTCATGAATTTGGGGGTCACCTTCAGACCACAGCACCTTCCAACAACTACCCACCCCTTCTTCCTTACTAAGAGGACCCAATTCTGTCTGAGGAATCAGTCTGCGATGTTAGAAATGCTTCCCTCCCTGGATCTTAGGCCTGGCCAATAGGAAGTCTACTGAGTAGGGCTTCCTGAAAAGAATCTGCTTTCTTAATGACAAGGGACAGCTCAAGAGTCGCATCCCTTTCTTTTCCTCTTCCTTCCTAAAGAAGAGCTGCTCATATGAACTAGGAAAATTCTGATATTCCCTGCTATGACTGTCTCCTGACCCTGAAAAGCGAGCTAAGGGCGCTTTGAGTCAATGTGCAACTAAGCTACTTTGTTGATCAACATTTTCAGTCATCAAAATGAAAAAAAGCAATGGCACCTACAAATCAAAGCAACATGCGCATTGCTGTTTTACCACAAATGTAAGAATGTAGTATGTGACACAAGTGATGTCTCCAATCAACACACAAAGATAGACCATAATGACCAGGGACAAAATTAAACTAGCACTACATATTACAACAGAAACTGTTATAATGACTGGGACCATCTTTCTAAGGATTACTCAAAACTCACAACCTAAAAGGCAAATAAAGATGTCAGATTTGACATAGCTGGGCTGGGGAGATAGCTCAGTCGGTAGAGTGCTTGCCTTGCAAGCACAAAGCCCCAGCACCGCAAAAAAAAAAAAAATAAAAGATTCAGAGATTTGACACAGCTTTCCTATGTTCACATATGAATACATCGCAGGGAATCTCCACATCGTGTACAACCACAAGCATGGGATCCTAATTAGAATAAGTTACACTTCATGTATATACAGTATGTCAAAATACACTCTGCTGTCATGTATATCTAAAGGAACAAATTTAAAAAAAGAAATGGGCAAATTCAAAAGCTGCACAGGTAAATAAAAGGAACTTTTGAATCCAAAAAAAAAACAGAATAAATAAAGCATATATGTGTGTATTACATATACACATATATGCATTGGTTTCAAAGTAGATTAGGCTTTTATGCTTGTTTCTCACCATTTCAAGGCCCAAATTCTCAAAATTGTTAAAATATATTAAATCAAAAGGAAGGAAATTCCTTAACTGTTAAACACTGTCTAATTCACATTTTATAACATGATATCATAGTTTACTTTTTTTTGTCAAAGAATATCCTCAACAGATGCCATTATCATACATAAAATCTGACCTCAGAGGACTATTGGTAATTGATCTTCATGATTAATTGTGCATGATTGTTGCATAATTTAGATCCATGCTTTCTATCCCAATATTTGAAATCAGTTATGTTTGGCTTTATTGACTAGTAGTTAATCACACAAATGGAAATGCTTGTTTATTTTAAACTGGAGTGCATAGTGAGAGTAATTCTAGAGTCAACAGTAAATAAATACAGTGCTAGTTCATGTCTACAGTTGTTGGCACATTATGTGTAAAGAGTTCCCAATGTAATTTCTATTAGTGATTAGAAATCTTATTAAATTACCCTATTTAAGTTTGGTCTAAAATATTAAAATATAACTTCATTTAAAAAAAAAAAAAAAGATGTGTCAGACTGTGGGGGAGGAGTGTGTGGTGCTGGGGACTGAACTCAGGCCTCCTGAGGGCTCAGCAAGAGCTCTGCCACTGAGCTCCATCCTCGGCCCTTCTTCTTTGTTTGTATTCTTGAGACAGTCTCATTAAGTTGCTCAGGCTGGTCCCAAACTTAAGATCCTCCTGCCTCAGTTTCCCCAACAGTTGGAATTACAAGTGTGTACCACCATGCCAGGCAAGACTGTCAGCTTTTGAAACATAAAGATTTACAACTTCCGTTACTGTAAAACCCACTGAACAAGTTAAACTGAAAGACATGTAGCAGCTTTACAAAAAACACTGCAACAAATACAGAGGTAAAAAAAATTACAATCCCTGATACAGAAAGTTATTACAAATCAATAATAAACACACAAAAAAATGGGCTGGGGATGTAGTTCAGTGGTGAAGTGCTTGCATAGCCATGCGTAAGACTCTGGATTCAATCTCTAGCATTGCCCCCAAAACAAACAGCAACGAAAAAAGAAAAAAGCCAAACAACCCAGCAGGAAGTGATATGTAGATATGTAGATAGGGTTCACACAAAAATCAATGACAGTGAACAAATTAAAAATTAACTGGCGGGGTTGGGGTTGTAGCCCAGTGGTAGACTGCTTGCTTAGCACATGTGATGCACTGGGTTCGATTCTTAGCACCACATAAAATAAAGGTATTGTGTCCATCTACAACTAAAAAAAAAAAAAAAAAAAAAAAAATTAACTGCCTAGCTAATGATTATGAACTAAAAATAAAAGATACTGCTAATTACAAATTTTCCATCTGCTAGTTGATGAAACAATTTAAGAGACTGAGACTATTCAATAACTTGCATTCTCTTTCAACATAAATGGGAAGAAACACTAATACTACCTCTTCCCAGGACAATGGTGCAGAAATTTCATCCCACAGATTTCTTTCATAGGAATACTCGAACATGTGGGAAAATGCTGACCACAGCATGATCGTAGTAGCAAAAACAGAACCATCTCACACAACAGAAGACAAAGTACAACCACACCTCAGAACACTGTGCACCATTGAAAAAGAATGAGGCAGCCCTGTGTGAAAGGACGTGTGCCAAGTGCTCACGTTAGAGCACTACGCGGGCAGGGAGGGACTCGCCATGGCCGCTGGAAAACCATGCTTTTAAGAGGAAAGATTGTGGGATATTGATTTTCTAGATCCAAGATCATTATCTTTGGCAGATATTTTCCAAAACTGAATTTAAAAAAATGAAAAAGGAAAGAAAGAAAGAAGTCCTCCATAATTGATTTTACTTTATTCATGGACAAGTTTTGCAGCTCATTTACCTTCAACAGAATGTTCTACTTCTGAAGTGGCATATCTTCTCTGGGAATGGAAAATAGTACCTGCCTTGAAAACATTTCAGATCCAATCTCTACCTTGCTCCCTGAAGCGCAGCTATAAAGATGCAGTGTGCTAGAAAGGCCCTGGGCCTAAGCCCTCAGGAAAAATCTGGCTTTGCCTGCAAGTGACCCTGTGACCTGCTTCCATGGGGGGTGGCTGGGGGGGCATTTTTCAATTTGGTTGAGAAATCAAATTAAGGTCTATAATTTTCAAAATGAAATTTCAGGCTTACAAGCCCTGGTCTGGTTTCTTAAAAAACACAGACTGCACAACATGTATCCCATTTGTTTACAATAAAAATAAATTAAAAAAAAAAAAATACAGACTGCTCAAAACCAGTAAAAGAGAAAAAAAATAATAAAAGACCTCATCAGGAAACGTACTCTTGAACATGTGCATTCAACTTCTAATTTGACACACATTCACTGTGTGCCTTCAACGCATTAGGCACAAATGTAGGCAGGGTCCCTGCTCTGCATCCTTTGTTCTCATGAGAGACAAACATTAAGTAATGAACTTCTGAATTGTATCTGGGCTGATGACCACAGAGGAGACACAGAGGGTGGTAGGAGAACATTTACTGAGCATAGATCTGTGGGGTCCGAGGCACCTCTTTGACAGAGCCACATGTGAGTTAGCCAAACACCTTGGAGTCATCCTGCAATCCTCAGTCCCACCCCACACCATCTGTCAGCATATTCTATCAGCTCCATCTTCCAAATGCATCCAGAATCTGGTGGATTCTCAGCACCTCCTCCACTACCATTCTGCCTCAAGCACAGCATCTGTCACTTGGGATATTCCCTGCACTAGTAGATTTACTCTCCTGGCCTCCATGCTTGTCTGCTGTGGTCTGTTCTCAGCAGAGAAACTGCACTGATCCTGTTAGAACTCAAGTCATATCTTTTCACTCTTGAGTTCAAAATCTTCCAAGGGTAAAAACTGGATCCTTACAAGAGCCTACTAGAGTCTGGCATGGTGGCACAGGCCTACAATCTCAGAAACATGGGAAGCTGAGGCAGGAGGATAGTAAGTTCGAGGTCAGCCTCAGCAACTTATCAATGCCCTAAGCAACTTACCAAGACCGTGTCTCAAAACTTTAAAAAAGGCTGGGAATGTAGCTCAGTGATAAAGTGCCCCTAGGTTTAATCACCAGCACCAAAAAAACAAAGCCTACTAGACATGGCCTGAGTCTCTCCCCACAGCACCCATCTCCTCCTCACTCTGGGACTGCTTTTCCTGGAACAGGTAGGGCCAGCTCTGGCCTCAGGGCCTTCCACTCTCCAGTCTGCCTGGGAGACTGCATTTACCTTCCCTGGTCCCCGCCTCTCAAATCACAACTCTTTCCAACAAGACTGCATCTACCACCAACTGGCATGCTGGTACTCGGCTTGTTTCCTGCCATTTCCCTCTAAGATCAATGATCCATAAGAGCTCATTTAGTTTGTTCACTCCTGTATCCACGGTATTGAGAACAGTACCTCCATAAATTAAGAAGGCACTCCATAAAAAGAAGTTGAATGAATGCATGCATTATTCCATGAACGGATGTGGAACCAGTTAGTCAAAGAAGGGTGGGAGGAAACATCCAAAGCAGAGGGAACAACATGCCGATGGCCCCGAGGAAGGATGGCACAGGGAGGGTACAGTGGTATGAAGCAGTGCTGGGGACTCAGGGCAGAGCAGGCAGAGCTCCTGTAGACTGGGTAAGGACTTTGGTCTTCAAACTGCAACAGGAAGCCATTAAGCTAGGGAGCAACATAATCAGTGGACCTTTTCCAAACCTCTGGCTTCACTGATATGGACTGGGAGAAGTAAGAGTGAGGGGGGTAGGGGTGAGCAGGAGGCTGACGAGGGTCTTAGCTTGGTCACAGCTGACTTCACCTTGGGTTGAGATGCCAGAAGCAGAGGTGGAAGAAAGGAAGCAAATACCGGCAGTACTTATGGGGGGACCAACATGAGTGTAAGACTGATCACATAAGGGGAAAGCAAAAGGGAACTTCCAAGACGATGCCTGCCTGTCTTCCATGTGAACGGGATGAAAAACGACACTGATCACTAAGTTGAGGGCAATGGGTGGCAGGAAGACAGACATATGAAGGTCACCTTGGGCATGGGTTTGTAAATAGTGGATTTCAGATCATTCTGAGATAGTCAAGTAGAGGTGACAGTTTACTGTCAGATGTCCAGGTGAGAGTGACCAAATCATGTAAAGGTGCAGTGGGTCATGCAACACAGTGCAGATTTGTACCCTGTGACTGATGGGAAATCCAAAGATTTTAAGTAAGTGATAAGATCTGCGAATCTGAAAACTTACTCTGGCAGCAGGAAGAACCACCATGATGTATACAGTAAGTGATGAGGTGAGGGGGAGAGCTGGAGCAGGAACTGAGCTGAACTATAAACCCAGATTGTGTCAGCTGCCACTGAACATCCCTGAGGATGACTCACTGCTCAGGACCTTCCATGATTCGTTCCCTGACTGGCTCTGCAGAATTCTCTCCTGCTACCCACTCCCCACCCTATGTCAAGTTCCCCTCTCAAGGGCTCTGCTTCAACCTCAAGGCCTCTGATCATGTCATCTTCTGCCTGGAAAACCCCCATGCATCTTCTGAAGATTCACCTTTTTCTCTGTGAAAGGAGAAAAGCAGTTCTGACAGCAGCCTACCACTGTGAGCCAGGCCTTAATCTTGTGGGCGGCTGGCCTGGCATCCAGAGTGAGGCTGTGTTGTTCTCCTATTGGACATAAACAATCTCTCAGAACACCAACACAAGGGCACTCTGCAACAGTGATGAAGGGACAAAAAACGGGCACTTCATAATTTTGTCTAAGCACAGATAAAAACAAGGTCACTGTGCCACCCACAAAATACCAAACATCCCTCTGGCCCAGCTGATGAGTGATTGTGGCTTCTTTATGAATAACAGCTTCAGTCCTACTCAGCCACACCTCCTCCTAGAAAAGACTGAGAAGGCTACAGGATCACAGAATTGTCCCCTGTCCTACGGGCACTCAATCCAAAGCAAATTCTTGCTTCTATGGACCCTTCCCCAAATCACACAGCCAAAGTCCAAATCCTAAAAAGGTCTTTTCAACACCCTTTTATTGATATGCCCTGCAGGTCCCCACAGTCTGAGTTCTCCCTCTTTGCAAAGGAGCAATATACCGAAGTCATCTAGCTATAGGTGTGTTTCTGGAGGACACGACGCTGTCACAGTAGGAAAGGATGGTGAAGGTTCTTAGAGGGAAATTAGTGCTGTTCCACCCTGAGGGTTTCCATCCTCTGCAGGACAATGGGGGGGGGGGGGCAGGGGCGGTCAAGGTAGATTATAAGTTTAAGGAAAAGAGAAAATGCTGAAATTAAGTATTCTGGAGAATAAGAGAATTAATTGACCAAAAGAAACATACTAAAGGGTCAGGCTCTGCTGAGGGCACAGTGAGGTTGGCTGATATGAATTCACAATAGTGTCAAGATGCCCTGTTGTGTGACATCTACCCTGAGTCTTCAAGGAGAAAATGGACAGTCTGGTTCAAGTGGGGGTCTGGGTCTGCCAGGACTAGGGCAAGTGAAACAAAGACATCGCCAGCTGGATTACTAAATGGGGACTGGGAACTCTAAGCTCAGTGGACAGGTAACACAAAGAGGAAGTGACTAAAGGAAGAGAAAACCAGGGAGGTCCTGAGGAAAAGGGCAGAGCTTCATAACTGAGGGAGCGACCTGGAAGGAATGGGGCTGCAGAGAGCAGCACTGCCCATGAGGGTGGTGCAGCTTCAGTGGGAAAATCCAGGACACCAGGTGGCAATGGGTGACAGAGGCAGAAGAGAAGAGGGATCACTGCAGATATGCATTCAGGAAACGGTGCCCGTCTGTGTCCTGGGTCCTCCACACACAGAGTTCACCTCGGATGGTGTCAAGGACTGAGGCAGATGGAAGATTATGAGCCAGGACCCATCTGTAATGAATGAGGGTAGCAGCCAGGAGAGAGCAGACAGCAGCAATGAGCAGGCGTCCAGTTAGGTTTGAAGGATCTCAAAGAAATGGGGTGGGGGAGCCAACAACAGGGAGAATGCTATCTCCAGCACCCTGATTCTGCAGCATGCTAGGTTCGAGAACACAGATGGGCCACTTGAGAGGACATCAAGAAAAGGACATCCTTAGGGTTGGGTCAAAAAGAGAAAGAGAATGGTTAAGGAGAGCTCAAGGAAACAGAGGGGCTATTGATTATGGAGTAGCAGCTTCAGAGGACACGCTGCTTGTTTGGTGGAAACACTGAGTCACAGGTAAACAAAGCATGGAGAGCAAACCTGGGCCATAGCATGACAGGAAGAATGCGGAGAGGAGGGGGGGTTATCTGAGTCTGTTGCTATAATAAATACCTACAGCTGGGGACTTCATAAGGCAAAGAAGTTTATCTGGTGGCTGGAAAGTTGAATTAGCTGAGTCAGAATATGAAGGAGGAGCAGAAGGGAAGACAGGTGTTACAGCTTTGATATGAAGTGTCCCCCCCAAAGTCCCTGTGTTTCTGCAGGAATGTTCAGAGGTGAAACAACTGGACTGTGAGAGCTGTTACCTAATCAGTTCTTGCTAGTTCGAATGGACTGGGTGGTAACTATGTGCAGGTAAGAGTGGCTAGAGGAGGTGGGTCATGGCGTATGTGATGGAAGGGTGCGTCTTCCCTGTGGTCCCTTCCCTGTCCCCTCTCTGCTTTCTGACCCCTGCCCTCTATTGGGCCCTTCAGCAATGATGTTCTGCCTTAGCTGGGCCCAGAGCAATGGACTCAGCCAACCATGGACTGAACCTCTGAAACCGTGGGCCTTAAATAAGCTTTTCCTCCTCTAAGTTGTTCTGATCAGGTACTCTAGTCACAGCATGCAGAGCTGATTAAAATGGAGAGCAGGGGAGGTAACTTTGCCTTATCACAATCCACTCTCTCCCTGATCAATCAAGTGCCATAAGAATGAAAACTCCTTCCCTTAAGAAATGCATTAGGGGCTGGTGTATGGCTCAGGGGTAGAGCACTTTGCCTAGCATGTGTGAGGCACTGGGTTCGATTCTCAGCACCATGTATAAATGAATAAAATAAAGGTCCATTGACAACTACAAAAATATTAAAAAAAAAAAAAAAGAAAGAAAAAAGAAATGCATCAATCCCTCTTAAAGACCCCAACACTTCTCAAAGGCACCATGTCCCAAAACTACTACACTAGGGACCAAGCCTCAACAAGAGTTTTGGTGGGAACAAACCAAATTCAAACCACAGAAGGGGGAGAGTCAGCTATCACCGTTAAGTATTCTATCAATATTGGTTGTAACCAATCAATTAGTAAGCAGAAACATAATATCCAACCAGGAAAGTTCTAATAACAGGAGCCCATGATGATGAGGATGATGAGGATGATGACAAGGACAACAATGGGGTGGTGCTGGTGACACTGACCATCAGTGTTGAGTGCCTTCTGTGTGCAGACACAACTAGAAGCACTCCACCCTTAATCCTCACCACAACACTGAGACAGACAACTTCATCACTGCCCCACAAGCACTCTGTACCACAGAAAGGGGCAAGCCAGAACGGAAGCAACGGAGCTGTAAATGCCCCAGGATGCTCTCTTTTTTAATGTTATTTTAAGGAATTTATGGCTATAAGTCATTACAGGCCACAGTTACAAGAGCAGCCAGACTCACAGCTACTACATATTCTACAACTTCAACCAAATAATATTCAGACTAGAGGGAAATCAAACTACTAGTAAGTCGGGCACATACCTGTAACTTGGGAGGTTGAGGCAGGAGAACTGCAAGTTCAAGGCCAGCCTCAACAATTTCATGATAAGCAACTTAGAGAGACCCTGTCCCAAGATAAAAACTAAAAAGGCTGGGGATGTGGCTCAGTGGTTAAGTGCCCTTGGGTTCAATCCCTGGTCCTAAGGGAAAAAATTACTAATAATTAATTGAGGGCTTCACTTTGGGCCAAATCATGTACTGATAGCTTTGCATTAAATATCACAGTGAGGGCTGGTGTTGTGGTTCAGTGGGTAGAGTGCTCACCTAGCATGCGTGAGGCCCTTGGGTTCAATTATCAGCACCACATAAAAATAAAAATAAAAAAAAAAAAAAGGTATTGTGTCCACCTACAAGTAAAAAAAAAACAAAATATAAAAATAAATAATAAATATCACATTGACTCATCATGCACAAAAGATAGATTGCCTGTATTATTCCCATTTTAAAGGTAAGAAGACTGACACACAAAGAGAGTAACTTGCCCATAATATATGCCAGGAATCCTTATATTGTGACTTTTGCCAAGATTTAAGGGCTTACTATGTTATAATAAAGATACTAATCACAGAATCATAGAAACTGAAAGACATTGAGTCCTACCATTAATTAGAAAATTAATTTAAAAAATTCTCAAAAACTCTCTTGGCATGTTTTTCCAGAAAGGAACACTCAGTGGGGGTGGGGAACCACTGATAAAATGCATCCAGATGGCAAACACATGAGGTCTTTATAAACCAGAACTTATTACAGAAGATTCTGATTCATAGGTCTAAAGTAGGCCAACATCTGTTTTTTTGGTGTTTTGTTTGTTTGTTTTTTGGTACTGGGGATTGAACCCAGGGGCACTTAACCACTGAGCCACAATCCCAGGACTTTTTTATTTTTTATTTTGAGATAGGATCTCACTAAGTTGTTGAAGGCCTCACTAAATTGCCAAGGCTGGCTTTGAACTTGTGTCCTCTTGCCTCAACCTTCTGAGCCACTGGGTTTACGCCCAGATGGTTATTTGTTTTAAGAAAGTTTACAAAAAAAATTTTACCAAAAGTATTAACTTATTCTAACCCTAAGAGCCCTAGGAATTTTCTCTCTAAAACTTTTGATGGCACAGTCTCTTAAGCAAATGACACTTAATACAAGAAAATAAATTACAAATTCAACAGTGCTATAGATATGATCAAAAGCACCTGAAAGCTAGAAGAAATAAAGGCATGTGTTTTCTCTTTAAATTCATAAATATCATCAAGGACTGCCTCCAAGCCTTTACTACATATGTATGACTTTATTTAATCAACCACCACTCACGGCTCTGATTGCTAAACTAGTACTAAATATCATCAGATCTTCAAAACCTCCTGCAAGTGGACATTAATATCATCTCCACTTTACAAATCAGAAAAATCAGGTACAGAATGGGTTAAGAACTTGCCCAAGCTCACACAACTTGTGAGTGGCAGAGATCAGTTTGACAAGAGTCTGGTGGGACTGTGGTGGTGGCTCAGTGGTAGAGCATTTGCCCAGCATGTGTGAGGCACTGGGTTTGATCCTCAGCACCACATAAAAAATAAAAAAACAAATAAAAGTATTGTGTCCATCTATAACTAAAAATATATATATTTTTTTAAATCTGGCTCTGGAGCTCAAGCCCCAAACCACTATACTTAGTCTCCAAGAACCTAATAAAAGTACAAGCTTTCATCCAAAACTTTGGAATTCCCCACTTTACAATCCCACCCTGACCCCAGCCTACTTCTTCCTGTTCTTTCCGTTGCTCTAACAATCCATACTCCACTCTTGCTCCACCTGAACACTCTCCTACACCTTTTAATTTAGCTTTTTCTTCTCAGCTTAAACATCGCTGTCTAAATTACAAACTCTAATGGCACATTGCACCTCCCGACACACAACACAAAATTATAATTATATATTTTACGAGTAACTATTTGTTTCCTATCTTTCCCAACTAGGCTGTGAGTTCTAGCATGCCCCACACCGTGTCTGTCTTGCTCGCCACATACTCACAATGACTGAAACCCTGCTCACCAGTCCAAAGAAAGGGCCTGGCACAAAGTCATCTCCCAATAATAAGCTGAATGAATGAATGAATGAATGGAGGACACACAAGCTCGAGTTCTCTTTCTCTGAAGCACACCTACACTGGCAATGCCACACCACACACACCTACTACCATACCACTACCCAAGCCTCAGTGTGCTATTGGCTCTGTAAACAATCATTATGTGGCCCTGGACAGGCCATCTCCGCTTCATGGGCAAGAGTTTCAAGTGCACAATGGGGATCATGACAACCCCAAAAGAACGTAACCTACAAAGGAGGGGAAATCTACCCTTCTCAAAATCCAGCAAGGCTGTAGTTATTATCTGCAACACGTTCGTCTTGCCAGCAAGAAGGCCCAGCCCACGTCTGCTTTGTTCAGCGCCGTGCTCCCATTCCCGGTACCCAAGGCTCCCACGTGCCGGGCACTCAGCAGGAGCTCAGAATTATTACTTAAATTTAAGTGAACCCGGCTCGTGCACTTCACAGGTGTGGCCGAGGGTCGCTGGAGCTGCGTGCCGCATCCCTCTCCGGCGCCCGAGCGCTTTCCCTGGACACAGGCCCGCCTCCCACCTAGGCCCCGACCCCAGGGGCCGGCCCCCAACCCCGCGCCCAGCGGGCACCTCTTGCACAGAGAGGCATCTTCGCAGGTGCCGCGCACGCCCTCGTCGTCCGTGTCGCAGCTGGACGAGGAAGGAGAGGAGATGAAGGGGGGGTCCCTCAGGCTAGCGGCCATGGGCGTGAAGGTTCCGGGGTGCTGTGCCCACCAGGGACATGGAAGCGGGGTCCACAGGCGGCGAGCGAAGGAGCGAGCCACACCGAGAAGGCACGACCGAGGGGCCGGGCTCCACCCGCTCAGCTGGCGCGGCTCAGTGACACCGCCCCCGCCGGCTGCCCCAGCAACCTTCCGGCTGATTGGCTCCTCTGCCGTGACGCTCATTGGACTGTTTCCCCGCCTCTTCAGTCCACGGAGCTGCTCATTGGAGGGCTCTTTTGACTCCGCCCACACGACCCGGAAGTCTATAGCAAGAGTAAGGAAACCGAAAATGACCTGAGAGTACCGCAATGGTCCCCGGGAAGTGTAGTCTTAGTTGCTTAGGGAGGGCGCCTGGTTTCTTGTTGCTGGTCACGGAATTTTGTAAATATCATGAACTCAGGGCAAAAGATCTATCAGGATCTTGAGCACTAGAGCAAAGGGCTGAGAATCCAGCACACCCCCCCCCCAAAAAAAATGGGTAAGTTGTTACGGTCGGTAGGGGCTGTCATTCAACAATTCAACAAATTTTAGAGAGTGCTGACCCTGTGCTAAGGTCTTTGCACACACAATCTCCCTTGAAATGGGAAGGAGGTAGTGCATGAAAAACTATGTAACATTGAAAATAAATTAAAAGTACCAAATACCAGCATCAACGGCCAAATTTCAGAAACAATAAATTGTTCAGTGAAAGAAAGATATTTATACATTTATAAATTCAAACCAAGCAAGACTAATGTTGTTTAGGGAAATATGTGTATTTGATAAAATAATATGTAGGAAGGCAAAGGAATGAGGGGGGAAAGTCCCAGGAATCTGGGTTTTGGTGACATCTACAGAGTAGGGAGTGTGGGACACACAAGTCAGGGAAAGGCACTAGAGAGGGAATTCATAGGCATATCTTCAGTTTCTCAAATGGGAGTGAGTTCATGCGTTTGTTTCATTTTTATACATAGTCAAAATGTTCATTATGGATATTTTGTTTTGGATTTGTTATATTTTCTAAATAAAAAAAAGTGTATATTCTGTTGTATTTGCTTTGTGTTGGGAGCAGGGAAGGGATATACTCGAACTTTTAAAATTTGGAATCAGACCTATTTTTAGAAAAAGCAAAGTAGTTCTGGAGGGTGTAGTGCAGTGATAGAATACTTGCCTAGCATTCAGAAGGTTGGGGGGGGGGGGGCGTGTCCAGTGCCAGGTGCCCATGCCTATAGTCCCAGCTGCTTAGGATACTGAGGCAGGAGAATTACTTGAGCCCAGGAGTACAACACCAACCTCAGTAACAATGAAACCCAGCTCAAATAAATAAATAAATAAATAAATAAATACAACTCAAATATCAAATATCAAATACTAACTTAGCATTCAATGGAGGCACAGGTGCCCTTGATACCTAAGATAGAAGTGATGGTTGGAAACAGCTGACATTAAGAAATTTTACCAGGAAGGGTATTTTTTCTTAGCATGATCCTCTACAAAGAGAGGTTCTGTACAAAGCAGTGAACAGGTATAGTGTCCCAGCTTGGCAGTGTACATGTTCCATGGGTGATAGTGAATCTGGGGTCTCTGGCATATTCTACCTACAAGTGGGGGTGGCCTTCCCTGTCTCTAGATGACATGGTGCTGGAAAGTCACCCCTCCCCAAGACCCTTTGGTGACCAGGGGATCAACTTAGTGAACATCAGTGAGAGGCTTCAGTTCATCTTGCAGTCGATGTGCTTGTCCTGAGACTACAGGGAAAGTGAGAAGATCCTGTTAGCAGAAGATGATACCCTGGAGAACATTACCATTTAAGAAATGGCCAGAAATAAGAAGCCACAAAGAGACTGAGAAAGAGGGTCTGAGGTTAGGAAAGGAATCTGGAGAGAGAGAGAGAAACACGAAGAATTAAAGATTGATAGGAGCTCACTAAGTTTCTAAGACTGTTCTGAAACTTGTAATCCTCCTGCCTCAACCTCCCAAGTTACTGAGATTATACATGTGCACCACTGTGCCCTGCATACACATCTATTTCTAATGGATCTGAAAGAAAATAGGTTAGCACTAGAGTGGTTTTCCAGGCAATGGAAAGGGGAATGGGACTTATTCACAAAAGGGACTTGCTTTTTAATTATATGCAATTTGCACTGTAGAACTTTTCACCATTTTTCATATATAGGGAGGGTACACTCATATTTTATACTTTTTTAATGCTAACACAAGTTAATGTTTTACTTACCTACATTATACACAGACACCTGCTCCTCACAAAAACTGAAAGCATTAAAGACCATACTTTAAGTACCCTTTGACCTTAGACTCCTATGCCACCCACACCCTTCTACCCAAGCAGCAGACACTGTCTTCAGTTTGGTGAATACTGTCACAGCTCTTAAATGACACTTTTTTAAATAAGTATTTATTTTGGGTACTGAGGATCCAACCCACAGGTGCTTCACCACTGAGCCACTTCCCCAGCCCTTTTTATTTTTTTAATTTTGAGACAGGTCTATTTATTTTTTATTTTGAGCAGCTACCCTGCTGAGGGCCTTGATTCCTTGCTGAGGCTGGCCTCGAACTTGGCATCCTCCTGCCTCGGCCTCCTAAGTCACTGGGATCACAGACAGGCCCCACCACACCTGCATAAAATATCTTTAGTAAATTTAAAGGGAGTAAAACTGAAAACAAATTTTTTTTTCAAAAGGCCACTTTGTGATATAGTACACACACAGTGGCTTGGTTTCTTTAAACATCTCTAACGTGAGACTCTTCTATTTCTTGAAAGTCCTTTCAGTGCAATTTCAGCACTGATCAGATGACATCAGCAACAGTGAAAAAGCCCGTCCCCACCGATATCAAGTCCAGCTGGGTTGGTAAGAGACACAAGTGTGGAGCAGAGCTCATATCTGCTCATGTGGGTGCGGACCCTGGAGTCTCTTTCAAACTTCCTGGTACCTTCCCAGTTTGCTCATTCTCTCCCGATGCATCTAGAGGCTTCTTCATATAAGGAGAAAGTCTTGCTGCTGGTGTAGATGATTGAGATCCTATTTCTAGAAGTTCAACAAAAATTTCTGGAAAAACAACTATTAAGCACAGTGTGCCACTTGGGTTTCAGAGGTGTGTTGGGGACACTCAAATCCCTCCTGCTCCTCGGAAGCCTGGCCTAGGTCTACCTGGAACAACTGCTCCCTCCCCTACCTTTCAGTACCCGACGCACTTCCCTTTAGTTGTAAGGCTTCCTGTTGTTCATGGCGTGTTTGAAGATATCCAAGGGAGAGGTTCCTCCTTAGGACTTTGTTCGCTTTTCCTTCCGTGTCATATGTGAAGTTCATCTGCTCCTCTTGAGTACCATCCGACATCCAACCAGCATGTCCTGTCAGACCTCATTTTGTTTTTGAAGTATTCACTTTCTCTTCAGGTCCCTTTCCTTCAGTTTTCCTTCTGGATTTTGTGCCTCTTCCCATTCAGATAAGATAGATCCTATAGGTTGTCTTGTCCCTTGGAGACAGAAAGCTGCAACGCTATCTTGTCTCCCTTTTTTTTTTTCCTGGAAGGTTTTACATGCAAGCCAGCTTCCTGGTATCTGTTTTCCATCTCAGTAGCACAGAAAAGTAGTTTGTCCTCCATTATTGTGACTTTCTCTGTTAATTAAGCACCCAGGGGTGCTTTACCCGTGAGCTGCATCCGCAGACCTTTCTATTTTTTTGAGACAGGGTCTCACTAGGCTGCTTAGGGCCTCACCAAGTTGCTGAGGCTGGCTTTGAACTTATGATCCTCCTGCCTTAGCCTCCCAAATTACTGGGATTACAGGCATATGCCACCACACCTGGCTCATTTTCCTGCTTTGAAAAGAAGGCATGTTCACTTCTAAACTTGACATTCTCTCCTTCAGGTTGCTGAAAGCTCATTTTTGTCCACTTCCTTTGTGAGATTTCCCCTCACAACTTTTGGCTTTGATGAGAAGCTCTTTTCCTTTCAGTAACATCCTGTTTCTCTTTTAGCTGCCTAATTTCTAAATCCATATGTCCATGTTCTTTTCTTTTGAGCTCCAAGATGGCAACATTTGAATCCATCTCTGGCTCTCCTCCCAGAGGGACCTAATGGTTGTATCTTTTTCCTGAAGAGATTTTTTCGAGCTCTTAGATTTTTTTGTTGGAGCGAGAAACTGGAAGTTTCAATCAATATACCAGACTCACTTGTCTCAAGAGATTTCACTGACAGTGGAGAACATCATGATTTCGAGGGAAGCGGGGGTGAAATATCAAGCTGTCCTAAGAAACTGTCCTTGGCATTGCAAAGCTGCTCTATGCTGTGCTGAATTGGGGCCAATTCCTGTTCTAATGTTTGAAGTTTGGTTTCATTTCCTTCATATTTTTGGATCAGGTCAGTGCAATTCATCTGTATTTTTGAATTATGATCAATATTAATTAAATATTAATTTAATATTAATTAAAATCTGTAAAATCTGAACCTGTTGAAGTTTGTGAATCTGGATTGCCTTATGGTCACTACCTCTTGTTTCTACACTTACATTTTTTTTTTAACTTGCTGCTTTAATGTATCCCATCTCTCTAAAAGCCCCTCTAACTGATTCCTATCCATACCACCAATCTCACTACTAGTGTTGGATATTTGTGAAATTTTCAGTAAACGCTGACATTTCTGACTCAATGCGTTTATTCCTATTCATGTCATTCCATTCTTGCAAATGAGACATGATAAATTCTGCACTGTTCCCCACACATAGCCTGACCACTACTTGCAAGTCTACCAGACAATTGCTTATTTTCATCCTGCAACTTGATGAGGACTGATTCTCTAGCGAGGAGCATGTCCCTCACCTGCTGATACTCTCTTTTTAGATACTTATTTTCTCTCCCTTTCTCATTCCAAGCAGCTAACATTTTCTTTCCAGGGCACACACAGGGCAGCCACTGCAGAAGTGAGCAGTGTCCCAGGTGTGAGTAGATGAAGCTAATCTAGTATGAAGACTCCGCATCTCTAAATCTTTCCACTGGCAGATGTGAGTTAGTTTACCAAGCTCATCTGTGGACAGCTGATCAGTCTGTTTAGCCAAAGGCATATTATTTTTTTTTTTTCACTTACATGTTGAATATCCAACTTGAACAATTGAATTCTTGTTCTTTTCTTCCTTTCACTAATCTTTCAGTTTCAGCTTTAGATAAACTATGCTTTTCACTTCCTTTTTCTACAACCAGGCACCAAAACTTTTTTCTACTTGAAAAACACCAGCGTCGGTTTGAATCTCTCTCTCTCTCTCTCTCTCTCTCTCTCTCTCTCTCTCTCTCTTTTTTTTTTTTTTTTTTTTTGTTTTGTTTTGTTTTGTTTTTTACAGCTGGGTTTTGATCTGTTCTATTGTGTTTTGCAAATTCTTTGTTTCCTCATCTTTCCCTGAAATGAGCTGGGGATGTGTGATCATTATTTGCTCATGGCTGGTATTTAACATCATTCCTTGTGTATGTCTTCATTTGTAAAGACTGTACTGGGTCTTACTCTGCTTTTGATCTTCAGTGATCTTCTGCTGATATTTGATTTCCTTCTACAGATTATTCCCTTTCATTACACTCATTTGAAAAACCTCAGCTTCTGGTTCTAGAGTAGTGTGATTTTAGGGTCAGCCACAGCTGCCAACCCCACTCTATTGTTCCCTGAATTGTTCCAGTTTTTCTTTCAGGGATTATTTTTCTTTCATGGATGCAAGACGTGTATCTTTTTCATCAATGTTGAAAAATCTCATTTTTTTCTTATAACTTGAATGTATTTATCAAATTCCTCTGGAACTGCTGAACTTCCTTTGTGTTATTCAATTCTTTCCTCTTATAGTATCACTTTGCTTCATCACTTAAGGCTATCATTTCAAAAATTCACATTCCATGCTTTGTCCATGTTTCAAATGGATCGATTCTCATTCCTATGTCAAGCCATATCTGTCATTTTCTGCAGAAGATCATTGTTTATTTTAGCTTCTAGCGCCGGTTTTCAAATTTTTGGTGGACTTTACTTTTTTCAGTTTGGGGGACTTGAGAAGTTTTTACCCCCATCTCTTGAATTTTATTTTATTTTTTGGTACCTGGGATTGAACCCCAGGGGTGTTTAACTACTGAGCTACATCCCCAATCCTTTTTATGTTTTATTTTGAGACAGGGTCTCGCTAAGTTGCTTAGGGCCTTGCTGAGTTGCTGAAGCTGGATGTGAACTTGCAATCCTCTGCCTCAGCCTCCAGAGCCACTGGGATTACAGGCATGTGCCACCATGCTCAGTTCCATCTCTTGAATTTTACAGAGGTCCAATTCTTCAGCCACCTTGCTGGCTAACTAACTCTTTTCTTCATAATTGCTTAGCTAATCTTGAATCTTGCACCTGATTTCTATCCATCTCTGTTTCTGTAATTTTGACATTTCAACTTGATCTTCAGCAATCTCTGGACTTCTGTTCAGATTCCTTAATGGTGTTTTGCAGTTGGTAGATTTCATTTATGCCTACTAGTTGTTCCTTCTATATTGGAAGTCTAAGCCATAAGTCTCCAATGCTCAGATTCAGAATCTTTTTCTTTTTGGTACCAGGTATTGAACCCAGGGCTGCTTAAGCACTGAGAAACATCCCTGGCCCTTTTTAAGTTTTATTTTGAGAAAGGATCTTGCTAAGTTTCTTAAGACCTTGCTAAGTTGCTGAGGCTGGCTTTGAACTTGTGATCCTCCTGCCTCAGTGTCCCGAGTTCCTGGGATTATGGACATGCGCCACCATGCCCAGCTCAAACTCACCGCCTAAAAATCTTTATCTGACAATCTGTTCATCTCATATTGTGACTGAATTATGTCACTAAAATCCATGTTATTGACTTGGAAAGCTTGATTGGCACCCACCCACGTGTGATGCAGTAGTGGATGGTACCCAGCCAACGTCTGAATGTGGTGGCTCAGTGGCTGACTGCAGAAGCCCTATCTGCCTTGCTTTAAGAAGTCTTCTTGCAGGATGTCGTGGTGCACCCTTGTAATCCCTGCAGTCGGGATGCCAAGTCAAGAGGATCGGAAGTTCAAGATCAGCCTCAGAAACTTAGTAAGACTCTGTCTCAAAATTTAAAAAAAAGAGGCTGGGGTTGTAGCTCAGTGATATTGCACCTCTGGGTTAAATATCCAGTTTAGAGAAGAAGAAGAAAGAAGAAGAAGAAGAAGGAGAAGAAGAAGAAGAGGAGGAGGAGGAAGAAGAGGAGCAGGAGGAGGAGGAGGAGGAGGAGGAGGAGGAGGAAGAGAAGAAGAGGAAGAAGAAGAAGAAGAGGAAGAAGTTTTCTTCTTCCTGCTGTTAGAGGATCCCACTAAGTGTCCCTGCCAGGGTATGCGCAGGGGTCTATTTTTCAGGCTATGTTCACACCACTTTTTTTTTTTTTTTTTTTTAAATATTGATTGATTTTTTTTTTTTTTTTTTTCACAGTGCTGGGAATTGAAACCAGTGCCTCATGTATGCTAGGCAAGCACTCTACCACTGAGCCACATCCCCAGCCCTATTTGCATTGTACTTAGAGTCAGGGTCTCACTGAGTTGCTTAGCTCCTCGCTTTTGCTGAGGTTGCTTTTGAACTCCCGATCCTTTTGCGCCACCTCACCTGGCCCAAAATCGTTTTTTTTTTTTTTTTTTTTTTAGTGGCAGTAAAATGTGTGCAGTGAAACTCACCTATCTGACAAGTACAATTCAGTGCGTTTTGGCAAATGTGTATACATACACATAAGCACTACCCTAAGGGGGATACTGAGCATTTTCATTATCTGGAATGTTTCATTCAACCTTTGCCCTCCTGCCCCACAGGCCGTGTTCTGGTATCAGTGCCCACGGAAGAGTTTTGTCAATTCCCAAACGTCCTACACAGGGTGTTTCATGTTTTATGCTTTGTGTCTGGATTCTTTCCAGATGAGTTAAAGATCTTGTCAGGGTAGTGACTTTAATATATGCAGGTGTAAAAGTGATAGGTGTAAAAGTCCTACTAGGTTGTGGAGCTGGTGATCAGCACAGGCCAATTTCCACACCCCGCCTCCGCCCCCGTCCTGGGGATTGAATTTAGGGGTGCTCTACCACCAAGCTACACCGCCAGTCTTTTCGTTGTATTACTTTTCATTATGAGAAGAGTCTTGCTAAGTTGCGGAGGCTGGCCTCAAACTTGAGATTCTCCTGCCTCAGCCTTCCGAGTAGTTTGTATTACAGGAATGCGCCACAAAGCCAGGTGGAACAGGAGAATACTCCTGGATTGATATCAACCAGAGTACATTCGTTGGTCGGGGACCCCACTGGGATCTGCTCGGAGGAACGGGGAGGGGGTGAGGGACCTTGTGGCACAGCAGCCTTAGGCCTGGAGTTCCTGGCAGAGCTGGGCTTGGACTGCTCGGCTCTATTTGGCTCTGTTGGGCTCGGCCTGCTCGACTCGGCTGAGCTCGGCTGGGCTCGGCCCCGCTCGGCTCGGCTGGGCTCGGCTGGGCTTGGCTGGGCTCTGCCCCACTCCGCAGGGCTCGGCTCGGCCCCGCTCGGCTCGATTGGGCTCGGCTGGGCTTGGCTGGGCTCTGCCCCACTCCGCAGGGCTCGGCTCGGCCCCGCTCGGCTCGGCTGGGCTCGGCTGGGCTCGGCTGGGCTCGGCTGGGCTCGGCCCCGCTCGGCAGGGCTCGGGTCGGCCCCGCCTGGCTCGGCCGGGGGGACGGACGGCACTGCTGGAAGTGACGCGGCGAGGGCGGGGCCGGGCCGGGGTAGCTTCAGCCGCCGCCGCGGACGCCGCCGCCTCCTGGGCCGGGAAGCAATGTAGAAGCCGCCAGGCCGTCTCCCGCCCTGCCCGGCCCGAGCCCCGCGGGCCGCCGCCGCCGCCGCCGCCATGAAGAAGCAGTTCAACCGCATGAAGCAGCTGGCCAACCAGACCGTGGGCAGGCGAGTGCGCCGGCGGGCGGGCGGGCGGGCCTGCGGGGGTCGCGCCGGGCGGGGGGCGGGACGCCTCCGCCGAGGGCCGGGCGGCGGGCGACCCGGCCGCCGCCCCGCCCGGGGCCAGCGCGGCCCGGGGCCCGGGGCTTCGCCGCGCCGCGGCCTGGGCGCCGCCCGCCTGCAGCCCCGCGGACTCCTCGGCAGCCTGCCCGGGGTCCCGCGGCCCACTGCCCGGGAGCATCGCCCCCGGGACTGCGCCCGAGCTTGTCCCCCTCCCGGGCTGGCGAGGACGCGGTGCCCGGCGCTGCGCCCCGCGCGGGTCTTCGGGGCGGCGTTCCCGGCCTCTCCGGGCGAGCGGCTGGGGCGATCCCTTCTCCCCGGTGGCAGGACCGCGGGAACCAGCCCGCGTTCCTCCCGCCGCTGGGACTCGCTTAGCCAAGTTGGGGACGCGCTTGGAGGGAGCGAAGAAGCGGGCCGCCCACCCCAGGGCGAATAGGAACTCGACTGCAAGTTCTTGACATTTGGAAACTTGGGATTGGAAGAAAAGGATGTGGAGACGCCTTGCGTTAGTTGAAAAGAAGCCTTTCTCACCTTGGGTGTGGAGACAGACGTCTCCCTGTTCCCTTGGTACTGCTTTAATGCTTGACAAGAGGCATTGATTTTTAAATGAAAGAACAGAGGGTTGGAGATGATCGAGCTGCTGAACAGAAACGATTTGTGGTTTTGAGAGCTTCTGTAGGTGATTGTCAGGTGCCATGTTATCTGGAGCAAATATTTCAAGGGCTTGCAAGGTAGCGAGCTGTACGGGACCAACTTACTGTTTATTCTGGGAAGAGATGTGAATGTTTCACAGCTCTTGCTTTTTCCCCCTCCTCCTCCTCCTCCTCCTCCTCCTCCTCCTCCTCCTCCTCCTCCTCCTTCTTCTTCTTCTTCTTCTTTTTTTTAATTTAACAGTTAAGGGGAGTTTGGTTTGGTTGGAGCACGTGAGACACTTCTTTTTCAGTGTGTATGAAAATACTTTTACTTCCTCTTGAGTTTTCTAAATTTGCTTTTCACAGTGTTTCGTTTCCCTCAACTTTCTGCTTAGTTTTGTTGTTTGATTTTTTACAATACCCTACCTTGTTTTCTTTTTTTAAAAAAATTAATTTTACTTGTTCTAATTCGTTGTACATGACAGTAGAATGCATTTATTCGTTTTGCTAGATCATACATAGAGGGAAGGTAATCTCTCATTTTTCTGATTAAACATATTGCAGGATCACATTGCCTACCATGTTTTCTTGGTGCATTTATTCTATTTCCAGAGTTAGTCCCTACCTCTAAAGCCCAGACATACCTACTTTTATTTGTGGGACAATTGAAGAAGTAAAGCTTAGAAGAGAGATGTGAATAGGAATGGAAGGGGGCTAATGTCTCAAGCAAAAAGCATTATAAACAAATTATCATTTCTTGGGAGTTTTTATCCTTCTTAGAGTTCTCAGCAAAAGTGCATTCTGGAATCAGTATTTAGTGAGTGCCAGGATACATTTGCTAGATTGTTATTTTGGTCTGTTTTTGCATTGTGTCAGGCAAGGGGCACTTGCTCTTTTGATACAAAGTTCTGAGTACTTTCCATCTGGAAAGGCTTGAGGGTCTCCCTGGCTCCTGCTTCCTGGTAGTCTCCCTTCCCACTTCTAGACTGTAGCCATACTTGGCTACTTTCAGTTTCCAGAGGAGGCCCTGTGAAACCCATTAGCCTCTCCCTGGAACTCCTGGAAGCCTCTTTCACCACACTTTCTTATGGCTGCCTCCTACTCATCCTTCAGATCTCCTGTGAATGTCTCCTCGACTCTGGAAGGTCCCTAATATTCCAGCATACAGTGGGTGTCCCTCCTAGGTGTTGTCATAATCCCATAGACCACCTGCTTTTTGTCATGGAATTGCCTCTTTACTTTCCTGAGTCCCCATCAGCCTGAACACCTCCAGGGTCCTGGCTGTGTCTCCTTTAACTGCCAGGGTCTGCTATGGCAGATGTTCAATCAGCATGGTTAATTCCAGGATTCTAGTTCTTACTAGATTGCCTGGTGGTGTGGGCCCAAGTATGGGAAAATGTGAACTGGATAGAGTAGATGGTGATTCATAACTAGGACTGTAATTCTCAGCCTGACCTTTGACTGTTTGAAAATCTTTATTGCTGGATGCCAGTGGAAGCTGCAGCTATTACAGAGCTATTAAGGGTGTGGTGGTTTTGCCTCCAAAGTCAGAACATCTGTTTTCGCTGGGGAACCTATCGCCTTCTTGCTGTTGATTTCCTAGATGTTTCTGTTTTTGTTTTGTTTTTTAAATAATCATAAAGGACTAGAGGGAAAATTGGAGGCAGGAGAGAGCATAGAATTATTATTGCCAGGAAGCAGATGGTTGGTGGGCACCAGAAGAAAGAATCCTGGGTGTATTTGAGTCAAGAGGAAGCGAGACAGTTCAGAAGGGTTTTTCTCCCCCTATGATTTGAATGGAGAAGGAAGTTGTATATGTGCTGCTGTGTCACTTCACAGGGTTGCGTCTTGCAGTGAGGTATTCCTGCAGGATGGAGACCTTGTGAGTAACTCCGTGGTGGGGTTCCATGGACCAGCATGTGGAGAATTAGTAATGCCTGGAAGGAATGAGTTCTCATGATGCAACTTGTTTATAGTGGTGGGATGAGTCTATTAGAGAAAAATGGGTAAGGCTCATGAGGTGGTCTCATGATGTGGGTGTCTCACAGAAGTAGGGTGATTCGTTTTGTCCACCTGCTTTTTGTTGAGTCATACATTCAGTAGACACTTGCTGGGACCAAGCCAGGCGCACTGTGCGAGGTATCAGAGAATGAAAGGTGAATATGACATGCTTTCTGCCCTGAAGGTGCTCAGTAGATAGGTGGAGGAGATAGGAAACCAAAAATAATTATATACGTGAGATAAGTGCTTACAGAGGGACAGCTTGTGCACAGAGGAAAACACAGCTGTAATTGGTTGGAGGAAAGAAGCCACAGCTTCTCAGAGGGGAAGGTGTGAGCAGAGCCTTTTTCTTTTCTTCCATCTTCAGGCACTTTTGTGAAATTTTTCCAGTAGTGATTAGGTCTGTTTTGGTTGGAAGCAAACCCAATTCAAGGTGCCTGAGCAAAGAGGAATTCGTATTGACTCGTATGTGAGCAGAAGAGTCCAAGAGCAATTTGGTTCTATATTTGGCTGGACCTGAGGGTTCTACTCTAGACAGGCGGTGTTTGTGGGGATGCCCTCCCCACCCCCAGGTCTTCCATTATCCTCGGTGTGAGTCTCAGAGGGAAAGAATACTTTGTGACTGTGGCCAAAGTCCCAGAACTGGCTCTGAATGTTTCTGGGTCACATGCCTTTCCCCAGAAATGGAATGGAGTCTGCTCCACCCAAGCCATGTGGACTGAGAGTGGAGGATCGCTGGTTCCCCAGGGTGAACTGGGTGCTGTCACCAGCAGAAGGGAGAACGGTGCTGGTTAGGCAAGCAAGGAATGTCCCCTCATGCTTTATGCACTGGTGCTTCAGAGACATGTTGATTCTTGAGACTCCTTAGTGCACATCGTCCAGGGGATGAGGTGTGGAGATGTACTGAGTAGAGACAGGGGCATGCAGAATGAGGAGCCTGAAGTGACAGAGACCAGTATCAAGGAGAGGGTCTGAGGGATGGAGCTAGTGGGTGCGGTCCTGGGGCTCTGGGAGGGAGCGTCTTTCTGGCTGTTGATTCTGCAGTGATCAAAGCTTCCCCTGGAGGTCCCAGTGCTTTCCCAGATAGTTGTCTGTAGGTAAGCCAAGGCTTCAAACCCAAATGCCCAAAGGGCCAGGCTAGTAAAATAAATGAGCGACTTGGTCCAGGTGGGCACCGCAGGGGATTTGGAGGGCCATGACCCACAAAGTGGCTCTCTGTGAATGTGGGCCCAGCTGGAGTTTTCGAGAATAGCCTGAAGTATGGTCTTCAGTGAACAGTAGATGGCATTTAATTTAAATTAAGCAACATGACACCTTATGGGACTCCACAAAATACTTTGGGGCCAGATATGACCTGTGTGTGGGTCACCAGTTGCAACCACACGTACAGAGGACCTGGAAGTTAACAGGCCCTGTTTTTTATTTTCCCTCTGCCCTCTCCTGATGTCACTGTTCTCGGTTCTCTGGATTTGTTGACGAGCTCATCCTTCCTTTACCTTAACCGTTAAGAGTTCTGTTGTCAACATTTCTCTGGTGGTTTGGTTTACGAAGTTCTGTGCTGGACCACCTGGCCTGGTTCTCACTACAGGAGATCTCTGCTTCATAAAGAAGGAAAAATGACTTGCCAAGTTGGTCCAGCTACTCAGTGGCCAAAACAGGACCTGGGTGCAGGCGTTCTGACTCTGGACTCCAGATGCTTCTGACTGCAGAGGCTGAGCCGCCCTTTCATCAGGAAAGGCTTAACGATGATGGATTTTTATTAATCAGCTTCTGTGCTTAGTAGTTGCTGGGCTAGGTGCTGTGCATAAAGTATCACACTAACTCTCAGGGCAGCGTGCAGAGGTGCTGTTATTTCTTCCTGATTTAATGATGAGGAAGCCAGAGATCAAAGAGGTCATGGAGCTAGTAAGTGACGGAGCCGTGGATCCAAGCTCACTGTTCTTTACCAGCAGCATGACTTTACGCTGAATCCAAATGCATGTGTACCTGCTGATCTCAGAGCCACCTTGGGTGCCGTGGCATGTTAGTATGCTCTCTCTTCTGTGAGACAGCCCTTCCTGTATTTGACCATCACACACCGAATCCTTACTTTGCCCCCAGTGGCCCTTTGCCCCCCTCACCTACTGCACTGTTTCTTTTTCTCATACTGATTTTCATTCTTATTTTTTCTAGGTAAGCTCAGTGTTTCTGAGCTGTACTTTGCTCCAAGCTAAGTAGATTCTGTCCAGCTTTTGTATGGGCAAGGAGAAGTCCCTTGTCTCATAACTTCTCAATCTGATCTTCTGTGCCCTTGTTATGTGGTTTATACGCTGTGAAACCTTAAAATAACAAACAGGTTATTTATAGGTGAAAGTCCATTCTTCACTGGGGGGAAAAAATAAACCATAAAAGTTCATGGTCATATCTTCATTTGTAAAGGCAGCATACCTTTCTGTTATGGACTTATCCTCCTGGCTGAGGTTCTCAGTGTGTACCTGAGTGTGTCTGCCATTATATTAGACCGTTCTAGAATCAGTATGTGCACCATGCATTTCTGTCAGACCACAGAATGTTTTGCATTTATCCTTCTATTTCTTTTTCTCAAATGTAGGTAGATGCCACAGTAATTAATCAAGGACAAATATATTTAAACATATTATCACACTGTCATCTGCTTTGGGCAATTATTATTATTATTATTTTTTATACTGAGGATTGAACCCAGGGGTGCTTTACCACTGAGCTACATCTCCAGTCCTTTTTTATTTTGAGACAGGGTCTCCCTAAGTGCTTAGGACCTTGCTAAGTTGCTGAGACTGGCTTTGAACTTGTGATCCTCCTGCCTCAGCCTCCTGAGCTGCTGGGATGATGGGCACGTGCCACCATGCCTGGCTGGGTGTATTTTTTTGAAGTAGATACCAGAAGTACGATAGACCCACAGTCCCACAGCCCTTGGCACTTTTCAAATGTTTCAGTAGTCAGAATTTTCCAGGTTTACAAGCAGTAACATGGACTTAGGCTGGTGTGATATGATACCTCCAGCAGAGTCTGGGCTGGTGCCCCATAACCCAGCATGATATTTCTGAGGCAAAATGTGTGAATATACATCAAATGGATATGTAATGGTTATAAATAGTTTCTTATCAGTTCAGGTGAAGTTCTGTTGCCAAATGAGTTAAAAAATACTTGTGTTCTTTGAGAGTGTTTTGGATTTCAAAATGATGGATAGGGATTGTAGGTATGTCTTTTAGTAATGTACCTTTTGAGAACTCTGTGTAAATTTTGTACTTTAATGTTTCCAGTACTCCAAAGGGTTGGGAGCCATGTTAATATTGTATAAGCAGGAATCACAAACTCAAGTGTCAGGGCCAATAAAGAAGTGCAAGGTGGATGTGAGACGATAGAGGATGGTGGGGACTGGGGTGAATTCTCGAATACGTATTTACTTAGACGGGGGGAGTTGTTCTTCCCCTGTGGTCACTTGCCCTTTGGTGAATGTGGGTTCTCATTAGCCACATCTTTTTATTGATGGTCCATAATGCTGATATCCACGTGAAGTTTCTTGTTATTTAAATGTTGATAACTAGAAGAAAGAAGAAATTACACTTTGTTGGCCGAAGAAAGCATATCTGCAAGCTCTATCTGGCTTTGGGCTGCCTGCCGTGACCTCTAGCTTGGAGACTGATGCTGTGATATGAAAAGTTGTCAGTGGTGTTGGTGATGGACCTGCCTGAGATGGGGTGACTGATTTGTTGTACCATTCTTTATTACTCTTTACAGACCTGCTATCTCTTTTGTGTATAAAATATTTCATAGTAAAGTCTAATAAAGTTGGGAGGCACTTTATTTTAAAAGTGCCTTCCTAGCCTTTAGAAAAATTTCCTTTCCATCTACAAATTTGAAGTTATTTACCTTAGAAAAGGAAATAGAAGCCCATTTTGAAAACAGGGGTCCCCTTTTTTTAAAAGGATGAGTTCCAGGGGATTCAATAATAGTATTCTTACCTTTCCAGGGCCATGGTCGCCCTATCTGCCCTTGTGCATTTATCCCTGGGCAGCCTGGGGAGACTGGTCCAGACCCCCATGGATTATAAAGTGGCCAGATGTGCAGGTCCCTACAGTATGTGCATGTAACCTATAGACACAGCCCCTGTGTGCTCTGTCATCTCAAGATTGCTGATGGTAACCGATACAATGTAAATGCTGTGTAAATAATTGTCATATTGTGTTTTAGGGGATAATGACAAGAAACAAGTCTGTATGTGTTCAGTACAGATGCAACCTTTTTCCCCTAATATTTAAAATTCTTGGTTAGTTGTATCTGCAGATGCAGATACGGGGAGGGCCATTTTGTGTGGAAAGAGTCCTTGGTCTCCTTTCCTCTCAGAGTGTTCCCTGACGCGCACAGCCCCTTGGTCTCACCTCTTGGTCGAGGACTCTGGTGCTTTGCCTCTAACCCTGGCATCTCGCCATCCCCACGTTAATGTGACCACCTGTCTTGAAGCCTCAGCCAAGCAGCCAGCTGAAACGTACACTTTTCACCCTCTAATGTACCACATTTCCCTGTTTTCCGCAGCCTGCGGGACACCACACCTAGCCTGCAGGCTCATCCCAGCCCACCCCGCGTTTTATTGGGATACGGTAGGGGAAGAGTTACGTGTTTGCCACAGTGACATGGTGGCCCTCCTGCCCTTTGTAAAAAGTTCACTGACCCCTGCCTGAGGGTGTTGGATACCACCTCCCCCACCTGCCAGCCTTGTTTCTTCCCATGTCCTTTGTGTCCAGGGTCTGCCAAGCCTGCCCCCAGCTTACCCTCTGACTGGGCCTCTGCTTCTCCTGGCCATCCTTTGTGCTGCCTTGGTCAGCCTCCCCTTGTTTCTCCCCTGCACTCAAGTTGTCTTCCAGCAGGCTTTGCTCTCTTGAGCTGGATTTCATCCCCCTGTTGGACATCTAGCTCTACCTCCCTTTTTACTGAAAGGGTCAGTCACCCTTTTATTGATTATAGCTGTTCCCCTCTACATTATTTTTTTCTGATGAATTCCTAGAATTCACAGTCATTAACATCTAAAGCAAATTAGTATTTGTATGACCAGAGTACTTCCAAATTGCCTTCGAAGATGATCATGCTATCATTTAGTTCATAGTGTGGAAAGTGATAGTGCACCTTACTGTATCTGTTGTGCACAACACCTTGTCACCCTGGATATTACTGTCTTTTTAAAAAATTTGCTACTTATTTACCTTCTACCCACCAAGATCAAAGTGAATGTGTCTGTGTATTTGTAGTTCCTTAACTGAGTTTTCTGTATGTGTCATTTGTTTTAGTTGCTGTTGCATTGATGTTTAGTTACCAATTTCATTGTTCAGTTTCCAGTTCATTTCAACAAGTGTCTGTTGAAAACCTGTCAAATGCAATTAATGGCTATTAATAAATGACTGTCTAAACTACGACTGGTTCCTCGGAACATGAGTAGGGGAGACAGACATACAAAGAGATAATGTAAATTTAATTAGTTATACCTAGTCTAGCAGGTCTTTGGTGATGTTAGTGATATCATGCCATTCCTTGATTAATTAATTTATTTTAATATAAACAAGTTGACATTCTTAAAAACATCACTTAAAGAATGCGGTGATGGAATCTTAAATGAACTTATTCTTGACTAGGTGCAAATTTAATACAAGTTTCAGAATATAAAGCAGATTCAATCAAACACCTTTGACATTTATTAGAAACTGTCTTTTGACTGGGTCACACCTAATGTAGCAAATGAAATGAGAGGCATGTCCGACCTGAAAACAGTATTCAGTTTGCCTCAGCCCTGGAGGCTGTGGGGCCTGGCATCCTGTGCTATGATAGTTTACGTTGACTGCAGCGTGTTGATTATTTGTAACAGCTACTTCCTTTTGATCATCCTAAGATGTTTCTCTGTTCTCTCCTTTCCCAGTTTTTATTACTAGGTGTTTTCCTTGTCGGAGGTGCCTTTTGGTCTCATCTCTTTGATCTCCCTTTTAATATTTCATTAGCATTTCTTCTGCAGTTTCTCAGCATTCTCCTGCATGGTTCAAATTCATGCTTCTTAAGGAGTTGAAATCATAAGTTGTAGGACAAATAAAGTTTCTCAGACGAATACAGATATTTATATAAATGAATGTTCGGGAATGCATGTCACCTGTCAGAGCAAACATTTACAAATCAACCATCTTGGATTTCACTTGGTCATTGGATGCTTGCAGATGTACTGCCTGATTGGCCACTCGAAACCAAGCCCGGCTGTACCTTGGGGAGATACACCAGAGTATTTCTGCATCACTAGATGTGGTGAGTGCTAGGGTCCAGGGAGCCCAGCATGGGTAGGGGTGGCCTCAGGTGCCTGGGGGTTCAGCCTGGGCTTCTCTGGACATGTAACACCTAAGGGATCCAGGTAACAGGCCAGCAGAGATAGTAGGTAATAGAGAATTTTAACAGGGTGGAAATATCCTTTGGGGAAACTTAACACTCTGGATGTTTAATCTATAAATGTGAGAAAGACAACCATCATCTGATTTCTTAGGGGAACAATCCTCTCCAGCTCTTCTGTTTTCATAGCATTTGGGTAGAGAATCGCTATCGTAGATCCATTTGTTCCTAAGTCCAGAGTGGTTGTGGTATTTAAATGCACTTCCATCCCCTAGAAAGTGTAAGTTGGTTCTTAAGCTTCAGAATCACCACATACTTACTTTCCATGCCCTTAGTTAACTAATGGTCATCTTTCTCCATAATGGGCAACTTTGTTGTACATTGAAAATTTATTGTGTTATTCTCACTATGTAACTTTTTACTTTCATAATGTCTTTTCATCTGATCTTAATCTCATTGTAATACTGTTGCTGCTTTTGCAGTCTTGGATGTGCCAGGGTTAATATTTCCCAAACAACCCCAAGATGGCAGGACTAAGAGATATATGACCTCCCTTGATGAATATACCAAGTGGTGTTTGTTTGTTTGGTGGTACTAGGGATTGAAACCGGGGTGCTCTACCATTGCAATACATTCCCAGCCTTTTTTAATTTTTATTTTGAGACAGGGTCTCACTAAGTTGCCCAGGCGATCCTGGAACTTTCAGCCTCCCTGGGAGCTGAAATTACAGCTGTGTGCCTGTGTGCCACCACGCTTGGCACGACAGGCAGTGTTGAGTGACTTTTGTCCCTGTCATTTGTTCTTCTGTTCCAGTTCTGGGGGGATCATGGTTTGCAGAATACTTGGGTGGACTTTGGGGAAGGATGAGAAGGTGAAGGGGGTGCTTTAGGAACAGAAGTCTGGCAGCAGATGGAGTTAAGATGGGGAGTAGGGGATAGTTAGGAAGCTGTTAAAATAGCCTTAAGAGAGGGTGACAGCCAGAGGCATTGGGGATTGATTTGAAAGAATGCTTAACCTCGTAATGTTTGGGCTGAAGAAGAGAGGAACAGTTGAGGTTTAAGTTATGGTTGGATGTTGTTTACTCAAGTAGGGAGAGAATAATCCTTCACTATCTGTTTTGATTTGTTTTCCCCCCCCGGTGTTGGGGATTGAACCAGGGCCTCATGCATGCCAGGCAAACACTACCACTGAGCCACATCCCCAGCCCCACTTTCTATGTTTTGTAGTGCTTCTCTTATTTAAAAAAATAGGATTCTTACATCTGTTTTCGGCCTTTCGTTGGGCTGTGTTCCATCTCCTTTGTGGCTTGGGGGGAGGGTATATGGGACACCACTGCTACCCTGCTTTCATCAACTGTTGGTTTGTTTAAACAGGTCTTCTTCAAATGATCTTTTCAAGCCCCCTCCCATTTTTGTCTAAAAATGATAAGCAGTATCTCTTCTATTTTCTTTCTTTTTTTTTTTTTTTTTGTTGATAGACCTTTATTTTATTCATTTATTTTTTTAAAGAATTTTTTTATTTGAAGAAGAAAATATGCAACTTTTAAAACTCTTGGATTTTTAATTAAAGGTATCTATTAATGCTTTGGAGCTCCCTAGACCCACATATTAGTAACTGACTTTTTTTTTTTTTTTCTGCTCTTAAGTTAGTATAAAATACCTTTCTTCAAAGTTAGTTCTTGCTGTCTGAGGTATAACATTAAGTTTATTGACCTATTAAACATAGTGTATTTTCCCCTATATACTTTCCTTTTTTATTTTATTTTAATTAAAAATCATAAATTTACATAGGGCAATGTTGTTTGATTCATTCTGTTATTTTTTTCCCTTCTATTTTCTAGAAAGGCTCATTTAACAATTTTGATTGTTTTGGGGGTTTATTTATTAAAATAATATTCGCTGGATGCCTGCTCTGAGCTGGGCCCTGGGATACAAAAATCAATCAGACTCAGGCCTTTATGGCCTAGTAAATCTGTGGCCTCAGCCTCGGGGAGAACTGATGGAGGTCGTGCCATGTCCTGGGGGAGATCGGAAGGCGATCGTGCTTACAGTAGGAGCGTGGTGCTGCCCTCCGTGCACACGCACTTATGTGTGCTTCCCAGGGACTTTCTTCTGGTGGAGGATAGGACCTTACTACTTCAGTTGGTGCATCTGGGCGATTAGTGTTCTCTGTATACTTAACCACTTAACTCGTCACAGCTACCAGCTTTGTTGCGTCTTTGGCTTGTCTGTGCACCTGATATCATCTGTGTAATGTTTCTGTTCTTTTCCTTTTTTTTTTTTTGTGAGGCAGGTTCTCACTCTGTGGCCCTGGGTAGGTCTTGAGTCCCTGGGCCTGAGTGATGCCGTGGGCATGGCTATCTGAGTAGCTGGGCCTACAGCGGTGCAGGACTGTGACCAGCTTTCCTCTCATTTCTTCAGGGATTGCTTTTTTTTTTTTTTTTTTTTTTTAATTCCTTATTTAATTGCTAGATCCCCAAGTAATTGTAGTTGTATGACTGTTTCTTTATTGGGCATTCCAGAAACATGATAAGGAATTCAGGTCCTGGTAAAATGCGAGTGTTGTAGTCCGGACAGTGTTTAGTGCAAGCCTGTGGGCAGTTTGCCCTCTTTGAGCCGCATCTTTGAGTGCATCTGACGTGCCAGCCTTTATTCTGCATCTTCAGTGTAAGATGGACGGTGATTTGAAATGCAGGATGCAGAATCCTCGTTGTCTAAGGACACGGCAGAAACAGTCGCAGTACACTTCAGACTTGGAGGAACTGAATGCAAACGTTGAGAAAGAAGGAGATGTACATGGAGCACATGCGGCAACACATTAATGTCACCTTTGAGGAAGTGGTTAGCAGATCACAAGGCAGTGGACTTAATTGTGGCCTCTGAATCTTTGGGCAGCCTTTAGGAAGAGAAACTCTGTTGCCTGCAGATTTAGATGAAGGTCTAACAGTGCTCTGGCCAGAAAAATTCATGTGTATCCACACACTTGCACGTAATTCCATGGGCTTCGGAGACAACCTCAAGCCTCCGGACAAGAACCCCAGGAGGAGCAAAACCTCACCGCCTGGCTGGCAGCTCCCATGCTGGGAAGCGCTCTCTGGAGAAGTACCAGTACAGGTGTGCATCTTGCACGTCTGTGCGTGTGTTGGGGGAGCTGTTCTGCTAGTCTCCAAAACACACACTTGAGTTCTGAATGAGAACCTTCCCCCCCAAAAGCAGAAGTGTGGTTCTCTCTGTGAGGAGATTTCATGATCGATTTACTTTCTCCTCAGGGTGGCCTTTCTTGGCAATCAGCTAATTATGTCTTTTAAACTTTAGATGAGGACTCAAAAAAATGACAATGCCTCAGGGCAGTGGGCACAGCCATGTGTGAACTAGAGCTGAGACCCTCCCTGCTGACCGCTGCTCTCCGACCTTGGCCCAGCCAGCCTCCTGCTGTGTTCCCAGGCTGTAAGCTGGGCTCCCGGCACCGCAGGGGGCAAGCCGGGAACGTCTGAGGAGCTGGCCTGTGATAAGGAGGCATCATGAGACAGTGAGGAAATAGTACGGATGACAGGTTGGTTCCAGGAAAAAGAGCCAGGTTAGATTTCACCTCACCACCCCAGGCCAAAGTGAATTCCATGCGGATTAAGGGTTTCTTGTAGGGGCTGGGAGAGTAGCTCAGGGGTACAGCGGGTGCCTAGCCCATGTGAGGCCTGGGTTCCATTCTCAGAAATGCCCCACCCCAAAACAAATCCTGTAGAAGAAATAAAAGAAAATCGGGCTTATGAAAAGTACTTCACGGTTTGGCAGAAAAGTACAGAGAAAGAACAATTAAGATAACCTGTAGGTTTAACCACATGATGACTAAACTCTGGGCTGGGGTGTAGCTCAGTACTAGAGTACTCGCCTAGCAGGTATGAGGCCCTAGGTTCAGTCCCCAGCCCTGCAAAAAAAAAAAAAAAAAAAAAAAAAGTCTTATATATGTTATAATATCACAATTAAAATTATGTTGAGAGACCAATTGGAAAAACTGACAGCCGCTGTGACAGGGGATTAATGCGTCTAGCTGTTTGGAAAGACCGACCAGGAAACATGACACTCTTTCCAAAATTTAAGAAACCCAGAGTTTCAAGATTCCTTTTTCACATGTTAAATGATCACAGTTGAAGGTGATGGTGTGCTGCTGTCTTGGGAGCTGAGGGGAAGGCAGTGTCACACGCTGCCCAGGGACGTGACTGGCATTCTTTTCTGAAAAGAAGTTTGCCCTTGCGTTTTAGGAAGCACCTCTGAGACCCGCCCTGACCCTTTGCCTCGGGTCTGACAGCCTCTTCTCCTTGCAGAGTCCTCCTTCAGCAGCGCTTCTGCAGTCTTGGACCCCTTCCTTCTCCAGTCGTACCCGTTCCTCTTGGACGTCGCTTTCACAGCCCTGTCCGGCTGGCCTTTTTCTTTCACCTGATCTGCAGAATAACAGCCTGGCCTTTTGGCTGCTTCTCTCCTGCACCTGGATACAGGGCGTGGCTGGGAAAGGCTGTCCACTCGTGCAGGTCGTGCAGGTCTGGGCCTCCAGATTCCGTGGCCTCTGGTCAGTGGGGCTTTCAGCCTGCCTCCCGCTCCCTGGCTGGGCCCCCTCCCATTTTCCTGCTGCCTTTGCCAGACTTTCACTTTTCTCAAAGCTGCTCCACCCTGCCCCAGGCACGCCCACTCTCCTTGGATGACCTGGCTCCTAATTTCCAGAGAAATCTGGAAATGCCACCGTTGTTCCAGTTTACCAGTCCCTGTGCTTGTCATTGGGCCCGTGTGCCTTGAGCCTGGCCCCTGACTGAGGCCAGCCCTCCAGCCCAGGCACCGTCCGGAACTCTCCCCACGGGGCTTCCCCTTCCTGCCCTGCCCTCCCAACCTCCCTCTCTCCCCTGCCTCTGCCTTCTCAGTTGCTGCCATGGTCAGGGGTCCTCACTCTCTCATCCCTTCATGGGGCTTGGCTTCTCCTTCCCGCCAGTGCCCTGCATCTTGGCCTCCAGTGCCCATTTCATTTATTTTTGTATCTGCAGGGCCTCGACCAGAGGAGGCACCCCATCACTAGTGTCTTATGAATCAGTCCCAAACCAATCAAAATCTTAAATCAATCTTTGTGGAAACTAGAAAAGAAGCAATTTTGATATTCATTTTTAGACAAATAGGACAAAATGCTGGGCACATTGGGGCATGCCTGTAATCCTAGTGGCTCGGGAGGCTGAGGGAGGAGGATCACACATTCAAACCTAGCCTCAGCAACTTAGCGAGGCCCTATGCAACTTAGTGAGACCCTGTCTCAAAATAAAAAATAAAAAGGGCTGGGGATGTAGCTCAGTGGTTAAATACCCCTGGGTTCAATCCCTGGTACAGAGAAAAAAATAAATGAAAATGGTATTGGCAGGTCAAGATGGCTTCTCCCTCCCATGCAAGACCCTGCATCTTGGCCTCCAGTGCCCACACTCCCTTTCCCCACCATTTCCTACCCACTCGGCCTCAGCTGCACTTTTCAGCTACCACTTATCCTGGCTTTGCCCGCACTTCATCCTGGCTTCTTCTCTTACCTCGTTCCCTGCTCTAGCTCTTCTGAGTCCTCTGTCCTTGGCCTTCATCTTCTCTGCTGGAACTGTTCTGCATGCACTCCCAGAAATCCACTTCTGCTGATAATACTTAAAGCTAGCAGGGCATCCCTGTTGAGAGGCCCCTTCTGTCTCCCTTCAGCTCAGCACTTCCAGAGCTGACCTCATGCGCCACACCTCAAGCCCTCCAGACTTCCTCTCAGGGTGCAGGGTCCCAGCAGCCAACCAGCACTGAAGCCTCACCCAGTGGTCACCTGGGCTCTTTGGTCTCACTTGCCCCCATGCCCATGTTTTGTTACTTTGCCTGACCATTATACATTTGGACTTGCTCCCTGTCCCCTCCTCAGTGCACCTGCTGCTCGGTGTGGCCCCTCCGTCCTTCCCTCAGTAACTGAGGTCACAGACCTGGTGCACCCATCTCCAGAGTCTGGACTGATCACCGTGTAATGCTGAGAGCAAAAGTACTTTTTCAGCGTTCCTGGGACAGCAGCTGGCTATATCCATGAGGGGCCTCACTGGTTCCTTTGGGGTGGTTTTGGTTCTGCCCTGGGGTTGGGGGTGACAGGGAAATGTGTGTGTATGAATGTGCTCCTTAGCAAGAACTTTTTGGCAGAGCCTGTGCTTAGTATGCTTGCGACTCTGGGTTCAATCCCTATCACCAAAGAAAGAAAAAACGTTCTTGTGGTTGTAAGAAAAGACCAAGTGTCCTGTTTGAATGATGCAGATACAGTAAAATGCTAGATTTGCCCTGTGAAGTCAGAGAATTCCTTTGCCAGGTTACAATGTTCTACCCCCTCCCTGCCTGCTACTCCCTCTCTTGACATTATAGTAATTGATTTTAATTTTTTATGAATTCATATGAGTATAATTGCCATAATGTAGCATAATAGGTCAAAGTGATGTCTCTAATTATAGGTTACTGAAATTATTAACGGTAGGAAAATTCTTCAGTGAGGAGAGGACCTTAAGATGTTATGGGACACATTTTAGTTTAAGATGGTTGACTGAATACATGTTATTTCTTCTCCCCCAGAAAATCCATTGTATGTTTTAAAAGGCATTTTTAAAATATCTTGGAAATTTTAAAAATGTACAGTACTGAAAGTCATTTAGAAAAAGTCGAGGTGTACCTAAAAGTAGGTCTGTGGAGTATAGTTTTACTTATTTATTCATCATTCAAGGCAGGGCAGTAGGTATAAGAAAAATTTTCAGAAAATTATATCTTTTTTTTTTTTTTTTTTTTTTAAAGAAAGGCAAGCATCTAAGAACAAAATAGAGTTAGTTCTTAGGGAAAAATTTAAAAAAAATTTTTTTTAAAAAATTGAACCCAGCCTTTGTGTTTTTTATTTTGAGACAAGTCTAAGTTGCTGAGGCTGGCCTCCAATTTGCAATCCTGCCTCAGCCTCCTGGGTTGCTGGGGTTACATGTGTGCACTTGGTTCAGAGTTCATAGCAATTACAAATCTGTAATACTGTTACTCATTCACAGAAAGTCTCAGGGAACTAACTGTGGAAGCAAACTGAAATGAGTATGCATCTCCTTTATTTTCTAGAATCTAGGGCTCCCTAAATGTACAGAACCGAGATTTATGAAATTGGGAGTCGGTAGTAATAAAATGAAGAGCGGTTATACACTGGTCACTGTGGAGCCGGAAGAGCCTCCTCCCTCTTCCTGCAGACTCTGTGCTGTTGGTTTGAGTGTGCTGTGTTGATCTGCACTTAGAAAGAGTGCCACCTTCCCCTCCTAGTGTCACGGGGCCTTTCCTTTCGGGCAGCTGTGAAGATTCTTTCTATAACCAAATAGTTTGCTCCCACTCCATCTCGGGGTGGGGTGGCACAGGGAATCTCTCCAGACATTTCAGGTCGTCACCGCTGTGGGGAAGGGAAGACTGGAACACACTGTCACTCGCCTCCACGTGGGTTGGGCTGAGATGCTGTTAAATATGCTGCAGTGCTCAGGTAGCCCCCACAGGAAGGAGTCACCGAGACCAAGACGTCAGGAGTGCCAAGCGCAGACAGTGCACTCTTTTTTTTTTTTTTTGGTGCTGGGGATCGAACCCAGGGCCTTGTGCTTGCAAGGCAAGCACTCTACTAAGTGAGCTATCTCCCCAGCCCCTCAGACAGTGCATTCTGAAGAACCTAGCAGACTGGGGACCCAGACTTGTCCTTCATCTCTCAAGACCATCTCTTAGAGACCATAGAATTTGAAGTTATTAGAGCGAACTATCCTGCCACTTTCTTAGAAGTAGATAAAGCCTTCACCATTTAATTGTTCTCCTGCTTGCATAGTGAACTTAAGGTGTGATTTCAAGAATGACACCTAACCTGGGGCCAAAATATCCATGCCTAGAAGGATCCCACTTTCTGTCGAGCCTCTCCCAGGGAGTTGGGTGCAGCCTCTTGGTTTCCCTTTGGCAGGACTGCAGAACACTGGCTAGCAGCTGGCCTGAGGAGTGCAGGCCTCTGTCACCTCTCCCTCCAGAGGCTTCTCCTGAGTTCATCTCCCCTTTCCTTCCCTACTGTGGTACTGGAGAAGAATTCTTTTTAACATTGTTTCTCTAAAAATGTCTTTATTTTGCCTTTATTTTTAAGGAATGTTCTAGTTTGATGTAGATTTGTAGGTGGACAGTTTGTTTTTCTCAGCACTTTAGAAAATGTCATTTCATTGTCAATTGGTCTTAGAGTATCTGATGACGAATCAGCTGATTTTTATTGTTGCTCCCTGTCTGTAAAGTGCTTTTCCCTTCTGTCTGCTTTTAGGATTTCCTCCTTATTTTGTTTTTCAGGAGTTTGGCTTTGATATTTTTACCTGGGTTTTTGTTGTCATAGTTTGTTTTTTTGCATTTATCCAACTTGGGGTTCTCTCAGCATCTTGGATCCGTGGATTAATAGAGTTCATTAATTTCAGAAAACTCTTACATGTTGACTCTACACATCTTCTGCCCACATTCTCTCACTTTTCCTCTTAGGACTGATTGCATGTGTCTTGGACACACTGGTCCAGTCTTCCTCATTCTTTTTTTCCCTCTTATTTTAGTTGGGATAATTCCTTTAAGTGTCTAAATCCTCATCTGTTCATGCATTTGTTCCACCTTTTCCATTAAAGCCTTTTATGTGTTTCTCATAGTTGTTTTAAAGTCCCTATGAGATAATTCCAATGTCTTGGCCTTCTCTTGATCCAGTTCTGTTGGCAGTAGACTGTCTTCATGACATTTCCTATTTTCTGTTTTTCCTGAGTTAGCTTTTGACCGAATGCCAGATGTGCCTAGAAAGAGAGTGCTGTGCCCCTTCTTCTGCCAGGTGGTCCGTGTGAGGGCTTGAAGGGCAGTCTGGTCTGTAGTTGTGCGTCCCTGGGCTTCATTGTTGCTTTGGACATGTTCATTTGGCCGCAGGATGGGATCAGCATCTTCCCTGTGGCAGATCCCCTTCATCCCACTTCTGATGCCTTACCCTCAAACTTGGGGGCTTTGTGTGCTGCACTCAGAGCTTCTCTCTTGCCTTCCTCTATGGCAAAAGTCTGTTGCTCGATGCCCATTCAAAGTCACAAAGGCCTCAGGGTCTCTCTGGTTTCCTCATTGCTTCCATAGCTTCCGCCCACCTTCCCCTCAGTTGGCCCCCGGGAGGGGACGGTCTTCAACACTGGCCCTCCTGAGGGGTGCGCTGCAACTGCCTCCTCTGCAGTGCAAGGCCTGGGGTTCCAGGAGGCTCTCCTGGCCCCACGCACCTGAGCTTAAGGGGCAGTGCCTCCCCGGCCAGGTCACCTTGCATCTCTTCCTCCTGTGATCTCTCCCCTCTGTCCTCCCTGCCTCATAGACTGTTTTTTTTCAATGTTAACTTTTTTATTGGTACATAACGATAGGATTCATTGTTATGGATTCCTCCATGCAGATGATACAACAATATAACTTGGCCGCTATCGTGTACTCTTGTATTGCCCCACATCCACGTTCAATCCATCATTAGGTCCCAGAAGCCAGCACCTGTTTCAGAAGGCTGTTCTGCTCTCCCAGGTCTGTGTTCAGAGCCCCTTCTTTCCTCTCTGACTTTCTGCAAGTTAATTAAGTTTTCCACGTGTGGATGTCTAATCACCAAATGGGCATGGTCATTTTCAGAATTAGTTGGGCTAGTGTGCATGAAGCATGAACTAGAGGGTCAAGAACAGGGTCTCTAGAGTAATGGTGCCCAGATTTGGCGCCTACAGGTGAAACCTTAGGCAAGTCACTTAACTTCTCTGTGCCTCACTTTTCTCTGTAGCATGGGAATTGTGCTTCTCACAGAATCACTGTGAAATTTAATGAAATTAGTTCTTGCAAAGCACCCAGAACAGTGCTTGGGAAATATCAGTTGTGGCGAGGATGACAAGTCCCCGAGGACTCTGCACTTCCCCCATTGGATCCCTCATTGTGCCGGAGTGTGATGGTTTATTTTCCTCGACAGTCTGCGAGCTCTCTCGGGCCGGGACCGTGGCTCTTACTCATGATGGCTCATGGAAGGGAACCAAATAAATATTTGTCCAGTGACTCAGCCCATGAAAAGGTTAGTGGGGAAGCCTGCTCCAAGTGGCCTGTGGTCGAAGGGGGTGCCGGGCTATGGAGCTCCACTCAAATGTTGAGTTATTCCAGGTCCCCTTTGAGAAGAAGCCTTGTTTTTAAGAAATGAGTTTTCTGTTTTGAGTCCTCTGTGGCCGCCTTTCCCGGATCGGTCACTCTTTCTCTGACCTTTAGAAAAGGGCAAGTCAAGCTTTACGGTGCTCCCCACCCAGAATCTCCCGCCATCCATCCAGAGCGGCCTCGCTCTGCTTCTTCAGGTGAATAGTTTCCCTCTTCGTTTCGTAGGCTGGAACTTGCGTAGTGGAACTTTCTGGGTTGCATCTGATGTGTACTCATCGCAGAAAACTAGAGTGTCCCCGATGATCCAAATGTCAGTGCTGTATGCCTTTTAAAACTATGAAACATTTTTGTTTATAGAGATACAGGCCTACATTTGTAAAGCCGTTTTGAAGATTTCAAAATGGTCTCTCTTTTGCTATTTTATTGTAGTCTCTTAAAAGTCATGTGAGAATTTGATGCAAATATAAATAAAGTGAGGGGCAGGAAGGTCAAGTGATGTTTTTTTAGATCATATAATTAGTTTGTGGTGGAGGCTAGGAACAGAATCTTGCATGAAAATTTGAGAGAAACCCAGCTTTGGTCCATGACATTGAAATTACCCATCCTTGCTTCCTTCCTTTTTGCCCGCCGGCCGTTCTCCTTTTCCTTCCTTGGTACTGGGGATGAACCCAGGACATTGCGCGTGTTAGGCAAGTGCCCTGCCACTAAGCTACATCCCCAGCCCACTCCCTTTTTAGAATTGTGTTTTGAAACAGGGTCTCAGCAAGCTGCCCAGGCTGGCCTTGGACTTTGAATCCTCCTGCCTCAGCCTCCCAAGTAGCTGGATTACAGGTGTGCACCACCATGGCTAGCTTGAAATTACTCTTTGAGGGTTGAAAGATGGGTTCACATTGTCTCATTTATTTAGTTGGTGTCTGCCTCAGTTTCCAAACCCAGAAATCAGGAAAATGAAAGTTGCTCTATAAGGATGCTTACAATAAAATGAAGTAACGTGAAAGTGTTTTCATAAAAGAGAGTAATGTATAAATGTAATATACTGCTATTTAATAACATTTTTATCTGGTGTTAAATGATGGTGTATCTTGATGAATTATGTTATGGTCTATGAATTGTGGTTTTTGTATATGATTAATTTCTTAACTAGAGAGAGCTTTATATTTTATAAATTTTCCCAGTACTTTGTGAAGGACTTTTCAAGTTGATGGTTGACGCGGGTGATTATGTGGTGCTGCTTCTGTTAAGCAGCCTCAGGTCACGGCCAGGATGGGGGAGTTAGGGCTCCGGGCATGATGGCAGAGACCTCAGGTTGTGTTTGCATTTGAAAACAAACCTGATGCCAGTTCATTATTGGAAAACCATCAGTGGCTCCCTGTTGCCTCTGGTTCCTGAGCAGGCAGAGCCTTTCTCTGTAGCCATGTCCCCCTCCTCCGTTCTCTGCCCTGGTGAGTACAGACCCCTCCCGAGTTGCCCCTGCCCGGCCTCAGCTGCAGTCTGTGTGGACTGCTTCCCTGGAAAGCCTGACGTGGCCGCGGGGACCAGGACTCTTCTGTGTTGCCAGGACTCTTCTGTGTTGCCACGACTCTCTGGACGAGGGTGATTGTTTACATTTCTGTCTTTCCAGGAGCTTCTCAGGGTGGGGCTGACTCATTTCTCTTTTTTCCTCTTCCCAATTCCTGACATTTAGTGAAAATGCCGTAAGTAGGGGATGAGTGAGCGGAGGTCTCAGATCGGCCTACCTGGGAGCACCTTCATCCTTGGTGCGCCCTAGGAACTGCTGGTGCAGGCGCTTTTCAGCCTCCTTGCCAGCAGCTGCGGGCACCACAGCTTAAGGCGTTGATCCTCTGATGGAGGGTTCTGCTCACGCACCACACGTCCGCTCCTCAGTGTCTGTCTGCAGGGTGCCCGCGATTCGTTGGTGGCCTCATCCCACACAGCGTTGTCACAACCAGCCCTTTGTGCTGATCAGCCTGCCCTGCTCCTGCTCCTGCTCCAGGTTGGACGGGGCCTTTGGTTTTGTGTGGTCCGGGCTCAGCAGTAACTTCTTCCAGAGAGAAGCTAGCGCAGCTTGGGAACGCGGGAAAGGTCCTTCTTAGATAAGCCTTGGGATCGTCTGCCGTTGTGATTGGTCAGCTCTCTCAGAGTGGCTGCCAGCCAGGAGTCCTCACTAGGTGTCAGGACCTGCCATCAGTGAGGTCAGTAAGAGAAAGGATGCGTTTCTACACACCCACTGCGCCGGTGGTGTGATCGCTGTGATTTTTGTTTTATAGTTAGAATTACTCTGTTTCCCGGGGAGCAGAGGGATACTCAGAGGGCTTCAAAGCAGGTCTGTCTGATCCCAGATCCCTGACCCTTAGCCCCTGCCATATCCCATATTCCTGTCCTCCCTTTTCTCTCCCTAAAACAAAACTTACAGTCTCTAGCCACCAGCTTCTTGCCTGAGCTCAGCGACCCTGCCTGCAAAGGTTCGCAGGCCAGAGGGTGGATGCAGCTGTGACTCATGCCCTGAGGAGGGTCTGCATGCTGACCTCCGGAGAGCGCTGGCCGCTGTGCCTGGGAGGGTTTGCCTCTGCTCCTGCCGTGCTCCGCCCTGCGAGTTGTCTGCCACCGATGTGCCCTCTACACAGTGGTTCTCAGTGCCACCTCTGCTGGGGGATGGCCTGGGGAGGTTTTTTTTTCTTTTTTCCAAAAGGGCCACGGTCTGCCCCAAAGGAGAGATCCGGTTGTTCTGGGTTGGCGTCCAGGCATTGGTCCTGTCATTTTTACGCAGCTTTATTGAGTCATGTGTCACTGAAGGACAGGGACACATTCTGAGAAATGTTAGATGATCTCATCGTTGCGTGGATTTAATGGCGTGTGCTCACACAAACCTAGACAGCATAGCCTGCCACGCGCCTGGGCTGTGTGGTACAGATGCGTGGCGCAGCCTGTTGCTCCTGGAGCCGCCGTGCACAGAACAGGTGAAAGGATGGAGCCAAGAGGCGCAGTAAACCCGAGGCACCTAGGCTGCTGCTGGCGACACATCATACTGTTCGGATGAAGTAAAATCCTAAAAGTAACAGTTCACTCTAAAATGTACAGTTCAAAGTACAGTAAAGGCAGGTGCTGTGGAGCACGCCTGTAATCCCAGCAACTCTGGTGAGTGAGACAGGAGGATCACAAGTTCAAAGCCAGCCTCAGCAATTTAGCAAGGCCCTAAGCAACTTAGCAAAACTCTTATCTCAAAATTAAAAAGGCTGGGGATGTGGCCCAGTGGTTCAGCACCCCTGGGTTCAATCCCTAGAACTGTACGAAAAAGTACAGTCGCTGCGTGAAGCAGGAGCATTGTCGTTTACGATCAGTATCTAGTACTGGACATAAAGCGTGCTCCGCTCTCACAGGGCGGGCAGCCCGGAAGGTTTGTTTACACCAGTCTCACCGTAAACATGTGAGAAATGTGTTGCACTGCCACAGCACAATATCACCAGGTGACAGGAATTTTCAGCTGCTTTATCATCTTATGGGACCATCACATATGTGGCCCATCATTGACTTTATGTATCATAAAATTCACCCCTTGCAAGTGTGCAGCTCAGTGAGTTTCAGTAGGCTTAGAGTCGTATAGCCACACCACAATCCAGATTGAGAACTTGCCGATCACCTCGGTGGGCTCCCCTGCTGCCCTTCACAATTAGGCCCATTCCCGTCCCACCCTCGCCAGCCGCTCATCCCCTCTCTGCCTCTGTAAGTTGTCGTTTCTGCCCCTTTGTACAAAGGGAGCCATCTGTCTTATTTTCAAAGTGCCCAGCATTGTTAACTAGTAGAGGTGGTTAAGAGCCACTGTGTATTCCAATTTTTTTTCCCTTACTGTTCCCTCAGTTCAGAGTGGCTCAGAAAAAAACCGTAGGCCCCTGCCAGAGCTGACTTAGATAAGCGGGAGCTAAGTGGGTGCTTGTAAGCTGCACTGAGAACTTCGCGATCGATTCTAACCTCCTTTCTCTGGGACCACAGAGCCAGGCTGACTGATAGAGCCCGCAGAACCTGTCTCAGGGTTGGAGTGCCTCCCTGCCAGCTCTGGCCACAGCACGGAGCCAGCCCAGGTGTGGAGAGCTGAGCACTTGACTTTTGTGGCCTTGCCTTTGGCAACCCCCACAGTGCTGGGGGGGAAGCCAGGGCCTTACATATTTCAGGCCAGTGCTGTACCACTGAGCTACACCCGCAGCCCGCCCTAGACACTCTGCTGTAGACTCTTGGTGTGGTTTTTCAGCTTCTGCTCGCCTCTTGTGTTGCCTTACCACAGCAGTAAACTGGACCCCGCTTCCTGGAACCTGTCTTCGTAGGTCACAGCTGTATGCACTGTCTGCATAGCAATATATTGTGAAATATTTCTCACCTGTTTTTGCTTAAATAAATGTTGAAATCTCAAACTCAGCTGCCCCCTGGTCCAAGCAGGTACCATAAATGACTTGAGTAGGCTGGGGCACTTGGAAGTCCCCTGGAGAGACAGTTGAGGGAAGTTGCAGAGCGTGATTGGTGGAGAAGTTTCCTTGGACTTTGCCTGTATAAGCAGGAATTGTCGGTGGAACTGTGAAACAGGCCACGTGGTTGGAGCAGGACTAGCAAGTAGATTCCATTCCATGTGCCAGAGGGGAGAAAGGCCAACTGACCAAACAACCAAGTGGATAAGCTTACATGTGCAGGAAAGTGATAAGACTCCATTCCATTTCTATAACTCTTCATCTGAGTTATTGATTGGAATTCAAATAATGTTATGAAGATTAAGATTGATAAGGATTTGTTTTTGTTGTTAAAAAAAAAGTCATAATCCTATCTTAGACAAACTGTAAATATGTGGGCAAAATCCCATCTTTTGGGGAAATAGTTCGGAGCATAGAATTATTAGGTCTGTATTTGATCTTTCCCCTCCTGAGAAATATCTTTTTTCTTTTTCATGTTCTTCATGGGAAGAATTTTTTCTCAGTGCTATACCTTTAGGATTCTGTAAAGTCTTTTAAGACTTTCTAAACTACTTTGTGGAATGTGTAACAAATTGTTTTATGTATTAAGTGTCAGAGGGTCCTTTATTTTTAAAATCCAATTAAGTAGATTTCAGATTCCTTCCCAGAAATGTAAGAAGACAGCTGATCTAGTGAGATACCGCAGTAAGAACTCACTCAGCAATCTGCCAGGTCACCATGAAATGAAGTCATTGGGCCCAGCTCAGCGCAGAGGCTGGAGGATTTCGGAAGCCCTTGAAACAGCAGATGACAGTGTTGCATAAAATGGAATTTCCCAGAACGCAACACCGGCTCAGAGCAGCCACTGCTCAGCGGCGGGGCTGGTCACTGTAATTCACTGTGCGCACCCTCTGCTCCAGCCCTAGGCAGATATATCCAGGTAACCAGAATTCAAAATCAGTTTTTAAAAAATTCTCTCAGGGGTCCATTTCTCTTTTTCACTCATGTTTTAAGAAAACCATCTGAGGTGGCAGGCACACACACGACAAGGAGCCCCCTGCAGGCTTTTAAGCCCCTCCCCCTTCTTTTCTTCCTCCTCCTCCTCCTCCTCCTACCTCCTCCTGCCTCTTTCTCCTCCCTCCTTCTCTCCCTGTCTCCCTGTCTCCCTCTCTTCCTCCCTCCCTCCCTCCCTTTCCCTGTTCTTTCAGTAAAAGTGAGCCTCCCTGCCTGCTGTGTGGGTCAGGCTTGTAATCCAGGCTAGCACAAGCTTAGGTTGATTTTTATTGATTCATTTGCTCTCACAAACCTATTGGATAGGTGAGAAACTGGCAAAAAGCTGTGCTGGTGGACCAGAATTTGAAACTAGAGCGGTTTGGGGCCACAGTTCCGACTTTTAACTACCACACATGCCCACCTCTGGGAGAGCCCTTCTCTCTGGCCCCCCCAGGGCTCAGTCTGGTCTTTGTGATGGGGCACGGGGTGTGTCTCTCCCTGCTGACTTGGATTGTGCTGGTCAGTTACTTGCTCACCAAGCTAGAGGGCCACTTCTGATTTGGTTCTGTCCTCGCCCTTGTTGGTGGCCTGGCGTTCAGAAGGGCCCTTGGGAATGCTTTGGAGAGAAGGAATTCTTCCCAAAAATATAAGGGACCCTTCCTTGGTGGTTTCCCAAGGGCAGATTCTGACAGGTTCCTGTCTCTGTGTGACCCTCCCACCCCCTGGGCCTGACAAACAGCCAGAGTTCAGTCATTGTTGCGTTGATACTCATTTATGCAGCACCAGTGTGTGCAACTGTGAAATGGATGTGTCTGTTCCTAGGCAAGTTCAGTCAGTGCCACGCTAGCAGTAGTTTGGGGTGAGGGGAGGCATAAAAAACAAGACCAGCAGAGCCACAGTCTCACGTGCGAATGTGTAAACCAAAGAACTGTAGTGCTGTGATCTTGGGGCGGTGGGGCCATGATGTTTGATGTTAGCCTTGGTGGCTTAGACACATGTTTGCTGTCCCTGTGTGGAGCTTGCCTGGGTGCTGGAAAGGTAAGCCCCTGCTCCAGGCCTCAGGTGGTGGAAAGGATTCAAAAGGAGCCATTTGGCGAAGTCTCCAAAAGCCGGCATCTCTTAAACTCTAAAGTGCTGGTTGGGAAAGTGCAGAAATCTCCCGTCAGAGTAAGGAGAGTGTGAATTTTGAAAGTGATCAACAAGGGTTGGAGTTTCTTGGGAAAACACCCTTAACTTAGATCGGGGTGAGCAAACTGGCCTAAGGACCAAATCCGGCTGCCAGCAGCTCATAGTGGTCTTTGCATTTTTAAGTGGTTGGAAAAAATTTGAAGAGCAGTAATATTTCCTGACACAGGAAAATTAGGTGCAGTTCCAATGTCGTGTTCGTGGAGCCTGATTGGAACGGTGGCAGGTTTGTCATGGATATGTTACCTGCAGCTTTTGTGCTTCAGGGGAGAGCGGAGTAGTTGTAGCCGGGTGGATGAGGTGATGCAGGCGTGAAACATTCATCGGTCTTCCAGAACAAGCTAGCTACACCTTACACAGAAGATTGCATTTGTTTGGATCTTGTCCTGAAATATGTTTATGAGTAGAGACCAGGAAGAAAACCATGACTGTTATGTTACAGTTTTCTGAGAGGGACGATTGGGGGAGGTGAAGGAGAGTAGTTTCTGATTTCTTTCTGTCACCATTGTCACCAGAGTAGTGACAGTGGTCCCTCCACACTGGACAGTGTTACCAGGGGAAGCCCCTCCTGTCCATTTTGCCAGCTGCTCCTTGAATGAAGGGCAGAGAGCTGAGGAAGAGAGGCACCCCAGGCGGCCTCCTGCCGGTCCCCAGTGGCTCTTCAAAGCCAGCTCCGGGGGTCCCCACCTCCTCCCGGGGAGTCACTGGTGTAGATCCTGAGTTGGCAAATGTTTTCATGAACGGCCCAATAGTGAGTACTTTTAGCTCTCAGGTCATACGGTCTCCGTCCCATTAACTCAACTCAGCCATTATAGCCCGAAACAGCCACAGGTAATACATAAACGTGAGCCTGGCTGTGTTCCAGGACAACCATTTATACATGCTGGCATCTGAACTCCATATAATCTTCACATGCCACAAAATGTTATTCCTCTTTTAGTTTCTAAAAACTGCTTAGCTTCCCTGGCCATACAGAAATAGACCATGAGCTGGATTTGGCCTGCAGGTGTGGTTGGCTGACCCTTGGGATTAATAATCGTGTGGCCCCGGGCTCGAGAGACATCCTGGAATTGAATCCCAGCATCCCTCTCACCAGCGGTGTGGTCCTAGGCATGTCCTCTCAGTGCCTAACTTTCCTCATCTGTAAAATGGGGGTAATGGTAGCGCCTACCTCATAAGGAATTAAAGTGAGAGAATAGATGTAGGTGCCAGCCCCGTGCCTGGGGTGTAGGAAGCGCCCGGTAAACGGTAGCTGTGGCTGTTCTCTGCTATTCTGGTCTCTGGAGGGACCCCTAGAGCCTTGTTGGAACCATTTAGGGTGTGAAGGTTGGACACGCAGGGCAGCCTGCAGCTCACTGTTGGGACAGTTTAACATGAAGCTGGACGGTTTGGTGCTGCATGGTTTCATGCAGTTAAAATTAATCTATTTACACAGGTGACAGGTTACTGTGCTTCCGTCAGAAACAGAGGTAGAGCTGTAGATCTTTGTTTTGACCTGTAAAGATACCCCGGTGTGTGTGTGTGTGTGTGTGTGTGTGTATCCCTGTGTGTTAATGTGTCCCTGGAATCGGGATTTCTCGGCCTCGGTACCATTGACCTTTAGGATCCCTAGCAGGCAGAGTAATGCTCCTCCTCTGTAAAGATGTTCACATCCTGCTCTCCAAACCCCTGGGCTTACAGGAGCTTTAAGGTTGGAAATGGCCTCAATGTTGCCACTTAGCACAGAGGGAGATGATCCTGGATTATCCAGGTGGACCCAGTGCAGTCCCAGAGGTCCTTAACTATGGAAGAGGGAGGAAACGGTTCTTCAGAGGAAGTCGTGCCTGGGGAAGACAGGCACAGAGTGTGTTGCTGGCTTTGACCATGCGGGAAGGGGGCCAAGGAATGTGGGCGGCTTCTAGAAGCTGGAAAAGGAAGGAAGCGGATTCTCCCCTGGAGTGTCCAGAAGGGAATTCAGCCAGTGCTGACACTTTGATTTAGCCCAGCGAGATCTATTTTGAACTTGTGACCTCTGGAATCATAAGAAAACAAAGGTTTAAACCTCCAAGTTTGTGGCAATATGTTACAGCAGCAATAGGAAACTAATACCTGCTGGATGATCTTTTCTGTGAGTTATGGAGGCGCACTGGCCTCTGCTCACCAGCACCCATTGCAGCCTCGAGTCACGACAACCCCACCTGTCCCCAGACAGTGCCACTGTCCCCTGGAGGTGGGCAGTCGCCTCCAGTTGAGAATCACTAAACGTTAGAACAACATTGGGAAGGATAGGTGAACTGCTGGTAGTAGTTCCTGCTGAGACGTGGGATTAGGGAGGTGGAGGGTGTCTTTTAGTCCCCTTCAATATAAAACTCAAAAATCTGTAGTAATATAGGTGGTTTTACTTTTTGTGTTTTTCCCCCCATTTTAGTCATTGCAGGTTTTACTGTGGAAGGCACTTCTGGACACGTTTCTGGTTTTTACCTAGTTTGATTGATTTTTTTTTTTCTTGTTACCTCTCATGAGGTTAAAGTTGGCTTTTCAGAACTTCTCTTTGGTGACATCCATCCATCTATCCATCCATCCTTCCCTGTGTTTTTATTCAGCACCTGCTGTGTGGCAGGTGCTCAGGTAGGTGCAGGGGGAACGGTGATGGCTGGATTTGCTCTCAGCCCCCATGGGGCCAGCCGTCTGGCAGGGAGAGGTCAGTCGTCTCTGCTTGGAGATCACAGTCTGTGTTGATGGTGTGACCTGTGCATTTCTGTCCTTGACTTGGAAGTCCAGGGCTCCCTTAATAGAAGTTAATGAAGCTGTGTGTCGCGGTCAGTATCTTGTGCTTCACAGTAGTGGCGATTGGGTGTCTGGATGGCAGCTACTCTGCTAGAAATTGGTCCACGACTAGACATGGAAATTGTCAGTTTGATTGAAAGTTTTCCTTTGACTCTGTGCCCTGATGTGAGCATTTTCTGTCCTTTCAATGAGATTTCTACCTAAGATTGGGAATATTTCTGGTATTTCCTTGCCCAGTAAGTGGGATGAATGCAGCATCCTGTCAGCCAAAACTGTAGGGTTGGACATCACTGTGCGGAGTCAAGGGAAAGGTAGACTGTCCAGGCCTGCTCAGCACTGCTGCTTTGAGGCTTTGGAAGTGCAAGGAGAGGTCTCATGCTTTAGCAAAAAGTAAATCAAAAGCCCTCCCTGGCGTAGGCCTGGTTGGAATGACCAGTGGGTTGTGGAGTGGCTGCATAGGAAAAAACAACCCCAGAGCAACATGGCGAGTGGGAGGTTCCTTCCTGATCCGTATTGTCTTTCCAGTTACAGACAGGAAACACTCCAGGGTGTTTTCAAGCACAGAACATAGGCACAAAGAAGGCCCTGACAAAGCACAGAGTTTAGGTCTGTGCAGCAGAATGTCTGATTCACAGCAGTCATTTGGCAAGCATTATTTTTATTGTTGGGTCACTCTGTCCACTGTTTCTCTCCCTTTAAGTACCTTGACATATTCAGTCTGTTTAATTTTAATAAATGGAAACAACAACAACAGATCAAAAACAACATGCCTCATACTTACCTGACAGAGGAAATACTATGATAAGCAAATATGATTCATCTCAGGAAAGATCAGCTTGTTTTTATGGCTAATTCACATGCCTATTGAATGAGCACCTTGGCTAATATCTGAATAACTGCTGGATTTCCTTAGGTAAAAATTCTTGGTAAAGACGAACACCCTAAAAATTGTTCTGCGTAGAAGGCCTTGGACCAGTCACAGTGAAGAGGCAGGTCAGGTCCTTGGACCCCATCTTGGGACTGGTGACAACAGTGACGGTTCCTACCATTAAGGCCGAGGGGCCCAGAAGGCACCGACTTGCACATTGCCTCCCACAGTCAGGCTCTGTCAGAAGTGGTGACAGCTGACCGAGCCCACTTAAATAATTTCACTTGAACTCTGAAATCTGGTTAAAAAGACACGTTGGATCCACAAGGCAAAAACATAGGGCTGATTTATTTTTAAACATGTTAACATTTTCATGTAATATTTTCAATATTTTTCAACCACTGATACCTTTTTAGAGAAAGTCATTTTAAATTTAAAACAAAAGGACCAGTTTCTTTGGAAAAAGAACCATAAATGTGCTGATTTTCTTTGTATCTTGGATACTCCAAGGTATGTGTTCTCTTGTGTTTTTGTAGATTGATAGTTGCACCTGCTTTGAGGTCCCTTTAACCATATCAAGCACACTATTTTAAAATGTGAGTACCATAGTATTTTTTAAAATGTTGAGTTATGTATACATGTAGTTGAAAAAGTAGTTTAAATAATCGTAAAAGGCTTATTACAAAATACAGCGGGGTCTTTCCCAGCTCTTCCAGAAGATTCTCCAACTGCAGAATCAACTAGTATGAAAGTCTAGCTGTTTGTTCTGGCCTTTACTCACATCCATATTCACAGGTAACGTGTGAACTGCTCTGCTCTGGGTCGTCAAGTGTAGCTTCCTCTTGACTCTCTGTTAGGATAAGTGAGAGTTTGGGGCCCTTGTGTGACTTTTCCCTCTGCCTCTGCACCACCATCCTTCCAGTGTTCTTATGTCACAAGGTCAGGTCACATTGCCTTCTGGCATTTGCATTGCCAGGTCCAGTGAATCATCTGCAGCTGAGCATAGTAGTGCACTGTGACTACCTTCCTAGTGGACTTTTTATTTTTTCCTGAAGTTAATACTTGCTTCATTTTTACATTCACTTTATTTATTTATTTATTTTTGCTGCTATTGCAGCACTGTGCTCATAAATTCATGAATCTTTAACACCTGGCTCTTTCTCTCAAAAAAGCCATGGTTTAAAGGGAAAAAAAAATTTAATTGAAATGGAAATGTTTCAATTTGATTTTTAATATATATATTGTTATAGTATCTATAAATTATATTTACTTAGCTATAAACATGTATACATAGATTTCTATATTATATGTATATAAATGTGTGTGTGTTTCCCTCCTTTGGTGCTGGGGCCATCCCCAGGGCCTGTCTGTGCCAGGCGGTGCTCTACCACCGCGCTGTTCCCCTAGCCCTTGTGTTCGGTCTTTTTTCAGATTATCAATGTGAGGTCCCTGGAAGGCTCAGGGTGGCCGTCCTCAGCCAGCGTCAGCGTCAGCACGCCACCACGCTTTCACTGCCCTCCCACACCCGTCAGAGCTGGTGGGAAAGGAAAGCGAATTCCCCTCTGTTACTTTTGAGAGTAATTTGTTTCCTCCTAGGACGAGCCTGCTGTTCTCAGGTCGACGCTTTGCTCTTGACCTGTGAGTGTTCGCAGGCCTGGAGGCCTTTTTCTGTGTATTCCGAGTTACAGAGGGTGGGATTTCAGAGTTGACGAGGTCCGTCAGAGAGGCTTACAGGGACCCTGAGGATTTTTAGGTCTGGGCTGGAGAAGAAAAAGCAAAAGTCACAAAAGCCAGCGGTGGCATTTCACTAGGGGAAGGGTGAGGCTGTCGGTGGGAGGCGGAGGCCTGGCAGGGGAGGCTCTGGTGGTCCTGGTCCTGGCTAGGCTGATGGCCAGGTTTCATTTTGAAGCAGCTGGTCTGCCTTCCCAGTTGGCAGGACCCTGCTGCGCTCCCCTGACTGGATGGCTGCTGGAGTTCAGCGTGTCAGCAGTGCCCTGCACCACGTGTGCCACGCGAGGGAAGGGTGGCGTCTTTTGGCCTGCTGCTGGTGGAACTTGTTCATGGGGTGTAAGCTCTGGAGCTGGGACCTTGATTTTCTCACCAGCCTCCGTCTCTGGCCTTGGGAGGGTAGAATCCAGGCAGAGTTCCAGTTTCCTGCAGAAACTGTGAGTGAGCCTCTCCCATAGGCAGCTCCAGGCTCTCTAGGACACTGCTGTGATGACCGGCGTTGGAATCCTCTGGGGCGATGCCAGTTTGACTAACATGCCATTGCCCGAAGTTACTCGTCCTTTGCCCACAGCTGGTTTTTCTCTGAGCTTTGTGTTGAGTTTACTTTTGGGTCCCATTTGTGTTTCTCTTGCATTTGCTCATGGCTGAGACTGTGCAGTTCTGCATTCTGCTGTACAGCTTATAAAAGGTCAGGTTTCTGGTTTATTTTGGCTTCTACCCAGCTCTGTTCACTATTCAGAGATGAAATGGATTTTTTTCTTCTTAAAAATTTACTTGTTCATTTCAGTGGGAATTTGGTGGACATGTTAAAAGACTTGACTCAAATCACTAATTGTACCAGAAGTCCAAAATGACATTTAAACTGTAGTACTTCTAGGTATTATTTATGGTAATGATGCAGTCATTCTGAACTGCAGAGAAAAGTGCTAGTCAGTTTTCTGGCACTGTGACAAAATACCTGAGAAAAATCAATTATAAAGAGGAAAGGTTTATTTTGGCACATGATTTCAGAGGTTTTAGTCCATTGTTGCTTTGGGTCTGAGTGACATGGTACATCACGGCAGGAGCACATGACAGAGGAGGCTTGTTCACCTCACGGTGGTCCAGGAGCAAGAGAGAGACAAAGAGCTATGGTCTCAATATGCCCTTCAAGGACATGCCCGATGACCTAACTTCCTCCAACTAGGCCCTACTTACAAAATGTTCTGCCACCTCCCAATAATGCTATGAGCAGGTGACCAACCCCTTAACATGTGAGCCCTTGGGGGACATTCCAGACCTAAACTATAGCAGTCTTCAAAACTTATTCTGGTCTGGCAAATGAGCCTTCTGGATCTCAGAATGCGCCTCTTCTGATTGCTGGCCACCATCTTGGTTTTCTGGAGAGGTCAGTGAAGTGAGTAGTAGTTCTAAACATTGCATAGGGAAAGTTCTGAAAATACCTTGTTTCTTTTTGAAGTTAAGGAGAAGTCTGAAAGGTGGAATACTCAGCTGTCGGTACGTGTGGTGGTGTCGACTTCTGTCTGCTTGTTTCTAGATTTGTGACAAACTTGTTTTAGGAAGGCTATGAAACATGGAAATGATCATTTTAAGAAGTGAATGTTGGGCTGCGGGTAGAGCCCAGTGGTGCAGCCCAGGTGTGAGGCCCGGGGTTCAATCCCCAGCACCTAAAGAAAAAGGGGAGAAGAACTGAAGGTTAAGTGTTGTGAGAGGAATCTTCTGGAAGCTTGTTCTTGGCCCTCCTGTGGGGGGGTCTGAGAAGGAAGGGCCTGTTGGGAATGCAGGCCCTCACTCTAGACATGCTGGCTCAGGAGCCAGTCCCACCCACGGGACTCTGCGAATGCCTGGGTTGAGAACCATTGGTCTCCTCTGTGGATGTTTGTTTGTTTTCTTTGGTTTTGCTAAAGTCTCCCTCTGATGTCAACACCAGTGGAACCGCCCTCCCCTCCCCCCATCCCCCCAGCATTCATTTCTGCCTCTTTCATTTTAAACTGGAGGCTAATGATTTTTAAGTTTCATGAGTCACTTTTCTTCCCTGGGTTTCTAATTCTGGATTTTTAATTTTTTCCCACAGAGCCGAGAAAACAGAAGTCCTCAGTGAAGATCTGTTACAGGTAACAAAGTAAAGTTTTCTTAAAATAACCTGTTTAAAGTCACCGTAAAAAAAGTCAGTGGTGGAGAGCACGAGGCCGTGGGTTTGGTCCTCAGCACAGCCGAAGACAAACAAGCAAACCAAAACTATCAGTGAGAATTGAAGCTTCTTTCCAAAGTGGAATAGAGTAAGTGAATTGGCATGTCTCTGAGCAGGAAAGCAGCGGTGGAGTGGCGCGGAGTGCAAAGGGGATCTGAAACCCGTGTCAGGTCGTGAAGTTCAGTGGGCTCGCCCTGCGCTCAGGTGCCAGGCGCTGGTGGGCTGAGGCTCCGATCTGCTGCTGTCTGAGGCCTTGGTGGGACAGGCCCTGCCAGCTGAGGCCCGGGCCCCACAGGCTCTGGCTGGAGCTTTCTGTTCTCCCCTCCTCTCTCACTGTTGCTCCCCAGCTCCGGGCTGGCCGGTTCCTCAGGAGCTTATGCTTTCAGTGACAGTCCCGGATCTACCCAGGAGCCCGAGACCTCAGCTCGCGGCCCAGACCCTCTTCCCTCCTTTCCTGCCAGGGGACTCTGGCCAGGGCCACCCCACCCCACCTGTCAAGGTTCCTTGATGCTGGGGCGGGAGCGTCTCCTGGCAGACCCTGGGCCTCCTTCGTCCACTCCTCTGCCACTCACGCCACCGCAGAGCAGCCGGGAGGGCAGGTCATCCAGCCTCCCCCGCACCCTGGAGCAGGCCCACTCGGGAGGGTTCCTGAAGGCCCAAGTCTGCTCCCCTGCCTCTGTCCCTTCCTGTGTAGAGGCGGAGCTGGCACAGCTGCCACCACTCGGGCCAGAACCTTCTGAATGATGACAACCATCTTCAGGTCGAACACCGTTGTTCCTCGGCGTCCACAGGCAGATTGTTTCTGGGATCCCCAGTGCGTTCAAAATTTGCACTTACCTGTACATAAATGTCCTAGTTTTTACACACATCCCTGTATACGTGAAGTCATCTCAGGATTTCATGTGATACCTCGTAAGCGTGAGTCCTGTGTGAATAGTTGCATTGTTTAGGGAATATGGACAGGAAAATGAAGTGCGGATGTTGTGTATAGATGCAATTTCTCTTTCTCTCTCCCCCTTTTTTTTTGGTACTGGGGATTGAACCCCGGGACACTTGACCACTGAGCCACATCCCTAGCCCTGTTTTGTATTTTATTTGGAATCAGGGTCTCACCAAGTTGTGTAGGGCCTCACTAGGGTGCTGAGGCTGGCTTTGAACTCACGATCCTCCGACCTCAACTTCCCAGCTGCCGGGATTACAGGCATGTGCCACCCCACCTGGCTCTCAAACGTTTTTGATGCGTGGTTGGTTAAATCAGTGGATGCAGAACCCTTGAAACAGAGGGCCATTTGATTTTTTGTTTGTTTTTTGGTGCTGAGTATTGGACCCAGGGCCTTGCACATGCTAACCCTGTGCCCTGCCCCTGAACTGCGTCCCCAGCCCTTTTTGTTTGAAGACAAGGTCTTGCTAAGTTACCCAGGCCGGCCTGGAACTTGTGATCCTCTTTGCCTCAGTCTCCTGAGCTGTTGGGGTGCAGGCGTGCATCACTGCACCCAGCTTAGCCCAGTTCCATTTTTTTTTTTTTTAATTAGAGGATAGAATTTTGTAAAGACTTACTAAAGAATCATATTATTTCTTTGTTGATTTTTTTTTTCATGTTTTGAGTTAATTTTCAGACTTTCAGAAATACCATTTGGGCTATTTAAGTGTTATCCAGAGTAGGTTTTCACGTTTATATTTTCTCTTCACATCCCACGTCGGTAATATACATCAACTCACTTAGCCCTGGGGTCCTGAGATGAGGCAGAGGACCTTGCATGTTGGCACAGTCCTCATCCTTGTCCCTTTGTGCAGACTCCCCTGGAGTCTGAAAGGATTGCTGGTCTCTAGAAACTCCTGAGCTTATTGCACAAGTTCTGAGTCCACCTTTGCCACCATTGCCACCGAGGTCTCCCTGCCCCAGTTTCTGCTGCTTTCAACGGTGGAGAATAGAGTAGGAAGTGCCAGCAGGCGTGAGCTCTGAGCTTGGCTCCCAGGTCTGCTTCTGACTGGCATTGTGCCCTCAGGGCTTACTGAACTTCCCGTGCCTCAGTTTCCTCGCCCCTACAACTAGGGTCTTGGCCCGGTTGTTAGAAAGGGTCAGAGTGTTCAGCGTGGAAAGTGCTGACGGTGGACCCTGCAGTGTGACTTCTTTTTCTTGCCACCACACCAGGCCGCAGAGATGGGTGTTGCTGCCTTGCGTCTGCGGCCAGACACCGCTCTATCTGTCCTTTGCCTTTCTACTTCTTTCTTAGATCTCTGTTAGAATCATTCAGACTTTCTTTTTTTTTTTCCCTTTGTTTTGTTTTGGGGATTGAACCCAGGAATCCTCTACCGCTGAGCTACATGCCAGATCGCAGCCCTTTTAAATCTAATTTGGTGACTGGGTCTCACTAAGTTACCCAGGCCGGCCATGAATCTGCAGTCCTGGCTCAGCCTCCGCAGTAGCTGGGATGACAGGCGTGGTTAAGGGCTGCCTTTTGCTTTGTGTGTGTGAAGTCGCCCCAGGAGCCTGGGAGTCCCTGGCGGGAGACACCAGAACTACTTACTCTTCTAATACCTGGCGCAGGGACTCAGCGGGTGTGCCTCCTGTCTGTCCATGAATGCTGAGCGAATGCCTCTGATCCCGTGACAGACAGCGCACAGGCTCTTGCTGGTGGGTCAGTGAACAAAGCAGGCGGGGCTCCTGTCTTTGCGGAGTTTGCATTCTAGAGGAAATTGAAATCAAAATTAAATTAGGGATAGTCATTGTGAGATTTGGGTCTTAGTGATTGGGGCTTGGATCTGAAGAAAAGCTGCTGGTGTCTTGGGGACCTTTGAGAAAGAGGCATAAAATATCTCATGGGGTGAGATGTTGTGGGGGAGTCAAGATGTATTCTGCTTTGAATTTGCTGGTTTTTCTTTAAAATAGAAAGCATCCCCAAGGGCCCGTGCTCCTTGATGAGTCATTGGAGCGCACATTTCTGGCATTCCTTCCTGTCAGAAGCAGCTCTCTTGCCATAAACAGCCATCTCCGAGCAGTAGTATTTTGGGAAGCTTCTCAATGTGTGGGCCCCCAAGCCACTGTTTCTTATTGCTGGCCATCTCTTCTGCTTTAGAGATTTATTTAAAAAACAAAACAAAACAGGGGGTGGGGAGATAGCTCAGTTGGTAGAGTGCTTGCCTTGCGTGCCCAAGGCCCTGGGTTCAATACCCAGCACCCGCTCTCCCTCAAAAAAAATAGACCCCACCTCAAACCCAATGAGAAATAATTTTCCGAGCATTGAGCATGAGTTTAAATGATGGAACGTTGATTTTGGTTTTTCAGTCTGATGTCCTGCATGTGGAAGGCTCCATTGCCATGTGCTGGAGAGAGCTTCTGGTTGTCCCTGTGACAGCTCTTCCCACTTGGCCATCAGTCTGGGCCTGGACTGGTCATTTGCTATTCTGCTTGGTTGCATTTAGGGCTTTGCTGGTGCATAGAGGGTGAACTGACAGCCACCACTTGTCCTGACAGTAAGGTTTAGTCGGGACTGTCCCCTTAACCTGCAGACAGAGGCCTTTGAAGCTTCAGCATAGGAAGGTCAGTGTTCTTGACAGGGTGGTCTCACTCCACAACGTCTGGAGTCACAACCGGTGTCCGATGGGCCGAGGCCAGTGTGCTGCTAACGCACAGGGTGGCTCCCGCCAACCCATAGTTACCCAGCCCAAAACGCCAACAGTGAGTTCCGGCGGGATGAGTGGGAGCCGTTCCTACTAGACCCAAGAGCTGGGAGATCAGCCGCAGAGGCTTTTCCTGCCTGCCAGCAGACAGCACACAGGGAGGAGAGGATCTGCTCTCGGACCCTGCAAACTCTCTCTGTTTCTGCCCTGTCAGATCGAGCGGCGCCTGGACATGGTGCGGTCCACGTGCCACCATTCCCACAAGCGGCTCATGGCGTGCTTCCAGGGCCAGCATGGCACCGATGCTGAGAGAAGACACGTGAGTATCAGACGTGACCCACAGACACCCTTCTTGTCTTTCTGGGGCTTGTCACCTCCTGAACTGGCTGGTTTTTCCAAGCAGCATCGGCAGGGTGGCTTTGAATTGATGCCTTCTGTCACCCTTTATGCTGTGATACTCCCTGACCCCAGTATTGTTTCTTGCTTAGGACGTCACCAGGCCAAGTGCCCAGCTCCCCCTGAATCTCCTGCAAGTGCCTTTAAGGACTTGAACCATTTGCCATCAGTAAGAGAATGGACAGTCATGTAGTTGGGAATCATTTGATGGCAAAAATCTGAAGGTGTTCTTCAATTGACTTAGAAAGGTAGTCATTATTGACCTGCTAGCAGAGAAGTCCAGGGACTGGGATGGGCTTGAGGCAGGGCTTGCCTTGCATTTCAGTGATTCAACCAAAACCTCAGCCTCGCCGCTTCTCCCGGGCTTCTTCACGTCTGTTTTATGCCAAGACACGCACCCTTGTGATTGCGCATTGGCACCAGCAGCCTCCTGTGCGCGTGCAGCCGCAGAGAGAAGCTCTTCCAGTGGTTCTCTTGGTGGCATAAGAAATCATCTTTTCCCACGCCATTGCCAAATGGAGGTTCCTTGCCACTTCCCTACTCTATCAAGCCACAAGCCCTAGTTACCATAGGCATGTCAACCAGCTGGCAAGGCAGGTCGACTGACGCTGGTCGGGCCCAGCCCTGGAGTCTGGGCTGTGTCTACCTCCAGCTCACTGGCTTTCCTGAGGCTGAGAAAATCCCTAAGGAGAATCAGGTGCTGTCCTAGAGAGGAAGGGGTTCCCTGGGAGAGCCGTCCTGTGTCCACTGACACGTGCACGTGTTCCGAGCTTTCAGGTCCCTGGGGCCACCTGTAGACCCAGCAGCATGTGTTCACCTAGCAACTCTGTCTCTGTGAGCAGGCTCCTGGCTGACGAGCATGCACCGTCCTTAGGTGCTGTGTCACATTCAAGTGACAGTTCATACTGGGAAGCTGGGATGCGCCATGTTTTGTTTGTCACCAGATTTCTCAGAAGGAAGAAGTGGTATGCAGCTACCTGCACCTGTCTTTTGTATTTCCTATAGATATTTGTAGGCACCTTGACCCCATCCACAACGGTTAGGACTGTGCAGTGTGTCTGTCAAGAGTGGATGTGTGCACCTCCCTACAGCCAGGAATGCTTGCTGCCCTGAGCCAGACCCGATGCACCCTCTGCCTGCCACTGCTCGTTCTCCTGCCTCAGCAGCTGCGGTTCACAGTGGTCTTCTCGGGTTCTGTGCTTCTCCACGCTCTTCAAGTCACATCCTCTGAGCCACCCCTGTTCTTGTGGGTTCTAAGTGGTGTGTTTACTGTTGTAAACCATTTTCAAACAGGCAAGAGAGTTCCAACCCTAGGATCTATCAGCACATACAACCAGTTCTTTGTCCTGAGTTGAGGCCCTGGAGCTCTGTCTATACTGTCATGTAAGCAGGGAACTGGGGCGAGCCTATGTCCCCTTTACGCGATCCTCCACCCTCCATTGCTGCCTGGTTCACAAGCCCTGTGATCTCCCTGGGAACCCCTTTCAGATTCCTCACCTCCGCCCCACGGCCCCTGCCTTAATTCAAGACCCAGGGACCTCTACCTGGGCTGTTGCAGTCACCTCTGAGCCTCGTTTCCTGCCTTACTGTCCTTCCTTTCCAGTCTGTCAGCTGTCTCTGATTGCAGAGTCAGTTGTCTGGTATACGAATCAAACCTGTCATTCTCCTGCCTAAAAGCAAATTTTAGCTTGTTGGCTTTTCCAGGGACCAGAATTTCAGCCCTGGGTATATTTGGAAATGTGTAGAGTCATTGTGCCTTCCCTAGGGACTGGGGAACGCTGCTGGCATTTGTTTGTTTTTTTTTTTTTTTTTTTTTGGTACTAGGGACGGAACTCAGGGACTTGTGCTTGTGAGGCAAGCACTCTACCAGCTGAGCTACCTCCCCAGCCCCGCTGCTGGCATTTGGAGGCTGGGAATCCAGATGCTAAATGTCCTCCGGTGCCTGGTGAAGTGTTTCCTGGTGGGCAGTGCTCCTCGGTGCTTGGTTCCTGTCATGTGGGACGCATCCCAGCTCTGCAGCACATCTTAGGCCTTTGTAATGGGATCCTGTTTTGCCTCATCAGCTTCTTTGTCCCACTTCCTCTCACGCCCACTGTAGTTCACTGTAGTCCCCAAAGGTGTCACCGTCCGTCACAGTCTATGTTCTGTTGTTCCTGTTGTCTGCTTGAGTTGCTGCCCAGCCGTCACATACATTCATTAAAAACACACCTACCACGTATGAGTTCTAGAGAGAGGAGTGGCATGTAAGTGTTCATGGCCTGGTGGGGGAGACACGTGCAAGCGGGTAATTCTGAAGCAATGAGTTAAATAAGATATGCACAGGGTGTTGTGGGGGGCCAAGAATGGGCCCAGAGGGGGAGGGGCAGCCCAGCAGGCTTCCTGCAGGAGGTGCTGCCCGAGTGTGAGGGGATTACTGGTGGTGATGGCATCTTCCAGAAGCAGGACAAGGTGCCTGGCCCTCATCTCTGAAACCTAATGTGTTAGCGTTCCATTTTTCAACCTGAAACCACAGTGACAAAGTCAGGGCTCGGAGAGGAGGGAGGATGCGTCACCATGACAACGGTGGGAGAGGATGATGACCACAGAGGTCACACTACAAGGAAGTCATGCCATCTCTAGAAAACTGGGAGGGTCTCCCAGAAGCTCCTGTGTATGCGAAGAGGTCAGAATGGAGGGAAGAGAGACGGAGCTGGCGGCCCTCAGCCCCAGCCTCCATCGACACGTCCAGCTTATGTTGTGGGTCATAGGAGACCTAGAATCAACTTCCTTCCTGCCTGCCTTCCTTTTCCCTCCCTTCCCTCCCCTCCCCTCCCCTCCCCTTTTGTTCTTTTTGGGTATACATGACAGTGGAGTGTATTTTGACATATTATACGTACATGGTGTATGACTTATTCTAATTAGGATCTTGTTCTTGTGGCATGATGTGGAGTGTTCATACATGAATGTAGGAAAGTTATGTCCAATTGATTCCACTATCTTTCCTACTCCTACCCCACTTTCCCTTAGAATCCTTTCTGTTCTGTGTAGTTTTCATACATTTTAGGAATTGAGACTTAACAGCTTTTAAATTCTTCCCTGGCGATGGCCGTTCACCCCCAGGAAGGCTGCAGCCTTGTGTGGAGTTGAGTGTTGGTAGACACACCTTTCCTAATGAGCACAGTGTCCGGCAGAGTCTCCTCACTTACCTACACCAGGAAGCAGGATTGTGGTTTGGGGCCAGGGCATGGAAGCACAAGGCTGTGCCCAGACTGGCATCTTGAACGATGAAAGACTCCTGCAGAATTGGAGTTCCAGAGTGGAAAAAGTGTATTTCTTTTGATTGTTGCATTTATCTTACAGTTGACCTCCTTCTGAAAAACAGCATAACCAGAACGTAGGAATTGTCCTCCATCATTCTCATTTCTTTCCAGTCCAAGACTGGGGAGCCAAGAGTCTCCTCATGGGGCAGAAGGAGCCCATTGTTTATTTTTCAGAAAAGCTTGGAGGGCGGGGAGATGGGTAGATACGTTTACTCTTAAATTTCAATATATAGCTTCAAACAGGTTGTGCAGTTGCATAATAGATTGCAGCATATACAAAAGAACATAAGACAAAGTGTCTGCCACCCTGTCCCCAGGCACCCTGTGCTCCCCTCCAGAGCCACCAGCATAGCAGTTCCTTGGCTAGACTTCCAGGGGTACCCTCTGTGGCACCAGCTGGTGTGTGTACAGGTGTATTAGAGGGCGTCCTTCCCAGGCAGAGAAGCCAGGTGACTTGCCAGTGGACCCTGTGTCTTCGGCACGAGTGCCCTTTCTGCTGGGAAGGCAAAGTGACCGAGGGGCTGCGCATCTTCTGTTAGCAGGCTGTGGTGTGGCAGCATGACCACCCACTGCTTTCTAGGCCCCTCCTGCCGTGTTCTGAGCTAAGCCACCAGCAGCGGTGAAGACACAGAACTGAGCTCAGGCCATGGGCATGGAGGTCCTGGCCTGGCTGCTTGACCCCTCCAGGTGTTTGAGTTCTTTCATTAAAGAGGTCAGGTGTTCTTGTGGTCACTGTTTGGCTAAGAAGACAAACCCCTATAGGAAACTGATTGGCTTTGTGCTTAAAAACGTTTCCAAAACTTTGTTTTGAATATTTAGCTGAATTACTTTTAGATATTTAACTATCACAAAATTTTAGGATTATAGCCAAATTAAGACCCAGTTTAAGATGTTTTAGCACAAATTTTTGAAATTGAGCACCTTATTCCTTTACTAGTGATGAGCATTTGGAGTAAGGCCAGGTGTGGAGCATAGTACAGACTGAACATCCCCAGTACAAACCTGAAATTCAAATGCTCTGAATTGAAATCTGAAGTTGCAGATTTTGGAGCATTTTAGATGTTGGATTTTTGGATCAGGGATGTTCAACCAGTCTACATGAGTATTCCGGAACCTGAGTGAATTTTCTTCCCAGGCATTTCAGATGAGAGCTGCTCACCTACATGCCCTTGGTTAACTGTGATGGTAAGGGAACCGCAGGGAGGGAGAGCAGCTCATGTTCCATGTTCACAGGTGCTCCCGATGTGCCTGGTTCTTGATGTGGAGTATCTGCTTTGGTTGACAGATGGCCCCTAACCTAACATAGAGATGACAAGATACAACTAAGGTCTCTGAGGCCAGAGCCGGAGCCCGCTGCCTCTTACTCGTGCAGCGTGCCTGGAGGGAGAGAGCAGTGGACGGTGACTGAAGCAGATCATTAAGTGGGGCCATCAAATAATAATGAGAATACATGCTGTTTTCTTTCTTCCAGAAAAAACTCCCTCTGACAGCTCTTGCTCAGAACATGCAAGAAGCATCTGCTCAGCTGGAAGACTCTCTCCTGGGGTAAGAGTCGGCTGCTTCAGAGACCAGGGGCCTTTGGGTTGGGGAGGAGCATGGGCTGGTGGTGTGCAGGCACCACCTGTGGCCCAGAGGGGCCGTGAGCAGGATGGTGCGGCTCGACCGTCCGTCAGGAGAAGGCTTCCGCCCTGCAGGAGGAGGTGGGTCTGAGCCGCCAGGCTGCCGGAGAATCTTCCTAGGCATCAGGCTGGAGTGGTGGAGCCACTAGCAAAAGTAGCTGATCAAGGGCTGAGGATGTGCTCAGCGGTGGAGCGCCTGCCCAGCAGGAGTGAGGCCCTGGGTTCCGCAGCACTGCAAAAAAAAAAAAAAAAAAAAAGTAACTGATGAGAGGTCAGCATTTATCCCCCAGACTCGGCATGAGGAACTGGTGTCGGCGTTGACTCTGCCCAGTCCCTTTCAGTGCTGGAGAGTTGCTCCTTTAAGGGCGGTCACCGCTGTCAGTGGTGGTGGTTTTAGCTTAAAATTTTATGCCTGGCTTATCTTCTTTTTTTTTTTTTTTTCAAAATACTTTTTTATTTTTAACAGACACATAATTATGCCTATTTATGGGGTACAGTGTGGCATTTCAGTACATGTACAATGTGTAATGATCGTATCTGTCACCTCAGACATGTGTCATTTCTTTGTTTGGGGAACATTTCAACCCTCTCTACTAGCTCTTGTGAAATGTGCCGTTGATTGTTGTCACCACAGCTGTGCACTGAGCCCGCGGACACGGGAGTCATCCTCCCTGTCCAGCGGCTCTCCTGAGCCTGGCAGCCCCCCTCCGTCTCTGCTCCCTCAGGTGACAGTTGGCATGTGCTATTTAAACACAGGTCGACAGGAGTGCTGGTTGCGCAGCTCTGCTGGAGCAGGGCCTGCTCCCCGCTGGGCTCAGGCCTTGGCTTTCTAGACACCACCTTGCTGCTTCTGCTGCCCTGCGCCCTCTCTTATCCCTCTGCACGTTCACAGCTGAGAGCACCGGCCCTGAGAGGGTGGTAGTGCCCCCCCGTCCTCACCCCTGCTCCTCGGGCCTGAACGTGTCTCCGTGTCTGTGCTCCCTTGCCCTTGGCCACTGTCCTCACCCCTGCTCCTTGGGCCTGAACGTGTCTCCGTTTTCGTGCTCCCTTGCCCTTGGCCACTGTCCTTGCACCAGAGTGCCAGCCCTGTGCTGAGTGTTCCCAAGTAATAGCTCCTTTAATCCCCAAAATGACCTGGGAGGTGAGTGACATTAATACTCCCATTTTACAGATGTGAACATTGGCCAACAAAGAGGGTAAGAAAATGGACTGAGGCCACACAGCGAAATAGCAAAGCCTATATTTAAATATGACACCACGGCCACCTTGCACCATGCTGCACACTTTCTGGTGCCAAAAGAACCCACAGGAAGCTGGAGGGGCAGGGCAAATGCCAAAGGAGAGAAGGGAACAGCAACTGTGGAGTTGCATCATTTGCATGTACACTTGGTGTGACACCAGCCATGCGTTCACAGAACAGAGTAAATGTGAGGTTCGTGACAGGCCCTTCTGCACTGACCAGCCTCTTCATCTCACCCAGGAGAACCAGCCTGTGCATTAATTCTGGAGGAAACAGCCGAGGCTATGCTCACAGCAGGCAGAAAGCAGTGTGTAATGCCCTTTATGTCTGCTTTACAAGATTTCCAGCATGTCTTGAGAACACTTGATTTCCATCTTACGTGAGGACTTAGTTCTTGAGTTGTGATCTCACCATTCACACATCCTCAGTCCCTAGTACAGGGTCCACACCCAAGATAATCACCTTCATTTTAAAGCACAAATCTGTGGACGCACGTTTTAGGAATGTATGATATTTTAAAGGCTCTCAGGCAGCTCTCTGCTCTGACCCCATCACATGGTGAGCAGAGCAGTGGCCACGTGACAACCCTGAATCTGGTTTAACTAGTGCTGGCTTCTTGTTGGCTGTCTTGTCTCTAAAGGAAGATGCTGGAGACATGCGGAGATGCTGAGAATCAGCTGGCTCTGGAGCTCTCTCAGCACGAAGTCTTTGTTGAGAAAGAGATTGTGGATCCTCTCTATGCCATAGCAGAGGTGGGTGCTGGCACTGTGGACACAGAACAACGACTGGTGTGGGCCTGGGGGGGCGGGTGAGCGCCTCCCTGTCCCTGCAGTGTTAACAGTGATCAGCGCTTTAACATTCGCCTCTTTTTGGAAATAAGGGAGTAAACTGAGATTGCAAAACCTTTTACCTAGGAGGAAAACATCTGTAAATAAACTAAAACCCCAAAGTGCATCCATTTGATGTGTTCTTCCTCTAGGTGGAGATTCCCAACATCCAGAAACAGAGAAAACAGCTGGCTAAATTGGTGTTGGACTGGGACTCGGTCAGAGCCAGGTAAGGTAAAGTTGTCAAGGTAGCCACTGATGCACCTCCCCAGAACCCCAGTCCACCATGGGCGGGAGTAAGGATACTGATAAGACAAGGTGGATTTGTCACAAGTTCACAACCAGATCTGCAGCCCTGGTCACAGCCTGCCCATCCCTCCTTCAGGTCTTATTCTCCCAAGTCTGGCATGGGGTGTCGTTAGAGCATCCTGTCCTGGTGAGCCAGCAGTGAGAGGAAACAGAAAAACTGAGCAAAGCTGAGTAAATGTGTTTAGCAGGAGGGAGGTGCCGCTGTTCTAAGAGCATAGCTCTTGGAATTGTGGAGTGTACAAAACAGCTCCCGGGGTCCCGCCAAATCACAAACCCCATGTACCTAGAATTACCCTTCACGATCATGCTGCCCTCAGGAGAGAGGGACTCCTATAACCCCAAGTAACCAAGTCCACAGGGCTGTGACCTGTGGGTTGACGTCTGTGATGGAGCCTGAGTGTCCTTGGCAGGACTGCCCCTGTGTCTGTGCATGATGGAGTTTGTGGCAGTGATTGACATGCATTCTTCTTGGGCATATGAGAACTGCAGTAGGGAAACAACCACCAACAGACGAGGCCTTTCTCAAACTTCATCACACTGGTTGACAAACGTCTTCTGTATAGGGGCAGGCAGTAAACGTTCTTTGTGCAACCCAGAGGTCCTTGTTGTAACCCTGTACCTGCTGTTGTAGCATAAAAGCAGCCATGGGCTGGGGTGGAGCTTAGTGTGGAGCACTTGCAGGAGGCCCTGGGTTCTGTCCCCAGCACTGCAAAAATAAATAAATAAAAAAATCAATCAATCAATCCCCAGCACTGCAAAAATAGATAAATTGATCGATCAATCAGCCGTCCAGCCAGCCAGCCGTGGACAGTGCATAAGTGAATGAGCATGTAACAGCAGGTGACTGTGCCGACCCCTGCTTTGTCAGGTCTTTCCGTCCTCCTTGCAGTTCTTTGAAGGAGACGTGGTCGTTTCTGCTGGGCAGGGACGTGGGGATCTGCTGCCATTGGAGCTCCTCTGAGACAGGCTTTGGCTGCAGAGCCGAGTGGCTCTGACAACTGCGCTCCTTTGTGTCTCAGAAGCCACTGAGCACTAGATGCATCGCTGGTTTAAAATCCACTGGTTTTCTTGGGAGAAAGCAGTCCTGGACCACTAAACGTACAAATCAGTTGTTCAGGTATGTTGTGGTTTAAGCATCACTGAAGTGACAGGAGGGCCGTGTGGGCATTCGTGTAGGATGGAAACGATCACAGTGCAGTTGTCAACCAAGAGCGTCACTTACGGGCACTCGCCACGTGCCAGGCTCCACGTGTTGGCCCGATGCTCCCGCCAGTCCTGTCACTTGCTCTTCTTCATTTTCAACAATGAGTTGTGCAGACCTTGTGCTGAACACTGAATGCAGAGGTCCCTCCCGCAAGCTGGGGAAGAAGCAGGGCTTGGGGCCAGTGTGACATCCCCTGCTTCTAAGAGGCCTGTTTTATAGACAAGGGAGGGACTTGCAAACTTCACTGTCTGACTTGCTTCATGCCTTAGAATAAATGGCAGAGTAGGATTTTGACAGCATGTCTGCTTGTCACGGGTATGTGTGTGATTAGAATTCTGTGTGACAGGACCACAGTGTGGTGCCTTTTGCTCAAGAGAAGGAAGAATGTTCTAGGGGTAATTAAATAAGGCATGATTAAACAATGCTCCCACACTGGGGTTGCTTGAGCGATATTATAGATGTTCTGTCTGCCGGGAATTATACATCTCAAGTATGTGTATCCCAGAGAGGATTTTAATATGGATTTTTTATAACTTTATTTTATTTATTTATTTATTTATTTTTTAATATGGTGCTGAGGATTGAACCCAGTCCCTCACATGCTAGACAAGTGCTCTGCCACTGAGCCACAACCCCAGCCCTCAACACTGATTCTTGATTTTGTGTTCATGGGGTCTTATTTGCTCTATTAACTAAAGTAGGTGTTGGAGAAATGGAAATAGTTGAATGTTTCTCCTTTACTCTTACTTACTTTTCCCTATAGGAGAATGATAAGACCTAATGGTGAGCAGGAACCCGTTGTGCACACACCTGTGTTTGATTCTCCTTTGCTCCTCACGACAATTCTACACGGCAGACAGTGTTCCTCATCTCATGAGGCGACCGAGGCAGAGAGAGGCTAGGTCACCAGGTCACAGGTTGTTCAGTTGGAGCCACTATTCAGACTTGGGCACAGCAGACTCTGAAGTCCATGTGCTCCTGAAACAGCATCACCACAGTGTCACAGTGTTGCCTTGGCTGACTCACTGAATCATTTTGCTATGTCACATTGGGACCGTGAAGTGGACAGAAGTTGTTCTGGGGGCAATGCAACAGTTTGGGAAGTTTAAGTAGTTGCTAATGTAGATTTTCATGCTGCATCTATATCACATCTGCGTTCAGATTTGCAGTGTTAGAACTTTACACAGCAACAACAACGTGACCTTCTGTATTCACAAACAGAAGATCAAAGCTCTTTGAAAACCGAAACCATGGTCTTTGATTATTCTCCTTCACCTCTCCTGCTGCTGTTAATGTACGTGTTTGTAATGCTTTTTTCATAACTGTATTATTGAAGTTCTGGCTTTTACCAGAACTAAAAATAATCCCTGGTCAAGATGGTAGGAGAATGCATTATAAACAGTCCTCAAGAATAGGATTTGGTTCCCAGGGGCACAGGGAACATTCCAGATCAAGGCAGGAGAGCAAGAGGTACTCTGTAGCAAGGATTCCACAGCTGGGCATTGCAGGAAAGGGGATCCACAGGTGGCTTTCCAGAACTGGGGTTTGTGAGAGCAGATGTGTCTGGTTATGCTCAAAGCAGATTACTACCCTAGCACTGGGGGAATCCTGGCAAGGGGGAAGCTAATGTCTATTTTTGCCTGCTTCTTTTCTTAGAGGATAAACTCAAGAGAAGCAGCTGTCCTGGGTACTGATTCCATCCCAGGTACAATCAGTTTTGGGGAAGGTTCTGTCTCCTTAGGGCCTGACTCCATAAGGTTGGTATGTATAACTAGTTCTCAGAGACTGGCTATCCTTTGTTTTGCAGGTGGAACCAAGCTCACAAATCTTCAGGAACTAACTTTCAGGGGCTTCCATCAAAAATAGATACCCTAAAGGAAGAAATGGATGAAGCTGGAAATAAAGTAGAACAGTGCAAGGTACAAGAATTCCCTGATGAATGTAATACATGTGTCAGTCTTTTGTTTTTTACAAATGATGAATAAAAGTCAAATATGGCAAATTATTTATTTAGCATTTTACATAACTCCTATCAGAATTCTCTGAATGATAATAAAAGCGGTTTTCTTATTTGTTTTCCAAGACTACACTACTTTTTAATCAAAATAAAACATTTAAAAGTCTTCAAGTGGGGTATTTTTAAAAACTTGACTAAGCTTATTTAAAATAATGCAGTTTTAAAAGAAAGAGAAAACCATTGCAAGACATTCTAGAAAGTTACAATAATTAAAACAGTACACAATAGGTATAAAAATATATCAGTAAAGGGGCTGGGGAGATAGCTCAGTTGGTGGAGTGCTTGCCTTGCAAGCACAAGACCCTGCATTTGATCTCCAGCATCTCCCCCAAAAAAATATATCAGTAAAATCACACAGGTCTTCTAGAACAGATGTTATAAGATATAGTCAAATGTAGTGGAGCATACTTGTAATCCCAGTGATGTAGAAAACTGAGGCAGGAGGATCTCAAGTTCAAGGCCAGCCTCAGCAACTAGAACCTGTTTCAAAATTAAAAAGGACTGGGGGTGTAGCTCAGTAGTAAAGCACTCCTGAATTCAATCTCAGTACCAAAAAAATACCAAAAAATATTTTAAATTTAAAAAACAAATTAAGTTCCCGATTAATTAGATGGTTAAGTGATCTCATTTTCTCTTCATCTATCAATGTAGATGAATGTTTATTCCAAATGCTATTCAAAATGATAAAAAACTGGTCTTTAGTGAATCTTAGGATCGATCGGCATAGACTTTTCCTGCTCTTATTCATCATTTTCAAAAAAATGGATAGAGTTAGGGCTGTTATATTTTAGTTTATTCAGGTCATGTACAATTCTCTCTTCAAGATAGTAAATTTTGCGGGTGTGAAGGTGCACGCCTGTAATCCCAGTGGCTAGGGAGGCTGAGACAGGAGAATGGCAAGTTCAAGGACAGCTCAGCCACTTAGGCCCTAAGCAATTTAGTGAGACTCTGTCTCAAAATAGAAAACAAAAAGGACTGGGGATGTAGCTCAGTGGTAAAGTGTCCCTGGGTTCAATCCCCAGTAGCAAAAAAGAAAAAAAAAAAAGGATAGTAAATCTTGATCCATTAACTTTGATAAGCTGTTTAAAATAATGTTTTGGGTAGAATTGAAAACTGATCTCTCAAATAAACACTTCTAATAAATTAGTGTCACAGTGGCTGTTGCTGTTCAAAAGAACACGCATCCACTCGCCTGGCCAGTGCCATTTCCCAGCACTTTTTCACACCTGGTCTAGCCTGCAGCCTGCCTATGGGATGCTTACTGCACACACATTTGGCTGGAGGTTTGAGGAGTCTGACAGGTGCATCATGGGCTATTTTTTTCCCCCCTCAACTTTGACAACATGACTTGTCAGTATTTCATATGGCAAAACTTACAAAAATATTTTTGTTTCCTTTTTTTTTTTTTTTTTTTTTTTGTGCTACCTTCTGTGCAATTTCCTTAGGTCTAGGTTCTCTTTCATTTATTCTCTCTTTAGCTATGTCTGATTTGCTTAATGTTAAGTATGAAATATTGTTTTAATCTTTTTCAAATCTTATTTTAATAGTTTATGTTAATTTCACTTTTCCATTTTCAAAGTTGTTCTTGAAAGTGGTGGGAGTTTGCTTCTGGTGGATTGCTTTCTCGTGTATTTTATATTGTGAGCTCATTTTAAGAGGGGCTTCATCTGTGGGACTCCTAGGGTTGAGAAGGAGTGTCCTAGAGTACTTATTACTTTTTTTTTTAAATTGAACCTAGGGGTGCTTCACCACTGAGCCCCATCCCCAGCCCTTTAATTTTTTTGAGACACGTTCTCACTAAGTTGCTTAGGGCCTTGCTAAGTTGCTGAAGCTGGCCTTAAACCCATATTCCTCTTGCCTCAGCCTCCCAAGTTGCTAGAATCATAGGCGTGCACTACTGAGCCCAGCTCAGATCTATTTTTTTTTTTTTTATGTTAACCATTCGCTCAGATCTATTTTTAATCCAACTTTTTTTTTTTTTTTGTGGGGGGGTACTGGGGATCGAACCCAGGGCCTCGTGCTTGCAAGGCAAACACTCTACCAACTGAGCTATCTCCCCAGCCCTTTCATCAAAGTTTTTCAGTTTGGAATTTCCTGGGCCATAAATACAGTAAACTCAAACTTTAAGTCCTCATAAAAGCAGGTATGTTTTTTAAATTTCATGGACTTTGTTTTTCTTTCCTAGATTCAGAGCCCAATGCAAAACACTTAACACTTCCCTAAGACTTCCATGTGCGGATGAGTAATTTGTTTTGACCTCCCTTCTGTGGAGGGTGGTTCTTCAGGAACCTTATCTTTGTGTGATGTGTCTGCACTGCTTCCTTGCCTCACCATGCCTCAGTCCTCATTGTTGCTGACCCCATGTGACAGCCAGGTTCACACACCTTGGCCACCTTGGTGGCACAGATCCACCCAGATCATTTCCAGCTTCCATTCAAGCTGAGCATTCTTTTTGTTTCTTCTTTTTTTTTCCCCCCTTCCTTCTGTCTCTTTTTTGTGGGGGAAGGGATTATGCAGTGGGCTCAGAAAATGTACTTGCTTGCTTTTCCTTCTAAAAGGATGTTACGTTCAACTGGCATTTCCAGGTTTATCATAAATGAAGGGGTCTTCACATTAATTTGTGCACCTTGATTTAAAAAATAGAAGGTAGTACATTTTTAAAAATTTAGAATGAGCATGTTATATATATATATTTTTCCTAAGTATGTTTTTGTAGAATTCCTATACATATGTTCATATGCACATGTAAGATTAGAAATGTATATCCAATTGCATAATCTGTCACTTTTTAATAAATTTCATTTTTACATAATTCATTTACATTAGTTCAATTACTGAAAAGTATAAAGTAGCATACAGTGAGGAGTGAAGTCTTTCTTCCACCTTTCTCCTCCATCTAACAGAAAATTGCTCTTTCTAATATTTTGTTTTTTATTCCAGGTTTTGTTGTTGTTGTTGTTGTTGTTCAATACTGGGGATTAACTTCCCATCTTATGAATTCTGGGCAAGTGCTGTACCACTGAGCTACATCTCTAGACTTTTTTTTTTATTGGTACTGGAAATTGAACTCAGGGGCACTGGACCATCAAGCCACATCCACAGCCCTGTCTTGTTTATTTAGACACAGGGTCTCATTGAATTGCTGAGACTGGCTTTGAACTCGTGATCTTCCTGCCTCAGCCTCCTGAACCGCTGGGATTACAGGCATGTGCCACCACGCCTGGCCATCCCTAGACTTATTTTATTTTGAGACAGTGTCTTACTAAGTTGCTCAGGCTGCCTCAAACTTTCTCCTCCTGCTCCAGCCTTCCAAATAGCTGGAATTACTGGATCACACCACTGTGCCTGACCTTCCAGACGTATCTGCATATGGCAATAAAGATATACTTCTTCTCCCCTTTTTTGGGGTTGGGGGGCAATACTGGGAATTAGCCCAGGGGCACTTAACCAGTCCCTTTTATGTTTTATTTTGAGACTGGGTCTCGATAAGTTGCTTAAGGCCTCACTTAGTTGCTGAGGCTGGCCCTGAACTTGTGATCCTCCTGCCTCAGCCTCCCAAATTGCTAGGAGAAAGGTGTGCACCACAGCACCAGACTTTCTCCTCCTTTTCCCTGGATGGTACTGTGCCCTGAGCAGTGCTCTGTGCTTTTGCTCCTTTATAGCCTGGAGCTCTCTGGACCACAGTCCATTCCCGTCTTCTTGTCCCCCCAACCCTGTGTGAGCTTGTACACTTAAGTCAGTTGACAGACATCAGCCTGTGCCTCTCTTCATTACCTTTTGGTCTAAGACTCACAAAGACTCTCCTCAGATCCCATTTTCTTTCACTTCTTTTCAATGACAGATCTTCTCTTCTCTCACCCAGGATCAACTTGCAGCAGACATGTACAACTTCATGGCCAAAGAGGGGGAGTTTGGCAAATTCTTTGTTACGGTAAGCACCTCCTGCTGACCAAGTATCCACATGTTGTAAAAATTGAATCATCTTAGCTTTTTTGCAAAAGAGTTTGTGTTTTGTTTGCTCAGCCATTGTGTGTGTCCATCCAACGCTAACATTACTTTTGTTTTTGAATGTGGGTCTGTTCTCAGTTATTAGAAGCCCAAGCAGATTACCATAGAAAAGCATTAGCAGTCTTAGAAAAGGCCCTTCCCGAAATGCGAGCCCATCAAGGTAACGTAACCTGCGTGCGGCGATGCCTCCTCCCGCCTCTGCCTCTCTTCTTCGCCCTGACTCCTTTGCATGCCTTTCCTTTGGATAAAGCCTCTCTGCCTAGGGGGGTACTATTTCCCGGCATAATTTCATCTTTATTGCTGCATTCTCTAATTTCTTCCAAACCCAAATTAACATACTAATGAACATTTGCTATTCTTCTGAAACCTTCAGTCGAAGATAAAACTGACCCTTTGGGGAGTGCGTATGCTTTCCTGTCTTCTGCGGGCTTTAAAAATGCTAGCATCTATTAATGCTTTTCCAAATAAGTCATTTGTTCTGTTGGGCTTAGTTCTGGCCCTGTGACGCAATGATCATCCCTTCTAGGGAAAGTTGATTTCATACTTTTCAAGAGAGAATTTTACAAGCTGCTCTTTGATGCTACCTCATTGGTCACTCACTGAGAATGATGAGTCACAAGACCCCGACCGCTCTCTTGACACCCTGTCTGTCTTTTCTCAAGGCTCTTGTTCACATCAGCATTAATTTGCCATATTATTCAAGCATGTGACAGATTACGTGCCCAAGTCATGCATGGTTTGAGCTTTCCCCTGATGCGTGGTGTTAGGTTGGGCAGTTTAAGCGTTTATTCTTTCTCCCTAAAGCTTTGACTCTACCCCTCTTATTTACCATCCGAGTGTTTGCAGCAGACATGAACAAAAGTTATTGAGGCAGAAATGCTCTGTCATCTTTGGATCTAGTACTCAGTGGTCATCCTTTATTTTCCTTAGGGACATGGGCTCCAGGACTCCCTGCAGAGATGCAAATCCCTGAAGTGGTGTAGTATTTGCATGTAACCTACCTACATCTCTGAATTACTTGTAATACATAGTACAATGTAAACACTGAAAAAATAGTTGTTATACTGTATTATTTAGGAATAATGGCAAGAAAATGAAGCCTGTACATGTTTCGTTCAGAGCAAGGTTGTGTCCCCCGTTATTTTCAATCTGTAGTTGGTCATACCTGCAGATGCAGAACCCACGTATACAGAGGGCTGTTTTGCTTGTGGTATAGACCTGACACAGAATCATCAGTTTGGAGCTGAAAGGGGGTCAGGCCAGGTGCTGAGTGTGGTGACCACGTGATTGTGCAAGGGTGCGGGTGCTCTGTGGGTGTGCACACTGGCACCCTTAAGGAATCTGTGTCGTTTCCCCTGAACTTGAGGAGCTTGTACCATGTTCTGGCTTAGAGCCCAAACGTTTTTAGATATTGGCATAGAAGATTCTGATCGTGACAGGCAGGTCTTCAGCAATCTTGGGTTCAGTGTGTCCGCTTACTCAGCTGCTCATGGGAGAAGCTGCCCTCGTTTCCTTAAGAGATCTCATTTCCCAGTTTGTGGATGGTGGTACTGAGTCACTGCAGCAAATGTCCAGGCTTCTAAGGGACAGATTCTTGCTGGGCACACTCAGGACACCAAGAACATGTGTTTTTGAGATACCCACTGGGGTTTGGCCCTTCCTGGGGCAGAATAGTAGACTCCATCGTTCCAGCCTCTGAGTGCCGGAGTCTGATTGGGAAGAGAAGACAGGTTCCTCTGACAGCCCCCTTCTGGGTTTCCCTGGAGAATCAGAAACGCAGGGCAGGGAGAGCTTCAGAAGGATTGCAGGTGCTGGCAGGCGGGAGGCGCGGCAGGGAGAGCCGCGTGGCCATCCTCCGAGGCCACCCTTCAGCACGGCAGTTCAGCCTGTCCCCTCCACCTGTCCTCGAACCTGCTCTCACCTTGGTCCTGTCTCCTCCTTCCTTGTCTTCTCTGTCTTCAGAAAGACTCAGTGTTCTTACTGTAGGAAAATCTTGTAACTTGACCCCAATGTCCCATGCCCCTGGGGACCCCGATGTCACAATCAGCCCTCTGATGGTTACGGGGATCTGCCTGTCCTGACACTGCACCCAATTAATCTTGGTCTCCTTCCTTTCTCTGGGAGACCGTTTGATTTCAGCCCGTGTGCTATTAAAAAAAATTACAATTCCCAAAGGACCCTTGGCAGATGCTGGCACTGGCGTGTCCTGGGCATCTCTTCCTTGTTAAAATGTCCTTCTTGTGCCTTGATTTTCTGCAATTCTCACCTCTGTTCCCACCCAGAAGTCAGCCTTTGCTGAGTGGTCCCTGCTCCTGGCTTCCTCTTTCTCTCTCTACTTGCCCTCCTCTCCCTCGCAATCCCCTCCCCCTATCTTAAGCTTCTGCTCCTCCAATGGGGCCTCCCCTCAGCTCAGGGATCTGACTCCAGCCGTGCTTGTCCCCTCCTTGTCCCCTCGATGCCACCTTCTCTAGACCAGCCAGCTCTGATGACTTGACGCCCCTTCCTCTCTCACCTGTCTCATGGGCGCTGTCCATCTCGCCCTGTGCTCTGCCTTCCTCCTGTCCCCTCTGGTCCCCTCTGCTCCACGGGCTCCTCTCCTCGGTGGGAGCTGTGGGGTGAGTTGGAAGTTTCCAGACTCGCGTCCTGGCTACTCTCAGCCTGTCGCCCTCCCGAGAAGTGCCTGCCTGCTCTTGGCTGGTTGCTTTCCATCCGCCTCGTGGGGCCCTTCCAGGCTCACTCACCGGGAATCCTTCTCTGACCCTGAAGCCATGTGGACTTTCTCCTGAATTGTCTTGTGCTGATGGTCTGCGCCAGAAGTCACAAACAACTGTATCTCACTCAAAAAAATTTTTTTAATTAGTTGCTATCATGTAAAAACCAGATGCTTCCATGTACAGTCCTGTTCGTTGGCTTCTCTCGGACATTTGGAAGATCTAGCGATCCTGGGTATGCTTTCCTGTGTGGAAACGTTGGTCTGGCCCCAGGGGTGGCTGCTGCCCCTCACAGACTGGCTGTCCAGCCTGGTTCATGCACCTGGGCTGCCTGTCTGGTCCCCGCAGACAACTGTGTTTATGACCCTTGTCCGTTGATCGGCCGTGACTTAGCAAACCTGTCGTGTCTTGTTAGTGACTGTTACGTGTTTCCACTGTGTCCTGTATTTCCTTCACCGTTCAGTTGCTCTCTCGCTGGGGGCAGCCCTTGTCAGCTTGGGTGTGCCCTGCAGTGCCTGGCACCTGGCAGCCCGTGGTTTGAGAGGGCAGCACGTGCTCTGGAGTTTGCCTCGGGAGCGTCTCTAGGGCAGTGTTCTCTCTTGCACCTGCTGCCCACGTCACACCAGGGTGAGCGGCAGTGCTTGCTCTGTTCAGTTTTCCAGAAGGTTCTAGCTGATAATGGGAGCGTGCCCACCTCTAAGCCTCTCAGGATTAGGCATGGGGTGGAGGTGATGGCTGGCGTCACCTGCAGAAACCCCGATGACTATCCTCAGGACAGGGCTCAGGTGGCCTTCTCAGAATCATTTCTTCAGATGAAAGGGACAGAGTGTCCTGGGGAGAGCTGACCGGCATGGAGCTCTGCCTTCTGGGGGGGGTCAGCCCCCCAGGCTTTTTCTATCAGAATCTCCCTCAGGGCTGGACTGGGGCCAGGCTGGGGGTGAGGGGCTCCAGCGGTCCTGAGAGTGTCAAGCGGCTGGCTCTTGGCGTGGCCCACGCCTCCTGCCCTCTCCTCTCCTCTTCAGTGGGTCTGCCCCCCACTTGCTCTTCCCATTCGTCTTTAACTGTCTCGAGCTCTCAGGCCTGTGGACTTGGTTTTCTTCCACCCTCTGTGTGCAGATTGCGTATGGGCTCTGTCCCCTGCCGTGAGGTAGGCGAAGGTGTCAGAACGCACTAGACTCAGTTACTGCCTTCCTCAAACCAGCCGTCCATAGCAGAGTGACTGGACACATGCCCGTTGGAGGTGCTGAGCAGGACGGACAGAACTGAGTGCTCTCCCTGGCATTTTCCGTCAGCCAGCTTTCCCTCTCAGACTGCTGCGTGCCTCACAGACAGCGATAGGTCTCTGCCATGCCCACAGCAGGCCAAGCTGGCCAAGTCCTTCTTACTCTCCTTCAGTATATCCATTTTCTAAATGCTTCTTTCTGTTTGACTGCCTTATTGAATGCATTTCTGCTAAGCCGCCTCAAATCTTTGGTGGAATGAAGCAGGGCATATGACCTGCTGTACTGCTGTCCCAGCAGCCCGGGCCTGTGCTGTGGGAGCCACAGAAAGTGTAGTCTCCTCTGAGTGCTTCGGGTCTGTCTGGGAATGCAGCATTCGGAAGCTCTGCCTGTCCTGGAGATGTCATATCTGACACACGTTTGCCTGACCATCTCCAGTCCTATGAAAGAAGCGTTTGACTCACGTTTGACATTTTAAGAGATGGTTTCCATTTTCACATTCAGTGAGTCTTTCTCCTCCTCTAGCCGGGACGCCGGTTCTGCTTTGCATGGCTAGAGTAAGTTTCTCTTCAGTGAAAGCAGTATATTCAGATGCACCCTCTGTTCTCATGCAAGGCCACCAGCCCACTGTGTGTTGACGTCACGTGGTAACAGGTGCAAGGGCACATTGTCGCTCCTGTGGGCAGCTTGTCTTGGGTGTCGTGTGTGTGCTCAGGGCTTCTGTTCCACAAGAGACCGCCCTGGTCTGGCAAGTAGTCTTTGCTCCAGTGAATGGTAAATAACAAAAGCAAACAGCACAGGGGTTTCCCTTGTTGCCAAAGCCTCAGCTACCAATCTGCTAGAAAATCCCCTTTGGTAGTTTGGGGAGACAACGATGTGGTGATGTGTGAGGTGGCCAGATGTCTTACTGACCTGTTTGCTGCTTTAGATAAGTGGGCAGAAAAGCCAGCCTTCGGGACGCCTTTGGAGGAGCACCTGAAGCGGAGTGGGCGTGAGATCGCGCTTCCCATTGAAGCCTGTGTCATGCTGCTCCTGGAGACAGGCATGAAGGAGGAGGTGAGGGCTGCCCGGGGCTGCAGCCAAGTCTCTGTGTCCTCTCTGCCCAGAGCATGATGCCATCTCTGTCCCACCACTCACATTGCATGACCACTGTTGGATTGTGTAGAATGGTGCTTTCAGATTTTGTCACTTGACCAATATTTTAAATTGAGCCCCTGTACATCACACCTTACTATATATAATAAACAAAGTATATTTCTCAGAACAGTATTTACTTTTCCTGCTTCTTACATACTTTGACCTTTTCCTGTCCTGTTTGTTTCATTTTAAACTGTTCATGATTTTTTTAATACACTGTGTGAATCTATTTTTATTTTTTAATTTTTTAATTTTTATTTTTACCAACTGCATTTTGATTTATTGTACACAAATGGGGTACAACTTTTCATTTCTCTAGTCGTACATGATGTAGATTCACACATTCGTGTGATCATACATTCACATAGGGTCATGATGTCTGTCTCAGTCTACCATCTTTCCTTCTCCCACTCCCTCCCACAACTGTTCATGATTGGCAGTCATGGATTTCATGATGCATGAATGGGTCAGAGCTTCCATGAGCCGTAGTTTTTTAAAGTAAGTACCTTACATCTGTATAGTGCTGTGCATTTTTTTTTTTTGAAGAGGATGCATTTGTATACTTTATTTTATGACATCATTACAGAAAAACCCCGAAAATCCCCAAGAACCAAGCAGGGTAGTTCTCATGCTTCTTCTGGTGTAGGTAGGGATGTCAGCACATAGGGAGTTCACAGCCTGGCAGAGCCAGAAGCAAAGTGCAAGTCTTTTTTTTTTCTTTAAAAAACATTTATTGATGTATAACAAACGTGAAGAAAAGCGTGCATTATTGTAGGTGAGCAGCTTGGTGAGTTTTCACAGAATAAACTGACTCACTGACTCATGCAGTCAGCTCCCAGATCAAGGCCACCCAGGAGCCCTCCTCCTGTTTGCTTGTCACACATGACCTCAACTTTGAGTACCTCAGGTCGGCACTTCTCATCTGAGGCCAGTTCTGCTCTCCAGGAACCATTTGCAAGGTCCAGAGTCATTTTTGGTTGTCACCTGGGGAGGGGAGGGTTGTGGTTGGACCTGCCGCAGTGCCCAGGGCAGCCCCAGTGAAAAGTTGTGGGGAGCGCTGATTGGACCCGCCCTGTCTCCTAACTCCTGGTCCAGCGTCCCCATGCGCCTGCCTCTCTTGGTTGACGCTTTTTGTTTTTCTCCTTTTCTGAAGTCACGTTTAGGGCAGAGAAGTGACTAGCAGCGTGGCTTAACAGTTTTTCTTGAGATGTCAATTTTTTAAGAAACTCCTAAATTTAGAAAATCCACAGCAGGCAGCATTGTGAAAGCCAAACCTTTGGAGGTAAAAGTGCTTTCGAATGGAGTTCTGCTAGGCACCCGTAGTTTAGTGGGGAGTCAGGGAGACTGCCTGCATGGCAGGAAGTGGGCTGCCCTTCCGCGCACTGAGCCCTGGGCGCACCCTCGGGCCTCTCCCCTCTCCAGCCGGCCCTGCGAGGTGGCTCTGCGGCTGCTCTCAGAGGCGGAGGTGGCTGGAGCGCCACCAGCCACACAGCTGCTGCTGGCTGTCACTCGCCACCTGCGCTTCAGGCTGGGACTTGTCTTTGTCTTTAGGGCCTTTTCCGAATCGGGGCTGGGGCCTCCAAGTTAAAGAAGCTGAAGGCTGCTTTGGACTGTTCTGCTTCTCACCTGGACGAGTTCTACTCAGACCCCCATGCTGTCGCAGGTGAGCTGCACGGAGGGTCTGCAGGTCCAGCTGCCCTCCAAGTGGTGGAAGCTGCAGTTAGGACTCCACGTTTAATTGGAGGTTTAGGTGACAAAATCATCAAATGTCGTCCTAATAAAATCCCCTGAGGTAGGATGTAACACACAATTCTTGTGCTCCTTTTTATTGTGGTCCGTCCCCGCTGCCCGTATTAAACAAGCAAAGGAGCTTATGGTGCAGGTATTTTTAGATGTACTGGTGTGCCCTCCTTCACCTCACAACCCAGAGCAGCCTGGCTGCTAACGGGTGGCTCTAGCACTCATCTTATTCTCTCCCGATCTCTTGACATATTTTTGCGAGGGACTGAATGCCTTTTGTGAGCATGTCATTCTCTAACCCTCCTGGCCAGTGAGGATCTTGTTTTGTACACCTTGGAAGATTGTAATTGAGATGATTTCAGTTTGCAAGACAATATGCCTGGGGAGACTTCTGGCTTTGCCTTTGCCTACTCAGAGAGAGTGTGAACACTTCCAGGTGCTTTGAAGTCCTACTTGCGGGAATTACCTGAGCCTCTGATGACTTTTAATCTGTATGAGGAATGGACGCAAGTGGCAAGGTAAGTCCAAAGAAAACAGGAATCTCAAAAGCTGCAAGCAGGGATGGACTATGGTGCCCCGCTTGTAAGTCATTTTCCCCCAGGTGTCATGGCTGGGGAGGTAGCTCAGTGAGTAGAGCGCTTGCCTCGCATGCACAAGGCCCTGGGTTCAATCCCCAGCACCGCCAGAAAAAAAAAAAAAAAGATAGCATGCTCATTAAGTAATGTGTCGTAGTTCTGTTTATATTAGAGTAAAAATATCAAGTGTTACTATTGTCACTGCAGGAAAGTCACAGCTTAGGCATTGGTTACTTTGCATGACTTATATGGTTGAATATGTTAATTTTACCTACATTAATGAACTGGCTAATTTCAAATCCCCTTTGTATTGAAGAAAAAACCCTGTAAGTGGGGCCAGGCCTCACATATGACTGATTGGCAGTGTGCCTGCAGGCTGCCTTCAGGTTCAGCTGAGCAACCCTGTAAGAGGGACATTATTAGTACAGTAGTAAGTGTTCCCTGAGTGTTTACTGTGTGTCCAGGACCTCTTGAAATCCTTAATTAACATCATAAAAGGCTGCTGTTATTGCTACCTTTTTTTACAGATAAAGGGATTGGGGCTTAGCAAGGAGCAGGACCCAGGTAGTAGCAAGTCATAGGTAGAGCCAACCTCCTGACCCAGACCTGACCCGAAGACTGGTCTGCACCCCTTTCCCTCCACTCCAGCTTCAACATAGCCAGCAACCTTTGGTGCTAAGCAGGGCAGCTTTACTTAAAGCCTCCTAGAAGCTTCCTTGCCTGGCCAGCCACCTCCACATCTCTTTTGCCCCAGGGTTTTGACTAGTTTCCTAACCTAAGGTGCCTAAGTCTCACCTTTTAAGGGAAGAGGAGCAAATCTCACCTCCTATGCTGTGCCCTTCCCCCATCTGTAGGCTCAGTCATTTTCTGTCACACGGGCTGTGATGACTGTAAGCCATTTGTTCTCATCAGTTACACTTCGGTAGGCTGTGAGTCCATCCGGTGTCACTTCATCCAGATTTTTGTACTTGAACTTTTCTCTGCAATTGTGGAATGAGGACTTTATCCTGGCAGGTGGTGAGGTTTTTAGGTTCAGAGACAAGTGTTCTTGAAGTTGTCAAATCTTTGGAACCCAGCCTGGGCCTAGCCTGGGACTGAACTAATGAACCCACAGTCAGTGCCAGGTAGGGAGAGGTGAGTTTCTTCTGTGGAAGGTGTCTTTCATTTCATCCTGATATCAGCTCTTGTTTCTGTTCTTGTTTTCTATTCCACATGGACTGGCATCTGAGTCATTGAAACCTCTGTCCCGTAACTCCACCAGAAAGTATGTGTCAACTGCTCGCACTCTTTTTTCCTAGTGTGCAGGATTGACTCTGCTCCAGGGCTCTGCTCCGTCCCTTTGTTGCCTCTGGAGGTTTGGGTGTTGAAGCTGATGTAGTACAAGACTTCCCGGCAGAAATGGGCTGTCTTGGCTTGGGGCGTGGAAACCAGGTTAGAGATCAAGAAATCTCCAGAAGTCTGGGTGCCTGGGCTCTTGGTAACTCATCTGTGGCCAGGCTGCTCATGGATAAGGAAATCTGGACCTCCATAAAACCACCACTGATCTACACATTGCCTACACATCTTCAGTGGTGTCTTGTCTCCTGGTGCCAAGTGTTGGTCAGGTTTTTTTGTTTTTTTTTTTTTTCCCTCCAAAGTCTGTGCTGTTTTGCAGCTGTGGAGAACAGTGATAGAAGCAGCACACTTAATGTGCCATGCTTTAGTCAGCTTTCCAATCACTGTGACCAGAACACCTGAAATGATCAGCTTAAAGGAGGAAAGGTTATTTGGCTCAGAGTTTCAGAGGTTTCAGTCCATGGTCGCTAGCCTGTTGCCATTTGGGCAGGTGGCGGAGGAATCCCATTCACCTCACGCTACAGGGAAGCAAAGAGAGAGACGGGAAGGGGCTGGGGTCTCAGTATCTCTGTTAGGGACATGGCCCAGGACCCCAGGCTTCCCTCCACTTGGCTCTGCCTCTTTTTTTTTTTTTTTTTTTTTTTAACTTTTTGTCTCTAATATTGTGTTTTTATTTTAAAAAATTATTTATTTATTTATTTTTTTACAGACTGCATTTTGATTCATTGTACCCAAATGGGGTACATCATTTCGTTTCTATGGTTGTGCATGATGTAGATCCATACCATTCATGTAATCATACGTGTACATAGGGTCATGACGTCTGTCTTCAGCCCTGCCTCTTAAAGCTCCCCACCCCTCTCAGTAATGCCAAGGGCTGACAGCCAAGCCATTGTCACGTGGGCCTTGGGGGATATTTCAGGTCAATCTATAGCAATGTATAAATAATAATAGGTGTCAATAAATTTTTATACATAAAATTTTGTTTATCAGTGTGCAGGATCAGGACAAAAAACTTCAAGATTTATGGAGAACATGTCAGAAGTTGCCACCACAGAATTTTGTAAATTTTAGGTAAGTATGATTGGCATTCTGTAAACCAAGTCTGCATGCTACCGTGGTCCTGGAGTGAAGATGGGTTTTAATCCCTGCAGAGAAGCCATTTAACTCAGGTGTACTTGGCTCATTAGAAAGCTTTGAGAGTAACATGGGGCTGCTGGGAGTGGGTGTGACGGGCATCGTTTTGACACTGATGGTGTAGCATTAGCACATCTGGCACTAATAGGTAAGCTGCCTTCGTTTTGCTACTACAGCTATTAGCACAGTAATTCTTGTGAAAAATCTGGGCAACTGTGAGTTCACTTTGGAGTCTAAATTGTCCAGTATGTAAACTGCAAAGTTCATGATACTTATATGCTCTGTAATATCTTTCATATATAAATAGAGCACAAATCATCCTACTGTGAGAGTATATATTACTTCATTAAATAATTGTGTTCCTAAGAAAGTGTACCGTGGGACAAACCTCTGGAATTTAGCTGCAGTTTTCCCTTTGACTTAATATGTAACTTTGAAGAAGCATAGAGCCAAGGGGGAGAGGTGGCCCTGGGAAAGAAACTAATTTAAAACCTAGGAAATTCTTCCAATGGGACTCATTAAGACAGAACTTATTACAGGTGATATTCCCAGGATGTTACCTGACTCGAATTCAGTCTTGGTTTCTATCATTAAGCTAAACTGAGTTCCTTTTAATACCTTAAGTATGAACCTTGCCTCGTGAGCTGGCTGGTATTTGTAATATCCCTCATTGATTAACAACACACAGCCTGAAACTGCAATCCTTTTAATCTGTTCAGTGCATTTTGGTGGGAACTCAAGCTCAGTTCTTAGGATGTTGGAATTTGACCTTTCGTTTCCTTCTTGTGCTCTGTAATTTGTACTGTTTTTTAAAAATATGGAGTATATTGCTACAGTTCAGAGCTCAAATGTGCACATTGCCAAGTCTTCTGTTCCTGTCCCCCAGCCACCTATTTCTATTCCCGAGACAGTCAGTGTTTACAGTTTCTTATATTCTTCTCATTAAGAGTCAGTGCACACGCAAACACATACATTCATATATTCATACTATACACATAGTTTTTCTCCAATTGGCTACTTTTTAAAAAAACCAAATGGTAGTGTGTATTGTACATCCCACTCTCCCCCCTGCCATCTTTGCTTAATACATCTTAGAGGTTTTCCAGTATCAGTACATGATGATTTTGTATGGTTATACAGTATTCCACTGTAAGGGTGTACTGTGATTTACTTAACCAGTGCCTTACTGATGAATAGCTAGGTTGTTCCTAATATTTGTAAACTACTGTCCTTACACAGAAGAGCATACATCTATATGGTAAATTGGATATTTTCACAATTAAAACGTAACATTTTCAGATACAGTTTCCTTTAAGCAAAATAGCTAGCCTTTTTTTTTTTTAAGCACTACTCTTTTTGTATTAAAAATATGTTGAGCCCATTGTTAGTCACAATGTAATATATTCAGGGGTAGAATAGATAAGATATAAATGAGAACTGGATTAGGAATATATAGCAAAGCGTGGGTATATCATAGAGATTTACGTTTAAGGTATTTTCTCTTTCCAAGCCCTAATTTTTCTGTTTCCTAAGTCAAATTACGTAAGAGACGTGTAAAATGCTGTACCTGAGTCACACTCTGATGAGGCGACTCTGAGTTAGTCCCTGAGTGAGCTGGGACTGAGCCCTGGGCAGTACGGGGACATGTCTGCCTCTGTTTTCAGAAGGGACATGCTCGCCCCTTTCTCTTTTCTTCCATAGGTATTTAATCAAGTTTCTTGCAAAGCTCGCTCAGACCAGTGACATCAATAAAATGACTCCCAGCAACATTGCTATTGTGTTAGGCCCTAATTTGTTATGGGCCAAAAATGAAGGGTAAGTAAGCTTTTCCTGTGTCATATTATTTGAATTTCTTCTTTCTGCCTGATGGGGTGAATAGACATATAACTCATGATATGCATTTTAGTTTAAGATGTTCTTTAGAGTGTTTGGAAGTTGACTTTTCCATTCAGCAGATATTCTCGGGACACCACTATAAGCTGGGCACTGTCCCAGATGCTGGTGACACAAGATGTATGAAACTTATCCCTATCTTCTAGGGGTCCCTGCTCTTGGGCAGCCAGGAAGCTCGGTGCCTGCAGTGTGGTGTTGAGATAGATAGGTGTGTGTGTGTGTGTGTGTGTGTGTGTGTGTGTGTGTGTGTGAGAGAGAGAGAGAGAGAGAGAGAGAGAGAGGGAGAGAGGGAGACAGACAGACTACGGAATTCTGCTTCCTAGGGTCTCTGGCTTGGCCTAAGGATCAAGATCACATAATGCAGATTGACGAGGGAAAACCACACAGATTTTACAAGTACGTAGTAGGCCCACGTAGGAAATGAAGGCCCAAAGAGGCAGTTAGAGCTGGATGCTTTTGTGCAGAGTTGGACAAAAGTCGTAAATTGGGCCAGCGTGACAAGACCAGGGGCCTTGGCCGGTCCTGTAGGGAACTGACTCGGAAGGCGAGGATCAGTGGAGCAGGGCTGGTCCGTACTGATTTCCTTCGACCTCCGCGCCCTGTCACCGGTGACAATGCTCCTTTCCCCTGGCTTCAGAGGGGCATCTTCCACATGGAGTAGGTGTCTCCTACCTGAGGAAGAAAAAGGAAAGCCGGGTACCTTCGTGCATGCAAATGCCTTACTTAAAATAACCATCAGAGGAGCATATGTTGGGGTGTCCTATCCTGCCACCTTCCACTGACTTTACATAGATAAAGAGACAGTTTAAGCTGAGAAGTTCAGGTGACGCCCGCTAGGGAATGGCACCTGAGCTTTACCTAGGTGGACCTGTTTTCCTACAGCTGGCGCCTGCACTCACACATCAGATGTGCCCCATCTTATTTCAGAAAACATTTATAAGGTTACTCAATAAAGATCCGTTTCCTTCCTTTTGCGACGTGGCAGCAGACAGTGGCAACTCTTGGACGCCTGTCCGGGGTCCAGAACAAGTGCACGCAGGCATGCGGCCCCCAGCATGGCAGTGGGGTCCGTCTTCTGGGCACGCTGTGGCAGGGCACGTCCTTAGGGACGTAGGCAGAGGTGGTCTTGGTGATCTTAGGTCCCAGGAGGCCGCCAGGTACGATAAGGCTCCAGGAGGAAAGCAGCCCTCGTCGCTACCCTCTTCAGACCAGCACGAGGGCTCCTGGGCTGCAGCCCAGACTGCGGAGGACAGCCACGCTGGGGTCGCTTTCCTCTCGGGCGATGGCTGGGCCCCGTGGATTCATTTCTAAATGTGTATTAAATATCTTTAAGATTCATGGAGATGCCCTGACCCCGTCTGCGAAGTCAGAGACTGCCTGGGGGAAGCGTTTTCATTTTGTGACCTTCCTCTGCAGAACCCTGGCTGAAATGGCAGCGGCCACCTCCGTGCACGTGGTGGCGGTGATTGAGCCCATCATCCAGCACGCGGACTGGTTCTTCCCTGGAGGTAATCGCCACTTCGAGTCCACAGACTGCTAAAGCTGTGGGGTAATAGTACAGAGTCCTCGCAGGGGTCACACGTCTGCTTTCACCCGCACCTTCTCTCCCGTCTTTGTCCTTTGTACTCATATTTTGACATACTGACTTGGTTTCACTAAGACATATTCAGCCAGTATCTAGTGAAGGTACTGCTGTGTGTTTGCTGGTGAGACGCGCTGTTCCCCTGGAGAAGGCAGCCATGCAAGCAGACGGATCACTGGGAGGTGGTGGCCGGAGAGCGAGGTGAAAACTCAGGCCCTGGGGAAAGGGAGCCAGGGTCTGCTTTTTAGCGGAAGTGACATTGAACATCCAGGAACCTCCACATGGAAGAGGGCTTTTTGTCTCTCAGGCTGGATAGCGGGGTTTGTGCAGAGGTGGAAGAGAAGCAGGAAGGGGTGATTGGGGCCTGTGACCGGGTCAGGGAACCGGGGTTTGGTGCGTAAGGGGGAGATCTTCAGGCTTCCTTTGTTGCACTCCTGGGACCCACAGAGCTTCCCACGCTTCCTTGGTGGGTACTGGCTGTGCGTGTGCAGGGTCCAGACCTCAGCCCTGCTTCCCTAGAGCAGCAGCCCTGCCACGTGGGCCCCCTCCCTCCAGGGCGGTGCTCAGCTCCTCTCCATGTCTCCGTCCTTCGCATCACGCCTCCCTGGTGTTGGTCACCCGAGGATGCAATGGGTGAAGGCCTGTCGTCCTTCTGCCCCGATGTTCCTTCGAGGAGAGGAATCTTGGAAAAGCAGCCCTTGATGTTTCATTTCTGTCTTATATCAAAGTGTAACTATCTCTCACATTTTTAATGACCAAATAAGTAATCTACACTCATGGTCTTCTTCGGTTTTCCATGACTTCTTTTTCACAAAAAGAGAAGCGGAAGAGCAGTGCGACTTCCCTTATGATGCGACCCCGTCTCCGGCTCTCTTTATCTCCCACCGGGTTGACAGATGTTCTTCAAGTGACAGTGCCGGGGGCTGCGGCTGTGTGAAACGGAGGGCTCGAGGACGAGGGCGAGGCTCCTGGTCAGATGGGGTGTTTTGGCCCCTCACCCCGCCCTGTGCTGTGTCCCACGCGTGTGCTGATTTCTCTTGCAGAGGTGGAGTTTAACGTATCAGAAGCATTCGTGCCTCTCACCACCCCCAATTCCAACCACGCCTCCCACACTGGAAACGACTCTGACTCGGGGACTCTGGAGAGGAAGCGGCCCGCCAGCATGGCGGTGATGGAAGGGGACTTGGTGAAGAAGGAGAGGTGCGTTCAGACTGTGCCCTCACAAAGCAGAGCAGGCGGCCGTGGGAGAACGCCCGGCCTTGTCGGCCCCTGTGCACCTTGATTGGTCAGAGGCCAGGTCGCCGTGCTGTGGCCATTCCCAGCACCAGTCTGACCGTGAAGTAGGGGTGTAGCTTGTCAGTTAACCCTGCCGTGTGCACCTCACTTTCCCGATGGCCTGTACGCCCCCTGCAGTGACATGTCATCACACACACCACACAGGCTCACCTGAAGGTGTGGACTGGCAGGAAAACAAATTGACGAGTGGGGACTGTGGTCCAGGATTGTATCCGAGAACAATCCACATCTCACAGTGAGGCGTGTGATTTTCTGTTTAAAGAGTCGAATTGTTGGTGTCGCTTGGTCTCACCATGGAAGCCAGCTGCTGGACTTGATGTTCAGTGGAGAAAGCTCTGCATTTGCCAGTTCTGGGGGAAACTGTGGCTGTTGAATGTGGTGAGAGGCAGTGTCTACGCTGATCTCTGCAGGCATTCTGTGATGGCTGAGGGTACAGGAGACTGTGCCTTTTGGCGTCAGGGCCAGCCTGTCCTGTGTGAGATGAGATGTCCCATGTTCCAGTACTGCTAGAGTTCAGAGGCCTGTCGGAAGCCACCTGCTTTCCCTGATGTCACTGGAAACAGTTTACATCAAAACTAAGCAACACGCTCTTGCACTCATTGCCTGATCTTATAGAGAGGTGTATAGGAGTTGTTTTTTTTTTTTCTTTCTTTTTCTTTCTGTGGTACTGGGGATTGAGCCCAGGGGTGCTGTACCACTGAACCACATCCCCAGTCCTATTTATTTATTTTTGATTTTTTTATTTTGAGACAAGATCTCACTAAGTGGTTGAGGCTGGCCTCAAACTTTTACTCCTTCTGCCTCAGTGTCCTGAGTTGCTGCGATTAAAGGCATGTGCCACAGTGTTTGGCCAGAATTCACTTTTTATTATTTTTCAATGTAGAAGTCTCACTTACCTGAACCCTCATTCACACTTTCTCTAGTGATTCCTGGTGGATATTATTCTTTCTATAACAAAATTAGTTTTTGTAGATTTTTTAAAAAATACTTTTTTACTTGTAGATGGGCACAATACCTTTATTTATTTTTATGTGGTGCTGAGGATCGAACCCAGCGCCTCACATGTGCTAGACAAGCGCTCTACCACTGAGCTACGACCCCAGCCCCAGCTTTTGTATAGTTTAAGCTGCAAATTGCAGTGTTATAATTCTTAACACGTGACACATCTCTTGGTTATGTGCCTGGGTGGATTCTCCATGTCAGGTGACCTGGTGAACATGAGCTCAGAGACTCATGCATCTTTTTAGTTTTTGGACTGAGAAAAAGAGGTTTCAAGTTTATATACCAACAGGCTTCAGTGAAAAGTGGGACCTCTTATCCTCCTGCCCCCGTCTCCTTCCAGAAGCAGCCCTTTTCCAGCCCCCTTCCTCGCCCACACCTCACCTCTCGTCCCAGGGAAGAGGCAGAGCGGTGTGATCACACTGCCCCCTGGAGGCCTTCTGGATTCGGCTTCTGCCTCATTTCCTAAACTGGTTTGAGCCAGAGTGAAGAGTAGGGAAGAAAACACATTAACATGGCGTCCCTCAAAGTGAGGCTGCCTGTTCACTTTCAGCCACTCACAACAGGTTGATCAAGGACATTAATCGGTCCCAGGCCCTTTGGCTTTGCTCAGGTTTAAAGCCAAGTTGAATTGCTTGCTTTGGTGTTGTGGATGGCCATTTCTGTGGTCCTTGTCCCATCCCTGCATGCTGGGCAACTTGGGCGGCTGTTCCCATGTGTGGTCCTGACACATGTGAACCCAAGGGCTGCTGCCGTGGTAGTCGGCCTGTGTGTGTGCTGACTGCTTCTCTCTGCAGCTTTGGTGTGAAGCTGCTGCCCTGGTAGTCGGCCTGTGTGTGTGCTGACTGCTTCTCTCTGCAGCTTTGGTGTGAAGCTGCTGCCGTGGTAGTCGGCCTGTGTGTGTGCTGACTGCTTCTTCTCTCTGCAGCTTTGGTGTGAAGCTCATGGACTTCCAGGCGCACCGGCGGGGTGGCACTCTAAATAGAAAGCACACATCCCCCGCTTTCCAGCCACCACTCCCGCCCACGGATGGCAGCGCCTTGGCTCCAGCAGGCCCAGAGCCCCCTTCCCAGAGCTCTAGGGCCGAAAGCAGCTCAGGGGGTGGGACAGTCGCCTCCCCTGCGGGCATGTTGGAGCAGGGGCTGAGCCCGGGCGACAGCAGGTAAGGGAGCTGATTCTGCTGGCAGTGGAGGCTGGACGCCCCCACCCTCTTGCAGGTGGTGGCCTTGGGGCATGGCACTCATGCCCAAAGATGTGTTCTAGTGTAGAGTGGACCAGATGTGCCTCCACTCCCCCGATTGGCAAGGGACAGAAAGGACTGCATGGTGCTCGCTTCCTTCTGTTTTCAGAAGAAAGCAGCGTGTTTGCATTCTCTGCCATACTGCTTTGGTGCTGAACCTGGAGACTCATGGGCACTGGCAGCGTGATGACCCTCTTCTCACCTGTGTGATGTGTACCTGTCACTGTTCACGTGCCATTTGCTTGTTGTCACTTGGTGTGCTACTAGCAAGCATTTGAATATAGCAAGTCAGTTAAGGTGTCGTGTTCCTGGCATTTAACACTTATTCTCTCGTCCACTAACGCATCCAATCAGACTCCCTGAGCACCTGAGATGTGCCTCCTAACTGTGCTGGAAATGCTAGGCGACTAGGGCCCTCCCCGCAGGACCCCTTGGGATCTTCCACACCCCATTCCCATGGGGTTCTGTACTCACAGTCCAACTACCACACATCAAGAATATTCTTAAAATATTTCTAAAATTGTATATTTTGAAAATGCGGACTTTCCCCCCGTCATTCCTTAGATAATAGAGTACAACTGTTTACGCAGCACTTACATAGTGTTAAATAAAATCTGGAGGTGATTTAAAATATCTGGGGCATTACAGGTAGGTTATATTTAAATACTGCACCTTTTTATATCAGGGATTGAGCATCCCTGGACTTTGGTGTCTACAGGGTTTCCAGAACTAGCCCCCCGGGATACTGAGGGACGACTGTATCTCATACTGTTTAGCCTTCTAGCTAGGAGTGCCTGACATCTAACTTGGCTTTTGCTTCTCTTAGTCCTCCAAAACCCAAGGACTCTGCATCTGCGGCTGGCCCTGCACCAGGGAGAAGCAGCAGTCAAGTGACCAGTGGCCAAAGCCAGGCCCAGGCAGGTGCCAGCTCACATCAGCTCTCGGTTGGCCCAGCTCACAATGCCGCTGGTCCCAGCCCTCACACGCTGCGCCGGGGTAAGTGACCACCGGGCTCCTTGCCCTTGGGGAAGGCTGCAGACCTCCCTGGGTCAGTGCTAGGGTTCAGGCTATGGGGCTTTGAGACGGATCTTTTCCTATAAAATGTTCCTATAAAATGGCAAGCAAGAAAATTAGTCATGAAAGAGAAAAGGCATTTAAGAAAAATGGGGGGGGAGTAGGAGGAAAGCAAACACCAGAGAACACTTTCCCTGGGAGCCACCAGGCCTGCCCAGCAGGGAGCTCTCCTCCAGGAACACTCCCAGTTCCCAGGCCTGCACTCTGTTGGGACCCACCATGGCCCCTGCACTGCCGAGCGCCGGGATCTGGAAGTCTCTGTGCCTCTAACTTGGGTTCAGGGCTTCCTGGGTCCTGATTGATGATATGAATGGCTCCCTCCTGACCCCCTTCAGAACAGGGACATCTCTTTCCCCCACAGAGTTCATGCCGTCTCTGGGTGAAGCTCACCTGTGGCCTCCTTGCTTACTCCCTCCTGAGGCCCTCTCTTCACTCTCCCTCTTCTACCACACTCTGCTCTCAGTTCCTTGGATGGGCTAAGCTCAACCCTTCTCTAGAGCTTCTGCAATTGTTGTTCTCGCTTCTGGAACTTTCTATCCCACATCTTTATGTGTTCCTTCTTATCATTCAGGTCTCAGCTTAAAGGTCACTTTCTCCATAAAACCAACCTCTCCTCCATCTCTACCCTATACACAAGTTACACAAGTCTTTCTCTATCGTGATACTCTTTTTTTTTTTTTTTTTAGAGCATTTTTCTTGGTCTTAAAGTCTCTTTGTTTTTAGCTTATTTCCAGTCTCTCTGGAGCTCCTCACATAGCTCTCGATGGGCTGAGTGCTCACCTGCCTCATGCACTGCAGTGCTCCCAGCCCTGTACCATGCCTTTCAGAGAGTAGACACTGTGTGGACCCTTGTGGGTCTGGGGCAGGACACCTCTAGAAGCGTCTAGAGAAGCTAGAGGTGACTGCCCCCCCTCCTAAAACATTGGGTAACACCTGGAGGCACTTTAGTTGTGATAAATGGAGAGAGGGCCATTGTTGGCATCTTTTGGGCAGAGGGTAGAGACACTGCTGAAACTCCTGAAGTGCATAGGACCCACCACAAAGAATCAAGTAGCCCAGAATGTCAGTGGTGCTGAGATCAAAAACCCGTGGCCTAGAAAGGGGCCTGACTCAGTGAAGTTGTGTCTAAGTCTGCTGGTTCCACGTGAGCAAACATGACCCATGTCCTAATGACTAACTGCATTTATTGGCCTATGACGATCCTTACTACAGTGACCTGTAGTTTTCAGTAGCTCAATAAATAAGAATTTATTGTAGCAGGTGCTGTTGCTTGCAGTCAGGAGTATATTTCTGAGTCCATGTTCTTTTTGGCATCTTCTCTGTAAGCAGGACTGGGGAAAGAGAATAAGCAGCAGCTTTGCTTTGAAAAGCCTCCAGCTAGTTGGAGCGATGGGAGGGTGAACATGGAATGTCCTGAGGAGGAGCTCGTAAGGCCACATGCATGCACAGCCAGCTGCTGCAGTGACAGACTACCCACGGCCGGCTGCTCTGTAGAGGAAAGAGGGTTATTCTGGCTCACAGTTCTGGAGGCTGTGAAGTCCAAGGGCACACTGCAGCCTCTGCTCAGCTTCTGGTGAGGGCCTCGTGCTGCTTCAACTCGGAAGGGTACCTGGGCGTCTGTGGGAAAGAAAAGGGGGCCGGAGCCCTGTGTAGCTCTTTTCCTGCAGGAAGGGCAGAGACCCATTCTTGAGGGCTCTGCTCTCATAACCCAGACAGCTCTGCCTCGGCCTCGCCCAGCTCAGCCACACGGAGGAAGTAAGCCCCAGCAGCAGACGCTGGGGGATGCTCCAGCCACAGCTTCCAGGGTATGCTAACCGTGTGTCCTGCCTCAGATCAGAGGGAGGCAGGGTGACAGAGGGCAGGAGAGGGCCGCAGCACCGCACAGGGATGTCGTTGTCCTACTCAGCACGTGACAAGTCGCACAGGAGGAGCATCACTCCTGAGGGCCCCTGTGTGGAGGTGTGGCAAGCCCTGCAGAGCCAGGGCTGTTCTCTGTTCTTCTGCTGATGACTAGAGTTCAGGAGCAGTGGCCGGGTCAGCGTCCACGGTGGTCTGCTTTCTGACGGCACTGCTCGTGTGCTCCCTGCACCCCTGAGGGCAGCTCCCCTGCTTGGCCGTCTGCCCCGGAGCTCGCCCGGCTTGCAGGGCACCCACCTGGCTATCCACCTCAGCACCCCAGCCCTAAAATGTGCGTTTGACCAGAGTCAGCGCGGAAGATGCTCACTCTCTGACAGGTGTGGACCCCACCCTGGGGGCAGCAGCCTGCGTCCCCCACCTCCCCAGGCCCTCGGTTGCCCTTGCTTTGTGGCTGAGCTCCTGACATGTAAGTGCAGGTCTGGGGACCGCACGTCCCGGGAAGAGCCACTCAGTGACGATCTGACTGCGCCAGGCCTCGCCGTGCTCTAGCGAGAGCGGGGGCAGATCAGCCTGGAGCCCTGGAGCAGGCCAGCAGCTGTGGAGCGCCCTGGGAGGAGGAGGAGCGCAGAGCAGCACGGCCAGAGGTTGGCAAGTCACTGGCCACTGCAGGGCTTCCCTCTGTGACGAGGCTGCCCACGGGGGCGGTGGTCACAGGAAGAGGAATTAGCAGGCTGGCCGTCGGGTGATACCAGCCCACCCAGAGGCACTCGTGAAGTGGGGAGGGCTCTGGGGGCAAAAGTTCAGCTCTAGCCTTTGCCTGCAGTCAGCTGGTTGAAGGCTGCTGACTCGGCCTTTCTACAGGAGAATAATAGAGATCAAGATGCCCACCTCGGGGGTTGTGAGGGTCACGCTCAGTGAGAGGAGGCGCCGTGTTCACGCAGCATCGCAGACCTCGGGGCGTCCCTCACTCTAGGGAGGAGGCACGCTGGGGACGGGGCTGGCACAGGCTCCTTTGTCCTTCCCCAGGCCCCCCTCCCCTCAGGCTGCCCTCATGGGCCCCCTCACCAGGCACCCTGGAGGACACGAGTCCCCACACTGGCCCTGCGGACCCCTGCGGACCCCTTCGTCCAGACTGAGGCTCTTCCCTGGCGGCGTCAGCAGCCTCTCTGGCTCCCTGACTCTCGGCTCTCAGGCTTCCTGGGGGATGGTTCCATCCCCCTCCCCCTCCCCCACTTCCCTCACACTCTCTGGTGGTCTTACCAGGCCCGCTTTCTCAGCCCTGCCCTGTGTGGGTCCCGGCCCATGGCCCTGTCACCCTGCTGTTGTCGTTCCGCTCCTGATTCCCACTGTACACTTAAGTGTCAGGAACGAGCTTTCGTTTTATGAATTTAAATCTGCTGTGGCAACCAGGGTGCGACTGACCTTCGAGAGAGCTCTTCCGTGCAAGTTGGCTGGTGGGTTGTGAAAAAGGCATTCGGAGTTCCAGCGTCAGAAGTGCTAGGCCAGTGAGCAGACCTCACCTTATCAACTCTGGATTCTGGGCTCTGTGAGCAGGGAGCAGGGAACCAAGCAGTGTAGGAAGAAAGAGGAAGAAGAATCCAGGGAGGCCACCTGACACGGTGTGAAGCTCTGCTCTGCCCTTTACTCACTGTGTGGCCTCTTACGAAATGCTTGCCCTCTCTGTTCCTCAGTGATCTCCACTGTGAAATGGCTGTCGCAGTGCTCAGCTGGTGCCAGTGATGCGTTAGGGGAGTGACACAAGTCCATTTCTGTCCTTCATTTTCTTCTCCCTTTCTTGTGGGATCAGTGAGATCTTAGCAGAAATCATGACATGCTCGGGTGTGCCCACCCTCCTGGCCCAAATCCGGGGCTCCAGAGCTGTTGTCCTCCATGCCTTCCTCCTCAGTGTCAAGTCCCAGGCCGACCTTGCTGGTGTCAGGAGGAGAGTGGTGGCTCTCATCCTCTCTTGAGGGAAATCGTTCCAAGGCCGCTCTTCCTCTTATCTAGGATGTGTCTGTTAACCCGGACGATTCTTGGGGTCGGGCCAGGGTTGGCCCGGTGGGCCGCCCGCTGCGCCCCCTCCCTCCGTTCTTCCTGTGTTCTGGGGTGCTTGGGGTGTGGGACCTGGTGCAGCATTTCTGTGTCGGTGCAGCAGCCTCTGTTAACTGCTTTTTCTTCTTTCTAATATTTTAAAATGGCAGTCACAAAGGGCCTGTGTGTGTATAATGCACTTAATATTTTTAAATGAACTTTTAACTTTGGCCTAAGTTTTAATTTACGTGCAGTTGAGTTCCCACACAGCTCCCGCCCAGCTTCCCCTTTTGTTCCTGTCTGACATCACCAGGGGACATTCATCACAGCCAAGGGACTGATACTGGTTCCCAGCTATTCATTAAATTCCAGTGACGTCCCTTCCCCACCCAGGAGGTCCCGTCTCCTGCTCCTCCACTCTGCCAGCGTCTCAGTCTTTCCTTGTGTTTTGCTGACTTCAGCCTTTTGAGGAGGGGCAGTCAGGTGCCTGGAAGGAAGTCCCTCCTTGGCGTTGGCCAGATGGCCTTCCAATGGCTAGACTGGCACTCCAGGTCCCAGGAAGGAGACCCAGGCGGCCGCCCTCCTCCTGGCAGGGTGTGTGAGGTCAGCACCGCTTGCCCCTGGAGAGCTTGGCCCTGCCTCCTGGCTGAGGTGCTGGCTGTCGCCCTGCTACTGTAACTGAAAGTGGTGTTTTCTCTTCTGTGCAGCAGTTAAAAAACCTGCTCCAGCGCCCCCGAAGCCGGGAAACCCACCTCCTGGCCATCCTGGGGGCCAGAGTTCTCCAGGAACAGCTCAGCTTCCACCCAGCCTGTCACCAAAGCCGTGCGCTCGAAGCCCTTCTCCTCCCGCCCAGCACACAGGCCAGGCTCCGGGCCAGCCCTCGGCTACCCCCCAGCTCTCTGCACCCCGGAGGTACTCCAGCAGCCTGTCTCCAATACAAGCACCCAGTCACCCGCCGCCACAGCCCCCGACCCAGGCCACGCCACAGGTGCACACCAAACCTGGCAGCCAGGGCCCGCCCACCTCCATGGCACTGCCCAGCGAGCACGGACTCGAGCAGCTGACCCCCACCCCTCCCCAGACTCCAACACCCCCCAGCACTCCACCCCTAGGAAAGCAGAACCTCGGCGTGCCAGCCGCTCAGACCCAGGCGGTGAGTAACCCCGAGGCCGCACAGACACAGGCTGGAACCCTACCAAGACCCAGACCAGTACCAAAGCCGAGGAACCGACCCAGCGTACCCCCGCCCCCCCATCCTCCTGGTGCCCACTCTGCCGGGGACGGCAGCCTCACCAGCGCAGCACCAACAGCTTCCAAAATAGTGACGGGTGAGTAGGAAGTCCCGCCCACGCTTCTCCCAGCTCTGTGGTTTTCACACTACCCCTTCACTCAGGCTTTGCCTTTGAGCAGCCGCCAGCAGAAGGACCTGCAGCCCAGCTGGCCCCGCCATGTGCTGGCGCACCCAGGGGCTTGCATGTGGTCTGTGGCTGCTCTTGTGCTACAGCGGGAGTGGTGTGGTTGGGCAGATCACATGGCCTGCAAAGCCTGCCATCCACCGCCTGGCCATAGGAGGTGCCAGGAGGTGTGGGAAGGCAGGTCTCAGAGCCTGATCCTATCAGTGTGCCACCTTCAAATGGCACGAGAGGGAGGAACTGGGATTCTTCTGCAAGCCCAGTGCGAGCCTGTTTTGGAGAGGGGACGATTATACTGGTGGAGTGGGCCACCTCATGGGATCTCTTAGAGGAAGTCTAAAACATGACCATTTTACTTAATCATATTAAAAAACATTTCTGTCCCAGACACTCAAATTTAATATTTAATTTTAGGGATGAATAGATTTTTAGTGTGTTTTAAAAATGGTATTCAGAGCTCCACATCATTTCTTACAGCAGCCTCCTCATACCTACGATAGCCTAGCAGTAGATTGTTCTAGATGGAGGCATTTTTGGAGAAGTCACTGAAATATTCCTGTGGGCTCTCAGTGAAAAATGGGCCAACAGTACACCCAAAACTGGTACCCAGATGGTAAGGTAGCCAACTTCAAAAGGTGTCTTTCAATGGCTTCTTTTTCCCAGGAATATAACGCCTGGTTCGCACATGCCATCAATGGTGACACCAGGGTTTATTTTAAAAACCACAAAGCCACAATGGTCTCTTTACTTGTTTGTTTCCCAATAGATGTCCTTCCTAGTGCCCTCACAGGTGGGGAAGGTGCCCAGGACTAAGGTCTGTACCCCTCAAGCAGCTTGAACCGCAGCTCCAACGCTCCTGCTAAGCCGCGTTTCGTGTATGTGCTTTGGACTTTGTGCTCCAGAGTGGCCCGTGTCCCTGCACGATGGCAGGCAGCGGGCCATCCGTGCCGTGGCACGCGGACCCTCCTTTTGCCCTCATCAGAAGCACGTTGAGCTGCAGAGCTCCAGATGCAGGATAGGTGCCAGTAGGCTGAGAGCTGCCTTCAGGCTGCTCACGTAGGATGCTGGCCTTTCTGTCTTGGAAAGCCTTTAACAGTAGTTCGCTGCTGCCATGGCAGTTTGCCTCCCATCGATTGGCTCATCGGCATCCAACCATAGAGGACTCGGGTGCTGTCACCACGAAGACTCGTACCCGCTATGTCCTAGCTTTGTTTTACTTTAGATTTTTTTTTTTTTTTTTTTTTTTTTTTATCTTAAGTGCAAGTTTAACTGCATGGAGCTTCTTAATTGATGTCTGAAATTCTCAGGATGGGGGTGAAAAACAGTCTTCACCCCAAGATCCTTTCCTGATTTCCTTTGAATCCCTTTGCAATCCAGCATGCCTATGTTTTGCTTTCTTAAACCATAATGAGCTTTTTAAAAGGCGCCCAGAGGCTCATCTCAACCTGCCCTTGGCCCCACATTTGCTCAGCAGAAGCCTCTCGTTCGGAGTGTGATTGCTTTCATCAGAGCCGGAAGCATTTCATGGACCCTGTAGCTTCTGTAGGAGCCAGACTTCCATAGACAGCAGAAGGGCAAACTCTAGAGTAACTGAAAACATGGAAGAGGTGCAGGCCTGAGTCCACCCCCTTACTCCTCTGGGAGTGCCCTGTTGGGTGTAGAAATCATTTACAAAGTAAAGTAACTGAACTCTAATCACTATTAAAGGATCAACACTTTCATACTGTGGCACACCAACATTTTATTTCTAGATCTTTCATTTTATTTAGACAGAGGACTGAAAACCAGATCTTCTTTAATACAGTTCTTAACCTGTGATGTATTTATGTCAGGTTTTCTGTCAATCAGCTACAACAGTGTAATTCACTGTGTTTTGTAATTATGAGGTGAAACTTTACACTTAAAGATACTTTTTCTTAAGGTATTAGCTAAATATTTAAAAGCCAAACCATGCTGTCAGTTCTCTTAACACAAGATTCCAGGTCACCAGAATTGTCTTTGTATTACAGAATTAACCTTTAACATCTTAAAATCACCTGGATGTCCTTGGAAGTGCACAGAAAGCCAGCATTTAGAATTCAGGAGCCCACGAGGGTTGGTCTTGCTATTAACCATTCTTAGACACAGCAAGGGGTTTTCAGGAAGACAGTAACTTTCTTGAGCAGGGGTTCTTTCTCATGACATCTTGTTTTCACTTGGAAAACTTCAGATGGGCTGACACAAGGCTTGTGGGATTAAGGTTAGCTCCCGGGGGATTACTGCTGCCCTGCAGGTTTGGTAGCCAGTCCCTGGCAGCTTGGCGCCACAGCTGAGCTCTGGAGAACGAAGGATCAGTAGGGTTTTAACTTCCCAAGGGAAAGGGTTTACATCTTGCTGTGTTTAATAGGTTTTAGCAAAGAGTATTCTAATTTAAACATTTCATTAAATAATTTAGATGTATGACCTGCCATATTCAGTAAGAACTGAAATTGGAATATTTAATGGTAAGGAAAAGGCACCTGATTGGCCAAAGCATTTTTGCTACTGTCTGATCATACTTGTGCACTAATGCCTGTTACTAACCAATCTCCCTAACCCTGCCTGCTTGCACCCCTACTAATAGTGCATGCACTCACTAAAGGAGGGCGGCTTGTTCATGCTTGCTGTGAGGTGCCCTGAATACTAAGTGTGTGCACAGATGTGGAACAGGTGGTCACAGGGCCGGCCTCGGCACTGCTGATTTCACTTCTTTTCTCTGTCGCACAGGCTGGAGGTGTAGTAGAAGGAACAAACACTGCAGTCAGGCGCACCTGAGTTAGCATTTTAGCTCCCTGTTACACTGGGCAAGAGATCACCTGGTTGACCTGGGAAGTGGTGACATGGCAGAACTGCTGACGGAATTGACATAGATAAAACAGGAAGCTCTGTCACAGGCCTTGGTATACATGGGTTAAAATGAATGGCAGTTATTCATGTTTATCTAGAAGAAAATGTCTTAGATCAAAGTTACTTGTTAGATTGATTCATAAGTCAGCATTTATAGAACTGACATGCCCAGACCTGGCCTTCCAGGACCCAGAGACAGGTCAACGGAGGGCCCTGCTGTGGATATTTCAGTTTGATGCACCACTTGGTTTACCTGGTATCAGTGTTTTTGTGGGTTAGAAAGACAATGCTCTGGAGGAGAAGACGTCTTTAATGAAGTGAGAGGACTCAGGAGCATACCCAGGGGTCATTCTCCCACTGTACGATGGAATCACTCTCAAATGCCCATAACATTGGACAGCCTGCAACCCCTTTTTAAAATCAAACCTTTTTATATCATGAAAGCAACACATTAGCTTGAATATTAGAGAAATTTTGAGAAATAGAAATAATAAGAAATTATAATTCTACAGTTCAATAAGTATTTTTAGTCTACTTTTTAAAATTCTAGTTTTTCTGAAGGCAAGGAGGCGCATGATCATAATTATTTTGACATTTACAAGTTTTGATCCTGTGTTATTCTGTTTTACATCCTATGGTCTTTGCCAGTTTTTATAGTCATCTTTTTTAGATGACTACGTAATATTTCATCAAGCAGATGGATCAGTACTGAGTGGCTTGTACTTCTACTGGCAGTTTTAGTAAGTAGATAACAGAAATCATGTCAGGTTAAACATCCAGTGAGACTTGAACAGAAGCTCTCCTAGAGTAGTAAAAAGTTGAGCCAGTGGCTTTCATAGCCTTAAAGAATGGTGAGGAACAGAAGGCAGCCATGCCCTCAGTCCCCGGTTGGAGTGGAGGGACGGACAGGGGCAGTAGGGCTCTGCACCCTGCAGCTGCGCCTGAAACACCTCAAGAGTAGATTTGGATCCTCTCCTTAGCCAAGTTACTATCAGGTAACCTTGCCTTCTTGAAGGATAGATTTACAACTGAAAGTACATACTCAAAATTGCTGGAGAGATGAACCATTTTAGAACCATACCCTAAATATTGGATTGCCAGTTCAGGTCCCTGGAGGGCCTGCTTCCTGGATGAAGATACTCAGAACAGGAAGGAACCTGGGTTACATGCGTCAGAGGCCTGAATCCACAGTGAACCATCTCCATGCTGCCTTTGGGCTGAGTCTGTTGTTGTTAGTATCTGCCATAAACTTAATTCCAAGCAATATGCACAAAGACCATTCCTTCTTAGAATGTAGATAGTATGAATTTATATTCATAGGGTTCTTTCATCTGTCTTTAATATAATCTTTTTTTCCTTTTTACTACAATGCTCCAGCATGTTTAAGGCTGCAACCATTAGCTCCTCAGGTAACGTCTCTCAGGATCCTCACCCAAGAACTTCCATACTCCCTTAAGGAGGAAAAACGTTATGCAGATCACGAGCCACAGTCCAGCCACGCTGGCCTTGATCCCTTCAGACCTGCACAGTCTTGTCCCCTGAGCCTCTGTCTCCCGTTCTCTCTCCACAGTGGAACTAAAGCTGGTGTAGGGTTGATTGGCAGGGGTGCAAGAGGGCATGTGACAGCGTGTGAGGAGCACTGCGCAAGCCTCACACCCAGCCAGTGCTCAATGATGTCACTGTCCTTGTGACTGACATTCTCCTCGGAACTGGCTCTGCACACATGGCCATCCTTCTTCCTCCTTGTGTGCAAACAGGTCCACTATTTGCTTTCACAAAATGACACACAGGAGAATGAGAAGGGGCTGGGGGCCCGGCTGGGACAGGAGGCTGGTTAAAGGGATCTCCCTTTTGCCCCACCACACATTTTTCCTCCAGATATATAATTGTGTTCGTTATAAATAGAAAAATTCAGTGAAGTAAAAATTAAGATATTATCTGTGAGGGCTGGGGATATAGCTCAGTTGGTAGAGTGCTTGCCTTGCAAGCACAAGGCCCTGGGTTCAATCCCCAGCACCGCAAAAAAAAAAAAAAAAAAAAAAAAAAGATATTATCTGTGATGTTTGAGGTCTTGCATGTAAATACAGATGTTAACTAGTAGAAGTCTAGTCCAGCCTCCAGGTTCCTTGTCAACTCTGGGGGTTGAGAGGAAACACTAGCTGCTTAGCACCATCTGTTTTGTTGGGTTAGGATAACAGGGAAGGGATTTGCAATTTACAATGGTTTTTTGTTCCATTGTTGCCTTGAGTCATGGCTGCCATCGCCTAAGGATATAAGAAGGGAGGGTTGGAAAGGTGGTCGCTCTAGATGACTCTTCCCTTACCCATCCAGCCCTGCAGCCAGCCAGGTGTCCAGCCACGAGGTGTAATGAGCCCTTTGCCCGTCATGCTTCCAGGCACTGAGGATGCACTATGAACAAGACAGATGTGGCCCCCACCCTGTTGACTTCCATTCTGCTGAGGACAATTCTGAGACATCCTCAGTTCTGTGCACAGACAGCCTTCGACTGTGCCATCGTATGATGCAGTTCAGCCCAGTTCAGTTGGATTTACCATCTGAAATGACGTTCAGCACCTGAATTCTTTACCGCACAGGCACCTCCATAAATCTAGGAATTTCTCTGAGTTGTGGTGCGTAGCGAGACTTGAGGGACAGTCTGCCAGCACTGAGAAGAGGGATGCCCCAAGGAGAACCGTAGGCAGAGGAGTGAGGACAGGGTTGGGGCAGGAATGAGTCAGAGCGGTGCCAAAGTTCCCCGGCATTTGCCCGCTGTGCCTATGTGGCTGAGGAGCAGGGAGGCAGCAGCAATCTCAGACCAGCTCCAGCACGGGCAGACAGGCGTGGCCATGACCAGGGCCAAGGAAGCCACCCTTCAGCACGCCTGGGAAGTGCCTTCCCTGCACCCTCCAGGACACCCCTGACCTGACAGAGTAAAGTCACGACATATCTAAACACATCCCTTCCTGCACACACCTGCCAGGGCTTTCCTCATGATTTGCCAGAGCTCGCATCCACCTGACACTGAGCCTCAGGGCCAGACTCCCCGCGTGACCACAGGCTCCTCTAAGGTTGTCTGTCTGCTTCACTGTTACGTCTTCAGCAGGCAGAACACGACATGTGGTCAGTGCTCAGTAAATATTAATAACTGTTCATGAGTGATGAATCTAAGGCCCACTAACCTCTCTGGGAAGAGCTGTGATGAAGGTGTCTTATGAACGTGAGTGTGAGGGACAGTGGCTTGGGGACTGTTTTCCATCCTACTAAAGGAATTTCAGGGCTGGGAACATATATAACTCAGTGGCAGAGCACGTGCCTAGCGTGCATGAAGCCCAGGGTTGCAGCCCAGCACTGTGGAGGGGAAGGATGGGGAGGGAGTCCACCAAAGGAATTTCAGCCAACGTAATAAGACATGAAAAGGGAATTTGCTGTATAAGTATTAGAGAAGAGAAAATTAATATTTGCAGGAGATTTTGTAGTCTACTTCAGTTATTGTCAACCAGGGATGATTGTGCCCCCAGCTGACTCTTGGCAGTGTGTACAGACATTTTGGATTATCACCCTAGGGGAAAAGAGCCATCTAGCATTTGGTGAATAAAGTCCATGGATTCTGCTCAATATCTTATAATACACAGGACAGCCCCCACAACCCACATAATTCAACCCAGAATTTCGCTAGGCCAGGGTTGAGGTCATAGCATTAGTAACAGGAGAAATCGCTGCCAGCCTCAGAAGCAAGCTCTTTCCAGAACAACTCGTCTGTCTGCATCCCTGAGGCTGGTTGGAGGTTTCAGCTAGTGCTTTAGAGGCCTTGGTAAGGAAGAGGTTCCCTTTCTTCAGTCAAAACAAGCAAATCCTTCAAGGGTCTCATCTCTGAGGGCTGCCCGGGCTCACAAGAATGTGCACCAGAGAGGATTATGCCAAGCGGGCCACCCTCTGGGGTCTCCAAGGCTTGACTCAACCTCTAAGGGCTGCTGAGGTCTCTAGCAAGGGACTGTGTGCATGGGCTGACTCAAACCCCCTGCCTCTTTCCCGGGACTCTGGCACATCACCCCCATTGATACCCTGTCTCCTCATGTTTTTGTCCAGACACCAATTCTAGGGTTTCAGAACCGCTTCGCAACATCTTTCCTGAAATGCACTCAGACTCAGCAAACAGAGACCTGCCTGGCCACATTCTGCTGGACATAGACAACGACACAGAAAGTACCGCCTTGTGAAGAGAGCCACTCCCGGCCCGCCCCGCCCGCCTGCGGAGCGGAACTGGGCTGGGTAGACCAGACAGCGAAAAGCTTTCAGTGGAGGAGAAGGGTCTCCCACGCCGGCCTGGCCTTGTGCACAGCCAGGGAGGACATAGAGGCCTGCACTTTAAGCTGAATGACCTGGGTCTTGAAGAAGTTGGCTTTCTTTACCTGGGAGGGAAACGATGCCAAAAAATCAAAAACAAGGAAGTACCTGGAGAGGAACGGGCCTCACTGCCGAGCGGTGTATAGGAAGCTTCTGTCACTGCCGTGAATGCAGCCAGCACCCCCACAGCTCGGAACCAACAAGAAGCAACGCGCCCCCGTTTAATACAACCCTCAGCTATGCAAGTCGCCTGCTTCTTGCCACTGGGACTTTTACTCTCGTGTGAGGAGGGAGGTCCCCTCCTGCAGACTTGCTGCAGAACCGTTTTGTATTAAGTCTGGTCTGTGTTTTCCAGTCCCCTCAGAACCCTGAGCATCGATGGTGACTGCTGGATCTGTCACCTCATCAAACTGGATGTGACTCGTGCCTTGTCAGATTGCCAGAATGTAGAGAAATGTACTGTCTTTTTTTTTTTTTTAAACAATGTAATTGCTACTTGATAAGGACCGAACATTATTCTAGTTTCATGTTTAATTTGAATTAAATATATTCTGTGGTTTATATGAAAACTTGATAATTCTTGGAAGCAGATTAGAATGGGAGTGTGTGTGTGTGTGTGTGTGTGTGTGTGTGTGTGTGTAGTGTGTGTACACATGTGGGTGCATATTGCCACAGCCAAGTTGAATTGTGGATGGGTCATTTAAGGAGGTCCAATTGTAACTCAAGACATTTGAAAAAAATAGTGAAGTCACTGTAGTGAAAAAGGCCACCAGGTTCCCCGAGACCTCCAGCCTGGCTCTCCATGGCTAAGGCTGCCCTCCTGTCCTCATCCGTCCCAATACCCCTTTCTTGTCCATCAAGGGACTTAGTCTCGGGGACATTGACCTCGGGACTCAGCCTCCACAGGCGTGAGAGCACGTCAGGAGCTGTGCTCAGGGAGTGGAACGCTTTCCTGCCGGCCTGGCAGCTGCTCTCACGATGGCTCCTCCCCAGGCCCAGGCACACATGGGGGGACACACTGTCAGGGCTGGCTGGCTAGAGCCTCCCCTTGTCGGGTAACCTACTGGGAGCTTCGGTAGCCTGCCCCTGGCCTGGAAGACACCGAATTTCCTTTTATTTTGAACTTAAACCAGCGTGACATGAGCAACCTCTTTGCTCCAAGTTCCCTGGGTCCCCAGAGTACTCCCCACACTTACTAATGGCCTTGAAAACATGCACCTGTAAACCCCCAAGTGTTAAGTTTCTGTCTGCTCCAGACTCACTCTTCCTTCCTCCAGAGTTTTCAGCACCCTCTTTAGCTGTAGAACGAACCCTGCCAAGGATTCTGTGAGGCTGATGCTGTGCGGAGCCCCTTCCCCTGGGAGCCCAGCTCTGCACAGCTGGGTGTCTGCAGCTCCTCAGAGGTGTTTCCACCATGATGCTTGAGCGGCACTTGGGGATGCGGGGACACGGTGCACATGTGCCTGTCAAGGGGATGGCGTTGACATTCTCCCTGCGTGCAGCCTGTGTTCATGACTGATTTTGAAACACGACACACACCAAACCCTCATTGTTTTAAGAGCATCATTCAAGTTTTATTCTCCTGTTGTCCGTGACTCACTCTCTACCCCAACAGTCCAGGCTTCAAAAAATGAGAATTGTTTGAGTCAAAGGTAAACACCAAACTGAAGCCACTGTCCATCATCCTGGAGGGGATGAGCCAGCCCAGCACCTGGTGGCCCAGAATTGGACATCCCGAGCAGTCAGTGTACCTGAGGGTTGTCCAGAGGCAGAGCCCAGGATGGCACCTGGCTCCTCGTCATTCTGGAACCCAGAACTCCTGCTGTGGAGTCGTCAAACTGCTTATCACCTTGGGCAGGCTCTTTCCACCCTCCCAACTTCAGAGGTAGAAGGTCCAGAATCTGAACCCATAGCAGCCATCCCGGGCCATCCAGGAAGGTTCTGGACTCTAGAAAGATCCTGCTGGTTGCCTGACTTTCTGGTTGTTTCCTTTCCTTCTTTCCACAATTTCTTAAGACATTCTAGCCCCATGCGCTCAGACCTTTTGTCCCTGCTCCCCTGCATCCCCCACAACACCAGTATCGGGCTGGTTCCCCTCACCACACTGCAGCTCAGCACCACGTAGTACTCGAGAGGGAGGCTGCTTTCTGTCCGGTACACTGAAGGCTGCAGAGGGTCAGAGAGGACCCCTGGCTGCCCTGATTGTGCTGTATTCTGCTCCATGGTCATTCCAAGAGTTCAGAGATGGTTGGTGCGACCCAACCCATGGACCGTCTGGATGGCCCTGGTTCCCCGGGTCTCCATGGATGGAATCCCTGTTCCTGTCTCAGGGCTCTCCTTCCCAGGAAGCGCATATTTGAAGATGCTGAAACAAAGCTGCCTAATGGTGTTTCCCCGAGGCCTCTTCCCAGCATTCCCCATCACATGCTGGAGCCTCCACCCTCCCAGATCCTGCTGCACGGTCTCTTCTCTTCAGGACTCCAAGTGGTTTTTGGGAACTACAGTCTTGGGGTCTCACAGCAGACAGCAATAGTATGCCATCGACTGGGACCTTTCTAGACCAGTGGCTTCCACTCTTCCCATATGACATACGTGGAGTCTCCCAGCAAGACAGTCTGAGGTAATTATTAATTATACAATATATAACCACAGTGACTTCCTGTTATGGATTAGATGTGAGGTGTCCCCAGAAGCTCACGTGTGAGACAATGGAAGAAAGTTTAGGGGTGAAATGATTGGGTCATTAGAGCCTCAACCTAATCAATGCATTAATCCCCTGGTAGGGAGTCACTGGGTGGTAACTGTAGGCAGGTGGGGTATGGCAGGAGGAGGTGGGTCATTGGGAGGATGTCTTTAGGGTTTTGTGTTTTAGGGTTATATTTTGTCTTTGTTGAGCTCTCTCTGCCTCTTGGTGCCATGTTCTCAGCTGCTTTCTCCTATGCCACACACTTCCACCATGATGCTCTACCTCATCTCAGACCCCAAGGAATGGAGTTGGTCATTGTTTTAGTCAGCTTTTTCACCTTTGTGACTAAAAGACCCAACCAGAGCAATTGTAGGGGAGGAAAAGTTTATTTGGGGGCTCATGGTTTCAGAGGTCTTACTCCATCGACAGCCAACTCCATTCCTCAGGACTCGAGGTGAGGCAGAACATCATGGCGGAAGAGTGTGGGGAGGGAAGCAGCTCACATGATGATCAGGAAGCAGAGCAAAATCTCCACTTGCCAGATGCAAATATGTACCCCAAATCCACACCCCAATGACCCATCTCCTCCAGCCACACCTCACCTGCCTTCAGCTACCACTCAATTAGTCCCATCAGGTGATTAATTCACTGATTGGGTTAAGGCTCTGGTAATCCAGTCACTGCTTCTCTGAACCTTCTTGCATCGTCTCATGTGAGCTTTTGGGGGACACCACATCCAAACCATAATAGTCATCTATGGAGTGAGACCTCTGAAACCATGAGCCCCCAAATAAACCTTTCCTCCTGAAATTGTTCTTGTCAGGTCTTTTGGTCACAGAAGTGAAAACAGTTGCCTAACACATCCCATCACCGTTGCCACATTCTGGTAGAAGCAAGTCACAGAGTCTGTCTACACTCAAGGGTAGGGAAGTAGACAAGGGTGTGAACCGCAGGAGGTAGGGATCACTGAGGGTCACCGTAAGGTCTATCTGTCACACACTTCGAAACATCATTGCTAATGACATGCACAAGAGTGAGTCTGATACAAGGAAGAGCACTTCACCCAAGTTCTGTTTTCATCCTCTCACTAGTATTTGAATTCGGTTTTAATGCACATCAACAATGACACTTGAATACCCAAAAACCTTTGCGTGTGGTTTCATGTAGTCTCGACATTTTTCACCCAAGGACCCTTCGCATCCTAGCCCAGGTCTTATGATTCATTGTGTCTGCCAGGTAAATATGGAGGGCTTACTCTTCCATATAAACTGTCCGAGACCCTGGAGAAACAACGGGAACCATAGAAACAAAGATGACGCTGAGAGGGAAGAGCCATGAGAGCACATGGGCATGACCACATCTTGGGGGTGCTGGTGGACAGTCCAGAGTGAAGCGGTGGCTCCTGCAGTGGCTGAGAGTGGAGGCAGCACTGAGGTGGGGCAGGAGGCGGAGCCAGAGGAGGGGGCGGAGCCACAGCAGGAGGCAGAGCTAGAGTAAGGAAGAACCAGAGTTGGAGGAGGAGCCAGAAGAGGGGGCGGAGCCAGAGCTGGAGGTGGAGCTAGAGTAAGAGGCAGAGCCAGAGATAGAGGTGGAGACAGAAGAGGGGGCGGAGCTAGAGCAGGAGGCAGAGCTAGAGTTGGTGGCCAAGAGCAAGGAATGCAGCCGGGAAAGTCAGGAGGACCTGGGCCTGCAGGGTCTTAAAACCTGTGCTTGAAAGCGTTCCGAGGATAGAAGGGAACTGGGGAGAGGAGAAGGGAGTGCCAGTTCAATTGTACTTCAGATGTCCGACTGTGGTGCAGAAGCTGGACTGAGGCAGAGGTGAGACCAGAAACAGGGAAACCTTGCTTCCTCTGCTGGCCTAAATTAAAGCGAGGCAGTGGGAAGGGAGTGATGTGGACAGTATTCAGAGTGTGGACCAAGACCTAGGAGTTGGTATGTAACCACATTTAATTGGCCCCTTTATGGTGAGAAAAAAATGTGAATCTGTTATGACCTTCAACTGCCAGGGAGAGTGACCAGAGCCCAAGCTGGAGAGAGACCTGGTCATTAGGGGTCTTGTCATTCCTGCAAGGAATGTGGGTTCATCCTGAGAGTCACTGAAGGGATTCTAGGCTGATAAACCACTAGATCAGATTTGCTCCCTGCCTATGGCAGAAAAATGGGCCAGACAAGTGGGAAGGCCAGTCAGGAGGCTGGTGGCAGCAGTCTGAGCTGTGACAGAGACGATCCCACTGAAATGCACTTCTGGCTCCAGCTAGAAGGCAGCAGAGTCGGGGTTTGGGTCAGAGCTGGGGGAGCTCGGGACTCTTGGACAGCCCTATGCCTCCCACTCCTCTCTTGGCCCTCAGAGTGGGAAGCACAGCCTGGCCCATGAAGATTGCCTCTGGAGCCCTCTAGCCTCCCAACCATCTCAGGCTCTTGCAGGGAGCCTGTTCCAAGGCCTAATGGGAATATCAGCAGCCACTCCCACATATCTGCCGCTTCTCGTGTGGGCTCAGGGTGCCTTTTGCCAGCCTACAAAAACCATTTGGATTCACTTGGAGAAGCCAGGCCTCCCAAGGGGAGGCTCTGGGCCAATACAGGTACCTTTGGACCAGCTGGTCTCAGGTATTGAGTACATCAACTCGGAACTCAAAAGAGATCACTGAACGACTAGGGAGGAGAGTGGCTCCTCAGCCCCAGAGTCCTATTTTCCTTTGACGTCTGGAAATTGGAGACCCTGGAGAGACTGCTTCACTTTCCAGCTCCATCAGGCCAGTAAATCACTCCACCTACCAAGGTCCTTGATCCAGGGCTGCAGGGGTTTTGTCCCTGGTCTTGCTCTTAGCCACGCACATAGCAAACTCAAGCCCTATGTGTTATCCTGTCAGACTCCATCAGGGCACTGAGATGGCTGACTCCACAGACTAGCAGGGGGCTGCTCTCCAGGTCCGAAGCAGCACTGGCCCTCGACCAGTCCCAGCCCGATATTCTTCTAGCATGGGATTCAGGGCACTACCCTCAGGATCTGTTTCCAAGAATTCATATGCACAGCAAGGATCACAATGAGAAGACCTTTGGGAACCAGCTATTCCTTTCTAGAAGAAAAGAGCTAAATGTCATGTCAAAACAGCCCATAAATACCTTGGAAGCCTCCTGGTAAACAAACAAAAGCTTTATTATTATTATTATTATTATTATTATTACTTCATTAAAAAATAACAGGGCATTGAAAACAAACTGAGAACTTTTTGGATCCCTGGGTCCACCCTGCTTTAAGCAAAGTAGCCCCAGAGAAAGATGGCGCAGGTCATGCAGACAATGCAGTTGATGTCCAGAAGGGTTTTCACAATGGGATTTTCCTCCAAGAAATTGGTGACAGGTTCCACTTTGCCTGGGGGCTCCTCTTTGCCTTTATTCTCCATTCCACAGAGCCACAGGATGGCCTTCACCACCTTGGACCGCTTTGGGGTCACATCACCTAAAAAAAACCCAGCAAAGAAAGGTTATAGAAATGGGATTGGTCTCCAGAGATGAGGGCCAACCCGGTCATGTCTGTGCACTGGGATAAGTACTATTCCAGAAGCACAGTCAAACCTCCATACCCGTGCGTTCCATACCCACAGAGCAAACCAAACACAGATCAGAAATATTTGGGGGTGGGGTCCTACTCAACATGTACAGGCTTCCTTTTTCCTTTTTTTTTTGGCAGGGGGAGTACCAGGGATTGAACTCAGGGGCACTCCACCACGGAACCCCATCCCCAGTCCTATTTTGTATTTTATTTAGAGACAGGGTCTCACTGAGTTGCTTAGCACCTCATTTTTGCTCAGGTTGGCTTTGAACTCGAGGTCCTTCTGCCTCAGCCTCCCAAGCTGCTGGGATTACGGGCGTGCGACACCGCACACCAGGCCAGGCTGTCTTTTTTTGACATTTCCCTCAAACAATATGGAATAACAATTCTTCATGTAGCAATTACATTGTATTAGGTATTACAAGTAATTCAGAGATGATTTAAAGTATGGGGGAGGATTGCATAAGTTACATGCATATAAATGTCACACCATCTTCTACAAGGGACTTGAGCGCCCACAGGTATGGGTGTCCCCATGGAACCTGAACTGGATACTGAGGAACAACCGTGTTCATTAATACCCTAGGTCTGGAAGAAGGTTTAATTCTGCAAGACTGGTATTTTCAGAATCTTGCTCTCTTCAGATGAAGAAATTGAGGTTCAAACTAACTAGAGTGAAGCCATCCCCCTGGGAGGCAGGGACACAGTGGATTTACAAAACCGACTCCCTCTGAAATTAAGGGCACCTTCCTCATCCTGAGAATTAAAGCTCCAAATTGTTTTAACTTCTGAACTTCCTAATAACTTGCTTTTCTGCATCTCATATTTCTTCACACTGAGGGTCAAGGCTGAAGGGCTAACCCCCAAGTACCCCCTGGTGACAGACAAGGGGAAACTGTGACTGACTGGTTCTCTGGACATAAATCTGCACATGTATATGTCCTGCCTTCTCTTCTCTTGTGAAAGGCTTCCTGGTTTTTAATTCTCTGAAGACAACAATTTGAAAATAAGTGTCCTCCTTCACAACTGACTTTGAATAAGCCTATTTTTCTTGCCAGTTAGACTCCCAAGTATTTTTGGAGGCAAAGCCCAGCCCAGTTAGGACTCCAGTCTGACACCCCTGTGTTGCATGATCTCTAGAAGACAGGGAGATAATAGGAACTGGTGGGGACTTTGACTAACTGAAGGGCACATCCCGTATCTGCTTAACACTCCAAAGAACTCCCGCCATGTGGGCACAAACATTGCCACTTTTCAAAAGAGGATGGAAATCTGAAATCTTATGTGACATCTTCCAGTTTTTAAACGTTAATGGGCATTTTATTAAAACAGCAAGTGTGTGAAGCCCAAGTAGGTCTGCAAGCTGTCAGATTGAAGTCACTCATACAGAGAGTGCCTCAGTGATCTGGCAGACCACATGGGCTTGCGTGAGGATTACTCGAACCTTGAGTGGTCACTCAAGGGCCTGCTGTTACTGACCATCTGAGGCTTCCCTTTGAAGTTACTGGAGGACCTCTTTAGGTGGCTAGAGAGCAGAAGGACCAAACACTGCATGCTAGGAATCCGAGTCTGTCTCCTTTTCTGGCTTGTGATTTGATAGAAAATCTTCCCCTTAAACACAGAATCCTTTGGGCTCCTGCTATAACTAAGGTAAGAGGCAAACTCACAGCTATGGGTTTTGGACATGTTTTCTTGAACCATCTCATTCTGGATGCAGGTGCTGGTGGCCTCTGGGGCTCCATTCTGAGATAGTGTAAGAGGCAGGGGAATTGCTGGTGGCATCGGTTCCTTCTGGACCCTGGGGTCATGACGCGTAAACCAGGTCAGGCGACTGACCTAAGGAGCAGAGATGAACTGTGAGGTACAGGTAGAGGGCCGCCATCTTTTCCTCATCCCCTGCCCAGCCCCAAGCTCAGCCTCCGTGCCTATAGTCTGCTCAGTCTTGCCTTCTTGCCCCAGCCCCCAACAGGTTTCAACTTCCTGCACTCCATGGGTTTCCCTCACTCACTCCATCTTTCTTATATGGCCCTCATTCTAGTCCTTAGAGCTTAACCCCGGCACTAGGGTATGGTGGGAATCAGGGATTGGCCATTTCTTTGGCCATAGGGATTGAATTGGCTCATGAATGAGCACGTGTCCTAAGCTGACTCTGCCAATAGGAATCAGGAACCTTGCTCGAAATCCTAGGACACAAATGCCTACGCTTTTCCTCAATGACAGTAAGGAAGATATGTCCCTAAAGTCACTTTGAGATTGAGGCAGAAGTGAGAGATGGATTCTGATGATCTTTCTTGAGTTCTGAATCAGCCTATCCCTGAGGCCCAGTACTGGACTTGGGTTTTTAGCATTCAGCCCTCTTTGTCATTTGCTATGAAGAGTCTCGGTGGACACAGCTGTCAAGCCAAACGTACCATCTCCTTGGAGGGCGGTTCTGTGAACCAGCTCACGGTGCACACAGTGATCAGGGTGGCCACGGACAGGATCATGGAGAAGTAGAGGTAGTGGACATCCTTCACCACAGCAGGGCGCTCGTCCGGTTGATCACACAGCGGCTGCACGTAAACAAAGTCTAGGACCAGCCTGATCAAGCCCAGGAGCAGGCCCAAGAGCAGGCCTGAGAATGCACCCTGCAAACAGAGCAGAAATGTCTCTTTTCCCCAGACACCGAGGGCTCTGGCCTCCAGAAACCTGGAGAAGTCACCTCAGGAACATGTCTTTCTTTCTTTCTTTCTTTTCTTTTTTTTTTTTTTTTTGTACCAGGGATTGAACCCAGGGTCACTTACCCACTCAGCCACATCCCCAGCCCTTTTTTGTATTTTATTTAGAGACAGAGTCTTGCTGAGTTGCTTAGGACCTCACTAAGTTGCTGAGGCTGGCTTTGAACTTGCCATCCTTCTGCCTCTCAAGTTGCTGAGATTGCAGTTGTACCCCACCTCGCCTGGCTCATCTCCAGACGACTTGTAATGCTAATACAATGTAAATGCTGTGCAAATAGTTGTTCTACTCTTTTTTTCTTTTAGGGAATAATAACAAGGAAAAAAGTCTATACATGTTCAGTATAGACACGATTCCCCACACCCCCTCAAACACTTTTTATCCATGTTTGGTTAAATCTGCAGATGCAAAACCCACAGATACGGGGGGCCAACTCTAATGAATCAATTCCATTATAGTTCACTCCGTCCCTTCTAATTTAGCATCCCTATTTAATGACAAAAATGCATCCAGATACTTTTGAGAACCCCTTGCCTTCTTTCAAGTCAGGTAACACTCTCCCTGCACCTTCCTCTGCAGAGCTCACCCTCCCTAGAGATGCCCATGCTTGGGTCTCCCACTAGCCCCCTGCGACCATCTTCTCCCAGTCCCCAAGGGCAGCGCTTGGCTCTTGCATGGTGGGGCGGCTCTAGAGCTACCTTTTCATTGGCCCGCTTCCAGAAGCATCCCATGATGAAGACCACAGCTACAGGTGGCTGCAGGTAGGAGCTGATGGACTGGATGTAGATGAAGAGTTGACCTCCTTGGCTGGCCTGGACCGCGGGGATCCAGAGGATGGAGACCAACACCAGCAGGACCACAAACACCCTGAGCCAGAGGGAGAGAGACCCAGAAGAGTGTCATCTTCCCTAAACATTTACTTCTTTCTTTTCTAACAGTTTCGTTGAGGTACAAGTTATGTGCCCTAAAATCCACCCCTCCTAACTGTGCAATCCAAGAACTTTTAGGAAATTTGTAGAGTTGTACCATTATCACTATAATCCAGCTTTAGAACATCTGTCACATCAAAAGTTTCCCTCAAGCTTCTTTCTTCCTGCTCTGAGCCTAAGCAGCCACTTACAGGCTTTGGGGGACATCTGCCATAAATGGCAGCACATGGGACGTGGTCCGGTGCAGCTAGCTTCTTTGGCTAAGTTCATCTCTTATGGTACATCCCTGTCGTGACATGTATCACTATTTCATTTTTTATGGTTGAAAACATTCCACTGTCCTGGTCTGCCATTCCACGTCATCGTCGATCCTTTGCCAGTTGATGGGCACTTGGATTGCTTCTCCTTGTTCGGGGATGCTTTGTGAAATGCATGTACCCGTCTCTGTATAGACACATGTTTTCATTTCTAGAAATGCAAACTGCTGGGTCGCATGGTAAGTGTATGTTTAACAATTGAAGAAGCTGCTGTCCATCTGCTTTGGAACAGTTGAGCCGCTGGATTCTCCCATCGCAAGCTCTAGGCGTTCCATTTCTCTTCCTTAGTGCGTCTTTTTGATGAGAGGCAGCCTAGGTGCACAGTGGTATCTCACTGCAGTTTTAATTTGCATTTCTCTCGTGATGAATGATGTTGGACATCTTTTCATGGCCTTATTAGTCATTTCTATAGCTTCCCTGCTGAAATGTCTCATCAAGTCTTTTGGTTGTTGGTCTTATGGTTTAAGAGTTCTTCATACATTCTAGATTATGAATGCTTTGTTTTATAGGAAGTGGAAATGCTTTAAATTCTGATGAAATTCAATGTGTTGGGTTTTTTCCCCTCTCTTATGGATTGTCCTTCTGTGTCATATCAAGAACTCTTTTCCTAACCCAAGGCTGAAGAGGCTTTAGGATGCATCTGACAGAGTCGCTAAGGTGCTTATTTACATGTATTTTACATAAAATTTACATGCACCCATTTCAGCTCCTCCCATTAGACTTCAGAACTTTGCAGATGATGGGGTGTAGAAATCTTTCCCCAATCTCCCAGAATAACCTCCTCCCTTCTACCTGGCTACTCCTATCATTGCTCAGGTCCAATCAGGTTGGGTGCTCCTCCTCTGAGCCTCACTTTCCGGACTCCCCACATAGGGTTATAATTGTTCATTGATTTTTCCTCCTCCTCCTCCTCTTCCATAATGGCAAGAATTATGTCTTTTCACTGCTGTATTCCAGCGCCTGGACATAGCAGGTGCTCATTGAACGACTCCTGAATGAATGAGTGATGTACTCATGCACCCTCAGAGGAGACTGAGCCAGCCTGGGTACGCTGCTGGCTGGACTTCGCCTGTGGGTGGGCTCAGTTCTCTTCTCCCTGAGTGCCTGCACCTTTCCCTGCCCAGCCCCACACCGTAAGACCTACCTGCCCACAATCATGAGCTCCTTCTCAGATGCCCGTGGCCGGATGTGATTCCACAGATCCATGGTGAAGATGGTGCTGGCACTGTTAAAGATGGAGGTGAGGGAGGACATGAGAGCCGCCACCATCACAGCCATCATGAGCCCACGGAGTCCTAGGGCAGAAGGGAGGTCTATGGGCCTCGGGCTTTCTGAGGACAGCTTCTGCCTTCACTCGTGACCCTAGGACCCCAGGCCCAAAGCCAGCTGATCCAATCAGCTCAGCTCTGAGGAGGCAGAACCTCAGGGCAGTTGGGCAGAGCTCCCTGGTGATCCAGGACCTCTGCTTTTTGCAGGGGTAAGGGGGATCCTAATCTGGGGCTCAGCCTCTGAGCCCAGAGCCTACTCCTGCCCACAACCCTCACATCTTGTTCCTACCTCAGATCAGAACCCACCACTGCTCTCCTTTCTGGGCCCTCCAGGGGTCTCAAGGTAGGGATGACGGGCATTACCTGTGGGCAGGAGCTCCAACACCAGCTTGGGGTATGCGATGTCAGAGCAGCCTGAGGGGTTGCTGCAGACTTTCTGGCAGATTTCTGGATGTGCACAGGCCACTTGATCTGCAGAGGAAGCACAGGCCCGGAGCTGAGCAGAGAAATCCTTATCGACTCCACCAGAAAATATATTTTCAAACCTACTGCTTGGATCAACTGTGGTATCCTCAGAGAGGACGCTCAGAGGTAGCCCTGTCCAACATTCTCTTCGCGGCTTCGTGTGTTTCTCTCTCAGCTCTTAGTACTACCAGTAACTCTCTCCTTTATCTATCAGTCCATTTACGTATTGACCTGTCTGCACCACCAGAATATAAGGCCCACTGGAGGGGCGCTCTGTCTAGTTCACTTGTGGATCCTCAGGGTCCACTCAATTAAGGCCCAGCAGCTTGGCTCTCAAAGTGTTTGTTGGATAAATAGAAGAATAACTAAATGAGTGGATAAATTACTTTCTCTGGATTTCAATTTCCTCATCTGTAAGATGGAAAGAGCAGTAAGTATGCAATTCATAATGTTATTTGGAGGATAAAAATTAGGTAATACAGTTGTTCCTTGGTATCCAGGAGGGGTTGGTTTCAGGACCCCTTGTGGATGTCAAATCTGCAGATGCTCAGTTCCTTTTATAAAATGATGTAGTGTTTTTATATAACCTATGCAAATCCTCTTGTGTATTTTAAATCACTCTAGATTGCTTATAATGCCTAATGCAATACAAATAGTTGTTTTAATGTATTATTTAGGGAATAATAAGAAGAAAAGAAAATATGTACATGTTCAAGACAGATGAAATTTAATTTTTTTTTTTTTTTTGGTACCAGAGATTGAACCCAGGGGCACTTACCCACTGAGCTACATCCCCAGTTGTTTTTATTTTTTTATTTTGAGACAGGGTCTCACTAAGTTGCCGGGGCTGGTCTCCAACTTGTGATCCTCCTGCCTCAGTCTCCTGAGTCACTGGGATTATAGGTGTGCACCACCACACCTGACTTAAATAGTTTTGATCTGCAGTTGATTGAATCCATAGATATGGAATCCAGGTATACAGATAGTCATGTATAAAATAATAATTGGGAGCATTTACAAAGCGTATCAGTCAACTTTGTGTCATATAACAAAATACCAGACTCAAGCTACTTATGAGCTAAAGAGAGGTTTATTTTGGCTCACACATCTGTAGGTTCAAGACTAAGATGGGGTGGCCCCGTTAGTCTGGGCCTCTGGTGAAAGTAGCAGATCATGAGGGGCATGGGGTAGAGCAAATGCTATATCTTGAGCTAGGAAGGAGAGAGAGAGAGGGAGAGGGAGAGGGAGAGAGAGAGGGAGAGAGAGGGAGAAGGAGAGGGAGAGAGGGGGAGAGAGAGGGAGAGGGAGAGAGAGAGGGAGAGAGAGAGGGAGAGAGAGAGGGAGAGGGAGAGAGACAGGTTAGATCCTATAATCCTTCTCAAGGGCACACTCCCAAAGACCTAAAAACTTTCCACTAAGCCCCACCTCCAAAGGTCCACAGAACCTCATTACTGCCACCCTGGAAACTAAGCCTTCACATATAGACCTTTGGGGGACATTCACTCAAAGCACAGTATATCATACTTGCCATGTGTCTGAACCTGCTTTAAACCCAATGAAATTTTATTATCCCCATTTTACAAGAGAGAATACAGCTAGGTGTGGTGACACACACCTATAATCTCAGCAGCTCTGGAGGCTGATGCATAAGGATCACAAGTTTGAGGCCCTAAGCAATTTAACAAGACCCTGTCTCAAAATAAAAAATAAAAAGGGCTGGGGATGTGGCTCAGTGGTTAAGTGTCCCAGGGTTCAATCCCTGGTACCAAAAAAGAAAAATAAAAATGAGAAATAAGAGGCCAAGGGATTTGAAATGGCTTAAGCAAGGTCACACAGCTTGTAAGTAGCAGAGCCAAGGCTCAGGCCTGGACAGTCCAGATCAGAGTCTGTCCCCATGGCCACCACCACACTACTCAAGACCCCTCACAGGGCGTGGCTGCTTGTGGCCAGGTCCTCTGTTCACATCTCAAGCCTTGCTCAACAGCTATGTTTTCCACCAAGGTGCCACAAAATTCAAGATTCCCCTACATATCTCCCTCGAGGTTTTTCCAAGCCTGTGCCCTTGTCTGGAGCTGGTACCAGTGATGGCTCCTCTGGACTGGAGGACCAGGAGCCCAGAGGGTAGCACCACGGACAGCGCCCCACCTTCCCTTCCCCGCTCTTTTCTCCTGATATCTAAGGGTCTTAAATGCCTTTTTTTGTTTCCTTTTGTTTATTAGCAGTTGGGTTTTTTTTTTTTTTATTAAAATGTTTTTTATTTTTACAGACACATTTTGATTCATTGTACACAAATGGGGTACAACTTTTCATTTCTATGGTCGTACACAATGTAGATTCACGCCGTTCATGTGATCATACATATATATAGGGTAATACTGTCTGTTTCATTCTACTGTTTTTCCATCCCCACCCCTCCCACCCCTTTTTCCTCTACATCATCCAAAGTTCCTTCATTCTTCTCTTCCCCCACCACCCCCCATCATTATATATTGTCATGCACTTATCAGAGAAAACATTCAGCCTTTGGTTTTTTGGGCTTGGCTTATTTCACTTAGCATGATATTTTCCAACTTCATCCATTCACCAGCAAATGCCATGATTTTATTCTTCTATATGGCTGAGTAATATTCCATTGTGTATATATACCACAGTTCCTAAATGCCTTTGACTAAACCAGGCCGGCTGCAGACTGTTTCATCCTCCCTTCCTTTAACAGCATGTAGGATAAAGCTCAGGGGAGGAAACTCTCCACCTTCCACTCCCCTTTGAGGGCAAGAGATAGAAGCTTCTTCTGTACAGGTTCTGACACCGTGGTGATGTCCAAGGCCATCACCTACTACAGTGTTGTTATCCCCTTGGCACAAACCTCTCCCATTACCACATTTAAAAACATAATAAAACTAAGTGGAGGACTCCAGAGGCCTTGATACCTTCTGATATTTGTTGAGAAAAGTACAAATATAAAGGGTTCCATTGGGCCAAAGTTACCCAACCACTGAGCTCAAACACCAAAAACACCAGAGGGATTTTCACATGAGACTTCAGGAAACTGACATCAGTAAACCAAAGATTTTAGCCAAATTGGTGATATAAAAAATAGAGTTGAGAAAGGACACCCCCCACCCCAGTGAGTTTCCACTGAGTTTGGCTTGGGGCATCTCTTGGACTTGTCCATTGAACTCACATTGAGGAATGATGTTAGTCAGCAGATGCCGGGATGGAGATGCCGCTGTCTACCCAGTAGCCCAGGACACTAGCCACATCCTCTTAAGGGCAACTGGTTATATGTTTAGGACACTTTGCAGGGTCCTAGACTCACAGACAGATGACCTCTTCCCCAGCTGTCTCCTCACCTGGAAAGAGGATGCGGCTCACCATGCCCGGGAACACCATTATAAAAAGTGGAAGCACTTTCAGGTATGCGGCCAGCAGGGACCCTCCTTTGGCATGGGACAGATTCTTGGCAGCCAGAGTCCGCTGAACAATCACCTGGAAGACAGTGAGGACAGGTAGAAGCTGAGGTGGTTTGCTCTGAAGGCAAACCAGGTGTGCATCCATCCTTGGTAGGTCTTGGCTTCCCTTTGAAGAAACACCTCTTGCCTATCGTCAACCTCTGGTCTAACCTGGCAAGTGGTGACTCCTCGGCCCTCTTCCTCTCCTTCCATCTAGCAACACCATGCTGGTTTGCAGTATGAACTCTGGAGATGGAGACAGCCTGGGTTCAAATCCTACCACCCCACTTCCTGGCTGCATGACCCTGAGCAGGCAAATTTACCTGTCTTTGCCTCAGTTTTCTCTCCTATCAAATGGGGGTAATACCAGGGCAGTTTTTTTTTTTTAACCAGGGCAGTTTTGACAACTGAATGAAGCAAAAAGGTTTAGAATGCTTAAGATAATGTCTAGCAGAGATCCAACATGGTGGACTAGAGGGAGGCTACGTTCCTTGCCGCTCCGTAACTCCAGTTTCAAGCAGAGGATATCTGTTTCTTGGTGAGGCAGTTTTTGCTGCTTATCGATCCCCTGCTGTTTACCCCATTTGTCTGCTGTGATCACCTGCAGTCTGCCAGCATATCAACGTCTTTTTTGAATGCAGATTGCTCACTGTCAGGCCATTTGCCTGCCTCTCGCCTGTCCATCACCTGCCTTACACCTATCCATCACCCAACACACGAGGTTCACCTCCCAATTGTCCGACAACAGTCAGCAAACTGATCGCCGACCACCAGTGGAGCACCACCTGCCTGCTGTTGCCTGGAAGTTCACTGTCACAGTACCTGCAGGTTTGATTACACGTGGCTGCCGCCATTTTGAGACAACAGCCAGGCCCCATAGGACCCCTGGCCGGACTGAATGAGCCCCGTCTCCAGGATCCCTCAGCCCGACTGATCACTCCCTGCCTCTGGGGCCCTCACTTCGACTGACTGCTCCCTGCCGCCAGGAACCCCAGAACAACGGACTGCGCCCTATCACTGGGACCCCAGACTGAATGATTGCACCCGGCCTCCAGGATCCCACAACCACACCAAAAACACCCGACCTCCAGGACCCCTGCCTGACCAACCACATCCCACCTCCAGGACCTCCTGCTGACCACGTCCACACCCTGAGCTGCAGCTCCCCATTTGCCAACACATTTCGAAGCCAGAGCAGCCATCTTGGATAATCCTGGAAGCCGTAGCTCCGATCTTTGGGTGGGGCAAATCCCATCCTGCGATGCCTGCTGGAGGCTTGAAGCTCATTGTCAGGTACCTCTCATGCATCAGGCCACTGAACTCTGGGAGGTTTCATTACTATATGACTGTTATACTGTAGATTTTCTTTTTTCTCCTTATTGAAAAAATTTAAGTTTTTATTTCTTTACTTTTCTTGCTCTCTTTTCCTTTTGTTTACCTGTTCCCTCGGAGTCTCTTTCTTCCTTTTTTGCATGCTAACATCCAATTTCTTTTGATTACACTCTCACCCTTTCTATTATCTAGAACTTCTGTATATTCTTTTCTTATCCCATTAACATCCCTCTGCATCCTCTTTGTCCTCCATTTGAATCTGCAGACCTTATTGCAAATCTGTTTGTTTTACTGAAGATAATATTTGAACTCGTTCCATTTATTATGACAATTTTGTTATTGTCCTCATAGGGGCTATTTGGTCTAGGATTGCATAGTGTCTGAATTGGGCACTGCTAATATTGATCTCCCCTTAAAGAAAGGGTTTTGGAAACCTATAGGGCCACTATAAGCCTATAGGGGGAAATCTGCAATACCCCAGATCTGCACTGCTAGAGGGGAAGATACATGAACAACATAAAAAAACAAGGGAAGAAAATGATCCAAACAAATCTAGATTCTATATTAATAGAATCCAATGACAGTATGTGAGAAGAAATGTCAGAAAAGGACTTCGGATTATACATGATTAAGATGATTCGTGAAACAAAGCATGAGATAAGAGAGCAAATGTAGGCAATGAATGATAATACCAATAAGCTGAAAGAGCACCTGCAGGAAGCAAAAGATCATTTCAACAAAGAAATAGAGATTCTCAAAAAAAAAAAAAAAAAAAAAAAAAAAAAAAAAAAGGAAATCCTCGAAATGAAGGAAACAATAAATCAAATAAAAAACTCAATGGAAAGCATCACCAAAAGACTAGACCACTTGGAAGACAGAACCTCAGACAATGAAGACAAAATATTTAATCTTGAAAATAAAGTTGCCAGAGCTGAAGAAATAGCTCCTTTTGGAGAGCGTTCGCCTAGCATGCGGAAGGACTGCAGTTCGAATCCCAGGCCGCTCAAATGAGAAGAAAATAAAGTTGCCCAAACAGTGAAGATGGTAAGAAATCATGAACAGAATCTCCAAGAACTATGGAACATAATGAAAAGACCAAACTTAAGAATTATTGGGATTGAGGAAGGCACAGAGTTACAAACCAAAGGAATGAACAACCTATTCAATGAAATAATATCAGAAAATTTCCCAAACCTGAAGAATGAAATGGAAAATCAAATACAAAAGGCTTACAGAACACCAAATGCACAAAATCACAACAGGTCCACACCAAGGCACATTATAATGAAAATGCCCTAACATTCAAAATAAAGATAGGATTTTGAAGGCTGTGAGAATAAAGCATCAGATTACATATAGAGGCAGACCAATACGGATAGCAGCCGACTTCTCAACCCAGACTCTAAAAGCTAGAAGGGCCTGGAACAACCTATTTCAAGCTCTGAAAGAACGTGATTGCCAACCAAGAATTCTATACCCAGCAAAACTAACCTTCAGATTTGAAGATGAAATAAAATCCTTCCATGATAAACAAAAGTTAAAAGAATTTACAAATAGAAAGCCTGTGCTACAGAATGTTCTCAACAAAATATTCCATGAGGAGGAAATGAAAAACAACAATGGAGGTCAGCAAAGGGAGGAGCTACCTTAGAGAAAAACCACTCAAAGGAGAAACCAAGCCAACTTAAAAACCAAAAATAAGCCAAATGACTGGGAATACAAATCATATCTCAATAATAACCCTGAACGTTAATGGACTAAACTGATCAATCAAAAGACACAGACTGGCAGAATGGATTAAAAAGAAAGACCCAACAATATGCTGCCTGCAAGAGACTCATCTCATAGAAAAAGACATCCACAGACTAAAGGTGAAAGGATGGGAAAAAACCTACCATGCACATGGACTCAGTAAAAAAGTGGGGGTTTCCATCCTTATATCAGATAAAGTGGACGTCAAGGCAAAGTTAGTCAGAAGGGATAAAGAAGGACATTTCATACTGCTTAAGGGAACCATAAATCAGGAAGCCATAACGATAGTAAATATTTATGCCCCAAACAATGGTGCATCCCTGTACATCAAACAAATCCTTCTCCATTTCAGGAATCACATAGACCACAACACAATAATTCTGGGTGACTTTAACACACCGCTGTCACCACTAGATAGATCTTCCAAACAAAAATCAACCAAAGAAACCATAGAACTCAATAATACAATCAATAACCTAGACTTAATAGACATATATAGAATATTCCATCCAACAATGAGCAGATTCAATTTCTTCTCAGCAGCACATGGAACCTTCTCGAAAATAGACCATATGTTATGCCACAAAGCAGTCCTTATGAAATACAAAAAAATAGAGATACTGCCTTGTGTTCTATCAGATCATAACGGACTGAGAATAGAAATCAATGACAAAATAAAAAACAGAAATTACTCCAACACCTGGAGACTAAATAATATGCTACTGAATGAAATATGGATAACAAAAAACATCAGGGAGGAGATAAAAAAATTCTTAGAGGTCAATGAGAATGATGATACAACATATCAAAATCTCTGGGACACTATGAAAGCGGTACTTTCATAGAGGAAAATTCATTGCATGGAGCACATTCCAGAAAAGAATGAAAAGTCAACAACTAAATGACCTAACATTACAGCTCAAAGCCCTGGAAAAAGAAGAACAGAATAACAGCAAAAGTACTAGAAGATAGGAAATAATTAAAATCAGAGCTGAAATCAATGAAATTGAAACAAAAGAAACAATTCAAAAAATTGACAAAACAAAAAGTTGATTCTTTGAGAAAGTAAACAAAATAGACAAACCCTTAGCCACACTAACAAAGAGAAGGAGAGAGAAAACTCAAATTACTAAAATTTGTGATGAAAAAGGAAATATCATGACAGACACCACTGAGATACATAACATAATGAGAAGCTACTTTGAAAATCTGTATTCCAAAAAAATAGAAACTACCAGAGACATTGACAAATTTCTAGAGACATATGCTCCTCCCAAACTGAACCAGGAGGACATACACAATTTAAACAGATCAATATCAAGCAATGAAACAGAAGAAGCCATTAAATATCTACCATCCAAGAAAAGCCCAGGACCAGACAGATTCTCAGCCGAGTTCTACAAGACCTTCAAAGAAGAACTCATTCCAATACTTCTCAAAGTATTCCAGGAAATAGAAAAGGAGGGTACCCTACTAAACTCGTTCTATGAAGCTAATATCACCCTCATACTCAAACCAGGAAAAGACACATCAAGGAAAGAAAATTTTAGACCAATATTCTTGATGAATATAGATGCAAAGATTCTTAACAAAATATTGGCAAACTGTATCCAAAAACATATTAAGAAAATCATGTACCATGATCAAGTGGGGTTCATCCCTGGAATGCAAGAATGGTTTCACATCTGTAAATCAATAAACGTAATCCATCATGTCAATAGACTTAAGGATAAGAATCATATGGTTATTTCAATTGACGCAGAAAAAGCATTCAACAAAATACAACACCCCTTCATGCTGAAAACACTAGAAAAAATAGGGATAGTAGGAACATACCTGAACATTGTAAAGGCTATTTATGCTAAGTGCATGGCCAACATCATTCTTAATGGAGAAAAACTGAAACCATTCCCTTTAAAAACGGAAACAAGACAGGGATGTCCTCTTTCACCACTTCTATTCAACATTGTCCTCGAAACTCTAGCCAGAGCAATTAGACAGACTAAAGAAATTAAAGGGATACAAATAGGAAAAGAGGAACTTAAGTGTCACTATTCGCTGATGACATGATTCTATATTTAGAGGATCCAAAAACCTCCTCCAGAAAACTTCTAGACCTCATCAATGAATTCAGCAAAATAGCAGGCTATAAAATCAAAATGCATAAATCTAAAGCACTTTTATACGCAAGTGACGAAACAGCTGAAAGGGAAATGAAGAAAACATCTCCATTTGCAATAGCCTCAAAAAAAAAAAAAAAAACTTGGGAATCAATCTAACCAAAGAGGTAAAAGATCTCTACAACAAAAACTACAAAACATTGAAGAAAGAAATTGAGGAAGACCTTAGAAGATGGAAAGATCTCCCATGTTCTTGGATAGGCAGAATTAATATTGTCAAAATGGCCATACTACCAAAAATGTTATACAGATTCAATGCAATTCCAATTAAAATCCCAATGATGTACCTTACAGAAATAGAGCAAGCAATCATGAAATTCATCTGGAAGAATAAGAAACCCAGAATAGCTAAAGCAATCCTTAGCAGGAAGATGAAACAGGGGGTATCGCAATACCAGAACTTCAACTATACTACAAAGCAATAGTAACAAAAATGGCATGATATTGACACCAAAATAGACAAGTAGATCAATGGTACAGAATAGAGGACATGGACACAAACCCAAATAAATACAATTTTCTCATACTAGACAAAGGTGCCAAAAATATGCAATGGAGAAAAGATAGCCTCTTCAACAAATGGTGCTGGGAAAACTGGAAATCCATATGCAACAGAATGAAACTAAACCCCTTTCTCTCACCCTGCACAAAAATCAACTCACAATGGATCAAGGACCTTGAAATCAGACCAGAGACCCTGCATCTTATAGAAGAAAAAGTAGGTCCAAATCTTCAATTTGTTGGCTTAGGATCAGACTTCCTTAACAAGACTCCCATAGCACAAGAAATAAAAGCAAGAATCAACAACTGGGATAGATTCAAACTAAATAGCTTTCTCTCAGCAAAGGAAACTATCAGCAATGTGAAGAGAAAGCCTACAGAGTGGGAGAATATCTTTGCCACTCATACTTCAGATAGAGCACTAATTTCCAGAATATATAAAGAACTCAAAAAACTCTACATGAAGAATACAAATAACCCAATCAACAAAAGGGCTAAGGATATGAATAGATGCTTCATAGAAGAAGATCTACAAGCAATCAACAAACATGAAAAAATGTTCACCATCTTTAGTAATAAGAGAAATGCAAATCAAAACTATACTAAGATTCCATCTCACCCCAATTAGAATGGTGATTATCAAGAATACAAGAAACAATAGGTGTTGGAGAGGATGTGGGGAAAAAGGTACACTCTTACATTGCTGGTGGGGCTGCAAATTAGTGCAGCCACTCTGGAAAGCAGTGTGGAGATTCCTTAGAAAACTTGGAATGGACCCACCATTTGACCCAGCTATCCCACTCCTCGGCCTATACCCAAAGGACTTAAAATCAGCATACTACAGAGATACAGCCACATCAATGTTCATAGCGGCTCAATTCACAATAGTCAGATTGTGGAACCAACCTAGATGCTCCTCAATTGATGAATGGATAAAGAAACTGTGATATATATATATATATATATATATATATATATATATATATATATATACACAATGGAATATTACTCAGCTATAAAGAATAATAAAATTATGGCATTTGCAGGCAAATGGATGAAATTGGAGAATATCATGCTAATTGAGATAAGCCAATCTCAAAAATCCAAAGGATGAATGATATCACTGATAAGCAGATGATGACACATAATGGGGGTGGGAGGGGGGCAAGAGTGGAGGAAGGAGGGACTGTATAGAGGGAAAAGAGGGGTGGGGGGGAAGGAAAAAATAACAATGAATCAAAAACATTACCCTATGTAAATGTATGATTATGCAAATGGTATGCTGTTACTCCATGTACAAACAGAAACAACATGTATCCCATTTGTTTACAATAAAAATAAATAAAAAAAAGATAATGTCTAGCACACAGTAATTGCCCTATAAATTAGTTGCTGCTATCCACCTCTAGACTCTCAGACATAAAAATTTCTAAAAATGTTCTTTTAAGTTTAAACTATTATTTTTTTCCTATGGATAACTAGAATCCTCACTAAATCAGCAAAGAGCATCCAGAAGTAGAATTTGTCCCAAACTTCACATGACACCCCTAAAAATTTTTCAGTGTGTTTGGATGAATACCCAGTCGTGGGATTATTGCTTCATTAAGGTGCCAAAGGAATCAGATAGGAAAGAGTTTCCTACAAAAGATCTGAGGGAGCTCGGGCCTCTCTTCCCTGAACTGGTGTCTCCAAATGTGGATTTAAGAGACAGCGGGATGATTTTAAGAGTAAGCGGTGCTGCTTGAGAAACCACAGGCCCGGGGAGGAGGCGTGGCCTTCCACAGGAAGCCCCAGGCCCAGGTAATGGAGCACTGGGAAGGAGCTGAACACGTGCGAAACGCTCAGGTCAGTGACTGGCGCATTGCAGAGCATCCATAAATATTCAAATACCATTCCGTGCCAGTTGGGACTTGGCTTTCCCGTCTCTGCTCAGGACAATCTGGAGTATCTGTCAGCGCATGATGGCTGCTGACCTGTCTTGCTCTTTAGTTCTGCAGTGAGTCCAGGTAAAGGGCTGGCAGTGAGCACGTTTCCTACCCCTGCCCCACCCAGGCCACTGAGCCAACGCATCCTTAGCCTCTGCGGAATCTGGCTCAGCAGAAACTCCTCCTGGTCAACCAGAGTCAAAGGTTAGAGGCGGGCTTGGGCTTCTGGGCCCTTTTGCCCTGATGAGCGTTTGAAAGATCAGATTCTCTTGGGCTAAGCCCTAAGTCTCTTCCATTGCAGAGGATGGAGGTGACCTTCAAGGATACCCATGGGAATAAGAGTTTGCAAAACTATTTGTACAGATTAATAAATGCAAGTTGGTGAGCCACGTTAAGAATAGTAACATGAATCATGGTAAAAATGGACATGTTGATAATGGTTTGTTTAATGTCCCTGTAACAAAAGACTATAAAGAAATGTCTCATGCATCTCTATTTTGTAATTATTGGGAACCCCATTTGACACATGAGGAAACAAGGCTCAGAGATGTGACATTGTGTCTCTACCTCCTGAAGTTGACCCGTGGATCCGTACTGTCTCTCAGGGACTCTCCTACCTGAGACTCGCTAAGGTGGAGAAAGAGTCTCTCTTAAAGGGGCAGCGTATGTACATGGCGCACACCACTGCCTCAAGCTTAGCTCTTTGTGCAGATAAGCCCTGGGTGGGACCTGGGCTTCATCCTCTGCACTGTCTCCTGCCTCAATTCAGTTGTCCAGCTCAAGATTGTTGCTTTAGTTAGATTCTCATCAGCCCCGACAGTGCAATAGAGCTTTCAGAAGGGCACACAGACCTCTGATCTTTAACGTAACAGGAAGACCCCTATTTGAACAGGGGATACGTTCACTGATTTAAATTGGTGCAGGGGAAGGGCCCCCCACACCCTTGTGGTCTGCCTCATCTCCCCCGACCCCACCAGTATCTGCTCCTCAGCTCCACTCAGGTCCATCCAGAGTTTCTCTGTGTCATGCAAGCAAATGCAAACTGCCTCTATTCTGCCCGCTTATCACACTGCACTGTCTTTTAATTTTCTTATTTTTTTCTTACTTGCATTGAGACCTTTGCTCTGGCTGTGCCCTCTGCCACAGACTCTTTCTCCAAAGTCATGGGAATATCTGCTCTCCCTCAAAGGAAGGCAGAGCAAAGACTCTTCAAAAACAGTAAAAACAGAACCATCACATGAGCCAGCCAGGTCACACAGGATATATATCCAAAGGGTGTGAAATCAGTATAATAAAGGGACACCTGAGCTCCCCTGTTTAGTGCAGCATGATTCACAATCACCATGCTATGGAATCAACCTAAGTATCCATCAAGAGATGAGGGGACAAAGAAAATGTGGTATATAAACACTGTGAAATAATAGGCATCAATTAAAAAGTATCCTGTCATTTATAGCAACATGGATGGACCTGGAGATTATGTTTGTGAGCCAGGCTCAGAAAGACAAATACTATGTGATTTCATTCATACGTGGAATCTGGCAAGACTGAGCTCACAGAGAGCAGAAAGCAGTTAACAGAGGTTGGAGAGGGTGAGGGGAGGTGTGGGAGGAGACTGGTTCATGGGTACCAAGCCTCAGTTGGAGAGTGAGGTGGTGCACACCTGTGATCCCAGCGGCTTGGGAGGCTTGTGGCTCAGTGATTAAGCTCCCCTGGGTTCAATCCCAGTACCAAAAAAGAAAAGAAAAGCCACAGCTAGAGAGAAGGAATAAACTCTGGTGTTCTGTTACACAGAAAGGTGATTGCAGAGAGCAATATTGGATCTTATTCATCAAAATAGTTGGAAGAGAGGGTTTGGAATTGCTCCCATTTCAACAAAATGATAAATATTTGAAATGATAGATCCAAAGTATAAAGGTACTTGAATATCACATGTACCCCAAAGATATGTGATTATCTATCAATTAAAAATAAACAGGGGCTGGGGATATAGCTCAGTTGGTAGAGTGCTTGCCTGCCATACACAAGGCCCTGGGTTCAATCCCTAGCACCCCAAAAGACTAATAAGAAAAAAATAAATAACAGTTGAGTGTGGTGTCCCATGCCTGTGATCTCAGCGGCTTGGGAGGCTGAGGCACGGGGATCACAAGTTCAAAGCCAGCCTCAGCAACTTAGGGAGGCCCTAAGCAACTCAGTGAGACCCTGTCTCTAATAATACAAAACAGGGCTGGGGATGTGACTCCATGGTTAAGTGCTCCTGAGTTCAATCCCCAATACTGTATAAATAAATTTAAATTTAAAAAGAATAAAATTCCCCCAGAAGTCTCAACCACACCCACTGTCTCACCTCCCTTTCTCTCTCTATTTTCTTTTTTCTTTCTTTTTTTTTTTTTTTCCTGTTTTTTTCTTTTTTTTTTCCTTTTTTTTGGGGGGGTACCAGCGATTGAACCCAAGGGCACTTAACCACTCAGCCCTATCCCCAGCCCCTTTGAGCTTTTATTTTGAGACAGTCTCCCTAGGTTGCTGCGTCTGGCTTCAAAGCTGTGATCCTCCCGTCGCAGCCTTCTGAGCTGCTGGGATTACGGGCCTGTGCCATCCCGCCCGGCTGTATTCCTTTTTAATGACGACTTTTAACATCTCACATGATTTGCTTATTTACTGCCTCTGTTGACTCTCAGTAGAAGACACACGCGTGTGCGGGCAGAGCGCTGTGTCTGATGTGCCTCGCCCCTGGTGTCTGAGTGGCCCATGGAGGTCCTGGAACACCCAGGATAGTTTGCTGGACAATGATGTCCAACATAAATCTTAACCTCCAGGTAAATGGATCAACTTCTTTGCCTATTGGTTCATTGTAGTCACTTAAACAGGATGGATTCAATTTCCCGCTTTGCAAAGATCAGCAGCTTTGGATTTGCCGTAAGTGCCAGGAGGAGCCAGAAGCATAATAACATGGAGAACCACAGAAAGGAAGGGTATCAAGGAGCTGGGAAGACACACGAGATAGCAGAGGCAAGGAGGGGGAGATGCCAGCTTCAGCTACCCTGCCAGCTACCCCAGGGAAAGAGGAGCCTTGGGGGAGTTCGCTTGGCCAGCTGCCCTGTACCTGATCCGTGCACCAGTACCAGAGAGATGGGATGGACATTCCAAACAGGATCCCGGGCCATGGGAGATCAGACGTCACTGGATCTCGGAAGATATGGAAGGCATCTTCTCGGGGCAGCCCGCAGCTGCTGTTCCCGCTCCGGTTGCTAGCCAGGGCCAAAAAGTACTTCTCCTTCAGACCCTCCATCCCACCAACCGCAGCAAAGCCTAGAGCACAGAGGAAACCTTGGTTTGCTGGGAAATCAGATGGGTTTGTATCAAGCAGCAAAGGGATGGATGGAGCTGGATGAGGTCCTCGCTGGAGCAGAGCTATGGGAAAATGTCAGCCCCTTAAGGTGTCTTAATCTCTTTTCTCCTTTTATGCATTTGTTCCTTACTGCAGATTGCTCCTCAGAATACTATATCTAAATGCACAATACCACAATACTATATCTAAATGCACCAAGGATTATTAAAAAGAAAACAAAACACTCAGAAGACAATCATCAAAATATAGAAATGATACAATGTTTACTCCATTGAGAAATAAGATGCAGCAGTTTGTCTAGCAATGATTGAGTTAAACGAAATGAGCAATGAAGCAGTGTTTGGATGTATCGGAAGTCACTGTCATGGAGTACAAAAGCATTTGGGATATCTTTCAGTATCAAAGTCACCGGTGTTGCTACTACTGTGGCCCGTGGCCTACACTTATCTTTGGAAATGGTAAATTTCAATTATAGGTTTAGGAAAATCAAGATTTTTTTGACCCCAAGGTCACAGGTACCCTGAATTTGGTCCATGGGTCCCAGGTTAAGAAACCCCGCCTTCAGGAAGCCTTCTTTTGCCTTTGAGCTTCTCGGCTGCTCTCAATTCATGGTATCAAGGAGTGGGCCACGTCATGGAACCTTGAGCAAGTCCCGTCCACTCTCTGAGGTTCAATTTCCTTTTCTGTGAGTGGGGACAGTGAAACAACCATCTCTGGCCTGGGGCAAGGACTGCATGAGATAATGCACACAAAACGTTTATCACACAAAACTGAGCTATTCCAGAAAACGGACTGCTGTAGTTCACAGCTAATTTCATTTGTTGAAAGGATTCAAGATTGCTCTCACTAGATTACATTCTGCATTCTGGAAGGCCTCCCTGCCTCCTGCCCCAGTGCTGGGGACTGAATCCAGGGGCAGTCTGTCACTGAGCTACATGCCCAGGCCTTCTTATTTTTTATGTTGAGACACAGTCCAAGTTGCTGAGGCTGGCCACAAACTTGCCATCCTCCTGCCTCAGCCTCGCAAGTCACTGGGATTAGTGCGCACCATCATGAGTGGCACGACACACACCTGCAATCCCAATAGCTCTGGAGTCTGAGGAAGAAGGATCACAAATTCAAGGCCAGCCTCAGCAACTTAGCGAGGCCCTAAGCAACTTAGCAAGACCCTGTCTCTAAATAAAACATAAAAAGGGTTGGGGATGTGGCTCAGTGGTTAAGCACCCCTGGTTTAATCCCTGGTACCCCCCCCAAAAAATGTTTTTACAGCATAGTGTTTGACTTCCTCTATTAAATATGAAATATAAGGTTCTTGTTTTATTTGAATAATTCATAATTGCAGGTTTTTTTTTTTTTCTTCTTCTTAAAACTGGGGTCTCACTGTGCTGCTCAGGTTGGTATTTGTGAACTCAAGTAATCCTCCCTCCTCAGTCCCCCAAGTATTTGGGACCACAGGTGCCTACCAAGCACTACTTGGAAGATGGCTTTAACATTCTAAGTGATTAGATTGAAAATAAACTCAAACTCATAATGAGTTTAATTTCTTGGTTTGTTTCACATGGGTAAGGTAATTGAATATTGTTAGTGTGGGTATTTTTGCAAAATTTTAGTACTTTTCCATGATTGACTTTTGTAAAATCTTTCTGTGGATGCTGGAAAGAAAGGAACATTCACTATTATGATAATGTTTATTCATTTACATAAAATTCATAACTTCTAAATATTTTTGTTTCGCTCTCTTGTTCTGTCATGTGTTAAAGTATTTTCATACTACTTAGCTTTCTGTGAACTTCTAACAACTTTTGCTTTTGTGTTTCTTGCTGCAATGTTATTTAACACACAAAGATTATATCTCTATTGTTAATTTTCTACTTTTCAATATAGAAGGTATTTCCCTCTGTTGGATCCTTTTTGCCTCATGTTATGCTATTTTTACACAGACCACTTGCAAATGATATCAACTCAATTGAACCCAAACTAGAAATCTTGAGTTTTGTTGAGGAAATAAACAATACATAGCTGAGTAAAAGAATAATAGCACACAGCTGTAAACCTACCATGTCAATGATCACTGCATTCAATAGAATTTTGTCTAATTTTCTTGTATTGTAATAGGTAATGCTTTTCTTTCTATTTTATTTTTTTCCTTTTGGTTGTGACTCTTTTTTATTTCCTTTTAAGAAAAAAAATTCCTTAAACATATATTTATATATATATTTAAACATATATTTATATATATATTTATAAGTATAAATATATATAAATATATACACACACACACACACACACACACACACACACACACACAACTTTAAGAAAGAAAAATTTATTTGGCCTCATGGTTCCAGGAACTTCAGTCTGTGGTTGGCCAGATCTATTGCTCTGGGCCTGGGGTGAGGCAGAAGCAACATGGGAGAAGGTGTGGTGGAACCAAGCTGCTCAGCTCCTAGCAGCTGGGGAACAGAGAGAAAGAAAGAGAGCTCTCTTTATAGTCCTCAAGGGCATGTGTGCCCCAAGGACCCACTCCTGACAACGAGGTCCAAGGCCTATGGTTTCCACTGCCTCCCAACAGTCCCTGCAGGTAAGACACCACTAAGGGATTAGCCCATTGGGGAGATAAGCACCCCATGATCCAATCGCTTTCCCAAAGCCCCACAGCTGAACAACACTGTGCTGGGGACCAGGCAGGACCCTGTAGCCAATGCTATCATCTTTCCTAACCATACTACAGTTATGAAAATGAAGAAATTAATATTTCCTATTATCCGAATGTTTGAGTCCTCCCCTAAATCCATATGTTGGAATCCTAATCCCCAGATGATGGGGACTTCGGGATGTGATTAGGTCATGAGGGCAGATCCCTCATGAAAGGGATGAATGCCTTAGAAAAGGGACCTCAGAGCACTAGCTAGCCCCTTCCCCACGTGAGGACCCAGCCGGAAGGCACGTTCTCATGCTACGGAATCTGCTGGCAGCTTGATTTTGGATTTCCCAGCTTCAGATTTGTGAGCAATGTTTGTTGTTACAGAGCCCGAGTGGACGATGACAGCTTTGGAACAATACTATTAACTACACCACGGACTCTTCAGATCTCTCCACCAATGTCCTTTTTCTCTTCTGGGATACAAGCCAGGATCCAAGCCAGGATCCCACTTTTCATTTGTCTCCTATTTTCCTCCACTCTGGGATAGTTCTGCTGTCTCTCCTTTACTTTCTAGGCTCTTGACCCTTTTGAATAATGGTTAGATATCTTATGAATTGTCCCTCAATTTGGGTGTATCTGCTGCTTAGTCCTGATGAAGTTAAGATGCATATATTTTCAGCAAGAATGGTACAAACTTAGTCAGGTGCAGTGGTGTGTACATTTTGTCCCAGCTACTTGGGAGGCTGAGGCAGGAGGATCGTAAGTTCGAGGCCAGTCTCAACAACTTAGTGAGATCCTGTCTCAAAACAAAAATTGGAAAGAGCTGGGGATGTGGCTGAATGCCAGAGTGCCCTAGATTCAATCCCCAGGAACAACAACAACACGAATGGCACAAGTCAACATGCTCTGCTCGGGATCAGGAGGTACGTGGCATCAATATGTCTTATTACTGCTGGTCTTAACTTTGAGCACTTAGTTATGGTGGTGTACACCAGTTTTCTCCTCTGTATACTGACTATTTTTCCTTTGTAACTAAGAACTATTTCAGGTGCAATACTTTTCTTCTTCTTCTTTTTTTTTTTTTTTTTTTTGTCATTCTTTCTCGCTAAGTTGCTGAGGCTGGCTTTGAACTCACGATCCTCCTGCCTCAGCCTCCCAAGCTGCTGGGATTATAGGCTGCGCCACTGTGCCCAGCTCAGGTGCTGTGCTCTGACATTCTGTGAATGTCTATGTCCTCACAGGCTTCCACCTGCTAACTGGAGCACCCAGCGTTGGAGCACACTGGCAACAATTATTACTCTGGTGCTCCAATGACGAATTTCTAGTTCCTTCATCCTGTCTATGTTGACTTATCGGAATTCTTCTATAGGAAAGAGTTGCTCCTTTACCTCCTTTCATATATTTATCCAATCATTTATCTATATCCACATAAGAAGAGATATTAATTTTTACTTTAAAGAAAAACATGGAAGCCAGGCTGCTGGCTCATGCCTGTAATCCCAGCGGCTCAGGAGGCTGAGGCAGGAGGATCTCAAGTTCAAAGCCAGCCTCAGCCAAAGCAAGGCCCTAAGCAACTCAGTGAGACCCTGTCTCTAAATAAAATACAAAATAGTGCTGGGGATGTGGCTCAGTGGTAGAGTGCTTGCACTGGGTTCAATATTCAGCACCACATATCAATAAATAAAAGACCCATCAACAACTCAAAAAAAGTGAAAAATTAAAACAAAATAAAGGTATTATGTCCATCTACAACTGAAAATATTTTTTATAAAACACCCAGAAATTTCCATGAGAACACAATTCTCTTTCAGCCAAAATAACCATGTCTCAAGCAAAGCCCCCGTGACGGAACCTCATGCAGTGTATTTTTGACAACCGAGTGATACCGTCTTCCACCCGAGCAACTGTGAGACCCCACTTACTGTAGCCCATCAAGGTGAATGCTCCCAGGAGCATGATTCCTGTCTGCAGAGCGTCCGTGTAGATCACAGCCGCCAGGCCACCTGGGGACGGACACTGAGGTGAGCACCAGGGACACTGGTGGGGAGGGGTCACAGATGCACAAGAACCCACCGGAGACTTCCTAAGGCCGACTGATTGCAAGATGGGAACAGTAACCTCCCCTGCATGCGTGGACATTCTGCAACATGGGTCGCTGTTCCTCTTATGGTGAGGAGAAGGTGGCCCTGTGACCTGCTCTAATCCTGTAGAAGTGACGTGGTGCGGTTCCAAGCCTGGCCCTGCAGGAGCCCTGCAGCCTTGGTTCTTAATCTCCTGCTGCCCTGAGAGCAGAATGCTCCAAGCAGCCCAGTCTCACCTAATTGGGGATGGCAGTGGCCTGGGGGCACCACCTGGCCAGCTGCCATGCTGCCCACCTGCCATGGGAGGGAGGCCATCTTGGTCCCACCACACTTTCCCATCCAACTCCCACTCACTGAAGGCAGGTGAGGCCAGCGGGGCAACCACCCAGGAAGCCATGAAAGTGGAGGAATCAGAAGCCAAGTTTGTGGAAGCCCCTACACCAGTGAGTGGTGCATCAGCACAGCAATGTATCACCACAAGAACTGTCACACCCATGAGGACTGTCTCACCATGAGGACTGTCTCACCACGAGAACTGTCGCCCCCATGAGGACTGTCTCACCATGAGGACTGTCACACACGAGGACTGTCTCACCATGAGGACTGTCTCACCACGAGATCTGTCACACCCATGAGGACTGTCTCACCATGAGGACTGTCACACACATGAGGACTGTCTCACCATGAGGACTGTCTCGCTGAGGACTGTCTCACCATGAGGACTGTCTCACCATAGGGCTGTCTCACCATGAGGGCTGTCTCACTGAGGACTGTCTCACCATGAGGACTGTCTCACCATGAGGACTGTCTCACCTATGAGGACTGTCTCACCATGAGGGCTGTCTCACCATAGGGCTGTCTCACCATGAGGGCTGTCTCACCATGAGGACTGTCTCACCTATGAGGGCTGTCTCACCATGAGGGCTGTCTCACCATGAGGACTGTCTCACCATGAGGGCTGTCTCACCATGAGGACTGTCTCACCTATGAGGACTGTCTCACCATGAGGGCTGCCTCACCATGAGGGCTGTCTCACCTATGAGGGCTCTCACCATGAGGACTGTCTCACCATGAGGGCTGTCTCACTGAGGACTGTCTCACCATGAGGACTGTCTCACCATGAGGACTGTCTCACTTTTGAGGGCTGTCTCACCATGAGGACTGTCTCACTTTTGAGGGCTGTCTCACCATGAGGGCTGTCTCACTGAGGATGTCTCACCATGAGGGCTGTCTCACCATGAGGGCTGTCTCACCATGAGGACTGTCTCACTTTTGAGGACTGTCTCACCATGAGGGCTGTCTTACTGAGGATGTCTCACCATGAGGGCTGTCTCACCATGAGGACTGTCTCACTTTTGAGGACTGTCTCACCATAGGGCTGTCTCACCATGAGGGCTGTCTCACTGAGGACTGTCTCACCATGAGGACTGTCTCACCATAGGGCTGTCTCACCATGAGGACTGTCTCACCATGAGGACTGTCTCACCATGAGGACTGTCTCACCATGAGGACTGTCTCACCATAGGGCTGTCTCACCATGAGGGCTGTCTCACTGAGGACTGTCTCACCATGAGGACTGTCTCACCATGAGGACTGTCTCACCATGAGGACTGTCTCACCATAGGGCTGTCTCACCATGAGGGCTGTCTCACTGAGGACTGTCTCACCATGAGGACTGTCTCACCATAGGGCTGTCTCACCATGAGGGCTGTCTCACTGAGGACTGTCTCACCATGAGGGCTGTCTCACTCAAGGTTGTCTCACCATGAGGACTGTCTCACTTTTGAGGACTGTCTCACCATAGGGCTGTCTCACCATGAGGACTGTCTCACCATGAGGGCTGTCTCACTGAGGACTGTCTCACCATGAGGACTGTCTCACCATAGGGCTGTCTCACCATGAGGACTGTCTCACCATAGGGCTGTCTCACCATGAGGGCTGTCTCACTGAGGACTGTCTCACCATGAGGACTGTCTCACCATAGGGCTGTCTCACCATGAGGGCTGTCTCACTGAGGGCTGTCTCACCATGAGGACTGTCTCACCATGAGGACTGTCTCACCATGAGGACTGTCTCACCATGAGGACTGTCTCACCATGAGGGCTGTCTCACCATGAGGACTCTCTCACCATGAGGACTCCTCACTGAGGACTGTCTCACTCCACTGTCCTCAATTTCTGAACAAGTTTATTTCTAAGACTGGAAAAGGGATGTGAGGACCAGGCATTCAGAGACCCCTAGACTTTCTGAACAGGACCATGGTGTTCTGCCCACGAGGATTCTGAGTGGGTTTTACCACCTAGAATAATCTTTGCCATGACATCATGTTTGCAAAGCCAACAGCCCCTGAACAGAGCCATCTTCCCAGGCCCTCTCTGTTCCTGCCTCCTGCCTCCTTTCCTAAGGGGAAGGGACACTATCTGATGTGAGCATGTGTTTACCAAAGGGCACAGTCACTGTGTAATTAAAAACAAACAGATCCAGCGCGGGGGCATGGCTTTTTCCCTGATCCCGCCTTCCTTATCAGCAGGGACAGCCTACTCACAAAGGGGACAAGCCCTGGCTTAGGTGCTCGCTCCAATTCTCTGCTACCCTGTACTGAAATCACCTGAAGTTTTTGAGAAACTAAAGTTTAGCATCACTTACACCCACCTTCATGTCTATGCTAATGTTTATTGAGCATTTATCTGAGATTTTTTTTTTTAACCCAGGGATGCTTAACCACTGAGCCACATCCCCAGCCCTTTTTATTTTTTATTTTGAGACAGGGTCCCACTAAGTTGCTTAGGGCCTCACTAAGTTGCTGAGGCTGGTTGTTGAACTTGTGATCCTCCTGCCTCAGCCTCCTGACCTGTTGGGATTATTGGCGTGGGCCACCGCACCCAGCAAGCATTTGTGATTTTGTGCTTACAATGCAAGTTCCAGGCTGGGGATGTAGCTCAGTTGGTAGAGTGCTTGCCTTGTAAGTACAAGGCCCTGGGTTCAATCCCCAGCACCTCAAAAAATAAATAAATAAAAAATTTTAAAAATGCAAGTTCCTCTGGGGTAGAGAATTTTGTCTTTCTTGTTTATGTCTATGGTCCAATTACTAGTATAGTATGTAGCACATAATAGGTGTAAATATGTGTATGTATATATACATATATATGTGTGTGTGTATACATATATATGTATATATTCTTTCTCATAGAGATGAGAAATTGTGTGTATGTGTGTGTGTGTGTGACTGTACCTTTGTGGAGTGAATTATATTGTACCAAGAGGAAGCAGAGAAGGGTGAATTTGGAGCAGATGAGAAGGTGAACATTCAAAAACAGTTGGGGTGGCCAGGCGCAGAGGTGCACCCCTATAATTCCAGCGCCTCGGGAGGCTGAGGCAGGAAGGTCATGAGTTCAAAGCCAATCTCAGCAACAGCGAGGTGCTAAGCAACTCAGTGAGACCCTGTCTCTAAATAAAATACAAAATAGGACTGAGGATGTGGTTCAGTGTTTGAGTACTTCAATCCCTGGTATCCCCTGCACAAAAAAACAAAACCAGTCAAGGCCCTACTATGTGCAAGGCAACTTTTCTAGGACACAAGTCTGAGGGAGAAAGACAAAGCTGCCCACCCTCAGGCCCCAGAATTGCAAGAGTTAATTGTCCAGCTTCATATTCTGCATGTGAATACACATACTCAGCACTTAGTAGGTCCTCTACAAGTTTGGGGGTCCAGGAATAGGGAAAAACCAGTATGTGGGGGTGTATTTAGAAATCCTTTTTCTTAGTGGGCAATCCTCTTTCTTTAGGTCATGTCCCAGATGAACCCTAAGCCTGGGGCGATGGAGTGGGGTTCAGGCCCAGGTCTGAGCGCACTCAGGCATCAGAAGCCCCGCCCACCTCCCCATGCCGGCCCTGGTTGTCGTACCTGCGACGGTGTACAGAGCTGTGATGGCCAAGAGCCCGACCACCGACAGGTAGAGATCCAGGTGCAGAGACTGCTGGATAAAGATGGCACCCGCGTACATGTCCACCTGCGGAGACGGGAGTGTGACAGATGAGCGGATGGACGCGGGGATGGACGGGTGGACCTCGGCGGCACGGTCTCTCCAGGGTCAGGCCCCCGCCCAGAGTCTGACGAACACAAAAGAACCCCACATTGGCCTCTTCCTCAATCTCATCCCAAGTCAGGAGGTGCCAACTGGAGCCGGTGGGCACGTGGAGACCCTGGCCCAGGCCAACGGGATGGGTTCCTGCTTCTGCTCTTGGTCTTCTCCCACTCCACCCTCCACCCTCAGCCTCCGTGATTCTGTCATGGTCACGTCCGTTCTTCTCGCCATTAAAACTTCTGAGCAGGGGCTGGGGTGGTGGCTCAGTGCACAGTGCTTGCCTGGCACGCGTGAGGTGCTGGATTCGCCCCTCAGACCCCATAAAAATTAATGAATAAAATAAAGAGATGGTGTCCATCTACACTTAAAAAAAAAAAACAAAAAAAAAAAAAAAAACTTTTGAGCAGCCCCCTGTGGTCCTCTCGAATAAGGGCTAAATAAGTCAGAGTCACGTGCCAGGCCCTGTGACACGCCGGCCCCTTGGCTTCAGATTCAGGCTCTCAGATATTCGGTTCTTACCCATGTCGTGCGCGCCCAGGCCCCCCAGCTTTTGCTGGTGTTGGTCCCCAATCTGAAGTGCCCATCCCCCTTTCCCTAGCGGGTTAACTCCTTCTGAGATGTGACTTCCCTGTGAGGCATCTGTCTGTTCTCAGGGGCTTGCAAGGGAACATTCCAGAAGGGGTTCTGAGTCTGTCCTTTGCGCCAGGAGCTGGCAGAGTGGGTAGTAGTTGTTTGGATCAGATGGCGCTCCTTCGCCTCTGCTTGCTGCCCTCTCACCGGGCGCATTCCTGCCCAGCCCCAGCTGCGGCCTGAGCCAGGCCTGCTGAGCGAGCCCGAGATTGCCAGTGTCTGTTTTGCCACTTGCCAGGAGCTCTGCCCTTCCAAAGGTCAGAGGGAGGCAGGTCCAACTTGCCCTCAGTACAGCTGAGGAAGAGCTAATCATTGCCTGACCCAGAGGAAGGTCAGAGGCCCCCCTAGGGCTGGTGGGGCGCTTGGCATTCCACACAATGACTCTGACCTCTCTGCCTCCCCTCTGCCTGCCTGGCCTCCCAGCCTCCTCGGGCCTCCCCGAAACCGCCTGAGAGGAGGGGAAAGCAGATGGGGAGGAGGCAGCCCAGAGAGCGGCGGGCAGCCTGGCCAGACTGTGTCCCCAGCTTACCGATATCTTGGTGAAGATGTACATGAATAGGTAGATCACAGCCAGGGTGACGGAGATCCTGCTGCCACCAAAGCGCTTCCTGAGGTATTCTGGCATGGTGGTGACCTGGTGGGGGCGAGGGCCCAGCGTCCAGCTCCAGCTGACTCTGGCTTGTGGCTCCCCCGGTGGCCGGGCCTCTTCATGCCCACCCTTACCCAAAGTTAGACTCACAGAGGGTCTTCCTGGGATTCTCCCTGGGTCCCAGGAGTGGAGGAGCTGGGGCTCTGTGCAGGGGTGTGGGCCCACTATCACAGCCCAGGGTAAGACATGTGTCTGCCCCTCGAGGCTGCTGCAGCTATTCTGTCTGGGCCATGCTGGGGACTGAACCCAGAGGCCCTCTACCTCCAGCCCTCCTTTAGTTTTTAGCTTGAGACAGGCTCTTGCTCATTGGCCCAGGCTGGCCCCGGAACGTGTGATCCTGTCTCCCATGCAGCTGGGATTGCAGGCGTGTGCCACTGTGCCTGGCACTAGTATTTTTTATTTATTTATTTATTTAATAGGCTTTTTAAAACACACACACACACTCATGCTTTCTTATTACGTAAACTTGTCTTTAAAAGAAACTTTAAATCACTACTGTAATAGAAAATCAGTGAAGAGCCTGGGCATACACCTGTCATCCCAGTGGCTGGGGAGGCTGAGGCAGGAGGATGGTGAGTTCACAGCCAGCCTCAGCAACTTAGTGAGGCCCTAAGCAACTCGGTGAGACCCTGTCTCTAAACAAATTAAAAGGAAAAAAAAAAAGGCTGGGGATGTTGCTCAGTGATTATTAAGCCCCCGCTGGCTTCAACCCCCAGTACCAAAACACAAAAACCAAAATAACAAAACAACAACAACAACAATTAAAAAAAACCCATCCTAAATTTAAGGAAACCCTCAAAAATAAATACAGGAATGACAGGACCATTTAGCTTCTATTCTCTTCCGGCAACTTGTTGTTGTACATTAAAGACGTCCTTGTTTTTGGGGGGTGGGTACTGGGGATTTAACCCAAGGGTGTTTTTCATTTTGAAACGTCTCACTGAGTTGTTTGCTGAGGCTGGCCCTGAACTTGCCACTCTCCTGACCTTGAACTTGCCATCTTCCTGAGTCGGGATCACTCACCCCACCTATTTGCCCCACCTATTCATTCTTTCTTGACGGAGCGGGAGGGGGAGAGAACTGCTGAGGGACAAGGCACACTGCCTGAGATGTGAGACTTTGTCCCCGAGTTCCCCTGATAAGATCACCTCACAGTGTGCTCACATTCCAAACTGTCACACACCACACTGTGCCCCTCACACACGTGCCACTATTCTGTGTCAATTAAAAATGAAACATTTTGAAAAGAATTTAAAAACCCGAAAGACTATGGCGTCCACTTGAGATTCAGAGTAGTGGGCCGGGGCCAACACCCAGCACCACCTCCAGAATCCCCGCACTCCAAATTCTGGGGGAATTGCTGGACTATAGCCCTTTCGCCAGGTCTAGAAAACAGTCTGAGGAAAGAGAAGAGGCGGCTGGAGAGTGGAGGCGGGGCCAGGCTGCAGGTCCTAAAACAGCTGAAAAGACAGTCGGCCAGCAGGCAAGGGGGGGGGAGGGGGAGAGGGAGGGGGAGAGGGAGGGGGAGAGGGAGGGGAAAGGGAGAGGAGAGAAGAGAAAGAAGACAGGAGGAGAGAGAGAGAAGAGGAGAGAGAGGAGAGAAAGAGGAGAGGAGAGGGGGAGAGAGAGGGGGAGAGGGAGGGGGAAGGGGAGAGGGGGAGGGGGAGTGGGGAGGAAGGGAAGAGGGAAAGGAGAGGAGAGAGAGAGAGAAGAGGAGGAGAGGAACAGAAAGGAGAAAGGAGAGAAGAGAAAAAGAGGAGAGGAGAGAGAGGGAGAGAGAAGAAGAGGAGGAGGGGAGGGGAGGGGAGGGGCGGTTCCCAGGTGGGGGCTGTGTAGAAGTGACCAGTGATCCCAAGGACCTGCCCAGCACCCTCCCGGAGCCGCCCTGGCTCCAGCTGCCCCGGTGGCCTGTCCACACAGGGACACCTCTGCTGGGAGCCCCAGCAAATGCCCTGCCCAGGGACCTCCACGACAGCCCTGCGTCCCTCCCCCGACACGTGCTGTCCCCCAAGCACGTCCACACTGCCGCCCACCCTAGCTCTTGAACAGCCCCCTTCGCTGAAACCCCCGCCACCTGGTGACAGCGATTTCCACTCCTTCCTGCCCCTCCTCTTCCTGTCTCTCCAGCCTTCACCCCAAATCTGGAAACAGCTCCAACAATTACCCAAGAACCCCCAGCAGACACCACATGGAGAACCTCAGTGTGCTCGGCCCCCACAGTTGGGCTTCTCCCTCCAGCAAGTCCTCGGCCTCGGCATCTCCAAGACCTGGGTCACCTCTGACACCCAATGTCCATCCGCCCAGCTCTCTCCCTGGCTGACTCTGATGACTCCACTTTGGGACTTGACCAAGACCTCTGGTCCCTACCTGGTGCCTCACTGGGGTGTTGGATCATTCCTCATTTCACCTCTGGATTCAGGTGAGACCGGGTGTCGATACATTTCAACAAATACTGAGCGTCACCCCTGTGCCAGGCACCATTCTAGGCACCAGGAGAAAACAGATGGTCCCCTTGCCCCCCACCTCCTGGGAGACACACGGCCCACTGCAACGATTCTCAACCAGGCAAGATTTTTCACCCCCACGGGAGTTTTTTGGCACTGTCTGGAGATATCCTGGCTGTCACAATTTGGGGAGGTGATACGGGCACCTAAGGACAGAGACCAGAGATGCTGCTCAACATTGCACCGTGCACAGAACCACCCCACCAAACAGGATGCACTCATGACAAAGAATGACCCGGCCCCAAATATCACTGTTGCCAAGGCTGAGAACCCCTGGTCTGGTGGAAGAGGCTTGTTGATTTAATCATCACACAAGCAGATGCAGAATGGCAACCTGAGCAAATGCAACAGACAAGGAGCCCGAACCCAAAAGGGAGCTGAGAACGGCTTTTTTGGGAAAACCGTTGCTTGATCTAAAATCCGAAGGATGAAACGGAGTTAGTGACCAAGTCAAGAAGGAGAAAGGGAGACTTTTCGGCAGGAGGGGAGAGCCTTGTCATAGGCCAGGGAGGTAGAGACCTGGAGAGCTGGAGGAACTACTTGGGAGAAGGTGCCTGACCTGCGCCCGGTGCAGCTCGATGCACCCTTCTCACTGGATGGGAAATGTTCAGAAGGATGGAAATGGATGGAGAGGTGGGTGGCCCCTGAGAGGTACGGCTTGCTTTTTTATTTTTTCATAAATAAAATGAGTCTCTAATTGCCTTAGTGGGTCATATTTGCATGATCCTATTTTCCAAACATGGTAGGCAAAAGTGAATTCTAGGTGGATGTGGAAAGTTCTAGAAAAAAAAAATACATGGGAGAATACCTTTATGCCTTTGCAATAGGAAAAGATTTTTTTTTTTTTTTTTTTAAGCAAGATGTGGAAGGGAGGATAGATGTGACTCCAGTAAAATTGAGACCTGTTCATTGAAAGGTACCAGGAGAAAGTGAATGCAGTTAAAAAAAGAAAGAAAGAAACTTGTGAACATGCAACCATCCTGAGGACTTGTTTCTGGAATATCTGAAGAATGTCTACAAGTCAATAAAACAAGGCAAGCAACCTAATAGAAAAATGGACAAAAATCCTAGACTTTCTGTTACTATGACAAATACACAAGATGGTCAATTTATAAAAAGAAAAGGTTTGTTTGGGCTCGTATTTGAGTTTGGGTTCATAGTTTTGCCCAGGATGGGTTGGCTCCATTGCTCTGGACCTATGGCAGCACATCATGGTGGGAGGGTGTGACAGAGCCAAAGTGCTTGCTGTATGGCAAAAGAGAAGAGGAGACTGGGGTCTCACAGTGCCCTGGAGAGTACTCCCCAAAGACCTATGCCCTCCCACTAGGCCCTGCTTCTTAAAGTTCCCACCGCCTCCCAGTAGCACCTGGCTGGGCACCAAGCCTTTATCATCTGGACTTTTGGGGAACAGCCCAGATCTCAATGGTAGCAGCAAGTTACAGCAATTTCCAAAGAGGAAATTTCAATGGCCAGAAAGCACATGGATAGACTTGTCAATCAAAAGCACAGTGAGATACCAAGTGCACGTGCTAGATGGGCAAGAATCTTGACGACCCACATCTCAGCAAGGATATGGAACTCTGGAGTGCGGGGTATCTCTCCGGGAGAAAGTTTGACAGTGTCAAACCTAAGATAGACATTCTGTGGCCCGGCAATTCCACTCAGGGACAGCAGGGAGAGTCTCCCCATCTGTGCATGTGTGAAATGAAGACACGGGTGTACACAGGCCCACGACAGCACTGTCCATCGCAGCTGAACACGGGACCTCCTGAGTGTCCATGAACTGCAGAATGGTTAAATGCATCAGGGTGTTGCATCCACATAGCAATGAAAATCCATGCACCCAAAGAATCCATTGATCTCTGGGGAGGGTCAGCGGAGTAGGAGCTGGAGAAGGAGGAAGGAGGTACAAGAAAGGGGAGGAAATGCCCAATGAATTTACCAAAATCATGCTGTGTGCACATGTAAGCACACCACAGTGAGTTCCACTTCCCTGTGAGTCTATTTGAAAAACCAATCAAAAATAAACAAATAGCTGGCTGTGGGAGAGCACACCTGTAATGCCAGTGGCTCTGGAGGCTGAGGCAGGAGGATCACAAGTTTGAGGCCAGCCTCCACAACTTAGTGAGGCCCTAAGTAACTTTGCAAAACCCTGTCTCAAAATAAAATAAATAAATAAATAAATAAGGGCTGTGGCTCAGTGGTAAAGTGCCAGTCGAGTAAAGGAGAGAGAGTAGGGAAAGGGAGGAGGTAGGGAAAAGGAGGGGCACCAGGGACTGAAACGGAGTAGATCAAGTCCCAGGCACGTATGCTTTTGTCAAAATGAACTCAACTATTACGTATAAGTATAATGCATTACTTAAAAAAAAAAAAAAAGAATATGTTACCCCTGATTCGATTTATGTACGATTATAAATAAAAGTTAGCTCAAACAGTATTGCTCAGGCATGAGTGATTACAGCTGCAAAGAAAAGCCAGGTAGTGAGCACTTCAGGAGGAAAGGAGGCAGGGAGGCCTGTGGTCCTCCTGAGGTTCCAAGGGGACACTATGTCCCAGGTTCTGCCGGGGCGTTCATTTTACAACAGCCCGCTGAGCTACGCGTTGGTGTTTTATGGCTTCCCTGTGTTTATTTCCGCCATAAAAAGCAAACCGATGGCTTCTGATCTTTTCTCAGCACCCTGGTATTTGTGACCAGCGTGGGCTTAGTCTCTTCTTTGGATGTTTGCAGGATATTGCCCAAAGGCTGTCCAGAGCCAGGGGACTTCAATTAGTTCATCACTTTTGCAGATCCGGGGACAGAACACAGGGCCTGGCACCCAGAGAGCCACATCCCCAGCACCTCCTCCCATCCCTTTTTGAGTCCATCTTGCTAATTTGCGAGGATTCGTGCTGCTGTCTACGTGCAGTGGCACACGCTTGCAATCCCAGGGACTGGGGAGGCTGAGGCATGAGGATGCTCTCAGGCTTTCCTATTATAAACCACGACAGCAGCCATCCAGTCTGGCTGTTCATCCTTCCGCCACACGGGCTCCTTCCTCACTCAGCAGATGACGATGACTTCTACTTCTTTTGTGGGAGGTGGTGCTGGGGATTGGACCCAGGGGAATCCAGGAGTGCTTTACCACTGAGCTGCATCCCCAGCTCTTTTTATTTTGGCACAAGTTCTCACTAAGTTGCTTACAGCCTTGATAATTCACTGAGGCTGGCCTCGAATTTCTGATCCTCCTGCCTCAGCCTCCCAAGTCACTGGAATTACAGGTGTGCATGGCCACACCTGGCTGAGATTGTTTTATTATTTGTGTTTTGGCATTAAAACAATTTTGAGCCTACATCTTTCCAGCCTCTGAGAGGCCCATGTGTGCCTTGGGTGTTGGTTATGAGGAGCTGCTCAGGGTTCCTAGCGGTCTCACCTGTGCATCATCCCTCCCCAGGGCTGGGATCTCTTATGGATGTCCATGAGCTCGAGGACAGGGAAGGCCAGCCCTGCCTTTCCCCAGAGTGCCTCCCCATCCCATCCTACCCTGAAGCCCCTCAGACTCACCTGGCCAGCGATGTAGATGGGAAGGAAGATCCAGGCCAACATCAGCACAGAGAATAAACCCTGCCCAAGACAACAGTCAGAACTTGACTCAGCTTGCATGGAGGTGCCGATTTCCCTCTGCACCCTGAGGTAACCTGACCTGAACTCCACCTGATTTTGTCTCTTACTTGCTGAACAGTTCACCTTCCCTGCCCTTCAGATTTCTATTTTTTTTTTTTAAATAGGGAGAAGAGAATTAAGGAGGGAAGAGAAGAGTGGACTATAAGCCTTTGTGACCTCCTCTAGTTTTGTGTAGCCTAAATGTCACATCACCTTCTTAACCAGCTGTTCTTCCTCTCCTCCTGGACAGGGGTGAAGGCAGACCTGGGCTCTAGGACATGCTCATGCATGGCTGGGGATGCTGGGAGTGTTACTGAGTCTCATTCTGCTCACTTGTGAAATGAGAATTATAGCCCTTCACTATTGTACTGTAAGGAAATCAGCAAGATGATATTTACCAAGCAAGTACTGTGTGCCGGAACTCCTTTGACCCTTTATAAGCATTAATTCATTTATTACTTCATTTAATTCTCATACTGTCTCTATGTGGCAGAAAGAGACTACTAAGTGACTTCTAAAACAGCTTTGTAGACCATCCAGGTTGGAGATGCAGCTTAGTGACTCAGGGAGGTTAAGAGTCACAGAGCTTATGAGCATTGAGGCCGGGTGTGAACCTAGGTAACCCGATTCTAGTCTGTAATTGAATTTCATAATGCAATAGCACATGCAGCATACTCAAGTCTGAGCCAAATGTAGAGCACGCGCTTAAAAAATGTGGTCGTGATGAAGATGAAGGTCATCATTAATAAATAAAATACTTCTTCCCCAGAAAAAATCATCCGGTGTGAACCCTACTAGGTAGGAATGAGTCCTAGCTCATGGATATCACTGGGGTAACAAAAAAGACCAAATACCACGAGCTGTACCATTTTCGTGATGGTCAATTGCTGTCCCATGAGATCATCCTTTTTCTGCATCTGTGAGAGAGGGATTCTGAATCCTCTTCTCCCAGTCTCTATCTGTGGGAGTCTCCAAGCGAACACAGGAGGTCTGAGACTTACAGACCCAACTGAGGTTTGCTGATGGGGCACCCTTGAAGCCTCCTATTTCTTTTTTCAAAAAGTACTATTCTACTTTTTAAAGTGCATCAGTGCATGCACCTGTAATCCCAGTGGTTTGGGAGGCTAAGGCCAGAGGACTGCAAATTCAAGGTCAGCCTCAGAAACTTAGCATGGTCCTACAAAACTTAGCAAAACCCTGTCTCTAAATAAAAATACAAAAGAAAGGCCGGGATGTGGCTCAGTGGTTAAGTGCTGCACCCCTGGGTTCAACCCCCAGTACCAAATAAATAAGCACTGAGAGCATTCACGTGACTTTTCCCCAGGTGCGCCCATCAGGTAGAGGCGGGATGCCTAAGTCCTGGGTGAAGTACTTACATTAAGCTCATAAGCAGTTACAGAAATACCCACAGCAGCCCCGGACCCCGCCAGACCAAGGAAATGTCCACTTCCAACGTTGCTGGCGAACAGAGATGCGCCCACCTGCAGGGAGACGGATGCGTCAGATGGTGGAGCCGAGGCCTGGAGTAACCATCTTGTCCCCCAGTTCTGTCCAGGTTCCAAAGGGACCCAGGCAAGTAAAGCCCACCCTACTCTGTCTGGCAGCTTGGTTCAAGTTAGAGAAAGACCCTCCCTCCCCATGCTCCTATCAGAAATCGTTACAATACATCTGCGCCCCTGCGGTGCCTCTGTGAATTGCGCCCCCTAGAGGCGAACAGTGCACAGCTTGAACAACGGTGTGCAGCACCCCTGCGGGGGAGGGGAGGAGGACAGGTACTGAGTTCGATGCTTCCTGAGGAGAACCAGGAAGCCTGTATGACTCCCCACTTCTGCTGCTCACGTCACCAGCCCTCCTTCTGGGAGAAAGCCCAGTGGTCAAAGACCCTGGTGTCAGTTGATTAGATGGGACAGCCCTGGGCTCCTGGCCCCAGCTGGGCTGATTATGTTGCCCCCTCTGGGAATCTGGAACAGGAAGACAGTCTCCTGTCGCTTGGACTGGGGGTGCGTGGACAGGGAGGTGTGCAGCGTGGGGCTCAGAGAGGTGGGTGTGCTCATCCCTGCCAGTCGGCGAAGGCAGAGGAGGAGGAAGGTGCCTGGGGCTGAGGGGAGGCGGGGAGAGGAGGGGGAAGGAGGGAAAGGAACTGGAACTGGAGGGGGAGACAGGAAGACGGAACTCTGACCGTCCAGTCCTGTTCCCCTGCAGATCTCTTCCACCCGTGGATCCATCTGTCGCCGGGATCACACCCTCGTGGCTGCTGGAGCTCAGTGGTTAGATTTGAACCCGGGACGCATGAGTCCTTCGACTTAGTTTTCCCTCATCACGAGTGTTCTGGCTGCTCCGGGTCCCTGGCCTTTCTGTATGAGTTTTAGGATCAGCTTGTCGGTATCTGGAAGCCAGGGTGGGGAACCCTGAGGTTTCCATGGCAATCGCAATGCATCCGTCAATCAACTTGGGGATTCTGTCACCTTGGCGGTATAAGTCTTCAAACCCGAGGACACGGGCGTCTTTTCAACGTCCATTAACTCTTTAAAGCTTTGCTAATGATGTTTTCAGGGTGTATTATCTACCTTTTGTCAAATGTATCACCTTTAACAAACGTATTTTATCTTTTGATGCCATTGTTAATGTAATTATTCTCTTAATTTCATTTTCAGATTGTTCATTACTAGTATATGAAAATACAATGGATTTTTTTTTTTTTTTATACTGGGGATTGAACCTGGGGTGCTTACCCACTGAGTCACACCCCAGCCCTTTTTATATTTTATTTTAAGACAAAGTTTTGCTAAGCTGCTTAGGGCCTCGCTAAGTGGCTGAGGCTGGCTTTTAACGTGCGATCCTCCTGCCTCAGCCTCCTGGGTTGCTAAGATGACCAGTGTGCCCCACTGCGCCCAGCTAAAATACAATTGACATCGATCTGAAATCTTACTGACTTCATTTATAACCTCTAGTAGCCTTTTGTGGATTACTTAGTCTCCATTTGCAAGGTCATGTTATATGCAAATTGAGATAGATTTATGTTTTCCTCTTCAATCAGGGTGCCCTTCACTTCTTTTTCTTGTAAATTTCTCTGGCTAGAACCTCTGACAAAATGTTGAATAGAGCCAGGTGTGGTGGCATATGCCTGTATCCCAGCAGCTCGGGAAGCTGAGGCAGAAGGATCAGGAGTTCAAAGCCAGCCTCAGCAATAGCAAGGCACTAAGGAGCTCACTGAGACCCTGTCTCTAAATAAAATACAAAAGAGGACTGGGGATGTGGCTCAGTGGCCAAGTTCCTCTAAATTCAATCCCTGGTATCCTCCCTTCCACCCAAAAAAAAATGTTGATGTGTATAAGAGCATGCCTGTAATCCCAGAAACTCAGGAGGCTGAAACAGGAGGATTGCCAGTTTGAGGCCAGTCTCAGCAAATTAGTGAGACTTTGAGCAATTGAGCAAGAAACTGCCTCAAAATATTCTGTCTTAGAAAATAAAATAGGGCTGGGGCTGTAGCTCAGTGGTAAAGAATCCCTGGGTTCAATCCCTAATGTCATACACACACCAAAAAAAAAAAAAAAAAAAAATTCTTTGTCATATTCCTTATCTTAGGGGGAAACTCTCCGCCTTTCACCCACAAGTGAGCTAACTGTGGTGTTTGCCCTTTATTAAATTAAGGAAGTTTCCTTCTCTTGTTTGTTGGAAGTTTTAACATAGAAGGGTCTTAGATTTTTGTCACACACCTTTCCTGCATCTGCTGAAGTCATTGGGTGGTTTCTGCCACTTATTAGATAACACAGCACGTTACATTGACTGACTTTTGTATATTAAACCAAGTTTTCATTTCTAAGATATATCTCACTTGGTCATGATGAAGGATATAGAAAATGACAACCCCCCCAAAACTGTCTGACCCAGAGGAAGAGGGAGGAGGAAGTTGATTATTAATCCTCACCCAGCGCATCCTTTCCCAATAACAGTGGGCCCGAGGGGAAAAGCAAACTTCCATCCCTCCCGGGTTCATCCCCAGCATCTCCACCTAAGCAAACACTGACCCCTCCCCAGCCCCAGGGGGGCCTGAAGGGAGGAGGCGGAGACTGAACCGCTGGGCCCTGGACTTGGACCTCCCCCATTGCAGGTGAGTCCTGGAAGGAGGAGAGCAAATAGCGACGCTCCAGGTAGCAGCGGGTCTCAGAGGAGGAAGGCAAGCCCTGAACACCGAGTTCCGAGCTTCTCCTGGGGACGATGAGTTTCGCACTTCTTACAACCAACTATCTGTCTTTCTACCTGACTGTCCAAACCAGCACGTCCTGCTTCAGGCTCCAATAATGAAACCACCCTCACTGCAAACTATAAAACTCAAACCCCTTCTGTAACTGGAGGCCATTTTCCTACCCAGAAAATGAGCCCCTCCAGTGCCCGATTGATGGACTCCGCTGTGCAATAAAGGAGAGCTTGCCGATCCGTTTGAGGTCTGCTTATTTGTGTTTTCATAAGAGTACCAAAACCATGTTGGTTAGCTTTGCTTACACATGGTGTACATTCATTTTTATGTGTTGCTAGATTTGGTTTGCTGAGAGCTTTTGAGTCTATATTGAATAGAAATATTTATCTGTCGCTTCTTTTTCCTGGATTTGAGCTCATGGTAATACTGGCCTTGCAGAACAGGTTAGAAGCATCCTCCTATACTTTGGAATTATTTGTAAAGAATCCGTGCTAATTTCTCTTCTAACTTTTGCAAGAGTTCACTCTGAAGTCCTCTGGTTTGGGCTTCTCTTTGCGGGAAGTTTTATGTCTTTACTTTGCACAGGTAAAAATTCAGGTTTTTCATTTCTCCTTGAGTCACTTTGGGGACTTGGCGTCTTTCTAGGAATTTTTCCATGTCACCTAGATTTTCTAATTTGGGGGGAGGGGCATACAGTTGTTCACAGAGTTCCCTTATAATAGTTTTTAAACATTTCTGAAGTATTGGTTTTTGAACATTTCTGAAGCTCCACCTCTGTCATCCTTGATTTTAATAGTTGGCATCTTCTCTCTTTTCTTTGTGGTCAACCTAGCTAGAAGGTGGTCAGTTTTGTAGACCTTGGCAAGATCCAACTTTTTTTGTTTTGGTACCAGGGATTGAACTCAGAAGTACTTAACCACTGAGCCATATCCCCAGCCCTTTTATATATATATATATATATAATTTAGAGACAGCGTCTTGCTAAGTTGCTGAGGCTGGCTTTGAACTTGTGAACCTCCTGCCTCAGCCTCCCTGAGCTGCTGGGATTATAGGCATGCACCACCTCCCTTGGCCCAACTTTTAATATTGTTGATTTCTCTGATGATCTTCTATTCTCAATTTCAAGCCTGTCCACTCTAGTCTTTATTGCTTCCTCTCTTCTGCTTTAGTTTGCTTTTCTTTTTCTAGTTAATGCAAAAGGTTTAGTAATTCATTTGGCATCTTTTTCCTTTTATAAATCCAGGCATTGCCTATGAATTTCCCTCTGAGAAATCCTTTAGCTGCATCCTATAAGTTTTGGCCTGCTGTGCTTTAGAACTTCAACCCTCTCAACGTACTTAATTTTCCATTGTGATTTCTTCTCAGATCCATTGATTATTTCAAGATGTGTCATTTAATTTCCACATATTTGCAAATTTCCCATACCACCTTCTGTCAGTGATTTCTCATTTTATTTCACCATGGAGAGACAACATACTTTGTGTTCATTTTGATCATTTTAATGTATTGAGACTTATTGGTAGCTGATCATCTTCAGTTTACCCTGGAGAATGTTCCCTGTGCACATTAGAAGAAGACATATTTGTTTGGATGGACTATTTTCTAGAGGTCTGTTGTGTGACAGATAGAAAACAAAGATGACAGACAGACAGACAGAGACAGAAGAGTCGGAGAAATCAGGTCATCGGGTCCCAGTGGGATCCCTTGAACCTCTGCATTCAGCCATATCTGAAACCAGTCCACAGGTAGACTTGTCCCTTAGAGGAGCCGATAAATTCTCATTTTGCCTAAACGAACTTGAGTTATAGCTAAGCCTTTTTTTAGTTTGGGCTGTGACTTTCAGACAACATGGAACCCAAGAGCCCTGAAATGGAATACCCATACTTGAAGGTCCTCTGACAAGTGACTTTAGTCAGACCAGGGAGCACTTACTGGCCACCACACCATGTCCCCACCAGCCAGGAAGTAGCCTCTCACTGTGTCTCTTTTGGTCTTCACCGTGGACTGAAACAAAGCAGGGGGAGGGAGACTGTTAGCAATCCCCAGCATTCCCCAGAGGGCCTGGACACTACTGCAGACATGGAGTCCAGCAGGCCAGATTGGGTGGCCAATGTGTCAGGACTGACTTGTGGACTTTAAGAAAAAATTAACATGAATGTCTTTAAGGGAGACAGATTCTTCTGTCCCTGCTTCAGATATTTGTGGTAACCTGCTTGGTCTCCCAGATGCTTGAGCTTTAGACTCTGGCCTGTCTACGATGGCTCCTCATGGAGCATTTGCTGACTGACTTCCATGTTCCAGACACCGTGCTGAGCATTTTACAGGCGTCGGCTCTTTTTAATCCTTACCATCTCCCAGGAGGTGGGTGCCATAGGCCAATCTGACAGATGAGAAGACTGAGGCTGAGGTTCTATCCATTCATGCTGCTATAACAAAACACCAGAGACTGGGTAATTTATAAACACCAAAAATTTGTTTCTTGTAGTTCTGGAGGTTAGGAAGTTTCAGATCATGGTGCCTACGGGTTTGGTGTCTGGTGACCTCACATGGCATGTGAGTGGGAGGGGGAACTAGTTTCCCTGATACTCTTATAAGGCCTCTTAGGAAGGTTCCTCCCTCATGACTTAATCACCTCCTAAAGGCCACACCCCTTAATATTGTCACGTTAGCAATTAGGTTTCAACATAGGAATTTCGGAGATAAGTAAGTGGGTCTTCCACATCTCATATTTAAGGGAGTCCAGACTCATTCATTATGAGATAAATGCATATTAACCATGCATGGAGATATTATTTTCCTCTGTCAGTTTGATAATACGTTGTTGGTGAGAACGTGATAAAACAGGCTTTGTTGTACATATGTGCAGATTGGTAATTTATTCCAATTGGACACAAATTAGCATAATTGTAAATACATCTATCCTTCAGTCTGAGAATTCTACTGTAGGAAATTTATTCTACATCATATCTGCACTCCAAAGTAATAAGTGTACAAGGTTTCTTTATTATAATCTGGACAGTAAGAGGCGAGAAAAAAACCCAACTGTCCTTTAGCAGTAAGTTGGTTAAGCAAGTGACAGTAGAGTCATCTAATGTTTAAGAAGATGTGGAAGATGGGCAGGATATGAGGAAGATGGGCGGCTCTGGAGGCTGAGGCAGGAGGATCTCGAGCTCAAATCCAGCCTCAGCAACTCAATGAGGCCCTAAGCAACTGAGTGAGACCCTGTCTCTAAATAAAAGATAAAAAAGGGCTGGGAAGGTGTCTTGGTGGTCAAGCATCCCTGGGTACTTTCCCTGGTACAAAAAAAAGAAGAAAGAAGAAGATGAGAAGCTTTGAGATACTGATATGAAAAGATACCTAGGAGATATTGATAAGTATGTACAAAAAGCTACTTTGTGTTTAAGAAAGAGGGCAATAAACATATTAATATTGGCTTTGATTTGCATAAATAATCTGGAAGAATTCACTAATACATGGTGATAGCAAGCTAATAAGAGCTGTAGAGGAAGGAGTCATAGTCTTTACACTGTATGTCCTGAGCTATTTTTATTTTTGAGTGACTCTTCCCTTTAAAAAAAAAAATTTCCTTTGGATGGCTGGGTGTGTTAATGCACATCTGTAATTCCAGCAACTCGGGAGGCTGAGGCAGGAGGATCACGAGTTCAAGGTCAGCCTCAGCAATTTAGTGAGAGTTATCTTAAAGAAAGAAAGAAAAATAAAAAGCAGGGGATGTAGTTCATACCCCTGGGCTATGTCCCCAGGACTTCAGAAACAAACAAACAAAAACAAAAACCTTTAGATTAAAATAAAAAGAACATAGGCTTCAAGATAAGGGAAATAGGAATTCTAACCGCAGCTCTCCTAACTTACTAATAAGATAAACTTAAATTGAGACTCAGTTTCTTTATCTGCAAAATGGGAACACGTCCTCCCTAGAGGGTCCTATGTGAATTGCATGAGATCACATAAGGGGAAATGCTTAACCGGCGCTCAACACACAGCCAATTCCAATGTGCTTTTTAAATTTCAGGAGTCTGATTAAGGCCTTGAGCCGGTTTCTTCCTCTCTCAGTATGTTACGTCCAAAATAATGGGGTTTACGCTGGGCCTCTGACCAGGTATTCCCTTCTCTCACCCTTCCCCACTCCCATCCTGTGTCTGGCTTACCCACAGTCCAACGGCCAGGACGAAAAGGAAGTAAAACACCAGCACTGCAATGTCACCAGGCTCCAGGCTCTTCTGGGGAAATGCCTCCAGGGGATCAGACTGTGGAGGCCGAGGGCTGCCGGTGCCGCTCTCCATGGTCCTGAACGAACCCTCTCAATCCTGCAGAAGTGCAAATGCAGGTCAGACCCCAGGTTCCCTCTGTGGCTGCCTCCCAGGGCCATCTGAGAAAGAGGATCCACATTGAGGATGGGTGGTGGAGACAGGTCCCTACATTCATCCATCCCTCCTCCCATCAGCCATCCATCCATTCATCCATCCATCCTTCATCCATCCATTCATCCATCATCCACCCATCCATCCATCCTTCATCCATCCTCGTCCATCCTTCATCCATCCATTCATCCTCCCATCCATCCATCCATCATTCATCCATCCTCCATCCATCCATCATCCATCCATTCATCCATCTGTTCATCCATCCTTCATTCACCCATCATCCATTCATACATCCATCTAGCCTTCATTCATCCATCCATCCATCCATCCATCCATTCATCCATCTGTTCATTCATCCATCATCCATCCATTCATCCATCCTTCATTCATCCATCATCCATTCATTCATCCATCCAGCCTTCATCCATCCATCCATCATCCATCCATCCATCATCCATCCATCCATCCTTCATTCATCTATCATCCATTCATTCATCCATCCAGCCTTCATCCACCCATCCATCCATCCATCCTTCATCCATCCATTCATCCATGCTTCATCCATCCATTCATCCATGCTTCATCCATCCATTCATCCTTCCATTTATTCATGATCTATTATTCATTCACTCATTAAATATTTTGATGAAGTCACATCACATCCTCCGTTGATTTTTTATCAATTCAACCACACACTTTTCAAAATATAAAGAATAAACAATTTAAGAAGTGAAGCTGATTTCAGCATCCTCTTCCACTTAGTAAGCACACATCCCAGAAGGAGAAGAAAATGAGACATAAGTCAGTTCCCATGTCCAAGGCACCTCACAGCTGGGTGAGGGTTGAGCCACCAATTTTGTCTGAGGTTCAGTCAGATACCATGATCTTCTTCTAAGCCTGGATATGCCCACTAAATTACATATATATAATGCACATCTATGTAGCACATACTGTATGCTAGGCATCACTCAGTGTTTACTAACCTGCAAAGTGGATGTGTTATCATCCTCATTTTATAGATATCGAAGTTAAGGCACAGAGAAGTTAAGTCACTTGCCCAAGGTCATACAGCTAAAGTGGTGGAGCTGGGATTGGAATGCAAATAATCTTGCTCCAGATTCCAGGCTTTAAGCCTGTTTCCCAGTAGACTGCTCTTCCATGGGTAATTTGACTGGACCTTGCTGGCTTTGCCAAAAGGAGAAGGGGTCCCTACTACAAACACAACTGGTTCCAAGATCTGGATAAAGCAAATTATTAGACTCTCCCCTGGAACATCTAGTAGGAATCCAGCCCTGCTCATACCTTGGTATTAGCCCATGAGACCCATTTAGTACATTTGTTTTAAGTTCTAAAATTTTCCTCTTTTCACCAAGATGGCACCGAAAGCTAAGAAGGAAGCTCCTGCCCCTCCCAAAGCTGAAGCAAAAGCAAAAGCTTTGAAGGCCAAGAAGGCAGTGCTGAAGAGTGTCCACAGCCATAAAAAGAAGAAGATCCGCACATCACCAACCTTCCGGCGACCCAAGACGTTGCGGCTCCAGAGGCAGCCCAAATATCCTCGGAAGAGCGCCCCCAGGAGAAACAAGCTTGACCAATATGCCATCATTAAGTTCCCCCTGACCACTGAGTCAGCCATGAAGAAGATTGAAGACAACAACACACTTGTGTTCATTGTGGATGTCAAGGCCAACAAACACCAGATCAAACAAGCTGTAAAGAAGCTCTATGACATTGATGTGGCCAAGGTTAACACCCTGATTAGGCCTGATGGAGAGAAGAAGGTGTACGTTCGACTGGCTCCTGATTATGATGCTTTGGATGTTGCCAACAAAATTGGGATCATCTAAACAGAGTCCAGCTGTCTAATTCTAAATATAACCCCCCTTTTTTTTCAAAAAAATAAAATAAAATAAAATTTTCATTTTCTTTTTTATGTATTTTATTTATTGGCCAAGACTTGCATTTTTCTATTTATTTATTTATTTTTATTTTTATGGACTGCATTTTGATTCATTGTACACAAATGGGGTACATTATTTCATTTCTACGGTTGTGCACGATATAGATTCACACCATTCGTGTGATCATACATGTACATAGGGTAATGATGTCTGTCTCATTCCACCGACTTTCATACCCCCGCCCCTCCTCCCTCTCATTTCCCTCTACATGATCTAAAGTTCCTCCATTCTTCTCTCACACCCCCACCCCCATTATGAATCATCATCCACTTATCAGGGGAAACAGGCCAGCCCACCACCACATTTAGTACTTCTGAACTTTCAAACTGTAAGATACGAAACTCATGTTGTTTTAGCCACAAAGTCTGTGATAATTTACTACAGCAGCAATTGCACAAATAGTTTAAAAATAACTATCAAGACTCTGGATAATTAGGGGAACATCAGAACAGAAACTAGTTTATGTGCTGAATATACAATTTGCAAGAAGTGCTTTGTGATTTTAAATATCATGAAGATCATGTGATTGTCATGACGGAGCATGCTATTAAGAGTGTCTTCTGAAAAATACTCCAGTGATGTTGTGAACGAGTTCACTTTTTAAGTTAATGAACCCCAACACTTTGTGTTTTACGTTGCCTGGAGAAAGGTTCTAAACTCAGGTGGTCCCAAGCTCGTCTTGCCCACGTGAATTTCACTGGCTGAGGTGTTATCACTGTGTTTCCTGTCCCAGGGTCTCCTGTGTGACCCCTCCTGGGTGAGGGGCATGGATACCTGGGAGTCTTTGCTGCCCAGGACAGTCCTGTGCCCCTCAAAGGGTCTCACGTCTCAGATCTGCACTGGCTGAATGTTGACGGTACTCCCAAATCATGACAAAATGCTCCCATGAGTTTCAAAACGTGTCCTGAAGGCTAGCAACACCCCCATGCACACCTCCACCCGGCTGAAGAACACCACTGTGAAGTTTTAGTAAGGAAGAAGTAGGGGCTGGGGTGCAGCTCAATGGTAGGACATGCACCTAGCACGTAGGCGGCCCTGGGTTCCGCCCAGAAAATAAGGAAGTGGCGTGACCAGCTGGGGCAGAGATGATGAGCAGGGAGGGGTCAGAGGCTGTCTAGTCCCTTCCTGCTACTATTGGCCACATATCTTCACCTGGGTGATTTATAAACAACAGAAATGGGCCGGGCGCAGTGGCACACGCCTGTCATCCCAGCAATTCTGGAGACCGAGGTAGGAGGATCACAAGTTCAAAGGCAGCCTCAGCAACTTAGCGAGGCCCTAAGCAACTCAGCAAGACCCTGTCTCTAAATAAAATATAAAAAAGGGATGGGGATGTGGTTCAGAGGTTGAGTGCCCCTGGGTTCAATCCCTGGTACAGACAAACCAACAAAAAACAGAGGTGTATTACCCATAGCTCTGGAGGCCTGGAGGTCCAAGATCAAGGTGCCAACAGAGCCAGTGGGCGAAGCCCCCATCCTCATAAATGATACCTTCTACCTGTCCCCACATGGTGGAAGGGGTGGCCAGGCTCCCTCCAGCCTCCTTTGCAAGGGCGCTAATCCCATTCACGAGGGCCCCACGCCTATGAGCTAATCACCGACCAAGGTCTCACCTCCTATTGGGATTTAGGTTTCAACATGTGAGTTTTTGGGGGAGCGCAAACATTCAGACCACAGCAGAGGGAGAGGGTGGGGGAAACACAGGATCAGAACCGACAGGACTCAGTAATTGACGGGTTATCGAGGGAGGAGAGCTGGGGAACAATTGCCTGTCCGGTACCAGGACGGCGTGGTACCAGAACGGGATGTCACGGGTCCTTGGAGCAGAGCTTCTCATCTGCAACCGCTTGGCACTTGGGACCCGATGATTCTTCGCTGTGGGGTGGTCCCCTGTGCATTGCAGCATGTTGACCAGGACCCCTGGTCTCCACCCACCAGACGCCGGTGGAGCCCTCCCCCAAGTTGCGATAGCCAAAATGTTCCCTGGGGTGCAAAATGGACCTCTGTGGGGACCACCTGGCAGAGGCTTACAGGAGGAGCTGAATGTCCACTTAGAGATGATGCCCCGTGGGGCCCTCAGTGACTGTAAGCTCCCTTGTCAAGCCCAGTGTGGCCTTGAACTTCTGGACAGCAGCTGGGCCTTGCTCCTCTCCTGAGAGAATGCTCACAAGCTACGTGGACTGGGAGGTGGTGGCCCTCTCCCAGGAGGAGACCCATGCAGCGTTTAATGGGAGGAAAGATGGAGGGAAGGGAGCAAGGAAGGAGAAAGAAGGGAAGACAGACTTGCGAGGATTGGACCGTTGCTCCTCCATGATCTCTTATCTCCCACGATGCAGGCATGAACAGCAGAAGCCAAAATCCCACCCCCGCTCTCCTCACCTGTCTCAGCCAGGTCGAGGTTAGATCACTGGCATCGGTACAATGAATGCTAAGAATGTCACCTGCCCCAGACTCCCCTGTGTGATGCACAGACCTCAGGTCTTTGTGGGAGAAGGGAGGGAGGGAGGGAGGCTTGGAGCTGGAGACTCCTTGTGGCACCGGGGTGGAGTTTCCTAAAGAGGTTCCCTCGCTGAAAGGCAGGCTTGGAGGGGGACAGGGGGTTAGAGCCCTGGAGGATATCTCAAAGGGGAAAGCCCTCCTTAGGTAGGTAATGTTCTTGCCACCTTTATAAGTGAGGAAGTTGTGACTCAGAAAGGTTTAGGGAGACATCCAAAGTCACACAGCTGATGAGCGGTGAAGTGAGTCTCAAATCCAGATCTTTCTGATTTCAGAGTCTGCACGCTGGAACACTTCAACCTGCTGCTTCCAAAACAGGGGGACTTTGAGGAAGATGAGGACAGGGAGCAGCTCAGGGCTGCAAATGGAGAGGGGGTTCCAGAACACCCCAGGTCTGGAAGGAAGGAAGGAAAGGGAAGGAGAGACAGCGGCTGCAGGGAGCCAGCCCTCCCTGTCCCCAGCCCCACCCCCACGCCCCTTGCAGCCCGCGGCCCGCCAGGCACCGAGCGCGGTGGGAGCGGCTCGCTGCAGATAAACAAGTTATTCATCACCGCGTTGGGGCCGCAGCAGCCGGGGGAGGCTGGCACCGCTTCCAGGCCTTCCTGAGTCCAGGGAAGTGGGGCCCTGCCAGGGGTGCGGAGGGATCGGCTGCATCTTCGCGGCGGGAACAGGAGCATCCGTGGACCAGAGACGCTACCGGCTCCCAGCCCCTGCCTCATCCAGCACCGCCGGAAGTAGAGTAGGATCGGCAATGAACTTGGGCGCCAGGGCACTCCCTCTGTGCCCTCCTACTACACCCTGGTCTGTTGCACCTCCAGCGAGCTGGCTTCAGGAGCCGGCTGTGTCCCAGTGAACTCCAGAGGTGGGATTTGAACCCAGGTCCTGTGTGGCAGCTTGTCAGGGTGCCATGCCTGGTCTGGCTGCCTTTCCTCCCTTCCTCTAGCGCTCTCTCCTTCCCTCTCTGTTTCTTCTCCACAAACATTTGTTAGGCACGCAACTAAATGTATACCAGGCTCTGTGCAAGGTCTGGGAAACTCAATGGAACATTTATTAAGCACTAGCTGTTTGCCAGGCTCAGTGGGAGGCCCTGGAGTCTCAGTAGAATAAACATTTATTGGGCACCAGCTGTGCACCAGACTGTGTGCGAAGCCCTGGAGACTAAGTAGGGCAACCAATTATTAGGCCTTAGCTGTGTTTCAAACTGTTAGTGGAACAAGCATTTATTAGGCACCAGCTGTGTGCCAAACTCTATCCTTGGCATGGAGGATAAAGCAGGGAGACAGTCAGCTCCGCCCCCATCCATTTTCACCCCAAGCCCATGTACCCAGGACATTGGGGTGAAATGACCCCAAGCACCTTTTGCACCTTGTCCCATGATCCCTTGCAGCCTCAGGAGGGCCATGCTCCTCTTGTGAGGGACCCTGAAGGGAGGGTTAAGGGCAACCCGGGTTGTGACAAAGGCTTTGTTTGCAGTGGACTGCTGGGCCCTTGAGGTTGCCTGCTGGCCCGAGCACAAAAGGAAGCTCAGTCACGCAGGGACAGCCCGCAGCCCTTCCTTTTGACCTTTTGTGTGATTTGCTGTGGTGGATGTGAAAATTTTCCACACCGCAGTGTGTGGGAAACAGGTTCCCAGGCCACGGGCCACAGGGGGGCTGGGGCTTCGATGTCCTCACTGCATTTCCTGTCCCGGGGTCTCCTGTGTGACCCCTCCTGGGTGAGGGACTCTGAAGCATCTCATACTGAGTGAAAAAGGGAGGAAACACACAGAACAATACTTACAGCTTGACGCCGTCTGTGTATGTGCACAGACGGGGACACACACACACACACACACAGGTGTGCCAGGATGCCGGTGTGTTTGCCACCTTAGAGGGAAAGGCAGGAGGCGGCCAGGGAGGGAGGGGGAGAGAGAGAAACGAAAGTTCCCTGCACGGACCAAAGGTGACAGCCACTATCTCACTCTAAATTTTAATTATGGGTAAAAGACTGCCCAGGAAATAGATGTGACAAGTGTAAACACTTTAGAACGTCACTGCCCCAGCTCATCCTACCCAGCTCGACTTCCTCTCAGCTCTGTGATCTTGAGCCAATAACCTCCCTGAGGCTCAGTTTCCCCATCTATAAAATGGGGATGATAACCAGACGTAGGTTGGTTAAAAGCAGCACGCAAGTCCATTCTATTACATACTTAGGTGCACAATACTTGATCTGTCCCCATCCAGGGCCTTTGTGGTCGGGCAGGCCCTGGCCACTTACGTGCATGAATCTCATTTGACACAGCTCTCCGAAGAGCTCAGGTGTCTGATGAACCCCATTGAACAGATGAATCTAAGAACAGGTCACTGGTAAGCGACTGACCTGGGCTCCCACCCAGGTTGGACTCAGAGCGCCTAACCACCCTGAGACATGTGAAGATTCCAGACGTGATAGCAAGGCCTGCAGGGCCAGCAGCCTGCAGTCCGTTCCTCCCACCGCTTCATGGAGGGCTGCAGGGGAAGCCCTGCCCACTCCACCATCACAAGCTGGGCCTTTGGTCCGAGTCTAGAGGCCTCAGGCAGAGGCAGCCCGACCAGAAGGAGAAGGTCAGTTCTATTGAGGCAGAGAGGGCTGCCAGGACCTCCAGGTTCAGAAGGAAGGCGCTAGAACAGCCCCTCTGGCTTCCTGAGCAGGTGACACATGGCCCCCCTTAGGAACTGGTCTCCAGAACAAGGCCAAGAGCCGGACAGCAGGACTTTGGGCTGGCTTATCCCCAGCAGCTCCGGTAATTCAGAAATGAATTCGTGGTGCAGCAGGACAAGCCAGCTTCCCCTCTAAGGTCCACACAAGGGAGCAGGCATGCCCGTGAGTGCAGGGGACTCAGCTGAGCCTCCTCCTCACTCACTTCGCCCCTCAGGGATGACCTGCCTCCTGATTCCTGGAGTGAATAGAAGTCACAAGAGCTCCTTCTGAGCCCAGACCTGTCTGTCCAGCGCCAGCGCGGCATGGCTCCCGATGCGCCCAGAGCATCTCAGAGCTAACGTGTGCAGTGAAGACCATGCTCTTGGCAGCAAGTGGGTGCTGCTCGCGCTCTTCCTGTCTCGCTGACAGGCAACATCATCCTTCAGCGGCTCACACGGGCCATGCGCCATCCTCCTGTCATTCATTCATTCACTCGTTCATTCATTCATTCAAGTGGCCTGGGAGCAGCTGTCCACGTTGGGCGCTGCATCGAAGCTCCAGAGATGCCATGGAGCGTGAGCGTATTGAAGCTCCTAACACTCCTGTGACTGGGGATCGGGGCTTCCCAGCTCCCTGCTCCTGAATCGTAGCCCGAATCCGTTCACTTGCCCTCGCCTTGACTTGTATGGCCCTCGTCCAGGCTGCGATCAGTCTGTCCAGCCTAGAGCAAGGACGCTCTTCCTACCTCAGGCCACCTTTGCTTCCTGTCCATCCACACCCCCTGCGGAAGCCGGAGAGATCCTTGAACACAAACCCGATCAAATTATCCGCTTGCTCAAAACATCTCCTTGCCCACCGTGTGTCTGCTGCATCCCCCGCCTACAGCATGCTGTCCTTCCTTCTCTTCCTCGAAGGCAATTTCTGGCCTCAGGGTCCTGGTCCTTCCGTTCCCTCTGCCTGGGATGCCCTTCCCTAGTCTCTTTGCCTGACAAGCTCCTCCTCATCCCTGGGACATCAGCCATCCCCTTTTGGAGGATGAACGCATCCCCCAAACAGCCTTCTCTTGGCCCCAATCTCGATTGGCTCCTTGAGTTGTTGGCTTTTGCAGCCAACATGACTCCCCGTGGCAGTTCAGTCACACCCAATGGCTCGTCCACAGGATCCTGTCTTTCCACCAGTCTCCACCATGCTCTAAGTTCTGCGAAGGCAGGGACCGTGTCTGCCTCCCTCTCCCAAGAAGGAGATGGCATTTTTCAAAGTCCTATCTGCAGGATTCCCTTTGGGGCAAGGAATAATCCATGGGCGACAGCTGCGACAGCTTCTCAGCAGAACCCCACTCCCAAAGCCTGGGGCCTGCACACGCGCTCACGGCCACCGGCCCAGCTTTGCCTCTTACTACCTGTGTTTCCCTGGGCAGGTGGCTTCAGGGCCCTTAGGCCTGTCTGTGATCCAAGGGACCCGGTCTGGCTTGCTGGCTGACTGTGTCAGGCAGAGGAGACCCAGGAGGTAAAGCTGGTTGATCGAGTCTGGCATGCCTGCTGCCAAACCACATTTGCTTGTATGTAACAGCAGCTGTGGGCGGACCATGCCCCACCAGCTTTTTTGTGGCTTAAGTGGCTATATTCTCTTTCATTATCTCTCTGGGTCCTCCACCACCACACCTGTAGGCTGGGCCTGGATGAAGCTCACATTCTTATTCGACAGGTAAGGAACCACAGGCTCCATGTGGTCGAAAGTCCCTGAACTGACTGAGCTCTGACTCACAGGAGGTGCCTCCAGCTGCCAACCCACCCGCCCAGCTCCAGTCCCCGAGCCGCACGCTGTTTGCCTGTGCTGGACAAGTTTTCTCTGCAGACAGAGGCTGCAGCCCAGGGTTCTCAGCTGGAACATTTCTGCCCGCGCCGTCTCCCTGCCCCCAGACCGACCGGGGACCTGAGTTGGTGTCTGCTGCCAGGAGCCGGGCATCTTACCTTATTCCAGATGCAGGCTCAGCGGCTGGGGACTTCGGAGGCAGAAGGAGGCGGAGATGCCTATAAGAAGAGAGAACCCTTGGTCTCCTCTCCCTTTGCAGCCGAGAGTGTCAGAGGACCCCCGTTCCTGGGCTCCTGCTGCTCAGAGAATCTCCACACAGGTCAAACTCCAAACTCCAACCTCAGCTGCAGTGAGGATTAAAGGAAGCGTGAATGATCTCCCCGGAACCCTTGAACTCCGGGCAGGCCCCTGTGGGAAGGTGGCCGGCCCTGTTCTCTGCCTCCGCCAGGAAGCTCACCTGGCAGGGGGCCCATGGATGGGAGGGGTGGGGGAGACTCTGGAGCTGGGGACACAGTCCTGCCTCACTCACCCACTCTTCCACTGTCCCGCCTTCACGCTGGGAGAGGGCAGGCTTGGGACAGCTGGAAGAGGGGGGAGGAGAGATGCTAGTGGGGGCGGGGTGGGGGTGCAGGGGATAAAGGGAAAGTGCTCAGGAGGGACTTTTGCATCCACAGACAGCAGGGGCCTCAGCAGCAACAGGAAAGACGGGATTGTTCAGCCCTTTCTGCACCAAGGCAGGGCAGAGATGAAGCATCCGGAGCCCAGGGAAACTGTCCAAGCCACGTCCAGCAACCCATGCACTGACTGCCAAAGACCCAGGAAAAGTATTGCAAATGTCTTTGCTGCAGGCTCAGGGCCTTCCAAACATTTTAAATTAGTTACTAGCATTTACAGAGCCAAATGACTTAAAACTCATTTCTGAATTTCCCACATTCTTGAATCATCTGAAAATCTGGCCATACCAGGCACACACAGGGCAGCTGCTATTACCACCTCTTGCTCCATCACCTGTCCTGCCTGGACCCTGTGGGAGAGGAATGCCACCTCTGTCCTGGCAGTGAGTAGCCCAGAAACAACAGGAAAAGATAGCCTGTGTGCAATGGCGCAGAGCTGTGTTCCAAGTGCTTGGTGTATCTTTACTTGTCTTTCCAACCACCCTGTAAGACAGGGCCTATTATCATCTGCATTTTTGCTGATGAGGAAACAGGTGGAGAAAAGCAAGAAACTGGACCAAGCTCCGCCCCCTAGTAGGTGTGGTGGGGCGTGGCTTAGAGATGCATCCAGCTGGACAGAGAGCAGTCCGGTGAGCAGAGACCTGCCGCTGGGTTAAACTCTAATCAGGGCCCAGGAAACCTGCCAGGAGACAAGGAGGTCTCCAAAGAGTGTGGTCAGGCAGTAGATGGAGAGGGGCTGGCCACTCCCCTGTCTCCAGTCTTGGGAGTGAGCTTGGCTGCAAAGGGCATGCACCCCACCCTAGTCCCCCTGCTTGCAGGCCTCCACCGTGTCCTGGCCCGCTGCCGCTGAGGAATGTGTAATAAAATGCCCCCAACCTCTCCACGGAATACTCCGAGTTCTTTCTTTGGGATTAGAAAACAGTACGTTGGGACCTTTGCAGACCTGGGGTTGAGCAGTTGGCTCAGGATCCCAGAAGGAAGCTTGTCGAGTTGACCCCAGCATCGGGAAAGGACGTGGAGCCTGCAGGGGGAAATCCCGGGCTGGCTGCAGCCTCCATGTGGTTGGAGGCGGCTTCCCTATGGGAGGGGTGGGGACTACCATGTTATCACGGGGACGCCCTGAAAATGTAAAGAGGTGCTCACGCAAGCATTGGAAGCGGCAACCAAAGTAGTCCTGGTACAGCGGAAGGAAAGGTGCCCCTGCAGCGGCCACAGGGACCCTGCAGTGTGCATAGCCGGTAGCCACAGACCGGGAGCCAGCCACTCGGGCTCAGCTCTGCAGAGTACAGCAAGAGTGGGCCTCAGTAGCCGCTCACCCTGCTTTATGACAGTGGCTTCGTGCCAAAGCCACAGGTGGGAGTGTGGGGTCCTTGCCAGGGCTGGACAGTAGGATATTTACTCCTGGGATAACGAATGCGGGACTACACACTGCCCCTCCGTCCATTTATGGTGCCCTGGTATCAATATCATTCCCAGCATGCAGCCCAACTGATCGCAGATCTAGGGCAGACAGAAAGTTCCAGTCGTCCATAAAACCCAGCCCAAAGTGGAAGGGCCTCTCCAAGTCTCTTACAGACAGATGTGGGTAGGCTTAATAGCAGCAGTGAATGGAAGGAAAATAAACAATTTAATGCCACTCTGCCCAAAGACAAGAGGTTTCAACCATGATCTTTCAATAAGAAAATAAAAAAGGCTATCAGAAAAGGAGAATGAACTCCGACTCCAAAAAGAGACAGAGACAGGCTGGGTGTGGTGACACATACCTGTGATCCCAGCAGCTGGGGAGGCTGAGGCAGGAGGATCCTGTTTGAGGCCAGCTTCAGCCACTTAGTGAGGCCCTAAACAACTTAGCAAGACCTGGTTTCAAAATAAAGAGTAAAAAGGGCTGGGGATGTGGCTCAGTGGTTAAGCACCCTGGGTTCAATCCTTGGAACCAAAAAAAAAAAAAAAAAAAAAAAAAAAAAAAAAAGAGGGAGAGAAAGATCGAGACAAGCCTCTCTTTTTAGGAGATGTAATGAAAGCAGGTTTCTCCTTTGAGGAGTCTTTGCGCCCTTGGTTGTGGGACAACCAGAGGAAAAGCCAAGGTTCAGGGGTCCAAGCCTGTCTCTGGACCTGAGGCCATAGACAGAACTGGCAATCCATTGGTCTTCAAAAAGCATTCAGAGAGTAGCTGCTCTTGATGGACATGGGGGGAGACAGTGAGTCTGAGCCCTGACGTTGACTCTCAGGATTGGACGGCCGCCACCCACCTGTACCCGCGTTCCTAGCCCCCATCCTGCATCTAGATAGGTGCTGGCGTCTTGTGGGGCAAATGCCTACAAGCTCCACGGGAGAGGTCCCTGGGGATCAAGTGTGCAGGTCAGCCTTCAAGTCAGCATGAAGGGGCAGCCAAGGAGCCTCGCCTGCTGCCTACTCAACTGTTGCCACCAAACAGTGTCGGCTCCCTGGTGACCGTGGGGAGATAAGAGAGACTGCATGTGAACTGACTCACATAAAAAGAATTCGCCCAACCCACAGTCCTTTAATCTCCGGTGTGGCCCTGAGAAACCAGGAAGGAACCTGCAGGGATTCACATAAGGCCATTTGCCACTTCAAGCAGCGCAGCTGACATTGTCCAGGAAGGAGCTCAGGCCCCGCCCCAGCACAGCCTCCTCGGCTCGGCCCCAGCATGAGCACCCGCCTGCCTGCACGTGGGGAGGGATAGCAAAGGCTTTACTTCCAGGACATCTCCATGGCCCCACTGTGCGTCACGGTACAGCAGTGCCAGACTTAGAAACCGGGTCCCGATCTCCAGAGGTCACGCTTCATTTGGTTGGTGACATCCTCCTCACTCCCCAATCCCCTTGGGCACCACTGAGGCAGCTCCAGGCTCCCGACTCACTCGCAAGGGAGAAGAGGGGCCAAAAACCCTGACCAGGTGCAGGGCCCGGGCTCCTGGGTGAGGCTTTTGATACCGTCTGTCGAGCAAGACCAAGGTCACAGCTCAGACTGGGATGGAAGACACCAGACACCTAGGAACCTGTGACATGTGACCATGTCACTCCAGGTGGTGTTGGAGGGGCTTATGCCAGTGGATTAAGGGACATAAGAGCCCATGAGATTTGGGTCACAGTTACGGAAGGGGGCAGGGGAGGGTTCTAGCTTGTTGGGATGACAACCGTGTGCCGCTCACCCTGCTCTTCCAGCCCTGGAGCCCAGCCCCAGAGAAACACCAGCTGATGTACAACTGGCGAAGGTGACGGGCAGCAGAAGCCCTGGGGGGACTGCCACCCAGTCACGTCGCAGGTCGGAGCAGGCATGTCAGAGTCTGTGTGGGCAGCCGAGTCACGCCGGGGACGGCCCGTGAGGGCCCGTGAGGACGTCGCTGCCGCCCACCAGAGCTGTCTTGCCTGCTCTCAGCGCTGTGCATGACAACTGGATGCCACCAAGGGGCACATCAAGCAAGGGACAAACGTCCCTCTTCGATGGCATATAGATGAGCCCATGGCTCCCCTGCTGTCAGAGGGGCCACTGACTTGGTTACAGGCTTGAGGCAGGCCTTCCCCAGCAAGAGAGCCACTAGCCGGGTGAGGCAGCGCACGCCTGAGATCCCAGCTGCTCGGGAGGCTGAGGCGGGAGGATGGTGCGTTCAGGGAGACAAGAAGCTCTCTAAAAGAAGGTGGGAAGCAGGGAACGGAGAGGGGGCTGGCCACTTCCTTCATCTCCCGTCCTTAGGAGAGGATCTGAAGAGCGTGGCCTTGGTTGTAAAGGAATGTGCTCATGAAACACCTGGGGAGATGCCCATCCCACGTGTGCCCCAGCTCGGAGGCACAGAGCGACCCTCCCTCCCTCCACGCCACCCGGGAGCAGAGCAACGCCATGGCCAGCACACTCTACTGAGTCTCCCAAGTTCTACTCCTCCTCCTCCTCCCCCCTCCCTCCCCCTCCTCCCCCCTCCTCCTCCCTACTCCTCCTTCCTCCTCCTCCTCCTCCTCCTCCTCCTCCTCCCTTCTCCTCCTCCTCCTCCTCCTCCCTCCTCCTCCTCCTCCTCCCTCTTCCTCCTCCTTCTCCTTCTCCTTCTTCTTCTCTTCCTTCCTCCTCCTCCTCCTCCTCCTCCTTCAGATTGAGCCCAGGAGCGCCTAACCACTGAGCCACACCCCCAGCCCTTTTTATTTTTTATTTTTAGACAGGGTCTCACTAAGTTGCTTAGGGCCTCGCTAAGTTGCTGAGGCTGGCTTTGAACTTGTGATCCTCCTGCCTGAGCCTCTCAAACCTTCTTCATTATTTTTTATTTAGCTTTTAATTTTTTACAGACTGCATTTTAATTCATTGTACGCAAATGGGGTACATCATTTCGTTTCTATGGTTGTACGTGATGTAGATTCGTACCATTCGTGTAATCATACACGTACATAGGGCAATGATGTCTGTCTCATTCCACCATTTTTCATACTCCCTCCCTCTCATTTGCTTCTAAAGCTCCCCCATTCTTCTCTCACTCCCCACCCCCACCCCCATTATATATCATCCTCCACTTATCAGTTAAAACATTTGGCCTTTGGTTTTTTGGACTCTCTGAAACCTTTTTAAAGACATACTTTCAGGGTTGGGTTGGGGGGAGAGCTCAGTGGTAGAGATTCTTACCTAGTATGCACTGAGGCCCTGGATTCCAGCCCCAGATCTGCAGCAAATAAAGTAAAATAAAAATACAAACACAGCTTCCTTACCCAGGCACATCCAGCATATCCAGTTCTGTTTATAGTAATAACTGAAAAGAGTAAACTCTAAATAGTGAAACAGTCAATTTTCCCAGGTCGCAGGCACGTGTGAGACAGAGTCCCAGCCTCGGTGCAAGGCGACGCAGTTCTTGACTTACTAACTGCCAGCCCTGGTGCAAGTCCCTTCACTCTTCTGAACACCGTTTCCTCTTGTGCGAACAGACGCTTGAATCCTCACTGTGCAAAGGCGTGCTCCTATAGGCCCCCGTTGCAAACAGGTGTTCAGAATGCCCTTTGCAGGGCATTAAATACAGATTAAGTGAGATGCTGCAGGTGAAGAACGTGGCCTGCGTTAGGTGCCTGGTAGATGTTGGCGCCCTCTCTCTCCCTAAGGGAAGTGCTCCCTCAAGCTAACCATGAGTTGCCTGCTTTACATTTGTTGTACTGAGAATTTCTTTCTTCAGAGGCAAAGATGTTCTCTCCACACGAAACCTGCTGTGGAAGCCAGTGGCTGCAGTTTGAATGTTGGTCTCCTCCCCCTCCCCCTCCTCCTCCTCCCTCTCCCCCCTCCTCTCCCTTCTCCCCCTCCTCCCCCTCCCTCCTCCTCCTCTTCTCTCTGATGGCTATCACAAACCTTCATCTGCAGCTGCGGGAGGGTGAGGGGGATGAGAACCTGAGAAGAGAGTCAGGTAGACCCTGGTCCTCATTCCTGCTTCTCTGCCCCCAGCTGTGTGTCTTTGAGTAACTGACTTAAGTGCTCTGAGCCTTGTTAAACAGCTCTGTTAAACAGTAGTGCTGAGCTAGTTTATTGGAAGATTCAGTGAGATAATACATACAGCATGTTTTTTCATAATGCTTAAGGGGTTGTTCTTCTTTCTCCTCTTGTTAGTCCGTAGCTGTTCCAGTGTGATTTTCTAGTGCAACGGGTCCCGTCTTCTACTAACCCAATTGTGAAATAAATCCGTGAGCGCGTGGAAGGGGGCCGCTTTTCTTACCAAGTCATTGGGGGAAATGTTATTTATCTGATGAGCAGTGGGTTTGTTATTGATATTTCAAACTTAGTAAATATTTTAAATGGTTTCTTGATGTAAATTTCTAATCCAGGAGTTTTATTCCACCTAACAAAAGTTCTTTGAGGTCTTTCAGTGTTAGGGGGCTTTAGGCAAAAATAAATAAATAAATAAAATAAAAACTGAGAAACGCTGTTCTGTGCGAATAGGCAGGGGCCCACGCATCTGCCAAAACTCTTGTAAATCAGGCGCACACCTGTCATCCCAGGGACTCAGGAGGCTGAGGCAGGAGGATGGCAAGTTCAGCGACTTTGTGAGACCAAAAAGATCTGGGGGATGTATCTCAGTGGTTCAATCCTAGGACCAAAATTAAAATAATGGGCTGGGGAGATAGCTCAGTCGGTAGAGTGCTTGCCTCGCAAGCACAAGGCCCTGGGTTCGATCCCCAGCACCCAAAAAAAAAAAAAAAAAATTAAAATAGTAACTCTTGTAAATGTTCTGCCTAAACCCAAAGTCACGTGACGTGTGTGAAAAAGGTGTCTTCTGATGGAAGTGGACCTTCCCTGGGAGATGCATTACAGAACCAGGTCTGTCCTTAGCTCTTTGTACCTCATTAAACCTCCCATAGAGGGTCATTCACGAGTCAAGAACTCTTTAAATTGATTACTAAACATTTTGGCAGCAAGTCACCCGTGGCAGAGAGCCTAGAGTTTGGAGGGGGACTTGAAGAAACTTGGAGGTGTTTAGAACAGACCGTATCCCGCAGAAGCCAGCTGCCGGGTCTCCACGTGTTGGAGATGTAACCCTCAAACTCAGGTGTTAAAGTGTTTGGCAGGGGATCGGGTGACGATCCTGCGTCCTCAGGAGTGTGGATTCATGGATTCATGGGCTATGTCCAGCGTGGTTCTGTTATCAAAGCCATGTGGCTAGAGTAGAATGATGATCTAGAAACAAGAGTTATGATTTAAAAAGTGGAAATGAAAAGAACTACCCATGCATACCACTGCAAGTAAGTGACCGTTGTCCACCGAGCCCGTAAACATTGGTGCCCAGGCTGTGAGGTCCCAGGTGATTGGCGCGTGGGTGTTGGAGGAATCCCAAGCCAAGAATTCAACACCAGGAAACTTCTTCCCCACCTCCATCTTCCGATGTGGCACAAAGATGCTGGACTGAACACCAGTGGAATCGAAGAGGCCAAAAGAGGACTCTTACCCTGGGGGAAGGACAGCAGAGAATGAGGAAGTTAGCAATGGTCATGCAACGCGACTTCTGGTCGACCACAAAGGGGCGAGTCCTCATGTATGTCTTCATTTCACCCTGTGGGGCTCTGAAGCTCCCTGGGATTCAGCAGAGAGTCTCCACCAGCAAGAAGGCGTTTACCAGATGTAACCCCTTGACCTTGGACCTCTAGAACCATGAGCTGAATAAACCTTCACGCTTTATAAGTCACCCCGTCTGTGTTATTCAGTTACAGCAACAGAGAATGGTCTAATACACCTGAGGACCCAAACGTGGGCCAGCACAAGTCTGGTTTAAGGCAGCCCAAGTGGCTTACTGACCACACGTTGTCACTGGCATAGGGGATGACTTCCAGCATGGGGCCATGTGTAGGCACCTGGGTTCTGCTTTCAGTGTTTGGTTAAATCCTGTCTGTACCGGCTTTGTGATTTAGGGCAAGTGACCTCGCCTCTTGACCTGCTTCGACCTGTTTGTCAAATAGTTAGGATTGTGCTGAGGATTAAAGGTGGGGACTGGCCAGCACGATCTACCTCTCCCTCTCTTCCTGGATACCAGGTTTCCCTCACTGACCAGCTCTTGTCCATGAAATTCCTGCCCCCTTTGCTTAGGAGGGAGCTGCTGACCCTCACCCTCTCTTTCCACCACTAAAAATGGCCTTGGAGGTGGAATAGGGGGGACACTGGGGCTTCCAGAAGCCTGGGATCCTGAAGGAGCAGAGAAGTCACTGACTTGAAGCCTTCCCAAGACTGTGACGTGAGACCAAATGAACTTCCTTTCTTAAGCCATGTTGTTACTTGTTAAAATGTCACAGACTTTTTTACCCTAAGGCCTTCATGCAAAGCATCTGCCTGCAAAAGCACTGGGTGAAATTTGCAGTTAGGGCCATGCTGTTTTGTTCTGGAAGGACACAGCTCCTCCAGTCCCTCAGCTCCTCCAGTCCCTCAGCTACTCCAGTCCCTCAGCCTAGGAAGATAGATGCAACCTGCTTGACTTTTCATGTAGTCTCCATGACCCAGCTGATGTGTGACCTGAGAAAGCTTTTCTCCCTCCCCAAACTGCCAGAAACTCCTCGTCTGTTAACCCAGGAGGACATAAAACACTCCCTCTCTCATGGGGTAGTGGTGAGGTTTTGGTGAGAGAATCCATGCAAACTCTTGAGCTATATTCCATTAGTGCTAAATAAGTGCATGCCACTGTTTTAATGACTATTTCCAATGTTTCCAGTAGGTACTGCCTTGTAAATTTCCACCTGCTGGAGTTTTTCTGGTTCTTGTTCCCTGGGCATCTCGCAGGTGCTTTGTCCTACCGGGGGAATCTCCTGACAATTAAGATCATCTGGTTGCCAGGAGCAGTGGTGTAGGCCTGTAATCCTAGAGGCTCAGGAGGTTGAGGCAGGAGGATCGAGAGTTCAAGGCCAGCCTCAGCAACTTAGCAAGGCCCTAAGCAACTCAGCCAGAGCCTGTCTCTAAATAAGATACAAAAAAGGGCTGGGGATGTGGCTCAGTGGCTAAGCCACCCTGGGTTCAATCCCCGGTACTAAAACAAACAAACAACAACAAAAACACGAAAACCAAAACCCAGGTGGTTTGCTATTCCGGATCCTTTCCAGTCTCCACAGCCATAGTCTAGACTGGAATAAAGGTAAGAAGGCAGATAGGTGACCCCTGGCCACACCTGGGGGGATTGTCAGTTGCCACACCCCAGACCTTGCAAAGCAGGCTCTGCATTTTAACAAAATCCCCAGGAAAGCCCTGGCAGGAGAAAGTTTGCGCAGAGCTGCCCTAGTACATTGAGTGGCGGGCGCTCGTGTGCGCACCTTTCTGCTATTATGAGCACAGTCACTGTGAACGTCATGGTCAAGGTGCTCTCCGGGAATAGTCTCTCAGGGTCAGCAGAGGGATCCTGGGTCTGTAGAGGATGGAGATTTACAAAAGAGTTTCGTCATCAATGGTTTCTTTGGTTGGTCTGATTTTTTTTTTTTTTTTTTTGTACTGGGTACTGAACCCTGGAACTCTCTACCACCACATCCCCAGCCCTTTTTATTTTGAGACAGAGGTCTTCTTTAATTGCTGAGGCTGGCCTTGCACTTGCAATCCTTCTGCCTCAGCCTCCTGAGTCGCTGGGGTTACAGACATGCGCGTCACCACACCTAACCTGAATTTCAGATTTTGAAGGTTTAAGTAGGATCCTGGTGTCGGGGAAAGCCTGGGAATCTCTTCTTTCCTGAAGCTTCTTTCAGAAAAAGCATCTCAGTGCGCCCCCCAGTGGCTGCTTCCTCTATTTACAGGCAAGAGGGTCCTGGGCCCAAAGACCACACGGCACTCCTGAATGGAAAGCAAACCTCCAGCAAAAGAAGGCTACGCTCTCACCACGGCTGGCTCGGCACCGTTCTGGACTGACAGCTTCCTGCTTCCTTCCCTTCCCTTTGGCTTCTGGCTTTCAGAAACCTGTTTGCTGCCTCTGCCAGGCCTAGCTCCCGGGGTGCGCTCCTGCTCCGCTTGCTGGCGGATGCTAACTGGGGTTTCTGGTTCTCTCTGGGCCCTCGGGGGCACCCACTGCACAACCTCTGGCTCACCCTCTTTCCCCACCTCTGTGTACACCCTTAGCCTAACCAGCTGCCCCCTTGGGTGGGTAAGATGGTTCAGACCCAGCTTCCTTCGGAAGCCCTGCCCTTTAAAGTTCAGAAGTGAAAGTGGGAGCTTTCTGTCCTTGCACGGCCTTGCTGGGCCTCCCGGCTCTCTCACCAACTCTCCCTGCTTGCTCAGCACCTTAGTCTGTTTTCTGTTGCTACAACAAAAAACCAGAGACTGGATAATTTAAAAAGCACACTGGTTTATTAGGCTCACAGTTCTGGAAGCTGAGATCTCCTTGTCACCAGTTTCCAACAGATGCCACCTCCTTTCCTTGCCTTTGATCCTGCGTTTACTGCAGTATCTGCTTGCTCAGGTGTTGAAGTATAGCATCAGAGAAGCCCGCCGAGGCCAGCATATCAAGCAGTCTTTATTTATATTTATTTAAAGCATATTAATACAGACTTCTCCCCAGAAGGGAGAAGGGGGCCATGGCTGATGTTCTAGGGTCCCGAGAAGTGAGCACACCCTACCTTTTTTATAGGTTAGGGTCTCCTTTGTTCTGTGCTCTTCCCCCTTATCTCTCCTTCCTGTCTAGATGACTAGGCCCAGGAGTTGCGGTGACATGGCAAAAAGGTGAGCAGCAGATGGCAGGGGGAGGGACAAAGTGATGCAGGCAGGTAAGGGCCCAGGGGACATTGTTAGCAGCTCCCTGCCGTAGTCCCTGACAAGGGCAGGTAAACTTGGTAATCACTGGGCTCCGGAGATCCTTGGCATTCCATCCTCCCAGGGACAGGCTCCAACTTCCAGAGGCAGGTGGCTCTCATGGCCGCCATTTCCTCGATTGGACCCGACCCCCTACTTCTGCACTACCTGCCGGTCCCCAGTGCTGGCTTCTCCTTCGCCCGTCAGGTTGAAGAGTGGTTCTCAAACATGTGCTCGGCTTGGCTCAGCCAGTGGGCCACGTGTTAGATCTCTTCCCCCGCTCCCAGCCAGAGTGATTCAGGGAGAGGACGAGCAAGTGTCCCGAGGCTGGGTGGTGGGGGCTGGCCCGGAGAGGACGGGGTGACGCCTCAGGCCTGCCAGCTCCGGGCTGGGATAAGGCGTTCTGGTCTCCACTACGGGCTGCAGAGAGCCACTGGGGGGTTGGGACGGAGCCACGGGTGGCGAGTATCACTCTGGACTCTGGATATCAGAGGAACCAGGGGACTTTCTGAGACCACCGTGTCTCCGTTGGGGAAGGCAAAGCGCTGGAGGTCACGGGGCCTTTGGAGGAGGATGGATTCTGCAGAAGCTGGGAGAACAGGAGGCAGATGGTCAACGCAGGCCCATCTGACTCGAAGGTCACATTAACCAATAACCAGCAGCGACTCCCAAGGTCAGAGATGGGCAGGTGGAAGAGCGTTTCCTCAGCCCTGTTCCCTGACCGCGGCGCTCACGGCTTCTGCTCTTTCTACCTGTGGTGCCGACGGTCATTACCTGGAAGCTTCTTTATATTTGGTTCACTTCAAAAGCAAAACTCAAATCTATTTTTTTAAGAGGGAAACTTAGTAAACAGTACTGTCTGTTGTATCTAGCAGGGGTGAGAAAAACCAACCCACTAAAACCAGACAATGTTACTAAATGAAAAATTAAAAATAGGCCGGGTGTGGTGGCACACGCCTGTGAATCCCAGCAGCTCGGGAGGCTGAGGCAGGAGGATCACAAGTTTGAGGCCAGTCTCAGCAACTTAGTGAGGCCCTAAATATCTTAGCAAGATCCTGTCTCAAAATTAAAAATGAGGGGCTGGGGATGTAGCTCAGTGGTTAAGCGCCCCTGGTTCAATCCCCAGTACCAAAATTAATATTTAATTTAATTTAAAACAACCTAATTTAATTAAATAAAAAACAAAAGACAAATAAATCCCCCAAATCCTCCAATACCTCCAAGTAAGTTCCCAAAGAGAACAGGTCTTTTGATGCTTCTGCAATAAGGGCCCACGGTATGGCTAGTACTCAGAATCTTTAACTTCAATGCTTGAAAAACCTAATTTTAATCCTTTACTGGTATTTCAATGGGAAAACGTTTTGAAATAGAGATTGAAGGGAAACAGTGACCATAGAATATGCACATGAATGGCAGAGAAGCCCCCAGTCCAGCTTCGGGAAGCCAGGGGTCACTGCTGAGCGCTGGGGACTAAGGGTCTGGCCACGCAAACCCCACCCACCACAGCATGCTGGTCTCGGGGGGCCTTGGGGCCACTTTGTCTTTTTTTTTCTCCGTTAACTTGCTACTTACTCCATTGCCAGTATGCACATGTATGCACATGCAATCTGTTTTTAACCTCAGTTACCTTTAGAAACCTGGAAATCAGAAGCCCTGGCATTGGGTCCAACAGCTGCGTTACAAATATCTACTGTATCAAAAAGGCTAAGAGCTTGGTTTACACTTATTTTTTTTATTCCATTAGTATTAATTTTATGTTTTTATATACCAGTTAAAATAAATAAATTAATATTTTAAAGTATTAAGACACAAATATGCACAAAAAAAAAACAAACTACAAAGACACCAGAATATAGGCATCTACAAGCCAAGAAGAGAGGCCTCGGAAGAAATCAGTCTTGCCAAACCTTTGATCTCGGATGCCAAGCTTCCAGAATTATGAGAAAACAAATTTCTGTTACTTAAGCTACCTATTCTGGGGTTTTGTTAGAGTCCTAGCACACTAATGATTTCATTTTCAATTGTTTATTGACTGCCTATAGAAACTCACTTCTTAGTTTTAGGAGCTTTCTTAAAGATTCTTTGGGATTTTCTACATAGGAAAAAAACCTATGGCCATATCAACAGATACAGGAAAACAATTTGACAAAATTCAAATCCATTCATTATTAAAAACTCTCAAAAATTGAGGAATATCACGAACACCCTCAACTTGAGAATATTTTACAAAGTTTCTTACATCCAGCATCATACTGAATGGTGAAAGACTGAATATTTTAAGATTGGAAACAAGGAAAGGATTCCACTTTTTTCATTCTTCTTCTCCATTATACTGGAAGTCTTAGGCCATTAAAATAGAAAGAACAAGAAATAAAAAGCATGTCAATTGGAAAAGTAAAAATAAAAATAAAAGAGTCTGTATCTGCAGGTAACTTGTCTATGTAGAAAATCCCAAAGAGTCTTTTTGTTTCTTAAACGTAGTTTTTAGTTGGAGGTGGACACGAGAGCTTTGTTTGATTTTTATGTCATGCTGAGGATTGAATCCAGGGCTTTCCCCATGCTAGGGGAGCGCTCTTCCACTGAGCCACAACCCCAGCCCCTGGATTGATTGAAATTTTTACGGGGTCATTGCAGATTCACATGCAGCTATAAGAAATAAGACATAGAACTCTGTACTCATAAATTGCCCTGCGAAGTAACATCTTGCAAAACTATCTTTGTACAAAATCACTACTAGGATTTGACACCCACCGACCTTGTTCAGATGGCTTTGGTTTTACTTGCTCTGGTGTGTGTGCACGTTTGTGTGTGTGTGTGTACACACGCAGGTTCCCAGGGTCATTACAGCAGTGGAGACACTGCACAGTTCCATCAGAAGGATCCCTCAGGGAGCCAGTGAATCTGGGTGCCCAGGACAGGCTGGGATACCACAGAGAATAAGCCCACAGGGCCTTATTCTGTTAACTGTTGCTCTAGTTGCAGGGACAGACAAAAAGCAGGAAAACCCTGTGATGCAGATTGCAATCCATGCTATTAAAAAAAATAAATAAAGGTCTTAAACATGTTGGTGCCTAAAGAAATTAGCGTCCGGGGTGGGGCCAGAGCACACGGACCTTTCCAAGGCTGCCAGGGGTTTGCAGGGCCTGACGGGCCTCTTTCCTCCTCCAGCTGGTCCTTGTCTTGCCGGGGTCCCTGGTCCCAGGCCTTTCCCAGCCCTGGCTGTTCTCGGTGTCTGCTCAAGCCCCCGCCCTCAGGACTGTGGGGTGTACACCCAGTGCTCAGGGCCATCTTTGGTGGGTTCTGAGCGGCCAGGTGACCAGGACTACCTCCCAGCTTATTGTCTTCACACACTGGGGCAGGGCGGCCTCCCTGGCCCCGTGGTGAGGGGGATTAGACCGTGAACCTTGGCAGCTGCCCGGCCACCTCAGGCGGGAAGGCTCTGCCTGGCGAAGGCACGCCTCTGACCTCTCCGGAGCGCCTCCTAGTCTCCCTTTAAGCTTTGCCAGCCAGGTCTCCATCCAGAATGTTCTGTTTCTTTTATAGCTTTTGTATTTGAAGAAAGCAGCATTGATTTTTCTGTAAAGGTTAATGACATCAACTTTCCTTGACTTTAAAAAACAACAAAACCAATAGAAACCCAGGTGACTTGGGATAAGGTCACATGGTGACAAAGTCTATGAACCTGATGCAGGTCTGCAGACTGCTCCAGTGCTGCTGTCATTTGGTGGTGGCTGTTTACAGCACCCCCGTCTGCTGAGAGATAGGCCTTGCTACAGCTTTACCCAGCGGGCCACCATCATTAGGCAGCACAGGGGCGTCCTGGTCTCTGGGGACTTGGGTAGGGCCCACAAGGCTGACTCGGCCAGCAGGGAGGTCTCTGGTTCCTCCGCCAGAGCTCAGTAACTCTGAGCCAGCCCTTGTTCGTCAGCATCTGGGATGAAGCTTTTGAGCTCTGCTTCTTAAAGCAGGGGTGTGGGTCCTGACTGTACCCTGCTGTGGGGGTGGCTCATCTTTCTGAGGCATCAGAGACTTTTTGAAGAAAAGCAATTTAACTGTCTACTTAAAGCAGTAAGAGCTGGGTGCAGTGGTGCACACAAGCCTGTAATCCCAGTGGCTTGGGAGGCTGAGGCAGGAGGATCACAAGTTTGAGGCCGGCCTCAGCAACTTATTGAGGCTCTAAGCAACTCGGTAAGACCCTGTCTCTAAATAAAAAATAAAAAGGACTGGGGATGTGGCTCAGTGGTTAAGCACCCCTGGGTTCAATCCCTGATACAAAAGGAGAGGGAAGAGAAATCCAGTATTCTGAGATAAAATTTTAACCTAATAATAAAGTTTAAAACTCCACCCCTGGATCCCAAGGGGATCCGCTTCCTCCTCCTCTACTCAGCCTTGGGGAAGTGTCGGTGGACCACTTGAGGAAAGCGGCCCTGAGGTTCCCGTCCGAGGCCAGGCCAGTGTGCTCTCTGACCGAGCACTCGCCTGCAGGGAACCCTCACACCAGGGCCACTCTCCTCCCTCCCGGCAGTCTCTGCAGAGGGCTCTCGAGGTCCGATTGGACTCCCGTCCTGGCTCCTGCTCCGGAACCCCAGCTCTCACATCCAAGGTCTCAGGATCGCAGGGCGAGCCCTGAAGCCAGGTCCGCGGGGCGAGAATGTTCCTGGCCGAACGTCTGGCTCACCTGCTCAGCAGTGTCCGGGCGTCACCCCTCCACCGAGATGCAAACCCCCTTCATCTCAGTCCCCGCCTTCCCGCTGCTGAACCTGAACTGAACCAACTTGCCAAGGGCTTGCCTCCACCCCTGCATCTTTCCCTGCTCGTCCAGCTGCACGGCTGAAGCAGGGGAGGATGCCGACAGGCAACAGCCGTTACTCCTTCCGTGTGTGACAGCGTGGGTGACGAGGACCACAGAGAGCTTGCAAGTCACCTAGCGGCCCAGCTAGGACCCGCGGCCTGGTCACACATCTGTGGCACGTCATGGTCGGAGGGGCCTGCTGTCTCAGGCGGGCTGGGTCTGGGCCGGCCCTCTGGGGAGCGGGGCCCAGTCAGCAAGGCAATGCAGGGCGGCCTCGGACACCCAGAGCTCAGGGCCGCAGAGCCGTGGGCACACAGGAACTGTCCAGGCGGCCATGCTCCTGCAGGATGTGAGTGACTTGGGGGCCAGGGGCCAGGCAAGTCTGGGGGAGATGGTGGCCCAGGCTGGCAGTGGGACAAACTCAGGAAGACCCCGGGGTAACGGTGGCTTGGGGAATAGAGCCGCTGATATTTAAGGATGAGGCAAAGATCAAAACCACTTCAAAGGTTTTTTTTTTTTTTTTTTTTAAATCAAACACTTTATTTCCACATAACAAGCGCAAAAATCTCCCAAACACTTTAACAATACAATGAACGCAGTTATGAAGTCAATTATATTCTACTCAAAGCCCCAAAGGTCATCAGCTTAACGTTAGTTCCAAACATCTCCAGACGTGGTTTTTCAAAGCTACCTTTGGTTTTTGGAAAAACCAGTATGGAAGTCAATACACACTGAATGCACTGAACGACATCTGCTGGGTTAAGGTGTCCAACGACATTGGCTCACACCTGGCAAGCCGGAGCATGTTTCGAGTCGTACGCTGAGATACACACACAGGGTGCGCCCGGGCTCCTGCGGGAGCGAGGGCCGCGAGCGGGAGAGAAGGCCAGGCGGGCGGGCGTCTCTCACTGTGTAACAGAGGTATGGAGTTCGACACTAGCACACGTCAAGTCATTAAGCTTCATGTTCCAAATGGTCTCCTGCTGAGGCTTGAGATGGGCACAAATGGTGGGGAGATGAAGTCACAGAGGAGGTTTTGAGCAACAAGATCCCAAAGATGCTCAGAGAGGGTAGGAAGGAGCGAGCGACAGTTTCCCATTGTTCTCACATTATTTCAGGGTGAAATTGTGGATAAGTTCAGATAAAATGTTCAAATATTTGCTTAGATTTTTAATCAGTTGCTCTATGAGAACCCTCACACACAGCAACTCTGAAATTTTCATTATAAAAAAGAGCCTACAAATAAATCCACAAAAAAGACAATTAATGTTGAGCAGCCAAAAAGTCATGGTTTATTATATCTGAAGAAAGTTCATAATTCAACACAACCGAACTGTACATTTTACAATCACATTCTATTTGTAAACAGTTAAAAGCCACTGACTTCTTTTGCATCTTAGGACACAAACAGTGAGGATCAAGGCAATGAGATGATGGCGAGTTCTGTTCTGTTAAGATTTTTACCCTTGTTTAGTCTCTCTTCTTTGACTAAGCAAGCATTATAATACCATTTGTGGGCAAAAAAGGGGGGAGGAAAGAAATTTAAAAATGATGTAACTCGTTAGTTTGCAACAACATTTAAAATTCTCTTTATACAACAAACAACTCTGTAAGCCCAATACCTTGGTTACAGTATGCATAGTTACTGATTTCGGCTTTAAGGTACGACAGTTAAACGTTAACACAGTCACAAGAGAGCAGAGACATGTAGAGCCACTTGATGGGATTACAAAAATTATTACCTATTGATTATTAGCAAACCATCATCACTAAGAAAAAGACAGCATCTGAAAGCAGAATGTCCAACTCCAGCTTTAAGCATTTTTTTCTTTTTTTTTTTTTTCTTTTTTGGCAGAGAAAAATTCTTTAACAGAGCAATACGTAGTATCAGTGCTAAAAGTTGGGGTGTTTTTTTTTTTTTTTTCCTATAAGAAACTACAAGGAGATTTTTTTTTTCTTTTTTTTCTTTTTTTTTTTTAAACTGGGGAACTGGTTTTCCTGAGAACCATGCTCTTTGATTTAGGACAGGAATAGAAAAACGAAAGAACATGGCCAAATGCTGCTCCTTTTTTCCCAGAGATAGAAAGCATCTTTTAAATCATCCTCCATTTTTTTTTTGTCTTTTAATTTTTTTTAAATGATGGAAGAGTAAACATTTTTTTTCTCAAAAAACAAACAAAAAAATCTGTAAACAAGAAGGTTCAGCATGAGAACCTTCAAAACAAAATGGAAAGCCTATTCAAAGTGCAGGGCCCGTCCTGGGTGGCAGGTGGGCTGCAAGTCACAGCTGTGGCCACAGTTTTTCAAACTGCAGAGCGAAATTCTTTAGTTTTACAACATGAAAAAACTGGTGCAATACTTTCATTAATAATCCTAAGTCAGCATCATAACTTGATCTTTAAACTCCACGATACCACAACAAGGTAGGCAACGTCAAGGCATAGTAGAGAGCGCACACCTTTAAGAACGTCCTTGAGTAAACACTACACTGGAACAGCTGCCCCCCCATATTGCCGATTAGACGGAGAGAACATCATTCAGTGCAAAGGTAAAAGCTCATACATTATCAGCCCAAAAAATGGTTTTGCAAAAAAAAGAAAAAAAGGGGGGAGGAGGGGAGGAGAAAAGTCAGAAGAAAGAAAAGAATGAATCCAAGGCTAAACATGATGAATATACACAAGTGAGCTCATTCTATACGGTCTAGCGTGTATGGCGCTACGTGGGAGTGTAGACAGATACCTTTTCACATTATAATATTGGCCTGCATGATTCAAGTATTCAAACTGATATGTTCTGGGAAAACAAAGGGGAGAATGTGCAGAGAACAGCCGTTCCCACAGGTGCCCTGGCTGCAGGCGCGAGCCCAACTTAGTGCTCCGTTCTTTCGCATCTTGAGGTCACAGTTTGTGAGTCTACACCTACACCCTACATGGACTCTCCACCCCCACCCAGGTGGTCGACAGAAAGAAAAGCGTTAATGGGGGATGGGCTGCTGATTCCCCGGGGGTCGCTGCTGCTTGGGGGACCCCACAGGCTTGTGGAATAATGTGGGGTCCCCCAGAGGGAAGTGCCGTGAAGGTCTCCACAGTTAGTTCCCGACAGCCCAGCACCATTCCAGTGATTGAGATCGGTCCGGCTGGAGAATGAGTGGGAGCAGTCGAGGGAGCCCAGCCGGCTCTGGCTGGACCCGAGGGACTGCCAGCCAGGAGAAGGGGCCAGAGACTGACTTTGTGCAAAGAAGCGACTGATCTCCTCTTCACTGGCAAACTCAGCGAGAATAGTAGTGTTCCCCAGCACGCACCTAGGGGAGAAGGCACAGAGCGTGAGGGCTGCCCTGCGGGCCGCTTCCTGTCGGGGAAGCAGCGCTGGACTCCTAGGAAGGCAGGGGCAGGAGGGCGGGCGGCGCGCCAGCTGTGGGGCAGCAGGAGCTGGCCTGTCTGTCACTCACAGGCAGTGCAAGGGACTTCCAGGTGTTTCTGGAGATGGAGCATCTCACTATGTTGCCTGGGCTGGTCTCAAACCCCTGGGCTCAACTGAGTCCCCTGCTCCAGGGACGTTCTGACTATGCCTGACCCTCCCCCGGGAATCCTGACCCTGGTCCCAGAGAGCCGAGGCTGCGCTGCCCTCTCTCCAGCTCCCCCGCAGCCCGGGGCCCACTCACATGTGCAGAGACTTCTGTGCCTTCACGACCTCTTCTTTTGAACTGTAGCGGACCAGAGCGTTTCCGTGCGGGAGGTTCAGGTGGAATGTGATCAGCGGGCCATGCTGCATGCACAGGGTACGCAGAGTTGAGCCATCGATCTGGAAGAGTGCGAACCACAGTGAGAGGGGTCACGGGCCATCGGGGGTGGCCTCTCTTTCTTGTGGGATACAGTGCCCCCCCCACCTTTACCACCTGCACTGGTCCCAGACCTGTGCCTGTGAGTCCTAGGGCTCCCCGGATTCCAATCCTCAGTAAGTCGTGGTCCCTGCTAAGGCTTCCTCTCTCATCTCCCCACCCTGAGGACAAGACTCATGAGGGCACTGCTTCCAGGCAGACAGGGCGAACCAGGGGCCAAGAAAACTCTAGAACCTAAAAGGGAGAACAGTTTCTCCAAGTGCTGGGGTTCGTGTGGACCCCGCCAAGCAAATGCAGATCCCAGACCCTGGCTCAGCCCCACTTGGTCAGTCTAGGGTGAGATCTAGGAACCCTGATCTTTGGTTGGCTTCCCCGGGACCAGGAAGGCCTGCCGGAGGCACTGAGTCCTGGCTCTTCCCTCTGCCAGGCCCGACTGCCACACTGTCCAGCCCGCTATGGCGCCTCACCTGAGGTGTGAGGTTTTTCAGAACAAGCCAATTTGTTATTCTCCCTGAGCTGCTCTCACCCCAGCTGGAACCTGACCAGGGGGAAAAAAAAAGAAGGACAAGTCAGTTTTCCAAGAAAACAAACGGCTCAAATCACAGCCACTCCAAGATGACCTGGACACCCAGCTTCCTCCTGGTGGTTCAGGGAGATGTCCCCTGCTGGAGCGCTCCTGCCTCAGGTCTCCAGCCTCGGCCGAGGCTTCCCTGGTTTCCGCCCGGCGCGTGCTAACTTCACGCAGCACCGCACTCCCTCCGCAGGGCGGCTTCTGGGGTCACTTTTCATTCCCCTCATCCCACGCCACCATGTTAATTTGCATTTAGTAGCAAAGAATGACCTTTGTTTTTTGAAACTTAACTAGAACTTTCCTCTCCAAAAGCTGAAAGTTTTATTGCAGCCAATCACCTAAGATCACAAGTTACAAATCAGGTCAGAAAATACTAATGAAGTTTTATTGCTCATTTTCAGCTCAGAGATGAGAAGTTTGGTGGAGCTGGGGGCAGGGTGGAATGAAGGATGAGACTCCATTTACTGATAAAACTGCTAGATAGCTGCTTTAGATCTGTGTGGGGGTGCTGGGGACAGGAGGCCAGGAAAGGAGGCCTGCACAAATCAACCACGAATCATTTACAGAAGGAACCCTGTGGCCCAGCAAGTGTGTGTGGTATGTGTGGTGTGGTGTGTGTGTGGTGCGTGTGGTGTGTGGTGTATGTGTGTGTGTGGTGTGTGTGATGTGTGTATGTGTGGTGTGTGTGTGTGGTGTGTGTGTGTGGTGTGTGTGTGGTGTATGTGTGTGGGGTGTGTGTGTGTGTGTGTGGTGTGTGTGGTGTGTGTGTGTGGCGTGTGTGTGTGGTGTGTGTGGTGCGTGTGGTGTGTGGTGTGTGTGTGGTGTGTGTGATGTGTGTATGTGTGGTGTGTGTGTGTGTGTGGTGTGTGTGTGTGGTGTGTGTGTGTGTGGTGTGTGTGTGTGTGTGGTGTGTGTGTGGTGTGTGTGTGATGTGTGTATGTGTGGTGTGTGTGTGTGATGTGTGTATGTGTGGTGTGTGTGTGTATGTGTGGTGTGTGTGTGTGTGTGGTATGTGTGGTGTGGTGTGTGTGTGTGGTACGTGTGGTGTGTGGTGTATGTGTGTGTGGTGTGTGTGTGATGTGTGTGTGATGTGTGTATGTGTGGTGTGTGTGTGTGATGTGTGTGTGTATGTGTGGTGTGTGTGTGTGTGTGGTGTGTGTGTGATGTGTGTGTGTATGTGTGGTGTGTGTGTGTGGTATGTGTGGTGTGGTGTGTGTGTGGTGTGTGTGTGGTGCGTGTGGTGTGTGGTTTATGTGTGTGTGTGGTGTGTGTGATGTGTGTGTGATGTGTGTATGTGTGGTGTGTGTGTGTGATGTGTGTGTGTATGTGTGGTGTGTGTGTGTGTGTGGTATGTGTGGTGTGGTGTGTGTGTGGTGCGTGTGGTGTGTGGTGTATGTGTGTGTGTGGTGTGTGTGATGTGTGTGTGATGTGTGGTGTGTGTGTGTGTGGTGTGTGTGTGTGTGGTGTGTGTGGTGCGTGTGGTGTGTGGTGTGTGTGTGTGGTGTGTGTGTGTGTGGTGTGTGTGGTGTGTGGTGTGTGTGTGTGGTGTGTGTGTGGTGTGTGTATGTGTGGTGTGTGTGGTGTGTGTGTGTGATGTGTGTGTGATGTGTGTGTGGTGTGGTGTGTGTGTGTGTGTGTGTGTGTGGTGTGTGTGTGTGTGTGTCTGTGTGTGGTGTGCTGGGCCTGAACTTGGGGCCTCACATGCCACACGCAGCGCTTGCCAGAGCCCCAGCTCTCCTGAGGTCAGCTCTCAGATGTTCCTGCTCAGGACAGAGGACCCATGTCATCCCACGTACAAGGCGAGCCACGGCAGCAGGCCCCATTCTTCAAGGCCCATGGGCTGCCTGCTGCCCCAGCCCTGCCAAGTAATGGCTGCTGTCTCCGTGGCACAGTCTTATTCTGTAAGCCTGCTGTGAGCAGAAAGAGACCACGTCTTTTAAGAGGTGCTCAGGAGGACTGTGAACAAGATGGACACCCAGTCCTGAACCTCGTCACTGCTGTCTCAGGGTACGTGTTAAGAACCCTGGATCAAGACTTCCGAAGATGGAGTCTGAAGAGGTTCAGGTCTCAGTGAAACTAGACTGCCGAAGCTGGTCAGTGTTCCGCAAAGAAAGCACACGACACCACCTTAGATATTTCATCCTACCTGGGGTATATCTGGCGTCAGAATTTCCCCATCCTCCACCTACACGAAGGGGAGAATTATCCCACGTAGACAAGGGTGGCTTCTGACCAGTCAGTCCCGGAGGTGGGCGGGACGGAGCAGTGATGTTCTTAGGTGGCAAAGGGACCTTCCACAGCTCATGAGCCAGAGAGGTGTTTGTAACTGAACCAGGAGACCATGTCAATTTGGAATCACTATTTCTGGCTACTTTCAAAGAGGGTAGGGAAAAAGCAGAAAGGAATGGAATAGTGTTTGAGAAAAGAATATTTAGATGATGATTCACCTACTGTCCCACAACAAGCAAATATAAACAAGCAAACAAACATCAAGACCCCCCAAATCAGCCAGGCATGGTGGCACAGTGCTATGAGTCCCGTGACTTGGGCAGCTAAGGCAGGAGGATCCCAAGTTCAGGGAAACCTCAGCAACTTAGTGAGACCCTGTCTCAGAGTAGAACATAAAAGCACTGGGAATACACAGCTCAGCAGTAGAGAACCCAGGCTTCAATTCCCAGTGTCAGAGGAAAACAAAACAACAAAACGAAAATCCAAATTAAACTAAACTGCTCAAGAAAAACAAAAAGCCCAAAGGAAACGGCCCCTCCTCTCACTCATTATTTATTTGTTATTGATAGTAATTATACAGTCATGATGTCTGTCTCATTCCACCATCTTTCATACCCTGCCCCTCCTCCCTCTTATTTCCCTCTCCGTAATCTAAAGTTCCTCCGTTCTTCTCTCACCCCACAACCCCCCAACCTCCATTATGTATCATCATCCACTTATCAGGGAAAACATTCGGCCTTTGGTTTTTTGGGATTGGCTTATTTCACTTAGTGTGATATTCTTCAATTCCATCCATTTATCTGCAAATGCCATAATATTATTATTCTTTATGGCTGAATAGTATTCCATTGTGTATATACACTACAGTTTGTTTGACCATTCATCTATTGAAGGACACCTTGGTTGGTTCCACAATCTAGCTATTGTGATTTGAGCTGCTGTGAACATTGATGTGGCTGTGTACACGAATGGTATGAATCTACACTGTGCACATAGAAATGAAAAGTTGTACCCCATTTGTGTACAAGGAATCAAAATGCAGCCTGTAAAAATAAAAAAAATTTTAAAAACTTACCAATATTTGAAGTATAAAAAAATAGTATTATAACCTATGAGACTCTTAGGCCACTGTGTAAAACTGTACTAAATGAAATTAAAACATGAAACACTTTGAACAGCTCTAAAAGTAGCACTATGAACTCTTTCCCCAAATAACCATGAGCAAGCCTGCCGAGACAGTCATACAAATACATTATGAAACTTAGTCAATAACTCATGGGGGGAAAACTACAAAAGAAGCCCCAACTCGGGGAGCTGTCCAGCAGAAATCACGAGCTGCCTGCCTCAGCGATGAGCCCAGGCTGCAAGGAGCTTGCGGATGCTACCTCTACTCCTGGCACGCCTGAGGATCAGAGAGGTAAGTGTTTGCCTATGGGTCCAACATGGAGCCAAGATTCAAATCTAAGACTTTGTTTTGATTAAAAAAAAAAAAAAATCCTGATGTACGCTCAGAGCAGAGCACGATGTGCAGGAATCGGGCACGTAGTAAGCTAAGGCAGGACAGCAAATTCAAGGCCAGCCTCAGCAACTTAGTGAGACCCGTCTCAGAACAAAATAAAGGGGCTGAGGACACAGCTCAGTGTCTCATCCATGGCACCAAATGATAATGGTAACGACAACAATAATGGCGAAGCTATGTGAGGGGCTTCCTATCTTCTGTCAACCCTGCTTCTACCTGACTTAACAAAACACATGCTCACGACTTCAGTGCTTCTAAAAGCGTGGCAGGAAGACTGGTCAGAGCAGCACAGTTCATTCCTGAGTTGCAGCAGAATCAGTGCAAAAACCCAGACTGGGCACCTGTGAACTGTGACAGCAATCTGACACTGCCTTAGCTCTCAAGTGAAGCATCAGTTCTGGGACAATTTGAAATTCATGTTTACCCTCTTACACAAGGATCAGTCCATGAAGTACTGGAAATTAAGATAAAAGGTCCTTCACCACAGACAGCCCAAGAACTGCTGCAGACGACACCAGTCACAGGGCCAGGGTGCGAGGAACTTCCCCAGGGTCATAAAGAGTCTCCTACCCCCAGGCGAAAAGAGGAAGGCATAACAGCAAGGGCCCAGGCAGGGACTCCCTCCTCCCAAGAGCGCGCGGGTGGCGCGGCCCACCTGAAGTGCTTTGTGCTGTACTGCTGAGGGGAACGCTGTAGTTGGAGGCACGAATGGATGACCAGGCACTAGTTGAAGGCAGCGTGGTGTTCAAGGATGAGGACGACCCTACGGAGGGAGAGTCCGATTAGCTGCTAGAGCAGGGACGGGGTCTGAACACAAGTAAAGGCACCTGGAAGTCCAGTGCACCAGGACACCATAAGAAGGAAGGACGCCCAAGGGAGCAGGCGTCTCAGAGACTGCGCCTTCCCGTCGCCTTCAAGAGGGCGCGCCGAAAGCCCAGAACAGGCGCGCCCCTGCCCGCTTCCTAGTAACAGGGACCGTGCTCTCAGGGTGAGAAACGGGTGAGGCCGCGCCCTGGGCTCTGATGGAGGCCGCCTCACCACTCTCCACGCCCGTCTCCCAGTGGGCAAGCCGTCTGCCTGGCACCTGGCACCAGCGCTCCAGTGAGCCAGCCTCCGGCCCGTTCCAGCAGGCCCCAGACGCAGGCTCCCAAACCCAGCCTTTCTTCCCACTCTAAAACGATCCCCTCGCCTCCTCCGACCTTACCTGCACATGGTCACAGGCACAGTCCCTAACGGTGCCCACATCCAGCCCTCTCGCTTCACCTCCCAGAGTAGCCCCCACTTAAGACCATCTCTGTCTACTTCCTCTACTATCAAATCTGACCGCCCCTCCTGACTTCCAGAACTTTCTACAAATAACAAGAAGTCCTTGTTTCTGCAATCCACGGGCGGCTCCTACTAACCACCATGGGGGGATGGTCTCTGCTGGGCTTTGTGCTTCCTGATATTTTCTGTGAAAGTATCAACTTCACCTCTATGAAGGTCTTTTAGATTCTGCCATTCTGGAGTGATGGCTCTTCTCTGACACTATGACACAGCAGACTTGTTATTCTTAACGATGATACATTGAATGTATTTCATTTTCTTTGTAAACTGATTGTGTGTGTGCCCGTGTGTGTATTATGTGTGTGTGCATATGCACACAATTTTTTTCTTGCACATGCTATGCTGGTCAAACTCTACCACTGAGCTACCTCTCTAGCCTCTTTTCATTTTATTTTTTAAGGCAGGGTCTCACTAAGTTGTCCAGGATAGTCTCGAACTTTCAATCCTCTTGCCTCAGTCTCCTGAGCAGCTGGGATTACAGGCATGCACTGCCATGACTACCCAGGAGGGCATATTTTATAGAAACAAAGTATTTTTTGGTCTGGGGAGGTAGCTCAGTAGTACGCCTAGCTTGTGTGAGGACCTGGGTTTAATCTCCAGTATGGTGGGGGGCACATGACACTGGGGACAGGGCTCAGTGGTGAAGAGGTCTGGATTCAATTCTCAGTACAAAAAACAAAAACAAAACAATTCACTCTGCTCACCTTTCCTCGTGAACGGAATGCTCAGAGCCCGAGGTGGGGTAGGCCTCTGGGGGATCCTACTTAAGAACTCACAACAGTGTGCCTGGGTCAGGGTGGTCCTGAGTGGCTGCTCCCCAAGGCAGCCCCCCGGTACTAGGAGTATCCACCTCCGCTACTGTGAGCCCTCCAGCTGCTGGGACTGCTGTGAAAGCCAGTGCTCACAAGTCCTCGGCACCTCAAAAGCGGCTCTCACCCCTTGGGGAAGTCAGAACTGTGCTCCATGTTCATGCTCCCCCTGGGTGTCGGGTGCTGCGAGCTGAGGGGCTTCTGCTGCTCAAAGGCTCCCCACTCTGGGACTCAGATCCTGCCTCTGAGATCACGTGGACAGATGAGCCATACGTACCACTGTTCCTGTCCCTGAGGTGGTCAACTTCCCGCACAGTATTAATCGAGAGATTGTTTATGACACTGCCAGGAGTGACGTAAGGGTCAGTTTCGGGGTCAATGTTTGGATAACCTTTCCATGGTTCACCAGGGCGAAATTCTGAAGGCAGAAATGTGGAATCAGTTCATGATCAGTTGGTCATCACTTTATAATACATTATTAAACATCCAGATCTTATTTCTAAACTCTATGCAACTGTCAAATAGTTTCCAATTTATACCAACACCTTAAAAGACAAGTGTGATAATACAATTAATGTAATATAAGCTACAATTTTGGGGGGGAGCAGGTACTGGGGAGTGAACTCAGGGGCACTTGACCACTGAGTCACATCCCCAGACCCATTTCATATTTTATTTAGAGACAGGGTCTCACTGAGTGCTTAGCAGCTTGCTTTTGCTGAGGCTGGCTTTGAACTCATGATCCTCCTGCCTCACCCGCTGGGATTACAAGCATATGCCCACGCCTGGCCAAACTATTCTTTATGAATAGCTTGTAAATTTTTTATGATTGAAATCATTTCCCTGGGTTTATATATTTTTAACCAGTAAAATAAAGTCCTTCATGATAAAATTCAAAGCCACAACTCAAGCAGGACAAAGCAGGCAAAAGATGCATTTTTTGGCAATTACTAAGCAAAATCTAGAACACTGTCAAGAGTCCCCTGACACAGTTGAAGAACACGACTCGAGACTTCTGAGATTCTTCCTGCTGGTCAAAGGCTCCAGCCATGTTCACTAGCGGGAACCAGAAGAAGAGGAGGGCTGGGAACACCGCCCACTTTACGTCTGCCTTTTCTTCCGTCATTTCTTACTCCTCATCGGTCACAGACAGCCCAGTCACAGAACCGGGCTAAATCATCAGGAAGCCCTGACGCAAAGAAACCCTAACAGGAAGGAGCACAGGCTCATGGAACAGGCTGCCCGCACTTTACCTGGTGGCCAATTAACACTGCTAGAGCCGCTTGGCGATTTGGCACGGGGCCAGCCATCTCCTATTGAACCTGGAGGACTGGCTGGTGAAGAACTACTGTTCATAAAGTCATAGGGAACAAACGGAGATTCTTCCAGCCTGAAACCACTTGAAATAGCACCTGAGAAGAGAAAAACGATAGTGCAATGTGAGCAAAACATACTGTGAAATGTATCTCTTAGAGATCCTCAAATATGATAAGAAAACTATGGATTGGAGATCTGCCTGAGTTCCAAACTGTTAAGTCCCAGAGACTAGGTGAAGATGCAAAAGCAAAGGCAGCTCTGGAAAGGACCACAGCGGATTTCGATTCCAGGATATGAAGAACGCAGCCATCAGCAAGGGAGCAGAATGGGCACAAGATCATGACTCCACATCACTGAGACACTTGCATTTTGGCCTACACTGAGAACTAGTACACTGAACTCTGTTAGGGAGATTCATGTTTTAGGAGGTGAGGATGCAGAAAGTGAAGGAAGAGTCAAGACAAAGGAGGAACGGAGGTCAGGAACACTGGGAGTGGCAACTGTCAGGTAGCAGGGGAAACAAAGCCACAGCCTGTGCCCTCAGGACAGTCCCCACCCCACCCTACCCCATCCTGCTGTGACTCCCAGCTTCTAATATGCTGCCACCATGCGTGTGAAGTTCCAGGAAAGCGGAACTCACTGAGAAATGACTGTTTTCCCTCCATACTCATCTAAACATGAACACAACTTATAACGACTAAAATTTTACTGCAAGGAGCAGAACACATCATTCTCACTGGAACAGTGCCAGCCGCTGGGCTGAAGGCTGGACATAGAAAGGTTACATACTCATTCATTAATGTCAAGGAAGAACATCAGAAAAATCTATGTGGTAGATTTAGTTGTAGCACTGGAGATGAATTTACCTGGACTGAAACTACTGTCTTGGAGTAGGGCACCTCATAGGTGACAGTGAGGGCAGTAAATGATGACCAAGACCCAGTAGTTGATCACTCACGTGTCTGACCCTGCTTTAGTGATCAAGTGCTTGACACGTGCCCCCAAAACATCCTAACAGGAGCTACTATGGTTAGCATTTTGCAGATGAGAGACCTGGAGTTCAGAAAGGTTACTTGCCAGCAGTTAATTAACAGCAGAGTTAATTAGCTGCAGATCGAGGCCTGAAACCCAGGGTTTGTGTTTATTTTGCAATTTCTCCACAGTCTCAACTCCACATTCTCATCCTTAAGAAAAATTCCAATGTTGGGCTGGGGTTGTGGCTCAGTGGTAGAGCACTTGCCTAGCACGTGTGAGGCACTGGGTTCGATTCTCAGCACCACATATAAATAAATGAATAAAATAAAGATCTTTCAACAACTAAAAGTAGATATGAAAAAAAAATTAAAGAAAAACTCCAATGTGATATTCCATAGTGGCAAATCAACTTAGAATCTAGGTCTGTTTGTAATAGAATATTTCTTCTATTAAATGAAAAATTTACCCTTAATTTCTGATAATCATCAATCTAGGAAATAAAAATCTACAATCTAGGAAACTTACCTCTAAATCAAATTCAGCCCAAGTTATAAGATAAACTCCAATGGAAGAAAAGAAATACTACAAAACATTGTGCTTTTTATAGTAAACATAGGAATATAGATTGAGGTTGCTTCAGCTGGAACAGAAGGTGCCTCTCTTGGCTTCTTCTGTTATCTTAATGTCACCAAGTCCTACCAATTCTGTGCTCACACAGCTCCTGAGTAACGCCTATACTACTTCAGGCTTCTCGCATTTGGCTCAGCTCTGGATTTGCCAGAGGAATTTCCCAATTGGTCTCCACTTTGCAGCCAGGTGAATCTTTCAAAAACACAAATATGAGCATGTCACCTCCTAGTTTAAAACTCAATAGTTTCCTGTCACACAGGAGATAACATTCAAACTGTTCAATAGCTTATAATTAAAGTTCATGAGGACTATCTCGCTGAGGATTGTCTCACCATGAGGGCTGTCTCACCATGAGGACTGTCTCACCACGAGGACTGTCTCGCTGAGGACTGTCTCACCTATGAGGACTGTCTCACCTATGAGGACTGTCTCACCATGAAGACTGTCTCACCATGAGGGCTGTCTCACCATGAGGACTGTCTCACCATGAGGACTGTCTCACCATGAGGATTGTCTCGCTGAGGACTGTCTCACCATGAGGACTGTCTCACTGAGGACTGTCTCACCATGAGGACTGTCTCACCATGAGGGCTGTCTCACCATGAGGACTGTCTCGCTGAGGACTGTCTCACCATGAGGACTATCTCACCACGAGGACTGTCTCGCTGAGGACTGTCTCACCATGAGGACTGTCTCGCTGAGGACTGTCTCACCACGAGGACTGTCTCACCATGAGGGCTGTCTCACCATGAGGACTGTCTCACCATGAGGACTGTCTCGCTGAGGACTGTCTCACCATGAGGACTGTCTCACCATGAGGATTGTCTCGCTGAGGACTGTCTCACCATGAGGACTGTCTCACCATGAGGATTGTCTCGCTGAGGACTGTCTCACCATGAGGACTGTCTCACTGAGGACTGTCTCACCATGAGGACTGTCTCACCATGAGGGCTGTCTCACCATGAGGACTGTCTCACCATGAGGACTGTCTCGCTGAGGACTGTCTCACCACGAGGACTATCTCACCACGAGGACTGTCTCGCTGAGGACTGTCTCACCATGAGGACTGTCTCGCTGAGGACTGTCTCACCACGAGGACTGTCTCACCACGAGGACTGTCTCACCATGAGGGCTGTCTCACCATGAGGGCTGTCTCACCATGAGGACTGTCTCACCAATAGCTTATAATTAAAGTACTTAAAAAAATTCTAGCCTCTCCTACCTGCCAATTTCCCTTCCTTTCATCCCCCTCCATGGCTTGGGGGCGGGGGAATCTCTTAGCAGTACTTTGTACATGTATTACACGTCCTTGCTGGGAGGATGAAGTGCTCTCCTGCAAATCCTTGGAGAGAGGACAATAGGAAGACTGCTCCTGCTTTCTTCTGGCTTCTATTCTATGTGCCCTTTTCCTTTGCTGATTTCAACCTGTTCTCTTTTGTGTAATAAACTATAACTGTGAGGATAAAAGCTGTTCTGAGTTCTGTGATTTCTAACAGATCATTCAACCTAATGTGGGTCTCAAGAACTTGTGACACAGGACAGCTCTTTGCCCTTTCTTGTCTGATCAACAGTGAATGTACTAGCTGCCTAAGCGTCAATAAAATGGGGGTAAAGAGTAAGCCCATTTAGAGGTGGGAGAGGTGGGGGGGAAGGAAAAAAAATAACAGAATGAATCAAACAACATTACCCTATGTAAATTTATGATTACACAAATGGTGTGCCTTGACTCCATGTACAAACAGAAACAACATGTATCCCATTTGTTTACAATAAAAAAAAAAAAAAGAGTAAGTCCATTTAAGAAGTTGTTGCACACTGACTGACACCACTGTGTAAAGGACCGTCGCCTTCAATCAGCCCTTCTGACGTGGGCCTCCACAAGGTCACCAGGTCACTCCTCCTTACACCTACCCACACTGCTCTAGGGAGCAGAATTGCCAATGACGTTAATCAGCAGGGTGGCTGCAGGAAAATATGACATGGTCCTTCAGATAGAAACATGAATCACAAGGAAATATTTCTCCAACAAGGGGAGGGAAAAAGCAGGTAAGGGGCACAGACAGAAAAGAACACTCCCAAGCAGAGCAAAGCAAAGGGAAATGGCAAAAGACTGTGGTGCAGAGATCAAGAGGCAGGGAGTGGCAGCGAGGGAGCAGGCACAGGGGCCTGAGCATCTCAGCCTCTGAGGACGGTGGCTGGGTGCCACTAGGCCTTCACATTTCTAAAGAGAGGCCAGAAAGCTCAATTTCTGGGGCTGGGTTGTGGCTCAGTGGTAGCACGCTTGCCTAGCACATGTGAGGCACTAGGTTTGATTCTTAGCACCACATAAATAAATAAAATAAAGGTATCACGTCCAACTGCAATTAAAAAAAAAAAAAAAAAAAAAAAAAGAAAGCTAAATTTCTATACGGCATTTCCTGAACGCTTAAATAGATGTTGGTTCAAAAAATTACTTTCGCTATAATAAGACATAACATCTGGGTTGGTAGTTTAGGAATCTCTTTTAATATACAGTAAGAGGCTAATTTTTTTTACAAAAGGATAAAGGCCCTTCCATAATGTGTGTGTGTGTGTATAGAACACCACAAATATACACTTCTGTTGTCAATTAAAAAAAGAGTTAAACATTTATCTCCTCCATGGACTTGGTATTCCACTCCTTCGTATTTATGCAAAATAAACAAAAATATGAAAAAAATCAATTAATAAATGAATGAGCACATAGAATTCATTCAAACCCTGCTCCATGGGGATTTAGTTCATGTTTGTTTCTTTCATTGGAGAAGAAAATAATATCCGAGCACTAAAAAATAACAGCTTTGTTCAGATGCAAGTAAGACCAACCCCTGTGGGAGAAGGCTGCCGTTTTCCCGCTCGCTATTCGTGCTGCCCTCCCAGTCGTGCGCAGGGTGGAGTTGCTCCCGTCGACGGGGCTCAGCCTCACTAAAGGAGTCCCCCAGATTCATGCTGTATCAGGCACGACTGTATACTAAGCACTGGGGCGAACAAAAATCACTGCATCGTAAAAGAAGAGGGGAGACTAGCGGGACTCCGTGGCACACACCTGTAACACCAGCGACTTGGAAGGCTGAGGCAGAACTGCAAGTTCAAAGCCTGCCTCAGCCACCTGGCAAGACCCGAAGTAACTTAGGGAGACCCTGTCTCAAAGTGAAAAATAAGAAGGGCTGGGATGTGGCTCAGTGGTTAAGTGTCCCTGGGTTCAATCCCTAGTACCAAAAAATAAAGAAAAGGGGATCATGGGATGATGAAATGTTCTTTTTCTTCTTTTTTCTTTTCTTTTTGGTGGTGCTGGGGATCAAACTCAGGACCTTGTGCGTGCTGTGTGCTCTTTCACTGAGCACCCCGAGTCCTTCTATGTTTTTAAAATCTACATCTATATCCATGCTTTTCAATATACTTGTGTGTGTGTGAGTGTACACATACACACACATATGTGTTTCTCAAAGCAAACAAGAGTGTGCTTGAGTAGAGGATTCTAAGTCTCCACTGAGAGACAAGACAGACACAAAAGAAAAACAGCCAAAAAAACAAAAAGGAGTAGTTCTGAGAGAAACTGACAAAGCAACAAGAGGGATGAGAACACACACTTGCCTTCAAACAGATAAAAAAGTTAAAAAAAACAAAACCCAACATTGGAAGTCTTAAAATTCAGAGGGCACCTGTAGATGGATATAAAACTAACCTCCCTTTGTATGTTTTTGAAGCCATTTCTACAAGGGGGGGGGGAACGACAATGGAGAAAGAATACAACCAACTAAACAGGTGAAATCCTACTGCACAGTCTGTATTTTTAAGAGGTCAAATATCTGAAGATAATAAACACCTGAAGATACCAACACAATACCCATGAAGGAGGATGACCAGCCTGGGTTAGTTAGGGTTAATCATGCAGGATGGTACAGTTATGAAAGTGAGGACAGTCTGGGAGCAGAGAAGCACATAAATGTAATCAACCTGCATAACTTAAGAGAAAAACAATTTAAAAAACCCAAAGAGGTAGAATGATAGAAGAAGTTTTAGGGTGGCAGATCAATGGGGCTGAAGGTGTAAGCTCAGTGACAGCACTTGCCGAGCAGGCACGAAGCCTACTGCAAAAACATCTTTACAAGTCTTAAGTAAATGAAGACTAGCGGGGATCTAGGTTAAAGTGGAAGTGCCAACCTCTCCTATCTGAAGAATATCAGACTGCCACATGGACATGAGAAAAAACATGTTTAATCATAAGACTCTTAAAAATACACTGTTCATACTTCATACTTAGAAGAAAGTCTATACAGTAAAAGGTATAGGAAAAGAAATAGAAATAGGTATTAAGTTAAAAAAGGGAGAAGGTAAGCGATAACCACAGAAGCCTCGTCAACGGTGCGACACGCGTCATTCGCAGACGTAAGCACTGAGCTTGAAGACTTCAGACCTTTCCCGCCTCACCGCACCCTGCATGTCCCACGCAACCATACCCAGAGCTTAGGCCTCTGTGACGTATAGTGCACCTACAACAGCAGTGAAAGAGGGGCGACGATTCACTCTTACACAGAAACTGAGGCTCAGATATGCAAAACAGACAGGGAAAAATGCACTTTGATCCAAGAAGACAGAAAACTGTACAATGGAAACACTTTTCTGGGTCTCTACATCTTCACCAGAATCTGGTTCTTATTTCCCAGGTGTGGGTGATACTAGTGGCTCAAGAGCTCTGCTCCTGTTCTTTCCTCTATTCTTTCTCCTGGGCAACCTCAACTGCACCTATGACATCTACATTTTCACACCAGAATCTTACTCTAGTCCAGATTTTTCTCCTGTGAGACTTTTATTTCTAATTTCTTAAACTTATTTAGGGCACATAAGTTTTCCATTAGTTGCTCCATATTTATTATTTCACCTTCACCTGCCTCCTTTCTTTTCTTCTCACTTTTACCTCCAGACGTGCCCATATGGAAGAATTCACCAGGCTGCCTCTGTGTGCTGAGGATTGAGCACAGGGCACTCTACCACTAAGCTACTCCTGCAGCCCTTTATTTTTTATTTTGAGACAGGGTCTTGCTAAGTTGACCAGTCTGGTTTTGAACTTGCAATCCTCTTGCCTCAGCCTCTGGAGTCGCTAGGTGTGGGCCACAGTGCCTGGCCAGGCTGTCTTTTTCAAGACCAGTTTCTGTCTGTAGCCCCTCCACATCCACCATACCCAGTTATTTCTACTCAATGTTTCCACTGAATTGTCTTATACTATTAGTACTATTGCACACATCAGTTTTTATAGTACTTAGGACATTATACTAAGGGTGTTTACATGCTTCCTTTTGCTAAAAGTGAGCTCTTCCAGGCAAGTATTTATAGGCACACACACACCCCCTCAACTGTGTGTACACAGGCCCACTTTCTATGTATTTTGGGAGCCTACCATGGTCCTTGGAAAGCAGAAGATACTCCATTAACATTTGCTGGATGAATGGATAATAATAAATAAGATGAAAATGGTCTTTGTAAAGAAATTCAATTAACTACTGGAAAGACAAAACTACTAAATCTGTACGACTTACCCACAGCAACATATATAAAGAAAATGTGTCAACAGAAAATGAACTAGTTCTCAATACCCTACTATGAACATATCAGGTTAAATCCAGTAAATGTTAAAAAAAAAGAAAAAAGAAAAAAAAAATGTAGAACAATAAAATGACTTAGAAAAAGCCTAAATGATCATTGGATGGGGAAGTGTTTTTAAAATAATGCATTATATAATAGAGTTGGATACTACTTTCCATTTTAAAGTCTCTTATTTTTAATAAAGCACAGTTTTGTTTTGCTTTTTAAGTTTTTAAAAGCTTTACTTTGGCTCATGGAAGACAGGTTTTTAAAATAAGGAAAGGGTTCTAAGATAATATGGCTTTGAAATGTATAGCAAGATAAAATAAAGGTCTAAATTTAGCATTCATTCTATAGGTTTTTCTTTTTGTTTTTAAATAAAAGTACAAGAATGTAATATATACCATGTTTGCTGGAATTTTGATCCAAAGATGTGTTCACAGAAATGCTGTCCACTGTAGTCCACTTCCTTAGTCTTGACTGTGGCTCTTTAATACTGTTCATATCCATATTTACATTCAAGTTCGAGTTCAAGCCTTAAAAATTAAAAAAAAAAAAAAAAAAGAACCTTTTAAAATACAGCATGTTTTCCTTCTGGTACGACACTTTTTCTAGAAAAACACACATAACTAATCTAAAACTGTCAATCCCACTTAATGCTCCTTAGTAAGTACCATTCTACAAATGTGGCAGTCAAATAATAAGGGCCACACAGGCAGAACAGACCCTCACAACTCCTGGCCTAGATCCTATAGAACAAGGGTACAGGTGAGAGGTCAGCTAGGCTGACAGCAAGCAACGCACCCAAGGAAATGTGGAGCAGCTGCTCCAACAAAGCACGGCACGAGGCTTCAACCATGAAAATGCTCACGTATCATCTACAGAAAACCGTTTCTCATCGTAATTTTGGTTATGTTTATCTTGGCAAAGTAAGAGGAAAAGAAGTTTAGAGGAACTGAATGAAAAGTCTGTAAGTTTACCACTGATAGGATGTAGCTATTTAGCAATTTCCCAGGAGTATCACACATGAAGAACATGTCATCACTTTCAGTTGCTGTCTTTTACTTGCAAACTGAACAACTTTCAGCTGGCTGACCAGTCAAAGGATGCAGTGGTTTAGAAGTAAAACGTCCTGCTCTAACATCTAAGGGGGAGACTCCGATGCTGAGACACAATTTACTTGAAACTTGCTGATGAGGCCAGGCCACCTCAGGCCAGAAGTTCACCTTAGACACTGACCATGAAGCCAGTGTTTTTACAGATGTGACCCAGGAACCATTAACATCAGAATCATCTAAAATGCTTGTTAAAAACTGAAGACTTTCCAGGGGGAGCCAAAACCTTTGTTTAATACACTCCCCCAAGTGGTTCTTATTCTAAAAAGTTTCAAATTAAACAGTTTCTAATTATTTGCTTTGGTGAGTGCCCTTGTGATATTAGGTCTATCAAACTTAAAACCTTTCTTTAATAATCTGAATTCTTTAAAATCATCCCCATTTTTGCAGGAACCAAATTTATGCTCTTAGAGTCAGTGATTAGATCAGAATTGGTAATTTTTGGGGGAATAAAGGTTCATAAAGTTCAAAGGTTTTGTAGACCATGTGGTACCTGTGTTTCTATGTAACTCTGCTATTGTAGCCTGAAAGGTGCCACAGGTGATATGTTGAAGAAAGCAAGGCTGTGTTCCCATAAAACTTTATTTACAAAGTTGGGCAGCTGGTCAACATGCTACAGTGTGCCTGAGTTGGACTACTGTTGCTGGTGTTTGTGTGGATTAAGCAAAGTTTCTTGATCAAGAAGATGTATCCTGCACTGAAAAGCCAACCAAGACAGGAAATCCCATATTTAGAACTTACCTCTCCATTGGTTCCTTTTATAAAGCCAACTGTATAGTTGTATAAAAATTTTAAGAGCCACTTCCCTTCACTTGAGAGATCAAATCCCCTTGCTGTACCTGGGTATTCTTTTCCACTATACTGTTGTCTCTAGGCTCACCAAGTCATCATCAAAAGGTGTCTACAGTACACAACCCCAGTGATAACGACACAGCAATGGTTTTAAGAAATGCAGATTGCTAACAATTTCAAGGACCCAGTGCAATTTATGCCCGGAGAGTCCATGACAATACCAGAGAGAGCCAAATCAGATCACGCTGGCCACAGTGAAGCAGCAGGGCAACCAACAGCAGGCCCCAACTTTGGTCTGCGGCCAGATCACACTGATGAACTAAACGACTTGGTTTTCAACAGAGCTGGGCTAGCAACAAACAAAGCTGGTTTATAAGAAAGTGTGGTTCAGGTAGAGAGGAAAGGCAAAGTAAACAGGGTATGAACGATCACAGGTAAAAATACAATCAAAGGAACAAGGAAAAAACACCCTAGGGATAAAGGGGAAGCCGGTGCGTGTGTGATAAAGGCCTTCTTACTCCTGTCTCTTACTTACACTAGCAAGCACTTACAAATACCTGGTTCTGAAAATTAGCAAACAAGGTGACTATTTTCAGTTGTTTCCCAAAGTGGAGAGTGCTCAAAAACTCTCTCCTATGCTGTTTCTAGCAACAATGGCTGTCAGCTCCCCGTCTCCTCATATCCCACAATTAGGAAAGCTCGAGTACTAAAAGGAAATGTCTCCTTTATTCTAACTCACTTTAAGGAAGTTCAAACTTTCAAATAGGGTGATTTCCTTGAAAGGAGAGCAACGTTCCCTGAAGTGCACACAGGAGCTAAACCTTGAAGAGGGCATGGCAACACGGAGGGAATACCTAAAAGACCAACCCAGCTTCTGTGAAGGAGGAGACGGTAAGGTAAAGAAGGGTGTATGCTTGTGGTCCTGGACACCAGCGCACACTGGTCCTGGAGAAACCCACCTATAGGAAAGTTGCTGAAAGCATTTATTGGTGATGGCCCTTTTTGCAGCTCCGGTGTAGTGTGGGGCATGACGTTGTCGAGGAAAGACTTCATGGCTGGCTGATGGAGTGACTGCTGCTGAGATGGTGGAGTCTGCTGCTTCACCAACACGTTTGGATCAAGTTGACGAGACTGTTGCATCATTTGCTGCTGTACACTGAGAGGTCGACCCTTAAAACAATAAAATGTTTGGGGAAAAAAAATTCAGTTTTAATTCACTTCCGTCTCGGCAGGAAAGTGAATCATCATAGCATAATAGTTAATACAACTCATGGGCAAATTGCAGACATAATGAACAATATACTTCATTATATTTTAATAAAATTCTCTTTTAATAAAGGAATTTTGAATCTCTTGTTATAATGGAAATGATGAGAGTTTGCTGAAATAAAGGACAGCACAACACACAGAAAAGTCTGATCTACCTGCTGGTCTTGCTGCTGCCGGTTACCAGAAGGCACGCTTCTCTGACTCTGCGCCCTTTGCTGCTGCGCTAACAATCGCTGGGAGAAAATGGCAAAAAGGTTGTCACTATCACATCATTATACAATATTAAGCTTCAGAAGGACTATGGCCAATGGACCCACAGAACCACGGCTTCCGATATGCCCAATGCTGACATGCCCCACCCCTCTCATCTAGTACAAGCTCTTCCTTGGACTCTGGCTTCCAGTCATTCTATTCAACCTAAGCTTTCAACTCAAAGGAACTGACTGATCCTACCACTACCGTTCTAGACTTGGCTAGGCCTGCTCTCAAAGCACATCCTGCACTTTTCAAAACACTCCTCTCCAGAGTTCACCATCCACCTCCAAGCATCTCAAGACTGTCCATCCTGTTTAGTACAGGACTCCCTACAAGGAGTCTAGGGTTTGGCAGGAGAGCAGACACTCAACAAATGTGTGCCTATTGTTCCACTTACCTGTAACTGGGAGATCTGAGAAAGCTGGTTTAGTTGGGATAGCTGGTTCAGCATGGCTACCTGTTGAGGGCCAAAGAGCGGATTCAGGCCACCGTTGTTTGGTGCATACTTCAGCAATGAAACTGGAACCTTAGGATCACAATGGTAAGTTAATAATGCTAATGAAATAGGGACTAGTCAAATGTACTTTTAAATGTGTTTTAATTGTAACAAAGCAAATAAGTGAATTATTCATTCGAGGGCTATGTCTTTCTAATTTATCATTCACATATATGTAAAATTAATGTTCTCTTTTCTGTCAAAATTAAACCTGTAGCCTGAGTTTCCTAATACATAAGAAAAATGTATTTGCTGAAATCTAAAACTTAATTTCATAGTGTGTACCTAGGTGGAGCTGTTTTTAAGTCGCAAAGCCCCGCAAGCTGAAATGCAGCCATTTCGGCCCCCATCGCCCTCTGCCTTCAGTCTTCCTACCATGATGCTTCCAGTGCAGCAGGAGACCCAATCGTAACCACGGCCCTTCCTTTTGCCCTCCCGGATTTTAATCAGTCAGACCTGCACTACTCCTGTCAGTGAGGGGCAGTGCCGCCTTGGGACAAACCCTGAGCAGGCTTCCCACACACTGTGCATGCGTGCCAGCTTCCTTTGGCAGCACACCCTGAGGTAGAAGTCAAGTCTGCTTTGCCCAGTAGCTTGTGAGCACGTGTCTGAGTTCTTGTGACATGTATTTCTGACATCCTTTTTCTTGGGGTAAGTGAAGATGAAAGATGAATTTTAAATCGGCCAATTTTACTTTGTTGCTGTCCTCCTCCCAAAGTGTTTTATAGAAAAATGGTATTTTGGATTTGAATAATCCTTGACTCATTTTCTTCATTCTTGTAGAAATATCTAATCAGAACTTGCAGCATCTCAAGAATGCCAGTAAACACTATGATGCTTGACTAGTCAGCTCAGTCAGATATGAAAATTTTCAGGTTTCTTCTCCAGGTAACTGGAGGAGACTGTGACAGAAGCTTATTTACCTGAGGGGAGAGTAATGGAGGAGGCACTTGAGCACGGAGATTAGGCTGCGATGAACTGAGAGGTTGTGCTGGAGGCTGCTGCAGGCCCCGGGGTTGTGCTGCTGTGTTTCCAACACCAAACATACTGGGATTGCCATTCTACGAAAACACACAGCAAACAAGAATGGGATTCTTTAGGACAGGAGTCACGTAACCACACTGTATCACTGATTTAAACAGTGACTACAAGTAAGAGAGATCTTATCACTAATACAAATCATATAACAGAGAGCCTAAAACATACATCTGGACTTACCTGTCTAACAGAATTCAAGTTTTGCATACCCAGCCCTGCTATGGAGCCAAGGGCCTGGTTAGGTAGTGCACTATTTGAAGGGGGAAGCTTCATGCTTTGACTGGACATAAACTGCATGTTTTGGGATTCATCTGCTACAATGCCATCCTGATTGGACAGACAGAAAGATGTGCACACCAGCCAAGCAAACAAGTGGAAGGGAGAAATCATTGCAGGAACAGAAGAGAAGTCACATGACATTCCAGCATCAACAGGAAACAGGTAGAAAACAGAAGAGATCAGATTAGTGTTAATTCTAGAGCACATAAAAAGAGCCAAACAATTTTATGGGATTAAGAAGAAAATAAAAACACAACTCCTATGCTAAACTAAGGCATAAATGGGGACAGTGAACTATAAATTCGTTAACAGGATTCAGCACTGGATTATATCTTTTTTTTTTTTAATCACATTGAATGCTCTAAAATATTAACGTGAATATTATGCTAGTAAGTATACTGGTTATTAGACACAGAGATAAAATAAAAAACAATCTTACCTTATCAAAATAAGGATTGCGCTCCATGGAAGACTCTTTGGAAATCTGAGGCCGAGAACCAGGACCCTTCCCGACCGTTCGATTGTAATCACCAATATTTAGGCTATGTTTATCTATATCCATTCGTTTGTCTTGTAACATTCCTAATAAACGCAGGACACTATGTTATCAACAGGAAAATAACCTAACTCATTTCAGATAAATTTACAACAGAAAACAAAACTTTCCAAAATGAAATGACTTCTACCTTGACAGGATGTGACAAACGCAATGTTTATGCATTTCATATATATTGCATTCCTCACAGGTTTAGTTGGGTTTTAGCAGATACTACTATTTTTATGAACCAATTAATTTGAAAATAAATCAGTCAATAGAAGGTGGCTAATAACCTCATTTTAAAAAAGAATTCTTAAGAAATGTACTTTAATATACCTTCAGTTATTTCTTTTTTAAAAATATTTTTTAGTTGTAGATGGACACAATACCTTTATTTATTTATGGGGTACTGAGGTTTGAATCCAGTGCCTCACACAAGTTAGACAAGCCCTCTAACCACTGAGCAACAAACCCAGCTCACCTTCAGTTCTTTCTAATCTGCTTAATCTTATAATAAAACATACTATTCATTAACAAATAACAAAAACAAAAACAAAAACTACCCACTTTAACAAACCACCACTGAATAAGTGCTTACTACGTGTCAGGCGCCATTCCTTGCGTACACTAATTCAAATGACTGTAACTCTTGCTATTATTGCCCCTATTTGGCAGATGGTGAAGCTGGAGACCAGTCAGGATAATGTTCTGCCCCCTCGAAAGCCGCCTCTGTCTGTCATCTCCTGATTATGACTGTTCTACAATAACACAATCTTTTCTAATGAAAAACTCCTGCAAAGTCTCTGCTGGATAGAGCCAGTGCCTAAGCTACCATCCTAGTCCAACAGTCTTAAAAGAGGACCATGCTCTCTGCTTCCCCGACTTTCCCGGGCCCGGCTGGACTGGCGCTTTCTCCTCTCTTCCCCCTCAAGCTTCTTCAGCACTGGGATGTACCAAGACCTACTGTCTGCCTTGTCACTCCCTTCCTTTTAGACTTTCCTCACTACTGAGGTATCCAGTCGTCCCCACTCCAGTGACACCCAAACACAGGCTGTGGCTCCTCCTCAGTCTGTAATGGCCTGTGCAGCCACTTCAGGGCCCAGTCGCTTCTAACAGATTTCTACTTCCCTGTACTTCATTCTCCACATTTTCTCAATCCTCGAATCTCATCCATTATTTCTTTGCAATTGCTATTTTTTAAGATGCCACCTTCAGAATACTTACCCTTGCTCCTGGCGAGTGGAAAGGACAAAAATTTTAACAAAAGGAAAAAAAATTCTTAAAATAGGTACATCTAAAAAATGTCGTTAGTTCCTTTTCTTTCATTCTTTGGTACTGGGAACTGAACTCAGGGACAGTAGATCACTGATCCATACCCTCAGCCCTCCCACCCTTTTATTTTGAGACAGGGTCTCGGTAAGTTGCATAGATCTTCACTAAGTTGCTGAGGCTGGTCTTGAACTTTCCATCTTCCTGATACAGCCTCCTGAGTCACTAAAAACACCATTAGTTTCTTGAAGTACTGTTCCAACTATGGGTCAGTCAACAACTGACCTCTTAGGGTTGTTAAGAGCCCTCCCTGGAATGTCAATGAACTCTCTCCTCTGCTCCCTTTGCCCACGAATGGCACCACAATTCACTTATACGCCCAACCGAGTCCTTCTGAATTCTTTGCCTAACTCTCTACATCTAACCTTATAACCAAATTCAACCAACTTTTCTTTTTTACATTTTTCCAAATTATTTCTTCCTGATCAACATCACTGTTGCCCGTGCAAGTAATCTTTTAAAAGCTTATTAAAAGATTCTGCACAAACCCTTTCCCAACACTTCGACATCCCTTTCCAAATCAACTTGGTGCTAAAGGTGGTGCTCTCCCCTTAGTTTTATCAGTCCTTTAATGAGGCGCTTCAGAAATCAATGACCAACTTATTCCATGACAGCCATTTTCTTTTCAAACTCTACACTCACTTGGCTTCAGAAAAATTACTCTAACTTATCCTGATTCTCTCAGGATCATTTCTTAAATGTCATTTGTTACTGTCTAGGATTATTTCTGTCTGTGGTTCTCTACTCTACAACTATCTCTGGCCAATCTAGTCTTATGGCTTTTACTACCATCTATGTCTAGTTAATTACACGTGTTATCCCCATTCCTACCTATTCTGGGCTTCGTATCCAGCTTACTAGATGTTGCCATGTGGTCTTAGTAGTAACTTCAAGTTCAATGTCTTGTCAAACCTGCCATTTCTACTATATTCTTATCTCTTATCTCAAATAATGACCAGTTATTGATCTGTTGTCTCTCAGTTCCAAATTCACCCTTTTTGCCTGGTTCTATGAAAATATATATGGCCCCTTGGGTTTTTTTCCTTTGCCAGCTGGCACTGAGGTTTTGTCAGTAGAGGGCGCTGGAGAGAGTAGAGGAGAAAGTGCAGCCTTCTGTTCCAGGGCTCTCTTGGCAGGCTTCAGCTGCACTCCCAGCTTCTCCAGGGCCTGGGTGGTCAGCAGCGTTTTGTGGCCAGCTTCTCTCATATCTCCAGTCTTGCAGTAGTGTCTCTGGTGAGCTCTCTCTCCATGAACAGCCTTTCCCAGAACCTTAGAGGACAGATTTCCAGCAAGTTCCACCAGCATGAACCAGAGCTACTTCTGTCATTCACTGAGCCATGGAAGAAGCAGAAATTTGTCCTCACAGGATGGACTACACACATCTTCTGGATGTGGATTTTTCTTGCCTACAAAGCTTCTGCCATCTATGGTCTCACAAAATACTTTATCCATTGTCAGAGCACAGTGACAAGTCAAGCTACATGTTAGGTCCAGAATTCTTCTCATAGCAAAGGAAGTACAGTAGTGGGTTTATGACCATGAAATTAACTGGTCTTACAACATATGCCATCATCTGAAAGTGACTAATCGAGAAATGGGTACAATGGCTACTAAAGACTCCACTACAAAGCAAGTTACGGGGACAACATCCTAGAAGAAGGGCTTCTGTCTTATAGGATACAAGTACTCATCTCTCCCACTGCCAGAATTCACAAAAAGATGAAAGTGGGAGTGGTCTCTCTCACACAATTATAGCTACTAGGCCACTTACAGAATCCTTGCTTTCTGTTCTGCTAACTCTTCTTAGCGAACTTAGTCCTTAAGAGAGAACACTTCCTCCAAAAGACACAAAAATGGTTCCAGACAATGGAAGATGATGATGGCCGCCTGGACATCTGTGCTCCTTGTGGCAGGGTGGTCTGCTGACCGGAGAGAATGACCTTGACTACTAAGGGGAAAGTGGTTTTTCTGATAGGGAATGAAAGCAGTCAGACTATGAACCCAGAGGGTTCTCTGGGTGCTTCGTATACTCCCCCGCCCAACCGTCCAAGCCCAAAAAACTACAGCAACTAAAAAATACAGAGTGAATGAAGGCTCCAATCCTTCGAGAGTAAAGTTTGGGTCATCCAACTAGTTAAGGGACCTAGAACAGCTAAGGTTCAACTTGAGAGAAGAGTAAGTAAAGAATAACAAGTGAAAGAAGGAAGACACTGACACTGTCCACGGGCTGTGACCCACTACCAAATAAGGACGGCACAGGATGAGGCACTCCAATCTGAAAACCCCAAATCCAAACCTTTCTGTGTATATGATACTCAAGAAATTCTGGATTTTGAAGCATTTTGGATTAAGGATGTTCCACTGGTAGTTTATGTAAATATTCCAAAACCCAAAATACTCCAATATTTTAAGGATTTATGGTCCTAAGCATTAGAGGAAGGGGGGCTCAAATTATAATGGTTTTACACGGTTTCTTCTGCTTCTCACACGTCTGTGCATTTTGTATGGGTCAGCCACTACCTTCCTTCTCTTTCTCATTTTCACCTTACTCAAAAGTTATGTATGTATCCTGTTAAGTAGAAAGAGCTGTTTGCCACTGTCACTGGAGGTCAGATGTGCATCCAGAAGGCAGGGAGCAGAAGGCTGGGGTGAACCGTACTGATCACTGACTTACTGCCTCTCAGTTACATGTTCAACCTTTTTGGCTGCTTTGTGAAAAAAATGGATTTGCGTCTGTTACGTGTTTTTTCCTTTGCTAGCTGGCATGAAGCCATGTCAATAAAGGCTGCAGAAGAGACAGTGTAAACACGATCTGGTTCCCTGGTTCTGGATGCCCTCTCCAGCAACAGAGGCAGCTTTTCCAGCACCAGGTTCCTACCACGCTCACCTTTCCAGCAGCTGCCACCAGCACCCCTCTGGCAGTTTTGTAGAGCAGTGCCACTGGCGAGACACCTCTTCTACGAACGCCACTCTCTGCTATCCTAACGGGTGGACTTCCGACAATTCCTCTGGGGTGGCATCACAGTGACTTCTCTGCTCAGCAGTCAGCCATGGTTGTGCCCAGGAGACCGGAGTTCAAAAGGAGGCATGAAACTCTTCCCTGGGCATGCTGTCTCCGTCCCAAGTTTAGCAAGTTCTTCTATCTGCTACTCAGATCTTTTTTCAAGTTCCTCTACCTTTTTCTAACCAATTCCTTGTTATCCTAATTCCCTGCTAGAGTTAAAAATTCTTTACACTAAACTTTGTTCAAATTACCATAAAGTTCTTCTCTTCTGACCAGACTACCCACTGCAGTGTCCAGGCGAGGAAGCTAAGTCGGCTTTCATCACAAGCCCCTCACCCTCCATAACAAGGTAGTGACAGCTGATAATCAACTCCTGTTGATGCTAATCCTGTGTCACCACTGGATTAGATTCTTTCCATGCACCTTCTCACTCTGAGCTCTGACTGCAGCAAGGCTCTACATCGTTTTGCCACCCCTAGGATCCTCTGTCCTCTGCTGCCAGTGTTTTCTGCCCTGAGGTATTTTCTTTCTTTCTTTCTTTCTTTTTTTTTTTTTTTTTTGCAGTGCTGGGGATCGAACCCAGGGCCTTGTGCTTCCAAGGCAAGCACTCTACCAGCTGAGCTATCTCCCCAGCCCCTGAGGTATTTTCAGTCTATGCCCAGCCTTATTTTTCTAAAACACAAATCTAAACCATTCAATTCCTCTGCTTAAAGCTCTTTAATCTCATATTTTCAGAATAAACGTCGAGTTCCCCTGATTTAGCGCCTAGCTCTCTTGGCACCTTTACCCAAGGGAACCTTCATTGTCTGCCGCTCGCAGCACCTTCTCTGACCATCAATTTTGTATTTCTTGCCTCATTACATGGAACTACTTGCCATCTCTGAAGTATGCTCTAAGATGCCTCTGTCATATCTAGGCCTTTATACACGCGGTTTCCTAACTGAGAAAACTCACTCACTGAGGAACTCCCACTCCTGTCAGGACTCTAGTAACGGACTAGTATCACCATTCCTTAGACCTATACTGACACACACTCATTTAACCACAGAATCTTACACAGGAGAACAGAGGAAGGCTACAGTTAGGAGCCCCGGTCTCCTCTCCTGGTCTGTGGGGCTCTGTGAGTAAGACCACATTCTGGGTACGCTTGTTCATCAGTGATGAACATGAACTCAAACTGATCTGATTTCCTCTCACCTCCAGAAAGGTCCATCTTACTGCTCTGTACATTTTCTTCTGGCGAGTCTCTCTGAAGTAAGAAAAAGTAACGTGTTAGCAGAACTTAATTTGTCAATGAAAACAAATAAAAGCAAACTTTAATGTATTTTAAGTAGATCACAACACTTCATTTTCCATTATATTTAAATTAAAAATTTCAATGAGATGTGATCAGGGTATTTAGCTTACATTATAAAAATTAAGGTTTGAAGGTCAATTATACTCTAATTGCCATGATATTTTACGGACCCAAAGATGAGGAATGACTTTTAAGAAAATGAAATTCGGATAAATTATGGACCACTACTGAAAGGGGGGTGGTTACTGGAAAACCACTTACCGAAAAACTGATATTTGAAAACTGTTTAACAAAAGGATTTATCCATGCTTCTTCTTGTTTGTTTCCACCTTTCATCATTCCCTTTGTAAAATAAAAGAGTAGAAAAGATGCCACAGCAGTCTCTATTGATCTGGGTATAATGATGGATTAATAAAACTTCAAGACAATTCCCAACTCTCATTTTTAGTCAATAATTTCTCCTCCAACCAACTCTTATCAGAGTTGTTGACAATTATAAAATCAACTTATTTGACTTTCAACTTCCTTTGCTCCAGTCCTCTGGTATAGCTGTAATGTACAGAGAAATCTCTAAAGGCAAGCAGTCAGAAGGAAAAGACAGAAGCAAAGGCCTTGATGACCCACAAAATAAAAAAAGGGCCTCTAAATAATGGGGAACTGCCAGAAGGCAGTTCCCTATTTACAAATGGACTCTGTTCTGTAAGGTTTATTATAATTTGATTTATTATGATTTGGATTCTCATACCAAAGTGAAAAATAGTGATTTGATTCTCGTTAGTCCAAAGAAACTAATCTATAAATTTAGTGCCGCTATGTGCATGGTACTGAAAAGAAAAAAAAAAAACCACATACCATGCATTTCCATATGAAAAGACATTTAAATTTTCTATTTGTGTTGCCAAGAACACAGCATCTCCAGCAGTAGTTGAAGCTGGGATCCCTCCTGCTTAGTGTTGGCTCTGGGGCTGGTTGGGGAATGGAAGGTACAGAAACCACCCTGAGACCTGAGCTGAACCAACGAAGGCCGCTCATCAGCAGTAGTCTGGCAGCCAGAGACAGCCTTCTATTCACGTGAAGACTGCAGACCATTCTCAGTCTGCTGCCTGAATTTCCCTTTCCCATTGCTACTACCTGTTCCTTCTGACTGAAACAGAACTCAGCTTCATAATTAACCCCCGAAATGCAGGTCTCTGAAGCAAGCACCTAACCCTCTCCAAGGTTCTCAAGTCATCTTTGATTCCTTTTTCTCTTTCACTCCCACCCCCTCTAACTAGGTGCCAAGTTCTCAGTCCCTTCTATTTTCAAATGTCTCTCAAATTAGTCCCTTCAACTACACATTCGTTTTTATTTCCCAAATCAAACCCTCTTTTCTAACTTGAATTAATGCAAAAGCTTCCTGAGATTCCTAAATCTGGTCTCTCCTGTTCCAATTTATATTTCAGACTACAATTGGTTAGTTGTAAAAATAATTTTTAAAAAACCCACTGATGTTGCCTTCTATTCTTTTTCACTGGCTCTATATTTTATATAAAATAAAGTTCGAACTCCTTGGCGTGATACTGAAAACACCTTAACAGTCTCTCCTTAATTTAACTCAGAGCCAGATCTCGTTACTTCTTTCTAGAAAGTCTGCATTTTAGTAATGTCAGGTTACTATTTTCCTTAATACATCCCATCCCAGGCATCTTCCAAATTTCAGCTGACACACTTAGGAAGCTCTCCTAATGCCCCATATGTGACTATGAGCTCCTTGAACGCACAGCTTGTATCTTAAGTGAATTTCAATCCCCAGCACCAAGCACAGTACCTGGCACACAGCAGAAGCTAAATAAATGTTTGCAGTTGCTTTCTAAAGAGTTTTACTAGTAGAAACAAAGGAGAAAGAGTAAAAAGGCTACACACCCTTTCCCTTCTCCTTTTTTTGCCACTCAGACCCTGTAAGGAAAGACAAAGTCACAAAACAGCATGGTCCAGTGGGAAGAACACAGGGTTTGGAATCGGAAGACCTAAACTTAAGTCCTTGCTCTGTCACTAGTTATGCAAATTTGGGCAAGACACCTTTTCCAGCCTCATTCCTCATCAGTATCCTATCTTAGAAAGTTATAAGGATCAAATGATTTATGTAAAACATGTGGAAGCATTTCATAAGCCATATGGCAAGGCAATAGGTAAATTCAGCCAAAGGGAGAAAGTATGAAGTGAAATGGTAGGCCTTGGTAGTCAGCTAGCCCAGCTACCCACTGGACATCTGACTTCTAAGGTCACTCAGAAGGTAAGCATTCTCAAATAGGGTGGGGAAGACATGTTAGAATCACCTGGGAGACTAGGCACATATTTTGAAAGATGTCCCCAGGAGAATCTGACATCAGCCCCATATCAGCTCAGAGAACCAGTACTCTAAACTAGAGGTTCCTAAACCTGGATTGTATCAGAGACATTTGGGGAACCTGTTTAGGACAGGAACCTTGGCCCAATTTCCAAAACTTTAGTAGACATGGGTCTAAGAAATCTACTTAATAAATGCCATATGATTCTGATATAAAGCCAGGTTTGGGAATACAATCTTCCATAAACAAAAACAAAATCAAACTCAGCCTATATCTAGGGATTTTTGTCACAGGACCTTCTGGGATGAGGAAGGGACAAAGCTGGCAGATGAACAGGAGAATGGTGACTCGGCACGGGGGACGTCAGGGCCTCCAGGTGGGAGGAGGAATGGGAGATGAACTGGCAGTGGAACACAGAGCCAACATGGAGACTGCCTTCTCTTCATCCACCACTGCAGGCACCGCCCTGGGATGAGTGGTTGCCCCAGGCAGCACTGGTGGAGGGGGAGGAGGAGAAATCCCAAGCTGTAGCAGCGGGGAGAAAGGAAGTTCCTGTGGGCTTATGTTTTCCTAGGTGGCTGCCCATATAAGAGGCTACAGCTAAGTCGGGGACTGCCTGGACTAGACTGATTGCCATAAATGGGCAGGCAGAAGATTAGTTTTCTGTGGGTAAACTACCTTTGGAACTTAAAGTTTCAAGGGCTTTGCCCTTGAAATGTTTACCTTCGATGACATTTTCTTGGTATATGGTGGCCAATTTAAAGATGAGTTGAGCTCTTGAGATGAGTTACTATTCCACATTCCAATCTCTACATCCTCTTCCTCTTCCCAGCCGGTGGGGCGATTTCCAGGCAATGGCATATCATCACCACACCAGCCATCTTGCATAGATTTTGGCCCTGATTGTGGATTTGTGATAAAGAGAAACAGACTTTAATCAACAATTCTTTCTGGAGGACAAGCACACATTAAAGAGTGGAGAGAGGGGGCTGGGGTTGTAGCCCAGTGGTAGAGCTTTCACCTAGCATGTGTGAGTACCTGCGTCAATCCTTGGCACCACATAAAAATAAATAAATAAAATTAAGGCACCGTGTCCATCTACAACTAAAAAAAAAAAAAAATATATATATATATATTTTTTTTTTTAAAAAGAGAGGGATCCTAAAACAAAAGAAAAAAAAAAAAAAATGCTATGTCTCTTGCCAAATTTATATAATAGGAATGTTTATGTTTTATATTGAGCTAAAGTTCAATTAAAAACTTTATTTTTATTAAAAAAAATTAATAACTCTTCCCCTATGCCTTTACAAATTACAGGATCTCTAAACACAGATAATGGTGCCTTTCATGTGTCCCCACTTAATCTGCATAGTAACATGAATGAAATTTGAAAAAATCAAATTGATAAATATTTTCAAGAGTGGCCAGAGTATTAGAAGTCATAAGCAGAAAGCATTTCCTCTCTACACATAGCCTTTGGGATTCCTCTAAGGTGTGCTGTATATAGTGAATGGGACAGCGACATTAATCTGAATCCTAGGTGTCTCCCAAATTAAATGAATTATTTGGGAAATATCTGGCAGTTTAGAGATGTGTCCCATGTTATGTTCTTTCAGTCTCTCAGGTTAGATTGGCATGAAAGCTGCTAGACTACTTCTAGACTGTTCAATCTGGTAAAATATAATTTAAACTTGGTAAGGAATATGTAAATCATTAATAACTACAATTTAAGAAAAATGAGAACAGAAGAAAATTCACAAAGATGAACAAATCATGTTATAAACTTAAAGAGCCAAGTGCTCAGTATTATCTGGTATGCCATATTATACCAATATCATCAACAATGTAGAAGCATTATCCAATTATTTAACTGCAGTCAGTGCTACATACTAGCCACCAGGGATCAAGGGTAACTTACCAGATTTGCTTAACGCTTGTGGACCAACAGAGCTGGAGCCCCACGTGGATGTACTGGATGCCGAGGCAATTGGTTCCCCCCAGCTGGGACCACTGTCTATGGGTTTACCCCACGCTGAAGTACCATTATCCACAGTTGTGGCTGGAGTAGAAGGCTCCCCCCAGGGCTCACCCCAGCCTTTAGAAAGTATGGGAAAAAAGTCATCAGCATAGAAGGTAAGAAAATACAGTGGAATAAGGGACAATAAAGAATAGCAGGGAACCAAGGATGAAGAATTTCACATTTATATATGAATAATGATGCTGTGGTAGGCAGGAGAGATGGTATTGTTTTATAAAAAGAATACAAACCATTTCCCACTGACAAATTTAACTTCATGGTGGGATTTTTTTTTTTTTTTTTTTTTTAAATCCTCTTCTTACAAAATTGCCCTCTGGGCCTGGAGTAGATTCTCTTGACTAGCCTTAACTATGGGGGGGAGGGGGGGAGGGGATACTTCTTTAAGGATGAGTTTAATTCCTAGTAAAGTCAAGTCTTTCTAAGCCAAAATAGTGAATGTAAGGTAATGAGGCTGGGTAACAGTGTAAACATCTATACTATTAATTAAATGACTATAATTTTTATGGAAGGCATGACTTTTCCACAGCACTGTACTGGAAAAACAACAAACTTCATGACTAACAATGGCTAAATATACTACTTTTATATATGCTGGATAATATTTATTAAAAGTATTAGACTAAAGTTGTCCAAAGCCAAGAAAACCAAAGCCATAAACATATTTTGTTAAAAGAACCCAAACAAGGAGGCTTCCCCTTAGATAAATAACTCTTTCTTCTAAGAATTAAACTAGACTTAAAAAATTAAGGGCTGACAAGCTAGTTCATGAAAACATTCCTATCTTTATGTTTAATGAGACTGTTCAATAAAAACTACATTAACAAAGATAATGCATGCCAATCTCATTTAATGAAAATATTGTTAAAATAATTTAGAGAGGGGCTGGGATTGTGGCTCAGTGGTAGAGTGCTTCCCTAGCATGTGTGAGGCACTGGATTTGATTCTCAGCAGCACATATAAATTAATGAATAAAATAAAGGTCTATCAACATCTTAAAAAAATAATTCGTAGAGATAAGAATTAGATCATCATATAAAAATAAGAATACGCAAGAAAGGTATTACCAAATGTTCAATCACACAAACATTGAATCTAAACAGATCTGGATTTCATGCCTACCTTAAAAAACAAACAAAAAAACCAGCTGGAGGGGCACTTACCTGTCAGTCACCAGCACTGTAAAACAAACCAAAAAAATCCCTTCCTTTTAAGGCCAAATACAGTACCAGATATTTAGAGAGCACTGTATTTAGATAACTTTTACTTCCAGGGTATTCCAGTCAAATCATAAAACCAAAAAAATTAATGCCTGATTCAAAACAATGGGAGAAGTACATAATATCCCCATGTGACCTCACTTCTCCAATAATACACCCCCAATAGAGAACAGAGTACAGAGGGTTCACAGACAATATTGCCAAGGTGTATGGAGCTCAACTACCTGGGTGAACTTCACCTCTGTAATTTTCCCCAAGCTTTTAGAGAAAAAGGCCTCTGCATGCATCGGGTAGCACTTTGTTAACAGACCTTATAGCAACAGCAAGCTGATAAAAAGTCTGCTTTCAGAATACTCTGAAGGGCTTTGTAAACTACCAGACTCCATAGTAAAAGCTTACCAGAGCCACTGCTTGCCTCTTTGCTGGAGATGGCACTTGCAGATGGCAGCAGCTGATGTACCTGTGCTTGCTGGTCTGAACGGCTGCTGCCATTTGGGACATTTTTGTTCCACATGTTCACATTTTTGTAGTTGTATTTGCTTGGATCTCCCCAGGCAGAAGTTCCATCATCAATCTCCATTTTGCGTCGTATGGATTCTGGGGATGGTTCCTCCCAGCCAGTGGGCTCTTCTTCTTTTGCTGGGGCTGGTATGGGTCCCCCGAGCCAGCCTGTGCCAGGAGGTTTGCCTGTAGCTGGTGGGATTCCCCAGGATCCAACAATGTCTTGTTGCTTGTTCCAGTCTGGAGAACTGACTGGCTTTGACGAATCTCCCCAACCTAGAGACTGATTAGACTTTGGAGGGTCTCCCCATCCCTGGGAAGGATTAGGTTTAGAAGATTCATCCCATCCTGATGAATTATTTGGATTTATGTTATTTCCCCACGTAAAAGAACTAGTTTTACCAAGTTCATTCCAACCAGAAACGGACCTATCACTGTCACTACCTCCTGAGCTGGATTTTTTATTAGCCTCCCCCCAATGGTTACTCCTTGATGTTTCTCCCCAGTTATCACTGGCAGAAACGGACCAACCTTGGCTTGACTTCTGTCCATCACCCCATCCCTGTTTGTTCTTTTGCGAATCATTCCACGCAGACTTCTCTTCTTTGCAATTCCCCCACTGATTGCTCTTGATCATTCCTGTAGCAGCAGAATCATCTTCCCACCCCCCCTGGCAGTTTGAGCCTTTGGAATCTCCCCACCTCAGAGCAGGTTTGGGATCGCCCCACCCTGATACAGATGAGGTATCATTACTATTAGGGCTAGTCTTCTCTACACATGCCCCTGAGTTAAAAGTCTGTGTTGCAGAGCTTCCCCAGGCCTCTGTCCCGTTGTCAGTCTTTCTCTCCCCTCTAGGTGATGTTTCGGTGTCCCAGGCAGTATTCTGCTTAATAGGAGTCTGTCCCCAGCCAGAATTGGATAGGACACGTGGGTCTAAGTCAGTCCTGTTCACAATGCTTTGGAGTAATGTGTGCTGATCAACCTTCCTTCTGTCTCTACTCTGACTTTCCCCAGCTGCCTTCTCCTCTGGGCGTCCAGTGCTTTCTGTACTACCGTCGCTCTCCACTGCACCTCCTGTTTTGGCCCACACGCTGTTTTGCTCATTTGTCTGAGATGTGGCAGAACCCTGATCCTCTTCTTCAGTAGACTTCCATCCATTTGTAAACTTCTTACCGTTGCCATTTGCACTGTCATTGGAATGCTGATTGCTAGGCAGTTTGTTCCACTCAACGCTGGGTATATTAGTGCCAGTGTTTTGTGCAGGGGTTCCCCATCCTCTTCGACTTCCTCCAGAATTCGCACCATTTCCACTTCCCCACGCCGTACTCTGGGAATTCGCTGCCCCGGACTCCCATACACCTCCTCCTTTATTTGTGTTAACTTGGAAGTTAGTGCCCATAGGCCCACTTACGCCAGGCTGCATTAGAGTCGCATTCACAGTGTCACCATTAGCTTGGCCATTGGGGCCTGAACATTTGTCTCCAGAGTAATTAGAACCATAGGCACCCCATGTAGTACCATAAGAGCCTCCACTTTTTGACTCTCCATTGCTAAGATGAGAAAGGGAAGTGCCATTCATAACCGATGGAGCCTGAATTTGAGGATGATTCATTGTGCTCACACGCCAGGCCCCTGTATTACTACTAGGCAGTTCATTATTCTGTACTGAACCAGAGTTTGGTAAACTAGAGGTCATAAAGTTAGTAGTGTTATTTGGTCCAGTCATTTCAGTGGTGATATTCTGAGGCTGACCACTGAACGAGACCTTCTGTGTACCACTTACTTCAGATTCACAAGTTTCCTGAAGGCTTCCCCAGGTACCATGGGTAGAAGAACCACTCGCTTTAGAGTTAATACTCTGATTGTTAGGCATCTGGCCTATGGTACTGCACTGAATATTGATGCCAGAATTACCACTCCCTACAGGCCCTTTTAGGGCAAGTCCATTGTTCTCTAATACTGGCCAGGCACCATGGTTGCTAGCTGAATTCAAAGTGCTTGGATTTAACCCTCCATTTGATGAAGAACTTACAGTGCCCCAAGCATTCATTCTATTGTTGCTACTTTCTGATTTGCTTTCAGGAGCATCCACAGAGACCTGACATGTGCTTATTATGGCTCCATGGGAGAAACCCCATGGTCCAGTACTACTTCCATGGCCCACATTATTGCTGCTGCTACCAACCACAAACTTGTTTTGGGAACCAAGTCCAGTGCTATTCCGAAGGCTATCTTTTTCACCACCTGTGCTCCCTGAAGCCATGATAGTGATGTTTCTCTCTGATTCAGAACTGGAGGCAGAATCAGCATCCATACATTCTGAAGCCAATTCTGGATCACTGCCAGGGACTGAAGGCCATGCTCCTTCTTCCAACAAGTCGCTCACAACAGCATTCTTACAGTCTGTGCTGGAGTCACTCGCAGAAGACACAGGTCCCCGTTGGGAATTTTCATAATGGGATCCTGAAGTATTGTGGTTTATATCTAGAATAAAGGAGAAGTACACTGTTTATAAAGTGCTAGTCTTCAGAAAAATGGCAAGTGTATCATAACTACATGTGGTTCCTCAACCTTAACGAGATAAGGCGCTTGGCAGGGTGGTTGTAAGAACACTGCTTATCTTGAAGCCACCAACTTTCCATACCCAGTAAGTTTATACGGGCAGAGGGTTTTGCAGCTTTGCTCGTTAATATTATCCTAAGGCCCTAGAACATAACAGTTCCTCAATATACATTTGCTGAATGAACAAACTGTTAACATACCAGCCAGTAAAAGAATTCTGACATCAGAGGGACTGGTGGTAGTGATGTATTAAATGGTAACAGAGCAACCCAGACTCAGAGGCTGGATGTGGGAGAGAAAAGGCTGAGATGAGATTGGGTAAAGCAGACTAAACCTGATCAATTATATTAACAATATATTACAGGTCCTTTTCCCATCCTATGTTTCTAGAATAGTCTGTCCACACAACTCTTTTCAGTTCATAAGAATTCCAAAGTCTTTTCCATTGTATTTCCATTTCATCAGCATCTATATTCAAATAAAATACTGTATTCAGCAAGAATTACTTTCAGTTTAACTCAAAGTTTCTTGATTTACCTGTGTAGCCAAGTTTATTACAAGAGACAACAGAAAAAACAAAGATTGATATATGAAGATCACCAAATTATCATGATCAAAAAGTCAGCTGCTGACATTAAGGACCATAAATGACCAGTCATTTAATCCTATAATCTTAGATTCTCTGCTGTTTTATTGTCTAGTTATTTCACTACAGGCCAGGCAGTCCCGATGTTTCTGATGATTCCCTGGTTCTTTATTCTCATTATGCTTAAGGATCTGGTAGGAAGACCTTCCTCAGGGATATAAACCTACGTAAGATGTGTGCGTTCAGTCTGTCTTGAGGGGGTTGCTTGTGGTGCAGTTCTCCACTAGAATAAGAGACGGAATCGCATGGACAGCTTCTAAATGCACACACTCAAATCATGTCCCACGCTTTTTTTTTTTTTGGTTCTGGGGACTGAACTAGGGCCTCGCTAAGTTGCTGAGGCTGGCTTTGAACTCACAGTGCTCATGCCTCAGCCTCCCGACTCTGGGATTACAGGCATGTGCCACCACACCCAGCATATTCCACACTTAATGAACAATCTCAAAGGGTTTTAGGCCTAGGAAATAAATCTAAAGTGCTATTAGGGTGTTTTGCTAATACAGAAAATCAGATTCTGCTGGTAAACTTTCTCTCAAAGTTTGTACTGTTAAGGAGTAAAAGCCAGAAAGATTGGCAGGAAAAAGGACTACTGAGACCAGAAATGTGTATGTAATTCACCAAATATGTATTTTAAAGCTTCAAAGGTGACTCTAATTTCCATTCCCCGTTTAGGAATCATGTTGTTAAACTGTCAGAGGAAGTTTGTTGTCACTCAGTGCTCATGAAAAGGAATTTTCACAAAATAAAGGGTACTAAAAAATCAATCTCACTGAGTGAAAACGAATCACCGGCACAACGACATCCACACCAGCACCACTAACAGATGTTTAGCGCTCGGTGCTACATGTCGTGAGCTTTAACATACTTTCATCCTTGAAGAGCTGGAACAACCCCACCGCCTAGGCACTGCCTTTGCTCTGCAGATGAAAAAAAAAAATCACCATTCAAAGGTTAACTGTGGAAATCAAGCAAGATTTGTCAGAAACCTTCATGAAGTAAGGTGACTACAAATATGGATGAGCCCCTAGAGACATTCCGACTTAAGTCTGAATTTTATGTAGTGGACTTCTATCCAAAAATCTGTGAAGCAGGGATACTTCCTAACGGAGTTACTGTGCTGAGTGTACCATCTCATGCAAAGCATTCGCTCGTGTTGTCAGCAAGATAGGTAGTGACTGAAAACGCGGACTGAGGCATTCTATCACCTACTACTACCTGTATGATCACAGGCAGGATCTCTGCTCAGTTCCTTCATCTGCAAAGTAAAAACCGTAACAGAACCAACCCAATGCAAGTGTTATGAGGATTAAATGATCAACAACTGTAAACCACATCTGCTCCATATAACACTGAATAAATGAAGGCCATTATTATCATTAATTAATGCATGTTAGAGATTAGCATCATTTATCTGCTCAATCTCCAGAACATGTTTTTCATTTTACCAGGTCTCCCTCGTGAAGAATGTGAGAAATCATAGAACTTGCTTACCTAAATCCCCTCCTTGATATCAGGCACACACTGATAACTGGATTTATACCAAGAGATGTCTCCTCCCAAAGAAGGAGGGATACAACTCTCCTTTTTTTCCTCAACTCAGAGTTTCTAAAACCCAAGATTGGTCCTTTATCTCTGGCTGTGTACAGAAAATCCCAAACGTAACCAAGTCTTGATCCATCCATCTTCCTCCGAAACTGGAACACATCCCTCACTCATCACCTGAGCCTCTCCTGGACCACTGCCAAGGTATTTCTGCGGCCATTATTTGCCACGTGTGTTGTCAATTTTATAAAGTGAGAGTAAAAAGAGGAGATTGGGCATCTAAAACAAAACTACTCAATCAAAAATTTAAAAAAACGGACCCAGAATTTAACAATAAAGGATCAGCGGCACCCCACATAATAGGAGAAAGTCAAGGATGCCCTCATGCACACTCTTTAACCCTGTACTGGAAATATGAACCCAGGAAATAGGACCCCAAATGAGAGAGAAATTAACAAAGATCAGAAAGACCAACATGTAAAAAATAATAAGTTTTCCTGTAGCCATTTCCAATGAGAAAATGTGATGGAAAAAAGATCCTAATCAGTAAGACTCATAAAATCACTTGGAATATACTCATAAAAATACTTAAACTCCACATGATTAAATTTTATTGCAGGTCACAGAAGACAACTTGATTATGTATATAAACTTGTTCTTAAGATAGGAAAATGTAACAATTCTCCAAGTTTAATTATAAGAAACTGTTAAACATATTAACCACGCAATATAATTAAAAGTGACTTTAAGATTCATGTTAAAAAATGGAAGTCTAACTCTACTGCCACGCCCCAATAAATCTCAAACAGAACTGACAAGGGAGGGAATTCACACTATCAGGCAGCAGTTAAACGGCACTGCAAACATTTATATTAAACAGAAAAACCAGGACAAGCCAAGCATATGTCAAGGTTAGTGTTTTAAATGTGGGGGAGAAAGTCAGTACTCAAAAAATATTTTCAAATGAGACAATATAGCCAAAATAATACCAAATGCCCAAAAGTATGCCCAAAGCCCTGGGTTCGATCATGACCACTGGGGGGGAAAGAAAAGCATAATGGCCAAAGATGAAACCATGAAGAGCATTTTTTATATACAAAAGCAAAGAAACCACAAAAGTAACCATAGGTTAGACTACTTATTTTTTTAAAATGAGACCTTTTAATATGAGAATAAAGAAAAGCAAAAAAGCAAACACTAGAATATATTCTGCAAAAGAGTTCTGTTACCTTTATACTAGTAAAAAAATGTTGCCAGATTCTAGTCTAGTGCTGGTTTTGGAGCCAGTGGCAGTAAACTAAACCTGTCTTTTGCTATATTTTCCTTTAGGAAAGTAAGGAGAGACCATGGGTAATTATTAGCTAAAATCCCATTTATTCTTGATGCTACTTGAATTTCAACAAAACCTAAACTAAAGACCATTCTAAAAACTGTATATCAAGGATAAGTCATAAAGCACTTTTGGTTATGAAAAAAGTTATAGTTTAGAAAGATAAATAGTATGGAGGGGAAATACACAATTTCAACTAAAGGAGGGAAAAGAACATGCATCCTCAGAAATCACATTTCACAGGGACAGAGGGTATTTCAGAGTTGAAGAAGTGAAATAATGTACTTCCCTTTTCAGACAAGAAAACCAAAACCCAGTGTTCAAAATTATCTGAGGATAAGTATATAGGAATACCATTAAGTAGATCATCACTACTTTATCCCAGGAAATAAAAACATTAAGACTGTAAATTTCTGTGCTAATGCAAAAGAGCAGGTTTTTTTAGTTTAATGCAAAATACAAATTTTTACAAACTGTACTATGCTGTAGACAAACTAAGATTTAGAAGGCTGCATGTTACTTAGAAATATCTGAAATCCAGAGTGCCATCAGCATCATCCTACTCTCACACCTAATCATCAGAAGAGGAAGGGGCAGCTCTAGTATCACACCTCAAAAAGAATGCAGTCGGGATGGAGTGTGGCTCGTGGTAGAGCGCTTGCTCAGCAGTTGTCAGGCACTGGGTTCCATCCTCAGCACCACATAAAAATGAACAAATAAATAAATAAAGGAAAGGTATTGTGACCTTCTACAACTAAAAAATTAGGAGGTTTTTTAAAAAAAAAAAAAAAAAAAAAGAACATAGCCAGGACTGGTGGTGCACAACTGTAAGCCTGGCAACTTGGGAAGCAAAGGCAGGAGGATCACAAGTTCAAGGACAGCCTCAGCAACTTAGTGAGTCTCAAAAAATAAAGGGCTGGGGTGTATATCTCAGGGGTCAAGCACCCCTGGATTCAATCCCCAGCACTGCAAATGCACACGCGCATGCAAACACACACGCACATGTACACACGCACACGTGCACACACACAGTAGTGTATTATAGGATATCTATTTGAAGAGATTAAAGGGGAAGCAAAGACTGGTGATAATTCAAGTGATAATAAACAGCATGTTTGGGAAGAATTTAGACTGATGCAAGTTCTTGTGTTTTTCTTACAAAATACATAGCATGTAACAAAATAGTCAAATTATTTGCTTTCCTACCTTTAGACTTTAAATTTCGACAGAAAGAAGAGCTTCAGAAGTAAATAATTTTTAGATTTTACAGTGTTTCCACAGAGTATGAGATATACCACTGAGAATATGAGAGAACCTTAATTTCAAATAGCTCCTAAAAGTGACAAAGTTCAGGATGTCTCTTTTGGTTACTTTAGCCTTTGGTGCAGGGTCACCAAACATTTTATGTAAAGGTCCAGTTAATAAATATTTTTGTGGGCCAGTGTAACTTAAAAGCAGTCACAAACAATATGAAATCACCGGGCATGGCAGCCTTTCAATAAAACTGGACTAACAGAGGTCATAAGCCAACAGTGATTCTAGATTGAAGATGAGAGAAATAATAACACAACCAAATGCAACACATGGGTCATGACTGGTGTCCAGTTTGACAAGTGGGGTAAGGATGGTAGAGAAAAAGATATTCTTGGGGATTTTACTTTAGACCAAATGGTGAGTACCTCAACCACGGCAACTGGCATGAGACAGAGGAAAGAAGTTCAAAACAAAAACAAAAAACCTAGTATTTGAGGTTAAAACTCGTACAGCATGGTGAACTGCTGGCTTATGGGACACTTTAAGAAAGGAAGAGCTTGAGCTTGATTTCAGGGTTTTAGAAGGGTTACTGGATGAATGGGTACGCTGACTTTTGAGCAAGGGAATCCAGACAGAGGAAGTGGTATGGGGCAAGATAATGAGTTTAAGTTTGAACCCTCTGAGTCTGAGGGTTCCAAAATCAGCTGAAGACACCCCAGGGAAAGTCAGCTAAAACTCTGGGAGATGTGAAACAACAATACGGCAAGTAGTAAAATCTGGAGCTGGTCAAAGAAAAGGTGGAACACAGAAGAGGAACAGGTCTGAGGAAACAAGACCTTCAGGGAAGAAGAGGCACATGGCAGGGACGGGACCTATTAAGACAGAACAGACTGTCTTCTAACTACAACTGTAATGTTTTTTAGTCTTGATTACAAATCCAGAAGATCAGTGACTTTATAAGAGCTATTTTAGTCAAGTGAGCAGGAGTTGGATTCCAGGGGATTAAGGCAAATGCATGAGACTGCCAGCAGTCGATCCCCTCAAGGACTCTGAGAAAGGAGATTCTGCAAGAGCTCAAGAGTATGGGGATTCGAAGGACCGCTTTGTCACAGGGAACACAGACTTGAGCATGTTTACAGACGAAATGGAAGGTGCAAGCGGAGAGCCAGACACACAAGTTACAAGACAGCAGAGAGGCTGCACTGCGCTGAAAACACCAACGCAACTGCCAGGTGCATGGACACTGTAGCCTTCGAGATGTCCCGGAATCTTTAAGCCACTCCCACAGATCCCTCCCTAAGTACAGGTATATTTTTCACTGGTTAAAGGAAAAAAGAATGATGTATAAAATGCTCAAGCATCCCTACCTGAAGAAATACACTGCTAGTATACAGGAAAGGACTCCCTGCATCCCTCTCTGATTTACAGCTCTTTCCTTCCCTCTAGATAACCCAGAGGTAATCGCTCACGTAAACTTTCGTATTTCATTCATCCCTAAATAATACGTGATATTATTTTGCAGGCTTTGTTATACAAATGGATCACACTGTGAACAAACAAACAAAAACACATTCTTGGGACGACCGGCAGGAAGGTGAACATGAACTATGAGGAGACACTGTTGAACTGCTGATATGTTTTAATTATTATTTTTAAAATTATTATTATTATTTTAGTTGTAGGTGGACAACATGCCTTTATTTTAATGTGATGCTAAGCACAGAGCCCAGTGCCTCCCGTGTGCCAGGCAAGTGCTCTGTCACTAAGGTACAGCTCCAGCCCCCTGATATTCTTTCGCCTAGGGGTGATTATGATATCATGGTTGTATAGAAAACTATCCTTACTTTTAGGGTAGCTACTAGGGCATGTTTGTTACTTACTCTCAAATGACTCAACCATAATGAACATTTGTGTGTGTAATAGAGGATTTGGCCCAGGGGCTATCCCTGAGCTACACCCCCCAGCCCGTTTTTATTTTTATGTTGCGACAGGGTCTCACTAAGTTACCAAGGCTATCCTTGAACTTGTAACCTTCCTGCCTCAGCCTCAGGAGTCACTGGGATTAATTACAGACATGTGCCACTGCACCAAGCACATATGTGTTTATGCACGCACATATGAAAGAAAAAAACAGACAATGAGTACACTGTCTGTGAGGTCCAGGTGGGACTATTCCAACAACCACGGGATCTGGGTGGAAGGTAATATTAGTTTTAGTGTTCACTATTCTAGTCTAATTTATTTCTCTATGGATTATGTTGGATGACAAAGAGTGAAACAGAATGTTTTGCCCCAAAGGAACAACATTGTTGGCTGGTCTGCTGAGCACAGTAGTCCCCCTGAAATGCTTTATTGCATTGGCCCCTGAATTCAGAGTTATCTGGGCTTGTCAGAGTACCAAGAAGTCAACTGCAAAAAAAAGATCTTAGGTCTAAATTAAAGGTCTAATAAATGTTTGAAGCACAGTCACAAAATGGCAGGCCAGGGCTCAGCCTGCAGAGTTGTCTGACCATGAAAGGGGTCCTACCAAAAATAAAAATTAAAAGGCATAAGTATTTAGGAAGAGTACAAAATCAATAACACACTGACCACAATTCCCATCACCCCTTTCCGTCATTTACTTCACTTACCTGCTGGCCCATGAAGGCATTTAGTTTACGACTTCTGATTTATGAACTATCTAATCTTGTCTAGGTACTAACCTTGTACTGACAACACTGAATGAATGAGAGATGTATTAAAAGGGGAAAAGAGGGTGTATCTAACACTGCTCCTTTTTAGCATGAAAACCTAAAATAAATTAATGTGTGTGATGCATAGAAATTCACTGAAGTGCTAAATCCACTTCATTAACCATCTCTGTTCAAAGAAAGCCAAATACAAATAGACAAAAACATGTTCCCACAATTCTGAACTCCTGTAGTTATTGTCAACCACAATTTTCACGTATCTGGGCTCGTGCTATTTATATGGCTTAGTACACTGTTCTTCACCGACTACCAGGCTACTTTTTAGTCTGTAAAGAGAAGATGACAAGACCTAATCTGTAACACAAGAATTAAATGAGCTAATATAGCATTTGGATTAGAGTAAGCACCCCATAAAAATCAGTCACTGGGTCATCATTATTAGCATTGATAACTCTTTAGGAGTGGGACAGACTGGCCCCTCCAAGACTCATGACTCCTAAGGGCCCGTTCTGCAGTTTCTATTGCCACTGCTAGAAGCACATGTAAAGATATTGTAATGTAAATATGTGAAATATGCTGATAGAAGGAAATTCACAAATATTTTTTGGAAGATAACACTGCAAATCTGATTCTTTCAGATGCTTTTGCTTCATCATCTACATTCTCTAACTGCTTTGGCATTTAATTTCAAACTGATCACTGCATCCTCCTGACTTCCATCTTAACCTCCACATCAATGCCGTCCACCTTGTGATGTTCTTTTAAAAACAGGTGGGATGTTTTTCCCTCTAAGGCTTTTTGAAGACTTCTTCCTATGCCCACACCTTAGGTTTTCTTCTCATCCGAACGTATGCCTACAATGCGTTTGGGTTTTTTCAGATTCATCCTCATTTTTGAGAAACAAGATTCTTATATTTCTGTTGTTTCCATTTCAGAAACAGCTTTGCTCTTTCATTTCCAAAACTGAAAAAGCATACTTGACAATTTTCTAAATATACTATATGGCAGCCTTGCTGTTTGTTTTCTTAATTATACCATCTTCCTTAGCCCACAGTTGAGCATACTTAAGCATTTATTGTATAAATCATCTCTGCCAAGGTTTTAACTACATTTTTTATTCTGCTGATAACCAATACATTAAACCTGACTTTCCAAATGAGATTCGATTTACTACCTGCCTACTACTTGGCATTAGATGTAATATATAAGAAGAGTGCACGCCTTTCTATAAATGTTATGGGGAAGATAATTTATTCAGTTTCTTAACATTAGGCACTAAGTTAGTTGCTTTAACATAACATTAAATTTAGACCTCAGAGAAACCACAGGGTTGGGCACTACAGTCTACACTAGAGATTAAGAAAGAAGGTCACAATAGTTATTTGGCCAGTCTCACACAGGTACTACATGACTAGGGGAGTGAAGATTAGATCTGAACTCAGGATGATAAATTTGTATCATTCCCAATGAAAATGTGCTACCCATGCTAGAAAAGTCACCTCTGTGTCCTCTTCCTCTTTACCTATCACATCAGTATGTTCCCAAACCACAGTTTGGTAGAGTCAGACAGATCTTGATGAGCCCAGCGTCTGCTACTTGTAAGCTGTGAAACACCATAATACGGTATGATGTACAGCGCAATACTTGGTATACATAAGGAAGCATGGAGGCAGAAGTGAGTAACTACCTAGGGCAATCAGGAGACAGAGTGATAAGAAAGTGACATCTCACGGGGTTGTACAGGATCAAATGCAATAATATGCATAACTGCACAGCACATGACTGGGTGGAGAGAGTACTCAAGTTTAGCCAGAGTCTTACAGCCTATTTTAGCTAAAAGCTTCTTGTTAAAATGGGTAGACCCTAAAGGGAGAGTAGGAGATTAAAATATTCGTTTTCAAAGTAGGAGGGCAGGTAACTTACAGCAAACATTTTAAGATTCTCTACTTGGAATTCCCTGTATGGGGATTTTTAAATAAAAGTCCAGATTTGAGAAACACAAATACAGCACCAAAAAGCCATGACGTGTAAGCTTGCTACGCTGCTAACGATGCTGAAGTCTGAGTCTCGTAAGAAATGCCTTCTCTCACCTGACTCGTCTTTGCTGTTCTGCACCTCTCCGTTATTTTGTGGCTGCTGATTTGTTACAGCACTGCTTTCTGACTGGCTGCTTAACACCTTAGCAGCAGATCCCAGGTTTGCTGCTATGACAGGAAAATGCTGACCCCTCTTTAGAAGCTGCTTATGTTCCTGGTGGCGAAATCGTGGAGGTACTTCTCGAGGATACCGAGGCAAGGCCTGTGGCTGCTGCTGCTGCTGCTGCTGCTGCTGCTGCTGCTGCAGTGGTGCCGGCGGCGGCTGCTGGGGCTGCTGCTGCTGCTGCTGCTGCTGCTGTTGCTGCTGCTGCTGCTGCTGCTGATTGTTGGCTGTAGCTCGCTTGGCATTATTATTAGTGCTGGTTGCTGTGGAAGTGCCGTTATTAGAGTTGGCAGGCTGAGGCTGGCTTACACTGGGCTTTATCTGTTCTGGCACTAATCCCAACAAAAGAGAAGGGGTGGAGAAGATTAGCCAGTAAAGTACACCTTCATAGGAAGCCATCTAAATTCAAAGGCACTACAAACAACAATCCTAACAGAAGTGTGCAGGAACAGTCTCACTCACGCACTTGGGTTTTCTTAGAGGACATCAATGCCAGGAGTCAAATTTTACGTCCAGTGACTAACCTATTCCATAAGGGCATGGAAACTGTGGCCTTCCTGTCCAGGATGATAACTCATGCTCACTATCTCCTTCCCATATTACTCTGTGATCAGCAGGTATTTATTACATAACCATGGAATTCTTAACCAAAATAACCAAAATAATCAATGTACTGCTGGACCCAGAGGCGCATGCCTATAAGCCCAGCTACTCACTTGGGAGGCTGAGGTAGGAGGATCACAAGTTTGAGGCCAACCTTGGAAACTGAGTGAGATCCTGTCTCAAAATACAAAATATAAAATAAAAAGGACTGGGGATGTAGCTCAGTGGTAGAGCACCCCTGGATTCAATCCCTACTACTGGAAAAACAAAACACACACAAAAAAAACAAAAACAAAGAATAAATGAGTCTGTATCCTAAAAGAATCATCAATTCTCTGGTAACTATTCCTATTCTGCTTCATTTTTAATGTTTATCCCTATTGTAAATCTGTGGAAGACAAGAAAAGAACAAATATATAAGAAAACCTGCTGGTTTCCTCAAAAAATGGAAAATTTAACAATGTCTTTCATTGACAAACTATAAAGTCTAAACCAAAGACAAACTCACAATATGGACATAAGTGCAAAGAAAACAGAATGAAATCTGTGAGACTCATCAAAATTGGAGAAATAATTTGGATACTCTGCTTTAAGCAAATCTGAGAAATAAACACTTGTCTATAGATAGCATGTTACATGAGCTTTGGTGTGGGGGGGGGACTCAGGTTGGGTCTTCAGGCCAAGTTGTACAAACCTAACTGAACCTGTTACCTCCACTGTGCACTGGGGAGAATCCCAAACCTTACGGAGCTCTCCGAAGGCTGAAGGTGCAATGCTTACAAAGCACACAACATAAGAGTATACAAATGCTGGCTATTCTTTAAGGACTGGCACAGTACGAACTTATACACTTGTAGCAGCTTAATATTTCTGTGAAATTTTGACCTATCTTCATAGATACCACTGACACATAAGTGAAGTGAAACACCTCCAAGCTACTGTGAACATACCTGGAGAAAACTCTCTGTTCAAAGGTTAAGAGTTCTAGTCCTAGAAGTGGCTCTATCCTCACTCTCAGGATAACCTCTGTGTCTTTCTCCTCCATAAAGTAAGGACAGACTTGGTCAAATGGCCAGAATACTGTAACTACTCAGTTAATAACAACGACTACTGTGACCTACCTTAAGTAGTTACAAATGCCTGTAAGGTTCACCACACTGCGACTAGAGCCCTGGTCAGCTGTGTGGTTTATAATAGTCACCAGCTTCCTCTAGCCCACTCTCAGCTCTGGAGCCTCCCCTTCTTCATGGATCAACCCAACCTCCTTATGGTCTTCCTTCTCAGAACATCTGGTGGATTCAATCTACTAACATATTTTTGAGATGGGGTCTTGCTAAGTTTCCCAGACTGGCCTTAAAACTATGATCCCCCTGCCTCATGTTCCCAAGTAGGTGAGATTACAGGTCCGAGCCACCACATTTAAATATTTATAAAAATATTTTAAAAATATTTTTTAAAAAATATTTTTAGTTATAGATGAACACAGTAACTGTTTATTTTTTATGTGGTGCTTGAGGATTGAACCCAGTGCCTCACATACGCGAGGGAAGTGCTCTACCACTGAGCCACAACCTCAGCCCAGCTAACTATTTTTTTAATAATGATCTTGGCCTCTTATTTGGTTCAATGTGACTTTCATTTTTAAAGGAATACACCAGTTTTTCTACAGTGAAAAATTACCTGCATTCTACCTATGGCTTGGCTTCCTTTCCATTCTTCTTGATGTTCACTGACAACCCTCTTATAATTTGTCAAGTGCTTTCTGGTTCTAATTACTTTATGTACTGAAATTGTCACCCAGACAATTTGATGTTCCCAATATACAGCCATGATGCACATTCTCCTTTGTGTCTCATACTTGGTAATAAGCAAATATTAGTTATCAAAAACACATTAAATAAGAATAATGCACTAGAATATTCTAAAGTGTCTCAAAATGAAAGGAAGATAAAGTACATGTAACTATGAAATCATGGGGAACATGAAAACTAACTCAGCTTCTACATGCTTATAATGGTGGACTTGGCCTGGTGTCTGGCAATTAAATGTAAGTTGAAGGTTGTGTAGTTAGCCGCTACTGCAATATAACCTTGTTTGACATAACTGAAAGACTAAAAGATTCTTTAAAACAAAAACAAATAAACAACAACAAAAAAAAAACATTGTGACAATAAATTTATACCCAAAACAATGTGGTATTCATGGGAAAGAGCAATAAGCAAATAATCTTTAAATATTCAAAGAATGAATATTTAAATATTTCTGTTTAAATAGCCTGTTGGCTAGCACTGTGAATGACCTACATGAAGACATGTTTAAGAACCCTAACACTAAATCAAAAGTGACCAGGAACTCAGAGCAATATCTACTCAAGCCACACCTACCTCAAACTCAAATAAATGGTGCACTTTTCAGCAGTAAAGTACCATATGGAAAACCAGGCTGAGAAAGCAACTCACTTCTGGGTCCAGAAAAACTCGCTAAAAGTAGCAAAGCAATTAAGACAATGTAACTATTAACCCTAAATTTTCACTATATATTCTGAAGTAGAATTCCTGATATAAAATGAATAAAGGAGAAGCTAAAAGTGGGTAAATACAGGAGATAAAGAGTTGCTGGGTAACATATAAATACTGGACAATTCTAACTATTATATTATGCATAGTTTTAAAAAATAAATTATGTCAGTAAGCACCTAAACCATTAATAGGAGAAAAAAATGAAATTAGAAATTTTTCCATTTAAAAGACAAAGGAAATGAAATTTGAAAAAAATCAAAATTGTGGTTAATACAAAACACAAAAGATATTAAGAATAAGTTTCAAAATACCTGTAATTACAATAAACATAAAGGAGTAAAATTCATTTGTTAAAAGACAAAACTTTTTTAATGGGTTAAGAGAAGAAAAACATACTTAAGGCAAATACTTTGCAAAAAGTACTCTTAAAACAATGCAGGAAGGGGGGAGCATAGAGGAATATATACCACTAAGAAAAGTTAAAATGAAAACAGAATTAATATCAGACAAGAGAAAATTCCAAAGAGAAGCATTACAAAAGATGAATTTTATATTAACAAAACAAGTTAAAAAAAAAAAAAAATGAGCAAGTAAGAACTTTTATATGCCAAAGCTCATAGTACCAAAACATGTAAATCAAATGGAGAGAGAAAAAGACTCAAAAAAGCAAAACCATGTACCTTGACAGCAGTTAGGAAGTATCTTTTTGACAAGCACCCATGAAAGTCAAAAATTAACACACACACACACACACACACAAACACTAATAAATAAAAGAGAATAAAAATACAGGTAAAATTTCTGGATTGCAATACAACATCACCAGAAATGACAAAACTTGTACATAAAGCTGCCTTAAATAAATATGAGTTGAAGAGGAAATAAATACCAAAACTGCAGGGTTATTAAAAAAATAACAGTAAAACACTAAATACATTTTTAGACACAGCTAAACCAACACTCAAAGAAAAATTCATAGCCTAATTATTTCCAACAAATGAAAAAGAATATAAAGCATCCAACTCAAGAATGCAAAAAAAGCAGTAAAAGAAGCAGAAAGAAGGAATCAGTAAAGATACAAATAGAAATCAGTTGCTTTAAGGGTGAACCTGTAAGCTCAAGGCATGCTTATATGGAAATAGCTAACATTTTAATATGAAAATGAAAAAAAAAAAAGAAATGATTTTTCTAAAATTAAGATATTTCTTATACATGCTTAAATTGTTGCAGAGCACGTGGATACCAAGATAATATTTTTGCCAATACGTCAAATGAAATCTTAGCAACCCCAAGCAATGGGAACAAAAAGAAGAGATAACAATACTAGAAATGAAAAAGGAAGGTATAATTTCAAATCTAGACATTATGGAAAGACAAGAAAATATTGTGTACAATTTATACAAATAAAACAGAAAATCCAGCTAAACTCTTTCTATAAAAGAATAAGACAGTAAACAAACATTTTAGGCTTTGTGGACCATATCGTCTCTGACACAACTACTCCATTCAGTCACCTTAACACAAAGGCAGCGATAAACAGGTAAATAAACAGATGTGACTGAATTCCAATCAAATTTCACATACAAAACTAGGCGGCGGCCACAGTTGGCCCACAGGTGGTCCTGTCCCAGTCCCTGCTCTACAAGATCTAATTTACCAAAATAGGCTCACAGAAAAATGGAAGGTCGGGCTGGGGAGATAGCTCAGTTGGTAGAGTGCTTGCCTTGCGAGGCCCTGGGTTAATTCCCCAGCACTGCCAAAAAAAAAAAGAATAGAAGGTCCTCTAATCTAAGACACTGAAAAGGTCCTTCTAAGATTTACCCCTCTCAGAGGCACTGGGCTGGATGATTCTGGGGTGCAGGGAGGTGTCAGGCAGGCAGACACACCAATAAGAGGAGGGTGTGGGGAACACCTTCAGGAATCCTGACCCTGCGGGACGTGCACCGTCAAGGGCTGGTTCCTTATTCTTCCTCCACTCTACCACTGGCATTATCAGTATCATGCACAGCAAGTGCACAAGACTCAACAATGTGAGCACTGTCGGCATCCACAGAGCTGCAGAGGGCAATGCTGAGGATGTGTGACACGGTGGAGCATCGACTTTCAAGAGGTGAAATAACTGGGAGCTAGGAAAGAAGATGGGCCTGAGAAAGACCAAGAGAAAGCCGATGGTGACAGTAACTGGTCAGCATGCTGCTGAATAAATCAGCACTTGTAGATAAACCTCTGCTCTGCAGAAAATCCAGAGCCAGCTTGTGCAGAACCAGACAGGCACAGTCAGTATGGAAGGACATCTAATTAGTCCTAACATTACATTGTCTAAACACAACAAAAAATATTTTAAAGGAATCATTCACCAAGTAAAAAACACAGTTAGATTTTTACTGTTTTATTTTGGTCATGCTATGTCATAACTGACTTATTTCACAGGTTAAAGGAGCTGGGCATAATTCGAATTGGCCCAGAAATTTAAAAATGAACTACTCAAAGAATGTAAACCAACATTTTCTTCAACTGTGCTCTAAATCAGGACCTCTGTGAAACAACAAAACAAAACTACTCCACAAATTAACTTTTGCTAAATTTTACTACTTATGAGTTTTCCAATATTTCATGTTAAAGTATGTTCTGTAAGTCTAAAACTATTCTAAAATATAGTCTATTAATTAAAAAATATGTAGCAGTTGTCTTATGTTCATGTGAAAAATCAAGACTACATGAGAATACCTAGTTCTAAATATACCAAGTGTTAAATCTGTTAAAAAAAAAAAACTTTAACCAATATTTACTTCTTTAATCTTTAAAATAACACTTTAAAATGTCATTTTAACCAATTTATTTCAGAAAATAACGAACTTGACTATCTACTAGTTGAACAGAAACAATTTAAATATGAATCATCAATTATCTTTGATTACTACTAAGCTCCAAAACATCATGCCTCGATACCTTAAGCTGTATATTATTGCTATCTTTCAACAATTTAAGCTTTATAATAAGAGCTTTCAAGCTGGGTGTGGTGGTTCATGCCTGTAATCCCAACCAGGGAGGCTGAGGCGGGAGGATGGTAAGTTTGAAGTCAGCATCAGCAACTTAGGGAGACCCTGTCTCAAAATTAATAATAAAAAGGACAGGAGATATACCTCAGTGGTAGAACACCCCGAATTCAATTCCTAACACTGGAAAACAAACAATCAAACTTCATTTTCATATTGTCTACACTATAAATCTTCTAAAATACTGACAGAAATGATAGGTATAGTATACAAAAGGCTATTTTAACATATGATGTCACTTTAACAGAATAAAGCCTTAAACTGACCTCAGAAAATAAAAACGATATAGATCAGCATTTCAATTATTGAAAGAACTGGAAAGTTAAAACTACCAGCTAAAGATATTATTTATATCTATATATCTATAGAATATATAGTGCTTCTAAATACTTCTTTTGGCAAACTTTAAATTTAATAGATCTACTATTTCTAATCTCGATCTGGGTCACTATATGGAAAATAAAACCATCAGGTTAGTCTTTGAAAACAAGCTGGCACAAAAGCTCTTCAGAAAATGTTACTCTCACCTAAGAGCAACAATTTAGGATTTTCCTAAGTATTTCTCTTTTATTATATTAAGAAAAAATTTTCTGCTTTTCAGCAAATGAAATTGGGCGTTAACAAAATAAAAGTATACTGAAACCATTCCCAAACAATTAGAAACTTAGATATTCAAAAATTATAGGACAGATTTTCTACCTGTCAAATAACTAGGTTAAACTCTGCATGCTTGATGCTTAAAAAATTCTTAAAGTACAATAGTTCAAAATGATACTTTTATAAATGTCATCTACAGATAAATAGCTTTAAAATCTTCATCACATATTGTTTGATGCTTCTAAGAACCACAAAATAAAATCCTTGTAGACAGAAGAAAGTTTAACTTGCAACAAACTAGCATATTTCAAATTTGACTGTTTATCAGGCAACAACATCACATCTTTCTTCTCTGTTAATGTTTCTAACTGTGACTGTAGGCTCTTTAAATCTCCAAATCAATTATTCTTGCTGCTCCACTAAAATAAGGTAGCTTTCAAAAATACTCACATTTAAAAAGCTATCTAAGGATAGAGGAAGAGCAAACAAGTCTGGGTGAAAACAATACTTCCAGCTTTCTTGATGAACAGCAGCAGCATTATCTCATGGCACAGATTTTCAAGACACAAACCTGATGAGAACTTCAAAGTAGAGTAGAAAATTCTCTACAGCATGAAATTCCAAAGAAAGGTGTTTCCAACTTCTGTTGCTTTCCCACTCTGCAGCTTTCAGTAGGAAATGCAGGGAAAGTACAGTGTCACTTCACTGCTACAGAAGTACCATCTGCCAACTTCTCCGGTATTTGAGGCCCAATAACTTGAATTCTATCTCATTCTATTTTAAGGAAGGTCAGAAGGGGAAAAGCTAGCTGAACAATGCAAAGAGCAGTTTTATTTAAGTAAAATCAGTCTATATATCAAATTTACTTAAAATGCAAACATTGTACTAGTATAAAAATCATTTTCTTGCTCATTAATAAGTACGCTGAGTGATTTATAATATATACATTTCCTGGTATGTATTAACTCCAGTTAGCTCTGGAATGCTGAAGGGTACAGAAGGAAAGTCTGGTTTTTAAGCTGACATAACTTAAGATGCAATACTAAAATTTTTCCTGAGGATAAATGGTCATAATTTTAAGTCACCAACAAAATCTGAAAACCACGAAATGCTTGCCAATCCTCTTAATTCTTAGTAAGTAGTTTGAATTCAATTGCTCTTTGAAAACCAAGATTTAAAAACTTACACGAAATGTAACAAACTTCTCAATATAGGCACAAGGAAATCTTATTTCTGTTGAAATATGTTGGTATTTTCTAAGGAAAAATACCAAACAGCAAGGTATCATAGAACAATCAGTTCAAAATTAGATATCAATTTAAAAATCGATATAAAATTGAATTCACTTAGTTTTAATTCACCTCACAAATTCTACAAAAATAAAAGATAGACGTTTTTTGTGTGTTTTAGGGAAACACCAGTTCTGGTCCCTCAAGGGACTCTTACCTTCTTACACATCTCTCTCTCCGCCACTGGAGTTACCAACACAAAGAAAAACAGCTAATCTGTCTTATTACAATTCTCCAGGTCTAGATCACTCAAGATTTCCCTGAGTTTTTTCATTAAGGAAACTCAGAATAAAACCACCCTATTACTGAACTCTACTCTTCAGCAAAATGAGCAAGTTAAATCTGTTGTGAAGTATAAGATCTTCTTTTAGAGATGGAGGACACTCACTATGTTTATAACACAGCACGCACTTCTAAAACCTGTGTTTAATCCACTCACTGAATCTTGTCCAAATATGAGACTCAGAAAAGTGGGACAAAGTACAGAAACACCCTTACAAAAGGGGGAAAAAATTAGACTGTCTTTAATTCTCTCTGGTAACATATGACTCTAGAACGTTGATCCCCAAATTTGCTTGGTTAAAACTATTAGGAGCAATAAACAGCCTCATAATAATTACTAATCTGAATCTCTCTTTTTTAAAACCAATATCACATTGGGGTTTCACTGTCTGAATAACTTTGGAAAAGTGTTCTAGAAGATTGTGCAGCAACATCTAGAGAGTTCTGGCTTCCATTTGTGACTCAAAAGTAAGTAAAGTGAGTAAGTGAATAAGATATCACTGAAAAATTCAGCTAGAAGTCAGTAGCAGAACACCATAAAAGTCTCAAATTTTTTTTTTAATTCAAAGGAAAGTTCCAGAGTCAGAGATAATAAAGGAAATAAAGGAATTATCTTAAATCACTGAAGATGTGAATTATTTAAGAAACACAGGATGGTGCTGGGCATGATGGAGCACACCTGTAATCTCAGCAGCTGAGGAGGTTAAGGCAGGAGGATCGATTTTGAGTTCTAGACAATCCTCAGCAAATCAGTGAGGCCCTAAGCAATTTATTGACAATAAACTGAAAAAGTGCTGGGGATGTGGCTCAGTGATTAAATGCCTTTGGGTTCAACCCTCAGTACCAAAAAAAAAAAAAAGGAAAAGAAAAAGAAAAAAGAAAAGAAAGAAACCCAAAAAATATGAAAAACAAGATGGTTAATTTATTTTAATAAGAAAAAAAATTCTATATAAAAATAAAATGCGAAACATCTAAAAGAACTTTAAGAAAACAAACATCTGAGCCAAAATATTTTCTAAATCTGGATAAATGGCTGGATTTTTTTCACATCAAAATGAGTCAGGAAATCAAAATTTAAAAACTAGCAAGACTGACCAAATACAATTATTCTGTGTAGAGATGTATTTTATTTTTTCAAATATGTGTATATTCCAAATTAAAATGCAAACTTTTGGAAAATATTTGTCCTCTGGAACAAATGAAAGAGATTCATTCTCTCCCCTCACACTTCTCACCTCTACTTTCCCTAAACCAAAGGGAAGAGCTCTGTACTGTTTAGGAATACTAGCCCCAACTTAGGGAAGCACCCAATACAGTTGCTGAAGTTCATTACTAGAGCCCCTGCTAATAGGTAAGTTACATAATTTTGCTTTCCTCCTTCTGAACACACATGTGCAACTTCTGTGAATGCATACCCTGTGGGGTCTGGCACTGGCCAGACCCAAATTTAGATGTCTTACTTGCTACCTTATCTTCAAAATAATTTCAGACATATGATACAGTCTATAATGCTGAAAATACTTCCATCAAAAAAAGTACATGAAACATTCATGAGATTCTACAATAAGCTCATGAATATTGCTAACAAAAACTCTTAAAGAGCTAAAAGGGCAAATGGTAAAAAGAAAAAAGTACAAGTGATTAAACATGTTACATTTTACCAGTAAACAAATATTACTCAAAACAATAATACACCAGTCTTGATCTACCAAATTTACAAAAATGTTTTATCCCATTCTGATGCTGTAAGACACATTCCTCGTACTAAGGCAGAGACACTGCACTGTGATTCACTCTTCCCAACTTGCATTCTACCTTAATGGGAGGACAAAGCAAATCATTTGGGTGAGAGAATCTGAGAGCATGCTGTTCCAAAGGGTTGTAAGACTGCAAGGACACAGTGATGGAATTGAAATTTACTAAATATCAGCTAGATGCCAGGCGTTACAGCTGTTCTCTCTTTATCCTCACCATAATTCTTTGCATTTAAAATATGACCCTCTTACAGAGGAGGCAACTAAGGCTCAGAAGAAGGCTGGCCATGCACAAACATTGAGCAAATAGAACTAAATCTAAAACCAAAGCTGACCCCCAAACAAACCTTCCCTCTAGTATTCATCAAATTTCATCTTAACTGTAAGAGTAAAAACAAATTCTCTAAAAACAGGGGAATGGTTAATTTTGGATTCATCGTTTTAAAATCATTTCACAGGCATTAAAGGTGATTTATTAAGACTAAAACATGAATGCATGCTCAATGAGTTAACATTAAAGGAAAAAAAGAGAGGGACAGAATGCAACCAAGGTCTGTGTTCATTCCACTAGGCCAGCCATAGTTTAGATTTTAACCCAAAATGCTGCTGTCCGAAAGCAGCAAGTCAAGAATTTCTATCAATATACACAAAAATGGTATGTCTATTACACACTGAGCATTTACTACTCTCCAGTCCCATGATTTATGTTCTAGATATCATTTCATTCCCAAAACATTTAATTAGGCTGAATCATCTCCTTTTAAGAGAGGCAAATTAAATTTAAAAGTTAAGAAACTTATCCAAGATCACTGAAACAAGCACTGCAAAATTAACAGTTAAACTCAAGTCTATCTAACTCAGAAGCCTGAGCTTCTAACCATCATACTGTGTCTGTGTTAAAATTCCAGGATTATCTTTAGTGGCTGACTCAACGTCTCATGTCTCTAGCCAAATCTGCCACCTCTAAGCCGTTCTCCTCAAATACCTTCTCCTTTTGGCTACTGTACTGGGAAAACGCTCACTCAGCATGCTTTTTCTCATTCTGAGATAGACAATGCTTTCATTAAAATTAAAAGGATACAAAAGTACAAACTAAACACAGATAAACAAATGAGGGTATAGACAGTGTTTTATCCTAGCCTAGAGGATCTGTAATTGGTTTTAACTGAAAAGGCTACTTACTCTTGATAATCCATCCTTAATTCTCTACTAAAATTTAAACCAGAAGGCTCCTGACTTGTTTTCCTGGAAACAAGGGGAAGACCTAATTACTGCCAACATAGAATCTTGGCTCAGGACATAATTCTTGGATACTCCCACAAATCTCCAACAACTGTGGGCTCTTTCTCCTTAGCCCCTAAACCAAGTTTATTTACTTATTTATTTTTGCGGTGCTGGGGATTAGAACCTAGGGCCTTGTGCTTGCAAGGCAAGCACTCTACCAACTGAGCTATATCCCCAGCCCCAACTGAGTTTATTAACAGTAGGGTACTACTAACTATTCACTTTTCTCCTTTTTACTTCCTGCTGCTTTGTCCTGTTCAGTCTGATCACAGACAACTGGAGACAACTGAAGACAAATGAAATCTTTCATTTCTACCATTTTAAATCTAGTAGCATTATAAGCAAAACCATCTACATTTGCTAGAAACAAAGATTTTTGCCTGAAGTCAAAAGGTATCCTCAGCATTCCTCACAACCTTATTCAGTACATAAATCTAGATTTACATGTATAAATATATGTATTTTCCTTTCTTAAGAAGCAAAATGGTGACTTTGATACACCTAAAAAATAATAATTTCCCACAGAAGTAGGTTATTTTTCCCCATCATGTTAATACAGGGCTACAAATATTGTTTCATCCTCAAAGACAACTTCCACAGGAAGAAAAACATCTATTAGTAAAGTCCTAGTTAGTAATAACCTCTGCTTCCATTTCAAAAAAAAAAAAAAAATAAGCACACATTCGTCTTTAAATTATCTCATAAAGTCCAAGTAGTATCATGGCATATTAGGGATCAGACCCTAGTCTAATGCTACTGAATATCAGCCTACAAAAGACATGATCTCTACCATGTAGACACTGGACAAAAACACTGAACTGCACCCAATGCTAACAGTAGACCCTCCCAACCTGTGTGACATAAATGAGTTATAGGTGACCGTAGGGAGGAGCATATCAGAGTCTGAGGGGACCAACCAGGCTTTGTCATCAAGAAACTCAAGATCTAATTGGTTCTCAAAAACTTAAAAAACAGCCAGGTGCCGTGGTGCAAGCTTGTAATCTCAGCAACTAGGAGGCCTAGATAGCAGGATCACAAGTTCAAGGTCAGCCACAGTAACTGAGAGCCTGTCTTAAAATGTAAGAAGGGATGGGGTCAGAGTTCAGTGGTAAAATGTTCTTGGGTTAAATCCCCAGTACCACCCCCAAACAAATAAATAAAAATAAAAAAAATAGAACTACCATATGACCTAGCAGCCCCTCTTCTGGGTATGTACCCAAACGGCGAAATGAACTCAGCACCTCGTGGAAGCTCTGTGCCCCGTGCTTACTGCAGCATCATTCAAACAGCCAACATACGGAAGAGACCTGGGTGCCTGTTGACAGCTGACGAATAAAGAAATCGTGGCATACTTAAACACTGGAGTATTTTTCACCATTAAAAAAATCTTGCCATTTGTGACAACAGGGATGCACTGAAGGACGTTTAGAAACAGAGAGCAGGACAGATGTGACCACAGGGAGAGTGAGGGGGATAGGGGAGATGTAAGCCGAGGGCACAAGGCTGCAATTCCATAGGATAAACAGGTGTGGTGCTAACGTACAGCACAGGGACCACAGTTAACATTATAATATATACTGGGAATTTACTAAAACATAGATTTCAAGTTCTCTTAACACCACAAGTAAAAAGACAACTATGTGGGATGATGAATATGTCATCTTGTTTGACTGCAGTATTCATTTTTCTATGTGTATTTATATCAAAAACAGTAGCACTGTGTGGGCCAAAACGCATAAACATCACATAGACACAAACACAGCACAAAAATAAAACATTTTTATGAATTAAAAAAATGTGGCTGATTATGAAGGGAGCAAAACAACACAATGGATTTGCAAGTGAGTCTCATATACTTAGTCCAACATTCTCAGAGTTGTGGAAAATCTAAAAACAAGATCTGAATATTTAGATTTCATGTAAGGATGCAAAAGGATGATTTGTATTTGGAAAGATATAAACAGTAGCTACTCAAAGATCGTGCTGGAGGAACAAATACCCACAGATCAGCCAACAGTACAAGAGAGGATACAATCAAGTGCCCAAATTTAAGATGTGTCATAAAACCCTACCAAATGGGAAAGGGAAAGATGGATGGAAGTTGGAGTAACCCACTGGAAGATGAACTGAGAGGTTCAGAAAAGCTAAGAGGCATGGTGAAGACATCCTTGCTTGAGAAACTGAATCAAAAAGAAAACAAGAATAAACATCAAGGAATAAAAATGCTCTAAAAAGTATAAAGGAGTGGTAGGGAAACAGGTTGGTTACAACAGGGAGGTTCAGAACAAGAGAGGCCCTTAAAAGCCAAGCAGAGTGGTTTGGTCTTGAAGCAGGAAAAACTAGGGCAGCATCGAGCCCACAGATCCCCGCTCCTTTCAGGCCTACCCAGCATACCTCTATGTTAGAGACTCAACCCGCAAGGTCTTATCCACCTGCCTCTTCTGCCCAGAATGCACTAGTCCTCTCAGCTCTATCTTTTAAATCCATACCCACTGATAGCTGAACAGGCTATTTGCAGGTCACTGGAAGTATTTGGAAGGGTCTATCTTCTCCCGGATCCCCTCAACCTCCCGCACTTCCTCCTTCTCCCTAACCCCACTCTGTTTCTTGGTTGCCAGGAGTTGAGTAGTCTTTCTCTGCCACACCCTTCCAACATGATGTCCTGCCCAAACAATGCAACAGAGCAGTCAACCATGGACTGAAATCTCTGAGACCGTAAGACAAAATAAATCTTTCCTCCTTTAGGTTGTTTTTCTTAGGTATTTTATTACAGTGAAAAAAGTTAACACAATATAAATGGCATATGAAGCGTTCTTTGACCTGTCCCCTATCTGTCTCTTCACCCTCAACTCTCCTAATTCGCTGGAGGTATTTAATGCTTCAGGAGTACTACTACTGCATATAACATTACATTATTTTTTTCTCTGTGACCTGAATGGTGCTAATTCCTTTGCCATTTTACTCTTTCTCTGGCCATTTCATCTTATAAGATTCCTAATCTCAAGGAGATCTTCCTTAACCCTTGTGTTAGGTTAATTATCCCTCCTCTATGCACCTTGAAAACTTGACTCTTTAGCCAAATCACATTATATTATACTGCTTAGGTATGGCTGTACACTGTTGCACTTTCTCCAATAAAATATAAGCTACTTATTCACTCTAATACAATTGCACCCAATAAATGTCACTTTAACTAATGTTGACCTCAAATAAAGACAGGCAATACTGTGAATGAACATACTAATGAAATGCAGAGACCACACTTCTGATACAGCTAAAGATGACAACTGGTAACACTGAGGTCTAACAAGTTCAGTCTCTGTGAGCCTTACACCTTTCATCACCAAGTAGTCAGCTTCTGGGAGGGTGAAGGGCTCCTGAGTCAGGGTCTGAGGAATTAGGCTCCTGTTTCCTTCTCACCCTCATGTCTTCTGCTTAGGGTGTACTGGGTGCTGCTGGACCTGGTTCAACGACCATAAGGTTAGCAATATCATTGTGTTAATATAGAGATGAACGTAACTATTGTGTCTTCTAGAAGGAATGGGGGCAACGATAAAACAGAGAACAAGGAATAAAGCAGGTAGAACCCCAAGGGATGGAATGGGATCCCAGAGATAGCTCCATCCAAAGACCTTGAGATGGAAGACTGAAGGAAAGCTATGTGTGGCAAAAGACCCAGAACAAGGGAGTATGCTAGGAAGCAGCGTTTATCCACAAGATGGCTTAAATGTTAGTATATTCTAAAAGTGGTAACATATACCACGATAAAGCATAAAATCCTAAAGGAGGACTCCACAGTAATGTCCCTGAAGAAGTCTGTTCCCACCCCTGTTTCTTTCACACTCTTCTCTCCCATCCTGGAGGTGAATAAAAATGCATGTAAACAACCTTACTTTAGTGGGGTGGGGTGGGGGAGAATAAAAAAATAGCTTTAAACGTACCTTTGATTTTTTGTTCAGTGGCCTAAAATAAAAACAAACAAACAAAAAACAATGTAAATATGAAACTGAAAGAAATGGATTGTTATGATAAAAATGCTTATATTACTATTATATAAAACATTCACTTTTATTTAAAAAAGGAAATTGTCACTTAGATGAACTGCAGAGGAAAAGATATGCAAAGAAAGCATGCTTTTTCCACAGATGCGCCCCATTGTCCCTGATACTACGTTCATTAAAAAAAAAAATGTGTAACATTTCTTTAAACATAAAGCATAGACAACACTGTATGACCATATTTAATTTTTAAAATGGGAGCTGCACTTTTCTCATCATTTACTTTGAAAATCATTTTTATATAATTGTCACCCTCATATATAATGGATTTAATAAACCTCTGCATGTTTAAATGGCTTCAAAATTTGTTACAAATGATAAAAGACAAATTAAGTTTTAAGAAAAGCTGCATATAATCACTTTGGCCAAACTAGTTTTAAATTTAACTCCTGGAGGGTAAGTTACAATTATAGTTAAACATAGTCAACTTTTAAGTATCTGTGAGTGGGAAAAATCTTCAAACTAATGTCACTTCTGACACATCTGACAATTATTCAAATTACTGTGATCAGAAGCTGAACTGACATGAACTCTGCTCTCCAGCGCCTGCTCTGACTTTCACTGGTTTTTGACACAGGACTAAGGAGAAGGGTTGGAGGACGGCGGGGTTGCCTCAGGGCAACTAACCCGAACTTCCAAGGGCCCCAAGAACTTTAGACACGAGGGTCCGGAGTAAAAACCAACCTTTTCATAAGACCAACTGTACAGGAGACACAAGAACAGGCAGGCAGATGAGGAAAAACTGAGTAATGAATAACTGAATAACCAGGAATTATTTCTAAATGAAGACAAGCCAGTCATGGCAATTCATTTGGGTTGTTCATATTATTAAATTACCAAAAATTCAATTTTAATTATATCATTATAGATATATATGGTAAGAACTGTAATAATTATTCTAATATTGAAGTCACACCAAATATGAATCTTTCCCTGGGGGATGATCCTAGATACTGAAGTGCTTTATCAAGTTTTAAAGCACTAGAGATTCATAAGTTAATGGAGGCCCATCTTTTGCTCTATGGATAAAAATTAAAAAAAAAAAAAAGCAATGAGAGGACAATTTTAAAAGAGCAACTCGCTTGACAACACTTATTTCTGGGAAAAGTCATTTTTAAAAATCTGACAATAGAAGAAAACAGAATTTAGTAAGAACACTTTTAAATATCTGAAGTATCATGTCAAATAACATGATACATAATTTTCTGAAGCCAAAGAATTAGTATAAAAATTGTATTCCATGTTGAAAACTTAAAAAACAAAAAACTTAACTTGGTCTTTTCCAAAGGAAACTAAATTGCAGGACACAAAAACCATGACCACATTATTAAAATTCAAGATACACAGTGTTGCTCCTCTGAGTCTCATAATATAAAGGTTATGAGCGAGCAACTCCTTTGGAAAAACTCTTCTATGTTGCACCAGAACGATCTGCGGAGAATGGCACTCGCTGAGATGTCCCTCAGGACACTGGTTTAACATAAAGGAATATAAGTAATAGAAACTAAGAGCACCTGATTAGGGGGAAAGGGAACTGGTAAGTGCGCCACTTCTATAAAACATGTTTTTGTGGGATGGCCTAGGATGTAGTACATTTCTCAAATTATTAAATGGAATTTTCCAAGTGGGCTCAGTGATTTTAATAGCAATTTTCTGCACTGTTCAAAACTAACCACCAGTCACATGTGGATACTGACCACTGAAATGTGGCTAGTCTAAATCAAGATGTGCAAAATACATACCAGATTTCTAATATTTAGTACTCTTAAAAGAATATAAATTATCTCTTCAATAGTATTTTGGCTCCATTGGGTTTCATAAAACGTTAAAATATCTTCATTTTGTTTTACTTTTAAATGACCTTGTCATTTAACCCTCTGGGTCTCAGTTTCCTAATCCCTCAAATGGAGAAAGTAATTGTCCTGCTTACCTTTCAGTGCTACTGTTAAGGTTAAACAATCAAGTATGAAAGGTCTTTTTTGGAAAACAAAACACTACATATTATTTAAATGTGAAGCATCCTTGTATATTCTCCTGCACACAAAAGTTAAAAGGCTCTGGTAAACCTAAAAGCCACTGTCATTTCCGTTTTTAATATTTTTTCCCTAAGAAAATATGAGCTGTGAATCCATAATCGATATCACAATTGCCCTGATTCATTACTGAAGCCATCAGACAAGTGGCAGACATTCATGCTGGGTGCTTTGTTTCTGACAAACTCTGCACAGTAAGTCCCAAGTCCAAAATCCCTAAACACACTTCAGTAGTTAAGAGCTTATGGCCTGAAGCCTGGTTGCCTGGCTTCGAAGCCTGCTCTACCACTTACACTGTGTGACCTTGGTCAAGTTAGCTTCTGTAAAACTTGTTTCCTCATGCACACAACAGGGGCAAAAGCACCCACCTCAAGAGTTGTCTCGAGGTTGAAGGATTTAACTCAGAAAAAGCCCTTAGGACACTGCCTCGCCTACAGGAGACATTCACAAGAAGCTGCTGCTTCCATCTTCTGCCCTACCTGCCCATTCTTTGGCTCAGTGCTTCCTCCTGCATTTGGAAATGAGCTGACTCTAGAATCCTCCAGTTCTCAACTCTTGTTTTTCCCTTTTTCTAATCCTCTACAATGTCTCACCAGTGCAAGGTATTATAGCCTAGGAATAAAGAATTAATCTAGTTCAACTCACACTTACTGGATGAGGTAATTACTCTTCAGCAAGCTTTCCTGTGATTTAGCAGACAGCACCCAGTCAAGGACGCAGGTCTAATGAATAAAATAAGTTTTTAAAATGAGGGGGAAAAAAGAGTTAGGTGGAATATGGGGCAGGACTTAAGAGAACATCTAACTGCCCTAAATGAGCGCACAGCTCTAGCCTGGTCATGTTATCACCAAGGTTTCTAAGAAAAGGTACTTATCAGACTGCTTAACTGACCCCTCTCTCAAAAGGGGAGTGAAGTTTTCTAAAACTTAAGTCTCATTTAAACTTGACTTTAGGTGCACATTAGTCAATAAAGCCTGTAAAAACCCCTTTAGTTCTTTTTTTTTTTTTTCCTAAATTTTTTTAGGTTGATGGACCTTTATTTTATTCATTTATTTATATGTGGTGCTGAGAATTGAACCCAGTGCCTCACACGTGCTAGACAAGTGCTCCACCACTGAGCCACCACCCCAGCCCCCGCTCTGGTTCTTAATGCAGTAGCAACAACAAACCCCATGATGGGGAAGCATTCCTGACACCAAAAGATGACAACTTGCACTGCTGCTTCCCCCCAGCCCTCACACATTACATGCTTTCCAGGAACTACAATTACGTGCTTCAAGTACAGCTTATACTAAATTACCCCTTTATAATTACCCTATTTTTCAACCTCCTCTTTTCCTCATTACAGTTCCCTTAAGATCCCTCCAAGAAATTCCTTCTAAGAACAGAACTTGGAGAGACAGGCACAATAACCTACTGCTACTATTATTGTATCCCCCCGCTTAAAGTATGAAAACTACATTCCCATGTTCTAGCCAATTATTGTCTAAGCCTAAGAATCAGAAGGTAAGAAAATAGCCCTAATTCTTAGATGTAAAGGAGAACTTTTTTTCAGGAAAAGGTTTTTCCAACAGAAAGAAATTAAAAAACAAAGTCATACAGCCATTAATCTCCCTAGTAATTAGTATTAGGACTGAAATACAATAAAAAGCATCCAATTTTTACATAAAATCTCTTTAGAGAAAAACTAAATATTCAAATTTATACTTAAACAATAGACAAAAAAAGAAAAACTCTCAAGGTAAAAATACTATAGTGAGTCTTGCTGGTGTCTAATTGTTTATCTAAGAAAATGTGTTACCTGTTTTTCACTTAAAGTAGAAAATAACCCACGGTATAAACTTAAACTTTTTAAAAAGACTATAGTGGCTATTAGGAATAGTTTAATCCATGTATTTTCTCTATTCATGGCATAAGGACCTATTTTATGTCCTGTTATAAAAATTATTGTAACATGTTATTTCTCAATTTTAAAGTTCAGTATAATGTTCCACATCAAAAAAATACACTCATGGCGCAGGGATTTGAAAAAGCACCAGCTGGAGGGATTAGAAGACTTCAATTCTACTCCTGGTTCTGTCACCATTACAAAATCAAGGTTAGCCACTTAACTTACTCTGATGCTTAGGTTCCTTATATTGAAAGTGAGATTAGAATGGATAATATCTTAAGTTTTTTCAGAAATGAAAGTATGCATATGTGTGTATATGTATATATGCATATGTATGTTTATATATCTAATATATATACAAAAAACACAACAGGCAGACTGTTTTTACTGTAACAAGTTTATGTTCCAACACTTATGTAAATGGACCTGCCCACCTGGCTCAGGCTGACAACTGCATGAATATACCTGCTGGCTGCTACTACAGACCAAGACAAGCTTCAGGAAGCCTGTCTTGGAATTGTGACTCACAATCTTTCACATGGGCTGCAAGTGTGCCAATCTGGGAATTTCTTCTCTCATTTTTTTAAGAGCTATGTGGTAACTGTCTATGGAAATACCAGCTGTACTTACTTCACCAATAAGTTGTATTCAAACTCAGTTGTAAGCTGGTTTTCTAAAATTTGTAGAACAGTCATACTTACAGTAGCAGCCTAAGCTACAGAACTTAACATTTATTAGAGGTTCTAAATTTCCCTCATATTGTGTGGGCAGATATTACTACATGTCTATGGAATTCACAGGAACACCCCATTGGTGCTGAAGATACAGGAAACATATACACAAAAACCAAACTAACTTCCTATCTCCAAAGCCTCTGATCATGGTTCTAGTAGGACATGGCAGGGTTCAGAGATTGGAGTCCCAGAGTAAGGCAGGGCTGAAGTAGGAAAGAGTTTGAAAGCTGTCACTTCAGGTTTCATGGGAAATCAAATGGCACACAAATCACCATTCATGTGCTAGAGGTAAATGTATGCTGGGCACACATAAGGGTCTTCTTTTACTGATTTGGGAATTTATAAATTTGATTATGAAAGTATATGAAAATGAATTTTTAACAATTAGAGCCACTATTTATGTATGTTACAACTTAAAAATTATATTCACAAAAATATAATATTTAAATAAATCATTCCAGTGACCTCTCCCTTTGAATTTCAATGAATTGGGTAAATTCCAAAAAAACATATTAGAGGTTAGACCTCTTCTCTAGCCATTTCATATACATTGTGATTTACCAGCTGAATTTTGAAATCCTTAGGTGCTATAACCAGTTGGGCCTAGTTCAACCCTCAGATGTGTTGGCCTAACTACTGACTTTATATAAAGCATACTCAAGCATCCTCCTCCATCAACCCCTTACTTATCTAAGATGTTCTCAAGGGTAAATGACCTTCAAACATGGAAGAAAGGTCTGATAAGCCTTCCCCCAATCTCAGCCTTACAGAGGACACAACTTTTTCATAAATTCTAAGCAAAGACTGATCAAACCATGAAAAGACTGTCCTACATAACAAGTCTCTTGAAACAGACTGAAATTGGAGGCCCTCTAAAATTAAGAGCAACTTTCTCATGCTGGGCATAACCCTGAAGGACTGCAACCCCACGGCCTGCAGCACACCAAGCAAGCCGAGAAGGGAGACTTACCCTCCCCCGGCCTGTCTAGCACAGGCTAAGGAAATCAGTACATATATTTCCTATCTTTTGTCTCACTTTGCCACTTCTCTTTAAAAACTCTGCTTGCCCTCAGAGCTTCCAAATGTAGAATTTTTGAAATGAAAAGTTTTTTCTATCTTTCTTCAAAGTAGGCTTTGAATAGAATCTGTTTTCTTCCCAATTTGACTCTGAATATTTCTGGAGCAGCAAGCAGTACAGCCTACCTCTTCCCATGGCCAGTATGAGCGCCTCCACCCGGGCTCCCCACCCAACTATTTCAGCCAGTTCCAACCAGGGGCAAATAGTTTGCCCTGAAGCAATATATCTCAAGCTGGCAGTGATCTCTGAGGAAGATAAGGCTCAGGATTCAAATGCTTGCAACTAGCCGAACATGCAGTTGGAATTTCAAGGAAAAAATTCCAAGCAGCTGCAGGAAATAAATAAATCCTGGGGAATGTATCCCCATCCTTCCTACTGAAGCCTTGACTGCCTAGAATGCTTCACTGGTAAGGAAAATAAGGTTAGGGTGTGGCTTCTGGGCCATGCTGTTTGTCCATCCAGGTGCACATTGAGGAGTTTAACCTCTGTTGTTTGAGGTTTTGGACCTCGAGTATCATTCTGAGATACTGGGCAGTGTGAGATAAAAAGCTCCAGCCACCATCTAGGGCTTTAGTGAACCATCTGGGGCTTGACAAAGTCATTTGCTTTGGGGGTACCAGTCTGTATGATGACCTTTAGAAAATAGACAAATTCCCCGACAATTACTATTGGTTAGTTTGTTCAGTTTTGTTTTGGAAAAAGATTATAACTTGGTCTATATACTTTTAAGTATACGCTAATTTAAGACAAATGTTTACATGTTTGCTAATGTGACATTGTCTTATCAGGTAAAAATTCTGACGACTACAGCAACAGATTTATCTATCAGGTAGGGAATCATTTCAGAAGCACCATACCAAGTTTCTGGGCTGAAAGATCTGAGGCCACCCAAAGTGGGAGGAGCAGTCTCCACTCAACAGGCCTGCGGTGGGGGTGGGGAGGTCGGTACAGCCCTTCAGCTTCCCGTTCAGCAGGACACTTACTTCTGATCTCTTCTGCTTGGGGTCCTTTGCTACTTCACTCCTTAAATTTCTATCCTAAGAAAATGTCCTGTCCCTCTGCCCCATTTCAAGGTAAGGTATGACATACCTACCTCTCTGTGTATCAACACCTTCCCATAAATGCCTTACCTAAAACTGCTCTGTATTCTGTGTTTTTCCTTATTCAATAATGTGGAAAAAAATATGTTGCTACAGTATATATCCAGTGCCTAGCACAGTGAAAGAGGTTTATATTACAAATTAAAGATATAATTCTTCATTAAAATAGAGAAATGGTACAGTGATTTCACAGGATCTTTTAAAATATTTTAAGGTCCTTAAAACCTTGATATGGTAGATAAGTGAAGTTTAATTGTCATCAGTCTTTAATATTAAGAACTTTTAATTAATTTTATAATTAAAGACATAGTCTTTTATTTCTGCCTTAACTTGTATTGCTTTGGTTATAGTTTCTTATGTTTTACTGGCTACATAATGTTTAAAGTATCTTAATATAAGCTGCAAATTTTAAAAAATCTGCTTAGGTAGCAAATAAAAAAGGAAAAGTAAATCGACACTTCATTTCCTATTTTGTCTGTTTCGTTAAATACTGTATTCCTGTATAACTTTAATTACTACTATGTGCATATATCATGATACCTCATTTAATTCAATCCTTATTTTAGGAAACTAAGGCCCAGAGAGGTTAAATAAAATTTAAGGCCACACCACTCATGTGCTAGGTGGGAAAGTGAGGTTTTGAATCCTCTCTGTATGGGTACAAAATTCTATGCTCTTCCCCCTAATAAAACTATGTACTACAGAATACCTAGGAACAGCTAAATATAAGATAAAAGACCTATGTAATGTACTTACCTTTGAAAACCTACTAGCAAGATTAAATAACTATGCATTAAATTGTACTCAGCAAGCTACTTTATATGCATATTCAAAGACATTAAATATTAAGATGAATCTCATTGAAGTTAAAACATTAAATCAAATGCTTTTAAAAAATCAGATTAAATTTCTTTTTTAGTCTATGTAAACTGCTTAACATAAAGTTTGTCATATACTACCTTCTTTTGAGCAGCTTCCTTCTTTTTCTTGTCGTCTTTTTTCTTTTTCTTTTCTTCCATCAACTGTTCTTCTTCTTGCACTAAATCCCTGAACCACACAGTTGCAATTAACTTTCCCAAAATGTATTAAGAAATAAAAAAATAATGTTGCATACAGGTGCATTTTCACTTATTAGAAATAAAGGCATGGCAAATTTTTCGTTTATCATCCACTGAAATGAAACACAGCTTGCAACCTAAATCTAACTATATGGCACAATTCACTTTTCTTTAATTAATAGAGCTTTCTCTCTACAATAGAGTTGTTATCATAATGTCACATCGTGGAAGACAATCTAAAATTGCCAAATTTTCCATTCAGACACAAGCAATTTCCTCCAATTCCAGATTATAAACATCAGGTAAGTTGCAGTTACCTTGATATTGGCCCCATCATTAATCAGTAGTTAGTGGAGACATCTGGGACCTCTCCTGCCCTGGTACCTTGGAGGACCTTCGGCTTTCCTTGCTCTAAACATCTTTATAAATACTTTATAGAGTATATGTTATTCGGAAACAGGTGACACGTATTTCAGCATTACGATAATTTCTTAGTCTACTAGCATTCCAAACTATTCTGTCAATTCTTGGGAAATAATGACTATCAACTCTTCGTATGTTTGTTTAAATTTCTGAACTCTGAAATCTTCAAAGTTGTCAACAGAACCTTCAATTCAGGATTTCAAAATGACAGACTGGACAAATGTGTTGTGTCTTCCTTCCCTCTCTACCTCACTGAAACTCAAGGGAACTGGTGACTGAACACAAGCAAAGCAAGCCACATCCAAGAACAAACACACGAGGGGTCTTAGATGTACCTCCCCCCTTCCAGGTGGAGCACTAGAGAGGCTCCAACATCAGAACAGGGATGGGGCCAAAGGCCACGGCTACACCCTTTGCCCCACTGGATCTCTGTGCTCCCACGGCCACAGGCAGCAGCACTTTTAAATCCAGCCAACAAAACACTCTAAGGAACACATCCCACAGGAGGCTGGGAGGCTCCTGCAATGGGTGTGGCTGTCTCAGAACAAAGCCCTTCTTGTTGGAGGGCCACTGCTACCCCTCTAAGACACCCAAACTGAAGTCTGCCAGTCAACACCCTTCACACACATAGCACTCTGCATGAACCCTCTCGTTCATAGGTAAAGAAACCTATGTGTGAGGCTGAGGCAGGAGGATCCCAAATTCAAGGTCAGCTTCAGCAACTTAGTGAGCCCCTGTCTTAAATTAATAATTAAAAAAACAAACGAAAAATAAAAAGCAAACAACATCAACAACAAAAGAAATCCATGTAAAGGCAGAGAAAATTCACTTCAGATACCTACATTAATCGTCCTTGATTGTAGAACCCAAGAAGTTCATTCGTAATACTAACAATCAAAAATCACCAATACTTGAATAAAACCATTCCCCCACCCTGCCACCAAACACCATTCTAAGGAAGCTTTCCAGAGGGACGCTACAAATATCAGGCAGACAAGGAGAAAGGCTCAGGACGTGACCTAGACATCTGGAAGCCTGAAAATCACCATCAAGGCTGGAATGCACAAGGTGGTGGGGTGGAGGCAGAAGACAAAACCAGGAGGAGGTGAGTAGGAAGACACTGCAAGAGGTGCCGCAGGTGCAGTGCAAGGAGCTTAAACAAAACTAAGGAGGCTTTTCTGCAGGAAGACTCAAAGATACAAATAGGGAGAGATGAGGCAGATGCCAGGTTAGTAAGCTGGCCACGTGGCTGCTAAGAGCAACTAGAAGTTGAAAGAAGAGGAGGATAACTTGCTGGATTCATTGTCGTTTTGTCATGAGTGGATCTGTCATGTGGCTAACGGAGCAGCAACACAGGTTCATGCAACTGTACTACTGTGACTCACTCTCGTACTCTGGGTGAGGGAGACAGCAAGAGTGCACAAGCTCATTCATGCCACCATCCTGGGAAAGCCACAGATCAAGGCAGCCTCCATCTATGACTGTGGCGGGGTAAATAGTAAAGGCAATTAAGTCAAATGAAGAACTCAAGAGCTAAAGCTGATCAGTATCTCTAAGCACTTAACCACCTCAGCCTCAGTTTCCTCATATTAAAACCATCTATTTCAAGGTTTTTAAATGAAGATTAGGCAAGGAGTACTTCTCAGCACAAAGCTTCTGGTGAGCACTCCAATGCCTAGTAAGCTCTCGAGGACCTCACCGCTTCCCAGTGGTGTCCCGGAGACTGCCTACACCACTGCGTCAAGGTGTCACTTCAGCATTTAACCTTTCTGTTCTGTGAATTATAGACATGTCCTCTTCTCAGCTTCTATGTCACTGTAATTTTACTCTGTGGGATGTTTTCTATCTGGAATGTTTTCTCCTTTCTCAATCTTTATTCTAAAGACTTTTTGAAGAGATTAGCAACTGTTTTCCTGGCCACAAATATTTTTGGTACTTAAAAGGTGTGCCACATTTTTTCTCTCACGAAAATACAACAGCAGCTGACGTGTTAAGTATAGGAGGCAAAATCTAGGTCTTCAACACTGTTCCCACAGTCCATTAACCGTGCTTTCCCCACGTCTCCTATCTTAGGAAATCAAGCGGAAAAAATATAGACGTGTACCAGTTGTGCCCAAGTAATTATTTCCAGGATTTAAATGCTACTAGAGATAAAGACATAATTACTTATACCAACTATCAAAAGGAATACAGGGCTGGGCGTGGAAGTGCACACCTGTACTCCCAAAAGCTCTGAAGGCTGATGCAGGAGGATCTTGAGTTCAAAGCCAACCTCAGCAACTTAGTGATGCCCTGTCTCTAAGTAAAATATAAAAAGGGGCGGGGATGTTGCTCAGTGGTTAAGTGCCCCTGGGTTCAATCCCTGGTACCAAAAAAGAAAAAAAAAAAAAAAAAAGAGTGAGGGTTGACAGGCTAGATCTAAGAGGATCCATCATGTTTGACTCATGCTCCACAAGGCAACTTTCTAGTCAGCAATCCCTTGAACGTCAGTGGCAAGAAACCTCAAATCTGTTAAGTTCTGTGAATCTCTCATTTTTATCAGAACTTGTTATTTACTTTTATCAAAACTTGATTATTTTTATTTACTTATAACCTGTACCACTTGTACAAAACCTTTGAGGTAGCTCTAAGAATCTATCCCTCTGAGGAAACTTTCTAGGAAGGAAATGTCTGCTAACTTTACTGGAGTGTAGGAAGGTAGTTACATGGGGGTCTACATCTGTCAAGTCAATCACCTATACAATCAGATGTGTGAACTTTGCTGTATATAAACTGTATCTTGAAGCTAATTTAAATACACAGAATGGGGGGGGTACAATATTTAGAGAAAATAAACACATTAAGATTAGGATGGTATACTCCATAATTTCTCAACTGTTGACTTTGTAGAGCATGCATCACTTTTTGACCTCATAGTCCAGTAACCAATAAAAATCATTTACTTGTATAGTCCAGGAATGAATTTCCTCAAGAAGCAATGACAGATTTATCTGTGTTGACTGCACCTTGCTCAACAATTAGGGAGGCCAATTTGTAGAAAATTATCTCTTCATTAATCCAAAATCCATTTCCCCTGCCATTCCCACTCACTGGTCCTACAAACCTAGGAATGAAAACAAACCTCAGTGATTAAATGCTGCAGTGACTATTCAGGGCATTTTTAATGTTTTCTAATTTACTATTCTTTTTTTATGATAGGTAGAAAAAATTCCTTTTCAGGAGTTTTTGTAGGTGAAGAAACAAGCACAGAAAAGTTAAGTGACGTGCTCAAGGTCATACAGGATGGAGTCAGAACTCATCTCAGCTTTCTAAGTCGTGGCTGTGCTTCCACTATGCCGTGGTATCTCCCTAAGAAAGTACTGGCTTTTACTAGCTCTGTTTTTCAGCAGTACAGCACAGAGAATGTGAGTGTAGCTCAGTGGTAGAATGCTTGCCTAGGATGCTGAGGCCCTGGTAATCCCAAGCAACACACACACACACACACACACACACACACACACACACACAATCACAGGGAAAAGTTATCATTTTGTCATTTTGATAGGTTGTGTTAAATCTAATTTATAGCATAATTTTCCCACAGACTGATTGCCTCCTTATTTCCCTACACCTTTTACAATAACTCTTTCAACAAAATACACTGCAGGCAACACAAAGTATTAACAGTTGAAGAACCACGGGAATATAATTAGAAACCAGAATAGCAAAATTTATCAAGAAAGAGAAAGACTAAACTGCCACTGGTTTTAACAAGAGAGGTCCAGGCATTGGTGATTTTCTTAAAAAATATTTTTCTGTTATCAATGGATCCTTTATTTTATTTACTTATATACAGTGCTGAGTATCGAACCCAGAGCCTCACACCTGCCAGGCTCTACCACTGAGCCACAACTCCAGCCCAGCACTGGGGATCTTAAGAAAGCAACTGCAGAATTTTATTCTGTGAATGTTTGTGGGAGGGTGATCTGGAAGAAACTAGACCTCTACTAATGTAGTGAAGTCCCCCATTTGAGGTATTCCATAGTTTAAAAAAAAAAAAAAAAAAAGAGAAGCAGGAAGGTAACTAGGTGGCTCTGAGAATTAGCAAAAATTTCTATCCTTAAGAAAAAAGAAATTATGAAAAATGCAAGATGCATGACGGGGTATCTAGTAGGCACAGTAATCATCTGTGCAGAAAGCAACACAACGGACAGGCAAAGAACATCTCAGAAACAGAGTGTCTGAGGTGGGGGCAGCAGGAACTAGGCAGATGCAGGAAAGAGAAACCTCTTACTCTACAGATCTTTTTTTAGCACATTTTAATTTCTGAACCGTTGGAGTAGTCAAAATGTTAAGTATTTTTAGCTTTAAAAAATATTAAATGAGTGAGTGTTGATATTTAAAAACAAAAGAATGAGTTGGACACAGTGTGCAGACCTGTGAGTGTCTAGCTACTTGGGAAGCCGAGGCAGAAGGAGCCCAGATTCAAGGTCAACCTGGGTAACTTCGTGATACCATCTCTAATAAAAAAGACTGGGAATGTAGCTTAACGGTAGAGTGCTTCCCTAGCATGCATGAGGCCTGGGTTCTATCACCAACACTGCAAAGGAAAACAAACACACAAATAAACATCAACAACAAAAAAACCCAAAACCACTAAAAGGTTATTCCCTAGATGTCACAGTTACATGTTTTATTCCACTACTTATCTTTTCTTATTTACCAAAATGGTTATATGGTATTTCACTTTTGATCTGAAGATATGATGGATGGTGCCAACAGATTTTTCTAAAGTTGAACAAAGCTTGCATTTGGGAGAAGTATAAACCAACTCAATATTTTTAAATAAACTGCTAAATTTTATTTTTCAGTAATGAAAAAGTTCTGCCAAAATATGTTCAAGAGTAAAAGTGCTGACAAGAATGAAGAGAATTCTTATATTATTGGTGGGAATAAAATCAGGCTGGGGTTGTGGCTTAGTGGCACAGCGCTTGCCTAGCACGTGTGAGGTACTGGGTTCGAATCTCATAAAACAATAAATAAAATGAAGGCATCATGTCCATCTACAACTAAAAAAAAATGTGTATGTGTGTGTGTGTGTGTGTGTGTGTGTGTGTGTGTGTGTGTTTTAAAAGACTACTAAAATCTCTGGGAAAGTATGATGCAATAGTGTGGTTTTAACAAGTTACACATATTCAGCCATCCCCACCCTTGACAGCGTGTCTGTCTTTAGTACAGTACAGAAGGCCAAATGTATATGAAAATTCACAATAAGGTTCAAAATGCCTGAAAGCAGAGAATGTGAATATTCATCAATAAAGAAATGGCTACAGTACAGCAGAGCAACTGAAAAGGAGTTAGATCAGTTTACTGATCTGAAGGAATGTCTCTAACACATTAAAGAAAAAGAAAAGTCACAGAAATGGGAATGGTACTATTTCACATTGCTTAAAAAAAAAATAACTGTATATCTACATATGTTCACATAACTTTGTACAAACTCAAAGACATGGAAAAATACCCTAATGATTTAGAAATAGAAACATCAGGGTCACCTGACAACTGGAGAACATTTAGAAAATTGTTTTTCAACAAGTATATTTCTAATTTAAGGTGAACATGCATTACTTTTGCAATTTAATACAAAAATAAACTTGTATCAGAAGTTTAGGGTTTGCTCTCACTACTCTAGGCCCCTTTGCACCCCACAGAAAAAGAAAACAGTGGAATGAGACTGTCAGAATGCTGGCAATTGCCAAAACTGGTTAATGGGCTCGTGTAGATTCCTTACTCTGTTCTATTTTTCTGTGTGCGTGAAATTTTCCATTTAAAACAAAGAACTTACACACACACACACACACACACACACACGCCTCCACACCAATGATTAAAGACAAGATGGGCCAATAGGGAAGAGATTTAAAGTGGATGTGTGTGAGAACCAGGAGTCCTGGGAGGCAGGAAGAGGTGTATGGTAGAGGCTTCCTAATGACAGCATGACAACCTCATAGCTAGAAGGTCCTCCTACTCTTGTACTTACAAATGCTTGATGGTCAGTTTTTCCTATGTTTCCAGCATGGGTATCACTAAACAATCCCTTCGGAGGGGATGCTCGTGCTAAGCCCTCTGATGAGCAATTTCGAAGTATCTATTTATAATGAATTTTTAAATGTCACTATTTTATGATCCACTGATGTCAATCTAAGCTTCTGGAAAAGGAAGGATACAAAGGTGGACACTGCAAGAGAGTAGTCTAAAAGACAGTCTACAGGGAAAGGTTAAACCAACCACACTGCACTGATTTAAAAGGCCGGAGGGCAGACTCCCATGGGGTGCAGATGAGTCGAGAGGTAACACAGCAGGTCTGAGAACACTGTCCTTAGGAAAAACAGCAAGCTTAGCCCTTGGCAGGTATGAAGGAATTTCTGGATTCATAATCCCTGAAGGTAAGAGTAGTTCCACTGTGCCTTAAACTGAACAAATAACATGGTTTATGCTAAACATAAACTCTCTTTGAGAGCATGAAATTTTGGTCCAGGAACAGCCCCCCAGGGAAACACTAGGCACCAAATCTCTAACAGCTCCCAGGCAAACACTGTACTCACGATGCTACGATTTGATGCTGGGATAATGAAGCATGCTCTCTGAGACTTAGGGGGAGCACTCCGGGAAGCTTGCACCTTTTCTGAGTTTGGTTTCCTTCCATTATACTAAGCATTATACTAAGTCACAGCACTAAGCACAACTGCTTGCTGAGTTCTGTGTCTTTCTTCAAACTGAAGAGGCAGAATTTCTAAGACACAGGAGAAAGTGGGCCTCTTAGGTAAATGGAGACTTGTTAGCATGATAATTTCTGGGACTAAGACTGACTGAAAAAGGAAAGAGAGGAAAAGTGCTAAGTAAGAATAGGCAAAAAACTGGCTATAAAGGTGAGAAGTCAGAGGCAGAAATCCAAGTAAACGTGTAATGTAATTTTGGCAGTGGAAAAGCAAAGCAAAGAATAAATCCAAGATAACCCTAACAAATTAGTATCACTAGCAGTATTAATAAGATTAACAAAAGAGATTAGGTTAATGACAACTCTAGATTTTAAAGTGTTAAATGGCTCTTTTTCACTTTAAGAAAGAGAAATCAGGAAGCAATTTTCCTGAGGTCCCAACGAGTTCATCAGTCAATGATTCACCATAAGCCACACCATCCTCACATAGAAGTCAACTATATGCTACAAGCTAGTTACAAAACACTCTTCACATCTCCTGTCAAAAAACTGTGTTCTACTTTTTCCCTTAGAGAGCCTACCTTATTATTCTATCTTCTCCTAGTCTTCCTGCTTCCCTTTCTGATTATTTCCCTTAATTTTTTTCTCCTTTTTGTCCTTGTATGAAAATTAATGACCAAAAGTCAGTCCAGAATTCAGAAAAGGAAGCCATTGGTAAACTTCACCAGATGAGAGAGATGGAAATTCAACTGCAGAAAAAACAGTGTGAAGTCTCAGGGGTTGGGTCAGTTTTTCAAAACCTAGGCCAGTAAAATGAAGACAACAGAATAAAATGAAGTTTTATAGATTGTTTTCAAAATAAGAAACTTTAGTACATATCTGGAAGTGAAAAGGGAGTTTAGAGATAAAGGTATCAAAAATAATAATGGAGGAGTTGTGCTAGAAGCTATTTATTATCACAGGTAGTTAAATATCTGCAAATACAGAAGTAGTTAAATGATAAAATGGAATACTATGCAGCAGTTGCAAAACTAACAAAGGTCTTTTTTTACATTCTGATATGAAATGACTAAGAATGCATGAGGCTAACTGAAAACTAAAGTTCAGTGTGCTTTTATTGGGGGGGGGGGATAATACAAATATACACCCACAAATACCCTTGTAATAGTATAAAGAAATTATAGAAGTGTGCATGAACAAACTAATAAAAACATTTATATTAAGAGTATGGAGAGAAAAGAGAATAAGACACAGGCTGCAACCCTGGCCCCAGCAATGCTATTATCAGAATGCTCAGTTTTAGAGGCACAGTGGAAGTGGTAGTGACATTCTGGAATATCTTCCTTTAAGAAGGAAGGAAGGGGCCGGGGTGGTGGCACACGCCTGTAATCCCAGTAACTTGGGAAGCTGAGGCAGGAGGATTCCAAGTCTGAGGCCAGCCTTAGCAATTTAGAAAAGCCCTTAGCAGGGTAGTAAACCCTGTCACAAAATAAAAAGGGCTGGAAATGTAGCTCAGTGGTAAAGCACCCCTGGGTTAAATTTCCAGGAAGGAGGAAGGGAAGGAAGGAAAGGAAGGAAGGAAGAAAGGAAGGAAGGAAGGAAGGAAGAAAGGAAGGAAGGAGGGAAGGAGGAGGGAGGGAGGGAGGGAGGAAGGAGGAAGGGGAAATAGGCAAAAAGTACAAATGAAGATTCAAATGATACATTGTCTGGATCTCATAGGAGGTTGAGCTTAACAGGTTCCCACTAATTCTATGATTTGAACAAAAAAATTTAATAATTTAAAATGTTTTTCTATAAAGATCATCACTGGGGCTGAGGTTGTAGCCCAGTGGTAGAGCACTTGCCTAGCACGTGTGAAACACTGGGTTCAGTCCTCGGCACCACATAATAATAAATTAAAATAAAGGTACTGTCCATCCACAAAAAAAAAAAAAATTTTTTAATTATTTAAAGATCATTACTAAGACAACTGAAGAATATGAATAAGGTTTACAGATCAGCTATTAATACTGTGCCAATGTTATCTTCCCAATTTTAAGAATGTAACTTAAAGAATGGAACTAAGAAAATGCCTTTGGTTTTTAGGATATATCCACTTAATTTTTAGGGGTAAGAGGGTGCTATGTCTGAAAGTTAGTCTCAAATGGTAAAAACAGTATGTATATATGTATGTGTGTATGTGTGTGTGTGTGTGGGTATGCGTGGGCATGTAAGCGGGGGGTACTGATAAAGCAAACAATTAAATGTTAACATTTGAGGAATAAGGGTTATGGATATTTAGGATTCTTTGCTCTACTCTTGTAGCACTTCTAAAATTATTTCAAAACAAAAAGTTCACACTGAAGAAAATTTGTGAGATTAGAAACTGAGAAAACAATAGACACACTGACATTAAGACAGAAGCACCCTACAGTGACTGAGATCTTATCCATTTTGAACCACAACCCTAACACTCAGAACAATATTCCCACTTGACAGTTAAAGAAACTAAGAACCAGAAGCTACAAGTGACTTGTCAGATGGTAGAAGGCTAAGGTAAGGCTGACCCAAATCCCAGTGTGTAAAATCTGCCCACCTCTTTTTTGGGGTTTAATTACTAGTTCCTTTACATTTCTTTCTAACCTGTATAAACTTCAACCTTGACCTCTAATAAAACATTCATTTGTCTAATTATTTTAGATGTTAATCTCACTCTTTCAAATAGGACTAATTACTGGTCTGGGGACAGAAACCAGTTCTTCTATTTGATCTGTACTCCTGGCACTGGGTACTCTTAATTAGATGACAATTTCTGCTTCCTTGCCTTTACAAGCACCACCAAAACTGCACTCTTTTCACTCTTGGATCTACCCACATTCTACTTCTTTAAGGACCAGTTTGATTCCAGTCTATTCAGAAAAGCATCTCCATGCAGAAAGGCATTTCCAGGTTGAATGTCAAACAGAAGTGAACTTAAATCTCAACTCTGCCACCTACGTGTGCAACCTTAGAACAACTTGTTGAATTTCTCTCAAGACTAACTTAAGAAAGATCTAAAATCATACCTCCGTCAAAGGGCTGTGAAAATTAACCTGGGCAATGGAGATAAGGGTGCACTGCATGGTGAGTGTGTGAGACTAGATCCTACAGTACAGGTGAGAGGACTGGAACTGAACACACCAACCAACTATGAGCACAAGGAGAGGAGGCAGATGTCAGACTAACACGCAGAGCCCCCAGATTCCAAACCTAAGACCAGGCCAGGTACTAGGTACGGAAAGCAGGCAAGGATATCACAGGAAGAGAAAGCTGTAGATTAACTAACGTTCCTTATGAACATGAACACAAAAATCCTCACAAGTCTAACAAATCAAATCCAACAATATATAAAAAGGACCACACAAGGTAGGATTTATCCCAAGAATGCAAGGTTGGTTTATCACGTGACAATCAACATAATACACGTCAACAGAATATCTCAATAGACACAGAAAAAAACATTTGACAAAATCCAGCACCCTTTCACAAAAAAAATGAAAATAAAACAACAAACTTGGAACGGAAAACGTCCTTAACCTGACAAACTCCATCTACAAAAAGCCTATAGCTCACATCACACTTAATGGTAAAGACTGAATGCTTTTCCTTTTAGGTTAGGAACACAATAACAAAGATGTCCGATCTTGTCACCTTCTATTCCACATTGCGCCAGAAGTTAAAAAAACAAAACAAAACAAACAAACAAACAAAAAAACACCTAAAGGGAGAGACAGAGACAGAGTGCATGTGTATGCACAAGCAAACACAAACATCAAGATTGGAAAGGACAATGTAAACCTATCTGTACTCACAAATGACATGGTCTCGGGGTATGACTCATCCTAAAATTCATACAGAAATGCAAGCAGAATAGTCAATGCAATCCCCAAAGGAACAAAACTGAGCATACACTTCCTAATCTCAAACCTACGATAGGAGATACAGTAATCAAGACAACATGAAGTGGGTATAAAGATGGATGTGTAGAACGAGGGATCAGAGAATCCAGGGATACTGCATCACATTACGATCAACACATGTTCAGCAAGGGTGCCAAAATAAAGTCTTTTCAACAAATGGTGACTGCAGTTACAAGAAAAAAATAGACTGGGGTCCTCACACCCTATACGAAAATTAACTCAAACAATAACAAACTTAAATGTGAGAGCTCAAATTAAAAGCTATTAGAAAACTTAAGAATCTTTATAACCTCAGAATGAGTACCAACAGCAAAGGCAACAAAAAGGCAACAGCAAAGGCAAACTGGTGTCTTTTGATACCAGCTCATCCAGAAAGTGAGGAGAATATACAGATTGGAAAAAAAAAACCAAAAAAACAAAAAAACTAGTAAATCATATATCTAATACAACTTATATTGAAACTGTACTAAGAAGTCTTACAACTCAATAATAAAAAAATATAACCCAATTTAAAAATGGGCAAAGCATATACATTCACATTTCTCCAAACCAGGTACACAAATGGTCAATAAGGACATGAAAAGATGCTCAACATTATTAATCAAAGGAAAATACAAATTAAAACCACAGTGAGATACCATTTATATCCAGTAGGATAGCTATAACCAAAAGGACAATAACAAGTATTGGCAAAGATATGGAGAAGCTGGAACCCTCTCATGTTACTAGTGAAAATATCAAGTTGCATGGATGATTTGGAAGATGGCTGCAATTCCTCAGTTACCCTGTAAGCCAGCAACTCTACTCCTAGGTATATGCCAAACTGAATTCGAAACATGTCCACTCAAACACTTGTACACAATGTTAATGGTAGCATTCCTTATAATAATCCCAAAGTGAAAAAAACATTTGAAAACAAATGCCCACCAAATGATAAATGATAAGTAAAATATGGTATGTGGGGCTGAGCATGTAGCTCAGTAGCAAAGTACTAGTTTGGCCTTCTGAGGTTCTGGGTTTGATTCCCAACCCCACAAAGAAATAAAAAGAAAGAAAGAAAATATAATATAGCCATACAATGGGATATTCTTCACCCATAAAAAGAAATGAAGTACATGTTACAAAATGGAAAACCTTGAAAACACTATGCTAAATAAGATAGGTCAGACACAAAAAGATACAAAGAATCATAATGCATGATTCCATTTATATGAAATGCCAGGAAGAGGCAAATTCACAGTCAGCAAGTAGATTAGTGATGGCGAGGAAGGAGGGACAAATGAGGGATTGCTGTGAGGTATGAGATTTTGGAGTGCAGGATGAAAATGTTCTAAAGTCAGATAGTAATGAACATACAATTCTGTGAATATATTAAAAACAAACCAATCACACACTTTGTATGCATTTAAAAAGAGTGAACGTTATGATATGTCAATTTTACCTCAATAAAGCTGCTTTTAAAAAAATGAGAAAGTGAATGGAATGTTCAGAGGTGGTGGAATGGAGTCAGGGCAAGAGGTGGAAGGACAGCACTAACCAGATAAGCTTAAGTGCTTTAATTCTTGAGTCACCGAGGAACCAGCAAAGGTTTCTAGGAAATAGTGATTGACAAGCTCAAAATTGTGGCTTGAAGATGATTAACCTTCATCAGTGTAGGGAATGCACACGTTTTATGTCCTTTCCATCTTTACACTTTCAAATCTTCACTTATATGCCTCACAGTGCTTAGGGATTTACACATAAAATGTATTCTTCTGACACCCTCTGTACAGTCAATATAAAAAGTGAAGCAAAGTACAATTAAAATCAGTGCATATTTAAGCTTCTCCTGTTGGTTCACATACGTGTTTTAGGAGGATACTTCAAAAGAACAGGAGAAAAGACGGGACCAAAATCAACAAAACACAGATGTCGTAACTGTAAAAATATTCAATATCATTGCAGCAAACTGCTCAAAAAATGCTTGCTGACTAAAAACCACTAGGAAGAACAGAAAAATAAACTCAGTCTTGTTTGTTATTATACAGAATCCAATCAATAGTTGTTTGCAGAAAATATCTTTGTGAGGTTCAAAGTATAAAATTTCTCAACCAGGTTTCAATCTGTTTTGACCATTCCATTTAAAATGGGAAGTGAGCTGAGTCATCGTCACATAATATACTACTGCTGAAATTCAAAATGCTCACCCTTAGTTACAAGAGTGGAAGTGCTAAGATTTCTGCTTCACAGCCAACTCAAACACACAGAGAATGCAAATCATTTTTAAAATACAACATCTTAAATAAGAAATTTAAACTATATTTATATTCATGTTTTTTTAAGATTAAAATTATGCCTTAGTCGAATATTACTTTTTCTCTTTTGAATCTCATTTCAGCTCCTCTGACAGATTCCCTACAATGCAACGCTTCTGAATCTTTAAAAAGCAAAGACCCTTTGAAATCTGATAAATGCTAAGAACCATATCTGGTTTGTTTCGTATTATGTTTTTTTAAGCACACAATTTTTCAGACTAAATTTTCTGCAGAACCCAGGATGAACCTCATTCTGTTGGCACAATGCCATTCTGACTTAAATGGGACCTTCTTTTAATTACGAATGTGCATACGACACCAGTTGTGGTGGCATAGATCTATAACCCCAGGTATTTGGGAGACTGGGGCAGGAGGATCACAAGTTTGAGGGCAGCCTGGGCAACTTAGCAATACCCTGTCTCAAAAATAAAAAATAAAAAAGGGATGGGTATGTAGCTAAGTTGTGCAATGCCGCTGGGTTTAATCTGCCAAAGTGTGTGTGTGTGTGTGTGTGTGTGTGTGTGTGTATCATATGCCCAACTCCTGTATTTCTTTTTTTTATCTTAGAGGGTTATCAGTTCATCACTGAACAATGCTGAAAACAAGCAACTTTTATGTCCAACAGTAAGGGAGCTATCTCAGAATAACCCTAAGCAACAATCAGTACAAGTAATTGATTTAAATATGAAGACTTATAATTACTGTGACTTCAAATATTTATATCTCTGTTTAGTTGTTTCACATTTCCTAAAATGAAACACTGAGTCAGTGTGAAAGTATAAATACTGTATAATCATCTGTTTAATTTACTTAAAAATGGTCAAGGACAGAATCTGATGTGGTATACTGAGAACAAACACATCATCACCTATGAGATATTTTTGCCAAAAAATATGAATCTAATCATATAGAAACTCAGATAAATCCAAGCTGAAGTCTGCAGAAACAACTCACCACAAAAATGGGATCGTCATGAAAGGGGCAGAAAAGGATACGGGAACTGTTCCCGATTACAAGGAAACTTCTGATACAACTAAATGTGACCCTGGATTAAGGAATTGAGGAAAAGAAAAAGCATTATGAGGACAACAGAGACACTTTAGATCTGAACCAAACAGTAATGTAAAGTTGAACTTGCAACTTTGTCTTATGCAGAAAGCCATATTGCTGTATTTGGGGGTAAAGTGTCACGGAAAAATCAAATGTGGCAAAATATTAGTAGTCAGGAAACCCAGCTAAAGAGAGATCAGTTTTCAATGCTCTACTTACTGTTAGAATGATTTAAAAACAACAACAACAACAACAAAATGGGATGGGGACTTTTTCTTCATTTTGAGTGAGATTTATCATAAACAAGATTGAACAGAATACATATACGCCATTTCAGTCTTTCCAATCATGGGCAATACTTTCGAGGTTGAAAGAAGACAGAATTGTAAAGGACATTAAGTCTTTCCAATCTGGCATACTTCAGGTGCCAAATTCAAGAGATCATAAAATGGTACTCTTTTTAGGTTTATATTTGAATTTTCCAAAGGATTGTTACACATTTTTAAATTAAGTGTACAGTTTACAACTCATTTACTCTACTAATTAACCACAAAGTTGCCAAATTAAGCTAGAAAGAAACCTATCAAAATGAATTTGCTGGGGCTGGGGTTATGGTTCAGTGGTAGAGCACTTGCCTAGCATGTGGGAGGCACTGGGTTTGATCCTCAGCACCACCATAAATATAAATAAAATAAAGGTATTGTATCCATCTACAATATGTATGTGTATATATATATATATATATTTTTTTTTTTTTTTTTTTTTTTTTCCTTTTTTTGCAGTGGTATTGAACCCAGGGCCTTGTGCTTGACAGGCAAGCACTCTACAAACTGAGCTGTATCCCCGGCCCCCTTAAAATACATATTTTAAAAAAATGAATTTGCTAAAAAAAAGAGAAGGCTTTGCTAGCCTGCAAACAAGATCAGAATGAAGCATCAGAAAAACTTAAAATCAGAAGATGATTTTTCTTCCCAAATAAAGGTAGGTGAATTGCAAGGAGAGGATCCACCTTAGAGAGAACTAATGCCCTGGTTTACTCGTCTGTCTCAAGTCTCTTCTGATGTAGCATTTGTTGCAGGCATAAGTGCCTCATACAGTGTCCTAGTTTAGATGCTACACTATAGGGTATAAATGTTTGCTGTACAGTAGCATTTAACAGCTGGTTTACAGGGGATGGGGGATCAATACAACATGAAGCATGTTAACATCTCTTTAGACAACATACCCTATATTATAGTAAACTCATCACTAGAATGGGCATAAACTGTTACCTATTCAGAAAGAAAGAAAGAAAGCCGAAGTTATCTATCTATTATGCAATTAAAATAAAATGCTGCAGAGTGAGAAAACTAGGGTAAACAGTGAAAAGGCCTGTTTGAGTTCCACCTCTGGCACTTTTTAAGAGACTATGATAACGCTAAGTAAGCTACTGATCTATCCCCACCACAGTTTTCTCATCTGGAAAACACCCGCTGATCTCTCATAGGTCAGGGCCCAGTTCTAAATATTCTATGACTCTGTCCTCCAAAAATACTTTTAAAACTTAGACTAGTTGAGCCGCACTAGCAGAGACTTTATTGTTGTTTGTTTTTATAACTACAAATTTTAATACACCTTCTCTTTCCAGATAGACTCCTGTTTCTGCTCTGGCTTTCCTCTTTTTAAAGGTCGGGTCAACCTCCCTTTACCACGATGCAGACCCCCTATGAATCTGACTCTTCTCATAGCTAATCAGCTGCCAAATCCACCTCCGCGGAATCGCATACTCTCTCACCTCTTAAGTTTTACTTGCTCTTTTTAGTTATATATGACAGTAGAATCCATTTTGGTATGTTTATGCATGCTTGGAATATACCTTATTCTAGTTAGGATCCCACCCTTGTAGATTTGCCTCTCTCCCACCACTTTAATCCAAGTCTTCATTACCTCTTGCCTAGATCCCTAATCTCCCGTAAATACCCAGATCACCAATCCCAGCCTAAAGTTTTCTATCATATTAGTACCTTACCAAAGAGCACGCAATGGCTCCCTAAAGTAAAAATTTATACACAAACTTCTCAAGCTGACATTCAAGAACCCTCACATCTCATTCAACCAGTTTGCTATGAATGCCTTATCCAAAAATCTAACTGCACTACTATCCTCTGCTACCTCAAATTCCTTGATACTTACTGAATTTTGTGCCTTTTATTTCTGATGCTGTTCTTACAAACTCCTTTATCTTTTCAAAATTGATTCTGTTCTTTAAAGGTCCATTCTAATAATGATCATTTTCATCTAGACATTATAGTTTCCTCTTCTGAATGCACACAATACTAAAATATGACAATTTTAGTGACAGTGAATTTTAAAAGACAGTTTACCTAGGTAGTAAATTCAATTAAGCCCTTGTGCTAATTTTGTTTAACTGACACCAGACACCTGGCACACTGTCTTGAGAAAGATTTACTGCTTAGCAGGGGAAAAGGAAAGAGTAACATATCTTTGACATTCAGAAATCAGATTCCAAACTGGAGCTTCACATACTGAGGGGTTTGGGTTCCTTGGTATTAAAGATGTTTAAATGAAGTGAACAATTACAGGTTTGGGACTTATCATGTTAAAAATCCAAAGTTCTGGAACAGTGATTTGCAATTGGGGTTGATTCTGCCCACATCTCAACTCCATGGACCTTTATCAATGTCTGGAAATAGCTGGGCACAATGGCACATGCCTATAATCCCAATGGCTCAGAAGGCTGAGGCAGAAGATCCCAAAATCAAAGCCAGCCTCAGCATCTCAACAAGGCCTTAAGAAACTTAGTGAGACTCTTTTCCTAAGTAAAATATAAAGGCTGGGAATGACGCTCAGTGGTTAACACCCCTGGCTGTTCAATTCCCAGTGCCAAAAGAAAAAAAAAAAAAAAGGCTGGAAGCACCTTTGAGCAACACATACACTGAGCAGGGAAGACTACCAGCAGATGCTGAACATCCTATTACACACAGAACAGTCCTCACAATAATGAATTAACTGATCCACAATGTCAACGGTGTCCAGTTAAGAAACTCTGATCTAAACATACTGCATGCATCTATGGGTTTTGCTTCACAAAAGAAATTTTCAAATTTTTCAAAGAACCATTCCTTACTCTTATTAACAGATCATTTAAATACAGTGTGAAGCCTGACAGCTTCTCAGATCACCAGTGGCTTGGCCTCTTGCACGTTATTTAATCTCTTTATACCTCAATTTCTTCATCTGTAAAACAGGGATAAAAGCCAGGTATAGTGGTGCACCTTGTGATCACTGTGACTTAGGAGGCTGAAGCAGAAGGATCACAAGTTTGAGGTCAGCTGGCACTAGCAACTTAGTGAGACCCTCAGTAACTTAGCAAGACTCTCAAAATAAAAAAATGAAAAGGACTGTGGACATAATGCAGTAGTAAAGCACCCCTGAATTCATTCCCTAGTACCAAATAAATAAATAATAATAATAAGTCATCATCATCATCATCATCACCACCTACCTATCTCCCTCCCTCCCTCACAGGGTTTTTCAAGGAGATGAATTCATGTCAAGTCTTTAGACAAGTGCACCAAACTGGTTGAATGAGATGTGAGGGTTCTTGAATGTCAGCTTGAGAAGTCTGTGTATAAATTTTTACATAGAGGGAGCCACTGCGGGCTCTTTGGCAAGTGCAATGCCTTAACTTCCTGGGGAGAGCACTAAGGAGTAAAGGCAGATGCATTCTTGTTTGGGGAGAGAGGAAGCATTTGCCATTTAATCACATCTCCCCCTACTTGGAAGACATTTAACTCAATCTTGTTTTATTTATTTTTTTTCCCCCCTTTTTTTTCTTTTTCAGTACTGGAGATTAAAGACAGCCTTGCACATACTAAGCAAGCATTCTACCACTGAGCTACATCCCCAGCCCTGGAAATATCTTTAACTTTTAAGAATGGGAAACACTGCCTTTAAAAAATCTCCTTGATACTTATCTTTCCTTCTCACACCTTCTGACCAACTGAAGATCCTCAAACATGAATAGGATGGTATCTCTTGTGACCCCTACATCTTCTATTTTGTATTACAGTATTTATGTACTTACTATAGTCTTCCTACTAGATTGTACATGCTCTCTGGGCATGGACAACATTTGACTCCTTTTTATATAACCCAAGGGACCTAGCAGTCCTTAACAACTGGCTGGCCCAAGCCTCTCATTTTTATAGATTAGCCACAGAGAGGACAAGTCACTTGCCAAGAGTCAAGGTCATATTTTAAGTGACAGAACTCAAATTCAAACTCTGATAGATAGCCAATACAAAGACTCCAAGTTCTGCCCAATTGAAATAGCATATGAAAATTATACCTGTGGTACAATGTCCAACTAAGTCCTAGGACACTCTTATTGGAACTACATGGTTACCTGGCCAAAAAAAAAAAAAAAAATTAAAGGGGAAATAGACCCATATCCCAAGTTCCTTTCTGCTGCTGAAATTATACCTTACCAATTCAACCAGTTTTCTTTAATTCCATATCTTACTAGTAAATAATTTTTGACAACAAAACTTGTTTAAATGTTCAACAACTGTTATTTAATCAGTGACATCAGGCTTAATTTCCTTTAAATTATTATTAGGGTAACAGAAAATCTCTTAATGGAAAAACTAGTGATGTCCATCCTCTGCTAACTGAACATTCTTTAACCATCACCTGAACAGATTAATATTTATAAACCTCAAAAAGCTGGAAATTTGGGACAATTCTGTAAGGTGAAACATTCAGATAACTTGTGAGTGTAAATAATCTCAACATAAGCCTAAATTTACAATAATCAAGCATAAACTACATTAAGACCCAAGATAGGAGAGATTTTATTTATGTTCAAGTGAAAGCTGATCATATTTTCTGGTAAATCTCAAAATTTCTCTGAAAGTCCCAGTACAATGCAAAAGAAAAGGGTGAATAAGGAAAAAATGGTCAAGACAAAGTGAATGAGAAAAAAAGAGTTAAATACAGTGTAATTCCCTGATGCTTAAGCAATTACAATTCAATAAATCCAAACAACTGCCATAAAGCAATCATTAAAAAGAACAGAAAAACAAAAAACAAAACCAAGAAAACCTCCTTCTGCGGTGGTGATGCTTTACATTACCAGTGCAAAAGCACTCAGGCCCGATAGGACCGATTACCACTTACTGAGAACAGATCTTTAATTATTTTACCAGCCGATAAAAAAAAAAAAGCACACACAGAACATAGACACAAACGTAGTTTCAAAGGAAAACAAACGCAATTTATGCTTGCTAAAGTTCAAGGGCAAAACTGTTTCCAATGCAACAGAATCCGCCTGACTACAATGTGTTGAAAAAAAAAAAAAAAAAAAAAAACGCGAACACATAGTATCTTTTTATAAAGGCAACAATTTGAGCTACAAAGTAATAACGGGGAAGCCAAAACAGTTTGACAGCCCGCCATAAGGGCCGCCTCAATCATGAGTCACACAATGCCTGCAACCATTTACAATAGTAATTAATGCACAAGTCCCCTAATTAAATTCTAAAAGGGTGAGAATGCTTTAACTAAGTTTACAAGAATTGCTTTTTGCTTTTTTTTTTTTTTTTTTTTTTAAAGAAAGGCACACACGCGTAATTACGCATCTCCCCGCAATCCCTTTCCATCCCATATTCCCTCAGGCCGTTTCTCCCGAATGTCTGTGCTCCTCGCGAGCGAAAGAAAATGACAAGGGGGAACTTCTAAACCCAGAAAGGGCGAACCAGAGTGGAAATGTTCGATTATACAGGGGCGGGAGATGGAGAGCTCGCCCATCTTACCTGCTAAGATTTCTTTCTACGTCTTTGGTAGCTTTAGCTTCCAATTCTCTGAAACAGAAAACAAAAACAAAACAAAACAAACAAACAAAAACCGAGATGCGCGTGAAAACGGAGCTGCTGCGGCAGAGGCCCGCGCCGGCCGGATGGGGGGAGGGGAGCGGGGGGAGGGGGCTCACAAAGCTGCGGGGCTGCAGCCCAGACTGCGGTCGGGCGGCGCGGGCGAGGCGCAGCCCCGGAGCCCAGCCCAGCGGCGCAGCCAGGCCTCTCCGGCCGCCCGCCCGGGCTCCGCCACGGCGCAGCCCGCGCCCTCCCGCCGAGGCCCGAGGTCTCGGGGACGCCCGGCGCCGCCGCTGCCGCTGCCGCCGCCGCCCGCACTTGCGGGCCCCGCAGCAGCACCCAGAGGCTCCTCCCGCCCGGAGGGAGGTCCCCGCTCCGCTCACCTCATGTGTGTAAAGTGCACGAGCAAGTGGGGCGCGGTGAATGAGGCTCGCGAGCCTCAAGCCCTCCGCAGCGCCGCGGGGAGAGGCCCGAGCCGCTGCACCAGCGCCATTTTCTACACCGACCCGCTGCCGCCGCCGCCGCCGCCGCCGCCGCCGCTGCTGCCGCCGCCGCCGCCGCCGCAGGCCCCAGACCGGAAGTGAATGCCCCACGCGGCAACCCCTTCCGGGGGCGCCGCGGCCACCGGCCCCAAGATGGAGGCCCTAGCAACTAGACCCGCAGACGGGACAGGCCCTTGGCAACCGCCCGGGCGCCGCGCGTGGCCCCGGGCCGGACCTCCCCGGAGGACTCGGCCTCCGAGGCGCCCCGCGAGCGGCTGCGGGGCCCGGCGAGCCGGCGCCCAGCCCCTCTCGCCGCGGCCGGCCGCCGCCTGACTCGGCTCCCTCCCCTCCTCCGCCTGCGTTACTGCGACACAAGTTTCCTTCCCCGCCGCCGCCCCTCCCCCCAAGCACGCCAAAAAAAAAAAAAAGTCTAAACCTCAAATTCCACCCCTGCAGCCGCCGGAGGAGGCCGCGCGGCTTTTGAATTCAACCACTTCTAATTATTGTTGACCTTGGGCCACATATTTAACCTCTGCTTCCTCTGCCTCCCCCTGCAGTGAAGAGCGCGTACCTGAGAGGGTCGTGAGGTTGGAGAGGCGATTCGTGACCCCCGGGTGTCACAGACCCTGTGGCTCGGCAGGTCCCCCTGCTCGCGTCTCCGCCCAGGGCACCATCAAGGTTTTAAGTCGTGGCTTTGATGGTGGCGGAAAGCGGTGAAGGGACCGTTTGTCCCACATGGCAAGGTGGCTTTAAAAATCGAGCTTCTGGCATGTAGTGGAGTTGAGTGAAAATGATGTCGGGGAAGAAGAGCGGACCGGGGGAGGTGGTTACACCGGGGTAGAGCGCACAGTAGCAAATACGAAGACACTGAGATACTTATGTTTGCAGACGCGGGAAGCTATTAGTGTAGACGGAGCGATGCGCACCTTCATGTGGGTGCAGTAAGGCCCACGCCTCCCCGCAGGTGGATGCAGCGCTGTAACACACGTAGACACAATGAGATCCGTATCCTCGTGTGCCTTCATCCCCTTCTCTCAGAATGCTTCTCATCTAAGGATGATACCGCCTCCGCGCTTAAAAAGATCCTTTCCTTTTTACCTTCTCAAAAACCCCATTCTGTGGCTCATCTCATTTTTCTTTTTTCTAACCCAAGCCCTTCAACCGATTTCAGAATATACTCAGATCATTAAACGCAAGCAAAACCTCTCTGCGCTGTCCAGAGCCTATCTGCTCTGTAAGAGATTAGTAAATAGACGAATGAATGCATGCACAGAAAGAATATCCATCAAAGTGTTAACTGATTATGCCTCTTTCTTCTTTGGGTGTCTCAATTGTTTTCTTTTTATAGTTACTCGAGGGGACAGATGAGGTTTACAATATATAAAATGTAGGGCACATTAAATAAATACTAGCGACTTTTCCTGCCTTCATCCCTGAAGTCCATTTACCCATACACATATTTGTTCTCCTTTCATGATCATTTCTACTTAAAATGTTAAAAATTATATTACAGAATTCCTTTAGAAGTTAAAAAGTTATGGCACAATATGTTTTCATTCCAGGTTTGTGAATAATTTTCCACAGCATAAGGCAATGAAAATAATATTTATCAACCTTTGCACAGCTGTTAAAATCAGCTGGTTTTCTTATTAAACTTTCTTAGGTTTGAATAACTCAGCCAGTCTCAATTGGGGCAATATTGCCTACTGCCTCCATTCCTGAGAACATTCAGCAATGTCTAGATTTTAGTTATCACACTGAGTGCTACAGGTATCCAGTGGTTAGAGCCCAGGGATTCTGCCAACTCCTACAATATGTAGGATAGTTGCCTACGACACAGGAGTATCTCAACCAAAATGCCAATAATTTCCAGCCCCAGAGGAGCCAAGAAAATGTGGTGGTTTCTTTTTCCTTTTTTTTTTTTTTAAGCAGGGCACTTGATCACTGAGCCACATTCTCAACCCTTTTACAATTTTATTTTGAGTCAGGGTCTTGCTAAGTTGCTTATAGTCTTGCTAAGTTATTGAGGATGGCTTTGAACTTTCAATCTTCCTCAACCACCAAGTTGCTGGGATTAAAGGCGTGCCCACATCTGGCCAAGATGGGGCTTCCTGAAGGTCTGTGTCTGTAGTGCTCGTTCTTGTAAGATCTTTCCTGAGCTGCTGTGTAGTTCAGTATATGAGGTCACGTTCTTCAGTTTGACCAGAGAGTGAAACCCAGAGGTGCTTAACCGCTGAGCCACATCTCCACATCTCCAGCCCTTTTTACTTTTTATTTTGAGACAGGGTCTTGCTAACTTGCTTAGGGCTTTACTAAGTTGCTGAGGCTGCCTTTGAACTTGGAATCCTCCTGCCTCAGCCTCTTGAGCCCCAGGGATTACAGGCCTGCACCACTGCACCTGGCTGCCAGTCAATTTTTAATTATCTTGTACTTAAACTGCTACCTGGGAGAAGGTCAAGGGAGAATAATATAAGGCCAGTATTGATTTCTTACAGGGGGACTCATCAAGGAATCTGTTCTTCTCATTCTTTGTCTTTTCAAAATAATCAGTCTTTCTGCTGAATAGTTCCCCACCATCATACAAATAACAACAGCAAGGACTCCCTTGGGGCCTTGTTTCTACCAGCTCCATTTTTCTGCTCTCCTTAGTAAAGTTTTTTTTGGAAAAATGTCCTACACAAGCCGTTTCCAGTTGCTCACCTGCTTTCCTCAGACCACTTTACCCTGAAAGCCCACTCCCCCTGCAAACTGCTCATATCAAGGTCACAAATGACTCTGAAGTCAAACTTGACCTCAGTATCCCTGTCTTCACCTTGGTTGACTTCTTCCCTGTGTTTGCCACAACTGACCACTCTCCCCTTCTTAGAGAGCCTCCTTCCTTAGCTATCTTGACACTAGATGCTTCTGGAGTCCTTTTTTAGGTCTTCGTCTTCATCAGCAACAGCAGCAGCAACAGCATGACCATCATTTTTGTCTCTATCCTTTCCTTTTATGCATTCTTTGCCAGCATCCCCTGCTTTATTGGGGATAAATGTTGAAGGCTCCAAGACTCTATTCCAGAAACTCCCTGCCCTTTCTCTTGGGCATGAGCGGTATCATCCACTCTCAATTTAAGTAGTATATAAATGCAGATGACACTCAAATTCATAGCCTTAGCCCACATCTCAGCAGCCCGTGTACCCCAGAACGCGAAAATGACAATTCAACCACCTAACAACTATTTCTTGAGCAGCTACTACATGCCAGGTGCTGTACTAGGGTCTGGTTCTCTGTGATTTATACCGGACTACTCTGACGGATTGAGTCTAGCAGGGAAGACAGGATTGTTTGTTTGTTCATTTTAATTTTAAAGCAAACTTCTAAAGTGTTTAATTACAAAGCGTGGCAAGTGCACAGAAGAAAAGACGTAACATAAAGGAGCATAGTAAGAGATGGTATGTTCTAAAGTTTCCTTGGCAGTGTAAACTCGCACCTGAGGACTGAAGCATAAAGGGAAAGGCAGAGCAAGGGTCCCAGGCTGGAGCTTTAGGTTTGTTAAGTTGTCATTCTAGACAAAACAGGCTTAGCCTTGCAGCTAGATCCACTGGAGCCAGTGCTTTTATTCAACTTGCATAACCCATTCAGAACAAAACCAAAAACAAGGCGCTCTCTAGAAAAACAGCAGCTACAAATTCAAATCTAAATAGGGCTTTTTCTCCATTTGTCTTCATTCCTTGGAGCCTCTGCTTCCTCAGTTCCTGCGGTTGCCAGAACATAAATGTTCTCCAACTCCTCTTCCTTCTCTCACCGAGAAGGATAAACGACTGTCCTGATACTTCAGAAATTATGCACTTGAAGAAAAGGGATTTCTTTTTCTTCTAAGGCATTGCCAAATACCATCATGAGATTTATATGTATTTTTTCTAGGCAAGGCTCACTCAGTATTTTTATTTTTATATTTTGCAATGCTGGGAAGTGAACCCAGGAACTTACTGTGTTAAGACGGGTGCTCTACCGCTGAGCTATAGCCCCAGCCCTATATTTTTTAGTCTAGAAATTTTACACAATAATGAATAAATGGACACCAAAAACATGAACATAGATAAGACTTTCTGGAGAGAGTGTATTTGTTTTATTTGGTTAAAATTTATTTGGTTGCTGGGTGTGGTGGTGCACTCCTTTAATCCCAGCGGCTTGAGAGGCTGAGGCAGGAGGATCATGAGTTCAAAGCCAGCCTCAGCAACAGTGAGGCGCTAAGCCACTCAGTGAGACCCTGTCTCCAAATAAAACACAAAATAGGGCTGGGGACGTGGCTCCGTGGTCCAGTGCCTCTGAGTTCAGTTAATCTGAGTTCAATTGAATCTGAGTTCAATCCCCAGTGCCACCCAAAAATAAATAAATAAAATAAATACATATAAAATTTATTTTGGGTGGCTGGGGAGATAGCTCAATTGGTAGAGTGCTTGCCCTGCAAGCACAAGGCCCTGGGTTCAATCCCCAGCACTGCAAAAAAAAAAAAAAAAAAATTTATTAGGTACTTAATATGTGACACTCAGGCACAAAGTGATTAACTAATCATTTATTGTTGTCCTCACACATCCTTGTGAGGTGGGAATTATATACTCATTTTGCAAATGAGGGTGATTAACTCCCAAGGTCACATAAATAGTAAGTGGTTAAACTTTTTAAAAAGTGCTTTGGCTCCAGAGCTAGGCGTGGTGCCACTCGCCTGTAATCCCAGTGACTCAGGTGGCTGAGGCAGGAGGATTGCAAGCTCCGGGCCAGCCTCAGCAACTCAAGGAGACCCTGTCTCAAAACAAAAAATAAATAAACAAACAGGATGAGAGATGTAGCTCAGTGGTTAAGTACCCCTGGGTTCAATCCCCAGCACCAAAAATTAAAAAAAAAAAAAAAAAGTGTTTTGACTCCAAAGCTGATAAAAACTAAAAAAAAAAGCTAAAAACTAAAAGCTAAAAACTACAGTACATGGTACACCTGTTTCTCCCACCTGTATTAGATCCCACACCCCCCTTTGATAACAAGTATTTTTTTTTAATCACTCCTTACTTTCCAAAAATGGCAATCACAGATAATACAATCTACCTAAGACATAATTTCAGAACGCATATATAATAACATCTCTGACAGAAGGGAGAAATCAAAGTACGTCTCATAAATGCCTTTGACTATGTAAATGCTGGAGAAGACTCAGTGGCCAGGGTGCTGGCACCTGCGTCTCATCAGCACCACCCTGACAGACACGCAGCAGTGTCGGATCGATCACCCCCACGCCAGGAACTGAAGTTACATCAGACGTGATTTTTTCTGGAATGGAGAACCACTCTCAGTCAAGTTCTGAGCAAATAGAAAACACTTCTGCCTCCATTCATGTGGTAACTGCATCCATGGAAATTTCAGAGCAGGTTAAAGCTGAAAAGTAAGAGAGAGGCCCTCAGAGAATTACAGACACGCCTTTCATTTAGGCAAGTGTCCAGGGAGAGAGCATTCCCCAGTTGGTGGGCTTATCTTTGCTCAGTCTCCATGGCTCCTGTCCAGTGAATCCTTAGCATACATCTCCCCTCGTTGTTTTGTCTTTTTTTGATACCAGGGACTGAACCCAGAGATTCTTAACCAGGGAGCCACATCCTCAGCCCTATTTTTTATTTTGAGGCAGGGACTCGCTAAGTTGCTGAGGCTGGCTTTGAACTCGCCATCCTCCTGCCTCAGCCTCCCGAGCTGCTGCAATTACAGACCTGAGCCACTGTGCCCAACTAGGTTGCCTCTTTCAGTAAGACTTCCCTGAAATTCTTTGGACCTCATACAAATACAGATGTGTGTTAAGTACTAGTACTAAATTTGGAATCACTCTTGAACCCCTGTTATCCAAGTGGCAACCCAACTCTCTAAAAAGCGCCCCTGGAATATCTTGGGCTAAACTCTCACATCCTTTTCTGAGGTAACTCATTTTATCCAGGCACTGCTGGCACAAAAGGCCCCGGAGAGTGGGACCCCGTCTGTCATGTTCAGTGTGAAAGCCACGATACTGAGAATGGTGCCAGGGAGGTACCAAGCATTGCATTAATATTTGTTGAATGATGAAGGATGAATATTACCTTTCTCCCAAGCAGTTCCATAATGCACGCCAAGACCCATCATAGTTCTCCCAAGATCATGTTTACTACCTGAAAAGGGAGCTGAACCTCGGCCATAACAGGCTGCATTTAGGGTATGAAAGATTTCAGGCCTAGATGGCCGAATCCAGGAAGGCTACTAGATTAGGACTGGCCTTTGGCAAACAACCAATCGGGAGCTAACATGCCAATGCCTAGCATTCCAAACCATATACGTCAAAATGTTAAGACCTGGGTACCCTAAGCCAATGGAAACATGCCAAACCACACATGCTGAAAGATCAGCCAATTGTGTACTCTGCTTTTTTCAAATTTCCCGCTCTACTGTGGAGCTCATAAAAATCCCACTGAATTGAGACTCAGGACTCCTAGCCAGTACCTGCTGTGTCAGTGAACGCTGTGAGTCCAAGCTCGAGCTTGCAATAAAGACCCTTTTGCTTTTGCATCGGAGACGGCTCCCTGGTGGTCTTTGGGGATTCGTGATCTGGGCACAACACTACCCTCGTGACCACCAGCAAGAACCGGGGTCTCATGTTTACTACCCTCATGACTGCCAGCAAGAACCGGGTTCTCGGAGACTTCTGCTTGGTCTCTTGGTTCTGCTGGGCTTTGCTTTATGTTGTAAATGCTAATAACATTCTCTCCGTAATGCTCTGGCTTGCCACCAGATCCATCAGGCACCTTCGTTATTTTGTTGAGGATAAAGTGGGTACTTCTACTTGTACTGATCTCTCAGATATTCACTGTTAAAATAATCAGTTGTTTCTCCCCACCACACACACACACACAATGACTCCAACCATACTTGTCCTTAGAGGCCACCTCCCTTCACTCTCGGTCTACAAATTTTGGTAGAGAAACGCTGTTAAGCATTGTTATGTTTAATGATTCTTATACTTACTGACCCAATCGAGGATAATTTGAATGTTCCAATACATAATGATAGTAAAGGATTATAACAATACAACAGAAAATTCTATGTTTACAAACAAATGTATTTGTTCATTCAATTCATTCATTCATTCCTTCATTCAATGTTTGATGAGCAACAAGGACTTCAACCAAGATGGAGTAACTGGTACCACATTGACCCTTCCTCCTGAAACAGTTAAAAATACAGACAAAATTTATGGAATGACCGTTTTCAAAACATTAGACATTAAAGCAATGGAGGATGGTAATCCCTGAAATAGGAAACCAGTGAAACAAATTCTATGATTGCCTCAGATCACTGGTTGGGGACAGTTTCCAGGCAGTGGTACAGGGTACGGGAAGTGGTACCCAAGCAGAGTGGTCTTCCTTAGAGAGGACCACATAGCAAGCGTCTGTAAAGGCCACAGTGACTGGAGATTATGGGTGAGAGGACTAGAGAGGAGAGAGCCACACTGATAGAGGGTTCCAGAGATCTGCAGAGGGTCATGCTTGCGTCTTTTGCAAAGGACCAAGTAGTTTATGCACGTCATAAAACTACTCAAGACTGGGAAAGAAGCATCCAGAAGGATTAGAAAGAATAATATCCGGGGCTCACAAAGAACTTGTTTTCGTTTCTCTTCCCATTTGCCAGAGTAGAACAGCTTTATAATTCAGAGGGTATTGGATAAAGAACTTAAGAGGGTTCTGCATCTGCGATGGGACAAAGTTAGATTTAAACAACTACTGTTCTGGTACAACCTAAGTGTTATGGTTTGACTCTTCAATGTTCCCTAAAAGCCCAAGTGTTGAAAGTTTGGTCCCAAGCTGACGGTGCTATTGGGGGGTGCTGGAAACTTTGGGAGGTGGGGCCTCATTGGAGGACGTTGGGTCATTTGGGGTGTGCCCTTGAAGGGCATGTTGGGGTTCTGGTCCCCTTCTCTCTTCTCTCTCTTACATTCCTCGCCACCATCCAGTGAGCAGCCTCCCCAGCCATGTATGGCAGCTCCCTCCTGCCATAACGTTCTGCCTTAACACAGGTCCAAAGGCAGTAGCACCATAAGCCAAAATAAACTTTTCCTCCTTTTAAGTTGTTTATCTCCAGTATTTTGTCACAGTGATGGCAAGCAGTAATAAAGTAACAAACTTTTAAAGAAATCCCTAAAAGGGTCAAACTGTTTTCATGCGACTGAACGATATCCCAGAAAAAAACCTCAAGAGCATTTATATGAATACAAAAATATTCAGTACCAAATAAGGTACAATTAGCAATGTCTGGCAGTTAAAAAAAACCTACCAGGGGTGGGGTATAGTTCAGTGGTTGAGTACTTGCCTAGTATGTGCAAGGCCTGAGCTTCGCCAGCACTGCAAAAAGCAAAACCAGGGTGGGGGTTGTGGCTCAGTGGTAGAGAGCTTGCCTGGCATCTGTGAGGCCCTGGGTTCAATTCTCAGTAGCACATATAAATAAATAAATAAATAAATAAAGATCCATCAACAACTAAAAAAAAATATTAGAGGGCTGGGGATATAGCTCAGTTGGTAGAGTACTTGCCTCTCATGCACAAGGCCCTGGGTTCAATCCCCAGCACCACCATAAATAAATAAATAATGAATAAATACAATTTTAAAAAAGCAAACAAACAAAAACCAAATAGTCGTTTCAGACTGTAGTTGAATGGTACAGTACTCAACCAAGGTGTACAAAACTTGGGGTTTGATCCACAACATGGCAAAAATAAGTAAACAAACAATAATAATTACCAGACAAGCAAAAAAAAAAAAAGTAGAAAATATGATTAGGATGATTTCAAATCAGTTGGAATTGACCCAGGTGCTAAAATGAGGAGAAATTGATATTAAACTAGCAATAACTGTATTCCATATGTTGCAAAACTTAAATACAGACCTGGAAGGTTTTTTTTTTTTTTTTTTTTAAGACCTGAATTATACCTCTGGACATGGAGAACTACAATGTTGGAGAAGAAAAAATATACCGGATTGAATTAACGGAAAGTTGGACATTGAAGAAGCAAAGGTTAGTGGACTTGAAGACAGTAATAGATACTATTTAAAATGAAACAGACAAGAAAAACTTTTTAAATAATGAAAAAGATCACTGGTGCACTACAGAATGACTTAAAAACCATAACATGTTGTTTTGGAATTCTTCAAGGACAGAACAAAGAAATAGATGAAATATTTGAAGAAATAATTGCACTTTTCCCCCAAATTTGATGAAAATCATCACTACAGATCCAGCAATGTCAGCAAGTCTCAAACACACACACACACACACACACACACACACACACACACAGAGCAAGGCATATCATAATCTTATAATTTTAAAGCTATGACTTAAGATAAAATTTTAAAAGCAGCCAGAAAAAAAGACATTTAATAGACCAAGTAATATAGGTAAGGATGACAGTGAACTTTTCATCAGGAAAAAAGGGTCGACATAGACTTCTATTACTTGCAAAAATATTCTCAAAATTAAAGATTAAATAAAGTCTTTTTAGGTAGAGAAAATCTAAAGGAATTACCCCCCAGCAGACCTTGATTATAAAAAAGTGCTTTAGACAGAAGGAAACGGATTAGAAAATTAAAATCTAGATATACATAAAATAACGAACACTACCAATGGTACCAACAGAGATGAATATGAAAAAAAATTTATTGATTAGGTATCATTAAAAGATAATTGGCAGCTGGGCATGATGGTGCACATCTGTAAATCCCAGTGGCTCGGGAGGTTGAGGCAGAAGGATCACAAATTCTAAGCCAGCCTGTGCAACTTAGCAAGGCCCTAAGCAACTTAGTGAGACCCTGTTGCAAAATTTAAAAAAAAAAATTTTTTTTAAAGGACTGGGGATGTGGCTTGGTGGTTAAGTGCCCCTGAGTTCAACCCCCAGTACAAAAATAAATAAATAAATAAATAGTAATAATTTTCTTGACAGGCACAGTGGAGCATGCCTGTAACCCTAGCTACTTGAGAGGCTGAGACAGGACGATCATAAGTTTGGAATTAGTCTGAGCAATTTAGGCAAGACCCTCTCTCAAAACAAAAACTAAAAAAGGGCCGGGGGTGTAGCTTAGTGACACCCTTGGGTTCAATTCCCACACCAACATATATAAATAAATAAATAAATAACCAACTGGGGAGATAACTCAGTGGTAGAATGCTCCTGGGTTTAATCCTCAGTATCAAAATAAATGAAATTGCGGGTTTAAAATGATAAATATTCCCAAGGGGCCTACAACATATTATTTATATATATATAAATATATTTATACATATATAAATATATATTTATGTATATGATTTATATATAAATCATATATATTTAAATTTATATATTTTTATCATTTATATATAAATTATATATAAATCGATTTATATATAAACATAAATAATAAAACATATTATTTATATATAAATAAATTGTTAGAAAATAATAGCACAAAAATTGGAAAAGGGGAAATAGAAGTATTGTCATATACTTTAATTCATCAAGACGCATAACATTGCCTAAAAGCAGACTATGAGAGACTAAGAATGTGCGTGTAACCAACCCGTAAAGTAGCACAATAGAGTTATAGTTAATAACCCAACAAAATTGTGTTAAGTAAGAATCCAATGCCATTCCCTCCCAGGCGGATAACTGGTTTTCCACATTTATCAAACGACTGTGCTTTCCCCTCTGAATGGTCTTGGCCTCCTTCAAAGGAGTAAAAGAGAATATAAAAGTTATTCAACTCAAGTAAGCAGAAACAAAAAAAAGGAAAACGGAAATGAACAAATGAGATGCATAGAAACCAAATTTCCAAAATATAAATTTAATGTCAGCCAAGACACAATCAAATGAGCTCCATGTCCAAGAGTATTATTTAGCAATAAAAGGGAACGAACAATTGATGCTCACAGCGTGTTTGAATTTCAAAATAATTATGCTGGATTCAAAAGAATCCAGATACACTCCCCCCCTTAAAAAAGGGTGGTGGGAGACACAAACTGCATGGTTCAATGTATAAAGTCTTGGAAAAATGCAGATTATTCTATAGTAATAGGAAGAAGGTCAGTGGTTGCCTGGGGCTGGGGAAGATGCAGGAACAGATGAGAAAGATCGCGAAAAGGCAGAAGAAAACTGCAGATGATGGATGTGTTTGTTACTTTGATTGTGGTGATGGCTTCGCAGCTGTATACACATGTCAAAACTTATCAAATTATGCACTTTAAATATGTGAGTCAATAAAGCTGTTTCAAAACGAGTTTGATGAGAAATGGGATATTTACATAATTTCAAAACACTTCCCACAAAATGTTCATCTATTAGAAAGGAAAAAAGAGACACCATCTCAACCGAGTGATTAAAGTTAAGATCATTAAGAACAGGGCAAATAAAAATCTGATATTGGGCTGGGTATCTGATATTAGTTAAGTTGGTAGAGTGCTTGCCTTGCAAGCACAAGGCCCTGGGTTCAAACCCCAGCACGGCAATAAATAAATAAATAAAAATAAAAATCTGGTATCCCTGGTGGGATGCAGTCAGACAAACAGCTTGACGTCCGTCAAAGATACACGACTTGAACTTGATCACGAGGAAACCTGACACAAACTAAATTGTGAAACCTTCTTCAAAATAGTGAGCCTATGATTTCTTCAAGTCATGAATGTACAGAGAAGGGGAAGAAACTAAGCCAGGCAGGGTGGTGCATGTCTATAATTCTAGCAGCTGGGGAGGCTGAGGCAGGAGGATTGAAAGTTGAAGGCCAACCTCAGCAATTTAGCAAGATTCTGTCTCAAAATAAAAAATAAAAAGGGCTGGGGATGTGGTTCAGTGGTTAATCAGCCCGGAGTTCAGTTCCTGGTACAAAAAAAAAAAAAAAAAAAAAAAGGCTTTATTCTGAACGGGATCCTTTTGCTAAAAAGACATCAATAAAACATGGGGGCAGCAAGAGGTGGCGGCAGTGTTAATTTCTTGACTTTAGTGGTCTTATCGAGGTTAAGAGTGAGAACTTCCTAGCTCACAGGAAATACACACTAATTTATTCCAGAGTGAGGTGGCATGTATTTGGGTATTTCTTTCTTTCTTTTTTCGGGTGCTGGGGATTGAACCCAGGGCCTATGTACTTATAAGGCAAGCACTCTACCGACTGAGCTATCTCCCCAGCCCCTGTACTTGGGTATTTCTAGATTATGTCCTCAGTTTAGTCACAATTGGTTTAGGAAGATGTAAAGTTCTTTTCCTGTACTTTGAACTTCCCTGTTAGATTGTAATTATTTTAAAAATTCTATTTGCACTTTTGTCCAGGTATTGGAAGCACTGATAGAGTTTCCTAGAAATGGAATCTCCAGGAGACAAAGGATATGAACATTTTGAAATGCGACAGGTGTGATCCATCAGCCTTCCCAGGAGAAGATTGTACCAGTTCACGTCCTCACCATGTATGAAGGAATCTGCGTTGACTTCTTACTGTGGATGTTAGTAAACATTGAAGCTTTGCCAATCTTTCACCTCACTTTAATTTGTATTTCCTTTTTAAAAAATTGTATTTCTTTAATCCCGAGGCCGAGAGACTGTTTATAAGCAATTTGTATTTCTCTGTGAGTTGTATTTTCCTATTCTTTGTCCAGTTTTAAAGCTAGTAATTTTTTCTTATTTTTAATTATAGTGCTCTTTGTATATTAAAGCAATTAGTTCTTGGTCTGCTGAGTGGATTGTAAAAATAAGAATAATAAAATAAAATAAAAACTCTTACTTTTCTGTTACGTACTTTTTAACTTATTCTGGGGCATTCTTTATACTGAGTAACTCTCTTAAATTTTTTTTTGGGGGGGGGCTGGGTGTTACCAGGGATTGAACTCAGGGGCACTCAACCACTGTGACACATCCACAGCCCTATTTTGTATTTTATTTACAGACAGGGTTGCACTGAGTTGCTTAGGGTCTCACCATTGCTGAGGCTGACTTTGAACTCACAATCCTCCTGCCTCAGCCTCCAGAGCCGCTGGGATTACAGGCATGCGCCACTGCACCCAGCACATTTTTTTCTTCTTAATTTTTGGTGTTATGCCTTAAAAGGTTTTCTTAGCTGGACATGGTGGCACATGCCTCTACTTCCAGCTACTTGGGAGGCCCAAGCAGGAGGATCAAATGTTGGAGTCCAAGTTTGGGAACTTAGTGAGAGCCTGCCTCAAAATGAAAAAGGGGTGGGGATGTAGTTCAGTGATAGAGTGTCCCTGGGTTCCATCCCCAGTACAGTGAGGGAAAAAAAGATCTTCAGTTACAGATTTGGTGTTTACATGTGACTCCATGTTCTCTTTTGACTCCTCTTTCATTTATTTGCATTTAAATGGCTTGTAAGTGCTAAAGTTTAGGTCTTAGTGTCCCCTACAGGCCTAGTGTTTTAAAGGGTTAGTACCCAGAGGGACACTATTAGGAGATTGAAGAAATTTCAGGAGATGAAGCCCACTGGGTGATCTTCTGGTTATTAGGGGCGTTCCAGCCATGAGGTAAGTAGGCCCCAAAACAACAAAACCAACCCACCATGGACTGAATCCTCCAAAACTGTGAGCCAAAAGATACCTTTTCTCTTTATAAGTTGATTATCTCGGATTCTTGTTATAGTCACTGCAAGCTGACTCTACTAACACAATCAGTCTGGAATTTTTTTTTTTAGTATAAGGAATTATGCATCTATCTTTAGCTTATGTTTTTCCAAAAAGGTAGTCAATTATCCCATACCAATTACTACATCGTGTGATTTTATCCCCGCCCTTTCTGATTTGAAATAGAATCTTACTGTATACTAGTTTCTCGAGGCACTTGGTTTATTTTCAGATTTAACCTGTTTCATTAATCTGCCTTTCTCTTTATGTACCCAAATGTAACTCTTTCCACAAACACAGCAGTAATAGACTCTAAAACTTACTAGGGTTAATCCTTCTTTATTAAACATGCATCACATTTATTTTTTTGTTTTTAAGTGCTAGGGATCCAATCTAGGGTCCTGCGCATGGTAGGTAAGTGCCCTATCATGAGCCTATCCTCCCAGACCTCAATGCTATATTTAAAGTTAAACATGTTTTTATTGTGTGAACAATGGATGTTACATTTTATTAAATATCCCTTTAGTGTCTAAGGAAAGCCACATAGTTATTCTTCTTTAACTAGCTTTAAGAGTTATTCTAGCTGGAGGTAGTAGTACACACTTATAATCCCAGCGACATGGAGGCTGAGGCAGGAGGATTGTAAATTTGAGGCCAATCTCAGCAACTTAGTGAAAAACTGCCTAAACATTAAAAAATTTAAAAAGGAATTCCTTTAGTATTAACAAAGAATCTGTATAACAGAGTTTGAGAGATCAGACTGGCTGGTTTGAATTCTATGTGCCATTTATTATGTGTGTGACTCTGGGAAGTTATTTGTTTGTTTGTTTGTTTTAGCTTCTCTGGTCTTTGATTACCTCTTCTCTGAAAAACAAGTTGACAGTAGTTCCTATCTCAGAGAAGGTTGCTGGATTTAAATGAATAAGTAGATATAAGGTGCTTTGAACAATGCCTGGTTGATAGCAAATTGTATTTAAGTATTATTCATTAGCATTGCACTTCTGGAAGAAGTTCACATATGCTGAGCTTTTCCATTCTCAATGTTTTCAATAAATGTATTTATTTACTTATTTATAATGGTACCAGGGAGTGAACCACAGGGCTTACCCACCGAGCTGCATCCCCAGCCTCTTTCTTTATTTTATTTAGCGACAGGAACTCGCTGATTTGCTTAAGGACTCACTAAGTTGCTAAGACTAGCTTTGAACTCAAGATCCTCCTGCCTCAGCCTCCCAAGCCTCTGGGATCTCAGCATGTACCACTGCGCCTAGCACAATGAATGTACTTATTTATTTATGGAAACATAACTCGTATCCAGAAATGTGTGGAGCTGGATGGACCATTACAAATGCAACCCACCCAGGTGTTCCCACAGGCCCCTTGTAGAGCCCACCCCTCACTCCTTCCCCCTGGGAAACCACCATCCTTCTGCTCAACAGGTCCGGTGTATCTTGATTTTAAGGTGCTAGTTGGTGTGTCCACATTATGGCGGCTTGGGGGAAAAACTCCAGAGATTTTCTTCTCTCCATGTAATAAGTTGAATCACACCAAATCAGGCCAAGAGTCTGGTGTTTTGGACATTACAAAAATGCCAGTTTCATAAGTTATAAATAAATGGAAGGACATATGTGCCCAGGGATCCAAAAACTTCATACTGTTAAGATGGCAGATTCCCCAAGTGGATGGAGAGATTCAACTCAATCTATATGGGAATCCCAACTGGATTCCTCGTGGAAATTGACAGTCTGAGTTAGCATAGTTTATACTCCATCTATGTATAATGTGTCAAAATGCACTCTACGGTCACGTATAGCTCAAAAGAACAAATTTTTTAAATGATGGGGAAAAAAAAAGAAGTTGACAAGCTAATCTCAAAATTTATGTAAAAATGCCATGGATCCAGAATTGCCAAAACCATCTTGAAAAAGAGTCAAGTTGAGCCTGGGGAGTCTAGGGCTGTGGTGGGACACTTTTCTAGCAGGCACAAAGTCTTAGGTTCAATGTCAAAAGCAGGGCAAAACAACCACCAAGTTTGGAGGATTAAAAAAAATTTTTTTGGAGGATTGGTGCTCTTCAATTTCAGAAGTCACTCTAAGGCATGGTAATTAAGGGGTCTGAGACTGCATAAGCATAGACATACAGATCAAAGGAATAGAGTTGGGGATCCACAGAGAAATCTTCACATTCACGACCAACTGATCTGCAATAAGTATAGGCAAACAGCTCAGTGGGAAGGAATGGGCTTATCAACAAAAGGTGCTGGGGCAACAGAGTACCCGGATATAAAGCATGCAGTGTGGCTCCTGCCGGATGCCATCTACAGCCATGACCTCAAGACCTAGCAAGACCTAAGTGGATGAGCTTTAACGGCAAAGCTCTTAGCAGAAAACACAGGAGTAAATCTTCATGATCCTGGATTTGGCAATGATTTTGTAGCTATGATACCCAAAGTAGAAACACAATAAAAATAATAAAAAATAAAATAGGTAAATAGGATAAATTGGGCATCATAAAGCCATGATAAAATAGATAAACAATAAAAAGATAAGTTGGGCACCATGAACATCAATTTGGGGCATTCGAAGGAAATACTAATAAGGCAAAAAAGCAACACATTCAATGGGTGAAAACATTTGCAAATCTACTGTTTGTATCTAGAAAATAAAGAACTCTACAACAATAAAAGACATAGATTCCAAATTCAAAAAATGTACAATGGATCTGTATAACCACTTCTCCAAGGAAGATTCTGCAAATGTCCAATAAGCACATGAAAAAGATGCTCAAACCATGAGTCATCACAGGAATGCAAATGGAAGCCATGGAGATATCACTTCACACCCACTAAGATGGTTGTAACAAAATGAAGACAGCTATTAACAAGTGCAGGCGAGAACAGGGGTAAATTGGAATTTCCATACACTGCTGATGAGAAGGAAAAGTGGTGTAGTCATTGGAAAACAGTCTGGCAGTTCCTCAAAAAGTCAAAAATGTATTGCCCATATGACCTACCAACTCCACTTCTACATACACATCTGGAGAAGTGAAAACATATGCCCCCACAAAAATGTGTACAAAATTAAAAGGCAGAAATAACTCAAATGCCCATCAACTGAAAAATGCATAAAAAATATGTAGCCTATTCTTTCAATGGGATATTATTATTTGGCATTAAAAGGAATGAAGTATTAATACATGTTACATCATAAATATACCTTGAAAATATCATGCCAACTGAAAGAATCCAGACACAAGAGATCACATATTATTATTATTGGATTCCAGTGATATGAAATGTCCAGAATAGCAAATTCATTAAGGCAAGAACTTAAGTCTCTCTTTTTTTTTTTTTTTGACACTGAGAATTGAACCCAGGGTTATTTAACCACTGAACAACATCTCCAGCCCTTTTTTGTATTTTGTTTTGAGACAGGGTCTCACTGAGTTGCTTAGGGCCTTGCTTTTGCTGAAGCTGGCTTTTTTTTTTTTTTTTTTTTGCAGTGCTGGGGATTGAACCCAGGGCCTTGTGCTTACGAGGCAAGCACTCTACCAACTGAGCTATCTCCCCAGCCCTGGCTTTGAATTTTTGATCCTCCTGCCTCAGCCTCCTGAACCGCTGGGATTACAGGCATGCACCACTGTGCCCAGCAAGTTAGTCATTGTTTAGGGCTGGGGTAGCAGATTGACAGATGTATTGGTGATACTTAAAGGATATGGGGTTCTTTGGGTGGTGAGAAAAATGTTCTAGAACTGATGGTGGTGATCGTTGTAGAACTCTGTGAATATACTAAAACCCACTCAATTGTAACACACTTCATATGTGTGAATTTTTAGGATGAGTAAATGATAGCTCAATAAAGCTGTTACCAAAAGTGACAATTTAATAGAGTCAAATAGAATTTTCTGCAGTAGTTTAAGTAGCACTGGCATACTCTGATATGGTTTGAAAGATTTGACAGGGTTTATGTACAAAACTTGGAAGAGAAGAGAAATAATAACATTTGCTGGCATAAGAATATAGGAAAGGAAGCAATCAGTGGGGATTGTGGGAGTCTTATTAATGGGGATGGAAAATATTTGAGCTTCCTTGTAAGATAAGGAGAAAGGACTAGCAGTGTGGGAGAAATGTTGAAGAAATAGGAGCAAAGTTAATGGATGGGCTCCAAAGGACAGGAGGGAGGAGCCCAGGACCAGCCAGGTGCAGTGGTTCATGCCTATAATCCCAGTGATAAGGGAGGCTGAGGCAGGAGGATAGCAAGTTGGAGGTCAGCCTCAGCAATTTACCAAGAACCTAAGTAACACAGCAAGACCCCGGCTCAAAACAAATAATAAAAAGGGCTGGGGTTGCGGTTCATTGGTAAATCGACCCTGGGTTCAATCCCAGTACCGAAAAAGAGAGTCCAGTCTCCCTTCCATATGACCAGAAGGACAGAGGAGATGATAGGTTTCAGATAATAATTAATTAATGACGCAAAGAAGTTTTTTCCTTACTGGCTTCATTTTCTCTAGAAAGAAAGCAAAATCATGTGTGCAAATAAGAGCAGAGATAGTGGGCCATGGGTTAAGAAGAGGAGAAAGTTGGAAGAGTTGGTGAATGGTCAAGGATGGGAACTCAGAGGGGCTCAGGAGCACAGCAGGCCCAGCTTCCAGCAGAGGAATAATTCTGAAGTTTCCCCAGCAGTCCCCCGAGGCTGCATTTGGGAGCAATCTCCTCCTGAGTCATCTCTGCTTCAGGCCAGACAAACCTAATTCTCTCAATGTTACTCATGCGCTTTGGCTCCGAGACTTCTCCTCTCTGGACAGCCTCCTCTAAACTTACTGCCTTTTGGCAACGTTCCTCCCAGAACTGAATGTTCTTCCATGGTAAGGGCTGACCCAAGTCCACCTCCCTGGTTCTGCACCATATGCTTTCATTAATTCAGCCTGGGATGAGCAGAGCGCATTTGGCAGTTTTGTTGCATTGAGTCAGTGACAAATCCAAAGAGTAGAGAGAAATCTTTCTGATCGTGCGTCCATCACTTAGTCAGCCGAGGGAGCACATGGGGTGGGGGAGATCAGTAGTTTGTTCAAGAAACAAGAGAAAGATGTCTAGCATGTTGGTTAATATGGAGAATGTCCAGAGGATATGAGGTCAGGGATCAGGGGTGGAAACACATCTGTGGGACATTTCCTGAGGCAACAGTTCATTGGTGAAGGCCAGCCAGCCAGGCAGAGCCCCGCCAGCCTGGATACTAGTTATGGAGCATGGTCTGCCCTGGAGATTTGCAGCCCTCCCGGGCTTCAGGGTGCAGCGAGAGAAAGTGGAGAGGGGAGTGGGTCTCTGAGGCCTGTGGACCTGTGGACTCCTGCTCTTTCCAGCCCCCGGGGTGCCTGCTGCGCCAAGTCCCTGAAGCATCGCTTCCCGGTTCTGAAGGCGCAGGGTGACAGGCAGTAGCAGGCACATAACCTTCCGCCTGGAGGTCGAGACTTCGAACCCGTTTCTGTTAATTCATGGCTGCGTAACACTAGCATCTGGAACACTACTTAACTTCCCGGGGCCTCAGTTTCCACATCTGCAGAATGGGGATTCACAAAATCCACCCCTCAAGGTTGGCTAGCGAAGAAATCGTACCCACCGCCATTTAACAGAGTGCTTTCTTGCCCGACGCTCAGGGTTGGACGTGTAGCTCAGTGGTACAGTGCGGGCCGAGCGTGCACAGGGCCCTGGCAATCCAGTACCCAAAAAATAAATTCTTGTTTCAGGTGTCATTTGACGTTTTTCTTCCTCCCAGAAGCCTTCCTGGATTAAGTATTCCTCTTCCATGCTCCCATAACGCTGCCCGGAATCCCCTTCATAGGGTTCGTCCACGACTCCAGAACTCTTCACCTGACTCCCCACTAAGTCTGTGCAGACACAGGTAGGCTCTCTTGTTGTTGTTGTTGGGGTTTTTTTGTTTGTTTTGTTTTGTTTTTTTGGTTCTGGGGATTTAACCCAGGGGTGCTTAATCACTGAGCCACATCTCCAGCCCTTTTTAAATATTTTATTTAGAGACAAGGTCTCACTGAGTTGCTTAGGGCCTTGCTAAGTTCTGAGGCTGGCTTTGAACTGGCGATTCTCAGGCGTGCGCCACCATGGCCGGCTTGCCGTGGGATCTTGCTTGCCATTGTAACCCTGGCTCCTGGGCTATGAGCACATGCCAAGTGCTCAAGTATGTTGACGGAATGAACTTGCGAAGGTTAAGTGACATCATGAATGTTTAGCCTGTGTTTCCCAAACTCCATTGACTCGGGGGTAAAATCAGAAACATGAAAGACACTCACGCACCCTAAATCCTCTCTGTGGACTTCGTCTCCTTAAAATTCTCCCCAAAGACTAGGGGGAACCTGAGAAGGAGTGGAAACAGACTGCACGGGTTCTGATCTGTTCTGACTTCCCCCACCTATACTTCCGTTGACTCACTCATGGAATGATTCATAACGGTGCAGATTAAACAAGCTATTTGCACGGTGTTGGCCACAGTGCCTGGGACAGTAAATATCATATAAGAATTTAACAAATAGCTCACGAATGCTCCAGGCACTACTCCTGGCTGCCTGGTCATTTCCTTCCCTTTCACTGCAGCTGAAATGTTGATGTTCAAAACATTACTTAATCTGAACTTATGGGGTCCAGGCAACCTCTGTCTCTCAGATTGTGTTCCTCTACACCCACGATGATTAAAACCATGGCTTCTCATACTTAAATGTGCCTGTGAATCCACTGAGGATCCTGTGCATTCTGATTTGAAATCTGCGGAGGGCCTAAAACTGCATTTCCTACAAGCTTCCAGGTGATGCTGATGTTGGAGGGCTATGGACCACACTTCACTTAAAAAATGCCTAAACAATAAGGGTTTGTTTTTCCCACAAATCTGTGTACTGAGGCAAAGAGAGAAACAAACATGGAATTAAGGAATCCAAAGATTAGAAAGGACTCAAATGATAACCAGAAGTAGGTAGTGTCTGCCATGCTTCAGCATTTTGATGTTGGCAGGGACTATATCTCGGTGAGTCTCTTGGCCATAAAATGAATGCTTCAGCTCCAGCCATCAAGTCCGAGACCAAGGCAGCAAGAAGGGTAAAGGTGTGAGCCAGTTCTGAGGATGCCCTTTTAATCTGAAAGTAAAAGGTATTCCAGATACTTCTAGCAAAGCTCTGGTTACAACCATTAGCAAGAAGGAGTGTTTAATGGGGCACAGTCCTTCCCAAAACAAAAGGGAGAAGAATGAGAAGAATGAGATGAACTGATAAAAGCGATTATTAGTATCAGCCACAGTCTGTGCCCAGATCATGCACACACACTCTTGCTTCTCTGAAAAGATTATGGGGTTGGTAAAATGGCATCTCCCTGCCTCTGGGGCTCTCAGGTTTGTGTCCAGGGGGCTAGTCTCAGAACAACCCCCAATTCTGACTGAACAAATACTTTTAAAAATACATATATTTCTAGCTGTAGATGGACACAACCACCTTTATTTCATTTATTTATTTTTATGTGGTGCTGAGAATCGAACCCAGTGCCTCATCCGTGCCAGGCAAGAGCTCTACCGCTGAGCTACAACCCCAGCCCTGAACAAACAATTTTCGAATGAATTCTTTCCAGGAAGCTTCCCAGACTCCCATACAGGACAGCTGTAAAAGAGCTGTGCAAATCTTCCCTCCCCGCCTCCAGCTGTTCCGCTTCTGGAGGCAACAGCAGAGCCTTCCTGCCTTAAGGGAGAATCCCCACCTTCCCTCCCAGCCAGAAGTCAGGGCGAAACTGATTAATACCAGGCTCAAGAAGGCGGGGTCTATGACTGAGCCTGAACCAATCAGCGCACGCCTTCTACCTCGGCAACAAGTGATTGGCTCAGGGATGGTGACATGGCCAAGTCAATCACCAGGGCTAAAAAGATTCCATCTACTGCTTTTGCTTGAAATATGGAGAAGCAATCTTGCTTTTCCAGGGTGAAAGTCCACCTACAAGGAAACCATAGCTGCAGATGCTTCTGGAAGCTCTCTTGAAATTACAAGGAGTGAATTCAGTGAAAAACACAGCCAACAGTGAGAAGAAATGGAGAAAGAAAAAGGTCACACATCTGTAACCTACAGAAACTTTGCTTGAACCATTTAGTTTTGCCATGTAATAAATGTTCTTACTTAAGTGAGTTTGCTTTGGGCTTCTGTGACTTGCATCGTGTACAGGTAGGAGCCGTGACTTGGGATGATGTTGTTGCTCGGTCCTTGTCCCCAGTGCCAATCCAATTACGAGGACACGGTTTTGAGAAAAAGGAAAAAGAAGGTGTATTGCTTTGCTAGCAAAGGAGAAACACAGGGGACTCCTGTCCCAGAGGTAGTGATTCTGCCCATTCGCAGGAACAGGGGGCTTTTAAGAGGTGACTCAGAGAAAATGAGATTAGGGAGAAGAGATCAGGAAGGAGAAGATCAGGGAGGAGAAGGTTAGGGGAAAAGAAGATCAGGGAGAAAGTCAGGGAAGAGGTTGGGAAAAAGAAGAAACCATTCAAGTTTCAAAGTGACAAGGGATATAGTCAAAGCATCAAGTGACCCCCTGTTACAATGGTGTGTGGCTTAAGAATCAGGCACTTGGTGTTGAATTCCGCTTCCACCATCTGCTTGATCCCGGGATCCAAGGGGATTAAATGAGATGGCATTTGTGCAATACTTCGCACAGTGTCCAGCACACTCAGAAGCAAGGAATATGATATTGCATGTGTGTGTGTGCACACACGTGCGTCTTAATAAGATTAAAGCTGTGTGGCGTGCTGGAAGTTGCAGCTCAGCCATTAGTGGGCAATGATCCTGGGAGAGCTCTTGGGGTCCGTAATTGATCACTGCAGTTGGGAATCACCGAGTTCCTGAGCTGGGTTTTGGAAGGTAGGTGGCTTGGTTGTTATCGTACCCACCATGGATGCAGGGGCCTTGGCTAAGCTGGGAACTCCAGGTCACGGTCCAAATACCTGCCCTGAGGCCACTTCCTCATGAAGCACTGTCACCTTCCCAGGGTGTTGCAAGAGGTGGGACACAGGTCCTCCCATCCTGTGGGAGCTACTATCCTCTGGCCCACTTCCAGTCCTACCCGCCCCAGCCACACTTGGGATTGAACCTAGGACCCGGAGACACTTAACCACTGAGCCACATCCCTAGCCCTTTTTATTTTTTATTTCGAGACAGGGTCTCGATAAATGGCTGAGGCTGGCTTTGAACTTGTGACCCTCCTGCCTCAGCCTCCGAGTCAGTGGGATTACAGACATGTCCCACAGCACCTGGCTAGACCTCTGCCTTTTTGTGCCTCTCGGCTCTGATGCCTCTGCCTCTCCTCCACCAGAGACACTTGATCTAATATATGTTCCACAATAAATAATATCAGGAAAAACAAAGCCAGAAATAAGGGTTGCCTCGGGCCGACTTTCACGTTCCGCCAGGTTACTTGAATCCCTTTGGTGAGAAAACACAAAGTCTGGTTTTCTTCTTAAGGTAAGGGAGGGAAAAAATAATAATTAATATCTCAGTAAATGATATTGCCATTGTATAAGTGTGTTTACTTTTATAGTGTTGTTATTTAAAATAGACTCTAGTTGGGAATGTGTTACCCTCTACCATAAGGTAACTGAAGCTTTGGCTCAAATTTGAGACCTCTAAAGTGCAATGTCTGGCACCTACTCACCCATGACAAATATTAGTTTTCCTCCCTGGGTTTTCACTAAGAACAGTTCCTGGTGAGGTACTAGACGTCTAGGGGTTGATCACCTCCTAAACTAAGAATGTAAATTTTAGAATTACACACATAGTAGAACAACACCGTTTAAAAAAAAAAAATCAAGCACGTAGGTTGAAATCATATGTAGATTCTATAGAGAAAGGAAGCATTTAGGAAAACATCTGAAAGGATACACTCCAGACTCACTGAGCAGGAATCAAAAAGAGAAACTCAGAATTGGTGGCAATAATTAAAAGGGAATTTTAACATTATTTGTTATTATTTTTTAAAGAATACATTCACATATTAGGTGGGCCCATGAAATAAGTTTCTAACAAGTTAACTTAAAATTGAAAAAAAAAAAAAAAGAAAATCGAATGGGAAAACAGCTAAGCGGCCCCAAATGAGGGTATCTAAAGAGCGACCTTTGCTTTTTGACTCTTGGGTGTCCAACGTGGGGTTTTGATAACTACATGGTTGCTTTGGCATGAGAAAGACTCAGGGAGTCCCCCCTAAAACCTGGCTGAATACCAAAGACCTTCACCTTTCTGGGTCTACTCCAGCTCTCCAACAAACTCTGGGCAGAACCACTTGGAATAAAAGAGGGGGGATAGATGGACAACAGGGTGACAGTTGATCAGGAATCTCAATGGAAAGGGCAGCCAGATGTCCTGAGCAGACTGCACTCTCTTACCCTCCAACACCTTCAGATTTCCTCTCATGGAGCACGTTTGAAAGATTTCATTTGTCTAACCGAACAAAGCTTTTAAAGGAATTCATTTTCTCTTTAGTTGTCTTATCTAACATGACTGATAATAGTTGCCAAGAAACACGAAGGAAGGTGGAGTTAAGAGGAGTAACCCTACTAAGTTAACTTCCAACAGCAAAAATACAGAGCAAAGGACTAGCTGTCGAATGGATGTGGGTTCTGAGCAACTGTCCCTTTACCTTCTTAGGTAGCTCATTTTACCCTGCTAGCTTTTACCTCCCTCATCCATACGTCACAGATTAAGTAAGAGAATATTTGTGAATAGAGATCAGAACACTACTTTGGGTTTTCATATAGTAGGCACTTGGTGAATCTTAGGATTATTTTATGATTTCTGTGTCCCCAGGCCTGTGGCAGGATATAGAAAGATACTATCCATTGAAGCTGTTTTATTTTATTTTATTTGGAACCAGGGATTGAACTCAGGGGCACTTAACTGCTGAGCCACCATCTCTAGTCCTTTTTTGTATTTTTATTTAGAAACAGGGTTTTGCTAAGTTACTGAAGCTGGCTTTGAACTTGCGATCCTCCTGCATCAGCCTCCTGAGCTGCTGGGATTATAGGCGTGTGCCACCTCACCTCTCACCTGCCCATTGAAGCTTTTTTTTTTTTTTGGTACTGGGGACTAAACTCAGGGTCACTCGACCACTGAGTCACATTTATTATATTTAGAGACAGAGTCTCACTGAGTTGCTTAGCACGTTGCTTTTGCTGAGGCTGACTTTGAACTAACAATGCTCCTGTCTCAGCGTCCCAAGCTGCTGGGCGTGTTGAGGCTTTTTGTTGAGGATTAAAAAAAAAAAATCCCCCTTTTGAAGACCATGGATTGAGAACTTCTGGCTAAATAATTTCCCTTCCCTGATACTTCCTATTCATTTGTCTTTTAAAATGTTTTCTTCACAGCACGTATCACCATCTAACTGACAATATGTGTGTACGTATCCATTTTGTTCTATCTCTCCACTGAAATGCAATGCAGCAGCGCCATTTACTACTGTATTCCCGCAGCTAATCCAGTGCTGGTGTACAAGAGCTCAATACAAATGCATCGAATGAATGAATGAGTGGATAATTCCTAAATTTTCTCCAGGACTATATGTGAACTGACAAAGGACACTAGGAGTTTGGGGAAAAATCCTGGTCAATGTTTGCTGTAGCTTCCAGCCTCAGTGTCTCCTTCAGTCGCATGTCCTTGATCTACATTCACTCCAGACATCCACCTGTAGCTTGGACCTGCCTCTTGGCTCAAATCTTGTCTACCTTCTTCACTGCCACCAGGGGGCGCTCTTCATGGCATTGTAGCTGGTCCTTGTCACTCTCTGGAAGAATATGTGTGGTCTCTTGATAGCTGATCTCTCTAAGACCTGCTTGGATGCCAACCCTCCAGCCAGGGTACATGTTTATACCAGTTTGGATATTTTTGGCAAATTTTTGTGTGTGTGGTACAGGGGATTCAACCCAGGACCTCATACATGGTAGGCAAATGCTCTACCACTGAGCCACATCCCCAGCCCTATTCCTGGCAATTTTTAAAAATCAGAAATATATCCTCTATTGAGCTCAAACCATATAGAAAGTCACTGAATCCCATAAAAAGTCCAGATACAGAGTCAACTTCAAGTCTGACCTGATCCAGAGACTCTGGATCAACTTGCCTTGCCTTAGTCCAACACAAGTGTCACTCAGAGGCTCACAGAGAGAGCAAATCGACTGTGCTGGCCTCGCTGGACAATGTCTGGAAGAGGAGAGACCAGTGCATGGTGAGGCTGTGTCTTCAAGGTCACCAACTTCCCCCTGGGCTTTGCGGGACTGACTTGGGTCATTTCCCATTCTTAAACCCATCTCTATCTCTGATCCAGGTCTGCATTTCTGAATCAATCTCCAACACAGAGCATGAAATATAATTGGCATTTATCCATCTGGATCCATTTTTTTCCTGCTTTCCCGGAGCTGATGATCAATGCTTCAAGAGGCTCCAGAATGGTGAAGAAGAGGTGGAAAGGTCACTGAAGAGATGACAGTATGCCCTTCACACTGGACCTCACAGCATCCCATACATATTCCTTCAACCGGTACCACAACTGTTCATTGGAAGGAACGCGAATCAATGAGTCAGTGGTGTCTCACCCGATGAGGAAGGAAACAAGGAAGATCTAAGAAGGCGGAAGAACCTATCAAGGCATTGCTTCCTGAGAGTCTTATAACCTGGGGGGGTCAAGTCAGGAAGAATTTCCAGAACTGAGACCAAGAGAGTCTTACATTGTAGAAGATCTTGGACACCATGATAAAGAGGTTAGCCTGCATCCCTCGGTCCTTCACACGTTCACTGATCTCCAACTCCATCGACTTTGCTAGGAGGTCAGATGGAGCAACCAGGCAGATATGGTCTATGACATCATCAAGGAAGTAGGGTGAGAAAATCAGAGAATTAGGGTTGGGGATGTAGCTCGGTGGTAGAGCGCTTGCCTAACACGCATGGGGACCTGGGTTGGATCCCCAGCACAGCAAAGAAGCAAAACAAAACAAAACACCCATATACACAACAGCAGCAATGGAAAACCCCAGATAATTCAGATACTTATATAAATAGCTAATTATTTAGAAGCTGCCTCCTCTGCTAAGGAGTGCCTCGCCAACCATCCTCCAGTGAGCCAAAGAGACCCAGTATCTCCCTCTTCTGCCATCCTGAGTTCCCTTGAGTTAGTGGTAGTAATAGATGGATCTAGAAGCCTCGTTCCAAGAGCCATGTATTTGCTCATTTAAGCCCCAAACAGCCCTGTGAGGTGGGCCCTGGGCCAGGCTAAAAGTTTGAAAGGAAACTTTTAATGGTCAGGATGTTACTTGCCCAAGGACACAGAACTATTCAGGGGGAGAGCTGAGATCTGAACCATCTGGTCCTGCCCCCTCCAGAACGCAGACTAGATCACCAGGCCACACGCCGTGCCCACCATTATACCCATTTTACAGATGAGAAGCCTGAGGCTCAAAGTGGGATTTGCCAAAGGCCACAGGACTTAGGAATAGAATCTGAATGCAGGAAGATAGCAGAGATTTTGCTTTCCATCATGACCCCCCACGACCCCGGCAGAGACCTCTGTCAAGGAGGTCTCAATCATATTGAGTAGTATTAAGTTCTTCACACACCTGCCTCTGCCACCAGGTATACGGCTCCTTGAGAGAAAAGATCAGGTCTGTTTCTATTTCCCCAGTGCCAGCTGTTTTGGCAGTCGATCTGCTATGCAAATGTTTGTTGAATGAACCAAACGACTGATAACTGGATGAATAAATGAATGAATGAATAATTATTAGTGAAGCTTCCAAACACAGAGGGCGGCCGGGGATGAGGAGGCTTGAGAAATACTCTTAGCAAATTGCGACTGCGTGTGAGCCTCTGTCCTCAGCCTCAGGAAGAAACAAAACCCTTGAAAAGGAAGAAAGAAAATGGGGCGTAACAAGGATTCCGGACCGGATTCCATGACGTCACTTTAAGTTGGATGTCTGGACTGGTAAACAAAAGCTCTTGTGACATGGCCTCTGGCCAGGCTGGCCACTCGGCCTGTGTGGGGGAGGCTGTTAAAGTGGACAGCACGGCGCTGGCCTCCACCCCAGCCTCCGCCCAGGCGCCTCTGCAGTCAGCAGGTATCTCATCCAAGGGAAAACCAGGACAGGAAATCACGTTGCCATGGAGACCAGAGAGGCCCTTCCAGACACAGGGGAAAATAAACACGTTCTGGTTGGACTTAACCCCCAAAAAGCCGGGGTGGCCTCTTCTCCGCATCTGAGAGGGTCTGGCTTTCACTACAAAGGTCCAGTGGCCTGTCTCCAAGGCCGCTCTAGCCCACGCAGAGTCCCAGGGGCAGTCACCCCAGGCCCACACAAGGAACCATTTTGTGCTTCAACTTAAGGTCTTCTCAGGCTCCTTCACAGCTGGGGGTCGAATGCCGACAATAATGAGCAGACTAACATTTATATTGTGCTTGCTGTATACCAGGCATGTTTTCTATATACTTTAGATTGATTTAACTCATTTAACTCTTGACAACAATTCAATAGGGAAGATCTCGTAATTATTATTACACCCATTTTATTGATGAGGAAACTGAGGCAAGGAGAGATGAAATGACTCACTCAAGCGCAACAGGTAGTGGCACCAATATTTAAGGTACTTTGAGAGGACTTGGGCAACAGACCACTGCACAGTATGACCCTTGGTCTGTTAATGAATATCTCCAAGTCTCAGTTTCTGATAATAAAAGCCTCTACCTTGAAAGATGGTTATGGGACTGAATTGGATGTACATGTATGGAGCACTTACTGGGTGCTAAGCCTATGTTGGGCCCTGGAAGTGCATCAGCAGAGACAAACAGGGTCCTGGGATCATGCAGCTTACGGACAAACAGATGTTTCTGGGACAGAGGGAGACCCCCTGGAAGCCCCGAGGAGGGAAGGGGTGGACTCTTTGGAAGGAGTGGAAGGAGGACAGATGGGCTGAAGTCTCCAGGCAAGGAGGCAGAGGCTGGATCACACAGGGGGAAGGGGAGATTTATTTCTAAATGGGAAAGGTAGGCTTTGTTCCCAGACCTGTCTCAGAGGAAGAAGAGAAGAAAGTCAAGTTTATGTGCGTGGCCGGAGAGCCCATTCTGCCTGCAGGGGACTAGACGGAGTGTTGGCTATCTACACTCTGAGGGCCAACACTGGCCTACCACCTGTTTTGGTATAGCCTGGGATTAGGATGGCCATCACATTTTTTTTTTTTTTCCAGTAAGAATGTTCTTTTTTTTCTTTCTTTCTTTCTTTCTTTTCTTTTTTTAAAAGACTGCATTTTGATTCACTGTACACAAATAGGGTACATCATTTCATTTCTAGGATTGTGCACGATATAGATTCATACCATTTGTGTAATCACATATGTACGTAGGGTCATGATGTCTCTCTCATTCCACCATTTTTCCTACCCCCACTCCCTCTCATTTCCCTGTACGTAATCTAAAGTTTCTCCATTCTTCTCTCACCTCCAACCCCCCAACCCCCATTACATATTATCATCCACTTATCAGAGAAAACATTCAGCCTTTGGTTTTTTGGGATTGGCTTACTTCACTTAGTATGATATTCTCCAATACTATCCATTTATTTGCAAATGCTATAATATTATTCATCTTTATGGCTGAGTAATATTCCATTGTGTATCTATACCACAGTTTCTTTATCCATTCATCTGTTGAAGGACATCTAGGTTGGTTCCACAATCTAGCTATTGTGAATTGAGCTGCTATAAACACTGTGGCTGCCTTACTGTAGTATGTTAATTTTAATTCCTTTGGGTATAAACTGAGGCGTAGGATAACTAGGTCAAAAGGTGAGTCCAAGGGCTGGAGATATAGGTCGGTTGGTAGAGGGTTTGCCTCACAAGCACAAGGCCCTGGGTTCAAATCCCCAGCACTGCAAAAAAAAAAAAAAAAAAAAAAAAAAAAAAAAGGTGGGTCCAAAATCATTGAGAGAGAAAATCAAAGAATGCTATTTAACCACATGGGGAAATTACGTGAAATTCAAATTTCAGTGTCCATAAATAAAGTTTTATTGACCCGAAGACACGCCCACTCATCTGTGACTCCTCTGGGGCTGCTTTTGCACCACAATGGCAGAACTGAATCATTGCAACAGGAATACACCGTCTGCAGAGCCGAAGATATTTACTTCCTGGCCCTGCACTCATGGTTGCTGCGGCCTGGGCGAGATGCCCTGGGTTTGGGGGTACAGACTCTAATTAATGAGAGATTATACGTGAAGACCCTCGGAGGGGAGGTGGGGCTGGGAAGCAGGAGTTCCCTGCCAATGGCACTGACGCCGGTAACGCCCACCATACCTGAGAGGGGTCACTGCCCCGGGCACTCCAAACATCGTGACTTATGAAGTCCTCATTACGATCATTTTGATGACGATATAATTATCGTCATTTTACAGATGAGAAAACTGAGGAGAGAGAGAGGAAATTGCCGCAAACAGGAGGTGACAGGCCCAGGATTTGAGTTCAGTGGTTTGCCTCCAAAATCTGCACTCTGGGCGCGGCGCCCAGCCACCTCCGTGGGGGCTGGCTGATGTCCCAGACGCTGCGACTCTTCCTGACCTCCGCCTCACACCGCATGAAAGCTGCAGGTGCGTCTGCTCCGGCCTCCAGGACCGTCCGGGCACCTCAGTGTCTGATCAAGGGTTTGGCTCGTCCTTGGTCTCCTTGCGCTCAGAGCCAAGCCCCACGGTGCTTCAGAGCGCAGGGCCTCAGAACCTCCAAAATGAGCTGTGTGACCTCACGACGCCCCCCGAGCCCCAGTTTCCCACTGGGAATCCTTGAAGGATTGTTGTGGAGGTTCAATTGGATGAGCATTTATGAAGCACTTAGTGTGTTCTGTAAACCCCGTGCCGTGGGAGGCTGAGTGTATGGTCCAGTCTCTTACAACTCTGGCTTCCCATAGGTTTTAACCGATAGAAAGTGTCAGAAGGCAATTGGAGGAGGGAGGAGAGTGGGGTTGGGGCATTTATTTTCCATTTTCTGGTGACTCTGGGCACTAGGTTCCTGCCTAGGTGGGCTTCTTAGGTGGTCCTCCCTATCCAGGCTGCTCGGTCTCCAGGATACAGTGGCCACTCTTCCCCAAGGTCCCTGGAGACTAGGCCGGTATCAGGGCCCACTGTGATTAGTCCATGTGGGTCCTTCGAGTTTTCTGTTAACCTGCCCTCCCTTAGTAAAGAGTAAACTTGCCCTACTAAACAGACCTAAATAGAAAGCACCTGCTCTTTCCTGCGGGAACCCAAGTGACCCACTCTTCATTTAAATGACATTCTCAGGTGCAGCTCTAGACTCCACCCATCCTGTCCAGTCTCTCAGAACTGCTACTCTCCAGTTTGTGGAGACAATAGTTACCGTTGACTATCCCACCACAGCTTATGTCAGAGATAAATGTGCCATACAATTCCCAAGGCACAGGGACACAGGTCTTTGCACATACTGATGGGTAGGAATTCAATATCTTCCAACCTAAATCCAGAGGAATTTGGCAATATTATTTCAAAACTTTAAAAATATGCATCCATGTTGACCAGCAATTTAATCTTTAGGTATTCATCACAAGGAAACAATCATATTAATGTGAAAATGGTTATGCAATGTGGTGGTCAATAATTGTCTAATAGTAGTTGACTAGTTAAATCAATTCACCCAATAACTTTTTTTTTTTTTTTTTTTTTTTTTTTTTTGTCGTGCTTGGGATTGAACCCAGGGCCTTGCACTTGTGAGGCAAGCACTCTACCAACTGAGCTATCTCCCCAGCCCCCAATGGCTATTTTTTGAGTGCTTATTTGCTTCAAGCTCAGCAAGCCCCAAGGATAAAGTTGTAAGCAAGTCTAAGGAAGCTCTGTTCTCACAGAATTTACATTTGAGCAGTTGGACTAATTACAACACACACACACAATGGAATAGCAAGCAACTATGCAAAAAATTAATAGCTCTCTCTATATACTTATAGAGAGCTGTCCGTGAAGTATTACTGATGGAAAAAATTAGGTTCAAGAACAGTTAAGTACAATAGAATCCCAATTTTAACTACTAAATTTTAAAAAATATAAAACCAAAACTTTTAATAATGATTAATTGGGGAGAGAAGGCTATCACAGACTTTTCTATTTCACGTGATTCTGTTTTGTTTCAGTTTTATAGGAAAAAACAATTAATAAAAGAATATTTTCATTTCAAACTATTAAAACTTGATGCCTGTTTCCTTTCTACCAAAGTAATATTTACCTTAAAAATTTTTTAAAAATTTGTTCTAATTAGTTGTACATGACAGTAGAATGCATTTATACTTTTTGATAGATCATATATAAATGGAGTGTAATTTCTCATTTTTCTCTTCGTACATATTGTAGGCTCACATCCGTCATGCAGTCAGATATGTATATGAGGTAATATTTACCTTTTTAATTACAAAAATTACACATAAACATATTATTGGTGTGAAAATCTCAAGGATTGTAGACAAAGTTTAAAATCTTTTAAGCATCTTGAGGAAATCAGTGCCGGTAGCTGGTATGTTTATCTCTGGGTTTATTTCCACGCATTTACACATATTTATGTGAAGGTATAGAAAATGTATTGTGTTAGCTAGGTGGTTCACGCTTGTAGTCCCAGCTACTCAGGAGGCTGAAGCAGGAGAATTCCAAGTTCAAGGTCAGCTTGGAAAACTTAGTGAGCCCCTGCCTCAAAATTAAAAAATAAAAAATAAAAAAGACTGGGTAATGTTGCTCAGTGGTAGAGCACCCCTTGGTTCAATCCCCAATACCACAAAAATGAAGAGGGTTGAGTTTTTTCTTTTTTTTAAGATTACATGAATGGCATTCTACAATAGGTATTGGGTATTGTTCTTATAGATCTTTGTTCTATAAGATCCAGTGTTGTAGGGGGTACTGGGGATGTAGCTCAGTGGTGTGCAGTAGAGCGCATGCTTAGCATATACCAGGCCCTGAGTTCAATCCCCAGGACCCACCTCCAGAAAGAAGTCCCATGTCTTAAAAACCTCCTCACATTAGTATATACAGGTCAACTTGGCATCTCTGAAGCACTCTATAGAGTTCTTAGTGTGGATATAAAGCAGCTTACTACAGGTCATTAGAAATTTAGAGCTTGCATTATAAACTGAGCCTTAGGGCATGTATTAATTATCTATCTCTGCATAATAAATGATCGCAGAATTTAGCAGCTTAAAACCACACACATTTTTTATATCATGGTTTCTCACAATGCTGCAGTCAAGGTGTTGACCAGGACCATGGTCTCATCTGGTTGGTTGGGAGTCAGGGAGACCACTTCTGAATTCACTGGCAGGCTTGTTGGTGGTCCTCTGTGCTGCCAGCTGTTGGCTGGAGGTCCCTTGCCACATGTGAGCCTTTCAGAGGAGAGCTCACAGCATGGCTTCTGTGTCCCCTCCAAGAGTGCATGCAAGAGAGGGCACACAACATGGAAGCCAGTCTTTTTGTCACTTAATAGGAAAGTGACATTTCATCGTTTCTGCAGATTCTATTCCTGAGACTGGTTTCCCTACACCCAGCCCACAGTCACTGGGAGGAGACATGCGCATCAGAATGCCAGATCCCTGGGAACCATCTTGAAGGATATCCCCCACGGAAAGATAATCTTGCAGACTTATTCATTCATTCAACAAACAGGTATGGAGAACTTGCTTTGTGCCCTGGTACTGTCTCTAGACACCGATCACGAAAGAACCAACAGGACAGCAAAAGGTCAAGGGCTCATGGAGTTTGTGGTACAGCAGACTAGGTCACCAGACAGAGAATGGGCATAAGAAACAAGATGGTGGTCATGCAATTCCTGAACTATGGACTCTGCACAGCTGGTGAATGATTGGATGTGGCGGGTGAGGATCAACTGCCATGTTTCAAGGTTGGACAACGAGTAGACTGTGGTGCCTTTCCCTAAGAGGAAGAAAGCTAGAACGTGGGTAGATCTGGGGAGGGATCATCAGCCTAGTGCTGGCCATGTTGAATTTAAGGAAGTCATGGACCACCAGCTGATGCTCAGAAGGTCACTGGATGACAACCAAGGCACTCAGGAGCGATGCCTGAATTGGAGACCCACAATAAGAAATCACTGGTGTGGTGGTGGTATTGAAAGTCACAGTAGTGAAAGCAGGGACTCATGGACCTCTGAGGAGCAGGAACTTCTAAGGACAGGGAAAGGGAAATAGAAGGTAAAAGGAAAGAGAAAATCGCAGAGCTGTTGGAGAGACAGGAGGGAGATGTCGCAGATTCTCTTCAAGAGAATGAGAAGAAAAAAGAATGATTGGCTAAGTCCAACATGGTCAAGAAATCAGGATATTGTCAATGGTGCAAAAAGGAGGTCATTGGTGACCTTGGCTGGAAGAGTTTGAGAGATGCAGAGTTGGAAGAGGAAGCTGAGGAGTGGTTGAGAGGTGAGAGAGAGAGAGAGAGAGAGAGAGAGAGAGAGAGAGAATTTAAATCATTCTAGCCTCTTCTTATCCTATTGACACATACATGCATTCTGAGGCATTATCTGAATTAAATGTCCACCACTGAAGTTATTTTGGTGTCTGGGAAGCTGCCAGCTCTAATGCACAGCTCCATTAGGTAAGATGAACAGGGACAAGTCGGGAAAAAAAAAAAAAAATAGGAAGAGTTGAGAGCGATGCTCATTCTCCTGCACTCTGATCGTGAAGTTGTGTCGTCTCCAGTGGACAGTGAAGTTCAAGGGGTGAGAGGGCGTGCACACCTAGATCCCACGTGGGTCCTCACATTCTCCTTTAGGTGCAGGATATCCTCTTTTAAAGCTAAACTGCATCCATATCCATTAGCAACTGGAAATCTTAGGACGTTCGGGCACTACCTACCCAAGCAGGAAGAATCGCTGCTTTTCCTCTGTGCAAGACATCTTTACAGACACCTTCTGCACTCCCACTGTGTTGTCTCTGTCCAGTCTGTCCTTTGATTTTCTTTTCCTCCTTGGAATCAGAGAAACCCCACGAGAGTGACAGTGTTGGCTGGGAATTTGGGCACCTTGACTGAGATGTTGACTTTTGCATCCTTTCCATAATCTTTCTTACAGTTTCACAGGATTGCTCACATTTAGATCAAGGTGTGTTTGTCAGTCAGCCTTTCGTCATTGTGACCAAAATACCTGACAAGAAGAACTGAGAGGAGGAAACGTTTGTTTGGCGTTCCTGAGGTTCAGTTCATGGTCGGTGACTGCATTGCTCTGGGACCAAGATGAAGCAGAGCATCATGGCGGAAGGGTGTGGCGAGGAAAGGCGCTTGGTTTATGGTGGCCAGGAAGCAGACAGAGAAAGCAGGGTGCCAGGAACAAAATACAAACCCCAAAGGCAGACGCCCAGTGCCCTAGTTCTGCCAGCCACAACCTACCTGTTTACAGTTACCATCCAGAATAGTAGTCCTTTCAAATTATTTTCAAATTAATTATTATTAATCCATTTGATGGATTAATCCACTTGATGGATTATTCCACTATTAACCTCATCTACTCACCTCTGAACTTTCCTGCATCATCTCACACATGAGCTTGCAGGAAACACCACATATCCAAACCATAACTCTGTATATGTTTGCACACAAGTGTGGGGGGAGAGGTGGTGTTTTCAAAGAATAACTAATGCTTAAAAGGATGACTCTTTCCTAGAGCTTCCCCCTCTGTGGCAATACACTGGTGGATCTATCTGCTTTTACTGGTAATTCTGTTGCAATGGAGACGAAGGATGTTCCACTCCACTTGAAATCCAGGCTCTGTTATCTGTCAAATCCCTTTCTAGTTAGTCCCAGATTTTTTTTTTTTTTTGGGGGGGGGGGGCTGGGGATCAAACCCAGGGCCTTGTGCTTATAAGGCAAGTACTCTACTGACTGAGCTATCTCCCCAGCCCCAGTCCCAGATTATTAATGCCATCCTGGCAAACTGGTGATTGGCCATTTGTGAGCTCCTTGAATCATTGAATAGTAATTAATTAATTATTTGGTGCTGGGGATTGATTCCAGGGCATCATGCATGCTAAGAATATGCTCTACCACAGAGCTATACCCCCAGACTCATAATTTTATTTTATTTTTTGTTACAGGGATTGAACCTAAGGGAGCTTTACCACTGAGCTGCATCCCCAGTCTTTCCCTTTTTTCTTTGAGACAGGGTCTCTCCAAGTTGCTAAGGGTCTTGGTAAGCTGCTGAGGCTGGCCTCAAACTTGCAATCCTCCTGCCTCAGCCTCCCAAGCTGCTGGGATTCCAGACATATGCCACCACATTTGGCTCTCTTGAATCATTTTTGCTTTTCTTGTTCCCCATGAAATTTTTATTAAGTTAATGTGTTTTTCTTTGTGTCCGCTTCCTTTCTTTTTTCGCTCTTGTTCTTTTTCTCATGGAGCATGGATCATTTTTCAGACAAGCTTCCTTCTTTGCAATCAATCTTTGTTTCAGGAGGGACCTTTTCTTCTGAGATCTTTGTAACTCAGCTCATGCTACTGCATATTTTTATAACACCTAAGATTTTGTTTTCTAATACTTGATGATCTTCATGTGGGATTTGGGCCCCTGCAGAGGGAACCCTCTGGCATCCCGGGGTGAGCAAAGCCCTCTCTCCCTAGGATAGTTGTACAACACTGTTCTTAAACACAGCTCTGAAGCCAGATGACCCCACTCTGAGTTTCACTTCTGAAACTCAATAGCTCTGTGATCCTGAGCCTTGGGAAAGTGGCTTAACCTTTCTTTTCTACTTTCCCTCGTGAGTTTTCTGAAAGTTTCCACCCATGCAAAAAAGTTGAGAGACAGTACTGTGATGATCCATATGATGTAGTACTGGTGGCCCAGTGAAGAAGCATCTAGATTCAGTAACTAAATATCTTGCTTTATGTGCTAAGTGTATGTACGTGCTTGTGGGTGTTATTATATAAATACTTTGGCCTATATCACCTAAAAAAAAAAGAGTATTATCCTACATAAACACAACACCAGAATCACACTTTAAGAAAAGTTATAAGCCAGGCATGGTGGCACACACCTGTATCCAGGAGGCTGAGGCAGGAGGATCGCAAGTTCAAAGCCAGCCTCAGCAACTTAGCAAGGCCCTCAGCAACTGAGTGAGACCCTGTCTCAGAATAAAAGTAAAAAAAGAAATAACTGGGGGTGTGGCCCAGTGGTTAAGTGCCCCTGGGTTCCATCCCTGGGACCAAAAAAAGAAAAAGAAAAAGAACAAGGACGTCCTAATGCCCCCTCATGTGCAGTCCACGTTCCCGTTTCTACCAATTGTCCCTTAAACGTCTTTTACGACTGTTTTGATTTTGCTGGTCAGGATCCAATTGAGAGTCACAAATTGCACTTGGATCTCTCTACACTCCTTTTTTAAACTGGTGCATGATAATTGCACATTGATAGTGGAATTCCCTCTGCCATATTCGCACATGCACATGACATAATTTGATCAAACTGGTTCCCTTTCCTTTTCCTCCCCTGTCCCTCCTCCTCCATCCCCGCCCTCTATCCCATCGATCTTCCTCCTCTTTTCCTCTTTACTCTATATTCCTAGCAAAATTTCCAAGCTGTTTATAAAAGACACTGATGCTTTTGAAGAGGCCAGATCAAGCGTCTGGTAGAAGGCCCCACGTTTAGGATTTGTGTGACGGCTGCCTTAGGGTGCAAGACTGCACCTACATTCCCATCTGTGAAATGGGCAGAGGGGCAGCAGGAACCACGCGGTCACTACCCACTTCCACTTAGTCGGCGTGAGGATCCCGCGCAGCGAGGCCTGCGAGGTGGCAATGGATGTCTGGTCATTCCCGGGATCTGATCACAGTCCTCCTTGTCACCACCACCATCTTGTCCCCACACTCCACGCCGCACTGACGCACGTACTGTTCCGATTCTTTCCTCGCCCTCCTGGGACGTGTGAGGCTGTCTGTCTCTGTTCTCTCTCTCCTGGAGGACTTGATGGATGAATCCTTAGCCAAGTGAATCTCTGAGCCCCTCCAAGGACTGGACTGGACTTTTTAGCCTCATCCATCCCCCTGATGACAACTCCTCTTTTCCAGAACCATAATTCTATAACCCGGAATGGCTCAAGCAGCAAGAGAAGCAGTAACCGGTGCCCTGTCCGCCCCAGGGGGTTTGGTGGGGGAGGAAGGGTGCTTGGTCATTGTTAGAGCTGGTGGTGACCTTGGCGTGGAAGCTGTTGGTACTGCAGGGGTCACGATGTGGTTGGAGGGATGCTGGGGGAGGCGCTTGGCTGGCAGAGAAGTGGGGAATGTGCTGCCAGAAGACCAGGCTCCCAGTCAGATGCTAATTACTGTGGCCTGGGGGACCCGGGCCCCTATAGCTGCAGTGCCCTCACGTCATCCCAAGGAAGTGTGGGGGCTGGTGGGAGAGGTGAGAGGGGCTGACAGGTTGGAGAAGCCCACTGGTTCCCCTAGGGTCCAGCCTCCCTTCAGACCCAAGCTGTCTGGGAGAAACTGTGGCTGTCACCATAGCAACAGAAGCAGCTGATGCGTGATGCGCAGTGTCTTTATTGGAGAACCTCGGTCAAGCTTGTGCCAGTATTTTTCCATCTGAATCTCATTTCTTCAGTGAAAAGAGAGAGAGACCAGAGGCTGGGAATGTCATGGGCGGGGGCCTGGGGTTTTGGAGAGGGGAGAGTGCTCAGACAGTCTATTTGAATTTCTGGGGAACGTAGAGAGAAGACGAGCAGATTTTGACACAGTCGAGGCATAATCTAAATATTCCAGCTGCTTCAGAATCTCCTTAAATTATACATGAGTCACTGAAGCAGCTCTCTCATCGCCTTTGGAAAGGTACAGAGCCTTTCCAAAGAACCTTAGGGGAGGGGTTGTCTCGGGTCAAAGAACATGAACTTGGGAGTCAGACGGACCTAAGAGTCCCCGGTCTACTACCTTCCAGATGTGCAGCTTTGGCTTCTCCCCCCGCCCCCGTTCAGTAAGCCTCAATGTCCTCATCTGTAAAATGGGTGCAGTAAGAGTAGCTGCCTCTCAGGACCCTGGCGGGAAGTAAGCAGGGGGCTGCGTGTGGATTTGGCTGGATACCTGGCCCCCACTAGGTGCTCAATAAGCATTCGCTGCTTTTAGCAGTACAAGCATTTTTACTCTCCTTCAACAGCTACTCTCAGTAGCCTCCGACTACTACTATCACACTCTTACTACGACTGCACCGCCTCCTCCCCACCCCCTTGCCTGGGCTGGCGGGGATAACCCAATCCAGTGAGGACGAGGTGATGAATCACTGGCGACTCAGTCCTCTCCCACAAATGGCAGAGTGTGTCTGAATTTGCCAGCACTTTTGTGAAGAACTGGGGCCTAAGACTGGGGGAGACGTGGTTACGCATTGGCGAACCGTGAGCCTAGTGTTACACAGAGGTATGACTCACCCACAGCAAGGGAATCCTAGAATTTTTCTTAGAGGAGTTTGGATCCCCGATCTATTTCAAGTGTTTATTTTTTATTTTGAGACAGGTTCTCGCCAAGTTGCTTAGGTCCTCGCTAAGTTGCTGAGGCTGGCCTTGAACTTGTGATCCTCCTGCCTCAGCCTCCAGAGCCGCTGGGATTACAGGTGTGCGCTACCGTGCCCGGCCTTAAGTGGTTTCCTAAATATGTCATCCAAGTACCCCCTCTGTTTTTGTCCTGTGTACCACCCACATGAATATTTATTTAAGGGTTTTTTTTGTTTTGATTCCCGTTATATTGGTTAAACAAATGTGGTTTCAATGGAAATTACATAGTGCTATGAAAAGCGTGAAGCTAGTAGCACTTGCCATGAAAGAAACTATAAAAGTGATGGAAATAATTCAGTGTCACCGAATTCTAGCTAATACTTTCTTCTGATAGAAATTTCTGTGACTTTGCTAACAAGGGATCCTAGCAAGTGTTAGAGAGGTGTTAAGAACTGAAATAAAAAAGACTGTGCCAAAATATAACTTTCTTGGTTAATCAGAAGGACCGAAAGACAGCTCAAGGTGAGTGACTTTCTTACCATGTGATGCAATGATCTCTAATGTCCATGTGTGGCTTCCACCTAAAAATCACATTGTTTTGTTTTGTTTTTGTGCTGGGGATTGAATTCAGGGATGCTTAACCACTGAGCCACATCCTCAGCCTTTTTATGTGTTTTTTTAGAGACAGGGTCTTGCTAAGTTGTTAAGGGCCTCACTAAGTTACTGAGGCTGGCCTCGAACTTTTGATCCTCCTGCCTCAGCCTCCTCCCAAGTGGCTGGGTTGACAGATGTGCACCACGGCACCTGGCCTAAAAATCATTGTTGACCTTAACTAAGAGTGAAGAATAACCTCTGTTCAGAGAGGGAGGCAGGAAGCAGGACAAGAAGTAACCCCTAGAGCAGACTGCATCTCATCTGCCTCTGACTGTGCAGGTGGCCAAGGAGACAGGTGAGCCCTCCAGGTGGAAGGGGCAGCATTAGTGACAACAGTGGAGGCATGTTTGGTGTGACCTTCAGGCCACTTTGAGTAGTTCACAGTCACTGAAGCCAGGGAGGAAGAGGAGCATACACATAAGGTCTAGATCATGAAGATTTTCTGAGCTGCACAAAGAACTCCAAGTTCAGGGTTGAGGATATAGCTCAGTTGGTAGAGTGCTTGCCTTGCTAAGCACAAGGCCCTGGGTTCAAATCTCCAATATGGCCAAAAAAAAAAAAAAAAAAGATCTCTGTTTGGTCTGGGGATATAGCTCAGTTGGTAGAGTGTTTGCCTCACATGCACCATGTGAAGCGCAAAGCCCCAAATGTATTCAGGAGCAGAATGACAAGATAGTGAGAGTAGAAGCTTTGGCTTCTAATGCACAGTCATCGGCTCTTCCCAGCTCGGAGGTGGGGAATATCATCCCTGTTTTACAGTTGAGGAAAATGAGGCCTCAGGAGGGTCAGTAGCTTGCCCAGATGTGGCAGAATCCATGACTGTCACATCATGATCACTCTGCAAATGGACTTTGCAGCTCCTGCCATTAAAAGAGGAACCTGTTTCCCCCCTGAATGGCCTTATGATCTACTTGGACCAAAGGAATGCAGGGAAGGGTGATGGGGGCACTTCCAAGTCCAGGTCTCAAGAGATCTCAAGTGTTTTCACTTGTTCCTTTGGAACCTTGTCATTGCCGTGACCGAGGCCAGCTCAGCCCTCTGCAGGATGAGTGACCATGTGGCATGAAGTCCAGTTGTTCCAGCTGAGGCCCAGACATAGGACAGAGCCCAGCCAACATCGGCAGAGTCACCTCTCCAGCCCGTCGTGACCATAGATACGCGAATGAGCCCAGTGAGACCAGAAAAATCACCTTGCGGACCCTAAGACTCACAAGCCATAAAGAGTGGCGTTATTTCAAGCCATTACATTTTGGAGTAGCTTTGGTTAGTGAAAGATAACTGAAAAACCAAGATATGGCTTTGCGTAAATTTTGGAATTGGGATTTGCTCCAGGTGTGCCCCGCCCCAAGGCTATTGATTCCCTTACACATCATTTCTCAGGAACACCCGGGTGTCCCATTTAGCTGGGATCTTATCTTAGGGGCACCCTGCATAACTTCCCACCCAAGGTGAATCACATGTTAGCTGCCCTGTACCTTTCAAAGATTTGATGGCTCTATTAGCAGAGACGGAGGAGGAACAGGGGGAAAATATGTCCCTGCAAGCAACTTTTCCACGAGTGGCATTCTCAATAGTTTTTTTTTTTATTTTTTAAAGGCAATAGTTCTCAACCAGATGTGATTTTGACCCTCTAGGGGACATTAGCAATGTCTGGAGACATTTTTTAATTGTTATAACTAGAGAGAAGATCTAGGCCACTCTGCCAATAGACGCCCAGTATACTGCTAAATAAATGTCCTGTAGGGCATGACAGAGTGCTCACCTGCCATATGCAAGACCCTGAGTCTAATCTTCAGCACTGCAGAACAAAACAAAACAAAACAAATCCTACAGTGCACAGGGTGGCCCCCACAACAGAATGATCCACCAGGATGTCAGCAGCGAAGATGACGTGTGATCACTATCCTTCACTGTGATGGCAACATCTTCAGACCATGGCTTTCAACCCTGGCTAACATGCTAGACTCACTCAGGGAATTTAAAAAAAAAATCACTCTTGAGATTCTGATTCATTTGGGGTGGAGACATTAAAAAATCCCCTCTAGGTGACTGTAATACACAACCAGGGTTGAAAAATGACTTTAGAAAAATTATTTTGAAATTGAGTCATACAAAGACAGTAGCAAAAATGATGGTTTAAAAACACGTGGGTCCCTGGTCCCCATGGGAATGGCCTCCCCCACCACGTCCTGTTCTGCTGGCCTTAGGGTCTCACAGCCACCCAGCTGTGACTTTGGTGATTCCAGCTGGTCGCTGGCTTACTTACCCAGTCTTCTGTCTTTCTTTACCCCTGTCCTCCACCACCCGTCCCAAATCACTTTCTCTGAATGTTCTCGCTGATATGCGGATGCTAACATATGATAAGGGACGGGGGGAGAATAGACGGACTTTGGATTAGACAAAGGGGAAAGAAGGGAAGGGTGTGGGGATGGGAGGAGGAAAGACAGTGGAAAGAATTGGACATGACTTTCCTGTGTTCACATATGAATACGCCGCCAACGTAATCCACGTCAGGTACAACCACAAGAATGGGAAGCTATGCTCCATGTATGATATGTCAAAATATAGTCTACTGTCCTGTAGATCCAAAAAAATTTTTTAAAAATTAAAAAAGAAAAAGAACACTTTCTCCAATGCAAAACTCTACCGGCTCACAGATTTCCATAAGACCTTTAGTTAGAGGCTTTTTCTGGAGATTTGAAGATTAATGGCAGGGCACCCTATCTTCTGACATCTCCCTCTGTTCATTCACCCTTCTCTTCTCTTCCCTAAATGGTTAGCTCTGCAGGTTTGAGAAAGTCAAACCCTGAACATCTCAAAGAAAGGACTCACCCTTGACCTGTTCCTGGGAGATAACCTCTGAGCCCAGTAATGCCCTATCTGATACAAGTGTTTCATACATCCAGGGCCTGGGGCCACGGCCAGAGAGTTTATGCTAAAAAGGTGATTTATGGGGCTGGGGAGATAGCTCAGCTGGTAGAGTGCTTGGCTCACAAGCACAAGGCCCTGAGTTCAATCCCCAGTACTGCAAAAAAAAAAAAAAAAAGGGGGATTTATGGTGGGGACCTTAGGCCATGTTGGAGGGATTGCAGGCTGGGAAGTGACCCCCAGTAGAAGCCATGGATGCTAAGGCTCCAGTGAGCTTCTTGGTGGCATTACTCTGTATTGTCATACGTCATTGCTGGAAAAATTAAGCACTGTCTCTGTGACTGTACTTAGAGGGTGTAACTGGACGCTTGTGCCTGAACTCTGTCCTGTGCATCTTCTTTCCTTTGCTGATTTTCATCTGTGTCTTTTCATCATAATAAACTATTATCTATGAATGTAACAGTTTTGTGAGTCCTCCTAGCAAGTCACCCAACCCGAGGGCTTCTTGGGGACTCTCTGACACATCTCCCCACTCCCTCCTCTCTCTTTTCTCTTCCTCTGGCAGAAACAAAAAGATTCCTTCTGCAGTGCTGACCATTCTCATGGGTGATCTTACACACTCTTCTAAGTTCATCAAGAAATTTCTTTCATGTAAATCCAGTGCTCTCCGCGTAAGCAATGCTTGTTGAAAAATTTTCTCCAGCCTATCAGGTACTTTTGCAAACACTCCTGTGTAAGCATGTATGTGTGCATGTACACACACACGCACACACACACACACACACAGCTCACAACTGTCACGTATTCACCAAAACCAGGACTAGGATACTGCCAGAATCTGGGTTCATCTGCACATATTAGGAGGCTGTTGAGAGTGGAATAAGAAAACATGGCTGGCAGCATGCCTGTGCTTGACCTTACTGCAGGTAAGGTGCCCATCCACTACCTGATGCCTCAGACTGCAAATGGCCCCATGGATTCCTGTGGGTGCAGGTGCCTTTCTTAACTCTCAGTTGCTTGGATTCTTTCCAACTTTTTTGCTCTTCCAAATGATGCACCACTAATGATTCTTGCAAACGAATCATTAGGCTCTTCTATAATTATTATCTGAAGACACACATCTACACACGGAATTTCTGAATTCAAGAGTCCAGGTGTCTTAAAGATCTTTGATAGATTATACCTTTCTGGGAGTGTATCAATTAAAAACTCCACCAGTTTTGTATAAACATGATCATTTCCCTGTTTCCTTGTCACATCGAACATTAACTACGTGTTCTACTAGCAAATAAATTGCTCTGTCAGTAACTGCATGGTCAGAGAAATCATGGTACATTTATACTACAGAATATTATGCTATAAAGAATAAGGGAAGTTTCTGGAATATAAAGGAAGAGAGAAGCAAAAAGTTGGACTTCCTGTACCCCAATATAATGGGATGGAGAGAAAACAGTCCAGGTTAACAAACAAAACACCAGAAGCACTTAGAGAAAAACAGGAGGGCTGGGGAGATAGCTCAGTTGGTAGAGTGCTTGCCTTGCAAGCACAAGGCCCTGGTTTCGATCCCCAGCAGCGCGCAAAAAAAAAAAAAAAAAAAAAAGGAATGTTGGTGACCACATAATGCTTTAAAGTGTCAATCAAAGAAATCAACCATAAAAGCATTCAAGCAATGGTCAGGTAGTATCTGCCCTGTGCCTCAGGGAGAAGAAAAGGGGATGGGGAATGGGTAGAAGGTAAGGGCAACATTCCTGAAAATCACAGCAGTACTTTCCAAATCGGAGAGAAGGGACGTGCCGGCCTCCTGGAGGGAAAGATTCCCCTCCCCAGGAGCCTCACCTTGCTAAAGACTAAAGGATAAGTAAAGTCTTATCCTATGAAAGGTCTGAAAAACAGCGAGGGTCTTGGCAGGAAAGCTGTAGATGGATATTAACACTCCCCCCCCCCCTCCCCCCCCCCCGATCTTGCCATCTCTTGTCACAGAAGCAAACAAATAGGAGACAGTAAGAAAAACCAGATAATGTCCAAGGAGGGCCTGTGCCTTCCTTCGGTGGAGGCACAGCGCGCATGCGCCTGGCTAAGAGTGAAGGGCCGGGTGGGGAAGGTGGGGCGCAGGCGAGGCCCAGCAAGCCCTGAGGACGGCGTCGGACACACGTGCAGAAAACAGAAAGCAGCTGCCCGCAGCCCCTGGCGTGTCACAGGCTTGGTTTAGCACTTTTTTTCCCTTTTGCTGCTCGCCCCACCCAAACCCCAATGGAAAAACTGACAAAACAGAAACTCAGCAAGCGCACCCGTTTTCTGTTATTTCAGTGAGTCAATATTTTCTAAAGTTTACAAAGCTGAAAATAGAGGTTTAAAATAATAGCAGCATAAAGGCTACCAAAAGTATAAAGCTACCATAAATAAAGAGTAAGACACAGCAAAGCAAACAGCGCCCGGGGCCAAACGATAGAAAACGGGCAATCTTAAAAGTGGAAAATAGAAGATGATTTAAGACATCCTATTTACGAACTCCATCAATGTATGTGGAGTGTTTTTTGTTTGTTTGTTTGTTTGTTTGTTTTAACAAAGAAGCAATTTAAATAGAAAGACTTCAAGATTGCATCGATCGGTAAAATCTGACCTTCGACTGAAAGCAAAAGTTGCTAAAGTTTCTTAGGAAGATTGAAAGTTAAGGTGTGAACAAAGACATCAGATAAAGGTTGATACAAAGAAAGCTGGTTCATGATTTTAATATCAGATGGAGTCGAATCCAAGGTCAAAGGAGGCCACCAAGACACACGGGGGAGTTTTATAATGACACAGGGGACATGCACTCTAGAGGGAGGCTAAAACTTCAGTGATATGTGGGCACAGGACGACAGCATCAAAAGTACCCAGTTGGCACACACCAAGGACTGCCGCACGGCTCCCAGCCCGCGCATAGGCAAGGAGACGCAAAGACCTAGAGGGTCTGATGTATATTTAGTAAGGCGCCCTTCCGTCGTTTTGGATCAAACGCTATTCACTGAATGTAGAGGCTACATCTTTCATGGTCCTGTGGGCTTTTTACAGTAATGGGTGATCGGTCAGGCTGCAAAGAAAATCTTAACAAGATCCAAAGAGTAGAGATAGCACAGAGCACTTTCTAATCCTAATTCAAAAAAACTAGAAGTGTGTAACCTGGTAAGGGGAGCCATCGGGAGAGGGAGGGAGGGAGGGAGAGAAGGAGGAAGAAGAGTGTGGAAACTAAATCCCAAAATTTGGGGGGGCAGGTACCGGAGATTGAATTCAGGGGCACTCGACCACTGAGCCACACCTCAGCCCTATTTTGTATTTTATTTAGAGACAGGGTCTCACTGAGTTGTGTAACACCTCGCTTTTGCTGAGGCTGCCTTTGAACTCACAATCCTCCTGTCTCAGCCTCCAGAGTTGCTGGGACTTCAGAAGTGTGCCACCACGCCTGGCTAAACCCCAAATTCTTAATACCTTGAATAATGAAATGAAGTTAAACACATCGAAAACTCTGTCATAGGGCCCAAATTGGGCTGTTAAGAGGTCAATTCACAGCCCTAAACAAATACATAAGAAAACAAAGACAAGGAAATTAAATAGATCTACACCAGGTAATCCCAGTGGCTGGGGAGGCTGAGGCAGGAGTTTGAAGCCAACCTTGCAAAAGCGAGGCCCTAAGCAACTCAGTGAGACCCTGCTTCTAAATAAAATACAAAATAGGGCTGGGGATGTGACTCACTCCCCGGTTCACTCCCTGGTACCCGCCCCCCAAACAAACAAAAAAAATAAGACAGAAATTAAATGGATTTAGTATTCAAAGAGTTAGACAACAAACTATCCTAAGAAATAAGGGGAAGAAAACCAATAAATTAGTAAATTAAAAAATAAATTTTAAAAAATGGAGTTAAGTAATTCAAAAGCTCAGGTTCATTGGAGTAAAATAGATAAACTACTGAGCTTAGTATTCAGAAAAAAAGAGAGAAAACCCCAAAACATATTATTAGGAATAAGGAAGGGGAAGTAACATAACACAGAAGACATGAAAAGACTCAACACCTTGCAAACCTTGTGCAATAAAATGTGAACATCTGAATAAAATAGATTGCTTTCTAGAAAAATTGGAATAACTGAAATAAACAGTCTTACAAATCTTAAATAAAACAGGAAGCAGGAACAAAATTGAAAATATTGCCCTAAGTCTCCATCTAAAATCCACCAATCCCACCAGATAGAGAAATTTTTCCAAATAATTAAGAAATAAATCACCCTTCTCCTATGTCAATTGTGTCAGAGCACAGAAGCAAAAGATATACATCTTTTGTATGTGTGAAAAGCACCCAAACCCAGAAATCACATAATTTAATGAACACGATTATAAGAATCATGTTCATGGGCTGGGGATATAGCTCAGTTACTAGAGTGCTTACCTTGCATGCACAAGGCCCTGGGTTCAATCCCCAGCACCGCAAAAAAAAAAAAAAAAAAAAAAAAAAAGGAATCACGTTCATGTTTAATACATAGCAAGACTCTATCAAATTCACATATAAATATCATATGTCATATAAGCTATTACCAAAGAAAATCTAATATAGTTCAGGAATGGAGGAAACTAGTTTAAATTAGTTAAACTGTTAGTAAGCATTACTAACCATGTATCTCAGTCTAAAAAATAAATCTCAAAAATTCAATGTTGGTTTGGGGTTGTGGCTTGGTGGTGGAGCGCTTGCCTCACACGTGTGAGGCTCTGGGTTTGATCCTCAGACCACAAAAAAATAAAAAATAAATAAATGAAGGTATTGTGTCCATCTACAACTAGTGTATATATTTAAAAATTCAATGTTATTAGCAGGGAATTGACAAAATATTCTCTTGCAGCCTTCTAAACCTCCACTGTATTTGTGGCTAAACTTCCCTTTTTATTTTCAAAATTTGAAATATGTACTGTATTTTCTTTGATTGAACAAAATCTCTCTAGATTTTTGTTTTATTGATCTTACCAAAGACCCAGATCATGGTTTTATTTAACATTGGTTTCTGGTTTAATTCAGTAAGGTCTATATCATAACTAATTCTGTTTACCTGCTATTTTAGTCCATTTGGTTATTTTTTCAAACCTCTCTCTCTTTGGTTCTTTTTGTTTGTTTGTTTTTATTTTTTGCAGTGCTGAGTATTGAACCCAGGGCCTTGTGCTTGCGAGGCAAACACTCTACCAACTGAGCTACATCCCCAGCTCTCCAACCTCTTTTATGAGACACTTGTTTCATTCCTTTTCATTCTTTATTAATAAAAACATGTGAAATGATGTTTCAGATGGTTTGTGTCTCGATTACAGGGTTGTCTACTTTCAGTCAGTTTTGAAAGGTGTTTGTTCTTTTTGTTATTTTACACATAAACAAACTGCAGTGTTAATTTCCTCTTTGCCTAAAATAATTTTATATGGTTGGTGGTTTTTTAAATGTTCTAAATATTTTAAATTTTTTGTTAACCTGATGTTATTACTTATTTACAAGTCATTTTTATTAAACAACTTGACTTCTACAATTTCTGCCTTTGGAATTCATTTAGGTTCCATTTGGCCCAACACATTTCTATTTTCTGTTTTTGTTTCTTGGTACCTCCGAGTGATTGAACCCAGGGTCACTTTACCACTGAGTCACATCCCCAGCCTTTTTAGTTTTGATTTTGAGACAGAGTCTTCCTAAGTTGCTTAGGGCCTTGCTAAGCTGCTGAGGCTGGCCTTGAACTTGCGATCCTCTTACCTCAGCCGGCCAAGTTGCTAGAATTTCAGGTGTGCCCCACCATGCCCTACTACATTACTATTTTAAAATATATGTTCTAGGGGCTGGGGATATAGCTCAGTTGGTAGACTGCTTGCCTCGCAAGCAGAAGGCCCTGGGTTCAATCCCCAGTACCCCCCCTCCCCCAAAATATATATATGTTCTATATGTTTGAAAAGCATACTTATTTCTTGGTATGTATGCATTATTGTATTATTGATCCCATTATTTAAATCCTGATGTTTTTGTATGTTGTTCTGTCAGGATGAGAATGGTTTGTGAATGTCTTACTCAGTTTTAGGCTTCTTGACATTTCTCATATTTCTATGGAAACAATTACTTTGAAATCCATGTTCTTTGTCTCAACCTTGCTTTAAATTTGAGGCAATAAATTCAATGATACATGGGAACAAGCTGTAAGTTAAAAATCTGTAGACTCTGACTTTTCTGAGAACACAAAACACGAGCTTTTATCTAAATAAATTTCTTTCTAAAAACATGTTCAAAACGTCTAGAACATTGCAAATATTCTAAAAAACACGCTATGAGCCAGTAATTATAAAATTGCCACATATGTGCTTCTCTGGCTTCCTGTCAACACAGCATTAAATTTTTGTCTGAGTCTCACAACTGAGAAAGGCAAGGGATTCTCTTAAATTCAGAGGCTGGTTTTAATGGTACCAGGCTTAGATTGGTAAACACTGGATACAGGAAATGGCATTTGCTGGAGTGTTTGTTGGGGAGAATTTTGTTTTGCTCCTCAATGTGGTCAACTCTATTTTGCCAAGGAAAGAGCATCTTTTTTTTTTACTGATCTAGTTATAATTAAGTCAGCTGGTGTATAAACCACATATATGCTCTTGAACTCAGGAAGAGCTCTGAGCGACTTCACGTAATTGACATACATAATGACTATAATGGAAATCTCTCAAACCATGGAGCAGAATCTCACCTTCTTGGACAATGTTATTTTATTTTTCTATGCTTTAGTGTTATGCTTCCAATTCATAGGAGCTCATCAATGTCATTATCTTTGGGGGGGATTGGATCATCTGGCATGAAATAATACTCTGTCCAAAATGCTTTCAGCTCTGTGTCCTCTTTTCTCTAAAATTAATATTGCTATTTTCTTCGATTTCGTATTAGGCTTGTCTCTTGGAAACGCGAGATAGCTAGATACAAAAGCCCCAGTCTGAAGGGCTTTGTTTTCCATGGGGTTGGTTAAGTCTTTCTGTTGTTTCAGGTCTCCTCATTGTCACCTGCTTTGTCCTTTGTCCTTTGTTTACTTTTTCTTCCTGACAATGGCAATATGAATCATGCTGTCTTTTTTTTTTGGTGGTGGTGGTATTTCCTTACTTGTTAACAGCTACATTCCTTTCCATTTTATTCTCAGACACACATCTTGTGCTTCCTTAGTTGAAGTTCCCATCATCCTGCCTGGTTCAAAGGCTGTGATCTGAGGCGAAGCGGAATGTGATTTCAATTTAGGAAAGCAAATGCTCCCAACCAGCTCCGATTTCAGGGCGCTTTGAAACCAAGCTCAAGAAGACTCTCTGAACTCTCTTCTGATTTAATTATCTTTCTTGACTAATCTATTTACTCAGCCAACCTTGGATAGGGTGATGGTCATTTCGAGATTGGGATGAGGTTTACATGGATCAACCCATGTCCTGTGGACCCTATTAGATGTCCCCTGCTCTGTCCTCTCTCTTTTCTAAGAAAGCCTATGTTGTTTGGATCCAGTTACTCAATTACCACTTAAACAACGTATCTATTTAAGATACAAACACAGAAGGCCAAAGAAAAAGAACAGTGGATATTGAAGTAAGAACTTTGAAGGACAATCGCTGTGCTGGGAAATGTTGAGCTCAGCAAGCGGGGTGCCGGTTGGTGGCGTGTTGAGGCGTCTGAAGCAATAGCAGCTTGGGATGCGTGCCAACACTCTGGTGGAGGAAAGCCTCATAAATGAGTTCTGATCTCTGTCTGGCATTTCCCATTTTCAGTTTACAGAAAGGACGCCACACCGTCCGTAGATCTTCTTTTCCAAAGAATTGCTTTTGACATTTGCATTCAATATTATACCGTGGGATAACTTATTTAGTCGCCACCTCGTGGGCACCGCAGTTAATTCGACTTCATTGGCTTCTTCGTTCATCTGTGTGCGTCTCTCAGGACTTCCCCTTGCCTTATAAGGTTCCTTTTCTATGAGTCCTACGTCAATGATTTCTCCTTATTAAATCCAAGTTCACCTAGGTTCCCTCTCTCCCTCCGCAGCACAGAGGGGGCGCCTTTCAGGTGCCTTCTATCTGTCTATCATGATCATCCATTTTTAAAATAGGATATTTAAAAGAAAATAATATCACACGGTACAATTTGAATTTTTCCTCCCCATATGGCGACCTATCTTAGCGCTCTAGCTACATCTGTTTTAAATAGAATAGATAGAACCATTTTTTTAAACATACCCAGGAGATGGATATGTGAGTTGTTTTGGTTAGTGGCTATTGTAAACAATGTTGCAAGAAAATGCACCTCACCTATCTCCTATCAACCTGTGCAGAGTGTCTTTTTTTCTTTTTTTTCCTCCTTTCTCCCTCACTTTCTTTCTTTGATACCAGAGATGGAACTCCAGGGTGCTCTACCACTGAGATACAGTCTCCCTAAGTTGCTCAGGCCAGTCTCAAACTGGCCGTCTTCCTGCCTCAGCCTCCCCAGCCTCTGGGATTAGAGGCGTGTGCCACAGCACCCTGCTAGTGCAGAATTTCTTTATGGAAAAAAACAAGTAGTGGAAATGCTTAATGTATCGTCCCTTTCCTTTACTGGAACTGCCCTGTCCAACAGAATTGCCATGAGCCACACGTGGCTGCTGGACGCTTTGCAATGTGGCGCTGTGTACAGAACGAATTTTTAAAACTTCAAAACCGAATCGGCATAAGAGACCTTTCTGTTAGATTTGATTTCACTATTATACTCTCAAAAGTGTGTCACATAAAATGCTGTATTGTTCCTGCACGCGTCAGATGCGTGTGTGCTTTCTGGGTTTCCGTGTAAGTGTGATACGGATCTCATTGACCTCCTGGGGTTGATTCCGCTTTAAGGATTTTTCTCTGTGCGTTGATAGAACATCGTAATGTGTTTATTTGAGTATTTCGTGCAGACATTAGGAGCTTCATAACACCTTTGTATTGTGATGGGTAATTAAATAAAAATACATATTATTTTAATTATCAGCCAATTATTTTTCTATTATGCACAAAATTTAAAATGAAGTCATACAACTGATACTGGATCAGCTGGTTCATGATAAGAAGAGTGAATGAAAAAAGAGACAGAAGGCTGGGAATGGAGGGATCAGGAAGATGTTGGTCAAAGAACACTATATTTTTGGAAATAAGTTCAAGAGGTGTTGCACAGTTAATAGCAATAGGTATTCGGAAGTTGCTTAAAGAGGGCTGGGGATCTAGCTCAGTGGTAGAGTGCTTGCCTAGCGTGCTTGGGGCTCTGGGTTCAAACCTCTCTACATTGCCCCCAAATTTTTTTAAAGAGCAGATTGTAAGTCTTCTAGCCACAAGAAATAAGTATGTCAGGCAGTGCTTATGTTAAATCGCTTATCCATTCCAGAATGTACACATGCAGCAAGACATCATGTGGTACACCATAAATATATACAAAATTTCCTTGTCAACTGAAAAACTCCATAAGAGGCTGGAAGAAGAAATACCACAGATTTCATGATGAACACCATCAACAATGTGCTCTGTCAGAGCCAAAGGAAAAAGCTGTTTATTGGTCGTGAAAAAAAATTAATAAGCTGAAAAGTGTTGAGATGTTTTTAGCAAATATATGAACTTAACAAGAAGTTTTCTCTTGACATTTAAAAAAAAGAACGAATGAAGCTCTAAAAAGATGCTCTGCTTCACTAGGAATTTGGAAGATGCAAATCAAATCCACAAGATACTCTTTCACACCCATTAGGATGGCTAGTTCCAAAAAACAAAACAATATAGAAAAGAACAAGGGTTGGCAAGGATATGGACAAACTAGAACCCCATACTCTTGTGTATTGCTCATGGAAATATAAAATTGTGTAGTTGCTGTGGAAAACAGGATGGCAACTCCTCAAAAGGTAAACAGAAATGTCACATGACCTAGCAATTCTGCTTCTCGGTACATACAGAAAAGAAGTGAGAGCAGGCTCTCCACGTTCACATGCTCACATTCTTAGCACCATTATTCACCACGATAGCCAGAAGGCAAAATAACCCACATGTCCTTCAACAGGTGAATGGAGAAGTAAAACCTGGCACGTGCTCACAGTGGAATATTACGCAGCCTTGACAAAGAAAGAAGGAAATTCTGACCCATGCTTCAACATGGATGGACCTTGGTGACAGTATGCTAACTGGAATAAGATGTTAACAAAAGGATTAATATTATGGGATTCCTCATCTATAAAGTTCCTAGAATAGCCAAGCTCATAGACATAGAAGACAGAAGGACGGTTCCAGGGACTGAGGGAAGGGGGAAATGGGGCGTTAGTGTTGAGTGGGTTCAGAGTTTCAGTTGGAAAAGCTTTTTAAAGTCTTGGCACTAGACAGTGTGACAGTCCCCCAAAAATGTGAATGCACTTAATGCCACAGAACTGTACACGTACCCATGGTCACAATGGTACATTTTGTGTTATGTATAATTTATCACAATTGAAAAAAAAAAAAAACAAATTACCGAAAGTCTGAATAAAATGTTGAACAGAAACATTTAAATAGATTTGAATCAAAATCAAGATTGCAATGTGGGCCAATTATAAAATGAACTGGATTCTTGAATGTGGAGTGTGTGTGTGTGTGTGTGTGTGTGTGTGTGTGTGTGTGTGTGCACAATATTTAATGGGAAGACAGTACAAGGAATTATTTCAGTTGTGAAAATTTTGTCATAAAGTTATAAGAAAAATGAACAACCATCAATTAAGTGAACTGTTTCCCATAGAATCAATGGATATGTCAAAGATAAAATAATTCAAATTTGGCAAATTTTAGGTGAATCACGCCACAGGATACTGACCAAGGAACAGTAGGGTATAGTTAGTCCTAAAGCTCTTGCAAATTTATGAAGAAACGGTGCCAATTCACAACTGTGGTATAGACTTTTTGAATCTTTTACATCTGATAGAGAAGAATTTCAGTTAGAGACCAAAAAATTAGTTTCTATCCTGCCAGATGGTGTTCCAGAAATATGGATTTAATGGGTCTTCAAAACAAGAGACTGATGTTTTCCATCTTGCTTCATTCCACCGTATGATATATATTGAAAATATTTATACTGCTTTCAGAAGTAGACTCTTTTGGAAGTGCCATGGATACAGTTGCTAAAATTGCTCCAGGTATATGTACAAATGCTACGAATTGTCACCAACGTGTGTAATTTTCAAAAGGAACAGAAGACAATGAATATGATAATTTGGGGTCTTTACCCATCATCCCTGGTTGAATGGTGCAAGAATTTTGCAAGGATTCACTGAACTGTCAATGCCTATTCAAGATCTTCTTGGAATTAAAGGAATGCTAGCCAAAAGCCTAATCATCAAAGACAAAAAAAACAATGACAGGGTGGTTTATGCTTTCTCACAAATATCACAGTATATATGAATCAGATGAATCTGAACTCTAAGGAAAGAAGAACTTCCTTTTGGCCTGGCTGGGACGTTATTAGAATTTACATTGAAATAGAACTTTTCAGCCAGGCACGGTGGTGCACACCTGTGATCGCCAGGGCTCGGGAGGCCGAGGCTGGAGGATCAAAAGTTCAAGGCCAGCCTTAGCAATTTAGCAAGGCCCTAACAACTTATTGAGACTTTGTCTCAAAATAAAACATAAAAAGGGCTGGAGATGTGGCTCAGTGGTTAAGTGTCCCTGAGTTCAATCCCTGGTGTCCCTCCCCCCCCAAAAAAGAAGAAAATGAAATTGAACTTTTTCATAATCTAAATCAATAACATAAGGTTACTCACTTTCTAGCATGAATTGATATGCATAATATTTTTAAATGTGATCACAGCATCATGCAAATTATCTGCAGAATCTACAAGAGAAATTTGAAGAACGTATTATGGATATTGATAAACGGAGTTGCTTTTCAATTTATATAATACCCCTTTACCTGTCACATTAATTACACTAAATCAACATAATTTGAACAGAAGCAGTTTTAAAATTGATACACTTTTACTTTGAAGTGAAATAATTCTTCCAATAAAGATGAGCTAGTTTTGTTACTGTGGATATGAATATTAAAGAAAAATGTTCTTTAGGGAACTAATTGGAAAACCTTTAAATGTCTAGGACAACTTGGGTATGATTCTACTTTGGGGGCTATAAATATAAATACGACCAAATATCTCCAATAAAAATTCAGTACATTGAGCTATGCTGTAGGTGTACACAAAAAACCAAAACCAAAACCAAAACAAAACAAACAAAAAAAACCAGCACCAGGCCTGTAATCCCAGCGACTCAGGAGGTTGAGGCAGGAGGATCACAAGTTTGAGGTCAGCCTTGGCTACTTGGCAAGACCCTGTCTCAAAATAAAAAATAAAAAGGACTGGGGGTGTCACTCAGGGATAGAGCATTCCTGGGTTCAGTCTGGGGTGTCAAAAAAAAAAAAAAAAAAAAAAGGATTGAGCTGGGCTGTAAATGTGCAAAAAGTCACACTGGATGTGAAAACCTTAGATCAGCAACAACAAAGAAGCAACATATCACATGGATAATTTTTATATTGATGACCTTGACATAATGATGTTTTAGAAATAGTGGATTAAATTAAATATGATACTTAAATTATTTTCACCTTCTTTATACTTTTTTCCTAATGAAACATGAAAAATTAGAACATGTAAAAATCACCTATGTGGGGCTGGGGTGGAGCTTAGTGGTAGAGTGCTGGGTTCCATCCCCAGCCCAATCAATCATCAATCAACCATCAAATCACACGTGTGGCTTACGTTTTTCTTCTATCCCATAGTTCAGGTCTAGAATCACCTCCCTTCTTGTTGGCACCTCTGGGATTCTCCACTGGGGTTAGGTCTGGGAGGAGGACCCTCGGCTCCCTCTATGGAAACCAAAGGAGTTGGCTGGATCCAAGGAGCTGGCTGTGAACTTGAGCAGTTCAGCACTGTGACTCCTGAAACTCTGATTCTGGAGTGAGTCGTCCAAAGACAGAACCATGCAGACGTTTGGTTCAACAGTGTCAGTGTCAGGGATGTGGACCAGGCTTTTAAAGACCCCCAAACTACCAACGGGGGTGGGGTGCAATGGATAGCAGAGAACCCATGAGCTCCCACCACAGAGGCGGGGCTGCAGGCGACACAGGGGCAGAGGGGGCCGTGCCGCCCGTCGGATGGGTTAGGTAAGCCTCTGGGCAGAAGAAAGAGTGATAACAATTGAAGCCTTAGAAGGCGGATGGAGGAACAGCATGCGGAGAAGGAGCCGGAATCAGAAGTTTGGACTAAGAATGAATGGCGGGTAGGAGAAGGGAACCACGTAATGCAGAAGATTCAGACCTGGGTTAGGACTCCATGCCTCCCTCATCAGCAGTCCAGAGAAAACCACCTTTGAGCTTTGGAGCAAATACCCAGGCTAATTAAAGATAAAGGACTCTCTGGAACCACCGTGTCACGGCAAGCATGAAGGTGCTCTTGGGGATTCCTGCACACCGGAGGAAAGAAGCAGCAGACATGCCTTCCTCCCTCCCTTCTCTCCTTCTGCATCAGGGATGAATGGATGTGGCTTGGCCAGTTCCTGTCCCTTCTTCCTACTTCCTCTGTCGCCCAGGTCACATGATTCCTGCAAATGGGACTGATTCTGTTCTCCATCAGGGGGACCTAAAAGTTCAGGAGCTCAGCCTCTCTGACTTTATTTTCAGGTTTGACTAAGGTTCCAGGATTATAACTGGGCTCCTGTGTTCCAAGTCTTGCCTTGCGCCCTGTTCTAAGGTCACCACGTCCTTTTTCCCTCCTGGGCCTGATGCCCGTCTCACTGCCTTGTCTGGGATGAACTCACTCCTCCCAGAGGCTAGAGATGTTTCTGGAACCCCGGCTTGGCGACCACAGCCCTGCTTACTGCCCACTGACTGATGCTCGCTCCCTGCCTGGCAGCCTGAAGGTGGAAGATGTTCTTAGATTGTTCTGTGGCTTTCTCCCCATACCACCATGTTGGATAAAGTGGAGCAAAACTCCTTGATCTTTGGAGCCTATCTGCTGAAAATGATCCTTTGTGCTGCCTGTTCTATCTACAGTGCTGGACTTCCTGTTACGGCTGAGCTCAGCCCCTTCCTGACGGTGCCTCCTTTACTGCGCCTTATGGCCAGCTGTCTTGCTCTGTTAGCAGACACAGGATCACAGACATCAATTCAAGTAGATTCTCCGGGGTGACCATCCTGTTATCTCAGCTCTCCCTGCCTGAAAAAAAAAAAAAAAATCATCCCCCAAGGTACCTAGTCAAACTCGGCCTATCCATATACTCCTTTCATCTTTTACTTGGATTAATGCTCTTTCAATTCAGTAATTTTCTCCTTAACTTTCTTTCCCATTGATTTTTCCCAAGAGACTACCTTCTCTGATTACCTTCCCCTGGTTGAATTCTAGGGGAATTACATGTTTCATGAACATGGTGCTCAGAACTGTGTGCCTGGCACAGAGTAGATGCTCAATAATAACCACAGAATGAATGAAAAAGGAAACATACCTCCGGCTCTTCAGAGAGTCAGTGCACGTTATTAAGGACTAGCACCTGTGTTTGCAGGGTACTTAGAGGAGCTCAGCTAGTTTTTATTTTACCAATGCCCAGTTTAAGAAAATCCCTTAATATACACACAAGTGGATAGATGTGACATCAGGGACTCTTCCTTCCTATTTTGACGGGTTTTATTTTCCGTCTATCTTTTGCATCACCAACACTGACCAACGTGAGCAGACACTGATCCGGGTGATGTTACGCTGGTCTGGCTGACCCCACCTGCCAGGGCTTCCTCCCTAACTTCCTCCTGGATTTGTGTTTTGTGATGCCCCCAACCTTGCCCTCGCATCCTGTCCAAGTGGCCACTGAATTTCCCCATGCCGTGAATTACACTGGACAGACCCTGGCAGCAGAATGGCCGGCAGACCACCCACCCCCGTGCAAGCCATTTGGACATGGACGTGATACTGCCGGAAGGATCACACCAGCCTCCGAAGAGGACAGTTGGGCTGGGCCCTGTCGTGGGATCCTGATGTCTGAGTTTCAAAGCCTTTCCCTCTTTCTCTTCTCCAGCTTTGATTTCAACCCCCTTTAACTCGGAATTTGGGGCAGATGCTTCCTCTGTTCCCTTAGTTGGAACCTCAGGCATTTCTGGGCTGAGTGGACCGACGCATGGCCCCCAGGTGAGTAATACTACCTGTTCCATTCCTCGGGCAGCGGAATATCTTGAGAGCCAGGACACCTGGCTTCTAGGCCTGGCTCTGCCACTAGTTGCATGACTTTAGGCAAATCACATCACCTCTCTGGACCTCAGTTTTCACACCTGAGAAATGAAGGGGTTGCATTGGATTAGTGAATCTCCACTGTTTACGTTTTTCCCCTCCCAAATACAACCAGCAGTGTATATTTACCTGAGAGACACAGATCCCAGCGCACCTACTAGATGCAAATTCAGATTGCATTCCTTTCTTTCCCACTCAGGAGTGCCTATCAGGGGCTGGGGCTATAGCTCAGTTGGTAGAGCCCTTGCCTCCAATGCATAATGCCCTGGGTTCCATCCCCAGCACGGCAAAGCCAGCCTGAGCAATTTAGCAAAGCTCTAAGCACTTAGCGAGACCCTGTCTCTAAGTTAAATATAAAAAAGGGTTGGGGATGTTGCTCAGTGGTTGACTGCCCTGGGTTCAATCCCCAGTACAAAAAAAAAAAAAAAAAAAAAAAAAAAATAGAATGCCTATCAGCCAGTAATCCCAGAGGCTCAGAAGGCTGAGGCAGGAGGATCTCAAGTTCAAGGTCAGCCTCAGCAATTTAGCAAGGGCCCTACGCAGTTGAGCAAGACCTTGTCTCGAAATAAAATACAGAAAAGGGCTGGGGATGTGGTTCAGTGGTTAAGTGCCCCTGAGTTCAATCCCTGGTACCAAAAAAGAAAAATGCCTATCAGAATGAAATGAAATGGAAGGACAAAGAAAGTTTCAGTGTTTTTATTCATGTTTAAAAAATAATCTTGGAGCCTGGTGCAGTGGCGCATGCCTATGATCCCAGCGGCTCTGGAGGTTGAGACAGGAGGATCGTGAGTTCAAAGACAGCCTCAGCAAAAAGCGAGGCACTGAGCAACTCCGTGAGACCCTGTCTCTAAGTAAAAAATAGGGGTGACTCAGTGGTTAATTACCTCTGAGTTCAATCCCTGGTACCCCAAATAATAATAATAATCATCACCTTGGGTAGGAAGAATAGCAGAGTGAAACAGAATTTTATTACCTCGTGTACATATATGACTGCATGACCCATGTGATCGTACATGTACCCTCAGAAAAATGAGAAATTATACTCCACTTATGTATTATCTATCAAAATGCATTCATGCATTCTGCTGTCAGGTGTAATGAATTAGAACAAATTTTTAAAAAATTAATAAAAAAATAATAATCTTGGGGCTGGGGATGCAGAGCTCAGTAGTAGTAGAGCACTTTCCTAGCATGTGGGAGGCCCTGGGTTCTATCCCCAGCATTACACAGCAAATAAACCAGAACTTCAAGCTTGGTATTTTGACCGCAATAGAATTACATTTACTGAAGATTTCATGGCACACTTTTGGAATAAGAGCAAGAGAGGAAGAGCAAGAAAGAAAAGCTCAGCACTGGAATTGCATGGAACCCGCGTGGGGTGGGGGACACACATCTGCAGCTCCTGCATTGACCTGGGTCCTTGCAAAACACGTTCAAGGTGAGGTTCTCACTGTGGGTAGGCTTACACTGGCATTTAAAGGCAAACCAATGGCATCAGCTCCGGTTCCAACACAGGAACATAAATCCGTACCTAGGCTGGAGGGAAACCTGACAGACAGCAGCTGGTCTCCAGCATGGCCTCTGCCTCAGAGGCTTGTGTGGGACCCTTTGGCTCTGCGTGGGATTAGCCTTTACCCTGGCTCACTCATCCTGGAGTAAGATGTGGCTCTGCGGGATTCTGCTCGCTTCATTTACAGGTTTCATGAGGCACCCTTCACAACTGCCCCTTCTGTGAACGAGGTGGTGGCACGGGCCTGGCCATGGCCCAGGGCAATGCCTATGCCGGCTGTCACCCTCTGGCTTCACCCTAACTGGTCCTCTTTGCTACTCTCTTGCCTAAGAGGAATGTTGCTCTGCTCTGTTACCAACTTTCCAACATTGGGATTTATCTTTTTGTTGTCATGATGAATCAAAATGCAGTCTGTACAAACAAATAAATAAATAAAACAAAAAGATAAAGAATTTCTTAGAACAAGAAAATAGACTCTTCGGAGTGGATTGATGTAATGGATATAGGAGCTATCAAAATGTATAAATGCATTCTGCTGTCATGTTCAACAAATTAGAATAAATTTAAAAAAAAAAAAAAAGGCCTGGGGCTGTGGCTCAATGGTAGAGCGCTTGCCTAGCACGTGTGAGGCACTGGGTTTGATTCTCAGCACCACATAAATGAATAAAGGCCCGCCGATGACTAAAAAAAATATTTAAAAAAGAGCAAATGAACATAATAGATAATGCTTTACAAAGAAGGTAAAAAAAGAAGAAAATTTAAAAGGCAAACAGAACACAATACAATTATGCAGATTTTATAAATGTATAAGAAAAGTATTTGTCTAAAAAAATCAAAATAAAAACAAAATAAAGTTCTGAGATGTGGCTCAGTGGTAGAGTGCTTGCCCACATGCCTGAGCCCTGGGTTTCATCTCAGAACCATGGAAAAAGAAAATTGAAGAAAGAGATAAAGTATTAGTGACAAACACTGAAAATAGGCAAAGAAGATTTAAAAAAAGAAAGGGAAAGAAAACCGTTTCCTTGCTTTCCCCCTGTGAACAAAGATCCCTCTGGCCCAGGTTGGTTCTGCCCCTTGCCCTTGGATTCAGCCTCGCCCACCCACCTTCCACACTTCGGCCACCTGTGTCTGCAAGGTCTCTGGCAGGCTGCGCGCTGTCTGGGGGCCAGGACTGCATCGGCTTTACTCACTACTGTCAAACACAATGACTGGCACGACAGGAACTTAAAAATCAACTAGTGAATAGAGGAACGACTGGAAGATGGCATGCAGAAGTGCATGCGAGAAGTGAGTCCCGTCTGCCAATTTCCTCCTTCAGCACACCGAACACACTCGAGTCAGCCTTCCCTGTTTGATAAATGCTCACCAAACATGCGCACACAGTGTCCACCCCTGGCGCTTATTCTGACTTTAGAAGCCGGAGAACTTAAAATCTCTGTCAGCAGTTCCTCTTCCTCACCTCCCATTTCTCCCCAAACCTCTGCAACCTGGCCTCCGTCCTCTCCACCCAAGGTCACTGCTCCCAGTACCCGACATGCCGCCAGATGCAACCCACGAAGTTTCTGTCCTCATTTAACTTAGTGCCCTGATTTTCTCTCTCTATGTATATGCTTTTTGTAAAATTTGTTCTGATTAGTTATACATGACAGTAGATGCATTTTGACATATCATACATAAATGGAGTGTAACTTCTCATTCTTCTGGTTGTACACGATGTAGAGTTACACAGGTCATGTAGTCATACATGCACATAGGGTAATGATGTCTGATTCATTCTACTACCATTCCTGCCCCTATGCCCCCTCCTCTCCCTTCACTCCCCTTTGTCTAGTCCAAAATACCTCTATCCACCCCTGCCCCTTATTGTGAATTAACATCCACATATCAGAGAAAACATTCAGCCTTTAGTTCTTTGGGATTGGCTTATTTCATTTAGCATAATATTCTCCAGTTCCATCCATTTACCCGCAAATACATAATTTCATTCTTCTTTAATGCTAAATAATATTCCTTTGTGTTTATATACCACAGTTTCTTTATCCATTCATCTGTTGAAGGATTCGGTGCCCTGACCCTAAATTGTAAAAGTATTTGGATGTCTCCTGAGAGAGTTTATCACTCTTATAGAAGCAGAGGGGAGACAGATCACTTTTTAAAACAGGAGAATGAGGGCATCAATAGGTATTGGTTCAGTTTTCTCAAGATGATGAGTTCAAGGGAGAATAAATACAGAACCGTTTAGAGATTGTAAAGATTCATTTATTTAATCAGTCACTTATTCAAATTCACACATATGCATGCACACAAACACACACACACACATATCCCGTCTCTCCAGAAGGCAGTTAATTTTGAATTAAAAAAATATTGATATGCAATACTCATAGAAAAAATGCATACATTATAGGTGCTCAGTTTGCTGAATTTTCACAAACTGAACACACTGATGTTGGGAAAAGACAGCATGACCAGCGTCCCAGAATCCCCACTGGGTCTCCTAGACACTAGCTCCTCTCCATAGGAAGTGCTCCCTGGTTTTCACAGCTCAGATGAACATCGCCTGCTTTTGTATTTTGCATATTGGAAGCCTACAACATGTATTCTATGGGCTTCCGTTCTTCTGCTCCACGTGTGTGAGATTCACTGGTATTGGGGTACGTGGTTGTAGACCGTTCATTCTCTTTGCTGTTGGATTCTCCTTCACCCACAGCCCCTGCTGACCACAGGGAACTCCCTTTGAACAGTAACTATGATTTCCTCTTCAGTGATATCTCCCCTCCTTCTTCCTTGCCTTTTCTCCAACTCTTAGGACCAACGTATCTATTATGACTTTTGTTTGCTTGTTTGTTTATTATTTGTCCCTTGCCTAGACTTTAAGTTCCATAGAGCCTGAGACATGCTCAATTAATACTGTTTGAAAAAGAGAATCTCAGCTAGTTCCATGCCCCTGACTGCCAGGGAGGTCCTGCTGCCCAGGGAGAACACATAGGTCAAGAACACAGCCCAGTATCATTTAGCAGGAGAGACCAACCTGATGTGGGGTCAGATGTCTCCTTCTGTGGCATCTATACCACAGCTGTGAGTATCAATATGAAAATCTCACATCAAATGCCTGTAAATGCATTTTTAAAGTCTATGAAAATTGAAAGAAAGAAAAAGAATCAGAAATCTCTATTCACAGAGAATATCCCTATTATTATTGGAATTTGTGAATTTTCTGGCTTTTGCATCTTTTGATCTTTTGATCTTTCAAAATTTTAAGAATAAGCATCTGTTGATTAAATTATTAAAAATTAAATAACATGCCCTTATTGATTAACTTTTTAAAAATTAAAGAATAGCATGCCATTATTAAGTAAAGTGTGCCCCCTAGTACTGAAAAAATGGTTTCATATTGACCAGCTGTACTAAAAATATCATGACATTTTATTTTATTAAAATCACAAATTTAACATTCATTTCCTGACTTACAGTAGACACTTAAACATTCCTTAAGTGAATGAATGAATGAATGAAAGAAATATATTACTATGCAACATCATCCCAATGGGTCAGATATGAAAAAAAAAGTGATCACATTACTAATAAATGCTGAAAAAAAAGGAATCTAGCATCCATTCTTGATGAAAATTCTTGGCAAGCAGGAAAGAAGAAGGTTTGTATCATCTGCCTGTCTGCAAACCTCTGCAATCTGGCTCTTGCTGGCACCACGCCATCGAAACTGCTTTCCCCAAGTCCAATCAGCACCCCACATATCGCCAAATCCAGTGCACTTGGATGGGTACCAAGAAATATGTAACGAATTAAGAAATGGATGATGAAAGAATCTCAGATCAACCGTCACCCTCACGTTTAACAGCGAAACGCCAGCGTTGTCTCTTTAAAGCCAGAAATACAACCAGGATGTGAGCTACCCCTGTCCTTAGATGTGTTTCTGGAAGCTCAAACAAAAAGAAAAGAAAACAAAAAACCATGGTAACGAAACACAAAGTAGAGCAATCAAAGAGACAAACAGGATCTTTCCTTGCCTCATACCTAGGAGAATCACCCACGACTCCCACAGTTAAGAGAGCTCTGGAAGTTTACAAAATAAATACACAAGAGTAATGGTTTCCCCCCCCCAAATACCAGCAAAGGTAATGTCTGTGGAATGAGGGGTACCGAGACCATGGAGCAGGGGACATCTTCAGAAGACGTAGCATCTCACAGATGAGAAGCAAAACAATCTAGTGGCAGGGGACAGAATTCTACCATCAAATATTAGGAGAGAAAAATCTGGGCAGAGATTTTTTTCCCCCCAACTAAGTGTGAAGGGGGAAGGATGCTGGGACTGTGAAATTTCCATTTGCTTCTAGTGGAAGACTCAGGCGCTGTCTCGCCGGTAGGTCAGCAGCTGCTTACCTCTTGGGAAGCATCAAAATGACTAAGATCGGCCGATTCTGCCCCACCTTGGAAAGCACCTTCCAGTTTTTATCTGCCGTCTGTCATCTCCAAAGGAAGTTCCTGACTTTGTAACCCTACCTGACCTGAGATTATACTTCCCCAAGCTTAGTAAGGGACTGACTTTATAAACACAGCAAAGAGTAAAAACAGATGGAGCCACATAGCTAAGTTACACCTGCGGGGTTAACACTCTCACTAAGTTCAGCCAGACATTTTTACAATCCTTGTGATGACTGGTGGGTGTTGCCTATTATTTTAGGCCTGGAAAACACTTAAGAGAATCCTACATATTGGACGTACATTTGTTTTGAAATTTATTGATAGAATTATGACATTATTTTAGGCGCTGGGCATATATTGAAAACAAAAAGGGTTAAATCTGTGCCTGAATGGAACTTAAATACTATTGGGAGGGAGGTCATGAGGAGACACAGAAAATGAGTAAATAAGCAAAAACACAACTAATAGGATTTTGTTTATTTATTTAGGGGAAAGAATCCAGAATTTCATGCCTGCGACGCAAGGGCTCTACCACTAAGCTATACCCCCAGTCTTCTAATATGATATACTTTTTTCTTTTTCTCCTTCTTTTTTTATGGTCCTGGGGCTTGAACTCAGAGGAACTCTACCACTGAGCTACCTTCCCAACCCTTTTTATTTTTTATTTTGAGATAGGGTCTTGCTGAGTTGTTGAGGCCGGCCTCGAACTTTCGATCCTTCTGCCTCGGCCTCCCAAGTCACTGGGAAAAAGTATTACAGATGTGAACCACCACATTTGGTTCTAATGTGATTTTTTAAAAAGTGACTGACACCATAAAGAAAATAAAACTGGTGGAAGTGATAAGAAATGGAAAGAGGGCATGCTTCATCTTGAAGACCTCCCCGAAGAGAGAAAGTTTGAGCTGATGTCTAAAATGCACGAAGGAGCAAAACCACAAATAGGCAAACCACCCTGGCCTGGGAGAGGGTATAAAGGCTCTCAGGCAGAGCTCCCTTGGTTGGTTCTTCAGGTGACCCTGCAGCTGGAACAGGTTGAGCCAGGGAAGAAGGAATTTGGAGAGCAGAGCAGGTGCCAGGTCATGCTGAGCCTTGCAGACTATGTGGTTCAGTCTGGATTCTACCTTTAACGCCAAGGGAAGTCATGGGAAGACGGTGAGCTGGGGTCTCGTGGGACCTGACTGATGATTTTCAATGCCCCTGGGGGCAGCTGTAAAATTGATAGTCCAGAGCTTCTGGGGTTTTGGACTAAACACTCAGGTGGACCACCATGGAATTTCTTGGACTGGGAAAGACAGTGGGGATCTTTCCAGTTCCATACCAATGTGTTATGAGCTTGTAGGTGATACAGCCACCTCTCCATATCCAGGAGTTCCCCATCTGGGGACTGAAATATTCAGAAAAAAACAATTGTGTCTATACTAAACATACACAAACTTTTTTCTTGTTGCTCCTTAAATGATACAAGATAGCAACAATTTACATAGCATTTGCATTGTATTTGGTGTAAGAAATCTGGAGAAGATGGCTGGGCTAGGTCATATGCAAACAGTGCATGATTCTGTAAGAGACTTGAGCATCCACAGATTTTGGTGTCACAGAGTTCCTGGGACCCATTACCCATGAATCCTGCTGGACAATTGTATTCGTAGACATAAGACTTGAACACAGGGAAGGAACTTAAGGGCTGAGGACTGGATTCTGGAACATTCTAACACTTGCTGGAGCAGGAGACAAACCAAGAGTGGGGTAGCATGGAACCAAATGCTGTCCAGAGAAAGGCGACGTCTGAGGCTCGGCCATTGGACAGGCAAATGGAAAGTCCCCAGTGATCTTTGCCAGAAAGGGTTCCTGAGAGTTGTCAAAATCCGATTGGGGTAGACAGTTGTGGGGCGTGGGCCAAAAGTACAACCAGTCTTCACACAGTCTACCTAAATATTAAGTGTTATCAGTCCAGCCAACTGTCAAATAAATGTTATCCTCTTACCTTTGTAAGCTCGGGGGCACAGTTAGTGGTCAAATAAAATCAGACAGAACGTGGCCGAAGCAAGCTTTATTGGAATTTGGCTCTTGGGTGAAATTCCCAGCCCCCCGGGGTACAGGTCAGGTAGGGAGCTAGAGAAAATCGCGTATGGCCCGGCTGCCCAGGGTCTTTATGGGCTGGGATGGGAGGGGGCCCTGCTGAGTGACAGGTGAATGTTAAGGGTCAGCAGGTAGAGTTAAAGGTCAGTGGAATTAAGGGTCAACAGGTGGAGGTAAGGGTCAGTGGAGTTTTCTGGTCCGTTTGATTGATCACAGTTTGGTGCGCTGCCCTTTGTCTGGGGTTGCTCCGCTCTCCCTCCTATAGTCGCCCAAATTCCGACCTAACAACCTTGACAAGTGTATGTTCCTAGTGTGTATTTGAAGGCCACGTTCAAATTCATAATTCTCTGGTTCTATGAGCTCCTCGCTGAATGGATGGGCATAGGGAGGGCAGGTGTACCGACATGCTCTCTCCTTTTCTTCTCCCCTTTCGTTTGAGCTCCGCCTGCACACCCTGGCTCACCCCAACACAGCAGCCTTCTCTTAGGTGCAAAGCTACGTGTACCACAGCCCTTGGGTCTCAGGAACAGTTCCTCGCAGGCCCTGGGAGTTGGCTTGGCACAAGGAATTCCAGAGTCCTAGCCACCCTGAGTGAGGTGGGAGGAGGGACCAAGTTAGCTTAACCCTGTCCATCACCTGCCTGGTTTGAAGGCTGCTGGGAAGGTGGCCAGCAGGGGCCCCTCTGTAGCCCCCCATGCCTCCGGGCGGTACAGGAGGGGTTATGCAAGGGGAGGGGTGGAGAAAGTCAAGGAATTTGGCCTCCAATGAGCAGAAGCTGGAGGACAGCCTGAGGAGGCTTTGCTCTGAGTCTTGGAAGACAACGCTTCCGATGCAAACCCTCCAGGAGCAGGAACAGGGATGTGGGGTGACGCGGGAGCAGAGCCCTGGAGCCAGGAGGGGACAGAGGACCTGTCCTAGAGCTGAGTGGCGGGTTGGCCTGCAGAGGTCCGGGTAATTCCTCCGCTGGAAGAGGAGGGACAGCAGATGAAATGGGCCCAGGTGCAGCTCTGGCGTGGGAGGAGAACAGGGGTCTTTCCTTTCTAATTGCTCCTAATAGTTACCATTCGAGAGCAAATGAGAAGCAGGGAGAGAGGCGAGGAAAAGTTCTCTGGGCTACTTAAAAATGGTTCAGACCGGAAGTTTACGCCATGTGCATTTTATCACAATTAAAAATAACACATTTTCCCAGGGACTTGGGAGGCTGAGGCGGGAGGATCACAGATCAAAGTCATCCTGGGCACCTGGGAGAGAAACTGTCTCAAAATAAAAAGTAGAAGGAGCTGGGGTGTAGCTCAGGGGTGAGCACCCCAGGGTTCAGCCCCCAGGATTACAAATAAACAAACAATAACTCTAAAAAAGGAAAGACTAATAAAGGACCATCTTCCTCCTTCTCCTTAAAACAAATTATCCTGGAAGAGGAAAGTTAATATATTAGGGGAAGGAAGTATAAGAGGTCAGTACTAGGGATTCACTGGAGATCTGTGGACATAATTTTTATTTATTTATTTATTTATTTTGGTACTGGGAATTGAACCCAGGTTACTTAACTACTGAGCCCCAGCCCCAGCCCTTTCCTTGTATTTTATTTTGAAACAGGCTCTCACTGAGTTGCTTAGGGCCTCCCTAAGTTGCTGAGGCTGCCTTTGAACTCGAGATCCTCCTGCCTCAGCCTCCTGAGCCGCTGGGATTACAGATGTGCACCACCATGCCTGGCTTGGACATAAATTTAAAGCAAGTCCATTAAGCACAACTGTGGGTTGGTTGCTTGGGTACAGACCGGTGCAGAAGGCAGAAAGTTGCATTAGGAGAGTTTACTTGATGTAAAATTTGTGACTGTAATTTAAAATATTTAAGAGAATTTGATTGATCTGAGACTGAACCGGAATGTTTTAAAACTTCTGGATTAGTAAATAATTGCAGACTTCTTAGGTTGGTAAATAGTGTTTAAGCACTTAGCAATTCTGTTTGTTGAATTTATAAGTTGGCCTTGTCAGATGTTGGAAGCACTTAAGAGATTCAAATTTGTAATTGTAGTTAAAAATGCCAAAGCTAAGGGAATATTTATTAGTCAAGTTTGTAAATGATGTTAAATATTTAAGAGAATTCACTATGTCAAATTTACAAGCTCATTCAACACTGATGGAAGAATAAAAATAGTAACTTTAGACAAGATATACCAGCTTTATGAAGAAAGAAATATGATCTGTGGAATGTTAAAGGCCTGATAAAGTCTGCGTTTTTAGATTTATAATTTCAATAAACTGAGCATTAGTTAAAATACAAGTAACTCTAAGTATATTCATCTATAATCAAATGCTCAATGTCAAGTGCTAAAAACATAGCTGCTGTCTATGAGATGCTGTCTCACAGTTTTATGTATTTATGTTTTGGTACTGGAGATTGAACCCAGGGGCTTAACGGCTGAGTCACATCCCCAGCCCTTTTTATTTTTTGTTTTGAGACAGGTTTTTGCTAAGTTGCTGAGGCTGGCCTCATACTTGCGATCCTCCTGCCTCAGCCTCTTGCTCCCGGGATCCCGGGGGTGTGTCATTGTTCCTGGGTACACAGTTTTATTCTCTGAACATCTATGCCTAATTCCCATGATCCTCCAAAATTCCACCCAAATGACGGGAGTCTGGAGGCTGAGGTCGGAGGTTGGCAAGTTCCAGGCTTGCCTCAGCAACTTAGAGAGATCCTGAGAAACTTAGCAAGGCCCTGTCTCAAAACACAAACATAAGAAGAGTTTGGAATGTGGTTCAGTGGTTAAGTAGTTCTGGGTTCAATTCCTGGTACCAACAACAACAACGACAAAATTTTTTTTTTTTTTTTTTTACATGTAAATCCAGAATTACCAAACAACAGATTGTGAGGAAATCCCCCAGGACAAAACACTAAGGGTTCCAATCAGTGGCAAAACCAGGGTAGAGAAACAGGACACTAAACACCCCCGAGGGAAGACTGTTCTACCCAAGGATGCCTCTGGGAAATCCAGGAGGGGGAGTAAGCAGATAGGAAGAGGGAGAGGTCTCCCCCGGAGGTCCTTAAGACAATTAATTACTGCTTGCATCTGGCCTGGCTGGGTCAGAGCTAACCTCCCTGCTAGCTCCAGGAGGTTAAAGCACTCAGGAGAAAGACTCCAGTATTATTATTATTATTATTTTTCTGTTAGTGATATATTGTCTTTGTTTTTATTCATCTGAAAATACCCATTTTCCTTCATTTTTTTAAAATTTATTTTTATTGTAAACAAATGGGATACATCTTGTATCATGAAGTAGAGGCACACCAATGTGTAATCGTACATTTACCTAGGGTAATAGTTTTTGATTCATTCTGTTATTTTTTTCCATTCCCCCCACCCCCCAGTATTACTTTTTGAACAGGGAATAAATAATTTGCTTGGGGAAGACTTTGAACTTGAAGGGGGGGGGGGCAGATCAGGAGACAAAGTCCTCCTAATACAGCCTCTGAAATAATGTGTGTGTGTGGGGTAGCGAGAACAGCCCCAGGGCCTGCAGAAGGTTAGCAGTGCCCTGGTACCGTTCAACTACCCAGAGGAGTGCAGAGTCCCATCTCTAGAACACAGGCTGCTTAGTGACTCGCACGGGATCGGCTCCTGATGGAAGAACAGGAGGCCCATTTGGTCTGACATCCCAGCTTCCAACATTGTAGATTCTAGGGAAAGGAAGTTATGGGGGGGAGAAAACCTGGTTAGATTTATGCTTTATATAGACGCAGATATGCATATTGTGAAAAAAATTAAAAATTGGTCATGAGAATTCCATTGGGTTTCAATGTTGGAGTAAAAAACTGAAAGTATAATATTATGGTTTGGGTCCTTCCAGGAGGCTGTAGAGGCAGAAGCAGCCTAGATACAGACAGGAAGATGTCTGCTAAGAAACTAAGATGGATTGGGGTGAGCATGTGGGCAGCTTCTGGGGTGCTGGCCATATTTCATCTCTCAGCTGCCTGTGGTGGCGTGCACCTGTAATCCCAGCTACTTGGGAGCCCAAAGCAAGAGGATCTCAAGTTCAAAGACAGTCTGGCAACTTAGGAGACCCCGTCTCAAAAAAATTCTTTTCATTTCTCAACATAAAATTACTAAGTTCTATTTGCTTTATGCTCTTTTGTTTCCTATGTATTTTATTAGTAAAACATTAAAAAAAAAAAAAAAAAAAAAAAAAAAAAAAAAAAAAAAAAAAGGCAAGACTGAGCACTAGATTCATGATTCTCAAACCTGGCTGCTCTTTTAAACAACCTGGGAAGTTTTAAAAATACTGATGCCCAGAGTACATCCCAGCTCTAGTAAGTTAGAATCCAAATTTCTTCATTTCTTAGGTTCCCTATCTTAATATTGGTGCCATTCTTAAATTTCTTACAACTGCAAGATTTCTGTGGCCAACAGGGTCCCTGAGTTCTCTTAGGTTCATGTTAACAGGGAAAAAGCTGGGCACCAGGGCACATTTGACCAGGGAGGCTGAGGCAGGAGGATCACACATTTGAGGTCAGCCTCAGCAACTTAATGAGACCCTCAGCAACTTACTGAGACCCTGTCTCAAAATAAAAAATAAAAAGAGCTGGGGATGTGGCTCCATGGTAGAGCACCTCTAGATTCAAACACCAATACCCCCTTCCCCAAAAAAAGGAAAGAAAGAAACTGAGTTTCACCCAGAAATCTCAGCAGAATTTCATGGTGTCTCTTTTGCTGTATTATGATATGCGCTTATCCCCAGGACTATCACTATGACCATTATGATCAGGAGTATGGGGCCATGTCTGAGTCCCAGGCAAGGATACCTGCTGCCCCAGACTTGGGGTGGAGTCACTGGCACCAGAAATACATGGGCCGAGAGGGTTGGGAGAGATGGAACCTCAAGAGAAAACCAGAAACCTCCAGTGAAGTAAAGGTTGAATGGAAGCTGGGCAGCAAAAAGAAATAAAATAAAAACTAAACTAAAACAAAACAGGAAACACTTCCATGTGGAAATACAGTCATCCCCTGGGGTCCACGGGAGGTTGTTCCAGAACCCCTTTGGATAGCAAAATCCATGGATACGCAAGTCCTCCTAGACAGCAGAGCAGAGTTTGCATGGAATCTATGCACACCTGCCTGCGTCCAACCCTCCCTAGATTTCTTAAGGTACCTAATACACTGTGGAAATAGTTGCTATGCTGTATTGTTTAGAGAACGGAGGCAAAAAATTCTGAACCTGCTCAGGACCCATGCAAGTTTTTTTGGAAATATGTTTGATGTGGTCGATGGAATCTGTATAAATGTGAAGTGTTAGAAAGAAACGAAAAGTTTCCACCCAAGTGGGTGGGTGGAAAGTGGGGTGCGCATGGAAACTGGTTGAAGGGCTGACCCTGACCGGCTGAGACCACTGCTGGGCCTGGATTGGGACCGGGAAGGGGTGGGGCAGTGGACCCGCCGCGACCATACCCAGGGCTCTCCGTTCATCCAATACCCGGGTGAGGACCTGAAGCTCGGATCTCCTCTCCGCGTTTATCCGCGCTCCTGCCTTCAGGACATCCATCCTGGGTGTCTTCGGCCGTTCAAAGTCATCACGTCCCAAACGTAATTATCAGCAGACTCCAAATCTGCTCTTCCGCTTGAATTCCTTCTCTTTGCTTATAATCCCATTCTCTAAGCTGGAGCCATCTTTGAATTCCTTCTTCTCTCCACATTTTTTTTAAGTTGACGGTGGGTACTGGGGATTGACCTCAGGGGCATTCGGCCACTGAGACACATCCCCAGCCCTATTTTGTATTTTATTTAGAGACAGGGTTGCAGCAAGTTGCTTAGCGCCTCGCTTTTGCTGAGGCTGACTTTGAACTCACGATCCTCCTGCCTCAGCCTCCCAAGCCGCTGGGATTATAGGCGTGAGCAACTGTGCCTGGCTAGTCATCAATTTAAAAAAAAAATAAATAAAACTGTTAGGTCGGAATTTAGGCGACTGTAGGGGGCAGAGCAGAGCAGCTGAGACAAAGGCCAGCCCGCCAGAAGAACCCTATCAAGTGGGCTAGAAAATTCCACTGACACTTCACATCCACCTGTCACTCAGCAGGACCCCCCTCCCATCCCGGCCTATAAAAACCCTGGGCAGCCAGGGCCACGTGCTATTTTCTCCCGGTCCCTACTTGAGCTGTACCCTGGGGATCTGGGAATTTCACCTGGAGAGCCAAATTCCAATAAAGCTTGCTTGGGCCACTTTCTGTCCAATTTTACTTGGCCGCTAACCGTGCCCCCAAGCTTACAAAAACTAAGGTATAATTATTTAAAATGAGCCATATTCAAGTGTCTCTTATTTTCCTTCCATTTGTCTTCCGAGTTTGAATTTCCAGGTTTGTAAATCGAGTTCAGATAGAAAGGGATAGAGTGTAGTTGGCATATACTTGATGCCTAAGTTTTGGGTAAGTAAGAAGAGTTTAGATAGTGCCATTTACCAGCCTTATTAAAAAGAAGTATTTGGAAAATATCCATAACCTGGATTTGTGGAGAGAGAGCAGAAATGGCAGAAGTAGGAGAGTAAGAAATACAAAATCCATACATTAAACTGCTACTTACTTTCTTTTTTTCTCTCTCTCCCTCCGTTTCCACATCCATATCAATATACATCTGGATTCATGAAAAATAAAGATTCCCTTTATTTTTGTCCCATTCAATTAAAAAGCACTAGTTAAGAATTATGAACGATTAGATGAAGCAGCAAATGTTTGGTGGTCTAGAAAAATAGTTTCATGTGTTGGAACAAGACGTGGTCTAGAAACCACGCTGGAGTTTCTCTTAAAAGGCCATTTTCTTCTGGGCGCAGAGGCGCCTGCCTGTCATCCCAGCAGCACTGGAGGCTGAGGCAGGAGGATCTCAATTTCAAAGTCAGCCTCAGTAATTTAGTGGAGGCCCTAAGCAACTTAGTGAGAGGCTGTCTCAGAATAAAGTATAAAAAGGACTGGGATGTGGCTTAGTAGTTAAGCGCCCTGGGGGTTCAATTCCCAGTACAAAAGAAAAAGGTTATTTTTACTAGCAGCAAAGTCAAAGGTTATATCTCATTCAAGAGCTGAGATGTTAGATGTTTTAACTTGACAGGTGAATTTTTTTTTTTTTTTTTTTTTTTTTTTTTGGTGTGGGGTTAGCCCTGGAAAGAATATCTTCATATTTTCTGGTACTGTGTTTGGCTTTAAAATATGCCCCAGGGTATGTCAAATAGTGCTGTCTTTTCTTCACCAAGGAAGGAAGCAAATCAAGGAGAGAGTCGGCGCCTGCGGGTGAAGCCTCCTGCCTCCATTTCAATTTCCTGAGAGCTTGTCCTCGGTGCTGAATCTCCTGTTCCGTTGAGTCTGAAATGAGAGGTTCAAGCTCTCCAAGCCTCTGGCCATACTGGGTTGACTCACCACTTGAAATCACAGCGATAATGATTCTTCCCAACTCCGATAATGACGACAAGGACCAGGCCTGTGATTTCCAGCCTCTTATGACACCTCCTTCATTTCAGTTCTTCACCCAAGCCCCTTCACCTGGACAACTAGCCTGCATTAGCATGAAAATACACCACCTGCTTCTACAGAAGACATGGAGAAGACATGCTCAGCAGCTGAGGTCTGAGCGTGCTGACGATTTTCATGACTTGCACAGCACTTGCTTCAGATCAGGGCAACAGATCTTAGCAAGCGAAGCAGTGGCCAGGCGAGCTCTCAGCTCCAAGACGTGAGTAACCAGGAGGACGACAGGTGGGAAGAATGGCTACCCTTCTTACAGCCACACCCTTTTTTAGCACCTTCCCCTCTTTCTGAGTCACTATGTGATATGCTGTGGCCCAGTGGATATGACAGTCAATGTCACATGACCAGAGATTTGAAAAGGCCTTGTACATTTGAACTTGCTGATTTTTGCTTCTCTGCCTTTGCCATACGCACGTGCTTGGGTTAGCCTGCGGCAGGATGTGACCTGTGGAGTAGAGTTGGTTTACCCCAGTTGTCCCAGCTCCAGACCAGCCAACAGCCAACTGATACCCAGACCCACGAAAGAACCCAGCCAAGAGTAGCAGAGCTGTGCACAGGATCCACGGCCAGGGCGGGCTTCATAACTATGTGACCTTGACATCGCATAAGCCCCATGCTAAGAAAGGCTCTAAGCTTAGATGAATGCTCTGTGGCTGTCCTCTGGAAATTCCCTAATTATTTTTGAAGAACAGGAATGCACTTTCACTTTGCACTGGGTTCCATAAAGCATATAGTTGCCCCTGCCGGCCTCTCAGCACGGACACCTGAATGAGCCTACCTGAGACATGAGGACCCACCCCGTGAGTCTAGACTCATGCGATAATTGCATTCTTAATTGCTTAAGTGACTATGATGTGGTCATAGTCACTTTGAAGCATTGTGGCCATATATATGGATACAGTGAAACTTTCTTGACAGAGCGTCTCTGGTCCTCCATCGGCACTATCTCAGATACACTTCTAATCTGCATCATGCCTCACCAAACAATCTTAGATGAAATGAAAAGTAGTTATTAGACTCCATTAAAAAATAGCTGCTGTACTTCGATTTCAAGAATTATCAAATATGCCTCTCTCATTAAATATGTACCACATGGATGCAAAGAGCTGGTTTGAATGTTTTCCACCAGTGGTTTCCCCAAACTGTAAAACAAAACATCGACTCTCATCAGGACAACAGAAGTTCCACCATCTTTGTATGGCATTTCATTGCCCAGCCTATGACCCTGTTGCTACATTTGCGGATGACTAGTTTTGCCTTCTCTCCAGAGATCTGTTTGTCCTTGATTTAAGGCTGATTTTATATGCATGTTGATAATAGTATGATTACTATTATCTAGTAATCATAGATAATAGAATGGTTACTATTATCTACTATAACTATTACTGTTGAATTTGCTGTTGTTTTTGGCTTCTCTGCATTTCAAAATAAAATTCATCAATTTCATACTAGAAAATATTTTTTTTTCCAGGCATGGTGGCTATTAGGGTAACTGGCGCAAAATTATAGTCATGTACAGTGGAGTAGTTAAAAAATAACTGATCTGGCCCTGTGACTGTTACTTGATGTCTTTGCTGTGGTTTCAGTTATTGGGACTCTTTGGGGGTGGGCCTACCGGGACGGTTATGTCTTGGTGGGCAGGTGCTGTTTTTCAAAATGGAGTTACTTTGGCCTAAAGACCTAACAGTGGCACACGCCTGTAATTCCAGCCGGCTGAGGCAGGAGGATCTCAAGTTCAAAGTCAGCCTTAGTAACTTAGCAAGACTCTGTCTTAAAATAAATAAAAAGTAATGGGGGTGTGGGGGGGATGGGGAGTGAGAGAAGAATGGGGGAACTTTAGATTATGTAGAAGGAAATGAGAGGGAGGGGGTATGAAAAATGGTGGAATGAGACAGACATCATGACCCTACGTACATGTATGATTACACGAATGGTGTGAATCTACATCATGCACAACCCCAAATATGTACAATGAATCAAAATGCAGTCTGTAAAAAAGAAATTAAAAGATAAATTTTAAAGAGAGACTAAATAAATAAATAAAAAGTAAAGAAGGACTGGTATGTGTCTGAGTGGTTAGGCACCCCCGGGTTCAATCCCTAAGTACCAAAAAGAAAAGAAAAAGAAAATACCATCTTATACTTGGTTCAGAATACACATGGATTGACCGTAGAATAATTCTACTTCGGACTCTCTCACGGGGTTCGTGAAGCTATCTGACAAAGTTCTCTAATAGAGTCCACGTCGGAGACAAGAAGGGGACAACTCTCTTGTTCAATAAAACACATTATGGGGCTGGGGAGATAGCTCAGTCGGTAGAGTGCTTGCCTTGTAAGTACAAGGCCTGGGTTCGATCCCCAGCACAAAAAAAACAAAACAAAACATTTTTTCAGGTACTCCCAACTGCGTTTCCCGTTCACACTTCCCCTTTCAGCTTGGGTGAAATTATCACATGTACAGATGCTCTTGTCCTGTAGCCCTGCTCACTAATTATGCTTCTGAGTCGCACGGTTGGTGCTATCTTTATCATTGCCTCCACACATCCATGAATCACTTTTTAGTCATTAATCTATTTTTGTTAATGAGGACCAGATCAAAACATAGTAACAGAAAAAAGCAAATTTTTACACAGGTAAACAACAGCCTGCAAATGCTACAGCTAAGATAAAACCTATCCTAGTCCATGGATGTTAGCTGCACCCCAATAAAGAATCCCACCAACTTGAGTCCCTTGCACTCTTGAACCATTCTTAAGAACGTAACAGGATTTGGTCATTTTTCTGCCATTTAAAACTTTTGAAATACTTAAGCAGGTATTTTTTTCCCTCACAAGAAGCTGCCAAATTATACAAGAACTCTTTTGTAGACAAATTGATTACTTTTTAGAAAGGCAGACCTAAAAGAGAAAACTTGGGGAGCTGGGGCTCAGAGGTGCCTCCCCAGCACCACAAAAAGAAAAGAAGAGGAAAAGATATATAAAGGGGAACGCCTGAACTCCTTATTATTAACTCTTAATTTTATTAATGACTATTATTATCGAAGCCATTCCATCACCCATTCTTTTTGTAGTATACGTACTTTCTCTTCGCTGGAATCTTACACGGGATCAGGGACCACCTTAAGCATTGCAAATGGATTCTCTTATTCCAAACTCACAATAGCCTTACAAAGCGGTGCCAGCCACTGCTGCTACTATGACTTTATAGACAGGAAAACTGAGGCTTGCAGAATTGCTTGCTCAAGGTCACAGAGCTGGGAAGAGGTCAGGCGGGGATGGATCCCAGGCTTCCCGTGAGAGCAGGGTTCCTGCCCTCCTCTCCCCTTTGTCCCCCTCCCCCTCTATGCCCCAGCCACACCACACGACCCGCAGATCCCCAGCGCACTGACCTTCCTTTGGTCTGGGCCCACTTGTTCCTTCTCTCTGGAACATTCCCTGCCATTTTCCCCCTTTATCATCCTGAGAACTTCAACTCTTCCCTCATCACCCAATTTAAGAACCTTCTCTGGGAAGTCTGTCCTTCCACCCACAGTTTGGGATTTTTACTTGTTCTGCAGTATCAGCCTAAATTTGATTTCTCTGTTCTCCAGACAAAAACGTGCAAACATCTGGAGTGACAGCTGAGTTATTAAGAATTACAATATGACAGAACGTAATTTACTACATTGTATCTGATCGTTCCCTGGTCTATCATTAGTCGACTCTACTTATTGACTTGGGCCTCAATGAATAGGCATTTCCTTACCTTCTAATGGGACTCGCAGGCAGTAGGAGAACAGAATTAATTTTTATTGCATCTATAATAGCAGCTAGTTAACTTCATGAGACAAAACGAATATATTCTGTTTTATCCTCCTTAATTCACTCTCATAGTGAGATCTGCAGTAACAGGTAGTTTCCAAATTTGCTAGCTCCAAGAGATGACTGGGACATGGCTTATGGATTCTCAGAAAACACGGCTGGCCGTATCAAGGTTGCAAGACTATCCTTTAGGTCTGATGCTAATTGTGCAAACTCTAAATCAATCAGTTATAATATCTCGGAAGAGAAAGTAGGATGTAGTGTTTTAGCACCGTGGTTTCTAAATTCCCTGGAAGACTCCCTTTGGCAGCATACATTTTGAGCCTCTTCCCACACAAGTGTGTGTGTGTTGGTGGCTTACATATGATTGCTATTGTAGTCACGTTCAGTGTGTGACAAACCCATTCATGAGATGGAAACTAAAGTGAATGATGTGAGGAACCTACGTAAATATTATTTTATTTTACTTCCTCGCCCCCAGGGATCATCTGGATACCAGCTGGAATATATTTACGCACTCTTGTCTATACAGTACTCATTGGGCCTCGGTTGATTCACTAGTAAAATGGGAATTATAATGATCTCAAACATAAAGTTGCCCAACATGTTTTGGTTTATTTTTGTTTTGCTTTGTTATTCTGTGTCCTCTACCACTAAGTTACATCCCCAGACCTTTTTATTTTTTATTTTGAGACAGAGTCTCACTAAGTCGCTGAGGCTGGCCTTGAACTTGTGATCCTCCTGCTTCAGCCTCACCAGTAGTGGGATTAGAGGTAAGTGCCACCGCGCCCAACTGAGTTGTTCATTATTTATTCAACGAATAAATAACAATAAGTTGTTATATAAATCGTTTATTCATTGAATAAATATAATGCAATACAACGTAAGTGCTATGTCAGCAGTTATTGTGGGCTTACTGGGACTAGGACATTGTTTAGGACATGGGACATACAGTGTGGTAAAGCACCTATCTTAGTGATTGGCAGATGCAAAGTGCTCAGTGAGCAGAGAGCAGCTTATAACTCGGGGTCCATGAACTTGGGTCAGAAAAAAGACTGCAGCTTTGGGCTGTGGATACAGCTCAGTGGTAGAGCACTTGCCTAGCATGCCTGAGACCCTGGGTTTGATCCCCAGCACCACAAAATAAGAACAACAACAACGACAATAATAAATTACAGCTTTAACCACATACCCTCTAATAAAATGCATTACTTCCTTAAATTGGAAACATACACAACAAATCACAACAGTATGAGTAGTACTACATCTTATCACCGAGAAGAATCACAAATATTTTCATATCATTTAGCATTTGTTGCAGGTATTTAAAAATACCACTTATAGTGATTCAAAAATGTAATAGTATTACACCTGTTACTAGATTTTGGAATTTAAAAAACACATAAGCAGATTAATTTGTATATCACTAATTTTTTTAAAAAAATATTTTGATGAGCCAGCCAGTACAGGCACATACCTGTAATCCCAGTGGCTCAGGAGGCTGAGGCAGGAGGATCACAGGTTTAAGGCCAGCCTCAGCAACTTAGCGAGGCCCTAAGCAATTTAGCAAGATCCTGCCTCAAAATAAAAAATACAAAAAGGGCTGGGGATGTGGCTCTGTGGTTAAGTGCCCCTGAATTCAAGTCCTGATACCCCAAAAAAAAAGTTTTTTTTTGTTTGTTTGTTTGATGAGTGCATTTCCGCAAAATTTGTTTCCATTATGCATTTATATACTTTGTGCTAAGAAGGGATGTATAGATTTAACAAAAATACTTAAATGAATCATGACAAAAACATGTTTAAGAATCCCTGAGTTAAGATGCTCAAAGGGCTAATAGATGAATCTACCATTATACTTATGGATTTTAGCATATTTGTATTACTAAGAAAACAAACAAAAAAGAAAAAAATAGGGAAGACTTGCATAATGTGATTAAATTGTCCTAACATGTATACAACTGGGTGCCCTCAAATTGCAGAATATACATTCTTTTTAGGTGCACATGGAAAATTTGCCCAAACTAACCATATGCTGGGTCAAAAAGAAGACGTCAGCAAATACCCAAGGAAGAAATCATATATAGATTCTCTGCCTATAATCAAATTAGGATATAAATTAATTCAAAAAAAGAGAGGTATCCTATTCTGTTTTAGGAACTAAGCAATACATTTTACACCATCTTTTCCTACTGGAAATAATAAAATATTCTAAACCAAGTGGCAATAAAAAGATCACAGGACAAACTAAGGGACCCAGTTAAAACCATTCTTAGAAATTTATAGCTTTAAGTTCACATATTAAGAAAGCCTGAAAGAATCAATGTTCTAAGCATCTATATCAAGAGGCTTAAAATGATAATAATAAATTAAATTCAAAGAAACTAGAAAATAGCAAATAATGCAGGTAAGAAATTAAAAGAACAGAAAGCAAACATGTAATAAAGAGGATTAACAAATACAAGAGTTGGTTCTTAGAAAAAAAATCTTAGAAAGAATGGATAAATTCCTGGTAAAAGCTAATCAAGAAAAAAACCCAGGATAGGTAAAAGGGACATCACTACAAAGCCAACAGATATTGAAAAATAATCAGATTCTGTGAGTAACTTTGTGTAAATTAAATTTGAAAATTTAGATGTAATGGGCAAATACCTAGGGGAAAAATACTTATCAAATGATACACATACCAATCCAGAATAAAATCTTTGTCTGTTAAAGAGAATAAATCCATATTAAGAATTTTTCCATGAAGAAAGCTTTAAACTCAGGTGGCTTCACAGTGAATTCTGTTTAACATTCAAGGAAGAAGTTATGCCAATTTTACACAAACTCTTTCATGTCAACTACAAAGCAATAACAAAATACTTCCTCATTTTATGACTATAATCCAGTTTATCATCAAAATCTGATAAGATCATTAGGGAAAGTAAAACTAGAGGAGTATTTCTCTCATGAACACAGAGGTAAAAACCATAAATTCATAGAAGTCAACATACATCTAGATGTGTACTATAAAAAGGTAAACTAATTTAAATCTCGTTCTATGAAAAGTATACTGTATCTTCATGGCTAAACTGAAATTATTTCAAGAAAGCAAGATTGGTTTAACATTTGAAAGTTCTACAATATAATTTACTATTCTAAAAGAATGAAGTAGAAAAATCATTTCTCAAAAAACAGAGAAATAGCATTTGGTAAAATTTATAATTAAATAAAGGTAAAAACCAAACTCTGAGCAAAGAAGAAATAGAGAGGGATTTTCTTAATCTGACAAAAAAAAAAAACTAAACTCTTAAAAAAAAAAATTTGGCAAACATATTACCTAATAGTGTAATGCCAAAATCACTTCCTCTGAGATCAGAATGAGACAGAGAATTGTTTTTACGATTTCTATGATTTTCTATTAGAAGCCTTAGCTGGTACAATCAGGCAAGAAAAAGGATACTAAAGGATATACAAACTAGAAAGAAACAATTTGCAGGAAACAATCTGACTTATGATACTTAAGCATCCAGCATGTTCACTTCTATGGATACGGCCTGGAGAAATCCTGCCCAAGTAGGTGACCAGACATGCCCAAGAGTATTCACAGCAGCATTATTCCAAACACCTGGGAACTGGAAAAAATTCCAAATGCCAACCAAGAGCAGCATGGACTAAATTGTGGTATGTGCACATAATGGATTACTCTATGTTGACGAAAGTGAACAAACCATATAGCCACATACCGAAACAGGGATTAAACCTCAAACGTAAATCAGTGAGCATGTGTAACTAGGATGCCCTAATTAGAAGAATAAAATCGTGAGCAAAATAAGTCATAGAAGAATATCTATGGTATTCTTATGGTATGCTTAAAAATGCACACATGTGATGAAACTATAAAAAAGGCAGAAAAATTATTATTGCAGAAGTTAAGATACAGGTAGCCACTAGGCAGGGTAAAGAGAGACGCTATTGGAGGACTTCAAAGGCACCGGGTGGCTTTAACAGGGGTCTTTGGATTCTTTGGGCTGTACACATGTACTTTGTACATATTTTATGAAGGATGTATCTCATTTAAAAAGTTTCTCCAAAAGCAATGCCTTTTAGATCTAATTACCAGTTCACAGAAAATACCGAGGACAGTGGATGTATTGAATGATACCAAGAGTCAGTAGTCTGCAAAGTCTAGGCTTTTGGAAAACCTGAAGGACAAATGGTTTTGCTTCTTTAACACAAAATTTCAAGGAAAAAAAATGAAGAAGGAACCAATTAATTATGAAAGATTTAAAACACATATTAGGTGCAGGACATGGTGGCCCATGCCTGTAATCCCAGCGACTCAGGAGGCCGAGGTAGGAGGATCACGAGTTCAAAGCCAGCCTCAGCAAAAGCAAGGTGCTAAGCAACTCAATGAGACCCTGTCTCTAAATAAAATACGAAAAAGGGCTGGGGATGTGGCTCAGGGGTCGAGGGCCCCTGAGGTCAATCCCAGTACCAAAACAAAAAGCAACAAAAAAATCAAAATACATATTAATGAATTGTCATGTATGGATTTGTTCAAATACTCAGACTCAGATTATATGACAATTGCCAATACATAAACACTTACTGGTTACCTCATGATAAGTGTTTACCCTTGATTAGGGGTGGTGGCGATGGCACAATATTTATATTTAAAAAGGGTTCCTTGGGGTGGGGGTCGGAGCTCAATAGTACTTGCCTCGCAGGTGTGCGGTCCTGGGTTTGATTCCTAGCACGGAAGACATTTTTAACAATTAAAAAAGGGTCCTCCTCTTTTAAAGGTAGTTAGTTAAAAAAAAAATTATATGTGAAATTATATCATGTCCGAGATTTGATTCAAAATCATCCTGGATATAGGGATGGTATAGAGAAAACAAGATTGGCTGTAAATTGAAAATTACTGAAGCCAATGATGATATACCAGGCTCCATTAGACTATATTTCTATGTGTTTGAAATTTCACATAATAAAAAGTAAAGACCAGGAACCTAGGAGGTTGGACTTGGCTCTATCAACACCTGTTTGGAAAGGGTCAGGCAAGAAGAGCATGATATTTGGGGGTTCATTTATCTTCTTCTCTTGCCCAGAAAAGCTTCATAAAACAACGGAGATGCATAATTTTCAAACTTCAGTGTGCATATAAATCAGCCAAGGCCTTGTTTGAAATCAGACTTGGATTCAGCAGGTCTGGGGCAGAGGAGCTCCATTTCTAGAAAGTTCCCAGAGAGGCTGATCCTTCCGCCTTCAAGAATGAAGTTCTTTGGCCGCAGCCCAGCCCGGTTCCCCTGAGCCCCACTCCACCCCTCCTTCGGTTGCCGCTCTGGTCCAGCCGGCGTCGGGTCTCACCTTTCAGAACCTTCTCTGGCAACCCTCTGTGCGTGCACTGCCTCTGCTCTGTGCAGCTTCACTCGGCCACATTTCAACCCGACTGTGCCCTGTCACCTTCAGGTGCTCCAACCCAAGCACTCAGAGGTTCCTGGGAAAGGGATGAAATTTTGAACGCATGCTCTCTGCTCTCTGCTTGGCCCAGCAACGCTGCCCCTTGCCGTGGCTCGCCCCATCTCCCTCCCTCCAGGATGACCTCCAGAAGATGGCCGATCACGTCTTCATCCTGAAATATGCCCCACTCTTGGCTTGCCAAGACCATTTTAACTTCTGTCCTTCCCGTTCAGTCTCCTCCGTGGGTGTCTCCTTTATCTGGTTTCTGAAGGCTGGGTCCGCCTGGGGTTCCAGTGTAGCCCCTCTTGGGTCTCTCTTTCTCCTTACACTCCAAGGGACCTCAACTCTTCTTCCAAGTTTGCATAGCATGGCTAAGGTCCTTGAGCCCGTTTCCCATCGTCTGTTGCATATCTTGTTAGATGTCTCACAGGGAAGTCAAATAAAATGGGTCCAATATGGAAGGCGTGATTTCTTCCTGCCCTCTTGACCCCCCAACTCAAATCCTCTCCTTGTCTTTCAACCTTAGTAAATAGCATCACTTAATATGTCCTTCTCCAACTCCTGTATCTAATCCATCAGCAAGATTTTTCATTTTGACCTCTAACATATTTAATTCATCTGCCCATTTCCTTTCCATTGCCATGGCAATTACACTAAATCAAACTGGCCCCTGTTTATGTCCCCCAAAAGCCACACACTTCTAAACCTCAGGGCCTTTGCACGTGCTGGCCTTGCCTAGAACACTTCAGCACACTGAATTCCGTATGGCCCAAATTTCATTAGAGTAACAATCTCAAAAGGTACCCGAGCTCCAGAACATTCCCAAATAATCCTGTGAGAAGAGGAGACCTCACTGCACCACATCCACCCTATTCTAGACACTTCTTTGTATCCAAATCAAACGCTCAGACCTCTGCTTGTTCAGACAGACCTCTGTCTGTCACATGACCAGGGATAAGTCCATCTCGACCCACAAAAGGGGCTCCGAATTTCCTATTGGCTTTCAGTTCCTCCCAATAGTAGAGGGAGACAGACTCCAGCTTACCTTTTGAAGTCATGCAGTCACTTGGGGAAAAAATAGACAAAATATTGTGCAGCTTCCCCATCGAGAGGAAGCGCTTCTCCATGGATGAGCACGGGCTTCACCGTGCAGCCTGTCTTGGCCGAGGGGGCAATAGCGACACAAGCAAAGAGATGCCTGAGACGCGCTGGGGTACCCGGGTTTCCCCTGTCCTGCTGCTTTTAGAACCCCGTGTAGGAGGCGGGGCTCGCCCGCGAGATGTGGAGATCTGCGGCGGCTGGGTTTCAGTTGCCCCTGTCAATCAGCAGACACCTGTGCAAGACCATCTGCAAACGACAGCTCTCAATCTGCCCATCAACCAACTAGCTTGACAAATGAACCCGGACAAGAACGGGACTGCCCAGATGATCCCAGTTGCAACTACCAACTTGCAGAATAAGGTGCCATGTAGGAATGGCTTTAAGTCACTACCTTTGAAGTATGTAATGTAACTCAAATAGACACACTTTGATTTTTTGTTTGTTTGTTTGCTTTTGGTGCTGGGGATTGAACCTAGGGTCACTTAACCCCTGAGCCACATCCTCAGTCCTTTTTATTTCTTATTTAGAGACAGGGTCTTGCTAAGTTGCTTACAGCCTCATTAAGTTGCTGAGGCTGGCCTCAAATTTGTGATCCTCCTGCCTCAGCCTCCCAGGTAGCTGAGATTATAGGTGTGCACCACTGTGCCCAGCATAGACACACTTCTTAAAGAACTCTCTTCATACTGCAAACCCAATTCTGCTGTTTCCCTGTGTCAAATGCTTTTGTTGATCCTGAGATGAAACCTAAGTCACTGAGCAAGGCCTACAGAGCCCCGGGCAATCTGGGTGGCCTGCCTGGCCGGCATGGCCCACTTGCACCCCTTCCCAGTTCACCCCCTTTCTTGCTGTTCAAGGCCTTCACCCATGCCCTTCCCTCAGTCTGGAAAGCTCTTTCTGACTCTTCACCTGGTCCCTCAGATCTCAACTTACAAATTACATCACCAGCGAGGTCTTCCTTTCCAGCCCCTGTGGTCCCCCCAGCCGAAGCAGGCCTTCAGTGACACACACTCCTGGCACCCTATTATTTTCCTCCCTAACAAATATCCTGATTTGAAACAATATGTCGTCTCATGTGATTCCCGATGGAGCGCAAATGCCACCAGAACAGTTGTCCCTGTTTTTAGTTCACCAGTGTAACCCCAGAACCTGCACAGGACCTGCCACGGAGGAACTGTTGAGGGCGATTCCGGGGAAAAGATCACCATGGTGGTTAACTGTGCAGGCTCTGGAGAGAAGCTGCCTGGGTCTAAACCCCACCTCTGCCCCTGCCTGGCTGAGTGGCCTTAGGCAAGTGAACTAACTGCTCTGTGCCTCAGTTTCTCCATCTCTCAAATAGGGCTAAAAATAGCAGCCTCCCCTTGAGTTGTCAGATGGACTGCACTCTGAATCTGTTAACTGTGTATGCTGCGCAGACGTTGGCGTACCTGGATGACAGTCTACCGGAAGCTTCCGGTGGCCCTCATCCCCTGCTCCTGTGGTTACAGATTCGGCCATGATTGAATTTACATTCGGCTTGTCGGTGGCAAGTTTCTCAGCCAGTGCTCTGCCTCATTCTGCACAGGTGTGGCTCCAGACTCTGAGCCAGCTCGGTAAGACGCTGTGACACCTGAGTGAGCCCCTGGGCACCCAGCACAGGATCACAACTGCTGCGTTTGGGCCTATTTTTCCTGCAGAGAGTCCAGTGTTTGGCGACAGAGGCCATCCTCTCTGGGCTGCAAGTGCTTGTCGGGTCACTGGATGAGCCCCTAGCTGAGCTGGCATCCCGAGCTAACAGTCAACCTCCCAAGCAACAGCTCTGATGGTCCCAAGAAATGCACCCAGGTCCCTTAACACCTAGGTGCACCCAGTACCACGACAGGAAGTGGGCAATCTACATGGTCTTGGTGAAGAAAATGATTTCGAAGGGTCAGTTAGTACATTTGCAATCATCAAGTCATTTGGTAGACGAAGCTGGTCCCTTCCTTTTTGGACAGAAAGAACCCAAAGCCTAGATATCCAAAAAAAATGTCTTTGGAAAGCGAGGTGAGAGGAACTCAGAGGAAAATCAGTGGGCGAGACGGAGCGGGGGTGGGTGAAAGGGAAAACGAGGGGGTGAGAGGGAGCAGGTGACAGGCAGGCTCAGGGGAGGAGGCGGACAGCCAGAGCAGAGCCTGGGCGAGACAGGCTGGGAACGCGAGGCCGAGACGCAGGCTGCCCTCCGCCCGAGCGGGACCGCGGCGTCGCTGGGCAGGGCCGGGAGCGGCGGCGCCCTCCAGCGTGCCCGGGAGGGTGCCCGTGCATGCTAATGAGGCGGCCGGGGACAGCTTCACAGGTCATTGCTGAGTGCTCGGCAACTTACCAGGCTGGGAGTCTGTGGGCTGCACAAGGATGGGGCACGGCTCCTGGGGCCCCGGCAGAGGGGCCTGGTCTCCAGGTACCGGCGCTCACAGGTTAGTGGCCGCGGAGCGACGGGTTTCCCATTCGGTCAGGCACCAGCCCAAAGGCAGGGAGAGCCAGACCAAGAGGCAAAGGAGAGGAGGGGAACCTGCTTGTGTTTTTGTATTTAAATTGTTTTTGAGCCCACGTAGCCCTGGGAGTCACATGCTGCCTCCAACATCACCGGAGCCATCACATGATACAGGTCCCCCATCATGTGATGAGACCAATCTGCCTAACTTCAGCCCCCACCCCCACCCCTGCGCACAGGCCGACAGATACAGTGCTTCTGGAGGAGCCCCCTCCAAAAAAGAAAAACCCAGTGACAGAGGGAGGGATGCAGAGGGAGCATCCCCGGAGCCCCTGCGTCGCCCGGTCGTGATGAATGGTTAATACGCCCTTCTCTCCTCCTAAGCTGCTGCGACCTGGAGCGCTGCCAGCCTCATTTGAATCCCGGCCTTTGTGAATAACTCAAGTGTCGCCACCGTTGCTCCAGCAATTGTAGGGCGTTTGAGCTCACACCACCCCGCCTCGTTCTGGGGAGCCCAACGGGGCTGCCTCCCCGCCCCTCAGCCTCCAAGCCTCCGCCAGGGCGGTGGGAGGCTGCTCCCGCTGAACCTTCTAGTCCTCTCCCCACCCACAGCCGCAGCCCAGTCAGGTGGGACCCGTCTGGCTTTCTGCTTAGGCGGTCTCCTTTTTACGCAGGGATCTGGTGCCTTTGCGGTCGGCAGAGGCTCTTCTCGTGTGTAGGCGCATCTCCTCGCTTCTCCCTTAATCAGGATACAATGAAATAATTTGGTTTAAAATCTGCTGCACTTTTTCCTCCTTTATGCGCTCCCTCTTCTATTAAACATTTTTGTCGAGATCTCTTATGCTGCAGGTCTTGTGCTAGGCACTGAAAAGGCTGAGAGGGAGGGAAGAGAGGATTCCGAAATGCATAAAGCAAGTCTCTGTCTTGAGGTGCATCTTAGACGCAGACAGATGTGACGGATGCAAATTTCAGTCACACAAACTCGGGTATGCAAAAGGGCAAGTCCTCTGTCCACACCCAAACTTCTGTCTCCGCCCATTCTACCCAATATAGGAAACTTAATCTAATCACCTCCAAATAAACTCAACAGGGCCATTTTTTCTTTGCTTCAGATTTACAATAAGTCAAATGAAAATTGAGTGAGTCTTCTCAAGTCACCCTCCTCCCTAGGATCCACAGGAAGCTCTGCGCTCAAATACCAAAGGAGTAAACATTGCGTGGAATGCTTTCCTTAGGAGAGTGGAGTTGGCTGTCACTTTACAATTTGGGGCTCCTTTAAGCAGAGGATGATATTCAAGACCAGTTGGGCAGCAGCATTAAATGCTCCTGAGGGGAAGTAGCCTGTTCCAAATCAGTTTTGTTCTATAAGGTTCTATCTAGTTGAGAGCAGAGAAGGGGTCTGAGGCAGACATAGCTCCTGGCCCCTGCTGAGTGTGACAGGATGCAACAGATTAAAATTTCCCATGGGACAGAGAGGGCTCAGCGTAGAAACTGGGTGGGGATGAACAGAGGACTTAGTTTTACACACCTGTTTGTGTGACTAGGAACTGTGCATTTCTGTTGCCTCTCCCGGAAACGTGTAGCTCAAAGACGGGGATCTTGCCGCATGCACACTCCTTGTTGATAATGCATAGATAGTCCTTGTCTGCTGAACCCCACTGCCTCTCCAACAGCGCCAGAGATGACTTTCTCCCTCCTGCTCAGTATTGCTCCAGGGGTAGGCACGTGAGCACAGAGGGTTGGAAGAGTGGGGTGTGGGCTTCTCCCACCTGATGAGAGGCCCGTGAGAAGTCCTTTTCTTGCTTGCATCTTTTGCCACTTTGATGCAGTTATGGGAGGGAGCCATTATGTGACAACAAGGAAAAAAAACAAAAAAACAAAAAAACAAAAAAAAAAACTTGGACATACTGGAGATGGCAGAGTGGAAGGAAGAAAAAAACCCAGATTCCTGATGGAACTGATTTGGCAAACTGACTCTGGGCTGTCTGTCTTAGAATAATCAAGGATGTTTATGGTTTAAACCACTTTTAGTGAAGTATTTTATTATGTTTGGTTGGAAGACATCCTAACTGAAACAGCATCTGTGGGATTTGACAGTTTCCTCCCAGTCCTCAGTGTGTCTTTGAAGAAGAGCAGCAGTGAATTGTGGAGATGCAAGTCTATGCAAGATTAAGAAATAAATGAAAACATTCTTTTTCTGACAACACGGAGGACCAAATTATCATAGGGAAATTCTGGATAAATGTACAACATTCTTCTAAGTGCATACCTGAGCTCTTTTACAAAGAAGTAAAAACAAAGTCAGAGCTAATGCACTGTGGGGATTGCCACGGTTAGGAACACGGCAGCCTTGGGAGAATGGGCTGTGACTCAAGCAGATGTAAGTTGAAGTCTTGTATTGGAGCTGAAACTTCCTTGTCTACTTAAGAATCTTAAAGAATCCTTGGTGAAAAGGGGTGTCATAGCTAATTGTATGCTCCAACTTGACCACACATGGGGTGCCCAGATTAAACATTATTTGAAGGTGTGTCTATACGGGTGTTTCTGGGTGAGATTTATTTAATTTGAAAACTGTTACATTATAATTATACATAACAGTTGGACATATTCCTACATGAACAGAACATAATGTGGTCAATTTCATTTAATTGGTAAACTCAGTATAGTACCTTGCCCTCCCCAAAGTAGGTGGACTTCATCCAATCTTTGAGGGCCTGAATAGACAAAAGGTGGAGGAAGGAGGAATTTTTCCCTTTTGCTTCCTGCCTGCCTGCTTGAACGGGGACATCTCATCTTCTCCAGCCTTCAGAATGGGACTTATGCCATGGCCTTCCTTGGTTCTCAGGCCTTCAAACTCAGACTGAATCGCAACATTGGTTCACCTGGGCCTCCAGCTTGTGGACAGCAGACAGGGGGACTTCTCAACTCCTGTAATTGCATGAACTAATTCCTCATAATGAGTCTATCTTTACTACTAAGTGAGTTTCTTTGGAGAACACTGATGAATACACAGAACAGGAAAAAGTCCACTTTTTAAAAAAAAATTTTTTATCTGTAGATGAACACAATACTTTTATTTATTTATTTTCATGTGGTGCTGAGGATCAAACCCAGTGCCTTGTACATGCTAGGCAAGCCCTCTCTCTGCCTCTGAGCTACGACTCCAGCCCCAAAAGTCCACTTTTAAACCCAGAGAAACACTGAAGCTTGTGTGTGTTGACCTGAATTCTGGGTCAAGAAAAAAAAATTCTCTAGTGATAATTAATAACAGAGGCCTGTTCTCAAGTGGTTTTGATGTTTAAGCATACACTACTTTCACAAACCAGTAATACCAAAAAAATAAGAAATAACACAAAAAGAGAGGAATTTCAGGCAAACTTTAAACTGATCTGGAGGTAAATTCCTTAAATCCAGGTTTCACAGGATTCTCACTGTTCAAGTGCCCACAGCAATGAGTTTAGAATCCAAAATTATAACGCATGTTATAAATAATGAAATGTTAACAGATTGAGACAGCATCTCACTAAGTTATGTGGGCTGGCCTTGAACTTGCAATCTTACTGCCTCAGCCTCTCCAGTAGCTGGTATTACAGGCACTGTACCCAGCTTCAATAAATTATATCTATTTCCAGAAATCAAAAGTGAGCTGGGTGCAGTGGCACATGCCTGTGACTTGGGGAGGTTGAGGCAAGAGGATCTCAAGTTCAAAGCCAGGCACAGAAACTTAGTTAGACCCTAAGCACCTTAGCAATTTAGCAAGATCATGTTTCGTAATAAAAAATAAGGGCTGGTGTTGTGGCTCAGTGGTTAAGTGACCCTGGGTTCAATCTATGATACCAGAAATAAATAAATAAACAAATAAAAATTAAAAGTATAGCTAAAATCTTACTTTCACTAGGGATTGAATCTAGGGTCTCATGCATGCCAGGTAAGCACTCTACCACTGAGCCATATCCCCAGCCCACCTAAAATCTTTTCAACAAAGAAACTCCAGAACCAAAACACTGCACAGAGGAATTTGACCAAATTCTTAAGAAAGAAATAATTATAATTCTACACAAGCTCTTCCAGAAAATTAAAGAAGGAATATTTCTCAACTTATTGAGGCCAGTATTATTGACACAAAATTCAGATGAAGACCATTCAAGCAATATAACTACAGTCACGAGAGCGCCATTCCAGGATTGGTGAGCGGAGCTGGCATCCCTCCTAGGCGCGCTGTGTCTTATGGGTGGGAACGCTCTGAGTGGGTTTGGTGTTTCGGGCAATACGACGGCGGGGAGAGCAGGAGCTGACGCTAAGATATTTGAGTTAGCTTTAGCAGAAGAGAAATGGAGGAGCCGTAGAACATTAAGGATGAATTCAGGAAGACCTGAGACCATGAAAAACTTGCCTGCTCTCTACACTACTTTCCAAGGAGAGGTCTGGTCCATCGAACTCACATGTCCTCCTGTCGGGTGGACAAGCCTTCTGAGATCGTAGATGTCGGAGACAAAGTGTGGGTGAAACTGATTGGCCGAGAGATGAAAAATGATAGAATGAAAGTATCGCTCTCCATGAAAGTTGTCAACCAAGGGACTGGGAAAGACCTTGATCCCAACAACGTTATCATTGAGCAAGGAGAGAGGCGGAGGCGGTCCTTCCAGGGTTACACTGGACAGAAGATCACCCTTGAGGCTGTGCTGAACACGACCTGCAAAAAGTGCGGCTGTAAAGGCCACTTTGCAAAAGATTGCTTCATGCAGCCAGGTGGGACCAGATATTCTTTGATACCTGATGAGGAAGAGGAGAAAGAAGAGACAAAGTCAGCAGAATTTGAGAAACCTGATCCTTTGAGGAATTCTTCCCGGAAAAGAAAGAAGGTATCCAGTTTTCTCAAGACCACCTATTAAAAAGATTCTACTGAGCCATTGCATTACATTGAGCTCCACAGAGACAGCGCCAGGGCAAGTGAGAGCCGGATGGGCGACTCTGTGCCCCGCTGAGGAAAAACAGCTAAGACGGGCAAAGGAGCTCCTAAGAAGCCGAGAGGCAAAATGCCATCACGTGCATTCTTTGTGCAAACTGCCGGGAGGAGCACAAGAAGGAGCACCCAGCTGCTTCAGTTAACTTCACAGAGTCTTCTAAGAAGTGCTCAGAGAGATGGAAGACCATGTCTACTAAAGAGAAAGGAGAATTTGAAGACATGGCAAAGATGGACAAGGCGTTATGAAAGAGAAATGAAAACCTATATCCCTCCTAAAGGGGAGACAAAAAAGAAGTTCAAGGATCCCAGTGCATCCAAGAGGCCTCCGGTGGCCTGTCCATTGGTGATGTTGCAAAGAAACAGAGATACGGAATCACTGCTGCAGATGAAAAGCAGCCTCAGGGAAAGAAGGCTGCTGAGCTGAAGGAAAAATACGAAGGGATATTGCTGCCTACCGAGCTACAGGAAAACCTGATGCAGCAAAAGAGGGAGTCGTCAAGGCTGAAAAAAGCAAGAAAAAGAAGGAAGAGGAGGAAGATGAAGATGAAGAGGATGAGAAGAAAGAGAAAGATGAAGGTTATGATGATAAATAAGTTGGTTCTACACAGTTTTTCTTGTCTATAAAGCATTTAACCCCTTGTACACAACTCACTCCTTTAAAAAAAAAAGACATTGAAATGTTAAAAAAAAAAGGCTCTCCTTTCTCCACTGAATGATCTTGGCCCCCTCATTAAAAATCGTTTGACCATAAAAAAAAAAAAAAGGAATATAACTACAAATCAATATCTCTGTTGAACTTTGAAAAAAATCATTAATGCAATTTTAGCAAATTAAATTTAACAGTACATGGAGAGACTAACACATAATGGCCAAGTGGGATTTACCCCAGCAAAGAGGGTTGGTTTCACATTCAGTTAATATAATCTATGCAATAAGAAACTAGAAAAGAAAAACCATGTGAATATCTCAATACACCCTGGAAATGCTTTTTTCTTTTGCAAGAACCAGTATTCATTTTGAATAATTACTGTCAGCAAACTAGGAGTAGAAGGGAACTTCCTCAACCAGATAAATAAAGGGCATTTATTTAAAAACATTTACAGCCAACAGCACTCAAACGGTGCCAGACACTTTTCTCCTCCAGTCACAAATGTGGTTAAGGATGCCTCCTCTTGCCATGGCTGCTCAGCACTGCGCAGACCTAGTTAGGACCCTTAGAGAAAAGAACTGAAATGAATAAAAGGCCTCCAGATTAGAAAGGAAGAAATAAAACTGTCTTTATTTGTAGGTAACATGATCATTTAAACAGAAATTCCCAGGGAAAAAGATACTGGAGTTAATATGTGGGATTGGTGAGGCTTCAGGATACAGAAATAATTTCTAGAATGTGTTGTATTTGCCCATGCTAGTGATAGTGGGAAATAAAAATACTAAGAAATACCACTTGGAATAGAAAACTTGAGGATAAACCAGATAATAAATGTCAGTGATTTTTATTCTGAAAACTACTAAACACTGTCAAGAGATTAAGGATGTCAGCATAAATGGAAACATAGGTGGGTTTGTGGGTTGGAAAATTCCAGTGTTACAAGGTCAGTTCTTCCCTGAACTCATCAGTTGACCCAGTGCAATCCCCTAGTTGGCTTTCTTCTTTTTTTAAATTTGTTTTAGATGTTGATGGACTTTTATTTTATTCATTTATTTATATGTGGTGCTGAGAATCAAACCCAGTGCCTCACACATGCTAGGCAATGCTCCACCACTGAGCCACAGCCCCAGCTCCAGCTTTCTTCTTTTTAATTAAAAAGTTGATACACAAATGTTTACAGCAGCATTATTCATAATCACCCAAAGGTGGAAATAACCCAAGTGTCCATCAATAGATGAATGGATAAACAAAGTGTGGTGACAGGGTGTGTGCATGTGTGTGTGTGTGTATCACATTGTTTACACACATACACACACACAAAATGAGACATTATTTAGCCTTGAAAAGAGGAAATTCTGGCATATGCTATAACATAGATGAAACATGAAGACATTATCCTATGTGAAATGAGTCAGTAATAAAGAGACAAATATTGTATGATTCCACTCATATGAGGCACCTAGAGTAGTCAAATTCAGAGACAGAAAATAGAGGGTTGGTTGCCAGGAGCTGGGAGGCAGTGAGGACAGGATTTGTTATTTCATCAGAACAGAGTTCCAGTCTGGATGATGAGCAAGTTGTAGACACAGATGATGTTGCCTGCCTTCCAGTGTGAATGTACATGATACTATGAACGATCTAGCTAAAAAATGCCAAATTTTATATTATGTCTATTTTATTACAATAAAAATTTTTGAAAAATTGATTTTAAAATTCACAGAAATGCAAGGGTACACAGAAGCAGGGGGAAAACCTTAATAAAGATGTTAGATAAAGTTACAGTGTGGTATTGATGTAAAGACAGATATAAAATAAGTGGATTAATATAAAGCACACAAACAGACCCACACTAATGTGGTCAGCTGATATCCAACAACAAAAGAGGGCAGTTCAGTGCAGAAAATAGGCTTTTTAACAAATGATATTAACTTGATTAATATACACATGTCAAAAAAAAGAACTTTGATCCATACCTTGCATTATACAAAAAAAAAAAAAAAAACTCAAAAAGGATCATAGGAACTTCCCAACTCATTTTGTGAGACCAGTATTATTCTGATATCAAAAGTAGATAGAAACTACAAGAAAACCATTTATAAGGGATCAGTATCCCTTATAAATTAAAAAGTCCTAAACAAAATACTAGCAACATATCCAGCAACATATAGAAAGGAATTATATACCATGACCAAGTAGGATTTTTCTCAGGAATGCAGAGCTGGCGTGACATATGAAAATAAATCAATGCAATACACTTTGTTAACAAAATAAAGGATGAAACCCTTCTCAATAGATGCAGAGAAAGCTTTTGACCCAATTCAATGCCTGTTCATGATAGAAATTCTCAACAAACTAGGAATAAAAAGAAGCTTCCTTGACGTGATAAAAACAATTTATAAAAATGCAGCACCACTTAATCATGAAAAACTAAATGCATTTCACCTACAATCAGGAAAAAACAAGAACTCTTACCTTTGCCACTTCTATTCAACACTGCATAGGGGGTTCTGGCCAGAAAAATTAGGCAAAATTTTTTAAAAAAGGTATCCAGATTGGAAAGGAGAGTACAACTTTCACTATTCCCTGGTGATGTGACCATACTTCAGAAACCCCAGTAAAGCCTCAGAATCCATCAGACACAGTATGCAAGTTTAACAAGGCTGTAGAATGAAAGGTCAATATATAAAAATCCATTATATTTCTTTAACTTAGTAGTGAACAATCGAAAATAAAGAAAGTCCTTAAATTTATAATAGGATCAAAAAATGAAATCCTTGGTTTAGGCAGACATGTGTAAAACTTGTATGATGAAAACTATGTAGCTGAGGTCAAAAGAAAGAATAGTTTAACTAAATGCCCCATTTCTAGGAGAACGTACTTTGTATAAAAAGAAGGGCTAAATTGAGTGAATATTAGAAACTTTACCTCTCGAGTGAGTTCCTTTTCTATGTAGCTAGATGTTAAAATTTTAACTTCCTTAGCTTCATTTGACAGTTTATAAGTTATATGAGAATGGAGTTCAGGAAGGAATGTATATTTAAGAAGTGTCATTCCAGTGTAGATAGCATTTCTAAAATAATTAATACTTATACTTGGCTGCCTTCTCTTCAATCATGTGCCCTGAGACATGATGGTTACATACAGTGAGCAGTTTTCTTCTCCCTACACATAAACACCACTGATAAACTTTTTTTAAGGTCCTGAACTAAGTGGCATATATCCTATACCACTCTGCAGTTTCAAATAAATGAACTATAAAAAAGAATACTTGAACAATATATGTAATATGAATGTGAAGATCACATAGTCTAATGTTCATGCCATTTATATTTTTGTTTTGTTTATTTTCTTCTCATGTTCTAGAGAGTAGGATTTTCATTCTTTTAAAACTGTGTACCTAATACATATACAATAAAAGTACCTATAATAAAACAAAAACAAAACTATAAAATGTCCCTGAAATAAATTAAAGAGGATCTAAATAAATGGAAAGAATCCTGGGTTGGAAGATTTAATATTAAATTGGTAATATTGCATGAAGCAAGGTAAAGATTCAGTGTAATCCCTAAAAAAATCTGGGCTGTGTTTTTTGTTTTCTTCAGAAATGGACAAGCTGATACTAAAATCTGTATGGAAATGCAAGGGACCTAGAATAGATAAAACAATCTTTAAAAAGAACAGAGTTGGAAGACTCAGGCTTCCTAGTTTCAAAACTTACTATAAAAGCAGCAGTGTGATACTGGCATATGGATGTATATATCTGTCTCTATATATTATAGATATGCATATATATATATATATATATATACACACACACACACACACATACTTACATAGATACATCTATCCTTCTAAACCAACAGACTAAAATTGAGAATCCAGACATAAACCCTTACATCTACAGTCAACTGATTTTGAGGGAGGTACCAAGATTTGATGTGGAAATGGCAGTCTTCTGACAAATGGTCCTGGGACACATGAACATCCCTATGCAAAATAAGTGAAGTTGGGCTCCTTTTTCACACCATTTGCAAAAATCAACTTAAAATGCATCACATACCTAAATGTAAGAGCAAGAACTGTATACTACAGTGCTGGAAGGAAGTGTAGATCTTCATGACCTTGGATTAGGCAATGGCATTTTATGTGTGACACCAAAAGCACATGATAAAGGAAAAATAAATAAGTTGTACATCATCAAAATTAAACTCTTTTGTACTTCAAAAGATATCATACAGGCAGTAAAAAGAACCCATGGAATGGATGAAAATATTTGCACTTCATGTATGTGATAAGGGCCTTGTATCTAGACAATATAAAGATCTAAAACTCAATGTTAATAAAGACAAATGGCCCAATTAAAAAATGGGCAGAAACTGGGCACAATGGGGCCTGACTGTAGGTCCAGCAACGCTGAGAATAAGGCAGGGGGACTGCTTGAGCCCAAGAGTTTGAGGCCAGCCTGGGAAACATAGTGAGACTCCATCTCAAAAAAAAAGTGTGGTTGGGGGGGTGGGGGGGGGGGCAGAACATTTAAATAGACGTTTCTCCAAAAACAAACAACAAAGCAGATGAAGATGGTTAATAAGCACCTGAAAACATGCTAACAATCAGTAGTCACTAGAAAAATGCAAATCAAATCATTTTATATGATGTATCAAAGTGCACTCTATTGTCATGTATAACTAAAAAAGAATTTAAAAAAACACAATGTGATACCTCTTTATGCCACTAGGGGGTCTGTGATTTAAAAAGATAGACAATGACCAGTGTTGGAGAGTGTGTGCAGAAATTGAAATCTTCATACACTGCTGGTTGGATGGAGGGTCCAACTGCTTTGTAAAACAGTTGGGCATAAGGACCAGCAATGCCACTCATAGGACCAATAACTGAACATATCTGTCCATACAAAAATGGGTACACAAAATGTTGAAGCAACATTGCTCATAGTAGCCAGAAAGTGGACAACACCCAGATGCCCATCAAGTAATGGACAATATGGGGTAGGTCCACACCTGGGTTATTATTCAGTCATGGAAAGGAAGCAAGAACGGCACACGCCATAACACAATTGAACCTTGAACACATGCCTGTGAGGAAGCCAGACACGAAAGGTCACATAGGAAATGTCCAGAATCGGCAGATCCACAAAGACTAAGAGGAAATCAGCAGTTGCCAGGAGCTGAAATGAGAAAATAATGGACAGTGACTGCTAATGGCTATAGGGTTTCTTCTTGGGGTGGGGAGTGTCCTAAAATTAATGGTAATGAGAACACAACTTGTAACACACTTAAACCCACTCAATGGTACAGTTCAAATGGAAGATTTTATGGCCTGTGAAATATATTTAAACTAGCTGTATTAAAAATGGATCAGGGCTAGGGGTATATCTTGATGGCAGATAGCATGCTTAGCATGTGCAAGGCCCTGGGTTCCACTGACGGCAAAACAAGACAAAAATGAAAACAAAAAAATCCCAAACAAAACCATTGATCTAAGCACAGAACCTGCACTTCCACAATTATAAAGAAAAATCCATAAGCAATCTTTGTGAACCTGGGTTAGGTAGCGATTTCTTAAAAGTAACACCAAAAGCATATTTTTTACAAGACTGAACCTATAAATAAATTTGACCTCATCAAATAATTTCTGGTTTTCAAAAGACAATGTTGAATAAAACAGGTCATAGGCCAGGAGAAAATATTTACATATCACATGCTTGATAAAGGAAATATATTTTGAACATATAAAAGACCCTCAAGATGTATTAACAATGCAATTTAGAAATAGGCAAAAGATTAGAACATACATGTCACTAAAGAGATGAGTGGCAAATAGCACATGAAAAAGCCCTCAGCAGGAAACAAGGAAAAAGACACAATGAGATACTACTTATTATTAGAATGGCTCAAATTAAACAGACTGGCCATGCCATGTGTTGGCAGGAATGTGGGCAGTGGGCTGGGGCTGGGGCTCAGTGGTACAGTGCTTGCCTCGCATGTGTAAGGCACTGGGTTCGATCCTTAGCACCACATAAATAAATAAAATAAAGGTGTTGTGTTCTTCTACAACTAAAAACAAAAACTTTAAAAAAAATTGTGGGCAACATGAGTTCTCATAAGTGGCTGATGGGAATGTAAAATGATCATCCGCTTTAGAAAACAGTTTGGTGGTTACTTAAAATGTTAAATAGACTCTTACTGTATGATTTAGTGATTCCATTCCTGGAAATTGACCCATGAGAAAAGAAAGCACCTATTCCTCTAAAGAACTGTACATACACGTTTGTAAACTAGAAACAAGCTGAATGCCCACTAATGGGTGGGTAGATAAACAAACAGATACAAAAGTCTACTCAGGAATAAAAGGAATGAAACATGCCACCTCAGGGATGGCTTTCCAAATAATTTTGTGGAGTGGAAGTCAAACAACAACAACAAGAGTACTACTGTAAGAGTCCATGCATATTATAGGCTAGATAATTCAACCAAATTTATAGTGTCAAATTCATTTAGAGCATATCAAGAATTGCATGGGGGTGGGAGGATGGGCAGGGGTGGAAGGGAAGGCTTACAGAGAGGCACAAGAAAATAGAGAATATGTGTTTATTATCTTGATTGTGGTGAGGGCTGATTTCACAAGTGTACACATGTCAAAATTGATCAAGTTGTACAGTGTAAACATGTAGTCTAGTATATGATAATTAGATCTCAGGTGGTAAAAAAACAAAAAATGGCCTGTCATGTGGTGGGCATCTGAAACAATAACTAGACCAAGAGAAAAACGGTATCAAATTTAATATTAGTGTACTTGACATTATATGTAACAGAAAAAGTTGACAATCTAAATTATCAATAGATCAATTAACTTATCTCACATCTATACACAATGGAATATTAGAGCCATAATATAGAGAAACTTTCCTGTGTATTAATCAAGAATAATGTCCAGGTATACAGTGAAGAAGGCAAAGGGCAAAACAGTATAATTAATAATATATTGTTTATATAAAAAGGGCAATAAAAGTTGAGTGTGGGTGCTTGAAAATGTATAAAATCAAGGGCTGGGGCTATAGCTCAGTTGGCAGAGTGCTTGCCTTGCATGAAGAAGGCCCTGGGTTCAATACCCAGCACCACACAAAGAAAAAAAAAAAAAAAAAAGAAAGAAAATGTATAAAATCAACTTTAGAAAACTATTTAAGAACTTAATAATAGCAGTCACCTGGGGAAGAATTTGGTGAATTGCTGCTGAAAGGTGGTTTCCTCATCTGTACATGCGTACATGCATACATATATATGTGATTTTTGAACCATGCAAGGTGTTACATATTCATAAAATAAAAATACTGACAACCCTAAAATATTTAAAAGAATCAGGATAATTACACATAAACTTAGAAAAACTGAAAGTAAAATATCATTGTGTTGTGGAATTCATTTTGTCTTCTTTTTGTACTTCTGTAATTTCCAAATTGTCCACAACTAATGTGTGTTACTTCTGAAGTTGTAGAGCAAAAATAAATGTTGAAGTAAATAAAGAAAGAAGAAAAGTCAGCATAAATGGATCAGAAATCATTTGGTCAAAAAAAAGTCACACAGGGACTAGGTTGTGGCTCAGTAGCAAAGTGCATGCCTAGTGTGTGTGAGGCACTGGGTTCGATTCTCAGCACTGCATATAAAAAATTAAAGGTTCATCAAACTAAAAAAAATATATATACATGTATATAAATGTGTATACATATATATATAAATTAATAGATGAGTGAAAGGAAGTCTAATAGAGGAAGGAGAATGGGCGAGGGGAGGGAAGACAGGGTGGGGGAAGGGAGGTCATGAACTGAAATTGAATTCCATGCGTTTATGAGTTTGTTGGGATAACCCAACTATTGTCTAAAGAAAGAAAGAATTGACCTCCTATGAACTCTTCCTCAGTTTACAAGAGCATGTGTTAGAAAAAAAAAAAAAAAAGTATGTGTCCCCTACCTCCAAGTGAGGAAGTAATTTACAAAGACATGGGATGGAAGGCATTCAGGCCCACTTAGGGAATTCCTAAGAGCTTGTGGCTCTGCAGCTTTGTAAGGGCAGGCCTAGAAGGCAACCAGTTTTTATTGGATAGGAAGAAAAAAGATTCTAGGAGGAATACACCAAGAAAAAAAGAGAAAGCTAATGGAACATTTGATTAATTTGAATATACTAAGGTTTATGCTTCTGGGAATCTAGAAAAATGAAACATTTCAAAGAGTTTTCATAATTTCAGAAAAAAAAAATTTACCAGAAAGGCATTTTATTAATCTAAATGATTCAATTATGAACTCTGCATATATAGGTCTATGCATATGTACATATACAAATTTTATAAGCTATTTGTTATATGTGTGGGTGTATGCCCAAGACCTACTCAAGCTTACCAAGAGGACATCTGCTGTTCAAGGAAGAGAGCTGTCAGTAGATGGGTGTCTACTTCCTTTTAAACATCCTTTAAGCTGTGGTGCTATGGCAAAAATTCCCCATTTCTGGCTCTCTACCCTTCCATCCTTTCCCTGGTTTTTAACCTGGATATAGTTTCCCCATCTTTCAATTTTCATATTTGTTTTTATTAGTTTCTAGGACATGAAAACACCTACCAGCTTTTGGCATCATTAAGCCTGTTAAAACATATTCACTCAATTATCACATGGTATTAAGATGCCAACTTTTCTGCAGGAGAATATTTTATTTGGAATCATAAATATATGCCCATACTCTTTACCACTAGACTTTAACAATGGAAACCTGATTAAAAAAGATTCATATTGGCCAAGCCAACTTCGTGGTAATTTACTAGGCAGTCATACTGCAAAGTGGAAGAGCAAGCTTCAAGCTAGTGTTGGCTTTAATATGAGATCACTGTTCACCTTCCATTAAGTTTTTAAAAAGTAAAAGTGCATAAAAGAATTAGCCCTTCATTTTAAAAAATTCTGTTGACATAATCATAAAGATAATCTCAAAGGCTAATAAAGAGGAGTTTTTATAAACTGTTGGATTACTACAATAAATTCTTTTGACTGAAATATTCCCATTAACCCTTTCTTTCACATTATTATTTCTAATTTGTTATGCACAGATATCAGCTCCATGTTACTCTTTATCAAGGATTTAAGTGGCTTACTGAATTCTATTCTTTTTAAAGAGAAAAAATATGTGAGTGCTGGTGAGGATGTAGAGAAAAGGGAATCCCTGGACAGTGATGAAGGGAATGTACATTATTAGTATGTCCATTATGGAAAACTGTATGGAGTTTCCTCAAAATATTAAAACTAGAACTGCCATATGACCCAGCAATCCTACTACTTTACATATATGGGAGTTGTTCACTGAAGCACTATTCTCAGTATCCTCCAAATGGAAATACCCAAAGTGTCCATCACCTGATGAATAAGGAATATGCAGTAAATATACATAATGGAATACCATTCTTGTATAGTCAATACTTTTAAATGTTGCACTAAATGTATACTCACATTCAAAAAAGTTTATCTGTATACCATTTAAAGTCACATTATCAACAACAGTAGACAGTATGGTGCACCTGGCACAATCTGGAAATGCTGGATCAGAGCAAGGAGTGTTACACAAGCAACAGCCTGCTGCTCAAACAAAGCCTTGTTGTCAACCACCAAAGCCCATGCCCTCTGATAGGGCACTCCAGATCACCGCCAGACTCTCTTCCCTTGTTCTAAATGGAGATGAACACAGTCCCCATTTACACCACATTCCCTAAATCCTTTCGGTAGCTTTTCACTGTTTACGGTATTCTTCCTGAACCAGAGCAATAATAGTAACCCACCACAGTCTTATATCTAGTACTTACTGTTTGCTTTTATCAACTGGGTAGACTGGGCAGGCACCGCTGCTTGCTGGTTTAGCTGCATTCTCCTTTACAAGAGATTTAATACTAATTTATCAAAAATCTAAGAAAAGTCTGTGGTCAAAAATCACAATTCCCCAGCTCCAAGATGTAAACCCAAACCTTTTTAGAAATCCAACTTTAATAACTATAGTCAAGACTCCCTAGATTTTTTCAACCGTATCTCCAATTGACCTATTTCTGGCCACCTACCTCCAGCCCACCTATAATATGCCAAATTTTGTATATTCAATTCAGCCTAAATTAGGCTCAGAAGATGTTTTGAATAGGGAAAGGGAAGAGATACCATACTACTTTCTTTAAATAATGCAAATATTCAACATTTGAAAAGTTTACTGAAAACTTTTATTGTAATCAAAAAGTGACATAACGGGGTTGTAATGAATTCAGCAAATCATTCTGCTGATACTTTAGAACTTATATCAGCGTTTGCCAGGCAATTAAAAAAATCCAAATGTGAAAATTTCACAGTACAGTAAACTCCACCCCAACTAATTAATGGTGGTTAAAAATAATAGGCCCTAGCAAAACCTCTCATGTTACATGGTCACAACTCCACAATTCTGTACAAAAGTTCGTGTTATAAAGCTCTGATGTAAAAATCAAATAATCAAGCAGCAATATTTTAAGTGCAGCACAGGGTCTTCCATGTCATTATTTACAAGGCTTGAATCTCTTTACATTATAACAAAATTTAATACAGATGACTTAGTAATTAAGTCAGTTAAAAATAATCTGTCCTTTTACACAGTGACAGATTTCACTTTTTGGTCATCTTTCTCCTTCTCCTTTTCTTTGTCTTTGCTCTTCTTTGACTTCTTTTTCTTGTGTTTGTGTTTCTGGCTTTTTTCCAATTCTACTTCAGTGCCTGCATGCTTCTTATGCTTCTTATGCTTTTTATGTTTCTTGTGCTTTTTCTTTTCCTTCTTTTTCTTCTTCTTCTTGCTGTCCTGACTTTCTGCTGAGCTGGCACTGCTACTGTGGCTTCGGGTCTGGCTTCCAGAAGGGCTGTGACTTCTACTTGGACTAACGCTAGGGCTGCTTTGACTCTGGCTCCTGCTCACGCCCACTGGGGGGACTGCCGCTGCCGCCGTGTCTAGGCTCTCCTTTGCTTTCTCCGTCATTTTATCTTTCAGCTCCTTAGAAATGTTTCCAGTTCCTGAAGTTTCTTCCTCTTTCACAGATACGTTACTTTCACTGTCACTTTCATTATAGTCTGGTTCAAAAGCAGCCTCATCAGTCTCTCTAGTTAAGTCAGAGGACAGTCTAGACGAATGACTTAACTGGGGTTTAGGCTTGACAGCATTCTTGTCAATTTGACCAGTAATTGGTTCTTTTTCAACCTGTGGGTCTGGTGGGTTAAGTACATAAAGTAATTTACTACTATTTGACTCTTTATTGTTCCGTGCCTCTACTACATGCTTCTCGCGATCCTTACCAGGATTCTTATCTACGGATTTTGTCTCTTCACTTGAGCGCTTAGCATCGTAAGGGGCTTTCTGATCATGAGGTTTTTTCTCTCTTGGTGGACTAGAATTACTTTTTTTGGAATCTCCTGTTCCTTTTTTAGGCAACTCTCTCTCCTCCCTTGGTTTATTTTTCTGCCCAGATGCAGAATCTTTGCTCCGAGGAGGAGAGTCTTTTCTTCTTGTTAACTCATTCCTTTCATCTCTGCGTTTGGAACTTGAGTACTCTCTGTTGTCATAGTCAGTTTTTTTGTCTCTATTGGGAGTGAAGTCTTTATTTGAGGAACCACGAATGGAATCATGCTTTTCTGAAGTTCTAGTCTCTTTGGAAGATTGAGACAGACTTTTAAAATTTCCTTGTTCGTTCAGACGGTCCAAATTACTATCTTTCTCTTGTTGAGTGCTGTTCTTCCTTTTTTCAGGGTTTTCTTTTTCTAACACTGAATGATCTCGATCTTTGGTTTTCCCTTTTTCACCAGATGAAGAGTTTTTTGAACTTTTGACTTCATGCTGCATAATCTCATGGCTCACTTCTTTGGCGAGTTTCTGAATTTTCTCTGATGGCTCACTTTCTTTCTCTGGGTACTTGACTGTATTTGATGGCTTAGTACTAACATTCTTTATAACACTGGCAGGTTTTCCCACACTTGGTACAGGCTGTGTGGATTTAACATCTTCTTCTTCAGATTCAAAGTCATCTTTATCCCATTTGGACTGAGGAACCTGGATCATAATAATAACATCTTCGGCAGGAGCAGTATTGTCATTATTATATTCTTCCATGGTTTTAATGACAGTTCTCTTTGTATCTGTTTTCTCTTCCGATTTCCGCACAGGACTGCCTCCAGTTGAGCTCGTACTAAAAAGAAAAGAAACAGTTTTAATTAAGATAGAATTTACTACCAATTATAAAACTGATAACTTGAACTAATGATAAATGGCCTTTAAACTTTAAAAAACTAAATTACTCTGCTCTAATACATAAGTGTGACTTAAGGATACAAATGTTTAAAAACAAATGTGGTTCAACCACCCAAATCTTATAACCCTATCTTTAAAGATAGATAACAAAAGAGTAAACCAGCCTAATTCCCACTACAAGCACATCGTTATCAAACACAATTACAAGCATGGATAAAATCAAGGGTTATTTCCTGAGACAGACATCTGCTCCCACCTTCCCATAATACCTGGTATAATCCACAAGAGTCGAGCTGGATCCTTCAGTTCCAGTTACTTTTCGTTTGACCTTTCCTTTGCCTTTTTCCTGTTTAACTTTGCTAGATGTGGACTCCAGCTTTTCAGAGGGTTCTTTTGTACTAGCTATATTTTCTGTGCTTCCAATTTTCTTCCCAGTTTCTCGGTTGAGTTTGATTTTTTTGGCTGGGGCAGCTGATGATGAAGTTTTGTCCTTTTCTGGGGTCCTATCCATTTTTTCAATATCAGGTTCTATCTTGCGTTTTGGTGATGGTTTCACTATTTCAGTTACTTCTAGTTTAGAGATTTTCACTGAAGATTCAAAATCTTTCTCTGCCCCCTTTTCTTCAGTCTTTCTTTTTCTCTTTTCTCCCTTACTATCAGGGGGTTTGTTTTTCTCATTAGGCTTCTTTGCCTTTTCTTCCTTACTGGTTAGCTTTTCTGACTTGACATCTTTGGGATAGTCCTTTTTCACCTTTTCCTCTTTGACTGGCTTTGTTTCCTGGTGTTCTTTAGTTGATTTTGAGTGAGCTTTTCTGGGAGTACCAACGATCTTTTCATCTTTCTGAGAGGAAGATGATGACTTAGAAGTGTCAGTCTTTGGAGTCTCCTCTTTGGCTTTCTTAAGTGGAGGTTCAGACCGAGGAGATTTTTCACGCTCTCCATCTAGTTTATCTTGGGGTCCTTTAGCAGGCTTTACGACATTTTCTTTTTTGGACACAGCAGATCCATCATTTTTCCGTTTGGTCTTGTCCCCTTTTGTTTTTGGTTTATCTTTTTCTCTCTTGTCTTTTTCAGACACTGATTTGAAAGTGATGGATTCTGCATCCATTGGTTCATCCCTAACAGGTGTAGCATCGTCTCTACTCGGGAGAACAAACAATGAGTCTGTCTTATTTTCTTCAACACCTGTAGGTTCTCTTGATTTCCTAGAAGTCTCTAATAATTCTGGGTTCAGAAAACCTTCACTCTCTTCCCCTTTCCTTCTTTTTCGATGTTTCTTATGCTTATTTCCTTTGCCATCTCCTGGAGCGTTTTCACTCTCCTTCTCTTTTGACTTTGTATTATCCTTTTGATTGTGCGTGTCTCTGGCTGAAAGCTTTTCTGGATAGTTGCCACCTATATTTCGACTTCTGTGACTTTGTCCACCAACATAATCTTCTCTGCGACCTCTTGTGAAGGGTGAATTCCTGATATTAAGTGGTAAAAATCTCTCTGGAGAAAAATTCTCTCTATTTGCTGAGGGTCTAGGCTGTGCTCCAGCAGCATAACCTTTATAGTATTTTTCATACCACTCTCTGTATTTTCTCTCCCATTCTCGGTAACGCTCTTTTTCAAATGGGTCTCTAAAGTCAACATTCCTCCCATAATAAGCTTTTATGTCATAAGGTGGTGGAACTTCTCTGTACCTATTAAAATATTCACGTTCTGTTTCTCCTTGAGGTACATTACGCTTATTGGGAGACTGTCCCCTAAACGCTTGAGGAGATCTTGATCGTGAATGATAGCGTCTATATGGGGGAGACCTTGACCTAGACCGATGATATCCATGAGATCTAGACCGAGAACGGTAATTGCGACTCTTGCCTCTGCCTCTTCTAGGGTATGGAGGTGATCGTGAATAGGAACGAGAATGTGAGCGGCTGAATGATCGAGAGTAAGAGCGTGAACGTGTTGAACCAGATCTTGATTTAGAATAAGTATATGAACTTCTTGAATATGATGAACCACTATAGGGAGATTTAGACCTAAAAACAAAAACAAAACAATAATCGATAGTTGAGAAACATATTCAAAAGAGAATATAGACTAATATTCTAGCATTTCTCTTCTCACAGTTTCATCTTTCTTAATATCAAGTTTCATCTTAGGTGATTAAAGAGGCATAGTGACCTCTATTGGAATGGAATAAAACACACAAAGCAGAGCAATCATTTGTTATAAAACAAAAGTGAAGTCCTAACAACTAGAGTGGAGTGCATTAATGTACCGTGAGTAATACGAGTTTATTAGCATTAAACAAAATACCAATCATATTTAAATTTCACTTCCTATTTAATTATTTAAAAGTAAGAGTCCATTTTTTTTTTTTTTTTTTTTTTTTTTTGTCCTATACTAGCCAACAATCTAACTTTAAAAGGAACCACATTTTAAATGTAAGGCTAAGAGCCAACTTTTTGTAGGGAATTTTTCTAATTCAGTTTTTCTGTCAACACAGCACTTTGTATTCTACTACTACTTTACAGTTATACAGGTTAATGTTCCAGCAAGAAGCTGTAGCCTTATGGTAAACAGGTCCTTGGAAATGTTCTTTAGCTATTTCCCTAATTCTTTCCTTCCATAAACATTTCCCAATTATTTTACACTGCAAATAACTTCAAGGGACAAGGGCAATTTAATCCCCATAACTGCTAGTTCTACACAATAGAATTTACATTGAGACATTATTTCAATAAACAGATATTGGGAAATAGGTTACATCTCCATTTCTATAAATCTAGACCGAATCAGAAAAATTTCATAAGTGCAATGTTATTTATATCCATAGCTAATCCCTGGATATTCAAAGTCCCATTTGTAATTCTGTTGTGAAGGCTTGCAAAACACTAACCTGGAAAATGAGCGCCTACGCTCCTTTTGAATCTTTTTGTATTCCATCAATTCCTTAGCAAAATCATTTGTAAACTCATCTAGCTTGGACTTTTTCTTTTCCCTAGTAAAATAAAGTTAAAGAGTGAAAGTTAACAAAAACCATTTAAGAAAACTAACAAGACAAATGTAATTAGATCATGAATGAAATGAATGAAATCGCCATTAGTTTTCTACTTTAAAACTACAAATAACTAGGAATCCCTGAGAAAGTTGCTTGTATGGCTTGGTTTAAACTTTAGGTGAATTTTCTTATACTAACTGGAAACACTGGAAAATGTTTCCAAAGATACCTATTTAATGTTATATAAGAAAATGGAAAAAAAGTTCATATAATAATTTCAAATTAAAATACTCACTCTTCTTTTAGTCGGCGTTGTTCTCTATAGAATTCCTCCCTGGACAAAGGTGGTGCTTGTGTTGTTGGGATGGTATTTGAATGAGCTGTCTGTACTCCTGATGATACCCAAGGTGTTGATAGATTGGCAGGAGCAGGAGGAAACCCTGGAGGAGGGACACTATACCCAGCAGGTGGTGGCTGGCCAGGAGGAAATTGTGGAGAAAACTGTGGGGGAGGAACACCTGGAGGGAGAGGAAGTGTGTGGGGAGGAGGTGGATACAAAGGAGGTGGTGGAACAGGTACAAAGACTGGAGTTGCTGGTAATGATGGGCCTTGAGTTCTCTGTGATCTTTCGCTGTGGTGTCGCCCACGGTTTATACTTCTGGAGAAATAAATTCCAAGATATTATTCCTTTAAATTCATCTGAGACAGGTAAACTTATCTTTTCTATCCATAATCATTGAATAGAATTAACTATTCAACTAACAAAGAAACACTGACATCACCTATTTGTAAATATAACTCTATAAAGCCAGATGCAAGGTGTATACATTTAGTCCCAGCTACTTGGGATGTTGAGGTGGGAGGATTGCTTAGCCCAGGAATTTGAGATCAGTCCGGGCAATATAGCAAGACTCCATCTCCCCATCTCAAAAAAAGAAAAGCAGTAAGTGGGTCAAGACCACACAAAGTAGAATAAATATGAGCTTTACCATTTATAATCAAGAACTGAAAAATTCCATCAACAACTGAAAATCCCAATGTTTTCTCTCAAAGGATTAAGTAAAAATAGTACTAGCTAAAATTTTTAAACTGTGCCTCATCAAAGAAATCAAGTGGGCTTCTGTTAAACCAAAGGGTCTTTATATTATGGGCAACTGATACAAAGGCAGTTTTAAGACTTTTAAGTCTTTTGTCAGAGAGTCATGAATTGGTAACTATGGCCTTCTTTTAACATGTGATCTAGTAACAAACTTTCATAAGCTTAGCAATTCTCAATGGAGCACTAGAATATACCTTCAGTTCTTGTGATAAAACTATCAAGACTCCTCCATCCTGGGCAACTATGACCTAGGTGGTAAGATCTATGGCCTACTTAGATTAATGCTGCTTGTGAACTGTTCAGGAGCCCCTAATAATTTCCTTACCTCTTTCTTGGGAAAAGACAAAGTGGGAAAAGATTGGGGAAGTTGAGTTTAAAAGAAATCAATGCAACTCTTTACACCTGGGAGCTGAATAAGCTAACTTTCATCACCAGTATTCTGTTGTGCTGACAGGGAAGGAGTATAAAGGACATACCCTTAAAAACCATCACTTAAAATACTAAATGTAATTTACGTTTCTCTAGGTTTCTTAAGGACAACTTAAGAGAAAAAAGCATAAACAAAATGACCCCTCCTTCCTCCTGATGTTGCTGAGTCTTAATCCCTTTGTGTATTTTGCAGTATGGCATAAGATTACTGTTTTATAAGATATTTAGTATGCCTACCTGTAGCAGCTTCTCTCTCCTCTTCTAATTTGCTGTGGTGGAGAAACTAGATATCCAAGCTTATTGGAACTGTGCATAGAGGAAAGAAAAAGAAGGCTTGAATATTTCTCCACGAGTATAGTAAGTAGATTATACTCGTTTCAGTGTGTAGATTTTAAGGTATCTATTTTAACTATTCTGAAAAGATTTTTCTTACTCCCTAATTTTAAGCTTGTTTCAGAGAGACCTGAGCAAATACTACCTTTACTTAAAAATATTTATTTTTCTGATTAAAACAATATATAATACTTTAATATTATTTTAATTAATATTCTAAAAATTATCCTGCAAACTTGTAATAGAAAAGGAAAAGAACCCTCACTATGCAGGCACTATACATGTTAAATTCTACAAATGAGTAAGTTCAGACGGAGGAATAAAACCACATGCTCATGATCAAGTAGCTGGCAAATGGAAGAGTTGGGACTTAAACCCAGGTCTACCTGTCTTTAAAATCCCATGTTCTTTCTACTGATATATTTTCGGCTAGTCTCTCAAACAGTATACAGTATAATTTCTTTATGAGAAGTTTGGTTTATCTTTGAAACAGAAAGATCGAAGTTTAAAATATAAGTCTCACAAAAACAAAATTATAAAGATTAAATAAATCTGTTTTTTACTGCCATAGAACAGCCCACAGAAATCAAAGATCTGTGCCTTTCAGGACAGGGGAGAAGAAAAAAAAAAAAAAAACAAAAAAAAACACATCTTGTAGATTTTAATATGCATTAAGACTTTATTAACACAGATGCTATTCAAAACAAGGAATTTTGTGGTTGGTAGACTTTTTAATTTTATGTATTCATTACTTAAATCAAATTTTGGTCAAATATAGACTCAAAAAGATAATCAAAGATTAGTAAAAAGGTAAATTTTTAGGAAAATAAGTGATTTCATATTTAAAATAAGCTTTCAAGTAATTTTTATCTACTCACTAACTGAGGTGCTGTCAAGATCCCCATTTGTTAAGCCATGAAAGCAAAAAAGAATTTTATTTTGTATTTTACTGTTGTGGAAAAATTACAGGTGACCCTTGAACAACCTGGGTTTGAAATGCATGAGTCCACTGATATATGGATTTTTTGGGAAATTTGTGACAATTTGAAAAAACTTGTAGACAAGTTGCACTGCCCAAGAGATCCTGAAACAAAAATGTAAAAAGGTGTGTCCTAAATGCAAAAGCTGTATGTACACAATTGTCTATTTTATCATTTATCATAAAACATACACAAAGCTTACAAGAAGTTTCTAGAAAGTTAAGTGTGGATTTTCAACCATGTGAATATCAGCACCCCTACCATCTAAAAGTTGTTGAAGGATCAACTATACATATTCTTTTAGAAAATAATTCCTCCTGACATAAAACATGTATCAACCTGGCATATAAAAGGGTAGTTTATAGTAAAAGTATGCAGCAACATAATGCTTACTTTATAGTTTCCATTATTTAATTCAAGAGCAATTATCTTGAGTTTAATTTATATATATATTTAATTTATATATATATATAAGTATATATATATATATATATATATACTTACTGTTCCCAACCTGGTCGGCCACCACCTGGTCGAGCAGCATTTATTCTTACTGGACCTTGGAAACCAAAAAATATACAAAAGAAACCCAGTAAGTAAGTACAAAATTGCATGTTAAATAAAACTAAAACCTTTTTTTAAAGGGAAAAAAAAGTTCAAATCAAAATAATTTTACTCACCAGTTGTGGGGATCAACTGTCCATGTAATAGTGACTGTCCAAGCAAAGATGGGGTTCCAAGGACAGGCACCTGGTAACCCTTTAAAATAATCAGAAGTAAACAAGAATAGTTTAAAAAGAAAGGATTAACTTTAAAAAAAATTAAAAGATAAACCCTACTGTAAAGACTAAATTTAAATGCTAGTAAAATTTACCTTCTCTTCCATAAGAGCAGTAATTGCAATTGAGGAGGTTCCCTTTGGGTGTTCTGATGCAAGGGCTGCAGCTGGCAGTATTTTATTATCAGAATCACTAGAAAACAATACAATTCACAATACATTTAAAAGTCCACAGATATGAAGGACTGAGCATAAAAATAACAATGTCACTACCACCTGCCTTAAAATGAATTAAGTCAAACATGAGGAAAAATTCTGAGAAAAGTAAGAGAGAGGACTGAACCTCTGGCGAGTTCTTTATACATTAAATAAAAAGGCAAAAAAGAGGAACTGCCTCAAGATATACTACATACATACATATGAAAGAAAGTGATTGCAAGAAGAGGAAAACTTCAGCCAGGCACAGTGGCCCATGCCTGTAATCCCAGTGCCTCAGGAATATAAGGCAAGAGGACCACAAGTTCAAAGCCAGCCCCAGCAACTTCATGAGATTCCATCTCAAAACAAATAAAAAGGGCTGAGGATGTGGCTCAGTGGTTAAGTGGCCCTGGCTTCAATCCCTAGTACAAGAGAGAAGAGTAAAACTTTAAAAAAAAAAAAAAAAAAAAAAAAAAAAAAAAAAAAAAAAGAACATCAAAGTGTGGGCTAGGGCTGGGGAGATAGCTCAGTCAGCAGAGTGCTTGCCTTGCAAGCACAAGGCCCTGGGTTCGATCCCCATCTACACACACACACACACACACACACACACACACACACACACACAAAAAGTGTGGGCTATATGAGAACAAAAACAACTTGGTACATAAAGAGTAGGCTTTAGTTCTAATTCTGTCACTAAACTGAAGGGGTATCCAGAACTCTCTGGGCTTTATTACCACCATCAAGCAAAGAAAAAGAAAAAGCTAAACTGGAAACCAGATCAGTGGAATTTCTTAAATAATGAACATGTATGAGAGACATCCTAAAGATTTTACTTCAGTATGTCTGAAACAGACCCATGACATATTTTTAAAAAGCTATTTTTCATTACAAAAATAAATAAATTAATTAAAACTGGGGATTGAATCCAGGGATGCGCTTACCACTGAGCTACATCCCCAGCCCTTTTTATTTTGAGACAGAGTCTCAAGTTGCCAAGGCTGGCTTTCAACTTGCAATCCTCAGACTCCCAACTAGCTGGGATTACAGGTAATGCACCTTAGCACCCAACTTTCTGCCTCGATTGCGGGTTGGCTTTTGTAAAAGAATGTTATGGAGTTATTAGACTACATGGCAAAAGGTTCTTTACATTTTTTTGTAGTGGTGGTATTTAAGTTCATTTTCACTATTTTGCTATATAATTATGCTCCAAAACAATTATTATTCCTGACCTCTCTAGATCCATCAATGCCTTAAGTCCTTTTCTCTACTATCTGCATTGTTCTTAGTTTTGTTCAAATCTACTCTTTCCTAATACCATCATTATGACTATTATGAAGTGACTTCTCTTGCCTCTGAAGTGCTAAACTATTCTGAGACAACATTTAACAGGTGTTGTTGGCAATTTGCATGGTGGTATTTGACTGTGGGATACTTAATTATCCTTGTCAATTGAATCCCCTTCATTTGCCTCCTCCTCCATTAAGACTTAAGTCATTTCTTACAATTCATTCAAAATTACTGAACACAGTGGACCACTAGAATAATTAAAGCAATATACAATAAAAAACTACACCATTTATCTCATTTGTTTTCTAACAATGAGAAATACATAAAAATTACCGGAAAGGTCCATCTGATTTTTCTGAATGGACTGATATGGATACTGTTGCAGTTATATCAGGTACAGGAGCTGGGGTAGAAGAAGGATTTCCAGGCCCAGGAGGGGCCAAGGAAGATGGATTAGCAGTTAGTGAAGATATAGAGGGAGATGGGTGAGTTGATGATGATGTCACTGGAATCATCAGAGGATCTTGCTGTCTTGAAATTGGAGATCTCATCAAAGGTTGCAGGTTCCGCTGAATGAGGGGTCTTGGGGGTGGTATTGGAGGAGGTGGTGGAGGTAACTGTTTTCTTAATCTTTTGGTATAGCCAGTTTCATTTTTGAAGTTATTAACAGCCTATTGATACCAAACATAAAAATGCAAAAATATGTAATGTAGTATTCACTCAGGAAACAAATTAGTTAAAACCTTTAAAAAATCTTTTTTCACAAAAAAATTTAACTTACCTGTCGTAAAAACTTATTCGCAATTAAAGCATCTGGAGAGACATCATTCTGATGGCATGTTGGACATGTATGTTCATCTGATTCCAGGAGTGCTGTTCTTATACCTATGTATAAGATTTTAAATATTAATAAAGGCATAGCAGGAACCTAGTGTTTATAGAATGAATTACAAAAGACAGCCTACATCTGCTCAGTCACATTACTGTTTTCCAAACACACAAAATCAGTCACTTCTTAGATTAAGAAACTTAAGTAAAATCTCTCATTCTCACAGCACTCTTTTTCTGTTTTTCTCTGACCTGACCTACTTTTAAAAAGTCACAGAAACATTTAAAGTAATGCTTGAACTGGGGGAAAAAAAACATTATTTCCTGAATACTATTCTTTTTTTGATAATTAGAATATTGTAGGAAAAAAACAGAAATAAGGGTCAAAGAGTGATAAAAACTATACATGGTTGGTGGGTGCAGTGGGAACATGGGCGCATGCCTATAATCCTAGCAACTCGAGAGGCTGAGGCAGGAGGATCACAAGTTTGAGGCTAGCCTCAGCAACTCAGAGATGCTCTAAGCAACTTAGTGAGACCCATTCTCAAAATAAAAAATAGAGGGCCAGGGATGTAGCTTAATGGTAAAGTAACCCTGGATTCAATACCAGTACCCAAAGATATAATAAATTTAAGAAACCACCTTATATGGTTTAGTTTTTGAAAATGCATAGGAAGAATGCTTTTAAAATTAATCATTATTCAGGTCAGGAAGAGACACATACAACATAGCAGGTAGGAGCAACACTAAATTGAGGCTTCTCTATGCTTCAAAAAGTAGCTTGTTAAATTCAAGTTATACTTAAGTGACCTCTTCTGTTTCTCCTTTGCAGTACTGGGGAATGAAACCAAGAACACACTACCACTGAGCTCTATCCCAAACCCTTTTTAGTTTTTATTTTGAGGCAGAGTCTCACATTCATGATCCTCCTGTCTCAGCTGCCAAAGTTCCTTTAAGTGACTTCTTCTTGATCTTAGTCTTTAATGAAGAGGCCTGAAAATAGATTTATATTCCAAAACTACTTCTAGAAATGAAAAAAGCCATAGCAAGACTGAGCAGTGCACTTTCCAGACAACACCATCTTCTGAGTAAGAAGAAAATACTTAGGGTAAGTAACAGGAAAAAAGTAGGTGCTAATATAAGTGCCTGGGGGAAACAAAACAAAACAAAAAAAAAACAATCACAATCACATCTAGGTCAAATGATACTAGAATAAGAACAGAATATTATTCATAATCTAGTAAAGGGATTTTGGTTCCATTTAAAAATACTTCCAGAATTACCTAACATCTAAAAGGTTTTTAAAATTCTATATGCCATGTAAAATATACAACAAAAATTCTATAATTAAAGAAATCTCAGTATAGGAGGTGGTCAATTCTAATGTTTAAAAGGGAAAAGAGGTTAAGTGTTTAAAAAAAAAACCAACTTCTATTAAATGCTCTTCAGTCAACCCTTGTTACCTACATTTCACTTATTAAAATATACAATGATGGGCTGGGGTTGTGGTTCAGTGGCAGAGCGCTTGCCTAGCACATGCAAGGCACTGAGTTCAATTCTCAGCACTACATATAAATAAATAAAATAAAGGTCCACTGCTGGGGCTGGAGATATAGCTCAGTTGGTAGGATGGTTGCCTCACATGCATAAGGCCCTGGGTTCAATCCCCAGCACCACCAAAAAAATAAATAAATAAAATAAAAAAAAATAAAGGACCACTGCCAACTTAAAAAAAAAAAATTTAAAAATACACAATGTTGGTTAAGAACATTTCTAAGTAAATACAAATATTCTAAAATCTATGTCTTTAAGGATTCAGCAGTTCTTACATTCATCACAATAACTATTTCCACAGCAGGGAATGACAACGGCATCAGTCATAATATCTTTGCAGATGAGACACAACAACTCATCTGGGATAGGATCATCTTCTTCTGAGGAAGAAGATGGTTCCTCAGGTAAAAACGGTGGTTTTTCTTTCTTCCCAATTGCATATGCTTCTCTGTAAAAGAAATTTTAGTGTTTTAACACTGTTTAAAAGGCAAAGTTATTCATGTTACATTTTCTACTGTAACATAATGGGAACATACAATTCAGTACAATGCCAATTAGTTTAGACAAGTGTATCTTCCAAAATAAGAGAGCAGTTAATGCACATCCTTCTCCTAAACAAGAAACATAAAATTCTTAACAGGCACAACAAAAAGAAATAAAGAAATGTTGTAAAAGCAGCTAAAAGGATTTTAGAATCCTCAACTCTAAAAACTGAGGGCCAGAGAGGTAAAGCAACTCTTTTCAGTGCTATTTACATTGCAAAGAATCTGAACTTAGATATTTGAATCACAAATTTTCCCTGCCCCACCATTGTTTCTTGAAAAACAAGTAACAAAAACTTTTCATATTTCAATGGTCTCTAAAACCTGTAAAGGTATTAGAGTGAATGCTAATGCTATTAAGATGTAAAATTAAAATTAGTACTGATGTTATACAAATAAGGGGAGACAGTTCAAGGAAAATGTATCATCACATTTAATTGTCAGAATGAAATTTCAGACCAATGATCTACCTATGATTATTTTAAGAGATTATAGTTAATTAAAAATCATGATTTAAATGATCAAAATACGTGTTACAAATATGAAGTAACACCTTGTCAGATATTCTGGGTCCAGTTTTTTTTTTTTTTTTTTGTAGAAATGCATTTTGCAGAAATGTTGGATATTAAATACATAAAAAAAGAGCTATCTCGAGACTTGTTACACGTGCTTTCACACCCCCATCTTCTCTGCAATTAAATCTGTAAAACATCGGAATTTCTAGAGAAATCTTTTCTATTTTCATTTAGGAACAGAGTGTGTATATCTCAATGCTGAAAATCAAAGAATCTCAGCTGTATGGAGTAGGGTACCTTAGGTGTGTTATTTGTGTTGCAGTTGCTCCATAGACATCACCACGATTCCAGAAATAAGTATCAATTTGCTTATGCCCCATTGTTCCCAATTTGTGAAAGAGGAGTCTCCCACTGCCCAAAGAGAGAAAAGAAAAGAAGAAAAAAAAAAAAAAAAAAAAAAAAGAGGAGAACAGAGGATAGAAAAAGAAACAGAAGAAGAGTCTGAGTTGCTTATCAGTGGTGTTAGTGGAGAGGGTGAAAGTTTCATTTAAAATATTTGGGCTCCCCTCTCTCCCCAGTATTTGCTGTGTGTTTGACACAAATGGGCTTTTATATTTCAGTATTCAAAAAGCAACGAAATTAATTATTAGTTAAGGTTCACAGGTGACATTAACTTCTCCAACACAAACTTCTGTTAAGAACTTTTACATAATATAGCAGTCTGCTCTTTATTGACTATAAAAATCATCAATTTCAACCTATCACTGTTTGGAAGCATCTATGGAATGTGTCTGAATTAGAAACAGCATAACAACAGACTGCTCTAAGATGAACCACAACAACACAGGATGGTGATTGATAAAAAATAGATGGGGGTGGAAGCTGAGAAAGTGAGCAGGGTTGAGAGTTTAGGAAAACATTAATTCTCATTTGTGAACTCTAACACTGCATTCATCCTGAAGCATATGCTAAAAAACACTAGAAACGCTAGGTCTTTTCAGTATCATTCTCTAGCATAAACATTGGCGTCATAACCACCTGCTCACTACACTACACCTCATGAAATTGAGGAAACTGATCTCCTGAGGTTTTTCTATTTCCTTGTGTCATTGAGAGAACATAGACATCTATTCTATAAAATAATGTTTCTTGAAGCATATCCTGAAGCTCTAGCTCTTAATTTCCTAATCTTCTGGAAGGAAGACTTGCTAAAAATGCAGAATCAAGATCTTATCACATAACCTTTAAATCCAAAACTGGGGGGGCAGGCGGCGGGGACGGTTCAGGGCACAGTACCTAGAACCACTGTCCAGAGGAACACTTAATAATGTAATGTACATTATGTGAATTCACAACTATTGAAGGTACTCAAAAGTGATTAAACATATAACAATAATTAAGAGTAGATAAAATGGGAAGTCATCTAGTTGAACCATCTCACTAGATTTTCACATCTGTTCCTTTCATTAAAAACTGGTTCATAAAACAAAAATCCAAAAATGCATTAAAAATAAACATGAAGGTGTTTTATAAAGCTATAGCTGACTTGAATTAGTGGTTTTAAAAATAAACCCTATGGTAGAATCTTAATACAACGAGGTATATCTCCAAGCTTATTAGATTTTTCAATATTTTGTTTATGCTTGGCAGTTAATACATTTGCCTCAGTATTTTGCAGAACTTTTATTCTAAGATGATTATAGAATGCAAATAGCATATATAAGATAATGTGGGAGTATGTATGTGAATGAGGAAGAAAGCAGGGAATGACAGAAATAGAAAAAATTAGAAGACTACAAGGGAAGTGGCACTCACTGATGACAAAAATCCCCCAATCATTTGAAATTTGCTTTAAATGGAGCAGACTGCAGCGTCTCAATCTTAAACACAGAAACGCAACATGTGGAGACTAATGATCTTGGTAAACAATGTTCCCAAGGAATCCAAGTAGTCAAGTTACAAGCCCAAGATTAAACACTATGCCCTAATACTGACTGTGCTCTCCACAGGTCGTATATATGATTTGCATACTTACGCATCTATAGTTGGTATCGCATATTTTCCAGTGTTGGTGAGCATTGCACCTTTCATGTTAGGATCTTTCACTTCCATCATAAAACTTCTGGGAATTCCAGTGCTCTTTTTAATCCTAGGACCAGATTCAAAGTTCTTATCCTATTTGGAGGGAAAAAGAGAAAGAGAAGAGAAAAAGTAGACATCTTTATTTAACAATTAGCTAATATACTGCAGTGCTTACTACTTATTTTCACTTGTAATACTTCACACTTATGATCTTATTTAAACATCACAATTGCCGCGTGAGGTGAAAAATGCTATCTCCATTTCAGAGAGGAAAAAACAGGCTTAGAGAGATCAAGAAACTTGCCTAAGCTCACTCACCTATTAAATGGCAGAACTCAGAATTGAAGTCTAGCAAATCTGGCTCCAGAGGTTGTACTCATTTGCCATTTTAATAGAGAAAGCAATTTTACCAAGAAAATCAAGATGACTAAACAATACTTCTAAGAAAAAGATGTACTACAGTTTCTACTTTGGACTTACCCCATTTGTTGGGCAATTCTTAATATAATGGCCGGGTTTACCACAACGGAAACAGGTATAAGATGGAGGTGGTGGACCTAGAGGTTTCTTCATGTAACTGAAAGGGAAAAAAATGATTACATGTACAAAAGATCTTTTAAAAAAATAAGAGCTTTTGACTGGGGGGAAAAATTCACCCCCAAAGTTCCAATTAGCATAAAATATTTACGAACTTACTTGATGGGGTCGTATTCATGGCCAGATTGCGACATCATCGCTTTTATTTTATCTTCTTCAGAAGCATTGGCTTCAGCCAGATTGGCAGTCTGTTTAACAGGTAATTATTTGACACACACATTAGAAACACATTTAAGACCACACAGCCAAAGACAACACCACTCATCCTGTAAAGAGCAGTATCTAAACTAACCTTGCATAAAAATAGCTATTTACACATACAAACTGGAAGAGGCAATGGGAATTCCTAAGTCATTATATGATGTATGGGTGTTTGGGAGGCTGAAGAAAGTCTTTCTGGGGCACTCAAACCTTAGACCCTGTTTGTACCTTCCATTAAGATTTACATACTACTTACTCTATGAGTTAAAGACTAAACTAGAAGAGAAACACTTGTTCTTAAATCTTAAAAATATTTCAAGTGTCACAGTATCAAGGTTCATTTACACATACAGCCTGGAGGTAGGGAGAGGGGTGGATGGCTGAGCATATTGTGCAGCAATTAAAAGTCAGAGGCTCTTTAGGTAGTGGTGTCAGTTTCAAATTAAGTATGAAGGATGTGCATTAAGCATTTACTGTGATTTTAAATTCAACTCCAGATAAATTTTATGAACTTTGTCTTTAAGGAATTATACATAATAGTCTAGATATAAGCAGGGTCTAAGGGAGTGATTTCTAATAACTTCAATCTTCAAGCATCTAGCACTCATATCAGCCACTCGTGAATTTATTCTTTACATTCATCCACAAAACAAGCAACCAGTTTTAACATTTTATTGTAATTTTAAATACAAAGAATGCTTAACATTAACAGAGCTTAGAACAACAGCAACATTTACAGAAAACTGGATTACAGATGTTTAACAACTAATTTGTTTGAACCCAAACATTATTTTACAAATAGAATTTAAAAGAAAGAAAGAAAGAAAGAAAGAAAGAAAAGAATCCCCCAAACCTCCCCCAAACTCTTCCCCACGAAGAAACAATGGTAGGAATAGACCCAAACTCAAATGTGGTCCTTACAGTACATAAGAATAAAAACAGTAAACTATTACCTGCTAAAGATGTTAACTCTATGCTAAGTCGCTTTGCATTAGAAAATGATAAAATAGAATGGTTTTACTCCACTTTGTAAGTTTAATGTTTAATTTTCCTAGGACAGGAGCTTAAAAAGGAATTATTTGTTACTTGGACATTTTGGGGGGACACATCTAGGAGAAAAGGATACAACCTGTAACAAAGTCGAGGACAAGATATGGATAAGCAGTAATGAAAAATCCATCTTTTCTTTAATTTTGGTTGCTAAATTTGGTTTCACATTTCTGACAGCAGGGAAAAAAGATTTCTGGAAAACTGGACAACTTCCCTCTGATCCTAAAGGCTACCTACTCCTTTTTTAAGGCACAATTTGCAATCTAAATGTTGTTAAAAAAAAAAAAATCCATCACTAGTGCTTTTCCAAACAAAAGGTACACACTGATGAGCAGAAAATGCAAGCAATCTGATCGCAAACCATGGCATACACAGTGATTTCAGAAGGTGACAATTTGCCCCTCTGCCACACATACACATTGGTATATTCCTGCAAACATCCTTATACACTTACACAATTCATGTAGTCTGTGTTCAAACAAATTAGGTTGTTTAAAACTTTTTCTAATGCAGACAGACTACAAGCCTATAGCATAAAAAAACAACTGTAACATTTATAATATTGACCTTCATGTATAACATTTAAAATATTGACCTTCATGGGTTTGATTCAAAAATTCAAGAAATAGCCATGCAATCGTCCATGTAAAGGAAATCTTCTGTTTTGGCTGCTTAGAGATCTAAAGTCCACATAATTTACAGCCAAAACCAGGGAATTCTCCAGAACTTTGTTAGTTTCCAATGTATAATTAAACAATATGTGTGGGGGAAAAATGATTAAGTGTAGCTTCATGTGCTTCTTCTGTCTTGAAGATGAACAATACTCCAACATTACGCTGAGGCTGATAAAGTACTCCCCTATCTTCTCAAAACGGCAACTACTCTTTACAGGATAGCAATATGTACAATACTTTCGCAAAATACATCCTCCCCCCACAACCCATCTTTAAAAAAATTGTTCCACATAAAAGAATATGATGATAGAAAAAGACTTATATTTTCAAGAATATATATACCTTTGTAAGCTGGGCCAGAGTAATAGATGCAGAAGAGTCATCAATCTGTTCACAAAAAATTAAACACACATTCAAGTTCCACACTGAAAACATCTGAAAGTGATCAGTTAGCCCCCAATGTCACTTAATGTTTAAATACTGGGCATTTTCTTAGTTTTCTAAAGAATGTTATTTGTTTTAAGCCTGAAAGTGTAGCTCAACCTACTTCATCTTTCTCTACACATTTCATACCCAGTAACAAAGGTTCACAGTTGAAGGAGACTTAATTACAATTTTAAAACAGGGTAAAGAAAGTGTATCACACAGGAAATCTGTTCAGAGTGGTGACTAAATACTAAATAAGAGTCCCGTGTCTCTCAATGGTCTCTAAATTTGATAATGCTCAAGACAATGTACACTGGATGAGAGAAAAAGAAATCTTTCTAATCCTCCCCTATGCCATTATACAACATTATAAAAACAAGCAGCTCTTTAATGGCTCAGATAATTGCTTTAATAAATAACAGCTCCCACATAATTGCTACTTTTTTTCTCCTCTTTGAGCATGTACTGCTTAGTCTGAATAAGTTTGTTTATTCTTCTATATAAGGAGTAACAATAGCTCCTTGCCAAAGAAACCACAGCTTTATCAGGGCAAAGATGTTAAGGAGGGGGGAGAGAAATCTGAAGGTGCCCTGGGGAAAGGGTAAATAGCTATCACATATGATGGATTCTAATATTTGAAGAAAGTTAACCAAAGAGCAAGTATGTATGTATATATACATATATATATGCATGTGTGTGTATATATATATACACGAAGGATATGAGGGCTTTAAAAAGATGTTATTTTAAAATGTAACCTTCAAACATTTTTCATTTGATTCTCTAAAATGATTTTAATTAGCTAAAAAAAAGTGTATCTCAGTGTGTATTGCACACACGCACATACATATCTTTATCAAGACACCTTGAAGACGATTTCCCTATAGCTTCCTACTTAGCAAGTGGGTAGGTTATTTCACGTTATAAGCCTTTTTTCTCATGCATTATTGGTCAGAACTTTGGTCTAAAATGGAGAGAATGTAACAAGATGTTTAGATCAAAGGCAGTCTTCATTGGATATTTTTCCAAGAGTATTAAAAGCAGCATGATTCAAAACCTCAAATAGAAATGCAACCAGTTTCAGAATGAGTTCTTAGCCAAAGCTCACCACAGAAGGGACTCAATAAATGTAAAGAAAAATAATGTTGCCTAAATTTACATTACATCTTACAAATATCTAAGGGTTTTAAATTTGATGGGTATTATTACTCTGGTGTTTATTCAGATAAAAGAGTTTTTGCTTCACACTGAAGGGCTGTAAAGAGTTCATAATGTACGAATCCCACATTCCTAAAGCGTATCAACCACACAATCCACCCAGTTGCTCGGCTTTGAAATAGCATTCATTACCTTTAAGAACTAATCTCAAGGATAGCAGGAAAATGAAATGAAATATACTATCCTATTATACAGAATTCCAACCTATTCAATCTATTTTAAAAGGATTACATTTTATGTCAACCAGGAATTATCTGAGTTTAACTACCAAGGACTGAAAAACTTGCTGTCAACCCAATCAACTATACAATGTTTCTATCCAATGAAACAAATAGCCTTTAAAAATAGTTCATTACTATCTAAAATAGGAATGCTAATGATTCCTGAGAAAGCAAGCCATTATATTCTTACCATTGAAACAAAAATGTTTTAAAATATCTTTCTACTCTTAACACTAAAGATCTTTTTGTTTTTATGCTAGGTTGTTTTGTTGTTTTTTTTGTTTTTTTTTATTTTTAACTTTCTGCCACTATCATATATTTATTGAGTTGAAAGAGGTTTCACACATGCAACTGCACCTCAATCAAGTTTTCCCATCAAACTGCTAGAGCTCCTAAATATGTTATGATCTGCAAAGAAGTCAAATTTATACAAATTTAGAAAGGCATCCAATTTTGTTTTCTGTATATAGTAAGGTGAAAAGAAATGAGTGAAAAATGTTGACAAAGAATGGCTTTAAATGATTAGAAATTTGTATGTACTAAAATGTCAATATAGTGACTTCTCAGTAACATACTACCAAGATATTAATGTTAAGGAAAATCTACCACATTAAAAAAAAAACAAAAAAACAAAAAAAAAAAAAAACAAAAAAAAGGTCTTCACACAAAGTGACTTATGGGCACTATAATCATCATGAAAATGAACCCACCTCAGTGCATCTAATCAGGCGGTGGTATTTCTGGAAACAAGGACCTGAAACTTTTTATGCAAGTATACTTGTCTGAAATTAAAGGATCCTAAATGTAATTCTTATTTTGAGTCAGCAAGAACACCCAGCTTTGAAGGACTAACACAGAGGGATGACTAAATAAAACAAGGCTGGGGAATATAAAAACAACTATTTCTGATTACATTTGCCTTAAATTACCAAAAAAGTGTATAGGTTTACTAATGAGGATAAAAAAAAAAGTTGGTCCTGTACCTCTATTTATTTTTGCTTTTGTGAATGTGTACAATCCACATTAAGTTTCCTAAGATGAGCACAAATTATGCTTGATGAATATATTCTTTCTCATCCTAAATGTCAGCCAATGCACCCCAAGCAGATAAAGAATGGGGATAACAAGTTATCTAATATCTCCATTTCAGATAATTCTAGCTAAAAACTAAAACCATTTTAAAGTATTAAAAAAATAAATAAAAAGAAAAGAGAAGCCTAAATAAGCTTAAAATAAACTGCTTCTTATAAATGTAATACAGACATGCCAGGGAACACACAAGGCTAAAAGAATGTTAACTTTATTTATGAACATGTGATTTTGTGTTTATACACATGCTAATAAACAAAAAGGAAATAATTGTTTTCAAGAAATAAAGTTTCATCTGAATTAGTTTAAATACTATATAAAAATGTACTTTATACAAAACGTGTTACATTTACTACTACAGTCACCAGGAGAATCAATCTAATTTGTGCTAGCATTTGGATACATAAAAATCAGTTTTAAACCAATCACCAGCAAAACAGAAACTTGGACAGTTTTTACAGCATTATGCTTTAAAAAAAAAAAAAAAAAACCAAAAAAAACAAAAAACCCATATATCCAAAATGAAGGAAAAAAAAAAAAAAAAACCAACCCAAAACACTAAGACTTTTGATCTTTGAATCACTACATTTAGTTCCATCAGAACTAAAGGCCATATACTTTAGAGAACAAGTCCAAAGTTCAGATATTCTACGTTATCATGTTTAAGATCCAGAGATCCAAGGTTAGTGAAATGCCTCATATACAAAGATCAGTAGTACTTTGAAAGTATAAAATGAAATAGCAAGCAATACCCTTAAATTCTAAATGAAGATTTCAGACATCTTGCATTGTGTACAATATCAAGCCTGAGCAGTAAAATGTTTAGAGAACCATCAAGTTAACAGAACTCAATTAAGATAGACCTGTATTCCGGAACAGATGTTTCACTTCACAATTTAGGAATGCTGCTACCTTTTACTTAAGAGCTTAAAGTCAAAGAAGTGTCACACATAAGGTTAATCTGGGATTATAAAAATTAAGATGTTACCCTGGTCAAGAGGAGTTACTTTTGATAACCTACAGCTTTCAATAGCCTACGATTAATGCAGCATTTTAGTATCTTATGAAAAAGGGAAATATTTTCATTTGGACATTTGAACAAGCTAGATAGAAGTTGAAGACCTTGTATTAAATTTTAAAAACAATATACTCAACTGTATGAAATCATCAAAATCATTGAGACATTTATGTACTCATGGGGAGAAGGGTGTAGTTTTTACTTTATAATACACCATAAAGAACAGGAGCTCCAAATTGCCAAGTAAAGCAAGAATAAATAATAAAGCTGCATCAATGGTCTCTGGGAAGCTCTTTTCTACGTGTTTGAACTTAGAGAAAGCAGCAAACTTTAATGTAAGCTTTGCATGTTGCTAATGCATTTTTGAAAGCCATCAATCAGCCAGGGGGTGGGGGGAAACTAACAAAAACTAAGTGATACAACGTGAAAATGGCAAAATATACAACTCCAAACATTTTTTTATTGCAAGAAACAAAAAGCACACAACAGCCTGTACATACATACAAAATACTAACTATAGACAGACAGATGTAGAACATGTTATCATGTTCATTAGTGTAAAACCTATACGATCTAAAAAAGGATCATACATTACTGTACAACACAGTGTCATACAGGGAGAATTCTATTTTTAATATGAAACAGTATTATGGGCACAAACTTCCCATTTCTACAGAATAAGTGTGCAAATTATGCCACATATATCCATATTTGACTGAGCTGTCACCAAAATACATTTTATTTACAATATGTACTATGATCAGTTGGATATGAAGTACTAAAAATGATTTACTTCACTGCAACATTATAAAGGTAAAAGCAATGTGTAGAAAAAGTGTGAGATTGTGTTTTTACATACTGCTTTTGTAGTTCCCATCACTGGTTCAGTTCGACTTCTAAAAAAAAACAAAAAACAAAAACTCACATTAATTTTCACAAATTTTAAAACATTAGTATTTATGATTTTTTGTGCTAATAAACATTAATACATATTGCTAATCACATGTTTTTAGTAACACAATTTTCCTTTAGTACAAAGACTTAATCCTTACCACCTTTCAAAAGGTAAATTTGTGGTTTAAAAAATGTTTCCATACTTGGAAAATTCTCTAGTTTTTTAATAGAGTTACATAAAAATTTCCATACCTATTTTCTTAAAGCAAAACTACTGCTGTTGCCATTCGATTTGGATCCCTGAGAAACTGCTATCCTCCCAAATCTAATTTTCAAATCTGGGAAGACAGGTTAATAGTTATTTTCATTTTTAAAAAGTTTGAAAACAATGACGAAGGAGTGAGCAAGAATTCTACTCCCAGGAAGAAGCAACTTAGTCTGAGAATAGTATTTTAGTTAAAAAGAGTAAGTTAAATGATAATGCAGAATTGGACAATTTGATGTTTAAAATATACAAATAAATCCAAAAAGACATTTCTTTAACTCATACAGGAAAGTAAACAGGGGCTTAGTTGCTAAATATAACTTTTAACTCCTTAGCTTTAGTTTCAGGTTTATGTAGTTTTGCAAGTCCTGAGGTTAAAAAAATTGGGAGGGAGAGATTTCATTTTCTAGTATTTGCTGAACAAAGACACATTTTGAGGTAAATTTATTATAAACAAAATCCTATGTATTTTGAATTAACATGCAATTTCTGTTAAGAGGCAACTTATTTTGCCATGTACTTCAAATTATTCTTTTCCCAACCTAAAAAAAAAAAAAAAAAAAAATCCAGAGAAATGGGATGTTTGCGATTTTTTTTAAAAAGCATATGGTAAAAATGTAATTTCATAGTAGGTTATAGGATTAATTCTTAAAATCATCATCTTAATTTATAATTCTTGATATCATTTTCAGTTAAAAGTGCATACCACAAAGTTTACTTGATAATCACAAAAAGGTATTCAGCTTTTTAAAGCTGATACTATTCTGCAGTTATTACACAAGAGGACCTTCAAATTTCAAGATACAGAATGTAACTTTACAACTAACTAATGAGAAAAATCTTAGAACACTTGCCCATATGAGGTAAAACTCTAAGAAATGACTATTTTACCTTAATTCAAAAACACATTCCATTTCTTAGGACCAGCAAATTCCCTAATTTTTCTTTGACCCAAAGCAGAATTTGCCAAAATTTCAAACAAAGCTATGTAAATTCTCAGTAAAAACCACTACTCTTTAAATAGCCCAAATTGCTGCCTTATTCACATATTTTTAGTTCTGTTGTTGGTATTAAAGTTGCAAGAAAGCTGAGAAATTGAAGTTTTAATTGTACCCTTCTAGTGAATATAAGCTCTAGACTAGTCCTGAGAGAATGCTGTGTTCTTATTTCAATAATGGGCATTTACCATATGGTTAACAGTATTTAATTTTTAAAACCCTGTTAGTTGAACCTAGGTATTCATGAAACTGGACCTAGGACCCCCATCCCCAAACCCTGCAGATATTAAAATATGTGGATCCTAAGACTATTATATAAAATGGCATATATGAATACAATGTATGTAATCTTCCTGTACTACAAATAACTCACACAATGTAAATGCTATATAAACAATTATTATAATGTACTGTTTGAGGAGTAGACAAGAAGTCTGCACATGGTCAATAGAGAAGAAATCATTATGTGACCTATTATAGTAACTTCTTTTTCTAATCTTTTCAATCTGCAGTTATAGACACAGAATCCCAGGACATAGGTGCCAACTATATCATATCCCTGTTTTAGAGAAATCTGAGGTGCCAAACACTTTAGGTAAATTACCCAAAGTAACACAACTGGTAGCATAATGGAATAAACAAAGTCAAACCTAAGCCCGATTCTAGTGTTCTGCTCATGAATCCTACATATTCTATGGCCTCCTAACCAAAGTCTCTTATTGATAAGGAGCATAAATTAGCATTTCTAAATATTCTCAATGCTGCCAAAATATGTAATATTTATACCATACGTTCATTTTTGTGGTGAAGAAAACAGCAAAAAATTTCCCTAAGAATAGTTCTTATTTGTAAACTACTGACTAAGTCAACTGAACCAGGGGAAGAAATCAGAACAAATAAAAAGATATAAATAGGATCAAAAAGTTTAAAAAGGTCTATTTTGAGAAATACATGAAAATTTTAAAATACTTACATAACATATGTCTTGCTTGTAGATTTAACACCTCCTATGGGAATTCTTCTAACAATCACGGATGAATTCTTAGGAATTAGAGCATTATCATCAGTATATTCTGTAAATAAAGGAATAAAAGAGTCAAATTTCTATTTGGGGATTTGGGTAAGTACTCAAGAATTAGACAACTTCAACCAAATACAAATTTTGTGGGCAGTGAACATAGCCACAAAAGAGTGCTAATAACTGCATGTTCCTTTCATCATTTCTAATACTGTTAAATCAGATGTCCAAAGCCATGAGGGGGCTTCTGTTTGAAGGACACCAAATGGTGTCAGCAGGTGCTTAGATCTGGTACCTCTACTTTATGGAACTCCAAATCTCATTAAGACTAAGCCATTTCCTAGTGAATTTAGCTAGAAATGTTTAACATATATGGAAAAGCTTATTTAGAATGTAGATAGTCTGCCTCTTCCAGTCCCTAAAAATGAATTGAATATTCCAAACCATGTTTCTCATGGAGCTTATTACTGGAGTAGACAGAATATGCATTAAATTATGACATTATGAACATAATTTTTTTCTTTTTATATAATGAATAATTATAGATACAACTTTGGATAGAATGTTGATTTAAAGAAAGCCCCTCTAAGGAACCTACATTTGTAACTTTAAATATCGAAGCAGCTGGCTCTGGGGTAGAGGTCTGTAATAACAGCTACTCAGAAGGCTGAGACAGAAGGATCACCAAGTTCCAGCCCAGCCTGGACAACTTAGCTAGACCCTGTCTCAAAAAATAAAAAAGTAAAAAATAAATAAATATAAAGGGTTTGGTGATGTAGCTCAGTGGCAGAATTTGTTCAATCCCTAGTACCACAAAACAAAACAACAACAACAAAACACAACTGAGAAGTCAGCAAGGTACACAAAAAAGCTAGATGAAGAGTATTTTAGGCAGAGTGAAAAACGTGAAAAAAGGACACAGAAAGAACTGAAGAGCTGAGGAAACAAAAGAATGCCACAAAAAACAAATAGAAAGGTATGGATCATACACTGATTTATATTTGCTTTTAAGTACAAGGAAGTCACTGGAGGATTTTCAGTGAAGTGACTACAATTTATGTTGTAAAAGAAAACCATTCTGGACATGTGGCACGTGACTGTAATCCTACCTATTAGGGAGACTGAGGCAGGAGGATCTGAGACTCCATCTCAAAATAAAAAATAAAAATGGCTGGGGACTTAACTTAGTGGTTTAAACTCCAGTATGACAAAATAAATATATAAACAAACAAACAAATCAAGTTAATTTAAAAAAATAAAATTATGGCATCTATGTGAAGAATAAGCTATAAGGAAGAGTAGAAGTGGGGTGATTATTAATAAAGAGGCTGCTACACAGTGCAGGTAGAGAAAATGTGTCGGCAGAGAGAAATGGAGAGCAAGTGTGTTCCTGGGATAGAAATGACACAGCTGCCAATGGGTTGAATAATGGGAAGATGAAGGAGAAAGAAAGAGGCGTGAATTCCTAGGTTCCTAATTTTAGCAAATGGTGCCACTTTTTGAGAAAACTGAGAAAGAATGAATGGGTGCTATTCCTTTCTCCTTGGACTGTCTATAATTTACAGTAGTAAGAAACAAACAACTTAACTATGGTAACAAGATTCGCCAAGGCATCTTGGTAAACCAAAAAGAAAAAATAACTCATTAGAGATGCAAATATGTATCCATCTCTCTTAATCCCACAACCAGATATCAGGGTTCCCTTTTAATGGTATTAAGCTTATTTGCTTCACTTAAATAACAGCACAAAGTGGTTATCTCTCTTCCAATTATTTCAAGCTTATTACATGTGTGGACTTTTTAGGTTTTTAATGTATATCCAGCTTTATTATTTTTAGTCATAATGCTATTACTATTCCCTGTTATAAACTAAATTATTCAGGCAAGGGTTCTTATCAGTATATTTCAACTACTTGCTAATATCTCACAGGTACCCAATTAGAATGACGCAATCTCCCAGAATTAGGCATGCCAAAGACTATCATCATTATGCTGGGTAGCTTGTCACAATCCCAAATTCCAAGCAATTTGAGCCAGAAAAACTGGGAGTGGGAGGATGAGGGATTTTAATAACCTTAAAAAGTTAATTCTAAAACCAAAATATGTCAAATATCTGACTGGAAGTTTCTGAATTTGTAACAATTCTCAAATGTGTTCACACTAGCTTTCAAAGACAATTTGCTAATTTAATCTGCACAGTTCTATGGTAAATAATACTAAAAGGTCAAGTGCCCCACTGCCCTTCAAACAGATGTTCTGACCACTTTACCCGAATTACAATGGTTTTCTAACCCCCAAAGTATCTTACACTTAACTCCTTAACAAGTAGTCTTTTAGCTTCAAAGGACCTGCCAGCATAAGTTTTGACCCCAAAACATGAATGGCATGGATGGAATGAAAAATGAATTTGAGAAATGAAGAGATTCAGAAAGGGTCTAGAAATAAACAGGACACTTAAGTCTAAAATAAAATTCTGATCGAAGCATTTTAGTATTACCAGGATTTAAGGGTCCTAAACACATAACTATAAGGAATGTTTTGCAGAAACACAGCAGAAAATAAAATGATCCAGAGCTCAACATTCTTTCCAATGCAATTGCCTACACTATAAACATTTATTTTGCAACTTTACTGAACAGTGCTAAAACCAAGTGGCATTCTTATCCAACTGCCTTGCAACAATGGATACTATTTCTCACAACTCATGAAGCTGCTACCTCTACACTGCTATCAACGGTATCTCTTTACCCTTTAGTATGACAACTGCATGAAATCACATTTTGTCTCCTACTCTTTTTTCTTAACCAGCCTAACATTAACCTTTCTCCAGCAAAGTGTAGCTCACACAACAAATGAAATAAAACATGCTGCTGGGCAAAGGACTTTCCTGGATTTCAGGGTTTGGATTATGTATCATATATTTATTTTTCCAGGACTAGGGAAAAAAATAACAAAGTCACAAAACTCTCCAATTTTTGGACAAGTTTCCTTCAACCCTAAATTTCTCCAGTCTAAAATTTTGTTGCTTATAATTGCTAGGTAGACAAGATGGATTAAGCCTAGCCCCACATAACTCAAAATGGCAAAAATGAAAACTGCATTGTATGAGACAAAATTGCCTTAATATCCTCTAATTTCACCTCCATTGTCTTACCTCTCATAAATATGCATTAATATAGCAATATGGCCTAAAACTCTTAAAACCCATTTGTTTTGTGACCTACAACTACAGTGTTAAGGGATATGTCTGGTGGACTTCAAAAATGTATTTCTCATCTGTTCATGATGACCAACAATGTTCCCTTCTCCCTAAATAGAGGGGTATTACAGATAATTACAATTATTAAAGGGTATGACACTTGTTAAAAAAATAAGGGAGGCAGACAATATTTTTTTGCATATTATATGAGTAAATAAAGTTTTCCCTTAATGAATGATTTTTGAGTCATGATATGCCAGTACTGCTGTTCTTTAGCCAATTATACTTATGTCTGCACTGTAAATGGAAAAACTGGTCTTCTACATGACAAAACTTACTCTATCTACTAAACTAGAGGTGAGGTGGGAACCTCCCATTTCCAAATAAAAAAACCTCATGCCATACCTTAACCCAAATTTGGTTGATCAAAAACTACCCTAAGCATATTAGAATGTCACTCCCATTTCTTTGCATCCCGACGATAAAGCTCTGAAGACTGATCTACTTGAAAACTACACATCAGCATTATTACACTGAGAAAAAGAAACCAAAACAAGCTCAGATTCAGAGAAAGACTCCTGGGTCACATATTTACTCTTAAATTTCAAATATTATAAAATATCTCTAAAACGGAGAAAGAACTCAAAAAATTCTAATCAGTAGTTTACCTGTCCTCACACGACAGAAGCCCACTATTTTTCAGAGTCAGAGAAAGTCTAGCAAATACCACTTTAAAGAAATGTCAGTATTCTGCCTTACTGAATTGCTAAATTTTAAGAGTCATGATAAAGGGAGAGGTCATCTACTTAATTACAGTATTACAAATTCTGGAATTCACACAGAAGACAAGAGTGGTGACATCAGAACATTTCAAATTCCAAAAACAATTCCAACACTGATTAAAATCTTTAAAAATATTAAAGCAAGGATCCCTTCTCCACAACTCAGGCAACTCCAAAATAAGTAAATAAATAAATAAATGGGGGGGGGGGGCGCACCATTTGCTATTAAACTCCAAAATCGTTTCGTCTACTATGACCTCAACAAGAAAGAAACCTTGCCTAGGCTCTCCTCCCATTCTGATGAAAAGCAAGTTAGAAAATGCCACAAGGCAAGCACCCAAAAAACTTGGAGAACATGTGTCGCCCTTCTCTCGACCCACCCTCCCTATTTTTAAAAACACTGCGAAGAACCCGGATTTTCAACTTTTTGGATTGGCCCGTTACAGAAGACCCAAGCATGCAGAAATCAAACGGGGCAGTTAAACTCCAAGGTCGGCTGCTGCAACCCCTGGCTATCAATGAAAGTCGTACCAGAAGTATTAGAACGAACGAGAATGGCGGTTACTCTTCTGCCAGGCACCTTACGACCACTTATCCACCATCTCCACCCAGCAAATACCTGGCGCCCATGTGGCCCTTACCTTCTTTCGTCTGCGCGTTGGTGATCTGCAGGTCGCAGTCGGCAGCTTTCAGCTTCTCTCTCCCCATAATCTGCTTCTTTAAGTCGCAGAGGGAGATGTGGAGCCCATCAAAGGTGACGGTATCATAGTTGAGTTTAGAGGAAAATTTATAATGCACACAGGACATTGTGCCAAAGGATTCCTAAGGTTCAGCGAGGAGACGTGGACACTCTCAATATATGTATATTTATAAACGGAAGAGCAAAATATGTACACACACAAAACACTCAAAAGACACCGGAGGACCCTAAGGCCTCAGATTAAATACCCCCCAACCACAAGCAGGGGTTCGTGAGCACAATAATCCAGAACCCCCCCGGCACTCAGAATCGCTTCATGTGGGAGGAGGAGGACGAGGACCGGGCAGGGGGAATCGAGAATCCGCCAACGGGCACAGTGTCACCCGGCTGGGTCCCCCTCGCTCATGCTAAAGGCCGGCAGTGCAGTCAGTAGCGGTCAGTCCACACGTTAGAGTCCGGGTGCCCCCGCGGGGTCAGGGGTCCATGGCGCGGCCGCACCTCCCGGCTGGTCTCTCTCCGTGGATGGGGTGACCCAGGCCCCGGGAGAAGGTTGCGGGGAGAGGGCCTAGGCCGGAGTCCTCGAGCGGCCTCTCGCCTCCTGCGGGCTCCCGGACGACCGGCGTCAGCTTCCCCAGGCCCAGGCCCCCCCCACACACACACCCTGGCGCCTGCTCGCCGGCGGCCGCGAGCGGCCCGCGGCCTAGGCCGAGGCCGAGGGCGCGCGGTCGGCGGAGGAGAGGCCTTCCGCAGGCCGCCCCCGGCTCGAGCTCCGCCTCCCCCCGCCGCCGCCGCCGCCGCGACACAAAGCCGGCGCTGGGCCTCAGCGAGGCCTCGGAGCACTTCCTCACCACCCCGGGCCCCAGCCAGCGGCCGGGTGGCTTCGGCGGACCCCGGGGACACCGCCGAGGCTCCCTGACGCTTCCTCTCGCCGGATCCTTCGCGCTTCTCTCGCCTTTCGCTCCCGTCGCCTTTCGGCCCAGAACCGCGACAGTGAGCCCGGAAACGGCCGGGCGGCGGTGAGGGCTTCGCTGGCTCCCTTTTTGTTTTGCCCCCCTGCCGCTCTCGGGCCCTCACCCAGCGACGGCGACACCTCCAAGCCAGGCACTATGGCGGACGCGGCCTGGCTTCGGGCGAGCGACCCACTCCGGGGTCTCTAAGCAGGGATTGCACGGGCGGCGCGCGCGAGGCGGGGCCGGTGTGCGCGGATAGGCGGGCCGAGGGGCGGGGCCGTGGCGTCACAAAGCGCACCGGCCCGCCCACGTGACCCTGCGCTTTGTGACTCGGAGCGCGGAACCTGAACTAGCCGGAGAACGGGACAGACCATCTGCCGCCAAAGAGAGGGTGAGGCTGGGGCTCGGCGAGGACCCGCTCATGGGGCGGTTCCGGGAGGGGAGCTCACGTTGCAGCGGCTGCCCGGGTAGCTTCTGCTGCGGATTGGCGTGCCAAGGGGTGGCCTGCTACTTTCCCCTGCCCCACAGTCCCCAGCAACCCCGAAACTTCCCCAATTTAAATAAGCATTATTTTGCTATGCTGTAAACGAAGGTGGCTACGCAAGCACACTCCCTAACTTCCTTTTCGGACAAACTGGCTACCCTAAATTCTTCCGAAGCAGAATTTCCGGAGCAGCCTCTGCCTACAGTTGATAACGCAATTGAATGGGAGAAGTTATTGCACCTATAGCTGACGTGGTGTATGTTTACTTTTTAATTGTGTCCCTCAGATGCGAACAGGGATTTTAATCTTTATTTTTGCTGAATTCCCTGCCTTTAGAACAAAGGTAGTCAGTCAGGTACCACCATCAGCTCCAGCACCATTATAGATTTATTGGGCTCTTCCTGTGTGCTAGGCTCAGGGCTAACCGCGCAATAGCACCTCCAGGAACTGGAGCCAAGTTGTCTGGGTCGGCGTCCTGGTCCAGGGCTTCTAGATTCAACTCCTCTCTGCCTGACTTTCCTAGGCTGTAAAATGCTGTTAAAAATAGTTCTTGGTTTACTGAGTTGTTATGGATTAAGTGAATGAATACATTTCCGTGGTTTGAGGCCTTGCCTGGCATATGGTTCAATGTGTCTCAATAGAGGTGACTCAATAGATATCAATGTAACAACATTAAACCCTCGAAGTTGTTAATATTCCCATTATCTCCCATTGATAGACGAGAGAACTGAAGCAAACAGTCATGCACTTTCTGAATTTGTAGGAGAAATGTCTGCTCCTTTGGGGGTTCCTAGTCCCATTTTTAATTACAAATACCAAGAAGCCCCTCAGGGGTTTGGAATATTTTTTTTTTCTTACAACATGGGGAAGCTATTGCATCTATAAAATTCATAATACAATACAATTATTGTAATAAACTAATAATAACTATCATTTACAATGCATGTTCCTCAGTCTTCTCTGGATTTTACAGGTCTATGCTCAGAGAATTTGGGCAACTAAGAACAAATAAACATCATCCAATCAAGACGTAGCAGTTTCCCAAAGAACTTCCTGAATGTCACACCCCAAATTTGGGCTGAATTGATTTGTCAGAGAAACCTTCCTAAGGTCATCTTACTTAAATAGAATAGCCTTTGATTCATTTATTCTTTATTTTCTTCTTAGCATTCATGAGAATGATTCTTGAGAACATTCTACACTAGATACATTGAATAACTAGATACATTTTTTATGTGATCTATAGAAATGTCATAGCTGGTATGATACTCAGCTGGGTATGATCCATTCTGGCTACTCAGAAGGTAGAGGCAAGAGGATCATAAGTTGGAGGCTAGCCTCAGCAAATTTGAGGCAAGCACTCTACCAATTGAGCCCTAGCAAATTTGAGACCCTGTCTCAAGACTAAAAATTTTAAAAACTGGGGATTAATGTAGCTCAGTGGTAGAAGGTCCATGGATTCAATCCCCAATACCATAGGGCAGGTGGGAAGGAAGGGAGAAAAGAAAAGAAAATGAAAAAGAGAGAGAGAGAAAGAAATATCTTGACAATAAGATTTTGGCAAGCCGAGGATAGCCCCAGAGATACAAATACAACTTAACCACGTACATCAGTATTTTTCATAAGCAATGAGTTTCTCCCACCTTTATCTTTGATGATAAAATTTTCCTGCCAACTGGTCCACTTCAGGACAGCTGCTTTTCTTAAAAATCTGTGTGAATGAAAGGGAATGAATTATATCAAATGAAAGAAAAACTGGAAAAGAAAATGATAAATTATCCCTGTTAAAGTGGTGAATCCAAATTCTTTCACTACCTGGTCTTTAGCTAATCCCTTTATATCCAAAATGACTACTTGGATCAGTTGAAGGATAAGCGGGCCACACCCTCAGGACAGGGTAGAAGGGATAAAGACCCAACCAGAGAAACAAGTAGGTATCCTTGGAAAGAATGTAGTCAATACTATAATTTGATCACACCAGGCCGAGAGCCCTTTACCAACCATGGTTTACCTGAAAACTTACAGAGTATTCCTGATTGCATCAAACAGTCCCAAGTGCATTTATAACCACCATAAATATACTTGTGAGATTTAAGTTGATTCTCTTGGCTAATTTTTTTTTTTTTTTTTTTTTTTTTTTTTTTGTGGTAATGCTAGGAATCCAAAGTGGGGCCATACCTTCTAGGCAAGTGCTCTACCACTGAGCTATATCCAGTCCTCACTAGACTAATTGATGTTATATTTGATCTTCTTGAAATTCCTTTACTAATTTCAGTTTTGTAGTTCTCCTTCAGTAAGATGAAAATGTTCTCCGGGACATTTTTCCCCGTCTCCACTGATATTTTTAAAAGCCCTTGAAAAGTCTTTTTAAACTGTATCTACAATGAGAGAAGCATCCTTGTTTAAGATCCCAGGATTTCAAACTTGTCACTTTCAAACTCTCTGGATCCTCACATCAGAGACAGTTAGCAGATGCTCTACCTTATGTCTTGATGCCAAAACTTCAGTTTCAGAGAACAGAATTGGGAGACCCAAAAAACTCTGCCTGTTGGCTGTCCATTGGCGCAGTATCTAGGCTCAGGAGGTTAGAAGGAGGTCTACTTCAAGGAGGCTGTAATTACTGGGCACGGTGGTGCACGTCTGTAATCCCAGTGGCTCGGGAGGCTGAGGCAGAAGGATTGCAATACAAAGCCAGCCTCAGCAACTTAATGAGGACCTAAACAACTTCGTGAGACCCTGTCTCAAAATAAAAAAATTTAAAAAGGAGTTGGGAATGTGGTTCAGTAGTTAAGCACCCCTAAGTTCAATCCCTAGTACCAATAATAAAAAAAGAGCCCAGTGACTCAAGAGGCTGAGGCAGGAGGATCAAGTTCAAAGCCAGCCTCAGCAACTTAGTGAGGCCCTAAGCAACTCAGTGAGACCCTGTCTCTAAATTAAATACATAAAAGGGCTGGGGATGTGGCTCAATGGTTGGGTGCCCCTGAGTTCAATCCCTGGTGCTGAAAAAAAAAAAAAAAACAAAAATCAAAAAAGGGGCTGATATAACATTTCATTTAATCAATGGTGGTGATTTGAAGTCTGCTCGTGCCCTCAGCCCATACTTTCAAAAGCTGGATGCACCTCCTACATTGCCTAGTCTCTCCCCCTCCCCAAATGTTGATTGCCCTTATATTGCCTTTTATTGTATTTTTAATAATTCAGCCTACAAGATCTTCTGCATTTTTATGAAATAAAATCCACCCATCTCTTTCTTTCATGTTTTTTTTCCTTATATGTTTGGAAAACTAATTCCAGGTGCTGAACTCTCATCTGAGGCATTCATTTACCTACATTTCCTTGAAGTTTACGTTTTGCTTTATGAGTTTAAACTGTGTAATGCATTTGATTTTTTTAGTGTATTGAGTATATTATAGAACAAAGATAATTTTATTCTCTTTTAGTTGTAAACTATATTTGTTAATAAGGAAAAGCACACTACATATATATTTTGGTTTAATACAAGCTATATATATGTTTTATAAAGGGTGTTTCTGTGTGCTTACCACCTGGGTTAATGCACAAAATACTGTGAGCACCATTCCCCTCTCCAAAAACAAACAAACAAACAAATAGAAACAAAATTCTGAGTCCTTTGTCTTCTCATATCCTTAGAAATAGCCTGCATCCTGGCACCTTTCTTTTTGGTGTTTCCATGTATGCAAGTTAAAATCATTTTTTTAACTTTATGTGGATGGATGGATTCCTATTGCATGTCTTCTCATATGTCATATTTCTTTCATTTAACATTATACTTGTAAGAATCCATGTTGTGAGTAGTTGTTTGTTCATTTTCTAAACTATTTTGTTGTGGGAATATATCCTATCATTCTTGAGGTTTGGATATTAGGCATCTCCCAAAATCTCATTCAGGCATCTCCCAAAATCTCATTCGTGAGACAATGCAAGAAGGTTTAGAGTTGAAACAATTGGGATCTGAAAACCTTAGTCTAATCAGTGCATTAATCCCCTGATGGGATTAAGTGGGGGCTACTGTAGGCAGGGGTGTGGCTGGAGGAGGTGGGTCCCTGGGGGCATGCCTTTGGGGTTGATATTTTGTCTTTTTTGAACAGAGCTGTCTGCACCTGTGTGATGTCTGAAGCTGCTTCCCTCTGCAACTCTCTCCCACCTTGATGTTCTGCCTTGCTTCAAGTCCCCAGGAATGGGGCCAGCTGCCTGTGGACAGAGACCTCTGAAACTTGAGTCCCCAGATAAACTTGTTCTGTTTTTCGGTCACAGCTGCAAAAAAGCTGACTAAAACAATCAGAATTTACTAATTAACAATCATTACTTACTGTTGTAAATAGACATCCTTTTGGGCTCTTCAAATCTGACTCTGATGAACTCCGCTCTCGGGCATATTCTGCAAAAGTTCCTGTAGTTCAGAGACGTGCATTCTTGTGGGAATTTACTTAGGAGTACAATGCCAAGCTGTTTTCCAAAGCAACTGTACCCATTGATACTTCTGTAGTCAGGGCACTTCTAAGCTTGTCAACGCTTGGGATGGTCAGGCCTAGTTTTTTGTTGTTGTTGTTTGTTTGTTTTTACATATAACACAACAGTATTTATTTACTTATACATGCCAAGAGACAGACTCAATATTATATGAATTCCATTATACATTTATAATATAAACATGTCTTCTTCCTACAGTTTCCATATCATAGTTTTAGTGAGAGACAATTAAAATGCTATGCAACATGTCTCACATATAAAATGTCATTGTTATTCAGATCACGTATTCTTGTCTCCAAATTTTCGCCATGCTCTCAGAAGGCTTCCGAAAGTGGACCTTCACTTATCCGTAGATCCCAGGAGAGAAGCTCCAAAGGTTCTAGATTCCAGCTGGGTAGCAGCTCGCTGTCATGATTCTGCACGCTGTCATTTCAGGGCAGTACGTGTGGCCAATGACCGCCAAACACCTCCTGCTCACCCCAAAACCGCCATGACTCTTTCCAACAGAAGGATGGGTCGAGGACAGGCCTTGACTGAAGGGCGTCAGTGAAGTCACATTCTGTTCTTTCTCCCTGAGAAGTTCAGCATTGACCTCCTCCAGCCTCTCTGTTGTTAGGTCAAGTTCATCTGTTAAGGATATTCTAATGTCCATTTCTTCTAAAGTGACAAGGATGTTCTAATGTCCATTTCTTCTAGAGCACAGATTTGGGACTTATCTTGAATTCTCAGCTTCATCCACCTTCTCATCGAAGCACTCTGATGCTCTTAACTGCTGTCAATAGTTTTGTGCCTGTAAAAATTGCACCCTTGCGTACTGTTCAGCTTGCACTGTATTTTTCCCCCTGGGTCTTTGGAGGGTGAGTATTTCTTCTTCAAAATGCTTTTTCTATTCCCCCAGTTTTTTTGTATGTTGTTTTCATTCCTTTCCCAGATAGAACCTCCTGCCTCGGGGAATTGATTTTCTACATCTAGACATGCACATTGTGAAGATGAAGTTTCCAGTAGTTTCTTAAGATCATCCAACTTCTTTTCATAGCAAAGTTGAGTGCCCAGAATCTCCTGCACTGTTTCTCTCATTCTGTTCATGATAGAGCTGCTTCTGGGCTTCATTTCTTTCCTTGACAACCTCCATCGAATAATTTCTCAAGTCTAGGTCCACTATCCCAAGAGAACGTTCGAGTTGGTGCCTCCCTTTAACTTCTTTGGCATGTTGTTCTTGCCTTCCTCTTAACTCTTCCTGAACTTTTTTTCATAAAACTAATCAGCCTGTCTTTTGTTCTCTGCTTCTTTCAAGGCAGATCGTCAGACATGTGAATGAAGATACCTCCAGAAGATTCCAGACTCCGGCTCTCAAGTCACCCCAGCCACTGGCTCTTCCAGCTAAGTTTTTAGTGTGGGGCAGAGAAAAGCCATTACCACTTTGCCCTGCTGGAACTCATCAGAACAGTGTCCAGAAGATAGTAGGTGCTCAGTGAACATGTGTTGAATGAATGGATGAGATGTCTTCTATGCTCGTGAGACGTAATCATCAGCAGGCTGTGAGCAGAATCCAGTCCAGCTGCATGGCCATGATCCCCGATGCCGATTCCTGTGCACACACACTCCTGCTGAGTCTGTCCTCCTGGGCCAGGCAGCTGCAGGGCATCTGTAAACACCTTTGAAACTGGAGTTCTGAGATGAAACTCAGTTCACTGCTTCTTCTGGTGGGTGGGGGTCTGCACAAGCTGCAGGCCTGGAGAAGTGTTGCAGCTCTCAAGTCCAAGAACAGACTCCACTGAACTCCACGGAGCAGGATTTATGGTGGAACAGGAACGGAATTCTTGCACTGCAATATGGGACGCTGCAGCAGGTTTTCTTCTTAGGCCTAGTTCTTGTCAATTGATTCAGAAAGTAAAGGTTTCTCACTGTTTTAACACAAACTTCCTTGATTTTGCAAAAGCCGAGCCCATCTTCATTGGTTATTTGGGTTTTCTTTTATATAAGACCCCTATTTGCACCCTTTGCCCATTTTCCTTTTCTTTTCTTTTCTTTTTTTTTTTTTTTTTTGCAGTGCTGGGGATTGAACCCAGGGCCTTGTGCTTGAGAGGCAAACACTCTACCAACTGAGCTATATCCCCAGCTCACTGTCCATTTTTCTATTGAGATGTTATAGGAAAAATCTGTATAGAGTCCGCTCCATATCCAAGGGCTCTGAATCCATGAATTCAACCAACTCCGATTGAAATTATTGGGAGAAGCATTACACATGAGCTACACCTGTGCTCAACTCCGCACTTGCTATCATTCCCTAAACAATACAGTATAACAACTAGCCACCCAATGCTTACTTTGTATTAAGTATGACAAGTTACCTAGAGACGATTTAAAGGAAAGAGGAGGATATGTGTAAGGCATACACTGTCTTATGTAAGGGCCTGGAGCATCCTCGGATTTTGATATCTGTGGAGAGCCCTGGATCCAGTCCCCTGTCCATACCCAGGAACGACTGTGTTCTGGGTGTCTGTCCCTTGGCAATTGTGTGTTGCGAATACATTTTCCAATACTCTGGATTTTCTTCAACTCTCTTTATGTTCACTTTTAAGGAAATCAATTAACTTTGTTTTCCAGAGTTAGTTCCAGGCTTGCAGAAACATGGAGTGGCAAGTTCAAGGTTCCTGTGTCCCCTTCCTGCCTCATATAGTCTCCACTATCCTTAACATTTTGTGGGGTATAGTCTTTAGAAGTGATGACTTGATGAGCCAGTATCAATACATTATTATCAGCCAAAGTCCATAGTTACGCAACAATTCATTCTTTGTGTTGTACCTGTATTTGTCTGTTTTGGGGTGTGTGAGGGGATTGAACTCAAGGCCTCACAGATGTTGAATATGCACTCTCTCTCTCTCTCTTTCTTTCTTTCTTTTTTTTTTTTTGGTACCAGGGATTGAACCCAGGGGCACTTAACCACTGAGCCACATCCCTAGCCCTTTTTATATTTTATTTTTTGAGACAAGGTCTTCCTAAGCTGCTTAGGGCCTCACTAAATTGCTGAGGCTGGCTTTGAACTTGATCCTCCTGCCTCAGCCTCCTGAACCGCTGTGATTACAGGTGTGTGACACCATACCCAGTCTTCTACGGGTTTGACAAATATATGGTGACACAGTCCACCGTCACAGCCCCCAGAGTCTCCTATGCCCTGCCCGTTTGTCCCTCCTTGCCTCGCCCCTACACTCAGACTCCTGGCATCCGCTGGTCTTGCAGCCTGCACGCCTTTGCCTTTTCTAGAACTTCCTGCATTTGGGATCATACGGTAGATAAGCTTTTCAGATGGGAACATTGCCTTGCTATTTTTTTTTTTTAATTTGTGATAATTTCACATTGATAGAAAAATTACAAGAATAACACAAGTGCTGTTATTTAGCCTCTCTGCAGATTCACCCAGTATTAATATTTTGCCCCGTTCCTTTTATCATCTGTCCTTTCTTTGTCTGTCTGTCTCAATGTGTCTCTTCTGAACCACGTGAGAGGATTTTCAAGACTTCAGGTTCCTTTATCTCTAAAAATATTCATGTATAGTTCTGGAGAACAAAGACGGTCTCTTACAAAACTGCCTTAAATTTATCAAAACAGAAAATGTAACACTGATACCCAGCAATTGTCTCGTCCATGGTTCAGATTCAGATTTGGCTGCCTGCTCAGGTCATTCATTTTTTTCCGGTCTTTGGTCCAATCCTGGATCACATAGAAATTAGTTGTCATGTCTCCTAAGTCTCCTTTAATCTGAAACAGTTTTGTAGCCCCTCCGGGTCTTTTTTTTTTTTTTTTTTTTTTTTCGTACTGGGAAGTGAACCCCAGGGGTGCTTAACCATCGAGCCACATCCCCAGCCCTTTTTATTTTTTATTCAGAGAAAGGGTCTTGCTAAGTTGCTGAGGCTGGCCTTGAACTTGCAATCCTCCAGCCTCAGCCTCCCCCACCACTGGCAACTCAGGCGTGTGCCACCACACCGACCCTTCTTTGTCTTTTGATAGTTTTGAAAAGCCTAGGATAATTCATTTGTCTTTGGTCCCTCAATTTGGGTTCCTTTAAAGTTTCCTCAGCACTTTACTCAGGCTATGCAGTTTTGGTGGGAAAAAAAAAAAAAAAAAAAAAAAACACCATAGAATTGATGTGTCCTTCTTGGGACACCATTCTGGTGGGAAGCATGTGATAGTTGCCCATTCTTGGGAATGTTATTTTAAATTATTATTATTATAGTTTTCATAGTGCTGGGGATGGAACCCAGGACCTTGCATATGCTAGGCAAGTGCTCTACCACTGAGCTACCCACCCCGGCCCTGATTTTTTTTTAAATAAAGTTATATTTTCTAGCTTTATCCACTAGGAGTATTCATTTTCCCTTTGTAGTTAATAAGAAATCTGTGGGGGATTCTTTGAGACTGTGAATATCTTGTTCCTTATCAAAATTTTACCCTCTAGTTTTTGCATCCAATGAAGATTCCTACCTGAACCAATGATGACACAGACATTTGCAAAATTGTGATTTTCGAAGATCATCAACCCTTCTTAATTTTTCAGTTGTTAGTCTAGACTTTTTTTTCTTTTGAGTGCTGGGGATTAAATCCAGGGCCTTGCATATGCTAAGCAAGGTATCTTACCACTACATCCCCAGCCCCAGTCGAGATACAGTTTGGTGAATAGAAATTTACAAATAAATACTGTCATATTTAACAGACATTCCTATAGGTTGATGTATTTTATGTACTGTTTCAAAATCCCTCCCCTGAGCTGGGTGCAGTGGCTCATACTTGTCACCTGAGCAACTCAGGAAGGCTGAGGCAGGAGGATGGCAAGTTCAAGACCAGTCTCAGCAATTTAGCGAGGCCCTAGGTAACTTAGTGAGACTCTGTCTTGAAATGAAAAATAAAAAGGGCTGGGGTTGTGGCTCAGTAAAGTGACCCTGGGTTCAATTCCCTGTATAAAACAAAGCAAAACAAAACCAAAAAACCAAAAACAAAATTAAAAACAACCCTCCCCCAAACAGATGTCATAGAATAGTCTACCATCTTCTAAAACTGTTTAGCTTGCCTTTCACATTTCATTCTTTTACGTGTGTGAACTGATTTTTGTGTTGTGAAGTAGGGTTCTATTTCATTTTATTGCCCACGTATGAATGCCCAATGTGTCTGATAAGTCTGCTATTTTCTCATTGATATTTTCCTCAAAGTAGTTAGCAGACTGTTTTGTTTTGCATTGAAACCATGATAGTTCACTAAAAGTCACTTAAAAGCTAACCCATACAAATCTAGCAAAAGCACCAATTTTGGAATTTCATGTTGATTTTGTCATTCTAGATTAGGGATCTACAAACTCCGGCTCATGGTCCAAATCCAGTCTACCATCTGTCTTTGTATGACTCTTGAGCTAAGAAGGATTTTTTTTCTTTTTTTTAAAAGGATGAAATTTTAAAAAAAAAATCACAAAGGAATATTTAATAGTATGAGCAAAATTTACTACTTTCCCCTTTAAAGTTTCCTGATCCCTTTTCTAGATTATTCTTCTTCAATTTCATGTTAATAAATGGCTGAGTGAATTTATGACATTTAACAAAATTTTATGTTTTCCAACTATGTTTTATGGTGATTTATGTCAGACAAAATGGTTTTAATTTCAATGGATTTTTTCAACATTTTATAGAAGACTACTTTTTGATTTTCCTTCTTAGCATTTTAAAGAATGTTCCATTTGTTGAAAACCAGTCATATATTAAGTCATCAGATGAACAGATTTTTTTTTTGAAAATTGATGTGAACAATCCTTTGTTTCCCCATGATTCATTTATTAATTCAACACTTATCCAGTTAGCAAAATTAAAAAGTTGGACGATACCGTGTAGAGATCAGAGAAATCCCGCTGACTTTGCTGGTGGGTGGATATTGGAGCAATCACTTAGGGAATTGACTTGGAATTAGCAAACTTGAGCATTCCCACAGCCTGGGAATCAGCAGTTCCACTCTTGGTTATATGTTCATGGTGAACTCAATTCCTTGCCCAAGAATTCCACGGAAATTTTCTTTGTAGTAGCAAAAGCCTGAAACAAACACAAAGCTATCAGAAGGAGAATGGGTAAATATATTATGGTCTATCCGTATGCACACCAGCCAGGAGAAATAACATACAGCTACATGCACCAACTTGGTAGTGGATCATTTTTAGCTTCTTTGAGTTAGAAAAGCAAGTTTCAGGAGATGACATCCTGTAAAATATCCTTATGAATTTCGAAGACGTATGAAATTCAGTAATACGTTATTTAATTAGGCATACATACTTAACACGTCTTTAAGGAGGGGAGGGTGGGGTGGGGTTGTGGCTCAGTGGTAGAGCACTTGCCTACTGTGTGAGGCACCAGGTTCGATCCTCAGCACCGCATATAAATAAAGTAAGGGTATTGTTTCCATCTACAACTAAAAACCTTAAAAAAAAAAAAAAAAATAGAGAGAGGACTGGAAAACACAAAATTCAAGACAACGATTACCTTTGACATGGAATGAGGAGCTGCCGGGAAGCCCAGAGATGCTGGTGACTGTGTTGCTGGTTGGGTGAGGAGGTTTAAAGGTATTCGTCATTTTACTGAAAATAAACGAAGAACGACTATTAAACTAAATGGAAGCCCCAGGCAGAGTAACACTGACAAGTGTCATGACGTCAGAAATGTGATTAATCTGTTGATGTGACCCTGAGTTTCCATTTCTCCCTCTCTTTTGACTGTAGCAGAGAACCTTACAAATATTCAGACAGGAAAATATTGCCTGTTTTCAAGAAATAAAAGTTAGGCTAGTTTCTTAAGTCTAGGGAAGATTAGATTCATCTGATTTATTTATTTATTTATTTTTCTTTTTTTGCGGCTGGGGATTGAACCCAGGGCCTCATGCTTGACAGGTAAGCGTTCTACCAACTGAGCTAGATCCCCTGCCCCAGATTCATCTAATTGATTGTTTCAGATTAAACTATTCAGGTGCTGTTTTTGCACTTAAGGTCATAAACATGGTTAAAGCTCTTTTTTTTTTTTTTTTTTTTGCTTATATTTTGATAATTTACTTCTAGTTTTCTTGTGCTGAGATGAGAGAGAGGTCTTGGCTATCAGCCTCCGGATGATGTTGGAGACCAGGAAGGAGAACACATCACCAGGGACCTCACATTACCCAGTGTCTCCTAAATTTGCCCCACCCTGTAAAAGTGGGACTCGGAGACTAGGAATGGTCTGGAGAGGCGGGCCTTGTAAAGGTGTCTGGTGTGGGGGCCATACAGATGGTGTCACACTTTCTTGCTCAAGCGAGGAATTTAAGGGTCCTAGGTGAAGGATGGAAATGTTATTCTGTCAGTGCTGAACTGAGACAAAGTGAGGAAACGTGAAGAAGTTTCTTTTCTTTCTCTCTTTCTTTTCTGTTTTTGTATTGTAGATTTAACCCAGGGATGCTCTACCACTGAGCTACATCCCCAGCCTTTTTAAATTTTTTTTTTTTAATTTTGAGACAGGGTCTTGCTAAGTTGCTGAGGCCAGCCTCAAACTCGCGATCCTCCTGCCTCAACCTCCTGAGTTGCTGGGATTACAGGCATGCATCTCTTTTCTCTGAGTGGACGGGACCTGTTCATTCGTTCCCCCAAATATGAAATGATGTGATGAGTGCCCGGGTGTGCTGGGTAATCAGTGGTTATCAAGTCAGAGCCCTTGCGTGAAGGGGGTTTACAATCGGTAAGGAAAGCCAAGAAATTTTAAAGTCTGGGCTTGAATTTTGGCTCCAACATTTGCTGTGCAACCTTGGAAAAGTTACTTAACTTTTCTGATCCTTCGTTCACTCCAGGGTCTGCTTCTTGGGCCCTGTGTAGCTATAGTCACATGTGCGTGGTTTAACAACTCTGCCGTCACCATCTTGACACACTTGATGTTATTGAACTGCACACTTAAAAATGCTTGAGACGATAGATTTTACATTGGGTGTAAAAAACAACATTAAGATGAAGTTTAAAAAAGACAAAAAAAAAAAAAAGAGTCTCCTACGTAAAGCGTTCTTGAAATGGCTTAATGACTGTCCAGGTATACAAGCACCATGTAAATGTTGTCAGGGAAATTCAAGTGTCCAGGGCCGGTGACCTTCCTTTGAAGTATTTCCACTTGGATAAACACAGTCACCAAACATCAATGGCTCTTCTTTGCAGGCGTCACACCTGTGCCAAGCACTTTGATCACGTTTATGCCTTAAAACCTCCCAAGGATCCGGTGAATGTGTCCCAGTGTTATCCCTGTTTTATAAATGAGGCAGCGAGGTTCAGAGAGGTTAAGTCACAGGCTTGAGGTCACACAGAAGCCATGCTGTAAAGCAAGGTGTGCGTGGCTGGGAGGAGCAGCCTCCTAATCACTGACTCCATTTCACTGCCTCCCATTGGAGCACGCGGCCAAGGCATCTAATGGAGGGGTCCGGAGAAGGGATGTCCCCATCCGGAGACCCAGCAGCAGCCCTGGCCCTCTGCCAACAGACCTGCACCTCCTCTGTTGTCTTGGGCCTCGCTTCCTATCTGGTCTCCCTTCTAGCTTGACCTCCCAGAGGGCACTCTCCGTGGGCCTGGTCTCGGGCTTCTGCGAGGCACCGGCAGGAGGGCGTAATTATCCGTGGAGCCCTGCCTGAAATGACTCTTGATAAGTGGCTCCTCCTGGCTTCTCCAAACGGGGTAGATGAAAGAGAAGCAGCGGCCTTGACTCTGGCGTCACGCTCCACCGTGTCCCCGGAAGACGTGCAGGTGGGGAAGGTCACCTCTTGGACTCTGTGCATGACAGGCAGCTCCTGAGAACATCTGCCCGTCCACCCCTGTCCCCCTCTGTGTCTGAGATGGCTGATCCCACGGCCCGGTGACCCTAGTGACCCTGGTGACCTGTTACATCCTTAACGTGCCCCCCACCCCCCCCCGTTCCCTGGTTCCACCCCCACCCATTCAACCAACTGCAGATTGAATATTTGGAAAAGTTGTGTCTGCCCTGAACGGTCCAGAAGGGTTCTTGAAGTGACGCTCTAAACCACAGACTGCGCTGTTCTTTACCGAGCACCTAGATGGTAAGAGAGGTCACAAGTCACCTAGAGATGGAGTAGCCCTCTGAGGGAGGAAGCTAGTAGGTCAACAGGCAAATATCCGGAACGGATCCCCCGTGGATACCGAGGGTGACTGTCCCATCCCTCCTTAGGATGGCCCTGGGAGAGGGGTCTGCTCCTTCTCCCTGTTTTGCGGAGGAGGCCCACAGAGGCTCAGGGAAGCCACTTCCGTGTTATACATCCCAGAGATGGGCCCAAGGTCCCAGGTGGTGTCCGGCACACCTGTGCCCAACTCTTTCCCTCCCAGTGTGGGAGAGACACAATAAACTTCTAGACAGGCAAAGGAAAGACGGTATCGGTAGATAGTAGACGAGGAAAGCCAACAGGGTGGTAAGATGGGGAGCGAGGGGGACAGCAAGCAAGGGTGATTTAACGTTGGATTTTGGGGAAATGGACCTCTACGAGAGGTCATGTTTGAATTGACATTTGAATGGCAAGAGTTAGCCACGTGATGTTCTAGGGCAAGAACTTTCTGGGTAGGGTGAACAGCAAGTGCAAAGGTCCTGAGGTATGATCAAGGGAAAGAGAAAAGGCCAGTGTGGCTCATGGGTAGTGGAGACGGGGAGAGGGCCTAGGCTGGAAGATAAGAAGGGGCGAGATCATGTAGGATCAGAAAGCCATAGGATCAAAATTTGAGACAAGGTCCAACATGGGTATTTCCTATTTAATGTCTGAGTATGGCTGGTACCAGTGGTTGCTCAGACCTCCAAGTTACAGCTGAACTGTAATGACCTTCGGGAGCATCCTGGGAGGCTCCAGGAACTTGCAGGGGCCCACAATAGCGTAGGGGTGGAGTAGTATTTACATCACGGTCCACGGCATCTTTGCCAGCAGTCACGTGACCCGGTGGGGACGGATGATCCCAAGGACAGCTGCCCCGCCTCCTGTACTGGTGGAGCCTGTTCCACCTGCCGTGCAGGCTGGTGACAGCTCCGTCAGGAAGGGGTCAGAGGTGACTCTAACGTAGGAATCTAGGACCGCAGCTTGGGCGAGGGCCCAGAGGGCTTGGAGGGAGCGAGTCCTCCTAGGGGGTCAGGAGAAGGGAGAGGAGCAGAGGGAGCGCTGCGTTTCAGCACCGACTCCGCCAGGCGCGGAGCAGTGTCCCAACACAGGAGCCGGAGATGCAGCTCCAGCAAGTCTCTGGGGGATTCCCAGGTGGTTCTCAGGCACAGCCAGGATTAAAAAAAAGAAAACCCAAAACCCACCGTAGGCGGCACAGGGTTCAGTGCATGCAGCAGGCACCCCAGAGCCAAGGTTCCAATCCCAGACCCACCCGGAGCTCCGCAAGAGCGGCTGAGAAGTCAGTCAACTCTCTGTGGCCCCAGGGTCCTCCCTGTCACACGGAGCTGGTGGTGACGGGACCTCATTCGTAGGCGGGGCAGGAAACGGAGCCCCTGAGCCGCAGAACCCAGAACCCGTACCGTGTGCGCCCCGCCCAAGCACCAGCCATTGCTGTGCGCACGTGGAACTTCAGCCACCTCTGCAAGGGAAGCGCCCCTGTTTTCCAGGCCGAGAACTGAAGCGATCCAGCCAAGGTCACACCGGAAGTATTTTATTTGCCAACACACACACACACACACACACACACACACACACACACACACACACACACACACACGAAAAGACCAAACAAGCCAGGCGCTGGTGGCGCACACCTGTAATCCCCCCGGCTCAGGAGGCTGAGGCAGGAGGATCGCGAGTTCAAAGCCAGCCTCCGCAACTTAGCAAGGCCCTAAGCAACTCAGAGAGAACCCATCTCTAAATAAAATCTAAAAAGGACTGGGGATGGGGATGTGGCTCGGTGGTTTAGCACCCCTGGGTTCAATCCCCGGTACCCCCAGACCCCTGAAAAAAAAAAAAAAAATGACCCAACAACACATTCCATCCCTCAATGTTCAAATCATCTGGGGTCAGATGGCTTCAGGCGACCCAATGGCAACACTGTCAGGCAAATTTTGCTCCCAGCCACACTGACTGACTCCGCCCAGATCCACCCTGGGCAGGGCTCAGGTAACTACTGTCAACTCTGGACAAAAAGGTAGAAACGACCCCCGAAGGTGGTGGGACAGGCGGTTGCTGGAGTTGTCTCTGGGAAGAAGGGAGGGACTGTCCTGGGTGAATGTCCCCTGTTTGATGGCAAAGCAGTTAGTGCCAAGGGGCAGAGGTGGGTCCACGCTGCTAGAAGACCTGGTCTTCCTGGCCGGAAGAACCAGAGGTCAGGTTGCACACAAACACAGCCTCTGGAAAATGAGGGGCTAGATCCTGGAAAGGAAGGACCCCGAGAAGGGGAGCCCCCAGCTCCATATGTGAACTCTGCCCACGTCTCCAGGGAACCCATGCACCCAGAACTGCCAAGGCTAAACAAACCCAACCGATAATTCCCGGCTGCCCACAGGGGAGTCTTTGTTCAGTTAACTGCTTAAAAAAACAAAAAAGAAAAAGGAAAAAAAAAAAAAAAAAAAAAAAAAAAACAACTGAGACCAGTTTAGTTCTGATATGGAAATGTGTCCAAAAGAGATACGTAGAGAAAAGCACAGTAAAAACCACGGTGTAATATGCTGTCTAAATGAAGTACCCAGCCTTATGTATATATAAAAACTATTTACATACATGCTCACACACAAATATGTATATATACTCAGAAATACTTAGAATTTTTTTGTTTTGATACTGGATATTGAACTCAGAGGCGCTTCACCATTGAGCCACATCGCCAGCCCTTTTGAGGTTTTATTTTGAGACAGGGTCTTGCTAAGTTGCTTGGGGCCTTGCTAAATTGCTGAGGCTGGCCTTGAACTTGCAATCTCCAGCCTGGGCCTCCCAGAATTCCTGGGATTAGAGGCAAGCACCACCACGCCCAGCTCCCTCCCTCCATGCCTTCCCCTCCATCTCTCCCTCCTTCCCTCCTTGTTTGCTGAGCTGGGGATTGAACCCGCTAAGCTACATCCCCAGGTTTTTTATTTTTTATTTTGAGTCAAGTTCTTGCTAAGTTGCTGAGGCTGGCCTCAAACCTAAGCTTCTCCTCCCTCAGTCTCCCGAGTAGCTTGGATTGCCGGCCTGTGCCATCACGCCTGACTCTTCGTTCCTTTTTGTTGCGGAGTGATCTACCCTTGCGTGGATGCCACACGATTTGTTTATTGCTCACCTGATGTCATTTGGGTTATCTCTTGTTCTGGCAGTTGGGAAGGGCACTGCTGTACAATTTGCATATAGGATTCCCTATGAACTTAAGTTTCCATTTTTCTTTGGCACATACCCTTAGAGTAAATATATATTTAACGTCACACAAAAAAATATCTGTGAAGCCATTTTCCCCAGTGACTTCCTTTTGCTATTCCATCAGCAATGCTACAGTTTGGATCTGAAATATCCCCCAAAGACCCATGTGTACAGGCTTGGTCCCCAGCCTGTGTGCTATTTCAAGGTGGTAGAACTTTAAGAAGTGGGACTTAGTGGGAGGAAAGAAGGTCGCTGGGGGCATGCCATTGAAGGGGGTCTTGGAACCCCTGACCCCTTCCTCTCTCTTTTTGCTTACCAGCCACCATGAGATGAACTGGCACTTATTCCCGCCATGATAGGCCCAGAACAACAGTGGATGGAAACTTCTGAAGCCATGAGCCAAAATAAATTTTTCTTGCTTTTAAGTTGATTCTCTCAGGCATTTTGTCACAGTGACGGAAAGTTAACTAATACAAGCAATATATGAGACTTCCAGTTGGTCCACATCTTTGTCAGAACTTGGTCTTGTGAGTTTGTTTTTTCTTTTAAGGCATTCTAGCATGTATGTAAGGTGATCTCACTGTGGTCTTAGCATAAATTTTCCTAATAGTTAATAATGTTGAACATAGTTTCTTTTATGTTTGTGGTATAAGGGATCACATCCATCTATTAGTGTGTGCGTTATTTCTATGTTTTCTTCTGGCAGATTTATAGTTTTACTTTTCATGTTTACACCCATGATTCATTTTCAGTTGGTTGCTTGGGATTGTGGGGTTCCATGATAGGAGGCAGAAACCCACTGGTTGAAAAGTCAATTCTTTCTTCAGTGGATAGGCTTGGCGCCCTTGCAAACTCAATTAGCTGTAAATATAGGGCTTATTTCTGAGCTATTGCATCTATTCCATGGATCTATGACTTTCTCTTCAAGCCAGCACAGTGTCTTGATTTCTGTGGCTTACTAGTAAGTCTAAAAATCAGCCAGAGTTCTTTTTTAAGATTGTTTTGCCAATTTGGGGCCCTGTGTTTTTCAAACTGGGTTGTGTTCTTATCATTAAGTTCCTAGAGTTCTTTGTATTTTTATAGCTTGAAGAAGTGTTTTGCAAATATACTCTCTTAATCGGGGGGCTTGTCTTTTAATTTCTCTACCAGTGTCTTCCAAAAGGCATACATTTTAAATTTTGATGAAGTTCAATCGATTACAATTTTCTCTTATGGATTAGAAAAGAAATTAAGAAATTTTTGCCTAGATAACTCACGGTAACAAAGACTTCCTCCTGTGTTTTCTTCTAGAAGTTTCATAGTTTAAGGTTTTACATTGAGGCCTATGTTCCCTTTGAGTTAATTTTTGGGGGGCCGGGTATGAGGATTGAACCCAGGAATGCTTTACCACTGAGCAACATCCCCAGCCCCTTTTATATTTTATTTAGAGACAGGGTCTTGCTAAATTGCTTAGGGCCTCGCTAAGTTGCTGAGGCTGGCTTAGAACTTGTGATCCTCCAGCCTCAGCCGCCCGAGCGGTTGGGAATACAGGCGTGTGTCACTGCACCTGGCTTGAGTTAATTTCTGATTATGGGTCCAAACTTACCACTCTGACTCCTTTGCATGGATCTGTGGTTTTCTCGGCACCACTTGCTCAGGGCTGCCGTCCTTCCTTGAATGCCTTTTCACTTGTGTTGAGAGTCATTGACTTTACACAGGTACTTTTTGCTTGTTCTTATTTTGAATAAAATATTTATATTCAAATAATTTTTTTAATATAAAACTTCCTAAAATATGTATGTTCAAGTTAAATAATAATTATAAAGAGTACCATGCAGCTCAGTTTTCAATCACAGTCTCTTATTCTTCTCTTCTAGTGTATCCACCATTTTGATTTTGTAATGCGAATTTCCCTGCTCATATTTAAAAATTTACCACGTACGTGCCTTTTTCCTTTTCTATGCTGGGGATTGAACCCAGGGGTGCTTTACCACTGAGCTACATCCCCAGTCCTTTTTGATTTTTATTTTTGAGACAGGGTCTCCCTAAGTTAGGACCTCGCTCAATTGCTGAGGCTGGCCTTGAAACTGAGATCCTCCTCCCTCAGCCTCCTGAGTTGCTGGACTGCCGGGTATATGCCACCACACCTGGCTCTACGTATCTGTAAACAACGGTTTATTTTTGACAGTTTTTGAACATTTTATGAATGGAGTCATGCCGAATACCTTCTTTAAAACATTTTTTAATTGTGGTAAAATACACTCTCCATAAAAATTACCCTCATAACCATTTTCAAGTGTGTAGCTCAGTGCTATTAAGTACATTCCCAGTGTTGGGCAAACGTCACCATCTCCTGTCTTCACGATTCCTTTTTTTTTGTCTTGCACCCCTGAAACTCTGTACCCATTAAATAATAATGGCCCATTTCTCTCCCCCTGGATGTATCCCTTTGCATTTCGCTGCTTCTGTTCAGTAGCACGTGTGACCTTGGACATGTGATCTACACTCACGAACGTGTAGCTCATTCACTTGCGTAGTTATATAGCAGCACCTCTCAAGGTCAGAGCATGCAAGAGGTCAGAGTTATTCCCAGAGTACCCAGTGCCTATCTATGCAGAACTCATCATACCAAGCAGTTGTTTGCCTTCTTTTTAATCTTCTCTATCTCATCAGCATGCTGTGGGACTTTCCAGAATCCACGTAAGACATGATATTGCAACAGACCAAATCCAGAATCAGATATGAGAATGTGGTTGTTTTGTAGTAAAGCAGACATTAAAGAGAGTTACGAGATTTAAAAGTTATGCAATCCTTATGTTATCCCTACTTTTGTTTTGGAATATCTTTAGATGAATTAATGAATATTTCAAAGGTTTCTCAGTTTATATTTCCCATGTTTTAAAAACATATAGTTTGGACTGGGATTGAGTGCTTGCCTAGCCTGCAGGAGGCCCTGGGTTCAATCTCTGGCACTGCAAAAGAGAAAAAAGAAAAGGTATAACCCCTATAAACCAGTGCTCTTTGGAGAATTTAATAGTTTTTGTTTGTTTGGTTTTTGGTATGGGAGATTGAACCCAGGGATGCTTAACCACTGAGCCACATCCCCAGCCCTTTTAATTTTTTATTTTGGATTAGGGTCTCACTAAGTTGCTTAGGGCCTTGCTAAATTGATGAGGTTGACCTCCAACTTGTGATCCTCCTGCCTCAGCCTTTCGAGCTGCTGGGATTATAGGTGTGTGCTACTGCATCTGGCAGAACTCAATAGTTTTAAAGAATATGAGGAAGTTCTGAGATCAAATAGGTTGAGCGTTACTGCTGTACAGTATCCAATTATCTACTGAATGAAGGTACCACAACTTACACATTCTGCTATAGCTGAATGTATGTGGGATGTTTTCAATAGCATTAAAAATTGCAAATATCTCAGCTATGTCCCTAGGTGCACATACACATGATGCAAAAAATCAAAGTTCTTTAACTTTAATCATGTCATACCGTTTTTCAAAATGGTTGTGCCGATTTGAATTCCTACCAGCAGTAACTGGTGGCCTGTTCTTCTATATTCTTGCCAATACATAGAATTATGATACTGTACTTTTTAAACTTTGACAATTTTATGGATGCAGAATAAAGAACCACTTTCCAAGGTGTATCCTTTCATGTATATCAAATCTTGCTCCACGTGCATGTTCAGTTATAAAAACTGCACTACATATGTTTTAAAAAAGAAAATTTCTCTATTTCTCTTTATAAAACCACTTAAAAATAACTTTCTGTACAAATATGTTCAAAGCGCTTACATATTTTTTTCTTGAAAAATTTCCTTGTAAAAACAGCAATTTTTTTCTTTTTTTTTTGCAAATATGGCTAAGTGGACCAGAATTTTAACCCACATATCTCTTTTCCCTCAGACACTTCAATTTCCTTTAGGAGAGCACGCGACAGGGAACAGCTCTGGTTTTGTTTTGATTCTGCAACCTTTGCAGACAGATGCTGTTGAGGGACGCCCCCTAGTGGATTTCCGTAGGGCTGTGCCTACAAGATGCAAAGAACCTCCCTCTAGGTCTCTCTGTTCTGTTCTTTTCCTTTTTTCTTTCTTTTATTTTTGTTATTTTTTTTTGTTGTTGTTTCATTGTACACAAATGGGGTAAAAATTTTCATTTCTCTGATCGTACATGGAGTCACGCCGTTCGTGTAATCATACATGTAGTATGTAGTGCTGTTTGTCTCATTCCATTATCTTTCCTTCCCCCACCCCTCCCCACCCCTCATTTACCTCTACACAATCCATCCTTTCTCCATTCTTCCTTTACCCCTTTCCTTCCCCCCAACCCCCGCTGCTGCCGTTGTGTATCATCATCCACTTATTGGAGAGATCATTCGGCCTTTGGTCTTTTGGGATTGGCTTATTTCACTTAGCACGATATTCTCCAACTCCATCCATTTACCAGCAAATGCCATAATTTTATTCTTCTTTATGGCTGAATAATATTCCATTGTGTATATATACCACAGTTTCTTTATCCATTCATCAACTGAAGGGCATCTAGTTTGGTTCCATAACCTAGCTATTGTGAATTCAGCTGCTATAAACATTGATGTGGCTGTGTCACTGTAGTATGCTGATTTTAAGTCCTTTGGGTATTAACTGAGAAGTGGGATAGCTGGGTCAAATGGTGGTTCCATTCCAAGCTTTCTGAGGAATCTCCATATTGCTTTCCAGAGTGGCAGCACTAATTTGCAACCCCACCAGCAATGTATGAGTGTACTTTTTTCCCCACATCCTCGCCAACATTTATTGTTGCTTTTATTCATGATAATAGCCATTCTAATTGGGGTGAGTTGAAATCTTAGGGTAGTTTTGATTTCTCTTACTACTAGATTCCTAGAGAGGTTGAACATTTTTTCACATATTCGTTGATTGCTTGTAGATCTTCTTCTGTGAAGTGTCTGCTCCACAATTTCCTCTGCTCAGTGCGGTCAGCCCTCCCTGTCCTCCAATTCCATATCCATGAATTCGACCAACTGAGGGCTGAAAACATCTTTAAAAATCTGTGCCTGTATTGAATACATAAAGGCTTTTTCTTGCCATTATTCCCTCAATAACAAAACAACAGTTTACACAGCAGCTGCATTGCTGGAGGCATTATAAATGATCTAAAGATGTGAGGACCTGCGTAGTAAGTCCTGGGCCACTTGACATCTGGGGTGGGGGTCCTGGAACCCGTCCCTTGTGATTGCGGAGGGGCTGTATTAGCCCCTCACCTCCAGCAGAGAGTAGAGGAATGGATGATTCCTAGTGAGGCCAGGGTGGAGAAATGATCGCGCCCCCCTGCAGCACAGGTGTCCTCTCGGGGTCCCTTCGGGATCTGCCTCTAGCTTTGCAGCGTGAGTTACAGGTTTCAGACTTGAAGGGACACCACGGACTTTCATGGAGTCGTCTCTTCATCTGTTGACATTTTTGGCAGGATAACCTTTGGTTGTGGGAAGCGCTCATCTGCTTGGCCCCTACCCACTCAATGTCAGTAGCGTCTCTTCCCCCAGCCGTGACAACCGAAAAATGTCTCCAGACTTGGCTTAGGTCTGCACCAGCAAAGGTCATGAGCTCCAAGAGTGCCACAAACCCCTTCGCTGCCAATTAGGGCCGGCCGATGGCTGCTGTGCTCCCTGCAGAGGGGTTGTTCACCCCCCCCCCACTCTGTGCTACCCGCCCCCCAGATTAGGATATCGTGGGCCTCTGAGTCTACCAGCATCTGTGTAGCTTTCCAGCAGGCTTGTCTGCTCCTCCTGACCACTAATCCTGATGAACTCCAGGGGCCATAGAAACTAGACTTTGGGGTGAGCTGCACACCCTTCCTCTGCTCCTGTCCATAAAATACTCCCCCACACTTAACAGCATGCATATTGCGTGACTTACGGGCTCTGACTTTGAAGTAGGACTCTTCAATTTGAATTCCGTCTCCTCTGCTTACAAACTGGAGGGTTTCTTAATCTCTCCAGGTCTCAGTTTCTTAATCTGAAAAATGGGGGCGATTTTAAACTTATTAGCAGTGCTGAGAGAAGATGGCACAGTGTCTGTGCTCTGGATTGGATGTGTTGTGTGTGTCCTTCCAAGAATTGGTATGTCGGAAGGCTGGTCCTCAGTGGTGGTGTTGGGAAGTGGCGGAGCCTTTAGGAGATGGGTCATTGCTCTTGGAAGGGGTCAGTGTAGTTCTCCCCGGGCCCTGGTTATTCCCTTGAGAGGGTTGTGGTAAAATATTAAGCCCGGTCCCTCCCTAATCTCTGACTTCCTGTCTTGGTAGGTAAGCTTTCCCACATGTACCTCTGTCATCGAGAAGCCATCTGTCATGAGATCCTTACCAGAGACAAGCAGATGCTGGCATAGTACCTCCAGAACTCCAGGTAAATAAATCTCTTTTCTTTATACATGATCCAGCCTCAGGAATTTTGTTAAAGCAACAAAAACAGACAAATAAAGTCTGGCACACACAATGTACTTGAAAAATGTTAGCCATTATTATTAATGATTCATTCAGTGCAAGATTATTATTATCAAGGGCATATTAGACACTAAACATTTCTCTAATGTGAATATATAGTATACAGGAAAAATCTGTACTTATTCCTGTTTTATTATTTCTTTCCCAAACTGCCAACTGCTTCAATCTATCATCAGGAGGAGAAATAAAGGATTTTTCAGGAGGACCGGCAGAACCCTGGGATGAGCTAAGGACTAATAAAAGAGTCCTTTAAATTGGCAGTGCACTCAAGGGAAGACATTTCATAGAAGATTTTTTGTACGTATTCCAGGAATACTCCATTGCCCATATTTGAGGCTAGAACAGGATTGCCCAATAGAATTTTCTATAATTATGGTAATATTCCATAGTGACACTCTGTGGTACAGTAGTCACTAGCCACATGTGGCTGTTGAACATTTTTAAGTGGCTAGAGTGATGAAAATATGGAATCCTAAATGTTATTTAATTTTAATTGACATATTTAAATAACCTCCTGTGGCTAACAGCTACCGTATTGGACCGTGTGGAAGTGCTCGGAGTGATGAAATATTACCCACCATCTGAGGTCCAGCTTCTTCAGCCGGAAACAGCTTTGGGAGACAAGAAAGCTATGCAAAAAACAAAACAAAACAAAACAAAACAAAAAAACACAAAAAAACAAAAACAAAACAAAAAAACTGTACCAAATACTTTGGCTCTATATAACTATTTTCTATGGTGGTTATACCATACTATTTTTTTATCAGGAGTTTCTGGGGATTCCAGTTTCTCCACCTAAGTTTGCCAACACTTGGGTTTTGTTCTGTTCTGTTTTACCATAACCATCCTACCACGTGGCAAGTGGTATACAGTGGTACCTGATTGTGGTTTTGATTTACAGTTCTTTATTTGTACGTGTTCTTTGGCACCATGCTCATTTTTAAGTTTGAGTTCTTATTGACCTGGAATCTTGTAATATATATTCTGAATCCTATACTCTCTTTAAAAAAAAAATTGTAGTTGTAGATGGACAGTATGCCTTTATTTTGTTTATTTTTATTTGGTGCTAAGGATCAAACCCAGTGCCTCACACATGCCAGGCAAGCGCTCTACCACTGAGCCACAACCCCAGCCCTGAATCTCAGCCCTACTCTTATCACCCATATGATTTACAAATATTTTCTATCATTCTCTAAGTTTTTTTTCACTTTGACAGTGTCTTTTAATGTGCAAGTTTTTAAAAAAATTTTTTGTGAAGTCTGTTATCTGTTTTTATCTTTTCTTCTTTGTATTTTAGGTATCATGTCTAAGACTCCATTGCCCAAATCATGGTCATGAAAATTTACTCCTGTGTTTTGTTATAGGAGTTTTATAATTTTAACTTTGGCATCTGTATCTTTGATCCATTTTGAATAAATTTTGGGGGGGGGTTGCAATTCTGTTCCATTGTTCTTTATACTATGTGAATACCAGTAGCTCACTGTTTTGATAACTACAGCTTTGAGTAAGTTTTAAAACCAAGACATGTGAATCCTCCAGTTTAATGTTTTCTTTTTAAGGTGTTTTGGCTATTCAGGGTCTTTTTAAATTCCATATGAATTTCAGAATCAAATTTCCCTCTTTTCTTAAAAAGATCATTGGGATTTTGATAGGGATTGCACTGAATTTCTTGCTTTTTATAGTATTGCCATATTAATAATGTTACTTCTTCCAATCCATGAATTTCTTGTTTTTTGTAGTATTGCCATCTTAATACTGTTACATCTTTTGATCCATGAAGCCGAGATGTCTTTTCCCTTATTTGGCCTTTAAAAATTTCAGCAGTGTCTTACAGTTTTCAGTGTGTGAGTCTTATGCCTCCTTCGTTAAATTTATTCCTAAGTATCTTATTCAATTTGATGCTCTTATGAATGGAATTATTTTCTTAATTGCATTTTTAGATTATCCATTACTAATGTATAGAAATAGAGCTGATTATTTTTGTGTGTTGTGCTGATATCCTGCAACCTGGTTGAATTTATTAGCTCTAATAGATGTGTTGTGTGAATTCTTTAAGATTTTCTATAGAGAGATCATATCATCTATAAATAAAGACCATTTTATCTCTTCATTTGCATTTTGGATGTCTTTTATTTCTTTTTATTGCTCTTTCTTTTTCTTTTAGTTGCTTTGGCAAGAATATTAAATACAAGTGGTAAAAGCCAGCATTCCTGTCTTATTTGGGATCTTAGGGGAAAATCTTGAGTCTTTTACTATTAACTATAACGGTAGTCGTTGATGAAAACAATGTCCTTTATCATGTTGAGGAAGTTCCTTTCCATTCCAGGTTTGTTGAGTGTTTGTTTGTTTGTTTGTTTTTTCCATAAAATGCTGTTCCATTTTGTCAAATGTTTTTCAGCAGCCACCAAGATGGTCACGTGGGCTTCCCCTCTTTGTTCTATTAATGCGTCGATTGCATTAGTACTTACCTTTTCCGGAAGAAAACTGGAGGCTGCATGCATGATTCCTATGCACTTTCCATTGTGGAGAGCCAAGTTACCTGGGGACAGGGGACTGGAGGAGAGTCAGGGAAATGTAGTTCCTATCTGAACACTCACATGTGTTGTTAGACCTTGGGTGAAAGTTCTGGAAGGAAAGGTGGGGAATAGAGAGCAAACACCACCTTAATCAAGAAGGCGATCATTCATACAGGTCATGATTCCATCTCATGAGGACACCAAAATTCTTTCGAGACATGCTGGCTTCTTAGAGGGCAAAGCAGTCTGGGAACATTGGTAGTTAGAAATGCGCTGGGGAAATATCGAAAATCTCAGTAAGTGTTGCTCCCTGTTGAGCAACAAGGTCCGATGTATCTCCTTAGGGCCCACCCAAAGGAGAATACCAGGCCAAGCAGGATGATGAGTGTCGTCGACTAAGGAACCACACCAGAGCCAGGAGGTCTGTCAGCGCACGTGGCGAAGCAGGAACTCATTTATTGAGGAGGTTACACAGGTTTTATGTAGGATGGGGGCTTCATGCAGGACTATATGGCAAGCACGAGTTGGTCACGTTCGCAGAACTGCTACTAACCAATCCCTGACAGTAGGAGGTGGAGATAAACAGGCATCCAGGGAGTGACACATAACTGGTTGCTGGGTAAGAACATACCTCCCAGGTTTCAGGGGAGGGAGGCAGTGCAGGGAGGTCTGAGTAAACTGTTAGTGAGTCAGGCAGTGCCACGTATGAGGAGGGGGTCGCCATGAGGGTGCAATCGCCATTATAGGGTGTGTCCCCTATAAACAAGGTACTCCTCCTATCTGTAAATGCCAACTGCCTTGGGAGATCCTAACTCTCCCTCCTTCCCAGGGTCATAAATCAATTCAGGAGAAAGAACCTGTTTTTCTTTCTTCAGTTCAGGTTGCTGAAAGGATCCGTTTCAACGTACTGGCGCCATCTTGGAGACCCTGCCTGGACTGGAGTGGCAGTTCCCCTAGGAATGAACCCTGCAGCTAAGATGTGAGAACAAGCAGCTTATTTGGTAATTGATCCCAGGAAGCTTCAGTGGGGGATTAAAGACATGGGACAGGAAGGCCAGGAAGCCAGGTAAGGGTGTTCTATGGAGCTAGGGGCAACTGGGGCTCAAGCCCCATTGGGGAATCCTGGGAGAGTGTAGAACATGACTCTGAGTTATCCCAACCAAGTTCCCTTGATAGAGAGATGGTTTTGGATCCATCGCCTCTCATCTGCATTTGTTGAGGACACTTCCAGCCTTCCTTGTAGGTGCAACAAAGGATCTCCACATCCAGGGAGGGACTTCAGGCAAAGACTGCAGCTGCCACGGTAGGTGTGCACTCGGATCTGCACGTGCTTCACAGTAAGTCCTTCACTCTGTCTTGTCACAGGTCCTTCCCGGTGGTGGCCCATTACTGCAACTTCTTAAAATGATCGCCAGTGCTCACTTTGGCAGCACATATACTAAAATTAGAACGATACAGAGAAGATTAGCATGGCCCCTGTGCAAGGATGGAAAAAAATAAAAAAGATTTTAATAATAATTAAAAAAAAAAGATAGCCAGAAGAGGGTTAGTGGGATAAGCCACATCTGCTTGTTCAGTCAGCCCTGTGGCTGTGATTTCTTCTCACACATTACTCTTGAGTCTCAATTTTTGCCCAGAATTTTTTTCCTTGCAAGATTTCTTTTTATTGAGATATAGTTCATAAACCACAAAAGCCAGCCTTTGAAGTGTGCGGTTCACTGGTTTTTAGCATATTCACAAACTTGGGTGACCATCGCTGCTAATTTCAGCACTTTTTCAGCAAACTGTACCTCTTAGTGGTCACTCCCCATTCATTTTTTCATCATCCCACCCACTTCCAAGCACTCCTGAAATTGTTTTCGGTCTCCAGGAATTCGCCTATTCTGGACATTGCACAGAGAAGGAATCATTTATGATAGTGGTGTTTGCATTGGACATTTTTCACTTAGCGCCATGTTTCCTCGGATTATCCATGTTGTAATACGTATGTATCAGCACTGGTTGGATTCTTTTATCGAATGGATATGTGATTTTATTTCCACTCCAGATGGCCATAGATAGCCAGGAGTAGAATATACAGTTAGGGTCGTGCAGCAGAATACACAGCTAGGGTACACAGCTAGGTTATATGGTAACCTATATGTTTCACTTTTTGCTAAACTTTTCCCAAAGCAGCTATCCCACTTTACATTCCACTAGCAACGTTCACAGGGCTCTGTTGCAAGTTCTTCACATCCTCACCAAGGCGCGTCCTTCTTTTTGATTATGGCCAACATGGCCGGTGGGAAGGGGTAAGTCACTGTGGCTTTGATTTGCCTTTCCTTAATGACTGCTGATGCTCAGTGTCTTTTTATGTGCTTATTTGGGTCATCCTTTTTGTAAGGGAATTTCCACGAAACCACGCCGGACATGGGAAATCACATAAGGGAGTTTATTAAGCAAACAGTGTCTCCCTGCAGGGTAAGAGAGAAAATGAGAGGAAAAGAGAAAGGAAAAGAAAGGGCGTGCACTAGAGAGAGTGGAAAGCCAGGAGGATAGAGAAAAGTGAGGAGGACAGACAGAAGAATGGAAAAAGATGGCAGGGAAGCTATAGTAAACAGTTGAATTCCCCCGGGCTAACAGGGGACCAATAACGGAGGATACTTGCAAGCTGACTGATGAACCGATAGCTAGCCAGGATGTTCACAGATTGACAAGTGGTTGGGAGGCGGGGAAAATGGCTGCACCCGATGGGCGGGGGAGCAGCTTTATACATTACACTTTTTGCTTGTCTAGTGCTTTAATCCAGATTTTATCCCTGAGGACTCTGAGTCCCTGTTTTGCTGGAATGGGCTCTTCACGGTTAAAAGTGGGCATGTGGGCTGGGGAGTAGCTCAGTGGTAGAGTGCTTGTCTAAATGTGTGAGGTCCTGGGTTTGAGCCCCGGCACCAGAAATCTAACAAACAAAAACCTGGGCGTGGTAACACTGAGAGGCATTCCAGGAAGTCCTCTGAGTCACAGACATCCTCCTTTCCATCCTCATTATGTAGGGATGGGAGTCATGCTTGGGGGGCCACCACCACCCTTTGGTCCTTAGATCCATGTATTCTAACTGTTGGGCTCACACAGCTGCTGGTTCACAGTGTGTGCTCATCTTAACGGACCGCATCCCCATCTGCGAGCTGGCGTTCCCAAGTCGGTGTCTTCATTGTGCCCACTTCAGTCTTCCATTGAGCAGATAGCTTCTGCGTGATGTGGAATAACACATTTGCGGTCACCTTCCTTCACCCTATACAATGAGTCCCTGGTCCTAAGAAAAGAAATCAGGTCCTCGTCGAGTCTTCAAGCGTGGTGCTGGCCAAGATCTTGTGGCCAGGAAAGGGAAAACAAGCCCAGGCTTGGGATCCTGTGAATCCCAGTAGAGGTAAATCATTGCTCCCGCCAGGGTAGAAGGGACTCAGTGCAATCAACCTGCCACCTGGGTTCCTCCGGGGTGATACTAGGATTTAGTGTCCATATCTGGGGCTGACTGGTTGAATGTTCAGTCACTGTAGTAACTAGATCGGTCTCTGGGGCAGAGAGCCCATGTTTTGGGGTCTCCGCCTCTGTCGCCAGAGTTACTGTCTTCAAGGACTCACCACGCCAGCACAGTTACAGCTAAGTACACTGCAGACTAGTCTCCACTGGACAAGTCACCCTGTCCACTGTGTGTCCCTCTCTTGGTGGATGCTATCTGGTGGACATTGATCCGAGACATGAGATCCACGAGCTTTGTACCTCTCCTACAAATCTAGCCGTCAAGCTCTCCTGTCCTCCACTCTGGCTCTGACCAACCATTAAGCCATATGCCCACTGAGAAGTCTGCAGAAAGCCTGAACTCAGCCTACTGGGGCTTGCCAGAGATTCCAGCAATGTTATGTTCTACCCCATGGACACCTCTGTGCCTTGAGATCTGCCAGGTCACATGACTCAAACTGCACCACCACCTGTACTGCAGCTGGGACCTACTCAAAGTTCTGTTTTGCTCTGGGCCTGATTCAAAACCAATAGCTTTCTGAGTTGGCAAAGAAGGAGCATCCCCAAGGTGCCTGCCTAGTGCTCTGCCTCTCTGAGTGACAGGAAGCCAAGATGCAGTATTCCTGATTGCAATAGTCGGGGTCTCTGGAGGAACAGAATCAACCGGAAGCATGATTATAAAAGGGGATTTATTAGATTGGCTCACACGACCAGAAGCTGGATAGTCCAAATGGCCATCTGCAGCTGGAGAGCTGGAGGAACCAGCAGCTGCGCAGTCCAAGAGGCAGAAGTCCCACAACAAGGAGGATCAACAGTGCTACCCTAGTCCAAGACCAAGGCTTCTGGAAACTCCCTGGAGAATCACTGGCAGAGTCCACTTTGCAAGAGTAAAGAAACTAGAGTCCAATATCCTCAGAGGATGGAAGCAGCGATCAAGACCCTGTTCAAGAAGAGCCGAGTGCATCTCATCTGCTTCCTTGTTCTTCCAGCTTCTTTTCCATCCTATTGGGAAGTGCTGCTCACACTTAGGGAGAGGCTTCACTTCAGTTGGCTCTCCCACATGCCAATCATTCCTAGACACGCCCTCATGGACACAATCAGAAGCTCCTTAATCATCCACATCTCTCAATCCAATCAAGTTGACAATTCAAACTAACCAATACATTGATTGTGGAGGGGCTGATCCATTGCTCGACTGGAAGGAAAACGTCACCAATGTGGCAGCGATAGAGTCGTATCTGCACTGTGAAGGAGACTTGGGATTCTGAGTGTGGAACAGATGGGAGGAGAGGCCCTCCGTGGGCATGGTGGGACCCCATATTTTGTGTCCTTTACCTACTTGGAATCGTTGGCCTGACCGGCTTGGCTTCACCCGCTGCGTTGAAGGAGTAGGGGCTGAGATTGGACAGATATGTCAGTTAAGGTAAATAACGCCGTTACCGTCACGAGTGCCTCTCAGAGATTAGTGTTCTATACATTAAAATTTCCCTTATGTTATAATCCAATGTGGTTCATGCAGGGAACTTGCCAGGTTCTCAACTGGGTCCCCTGATCCTATGTTGAAGTCCTAACCCCCCAGTGTGGTGGTATTTAGAGACGGGGCCTTTGGGCACTAATTAGGTTGAGATGAGCTCTGGAGGGTGGGACCTCACAATGTAATCAGTGCTCTTATGAGAAGAGACCCCAGAACGTGTAGTCAGTCCCTCTGTATCTTGTCTGTCCCCTCTTTCTCCCATGTGAGAAGATGACTCTGTCATCCAGGAAGAGGGCCCTCACCAGAGCCTGTCCATGCTGTGAGAAAATAAGTTTCTGCCATCTGAGTCATCCGGGTTTATAGAGTCTCGTCAGGACAGCCCAAGCTGACGAATGCAGGTGACAGGCCGTGCCTGTCTACCTGTAGGACCCACACATCCCTGTTCCTCTTCCGGCGTCTCCTGGGATCGCTTTCCAAGTAAATGATTTGAGTTCACCTCCTTATCTCAGGAACCCAACTCCCGGATCCAGGTCCGGGTAAGGATCACGTGGAAGTTGACAGATGGAACTGCAAAGCCAGAAGTTGGGGACCAGGTGACAGAGTGCGGTGGGTAGATAGAGGTGAGGTTTGGAGCCAGGGGAACTGGACCCAAGTCCTACTCTTGCTCTATCTTGGACAAATTGTGTAACCTCCTTAAGTCTCAATTAAAACGAAAAAATTTTTTAAGTTGCAGATGGACAAAATACCTTTATTTTTTTAAATTTAGATGTTGATAGACCTTTATTTTATTCATTTATTTATACGTGGTGCTGAGAATCAAACCCAGTGCCTCACACATGCTAGGCAAGTGCTCCACCACTGAGCCACAACCCCAGCCCGATACATTTATTTTATTTATTTATTTTTATGTGGTGCTGAGGATGAATCCCAGGGCCTCACATGTGCCAGGCAAGCGCTCTGCCACTGAGCTACAACATCCCAGTCCCAAACCTGTTTTTTTTTTTTTTTTTTAGCTGTAAAGTGATAATATCACAAAACCTTCCTCATTAGCATGCTTTGAGAATTAAATGCAAGTAAATTAAACTGCATGTAGCATATCAATGTTCCTGGACCCACGATGGGATTACCTCCAATAAACCCATCGTAAGTTGAAGGTGCACTCAACTCGCCAAGCTTATGGAACATAATAGCTTAGCAGCACAGTGTACTGACGAATATTGGCTATTTATCCTTAGGACTGCGTGGCTGACAAGGTGGCTGGCTGCTCCTGCCCAGGATCAGCAGAGAGGATTGTGCTGCATATTGTGTTAGTCCGGGAAGAGATCCAAATTCAAAATCTGAAGTGCGGTTTCTAACCAATGTGTATTGTCTTGCACTACCATAAAGCTGAAGAATCGTAAGTGAAACCATTATAAGTTGGAGGCTGTGCTTAGTGTGTGCCAGGCAGGGTCCCAGTAAATGAGCGGTCGCTCTAATCTTAGAAGTGTACGCAAAGCATAAATCCCTACCCATCCCATAAAGCTAAAGGGACAGACGGACCGTGGTCCTGGCTGTCAGCAAGGTTCTGTGGGTGGAGTACTGGAAATATAGCCACCGTTTCACTGTCTTTGCTGAGTTTCTAGTGCCGACGGGAAGACCTAGACTAGCCCAGCTTTTCCAATGTAGGGAAAAGAGCATTTGCACGGGGAGCAGGGGACCCTGGTTATAGCACTGATTCATTCGTTTCCAAGTTCCTAGAGGGTAGGGGTCTGCGTGCTTTGTGCCCAGAGTCCAGCATAGTGCTGGAGACTGGTTGACAAATATGCATTGAATGAATTGCCGGATATGATCCTTGAGAAGTTGTTTCTAGGTATGAAAAAGGAGTGTCATAACCTTTGCTACCTTACTTTATGTTGTTCCAGGGATGTGGGTGAAGCATTTTATAATCTAGATTATCTCTGAATATGGCGTGATGGTCTCTCTAGGGAGGCACTATGACTTGTGGATAAACAAGAGGATTCTGAAGCCAGGCAGGGTTGGGTTAAAACACTAACCCTGCCACCTACAACCTGTGTGGGCTTCACCGAGGTGCTTAACTTCTCTGTGGATTAGCACAATCCAGAATCTACTTAACTCTCAATAAAAACTACTGGGTAAGGCATCCTTTGGTGTCTCTGGAGCATCTGCCATCTTTCTGCTATTTTCGATTTGACCACTAGAGGTCAGGCTAACCCCAAGTTTCAACACTTGCTCCCCCAGGCCATTTCCAAAGGGTAAAGAGGCAAAGATCCCAGGAAACCATACTGGTTGTGTACATACCCACCTCCAAGGTTACTCAGGTTTTATCATAAGCCCTGAAGACAAATATGTGGAGTTAATTCAACATAAGGCAACATAACAACTTCTCTTTCTTTTGAAAGAGAAAGTGGAAGATAACTTCTGAGTGTTAACTGTGTCTTGGGAACTTTATAAATTTCCCGTTCTAACTGACTTAATGCTTGTAGAACTCTATGGGGTAGGTATTTTTTGGTTTCATTTTACAGATGGACAGCTGGCATAGCATTGGGGTCCCCATCAGAAGTTCCTGGAACTGTCCTGGGCCCGACTGACTGAGTTAGGAGTTAGTTGACCTGTTCAGACCTGGGGTTTGTGAACCACCAAAGGCTCTGGGCACTTGCCAGGTACTGGTGTCCTTGGTCACTGGGACACATCTGGGGGTTTGCCCAGCACTAGCGAGAGCATTCTCCTCTCCCCTTCTTCTTGCCTGTCTGTGGCTCTGGGGTTGGGGGGCGTCATATGAACCTGGGTTCAAATCCTGATATTGCCGTTTGCCAACCACATGTCTTGATTTCCTCCTCTGTAAAATGTAGACACTTCCTCACAGGCCACTCTCCAGTCTCTCTGAGTCCTCTTCTGTCTCCTCTGGAATATGACTTCCTAGAGGGAAGGCTCCTCCTTGTCTACTGCATTATCTCCAGTGCCTAGAACAGTGCCTGGCATATAGTAGATTCTAAAGAAATCTTGTTAGGTCTGGGGATATAGCTCAGTGGTGGAGTACTTGCCTAGCATGCACAGGCCGTGGATTCCATCCTCAGCACCACAAACACACACACATACACACACACACAAGACTGACTGATTCTTCCCACCAGATATCCCCTAAAGTACAGTGTACCCCTTTCTACATCCCCACGGAAAGTGTATCTTAGTTTGTTTTCTGTTTTTATGACAAAATACTTGAGGCTGGGTGATTGATAAAGAATAGAGGTTTATTTAACTTATGGTTCCAAAGGCTGGGTATTTTAAAAGCACAGTGCCAACATCTGCTTGGCATTTGGTGAGGGCCTCCTTGCTGCACCATCACATGGTGGAGGACATCACATGGGGAGACAGAGCAAGCGAGCCAGCTGGGGTCACCCATCCTCATCGTATGAAGCAGCAAGGCCCTGCCCTTATGACCTCATCTAATCTTAATTACCCCTGAAGACCCTACCTCCAAACGCTACTCCCGTGGCTTTGAGGATTAAGTTTCCAACACATTTAAACTACAGCCAAGTGCATGACTTCAGTCGTTGCCTAGTGACTGTCAAGCCCACCCATCTGCCTCTCCCTCTCTCCCTCTCTCTCCCCCCACCCCACCAAACACTTGTGCATCAATTCAGATGCAGCCTGGGACTATGAAAAGCAGAAGGTCCTGCTCTGAGTACGTCACGCCCGGATGGGCCAAGCTGGTGGTCATGGAGCTGGGCCTCAGCATCCCGTCTTCTGCTGGCGGCACTGTGCAGGGGCATTTCCTGTGTCTCTCACCTTGCCGTCAGTACCGTCAGCCATGTTCCCTCGGATGCTGCAGACTGAAGGTCATGTGACGTGCATTGACCAAAATTCCTGGACTGTGGGTTGTGTGTGTCCACGCGTGTACACAACCCGACGTGCACCACAGGTTGCTCCTTCCTTATTTGGGTTAAATCAGCAGGAGCACCCTTGGGAGGGTCTAGTCCTCTCGCTGGCTCTCATTTACCTTATCTGCTGCACCATCCTGACCGGTAGAACATGTTCCAAGGTCCCTTTTCACAATGACATGTTCTTAACTAACATGCGGGCATTCCCCTCCCAGTGACGTGTTTCTTCCTTTCTTTCCCTCCTGCATGGCCCTGCGTGACCCAGGGCGGCAGAATGTGTGCGTCTGTCCAACACCCTCTCCTGGCGGGTCTTCCAGTCTGGACTGTCAAGAGGTTAGCAGGGCGTGAGCAAGAAACGGGGTGGGCGGGTCATGGCAGAGATGTGAAGGCGGAAGAGTCACCAGAGACCCCACCACACAGGAGGCTCTGACCGGAAGTCCATTTGAATTCCTGGCAAGATGTGGGAGACCAGTTTGGTCCTAGTCTTTTATCGGGGTCCACCACTCTTTGAACAGGTGGATGGGGGAGCAGAACTTCTGAACCCAGCTTTGCCCTATAAGCTCTTCAAATCACTGCTTAATATATTTGAAATCTGTGTAACAGCTGGACGCAGTGGTGCAAGCCTACAATCCAGCTGCTCAGAAGGCTGCAGCTGAAGGATCCCAAGTTCAAGGTCAACCTGAGCACCTTAGTGAGACCCTATCTCAAAATAAAAAGGGCTGGGGATGTAGCTCAGTGGTAGAGGGCTTGCCTGGTGTGCGTGAGGCCCTGGGTTGTGGTTAAAACAAACGAACAAACAACAGAAAAACTAGCAGATGTGTCTGGCCGCACTGAGTTCTGCTTGCGTATGTGGGGGATGAGGTTGTCCTTCCACCCCTGTTCCTGCTCCGGCTGGCTGGAGAGATTGAGCTGAGCGGGCCCAACCCTAACGTGACCAGGTGAGGGCATTTCCCCTTCTGGTCTTGGTGAGCTGAGTCTGATTTTTGCATCCCAAAGGTAGGCCCAGCAGCAGGCCCTTTTCCTCCTAAGTGAGTGGGCTTTGAACAAAGAGCAGAGCCACAGGACTCTGAATGCCGAGGCCATCTCTCTTTGATCCAGCAGAGAGAAGGAAATAATCTCTTGCCCACAGGGGAGGAGGGAATGCAAATTCGCACCACTTGCCTTGAGCTTGGTTCCCTAGGAGCGGATCCTAAGATGGAAACTGAGTGGTTGTGGGGGAAGAGTTTTCTGGAGGAGGAGGGTGAGGAACCAGGTTGGAAAAGGAATCCATGCCACCGGGAGCCACGCGACAACTCAGAGCTGGTCCCACGATCAATGTGCTGGCCCCGGGCTGCTGGGTCATCACCCTCAGTCTGACCCCAGGAGGTGTGGGGCCACGGTGTCTCAACAAAGTGGAATCTTTCTGGCCCAGCGCATTGGATTAGTTTGCTGGGGCTGCCTTATCAAAGTACCATAACCCCAGGCGTCTTCAGCCACAGGCATTTATTCTCTGGGGGCTGGACCTCTGCGATCAGGGCACCAGCAAGGACAGTTGTTTCTGAAAGTGGGAGGAAGAATCTCTTCCCTAGTTTCTGGTGGTTGACTGGCATTCCTGATTGAAGGGTTATGGACAATAATATTCCTACAAGAGCACTCCCTGGGAAAAACGGAGGGACAGCATGGCTGGGGAGGAAGGAGGAGAATTAACCAAACGTCAAACCTCTCCCAGTGCATCCTTTCCTAGTAACAGTGGAGCCCCGGGTTCATCCCCAGCATCTCCACCTACGCAAACACTGACCCCTCCCCAGCCCCAGTGGGGCCTGAAGGGAGGAGGCGGAGACTGAACCGCTGGGCCCTGGACTTGGACCTGGACTTGGACCTGCCCCATTGCAGGTGAGTCCTGGAAGGAGGAGAGCAAATAGCGACGCTCCAGGTAGCAGCAGGTCCCAGAGGAGGAAGGCAAGCCCTGAACACCGAGTTCCGAGCTTTTCCCAGGGACAGTGAGTTTCAGGTTTTCCCAACGGCCTTGAGCTACAGTTTCACCTGCACAACTAGGTCCCTGACTGTCCCAGCGGCACGTCCGCCGTCTCCAGTGGTTGATCCACCCTCATGGTGAACTATGAAACCCAGACTCCTTCTGGAACCTGGGCCAGCTCCACACCCAGAAGACGAGCCCTCGGTGCCTGATGGATTGACTTCGCTGCAGAATAAGGAAAGCTCGCTGGTCCGAGGTTGGCTCGTCGCCCGCCTCCGTCATGTGCGGGCCAGGAGCTTACACTGACCTCTGCCTTCATCTTCACCTGGCCTTCTCTGTGTGTGTCTGTTCCCGATTTCCCTTTTTAGCCGGGTGCGGTGGCACACCTGTAATCCCAGTTATTCAGGAGACTGAGGCAGGAGAATGACATGTTTGAGGCCAGCCTGGGCAATTTAGCAAGACCCTGTCTCAAAAAATAAAAGGGACTGGGGATATGGCTCAGGGGTAGAGCATACTGGGTTCAATCCCCGCCAAAAAAATCTTTTCCCTTTTTATAAGCACAGTGATTATATTGGTTTAGAGTGCTAATGACCTCATTTTGAGTTAATTCCTTCCATAAAGAGTTTGTCTCCAAATGAGGTCACATCCTAAGACATTGGGGTAAGGACTTTAATATATTAATTGGGGGAGGAACACAGTTCAACACACTCCATGCCGTGCTGCAGAAAAGGGACGCTGTGAGCTGCGAGCAGGTACTACCTATGGTGGTAGGGGATGGTGGGGGCGGGGAGGCCCGGACGGGGTCCCAATAGCATCTGCTGCAACACTGTTTCTCCAAGTGTGATCCCTGGGCCAGCAGCATAGGTGTCCCCTAAGAACCTGGTAGGAAAGCGAAGACTCAGGCCCTCCTCCAGACCCTCTGACACTCTGGGGCTGGTGTCCCACATCTGTGTGATCCTGATGCATGCCAAGGTCGAGAACCAGGGCCCTAGACCACCTGAGCTGCTGACCAGGATAAGCCGGTGGCAGAGGAGGGCAATGGGCATTGATCTAGGAGTCGGAAAGTCCCCAAGGAATGCAGAGCTGTCACATTATACAACTCTGGGGCATCATTCAAATTGTATCCCAGGTCATTGATGCTTGTGGAACACACGTCTGAAAAATGCAGTGAAGGTAACACGCATGGAACCCTGCTGTCCCCCGGGACCAGGCCTGGCCCCTCCTGTTAAAGGAAGAGAAGCACTTGGGCCAGAACATCTAATCAGGTGCCACAGAAGTGGCAAGAATCAGGGACACTTCCGGGGCTTCCTTTGGGAGATGGCCATAGGCAGGTTGGTATATTTAGGCTCATATTTGAAGGGACAGGCAAGGAGGAACCAGGCTGGCCTGGGACAGGCTACCTGCTCATCCTCCTAAAGTCCACCGCTGAAGGTCACCCTTGCTTCGACATTTCATCCATAGCTGTATTAGGTGAAGATGAAGCAGAGAAACAGAACTGACAGAATGTATGCTGTAAGGGAGGACTTATTAGGGGATTCATACATGCCATCACAGAGATAAAAGGTTCCACAGTAGGTCATCTGCAAGCCAGAGAGCCAGAGAGACCGATACCATGTGGCTTGGGCCCCAGAGCTGGGAGCCTCAGAGCCAGAGAGGCCAACAATGCATCCAGAAGGCCTGGGAGCCCCCCAGGGACTGCGGGTGCACATCCTGGAGTCAAGAGCCTGGAGAACCTGGGGCTGAGGTCCAAATGAGCCCCTGGCTCCTGATGGACTTTTCCATCCAGGCTCCCAGCTAACTGGAGGATGGCGCCCCCATTGAGGGTGAGTCTCCCCAACTCTGTTACCCACATGTCAGTCCTCTCTGGAAGCACCCTCGCAGACACACCGAGAAGGAAAAATTTACCAGATCTTTGGGCATCCGCCTCCGTTCAGTTGAGGATTAAAATGAACTATTGCAATGGCCTTAGATCCTAAATGCAAATGCATGCATGATAACCCACTTGTCCCCATAGGCTTCAGCTAATTAGGGCAGCATCTAGTACCCAAAGGGAGAAAATCTCATTACAAAGGAACCCGATTAGGCCCTGAAGGAGATTTACCCCTACCACCCCACCAAGACACCTACCACTAGGAATGCAGGACTTGACCATCTTTCCAGAGTGTTCTGCCTGTTCTGATTCCTTGAAAGGTGGGCAGGTTTGACTTTGTGGAGTAGATTGGATGGTCCTCAAGAAACAAGTGGAACAACACAGGGACAGGAGTCCTCCCAACGATCAACCAGCAATGTGGCAGCTGCCACAGCCTTAACTGGGTCAGTCCTGTGGCCTTTCAACCCCGACACTGCACAGGGCTCACTCACAGGTGTGACATCAATATGTAGGTTGTATCTGCTAAGGGGCAAGCATTTTCCAAGGCCTTACACAGGTTACCTCTCACAACAGCCTTGTGGGTGGGTTTTATATCATCAGCCCCTTTTACAGAAGAGGAAACTGAGGTACAAAGGTCTAGGTCATGGACCGGGGTTGTGGTTCAGTGGTGGAGTGTGTGCCTAGCACGAGTGAGGCAGTGGGTTCAATTCTCAGCACTGCATGTAAATAAATGAATAAAATAAAGGTTTATCTAACTAAAAATATAAATAAAAGTAATTTAAAAAAAAAGTCCAGGTCATTAGTCTCAGGTCACGTGGCTGGTAAGTGGCAGAGCCAGGATTTGAATCTGGGTCGCCTGGTGCCAAACCGAGCCCTTACCCTGTATGGCCTTCCAAGGGAGCCATGGCGCACACAGGGACTTGATGCTCACCAGACACTGACCAGCTCTGTTCCCATCAGGGTGTTCCTCCATGAGTCCATAAAAGGATAAAGCCTATGGTGGTTTTTATCTAGTCTGGATTATGATTTTTCTTTCGCATTTGATCTTAAAAGTGGGGAATTTGCTTCCATTCATTGTTCTTGGGTTTTATGGTGACAACTTTCTCCCTCAGGCAATGGGTGGGTGACTCATGTTGAGTTGCCTGGGGGATAAGGGTGGGAAGTAGTGTGTGGGGAAGGGTGTCAGAGGAACAAGCTTGCTGCCACTTATGAGAGGTACCCAGAATAGTCAGATCCATGGAACTAAAGAGTGGAATAGTGGTTGCTAGGAACCGGGAACAGAGGGAAATGGGGAGCTACTAATCCACGGGCACGAAGTCACTGTCAAGTGCAATGAATAAACTCTAGAGACCCGCCATTCAACGCTGTACCTATAGTCAACAACAATATGCACTCTTAAAAATTTGCTAAGAGGGCAGATCTCATGTTAAGTGTGCTTACCACAATACAATAAGAGAGAGAGAGAGAGAGAGAGAGAGAGAGAGAGAGAGAGAGAGAGAGAGAGAGAGAAAATATCACATCTGTTTTTATGTAGCCTATTTCTCAACTTCTCTACCTTTGCTTTGCTCTTCTTCCTGCCACACTTGAGTGTTGAGGATGGATGGACTTTAGGAGCCCAGCCTGCCCTTCTAGAATATTCTCTCCCCCAAGAGCAGTGCTGTCCGATAGGAATATAATGTGAGCCACACAGATAATTTTAAACTTTCTACTAGCCACGTTAAAAAAAGCAAAAAGGCACCACCGACATTAATGTTAGTAACGTTTGGTTTAACTCAGTATGTTTAAACTGTCATTGCTTGGACATTTTAGCAGTATTAAAATGATTAGTTTTTCTTTCACACTTAAATGTTTGAAAATAATGGTTCATTATGGTAACTTAGAATTATATCTTCATTTGGAATTGCCACGTTCCAATGCTTCAGAGCCCCATGGGCTTAGAGGCTACCATATTGGACAGTGCAGTTCAAGAGCCCTGGATCTCTATGTTCTGGTGACCTCACTCTAGACGCTCCTGACAGAGGATGGCTTCAAGGCCAGGGCTAAGTTTAGCTCCAACTTCATCTCTTCTGGAGGAATGAGTGTTGTTCTCTTAAGGGAGACTCTGGCCTGGGTTTGCCATTGTGGAATGCCTTCTACAGGGTAGATGCTCCAGAAGCCATGATCCTAGGAGAGTCAGATGGTATGTATTCATTTAACAACTATGTCAAGTTCAAGATGCTGTCCAAGCACGGTTCAGGGTCCTGGGATCGTGGGAACAAATTCTGTTTTTAAGAGCAAAAGTCAAAATGAATTCCCTGCTCTCTTGGAAATTTCATTCCGTGGAAGGTGTATTGGTCAGCTGTGAGTCACTTTCATAAACAACCTGATGTAGGCTACGTCTGAAGAACAGGTTTATTTGGCTTTGTAGGTTCAAAGTCCAGGACCAGGTGGCCCCACTGGTTGGGCCTCTGGAGAGCATGGTGGCTGGCAGCAGGCCATGGAGGAACTTGTGTAGGTGTGAACAGCCACATCACAAACCAGGAGTAGAGGGAGCTGGATGGGGCCAGGCTCTGAAGCTGCAACCCAAGTGACCTAAGGACATCTCATGAGGTCCCACTTCCCCAAGTTTCCATCACCTCCCAATAGTGCCACCCTGGGGATCAAAACTTCAATCACAATGGGCCTTGGGGGACACATAAACCCCAGCCAAACCATACAGAAGGAGACAGGCAAGGAGGACAGAGTGCCAGTGGGATGGGGATAATCTACAAATGTCTCACAATAGCCAAGTGACATTTTAGAAAACACAAGGATGAACTGAAGAACTGATATGGGATGGGGGTGGGAGAAGCTCAGGAGTCAGGCTACCTAACCTGGTTTCAGATCCTGGCTACAGAGACATCAGTTTCTAACAATCACAGAGTAAGAGGGGCCATATTTATCTTCCTGCCTCAAACAACTCAAAAACTTGAGAACATATGTGAAGCAGTGGGTGTCTGGACATTGAGCAACAGATAGGACAATGCAGGGATCCCCAGATAGGAAACCCTGAGATTGTCACCAGACTCAAGGTAGAGAGATGAAATCCAAATAGAACCTGGCAGCGTTCCTGACTTGAGATTTTGGTGAGGACACAGGAGAGAGGAGTGAACCAGAGAGAGGAGTTTGGAGATCTTTAGATGGTTTTCCTCAAGTCTTCAGCTGAGTATGGTCAATGCATGAGTGTGAAGAGACTACCATAGACCAAAGAAAGGCCACCAAAATGATTGGGTGGAGCTCATGTAGGGTTGGACTTACTTGTGTTCCTACCCGTTAGAGAGGAAAGATCCATTATGAACAGTCCTGAGTAGGAGGCTGCCTTAGTAATGGCTATACTGACCCTAGACTAAAGGCTGTATCTGCCTATCAATCTACCCTGCTCCCACCACCCCAGTACTGAAGATCGAACCCAGGAGTCCTCTACCACTGAGCTGTAGCCCCAACTCTTTTTATTTTTTTATTTCGAGACAGGGTCTTGCTAGGTTGCTCAGCCTGGCCTCACACTTGTGATTCTCCTGCTTCAGCTTCCTAAGGAGTTGGGATGACAGATGCACACCACCATACTTAGCATCCCTGCCTCATAATCTTAAAAGGAGGTTTCAAAAGAGTCAACTTGTTTCTGGCAACTTAACTGCTAAAACAAAATTTAAAAATATTTAAAGGAATCTAAAAACCTTCAGAATTCAGCAATGAAAAATTCATCATGTTTGACAAAAACTACCAGGTAAGCAAAGAAGGAGAAAAGTATGAGCCACAATGAGGAGAAAAATCAACCAATAGAAACAGAATCTGAAATTCCACAGGTGATAGAATCAGACACAGATGTTAAAACAGCTGTTAGAAATATACTTCAGATGCTCAAGAAGGTAGAGGAAAGCATGAGCATGCTCCCAACGGACACTAGAGATACGAAAAAGACCAAGTCCTACTTCAAGAGATGGGAAATACAGTGGTAGGAAAAACAGAAGATTAGCCACTAAAAATACATTAGTGAACTTGAAGATGGAGGCAACAGGAAGTATCCAAACAAAGAAAAAAGTCTTAACAAACAAACAAAAACAACAGAGCTTCAGTGAACTGTGGTCAACTGTAACGAGTGTCCTAATATACGTATAACTGGAGTCCCTGAAGAAGAGGTGAGAAATGATGGATTCAAGGGGTGACAGAAAATGTATCAGAAAAAAATCATGACTGAGCAATGTCCAAATCTGACTAAATAAACACTAGAAACCCACAGATATGGGAATCCCATGGAGATCCAAGCAAATCCTGGATCCAACACTTGTCATGCAACTGTGAGTGTGTTATCACACCTGGAGTCTGTTTCTCATGTGTCATGATAATACCTAACATATTGAGCACTTGTTCTGTGCCAGGTTCTGTTCTAAGAGTTCTACACAACAGAACTATGTAGGTGCTGTTACTGTCTCCTCCTCTGTACAGATAAAGACACTGGTGTGCATCTGTCATCCCAGCTCCTTAGGAAACATGGGCAGCTTGAACGACTGGCTGAAGGTGACCCAGCTCAAAAGGCTGGGGATCTAGGGCCCAAACCAGAGTCTAAGCTTGCACCCTCTGTATTCTACTGTATCTCTAAACTCCACAGGACCTATGGCCAAACAAGATAATCCATAGGAATGTGTTTAATTAGTAAAGGGTGATTGTTCAAAAAATGAAAAAATGAAAAAAAAAATCAAAACTCTGTGTTCTTAATGACTGATACAGGAAAAAGACCCCTAAGGCCATGAACAAGAATGAACACCAACATTTACCACCTAGGGGATGGAAGGACATAAGTCCTGCCCTTTAGGCCCCTTGCTCCCCCTGGATCTTCACCTCTTCCCACATCTCCACCTGCCTTCTCCTGGGAATGGAGGAAGTGAATGAAGAGTTGTTCTTAATTCCCTCCTTTCTGCTTTGGTTAGGGGGAAATGGGCCAGGAGTTGACTGAAGGCTCTTTAGTGTTTGTTCTCTGTTTTGTTTAAAGATACTGTAAAATCTCAAAAGCGCACAGGCAGGCATGTTGAGTAAACGATTCAGTGTACGGGGCTTTAACACATTCTTTGTTGCATTCTGAAAGGTTTAATTGGCTCTGGATTAGGATGGTGTGGCCTCAGTTTGATCTTTGCCATATGGACATTTCCCACCCAGACCTATCTCTGGGACCAAGTATTAGAGAAAACCGAATACTCAGTTCATTAAAGCTGTAGGTACTACCTAATAGGTTGGAATTATCTTCTTTTATGTAACAATCTGCATAACTTTTCAAAGATAAGTTGGTATTCATGTTACATTTATTTCTTTCAAAGTTCCCTTTATTAGAAACCATTAATAATGTGAAGAGAGTACCCACAGAATGGAAGAAAACCTTTGCTAGCTATCTTCTGACAGAGAACTGGATATTAATCAATATCCAGAACATAAAATGACACAGAACAAAAATCAACAACAAACAACCCAATTAATAAACGGGCCAGCGAACTAAGCAGACTCTTCTCAAAAGGAGAAATACAAATACATGAGAAAAAAATGTTCCACATCGTTAGCAATTAGGGAAATGCAAATCAACATGACACAGAGATTTCATCTCACTCCAGTTAGAATGGTAGTCATCAAGAATAAAAACAGTAATAAATGCTGGAGAAGATGTGGGAAAAAAAGGAACATCTTTGCCATTCCTCAAAAGACTAGGGATGAGGGCTGGGGAGATAGCTCAGTTGGTAGAGTGCCTGCCTTGCAAACATAAGGCCCTGGGTTCGATCCCCAGCATCGCCAAAACAACAACAACAAAGACTAGGGATGAAATCGCCACGTGATCTGGCTGTACCACTCCTTGTTATTTATCCTAAAGTATTAAAGTCATTATGTGCATACCCATGCTTAGAGCAGTACAATTCATAATAGCCAAACTATGGAACCAGCCTGGGTGTCCATCAACTCATGAATGGATAAAGAAAATGTGGTGTTTGTGTTCACAATGGGCTTTATTCAGCCATAAAAAGAATGAAATAATATCATTTGCAGGAAAATGAATGGAACTTGAGAACATTATGTAAGTGAAATACACCAAACTCAGAAAGTTAAGGGTTATGTTTTTCTTTCATATGTGGAAGCTATAGAAGAAAATGGAAAAGAAAGTTGGGGGGTATCATAAAAATCAAAAGAAGATCAGTAGAGGAAAAAGACTGGAGTGGGGAGGTGGGCAGGAAAAGGGGAAATACTGGGAAATGATATTATATTATAATATAAAATATATATTATTATATATAAATTATATTGCTATATTGTGTGCATGTATGAGTGTAATAACAAATCCCACCATTATGTACAAATACAATGCACCAATAATGCTATGGAAAAAGTTCCCTTTATTATTTCTTATAAAATACACATTCCATGTAGAACCTTTAGAACTACACATAGCTGGGCTTGGTGGTGCATGTCTATGATCCCAGAGGCTCAGGAGGCTGAGGCAGGAGGATGTCAATTTTGAGGCCAGCCTTAGCAACATAGTGAGTACCTAAGCAACTTCATGAGACCCTGTCTCAAAATAAAAAATAAAAGGGGCTGAGGATGTAGCTTAGTGGTAAATTGCCCTGGAGTTAAATCCCCAGTTATTTCCCCACCCCCCTAAAAAAGAACTGTACATAAAGAAAGAGAAGAAAAAAAAAATATTATTAGTAAATCAGCTAACACCCTTTAAATTTTGATGTATATTTTCCCAGTGTTTAAAAATGTCTATCTGATGAAAATAGGGTCACGCTTTTAAAAATTGATTTATCATGGATGTCTCTCTTTGTCATTGCTTATTCTTCTGCATCGTAAATTTTTGTGTGGCTCCATAATAAATATACAGTCAGGTTACATTTAATGCAAATTTGAATTACACAGTTTGAAATAGTAGGTTATAAAATATTAATTAAATTTTGTTTTACAGGCCAAATTTGAAATTATGTGAATCCTGTTTTGCATTTATTTTTGGTAGGAAATTTAATCTTGCATAATGTGAGTTTTACATCGTGTGAGGTCTTCAGCCATTTATTCCTCCGCATAAAATATGCCTGTCCTCCTTGACCATTTATTTAGCTAGCCCTCTACTGATGGTCACTTAACACTGCACTGAGCTTCTTTGAAGATAAATCTATATACATACCCCAGACGATGTCTTCAGGAGAAATTTTTAGGCATGAAATTGCTGGTCAATGCTTTTGATGCATATTATCAAAATTCCATTCCCATTTCAAAGGTGGTCTCAACATTTATTTAGCAAATATTTACATGGTGCTTACTACTTGATAGGTGCTCTTTCTAAGAACTGTGCATCCTCATATTAATAATATGCGTAATGCTATTGATCAGCCCTGTTTTATAGATCAAGAAACTGAATTAAGGGCTGGGGATATGGCTCAGTTGGTAGAGTGCTTGCCTTGCAAGCACAAGGCCCTGGGTTCAATCCCCAGTACTGCAAAAAAAAAAAAAAAAAAAAAAAAAAAAAAAAGGTGTATCAACCTCAGGTCACAAAGCCAGTAGATGGGGGCGTGGCTTCTGAGTTCTCACTCTGCACTCTGCTCTTTCCACACCGTTCTGAAGATCCGTGTATGAGGTGGTTATTTTCCTGTACCCTAACCCACAAATCTATCTGCTTAAAAGAATTGTGACTTCAGTATTTATATAAGGAAAATCAATTCATCAAAGGTGATTTCTGAGCACTGAGACCATGAGAGAGAGGAAAGAAGTTCTAATCCATGGTTATTGGTGAGTTACGACCTGTTTAATTTTCTTTTCAAGAAACCCCATAGTGGGCTGGGGTGGTGGCTCAGTGGTCCAGTGCTTGCCTAGCATGTGTGAGGCCCTGGGTTCGATCCTCAGCACTGCATAGAAATGAATAAATAAAATAAAGGTATTGTGTTCATCTACAACTAAAAGGAACATTAAAAAGAAACCCCATAGTTATGAATTGCTTACTTGTGTCCTTCCAAAGTTTGTAGGTTGAAGCTCTAATCCCTAATGTGATGGTATCTGAGCCTTTGGAGGGGTTAGGTCATGAAATTCGAGCCTGCGCAATAGGTTTAATGCCCTCATAGGGAGAGACCCAAAAGGGCTGGCTGCTCTCTCTCTCCTCTCTCCTCTCTCCCCTCTCTCCTTCCCTGAGCCATGTGAGAGTACAAGAAGACAGTTGTTTGCAAACCAGAAAGAGAGCCTTTGCCTCACAGTGGATCTGCCTGAACCTCGATCTCAGACTTTCCAGCCTCCAGAGCTGGGAGAAGTAAATGTCTGTTGTTTAAGCCCCCCCAACCCAGTCTCTGTATCTTGGTATAACAGCTTGAACCCAGCAGGACACCCAGCAAGGACCATCTTCTGAAGCTCTGCCCAGGTGGACGAGTCCCCTCCTCTTTGGTCTTCATGTAACAGATGTTTCTGGGGTCCACTGGTTCCTCCCAAGGCTCAACCCACAGCCCCAGGAAGCCAGGAGGAGCCTCTCGTAAGCTGGGGCAGCGTCTCTGCTCTGTGATACCGAGGCTGGCTCCATGCCGTAAGGACTCTGCAGCTTCCCTTAGCCCCTGACCCAACGTCGCTTTATTCACTCACTACGGAGAGCATTCACGCTGAGAGACTAGCAAAGAGGTATGAAACTCTGTGGTTTCCTTTCTTTTCTTTTTGTAGAGGTAGAGATCTGAGTTCAGTTACTCTCCCTGAGCTCACCTGTGGGATGACTAATTCTCCCCCAAGACCTCTGGGCCCTGTCTTTGTGTACAATAGTTAACCTGATACAACAAAAATATCCAAGGATACGTGGCTTAAAGAACAAAACAGTTTATTCTCCCTTGTGGAACGGTTTTGAGGCCAGCAGCTGGGATCACGGGGTGTCTCTGATCTACATGACCTTTTCAGGGGCCAGGTTCCTTCTACCATGTGCTTTGCCACATCCTAGGGCATTAGCATCATCTACCTGGTCAAGGGCTCCAGCCAGTGGAAAGGGAGAAAGAACACCGAGGGGCCATGCCCACTGCAAGGACCTAGGCTCACATCACTTCCGCTTGAATTCCATTGGCAAGAACTTAATCACATGGTAACACCGAATTGCAAGGGAGGCTGGGAAATGTAGTTCAGCCACAGCCAGGAAGCAGGAGAGAATGGATTTAGATGAGCAACTAGTGGTACCCAAGGGCCCTCCAACCAGGGGACAAACCAAATTAGGCGTTTTTCCATGAATTGTTAGCTTATCATGATATTCATCTATCTTCCCCTTCCTCCTGTATTAGTTCGGTGACTTTAAGAATAAGATGTGTAGGCATAAGAAATGCATTGTCTGTGTTTGGCAGCCCCATGGACTCCAGAAAGATAGTCCTAAAAGCGTATGTCAATCTTGTTTCTGTCTGACCTCCAAATTGGCTTAGTGCAAAGGCTTTGGAGACAAAAAAATTGGGAACGAGAATCACAGCACCACCACCGACCTTCTGTCTGACTCTGAGCATGTTGCCTGAACACTCTGAGTCTGGGTTTGTGCTGAGGATTATCCAAGCCTGCCGGACGAGGAAGAGTCAGGGCTTGGGCCTCTAAGAGAACTGGGTGCATATCCTGGCTTCTGTGATACCAGACAACTCTTAATTTACCTGGGCACCAGGTTTCTTGTGGCCTGGGGTAAATGACATCTCTCCTGAGCAGGTAGGTCAGTTTGACTCCATACTGAGAAGTCCGGGACGTGACCTACCTTCAGTCTTGGATGGTGTGACCCTCCCACCTACCCGCCTTCAGCAGGTCAGCATCGTCCTCAGACCACGTCTCCTATGGAATCAAGAAGGCTGCCCTATATTTAGAGGAAGAGTGAAGCATCTCTTCCATATACACCCTTTGAGTCTCTTGGGCTCTGATTTGGTTCACGTGTGTCCTTGAATTGTGGTTTGCGAGATTAGATTAGCAGATTGGCTTAAGCCGACTGGAACCCACTGGGTCACTCCCAAATAACTATATGGCAGTCATTTAGGGGAGGGATGCTCCTCCAAAGGGAAACGGGGTTGTAATTAGCAGAAAGGCAGCCCAAACAACAGATGTCCACTACAGAGAATGTGTTTGAAGGATGAGTTAATTGGACTTAATTATGGCCCAATTTTTATTTGTTTTTTTTGAAATGATGAACTGATTCCTTCTGATGATAGATGAACTAATTATGGTCTCTGGTAGTTTTCTTTCATTTCCCTCTTAGTTGATGCCTGAGAGTCAACTTGTACCAATGAGTGTGTCTCCCCTCCCCCACCGTGGCATCTGCCGTGTCTCTCTGACCCAGAGGTTGGTGTTGTGGGGATTACCTGTGATCAGAATCCCTTCCCCCCAAGCCAGACAAAACCCAAATGCATTCGAGAGGAATTCCAGTGGGTTCCATGCCTTTCTGAATTTGCAATATTCATCTTGGAAAGAGCAGAGAACGTGTACACACACACACACACACACACACACACACACACACAAAATCAGAGTAGACTCTTTCTGTCTCAGTTTCTCATCTGTAAAATTTTGCAGTAGAAATAAGCACTAACCTATTTTCAACATGAAGATGAAGACTTAACGAGTGGAATGGGCTGGGCGTGGTGATGCACATCTGTCTCCCATTAACTCTGGAGGCGGAGGCAGAAGAAGAACGAGTTCAAGGCCAGCCTCAGAAACTTGGTGAGACCCTTTCTCAAAAAAAAACAAAAAACAAAACAAAAAAAAAAAAATGCTAGGGATGTGGCTTGCTGTTGAGTGCCTCTGGGTTCAATCCCCAGCACATGCACACAAAATTAAAAATTAAAAAAAAAAAAAAAAAGAGTATAATGGACTAATTGCTTATATCCCCCCTAAATTCATATGTTGTGATCCTAACCCCAAAATGAAGGTATTTGAAGTTCAGGTTTTGGGAAGGTGGTTAAGTCATGAGGGAGGGGCCCTTAATGTTTTTATAAAAAAAGATCCCAGGGAGATTCCTTGTCCCTTTGCCACGTGAGGACACAGTGTAAAGGTGGCCATCTGTTTTAGTCAGCTTTTTCACTGCTGTGACTAAAAGACCCACCAGAACAATTGTAGAGGAGGAAAGGTTTATCTGAGGGCTCTCGGTTTCCGAGGTCTCAGTCCATAGAAGGCTGGCTCCATTCCTCGGGTCTCGAGGTGAGGCAGGACATCATGGCAGAAGAGTGTGGCCGAGGGAAGCAGCTCACATGGTAATCAGAAAGCAGAGAGAGACTCCACTTGCCAGATACAAATATATACCCCAAAGCCACGCCCCCGATGAACCACCTCCTCCAGCCACACCCCCTCTGCCTCCAGTTACCACTCAGTCAATCCCATGACCCCATTGGTTAGGTTAAGGCTGTGACCCAATCATTTCTCCTCCAAACCTTGCATTGTCTCACACGTGAGTTTCTGGGGAACACCACATCGAGACCATACACCATCCATGAGCCAGGAAGCAAGTCCTCACCAGGTACCACATAGGCATCTTGGACCTTGTAGCCTCCAGAGCTTGAGGAATAGATTTCTGTTGTGTGTAAGCCTCAGCTGATGCTTCGTTACAGCAGCCCGAATGCACCAAGACCGATAAGCCACACCAGGTATAACTATGATACTCAATGGCCAAAACTAATTCTTGTGTATTCTCTTGATGCTACTCTAAACATTAACATATGCAAAACATATGTGCTATTTTATCTCATTCAGTGGTTTTTTTTTTTTTTTTTTGTAGTAACACTTTCTTTTTATTAACAACAACAACAACAAAAACTTCCCTCAAACCAGGCATCTTGCAAATCATCTTCCAAACTTCCATTCTCCTTTGTTTTTAATCTCCATTTTAGGGATGAGAAAAGTGAAACATGGAGACATTAACTCGAGCAGGAATTCAAATCACGGAATGAGACAGACATCATGACCCTGTGTTCACGTATAATCACACGATTGGTGTGAATCTACATTGTGCACAACCATAGAAACGAAATGATGTGACCCATTTGTGTACGATGAATCAAAATGCAGTCTGTAAAAAAAAAAAAAAAAAAAAAAAAGCAAGCCCAGTGGATCATGAAACTCTAACAGAGCCTGAACACCCAGACACTATAAAACACAGATTTCATCTCCTGTTTCCAGTCTGCTCACCCAAGTCCTTTGGCTACGGTCTATTTAAATTAGAAATGCACTATTGGCACTATTGTATTTTGTAGACGTGACTTAATAAACCATTTCTCTCGGATCTGGAATTTTTGTACAACTCAGGAAACTAGACCAAAGGAAAGGACTTCACATTAATTTTTCTTGTGTTGCCCTTGGAGTCATAGGGTTCGTATGCCTCATTAGTCTTGAATGAGCGTATGAGATGTGAACCATGATTACTCCCTTTAAGAGGTGAGAGGTTGCCCTACTGTGTGTTCAAGGTCACACAATAGTTGGCCGCTTGGAACTGAGGTCCCAGTTTGTAAGATTCCAGAGTCTATCCTCTTAATCCACACTGCTGCCATGAGGTTTCCACTGAGGGATAAATGACTCGGACTTGGGAGTCAGAAAGATCTACTGTGTGACTTTGGGAAAATTCTTTAACCTCTCTGAGCTTTATCAAGATGTGTGATGAAGACAGCAATTCATATTTATGGGTAAGAGGTTAGAATTAAATTAGTTGTATTAATGGATGTGAAATTTTGTTCTCAATAAGTGACATGTATAATAATGATCCACTAAACTAAGCCAGTTAATAGAATGCACTGCTACCAGATTACAAGAACTTTATGAATGAATCCTCAGCTTCTGGATCTCTGCTTTGAATGCCCATCATAAATAAGTGTGCTTGTGAAAGTAATTGTCTTTAACAAAACATTGCCTCTTTTAAATTGAAAAACACGCATTTGGCTTAGACAATTGAAATGATGGAGTGGGAATAACATGGAAAAATATATACCGCCGGATGATGTTTTGTAGAAGTGTTTTTCCTCTTTTGGCAATCTGGGTAATTTCCCCTAACAAGGGAAACCATTTTCTCTGTTAAGCCTAGCTCGTGAGATTCATTTCCCCAAGAAAGGGGAGGGGTAAGTACCTGCTAGAACAAAGACCGCCGTGGGATAGAAAAGCAAGATAGTATGATGCGGGGGGCTTCGAGGAGACAGAGGAGACACAGGACAAGTACTTCCTTTGAGGTCCAGGGTGTCCAGTGTAAGAGTAGAAGAGGGGTCAGGTACTTGCGTCCTGTCTCCCTTTCCTAGGTCACAACTCTTTCTGGGTGGACTTGGGGGGTGTATTAGAAATAACTATAGGAATTTGGGGGGATGACGAGAGCAAGGGCTAGACTCGGGGAGGGAGGATGCATCATAAGGCACCCCGTGCCAACTTAGAGAAGCTGCGTGAGAAGAACACGGTGGCGTGGTAGGTTCATGCGTGGTAAGTAGGTTCATGCAGAGGGCACTTGAGTCTGCCATTTTCCCCGAGCCTGGGACTACTCCAGCACCCCCTCCACCATCCCCACGAGGGACGTAAAAAGCAATCGACATTCCTAGCTGTCTTTCTATCACAAGGGCAAAACGACCCTGTTGCTAAGTGCTACAGGATGGATTTCCTGGGCCAAGAGACTGAATGGAAGTTCCCACCAAGTCTAAGAGGGATCTGCAGAGCCACTCACCGTTAAGGTTGGATCCACGCAGCACAGGGTGCTGACTCAGCTGCTCAGGAGTACAACCAAAGTAAGGGAACCGACCAGCCGCTCTATCCACTGTGCTACTCCATCAGCAGCAGAGGTCAGCAGAAGCCTCAATGACCAGGTTAGACAGGGGACATTCCTGTGGAGGGAAGGGACAATCCAGGACACAGCACATTGAGGAGCACGTGGACCAGTCACCAACATAAGGAAGAAGTTCAGGCTTTATCGTACACTTGGATGCCATCTTGCTCACGCTGATTTTAGACATTCTCTTTCCTTCAACAGCTCAGAAGCAAAATACAGACCGTTCCTGACTTACGGGGTTTTGACTTAGGAATTTCTTGACTTTCCAATGATGACAAAGCAAGACGTATTCAGTAAAAACCATACCTTGAATTTTGACCTCTTCCTGGGATGGTGACATGTGGTATGATCCGCTGTCACTATCCTGGGTGGTGGCTGTGAGCCCCTACTCCGGTCAGCCCCACAATCACAAGAGAAGCAACGAATACACCAGAGTGTCTTGGGTTGGTAAACCATGATGTTTGGCAGGTGAGGTGGATTAAATCAATTTTTGATATATGCTCATAGTTTTCAACTGATGACAGGTTCATGGGGACATAAAGTGGAGAAGCTTCTGCATTGATTAGTCCAAACTAATTGTGCCCCTTTCCCATGTCAGTCATTGGTGTAGACAAGAGAGTGTGTGACCCTTCTGTCTGTGAGACACTGCGACATCTACTGAGGGGTATCCGGGATTTTTCTCATTGAAAAGGAGAGACACACAGGGAAGAAACCATCTCTGTTCTGATGCAGGTAATCACCGAAACTGTGGTGGACAACTTGGGACCATGAGGGGATTTTGCTGAAAACGATCAGGAAAGCTGGAAGAAACCTGTGTCCCTGATGTGATTGGATTGCTGAATCGACTACCACACCTCCATTATCTTTGCTATGTGAGAGTCTAATTTCCCTAATTTAAATCTGCTTGAAATGAATAGGTTACTTGCAGCCAAAAGCATCCTCAATGAGGCAGAGCGGTTTCTTGACCCTGCCACTTCTGCTGCATAACTGTATCCATATGATGATAAAAAAGAAAGAGAAAAATGGCACTAATAGTAACCAGCATTGAAAGGCACTGGAATTATTTCCTTCAGGCAAGCTCTCTTTCCAGACCATCGAGCGTCCTGGGTTTGACGGCACATCTGCTTCACGGGTGGCACGTCCGCTCATTTGCCTTCAATACCTTTCCTAAGGGAAGAGATACAGACAGACCTGTTCATTCTTCTTGAACGTGAAAAAAAGGTGATCCTTTTTCCTCTTTTTAAAAAAGTTGTTTAATTAAAGTGTAAAAGGAATACATTTTCTCTAGAGTTCCCTGGAAATCAAGAAAGAAATGGTTAAACATGAGATGTGCTCTATAACTGAAATCACCTTTGCTTTTTCCTGTTGGAAGAAAGGAAGTCTTAGAACTTACGAGCATTTCAAGAAGAACTGGATTTTAAGGGCTGATAATCACAACCAGAAATATAAGGCGCACACTGACTGGAGCTGCGTAATTTCGCTGTCTTTTCAACATTCAGAGTTCTGTCTGAGACTCCCAAATTGCATCTACTTTGATGAGCCTATTTTTCCCCCAACCAAATTACATTTCTAGGAGTTCACCTCACAGATGCCGACTTACTTTGTGTACCTTATTTCAGGCTAATTTACTAGCTGGAGAGAAAGATAGAGGGAAGTGGGGTTGGCGGGGAAGAGGCAAAGATAGAGAGTGAAGGGGAAAAAGATGGAGGCAAGAGAGAGAGAGAGAGAGAGAGGGAGCGAGAGGGAGAGAGAGAGAGAGAGAGAGGGAGAGAGAGAGAGAGAGAAGGGTTATGTGCTGAGTCGTGTTTCCCGCAAATTTTTACGTTGAAGTCTAATGCCTCAGAACACGATTTGTGTTCGAAAATAAGACTTTTGAAGAAGTAATAAAGCTGGAATTAGGTTGATAGAGTGAAACTTAATGCAGTCTGACTGATGTCGTTACAAGAAGAGGAGATTTGGACACATGAGGAGACACCAGGGACAACGTGTGGACACAGAGGAAGGACCATTTGAGGACGTGGTGAGAAGACAGCCATCTGCAAGCCAAGGGGAAGAGGCCTCAGGAGAAACCACAACTGCCAACATCTTATCTCGGATGTCCATCCTCCAAACTGTGAGAAAATACATTTCTAAGGTTGAATTCACAAAGTCCAGTTCTAATGTTGAAATGGGTACCTTGTTATGGCGGCCCTAGCAAACTAATAGAATAACCCATTCTTAGAAGGGCTGGATTATGGTGTGAATTCGGTTTGTCCCCCCGAGAATTTATGTTGGAGTGAAATCCCCATTGTGAGGTATTAGAAGAGTGGAAATTTAATTAAACTGTGGTTTTCTGAGGTGGGAGGTGATTAGGATTAGGTAAGGGCATGGCAGCGGCGGGGGTGGGTCTCCTACTGGCTTTATAAGAAGAGAGAGAGAGACCAGAGTGCATATACACAGTGCTCCCTGACCCTTGGGTCTTTGCAGTTTCTGTGTCAAGGCAGAGAAAATAGAAAGAGCACGAGGAAGACCCATGTGGAAGGTTTGCAAGGACCAGGGTAAGAAGTGGAGGACGTTCCTCCCACTCAGATTCCAAAGTCAGACCTTGGTCAAGGGAGGCACCTAACCATAGAAGTGGCCAGGAAATGTCAACTCTGGCTGGGAAAGCCTCTTTCCAGCAACAACTCTCTGCAGCAAAAGGAAGAACAGAAACTTTTGGCAGAAGGATAGTGGTCTCTGCCGTGAGAAGACTAAAAAGCTAGTAAAGGCTCAAGGGTCAACATAAAGGCACAGAGAAAATGTTTGGTGAATGGTAAGCGTTGTACAGAACCCTTGTGGTGAGCCAGCACATACCTAGAACCTGGGAAGTATTTGCCTCTAATAAATGTTTGTTAAGGAACTTAGATGCAAAAGCCAGTACAAATGGGAAAAATTCTAATTGATATTTCTTGAATTAATAGCTTTCTTTGGCTATCCTTATTGAGGGTCAGCCTCTCCTCTGACCCTGTAACTAACTATTCCCATTTCAGCTGATCAAGCGGAGACCAAGAGATTTTAGGCAATTTATTTTAGGTCTGACACTAAATGGTGGGAGAGATGGCATTTTTTGAGTACTACACTTGGGATTTTTTACAACAGTGCTATTGATTTAAGTGGATGAGAATAGGGAAGACCCTGGTGTTATGGGGCGCAACTTAAGAACAGACGGATCACCACTGAGAAGTCCAAATTTGAGAGTCTTTATTAAGCCGGCTGGCTGACTGTCTCACACAATGCCCCCAAAAATGGCTATTGGGAGAACAACCCCGACCACAAGGTTGTAGGGGTTCTTATACCAAAAATCACATTAATCATAAGTGTCTGTTGCTATGATTTGAAATTACACATTAACATCATGAGATCATCGACAGAGGGGGAAGTGGGTCAAAACGACCCTTACCTAGGTACAAACTAAAGAATGGTTACTAACATCCACACAATTATCATTCACATGGTACATTGTTTAGGAGCAATAGGAATCAAAAGAGAGCAATTTTTCATTACATAAGAACTGTCATTTTGTATTGCTAAACATGTCATACCAAGTAACTGATGATGGGAACAGAGGCAGGGTGTTCCCATGGGAGAAGTTTATTTCCTACATAACATGGAGTCTCAGAGCAAAATGGAGTCTTGTCTCTTTAGTCATTTCCCTCATGGTCTGGCCTATAACATTCTCCTGGAGCCAGATCTGTCAATCCATCACACCTGGCAGAGCGGAGGATTGGGGAGACTGTATCAGTCAGGGACCAACCAAGAGGCAGAAACCGTATCAGTTATTTTAACAGAGCATTTTTTAAAATTCTTTTTTAATTTGTTCTTGTTAGTTACACATAACAGTAGAATGTATTTTGACATATTATACATACATATGTATATATGTATATTATAATATACATATATACATATACACATATATATGTATATTATATACATATATACATGTATATTATTATACATATATACATATATATGTATATTATACATATATACATAATATTTTGACATATACATATATGGAGTATGACTTCTCATTTTTCTGGTTGTACATGATATAGAATTACATTGGTCAAGTAATCATATATGCACACAGGAAATTAATGTACGATTCATTCTACTATCTTTCCTATTTCCATTCCCCCCGCTTCCCTTAATTTCCCTTTGTCTAATCTACAGCATTTCTATTCCTCCCTACTGCCTGCACCCCCATTGTGAGTTAGCATCCTCATATCAGAGAGAACATTTGGCTTTTGATTTTTTGGGGAACTAGCTTATTTAACTTAGCATGATAGTCTCTAGTTCCATCCTTTTGCTGGCAAATGCCATAATTTTATTTTTCTTTATGGCTCAGTAGCATATATACCACATTTTCTTCATCCATTCATCTGTTGAAGGACATCTAGGCTGGTTCCATAGTTTAGCTATTGTGAATTGAGCTGCTATAAACATCGATGTGATTGTGTCAATAGAGAGCATTTAATATGAGGAATTGTTAACTAGGTTTAAAGTTGGTAATCAGTAACTAAAAAAGGCAAAAAGACAATATTACTTTATCAAGAAGAAGCAACAGAAAGGGGCAGCTCCACCCCTTAGGTCTGGGAAAGCCATGGCAAGTTGGAATTAACCCTTAGGACCTTAGGAGAGGGCGCTCTGTGAGCTGGACCTCAGATTGTTAAGGGGAGTCTTGGGCTGGGGTCTTGGAGGGGTGCAGTGGGGCTGTGTCCTCCAGGGTTAAGAAAACTGTGCACTGGATCTGGCTGCTGTCGTGGGAAGGAGCTGCCATTGCAGGAGGTAAGGAGCTTGCTAGGAGGACACTCATGGCACCCAAGAGTCAGTTCCTTCTTCCTTCAGCCTCATGCTCATGCTCCTATGATCAGAACCAACTCGAAGCATCTGGAAAAGCAGAGATGTGCTTTTCTACCATCCAGCCCCCGGGTCACAAAGCAGAAAATAGAGGACCGGGTTTGGAATTGAGAGATAATAGCTTCATAACTGGCATGAAAGCAGCCTAACCAAAGGGGATCTCACTTGGTTGGGGATAAGAACATTGGGTGGGATGAAAGGAAGCTCTTGAACTCTCAGACATTGGGCAGGCGGCTGTGGCTTGTCCCCCTGGAGAAGCAGTGCTTCCCTGAAGGGCCTCCTGGAACCTCGTACGTGTGCCCCAGGAGAGCCAGCAGGGACAGGCTGCTCCCAGTGGATGCAGCTAAGGGAGGTGGAGCAGCAACAGGGAAGCACTTCCTGGCTTCCTGTCACTCTTTCCAGAGCCCAACGACTTGGAGGACAATGGGAAACCCAGAAGAGGCAGTGAAAAGTTGGGTTGTTACCTAAGACATGGGGCTCCCAGTTAATTAATTAATGAATTCTTTTGCGGTGCTGGGAATTGAACTGAGCGCCTCGCGTAGGGTGGGCAAGTGCTCTACCACTGAGCCACCTCCCCCCCACCCAGTTAAATTTGAATTTCAAGTAAACAAATTAATTTTCAATGTGAGTATATCCCAATGTGTGTGTGTGTGTGTGTGTGTGTGTGTGTGTGTGTGTATGTACACACTAGATTTCACAACCCTGGGAGAAAGAGACAAACATCCTTTTGACTGGGGGTCACACTGAGCTAGGACGAGAGCACCATTAAATTGAATGTAATACTGGAGTTTTAAACGTATTGGATTTTATGGTGTGTTATTCAGCTTCTCATCGCTGTGACCAAAATGCCTAAGGAGAACAGTTTAGAGGTGAAGAGTTTATTTGGGGCTCATGGTACTGGAGGGTTAGTCAGTGGTCGGTCGGCTCCATTGCTCTGGGCCTGAGGTGAGGTGGAACATGGTGGCAGAAGGGCGTGGTGGAGGAAAGCAGCTCAGTGATAGAAGCTGGGAAGCAGAGACAGAGAAAGCAAGGAGTCAGAGACAAGGCAGAGTTCAAGGCAACACCCACAGTGACCTGCTTCCTCCATCCATGCCTCACTTGCCTACAGTTACCACCCAGTACTCCATCCAACATTTTAACCATCAAATTGATTAATCTACTGATGAGGTGTAATCCAGTCTTTTCACCTGCCAACTACATTGCCTAGCGCATGAGTTCTTTGCAGGACATTTGTAGCTCTAAACCATAATGGACTGAGCTTTTTAATGTTCTAATGGGACTATGTCTCTAAGGCTGAGTTACATTTGAGAGTATAGTGAAAGGCAGTGAGTGTTTTGAGAAAAACAAACTTGTTTTCACCCTTGTATCTGTACTTGGTTCAGATTTCTTAACAAACTCGTGTGTGTGTGTGTGTGTGTGTGTGTGTGTGTGTGTGTGTGTAAGACGGGGGTGGGGGATTATATACAGATATTTAAAAGTCTTTTCTTTCTTTGATTGCTTGCGGTCACAAATAAGACTCCAATTCTTGGACTCAAAGGGCTGTAAGAGCCAGTGGAACCTGCCTGGGGCTAGTTGAATGCCACATTAGTTTTAAACCTTGATATTTAATTCTGATTCTGTGGGTGATCCCTGACTATCTTCACTTAGGATGTTGTTGGAGATTTTGTTTGGAAAATAACATTCATTCATCCTGATGCCTAACATAGATAATAAGGAGCAGCTGAAGTTAAGAAAATATATTCATTTAGTAAACATTTATTGAGCATTTATTATGTACAGGCCCTGCATTAGATGCACAAAGATGAATGAGGTGCAATTCTTGAATAAAAATTGCACTTGAGGGGCCAATATTCTAGAATGGAAAATATAGAACTTTAGGAATTGAGAAGTTATAAGGCAATATGTGTAACTAACCATTTGACAGAGACTATCCATGTTCTCAGAGGGGGTCAGATGGAGGATTCTGTCTAGAGGAAAGGTCACAAACAAGGTAGAATTTAATTCAGATTTGAAAGGAATACTAGGAGTTGGGATTCCAAGGGCAGTGACCATGAATTTGTCATCCTAGCAACCATTTGAAGGACAACAATTATATTACTCTTCTTTCTGCTTCTGGAAACAGGATTGAGGGACTTGCTGTACAAAATAAGACCTATTGCAGAGCTATGGAAAACAGGGTGTGGTATTAGAACCAGAATACACAAAAAGAGTAATAGGCCAGAAAAGGGAGTTCTAAAACAGGTACACATACACCGACAATTGATTTATTGCAAGAGTGATTCAGTCGAACCTTTAGAAAGAAAAGTTTTCTTTTCTTTTTTTTTTTTTTAACAAAGTGTGCTGGTACAATTGGGTATTGGTTGGAGAAGAAGTTAAAAAATTAGACCCCTAGTTACACAAAAATATATACCAGGGAGGATTATAGTCCTAATTTTTTGGCAAAATAATAAAGTTAGAAGATAATATGAAAGAACGTCTTCCTGACCTCAGGGTAGAGAAAAAAGATCTTAAATAAGATGCAAATGTCTAACCATAAATTAAGAACTTCTGTTTATCAAAGGATATTGCTAAGAAGGTAAAAAGATAAGCCACAGGGTGGGAGAAGGTGTTGGCAACACAAATCAACAAAAGCTCTATATCGAGAACATAAATAGCACTCCTAAAATTCAATGAGAAAAATATAACCCAATAGGAAAAGTGACCCCAAATCTCACAAAGCAAAGAAATTCTAATGGCCATAACGAATGAAAAGATGTTCAACATGTGAGTTAGCAGGGAAAGCCAGTCAAAACCATGATAAACGTGGTAGCCAGCCTTCAGAATCATCTCCAGTGAGCTCCAGCCCTGGGTGTTGAGCCCTCCTATGTTGAGCCAGGATTGGTTGGTGTGATCAACTGAATATAACAGACATGGTGACATGCCATTCCTGAGTTTAGGTTATAAAAGACACTGCAGGTTCTGACTTGGTTGCTGTCTCTCTCTCTCTCAGATCAATTACTCTGGGAAGCCAGTTGGAGGTCACAAGCAATCCTCTGGAGAGCACTATGGACCAGGTAACTGAGATCTCCAGCCAGCCTCCATGAGCTTGGATGCAGATTCTCTAGCTCAGTTAAACCTTCAAATGACTATGGGCCTGGTCAGCATCTTGACTTCAAGTTCTTGAGAGACCCTGAGCCGGAACCACCCAGCTCAGCCATTCCTGGATTTCTGGCCCAAAGAAATTGTGTGAGATAATGTGTCTGGTACTTTAAGTCTCTAAGTTCTGAGGCAACCCATTCTGCAGCAATAGTTAACAAATACAATGACATAACATACAATGACATAATGAAAGAGCCCTGAACATCATACTTAGCATTGGTGAGGATGTGGAGACATAAGAACTCTCATATCCTCGGAGCAGAAATTGAATTCAGCAAGATCACTTTGCAAAACCAGATGGCACAGTCTGTAATTTTAAAGCTTTATCTATTATATGACCCCACGGTTCCACTCTTAGGTACATACCCTACAGAAATGCGTAATTATGGCACGTGATTTGTCCTGCACACAAATTCATAGCCACAATGCTTGTAATAGCCTCAAATTGGAAACCATTCAGCTCTCCATCATTAAGTAAATGGATAAATAAATTTTTGTATATTTTCATGGTGAAATATGATATAAGCAGGGCTTGGCAAACTTTTTTTTATAAAGGGCCAGATGGCATATATTTTAGGATATAAAGGCCATGCGGCACAACTATTCAACTCAGCTGTTGTGTGTAAATGGCCACAGACAATATGGAAATAAATAGGTGCAATTATTGTGTTCCAATTAAGCTTTATTTATGAAACAGATGTTGGACTGGATTTGGCCCAGGGGCCCTGAAGTTTCTGACCCTGCAGTACAGTATTGAGAGTGAATGAGAACAGCAACGAGCAACCGCAAATATTGAATGAAGCAAGTCAGACATAAAGAACACCGACTCCCTTTAATACGCAAGCGCCATTTAGAAAAAGCTCAGGAGCATGGAACACAGCAGTGCATTGTTCAGGGGGCGGCTCTGAGTGGTAACACTACAAGGCAAAGCTAGGAACTGAGTTTTTAAAAAGACCGCATGGTGGTTGTCTATGGAGAGGTCTGTCATTGGGAAGGGCCCTTGATGGATCCCTGGGGTGCTAGTGATAGTCTAATTTCTTTGCCCTGGTGGGAGTTTCACGGGTGTTTACTTTATGTAATTTGGTAACCTGTATGCTTGCGTTTAATGCTGTCTTCTGTGTTTGCATTCTATTTCTCTATAAAACCTCGAAGAACAATAAATAATCACGCATCCAACTAGTATGTTCTATTCACTAGCTGAAAATGGTTTCCTTTAATGAACAAATATTAACATCTATTTATTTATAGGGCACTGGGGAGTTGACTGAACCCAGAGCGTTGCCCAGCACAGTAGACTGCATGCTCCTGAACTATACCTCCAGCCCCTGGCCTTCATTTTTCCATTGTTCTTATTAGCCTGCTCATTGGTATTCAGTCCTAGCTGTGCAGCTGGGTCTCCTGCCGAGTGTTTCTCCCCCACGAGCACCAATGCTTGAGCCCACCCTCTTAGGACTCGGCAGATCTAGGCTGGAGTCTATGTCTTGGTAGTTTGTGGACACTCCCTGGGCGGTGGTGATGGGCAGCTTCTGCTTTAAAGCAGACCATCTCTGTTCTAAACTCTGCTAGCCTGTTGCAATTTCTGCATAGTGTATTTCCCTTTGTCACTCACTTTACCCCGATACTCATCCAAAGTGACAAGCTAAGCATTTTGTTTTTAATTGCATGTGCCTTGAAGTTAATTTTCCTTTGAATGGAGAAGTGTGGCCCCCTTCAAGACATTATGTCATCTGACATTCGCCCACACCTAGATTGCAACACCTCGAAGCTGCCTTTTGAATGCATACTCATTTCCTTACTTTGAGGTGCACATTCTCGGCTTCTTACAGCCCAGCCCATCACCCCTCCCTTCTCCCCAGCTCTGCAGCAGGCTTGCCACCCACCCCAGCTTGTTTATCTTCGCCTTTGTTTCTGGGCTCTAAGTCAGTTTCCTATCACTAGGAAACATTCCTTCCATCCTCTGGTGACTCATCTTTATCAGCCTTTCCTGGAGAACCTTATCAATAGCCTTTTGAACAACTACATAAATTAAATCTATCCCTCTTATCCTCACTCTTTATTTACTGCTTCCAAACATCTCTAGCTATTGCGAAACATTCATGATTAACTTCCTCCTGGAGTAAGCACTGTACTTTTCCCCAGTAGGTATTTTTTTTTAAATGAATAAATGCAAAAATTTTCGTTCATTTGAAGGTAGTCTCTACTTCTGTGAAAGCCAGGGAACTCTAAGTCCCGAGGTGCCTTGGACAGCCCTCTTTTTGCTGATGATCATTAAAGGCATTCCCTTTTACTTAAAAAAAGTCTCAGTTTGGATGATGTGTTTTCTGATAACCTTGGTTGAATGACAACTAGATGTCTTGGGAGACCTGGATCCTCATCCCTGTTGGGTCACATACCAGCTATGTGGGTTTGACAGTGACAGACCTTTGCTCTTAAAGGTCTGACTCCCAAACAAGCAGCATCAGTCTTGCCAGGGAGCTTTTCAGACATGGAGACTCTCAGGTCCCTCCCTGGAGCTGCAGAACCAGAATCTGCATTTTAACACATCTCCCAGATGATCGCCATGAACATGGCAGCTTGTGAAGCACCTACCCTGAACCTCAAGAGCTTTAGTTTATTAAAAAACTTAAAAACTGTCCAGGCTTTCCATTGCATTAAAAATAAATCATTCAGGACTGGGGGTGTAGCTCAGGGGTAGAGCATGTGCTTAGGATGGGAGAGAGGGCCTGGGTTCCATCTCCGGCATTGTTAAAAAAAAAAAAAAGGAAAATAAATTTTGTCATACTCCAATTAGAATGGCTATTATCAAGAACACAAACAATAATAGATGTTGGCGTGGATGTGGGGGAAAAGGCACACTCATACATTGCTGGTGGAGTTGCAAATTGGTACAGCCACTCGGGAAAGCAGTATGGAGAATCCTCAGAACACTTGGAATGGACCCACCTTGACCCAGCTATCCCACTCCTACGTTTATACCCAAAGGACTTACAATCAGGATACTACAGTGATGCAGCCACATCAGTGTTTATAACAGCTCAATTCACAATAGCTAGATTGTGGAACCAACCTAGATGCCCTTCAACAGAGGAATGGATAAAGAAACTGTGGTATATATACACAATGGAATATCATTCAGTCATAAAGAAGAATAATATTATGGCATTTGCAAATAAATGGTTGGAATTGGAGAATATCATGCTAAGTGAAATAAGCCAATCCCAAAAACCAAAGGCTGAATGTTTGCCCTGATAAGTGGAGAATGATATATAATGGGGGTGGGGGTGTGGGGAGTGAAAGAATGGGGGAATTTTAGGTTATGTAGAAGGAAATGAGAGGGAGGGGGGTATGAAAGATGGTAGAATGATACAGACATCATGACCCTAAGTACGTGTATGATTACACGCATGGTATGAATCTACATCGTGTACAGCCATAGAAATGAAATGATGTACCCCATGTGTGTACAATGAATCACAATGTAGTCTGTAAAAAATTTAAAAATTAAAAAATAGTGAAAAATAAATAAATGTAAATAAATATTTTGATGCATTTTAATATCAAATCCACAGAATAAAGAAATACATTAAAAACACATACTTCCATGGAGAATAACTTGCTTTTTTTTTTTTTTTTAAGTGAATGACTGGAATCCACTCTGTGATTAATGTGCTCCCAGCATTTAGATGTTACCAACTAAAAAAAAATACCTGTTTAAGACAGTCCACATGCTGACATGGTCTCAAAAAAACTTACCTGTTCCATTTGTGATTAGTACAGAGTCGTTCACTAAACTTTTGACTTGCACGAAGGCTGTATGTCCCTGTTTTGCATTAAAAATCCCCATGCAAATGAAAATGGAAAGAAGAAAGTCTTGTCAATATCTGTTTCTATTTCCTATTTTCTTATTCTCTGTCATAGTCTAAGATTGCTTTCACCCCTTGGGAAAAATAATATCAAATTCAGATTTCGAATAACAAACAAAAAGATATTTTTATTTGCTCTTGAAGGAAAAGTTTCTTGTTATGCTGTAAATTAAGCTTGGTGATATGGTTTGGGTAAGTGTCTCCCAAAGGCCCGTGTGTTTGAAGACTTGGTCCCCACCTATGGCACTATTGAGATGTGGTGCAGCCTTGGAGCAGTGGTGTCAAGTGGGGGGAAATTAGGCCATCAGGGGATTGTGGGACTGCAGTCTCTTTCTCTTTTGCTCTCTTTTCTTCCCGACTACTATGAGATGAGTGGCTTTTATCTATCACCTGCTGTCCCATGCGGTGCCTTCTCACAGGTTCAAAAGCAAGGGAGTTAACTGACTCTGGACTGAAGCCTCTAAAACACTAAGCCAAAACAAACCTTTTCTCTTTTTAAGTAGATTATCTCCAGTATTTTGTTACAGTAATTAAAAGCTGACTAACATACATGGTCTCCGAGTATGCAGTAGGCACCCTGAATATTTGGGGGCATAATAGTTGCTTGCCTTGGGTTCATCAGATTGGTATTTTCAAATAGGTAGCTTGCTGGGCCTTACTTGCTATTGTCAGTTTTTTGGAAACCCAGACATGGTATGAAGTCCAAAAAATAGTTTGTACCAGACACGAGATGGAATATTCATTGAGTTCCATGAATCTTTGATAAGATCTGATTTCATGGAATGCCACCATATCAGGCTTATAGCAATGAAGTTTTATTACTCTGTGGTATTATTCAGATTTCCATTGCTGTGACAAAATGCCTGAGTTAATCAATTTCTAAGGAGGAAAATTTATTTGGGCTTTCTGAGGTTTCAGTTGACGGCAGCTTGGTCCCATTGCTTTGGGTCTATGGCAGCACAGTATATCATAGTGGAACACACATGGTAGAGAGATTTATTTATAGCAGTTGGGAAGCAAAGAGGGAGAGAGGAAGGGGCTGGGTTCCCGGTATCCTCTTCAAGGCCCACCTACTAAAAGTTCCACCATTTCCCAACAATACCACAGGCTGGTGATCACACCTTTAGCATTTGGGCCTTTGAGAGACATTTAAGATCCAAACCACCATAACATCTGTTGACAGAAATGCACTTGATGCACTTTTTATTTTTATTTATTTATTTATTTTTTTGTGGTGCTGGGGATCGAACCCAGGGCCTTATGCTTATGAGTTAAGCACTCTACCAACTGAGCTATCTCCCCAGCCCAGAGATGCACTTTTGCAAGCAACTTTTGTAGGGAATTATCCCCTGGGTGTTTTCCCACTGTTTGATTGGCAGGCAGTCTCTTGCGTATCACCCAAGATGGGAAAGACAGCCTCACCACCGTTCCCTGGTTGTATGGCTGGAGCTGGGTGAGCAGGGAATAGCCTGGCTTTGGGAAGGGACAGTGATGGTGGCTCCATCCCATGTGCACATCTGCAGAGGCTATTGTCTTCATACGGATTCAAAGCAGATGTGGAATTTTCATTTCGTGGCCATGAGTTTGGAGGGTCTAGAAACTTCCCATGTTTCACCCCCTGTATCCCACCTTCTATGTATAGACCAATGATATTTCATAATGGGATTGCCACAGTGCACAGGATTTTTGCATATATTCTATGTCTTAGCATATTTTCTGCTACTATAACAGAATACCACAGACCAGGTAAGTTATATATATACAAAAATAATTGCTCAAGGTTCTGGAAGCTGAGAAGATCATAAGGGCCTTCATGCTGCATCATTACATGGCCAAAGGCATCAGATGGCAAGGGAGTGAAGAAGAGAGAGGAAAAGGGGCTGAACTCTTCCCTCTTCTAACTAACCAATTCTCATGATCATGAATGCACTCCCTCTAAACCGCCATAACCCACTCCAGGAGAGCAGGGCCCCAACACCTCTCCAGCCACCTCTTAAAGGGCGCATCTCTTAATACCATCCTAATAGCAACTGAACTTCAAGACGAGTTGTAGAGGGGACAGTCCAACCAAAGCGCTCCACCAGTACTCACAGACACTTTGCAAGCAGGGCAGTCACGTGGGGGACCTGGCAGTCCCAGGAGGAGAGGGACAATCTCCAAGATTATGAAATGGCTTAATCAGAGTGCAGAAAAGGGGGCGGGGGATTTGCACCCGGTGTTGGGGTGGCGTTGATGCACCTTGCTTACTGTGTTCTGGTTTGGATCTGGAATGTTCCCCCAAAGTCTCAGGTGCTTGCAGGTGAGGCTTTGGGGAAGTGATTGGCTCGCAAGGGCTCTGACCTTGTCAGTGGATTAATCCACTGGTGACTGAATCCACGGATGGACGACTGGGAGATGGGACAGAGTTGGAGGAAGAAAGTCACTGGGGCTCCTGTTTCTCTGCTTCCATGAGCTGAGCAGCTTTCCTCTGCTGCTCCTTCTGCAGAGCCTGGGGGTCAGCCGACCTTGAACTGAGCCCTTCGAAACTGGGAACCAAAGGGAATATTTCTTCCTCCAAGTTGTCAGGTATTTCAGTCACACCCGGAAGGTCAGAGGACAATTTTAGGTGGAGGTAAGGCTTGAGCTGAGCCTCAGAAGATAAGAAGGAGTGATGCAGGCTGGAGGACTCCTTGAGGAGGGCGGGGGACGTGTCCCTGCCTGACGGCGCTCTCACCAGCAGTGATCTCTCCACCGCCTTCCCCTCTGCTGTGGCTTGCGATTCAGGCGAAGCGTCCCCCAAAGGTCCATGTGCTAAGAGCTTGGTTCTGGCTGGAGACGTAGCTCAGTGGTGGAGTGTTTGCCTAGCAGGCGCAAGGCCCTGGGTTCAATCCGGAGCACTGCAAAATGAAACGCACCGAACTGAATTTGCTCCCCAAGGTGGCACTACTGGGGGGCACTATGGGCCTTCAGGAGGTGGTCCCTAGAGGGCAGCCTTAGGTCCTTGGGGGTATGCCCTTGAAAGGGATGGTAGGACCCCAGAAGGCCCATCCCTCTCTGCTTTCCCACCCTCGCTCCATCAGGTGTTTCTGCCACAGTGTGCTGCCCTTGACAGGAACCCCTCAGAACTTCGAGCCAAAACAAACCTTTCCTACTTATAACTTAATTGCCTCAGGTATTTTGTTATCATAATGCAAAGCTAAAAGACCCTCCTTTCTCCAGACACCAGGCATTATCTAAAGACATTTTTGGCTGTTACACTTGGAGGCATGTTGCTATTGGCATCTGGTGGGCAGAGACCAGGGATGCTGTTACACATTCTAGAATATACAGGGTGGTCCTCCACAACCTCTCTGTGGGCCAATGCCAGTAGTTCCCAGGTTGAGAACCTGCACTAGGAGAAATGATATGCACCCTTAAAGGGATTAAAGTATCAGAGCAGTTATATTAAAAGCTAGTAATCACTAAGTAGAATAATTAATGTCTTAAATATAATCTTTCCTGATGGAAAAAAAAAAATAGGTCAGAAAAATGATGCAGATGCAGGGAGAGAGAGAGTTAAAGAAAGAAAGGAGACCCACACACAAGAAGGGCTTGCTATACTAAGATGAGACTGTCTGCTAGCAATAAGAGACCCCAGGAGGTTTATTTTTTTAAATTAAAGCAATATGTACTCTTAATTAGACAACGCCAAAGGATTGTTTAAATAACCTCATTTACTGGGATCACATACCATTTCTTTTGTTGTTTAAATTTACTAGCATATCATTCCTAAATATGGTACCTTGTAGATGTCTCTATCACAAATGCTATTTTTTAATAATAAAATGTTATCAATTTTAATTTATTCAAGAAAAGCCAATCATAAAAGTAAAACTATAAAAAAAACAACTATGAGAAAATGCTGGTGGTCATTTTATCAGGTCCTGGGGAGGGAGAAAACATTTTAAAGTGTAATAGCAAGAAAAAAAAATCCCCTGAAGAACAGGGATGGGTCTTAAGACACAAATGTTCAAACAGTGATTTGAAAAACTACAGGAAAACATGAAGAACCCTGTTAAACATAAAATAATGGAAGAAATCATAGAGAGAAGAATGGATTTTACTACATTATTCTTCAAGTGTCTGTGAATCAAATGTGTTAAATAAAATGAAAAGGCAAAAATACTGCCACTGAGACACCTTTGATAACTGAAGCAGTGTTGGAATTCAATAAGAAAAACCTGCACAGTATCCAAATATGGAACTTCAGGGAAGGACTTGGATTCTTACGCACGTACACAAATAGCTAATAATCGTAATAAATCTCTAACCCTACTGGTCATATATTAAGTACAAGATAACAGAAACTTTTTTTTTTCCTATTGAATGAGCAAAGATTAAAGAAAAACTCACTATATAATACTCAGTTCTGAAGAGGTTAAAGTAAGGTAGATCCTTTCACATTCTTGGTAAAGGATAGAACTTGGAAAAACTTCTGGAAATCTATCTGGCAATAGACAGCAGGAGTTTAGCCTTTGGTCCAGCAATTCCAACTAATTCTCTATTCTGAGAAAATAAACGGTTATTATGAGGTATTATGTGCAGTTGATCAGGGATGCCCTTATAAGAACAAAAGATAAGAAATGACCTACAAACCCAGTAAGATGAGAAAAATACATGAAGATGCATCCACCCAGTGTGATAAAATGAATTTTTGGATGAATGTTTAATAATGAGGGATAAATGCTTTTGGCATATTGTTAGGAAATAATTTGCAAAAACAAAAGTTTTTATTTTAAGAAGGGCATGGTAGTGTATGCTTGTAAACCCAGCAACTCGGGAGGCTGAGGCAGGAGAATCTCAAGTTTGAGATCAGCCTCAGTAATTTAGTGAAGCCCTAAGCAACTCAGTGGGATCCTGTCTCTAAATAAAATACAAAAAAGGGCTGGGGATGTGGCTCAGTGGTTGAGTGCCCTTGGGTTCAATCCCTGGTACCAAAAAAACAAAACAAAACAGAACAAAAAATAACATAGATATTTTTCTGTTTTCTATTTTTTTAAATTTAGAGACAGGGTCTTGCTAAGTTGCTTAGGGCCTTGCTAAATTGTTGAGGCCGGCCTTGAACTTGTGATCCTCCTGTCCTGCCTCAGCCTCCTGAGCTGCTGCAATCATAGGCATAAGCCACCATTGGGCTTCTTTTTATTTTTTTGTTTTTCAAAGTTTTTTTTTTTTTTTTTTTTTTTTTTTTTCCGGTCCTGGGGATTGAACTCAGGGCCTTGTGCTTGCGAGGCAAGCACTCTACCAACTGAGCTATCTCCCCAGCCCTGTTTTTTAAATTTTTTGATACTGGGAATGGGAATGGAACCTGAGAGTACCCTGTCAGTGAACCATATCCCCAGGTCTTTTTCTTTTTTAATTTTTAAAAATTTAAACACAGGGTCTAGCTAAATTGCTGAGGCTGGCCTTGAACTTGTGATCCTTCTGCCTCTGCTTCCCGAGTTGCTGGGATTACAGGAGTGTGCCACCATGCTCAGCCTTCACTTCCTTTTATTATTTATTAATTATTATTATTATTATACTATGGATTAAACCCAGGGGTGCTTTACCACCAAGCTACATCCCTTGTCCTTTTTTTTCCTTTTTAAACACAGGGTCTCACTAAATCGCTGAGGGTGGCATTGGATTTACAACCCTCCTACCTCAGCCTCCTGAGTTGTGTGATCACCGGCCTGGTCACTGCACCCAGTTCCATTTTCTTTTATGTCTCTAAACTTTTGCAACAGAGTCCACTTTAGGCTTTGAATACAACTCTGGTGCTCGGCCACTGTGACTTATTTTTAAAATGGACATGTTTCTTTCTCTTCCTCCTCCCTGGTCCTCCCTAATCTCAGGGGACACAGGATGACCTTTCTTCCCCATCTTAGGCAGATCTATCTGTCCTTGAGTGCATACCACCCAGGAACAAAGTAATCCAGACTTTGGGGATGGCACCAGAAGATCTCAGAAATGACCGTCTCCCACGTTAACAAGTGAATCACAACTCTGAGAGAACACGTGGGATGGAGCCTTTGAGTCGCCTCTTTAAAAGCCCCTGTTCCTGCTGATGGACAGAATCACAGCCTCTGGGACAGGAGTCCCTGTGTTTCTCCTTTGCTAGCAAAACCAATACACCTTCTGTTTCCTTTTTCTCAAACCCTGCCATCATTATTGGATTGACATCGGGGACACGGACTGAGCTTTCTTTCGACAACACTTCGGTCTAATTTTCTCCTATAATTTTTGAATATAGATTATCCTTCCTTTCTCATTGTTCCTTCTTTAACTTTTCACCTCCTGGTGTGTCTTTCTTTCTTTCTTTCTTTCTTTCTTTCTTTCTTTCTTTCTTTCTTTCTTTCTATACTTTGAATGCGGGATTGTTATAACTCTCATATTGATTTTCATTTTTTTATTTTGGGTCCCAACCATTTTTAATCTTAACCTCGTTTTATTGGGATTTTAACAAAAGAAACATTTCCTCTTGAGAATCTGGTCTTTTAGTTCCCTCTCCCTGCGTCACCTTTTAGCATTTTGTTATTCACATTAACTTTCGACAGACTCATTTAAATGCAGATATGTAGAAAATAAAAAATAAAGATTCCCCCTTCCCAAATTCCACTCCTTAGAAGTCCCTACTGTGAATAATAGCTCGAGGTTCATTCAGGGTTTTTTATTTTTTTTTATAAATGAATATACCATCTAACTTTTTATTTTTTTTATAAAAAGGAGATCCCTCAATCTTACTGCTTTGCAGTTGCTTTTTCTTACGTGTTATGCATGTTCGGATTTGAAACCCAAATTGTTTCCTTTGTTTTTCCCTCTCTAACTAAGATGAAATAAAAATCATCATTATCACATTTCTTTCTTTCTTTAGGTGCTGGGGATGGAACTCAGGGCTCCTTCCTGCTAGGCCAGTACTCTGCCGCTGAGTTGCACCCCAGAACGTCACTCTTATTATTTATTTTGAGATTATTTTATATTTTTATTAGTTATCCAGAGGAATAATATACTTCTTTGCCAATAATTGTTTTTCTTATAGTTTCTCCTTATTTTCCCCTCATTCCCTGGCCCTCTTTCACTCGGGCGATCAAAAATGGAAAATCTGGCCAGGCGTGTGATCCTAGTCACTTGGGAGGCTGAGGCAGGAGGATCACAATTTCGAGACCAGACTGGTCAACTTAGTGAGACTCTCAGTATAAAAAATTAAGGGCTGGGGACGTAGCGCTGTGGTAGAGTGCCCCTGGGTTCCATCCCCAGTACTGCAAAACAAAACCAAAATACAACAAAGAAGAAAAATCTGTTGCCTGTTGCCTTCAGGAAGAATATTATCTCAGAAGCACTTTTGAGCTTCTGAAACTGAAGTCATGGTCTACACCATAGATTAAGACTATTCACTTAACCAAAATTTCCAGCTGTTGAGGAGAGAAAAATTCTCTGAGTGGAAAAGAAGTGATGGATAGAAGAGAGAACATGATGGAACAGAAATGTGGGCCACTGAAATGGGAAGGGGAAATTCATAAGGACGGTGTGTCCCCCTCCCTAGTTTATACATTCACTGAAGCTCTGAACACTAGTGTGACTATACTAGGATGAGGAAGAAATTAAGATTAAATGAGATCATAATCGTCTTGGATCAGAGTCCTATTGGATCCTATTGAACCAGGGTCCTTTTAAGAAGAGATAGCAGAGCTGGGAATAGTGGAGCATGCCTGTGAGCTCAGTGACTTGGGGAGGCTGAGGCAGGAGGACTGGGAATCTGAGGCCAGCCTCAGCAATTTAGCAAGACCCTGTCTTAAAATTAAAAATAAAATAAAAAAGGGCTGGGGATGCAGTTCAGTGTTAGAACACCCCTTAGTTCAATCTCCAAGATAAAAAACAAACAAGAAACATCAAATAGAATCATGACCATCTCACATAATACTTATTTTTAGGCATTGAAGTGTATATTTTCCAGACAGTATTGTCTTAGTTAATTCTGATCCTTTCTTTAGTAATGACTCTTGAATTATATAAATGTAGGAGTTACAGGGTTCCTTGATTTATGATGGGGTCGCATTCAAATAAACCCATTGTAAACTGAAAACATGGTACATTGAAGATGCATTTGATATACTCAGCCTACCAAACCCCATGGCAGAGCCTGGCCTACCTTAAAGGTGCTCAGGATCCTTTCCTGGCAGCCATATACAAACCAGGAAGAGAGCCCTTGCAAGCAACCAATCCCTGCTGGACCCTGATCTTGGATTTTCCAGCCTTCAGGACTGTGAGACAGTACATATCGGTTGTTTAAGCCACATAATCTCTGGTATTTTGTTATGGGAACCCAGGAAGGCTAACGCAGACTCCAAGACAGGGTTGGGGATTTCTCTGTCATACCCAGGTGCCCTGGAGGAGGAGGCAGGCCTTGCTTATGAATAACCATAAGCCAAGCTGTGGGCCCGGAGCCAAGGACATAGCTTTGGACCAGCAGATGCAGAGCCAGCTTGGATTTTCCAGTCTATCAGTTGGCAGCTCTGTGTGACAACACAGAATGTGGCCTAGGAATGGTGGCTGAGTTGGATACTCTCCCTACTTCCTGCAGCCCTATGGTGGCACAGGAGAGCCTCCGAGATGCCTTGGGCAAGCCACCGAGGGAGTGGGAGTCCACGCCCACTCTGGGTACATCAGGTGACAGCAGGTGCAATATATTCAGCAAATCAGAAGCTTTTTGAGTGCCATGATTTTTTTTTTTTAAACTGGAGATCGAACCCAGGGGCACCCTACCACTGAGCTACACCCCCAACCCTTTTTATTTTTTATTTTGAGACAAGGTTTCACAGAGTTGCTTAGGCAACTACGTTGCTGAGGCTGGCCTTGAACTTGCCATCCTCCTGCCTCAGCCTCTGGAGCCAGGTGGCACACATCGTGAACTCCATGATTTAAGGGTTTTTATAGAAGTTTTCTGTTGTCGGCTTGGCTGATGAAATTGTTGACCCTTGGTGGTTAACAATCTCCAGCCCCTCTCCCATCCCCGGAGAGGCTGCAAGTTCCAACCTTCGGACCACCAGTCCCCATCCTGAATCTATCCAGGGCTCACCAGGAGTCACTGCATTCGCTTAAACTTAGGTGGGGTTGAAAGGGCTTATTGCAAATAATAATAGATACTCCTAACCCTTCTACAACTCAGGAAATTAATTCCCTGGGTTTTAGAAACTCTCCTGCCAGGAACTGGGCATAAAGACCAAATCTGTGTTTCTTACTATATCATAGTATCACAGGTCCCCAAGTGAAGGTAAGTGGAAGAGGGGCCGCCAGTCGGTGCAGGGCCTGAAACACACCTGGTATAGACGCTCGTGGGGAGATGATAATGGGCCGCTCAAGTAAAACCACCTCACGTGTAACAGCTGAGAGAGACTCAGAGGGAGCTTGTCCAGGTTCAAAATCCCACTGGCTATGTGACCCTGGGAAAGCTTTGTAACCACAGCTCTAAGAAGAGGAGACTATGTGAGAGCACCCATTGTCCCTCCACTGTGAGTACCCACTTCACAGGGACATTATGAGGACCAGAGGAGTCCGTACCTACAAGGCACTTAGCAGAGCATCCGGGACAGGCACTTCCTGGGGGTGCGGGAAGCAGCAGGCTAGACCTCACCCTCCGCTGTGGAGTGTGAACGTCACCTTTCAACCCTACAGCGTGGAACGGATAAGCCTGGGAAACTGCTTCAGATGGGATCCTGGCTCTAGAGCTCGGTACTGAAGCAGTTCAGAGGCCTTCAGGATTATCTGTCCTTCTGTTCTTCTCTTTTCTTCTTTAAGATACAGGCTTTTGTTTTCTCTTCCTTTTTCTTTTCTTTTCTTCCCTCCCTCCCTCCCTCCCTCCCTCCCTCCCTCCCTCCCTTCCTTCCTTCCTTCCTTCCTTCCTTCCTTCCTTCCTTTCTTTTTCTTTCTTTCCTTCCTGCTGGGGATTGAACCCAGGGGTGCTTTACCGCTGAGCTCCGTCCCTTGCTAACTTGTGGAGGCCGGCTTGGAACTTGCAGACCTCCTGCTTCAGCCTCCCAAGCAGCTGGGATTATAGGCATGCGCTGCTGCATCCAGCTTAAGAGACAGGGTCTTCTACTTTGCCCGAACTGGCCCTGAATTTCTGGGCTCGAGAAATCCTCCTGAGTGACTACAGGTGCCCTCTTCTTCTGTCAAAGCTGGCAATCCTGGGGAAAAGCGGGAACAGAGAAACGTTCTTTGGGGACAGTCCTCTCCCTTTCCATGAGGTACACTTAACTTTCAGCTGAAACTTATCCTGGGAAGGGGTGCTGACTCTGCCACAGAAGCCAGGAAGCATCACTGGCCCATTGGCTCCAGGATCGGGAGTCGGGCTCATCTGACAAAGAATGAGACAGTCCCCAGCAGTGTCCCGAGCTGTGTCCCGGCCCCTGCTCTCCTTTGCTTAGTGACTGCCACCACAGTTCCCAGTATTACGGCTCCTGAGCCTAAGCCTGGGGTGGGGCCCAGCGAGTCACAAGGACTTTCTGCAGGGATGTTCCCGTTTGGGTTGGAAGGGTGGGTGAGACTAAAAATACCACTTCCATGGCATATTTACTCTGCTCTCGTTAATGCCCCAGAGAGATTGCCAAGAGTCACTACCACCAAGCCTGTGATTAAACCATAATAACCACTTTCATGTTTATAAATTTCGTCCTTGATATCAGAGAGGAGTATTTTTAGGCTGGAACTTGGAGCTCACAAATCCCAGTGCGGGAGTGTGGGCTTCAGCAAGTGTCTCTCCGGAAGGCTTCCTTCCTAGGACATGGCCACAAGGCCAGGAAGGATGTGTCCATCGGGATCAAGTGGGGAGCAATCCCATCCTTTGAGTCCAGGGCGCCTCAATGAATGTGGAAGCTTTGTGGATACTGGGGTTCGAGGAATGACACCCCAAAATGTGCTGTTTGGACTTCAAACCGAGGACACTTGGGGCTCTTTCTGAGCTTCCCTTGCTGCCTAAAGGCAGATCCTCCAAAGAAAGCTCAGTTCTCCCCACTCCCCCTCCCAGGAATCGCAGCCATCAGGGAAGGTGGCAGGAGAGGGGACGGAGGTCAACCTGACACCCAGACTCTGTCACAGGCTAGCACCTGCTCTTCCGAGGGCCCATTCATCTTCCCCACAAACCACTTATTCTCCCCTAAGCTCCCTGCAGCCCCCAGCCCCTATCAAGAGAGTGCATAAGCTTCTAGATTGTTTCAGTTGGCTTTTTCCCTGCTGTGACTGAAAGACCAGACCAGAGCAGTTGTAGAGGAGGGAAAGTTTATTTGGGGGCTCACGGTTTCAGAGGTCTGAATCCGTAGGCAACTGGCTCCATTCCCTGGGGCTCCAGGTGAGGCAGAACATCATGGTGGAGGAGTGTGGTGGACGGAAGCAGCTCACATGATGCTCAGCCGTAGAGAGAGACTCCACTTGCAGATCAAATTATGTACCCCAGAGCCATGCCCCCAATGTCCACCATTGTCCTCCTCCAGCCACACCCTACCCACCTTCAGTTACCACTCAGTTAATCCCATCAGGTGACTGACACAATCATTTCTCCTCTAACCCTTCTTACATTGTCCCACCGGTGAGCTTCTGTGGGACACCTTACATCCAAACTGGAATATAGATCTCACTGGGTTTGGGGTATTCACTTTTCTTTCCTGGGATGCCCCACATATGTAATAAATATGTGTATCTTTTCTCCTTTTAGTCTGCCTATTGTCCCTTTATTTCACTGACTCAAATACCAAACCCTCAGAGGGATAGCTGTTCCTCCCCAACAAAATACATTCTTCTATCTTCTTCTCTTTAGTTCTCTTTAGTTCTCATTCATTCATTCATCTGTTCATTAACAAATTCACCTGACATACATTTATTGAGCACTTACTATATGCGTGGTGCTGGGGATAAGGCAGAGAATAAATAGACCCAGTTCCTACTTTCATGGAGTTTACACCATTGCGGTGGTAGTAATTGCCAACTGGGGGATCAGACAATCAACAAACTAAAAATTACAATGGCATGTGGTATAAAGATGGGAATAAACAGGGAGAAAGGCTCCATATAGGACCAGGGGAGACAGGGCTATTTGACATCCAGGAGCTACTTCAGAATCCGAGAGGGAGTCTGCCATCCAAGAAGCTCAACTCTCTGACTCTGCTTTGCTGACCCAAATCCCCCACCATTCTCTCTCTCAATCCTACTCGCTCATGAACTTCAACAACCTCATGAATCCGTTTTACCTGAAACTTGACTCTCTTTGAAGGAGATGATTTCCCCTTGCAACTCTTGCCAACAGGGGTTGTTCATTCTCTACACGCTGCCTTGTTCTGGGTCAGGAGCAGGAGGTGTTTGGAGCTGTCTTCCTAGAGCACTTTCCATAGACATGGAAGCATCCCCAACTCTTTTGAAAGACCAGTCATTGGAACATACCACACCCTCCCTCTCATTACTGTCATTTACCTACTTCCTGGATACTCCCCTCCATTCATGGAAGAGTTTTTTAAAAAATTGTACTAATTAGTTATACATGACAGTAGAATGCACTTTGACACACCATACATAAATGGAGTATAACTTCTCATTCTGGTTGTACATGATGTAGAATCACACCGATCATGCAGTCACATAGGGTAATAATGTCTGATTCATTTTACTGTCCTTCCTCCTCTCTCCCTCCTCCCCTCCCTTCACTCTCCTCTACCTAATCCAAAGTAACTCTCTTCTTCCTTAGCCTCCCCCTCATTGTGAATTAGCACCTACCTATCAGAGAAAACATTTGATTTTTGGTTCTTTGGGATTGGCTTATTTCACTTAGCATGATATTCTCCAGCTCCATTCATTTACTGGCAAATTCCATAGTTTCATTCTTCTTTAAGGCTGAGTAATACTCCATTGTGTATACTCTTCAGGATATTATAAAGAACTCAAAAAACTTAACACCACAAAAACAAATAACCCAATCAAAAGAACTGAATAGACACTTCACAGAAGAAGAAATACAACTGATGGGCAAATATATGAAAAAATGTTCAACACCTCTAGTAATTAGAGAAATGCAAATCAAAACTACTCTAAGATTTCATCTCACTCCAGTTTGAATGGTAATTATCAAAAATACAAGCAACAATAAATATTGGTGAGGATGTGGGGGAAAAGCTACATGCATACATTGCTGATGGGACTGAAAATTGGTGCAACCATTATGGAAAGTGGTATGGAGATTCCTCAGAAAACCTGTACTGGAACCACCATTTGACCCAGCTATCCCACTTCTTGGTTTATACCCAAAGGACTTAAAATCGTGGAAGACTTTGGGATGTGGGTCAATGTCCTCATCTTCCAGACAAATATGGGTTCTCACCTGCATTATTCATCTGACATTGTAGCCTAATAGTTCTTGAGTCCAAACAGGCTTCATCTTAAGAATCTTAGAGATTGATATCTTATTTTAAACAAAGCAAAGTCAGTCTTCAGCAAGCTTATTTCTCAACATGGCATCACAAGTAAAACAAACATGACTCCTTCTGCCAAGAACCTTGAAGAGTATTTCAGTTCCTTACTGAATGGTCTTAAGATGACACCAAAGGAGGTATGGGAGATAGACATCAAAAAATACACAAGAAGTCTTCCTAAAAATGACCTTTTCTCGTCTCTCTCCCCCAAATGCCACACCCTCTAGAAGCTCCATCTCTCTTTTTATCCTGTTCAAAACTTCGCCTGTCTAGTTCTTCTTTGCCTCTTCTCCACTTCTTTTTTCTTCTTTTCCTCAAATAGGATCTCTGTTTTTGTTTTTAATGCCCTCATGTAGGTGTCTTAGTTTTCTAAGAACTCCCTGAGTCTGAAATGGACAATCAGACTCTGCTAACAGCTGCAGCCCAGAACTTTAGTTCTTGGCAAAAGGATCCTGACACAAAAGTATTTCTTTGTGGAAAATTATGCATTCATCGGGCTCATTTGAAACAAAATATGATTTGCATCTTAACTTCCTGTAACAAGCTCCAGTTCTTCTGTGGATTTCATAATGTCTGATTTTGTTGGACCAGATTGGTGGGGGGGGGGCACACGCTTTACCCAACAGTTTAAATTCAAGCCCAGGTTTTTCTTATTTTAAATAGCAACAGCTGCTAAGCATGATAATTATTGTATTTCATCAAAATAAACTCACCAAGTTGCTTCTGAATAGACTTTGGAGCCGCTCCCCTGGGGGGTTGGGGGGTGTTCCTCGGGGCTGCTAAGGAAGGTGCAAAGCTTGGATCTGAAAAAGCACAGGACATGAGACTCCAGTCCTGGAGGGGGATGATGGACAATTCCAGGAATAGAGAGAAAAAACAAAAAAACAGTCACTAACTGGAGGCAGACCCAGGGAGATGCTTTCCTCTCACTCTCTGGTTGGGTTTTCCCTGTGCAATGCTCAGCAATTCCAGATGCAGGGAGGGAAGAAAACCCTGGGTAGTGATTAATACTGGGCACTGTGGTGGTAGTGCCTTGTACCTGTGTGGTAGCCGGAGTGATGTCTCAAGGCAATTCAGATCTTGTCGCTCTCCTGCTTAACACCCTCCTTAAGGGACCTCCATCCCCTCCCCTGTGTTCAACCTTCAGCTCTTCCAAGTTGGCTGCCCATTTGGAATCATTGGAGAGCTTTAAAAAACTCCAAATGTCCAGGTTGCACCTCAGACCAGTTCTATGACAGTTACCGGGACGGTATTTGTTCAAACTTCCTGGTGACTTCTGTGTGCAGTCGATCTGAAGAAACAGTGCATCATACCCTGAATTAAACCCCTAATCTGACCAGCTGCCAGGAAGGCCCTATTTGATCTGGACTCTGTCTTTCTATCAGACTTCACCTACAAAAATTCATCCTCTGTCTTAACTGGGGTTAAGTTTCTGGTCTTTTAGTTCTCTGGTCTGTGTAGAGTACCTTTCATGTCCTGTAAGACCCCTGATCGAGTGAAATATTTACTGCTGAGAAATGACAGCCTGTGAATATATTCACTGCTGTATCCCCGGAAGGCTGGTATATGGTAGATGTTCAGCAAATATTGGTTGAAGGAAAGAATAAGTACATAGGAGAAGACTCAATAAATATTGGTTGAATGGATGAATGAATGATCTCATTCGATCCTTCAAACAGCAGCTGTTGTTAACACCATCTTATAGATAATTCACCTGGGTCAGAGGTTGAATAACTCTTCCAAAGTTATAGTAATGGCAGAAGTTCATAAGCTATCTGCTATTGGAGGATGAGTCAGGAGAAAGAGAAGGCAGACATCTTTTTTTTTTCCCCCACCGACTATGAATTGTTATGGACTCTGCTATTACTAGGGAAGGAGACTCCTTCTCTAATTGGCAAGAATATGTAATTAGGTTTTAATTATGGGGCTTCGGAAAGGACTATTTTAAAACCACATCTGGGGTAGCCTTTGGTGGAATCTGAGATTCTGACCTCTGGAGGGAAGGCTATCTTGGTGGTTTGGAAGCCAAGGAAGAACCTCATCCTTTATGGGTGACGTCCTCTTGGCGGGTTCCAAGGGGCTGAGGGCTGGGGGCGGAGCAGGTCTTAGAATCTTAGGGAGTTCCTGTTGTCGGCTCATCACACCTGCAGAGGGTCTCTGCAGAGCTCCGCACACTACGCTGCAGCCAGAAGCACCATGAGTCACCCAGCAATGGTCTCCGCAGCAAGTCAGCCAACATGGCAGGACTGAAAAGTAGGGTGGCCCTTGGCATCCTCTGCACAACTGTCCTGGTAGCCTTTATCAGCATGGGAAACCAAGGGCACCTCGGTGTTCAGCTTTGCATTTGGATTTAAATAATAATAGTGGTAGGTGACTATTACGTTTGAATATGAGGTGTCCCCCAAAAGCTCCTGTTAAGACAGAGATATTCAGGATAAAATGACTAGATAATGAGAGATGTAACTTAATCAGTGGGTCCCAGTTTGAATGGACTGACCAGGTAGTAGCTGTAGGCAGATGGAGCATGGCTGAAGGAGGTGGGTCACTGGGGACATGCCACGGAAGGATGCGTCTTCCCTGTGCCTTCTCCTTCTCTCTCTCTCTCTCTCTCTCTTCTTCCTGACCCTACCATGACCTCAGTTTTCCTCCCCGGGGCCCTTCTGCCGTGATGTGTTCCCTCACCTTGGGCCCAGAAAAATGGAGTTGGCTGTCTATGGACTGAGCCCTCTGAAATCATGAGCTGCCAATGAACTTTTCCTCCCCTATGTTGTTCTTGTTAAGTATTTTGGTCACAGTGACATATTAGTTTGCCCTAACAAAATGCCCCAGACAGGGTGGTTTCAACAGCAAAAATGTATTTTTTTCACTATTCTGGAGGTTGGAAGTTCAAGGTCAAGGTGTTAGCAGGTTTGGCTTCTCCTCAGACCACTTTTCTTAGCTCACAGATGACTGCCGTTTGGCTGTACCCACTCAGTCTTTCCTTGGAACTTGGGCGTTGCTGGTGTCTCTGTGTCCTAACCTCCTCTTCTGAAAAGGACAGCAGTCAGATTGGATATAGGACCTACTGTAATGGCCTCATTTTAACCTAACCAATGCTGTAAATGTACTCTCTCTAAAATACAGTCATATTCTAAGGTACTGGGTGTGAGGGTTTCCACATAGGAATTTTGAGGGGACACAATTCAGCTGATAACAGGTGACATTTACTGAGTATGTTAAAACCTCATGCATCTTCTTACAAACATCACCTGACATGGTTTCCTAACTACCCTAAGAGCTGTACTACCCTTACAACCCATTTCAGAAAATCCAAGAACCCCAAAGAGAGAGGTCAAGGAAGTTGTGCACGTGGTCACAGTTCAGAGTGCCGGAGCTCAGAGGTGAGCCTGGGCATCTCTAGTTCTGAAGCCTGTTCTCTTCAACTCGATGCTGAACTGCTGAAGGCTATAATTTCAGCTCTTGTGTTCCATCCTTCTGATACAGCGCATATGTGGTACTTGGTTTGGGTTGTTGTTATGGCTTAGATGTGAGGCGTGCCCCCAAGAGCTCATTTGTGAGACAATGCAAGAAAGTTCAAAGGTGAATGATGGGGTTAGGAGAGCCGTAACCTGATGAGTGCATTAATCCCCTGATGGAGATTCACTGGGTGGTAGCTGTAGGCGGGTCGGGTATGGCTGGAGGAGGTGGGTCACTGCAGGCTTATATTTTGTCCTTGTTGAATGGAGTTCTCTCTCTCTGCTTCCTGATGGTCAGGTCCTGAATCTTCTCTCCATCACGCCTTTCTTCTTGAACTTCTGCCTCACCTCGGACACAGAGCCAGGGAGTCAGCCATCTGTGGACTGAGACCTCTAAAACGGTGAGCCCTAAATAAACTTTTCCTCTTCTAAAATTGTTCTTCTCAGGTCTTTTGGTTACAGTGATGAAAAAAGCTGATGAAAGCAGTTGCCACATATCTATCTTTTATGTCTCACCTCTTTTCTCAAAACTTTTATGTCTCTGTGCTAAAAGAAATAAAGAGGTTCTGGAAGCTTTTCTTTTTTTTTTTTTCCTGTGGGTGCTTTTCTTGAGTTTGTCCTTTAAGTCACTTACTTATTTATTCCCCACTCCCCATAACTAACCTGCTCTTTTCTGTTTCTATTTACATTAAAAATTTATAAAGGAGGCCTTCCTTCTTGAAGGTCATTTTTCCATTCATGGGTATCACCTTCACATGGACACTTCTTGCTTTTGTAAGACCTTTTGCAGTAAGAAACACCAGCTCGGCACTATGGGAACAACAAAAAGACCGTGTAGCCAGGCCTTCTGAGGGGAAGGTTTGGCGATCTGCTCTGGAAACTGTCTTACCTGAAAATAGAAACACTGGCTTCCCAAGACAGTTCCCCACATGCCCAAAAGCACCCCATCCATGTTCTGGACAAGGAAATGTTGGTCAGTTCTCTGTCCTAGTTATCAGCTCTCACTTGTGCCACTTTCTGATGTCTAAGAACCCCAATTTCTAAAAACAGAACCCCACACCTCTATGAATCTCCTCTAATCTTTGGAGAACCCGCCATCCCTTAAGGATAGTGGATCAGGAACACTAATAAGAATTTCTAGGGTTTGACTTCTGGGTATACCAGATACCTAGGTATACCTATCAGTTGTGAGCAGGGCCTTGTTAAGAAACATATCCACCAATGTTCCTATTAGCATATTCCCAACAGCTGACATAGGGAAGAAAGCCAAGGGTTGCTGGTGGATAAATGCACCAGCAAATGTACATCCCTGCAATGCAATACTGGTGAACTTTAGTAAGGAAGTGGATTCTGACATCCGCTACAACACGGATGAGCTTTGAGCACATTATTTCACTAGTGAAATAAGCCTGACACGGAAAGGCACAAAGTGCATGATTCCCACTTACGTGAGATCCTTAGAGCGATCAAATTCAGAGGCTCAGAAGGTAGACCAGTAGGTGCTGATGGCCAGTGGCTGGTGGAGGGGTGGATGGGGGGTTGGAATGAGGAGTCCTGGTTTAAGGGGTGTTGAGTTTCAGTTCTACCAGATGAAGCGTTTTGGAGCTGGGCAGTGGTGGTGGGTGCACATGAATGTACTTAATACCACTGAACTCTACATTGAAATTACTAAGAAGGTAAATTTTATTACTGTTTTTTTCTTTCCTCTTCTTTTTTTTTTAAGATGGGCAATTTTGTGTTATGTGTATTTTACTACAATAAAATTTTTAAAAAAAGAATCAGTAGGGAGTGAGTCTGGGGACTTTCACCCCAAAAGACAGAGTCCTGATACAGGGGTTATTTTAAATTAAAAGAATTCAAAGAGCAGCAGAGGGCTGGTGTGGTGGAGCACCCCTGTAATCCCAGTTACTTGGGAGGCGGAGGCAAGAGGATCACAAGCTTGAGGCCAGCCTTTGAAACTTGGAAAGACCCTGTCTTAAAATTAAAAAAAAAAAAAATTTAAAGGCTGGGAATGTAGCTCAGTGGTAGCATACTTGCTGAGCATGCAGGAGGCTGTGGGTTTGATCCTCGCACTACAAAACAAGAACAAACAGAAAAACAAAAACAAAGCAATAAGAAAAAGAGCAGAGGCTAGAAGAGGCTTTACTCGGATATCTCCTTCTCTGCTCAAAGTCCAGATCTCAGGGAAGAAGACAATTCTGTGCTTTTGTCAACTACACTCATGTCACTGGAAGCAAGGTGGAAGTCTGTCAGCACCCTGGACAGCTTCTTCACACACCATTGTCTTCTATTTGGGTCCCATTCAATATTCCAAAGAGAACCGTTTGTGTCCCACTCACTGTCTGTTCTGATGCCCAGTGAACTCTGCCCCGGGCCGCTGTATGTTTCTCCAAGCCCTTCGTATAATTTACTATGGAAAAAATGATTTGCCGCCCCTCAAACAGCCATTGCCTGCCATCCCGGTTTCCTTCCTCTTAGGAGAGAGTATTTAAGCCTTACACTGCCGACCTCACCTTTGATGCTCACACCTTGGGCATGACTCCCAGACTCTGATCTCGTTCCCTTGTGTCGATGAGCTCATTTGTGTTTCTTCTCCTTTTTCATCTATTGTCGGTTCATCCAGTAGCCTTCAGCGGGTGAAGGGAAGCCTTTCCTTTTGCTCCTACAGGGATAGAAAAGAAGTTTAGCATCAACCCAAGAGAAAAGTCTCAGGCTTGAATGGAAGGCTCGGCATGACCTTGAACCAAGAAGCACCAGTCTAATACCAAGGACCCCTGAAGCGTCCCCTCTTCCGAATGACCTCACCTCCTACACGGGTTAGTCCTGCAGGAGGGTGGGGCAGCGGGCTTCCCAGTTGGGCAGTGATGCCCTCTCTGGAGCTTTGGTCTTCTCTGGGGTCCTAGATGTGAAGAGGGAGGGGCTTACTTCTGCTGGAGAGGCAGGCCAGGTGGTTCCCTGAAGGTCTCCAAGTTCTCAGACTCTATCAACATCCCTCCTCCCTGGCTCCAGATGTCTTCCCTGTCACCCAAGCTCCCAGGAGGCCTTTCCATCATCTCTGACTCCCCCTCCCCACCTCCCTGTGTGCTTGTTTAGATTCTAAAAAGGGCTGTATGGCAGCAGACTCTGGGCACACATTCAAAAACACCCAAACTCCAAGGACGAATTTGCCCAAGTTCAACTTGAAGCCACACAGCTTCTTGGGGGCCCCTTCTCACAGTAATCCCAAGGTCCACACAGTTGTCCTTTGCCAACTATGGGCAATCCAGACCTCAAATGATTGCTTTCTGAATACTCAGTGAGATGGGCTCGAAGAAACTACCCTGCTTACCCTGAAGCCCGTATGTGTGAGTGCCGATCAAACCTGGGTGAACTTAAGCAGAGTAGCCCATCATCCCAGGATGGCCAGCTCTGCAGCCTCTGCCCCACGGTCCAAGCCGGACCACTGAATTTCCTTCCAGTCCTGTTCTCTTTTCGGTCTGGATTTCGGAGCTCACCTGTTTTCACGAAGCTTTCTCCGGTTCTCACAATTAACCTCTTTCGCATCCGCAGTCTGTTAGCGTTGAGTGTGCATCTTTTATTCATGCATTAGATGACTGTGTATTTAGCAGTGAGTGTGTGTGGGTCTTCTGTCAGGAGAGGAAATGAGTGGTGAGCAACAGAGATCAGGCTTACCTCTCCCTGGCACCGACTTTCTAGGCTGTAGACAGAACAAATCTCTCATCGAAGTATTTATCTCTTGTTATGGTTTGGATCTGGAATTTCCCTCAAAGGCTCCTGTATTGAAGGTTTGGCCCTCAGTGCAGCAGTGTGGGGTGGAGCTTCTGGGCAGTGATTGGTGAGAACTGTGATCTCAGTGGTTTAATCCATTGAGGGATTCTTGATGAGTGGACTATTGGGGGTGGTAAAAACTGTAGGATGTGGAACCTAGTTGAAGGCACTAGGTCCTTGGGGGCATTCCTTTAGGGACTATATCCTGTCTCTGTCCCCTTCTGCTCTCAGGAGGTGTCCAGTATTCCTCCATTATGCCCTTCTGCCATAATGTTCTGCCTTATCTCAGGTTCAAAGCAATCGGCTAATTATGAGCTGAAACCTCTGGAACTGTGAGCCAAAATAAATTATTTTTTCCTTTCAGTAGATTGTCTCAGGTATTCTGTCATAGCAATGAAGAGCTGACTAACACACTTGTAAGTTATGAAACACATGGTCATCCACTCCCTCCGCCTCATCTTAGCATACCCTATTTAGTACTGGCTATGGACCTGGTTTTTCAGGTCTTACATGTATTCACTCATTTAAGGCCGGCATCATGCCTTATTCAACTCCGTGAACAGCCCCTTCCCCCATGGCCTATAATACCTAGCATTATGCCTGCCACATGGGACACACTCAGTTCATCTTTGCTGAGTACATATTTTGTCGAATCCACTAATTCAAAAAAAAAAAAAAAAAAGCATGAACTGGTGGTATCACAGAAACATTTGAAGTGAAGAGTCCCCACGAGGAATAGAATTTCCCTGTTTTTCCAAACCTCTGTCCCCCAAACACATTCAAACACACACACAGGGTCTATCCACAGCACAGTAACCACTTCGCATATTCACCAAGAGGAAGTTGATGCAGGGACTTGGTTCAAGAGGTGATGGAGAAAAGAACGGACAGGCATGGTGGACTGCAAACATAGCCACAAATTATTCCTCTTCTGCAACACATGGAGCCTACTTCTCTACTCCTTGAATCTTGGCAGGTTGATGACTTCCTTTGGGAGGGAGTGATGTGGTGCAAGTTCCAAGCTTGGGCTTCAGGAGATTTTTTTCCCTATTTTCCTTCCCTTTCTTAGAACCGACTGAATAGCCTGGGCCAGAGAGTTGAATTATGGGAGACACATGGACTCACCGTGAATTGGGCAGCCAGCTGCCGAAGCAGGACTCCTGCTGACTTGGCAGCTCACTGCAGGTGCATTAGCATGCATCGCTAAGAGCAGCAGAAGACTTGTCCAGCTGATCCCAGCCTAAATTGCTGCCTCACAGATTGTGAGCTACAAATAAATGCTTGTTTTAAACCTATATGTTCTGGGGTAGTTTGTTTCATAGCAAATGCAAACTCATACATGAAATTCCAGCAATTAGCCATGGCAGAGAGCAACTCCTCTCTTAGGTGATAGAGACAGAAAGAAAGTCATAAAACTGGACCCCAGTGTCATCAGAAAAAAAGAAAAAAAAAAAAAAAGAGGAATAAGGGTTGGGGTGTCCCATGGAGGCTGGGAGGCATGGAGGAGATGGAGAAGGATGGGCAGGGAGAGATATCTTGGCTTCTCCCTTCTATCTGCTTCCAATCTCCCCCAGGAATTGCCATTGGTAGAGCTGAGCTGGCAACCAGTTGGGACAGGAGCCTGGAGAAGTAGCAATCAGGAGTCAGCTTCTCCGCAACACAGAGCAGAGCAGCGAAAGGTCCAGGAACGGATCCAAGTGTGGCTAGGCTCAGGACCAGTACCACATCCATTAGGGGAAAGAAAAGGAGGTGGAACTATTGGTGGAACTTTCCAAATTGCTCTCTCTTATTCATATTTTATTCTCTCCTTATGAATTTAGTCCAAACTAAAAATGAATTCTAGCTATTGAAAACTGTGGTTGTATTTATGCTAAGCCCATGGCTAATATCATTCTAAATGGTGAAAAGCTGAAAGCATTCCCCCTAAAAACTGGAACAAGGCAGGGATGCCCTCTTTCACCACTTCTATTCAACATCGTTCTTGAGACTCTGGCCAGAGCAATTAGACAAACCAAAGAAATTAAAGGGATACGAATTGGGAAAGAAGAACTCAAACTATCCCTGTTCGCTGATGACATGATTATATATTTAGAGGAACCTGGAAATTCCACCAGAAAACTCTTAGAGCTCATAAGTGATTTCAGTAAAGTAGCAGGTTACAAGATCAATGCCCATAAATCCAACGCATTTTTATACATAAGTGATGAATCTTCAGAAAGAGAAATTAGGAAAACTACCCCATTCACAATAGCCTCAAAAAAAATAAAATACTTGGGAATCAATCTCACAAAAGAGGTGAAAGACCTCTACAATGAGAACTATACAACACTAAAGAAAGAAATTAAAGAACACCTTAGAAGATGGAAAGATCTTCCATGTTCTTGGATAGGAAGAATTAATATTGTCAAAATGGCCATACTACCTAAAGTGCTATACAAATTCAATGCAATTCCAATTAAAATCCCAATGACGTACCTTACAGAAATAGAGCAGGCAATTATGAAATTCATCTGGAAGAATAAGAAACCCAGAATAGCTAAAGCAATCCTTAGCAGGAAGAGTGAAACAGGGGGTATTGCAATACCAGATCTTCAACTCTACTACAAAGCAATAGTAACAAAAACGGCATGGTATTGGTACCAAAATAGAAAGGTAGATCAATGGTACAGAATAGAGGACACGGACACAAACCCAAATAAATACAATTTTCTCATACTAGACAAAGGGGCCAAAAATATGCAATGGAGAAAAGATAGCCTCTTCAACAAATGGTGCTGGGAGAATTGGAAATCCATATGCAACAGAATGAAACTAAACCCATATCTCTCACCATGCACGAAACTAAACTCAAAATGGATTAAGGACCTCGGAATCAGACCAGAGACCCTGCAGATTATAGAAGAAAAAGTAGGTCCAAATCTTCATCTTGTTGGTCTAGGACCAGACTTCCTTAACAGGACTCCCATAGCACAAGAAATAAAAGCTAGAATCAACCACTGGGATAGATTCAAACTAAAAAGCTTTCTCTCAGCAAAGGAAACTATCAGCAATGCGAAGAAAGAGCCTACAGAGTGGGAGAATATCTTTGCCAATCATACTTCAGATAGAGCACTAATCTCCAGAATCTATAAAGAACTCAAAAAACTCTACTCCAAGAATTCAAACAGTCCAGTCAACAAATGGGCTAAGGAAATGAATAGACACTTCACAGAAGAAGATCTACAAGCAATCAACAAACATATGGAAAAATGTTCAACATCTCTAGTAATAAGAGAAATGCAAATCAAAACCACCCTAAGGTTCCATCTCACCCCAATTAGAATGGCGATTATCAAGAACACGAGCAACAACAGGTGTTGGCGAGGATGTGGGGAGAAAGGTACACTCATACACTGCTGGTGGGGCTGCAAATTAGTGCAGCCGCTATGGAAAGCAGTGTGGAGATTCCTTAGAAAACTTGGAATGGAACCACCATTTGACCCAGCTATCCCACTCCTTGGCCTATACCCAAAGGACTTAAAATCTGCATACTAAAAAAATACAGCCACATCAATGTTCATAGCTGCTCAATTCACAATAGCCAGACTGTGGAACCAACCTAGATGCCCTTCAATTGATGAGTGGATAAAGAAACTGTGGTATATATATACTATGGAATATTACTCAGCCATAAAGAATGATAAAATTATGACATTTGCAGGCAAATGGATGAAATTGGAGAATATCATGCTAAGTGAGATAAGCCAATCTCAAAAAGCCAAAGGACGAATGATATCGCTAATAAGTGGAGGTTGACACATAATGGGGGGGAGGGAAGGGTTAGAGTTAGGGTTAGGGAGGGGGGCAAGTATAGAGGAAGGAACTACTGTATAGAGGGTAAAGAGGGGTGGGAGGGGTGGGGGGAAGGGAAAAAAATAACAGAATGAATCAAACAACATTGCTCTATGTAAATTTATGATTACACAAATGGTATGCCTTTACGCCATGTACAAACAGAGAAACAACATGTATCCCATTTGTTTACAATAAAAAAAAAAAAAAAAAAAAAAAAAAGAAAAAGGAATGAAAAAAAAAATAAATAAAAAAAAAAAAAAAAAAAAAAAAGAAAACTGTGGTTGTTAGTGCCTCAACTTTTGAGAAAATATTCAATTAAGCGGTATCTGCCTATTTATAAAATGTTGCATACACCGTGCCCCATCCTAAATGCAGGCCATCGAAACGTAGCCTCAGTGTTGCTATTGTTGGGTCCAAATGATGTAAAACACCAGTTCAATGAATTTTAATTGCTTCAGCCAGCATCAAGTTCTTTGTGAATGCCAACCAACCACAAAGAAGGTGGCACCACAGGTACACACACACACACATACACACAAGGCACAACACAGGGTAAGTGCCAACGAGGTGTGAAGAGGCAGTGGGGCGGGGCCATTTAAGATGGGTTTTGAAGAATGATTATGAGTTTTTCAGGTAGGAAGGGAAAGAATGCTGCTTTCAGGAGTAGTGTGCAAAGGTTCAGAGGCCAGATAAAAGATTTTATATTTAGGAAACCATAGGGTGAGACGTGAAGCCATAGAAATGGCAGAGGCCAGGCCAGGGAGATTCCATATGTCATGCTGAGGAGTTTGTCCTTCAGAGCCAAGTGACAGACATCAACCTTTCATTTTATTAGATTTGTAAGAATTACATTAATAGGTTTTTTTAAAAAATTTTTATTAATTTTTTTTTTTCAATCAGGGATTGAACTCTGGGGCACTTGACCACTGAGCCACTTCCCCAGCCCTTTGTTGTATTTTATTTAGAGACAGGGTCTCACTGAGTTGCTTAGCACCTCACTAAGTTGCTGAAGCTGGCTTTGAACTTGCCATCCTCCTGCCTCAGCCTCCCGAGTCTCTAGGATTACAGGTGTGCACCGCCACACCCAGCCTAGGTGTTTATTTCAAAGAATTAAAAATCAGGTAAAAGGTAAATGATTTCTGCTCTTTTCTGGAATTATCCAGGGCTGGTAATCAGGGGCATATTCTGATATTTAGGTTAGGCAGGATTATTTGGTTTGCTTTTCTGGTCTGGCTTCGATTACAAACATGGTACAGTATGCTTAGTCCTCTGTAAGTTGCTCTTCACATTACATGGACATCCCTACAGATGAGTTAGATCTAACCCATTTGCTTATTCAACCATTCTCTTAGGGGTGGACCTTCGAGTTTTTTTCCATCTTTAGCAATGAAGAAAGTCCTGCCGTGTGACTCCTTAAGGTGATTCTAGGCATATTGGGGCTTTGGTTTTAATAAAGTAGATTTCCACAGGCAAGATTTCTGAGCCCATCGATGTTCGCATTTTGAATTTTAGCAGGTGTCTTCAGATTGCTTCTCCAACAGTGAGGTAGCGTCTTGTCACTCTCTCACTTGTACATTTTGGAAAATAAAATGGGTGAAAAAAGACTGTTTTAATGGACTTTTATTAAGAAATAATTAGAGACTAACAGGAAGTTGCAGGAACAGTACAGAGAGGTCCATGTGTAACAAGGACCTACACTCTTCACTCTTGCCTATAAATGTCTGATGGGTAGTTAAAAGGATTAAAGACTTGGCATCGCTGCCTCCACTTTAATCCATCGCCTGCCTTCAAAGTCACCTTGGGTTCCAGGAACAGGGTCTGATCTGACACATTGCTCGTGATGAGTCAAAGCTACCCCCAGGTAACAGCAACTTCCCTACCTCAGACTGGGCCCCACCAGGCCAGTCCTGAGATTACGATGGACAGATCACACCTGATCAAGATCACCTGCTTTGGCAGCTGGGACATCCCTCTGGCTATTCAGACCCCCAACCATTGGCCTCATTTTCCTTTGTATGAAACCTCAAAGTCATTGCCAGTCTCTGGAAGATAAGGACGTGTGTTCCCTGGTCTTCCCAGTGTGGTTACGCTGATGAAAGTTCCTCTCCTGTTTTCACCATGACCTTTTCTGTTTGGTTTTTGGGGTGAGTGGCCAGACCTGATTTTTTGGACCCCCAGAGTCAGGTTGCTGGCCTAGGAGTCTGGCCATTAAGCTTCCCTCCAGGGTAACATCTTACATAACTGGTCCAATGTCAGATCCCCATTTGTTTTTTGGTGTCGTTTACGGTGTAAGCACAGAATGAGGGATGCATACCTCAACAGAGTCAGAGAAACCTTTTATTCCTTCGCAGACTCTGGCACCATTGGGGCTCATTTTCTGGGTGCAAAAATGGCCACCAGTAGCAGAGGGGATTTTGGTTTTACAGGGTACAGTGAGGATAGTTTGATCATTGGAAGCCAAGGATGTGCAGTTTGGACAGTCAGAGGCTACTTGTACAGGTTAGAACTTTAACTTAGAAAGGTGGTTGTAAAAAGGTTGAAACTCATTGTTGTCTGGGGGGATAGTTGTCCAGATCCTGAGGGATGAGAACTCAAATCTTGCCCATTGCTTTTCTTTCTCTGGGATTCATTATTTCCCAGAGTTTCAATATTTGCTGGGCCTCCATTTAGGACTAATTTGCAATGAGGAAAGGTCAAAGTCCTGGGCCCAGCATTTGGTATCTGCCCCTTCCCTTCACAGCCCATTGTTATTAGGAAAGGATTTCCTGGGAGGTTAATCCTTGGCTAATTCCCCACCCTCCTCCCGAGCCACACTGTCCCTCCGTTTCTCTTGGGGAGCTTCCTTGTAGGAATACTATTTTCCATAACCCTTCATATGTCACTTTTTAATTTTAAACAGTAAATTTATTATCTGGCTGTGGAGAGCAGGCGGTGCCTGAACCTGTCGCTCCATTTTATAAAGCCATAGTTTGCACTGCCCACTTCTTTTTGAGCTTAAGTGCTGAGGTGGAATGACTATACACCTTGTTAGTACAAGTAAACAATCACCATCTGCCTGGTGCAACCATAAGGCCCAAACTGATGAAGAAGCTAATCATGCTAATGTGAGAAAGTCCAGTGATCCATTTTCAGAATCAGGTCTTTAGCCTTAAATGTGAAATTGGGATGTTAGAAAGGCAGCCGTCAGGGAACTAGACCAGAGTGGAGAGTCGTAAGCGGATCATGCACACAACAGCACCTTAGCCTGTGGATGGGCCAGATCTGGGTCCAGGTACCTGAACAGTCCCTTGACAAACAGGAAGGGTGGAAGAATGGTCCTAGCCAACAGCGACAAAAACCTCCCTGTTAGGGATGGAATTGGAGAATATCATGCTAAGTGAAATAAGCCAATCCCCCAAAACCAAAGGCCGAATGTTTTCCCTGATAAGTGGATGATGTTATATAATGGGGGTAGGAGGTGGGGGGTGAGAGAAGAATGGGGAAACTTTAGATTATGTAGAAGGAAATGAGGGGAGGTATGAAAGATGGTGGACTGAGGCAGACATCATGACCCTACGTACATGTATGATTACACAAATGGTGTGAATCTACATCATGCACAATCACAGAAAAGAAATGGCGTACCCCATTTGTGTACTATGAATCAAAATGCAGTCTGTAGAAAAAAAAAAGAAATAGCAATTCAGGTAAGGAAGTAAGAGCTGCGTTCATCCCAAGAAGGCTTTCAGGCCACAAGAGGAAAAGAAAGATGGGAACAACTAAAGGTATAGTTTTTAAATAACCCAAGAGGAGATGCAAAATCTAGGCGATGCTTAGAAAGACCATCCATCCCATAGTACTCAGCCAATGGAGAACCAGGGAAGGGACCTTGCACTCTAGGGGATAAAATGCTGGTTGCATCCAGTATGTGTGCGCCTGCTTCCCCAGACCCCTGATCTTGCAAGACCATCGTTGAAGTAAAGTCTCGCTTTTTGCTAGACCTTGTCTTTGGGTTTGGACGGGTGAATATGTTTCTCACACTAAGCAGCAATATTTTCTTGACTATTGTCAGGTTCTCATTTTTTTTTTTCTGTTCGAAAATTTACAAGCCTTGGATGTCTCAGCCCAAGAAGAGGGGGCAGCGTTTTCCCTTCCTTGGCTTTTCTGTTCTGATCTGGCCCAGGAAGGATGGGAGGAGAGGATGCTGCATACGTGGGTGAGGGTGGATCTTCCTTACTCAGTCTACTGATTCAGATGCTAATTTCTTCTGGAAACGCCCTCACAGGCACACCCAGAGGGGATCACACAAGGCTGTGAATACCAGGAAATAGGAAACAGGACTCACTGTAGAGGATGCTGGTCACATCAAGCATTCTAGACAGCAGACCAAATGCGGCAGCTCTGTACATACTAAAATTTCCAACAGGTATGAAATGATAAAAGAAAGAGACCAAACCATTTCTGACACCATTGATATTAAGGGGGGAAAAAATACCCCATACAAAAAATTGGAAAACATTTTTTTTTCTATAGGAATATACATTAAAAAAATCTGGAACACTCCCAACAAATTACCATCATTCCACTTTGAATTCTGATGATCTGTATTGTTTGAATTTTTTTTTAAGAAACGATAATATATTCATGTTTTGTGCCATTGAAAATAATTTTGGAAGAATAAAGTAGACAATTGTGCGTGCAGAAGAGAGGTGAGGAGACTGTGGAAATAACAGGGCGGGAGGGAGATGGAGAAGAACGGGGTCAGGGAGGTGGGAACCAACGGGTTCTAAGCATCTATTCAAAGGGGGCGACGGGGAGGCTGGAGTGACGGGGTGTCCCTGGTGAAGGGTCATGGAAAATAATATTCCTACAAGACAGGTCCCCAAGAGAAACGGAGGGACAGCATGGCTGGGGAGGAAGGAGGAGAATTAACCAAATGTCAAACCTCTCCCAGTGCATCCTTTCCCAGTAACAGTGGAGCCCCGGGTTCATCCCCAGCATCTCCACCTAAGCAAACACTGACCCCTCCCCAGCCCCAGTGGGGCCTGAAGGGAGGAGGCGGAGACTGAACCGCTGGGCCCTGGACTTGGACCTGGACTTGGACCTGCCCCATTGCAGGTGAGTCCTGGAAGGAGGAGAGCAAATAGCGACGCTCCAGGTAGCAGCAGGTCCCAGAGGAGGAAGGCAAGCCCTGAACACCGAGTTCCGAGCTTTTCCCAGGGACAGTGAGTTTCAGGTTTTCCCAACGGCCTTCCTGAGCTACAGTTTCACCTGCACAACTAGGTCCCTGACTGTCCCAGCGGCACGGCACGTCCGCCGTCTCCAGTGGTTGATCCACCCTCATGGTGAACTTCGAAACCCAGACTCCTTCTGGAACCTGGGCCAGCTCCACACCCAGAAGACGACCCCTCGGTGCCCGATAGATTGACTTCGCTGCAGAATAAGGAAAGCTCGCTGGTCCGAGGTTGGCTCGTCGCCCGCCTCCGTCATGTGCGGGCCAGGAGCTTACCCCTGGCTTAAGTAGAGGACACAGAAGGACCAACAGATTTGGGAGGAGCTTAGGGGAGTGGGTTTAATGCCCAAGCCTTGGCAACCCCCTCCATGCCTAAGGCCTCTGCCTTACCCTATCGAAGTTCACTAATTGAGTCTATGAAATGAGCTGTCAGGAGACACATGACTAGGAGAGGAAACGTTAATTATGCGCATAATCACAGGAGTCCCACAAAATACAAGCGTCGCAGACGGCCCTGCGGTGGAAGCTCTTGTGGCACCCTGAGCTGCAGAAAGGAATAGGGGCTTGGAGTTCCTGCGGGAAGGTGCAGACAAGGCTGAGGAGAGGAGAGGAGGACATGCATGGTGAATAAAAATCGTCTCGTTATGCAGATAGACTCTGTCAGGCAGTCGAAGTTCCTTAGAGTGACAGGGGACAGACAGAAGGGAGTGGTGGGCATGCTGACCCCACAGGTTTTCTTTTCCAGGAAGCAATTTACCTGCAGCCCTACCTAGCTTAAGTGAACAGGGTATGTTACATCCCTCAGCAAACTACCCAAAACAATTTTGTTTTTGTTTTTGTTTTTTTTAAATTTATTTTTATTGTAAACAAATGGGATACATGTTGTTTCTGTTTGTACATGGAGCAACAGCATACCATTTGCATATTCATCTATTTACATAGAGTAATGATGTTTGATTCATTCCGTTATTTTTTTCCTTCCCCCCCACCCCCCCACCTCTCTTTTCCCTCTATACAGTCCCTCCTTCCTCCATGCTTGTCCCCCTCCCACACCCCATTAAGTGTCATCATCCGCTTATCAGTGAGATCATTTCTCTTTTGGATTTTTGAGATTGGCTTATCTCACTTAGCATGATATTCTCCAATTTCATCCATTTGCCTGCAAATGCCATAATTTTATCATTCTTTATAGCTGAGTAATATTCCATTGTATATATATACCACAGTTTTTTTATCCATTCATCAATTGAAGGGCATCTAGGTTGGTTCCACAGTCTGGCTATTGTGAATTGAGCCGCTATGAACATTGATGTGGCTGTATCTCTGTAGTATGCTGATTTTAAGTCCTTTGGGTATAGGCCGAGGAGTGGGATAGCTGGGTCAAATGGTAGGTCCATTCCAAGTTTTCTAAGGAATCTCCACACTGCTTTCCAGAGTGGCTGCACTAATTTGCAGTCCCACCAGCAATGTATGAGTGTACCTTTTTCCCCACATCCTCTCCAACACCTATTGTTGCTTGTATTCTTGATAATCGCCATTCTAATTGGGGTGAGATGGAATCTTAGTGTAGTTTTGATTTGCATTTCTCTTATTACTAAAGATGTTGAACATTTTTTCATACATCTGTTGATTGCTTGTACATCTTCTGTGAAGTGTCTATTCATTTCCTTAGCCCATTTGTTGATTGGGTTATTTCTATTCTTGGTGTAGAGTTTTTTGAGTTCTTTATATATTCTGGAAATTAGTGCTGTATCTGAAGTATGAGTGGCAAAGATATTCTCCCACTTTGTAGGCTCTCTCTTCGCATTGCTGATAGTTTCCTTTGCTGAGAGAAACCTTTTTAGTTTGAATCTATCCCAGTTATTGACTCTTGCTTTTATTTCTTGTGCTATGGGAGTCCTGTTAAGGAAGTCTGATCCTAAGCCAACAAGGTGAAGATGTGAACCTACTTTTTCTTCTATAAGATGCAGGGTCTCTGGTCTGATTTCAAGGTCCTTGATCCATTTTGAGTTGAGTTTTGTGCAGGATGAGAGAAAGGGGTTTAGTTTCATTCTGTTGCATATGGATTTCCAGTTTTCCCAGCACCATTTGTTGAAGAGGCTATCTTTTCTCCATTGCATATTTTTGACACCTTTGTCTAGTATGAGAAAATTGTATTTATTTGGGTTTGTGTCTGTGTCCTCTATTCTGTACCATTGATCTACCTGTCTATTTTGGCCAAAACAATTTTTTAACATTTTTATTTTATTTAAATTTTTAAAAAATTTTTACAGACTGCATTTTGATTCATTGTACACAAATGGGGTACAACTTTTCATTTCTATGGTTATACATGATGTAGATTCATACCATTTGTGTAATCATGTATATACATAGGGTAATACTGTCTGTCTCAGTCTACTATCTTTCCTTCCTCCAACCCCTCCCATCCCATTTTCTTCTACACTACCCAATGTTCCTTCATTCTTTTCTTCCCCCCTGCCATCACCCGCTCCTTATGTATCATCATCCACTTATCAGAGAAAACATTCAGCCTTTGAATTTTGGGCTTGGCTTATTTCACTTAGCATGATATTTTCCAACTTCATCTATTTACCAGCGAATGCCATAATTTTATTCTTCTTTATGGCTGAGTAATATTCCATTGTGTATACGTATCACAGTTTCCTTATCCATTCATCAACTGAAGGGCATCTCGGTTGGTTCCACAATCTAGCTATACCCAAAATAATTTTGATAAGAGGAACACAAGTTACCCTAAAGTGATGGGGAAGTTGGGGATGGGGAACCTTTGTAGCACTTACACAGAATAAAAAATAAGGATAATTCCTCCTAATCATAAAATCTGTAAGAATTTATGTTTAAAAATCCAATTAGAACCAGTCAGATGGGCCAAAGTGACCTGGAGTTGTCAAGGCACTGGAGATTTGAAAGTCTGATGTCATCCTGCTGTCAGTCAAAAACCAAGAGGTGGACTGGGGATGTAGCTCAGTTGGTAGTGCTTGCCTGTCAAGCACAAGGTCCTGGGTTCAAATCCCTGCACCACCAAAAAAAAAAAAAAAAAAAAAAAAAAAAAAAAATCAAGAGGTGACCCCGGGTGGAATTCTTTGGAAACTTCTCTGGGATCCCCAACAAAAGTGGAGCACAGGAGAGGCATGCTGAGAGGACCTACTCTCTCCCTTGAGAGTTTCCCCTTTCCCTGTTTCCCATCCCTTCTATTAAACCCATTCCTGCTACTCTGAGGGACATGTCTGAAATCTTTCTGACTTGATTGTAAGAATTGGGCTTTGAAGGGGGTCTTCATGCTGCCTCAGTTTCCCAAAATGCCCAGCCCTGTAACAAGAGGAGCCCAGCCCAATAGGCAGCTGGATGTGGTTATCTCTTCTCCTACTAGTTAACCGTCCCTGGTGGATGGGACTCCCAGGGAGGCTGTACCTTACTGTCGAGTTCTGTTTTACAGGATCTATCTTCAGCAGATAAGCCCGAAGATAAAACCTCTCCTACGCAAGGGGAAAGAAAGAAGTGTGAGATGTGGGAGGGCAAAGTTCAGCGTACTCAGGCTGCCAAGGCACCATACCCTGGGGTATCATTTTCTGAGACCCAACATATACGAGGCCCCTGGCTGTTATCTGTGGGTTTTGAATCTGGGGAGAAGATTCAGAGAAAGCTGAGAAATAAACTTTTGCTCAGGTTCTTGACTATCCTGCTGACATGACTTGGCTGCCGACCAGTGCAGCTAGCCCACAGGTCCCTGCCAAGAAGTGGCAGAGGAGCTGCAGACCAACCTCCTGGGTGGGCTCCTCAGGGTGGGCTTAAGGTAGGGTGGGCCAGTGCCTTAGCACGTGCAACCCACTGCACTTCCCAAGAAGCTGGGAGAAAACTGAAGTAAGGCAAACCTGAATGGGATTTGGCACTAACCAGTCGCATTAGTACTTTTCCAAACCCTAATTAGCATCATTTTGGACCAACAGCATGGGTACTTTTCTAAACTAATTAGCATCATGTTGGACCAACAGCATTGGTCCTTTTTCAAACCCCGATTAGCATAAGCCTGGACCAATAGCATTGACCCAAGCGCTCTATCAACCCCCAGCCGAGCACAGACGGCCACCGCTCTTGGGTCCCCTCTCGCCCTGCGAGGGTTTTGTTTCTATGCACACTTGAATAAATCCTACTCTTCGCTCACTCATCCTCATCTGTGGATTTCGTTCATCAAGTTCATGGGATAAGAACCAGAGAGAAGGAGAAACTGAGGTGAGCTGCTAGGTTCTGCGAAACACGGGAGGGCGTGGCCCGCCTCCAGGGGCTCAGCGCTTCTCTGCCGGGCCAGCAGCTTGGCGGGACGTCACCTGCCAGCGTTGTCTCGGCTTCCACCCTCTTCCTCCAGATAGAAAAGTGTCGGAGGAATTATTTATTACTTCAATGAGCGCTTTGGCCACAGACTCCACTCTGTCCCCCTGGCCTGGTTAGCTGGTGTTTGTGGGAGCCTAGAACATTCTGAAACAGAATTGGGAATGGCTTCCTCGTGTGGAGAGGAGGGACTGGGGAGACTGTCGCCTGCTCCCAGCGGTTTCTCCGATCTAGTCCTCCATCTCTAACATCCTTTCCTGCGGTATTCTAGGTTCTGTAGGAAGCCCTCTGTGCTACCTTTTCTTCTCCTCAGAAGATAACGTGTTTATCTAACGGAGGACACAGATACTGGCCCCAGGAAGTCCTAGCTCCCTTTGATGTGAGGCAGACGCTCTGGGGACTCCGAGCCTGTGAAACCTCCTGTCTTTTCCTGCTGCATCCTGTACCTTCTTAAAAGCTTTCCTCTTCCCAGAAGTTTTAAAACAATGAAGTTTCTACCATCTTCCTTCAAAGGTAGCTGACTTTGAATAAAATCTACTTTCCGACCAATTGCCTTGAACATCGCTGGAGCAGAGAGCCTTCAGGTCTGGCCTCTTTCCCCTCAGAGGGGACGCTGGCCTCCTGGTAACAACACCCCTGGTCTCAAGTTGGTGAAACCTGTATAACTTACCCCAGGCTTTCTTCTCCTGCACCCCACTCTGGATCTCCTTGGGTTCTCTTCTTAGGAAAAGGCGTGGACACTTTCCTATCTTACCAGTGGCCTGGTATCAGAGAGAAACCAAGATTGGGATCCATAAATATGAATCCTAAGAGAAAAGAAAAATACCCAGAGAATGCTGCTAGAGATTCTTACCTCTTTTTTCTTCATGCCAAAACACCACTCCATGATACCCAGGATCCATATTACCCTGACCTTAGTTTGTAACCAAATTCCTAGGCCGGAGGACAACTCAATGAATCAGGTCTGGCCAGGCACCCCAGAAACCAAGTGGAAAAATCCATGGTGAAAGGCAGGAAGGAAATTGATTCAGGGTGTCTGTATGGGGAAGACGAAGTGGGTGGAGCTTCCTTGGTCCTGATACAGCCATACTGAATAAATTCATTCCCTGCTTTTCACCATCTGTTTGGTTTCTGGGGCAAGTAGCTGATCCTTGGGTTTCCCAGAGTTGGGTCTCTGGTCTAGGGCTTTGGTTACATGAGTGTGTGTGTGTGTGTGTGTGTGTTAGAGGCCAGACTGGTAGGAAGGTGATGGTTCATGGTACTTAGAATCAAAACATTCCCTCCATAGCATTGAGGTAGGATAAAAGAAATAAAAAGAATAAAGGTAAAAAGGAGATAAACAGAAGGATAAGAAAATATAATTTTTGTCTTCAGTTCCACGTACATTTCTCCCTTTGTCTGTCCTCAGGTAATTTCTTCTCTCAGATCTGTCACTCCAAAATTTCTGGGAAATCTGCAAATCCTGGAGTTACTGGAAATTCACCCACTTATGAAAATTACTATGTGCACTGTTAATACACATAATACATAGACTGAGCAGAGAGAGATGTGACATTTTAAGAAACCTGTAACTTAGGGATGTTCCAACATTATCTATGAATCAGATAATGGAGACCAGGTCAGCCTGAGAATCCCAAGAACGACCAGACCACCCCCACTGTATCGTGATCGCCAGACGAATATCATCCCCACATACCCTCCCATGCCTGTCCCTTGCCAAGTCTCCTTGAAAAGAAGAGCTGGAGTCCCCCAGAGTGTCTCTCACTCTCGAGATGACCCGCCTTCTCTCTGGGATGTGTATTCTTGGCTTCCCTTAGCCAATCTCTGTGCCCCTCCTTGCCACACCCTTCAACTCAATTGCTGCAATATTTGTCAAGAACCTCACTCATCCTTGTGAGAAACAGAACATCCTGTGGTCCATTTCCAGAACAGGTGTTTAGCCTTCAATGTAAAACGGGGAGCAAGAGGGGAGCCCAGAGGGAAGGTTCCCGGCAGGTAAAACCAGAGCCTGAGAAATTCTCAGCCTCTTGACAACCGGAAGGTGACGGGGATGGGCTGACCTGACCAACTACCTACCTGCCAGAAGGCACTTGTTCAAGGGGACTTTCCTGCCGCAAGAGAACAAAGGGTGGTGGGAACAACTCAAGGAGGATTTCTTTTTTTTTTTTTTTTTTGCAGTGCTCGGATTGAACTCAGGGCCTTGTGCTTGCGAGGCAAGCTGAGCTATCTCCCCAGCCCGTAGGAGTATTTCTTAAGTAACCCAGCAGGAGACAGGTGGACCTGGGCGATGGTCCGGAGGACAGTGCACCTGATAGTACTCAGCCTGTGAGAACGAGGGAGGGAACTTGCACTTAGGGATAAAAGGCTTTCTGTAGCCGGGTGCGGTGGCACATGCCTGCAAGCCCAGCGGCTGTACGTTAGGTCCTTAGGCCAGAGAAACTCCATTTTGAAAATCAGCATCTGCCCACCCAGGCATGACCTTCCAGGTAGGCCGACCCCAAAAGTGAAGCCAGAACTGGGGACAGGTAGTTAGTGTGGAAGTAGGGGATGGGGTCCAATTGAGGAAATGGCGGCCATGAGAGCCACCTGCCTCTGGAAGTCAGAGACTGCCCCTGGGAGGATGGAATGCCAAGGATCTCCAGAGCCCAGTGATTACCAAATTTACCTGCAGGCAAGGGGCTGCTAATTAATGCCCCCTGGGCTCTTGCTTGGCTGAATCACTTTGGCCCTCCCCCCTGCCCATCTCACTGCAAAACTGGGCCTTGTCTGTAGGCAGGAAGGAGAGATAAGGGGGGAGAGAACTGGAGAACTAAAGAGACCTTAACCTATAAAAGATGTGGGGTGCACTCACTTCTCAGGATCCTAGAACATCAGCCATAGCCCCCTTCTTCCTCTTGGGAGAAGTCTGTATTATTACCTTTAAATAAAACCTGCTTAATATGCCTGCCTCGGCGTGCTTCTCTGATGTTATACTTCAACACCTGAGGAAGCAGAACTCGTCACCAGTAAATGGTGGTATCAAAAGAGTCCCTAACTATGGAAACCACAGTAAAGACGTCAGGTAACAATCACAGGGCCAGACCGGTTACTTGTTAACTACTCCAAGGTCTGTGACTACATAGTTAAGGAGTTCTTTCCTGCAGGCTGCTGTGCCTTGCAGAGGGCAACCTGGCAGACTCTGTTAATAAACCTTTGCCTGAACTCAGAGCTGTGTCTCCCCTGGATATTTCCACCAGTTACCCTAACACTCCCGAGGCTGAGGCAGGAGGATCCTGAGTTCAAAACCAACCTCATCAAAAATCGAGGTGCTAAGCCAATCAGTGAGACCCTGCCTCTAAATAAAATACAAAATAGGACTGGGGATGTGGCTCAGTGGTCGAGTGCCCCTGAGTTCAATCCCCAGTACCAAAAAAAAAAAACAAAAACAAAAACAAAAAGCTTATTGTAACCACTCTGGGGGTGCCTGCTCACCCACACACCTGGTGGTCATTAAGGCCTCCTGGTTTTTCTTTTACTTTTTCTCTTTTTTTTTCCCCCTGTATCTCATTTCTCTGAGCCCATTTTTTCGGGGTTGGGCAGGTGAACCTGTTTCTCACATCCTGAATTGAGGTGCCCTTCCTGTTACTGAAAGCTCGGTCCTTGTCCCCGATGTCAATCCATGCCAGTTTTATAATGAGGACACACGGTTTTGAGCAAAGGAAACAGAAGGTTTATTGCTTTGCTAGCAGAGGAGAAGCACAGGGGACTCCAGTCCCAGAGGCTGTGATTCTGCCCATCAAGGAGAGCAGAGGGATTTTAAAGAAACTATTCAAAGGCTGCAGTCCAGGTGTTCCCCAGAGGGGGACAGTGATTCACTTGTTAATTTGGGAACCAGTCACTTCCTAGATCTGGTGCCATCTCCTTCCTGTGGTGGGTATGTGCTCAGGGACAGATAACTAGGCCTCAGATGGGGCCTGATCCTGTTCGGGATGGGGAAGAGGGAGAAGAGAAAGAAAAAACATGTCCTTTTAAAAATAAGCCTCACAGCACCGAGGGCTATGTTTAAAAGGTGAAGTGGGCCACTGTTACCCTCTCTGGGAACTCTTTGGCCTTCTCCAGTGAGTTTCTGTTCTTTTAAATGAGTTGGTTTAGTAGATTGTGGACAACTAAGGATGGTATCAGTGACATTGTTCTTGAAAAATCAGGAATGGGTCCTTGTTCCCTGGGTGTTGAAGATTAGACACCCAGAAAACAAGTTTAAGAGATGAGATGGGGGGAGGAGAGGAGAGGAGAGGAGAGAGAACACAACAGAGCTGGTACGTGAAGGGGTCGGGGTGCCTTGCCCCTTTATAGACTTTAGGATTCCTTTCTTCTCATGCCTACATGACCAAAAGGCAGTAAGAGAGCCCTAGAGAATCATCCAAGGGGCGACTGCTTGTGTTGAAAATTGCAATCCTTCCCTTCCCGGGGAGGCTGTTAGCAACAGCCAACTTGGTGGGCAAGTGCTATCTACCCATTTCCTTTTCTTTGAAAATCAGGAACCTGTGCTTTGCCCGTCTCAATAGAAGAGTCACCCATGAGGGGAGGGACAATCCTGCCAATACCATTAGTCATTGCAATTTCATCCTATCATTCATCTGGGACCAATGAAAAGTGACCCCGGGATCTAACAAGGGTCACGTTGTTAAAGGCATTTAGGGATGTCTCTTTGGTGCAGCCGAAGCTGATGAAGAAGGTCAGGGAAGAATGTTAATACATTAACCCCAAGGCCACAGTCTTCGCTGGATCTAAGAACCTCTCCGGGTTAATTGTCATTTCACCGCTGCGATTAAGTCCTGCAGAGAAAGTTTAATACCATAAACAAGATTTGGCCATGTAATACTTAAGATGTGAAATCCCCTAAACTCGGCACTGCTGTACATGGTTACACCACGAGTCTTCCTTTGCCGGTTTAAACCCTGTTTCCCATAGAGCAACGGTAGCTTCCTCTGTTACTGAGCTGGACAGAGGAGGATGGCGGGAACACCAGGTTAAGAGGATAATTCTATAAACTGGGCCCACGCTGCTGACCCCCACAGGCTTTCTTTCCTCAGAAGCAATTTACTGCAGCCCTGCCTGGTCTCAGACAGGATAGGTCACATTCCTCAGCCAACTACCTGTTCACTGCAGGAGAAATGCAGGCCCCAAATAACACTGGTAAGAGGAACCCAACAGCCTGAGGAAGGAGACGTTTGTGACAGATCCTGAAACTCTGGGAGCTAAGAAGAGTTCATCCTAACCTTAAAATCTGTATGGTTAAAAATCCAATTAGAACGGACTGGCAGAGCCAAGGTGACCTAGAGTTGCCATGACAGTGGGGACCTGAAAGTCTAATGTCACCCTGATGTCAGTCAAAAGTCAAGAGGTGGACCTGGGTGGGACTCTCTGGAAACTTCTCTTGGATTCCCAATAAAACTGGGATGCAGGAGGGGCACACCGTCCTCTTCTCTGAGAGGACCCACTCTCTACTTTGAGAGTGCCCCCTTTCCCTATTTCTTCATTAAACTCGTTCCTGTTACTCTGAGTGACATGTCTGAAATCTGGGGCCTTCATGCTGCCTCAGTTTCTCAGAAGGCCCCAGCTCCGTAGCACCTTCACTTAACACGGTCAGATGTGCAGGGTGTCTGTGGGGACCTCCCTTAGGCGTGTTCACTGGCTGGGACTTGGAGCCTTTCACATGCAGAGAAGGAATTCTCAGCCCAGACTGCACATTAGAATCACCCGGAAGCTTGAAACACATCCCCTCCCCAGGCCTCACTCCTAGAGATTCATACCCCATCGTTCTGTGGGTAGGGCCCAGGCAGGAGGAGTTCAAGAAGAGTGGACTTCTGGCCTGGGTTTGTTCCTGGACTAAATGACAACTTTTCCAAATGGACTTGCAAGTCTCTTTGACTCCATCTGCCCAAAATTCTAACCAAATACAACTTTCTGTGATGGTAGCGATGTTCAAATCAGGACTGAGACAAGGGTGAGGGTGGGAGGCATGCAGGGGGAAATTTAAGGAGGCTCTTACCTTTAGGTACCAACCTCCGTCTGTATGACCCTGGGTGAGTGAGTGCCTCCTTAAGCCTGGAGCCCTTAAACCCTCTTGGCTGTGGTTCATATAGCACGTGAACTATTCATATAGCACATGCAGGTTTTTTTTCTTAATTTTTTTTTTTTTTTGGTGGTGCTGGGGATTGAACCCAGGGCCTTGTGCTTGCGGGGCAAGCACTCTACTGAGCTACATCCCCAGCCCTGCACATACGTTCTTGATGGACTGATACTACTGTTTCAGGGGTCGAAACTTGATTCCTGATGATATTTATGTATGAAACATAGGTACAACGTACAGTACATGGAGAGACAAACAGCTCATCTGTGTTACAAAGATTTCATGGGGGAGTGTCAATTAGCCAAAAAAAAAAAAAAAAAGAAAGAAAAATCTAAGAAGGGGAACATTGGGCCTCAGTGCTATGGACCCCTTGAAATGTAGCTAGTGAGACTGGGAAACTGCCATTTAAATTTAACTGCAATGTACATGAGCACCTGTGGCTGGCAGTTACATAGCACAGATTGAGAAGACGGACAAGGCAAAAGAACCCCATCATCCTGGTCTGGTCCAAAGCACACACACACTTTCTAGGAACAAATGGGATCTCCTTGGCTGGTCACAGCTGAAGTACCCATCTCAAGCTGTGCCCCCACTCTGGAATCTCTCAGAAAAAAGTAGTGTCCCCTGGGCCTGGCTTTTCTACCAATCTGTTTGTTCTCCATATGTCAAAGTCTGAAGAGATCGTACTGTTTATTACATGCTCCTGAGAAAATCTGAATTTTAGAATAAAATGGCCATTTTAATCTCTGAAATGCTCTTACATAGGCAATAATCTTGTTGGGTCTTCCTTCCGCTTCACCCAGAGAAGAGAACACATCTCTCCTAGAGTGGAACAAGAACAGTCCCAGGTCTCCAGTCCCCTGATGTGCTGCCCGCAGAGGGCAGGGAGGAAGCAGAGTAAGAGACCGGGAGAGCCGGACTACACAGGGAGCTCAGGGTGCTGCCTTAGGGAACAATGGTTTTCTTCCCTGTGGGTGCTTGACATGTAGCTCACGCCTGTAATCCCAACGGTTCGGGAGGCTGAGGCAGGAGGATCGCAAGTTCAAGACCAGCCTCAGCAACAGCAAGGCACTAAGCAACTCAGTGAGACCCTGTCTCTAAATGAAATACAAAAAAGGGCTGGGGATGTGACTCAGTGGTCAAGTGCCCCTGGGTTCAATCCCTGTTACCCACCCCCCAAAAAAATTCCTTGTTAAAAAAAAGGAAAAAAAAAAAAAATAAGAGGAGTAATATTTTGTGGCATAGGAAAAGTATATGAAATGCCAGTGTTCATAAATAAGGTTTTATCAAGCATAAAAAAGTTTCTTCGTTTTGTTTTCCTCAAAGTTTCAACCATAATGTCGTTGCTTTACTTCTCCATGCTTCCCACGATCCCCAGATGCAAATGTTTCCTACTCCAGAATTTAGTGGTCCAATGTGCTCAAAGGTCCTTCCTCCGCTCACCGGTGGTCCTGACTGGAGACCCGCTCCCCACCCCCACCCCCGCGCCACCCCATCCTTCTCTATCTGGACGCTGCAGTGACCTCAGGAGGTCAGGAAGAACAGTATGTTTTCCAACCCTGTGGTTCCTCAGCTTCCCCACGCCACCACTTTTTAAAATAGCAATAAACATATATTATCTCAGACAGTGTCTGTGAGTCAGGAGCTCCAGGTCAGATCAGCTGCATGGTTCTGGCCTGGGGTCTGTTGTGAGATCGCTAAGCAGGTTCATTGTGCATTGGCCAGCCAAGTGCCTGAATCTGGTGAGACAGAAAACACACTTGCATGCGAGGGATTACAAGATTCATTACCTACAGACAGGCGGCAAGGGACAGCAGAAGCCTAAGATTCACTACAAGTCTGTCCCTCCATGCTTAGGAAAGTTGTCTGGGGTGGGGAGTCTGACTGCCTACCCTACCCCATAGCCCAGGGACCCTGAAAAGCAACCCAGCCTGAGTTTTATATCCATCAGGTCACTAGAGTCACTGTGTTAGAAATAACGAGGTGCTGTGACAAATCAAAGGTCCTGAAACTGGGTATGCTAGGCAAACCTCTGCTTCTGGCGGAAGGGCTGCTACAGCAACCTGGCTAGCAAGCGCGCCTGACCCGCAGGCCACCTGCTGCGGTCTCCAACCTAGCAGGGCTGCCCTTCACTCTGATTGGAGGAATTCGGAGTTACCTTCTACGCGATTGGCTCATTTTAGAATTAGGGGCGGGCAAAAGGGAAGGGCTACAACAGGATTCAATTAAGGCTGAATACTACGTTTCGAAAATGAACCACCAGACTTTCTCCCACCTGGGATGGAGCATGGAAAAATCCCTGTTCTGGAGGCGGGGTGGGGGCGGGTAACAAGGACTCAGACACTTCAGTTTTGCCTGCAATTGTCCACCTGGTGGAATAAAGGTTTGGCCTCTCCGCCAACATTCTGCACCCATCTCTGTTGCTCAGTCACCTTGGCTTCCAGAAACGGTCTAATTCTGCAGACATCGAAGCTACCCGCTTGGCAACAGCAACCTTCTTATCTCAGACAAGGCCCTGCCTGGCCAGTCCTGAGATAGTGATGGACAGACCACAACCCCGTCAACATCACCTGCTTTGGGAACTGGGAAAAGCCTCCAGCTGTGCAAACCCCTCAACCCTTGCACCCGTTTCCCATTCTATAAAACCTCAGGACAGGGGTCTGTCAGCCCCTCAAAGACAGGGATAAGGACATGGGTCCCCTGGCCTTCCTGGTATAGCTACAAAATGAAGTTCCTTCCATGCATTTCATCACTACCTTTGCTGTTTGGTTTTTGGGGTGAATGGAGAACCTGATTTGTTGGATCCCCAGAATCAGGCCTCTGAACTAGGACTCTGGTAACAGCGGGGGCTGGAACAGAAGCTGTTTAAATCAGTCAGTCTCTCCCCGTCTCCGGATATTGCATCCCAAATGCATGCTAGAGTTTCTAGAGCAAGATCGGAGTGGGGTGGCGAGGGTGGGGGAGAACTGGATTGACCCAAGGCTACCTGGAGAACTGTCCTGCGGAGGTTGCAATCGTGACGTCAGTCAAAACTTCAGCTGGGCCGAGATCTGCTTCCAAGATGGCTCTCCTTGCTGACAGAGCCAGCAAGTTGGAGCTGGCTGTTGGTGTGAGGCCTCAGTTCCTTGCCACACCAGCCTCTGCCTAGGACTGCTTGAGTATCCCCAGTCTTTTGACTCTTCAGTCAACTTGCTCTGCTCTGCTAGAACTACAAGCATTCATTATTTGGCCGCCATGATTCTTGCAGCAGAACTCAGTTCTATTTTCTATTTTCTTTGGAGTTTTAGTTTTATTCTTCTCTGATGTTCCTATTTTAAGTGGAGTTGGTTGGATCCATTGGTTCTTTTATCCTTTACCAGGGAAGAGTTGTTTGCAGATACAGTTGCCTTCTTCCACTTTCCTCTCTTACTCTTGTGGTTATGGTCTTGACGACACCATTAAAGCCTGTTTGTCAAGCTGATTTCGTTCAGTCTTGTGTCTGATACTCTCTTTCCAAAGTCTGTACCATTTACTAGATGCTCATGACAAAAATCTGAATTTTAGAATAAAATGGTGTGTTTAGTCCCTGAAAAACTCGTGGGCATGCAGCAATTTTATCCAGTGTTCCTTCCATTTCATCCAAAGAAAAAATCTCTTGCAGAGTAAAATCCCCCTTCTTACTCATTCATTATGTTTGAACCCCACCTTGGGGCCCCTGATTTCATGACCATTATCTAAGCATAGGAACAATGAAATGTGGGTAAGAAGAAGAATGGAAGGAATATGGATTTTGAATATCACATGATCTGCCAATCCCCATATCTGGGCACTGACACCTAGCCTGCTCTGAGCCGAGCCTGCCTTGCCCTTTGATAGAGTTTGAATCTGGAGGTCTCCCAAAGCCTCATGGGGTGAAGGCTTAGTCCCCAAATGGTGGTGCTATTGGGAGATAGTGGAAACTTTAGGAGGTAGGACCTAGGTGGAGAAGATAGGTGACTGGGGGCATGTCCTTGAAGGGTGAGTCTTTTCCCCAGCTCCTTTTTCTCTTTGCATCCTGACCACCGTGAGGTGAGCAGCTTTACTCCGCCACAGGCTCCCTGCCATGATGTTTTACCACAACAGAGGCTCAGAAATAATGGGGCCTAACGGCCATGGACAGAAATCCCTGAAACTGAGCCAAAGTAAATTTTTCCTTCTTTAAGTTGATTTCCTCAGGTATTTTGTCACAACAATGGAAAGCTGACTAACATGGTCCTGTAAGTAAGGAAAATTTGGATTCTCCCAGTGTGTGAATGAATTGTTTCCCAGTGTTGGAACCTGTCCTGTGTTGTGCTGGAGCTGGCTTTGTAGAGATGATTATTAAAGATTCAGAATTTTTGTACACTGACTGTTAAATAGTTATTATTAAGAGTTAAATGATATAAACATATGACTAACTGTATTCTGTTTTTAAAGGTAATATTCAACATACATTGTTTCCTGATAATTTTACATTTTACTATTATCTGTGTTTTGAAGTACATAAATATATAAGCACTCCCCTCTTACCCATAATCTCACTTTCTGCAGTTTCAATTACTTTCAATTATGATCCATAGAATATTAAATGGAAACTTCCATATATATAGTAAACATATGGAATATATATGTATAAATGTTTTTATATATGCGTATATATATGTGTGTGTGGTGTGTGTGTGTATATATATGTGTATGTGTGTGTGTGTGTGTGTGTGTGTGTATATATATATATATATATATTTATTTATTTATTTATTTTGCAGTGCTTGGTGTTGCCTTGTGCATGCTAGGTAAATGCTCCACCACTGAGCTACATCCTCATCTCTGAAAATTCCCTATTTTTAGAGAGAGAGTGAGCTTACATTCACTGAACTTTTATTATGGTATATTGTTATAATTGTTCTATTTTATTATTGTTTGTTATTGTTAATCTCTTACTGTATCTAATTTATAAATTCAACTATCATAAAAGTATATATGTATAGGAAATAACAATATTCATAGGGCTTAGTATGATACATGGTTTCAGGTATCCACTGGGGAGTCTTGAAATGTATCCCCTGCAGATAAGGGGGACTGCTATACATGTGTGTGTGTGTGTGTGTGTGTCTGTGTGTTTTTAAATCTATATGTTTGTATTTTTAAAATTTTTTTGAGTTGTTGATTGAACCCAGGGGTGCTTTACCACTAAGCTACATCCCCATCCCTTTTTATTTTGAAACAGGATCTTACTAAGTTGCCCAGGTTGGCCTCAAACTTATGATCCTCCTGCCTTAGCCTCCTGAGTTGCTGGGATTATAGGTGTTCACCCCAGAAACCTACTGAATATTTCTATTTCTATAACATATATGCTATATTTTATTTAGCATATATCCACACACACAAAAATATTGCATAAGTAATGGGGTTACTGAGACCCTCTTACAGTGACTCCATGTTCAGTGATGACATCTCCATAGCTCAATATCAGCCGGGGCTGAGTATTTACACCATGTGAATTAACCAATATTTCAAATCAGGGACTAATTTATTGTTTTTTATTAAATGTGTAGAGGTAGAAAGTGATATAGAAAAGTTGAACAATGCAGATTGTCAGCGAGCCAGAGTTGACTGTGTGTTGTGTCTACTGGTTACACTGTGAATTACAGATTACAGTGTCAAATCATGATCTAATAGCAACCATAAGTTACCGACAGATTCAAGGCTCAGCAAAATTCAACAAGGAGTTCTATAAGAATCCCTTGGCTAGGTGCGATTTAAAATGAAGGCCATTTTACACTTTATTACTCTTTGTAAATGGCACGATGCTCTTTCTTGATATTGGCGATACAATAAACATACGTATGCACGTGCTGTGCCCGTGTGCTCCTCCCCCACCTCCCAGGGCCAGGTGTTGCCAACACCACTGAAGGTGGCTGTCAAGCAGGACTTTGGCAAAGGGGAGCGCTGCTGTGTGGTGCCACCTCAATTCCCTGTCAGGCTCAGATCCCGACTTGGCGAAGGCTTGTTCCCACGGGAGGATCTGCAGTTCTTCCACATGGGACTTTGCCCAGAAGTTAGGCTGTCAAAGTGAGGCATCCTCCAAGGAGCTGGCCACCCACACACCTGCCTCCTGTGCACACTCCCTCCCTCTGCCAAATCACCTGATGTGAGATGTGTTTCTGTGCAGGAAAGAATCCAGTAAAGATGGCCAAGATCCTGAGCCCCTCAGTCCTCAGCTTCCTGCTTTCTACCCAGATGTCAAGAGAATTGTATCAAAAGGGCATTTCCTCCAGGCAAAACCTTTGCTAAGAAATGTTTCTTGTGGTGTGGCCTTTGACCGTCTCCTTTAGAACCACCTGGTGAAGATGTACATTTCTGGATTCTGAGTCTGAAGTTTCAACTGCTCCATGCATCCATTCATTTCTTGAGGGCCTGCTGTCTTTCAGGCACTGTTTTAGGCTCTGAATATGCCAGGGAACAAAATAGACAAAAATCCCAGTTGGCATGGAGGTTATGGCTAGTGGAGAAACACTTAATAGATGAGATTTTGAAGAAAAATACATTCATCTCTCTGTATCTGTGGGGAATTTGTTCCAGGACTCCTTGGATACCAAAATCCATGAATGTTCAAGTCCCTTAGAGAAAAATGGTATAGCATTTGTGCATTGGTTATATAATCCTCCCCAAGACTTTAAATCATTTCTAGATTACTTGTAAGACTTAATACAGTATGAATGTTATATAAATAGTCAAACTACTGTATTTTTTAGGGATTAATGACAAAAAAGTCTATCTATGTTCTGTACAGATCCTATTTCGAATAAATATTTTTGATCATGGTTGGCTGAATCCATCAATGTGAAACCTGCTGATATGGAAGGCCAAGTGGATATGCTATATTATGTAATAATAAGTGCTAGGGAGAAAAATAAAGCTTGAAAGGGGGATAAGAACTAGAAAATGCTGGGCACAGCAGTGCACATCTACTTAGTCATCCCAGCCACTGGGAGGCTGAGGCAGGAGGAAGGCAAGCCTGTCTTGGCAACTTAGTGAGATCCTGTCTCCAAATAAAGCAAAAGGGTTAGGAATGTAGTTCAGTGGTAAAGCGTCCCTGGGTTCAAACAATTCCCCCCAAAATAAGTATCAGGATGACACTATTAGTTAACTTTTCATTGCTGGGATCAAAATGCTTAACTTAGAGGAGGAAAAGGAGGTTCAGCCTGTGCTCAGTCAACTCCACTCTGAGGTGAGGCAGAACAACATGGCGGAAGGGTGTGGCAGAGGAAAGCTGCTCAGCTTATGACAGACAAGAAGCACAGAGAGAAGAGGAGCCAGGGACAATATATAATCCCTGAGGGCATGCCCCAAGTGACCTACTTCCTCTAGTCATGCCCCAATTGCCTACTGTTACCACCTAGTACAGTAGTCCTTTCAAACTAGTAATCCATCAAATTGATTAATCCATTGATTAGTTAGCACTCTCATAATTTAATCATTTCACCTCTGGACATTAACAGGAAATTTTGGGGGACACCTCATATTCAAACCATAAAATTTCACCCCTGGACTCCAAAAGTTCATGTCCATCTCACCATGCAAAATGCATTTAGTCCATGTCCAAGAGCCTCTTCACAGTTCTATGTTATTGCTCAAAAGTCCAAGTGCAAAGACTCTGAGACTTAAGGCAAACTCTGCTGTGAGACCCTATAAAAATCAAAAGCAAGTTATATAAACCCAATATACAATGATATAAAGTAAATATTTCCATTCCAAAATGGAGAAATAGGGGCATGGAAGGAAGGGATGGAACCAAAATAAGTCTAAATCCAGCCAGACAAACATTAGGTTCTGTAACTCCACATCTAGGATCAGAGTCAGGGGAGTACATATTGGCAAATTAGAAGCTCCAAAGTGCTTGGGCATCTTTGCCCCCGTGGCCTTGCTGGTTGCAGTTCTTATGGTCTCTCTTAGGCTGGCTCTGTTCGTAGCTAGTAACTTTCCTTGGCAGATGTTCTATGTTACTGATATCTCTTCACCTGGGGGTCTCCACTACAACTGTGGCTTCCTTTTCACAACTCTGACTGTCTATAGGGATTCTAACTCTCCTGCACATTGTCTGGCCTTCCAGGCCTTCCTTTGAAATCTTGGTGGAAGCCTCCATGGCCCTTTAACTCCAACATTCTGAATTTGTATGCTGTGTGGATGATGTCAATGTCTGCCACCAGCTCAAGCAGTAGCTGGGTCCACTTGAATCATGACTGCAGTGGCCTCTGAGTGCCTGGGCTATTGAGCACAGTGAAACAAATCCTTGGCAATTAGCTTTCTTAGCACTCCTATGTGAGCAGGGCACCCCAAAGTTCTCCTAAATTACTTTTCACTTCTATACGGCTAAGCCTGTAATAGGTGTGGTCTTGCTGATTTCTGAGATTCCCTCAAGGCATCTTTCCTATTTTCTCTGTGCAAAGTGCTTAGCTTCCCTTTAGTGGAAGTAATCTTTTCAACAACCACACCTTCCTTGGTCCCAATTTTACATGTGCTTCTCTGGCCAAACTGAAAATTTTCCAAATCCTGCTCTGCTTCTTACTCCTGATTATCACACTATACCTGGCTAAAAGCTGCCATCAAAATCCATGCCAGTGCCCTAACACTGTGCTGTTTACATTCAGCCTCATACAAAGCCTCAGGATATGGACAAAAAAATAGAAAAACTCTTGGCTAGATTGTGACATGAATGGCCTCTAGGCCAATTCCCAACAGAATCCTCATTCCCTTCTGAAACCTCATGAGCACAGTCTTTACTGTCTGCAGTCCTATCAGCCTTCTGGTCTTCTCAGCTCCTACCAGATCACCCATTATGCTCTGCATACACCATTCTAAGTCTTCTCCAGCCTTCTTTCCAGACTTCTCCCACAAATCAGTTCCAAAGTCTTCTGAATGATGTGGTTAGTTTTGCCATAGCAATAGCCCTACTCTTGGTACCAATTTTTGTGTTAGTCAGCTTTTTCTCATTGTGACCAAAGTACCTGGCAAGAACAATGTAGAGGAGGAAGAGTTTATTTTGTTTCATGTTTTCAGGGGTTCAGTCCATGTCGACTGACTCCATTGCTCTGGGCCTGAGGTGAGGCACAACATCACAGCAGAAGGATGTAGTGGAGGGAAGTTGCTCAGTTCATGGCAGATGGGAAGGGGAGAGAGTAAAAGAGAAAGAAGGAGGAGCTAGAGGGATAAGATATAATCTCCAAGGATATAATTCTCAGTGATCTACTTCCTCCAGCTGCATCCCACCTGCCTACAGCTACCACCTAATATGGTAATCATTTCAATTGTTAAACCATCAAATGGATCAGTCCACTGATTAGGTCATAGCTCTCTTCATCTAAACATGTCACCTTTGAACATTCCTGCATTAACACAGGAGCTTTGGGGGACAAAATAACACTGGAGCAGAGACTTGCAGGAAATCTTGAGAATGAGATTGACTTTAGTGAGCCATGCTGAATACTTGGGGGGAAAGTAATCCAGGCAGAGGAACAGCAAATCCAACAGCACCGGGGTATGAGTTCACCTGGAGTGATTAGACAGACCAGCATGGCTGAAGAATCCCTGGAACCCCTAGGTAAGCAAATGCCACTTACTTTTTCATGTCGTCTAATTAACCTCTGCACATTGACGGCTCCAGAGCCTCCTCCTGTTCATTCATTTCTTTCAACTACCATTTAGTTTGAGCACTTACAAAGTGCCTGCGATTTAATGAGGCTGAAATTCCTTCACTTAAAAACCATTTTCCTGCTTCTTTGTCCATCAGTCGAACACCCTCTGACCCCAATTGGGTTTCCCACTCTTCAGTCTTTTGGACCTTGAGTTATGAGCTTACCATCTCCTCACTCCTCCAAACACCCAAAGAAACAAGCAAAACCCAAACCAAAAGCCTCTTCCTTCTTTACCCTTTATTCTCTGCTCATGGGCACAGGATAACTTTATTTCTAGAACTCCCCCAGAACCTCTGTAACTGTGAAAGGCTCAGATCCCTCCCTGGCCTGCAAGTGTGGCTGAGTTTTGTCTTAGATACGTTGTGTTTGAGGCACCTGGAAGACATCCAAGAGGTCATTAGACTGAGAGGCCCCTGGCCCAGAAGATGGAGAGTTGTAAATACAGATGGAAGTCACAACGGGCATCGTTGAGATGCTTTCCATGGGCAAGGCTGTTGATTCTCCACCCTGATCACCCATTAAAATCACCTGGAGACCTTTTTAAAAATGTAGGTACAGGTGCCCCGCTGCAGAACAATTAAGGTCAAATCCTCGGGGGTGACTCCTAGGCATCTGTAAATCTTAAAACAGATTTTAAAACTCCCCAGGTAATTCTAAGCAGTCAGGGTTGGGAAACTCTGTGATAAACAATGAGTTAGATCAGTGATTCTCAAACATGGCTGCACATTGGACTCACCTAGGGAAGTTTAAAAGGTATTACAGTGTAGGTCCCATCCATGGAGGTTTGGATATAATTGATTGGGGTACAGTCAAGCAAGCCTGGAGGTATTTTTTGTTTTGTTTCATTTGAGATGGTGTCTTACCATTTTGCCCAGACTGGTCTTGGACTGGGTTCAAGTAATCCTCCTGATTCAGCCTCCCAAGTAACTGGTACTACAGGCATATGCTACCATGTCTGGCTGGAGGAGTTTTTAAAACTCTTCAAGGGATGTATCCAAGGTTACAAACCTCTGAACTAGGTGCCGAACACCTTCCCCCATTGTGTTAGTCTGTTTTCTGTTGCTACCACAAAATACCTGAAGCCAGATATTTGATTAAAGAAAGAGATTTTGGAGGCTGAAAGTGCAAGTTTGGGTAGTGTCTGGTGAGGGCCTCCTTGGCTGTGTTACTTCACAGCAGATAGCATTGTGAAAGGAGAAGAGAGAGAAAGAGAGAGAGAGAAAAGAGAGTGATAGAGCACATAGCAAGACAGGAAGGCCATCTTACACTTTAACAACAACCTACTCTGAAGGGAACTAAATGGGGGCCCACAAGCACTACTTAGTCCCTTCCTAGGGCGATGCCCCCAATGATCTAATAGTCTCCCACTAGGCCTCACCTCTTGAAGGTCCACCTCCCAACATCACCACTCTGAGGATCAAGCCTCTAACACATAAAGCCTTGGGGAACAGACCACATTCAAACAATAGCACACACCCTCAAATATCTCACTATCAAGCTGGGCATGGTAACCCAGGCTGATAATCCTAGCAACTTGAGAGCTGAGGCAGGAGGATGGAAAGTTTGAGACCAGTCAGGGCAACATAGCAAGACCCTGTCTCAAAATAAAAAACAAAATCTCACTGCGTCATAGATGGTACCATAAATAAAAACGTAACCAGGGTCACCTTCTTTCTTGCACCTTCTTCTAGCTGTGAAAGCTCAAACGCCAGTGGCCTATTTTGACATCTCAGTCTTGCCAACTATTCTACCAAATCCATCCCAATATACCTTCTGTGTGACCTTATAGCCCTGCCTGTCCTTCAGTCCCTCCCAAGCAACTTCTTTTCTAACTGGATCCATAGCCTATGGTTTCCATGACTCTCCCTCCAGGCCTCTGGATCCTCCCTCTCCTTGGCCTTCTGTTCTTCTAATCCACACTCTTCTCCATTGAGTCACCAAATCTCATTGAGTCTTCCTCCTACATATTGCTCAGATGAGTCCGTTTTTCTCCATCCCTGCCACTGCCTATTTCAGGACCACCACTAACTGAGATGCTCATTGTAGGTTCTCAGGTGGCTTCTCTGAGTCTATTGAGGACCCTCTCTGGTCCATATTTGCTGTCCGAGTGACCTGTCCAGTGTACAACTTAGCTTTTTGAGAATGTCATGCATCAGTACTCACTCTTCTGGTTGAACAGATGTAGGAGTTTTGACAAAAGCATCTAGCCATGAAACCATCACCCAAATGAGGACAAAGAGTAATTACATCATGACCCCAAATATCACGATGTCATTTTATAGTCAATCCCTAACCCCTGGCAACCACTGATACATTTTTTTCCCCCAACAGATTCATCTTTTCCAGATTGCCCTCTACATGAAATTGTACTGTATATGAACTTTTGAATCTGGCTTCTGCATTTAGCATACTTCATGTGAAATTCATCCAAGTGACTATGTGTATCAGTCGTTAGTTCCTTTTTTATTGCTAATTAGTATTCCATTGTGTGAGTGATCTCCAGAATGCTTAGCCATTCACCAGTCAAAGGACATTCGGTTTGTTTCCGGTTTGGGGTGATTTTGAACAGATCTGCTAGAAACATTTGTGTATAGGTTTTTGTGTGAACATACGTTTTCATTCTCCTTGAGTAAATATATAGGAGTGGGATTGCTGGGTCCCGTGGTAAGTATGTTTAACTCTGTAAGAAACTGCCAAATTGTTTTCCAAGGTAGCTCTGCCATTTTGCATTTGTGCTAGCAGCATATGAGTTCCAGTTGCTTCATGTTCTTGCCAACACTCACTATTGTCTGGGTTTTTAATTTTAGACATTCTACAGGATGCATGAAAGTACCTCATTTGCATATGCTGCAAATTTGCTCATGCCCCTTTCTCACTTAAAATTGTCGGGGACTCCCTGGTATGTTTGCTGTGAAGTCCTAATTGGTGAGCATGGCGGGAGACAGCCCGTTGCTGGGGTGGTGGCAGTGGTAGTGGCGTCCCTGCTCACTGCTCAGCCCCAGTTGCCGCCACCCTATGGCACTATTTGCATTTCGTGCCCTGGTTGCATTGAACTGCTTTAAGCTCCCTCCCTCCTTCCCTTGCTTTAGCTTTCTCTGTATGTATTATCTCTGCCTAGAACCTTCCCCTTCTTCCTTCCTCTGGTCAATCCCTAACTCATTTTCCCATCTTTAACTTAGAGGTCAACAACTCCAGATGTCGCTGGTCACCTCTTCCCACTCCCATGGACTATTCCATTGCCCAATTTCCCCACCCATAGCCGGAAGCATGCCCTTCTAGCTATTTCCACTGAGGATAGGTTTCAAGATGGACCACAGACTTTGCAGCTCTTCCCATCAAGAGATGGAATTGTCCTCTGTTCCCTTGACTAGTTGTGCCCATTTTATAGACAGGGAAACGGATCCCATGATTGCACAGTTTTTAAGTGATAGAGCTGTATTCAAACCCAAATGTTCTTAAGTTCCTCCCACCAGGCTGTGGGAGTCTGGCTGCCGTGGACATCTGAAGCCTTGCTTGTCCTGAATTCCTTTCAGATGCAGGGAACATGACTTTCCTTGTCTGGGGGGAACTCCTCGTGCATCCATTCCAACAATGGGACTTCAATGGGGATTGCCAATCACAAAAGGCATGTGACCTGAGCCAGGAAGATCAGAGCTGCTCTTGAGACTTTTCTGAGTTAGAGCCATGGAGAGATGTGAGCTGGTCTATCACGCGTGGCCAAGTTTCCAGCTTCATGGAGAAAATGGATCCCAGGAAAAGAGAGAAGCAGGAAGTGGTGGGGAGCCGGAGGGGAGGAGTCACCATGTGCAAAGCAGGAACATCGGGATTCCTGGTTTTATTGTCCCCGAAGGCAGCTGTTTCCTAGTCTTTCCAAGGTTTAGTCACTTCGGTCAATAAATCCCCTGCTTTGCTGCAGTTAGCTGAAACTAGGCCACTTGCGACAATTTAAAGAACCCTCATGACACACAAGCTTGGGGGGAATTAGTGGAGAGGGAGGAATAAAGCATAAGGAAAAGCAGCCCCTCTGAGTGGCTTTGGGGAGTGGGGGCTGGGTCTGTTGAGGACCCAGGTGAAGGCGTGGCCCGACCCCTGGCTCCGGTATAAAGCGATGGCTCTCAGTCCCAAATTCAACTCTGACTGCAAAGCCATTTAGGACTTAGCCGGGTAGTGAAGATATGTGCTTCTACATCAGAGGGGAAAGAGTGTCTAACAGGTTGTGAATAATTCAGATTTAATTACTAGGAAAATGCCTTCCTTTTCTTTTTTCCTTTTTATTCTTTTCCCCTGACTGATGCTGAAGGCAGCAGGTTTAGTAGATATTTTAGTTCCAAAAATTCGACTTGAGAAATAGCAAGCCAAGTCCTCAGTTTTTTTCTTTTTTGGGTGTGAAAGCGGAGTGTTGGGGTGTGGGCAGGAGGCAACAGCAGGTATCCCCTATCTCCGCCATCACACCTGGGGCCTCTCAGCTCGTGTCCCACTGACAGCAAGGTGCACACTGACATGAGACCGTGCAGATGGGTGCCATTACAATTTTGTGGCACCGCGTCTCAGACAGGGGTCTCCTCGCTGCTCAGCAATCCTATTACACGCCCACTGCCTTCAATTCCAAACCTCTCCACTTGCTCCAAGCCGTCTGTGCCCACTATCCCTGCCCCACTCCCCCTTCCTCGCAGAAGATGAATTTTTAAAATGAAAGCTTCATTGAAGTATAATTCCTATGGTATAAAATTCACCCTTTTAAAGTGTACAATTAAATGGTCAAGTGATCTTAGTATATTCACCAAGTCACATGACCATCACCACGATCTGATTTTAAAGATCATTTTTATCACTCCAAAAGAAGCCCCATGCCCATTAACAACCACCCCTCCCCCCGTGCCTCCTCCCTGCAGGCCCTGGAAACCACTAGTCTACTTTATCTACTGTCTGAAAATAGGATTTTACCTATTCTGGACGTTTTATAGGACAGAATTGTACAGCTTGTTTTCTTTGTGCTTGGCATCTTTCACTTAGCATGGCATTTCACATGGTAGTGTGTATTAATACTTTATTTTCTTTTCATTACAAACATTCCTTTGCCAGGCTATGGATTGGATTTTTCCATTCATCAGCTGATGGTCATCCAGGGTGTCTTCAATTCTGGGTTACCATGATGCATACTGTTATATACATTTGTGCACGAGTTTTTGTGGGTATGTATTGGTAATTCTTTGAGGTGCATCTCTATGAGCATAATTGCTAGGTCATCTGATAACCCCCAATGGTAACTTTTGGAGTTACCGTTCAATTGCTAGGTCCTATGGTAACTTTTGGAGAAAGTGTCAAACTGTTTTCCAAAGTGGCTCTGCCGTTTTACAGTCCTAATAGTCATGTATGAGGGCTCCAATTTCCATATTTCTGCTCATGCTCTTAATGACACTGGTGTTTACTGGGTACCAGTGGAAGATTCACTGGTTGCAGGACCCCCTTGGATACCCAAAGCCGCAGATGCTCAAGTTCCTTATATAAAATTTTCTGTCTTTTATATTTTAGCAATCCTGGTGGGTGTCAAGTGATATTTCATTGTGATTTTGATTTGCATTTCCCCAATGACTAAGGATGTTGAACATCTTTTTAAAAGCTTGTAAGTCATTTGTATATCTTCTTTAGAGAAATTCTATTCAAATCTTTTGCTCATTTTAAAATTAGGTTATTTTTTTTGTTTTGTTTTATTATTGACCTGTATTTGTTTCTTATATAATCTGGAACAAGTAATTTATCAGATATGCTATTTAAAAAAATTTTTTTTCCATTCTGTGGATTGTCTCTTTTACTTTTTTGACGGTGTCATTTTAAACACAAAAATGTTAGTTTTATGTTGTTTAATTTATCTGTTTTCTTTTTACTCGGGCTTTTGGTATCATAATTAAGAAACCACTGCCTAACCCAAGGTGAGGATAACTTATTACTATATTTTCTTCTAGCTGTTTTAAGGTTTTAGCTTTGGCATTTAGAAATTATTAATTTTGGATTTATTTATTTATTTTTGACATGGTGAGGAGCAGGGGTCCAACTTCATTCTTCTGCATATGAATATCTAATTGTTGTCCCAGTACCATTTGTTAAAAGACTATTCTTTCTTAATTGAAGCATCTCAGCACCCTTGTTGAAAATTAATGCACTATAAATGTAACTTATATTTGACTTTTCAGTTCTATTCTATTGATCTACATGTTTAGCCTTACACCAGTGCCACACTGTCTGTGTACTATAACTCAGTTCTAAGTTTGAAATGGGGAGGCGTGAGTCCTCTGAGTTTCATGTTTTTCAAATTTGCTTTGGCTACTATTCTTGGTTCCTCGAATTTCCAACTGAATTTCTTGTCAATCTCTGCCAAAAAGGCTACTGGGGTTTTGATAGGGATTGTACTGAACCTGTAGATCCGTTTGAGGAATATTGTCAGCTTAACAATAGTAAGCCTCTTGATCTGTGAATATAAATATCTGTTCACATATTAGGTTTAGTTTGATGAGTTTTGACTATTATATACATTTGTGTAATAATCCTCCCAAAGTAAGATAAAAAACAGTCCCATGATCCCAGAAAGTTAATCTATGCCCCTTTTTAGCTAATTCAGTTCTATTGCCTCAGAATGCAGTCTGAGTCTCTCTTGTGACTAACTTCTTTTGTGCAACAGAATGTTTTTGAGATTCGTTCACATCATTATGCATATCAGTGCTTTATTCCTTTGTATTAAGGAGTAATACTCCATTGTGTGGACATACTACACTTTGTTTACCCATCTTCCTCTTGGTGAATATTTGCATCACTTCCAGTTTAGGGCTATAATGAATATGGTTGCCATGAACATTTGCACATAAATGTTATTGTAAATGTGTGATTTTGTTTGTGCTGGGCAAATACCTAGGCATGGAATTGCTGGGCCATGCTGTAGACATACATTTAACTTCATATGAAACTTCTAAACAGTTCAAACCAGTAATGGAGCCACAGTTGCTCCATATCTCTCTTGATGATTGGACTGCCAGTCTGTGTGATTTTAGCCATTCTAATTGGTAGGACATGATATCTCATGTTGGCTTTGCCCTGATGACTAACAATAAGGAGCACCAGTTCTTGTGCTTATTGCTCATTCCTTTGTGAATTATTTGTTCATGGTTTTTGCCCACTGAAAAAATTAAGTTGCTGATTTTTGTTGATTTGTAGGAGTTCTTTATGTATTTGGGATACTATTCCTTTGATACAGGTATCATGTTTTTGTTTTCTAGTCTGTAGTATATGGTTGCTTGAGATTCAAATGAAGTATTATATGTTAAGGACAGCACCAGCATATAGCAATTATTCCAAATAGAACAGAGACTATCTGGGAATGAGCTTTCTCAATTGCATGCCTATCAACCCTACAATGGAGCTACATCTTCTCCCATTCTTAGGGTTTTGTTCTCCTGCTTTAGAGGAAAAGTCCCTCAACCTAAGCCACCTCAACAGAGATCTTGCTATATAAATGATGCTCTCCTTATGCTTAACCTTTTTTTTTTGTCCTTTGGAGACTATTTCTTTCTTTAAAAATTTTAATTTAATTTAATTTTATTTGTTCTATTTAGTTGTATGTGACAGTAGAATGCATTTACACATTTTGATAGATCATAAATAAATGGAGTGTAATCTCTCATTTTTCTGATTATACATATTGCAGGATTAGAAAACACCATTAAAATACCAATTAAGAAAAGCCCAGGACCAGATGGATTCTCAGCTGAGTTCTACAGGACCTTCAAAGAAGAATTAACACCAATAATCCTCAAATTATTCCATGAAATAGAAAAGGGGGGAACCCTTCCAAACTCATGTATGAGGCTAATGTCACCCTGATACTGAAACCACACAAAGACACGTCAAGGAAAGAAAACTTCAGACCAATATCCTTGATGAACAAAGATGCAAAAATTCTCAATAAAATTCTGGCAACTCACGCACAAGAACATATTAAAAGATACTGCACCACCATCAAGTGGGGTTCATCCCAGGGTTGCAGGGTTGGTTCAACATATGGAAATCAATAAACATAATTCATCACATCAATAGACTTAAAGACAAGAATCATATAATCATGTCAATAGATGCAGAAAAAGCATTTAACCTCTTTATTCTCCATTCGTACATATTCAAAATCTAGACTTTCTTCTGTTAAAAACAAAAACAGGTGGAAGAAGTCAAGGGACAGTATATATTCGGGATCTTTTTCTTCTTTCTGAGGATTTTAAGATTTTCTCTTTATTCTTGATGCTAATCATTGTCAGTATAATGCATCTGGATGTGGGACTTCTTAATTTCATCTTGTCAGTGTCTTTACCTGGTAAGCTTCACATTGCTGAATGCAGGGGCTGGCTCGGTTATTTAATCTCCCTGGTTAATTACCTTGACAAGAACAGCCAGTCACCTCAATCTGGGGATTCACCCAACTGCCGGTGGAAAATGTCAGGACTAAGACTTGACTACATTTACTACTTAATTGATTATCTGGCTGCGTCTGAACATGTACGGATTGTTTCCTTGTCACTATTCCCTACACTGTTACATAGGGTTTGCATTGCATTGGGTATTCTAAGTCATCTAGAGATGATTTAAAACACATGGGAGGACATGTATTGACTAGATTCAGATACTATGATATTATATAGAAGGGAATTAAGAGCCATGCATGGGTCCTGGAACCAATCCTCTGCTGATACCAAGAAACAACTGGACTCCTGGGCTCCTAGGCCCCTCCTGAGCTTGGAGTCCCTCCTCCTGTGATCCTGCTTTCTTTGATGATTCTCCATGTTTGAGGTGATGGTTTGCTCTGCTTTGATTTATCTATAGTTTTGTGTACTGTCTACTTCTCCACTTTTAGTTTTGAGTTAAAATCTCTGGCCACCTGATGGTTTCCCATGCTGTTGTTTTTCCATAGAGTTACAGATTGGTTTCACGAGAGGATGAGTAATAAAGACATGAGAACTTATTGTTTAATTAATTATCTGAGTCAATCTCCAAGGGAACTTTCTAACCTATGACGTATATATGAAGCAGGACATTGTGCTGAGCTCATTGTAGGCACTTAACACGTTACTTTCAGATGCATCAAGAGATGGGGGTGGTGGAAAGGAAGCTTCCAGATGCCACAATTCCACTGACGTCTATATCACAGTGCTCAGGAACATGGGCCCTGAGAGTAGATGGACTTGGGGTTGAACTTGGCTCGGTGGCTCATGAGCTAAGTGACTCTGAGAGTTCCTTTACCTCTCTTGCCCTCACTTTCCTGATTCATAAGCAGGAATGATGATAATTCCCACCTGGTGGGTTCGCAACGAGGATAAACTCAGTGGTGCACTCTAAGTACTTAGGACAGCACCTGGCGCATATATCAGAAAAGATTAAATTTGTTTTAAATTAAACAGCAAAATATTTCAGATTCAAAAACATGTCTGAGACCTGTGATCTGTGATACTTGCTCTCTTACCAGCTGTCTTCCCTCCCCGGGAATCTGTTTCCTCATTCACCTGCCCCTTCCTATGCTTGCCCCCACCTCCACCCCAGCATCTATGTGCAAAGTCTCTCCCTTTCAAGAAATCCAGAAACTTGCCACCCCATTCCTTTAATGGGCCTTAATAAAAACCCTTAACCAAGACTGTCATCACTGTCAGTAGGAGGTGAGTAAGCAATTAGCATTCCTTACTTAATGGACCAGTATTTCTCTTGGGGCACCAGTACCAATTAGGAGATGGAAATAAAGTTTTAATCTTACTTCCTTGTGGACATAACACACGTAGGGTTGAAACACCCTCTCTTCAAGGCACCACACAGGTAAATTTGGGAGGTGTTGGGGATGATTTTAGAGAAATTGCATTAGTCAGCTTTTTGTTGCTGTGACAGAATACCTGAGGAGATCAACTTTAAGGAGGAAAGATTTATTTTTGGCCCATGGTTTCTTGGTCTATGGTCAGGTCTATTATTTTTAGGCCAGTGGAGAGGCTGATACACCATGGCGGAAGGCATATCAGCAGAGAAAGCTGCTCACCTTCTGACAGCCAAGAAGGAGAGAGAGAGAGAAGGAAAAAGAACTAGGAACGAGATAGCCTTCCAGGCCTGACCCCAATGACCCACTTCCTCCAACTAGGCCCCTCCTGTGGTTTCCAATACCTCCCAATAGTCCTTTCAATTATGAAACCATCAGTGGGTTAATCCATTGACACGATCAGAGCCATCATGATCCAATCACGTCCCCAAAGCCCCACCTCTGAACACTGCCGTGAAGGGGACCAAGCCTTCCACACATGGGCCTTTGAGGGACATTCCAGACCCAAACTACAACACTGAGAGATGGAAAGAAATAGAGTGTGTGCCTCTCGGGCAGTTGAGAAAGCGTCCTCGTACCCAGAGATGCCTCGAAATGGAGAGGACATATTCTATTTGGATAAAAGAATGCTCTTGGTTATTTGACAAGTCTTTTTTTAAGCACCTACTATGTTCCATTACTCTTTTAGGATTATAGTGAAGGAAAACAGACCTAAATCTCTTCCTCTGTGGAACTTACACTCCGGTTTAGTGGTCCTGGGGGCCAAAGAGCCAGAGGAAAAAGACAGTTTGATGGGCAGTTGAAGGATTTTGGAGATGAAAGAGGAACGTGATCAGAAGAATTCCACTTCTTCAAAGTGAAGACCTTGGATCCAAGGTCTTATCTGGGGAGGGGAGTGGAAAAATTCTTCTTAGACCTCATTCTCAGGGAACTCAAGGTAGGGGGCCTGAGAGGTTCTCCCCACCTCCCATGAGGGGCTGGGGAGGGACAAGGTGGGCTGGGGAGGGACAAGGTGGGCTGGAGAGTCGTTATTGATTTGGTGATTGGAAATAAGTTCTTGAGGGAGACACGCCTCATGGGGGACACACGGGATGGGGTGGTGTGAGTTTGCATACAAGCCTACCTTGCTGGGGCGCTGGGGGCATCCAGGGTTCTGGGCTAGCGGAGACCATAGGATAATGGATTGGTTCTGGGCGTGTGCTTTGAAATCAAGTGGACTTGGGTTTGAGTTGGGGGTCTTAGACCTGCTGTGTGTCCTTGAGAAACCTTCCAACGTTCTCCAAATGAAGACCTCAATTTCTTCATCTTTAAAATGGGAATAATGCTGTAGCTTGTTATATAGATTTAACAGGTAGTGTGTGTGTGTGTGTGTGTGTGTGTGTGTAAGTATATGCTTGGCATGAATATTAATCTTAGGCACTGTTTGCAAAACATCTCTTCTAAATCTCTGCTTCACGGGCACATTCGCAACCAAGTCTGCAGAATGGGGAGGAAAACCCACCTGGCCCCCTCTGACCATCCGGGCCTCCATCCAGGGTGCTCTGCCCAGACGTCAGTATTGGCTGAGGGTCCGCCCCGGCTGGGTGGGGACTCCTTGTCGCCTCTCTGTGTCCTGGCACTGGGAGGCCTCTTTTTGCTTTGTTTTTAAAATATTTCCCAAAGCTCTAATTGCTACACTTCCTCAAATGTTTTTAATACAGGCAATCAGTGACGACTGCAATTAGGAAGGCCTAATTACCACTGGCATTCTTTCTCTTCTCTGAGAAACCACCATTGGAACAGTCACAAATAAACCTTAATGAAGACCAAAGATCTTTCTCCAGTCTGAAGCCATTTGTAATCATGATCTCTTATTGTCAAAGCCAGCAGGCAGAGAAGTCCTTGGAAGGACTGTTCCATATTCAACAGCAGCAACAGCAGCAGCAGCAGCAGCAGCAGCAGATGCAATGGGGTCAGGAATCTGCAGCTCATGCGGGAGACGGAGAGGGCTGGCGTCCCACCCCTTTTTAGCACTGCATTTTAATATTTGTCTGATGAAGTTGAGTAAGTTTCACTTGTAGGAAGGTAGTGAGACAGAGTCTGTGAATTTATACATCTCAAGTATAAATTTTTAAATATAAGTAGACCCCATGTAGCCCACTGGATGGCCCATGGAGATATGGAACGTTTCTAACATTCTGGAAGACTCCCTCATGCCCTTCTTTGGCGTATTAGTCAGGATGGAATCAGAAATAGATTCTTGAGGAGGGTTAGGGGATCAGGGTTATGAGAATTTGACTTTCCCCTATGATGGGAGGCACCGGGGAAATAAAAGTCCAAAAGAAGGAACAAGGGATCAGAGAAAAGGGGCTCACCAGGTGTCCAGAGGCACTGACACAGGTGAGCAGTTGGAGTTTGTGGGGAAACCCAGATGCCAGTCACATTCAGCTGCAGGAGCAAGACCAGGAAAAGGGGCCAGGGGAAAAGCCCTTGGAAGGCAGCCTGTTCTGTTGCTGCCACCTCTGTGAACCCACATCTGGTGGTGGATGGGGTCACCATTGGTCGGGCTGGAGCCAGTTAGCACCTGTCTCACCACCTTGAACCTTTGCCACGCTGTTGGTGACTTCTGCGTCACGCATCTCACAGAGCATCACTATTGGCAACTCCAACCTGGAGCCAGACAGGGAAGGGGATTCCAGGAAACAGGATTCCAGAACCAAACGGACAGGCAAGCAATGCCGCTCCTGGGGACTCATGTCCATATTGACTAAGTGTGGAATATAAAGAGAAGGTCTTTATATTTCAACCACAGGACCCTGGTACATCCTGCCCAGAGTTGGTGAGGGGAGGAGATTGCCAGTCACATCTCATTTTTTGTCCCCTCTCTCTTCAAGAGGAAAGGAGCTGGGTATGGCGGCTTGCACTGGTTGCCCCAGCTAGTCGGGGGACTGAGGCAGAGATGTTTCTTGAGTCCAGGGGGTTTGGGAGCAGCCTGGCAACATGGTAAAAGCTGTTATAAAATGAAAGGGGAGCTGGGGATGTCGCTCACTAGCCTAGCACAGGTTCGTTCTAGCACAGAGGGTGGGAGAGGAAAAGAGGAGAGCAACAGAGCTGGGTCAGATTCTGCGTCAATGGGCCACATTTACCAATGGCCATGGACACTGGCCATTCACTTGACATTCATTTGGGGGCAGCCGTCTTTGGCAGCAGAGGCGAGGACAGCGGTTCTTAACGTTGACTGCATGACGCAGTCATCTAGGAAATCCTCCAGCAGGCTGATGCCTGGGTCCCACCTGCAGAGATTCTGATGAAATTGGTGTGGCCAACAGTCTGGAACACGAGGATTTTAAAATCATCCCTGATAGTTCTAATGGGAAGCCAAGGCCCCATCCTGAACCTATAATCCCAGCAACTTGGAAGGCTGAGGCAGGAGGATAGTTAAGTTTGAGGCCAGACTGGGCAACTTAGCAAGACCCTGTCTCTGTCTCAAAAATAAAAGATAAGAAAGGGCTGGAGATGTTGCTCAGTGGAAAAGTGGCCCCTGGGTTCAATCCCCAGTGCTGAAATTGAAAAAATCCCTTGTCTGGGCCTACCTAAGGCCCACGGAATCAGACTCTCTGGGACAAATGTTTTGTGTTTTATATAACTTGGGCTCTTTTACAAGAAATTCTGTGGTATTATAGTGTATTACAGTGGAGAGCGCAATGAACTCAAGGAACCTTCATGTAAATATACACCTGTGTACCACGGCCCAGGTGAAGCTGTTTACTGGCAGTTACCCCTTCTGCCCCACCGGATCAGCGTGCTACTCTTCTGACTTCTGTCACCCTAGGTTCCTCTTCCTCTTCTCTGTGTCATGAAGTGGATCCGTCCCTGTGGGATAAGAGAGCAGGCGCCGTGCGGTTCCACTGAAGGCCAAGACCACCATGTCTTGGACCTTCCCATTGATGATGGCAGTTGGGCTGTTTCCACCGAACTCCTATTGTTACCTGGATTTGGGTCCTTGAGTCCAGAGATGGTGGAAGTAAAACAACCTGGAAGGAATTTAAGCACAGGCGAGGCTTTACGGGGGCTGGGGTGCTTCTGCTCAGGCGGCCCTGAGCGCGTCAGGCCAGCTCAGAGGACAAAGATGTACAGCTTTTATGGCGTCTGTGGGGCAGGCAAGATCTCATCTCTTGATGAGAGGTGGATCCGCGCTGCCTCTGAGCCGTTCATCATGTGTCTTCGTGTGTGACCCGTCTCCTTACCTTCTCGGGTCTCCACCTCGGGGGTGCGTCTCACCATGCTAACAAGGTGAAGGCAACGTGGCTTCTTTCGGGGGCTGTTCCATGCAAGCATTTCCCCCTCACCACCTGGAGATGCTGCTTATCACCTGGGAAACTTCCTAATAGTATTTTCAGGACAGGGCAGACTAGGGTCCTGTCTCAGTGGGTTTGACGATAGTGACCCTGTCTCTTCTGACTTCCTGATATTTCTGTTGGCCACCTAGTCTCAAAAACTGAGCCAGCTCCTGTCTCCAGGTGTGTTATCTTAACCCCACAGTTTGGAGACGGGTCCATTTTCTCGAACTCCTAAGTTTTTCGTTTGCTGACCTTAGAAACTGAAAACTAGTTTGAAGGTCTCCTTCCCTTCTGAGCGATGTTATTCCTTGAGCTCTCAGGGGTGCTGTTCTTCCGGGGAGCCCCGACTCTTTCACTGTGTAACATCATACCTTGTACGATACTTGGTTTTCTTAGGTACACGCTCAGCAGCGGGATTTTGGGGGACACGGATGTAGGTTTAGTGTTTGCAGACAGGGTCTAGTTTTTTGTTGTTATTGGTTTGTTTGTTTATTTTTAAAGTGCCCAAGAGTGTTCGAATATTTACCCAGAGTTGAGAACAATGTCTCTGGAGGGTGAGGAGAGGCACGTGCACTAAATGCGAGGCAGCAGGTAGTAAAACATGCCAAGCAAGGTCTGGGATAGCTGGGTCTTTAGCTTAATAAGGGCAGGTTTATTATTTCCCAAGGGACCAGGTCAGGGTCAAGCCGTAGGGGACAGACACATTTCTCACTTAACTGAGATGGGATAGGAGCCAACAAGCCGCCTCTGGGGGTGGAGGTATGCACGGCCTCCATCTTTGCCTGCAGTCCCCATTCATGGTTCAAGACTTCCTTCTCATCATCTGGAGACACCAGAGGAAAGTCTCACCACCAGCCTTGCTAACAGCAGAAAGAGCAGAGGAAAGATCATGCTCCGGTGACTGCGGAGATGGCAGCTTTAACAACACAGGCGATTTGCCAGGGAAGTAGGTTTCATTATTAGGGGGCTGGGGTGGAAGCTCAGCTGGAGGAAGAAGCATGTGGAATTATCAGACTGATTTCAGAGGGAGAGAAACAGTCGCACAGACTATGATGAGGAATAATAGAATTATGTAACTAATAGAAACGCAATCAACCCATAGTAATGCTTAGTATAATCATAAAGCAGGTGGCGCGTTAGTCGGCAAGGGAGAGGTATACTTCCTTGGACTGAAAAAAAGTATACATTTGCTTCCTTTCTTGCAGACCTGTTGAGACATTTGTTCATTTACTTCCATTTATTTTCCCATTGGTGAATGAAAGATTTAGCTTTTCTCCTATTACGAGGGACAGAACAGGGACCGAAATTCAAACTCACCTAGCCTCTCTCCGAAGACGACCAGCTTTGGTTCATGAAGTAGATGCCACACAGGAGTTAAAGCTATTTTCTCTGAAAAAGCAGGAGAGGTAATAGAAGGTGGTATTATCACTCTTGAGGAGATGAATCTCCCCAGGGCCACAAGAGAACTTTGTGGCCAGGTGCAGTGGCATACACCTGTAAGCCTAGCTACTGCAGAGGCTGAGGCAGGAGGATCACAAGTTTGAAGTCAGCCTGGGCAACTTAGTGAGATCCCGTCTCGAAATAAAAATAGAAAGGGCCGGGGTGTAAGTCAGTGGTAGAGCGCCCTTTGATTCAATCTCTAGTACTATAAATGAAACACATAAGGCGTTTGTATGGTGATGCTCTGGGTCTCTGGGGAGGGGGTAGTAATAATAGATTAGGGTTTAGATAGGAGGTGTCCCCCAAAAGTATTAACGCAGGAATATTTGCAGGCAAAATGACTGGATCGTGAGACCCGTAACCTAATCATCCATCCTGGCTTGTGTGGACTGTAACTGTAGGCAGGGGGATGTGGCTAGGGGTTCTTGGGGTGTGCCCTGGAAGGAGGCATCTTCGCTGTGGCTCCTCTTCTCCATCTCCCTCTCAGCTTTCTGGCCCCACCATGAATTGCCTAGCTTCCCTCTGCTGGGCCCTTCCCCAGCATGTGCTGCTTTAGCTTGGGCACAGAGCAATAGAGCTGGCTTTCTAGGGACTGAGACCTCTGAAACCATGAGCCCCAAATAAAGTTCCCTGACTCTAAGATGTTCTTTTAAATTTTTTTAAAATTGTTCTTTTTAGATATACATGAGTGTACTTTGACATAGTAGACATACATGGAGTATAACTTATTCTACTTAGCATCCCGTTCTTGTGGTTGTACATGATGTGGAGTTTCACTGGTTGTGTATTCATATGTGAACACAGGAGTCATGTCTGACTCATTCTACTGACTTTCCTATTCCTGTCCCTCCTCCTTTCCCCTTTGTATAATCCAATGAACTTCTATTCCCTCTCCCCACCCCATTGTTTGTTAGTATCCACATATCAGAGATAACATTATACCTTTGGTTTTTAGGGACTTTCTTTTTCACTTAGCATGATAGTCCGCAGTTCGATCTATTTATCTGCAAATGCATAATTTCATCCATCTTTATGACTGAGTAATATTCCATTATGTATATATATACTACATTTTCTTTATCCATTCATCTGTTGAAGGGCATGTCGGTTGCTTCCATAGCTTAGCTATTGTGAATTGAGCTCCTGTAAACATTGATGTGGCTGCATCACTGTAGTATGCTGATTTTAAGCCCTTTGAGTATATACCGAGGAGTGGATAACCGGGTCAAATGGTGGATCCATTCCACTCCAATTTGTTCTTGTTGGATGTGTGAGTGTGAGTGTGTGGGTGTGTGTGTCGAGTGCATGAGTGTGTGGAGTGTAAGTGTGTATATGTGAGTGTGTAAGTATGTGAGTGTGAGTGTATGAGTGTGTATGTGTGTGTGAGTGCATGAGTGTGTAGTGTGAGTGTGTGTACAAGTGTGTGTGAGTGTGTGAGTGTGTGTACAAGTGTGTGTTTGTGTGAGTGTGAGTGTGTGTGAGTGTGTGTACAAGTGTGTGTGTTTGTGTGTGAGTGTGAGTGTGTGTGTGTGTGTGTACAAGTGTGTGTGTTTGTGTGTGTGAGTGTGAGTGTGTGTGAGTGTGTGTACAAGTGTGTGTGTTTGTGAGTGTGAGTGTGAGTGTGTGTGTGTGTGTGTACAAGTGTGTGTGTTTGTGTGTGAGTGTGTGTGTGTGTGTGTGTGTGTGTGTGTGGTACAACACCTACATCCTGAGTTGAGGGGAGCTGAGTGACCTTGGAGTTACGACCCAGCCTGGGGTCCACCCTGGAGGAGAGGGACCCTCCCTTGGGACTGTCATGTCCCCATGCAGGGCCACAGCTGAGGTCAGCACGGATACACTAAACAGGAGCAATGCGGGTCCAGGACCGGTGTTGAAAGGGTGGGTGGGACACCAGGCTTGGGAGCTTCCATTCCCTAACACGCTCCTTACTCTCCTTCCTGCTCTGAAGGCTACTATGTCCCCAGATGTCATTTCCTCCAAGGCTGCTTCTCTCTCCAGCGAGTCGCAGCCACCCTCAAGTTGTCACAGATCTGCTATCCCAGGTGTCTACTGTCCTTCTGCTGGTGGAGAGAGACAAACTCTTGTAGCTGAACATAATGGGTTTGGCTTTTGGTGAGTACAAAGCAAGATTAGTACCTGTAGCCTGTAAGGAGAGCACTGGGGTCATTTCCAAAAGGAAGTCTTCCCCAAGGAGAGGAAACCTGGGCAGACCCATTTCTGGGCATGCTCACCTCCAGGTCAGAGAACACATGCTCAGGAGAGTCAAGATGGCGGGCTCTCTGGGCTCAGTACTAGAATGGGCCAAGAGGACCACAGGGGGCCTGGAAGAATGAGTGGGAGGGGCTTGGTGACCTTCACTGGTCTTTCCCATGTTCTTCCAGAGAGCCTTCCTTGAAACGAAAAAGGGGAGAAGACCACCCTGCGGGCGGGTTAATGCAGGACTTTGCCCCCAAAGGTGCCCGCCTCCCTCAGCAGGTCATATTGCAACCCCTGTTTCTTCTGGGGAAAAAGAAGGTGGAAAGAATGAAGAGCCCAGTTCCCACCAATGGGGAAGGCCAGGAAGGGGCGTCTGCGTTCAGCTGTCTCTTGCTTTCTCTCCTGGAGTCACTGAAATCAGAAGCCACTTGCTTCCCTGCTGATTGACTCCCTATTGAAGACCACCCACCCTTCCGTAAATCTAGAAAAGCTCCTCAGGGGAAGCCTGCAACACCGGAGGGAGGTGTAAGCCCCAGTCAGGTGTGTTATTTTGGAGAAACCTAAGATTGATGACTGTTCTCACTCCTACCCGATGCTGTGAAAAGTTTAAGATCTAGTACAGCTCATACCAACGTAATTATGGAAGAAAATGAAAGTGTTAGCATTTCAGAGACCTGACGCCACCCAGGCCTAATATGAATAAGGAAGCTTGATATTCAAGCAGAATGGAATGGACCGGGGCTGCTTTAAATCCCTCTGTGTTCAAAGCCACATTACCTTCTCCAGGTGGCATAATGTCTCGCCTCTTATTCCTCTTGTTATCCACACTAATGGCTTTAGGATTCTCAACCTCTGCTCCTTCCTCTGTCTTCCTTGCCAATAATGATTGAGGCTCCTCTTTTCCCTTGATGTGGACAATGTGGATAAGTTGAGACACTTCAAAGGCATGAGATTTAAGGTGACCCTGCCACATCTGGGGTGAGGATATTGTCCTTGGGGTCCCAGAGAATAAATCAGGGAAGGGGACAGAGAAGCTGGCTCCCAGTGGTTCTCAGCTTAATTAACCAAGTGTCTTATCACCTGAGGGGCCTGTGGATTGGGAGGAAAGATTGCAGGACTTGGGTGTTTGGAAACCTTTCCTGAGAAAGGTTTAGGGTGGCGAGTGCCCACTTCTTATGATTAATAAAATCAGCTAAGTTTCCCTGACTCTGTAAATCTGCCTCCTCTAAATTGTCTTAGAACCTTAAGGATAAGGATACTGGGGTCCAGGGTGAGTAAAACCAGTATTTTTGTAACCAAGAAGTTCTCATTTATTAAGCACCGACCAAGAACTGATCTTATGTTCACTGACACACTTAATCCTCAATGTACCCGGTGAGGTGGATTCTATGGTTATCCCTGTTTTGCAGTGCGAAAGATGCAATCGTTTTCCTTCTACTCTCTTGGGTTTGGTATCTGGGGCCCGACAAATTAAACTGATAAAAGACAGATCCAGAGAAAAGAGAAGAGGTGTACAGATTTAGTTTGAGGCCCATATTTGAATTTCATACACATGCATAGGAGTCTCACAGAAAAGGAAATGAAAACCCAAAGAAGTGGTAAAGCCGAAGTGTTTATATACTATTTTAACAAAGAGCAGTAAATTTGTGGAGATGTGACCAAGCTAAGGAAAAGAACTTCTGGGGGTGGTAAATTGTGGGAAGGTAAATATGCATGGCGGCGGGGAGCTGGTGGAAGGCAGGGGTTACTTGCACAACTATTGGAAGGTTTGCTATGCAGGTTAAAGTTGGTGCCATCTCCAGGGATAAAATCATCCCTTCTTGTTGGTATTGGAGAGGGGAAATCAGAAAGCAAATCCCCTGAGATGGACTAGGGACTTAAACTGGGTATGTCTTAAAGACAGGAAGGACGGGGCTATGGCCGCAGGGGCAGAGCTTCCTGTGACGAGGCGGGTCAAGGCATGTAGCTCAAAGCTTGCTCAACTCCTTCGGCCTTCGGGACATCCAGCAGAGCATAAGCAGCTGCTTGATCGGAAGCAGGTGAATCCCAGAAGGAAGGAGGGAAGACCAAGAGGACAAGGTGCCCTGGGAGCCAGGACCAGAGTGTGGAGGACTTTGAGCATTCAGGCTGTAAAGGGGGAGGGTTGGGTATGTGATTGCGGGGCTGGAGGGCACTTCTGAAATCTGTAGGGTAGGCTATTGCAAAGGGCATTGTGGGAAGCTCCTGATGCTGCTGTCCCCAGGGGAATGTCTTCTTTTGAGAAGCTTCAGTTCTGCTCTTAAAGCCCTTTAACTGATTACATCAGGCCCACCCGGGGTTATTGAGCATGCTCAATAACCTTTTTAATCAATCACCTTTTTACTTAAAAGCCAGCTTTAGATGTTAAGCACATCTGCAAAATCCCTTCATAGCAACACCTAGATGAGTGCTGGATTAACTGGGTGCTAATAGGTTAGCCTGTTGACACGTAAAGTACACTTGCTAAATTAATAAAGAAGAATAAGCTAATATTTACTGTGCAGTTAAAACACGTCAGACACTGTTCCAAAAACGTTGTGTCTATTCATTCATTTACCTATCCCAACAAACATATGAAATCAGTATTATTACTTGTGTTGAATGGTTTTACAGGAATTGAACCCACACCCCCAGCCCTTTTTATATTTTATTCTGAGACAGGGTCTTGCTAAGTTGCTTAGGGCCTCACTAAGTCGCTGAGGCTGGCTTTGAACTTGCGATCCTCCTGCCTCAGCCTCCTGAGGTACTGGAATTACAGGTGTGCACCCCCATACCTGACCAGTTTTGCTGTTCATCGGTCAATGTTTCCTTTTCTTTTTTCCAGGTACCTGGTAACTTTTCACTTTTCTGCACCCTTCACATTTGGTATGGACTTGTGACTTATTTTCATCAAAGACTTGTGAGTTGTAATGATGTATGTAACTTGCAGGTAGAAATGTTTTAAAGCCAATTTATCTCCCTGCAACCCCTAATCATTTGACCTGCAACGTTCACACGACAGAGCCTCTGTCTGCTTTGATCTCCTTTAGTGGCCAACGTGAGCAGAGCCCCAGAGGACTACATTGGAGAGTCTCCCACTGGCTGCAATTTATTTTTTTATTTTTTTATTTTTTGCAGTGCTGGCAGAACCCAGGACCTCGTACATGCTATGTAAGTTTTCTACCACTGAGCTACATCCCCAGTCCCTCCCAGCTGACCACATGGACACATAGCATGGGTTTTAAACTATTGCTGTCGGGGGTTGTTTATTCCCACCATATAACCCATCCTATCCTGATTAGCTCATTTTATGTGAGGAAACTGAAGCACAGAGAGGTTAAGTAACTTGTCAAGTGGACAACAGTAAATGGTGGAGCTCGGATTCCAACTCCATTAGTACTTCCTCCCTAGAGCCTGAGATTGACTCAGGTTGCCGTCTTTCCAAAGGCTTCTTTCTTCAACTTCTGCATCCCCATTCCAGTGGTTCTTCATTAGGAGCAACGATAACCTCCCCCATTGTCTGGAGACATTCTTGGTTGTCACAATTTGCAGGGGGAGGGGAGTTGTCCCACTACCATCTGGTGGGTAGAAACCACGTGGGGGCTGCAAGGGACAGTGCCCCCAGAGACAAGGAATTCTCCAGCCCCAAGTGTTAAGAAGCCCTGAATCAATGCTGGGCACCGTGGTGCAAGCCTGTAATTCAAGCAGCTCAGGAGGCTGAGGCAGGAGGATTGCAAGTTGGAGGCCAGCCTCAGCTACTTAGTAAGGCCCTTAGTGAGAACTTGTCTCAAAAAAAAAAAAAAAAAAAAAATTAAAAAGGGGCTGGGGATGTGGCTCAGTGATTGAGAGTTACTGGGTTCAATTCCCAGTACAAAAAAAAAATTTTTTAAAGCCCCACACCTCTGCTAGATCCCCTGTTGCTTGCTGTTAGCCACCGTTGGCTTCTTTTTCTCTTGCTTTTTTTTGCTTGCAGCCAGTTGCTTGGTGGGGCTGTTCTGAGTTGGTTAATTAATTAATGGAGAGCAGGGGGTGTCAGTGGTGGTGCTGGTCTTCTTTGACATTTGCCTGACTGATGTGGAGGTGTACGTGGCGATCGCTCCACATTTGCTGCCAGGTAGTGAAATGCCAAGCCGCTGGTGATAAGCCGCAGGAAGAGCTCACCAGGCTGGGCGAGTGGGCAGAGGAGTTGCCAGGGACGCACTTCATGTAGGCAAGTGCAAGGTGCTGCGTTTGGCAGAAAATAATCCAAGCTATACTTAGAGAAAGGGAGAGGATAGAACAGGAGGGGGGGGGGGGATAAAAAAATGTAAAGGCCTTCAGAGCGTGGTCCCCACGCCTGCCTGAGGATCGCCAGGCTCAACCGAGCTCCGGCCCACGGTACAGGTGCCCAGGGCCTGGTGTCCAGGAGTCTGAACTCTGCTTCTCAGGCCTGCCTTGCATTTTCTGCAGGAATACAGAGCCAGTTTTTCAAGATTTCCTGACTTTTTTTTTTTTTTTTTTAAGAAGAGCTGAAAAATCCTGGCTTTTTGGTGCAAGTTCCCATTTTTCCCCTTTATGGTAATGTTTTATTCTGACATAATTTCAATCTATACAAAAATATTGCAAGAACAGAATGGAGAGCTCCCATAGGCCCTCTACCCAGATTCACCCATTAACATTTCTTTTTTTTTTGACTGATTTGTTTTATTGTTTTAAGTTCTTCATTTGTATAAACACCCTGTGGGCCCCAGCTATGAATGTGAATGTAATTTGGTCAAAACGATCCTGTTGGTGATTTCTGGACTCCAGCTCCACTCTGGCCCAATTACATAAGAATCTCTGGGGTAGACATTGGACATTTGTAATTAAGAAAAAATTCCCTGTAGGCGATGCTAGCATGCAGCTGGGGCTAAGAACCACTGGTCTTTGTCTTTCGTATGAAGTCCATCCCCCTTAATGGCTTCGGGACACAGGACCCCATTTTGTCCAGTGAGAATAAGAAAAACATTTAACAGATGCTTCTGAGCAGGTTTCTCCACTCATAAAGACACATAGGAAAGGGGAAGCTCTTCTTGGCTGGATGTTGTGTCTGGATATTATGGGATATTGTACCTGGATGGGATGGGAGAGTGCATTTGTGTATAATGGGACATTATATCTGATTTATGATGGGATACTGGTCTAAGGATGGAAGTGTAGAAAACTGGAAAGAAAAGGGGTCTTTGAATTTATCTCTGAAGTGTTGAACTTACTAACTGGAGTCCCCTTTACTTCGAGTTTTGTTTGTTTGTTTATTTATTTATTTATTTATTTGTTTGTTTATTTATTTATTTTTGCAGTGCTGGGGATTGAACCCAGGGCCTTGTGCCTGCGAGACAAACACTCTACCAACTGAGCTAGATCCCCAGCCAAAGGTTGGCTTCTCCTATATGGATTCTATGGCAGAGATGACTGGTTACCTGACAAAGACCTATGCATACATTATGAAATGTAGAGAGAGCGATGACTCTTCAGTCACGGGTGACATTCTCAGCACCCCTTCCTAAGGAAGCTAGACAGAGCTATGCCATTTGTTCTCATCAATGGAATGCGCCATGGAGTGCGTTGCTTCTGGGTCAAGGTGAGGAAGTTTAGGTGCACGACCTTCATCTCACCACCTGCTCTCCCCTTTCTTGCATCCACCAGGTGAATGACTGCAGTACAGGCCTGAAGCCACTAGATGGCAGAACTACAAGACAGAGCAGCTTGAGTCCTTGAGTCACTGCCTGGAGCCATCCGGGAATGCCACTCAGCGGGAACCCTGTATTAATCTTTGCTTGGGCAAGAAATAGTCGTTTATTGTGTTAAGCACTTGATATTTTGGATTCTATTTGTTATGACAGATAGTTGAAGTTTAAATGACAAATATAAGCTAGTTAAGTTGGAGTTAAGTCAGCAATTTTTTCCCTAAAGTCTCAGAGAAGGGTTCACTAAGTCTAAATTACTACTTCAAAGACTGTTTTCTGTTTGTTTGATTTGCTTTTTATTTACAAAAAAGCGATCAATATTCCATGACTTTAACATCCAGGAGTTGCTTGCTTCTAGCTTGGTGACTTGGCCTAGCTGTTGTCTTTTTGGTGGCTTTGATTTTAAACTGATGGTTTACTAAACCCTCAGATCTTGACATCTGGTTCCTGGCTCCTGGTTTTCTCTGTCTTAGGTCTTTGTGAATTGAGCTCACTTTAAGGTTATGCTTTTTCTTTTTTTCTCTGCCTCACCTCCTTTTTTCCATACTGGAGATCAAACCCAGAGTCCCACGTATGCTAGTCAAGGGCTCCACCTCTCTACATCCCCAGTCCTTTTGATTTTCTTTTGAGACAGGGTCTCACACGTTTCCCAGGCTGGTCTTGAACTTGTGATTGTCCTGCCTCAGTCTGCGGAGGAGCTGGGCTCACGGGCATGTGCCACTGTGCTCAGCCTGAGATCTTCCTTCTATAAACATCCTGACTACCATTCTGGCCTGGTTGTCCTGCTATCTCTAAGAGAGAAGCTTAGCTGTACCCCTGTGACTGGGGGTCAGTTCTGGAAGCTTCTGGAGGCATCCATTCTAGTCAGTGTTGATTCAGGAACTAGTAACAGAGATCCACTCAGATTTGTTCGAGAAAGGGGAGATTTACGAAGGAATGCAGAGAAAGTGTCCCAGGAATCGGAGCATGGGATTCAGCTGGGTCTCAAGGAAATGGGACAAGGAACCTGTTAGGAATCAAGGAAGCCACTCTCTCCTCCCTTGAGATGATCCTGCTTTCCTCTAAATAGCACATACGGCACTTTCTTTCCTCCCCTCCCTCCTTCTCTCCTTTCTTCCTTCTTCAGAAGCTTGAGCACCCCCCAGGTGTTAGGCATGGAGAACACAATGGAGAACCACACGGACAAGGACCTGCTGTCACGGAACTTGTGTTCTTAAGGGGAAACCTATAAAAATAAGTAGAAAAATGTAGACAAAAATAAAACATTACAAAACTTTGAGCTCTCAAGAGAATAAGTATGGACTATAGTAAAGAATAGTAGGCCACCTACTTTAGAAAGTTGCCAAAGCAGTTCCCTCTGAGGAGGTGACTGAGCTGAATGATGACCAGGCTACCTAAAGAGAGAGAAGAAGTTTCAAGAAATGGGAGCAACAGGTGCAAAGGGCCTGAGGCAGATACGTTTGGTGTGATCGAGGAACCAGAAAGGGAGTATGGCATGATGGAATGGAAGTGGGCTGGCTTGGCATGCAGTTGGTAACTCAGGACCTCAGAGACCACAGCAAAAATGTGGACTTGATTTCAGTACCATGGGAAGCTTTGCAGGGTGGTCCTCTTTGCCAGAGAGTTTTGTAACTCCAACTTGGATTTGGTCCAGAGTTGCTGCCCTGGTCTCAGGGCTGTCCCCCATGTCCTTTCTGTCCTATTCTCGGTAGCCAACTAGCAATTACCTCTGAGCCTCTTGGTGAAAAGTCCCAGTAGAGAGCGTCTGATCAGCCTGGCTTACCTTTTTGAATTTGGTCACCCCTGGCCACCTTATGGGTGGGGTTGTTGGCCTCATGCTGGGAGACATCTTGTGATCCCCTTAGCTGTGGCCAGGAGCAGAGTTGTGCCTGCAATACAGTGAGGTCCACCTACCAGAGGCTGTGGACGGAGTCGGCAAGGACGCAAGCCCTGAAGGAACTAGTTCCAGAGATAAGATTTAGGGATTAATATTTCTCTGGGTGCCTAACTTATTACACTTCTGAATATACATGTTAGATTGGGTCTAATGTATCCTTGATTAAAACTCTTAAATGACTTTTAATGAACACACTTAGGGTCAAAATCCAAAATCCCAAATGCTGCATCCTCTGGACACAGCTTTCCTTTCTGATTTCACCTGATGCTGCTTTTCTTCCCACTCTGTGTTCCAGGCTTACTGGCCTATTTTTTTCTCTCCCTCTCTCTGCCTCAGGGCCTTTGCACATACTGATGTTTCTGCCTCCACACTTCCCTGTCTTCACTGGATAATTCTAGCTTTTCCTTTCAGTCTGATCTTAATATTCCTTCTTCTTCCTTGACAACCCAGCAGAAGTGGAGACCCCCTGCTTATGTTCCTTGCTACTTTCTGCACTGTGTTTTTCTCGTCATGGCACAGATCACAATCTGAAATGATGTTGATCAGTGTGTTCACTTGTTTAAGGCTTGTCTCCTGCTAGACTGAGAGTTCCACAAAGACAGTGGTCAGATCTGTTGAGATGATGGCTGATTCTGACATATAGTCGGTGCCTGATAAAAAGTGCCGGGTGGATGGATGGATGAGTGATTGAATGAATACCGAGCAGGGAGAGATTGCATGGTCTGGAAATTCCCTAAAGAAATGGAAATTGTGGGGTGTGGTGGCACATGCCTACGATCCCAGTGGTTCTGGAGTCTGGGACAGGAGGAAGTTCAAAACCAGCCTCAGCAACTTGTGAGACCCTGTCTCTAAATAAAAAATAAAAAGGGCTGGGGATGTGACTCAGTGTTAAGTGCCCCTGGGTACAATCCCTGGTACAAAAAAAAAAGCATGGAAAGCAGGAGCTTTGATCTTGACCTTGAAGGGTGGATAGGATTAGGTGAGGACAAGGTAAAACATTTCAGGCAGGGATAATGTTTACTGGTAAAGGCAGAGAACTGGAAATAGTGTAATATAGCCAGGGTGCTGTGTGGACGTGTGTCTGGTTAGAGCAGAGGTGTGTGCTGAGAAGATAAGGAATATGAGGTTGTTCAGATGGGAAGAGACCCAAAGAGAAAAAAGGTAAACCTGAGGAATGTATTAAATCATAGTTGCTTCCATGTATATGGGGCTTACAGTGTTATAAGTTCCTTTCCAGGTGCTTGATGCATACAAACTCTTTAAATTCTCACAACCAATCCATGGAGTAAGAGTTATTTTTGTGCCCATTTTACCGACACAGAAGCTGAGGCACAGGGAGATGAACTCATCAGCGAACTCGTGGTTGATAAATGCAGCGCCGGGGTTCAAATGTGGGCAGCTGCAGCTGCAGAGATGCTGTGTTCAGATGTTGGCCCAAGTTGCCTCTCTCCTCTACAGAGTATGGCTTGCCAACGAACAGGTTCTGGGGGCCACACGTGAAAACAGGCAAGAGACACCCAGGGGATCTGGTTTTGAGCTTGTCAGAAGGATGCTGCTCATCCAGAAGTGACTGAGTAGCATTGGGCCGAGAAGGAGATGGAGAACGTGGTGATGGAGCAGAACATTCCAGAAGCCTGACCAGGAAGCTCTAGGGACAGCTGTTGCATGGACTCTGAAGCCAGGCAGCCATGGTTTGCACCCCTACTTTGCTGTCTACTTGTGAGTTTCAACATCTACCCAGTGGTTTTGATAAAATGAGATGAAATAAGTGACATTCCTGGCACCAGGCTTGACACATGGGGAGATGGCCTCGTGCATGTGGATGCTCTTCACGGGGGTTTGGAGGACCAGGCTTGGCCCAGATCCTGGCTGCAGTCTGGGAGTGGTACTGTTAACCTTTATTTGATGCCAGTCAACTGGGTCTCCCTGTGTAACCTTCAGGCAAAGGTGCCCTGAAGCTCCCCATGTCCAAGGTTTGCAGGGGACAGGTCCAGGGGGTGCAGGGGACTCTCCCAGGACCCAGGTGCCCATTTCCCTCTTCCAACTGAAGGGCTTTACACTGGTACCCAGCCAGTTAAGGCTCTGGAACCTCTTTCTCTATCCCAAATGGGCTTCCCAGAGCTGAAGAAATAGCTCGTGTTGGAGAGCGCTTGCCTAGCATGCGCAAGGACCGGGGTTCGAATCCCTGGGCCCTCAGAGGGGAGGAAAAAAAAAGAAAGATACCAAATGTGCTTCCCAGATGCCCAGCTTTTGACAAACACCTAGCTCCAGGGTGCCTGGGGGTTGCTCCTTTGTACTCAGGGTGTGCCTCCTATTTGCTACAGCTCTCAGATCCCTCGTCTCCACAGCTGGCTGAAGCCACTAGTCCCCAAGAGAGGGAGGAGGTGCTTGGAATCACAGAACACTGACCCTAATCTTGCACGATGAGCAAGAGGTTCCCTCTCTGGCACCCCCCTGGGTCTTCTGATGAAGCATCTCCTTTGGTGCGAGACCGGAACACTGTTGTCATATCCTTTGGACAAAGAGCCAGTGGCTGGTTACCACCTTAGGCAAGCAACAGCTGGAGATGGTGCAGGTGTTATGTGGTTTCCCTATTTATTTTCCCAGATGCCTTTGACTTATGGCAAATAATTCCAGTTTTCCTTGTAGAGTAGTGAGACTATAAAATTACCCTTCAAAAATATGTTTATTGAAGGAAAAGAGTGAGTCGATTTAAAGATAAAATTAGGTACGTCATTGTCCATGAGGAACGTAGAGAGGAAAAAAAAATCTCATAAAATTTGTACTCAGATGACTGAGGTCTGGGAAACACTAGTGGAGGGAGAATCCACTCCACATGGGAAGCACGGGCTCGGGTGTAAATGCCAGTCATGCTAATTAGCACCTAAGCTCCTCTCTTTGAGCCTCTGTTTCTTCACCTGTCAAAACGGAGACAGTAATTCCTACTGCATGTGGTCGTTTTGAGGATTAAATGAGATAATTTGGTGTCGATGTCATTTGCAGGCAACGACTCTTAAGTGTCGAGGGAAATGAATTTTTTCTAGTGTGCACTTGATCGTCAAAGTCGCTTGATAATCAAAGTCACTGTGTGAGGGTGAATGTGAGCTTCTCAGGACTTCTGTCCCATACTGGGGATAAAATCTGGGCTCCTCCCCTCATCTTTCTTCCTTCGGTTTCCTAATCCGTCAACGAGAATGTCACTGATATCGTCTCCGTGGGGTTTTCCTGCGGCGGGGAATCAACGGATTTAACACGTGTGTGGCACTGGGGGGCTGCAGTGGGAAGTGTCATCTCCTAGGTGGGTGGCTCCCACCTCCTGCTCTGGCTGGAGACCCAAGTGGGAAAACTCTTTGAAACAGCAGAGCGCTGGGCGGGAGCCTGGGTGTCCTAGGAAGTCACCGTTGGCGGAGGGGATGTGTTTGTCGTGCTTTCTAATATCAGATATTCAGAATACTCGACCCTCCTTCCTCTCTCTCTTTCCAGAGACCTCGGAGCCCGCAAGAGGTCCTCTTCCTTCCTGCCATGTAGAATGACTTCTATCTGGCTTTTGTCTTTCTGCTGCCATGCTGGCTGTGGCTTCAAGAGGGAATCTGTGTCCCCTCAAATTCCTATATTGAAGCTTCAGCCTCCAGAATGATGATATTTGGAAGCAGGGGTGTGTTGGGAGTTAAAGAGGGTCAGTTGAGGTCGTTGGGGGTAGGGTCTCCATGATGGCATTAGTGGCTTTATAAGAAGAAGAGAGAACATTCTCCTTCCACTATGTGAGGCTACAGCAAGGAGGCAGAAGTCTAAGAGCCCCTACCTGGAACCAGATCTGCTGGTACCTTAATCTTGAACTTCCCAGCCTCCAGAAGGGTGAAAGATAAGTGTTTATTTTTTAAACACTGAGTCTACCCTACTTTGTTATAGTAGTAGGAGCTGATTAATAATATAATGTTTACCCTGATTAAAATCCATCTGAACACTTACAACTACATATTAATTTTTTATGACAAGCTAATCATTGTAGATGTAGCCTTTTATTTAAGCTTCAAAACTCTGTGGAGGCAAGAATTATTATCACATTCCAGTTTACAGATGAAGAGACTGAGACTTGAAGCTCAGGTGACTTCCAAGGTGCTAGAGCTACCGCGTGCCACGGTTCAGACCTCAAATGCCAGCATCCACACTGCCCCAGAGGACACGCTGAGTCTGGCATCTACAGGGAACATCTTGCTGGCCTCAGTGAGGCAGAGGGGGAGGCTGGAGTGAGACTGGACGGAATTCAGCTTCCGAGAGAGAAATCAGCCAGTGGTGGCAGGTGACGAGCTTGTGTGGGAGACACCCAGAAAATAAACAAAACAAAAGAAAACAAAACCACCCCAGCTCAGTTGATTACAAGGCAAAACCTTTAATAACATGAGTGCTTATTACATTAGCTGCTTCGGGACTCTGACATCTTTGATTTCTGATCATGTTATTATTATTATTATTTTTTTTCTAACACGTAAAGGTGAATGCCTCCCTCAGGGCCACCTGGGTGGTTGGTTCCCTGAGGATCTGTGTTGGGTGGACAATGGGATCAGCTATACGCACACCTGATGGGGGATTTGGAAATCCCCCCTGCCGGCCACCACCTGTGACTTTTGGTAAAGTCCTCTTCCAAGGAGGGAAAAACGTAGAGGTCCTTCCAGCAGGGAAGGACGAGAGGGGGACATAGGGCACAGATACACAGAGGGAGGAGCCACACGAGGGGAACCGGCTGGAGAAGTTAGGGAGGGAAGGGTGGATGAGGTCCTGGCGGGCGGGGGACCCACGTGGGAGAGGGCTGAGTCCATTTGGTTTCATTCTTTGTGAGAAGTAACAACCATCACGAGGACCATGCCATGCAACCTTAGAGACACCTGTGCACACTTCCCCCAAGGCGGTGCTGGGCGCGGGGCAGAGGTCAGAGGTCAGCTCAGACAGGCGTGGTGCGTCTGTTGGCCGGATTGTTATGCAGCGACTCTTTGAACTCTTTGGGCGTGGAATTGTGGAACTGTAGAAAAGCGTGGTCCCGGTCCGAGTTGAGGAGGGTCCCCATGGTGATCTTGGAGGGGTCCCGGGACAGGGTGAACATAGAGATGTCAGTGGAAGGGATGGTGTGGAAGCCTTTGCTGATGGGGGACAGGTCTCGGGATCTGGGCTCGGTGGAGCGAGAACTGGACCGCCTCCGGAACCTGTACCTGTAGGGTGGGAGGCGGGCGAAGGTAGATTTCTTCAGGAGCTCCGAGTGGGATTTGGCCCGCAGCTGCTGATGTTTTTCTATGTAGATGTGCACGGCCACCACGCCCACGATCTCCGCGATGATGAAAGAGAAGGCTCCGAAGTAAAAGGACCAGCCATACGAGTAGCTCTTTTTGGAGTCACGCTGCCCGGGGTCTCCAGCGTTGGCTGATATATAAACTATGATGCCGATGATGTTGCTTAAGCCTGAGAAAATGGGAAAAACCAACAAAAACACAGGTGGGATCAACCTCAGAGGCAACTGTCACTTTGAGTCTTGGAATTCTTTATAGAAAATGGGGAGGTTAGGGGGAGAGAGGAGAAATGGATAATGGCAGAGAAATCCCACTGCTGAGCTCTGCCGGGAAATGAGGAATTCTGGGGTTCAGTCCTGGCCAGTGCCCATTCAGGTAAAGATTCCGTCCTGTTTCTCTCACCAGGGCAGTGGTACTCAGGGGGCATGCATTTTCCCTTAGAAACAATTCAACCCTCAGTCCTTTGGCGCTAAGTCATGAGAACGATAAGATGAACAAGATACAGTTCCCTGCCCTTGAATTTCTCACCGATGGTAGAAGAGACTGACGGATAAATGCAATTGGAGCAAAATATAGTGAAGACTTTACTAGAGGCACATAGAAAGTGATTCTGAAGCAAAGAGAGAGAGAGAGAGAGAGAGAGAGAGAGAGAGAGAGAGAGAGAGAGAGAGAGAGAGGGAGAGCACGAGAGAGAGAGACACTAAGCATCTTGCTTTGAAAGGTGAGGCCACATTGCAGCTGGATCCGGAAACAGAGCCAAGAGAAAGGCTCTGGAGGATGGGGCACGAGAGACTCAAGAATGACCTCCTAGTATCCTACCGTGGATGACTGGGAGGCTGGTGGCATCTCAAACTAAAATAAGAGACAGCAGAGAGACCAGGTTCAGGGAACAGAGATTTGGCTACACTAGGTTGGAAGTGCTGGTGGAGATGTCCAGTGTATGTATTCGGGTCTGGGGCTGCAACCTGGGAGAACAGGGACAGTAGCTGAACGTCTTTCTGTCTGTGTAGAGTAAGATAACCAGTCTTAGGTTGGCTAATGTTTGAGTGCCAATAATTGGAGGGCCCAAAGCTGTTTTCCCCAAAAGGCCAGGTCTGCAGACCTAGATTGCCCCAGTGCCAAAAGGAGAACATTGGAATAGCAGCTCAGCTCATTGGAGAGAAATAAATTCCATAGAGAATGACAAGACGGACAAGTAGTTTTTGAAGGTTGTGTTCATCTCTGATACCTTATCACATTATTGGTCCAGATGGGAAATGTCTCTTTCTGTCCTTCTACTTAAGGGGCCTCACTCAGAGTTGGTGCCAACAGTGACTCAAGGGGTTTGGCCGTTCCTTACCTCCAAAGGTAGACTACCTGTAAAGTAGTGCTAAATGGAATCTGTCCTTCTTTACTGTTCTTGCGCCAATTGGTAAGTAATCATTTCCAGGAGATTCCTGAGTCTTTCCAACACTCTGTGGACACTTAGTACTCTTTCTGGATCTCCCCTTTTCTCCCCATAATCAAGCAACTAAGGACTAAAGCTTGGCATGTCAGGGGCCACAGCATCTGCTTCAGGGCTATCATTCTGATTGGCAGGAGCATCTGCATGGAGGTTGTTCTTAATATTTTGAATGGGACTTCTGGCTATGCTCCATCTAGGACTTGTCCTTCAGGGCCAGGGCCAGGGTCTGCTCCTGCTCTGTGTCCTCTTGGCATTACCAGGTCCTGGCATTCATCAGGGACTCAGCAACTTCTAATCACTGTGCTATTTCTCACTCTGAGGGTTGGCACCTCCTGCTCCGTGTCAGGCCGCAAGGGACCTGATGGGATGAAAAACGGTCCCTCTTCCTGTAGTGTCAATTTGGCTGGAAGATTAGTAAGGAGGGCACATTCTTTTATATTAAAATGAACATGGATATAATAAGGAGGAGAAAGCAGAATTCACATGAATTTTTAAGTTAAATGGGAGGCAGACTTCAAAGGCATTTCAGCTCACTGAAGGCGGCTTCTGGTGAGGCCCTCTGGTCCCCCAGGGCCTTGCTTGCTATCTCCATGGCCAGCAAGAACATTTTGGTGGCAAAGTTGAGGAAACCCACCAAAGGGGTCTTGCTGGGGGTGGGGAATATAAATGAAAGAAAAAGAAGTTCAAAAAGAGGCTCAGATGTCAAACTGGGTTAAAGAGGCAGGAAGCCAAGTGAACTGCCAATCATTTGTAAGGCACCATTTCAAAACGGGCCTGTTTTTTTTTTTTTTTTTTTTTTCTTTAAATGATTCCCCTTTTGCAGATGAGGAAACTGGGGATATTAAGTAACTTCCTAGGTTGACACAACTAGGAAATGATCCAAGTGAAAAAATAATTTTTTTTTTGTACTGGGGACTGAACCCACGGGCACTCTACCTCTGAGTCACATCTCCAGTTATTTTTTCATCTTATTTTGAGACAGGGTCTCACTAAGGGTGACCTCGAACTTGCGGTCCTGTGTCAGCCTCCTGAGTCACTGGGATTGCAGGCATGCCCCACCACATGGGGCTCTAGGTGGAATTTGAAGCCACGGCTCGGCCGTGGTAGTAGATTTAGATTTCAGTAACAAGGTTCAGGAAGAGCAAGGTGTGACTAGGCAGTGACTTGGTCCCACCTGTGAGACTGTAAACTTCCTGAAGACAGGGACTAGGTTTGCTCATTGCTATGAACTCCTTGTCTGGGGCCTGATCTAAAGCAGGAACACAGTGCTTATCTGAGTGAGTGAATGAGTTGATGTGAAAATTGGGTACACAACGTGTATAAGAACAGCTACTATGGGCTGGGGCTGGGGATCCGTGGCAGAGTGCTTGATTGGCATAGGTGAGGTGCTGGGTTTGATTCTCAGCACCGCACAAAAATTAACAAATAAAATAATGGTATGCTGTCCATCTACAACTAAAAAAAAAAGAAGGAGTAGCTACTATGTATCCAGCACACACTGAGTTGGGCATGTTCTAGGCACATTTGTGCATACTAACTCGGTTGGTCTTCACAGCCTCAAGAAGGAGGGCCATTATCACCTCCAGCTTTTTAGATGGGGAAACTGAGTCAAAGAGAGGTAAGTGACTTGCCTAAGGTCACACAACAGAGAAGTCGAGGCAAGCTTTGCAGCAGCAGCTAATGGAGCTTCAGAGCTCATAAGTTTATTTTATTTTATTTTTTTGCATTATGCCCAGTGCCTGGAACACAGCAAGTGCTCAATAAAAGGTTGTTGATTTTTGTAGCTGAGCCAAAAGAGACGCTTAGAGAGTGTCGGATCCTCCAATTCTTCCATTTTATAGCTGGAAAACCCCCTGAGACTCTCAGGGTTCCTGGGGGAGATTGGTGGTGGGGTCTAAACTCTGGCTTCCCCTCTGAGCTCTCTAGTTCCTCTGTACCTAATCTACCTGCCATGCCTCATGATATCCCTGGTGCAAAGAGCGTGGCTGGTGACACACGCTTCCCTAACAATCCCCTTGGGGGACAAAATAATGATCTTCTCTTGTTCTTTGGAGACTGTCACTTCAGCACAACACTGGTACTGATGCTCCCTGTCGGTCAGGGCCAGGAGGGGCCACCGGTAACAGAAATGTGCCCCGAAGCAGAACGAGTCTCTGGGTTTGCCACTCGTTAGCATCTGTCTACACAGAGCTGGGACAGAGGCCACAGCCACCCTGTGGTGGCTTTCTCCCTGGTCTGGAGCTTGAGTGGCTTGCCAGAGACTCAGCCAGATAGTCCTCACATCCTCATTTTGTAGAAGGGGAAACAGTGGGGAAAGAACCCAAGCAAGGTCCGACAGGGTCCCGACTTTGGAATATGTCAGGAACATATTAAGAAGTAGCACTGTGGGGTTGGGGTTGTGGCTCAGTGGATAGAGTGCTTGCCCAGCACGTGTGAGGCACTGGGCTCGATCCTCAGCACCACTTAAAAATAAATGAATAAAATAAGGGTCTGTCAACACACACAAAAAACAAGTAACATTGTGGTCTTTGTACTCAGTCTCCTTCCAAGAACCCTGTGAAGTCGATCTTATTATTATTTTGCCATCTCAGAGCTGAGGAAACCAAGCTGCAGGTAGAGACAGGACTCAAATCCAGGAGGGTGAGCCTATCTTATTTCTCCCCACCTCAATAAACATTCTGCCATTGTGGCTCTCCTGAGCTGCGGGTTTACTTTCCAGGGTTTTATTTACACGTGGTCTGGAAATATTATATAGAAAATTCCAGAAAAAAGGCAATCCAAATGCTTTAAATAACTTTAATGAGCATATATTGTTACTACTCTATTTGTATTATTATGTATTAAAAATAAAACGTATTTTTAATATATGTGCTAATGTCTCACCAAGCCTGATTCATAAACCAAACTTTATCATAGGTTATGCATTTGTAGGAAAAAGCAGTACATAGGGGGCTTGGTACTCTCTGCCTCTGCGGCATCCGCTAGGGGGTCTTAGGGTGCAAACTCTGAAGGTCATGGCTGGTGAGAAGTCCGGTCCCATCTTGCCCACGCCCTGCCTGGTTCTGTGATTCTCTCTGGCCTTTCATCAGGTGGCATTGCTCCCTCTGGAGATGGGCGGGGTTTATGGTAAACGCGTTTCAAAGGTCCAAGGTCAGCGTGCAACATGCCCAAGTGAACCCAGAGGTGCCCTTTGGGATACACGAATCCGTCTGGTTCCCACGGTCGAGGGTCCCCCTCGGGGTGTGCGCTCTCTGTCCGTCAGTCTGTCTGACTCTGAGCCGACCCTGCCACCCTGTGGCCTTGTCTTCCCCTCCTGTCTTCCCCAGCTGGGATCTCAGCATCTTTGGTTCTAGTGACATTCTTCGCGCGCTCAGCCTCAGCCCCAGGAGCTGGACCTTTGCTTGCTCTTTCCCTGGAGGGGACCCTGGGTAGCGTGGCTTTGTCCCCGTGGCTTCCGTTTGGGGTCTGTCAAGATCCCAGGGCGGGGGCAAGACACTCACCTGCAGAGACAAAAAAGATGCCTGCGCTGAGAATGACGTTGTGCCTGCTGCGGTGGAACTCGCTGGCCGCCACGCAGAGTCCCCCGAAGAACAGCAGCGTGACGCTGAGGATGGGGAAGACGCTGGAGGCCCTCACGGCCCCTGCGGAGAGACGGAGAAAGGCCTCTTCCCGCACCCGCCAGCCCCTGGGGTCCACCTGCCACGGGCTTGGGGGTGCCCGAGGGGAAGACGGGGCCGGAAATGGCAGAACGAGCCCACATGGGACGTAGGCACCAGGCTAGGGCAGTCCGCTCAGGGGCCTGGGTTCCGATGGGGTTAGCACTCTGCTGTCACCATCCTGAGAGTCGTAACAACTTTGTCTTTGAACCTGTGTGTTGTCAGTCAAGTCCAAGAGCACGTGGGGCCCACGCTAGGGGCTTGGAGCTCTAATTCACAGGGTTCCCCACTCTCCGCCTCCCCACCTCCCTGGGATAGATAGGTTTTCTGTCCTCTCCTGCCTCTTCTCAGTGACCACTATCATCTGTCCCCGGTGAGGGCCTGGGCATATGAGCACAGGGAGAATCAGGGTCAGGTGTAAGCCCCAGGCCCCTGGGAAGGCTAGCGCTCACGCTAACGTGTCCCCAGGCCCAAGGGAGGGTGACATTAAACAATAAATAGAAAATGCTATGACAGGTCAAGAGAGAGATTGCAGAAGACAGTCAATGATTTTTTTTTTTTTTTTTTTTTTTTTTTTTTTTTGCCTACATTTTGAACCAGGAGCCCAAAATCATCCTTTTGTATTGGGACCTGCAAATTATGTACCCAGCCTTGGATACAGGGACTCCTATCAGAGCATTTGCCGCTCACCAAAACGCAGAATCTTCCCCAGCACACACCTGCATTTGCAAAGTACAGAGCCTGGCCGTGTCCACTTAAAACCCATTCAGTCTTTGAATGAGCAAATGAATTTATTACTGCACACGTCTTTATGGAGCACCTACTGGATTCCAGGTGCCGTGGGTGCTGGGAGAGTAGCAGAGTATTTAACAACCACAGGGGCACTTTCTTTTATATTTTGAAGGCGAAGCCGACAGAATTTGCTGATGGAGCAGTTGTGGACTGGGAGAGGGAAAGTTCTGTCAGGACTGAGTGAATGGTGGCATCTGGGTTGACCGAGGGTCCCTGCTAGAGGAGCAGCGTGAGGGCGGGACAGGGAGGGACACAGCTCACTTTGGCCACGGAGGACTCAAAGCTGAATTCACATTCTCCAGTGTTCTAGGCTAGACCACCACTGCAGCGGTCTAGCTCTGGGGCTTCCATTCACTAGTCACTACCTGAGAAGTGCTCAAGAGCTCTCTCCAGTGTTATGATGGCATTTAAATATAATAAACAAATGTTTGTTGACTTTTCTTTTTTATTTCTGGAAGTTTGGTAACTGATATAGCCAGGGGACAGTGGAGGAGCCCTGGGGTCAGGAGCTGAGCACCCTTGAAGGTGGAGAGAAGACGGAATGCTTCTAGCCTTAGATTCAATCTGGCTGCCCGAGTGACCCAACACAAGGGTCTGGGCTGCCCAGGGTCCCAGACAACTCTGCCCCTCTTGATCCTCAGCTATGATGGTAACGTTTTGGAAGGGGTTTCAAACTGCCTAGAAAACCTGGTAGGAGAAGATAGGTATGGAGAAGCGGATCCTAGCCAACCCGTCACTCCAGGACACGATGAGATCAGTCCCTTGTGGGCTTCTTGCCTGTCTGGCTGTTCTGCAGACCTTTGCTAACATGCTGGCTGTGTTGGGGCTCAGAGAATGGTAATCTGGAAATATAGTGGTTTTGGGTTTATTTGTTTTTTGCTTTTTCATGCTGAATAATTTGATCTAAAGGAAATTAAAAGGCTTTACAAAAAGCCACTTCAGAATTAAGGTCCCTCTGACCTTGTCTCCTCCCCACCCCAGCCCCATGCACACCCTCCTCCTCCTCTCAAGCACAGGGAGAGGCTTTCTGCAAATTCCCCTTATCTGCCGAAAGTCCAGACCCACTAAAGAAGAAGCAATTACCTTTGGTCCCTTCCCGAGTTTTCATTAACTAAACTCATTTCACAGGAAGAAAGACGTAAGTCTGTCAACACACGTGGACAGACTTTTGTCACACACCATTGCCTCTATTTCAGTCCCATAGAGAATCATTTACGATCCATTGTCTGTTCCTCCAGCCAGACTCTGTCCCAGGTCATTGTGTGTTCTCCAGACTCATTGAATTCCCTGAAAAATCATTTACCTCATTTACGGCCCTATTCTCTCCCTCCCCTGCAGCAAAAGGTATAGAAGCTTCCACATCATGTTGCACGAGGGGCTAATCACAGTCCTGTGATTTTCCAACACATTTGTGATTTTTTTTGCTTGTGAATAAATTTGTATACTATTTCTCCTGTTTTATGTCTATAATATATTATGTTAGTGTTATGGTTTGGATATGAAGTGTCCCCCAAAAGCTCCTATGTCAATTCAGGAAGGTTCAGAGATGAAATGATGAGATTATAAAAGCTGTAACTTAATCTCTGGCTTAATCCATTGATGGCTAATAATTTAAAAGGATTGTAACTGGGGGAGAATGATAGGCAGGTGGGGTGTGTCTGGAGGAAGTCAGTCACCAGGGGCATGCATTGGGGATTGTACATCTTATCCCAGGCTCTTTATGAACTCTCTGCTTTCTGGCTGCCAGGAGCTGAGAAGCTTCCTGTACCACACCCTTCCGCCATGATGCTCTGCCTTCCCTTGGACCCAGAGCAATGGAGTCAGCCGACCATGGGTCTCTGAAATCATGATCCCAAATAAACTGTTCTTCTGCTAAGTTGTTCTTATCAAGTATTTTGGTCACAGCAATGAAAAACTGCAGTCAGTTATTTCCATGAACCTTCAGAGAGCAGAAGGGGAATTTCCCTTCTCCCTGACATTTATAGGAAGCAGGCTCACCTTGATGTTCCTTAGCCCCCAGGAAGATGGCGTTCTCTCAGAGGAATGAGCTCCGAGGTCCTGAGTGTGGGTGTAGCTTATTTCTAATGAATTCAAACGTGGGAGCAACTCATTGAGAATTTTTTTAAATTTACATGTCTGACCTGTGGGTTTCCACTTGGGCTGTTGGCCTGGAACCCCACAAATATTAGGGGGTGGGATCTGCCCCGTGCAGTGGTTTCAAGCACCCATTTGGAACTTGTGAACTAACCTTTAAAGTGAACATTGGCTTTGTGTATTGACAGGAATTGCTTGAATATTGCATGGGATGAGTTTATTTGATTAAAGAGAGAATCCTTTAAATTTTCTTTTTCAAAAAAAAATGATTAATCTTTGAAATGTGCCCAAAGGAAATGATCTGAACATTTGAAGCTATTGAATCATGTTGCTTATGACAGTGTATATTTGCAACGTGTGGTTATGTGATAGGAAAACGTGGCTGTTTCCAAAGTGGTAAAGTAACCATTTGATAACCCAATGGCCGTCAGACCTCACTCTGCCCCCAAAACAAGACATGAACGGATTCGGTAGACTCTGGCTCTGGGTGTCTGTAAGGCAGGGTTTTTTCCTGCTGTCATTTTCTCTGAGTGGGTTGGAGTTCATCCTGTGTGTTTTAGCCCAGGGGACACATGGTGGCTTCAGAACAAAAATGTTTTATGGTCTTTCTTCCCTGTTTCTCCTTCCCAGGGTCTCTGTCCTGATTTGATCTGTAGTGTCCCCTGAAAGCTCATGGGTTGAAGGCTTTGCTCCCCGTTCAGCAAGGACAGAGGTGTGCACTGGTTGGACCATGAGGACTCTGGCCTCATCAGTGGCTTGATGGATTAATCCATGCCTAGCTGCATGGACTACTGGGAGGTGGGTTGTCGCTGGAGGAAGTAGGTCCCTGAGCGTGTGCTTTGGAAGCATTTGCCTTCTCCCCAGTCCCTTCTCTCACTCCCTGCTCCCCAGGTGCCTTGAGCTAGGCAGCTTTCCCTATCAGACACTTCCACCACCACGTTTCTGCCTTGGAGCCAGCTGACCATGGACCGACTTCTCTGAAATCATGAACCAAAATAATTCTCTCTCCTTACGTTGCTCATGTCAGGTATTTTGGTCACAGGGATGAAGAGCTGATTACCACACTGTCTGGAGCTAAGGTCGTGCCTCCAGGGTGGGGAGGTAAGCTTCTTTCAGGGTCATTCCAATCAGAGTCTGAGGAGGACTTTGCTGAGTCCAGTGCTATGTTATGGGGAGTCCATTAAACTTTCCTCTATGATGCTCTGGTTTGAATGTAACCCCCCAAAAATGTATGCGCTGGAAACAGAATCCCCAAATCTGCATTTTAATGGTATTTGAAGGTGGGACATTTAGGAGGTATGTAGGGTTAGAGGACATCATGAGGGCGGAGCCCCCTGATGGCATTGGTGGCCTTAGGAGATGAGGAAGTGGGACCCCACCTGGCATGCTTGCTCTATCTCACCATGTGATATCCTCCTCCATGTTATGATGCAGCCAGGAGGCCCTCACCAGATGCTGAGCAGACACCGGCACCATGCTCTTGGACTTTCCAGTCTCCAGAACTGTGAGCCAAACAAACTTTTTTTCCTTATAAATTACCTAGCCTCAGGAATTCTGTTACATAAAACAGACTGAGATATATGGGTTTAAGCTGCTGTCTACCCCAAAGTGCACATGAAAAAGGGGGAATAGAAGAAAAACCATATGCAGAAGTCCAGTCCCATCAAGAGCATGACAGGATTGGCGGCATAAACTCTTCAATGGCAAGGAGATCCCTGCAGGACCATGACCCCAGCCTTAAGTGGGTGGGTCAGGGATTCCGAAATTCCTGACCTGTGGGCTCTTTAAGGTCCTTCCTTAAACTTAGCCAGATGCTCCGGAGATTGGTGAAGCTTAAGTGAGCTATGGGGTGGGTGGAGGGGAGATAAAAGAACAGAGGACCCCACCTTCCCAGAGGGGAGAAAAATATTTTGATGGAAAAGTAATTGATTGCTCCAAAAAACTTAAAATCGATTTTTCAAGTTGTGGATAATAGTCACGGTTCTGTTTAGTCTCCAACAGAGCAAACATCAAACTGTTTCATCCAAGTAAGAAAAACAAGGATAAACTATGGGCACTCTGAAATCCCACTGGTAATGACTTCAAAGCCATTCTCTTTTGAGGAGGTCCAAGTTCTACCCTTGGGGGAAGGTGAAAGCATGCATTTGAGTTGAAGAAAATTCCTTGGATTTTCTCCTTAATGTCATATCCTAAGCTTTGGATAAGCTGCATCTCCAAATGTGGTTTTTACTTTCTACACTAAATCTTTTTGAGCTGCTGCTAGGAGGGGTTTGGGTAAATTTCAGTGGATGAAGAAAAACTAAAGATTATGGCATGTTATGTGTTAGCCTAGCAATGAATGTTCTTTTCCCACCACATCTATTGTTGTGTTATTAAAGGTTCATACCGTCTAGGCTCAGGGCCATAGGCAGACTAGTCGGTGTGATGAAAGATGAAATGATTTTAATTATAAGGTTTTTTCTTCCTTCCTCTTTGGTGCTGGGGATTGAACCCAGGGCCTCATGCATACTAAGCACATGCTGTATGTACCTCTGGGCTACATCCCTAGCCCCAAAACACTTGAGGTGTGAGTTACAAACATAAGCTGAATAGGACAATTTCTTGGAATTTTAATTTATAATCAGCTTTTAAAAATCACCTTAAGTCTAACACTCCTGAATAGCAAATTAGTCAATGCCTTGAAATTTCCTTTTGAATGATCTCAACACACATTCTTGAAGAAATTACATTTAAATCCCAAACCAAGTTCCCTCTGTGCCTGGACCAATTTTACTTCCATTCTTTTCTTCAGCATAAACTTGACTAAACTCATTGTGTGTGTTTGATAATCATTGTGGGTGTTTGTTAACTATCCAATTAACCAATCTCTAGGGCAGTCAATGGCTCTGTCAGTTATTATAAATGACAAACAATATCTCGTTCTGCAGCTGAACTTTGCCATTATAATCCCAGGCAAAAAACAAGACTGCCTCACGATAACATGCTGGGCCTGGAGCTAAGTGTAATATGCATTAGCTTAGTTAATTTTCATGACCCTGTCAGATAGATGGCATTATAATCTCCATTTCAGAAAAGATGAAGAATGTTAAGAGATCAAGAGGTAAAAGAACTTGCCCCAGGTTGAACCTAGCTAGCAGGAGTCAAACTAGGGTCACAGCCCAGATCTGTCAGATTCCAGAGCCCTTGCTTGACGTCACCACACTCTTTGGTTCCTCTGTGCTATAGTTGTGACAGTCCATATCAGCTCCAGGTTACTGACCTTGGAAAAATCCTATGGAGACACTGGTCTGTCTCAGTAGGATTGAAACTGAAGGGAAGTCAAGGGAAAGTGAACTTTGGTTTGTGTTTAACCTTCCAGGACTTGCCTCTGGGGACCTTGCCCATTAGCACCTCACCCATTAGCACCTGGCCCATTAGCACCTCGCCCATTAGCACCTCAAATCAACCCTCTGGGGAAGGGGAAAACTTGTATTTGAGTTGAAGAAAATCTCTTAGATTTTCTCCTAAGCAGACTAAAAAGGACCTTTCCATTTTGGCTAAGCTACTCTTCCACCCTTGTTTTTAGTTCATTAAAATTAAAGTGACTTAGGTATCAGAACCCTGTCAAGGTCTCTGTCTCGTGGCACCTGAAGCTGCTCCTTTGTACACAGATGTGGATATGGCAGACCCTCAAACTCAGAAGCAATCGGTGGATGGCAGGGGACCCTTCCATTCCCCCCAACCTCCAAGGGAAAGCCAGCAAAAGGGGAAACTTACGTAGGAGATACTCTGCTGTATCCTGTTCGTAGTCTGCATCTTCAGGGAAGTGATCGATTTTCTTGCACACTCCTCGGAAAGCCCCTGTGAAAACGAATATGGTTCTGAGAAGGCAAGGGGAGAGGGCAGTTTCTCTGGGGCCCAGCCTGGGTCCTTAACCTCATGGTGCAGACCCTTCCCCTGGTTGTTGGGAAGCAGTGCACAGGCAGGCTCCATAGCATCTTTATATAGGGCACAAAAAGGAGACTACTTGCTATGGTTTCCATCTTGAATGTTCCCCAAAGGCCCGTGTGCTGGGGACTTGGTCCCCAGTCAGTGGCATGGTGGGAGGTGGAAGGAAGTTAGGTCATTGAGAGAACGAGGCCCTTGAAGGGATCTTTGGGATCCTGCACACTTCCCCTCTCTCTCTGCTTCCTGGAAAACCACAAGGTGGGCAGGTTTGCTCTATTGCACGTCCCGCCATGTTGTTCTGCCTTGCCACAGGCCAAAAAATAATGGAGCCAACCAACCATGGACTGATACCTCTGAAACAGTGAGCCAAAATAAACCCTTCCTTATTAAAGATTTACTTATCTCAGGTATTTTGTCACAGTGGCATAAAGCTAACACACCCCTGGAGGCAAACAATTAATTAAATTAAAATATAAAAGACTAAAATACTCTTTTTCTTAATATCGTGAGATGTTGGCATCCACTTGGAAGGGCAGAGGACCAGGAAGCATAAGCACGCATCATGACACTGTCTTGTCTCACCCCTCCCCATGAGTGAAAGGGAAAAGGAGGTGGGACTTAACGTACGTTGTTAATTTATCTTCCCATTTTATAGATGAGGAAATCAGCCTTTAAGAATTTTGCTTGAAACCACTCAGGTAAGTAAGAAGCAGAGCCAGAATCCCAAACAAGATCTTGATCCAGGCGTTCTGGAACATTCTACTCTCTCAGACAACACTCCTATCTGTCCATAGGAAGTCACCACACTCTGTTGGCTCCTCTGTGCTATAGTTGTGACAGTCCATATCAGCTCCCCAGGATCACAGCTCACTGTCCCTTGCTGTGTGGCTCACCCCTTCAGGAACCACAGCACTGCCAAGGAAGCATCTCAAAGAAGCTGTCAGCATTTGACTCTCTTCCCTTTCTTCCGCGTAGACTTGACTTAACTCATTGTGTGTGTTTGATAATCATTGTGGGTGTTTATTAACTAGCCAATTAGCCAATCTCTGGGGCAGTTAATGGCTCTGTCAGTTCTTATAAATGACAAACCATATCCAGGATGTCTCATCTGGCCACAGCACAGCATGAAATTATGCATTCTTCTCCTCTTCCCTGTCTGAAAAGACAGCAGGGGGGTGAGAAAGAGTGTTGTGTTGTGAGAAACAGAGGTTGAGAAGCAGACAGAGCCAGGCTTGTGTTTCAGAGCAGTCATTGTGAGAATTTAAAAAAAAAAAAAAAAAAGTCATACATGAACAGAAGATTTTTTTTTTTTTTGCAAAGCGGTAGGCACGTTATAATAATAACTGCCACTTGTTAAGTCCTTCCAATGGGCCAGGCACTTGGATGAAACCCTATATTCCTTATCTCACTGACTCTCGCCCCTCTGCACCCAGGAGGGAAGGGCTATCAATGTTGACATTTATGATGAGGCAGTAGGACCACAGAGAGGACGAAGGTCTCACAGCCGGTGAGTGGCAGAATTGATATTTGAATTCAGGCTCCAAAGCCTGTGATTTCACCATTACTCTGATGTGTACTACCATTATGTCTATGATTATCTTATAATGATAACAGTACTATCCATTTAACCTCTACCATTAGTAGGCTCCCCCAGGGACATTTCAAATAATTACAATGTGAGATTAATAATAATATGTAGAACATCTCTGGGTTCTGATTCTCTGCTCCCCAGGCAAAGAATAGACTTTAAACCAAGGAAGGGATCCAGGAGAGAAGACTCAAGAAAGTTCTCAGAAGAAAGACAAATATCACCCATATCATCTTCCCTGGTATTGAAAAAAGGCCTTCATTTTTCTTGTTCTGATTTCAGAGTTTCCTGTCTGTATTTCTGTCTGCTTTTAAGTCCCTTCCGTGGCCTGGATAATAAATCATCATAAGTAACATATATTGTCCTTTTACCCAGCTGCTAGTCAAAGCATTTTATGGGTGAGGAAACTGAGGCTTAACAGGGACATAGCTGATAAATGCTTCACTCAAGTGCAGGTCCGACCGACTCCAAGGTCAAGGTTCCTAAGCATGATGGTGACTGGCACTCCTGTCAATGGCTTTTGAGTTGCAAACAAGTCCCTTGCCAGGCGGCTTAGTGATCGTTTCATGGTCCATCCCATGCTATTGAAGTGGCATTGAGCTGGACCAGTGATCTTCCCACCAACTGCAGTTTTTCTATGATGTATTCCAGGGACCAGTGGGCAGGGCTCACCATGGTTAGCTGTTTTTCACGTTCCACAAAAGATTTCCTCGGAAGAGAAGGTTCTGGTCAAAATGGAATGTGGACCCTCCTATGATAGCCCAGCCAGAATCACTGTGGGAATTAGGAGCTCCGCACTTGCCTGCATCTGCTTGTGAAATGGGCTTACTCAAGAAGACTCCAGGTGGCTCAGGACTAGGACTTAGAACCAGCAAATACACCAGTGGCTCTCGAAGTCAGAGTCACCAGTTTGCAATGGGCTAAAGCGGCCCCCCACCTGTTTTTGTTCAGCCCATGAGCTAAGAATGGTGTTTGTGTACTGAGATGATTAGGGGTAAAAAAATCAAAAGAAGAATATTATTTTATGACATGAAAAGTGTGAAATTCAAATTTAGGTGCCAATAAAGTTTTATTGACACCACCATGCCCATTTGTTTCCACAGTTGCAATGGTGACTTTCATGCTACCGTGGCGGAGTTGGGTCTGGCAGACAGCAAAGCTGAAAATATTTACTCTATGGCCTGTTCAGAAACACCTTGCTGAACACTGGTCTGATGATTTCTGTGTTGTGAAGGCAAAAGTGAAAGATGAAGAGGGGTTTGGGCCTTTCTAGGATGGAGGAAATAATCCAGTCTGGTTCCTTTAAAGCAGATAGTGGTGGGTTTTTAGGAAATCAGGTTGCAGACTGGTTTTGTGCTTTTGTTTACTCAATAAATAGTTCTGGGCTTTTCTTACCTGCGAAATTTTATTGCATATTTTGATATCTTTTTTTCTTAAATTAAATGTGTTGCTACCATTTAAAATTTAAGGTATCTCATTTAAAAGCCTGATTTGTAGTTTCTCTTTAAAAATGAGGAGCTCTGTCCCACATTTCCATGTGACAACACCCTTTTAGGGGAACATCAACAGTCCCTCCTCAACCTGGGTATGAGCCCTCCAATTGGCCGAAGTCCCAACTTATGGTGATTAGCTGTTCCTGGAGATACTGCAGTTTGTAACCCCTGAGCCAAAATGTGTGTGGTAAGACCCCAGTCTTTGGAGTCACACCTCAGTGTGAATCCTGACTCAGCCACTTCCTCACTGTGGTACCTGCGGTGAATTACCTCTCTCCTAACCTCAGTTTCGTCTTCTACCAAAGGGAGATAATAATAGTAACTTCTCGGAGTTGTCATGAGAATTAATGGAGGCAGTAATAGTGGTGACAGTGGCAGTCCCTGTTCTCAGTACTTTGCACATAAATCTTTTAATCAGGCAATGATGTAAAGCACTTTTTACAGTTCCTGGCACATAGTAAGATCTCAATAAATTATAGCTATTACTATCGTTGGTTTGGGTAGGTATTTTAGGACCAGAAGAGACACATGGGCGACATGGTGAGATTTTAGAAAGCAATATAAAAGGAAAGGGAAACAGGAATTTCCTCAAGGAAGATTCCACACCGAAAGCGAAGCTGCTGGCACCCCGAGTCATCCACTCGTCATAAAGTGAACTTGGCCATTCCTATCGTAGCATATTGCTAGCTCCCAGAAATAACCACTGCTTAGCGTTTTTTATATTTCCTTTTTTTTTCTCCCCCTTCCCTATGCTTTCACACAAAAATGACTTAACAAGATTGAGTTCATGCTGTTTTCTCACTTACATTTTCTTAGGAGTATTTCCCCATATCGGTAAATCCTAGAAAATACGATGGGGCTGGACTTGCCCACCAATGGCCGAGAATGAAATCAAGAGAGACGTTGAAAACCTACAGACTGCAAGGACCAGGTCAGAATGCAGAGATCAACGCCGCCCTAGCAGAGCTTGAAGCTCAGGCCCTGGGGGCAGAGAAAAGCAGAAACCAGGGCAAAGCAAACCAGGAGGAGGACCGGAGGGGTGTGATCAGGGGACAGAACCAGTGGCTGCAGGAGAGAGGTGACCGAGGCCCAGCACTGGGCAGGTGTGAGAACTGGCTGTGAGAACCAGCACCTTGGGAAGAGTTTGAGAAAGGAAGACAGAGCCGGCAGAAATTTCCTGAGCTGCCGAGGTAAAATGACAGAGACTGGCTTGACTGGAGTTTCATCCCGGACAGAGAGGACTCTACCAACCGTTCATCTCCAGCTCCGACAATGGAAGAAAACTCCCTTCACAAAAGCAAGGGTGCACCCTTGAACCAGCGCTCCCAAAAGCCCAAAACTTTGAGATATTCTTGTTAAAATTAAGAATTAGATAATGCACATCATCATCTCCATTATTTACTCTACAATTCTACAAGTTCTAGTTTGCCCAAGAATTGTGTTAGAAGCAACAGAAAAAAGAATAGGGGGACCCTTTTTTCCAGGTGATAGAATTAGTCTATTCAGGAAGCTTGAAAGCCATTTGGTACAAAAAAAATGTATATTAGAATGAATGAAAAGGGCTTAGTAAAGTGGTTTCTTGTAGGATATTAAGTCCTACAACCTAGCTGGAATAATGAAGACATTGTGGTACTGGCATTAAAGAATAACATTTATCAGGACCTTTTTCAGTGCAGAGAGATATTATAAAGAAAACAAGAAGCAGTTCATTTTCCTGTATTCAGATAATCCTTGTTAAATTGAAAGAACCACATGTGCAGAAAAAATTCAAGCAGTGTAAAAAGGATTCAAAGTAAAACACACACCTTCCCCCAACCCCAAATCCTCTCGCCTGATAAATCAGTAGAATGATTTTTTGTTAATGGAAGGTTGAATGAAATCATGTCTCGGCCGAGACTTGAGGGTTAATTAGAGGTGATCAGAGGAAGGGAGGTGTGCTTCTCCATGCAGCAGGTGTGGTGCTAAGAGAATCTGAGCAAGAGAAAATACTCATCTGGGAACCAAGTAGCCCAGGGTGTTGGAAGATGAGTGGCAGCTGGCCCGAGGGACAGACCCAGTGGGGACAGGTGAAAGGGAGCTGGGAACCGGGGATAGGGGAGGTGCAAGAGAAGTGAACTGTGAAGATTGGTTTCGAAGCCTAGGGATTCACTGGTGGCCAGGACAGAAGATTCTGGTCCTCAGAGCTCATGGTCATGCTAGAGAGAGACTCTAGAACCATAAAGTAATGAGCAAGATGATTGTGCTTGGAAGGAAACCAAATGGGGTAATGTGAGGTGACTCTGCCCTGGGTGGGGGCAGGTGATGGGCCACTTTGGGTAGGATTGGGCACATTCGATCTCAGACCAGAAAACGAAGGAAGAGCCAGGTACGTGAAGAGCCAGGCGAAGAGCTTCTCAGCTCCAGGGAACTTCAAGTGCTCAGACTCAAGGGTGGGAGCAGAAGGAAGGCCAGAGAGGAGGAGGGGGCTATGGTGGCAGTTCCCCTTGCCCTTTGACCTGTCCCTTCAGCACTGGACCTCTGGAACGTTCTGGAGGTGGTTGTGTACATGGAGCAAGATCAGCCCCAATTCTCCCTTAGGTGGAAGCAACCAGGTTTGGGACCATCTGAGGGACCCACAGTCCAGGGTGGCTTCCCAACAAGCAAGGTGGGGAAGGAGTCTGGAAAACAAGATCTTTGTGTTTTGAACTCTTAAAGCTCTTGCAGACCATCGCCAGGAAGTGATGCTTCAGGTGACTTGGGCCCAACGGTTGTGAATGCTTCCTGTAAGATTCCAGCAGCAGGGGCCCCAACCTGGCCCTGAGAGATGGTCATCAGCAATCACGAAGAGGAGGTAAGGCTGCGTGGTTGGGAGGTTTTGGACACGTGTCAGATCCCTGCAGTCTGAGAGGTGTTTCTCTTCTGCCCAGGGGCGCATTAGACCTACAGAGGGGGAGGGGCGAGCTCTCCCAGGCTCGACTTTGAATCCCAGTCCATCGCTTGCTAACTTACTAGTTGGATGACCTTGTGCAGCAGATTGAATGTTTGTGTCTCCCTAAAACTCTTAGGGTGAGATACTCCTCTCCAATAAGATGGCGGAAAGGGGCGGGGCCTATGAGAGGCCAGTAGGTCATGAGGGTGGAGTCCTCCTGAAAGGGATTAGTGCCCTTATAAAAGGGACCCCAGAGAGCTCTCTATCCTCCCCCACAAATGAAGATACCAGGAGAAGACAGCAGTAGGAAATCTGGAATAATTTCCTCCCCAGAACTCGATCATGGGGCACCCTTGGACTTCTTGCTTCTGGAACTCTAGAAAATAAATTTCTATGGTTTATAAGCCACCCAGTCTATGGTATTTTGTTATAGCAGCTCAAACTGGCTAAGATACCTTAGGCAAGTTATTTATTCCCGAGTCTGGATACCCTCATTTTGAAAGTGTTGAAATCTCCTGGTTGTTGGGAGTTTCAGAAGAAATCCCATTATAGGATCCACTGCTCATTTAGATGTCCTCTATCAGACACTGGGCGAGGGGCTCTTTGGACAGTCCTCAAAAGGGTCCACAAAGCGGGCCCTTCTGTCCATCTTAGGGTGGTGAGAGGGGATTGTGGGTTAGGATGACTGGGTTTGAATCCTGACTGCCACACATTAGCTGCAGGTTATTTACATTCCCGTTTCCTCCTCTGTAAGTTGAGGGTAATAATAGTATCTACCTCTTTGGGTTTTTCTGAGGAGTGGGGAAGTCAGTATTTGTCGAGTTCTCTAAAGTGGTGCTGAGATCATGGTCAGTATGATGGAAGTGTATGTAATGCCCTAAACACATTTAGGGGTGGGGAAACTGAGGCTTCAAAGCAAAGTCCAATTCTAGCACCAGAGCTCTTAGCAAAATTTCTCTTGAGGGTACTAACAAGATGCCGGGCACTGAGACGCCAATGACAGCGGACGGCTAGTCCTGTTCTTATCATCTCTATTTTGGGTCTGGAATGAGAGGAAATCAGGGGGAGTCTGGAGACCTTGGTCTTTCTCCCGCCCACACAGAGACGCACGGACGCACGTGCAGACCAGCGTTGTTGGGCACATGTGTGTGTATGTGCCCAAGCCAGGCTAATTCAGGCAGGGAAGCTGAGGAGCCATCGCCCCCAGAGGGAATGGATCTAGATCACCTGCTATGCCAAGTTCTGCCAAGGACCAGTTAGCGTTTTTCTGGGTCTTTGGAAAACAGCTCTACATCTAGCACTTTGGGCCTCGAGTCAAGAAATACCAGGCCTGGAGCAGAGAGGTCTGGAGAAGTGGACAGTCGTCCCAGGCTCAGCTTTGCTTTTCTTGAGTCCTGAAGGGGGCTCTTGAGTGGGGGCCGGAGCTGGTTTTCCCAGGATGTGCCTTGTCCCGTGGAAGAAGGTATCAGCAAGGCCTCTGAATGGACTTCCAGGAGGGATCACCCACAGCCATCTCTGCAGCCCACAAGGTGGACTGTGCACAGCCCACACTGATGGTCCCGAGGTAGCTTTGGTGGCTATGTGTTCATGTGATCCAACAAAGGGACAGTCGCCCTGTGCTCGTATGAGGGAAACAGCCCTCCCTGCTCAGCTGCCCTGCCCAGAACTGAGTCTGTCTCAGAAACAAGGCCAACCCAGTGCCTGGAGGTTGGTATCCACCTCAGCCTCGAGTCCAGCCAGTGTAACCAGATTCCAGACCCCAAAGCCCGGCTCTGAGCTCAAAACCGAGGCCGGTTAGAACGCAGGACCTGGGTCCAGCAATGTAAGTCTTTTGTTGGATTCTTATTGTAATGGATTTGCCTTGGGATATTAGACAGAAGAGCAAATATCAAGTTTGTTTACGCTTCTGGAGTACTTGGGCTAAGGAAGCAAAAGCAACCCTTGACTGTAAGAATGTTCGGGTTCCTGGTGTTACAGGAGACTCTGCTATCTGAGGATACGGATGCCCTGAAACAGTGATTATTGATTATGGCTCACAATGCACTGGCCTTGAGGAGGAAAGGAGCCCAGAAAAACTACTGAGGTTCGGGTTCAATCCCCAGAGATTTGGGGCACGAGACATTTTCAAAGCCCCCTGGGTGATTTTAACTGTGCGACTCAGGTTGAGAATCACAATCTTCACAAGCCTCCTTGAAACAAGGGGCTGCGATTTCATAGCAGACAATGAAGCAAAAAGATGTGCTTCCAACCTAATCGTGAATGCAAAATTATGATTGAGGAAAATATGTTTATTTGGTCTCATCTTTTCTAACTGTGCTCTAGGTGAACAAAAATGTAAGTCAGCCTGGAGTGGTGGCCCACGCCTGTAATCCCAACAACTCGGGAGGCTGAGGCAGGAGGATCGCGAGTTCAAAGCCAGCCTCAGCAACTTGGCGAGGCCCTAAGCAACTCAGTGAGACCCCTGTTTCAAAATAAAAACTAAAAAGGGCTGGGCATGTGACTCAGTAGCCAAGTGTCCCTGAGTTCAATGCCAGGAAAAAAAAAAAAAAAAGTCATGTTGATTTTTGTGGTGGGGGGAGGCATCATTTTTTGGGATAATTTTGCCTGAGAGTCCCAATATGCAATTCTTCACCTCCCTGACAGGATCATAAAGTTTGATTTTTCACAGAAGGATCATAAAGTGGGTCTTTTTACAACAACAGCAAAAAAGATGTTTGAGCACATCATGGGTTTTCCCAAGGGCTTCGGCTAATCCTTTGATATTCAAATCACTGGATGTGTCTATCATGTCATTGTCCTTGTCAATACACTCTCCTTCCATTGTGGGCTGGTGTCCCGCAGGCAGGTTCTCCCTTGTCCGCGGTTGGCCCATCACATGAGTCTTCTGTTGGCTTCGTGTTGCCACACGTTGACACGTCGGCCGTTGAGTGGAGACTGATTTGATAAGTGGCCGGGTTATTCGTGTCCACATCCGTATGGAGACAGTTGATCTGCCTCTGCCTCGCTCTGGATCTGGATAATGAATTCATGGCTAATGAGGACCCTGAACTCCACTCGGTCTCTCTGAGCAAGTGGCAGCATTTGGGGTACAGCAATTATGAGCTATCGCTTCTAATGAGAGACCCAGAAGAGTGAGTTAATGAGAAATAAGCCACTTCTTCGGAAGTAACAGGACAGCCGTTGGTCGGTGCGCACCGTCAACCACTCCTGGGTTCCACTGATGTGGATGGAGGTGCCTCTGTCCCGAGAAGTGCGGTTCTGAGCAGTAGGAATTCATCAGTGCGCAAAACGATCTAGGTTGTGAGTGTTCAGGCTGTTGTACTGCAGGGTGGAACCCCCCAGAGTAAACAAATAAACAGATGAATCAGAGGCACCAGCAAAAAGAAAACGATCATTTCAGATAGTGATAAGTCCCATGGAAATAATAAGCCCTGGGGAGAGAGCGGCTGGGGTGGGTGGGGTGGGTGGGGGAGGACCCCGGGAGATTGGGGGGACAGGGAAGGGTAACTTGAATGACAAGAGGAAGCCATTCGTGGGAAGATCTGGGAGAAGAACCTTGCAGACAGGGAAGCACCAGTGCAAAGGCCTCTGGGAAGGGTAACTAACGGTGTCTCGGGAACAAGGCAGGTGTACAGAGTGAGACCAGGTCCCCTGAGGGGTGGACACAGATCCTGGCGCTCCTTACAGCCAGGGTCGGGAGCTGGGCGTGAGCGGGGTTCCTGCTTTTAGAAGCTTTCTGCCTACGAGCAGAGCAATCTGCTTCTGAGTTCTAGAAGATCTCTTTGGATGCTAAGGAGGCACAGGAATGGAAGTGCATCTGAGAGGAGTCACTGAGCATGATCTTGAGCCCTTTGAAGGCGCCATTGACTTTGGGGATGGGGCTGCGATCAGGTTGGAGGCCAGCCACAGCCACCCAGGGAGAGAGGCCGGGTCTCCAGAGCGCTCATGCCTGGGGAACCCAGAGAGGCGGGGTGGGCTGTTGGCGTCACTTGCCTTCTCTGCCCACCGTTAAGAGTCCTGACGGATGTCCAAAGATCCTGGTGTGGAGGGCTTTGTTTAATCATGGGTGCAGGGCGCTTGGGGGGGCGGGACTGGAGTAAAATATTTTCGGTTGTCCTTAATTATTTGGTTCATTGAGGATCCAACGGAAACGCCAACCTAGCCAGAGTCCAGGGTCTGCTCAGTCCTGGGGCACACACCAAGAGGGCGACCCTTCCTAGTCCAGGGCAGGGCCTGCTCCAGTCTACCTTTGCAGGCCAGCCCCCAGTACGGTACCCCAAACTCCACAGCACTGAAGTAGGATGAACCAACAAGGCAGCCTCCTCATGGGTTTGGGGTACCAGCCAAGCAGGGGTTTGGAAAGAGAGAAAGCGAGAACTGGAAGTTATTTGGCGTTTGACATTTACAAAACAGCATTAAAATGCCACGGAGAATATCGGAAGCGATCTTCTTATTGAACAGCCCGGTATTACTATTTTAATGTTGGAGGTCGATGGTCCGACAACGGAGGTCAATGGGTTGCTTGGAGTCCCGAAGTCTTCTTGATCCTGCCTGGGCGGAGCACCCCTCCCCCCGCAGACTGCAGGGGTGCCGGGTGTGGCCGGGGCTCTGGGGGGAGGAGCCGTGCTGTGGACTCACGTGCGTGCGTGAGGCTGTCCTGGGCCTCCAAGGTGCTGAACTGGAGGCCCTGAGAACCTGCGATGTGACCGGCTCGGCCAGGATTCTGATGCACGCCAGCGTCTGAGAGGCACGCTCCGACATCCAGAAGGGGCTCCAGTCTCTGTCACCAGAGGCACTCACAGAGGACCATCACTTCTGCAAAGGACAGGTCCCTACCAGCCTCTGAGACCTGGGCTGGGATGCGCAAGGTGGGTTTGGAGGTTTCAGAGGGTTTTGGGGTGGATGGAGGCCATTTAAGATCTGTGCTATGGTTTGAACGCGTACTCCAAAGTACCTGTGATAGACACCGGATCCCTAGTGTGACATTGTTGAGAGGTGGGGTCTTTAAGAGGTGAACTTTAAGGCCCTGGTCCCTGATCTTGGACTTGCCAGCCTCCACAATGGTAAGAAATAGATCTCTCTTCTTAATAAATCACCCCGTCTCAGATATTCGGTTACGGCAGCACCAAATGGATCAAGAGAGTTCGTAGGAGGTCTTCCAGCAGGAGAGCAGCAGAGTCCCTGATCCTGCAGAGCTGGCCCACGTGGACCTGGTCTCCACTTTACAGGCGCCAACCGATTCTGACATCCTTCCCAGGCAAAACTCCTCAAGTGGTCACAGAGAACCCCCCCCCCCCCCAGGGACATTCTGTGTGCAGCTTTTAACCTGGGGCTCCTGATCAGACCTGCTGTTTGTTTTCCACCTTCTGTAGTTAGCATGTAAATGGCACAATGACACACTAGCTCGCAGGTTTAGAGTCAAAAGTAATATTTTCGAACCCTAATTTGGCGCTTTCTTCATTAAAAAAAAAATATCCAGAAGAGTTTTGGTTGGTTTGATTTTGGTCCTGGAGATAGAACCCAGGGATGCTCTCCCACCGAGTTACATCTGTAGCAATTTTTATGTTTTATTTTGAGACAGGATCTCACTAAGTTGCTGAGGCTGGCCTTGAGCTTGATCCTCCTGCCTCAGCCTCCCAAGTCTCTGGGATTAGAGGTGTACGCCACCATGCCTAGAGCATTATTTATTTATCTATTCATTTCGAGTGGTGTCTCTTAATTCCCGAGAGACCCGTGCTTGGATTTCTGTCCCCTTCAATTTCCATAAATAATTTCCAGAACGAAACCCTCAAAATAGGAGCCCACCTTTGACAGTGGCTAGAAAGAGGCACACTTGCTTGATGTTCAAACCATTCTGATTACGACCGACTGAGGACAGGAGGGAGCCTCTGGGATCTGTCCCCAGCTGCTCTGCAATGCTCATTTCAACCTTCGCTGGTCAGCTCTGCCCGGCGCTACCAGATTTGCTCGCAAGCAAATCCATCAGGGGCCCTGACATTTATCTGGCCGTCTTTTACTCGCTTCTATTCATTAAGCATGGGTGGTTGCCACGGCAACCATTAACCGCACCTGACATCCAGGAATAGTTCTGGCGTTTGGAGCAAAAACCACACTGGGATTTAACGCAGGGAGGTGACGAGTTGGCTTGCCCCCCTCTGACCTGCATGGATCTGAGCATCTTCCAAGTCACCTGGCTGGACTCAGGGCCTGGGGCAGAAGAAAGATGGGGTCCCCTCCTCCAGATGGTTCTATTTCCCTACCCCTTGAGCCCCCAGCGTCAGTGGGGGTGTGGCAGGGTGTGTCTGAGCAGGGTGTGTCCAAAAAGAGGAGTGCGTGTGTGCATGTGTGCACGCGTGCGCAGGTGGAGGCGGGTGCCTGGCCTTGTCAGAGGGGATGGCCAGTGTGTTTTGGGAAACAGAGGCCATGACGTTCTCTCCTGGCCCCTCAGGGAGTACTGAGGTCCAGGCCTCCCTGGAACACCTCCAGTGGCTTCTTTGCTAGAGCCGAGTTTGCATGTGAGCGCGTGAAGGATCTCCTTCCTGTTTACTGTTGCTGCTCTCTTCTCGTCTCCTCTCGAACACACCACAGGTCTCAGCATCTGGTGAATCCTGGCACAGAGTAGGTGCTTCGTAAGTACTTCCCGAGTGTCTGGCTCTTGTGCGTGTGTCCCCTGAGGGAATCTCAAACAAGGTGGCTCCCCACTGGACAATGACAGAGTCCTTAACCTGGCCTCCAAGGTCCTCTGTGATCTGACCCTGCCCACCTGGCTTCCCCTGGACTCTGGACCTGGGAGGGAGACCTGCACACCCTGAAGGTCGGGGCGCTGAGGTCTATCCCAAGGCCGCTGGGGCTTGGAGCTGGAGGTTAAGCCGGGCATGGGGTGGAGCACCATCTGGTGGTGGGGGGCAGGGGGCCGTGTGCCATCGGGGGACCCTGGGGTCACAGCCGTCAGGTGGGGGCAATGGGGGATGACAGTTGGGACAAAATGGGCATCTCTGTGTTCAGCTAAGATTTTAGGTCAACCTGGCGTCTGTCGCTTCTGCATCTGCAGATGGAACCAACTGTGGACTGAAAATATTAGGGGGAAAAATCGCATCTGTAATGAACATAAACAGGCTGGATTTTTTTGTCATTGTTCCCTAAACAATAGGGTAACGACTATTTACATAACATTTACATTGTAGGAGGCATTACAAGTAATCAGGAGATGCTCTGGAGTCTGTGAGAAGATTGAGTAGGTTAGATGCAAATACCAGGCCATTTTATATAAGGGACTTGCCCGTCCTTGGATTTGGCTGTAGGGGACGCTGGGGCCCGTGCTCTGCGGGTGTCAAGAGGCTGCTGTGATTTGAAGGCAGAGCGAACAAGATGGGGCGTGTCAAGTGTGAGGCGCGGGGTCAACAGAGGTACCAAGGACATCTGGGTTTTCAGCCCGTGTGACCAGAGTGAATAGTTTGCACCAGGAAACGAGACAGGAAAGCTGTGCAGTTAGAGAAAAATAAAGCCATGTTCACACGCAGCTGGGTTTGGGGCCGAGGTCTGCATCCATGCGAGGTGTGGGTTCAGACCCCACCGCTGCTACTTCCACGTGACAGTGAGCTATTTATCTTTCCTGAACTTCGGTTTTCTGTAAGCAGAGATGCTGGTGCTTCTAATAAGCTTTCTTGTTATCATTTGTCACTTCGAGAATTCAATTTGAAAATGAACGGAAGGCATCGACTAAGGTGCTGGCCACATAGTAGGTGCTGAAGAAAATTCTTGCTCTTCCAGGGAGAGGCTGTGTATTGTGAGGATGGTGCTCTGGGTTTATTGAGAGTGACAGATCCAACCTCAGTATCACATGCTTTACATAAACAGGAGGTCAGGCTGAGCTGGGGCGCCTTGCAGGACTACCCTGTGTAGCTGGGCATCCTTGAAGAGTTTTTCCACCTCTCTAGGCACCCAATTCTTTAGCTTAAAGTGGATATAATGATGTCATCCTTAGAAAGCTGCTACAAATATTAAAGGACAGTGTAAGGTGGAGACATCTTAGATAAGCCTCCTTAGGAAGGGTGAGATCCACCGAGATTGAGATGCATCCCTACTATGGACTGACAGATAGCTATTACAGAGGAACATGAAACTCTGACCCTATGTCTGGTCAGGAAAAATGTCCCCAATGGATATATGTCTTAAGAGTAGCAGTTCAATATTGAAAGACTTTATTTCATTTTTGTCAGGGAAAAACTACCTATGAGTGGATTATAAGGCAGTTCATGTGAATGATAGCCTCAGGAGTTGAACAGTGCACCACCTAAGCAACCATCTATAGGTCATTTTTTGGTGAACCGACAGTTTAACAGGTAGATACTGATTTAGATATGGACACAACGATCATGGATATAGATCTGGACATAGAAAAGTCTCAATACACATAGGAAAAGACTGAGAGTTACTTTCGAAATGTTACCTCTGTGATTTGGGGAGGGGATAAACTTAAAGTGGCAGAATGCAGGGGGCAGGGTGACTCTCGCTTCTTCCACCCTATTTTTTTTAAAAAAAAATGGATTGTTTAGGCTCCATTTTCTTGTATATTTCCAATTTTTAAATCTTCCAAAAACAGAGATAGAAGAAAATATTTAGCTGAGAGTGGTTTGGCACTGGGTTTGTGTGTTCAATAAAAAAACAGCAACTAGAAGAAAAAAGGAGACAGTCCAGAGTGTATTGGTGGGTGAGGTGGGAGCAGGTTAGAAGCTCAAAGAAACTGCAGCCCGGTGTCTTGGGAGGCTGAGGAAGGAGGATGGCAAGTTCAAAGCCAGCTTCAGAAATTTAGCGAGGCCCTAAGCAACTGAGTGAGACCCTGTCTCAAAATTAAAAAAAAAAAAAAAAAACATAAAAAAGTGTGAGGGATGTGGCTCAGTGGTTAAGTGACCCTGGGTTCAATCCCTGGAAAGAAAGAAAGAAAGAAAGAAAGAGAGAGAGAATGGAAGGAAGGAAGGAAGGGAGGGAGGGAGGGAGGGAGGGAGGAAGGGAGGAAGGAAAGAAGGAAGGAAGGAAGGAAGGAAGGAAGGAAGGAAGGAAGGAAGGAAGGAGAAAGAAATTGCAGCCACAAAGCCATTGTTCCCATTGGGGATCCGAGGGTAACCAGGGTTTCCTCTGGGGTGCTAAAGACCCCAGCGTGCTTCCACAGCTGTCTCACTGGCTGCCTGGAGTCGCCTAATGAAGGGTTAGCGCTGTCAGTGTTTAATCCAGGGCCGGCCATGGGGCCGGGATGGGTGTGGTGAGGTCTGAGTCGGGGGTGAGTCTCTGCTCCCCTCCTCCAGCCTGTCTGGCCTCCAGTCCATCCCACCAGGTGCCAACGGTGAACCCTGACCAGCAACTTAACTGGTAGGGGTTTCGGCTGCTGCATCTGGAAGATGGCTACGCTCACAGGACGTTACTCTTAGGGCTGGCGTGAGGGTGTTTTAAATCCCGTGGGTGAAGGGGGCAGTCAGGAAGTCCTGATCAACTCCCGGCTGGGATTTCTGTCAGGAGGTGAGCCTTAGCATCATGCTTTAGGTCTAAGGTGTCCCCTAAACTCCTGTGTCAATGCAGGAACATGCAGAGGTGACATGACCGGGTTGTGAGAGCTGGGACCTCATCAGTCCGTCTCAGCTTGAATGGCAGGAGGGGCGAGGCTGGTGGAGGCTGGCCGCGGAGGCTGACTGTGGAGGCTGGTCCTGGAAGGATTCACATCCTGCCGCTCTCTCTGCTTCCTAACTGTCGCCAAGAGCCCCACTGTCCTCGGCCACGTCCCTCCGCCATGATGCCCTGCCCCACCTTGGACCTGGAGCAATGGAGTTGGCCCACCACGGACTAATCCTCCGAAACTGTGAGCCCAAAGAAACCTTTCCTCCTCCAAGTTGGTTTTGTCAGGCATGCTGGTCGCAGTGATGAAAAACTAACATGCACAATCCCTGAGGTCCACAGCCCCTTATCCAAAATTATTAAAAAAAATCTATCTATATATATGGAAACGCCTTGGAGTTGATTTGGCAGCGAAATCTGACCTGATCTTCTTGGTCTGTCTTCATCTCACCTCTTAGGACTGTTGCTAAGTTGATGCATTTGATCATGGAGTGTTGCCCCGAAGTGTTTAGTCACCCAGGGCAAATGACCCCCCATCTCTTCCTACAAATCCTGAACCCTCCAATCCCTGAGCTGGACTGGAGTCTGAGGCTGTGGATCTGTACTGGAGGGGTCCAGCCTTTCCTGGTCCTATTTCTTTTTCCATATATCTATATCACATATTTTAGGATCCATCTTCCGTTTTATCTTTAAGGCAACTCAGTTTCTTTTTTAACTTAAACTTATTTTCGACGGAAACTTTATAGCTCAACTGTAAATGGAAAGCTAGTACCTCTGGCCATAAATAGAAGGCTACTGTAAAAATAAATACAATGAAAACAAAATGATGTTATTAAATTCCAGCTAGATGCCGTGAATCGAGCAGGAAATAGCTTTCTGGCCGTGGGGAGAGAGGGGATTGAATGCTGTGTCTGGAGGCCACATCTCAGCGAGGGCGGGAGCCTGGTGGAGAAGCCCCCTCCTGGTGGGGCTGTTGGGTAGCCTGCCCAGGTACCCACCCTGTCCCTTCAATCTGGGGTGGGGACATGGATGGTCCATGCCTCAAGTGGCAGCGGTAATAGCCACCATGTGAAAGGAAGTTTCAGGGCCACCTGTGACAGGGAGTTTCCTCCTGAGCTGTGAGGCCCTTAGGGCCAGTGTCACTGGGATGTTTATCCTTGGAGGCACCGTGGTGTAACCAAGGAGCAGAGAGCCGATTTGGGCAGGCGGTAGGGTCTCGGAGGTGGCTTCCAGGCAGGAAGCTGGTGTTGGTCCATATATTCACTCCAAAAAGAAGTTTCCAGTACTTGCTATGAGTAAGCACCTTGTTGGGTTCTACGGGTGCGGAGACCTTAGACCGGCAAAATCCCTGCCTTTGTGAATACAAATGAGAAGAGAGGGAGGAAGCCCATTGCTGCATGAGACAGGTGCTACGAGGGAGGAAAAGAAAGTGCCAAGAGGGCCCGTGACAGCGGCAGGCCAGGGGAGCCTCTTACACTAGAGACATCTGCGCCGAGACCCGTGCTGAGCACCAGCGGCCATGCTAAGAGCAGCCCGACAGGGAAACCAACCTGTGCAAAGGCCCTGGGGCTGGAATTCCCCACCTCGCGAGCCCTCCTTCAGGATGGCAGGGTCCCCTGCAGGGCTTTGTGAAACAGAGACACCTGCCGCTTCTCCAGAGCGTCTGGTTCAGCAGCTCTGGGGCAGGGCCCAAGAATCTGCATTTCTAACAATCTCTCATGCTGGGGGTGTGGGGTCTTGCTATTCTGCACACCACGCCACAGCCCACTTCCAATCAGCGGCACCAGGACCTCCTTGAGGGAGGTTCCTCTAAGTACCAGTGGGAGGTGATTAGGTCACCGGGGTGCTACCCTTGGAAGGGATCAATGGTGCTTTCACGGAGAGAGCTGGGTACAAAGCGAGCTCACCCCAGGTGCTTGGCCTCTTCTGCTCACGGCCGTTTCTCTTCCCATTTTGCCATGTCATGACGCAGCCAAGTTGGCCCAGAGGCCCAACAGATGTGGCCGTCCAATCTTGGACTTTCAGCCTCCCAAACTGTGACCTAAATACACCTCATTACTTTATAAAGCACCCAGCCTCAGGTATTCTATTATAGCGACAGAAAACAGGTACACAGATGCTATGTACACACAGATGCCACCACTAAGGACACTGTGGGAGGTGCCACACCTCTAGGCTTCCAAACGGGCAAACACTCAGGATGCCAAAACAAGGCTGCGTTTTCTCCAGACCATGTTTTGCCAGAGCTACTGCCAGGCCTGAGAAGAGAGGAGGAGAGGCATTCTCTCAAGGGCTGTGGCCCTCACCTGTCACTTTCTTCCTGTGGCCTCTGGAGTGGGCAGAAGAGCATGTCACCCCCTTCTTTCTATCCACCTCACTCCTCCCCCTGGACAGTTTCTCAGTCACGCTTTGATGTCGTCACATGGCCTCAGAATGGCCTGGCAGGATAGTTCAGTGGTTAAACAGTTAGGCTCAGGAATCAATCAATCGACCTCAAGTTCAAACCTGTTCTTCTGACCTCTGTGACCTGCCTGGAGTTTCTCAACATCTCTAAATTTGATTTCCTCTACAGGAAAATTGGACAACCGGTTAAGTGAGATACTATAAAGGAAGCGTCCCTGAGACCTAGGCTATGCTGGCAATAGTGATGTTGTTAGGCAAGCTGGTGGCTCCCCTCGGGGACCCCTTTATCCTTGGGGGGTCCCTAGGAGGCAGGAGGCTGATATCACAGTCCCAGGTACCGTATTTGATGTTTCCCCTATGACATTATCTCCTGGTGCATTTGAAAAAATATTTTTGCTAGTGAGGACACTACAGGTCATGGACTGAGCCTCTGAGCTGGAATTTGAACAAAATTCCATTATAAATATGCTGCTCCTTTGGGAGTCCAACCAGGTCTGCTTGTTGCTACTCCACACGGGGATGCCCTATCGGGACCCCGGGTCACTCGCTCCGGGAACCAAGGGCTGAGAGGACACCGCCAGGGTTGGAGCAGGGGGCTCAGGGACTGGGAGGTGGGGTGGCGCCTCAGGGACTCCTCAGTGGCCGATAGGAGAGCTGCGAGGTGCCGGAGCACCGGGAAGCCACACTGGTCAGTCTGGGAGCGGCGCTGCGGAGCGGCCCGGGCCTCCCCGTGGGAGCCTGGTCTCAGACTCACAAGGGAAACCTCACTTCAGAGGAGGCCAGGAAGCTTCCAGAAGGCTAGGCATCTGGGAGGAGCTCGAAGGCAAGGCAGAGTCTGAGCCTGTCCCAGGGGCCGGCCCGGCCCAGGCCATCAGGGAAGAGGAGGCCAGAAAGGAAGGCTGAGCCTGCACTCCGCGTCCCGCAGGGTGGGTAAGGCCCAGCGTGCACGGAGACCCTCCGAGTGGCGGGGACTTCACAGCTGCTCCGGGGCCGGCTCCCAGGCCGTGTGACCTTGGGCAAATTCCTTACACTCCCGAACCTCAGTTTCCTCCTCTGTAAGGAGATAATAGCACAAACCCCGGAGTCTGTGGCAGGATTAAGCGAGACGATGTCTGTGGAGGACACGGGTGGGCTGCCGCAGCCCTCGCGGTGTAGATATAGATGTCCCCGTGTTCCCACAAACCCCCCACAGACATGTGGGGCTTCATTCTGAAACCTGGCAAATTCCCCGAGGACGCTCCTCCTCCTCCCCCTCCCCCTCCTCCTCCTCCTCCCCCTCCCTCTCCCCTCCCCCCCTCCTCTGCCACCACCCCCTTCCACTCTCTGTCACTTTCCTGCCTTCCAGGAGACCCACACAATCAGGCGACAGGAGGCGGAACAGAGGGACTGTGGGCTGGAGCACGGTGGGGCTGGAAATCCCGGCACAGAGTAGGTGCTCAGTAAACGTTATCAGTCAAGCAGGTGACACTGCTGGCGGTGCCCATGGCGGTCAGACCAGGAAGAAGAGAGGCGGCGGGCGACTCTGCTGAGGAAGGACAACCGAGGAGTCCAAATGACCCTTCCCGGGAATGAGGGGAAACCTTTTCTTCCAAATGTCTGGGTGAGACCCAGAGATGGCGAGATCCTGGTGAAAGACGCAAAGCAGGATGCAGCGTGGCCTGGCCCTGGGTAAGCGGCCAGCGAACACTTGGAGAACTAAAGAACTAGTTCTGAGAGGGGCTGAGGGGCTGGGGGAGCTGAGACGGGGCGGGTAGCAGGCTGGGCAAGGCCTTCTGTGTTCCAGGAGCTTCCCTAAGAATCCAGGTGGAAAGTAGAAATATCCTGCAGGAACCCACAGCGTCCTTGGGCAGTGGCCCAAGGGACCCACAGCCTTGTGAACTTGGGGACTGGGATCTTGCTCACCGTGTGCTCCCTTCCCTCCTCCCATGGCCTACCTGGGTCTCCTGGAAGGAGAGAGGGCAGTGGAGGGAAGGGGGGGGAGGGGGAGGGGGAGGGGAGGAGGGGGAGGAGGTGGGGAGGAGGGGGAAGGGGAGGAGGGGAAAGAGGGGGAGGGGGAGGAGTAGGAGGAGGGGGAGGGGAGTCCTGGGAGAATTTGCCAGCCTTCAGAGAGCCCCGGCCACATATGGGCCGGGGAGTCCGTGGGAACACAGGGACATGCGCGTGCATACCGCGCGGCTGTGGCAGCCCACACACACACAGAGCATTTAGAGGCTACTAAACCAGAGAAAAGAACTGGGCCTTGGCTCGGTCATGCTGGGGGCTCAGGAGAAGCTGCTGTCTGGATCGTGCCTGAGGACGGGGCTCAGGACCCTTCACACCGTGGTGCCCTGAGAGAAAAGGTCAGGGTCAGTCCCAGCCTTAGAACACAGACCTGCAGCTCCACTCACCCGCGGCCACCAGCTGCCCGGGGACCAGCCAACACAGGCTTCTCTAGGGGACCAGCTTGCTGGGGTAGTTGTCACACAGGGGCCATGTTTAGAAGAGTCAGATGCTACTTTTTTGGGGGGACGGGCAGGTACCAGGAATTGAACCCTGGGGTGCTTAACCACTGAGCCGCACCCCCAGACCTTTTTATTTTTTATTTCGTGATAGGATCTTTCTAAGTGGGTGAGGCTGGCCTCAAACTTTCGATCCTCCTGCCTCAGCCTCCTGAACCACTGGGATCACAGGCGTGTGCCATCGCACCTGGCCAGGTGCCCCTTTTAAGGCCCTTTTCTCACTTGAAATTCCTAACATATCTGGACAAAGGACTCCCCCTTGGTCCTGGGCCCCATCGACCACCACTGTCCCTCAGCATTCACAGAGTTGATTCCAGGACACCCCGTGGACACCCAGACCCGTGGATACACCCTGCCCTATGTCCAAGGGCGCGGTATTATCGCACCACCTAGGTAGCCCCCTCTTTTATGCTTTATGAGCTCCGCCACTTGGTCTTTGCGCGACACTGGGGACTGGAATCCCGGCTCTGTGCGGGCTGGGTGAATGCCCTGCCCCCGCGCCACCTCCCGGTCCAGCCCTTGCACCTCGACCACCTGAGGACGGCTCGCTGACCCGCCTGGGCACTGTGCCAATAGCTGTCACCCTGTCCTGTTAGGAAATAACATCCAAAGGACCAGCCTGCACGTGTTCGGGACAGATGGAATGTTTTTCCCAAATATTGTCAATCCCTGGTTGGCTGAGTCTGCGGGTCCAGAGCCCGAGGATGCGGGGCTGCTGCTGACAGCTTGTCAGATCGCACATGGTGCCAGGAAGGAAGGAAAGGGTGAGAGGCCTGCAGGAGACCCTGGGGGTGACAGTGACCTCTGTGGGCCACGCTGAACACCTGGGGGAAAAGTGTCAGGGTCTGTGGGAACAGCCAGGATGGTGGCCCCGAAGTGGGCAGTCCCTCAGAGTGGCCCGGGAAGGAAGGGGCCGGTATGGCTAAAGCAACCCCTAGACTAGTGACCCACACCTGGCCCAGCTTGAGGGAAGCTGTTTAAAGGAATGAAAAACATTTCAGTTAAGAGTATATTGAGCCGGGCATGGTGGTGCACGCCTGTTACCCCAGCGGCTCAGGAGGCTGAGGCAGGAGGATGGTGAGTTCAAAGCCAGCCTCAGCAAGAGCAAGACACTAAGCAATTCGGTGAGACCGTGTTGCTAAATAAAATACAAAATAGGGCTGGGGATGTGGGTCAGTGGTCAAGTGGCCCTGAGTTCAATCCCCAGTACCCACCCCCACCCCCTACAAAAATATGCTCAATTTCATCTTTTCTTGATTCTGATATAATGGTTTTAAAACATAAATGTGCTAAAGATTTTTTTTTTCCTGTGGTGCTGGGGATCAAACTCAGGCCTTTGCACATGCTAGGTAAGCACTCTGCCCTTGAATTATCTCTCAGCCCTTGTGACATGTATTTATGTAGAGATGGGGTCTCTCTCGCTAAGTTGCTGAGGCTGGCCTCAAACTTGCGATCCTCCTGCCTCAGCCTCCTGAGTTTCTGTGGTAATGGGCGCATGCTTCTGAGCCTGATTCTAAAAAAACAGCCTAGAGTACGCATCCTGAGCCTCCACTCTGGAGCCAAGTGCCTGAGTTGAATCCCAGTATCACCCCTTCAAGCTGTGTGATGTGGGACAAGTTGCTTTACTTTCTGAATCTCATTTTCTTCTTCTGTAAATTGGTGATAAGAGGATTTATCTCAGGGGGATTGTTGTGAAGCTCAGATATACAAAATTCCTAGAAAAATGAATGTTTCCATGAATACGTTTTAGCCACCATTATTTGAAGAAAAGACAAATAGTTAGACACACTGGGATTGCTGTTTGTTCAGTGTTTAGATGGGAGAAGCCTACATTTATTTAATTCTCACAATAACACCATAAGGTAGTTATTATCACCCAATTTTTTTTTTTTTTTTTTTTTTTTTTTTTTTTTAAGAAATGAGAAAACAGGCCCAGAGAGGGTAAGTTACTTGTACAAGGAAGCACAGCTGGGCTTAGAACCCAAGTGGCCTGGCTTTGGTTTTGGTACCTTAGCATTCCATGAAGGCATCCAGAGGGAGGGAGGGAGGGAGGCGCGATTGTGGACGGGTGGACTTGGCCAGGCTCGCAGAACACCCCAGTGGCCGTGTCTAGCGGGCTGCGTGCGCCTGGGGATCGTTAGACCCGCAGCCTCCCCTCCGGGGGCCTGGCTCAGCACAGCGGCCTTTCTGCCCCTCTGAGCCCAGGCCAGCAGCAGCCGAACTCCTGCGGACTCCGGTCGCAAAGTGACAAAGGCTGAGACCACTCTTGTCCCGAGTCACCCCCAAAGAGGCCAGGACCGGGGTGGACGTGCTGGACCACGGTCCTGGCTCAGAGGGCCGGCCTCTCCCGGGTCCGTACTTCAAATGCGCTTAGGTGGCTCACGTCTGCCAACCCATAATAACCCCAGGGGATAGTACCGGTCCCCACCTGGTCGACGGGGCACCGGAGACACGGGCTCTGCCTGCGGAGTCCCCTCCTGACTTCGGTCGCACGGCGGCTGAAGGGCGCAGGCCGGGAGCCCGCGGCCGGGGTGCCGCTCCTGCCACCAAAGGGAAAGGCTCCTTGAGGACGTTCAAAGGCCCTGGGGCCCTTCTGGCCAGGGAGCAGGACCCCGGGTTCCTCGTGGCTGCTGGCGTGTGTCCTGGGAGAACGACCCCGTTGGACCCGGCACCCTCCGCGAGCGTCCCTGCGCCTTGGCGAGGGGCTCAGGGCGGGGGCGGGGGACTCCGACAGCTCCCGCTCTGAGAATGTTCCTCCGCGGGAGGAGAGTCTGCGGCGAGGGTCCAGCCAGCTGCCCAGCGGCCCAGCCCGGTCCCACCGTCGACTCACTGTGTGACCTTGGGCAGGCCACTTAGTTTCTCTGTGCCTTAGTTTTCTCAATCTGTGAAATGGGGATAACAGCAAACCAAAGGCGGTGACCTGCGCCCGGTGATCCGAGCAGCGCCCAGCATCCGGCGAACACCGTCAAGGTCACGGCCGTTTTCGTTGGGGAGGCTTCGCCGGCTCCCACGGGGCTTCTCGACGTCTTTCCTTCGACTCCTCCACGGCTTCCACCGAGCCGCAGAGGGCGCACCAACTTCTCTGCCTCACCCGGGTCCAAGCCACCAGCATCCCTTACCTAGATGGCTCTGGTGACCTCCTCTGGGAGGCCCCTGCCTCCAGTCTTGCCCGTTTCTTTCCCATAGAGATATTTACAACACACACACGCACACACACACACACACACACACACACACACACTGTGATGCTTCTGCTGAAGCCCTGCAGCTGCTTCTCATTATATTAAAATTAAATCCAAAGTCCCTGCCGGGGACCAGGAGGTCCTCCATGATCTGGCCCCTGTCTACCTTCCAGCCTTTACCTCCCAACACTGGACCCCACTGGCTACTATGTTCCAGTCACATCCGCAGCAAGCACCGAGCTCTTCGCTGCCCCAGGACCCTAGCACATCCACCTCCTCCACATTCTCAACGGGCTGGCCTCCCCTTTCCACTCCGGCCTCAGCTCAGCTGTCACCTCCTCAGAGAGGCCCTCCCTGCCATCCCACGGCAGGCTAGGATCTGATTTACCCTTTAGGAAGATGATTTGAAAGCTTCACGGAGAAATCATTACTTAGGCAGCGTGTTCCTGTGTTGTTGCCACCGATTCCCACCAGGCCCCGGGCACCCCTGCGGGAAGCCACGTGAATCATAATTCATGTGTTCACTCAACAGGCTGTGTGCCGGGGACTGTACAAAACCAAGGCAACCGAGTCACGCGGCAGCCCGCCAGGGGGTCGGAACTCCAGCTGGAAGGTTATCTGGTGATTTCTCAGGCGGAAAACATTCCATGGACTGAAGTTTTCAGTAAAGAGTGAAATTTTTCTAACTGCTATTAGGAGGCCCGAGTTTGAATCCTGATTCCAGCATTGGCTGTGAAGACCTTGGGTAAGTTATTAACCTCTCTGAGCCTTCTTTATCTCTTTGCCCAGCTGTTGGGAGTAAAAGACAGGTACTATGGGACAGTACCTCGCATGTGTTACACAGTAAATATCACTTGCCTTCTGCTTCTTTTTCTACCCTATAGACTCTTGAGTCTTTTTTGTTCCCGTGCCTCAACTCTGTGCCCTCTGGAGACACACAGAGCAGGGATCAGGTGCTCGTGTGCAGAGCGCGAGTCCTGCTTTCGTAGCTGGGTGATCTCAGGTAGGTTGCTTGACGTGTCTGTGCCTCAGGGTCCACATCAGCAAAGCAAGACTCACAATCTGCAGGGTTGTCCTGAACCCTGAGTGAGCTGATCCGGGAAAGGCGGTTAGCCTGTGGCCCTCGATAGATGCTCGAGAATTCTCGGCTTTACCCTTGATGACATTCGTCAATTCCGTGCTTACGGTGGACTCGGGCCTAGACAGGAGGTTCAGGCGTGTGACAGCAGAGAGGACAAAGGACAGAACTGAACTCCACGAGGCCATAGCCAGTGAAGTCACGAGCGCCACCAGGTTCTTTAGGGCGGAGGAGGGGAGTTGGGGCGCCTGCCCTCCCCCTGGTTGGCTGAGTTCACTGGGGCCATGAACCCTGGAGCTCCTGCCTCCTGTCCCTCCCAAATGGGATCCTTCCCTGTACTGGCCTTCCTCCTGGGTCCTGAGCCCTTCTCTTCATTCAAGCAATGTTTTCTGAGTGTCATAAGGTCAAAAACCCTGTCCCAGGCCTGGAGTTTCAGACACAAATAAGCGTTGGTCCCGCCCGTCAGGAGTTCAGCGTGGAGTGCGGGCAAGCTAACTGCGTGCGGTTCCTGTTGGAATCTGGGTCTTCAGTGCGGCAATGGTATGAGGTGGTGGGGCTTTAAGAGGTGGGGCCGGTGGGAGGTCACTGGAGGCCCCGCCCTCAGACGGGATTGATGTCACCCTCTTGGGACCTTGGTGAACTCTTAAGAGGGGGCTGTTGTGAAGGAGGAAGCCTGTCCCCTCCCCAGTCTTTCTCTATGTTAGTCCAATATCTGTTGCTATAACAAAATACCTAAGACGTGGTACTGCATAAAGAAAAGAGGCTTTTCACAGTTGTGAAGACTGAAAGGTCACACAGCACTGGCTCTGGGAAGGGTTCTGTGGGTTGCATCTTATCATGGCGGATGGCCTCATGCCCGGAGAACACGGGAGAGGGAGCGATCACACAGCAAGACAGGGAGCCAGAGAGAGCAGAGAGAAAGGGGGAGGTTGGCGCCCTCGATCTCGGCTTCCCGGCTGGAGCGGACCGCGGGTCCTGCGCCCAGTTCAGCTCGGCGCTCCGGGTGCAGTGGGTGCTGCTGTTCTATCGGATCCACGATCTGAGACGGAGGTTTGCCTGCCAGAGGCTTCCTGGGGGGCCCCCTGGGAACGACCCCCACAGGTGGACAGACTGAAACGCGGTCGTGACACTCGTGAAACAGGGTCCCACGGGGACCCTGGGGCAGCGATGGCAGGCGGAGACGCCCTCACGAAGGCCAAGCCCAGCCCTGGACGTGGATGCCGCTGGGAGGGAGAGGTGCAGCTCTCGGGGAGGGACTCGGCCACGGGCACGAGGCCTGCGCTGCGGCTCCATCCGGAAGGGTGACCGTCTCGGTGCCCCAGCACCTGCCCCCCAGGCCCAGCAGACCGAGGGCCCAGTCTTGGCTCTGCTCCTACCGGCTGAGGGACGTGGCCAGTCCGCCTCCAGAGCCGCATTTTCCCATCTGTAAGTTGGGTCCAGGGCCAGGAGGGACCTCGGAGGGTGGGCGGGACTGAGGAGGCGACCTGGGGAGGCTGTAGGGGGCTCGGCAGCCGCGTGAGAGGTCGACGCTGTGTCCCGGGATGGTGCAGAGCATCACCCTCACGCAAGCTCTGCTGCGTGTGCCGGGTGGACAGGCGTTCGGAGCAGCACGGCGCGGCCAGGGCGGCTCTTCCGGGTTGGAGACGGGTGGCCTTTGAAGACACTGCGCTCCTGGCTGAGGAAGCCCAGGGCTGGGCCGAGGAGGGGCAGCGATTGAAGGAACCGTGGCGTCCAGAGGTAAGAAGGCGCCCAGGGCCGCTGGGGCCTGGCCTTTGGGGGCCGGTGGCAGAAGTCCCTTCCCCTCCTCTCCTGCTCCTGCCCATGGGACCTCGATCAGGAGCTTCCTGCTCTGCTCTCCCGCTTGGCACCCTTGCGTCTGCCAGAAGTCAGAACCAGAGCCACAGGAAGCACGGGAGCTGCCAGCAGCCCTGGGGCTAAACACGAGCCCAGCCCAACACGAAGAGTCCCCCAGGGCGGTGGCCCCGAGGAAATCCCACAGCTACGTGGCACCAGGGACAGGCGCCAAGGAGGGTTCGGCTGGCCGCTTCCACCAAGGCACTGGCAAAGGCAGCAGGCAGTGTCCACGGGAGAGAGGAGGTGAGGTCACTCTGAGTCCCTGAGGTTTGATTTTTGAAAACAGACTTGACCTTTGACAGCAGTCGCGGGTCCACCTGGCCCTACACCTGCGGCTGCCCCAGGATCAGCATCCCTTGTCACAGGCTCCTGTGTCCAACCAAGGCCTCTGTGCCACCCAGAGCCCGGAGCCTGCGTCAGCATCCTGATGCCTTTTTGTCGTTAAAATTTGACAGATTGGCCTCTGAAAGTCATACTCTTTTGAATTCTCTAGAAAGGATGTGCATGCAGATCATTGGAGGAAAGTAACTGATTCACTAACCGATGCCTTTAAAACATCTTGTATGGCGAGGCACTGTCCTAGTCGCTGGCTCATAGAGGCAGCTTTGTTGGAATAAAAAATTTAAAAACCCCAGTCTGTGGTGTTAGAAGTCAGGTTAGCGCCCCAGCGGGTCTGGAGGCTGAGGCAGAAGGATGGTGAGTTCAAAGCCAGCCTCAGCAACTTAGCGAGGCCCTAAGCAACTCAGCGAGACCTTGTCTCCAAATTAAAAAATAATAATAATAAAAATTTTTTAAAAATAGACTGGAGATGTGGCTCAGTGATTAAACACCCTTGAGTTCCATTCCTGGTACAAAAAAAAAGTCAGGTTAGCATGACTCCCAGGACAGGCAGAGACCACAGGAGCACGTGAGGGGCTTCCCCAGGGTCTCAGGAGCTCTTTGGAGACACAGGTGATGTGTCATTGAGTCATACGCTCATGATGTCTGCATTTCTGTGTGCGTGTTGTATTTTCAAATGAAGCTAAAACATTTAAAAAACTCTAAGTACTACTAAGAAGTTGGTGAGACCCTTTCCCATGTGTAATTTAAAAAGCACACCATCCTTAACTATGTATAAGAAAGGCAACACGTTCCAGTCTTTTCCCATGATGTCTATTTTGATAATTTGGAGGGAAAAATATCAAGTCTCATTTTTCAAAGCCTTTCTTCTCTCCCCTGCTTGCCACACATTTTTGCCCAAAGCACAGACTCGGGAGGCCATTAATCCAATCTTGCTGGTAAATAAAACCTACAACATGCCTGTCTGCCTGGAATTGAAATTCTAATGAAGGAAAACAGCCGTTCCACAAGCAAACAGACGAGGAAGCAAGTTTACTGCAGATGCCACCCATCAGAGAGGATAAAACGGGGCCACGGGACACAGAGCGGGCCGGGGGACCGTCAGGGAGGGATCCCCAAAAGGGTGGCATTTAGATGGAGTCATGGGCGATGAGAATCCACGCCCTTGAGAAGAGCATTCTAGATTGCAAGGATGCAAGGGTTAGGGACCCAAGAATTTCCTAGAGTGTGAGGAAAGGCTTGGTGTAGCCAGAGCAGACCAGGGGAGGACGGTGGCGGAAAGGATGCTGGAGAGGGGCGCACGGAGCCCAACAGGAATAGCAATTGTTTTAACCTCTGTTGTGACTTACAGCTACTTGAGGAATTCTTAAAAATACAGGTGCCAGACAGGGGTGGTGGTGCACACCTGTAATCTCAGCGGCTCAGGAGGCTGAGGCAGGAAGATCTCGAGTTCGAGGCCAGCCTCTGCAATTTAGCGTGGCCCTGAGCAATTTAGGGAGATTCCGCCTCAAAATAAAAAACAAATTAATTAAAAGGGCTGGGGAGGTGGCTCAGTGGCAAAGTGCCCCTGGGTTCAATCCCCACAAAATGAAATTAAAAAAAATGGGTGCTGCGACCCCGCCCCCCCGCCCCACCCCCCATGGCAGATGGAGCCCAGGTCCAGGTATGTCTTAAAAATTCCCCAGGGGTGAGATGTGCAGCCAGCAAGAAGGATCCACTGGTGTGGAGCCCCGAAGCCTAGCTTCTTAAAATTTATGCACATTCAAATCACCAGGGGCCCTGTGACGATGCAGATTCTGAGTCAGTAGGTTGGATTCAGTAGCTGCATTCCTTACAAGCTCCCAGGGATGCTGATCCTCCTGGTCCAAGGACCACACTTTGAGTAACAAGGTTTTTGGCTGTGATAAGGAGGCTTATTTTTACAGACCCATGGGAAGCCACTGGAGAATATTAAGCAGAAGGATAGCGCGACCTTACGGATGTTTTCAAAAGATTACTGAGGCTACGATGTGAAAAACGGACTGAAGAGTGGAAGCCGGAAGATCAGCCGGGAGGAGAAGGAAGGAAAGCTGAGTAACTGCGACTTACGGGCTGCCGGAGGCCCTGGGGCTTCTGGGCATTAGGCTACCGGGAGAGATTAGAAACTTACGATGTCTAAAACCTTGACCTTGATTCCTTGGTAGATCCCATGAGGAATAACTCACCCCAGTAATGACTCTCAAACCCAGATCTGTCTCCCAGCCACAGAGATCTCTGACAGCAGAAGGGAGGTGCGGATCTGGGGGTAGTACAGAGGACCAGAAGAATTAACCGTAGTAAGCTCTTAGACAGTGATCATTAATATCTCAATTCTTTTGATGCCAACTAAGAGCGCTCTCTTGGGTCAGAGATTCCAGGCTTCCCGCCAAGAGGAATGAATGAAGTATGGTTTCCATTTGGAGGCCAGATACTGCCAGATGGATACTAATTCCCCCAATCCCATCCCCTGCCTTGGGTGGTGCCTTCAAACCAATCCCTATACCCCCCAGGGAAAGAATCATGAGTCAGAAAACCAAAAGAAGCAGCGAAGTCCTTGGGGGATGGGAGATGCACCGTGGCTGAGCAGATGGGAGCCCCTCCCTGCCTGCGCGCTCTCCGGGACCATTTTTGGCCGGGGAGGGGGGGTCACCATCTCACTCTCCTTCCAGCCTCACAGAGACGTTGACTGGCTTGGGTTGGATGGCTCCTGCTGGCTTGCTGAATTCAAGTATTATTCATTCTCCAACCTGCAGAGAATCTAGATTCCAACTTGTGTGGAAACTCATCAGCCCAGGAAATGGAGAAGGTTAATGTTCTGTGATACAAAATGACCCAATGTTATGCAGGTTTTCTGGTACATGGGCCCTCTTTTTAATATTTAAAAAGAGTTCACAGAGCCCTGTGTAATCGACTTGGTATTCTTTTTCTATTAATAAGAGAGCAGAGGTCCCCAGATCCTGTACTGCTGGTCCTGTCAGAGGACATAGTTTGGTTGACTTTTACAGCATTTGGGGAAGGCTGGACCATCGGAGTCAACATCTAAAAACTGTAGAAGTTCACACAAAAATCTGGTTTGGGTTTCTGTCCTCAGAATCAGAAGCCCTGGCAAAATGGACTCTCTGTCCTATAACGGGCCACGTGATTTTGTGTTTGTGTTAGACCTTCCCCAGCGCCTTCTTTCAGGTAACCCTCCTGGCCTCTGCAGGCTCCTGACACTTGGAGGCTTACAGGAGCTCACAAGCCCATTGTTTTCCTCTCGAGGTGTATGGCTCACATGGTGGGAACCAAAGACCAACTCTTTATCTAGGAGATAAAGGCAGTTTGGAAGCAGTTCAGATGAAAAGGCCTTAGTCATAGCTCAAAAGAAGACTCTACAAAGTGAGAAATAAACATAGCAACAGCCATTGCTTTCCATCTGGAGTTCTTCTTTGATATTAATGGTCTCTGGTTCTCAAAGTGGGTGAGTCGTGCACACAGTACTTTCAGGTTTTGATCTCTTCAAGAAAAAAAAAATAAGCTCTAAGTCTCATGAGCACTATTATCCTCGGATGCATCAGGCTATCTTGGTGCAGCCAGCTTGATTAAAACCTGATTAGCGGTAAATAGATGCAGGGCACCCCCCTCCTTCCCCACATTCCCCGAAAAAGTTCATGAAGAGCAGTATGGCGATATGAACAAAAAGTTTTTAAAACACAGCTATCTTTAAGGAGGACAAAGCGTCGGAAAACCAGGTGTTACTGGATTCAGATTGGCGACACCAGTGGCAAGTCCTGTTCAGCTTAATATACAGATGGATTGATATAAAATACTCATAAGCAAGTCCCCATTGATAGATTGTTATACACACATACATTCCCAAGCTCTGACCATTGAGAGGACCCAGAAACCAGAGTAGCCCAGTGGCAATGAGCACAGCCAACACCCAGATCTTGGTCTCTAACACCATCCTCCAGCCAAAGGAACCAGGGATCTTTGGAGAAAAAAGCTGCCTCCAGGACCTGGGCAGGGAATAGACAGGATGAGCCTGGAGCATCTTGTGATGCCAGCAAAGAAGGAAGTGCCCAAAATAAAAACTGAGAGAGGGATGTCAGAGTGACACGAAGCCACCTGGAAGAGTCCCCCATGCCAGAGGTGGAATGATTGGAGCCACAGGTGATGCGATAATGAATTTCAACCCAGTATGTAAAATAAATGTCTCTCCAGCAAAGCCTGCATAAATGAAAATGAGTGGATCAATAAACAGGGAGAAGAGACGAATCTCCCAGGTAGAAGAACTCCCAGCAACCTGTAGACACGGTCCTCCCAAGAGGGTGGAGGCTGATTCCCTACTACATGAGTGTGGGCTGTGCATGATGTCTACCTTCCAAAGCGCACAGTAGGGAAAGGAGAAAAGAGAGAGCGATCCTACAGGAGGAACCTGACCATCAACCTCAGCTGGTACTGAAGGTCAACACCAACGGTGACAAGTCATCTTGAAAAAATGTCCTCTTGCAATGAGGAGATGAGACAGACATTTTACCTTCCTGGTCTTCTTTCCCTAAAGCCATTACCCCTCGTGTTATCAAAGGAAAATTCCAGTCAAAAACACAAAGAGTGACTGGGCAGTATTTCTCCTAAGTGTCAAGGTCACTGAGAACCAGCAAAGACCGAGAAAATGTCACAACCTGGAGGAGTCTAAGGGGACAGGATAATGGAAGAGGGATGTTAGGCAAAGACTCAGGACATCAGAATAAAGCATGGGATTTAGTCAATAATAATGTACCAATGTTGATTCATTAGTTAGGATGAATGTGTCATTTTAACATGAAACCTTAGCAACAGGAAATCATGGGGACAGGAACTTTCTGTCCTACCTTTACAGTTTTTTCTATGAATCTAAAATTATTCCAAAATAAAAGATTTATTTAAAGATAGGCTAAATTTTGACTCTGTAATTTCAGTTCTAGAAATTCTGTAATGAGGAAATCATTATGAATGTGTGCCAGGATTGGTTTACAACGATCTGCGCGTGTGGGTACCTATTGTTTTTAATTGGAAGCAAGCTAAGTACCCGGTAACTGGGGATTAACTAGACAAATTATGGTATTTCATACAATGAAATGCTATCATTGAATGGTACGGTAAAACATTTGTTGATGTAGGAAGGATGATCATTCTGGTTTTTTTTTAAATTGAAAAAGTGTATTACAAAAAAATACTACAATATAATCCCATTTTGGTTAAAAATAAAGAAAAACTTCATGAGTAGAATATATATGTGTGTGTGTGTGTGTGTATGTGTGTGTACTATATATACATGTATACACACATATACATATATACACACACATGCTTGGTGGGATTATTTTTGTACTCAGATTATAAGGATAATCAAACTTTCAAACTTTTTTATTTCCTAAGATTTTTATAAGGAAGAGTGAATTGCTTCGGCAGTGTAAAAGAAAAGCAACTTACAGTGGAGAGATTCTAGAACCTTCTCGGAACCCACCCACCACCATTACTTGATGCTTCCTTCCTTACGTGACTCTCAGAGGTCCCAGTCTCCAAAGTTCTAGCATGTCCGTGCTACCATGCCTAAATTCTAGCCAAAGGGTTTTCTGTGTTGGCTCAGGCTGCTGAGCCTGGGGGAGACTCCAATGTCCTGGTGCATAATAGCTTCTCAATAAATACTTGCTGAGTGAGTGGCTGGATGGACAGTAGGTGATGGGTTGGTGTGTCCTCTCTTGTTTGCAATTCTAAGTCGAAGGGGTTTTTATTTTTGTTTTTGCAGGCTCTGTTCCCTGGAAGACCCCAGGTCTCCCCCTAGTTAGAATCCCCTGAGGAGCTTCAAAACAAGTTGTTGCCCAGGACTCTGATTGAAGTGGATCAGATAGCAACATTTTTCCGCACTGCCCAGGTCCTGTGAGCCAGGACTGACTGAGGACCGCCAGCTTTCTCTCAGTTCCATCCCTGATTGCCAGACAGTTCCAGCATCATCCACAGACCCGACATGATTGGCATACTCTGAATGATGAGGAAGCTCTTTGGGTCCCAGGGCATCACCTCCTCAGAACTGTGACTCAAGGAGGCACCAGAAGCCCTTCTTTCCTCCCTCAGATGGTCTTTTGAGAATCTTGGTTTTATAATAGAAAGTTAATTTAATTATTCATTCACAGCAGTAGCACACCCAGGAAGGGGGAGGGCTGATTCTTGAATATTTTCACTTAAAGAGGAGAGAGCAGAAGGGAAAGGCATTCTGGGGAAGCTGGAGATCTGGAAATATCCACGGGATAAGCGCTGGTCCCCAGCAAGCCAGGCCCTTCCCTTCTGGGGAATGGCTTAGGCGTGCCTTCGGAGATAACAGCAGCATCCCGTGGTCACTTGGCTGCTGCTTCGGCAGCTCTTATCTCAACTGTAATTGATTAGTTTTTTGGCACAGCTGGGAGTCGGGTGAGGAAGAGGTTTCATTTTGTTTTCTGCAAGAGAGTCAGTGGAGTTGCAAGTCTGGAAGAACAGCGAGCAGAGAATAGAGAAGACAAATCTCCAGAAAGAAACCCAGAAGCAAAGGAGGCAAAAGCCAGTTTGGAGGCCGAGGGAAGACGGTACAAAGCCCTGGATGGAAGTTCCAGGAAGGAGGCAGGAGCAGCAACCTGGTCATAGAGAGGAAACAGCCATGGTGGACTGGCGGATGCTGGGGTGCCCTGCCTTGCCCTCCTGGGGGAGACTCACACCTGAATCTAAAGCCCTCTGTCTTATTTGGATGTGATGCATCTCGTGCAGAATTGTCTCCTCCTTACAGCCAGCAGAGCTTTTAGTTAAAGCAAGAACTCTGGTTCAAATCCTGGCTCTTCCACTTACTGGTGGTGATCTGGCAGAGTTACTTAAGCTCTCTCATCCTCGGTTTCCTCATCTATAAAATGGAGATAATCCTAATACCTCTTAGAACTGTTTTAAGGATTAATGAGTTAATACGTGAATCATGCATTATAATAAAGCCTAGAATACTCTTCCCTCGCAGGCGTGCGGGGAAGGAGAGGCGTACCAATCGCAGTCGTCGCTGAGGTATGATTTCTCAGCATAACCCCTAGTCCATAAAGTACTCAATAAATGCCAGATTTTTTTTTTTTTTTTTTATTCACACCTCAAAAAATCACAGCAGCCTGGGTAGAAATGACACCTTCGCTGGAAGGCTGGGATCTAGCCACCATTAGCATCGGGAATAGCAAGCTGAGAATCTCTTTGGGGTTTCCCGGTCTCAGCGGGCACGCTAGGGCACTTGGCAGAGTAGAGGCGCATTCCAGAGCAAGTATCTCCGTGGCAGTGATGACATACTGCAGCCTTCAGGGAGCACAACTGGGCTCCCGGTCAGGCTAAGAGTCTGGAGAAAGCTGTACTGGCCATTTGGATCCTGGAGGAGACCAGGATTGCTACTGGAGAGCTTGTTAAACGGGCAAGTTGGAGGTCGGGACTTGGCCGCTGGAGGGCGCTCCACAGCACTGACTGCTATGCACGTGGTTGTGAGCGTAGGTACCACGTCTACCTAGCACCAGTTATTCCCAGGCCCGGGCACCGAGTGAGCACCGCCATCCATCAGCCGAATGAATGAATGAATGAATGAATGAATGAATGAATGAATGAATGAATGAATGAATGAATGAATGAATGAGTGAGTGAGTGAGTGAGTGAGTGAGTGAGTGAGTGAATGCATGCACGAATGCATGCATGCATGAATGAATGAATGCATGAATGAATGCATGAATGAATGAATGCACACATGAAGTGGAGCATAGTCCTCAAGGTCCTTTTCCACCTTGCATCTCACTGAATTCTCGAAACAGTGGAATGAAATATTCAGGGCAAGAATCATTTTTCTAATTTTGCCAGATGAACTGTCACAGGGCTCTCCTCACTGGCAAAATTTCAGGCCTTCTTCCCCTCAGATCCCTCTGTTCCAGGGCTGCTTCGAGGCCCTTCTTTTGTTTGTTTGTTTTGCGAGTAGTTTAAGGCTAGTGTGGTTTCATCTCATCATCTGCCTGCACTTTTCAGAGTGTGCAAGCCACCTGACCCCCTTGCCAAGAGTCCCCTGGTTAAAAAGACAATTATCTCCTCCAGTGCCCTGGAACCGGGACCTTCTGCCCGTTGGAGCAGACAGACTTTTCCTGCAGCCTGTGGGTCACATTAATGAAAAGTGGCTGGAACCCTGAGGCTTTGCACAGGCGGTTCTGCTGCCAGCAGGAATGGTGTCCTGTCCCTTCACACTGGCTGATTCAGGGGATTTCTCATTCCCAAGCCAAGGAGATGCTGGCCCAGCTGGCTGGAGGGGAGACTTCCTGGTGTCTTCGTCCAATGTCCTAAGATAAGAGTTCACAGAGAAGCAGAGGAAGTGATTTTACTGCTACCTAGATTTTTCCTTCCTGCCCCTCCACCTGTGAGCGGATGCACAACACCAGGTTTGTGGGAAGAATCCATTTTCTCCAAAGGCGGCACCTTTTCTCAGAAGGGAGATAAGAAAGAGTAGTTTTCTATGAAAATATTTTCCTGCAGCTGAGGACAAGGCTGGAGGAAAGGGGTTGGAGAGCGAAACAGCTGATGTGTTCCTTTAGAAGATTTGAGGTTTTTAAGTTTTTCCCAGTGTGGATCTCAGAGCCAGATGCAGGGCCTGGGAGTGAGAGACAGTTTCCCCTTCTAGCTCTTTCCTGGGGCTTCCTGCAGGGCCTGGCAAATCTCTGCTGACTGTCGCTGGGCAGACAGCTCTGTGTCTCTGGTCCTCAGCTTTCTTGAGCTAAAACTGACACGGAACTGGAACAGAGGAACCAATCTCAGCTGCAGACTATGTTCCTTTCAGTTGTAGAGGGCGTCACAAGAATTGTAGGACCAGTAACAGCGTAGGTCTTGAAGTGTGCAAGCGATGTCCTTTTTAATCTTTATTAAGGACCGTGGGTTCTGTTCTCACCCTGTTCTGGCTCTGATGGACTTTCTTGAATGGGAGTCGGGTAAAAGCACTCTTGTTATTGTTATTGCTGAGATCAGAGCTAAGATTCCAGCTCTTCCAACAGAGAACACTTCTAATATTTAAAGACAGCTCCAGGGTCTTTAAATCCAAGGACTTCTTGACTCAGGAAAGGACCCAGGTCCAAGTGGCGGAGATCTGAGTAGCCATGTCTACAGGTGAGATCCGCCAGATTCTCCCTAGAAGCACAGTGGCTGGTCTCGGGTTGGGCACCCCAGCAGCAGAATCAAGGTCTCCCTTCCTCCCTGTTGGCTCTCAGGACCTCTCAGCAAGTGCCTGGTGTCTTTCCTGTCCAGCACATAGGTCTTCACATCCCTCTTTTTCTTCCCTGTTCTCCATCTTACCTGGGGTGGTGGTGGCGGAGCAGGGTGTGGGGGAGCTTTTTCTAATTCATTTAAAAAAATTTTTTTGTTGTTGTTCATTCCAGCTTAGATTTTACTCAAATTTCTAAGGACTGACTCAAAGGAAAAAAAGCATTTTGTTAAAATAGCTGCGTTGCTTTTAAATAATTTGTCCTCCTACTCGCCTTTTTCTTTTGGGAAGACAGAAACTGAATATAGATTTGTGGGAGAGAGATAAAGAGGGAACCGGAGAAGAGGAGTAGAGGCGAAACAGGGGCTGGGGACAGGGTCTGGGGGGACACAGGAGGCAAAGGAGGGGCGGGCAGGGCTGGGAGGGACATGAGCGCCAGGGACAGGAGCCCGTAAACGGCCAGGAACCTTTTCTACTCCTGATTGTCCTGGACCAGAAAGGAAGACCAGACTTTCTGGAGGTCAAATAGGAATCAGTGCCTGGCCTCACGTCGATCCGGCGTTCCGGATCAGGTAGTTTCATTTAGCCAAAGGGAGGCAGGCCCCTCTTGGGTCGCTGGAGAGCCCAGGAACGCCAGTGGTCCGTTGGGGACAGCGCAGACTGCAGGAATCCCTGCCACCGTCTCCCCAGGAGGAAGGACTGGAAGATGGAGCTGTTTGGCACAGCGGGACGGGACATGCATATTCAAAACCTTCCCTCCCAGCGCTAAACTTAGCTGCCACCTTGCTCATCCCGAACCTGTTCCCCTCCTCCGCGGCCGGTTATCCGCTCCACCTGTGCCCAGGAACCCATCTTGTCTGTCGCCCCCATGTCTTTACCTCCTCAGTGACCCCCCTCCTTGGCCTCAGTCTCTCTCTCCCCACTGGCTCATCCTAAAATGCATTCACTCCCCTCTGCCTCCCTTCAAAATTATGCCCTCTTTAACCCTTTTCCCAGTACTGTCTTCCGTTCTTCACCTTCATTCACTCCTTGATGTTGCTAACACTGGCTAGCATTGAAGGCATCTCACAGGTATCAGTTCCCTCAATCCTTATCCAACCCTGTGAAGTTTGGGTATATTATTATGGTCCTTTTTTTTTTACAGATGAGAAAATGGAGGCACAGAGAGGTTAAGCAACTTGTTCCAGGTCACACAGCCAGTAAGTAGTGGAAGGAGGCCTTGAACCCAGGACAGTCTGACTCCCTATCCTGTTCTCCTCACTGCAAGAACTCACAATAGCTCAGGGCCGTGCATCTGCCTCTCACCAACACAGATTTTCTAAGGAGGATCCTAAAATGGCCTTTCACGCAGACCCAGGTCCTTTTATTGTCCCTGGTCTTCTTCCCCTAAAGGATTCTGTCTCCACTTTTCACGTGATTAGTGAAGCCTACCACTGGGTCTCTGATTCAACTAACTACAGACTGGGAATACTCAGGGAAAAAATTCGCATCAGTACTGAGCGCCTATAGACTGTTTTCTCCATCATGATTCCCTAAACGGTGCCGTTTAACAACTATTTACATAGAATTGACATTGTCTCAGGTATTGGAAATAATTGAGATGCTTGAACATTCGTGGGAAGATTTTCTTAGGTTCCATACAAACGTTACACATTTTATGGGAAGAACTTGAAGATCTGTGGGTTCGTGAGTCTAAGCCAGGTCCTGGAAGCAGCCCCACTGGACGACGGGGGACTACTGCGCATGGCCCGTGCTCAGTCGGCAAGAGGAAGTAGCTGCACTTGAACGTCTGCAGCGTGGGCTTGAAGTGCGTTGTTCCCCCGCGGTTGCCAGAGTGTGGCTGAGAGGTGGGCAGGGACTGCAGCGCCCCCGGGGAATTCTGATGGACACTCCCGGGCGTCCACCCTCGACGACAGCCTTGGAGGGTCGACCGCAGCCCCACCTGGTGGAAATCCTTCAAAGTCAATCATAACCTCATCTCACGTCCAGAAGCGTCCTGTGGGGCAAGAACTGCCCTCTGCTCTTCTACGGAGGAAGGCCAGCCTCAGCAGAGCGAGCCGAGGTCACGCAGCCCGCCAGGACTCCACCCAGACGTCTGCCGGTCCTGAGTGCTGTCCCTCAGGGCCTGCGGGATCTTGCCCTCGGCCCCCACTGAGGTCTCTTGCCTTGTTAAGGACACGTCACTCTCCTAGGAAGAGAGGCCACCCTCTCTGATTGGTACCAAGGAAAGCTGTGTAGATGGCTAAATTCTTCATTTTATTGATTTTACCTACGACTTATGGATTGCTTGCTAAGCGGCTGAGTGGTGATGAGCCATCTTATCCATATATTATTGCTATTTTGTTTTACCCTCAAAATAACCCTGTGACTACAATGACTGTTCTCATTACTGGTGAGGAAGCGAGACACGATTAGTCCAGGGACAAGCCATGGACACGACTGGCCTGAGGCAGGTCTGCCTGGCCGCTGAGCGACACACCAGGCTTCCTTTGGCCAAGGGGCTGCGGGGAGTCGGGTCTGCAGCCCACCGCCGGAGCTACCCTAGGTCATCACCACGCACACGATTAGAGCCATTCTTGGTTTCGTTCTCATCCCATTTTTGGATCCAATTAAAAATCACCCCAACTCGTCTTATGTTGTGTGACTAGAAACCTCCTTCAATCCTTTCTGGACACCAGATGGGTATGACTCACCAGATACACTAAATGTTGATTTTTGAATCCCAGTAGAGCCTCTGACACATAGTAGGTCTTCATGATTGATGGACTGTGTCCTAACCTCACCCTGCCAGCTCTGTGCCCAGCCTCTCCCATCCTGCCAGGTTGGAGTTCCCACTGTTCCTAGCTCCTGACCCCCACCTGTCAACAGCTGATAGAGACCTGGAATGATCTCTCGATTCTAAGGTGCTTGATAAAAATTAACTTGCTCGGACCCCTTGGTAGTCCCATGGGATGATGATGATTCCTGTTCCACAGATAAGGACACGGGAGGCACGGAGGGACGGAGTAGCTGGAGTAAGCTCATGTCGTTCGTAGTGGTGGAGTCAGCCAGTCCGAAAACTCGAGTGGTCCGGTCTCACAGCCCGAGTCCCTAACCACTAGGCTACACTACCGTCAGCTCGGAGGGCAGTGGACCAGCCTTAGCGCAGCTCCCTGAGGGCACTGCACCGGTAGCTAGAAGGGAGACAGAGACCCAGGTGTGAACGGCCACCCGCCGTGTGGAAGGCTCAGGATGGCAGGTTCCTCCAAGCCACCTGAAATGGAAGGAGCCCACTGCTGTCAAAGTGAACCGGCTTTGCAGATCTCAGTTTCAATCCTGCCAACTTGAAAGTTTTTAGCATTTCAGCTGTTTCGGAATTATAAAAGCCTACGAAATGCTAAGGTGCTTTTTTTAGAGTTTAAAAAAAATGTGTCTTCCCCACCATCGCATAACAATCTGAAGGGATTCTTTTTTTTTTTTTTTCTCTCCAGATTCTTGCCAAATGTGTATTTTTAAAGATTGCATTTGGCCCAAGACCAGAAGTGGAAAATCTGAGAGGAATGTTGAGGAAGTTGTGTGCCTTCGGAAAGGGGGAAAGGGCGTGTTCTGCAGAGCCCTGGGTTGGCTGGGTGTGGGGTGCTGTTTATCTCAGCTTTCACATTACGTGCGTCGACAGAGCGTCTCCTTGGGACACTAACACTTCGTGGTCCGTAGGACATTTGGCTGCAGTCTTAGGGAAGACCACCATGGCTGCATGACCATCTTCCTGCTGAGCAAGCATCACCAAGAGCCAAATGGCCCCTGGGTGGAAAAAAATCACCATGGATATTGGCTCAGGTGCCAGAGATCGGTCCTCATTAGTTGCCGTGTGTGTGCGTGTGTGTGTCAGTCTCCCCTCCAGCGTGAATCAGCTCAATCATCTTTTTGTCTGTTGCGGCTTCAGATTGCAAACATCCACCAACAAATAGGAGCCTTGCTTTCTAACGAGCTGGGGATGTGTGGAAAATAGACTCACTCACAGAAGTAGTGAGCACACATGTTCCCTGGGGACAGCGGGCTGTGCCAAGCGCAGACCGTCTGTGGAGCCACGAGACAGGATGCGGAATCTTGCCACCAAGTGTTGCCCACAGATCCCAGAAGGTGAAGGGATGGGATCTGGCTTCCTGTCCCAAGGGCCCGGCCTCCTGGATAGTGGCGTGACATCACATCTGAAAGTGGTCCAGGAAGTTGGATGTTTAGATTTGAGAAACTGCCATGAGGATTTCACTTCCAAAGCAAGCGGAAGAGCCGCAGCTAAGGAATCAGAAAGACCCAAGACCACGGGTCTTTGTCAAGACGCTTAATGCGGGACCTCAGTTTTTCCATCTGTGAGAGGGGACAACAATAGGACTTACTTGTTGAATTACTTGTTGCGTGAGGATTAAAAGAGACAGTGCCAACAAAGCCCTTAGATTAGCGACTCCTCATAGAAAACGCTCGGGAGGTAATAATAGCCATTATCATCACTGCCTGCGATTCTACAAAGTTACCCTGATTTTGCTAAATTTCATTTTTCTCCTTTATACAATGGGGAAGATTATTCCTACTTCGCAGAGTTAATGCCTATTAAGTTCCAAGGCAGCACCTGTCACAGGGTGAGCCCTCGTAAACGGGGACTCATTTTCCCTCTGCCCTTAGGAGCGCGCCACCTTGCCGTAAAACACCGAGGAGTTTAATCATCAAGAAGTGGCGCTCAGAACCCGTCAGCCCAGAGGCACAGACGATGACTTGTCCCCAAGGAGACGATGCTCTGGGAGAAAAGAGAAGAGACTGAGAGGGTGGCCCTCGAGCCAAGGAGACCAGGAGGCTTAGAGAGGCTTAGAACAATTGCTTAAGGATGACAAGTCGACTTCCAGCTGGTTCCAGGGTCTACACTCCAGCCGTGACTGTTCCTGTCATGAGAGAAGCAGGCCGGTCCAAGCAAGGCAGCTCTGAGCTAGCTCAGTTCTGTTTTAAGAAAGAAACAACAACAACAATAAAGAGTGGAGAGAGAGAGAGAGGAGAGAGAAGCTGACTTTTGAATAGCCGGCTTGCCATATTGTCACCATATTGTCCTGGGGATCAAGAGCTCACCTGGCTCTCTCTGAACAGGGAAGAGCCCAGCTGCAGGTCGGGCTCACAGCAAGGACCTTACATAGGAGTGTTCTTCCTTCACGACAGGAAACCAGGTTTGGCCTTGACACCACTCAAGGCGAGTGTTGGGGCTCATGGCAGATGGGACTCAGCAATGACGTCAATGGAAGAGAATCCACAGAGTGGTTAGAAAGTGAGACTGGCAGGGTGCGGTGCACGCCTATAATTCCAGCGGCTCAGGAGGCTGAGGCAGGAGGATTGCAAGTTCGAGGCCAGCTTCAACAACTTAGTGAGGCCCTGAGCAACTCAGTGAGACCCTGTCTCTAAATAAAATAAATATAAAAAGGGCTGGGGATGTGGCTCAGGGGTTAAGTTCCCCTGGGTTCGATCCCCGGTACCAAATATATCAAAACAATAACATAAAACAGGATGTAACAGTAACATTTTTCTTACACAGAAAAGAGAGCGAAGGGGAAGCTGAGGTGTCAACTAAAAAATGCTCAACAAATGGCGGTGCTGCCTTCATCATTCCCAGAACAACGTCCACCGCAAAGCAGGCCGGGCTTGGTTTTGCGATCGTCCCAGGTGAATGCTGGACTTCATGTCATGGGGACCAGCATGGACGGTGGAGGAGACAGAGGACACTAGTAACAGCCGAGGCTCAGGGCTCCATCCCACTCTGCGGGCGGGTCTCCTTTAAAAGCACAAGTCTTGACCGTGTGCGTTGGGGGGTCCCTTATGATACTAATTAGGACATTGGTCTGACAGCCAGACCTTCCTGCAGCAATCTTTTAGGGTCATGATTTGTCCATATCTACCAGAGTATAACACCACATCCTAATTGCTCCAGAAATCTCATCTTTGGTAGCCTAGGCAGAGAAATAAAAGCACCGGTACACAAGGATACGGAGATAAGAACGACAACAACATCAGTAACTGGAAACAAAGTGATTGTCCACTTTCTGGTTGAATACATGGAGGGATTCCAACCAATGGAACATTATGCAGTCCTGAAAAAGACTGAGTGAGCTCTGTAGTTAGTATCTGTGGACCTGGAAGGGTAGCCAGGAGGTATCGGGGGAAAGCAAGTGGTAGAGTAATGTCTATGGTGTGATTCAACTTCTAAAGGCAAAGAATGGCCCTTCCTATGTGTGTGTGTATGTGTGTGTGTGTGTGTTTTGAGGGTCAAGAGGGTGTAAGAGGATACATGCAGCTGTTGACAGAAGCTATTTTGGAGTCAGTGAGGGTGAGGCAGAGAAGAAATAGAGTAGATGTATTGTTACTTCTTTTCCTATTTTTTGGAGGCTTTTACTGGTAAACACATTGCTCTTATAACCCCTGAAAAGGGAACTTAGAACAATCAACGGTCACACATGTAAGAAAATAATGGTGTGGGTCACCTTGCAGTGCAGGAGAGCACCCCACAAAGGAAGGATTTTCTCCTGCTCTAAGTCCAGGAAGGCAGAGGCTTTGTGGGTCTCTGACCAGCACCAAGGGGACCCAGAGTGAATCCTGACAAGGGTGGGAAACAGGAGTAGACGGCATTGAAGCCACCACCTCGGGTGGGTGGCTCTTCAGGGAGCTCAGGGAACCCGACACGAGGTCACAGGTGCGTCTTCCGGTGGTGAGGATGCTCAGTGCCTTCTTGGCTGCAGAGCCTCATCCGTGAACTTCCCGGTCCAATGACATCATCAAGGACTTGCTGAGAACAGAAGTGACAAACTTGTCAATCCCATCGGCAGATGTCACCTCTCCGAGAGAGCCAGTGACTTTGCAGAGGATGTGGGTTAGGATCCCCCAAAGGACCTCCTCACATTAAAACCTGCCAACCTCAACAAGAGGAAATTTTAAATCTGGGTTAAAAAAAAAAAAATCCCAGGAGCAAAAATTTATTGCTCAAAATGGCATTTGGCTAGATGCCTTCGAACGGCTCTTCCCGACTTCTTAAAAAATACATGAGAAAGCCCAGAAAAAGATGGAAACTCAAAGCCTGAAATTTGAAGACTGAAAGACAACTTAATGGCACAATCTTGGAAGAGGCGATACCAATTAAAAAGGCAGTTGGAGACCAAATGAGAAAATAGAGAAGAAAAAATGACAGACTTGGAAGAAAATAAGTGATAAACAATCACACCGCTTAACTCTCTACTAAAACACCGATGCGTTTCTACGAAGTGAATGATTTTCTAGGAAACAAATGACACCTGAAAAGACCTGATATTAACAAATGAGAAAGAAGGTGTCAAAACACTGCTTTCCAAAGGCCCCAGACTCAGAAGGTTCTATACCAAGATTTACCTGCCATTTTAATCTATTTCTGAGTATAGAAAAATCATTGAATCAGATTACTACAACTCCTGTTTCAAAACTAGAGAAGACACACTCATGCAACAGACAAAAACTGCAGGCAAAGTTCATTGAGAAATATATAGAAACATTCCACATTACATTTTAGCAAATCTATTTCAACATAATAAAATAAAATAAGACTCCAAAGGATTTATTATAGGAATGAAAGGTTAGTGGGCTAAGATGAAAGGCATTAATGCAATTTGTCCTATTAATAAAATAAAAAGTGTTAAAAACTTATAATTTCAGCCAGGCATGGTGGCACATGCCTGTAATCCCAGTGGCTCGGGAGGCTGAGGCAGGAGGATGAGCAACTTAGTGAGGCCCTAAGCAACCAAGCAAGACCCTGTTTCTAAATAAGATATGAAAAGGTATAGGATGTGGCTCAGTGGTTAAGTGCCCCTGGGTTCGATCCCTGGTACGAAAAACAAAACAAATTTCAATAGATATCCAAATATATAAACCTCCTTGCCTGATTAGACTTCTTAGGTAGGCATTGGTGGAAACCTTGATATAGTGACAAAGCAAACCTATCTCGACCAATGGCAAATACCCTGCTTGCTTCTTGGTAAAACCCTGCAGGAAATCTTCATTTCAGAGCAGTTACTACAATAAAGATCACTGGGCTTGGTGCAAGTTCTGGGTGTGTCCTTGGAGGTGTAGCCATGATCTGCAGTCACGTTTTGGTAAGTACTGTTCATGGGGAGCCCATTCCAGTTAGGAGTAAGGTGAGGTGCTCCGTGGCCTCTGCCGTTACCTCACACTGCCATCTAAGCCTCAGCCCAAGATAAAAAGAGGAGGGGGAAAGCTTTATCCATTGTTGTAGATTATCTGCATTATACATGTGTGGTGGCGCATGCCTGTAATCCCAGTGACTCTGGAGGCTGAGGCAGGAAGATTGTGAATTCAAAGCCTCAACAACTTAGTGAGGCCCTAAAGCAATTCAGTGAGAACCTATCTCTAAATAAAATATTAAAAAAGGCTGGGGACATGGCTCAGCGTCTCTGGGTTCAATCCCTGGTACCCAAAAGAAGAAGAAGAAGAAGAAAAAGATTATACAATTGGAAAACTAAATGAAATTAATTACAATAGGCACCAGTTTAAAAAAAAAAGCTCAAGCAACTTACAAATAGATAATTACAGATCAATAATAGCTGCTTTTTCTAGAATGGAGAAAGTTTGGAGGGTATAGAGGAAAATGGGGCAGGAGAGGGTGGAGGAAGGAAAGATGGTGGACTGAGACAGATATCATTGCCCTAGGTGGTGGGAATCTACATTGTGTGCAACCATAGAAATGAAAATTGTACCCCATTTGTGTACAATGAATCAAAATGCAGTCTGTAAAAATAAAAAGTAAACAAACAAATAAAAATATATAGGATAGAACATACAAGAAAAAAATAATAGCTTTCTTCTATACCAGTAATAATAACAACATGGAATCTATCTTGGAAAGTAACACTCGTAACATGACTTTCCAAAAATATAAAAAACTACCTGCAGGGCTGGGTGGTAGCTCAGTGGTAGCGTGCTGACCCAGCGTGCGTGAGTCCCTGGGTCACCACATAAAAATAAAATAAAGATACTGTGTTCACCTACGACTAAAAATATTTAAAACAAAACACAACAACAACAAACAATTTTAAAAAAAACTACCTACAAATACTGCTTCAATAATGCACATGCTTGAATAAGGAAAATGTTAACATTTGTCTAAAAGACATAGACTAAAACATTAATAATAATAATAATTAATAATAATACATAGACCCAAACATTAAGTGGAAGATACATTTTTAAATATGGAATCCATGTTTTAATGATGTTGATCATGCCCAAATATATCTATTAGTCAAATCTTTATTGATATCTCACTTTTTCTGGCAAGCTGATAGAACAGTCAGAACATCTGCTGGGAAAATCAGATCATGAGTTGAGATATTGATAAAGAAGTGCTTATAGTATTCAGTCTTGCAAAGCTACATTAATTCAAAAAACAGTATGCTAGAATCTCGGAAATAGAAATATAGATTAAAAAGCACATTAGAAAATTCAGAAGTAGATCTGTGTTATGTGTATATACAGATGTATGTGTTCATATCTATTTTTTGTGAATGTGAATTTAAGAAAAGATAAATTTCATACGGACACGTAGGTTCATAAACAGTTTTAAATCTGTGGGGGCAGTTTTGTGTCTGAGTTCTTGGAATTTTGACCTCTGCCTGTAACAAGCCCAGAAAGTGCCTGGCGGGTGGCATGACAGGCCACGTCTTCAGGGACAGCCTGTGATAAGCCCGTGTGGCTCCTAAACGTTTACCCAGCTCTTAGGTGACACGGCTGCAGGGCCAGAAAGCGGGGCCCGGAGTTCCAGCCTCCGGCGGCACTCCTTCCTCGATGATCGATCTGGAGCTTATCACTCAGTGAATCTGAACCCCAGTTCCTCACTGGGAAATGGGGGTACGGCTCTTGCACCCGGTCTCATTTATAAAGTTCGTGGTGAGAGAGAGAGAGAGAGAAAAAAAAAAAAAAAAAAAAAAAAAAAAAATGAAGCCCTGTTTGAAAGCCTCTGTGACTCCAGAGTGTTGAGACACGGTGACCATCTGGCACCGCCAAGCTCACCCACGGTGGGAGCAGAAGGCCGCCGCTGGGATCCCAGGCTGCCTGGCCGAGCGCGGGGACTCCACGGCCCGTCACCCCTGGGTCTATGGGAAGGCGCTTCGCCTCTGGTTGGTTGTGTTCTTTACCAGCTGTGGTTCCTGGCACAATCTACTTCATATCACTCTACTTTTTTCCGTCGTGATTCAAAAGGTGGTAACATAGTACCTGCCTCCCATGGTCATTATAAGAGCAAGTGAAAAAAAAAAAAAAAAAAAAAAAAAAAAAGAATGCATATTGCTTAGAATCGCTTTGGACCTGTAGCCATCCATCAATGGCACTTCTTTCTGGCTTTCCTACTCCGGGATTGGAACCCATGCCTGAGCCTAAGCCAATCAGCTCCTCGAGAGCCCTTGTCTGCAGTGATTGGCTCAGCGATGGGCATATGACCTAATCCCAGCCAATGAATTGCTTGCTGGGAGAGAAACCCATCCTCACGCTGGATTCAAGCGCGCAGAGTGCAGCGCTGAGAGTCTGTTAGTCCCGGTGCGTCCCTGAGTCTCCCAGCATTGCTTCAAAACAGAGTCAATGCAGGAGGCAAAGGAAACAATGAATTCAATCCCTGCCTTCAGCGCTTCTATACTACTCGGTTATGTGAACCCACGGGTTGTCTTCTGTATTTCCATTCTCAAAACGATTAGAATTTGGTGCAATTCAGAGAATTCTAGGTAACACGGGCGGCATTATGATATCACTATGACCTCGGGCAAAAGGTTCCTGAATTCTCCAGAAGAGATCGGGTCTGGTCTTATTATTAAAAGAAGCTTATTACATTTTTCATCCTCAAACAGTGTGTGGCCACGCAACCATGAAGATGCTCCTTCATCTGCATGATAGGCATTTTAAGGATGAAAATAACAACTGCCCTTTTCCAAATTATGGTTGAGAGCACAGGCTAGAGACGAGTCGAGAGCTTCCAGCCCATGACCTTCAAGCAGCAGCCCCAGGGCTGGAATGGAAATTAGCCAGAAACCATCATTTCAAATTTCGAAAGGTCACCATTTATGAAAGGGTTCCTTAATGTTCACTCAAAACCAGAGGATAAGTCAGAAATAGAAGGCGAGGGGGTTGACAGGATGGTTACACACAACTTGCTTCCCGTGACCCGGTAAACCTTATCCGTGCCCAATTAGACCGCGGTGACCCCCTGATGTCGCACGCGGACTTTTAACATCAGTTAATCTGTCACACGGAATCTCCTCTAATGGCCTTTTCATCCGGTTGTCTCTATTACAATTAGCGAGGGTTGGAATGTGCATGTTGGCGTGTTTTGTGATCAGAAAGCGTAGAAATAATTAGACAAGACGTCCCCTATGAATTCTGCAGCGCAGTACCCAGCGGCGCTCTCCACGGCGCCTCTCGAATGTCACATAGGAAAGTGCAAACTCAACGTGTTCAGAACCTAACTCGCCACCTCTCCATCACTGAGCTGGCTGTCACTGAAGGGAATCCAAAAGCCTTAAGAGTCTTTGACCTCCTGCTCCCTCACCCTTTACATGGAATAATCAGAAAATTCTGTGGGATGCCAGCTTTTGAGTATCTGCCTAAGTGGTGGCTGAGGCTTCTACCGCGTCTGCACCCTCCCTCGTATGGAAATCCATCATTACCGAATTGCTGCATTCCGTTCTCCTAATCCATCTTCCAAGGTTCCTCTTCCCTTCCCCTCTCTGTCCCCCACAGTCCAGCCAGAAGCAGCCTCCAAGATGAAACCTGCTTATGTCAGAATTCTAAACTCCCATTTTAAACCATCCAAAGGATTCCCTTTGTCCCCAAGATAAAGTCTCAATAGAGGTACCTTCCAAGGATCTGCATAGCACCGACCTCTCCAGTGATTTTACCTCTGCCAGTTTCCAAATGTCTGTTTCCAGGTCACATGCTCTTCAGATTTCTAGAGTCTTCTCTCACCAGGGTGATTGCAATAGCCACGATCTGTTACTACACGGCCACTTGGCTCTACTGTAAAAACCCTGACTCAAATCCCATTGCCCTCTGGCTTCCCCTTACCCTTCCAGCGGGTTCTCCGCCTTGGCGCTCTCAACACTGGGGACTTCACAGTCCTCTGTTGTGGGGGCTGTCCTGTGCACTGCCAGGTGTTTAGAGGCATCCCTGACCTCACCCACAGGATCCAGTAGCACTTCCCTCCAAACAGTGACAGCCAAAAATGTCTACAAACATTGCCAAATGTCCCTGTTGAGACTGCCTGGCTTAGTATAAACTCCGGGTGCCTTATGATAATCGTCAAGGTCATTCCTAGGTCACATACTCATCCTGAGAGCCAGGCATGGGTCAGTTCCATTGAAACCACACAGATTGAGAACAAGGTGACATAGAGACTCCCAAAGAAAATCAGAACTCCATTACGAGAAGGAAAAAGGGGAACAGATGAGGGGCTGGCCAGGCAACGAATAAACAGAAGGAAGCATACATGGCTGCAGACCTCAGCCATCTTTTTTTTTTTTTTTTTTTTTGATTTCTCTTTGCTTTCCAGAACCTAGCACTGGACTGGTCAAGAGGAGTGTCTGTTCAAAGACTTTCCAACAGTCCCTTCCATCCCGGAAACTCTGCATCCTCACCGCAGTCTCCATAGTTATAGGGTGAAAGGTGGACACTGTATAAATTCAAGCCACCAAACGCCTGAGGAACTACAGCTTGGTTTTCCTGCACTTAGATCCTGACTCTGCCGAGTTGTGGCTTTGCTTTGTTGGTGTTCGGGAACAAAAGACACAAGATGCTATGCATCCTCAGGCACATCAGACTTTACACCAGCAGGGCTGCATTTTAATCAAAGACACCTCTTCCAGGGGTTGCTGAAGTCTCCCATTGCCTCTTGTGTCCCAGCGACGGCCGAACAATGGCTCTGCTTAGCTGCGACTAAAAGGAACTCAGAAGCAGAGATGGCAGATCTCACCAAGGGACCGTGCTTCATCTCCCACCGGAGAAGAAAAGCAGAACCAGAAGCCAGTGCGATGACAGTGAGGAAATGACTCTTTCAGTTTCTCTCCTGGACCATTTGAAATTTGTCATCAGAATTAAAATGCAGCTGAGTGAAAGGCCCTCAAATTTTGCTTTCGGTCTGGCTTTACACTTAATTATTGAGCTTTTTGTTTTTGTGGCTTGTATCTATTTGGTGTTTCTCGAATTAGAAAGAAGCAAAAACATTTCAATTTTAAATTCATTTCAAAATGATGAGCCATCCGGTTGCACATTACCATAAACAACATATTTTCATGAAAAATAATATTCTTTCCAGAACAACAACAACAAAAAATGAATGAGAAGAGTGGCACTTGTTTTTCCATTCTTTGTGACTCTCTTTAATGTCTGGCTTAATAGATGTCAGAATCTCATTGGCTTCCATATTTGATTGGTGGCCAAAGTTTGTTTGGGCCGAAGTATATGAAGAAAATCTAATCTCACACCATTATGTGGATGCAAAGAGAGGAATATTTGAATAGCCTTCAAAAATATTGGTGGGCATTGTTCTTTGATATTATGCCAAAACTCAACAAGTGGGAGATTCTTAAAAGTTAGTTGCAATGTAGAATCTGAGACCATATTAATTAGCTTTTCCTGTTCTGGCCCATTAAAATCCCTTGTTCTAATCTTGCATCTTGAAGGGATCTCTTGCTTGGCATGTGCATTGGTCATCTGGGAAATATTGATTCACTAACTTATACAGGTCTTCTAAATTTTCCACATTTTACTTACATGATATTAAAAAAAAAAAAGAACATCATATTGACTCATGGGGCCAGATACAAGTTTTCCCAAATTGGAATTTTCACTTGAAACCTTGAATTTTATCCTTGGCAACAAATACTGTCAATTGCTTTCTTTGAAGTGACAGGCTCACTTAGCTCATTTTTTGAAGAAAAAAAAAAAAGTCTGCCAAATACCCAAGTCTGAATAACCATAATTTGCCTGTCAGTCATTCTTTCAAGTAAATATGACGTTTCATAGGAAAAAAAAAAGCAGCGCGTTCAACTCACAACTCAGTCCCTCAAGGGTCTTTGCTAGAGACCATCGGTGCCCTGGACTTTGCATCTGAGTTGCCTTGGGAACGTTTCCTACTGTGTTACACAGGGTATTAAAATGGACTGCTCAAGCCCAGAGATTTAATAAAATTAACACTTTTTCTTTTTTTCTTTTTTTTTTTTTTTTTTTTTTGCTGTTCCACCAGGGATATTTTAAAGTGACACTGGTGTTTTCTGTGACTGGTGATAATTCACACAATGCCTACTGAGTCACTGTCATGACTGGTGCTTAGACTCCATCAGGTGGCCCCAAATGTCAACACAGTGAGAAAAGCAAATAGGAGGTTATTATTACTCTGAAATAGTTTCGATGCTGCCGACTTTCTGAAAGGATCTTGGGAAGCCCCTGCCCCCACCTCTGGCTCCGGTATCAGTCCACACTTGAGAAGGCTGGGCTACAGCTTCAGAACTAAGGACATTGGTTTTCAGATTTACAAGATATGAGTTTGAATCCTGCTGTTTCCACTGACCACCTGTGAGAATTTGGGACTCAGCTGTTACGTAGGACCTAGCTGTTATTTAATTGTTATTGTTGCTGCTGTGATTTAGGAAGGGCTTATGGCCCATCTGGGTGACATTCTAGAACATAGATTCCCTAAGGTTTTGATCACCCTATCAATGGCTATGAAAAGAATCACGACTTGTCACTAAAGACTGTGAGTCTTGTTCCCTGGTAGGGCCTTTATCAGCTGTACCACTGGTTTTGTCTCAGTTGCCTCTGAGGATTGAGAAGATTCTCGGGGATACAACAGAAAGGTCACGATGGCCCAAATGATTCCCTGCTGTTGGCAAAACAGTGTGGATGAGGAGATTCTGTCCAATCTGTGTATCCCAGGAAAATGGTGATAAACAATACCACCTTAGTACTTCTGTGTGACAAGCACTTCTCTAAGTGCTGTCTGAATATTAAGTACCCATAGCAACCTTATGAGTGGGTGCGATGATAATCTCTATTTTATAAATGAGGGAACTGAGACTCAGCTCAAGCAATGTGCTAGAAGTCACACAGTCGTAAGTGGTCGACTTGTCATTTGAGCTCAAGCAACCTGACATGGTGATAGAGCGTGAGTTCTCAACTACTAGACTCTACTGAAGAAGCAGGAAAACGGGAGAGAGGAGTAATTTTTCTAGAAAGATCTTTTTCCCCCCACACAGGGATTTTGTTTTTAAAAACCTAATTCTGCTCTGAAATGACAGTCAATCAGAAACTCCAGGAAAAAAAATGGAAATGGTACTGAGGAGCCCAACTGTGAGGTAAACACACACATGACAAGATTTTGAGCAACTGGTGAACACCATTTGGATATTTTTTTCTTTGAGTGACTCAGAGATTGTGACATGGAAACCACAAAGGAAAAACTACAGAAACCCCCCTCAGCTTTGATCTACATAATCATCTACATGATCTGCATAATGATCTACATAATCATCACACGGTCATTGGTTCTCCCACTTCACACTCCACAGCCCAGACATGGAAGACATTGGCGAAGAATCTTGACAATGAAGAACAGATAGAGCCAACAGACAAGAGCAGAGGCCGATGGGGATGTGCACATTTTCATTCCTTAAAGCGGGAAGCTAAGACATTCTACCCAAGGTGAGTGGGAAAAGAAATGAAGATTTATGTTATTTTTAAAAATTGGAAAGTTAATCGATAGAGAGGGTGGAGTGAGTTAGCTCAGTCCTCCCCTATCCTGACAGGAAGTCAATAGATTATAAATCAAGAAATAGACGAACATATTATTTAGGGATGTGGATATGAACGCCAATAGAACTGAGATGGAAGTGGTTAAAAAATAACTTGTACTGAGAAAGAGGAGGTGGATGACTGTCATCAAAATCCCTTCTATCTGATTTGATTTTTTAAATAGAGTAAATGATTAAGTGTCTTTATAAATTGTAAGATAGATTTTAGAAAACTTTTGAGTAGATTCTGAAGAATTTGAACTCAAAGAGGAAAAACATACCCTCTCTCATCCCTTTGACTTGGTAGAGTAGAAAAATAGGGAAATGATATTTATTAGCTATTTGCCAAACTGGAAATGGCAGTCATTTGGGGGAAGAAGGGGTGGACGAGATTATAGTAAGTGTACAAGGTTAAATTTAGATAGATTTTGTGTTATGTTAAAAATGTGGTTTTGCATGACTTTTATATCTTTAAAATTTTTCATTGTAGAAGGACACAATACCCTTATTTTATCTATTTTCATGCAGTGCCCAGGGCCGAACCCTGTGCCTCACACATGCTAGGATGGTGCGCCACCACTGAGCCACCAGCCCGACCCTCACTTTCATATTTTAAAAGTGTTTTAGTTAAGAAAATACAACAGGAAAAGTACCACGCAAAAATACCACTCAAAAGAACACAAATTGAATAGCCAGGGTAATTCTTTTTAAAGTTCAAAAATAATATGTATAATCAGTCAACATGTCCTGATGGATCTCTTTCCCCTTAGGTTAAGGATAAGAAGCCAGGAGATCTGAATTCACTCATATTCCAACTTCCAGCACCAGAGTACCAGGAAGCCTCTGCGAGTTCCACAAATGTGCTTTGAGCACCTACCAAGGACCAGGCACTTTGGGGATGCATCAGCCCTGAGGGAACGTTTCCATGACAACTCCCAACATCGACTCAGCCAGGGCCTCCTACTCGCTGCTGCAGTAGCTTCACCTGGGTGCGCCATCTTTGCCAGAATCTCCCCTACATGGTTGTTAGCCTACCTACACTGTCTCTCTTATTCTCAGCCAAGTCCTCAGGACCTAACATCGTTTCCAGCACACAGGGGCTGCCGGAGGAGTACTCAGAGAGCAGGGACCCCAGCTGGAGTTCTCACCAAAGGGAGTCCATTCATTTAGCTTGTCTGATTGGGTCTCCAGGCTGATGGGGAGACCTGCATGGGAAGAGATGCCAGCTTGGGCTGAAGAGGAGCAAGAGAATCCGTGAGTTGGGAAGGGGCTGCCCAACATCTAAGAGTTTTTCGACGTTCAGGAAAGTGCTAGAAGTTTCTACATGGATGCCATTTTTTATCACCCCACCACCCCCACCTCCAGGGAGAATACAAACACTGAGAATAATAAGGGGCCATGGACTTGGCTTTAGGGGAAGCAGGGAGACAGTGCTAAGATGCTGTTTCACTGCATCCAAAGCTGAGGACAGGGCAGGACAAAGGATTTTTGTTTTGTTTTGTTTTGTTTTTGTGGTGCACTCTACCAACTGAGCTATATCCCCAGCCCCAGGATAAAGGTTTTAAAAAACAAATAAAAATTAATTATAAAGAGAGAGCTGAAGTTCCTACCCAAGGGAAGAAGGGAGGTCCTAGGACTCGCTTCGGCCGGTGAGGCAGTGGAGAAGACTCAGATGTGGCAAACCCAAGAGCAGGAGTTCAAAAATTCCCCAAAGGCTTCCAATTTACTCAGAGTCAAAGTCAAAGTCCTGACAACTCCCTTCAAGGCCCAGCGTAGTCTGCCCCCCCCCCCCCGCTCCCCCCAGTATCTCAACTGAGCTGCTTCTCTCCTCCCCGTCCCTCTCCTCAGTCACACAGCTTCCCTGAAACCTCAGGTCTTTGCAGCTGCTGTTCCTTCTGCCTTGATACCCTCCCCCCAGGCAGCCACCTGGCTTGGTTAGGCTCACCATAGCTTCCGCCTCACCCCAGCACCTTGGGTTGGGGTAATCTGGAAGAAGTCCATTGTGCTGGGAAATAACTCCTTATTTCTTAAACCAATGAGAGGTCCCTACCGCTGAGCCCCAGGGACTCTAACCGGAAAATGGTCCTCAAGAGATGGGCTAGCCCTGATTTCCTTGGTCCAGACTTATTATTAGATCCCAACCCCTGCCATCCCCCTGCTGCTCAGGAGCTAAATCATCACCCATCACAGAGTGAAAAAGCAAAGAAGAGCAATTATTATGCTGCACGGCAGACCTTTGACTCAGATTAACATCACTGCCTCTTGATTTGATCTTTTTTATTTTTCTCTAAACACCTAGAGCATTTTGATCCCACGCCAGACTCATCTTTGGTGAAAAGTAATATTTTGAAAAAATCAGAATTTCCTTGGTGATGCGTATTTTAAGGCATTTTCAGCTGATAAACAACTAATTGGTTCTGCTGGCCTGGAATTTGCAAAGGGTCAAAATGATTTGTTGTAAATATGCATCTATATTAACTGCCCTCTGCCAAAACCAATTTCCACAGGTGACAGTAGAATTTTGTAATGGATAAGATGATAGAAGATGCCTCAGGAGTTACCCGTGATTTTTTGAATCACTCTCATTTAACAGGTAGATATTATTGTATTCCAGGGCAGCAAAGCACGGTGCCAAACAACATCTGCTACAGAATACAGAGTAGTGGGAATTCCATTTCCTAAACGTCCAGGTAACGAAATATATATAGACTCTCAGGCACAAGGAATAGAAGCAGTCTGCTGGGTTTATACACAATATGTCCACACAACTTGTATTTTCTTTTTCCTTTCCTCAAGTTTGCACCCAGGGTATTGAGGGAATTTGAAGATGCAATGGTTGAACTATTCTGGACCATCTTCAAGGACAAAATGGAAAACAACAGATGACAGCATGGAGATTTTCAAGACTGGAAAGCCAGATTTCCTCAAACTAGAGTCTGCTGAATTATAAAACATCAGGATTGGCATAATGGGAGATGTTATTAATAGGTGGTTTGTAAGCACGAAGGAACAGAACAGCAATCGATAGGGATTATCATGGTTACACTAGGAGAAGCTCAAGGTAATTGAGTTATCTTCCCTCCAGCAACAAAGTAATGTATATTTATTGAGCATCTACTATACAGCCCCAGGCTCTGGTGCTAGGCTGGTAAATCAAATAAAGGCAGTGAATAGAGTTTTGTGATGGTAACAAAATATTTGATGGTGTTAGAACCTGCCTGCCCCAAATTTCATCTATCTGCCTATTTCTGGTCCACTAAAGCCCAAGTTCAATAAGAACCAGGCCTGGTGGTACACGGGCACACTGTCTGGTGCTCTTCAGAGATGATTTGGGCCTCTGAGAGATGTATTGGGAATTTGGCTGCAAATTGCCTGTAGATTTGAGTTGTCCAAACCAGAAGCCAGGAGGTGGAATCCTTGACTTCTGCTTGACTCAGAGTCTAAAGCTCAATGAAGCCAAATAGTGTGCCTGAACCTTCACAGTCTAGCGCTACAGAGGCTAACACTCTCTTTGGCTTCATTATTTCTTCTCCTTGACCTTGACCTTGCTGTGGCAACTGTCGGGGTAATTGTTTTTCACAGTATTTCCCATCATGAAATAGTGACGGATTCCACGCTCTCCTGGACACGAGAGCGAACTGGTAGAAGGAAACCCACCCATCAGGCCTGGGCTCTTAAATCAAGGCGGTGTGGTGTGGTGGTTAGTGCGAGGCTGTGGCTCACATCCCTGTCACTCAGCAGCATGATCTTTTACAAGCTATTCTCTGAGCCTCAGTCGTCTTAGTGGAGAAGAGACCACCAGTGGTAGACAGGGATATGGGAAGCCATAAGGTAATAAAAGACAGCGGCGGGTGAAGTTTGACTCCCAGCTCTGATGGACTGTACGCTTCTCTTTGCAAAATTCGGATAATGGTAAGATCTCTCTCCAGAAGGAGTCGTGGGGATTAAGCAGTATTTGTAGAGTGCTTACTCAGAGCCGTGGCTGACATGCAGTGTGTGTCAGAATCAGTTAAAGAAAGAAACAAATAAAGGCTCAGGGACTGGCCCAGAAATGAATGCTCAATCTGCCACAGTCATTGTGATCTGGCACGTAGAAGGTGTTCATCGAGCGTTAGCGGGTTATTATTTCTACTAGTTCCTTGGTGTCACTCTGGTATGCTCATGGCCTGTCTTCTCGTCCTATAGCTTCCTTGGAAGCAGCCCCCAGGATCCATAACAGCGTCTCTCTGGCTTACCAATTCCAGGAAGAAGGGCAGATTTGCTCTGGAGGTGACTGTCTTACCCAAGCCCACAGGAAGTAGCCACAGGCGAGCCCCTGCCTTGCGGAGGTGTCTCCGAGGCTGGGGAGTTTCTAGACACTGCTGTTCATCTGCAGCATTTGGAAGCAAGCTTCAGTAGACCCTCAAAATGCTCATCAGATGCAGAATTCTCCTCCTCCTTCATCTCTGCTCTTCCTCAATATTTGCTGGCTCTCCTCTGGGAGGGAGTAGATTGCTGTGCTTCCCAGTGACAGCAAGTCCCATTTCCCTCAGGGACCCATGACCAGAGCAGAAGGAAAAAAAACAAAAAACAAAAAACAAAAAACAAAAAAACAAGATGAACCTGTCACTTCATTGAATTGAGCTGGGTGAGGTTGCAAACCTTTCTAATTCGTTGTTACTGCTTTTCCAGCCCACACCCATAACTGGGCTCCCTATGGGGCAGGGATCCACACGGTGACACTCACAGGGCACGTGCATTGGCTATTGGAGGGTCTTAAGGTTTCCTCCTGCTGCTACTTCCTTCCCTGATGTGGCATGTCTGACTCCGGGGCAGGATTTCCTGTCCCATGTTGGCTTCTGCCATCAGCAAAGGCTGCTGGTACTATAGTTGACCCGTAGGAACGTTTTTTTCAAAGATCCTCCTCCCTTTGGGTAGACACAGTTCTGGGCCAAGGGGTGAGTCTGGTGAGTGGAGTATGGGAACTTTCAGCCTCTGCTGGACCCTGAGGCCAGGCAGCTGTGGGTATGGCAGCGTCTTCACAGCATCTTGCAGACCTGGTTAGGGGCAGCCTTCCTGGGGAGACTGACACGAGCTCAAACTCAGCTGTCCATCACTGGATCCAGTCCACTCAGGCCCTCCCCATTCCAAATGGGCTGCCCGCTGGTCTGCCCGCTCTTGTTCCCAGACTCAACTCCCTTGCTGAGGTTGGTACCTGCGTGGAAATGAGTAGTCCTGCCTGAGCCAGCATCCACTGCAGTGAGGAGATACTAGTTTCTCTTTCCCAGGTGTCCTCATTTTGTTATGACTTGGAGCCACAGGTAGAGGAACTCAAAATATTTGGAGAAAGGAAAGTATTGGTATATGAGGCTCATCCGTGATTTCTCTTAGCAAATGGATATTGTCTAAAATGAGTAAGTCAAGAGCTAATGGCCAACGTGTTACTTGGAAGTGTGAAGGAGCCACAAGCCCTAAAAATGAAATGGTTAAAAGCCCTGGCTACTTTTGTTACCCCTTTGGCATGTAAGGAAACTGGGGTTCAGAGGGTAAGGAACTTCCAAGGTCCCACAGTCAAGAAGTGGGAGGATCCAAATGAGACCCCAAGTCCACCTGGCCCCCAAGCCCCTGCTATTATTCTTCAATATTCACTCTGGTCTCTAATAAATTATTAAGGCATATTAACCCTTATGTTGAAACACTGGGTTTTGGCAGGGTCACAAGGATGTGGGAAAAGAAAACCAACTTTGGGGTTTTCTAGGTTTCTCTTTCACCTCAGAAACATTGTTTTCATTGGGGGTACTTCCCTGGGTCATAGTATGATTTTCAAATTGTTGAAAGAAAAAAAGACAATTTCCTAAAATACATAGGGAGCTTATGTCAAATTTTATCCAACTCAACAGTAAGGGAACTAGCAAAAGGACAAAACTGGTTATTTTATTTTTCAGGGAAAATGTTCTCAAATAGGATTGCTAAGTTAGATATAAAACTGATTAATGTTCTGGAAAGCACTAAATCCACAATCTTTGGAGTTATCTCTTCTAATCAACAGAAATCATGTGTCCCTCTACAGAACAAAAACAGTCTATGTGCATTTTCTCAGTTTTCTACTAGAAAATATGCAGCAGTGAGACCTGAATTTATTTAGAAAAAAAAAAAGCAAAGTCAAATGTACTTGTCCCCAGAGACTGAGACAACTTCTCAGGTAAGCTTGTTGTACACAGCTCTGTGAGAATGTTAAAAGAATGTGCCCTCATTTTACCCGATTCCTTGTTTTAATTTTTTTTTTTTTTCTTGACACACACTAGTTACTCACATAAATAAACCACACGGGTCACCCAGCCTTGGGATACAGGTCACCAACCGGCCTTTATTCTAATGCGGAAGACAGATGAAGCCAACAAAGATATTCTTGAGGCATCTACTACCTAAAATGGGTGAGATTATGGAGTCACAGAGTTGAGGCAGAAAAACATAAGGAGGTTCTTTCTACTAGTAATGACACAGCTCCGAGTGCGATTTCAAACTATGTAGCTATCGGTGAGGCACAAGGTTAGCCAACAAGAGCGGAGGGTTTCCCAGGGCGGGGATGGCGCCTGGGGGGTCAGCTCTTCACCCTTCACTTGATGGATTTGAGGGCGCTCCAGGGGGTCCCAGAAGGGGCTAGGTTGGCTGCAACAGTGCTGGGAAGCTGGTGGGGACTTGCTTGTTAGTCATGCTCACATTCTGAACCCTACCTCCTGCCCAGGCCTGACTAAACCCACACCCAACCAGGTCACCCACCCCTATCCTAAGACATCAGTTTGATTTCCTTTTCCATGTGTTTCTTGGGCTTTGTGGGTGACGAGGAAGAGTATTGAAGGGAACAGGGTGAACGGTTCTAGCACATTCTACGCCTGTGGCTAAGGGGAGGTGCGGGACTCAGTCCAGGACTGGAGGAGCAGAAGGGACCACTCCGGGGATGTGCAGCAGTGTCCCCAGCACACTGTAATCCTCATGGAGTTCAGAGTCTACTGGGGGGTGGGGAGAAGGTGCCAATGGCAGCTCACACATCTGAGCCCAGGGCTTGGCACACAGGAAGTAGTCAATAACTGTAATGTCTTCCTCTCACCCTCTTCCTCACCACCTCTCTGCAGCTTCCCTGAAGGCTTCCAAACACATAAATAAAGCTGGAACCCCATCTGGCTGAAGGAGTCAACCATCTGGAGATTAGGAAATATGGGGGAGCTTCTAATGACTGGTTAATTTTTTTCGGTTTTTCAGCCAGATGTTTAGTGTCATCTAGTCCCATCTGTAGCAGAAACAGCAGTTTATTGAACCTCTTTTCCATAAATTTTTAAGTTCCCTGTCCTAAAATCCTAAGTGGGCTTTCTTTTCTTAGTAGTTAACTTCTTTTTTTGACAATGAACTGAATAAGCAATTATGGGCTTGTAAAGAATAATTTGGGGATTAAGATATGAAAATATCAGAAATTTGAATGAAAAAGGGCATTTAGGAAATTTTGGGGGCTTAATACTGGCATCCCATAGGCCAAGTTCAGGAACAATGTAAAAAATTAATACCAGGTTTTTAAAAAGCCAAGCCAGTTGCCTGTATTTTAAAATTCAAGAGATTTTGCATCTGGCTTTTCTTTACTTGGAATTCTGGGCCATGTTTGGTGTACATCTCCCCAGGGTAAAAGTCGAGTGAAGTAATAATTGCTTTTTAGATGGTGCTGTGTCCTTCAGTTTGCCACAGTCTCCACCACTCCCTATTGCCCCCACACTGAGATCAACTTTGTTACCATATATCTTCTCAAATGTATATAAAACCATGCCCCACAGAATTAAAAGGATTGTGAAATGTGTTTCACACTTTCCACTACTTGCCTAGGCCACGTGGACATTTATGTGATTGAGTACTCTCTAATCTTGCCCTAAGTTCTTAGAATTGGGTCAACTGGGTTGCAATGGAGGAAAATGATACACACAATTGAGAGAACTGTAAGTAACATAAATGTGTTTATTACCCAGAGCTTCTAACTACTAGGCCAGTGGTCTTCCCACCCATGAAATACATTGCTTTGATTGTAGTGTGGACTTGGAAAGGTTTTCTTAATGAGAAAGTTCCATACTGAAGGAGTTCTCATTCAAATTCATGGGTCGCCATTGAAAGCGTGCTGCAGGTTAGGGTGGGCACTACTTTGTGACTCGCAAGCTTTTCCTGATAATGAGTCAGTCATTCATTTTGGTGTCTCAGTGTGGGGTGTCTGTACATAGGTTGACTGGTTTTTTTTTGTTTTTTTGTTTTTTTTTTTTTCATTCAAAGTGTGCCCTTTGCTGCCTCTGAGTTTTTGCTTGCTGGTGGCTTCTGCTCTCCTGCCAATGCTGCCCAGGTCGAGAATTCTCGGATTGGGGACTTCTGAATGGAAAAACCCATGTAGCTGGGTATTCTCATGGGCCAATGCTTGCACCAGTAGCAAACTATCCATCAGAACCCGAATTAATGTTCTCTAGCAAATACTCTGAGAAGCAGCCTAGCGTCGATTTTAAATATTGACGGCTGAGTTGAGGTTTGTGACCTTGGGCAAGTTATGTAACTTTTTCTCAGTTTCCTCATCTGTAAAATGAGGTTGATAATAATTGTACCTACATCATTGAGCTCTTCTGAACATGAAAGCATGTTATCAAAAGTTTAAGAAATGTTCAGAATCTTTAAAGTGGTGTTAGCATGGAGTAAGGGCTAAAGGTAAATGACATTCTGATGAGTTACAGGATTGAAAATTGGAAATATCCTCCTCTTACTTGAGTGATGTGATCCTCATTAACCGACAGAGTCATCTCCAAGCCCATTGTCAATACCCAATATGTGTTGGCTTGAGCATCACAATTGCTTGAGAGACTTAGGAAATTCAGATTCTAGTGATACATCACAGACATATAGAAGCAGGAGATTGAATTGTGGGGCCTGATAATTGATGTTTTAAAAACTCATCATGAGTCTCTGATGTCTAGCCAAGTCAAGGAACAATTGATGTTACTTCCTCCTACAGCAATATCATTGATGTTGGGGAACTCATCACTCCCTGGAGATTCCCATTCCACACTGGCTAATGATTTATATTTAGGAAAAGCCTGCCTTCCTTCAGTTCCTATTTCTACCCCCATTGAGACCACATAGAACATTTCAAATCTCTCTTCCAAATGACAGTTTTTCATATATCTGCAGACAACTGTCATGTCCCTCCTGAGCATTTTCTTCTTTTGGACAAAATAGTCACATTGTCTCGTGGCTCTTAAGAATGTATGGAAGAATGGACTCTTCTGATTTGATCTGTAAGAAAACTGAGCTACAAGATCTCCCACCCCAGTTATCCTTGGATAGATAAAGGACCAGAAGATGAAGAGGTTAAGCTCTGGGACAGACAAGAGATACCAAATGGGAGATGTCTGTACATCTCGACCCTCAGCATGGCAATACCCAGGATAGTGCTACCTCCAGCATGAATCTTAGCATGCAGAAACCAGAGGCTCCTGCAAATTCCTTGAACACTTGATGTATTCAGTAGATTAATAAAGAATCCCAGCTTCAAATTTTAGCCAGGCCCGTCTACATGTGGGTGATATGGATGTGCACATAGCTAAATATTTGTTGTGATTCGTTAAGGTTTGTGCATCTTGCTGTACTTAATATTTCAAAAGTATAAAAATGATTTGGCTGGGCCAAATTGTTTGAAGACTGCAATGAATTTTCTCAAAAGAATTCACTTGCCTAAGAACACATCTTCAATTCATCCAATTCCTTCTTGATTCAATTTCTCACTTCTCCCACCAAGCCCACAGAATGCCTGGGTGGAGTTCCAATTCCTTGGGCATATTGTGGGTGTAGAACATGATGTTGGAAAAAAGAGGAAACCATCTCTTGAGAAATTCTGAGCAAGGGTTCAGGAATTTTAGGCCACACATCTGCTCTGACAGATTTTTTTTTTCCATGGGGGAAGCCCAAATTGGTGTTTAATTGTGCATTTCAAAGGTTTAGTTCCAAGAGGCAGAAGGACTATAAATGACTAAAACATGATCTACCTATGTGCCATTTTTTACTTGAGAGGTGCCTCAGATTTTTTACTGTCCTTTCTAGAACTATGTGGGCTTTCAAACATTCACCATATCACAGTATTGCCAAAAAAAAAAAAAAAAAAAAAAAAAAAAAAAAAAACTGATTCCTTATTGCCAACATAGGAAAGGGAATTCATGGAATTTCCCTCGGAAAATGACTTCACCATCCAGATTGTACATGAACACACATTATCACAGATATTAGCATTTTGTCAATGTTAAGGAAAGAATTACCTTACGATTGTCAGTTAGGGCACTGGAAACAGTATAAATGTTGGATAATGCTTATGCAAGACCACCAATTCCAAACTAATCATTGCTCATATTGATGCATTGAGAGTTGGAGAGGGCAAAGGTCTTGGCCAAGGTTACACAGATCATTTGCAGCGTTGCTCAGGTCTTTCAACTTCACGTAGTCCTAGTTGCATTTAAAGTAGCCCCTTCCTACCTGGGCATCCCACCAGTTGCAAATTTGCGTTGGAAACAATTAATTGTAGTAGCGCTACAGTCAGGAGATCAGTTGTTCAGAGTCAGGACATGGGAACAAGGCCAGCAATGATGCAATATTACACTAGTGAGTGATGTCATAGCATGACTTCCTAAGACATTTACATAAATGCAAGTTCTCCAGAAGCTCTGACTATACCAGCCACTGGGAATGCAGGTGTGGAGAGCCAATGTCTAGAAAGGGAGGGGAGTACTTAGGAAATTCATATTTTCTTGCCTATCACTATGACAAGCTTCACTGATTCCTCGGAAGCCTGAAAAAACTGCCTACTGTCCCCTCTAATCCAGTGACTTCTCTCAGGCATCCAGGTTCCACAGAGCTTTGATTTTCTTCTTTAGGTCTCTTTTCTCTCCCCATGATACCCAGGCATTGCCCAGAGATGCCAAGAGTCGATCCTCATGTAGTGAAACAAGTCCAAGAGTGAGATAGGCTACTTGTTCTAAAACAGGTCTGTCTTCTTCATTATAATTTAGACCAAATCCTCTAATCTTTAGAAGGAGAAGTGATGGGCTGCAGTTCTTGGAGAATCAATCTTATGTAAATGCCATGAAATATATTCGTTGGGTTTGGGAATAATTTAGGAATGAAGGCAGATGGATTCAAATCCCAACAATTCCATTTTATTTTGATCCAAAATAATGAAACATGTATAAATAAGGAAGTTTTCTTTAAATGTGTGTAGCAGGTGGAGGTGGGGGTTCACATATGTTACCCTGATACTGGTTGGCAGTGGAAGTTCATGACAATATTTAGTTAGACCCAACTCAGAAGAAACTGAAAAGACTATGTTGAGAAATAAAGAAATAGCTCAGGATGCACCAGGTCAGATCAGGGTCTCTCTCCCTCCTCCCTCACTACCTCCCTCCGGTCTTTGCTCCCTCCTTTCCTCACTCCCCACCACTGAGATGCAATTGAAGCAAATGTAAAGACCCCCTTCTCTAGCCAGAGATGCAAGCAGTTCTCAACATGCCTGGGGATTTTGGATTTCGAGATATCTCAACTGCAGAAGCTGCCTAGAGTGTCACAAAAATCTCATCACATGAAGCTTACACCAAAAACAATCAACAAGATCCAACACTTTCATCCCACACAGCATCAATCTTGCTGCGAACAGTCTGGACACCTGCACATTCTCAACAATAATTCCAACTATTCCTCTTTCCCCACCACTGCCTCCATCTCCCCGAACACCCACCAGAATATTAGAAGCTGGATAATTCAGAGCCATCGAGAGGAATTTGTAAATACCTTCTAAGCAGCAGGTCCTCCACAGCCCAGAATGGGTCATTACTTCTTCATTCTTCCTGCTGGTTTCATTATCACTTGTAGATTTAGTCCTGCACACGCCTCTGGAATATAACCAGTAGTCCGTGCCCACTGCAATGGTCATTAAACTAAAAGCTGCAAAGGCTCCCACAGTGGTGATCAACATCTGGATACCTCTGTCAGACATCCTCATAATTCTTCATGGTACTCTGGACGTCTGGGGGTTGCAGGGGGAGATTCAGTGCCAGAGGAGAAAATCACTCTGCAGCTGTGTAACCTAGGACAGGCTCTTCCAAAAATTCAGACCTCCTTTTGTCAGCATCCACGGGGACTTTAGGAAAGCTAGGATTTCCTGTCTTGAGCTCTCTCCAGTTCCCTGGGTCGTCTATGGCCCTCGGGAGGGTGCTGGCTCCAGGGGGTTGGTCCACATCACTGCTGCCTTCGGAGGGTCCCTGGGTTCCTTTCATTCCTCAGGAGCTTGGTAAGGACGAGGGTTCGTGCAGGGCATGGCTTCAGAGCCTGGAGCTGCCAGCTCGGTTTGAGATGCGCCTGGTTCCTCACAGCCCCAGGAGACTCAAGGCAAAGAAATCCAGAGAGGTCTGTGTGTGCTTGTGCGTGTGTGTGTGTGTGTGTGTGTGTGCGCGCGTGTGCGTGCGTGTGTGTGCGAGCGCGTGTGCTGGGGGTGAGGGCGGATGGCAAAAAATAGCACTGCTGGGAGGCGAGTCGCTGAGAAGAGTGTTCACTGCTTCCCCAGCCTCCCAGGAAAGCTCTCCGCCTGCTCCCGACACCCCCGCTCAAACTGGAGAAAAGGCAGAGTCCTGGGGCAGGGGCCCGGTGGTTTCAAGGGAGGGCAAAGGTCCGTGGTGCTGAAGGGACAGCTCCCCGCCTGTTGCCCAGCCTCCTCCTCCTATCGCCCAGGGCTTAAGGTCCGCGGTGCTGAACGGACAGCTCCCTTCTGCGGCTGCACTCCTGCCTTGCTAGCGCATGGGCTAGGGACCTGGGGTGCTGAAGGGTCGCTCCCCAGCACCATTCCTGGGTCCTTTTCCAGGCCAGCCAGCCGGCTGGGCTCTGTCTAGTCCAGCCCACGCTCCGCGCAAAGTTTCGGGAGCCCAGGGCAGTCAGCGCCCTGGCTTCTAGGCGCTGCAGCACGATCCTCTTCCTCCGCTCCGCGAAGGGTTAAGGAAAGGGGAAGGGGAAAGAAGCCCGCAGCGCACTCTGGCGCTCTCTCCGCGCCCACCCAACGCAGCATTCTCCAATCAACTCCCCTCCCCCCGGGCCCCAGGAGCCAGGCAAGTTTGCTTTTTGCTGCGGGAGGCGCTGGAACCCACTGGGGAGAGAGAAGATCAGAGAGACCTAGCCTTCTTAAAGGGACCGACGGGACTGGGTGACGGTTCTGTGGTTCACTTGGGCCGGCAAAAGTGTTGTCACAGGCGCATCTGTGTATAGTCTGTCTCAATTTGGTTCCCCAGAAAACAAACCAATATGTCTACCCTCCTTTCTCTGGAGCTCTGGTTTACACGGGAGATAACGTGCTCAGATCAGACCACGAACTGTTCATATAAATATGAACATGTATTCCTAAAAGACCAAAGGAACTAAACGTACAAATTCTGTTGTTCACATATCAGGGGATCTGAGATTTTTGGTTCCTGCACAAACCTCTTACACACTTTAACACCTTTACATTTGAGGGGGTCATGAGTCCAAGGTGCCAGAGCCATGGAAAATGTCAGATTCTTTCCAAAGATCCCTGTGATGTTCATTTGTTAACATCCATGTCTAAGGCAGACCACAAAATAGGTGAAGTCAGGTCTGCTTTTCTTGTTAGTCCAAAGCACAAATGCCGTTGCACACCTGAAAGCTCTCTTCCTTGGAAATAGACCATGTTGCAATGGATCAGCACTAAACCAGCTTTTTAATTCCATGTATTTCAGCACATACATGAGCACTCACTGAGTTGACTGAAGACATTCTACAGACTAGCCCTTATAAATTTTTCTTGTGCTAGTATATGACTGATATGGTCAGAGGTTGAGTGTTTGTATTTGAAGCTGCTTGAGTTGTTTCTGCTGTCCCTGATATGTGTCCACAACTAGCTGTCACAGTTAAGTGTTGTTTAACTGGACAAAAATATAATAGGAGATAATCACTGACATGCTACTGCCATGGTGGCATCTCTGGCTGTCTGAGAACTACTATTCAGATGATTGAGTGGCAATCAGGTAGCAGAGGGTTCTCAAAAGCAACTCACAACTTCCCCATGACTTTGCCATTTTTATTTGTGTTAAGGTCATTTGAAGACGTCATTCTTGGTGTTAGATATACACATATGTGCCTGCATTATGTGAATACATAGTTATGGTATGATTTGTATTTGAGTGTTTACCTGTGCTGTGTTCAAGTTTGCTATGAGTGCCTGTGAATTTGTTGCAAAACCCATATGGAAACATATGCAGCAGTGTTGTGGACCATGTGCCCTCGATTGCTCTAAACACGCAGCAGTGGGCATGTGGGATATGCATCCTTGTGTGTAGGTATAGCATTGGTTGGGGTGTGTAGCTTTTTACACTTATGTGCTTGATTTCATATGAATGTGTCATGGTTTATACCACATAAACAAAAGAATCGAAGCATACAACTTAGGACCAGGATCACCTCTAGCCATACCCCAGAATGACTGCAGATAATGGAGTAACATGAAGGAGGCCTCCTGCAAGTAACTTAGCGATTTTTTGTTCCTATAATGAAAATTCTTTTCTCAATCAAATGTCCTGCTTTGATTATTATTAGTTTTTTTTTTTCTTTTTTGAAGGAAAAGGACATGTGCAATAGGGAAGAGAAATTGGTCTTTCCTGAGAGAAGTTATTAAATTAGTGAATTTTCCTTTCCTACTCTCAGAAACTTAAGCAATATGAAATAATTTATAATGACCCAAACAGTCACTCCAAGATGTTTTATTCTTCCATTACTCCAACAGAGGCAAGAAAGGTATTCTCGCAAAGTAGGACCATATTGACAGAAAGTCAAGGCACCTTAGGAAGAGTGTGCCAATCACTCCATTCCCTAGACCCACAGTAATAGAAGAGTAGATCCCTCTCCACCCCTCAGATTGTGCTATAAGCCCAGACATCCAGGGTGTGGTGGCCAGAACCAAGTATCCAGGTAGCTGATGGGAAGCAGGAGCCGGGTAGATGAAGGTAACAGTCATGGTCACAATGTGGAGAAGGGGGACACAAGTTACAAGAATGGAGGTTTATGCTGAGCTTTTGTCTTGGTGAGGCAGGATCATCTCTGTAACTCATGTCCAGAGCTGAAGCTGATCACAGAGTGTGGGAAGTCCTGAACCTGCATATGGAGCAAGTCAGAGCACCTGACTGGAGGGGGAGTGCGGAGGCAGGGAGACCGCCAGTTAGTTCCTGATAATTCCTCCCCACTTACTAGGGGGTGACCTCATCCTTTCATTCAACAGAACGTGTAGGTGTGTACAGGGGTGCGTAGAAATCTGTTTCTAAGCCTGGGTGTGATTCCCCATTCTCACCACAAGAGGGCTCACTCACCAGATCAATCAGGGCCCCCAGAGATTCACAGCACTCAGTCAAAGCCATGGAGCTGGAGTCTTCCTCTGTGTTTGCTGATGACCCTTTCTGATTCTCCTTATCTGGCAGGAGTCTAGCAGGGCAGTCAGACAGTTTGAAACTGATGTGCGATTCTCTTAAGGCTTTTTGTCTTGCATTTGACTCTTAGCTAGTGAGTAGCTGACATAGCGTACCTATTTGTGATTTTTTTCTGTTCATCCTTTTATCGGTTACTCACCTCTGGAAAAGTGAGTTCCCTGTGGAAGTGGTTAATTCCACCTTTATGTATATCTGTAAATCACCAATTAAAAATAAATGAGTGGAAGACCAGTAGAGTAGAGGAAAGGGAATAGAGGGAAGGCGGAGAGGAGGGCGTGGGGGGGGGGCAACCAGGCCAAAAATGGAGTAGATTAAATTCCTTGCATATGTGATTATGTCAAAATGAATCCAACTGTTATGTATAAATATGATGCACTAATAAAAGCACAAAAAAGAGTGTGGTTTTTGTTACTTAAGGAGCACCAACAATTCATTCAATTCGATAATCGCTTCTTGTGTACCTGGTGTAAGACTATCTGCTCAGTACTTTGGAACAAAGTACTCATTTCCCAAGAGGTCAGTGATGGAACCAGGGGTGTGCTAGAGAGCACATCTTGTCTGTGAACTGCAGAAACTCACCGGAACTAGCTTGAGAAAATGGGGGATTTGGTATAAGGCTATGACAATATTTTATGGAACCATGAGGCAAGGCACAATTAGGCCTCCACAAAGAACTAGAACTAGAAAAGAAAAGCCATCAGGAGCTTTGACAGTTGCTCCATTTTTTTCTTCTTTGCCTCTTTTCATATTTTCAGTTGAAAAAAATTGTTTTGCCTTCTCTCCTCTTTGATCTTCAAGATGGGAGCGAGATTTTGAGTTTTCATGTCATTTCTATTCAAGGAACCTAGCCAGACTAAAATGAGAAGTTTTAGTTGCAATTCCAAGTTTCCAGGAGAGACAATCTGATTGGCTGAGCCCGTGTGTGCAGCACTTCCAATCAGCGGTGTGCCAGGAGATGGGGGGCGAACAGCACAACATGGCTACGGGGACCTGTCCCCGGACCAGCCCCCAGGAGTTGGGAAGGGAAGGGAAGATGCAATGTCCTGATATTACAAAGAGACAAACCAAGATATATGTCTCCGGCCGATGAAAGGATGTCTCAAATTTGGGTATTTTATTGAAAGTTACAAAGGTAATCAACAGAACCAAAAATATTCTATGACTCTATTTGGAGAAGAGGAGAGATTGGCATAAGTTATACTTAGGCAAGAATGGGTGATAGATTACTCTTGATTACTCTTGGGGAAAAGGACCAGGATACCTGTTTTTCATTACAGTCCTTTCTATCCCATTTGACTTTTAATCCTGTGCATGTACACTTTGATAAATGTTTCAAGTTAATTAAAAAATAAATGAAAACAGTAAGCAGCCTGCCAACTGTCCATCTCGGAGCCACCTCCTGCTTTATCAATGCAGAAATGCCAGGTGTTTTCTGTGACTCATCCATTTCTTCCCTGGGCCTGGAATGCTCTTCCCTGAGATAGTTTGTTTAATTATTTTTTTTTAATTCGGAATAATTTTAAATTTGCATAAAATGGCTGCCACCAGAAGATAGTCTCACATTTCAATCCCTCATTTCATTCAACTCAAATGTCACCTTCTCAGAGCCTCCTTCTGTAATTGCTGTCTGAAATATCACCCCACTCTTCCCTTTTCCCCCCACTCTGTCTTTCCTCCTGACATTTATCATTTCCTGCCTGTATACTGCGGATATGCGTATGTATATGTAGACATAGGCATATATGTTTTTGTGTTTATTTTCATCTCCCTGGTAGGGACAGGGACTTTTGTCTTGTTCATATCTAAATTACCAAACCCAAGAATAGGGCTCAGGATTTAATAGATATTCAATTAGAATTTGCTTAATCAATTAATTTCACCAATAACGATTGAGTTTCCCACCTGCAACAGGCACTGGCGAGTCAATAATAAGCAAGAGACACAGTGTTCTTGACCACCTGGAACACTCAGTCCAATGGGGAGGACAGAGATCATTGGACCAATAAAACCCCCAGTGCCGTAGGGGCGGCCTGAGCCATCAGTGTTGGTCCCAGGTGCAAAATGACGCTGTCTTGCCAGAAGGCAGAGATGGTTCCAGAAGGCAGAGATGGTTCCAGAAGACAGAGATGGTTCCAGAAGGCAGAGATGGTTCCAGAAGGCAGAGATGGTTCCAGAAGGCAGAGATGACTTCAAGATGCAATTTCTGCTCCAGAGTCTTCCGTGGATCAGGCCAAGTCTCGACTTGAGACCACATCCTGGTTTGACTTTGTTTTCTTCCCCTGTGGTCCTTAAACCACAGCATGCATTAGAATCACCTCAAAGTCATGTCGAATGCCAGGATGCTTGGTTCTACTCCTGGAGTTTCTAAGGAGGGTGGTGCTTAAAAATGTTCATTTCCAGCAAGTTCTCAGCAAGTACTTAAGCTCCTCCGAAAGGAATCACAATTTAAAAAAAAAAAAAAAAATCACTTGTCCTTTCTCATCCTGTATCCCGTATTTCCTTGTTGTTGGTTTTATTTTCCCTGAAGATCACTCCCTCAATAAGTCAGGGTGCATCTGAATCCCTGCCTCAGGCTCTGCTGCTAGAGAATCCTGTGATAGGGGACGTGCAGGTCAAGGACAATTAATGTCTCAGAAGGTCACCAGGAAGGCTTCATAGCAGTCCCATTGACATGGAGTTCTTAACAATGAATACTCTAGTGAAGAGCTGAGGGAACCGTGTTTAAAGCTCTGGTTTGTGGTGAGTTTGGGCAAGGCCAGAGGGTGGTGGGGTTCCTGTGGCAGACTCTCCATGCTCGAAACATTATGTCCAAACAAGATGTTTAGTCAGATCCTCTCGCCTGAAAATATGCCAAGCATATTAGCGTTGGGAAGAAAATACATTACCAAATACTTTTCAATCTTGATACATACCTACTAAGTGAAACTCCTCAAAGATCTCTGAGCCCCACAGGATGCTTGTCTTCTCCAATCCCACCTCAGATGAGCCCAGGGAGAGAGGTGGACAACAAAGAACCTTCCAGAAGCAGATAGAAGGATGATGGAAATTAATGGATAAGGAAGTTCCTGTCTGATAAAAGAACAGGTTTGCTAGCTGGGACACTTCTTCCAATCCCAGGTCAGAAATGTTGTGACTCCTGTTTGGGTGGCTGACTCTCTAGGCCTGCGATGACTGTGTGTCTCTAAATCCAAAAGTTCTCACTGGCTCTCTGGTTCCTTCTGCACTATTGAATAAGGGACATACCGGGAGCAAGCAAGTTGCTTCTCAGTTTAGGCCATAAGAAGATACACCCAAACCAGCTGAAGGGGGCTGCACATCACCCAGAAGTCCTGCATTTTCAATGAGTAAGACTTTGGAGTGGTAGCCTTTGGGAAAAGATTACTGTAGTCTCCATGTAGCAAGACATGGCCAGCAAAAGAGGGGATTGTCGCACAAACCTGTAGTTGCTTAGCCACTTGTCTTTCTTCATTTCTTCTTACTAGTAAAATTCCACTTGAAATTGGGGACATTTTTGTCCAGTTGAAGAAAGTTACATTTTTTCAGTCTTCTTTAGAAAGAAGGATAGACCTGTGATAAAATTTTGATCAATAAAATATAATTAAAATTATTTGTTGTTTGGACAATAATTAAATGGTGGGAACAATCCCAATGATTGTCGAAAAATGAATGGGTAAACATAACGAGGTACATACATGCAATGGCATATTACGCAGCCATGAAAAGTTATGAAGCTCAAATACACGATACCACGTGGATGGACCTTTAAGACATAGTATGCTAAGTGGAAAACGCCAGACACGAAAGATTCCACCCACATGAGGTTCCTAGAACTGGCAAATACATAAAGATGGACAGTGGATTGAAGATTATTGGGGCTGAGAAGAGAGGGTAATGGGAAGCTTCGTTGATGCAAAATTTCCATTAGGTTTATGAAAACATTTCAGAGAAAGTGGCCAACATCCCAAAACATTGTGAATGTCATTCATGCCTCTGAATCACACACTCAAACATGGGAGTGAAATGGCAATTTTTATGTTATATGTATTTGACCACAATAAAGATGTTTTGTGGATCCAGGCATGGTGGAACACACCTGTAATCCCAGTGGCTTGGGAGGCTGAGGAAGGAGGATCGTGAGTTCAAAGCCAGCCTCAGCAACTTGGCATGGCCCTAAGCAACTCAGTGAGACCCTGTCTCTAAATAAAATATAGAAAAGGGCTGGGATGTGGCTCAGTGGTTAAGTGCCCCTGGGTTCAATATGGTACAAAAAAAGTTTCATGGGTATATGTAAAATGTCCTTCGAGGGGGGCTGGAGGTCAGACTTTGTTGCCACACGTGTGATGGCTTTTTCCCTCTGTTTCTTCCTGCCTGGAACCAGGATTCAATGCTGGAGGTTGAAGAGCCACCTTATTCCCATAAGATACCAAGAGCACCTTTAGGGCAGCTGAACATAAAATAGAAGAAGCCCGAGTCCCTCGTAGTATTGTGGATCCACCATCCCAGGCCAGGACTATTTATCTCCAAAATTCTGATTCCATGACAAAAATAGACTCTTTGACTTCTTTCACTCATTTCCAAGTTTAGCAACTGAGCACAATTCTCATTTATATAGAGAAGGTAAAGTGAAATTAGAGTCTACTGGTCATGAAACCTGCAGTCACAGTTGATGGAACGCCAATTCAAGCACATAAAACCAATAAAAGCAATCAATCAGTGTGTCGCTTAGAAGTCCATGCTCAGGCAGGACTGGATCCAGGGCCCTAAACGACAGCTTCTGGGATCTGGCTCTCCGCGCCTCGGCCCTGACTCGCTCAGCACTGGCTCTGCCTTCAGTCTGGCTCTCTTCTCAAGCACCCAGAACTCCTGGCGTGCATTCTCTCAGTGGAGAGCTACCCTAGAAGGAAGAGCTACAGCAAATTTCTTGGAGCTGGTTCTCATTGGTCCATTTGGCTCATACCCACCTGGATGCTGTCATGGCGGGCAGAAAACCATTCATGGACTGTGGATCTGGGTTATCTCTCTGTCTTCAGATACAAAGGGAAGAAGATCAATCTCATCTTAACTCATGTGCACTGAGAGTGGGGTGAAGGAATGATTCTTTAGAGAAAATTGAGGGTGTGGTTACCTGAAAAGGGATAGATAGGTGGTAAGAAGAAAAAAATAGGAGATACTCAACTATTCACTGCAGGTATGTGACTATCACATCATGCAGGGCCTTTTAGCCACGAGAGATCATTCAACAAATTTAGATACATTTATTTGCCAAGCACTGTTGTAGGTACTGAAGCTACAGAAGGGAGTAAGATAAATAGATTCCCTGTCTCTAAAGAACTTACAGTTTTGGTGAAAGAGATAGCAAAAATGTAACTGTTTTAGTCAGTTTTTGCATTACTGTGACCAAAGGACCTGACAAGAATAGCAAAGACGAGGAAAAGTTTGTTTTGGCTCACAGTTTCAGAGGTTCAGTCTGTGGTTGGTTGACTCTGTAGCTCTGGACCCAAGGTAAGGTAGAACATTGTGGGAGAAGAGCATCGTTAAAGAAAATAGTTCAAAAATGGCAACTAGAAAGCAGAGAGAAAGAGGTCTGCTCACCAGGGACAAAATGTAAACTCCAAAGTCTCACCTCAAGTGACCTACTACTCTCTTTAGCCACAACCTACCTACAATTACTACTCAGTGAATCCATCTAAGTGGATTAAACCTCTGATTATGTTATTACTCTCATAATCTAGTCATTTTACTTCTGAACATTCTTGCATTGTCTCACAGATGAGCGTTTGGGGGACAACTCATATCTAAACCATAACAGTAACATAACCAACCAAAGAGCAGTATGATAGTCAGTTTTCTGTAACTATAATAAAATACCCGAGTTATTATAACTTATGAAGAAAAAAGTTTTCTTTTTGGCTCACAGTTTTGGAATTTCCAGTCCATGATTGGTCAGTCTCATTGTTGTGGGTAAAGAAGCACATCACAGCTGCTGTATGTGATGAAACAAAACCGCTCAACTCGTAGCCAGGAAGAAAGAGAGAAAGAGAAAGAGAGAAGGAGAGAGAGTGGGAAGGGACCAGAGTCCCATAATCCCCTCTGGAGGTATGCCCCCAGTGAATTAAGGACCTCCCACTAGATTCTACCATTTTCCAACAGTGGTACCTATAACCAAGCCACATGAGCCCTTGAAGGACATTGAAGATCCAAACTACAGCATACAGCATAAATGCTGTCAAGGAAATGACATTGTAATGTGACATATGATCAGCATTGGCAGCAGAATTCCTTTAGGTAGATGGTCAGGGGGAGCATTCTGGGGAAGTGATTTTCGAGTTGAGAAAAGTCAATCATGGAGGAAGAGTCTACCCAAATAGGATCTGGGGACGCATTCCCATTAGAATGACCATAAGTGTGACTTGTCGAAGGACAGAAAGGATAGTGTGGTAGGCATCCCATACACAAGAAGAAAAATGGTAGGCGATGAAGTCAGGGAGGTAGGCTGGGCCAGATGACATAGACCTAGTTGACCAGTGTAAAAAGATGGAATGTGTGTGTTATTGTTCCCCAGTGTGAAGTCATGGCATGATTTTGAGCAAGGGAATAGCACGATTTGATGTATGGTTTTGGAGAGCCTGATCTAGCCCTGATAATGAACTCTACAAAGGCAAAGAGTGAAGGCCAGGAGACAAGTCAGGAGGCCATGGCATTAACTTGGGTTAGAGATATTAGCATCCTGGACTTTGAGGGGTAAGACACTTCCCTGAGGGCCTTGGAGAACACTGAGAAGTTTTAAGCAGAGAGTGATTCGGTTGTGTTTTTTCAGTACTGTATCAGTGACTTAGGTCTGCTCCATGGGATGGAATGAAATTAGAGACCCAGAAGAAGGCAAGAAAAGAGCAAATCTCTTTGGCTCTGAGTTTCCCCAGGGCAACTGCCGTCCTTCTTTTCTCCAATCCAGGTGTGGCGGGGTGGGAGAGAAGAAATATGGAACTGGCCTTTCTTTAAGACCTGGCTATGGAAACCAGGCTCAGGGTAGAGACTCCCCAAAACTATTCTGGACAAACTTCACTGGGAAAACCAGGAGAAAGAATCTTTGTTCACCTATAATCCATAATGGATTTTGGGAGTAAAGCTCAAATCTATGGGAATACCAAATACCCTGCTTGGTGCATGGCAGAAGGTATTGGTAGAGAGTATGGGGTTGGAGGTAGGGGAACTTGGGTTCAAATCCTAATGACATCACTGCTATGTGACATTGAGAAATTTGCATAACCTATCCGTGCCACTCTTTCCTCAAAAATAAGAATAGGAATAGGACCTATCTCTTTGGTCAATGGATCTTCCTTATTGAATAATGAGGATTCCAAAGGATAATACACATAAGTGCTTAACACAGTGCCTGGCATGTATTAAGTATTCAATAAATGTCAGTGTTGGCTATAAATAAAATCATGATGCCAAAGAAGCTGGCTTCCTTAATGAGATTTGTTTTAATCTGCCACCTTTGGAATAACAAATGGCTGACTCACGTGGTTAATCAGTTTCCTTGAGACTCATGTACTAGGGAAACAAAATGACCCAGAGGTATCAGAAATTCAGAAGTGTCTTTGTTACGAGACGAGATAAACACCTCAATAGGCAACCAAGAGGTTTAAAACCACCTTGGAATCCTTCGTGAAATCAATGAAATAGGATGTAGTTTGGGACTTCTCCTGTTGGCTTATGATGTTGGCCACAGTCTTAAACCTGAAAACAACAAGCACGGAATATTTCCATATCCGGAGCTAAAAAACTGCCAAATGACTCCCCTGGCTTATGATGAGATGGCCAGACAGGTCCTGTCATTGCCCATCTAGACTGTGCAGACTGGAGACTGGGGTTCTATGAGGAGGGACTGGTGCTTTGCCTGTCATACGCAGCCCCACGGTGGAGCCAAGTGAGGAGGAAGTTCAATCTGCTCACTGGAGGGATTAGAGACCTTCCAGAGGGGAAAAGTGAGATCTCCCTCCCTGGCCAGTGCTTGCTGAGCTGTGGAGACCCCAAGCTGGTACCTCGATCCAAGCAGGGGCTCAGAGCAGAGCACCAAGTGGAAGGAATGGGGAGACATTGCTGAGTGTTGTCTGGCACTGGGGACTCATGGGGACACTCAGATAGGGAATGGTAGCTGGATCCCTCTTGGAGAATCCTGATGGCAAGACTGCACCCCACCATTCCAGGGCAGGGAGAAAGGGCATGAGGAAGGCAGCCTCCACGCCCAGGAACTGGGAGGGCAAAGATGCACTGGGTACCATTTGGATGGGCAGGAAAGTAACTGAGCTCAAACCCTCTTCTTATAACCATTGCCCACAAGGAAAATAGCATTTGGATACTGATGATTCAGAGAGCAGCAGAAGCCAAAGAGAACCAACCAAGGCATCATGTAAGTTGCCTCTCACCCTCTGCCACTCCCTACTGCCATCTTGACCCCAGAGGAGTCAGCGAGAGAAGGAGGAGGATATCCCAGACTCCTCCCCAGGTAAGGTCCTGTACTCATGACCAGGCTGGGACTAGATAGAGGGAATGACTTTAAATTAAATGTGAGATTGTAGTTTTGATTTTGACAGCATTGGACTTTCCATATCTTATCATTATGAAAAACTTTCAAACACGTATAAAAATGGCTAGAGAAGTCAAATGAATGAATTCCCTGTGCCCATCGCCAGCTGCAATAGTTCCTGACTTGCAGCCAATCTTGTTCATCTCTACGCCCCATTAACTGGCCCTCCCTGCTGGATTGTTCGGAAGCAAGACCCAGACACATATTGTTTCAGGATTGGGTTTCGAATGCCTGCAAATGAGTCCTAATTATAAAAGTAAGATTCGTAAAATTGAAATTGACCAGGAGACCCTGGGTTTTGCCCATTGCTCATTTTTATAATCTCTGGAACAGAAAGTTCCAGAGGGCAGAGAATTTTTCTATTTCATTCCCTACTTATAATAGTGCATGAGACATGGTTGACACTCGGGAACTATTGGTTGGATGAGTGAATGAAATGTACATATAGTCCGGCTTTCTCTCCACACAGCCTCGAGATGCCCAGATTGAGGTAAAGGATGAAGTCTTTATTGGATCTTACTCAATTGGCTTGCCTCAGTGTTGACCCAAATTTATTGAGCATAATGTCCCACTTGGAAGGACTGACTAGCAAAATTCTCTCTTCTAAAAAAGAGTTTCAAAAGTGACTCCAGATCATGTTACCGAGCTCAGCTTCCCTAAATCTTTTGCACTTTTAGCATTTCCTGGAGAACTTGCAAACTGGTAGCTGGCGGGTTCTTCCCAGTTTGCTGATGTGGCTTCACCCGCCTGGTTTTATAATTTGCACTGAATTGAATTCAACGTGGGTCCATATTCCTGCCAGCAGTTGGTCGGAGGAGTAGCATCTGTCCCCTTCCATGAGGCATGTCTGTTTCGGCTTGCTGTGGCACCCCCACCCCCTGTCCTCCCTACGATCTGTCGCCTGTGCCAGTCCTAAGTCAGCTCCCTGGCTGCAGGGGACCCAGATGTCTCAGGGATGAGACATCTACATACAGAGTCCACCACCTCCCATCAGTCTGTCCCAAGCAGAGCTGATCTCATCCACAAACCACCTGTGCCCACTGCCACACGTCCACTACGTTTTCTGTCTTTCCCATTGCTTTGTATCTTAGATTTTAAAAATTCTTTTGGAATCATTATTTTTTTGGCCATACATGTTTTCTTATGATCAATTTTCTTAAATGTTTTCTAATTTATCAACATGAATTTATGCAGAATATTTTCTCATATTTTAAATTGCTTTATCTGTGATTCTGATTTCTCTCTTAAGGGTGTCTTTCCTCACTTGATTACATTAACTGAAGACTTTTTTCTTTTTTTTTTTTAATTGATCTTCCTAACACCTATCAAGATCCATTTTTGAATTTTGTCTCATCTGCACCATATTCAATATAAACACTCTTAAAATTTTAAATACATGGATGATAGCCTTCCATAATTTCCAGCACAGAAAAAGCTTTACCCTTAGTGTCTCCCATGTGTATACACACACACACACACACACACACATGCATACACATACATACATCTATGCATACACATACACACATATATTCCATATATAATATTATATATTATATGTAGTATATTCTCTTTCATACATATTTATATAATATTAGAGTCTATGTAGTATCTCTCTATACATTTTATATAGTATCTCTATGTATTCTATATACTACATAGACTATTACATATTGCACATAGTATGTTTATGTTATGAATACACTATATATAGTATATTGAAATATATATAAAGGAGACATTAAGGATATATATATTCATATACATTTCATATATATTAATATACTATATGTTCTACACAGTGTATATAGTATATAGAATATATATACAATATATTTATATATACACACAGATATACACATATACATATATATGTACATGTGCCTACATATATGTACAGATGCTCATATGTTCCATATATAATACATAGCATATTATATAGTGTGTAGTATTTTCTTCATATGTATTCTATATAGTATATAGAATATTATATATAATACATAGTATATATTGAATACATATATGAAAGAGACAAGGATATATATATATAATACAGTATCTATGTTATATAGCACATAGAATATTATATATAGTAAGTAGTATGTTAATATTATATATATGAATTATATATTATGTGAGTTCATATTATATATGAATATTATATATGTGAATATACCATATGCTCTACTTAGTATATGTAGTATATAAAGCATATGCAGTATACACACACTCACAACATATATAAAATACACATATGCTTGTGTTCAGTGCCCCACCCTTATCCATGCTGAGGATATGTTCCAAGTCTCCCAGTGCATACCTGAATCCATGGAGAGAACCAAACCCTATACATAGGGTTTTTTCCTAAACATACCTATATATAGTATTTTTTCCATAAAAATACCTATGATGAATTTTGATTTAGAAATCAGACACAGTAAGAGATTAACAATAATAACTGCAACAAAATAGAACAATTATAACAATATGTTATAATAAAAAAAATTCTGTAAACTTGGTCTTTCTCTCTCTCAAAATCCCTCTTTTTTTCTTTTCTTTGTTTTTGCAGGACTAGGGAGGGGACCCAGGCCTCGTGTGCTGAGCCAGGGTTCCACCACTGGTCTACACCCCCAGTTCTTCAAGATACCTTGCTGCCCTGCACTCTGATTCCACACCTGGTCGATCACAGTGACCAGGGCAGTGGGAGGCACGCCAGGGAGCTGGAGGCTGACCTGTGTGGTGCAAGTGCATGTGAACATGATTGTGCGCATCCGGACGTGTGTGTGAGCGTGAGCGTGCGCATCTGCATGTGTGCCCCACTCACAGAACGCACGTGTGCGTGTATTCTGGGTCTTACATGCTTGCATCACATAGGTGCACACTTAGTCCACAGCTTCCTGTGTATTTAAAATGAGGGAATTAGGAGCAAAGAGAAGCAGTTGGGTGTCAGATGCCCTTGATCCAGTGACAAAGTTGCCCAAACTTTGTCTCGTTTATTTATTAGTTTTAATTAACTTTTAAATTACTTTATACTCCTTAATCAATCTGGAATTTACACGGATGTATAATGTGAGATGAGGATTTAATTTTGTTTTATTTATTCCCTCAAATGTTAATCAATGGTCTCAGCTTCATTTACTGTGTCTTTCTTCTCTCTCCATAGACTTGGATGGGCCACTTTTATTACAGAATAAAGTCAGGTACATGAAAGATTGTCTTGGAGCTATCTGTTCTATTCCATCGACTCAGTGGTAATTATTGTAACATAAATCCTATTGATCTATGTTACAACATTTATGTACTGGCTATTTTAATCTTTGAAACATTATAGTCTATTTTAATATCTATTTTAGAGTGTTTCTTAATGATTCTCCAGTTTCAAATCGTTCTTGGCTATTTTGCCCATTCATTCTTCCAGCTGAATTTTAGGGTCACTTTGTCAAATCCTTCTCCTTCCTACCAAAAGGAAACAAATATAGCAAAAATAAGATTAATTGCATGGGGCTTTTTATGAAAATTGCATCAAACCCATATATTTATTTAGAAAGGAATGACATTATTAAATAATCACTCTTTAATTCTATTTATCTGGCCTTATTCCCTTGTTGATCTTTGATTATTGCATCATAGATTTTCTGCACACTTTGTGTTGTATTTCTTCCTAGGTCGGGACTGTTTTCATCCTTGTTTTAGAAACAAAGAAACTGAGTGTCCCCAGGTCCACGCAGCCAGTAAGTGGTGGTGGAATTGAATCCACATCCGTCTGATGGCAGGGCCTGCCCTCTTCATCACTGTTTTGTATTAAACCTTAAGCGAATTTTAGTAATTATTTTCCACATAAAATTTCAATTTCATCACGTGTCCAGTTTGCCAGCAAAGAGTCTTACACTATAATTTCACTTTCCTTTTAACTTCTTGAGTCAGATGTTTAATTATTTCATTTCCTTCTTTCCCTTTTAATGAGTGGAAATCATGATGGCTGTCCCCTCCTTTCCAAGGCCCCACCCAGTCTCCTTTCCTGAATTCAGAACTTGTCATTCGGGCTCTTGTGTGTACTGTCTTGTCAATCTCCTGCTGCTGGACAGAAGGATGCTCACTTCTGGATAGACATTGCTTTGATGAGGCAGAACAGCTCAGATTCTGGATCCTGGAGGTGATAGGCTCAGTCAAATTCAGGAGTTGAGATAGATGTTCCTCTGTTGGCAATGCCTGGAGTCTCCTAGTCCACCCATTCCCATCTTGGTATGGTCCATGGAACAATCAGAAATGACACTTTGTACAAGTTGGCCAGATCATGTCATTACCAGGTTAAAACAAATAAACAAACACAAACCTTTTGAATTTCCCATTTGGCTTAGAATAGACTCAAGTTCTTTACCTTGGTCAATGCTATAGTTTGAATCTGGAACGCCCCCAAAGGCCCATGTGCTGAAGGTCTGGGTGCCAGCCTGCAGTGCTGTTGGGAGGAGGTAGAACTTTTAGGATGTGAAGCCTAGTGGGAGGAAGTTAGGCTACAGGGGTGTGCCCTTGGAGGGGATATTGGAACCCCAACCCTTTCCTGCCTTTTTGTTTGCTTCCTGGCCTCCATGAGGTGAACGGCCTCTACTCTATGCTCCGCCATGATGTATGCTTTGCCATAGACTCAGAAGTAATGGAGTCAACCAACCATGCACTGAAACCTCTGAACCCATGAGCCCAAATAAACCTTCTTCTTTTTATATTGCGTTATTGCAGCCTTGGGGTGATAAGGTCATGACAAGGTCATGAGGGTGGGGACACAATAATGGGACTTATGACCTTAAATGAAGAGGAAGAGAGATAGGAGTTCTCTCTCATTTTGTCATTTGCTTTCTGCTGAGCAATCTGGGAAGAGACTCCGACCCCTTGATTCTGGACTTCCAGATTCCAGAACAGCGAGAAAAAAAAAAAATATTTCTGTTGTTTGGCATGCTATTTTATTACGGTTACATGAGTGAATTAAAACATTTATTTGCTTACTTGTTTGTTTTCTTATCACCTTTGTGCTGTGCTGGACTATTCAAGCAAGAACCCCATCTGGAGTGTTCTTAGGGCCTGGAGTGGTAAGTGGAATATAGACACGCTTCATAAAGACAGCTTCATAAAGACACGCTGGATTAGTGACTTGGTGAAAACCCACCCTTGCTGCATCCTATCTGGCACCAGAAAAAATGGTGAAAACATTTTTGAGGATATTTTGAATCCAAAGGAAATAATGCAGGTAAAGACCAGAGCTCTCTGCATGACTCACACGAAGCTCTCAAGAAGTAGTAGCGTGAATTATCATCTGCATGAAAATCCAAAGTAAAAATGCTGGAGAAGGGCCAGACCAAGTTTTGTAGGAATGAAGTCTCTTTACTTTGGAGTCTGATCACACGAGTCGAGGAGTTCATTTTTAATTTATTTTTTGGCATGTGCCAGAGCCCAAGGATTGATCATTTGTTACAGAACTATTTATCCTAACTGTTCCTAATGGCAATCAGTTATTATTATCCCTCACAGTTCTGGGAATCGACTGGGATCAGTTATGGGGTTCTTGCTCTAAGATCCCCTTGCCACCCCAGGTTTCAGTTGGATGAGAGCTGGGACAAGAGTCATCTCGAAGGCTTCCCTGCTCACCTGTCTCAGGGTTGATGCTGACTGTGGGTTGGGACTTCAGCAGGGGTGATCAGAGGGAGCACCCACCCACGGCCTCCCTGTGCTGCGGGCTTCCTTTGCGTCAGGGTCTTGAGCACAGCAAGACCCGGAGCCAGGCAGGAGAGCTCCAAGCTTTCCTAATCCAGCCTCACCATTGCAAGGTGTTTCTTCTGCCACGTTCTATTTATGAGAAGCCAGCCCATTTTCAAGGGGAACTCGTCTCTCCCTTTTGATGGGAGGGGCATCAAAGGATTTGTGGAATACTGTCGTTATATACCACTATTCCAGTTGAGAGGAGGAAATGACGCCTGGACCAGATGCTTCTTTAATAATTATCAATGGTAAATACAATTGTCAAACAGCCCAGGACATTCACGTCGTCTTAGTAATGCTCTCTCTCCTGATGAGCATTATCGTGTGGCGAGGGGCTTGTAGTTCTGGATCTACACTGAGCTAGGTTTGGGGCTGCCTCTGCCGCCTGTTAGCTTGTGACTAAGTTCTTAACCTCTTGGAACTTTCTTTTTCTCTCTAGAGTGGATCTGATCAAATTAGAAGACGCGGAGCACCCCAGCATGTGAGAAGCCTTCGTACAAAGAGGTGATCAGCGTCCGCCCCGACGGCTCCCCAGAGTTCTTTACTGACGCGGTTTCTCCAGTCAGACACGAGGCAGGTCCCTTTCAGACAGGGAGGGTAGCTTGTCCTCCCGGGGTCACTTGTGGGCCTTGACTTCCCCTGTCCTCAGAGTGCATTCCGCTTTCAGATGAGCCCTCCTGAGGCTGGGTTCCAGGCTGCCGGGGTGGGTGGACATGGCAACAGCCCCATCGCAGCCGGCGCGTGGCCAGAGGCTCAGATCTGCCAGTGTGGGCGCAAACACTTTCTCCCCAGAAAAGCTGCTCGAAGGCATAGACTAGGAGAAGAGGAGATTAAAAATAAAGAGTGGTCATGTTCCGTTTGGAAATGAAAAGGAGAGGCATGGACTCAGAGGCCCTTTCATCCTCTCGCTTTGGGAGGGGGAGGGGGTCAGGATAGGAGAAAGGACATCATGGGACTTCCTTTCTCTAGAACTCTCATTCACAGGGACACTCAGGATTGGGCAGCTGCCCCTCATGGCTCACGGCCTGGGTCTCACCTGAAACACCAGCAGGTCCATTTTCTGCAGGATTTGTGAGCTAGCAGCCCTCAGGATGGCTTCGTTGGTTGCTCGTAGGGATTTTTGACTTTGCAAGTCAGAGCCGGGCATCTGCTCTCCGGCTGTCCCCTCCAGCACTGCTTATCACCTGTGTCCAGCCTGCTTTCATTGTCTACATCAAATATTTTCTTGGCTTCAACAGACATTCAAGTTTGGTTTGCCTCCTACTCACTTATAATTTATTTATTTATTTATTTTGCTCTCACAGTGCCAATGTAACTTGCAGGTATGGAGCGCACACCGTGGGATTATTCATCAGCTCTCACCTCTGTTATGGTCCTGGGAACCCTGTAAGAGAGACGTCTCTTCTCCATACAGAAGGCAACCGAGGGCTGGACACCCTGGGTTTGATCCCCAGCACCGCAAAAAAAAAAAAAAAAAAAAAAAAAAATCACAGAAGGCAACCGAAGCATGCAGGAGCTAACCCATCTACCCAAGATGGCTCTGTTTGTAAAAAAAAAAAAAAAAAAAGGCAGAGTTGCTTTTTAAATCTTGGTACTAGGAGTGAGATGATGTTCAGTTGCTAATGATGGAAAAATGCACTTCAATCTGTTTTAATTCAAGGAAAAAAAAGAAAAATGGTTAATTGGTTCAAAGAGCTGTGAAGTCCAGGGACTCTTGGGTCCAGAGGCTCAGACCCAGATCTCAGCTCTGGTTTTCTCTGGGTGGCACCCTTTTCCAGACCAAATCTGTCCTTGTGTTGAAAAGTGGCCCTCAGGGTCTCCTAGTTAACAACCTACCCTCTCACCGCCAATGACAGTTGAAAAGAGAAAACTCCTCTCCCCAATAGTAGTTCTAAAAAAAATGCTTAAATGTCCAGGGCACAATGACTCTGGCAAGAATCCCATCCCATAATCACCTCAGAACCAATCCTTATGGCTGGAAGACAAACCTATCATAGCTTCAGGCTGTAAGTCCTGAGCAGGGCTAACCCAACTTGAACCATCGTTACTGAGGATAAAAATGGATAGTATCAACAAGAAATATTTGTGTGATCTTCCCAGAGGGGTAACATTCACTATTTATACCAGCAAAAAATTTATTGCTTGCTTTGGTTTCAATGTGTCTTATATAAGCCCCAAATTTACATGTTGATGGTATTTAAGGGGTGGGGCCTTTAGGACATCATTAGAATTAGATAAGGTCATGGGGGGATGCTTCATGGTGGAATTAGTGGATTTATATGAAGAAGAAGGGAAACTCAATCTAGCATGCTTATTCTTTCTTGCTCTGTGATGCCCTCTGCCATTTATGATGCATTAAGAAGGCCCTCACCAGAAGCCAGAACCATGTACCTGAACTTTCTAACCTCCAAAGTTGTGAGCCAAATAAACTTCTATTCTTTATAAATTAGCTGATCTTGGGCATTTTGTTATGGCAGCAGAAAATGGACTAAACATTGCCTTTCCTATAGGCTTCAGAGGTCCCAAGCACCTTCTGTTAATTCTGAATAGTTAAACACATCATGAATTAAATAGGATCGACCCTAGAACCTTAGCATCCCAAGGGAGCTGACCCTACATGCTGCTCTTTCAGAAGACATCTGTCATTATTATCATCCCAGAGCCCAGCCCATTCCCCCTTCTTTGAAGTATATTGTTTGCCTCTGGAAAATCAGCCATGCTCCATGTGATTCAAAGTGATTGTCTCTTACCTTCGCCCTACTCCGGAGATGAGCATGTGGCCCAAGTTTGGCAAGTCTGCTATTTATCCCCTGCCTTAAGACAATTAAGTTAGAGAGATGGATATTCAAGCTGAGGCAATAAAACTCAATCGTAAAATTCTCACTGGTACTATTGGGAAAAAATACTCCTTCTACTGGTATTGCTAAGCCCTGGGGTTAGTGGCTGGAGCTTCCAAAGACCACCAAGGAAGTGAAGTCATGGAGAAGACTAGGTGACGGTGGAGAGGGACAGTTTTCTGATACTTATGGGTGTCTGGATCTTTTGTACTTGAAGTCAGACCCCCAGGACCTTTTAATCACCTAAAGAAATATATAGTTTTTCTTTCAATGGATCCCAATTTGAGGTGGATTTTGCCACCTATTACCCTAAGGAAGGCCACCGTTTGCACTTAATTCGAGACAGGTTTTGGGTTACAGGAGGGACCAAGGCAGAAGGACACACCCTGCATTTAGCCAGGGGTGGGACAGGGGACTAGGTCCTCTCACTTTGGGGTGCAGGATGGTTGAAGCCTGGAGCCTCTGGGGTGTCCTAGAGACGCCCTGGTGAAGCTCTATTCTAAACCCTGGTCACTATAGTTATGTGGACTTCTCTTTGGACACGTCCAGGAAGTTTACTTGAGGTCTGTGCCTCAGTCAGTTTTTCGTCACTGTGACCAAAATATCTGACAAGAACAACTTAGAGGAGGAAGAGTTTATTTTGGCTTCATGGTTTTAGAGGTCTCAGTCCACAATTTTCCCATTCCACCATCCTGGGTCCCTTCATGGCAGAAGGGAGTGGCAGAAGAAAACTGCTCAGTTCATGGCAGCAGGGAAGCAGAAAGAGAGAGGAAGGGACCAGGGACAGATCTGGTCCAAGTCCATGCCTTCAGTTACCTACTTCCTTCAGCTATGTCCTACCTGAGGAGCTTGCCTACAGTCACCACCCAGGAGCCCATTCAACTATCAGTGGATTGATCCAACAAAATGGATTAATCCAGGGATGAGGTCATAGCCCTCATCAGTGCCTAAAACTCCAATCTCTGAACCTTGCTGTTTGATGAACATGCTTTCAAAATAAGAGCTTTGGAGGAACATTCCAGATCCCAACCATAACAATCTGAGTCACAATTAGTCTCTAATCACTTTGATTTGATCTTCCTTAGCAGAAACTGTTCAGGAAGATACAAGCTCCAAAAAGTTTTAATAAAAGAAACAAGCACACAAGTTTTAGGGTCAGACAGACCTGCCTTCAAACCTTGGCATGGCCCTTTATCAGGTGTATGATCTTTGTCAAGTTACCTGGCACCTGTAAGATGTGTCTTTCTCATCTGTAAAGTTGGTTTCATAAAAACTTCCACCTCCTAGAGTTATGGAAGGCTAAAGTGAACTCCACCCCGGTAGGAATCTAGTAACAACTCAATAAAAGCTAGCAACTGTCATTATTATAAAACAAACAGCGTCTCCCTCAAAATGTTCAGTGTTGTCTCTAACTTAATTAAAAACCTCTCCCTGGGTTGTGTTTTCTCTTGCTCAGGGTGTTCTGGCAGCGGACATAGCCTCAGGTAATGGATGTTCTCAACTGATTTACGAACACAGTGGAGAGAAGACATGCATCCAGGAACTGGCCTGCTTGGACTCAAACCCTGCCCTGTTCGAGCCCAAGCGGACTTGGACTAATGCCTCCGCTCTTCTCACTCAGTGTCCACATAAAGTGGGACGATAGAAAGAGCGTGTGCCTCAGAGAGATTCGACACGTTAGTGTTTCCTTTGGTAAGGAGTGCTCAGCACAGTGAAGGCACAGGGCCCTAGGTAGCCACTACCTGGGCTTCGTACCGGCCGCATGGACACCCATACATGTTCAGTGGCCCGACGCTGACTTTGGGTGGGCAGTCGCTCTCTCTGTGTGGTGGGGCTTTGCTGAGCGGTGACAACTTGTGTTCTGGGAAGAGCCTGCTTATCCCAGGACCACCCCGCAATGCACGGCCTTCCTAATAGACACGTTGGGGCGACTCTGGTCATGCCAACATAGGCATGTGTGTGTGGAAAGTTGATTAATCCTAAACTTTTTAAATGAAACTTGCATTCAAAGTCTGACTCCACCAAATTAGTTAAGTAACTCCAGCAAGTTACTTAATATCCCTGAGCTTGTAGTTTCCCCAACTGCAAAATGGCAAAGGAAATTGTACCTACCTCACGGGTTGTTGTGAGGATTGATACGGTAAAACCCTAAGTGTGGGGCTTGACAGATCTAAGTGCTAAATTAATCTATTGTAAATGACGATGTTCAGTGAATACGAATGGAAGGCCCCCAAAATATCCTTAGAATTTACTTAAAAGGATTGAAAATGAATGCCCATTGATCTTGCGTGCTGGAGATTTCAGGCTTGTGGCCTACCTAACAGCTATGCCCAGCCTAAAATTAAAAAAAAAAAAAAAAATAGAATTAATGCCCTATATTTTAAAATCAGGACATTTCACATAAAAATCTGGCTTCCCTGTGTCTCTCGTGGATTGAGAAAAGATGGCGTTGCTGGGCTACATCCTGGGCAGGCTGTCACTTGCAGCGGATACTGCACTTTAAACAAGACAAGTACTCTTCAGTCCAAGAACTCTTGGGTCACAGTACTCTAATTTTTTCCCTCCTCAAATGCTTCATGGATTTGCCTTAACGGCCTGGATTGTCAATAAAAATAAGAACAGACAGGTACACAAAACATGCTACGTTCCAGGCACTGTCTCCATCAATCTCCACAACGATCCTAAAGTAGTCCTATTTTAAGGATGCGAAGACATGGAAGGTTTCGAGTTCTTTCCCAAGGTTATGTAGCTGGTATGTGGCAGAGCTGGGAATTCCATCACTGTGGCTCCAAAGTCCAGGTTATCCCTTCCACACTAAAGTCTGGAGGAACATTCCTACCTAGGTGAAATTGGTTCTGACCTGGGTAGGATTCTGTGCAGTTGTATTAGGAAATGGGAACGTGGTCCATCCTCAGTTCTCATTGTCACGTTGGCAGAGAGGGCTTAGGGGTGGATACCTGAGACCCCAATTTAGAGACCTAGCTGCCTAATTTCTCCATTGCCTTCGGCATCCCCAGACTATCTCTGATGCCCAGGGACAATGTTACTCCTGCTGGGAGCCATTGAATTTGGAGTGAGAGTCTGTGCTCCCAGTGGGACCCAGAATTTGGTACCATCTGCTTCTCCTTGTCAATCCCAGCACATCCTTCCTCACCCTCAGTTATCTTCACGTTTCAATCATGCTGAGAATCGAATCAAAGTGACACATCATTATACTGAAGGTGTTATGCATTATATGTGTGCGTGTGTATGCTTGTGTATGTGTATATATGGAGACATATACTTACACACACATATACAGACCTGTGCATATCCTGTGTCCCTTCTTGATAAACAAGAAGACTCTCACCATGGTCAGGAGATTCCAGGAAGCCCCCAGCCCCAGAATCTTTATCCTTTCTTAAGAAATTCCTTCATTTTTGACCCAGCTCTTCTAGCAAGATCTTGTCAAACTTCCCTTCCTGAAGTCTGTATTCTAGAAACAAGACATCTTATTTTCCTTTTCCAGTTATAAAATTATATGATAATATTTGACGATGTTGTTTCAAAAATACAACTCACCCCCTATTTTCAAACCCCGGAGAATCGCTGATCTATGAGCGATTCCTGAGGATTTTTTTAAGAGAACGTCTTTACCCAAATGGTGAGGTTTTGAGACGATGCCTGACGATTTGCTATCAAATGCTTAACATTTGAAAATAAATTCACAAAACACAGAAGAGGAACAGATGGTCTGTGAGTTTTGTCCATTCTCTGTAGCTTTCCACCACTCGGTAGCATCAGACAGAAAGGAGCTGGCGCCAACCTCAGGTGGGTGTATGGGGGGGAGCCAGCTGTCCCCAGGCCTGAACTGTACAAAGCAACGCTGTCTTCAGGAGCCTCCTAGGAGGACTGTACCCACAGAGATGGGAGTCTTTGCACCATCTCGGAAGGGTACCTGTGTCCCCTGGCTGTCAGAGTGGCCCCGTAGGTTTCTTGTCATCTCTTTTCCTGGGACAACTGGGGGTGAGGTTCTATCTCCAACTGCATTTTCCTGGTGGCACCCCTTGTCTTCGGGTTTGGGAACCCCAGCTTGGCCCATTGAATGGCAGCTGGATGAGACCCTAGGCAAACAATCTGTTTGATGCTGGCCAGTCATGTTAGTTTCCCAGGGCTGCTGGAACAAATCCTCAAGAGCTGGGTGGCTTGAAACAGAAGCAATGTCTTCTCTCTGGAGGGCAAAAGTCTACAGTTGAGGTGTCTGCAGAGTTTTGCTCTCTGGAGACTCTAGGGGAGACTCCTTCCTGCCTCTCCAGCCTCTGGCAGAGGTCCTATTCCTTGGCTTGCGACCACATCTCTCTCTGCCTCATCTTGCGGTCACCTCCTCTGATAAGGACACTTGTAATGGCATTTAAAACCCTTCCTGATAACTCAGGGTCATCTCTTCCTCTCAGAATCTTCAATTTAATCACTTCTGCAAAGATCCCTTTTCCAAAGAAGGCAGCAGTTACACATTCCAGGGTGAAGGTGTGGTATCAGTGGGTGAGGATCCCCGAACAGTCCAGGTGTGAAGTTCAGGTCTCCAGGGTGGTGCCACTGGACACTTTGGAACCTTAGGATGTGGGGCCAGGTAGGAGGCCTGCAGGTCACTGGGGGTGTGCCCTTTAAGGACGCTGGGGGACCCGGCCCCTTTCCATTCTCCTCTCTGCTTCTTGGCTCATGCTGTGGGCAGTTTTGCTCTGCCAACACCCCCTGACACGGCCATCTAACACCCTGACCAGGGGTCCCAGGCAACATCTTGGACTTGAACTTCCAAAACCATGAGCTAAATCAATCTCTGATAGGTTAGTGACCGGGTGATGGAAGGCTTCAGGAAGCCACCACCTGCCCACGGTCAGGTCTTTCTCACCACGGCTGAAGCCCTGCTCTTGGCTGCCTTTCCTCCCTGCCCGTTTTAGCCTCTGGTTTCTTTTGGAACTTCTGGAAGGGAGTCTGTTCCCTGGCTGTGTCCACTGTCCAGAGGCTGAGGGACAGAAGGTGAAGGGTGCCTCTGAGCCAAGCAAGGCAGGTCACACAGATCCCAAAGGCCCCGAGAGACACCGAAGCCAACGTGTCTGAAAGAGCACCTGACTTGGGTCAGTGGAACCAGTTGGTCAGGTGTCATCTGAATCGTCCCCTCCCTCCTCTGTAAAGCCTTTTCCCTATGGTCTCCCTAGGGACAGCTGTGGTCAAGGTAAGCCCCCTCCACCCCCTCTGCTCTAGGACAGTAGCCCACAATGCTCTTCCCGCTCCTGCTCTTACCCCCACCACTGTGTCCTCTAAGGTAGTTGGCATCTTGGCAATTCTCTGCTTCAAGTCTCTGTGGGGAGGCAGGATAAAGGCCCTCCCGAGATGTCCCTGTCCCAATCCCTGAAACCTGTGACTTTGTCATCTTACTTGCAAAAGGGGTTTTGCAGATATGTTAAGGATCTGAGATGGGAGGATTATCCTGGGTTATCTGCATGGGCCCACTAATTGCAAAGGACACAGGAGCATCACAGACAGAAAGGAGCTGGGGCATAGAAGCCGAACGGTGCCTCTGAGCCAAGGAAGGCAGGCAGCCTCTGGATGGTGGACACAGCCAGGGAACAGACTCCCCTCCAGAAGTTCCAGAAGAAACCAGATCTGCCAACACTTTAACTTCAGTCTGGTGGGACTGAGTTTTAGACTTCTGAATTTCCCAGAATGATAAGATAATAAAGTTTTATTGTTTTGAGTCAAGAAATTTGGGATACTTTGTTATAGCAACAAGAAACTCATACCGTCTCCAGGGATTCTCATTGAATGTAAAGCTGAACTCCTCACCGAGGCTGCACATGTTCTCATGATCAGGCACCTGCTCTCATGATCAGGCACCTGCCTCCTCTTGGGCCTCATCTCCTACTTTGCCAGGACTTACTTTCTTCAGCCACACAGTACTTCTTTCTGCTTCCCAATAGGTGAAGCACCAGGTCTGGTCCTTGCTGTTCCCTTAGTCGGGAATGTTTTCCTCTGGTTCCTTATTATTGAGCTCAAACTATCACCTTGTCAAGAAGGTCCTTCCCTGACCATTTGAGTTAAATAGCCAACAGCCTGGCCATTCCCACGCTGCCAGGGTCCTATCACCACCCTGTTTTGTTATCTTCCTACCGTGGATTGCTATATGCAATCATATCATTCACCACCCTTAAGCACCCCTTCTAGAACATCAGCTGCATGGGAAGAAGGCCCATGATTTGTCACCTCCCTAGAACAGTCACTGGTCCTCAAGAGATTGGTTGAATGAAAGAATGAAATATGCTTTCCACGTCTAATGGATTTTTGCTGTGGTCATGGGCTTCCTGAAGTCTCTTGCGCCTTGTAGTAATAGAACAGGGAGGACATCACCCCCGAGCGCAGGTTAGAGCCATGAGAAGATAGAGGGTGAGATCCAGAAGTCTTTTCTCCTTGTTCTGCTCTTCAGAATTTCCTCCCCTTTAACATAATGCTCAAACATTTCCTCTCTGCTCATCCGTTCTGTAAATCCTTTGCTGGGCTCTTTCCATTCACAACCAGTAGAATTTCCTGAGGATGATCTTGAGGTCAAATAATCTCAGAGGTTCTTCAGTTAAAGTTCCCTTTTGATTTGCTGCTTTTCCATGAGGCAAGCTGATGGTGCTCATATTTTGGGGATTCCAGGGAATTCCTTTGTATTCAAAATAAGGAATCTGAAATCTTATGGGTTTAAGGAAACACTCGCTTCTGTTCTCTTCATGAGGGGCCCAAAGATCTTCTTCATCTGGATGAATTGTGTCCATCTGCCCATCCACATCAACTTAGAAACTCTCTGAACAAGAGGATCATGGTTTCCTCTCCCCATTTGTACTCCCCCTTTACACAGGAGAGTTGATCTAGCTCATCCAGACTGAGCACACCAGTCCCCATTGCGGGCTCTCCCTGACCTCACCCCTCCTTCCCTTCCAGGGCCAGTGACTTTCCCATGGGCTTCCAACACAGGCATTCACAAGCCATAAATGAAGTAGGCAACCCTCCCTCCAAAAACAAAAAAATTGAGCACACCCATTGGACGGGATGCCACAGTGCTAAGATACCCCTGCCCTTGATCCTGGCCATATTACAAGCAAGGCAGCTTCTGTATGGCTCCTACTGATCTCTGCTTTGCCCATCTATGCCCTTGGGTAACTCCTTACCCTGGAGTGTGTAATTTGCTGGTAATAAATAGTATACAGAGGAAATGAGATACTGTCCCTCTGTGATTAGGTTACAGAAGAATGGACTGTCCCTCTTATTGGGAGACATTACGTTGCCTTCTTGCCTTGTACATTTTGATGAAGTAAGCTTCTTGTTCTGGTTTGAATCTGCTCCCCAAAAGTTCACGTTGGAAATTTAATCCCCGGATTCACATGATAATGGTATTTGGAGGAAGATTTTGGGAGGGAATTAGACTTAGATGAAGGCAGGTTCCCCAGGACGACATTCATGTCTTTATAAGAAGAGGAAGAGAATTCCAGGCTAGCATGCTTGCTTTGTCGCCACCATGTTATGAAGCAGCGAGAAGACCCTCCTCAGATACCCAGCAGATACAGTTGTCATGTTCTTAGGCTTCCCAACCTCCAGAACTGTAAGTTAAATAAACTTCTATTGCTCATAAATTACCCAGTCTCAGGTATTTTGTTAAAGTAACAGCAAATAGATTAAGACACTACAATTTTGTAAGGCTCACATGGCAAAGAACTGAGAGTATCCTCCTGCTAAAACCCAGTGAAGAATTGCAACCTCAACCTAATAACCCACAAGGAACTAAGCCCAACCACATGAGTAGCTTATAAGTGGATTCTCTGGTAGTGGCACCTTCAGATGAGACTACAACTCCAGCCACTACCTTGACTGTGGCCTATGAGAAATGGAAGCAGAGGACCTAGCTAAGCCCTGCTCAGCCTCCCAACACACTGAAACTAAGATAATGGATGAGTATTGCTTTAAGCTGCTAAGTGTTGAGGTCATTTGTTAACAGCCATAGATGAGAAGACGCATGTATCTAGGACTTCCTATAAAAGCCAGCCCACATTAGGGTTAAGATCCCATATTGAATAAGTAGCCATATCTTCAAATAGTAATAAATTGCACCTGCTGGGCATTGTCCCCTAGGCATGTATGCCTCTTGGACCTTATAAGGGAAATTGCTGGGTAAAAGCAGAACGGAACATCCTTGCATCTCTTTTCTAAAAGTCATTTTGATCTCACCCTGACATGTGGCCTAATTTGAGCAGGCCATCTGTCAGAGAGACCAGAACTGATGAGACAAACATCCACAATGGACTGAGAGTGGTTCACTCTATGGGCCAGGCCTTGAGCTCAAGCCTTTGTTTCTGGAAATCAGGATTCTTTGGGAACCAGCCTTGCTTGCCTTTAGGAAGTGATGAGCAGCAGAATTCATGTGGGTCACAGCTTTCTCACATCAAAACAAAACAAAAAAAATAGCGGATCTGAGGCATTTGGCTTTAGAGTTTTTAGAGTCAGATATTGATAGGGTAGTACTTAGTTGCATGTCCCAGATTTGGTTCCATCTCTCTCGCTTTGTATTCGTTCCTGATTACACCAGCATCTCAGCTTGCATTTGAGGTTTAAAAAGAAAAGAAGAAGAAAAAAACATGACAGGAATAAGATCAGAGGATTTAAGTTTGTCATGGTTAGTTTGAAGCATCTCTATCATCGGCTCTCAGGTTGAGTCCTGTGATCCAATCGACAGGCCTAAAATCTGGTGGTGTGTCTCTGTTGAAGACTGAAGTCACCACAGGAAAGCAATTTCTTTCCCATCAGTCTTATTTCTTTGATGCTCCCTAAATTCATGAATAAGTTCATGGATGGGCCATGTGATGGATACACAACTGACCGCAAACTTCCCCACCGTTTTGTCCCTTGGCCTTTGTAGTGTGGCTCTGCACTGCCTCCATCCTATAGGCAGAGTCTCTTTCTCTACCTCTTGAAATTTCCACATGGAAAAGCAGCAGACATAACATGAACATTGGGCTGGCTCTGTGGAGTCGTTAAAACCACTCTATGAAGAAGCCATCTTGGCCTCCTGGACCATCAGAGAGCCTGAAGAATAAAAGCAGCCATCCTACTGACCAGTCCATCAAACATATATGAGGCCGTCCCGACATTGTCACCAGCTGACGTTCCAGCTGCCTGAAGATACCCAGGCAAGTCCATCAGAGATAAGCTGCGATGGCCAGACCAGAAAAGCTGCCACTGTGAGCCAAATAAATGGTGTTTTTGAAAATCCACTAAGCTCTGAGGTGGTGCGTTCCTTGGTCTTAGCTGATGTAGATTTTTATCTTGTGAATGTTTCTGCCAACTCATCTTGTTGGTGGATTTGGAGCCCCCGAAAGCAAAAGCCTATAATTCCTCAGAGGGTGAAATTTTAGGCAGTGAACTTGACTGTGAAATTATGGAGACCTTCATGATCAAATGCAAAGCCCGGTGAGCCACTCCTTTAATTGCTTCTCATATATCACTAGCTGCAAAGAACCTTTGGGGTAGACCAGAATTCCCATTTGCAGAGACTCTACTGTGATGGTTCGCTTCTTGAGCATATATCCCTTTTGTTCCAAGAACACATTTTAATTTTTATGTAGAAAGCTATGTAATTCCATTCCTGTGTTTTGAGGGTCACTCTGACCCTTGCTGCAGAGGGGCAGCTCATGATACATGTGGTAGGTGGTTTCTAAGATGGTCCCCAAAGATCCCCACCTGCCAATAGTTTTACCTTGGATAATCCCCTGAAAACAACTGACTCACTCCTAAATAACAGAAAACAGCAACAAAATGGGATGTCACTTCTGAGATTAGGTCATAAAAGGTCTGTGCTTTCCAAGTTGGGCATTCTCATTTGAATCATTACCCTAGGGGAAGCCAGTCACCACGTCCAGAGGCAGCCCTCTGGAAAGGCTTATGTGGTGAGGAACTGAAGTTATCAATAATTATGTCAGGAAGCTTGAAGTGAATTCCAGGGCACCCCAGTTGACCTTGATGTGCAACTTCAACCTTGGCCAACCTCATGAGAGACTGTAAACCATCTAAGTCATATCCAGATTTCTGATCCAAACAGGAATAAATGTTTGTTGCTGTAAAGTTTAGGGGTAGCTTGTTACACAGCAATGGCTAACGGATACAACTTAGGTTCAGCCAATCCACCTGCCTTCTCTCTCTCCCCAGACAGACACGCTGCTTGGTTCAGCAATGCACATGTGAACAGACTGAGCCAGGCTAAATGGCAAGACTTTTACAGAAGCTCCTACTTTTTCTTGTGGGACCCATCCTAGATGGGAGGCTGGAATGTCCGCAGCCATCATATCCCCATGAATGGACCATCCTGGACTATCTTGTTGGTTTCCATAACCTCAGTACCCAGGACTCCACATGGCTCAGAATAGGTACTCAATATTTATTAAATAAAAGATGGGTTTATATCTAGCAGATGGAAAAGTGGGAGAAGCTGGCATGGAGCAGTAACCTCTTCTCTAATACCATCTTAAATGGAACACGACTCCAAACCTCTATAGAAACCCATGTATTTTTGTTTTCTAAATGTGGTATGTAGAACGCACAGTTTCTCCTTTAAGTTTAAGTTGACTCCAGCCAATTTTAACTGGCAGGGTTTCTAAAATTCTGCCAAGATGAGCTCACTAGGTAGGATCAATGGATTCCTGTATCTGCCCAATTGCTCCATTTTACTGGGACTGTTCCAAGAAAGGAGGAGATGAACAAACTCTGGAGAGAGTCATAATGTACTTAGCGTGACAGGTTTGCTCTTTTCTGTTACCCACTAGCCTTAACAGTTACACAGACATGTGCTACAGAGTGGATTACTACATCTTTCAAAAAGAAAATAGAAGCATGACTTCATTCAGAGAAGACAGTATCAGGCTGACACAGTGATTCAGTGCCGTGACACTCTGCTCTCACTCAGCGGGACTCTTTATCACGCCAAAAACATTTAGAGGCAACCTGCCTTATTTTTCCAAGTTCTCTTGAGCCTCTGTGGATGAGGACGGCTGTGGACAGAAGGGCCTGCTCTTCTGTTGGCATTTGCCTGTTCAATTGCAGAGGCTAAGCTAAACCAGAATAAAATAGTAAAAGGTATATGAATGCATTTTACAAATAGGAATGTCCTCACAGACCACAGGAAAGTGCTCCCTGGACAGACACCAGCCTCCTTCCTTTGGTCATGGGGGGGATGAAATCTTTGTTATGTACTTTGTGCTGAATAATAGACATGAATCCCACTGACTAGACAATTGTGTAGGTACCCTGATTATGGGCTCACCAATGTCAGGAGGCTCAGCTTCAAATGTCTACAGCAGTCAGGGAAGTGGAAGGAGGGTTCCAGGCAACAGGGGGTGGTGGAGACTGTGGCAAAATGAGAGCACACACTGCTTTCAAAGTTGACAGGCATTTCTCAGTTCTGTCAAATTGTTTCCACACAGAATAGGCCCAGAGCTGCCAATCTTGTAGAGTTTTTCCCACAAGGGAATCTGAATTCATATAAAATATACCATTTCAAAACATTAATGATGATTTCAATGAAAAAAATTGTGCCCCAGTGAAATGAAGCTCATTCACTGGCAACATCAGCCTGTGGATCTCCAATTTGCAACATCTATACCAGAATCCACTGAAAGACAGACACGCAAACGAGAGAGTTTGGATATATTAATTAAGTTTAATCATATCAATTCTTAAACAAAAAAAAAATTTCCTCCAAGAGACAATAGTTCACAGTAACTGCAAAGCTTACAACTTTTAAAAATACCAGTCATGCTTAGCATTCAAAGAAGATATTAGAGAATAACTGTAAAAACGTTTACCAGGAACATCAGCTTCTGACTTTAAAAATTACAAATACTGAAGCATTTTGGTGTCAGACACAGTAGTTTCGACATTGTCTGCTTATTGGATGAGTTTCTGGAAGTCTGGAAAATTGTACCTCTCTAACCGGATAATGCGCTTATTCTAAACTAAACATTTTCAAATGTAGAAAACAAACTAGCAAGCTACACATACAAAGAAAAGTCCTCTAAGACAAGCTCTCCTCATGCTGAAGGCCAGCATTTGCACCACAAATCCTGGAAGACTAGAAGTGATACATACACGCGGCCTGAAGTCTGGCCCCAGGCTCAGCAAAGGAGTTTGCATTTGCCTACACATTAATGACAAACTCTGGGTTAGTGTAAGAGAAGCCAGCAAATTCATTTTGGTCCAAGTTCATGATGAAGAGTTTATCAGTGGGAGTCAGTTCCACAGGCTGCCTGGTGAACTCTTTGTCGAAGTTGGAGGTATCTCGCTTGTCTCTCTGCCAAACGGAAAGCAAACACATTAACACAGCATAAGAGGAAGGAAAGTGACCGAGACATGCCAGAGATCAGAAGGCGGGTGACATCTCATGAGCAGAGGCAGAAAGAGCCCTGGGCTGGCAGGTTTTGGCAGGTACATTGTGTGTGCTAGCTTCATTTCACATTGTGTGTTGGCTTTGGGATAGAAATGTTGGTGGGAATTTTTAAGAGAGGAAGTAAGTCATTGAATTTCTTTAAGGATTGCCATAAAGAGATTTGTGTGTGTGTGTGTGTGTGTGTGTGTGTGTGTGTGTAGGGGAGATTTTTTTTTTTTTTTTTTTTTTGAGATAATATCAGAGAATTAGCTATTAGATAGTGTCCTGGACAAAAACTGCTCAATAGCGCCCCCTGTGTCTTGGAGGGCTCCTTCTTTGGAAAGGAAACCATCCACAGAGAGGAGAATGGTCACATGAGAAAAGCTGGTCTCTGCTCAGCTGAGCACTGTCCACTCGACACTCGCTAGTACAATACGGGCTTCGAAAGGGCTTCTCGAAAGCCCACCTGCAGTCTCGAATCTGGGTCTTCATCAGTCAGAGGTTGTCCCCAAAGACATTTATAGCATGGATCTAGTGAACACATTGTAAGCCACAAAGCCCAAAGCTTCCAAGGTCTGTGAGAGCAGTCTTAAAAAATGAAACAACTCAGTTCTCCAGGTTGGGCTGGGCTTTCTTTCTCTCTCTCTTTTTAAGTGTGTGTGTATTGTGGGGGGCATGAACCCCAGTTTGCTCTCTATAGTTAGAAACATTAATCAGAGGTGAGCTAACTAACAGCTCTTCTGCATGATGTTCTAACCTCTTTGGAGTTCTTGTCAGTCTGTGACCTCTTCCCATCCTCACCACACCTACCTAGAGGGCAGGTAGAGCTGGAGTCCTCACCCACCCCCATTGTTTGACATGAGAAAATGGAGGCCATGCTAGGTTAAGTGACTTGCCCAAGTTTGCAGAGTGAGTGGCCGATTCTTACCTGACCACCTCACTACTAGGGATGGCCTCATCACCGCCCCTCTGGCTGCAGCGACAGCCTGATGGCTGTGTCATTACAGAACAACCAAGGATAACACCTCGGATTCACTGGCATCAGGTAGGTTGCCTGGCTGAAGCCAGAGTTGTGTCAGACACAGAGGGCAGGGTCAGTAAGGACTGGCTGATCTGAGTTTGGCCAATCTCCTGGGGCTAAACTGAAATCCAGGCTTTAGGGTCAGCTCCTCATGGGCATTGACTGAGAAGGATGTCTCACTGCTGGGCTCGTTTCCTTCTGCAAAATACCTTTTGTGAGAACTGCTTCTTTTGGCTGCTCCCCCGATAGAGGCAACATGTCTTACGGAGTTCCCTACTTACTCTTGGGGTGTCTGAGTGGGGGTGTGCGAGTGAGGGAGACAAAACGAGTATCAGAAATATACTTGGGGGCTGGGGATGTAGCTCAGTTGGTAGAGTGCTTGCTTCGCATGCACAAGGCCCTGGGTTCAAGCCCCAGCACTGCAAAAAAAGAAAAGGAAAAAAAAAGTCCTCCAGTGGGTGTGGCCAAAGAGGACCAGGCTAAAGATGCAGGTGATGCTGTTTTCTGGATGGTGGGCCACCTCCTGCATGTCACACCTGCTCTGCCTTGTCTTGCCTGTGCTGTGGGGGGAGGGTCTGGGCCCAGGAACTCCATGGGTCACTTCCTGTGGTCTAGGGAAAACTCCAATGCCTCCTTTTCCTTTATTATCTGTGCATCCCTCTCCATCCTTTAATGTTCTTCATTGCACTTACTGCTTTCAGACATGGTCTTGTTTATTTGTTATGTCTCTCCAGGAGGGCGGGGTCCTTGTCTGCTTCTGTACTATCGTATTTCCAGTGCCAAGAAGAGTATCTGGCACAGAGCAGGCTGTTCATCATTATTTGTTGAGGGAACGAATCAATGAATGAAGACTTGACTAAGGGTGAGCTTCTTTGCTTTTGCCTGTGTATAATCTCCCCTGAGTCAGGGATGTCACTCTGAAGCAAAACAATGGAATTCATTCCCACTGGTCCTACGGGTCTCCCCAGTGGGCACCATTTTGAATCCCAGCAGGAGCTGAACCGTGTGAGGGCCCTTTGAGGTCTGGGAGTTTCACGGCTGGATGTGGGACAGAAGGCAGGCCTATCGGGGGCCAGGAGATGGACAGCTGACTCCCCTGAGGTCTCCTTGGGCATTGTCAGCCCTTCCTGGCCTGCCCTGCCTGGGGCCATGGAGCAGAAGTTGTTTTCCCACCACCCTGACCATGAAGTTCCTTCTCATTTGTTTTTCTGGTGAAGACTCATGCTTCGGGCAGCCACATGTCCAAAGGGGATTTGCTTTTGAGGACTTTGACCTGTGAGTAGATCCTTCTGGAAAATACTTGAGAATTTTTGCCCTAGAAGTTGGGGGAGGATGGTCCTCTTTGTTGGGATAATTCCTTTGGGTTAAAAGCATCTGAAGCCATTTGAGAAAAGTAGTTCTCATCTAGAGAAGGTTATGAATGCCACTGGCTTCCTATAAATCCTCCAAGAAGGTCATTGTGACTGTGTCCCTATCCTTTCTTAGAAGAGCAGAAGGTCAGAGGGAAGTTCAAAGAAGAAAGCCCAAGGGGGAAGTCTTGGATCCTGGTGGATGACTGATCATGGCTAACAAGGACTTGGTTGAGATTACTTTGGATTTTCTTACTTAGTTTCTTTTTAAATCCTCCTCTAATTTAAATTCTTTTGGAAAACCTCAGCCTGTCTCAGGTAGACTAGAAGAACCAGGTGTACCCAGCGGAGACCGTGTGTCCTGAGGGGAGGATAGGAAAGGGTTGCGCCTGCAGGAGGGAGGGACGGGACCTGAGAGGTGAGACTCAGAACTCAGAACCCAGCCACAGAACCAGCCTCTCCTCTGCATGGAAAGGGGCAATATGGGTGTCTGTCCCTGCTCAGCTTTCTGGTGATTCTGTGATCTATTCAAGCATGGACACTGTGCCTTTGGTCTTCTAGAAGGGAGCCCTTCCCTCTACCATCCTACTTCGCCTTCCCCACCCATTGCACTCTGTGATTGTTCCAGAAATCCAGGTCAAGAGAATGCTGCTGTGCCTTCTCCTTCAGCCCCAAACTGTGGTCTCTAGAGAGAAAGAGAAGCCCTGAAGATGTTTGGTGACATTTTCTTTCTTGTAAGAAGCTGTTCCTGACTGACCCAGAGACTAGTTATCTCTAGAGCGCATCTTGATTTTAATTACTCATTGAATGATGGCCCTCCCAGCAGATGGTGCTGGAGGAAGAGGAAGAAGGGGCTGGATTGCATCTTTATTTTTATCTACTGTGCTCCTGGCACCCAGCCGGGCACACACTTGGTGCTCAATAAATGCTATCTGAGTGAATGGAGGGTAGAATAAATGGATGATGTCAAAAGTAGAAGTTTTTTCTCCCTGGATAAATTTGCAAAAGTTTTCCCAGAGATGATAGACGAAAGGTCTGTTTCTTGGATTCCTGTGCACTGGAAATATTGCCAGAAGTGGAAACAGGAGAAATTCTAACAATCCCTTACTTCCTCGGAAGGCTTCTCTGACCACCCGTAGCAAGGTATGCGAGAGGGATGAAGACTTTGGCTTGAGTATCTATTTCTGCGAACTATGCAACTTGAAAAATAATGGCAAGATTTTGGAAAATGTAGAGTGCAGTATATAAATATACACTTATATTCTATCTATCTATCTATCTATCTATCTATCTATCTATCTATCTATCTATCTATCCACCTATCCATCCTATACTGTTTTCTAAGGTTATCTCAGATCATTTGTCAATGACCCAATGATTCTCCATGTTTTTTATCCTGAGATCATATCCAAGGAGAGGCCTGGTGCCCCCATCAGATGAAGGATCTTAAATAATTTGCCTGGTGGTGGGCGTGGCCAGAAGTCCTTGTTGTGGTGTTACAGAGCAGAAGGAGTCCTGTGCTGATGGTCAGGACACCTGGGTTTGGATCCCAGCTGACTGACCTCGGCAGGTTACTTCCTCTCTCCAGATACCAGCTTCCCCAAGAATAAAGTAAGGGGGTTTCGCCCTGATTTCCCTCTTTCTCCAACCTCCTAGTCAGTTGGGACTTTGAGTTTGCTTCACCTTAGGTCCAGATTGTACTACAATGGTGACTGCAGGCATGGTCCCCAAGCCTGAAGCAAGGTGAACTAGGAGGGCAGAAAAGAATGGACTGCTTTGCCAAAGCAAAATTCCAATGCATGGTCTCCTTAAAGGTGAGACGTCTTGCTTCAAGGACATCTGTCAAGTTTTTAAAGTTCCCTTGACAATCTCTCAAAAGCCCTGGAGCTTCTGGAAATTTCTTTGACTGTGATAAGAATCCCCTTCAGGGCTGGCTGCCTGGGAACGGCGGGAAGCAGTAGGCAAGGACACAGGAGTCCCCGGCTGTTCCCACCCATTCAAACAGACATGAATTTCTCCCTCCCAAGGGATTTCCCTGGGCTTCTGGGAGCTCACTGAGTTGCTTGCTATGAAGGATGTTTAGTCCAAGTTGGGAGGAATGGAGATGTCAAAAGAAAATCAAGGGTCCAGCCATGTTCACAGCTGGCCTCTACCCTTGATTTGGGTGGGAATCTGGGCTTTGAGCTCTGACAGTGTCCCAGGCTCTGTCCAGGTCACTCCACCCCGTGACAGGGCGCCAAGAGTTCCTGCAGAGCCCCAGCGCCTGCCTCTCTGCCTGGTGGAACTGGGGCTGAGCTTAAGCTCTGGATTTAGTTCCTGATTCCTGAATTCCTTCCTCGGGCCCTACTTTGTAGTTTGGGTCCACATTTTTCAAAGAGAGTAGTTTTTCCTTGAAATAGTATTTTCTTCTTTTCTTTTCTTTCTTTTTTTTTTTTTTTTTTTATTGTGTCTTGATGCTAGAAGAAAAATGGCAGATAACAGAAATCCAGATACAAATGAACATTTCCACAAACATCTTGCAACACAACATCAAAGGGAGGGATACAACTGTCGTTTGGAGAGATGGAGTGCTTTCTCAGAGCACTTAATTCGCTGTCCAAAGCCAGTAACAGACCTAGATAGATCCCCTACCCACAAGCTTCAAGTCTGCTGGGCTCCACAGTCATCTTCTGGTTAAATCAAAGCAGGTCATTGTGGTTAAGAACATCTGGACACATATTTTAAAGCATGTGTAACAACATGAGTAACTTTTTTCTTTTTCTTTTTCTTTTTTTTTTTTGCATTTGAACAATGACAAAAAGAAAACCCCAAAAGCAAATAAAGTTTGAAATGTAATGTAAATCCAAGGCCCTTTGGGACCTTGCTAGAGTGACCATGTTGTTTCAGGGAACAGTGCCAAATGCCCTTTTTGAGTAGTTTGGGGACAAGGGTGATCAGGGACACTCAGTACCAGAAATTACTGTGTGGAGGTAGCACCCAAGCTGGTTGCTTTTGACCCCTGGAAGTGCTTTTAGATTGAAAGGGTCTAAAAGCACACTCTTGAAATTTTAGGACTTAGATAATCTTCTTAACTTTGAGTTTAAAAAAAAATGAAATTTTATTTTTAGCATGTTCTTTTCAAAGCTCTGTGCCTCCAGGTCGCATGGAGGGATTCCCTCTAGGGCACAGCAACCATATATTTGGATACAAGCCAAGCCCTAAGCCTGGAAGTGGAAGAATACTGCTAACGTCCGATTCATCTACCCATTTTGTAGGAAGAAGCTAGATCGGACGGTTGGCGTAAAATCTGGCAGTGCAGAAAAGGAGGGAGAGAAAGCAGGCATTTTCTCTCACCTCTGGATCGACTCAGCTGACATGCTGGGGGAATACGTCGGAAGAGGACTTGGATTGTGTCTCAATTATGCAGCGGCCATCTCTACCTGCCACCTGCATAATTCCATCTCTACGAGATGCTCCAAACTACCGGAGGACATTTGGGTTCCGAAACATGGTCACACTAGTCGCATCAGAAAACAAAACATGATGTATCATAGCAATGAAAACGAAAAATGTCACCACAATAGCCGTTGAGCTTGAATGACAGAAATGGAGGACGGAGATCTACACATCTACTTAGCTCTTGACTTCAGGTTTTAAAAATTCAGAGTTAACAAAGGAAAATCCTTCGAATTCTGACTGGTCAATATTCCTGATGACTTCCTGGTCGGGAGGTGTAAGGACGGGTGGATGGCGGGTGAAAAACCGGTCGAAGTTTTCAGCATTTCGCCCACACTATGAGAGGGGAAGAAAAGAACTTGTGGGTGGTGCACCAAAGCCAAAGCCAAAGCCAAACAGAACCAAGCAAAACCAGATGTGGCTTGCTCCAATCCCCTCCCTCTGAGAAACTCAGAGAGGTTGTTTTCAATGATCAGAAATGAGAGCAACATAAAATGCAAACTTCTCATGACCTTTGTACATGACCTTCGGCTCCCGACCTTCACTGGTTGTAGCTTCTGAGTCACCCCCCTGTTTCCTTGTGGGCAGTCAGGAGATGTATGGCAAAGGCATGAGATGGTGGGGCTAGTGGCACGTGGCAAGTCCCCACCCCACCCCCCAAAAGTCAGCCAAGCTCATTGGTGGGAGAAGATGGGACTAAGGCAGGGCCAGATGCCCAGTAATGACCTGTTCATACATCACATGGGAGATGGCAATATTTACAGTAGCAGATCCCTTCAAGTGCTGTCTTGTGGCTCTGAGTCAGAAACAAAGAAGTTTGTTTCCAGCTCAACAGAACACAGTTTATCAACTCCAGCCAGGGGAGGAAGATCCCAGCCATCAGACCTAGGCCTGGGGCCTACGCTGCCTGGGTAACTACAAGGCCGCGTCTGCTGGATCAATCCTTGCCCTTAGTTACAAGGTGCTAAGAGAGAAACTTGGCTGTGCTCGGTCCAAATAGAAACCAAGGATCTGATAGGTGAGTAGACTCTAGAGAGAAAACCACTGTCGTTTCTCACTCCTCCTGCTGGCCCTTAATATGAAATGGCCCTGATCTTGAGGCAGAGTTACAATGTGAGCATGCACATGTGAGTGTGTGGGCACACACTAATCCCCACCTAAGAAGTGACAAGTCTCTACATCTGGGGTTCTTTGCTCTTCAACAAAACCCCACTTGTGCAAAAGCTCTAAGTAATTCAAACTATCTCCAGGAGATAACAACAACATAATAACATAACAGCATTAGTAGTTAAAAAATGATGGCTAGTATTTATCGTGAATTGGCTGCAGCCAGACACTGTACAAAGCTCTTTATTTGCATTATTTTTTTCAATCCTCCCAATGATCCTGTAAAGTGGGTATAAGTATTACCCCCATTTTATAGCTGAGGAAACTGAGGCCAGGAAGATTGGGTCATTTGTTCAAGGTCATACTACGAACGAATAGCAAAGCTGCAGGGGAGCTGGACTCACCTGACATCAGAGCCCACGGCCCTGGTTCCAATGGGCAGACTAGTGACTGAGTGAATAACAAAGCGGGGGCAGGAAGTGAAGGAGGGGAGGAGGCAGGCTCTGCTTGGAACAAGAGGATGTGGTGGCATCTACTGCTCAGACAGAATTGGGGAATTCGGGGAGGTGACAATTTCCATATTGGGCATGATGACTTTGAGACACCAGTGAGCCCAGGGAGGAAGGACAAGAGGGAGACCCCAGCACACATTCTGAGGCTAAGGAGCGAGATCTTGAGAAACAATTCAAACAACAGAATGTGGAAGGTGATCAAAGATAATAATAGTCATCAGAGCCACTGAGTACTTTCTGTACAATGGATGTTTGCTGAGGGTTTTTGCACATATTATCTTTTTAATTTATGCAAACCCTGTGAGGTTGATATTTTATTTCCACTTGCTTATGATAAAATTCCTCCTGAAACTGTCTTAGCAGCAGGAGAACCAAGGAGAGAGCAAGGTCAGGCGGGTGAGGATCGGCAAATCCAAGGACAAAGGCATCGTCATACATGAAAGATCTCCGAGAGGTCAAGTGGGAAAGTGGTTGACAATGGGCCGTTGCACTTGGCAATTGAGGGGACGCTGATGAGACCCAGAAGGCTGCAGCTGGGTTCCAGCCCCTACACTGAGAAAATCAAGGAGCGCAAACTCCTCTCTGAGTGCTTATGGTAAAGGGACGACGATGCAGGGGCATTTGATCAATGTGCAAGGGATTTACTTCTCAGGGAGCCTCGGCTTCCCGTTTGCTTCATACGTGGGTAGAAATAAGCCTGTGGTCTGTGGACTGCGGACATGGATTCGAATCTTGCCATCTTGCTGCTCACTAGCTGTGAAACTCTGGCCAAGTTCCCTGAAGTCTCAGGTTCCTCTTTTGCAAAACAGGGACAATCCCAATTCCTATCATACGGGGTTATGACAAGGATAAAATGGGATAATGCCCATGATTGTTGAATATATGAGATATTGTTACTTATTATATATTATATTATAATGAGTAGGCACAGTGCCTGACACTGAGTAGGACCTCAACACCACACTGTTGTATTATTTGGTTCTTATTTTCCACTGCAAATCCCTCCAGGCAGCATATGCTTCCTGTGATAGGGTATTTTCACGGTGTCTTAAGTTTTAAATACCGAGGATACAGTCTTGAATTTTTAAAAAAGACTCTTGTTACACTTAAGTAAAACATTTGTTATTCCGAGCTAAATTGTTCCCTTCCTTCTTGTTGCCATTTTAATAGAAAAATTAAAATTAGTCCCTATTACAAAACGTATTTCTTATTGATTTTACTCTGGAAATTTTGCAAACAAAATCTTGATAACGTAAAAGGATGTGAAATAGAAAATTCCAGATGAGGCAAAGATATGGATGCAAGGAAGTTTTTTTTTGGGGGGAAAGCCTAAATAAATGTTATTATATTCTGAGAGTGGAAAAGATATTTCAAAAGGACATAAACTAAGACGTAACAAACAAAAGAAGGTGATCAGTCTGACTACATAAAAATTTATGTACGGTTAAAAAAAAAAAAAAAAAAAAAAGAAAAACCCAAATCCCCCAACCCCAAAATAAATCTAAAGACTGACAACAAATTAGAAAGACCATATTTTAACATCTACTAAAGAATTTCTCTTTAATTTACAAAGAACTCATAGGTGTTGATAAGAAAAGATAATCCAAAAGAAAAATTCCAAAAGAAGAGAGAAAACTGGTTTTGGAACAGTGAGAATCTAGGGCTTCAGATATAGCTCATTCAGAAGGTGCCTGGTTAGCATGCACGAAGCCCTGGGTTTGATTCCCAGGACCACCAACCAAACAAAACAAAACAAGAAAGAAAAAACTATATATCAAATATATGAAAAGATGCTGAAATCTCATTCAGAAAAGAAAATGCATACAAAGGAGGAATGACCTCAAAACAAGAGCTGAAGGCAGAGGGGACCACAGTGCAAGGCCCTGGATAAAGGAGGTACACCCTCGCTATTGTCCGAAACCAGTGTGGCCAGAGCAGAGCAACCCAGGGACAGAGGAAGAGGAGAGGTCTCAGCAAGGACCAGCAGCCATGCGTGGTCCTCACTGGCCATGCACGGGAGGACAGTAGATTTTTCATCTCCGTTTGACCAGAAATTGCTGGGAAGTTCTGCGCCTTAAGTGACATGATCTGCCGTTTTCCAGACAGGATCACTGAGCGGCGGGCGGAGTAGACGGATCAGCCAGGAAGCCATGATGGGAACAGCCGGCCCAGAGAGGAGGCTGTTGGAATAATCAGCTGAGAGAGGCTGGGTTTGGAGGATGAGGGTTGCCGGGGGAAGGTGGAAAGAGGCTTCTGAACTCAGGATTTATTTTGAAGTTGGAGCTGACAGATGAGCTGATGGATCAGAGGTGGGGCAGGGCGGGGGTGGGGAGAAAGGAGTCCCGGGTGTCCCTGGAGACTTCTGGCCTGAGTAGCTGGTGAGGTGTAGAGCGCATATGTGGGGGATGTCAGACCCGTGGCTTCCTTCATGGTGAGTTCGAGACTCCTGCAGAGATGCCAAGGACGCCCTGTGCGGCTGTGGTGGGGGATGGAGAGGAGCGGGGAGCCGGGCTGGCCGCGGGGACAGGGGGCTGGTGTGAGTGTGCACGGGAGAGAACAGGTGGAGAGGGTGGCGGAGGAGCAGGAGGAGCAGAGGGGGAGGATGGAGAGAAGATAAAGAGGTGCAGCGCCAGGACTCTGGTGGGACGGCAGGTCTGCCCGTGTTTTTCTTTGGCCCCATGTAGGGACTCAAACCAGCCAGCGTGGGAAGCCTATTAGCTGAAACACAGTCTTCAGGGGCCATTTTTTTCTTTAAAAACCATCCATTTCCCATCTACACCAGAAGGCTGCTGATGTGTCTGGGCCTCCCCAGAGGCTGTGATGGGAGAGGGTGGAACAGCTTCTGGCAGCTTTGCAGCCCTCCCCCACCCCCCCTGCCCTCCCTCTGCCTGGGAGAACAATGAAATCTTTAAGTGAGATAGCACCGCGGAGTCGCAGGAACAGGGGTTAACCAAAGGGGCACCGTACAGCGGGAGCGTGATTTCCCTGCTAATAAGCAGCTTACAGGGCCGGCAGACCACAGCCTCCCCGTTAAGTGTTTTTGTGTTTTTCAAATGGAGCTGTCATTGCCCATTAGCTTCAGGAGCGATCCCTAAATGGAGACGTCAGCCCTCGGGAGGCACAGCCCAGATCCACTCTGCCGCCTGCTGTGTCCTTGGAGAATGGGCAGCTCCGTGCCCGGGTCTGATCACAATCACTGGATGGACCACGCCTACCTACCTCTCCACTGTCCTGGGTGGACGCTTTGGCCTCATTGAGTTACTGAAAGGAAATTCAACCTCCTCATCCTCTGGGTCCACCAATGGGGTCTTTGGAACAGGGATGGGGGCCAGAAGCCAACTGGGTTCTTTGAATCACAGGCACCTCTTCCAGGGATGGAGAGGGTAGGGGGCACTCCAATTTGTGGATTTGTGCTTCTGAATCTCAGAAGCTCAACAGAAAGGCCGACCTGCGAGCAGTTACATGGGAGCTCCTGTTTCTTCTCTTCCTTCTAATTTCTGTTTTGTTCTGTTAATAACATTTCTGAGACTAGCTATCAACGGAGGGGCTGAGGGCAGAGCTCTGTGGTAGAACATGTGCTTCCTATGCCAGAGGCCCTGGACTCCATAACCAGCACCACAGAAATAAACAAACAAATGGGGGTCTGCTCACCAGCAGGGATCTTTCAAAAATGCCAACCCGGATACAGTAGTACCCCTCATATCCCAGGGGATACGTCAAAGACCCCCAGTAGATGTCTGGAAACCCAGCAGAGTACTAAACCCTATAGATGCTGTTTGCTCCTACACGTGTATTATCTATGATGTATTTACAAATTTGGCACCATAGTAAATTAACAATAATCATCCAATTATAACAATATACTGTATTAAAAAAACACTTAAAATTGATGAATCGTTTCTGGAATTTTCCATTTTGCATTTTAGCATCACAGTTGACAACAGTTAACTGAAATCATGGGTAAGGGGGGGAAGCACTGTAGATCATCTTCTCTGCTCTTATCTGTAATGACTGCCGATCGCCCAAAGCCTGCAACTCTGTAGAAAGGACTACAGAGCCCCTTAGGACTGGGCACTGGTCAGCCAGGCTACGGCCCACTCCACCAGCCCCGGACGCCCTCCAGTTGTACAGAAGTATATCTGGTTCCTACAACACTCACACACCTCTCACCTCCAAGCCTCTAAATAGACTGTCCTCTCCCCTCTTCCCCCTCCCCCAGCTATCTCCCACACATCCCTCTGTCTCCAGAAGGGTGTCACTTCCTCCAGGAGGCTGGTCGTGACCCCACCTCCGTACTCCTGGGTGCAGGATACAGGATGATCATCAAAGAATCATTAGAGAAAAAACTAATTTAAAATCAACTCTCAACCAATGGGGAAAACAGTTAAATAAATAATGATACATCTATTTGATGTATTACTATGCAAAACACTTTGAAACATTAAAAGAAGATGTAGAAGAATATTAAATGACATAGTGATATGTAATTACGAAGAGTATATAATGTTCCCATTCTATAAATTATATACACTCATGTACACATTCTATCTGTTTGCCTATGATACGGGCTCACACGGATGAGGAGAGTTATAGATGCTGTTAATTTTCTCCTTCATCTTTTGTTCCTGATCGTATTTTTGAAAATGTTAAGTATCAAGTATTATTATTTTTTTTTTTAAGAAGAAAAAATCACCTAGGAAAACTATTTTAGGTGGAAGAGTATTAGCATGGAAGAAAGAAAAGACAGAACTAAAGAGAAGAGAAAATCGAGTCAAAGTCAAGGCCAGCCTGAAGTTGGTCAGTATGTTTTGTCTTTGACAAAAACTCTCAGTCAGGGTCTCCTAAGTGGCTGTCCGGGGTGTAATGAGGAGGAAGGCTCACGTTCAGGTCCTGCACATCCTCTGTCTAGCAGCATGCTAGAAAGAGGGCCCCTGTCCCCGTCCTCAGTGGTCTAGTAAGGAGACCAACACATGCACCAGCCACGGTAGGTACTGCGTGGTAGGTCCCGCCACTGAGCAAAGAAGTGAGGTGCCCAAGAAAGGCCAGGGGCACCACGAGGAGGAAGTGACGTCAGAGTGGGACCTGAAGGAAAGACATTGATAGCTTCCCTAGGAAAGAGCCTACAGAAAAATCAGAGGGGAAGACAGACGGGGCGAGATGCCAAGAAGAGGGTAACCGCCCAGCCTCAGCTCCGGCTGCTTCACGTGAGTCTGAGAACAGGAGGCTCACGGCCAGCCTGCCTCCAGAGCCTGGGGCGTCCTCAGGAGACCAAGACGACGAGGTCATGCAAAAAGACATCTAAGCCACACAGTGTGTGCAAAAAGACAGATGAGTCTCTCTCTTTTTTTTTTTTTTTTAATGTGTGCATTCAAAGAAATGTGGTGTTGCTTCTCTGCCTTGCAGTTTTCCGCAGCAGAGCACAGGCAGGATCCACCCGGTGAGATCGGCCCGTGAAGCGTGGGCCGGCCACACATTTGATCATTTTAAAGAGTCATTTGTGGACTCTGGCTTTTCTCTTGAGAAAAGAGTCAGGTAATATTCAACATTCTCTGGCCTTTGGCAGAAAAAAAGGAGAAAGATGAAAGGCTCCTTTGGCAGCAAATAACGAAGGCTCCGGCAATCATGGATATTTCATCTCTGCATCTATTCAGAAGGAAGTCCGCGCCAAGAGGTCTTTCGTGTTGGAGAGCGAGTTCGCTTTGCCTTTTTTCTCCCTTAATTTTCATTTTAAAATAACACACGATGTTTTGTTTTCTTGCAGATCTGAGTTTAAATGCCACCTCCTCACAGAAGCTCTTCTGGGTTCCCCCCAAAATAAGGTAGATCCCTCATTCCCCTCACCTGTTATTCTCTATCGGACATCCTCTTCTTTATAGAAATAAAATACCTGACCTATATCAATCTATGATTACATGTTCATTTCTTTGCTTATCTATCTGTATTCTAGATTCCCATCCAGGCTGAAATCTCCATGAAAGCTAAGTTACATCTCTTTTTTCTCCTTACTGCATTTCCAAGACCCAGTGCAAGCACTCTATTATCGAATGGATGGAGGGTAATGTATGCTAAGTGCTTGCTATCAGCCAGTACTGTGCTGAGTGCTTTCAAGTATTATTCTCTTTCTTCCCCTCACAGCGCTACAAAGTCCTTGCTGGACACCATGGAAACGTGTTTCGAGGGTTTAAGTATCTGATCTGAACCCTGATGCAACAACAGACTCAGTCTCTTCTATGAGGCTTCTCCACTTATTGCAGAAACAAATAAGCTGTTAAAAAGCACCAAGAAAAAAAAAAAAAAAAAACCCTGTGCAATTCCTTCACCAAATCTCTTTATCAGGTTAAGACTTTGGTCTGTGTCGTGAATGACTGGAGAGATGGGTGGATGCTTTTTATTCTTTAAGTATTTAAGTATTCTTTATTCTTCCCTCCTCTCTCTCTCTCTCTCTCTCTCTCTCTCTCTCTCTCTGTTATGCTGGGATCAAACCCAGGGCCTCATGCATTACTTTGTTTTTTTAACCTGCTTTCTAAAACAAACTAGATGAAATACACTGTCAACATTTTTCCCATATCAACAGGATTTTTTCCCCGTATCTGTTCTTCACTATCCATCCCAAACCCATGTTGCTGGCTTCAAATAAGTGCACCCTAGAATAGTCATTATCTCTTCTATTTGCCTATATATTTTAAAGATTTGATTTCCACAAATCTACGGGATAAGCAGGAAAAAAAGATGACCTCCCCTTAACAGGTAACTTGAAAAGTGAATCTGTTCTAGGTCACATGGGGCCAAGTAGGAGAGCCAAGATTTTGAAGCCAGTGGGTTCCATTTCAAAGCCTCTGGGCTTTCTGCCGCATTTCATGGCCTGTGGACACAGAACTGGTCATGCAGCATGGACTTACATGGTGAAGCTGACCTGAGTACCAGCCCTAACTTCTACCACATTTAAGCAAGTGACCAACTAAATACAGGCAAATAGAGCTCAATTTCCTGTTATGGACAGATGGACCTCCCTCGTAGGGCAGAGTGTTGGAAGAAAATTCCTGAATCCAAATCGAGGACTTCGTTACTTATGGCTTCACCCTCGTACGATGATGGTGAACAGAATTTCCTGTCAGGTCCACGCTGCATATTGAGGTCAGTGGTCATCACTGTTAAGTTCTTTCTACCAAGCTTACAATGAAGGAAGCTGTGTGTGTGAAAGTCACAGCCAGCTTGCAGGAACATGATGGTGGTACCTTTGATTATTTAGAAAATATAAAAAAGCATTTTGTTTTGAAGCCGGCTATTAACACTGGAATGGCTCTCCCACCCAAGAATGAGGCAGCGGCGCCTTCTCCTTGACCTGCCTTTATTGTTTAACCCTTCAGAATCTTAATAATTTCTTTTTTTTTTTTTTTTTCCATCTTGAGAGGTCAAACAATAGTCTGGTCCAGAAAATAAATAAGTAAGTAAATAAGTAAATAAATAAATAAATAAGTAAATAAATAAATAAATAAGCCAGGCATGGTGTCACACGCCTGTAATCCCAGCAGCTCAGGAGGCTGAGGCAGGAGGATCACGAGTTCAAAGCCAGCCTCAGCAAAAGCAAGGCGCTAAGCAACTCAATGAGACCCTGTCTCTAAATAAAATACAAAATAGGGCTGGGGATGTGGCTCAGTGGTCGAGTGCCCCAGAGTTCCATCCCTGGTACCAAAAATAAATAAGTAAATAAAGAAATTAATTAATTAATAAAATAAACTGGAAATGTAACTAAAACTTTAAAGTTTTGTTCTGTTTTGTAAATGCACGTCCATTGCTGAGGTCATGGCCACTGAGAGCTGGCCCAATGGGTGCCTGTGCTGTGTGCCCAGGGAGGGGCTCTGCAGACTCTGTACCCCAACCTACTGGGGAGAGTCTGTCCCAGCCACAAGCAGAAGGAGGATCTGCCACTCGCAACCTGAGCAAACACCAAACTGCCCACCAGCCTCACCGGAGGTGGGAGGGAACTGCAGGTGAGGTCAGGCCTGGAGCCGCCAGGTAGCGGTCAGGAGGAGGAGGTGCGTGCCCAGCCGGGGCGGGCCCTCTGCAGCTCCACTCCCTTGGCAAGACATTGGGAGCAGATTCGCCAACCACTCCGAGTCACCGTTTCTCAAGTTCTGCCTTTGGCGTTGTTTTTTTAAGAAACTGTACTTGCACATAAACAAGGAGTGAGCCTTGTTCTTTCCCTTTTCTGGGTCATGGGCAGGACTCAGCTCTTCGAATCCTGCCATCACTGGAAGTAAGTGGAGTCGGAATTGTCTTTAGGAGTGTCTGGAGAGGTCGAGGAAAATCAGCAAGCAGAGTATCATAAAAATGAGGGGACAGAGGGACTTCAGAAGGAGGGAGGAACTCTGAATTTAGCTGACGGATACACAGCCATCCCTCGGTGTCCATGGGGGGCTGCTCTGCAATATCTTTTGACTCCCAAAATACCAAAATCCACAGATGCCCGGGGTCCATTACATAAAAGGGTATAGGATTCGCATCCTCCTGAACACCTGAAATCATCTCAGGACTACTTACGATACCTAATTGAATGCAAATACTGCGTAAGTAGTTGTTACACTGTACTGTCTAGGGGATAATGACAAGAAAAACATTCTGTGCGTGTTCAGTACAGGTGCGATTTTCTTTTGATCCGTGGTTGGTCGAATGCATGGATGTGGAACCCGGGGATACAGGAGGTCAACTGTAGCCACACACACCAGGAGCTGTTCAAAGAACGGAGTCGTCGGATGTGAAGGTAAGCATCATTGCCAAGACAGAAAGGGGTAAAGCAAGGTCCAGAACGCCGACATCCTTGCATGTGACGTGGGGTGTTTCTGGGCTCACACACGTCCTCTCTACAATGGCGCTCAAGGACCTGGTAGCAGTGGGCACCTCTGTGGAGGGAGAACCAAGAAGTCTGGCTGGGGGTCAAGGGAGAGGGAAGACTGAATTTCACTGCATCGCTTTTGATCCCGCTTGAATATTTTATTTTTCAGATTTTTGTTTAAAGGAGGCAAGATCAAAGTAGGAAATCGTGTGGCGAGGTCACGGAAGATAGCCTGACCCCAGGAGAGGAGGCGATTTTCAAGTTGATGGATGATGACTCAGAGGGAGAAATGACAAGGGAATGGTGGCAGCAGATGCCACATCCCACTGGAACCAGGCACCGTCATTGGGTGGAAAGAGCAGGAACTGGCAAGTCCTTCCCAAGTTTGTTTGTATGCAAAATAAGACAGAGCAGTGGGCTTTGCAGTGGGAAGGAGGGATCCAGGTTGGAGGGAAAGGATCTTTCAGATGGAATGTTTATGTGCTAAGGAGCGGCCGGGAGGAGCAGAGCAGACAGCTGCCGTTTTCATCTGCCCAGCGGCATTCCTTCTTCTTTAATAATAAAGGATCCGTCCCTTCTCCTCTCTCGAGATGCCAGCTTTCGATAGGAATAGACCTAGTCCCTGGGCAAAGGGGTCCAGAGACCAGGCTCTGCCCACCAGCACAGTCCACCCCCTGATGACACGGAATTAAAGCTGAACCTAAGACCCCGGTATCTTCCAACAGGACCAAGTCCCAGGAGGCTGGAAAGTTTAGGAAAAGGATGAATTTTTTTTTTTTTAATTTTTTATTTTGGTGGAAGTTGTTGAGATGATGGGATTGAAGTTGATTGTTGCTGTGTGTTCCAGAAAGTCTTCCAAGAATGAAGAATAAAGTCAATGCCGAGGAAAGCAATCCCAAGAGAGCTGGAGAAGGGGATTCCTAAGGCTCTGTCCAAGACCGTAGATCTAGCCACATCCGAACACTCATTTTCTTTTTCTTTTCTTTTCCCCCTTCCTTGTAAGCCAGCCTATTTGCAACCACGGGAGATTGGTTCAGACAGACAGAAGCTGAACACAGACTGGACAGGAAGATGCTCACGGGGAGAGAGGAGGACGGGATCCAGCGCAGGGGTGGAGGGCAAGTCTTATGTTGAGAGGGCTCGGGGAGAAACCAGAGGGAGGGAGGTCAGGTAGGCCATGATGGTTATGCAGAGAGGTGGCAGGAAGTCGAGCCTCCCATGGGCTTTCCAGGCCTCAATTTCCCCAGTGACTGAGGGGACAGGGTTATCAGCGGAGACCAAAGGGACTGGAAGTTTAGTGGTAAGAGAAGATTTATAGGCTTCAGGGGACTCAGGGAGAGACCGGCTGGGAAGGCGAAGGCCCCCGCTGAGATCTGAAAGCCTGCCTTCGTGGAGGCTCAAGGTCCCTATTGCCCACCTTTACTTGACTGCTACGCAGCAAAGTTGTTGCTGAATCGTGGATCCATTGAACTCTTAGTCCACATTCATTCTGCTTGATCCGGTCTCCCTGGATCCATTTTCTCATTTTTCTCAAGTTCTCCCACCAAGAGCTTTCTAGACCGGGCTGACAGCAGAATTTGAGAAACTGGACTTCCATGAATAACAAGAAAGTTTTTAAACTCAAGATCGGAGCAAGAACACTTTGCATCCTATAATGCGGATGAGTTAGGACAGATAAGAGAAGAAACATGACAGCAGTCAAGAGTATAGGCTTTGAGGTGAAGAAATGGGACTTTAAATCGGCACTCGGACTTCCTAGCTGTGTGGCTGGGGGCAAGTTACTTAGACTCTCTGAGTCCGTTTCCTTGTATGTACAGGGGAAGTTCTAATAGCACCTGTCTCCTGGTGTGCTTGCAAGGATTAAATGAGATCAGCCAAATAGAGCTCTACTTTCCAGTAAAAGTAAATAATTTAATAGAAAGCCTGACTCATTTTTAATGTTACAGCTGTAAATGGTGTTAAGAAAGCCCTGCACCACTGAGTGGAGGCCAGTTTTCTGTCCTGGTTCTGATACGTCCCTGCTTAAGTCACTCTGGCAAACCTCTGGGCCTCTGCTTGCTCGTCTAGAGAATGAGGATTGACCTGCACTTCCAGGCTTTCGATTCTTGACTTCTATGATGTTCAGTCGTTACTGCTGGACGGAGCCTAACGGTTTACTGCCCCCTGTCAGTGTGTGACCTTCCCTTCTGCCATTTCAGTTCAAATGGTTGGTTTCTCCTCTAGGGGACAGCTCAATGTCATGCACCTGGCAAGTGATTTAGGGACTTTACTTGGCCCAGGAACCAGCCAATTCCAACCATCTATAAGGAGTCCGGTTTGATCTGCAGTTTAAATGGGTTCTCCATAAGGGCAAGGCTGTGGATAGATGGAAAGAGACGGACAGACAGACAGCTTCCAGGCTGCAGGTCCTAAATGACTCTGGTCTACTTATAAGTAGTATTTGAAAATAGCCTTGTGTGTTTAAGATCTCTGCAAATGCCAGACTCTGGATGTGTAAAAGAACCTCCATTATAAAGGGGGAGAACGTGTCCTCCTGACTGAGCCCATCGCCCCAGGCTGCCCTGCCCCACTTCCAAAGCTTAGCGATGTCTGCTGTCTGTCACCCTCAGCCTTAAGGAACAAGTGGGGCTTTGCATCTTTTCCAATTCTGACTGTGAATTATAAAAGGTGTCAATATGCTCCTTGTTAGTAATGTTTTATAAGAGATTTTAGAGGGTTTGAATGGCAAGCCTACACAGTCTTACTCCATGATGTAATAAACACTATTACCTGGCTCCGTCATGGCTGGCCCATGTTAGCACAATCACGGGGCTCCAGGGGTTCAAAGTTCCTCTAATGGTCTTTCCACGGATATTAGTCAGGGCAGGGTCCAGGGTTCAAGTCCTGAGTGCCACCCGTAGATCTAGGGCAAATGCCTCACCTTTCCAAGCTCCGTCCCTCATCTCTAAAGTGGTGACAATGGACATCTCTGTCACTGAGCTACGAGAATTAAATGAGGTAATGCCTAGGAGGCACTTAAAGCAGAGCCTGGCACAGACGAGACATCAATAACGTCTTTCCCATGTGTTTGAATAGTATAGGTTTTTATGAGAATTAGTTTAAATCCCAATTTTTCAAGAAGGTATTGTTCTCTTGAGTATCTGCTACTTTGGTGGGGGGTGGGGGAGTTGGGCTCAAGGCTTGAATAAATCATATCCAGTAAAAGTTAGATCCCTTCCTTAAGCCTTAAATTTGGAGTTTTAATAGCAAACACACAAAGGTTATACTTTCTGGCTTCAATTCAGAAATGTCAGCACATCAAACACACACCCTCAGACGCACACAGAGACACTTACTCATACAGTGTAAAGGGCAATTGGGTTTGGAGGAGAATGTCACATGGACAGAATTGCAGCTCATTAAAGCAGCACTCAAAGTTTCTGACCTCAGCTACATAAACAATGCCTTCAGATGACAGACTCACCAAGAAACCAAACCCTGTGAGCCCGAGTCCATTTCTGAAGCGGTTCAGGCCTTAGGCTCTCAGAGGCCGTCGGACATGCTCCAGGAACCTACATGGCGTTTCACAAAGGTGCCAAATGTTTGGGGCCAATGAAGAAGTGGAAGGGACGAGGGGCTTGGCGCTTTAATCTGTAAGATTCGCAACCTCTCTGGATGTGCAGGTGCCTCAAAAATTCATAGGCGCTATGGAAAGCGAAGATAAAAAGAGGTCACCAGGGCAGAAGGGACTGGAATCGGCGTGGGTTCGGGGGTGAGGCCCATCTCACAGGCCGGGAGCGAGCGAGTCGGTGGGTCTCCGAGGGCCTGGGTGGGTGCTCAGGAGACAGGGTGAGGAGGGCCAGAGGGCGGAAGGCGGTTTCCCGAGGGTCTACTTCTCAGAGCGCATCGACAGAGACTGATCCGATTTTAGAACAGGCCATGATCAGAGTGTGCAGATTTAGGTGAGTCACAGAGTCAGGTTTGCTAGTGGCCAGTCACTATGTGGCACTCAATACTTAGGGCTCAGGGATGGTAGAGAATCCGGTGCCCTTACGGCCAGCTGACTTGCTCCCTCTTGGATGCGCTGTTCTGCACCGCCTGCTGGGTGAGCTGACCCCAGGGTGGCCTGCTCAGGGCAGCTGGCGTCCCCAACACAAGCCCAGCATCGGGACACTAGAAGGAGCCTTTCAGAGGAAGGCCGACAGGACTCCACTAAGGCATTTCACGGCAATATCTGAGTGCCACCAACATGTCCATCAGGCCTTCCGACGCAAGCGTGCCAGCCTATCTTGTACTGTGACATTACAGCTCCCCGGGCTCACATTTTGCAATCAAATATGCAAACCTGCTGAACGGCATAGCTTCAATACTCTGTCTGTCTGCTGCAGCCTGGCAAAATTCCTAGCTGGGTCTCCCAGACATGAGGGGACACCCTGGTCACAGCCCTTCATGCCAGAACCTCCTAGGCTGCCCCATCCTTCATTTTCACAGAGGGAAGTGCAACCAACCTGAGGCACAACCATGACCCGCTCTGAGCCCCGCTGGCCAGGGCTCTGGACCTCATGAGTCTCCTGACAGCCCGTTTCACAAGGACATCCTGCTCCGACCTGGCTCGGGCTCAGGTTTTCTACTGGAGGAGCTGTTATGTGGTCTGAAGGAGTTCACGGCCACCCATTCCTCCATGCTTCAGAGACAGGTACTGAGTTCCTACAAGGTGCCAGGAACAACAGAGGGGCTGGGTGGTGCCAAATAAGCCCAGGCTGAGGGGTCTCTGAAGGTCCCATCTTGTCCAAGTTCCTATCGACTCTTCGCGTGGACTTCTGCAACAGCCTCACACCCGGTCTCCCTGACTTCACCTTGCCCTTGTGCACTCAGAGTGATCCTTTTAAGACCTGCTGTCAGGCTCTTTCTCTGCTCAAGATCTTTCAGCACTCTGTACCTCCTGCCCCTCCTGTGGCCTCTCTGGTCTCATCTCCTTTTACTCTCTCCCTCACCCACTCGGCCACCTGAACTCTTGGCTTTCCCTTGAACGTTCCAGGCAAACTCCTGCCTCAGGCCTTTTGCACCTGCCACTACCTTCCAAACCATCCCCGCCCCTAGATACAGACACGGCTTCCTCTCTCACCTTCTTCCTGTATTTGCTGAAATGTAACTTTCTCAGTGACGTTTATCACCCATCTTATTTAAAACTTCCCTCTTCCCCTCCTGGCTGTCCCAAACTCTCTCCCTGCTTATCTTTCTTCCACAATAGCAGAACCTACCATTCGATCCATGGCCCACTGCACCCCGTAGCACCCTGTTCTCTCTCCTGCTACACAGAGTGGAGTCTGTGGTCCAGCAGCTTGTGAGAAAGGGAGAGTCTCAGGCCCCACTGCAGACCAGCTGACCCAGTGTCAACACTTGAACCCGACACGCAGGTGACTCCTGTATGCATGGCCAAGTTTAAGAAGCTCTGTCAGGCTGCACTGTGTCACCAGCAGCACTAGACTGCCCGTGCCTGGAGGGACAGCAGGCTCCCTCTCCACCCAGTCCCTTCACCAGCACGCTCTACCCAGAGTGCACTGCCTGGTCACGTGTCGCCACCACCGTGTGCAATTCTGCAACCAAATTACAGCCCTTTGTCAACAGGGAAGTAACACACACAACAACCAATCTGTTTGAGACACCCTGCTGTACATAAGAACAAGAGCCTGCAGGCTAATATGCATCTCTGAAGAACCGCTATGCTTCATGGCTTCATGGCGCCGGGATTACCGCATCCCGCTTTATGGCCGTTCATTCATTCCATGAAGATTCTCCAGCATCCATTATGGGCGAAACCTCATATGAGGCACTGGGATTCCACACGGAAAAGGTCGCAATCTTAGCATCGAGTCGAGAAGACAGACGATCTACTGAACACACCACTGTAACATGTGATGAGTTTGTGGACAGCCAATCCCTCCTCGGGAATCAGGGAGTCTCCCGGGGGAGGTGACAGTCTACTGATTTGATGTGGGGACCAGGATTGCTACCAAGAGGGGGAGGTGGGGAGCATGGGAAAGGGTCCTGGGCACCCCAGGCAGAAGGCTCCGCACAGACAAAGCCCATCAAGGAGAGAGAAGGCCCTGGGTGTTTGAGGCACTGAAAGACCTAGGAATGCTGGTTCTTGGAGATGAAGTCACAGAGGGGACAGGAACCCAGTCTTGGAAGACTTCAAAAGCCATGTATACCAAGGAGCAATGGATATTGTCCTGGGGCACCGGAAAGCCATCAGGGAAGCAGGGTTGAAGCAAGAGACTGATACCAGCAGATCACATTTGAAAAACAATTGCCTACAACAATACACCGAAGCTAATGTCTTTCAGTACAGGTTCAAACAATGTTCTGCAAATAACTCCTTGCCTCAATAAAAGATGGCATTGAGAACAACTGAAAAAAACCCATTTAGAGTGATTTTAATGAACCTCCAATAATAGCACCCTTCAATGATGTTTGAATATAATCCTCCGTTATTGCCCCTTGTTTTCTGTCTCCCACACTTGACTTAATAGCACGCATGAATCAGGAACCTTGACAGACACACGCGTGCCTTCCAGTATCCCACGGGCACACAGGCCTTTCGGAAGTGGCAGGCGGGTGGGGGTGGGGGGAGGGGAGATATAAAATCCTGGGGTGGGGGTGGGGCCACAAGGCAGTGCACAGGGCACAGGAGCTGGTGGCCTGAAATGGGAGAGGGTGTTGCCCCTGTCATTACAACCAGCCCTCCAGACCCACAGGCCCCACAGTGTCAACCAACTGTGGGTCAAAAAGGATTTTTAAAAATTGCATCTGTACTGAATATGCACAGACGCTTTTACTTGTCGGTATTCCCTAAACGATATGGCAGAACAACTATTTACATAGCATTTGCATTTATTGGGTATTATAAGTCATCGCGAGATGATTTAAAGTCCATGGGAAGATGCGCAGGAGTTATATGCAAATACTCTGCCGTTGTACAGAAGGGACTGAGCAGCCATGGATTTCAGTATCTGCCAAGGATCCTGAAACCAATCTCCCCTGGATACTGAGGGATGCTTGTATTTCTAATTCAGTCTGAGTGGATCAAGGGTAGAGCCTGCTTCCCCTTAGAGCTGGTAGCTAAATTTTTCTTTTTCTTTTTTTTCTTTTGGTACTGGTGATTGAACCCAGAGGTGTTTAACCACTGTGCTGTATCACTGGCCATCTTTTAATATTTTATTTAGAATTTAGAAATGGGGTCTCGCTGAGTTGCTGAGGGCCTTGCTAAGTTGCTGAGGCTGGCTTTGAACTTGTGATCCTCCTGCCTCAGCCTCCTGAGCCACTGGGCTGACAGGCGTGCGGCACTGCGCCCAGTCTGGTTATATAGCTCAGTCTGGTTACTGTATTTTGAAAGTCCTTGTTAACTCCCAGGAGGGACTTTGGGACATCCGTCAGTTGAAAAATATCAAATGCTGCACTGCTGAAGATCAGGTTGACAATTACTATGACTATCATCACAGTCGCCTTGGCCTGAGCGTCTTCCATGAGCCAGGGACGAGCCGGACCTGTCCTATCTATTATCCCTGGGCAGGGAATTCACAGTAGTTCCTCAGCCAGAGTGGACTCCGGCCATCAATAACCAGCACCATTGGACCCTGGCTCAGCGTAACCCTGATTGGAGACAGCGCGAACCCAGAGATGGCAAACTAACCGTCCGCAGGCCACATTTGGGTCCTCGGTGTGTTTTATTCACCCTGAACTAGGTTTAATTTTTAAATAGGTGCTGCTGATATATTAAGAAATAGTGAGATTTCATCTAAGAGTCCTGATTTCCAGCTCCTCAGGAAAACCACCAGGTAGAGGCCTGGTGTGGGCCAGCGTCCAGCAGCGCTGGCTGCCTGAGGGGGATGCCAGCAGGGCCTCCCGGCGGCTCACCTGCCCCCCAGCCTGTCCTGGCCCTCACCCTCCCCCTGACTCCCCACACCTCTTCCTTCTGCCCCTGCCTGGCCTCTGAGAGCGTCGGAGTCTGGCCATCCTGGAACCCTTTACTCTATTTCCAGACTGGAAAGAGACCCCGTGGGTTCCCTTTAGGGAGGCCACTCTCCCTGGGCCTTGCTCTGGCCCTGCCCAGCGTCCCTGCCTGACCTTCCACTGCTAAGCTTCTGAGGCTGGAGCATGCAGCTACTCACCTGGAGGGCCAGTCAAGCACAGCACCCGGACCCCGCTCCCAGAGTTCGTGACTGAGGAGGTCTCGGGCCAGGCCCTGGAAATGCATTCCTAAAGCTCATTCCAGGTGCCGTGGACACTGCTGGCCCAGGGAACACCCTTTGAAAACCACTAGTCTCTGACTCAAAAATGAGCCCCGGGTGTCCACTGGGGGGAACATCCGCATCTTTCCTGTGGTCAGGTGAGGAAGGGGAGGAGTCCACATTTTGAGATCTCAAAAGCAGCCACAAAAAACCCATATCGGAGAGGCCACCTTCCTGAATGGAGAACCCGCTCTTTTCCAGGTCACCTTTGGGTCTTTTTCCTAATGGTTCAGTAAAAGTGATGAACCTGCTGAGAACCTGCAGGACCGTCCTCGACCCCAAGTGCACACACAGATGTAATCTTAAGGAACAGTATCAGCAGGACCCAACTCGCCTGCCCTCAAAGTCCCTGGGCCCCAGACATTAATTACTCTGTGACATCACTAACAGCTGTCATCTGTCCTGAAGCACCAATTATTTACCAGGCATGTCCTGAGAGCTTCTGCCTCATCAGGATCCTCTGATGGAGAAACACTTGCTACGGTACAGAGGATAGATGAGTGGATCAGAGAGGGCAACTGACCTGTCCGAGCTCACCAGCTCTAGAATGATCAAGAAATCAACTCGCTTCGGTTCACTGAGGGTCAAACGCTGTCAGGAATATTGTGCGGAACCCTATTTTAAGGAGGATATTGATGGCTTGGAGAATCACAGGAGTGAGGTCAGAGGGGACATGCTGGTGGGAGGGGCTGGGACAAGATTCAGCCTGGATGTCCCAGGATTCAAGAGCCTAAGCCAACATCTGTGAACATCTGGAGGATGCTCTACGAAGAGAGGAGCCCTGGCAGCAGTTCTGTGTGTGTGTGGTGTGTGGCGGGGTAGGGGCTGACTTGGTATCAATATATAAGTCCACAACTATTAGAAGAGCCACAAAATGGAACTGCTGTGTAGACCTGGCTTCCCACACCGGAGTCCCAGAGGTATCCAGGCTTCTGAAGGATGCTGTGAGCTGTGAGTCTAACCACTTGAAACGAGGGCTGGGAGGTAGAGCACTAGACAGCTGTGACGGCCACCTAGGAGACTTTCTTAAACTGCCCTTTCCCCCAGGTATTCTGGTAGTTCTTCAACAGAGGCACCATGTCCAGGGTCTGGATCTTCCCTTTATCACACACTGGCTTAGTGGCCATTAGCCTCTCTGAGTCTCCATCTCCCCTTCCATGACATGGAATAATGGCAACTCCCCCCCGTAGGCCGTGGTGAGGACTTAATTAGGTTGCTGCATGTGAAGCGTGCAATCGGGTGCCTGGCACATAATAAGTGCTCAAGAAATTAACAATTATTGCATCAAAGTAGCTATCATTATCACCTCATCTTAACACTGAGACCCTTAAGCTCTGGGTTTTAATGACAATATTTATGCTCGCTCTTCAGCCTCAGTCAGTAGCTTTACAACCTGTAATAAAGTCACCAGGCCTGCGCTCTACTTCGTTTAACAAAGAAATATCCTCCCAGCAGAATCCCAGTTTTGATTAATTCAGGTGCAAACCCGTCCTCCCTGATGCTGGCAAGTACTTCCTGCTGGGTCCTGGGGAGGGAAACCCTTCCCCGGGGTGGGGGGGGGGCACAGTCATGGCAGAATATGACATTTTCACTTGCATTAGAAGAGGGAGTCTGTAGCTATGTCTCCGCCACCAGCCTGCGGGGTCTCTGCTTCCCTCTGCCTCACCTTACCTAGGGGCTGCCTGGCGAAAGCTCTCATGGGCACACAGACGTAGAAGGAGAGGTAAATACTGTTGAGATAAACAACACGACCTTTGCAATGTGAGCATGAAGGGAGGGGGCACTGTTGAACCAGAGAGAAGGAGGGAAGCATTAGATTCTTTGTCCTAGTCCGAAAATGGATCTGAACTCTGCTCATCAAAGAGCCATTCCCTAAAAGTCGTCGACTGAGACAGTTAAAATAAGGGACTCGATACAAATGAAACTCAATAGCAATGGTGTTCCCTGCTGTGTGTACAGAATCCAGGCGCTGTGAGGCACTGTTCATGTCTGTCCCTAGAGACTTGGTGCGCCAAGTAGACACACTGGCATCCACCCCTCAGCCAGCGTTCAACGCAGGCACAGTGGGCAGGAGAAAGAGCACCCGGAACCCGCCCCGGCCACACAGAGCAGTCTACTTACAGCTTTGGGTTTATAGGGAGGCTGAATCTCCTTGCGTTCAAGTTTCTCCCAATCAATATACCGGAAAAACGCGTGCTCCTTGATGTCACGTTCCCCTTCAGGGCCACAACCCAGACGTTTGCCTGGGTGTTTGGTCATTAGCTTCAAGAGAAAGAAAACATGAAATGAACATCAGAGAAGGAAAGGTGAGATGCTCAGGAATTATTATTCCAGTGACCTGGGAAAGAAAGCACCATGAAGAATCTCGATGGATTTTTATTTATTTTTTAATGTATTTTATTTATTTATTTATGTATTCATTTATTCATTCATTCATTTATTACTTTTCATCCAGCAAGAATTTCCTAGCCAGGTCTTCCTAGGACAGGAGCCCAACACAGCGCCTGATGCTGCTCACCCCACAGCGACACCCCTCGTGGCTAAGCAAACTGAAGTGCAAAGGTGGCCTTGGACTTGAAGTTAGAAATGTCCCGGGATCCACTCTGGTTCAAGAATGAGTTTTGTGCAATCACCGGTGCATCTAATGAGAACGGTTTCAATATCTTCAAGTGCCCTTCCTCCCACCATAAGATCACTGACATTTGACCAAGGAAAAGGACCCATTTGTTCAGAAACTATTTGCATTTCTCAGTAAAGAAATTGTGGAAATGACAAAACAGAAAAAAAAAATATTAGTCCCATGCACCCAAGTTTCAAGTAATTACTTTCAGAAAGCTCATTAAATAGTCAAAACCTAGCCCAGCTCATTTTCCTGGATCACACATTATACTAAAACTCCACTGAGGTTTCTTTGGTGTTCTGTTTAAATTACTTAATTATCAAAACTCTCCATCTTTGGGTCTCTGAGCCAGTGCTAAATAACAAGATGAATAGATGCTCTGAGAGGAAGCCAGACAGGCTTCCTCTTATAAATGAACCCAAAGCGGCATGAAAATATCTCTTGATCTCAAGACTTCAGCAAATGCACAGAGAGGAAAGATGGACAGGTTGGTGATTTAAAAAAGAAAGAAAATCCTGACAAGAGGCACCGAGACAGGAAACCAAAGCAATTGGAACATAGGAGACCAAGAAACTTCCCAGAGTTGAGTTGACCCCAGATATTTTGCCCAGGACTGGCTGATCATTGGAAAGGAATGAACCAGAAACTCACACCTATGCTCCTGAGCCCATGCTACTCACGAGATGCATGTGCATGCATGCACAGGCACACACTTTCCATATCTGCTTTATCTTCCAGGAGGGAAAGTAATCGACATTTTTTGCACAAGCTACTTCTTGCATTGATAGGCGTGACCTTACCTGATTGTCACAATAACACCACGATTTGGGTACACTATTGTCCCATTTGATTGACCAGGCAATTGACATCCAGCTATGAGAATTCACAGAGATTGGATCCCCCCTCTGCCTAGCTCCAAAACTGGGGCCTTAAAGAACAATGGGAGAGCCAGTTGCCATGGTGCACGCCTGTGATCCCAGGGGTTGGGGAGGCTGAGGCGGGAGGATTGTAAGTTCAAGGCCAGCCTCAGCAACTTAGTGAGGTCCTAAGCAACTCAGTGAGACCCTGTTTCAAAATAAAAAATAAATAGGGCTAAGGCTCTGACTCAGCGGTTCAGCACCTGGGGATTCAATCCACAGTACCAAAGGGGGGCGGGGAGTGTGTGCTTTGCATATATTTTCCCCAGGGATACTTGTGGTCTGACTTAGTTAGGAAAGGCTGATGGAGGACAGGCAAAAAATGGAGTGTTGCATAGAATTCAAATGGGAAGAAAGGGTTAGGGGATTTTGGTAGCATGATAATAGCAATAACAGTTTCTGGGTCCTGAGCTCATGGTGTGTCTGAGCTCCAGACTTCCCAGCCATTATTTATTACTCTTTAATCTTTACAATAACACTCTGAGGCTTCAGCAACTATCTCCCCTTTTTCCGATAGAGATAGTGGTTCCAGTGAAGTAAAGTCATTTGCCTCAGGTCACACAGCCAAGGAGCAGGGTCGTCGTGTGACCAGAACTGTCTAGAGTTCCCGCGGCTCTGGGTGCTCAGCCTCTGCTTGTTTCCAGCCTAACACGCAGCCAGCCTGGGCTTCTGTCTGTTTGAAGCTTGTTGGAAGTGGCACGGCCACCTGACCACAGTGCAGCTCATTTTTTTTTTTTTTAATGGTAGAAAGTAGGGCCTGTAATGAGATGGCCCTATAAAGAACACACTTCAACTGGGCAGGCAACTTTCATCAAAGGCCTCGCTCCATTTCTGTATAAGCAGGCAAGGCCAAGTGAAGAGATGCCTTCACAGAAACACCCAGCACTAATGCAGAGTCTGGCCAGTTCACGCATCTGCTCTGAGGTGCCTGAAGCCATGTAGACAGCTGGATTTAGTCACCGTTCCCATCTCTGATCACCTCCCAGATACATCCCCTGGGACCCGCCTTTCAGGAGGAAGCATTGGCTGCTTGCTTGAGCATCACCCCTTTTTCAGAGCATCAATCTTGAAGAAAGAGCTGGCATTGGACTCAGTCCACTTGACTCTGAGAGGTCCCCAAACCAACTGCAAGAAAGTCACCCCAGTTAATCCTGAAGGTTATGGGTCCTGAGTTAATAGAAAACTGTTCTACCAGGGAAAGTGCTAATTGGAGCTGAAGCTGAATGCAGCTGACCTGGAAAATTCTCTCTCCTCCATGACCCACTTAGAACCCCCAGCTGTCCAGAGAGGGCAGGTTTGGGAAGGGGAAGCCCCTGAGCATGCACTGAGCACCTACTCTGTGCCAGTACCATGCAAGGCGCTTCCTGTTATGCAACCGCACTGAACACTCTCCGAAACTCTGTTCAGTGAGTACTTTCATTCCATATTTCATTCTGTTTTTAGAACTAAAGAAACTCAGACCCGGAAATGCAGAAGAATTAGCTGAAGACCATGCACCTGAGTAGTGGGAGTGTAAGGATTTGCCACAAGTCTCTTGATCTCCCAAATCCCCACATTGTGAAATTCTTCTCGCAGGGGAGGCCGACTCAAATGCCAAGTGGCGCCCGCTTGTAACGTGGCGGTGCCAGCATTAGTCATAGTAAGAATGCACCAGAGTGCCAGACTCTCGTCTAGGTGATTTATAGGTATTAACTCATTTGATCATCACGGAACGCTACGTGGAGCGCTGTTACTATCCTCAATCTACAAATCAGGTCAGACAACTTCCCTGCGCTCCTAAGGCTAATAATGCTTGGACCTGGATTGGAACCCGGATGGAACCGGGCCAAAGGGGTTTTCTGCACATTGGAGAGGGCGTGTCCTATTAGAAAGGAAGCAGGGGTACCTGATCCAGCTGACTGATGCTTTGCAGGGACGACGGGCCAATGGGACAAGATCTGATTTTTTAAGAGAAGCTTTAGAAAGCTGGATGTTTATGGGAAATCTCCTTATTTTAAATGCTGGGCATTATTAAACAAACTGAAAGTTCAGTCTATGGCTCTTTTTTTTAACTTCCCCAGTGAAGTCTACAGAGGTCCCACCAGCCTTGAGCCCCGCCCTCGTATGACTATGGGCTTTGCTGAAGTTCTTCACAAACCCACTGTCTCCACTACGTCCCTCATTTCCTGTTCCTGCTTCACACCCTCAAAGAAGATATTTGCAACCAATTCACTTAAAGACTAACTCACACGTGGTTTCCCCGGAACTGTTTGCATCTCAACCTGTGTAGCTGAAACACGAAGCTCCCGAGATTCACCAGAGGGGGAGCTTAGGTGCTGGGCAGGTGCCCTTGAGCTGGGAGGCTGGCCAGCCATTACAGACTGCGCCAAGCCTCAGGCGGATCTGCCCGATTGTTCCAGCTGCCCCTCAGCAGGCCCAGCTCACAGGGCATCTGACTGGGGTCAGGAGGAGCAGGCCTGGACAGGGCATCCCAAAGACCTAGGCGCACAGGCTTGCTTCATTCAGACACACAGGTGGGAGTCTACTGTGAGGCGGGAGAACAACCCCTTTCTTTGGGCAGGGGGCATGGGGCAGTTGAACTCAGGGACACGTGACCACCGAGCCACATCCCCAGCACGATTTCATATTTTATGTAGAGATAAGGTCTCACTGATTTGCTTAGCACCTCGCCGTTGCTGAGGCTGGCCTTCAACTCCCAATCCTCCTGCCTTGGCCTCCCCGGTGGCTGGGATTACAGGCGTGTGACAAACTCCTTATAAAGACACCGTCCTTGGGCCATGTTCTCTGAGGGTCTTACAGCATCGCTTTTGCACTCCCATCAGAGTTGAAAAATTATTTCATTTGGGCATGTTGAAAGGCAGTGGTTTTCGAGCCATATGGGAATTTTGCAAAATACTGTAATACACAGAATTAATCTCCGGGGGAAGCTGAGTCCTTTTGTTCTGAAAAATCACTTCAGGTCGCCAATGGCTGCCGAGGAGAGGCCCACTGATCTTGAGTCTCACACACACCCCCAGGAGCATGTCCATCCTTACCCATGAACCTGCACCGTGCTTTGTCACAGGTGCCATCTGCATAAGCAGCAGGTGTTTAGCTGTGCAAGCTCTTTCGGCTTTGTGTGTGTGTGTGTGTGTGTGTGTGTGTGTGTGTGTGTGTGTGTGTGTGTGTTGGGAGTCAAGGGAGAATGGGGATTTGGGGACGCTGAATTTGGGTCAGCTTATCTACAGAATCCCTTAAATTCAACACTGCTTGATGTCTCCTTGGGATACCCTCTTAAATTAACCAAACACACACGCAGCAGAGCAGGGCAAGGCGCGCCTCCCTGGGCCTCCTCCTGGGTCCCAGCTCTTCATGGTCTCTGTACCTCCCACCTCACTCACTCATTAAGCCTTCCCTGTGCTGGGCTAGGGGCTGAAGGCCAGGCAGCAGCAAGATGCTGTGGTGGGCTCTCCTCTCCAGAGTTTTGTTTTTTGAGAAAAAGGAAACAGAAGGTTTATTGCTTTGCTAGCAAAGGAGAGACACAGGGGACTCCTGTCCCGCAGGCTGTGATTCTGCCCATCAGCAGGAACAGAGGGCTTTTAAAGAGGCCACTCAAAGACTCCATTCCACGTGTTCCCTGTTGGAGTTGTAATTCACTTGTAAATGTGGGAGACAGTCACTTCTGAGATCTTCTGGTGCCATCCCCAAAGTCTGGATTACTTTGTTCCTATGGTGGGTGCACACTCAGGGACAATAACTCTGTCTAGGATGGGGAAGAAAGGTCATCCTGTTTCCCTGAGATTAGGGAGGACCAGGGAGAGAGGAAGAGAGACATGTCTATTTTAAAAATAAGTCACAGTGGCCGAGCAGCCAGGGCTAAAGGGGACACTGTTACATTTCCCCACTGTCGATTTCCACATCTCATGTCTTGGAAAAAGGGGCAGTGACCTCTCCAAGCTGCTTCCTGCTGGAAGAGGGTGAAGCTGGGGGAAGTAACCCAAAGTCCTAGTTCTGTCACGGGGGAGGTGGACAGTTAAGGGCGTTCAGCATCAGAGCTCTGTTCAAACGGGAGAAAAGTTCTTCCTCTGGAGGTAGCAGCTCACCCCTGGGCTCTCTCCCTGGCAAGTGAAGAGAGGGCTAGGTCTCTGGTCCTCTCAAGTAGGGCACATCCTGCATCCTGCTATGTGATGTGCTGGCCACAGGCCTGCAGGGCCTTACTCACCCCTTTGCAGATGGCCACGGCTTCCTTGGACATGGACTTTGGATAGGCCACGTTGTGTTCCATGATGGACTGGAAGAGCTCATCCTCATCCTCCCCTTCGAAGGGTGCCTGAGGGACAAAGGGCCAGGTGGAAAGGGGTCCCTGCCTGCACTCTCCCCCCAGCTTCTCCTAACCAGCAGGTCCCCCTCCCTGGGCCCAGGGGGAGGCCACGCCTGAGGACTTTCAGGAAGATAAGAAGCATCCAACCAAGTTGGATAACCCCAAGACCGGGCAGGCAACAGAGGTTCAGGTTGATGAGCTGTCACCAAGCAGTCACTCTCCTTGAAAGAAGCCGTGTGGCTGGAAGCAGAGGAGACCATCTCTCACAGATCACTTAAAATTCAATTACCTGCCCAGCCAACATCTCATACAGCAGGACGCCGAATGCCCACCAATCCACGGACTTCCCGTAGGGCTGATAAGCAATTATCTGGAAAACAGGAAGCATTCTATCAGGAAGGCTTGTGGTTCACCTGGCTGGAAAGGGAATTCACACTTCCTTCACCCTCAGAGTGGACCTTCACTGGGGTGTGGAGTCAGGGGAAGTTCTTTGGCATGTCACCTGCTTATTGTGAAAGATTAGAGTACCTGTCACAGTCCCAGATGCAAGCCGGGGTCTCAAAGAGCAGAGGGGAAGGCCAGTTCCCACCTGAGCTATCTTCTCACCTGAGCTACCCAGGGAACGACAGACAATGTCTCACAGAGGCACCTGCAAGCGGGTGAACATCTGCACACGTCACGTTGCCTTTTTGAGCACTGAGGATGCTGTTTTTGTTTTTCATTTTTAATTTCAAAGCGGTGTGTATGGCATTTTAAAGAGGAAAGGCTATTTTTATTTCTTACTGTACAAATAAAATCACTTACACAACAATGTGAATACACTTAACACTGCTGAACTCTACCCTCAGATACTGAAGATGGTAAATTTTATGTCGTGTGGTTTTAAAACCACAATTGAAACAAAAAAAAAGTCTTAAAAGTAATAACGTGTTACTATTTATTTAGAATATATAGATAAGCTTAAAGAATAGAATGAAAATCACCCTTCATTCAATGCCAAGAGAAAAAGGATGACTAACGTGGTCCATCTCCTTCCAAATGCGTTGTGTTTTACATAAGCAGAAACACTTCAGTGAGTGGACCTTTAGTAAAGTAAGCTATTCACTTTGCTACTATTTGTACATTAACATAACTGGTTTTTAATCCCTACATAGCATTTAGGTGAACAGATATACCAAAATCTGCCTTATTGATTTCAAATTTTTTAAGTTTCTTCTGATGCTATAGTGGGTATTCTCATAATTAGATATTTGGACATGTCTTCTTTTATTTCCATACAATAATTTCTAGAAGTAGAATGAGTGAACCACATGGCATATGCAGCTGTAAAGGTTTTGAAGGTGAGACCAGAACTGCTTTGTAACTGTTAATCTTTCAGTATGTAAGGGTGGAAAAACAGCTGGGTCAAAGGGGTCAAGAGGTGATAGATCAAAGGTCAAGGGTTGAGCTTGGTGGGTCAGACAGTCTAACTTTGAATCCTGATTGCTGTTTGCCAGATGCAGAACCCTGGCGGAAGTTACTTCTTAAGCCTCAGTTTCCTTGTCTATAATGTGGACTTTTCCATGACCTTTATGCCATGAGCTTTTGTGGGGATGAATAAGCTACCAGGTGCCTCCCACATACGATGCCCTCACAGTATTAGCTTTTACTAGAATGTTCTCTAATCCAGTTATCGCTCATTTTAGTCAGTAAAAGCACCAGAGCAAACTTGACTATAAAGCAAATATCATTCTGCAGCTCCATCTCCCATCTCAGTTTCCACTCCAGAGCCAGAAATGCAGAGATGTCGGTCAACAGACACAAAATTTCAGTTAAAATAAGAGAAATAAGTTCTAGAGATCTCTTGTACCAAGCAGTGACCATAGTTCATAATGATGAATTGTATTCTTGGAATTTCCAAGAAAGTGTCATTTTTAAGTGTTCTTATTACAAAAAAAAAAAAAAGTAAGTGCGTGAGGCCATGCATATGTTAATTTACCCAATTGAGCCCTTCCACAATGTATCCATATTTCAAACCATATGGTAATTTATTTGTCAATTAAAAATAAATAAGTAGGTGCTTGCCTTGCAAGCACAAGGCCCTGGGTTCGATCCCCAGCACCGCAAATAAATAAATAAATAAATAAACAAATAAATAAATAAATAAATAGACAGAGATAAATAAATGAGAGAGGCAGCCTGAGGAGCTGTAAGTGCAGGACACAAAGGCCCAGAGAACATTTCTCATCAAAAGTGTTTTCACACTTTTAAAGTACTTCATGTCTTATTTGATCCTCATGACAACCAACAAGTTAATCCTTTTACAAAGGAAAACAGCCTGGGATGGTGAGAGAAGTGGCCAGAGGTGGTGTAGTTAGTAATAGCAATGCCTGACCTGACAGCTCTGGTCCCCTCTGGGGGTGGAGCAGGCCACTCCAATACCAGTGCTGCTGGGGCTTCTGTGTCCACGGGTCCTGCCCCACCGGGAGCTATTAAAAACCACAGATCCTGCACCCCACCCTGCAGAGGTTCCAATTCAGAGGCTCCAGGGGCGAGACTTGAGCAGCCTACATCTTTAAGTGCGTCCACCCACCCCACTAATATGAAGTGTGGCCGGTGTTGGGTCCCAGAACCCACCAAGCTCATATCCAGGAACTGCGTCCTAGGTTGTGTTGGATATCCTGATTAAGAAGAAAATGTTAATAGATGAAAGGATGCCATGTAGGTATAGCTCTACTAGGCCTTAATAAAGAACTAATTTTTAAAAAGATTATCTTGTTGTTCCTCAAGTAATACATGAATGTAGTTTGCCTTGTGGAAAACGTCAACAGTACAGAGGCGGATCAGAATTTCTCTTTCCCGTTGACTTATTCTCTGAGGTCATGGCTGTTATAAATCCAATCTGTAATCCTCCAGATGCTCTATGCCTTCACCCACATGTCTGTGTTCTCATAGAAAAGATTCAGATGGGCCCTGTGTCTTGCTGTTATTGTCCGTAAATGGCATTGTATTGGATTCATCATTCTCTAGCTCGATTTTTTTAAGAGTCTGTTTTTAAGATATTCCTGTATCTACATATATATCTCACTCTTCTGAATCAATGCCTAGTAGTATTTTATACTATGAATAAATCACCGCGGACTGCCCTTACCCTGTTGAGGGACACTGTTAGCACATGCCGATGTTCTTGGGTATACTCAGGTGTGGTCTGATCTTCCTAGGGCTGTACAGGATTTCCTAACATGAATGGAGTGTAGTTCAGCTTATCATTCCTTTATTAATAGTCATTATCTCCTATGGTTTACTATTAACCACGGGAGGAAGGAAGGACTCCGTCGGAACCCACCTCTATCTCCCGTGGTGTGTGCGTGCATGTGTGTGTGCTGCTGCATGTCCGTGTGCATGTGGGCACGCATGCTGATGCACATGTGTGGTGTTTGCAAATTAGCTTCTTATAAAAGGCACTGCTTTGGCACTGGAGCATGCAGGTTTAAAATTATACGTCGATTTGTTTAATTACATGGAGACGCCTATCACCACCGTTAGATATCAAGTGTCTGGCAGTCAGGAAGAGGGCTTCTACAATGTCTGTTTCTGAGACTGTGCCACGTCCTCACTTCCTTTTCTATAAATAAAAAAAAAAAAATCCTCAACAGATTATAGCATGCCACTTTTCTAAGCATCAATTCAGAGAAAAAGGGAAAGGAACCGCCTGGCACAAATTATTGTGCCTTGTCATGCTGGGAAAATCCATTCACTGACCACTTCCTTTGGGAGGAGAAGGGTAGCATTGCAAATAAATCTTCACCCTTGCGTTTATATCTCTATCAGGGAAAGAAAAACCTGGAGTCTCCCGGGGTTTGTGACAACTGCCGAGCACACAGTACACAGCTCTGTGTCATATGTCAGCCAGGGAATCTGTTCGCTCTGTGTCTCTCGCTGTCTCAACAAACACTTCAATGTCATAATTAGGAGGTATCATATGGCCATGAGCCATAGCAGCTTGACAAAGAAGCCTACTGAAGGGTATTGGATGGTTCTTTTGCGTTTTATTTAAATTTTCTCCTAAACCTTGATGTATTTTGGGCCTGAGCATCGGGACGTGTGCTGAGTTAATTTGCATGTGAGATCTCAGAGGAACGATTTAGAGTCAGGCTAAGGACAAGCCTGGGGTTTACTTGCCAGGTACCACCCTCGACCCTTCCCAGCCCTCACACGGCTATCGAGGGGTCAGCCGGGGGGACATCGTCACCAGCTCTGTGTCCCCGAGGACTCCCGTCAGCGCTCACCTCAGGGGCGATGTAGTCTGGAGTCCCACAGAATGTCTTGGTGGTCACCCCATCCCAGATGTTTTCCTTACACATGCCAAAGTCTGCAATCTTGATGTGCCCCTCGGAATCCAGCATCACATTGTCAAGTTTCAGGTCACTGCAGCAGATGTAAGAAGCGGGGGATTTGGTTAGACGCTGTGTATTGCAAGTCAACCAACAGCCGCTCCATGCAAGGTGTTAGAGGGTACAGAGGCGACGGCAAACCAGCCCTTGCCCTCCGGCGGCTCACAATCTGGTAGAGAGATAAAAAGCGGAGGGCTCACAAACCTCTGTGCTTTTCTTCTCCTACAGAGCCAGCTGTGTCAATAGCCTCAGGAGGACACAATGAGGCAGCAGCTCTAAGAACAGAGATCGGCAGGAAGCTCACCGCAGAGCACGGCACCCCTGAGGCTTCTGTACCCACAGAATTCCAAGAGTGGACCTTTGCCACTTATGGACCCCTTACATTTTATAGGAAGATATCATTTCCATAAAATTGTGATCTTCCAATATCTCTGAAGATCATGGAGGAAAACGACTGATTTGAGAGAAACTTATTTAAACTCCAAATGCTTCAGGATCCCTCAGGCTAATTCCTAGGATGGGACCCAGGAGTTTCCATGGATTCTTTCAATCAAAAAAAAAAAAAAAAAAAAAATTCTACACGCTTGCTACACCACAGGCACTGTTCTTGGAGCTGAGTGTGTAGTGTGGACACAATAAAGAAGTCTTCTCTTATTCTGATTAAATTCTAACATAGGAAAAAAATGTAATGAACAAGTATTCAAATATATCACCATGATTATTATAGATTCTGATGAATGATATGAAGAAAAAGAGGACAAGAGATGGGTAATGGGGGATCGGGGTGTGGCGCGCACACCTGTAATCTCAGCGGGAGGCAGAGGCAGGAGGATGGCGAGTTCAAAGCCAGCCTCAGCAACTTAGTGAGGTCCTGAGCGACTCAGTGAGACCCTGTCTCTAATAAAATATAAAAAAAGGGCTGGGATGTGGCTCAGTGGTTAAGCGTCCCTGGGTTCAATCCTTGGTACGAAAAAAAAGAGAGAGAGAAAGAGAGAGAGAGAGAAAGGGCAATGGGGGTCACTTAAACAGGCTGTCAGGAAGGACCTGTCTTAGGCAGTGACATCTGAGCTTTAATGAAAAGATACGTGCCCACTCTCCTCCTGTCGTGTGCGTCTGTGTTAATGAGGGGAACCTGATATTTGGGGGAACCCCTGCATATCTGTAGCAGATGAGATGGCTCCCGTATCAGCACTCTTTCCCCCTTAGTTCCGACTCTGATGTCAACTAAAGCAGCAGTGAACAGAGATGATCTACGGGTCCGACTGTCCAGGCCTCATAGCGACGGAGAAGTCCAGTTCCCCGGGAGGCAAGAGCCCCGCTCAGATCTCTCCACCAGATCACCTCGGGAGGTCGTGGACGTCTATGGTTCGTGTCTGTTCGAGTCTCTCGTGATGAGACCACCCTCCTCTGAACAACCACTTTTTTCTTGATTCTCAAGCCGAGCCATGTGGGTGGTGCCGACCTCAACTCCTAACCCCAGGAGTGGTCATGCGGGCCTGTCCTGGCCAGTGGAAATATCCCATCCTGCTAGTCACAGTGACTGATTCGGGAATGGGACCCAATCTGGAACCATAAAATCCCTAGCACTTTTGCAGGTCCCGTTAGAGAAGAGAGGAGCTCTTTTTACACTGGATTGCTCAGGGTCTGGAAGGTGGGTCTAGAAGCTGCAGCGTCCACCATATGCAGAGAGCAAAGCTTGTGAAGATAAAGCAGAACTTTAAAGGAAGCTGCATAACTTCCTGCATCCTTCCAGGTCTGTCCCTGGACTTTTCAATGACCCTAGCCAATCAATACCTTTTGTAACTTTAAGTTTGAATTGAGTTGTCATGATCACTTCCAACTACAAGGACGTGTGTTGGCCTTTTCTCTCTGTGTCACTGAGGCCTCTTCATCCAAAGGGGGGTCCACTTCACACAGCGTTCACCCAGAGCAGCATTTCCATTCTGCTAGGCTGGGTGCTGTCCATGGTACCACCCAGGTCCAGGGTGCATGCTTATGTGCAAGCCAAGGTGGTCTCCGGACACCAGGATGGAACTCAGAAATGCTGAACTCGGCAGCAACTTGATTTACCTCAATATACTCACTCCCCATGTGATTTCAGTAATAATCACACATGACCTCCTCTTGATTTGATGACATGCCCAGAAACAAGCAGCTGAGTCCATCAGAGATGTGAGAACATCTTCATTTAATAGAGCAAAGGAGTTTCAGGTGCCAAAAGCCACAGGTCTCGGGGCTGGAGGACACCCAGTTCAGACACCTTTGATATTATACTGTATTCTTTGGTTCTACGTACTAAATCCCCATTTCGAAAGGTGACTGGGGCAATTTTTTTCATTTTCAGAAATCCATAAAGGGCAGAATCAACACGTATTTCCAGAAAAAGTGGTCGATAAATCAGACACTCAATTTGACAGGCAGAATCTTTGGTGGACACCCCACACACCCCAACATATCCAGCCACTATCCTCAGAGAGGGGAAGGATAGTTCTTAAGAACTATCCAATGAACTCAAGATCTAACGAAGGAGGGAGTGTTTCGAAACATTTTCAAAAGCTCGACCACCATGAAGGCAATATCTATGAAATTATAAAGCCATACATCTTTGGTCATGTAAATTTTTTTTTTTACAGTTCTCATTTGATTATCAATTTCAAGAACCCTGTCTCCATCAAGTTTCTTGTTGGTGAGCAACAAAACCAATGCTGATGATTTTAACTCATGAAATAAACTATTAAAAGGCTATTGGAGAGCTTGTAAAATCTCTGAGGAGGCTGGAGAACCAGACTGGGAGGCTGCACGGTCGGAGACAACGTCTGATTGTGATGCACAGATGGTCCACTGAGGACCGCTGGACATGACTGAGGCTACTGCCAGACATGAGTGCCACCTCTTGTCCTTGGAAATCCTAACACTGCCAAGAACCACTTCTCCCCTTGGCTCTGGAAACCAGCTCTACCGGATTGCTGCAGCCACTCTCAAGTCCATGACCAAGTTCCTTGGTCACCAGTTTCTGAACCGAGATCTTGGGTGTGACAGATGTCTCAGCCCGTGTCAGGAATATACCCTGGCTGCAGGGAGGTTGTAGCATCTGGCTGTCTCAACCTTTATAGTAGTGAACAGACTCTGTTCTTACAGAGATGTGATTCAGATGCCAGCTGGCTTAAAACATTGATGAATATTCCTTTAAAAACATACTGATAATGGAGGATGAAAGGGGGTTGTATGAACAGGTTGGGAAAAAGGGCTTTGGGGTGGTAGGTGTGTTCTTAGCATCTGAAATGCTCACCTTTGGGTTTTAGGACCTGCATAGCCAGTGACCAGGATCCATGGATCCCAGATCCTAATATGGTTCCCTGCTAGACTGGAAACTAGCCCTAAATCCCAACTCAGTTGACAAGAATTCTTACTTCCTCCCTGGGGCTGAATTTTCTTGGAATACACTTGTAGCTCTGTTCTGGGCTCTTCCTGCCCAGGAGGCAGGACTTAATGTCAGCATATAAAGTGAAAATCACAGAGTGAAAAATGACCTCAAGACCCTGTTTTCTTGGTTAAGCAGGAACGGAAGTCGTCGGCTTGAATGTAGGGGTCACGTCATATGGAAGGTAATGTGTGCCTTTCAAGACCAGAATTACATTCAGTGCAAAATGTTCTCCCTAGGAGAGCTGGAGGATCAGAGGAGTCGGGCGCCTCATCTCGTGCTCACACCGAGATCCACGTGCTTGCCACGGTGCGGAGGGCAAGCGTGGGCAGAGTGACCTTACTACTTAAAAGTTAAATTCTTCTCCTTTCTGGTTCTACACTTTCCCTGGGACCACTCAGGAGCCCAGCTAAACCACTCCTCTGCCTGGTCTTCACCGGGATTGGGGGTTGACTCCGCGTGCTCAGGATAATGTCACTACGCCAGCTTGGATTTCTTGCTGGCACTTTTAGGAGTGAATAAAAACCTCAGGACTCTGTGGGCTTCTGTCAAAGACCCCACCTTCCATCCCTCCATCCCACCAGCACACACGACCTTACCTCCCCCATCAGCCTCGAGACCACCAGGGCCAATGTCTTCGTTCCTTTGGGTCCCATAACCTTCAGTTGTAGCCAGGCGCCCAGGACTCCCAAGACACCTCTAACTCCAGACCCGAACTGCCATGTCCTCTGCAGAATGGAGGGGACCCTCCCCACCCAGCACAAACCACCCCACTTCCCCCTGATTTTTCGCTGGCACATATCACTGTTTGGCAGACTCTGTGGTTATGATACACTGATCTGTCTACCGCCATTAATATACAAGCTCCACCAAGGCAGGAGTTTTGCCCATTTTCTTCCTCTTGGATTCCCTCCACCCTCAGTCGGTAGACTTTGGATCAACATTGGTCAAACAAATGGATAATATGGGCTTTCACGGCTCTTGGTGACCTCTTAAATGGACCCTCACCCATGCCAAGGGCTGTTGGGAAGCCCCCTGTCCCTGCCACCCTCTCTTGCATAAGAAACCATCCCGAGCCCCCATGGTCTCTGTCCTTTGCATCCATGTAGACAAGGAGAGTTGCACACCCTGGAGCTTCTGACAAGCAGGAGCCTCGGGCTCAACAGTCTGCCTTGCATGAAATAAAAACTGGTATGACTCATCCAGCTATGATCATACGCTTGCTCCTCCAAAGACTGGCAAATGCCAAGTTCTGAACTTAATCCTGTCTTTCAGGGCGTGCTACTCAGAGATCTATTTCCAAACTGTAGTTAAATGAGAAAAAAAAATGTTTCATAATAATATGATCCGCCACATTCTGCCAACCAAGCTTCTATCCTGACTCCCCACATGTGGGGCCAGGGGCAAGAGGAAGAAGTAGCAGGGCCCCCTGGACAAGCCTCCGCCTCTCGTGTTTGAGGCCCCAGATCATTGGCGACACAGTCCATCAAGATTTTTCTATCACCACAGAGAGCTGCCCAAACTTTGCCATGGCAGTGGGCGATGCTGCCTGGCAGAACACATGCCCAAGTTAGTCCTGGAGGATTCCTCCCCCACCACAGATTCTAATTTTAAAAGCAGTTGAAGAAAGAGGCAGGGAAGGAGGAGCGGAGGGCGAGGAGGCGCTGGGAAGCTCAGCCGAGTTCGCTTACCGGTAAATGATGCCCTTGCTCTGCAAGAAGAACAGACCGATGGCAATTTCTGCAGCGTAAAATCTGAAATTAAAAAGAGGGGGAAAAATGATGGAGAAATTCAAGGACACCTTATGATGGGAAGTAGGCATAGGGCATGGAAGTCTCACCATGGACGGTCAGCCGCCCAGCTCACCAAATGCTGAGGGTCCAGATGGGTGAATGGGGTGCTCGAGAGAAGCCTTGAGGACAGACTGGGGGTAGGCAAAGGTCTGTCGTGTGTGTAGTGGGAGGGTACCACGGCTAGGATGGACTGGATGGGGAATGGTGATTTCAGACTATGGCCAGTTAAAACATCTTAATACCAACAGCTAACGTCCCTCGGAGGCTTACCATCCACCTAGCATCATTCTAGGTATTCTCTGATTCTAATTATAATCCAATGATATAGGCCCGACTAGTCCCTCCCTGTTCTCCTAACGAGGCAGCTGAGGCTCAGGGAGGTGAACTCTAAAGACAGAGCAAACGAGGCACACAGCCAGGATCGGGAGCAACATCGGTCTGACATATAACTTCTCAGTGAAGGTCCACCCAGAGGAGGGAGGATCTGAGAGAGCCAGAAAGCCCAGTTGTACCCGCAGAGCTGGGCAGGGCTTTGGGGAAGGATGTTAAGCCCTGGGAATGTGTCCTCTGTGTTAATGGAATTAAACCTGTGATCAGTTAGATGTCAGGAAGGAAAGAAGGACCAACTCTACAGTCTCATCAGAATTGTGGCAAGAGAGACAAGTGACTCGACTCACAAGCACAGTGATAATGCAAACCCTCCCAGAACAGGGTGCTCACAACCTCCACAGGTGGAGGGGAGGGTCCAGCAAGTCCCAGGAGTGACAGGGTGGGGCCTAGACATGCCTGGGGGGCTTTCTGGAGGGGCAATAAGAGGCTACCTGATGCTAATTCCTAGGACCTGCCGGGTTCCTGTTCCCCCACAGAGTTCTTTGTAGAAAGTGTCTATTATTGATTATTCAGAGGAATGCGGTTGACCGAGGTCCTGCCACAAACGCAAACTGTGACCTGACCACGTCCATCCACTCCCTCTCCCTCCCGCTTTCCAGTTCCTAGTAATCCTTCTTCTACTTTCAGGTCGACATTTCTATTCATTTATTTTCTTTATTCTCTTTTAGGTCCCACATATGAGAAAACATGCCACACTTCACTTGTTTTTTTCTTTTCTTTCTGGGTCTAGGGTATTTTGCTTAACAAAAGCAGGGACATAGCATGATGACATCTTCGTTCTAAAAAGAATCAATCTGGGCAGGTATGTAGACTGAAGAAGATGAAACAGACTTATCAGGGGAAACACCAAAACCCAGACTCAGTTTCCCCTTCCCAGGACCCATCCTGGTCCTTCATCTCCTTGGAGTGAAGCCTTCTAAGAAGCAGAGCAGAGGAGTAGAGAACATGACGGAAACACGTGGCTTGGACCCCCGGATCATCCTCACGCTAGCTGTGGGACTGCGAATGAATTTCCAAAAGCCTCTCAGCCTCAGTTTCCTGTCTGCAAAGCAGAGAGGATGATACCTCCCAGCCGGGGCTGTTCTCAGGATTAAATGAGAGCATGTTGGTTAAGTGCTGAGGACCTGGCATACAGTAAGCGCTCAATAAATATCAGCAAACTTCCAAACAGAGCCTGCACTGACAGTCCGTAGGGAAGCTACAAGACCTCCCTCAGGAATCAGGGTTGAGAATTAAAGATCAAGAAGTAGCTGTGGGTTTTGGGGCTTCCTATTCTTAGCTGGTGTCAGGGGCGAAAAGCAGCAGCTCACATGGAGGAAAACACCTTCCTCCTGTGGCCAAGTACTTCTCACAAGGAAGGAGCTCCAGCTGTTTAAAAAGCCCTCTTTGGCAGAACCCCAAGGAACTCACAAACCATCCATTATTCCAAGGAAAAAGCACGCGTCTCCCCTTACACAGCATGAGGCTCCTTGAACCGGCCAACTTGTTGAATGTGGTACATGAGGTCACCGCCGTTCACATACTCCATCACGAAGTACAGCCTGTCCTGGGGAGAGAGCAAGGGCAAAGTCAGCAGCGTCCTGCGGCTTCTCGGGTTGCAGAAGGAGAGCAGGGAGGAGCCGGGATTGATGATCAATACCCCCGACCCCAGGACTCTGACACATGCCTGCCTGCCAGGCCCCGTGTCTCCTGGAGTATCAACTCTAGGCTATTGGAGGTATGCAGGGAGGCCAGGTGGAACATAAATCATTTTTAAAATTAATAACTACAAGTTTAAGTTCATTTGTGCTGGAAAATATAATTAGCACACTAATCTTGTGGCTTAATTGATATTACTGTTTAGGATAAGGTTAATTATAACAAACAGTGGAAAATGTGATGGAAATAATATTGTGGCCTTGGAAGCCAGACTCTGTTTCAACTCCCGCTACTCATGTCCTTGTGAAGTAGCTTCCCTCGTTGAGGAGGACTGAACCATGTCACCAGGAGGGAGCACAACTTCTGGGACTAGATCATCGAGCACAGTAGAACTTCCACCTTGTTCTCCCCTCACTCCAGGGAAAGTCAGCCACCCCGTCACAAAAACACCCAAACAGCCCCGGAAAGGAACATGGGGAAAGAGTGGAGGTCTCCTGCCAGCAGCTGGTACCAGCGTTCCCACCATGTGAGTGAATCCCTTGGAAACAGATCCTGCCAGCTCAGTTCAGCTCTCAAGGCCCGGTGGTCCCAGCCCACGATGTGACTGCAGCTGCAACTTCATCTTTGGGGGATAAGTCACCCCCAAACTCCTGACCTGCAGAAACTGTGCGATGATAAATGCCTACTGTTGTCTTCAGCCAATGAGCTCTGAAGTATGCAGAGTAGGCAACAGAGAGTAGCATGCAGTAATAGACAATAGAGAATAGATAGTAGTATGCAGTAATGGAGAACAGATAGTAGTATACAGTAATAGAGAATAGATAGTAGTACACAGTAATAGATAGAGAATAGATAGTAGTATGCAGTAATAGAGAATATAGTAGTATGTAGTAATAGACAATAGAGAATAGATAGTAGTATGCAGTAATAGAGAATAGATAGTAGTATGCAGTAATAGAGAATAGATAGTAATATGCAGTAATACACAATAGAGAATAGATAGTAGTATGCAGTAATAGAGAATATAGTAGTATGTAGTAATAGACAATAGAGAATAGATAGTAGTATGCAGTAATAGAGAATAGATAGTAGTATGCAGTAATAGAGAATAGATAGTAATATGCAGTAATACACAATAGAGAATAGATAGTAGTATGCAGTAATAGAGAATAGATAGCAGTATGCAGTAATAGATAGAGAACAGATAGTAGTATGCAGTAATAGAGAATAGATAGCAGTATGCAGTAATAGATAGAGAATAGATAGTAGTATGCAGTAATAGAGAATAGATAGCAGTATGCAGTAATAGATAGAGAATAGATAGCAGTATGCAGTAATAGAGAATAGATAGTAGTATGCAGTGATACATAATAGTGGCAGTATGCAGTAATACATAACACAGTGGCTACCAAAGCCAAAACAAAACATGAATTTTCAAAGCCTGGAAAACAGTAGCTTAGAAGGACATACCCAGAAGTGAAGGAATTGGGACCAGAAAAAAGCAGTGGGTAGCCTGTTCTGGGAATTTTTCAATGTGTCCTTTGAGGGATAAGGTGAAGTCCTTCAGGGGCTGTGTCCTCCTTGCAGTGTGAGCCTGTTCCTGTTCTCAAGACTAGCACATAGTAGGTGCACAGAGACGGAAAGAGCACAGGTGTCTGTGCCAAAGAGGTTTATTTGGAAACTCAGTTCTGCAACCTGGTGGCTGGGGGCATTGGGTGACAGCGGGGCTTCCTCTCTGGAAAGTGGAGGTCAGAGAACAAGTGTTGCTGAGGTCGAATGAGCTGGGTGTGTCCTGGTCCTCGGTCAGCGACCCCAGTGATGGCCTCCTGTCCTGACACTGGAGGGTGTCTGCTAGGTGAATGAATGACCTCACCTCTTCCCAGAGACTTCCGCTCAGGTTAAACCACCCTCCAAGCCACTTCCGTTCCGTTTGCAATGGCAGGGTCTGCGCCGACTATTTGCAGGGAGCTGAAGTCCCCCTCATGTTCTCAGCCTAAAAAAACCGCTTCCTTAACCCACCCGATCTAAATTAGGTCTGCCTGCTACATTCCTTCTCCAGCCTCTGTGGGTTTTTTCCCTCTCATCCCATCATAATTTATAATTATATATTTAACCGGATGATGGTTCCTCTACTTATTCACTCACTAATTAAATTTAAAACATTTTTAAAGCCCGACCGGCTACCAGGTTATAGGTGCTGGGAACGAGGGAACAAAATCAGCTAAAACTCCCTGTCTTTATCTTTCCTCTAGTAGGGTGACATAGATCAAGAGAATATTAGACCTAATAAGTAAATTACATAGAGTGTTAAGGGGTAATTAAGTACTATGGAAAAAACAAAAGACTGGGAATGGCAGATGGATGAGACAGGAGAAAAGACTTCCAGTTTCCATCAAGTGCTCAGGGTAAAACTTATTGAGAAGATATTTCAGCAAAGATTTGGAAGAAGTGATAGAAACAGTTATGCAAAAATCTACAGCAAGAGACTACCAGGTGGAGGAAACGGCCTGGGCAAAGGCCCTGAGGCTAGCATGCACCTGATGTGCTTTAGGATCCACAAGGAGACCGTGTGATTGGAGAAAGGAAGAGACAGGGTGGGGGAGGAACTCAGAGAGGATACGAGAGACTCCGATCACATAAGACCTCAGGAACTTAATGCAAGATTTTGGTTTTTACTCTGCAAAAATTGTCTCATGTCAGATATAACAGAAAGTTCCATAAAGCCAGGGGCCATGTCAAATTTATTTATCGCTGTGTACCAAGAACCCAGCACCATGCCTGGCCAAAGCAAGCCATCCATGAACATTAACTGTGCAAATGAGCAAAAGTCAGTGGGCCTCCAAAATATCATCACGCAGTCAGAGGGTGGCATGGAATGCCTGGCTCCTCACAAAAACCTTGCAATTTTGCTAGTGGGGTGGGTTTGGGTCCTTATCCCAGAGTGTTGGTATCCTCACTTACAAGATGAGGGTAATCTCAGTACCCATGTCTAACAGAGTCAGTGAGGGGCTCAAATAAAACATGCCCCTTGCTGCAAACTATGAAGGAAACAAAGATTTCTATGTCCTAGATGTCCCAGTTATTAAGCCAGACCAGTGTTGATCAAACGCAAGTTGTTTCCCCTTAAGTGATTATTAAACCAATTTGGTGGGGTCATTGTTAACTTTTTAAAAAGAAAGAATTATCAGTCCTCTGCACCACTAAGTGTTTCTTTTGTGAAAAGAGGGTTTGTGTGACATTAATGTGTGGGTATGGCTGGGTCACGGTGTGAAAGGTGGCTTGCTATCAAAATTGCAAGGTTTTTGTGAGGTGCTGTAAAACAGGGATGCTGGCGGGGAAGTGAAGTATAAGGTCAAGATTCCACCTTGGAAATCGATATGGGATCTGAAGTCTCATTCCGCTACTAACTTGCAACGCTGAGTAGTTATTGAACCTCTTGAACCTCCAGCTTCCCCTTAACCTGTAAAGTGGACATTCTTCATCTGCCCCAGCATAATAAACAACGTGACATTTGGAAAGAGTCTAGCATGATGTTGGCCACATAATAAATGCTCAGTCTACCACTTGAAAAAGTCTTCTTTCAGCTGGGTTCGGTGGTGCACACCTGTAATCCCAGCAGCTCGGGAGGCTGAGGCAGGAGGATGGCAAGCTCAAAGCCAGCCTCAGCAAAAGCAAGGTGCTAAGCAACTCAAGTGAGACACTGACTCTAACTAAAATACAAAATAGGGCTGGGGAAAGTGGCTCAGTGGTGGCGTGCCCCTGAGTTCAATTCCCACTACCAAAAAAAACATCTCTAAAGTGCATAGAGCTTTATTTTGCGTATGCATATCAGGCATATGAGCGATTTGTCAAATGCGTATTGAGTGCCTAATTATAATGACCACAGTAATGAATAAAGCTATCATCTTTAGGGTACTTGTTAGGTGACTAAGTGCTTTCTTTATTTTTTGTCTCACTCATCTCTAAACAACCCACATGATCAGTATTAATATCATTCTCCCCATTTTAAGAGATGGAAGTTGATGCTCAGAAAGGGTAAGTGGTTGACCAGAGGTTGTTCATCTGGTAAGGTGCACAGCCAGGATTTGAACCCCAGGCTATTTGGTTTCAGAGTCTAGACTCAAAACCTCTCCATCTGCTGCCTCCAGTGAGTTCATCTTACACACAAGGTCCTGAGGTCGACATTGGATGGATGGACACATAGACATGGCTTCCCTTTGAAGACCTTTCCGTTCAGAAGGGAAGAGAAGGGATATATGTTACACCCAGGTGAAGAATGTCAAGGGTCCAGGTAAAGAGGAAGCTGGAGGTTCCGAGGCTTCAATAACCATGCAGAGTGCAAGTTAGTAGCGGAATGAGACTTCAGATCACACGTCGATTGCCAAGGTGGAATCTTGGTCCTACACTTTACTTCCCTGCCAGCTGCCCTGGACTTACAGCCCCTCACAACAACCCCAAAATTTTGATAGCAAACCACCTTTCACACCATGACCCAGTCATACCCACACATAAACGTCACCCTAATCCTCCTTCCACAAAAGAACGCTTAGTGGTGCAGGAGACTCAGATAATTTCTCTTCCAAATTTGTTTCTGCTTTAGAATCCAGGACCTCATGCATGCCAGGTAAGAGCTCTACCACTGGTCATTTCTACTCTGGACATCAAGACAGAGTTGACAGGTGAAGAGGAAGGACCGTCAGTTAACTGATTTTTTTAAATGATTTTTTTTTTCTCTCTCTCTCGCACCAATACAACATCACCCTCTCAACATCCCTCAGGAGGGGTAGAGACGGAGGTGGAATAATCGCTTCTGTTCTCAGAGTCCAGAGCATCTGAAATTTGCAAAAAGGTCACATACAAGTTGGTGGCAGAATGCAGACAGGGAAGCCAGAACCGGCGACACCCAGCCCCTCGTTTCTTTGGTGGGGGGGGGGGGGGTTGATAGAAAACAAGTCTAAAAATAGCGTCTGTCTTTGCTGCGCGTTGAAGAGAACCACAACACTTGCTTTTAAAAATTATTTTTAAAACTAGCAGATGGCATCGGCCACAGAGAAAGAGAGAGAAGCGAGGCAGAGCTTTGACTTGCTTGATTTCTGCTTGCATTAACTCGGCTTGTCCCCCCTGAACTCATCAGTCAGAATCCCAATAGGGGGGCTAGCTCTGCTGTGGGTCATGTTTGTGGTCCATTCCTACCACAAACCATATGTGAGGAGATCCTGAGAGCTATCGTCTTTGAACTGCACTCAGGCTGGCTTTGGCCCACCAGCGCTTGGGCGATTAACTGTGATGGTTGGCACCTCATTGTCCCTCTCATTTCTGAGCAAACATTTAATGATGCCCACTCTTCTGCCAGGCACTTGTCCATTGCCAGGGACGCTGCTGTGAATATCCATGGTGCCCGGTGTGAAGGCGAGTTGGGGAGACCAGAAACGTTTCCAAAATGCCAATATTTCCCAAAATGGCGCAGGAGAGGATTTTGGGTTGCCTATGGATGCGGATGTTTTCACCTTGGTAGTTAGTACGTTTTCATGTGTCGTGTGAGAAATACAACTGAGCATGCTAAGGCCTTGAGTCCATGGCTCTTGTGGGCTGAAGAGGGAGAGTGAAATGCACAGGGTTCCAGAGAGAAGGAATCAGGGGTGGGTGGACCAGGCTGAGTCGGGGAGAGATGAGAACATGAGAAAGAAAGCAGAACTGGGAATTTCAGTCATCTCCCAACTGATGTCCAGACCTCTACCAAGTTTGCCTAAAATTGACTTATTTCCCATAGAAACAAAAAGTGATACCCCATTTGCGTACAACGAATCAAAGTGCAGTCTGTAAAAATAAAAAAAGGAATTTAAAAAAAATTAAAATTGACTTATTTTTTAAAAAGTGGTTTTAGAAATTCACTTTTTTAAAACTTAAGCACCATTCTTTTAAACATTTCAAACTTTTTACCCCAGTCCTACAAGGAACTTCATTGTCTCTGTAAAAAACCAATGCTCACATCTGGAATCTTCCATCACGGTGCTATGACATCTGGCCTGGCTTTCTACATCAATCCCTGAAGTCACTTCTTTTAAAAATAAATATTGCTCCTCTGCAAACCACCAAGTTCATCTCCCACTCCACAGTGAGGAACGTCCACGTCTGGGGCCCGCTGGGAGGTAACCTAGGGCCCGACTGGCGTAGAGAGGTGAGTTCTAGAACTTTGGCTGAACGTTTATTTTTGCAAGTCATGGTCCTTAGGCATTAAAGGGAGGTAAATGATGAATAAGATACAGACCCTGCCCTCAGGGCACTTAGCAACTTGGTTAAAGCAAATGGAAACCATGATCTAAAATAACACGCATAAAAGGAATTGCATAGGGGCACAAGCAGGAAACTTGGGGGGCTTCCGCTAACCACATGGCCTCCCCGACCTGCCTTAATTCCCTCATTATCCCCCTTCCTGGGATTTGGTTTCGTTTTTCACTCTTCCTATAAAATCACTGCAAGGACTCCAAGGATCTTTTTTTTTTTTTTTCTTGTAGTTGAAAACATAAACTTTTTTCTTTTTTAGTTGTCAATGGATCTTTCTAATTTATTTATTTATATGCGGTGCTAAGGATCGAACCCAAGGCCTCACACATGCCAGGCGAGCGCTCTACCACTGAGCCTCAACTCCAGCCTCTTAAAGGATCTTCCTTATCATCACACCCAGTGGTTTTTGATAAGGGTTTCTTCACTGGACTCAACCACATAAAAATCAAAAAGCATTTGTTGACTATCGACTTGAGGTCCGGCTTCTCTCTCTCCCATGGGCTTGTCACAGCTCTCATCTCTGGGCTGATGAATCTTGACTTATATTTCTATCCTCTCCCTCTCTGCTGAGCTCCAGTCTGCTCCAGCTGGCTCCAGGAGATATCTACGTGGGTGTTCCTCTGTCATCTCCAATTAAAAGCTCAGAAAGGCAAACTCACCAACTTTCTCTTTAAACTAGCCAGTCTGCTCAACCTTAAAGTGCTCCTTCAAAATTGCTGTGTTGCTGGGATGCTTCATTACATGCTTACCCTTCCTGTCCTCTAAGCTGGAAGTGAGTTGAGCTCATTTAAAGTTCTTCTTTCTTCTTTATCTCTAATAGTCGATCAGTAAATGAACAAAATTAAATGTCTGTCTATCACCGCATCATGCAAAAGGGACAGAATTTCCCAAACTAGGAACAGGAGCATGAGGATGGTCTGGTTTCAAATGATGGGACATCACGTGCAGAGGCCATCCGAGGGCCCCCAGACAGGGCAAGGAATCTTCCCCCAATATCGCTTCAAGTGGAGTGTGACAGTCCCATGTGACTGTCAGGCCTACACCTGCCACTTTTAATAAGACACCACAGACAGAGAAAAGCAACCATGTGGGAAGCTCTATGCACCACACACTGACGTAAGTTGCAGTGATCATTTGTCTAGTTAATGACCTTTAATGATTTTCTAAGCCAGTCAGTGAATTCATTCAGTCTTCAAGTTGCTCCCTTTATTGCTGAAAGCCATCTATCTTTCTCCAGACAAATGGTGTCGTGTTGTAGGTCAGAGCCCTGGCTTTGGCATCAGTTAGTCCTGGGTTTGAGTCCCAGTTATGCTGGATGCTTGACTAAGACCTTGGGTTGGTTATGTAAACTCTCTGCCTTCCTAAAGCGGGTAGGCTAATAACAGCTTCTCCGTCATGTGGGGTGTTTCCAAGATCTATCAGATGATGCATGTCAAGTTCATGCAAATTCCCAGAGCTTCACTAAAGTCAGTGTGCGGTCAAGGACGTGCATGCATATTGAACCTTCTTTCCCCTGTATTTTACAGTCATAGAATCTCTGATAGAATCAAGCAACTAATGCTCCTCTAACTATTGCCCTTCCAAGTAGAGACCGAATTTCTCAAGGGCTAGAAGGACCTCTCTTCTTCCTTGAACGTCTGCAAATATTCTATTACTAAGTGAATATGTAAAGTCCACCTCACAAAGCTGAGAGAATCAAGGTGTATCTGTTTCTACCTGCCCCAGCTGGATACACCTGGGTTGCATTCCTGGTTTCTTTCCTGTACTCAAGATCCTTGAATGGCTTTAACTGACTAGAGACCCAATACCTGCCAAATTTTTACCAGCTCCACCTCCTGAAAGACACTGGACGCCATATTGGTACCACTAAGCTATGTCCACCTTCAACCCAGTTAGTCTCCTTGGATTCAAGATGGTTGGCCAGACATGGTGGTGCATGTCCCAGTGACTCAGTCAGTTGAGACAGGAGGATTGGTCACGAATTCGAGACCAGTCTCAGCAACTTAGTGAGGCCCTAGGCAACTCGGCAACACCCTGTCTCAAAATAAAAAATAAAAAGGGCTGGGGATGTGGCTCAATGGTCAAGCAGCTGTGGATTCAACCCTAGTACTGAGAGAGAAAGAGAGCCCCCACCTAATGAAAGCACAAGTATTTCTTGCCTGTAAATATAGTCCCTTGTACAAGATTCCTACTGAGATAGTAGTGGCCAATTATTAGCAGCAGATAGCAGATTGGACCATGAAGGAACACTGACTCAAGGTGAACCAATCAGAATCTCTTCCTGAGTATGAGTTGACACTTAGGGAATTTGGTGGATAAACAAGCTGGGTAAATCATATTTACCATAAGCAGTGAATAGCAAAGAAAGCAAGAAGAAAGAACCATAAATTTATTCGAGCCTGCTTTAGAGTTACAAAGTCTAGTTCCTCAAGACACTCGGGGTCACTTTGGCCTTTGAGTTGCTCCCCCACCCCCATAAAATACTTCCTTTTTATTTTATTTTTTACCTCTTTATTTTGGCATGAGTTAGTTGGGTGAGGGAGGTACTCCGGGGACTCAAGGGACAGGCCATAGGGGTCAATTCTACCAGTGGATCACACCCTCCTCACTTCCCTGTCCTCTCTTGCATTCTGGGTTGATGCTTCTCCCAGCATGCCTTGCAACTGAGTTATTGCTGGATCATGGCAGCAAATTTGGGGAGGAAGTAACTTCTGTCCTTCAATGACTCATAAAATCTAATTCTATTTAAAAAAAAAGAGGTGCATATGTTCAATTGAAAAGAAAACAGTTAAAATAGATGTTTTGCTGAAGAAACTTAACTGCCTGTGCCCACTAGCAGTTGGGAAATTGCATGAATGTGCCTGGCTGACATTGTCCCTAAGGAAAACTGCAGAAAGGTTGGAGGGAATATAATTTTTTTGTCGCCTGTACAGCAAAGCAGCCCCAGGCCAGCTCTAATCATGGAAGCAACTTCCATTTAATGTTTATTATATTTTATCCACGGTGTCTTTTAGTTCTCACTTATTAGGCTCACTTTAAGGATGATGAAATCAATATTTGGAACTGTGTAGTGTGTTTTTTTTTAAAGGTCTTGCAGCTGGTAATCATGAACCAGCTTCATCTAACTAAGGAGCACATGCTTATCCCCTGTGCTTCCAGGGCTATTTGCCTAAACCTGTTTGGCTAAAACCAGCTACTGAACAATTATCTAAAAATTCAACTCCCTTCTGGAATCCCTTGCATGTATTTGGGTATTAACTTTGCCATCTTCTGGTGCATTAAAAAAAAAAAAAAAAAAAAAAAAAAAAAGTAAAGTGCTTTATTATAGAACCAGGCACGGTGGCTCATGCCTATATTCCCAGCGGCTCCGGAGGCTGAGGCAAGAGGATCATGAGTTCAAAGCCAGCCTCAGCAAAAGGGAGGTGCTGAGCAACTCAATGAGACCCTGTCTCTAAATAAAATACAAAATAGGGCTGGAGATGTGGCTCAGTGGTCGAGTGCCCCTGAGTTCAATCCCAGAAGTAAAAAAAAAAAAAAAGTGCTTTATTATAGACACTTTCGAAATAATTTAAATTCAAAGAGAAAACAATCATCCACAAACCCCCCTCTAAATCACATCAGTATTTTGATTTATACAGGTCCCCTCCTGATTCTTTCCCGTGTGCATCTTCAATTTGAACACATTTGGAGTAACATATTAAGTAGCATGCAATATACTGCATTTTTCTATTAACACTGAACCATGTCCATTTGTTTTTATATTTCAAATGCAAAATTTTAGTTATTCTCAAGGGTTTTGTCTTTAATAGTCAATATTATTAGAATTTTAAATCAAAGAGGGGAAAAAACCTTTTTCAATCCAACACAAGGATATTTCTGATGTCACATTGTTTTTCTAAATGACTTTTCAAATAATTAAATTCATGTCATTTTAAGAATGGCAAAAAAAAAAAAAACACTTTATGCATTGCTGGGTATCTCTTTCGCTTTTATCTATTTTAATCTTCAGAAGGCTAAGTCTCCAGCAAAAATTAAGAAAAAAAAGTATCAAATTCGCCGCATGTTATACTAGATTTGTCCTTCTTTTAAAGAGAGCTGATTCATAGAGGAATTCTGGGTCACAAAATACAAAATGACAATCGGCTCCGGCTACACCGGCCTGAGATTCTCGCTGCTCTTGCCCGCGCAGAGCACGCTCCCGCCTGGGGCATCACACTCGCTCTTCCTGCTGCTGGGATGGTTCTGCCCCCAGATGGCCCCGTGCCATGCTCGTTTGCTCTGGTCTCTGCTCAGATGTCATCTTTATCAGCGAAGCCTTCCTTGATGATCCTATCAAAAGTAGCATCTCACTGCCCCAGTGGAGCTGGGATTTGTTCTGCAAGACTCCAGAACCCCAAACCCAGCAGCCTTTGCTATCCTTCCTCTGCTGTATCTCCACACGACTATTTCTATTTTAAAAAGCATTTCCACTTTCACCATCACCTCTGATCTTGGCGATAAGTGTTACCGTCCACCATCCTGTCCAAAGGAAACCGACCCTCGGAGAGATGAAGTGGTTCAGGTTATAGTATGTATGTAACGTGAGCCCCGTTTGCTAATTGCCCTTTGGGTGTTCTTCCTACTGCGTCACTCCCTGATCCGGCCTCCTACGTGGACCTTGCAAGGATCAGGTAAGATTTTCTCCATGGGTGCTTTTGAGTTTAGGGAGCGCTGTGTATATGTGAGGCAGACCATTGTTCGGGTGGCTGAGAGGAGCGGCAAAGCTGCATCCTTTTCTAGCGAAGGCCTGAGAAAGTGGTCCTCTGGCTCGCATTCACCTTCTAGCATCGCATGCCCTTGGACTCCAGCACGGGGCAAAGGCTGCTGGGTTTGGGGTTCTGGAGTCTTGCAGAACAAATCCCAGCTCCACCACTGACCGACTGTCGGATACTGCACAAGTGACTCCCCTTTCTGACCATCAGCATTCGCAGCTGTGAGCGGGGTTAGTCGCGGGACCTCTCCAACAGAGGTGCTGGGAGGGTAAATGCCATCCTACAGAGAGAAGGCAGGGCGTGGCGCACTACGCACACTAGAGAGCTTATTACTGTTCACTGCTGCTCTTTGGTCTGGTCTGCAGCATTGTCACCGTTGAGGCCATTTTGGTGGTGACGCAACATGATAGGCCAACAGAAGCCTGGGATCTGAGTACTATGGGCTGCTGACCCTGTGCTGGGCATCCCTGACCCTTTTATGTACAAAGTGGGATGAGAGCTCATCCTTTCCATTTCAAGATTCTTATTATTATTTTGTTTTTTGGTTTTTTTTTATAAGACTGACACAGGGCTGGGGAGATAGCTCAGTTGGTAGACCCTGGGTTCAATCCCCAGTACCACAAAAATAAAAAAATAAAAAAATAAAGACTGACACATGGTAGATGCTCAAATGCAAAGTCAGTTCCACTTCACAGATGGGAAAACCAAGGCACAGAGGCACAAGGTGACTTCACTGAGCAGGTGAGAGGCAAGCAAGGCTAGGTTCGAGCTCGGGCTCCTGGGAGGTCCTGGAGGCAAGCTGGCTGTTGGGGATGCTGCCCCAGGGCTGTCAGGTAGAACAAGGAGCCAGGTGATCTACACTTCAAAGACTCCAGAGTGTGGCAGTTCAGTGCAGGTCCCCTTCAGCCAGACTGCTGGAGTTCAAATCACAGCCCCGACATGAACTACCTGGGTGCTCTCAGTACCCCGTTCTGCAAAATGCAGACGCTGATGGGCTCCATCTAAGAGTCATGGTGTGGCTTTGCACACATAGTAAGCGCTATTAAAGTCTTTGAAAATGAATTTAACGTATGCGAAATTAAAATACATGTGCTTAGCCAAAAAACAAATTGAGAAAAAAAATCATTTAAATTGGGATATTTCACTCAATGTGCAGAATTCAGGTGAGATAGACACAGGAGGGTACCTGCTCTCCCCTCAGCCAGCCTTACTTAGCCCCCTGGGGCTTCTGACATGGTAAGCATACCTCTCAAGCATTCTCCCGCCCCAACATACAGTCCCTAGACACAGGCTAACTGTTTCATCCGGTTCTCAACCAACAAGAAGGCAACCTGATGCATCCCTGGGCTTGCTGGACCGAGGACTGTACACAGGTCTCCAGTATGGGGCCTTCATCCCACGCAGGACATGGCCCCACTGAGCTCTCATATACTAGACTCTCCTGGCAATTCAACTCTCCTCCCTGGCAAACGACCACACTCCTTGAGGAGGACTCTGAGCTTTGCACAATTTCCACATAAACCCAGCCATATCTCTCCAATGCCAGAAAGCACTGGAGTGAGGGAGACAGGGCATGTTACAGGAACGACCTCAAATACACTCCATGTTGCCATCTTCAAAAATTGTCAGTAGCAAACGAAGAGGATCTACTTGGATGAATAGCTGTCACAAATGACTGATTTCTCCCGATCTCAACCTGGCCAACTGAAATCGAAAACAGCTCCTCCAAGTTCTCTTGGCCTCTCCCTTGAGAAGGTCTCCTTCTTACTTCATTTACCAGGTTGGGACGGCCCATCATCTGCTGATGTCCAAGTTAATTTGGGGACCACCCATGGAAAAGGGACAGAGCAGGGAGAGAATCCAGAGGCTTGGATCCTAGTGGCTGAAGGCCTGCTTATTGGCACCTGGACACCTTCAGGCCTTAATCCCCCAAGGTGAAGCTACAGCTTTGGACTAGCAAGGCAGACCTCTTTCTCCCTTGGTATTTGCCAAGACATTTACTTAAGGTTTTTCTTTCCATGACTCTCCTCTTTTGCTCAAAAAATTATTTTAAAAGCAAACTTTAGTTCCCCCTTTGAGCACAATAGTGAACCAGTTCATTATCTTGAAAGCTGTTAAACAAAGGGAAAGGATCAAGCATTAGTCCTTCCTGTGTGAACAGGACCTCCAGGGAAACAGCGAGGGGAAGCCTCTCTTTATAAAAAGGCTTCCAATTAGTAAATGAAAAAGAAATGATAGAATGAGGGTTTCACCATCTTGCAACCCCCAGTGAATTAACGGATCTGGGTACCGAGGGCCAACCGCTGCCAACATCACTAAGAGACAACCGGACATTAGGTGCCTTTGGATGAAAGAACACATCCACCATCTCTGGTCTTGCCAAAGGGACTGAAGCCAAGCCTGGCCAAGTCACGAGCCCCAGCTGCCTATTTGCAGGCAACACCGTGGACAGACCAAGCCTGCCAAGGTGTTTCAAGACTGCAGCCAGCAGAACCGGATCATGAGATGCTGCCACGGAAGCACCCGGGACCTTCAGCAGACAAAAGAAGAGAATAGAAGGGATTGGGGGAACCCCTAGACGAGAGGCTTGAAAGACACATCAAATTAGACGTAGTCGCAAAAGCACCCCATTGCACCGGGAACGTGGGCTCTGAAGTCAGCAGGGGTGGAGAAAAGGAGAGAGTCGGAATCGACCCTGAAGACCCTCGAAGCATCTCTAGGCTGCTAGGCCGCTGGCCTTGAGAAGCCACGGCTGTACGAATGAGCTTTGGGGTTCTTTGCGTTTCGGTTCTGCTCTCTTCTTTCTGGGCCCTGGGACCACAGTCTAATGGGAAGCCAGACGGGGTGAGGATTGCTTAAAAGGCTCTCTGGCTCCCGCAGGCAGTGCTGAAATGGCACGCCACGCGGGTGCTGTGTGATCGCCTCCTCCCTGTCTCGGCAGCCATGGCTCTGAGCTCAGTGGCCCCTGCCAAGGACACTGTGTCCAGCCTCAGTTGTCCTCTCTGGTTTGTGCTCTCAGGCAAGTCTCTGGAGCATTTGCAAGGCCCCAGACAACCCTCGGAGATGCCCGTGGGTTTATCCAAAGGGCCTGGAAGGCCGACTAACATCTGGAGGCATCTGTGGACCTTGTCACTTGTCCCCAAGTCACCCCTTGCAGTTAGGGAAGAGCCCTGCTCTGTTGGTTATAAAACCAATTGCCTGCGTTCCTTTGTCTGAGTTAGGAGGCGTCTGCTTCCGGGGAGAGTGCCTCTTCGTGACGACCGCGGGAACCCACAGCCGGCTTCCCTGACCTGCATCTCCACGCTTCTGGGATGGGAAGGGCCCAGCTGTGGCGCTGGGGTGGGCGCCCGGAGGGATCTGGGGGAGTCCTGAGGTGGCTGTGCAGGGTGGAGGGACGGGTTACCATGGTCTGGAAGCAGGAGTGGAGCTGGGTCAGGAAGGGCGGCTTCCCGGGCAGGGCCAGCACCCGCTTCTCCACCATGGTGCACTCCACGTCATCGTCTTGGATCACCACGTCCTTCTTGAGGATCTTCACGGCATAGAGCTCGTCTGTGCCCTTCCGCTCCGAGAGCATGACCTGGGGGAGAGCAAGCACATCAGGGCGGTGAGAAGGGGACCCCCACGGGCAGCTGGCGTCCATTCAGGTCCACCCCAGCTTTACGCCGGTGCTCTCTGTGGACTGAGATGGGGCGGACACTTTCCACCAACCTCAGGCTTTGAATGGCTGAACCAAATCAATCAGGATGGTTCCAGGAGCCGTGAACAGGTGTGGATTCCCCCAACACGACCAGAGTCATAGCCCTGTAAAGGCTGTTGCCCGCTTTGTTCATTGGTGTAGCCCAAGAGCCCACAACAGTACCTGGCACAGAGTAGATGTTCAATAAATATTTATCAATGAGAGAATGAGCGAATGCCTGATAAAACAGTTTGGGACCACTGTCCCCTTATTCATTCAATTACCTAACATTCTTTAAGAGCCTGCTAAGCGCGGGGATGAAGTAAGAAATAAGCCACCATGTCCTCTGACCCTGAACCCCACATAGGAAGAAACGCTTTGGACAATTAATTATAGGATGATCAGTATAATATTTTAACAGCCTTTCCTGTGATCTTGGGGCTTCCTTCTGTGAGCCATGGTCACAAGGAGGGCCAGTTGCCTGATGTGGCTCATAGACACATCATTATTGCCACTGGGTCTGACCATGCCAGGGGACAATGCGCAGCAGACACCATTCTCAAGAAGCTACTTTGGAAGCACAGGACAGGACCGTGTTTCAGAGAGATGTAACCTGGTCTGGGAGCTTCTGGGAGGGTTTCCTGGAGGAAGGAACAATCTGATCAAATAAGCACCATGTCAAATATTTTGCATGCCATATTAATCAGCGCCAGGTCTTTGAGCCTTTATCAGTATACCAGACATATACGGGTTTCACTTGTCATTTATCATCTGCTTTGCTTAAGACTCTGGGGATCAAGAGCCGGTATGAAGGAATCTCATTTTACAGGCATCTGAGGTACAGCTGAGTAAGTAACCAACCACACCACACATCAGCTAAGCTCAGGACCAGGATTTGAACTTGGGGCTGTTTGACCGTATTTCCTGAGTTCCAAAAGAGACCTCAAGGAGTTTGGGGAGTTAAGGAAATAAAATGCTCATGCCTGAGCTGGAGGACCAGAGGATGCAACAGAGACCTGGGGCCAGAGACAGTGACACACAGAAGGAAATCAGGGGACAGAGGCGGGCACCCCTGCACACCCGCCCCCCTGCTTAGCTCTTGTCCTGATGGTAAAGGTCATGCATGCCCAGGAGCTGCTGACTCCTGCGTCCATCCACTGAAACTTCCAGGCAGAGCTCCTGGCTTATATACCACATGCCCGTCTTCCCTCCTGGCAGCCAGGGGTGGCCACGGGCAATGCAGATACGGGGACTTAGGGCACTTGGAGAAGAGGGCTCCTGACACACACTTTCACAGCAATAGGATTTTTCTCAGCAGTACAAGAAAACATGAAATCCGCCCACCTGAGTGGGTGTTGCCCGTTGGGCTTTTATTCAATCCTCAGGTCAGACCCACCAGCTCCGGACCTGGCAGGGATCACGGTGCCAGGATGTGTGTTTCCAGTTTACTTCTCGTCTCCCTCCTTTCTCTTCCCGGCACCCCGGGACTGTTTTCCTGTTCCTCACCAAAGCAGGAACAACAACAGAAGGAAGCCACTGTCCTGAGATGTAAAGAAGCAGCTGCAGATGGAGGATTTTCTGCTCTCCGATACCCAGGAAGGCAAAGCTGTCACATGTGCAGGGAGGAGGCAGGAGGGTACTCGGCCGGAATGCAAATGAGTGGAGGGACAGGAGATGGGGCTGAGAGGACCCTGGAGTGCCTTGGTACAGGGAACGGATTGGGGCTGAGCTGTCCTCAGGCGGACGTCCTCCGTGACCCACCACCACCCGGCAGGTGACCATCCGACCACCCTGAACGCAGGTGGCTGCCCCGCTCCTCCACCAGGCTCAGAGGAGAGGGGTCCTGGGGACCCTGAGTGTGGACACAGTCATGATAGACCATCTCAGCCTTCCGATGGAAGAAAGTCAGGACAGAAGGGCTGAGCAATCCCCCCGCGGACTTCCCGCCGCTGTTTCAATTATGCCCATTTTCCAGGTGAACAAACGGAGGCTCAGGGAGATGAACCTACGTGAGCTGACTTAAACATGCAGGCAGACCAGACCACGCAACTCGAATGCCCGAGGTCCTCCGTGGCTCCCCCAAGCTAAACAGTTCCTCGTCCACATCTCGTTCTTGCTTTTTCTTTGAATAGTCTATTCCCACTGCCGGCAACATCCTTCCAAACTCTAGAAAATTTGAGATTCAGCTCAGATGTCATCTCCTTCCATAACCTTGATGATCCACTTAGACCAAATCAGCCACTCCCTCCCCAGGGCATCAGGAGTGCTTGGTATCTATGGCGATTATTTTAGTGCAGGCTTTTTCCAGGCGTCAATCATTACTGTGCTTTTCATTTTTTTTTTTACATTTTTTTTCTCCTACCACTTAAACTATTCTTTGCTTAGCATTTAAAAAAAAAAAATCTAATCCTATGCCTGGCACATCCTAGGCACTTAATTCATGTTTCCATGGGAGAGAAAAATAGCAAAAAATAGCCATAGCACCACCAAGGTGATGACCTCATCCTAAAATGTACCTTTAAGTGGAAATCATCTTTTATTAATTGTCTTGCAGGGTTTCTAGAGCTTCCAGAAACTTTAATACCAACATGGAGGGCGTGGGCTGTTTGCTCAGCTGTCTCTCCATCTCCAGGGCGAGGATTCCAAACAGATTTGAAAGGATGTGTTGAAGTGATGTTCTTATCAAATTCCCAGCCACATCTGTTACCCACGAGTCTTCTGGGAGAGATAGGATAAATTCCAGAACTCAAGTGACAGCAAATAAAACAGAGGAAAGGAGCCCAAGGGATTCCTGGCTGGAAAGTTTGTTGTGATGAACTTTGCTGGTGAATCTCCATGGTGAAGTGCGTCCGGAATCTTTGTCCCTGAACGTGGTGGGGAGTGTCCTACAGCAGTCAGGTCATGGACTTGAGCGGGTTTGAGAGTTAGATGTGTGTCCAAGTTCTTCCACATGATAGCTGTTGAACCGAGGGAAATTCCCTTCACTTTTCTGAGCCTCGGTTTCCTCATCTGTAAAACGGGGATGCCCAGGGAGCTTTGTGGCACCCCTTCGCACAGCTTGGTAAATGACCGACACCTCACACTGCGGGGGTTGGGTGCAGGTCCTAGGGTGGTTGTGACAGGGAACCAGAGACTAGGTGGCTTCGCGCAACAGAAATTCATCCTCTCAGAGTTCTGAGGACCACAAGTCCAAAATCGAGGTGCTGGCAGGGAAGGCTGGATCCTTCTGAAGACGCCGAGGGAGACGGTTCCGTGCGTCCCGGCTTCCGGCGGCTGCCAGGGATCCTTGGCATTCCTTGGCCTATAGATGCATCACTTCAATTTCTGCCTCTGTCTTCACATGGCGTTCTCCTCTGTGTCTATGTCCAAGTGTCCCTCTTCTTGTAAGGACACCAGCCATTGGAGTAGGGCCCACTCTAATCCAATATGACCTCATCTTAATTACATCTGCAAAGACCTTTTGTCCAAGTAAGGTCACATTCATAGATGTCCAAGGCTAGGACTTGAAAATACATTTTTGGGGGGGCACATTCTACCCCCCATAGTGATTATCCTCAATATCATCTTTCCAGAGAAGGAGCAAGAGGTGACCCTTGAACAAGGCCTCAGTGTCCAGTTTTCAACCAGCTAAGGAGTTTTGCCCCAAGGGAACTGTGTGTCCATTTGCTCAGTGAAGGGAGACAGCAGAGACCGTGAGGGGCAAAGGTTCTGCTCCCCACTGCCCCCCAACACCCACAGACACTTGCCCAAAGCCCAAGCCCTGCTGCGTTACTCTCTAAGCCTCTCTTATCCCTCTCTGCTAATGCATTAAGTTTGATCAGCTCTATATTCAAAATATATACAAGCCCAATCCAAACTCCTTGCTGATCAAAGCCACCAGGATCCTCAGCCTGGTTTCCTGCAGCTGCCTCTAACTGCTTCTCTGCTGCCTCTCTTCCTGCTCTCAGCCTTCAGGACAGTTCTACTCTGCACACACCCAGAACGCTGCTTTAAAAACTCACATGATTTTACTTCTCCCACATTAGGAGTCTTGTTGAGGAAGGTCGTTCCTAAGCCAACGTGATGGAGATTTGGGCTTATGTTTTCTTCCAGTAGTGCAGGGTCACTGGTCTAAGGTCTAGGTCCTTGGTCCACTTTGACATGAGTTTTGTGCAGGGTGAGAAATAGGGGTTTAATTTCACTCTGCTACCTGTGGTCTTCTCGTTTTCCCACCACCTTTTGCTGAAGAGGCTATCTTTCCTCCAATGTAATAAAAAATCAGTAAAAAAATCAGTAAATGGGATGGTATCCAACTAAAAAAGCTTCTTCACAGCAAAAGAAACAATCAAAAGCATGAAGCGAGAACTCACAGAATGGGATAAAATCTTTGCCACCTGCACCTCAGACAGAGCATTAATCTCCAGGATATAAAAAAATCTCAATAAGTTTAACACCAAAAAAACGAATAACCCAATCAACAAATGGGCTAAGGAACTGAACAGACATGTCACAGAAGATATATGAATGGTGAACACATATATAAAAAAATGCTCAACATCTCCAGCAGTTAGAGAAATGCAAATCAAAACGACACTGAGACTTTATCTCACTCCAGTCAGAATGGCAACAATCAAGAATACAAGCAACAATAAAAGGCGGCCAGGATGTGGGGGAAAAGGCACACTCATACATCACTGGTAGGATTGCAAACTGGTCAACCACTCTGAAAAGCAGTGTGGAGAGTCCTCAGAAAATTTGGAATGGAACCACCATTTGACTCAGTTATCCCACTTGTTAGTTTATACCCAAAGGACTTAAAATCAGCACACTACAATGACACAGCCACATCAATGTTTATAGCAGCTCAATTCACAATAGCTAAGCTCTGGAATCAAACCTAGGTGCTCTTCAAAAGATGAATGGATAAAGTAAATGTGGTATAAATTCACAATGGAATATTACTCAGCCATAAAAAAGAATGACTATGATATTTGCCGGTAAATGGATGGATCTGGAGATGACCATGCTAAGTGGAATAAGCCAGTCCCCCAAAATCAAAGGTCAAATGTTCTCTATGACATGTGGATGCTAACACAGAACAAGCGGGGGTGGAATAGAAGTTCAGTGGATTAGACAAAGGGGAATGGAGGGAAAGGAGGCACAATGGGAATAGGAAACACAGGGGAATGGATCTGACTTCACTTTCTTGTGTTTGCATATAAATACACCACAGTGAATCCCCACATCATGTACAACCACAAGACTGGGATCCTAATTAGAATACGGTGTACCCTGTGTTTGCATAAATATGCCAAAACACAGTCTACTGTCATGTATAACTAAAAAGAACAAATTTTTTAAAAAACTCAAATAAGTTCATGTCACTCCACCTCCACGGAATCTTCCCTGTCTTCCGACTGCACTTAGGACAAAATCCCAGGTTCCCGGCCCTCAGCATTCCCTGCCTGGAGGTCTCTCTGTCCACATCACTGAACCCTCAGGCAGGTCTGGGGCTCAGTGTGGCCCCTGCCTGCCTTCTCCACACATGAGGCCCCTGGCCGATCTCTCTTTCCCTATTTTATTTTCCTTCGTAACACAAGACCTAGCACCAAATTGATACTGATTTCTTCATTTTTCTTTCTTACTAAACTGGAAGTTCCATGAGGGCAGATACTGAAGTGCCCTCTGTCATACACCCCACGGCCCTGTCTGGTATCCAGCACAGAGTACCCTTTGCATGTCCATTAAATAAACAATTGAGAAGGTCTGAGTGGGGAAGGAGCCGGATATCCCCAAGATGTAGGTCACTCAAGAGCTTTAGTTACTGAGGTCTCATCATTGTCCAGTTGACATACACTTATAGCCAACCCATGCTTCACAAAGAACCTGAGACAGCATTCAAGACTATGTAAAATACGTAAACAAACTTTATGGCATGTAAATTAAACCTCAACAGAGATGGTGAAGAAAAATCATACACAGCCAGGTGAGGTGGTGTATGCCTGTAATCCCAGTGACTCGGGAGGCTGAGGCAGGAGGATCATAACTGCAAGGCCAGCCTCAGCAGCTCAGCAAGACTCTGCCTCAAAATAAAAAACAAAAAGGGCTGGGGAGGTAGCTCAGTGGTAGAGTGCCCCTCGGGTTCAATTCCCAGCACCTCCCGCTCCCACAGACTGATTATACTCATAAACACACCATTTCCTCTCTCTCTTTCCTTCCTGGAGAGATACACAAAACATAATGAGATTCGTATTTTCTCTAAGAAAGATTTTTCTTTCTTTCCCAAGGAGAGCAACAAGCTCTCCTAGAACTGAGGTCTGAAAGCCACGTCTTGCAAGGACCTTTGCACATGCAGCCTGGCACTGGGGGGGGGGCATTCTCAAGAACGTTCCTGCGACAGCATCTAATAGCATCTGAGAAGGAGGAGCGGGGATGGAGGACAGACCTCTGCTCACTCCCAAGCAGAGATGGGGAAAAGATTGTAGCTGGATGAATACATATGGCTTCTCTAAAATAGAGTCTGGGGGCAACTGGGGTCCCCAAACACTCACTTGGGAAAAGGGTCAGGTGGAGGAAGCAGAGGTCAATGTGAATGATAGACAGTCAAGTTCAAACTCACATGCCTATTGCATCGGCCTTCGGGGACACTGAGACCCCCTCCTCCTCCTCTCCCATGCCAGCACACTAGGGAGCAGCTGGGGACACGCTGGGGGCAGGCATGGGGTACCACCTGGGGCATCCTCCTCCTATTTTAGAATCCCACCTCTGCAAGGACCCCATTGCCCTCGGGTGGTCTCCTGCCTGGGTTTCACCAGCAATCCACTGAAGACCTGCAGAGGTTCCGGCAGACCAGCTGGGCACTGAGTTTTAAAGCAAGGCAGCCTGGCCCTCCCCACACGCTGCCCCTCGGTGCTGTTGCGCCTGGCTGCACATCAGAATTCCCTGTGGAGCTGCAGGAAGCTGATGCTTGTGCCGCACTCCAATTAAATCAGCATCTTCTAAATATCTGGGTCCTTCCTGTGCCAGGCCCAGACCACACTGGGGTTGGGTGGGGAGGTGAGCTGGCCAGAGGCCATGAGGATGCCGTGTCACCAGGAGCTGGAACCAGACCCAAGGCTGTCCACCTGTTCTTCCAAGGGTACTCGCCCACCCCAGAGCAGGATATTTTAGAGAAAGTTGGGTGCAGCCTGGTTCCAGTATGAGGGTTAACTTCAGCATCCTCATCTTTACCACATGGTAGGGATCGGACCTTCCATGTAAGAATGGAGTTAAGGCACCGACAGAGTCCGACGCTCTGGAAGTTGATATCTAGGTTACAAGTTCAGGTCCTGGAATCACGAGTTCAAATCCTCACAGGATCGTGTGCTTTGTTCTGTCTTCTTGGGCAAGTTACTCAACTTCTTGGTGTCTTAGTTTCTTTATCCAATAAAAAGGTACAAGGATAGTTTCCTTTTTGGGGCAGGGACAGGGGAGCTACCAGAAGTTGAATCCAGGAGTGCTTGACCTTGAAGCCACATTCTCCAGTACCTTTTTTAAATTTAAAAAAAAAAAAAAAAAAATTGCAGAAAGGTCTCACTGACTTGCTTACGGCCTTAAGGCTGGTTTTGAACTTGTGATCCTCCTGCCTCAGCCTCCGGAGCTGCTGGGATTACAAAGCATGCACCACCCCGCCTGGCGATAGTGTTTTGCTCAAGGAAGACGATGTGAAATAACACAGGTAAAACTCAGTACCAGGCAAGCAGCAAGACATGATTATTACAGTGGCATAATTATTACACAACACTTATGGAGAAGAATAAGAAGAATGTTCTAGATCCTTCCATGGATATAAGGGATTCTTGCCCACATTCTCCACATATGAGAAAGAGACAGGCAGACTGTGAATTGGAGAAACATATCAATATTTCTGGAAAATTCACATTCTAGGAGGCTCTCATACTGAGCCAGAATGAATGGCAAGGTCAAAGTTTATACTTCGAGGTGGCACTGGGCATGAGCCTCCAAGGGATTCTAGGAGGATCCTCCCACGGGGATATGCAGGCTCAGTAGCAGACAGGACCTGATTGTGCAATCAGCAGATCTACCAATTTTTAAAACGGCAGGGGAAGAGAAGAAGAACCGTAAGACTTGATTTTCAGATAATTCCAGACTCCTCTTGGCTCACATGCAGATTGGCCAAAGCCCTCCTTCAGACTGGGTCCCGGATGAAGGGCTGGGGGGCTTAAGCAACCTCGCCCTTGATAACCAGAGACCTGGAGTAAGAGGGGAAGCTGTTCCAACCAGGAGCTCTGACGCAGGGGTGAAATGCAGACAAGAGCCTATCAACCACAGGACCAGGATGATGATTCCACGGTCAAAGTCAAGTTCAGAGCCTCGTGTCCAGTAAGAACTCGACACACGGTGTTGTTCTCCATGGCTGTGGGTGACTGCACCTTAACTCCTGAGACTATTTCCTACCACGTCCTAGGTCTTCTCGAAGGCCCTGGTTCCACCAAGCCTATTTCTATGGTTCAAACTTGGAATTAAATTTTCTAAGCACCTATATATTCAGATTTTACATCTGCTGATGGCCACACCCGTTTCCATCAGGGGACTCGTCGATCCCTTTGCCTCTAGCAGCAAGTGGGGGCAGTTCACAGTCTAGAAATGATTCCAGGCTTCTAATAACTTGTTTTGCAGAAAGCTACTGAACCGATTTTGCTTATTGAAGACATACTTCAGGAAAAATTGAAAAGTGATATAATGGGGAAACAACGCTCCTTGGGAGTGAATCGTAGAGATCTGCACGGGACCGAATCGTTTCTTGGAAATAACCTTGCATTTCACTAGATGGAAAGGAGAGCGTGGATCTCCACCATGCGATTCGGATCAGCTCAGAGGCCGTGACTTGGTCATTCCAAGATTTATGACGCGCGAGGCCTTCCGGGTTTGAACATCTCTCTCCACGGGATGAAGGCAGGTCTGTGTGAGGGATCCGCGGGTCTTCCGAGGTCAGGGCGGCAGGTGGCATTCAGATGTGAACCTTTTAAAATGAAGCCATGTCACACCATAGATTTAATCACGTTGAGTTTTTGCCCAGGAGCGGAGCAAGTCAGGGAAGTGTGAAAGGAGATTTAGCCCGGTCACCCCAGGCTCCTGCAGACTTGCTATTGTTAAGCAAATGTCACTACACCTCTGGCCGAGATGACTCACCCCACTGCTGGAAAGGAGGGGGAACGGGGAGATCTAAGCCTGAGCGGCCTGTCCGCCCTGTGTTCTCAACAAAGACGGGTCACGTCTCCGAAGAAAAGTTTATTTTCATGGGATTCCTCCAAATCCCTCTTTTTTTGATTTTTTTTTTTTCCTTATCTTGTTCTAGCTTCCAGGGGAGTAGAGGAGGGGACAGAGGAGAAGGGAGGAGGGAATGGAAAAGGGAAAAACCATATTATGCTGTGTACCTATATGAACACAGCACAGTGAATTCCACCTTTATGCATCTCTATAGAGTGCCAATTCAAAAAACAATAAATAAGTACAAGAGGGAGAGACCACAGGAAGGGGAGGAGGGAGGAAGGACAGGAGAGAAAGAGGAAGTAACCAGGACTGAAATGGAGCAAATTACATTCCATGCATGTCTGACGATGACGTCATCATGACTATGTCAAAATCAGACATTCATAAAAGCATCTATCAATGCATTAATAAAAAGACTAAAAAAGAAACGTCTAATGGGCTCGTAATAAGAAATGCACAAGAGCGACTTTTTCAACACTCTGGGCTGTATCAATCAGCTCTAATTATCAACATTAATAGAGTTGATATTTATCTATTCTAGTTATTGAAGTGTTCTTTGGAGCTAAAAATGAACCTTGGTGAACTTCGAGGACCTCATGCTAAGTGAAATAAGCTAGACACAGGAAGACAAGTGCTGCAGGATCTCACTTCTATGCAGAATCTGTAACAGTCAAACTTAGGAAAACAAAGTAGAAAGGTAGTTGCCAAAGACTCTGGGGGGGGCGGGCAGCTGGGGGGGCAGATGTTGGATACCAACTTTAAATTGTAAGATAAATAAGTACTAGAGATTCAATGTATGGCATGGTAAATACAGTTACTCATGTCCTCTTGTGTAGTTGAAATCTGCTAAGGGAGATCTTAAGTGTTCTCACTACAAAAGAAAAATGAAAGGGGAGAGAAAGAAAGAAAGCAAGAAAGCAAGAAAGAAGGGAGGGAGGCAGGGAAGGAAGGAAAGAAGGGAAGGAAGGAAATGCCTAAAAAATAAACAAAATAGAATAAACCTTGGTGACATGCAAGGCTTAGTCCAATTTCTTTGAGTCATATTTGACAAAGCTACATGGTTAAAATAAAAGCAGATTTAATTTGACTGTTTTCTAGACGTTCCTGGGAAAACAAGCCAGCAATTGATGCCTTTTACCAAAAGACAATGAAATGAAACCCTTAAGGGTCTGTCATTCATTTGGACAATTAGGCTGCACAAAGCAAGCCTGTTTCTCCACAATCTGATCAGCCTTGGGAGGACAAGCCTCCCTTTGTAGTTGAAGTTACAGACACCCTAATGGAGAACGGGGTTTCTCGGGGTTCTGGAGGCAGGAATGGAGCTCCAGTGGCGCAATCGGTTAGCGCGCGGTACTTATGAGGGATGGATCGGGTTGGGTACAGGAGAGGCTGTGCACCTTCCCAGCTGTGAGTCGGGCACCACCTTGCAAGGTTGGTGGCCCTCTCTGAGCCTGTTTCCTCGTCTGTAAAGTGAAGATAGTCACACTGCCTATCTGGTGACACCACTGTGAAAGGAAAGGAGCCTGTAAACAGGCAGATGAGTTCCCAGGGCTCAAAAGGTAGTATCAATCTCTTCAGTGAGGCCAGTGCTTACTGTGACCCCAGGGATGGGGGGCGGGGACTTGAAACACACCAAGGTGCCTGTACTCCCAGGAATCCCCAGGAATCACTCACATCTGTGCAAGCGCGATGCTAACCACCCTGGGGTCCGTAGACTGCAGTCTGTGTGTGTGGCAGAGAAGTACCTCCCCCCCAAGAACCAGCAACGTTTTAAAGAATGTACAGACATGGTGGAAACTCCCCTGTAGCCTGGGTACCAAAGGGGCCAGTGCCTGTCTTCCTTCTCTTAGAGCAACTGCCCAGGCCACGTGTGATTTTCACAGAGCATGCCCCCTCATCCTTCCTGATGCATGGCTGAAGAAGTGACCCTCCTGCCTGGGCACAGCTAAGGGGACCACACGGATCCCAGAGCCACGTGAGCCCAGCAGTGTCTCTTTTCTGGGGTTTTAGATTCCTAGGATAGTCTAGATTTGGGAATCAGATGTGACTTGTGACGGAACTGTGACCATAGAGATGGACAGTGGTGGAGGAGCAAGGTGATGGGGAGGGGACCCCAGAGACGGAGCCATGGCTGTTGGCCCCTTGAGGACTGTCCCACTCGGGCTGCAGGACCCCCCGTGAGCATCAAGAGATGCACAGGAACGTGCCACGCCTTTCCCGTAGGCGCCCCTGACTCACACTGGCTCCACAACCTACTTGCAGAAGATGGAGGGGTGCAATGTACCTTCCCAACATTTCACCTTCCCTGATCCCATCGTGGTGTTGGGGAAAAGGGACCTTGTCTCGCGTTCTGTGATTCCCCATCTTCTGAGGAGTGGAGTCAGAAGGAGCAGCAAGCCATTTCACGGAGGGGAGACCCGGGGAACCGGGCAGCGCGATTTGGGAAGACGAACCCATTCAGAATCAGAATGGCATCTGGAAGTCTGGGGGTAAGGGGAAGGTGGGAGAGAACCAAGGAGCTGGCAGGAATCCAAGACCAGACAGCAAATGTCAAAAAGGTTCTCTGGAAGAGGATTAAGGGAACAGGTAGCAAAGACTGTGCGCTATCTGTGAGCCACATGATAAAGGATTCCACCATATGGTGCAGGAAGATAGCAGAGCGGATCGAGGTGCAGGGAGGTGCCTTCGTCTGTGGGATTATGTAACCAGCCTAATGTATGTATGTACGTGTGTGGAGACATACCACTAATGAGATTAAAATTAGGATAGACTCCCACAACTGGAGTTCAAAGCCTTAAGAGAAGGCCTTAGTTACTGGTACCAACTAAACTGCCTTTTAATCTCCTCAGGCAGTTTCTTCCTGGGGAAACTCAGGGCTGCACTTGGCTCCAGCTGAAGACTTGCTGCAGTCTGGGGCTCGGAGCTCTGGATTGCTCTCTTGTGACCACAGAGCGTGCCAGAGAAGCTCCTGATTTCCGGGGAGTCGGCTCGGGGCTGCCGAGGGAAGCTGGTGTAGAAGACAGGAGCGTCACAGGCACCGAGCTAGGGGGTGCTCACCTTTGGGGGGGCTCATGAAGGTATTTTAATTTCTTTTTAAAAATCAAAGGGAAAAAAATGAACTTGAAGGTGGAAGAAAATGTTTTGGTATATGACGTTCATATATTTGTCCTTAGGCCCATGAAATCACAAGGTAACACTCTGAACTCTGGTCGGTGGGGGAAGGAGGAGCCTACTGATGTCACGCAGATCTGGCAGCAGTTCTGTAAATGTCGGCTCAAAAAGAGAGGGAAGGTGGAGGAGGGAGAGCAGGGGGAAAGGAAGAAAAGATGAGTGTTTTAGAGAGTGGACCCCAAAGCGGAGAAGACTGCTGCGCCAGATGGAAAGAGGCCACTGGAATCGCAAAGCCAAGTTTCAAGTCCCGGCGCTGTGTGATCTTGGAGAAGTCACTCAACCTCGCTGGCGGTCTCCATTACAGATGTAACAGGGTCATTATAACTGCCTGGCAGGGTAACTGTCTGGCAGAGGTGTGGTGAGAATCAATACGATAGGATGTGTGGGGTTCATAGCCTGGTCCCCGACGATCAGCATGACGACAGGGGAGAGAAGAATGTTGTCAGTGGAATCGGAGTGGGTGGGGTGGGTGGTGAGGGTCAGAGAGAGGGTGAGGTGGGGCAGAGGAACCAGATGAGGGCTGGGCTCCCAGCCCAGAGAGGCCTGCAAGACCTGAGGATCCAGGGGGACCCAAAGCCCCTCTCACCAGCCCTGCAGATGACTCCCGCTTCCAGTGAGCAGTTGCCCCCAATGGGTAAGTGGCCAGCCCAGAGTGAGGAGGGAGAACAGCACAACGCAGCTCCCCGTCACCGTGGGCCAGGCAATCTGTCTGATGGAAGCAGCTTACACTGGAAATAAGGCATGCAAACTCGGTTAGGCACTGCTGGGGGGAAAGTGAGGAAAAGGAGGGGAAAATAGCCTCCTAGAATGTTCTAGGTGACCTCTGTGTTAAGTCTCAAGGAATCGGGGGACCCGACTCATAATCTCTAAGTCAAACCTCATCCAAGAAATGGCTTTTACCAGTTTGTGATCTGGGCAAGTTATTTTAACTCTGCATCTCAGCTATAAAATGGGACTAAGAGTGGCAACATTACTGAGTAACAATTATAAAGTTGCAACATAGTAAAGCACTTATAATGAAGCCTGACAGCACCAACAGGATCTGAATCCATGAGGGCAGATACTTTCATTCCAGGCCATTTCCTTTGTACCTAGAAGAATGCCTGGGATATAGTAGATGCTCAATACACACTCCTTGGGGGAAATGAATCATTACGCCCACGGTGGGCAGTTATGACAGAAGTGATCACTTTCCTCCAGTAGGACCGATGGATTCCAATCTTTGTCCCAATCCCCTCATGCATGCCCTTGGCTCTTGTAGACAAGCCGCCCAGTCTTGGGTCCAGATGTGGACAGTGATCAGTGAGGAGATCACTGACAGGTATTTCAGGAAGTTGCTGAGGTCAGAAGTCATCATGCCAGAGGATAAGGAGTGAGTGGGTGGGGAAGCGGTGGAGGTATCAGAGCTCATGAAACACTTTGGTTCTCTGGATCTATTCAGAGTAAGGGAGTGAGAAGGGAGGTCGAGATCACTATTAAGGATACAGGAAGCAGGAAGCAGTCCTCATCTAAAGGACATGGGGGGAGGGGGCTCACAGACTGCCGTGCCATCCAGGTAGGCACGAGGATGACAGCAGAAGACTTCACGCTCTTAGAAATACAGTGGTGGTCAAGGTGCTGAGTCATAATGGGAGCATATGAAACTTTAGGACAGTTTTTCACAAAACATGGCACTAGCACTATCAGCAGTACGTGGACAAAACTGCCTTTCTTTTAATAAGCTCTCCTACAGCACATTAAAATAAACATGTGGTTGGTATGTCGAACCTCTGCTTTTACTTATATCATAGCTTAGAGTCATGCAAAGAAGGAGGCCAGGTGCAGTGGTACACGCCTGGAATTCCAGGGACTCAGGAAGCTGAGGTAGGAGGATTGCAAGTTCAAGGTCAGCCTGGGCAATTTAGCAAGGCTCTAAGCAACTTGGTGACTCTGTCTCAAAATAAAAAATAAAAAGGACAGCGGGTGTGGCTCAGTGGTAGAAGACCCATGGATTCCAACACCAGTACTGAAAAGAGGAGGAAGAGGAGGAGGAAGAGGAGGAGGAGGAGGAGGAGGAGAAGGAAACTTAAAGAAAAATTTTTTTCTTAAAAGGAGGCATACACATGTCAAAAAATAAACAGGTGCATGAATAATCTCTACTTGGGAACCTTGGCCAAGACTGTCATCAACCTTGTACAATCTGAATTTTGAGCTTGAGACATCAGGGAGTGTGGCACCCAAGTGCTAAGCTCTAGGAACACTCATGGAAGAAGCGGGTACCAACCCCTCAGTGGGCTCCTGAACACCTCAGCCTCTTGGGCGTTACTCAGCCAAGTCAAGCACCGGAAGAGGAAGCGGAATGGGTTCTCGCTCGCCTCGCTGCATCTTGGGCGCATGCGCAGAACAAAACTTTTTTTTTTTTTTTTTAGAGGTGACTGCAATACCTGGGCACCCGGTTTCTAAGGACTTTCTACTTCTTCCTTTTCATTTCATAAGCCGCTGCCTTCTTCCTACTTGATTTATTCCTGGCTTATGCAAGGCTTCAGGAAAGCAGTCCTAACACCTGCCAGGTTCTGTGATCTGAACACAAGGAAATGTCACAGAGAAGAGGCACTTTGAGTTTTCTGTTTGTGAGGGGTTGATAAATTGGGAGTTCTAAAGGGAAAAGTCGGAGGTCTTTTGTGTCACTGCAAGGAAGTTATAGCCAGAGCTGAATAGCAGGAAGCTCGGCTGAGGCCACTTGTGATCCACCAGAAGTCTTCTCCAGGCCTCCCTCTGGTGCGGGTGGCCCTGTGACAGAGCCCTCTTTACTAGTGTGCAGGCAGAAGTGAGGGGGGCCACTTCCAAGAGGCTGTAAGAAGCAGCTTGTGCCTCCTCCTTACTCTCGTTCCCCCTCCACCCTCTGAATGCAGAGAAAAACAAAGCCCCAGAGATTCATGGAGCCACAGAAGATGGAAGGAACTACATCCCTTCGTGGCCATATGGAGAGAGTGGGTGGGGCCAGGAACACCCGTCTCCGGCTGTCAGGAGAACGGAAAGCTAAACTTCTATTGCATCTGAGCCAGGGCACTTTTGGGGTCTACTTGTTACAGCAGTAGAATTCACCCTCATAGAAGCTGAGGTGCCCTGACTTCTACGCAGATTGGCCAAGTGTATGTTGGGATGGGAAGAAGGAAGAAGGAGCCCTTCTGAGATTTTCACTTACTCTCCTCCCTCTGCATAGTTAACCCCTCCTTTGGATGTGGCTCTAAGTCACTCTCTCATGGAAGCCTTTGCCGACCTGAACTAGGACAGATCCTACTCCCACAGGCTCCCGTGACACATTCCAGCTGCTTTTTACATCTGCCGGCATGATATTTTTTTTATTTTTGATTACTGTTTATACCCTCACTGCATTTTAAAGTATGCATTTTCCAAAACTCACAGAATGATACACTTAAGATATGTGCCTTTGTTTGCATGTAAATTTTACCTTAAAATGATCATTAAAAATATCGAGTCTCGGTTAATGATTCACATGCTGAAGAGTTTGGATGTAAAGCTTACTGAGTTCTACAACTGGCTTTGAAATGCACAAAAGAGAGGGCTGAGCCTGGGCGGTGGCACACCCTGTAATCCTACTTGCTCAGGAGGCTGAGGCAGGAGGATCGAAAGTTCAGAGCCAGCCTCAGCAACTTATGAGGCCCTAAGTAACTCAGTGGGACCCTGTATCAAAATTAAAAACTGGAAAGAGTTGGGGATGTGGCTCAGTGGTTAAGTGTCCCTGGGTTCAATCCCCGGTACCAAAAAAAGATGAACATGTGATAAAGCAAATGGAGTCCAATGTTAGGGTAGAATCAAGGTGTTTAGGTAATAGGCTCCTTGTACAATGCTTTCAATTGTTCTGCATGTAAAAAAAAAAAAAGATTTTTTTTTTTTTTTTAAAATAAAATGTTGGAGGAAAAGTTCAAATGTAAGGACCAGGAGTGCAATGCATAAAGGCAATTAGTCTATACACAGCACAGTTTGCTTGTATTCTTACTTGAAATTATGTCTTTCCATGATGACAGACAGACAGACATGTAGGTGTGTGGGGGTAGGGGTGTGTGTACGGGGGACTTCGCTCTTGAATGTATCTTGATGCACCGCTACCTTCACATTATCGATTGACATTTTCCGCTCTTCCTGTTATTGATGGCGTTCCAGTAAAGCTTTTATTTTGCTGTTGGGTTGGGGCTTCTGTGTTTGTGGATCTCTGCCGCTCGCCCGCCAGCTGCCTCCCTTCCCCATCCCCCCCACCCCACCCTGCGAGCACAGCACGACTGTTCATTCCAACTTCCCAGCACCATTTTTTTAAACAGATCAGGATCAGACAAAACATTACCATGAGCAAATACGAAGTCTCGGAGGGCAAACACCACATGCGTGAATCAAATATTGAATGGAGGGTATTGACGGCAGCGGGTCAAAGCGAGGCGTCGGGTCTACGAGGTACTGGCTGCGCTTGTGCTCAGCATCTGCTGTACGAGGTGCTGGCTGCGGTGGCTTTTTTAAGCCAAACTCATACACTCCACCTGGACAACGCACACCTGCCCAGCAAAACTTGAGGCAGCGTAACTTTAACTCAGCGCTCCCTTGACGACCACGGAGGTCACATTCTTGAGATCAACGGAGCCGAAGCTAAAGGTTCAAGGAATCATAGAAATGGTTGCAAGAGGGCTGGGGAGGTAGCTCAGTGGGTAGTGTGCTTGCCTCTCATGCACAAGACCCTGGGTTCAATCCCCAGCACCAAAAAAAAAAAAAAAAAAAAAAAAAAAAAAAAATGGTTGCAAGGATAAAACTCGAAAATGCAACAGTAAATAATAAATGAGTAGTACATTCGAAAGCTCCCAAGTTCTAGAAAGCGTCTCTCCCCAGGCACGCTGGGGATGCCAGGAAGACAGGCCCTGCAGGTGAAGTCCTGCCCGTTCAGGCCTGCTCGCTCCACGCCGGCTCTCCCTTTGAAAGTTTTTAATGGGAATTCGGTGGCCTTCACACTGGCTCCTCTCTTGCTTGGTCACGGGTCTCAGTGAGATGCCCGTGTCATTCCCTAGTCGTTTCTACTCAAGAGCACGTTTTCCTGGGCCGGAGCCCATACAGCGGGAGGGGAGGTAGAAACCCTGAGCTCTTTCACCTTTGAAGGGGAGCGCGGGCACCGCTGTGTTCAAGGACCTGACGTGCATACCTAACCGACCAGTGTGACAGGTTCAAAGCCAGCATTCAGGTAGAAAATCGCCTTCACTTACAACCGCAGGTGGCGAACCTGGAGGTGCCAGCTCTGTGTTTTCTAGGATCACAGACGTGCGTGTTACTCTGTTTTGTTTTTGTGACACGGCTGTTGTTTCATGATTTATTTGATGCTCCCTTCCCAGCCCAGAACAGAACTCTCAATTAGTGCAAGAGTTACTATGGAAACCTAGCGTCTCTTCTCTCCTGCTCCTCGCGGTCTCCGGGGATCCACTCTCCTCCGACTCCACCCAGCCCCCCAACCCCACTCCTCTCCACCAGGCCTTCCAGAACTCTCATTTCCCCACGAAAATTCTCCAACCTGTGTGGTCCAGGGATCAGAAACGCATCCGCGGTACCCTGACTTCTTGTCCTTGTCCTTGTGAACAAGGACAAGGACAAGAATGTTAGGCTAGCCTGGGGAGACAGGAGAGATGCAGATGAAATCAACCAAAGTTCAATGTGGCGGCGGCCACGAGGGTCACGAAAGATGTGACCCTCATCTTTCTGGCTGGGAGTGAGACTTCTCCACGTTTATCTTTCTAATACAATTTTAATTATGAATCATGTGATGATGAGGCTTATTAAAATAACATTATGGAAGGCAGTGTGGAGATTCCTCAGAAAACTTGGAATAGAACCACCATTTGACCCAGCTATCCCACTCCTCAGTTTATACCCAAAGGACTTAAAATCAGCATACTACAGTGACACAGCCACGTCAATGTTCATAGCAGCTCAATTCACAATAGCTGAACTATGGAACCAACCTAGGTGCCCTTCAGTGGATAAAGAAAGTGTGGTACATATACACCATGGAATATTACTCAGCCTTAAAGAAGAATGAAATTATGGCATTTGCTGGTATATGGAGGAGTTGGAGACTATCATGCTAAGCGAGATAAGCCAAACCCCCCAAATCAAAGGCTGAATGTTTTCTCTGATATGTGGATGCTAACTCACAATAAGGGGGCAGGTGGATAGGGAAGAAGAGTCACTCTAGATTAGGTAGAGGGGAGTGAAGGAAGGGGAAGGGGTATGGGGAAGGAAGGATAGTGGAGTGAAACAGACATTATTAGCTCATGTACATGCATGACTGCATGACAGATGTGATCCTGCAATATGTATAATCAGAAAAATGAGAGATTATACTCCACTTATGTATAATTTATCAAAATGCATAAATGCACTCTACTGTCATGGACAACTAATTAGAATGAATTTAAAAAATTTAAAAAATATATAATTGAGGGGGAGAGGAATGAGGAATGACTGCTAATGTTACGGAGTCTCCTTTTTGGATGATTAAACATTCTATCAATGACTGTGGTGACGGTGGCCAGCTCTGAGCATACTCAATCCACGTACATTTTATGTGGGTGGCTTGCATGGTTGTGAATTATGTCTTAAGAAAGATGCATATATATATATATATATATATATGTAATTTTGTTTTTGTTTTTTTTTTTTTTTTTGTTCTTTGAGCCTGGGTCTCACTGTGTTGTCCAGGTTGGTCTCAGACTCCTAGGCTGGAGTCACGGTCCTGCGTCAGCCTCCCGAGGAGGCTGGGACCACAGGTGTGTGCCGTGGTCGCCGGCTTAAAATGTAATCCTTGTAAACTCCTCAATGAACTCAGCTTGTTAGACCCTCTTCTTCATTAAGACCGTTTACCTCTTTGTCATCAGGAAAACGGCTCCATCTCTGAAATCTAAGTGTGTCCATCTGTCTTAACATTTTGAACATCTTTTTTGGTTCCTTTTTGCATTACTGGGGATGGAGCCCAGGGCCTTGCTCATACAGACGAGGGCTCTGCGCGAGCTAAATCTCTTGCCTCCCCCACGTGTTTTCCAGCCCTGTGCCTCTGGATGCCCCTTCCCCTGCCCAGTCCAGACACCATTTCCATTCATTTATTTAATACCATTTTATTGAGCACCTGCTACACCCCATACTCTGTAGGCTGGCCGTGGGCCTCTCTCTTCCTGGAATCCCAAGTTCGCTCACTCCCACAATCTTTCGGTTGGCTGATTCTGCTAATCCCCAACTTTAGTTCAATTCGCCACCTACTTCCCCATCCCTACATCCAGGCTTCTCAGAGCTGCCGGAAAAAATCAGAAAGCGGCGTGGACCAATTCCGAGCTCCGTTCCCTCACCGAGTGGACCACAGGGCCGCGGGGCAACCTCACTGGGCTTCCTTACTGTCTCTTCCCAGCCTGCACTAAGGTTCTTCAAGCTTGGGGGCATCAGTTCCGATCCTGGAGTTCGTCTTAGCAGAATGATCTCTCCAGCCACAGGCAGAGAAAACGTGTGCCTTCAGCTAGGTCCCCAGGGAATTCAATCCATGCGCCCTGGAAATGCAGTGGTGTCCGCCACAGAGAAGATCCCTCCACAGGAGAGAGCTCAGACCTTAGAGAAGAGGGACAGACCCATAAAGAAACCAAGGTCTCATGGGGGAGGGGTTCCATGGCAGGAAGAAACAGAAGGGGGACTGAAAGACGGGTCGGTCGGTCGAACTCTCAGAAGTGGCATCTAAGTGGACACATCAATCCCAAGAAGGAGCCAGGCACCCGAGCATGACAGTGAGTAGCATCACAAAAGCCCCACAGGACCACAGAGCCTTGTGTCTTCCAGGAACTCAAGAGCCACCACGGTGGCCAGAACATGGCGGGCGATGGCAAGAAGAAAACCAAGAAAGGAAAACGTGGAGTGGAGAACCAAGGGCCAGATCCCCCAGGTGTCCCCAGCCAAGAACTCCGTGCAGGATGTGTTCTCTTGTGACGGGGAGTCACCCCAGCGCCTTAGGCAGGGGAGGACTAAGGCCGATCTTAAAAACTCCCTCTGGTTGCGGAATGGGAAGCGTATTGACCCCAGGCGGCGACTGAGATGGGGACGCTCCTTAGGAGGTTCTGCAGGGGCCCGGGTGACGTGTACAGGCCGAGGTGCGGGCGGAGAGGAGCGAGGGCTGCGTGACAGGTCTCAGAGGAGCTGAGGATCAGCCCAGGGCGCGCGGGGAGGGCGAGAGGAGAGAAACGGGGCAACTCAACGGAAGCTTCCAGACCTCTGGCCCAGGCCGCAAAGACGGCCAGGCGCTGCTGTTCCACGCCTGCGCACACGGTTCCCGGTGTGCGCGGGCCGTCTTGGTGGCACTCGAAGGGATTCAAGACGCCAGACACCGCGAAACCAGTCGGGAATGTGCGTGACGCAGTCTCAACCTGGGCAACGTGGCCACTCAGGGCACCTGTAAAGGCAGCCTGCACGGCTCACGAGTCCCGGGCCATCCTTCCCCCGTGCTGCCGATCGGAAGGAATCATTTCCACTCTCAGCGGCCACGGTGCTCTTTTCCAAAAGGCCAATCTGATCATGTCACTCTGCTGCCAAACGGCTTCCAACCACTCCCCACTGCACTGTGAGCACCACCCAGTCTCGTCTCCATTGCTCATAAGGCTCCTGCTTCCCTCTGTGAAATCACATCCTGCCGGCCCCTCCTGCTCGGGTCCTTTTGGTGCCGGCCCCTTCCCATGGCACCTGCCATGCACCAAGTCCCTCCCCGCCACAGGGCCTTTGCACTTGCCATTCTCTCTGCCGGGTGCATTCCTAGCTCTTTAAAGGCATGGCTGGTTCATTGCCATTCCTCAGCTCTCAGCTTACACACTGAGGTCATCTCCAGTGGGTCCCCTCTGTGACACAGCACTCGATTCGTTTCTTTCGCAACACTCCACAAACAGCAGCGTGGGTCTATCGACTTTCTCCTTTCTCCCCCGCTAGAAGGCCAGCCCCACAGAACGGCTGCCCCTGCCGCCGGGGACGCAGCCCCCGAGTCCTACTGTACCTTGCCGAAGCTGCCCTTGCCCAGCACCATCAGGAAGTTAAAATCGGTCAGTTTCATCCGGTCCCGGTTGCCGTTGTTGTCGAATTTGGAGACGGTATTGGTCGTCTTCTCTTCCGGAGCCTTGGGCCCCTGGCCGATCTTGGCCCTCTGGAGGGAGAAGCACACAGGAAACGCAGTCAGAGCTGGGGACACCCTTGCAGGAAGATACAGGTCCCTGCTGGAAGCTGTGTCCCGCCCTGCGAGAGCCCGGCTGCGCTCAGCCGACACCTGGAGGCCCTCCTGGCACCTCCCTCCCTCTGCCGCCCCTCAGGTCTCATGTCACCATGTCATTTCCCTCCCTCCCTGCTGATCACTCCCACCAGGATCTATTGCCTTGACACAGTCCCCCACCCCCACCCCCCAATGACCACAGATGAAACCTCTAAAACTGTGAGTCAAAATAAACCTTTCCTCTTTTTAAGTTGACTTATCTCAAGTATTTGTTATAGTAATGGAAAGCTGATGAATACAAATCCCCAAGTCCCTCATACCTCAGGGCCTTTGCTCCTGCTGCCACTGTCCTATGGATGGCCATTGCCTTCCCTTAACCAACCAAGTTGCCCACTGCTTCCCATTTTCATGTCCTCAAGGAAGCCTGCATTGATTCTCTCTGAACCAGGTTCCCCTTCTATTTGCCCCCTTTCATTCACTTCACTTCCAATTAATATTGGATGGTAGCTGCCCCACTGCTTGCTCCCCTCTAAGAAACTGGGGGAGGGGCTTCCTGCTGCAGGTGGCAGAATGGTAGCACATGCCTTGGAATGAGGACAGGACAGGAGGCCAGCAGTGACAGACCTGCACCCTGAGGGCTTTGGTACAGGATTTGCTGCTAGGAGGCACTAAACTGTGGAGCTAGAAGCTAGAAGTTAGAACCCTGACTCTAAGCTGGATCAGCTACATGACCCTGAATGAATCAGTTGGCCTATGCCAACCCCTGCCCAGACACCCTGTCTTCCATATCTCTCAAAGTAAAAGCCAAAGGCTACAGGCGATGTGTCCCTGCTGCACCCCGTCTGATTTTAACCTCCCTCCTTATTACTTCCACTCTGGCCTCCTTGATGTCTTCTGAACGCACTGAATATGTTCTGGCCCCAGGGCCTTTGCACTTGCATGGAGTACACATTCCCAGAACTGTCTCACTTCTCCTAAGACAGCTCTTCTCTGATCACTGTATATAAAACTGTCTTAGCAATTCCCATCCCCCTTACTTAATTTTCTGCAATCATTTGTTTCCATCTTACAAACCATGTCTTTACTTGTCTCTTAATTTACTCTCTTTCCCTTCACGCCAGAACACAAGCTCCCTGAGGGCAAAGGTTTCACTGGTTGTCTTTTCCGCTGCCTCCCTGGTCCCTGCAGCAGAGCCTGGCACCTCTTTGCACTTGGCGACTGAGCCATTTAAACCTCAGCCTCCTCTTCAAGAGAACGGAGATAATGCCGAGAGGTTCATCGAGTTCCTTGCCCACTCCGGGCACGGGCTGGGCTCCACCTGCGACAGCCATTACTTGGGCTGCATGACTCAGCCGCCTTTCAGAGAGGAAGTGCCAACAACGCCTGGCGGGGGTTTGCATGCCAGGCAAGAGGACTCAGTCAGCCCGGGCACAGGTACAGAGCCGGCGCCAGGTGCTGAGGAGGGATCAGGAGCAGGACAGACCCCACATGCCTGCCCACCAGGACTGGTCCTCCGTGTGTCCAGGAGAGGGAATCGGTGTCGGCGGCAGGAACTGCGACCCTGAATCAGCGACAGGAGGCGCCAGGCCAGGAGGTGCATCCCAGGACGCGACAGAAGGTCAGGAGGACCTTGGGGGCCACAGGAAGGAGACCGGCAGACCCTGAGCATGACCTGCAGCTGCCGAAGGCTTCAGGCAGGGCCAGGCGCCATCCTGTGACATCCGGAAGGTCCCTCTGAGTGGCAGGAAGGGATCCACTGAAGGACGGGAGTTTGGAGACCATCAGGAAGGGACAATGGCTTCCAAGCAACAGGCCCTGAATTCGGGTGTCAGTGCAGATGGGGCGACGTGGACGCATGTGAGAAACAGCCTGATCCCCGCCAGGAGGGTCCCCAGGGAGCAGGGCCACCTGCAGTGAAGGACCTCACCTTCTGAGCCTCAGGAAGGCGGGGTGCCTCCCACGGAGATGGAGTGGAGGGGAGGCTAGTTCAGAAGTGTGGGCAGGAGGCTGGAAGACATGTCCCGGCTGACACCAGACAGCCGAGGTCCCTTTTCCGCCGTAAGGGCTTGAAACGACCAGGCTTATTTCTTCCCGTGAGCTACCTCCAGAGACCACGGGAGGAAGCATCCATCAGGTTCTCTTTCAACGACCAGCCTTTCAAAAGCCGAGGTGCGCCCCGTGTTACGGATTCTGGCCACTCACACCCCAAACGAGATGCGGGCCGTCTCCCTCCCTTCAAGAGGGTCCCCAGAAGCAGCCCCCTCCCAACCACAAGGGCGGCCCCTCCGCTGATTCCCAGCCCCCTGAGGCCAGCTCGGCCTGTCCTGTCATTTCATCTAAATAGAATCAAGGAGGCCGGACGCCTCTGTGTCTGGCCTCTTCCACTCGTCAGAACGTTCCTGGCCTCCGCCTCTCTGCATGGCGATCATCGCCCACTGTCACGGTGGCTCATTCTCCTGTCCATGCGCCTGTGCTGGTTTCTACTTGGGAGCCACCCCAAAAAACCGCTATGAAAATACTTAGTGGGATTATTTCGTCGTGAGACTGTGTTGAGGTTCAAGTGTCTCCAGCACAGCTAAGGGTGGACCAGCAGGAAGCAGCTGCACTTGTGGTCAAGATGGCCAAGCCAGAGACGGAGATGCGGGGCTGCAGGCAAGGAGGGGCCCGGCAGGACCAGGGCGTCACGGAGTTTGCAAGGAGATGCCGTGGGAGAAAACACCCAGGAAAGAAGCTGCCTCCCGGGACCACGTCCTCAGCCGCCCCAGATCCTGCCGCTCGGACCCCAGGACTCTGCCAGCCCCGCCCACCCGAACGCGCTCCCACCCACCGTCCTGGGGCGTGGCCGCCGTGTCGCCCGCCTCCTTTCTGTTCTGACGTAGGACCCTTCAGATTGGCCCACTTGGTTCCCAGACCTGTGGCGATCCCTTGCCTGTCCCTGGTTCCCGGATCCCGCTGCAGTCACTAGGTGTGTGCCCGTCCCTTTCCACTGAAAGGGACACCATGGAGCAAATAGGTTCCAATTTCATCCGACTTTCTTAGAGAAAAGGAGCTTTGTTCTGTTCTGTTCCGGTGGGCGGTGGGGAGTAGCTAGCGGCCTCTCCCCCGAGCCCCGCGTAATGCTGGTCCCGTGTAGTTAGTTCTGTCAACAGCAGGTTGCTGTAAGGAAAGCCAGGCCACATGCTTGACCCCTTCGGCATGCACCCAGGTCCCTTGTGGAACTCGTCAGAGGCCAGACTGATGGCACTGCCCAACCTTGGACTTTCAGCCGCCAAAATGGTAAGCAAAAATGCCCTCTTTTCCTTCGGAAGCATCTAGCTTCGGGTATTTTGTTATAGCAACAGAAAATGAACTCATGCCCCACGTCTCTTCAACTTCTCAAATCTAGGTCGCAAGTCTAATAAGGCTGCTGGTCTGCTCTGCTCAGTGTTTGTTTTTGATTTAATATTTAAATCAGATGCCAACTGTTGAAAGTCAGGAGATGTCTCCTAAAAACCCAGATGCTGGGCTTCTTTGGAAAAAGTAGATCTGGGTGGATGAGGCTTTTCTCCTTTCCTGGTATCCGCCTGGCTCCTGCAACATTTGGGCTTGTGACCCCCCAACACAATGAGTTTTAAGAGAACGAGAACTTGTCATGTGTCCTTCTAAATGTCCCACGGTTCCAAATAGCCTTGTGCCCAGCAGATATTCCATCAAAGAGGGGACATTGCAAAGTCGATCCCAAATTGAAAACGGTCCTTTCTCTTGCTGGGTAAGCTATGTCTTCAGAAACAGGGATCCACTAGCAGTGGCGGCTTCCAGAACCTCTAGGGCACAGCGAAGGCTGTCAGTGGCCAGGCTCCAGACTCTGACCGAGACCATCCACACCTGCCCTGGCTTACACTGCAGGCTCCTCAGCAGCTTCAGTCCCTACAAGGAGCTAGCCCAGGCCTTCCTGCTGCCCACCCGTGGAGGCAAAGACCCCATATGCCAGGAGTCCCTGGAGATTCTCCCCAGCCCCAAAGCAGAAGAACGTTCTGAGCTTGCTTCATTCAGAGGGGAAGCTAACAACCACACCACCAGCAGCAGCACCCGACGTCTCTCTGAACACTCCTAACGGTGACCTCATGGAATCCTCACATAACCTGGTGAGGTAAGAGGTGTTGCAATTCCCCATGTTACAGACGGCCAGTCAGAAGCTCAGAGAGGTGAAGCAACTGGCCGACAGTCACCCAGCAAGGAAGAGGCAGAACTGGGATTCGAATCCAAGCAACCTGCGTAGGACCACCAGGCTCCACTGCACAGAGGGGCTCCTGCCAAGACCCTCTGGCTGGCTCCTCCCCACAGCTGGGGTCTTCGCACCACTGCAAACACCTGTGACTCTGCCTCTGGGCTCCTGCTCTGGCTGCGGGAGGGAGCACAGCCCAGGAGCCAGGCATGTTGAAAGCGCTGGTGCGTGAATTCTCCTGGAGACAGCCCTCAACCAGCCAAGGAAGGGAGCTGGGGCTAATCCCTCAGCTTCCTGTCCCTCGATTGGGAAACTCAAGCAGCATTCTGAGCAAGTCCTGCAGCAGGATTAAACCCCAGTTGCTCACAGCTGGCTAATTCATTCAGTTGGCCGAGGTCTCGCAGTTCCGCCTCTGTGGATTCAACCTTCTGTAGATACAGAATATCCAGAAAAAAATCATATCCATATTAAACACGTGCAGACTTTTCCCTCGCCATTATCCCCTGGACGGTGCAGCCTGACCGCTGTTTACACAGCAGTGACATTGCTTTTGAGACGACGAGTCATCTAGAAATGGCCAAGTATTGGGGAGGACCGTGCACAAGCTCCATGCACACACAGAACCATCTCACATCAGGCAATTCGGCATTCCTGGATTTTATTATCTGCTAGGGGAAAGGGTGCTCCTGGAAGTTTCCAGAACGTCCCTGTGGGGTGTCGGGTTGGTGAGTTTTTTCCTTTCCTGTCTTACTTCTCCTGCCACACAGGACAGTGCTTCCAGGGATCAATTCCCAAATAAACCACTTCCACTCGAATCCCTATGATGGTCTATTTCTGGGGAAACTCAAACCGGGAACAAGGACCAGCTTGGGGACCTTGGAAAAAACTACTTTCCTGAGAAAAAAATGGGAAGGATGATAGTACCTACCATTCAGGGTTGTTGATGAGGATGGAATTAAAATGAGTTCAAATTTTAAAGCACTTAGAATAGTAAGTGGCACGTAATAAGCACTCGGTTATATTTTTTAAAAATTCAAAACTGTCAGAAATCCCCATTTTAAAACTCCCTGAAGAGTCTTCCCTCCCCTGGCCGGTCAGCGAGGCCACGGTCAGACTGCAGGCCCCAGAGCCAGTCTGGCAACCTGAAATGTACCACGTGTGGGAACGGCACCAGGCTCACCCTACCATGAAACCCCATTACCCCGGTCCCCGCCGTTCCGTTTAGCCATCACTCAGAATTCCTCCAGATGAGAGGCTTGAAAGTAATTTCTGAGTCATTCTGGGTGCTAATTGGTTATTGCACAGGGATTACATCTCTCAAGTTCAAGGTCAACTGAAATTCCTCTGTGTGCCTGGGAACAATTTTCGGTCTGCTGGAAACATTTTTTTAATCAACAACTATGGTATGGAGCGATTATAATTCAGGCATAAACAAGCATTCACAGGCTCTTGCTAGAAATAAAGGGACACATTTTGTTGCATGCAGATAAAATAGTCCCTTACTTCAAGCCAATTACTGGTCCAGACAAATGCTCTGTTTGTGCAGAAAATGTTTTCCTTGGTGTTCTGAAATGTCACCCCAGCTGCCCCAGGACAGAAGAAATCATTTTGCAAAAACTGAGACTTCATTTTATACAAGAAAATAGCAGCCTTGTGTTTTTATTTTTTGTTTTGTTTTTTTGTTTTTCACCCACAATCTTACAGTCTTAACACAGCAGCAAATGAATACCACCTCGTCAGGAAGCTGTGGAGAAGAGACGGGGAGACTTCTCAGGAAGGACTGCCCTGCTGTTCTAATTTTTCTAAAGGCATCCAGTTTTCGGCTCTACTTGGTGGGAAGATTCTCTTATGAATTTGTCTGGCTTTGAGCAGGTTCTACAGGAGTGACCTTCAGGGATCAAGGTCACCGGGGAATGACTGATAAGTCCAAGGTCAAGGTTGTGTATTTCACTTCATTTCCAGGAAGAGAGACCCCACTCTGTTCAGAACCATTGCTATCATCAGAGCCAAGACAAGGGACCCAGAGATACTTACGTGTTATTTCTGTCAAGTCGAAGGAAATCAACATGACTCTTGAAATAGATGCCAGAATCCTTACCAAGGCCAGCATAGCCTGCTAGTAGATCCCCACTTCCTCAGCATGACCTTGAACTCACCCACCCTTGACTGTTTCTGCTCTGCTCACACTAGCCTTCCTTCAGTCTCACATAGTTTCTCTGTAATACCCCACCACAGGGCCTTTGCACATGCTGTTCTCTTTGAATAAAGGGTTCTTTTCCACCTCTTACTTGGTTAACTTCCATTGCAATTTCCCCCTGACACTTTTCCCTGTCTTCTCAGACAAGGCCACACTCCTTTTGTGTTCTCAAAATACCTGAACTCTCTTTCACAGAGCTTTATATGGCCATATTTTTTCAAATCAATCTTTCTTTCTTTCTTTCTTTCTTTTTCTTTCTTTCTTCCTTCCTTCCTTCCTTCCTTCCTTCCTTCCTTCCTTCCTTCCTTCCTTCCTTCCTTTTCCTTCCTTCCTTCCTTTTTTTTCCCTTCCTTCCTCCCTCACTCCCTCTTTCTCTTCCTTTCTTCTTGCAGTACTTGCGATGAAACTCAAAGATGCTTTACCACTGAGTCATACTCCAGCCCTTGCTAATTTTTATTTTGAAACAGGGTCCCACTGAGTTGCCAACACTGGTCCTGAACTTGCAATCCTCCTATCTCAGCCTCCTGAGTCATGGGGATTATGGGTGTGTACCACCATATCCAACTAATTTTCAATTTTCTTGGGTGATTATTAAATAAATAATAATCATTCACCTCATTTTAGATCTGCTATTTTATACATTTTCCCAGGGTTAGTAGGTCATCATGGCTTATCTAAAATCGATGGTTTCCCAACAGATTCAGTACATTAAATTTGAGTGTGCAAAGTAATTTGTTTTCCCTTGTGGAACTATGACGTATAACTCAAACTCATCATCCCCAAAACATTTTCTTTGTAAAACTAGGGTGTGTCCTGCACACACGCTGCTCCTAGCTAAAAGGGGATCGCATGTCCCCAGCGAATGGAAGAGGCTTATCTGAGGTAGAAGCAGAGCAGCAAAAATATAGCCACGGTCAGAGTCAAGGACTGTTTGATGGAATGATTCTCTAGGACGATCCACCCCTGAGGTGCTTCACGAGGTCACCAGCACAATGAATTCCCTTGCCTGGCACTGTCCTGCTGACGGATTCAAGTCCAGACTCCATCTGTCAGCAAGCCTAGCTGACCTGCCTCTGAAACAGATAACTACTCTGTCGAGTTTTTTCACGCATTCCAGTCCAAATCACCATCAAAACAACCTGGGAAGTGAACCAGCTCAGTTCAAGGAAATGTCTAACTGCGAATGAGGACAGGGAGGCAGGGACACTTCCACGGGGCAGGGAACAGACACTTCACTGGGGTCTTGAAGTATACATAGGAGTTTTCCATGAGCTGGAAAACTCCCACCAAGGCCGGGTTCTGACGGGTCTGGGGAAAGACCACCCCAAGGACAGGCCCCGGTTCCCACTGACGCAGAGAGAAAGGAGCTCACCTCGAATTTCTGACGCAGTTCTTCATTACCCTCGCTTCCTTCCGGGGGCACAGGCACGTTGAAGTACTCGCCCTCCTCCTGGCTCAGTAACTTAAACCTGAAGGGAGACAAGGGGTCAGGACAGGTTCCACTGTTTGATACTAGTCCGTTGGGCTGCCTGTAAGAAGGTGCCTACAAAAAGCTCTACTTTTGAAAAACAGGTTGAGCGTTTTTTTCTGTTTTGCTGGGTTGGGGTTTGGGTTTCTGGTGCGTGCGTGCGTTTGTAGCCAAGGATGCTCATATTTCATACCATATTTTGGTAACTATGAGTTGTGCATCCCTAGCCCGAAGATTCAAAGTCTTAAATGCTCCAACGCTCAATCCCACTCTGAAACCTCCCTTGGTGCACAGATTCACTCAATGCGGTGCATAACGTGACCTGCCACCTCCGTGTGCGAGCCGTATGTGAAATACAAGTGAGGTGTGTTGAGACTCGAGTCCCTTCCCCAAGAGAGGTCACTATGCCAATGTTCCAAAATCAAACTCAGAGTCTGAAGGCAAAACCCTTCTAGTCCCAAGCATGGGGGATCCACCACCCGTCTTCCAAGGACATGGGGGGGTATGTTCTGTGTTTATACAGGACGCCAAGTTCTCTCTGCACACGGGGCGCATGCACACGCACATGTGCACACACACACACACACACACACACACACACACACACACACTTTGTTGGTCATTTTGCACTATTAGTGTTTTTCTTTTTCTTTTTGTCCCTAAGTGCGTTCTGGCTCTGAGTGGGGCTGGGACGATCCCCGCTGTAAAAGTGTCCCCCTCCCCCTCGCCAGTCCTTCAGCTCCTTCTGCTCTATGAAGGTTGCCACCTGGCACCAGGCCGTGGGCTGTACTCAGGTGACCACGGTCTTCACAGTGCTCCTCTTCTTTGCAGGAACCTGCCCAACGTGCTCTGAAGACACAGTGTCCCTTGGACCCCAAGTCACAGCATGGCTGGTCCAAGCCCACCTCTGTCCCAGCTTCCTCGGGTGGCCCTGGGGACGCCGGGCAGGCTCTGCGCCTTGGCATTTCACATCCACGAGTTGGAAGGAAGGTCCTTTCCCGCAGCCTCGTGATTGACATGTGACAATGCGCTGGGAAGCGCTCAGTGTGACAGGTGACCTTCCGCCAGCGATCACACGTGGTGCAGACGGCGCTACCGATGCTAATGCTCTGCTCGCAGCGTGGTGGCTTCGGTGTGCTTCCAACCAGACAGGCGCTGAGCACCAGGACTGGAAGCGACATTCCCGAGGCGCCCCCATCCTCACCCCCAAAGCTTCTCCCTCACTAAGCGGATGGTGTGGGTCGGGTTCCTTTTCTCCCTTCACAAATCTTCTAGGGCAGCTTCCAGAAATAAGGGGGGAGAGGTGATTCAGGACCGAGAGGACGAGGTGACCGCCACGCCTCCACATTTAATACCTGGCTCTCTTCCTCCAAATTTCCACTGAAGTCACCCAAACAAATAGAAAAGTCAGGGACCATCTGTACGGGCGCTGGAAACCAGGAAGGGTGCTGTGCATGCAGCAAGGGCTTCCAGAAACTTCCACCAATTAAGTGATGGTGAGAGAACTCGGGGTGTTGTTGGGCATACTTTCTCCACTCACAGCCTTGGTGGATTCTGTTAAAGCTGTGCTTTGTTTTACATAATGCTTCTCATTTAAACATCTGTTTTGATTTTTTTAAAATAAATTATCTTTTAAAGGACACTTTCTGGCCTTGGGGGTGTAGTTCAGTGGTGTGCTTAGAATGTCCAAGGTCCTGGGCTCCATTCCCAGCACCCAAATTCAATAAAAAAAAAAAAAAAATACTTTCTATCTCCTGCTTGAAAAGAAAGTCAATGTCACTTCCTTTTAAAAAAAAATACTTTTTATAGATGTTAATAGACCTTTATTTTATTCATTTATTTGTACGTGGTGCTGAGGATGGAACCCAGGGCCTCACACTTGATAGGCTAGCGCTCTACCCACTGAGCCACCACCCCAGGCCCCTCAATGTCACTTCTTACAAATAGAAAGTAACTGTTTTTTTAAGTAAAAGGTAGATCAATGCCAATCAGTGCTACTCAAGTTCTGGTAGAAGGTATCAGTTAACCAAAACCCTGAGCCTAACACCTGTCCCCTGCCATTTTAACATGGGGCAGCAAAGAGTCAGCGTCAAAGAGGGCTGGGGAGGTAGCAGAATGCTCCGGGGCCTTCTCTTTGTAGTCGGATGAAGAACGGAAGGAGCACAGAATAGATTGCCCCAATCATGTGCTATCCAGAGGCTCATGCTTTTGAAAACACAGATAAAGGGGGATTGACCAGCTGTCCTTGGTAAAGGGGACCCCGACAGACCCCAACCATTAGCCCTGGGTCAGACTAGGCAGTGGGTGAAGGTCACCACCCCCATCCCAGTTCTGGCACCACGCTGTATCAGCACCTGGAGTAGCAGACAGAGGCCTGGCCGCCTGCCATACACAAACCATGAGGAGTACGGCCAGAAGACGTGGATTCAGAGTAACTGAGGGCTTGCTACCCTCGAATGAGGCGAGGGCCCCGTTAGAAGAGAAGAGCCGGCACTCCTTCTGGCTTTGAGACACACGGGACCAAGATGGTGGTGACGTCTCTGTATCAGGCAGTAGGGCTGCTTGTTACCCAGCTGTCCCTAGCTGTAGTCTCCCTCAAATACACACAGGGAACAGGACACCCGATACGACACAATGGAATTCCCCAAACAGCAAGACTCCTGTGGCCCTTGGTCTGGATCAGAAAGTTTAGGATAGGGACACTCTTCATTTCTGTGCTCATCTTGCTGTGGGGAAGGGTTCAATAGAGAAGGGCAACCGGTAGGTAAAAAACTCAAGTGGACCCAACGAAAAGAAATAATGAGGAATCAGATCAGAACCTCCTACGGAACAGAACCTTCGTCACCAGGAAGTTCAAAAAAAGTGTCCTTCGCATTTTCAATGGTGCTCAAGAGATTAATGTACGGATGAAAAGGGGAAAATCTGAAATTTGGAGAGTCCCCTTTCAGAAGAAAAATCTTAATCACTGAACTTAAAAATCCATTACAGACAATGAACAAAGGATGGATAACTCAGAGAACAATTAGTGAATTCAAAGACAAATGTGAGAGATTTTTCTGGCAGTTGACTTGATATGTATCATGTTAGAGTCGCGTTAAACTGAATGCTTTCTATACCACCAAAAAATGCATGTTACCCAAATTAATATCCAACATGAGGGAAGACTATTGCAACACAAATGTCGGCAAAGACCATATTAATAACTTTCTTATATAAAAGTTCTTATAAATCAAAAAGAAAAGGCAAAAGACAAGACCTAATCATTTACAGATATAAACAAAGGGCAATATACAATAAAAATGCTCAACATCAATAATAAGTAAAATATGTATAATCTTTGCATCATGTGTTGGAAATTTAGAATACCAGATGCCAAAGTGTGAGTGAAATTAAAAAAAAAAAAAATCTCATGCAACTTTGTTCAGATGCAAGGCGATTTTTAAAAAGATAGGCTGTATTGGCAAATACTTTGGTAATGCCTATATCCTCAAAGCCATCAATTCCAGACCAAGGAATTTATTAGGAAAAAATTAAAGGTATGCACACAAAGATTTTGTTGCAAGTATGTTTATTGCAGAACTGTTTTAAAAATAAGCCTTGTACACCTTATAATAAGGATATGGTTATATAATTGAGGCAGATCCACAGAATGCATTGCATGAAGCTATTAAAATTGATGTTGCCCAAGATCATTAAATAACAGAGGAAAAGGTTTAATGTAGATCATTAGGAGAAAAGTGTAGGCTCCCACATAGTACTACTACCAAATTTCATTGTTTCACACACACACACACCTGCACACACACACACACACACACACTCACGCAGACTCTAAAGAGTATTGTGATGATTTCTGGGCCATGAGATTCTGGATAATATTTTGTATTCGCTTATTTATATTTTTCCAATAATTGTTCAATTGTCGATAAAAATGACTGACACTTATTGAGTGCTCACTCTTTATCAGACACCAGACACCTCATTTATGTTACTAATTTAATTTCACAACAATTCTCTTAACACAATTACCACTATTACCTCTAAAGGAGGAAAGGAGGCACAGAGAGGCTAAGCAACTTGCCCAGGGCACACAGCTACAAAGTGATGGAACAGAAATTATAGCCCAGGAAGATCCTAAAGCATTATTACTATTATTATTATTTGTAAGTGGACAAAGAAGTCATTCTTAGAAATAACAAAATGAAGTTTAAAGAAACAGTTTAAGGTAACAATGATTTAAGAAAATAGTTCTGTTCAGAAGGGGAGAAAAATAGAAAATGAAAAAGGAAAGAAAGCTGGATGTGGTGGCCCATGCCTGTATTCCCAGCTGCTCAGGAGGCTGAGGTAGGAGGATTGCAAGTTCAAAGCCAGCCTCAGAAACAGCAAGATACTAAGCAACTCAGTGAGACCCTGTCTCTAAATAAAATACAAAATAGGGCTGGGGATGTGGCTCAGTGGTTAAGTGCCCCTGAGTTCAACCCAGTTAACCAAAAAAAAAAAAAAAAAAAAGAAAAGAAAAGAAAAGAAAAGAAAAACAATCTTCTGAAGCATCACAACAGCAACAAGACCAGAGCACAATGTGAACACTTTGTTGCTATAGAAAGGACTTTCGGGTTCAGCTATGTTTTTAAATTATTTTTGTTAAAACATCCTATCACGTGCCACTTGTTACACAAGATCGAAGGAATCAGGAAGATGAAGCACGAAAAAATGGGAAGGACCTAGGCAGAAGGACCTGCCAGCCTGTGCGGCCGTGAGATGGGTCTCCTCCACCCCCGGCTCCCCGCCCGTCATGGTTTGGATCCTGGTCCCTACAGCCTGGGTGTGGGGAGCCGGGGCAGCAAGCTCGGCGGTGAGGCCCAGGCACTGGCGGAGTCCTGACGCTCTGACGCATCTCTGGATTGGTCCTGACTGCTGAAGGGGCTGCAGAGAGGCGGCACCTCGTGGAGGGAAGTCCCTGGGGGTGCGCCCTGGGTGACTCACCGTCCCTGGCCCCTCGCCCGCTCTCTCGGCCTCTCTGCTTCCAGGCTGCCTGGTGTGGAGCTGCTTCTCTCCACCACGCCCTTCTGCCATGAGGTCCTGCAGCCAGCCGGCCGTGGACTGAACCTCTGAAACCACGGGCCAAGTTAGATCTCTCCTCTAAGTCGTTCTCGTCAGGTGTTCTGATCAGAGCAAGGGAACGCGGACCCATCCATCGCCAACGAAGCCCTTACAAAGCCGCACGTGGCCCGGCCGGCCCCACCCCATCCTCCCAGACCTGCTCCTCCAGCCCCTCCTGCTCTCCGGTCCAGCTCCAGCCGTGGGCCGCCTCACTGATCCTCGGACTCTGCAGGCACGCTCCTGCCTCAGGACCTTGGCACTTGCTCTCCTCTCCATCTAGATAGTCTCTCCCTGGATGTGCACACAGCCCACTCCCTCACTCCCTTGGGGTCTTTTCCAAAGGTCCCCTTTTCCGTGAGTCCATTCCTGAACACCACTCTCCCGGCATTCCCCTGTCCTCATTACTTATTTACTTTGCTCCATGACATTTATCCCTCTCAAACATTCTGTGTTCAACTATTGATTTTCACTCATTTGAAAATGTTTCTTTTTCTCCAAATAGAAAGAAAACTCTATGGGGTCAAAGATTTCGGCCCGCTTTGTTCACTTAGCACGTTCCAGCCAGGTAGTTTCAACAAATGAAGAGCCAACGAGAAGCAGCCCAGCAACAAGGAAAAGCATTAACTGCAACGAAGAACACTCTGTGTCAACATACTAAGTCCTGAAGAGTTATGTGGCTAATAATGTTGCTACATACAGATAAGACCAAAAAACATTAGAAATGATAAATTATATATGATTTTCCTGAGAAACCATAACAAATGCTATAATACATTTAGCTGAAGCAAACAAAACAAAAATAAAAAGGCGTCAGAGATCAGAACATTTCAGTGAGGCAGAATTAATAAGCGTTGAGATGAACACCCTACAGATGGCAAATGGATCTTTCTTTTTTTTTTTTTTTTTCTTTTTTGAAATGTCCACAGAACATTTGGCAACACTGAACACAGAATAAAATACAAGGGGGAAAAGAAGGAGAAAAAGAGAAGAGACAGAAAGAAAGGCACACAGGCCGTGTTCCCTGACTACACGACACTATAATTTAACATTAGCAATAAAAACAATTAAACAACAAAGCTAATTCTAGAGGTCGGACGGCATGCCTCAAGCCAGGGAGAAAGGAAATCGAAAACCGCAACTACAGACTTCAAGACAGTCACAAAGCCAGAACGGGACCGTCGGAGCCTGGAGGAACGATCCAGTCCCTCCAACACTTGTTCCTGGCTTTTAAAGAGCAGGGCAAGGTAAAAGAAATAAAAAAAGAGCAAAATAGTCAACTGGAGTTCATTTTAACCACAAGATAAACTTAAGAGAAATTAGGAGAAAACAGACAGATTGATCCACAAATCCCAGAGCTAATTCCTTGGGGGGAAAATAACAGATAAATAAAACAGGTGAAGCACCAAATGTGGAGGGGAAAGACAGCGCAAATAAACAACACTGGGAACAAAGAAGAGGATGTGACAGCAGGAATGGGAGAGGCAGATGAGGTGCGGGGCAGAGGAGGAGCCTGGGGCGGAGGAGGAGGAGCCTGGGGCAGAGCAGGAGGAGCCTGAGGCGAAAGAAGAACCTGGGGCAGAGGAGGAGCCTGGGGCGGAGGAGGAGGAGCCTGGGGCAGAGCAGGAGGAGCCTGGGCGGAGGAGGAGCCTGGGGTGGAGGAGGAGCCTGGGGCAGAGGAGGAGGAGCCTGGGGCAGAGCAGGAGGAGCCTGGGGCGGAGGAGGAGGAGCCTGGGGCGGAGGAGGAGCCTGGGGCAGAGGAGGAGAAGCCTGGGGTAGAGGAGGAGAAGCCTGGGGCTAAGGAGGAGGAGCGTGGGGCGGAGGAGGAGGAGCGTGGGGCAGAGCAGGAGGAGCCTGGGGTAGAGGAGGAGAAGCCTGGGGCTAAGGAGAAGGAGCGTGGGGCAGAGGAGGAGGAGCCTGGGGCAGAGCAGGAGGAGCCTGGGGCGGAGGAGGAGGAGCCTGGGGCAGAGGAGGAGCCTAGGACAGAGGAGGAGGAGCCTGGGAAGAGGAGGAGGAGCCTGGGGGCAGAGGAGGAGCCTGGGGCAGGTGCACCATACCTGGGAGCAGCTGCAACTGCTCTGCTGTTCCTGTCACTCGGTCTTCAAACACGCGTCACTTAACCACAGGACACACACTGAGGAACGATTCCCTAGATGGCTCCACACGCCTGTGCATCGCAGAGCCTACCTACACAGACCCAGACCGTCTAGCCTACCGCACTCCCGCGCTGCAGTCTGGCCGGTGGCTTCGGGACTGGAAGTCCCCACAGCATGCCCCGGCCCTGAGGGCAGCTGAGGTCTCCAGACAACAGGAACATTCTAGCTCCATCAGAACCTTAGAAGTCGCAGGCCTATGTGAACCAGACTCTCATTACGTGACGCATGACTGTATCACACCACAGAATAGATGGAGGAGCCCCTTCCCTTCCAGGTGGGGAAATTGAGTCTCAGAGAGGTCCTGTGTCTGGCCCAAGATCACACAGTGTTCAAAGAACCCCTGGGACATGAATCGTATTTTGAGCCAAGGCAGTATCATAGATTGCTTGGTCCTAAATCTAAAGAGGACATTTTTTTTTTTTAATATCAGCAAAATCTGGAAGAGGGCTTTTATTTTATAAAAGTTTCTTCCCAGTTATTTCATCCACTTGACAACCATCCTAAGGGGTGGAGAGAGGGTGTTAGAATCAATTGAATGAACAAATACCTGCTGAGAAAGCTATATAGTACAGAGAGGGGAAGTGACTTGCCTGAGGTCACAAAGCCTCCATCCAGTTGAAAGAGCCAAGGTCAACCCTGAGCTGTCTACCCTCCAGCCCTCTGCCCACTTCTGTGTCAGGAGACGGAATAGGAATCACATAGGAAGGGTTATGGGAAATAACACGCCTACAAGACAGGTCCCCAAGAGAAACGGAGGGACAGCATGGCTGGGGAGGAAGGAGGGGAATTAACCAAACGTCAAACCTCTCCCAGTGCTTCCTTTCCCAGTAACAGTGGAGCCCCGGGTTCATCCCCAGCATCTCCACCTACGCAAACACTGACCCCTTCCCAGCCCCAGTGGGGCCTGAAGGGAGGAGGCGGAGACTGAACCGCTGGGCCCTGGACTTGGACCTGGACTTGGACCTGCCCCATTGCAGGTGAGTCCTGGAAGGAGGAGAGCAAATAGGGACGCTCCAGGTAGCAGCGGGTCCCAGAGGAGGAAGGCAAGCCCTGAACACCGAGTTCCGAGCTTTTCCCAGGGACAGTGAGTTTCAGGTTTTCCCAACGGCCTTCCTGAGCTACAGTTTCACCTGCACAACTAGGTCCCTGACTGTCCCAGCGGCACGGCACGTCCGCCGTCTCCAGTGGTTGATCCACCCTCATGGTGAACTACGAAACCCAGACTCCTTCTGGAACCTGGGCCAGCTCCACACCCAGAAGACGAGCCCTCGGTGCCTGATGGATTGACTTCGCTGCAGAATAAGGAAAGCTCGCTGGTCCGAGGTTGGCTCGTCGCCCGCCTCCGTCATGTGCGGGCCAGGAGCTTATGGCATCTACTCAGGCTCTGGCCGCGCAGAGATCCGCACCCAAACTTCAGTACTGTCACTTACGAGCTCTGTGTCCCTAACACATGGCTTAACTCTGATTCTTGGGAATGATGCTGTCCCTGGAATTGTTGGGAGAATCAACTGAGGACCTAGGGGTCAAGGCCGCTGAGCGTTGGGCTTGTTCCTGGTGCACTGCTCCTACCATTAAGCCTTCTCCCGCTCCGGGCGTCTCTGCCTCTTAATCCCACCTTATTATGATGTCGTTTATATTTTCCTTTGGTTCGATCAACTACACATACAGCGCTTGTTACGATCCCCTCGGTAAAATTGTTTTAAGTAGACCCTTGTTTCACGTGAACGATTATTTAAAATTGCTTTATTGCTCGAGAGGACCCGGCGGGCGCCGGCCAGCCACGCACGGAGGCCTCGGCGCAAGTTCTGGACCTGGGGACCCAGGGGAAGGAGAAGGGCGAGGAGGCGGGGAGAGGCAGGTGACCTAAGGGTGGCCCCGGGCACAGTCCTTGGCAGGGACAAGGTCATCACGGCAGCCGGAGAGGGAGGGGAAAGACGCAGGCCTCTGGGGCAGCCCTCGGAGCTCTCCATGGAGGAGAGGCAGGAACGAGGGGTCCCAGATGTGTTGACAAAAATGGGGCGCGGCCATGGCCTGGGGCTGAACCCAGAGGGCACGCGAGTGAGGGGACCTCGCAATGGGAGCCCGCAGGCCGGTGCTGGGCCCCAGCGCTGAGGGTGCACCAAAGCCCGGTGGGGCCACACCTCCCTCAGCGGCCCTGGCTCAGGAACCGCCTCTGCAGAACGGTGAAGCCCAGGTGGCTTCACGTGCAGCCGAGGAGCCTTCCCCGTGGCCACCGTGAGAAAGTCTGAGTTCATTTTGGAAAGAGACAGAGAGGCCGCATCTCTCCTGCAGCCAGTGTCCGACAGCTGGTCAGTGCAGGGTGGCTGCTGCTGCTACAATCATCATTATTGGGAAGACGTCCTCTCGTCTCACCGCCACCCCCTGGGAACCACGCATCCCTCCTCTTTCACCTCTTGCAACTCTACTTAAAGAGAAAGAAGCGCCCTACGTGTGAGTCAGCAAAAGCAGAACTCTGCGAAGTCAAAGCATCCATATGTTAGTTAAAAAAAATTTCCAAAACTTGGGGAAGGAAGAAAAAAATAAAAAAGGATGATTGTGTGACCTTTCCATGTCATGCGAGAGCATTTCCTAATTAGGCAGCTCCTTCCTCACAGTAATATTGCTTTGTTTAAAGTATTATTCACAACCAAGTCGGGACCAGATGGCCTCCCTCGTCTGCAAAGAGAGATGTTAACTTTAAGAAAACAGGTGAGATCATCCCCCCCCACCCCAGTCTGGTAAGTTAAGCTAACTCCAAAGACTGCGATTCGACTGCCCTGTTTATCAGACGGTTTTCCATTTAACTTAGATTATTTCTGCATTCCTTTTTTTTTTTTTTTCACATTTTATCTTTAAATTTTTATTAGTGTACAACATGTATGCAGAAACGTAGGCAAGTTAAACATGAGGGCTGATGAATTTTCACAAAATGCACACAAGTGGAATGGTATCAGTATCCCGGGAACCCTTCCTCCCTTTCCTGTGGTATTAGATACACAATAGAATATTATTCAGCCGTAAAGAAGAAAATTGCAGATCAATGGATGGAACTGGAAAAAATCATGCATTCCTTTTTCTGCAGATTATCCACCTGTTTCTCAAGACTTCTGTGGAATCAGCCATTTATTCCTGCTGATTTCTGCATTACTGAGCTAAGGAATCCAGTGTAGGAAGATTGTGTTCCTGACCATTTGTGAATTGCACTTTATATAATGCACCTTTTTATTTTTCTTGGTGCACCCAGAGCCCCTGAGCTCTTCAGATCCATGGTCACGTGCTCACGGATTTCTATTGGTGTCATTCACCCCACCCCACGCTGACCTGTGCTAGGCTCCATGAGCACCTGTCTGTCCTATACCTGGATGGATCCCTAGCACCTTGAACCTGGGAGACACAGAACACCCTTGAATGAGAGCCGATGGAAACCATGGATCAGGGACAAGGAGGTCAGGAGCTGAATAAGGCCAAGGACAGATGGAGGTCCAGCAGAGACCCTCCTGCTTGCTACACCAGGGTGATGCTTTTCATTTTCTTTCACTTGGAGCCAAAAAATCCCAGAGGAGATGATTCAGAAGTAGGACAATTTATCTCAAAGGAATAAAAACAGTCACTCTTCCCAAAGTGACAGTGCCAAGTTGGACTCTCAATTCTGGCTCAGGTAAGTGTGAAGGGCCCAGGGGGTTGACCAGCCTCTGCTGAAAATGTTGAATGAGGAGTTTTTGCAAAAACTCGAGAAGAAAGGGCACACACACAACATAGCCAGATGGGCTGAGGACGCTCAGTGACGACACAGCTCCTTATCACTCAGACCTGTCGGGCAAACTAAGAGCCACTTCAGTGCTGGTGGGGCTGATCAAGTCCTATCACAGCATCAAGAGGGGCAGAGGCCATTAATAGGGAGTGGTGAGGACTGTGGCCAACAGAAACCCATGCCTGACCTACAGGGGGCATTGGCTTGTCAACTAGTCTCTAGGGCTGTCCCTAGCCCCACATTTTTAAAATACTAGCAACTAATTCCTTTTTAAGATGAGGACCAAACAGGACATATTTGTGAAGCAGATCCAAGCTACTAGTCAGCCTCTGGCCTCTGATTTTATGTTGCACTTTTTAAAAAAAATTTTTGGTACCAGGGATTGAACCCAGAGGTGCTTACCCACTGATCCACATCCCAGCCCTTTTTTAAATTTTTTATTTTGAGACTGGGTCTCCCTAAGTTGCTTAGAGTCTTGCTCTATTGCTGAGGCTGGTGTTGAACTTGCAATCCTCCTGCCTCAACCTCCAGAGCTGCTCAGGATCACAGGAGTGTGCCACTATGCCCGGCTTATATTGCGCTTTTAGGGGAAAAAGGAAAACACATGCAATCCCACATCCAATGGACTAGACCATACTGTAGTTTCCAAAGCTAAATCTTTCTTACCAGCCATCCACACCAGCTTTCTGCAGTTCAGAAATCCCAAAGGACAAAGACCCCATGAAGTCATTCCGGCTGGTCAGATCCCAATCCCAGATCTCTACGGAGAGCCTTCTGTCTTTGTCTGACTCTTTCAGCTGACTGCAAAGAGAGAAGAGAGAAGCCAGAGGAGCCTGCTGTGATTTTTCAAGCAGATGCATCGAACAAGAGGACAAGACCCGGAGGGAGAAATTTTAAACGTTACAAGTTGCTGCCGGGAAAACACACTCAGCTTCCACTCCCCAGGGAGCGGGGGCTTCTCCTGGTCGACAGCCTGTGGCTGAACAGGAGGAAGACCCAGGTCAGCTCCCACCAGAAGAGTTCTACCTCCTTCTGCTGTTTTGTACCCTACTATCCCTGGGGTTTGGGAAGTCCTACCGACAGTCACTGTGAGAAATACAGGTGTCAGTTACACGGCTGGGTAAGTCTGTGAGTATGTTCACACAAAGTGGGTCGAGGAGGAGACTGAGAAAATGCACGGAGACAAGGGCCCTCGGGGGAAGTGCCTGTTCTGAGGCGCCGCCTTGACTGAGCTGGAGAGGGTTCCTAGTTTTATCCTGAGACGGACACCCGGCAAGGACCCGTGCATTCAGCCTGTGGCAGGAGGCAAGTCCAAAGTCCAAAGTCAGACTGAGGCTGAACCACACCCCTCCTTATATTTGCTATGGGCCACATTCTGAAATTTTTATAAACCCTATCTGAAAAAAATGGGAATAAAAGGAGCCAGTGAAGTCAGATCATGTGACTCACTTATTACACATAGTATATGCTCAATAAATACCGGCTGTTGTCATGAACACCTGCAGACACAGAGCCATGGAAAAAAGCAACCCCCGGATTCTTGGCGCGCTGGCCAGGGAAGATCCTCAGTGGAAGTTGGCGGAGGACTCCCCGTGGTGGCAGACCCAGCATCATCCCTAAACTCGGCCCCAGACAGGCTGTCACCACAGGCTACAGGGTGTATTGATGGAGACCCACGGCTTCCCCCACAACCCGCCTCCACGAGCACCCCCACCCGCCCGTTCCCAGCCCAGCCCCGCCGCGGGCACACTCAACTCTACTTAAAAACCAGCTCTGGAGCTGAAGGAATGGCTCCTCTCGGAGAGCGCATGCCTAGCATGCGCAAGGGCCGCAGTTCGAATCCCCTGTGCCTCAGAGGGAGAAAAATTAGCTCTTTTACTGAGCTCATACTACAAAAATGCAGGTGCAAAAAAAGAAAGAAAGGAAGGAAGGAAGGAACCGAAGCACCGCCCACACCGGCTGCGGGGTTTCCACTTACAATCTGAACGTCTCGTTCCACTCAGGGTTGAGGGAGCACTTGATGGTCTTGGTCTTCTGCTTGCTCTCACTTTTGGGATCAGGGATCAGTTTCAGTTTTACGTAGGGATCTGACAAGCCATTGGGGTCCATTGGCACCAGGTTTTTAGCATCTCTTACTAGAAAAGGAAAAAAGCAGTTTCAACATTAATCGGGTTCAACCTGTTTAAGCAACAGACAGCGATTGCAGGGGAACTGGTGACGGGTCACTGGCACGGCATTTGCTCAACCAGAGTGTTAACGGGATTAACAGCAACAGCTAAGAGGCCCATGCAGTGAGATAAGCTGATAAGAGGGCGATTCTGTCCGGTCTGGGTGAAAAGTTGACTTCTGACTTTCGTGTCACTCTCCCTGGCCTGCTCCCAGGATTCACTGAAAGTTTTCTAAGAAGCTTCCACAAAGCCCATAAGAAAGACTGGCTCCTTTGATGTAGGAGAATAGTTTTCAAGGTGCATCACAGCACAGTTTGTTCTTCTCACTCCTTTTCAAGGCTGGATAATATTCCGTGGTTGAGAGAGATTAGTTTCAAAATCCATTCGTCAGTTGATGAACATTTTGGTTGTTTCTACTTTTTGACTATTGGGAATAGTGCAGCTATGAACATGTGTGTACCCAGACTCAAAAGGTGGTATATTGTATGATCCATTTATACCAGACATCTGGAGGAAGTAAATCCACAGACAAGGAGTAAACTAGTAGTAGCCAGAGGCGGGGGGCAGGGGGAAGCAGAGAGAGGGCTGACAGCTTCACAAGTAAGGACTTTTTTTAGGGGTGATGAAAAGTTATTGGAACTAGAAATTGATGATGGTTACCCAAATGGTGAATGTACTAAATGCCACTGGATGCTCTACTTTAAGATAGGTCATGGTAAGTCCTGTGAGATGCGAACTTTGCCTCAATTAAAAAAGAAAGAGCTGAAAGAATATGAGTTGCCATCTAAACTAAGGCATGCCTCTTCTCCAGGCATCTCGCAGAACCAGCACCTAGTAAGGGCACACACCTGAAATCCCAGCAACCTGGGAGGCTGAGGCAGGAGGATTGCAAGTTTAAGGCCAGCCTCCGCAACAAAAAATAAAGAGTTGGAGATGTCGCTCAGTGGTAGAGCATCCATAGGTTCAATCTCCAATACCTCAAAAGAAGAAGGAGGAGGGAGAAAGAGGAGGGAGGAGGAGGATATTGGCAACATTATATCAATCAAGAAGAGCATCACCCTCAGTCAAGAACATTCTAGGTAAAGAAAGTTATAGGACCAGCTTAGGTAAGGAAGGCATTAGCATTCAGGACGCTATGGGCCATAGAAAGGATGAGGCAGAATAAAACATCGGCCTGGAGAAGAGGAAGAGGTTAGTTAGGAGCCAGTTCAAAAGACACTAACAGAGGTAGCCAAGGGAGGGGGATTCGAAAATAAGAGTCACACAGAATCTAAGAACAGAGTGCTAACCCTGTCCCTGAGGATAGAAAACTCCAAGGTAGTGTATCCAATCCACAAGGACTCAAACTTCCTGGTGGAAGGTAAAAATGTAATGGCACCTTTCCTCAATGCAGAGGTGATTCAGTCTCAGGAAATCTATTTTACAGATCATTCATTTATAGGTGAAAGGGGAAAACAATAAGGTCATTGCCATGACCCGGAAAGAGCTAGGAGATTTCTTAACAGGAGAAAGGCCATCTGGAATAAGAGAACCCCGGCTCCTGATTAGTGCAAGCCCACCACTGCCAGGAGGAAGACCAAGGTGCCAGCCCAAGGCTATCGCTCACCGCTTGCTCCAAGCGTTCCGCACATGCAAAGAAAATCACAGCAGGACTTCCACAAGCTCAGGGTGACCAGAAAAACGGATTCGAAGGTGGATGTCGTTTCAGGGACCCTCACTGCTGCTGCCCACGGTCATCTCCTGCCACGTCCTTCCCTGTGGCTCACCCTGGAGAGGATCCCTCAGGTCCCCTGCCCTGCCGTCTTCCACCGTGCTTTTCCAGCTCTTTAACGCCAACGCTCCACTGCACGTGTCCCCCCTCCCGGGGTCCCCCAGACCCAGCGCTTGCTCTCTCCCCAGCCCTCCTGATTGACCCCTCGGGCTCCAGCTTGGACTTCAGGGCAATTCGAGTTACTTCCTGGAAAACACTCTCGACTCTCCCCGGACCCTCTTTCTTTCCGTTGGACTTTAACGTGACAAAATGCCAGCCCTGGTTAAGTTCAAGTACAAGCCACTGACCATCAGGAAAGAAGACAGGGAAGAAGGAGGGAGAGAGGGAGGGAAGGGAGAGACAGACTTGCGGAAAATTCCATGAACAGCAGAGGGTTGGGACTGAAGGGCCAGCGAGGGGACTGTCCCTTGCAACTTAGTCTGCACTGACCCTTCTCTGTACTTGCAATCCGGCACCTTCTTCCATGAAGCCCCAGGCTGAATCCATCCCCCACCTCAGCCTGCCAGTCATATCTCATTGCCACCCAAAGCCGAGGGCGTTTCCCCGCTGGCCGTGAGTCGGTGAAGTTCAATAAGCAGTTCCTTACTACGAGCTAAGCGCTCCGCTCTGCACTGGGGACGCAGGGGACAATACAAGACGCTGATCCTGTCTACAAGGAACATGTGAAACCAGATTGATTTGAAAGTACAGTTGATCTCTAAAGAGACGGTAGCCCGGCCACCTGGTGTTAGGGAGACAGGGTAGGCATCTTACCTAGCAGCTGCTTGATGCATTTAAACCTCAGTTTCTTGATCAATAAAATGGGCTGTTACAAGAGTAAAGTAGGATAAAGAATATACACGTGCAGCATAGAGCCTGGAGCCTGGAAAATCCTCAAGCTAGCATGCCCAATCCGCTGCTATTTCATTACGGCTGTTATTATTTGACTCCAGTTTTCTATTTTTATCATGAAGACTGAACCATTTCCAAATGGATCGATACCCAACAGAATCACTTGTGTTTTTCCTTCTTAAGAACAATCAGTGCCTCTGACCTTCCCATCTGAACCCTTCCAGAAGAGGCCTCGTTAAACCTCAGCAGCCAAAGGATCACCGGAGGACAGGTTCCTGGGATGCACCCCACAGACGCACGCTGCTTCCGTTAGTCAGTCGGGAGTGGGCTCTGATGTTCTGCTTTCCTAACGCGTCTCCGGGCCAGGCCGCCGCTGCGGGTCCCCAGCACACACTGAGTAAGGCAGTTCTGGAGCAGGCGATTCCAGACGCCAGCAGGGCTGCCCCACACGGAACAACCCCCAACTGTTATTTTCTCTCCTGTCTTGATCCTTCCAAGGAAAATAGCATGTGCGAGTTTCCAGTCTGGGAATGACAGTTCCGTCACACAGTGAGCTGCATAAAAACATGAGTTGACACACGAAGCCCAGAAGCCTGTCTGTCTGCGAGATCGGCCACACTGGCCCCCGCCTTGCCTCATGAACCGACACCACAAAGACAGTCACTGGAAAAGCATCTTCTATGGTGAGGTGAGAACTTGCCAGCAGTTTCAGAGGGCTCTCTGCAGGACTCTACGTGCCCTACTCTGCAGCTGTCACTGTCCCGGTTGACGTCTTCCCTGGAGCACCTACTTCCCGCTGAACGCAGGAGGCCTGTCTCCCCCTCCCCCTCCTAGGACTTTCTTCTGTCCACCTGAGTCTGTCGTCTACCAAAGGGGTTACAAATCACCATGGGAAGGAATACTGAAACCTCTCCAAGAGTTTTGGCTATTAAAGCCACTGTGTCGTGAGCAGGTAACAGTAGCTGCAGGCTCAGATCCAAAGGCCTGTCCCTCCTGAAGCTCTTCAAAGTCAGCTCCCGGTCCCCAGCAGCAGGAAGAGGGCTGCGCTGGTATCGCAGGATCCAAACTCTCTAGACCACACTTGGCAAGACCAACTTTGGTTTTTCTTGATAAATGTTTCTTTACTATCTCTGTTGAAATCCAGCCAGCCCAGATGGTAGAAAACGCTTCGCACACAGCAGAAATAGCACCCGTCCCCCCCTGGTGGAAGTTTGCTAGATGCGCAGGAGAAGAACGTCCCAGGCCAGAGAACTGGGAGCTGGCTGGAGGGCAGAACCAGAGCAAGCCACACCTCCACCTTCCAGGGAGAATCCACAAAAAGACAGCACTCACGTTACGTTACTGACCTTCCTAAGAAACGCTCTTCAGCAACGTCTTCCCTAATTTTTTTTTTTTCCTTCCCCAAAAAGTCTTAGAAAAGTCTGGATAATTGTGGTGCTTTTACTGCCTCACTCTGCACTGTATAATTCAAGAGGGTTTCTTTTGAAAAGCTGTACCCCATTTGTGTCCAATGAATCAAAATGCAGTCTGTAAAAATTAAAAAAAATAAATAAAGATGAGGAAATGAAACTGAAGAGTGTTTCTTATTTTTTAGAAATGTTTAAATTGTTTTAATCGTTATACCTGACAGTAGAATGCACTTTGATACATCATATATGGTGGAGTATAATTTCTCACTCTTCAGGTTTTACATGATTGCAGAATCTCACTGGCCATATAGTTATATATGTACACGGGGTAATAATGTCTGATTCATTCCACTATCTTCCCCATCCCCATGACCCCTTTCTTCCCTTCAATCCCCTCTACCTAAAGTAACTCTATTCTTCCCTAGCTGACCCCCACCGCATTGTGAATTCGCAACCACATATAATAAAAACATTTGATTTTTGGTTTTCTGGGATTGGCTTACTTCACTTAGTATGATATTCTCCAGCTCCATGCATTTACCAGCAAATGCCGAGATTTTACTCTTCTTTATGACTGAATAATATTTCATCACATATATCTATTTATCCACTTCTTTTTTATTCGTCCATCTGTTGAAGGACACCCAGAGTGTTTCTTTGTTAAAGTTCCATTTGGTGGAACTTTTCTCAGCAACACGACTCCTCAGTATGTGTCCTGAGACCTAGAACTCAAAGCCACACCTGCTAACATTCAGTTTGAAGGTGCCTGTAGGGACAGCAGTAATCAAGGGTGGAGGTAAACCACCCATAGGACCTTCACACTGTGAACTACTGTGCATGACAAAAGCCAACCATCCGTGTGAACTAGTGTTTTGAGGGAAAAAGACAAAGGAAGATGGAGGATTATAGGGCCGGGCCTCTTTGTTTAAGAGGCGGGTCTGAGAGGCCCAGTGAGGGAAATCCAGATCTGAACTCTTAGAAAACCGCAGCTGGTCAGTGTCTACCTCCCCACTGGGGTAACCGTGCTACGCAGACACACGGGGACGTCCTTGTCCTTGGGAGTTACACACTGAAGCCTCTTTGGGTTAATGGGAACCATGACCCCAACTGAGTCTCTGATGGTTCAGGAAAGAAAGTGCATGTACACAAGAATACTTAATAGGGAGGACGGCCAAGCAAAGGGGACATAATAGGGGTAATCAGCCCATCAGGTAACGGGCGGCCCTATTCTGTAATTTTGAGGCTATGTGAAAATTAAAGGTTGTTTTTTTTTAAATTTCTCCAAATCTTCCAAAGAAAGGTACGATAAAACGCATTTTTGCAAGGTCGTAAGTGACTGTAAAGGCATAGAAAAGAAACTGGAAGGATGTGCCCCAAATTGATTTTAAATAATGTTTCCGTCTGAGGACGAGGTAGAGGTTCTGGGTGGAAGGCCTTTAGCCTGATCTGTCCTATTCTAAATTTCTTACAAAGAGAATGTATTCTTGCATTAACTGTGTTATTCAAATTTAATAAAAAAATGCAACGCCGACAGCTTCCAAGAATGCTCTGCCTTCCGGGACTCCATACCATTCTCCCAATGAGCAGCCAGATCTGCAGAGCCGAGCTTCCCATGCGGTTGGAACCAGAGAGCCCAGAAAATGGGCTTCCGGCTGAGCAACACAGAGGCCGGAACACCCTCGTGGGGGTCAGCGGGAGCTCAGCACGTGCCCCGGCCAGGGTCAAACCGGGTTGAAGGGAGAAACGCTGAAGAGGAGACAATTTCCTGAGGCTTGAAGCTATGTTCACTGTCCTGTCCTGCCCCTCTCCAATGCCAGGGACCTGCTGGTGGCCAGCAGCTCCCTTAGGCCTCTGGTCAAGCCCACCGTCCTGCCCCACCTTACACCAGAAGCGTCTTGAGACCTTAGCTCTACAATGTGGTTTTGTGCCTCCTTGATTCCTGTTCACGTGTTACCTCTGACCTTCGGGTTTTCTCTGACACTGTGACTTTGGTGAGTCCTGTTGTGCCTCAGGGTCTCCTTCCCCATCCCCTTCGCTGGTCATCCCCCACAGGTCCACCTACATGGAGGGTCTTCCGGCAGCCCACGTGCACCAACCATATCATCCCGAGCACGTCAAGACCCTAAGGCCGCCAGCACAGCTGGCCGCCCGTCCCTGCTGGCGGAGACGCAGCTATCGCACACCTCATTATCCACGCTGAGACAGACCTCCAGCTGGGACCGTCATGGTGTCTGTCCAGAGGACTGCCTGTCAAGCTACGGGAGCCGGTGTGGATGAAAGGGGACCTGAGGTCAGACAGACCTGGGTTTCCATCCTGCCGTGACCCTCCCTCGCTGGAGGTCCTGAGCCAAAAGACTTCTCTGAGCCTCAGTTTCTCTGTCCCTGATGAAGCCACAGCCAAATGGAATAGGCTCCTAGGTAAGAGCCTGGTGAGCTCAGGCAGCCTTACCTGCCACCTGTTGTCTTTCCCCTCCCAAGAGGGTCCAAGTTGGGACAATCAGTCATGTGACTGCCCCAAGTACAGAGGACCATCACGTCGAGGAAGAACGGAAAGCTGGTGGCAGAGGTCCAACGAGGGTTGATTTCCTGTCTCCCTTGAGAGAATTCAGACCACATCCTAAAAGGGAAATTTACAACCCTCAAGATAAATTTCAGGGCTCCAAGAGTCTCCCTCTAATGTGACTTTCATACAGACGGATCTTGGAGGAGGTGGTATAGGATGACAGATGCTCAGAAGCCGAAGAGAAGAAATGCCACCCTGGATGCTCAGGAGCTTCCAGACTGGCTACCGCAGTGACACCCGGGACAGCACCTACTTCTCCAAACTCTCCGGTCACCTTTCAAAACATTTTTTTTTTAAATTGACAGATAATAATTGTACATTGTATGGAGTGCCGAGTGACGTTTAGGCATATTTATCCATCACGTCTTGGTCGCTTCAAGCTTCTTAAGTCACGCGTCATCTCACACACGAATCGTTGCTTTTGTGATGAGGACGTTCAACGTCCTCTCGGTTGGAGCTCTTCCGGATGATTTCGTCCTCCTTGGCATCTTTTCAACTGGTTCCACGCCCCGGCTCCTCTGTTTTTGTCCCCTCTGTTCCGACAGTGCACAGCTGCCGGTTTCCTTCCTTCCTACCCCTGCCCTGCAGCCACTTCTGACCAGGAGCCCAAACACCTTTACCTTTTCTCTCCGACGACATCCTTTCTGCAGTTCTCAGAGACACCTGCCTTAGAGGGTCCCTGGAGGAAGCATCCCATGTTGAGGCTTGACGTCCCCACCCTGATGTTCTCCAGCCACGGCTTGGCCGTCCACACTGCTGGGGACCCTGCTGGCAGGGTCCCTGGTCCTCTGGCTCTCCCATTTCCCACAGAAGCAATTTCAAGACTTCCATTCCCAAGGTCCAGGGGTCCCCTGCCTCCATCTCTCATCTGAAGCTCTTCCCTGTCATACGTCTTGGTCACCGTCTTCTAGTAAGTGTGTGTGTGAGCGTGGGGGGGGGGGGGAGAGAATGTGTGCTGAGCAACTTCCGGGAGCATTTCGGGGATCATTTAACAAGGTCTCCCCAGCAAGCGGATACATACCTCGCCAAGTCCACGGACTCTAGAAAAGAAAGCAGTTCTCTTCTTGAAGGTTCAGGACTCAAGAGAGAGGTAGACACTTTGTCACTTATCTCCATTCGCTTTTTAACTTGCTTTATCTGTCGAAGATGGGCCGAGCACATTTGTAGAAGCATCCTGTCGGGGAATTTCTGGATACTTCTTTCACTCCTAGTTTTTCCTTTATACATTTCAACTCGAGGTCAGGACTCCTTTTCATTCTTGGGTTTTGCTCTTCATAATTAAACGTGCTCCTGACACATGCCTGGACTTCTTTATTTTGAGCGCCACCTGGAACCTAGGTACGTTTCCAGCTGCCCTGGTCTCTTCTTTAGGAACATTGCTATCCATTCACTCACAGATCAATACCCTTTGTTCGCTACAGCTCTCTTTTTTCCATGATTATGTTCATTTATTTGCCCCTTCCTCCTGTCTTTTGGGAGTATGCCTCAAGCATGTTTCCATACCACTTAAAACATTTTCTGCAGTAGAAATTCTTCTATTTTCTGCTTCTCTGCATCTCAACTTGCCGTTTTCAATTACTTTTTGGAAACATAGCATGATATCCTTCTTGCCTCTTAGCCATTCTCCTTTTCCATCACAGATGACATGCATGTGAGTTTTATCTGTTTATTTTCTGCAGATAATCTTATTTTGTAAATTTGCATGTAGCAAAATTGACTTTTTTCTCGTAGGATATAGTCAGGTAAATTTTCACACATGTATCAATCCCTATAACTGCCACAAAATCTGGACCCAGAACAGTTCTGTCACACCAGGAAAATTCCTCATGCTTCTCCTCTATATTCATATCCTCACCCTCCCATCCCCAGGTCTGGGGACCACTGATCAGTTTCTCATGACTACAGCTTTATTTTTTTCAGGAATCATATAAAATGGAATAATGTGGTATGAAGCCTTTTTGAGATTGGCTTCTCTCACTCAGCATAATGCTATTGAGAATCATCCAAGTTGTATGTATGGACAGTTAATTCCTTTTCATAGCTGCATAGTATTCCATTGTATGGGTGTACCACAGTGAAAGTATCCATTCACCTGTTGAAGATATCTGAGTGCTAAGTTTTGGTGATTGCAGAGAGAACTGCTATAAATAGTGATAGGCTCTTGTGTGTACATCGTTTCATTTTTCTGGGCTAAACAAATTGCTAGGAGCAGCCTCATTGACTCATTATGATAAGTGTATGTTAACCTTATAAGAAATCAACAAAGTGTTTTCCAGTGACTGTACCATTTTCCATGATGATTTCCCTTGTTCTACATCTGTACCAAGTATCTTATTGACAGTATTTATTTTTAGTACTATTATCATCATCATCAATATAATTATTTTAGCTATTCTAATAAGCTAATGGCATTTCATCATGGCCTTAATTTGCATTTCCCAAATTGCTAATGATATTGAATATCTTTACTTGGACGTATTTGCCGTCTTCATGCTGTCTTCGGTAAAGCCTCTGTTCATTTTCAGCCCGAGTTTTTAGCGGGGTTGTTGGTTTTCCTATTAATGACTCCAAGAGTTCCTTACTCTGCATACCAGCCTTTGTCCAGGCCTGTGATTTGCTAATATTTCCTTCCCGTTTGTAATCTGTCTTTTCAGTTTCTGTTGTAGAACACAAGCTTTTTAATTTTAATGAAGTCCAGCGTATCTTTTTCCTTTCCGTGAGTCACGTCTTTAGTGTCATGTCTGGGAACTCTTTGTCTAATACTTGATCATAAAAATGTTCCCCTGTGCTTTGTTTTTCTAAGCTTTGAGACCTTTACCTTCTGCACTTAGAGCTCTATCCCAGTTTGAGTGAAATCTTGTACGAGGTGTGAGTGGAGGTCGGGTTAACCTGTTTGCATGTAGATGACCAGTCAGGGACTGGGGTGTCGCTCAGGGGCACCTTCCTAGCACGTGCGAGATCCTGGGTGTGATCCCGGGATGCCCAATCATCCAGCATCATTTGTTGAAAGAAAACCCCTTCTCCAGTTTTTGTACTTTTGTCAAAAATTAATAAGCCAACCTGGGTATGAGGTTGGCCCACCTGTAATCCCAGCAGCTCTGGAGGCTGAGGCAGGAGGATTGAGAGTTCAAAGCCAGCCTCAGCAACTTAGTGAGGCCCTATGCAACTCAGTGAGACCCTGTCTCAAAATAAAATATGAGAAAGGGCTGGGGATGTGGCTCAGTGGTTAAGCACCCCTAAGTTCAATCCCCGGTACCAAAAAATAAATAAATAAATAAACCAATAAGCCATATTTGTGTGAGTATATTTCTGGATTCCCTATTCCATTTCACTGGTTCACGTATTTATTCTTTCACCTATACCACACTGCTTTAATGTAGTAAGTCTTAAATTGAATACCTCCAACTTTCTTCTGCATCTTAAAAAAAACTGCCCATTCTAGTTATTCTGATTTCCATACAAATTGTAGAATCCCCTTGTTCATAATCAACCCAAAATCCTACTGGTATTTTTATTGGAATCTAGAAAGTAATTTTTAGGAATTGACATCTTGAGCTGAGGATGTGGCTCAGTGGTCAAATATTTGCCGAGCATGCTCAAGACCCTGGGCGGTGGACCCCCAGCACTGTAATAATAATAGTAATAATAATTATTGTAACAATAGACATCTTTCCAACACTGAGGCTTTGAATCCATAAACGTGCCTCTCCGTTTATTTAGGTGTTTATTTAGTGTGCTGGGAACTTTCACCACAAATGGATATTGAAAGTTGTCAAATGCTTTTTCTGCATTAATTTGTATGTTTCACTGGTTTTCCTTTCTTTAGATTATCAACATGGCAGATCACATTGATTGATTTTTGGTTATTGAACCAGCTTTGCATTCCTGGGGTAAAACTCATTCGGTGGGGGTGTATTATTTTTTTTATACACTTCTTAGATTTGATTTGCTAATATTTTGTTGACTTTTTTTGTATTTATGGTCCTATGAGGTACTTTATAGTTTTCTATTACTGTTTTCATCTCATTTTGGTGTCATGAAGTAAGTTGAGACGTATTCCCTCCTGTGTTTTCAGGAGACTTGGTGTTGCTCCTTCTCTCAGTGTGGGGTAGAATTCACCAACATGAATTTCACTCCCAGCCTTTCTGCATCTGGGTTTCACAACATTGGCTGTATCGTATTTCCCTTTTCTTTTGCTTTGAGATATTTTTCAAGATCAAGAAAATGCCTTGAGACTTTCAATCGCACCACTTACAAGTTGGTTTTTTAATTTCTCTATTTTCCCAGGGTTGAACTTCTGTGATTTTAACTCCTTCTAAACACCGACGGCTCCCATCTACCGCTTCCTGGAGCTCTAGAACCTTCTGCAGCTGGTTCCTGGACATCTGGGACACCCAGTCCAACCCAGCCGGCAAGTCCCTTCTCCCCTCCTCTGCTCCTTCTCTTTCACTGCTGGGCTTTGTGAGGGCTCAGCCACCACCCCTGTGTCAGGTGAGGATGTGGACACCACCTGCCTGCCCTCCCGGGGCAGCCTCTCTGTGTTGCCCTCCTCCCTCTTCACCATTTCCTGTACCTGAGCCCACTTCCTGTCCACAAGCCACCACATTAAGAGCAGCAGCGTCACCCGGGATTCCTAAGTCACTCTGGAAGCCTGGTCCTGTGCGCTGCAGGTGACCAGGGATCCCTGATTTTTCTTTTTTTAATTCCCACTGTTTTTTCTTTTTTTAATTTTTAAATATTTTTTACTTGTTCTAATTAGTTACATGTGACAGTAGAATGCACTTTGACATTTCATACACAAATGGAGTGTAACTTCTCATTCTTCTGGTTGTACAGGATGTAGAGTTACACAGGTCAAGTAGTCATACATGCACATGGGGTAATGATGTCCGATACATTCTACTGTCCTTCTTACCTCATGCCCCCTCCCCTCCCTTCACTCCCCTCTGTTTAATCCAAAGCATCGCTATTCTTCCCTAGCACCCCCCCACCTCATTGTGAATTACCATCTGCATGTCAGAAAAAACATTCAGCCTTTGGTTCTTAGCATAATATTCTCCAACTCCATCCATTTTCTGGCAAATGCCATAATTTCAATCTTCTTTAAGGCTGAGTAATATTCCATTCCCACTGTTTGCCGTCTGGGCTCTTGTTTTTCCTCTCCTGGTGAAATCAAGACCCTCTCAGCCAGTCCCCAGTCTCCAGTCTGGCTTTACTCAGCCCTTCCTCCAGGCCCCAAACACAGTAGTGATCTTTCAAAAACTCAAATCTGATTGCATCATAGCTTTAGAAAGTCTGTGCATCACAATTGTTCACTCGAAAACAAGGTCGTCTCAAAAAATAAATAAATCACACAAAAGACAACTAGAGACAATCTTTGGCAGCCACTTTTCCAACAGAGGATTAATATCTAGAATATGTAAAAAGCTCAATAAACTCAACCACAAGGGCTGGGGTTGGGCCTCATGGCAGAGCGCCTGCCTAGCAGTATGAGTGAGGCACGGGGTTTGATCCTCAGCACCGCATAAAAAGTAAACGAATAAAATAAAGGCATGGTGTCCATCTACAACTACAAAAAAAATTTAAATAAAGTAGTCTGCAAAACTGTTTAAAAAAAAAAAAAAAACAAAGACCTCAACAACAACAAAAAAGGGACATGCCCAACTGTGTAGCCTGAGACCGTAAAGGCAGAGGAAAGGGACCAGAAGGAGCTATAAGGAAAAAAAAAAGATGAAATTATGTTACTGTGTGTGTAAAATAATGACATGATGACTCCCACCAGTCTGTATGACCCATATGCACCAATAAAGATACAAACCAACCAGAGAAGCAACCTTCAAAGTTAAAAAGAAATAGACGTTGGGGGTGATAGATATGCTAACTACTCAGATTAGATCATTATACAATGTATCCATGGATTGGAAGATCACATTGCACTCCACAAACGTGCACGGTTATTATGTGTCAATCATAAACTTTCAAAAAACAAAAAGTAAATGCAAATTTTTTTAAAAAAAAGACAACTGACACAATGCAATGAGGGTCCCTTCTAACACTCAGAAGAACAGGAAGAGAGGCAGGCTTTTCTTGAGATAATAAAACCATCAACAGTCTCCACCCCGCTTGCTGGTCTAACCCTAAGGACGTGTCTACGAGGACCGCGATCTAATGAAGAACGCCCGGCATTCCCGCTGTTAGTTTACATCCTTCTGGAACAACCATCCAAATGTAATCACATAAAAGAATAAGAGGCGCAGATGTCAGGAAAGGGGACATAAAAATGATGAGTTTTGTCTGGCTGTATCTTAGGGAATTCCCAGAGGTTCCAGCCTGTGTTTAACACCATTTTCTACCTCGCAGCCCTGATCAATTTCATTTCATTTTTAATCTCAGTCATTTCGGTAGGAATCTGGAAGGAGACATGAAATACGTAGTCTGGGATGAGCGTGAATTTCTTATTTAATTAGGAAAAAAAAGGTTACCGTAAAGAGGAGAGAAAGACACCACTGTCCAACGGGAGGCTGGCGGAGTGCATGTTTTCCTTGGTGAACTGGAATTGGGTTCAACTTGGATGCCCCATGATTCCTCCGGCCGGTTCTGAGCTCTGACTCTGTGCAGACCCTCCAGACTGTGGTCAGTGACTGGTTCTCCTTGGAACCAGAATCGTGGATACCTGGGCAGTCTGGCGACTCACAGAAACTAGTTTAGTGTCAACAGATTTCTACAGAGGTGTCCTGGGGCATTCAAGGTCCTGTGTTCCCAGGGCTGCCCTACACCTTCTCTGACCCCAAATAATAGCACCCCACAAGTGCTCACTGGCCTCTAAGGTGGAAATCTGGGTTAGTCACCCTTGAAGTCCTCAAAGGCCCCGTCTCTGGGTGCCCAGCACTCCCCACAGGCCTAGGCCATGTCTGACCAGCTCCCCATGAGGAGGCAGGGCACGTGGGCAGGGCCTGATGCACAGAGGGCCCTTCAGACCAGGGTGGCTGAACAGCACCCCCGTGAACATCTGTTCCCCTCAGGCTGGCACCGAGGGTCTTTCCTTTAGCCCAGGACAGATGGCTTTGGAGTATGACATCCAACACAGGCTCAGAGACCACCTCCCTCTCGCTTCTAACTGGCAAAAGCAAGGACAGAGGAGACCTACTGCTCCCTGGGTCACACCCCCTGAGCAGGACCCAGGACGAGGTGCCTGCAGGGTCCCACCCTCGCCTGGGCCCCGAGTAAATGGAACAGGAAGCACAGGCTGGGCACGTCCCGCCCCTCCGCTGTAGTGGCTGCTGACATGGCTCTGGGTGCAGCTTTGCCATGCGATTATTTCTAAAGATGTGACATAAATACTAACATGGGGGTCCCTGGAGCTGCAAAGTCGCTAGTCGGCAGCTTAATTTGGACATTCAATCATCAAAACTGTCCGCTGGCAGCTTGGCACAGCCCGAGCAGCCACAGCCAGAAGCCCCGCAATCTGCTGGCTGCGACCGCTAAGTGATGGGTTTCATTTCCAGAGGCTGGGGACAAAAGCCACGTGGCTCCGAGGCAGCGGGCTGACTTGGCTTCTCTAGAGGCGCGGCAGACATTTCCCCGTGTCTTCAATGGGCTTGCTGCTTTGATAGAGGAGCCCTGTCTCCGTGGAGCACATCACTGAGTCACGGAACTCAAAGGCTGACAGCCTGACAGCCACGTTCTCACAGCGCGGTCCCCAGCCGTCCGAGGAAAGGGCTGTCATTGGAAGATAAGTTTTCAGTTCCTTCTACTGTTGTTTGGGGGCGTTGGGGGAAGTAAACATCTGTTAGAAGGAGTCCCAGCTGAGGCCTATCTTCCCGTTACGTCCTGTCGAACACCCTCGGTGGCACAGAGTGCTAAGAAAGGACCATTTTCCTGTTGGACCCATCTATCCTAAGTGGGTAGGTGCATGGATGGATGGATAGGTAGATAATTAAAGTGATGGATCTTAAACAGCCTGAAGCAAGCTGGCATCCTTCACATTTCATTATAATTTTACCCAACTATTCATATTAGAGCACCAATTTCCCTCCACTCTTCATCACTACACACACACACACACACACACACACACACATACACACACACCATTCAAAATACTTCCAGCCCAGACACCGGCAGACGCCGTCCTCAGCATGGGCACAGAGTCCAGGAGGACTCCGGCTATGCCCGGGTGTTAACTTTAGTTGCTGAGCTATGGGGACATCCAGGCAGATCCCAGAAGAGCATGTGAGAGAGTGAGGACAGCCACCTCAGCAGGGTGGCAGCTCTTTGCTAGCTGGTATGGAAGTATTGCTGGAATGTTCTGGAAGATGTCATCAGTGCCAGTCTGATGAGCACCTCTGAAAGGTGAGCATGTCTGAGACGGGAGACCAGCCGCCGCGCCCCTGTCTGAGATCCAGACTCCGCTGGGAGGGAAGGGAGCATTCCGGGGATCCTGCCGACCCAAGGACGCTGTACCCCGGCTGACCGGGAGCCAGCTCTGGAAGAGTCTCTCTACGGCTCCAATGGTGTGCGCAGGGCCCATCGAGGCAGCGTGCGATGTCGAGGTTCTAAGTGATGCGTTTCTCCCACTGGGTACTGCACTGAGTTCTGTCATTGGTACCCGGAGGCCCTTCCCCGCAGACCAGGCAACTAGACGTGAGTCATTCACTGCCTGGGGGAGGAAGTTGTCAAGGTGTGGCTGGGGAACAGAGGAGGCAGCAAACTCTCGACTTCTCACTTCCGAAGACCCCTGTCTCCATCCTGCTCTCCATCAGACCTCGGAAGCTGAACTCCAGGATGACAGGGAGTGTAATGGAAGAAGCAGACAGTCCCTCCTTTGCTCCCTGATCTGCCTCCCCACACCGCATATTCGGATGAAGCCCCATCGTGCACCTTGTTCAGCCCAAACTCCTGCATATTCCCTCCAGAAATGGATCCTCAGGAATGGCCCCAGCCCGCCAATGCTGGAAGCGGCTGTCCACATCCCCAATGGGACATGTAAGTAAGACACATACAATGTTCACCATGTTCAAACGACTCCGCTTCCTCTCACGTCGCAAACTAAAAAAACTAGTTCTCAAAGTCTGGTCCCCAGACCAGCAGCCTCGGTCATCACCTGGGAAGAGTTAGAAATGCGAATTCTCAGACCTCCCTCAGCTCTCCTAAATCAAAGTGGAGCCCGGCAATCTGTATTTCAACACACCCTCCCACATTATTCTGACTCACACTGAGGTATGAGAACCACTGCTTTTGACCAGTGCTGTTCAATGGAACTTTCTAGAATGATTGTCATCTGCTACAGCAGCCACTAACCACAGGAGCAGCTGTGAAGTATTTGAAGGATAGCTACTGTGTTGGAAGAACTGAGTTTTATATTTTATTTCATTTTTATTCATTTAAAGAGCCACACGTGGCTCATGGCCGCCATATTGCACAGAGCAGCGTAAGCCACTGCGTCAGCCTCCTGATAGAGCCCCCTGCCCTCGTCACCCCCTCTTCCTTCCAGGTCAGCCTATGAGCTGCAGACCAATTAATCCCAGTGCTCAGATCTTATCACGTCATTTCTACTTTCAAAACATCCTCAGTGACTCACCACTGCTTACTGATTTTAAGTCCATGTTCTTTTTGTTCTTTTCTTATAAAGCTAAAAATGATTTATCTCAACAGATGATAGGGAAAAGACTAAATAATAATAGCTAATGGCAAATGGGCTCTCACTCCGAGCCAAGAACTATCCTAAGTGCTATACTCAGATTATCTCATTGAATCCCCACCAGAACCTTATGATAGTTCAACTGCCTCCCCATTTTACTGATGTGGAAACTGAGAGCTGAGGAGGTTCAAGGACTTTTCAAGGTCAAGTAATGCTACAGTAGGGTTTGAACCCGGCCTGTCCGGACCTGCAGGTTGCACACTTAAACACCACTGAGGTATCCTATTGCCTTGGAAAACCCACCGGGGTTATTTTTTTCCCCTCTCAATTGCCTCTTATTTAATCCAAAACTATAGCCTTAGTTCTGTGGCACCTGCTTCTAGGGCTGCTTTAAACATCGCTTCCTCTTCTGCTGTGAACAAGCAAAAACTACCATCAGATGTCTTGGTTTCGTTCAGGGAAAGATCAACATGTTTATCCCAAAAATAGCATTTTTTGACTCAGAAGGTGTATTTGATATATTTTAGGTACAGTCGGCGTATCGTTCATCGAGGTGTGAAGAACACAGTGGGGTTGGCGGGTGTTGACCTTTAGAGTAAGACATTTCTAAAATGGCAAAAATGTTTAAGGCAGGTGGGATCCAAACAGGTGAGCAAGGGGAAGCAGCCTTCATAAGAGCTCGGCAGTGGGAACGCCAATCCCAACCTGCATCCCAGGGTTCATGGCCGAACAGTTCTCAGCGAGCAGTTCACTCAGGACAGCGGACACACAGAAGCCCTGAGGAGAGGCGCGGGCTCTCGTCGGGCCAGAGGATGACCTTTCCAGTTCTGGATCACACCCCGGGGGCTGGAAGAGAGACTGCCGCAGTCAGGGGGGCAGAAGGCACTTGGGGTACTGATTATTTGCCAACTGGTCTATTTTCACGACCGTCCCTGGTCAAGACGACCGAGCACGCAGAGCTGACCACTTTGCAGGGAAACATATTTGAGGCATGGGATAGTTTCACTGTTAAACCGTCTTTAAAAGAGAAGGCTAAAGAAAGAAGATTGATAGTTGCCAGGGGCTGGCAGAGGTGGGAATGGGAGTGTATCGTGGAGGGATGGGAAGGTTCTGGAACCTTAGAGAGGTGCTTATACAACATCACAAATGCACGAAATGCCACTGAACCGTTCACTCTAAAACGGTCGACTTTATGTCCTGTGCATTTCACCTCAATACCAAAAAGTAATAATGATAATAGTAATTGGAAGGGGGAAGGAGGGAGAGAGGAACAGAGAGTGTGTCCATCCAAATTGCCATCAGCCCATCAGAGAGCAGCCGCTGGCCTGGGCATCCCCATGAGAACACTGGCTAAGAGCCTGCAGCAGGGCTCGGAGACCCCGAAGACCTCTCTGGAATGTATCCGCTCCATCATTGGCTCCAGGAAGCCTTGGCCGGGGTCACTGCGATCCAACACCCTCTTCTGTCCCCACTCTGCTCAGGCTGGGCTACTGGCTGCTCCCTGCAAGCTCCTGCCTCCGTAGGAGACAGATCTAGTGTGCCGGCCTGTGTCCCAGGGCTGCCGCCCAGCAGTTGTGCAGCGGGAACAAGCCAGGCAGATCCACACTCTCTTCCCCGCGCTAGGACCTCTGCCCTAAATTGCAAGAAGTGACCACCGGCCCTGGCGAACAGGGGTGAGGCCAGGATCCAAAACTCTAGAAACTCAGCAGAAACCGTGGACACGGAGAGGTTCTTCTTGCACACTTTCCTCGGGTCCTGTCTTGTGGTGGTGGGTTTTTTTGTTTTCTTTTCTTTTCCTTTTCAAGACAGTTCTGAGGGCGCAGAGTGACCCACACAGGACCTACGTGTGGGCTCCTCCTACCACACTGGCCATGTGAAGTGCTGAGAAGGCTGAGGGCAGAGGAGGCCTCGTACCCAGGAAGGAACGATGCCTCTGGGTGTACCAGCATAGGTCATTGTGAAGTTCCTCCTTCATCTCTGGAAGGCCCGCCCGCCCACCATGACCAGTAGCATAACCCTGATCATTAGCCTCGACCCCCATCCTTCCAGCAGCCCTGGAGCTTCAAGCTCCCCTGTTCAGGTCAGAGTGAAAGCTCACTCATCCTTCCAGTTACATCTCTCTGGGGACCTTTTCCCTAAAGGCTTTGCTGACTTCCTCTGACTCTCCACTGCTTTGTTTCTTACTTTCAGCAGCTTAGTATACTTTATGATATTTTCACTTGTCTCATTTTTCTATTTAAAAGAACTACTGAAGGGAAAGGACTGTGATTTTCTAATATTTCTGGTAGAAGTCTTGTACAGTGGCTAAAAACTCAGCCTCCAGAAAAGACAGGCCTGAGATTGAGTCAAAGTGATACTACTTTCTAGCTGTGTGACCTTGGAAAGTTACTTAACCTCTCTGAACCTCATATTCCTCATCTGTAGTATGAGAATAGCAATAGGACAACTTCACGGCATTGTCGGAGTGTTTGGGAGCTATAATGCATGACACGGTGTGCATGATGACCTCTTATACACTGAACGACTCCTAGCCATTATTCTTATGATTCTGTCCTATGAAGTGCCTAGGACAGTCTTTTCAATGTATTTTATAGATGTTCCATAAATGGTTGTCTTCAAATTCTCTGATTTCCTGCAAGAGTTAAAAGCTTCATAAGAGTGGGATCTGTGTCCATGTTGAGCACATCTGTATTCCCAGCCCTAGTACAGTATGTGCGGCACATAGTAGGTGGTCAATAAAGGCTTGAGCAATAAATTGGTCAATGGATGAAGGACATGCTCTCCCCTCTCTGTGCCCTAACACAGTTGCAGAAGCCCAGTCCCTGTGTGGGTTGAGGCCCCTTCTCTGCTTCCCTGGGACACCCTGCACTGTGTCTGGGACTTCACTCACAACACTTCAATGCAAGAATCCATGACCTTGTCACATGCACAGTGATGACTCCACAGCCCAGTGCGAAGTGTGAGCAGAAGGAAAGAATGAATGGCCGTGGGTCCCGTCGCCCTGCAGGTGTCCTCTGGGAGCAGGGAAGACCCATCCTAAGGCCAGAACCAGAGAGAATCCACAGGTTCTGTGATCTGCTCTGGCCTCTGATAACAGCAATGACCATGACAACACAGACGGCCAGCCAGGCACCGATGAAGCACTTGGCCTGTGCCCGGTGGCTACTCCTCCCCGGCGCCTGCGCTTCACGACCACCCTCCACGCCTCCCCCGGGCGGCGAGCTCTAGCCTGTTCAGCAAGGGCAGCTCAAAAACAGGCTGTTCCGAGGCCATCTGCTCATTTGCCCCGGGGCACGCGGACTGGACCAAACTGTCCTCTAGCCCGGCTCCTCCTGCATTCCAAACAGCCTTATCTGATCTAAAGCCACTTTCTTTACCAGATTAGTAAAGCGTGGTGGTGAGGAGCCCGGGAATGAAAGCCAGGGATCCTGGGTTTTGACAGAAGCTCTGCCCTTGGGCAGCTGTGCGCCCTGAAGGTCACCTCGCTGCTCAGTAATGGGGACTCCTGGTCCAAAAAGTGGGGCTTGTGATAAGAAGTTGTCTCGGAAGAACGCTGTGATAATTAACGAATGAACAGAGAGCCGGGTGTATGGTGAACACCCAGTCCGCTCCAGCTGGCTCTGGGTTCGGATTCTGCAGCCATGCCCCACGAGGACCCATTCTCAGAATCTTCCCTCCCCCGAGGTCTCAGGGTCCCCAACCAGGAAGTGAGCATTCTCCATTCTGTCACGGACGCTCCACCGCCTCTCTTTAAAAATAATAATAATAATAATGTTTTGTGTTTCTTTTCTTTCTTCTTCTTCTTTTTTAAACTTAACAGCAGATGTAACAGAATTCAAAGCAAATACCTCCTTAGCTCCAATCCCCAAATTGAAGAAATGCTTTCATTTGTACATTCACCTTCCGGAGTTTCTCCCCATTACCATTTTTTGTTTTTCCATAATTATAAAACGATGCATTCTAGAAGAGAGACTCTATTTTATTTTATTTATTTATTTATTGGGTGCTGGGGATTTGAACCCAGGGCCTTGTGCTTACAAGGCAAGCACTGTACCAACTGAGCTATCTCCCCAGCCCTAGAAGAGAGACTCTAAGGAACTGGGAGGGGGTCTGGGGGGGACACGGGGAGACCGCAGAATTTGGGAGCATGGACATGAACAGGGCACAGTATATGCATGTATGGAATTCCATTATTTCGTACAATTATTATCTTACTAATTATGAAATTTAAGATCATAAACTTGTTTTATATTTTCATGACACCCCCGGGGCTTTAATGCGGTAGACTGTGGAAGCCCAACACTCCCACGAAGAGCAACTATAAAGCCAGATCAACAAACCAACAAAAAAATACTTTGCGAGGAAGTGGAATTTCGAAGGAATTGGAATTGAGAGGAGCCCATCCTTCTGCTTGGGGCGTGAGCCAGTTCCCCACACAGGGCGAGGGGCTGAGTGGCCAGGTAGGCACAGAAGCCGAGAGGAGGCGCACTCCTACGCTAGCAGTAAGAGCTCTCAGGAGCTGGCATGGCCAGGGAGGCTGAGGCAGGAGGATCACGAGTTTAAAGCCAAGCTCAGCAACCCAGTGAGTCCCTGAGTAACTCGGTGAGACCCCATCTCTAAAGAAAATATTTTTAAAAGGACTGGGATGTGGCTCTGTGGTTAAGAGCCCCGGGGTTCAACCCCTAGTACCAAAAATAAATAAATAAATAAAACCCTCAGGGACTTGAGGGGTCAAGAGCCAAGATATCCCAGAAAGAGGGTATCACAAAGAAGCGAGCTGGACATGGGCACTGGATTTACCCTTGAGGCTTTGCCAGCTCAACTGCAGAGGTGGAGACACAGCGGAAACCAGCCCAGGGGTTCAGGCGGTGTCCATGGTGCTGGAGAAACTCAGATTGGAATTGGAGGGTCTGCAGCCTCCTGAGTGGGAACAGCATAGAAGTGGGAGGGGACCAGCAGTGGAACAAAGGCCAGCACACAGCAAGCCGGTCGTGCCAGGAGAGCGGGTTCTCCCTGGAGGAAGAGGACCTCGTCCACAGCTCTCTGACTCAGCACAGGAAACGGCCGGGATGCAAACAAAAGCTCCAACTAGGCCAAGAACCGGGATCAGAAGAAAAAACAGACAACAGAACAGGTCCCCAGGTGAGCCGGACCCTGGACTGGTCAAACACAAACTTTAAAATAACTGATTTACATGTCTCTTTTTTTAAATGTCACTGTGGAGAATTTCACCAACTACAAGCTATAAATAAAGCAAACAAATGAAAACTAGAGAATTAAAAATACAATAATTTCCAAAGTAAGGGACATTCTACAAAACACCTGACCAGTACTTCTCGAAACTGCCAAGGTCGCACAAAACAAAGAAGACTGCACGATGCTCATGAACGATTTCCAATTCTGAGACTAAGGAGATGTGATGTGATCCCGGAATGCATTAAAGAATCAGTGAAAAACACTAGTAAATTCAAGTAAAAGTCCAGACTTCAGCTAATAGTAAACTACCAATTCATGTTAACTTCTAAGATTTGACAAGGGTGTCATGGTAATATAAATATAGGAAACCGGTGAAGGGTATGTAGGAACTCTGTGCTCTTTGTAACCTTCCTGTAAATCCACAACTATCCTATATTTAAAAGTTTATTAAGGCTGGGCGCAGTGGCCACACCTGTAATCCCCAGGGCTCCGGAAGCTGAGGCAGGAGGATCATGAGTTCAAAGCCAGCCTCAGCCAAAGCGAGGCAATAAGCAACTCAGTGAGACCCTGTCACTAAATAAAATACCAAACAGGGCTGGGGATGTGGCTCAGTAGTCCAGGGCCCCAGAGTTCAATCCCCGATACCAGAAAAAAAAAAAGTTTATTAAAATAAAACAAGTAAGAACTTAGCGCATGAGTTGTGCAGGAAGTTTGAAGTGACTGGAAAATAAATCAGTGATTTGCAAAACAGTTTTTGAGACACTCCGACTAAAGCACAGCATGTAAAAAATAAGGGGCAGTAATAGAAAATGGCGTCAGAGACAGACAGACGTGGGAATCGGTCTAAGGTTAAGTACCTGCATACAAGGGAAAGGAATCAGGCAGGGCATGTACCGCGATTATTCAACACCGTGAAAGACACCAAGCTAACGAGAGTTGAGAAGCTTACAAACTCCACACAGGGAACACACACACACACACACACACACACACACACACACCCCCTAGGAATATAATCAAAATATTGAAAACCAAAGATACAAAGAAACTCTTCAGGTCAGCCAGATTTCAAAAATACACATTACCTTCAAAGGAGCTACAGTTAGACAGACAGAGCACAAAACAACGGGGGAAGGATGGGTGGCCTTTCAAGCGCGGGAAGAAGATGACTGCTCATGCCAAATTCTAGGCCCAGCAAAAACATTTTTCAAAAGCAAATGGGAAATAATGGTATTTTAAAATATCTTTCCGGCAGACCAAAACAAAATGCTAAGATAGGAAAAAAAGTTTGATTCCAATGGAAATATGGAAATGTCAGAATGAAAAACAAGACAAAAGGTAAAGATATGAGTCCATCTACGTGGATGTTGAATCATGAGTATCTTCAAGGACATGCAAAATCAAAATGCATGAGGTGGGATGGGGTCAATGAAACTAAAATGTTTAGGAGCCTAGGATGACTGAAAATCATCAAAGTACCAAGAAGTACTAAGATAAGGGACTCCAAACGTCAGAGACGCATGTTGAAATCTCTAAAGTCCATGTGAAAACATTTAAAACAGCACATGAGTAATCTGTCAATAAAGAGGAAATGAAAGGATTAAATAGACATGAGGGATATCAAAAAGGCAAAAGTAACGAGAAAAAAATAAATGTAAAACACATAGAACAAATAGAACAAATAGAAATGAACACAAAGAAATAACCACGGATGCAAACCCCAACATGCACAACTACATTAAAGGTGAACGGCTTCCATGCTCAATTTAAAATTCAAATATTGTCAGACTGGAGTTAAAATTATGCTTATAAGAAATCCACCCTAAATATAAGGACACAGAAGTGTTGAAGTGAAAAGGAAAAAACAAATAAATAAAAATTTAAACACACAAACACATCAACAAAAGAAAGTTGATGCCAAATGGAAATGTGAAAATGTTAAAGCAAAAAACAATATACAGAATAGAACAGGGTATCTTTTTATGAAAGTAGATTTTAAGGCAAGAAGCATTATTTGAAATAAAGAGATACCTTTCAAAATAACTAAAAGATCCATCCACCAAGGAGATCTAACAATTATAATTTATAGCATTGCTTATTTTGCTTAGCATGATATTCTCCAACTCCATCCATTTACCAGCAAATGCCATAATTCTATTCTTCTTTAAGGCTGAGTAATATTCCATTGTGTGTGTGTGTGTGTGTGTGTATGTGTGTATATATATATATATATATATATATTTTCTATATATATATATTTATATATATAAATGTATATATATATATATATATACATTTTCTTTATCCATTCATTGGTTGAAGGACACCTAGATTGGTTCCATAGTGTAGCTGTTGTGAGCTGAGCTGCTGTAAACACTGATGTGGCTGCTGATTTGAATCACAGCATAAGAGCTCAGGGAGAATGCTTATTAATAGAGCCCACACACAGAACTGGGTTGTGTCTCTATTTAGAACAATAGTGTACAGAACATTGTTGAATGCCAGAATTCTTGTGACATATATTATGGAATTAATTTTCCTCTATTTGCTATTTATTATTCTTCCCTTTTATTTGTTCCAACTCTGCATTGCTATTTGATTAAAATGTTTATTTCCCTTAAAAATAATAACATGGCTTCAAAATACATAAGTAGAAAAACTGATAAAACTGAAAGGAAAAAATATCCAAGATCATAGCAGGAGACTTGAACACAACTCTGAGTCACAGAGAGAGAAAACAAACAAAATAAAGGTAGAGGGGAGTGAAGGAAGGACAGCAGAGTGAAACAGACATTATTCCTCATGAGCATGTGTGACTGCATGACCCATGTGAGCCTGCAATGGGTACGATCAGAAAAAAGAGAGATGACACTCTATTTACGTACGATCTACCAAAATGTATAAATGCATTCTACTGTCATGTATGACTAATTAGAACAAATTTTTTTTAAAAAAATCAATATAGAAAATGTGAACAACCCAATTAACCATGTCCACCAATTACCCCATGTGGAATACTGCATGCAACAACCAAGGCATGTGCATATTCTTTCCACGTGCACATGGAATAGGTACCAACATGTCAAGGAATTAAATCACGTGTATTCTCTGGCCAAAGTGAAACAAGAAATCGATACCCAAAAGATAAGGGGCTGGCGCTGTAGCTCAGTGGTGGAGCACTTGCCTGGCAAGTGTGAGGTACTGGGTTCCATCCTCAGCAGCCCATTAAGATAAACAAAATAAAAGTTATCGTGTTCATCTACAACTAAAAAAAGAAAATAACCAAGAGATACAGTTGAACATTAAACATAGACTTTTGGGTAAACCATTTGAAAAAGAAGAAATCATAAAGGAAATCATGAGTTCAAAACTTACAAAAGTTATATTCAAAACTTATGAACAAACGTTACGTAGAGGGAAATGAGAGGGAGGGGGCGGGGGATATGAAAGATGGTGGACTGAGACAGACATCGCGACCCTATGGACACGTATGATCACATGAATGGTACGAGTCTACATCGTGCACAACCATAGAAACAAAAAGTTGTATCCCATTTGTGTACAGGGAATCAAAATACAGTCTGTAAAAAAATAAAATTAAAAAAAAAAAAAAAAAAAACTTATGAACATCAGCCAAAGCTGCGCTTCAAGGAAAATGCATAGCCATGACTCACGCATTAGGAAAGATGATAGGCTGAAAATCAACTGAGCATCTCTCTCAATAGTTAGAAGGAAAAAAAACACAGCAAATTAAATTCATGTGTATTTTCCCATTTTGCTACATATTTTTTTCAAGGTCCTCTTGCCCCTCTCCTTTCTCATCCTACCTTCTTGGCCTCCCGCGTTTCCACCTGATAATGCTGGTCACCTGGCATTCACCCCTCCCCTGCTTTCTCTTTGCAGAGACCTGGAAACAAATGAATTCAAGGGGCTGATCCACAAAAACGGAGCCACACGGAACAGGTTGCTGGGCAAAACGCTTCTCCCTGCCTATATCCATCCATCCTGCATTTCCCCCATGTCAGTCAGTCTGGAACTACCTTGATTCTTTGTTTATTTTTACATTATGTATGAGACCACCGCCCCACCAGTACCCCAAGACACACAGCCATCGCTTCCTCTAACGACAGGCACTCAGGTGGTGATGAGCTTCCAGCCACTATGAACGTCCTCGTAGGGCCTCCCCAGAGGCCTCAGGATTCCCTGACCAGAGACCAGACGCTGGGAAAGCTCAGAGTCAAGTGTCAAGTCCTCCAACACCCTTCCTGCACTCCCGTAGGCTGCAGGCTCCTGCTCACAGGCAAGCCCAGCAGGCCGCTCCCTTCCCAAAGTGCAAGCTGCACGCTCTGTTCTTCCTTCTCAGACAAGAAAACAGAACCTGCTGAAAGCAAAACCTGAGCAGGAAACAAATCCAAACCAGAGGGCTGGATAATGAATAGCAAATGCAAGGCCCGGGATAAAGGGATCGACAGTGCACTGTGAGACCCAGATGCCCCGACACCGTGCTCGCAGGTCATCGCCAGCCCCGAGCCCTCAGAGGCGAAGGTAAGGAAAGAGTGTTCCCAGAGCCCAGGTGCATCTGGGGCTGCGGAGAAGCAGCCTTCTGGTCCTGCCAGGAGACACAGCCCGAAGCAGAGGGACTGAGGAAGAAATGCCTCCTCTCACCCACAGTCTCTTGCCACTAGATGAACTCCACCCGATGTTGAAGAGCAGGAGAGCACAGGTGATGGCCTGCGCCAGGCAGCCACCCAAGGCCCAGAGAAAAGCAGTGCCCCGATGGAGGTGGGGGATGTACAGTGAACAACCAGCACAGCAGCAGGAAATACAAATGCTGACCCATAAAAGAAAAGCATCTTCTGGGGCTAAAGAGCTAACGGTACTGTAGTCCCCGTAGGGATCTGTTCTCCTGGACACAGAATGTGATAAATCACCCATGAAGGATTCATTAAATAGGGGTTTCTTGGTCTGCTGTGTGACCTTGGGACAATTGCTCAACCTCTTTGATTCTTAGTTTATCAGCTATAAAATGAGTCTATTTGATATCTTGCTTGCCTAGGTATTCCTTTTTTATGGCTAAGAAAGTGAAGTGTCAATTACAGGATGACAGTCTATTTCTCCATTCCCTCCATGTGGGCTCAGTTATATACGTGACTTGCCTTAACTACTGAGACATTAGCCAATGTGATACAGAGTTCTAAAAAGCTCTTGGGAATTGGAGCTTGACTCTATTTGTTCCCTCTCCCTGACTGCTAGGGGCATGCCCAAGACTATAGCCACATGGGTAAGCTTGAGCTAGCCTGCTGGGTGGCAGCAAGCGATGGCAAAGTCGTCCTTGTCCATCCAAATTTCACAGAACCAACACCGGACATGAAAACCCCAGACAACGCAGTCCAACTTGTAAGAACCTTCTAGCAGACATGATATCAAAAGAATGCCTGCGTATAAGCCTACCACAATCGGGGAGATTTGTTACACAGCAAACACTTACTGATGTAATCAGTAACAAGATATGGCAAGACATCTCCCTGTTAGCAGGGCTGTCACAGGTTCGGACACCAGAGTGGGAAGCCAAGAGGTGATCCTGCAGAGGGACGCTCCAGTGACTTGTCCCATGAAGCCGTCCCAACGGAGCTGTGGGTGGTTTTAAAGTCCAGTAAGCCTCAAGTTTAGAAAAAGAGAGAGAGGAGATACAATCTAAATGTTTAGATTGCTTTGCCCCTTCAGGCTTTCTTCTCTTTTTTAACAAATTGCCCAGTGTAAAGAGTTCTTTTCTATTTTCCCTCCCGGGAAGTTATTTATTTTTATGGGCTTCTTTTGGGAAATAAAAATCAATTTTGGAATGCAAGTGATACATTTTACTCTCCCAATAATGAAAGCTAGAAAATTAAAGGCCCCAAGGAACAAGCTCTCTCTACTAAAATGATGTAGAATGCAGCCCGAATGTTCTCGGGTGAACCTGTTATAAATCGTGGCCACTGTTCGTGGATGGAACCGTGGAAATGGCTCATGGAAGACGCAGGGCCATTGCTGGGGATGGCTTCATGCTGGGTGGGCCCACAGAAAGGCACTCTCAGATCACGATTCTGTCATTCACTACTCTGAAGAAGTGTCTGTATCAGGCCACTCCTGTCTGGGTGCCTAGGAAACCTATCCACTCACTTAGTCAACAGTGTGTTCCTAAACGGTACAGTTTAGGGGAAAATGCAGACATAAAACCAGGTGTCTTCAGGCGATTCCTTGAAAACACGCCTAGACAGGGAGAACTGTGTGCCAGAGGCTTACAGGGAGGACCCCGGGGAACAACTCTGGCCAGAATGGGGAGAAACCTGAAAAGAAGGTGGCGTGCAAGGCAGTTCCGAGAGAGGGAGGTCTCACCGGATCCATTCCGGAGCTCTGCAGTGGGAAAGACCCTTCAGACTCGTCTCCAACAAGTGCAGGGACTGGGCCTTTGTGTCGGGCCCCTCCCCAGCTGCCAATCACGGGGCGCGAGCTTCTCTTGGGAGGGACGTAGACTTGGGCACAGCAGCTCCTCTCAGAACAGTTCCTAGGGCGGGACTCAGCTGGGCGTGGTCAACAGCCCACACTCTCAGGTTTGCGGCAGAAGAGCGGGGAGTCCAGAACAGGAGACTCAGTTGCACGCTACAGCGTCCACTACAGAAGGAATCGTTATAACGGTGATAGGCGCCGTAAGTGAGGAAGTGCGGAGCTCAGAGCAGCCATTAGCATGGTCACTGGGGTCTTTCTAAATGGTGCCTATCAAGGGCCTTGGTAAGAATTCACTAACCAAAAACTCACTCAGTTCAAGACACGGTGAGGACCCTGATCAGCATTCCGCTTTCATTCAGAGCGCTGATTCCCTTCGGAGTTGTCTCCACCTCTTTCCACTTCCCCTCTCCCCATCCTCTCCTTCTCTCTCCCTCCTGAATCTGAACTCCCACCCCCTCACTGGGCGAGCACTGTCCAAATCCCTGGGTCAGATGACCAAACCCAGTGAGTTGGACTCCACTCCTGGCCTCTTCTCTACCATTCTGGTTGGCAGCATCTAACATGGTGGCCGTGCCTGCTTTCTTGAGCTCTCTTGCCTCCACTCGTGTGGCTCTTGGCAATTCTGGCTCCCCTTGAGCTTTGGGGTGTCCTGGTTTTGTCCTCCTTCGCTGGCTCCTCTTCCTCCACTGACCCCCTGAAGCCACTCCACGACCCTAAGCGTGCGGCTTTCCCATCCCGAGCTCTCTGACACCCGACGCTCGCGGTGGCTTCCTGCTGGGTGCTGTGTGGGTGGCTTCAGAATCTCTACCCTCAGCTCCCTTTCCCCTGCGGCTCTCCAGACAGACACATCCTTCCACCTACTGGACGCAGTCCTCTGTGCAGACCCCAAACATCTCAGACCATTTAAAAGCAAGATTGCCGTGAGCTTCGCGGACTCTTCATCCTGACTGGTGATGGGCTTCACAGCCCGTGCAGCTTCCCAAGCCAGAAGTCTCAGGGGATCCTCGACTTCCCCACCCTCTCCCGGGTCCTCCACCTCGATTCATTCCCATCCTTCACTGACACTGTCGCTTCCTTAACTCAGGTCCCTTTCATGCTGGGGGCATCCATGGCTCCCTGACCGGTCTCTAACACCGCAGTTCCCTGAATCGCCAAGTCTTCTTTTCCGCTGTTGCCAGTGGTATCTAGATGAGGGACACTGTCCAGTCCAAACATACCAGAAACTCAGTGCACCTCAAGTCCCAGGTCCCTCACTCGGGTGGCCACGGCTGCCCGACGGCCCCCTGTTCCACCCACTGAATCGTTTATTCAGCAAACGCGTCCCGTGCACCTGCCCCCGACAGCCGGGAGCCACCTGAGTCCAGGGCTCTGAGAGCAATCAAGCTGCGGGCGCAAGTGCAGAAGGACGGTCGGAGGTGACCCAGCTCGTGGCAAGAGGGCAAATGATACCAGAGGAGGCCAGAGAGAGGCCGAGAGGCAGAACCAGAGGAGGACAGACCCCGAGAATGGGTCGGGAGCCTGGGCTTCGCCGGAAAGCTCTGCGAGGTCTTAGCAGGGGGGTGACCCACGGGTCCTGAGTCGCTGTCGGGAGCTCGCGCAGGCCGGCCGGGAAGAGCGGACTGCAGAGGGCAGCCGCGTGGAAGTCTCTGTCCAGCTTCCAAAGCATGAAACAGACAAAGCTCCTGGCTGCGTCCCGGCAGGGGGACGGCCTTCCTGAGCTGCCTGCTCTCCGCATCCGGACCTCAGTCCGCTGCCTTTGAGGTCTGGAGCGGTCACTCATCCCTGGCGCCGCCCACGGCACTCGGCCCAGGCTCCACCGCACTGCCGAGGTCCTCCCACAGTGAGCCCTCATTGTTCTGCCTCCCAGGAGGGTCGTGAGATGGTACGCGAAGGGTCACGCGCATACCTAGAGCCCTCGTGCTGCCTAGCACATGGTCCCCACGCAGGAGAGACCCAAAGAACCGCTGAGCAGAGGGGTGAACGGAGCTGGAAGGGAAGGTCTTTGCGTCCCCAGGAGAGCAATGCTTCGGCAGCACAGTCTTGGAATCCATCACATCTGTATTTGAATTTGCACCTCCCCCAAGACTTTAAATTTTAAAAAATTTAAAATTTAAGAATTTAAAATTTTTTTATTTGTTCTTTTTAGTTATACAGGACAGTAGAATGTATTTTGACATATCATGCACAAGTGGAGTATAACTTCGCATTCTTGTGGTTGACCTTGATGTGGAGTCTCAATGGTCGTGCATGAACATAGGAAAGTTCTGTCCAATTCATTCCACTATCTTTCTTATGCCCTTCCCCACTCCCTTCCCTTGTCTAAGCCAGTGAACTTCTATTCTTCCCCCTGCCCCTGCCCCTTAATGTGAGTCAGCATCTGCATATCATTCAGCCTTTGGTTCTTTGGGATTGGCTTATTTCACTTAGCATGATAGTCTTCAGTTCCATCCATTTACTGGCAAATACCATAACTTCATTCTTCTTTATGGGTGAGTAATATTCCATTGTGTAGACGCACCACATTCTCTTTATCCATTCATCGGTTGAAGGGTACCTAGGTTGGTTTCTTAACTTAGCTGCTATGAAGTGAGCTGCTATAAATAATGATGCGGCTGAGTCACTATAGTATGTTGATTTTAAGCCCTTTGGGTATATGCCAAGGCCACTCCCTAGTTGAATGGGACTTAGGGAAAGTGAATTTATCTCTCTGACATTTTTTGTATTTTCTTCTCCTATTAAACTGGAAAGAAATGCATTATCTCATGAGGCTATAGGGAGACCGGGAAAGCTCCGGTGATTTTCCCATTCCCAGATGTGAGCTGGCTGGTGAAGGGCAGGTTCTGCTGTAACACCGTGGGGCAACGTCCTGCTGTCTTGCTCAAGTCTTCGTTTTCAACAAATACCTGTTGAGCGCTGGCCATCGGCCTGACCGCAGCCATCGACTTCCGTCTGTATCCACTGCTCAGGAAATGGCACCCTGAATATGCAGTGCGGGTAGGGCCAGGTGGGCCCCTGACAACGCCCGAGTCTCACCAATAGCGAGGCCATGCCAAATAGGCCTTTGGCATTGACTTGTAGAGCCAGGCCCCAGGGACAACTCTCTCCCTGGGGACCCAGAAAGCAATGCCCCTGCTGAGTGAGCCGGGAGAGGAGGTGTCAACCCCAGGTTCTGCCTCCTGTCGCCTTTCGAGGTGAACTGTACAACCTGCAAGTCCCTTGAACTATCTCCTGAGCTAGAGGTGGGCAGAGGTGGCACCTGGCCCAGGTCAGTCTGACTGGAGGCCTGGGTGAGGAACCGGGGAAGCTATAGTCAGAGCCACAGAGGACACCCGGGAAGCCAGCAGGTTCCAGGCTGAGAAAAAGGAAGCGGTGCATTGACTGTAGGGCCGGGTATATCCATCCCCAATCTAAAATCACCGCTTCAATTCCTGAGCCCTCAGGTTGAGCAAGATAACTGTCGACCCCTTGAACCTTAGCAGCCATTTGTACATGGAGGTAAAATTGTGTTAATATAGGTAAAGAGCTCAGCCCCGCGCCCTGCATTTAGCAGGGGTCTCTTGTGCTTGCCTTTTATATTGGGGGGGGGGGGCGGACTACCGATTCTCCTAAGGAAACCGCACTGTAACATCCCTGCAGAACCAGGAGGCAGAGAGGACCAGGAGCATCCCCAGGACGCCTGACTCTTCGTGACGATGCCTCCTTGTCTTTCTCCACTAACCATCCCATAATTTCCTGCAGTGTGCTTCACTTTTCTTGCCCCAGTTTGAAAGGTCTCTTGGATGGGGGTTTTTGAGCCACAGGCGGGGAGGCAGTGGGTTAGGCTGGAGGAAGACGTGAAATCAAAGGACCATTGATCCTCGACCCGGGGAACAGGTCCCTGCGGGGGGAGGCAGGCACCCAGCCAGGGCCGGGGAAGGCAGCGTGAGAGCCCAGATCCAGTCATCCGTGGCTGCCTCACGCAGCTCACTGGGGGAGGAGGGAGGAACAGACAATAGCAGCCAGTTACCGAGCCGCCTTCCCGGAGCCCGGCAGGCAGCTGATGATAACTCAGTGGAGTCTGACAGCGCGTCTGAAGCTCACTGTCTCTCCAGCTTCCAATCACCAGGTGTCGGAAGGGGTTCCAGGAGCAGTCAGCTTCTGCCCTCATTAAGAGCCCTTTGGTGGGCAGAAAAGATGATTATAAAAGGCACTGGCAGGCCCATCAGCCAGCGTGCTGAGGAGGGGGTGCAGAAGCCCCCAGCGCTCTGACCTCCTGACCCACACCAAGGTGGCCCCTCATTTGCATCTCATTTGCATTGCATACTTAACCAGACTCCAGCTTACACTTAGAGAATTCATTGTCATGCACCAGAGAGACCTGCGCAAATGATCCTGGGAGGAGAGCCGCCAAGCAGGTATGCGCAATGGTCTCTGCCCTCCAGGAAAACAAGACCTGATGGGACCACAGTGATGCAGACGTTCTGGGATAGAGGACCAACTAAAGCAAGCCGTGGTTACATCATGCACAAGGCCAGACAGGGGGAAAATTCCAAAGGCTTTTCAAGAGTCTGCGTGAGAACCGTCCGGGCTAATTGCATGCAAGTCTTGTACTACGAATGTCAAACTGCAGCAGCGCCACATAAATGAGCTGTCAGCAGCTCGGTCAGAGTTCCCACAGCAAAGAGCCTCCCTATCCCTCTCAGAAAAGCCCTCACTTGGCCTGACTGATGCACACACACCCTGCCTTGGCCAAGGGTTTTCAATTTTATTGTCCCAAAGCCACAGGTTCCCCCAGTCTCCCTAAAGCAGTTTGGCATTGTCCCTCCGTGTAATTAGGTGCTAAAATCTCTATATTAAGACCAACCTGGCTTTGAATCCCAGCTCCCGCACTTCGCCGGCTGTATGAGGTTAGCCAAGTCACTTAACCTTCTGTTTCCTCCTCCATAGAACCTTGAGCTTCCATTTCCTCCTCTATGGTACAGGGACAATATTAGTGTCTCTTTCATAGGGATTAAATAATATCATGCATATTTAATGCCTGGTACCTCTTACAAAATAGAAAGCCAAGAGATACTTGCCTGTGGTTGAGGGAAAAATAAATGGAGTTTTAAATATGTAACTTGAAGGGACTATCAGAACTACTGGAATCACAAAAGTGGATTCTTATTTTACTCAGAGGAAAAAGACCAATTCCTTATAATGAATTAGGAAGTTTTCCATGGCCCATTACCTCCGATTTCATCTCTTGCTCCCCTTCCTTTGGCTAATTCCATTCAGACACTCTAGCCGCCTCGCTGGGTCTTCAGGCATGAATAGGACTCTCATGCCACAGGGCCTTTGCACTGACTGTTCCTGTCTGGAGTGCTCTTCCTTCAGTAAGCTACCTGGCTTCTTCCTTCACCTCCTTCAAAAAGTTTTTACTTAAATGCTTAGTCAGCTCAGTGACTCCTTCCTTGCCACGATATCTAAATTGCAAATCCTCTCCATCCTCCTTTTCTGCTTTATATTTCTTCCTAGCACTTACAATCTGATGTCCCTGAGTATCTGTGGCAGCAGTGATTCCAGATTCCCCACAGTTACCCAAATCCATGGATCCTCAAGCCCCTTATGTAAAACGGCACAGTGTTTGCATATAACCTAGGTACATCCTCCTGTGCACTTCAAGTCATCTCTAGAGTTCTTATAAAGCTGAATCCAATGTCAATACTATGTGAAAAGCTGTTAGATGTATTGTTTAGGAACTAGTGACAGAGAAAAAACTGCATGCATTCAGTACAGGTGCAATTTATTTTTCAAATATTTCCAAACTGAGGTTGTTTGAATCTCTAGATATGGAATCCATGGATACCAGTAGGCTGACTGTATTTTACTCGTCTACCTTAGTATCTGTCTCACACACTACAACAGAGATCTTCAAACTGCAGCCAAATCCAGCTCAAACCACCTGTTTGGTAAATAGTTGTATCAGAACACAGCCCCCGTCCATCAGCACACTGTGCATGACTGCTTTGGGGTCACAATGGCAGAATCAAGTATTTGCTACAATTGCCAGATGGCTCCGGAGTTTACCTGGACAGAAAAAGTGTGTCAAGCCCTGCACTGGCAAAGAAGATCCCCGTGGGCATCAGTGACTGACACACAGAAGATGCTCAGCGAGAATGTCTTTACTGAATGAGTGAGCTAAAAAATGCTGTAGATATGTGGGTGAGGAGAGCCAGAGAGATGGTGTCCCCCCGGAAGTCAGAGCCGTGAAGCAGGGAAGTGAAACAGAGTCAGAGCGTGTCACTAAAATATACAGTCCGAGTGCCAGGAGAAGGGTTGAAGAGAGCCCTCCAAGTGTTCCAGGTGGCCCATGGACACGGATTCACGAGCAGCACCCAGGCACCTAGGCATCCGAATGCTCAGGTGTCCCCCAGACCTAAACTCTGGGGTGGACACCAGCTAGATGATTCTGCGGCAAGCTCAAGTTCAGGAAGACCACTCTAAAGAGTGACCTTGGGGCAGGGGACGTTGCTTTTCCTCACAAGCTCCTCAATGCACATTGGTTTTTAAACTCTATGCTTATAGTAGTTCGATAAAACAATTAAATAAGAATCGTTTAAAATGTATTAATCATACACTTTGGTTTTAATATTTCTGATGCTTTGATATCTTGGGGCTTTGCTGACCTGGAGACACCTCCTCTCCCAGGGCCTGCTGATTTCTAGAGGGTAAGGATGCACCTGTGCCTGCACCTTCCATATGCAAACCAGCCAAGGCAAAACCCACCCCCACACCCATCTCCTTTACCAGGTGCCAACACTACAGCATCGCGTCCCACCCCCATCCATCCCCCGCCCCCATCATCCCAGGGCCAGGTTTGGGGCAATGGGACAATCCCCATGCCCAGAGTCTGCTGAAATCATTCCAACTGGGCCAACCCTGACCCTGCTCACCCTGCCTCGGCCGCTCCGTTCTGCAGAAGCCACATCAAAGGCTCTGACCGGCGCCCACCGGTTCCACGAGCACCCTCCGCATCCTGACAGACCCTGGCGCTTCCCCACGCAGCACTGCATGGGATGGCTTGTTCCCTCTTTTCTTGTGCATTTTAGAAACAAAAACAAACAAACAGGAAGAGGGTGGGGAACAGGAAAAGTGGCTGAGATGGAACAGGAACTTGAAGTCCAGAAGACATTTGGCACCAGAACAAGAGGATCCAGAAAGCTCTCCCTACGGCCCCGAGCCACCCTAACAATGTCAGAGTCTGATGCGCGAGGACCTAAGAGATGGAAGCCAGGCCACGGCGTGCCAGGCACGAGCAGTTTCACAGGCTATAAACCCGAGAGAGACCAGGAGCGTGATGTGACCAGCCTTACCCTGAGTCACCTGTAAAAGAGAGGTGTCATCTCGGGATGCAGAAAGAGAATTATGTTATCGAGGGCACTTCTTTCCCCGTGGTGGGTCACGACGCACTTGTCAATGGCTAGCAAAATCAATTTAGAGCGTCAAGATCGTTGTCCTGAAAGGATTTCTTAAAGGGAAGAGAACGGGATAGAAGGCTACGAAAGCAAGACCGCCCGGCTGAGGGTTATTTCGTGACAGCTGGCTGTTGGGTTCTGCCTGCTTCCTGGCTCAGCAGGTGTTGCTTCGTGAGGCTGTCCTCTGAAAGGTCTGGTCTCGCCCGGGGAGGGTGACAATCCCTCCGTTCTTGGCCACACCTGGCAGACTCCCTTTTGATCTGGGCACTGTGCTTCTTGAGGGCTGTACCCCCACTGGGGTGTTGGGTGGGAAGGGCTCTGGGGTGGTGTCAGGGTGGGACAAGGGGTGCTCAAGGTTGTAGGTCAGATAGCAGATGGTGGAGCCGTCCCACTTGGAACTTAAAAGGTTCTGGGACACCTCAGGACTCTAAGTAAGTGGAAGACTGTTAGCCTGAACAACAGTCAGCCAGACTGGAAGGCCCAAGGGAGGAAGCTACTAGAAGCTTTATGAAGCTCATTAATATCCATTTTGTAGCTTAGTACGCTTGGTTTCTCAGATTCCCTACCAATTCCAAGTTGTCCACCTGGGCCGTGGCTCCTGCTCTGGTTCTCCAGCCTGGCCCTCCAGACCTTCCCAGCTCTGGCTGCTCCAAACTGGTGCAAGATCCATTTCCTATGGCAAATCCTTCATTCCATCGTGCTCACAGTGACTCTGATTCTCTGGGAGACCCAGGCTCGGCCATGAAGACCTGGCGCCTCTCGTGCTCAAACCACTTTGTATCCAAATGTTGTCCAGGGTAACGACAACATCCAGGGGGCATCTGTTTTTATTTTTAAGTGAGAACATGTTCTCAGGACACTGTTGTGAACTTGATGCTATCCCTCTTCCTCTCACCTGCTGGATGCCCTCAATTCCACTAGCTCGAGATGCCACCGAGCACTCAGGGAGGCAGGACAGGGTATCAGGTTAAGGGTGCAGGTTCTGGGATCAGACAGCCCAGGGCTCTAAGTCCTAGAGGTGCCACTTCATGGCTGTGTGGCTTCTAGTGAGTTACTGAACCTCTCCAAATTGCAACTGCTTCACTTGAAAAGTAAAGAAACAACCTCAAAAAGTTGAGGCCGGAATCCAAAGAGATGGTTCCCTTAATGTACCTGGTGCATAACAGATGTTTAGTAAATGTTGCCCGGATATGTGATTGGATAGGTCTCTTAAAGAGACAGGCTTAGAAACCAGGTTCCCTCTGTCATGCAGATACCGCCTCTCAGGCCATTGTAGATAGAGCTGTGTGGCAGTCCCAAATGCCTCACATTCTCCTAAAATATTTGGCTTGGCTATTGCAAGTTTTTCAACATACACGGTTCCAAAAAGAGTGCCACAGAAATAAACAAGAGCTAACATTTCTAAGGCGTAACTCTGACCAAGTCTCCACCTCCCTTATAGGCAGGGGCTCCAGGAAGCTGGGTTTCCCTCCCAGACCACATGTAGACACAGCCTCTTTAAGAAGAAATAAAAAGATCACTAAACAGGAAACTCTAAATTTGGGTAACAGGTAAAAATCAGCCTGGAAACTCAGAGAGAGTTGGGTAAACCATGCCAACCAAAATGATAGCAAATACATATGGCGCCCCTCATATATACCAGGTGGTTTCCTAAAACCTTTGCATACACTACCCATGGAATTTTCTCAACAGCACTAGGAGGTGGGAACTCCCACTATCCTCATTTTATCCTCCTGGATTGCCTGGGGATTCCTTACCTTCCAAGCAGGGAAGGTTGGCAACATGGGATAATGCATTTCCTGGTGGTACCTCAGTGGGGTTCAGAGAGAAGACTTCTCCACCCACCTGCTTCTCAGAACCTAGGAATTTATCCTGCTTCTTGGTCAGGTCTTGGCCATTGAAATCGTCTTTCTGCAGAAAGACAGGTCACACTGAAGAAGAGGAATCATCTTCAGCCTCACAGTCTTGAGAACACTGGCTCATACACTCCCAGAGCAGCCAAATGGACTAGGGGTGAGCAGGGGGAAAACAGAGTCTGTGAAACAAAGCCTCCATCCATGTAAGGCAGTTGTCCGTGCCTAGGAAGGAAAGCTTGTTGTTCCCAGCAGTGAGGTAGGAGGACTCTAAAGAATGTGATAACAAAGCAATCAATTTACCCTTCTGTAGGACATGGAGAAGAACTGCAGTAACAGCAAAACTTGTCAGGAGGTTTTAAAAAGGGAGTGTGTGTCCAGTTCATAGTGCAAGCCAGGGATGTAGGAAAGGTAGCGGCTACCAACAGCACATACCAGCTCCACTCCTCTGATGCCTTTAGTGCCCAGTGGACAGAGCTCAAGAGCATAACCAACTGCAACTGAATACTTGGGTTCAACTAAATTCTTGGGCTCCACTCCCAACTCCACATCTTCTTTGCTGTGTGACATGGGCAGGTTTTATAATCATAATCTGTCTGTCTCTCTGTCTCTGTCTCTTTGTCTCTCTGTCTCTTCATCTGTAAAATGGGATAGTATGAGCAACAATCTCACAGGATTGTTGGTAGGATCACATGATGTTGGGGTAAACAGTAATTTGTGCCTAGGAAAGCCTATTTTTCCCAGCAGTGAGGTAGAAGGACTCTAAAGAAGGTGATAACAAAGGAAACAGAGACGGAAACTGGCCACTCCTCTTGTCTCCCCTCTTTGGGTGAGGATTAAGCAGAGCGTCCTAAAGTAAAAGAATGTACTCAAAAGGCATCTGAAGAAATCTACCTGTGCAGTGGGCATACAACCTGGCCCAGACCTTCCCCGTCTGCAGTCACCCAGGAGCGCGTAAGTCATGAGATGCCCAAGCCCTCTCTATTGAGTCCTCCAAATTCTTTCTTTGGGATGGTGAAACAGTGCAGGGGGGCCTTTGCAGATCTGAACACATGATGTGACTGGAGGAAGCGCATAGCCCAGGACTCGGCACTTGCTGTCAGCACGTGCCATTGTTCTTTGCTGTGGTGGTTGATGGTAGTGAAGTAGAAGAACCCACCCCAGACTGAGAGGTTGCTCCAGAGTTGGGCCACAGCTTAGTCTGCCCCAGGGTGCCTGGCACTGTGCCTCGTCATGGTGATCATTAAGATTAGCCATCAGCTGTCCTCTCCTCCCTTGCCTTCTATCTTGCTCCCGTCCTGCCTCCCCGAGAGAGCTACCTGGAATGTCTCCAGCGCAGGGCTCCCTCCCCATCTAAGCTCCAGCTCCAAGGTTCTGAGCCCTCAGCACTGAGGCCAGGACCCAGGGTGAGCAGGTCTGCCCCAGGCTGTTCCCCTCCCATCAGAGGACCTGGCCACGCCCACCCTGCCAGTTCCTGCAATCCTCCTCCCTCCAGGCTTTGCCTCTACTGTGCCCTCTGCCTGGAATTTCCAGCAAGCTGGCCCCTCCTATCTGGCAACTCAAGGCCATTGTCTCTCTTAATGACATGCAGCCACTGGCCTGCTCTGTCACATGACCCTCCTTTATCATTCTCTCAAAGGTTCCACTTGCTTCTTGTTCGCATCTCATCTTAGGAAGAAGGCAGGGGCTCCGGAAGCAGGAGACTTCTCTGTCTTGCTTGTGGGGTGGGTGGTGCCTGCCACGCGGGAGGCACCTGAAAGAGTGAGGGAGCCAAAGGTGCTAACTGAGGCCGCCCGCAAGCCCAGGCCCGGCTTCTGAGGCCACAGTCCTACCACTTGGTCTGCAGTTAGCACAGACTTGCACAAGGAGATGAGGAAAGCCAGGTGTGGACTAGTGACTAGCAGCTCACCCACAGGTGTGCTCCTGCCTCTGGGTGGCGGGAGACAAAGGCAGAGCAGGGTGATCTGACGGCAGTGACTCAAGCTAAGCGCTTGTGTAGCATGAGGTCCCCACCAGGACAAGCAGGTAGGACAGGTAGGGGCAGGCTGTGCATGAACGGGGATTCTGGCCCTGGCTTTACAACCAATGAGATGTGACCAAGAAGGGCCGGGAGGACACATTCCAAACTCCATGCCAGGCAAGTCTCCCCAGCACTCCGCCCCTGAGGCCACCCCAGCGGCCATCCCTGCAAGCAGGGGCAGAGAACAGGTAATGCCTGCCACCTAGTGGACAAGAGGCATTCTTCCCATTTCATCATGATCTCTATAGCAGGACAGCCGGAAAAAAATGCCTACAAATCACCTGGGAATTTTGGTAAAATGCAGATTCTGACTCAGCAGGCCTGAGATGTTGCATTTCTCACAAGTTCCCAGGTACTACCCATCTAGCTGGACCACAGATCACACTCAGAGCCACCAGGGCCTACGGTGGTTTCTGCAGCAGAAACACCCCCATCCGAAGCTCTGAGCCCTGTAAAGCCACAGCACTGGCTGGACTGGAAAGCGCCAGAGCATCTGAAGTTTCTTTAAGTCAAAGAACTCAGGCACGGAGGTGGGATGGGGGCGGGAAGGGACTAGTGTGGGCCTTCCAGAGAAGAGAAGGTCGTCCCCAGCCAGAGGCAACTCCGTAAAGGCGGCATTAAGCAACATATGCCAACACCATGAAGCCCAGAGTGCAGGCCCAGCTCACAAGACGGACAGACTCTGCACGAGATAGATGCTACTGACAAGAACAACTCGAAAATACCCAGACACGGCCTGCGTCTGGCTCTGCCCAGGTGGCGGACCACTCAGCCATCTTCCTCAACACAGCCAACGCCCCGTCACCGCCACTGCCGACGCAGCTTTTAATAAATGCTATTGTCATTGGGACCATTATTTTTTTTAAAAAAATTGTTTTCTGATTTAGAGATTTTTCTGGTTTTTATTTTTTCAAAAATTACAAAAGTGGAATGTATTTATTGCAATCAGAGAAACACAGAGAGAGGAGACCCACCCCCACTCCCCAGGCCAGGCTCTCTCCATCCCCACCCCTTCTGCTTTCCTGGTCCTTACAACTTTTCTCTCTACCCTCGCAGAAATACGCAAACATAACCGCATGCACGGGAAGTGTCTGCTGCAGTTCCGTCTTGCAAACCATAGTAAATATATACGTTATGCAATCTTGTCTTCTCAGTCATACGCCATCGACATTTCCCCAGGGCAGGGCTTGGCAACCGTTTTCAGGGAGGGCCAGAGAGTCAATATTCCTGGTTCAGCACACTGTACTGCAATTACTCCGTGAACTCTGCCCCTGTATTATGGAAGCGGCCACAGACAACATGTAAATGAACGTGTATGGCTGTGTTCCAATAAAACGTCACATGTAAAAACAGGCAGGAAGTTAGTGGGCTCCCAAGCCACAAGCCACAGTGCCAGCTCCTGCTCCTGGTCAATAGCTGTAGTGCTCACCCATGGGAGTTTCATCTAAGTTATTTAGAATTTTTATCACTTAGGTTTTGTTAAGTAAAAAAAATATATATATATATAAAATACAAAGTATAATATACATAAAGTGCACACTTTATAATTGAGCAGCCTGATGAATTTTCACAAAGGAAATACACCTGTGTAACTGTTCCCATTTCAAAAAGCAGAACGTGACTAGATTCACAGAAGTGCCATGTGCTTATTTTAATTCACCGTGCCAGCAACTACATGCTATCCCCTAGATATCACAGATACACCCTCATTAGGTTGGTTCGGAGTTTTTGCCACTGCAAACAAGATACCAATAAACATGCTTGTTCTGAATGTTATTTCTTTGCATGTTGGAGTTTTACTCCAAATAGGATAGATTCCCAAAAGGACACGAGAGTCAAAATGTGCATATGTATACGTAGTTTAACAGATGCAGTTGGGCCATTTTCCCCGAAGATGGTGACACCTCAGAGCTTCACAGGGGCTGGCTAGGCCTCCTTCCATGCCATTCTGCAGGCATTTAGGAGCAACGACTGTGCAGCCAGCTCCTCAAGTTGCCTGGTCTTGATTATTCTCAGGAGAATATTCAGGAAAGAACAAAAGGAACCTTGAGTAACAAGACACACGTTTTCCCCATCTTCTCAAGCCCAATATCCCCGATTTCAAAGTCCAAGACACACGCTTACAGATTCATAAGCCAAAGGCCTCAGAGGAAAGATGGACCAGGGACTTTTGCTGGGGCCTCACAGGGTTGGCAGATAACTATCCATAACCTATTGAAAAGACGTTGATGCTCTAGAGACAGAGATGCAACGTGACTCAATTCCTTCCTTGTAAGAAACAGAAGGAAAGCAAAATGACTCAAAATGATGTCTTGTTGAATTAGCTCTCAACATAGATACCAACCAGTACCCATGCAGAGTTTCCAACAAACCTACTTTACTACCACTGTAGTAGGACCACTGTAAAAACTTCCAACTACTGTTAGGCATGACGTCGTCTCAGGGTTTTGTTTTGGTTTTCTATCCCTTTCTCTTTGGGGTACTGAGGATTGAACTCAGGGCATTTCGCATGCGAGGCAAGTGCTCCACCACTGAGGTACGTCTTCAGCCTTTTTAAAAAATATTTGAGATAGAAGCCAAGTGCAGCGGTTCAGGAGGCTGAGGCAGGAGAATTGCAAGTCCAAAGCCAGCCTCAGCAACTTAGCAAGACCCTAAGCAACCCAGCAAGACCCTGTCTGAAAATCAAAACCAAAAAGGGCTGGGGATGTGGCTCAGTGGTTAAGTGCCCCTGGGTTCAATCCCTGTGTTTTAGTCAGCTTTTTCACTGCTGTGAATAAATGATCTGACCAGCATGATTACAGAAGGGGGAAAGGTTTATCTGAGGGCTCACAGTGTCAGAGGTCTTAGTCCATAGAAGGCGGACTCCATTCCTTGGGGCCGAGGTGAGGCTGAACATCATGGCGGAAGAGTGTGGCAGAGGGAAGCAGCTGACAACATCAGGAAGCAGAGAGAGAGAGAGACGCCACTCTCCAGATACAAAATAGATACCCCATAGCCACACCCCATTCCAATCTCCTCCAGCCACACCCTACCACTTTCACGAATCCCATTAGGGGTTAATTCACCGATTGGGTTCAGACTCTCACAACCCAATCGTTTCTCCTCTGAACCTTCCTGCATTGTCTCACATGTGAGCTTTTAGGGGACACCTCACCTCCAAACCATAACACCCCGGTACCAAAAAAAAAATTGTTTTTGAGATAGGGTCTTGCTAAGTTGCCCCAGGCTGGCCTTGAACTTGTGATTTTCCTGCTTCAGCTTCCCAAGCTGGGATTACAAGCAGGCACCACCGCTCCCAGTTTATGAGATCTTAAGGATCAGGGTGCCCCAGTTCCCAGAGCCCAGGGGTATGCTCAGGGCAAGCCATAGGGCAGGTGCGTCCATGCCTGCACACTCTCGGGCGTTTCTCTAAGGACCTGTTCAGTTCCCATCCACTCCCAGGAGCAGCTGAGACTCCAAAAAAGAGGATTAACATGACGGAGGTTAGGGTGACTGCAGAGTCATATGTATTTGTCAGAATTCAGCTACTGTACATTTCACATATGTGTATAGGACTGTATGTACATTTTATCTCAAAAGTTAAAAAAGCTAAATAGATTTTGAATTCTAGTTGATGATACACATGCTGAAGGGTTTAAGGAGGACTGAATTGATCTGCCATTTTCTTTGAAAGGTGTCAAAAATAAGAGACTGACAGATGAATATCAAGATAGATGGGTATGTGATTGGGCAGGTTATGGTGATGGGAGAATTTAGTTGGATAACTGAATGTTCACTGCAAAATACCTTTGACTTCGTTATACGTTGGAATTTTTTCATGTAAAAATGTTGAGGGGCCCACTGTTGTGGTAGATGCCTGTAATCCCAGCAGCTTGGGAGGCTGAGACAGGAGGATTACAAGTTCAAGCCTAGCCTCAGCTATTTATCGAGGCCCTAAATAACTTAGTGAGACCCTCTCTCTAAATAAAATTTAAAAAAATTAAAAGGTCTGGGGATGTGACTCAGTGGTAAGGCGCCCCTGGTTTCAATCCCTGGTACCAATAACTAACTAAATAAATAAACAAACAAACAAATAAATAAATAGATGTCGAGAAAGAATGACTAACCAAGACAGGTTGAGCTTCCATATTCCAAAAGTCCCAAATCTGAAATGCTCCAAAATCTACCGCTTCTAAAGCACTGTCATGTGTCACAGATGGAAAATTCTACACTGTGAAATCTTGTTTTGTGCACAAATTTGTTTTAAAATATTGTATAAAATAGCCTTTAGGTTGTGTAGAAGTTGTATATAAAACATAAAAGAATTTCATGTTAGGCTTGAGTCCTATTCCCAATATATATCATTATATATCTAAATGTGAATATTACAAAAAAAAATTTTTAAGAACCTGAAATCCAAAATACTTCCGGTACCCAGGTTTTTGGACGAGGTGTACTCAACCTGCAATGTAAAAGGGAAGGAAGATAGTGTCACCAGAACATCCCTGTTCCTGCTCCACGGTTGGCCTTTCTCTGGGCCTCAGTGAGCTCAGCTGTTCTTTGAAGCACGTTCCATTATGGGAAATGGCAGTACGGAGGTCTTACAAGTGGGGACATCTCTCTAAAGAGATCCTTTAAATCTTTCTAAAGAGATCCTTTAAGGACAAGTGGCTTTGAAGACACAGACTGCCCTCTAGTGGGCTCTAGTGGCCTAGTTCATGATCATCTTAGCAAGTGATGCACGATTAGGTCATGTTTTGAGATATTTGTCTGAATTTTTCCTTCACTACATGTCCCCTCTTCTCCTTCTATTTCAAGCAGGGAGCCAGCTCAGGAAGTACGTGATAGGAAAAAAAGGAAATACAACCTTCAGGTTGAATCTGGCTCCGTGTTCCAAATGCTCAAACCTTAGAGGGTTTAAAGAAGAGATCACATTAAAGAAAGGGATTTGTGGACACAGAGTGTCTTGGAAAAAACAGGAGTGGCAGTGGACAGGTCCCAGATAGAGGACGGAGAGGCTTCATGGATAATAAAAGGAAAAACGAGAAAATACTCCAAAGGCCCCAGGGAACTGGCCAGGTCCCAGGATGTGGCATCTGCCAGGGAAGGCTTATCTTGTCTCCTGTTGCTTCCCAAGGGTCAGAACATGTTTGAAAAGCAGGAAACACCTGTACATGTTCCTGGATGGTTGGATGGATGGAAGACCGTGAATGAATAAATTCTAGAGGCGTTTGTATCCCAGAACCCAGGAGAGCCAACTCAACAGGTAGTAACCCCCACCTCCCTCTGCTGTGCCCGGTCCCTGCGCATCTGCATCAGTTATTTTCTCTGCCAGAAGGGCAGCATCACAGCGGGACCGGGAGCCGTGGAGTCACACTGTTGCACTCAAATCTGAGACCCACCTCTCAGCCACCGTGACTTCAGTCAGTTGGGCAACTAAGGCTGCCTCCGTCTCCTCACGTGTAAAATGGGGATAATCATAATAATACCGATGTCAGAGGATTGCTGTGATGACGAGCGGATCTGTGTTAAGCGCCTGGCATATAATAAGTGCTCAATAAACAGCTCATGTTATTTTTCTCACTTACCCTGACACCAAACTCGCCCAGTCTGGATAATGCCTACGTGTCTTCTGGACTCAGCTTAGCCATGGCTGCCTTCCGGAAGCTTCAGGGTCCCCTCTGTGAGCTCCGGTGGCACCATCCCACTACTTACCACGTTGTAATACGCTCATCTGTGTCTGTCTCTCCTGCTAAGCTGTGAGCTTCTTGAGGGCAGAGGCCAGACTGCACTCATCACTGGTACCCAGGCCCTTCCTGAATGAACGACCAGAGAGCCCACCTCCCCTGCCCATCGCCTTCCTCCTACCGCGAATACCTGATCATTCCCCACCCCCTCTCCTCCCGCCACACCCTGGCCTGCCCTCAGGGGTCAGCCCTCGTCCTGCCATATTGGCTTCAGCTGTGAGATACCCAGGTGGAACGGCCAGGTGAAGGGCCTCCTCGGGTTTCCTGGTACTTTTTCCTCCTTGTCAGAGTCCTCGTGAGGGTGGACACCTTCTCGACCTTGCAACAATTCTTTAAACAATAAGAGGATCTTCTACGAGAACTCATACCCCTTTCCTTTTTCCTGAGAGTACTGTTAAGGCTTCTTTCAGAACCTAGAGTGTCGGTAGATGTGACCCTCAACTTTCTCCAATGACCTGTTAAGTACTTTTTCCCTCTTTGATGCACTTCCTCTTTTGTTGTGCCGATGTCAGATCTGGGGATGGATCTACCGGCCACATGTTGGAAGTGCCTGAGTCTGCCTGGGAGATATTTTAGTCCCGGGGGTTATGGATATCACAGCACAATGTACAATCCTCAGACCACCGATTTGGAATCCAAAGAGAAACATCCCCAAAACTCCTTTTGCTTTTTGTAAGAATCATCTCAGCCGGACGTGGTGGTGCACACCTGTCATCCCAGCAACTTGGGGCATGGGGCTGAGGCAGGAGGATTGCCGGTTTGAGGCTAACCTCAGCAATTTAGCAAGACCCTCAGCAACTTAGCCAGACCCTGTCTCGAAATACAAAGGACTGGGGATGTAGTTCAGTGGTAAAATGCCCCTTGGGTTCAAATTCCAATCCCCAGTACCAAAACTAAATAAATAAATGAACCCCAACTTTGGGAGAGATGATCATAGAATCAAAGATGGATATGATTAAGAATTCGTGACCGTAATTTTTGACTGCTGAGAACATGGTTGTAATGAACACGGGGCTGTAAACAGAGGGGTGATCATTGTTGAGAGAAGGGTACTGAATGAGTCCACAAATATTTAGTGGTGTCCACCTCAGCAGGTGCGGGGGACCGGGCAGTGAGACAAAGAAACGCCACCTACCCGCACGGAGCCAGCGCTGTGTGGGGAGGTAGACTCCAACAGAACCCATCAGAAAACCACAACCAGCACAAGTTCAAGTTCAGGAGACCACGCATCCATGAAGGGTAAACCTGAGCAGAGCTCAGAGGAAGAGGAAGTGCCGAGGCTGGAAGACGAGGAGAGGGCAAGACAGAGACAGAGCAGCACGGACAGAGGGCGGCCGCGTGGAGAAGCCCCTGGAGAGGACTCGGGAAAGGGACTGAGTGAGCTCCGTCTCCCTCTCCTTCTCTCTCTCTCTCTCACCCCCTCCTCTTTTAAAACCACCAATCTTATCGTAGGGCCCACCCTGATGACCTCATCTAACCCTAATTAGCTCCCTGATTACCTGCAAATACCATCACATTGGAAGCTAGGGCTTCGACGTACGGATGTGGGGGACACACAGTCATCTCACAGCACCGAGAAGATGACAGAGCAGTCCCCGTGTGTCCAGGAGGGACCCTCTCAGTCCTGCAGGGCCTGGTCCAGAGCAGCCCATGAGACCAGCTCGGTGTCCCCACAGAGGCTGCACCTTGCTGACCCTTCCCCCTGCCCTGTCCAGCTTCCCTCGCTCTTTTCCCTCAATAAAGCCACTTGAGTCAAAACCCCGTCTGGCTGTTTTTAGAGAAAGCAGCCAAAGCCTCAGGGTTCTTCTGTCATCGATCGGCCCACAAGCCCAGCCAGGCACAGGCTGTGCACGGCCTCCTGAAGGCTCCATACTGGGCACAGTGACACGGGCCCGGGGCCCCTCCCCTCCACCTGAGACCAGGGTTGGGCCGTTCAGTCCCTCAGAGGCCCTGTTTGTCCTTCCGTAGGATGCCAGTAACACCTCCCCATAAGGAGGCACTTAGAAAGCCACAGAATAACTGGGGAGATGCTGGCTGCTGTTTAACTAATGCCCTCAGAGCCCTAAACATGCAGAAATCCTACCCCTAACTTTAAGGGACCCCCCCCCCCCCATTCTCTTGCCTCCTATTATGGGTTGAACTGCATCCCCCAAGAGAAGACAGGCAAGTTCTCATCCTGGTACTGGCCTGATTTGGACACAGGGTCTCTCCAGATGAAATTGAGTTAAGATGTGGCCACACTAGGTCAGGGTGGGCCCTGGATCTGAACCCAGAGACCCCAGGCAAGAGCACACGTGGTGGCAGAGGCAGAGACCGAAGTGATGCACCTACATACGAGCCCAGGGACACCAGAGGGGTATGGATGAGACCCTCAGAGCCCTGCAGAAGGAGCCCACCCTGCTGCCACCTTGATTTCTTATCTCCAGCCTCCACAACCTGAGAGAACAAATGTCTTCTTTATGCCACCTGGGTGTGTGCTACCAGAGTAGCTACGGAGGCTCGAGAGGCTGAGGCAGGAGGACCACGAGTTCAAAGCCAGCCTCAGCAACAGTTAGGCACTGAGCAACCCAGTGAGACCTTGTCTTTAAATAAAATACAGAATAGGGCTGGGGACATGGCTCAGCGGTCAAGTGCCCCTGAGTTCAATACCCTGTACCCCCCAACACAAAGAAAGACTCTTGGAGGCCAAAGCACATCTATGATTAAGGGGAAGACATTGACCTTTAAGTTGAAAAGAACTTGAACCACCACATCAGAACAAAGACTCCCCAGAGAATGCCCATAACAGCTACTCTAAACCACAAAGAGAACAAATAAATGGTGGAACAGGACTGGAAGGGACAAAGCTGAGGTGAAGAGTGACTTGGTATAGAGTACAGTACTTAAGAGCCAGGCAGACCTGGGTGAGGAAGCACGTGTGGCTCTCTAAGCCCGTTTCCCGCTGGGGAGAATAAAAACGCTTACCTCATTAGAGCTGCTGAAAATTTAAACAAGATACTGCCTCTAAGGGCTTTGCATAATGATTGACACATTCAGAGACTCAATAAACACTGGCTGTTGTTGTATTATTACTAATGGTGTGAGCTCTTGGCAGTATAACTTATCTGAGCCTCAGATGCTTGGTTTATAAATTAACAGAGTAGAGGGATATTTTTCAACGTCGTTGTGGGGTTGCAAGAGAGAACACGGGAGGGTTTGAGCAGCGAGCACTCAATGTATTTCATAAACGTGGCTGTCGGCAGCCGTTTTGAGTTGGTGTAGTTCCCAGATGCTGACACTAGAGGGCAGAAGAGTTTCATTTTTCAAACCTTGGGTACCAGGTGGTTTATACAGTGGGGAAAACTTTTCCTCCGTCCTGCAATTGCAGTATTTTCCCCTGGGCTGCCCCTCCACCCCCAGCATCCTACTGGAAGGCCAAGCCTCCTCTGTGCTTCCTCCCATAGGAAAAAGTAACATAATGGAATGCATATTTTCTAAAAGTTCACCGAGTATCACAAACTGCAATTTGAAGGAGGAGTCATATTTTACCAGGATATTTTTCGACTTTTATATGATGTCAGTAAAGCCCTTCCCAACCCAGGGCTCAGCACATCAGAGCTACGGAACCTTTCTGGGACCTCAGAAACAAACCAATTTTTGCAAAAAAAAAAAAAAAAAAAAAAAAAAAAACAAATGCTTCCTTCCATGACTAATGTTCTAAATGACTGATTCATAAAACCTGTTTATATTAATTAGTTATATAAAGTCTTACAGCAGTTTGTGTCACAAGCCTACAAGAGAGAATGCCTTCGGAGTTTTAGTTTCACCAGGGCTGGTTTTACCATGGTTTATGGCTGAACACCTCACCAGTCCAGAAAAGCTGATTTTCAAATTTTGCAAGAGTCAAAGCTGAATTCCAATTTTGCATGAGCCAAGTCTGTCTCGAGTGTTCATGAACAACAGACAAAATCCTCTTTCTTCCCCTGGTCTCTGACCTCTCAACCACACTGTACTATCCTTCTTTCTTATTAAGTATGTTAAACATGCAAAAAGTATACAGAATAACATACCAGTGACCAGTGTAGCCGCCACTGGGTTGAAGAAAAGCATTTAAAATACATGGAAAGCCCCAGGGTATTTCCTGGGTCCCATACCTCCTACCTCCTCCTCTTCAAGACACAGCATTCTCCCAAATTTGGTGTCAAAAGTCAAGACTATGTTTTTTGCTGCTGGAAATGCTTGGGGAAGAACCAAGCATCCTTCTCTGCTGCCTGAATGAAGGAACTAGAATCAAACACTCCAGAAGATACTGAGAGAAAGAATGGGAAAAAGGGAAGAAAGGGAGCGGAGAACCCTGCGAAAGCAACAAGCCCCCTGAATGTACCCAACCCAAAGAAAATCTTAGGCAATGGATGTACTAATTGCTTTGATTTGATCATTACACGTTGTGCCGGTGTGTCAAAATATTACACTGCACTTCACGAATATGCAGTTATTATATGGCGATTAAAAATTTTTTTAAAAGAAAATCAGGTGGTCCCACTCTGAGCTGCAGGCCCCAGAGGTGCTTAGAACATGCCTTCGAGTGTGCAGGGTCTAAGGATGCCCAGCGTCCAGGAGCGCACCCTCCCGCCCCGTGACCACCCGACCACCCACCATCCTCCCTCCTCAAACACCTGGATCGAGCTGAGCCAGGACCCAGGGGAGCTGGTGAAGAGGGCCCAGAGCCACCTACCAACAACGATGAGGACCTCCCTGTCGATGTGGGCCTGGATGTAGATGCGGCCGCGGCGCTCTGTGTGGTCGGTGCCACAGAGGCTGGGGACGTTCATCACGCAGCGCTTGTGGACATTCATCATGCAGGCTGCAAAGGCAGAGAGGAGGCACGGCTCAGGCTGGCCCAGGCTGGGGTCCGGACATGTCCCCCACCCTCGGGGCCAGCAGGGCCTTCCTGCTCCTCTTCCTTGGAGGCCCCGAGAACTAGGAGCCTGGCGGAGACCAGCTCTCCCTGCCAAGGTCACAACCAAAGGCCGCTCCAGCTCTCCCCCAGTCCCTGATGGAGGAAGGAAACCCAACGTCAGGCCAACCGTGCAGCCTGAAGCAGGCGCCCTCCACACAGCCAGCGGCTCTGAGGCCAGAGTGTCCACCTGGAATGCCCCCCAGACCCCCGCTGCAGGAAGACCTGGACATGACCAAGCAGAGACGGCAACAGCCCTCACTCACAAGCAGCCTGCAGGGACGCCCACCCACGCCCACCAAGGTGCCCCATCTTTCAAGATCGGCAGGAATCCCTCCTTGGGTGTGACATCTCCCGATGCCAAAAGGCAGACAGCTAGGAAGCGGGATCTGCTGGGAAATGAATGAAATGGGGAGCGTGGCTCCCAGGAGTCTTGGCAGGGGAGGGGCTGGCCTGCCTCGGGAAGCCACCGAGGCTGACGGGAAGCGGGGCCCGGAACCCTGCAGAGTCGCCCCAACGAGGGCAGAGGGCCGGGCCTTCATGTCACCCAGACTTTGGCCGCGAAAGGTCACTGTGATCACTGCCGCCCAGGAGGGCGCCACCTGGGTGATTCCCCAGGGGACGGCACTGCTGGGAGCCCACAGCAGCTGGGGGCGGGCAGGGATCTGAAGAGGGGGTCTGGGCAGACCACAGCAAGTAGACCCAGTAAGTAGACCCAGAGAAAGAGGAACGAAATGTGCCCATCGACCAAACCTGGCCCTTCACCATCCCACGCATCAAATGAGCCACGAAGGCCCCTTCCACGTGGCCTTCGGCGAGGGGGGATTTCCCCTAAGTCCTGTGCGCTGGGAAGGTGTGCCAGGAATCCGCCTCCAGCTGCAGGAACGGCCCCCCTGGGGTCCGTGCCACCCTGTCCTTGTCATGGATAGTCCCCTCCCCCTCTGTGCCAGGACCAGCAGAACTGGGCAAACAGACACCAGCAAAGACTCCAAGTGAGTGTTCTCGCCAAATGGGCTTGGTCTCCCTGGGAACCCTGGGCTTCCAGGTGAGCAGGCCAGGCCAGCCTAGGGACCACAGGGACAGGCGGCCCAGTAGTCCCTGTCACCCAGAGGATACCCAGCCATCCCTATGGAAACCCGGAGGAGGTCATGCAGGCCCAGATGACCCGCCAACCCACTAACACAGCCCAGATGCCCAGGCACATCAGCTGAGCCCAGCCAGACCAAAGGTCTGCCGTGAGGAGCCATGAGCAAAATCCACCCCGTGGCAGTGAATAGCTGGTGCGCCAGCCCCCGCCAGGGTTGGGAGAACATGCTGCAGACTTGGACCCGAAACCAGGAAGAAGCAGCGCCTCCTGCTGCTTTGCAGGCTGCCCGGGAGCAGGTACTTACTGTCACACTTCATCCCCTGGTGGATGAGCCCGTAGAGCAGGGACCCACAGTGGTCGCAGAAGGTGGGACTGGAGTAGGTGTGGATCTTAAACTTGTGCTTGCTCCGGGGATCCTAAGGTCAAGAGAGACAACCAGAAGGGGCTGGTGTCAGTGTGGGAAGCCAAGATCTGCACTGTGGGGAGTGACACTGGAGAACTCACCTGCTGGGACCTGAGCTGGAGCCCGGGGAAGAAGGGCCATGGCATGAGTGAACAAGAGCTGATCAGCCCACGCTCCGCCCAGGCTCAGCCTGCAAATCCTCCAACAGAGCCACCAGAGAACCCCACTGACTGGCTCCTACCTGTAGCAAGGACTTCAGAGGCAGCAAAGTGACAAGAGTAACAATTAATTTCCTATTTCCCGCTTCCCTTTATTCTCCAGACAAGTTCTGGAGTGATCTGAAACTCAAGTCTAGGCATGAAATCCTACCTCCCCCGCTTACAGCTCATTGGCTGGTTCCTCATCATCTCCAGAACAAAGTTCAAAGTTCAACAAATAGTCTGCAAGCTGCGGCAGAGATTGTGAGGTCCCCACCGATATCCATCCTTCCCTTTAATAATGGAACCCTGAAGATTTAGCAGAGGTCATGGCCAGTGAATTAGAGAGCACATTTCCCAGCCTCCCTTGCAGCTTGGTGAGGCTATGTGGCTGGGTTCTGGATACTGGGATGTATGTGCTTCTGGATCATTCCCTTAAAAGGAGTGTGCATGAGCTTCCCTGACCCCTCTCCTCCTTCCTGAGAACTGAAAAGTGACCACCTGGAACTCAATCACATGGAAAAGACAAAGCCTTCGACTTTGTCCCTTTGGGCTGACACCTGAGAGAACACCTAGCTTCTGTCTTTTTTAAGTCACTATGTCTGGGGGCCCATTTATTACAGCATCTTACACGTTTCCCTAACTGTTGAGTACATCCTTCCCAACCTGGCAGGGCAGTGCAGTGGTTAAAGGTACAAGCTTTGGAGTATAAACTGCCTGACTTCTTTTCAGCCACGTGCCTTTGGGCAAGTTATTTAACCTTTTTTTTTTTTTTTTTTCCTGCTTCTGTTTCCTTGTCTGTGAAATGGAGATAATGATAGTGGTAAGACTATCATTACAGTGCCAGACTGTTGGGAAGAATAAATGGATTAGCTCATGGAGAGATCTTAGATCCTCCTGGCACATAGCAAGAGTCTAAGCTCTGGCACTATTACTACTATTACCCAAGGATGTGCTGGCAAGCACCCTAAGTTCTCAGCACACCGAACTCATTCACCCCTACACATGCCACATCCTCATCACCCTCGGGCTCTGTGCCTCCTTACTCCTTCCAGGAACCTTCTACTTCTCGCCCTGCTCTAACTACAAAACTCCTTTGTCTCTCTCCCAACGCAGTGCAAAAGTTGCTTTCCTTGTGAAACAGTGCAGGACCCAAGTTAAGAGGACGAACAGGTTGCACCCCTGAGCTGATCTGACACCCTGGTCTTTGTTTTCTCTTCCTCCATTTGCTCAACTGATGCACAGGTACCCCTGCAGGTGCAGGAGCGTTCTTGAAATTTATAGGCCAGTAACAGAGACAGAAAGTGAACGGGGAAGCAGATAAACAGGTGCAATAATTAGACACTATTTTATGCACTATTGAAGTGATGAGCAGTCCTCTGAAGGAAACGGCTATTTTAAAATTTTTAAAATAGTCCATATACCTACTAAAATTACCAAAATTTTAGAAAATTAAAACTGTCAAGGTCGAGATATCCAGTACCAGCAAGGAGAAAACACACTGGGATTTTCACAGGGGAGGGAAGAGGGGCACATGGCAGAAGCACTTTGGAATACAGTGTGGCAGTTTCTTATAAAGTTAAACATACCCTTTGCTGCACACAACCTGGTAATCTAGACCCAGGTGAAATGAAAACACGAGTGGATCCAAAACCTGTGTTTGAAGACTTAGAGTCACTTTGCTCATAACACCTCCAAAGCAGAAACATAAAGCGAGGCACATCCACCCAAAGCAACGCCTCTCGGCAATAAGAAGAGACGCCTTATGGACCCATGCAACACAAACCTCAAAAGCACCGTGCTAGAGAAGACATCAAGCACGGGAGTCCATTCACAGGACATCCTGGGAAAGGGAAAACTATGGGGACAGAAAGCAGATCAGTGATCCAAAAGGGTCAGGAGCAGAAAGGAAATTAAGCAGAAAGGGGTGGCATCGGGGAACTTCTATGAGAGATTAGAATGGTCCATTAACTGCGGTGAATTTTACGGTTGTTAAAAATAAAATGAATCCTGATGCATGAAAAGCGTGTCTCAAGAGGCCTCACTGGAAACCCCCAGTCGCCGCAGGCTTTTGTCACCCCTGCACTTTCCTGAAGAGTTGCCCTTTCTTGCAGGATGCTGCAAACCTCTGAGGTTGGAAACATGAAGTGTTGGAGCTTGCAGAGCTCTGGACGGCCAGGTTGGAGAGGCTGGCTCGCTCTGCTGTGGCCAGAAGCACCCTGCAGGGCTCAGGGTACGCAGAAGGACCCCAGCAGCCATCTGCTCTGCTCAGGGACTTCGGTGCTGCCTTAGTAACAACAGCAGAGCTTGGAAACTGCCAAACACAATCTAACGGCTCTGAAATGGGAGTTCAAGCAGCCTTGTCTCCATCCGTGGACAGAGACCATCAGGTTCCTAGAAAGAGTCACCTGCCCTGTGCCACAGAACACTTCCCATCGTGCCCCTTGATCATTCACCGCAAAGTTGCGAGGCGGGCTTCACGCCCACCCAAGGAGAACCCCTGTGCACTACAGGTATTGGCCTGTAGGGGGAGCCCTGGTCTTCTTGCAGGACGCCACTCAACGTCTAAGGAGGAAGAGAGCTTATCTGATTGGTTAGATTCTAAGACACTGATTGGCCCAGTCCCAGAGGGTGGAGTTTGCACAGGCACGCCCGCCATCTTTTTCTTCCTCTCCTATATCCCTTACCTCTCTCAGGAGGCTGCCAGGTCCAGGTCCCTTGGTCGGGCCCTGAGACAGGTGGCATGAGTGGCCTGAGCCAGCTCTCTGGGAGACGTTCTCTCTCTCCTCTTGGTTCCTGAGGTCCCCTCTGGGTTTTCTGACACTTTAAAGTCAAGGCTTGCTCTCAGTTAAGGTTTGACTCTCTCTACACCTACCTTGTGCACAAGAAAGCAGCCCCGAGGGCTTCAGAAGCTCACCTTTAAGATTTAGGGGAAAAATCCCACTCCCCGTACGTTGCCTCTGTGGATTTTGTACTTTTCTGCAAGTAAGCATGTCTTTGGGAGATCTCAGGGAGAAGCACTCAAGCATCTGAGTGAATACTATCTAGAACCTTCTCCATCTCCACATGTCCCTTCCGTGATAGGACCTATCAAGTGCCATATAGAATAGGGAGGGGAAAGAAAACTTGTTTACTGAGCACTGCATGCGTGTGCTGGGTGTCTCGAGCTCACTCCAGTCCTCGGACACGCCAGGCAGAAGGTGTTATTTGTTCCCATTTTAACAATCACGAAAGGGACCCAGGCTGGGGAGTAACTTCTCAAGGTTGCCTGGCTGGCCCCCTGCAGAGAGGTGGTGATGACCACATTACTCTCCCTTCCCCCCTCTCTCCACCTTCACGCCATTAACACTTCATCTCCCACGGGCAGCTAAACAGCACTTCATATCACTCACCCAGTTAACGGAGGGCCAAGTTCTTCCCTGGTATTGGAGATGCATTTGAGAAGGAAGGAGACAGACACCACTGTCCTGGGACTTACATTCTTATCACAGAAATAAATGAGAGAGAGAGAGGAGGAGGGAGAGGGAGAGAAATGTCCTGCCCTACCATATCTTCTGCACTGCTGCACTTAAATCGCTGGATGGTATTCACAAGTTCGATTACATCTCTCATACTAGGCAGTTTTGCTAACTGTGATATCCCCAGGGCATTATTATATTTGACATATAGAAGGCACTCAGTCGATATTTAATGATTGAGAGTAATGTGTACTGAGCATTTACACCAGGAGCTGTTTCGGGGGATTTATTGGGCATTAATCATCCAATCCCCATCACGTCGCTATGAGCTACGCACTGGTAATACACCCATTTTACAGATGAGAAAAGCCAGAGACCAAGGGATGAAGTGGCTGCTCCCAGCTTCCCAGTCTGGGCAAGTACAGTATTTCTCGGGGCAGCTGGTATGTATTAAGAGGTCAGCGAGATGTGTGGCAGCTGTAAAGCCATGGTCATCACCGGTTATCTCTGGGAGTTTCTGGGCCCGGCCTGTGCTGTTATAGAAAAATGACTTAGTCCTAGGCAAGACAGATCAGAGAGACAGGAAAGTCACTTAGGCAGTTTGTGTAAAAGTTGACTTCTTTATGGTTTATTAAGAGGCTGCGTGAGGTTCCTCTGACCTTGGTCCCCAATCTCAGATTTCACTAGGGCTCACACCTGTAAGTACCAAGGCCACCCATCTGTGGCCCCGTTCCCTCAGACCACCCAGGTCTTGCCCTGATCCATTGTGCCCGCCTCCTGCCACCTGGAACGGCATGGGATAAAGCCTCACAGCCACACCCTGGCATGACTCCACGGGATCCTCAAGGAGAATCTGCAGGGCATCTGCCCAGGTCTGACATGGGAGGGTCCCAGCATCTAGGTTTGCTCTTTAAGAAGTCCACACCCCCTGGATGTAGCTGGCTGGAGCAGAAGTGGAGACTCGACTCAAGGGTCAAGTCTGCTGAGCAGCCGTGGTGCAGGTAGAGGCCAGGAGATAGGCAGCTCCAGGCTGGGGTGTCTGGTTGTTAGAGTGGGCTCTAAGGAGCAGAGAGAGGCAAGGACAAAAGTCACATGAGCCCAGAGTTGGAGCGCCCGGTTCCAGCCCCTCAGAGGCCTGGCCTCCTGTCTTCCTCTCCCATCTGCCTTCCTGTGTCCTCTATCCAAGGTAGCACGCTGCTGCAACCAGGGCGGAGAGTCAAGCAAGATAACTACATTGGCCTTGTCCCAGGCTCCGCCCACTGACCAATCAGAACGGACTAACAGGACCAATCAGCAAGGCTGAGGGACTAACTGGACCAACCAGCAGGACCGAGGTGTGCTACGAGGTAACTCCTTAGTTGCTGGTCCAACAACTAAGGCAAGGTGGGAGGGAGCTGGTGGAGGCGGACATGGAGGAGCAGAAGGGAGGAGAAGGGAGGAGTGGAACGTTCAGAGGGCCGGTGGATATTTGTCAATTGGCTTAACGTTGCTTCAGTATTTTTACAACTGGCGTGGTAGTGGTGTTGTGACCAAGCTCAGTGTCAGCCCTGCCTCTAATCAAACCTGTGTTCCCTCCCAGCCTCTGAGGCTGTGGCCATGGACCAGTCCTAGGATGAAGCTGGCAGCCACGTACCGCTACGGAATCACTCTTCCTGGGGTCTGAATCCCTCCGCCACCTTATTTTACAGTCTGAGCTCCCAAATGATCCCAGGCCACACTGATGGACCCCTCCGTCAGCGTGTTCCATCCTTGGCCTGGATCCTTCTTTTTGCCAAAAGGTCGCAATTGGGAGCCCACAGGAGACAGCAAGCCTGCAACAAGCCACAGTTGGTTCATATGGTGTTCCTTAAAAATCTTTAAAAGTCATGAAATGTCAGATAAAAAAAAAAATGAAAATTTCTGGCTCCCTTTGAGAAATCACAAGTTGCGACGATACCTGACACACAGTTCTGTGGATGGAGAGGTAGTTCCTTCCTTTCGATGAGAGATGAGCTGTCCAGTTGTCCACAGTCCCCACCATTCCCTATTGCCTTCACTCTTCTGCTTTCCCACCTACACTTCATAAGCCTCTGGACTTGCCGTCTCCTCCCTACAGACTTCTGGCTGGGACAATCACAGGTGAACATATCCCCTAAACTCCCAAATGAGCTCATTTGGCTGAGCGAAAAGTGCTTTCAGAAATAGAGCAGGAACTACCGCAACCCCGCACTAGCATGGCCCCTTGATGTCCAGTGTCCCGGATCATCTCTAGCACCCCAAGGAATCAGGCTTCCACAAGGTCCTCACGTGATCCCTCTTGTTACTAGTTCATGTTGTCACTTGGGTCCAGACAGACTTGGATTTCCAAGTTTCACTTCTGACCCTGACTCAAGAGACTGCTGAATACCAGCAAAGAATAATCAACAGTTGTGGCTTTGACTACTAACATGCATGGAGCACCTATTCTCTGTCTCTTAGACACCGTGCTAAGTGTCCGACCAGGTCAGTAAGTCCACATAATGCTCAGAATTGGAGGAGCCATTTCTATCCTGGTATTTGAGGTGAGCATCCTGGGCCTTGTGAGGTAACTTGTCCAAAGTAGCAAAACAAGGAAGTGCAAGAGCCAAGATTGGAGCCCAGATTTGCCAGACTCCCACGATGCAGCTGGCTGAGTGGGAACCCCTGAGTGTCACCTGCTACCTGGCTGCTCTTTGGTCTTCCAGAGGTCTCCAACTTGACAGGGGTGAGGACACCCTTCATTGCCACACATATGCAGCTGGCTAGTGACAGGCCACCCTGGTTCCCCACCCCCACCGCCACACCAGAGTCTTCACAGTGACAAAGGCCCAGCACGAAAGGACCCCCAGATCCAGCTCAGCATCCTTAGCCCATCACCTGAACCCAGACACAGAGAGCTGAGGAGGAAGGGAGCGCAGATCAAAGACCAATCAAAAAGGGGGAAAATATCTTTAAACCTCTAAGTCCAAACCCAAAATAACCTTCTCGGTCCGAATGGGCTGCGAGGACTTGTTCACAGGTGGGCTGAACTCTGGCTGAGGCAGGGCAAAGCCACAGGCATCAGGAAGCTGAACTGAAGCACCAAAGCCAAGTGTGCACCCCCACCAGGGCCAGCCAGAGGAGGGAGGAAGAGCAGACTCATCCCCAGACACACAGGCCATGAACACACACAGGCCTGAAAGTACCATCCTCAGTGGACAGTGGGCAAGATTTGACTGAGATCCCAGCTGGAAATATCCTGAGGACAGAGGAAAATTAACAAGCACAGGCTCTGAAATGAGCTGTGTGACCCCAGACAAGCAACAGCCTCTCTGAGTCTCTGGTTTCTGGTCCAGAAAGTGGGGATAATAAGAGCACCCAGTGTGATGATAAAGTGCTGCACAGGGCACCCTGCATCTTGGAAGTACAAGCTCTTGATTTTATTATTCCAAAGAGGAAGAAGAACAATCAGAGTGATACTTCCCAAACTTCAGTCGTGAGCTTTTGAAGTCTGGCATATCTACGAACCACCTATAATGCTCTTTGCTATACCACCTGTGATATCATTTAACTCAGTGTGCTGTTTTTATATTAATAAACCTGTTTTTAAAAAACTTTTTAAGACAGTGAACTCATGGATATCACCTTTTCTTTCTCTCATATGCCCTAAAATGAAACAGACAACTCTTGAAGTTTGAAAGTGTTCATACCAACAGCTCCTGCTGAGAAGCTGTGGGGGCAGAGGGGAGCGTGTTCCCCCCAGGTGGGCCAGGTGCTGCTACCCTGTAGGGGCAATCTGGCACTATCTATCAAAATCACAAATGCTTCAAAAAAAAAAAAAAAAAAGAAAAGAAAAAGAAAGAAAGAAACTACAAATGCTTTCCCCTTTTGATCCAATCTTCTTACTTCCAGGAATTTTTCCTGGATAGAAAGCTGCATACGCAGTATGCAGTTCTACGTGCACCGGTTCTTCATTTACAATAGCAAAGTTCCCAACAAGCCAAAGGTCACTGGAAAGGAGTTGCTTAACTGTCACCCCACGGGAGGCTGCTCAGGTGTGAAGAAGAATAAGGACATTCTCTATGCAAATGTGGAAAAATCTCAAGGACATATTTTTTTTTCCTTTTTGGTCATTTAAGAATTAGATGATCAAAATCATTTGAACTGATACAAAAAATTGTGCCTATTGAGGGGGTGCCAGGTGATATTTTGATACTTACATGTATTGAGTGATATTCAAATCAGGATAAATCAAGGAAATATGTGCATGTGCACACACGCACGCATGCACATATGCACATGTATTTTTGGTACTGGGGATTGAACCCAGGGTCTTGCACTTGCTAAGCAGGTGCTCTATGCTAAGCTACATCCCCAGCAAGGATTTATTCTGGAAGTTTCCAGACAACAATGAAAATAAACCAAGGTATCCAAGAGTATACACCCATCGCTCTCCTTCGTGTGAGCATATGAGTCGGGGTGAGAACGTATATTCTTTATTAGTTGCACCTTCATAGACAACGAAGGACACACACAGGGAAACCTAGTGGAAGTGTCTGCCTAAGCAGGCAGGGGAGGGCAAAGCAGAAGGGGAAGGAGAATTTGTTGGGGTGTACTGGGTACCCAAAAAACAAACAAAAAAAAAAAGAAACCTCAAAGCCCGGGCCACGATGCTGGCACACACCCGGACCACCAGGCCAAGCCCCTAGCCACCCACAAGAGGCCAGACGTTCCCAGGGACAGAAGGGCTGGGAACGCTTCACTGAGGCAGGGTGGACCGAGGGTGTGTGAACTGAAACCTGTGTCACCCTAGAAGCTGTAATTAGACAAGCCACAGCCGAAAGGGGACAGTGTAATTTGGTGACGATCTTGCGGTTTGTTCCTGCAGGAGAGAATGAATAGAACGAAGGAAGCCATGCACCCCAGGGTGACTTGCTTGATCCACTTGAGACACCCGCCTCCTGCTGACCTCCGCCCCCTGGCAAATAAGTCATCGTTTCAGTGACAAGCTTCTGGAGGGTGTCTCCTTCGGGAGCATCCTGAATGGTGAATGGAGACCACTCCTAGAAAAATCAGGCCGGAAGCCTGGCCTGGAAGAGACTCGCTTAGCATGAGTGACGGTCCTTTCCCACCAGGGAACCCTAGGAAAAGAATCAGTCACCCCTGCGGACTATTTTAACTAATATCTGATTATAAAATAAAAGCACAGATGATTCTTCTACAGGTTAACAATCACCTCTTAAAATGACAAGGAAAAAAATGTCCTGCGTTCTAGAAGACGGTCAAGGGCAGTATCCAGGGCTAATGAACACCCACGTTCAAACTTCACTCCTATCTGTGGAAGTCAGTAGGTTTTTGACACCAGGGCAAATGATTGGACCCTTTTAGGAAAGTGGGATAATGGTAATAACACCTACTTCCTGGGTTAATGAAGGGGTTCAGCAAGATGCTCTGCATGGAAACTGCCTAACAGTCACCAGCAAAACTAAACATTTAACTCGGTGGTTATTACCATTTTCTTTCCTTTGCCATGTCCTCTGCCTAAAACTGAAGTTTGTTCCTTTGTAAGAAGTTTTCCTCTATATTCACTGGAGATCTGAACTACTGACGGATGATCCAGGCAGTAAATGTTTTCCCACGTTTTTTGTTGACCTTTGAGTTTTGTTGATGACTTTTTTAGAGTACATAAGGCTTGTGATTGTGTTTGCATGTGTGCGTGCACACACATGTTTAAATAAAGTCACAGTTTCCCCTTTTCCTTGAACTGCTCTCTCTGCTATCGTATTTAAAAGCCCTGCCCGATATTTTCTTCTAGTCCTTTGGTGGTTTAAGTTTTTATCACGCTAACATCGTCACTGCCCTTGAAATTCATTTCAGCACCAGCTCTGAGGAAAGACAGTTGCTTCTTTTCTTAATGTTTAGCCAGTCGTAACAACACATGCGTGCAATGTCTCTTTCCCCCGCTGATCCAAAACGCCTCGTACCCTGCGTTCGGTTCTTAGGCATTCTTGGTTGTTTTTACGCTCCACTGATCTCTCTGTTCCTGCCTCCATACCATGCTATTTTAATATATCATAGGTTTGTAATATTTTAGTATCTGAAAACATGCAACCAAACCCACCAGGCCTCCCCCAGGATTACAATTTGCTTTTACATTTTTCTTGGTTTTTTCCCCCCCTTACACTATAAGGAACAGAGCAGAGCTGGGTGCGCAGCTGAGCTAAGGCCCTGGGGTACGGCTGATATAGAAACGAGGCTGGCAGGAGAGAGAGAGAGGGAAGGTGGGGAGCGGAGGAGAAGAAATTCATTTGCCATTTGAGCCTCCCTTTATGTTCTTCCAGAAAAGTTTTCTTCTTCCTCCCTAAACTCTTCTATGTTGAAGTTCAATTATTTATTCCTCTGTATTTTTATCTTTTGTTCCTTTTTTTTTTTTTTTTTTTTTTTTTCGGTACTGGGGCCTGAGCCTAGGGGTGCTCTACCACTGAGCTGCACCTCCAGCCCTTTTTATTTTTCATTTTGAGACAGGACCTCACTGAATGGCCCAAGTGGGCCTCCAGCTTGCCAGCCTCCTGCCTGGGCCTCCTGAGTTGCTGGGATCACACCACAGTCCTAGCTGTCCTTTTGACTTTTTTTATGGTGATTTCAACAGGACATTTTTTTCTTGTCATTTTAAGAGGTGATTGTTAAACTATAGAATTGTTTGTGCTTTTATTTTATAATCAGATATTCGTTAAAATAGTCTGGAGGAGTGACTGATTATTCTCCTAGGGCCGTCACTCACATTAAGCGAGTCTCTACCAGGACTATATTTTCCAAGAACGATCTCCATTCACCAGCCAGGTCAGTGGTTCCTCACTGGCTCTGCCACCGTCCAGGGCACACAGGAAACCCCTTCCAGAGATGCACTTCCAACCCCCACCATGGCCACACAGGCCTGGGGGCGGCTCCCAGCCACGGTGAGCACGGTGAGGAATGTTGCATCCTCAGCACATTGTTTAAGATCCGGGATGAGCCGGTGGCCCTGGGCCAGTCTCCCCATGGCCGTGCCCGTCACATGAGGCACATCCACACAGAGCATCTCCAGTCCCCAAATGCAAAACCGAAAATGCATCGAAGTCTGAAACTCTTTGAGCCCCAACATGATAGCACAAGTGGGAAATTCCACACTCTGACCCCGTGGGGCCAGTCTGGGTCAACACACTAAAAACTAACATTAAATTACCTTCGGCCATGTGTATAAGGTGTATAGGAAGCATAAACGAGTTTTATATTTAGACGTGGGTCCCAGCCCCAACGCATCTCATTATGTACATGCAAATATTCAGCCATAAGAAAAGAAAAGACTGAAATCCCAGACACTTCTGGCCCCAAGCCTTTTGGATAAGGGATGAGCAACCTGCAAACCCCCATGGTTACTGCCTGGCCCCTGCATGTGCTTCAGTTTGTAAGCCCTGCCTGGTCCCAGCTCCAACCAGGGTAACCAAGCTGCATCCACTCGCCAGGCTGCAGAGAGCCATAGCTGGGCTTCCTCTGGTCAGACAGGTGCAGGCCCGCCCTGCGGCAGGGGGTGTGAGTTGGGATCTGCAGGATGAGCCCAGCACGCGGCTCTGCTTCAGCCCCCGGGCCACAGATGACCCAGCTCTCTGCCACCTGCCTGGCTTCAGGCTCTGCCTCAGCGCCTGTGCCCTGTGTCCAGCCTGGATCCCTCAACCAGAGACCCCAGTCCCCATGAGAGGGGGTTTCCTGTAGGGATCCTGAGCCAGTTCTAAAGCTAGAGAATGAAAATTCACTCTCAGCTCTCTTACTTCCTAGTAGGGCAACTTGGAGCAAAGGGCTTACCCTATAGGAGCCTTTGTCATCTGCAAAATGGGCAGAAAGAGCTGTCACGTGGAAAGACACAATGGCATAGAGTAGATTGCCCTGCAAGGCCAGATTGTCTGGGACTGACCCCCAACCCAGTGAATTCCCAGCTGTGTGACCCTGGACAGGTTCCTTAACCTCTCTTCTCCAGTGTCCTCACCTTTAAAATGCAAATAATAATAATAATAATAATAATAATAATAGTAGCACTGAACCCTCATAGGATTATGAGGACTTAATGTGTTAATGTCTGTAAAGGGCTCAGCACAGTGCCAGGTACATTATGTGTTTGCTGACTAGAATAAGGACATGCTCCTGCTTTCTAACAGAAAATTCAAAAACTCATGAACCATGATTATATTGTGCTTAGTAACTGGGATGAACAACTGATACATCTTAGCTTAAAATAAAAATGGCATCTGTGACCTGGGGCAAGTCACTTCCCTGGTCTGATCTCAGTTCCCCCTTCAGAAGACAAAGGGGTTGCTCTGGGTATCCCCCAAGGGGCCCTCAAGCTCTGACCGCCCCCGTGGTCCTGGCTGTTCAGAGAATGCGCCCCCTCTTCCTGTGGCTGCGCTGTGCGCTGGGTGCTGGGAGTACAAGAGAGGGTAACGGGGAACCGCCACACTGCCGCAGGTCACATCCTCATGTTATAACGCATCCTCCGTCACCACAGAGCACGCCCCCCATCCTCTCGCTCCCGAAACCTCCCCTGAGCATGCGGCTGAGCAGCCCTCTCTCCCTGCTGGGTGGGGGTCGCCCAAACGCAAGCCTGAGACCCGAGGCTTCTCCACCCCACTGGGGGACGCGGTCAGCGCAGTCTCTAGGTGCAGCGTGAGAGCGCAGTGTCCCCACGGCACCCCAGGCCACAGAGGCGCTGGGCACACCCAAGTCTGTGTTCCAGAAGGGCAGGAGGGACTTGGGGGGAAGGGCGGGTGAGTTTGTGAATGACAGGCGCCTCCCGTCACTGCGAAGGACGTCCGGTGGCAGAGACTCTGGCAGCTCTGATCCTCGGGATCCCAGCCACGAGGTCGAGCCTCGCTGAGAAGGCCGGCCCTCTGCTCGCCCACACACCTTCCTTTGCAAGCCCTCGACCCGCCCAGGGCTCCACTTTGTTCAACCGACCCAGCGACCAAGGGCCCAGGCTTGGGCCAGGTACGGACGGATCAAACCGCGGACGCCCATCCCACACCCCACCTGCAGGTGGGGCTGATAGTCTTCCTGTTCTTGGAACAGGTAGCTCTCACCACACGCCAGGCACGGTTCAAAGGCTTGACTTGCATTAACTCGTCTGATCCTCAGCGACCATAAGAAATAAGTTTATTATCCCCATTTCAGGGGGGAGAAAACTGAGGCACAGAGAAGTCAAGTAAGTTGTCCAAGGTCACACGCTAAGGGATTTGGGAACAGAATCTGAGCTCTTTGTCACCCTGTGAGTGTAGCTGTGCCTTGGTACTCACAGGGAATTGGTTCCAGAAACCAATTCTTTGGAAACTCAAGTCCCTTATAGAAAAAGGTGGAGTGTCTGCATACGCCATAGGCACATCCTGCGGTCGATAGCTGTTACCCTGTACTGGTTAAGAAATAACAAGGCGGAAAGCCGGTACCTGCTCAATATAGATGCAACTATTTTCTCCCCAAAGATTTTCAATCCATGGTCAGCTGAATCCAGCGATGCGAGACCTGCAGATTCCGAGGGCTGACTGTACACACAAAGCCACCCATCCGATGTGTGACAGCAAGGAGGAGTATCTGGGGCCCCGCATACCAAGTGCCAGGGAGGCCAGGGAGGATCCCCAGAGGAAGTCCAGCTTGAGCCGTGGCCTCGAGGATCAGCATGCCTCACCCGGGCTCTCAACCCTGGGTGCGCTGTGACTCAGTCGTGGGCTGGGCACGAGGACTTGGTTAAAAGCTCTGCGGGTGATTCTAACACGCAACCAGGATGGAGACTCCCTGAACTCGTAGGAGGAAAGGAAGAGCAGATCTCAGCACAGGGAACAGCGCGTGCAAAGGTCCAGACACGGAAAGGAGGCGCTCCGAGGGCAGCAGGAGGGGCCACGCGGAGGCGAGACGGACTCACGAGGCCAGAGCACATGGGGTCTCACCAGCGGGACGACCACCTCACGCAGCTTTCCAAGCTTTTCAACAGCCGGCGCAGAAACCCATCGGGATGCCAATGGAACAGAATGGCCAAGTGGAGTCACAGGTAAGGGGATGGGTGTGTGGTCGCCCTACCTACCAGCCACGTCAAAGGGCCTTGGCCTCGTCCCAAGGACAACGGGAAGTCATGGACACATCTTCAGCAAGAGATGACATGATGACATCTTCCTGGAAAGATGTGGAAATGACAGGCTTTGAAATGGAGGAAGCAGGGAGGCGGGGCAAGAGTGGGCGGGTCCAGGAAGGGCCGGCGGAGCCAGTGGGGACGGGTCCTCCGCTTGGGCAGAAGGGGGCCGCCGGCGTGTCACAGGGGCTAAGGTAGAGCCAGACCAAGTGCAAAGCCAGGCTCTGCTTTTTTTTTTTTTTTTCCTGTATCATTATTTTTATTATTTCATTTTTTTATTGTAAACAAATGGGGTACAACTTGTTTCTCTGTACATGAAGTAAAGGCGTACCATTTGTGTAATCATACATTTACATAGGGTAATGGTGTTTGATTCATTGTTATTTTTTCCTTCCCCCCACCCCTCCCACCCCTCTTTTCCCTCTATACAGTCCCTCCTTCCTCCATTCTTGCCCCCCTCCCGCCCCCCATTATGTGTCATCATCCGCTTATCAGCGAGATCATTCTTCCATTCGTTTTTTGAGATCAGCTTATCTCACTTAGCATGATATTCTCTAATTTCATCCATTTGCCTGCAAATGCCATAATTTTATTCTTCCAAGTTTTCTAAGGAATCTCCACACTGCTTTCTAGAGTGGCTGCACTAATTTGCAACACCACCAGCAATGTATGTGTGCACATTTTTCCCCACATCCTCTCCAACACTGATAGTTGCTTGTATTCTTGATAATCGCCATTCTAATTGGGGTGAGATGGAATCTTAGGGTAGTTTTGATTTGCATTTCTCTTATTACTAAAGATGGTGAACATTTTTTCATATATCTGTTGATAGCTTGTAGATCTTCTTCTGTGAAGTGTCTGTTCATTTCCTTAGCCCATTTGTTGATTGGGTTATTTGTACTCTTGGTGTAGAGTTTTTTGAGTTCTTTATATATTCTGGAAATTAGTGCTCTATCTGAGTCATTGTACACAAATGGAGTACAGCTTTTCATTTCTCTGGTTGTACACCTAGTAGAGTCACACCGTCTGTGTGATCACACATGTGCGTAGGGTAATGACGTCTGTCTCAGTCCTTTATCTTTCCTTCCCCGCCCCCCTCTCCATCTCTCTTCTCCCTGCACACAATCCATCCTTCCCCCATTCTTCCCTTACCCCCTCCCACCCCGTTATGTATCATCATCCACTCATCAGAGAAAACATCCAGCCTTGGGTTTTTGGGATTGACTTATCTCACTTAGCATGATATTCTCGGACTCCATCCATTTACCTACAAATGCCATGATTTTTATCCTATCATAATGGAATAAAATTAGAAATCAATGATTAAATAAAAAATAGAAACTACTCCAACACCTGGAGATTAAATAATATGCTATTGAATGATGCAATATCTGGATAGCAGAAGACATCAGGGAGGAGATAAAAAAAATTCTTAGAGGTAAATGGGAACAAAGATACAACATATCAAAGTCTCTGGGACACTATGAAAGCAGTACTAAGAGGAAAATTCATTGCATGGAGTGCATTCAATAAAAGAATAAAAAGTCAACAAATAAATGACCTAACACTACAGCTCAAAGTCCTAGATAAAGAAGAACAGATCAACACTGAAAGCAGTAGAAGGCGGAAAATAATTAAAATCAGGCTCTGTTATCAATTGTGTGTGCTGGCAGTTCTGATAACTTCTCTGAGCCTCAGTTTCCTCCTCTAAAAGGGGGCCGAAAAGAGAGTATCTCTCTCATAACGTGACAATTACATAAGTCAGTACAGTTGAGCATCCCTAAGTTGAAAAACCCCAAATGCTCAGAAATCCAAAACTTTTGAAGCGACAACACACGTGGAAAACACACCTGACCTCAGGCAATGGGTCACGGCCAAAACTCAGGCACGCTACAAACGTCGTATAAAATCACCTTTTGGTCTATGTGTATAAGATAAATGAGTTTTGTTGTTTCGACTTGGGTTTCATCCCCAGGATATCTCATTATGTATATGCAAATGTCTCCCCAAAAAATCAGAAATCTGAAACATTCCTGGTCCCAAAGTATTTTGGATAAGGAATATGCAAGCTCTATATGTAAATTGCTTAGAAGAGCACCTGCCATATGATAGGTGCTATGTAAGTGTCAGCTAAAATCATGATTTAGGAGGCGGACTTGGCAACAGGGGGAATATGAGTGTGAAGGAAAGTCGGAATGGGCCACTGCTCAGCGGGATTGGGGAGGTTTACAGTTAAGGGGAGAAAAGGATCAAAGGCCGAGTTTCACAAGGAAAGTCTGAGATGGAGGACCAAGAGAACCTAAAGGCGGAAGTAGATCTGAGTCAAGCAGCTATTCATATGACATGCCAGACACTAAGCTTTTTGCATACATTAACTTATTTAATACTCACAATATTTCTAAAAAGTTGAGATATTATAAGCCTCATCTTGTAAAGTGAAGAAACAGAGGACCAGAGAGGTTTAGTGATGTATCCAAAGCACACAGCTAGTAGGTAGCAGTGTCAAGATGTGGCTAGCTTCGAAGTCCATGCTTTCTTTTTTTTTTTTTTTTTTTTTTTTTTTTTTTTGCGGTGCTGGGGATTAGAACCCAGGGCTAGGCAAGCACTCTACCAACTGAGCTACCTCCCCAGCCCCGAAGTCCATGCTCTTAGTTAACATGCAACACCACAACCCTGAACCTGTATACATTTCTCTCTGCCCTTGACCCCACACTGCCACAAAAAGTTCCAGAAGGTATTGTTTAAAAATAGGAGAAAATCTATTTCAGTTCAGGAATCAGGGAAAGGTGCCAAACAAATGCCAGAAACTCTTGAACTATAGAACTATATAGAAACCATGATCTGGGGTAGAGGGAAGGACACCTAGCCTGCTTCTCACCCCACTTCCAACTTAAAAACCCAGGTGAATGGGAAGGTCTGATTGGGAAAGGACTTGACCGAAGGCACGAAGTCAAGGTGAGTCCTGGCAGGGCTCTGTACCGTCCCTAGTAACAGCAGCTTCAAGAATGCGGAAGGAGAAGCAAGCGGCTGCAGGACCCACTGGCAGATCCCACAGGACACCAGGAGAGTGCTTGTGCCAGCAGGGGGCGCTGGCGCTATGGGCTCCTAACCAGAGCCGTGTACAAGGGTTAGGGAAGTGGGGGAGCCAGTTCAGACCTCAGCACCACCAAGAGACCAGAGGCCTCTGCTTTCCCTTCACCCCTGGCTCTGCACTGTTGCTGGCTCTTCACTTCCCAAAGTAGGCTGATTTGGCTACATTTACATTTCCCTTCTGCCCCAAATGAAGGGAGATCCTGCAAATGCAGACATTGTAAACTGGAGGTCCACAGGATGAATCCAGCCCAAAAACGTGTTTAAAAACCACACTATCGCCAGGTGAGGTAGCGCACACCTGTAATCCCAGCGGCTCCGGAGGCTGAGGCAGGAGGACCTGGAGTTCAGAACCAGTCTCTGTGCCTTAGCAAGGGCCTAAGCAACTCAGGGAGATTCGGTCTCAAAATAAAAAATAAAAAGGGAAGGGGATGTGGTTCAGTGGTTAAGCGCCCCCTGGGTTCATCCCCAGGATCAAAAAAAAAAAAAAAAAAAAAAAAACAAAAAAACAAAAAACAACTACTCCATCATTGTAAATTCTCAAATTATATGCCAGTGTCTAAATTGGGGAGATTTCAGACTTCTCTAGAAAAGTTGTTCCTTTAAAGAGCTGGATATTTTTATGAATGGAGTTGAGTGACAGTTTTCAGAGAGCGTGTGCACGGGCCATGTGGACACTCCTGGGATCACAGCGTGGCTCATTTACTTACCTGCCTGGCCCCTGCTGGTTAGGAGTTGGACGTCCTGCTTAACTGGATGCTCTGTGTCCCTTCAAAGTCATGCAGCCACATCTAAGCACCAGGCACCAGAGAGGGTCATTTTATTTACATAGAGTCCAAAGGCAGGGAAGCTGTTTCCACAGAGGCTGCACCATTTTGTATTTGCAATGTGCAAGGGTTCCAATTTCTCCACATCCTCACCAACACCTGCTATCTTTTAGGTTTTTAAAAATACTATTTATCTTCTTAGGCATGGGGTGAGATCTCAGTGTGGATTTGATTTGCATTTCCCTGGTGATAAGTGATGCTAAGCACTATTTTTCATATACCTGTTAGCCATTTGCACGCTTTCTTTGGAGAAATGGAAAATCGAGTCCTGAACACACAAAACACAAGGAGGTTCCACGAAACATTAAGAAATGGAACTACCATGTGATCCAGTAATCTCACTTCTGGGTATTTTTTCCAAAGGAGTTGAAAGTAGGAGACGATAGCACTTCCAGGTTCTTTGAAGCATTATCCACAAAAGCCAAGATGTAGAAACAACATATACGTCCACTGGCAAATAAATGGATAAAGAAACTGTCACACACACACACAGAAACACTATTCAGCCTTAGAGAGGAGATTCCACAAAGCAAGACAACATGGAGAAGCTTGAGGACATTAAGCTAAGTGAAACAAGCCAGAAAGACAAATGCGGCATGCTAGATTTATGAGAAGTTTTCTAAAATAGTGAACTGCATAGAATCAGAGAGTGGAAGGACGGTTGCTAGGGACGGGAAGGAGGAAGAAAGGGGGAGTTACCAATCAAGGGTCACAAAGTTCCAGTCAAGCAAGATGAATGAGCTCTGAGATCTGCAGGGCAACAGGGAATCTACCGGCAACAATAATATCCTGTACGTTGAAAATTTAGTAAGAGGGTGGATCGGGGAAATGTTCTTTCCAAAGTAAAATAAAAGTTGCCTGTGAAGGGTGGGGTTCAGGCAAACTATTGGTTGCCTCAGTAGTAGCTACTTTGATGGATGGGGTGGGAGGTGTCAGAAGGGGCATCAGAAGTTTCTGAGGGTTCCATTTGCAAAAAAAAGAAAAAAAAAGAGTTTGGGGGAAGAATATTCAAGAAAAGAGTTCTCAGAGAAAAGGATTGCCTGCATCTGTTAGCTTCTCTGCAGGTGTACAGTGTTGAGTTACTAGGTAAGAACACAGAAATGAAGGCCAGGTTGACTAGATTTAAATGTGGGCTTACTTCCTGGTTATGCGACCTTGGACAAATCTTGGTTTCCTCATCTGTGAAATGGGGATGATTAACAATGATCTGGTGAAACAAGAGCCCCTTTAAAATGAAAAGCAACTTCCTGATAACTGCTTTTCTGTATCATGAACTCCCTCATGTCGTGAATAAAAACCGAGGAACCACCCCCTGGCCAGGCTGTACCCTTAGAAAACTGAAACCCACAAGTTGTCTGGCTAGATATGTCTGCACGTGTATGTCTCCTGGCTTTTATTTCTATAAACAACTGTTCTGTAACTGTTTTTGTAAGACTGGGAAAGAAACCACCTGGCTGCTTCTCCCAGTTGATCAAACTGCATAAAATTCATCTTTTTACTCCATTTGTTTATTTCTCATGCAAAGAGGCAGCCGAACCTGGCCAGCTGGGATCCCAGCAGGTTCCCTGGCCTACCTGCCTTTAGCACTACCTCGTCAGGTATAAGGAAGAATAAAGCCTCATTGTATGTAAAATGCTTATAACAGAATTATGTCTATGAATGCTGGCTCTTAGTATTTTTTTGTGTGTATAATTTTCTTAATTGTCTTAAATTTTACAGACTGCATTTTGATTCATTGTATACAAATGGAATACATCTTTTTGTTTCTATGGTTGTGCACGATGTAGATTCATACCATTCATGTAATCTTTACATATATTTTTTAAACAAAAGAATATTTGGAACTCCTACAATCCCAGACCACTGGAGGTGGGGGAGCTCTTGGGAATGAAAAATGTCAGACAGAAAGATGAGAAATGAGGTCCCTGGACTCCAGAACGGGGGCATTTATATCCCTCCAGGCTGCCTCCCCTCCAGGGTCATCTGCTCTTTGATTTCTGCATTTCCCTCCAGGTCTGCAGGCTCAGAGGCAGGGGTTTGTGGGAAATTGCCTTTATCAGACTGTGTGTCGGGTCCTGGCCCCCAACCAGGAAAAGTCAAAATAATTCCTAGGATAGGATGTCTCAGGCTCATTCAAATCTCAGCAGCTGACCTCTCTGCACAGGAAAAACAGTTGGTTTCCATTCTCTGCTCCTTCAGCATCTCAGATTCATTTCTTCCTCCACGGCGTGAAGCATGGGTCTTTGTGACAGTGAGGGACACAGAGCTGTTTGGAAGCAATCCAGTCTGACCTTTACAGCTGGTTCTGCCCTGCAAGAGTTGTCCGCCCAGGGCGAGTGGGAGCAGAAGCAGCATGTGGCAAGCCCCTGACCGTCAACAGAACTGCATTCATCACAGATGAACCCTTCTGCCAGCAGACCCCTGGGAAATGGCTTTGAGTTTCCATTCGGTAGAGAGTAAGATTCATGCGTGCGATGCCAAAGTAAGTCTGCACTTCCGAAACTCACCATCTAAGGCTTGAACGGACCGTGGATGAGAATATTGATCAGCATGTACGAGATGTCAGACATGGTATGAAGCCTTTACCATAAAACAGCTCGTTTAATCTTCATCTGGACCCTGTGAGGCAGGTGCTCTTCTATCTTCTTTTTCCAGATGAGGAAACTGAGGCAGAAAGGTTAGGTAACTGGCCCAAGATTGTTGAGCTAGTTAGCAGCAAACCTGGAATTCAAAACCTAACCATTCTGACTTAGAAGACTTTGTTGTTCATTTCCAAATGTGGCCACCCATCAAAAACACCCAAGAGCTTTAAAAAATACAGCTCCCCGAATCGATAGCATGACTTTTCCCGATACTGGTCTGATTAGTCATTAGGCACTCCACCAGCCTGTGATCTGCAAAGCAGAGTTTGGAAGACATAATAGACACACGTGAGTCTGCTCAGACCAACCTCTCTGTTTTCTTTTTCTCTGTAACAGTGTCTCAATTCTCCTTTGAAAAGTCTTGCCCTCCCACTGTTTGGCAGAAAACTTAAAAGGCCCAACCAAGGGTTGGTTAGATCACTTGAGCTTGACCAAACAATCTCTCTCCTTTCAGAATTTGAATTAATCTAAATCAGATAGAGTCGGTCTGGTTGTTCAAGATTTCTTTGAGTTCTGGTGGGCACACCATATCCTTTCCAGTGAATTCCTTCCTAACTTAACCAACGCAGCTTCTGTTGCGTGCAACTCAACGACACCGACCGGAATCACCACCGTGGTGGAAACCCAGTTCCTAGACACCCCCTCTGCAGCATGCCCGGCGACAGAGTTTTGCTCTCCCCGGAGGGAGAGTTAACATTATACAGAAAGCAAGTTGCTCAGTTTGGGCTGTTTTTCCTTATCCTGCACCAATGGTCCTAATCCTGTCCTTTGGAGTTAAACACAAAATAACTATACAACAGTCCTTTGGATATCTGGGATATTTGGTGACAGCAAACCTCTGAGCTAGACAGGCCCACCCACTGTCAGGGTACCTCCACCCATGCCCACCCTCCTTGGGCATCCTTTGGGCATTTGATAACATTTACCTCGGTTACTGAGCACTTTTGCTTTGAACGCAGAAGTCATAGACTGAAGTGTTTTGTGAATAGGATATAATTTAAACCCTTTCAGATTCAGACAGAAAATAGATAAATAAGGAAGAAGGACGATCTTGTTTAGATTGAATCACCGCTATTAAGAGACAGGGGTCTTTCAGATCAAGAGAGATGTTCAGTCCTAACTTGCTTTAGCCCTGGAAGGAGATAGGCAGGCCTGAGGGTTATTATTGGAAAGAAACCATGAGTGTCCCCACTCGGTGCCGTGAGACCAGAATACCCAGGCTTTGAGAGGAGCACAGTTGATACTGGGTGGCTTTTTCTGAGCCAAGAAGCCTGACAAAACCATGTAGGGGAGGGTGAGCCTTTGCCCTGAGGATGGACTGTCACTCATGCTGAGCAGGAAATGGGTGGGGCCTTGCCTGGCTGAGCTTGGACTCGCTCTCCTTCTCCAAGGCCTCGGGTGACTTAAGATCAAGACACACCAGGGGCCAGGATCTTATGGGGACACCTGGAGGTCCTCACTCGGGGGACATAGCTAGCTTCCAGCTGATGGAAGACCTCAAGCACAGCCATATCTGAAGTCACAATTGGGGACTCTCTTTGTGAATTTCTGTCACACCCGAGACTTCACCCGTGTTTGGTCTTCACCAAATTCAGTGCTTCAGTCCTGAGACTTCACTAGAAATGAAATGAGCAGAACCAGAGGAGAAACCAGCTACAGGATATCCCAAAGGGTTCTTCAGCGTTCTGCAACAACGGCCAGCACAAAGACCATGGAGCAGAATGAACCAAGAGCCACCAAAGAAGAAGCACTTCTGTTGTGAAGTCTGTGCTTAAGAAATGTGGCCTTTGGTTTTTACATGTGTAAAACACTACATGTGGCATGTTAAGGATTACATGCATGAGCTATTTTTAAATATTATGAATGTATAGTAATTTTACTTTTTTATAGACTATGCCAAAGCTAATATTTTGCTGTCTGCTCTTTTACATTGAGTGATATATATTGACCATATCCCCAGGCCAATGACATCTTTAATCACTGTGGCTTTTTATTAAAGTATAATTTCCATATGATTATGTAGAGATTTTAAGCATACAGCTTGATGAGGTCTGAAGAACATATATACTGTAGTGCGACCACCCAAGTCCGGAACTTTTCCATCACCCCAGACAATGTGGAATTTAATCACAGCAAAGCACTTCTTCACAGATGAAATATATTTTACTTATATAAACCCTAATTGGTAGTCACTTGAGCCATTTCCAAATTTTCACTACTATACATAGTGATGCAATGGAATGTCACTCTAGCTAAAGAGATGCATGTCCTTAAATAATTTCTTAGCGAAGATTCCTAGAATTGTCATACTTAGGTTGAAAATGATTAGGTTTAATAATTTTTAGATCACAAATTATTTCTAAAACCATAAAATATTGAAGAAAGTATCTTTTCAGACAAACCAACCAGAGTCTTTTGGCACTGATGTACTGCCTGGCACAGAGCCCCGATCAATACAGTTAGCTATTATTATTAGCTATTATTCTTTAGCGGGTCAGAAAGTAGCCTGTGTCCTTTCTGGAGCAGGAGAGATGACTCTGTATATTAATAATGATTTTAAAAAGTCATTCTCTGTGCCAGTCACCGCTCCAGGTGTGGTCCCTCGTGAATATTCACAAAAAATCTATGATTTGGGGTCTCATTTTGCCCATTTTGAATACATCAACCAATGGTCCCGGGATGTAAATTATGTTCCCAAGGTCACTGGAGCGGTCAGTGGCGGAGTTGGAATGTGACACCCAGGTTTTCTGGCTCCAAAGTCTGGGTGGTTTTCTCAGCAACACACCACTGAATTAGAGATTTTGTCTGAAGTGATGGAAATGGAAACAGTAATTGCCCCGCTCGGCCCACTCCAGGCGGAGGCGTGTGGGGATGTCCATCATGGGTGGTGAGGGAGCCATGGGTGTGCCCTTCACTGGCCATGCCCTTCCCTACCCGTGTGAGCCGGGCACTTGCAAGAGGGGCTTCCTCAATCCGGGTGACTTCTGTTTGTTCACTTTTTAAATTTTCATTGTAAACATTTATTTCAGTGATCGCTATAAACCTACGTGGTTGGTACGAATATGTTTTAGATAAAGACACAAAGGCACAGAGAAGTAGAAGGATAAGCGCAAATACCCCTCATGAGTATCTGGGTGGAATCAGGCCTTAAATTCAGGTACTTCTGATTTCACCACCATGGACATGGTCAGTAAAGTGCCTCACTACCGGTCTGTAGCCAGGGGTGGCTAATTCAGCTGGGGACCTGGGGCAGCGAACAAGGGAGATGCACTCCCCTCCCTGGATGAGGCCATCTGTGCCTCTTGGAGTCACAATAACAACAGCAGATCTTTTCTGAAGCCCAGTGTGATGGTCCCCAGGGATTCTGCTCAGCAGTGGCCCCTTGGTGAACATACAAAGATCAACCACAGATTTTCCTCATCCGTGGAGGCAGTGGGGTCCACTTCTCTGCCATTTGAATTTGGACTTGGCCGTGAAACTGACGAGCTTTGTCCAGCGGGACATTAGCAAACACGATTCACAGGCTTGGGAAGCTCTTGTGCATGGGGGGGGCAGGGCTCCTGCCCTTCTGGGAGTCCTAAAATCGCCACGTCCACGAGCAGAGCCCACCAGTGGCCCTGAGGACAAAGCCACATGGAGGGAAACCAGGGCACCCAGGCTGACAGCTACTCACTGTCGGTCCTGAGAGTGTGGCCATCCCAGAGCAAGTGGCCACCAGTTGATCCACCAAATAGCCACTGGCCAGGCCAAAACCCCTAACTCTGTGTCCAGAGCAAATGCCTCACTTGACTCGCCCCAGTCTCCTTCTTCAGAGGCAATTCCTCTCTTTCCAGTTCTGAGATCTCAGGAGGCTGTGTCTGTGTCCATATTCCGAGTGTTAGGTAACCCATAATGTCCGTATGTAATGCCTATGGAAGTTACAGAGACTTAGTCTTTCTAAAAGGTCCAAGAGACAGAACTGAGTTCTTCCAACTTGATGAGACCAATGACCAGGAAGACACCTGTTGACGATCGGAAGTATCATCCGTGAACTCCACCATGTTTGAGATCCTCTGGTGTTGAATGCTGCATCTATTATCTCTTCCCAGTGGCATTGAATGGTCCGCTCAGTAGCTAGGTTCACTGGGACACTGCCTGGTTCACAAAGTTCTCTCAGTAAATCATGATGTGGACCAATCTGAAGAATGATGTCAACGGCATGAAGTTCTACTAACATCCAGAACATATTCTGGCTCCAAGTGGGCTTTTAATAGCAGAGAATAAAGGATGGAGCCCAGCACATTTGTTTTTCTGCTCCATGAACTTGCTGCACACAAGCTCCTCCAAGGTCACAGAGTAGGAAAGGACACCTCTCTAGACCTGCGTGACACAGGAGCAGCCAAAAGAAAGCCCGGCCAGGTGGCCACGCAGGTGTGGCCAGGTCCTTAATCACGTCTGCAACAACAGGCAGGAAAAGGTCAATGAACTCAGTCAAGCCAGTTCGGGAGACTGAACTGATTCATCATCCTTGGTGCCAACCGGCCTTCTTGGAATGGTATCCAGAGATAGAATCATTGCAGGTAGGCTGCCAAATCCTATGCACACTGGCTGCAGGGAGTACATCCTACCCTCCCCATGCCTGAAGCAATGCGTGGCTGCACTCCTCATTCCTGCAGGGTGGGGTATTAGCACATGGAGCCACGCACGCCTAAGAAGGATGGCCAGGTGGTAGACAGAGAACCTGTCCACCCTTCAGACTTCCCTGGTCCGGCCTTGCTGACTGTCCTGCGTGTGTTCACTGTTGTTCTGCCCACTGTCTTCATCACACATGCACAGACAGCTCCTGCTCTATACCAGACTCTGTCCACTGTGCCTTCCTAGGTATGCATACATTTGGCACTCAGCAATGCCGTAAGGTAAGAACTATTATTTCACCCATTTCAGCTAAGAATCTAAGGCATGAAGATATTTAAATAACTTGTCCAAGGTCATGGAGGTTTAAGCACTAAGAAGGTTGGTTCTATACATAGCCTGTGATTTTAACCAGTACAAAACACTGCTTCCCTAGCTTCCTTCTGAGGGACCATCTATCCCCTAACTCTCAAACTTTGGGGTGAGTACCCAGACCTGTACAGGAGTAGGCCCAGGGTTCTCCCGAGAAACAGAGCCACTGGGATAGAAGAAGATAGGGATACAGATACGGGGATATATTTATCATGTGATTATGAAGGCTGAGCGACCTCATGATCTGCTGTCTACAAGCTGGAGAACCAAAGCAGCCAGTGGTATAATCCAGTCCAAAGGAGTGAGAAGCTGAGGATCCAAAGGCATAAGTCCTAGTACAAGTCTGAAGTTCTAGAACCAAGAACACTGATATCTAAAGTGTGGAAAGATGCATGTCCCAGCTCCAACAGAGGGTGATTCCCCTGTCTTCTACCTTTTTCTACTGGGGCTCTCAATGGATAGTAGTGATGCCCATCTATGCTGGTGAAGGCATCTATCTTCTTTCCTCAGTCCATCCGCTGACCTTCTGGAAGCACCTTTGCAGACCCAAAAATAATGTTTTACCAGCAATCTGGGCATCTCTTATCCCAGTCAAGTTGATGCAGGAAATTAACCAGCACGAGTCTACCCTTGCTCACCTCGGCATCCACACAACATCTCATCGAACCAAACTTAAATTTCCATCTAAGAAATAACAAGGTCATAATTCCACCCAACATAACACAACTGGACCTTGAACAATGGAAAACACACCAATCCCTTCCCCAGAGGAGGTAAAATCCTTGAGTATCTGTTACCCTCCCTGATATCCCATATCTTAAGCACTAAGATGAAAAATCGACAATACATAAATAGCAATACAAAAATCAATGCATCATATGTCAAATGACAAAAGACTAAGACGGGAAAGAAAACAGAGATAATTGCTTAATATGTGGGTATACATCAAAATGTATTCATAGTAAAATTAAAAGAAAATTTTCATGTCAATCCGTCTGTATGTCTATAACTAGTCCCAAGGTCATAAGTGGTATTTAAAACTGCTTTGACTGCCCGTTCTGTTTCCCCTTTGCTCCCAGCAAGCACCGGACAGGGTGACCCAAACTTTCTTTCCTAAAGCGTCGGGGCCATGAGTAGCCCTGCCCGGATTGGGTTGCTGTAGTTTTCCATTGACCTCAATCACGACACTAAGAGACACCCCAAGGGCTCAGACACAGTCTTCTTTTCCTCTGTTGTGAAGTAGTAGTCTAGCTTCCCCCTGGAAGTCCAGATCAATCACCCCAGCAACTCCATTACTCCCTCTTGACCTACTGACACAGAGGCATGAGGGGCCCGCATGGCCAGCTGATGGTCCTAACTTCCAGTTCAACAGAATCATTGTATGGGTCCCTGGGACACGCACCTCTCCGTCTGGAACTAAGACCTCTAGGCGGGCAGAGCATAAATTCATGGGAATAGGAAGCAACACTCTGGCTGGTGGGTCACTAGGGGTGATGGTGAGCGATGTTACTCCCGTTTCTACCTGCTTGATTCCTGGACCCATCAATCCTGGCTATCAGAGAAACAGCACCAGATGCTGCAGGCCGATTCAGAGGATCCAGACAATCTTCTGGAGCACCTGCCTCCATTCCAAAGCTGCCAGGACCTACTCAGAGAACTGCCTTAAAATTCTGTTCCTCTAGAGTCACTCTTGGCAACAAAATTTTCAGTCTTCGTCCACTGGGGTTGCTATCATGAAATAATACCAAAAATTGGGTGGCTTTTAAATAACAAATGTATTTCTCCCAGTTCTGGAGGGTAAGTCCAGGATGAAGGGACAGGCAGACTCATTTCCTCACACGCTGCTGTTTTCTTACCGTTATTTCACATGGTGGAAGGGGTGAGCCATCTCTCTGGGGTCCCTGGTATATTAAGGCATTAATTTCATTCATGAAGTTTCCTCCCTAACGACCTGATCACTTCCCAAAGTCCCGACCTCCTCATGCCATCACCTAGGGGCCTAGGGTTTCAACGTATGAATTTGGGGAGGGACACAAAGCATTCAAACCACAACAGCATAGGATCAAGGCTGGCCGGTCAGCTTAACCCGTCCTTCTGGCTCCATGTGACCTGTGGTCCAAGGAGACCTGAGGTCACTGGGGTTGCCACACAGATAAGATCTAAGGCTAAAGGTGTGACGGCCGTCAAGTTGCCTCAGGAGAAAAGCCTTCCTGAGAAGGGAACCAACCCAGAGGAGGGCTGGGTGAGAGGTGGAAGAAGAGGATCCTGAGACCTTATTTAAGCACTTGGATTTACTGCGCCGGAAGCCAGTCCTCGGACTTTTCAATTCCAGGCACCAAGAAACTTCTCTTTTCAAAAACTCCAGTTTGAACTGAGTTTCTGACTCAGGCAACAGATGAATCTGACAGAGACAGAATATGGGGATTTCCCCTTGCCTACAACCTGAGCTCAGGCCTTGGATTGACCCAGAGCTGCATCCGGGAGTCAGGCGGTCTCCCCAGACTCCCCTGCTGGTTCCCTAGGGAGGAGCAAAGAAGCCGGACTAGAAGGGCCAGGGAGCAGGACGGAGAGAACACGGCCAACGACTCCAGCTTTCCTCTCAGCTCAGGGGCGTTGGAATGCCAGGTTGCTGGGCGTTCCTAACCTCCAGCACTACGTTTTCCAAGCAGAGTAGCAGCAGCACCAGGCTCTCATATGAACAGAGCGACAGATACGTCCCCTGAATTTCAGCGAAATGGCCGTGGCATACTTATAGGAGGCTACCGGGAGCCCAAGAAATTCAGGGACAGAAGGTAGTCACTACTCATTTCAGACAAGCTGAGGTCAGCTGTCAATTTTGTGGGTAACAGGACCCAAAATTCTGGGTAAGCAGAAGCAAAATAAAAGAACCCAGAGTGAGGGAGCACCTGGGGCATGCTCAGTGCAGTTCACAATGGAGACTCCCGGTGGAAAGCCTGCTAAGAGCAATGCCAGCTGCACTCCAAACAGCGAGACTTTACCACAGAGAACTTCTTATCTATTCAACTTGGGGATAAGAAGACTCAGGCCCTCCGTATCATCAATGACCCATATTCCTTCACCTCTTCCAATCTGCCATGCTCAGGAAACCAGCAATGTCTTCCTCATTGACCCAAAAGGGCTGCCACAACTCTGAGCATTATATCCTCACACAAAAATATCCAAAAGTACAAGGAAGAGATGTGTCTCGCTTCAAAGAAAAGAAAACTTTTTCCTTGGCTTCCCCAGTGTTCCCCCTCAGGTCCCATCAGCAGGATTGGAGCACATTCTCACTTTCCCGGAAAGCAAGGTATCAGAAGTTTTCAATTTCTGGCATGAAAAGTAGCCTGTGCCAGAAGGAGAGAAGAGGGTGAGATCTATAAATTGCTCTTGTGTAGGCAATCAACAAAGGACACCACACTTGGGACAAACTTATACCAAAACTTCTGCTACATCCTTATCTACCCATCTGTCATTGACGCAATTATTTCCTTAAATTGACTTGCGTTTTCTCAACCTCAATACCTTTTCTTAGGTAAGAAGTTTCATATCCCTACAATAAGTATAAAATCACTAGGAAATATGGTTTTCTAATCCAGATTAAAATAAGCTCAGAATGACTCCAACAACAAAAAAAAATGTTTGTCTGTCTTACCTATAATCATTTCTTGTCCTGCCAGCAGACTCTGGAATGCCCAGTTGTGGGATTAACTCATTTCCTCCCAATTTTTGGTCCTTGATATTAAGACCTCCCCCTCAAAGAGCTCTAGAGTACACTACAAATAACCACCCAACGACCTTGTCCAGTAGGCTAACAAGGCAGACCTCCCCATCACCTCCACCCCAAGGCTGGGGCAAAGACATTCAGAAAAATCATAGTAGAGAAACTCCCGGGTTCCTATCTATGAGGCCCTCCCTCCAAACGTTATGTTTTGCTATTTTCCCCACTAAAAGGAAAGCCATCTCAGAGGCCATGGGGACTACCGCATGCCTTAGAATGGGAGGAGCCCCGCTCATTTGTCTAAGCACGCCACTCTCCCCCGGGCACAAGAATGTGCCCACCAGGGACAGGAGAAAACTGAACCATGTGCATTACTTACATCAGAGGCTGGGCCCTTGTCCGCGCCAGGGCAGGAGAATGTGACGAATTCATGGCAACGCTTGTGCACGACAAAGCAGCAAACTGCAAAAGAGAAAAGAAGGGGAGGAGCAGGGGGGAAGGGACATGGCGGCAGGGGTGGAGGGGGAGGGAGGAAGAGGTCGTTAAACTTGGACTTCACCAACAAGAGAAGGTCTTATCCCACAATAAACAAAAACTTCCATTTCTGCATGCTGTCCTGGTAGAAGATAAACTTTCACATGTACTGATGCTGCATCTCCCCCTGGCATTTACCTTCCAGGGTTAACTGGGGTTCGAAAGGTCACATATGGGGCCAGGGTCGTGGCTCAGCAGTAGAGCACTTGCCTAGCATGTGTGAGGCACTGGGTTCATCCTCAGCACCGCATATAAATAAATGAATAAAATAAAGGTCTATCAACATCTAAAAACATATTTTAAATAAAAGGTCCCAGGTATTCCACATGACCTGACTTCCCCGTCTGGAAATACCATGTTGTTTCCTAGATCGGGCAGCAGAGGAAGTAGCTGGCTTGGGTTTAGGTCCATAAATGTGCATTGGGATTATGTGAATTAAATGCATCTGTGGTATGGCCCTGCTTTCTGGGGATCCGCTGGGGGAAAGCAGTCAGAGAATATTATACAAATCAAAACTGATTTGTTGTTGTTGTTGTTGGACTCTTTTTCAGTTTTGTCTTTTACAGTCTTTTATAACCTCTGAGTTCCAGGAGGACAGGTACCAAGCTTTCAGGACAAACTTAGAGCCTTCCTAAGGTGCTTGCTCAGTAAGTGAAAGCTACCCCTCGTGATATAATGGATCCAGATGACCATCATCAATAGCAAAAAGATACCACCAACCTAGACCAACGCTCACACCACTGTCTAAGAAGTACTCCAGCCAAGTAACCAAGTCCACGTCGGTTCATGTCTCTTAATGCAACTACAAATTTACAAAAAATACAAGCCACAGGTGAACATGTTAAGTGACACCATAGGGAAGCCATTGCCAAACCCCCAACACCCCCCCACACAAAGAAGTAGAATATGAACAACTACAAGAGCAACCAATGTGGTTTCTTCCACAAACTCCAAGAGGGAGGAAATAAGAGGAGAAACTTATATATTCAAACAAATTTAAGAAACAGATCCACTAAATGCAATATGTGGACCTTCTCGAAAGCCTAATTTGCATTAACGAGTAGTTTAAAAAATTATGAGGCAATCAGGGAAATGAGCTACTCACTTTTTTCCAAGATATTAGGGAATTATTTTAATTGATATTAGGGAAATTAAAAAAAATTTTGGTGAAATAATGGTATTGTGGTTTTTTTTAAAAAATAGACTCCTTATCTCTGTGGATCTATCTTAAACTCTTCATAGATAAAATAATTTAATTCAAAATAATTCAGGATGCTGAGGAGGGTTATTGATGAAAAGCATTGGTTATAACAGGTCATTATCGAACCTGGGTGAGGAACACATGAGGATTCATTACATTAGATCTATTTTTCCACATTTTAATATTTTCCATACATAAAAATTTTAAAACATAGAAAGAAACTGAGAGAGAACATAAGTCATAAGAAGTGGGGATGCAGAAGGACTATAAAATTGAAAATTGCTGAGTTTTACATTTCTCAAGAGATTATAGGTACTGAAAAACTACACACAGGACATTATAAGCTTAAATGTGTGTTTTAACAAGGAGAGAAGTCAGGATGGAAATATGCAATGTAACCTTCAAGACACTATAAAGAAAAACTAGGTAAAGAAACTACATTACAAAAGCCACCTTCATTCACTAAGGTCATCTAAATATTATTCTTTTTTCTCTCCACTTGAATCCATCTGCAATTTCTTAGAACCTGATGTGAAATGGAAATCTAACTTGCCTTCCCCCTCCAGTAGGTAACCAGTTCTCCGAGTGTCCTTGAGTGAATAATTCATCCCTTTCTCTGCAGACTTCAAATGCCGGCTTTATTATAGTTCAATAATTACATACACTGGGGTTTGTCTTTGGGGCTCCTGTTTTTCCCACTGATCTGTCATGAAGTGTGGCAATAGGGGTTTTAATTATAGTAGCTTTGTAATATGTTGCATCTTGGCAGGGAAGTCCTCCCTCATTATCCTTATCTTCAACATTTTCTTAGCTATCCCTGCATGCTTATTCTCCAAGCGAACTTGAGAATCGGTTTAATCAAGATTTTAAAAACATCAGAGGAAATTTTTATTGGAATTGCATGCAGTCAGTCCCTAACTCCATAAAATAATTGGGACTTTGAGTGGAATGGTCTACAAATTTAGGAAGTAAATTCAAGATAATGGACACGTGGACAACCACAGGTCCTTCCACCAGGAATTGATGATTCTCTTGTTTCAAGTCTTGTTTTACATCCCCCAATGGAGTCTTTAGTTTCCTCCCCAGAGTTTTCTGCATATTTCTCACTTAGTATCACTGAGGGCCTCTTTTTTCTTTTTAAAATTTTTCTTCTGGATTCTTTTTTAACGCTATTGTGAATTTTTTTTTAAAGTATAAATAAGAACTTCACAAATGTTTAGATGTTAATAATAGGGAAAACTGGATATGGGGTACATGGCAAATCTTCATAAATTTGCTATTGTGAATTGGATGTTTTCCCATTTTGTTTTTCAACAGCTTGTTGTTTCCAAATAAGAAAGCAAGAGAATTTCAGTACGTGTTCGTTGTAAGCATGTTTTAACTCAGGACATTTTGGGGGAGTTTTTGGTTTTGCTGTCTTTGTGTTTTCCAGATGGATAATTAGATTATCCCAAGGAATCACATTTTTTTTTTTCTTTTCTCCTTTCTTTTTTCTTCTCCTGGTATTTCCACCCTTTCAGAAGAAAGTGAGCTTAAGGGACAATCACACGTTCTTGTCCCCCTCCTGGGTTTCCACCAGCTCCATCTCTCTCCTCCCCTCTCTACCCCCTTCTCAGATGAGCGTTCGGAATAGACTTTTGTTTTCCTTGGGAATTTCCAACGTGTTGACACCGTGCCAGCTTCGCTGGCTGGTGTGAAGTTTCTTCTACTCTTTCTTCATCCCATATTGTTAGACGGACTCTCTTTTTAATTCCCCCCCGGCCCCCCCGCCAGTGTTTCATCTTCTCTGTTGACTCTTCCTCTACCATTTAAAGCAGCAGATTGTGGGTATATTGATCAATTCCCCTGGATTTTAGTCTACCTCATAAAGTGTGAGTTGTACATTTCCCCCACTTTATCCTACATATCTGCATTTGCATTATGTCTTGGAACATGAATTCTGCAGTCGGGTGGCCAGGTTTGGATCCTCTGTCCATCGTTCACGGTCCTTAATATGTGGGTGCTTGATCTGATCTCCTGGTGCTTCAGCTTCCTCTCTGCACTGTGATAATAACAGCAGTCCCCCAAACGGTGGTATCGTCAGACTTACAGGGATCAATCTACACTTAGAATGGGGCCTACCACAGCACGAGTGTTCAACAAACCTTTGCTACTATCACTTCCTGCTCTTGATTGACCGCTGGGGTCATTCACTCCCATGCCTCTTCATTAAGAATCTAAAGATCATAAACCTAAAGATGTTTCTTTTTTTCCTTTTTTTATGTTTTTGCGGTACCAGGGATCGAACCCAGGGCCTTGTGCTTGCAAGGTAAGCACTCTACCAACTGAGCTATCTCCCCAGCCCCTAAGACATTTCTTTTAAGTACAGTTTTGGATGCATCTTATGCTTTATAGTTAATGCCGTTAGCTTTGGGTTCCTTCCTTGACCCACAACAATGTGAGCAAGGTTTCCTCCCATTTTCAAAAAGTTGCTTTCTTCTAGAAGCTTTCTTCCACACTTCCCAAATACCCATCAGGACCTTACTGATCCTTATGCAGTTTTTTAGAGACCCATCTCTCACCTCCTGGCATCTATCACGATTCCGCGTACACAACTGATCCTCGGTAAATTAATGTTTGGTGAGCAAATGGATGGAAGAATGAATATCATCAGTCATGAAAGAAAAGCAAAGGTGACCAGCTCTAGGGTAATCGCCAGGCTGGGCAGGACAGCCACAGGTCACCACCATGGAGAGTGACAGTACTCCACCACTGATAGCACCTCTTTAGGCATCCTTCCAATTAGCACAGAGATAAACAATCCAGACCCACTAAGGAGGGATCGACATGCCGAGTGACCCCACCCTCCCCTGGCACACTCTAGAGAGCCGCTGGGAACAGCTGGGGAGGTTGGGCTTCCAGAGCAGGTAATCCTGCTACACTAGTGTTACTGAGAAGTCAAGCAAATCAAATTCCCCATTAACTAAAATACTTTAAAGGAAGGAGTAGGGTTGGCTATTTTAAGAAACAAACTAAATCCTTTTGTGAAACAAATAAACACCCCCTCATTTCTGTTTGGCAAATTCAGGGGAAGACTAGCTTTTCTTAAAGAAGAGACTGTGTTTACGGAATTGCTGAAAAAAAAAAAATGTTCTGGGTCCTACTTTCACCCAGGAAGTTGGTAAGAACCAAGGATCCCTCAACGGCCCGTGATTAATTCAATCACTTCTCACGCTCTGGGGCTGGAAGGCCTGGGGCCCGGAGCCCACTGAACCCGGTCCATCGACCTGCTCTATGAGGACTATACAACAGGCCTTCAAACTCCAAGCCCAAGCACTAAGTGGGCAATGAAAACGTCAGGGTCAGGAGCGGGCTGCACACATGGCCCGTTTAGGAGAAGTGTCTGTCCAACTCCAGCCAAGAACGAGAAAGAAGTCCTGAGCTCGGTCAGTCTCCACCCCTCCCTGATTACATGCAAGGTCATCAAGGTCATGTGACATCAGAGTAGGCAGAATAATGCTCCCCCCCACCACCAACGATGTCCACACCCCAATCCCCAGAACCTGTGGACACGTCATCTGGCATGGCAAAATGGGCTTTACAGATGTGATTAGGTTAGAGGCCCTGAGATAGGGGATCATTCTCAACTCCTCCTTTAAACTTCTTCCTTGACACAGAACACCCCCCACACACACCCCATTTTCAAGTAGTTGCTTTATTTTAGCAGTTTCTTCAAAATATCTGTTAGGATGTTATTTATTCTTGTCCACTTCTGGGGGCTGGGACCCATCTCTCATTCCTAGTATCTACCACAATTCCAGGTCCATCGTGGATATTCAGGAAATGAATGTTTGGTGAGAGAATGAACGAAGGAATGGATCTCGTCAGCCATAAAAAGAGAGCAAATGTAACCAACTTTTCAGTCGTGTCCCCCTGGCTGGTCCTTGTACGTCCACCACCATGGACAGCGACGGTTCCTCACGGTGGACAAGCTGACAGTGCTAGAAGGGAAGGTGGGTGACCTCTCGGAGCTGGGAAAGACCAGGCAGTGTCCCCTAGACCTCCTGTAAGGAGTGCAGCCCTGCAGACACCTTGACTGTGGGTTTGGATCTCCAGAATTGTAAGATAATAAGTTTATGTCATTTTAGGCTCCTACATTTGTTTTAATTTGTTACAGCGATATTAAGAATCTAATACCTAGCAGAAGATCACCAACACTTGATTGATTTCAGAATTGGCCAATACAGTCAAAAGCCCAGGGGATCCTGTCAAGGGACTTCTGAGGTATCTGACCCAGGAACGCATGGAGACCCCAAATCTGCTTCATGCTGCATCTCCACCCACCCCCAAAACTCCTAGCTCTTCAGCACTAAAATTTATTCATTATGTCCCCAAATAGAGCAGATTAAGTTATCAGATCTTATTTTCTTTTTGGCATTGATTCTTCTCTTCTACCCAGTTCTCCACAAAGGAAAACTGACATCCTTGGGAAGCCATCTCTGACCCTAAATCCACAGTCCACCTGAGGTACGAAATCCAGCACTAGTTGCAGAGCCCTGTGAAGAAAGGAAGAGCAGGGTCCTCAGCACTTTCCCAGGTCCTGGTGTCCCTCAGGATGCCCCCAGACCAGCCAGTCCTCATGGACAAAGCCCATCACGTGCAGGAGTTATTGACCAAGCCTCTGGAATCAGATGGATGACAGTTTGAACCTTATCACTTTACCACTGATAAGCTGAAGGATGTTAACCCACTTACGAGGCCTCTCTGAACCTCAGTTTCCTCCTCCAAAATGAGAATAATCAGAGTACCGACTTCATTCTCTGAAAACCTGGCTTTGGGCTCATTTCTCTGCTCCAACGCATTCACTGCCTGCTTGTTGCCTAAAGTGCAAATGAGAGAAGAAAGCACATGCCACATGTTTGGGGGAAAGGGACATTTTAGTTGGAGCACCAGCTTGCAGATTTTGCTTTGCGATGGCTCCTGTGTGCGTGCAGGGGGTCTCTCTTTTCTCCCAGACAAAGGCTGACCCACAGGATTATCTGTATTCAGTTCTGCCTAGTGCCCAAGATACAGTGGCTTCCTGCAAATGCAGGAACTGTCTCCGTGATCAAAGGCAGAAAGATCTGGTTCCATCTGCACCCCACCACCAGCCTCAGAGGCACAAAGAGCCATCTCCATGGCCAGGACACGTGAGTTTGCAAAGGGCCTTCATATCCGTGATGCAACCTAAACCTCGTCACAGTCCCCGGATGCAGGTGCTGTGATACCCCTTTCATCCTCGGGGATGCTGACGCCCAGGGCGGGGGCGTCCACCCAAGGTCACTCAGCTAGCCCACGATGACACGCATAGGAAGCCAGCTCTGTCTTCCTCTGGAGCCCACTCTCTCCGCTGGTACAGTGTGGTTTCATTTGTGTTTGTCATTCATCTCATGTTCCCGAAGAAATCCTCCCCCATGCTCTCACCCCCGCCACTCAGTCATTTGCCAAGTCCCACTGATTCTTCCTTCGCAACATCTTTGAAACCATATCCTCCCGTACGTTTCCCCGCTGACTCCACCTTAGCTGCCCTCACCAACTCAGAGACGGAGTTTTTTGTGATAAAACCTTAACAGGTCTCCCCACAGATGGATCAGCCTGCCTTGAGAGCTCATCTCTAGGAGCCAAAGTTTCCACAACCATCAAGGAGATAAGGCTGGCGATGTCACATCATCGTTAATAAATCTAAACGAGATGTCATGTGCGAATGTGCGGTGGCAGGGGATGGCACAAAGTAAGCTCTCGGGGAGGTTCATTTACTTTCTTCCAGAATGGAGGGGTTCCTGGTACAAGCTCTGCAACGCGCTGCCTGGAATCTACACCAGGTACCACTATTTTTTAGCTCCATAACCTTGAATATGCTCACTGACCTTGCCTGGGCGCTGCTTTCCTAGTGTGTAACATATGGACAATAATTTCACTTTTCTCATACAGTTTTATGCAGATTTAATGAGTTGATCTTAGCTCAGCGTGTGGACACAGTGATGCCTAATGAATGCCAAGCATTGTCAATATTATTCCTACCCACTTCCACCCACCCCAGGAAGCCTACACGCTCCTAGAAAGTTCATCCTCTGAAGACCCGACTTTGGTCCCATTTCCCTCTCCAACACATTCGCTGACTGCTTATTGCCTGAATCCGTGCTTTCCAACAGTAGCTACTAGCCAAATGGGGCTATGTAAATCTAAGTTGATTAAATAAAATTTAAAATTCAGTCCATCATTCTTACAAGCTATATTTCAAGTGCTCAATAGCTCCGCAGGGCTAGAGGCTACCATATTGGACGGCACATAAATAAGACGTATCCATCACTGTAGAAAGAAGTCTGATTGGACAAAACTGGCCTAAAAAATAAGGTTCAAATAACTTAGCCTGGCACCCACCCACGATATTATCTCTGTCCAATTTCATTCCCCCCTCTTCTCACTCTGCCCCACACTCCTGCCAGGCTGATGACTGTCCCTTCCTAGTTTGCACTTCATACATTCTCTATTGTGCACATTTGTTGCACAGACATATCAATGCCAACGGCCCCTCACATGCACACAGATGACATTTAAAGCAGAGGAGCTCAGTTCTCCAACCAGCAGACTGAAGGCCAGATTGGAATGGAAACGGCATACTCTGCAGGATCCTTCGCTCAGCATCCCGTAAGTCAGACGACAGGTCACCCATCCTTCCTGCCCTGGTGCAGGGGTTGTGAACTCAGATGCCTGCAGAGGCCAGGCCTTTGGACTAAGTGAAGCCAGACTGGTATGGTGCAGTAGGAAAGGGGTACAGCAGTGACCAGGCTAAACTGAAGAACACATGGCCTCCTAAGGGACACTCAGCTCCAGCCAGCAGTGGCCCTGGGTTCACAGGTACCAGGTTGCCAGACAGAGTCTTTTTAAAGTTCTTTGCAGGCCATTCAAACATACCTGTGTGCCACCAGTGTACGAGCTTTGTCTTAGATGGCCACAGTGCCTTAAATATTTCCATCTCAGTTACTTACGTTGCTGTAGCTAATCTATTGCCAACCACAGAATGGAAATAAGACCACCTACCTCACCTGCGGTCCTGAAGGTGAGATCAGATTCATATGCCTAGTGTGTGCCTGGATCATGTCAAGTTCTTAGTAAAAACATCAATGAAGGAATGAATGAATGAGCAAGCAATGAATGAATCAACGAATGGGCCCATTCAGTCACTCCCACGCTGAGAAATCTCCCATCACGGCTGAGTCAAGGGGAAGACAGCGGAGGCCAAGGGCAGTGGGATGGTGTGTGAGAATCTGTGGGTGGCTGCCCCAACACAGACAAGCTGCGGGAGTCCAGAGGGTCACTCATCACCCTGCTTGGCCAGCTTTCAGTGTGCAAGGAGATTTTCTTTTCAAGAGACTGTACCATGCTTACTGTTTAAAAATTCAAACACTACAAAATACAAACACTACAAACACCAAGGGTGCCGCGAATCTGAGGATTCCACCAGCTGATGGCTGAAAACATTGGGGGGGTGGGGTGGAAATTCTGCATGTGAGCTGAGCACAGGGGTGGATACTTGTGATCCCAGGCACTTGGGAGGCTGAGGCAGGAGGATCGCAAGTCCAAGGCCAGCCTGGGTAACATAGCAAGACTCAAAAAAAAAAAAAAGTTCTTAAAGAAATTGCATCTCTACTGAACACTGCCATTATCCCTAAACAACACAGTGTAACTAGTTCTACAGCATTTTGCACTGTGTTGGGTATTAAGCAATCTAGAGACGACTTACAGTGTTTTGGACCACGTGTGTAGGTGACATGCAAACTGTTTTACCTGGGGACTTGAGCATCTACAGGTTTTTGCTACTCACACAGAGTCCTGAAGACAACACCCTGTGAATACCAAGGACAACTGTACACCGAGTAAGATGTTCTCCATGGCCTTTTCCTTGTTTGTCTACGTCTCTTTTATTTTATCCATATGATGTGATTCTGCACCACTGGTTCTCAGCCCAGGATTCACACTCCAGTCACCTGGGAAGCTTTAAAAACAAAAATATGCTCGGGTCCCACTTCCAGAGATTCTGACAAATCGGGTCTGGTGGGAAGGTGAGGGCAGGCATCCGCACATTTAAAAAGCTCCCCCCAATGATTCCAGTGTGCCTGGGGAGCTGAGCGTGGCTCTCTGCACACACCTTTATCACTTCCTTTCCCCCAGACTAATATCCGAGAGCCCGTTCCATCCCCGTGCACAGAGAACAACCCCATTCTGTTCCCACACTGCTTCTCATTCCATCCTGTGGGTGAAATGCCTTCACTTGCCCAGCCTGGTAAGAACTCGTAATGCTCCAATGAGTATTTCCTCCTGGAAGAGAGGAAACAGAGAGAGCAAACTTCCCTTGTGTATCAACAGCCAGGCACGAAGGAGACAAAGCAAAAGCAATGACTTTGCAGTCATTGGAAACTGCAGGACAGAAATGTTTTCATCTGCAGTGCTACCAATTCAATTTCACTCAGCAAGAAAAGGAGCTGAACCAACAAGAGGTAAAGTATAGGTATCAGAAATAAACACATGCCTATAAAGAAAGCTTCCCCGCTCCACCTTCTGCTATAACAGACCTGAGGGAGCCTGAGCAGGACCAGAGAACACAGACTGCTTTTGACACTGTGGCCTCTCCCTCTGGGTCAAGACCTGAAGGTGGGGCCCTCAGGACATGGTGCCTGTTCCATCAACATCCACATCCTTTCATCAGCCATGCTGAGCCCTAGCATGCTTAGAACAGGAGAAGGCACGGTCCCCAAGCCAAAGCGCAGAGGACAGCTCTTGTTTCTGCTAGAGCAGGACCCATCCTCTGGGCTTCTCCCTCAAGAAGTCACTCCTCTCAGACTCATAGCTCCTGTGACTCAGCTAAAGGTGTCCTTACCCTCTGGCTCCCAGGGTGATACAGGACCCACAATGCAATGTGGATTCATCGATAGACACGTGACTCGATCCACCCAATGGGAATAAGCTTCAGGACCTTTGCTGTAATGATCAGGAAAAAGGAGCAGAACTACGGTACTGGTGGGGAAGAATCTGCATCTGCCATGTTTCTCATCAGAGAGAAAAAAAATGAATGAAGCCAACCCAGAAGAAAGCAGAGTCAAGAGGTGTCTGATATGTGCACCTGGATCCAACCAGACCTGAAGAACGCCTAGGCTTTTCCATATAGACCAATAAATTCCTCTTGTCCTAAACCAACTTGAATTGGCATCTTTTATTTTCGTATTTTGTATATTGTGACCAAAGAAGTCCTTTTTATGAATCAAAAGAGATTAAACCGGAGGATGGATACTAGAGGTTCTTATGTTATGCTTGGTGCACTGTTTAAATCAGCATTTTCTTTTTTAAGAACTTGGTATTGCGATGACTCAGTTACGGGATACGGTGCTTCGCCCTTCCTCGAGTTCCTCTAGACATTGCAGCTCTTGATGAAGACATTTGTGAGGAGAGAAAAAGCACCTGTAGACATGGGACTTGACAGCTGTCCTGTGCCCCTGGGTGCTGTTTCCAGGGCTTCTTTTCAGTAAGCGCCTTGCGGGTGGGCACCTCCACCTGGCTGATGTGACAGTGACTTACGCCATCTGCCACTGCCAGCATCCTTCCCTTGCCGGTGCAGGAGAGGCCACATAGCCACCAGCCACACCCGTACATTATCATTGATGATCATGAGTCCCATCCACCAAATCGGGCCTTCAGAGAGAGGCGGCTTGAAGCTCAGAGATCAATTCATGTCAACTGTGGGTCCCCAACTCACTTTTTAAAAGCACATGGAAGTGAAACACTACCCGTAACCACAAGGTGGGCAGCTAAGTAAATATTGCAAAGTCAACGTTACCAAGCAAATATGGTAGAATTCACCCAATCAGAGATGAGACCACAGAAACTACAGAGGCGTCGCTTGGCTTTGCCTGCCCAGCATCCGCTCCTGCATCAGGTAACTGGAATGCTGATTTTCCTTTGGGAAATCATTCTTCCTCCATGGTATGTTGTCCTCGGAGGACTGTCAATCAAGACACCCAGCTTTCCCCTTACACGTGACTTGACCTCCCAACATCGGTGAGTCACGCTGGGATTCGATTCCACAGCACTGGAACAGATTCTTCCCAACAGCCACCATGTCATCCCTTGGTCCTGCCGTCGAGATCCCCGCGGCCACTCTGAGTCCTGGTTTTCTAAGGACTGGCACTGCATGTGTGCGCTACCTTACGTCCTTCCAGGTTTCCTTATTTTTTCTTAAGTCAACTAGAGTCCGTTTCTGTTCTGTACAAATGACCAAAGAGTCCTGTTCTCAGCCCATCCTGCTGCAGGGTCCTTTCTATGACTCCCAAGCTATGGCCACCAAGCTCCAGGGCAAGGGGCTCTTTACCTCCTACGGAGATCTCTAATGTGAAAGAGTTCTTCTGCGTGCACAGAGCCAGCCTCTCTAGAAGGTTCCGATCCTGCCCTTGTGGCCCTGGCTCCTGCCCTTCTTCCTGTGCCCCCCAGTCCTTCCCCACCGAGATTCCTCCAGGCTCTGGCATAGCTGCCCGTCCCTTCCAGGTGGACACTCTCTCCCTGGGCCATCTTGTCGATCCATGAGACTTCAGTAACTCTGCTCACGTTCGCGTTCCAATTGGTCACTCTCAGTCCAGAGCTCCTCCTTGAGTTGCACGCCCCGGCGTCCAGCTGCCTCAACACAGTCATCTGAATGTCAAACCCGACATGCCCCAAACTGAGTTCTCGTTCTTCCACGTCACTGCCCGGGGTGCACCTGTACCCCTCCTGCTGGGAGCAACCCTCATCCCCTCCCCCACCACCATGACTCCCCAGCACCAATTCCATACCGTCTCACCCCTAATCACCACTCAGAACCAGCCCGCGGCCCCCACCAGCAAAAGCGCCCCCGTCGGCAATTCCTACAGCTTGCTTCTCGTTCAACTCCTAGGTCCCTCCAGATCCCAGACTCAGGACCACTTCCTCAGAGAGCCGTCTCTGACCCACCAGCCTAGGTTTAACGTGCTTGCTCTATGTTCCCATCAGACTCGTCCACTTTATTATCTTCAGTAAGAAAGTTCGGGAGTGTGTAAAGAGAACATCTACTCATAGAGTTACTGGGATTAAATGGGACAACACATTGGAACATTAACAGAAGAAAGAAACCTTAACACAATAACAGGCACTTAGCAAGTTCCTCATACATATTAGCTAGCGTCAAGGTCATTGTTGTTGCCAATAGTAAACATTGTCGTCTCTTTTCCCTCCCAGATGGTCAGCCTCATCAACACAGAAGGGCTGCATGTTCTCTTCACTACAGTCTCCCTAGTGCTGACACATAATAGGAGCTAATACTACCTGACTGGCTGATTGACTAGTTGAGATCTGAAGCCAATGACCAGTAAATCACACTCCTCCACGTTCCTCCCGGGTATCGCTCCTTCACCAGCCCACACATTTCCATTTCCTCCCAATATATTTTGGGTAGTAAAAACAAAACCTTCTCACTAACATCCTAGGTGCTCTGAGACACAGTCAAGTCACTGCAGAAAAGGTCCTCACCATGGGGACATTGTGCTTGCTTTCTTCTTATTATTTACTTACTTATTTAAATAAGTCAGTGGGGGGCGGGCAGGAGAACCAATTAGAGGAAAGATGAACTATAAGGAAATACAGGAAATGGTGGCGATGGTTTCTTGGCTATGACTTTGGGGTTTTCTTCTTTTTTAAAAATTCTGAACTTCCCTAACATTTTAATATAATAAAGCAAATATAAACGTTTCTAAGCCTCAACTTTCTGAGACCCACTTTAATACATGAAAAGATACCCATTTTTAGATATACAGGGCAGTGCATTTTGACAAGTGGATTAGATCCAAGTAATTACCACACACTCAAGACAGCATGGTGTCACCCCAAAGTCCCCCAGTGCCTCTTAAGAGATTTGACTAGGGACTTGTCACTATTAGTAGTTGGTTCCTTTTTATAGCTGAATGAGATTCTGTTTCACAGTTATCCCCAAGTTCATTTCTCCATTCGTCTGTTGGTAGATAAGTTGGTATCCTTCCAGTTTCTGGCTATTATGATACAGCTGCTCTGGACAGTCATTTATAAGTCTTTGTTAGGGCATATAATTCAGCTCCACTTGGGTAAATGTCTGAGGGTAGAACCGCTGGGTCATATTCTGTTGACCTTTATAAGAAAATGCCACTGTTTTCCAATGTAGTGGTACTATTTTATTTTTTAAAGGGAAATCATCCAACACATTCTCTTTTTATAGGTTTTCATGCTTACCGGGGTCTTGATAGAAAAAAAAGGTCGTCCTCCAGGGTTCATTAAAGACACCAGAAACCGTGGGAAACGACTGTCACTCCTGAGCCTCAGAGCAGTGTTGAATTGCAAGGCAGAACACAAGCCCGCTGCAAGCTGAGTCCGGAAGGGGGTCCACCAGCAGCAGCAGCTGAACTGGCAGAGGGGGCTCAGAGATTGAGGAAGGCACCCAAGCGTGGACATACCTCAGCGCTCTCTCCTCCCACACTCGAGTGCCCTCCCTGGCACCGCCCACGGCTTTACTCAGACCAAAATCAACCAGCAAGAGAGCCCAGGAGACACGGTCCGGAGGGGTCTGCCTCCCGGGACACAGAGCAGGACAGAGAAGGGTGGGCTATTATGTGTCAGCACTAGGGAGACTGTAGTGAAGAGAACATGCAGCCCTTCTGTGTTGATGAGGCTGACCATCTGGGAGGGAAAAGAGACGAAAATGTTTACTATTGGCAACAATAGTACCCAGCACGGCACCCTTTCAGTGCTCAGGGGAGGGGAGAGAGCGGCAGAGTCAGGAGACCCTCTGGAAGGCTCCAGAGGCAGCGTTGAGGAACCCAGCCCAGCATGGACCTTGGGCAACGTAAACCATATTTTACTCTTAAAGTCACAATGACAACGATGCCTCTGCTACTAGTAAGGATACGAATAACAACAGCAGTTCACGCTTCCCTGAGGGCTTACTGTGTCCCAAGCACATGCTAAGTGTGTATCGGATCATCTCATGCAACCCTCATGGCGACCACAGAAAGCAAGTCTATAGTTATCTCCCATTTCAGGGATGAGGGAAATGTCTGAGCCAAGAAAACGAAGGTCTTGAAGTCTAGAAAACTTGACCAAGAGACTCCAAAGATTGGTCAAGCCCTAAACACATGCTTTAGTTTGGATCTTAAGTGTTCCCTGCCAGGTCCATGTGCTAAAGGCTTGGTCCCCTAGTGGGGTGCTTCTGGCAAATGATAGAAACTTTAAGAGGTGGAGCCTAGCCAGACTTCTCTAATCCCAGGAACTCAGGAGGCTGAGGAAGGAGGATCACAAGTTCAAGGCCAGCCTCAGCAACTTGGCAAGACCTTGTCTCCAAATAAAAATACACACAAGGCTGGGATGTAGCTCAGTGGTAAGTGTCCCTGGGTTCAATCCCCAGCACCAAAGTAAATAAATTAATAAAAGAGAGATGGGACCCAGTGGTTCTTGGCAGGGGTGGGGGTTTGCTGTGCTCTTGAAGGGAAGAGAGTAGTCCTTTCCTAGTTCTCTCCTTTGCTTCCCAGTCATGGCAGAGCACTTTTGTTCTGTCACTCAGCCCTGCCATGACATGTTGCTATAGGCCCAAGCAATGGGACAAGAGACTAAAACCCCTAAAACTTTGAGCCAAACAAACCTTTTTGCTTCACAAGTTAATCATCTCAGATATTCGGTATAGTAACAGGAAGCTGACTAGCACACTACTACTCCATATTGCCTCCCTCAGAGAAGAGCCAAAGGACTGGGGTCCCCACCTAGCTCCAGGATTTACACCCCACATTGTCATGCCAAGCCACTCTGTGCCTCAGATCCTCAGGTGTACAATGAAAGTGCGACCTGTTTATCTCTCCCCCAGCACTACTCAGAACTGAACACAACAAAGCAGTTCAGCCTCTCTTGAGTCCCAGGGGCCCTGAAACACTCTGATCTCAACAACCCTGTGGGGCATAATGATCCCTTTCAAATAAGGAAATGGTGACTCAGAAGGGATGCAGCCACTCATCCAAGATGAAAGAGCTAGTAAGAGCAGAGGAGGGACCCACACTCGGGTCTACCAATCTCCAAAGTCACTACGCCCGTCAGGAAAGAACAGGAAGGGTAAATAAATGTGCAAGAGGGGAAGGTTTGGCGCCTTCATTCCTAGATGCACATTTTTGCACACAATTCACTTTGGCCCTAGCATCTGGCTGCTCTGCACATGGACCTTCAGAGCTGCCGGACAGCCAGACCTACGCTCCTCCCTCCAGCATCAGGTGCATCCTCACCTGCCTCAGAACCCAGGTGCTGGCCTCCAGAAACCACCAATCCCTTCCCTGCATCCTTTGCTGATCTTCCAGTGTGTGTGCGTGTGTGTGTGTGTGTGTGTGTGTGTGTGTGTGTATGAAGAGGGGTGTTACTGCCATTACTACCCTTCGGTACCTTCTTTAAGATGACATTAACCTCAGGCACCTCTACTGATTGCCCAAGAAATGGAGAGCAAAGTCTAAATACAAACACACAGGCTGCCTGCAATCTCCACGCTCGGCATTCCTGTCACGTCTCAATCCCCTGTCATCTGAGCAACACTCATCCTCCACGCACTTTGAAATCTTTTCTGCTTTCTACTTTGCCAAAAGGTTCCAGTTTTTCTGTACTGGCACTGACATGATGCAGAAAGAAACATGTGAGCCATGAGGGCTCAAAAATAGCCTGGAACTTTCCAAGGAAGGGGCCCGTAGTGGGATGACAGGTGAGCTATTCTGCATAACAAAGCACTCTGTCCTCGGAGTCAGGCACAAGCCCACCCCTCCCCGCGTTCACACACACACACCTGTCAATCACTCCCTGAAATATCCTATCCGTGGGAGGACGAGAAGATAATGGTATGATCAATGAGGCTCCCGGGAGGGCTGGTGGGATGGACTCCATCCAGTGGGGATTTTTCTACTGCCAAGAGGTCAGCTGAGCTTGGAGGTGAACCACAGTGTTAGTGGTGATGGTGATGGTGGTGGTGATGGTGGTGGTGGTGATGGTGGTGGTGGTGATGGTGATGGTGGTGATGGTGGTGATGGTGGTGGTGATGGTGATGGTGGTGGTGATGGTAATGGTGGTGGTGATGGTGGAGATGGTGGTGGTGATGGTGGTGGTGATGGTGATGGTGATGGTGGTGGTGATGGTGGTGATGGTGATGATAATGGTGGTGGTGATGATGGTGGTGGTGGTGGTGATGGTGGTGATGGTGGTGATGGTGGTGGTGATGGTGGTGATGGTGGTGATGGTGGTGGTGGTGGTGATGGTGATGGTGGTGATGGTGATGGTGATGGTGATGGTGGTGGTGATGGTGGTGATGGTGATGATAATGGTGGTGGTGATGATGGTGGTGGTGGTGGTGATGGTGGTGATGGTGGTGGTGGTGATGGTGATGGTGGTGATGGTGATGGTGGTGATGGTGGTGATGGTGATGGTGGTGATGGTGGTGGTGATGGTGGTGGTGGTGATGATGGTGGTGGTGGTGGTGGTGGTGGTGGTGATGATGGTGGTGGTGGTGATGGTGATGATGGTGGTGGTGGTGGTGGTGATGGTGGTGATGATGATAATGGTGGTGGTGGTGATGGTGATGGTGGTGGTGATGGTGGTGATGGTGATGGTGGTGGTGATGGTGGTGGTGATGGTGATGATGGTGATGATGGTGGTGGTGATGATGGTGGTGATGATGGTGATGGTGGTGGTGATGGTGGTGATGATGGTGATGGTGATGGTGATGGTGGTGGTGATGGTGGTGGTGGTGGTGGTGGTGATGGTGGTGATGGTGGTGATGGTGGTGATGGTGGTGGTGGTGATGATGGTGGTGATGGTGATGGTGGTGGTGATGGTGGTGATGATGATAATGGTAGTGGTGGTGATGATGGTGGTGATGGTGGTGGTGATGGTGGTGATGGTGGTGATGGTGGTGATGGTGGTGATGGTGGTGGTGGTGATGATGGTGGTGGTGGTGGTGGTGATGGTGATGGTGGTGGTGATGGTGGTGGTGGTGGTGGTGGTGATGATGGTGGTGATGATGGTGATGGTGGTGGTGAAGGTGACAGTACATAATATCTACTTATTTCCTACTATGTGCCAGGCCCTATTCTAAGCTCTTTACACAGCTTAATTCATTTTAATCCTTACAACCCTTTGAAGTAGGTACTAATACTCCCATTTCACAGATGGGGAAAACAAGGCATGAGCAGTAACTTGACAGTTAGTGACAGTCAAGAGTGGAATGCAGGCCACCTAGCTCCAGAGCCTTTGATCTGCACCGTTAGACCTCCACTTCATACTCCCCATGACAGAAGCAATCGCTCAGGTCCCCCATGGCAGGAGAGGGACAGGAATGACTGGATACCAGCACTACAGGGACTGACAAGGTACAGCACCTTCTTCTCTGGACCCTTAGCTCCTAGGCATGGTTGGAGACCCACCCCAAGACTCAGCACTTAGCAGGCACTTACAGTGCTCCAGGCTTTCCTGGGCAGAGTACCTCGACCCGCTCCAGCCGTTCAGGGCAGACCGCCTTCCTGCCTCCACTCTCAGGGCCAGGAACCGAGGACCTGTGTGCCCGTTTCTCATTTCCCTTCCAGATCCATTGTCCACCTGCCTTGGCGGGGGTCTGAGCTCGGGAGACTGAGCCCTACAGAATCAGCCCCCCGGTGCCCTGGCCTTCTGGTTTCCAGAGGGCTCAGAGAGGTCGGGACCTACGCATGGAGAGGAGGACAGAAGCCCAGGCACTTGTCCCCTCTCTTCATCCTTGCCTTGATGCCGCCTTCCAGGAAGCAGCTGCGCCCACCTGACCTGGGGTTCCTGCTGGTGGGTGGTCCCTTCTCCCCGGGAAGTGGAAACAGTGTCTCACTGCTGCCTTGGCATTTCTCATCTGCAGTCGGAACCTGGTCCGCACCTCCACCAGGCATCCCTCAGGTGTCTGTTTCCTGTGGGAGCCTGACAATCATCACCACAGAGAAGACAGGTGTCCACAGTCACAGTTAGGAAAGGGCAGGTGGGTAGGGGCGCTCTCTCACAGCCGTGACAGCCAGTGGCAGGAGTGAGCTGAGCAAGAATAAATGATAACAAATAGTGATTGACTGAAGCAACAAGTAAGACTGGGGACCAGGGTTTTCCAGGGCGCACATGCCCAACACATAACCAGGTGTCAAAACAGGCATTTTAAAGACTCTGCAAACCAACAGCAAGTACCTCTGGGACTCTTTCTCCCATGTCCCCAGGGATTTCATCCCTCACTCTCCAAAAACCTGCTGCTGCTAGAAACTGGTCTTGACAACATCCTAAACTTTATTTCTCATCAATCCCATTCCACTCCCTTCCCACAGAGTCTTTTAAATCCCTTCTCCGCTGTCCAAGATTCAGGCTATAAAGATAATTAATTCTCCGGCTTCAAAGGCAGCTCCCTCAACCCACTGGCTCTTTCTCTCCACACAGCCACCGCTCATCAGCGTCCCTCCCCGTTCCCCATGACTACAAGAAGCCGCTTCCGTCCCCTCTGCTGTCTGGGGGCCTGGGAACCCAGCCAAGGATGCCATCCAAAAGGAAGGACAAGGCAAGGAATGTTTGAACTTGCTGCCTGCCGTCCGCAGCACCGAGCAGCCTCTGCTCTGTGGGCAGAAAAAGCCACAAGAAGCCCCATGCAGGAGAGGAGGAGGCTGGTCACCTCCATGACGATGACCTTAGATGGGACCCACTGCCGCTGGCAGAGCAGAGCCAGCCCCCCGGCCAGAGCCCCACCCAGGTGCTGCAAACCGCTTTGGGTTCGGCTCAGGCTGTGCTTTCCAACGACACGAAACCACGGCCAACACTTCAGGGAGCAGAGTTGGTGATGTTTAAAAGTCCGGGGTTTCTGACTTGTCTTTTATAAAACCAGAAGTTTTGCCAACAATAGGTCCCTAGCTTCGCAGGGTGACAGAGAAGTCGGAGCTGAGTCCAGGAAAATGTGGAGCCCAAGAAAGCAGGGAGTCTTGTCTGGTGTGGCACCCTTCTAAGTACCTCCCGGGGGCTGGTCCCTTTGATCCTCACCACACTGTGTGGCAGGTCCCGAGTCGGTCCCGGCACTACAGAAGAGGGCACTGAGGGACACACAGGAGGGATCACGCTCCGCTTGGATCTGAATTCCGGGGGAGGCAGTCCCAGAACACGTGGGAAATGATCATCTGAGGTGAAAGAGGGAACAGCAAGGACATCGTGTCCCCTGGACGGTCCCCAGAGGAGCCGCTCGCAGCACAAGAGATGGGACGCTCGGCTCACTGCCTCTCCGCAGCTGTTCCCCGGGAAGCCACCCGAGCAGGAAGAGCGCGGCCCTGCCCGGGGGCCCCCAGCTTAATGGCCAAAGACACCCCGTGGTCCTCCTGGTTTCGCTGTATCGAAGGCGGAGAATCACAGATGGTCTCCCCTCAAGCCCCACCGGCTGCGGCAGCCCAGAGAGCACAGGTTCAGGCTCGGCTGACCTACTTGGCCCTGCGTCACTCGGGAGCAGAGCTTTGTGCGGCCACAGCAGCAGCAGAGCCGAAGCTCTGAGCCCCAGAGTGCCGCCAATCGGCTCAAGCTGGCAGCTGAAGAGAAGTAGAAGCTGAAGGGAAGTCTGCAGAGGGAGAGGGAGACGCCAGCTCTGCGCTGGGGGAGCTGCCATGGGGGGGCAGGGCCAGCGGTGTGGAAGGTTCCAGAAACCAGGGCCAGCTGCAAATCCCAGCTCAACACCACCCCACTGCAGGATCCCCCAGTTCCAAGAGGGGCCTGACCAACAATCACAGAGCATTTTGACCACTCTGTGACCCAGCTGGCTAAAAGTTTTACCAGCAGCTGTGTGTCCAAGTGGTGGCCTTAAACATCCCCAGGCACTGATAAAGGTGTTCAAGAAGTTGCCAGAAACACCAAAATGCACTGGCCCTGGTTTCCCTGAACACTCGTCTAAATCCCACACTCCGACCCCCTCTCTTCGGACATGGCTAGGTAGGTCGTCCCTCTGTCTTGCCGACTGTCACATGGACACACTGGCAGCACTGTAGAAGTTACCCCTGATAAATAAGCTGGACATCATGGTTGGGTGAACATAGGTAAGAATCTTGTACTGTTCATTTCAAAAAAGCCAGAAGAAAGGTGAATGTCTCCACCTTAACAAACGATAGCAGTTCAAGAAGACAGGTATGTTTAACCTGATTTAAACACGGTATGATGTATGCATGTATTGAAACGTTACATGGTACCCTATTAATACATACATATATGTACAATTTTTATGTTTTAATGTATTGCTTTTAAAAATGTTTTAAGGAAAATTTTGAAATGCTTTGGACTGGTCACTCTGGTGCTTACTGCTTCTTTCTTTGGAATTCCAACCTGCACCATCTCAGAATCGTTCAGGGCATGTCCTCGCGGGAATTCCCACAGGAAGTGCTGCTTTGGGAGAAACTCCAGCTGTGAGTTGGGGAGATAAATCACCCCCTGATAAGCCTGTGTTTCCTCATCAATATGATGAAGCTGATCCAATTTTTATGTTTGTTCATAAAGTTATGCATTTATCCATCCACACTGCCTGACATCCACATATGGAATGTCCACTCTGTGCTGGGCATCGACCCAGATGCAAGAGTCAGACTGAGGAGACATTTGCCTTCCTGAAAGTTGGGGTATCAAACTATAGTCCCAGTTTTCTCATCTCTAAGACAGAGATAATACTTCGAAAGGTTATTTGAAGAACTAAATGTTTATTGTTTTTAATAAATAGAAAGTAGCAGTTACTTAACACTTGCAAGTGCTGTTCAGTATTTTAGACCAAAGGTTGGCAGAGTTTTCTCTGAGGATAGCAGAGTGACTATAGATGCTTTGTAACTTACCACAGGGTTATATCCTGATACACCCATCCTAAGTTCAAAGTGTCATAAGATTAAAAATGCATGAATACACTAGCCTACAGAACATCACGGCTTAGCAACACAGTACGCTGGTGAACATCTGGTGGGTCTCCATGAAGGTGTGGCTGACTGGGAGCTGCAGCTCTCTGTCATTGTCCAGCATCTCAGGAGTGTCAAACCACCTACTGCTAGCCCAGGAAGAAATCAAAATTTAAAAATGTATGGTTTCTACTGAATGCATGCCACATTCACATCATTGCAAAGTTAAAAAATCATAAGCAGGACCATCATAAGTTGGGGACTTTCTGCACCTTAGGGTTTGCAGGCAACAAAGTCTCTATAACAACTACCCAATTCTGTTTCCAAGCGTAAATGCTGCCAGGCACAATACAGAAACTAAAAGGAACAGCTGTGTCCAAAAATATTTGGTCTCAGTCCCTGGATCCATGAGCTGCACTTCATCAACTCCAGTCTTAGACCCGCACTGGTCGGGCAGAATTTTCTGTGATGATGAAAGTGTTCCATCTTCATTCTCCAATATGGTAGCCACTAGCACATGGAATGTGGCTACTGTGACCCAGAAATGGATTTTTTTCTTTGTGAAAGTTTAAGGAGCTACAGATGCTTAACAGGTACAGCTGGGAGTCCCAGCTCTATGCTTCCGAAGCCATGTTGTCATCTGATGAGGCCCTGCCCCTCTATCAGGTCCCCAAGTTCCAAGAGGGTCCTGACTATGACCACAGGATGACTTGACTCCCAACTGCTGTGCAGTGGAGCAAAAGTGATATGCATCCCTAGGAAGCCAGACCTTTTTGAATTTTGAATGAGTGTGGACAGCATGGACACAGTAGCCTAGAGGACGCAAAACACCTGTCACCACTAGACACTCAAGCAAATTCTACTGCTCTATTTATAGGGATGATGATGGCGATGATGGCAAGACTCAGGGCAAGAGCCATGCCTGGGGTCGACCCTCTCCGTGGCCAGCGAGGCAGAGGAACACCATGTAGAGATCAATGCCTACCAACGGAGACGAAGTGAGTAGAGAGGGACACCTCTCGTGGCGGCCCCAGGAGCCCTTGGAACTTCTCAGGAACAAGCCCCTCACTAACTTAATGAGGTCCTCCCCAGGAGGGGAAGGCCACCCTCATCAGATCAAACAGGCAACAAGTACGGGAACAGCTCCGCCTGGGCACCCCAGTGACACCAGAGATGGGCAGCTCCACGGAGAGCCCCCACTGACACTGCCTGCCCACCCCCAGGGGCGTAATGACCTCCCTCTCCTAATTAACAACAGCAAAGATGCATCAAAGGACACCTCTCTCCCTCCCCCCCCCTCTCTCTCTCTCTCTCTCTCTCTCTCTCTCTCTCTCTCTCTCTCTCTTCAAAAGGCAGTTTCAACTCTCCCTTGAGCCCACTATGTTTCTGGTTCTGTTCTAGGCTAAAAATAAGAGCTATCATTTGTTAGAAGTTTCTTACATAACAGACAGTGGATGTTGCAAAAATACTATTAACTATTCAAATAACAGCAGGTACTGAGTAAATGCTTTCTAGGTGCCAGGCACCGTGCCGAGTACCGAGTGTGTGGAGTTTGTGTGATGAGTCCTTACTCCTCATGGTGACCCTCTGAGGGAGGGGCTGTTGTTATCCACCTTGTAGAGATGAGAAAACTGTGACTTGGAGAGGTGAAGGACATTCTCACAGTTCAGAAGAGGTGGAACCTTGATTCAAACCAGGGTTTGTCAGACAGCAGCCCAGATGCCCAGTAATAAGTCTGGATTAATAAAGCTACAAGGGTGAAGAAGACAGATGTGGTCCTGTTCTTATGGAGAAGACAATGGAACAGGCCCCCCGGAGTCTAAGTGCACTAGTCGGTTTCCTGTTGCTATAATAAAATACCTGAGGCTGAGTGCTTTGTAAAGTAACGAGGTTTATTTGGCTCACTCATCTGATGTCCAGATAGCACCAGCATCCTGGTGAGAGGCCCCTAACTAACTGCATCACAACATGGAAGAGAAACAGAAAGGGAACCGGCCAGCCATGTGCAGAATAGCTGGGCGTGTGGGGTGGCTTCCAGCTGCTCTCACAAGAACTCATTAAGATCAGAGTCCATCCCTTCCAAGGACAGTGTCCCTCAATGACCTCATTACCCCCCACGAGGCCCCAGCTCTTAAAGATTTCACCACCTAACATCATCACGCTGGGGACCAGGCTTCCCACACAGGAACCTCTGGGGGATACACCACATCCAAAGCCTAGCACCAAGTCGGAAGCACAGTGCGCATGACGGGAAGGCGTGGGACCCAGGAGAAGCTTTCTAACCCGGGCTTTGCAGAGAGGAGTGATCCAAACAGAGGTTCCAGAAGAAGGGACTTCTGAGCTGAGACCCAATCACAGGTAGGTGCTCATCAACCAAACAGCACGCCAAAGAGGGCTCTAAGAGAAGGAAAGGGACATTCGGGGGCCCCTTCAAGGAACTCAAAGAAGGAGGATGGGGCTGGAAATGTAGGCAGCGGGCAGGGAGGAGGGCAGTACAGAAACCCAGTGGCGCTGCTGATATGAACAGGGATGGTAGGAAGAGGAAGCGGTGGAGGTGGGTCTGCTGGGCGCACGGAGTGGCAGGGCCGGAAGGTGGGGAGACCCACCAAACAGAAGCACCTAACTCTACAGGGTGGGAAGTGGGGGATGCAACTCAGTGAAGTCAAGTCTGAAGGGAGGAGCTTCAGAGTCCTGCCCAGGCAGGTGACAGTGGAAATCAGGAGACGGTCCTCAAAGAAAGAGAAGCGCAGAGTCTTGGTACGTGGCTGCGTCCGCTCTTCTGCAGCCAGGGGCTCTGTGAAGGCCTCCTGCTGGGGCATCGCCTCTCCCCTCCCCCAGTTCCTGGGCTCAGATGGGGCTGAATCCAACCTTGGCTCCGAGGATGATCCCGGGCGCCAGCCTGGACCCTGAGAGGCCTCCTCTCCTCGTGACTGGTTCAGACGGCCTAACGCTGCGGTTGGAAGGCATCCTCCACACTCGGGTTGAAATTCAGCTGCCATTGTTAGGGTAGCGAGAAGAGGGAGCGTGAGGAGCTGATTAGGCTGTGAGGGCACCATTGTCCTTTATGGACCAAGGCCACTATCATGGGAGGGGGACAGTGGCAGTGGCCGTGGGTGCCTGGTTCTGCTGCATTTCCCAGTCTCAAGTGCAGCCTTCCTCCCCATGTCACACCCTCCACCATGCTAGGACGCAGCAGGAAGGCTGTTGCCGGATGCAGGCATCAGGCTCCTGGACTTCCCAGGCTTCACGACTGTAAGAAACAGATTCCTATTCTTTACCCAGTCTCAAGCATTTTGTCACAGCAGCAGAAAATAGACTAAGATATAATGCAAAATCCTAGAAAAGACCATGAGAATGATATTCAAAACTTTGGGGCTATCAGCAAAGAAACACCCCCATTCCATTGATGGAACTAAGACAGAGGCTAAGCTTGGGATTACCAGAGAAGCACATCCCCGAGATTCAAGCAACATAAAGGACAGCAGAGTCGTGACATGGAGAGAGTCAGATTGCCGAGTGCCTTGATCTCACGTTCCCCAAAGGTGCCGAACCCCATGACTGCCAATTACGTGAGCCAAAAATTTGTTTCTTTTACTCAAACAGGTTTGAGTTGGGCTTTCTCTCATTTGCCACCAAAATGTTGAGACTCTAGAAGTCCCTAAAGTCGAGTGACTAAAGCAAAGAGGAGAGTCAGTGAGTGAAAAAGAAAATGAGTCAACAGAAGTAGAAAGAGAATCCTATTAGGGGGTCCCAGAAATCAAAGAGAGGAAGTTGTAAGAAGGAGCCGACCCGGACAGTGTCCAAGAGTGCCGCAGGAGGGTGAAGACATAAAGGGCTCCGGAATTTAGCTAGGACCTTGGGCCACTGTCCTTGTTTGGGGTGTCTCAGAAGTAGATGCTAAGACGGATTGAGGGGCAAGCAGTTGTTGGATAGCTGATTCCAGAGAACCCATTCCCTGGTCTGTGGGGAATAGGGAAGAAAGACAGGAGAGGGAAGGGAGAGTCAAGGGGTCATACCAAGCACACGACCCCTTGGGGAAGGTGGGCTTGCATCCTGCCCTGGGAAACGGCATCCAACACTTGGAGGTACTGATCCGCCAACCCCACGGGTCAGGGGTCAAGGCGGCTCCAGAGGGCGTTCCAGGCCCCGCCTTCCAGGCACACGCCCCCACCCACGCTCCCCAGCCTAACAGGCTTATGGGCGGAATGAACCAATGGGCAGCCAGTCTTGCAGCCGCCGTCACAGGTACCACCAGTTGGAAGTCGGGCCAGAATGCAATGAAATGGAAGGTTGGGGGGGCCATGGAGGGAGCACCCCCCAGGTCTACAGCATGCTCCTGCATTTCTCTGCACCTAATCTGCATCTGCAAGACGGAGGAGATCACAGCCAGGAAGAGGAATCCTTGTCAATTCTTAGCCCGGCACCCGGGAGTCAGTGCTAATAAACACGTGTTAATATTCCCGCTTCGGGTGGCCTGTGGGGGTGGGGGGCGATTTCTATAGAAGGTTATGGAAAGCAGACTCCGTGAGAAAGTGACAGTCAAGCGTTCAGACTGCTAATTTGAGGCAGCGCCAAACCCAGGAGGCTCCGGAGGGATAAATGATAATCGCTAATATTCTATTTCAACAGCAAGCAAGCCTGTGTCTATTTGTGTGCCAAAGTCCTCGATTTAGCAAGAAGGCTTTCCTGCGAGGCGCTGCCTTTCCTCCCATGCCTTTGTAGAACACCCAAGTCACTCCCACCGCTGGAAGCAAAGCAGCAACAGAACCTGCACCCGCTTCCTTTGCTCGTACCCCAGAGTCGCAGCCCTGACAGTTCAGAAGATCAAATGCGGAAGGAGGAGGAGAGTCAGAAATGACCCCTTGTGCGTTTCTCAAGATCGGAGTTGACTCTGGAGATGGGTCGGGGCTGCCTCTACAGCCAAAGCAAAACGGAAAGTGCAGGATCGGGATGGTGAATCACTATGATACCTGCGACAGCGTTGGGACAGCACACTGGGGTTTCCTTCATCCTTGATGTGATTCCTTCATCCTTGACGTAATCCACAGGGTTAAGTGGTGTATCTGAGTGAGGCAGTTTATTCTGTAACTATTCTAACAAACACCTACATGGTAGCACTATAATGAGCCAGGAACTCTTTATCCATTTTACCAACAATAATTCATTTACTCTTCCCAACGACCAAGTGAGGGAGGGACTATTATTATCCGCATTTTACCAATGAACAAACAGAGGCACAGAGACGTTAGGTAACTTGCCCAAGGTACACACAGCAGAAGTAGCAAAACCAGGATCTGAAGGAAGATAGACACCATCCAGCTCTGAACCATCTCTCTACCACCTGGAAGGTAATGGGTGGACTAGAGCTCCCCCAGAACTGGGCTCCAGGTCAGGCTATTTCTACAGATATTGGTAAGGAGGCCTTTCCAACAATAAAGTGAATGAAGAAGAGGCAGAGGAGGAGGAAAAAGAAAGCCAACAATTAGCCAACAGCTGACATTTATTGGGCATTCCCAAACACCAGTGCTGTGCTAAGCAATAATAATAATGCAAAACATTACCTCTACTACTGCTGCTACTACTGCTACCAGACTTCAGAGCAATGCTAGGCGGTAGCTCCCTTTGATCACCATATTTTAGATGAAGAAACTGAAGCTTAGAACCTGTGTGAGGTTTTCCAGCTAGAAAGCAGGAGAGGTGGTGTTTGAAGCCAGCCCTCCACGACGAAATTTAACATCCGTGATCCCCAAAGGTGAAGAATCATGAGTTTAAGGAGCGTAGGGCCACACCTCAGCTTCATTGTCTACAGCACCCTGATGCTGGGCAGAGGAGGGAATGTGTTCCAGTTGATTTCAGGGAGCCCGAGGGCGGGGAGGCAGAGCTTTGCCAAAAATCTCCAGGACTCTTGCTGGAGAGTTTCAGCCTTCCAGAGACCCAGGGAGGCAGATGCAGGGTGCGGGAGGAGGTGTGAAGGGGTGAGAGGCTGGGCCGCCGCGTAGCACTGTGCGCTTGGGGCTCACGCTTGTGTTTTGCTGGTGTGTTTTCTAATCTCCTCTCTCCTGGGACACCTGAGGCTTTGGGTGGGTGCTCAACTTTCTCAAAAATAAAAACTAAAGAAACAAAACAGCGCTTCCTTCCCTTTTCTTGACTCTTCTAGGGCTTACAATATTTAGAGGCCACACACTGACTTGCTTATTACTCAGTTCTATTTAGAATAGAAATTGCAAAACCCCAGTGCTTGAACAGGTATATCCTAAAACTCTCTTCTCTTCATTAACTTCAGCTTGATTCATAGTGGAAACCATTTACATTGCCTACTGGACCTGTGTTTAACAGCATTGTCTAACTGCATAAGCAACTCATGAACACATTCTCCTTTTAGGTATTAATTTTTTCTACACAATCAAAAATGCATGTTTTTTTGTTTTTGTTTTTGTTTTTTTCCTTTATGGCTTCTGGGTTTCCCTTACTCAGGTTAGAGGAATATGCTCCTCAAGTTTCCTCTAAGGTTCTTTATTATTTTTACTTTACAGTCTTTACTCTGTCTATAATTTACTCCATCTGTAATTTAGTTTTGTATGAGTTAGGAATCAAACCCAATGTCCTTCAACGTGGCCACCCAATTATGCTAGAACCATTTATTAAATAAACCACTCTTTTCCCACTGATCCAAAATGTCACCTTTTAATACATGAAGCTCCCGTGTTTCCCACAGCCCTTCAGAGCTCTCTGGGGCTCTAGCCTCTTATGCCACAGCTGGAAGAATTTCAGCAATTATTTGAAATGTGTTTCATGGCTTAACAATAGGTATTTTATCTTTTAAAAGACATTTCTAAGAGGCACTTTCAGGCACTGTTGGTGGGTGCATAATTGGCACAACCTTTTGGAAAGCAATTTAGCAATATCTATTACAGTTGAAAATGTTCATATCCCTCACCCTAAGAAAATTCCACTTCTAAGAATTATTCCATAGAAATCTTCACTGAAGTACCCAAGAACATTCATGGGACGCATTACCTGTTGTAAGAAAAAACTGGAGATAACTCAAATGCTTGTCAATAATGAATTGATCAATAACAACATTAGTAATCATCAAATTATGGAATACCATGAAGACTTAAAAAAAAGGTGGATCTAAATAAGATATGAATTCGAGAAAAAGTCCAACAGGGTTTTTAGAAGTTAGAAGGATGAAAAAAAAAAAATGTACAGACAAGGTATTTCATTCTTTTTTAAAAAATATTTTTAGTTGCAGATGGACACACAATACCTTTATTTCATTTGTGTGTCTGTATGTGTTGGCTGAGGATCGAACCCAGAGCCTCAGGCGTGCGAGGCAAGCACTCTACCACTGAGCCACAACTTCACTCCTCAGTCTTGTTTATTAGTAATTTATTGTTACATTCTGTGAATAAAATATTTCACAGAATAATGTACCTACATTTTAAGTCTCCAGGCAGAGATTTTTCAATCTAGATTACACTTATGTATCATTTCATTCTTCTGTAATAAGTTCTTCTCTGGTGATAAAAATGCACAAAGAGGAATACAGGCAGCAGCTTATGAATCAAGCAGATTCCCATCTGACGAATGAGAAGTCATTGGACAAGTCGTCAGTGTGGACACGAAGCTCAACTTCAAAGGAAATGCCTTTCAGCCCTGAGGTGGGACCAGGCGCAGAGGCCACCACAACCCAGGACATGTCCTGTCTGCCTTCAGCAGGAAGCAAATCCACCAGCCCAGCCCCAGGAGCTCGGCCTTGGTCATCCCAAACCCACTGGGCTCCGCTCCCTCAGAAGTTCCCGATCATCCATGCGCAGTTCAGAGCAGAACTGACCAAAGGAAAGAAGGAATAACACGTCCCAGGTCTTGCCCGTGGCTGGAGAAGCAAATGCATCACCATCCCCTGGCCCTGCTGAGAGCCATCAGCAGCCACCCAGGGCAGGCCAGCTGACAGGCCCCAGCTGGTGCTGCTTCTTGCCCAGCATTAGACAGCCAGAGGCCTGCACCTCTTCTCTCCATGTGCTTTTGTATGATACAGAAAAAGGCATTCATCACGGACGACCTTAACCGTCAGAGGGCAACTCCCCAGCTCACCCCTCCACCCGCCTCCATGAACACATATCCCCAGACACGGAGCATCCGGCTGGAGACGGGGCAAGTGGGGACCCAGAGCCACTGAAGAACCTGCCCGGGGTCAGAAAGGAAGGCTGGAAATCGCACATACGGCACGAAGGGACGCCATTACGGTTCAGCAAAGAGCAAGCTGTTGGAAATTAAGCCCCAAGCTCTACCAGCTGACATCTCATGATAATCACCACATTCACACCAACGACCAGCAGTCATGAAGTGCTCTCTCCTTTATCCTGTGGGTGGCGTTATTCTAAGCTCCGTATACCGGCTCACTTCACCTTGACGATAACCTTAAGAAATGGGCATTTTATTCCCATCTTAAAGATGGGGAGACCGAGGCCTGGGGCAATGAAGAAACCCACGGAGCATCTTGCAGCAGGCAGGGCGGCTGAGCTGAACCGAGGTGTTCTGCCTCTAGTGCCCACACTGTGCAGCTGGCTCAGAATGTGGGTGCTCATGCCTGCGGCTCCGGAGGGGCTTCTTCCTCCTTTTACTTCCCCACCCAAATGGACTCCCAATGGAGCTTGCAAGCTCACTCGCTCCAGATAAATTAACTAGCGGAGTCTTGATATAAGATGCTTCCCCGGGTACTGAATAAGACAGGAAGTGCACAGCCAATTGCCCTTTCTGAAGCAGAGTCTTTGTGCAAGCATTGCTGAGACTTCTATCATATGAAACTAATACAGCTCCCCTGGTCCCAAAACCAGCCCAGAGGGTCTTCCCTGACACCACCCATGTCCTACCAAGTCTTCTGCATTCCTTTGGTCCTTCTATAGCAATCATCACACTTAATGTCTGATTTCTCTCGTGGACTCTATACTCCTTGAAGACAGACGCTGCAAGCTTTATTCATCGCTATAACCCTACTGACGTAACTCCAGCACCTAATGCTCAATAAATATGCTAAATGAATGAATAAGTGAACGCAGGCACTATTGCATTCCACTTCCTGCTATTAACCCCCTTTCCTGCCATGAAGATCTTCACTCAACTACCCACAAATTCCTTGAGACTCCAAGAAGAAGATCAAACAAATCTCAAAAGCTCTAATCGGTGAATGAAAACAACAGCTAAATTAAATGTAATTTCTACCAGGATGAGGAGCTCTTAACAGACAATTCTCAATTAATTCAAAGAGCCCCTGGGTGTGATGCTCAGTCTTTCTCTCCAGCTGCAGTGGAGGTGGGGGGTGTCCCTGCCAACTGCAGAGCCGATGTCCCAGCTCAAGTGGGCAACTGCTAGGGCTGGCAGGGGGTGGGGGGCAGGGAGCAGACTCTAGGGCAGGACAGCCTCTCTCGCCCAAGGCAGCCAGATCAGATATGAACATTTGCAAGAGAAGCTGAAAAATGTCTATGGTCTTTAAATGTCAGCAACGAAATCAATATTGGAAAATAAAATTCTGGTAGATAGCTGGTTAGCTTTCTCTAGAGTCAATCATGGTGAGCAAAATGGCTCAGAGGACCAGAGCGGCGGCAGGACAGGGACATTCACTGACTGTGTGTCTTCTAGAAAGTTGCTCAGACTCTCTGTGCCCCAGTAAACCAGAGAGGGTCATGGAGCCTCACAGGGTTGGTGTGGTGATTAAATGCGATGATGGATGCAGAATATTCAGCACAGTGCCCTGCATATGGGAAATGGTGAATAAATGTCCTCTCGGCACGTGCTGGCCGGAGGCCAACTCTCTACAGCCTCACCCAATGGCACCGTGCTTCTCAACCCACAGCACTCACTCCTAAACCTGCCAACTCGGGCGACATCAGATCCAAACGCTCCCATAGCTCCTGAGCCAGCTTCCCTTCGTCATCCAGATTCATGTGCAGAGCATTTCCATGGCAATAACCTGTTCCACAAAAGGTACAGTAAATATTTACTATTTTTTCACACATTTCAGATTATTTGGGTCTAACAATCTCACGGGCACACTCCACTGCTTCAGAAAATGACAATGGAGAAGTCAAGCCTCTGGGAACAAAACGGATACGCCTTCAGCCACAGGGACATGGGCAAGCCCAGGACAACCAGGAGCTGCCTGCAGCCACAGATAAAGAGATCGCAGGAAGCTAGGCTCACAAGGGTGTCCCCCCCCCCCCCGGAGCTGATGAACCCCCTCTGCGTGCACACTGCAAAGATTCTAGTCCCTCATCTCTCTTCTTGCTCTCCTGCCACCCTGTCTCAGCCCCCAGTTTCTACACACACACACACACACACACACACACACACACACACACACACACACGAGCCTGATCATCCGCAGAGCTCCTTGGTGCCTGCTCAGAGAGGAGGAGGCGCTCCTGGAAGTTAGAGGAGGAGGGCCTCCGCTGCCAGGGTTTTGAAATGTCAGCTGAGCCAGAGTAGGGACTGTGATTCAATCTGTGACTCACTCGCATCCCTGTGCCGCAGACCCCAGCTCTGCAAGGAGCGCAGAACATGCCTTGTTCATTCACTCCCTCATTCAGACACAAAACCTGTCTTTGTGCCTAGCCCAAGAAAAAAATTTTTTTAGATTTTAAAAATTTTTTAAAAATAAAATAAAGCCACCTCATTCAGGCCCCCAACTGGAGGTCCAGCCACGTGTTCGTCGTCCCTGAAGAGACAGAGAAGAAGAAAATGCAATCCTGCACTCAAGTTTCTCACAGTTCAACAGAAAGGAAGGGAAACAGGCCACCATCAATCAAAACCATGAGTGCTGTCAGGGAGATGCGTCCAAGGAAACCGAAGGAAGCAAAGCCTCTGTTGAGACGGGTACATCGGAGGATAAGAGTAAAAAATGTCTATAGGACAGAAGAATTCATAAACAAAAAGGCAAGATGCAGGGACAGATCAAAGGGATTGGTTTTTAGGGTATGTCACAGACTCCTATTCAGAGGATTGAAGAGTTCCTGTCAGTCAATAAGAAAGAAACAGCCCACGAGAAATACAAAGTAACTTGCAACAAGAATTCCCAGAGAAAGAGATGCAAATAGCCAACAAGTCCATGAAGAAGTGTCCAACCTTCTGAATATCTGGAAAAAGCAAGATACGATATATTTTTTACCTATTAGATTAGCAAACAATGGTGGATTGGCCACCATGGCATTGAACGAGTGAAGTGCATCCCCAGGGACGTGGGGAAGGGGCACCCTCCTCTCATACCTCCCTACACGGTCACTCAGAACCCTCTGCAGAACTGAGCCAATCAGAGCTGAGCTGCAGAGGATTGTTTATTGATCAAACACCCTTCCCTGTGGCTTTTCTGGGATATTGGGGTGACCGCAACTAGGCCGACTGGTCTGGGAGCAGGAGCTGGAGACAAGGGAAGAATGGGATTTGCTACCCAGGCACAAGGGCGCTCCCTGATGCTGGTCACTCCTGCTTTCCTCACCAGAGGCAAACCAAGGATGCTCAGCCTCCGCTGTCCTCACAGACGGCAAGGGAGGCTTATACGTGCTTCTTCACTTTGGAGAACAGAGAGAAAACAGATCGAGAGATGAAAGGCCAAGCGCAGAGCTAGGAGATGCTTTTGTGAAAGTGAAACTGTCCCCCAAGCCAAGGCAAGCCTGAAAGAAGGAGCCACCAGTTCCAGGGTGTCCACAGACACTAGGAAGTCCCTTCTGTTCTGCCAGGTAATGGGGAAAAAAAAAAGACAAAAACCTGCCCGTGTGGTTGACTTTGTGCCAGACATAGCGCCAAGACCTGCTGTCCCTCTGCCACTGCACAAGGGACTCAGAGAGGTCACTGGACTTGTTGGAGGTTACACAGCTTGTCAGCAGCAGCACTGGGACTTGAACCTGAAGCCCCTGCCCTTGCATATATTGCTGGCCTTTAGCTGTCCTGCGGCTAGGGAGTTGGCCCTCAAGGACGGCCCGCCCACCAGTGGGCGGGGACTAGAAGCAGGCTCATCCCGCAAAGGAAAGAACCAGAGCACCCATGCAGGCGGGTCGGACATCTCCTAAGGGGTGGGGGGTGATGCTGTGACGTCCAGGGACACACAGAGTCTGGGACCTGGGCTACTTCCGGCCTTGGTGTGGGTATTCACACTCTCCCCCACATCTGTTTCCCCTGGAGAAATCAACAGAAAGAAACAACAACAGTTTCAGATCGGGGGCCCAGGCTGCTGTTGGCAGAAGCAGTGAGGAAGTGGGCACCTGGGGAGGCCACATCCGCCCCCCAGTGAGGCTCCTGGGCACTGTGGGTGGTGGTAACACCAAGGAGAGCGCAGGAGGCTGGTCCCTGAACCCAGATGAGGAAGGAGGGAGAGGTCCCAGCTCCCATCCCAAGCTGCAACCCGGTGCAGTGCAGTCAGCTGAACCCACGGAGCACGGCACTCCTGGTTCTCAACAGGCCTGTGAGTCCTCAGGCCGTGCACTCCAACTGTCTAGCCTCAGTTTCCTCATCTGTGAAATGGGGGTGAAAATAGAATCTTCCTAAGGAGTAGGGTTAGGACTAAGGGCACACAGAGAAATACTACCACTCAACCAACTTGAGCTGTCTGGCTTTTTGCCCATGGCAGCATCCCAGTGCCACTACACTGGGGCTAGGAATATAGCCCAGAACTGCAAATAAATAAAACTGGAAACTGAGAGCTCATCTACTTAGTTCATGACTGTATCTTCAGCACCTGGGACGGTCTGCTATACACCGCAGGCACTGAACAAGCATTGATTGAATCAGTAAACAGCAGGTGCTCAAAAGTATTTGTTGAAAAAAAAAAATAAAGGAAAGATAAGAAGGAATGAAAAGAGGGAGGAAAGGAGGAAAGAAATTGGACCCCAGGAAGATTCCCAGTCCATGGGAAGCAGCAGAGGTTGACCAGTTAGCCAATCTGCCTCCCAGCAAGCTGTCTGAGGATACTGACTGCTCTGTCCCTGATCATAGGCCTAAGTACTACTAATGAATAGGTGGCCAGGCTCCCCTTTGGACCAGTCCTTGAGCCGATCTCCATTCCCTTTCTTGTCTAAGGAGGCCCCACAGGACAGTCCTTTCTTTTTCTTCTGAATTTCAATTTCACTCTCTTCTCTCAGCGTTCAACTGCAGACTCCACAAGAGTGTAAAAATTCCAGTGTCCATCTGTGGACTCACAAAGTGCAAACTCTGGGCCAAGTGCTTAAGACTGAATCACTGTCACTACAACAGTTGGCTGAGATGATCACTCCTTGGAAAAATGTGTGTTGTCAGTAAAAAACCCACAGACATGCCGGCCCAGGCATGGATCTAATGACACCCTGTACCAGTGACAGGAGTTTGCAAGGACCTCTCACAGAAGACCTGCGGTGGTTGAGAACATGCTTTGGCAGTAAGGTGAATCCAGTTAACAGTCATTTATTTTACACTTTCAATAATTAGAAGAGCAGATTCTGAGTAGACCTAAAACAAAGAATTGATCAATGTTTGAGGTGACAGGCTGATTATGCTGATTTGATCACTGCATACTGTATATATGTCTTGAAATATGACTCAGGACTCCATGAATATGTACAATCACTGTGTCAGTTTTAAAAATAAAGAATATGTGCTTTGGGGCCCAATGTTCTGGACTCAAATTCTGGTTCCTTGAGGAAGTTAGTTCACCTGTGCTCATGCCTCAGTTTCCCGAGGTGGAAGAGGAGGATAATAACACCTTCCTCACTAGGTTACTATGAGAATTAAATGAAATCATACACAAAAATTGTTCTAAGTGGTGGAGACTCTCACTGACAAGCAGCAGAAACCCACTCTAACCAATTTAAGCAAGAGAAGCATTTAATCTTTGAGACGCAAGAATCCAACCAGGAGGTAAAATGGCGTGGAGAAAAATGTAAACCACAGCACACAGATGGTCCCGCAGAGGAGACGCTGGCACCATGCTAGGGACAGACGAGGCAGCCTGCACCCCAGAACCAGTGCGTATTCAACATTCACCTAGGACGAGTACTGCTGGGGGTCTTGCCTCAGTTGACATGTCCACATATCTGCCACCTCCCTCTCCAGAATCATCACACGTCTACTGATCTCAATCTCAGCCACTAATACAAACTCCAGCAGGGATGCCCCGACTGGCAGGTCCCAGGGCACAGGTTTGCCATCTAGCTGCCAAGGAAGCTGAGAAAGTGGATTGAGCAGTCACGGGTTTATAACATGGAGAATTCCCGAACATGAAAAGGGGTTCAGGGTGTGTGGTGACCAGAAGGCATAACAAACATCCCCTTATTAGGTCTTGGCAGAGTACTTGGCAAATACATGCTCAGGAGGTCATGCCATCCCTCCATGTGACATGTGGCTCAGGCACAGGTGGTGCCTATGCCCCAACTATTCCTCTTCATCTCTCTGAGCTACTGTTAGCTTTCCAGAGGGTTGGATTGGACTCCCCCCTTCCTCCTCTGACTCTGAGTCCTAACTCTATCCTCTAAATGTCTTTGGAGATTCCACTAGAAACCCAGAGCCAGAAATGAAGATCAGGACTCCTTTTGGCCCAGGTGGAGAAAGCAACCAATCAGAATGCTCTTCCTGGAAGGTTACTTCACCCTATTCTCTTGTTTGGTGAATCAGGAAACTGAATCTAAAGAGAGAAAAGGTTGACAGCAAAATCCTGAAAAAATCAAAACCAGGATAAAACAGAACAAAAAGAAAAGGAAACTAGTATCCAGGTCCTCCACAGCAAACCAGGGTCCGCAGCAAGATGCCCTCCGCAGGCCTGGGCAGACGGCCGCTCCAAAGGAACCGTCTAGAACAAAGAGGATGCTGTCTCAAGAAGAGCACTCGTGGACTTGATGGAGAGAGGCGGCAGAGTGTGAGCAGCAGGGCACTAAGTGCTTTGTCAGGATACTCTAGCTTCTTGCCACTCGAGGGTGATCCATGGATTGCCAGCCGCAGCAGCATCTGGGAGCTGTTAGCAATGCAGAATTTCAGGCCCTCCCAGATCCATGAATCAGAATCTGCCTCTTGACTAGATCCACAGGTGATTCATCTGTATATTAACATTTGACAAACAGTACCCTAGTCACTTCTGGTAAAGAGAGGAATTCAGAAAGAAAACAGCCTGCTGGGAAGCAGTATTTACCTGGATCTATTGTGTCTGGAACTGTGTTAGTTAGAAATTTTACATATTTGTTATTCTCTTACCAATCCTACGACTCTTTGAAGTAGACTTTCAGGGTCCCATTTTACAGATGAGGAAACTGAGGTTTAGGAGATGCAACTTACCCTTTGCCATTATGTCCACCTGGAGGCCTGGCATTACCCTTCAGGTGGCCTCTTAGGTCAGCTCTTAAGTATAGAGGTGCCATTGCATCAAGTCCCTCTGTAATATTGTCCAGGCAGAATTAGCCAGCCATGGTATTCTCTGATATTCAGAGGTGCCTTAGGAAACTCACCCCTTGACAAGGGACAGCCCCGTGAACATAAGGTGAATAGAGAAGGTGGCTTAGAATCCACTCTGCCATGGATCCACTGCACAATAGCAGATATGTTATAAACCCCTCAGAGCCCGTTTCCTACCTGAGAAAGGAAGAAATAAACCCTCAGTTTCATAGTTGCTGCGAGAGAAAATGCAAGAATGAATGTCAGACATGTGAAGTTGTGCAGCAGACAGGAAGTGGGCTTTTATTGCTGGGAGCTGCTGACCCTCCTCCAGTGGCGTGCCAAGGGCGTGCATCTCTTCCCCGATCCATATTCCCTGATGTCACATCCAATTGACTCTCGTGAGCACATTTACAGCAGGGACGTTGACCATCGGCAAGCACTGCAGACCAGAGCTGGGTTTGCTTTTAACAACTGCTAAACAATTAATCAGCACACCCCGCTCCCTCCCTTTCCATGAATTCATACGAGGTCCCAGCATGAAGATTCTGCAGTTCCTGGTCTGTGACTTTCAGGAAGCCAAAAGGTCACTGAGCATCTCCACCCACCCCAAAGAAAGCCCATCATTTTAACCAATGCTCATTGAACACCGCGCACACGCCGCCGCCCAGACCTCCAGGAGCACGGCAGGTGCCCTGCCACCTGTCATCCATCACATCAGAAGAGGGTTTCCACAGATGTGATAGATGAGGGAAGGAGATTAATGAATCCCAAGGTGACAGGGAAAGACCATGCCTGTCATTTCCAGATCATCCCCCTTCAGTGGGAGATCACCTCCTGACAACAGAGTAACCTTCTCCGTGGCTCACCCACACGTAGCAGGAACTGAGTGAAACAAAGAAAGACCCAGACTTTTAGGTTCTTATTGCCAGAATTACTGGGATGCTTCTGGGGTGCCCGGCAGTCAAAAGGCTCAGAACTTTGGTCACTGAATGAGGTGCCACCACCCCATGCTCCTCCAGCCCACTCTGCCCCACGGCCTCTCTCTGTCCTTCAGAGTCTCCTCTTTGTCCTCCTGGTCTTGTCATTGTCTTCAGTGGTCTCCTTTCTGCCCTCAGATCCTTCTTTTGTGGCTCATCAATATCCCCCCCTCTTGCTCCCTCAGTTTCCTCCCTGTCTGTCCCTCGTTCTCTCCTCTCTGGCTTCTCAGCCGGAAATAGCAGGAAGTGAGGATAAAGGCAAATCAGAACTTCCTTAAAATGATGCTATGAAACAAGTCAATTCACATTCAATTTAGCAGACTGGCTTCTAGCAGGTTGACCTAAATCCGCCCTGCAAATCGGAGCCCCGGGAGAATTTCTGAGCAGGTGATGGAGGCAAAGTACTCCAATCAGGTCCATCAAGACCTGTCTCTGTCCCCCGAACACGGCACCCTTTGTGTGGCTCTTCCTTCAGACATCCAGCGACAGATGGCAGCAGAAGGGGGACCTGGCTGGAGTAAGGCGTGCTCTCCGGGGCCCACCTGCATGCCTTCGTCCTGCCAGGAGGAAATGTTGGCAACACAGGGAACCATTTGAGAGCATCGTCTCCACGCACGGAGTTAGACTCGGCGGCCACACAGACCCTGGCTTTCCCGGAGCAGAGCGGCCAGAAGGCCCTAACATTTGACTTGGATGACTCAAGCATTTGTCATTTCAACTCCCCCTCAGCAGGATGAATAAAAAAAAAAAAAAAGAAAAGAAAAGAAAAACTAAAGATTTAACTTAAAAAGTTTAACAAGTTAATTCTCTAAATTTAAAATGTTTCAGAAAGAAACACAACCTACATAAGGATAATTTTAAGCTATATTAAAGCTCGAAGATGACATCATGAAATTCTAATTATATAAATTTTGAGGCAATGGAGTCAAGCAGCCTTTCCGGATGCAGTTATAAATTTTTCACGCTATGCTGATACTATGTTGGTATCCCATCTTGTGGACGTACTCAAAGTCCCTCGCGAAGGTTATCTGGAGAAGCGAAAATGAAGGCCCCCTCCTGAGACCTTAGGCAATGTTGGAGTTCTTGTTTCAATGTTGGCTCTGAATCCTTCTCCTAGGATAAGATTATTCCCAAGAGCATAAACCAAGATGAGACTTGAGACCAGACCAAATCTATCATGAACTTATAAAGTCCACTCAGAACCAAGCTCTTACCTCCATCATGAAGTAACAGCCGTGACCGAGGGCAAGCTTAGGGACACAGTTCCTTTCCTATGTGATCTCTTTCTCTCCCATATTGTCATGAGATTAAAAACAACAACAACAACAAAATCAGGCCAGGCGTGGTGGCACACGCCTGTAATCTCAGCCACTGGGGAGGCTGAGGAAGGAGGATCATGAGTTCAAGGCCAGCCTCAGCAAAAGCAAGGTGCTGAGCAACTCAGTGAGACCATGTCTCTAAATAAAATACAAAATAGGGCTGAGGATGTGGCTCAGTGGTCAAGTGCCCCTGAGTTCAATCCCTGGTACTAAAAAAAATTTTTTTTTTAATCAGTTCATTAATGAGATCCTAGAACAGTGCCAGACACATAGTAAAACCACACTAATTGTCAGGTTAGATGATCTTCATGATGAGGATGAGGCCCAACATGCAAAAGACGGTAAGAATGAGGCGGGGAGACGCTCTGTGCCCCTGGATGCCTTCTGTGTTCATGCTGCTGCTAAGTCATGCGAGCAAGGGGCAGGGTGGAAAAAATTCAGAGCATTCAGTCATTTTTCCTATAAAGCACATCGTCTGTTTTTGAGATGACTTCTGCAGCTCGGAAAGCTTTCCATTTATTACGGTGCACAGCCTATAGATAGGCCCTGAATAAACAATGGCATGTGTAACATATTTAAATAAAGCACATTCACCCCTGTTTAGCCTGTCCACAATGCCCTAGGGCACGGGACATCCTTTTCTCATTTTAGCTAAGAGCCCTGAATCTTCAGAGAAGTTGGCTGGTAGATGGAGGAGCAAGGGACTTGAGGGGACAGCCCTGTGGACGTCTCTGTCCAGGGCGTTACCTCTCCAGCTTCTGCAGTTCCTCTGTCCCTGCCTTTATCTCTGCGCTCCCATTTCCAGGACTCCCTTGGATGCCCCAGGTGGGCTGGGGAGAAGGAGGTGGGACAGGCAGTGAGCGGCCCACAAGAAATGATGCTTGTGAATAATTTATTTTTCTCCTTTCCTGAAATGAGAGTGCAGCTCAGAAACAGGCAGCAACTGAACCAGGGGAGCCAGTAAAGATGGCTTCAACTCTGGGATCCATGCCTGGTTTCCAAAAAAAGAGTCCGAGGCTGGGCTTCTGGATATTTTCAAAAAGAGCCCAGTGAATTAGGCACTCCTAGGAAGGCAGCAGAAATGTCAACTTCGAAGGGGCCTCTGGGGGCATGCTTAGAAAAATCATCATCATCATTATCACCATCAACGCTACAAGTCCCTGGGTAATGGGCTTGAGGATCCTCGGTAGGAAGGCAGGCACCAGAGGCTCCAAGGAGCTCAGGAGCTGGTTGAAGAACGCAAAATCAGGACAGAAGATAAAAATGGAGTTTGGACCTAGTTGCTATCTGCATTCTTCCCAGAACCGCTCAACCTGTAATGCTGCAAGCTCCAGAGTCAACCTGGCACACACCACTGGCAAGAACCTAACTCTACACAATGCCCAAGTATTTTTTTCCTGAAATGCTTTGCACCGATCCCCTATCCCTCTGGTATGCTCTGATGGCATTTAGGATCCGGCACCAAGGGTGACATTTTTGTAAATGAAATCACTTGCCATCAGATGCCTGGATTGCGGGTCCCCGGTCCCTGTCCAACCTTCCCACGTGGCCTTTTGTAGTAGAGGCTACAGTACTCTTGCCTGGCTTCCTGCCAAGCATGCAGAGGAGGAGCTGGTGGGCAGAGAGGTGGCAGCTAGAGACCAAAAGGATTATTTTTCCATTATGTCATCCACTAGTTAGGGCTGCTCTCGAAGAAAGTCATTGATTTGGGTTGGTATGTTTTGTAACCAGCCTGCTTACCTAATTCCCTGATGAGTCCCAATAACTTTTCAATTGATTCCTTGAAAGTTTCTAAAGTAAATAATAACAGAACCTGTGAGGAACGTTCATTTGACATTCTCTTCTATGATATGTAATTACTACTTATATCTGTTTGTTTTCTTGGTTCATTGACGAGAACGTCCCCAATAATGACAACAGAGTTAAAAGCAATCATCCTTCATTTATTCTTAATGTTAATGGAATGCCACAAGCGTTGCAAAATGAAGTCTATTTTTTTTTTTTTTTTTTTTGACGAGTGGTTGGCGGTGGTGAGTCTTTATCATGCTGAGAAAGCATCCTTTATTTTGACTTCTTTCTCTGTTTTCACCAAGAGTGAATACGGAAATTTTAACAAATGTGGTTTTGGCATCTATAAAGATGATCACATTTTTTTCCTTTGGCATATTGATGAGAGCTATTAATAGACTTCCTAATAATAGGCCATAATGTATTTCTAGGATGAACCTTGATCATGATGCATTGTTATTTTAATATCCTGGAGGATTCAATTTGCCAAGGTATTATTTAGGACTTTTTTCTCTGTGTTTAAAGGTGAGATTAGACTATGGCTCTGTGTGTGTGTGCGTTTATCTCTATATATTATAGAATATATGTATTATATATTTTATAAATGTATTTACACATATAACATGTATATGTATATCTATATAGTTTCACCTTTGTTGGATTTTTATGTCTGCATATCACTTGGTGAGAGGAAAGAACTGAAACAGTTTTCTTCTTTCATATGGCTAAAGAATTTTTTTTTTTTTTTTTTAACCAAAAGGATCACTTGTCCTGCAGGATTTGATGATGGATTTGAAAGCTTTCATCATCTCCTTCTCTGCTATTTGTTTAGACCAGGGCCCAGTAAACCACAGCATCTGGGCATCGTGCCTGTTTTTATGAATAAAGTTTTATTGGAACTCAGCAAAGCCCACTTCATTCCCAATGGCCCCCATCTCTGTGTTCACGCTACAGCTGTGGAGTTGAGGAGTTGCTACCAGAAGCGCCACAAATCGAGACTATTCACTACCTGCCCTGAAAGAAAAAGTTTGCTCACCCCTAAATCTAGACAAGCTCTTTTTTATGGTAAACAATTCTGGAGCTTTGGTTTTCTTGGACTTTGAAATTTAAGATGAAGCACTGAATAGCAATAGCGACCATCTGAGTCCTGCAAGGTGAACAGTCCTGGGTCACTTTATGTCACTGAATCCCCATCACCATTTTACAGTGAAGAGATGAAGGCTGAGAGAGAGCAAATGATTTGCCCAAGGTCAGAAGGACATAGTAGAAATATGACAAGGTAAATCCGGGAGTACCTGTACGGACGCCAATGTAGTACATGTCTCATTGACTTATAACTACTTAATATGTATTCAGATGTACCTACATGTCCTTTCACATTCCTAACTTGATTTTTTTATTTTACACATATATATTCATTTTATATGCATATATGTGAATAGTTAGTAGATCTATTTTATTGGCTTTTTATTTGTTGTGCTTATTCTTATAGTTACCAACACAATGCTTTTTATATATTCTACTGCTATATTGCATCCTAAAATAAAATACTTATATTCTAATGCCATATTCTAAATTATATATTCTTACTTCTCCTTAACTTAAGCTTCTCCTGTGAGGCTGTTTTTCTCCTCACCTCTCAAGTGAAATGCTGAACTAATTTGTGATCTTCTCAATGGTTTTTAAAACATTTAAGATTGAATTTGAGATATCGAGTTGATGGCATCTCATAAATCAAGATCCGCAGTTTGTCATCATGAGCTATGCTAAATCACCTAAATGAATTTGGGTCTTTTGTTTAAACTCAACCCCAGAAGAAAACTGTAGATTAAGATACTAGCAGATTTACATCCAGTTATAAAAAATAATACGGAGCAATTTCATGGGTCCTTTACCAAGTTTATCCCAACACTAGCTCCTTGCAAAACAGCACAGTGCCCCAGCCGGATACTGATGTTGAAATGGCTAAAACAGACTATTCCACAAGGACCTTCCAAGTGCCCTTTTGCGACCTCACCACTTAACCTCCAACCCCATCCCTCCTCATTCTTTTTCTTTTCTTTTCTTTTTGTTTTAATTGGTACTGGGGATTGAACCCAGGCTACATCCCCAGGCCTTTTTATTTTTTTATTTTGAGACAGGATCTCACCAAGTTGTTTAGAGCCTTGCCAACTTGCTGAGGCTGACCTTGAACTTAGGATCCTCACGCCTCAGCCTCCCCAGTCACTGTCTCTCCTCACTCTGGGCAGTCATTAATCTGTTCTTCATTTCTGTGACTTTCAAGGATGTCCATTCAGGATATATAATTCAGGGACTGGTGTTTTTCATTCAACATAATTCTCTGGAGGTTTATCCGGGTTTTTAAGTATATCAATAGTTCGTTTCTTTTTATTGTTGCATAGTACTCCATGGTATGTACACACATGGCTCGTTTTGCCATTTACCTATTGAAGGATATTGGTTTCCAGTTTGGGGATGTTATGACTAAATCTGATATAAACATTCACATAGAGGTATCTGTATGAGCATAATTTTTCATTTTCTGCAATGGTTACTCAAGAGTGAAATTGCTAGGTCATATGACAGTTGAATGTTTTGTTTTCTAAAAATCTGCCAGGGGCTGGGATTGTGGCTCAGGGATAGAACAGTTGGCTGGCATGTGTGAGGCAATCAGTTCGATCCTCAGCATCACATAGAAATAAATTAATTAAATAAATGTACTGTGTCCATCTACAACTAAAAAAAAAAAACCAGAAGCTTCCCATTTTTCAGAGAGGTGGTCCCACTTTATGTTCTCACCAGCAATACAGGAGCAGTCTAGCTACTCCTCATCCTAGTTTGATATTTTATTTTGCCAAAGGTGTGAAGTGATATCTCACTCTGCTTTTTTAAAAAAGTATTTTCATTTTCAGCATACTATAGTGACACAGCTACATCAATGTACATAGCAGCTCAATTCACAATAGCTGAACTATGGAGCCAACCTAGATGCCCTTCAACAGATGCATGGATAAAGAAAATGTGGTGTTTAGACACAATGGAATATTATTCAGCCATAAAAAAGAATGAAATTATGGCATTTGCTAGTAAATGGATGGAACTGGAGACTATCATGCTAAGTGAAATAAGCCAATCCCAAAAAACAAAGGCCAAATGTTTTCTCTGAGATGTGGATGCTAACACACAATAAGTGGGGGAGGAGGAAAGAATAGAAGTTCATTGGATTAGACAAAGGGGACTGAAGGGAAGGGAGTGAGATTGGGAATAGGAAAGGCAGTAGAGTGAATCGTACATGACTTTCCTATGTTCTTATATGAATTCATAACCAGTGTAACTCCACATCATGTACAAGAATGGGAAGCGAATACATCACGTATGTAAGGTATGTCAAAATACACTCTACTGTCATGTATATCTAAAGAGATCAAAAGAAGAAGAAGCAGGGAGAGGAAAGGAAGTCTAGGAAAGCAGAAGAAGAATAATTAAGGGAGAAAAGAGAAAATGGAAGAACTGCTGAAACAGTAATGAGCACTTTTCTGTCCTTGGTCTTTTGTTCTCCCAGATTAGGTGATTAACAAAGATTGCATATTCTGGGTTTTTTCATTTATTTTTAAATTCACACCGAAAAAAATATTATGGGGTACCATGTGATGTTTCAGTACATGTCTACATTTTATGTTCAAATCAGGGTAAACATTTATCATTTCTTTGTGGTAAAAATAGTCAAAGTCCTTTGCTTTATAAAATGTACGGTCCACTATTGTTACCTATGCTTACTGTGCTTCTGATTTGTATTTCCCTAACAGCTAATGACTTAAATAGCTTTTTATGTGAGCATTTGTCATCCAGGTCCCCCCTTTGCTGAGACACCCATGCATGTATTCTGCCTATTTTCTAATTGAATTGTTTGTTTCTTACAGTTGAATTTTGAGAGTTCTTTATATAGTCTAGATAATAGTCCTTTGTTAGAGATGGGATTTGCAAAGAGTTGTTCCCAGTCTGCAGTCTGTCTTTTCAAACTCTCGATGTCTTCTGTAGACCAATAGTGTTCAATCGTGATGGGGTCCAGCTTATTAATTTCTCCTTTTAAGTGTTGTGCCTTTGGTGTTAAGAACTCTGCCTAAACATAGATCACAAAGATTTTCTCCTATGTTTTCTTCTCATAGTTTTATAGTTTTGTGTTCTATATTTGTTCATGATCTAGTTTGAGTTAATTTTTGTGTAAAGTGTGAAACAGACTGAGGTTCATTATTTTGCCAATAAATGTCCGATTGCTCTAGTAGCAGTTGCTGAAAATTCATTTCCTCCGCTGAACTGCTTCTGAGCCTTTGCCAAGAATCAATTGGACTTACTTGTACAGGTCTATTTCTGGGCTCTCTCTTCTGTTCTATTGATCCACCAATATCACAGTCTTCATTACTGTTGCTATATAATAAAATTGATTCCTCCTTCTTTATCCTTTTTCAAAACTGTTCTAGTTATTTTAGTTCCTTTGCCTTTTCATGTAAATTATGGAATAATCTTGTTTATATCTACAAAATAATTTTGTTTGCATCATGATAGGAAATACATTCAACCTGTACTTAGGTTTGGGGAAAGATGACAACATTACAATGTTGAGTCTTTTGACTCACGAAACCAGTATGTCTCTATACTTATTTAGGACTTCTTTGATTTCTGTCATTGGAACTTGGTGGTTTTCAATAAATAAATCCTCTAAATGTTTTGTTAGATTTACAACCTAGTATTTCTTTTTTTCAATCAATTATAAATGGTGTATTTTCAATTTCAGTCTCCCTATGTTCTCAGCTAGTATGAAGAAATACAATTGATTTTTGTTTGTTTATCCTGTATCCTGCAACCTTGTCGAATCCATTTATTATTGTAAGAAGGTTTGATTTGGGTTTGGGTTAGTGGGGCACTTTTTTTTGTAGATTCCTTCAGATTTTCATAGATAATCATATTGTCTACTTTACTTCTTCTTTTTGTTATTTTCATGACTCTTATTTCCTTTTCTTGCCTTATTGCAATGGTGAGAACTGGCTAGAACATAAAACACTATGGTGGATATGTCCCAGGGACATTAAGAAATGTGTTTTATTTTTAAGTCCTTCAGTTTTACAATCATTGCTTGTTATTAACTTCTAGTATTATTTCACTGTGACCAGAGACAGTTGACAGCATATTTTCTGATTGAGTCTTCCAAGTAAGAGATGATAAATTATGTAAAATTTCCACTACAACCTACTTCATTAAAGCAAGCTGGAATTTTAACCTTGAATAGTTAGGAACCTATTTTTTACCACATATGTAGCCTTTCATTCACAAATAATTTTTGATATCTCTTAATTTACTGTGAGACTTACAGTAATTAGTTGGACTCAATACTATTCTTCATCAAACTGTTTATCATAGTTCCTCTATACCATTACTTCTCCATTCTTAAATTCTTTTTTTTTTTTTCCATTCTTAAATTCTTAAATTTGTATCTTCTCTTGATCAGAGTACTTCAAAATAACTTTTTCATTGGTGGTAGACTCCAGAGCGTGGCTCTATCTGAAGTCTGTTTTTCTGTTGCCATCACATGTAAACAACAATCTGAGAATCCAATATGCAGACTGGGAGATTGACAAAAGATGAGTTGTACAGATTCCCCTTGATCCTGCTCTCTGGCCACTCTTCTCAAGTCGAGGGTGGAGGGTAGAATCGCGTGCACAGCCCAAGCTTCAAGCACACACTCATCCACTCCAACTCTCCTGTCCTGCCACAGACTCCTCGCTCACCTCCACGATCTGGATCTCTAATTGCAGATGCATTCACGACGTGCTTCCTCTGCTGTGCTTTTACGCACCTTACCCAGGAAGCCACGCTCAAGCTTCAACTCTCCACCACTTCCCTACACAAGCCGATGCACAAGTAAAACCGCCTCCCTCACCTTCCTGACTTTTCTGATTGAATAAAGGAACAATGAAGAGTTGTGAGAGGGCTCTGCTCATTTCAAAAAGTCATTCTTCTGCAGAAGAGTGTGACTTCCCACTTGCTGAAACTTGGATCTGCCAGTCTCAGAATGTGATGGTGAAAGAGAAAAAAAGGATCTTCCCATTGCTTCCAGTTGGTCTTTGTTTCTGGAAGTGAAGGTTGAACCAATCCAGCTCCAATTCAGCTCCAGCTGGATTGATTGTTAATGGAGTTAATGGAGATTTCACTGAATTCCAACAGTTATCTGACTGTCTATCTTCACTGTTCTTGATAGTGTTTCTCCTATCTATGTTTTCACAGGTATTTGAGGTTAAAGTTGGAATTGCTGTATTAGAGAATACCTAAATCTGTTTTCAGCCTTCTGCCGAGGTAAAGTCATTGCTTGGAAGTGCAGAGCTTGCAAAGTTCGTGGTGGCTGCACACCCTGTCCAGAATGAACCAGTGTGCTCCTGCTATGCTAGATACAGAAGAGACTCCTGCCAGGTCATTGTCCTGCAACAAATCTCCTTGAACAGTGATTCTCAAACTTTAGATTATAAGTCCATCACCTGAGGAGCTCGTTAAAAATCTATCAGGCTCCATTCCAAAGTCTTAGATGGGGTCCAACATCTGCATTTTTAACAAACAGCAGGTGAAGCACACAGCTGGTCCAAGAAGAGCCCTTGGGGAATTGCAGCATAACCTCTAAAACCATCAGACATAACTTTCCAGCCATCCCATCTGACAGTTCCTCAAAGTCACAAATGGAAAGAAGTAAATACGATTCTGCACCTACTACAATTTCTGAAGTGGAGTTGCCTGGTGTAGCAATACTGAATAAAAGGATACCTTCTCAAAATTTCTCTTTGCTAGTTAAAGAGACTCCAGAAAATGCCCTTTGACCAAGAAATAGAACTTATGGGAATATTACAGTCGGATTCCTACACATCTAAATGAATGCATTTATCATGTCATTCTAAATGACATTGTCAGTAATGGCCCTACGTTGGAAATAACCTAAACTCCATCACTAGAGGACTGGTTTAATAAATTGTGAATTATCTGTACAACGGAATACTTTGAAGCTTTTACTTTTAAGTATAAGGAAGCTCTCTTTGTATTGGTGCACAAAGGTCTCCACGATGTGGGGGAATACGGAGAAGGGAGGGAAACATTAAAATATCTAAATATTGGTACCATGTGAGCCAATCCAAGAGGGTGCCCCACAAATGAGGGGAGAGAAAACGCCACTCACTTAATTATACTGTTGTCTATGAACAAAATATTAGCAGGAAAAAAACAAGGTGGAACATAGAGGTTATGGCAAGCCACCTTCATGTGGAAACAAAGCGTACAGAAGAAAATCCTGAAAGGCTTGCCGAGGAATGGGTGGGCAGCAGGTGGACCAAGGACAGAACCAAGAGACTTTAGAACTCAGTTCTTCCCTTCCTGTACTTTTTGGACCATATGAATGTATTGCAAATAAAACGTTGCATTTTAAGAATGGTCTGGGTTTTTTGTTTTAATTTAGAATTCCTGAGGTGGAGGAAGGATACGTATGCCCAGCACTGGCGTAACTGAATTTTAACTTCAGGCTCCTTTTGGATCTCTGTGGGCTGATTGTTCTCGAAGCCTGACCATTACTAAGCGATGTGTGGCAGTGTTGAAGGAAAGGTGAGTCTGCTTTGTCCTCACAGGTAAGTGGCCATCTTCAAAAGGCTGGCTCATCAGGCTTTACAGAAAGCACAAATTCCCTCCCCACGTGGCTCTCCAGCCTGGATGCTGATTACAGTCACCTGGGGAGCCTTTAATAAGCGTGGCTGCTCTCATCCCACCCCTGGATATTCTGCTTTAATTAGTCTGGTGCCAGGCCAGGGCACTGGGACTTCTTAAAGCTCCCTGGGTCCCTGTAACGGGAGCCCTAGTGTCAGCCTCCTCATCTGGCAGGGCAGAGGTGAGATTCTGAATCTGAACACAAAACCATGTTCTCCAGGTGACTGTTGAGCCAGGTTTGTGGCCAGTGGATGCAGCTGTCCTGGCTGCTCAAGGCAAATCCTTCCTCTCCCCAGCCCCCACTCCAAGACCCAAGAGAAGAAAAGTCAACTTTTTTCCAAAAGGAAGAACTCAGTCTCGAAGGGAAGGCAACTCTGAGGATCACCCTCCGACCGCCTCAATTCTTCCTCCTCTCCACCCATAACCCCAACATCCTCAGTTGGAAACCAAGCTGGTAAGAACCATCGTTCCATTGCCACACCCATGACCACCGCCCCGGCACCAAGCAGACCGAGAGGGACGAGGCACACACAGAACCACTGATGGCACCTCACTCGGAAGGGAGAAGGGTCGCATGTGCAAGAATGCCATCCACCGAAAATATTTCACGGAGTCGATTAGTGTGACAGAGAAGCCCACCTACTGGAACTAAAGCACGAGGAATCAAAAGGCAAAAGGTATTTTCCTGCTAAAATTACCATGAAGATAATAATTACCCCTCGAGAGAGGCATTTCTAATGCCATGAGATTTCTCTGAAGGCACACCCTGACCCTTTTTATCCAAACAATCCAAGGTTGGAGCTCTTCTTGGGGCCGGATTATGTCGGAGGAAGCCCCAGGAAGTAAATAAGGGGAAATGAAAGCTTTTAATGTCCTAAAAACTAGAGAAATACTTTCTTCCCTAATGCCTAAAAATCAACATGGCTCTTAAAAATGTCAGACACTGTGAAGGCAGAGGGTCCCCAGGGAGAGACCAAGGCAGAACCCCTTTCACTCAAGGGCTATAAACCACCCAATCTTATTTTTCTACATGTGGCCTAATTATAAGAAGTAAGCCTAGATGACAACGGACAGAATCAAGGGAAAAGATTTCCAAAGAAGAAAATCCTGCATTGTTCAAAAGGAAAGTTCCTTAAGAAGAAAGGCAGATGGGTAGATGGACAGACAGATGAATGGAGATCAGATATCAGTTCACAACTCTCAGGACTGTAAAACCCACACTATGATGCCAGAACCAAAGGTATTCCTGTACGAAAGGCTAACTCTTCTGCTCTAAAAAGCTGTTTCCCCAATGGTACATGCTCCTTCACCTCATTGCCCTCAAAAATATCCAAATCATGAAACTGAGTTATATCGATGAAAATACTTTGGACATCAATTTACAGAATACTCAACTATATGTAAATTAAGTAAAAGGGGCTTGTCAATAAATGTCATCTGTCAAAATATAACCTGGAGAAAAGAGATTGCTGGGGGTGTATGAGTGACTCAAGGATGTCTAGGTCAGTGTCACTAGAATTCTAGGCATCCACTCATAATTACAAGAGAGCTGCCTTAGCTCCGACCATTACATCCTCAACTAACAATCTCCAAGGCAAGAAGAAGAGGTTGAGATGAAAGAGAGAGTTCTCTTCTCTTACATGGACCAAACTGGATCCCATAGCACCTCTAGACCAATCACTGAAAAGGGAAATGGAATTACGATGGATTCCTCATACACTAGCCCCTGGGTACATTGCCTCCAAACAAAACAAAGAACAAAGAGGGAGATGGCTGTTGCATGGGCAAGTAACCACATCTGCTACAGCTCGTGTTCCCATTTCTAAATCCCCATACACCTACCAGACCCCCTTCAAACAGAATTGTACCCTATTATTATGGTTTGTATATGGGATGTCCCCTGAAACAGGTGTGAGACAAGGCAAGGATGCTAAGAGGTGAAAGGATTAGTTACAAGAGCTGTAACCTAACCAATGGATTAATCCACAATGTGGATTAAGTGGGTGGTAATGTAGACAGGTGGGGTGTGGCTGGAAGAAGTACGTCACTGGGAACATGCCTTTGGGGTTTGTATTCTGTCCCTGGTGAACAGAGCTCTCTCTGCTTCCTGGCTGAGTACACTTTCCTCTGCAATGCCCTTCCGCCATGATGCTCCGCCTCACCTCGAGCCCAGAGAATGGAGTTGGCCTCTCATGGGTTGAACCTCAGAAAACACGAGCCAAAATAAACTTCTCCTCCTCTAACTTGTTCTTGTCAGCACTTTTAGTTATGGGGACATAGAGTTGACTAAAACTCTACCTAATAAGTCCCATAATATGTCCTCAAGAAACATTCCAATAACCCCAATTGCTCACCCAACTCGTAACTAACTCAAGCAAAGAAAGAAGTGTTTCTTAAGGAAACAAAGTTATCTCATAAGCCAGGGTCAGAAAAGGCAGTGTGACTTGGACGTAGGACCATCAGGAACCAAGACGGCCACCCCCTCCTTCTCCCTGGTCCACGTGACTTCCCAGCTTGCTTTCCTTCGACTGCACAGGTCAGACAGAACTTCTGCTTCTTGGTGTACGTCACATGTTCCTCAAACAGCACGTCCTTCCAGTCCGGAGTTCATGTAGACTAGCTGGAAAAGCCAAGTCCAAGTCCTGGAGAGACAATGAGGTGGAGTCAAACCTGGTCCAGTCATGGATGGGCAGGAATGTCAGGTTCCACCGTTGGAACTCAGATGCCAGGGAACATCCCTTGGGGCCTGTCTGCCCAAAAGTAAGGAATGCTTCAAAATTACCTTAAAGAGGTCTATGCAAGCTCTCCTTGCAGGAACTTCACACATCTTCATGGACATCAACTTCCAAAATGGTACAAGTCAGAAGTTTGGGAAATAAAAGGCAGCGGCCATCCCAAAACCACCACCTTGCCTTGCCTCTCAGTAGTGCAGAGCCCAGCTGGAGAGGAGGGAGACCCCTATGATGACTCCAAGCTCCGTATCTTGACAGGCGGCGATCCTCTCTCTTCCCTCCTCCCCACCCAGCCTCAGTTGGCTCCTGCCCAGGGTCCTGCTCACACCCGCACACCCAGCTGACTACACTCATCCTAGCATTCAGAGCTCCTCTCTGGGCTCCTCTTTGCCAAAATGCTTTCCCACACAGGGGTCCCCATCTTCCAGATCACTGCACGCACATGTCTACCTCTGAAGTGAGCTCAGTCTATTTAAAACTCCTGGAACCGTCTGCCATCTGTCTCGTCTGGAGGCCTCGTGGTCTCCCACGAGGAGAATATAGCTGAATTTGGAACCACAGAAATTGAAGTCTGGTCCCACCATGCACCCTGGAACCTGGGGCAAGCCTGGTTTCCAGCCTGAAGTCGACAGAGAAAAAGACTTCCCTTTGATCAACATTCCTGGGGCTCTTGGGAGCATCCGTGGAGACAGCAGATCAAAGGGCTGGATGGTACAGTCTTTGAGGGCATCTTCACTGACCCCTAGTCACAGCTGGGCACTCTTTAGCAATTAATAGCTTCCTTTGCTTCTCTGACCAGATAGGCTCGGTGCTCAGAGAGACCAGCCAATGCTAGACTGCATCTACCTCCCAGCACTGGTGCTTGAAAATGGTTGCCATGGAGATGGGCGATGCCGCCTGGGTTTTGAGTAATGCTAAGCAAGTCATCAACCTCTGTGTGCTTCCAATTCCACATCGATAGTAGTGTCACAGTAACAGTACTGACCAGATGACAGTGCTGGGAGAATTAAAGGGACTCCGGCTAACTGATAAGAGCAATCACATTAAGTGGTCTATGGGCTGGGTACTGAGTTTCACATGTCATGATTCACACCAGCCCCGTGAGTCTTATAGTAAGTACTAAACCTTAGTAAACGGAGACCTAACAACAGTGAGAGTGAGGGAAGAAATCTAGAAAGACAGACCCTGAGAACTGGATTTAACTTCTTCCCCAGAATCTGCAGGCAAGTCATTGAAATGCTCTTCAAACGAGCAGCTCTAAAAATTCAGGTAAGAATTCAGGTAGAAAACAAAAACAAAAACAAAAAAAGTAACTCACCTTGAGCACCTGCTCATCCATGCAAAGTATGGCTGTCTCAGGGCATTAGAAAGATTGGACCCTCCAACACCCCGCTCCGTGGCTGACATCTTTCCTCCAGGCGTTAACTTCCCCCCCGCCCAGTGAAAACTTCCCACATCCAAAAAAACCAGCTGTCCGGGAGACAGCTGTCTTTCCATGTAAGCAGAGTTATTAGGAGGTTGATAATCACATGAATCTCTATAAATCCCATTTGGACCACAGCAGATGGTAAACAGAAGCATTCTATGTGCAAAATGTGGCAGAAGATTTTTAGGGGGCTCGGCGGGCAGGGGGGTCTCATGTCACAGCACACTCTTCCCACCACCTCCACGGTCCTCTCCTTCTCACTGCCTCCCTACTGAGTGATCTCAAGACCCCCAATGCCCTCCCCTATTTTACAGACCAGTCAGCCTATCCTCTCTTTGCAACCCAGGCACCAGAAGAAAGGGAATTTTACTTTCTCCCTGAGGTTTTTTAATCAAATTATCAAAGTACTTCTCTGGACCAAAAGAGAGGTCCCTTCCAAAAAGAAACCGTCACAATTCACTTTTTACCCGAGATGTTCAATAAATATCAATCTGTCCTGACACGACGCCTGAGTTCCATTCATCGGAGGATCCCCATGACAGAGCTTCCACCCAACACTGCCCGAGCTCTTGCTCAACACACGTCTCCTGAAGCAACGCTGCGATCCTTTCATTTCTACACGCTTCGGCAATATTGCCAAAGTCCTCATTGCCAGCCTGAGGCCCACTTGTCCCCTCACCTGAGCCTACACAAGCTCTTGGGGAAACCTCATCACCCTCCGTGACTCCAACTGCCTTGGGCAGGCAGCCAGGTTCTGAGCCGCTGTCCCGATCCATGCCCTAGGCCACCAGTCTGGAGAGCCCCCGGCCACCCAGACATCAACCAGGCACCAAAGAGGGGAGTCAGCTTTCCCCAGAACGTGCTCCTCCTCCCCAGGGCCTGTCTGTCAAGGGCACCCCCACCCCACATAGTACCCAAGCCAGACATGGAAGCCACCCCGATATCCTCATTCTCCGTCTCCCTCCTCCCCAGCCAGACCAGACCCACCATCAGGTTCTCCAGCAACGCTCCCCAGACATCCCCCAGTCTCCCCTTCCCCACTCCCGCTCAGGCGCCCTCAGTCCTGCCTGAATCCCTACAACCGCCTCCGGACCACGTTCCTCCCTCCAGCCTTGCCCCCCTGAAATTCATTTTCCACCGCTGCCAGAGTGGTGTCTGAAAGGCAAATCTAATCACGTAATGCTTTGAAAAAGAGAAGACTTTGTTCAGAATCAAATCTGCGCTCTTTAATGGGACACATGAGCTCTTTCTGATCAGCTTCCTGCCTTCCTTCTGTCTGGTCTCATTCCTAACCACGTCCCCCACCCTGCAAACATACAGACACAGACATTCTGCTCCAGCCAGGACAGACCGACCTTGTTTTATTTTTTCCCCCTTTTCCTCTTTTCTTTTTTTGTAATGCTGAGGATTGAACCCCAGGCCTCGCAGGTACCAAGGAAGCACCCTACCACTGAGCTCCATCACCAGCTTTTTTTACTGTATCTATTTATTTAACCATTTATTTACTTAAATAAGTAAATATTTATTTATTTAGACAGAGTCTTGCTAACTTTCCCAGGCTAGCCTCACATCTGCAATCCTCCTGCCTCAGCCTCCAGAGAAACTAGGATTGCCAGTGCGCCCCTGCACCCAGCCCTTGGCGCCTTGGCACAGGCCTTACCTAATGAGTTCCACCAGGGTCCTCCCCCTGACCCGACCTGTTAAATAGTTTTACCCAGGTCTAGAATGAAGCTCTGTGGAGTTCACTCATTCCATGAGCAGATAATGTTCAACTGGGTGGGTCTAAGGAGACTTGGTGGGGTTTTCATTCTCATTGTTCACTGCCAGGTAAAAACTGTACGAATTTATGGTCTACGACATATTTTGACATGTGCGTACACTGCGGGATGGTTAGATCAAGCTATTTACATATGCATCACCTCACACACTTATTTTGGGGAGGTGGGATGAGACCACTTAAAATCCACTCTCCTAACAATTTGCAGATATACAGTGTGTTATCAACTGTACACACCGTAATATATGCAGAATCTTTGAATTTTAAAACAAGATCTAGAGATAGCTTGGTTGATTTGAAAGTAACTAAACAAAGATTAGAACATTGGAGGGTCGAGTTTGGGTCTCAAAATATTAATTGCATTTGTCACTAAAGGAAACGGAAATGGGCAAACGAGGAAAACAGAAATACGGAAGTTCGATTGCATGGTGATCGCTGGGTCAAGCATTTTGATTTCCCACCCCAAGTTGTAGCAGAGCAAAACCCATCTTCCACTCTTGAAGTCAGACGTGGCCACATGATTTGCTATGGCCAAAGGTGTGTCTAGCTGTGACAGGTGCTTCCAGGAAGAGTTTCAAGGGACAGGACGCTTCCCAAGGTCCGTTTCCTCCCTCAGAGGTTATGGAAGCTGCTTTAAGCTGGCATGCTTCTGCAGCTGGACCATGACAACCACCCCTCCCCTGCACCTTACCAAACAATGTTGTTCATGACCAGGTCTAGAAATAATGTCTGGAAGCACAGAGATATCAACATTAGGAGACACTCTGTATTCTTAGAGCTGCCCAGTCATACCACCTAGCAAGCAGTCCTTGGGTAAGTGAAGACTGGGCATTCCCCAGGGGTATGCTGGGAAAGGAATTCAAGTGTGCGACGGCACAGTGGTGTTCACTTAGCCTCATTTTAATAACAACACCAAATATCCTTTCCCTCTCTTGATCCATATAATTCAAGGAGTGTTAATTCCATCCTGAACTCCAAAAGTGGGCGAAGCTGGCCAATCAGAGCACTGCTTTCTCACTGGCCTCAGCAGCCAATTCAGAGCCACTGAGATTATGAGAAAGAGGGACGTACCCTTCCCTGCATGGACTTGGACCTAGAGGAAATGCAAGTAAAGTTTCCACAGTCATCTTCCCATGATGGCAGGAGAGTCTTCTATTGAGAATGGAGCTAGTTCAGAAGAAGTAGGGATGGAATGGGAGAAATCATGTCCTGGTAACATAATGAACCCCTGGATCAGACTGTACCTGAAGGTAACTACCTCGGACTTTTCAGTTACATGAAGCAATGACTTCCCTTCCAAATTAAGCCAGTTTGAGCTTTCTAGCTCCAAGATTCCTGCCTCATATAAACAGTGGTTGAATAAATGAATGTTAAGTTTTCCTTCTGAGCCTAAGATTTTAAGATTCAAATGTCAGCTTTAGCTAGCTACCTTTTGCATTTAAAAGTGTAGGTAGCTAGGAGGGGGAGAAATACAATTCTAAAGAACAGGCAGGTCCTATTAACATCAATCAAGTTTGCCAAAATCCAAACTGTGCCTGTCAACACTGGCTACCTAAAATAAACGACCACCCTCTGGATATTAGCCAGTGAACGTGGCTCAGGTAGACATTAGCTACCATTCCACCTGTGCAGCCAGGACGGCCAAACAAACCACATCTTCCGTTCCCTCAGTAAAGCACAACGCTGGGTTCTGGGGGCAGGAGCTTCAGGGGCTAATGCCCTGGAGGAAGGGTACTTTGTTATTCTTCTTCTTGAAAATGTGTGGTCAAAGCAACAGTATCACTTTAAGGAGGTGCAACTGGAGTTTCTGCAGGAATTTTGCTGTCATGACCACCATGGTATATATGTCCCTCCATGTTGTCTTTTCCAAAGTGAATCAGCCCCTTTACAAGCTCTGGGCCCATGAAGATTTCAATAAGCAGTTCTGCCAAATAAAGATTGCAAGTATTCTTTTTTAAAATTCGAATAGAGTATATACATAAGGGGCGACCGTGCTAGCTTGCCAATATCTTTTATGTGGTCCACTTTTAAAAAATTGTTTTGTTTTGTTTTGTACATAAAATTCCTGACCCCTCATGAAAAAGGAGCAGAACTGACAGTCCTGGACTCAGACTCCAACAGGGCAGGGATGACTTTGGGGTGCGCCCTTGAACAAGACACCCACTCTTCAGCTCAACACCACCTCTGTTCAAGCCCACTCACGTCACTCATTTAGGTCTCCTGCCTGGCTCCTGCAGGATTTGAATTTGCCACTCTTGTACACGGACATATTTACCAGTGGATAAACATGAAGATGTTGTTTTTATCAGCCAGTGTCTCTTTGAACATCAGTTTCGATGTTTTCGCTATCTTGCAATGGTTTTCCACGCCAAACCAAACATTTCATGTCAGCCGTTAATCAGGAACTCTCCCTCCTCGGGGACTTAGCTAGTGCTGTTTCCCCGGCCTGCCCTGCTCTCTCGCTAAGTCTGAGCCTGCAAGAGTCAACTCCAGGTGCCTTCTTCTAGTGAGACCCACCTGGACACCCACCCAAGAATCACGCTCCAGAATTCTTGGTTCATTTCCTGGCAGCCTCACAATACAAGGGCACATCACGTCTTAGCCCTGTTTCTGCCTTGGCATTATAGTTTTATACAAACCAGGCTATCTCCTCAAAACATCAAGGATAAGGCCAAGTCCCCAGCACCCTAATAGTAACTTACACACCAGGTGCCAACATTTCACCTACCTCTTCCTGTTTAAACCCCACCACTTCTATATGGTAGATCCTATTAATACCTTCGTTTAGTGGGGTGTGGTAGCACACGCCTGTAATCCCAGCAGCTGGGGAGGCTGAGGCAGAAGGATCACAGGTTCAAGGCCAGGTGCAGCAACTTAGTGAGGCCCTCAGCAACCTAGCAAGACCCAGTCTCTAAATAAAATATAAAAAGGGCTGGGGAGGTGGCTCAGTGATGAAGCCCCTCTGTGTTCATCCCTAGTACCCCCCCCACAAAAAAAAACTCCATTTATGAGGTGAGAAAACTGAGACCTAGAAAGAGACAAAGTCCAGAGTGGTTTGTTTGTTTGTTTGTTTGTTTGTTTGTTTAAATCACTGTGCTTCCTGGGTACACTTGGGTACATGGCTTCCATTACCCTGTGCTTAGGAGGCACAGAATCTCGGATGCAGGAGAACACTTCTACTAAGGAGCTTCCGTCAATTACTGCAGGACTCTAGAAGAACCGGTCTCCCCCTCCTCTGTCCCCCTTCCTGGGCTCCACGCTGAGCCCAGCGGCCAGCAAGGGGCTGCCTCTCCCACTCCTTTCCCAGGGAGTCTGCAGAGAACGCCACTCTGCACCCACACAACCAGCTGACAGAGAGCTAGGGAAACTTCCCTCGTCACATGAGCCTTCACAGCGACCCCACTTCCCTCTGAAATTACATTAAATCATTCCATTAGTGTCAAAAAAGGAAGACACATGATACTTTTATGAATTTCCTTTTTTAAAGAAAGTTATCTTCAGAACTGTTCTCGGGCTGACTGCTTCCAGCAAGGTGGAGGTTATTTGGGGGCAGAATTTATGTGCAGAAAGCCACAAAGTCGGTCTAAATGCCAGCATTTATTCTGGTTGGCTGGCTTGAGCCAAGACGGAGGTGAGAAGGCAAAATCATGGAAGTCAACTTGAATAGATGTTTCTCCAAAGAAGACATAAAAATGTCCAACAAGCGCATGAAGAGATGCCTGGCATCACCCACCATGAGAGAACTGAGGACGAAAAGGAGATGCTACTTTGTACCCGTGGAGGGCCACTAACAGGAAAAAAAAAAAAAGGCAGAAAATAGCAAGTGTTAGTGAAGATGTAGAAAGACTGGAAGTCTTGTGCACTGTTGGTGGGAATGCAAAATGGCATAGCTGCCATGGGAGACAGTGTGGAAGTTCCTCAAAAAATCAAAAATAGAATTACTGCATGATCCAGGAATTCCACATCCAGAAAGACTTGAAGGCAGAGTCTGGAAGACATATTCGTACAGCCAGTTCCACAACAGTATAATATTCACAATGGCCAAGAGATAGAAGCGACCCAAATAGCCATTGACGGATGACCAGATAAAAAAGTAATCCAAAATCCAAAAATATTACTTAGCTTAAAAAAAAAAAAAAAAAGGAAATTTGAACACATGCTAATTAACATGGCCGCCCCTTGAAGACACTGTGCTAAGTGGAATACACCAGTCACAGAAAGACAAATATTGTCCCATTCCCTCACGTGACGTAGCTGGAGCAGCAAATGCAGAGGCAGAAAGCAGCTTGGTGGTGGCCAGGGCCCGCAGGAAGTGGGGCGGGGTGGAGAACCGTGTACCTGATGTAGAGTTTGAGTCCTGCAAAGCGAACGTGTCGCACTAAAAGGTGAATGAATGGCTCAACACACGAGAGCTCGGTACACCTAAAACTGGTTAAGAGGGTACATCTATGTCACGTGCATCTTGTCACAAGGGTTAAAAACCGGGAGTGTTCACGTGCATCCTACCTTTATGATCCAGGGCCACCACCCAGATGGGACCCGGGGGAACTTCAACACTCCGTGGAAGTAGAGGAGTGTGGACTGACGTGGAGGGAGCGTTAAAGAGAAAAATGCTAGTCCCAAAGCGCCTCTGCCCCAAACACCAGACACCACGAAGTCATGGAAGCCGCCAGAGTCCCCACACCACGGTGGTGAAGGAGGAGGAGCGAGATCGCCAGGATAAATGAAGCCATCGCTTGTCTCCCTCTCCCGGAGCCCTTCCACCATGACGCTCCGCCTCACCACAGTCCAAAAACGATAGAGCCGCCAACCACGGACTGAAACCTACAGCCAAAATCAAAATCCACCTTCCTTCCATGTTTTTTTAAGCCGGAGTCACACTATGGTCCTCGTGCTGATCTTGAACTCCTGGACTCAAGAACCCCTCCTGTGCTACCTCCCAGGTGCTGGGATTACAGGCAGCATCACCAAGCCCGGATCTCCTCCTTTGAAGTTGTTTATGTCGGGTATTTTGTCACAGGGACAGAAAGGTGACACAGCTGCCAAAGCAAATTTCTACGCAGCTCAACTTTCTTTGTCTTTCAGTCAGAAACTAAAAAAAAAAAAAAAAAAGGCAAGCAGAAAACTGCCTAAACTGGGTGCAGGGGCGCACGCCTGCCATCCCAGTGGCTCAGGAGGCTGAGGTAGGAGGATTGCAAGTTTGAGGCCAGCCTCAGGAACTTAGTGAGGTCCTAAGCAACATAGTGAGACCCTGTCTTAAAATAAAAACATAGAAAGGGCTTGGGGTTCAGTGGGGGTAAGTTCTTCTGGGTTCAATTCCAGGAAAAGAAAGAAAAAGGGAGAGAGGAAGGAAGGAAGGAAGGAAGGAAGGAAGGAAGGAAGGAAGGAAGGAAGGAAGGAAGGAAGGAAGGAAGGAAGGAAGGAAGGAAGGAAGGGGGAAGGAAAGGAAAGAAAAGGAAAGGAAAGGAAGGAAAGGAGGAGGAGGGAGGGAAGGAAAGGAGAAAGGAAGAAAAAGAAAAGGAAGAGAAGAAAAAAAAAAAGAGTGCCTAACATCTAGCAAAATCTATCCCAATGGTCAATACTAGACAAACACAGACCCTCTCTGTAAGGAACAGGAAACAAGCAAACAAACAAAAATCCTTTGTGCATTCATCCACTGGAGTATTCATTATCTCCTACTACAAATCAGAAACAATCCCCATTTGATGGAGAAAAGATAATATGTTAGTAAAAAGCACTATTTACAAAACTCCAATGTATCGAAAATGCTATGAAACAACATTGTCACCATGATGAAGACTAAGGGGAGTCTTTTTGTGGCAGATTTGTGAGTTGCACACCCAATGTACACCCACCTTCCTCCTTCAGGACCCTGAAATTATTCCAAACCTGAAATTCTCCCAGATAAAAATCTAGCACTCAGTCTTATTTTCAGCCCTGACCAGTTAGAAGACGTGGGTGGATTCCTTAGAAAGTGTACCACTATCTCTTCTCAAGTAAAAAAGGGCGAAGTCTTGAGAGGAAATGAGCTCACTCGGGTCATTGCATATTCTTCATGCCTACAATGCAGATCAGGTGCTTGGAGTCTGTGACCATCTGTAAGACAATTCCCTGTTAAGGCTGGCAGGGTGAGAAGATCAAAGAACCTGAGCCCTCAGTGACAAGTTTCAGTTTACCTATACTCATCTGCCCTCTTTTTCATTTGTTTGATCCTACTCTCTGATTTCCACAATGATAACATGTTGCTTTATAAAAAAAAGAAAAACTAACAAAACAGAATTCATTTTGAAATATGTAGATATTTGGTCATTACAGCAGAGTTCTTGAAAATATATTCAAGAACTCTTTTTGTCAGACTCCAGAACATTGTGCAGATATTCTTCCAGATTCTTCCCTGTTCTCATATGAACCTCAGTGTTCACAGAATATTCCCAGAGGATCTTCTCAAATGTATTTTCAAGTAGTTCAATTTGATTAGGTTTTGGATGCACCCCAGGAAACATTTCAAAAGTCATAGAGCCATTGTTACTTTCTTTCGGAAACAACTTTCTTTCTGGATCCTTAACCATTTATATCCCTTACATCACACTGTGCTCAAGGTTCAAAAATAAATTTGACAGATAATACAGTTACCATGTCTCCATAAACAAATACATGTAAAGTTGAGCAACAAAATGAATGCCTCACCTTCAATAAAGTCATTACAGATTTAATAAAGAAAATTGGATCTGGTTGAAGTTCCTAAGAAGGATGCCAGACATGTTTTTGCTCCATCACATTGGCTCATTAGAATACGTGAATAGTCAAATTATATTCAAAACAAAGCATTCCAGACCTTTAATAATCAAAGTATTAAGGCTATGAACATATCTCTAAGCACAGCATTGGCTGATTGCCCAAGCTTTTGTCGCTATTTTTCTTCACTTAGAGTCTCTCTGCAATTGTTCAAGTCCCATTGGACTTATTTAAGAAGGTATGTTAAAATTATCTGATGGCTATGTTTGGTTGCCTGTTTGTTGCATTTGCCTCATGACACAGGCGACAGTACAAAAGAGTCTTGATTCTGACCAATAAGGAAAACAGTCACGTGACATTCACCAAAATTTAGAAAAGAGGTGTTAGGTGAGGACTTCTAGAGGACCTCACCTACTCCATCAAGGACAGAAGATTACCTCCTGTGTCTCTCCTGTGTCTCCTCCTGTGTCCCTCTGAGCTTCTCCATCTCCACCACTCCCGTCTCTCCTATGTTGACTCCCTCCCATCCCTCCAAGTGACAGAAAATTCCCCATTCCCACATCAGTCGCCCCTCCTGTTTAGCTTCACACTGCTCATTTACTTATACAAAACAATTCTTATTTGACTCTAGAGGATCTTTCGCTGTTCTGCTGATGAACCCCGTGTCATTCATTTCCCCCTCATCCTAATAGTTCACAGTGTTCCCTCAACATACTAAAAAACATTCTGAACTGGTGACTTAATATCCCTGAGAAAGACGAAGACCTCGAGTGTGAAGCGCTCCACTCAGTCTCGTATCTCACGCCTTCAACTTGGAGGCGAGCGTACGAAGGCAAACGCTGTCCTCTCTCGCTGTCCTCTTTCTTTCCTTGGATCAGCTTTAGTTCCCTTGTGCTCTGATGGCCCCTGATATGTCCTGCCAGAACACGCAAGCAGCTTCCAATTCTCTGAGTCTGTGATGCTACCTTTTCTCAACCAAATGTAAATGAAGGGCAGTGCCTCGCTTTCAAATGCGGTCCATCTGGGAAACTGCAGGGGCGTCACAAATGGCCCTTTGCCAGCAACCGCCACCTGGCATGTGGCTCACCAGTTCTCTTTGTCATTCAGACCCATCAAGGCCAATCTCATTCATAATCTGGACCTGCATCCCTCCTGAACTCTGAATGGGCATCCTGGACAGCACCACAGGGAAGGTTTCCAAGTCACTTCTTCCCAGGTTTTAAAATACACCACACCACGGATCATGACACCATCATAAAATAGAATAAGGGCCCTCTTTCCTTATCGATACAGAACAAACACTAAGATGTGCTGTTAGGTGAAAAGTTCAAGGTAAGCTAACATTTGAATGTGTGTGTTTGGAGGAGAGAAAAATCAATTATACTCACATGTATATTATGGTTTATTTCCAGAAGTAGAGACAAAAAAAATAAAAAAAAAAAAAGAATTGGTAATATTGATTGACTTTAGGGAGGTCAATTGAATGGCCAAGGCCAACAGAATTTCCAAGGAGATCCCTTTTGAACCTTGCTCATTTTGAACTAGTGAGTGTGCAGAACCATTCAAATGTCAATGCAATTAAAGTCTCCTGTAAATGAGGACAGAGATAACAACCACATAATCGCATACAAAGACGCTTGGGGAAAAGAATCTGCAAATGTATATCTTTTTTTTTTTTTTTTTTTAATTTCTTGACTTGGAAAGATAGTCATCCTATACTAATTGTGGGGTGCAAAAAGCAGATGTGAGAATAATATGTTTTAAGTCCAGTTTCTAATTTTAATTTAAAATGCATCGACGTGTTGATTAAAATCTGCAAGAACATAAACCCAAATATTCATGGCTCCTTCTTTTTTTCCTTAGTGGAACCGCAGGCGATTTTTAGGTTCTTTTCGTACCTCTTTGTTTTCTAATTGTTCTTTAATAGGCAAACATTGGAAGATTTTTTAAAAATACACTTTTAAAAATTAAAAAAGAAGAAGAAGAAGGATCCAGCCTTATGCTCTTGTTCTAGACGATTCGCTCTATCCTGGGCCAGGCGGTGTCTCTGGGACTGCCACAGGACTTCACCACCTTATTTGGAGGGACAGCAGAAGAGCGGCCAAGGAAACGTCCCCGTGGCCAGAAGCACAGCGAGGGAGACAGGATTTTAAAAGGCAGGGCTGTAAACCTCGGCATAAAACAAGCAGCCAGTGCTGACTGCAGCCATGTAAACAGTAATGTGCATTCATTAAAACTGCATTAGCCTAAGGAGTCCCCTGGGAGCGGGGCTGAGGGAGGGGGAGGGGAGGCTACAACTGCACCTGCTGTTTTCTAACACAATGCAAACCAGTCAAAAATGGGTTTCTGGTGCATGTCACAGCCAGAAAAGGGCCACCCAGAGGGGTTTCATGGCTCCTGGTCTTGCGGAAGGTAAACAGACTGAGAAGAGAGAAGCATCCAGGATCTGGCATGGGCTGGCTTGGTACCAACCTGCCCTGCTAAGTGGCTTTGAAAGAAAAAATATGTATGCTTGAAAGCTGAGGCCTGGTGGGCATCACCAGCACTGTCCCCTGCAGAGCTGGATGGGACCACGAGGAGGCCATTACAGCCTGGCTCCATCCCCCCTTCCCAGGTACCACCTGAAAGAGTGAAATCGACCAGCTAGAAAGTCATGGTGGACAAGAATTGAGGGCTTAGTGTTCTAAGGCCCATCTGCATCTTAACTCGTTGAAACCTCCCACAACCTCCGAGTGGGGCACCTTTGTCACTCCCATGCATAAGCAAGGAAATGAGGCACTGAGGCAAGAAATGGTTTGGCCGAGATAACCGAGCCCAGTGTGCGTGCTCAGAACCAAGTCCGGGGTCTTGGTCACACCAGCACGGAGCCTCTCCCAAATGTTGCCACGTATCCGGTTCAAGGTGGAATTTCAAGACAGTGACTGCTGACCTTGGGCCCAGGCTCTGCTGAGCCACTGATAGGAGTGTGAACCACCACGATCAAATCCACAGAGGCCAATGCCAGCAGTGGACTGTTTGAGCCCATTGTACAGATTTGAGTAACTGAGGCTTAAAGACTTAGGCATATTTCCACCCCCTGGGGAGCATTCTCACCCCTATGACACACATAGGCCATTCTCTGTCCCCAAGCAGGTGGCACAAAGAAGGCACAGCTGAAGCTAAGAAAACCCACAGGAGTGGCAGCAGGCCAGAAACAGGGAGCGAGGTTTCGTCTTCCGTTTGCAGGGCACCCAGCCAAGCACTGCCTGAGCAGACATCCTGAGACGAAGGACAAAGGGAAAGAGCCAGGACCCACACCACCAGAGAAGTTAGAAGGACTGCCTTCCCGCAAGGTGCAGCAGATTGGCTGCTACGTGCTTGGCTTCTCCGCAGAGACCACCCCTGAGAACTTCCAAGATTAGCACGTCTGCTGTCAATCGTTTTTGTCACATTGCTCTTTTCCGGCACTCACCAATGACTAGCCTGTCTCCTCCTCCTCATCTACAGTCTTCGGAGGAAGGGGAGGCTGAAGTTCAAGATCTACCCTAAATACTTCTGGACGCCATTAAGGGCTCCACTCCCGACCATCTCGACCTGGACCACCTCGCTGACCCACCCTGATGGTATTAGACCATCCAGCCTCTTGCTCCAGTTCATTGGCACTGACCCTAAAAACTGCCAATCATATTCTTCCATGGATGTCAACATGGGGACTGAGAGTCAAGGCCATGAACACTACCAGACAACTCTGGGAGGTCGAACTTCCATGCAGAGAACTGAGGAAAGCAGGCATGCCCAGGGACAAGAGTGATGAGTATGGACACAGAGAAGCAGCCGGGAGACACACGGACACTCTTCCGGTTTTCTTCCCTCCCTCTGCCAGGCTGGCCTTTTTCCCTGGGGAGCAACCAGGGACCCCACCCTCTTGTTCTAGCTCCCCTCCCAGCTTTGCTGGCTCCGTTTCTGATGCTTGCAACCAAACAAGCTCATCAAGCACCCATGCTCGCTCCCCAAGACACAAAGACCTCTTCCAGACACCGGAAGTAAGTGAAGAGTCAACCCCAAGCCAAGTCGCACAGCGAACAGCCCAAGAGTGAGGACGCTGGGCAGGTCCGGAAACAGGAGACCCGTCAAGGAAAGTCAATTCAGCAAGCGTCTGTCACCCCTCCGTGGGAGGCCATGCTGAGACGGGCACAGGGCCCCAGCAATGCACTCCCTGTCGCAGAGCAGCATCGGTAGAAGCAGAAGAATCCCAGAGAAGCCAGCCGTAAATTAGGGCTTCAACTGTGAGTCCTAAACAAAAGGGCTCTTAGAAGCCCCGCTCCCCGGGAGATAGCAGGGGCGGAGCATCCCCAAGGACAGCGCAAAGGACGGCACCTCTGAAAACAGCTCCTGGAAGATGAAGAAGAGGCCGGTCTGACTCCATGGAGGCTCCAGGGAAGGGCAGAACAGAAGGCTGGAAAGATGGGTGGGAACCAGTCAGCAGGAGTGAGGGGCCTGTCCAGGTAGGCATCCCCTCCTTCCATGACTGCACACCACCTTCATGCTACCTGCCACATCCACACACCATCTGCAGTATTATTAATAGTTTTATTTAAATTGAAGTCCTTTTTAATCTATGACATCTTAATAAAGGAAATGGTCTAGAAAAGCTAAACACAGAGCTATCCTATGACCTGGAAATTCCACTCTTAGGAAGGTTCTCAAAAGAGTTGAAAACAGCCAGGCACGGTGGCACATGCCTGCAATCTCAGAAGCTCAGGAGGCTGAGGCAGGAGGATCATGAGTTCGAGACCAGCCTCAGCAACTTAGCAAGATCGTATCGCAAAAGAAAAACAAAAAGGGCTGGGGATGTGGCTCAGTGGTTAGGTATCCCTGGGCTCAATCCCTGGTACTAAAAGAGAGAGAAAGAAATGAAAACATATGTTCATACATACAAAAATTACACATGTTTATTCATAGCTATTCCTAATAGCCAAGAGTGGAAGTAACCCAAACTTCCACCAGCCAATGAATGGATATGCAAAATGTGGGATATCCTACAGAGGAATATTATTCAGTCACATAAAGGAATGATGTATTGATGTGTGCTACAATGTGCTTGAGTCAGGAAAAACATTTCAAGAAACCAGTCACAAAGGACCATGTATGATTCCATTTATATGAAATGTCCAGAATATACACACCTATAGAGACAGAAAATAAATTAGTGGTTGCCAAGTGCTGGGGAGAAGCAAGAAATGAGGAGTGACTACTAATAGGTTCCAAGTTTCTTGGGGGTATGATGAGAATATTCTCGAATGGGTGGTGAAGGTGCATAATATGGCAAAGTTATTAAAAAGCACTGAACTACACATTTTTGAATGGTTAAGATGATGAACTCTATGTGAACTTTAGCTCAATGAAAAATTCCTTTAAAGAAATGGAATGAAAAATCAGTATCTCCAAACAGAGCTGGAAGTTCACCATAAAAATAAACACAGCAAAAACAAAATGGCGCTGCTTTGTTCTGACTTGACGTCACTGTCTGCCCAAGGGCTCTGAGCCTGAGACCTGCTCTGTGTGAGGATGGGCTTGGAGAACTTGTTAAAGGCATACTGGCCCCAACTCGAGTCTTTCTCTTTGGCCCCCAGAAGGATCTGAAGAGAAAGGAAGTGGAAATGTGTTTCCCACACTGGCATCCAACCATAACTATGCCAGGTCTTTGGAGCCTGCCCCCACCCCCAAATCCCAGCAGGACCCACCTGGCACTCCAGGAAGCTCTGAAGGTTGAAACCAAAGTCACATGTGGTCTTCTACATGCCGACGTGCTCAACTCTGCTCGGGTCACATCATCTATTCCTTACAACATGTGTCCAGGCTCAAGCCCACAGAGAGGTGAGGAGCCACGAGAGAACTCGGGCAGGAATGGAGGGAGGTGACCCTGATGGCGTTTTCAGGGTGTGCTGGAGGAGGACTTGAGGTGCAAATGATTTCACTTGTGTTCTCTGGACTGAATGTGTCCCCTCTGACATGCTGAAGCCCAGTCCCAGCCGGATGGTGATGGGAGGTGGGGCTTTGGGAGGTGGCTGGTCATGAGGGCAGAACCCCAGGCCTGGGATTAGTGTCCCGATGAGATGCAACAGTGTGGTCATCTGAGGACTCAGTAAGAAGGTGGCCTTCTGTGAAGGAGAAGACCCTAACCAAGGGCCTTGGTCTCCCACGCCAACCTCCGGAACTGTGAGAAAGTACCTCTCTCTGGCTGAAGCCACCCAGCCCGTGGCCAGAACAGGCCACTGGTGACAAACAGCAGAAAGAGGTCAGCTGAGTGAAATGTGGTCCCCTCACAGTCCACTGGTCTGCACCCATGAGAAAGCCAAGCCTCGGAAAGGGAGTGACCGCCGGGGAGCCCACCACGGACCACAAAGGGCAAAGAGCAGGTGCACCAGGTGTGCGGGACGCGCGTGCAGCCCGCCGGCAGGTACCGAGCGCCACAGGGCGCCAGGCACCCTCGACACGACGAGGCCAGCCTGGTCCTCAGCCCCACGACGCCGAGGCCGTGGCGGCGAGGCCGCCTCTGCAGGAGGTCACTGCGTGGGTGGCAGGACTCGGCGCTCGCCGTCTCCCTCGGGCTCACCTCTATGGCACGGTTTCCCATATTGACGAGGGAAGGGGCATTTTAAAAGAAAGAGCCCAAGCCCCTTAGGAAGGCCTCCGAGGTGCCTGCCCCGGTCACCTGCCACCTGGGTCAGGACCTCGCCTGGCGAGGACTCCCCGTCGGTCCAGCTCGCCGCGCAGGTGCCTCTGCAAAAGCTGTTCCCTCCCTGGCGCCCATCGAGACACCTTCCGATGGTGTCTCCTTCTCAGGCTCCTCCTACCCACCTCCACCCCAGCCGGCAACCATCCTGCCTCCTCTGCAGGGTTGCCATGCAGAATCCGGGTCCTCGCTCCCCCTGGCTACTCTCCAAAGACGCTGCTCAAGCCTCCGACGGCTGGCCTCCGCGCGTCCTCCTTCCTGAGGCCCCGGGATCGGCCTCCTCCTCTTTCCTCCATCTCACTCCCACGCCGACTTATTATTCTATATGGAATTTCTCTCCCCACCCCCGCCTCCAGTCTCCTAGCCCATACACTTCCTGCTGCTCCAAAGATAAGCCTGTGGATCCTATTGCTCCTCAAGGAATAAACGGACACCCTGTGAACTCATAAAACTTCTGCCGCCTCTGGCTCTCGGAGTCATGGCCCCTGCAGCCATGGCCCGGTGAGTCCCCTTTCCCTGGGGGTGCCGTTGACCAGGGGCATGGCTCAGGCTGGGAGCTGGGGAGTCTTAGATTTGCTTGCAGGTTCAAGTGGGAGCCTCTGTCCCTCCCAGAGCCCACTTGTGAAGTTCCCACCCTTCTCCCTCCACAGATTAGCCCACACGACACATTTGGAGGTCTGGTCTCTGAGATAGAAAGGCAACTTCCGTTCTGGCTCCCAGCCATCTAGAGGCCTTGCTATTGCTCACTGCAGAACCTCAATATGAGCAAGGGCCTCCCACACCCTTCCTCTCATCAAAGGTCTGCTCAGCCCAGGCCTGATAAAGCCGTGGTCCTCAACCATAGATAGGGGAGTCTGTCCCCCAGGGGACATGCTGTCATGTCTGGAGACAGTTTTGATTATCACAGCTCAGGGGAGGACTGCTACTGGCATTGACCAGGTGGAGGTCAAGGATTCTGCTGAGCATCCTGCAGTGCACAGGACAGCCCCCAACAGGCTCACCCATCCCCAAATGCCAACAGCGTAGAGTTGTGAAGTCCTGCTGTGAGTCAATCCCTCCTGCACCAGACACTTGCTCTCCACTGCCCTTGCCCCAGCCCCACCCAGGACTCCCCCTGGTCCTACACACAGGAGTTCCCCCTTGAGGCCAGGGTCTCTGCCTCTAGTCAGCTGAGGCGCCCCCCACCGCCCCAAATCCTTGCTGCCTCGCTGACTCTGAAAACCCTCAGAAAATGAGCACAAAATCCCTCCTCCACAATTTAATATATGATAAAGGCGGCATTTCAATTCTGTGGGAAGCAATGGATTATTCAATAAATGGTATTGGGACAACTGGCTGGCCATCTGGTAAAAAATAAAGCTCGATCCCACCTCCCTCCTAAAGTCAAAATAAATTCCAGATGGATTAAAGATTTAAATGAAAAAAAGAAAAAAGTTAAAGTAGTAAAATATGGGAGAATTGTTCCATAATCTCATTGAGGAAGAAGGAGGCCTTTCTAAGCAAGACACAAAATGCAGACTATGTGGAAGACCTAAATTTGACTAAGACATTTTTACATGCTTACAAGGTAAAAAGTTCCCATACCAATCAATTTTTTTCCAAGTTAAAAACCAATTATGTATTATGATATATGTAAATCGTATACCTATAAGACATGTTACTGGATACATTTTAAAAGCTTACAATAAATAAGCAAGAAAATAGGGGAAAGACCAGAAAAGGCAGCTGGCAGAGAAAGAAACACAAAATATCTCTCGCAAGCAAAGAAATGCAAATTGAGATGACCGTGAGGTATCAGGTGCTCAGTGATTGGGTTGGTAAAATGAGCAAGTTTGATAATATTGGAACAATATGTGGAACAAGACATCCAAGGGAAGTGTGAATAGATTCTCTGTGGAAAACAATCTAGCACCCTCCATTCACATCTTGAAGAACAGAGCCTTGGTGTAAGCTGCCAGCGTTCCATCTGTCCTCACACACACCCAAACTCAGTGGTATACATAGGCACATCCACGACCTTATTGTCTGTAATAGCAAAAGACTCTTACTATTTCCAGGGCCCACCATCAGGGGACCCGTTAAACACGTTACCATGCATTTATAAAAGGAAATACTATGGAACCCTTAGAAATTCAAGAGGCAGTTCTAGGTATCCATCTCCGCGAGATATTATGAACAGGAAAAGCTAAATGTGAAATGATATCGTAACACATTCCCAACTGCATGAAGAAAAACGGGTCCCATGGAATCATTCCTTCATCTACTGTTTATCAAGCACCTGCAACGTGTCCAGCACCGTTCGTGGTGCTAGGATTCCATCAAGAGCAAGTCTGTCGAGATTCGCCTGCGTAGCACATGCTTGGGAAATTACTGGAAGAAAATATGGCCAACTGGTCATAGGAGAGGTTCTGGGGTTGTTTGTTGAGCAAATAAAATGACAGGACACCTGGTTAAATCTGAAATTCATATAAATGACCAGCAATGTTTTGTAGAAGTTGGTGACCAGGTGATATTTGGGACAGGCTAAAACCATTGTACCTTCTTTATCCAAAATTCATTTGATGAATTTGGTAAGCCTGCTGGGGAGCAAGGGCACCGGGGAAGGGAACTTCAACCATGTCGTAATGCATTTCGCTGTTGGAATTAAGATCGGGAATCTGCGTCATTTGGATCAATCATATTTCTAACTGACACAGAGGAGGAAGACCAGAGAAGAAATTCCGCAGACCCCAGGTCTCACTCCGAGTCAACTGCAAAGTGCATTCCTGGCTGGCTCAGGCCTCAGTGTTGGCCTGGCAGCCCTGCAGCTGCATTCCAAGGGAAGCTCCTTCTCTAAATGGAAGCAGAGGATCCCAGCAGTAAGCTAGCAAGCAGGATTCAGAGCTGTGCTGTTTAAAAAATTAAAAACAGGGCCAGTGCAAAAGAAGCAGCTTAAAAAGCAGCGGAGAAGCAAGAAAGACAGGGCATGCTAGAAAGGGGCCTTCTCCAAGAGAACAGAGAGAAAGAAAGTGCTGGATTACTTCAACAGCCTGGTGTTAAGGATCTCCTGGGCCTCTCAGATCATCCCCATCTGGCTTTTTCTTCGAGGAGATTTTTATCACTCAAAGAGGAAACAGCGCATTTGATGCAAAGATTCCCCCAGCCTTTAACTCCCAGATATTTTTGAGCATTAACAATAACTGACATTTATGAAGTACTTGTTATACGCCAGACACTTCTCTAAGCCTTTTTAACCAAGACTAACTTTAGTTGTTCCAACAACCCCGCAAAACAGATACTCTTCTTATTCCTTTTGTGCGTAAGTGGAAACTGAGCCACAGAGAGACTCGGCAACTAACACAAATCACGCAGCTGCGAAGAAGACCTGGGATTGGAACTCAGGTATTCTGACCCCAGACCTTTAACCGTACACCATCAGCAAGGCAAGAAGCAAGCTAGTGACAGAGTGCTAAGTTCTGACAGACACAAGCCAGGACATGAATACAGAACACCACGCATTTATTTATTTTGTACCTAGCACTGCCCCCAACACCAGAGGATGCAGCAGTGAACAAAGCAGCAATCCCAACCCCCAAGAAGCTTCCAGTCCAGTAAATAGCAACAGGGTGTCAGCAAAGGCATCTCCTCTGAGAAGGAGATGTTCAACCTGAGCAAGAGCTTACTTTTTGAAAAGGGAAAAATACTCCAGGGAGCGAGATGGCTGCACTCTGCAAGACCCTGGGAAGAAAATGGGTTCATTCCCCATCCCCAAGGAGCCTGCCACTGTTGGTTGCCCCTGACATCCCCTCCTCCGATCCCACACCCACAGATGAAATTTGCTTTTATACCGTCTCCCCAGCTATCTGCAAGATCTAGGGCAGAAAACACTCAGCCTCTTAAATTCCCCAGACATGTGCTTGCTGCTTAATTGAAGTATTATCTTTTTTGACTCAACATTAAAGCAGTCCTGATAGTTCATGTTCTGACCACGCCTTGAGAATCTTCCTGCTGCTGGGAGAGAACTGAGGAGGAGAAGTCGGTGCCCAGATGCACCAGGCAGGTCTGTCTCAACACACTTGGGAAAAAATAACTAGGACAGAAACCAGTAGAATCTCTAGCTCTCCTCCCGACACACACACACACACACAGGCTGAATGCTCTTCCTCCTCCCTCACACAAAAGCTTCAGGCCGTGTGTCTTGGCCCTGAGCAGGACATCAGAGCCACTAACGCGGGTCCAACTTCGAACCCAGCTCTTGAACACGGGGTCATCAACGCATGACGGCTCTGGTCTTTGTTGTGCAGAAAACAGAGGTGGGGAATGGGAAACTCAGGTTCCAAAGACTAACTGGGGACCAGCTGAGGACCGGAACCCCCTGCCTCAACTTGCCCGTCTGTAAAATGGGGATTCTTGTGATGTTCATACTTCCTAGGATGCTGAAAGGGTCAGAAGAGTGACATGGCCCAGAAGAAGTGCCGTCACAACTGTTGACACCTGTCACTGTGATTATTAATATTTTGTTGTGATGATGATGATGATGATGATGATGATGATGATGATCGTGTCAATGACCCAAACCGAAGTTGCTACGAATTCTCCAAGGATTTCTAATTATCCCACAGAATGCCAGGGGCAGATGCATCGTGTTTACGTAAGATGCCAGCATTAGGGTAAATTGAGTGAAGAATATACAAAGGAAACCTCTGAATAAACTCTGCAACTTTTCTGAAAGTCTAAAATTATGCTGAAATAAAAAAGATTTTTTTTTTTAAGGTCTTCTCCCTTTTCAGCAGAGAAATCCCAGTTTTAGAAAAGGTATAATATTGGCCCCAGAGGTAAGAGCCCTCCCCACCCCATACACACCCTGGTCTCTCCCAAGCAACCTCCCTCTGCACTCGAAGCTGTTTACCATCTGGGCTAAAAACAAGTCTCTCCCCCAGGGGAAGAATCCAGACCAACATCTGTCAACAAGTTTTCTCATTTTTCAGTGAATGTTTATTGAGTGTCTACTGTGTACCTGGAACCCTTCCAAGATCCAGGAATGTGTTCGCCAGGCCAGAGTTACTGATGTGACCTCTGCTGCTGGGGAATGGCCTTCCATGTCCTCTTGGCCACTCAAATCTTTGGGACCTCAGAGAAAATACGGCTGCCAGCCAATCCCTGCAAGAGACCTCAGCGAGGGGACCGTCACAAGCTTAGACAACAGATCACAACTCCGGAAATCTGATGAGGCAGGTCACTGAGCAGGACTGGCAGAAGCAACCCGACTTCCCATTTAGTTCCTGCTTGGCATTCCAAAGACATGGGCAGGAGAAATCTGCCATGCCCGTCTCTAAAAGAAGACATCTCTCCCACGGCTTCCTCCTCTTCTCATTCCCTCATCTATCCATCTCTCTCACTCCTCTTCCGCTCCCAGAGCTGGTTCTTGCAGATATAAACACCCCACAACTTCCAGGGCGCACAGTGAGATCGCAGCCAGCAGGCTCTAAATCTGACGTACTCCCCATCAAACAGCAGGTGCCCCCGTTGAGTTAATGAATTTTGTTAAGCACCAGAACCCAAGCCTTCCACTTACCCTTAGAAGAAAGACCCTCGGGAAAGAGGGTGTGTGTGATCCATCACGAAGGATTGGCTGCAGAGAGAGAGGCTCTCTCTGCCTTGTATTAACGAACCACAAGCAGTTTGGAAAGATTACACCCCAAACCTCACGTGCTCAGGGCCTCGGAATGACAGGCGAGATTCATTTTTTCAAACCACCCTTAGGAACTTTATTTTCCTTAGGGAAAAAGGTAACCATGTAGATTAGAGAAAGAAATTACAGGGAGGGAGGAGCGATGACCCCCCAGGGGAAGAAGAGGGTCATGAGGGAGAGAAAGGGGCACAGGGAGCAGGCACAGCACATGTCGTCAGAAACCCCCAGGGAAATGTAAAATGCACATGCCTTTTTAAGCCAGGAATTCCACCGGCAGGACTGTGGATTATGGAGTGTGCTTGCAAAGGTGTGTCCCCAGTTAGAGACGAGGACATTCAGTCACTGCATCTTTGTTGTTTGTTTGTTTGTTTGGGTCCTGGGATTGAGCCAGGGGCACCTAACCACGGTGCCACCTTCCCGGCCCTTTTTATTTTTATTTTTTAATTTAGAGACCGGGTCTCACTAAGTTGCTAAGTTGCCGAGGCTGGCCTTGAACTTTCCATCCTCCTGCCTCAGCCTCCCGAATCACTGGGATTAGAGACGGGCACCACCTCTAATCCCACATCACCCAGCTGCATCATTCTTTTTAACAGCAAAAGACTGGAAATAACCCTCATGTCCATCCCAAGGACATCTACAAAAAGGAACACAGAGAGCTGTTAAAACGAACAGGTGGCTCTATGTGCTGACTTGGAAACATTTCTAAGACACATCGTCAAATAAGACAACAGGCCGAAACAGGCGTAAGGTTCTACTGAAGGGATCGGATTTGTATGTGAAATATCTCTGTACAAGCACATGAGAAATTAGCGATGGTGGTGTTGCCCCAGAGAGGGGACTGGATGCCTGGGGACAGGAGTGGACAGAGGAGATGTGTTGTTCAGCACGTACCTCGTTGTCCCCGTACATCTTCAAACTTTGCGTTATATATTCAAAAGTAAACTGTTAGAGTTGATAATGGGTAATTGAAATATCCAGGAAAAGAAGATAAAGGTGGTGGTATCCATTTAGATACACACACACACACACACACACATACACACAACCTGTAAAGTGGTCATTGCATAAAAATTGATACCTTCCTCCCCCCAAAAAAATACTCTATAAAAGTGATTCTTTGTAGGCGCTTGGATCAGGATTTCTGGTGCCGGGCACCGTGGACATATTGGACGGGACATTTCTGTTGGGAAGCTGTCCTGTCCGTCTACATGCGTGGCAGCATCCCTGTTCTCCCCGCCACCAGATTCCAGGAGCAACCCCACCTGCCCAAGTGGTGACAAACCAAAAGTCTTCAGATACTGCCAAGGGCCACCAAAGGCATTAGTTGACAAGTCCTGAAGGCTGGGACCATGCCTTCTTAATGGCCGTCTCTCTCCCTACTCAGAACACACGAAGAGTTCTTATGAGTGATTCATGGCAAACGGGGTTTTCTGTGTGCTGCGAGGACATGTCCGTCACTCTGTTTAATCCAGAAAATTACTATTTGAAATCCGAAACAGGAAAAGGGCCCTGATTCTCAGCAGAGGGACTTAGGGGAGCTGTCTTCCCAACAGCCAAAGAACAGGCGTGGAATGGCCTGTCTCCCCTGAACCGTCTTTTGTATAATTATTATCCTCCACATTCCACGCCCTCTCTGATATCAACCAGTGTTGCCAGTGCCAAAGGCCAATCCCCAACGTCCCCACTGAGCGAAGGCCAGGCTGTGCTGGCGTCCCCACGCTCCTCCTGTGCAAGCCGTTAGAGAAGCTGCCGTTCCACAGGCGTGGCCGTGCCCCGTGGCCAACTCCCACTTCTGCAGAAACTCCAAGTGACCCCAGCAGAGAAATCATCCACAGACTCAAAGACAAGCCCTCAGCCACACAAAGACCTCTTCAGCCAGCACCATTCATGAAAGTAACAGTCAGAGCTATTATCTTCTGGGCACTTACTACGACCCTGGGCATAGGGCTGAGAAACCGCACAGCCATTACTTGGTCAGAGCCTTAAACCAACCCAAATGAGTCAGTACAGTCATGAGCACCCCACTTTACAGATGCACAGACTGAGGCTCGAGGAGGTCAATGACTCGGTCAGGATCACACAGTCAAGGACTGCACAGTGCCTACAGGCCGTTCCAGCTAGCATTCCTGACATTATTGATTTATCATGAAGTTTTACCTTCCCAGCGTCACCGCACTCCTTTTTATCACAAGACCTCTGCACTGGCTGCGTCCCCTGCCTGGATGCTTTTCTGTCCCTCTTCACCTGGCTTTTGCTGAAAGCTTACTTCATCAAGGAAGACTTCTTTGGTCCTCAAACTAAGACAGATCACCTTGATACACATTGGTACCAACTTACTCTTCTCACGTGGAGCACTTATCATAACTAACTACATTACGTATTTGCTTGTCTGTCTTCCCTATTAGATAGGAAGCTCCAAGAGGTAGGGACTGTGCCTAATTTTCTGGTCACTGGGTGAGCACCAAGCACAGTTCCTGGCACACAGACAGTGGAAGGATACACGGGTGGGTGGGTGGGTCAGAGGGAGGGAGGGAGGGGACAGGATCAAATGAAGAACTGGACTTTAAAGATAAATGAGGTCTTAAGAGATCAAGGACCCTAACCCTCTCCTCATCTCAGCTGAGGACAGTCAGGTTCCTAGAGGTTCTGGTCAAATCAGACAGGATGCAGAATCTGAATCTGGTCAACTGCAGGGAATTGATCCATTCCAGAAACTGGAAGACCCCAGCCATCAGGTGACAGCAAGATAAACCAGCAGCATCTGCCTAGGAGACAGGTGACAGGTGACAGCTGCATTTGATTAGGGTTCCAGCCACTATGACGTTTGCATTTAAATTCACCCCCAAGAACCTTTTTTCCAGGCTCATAAAATTAGTCTGATTATCCCTTCACAAAGCCTGAAAAAGCAAGAAAAAAAAATTTTTTTCACACATCAACAAGCTGTAGTCTTTAGATTCAAACTGCCCTTGCACACCCACAGGAAACACTTCTTGTGTATCACATCGCAGCACGAAGTCCCCACTTCCTTGGGGGAAGAATGAAGCCATCTGGCAGGAGCTGCTCCCGGCTCTTTCCCGCCACCCCCCTCCGTGCTCAGGCCCCTGCGGAGCACATCGCACGTGCCTCCCACTCCCCAGCACGTCCCACTCCATCAGCGCCAAGCCTTATCCTCATGGGCCCTCCAGCCTGTTCACACAACCGGGCTCCGCACCCTGAGAGGGGCTTGTGTTATTTACAAGGTCAGTGCCTGACACAGGGGCCGGCACATAGTAGGCACTCAATAAATGTTCACTGGATGAATGGACGGATGGGTGGATGGATGGTGGGTAGGAGGTGGATGGAAGGGTGATAAGTGGGTGGGTGGGCCTGTGGGTGGGTGGGTGGAGGGAGGGATGAAGAGCTCCCGCTGGCCTTCAAAGGCATTTTCTAGCCCTCCACGTGGTTGAGCAGACATGAGATTCACCACGCCTATTTGTATTCCTTTAATTCCACGCTAACTATTGAGTACAGAAAAAAGAATTTATACAGAAAGAACCTTAGAATGTGACATTTCCTTTTCTCAGGGCCTTTGCACATGCTGATCCTTTGACCTGCTATGCTCTTCTTCCTCTTTCCATGCAGCTAAAGTCACCTCTTCTTACACATAGACCCATAATTGTCACCTTCGCAAGATGCTCCCTTCCCGTTAAACTTCCTACACATGGTCGTTATTCTTTGCTTGAGATGCTTATCTGTTTCCTTTATATTTGTTTTAACTTCAAGTCTGTTTGCTTCTTTTTCTTCTCTCTCACCTCCTAAAAGTAGGTTCAATGGTGACACAGGCCAGGGTGATGTCACCTACCTCCCGCCTACCACCAAACAAAGCAATGGCATGTAGTAGGTGTCCAGTAAGTTCTCGTTGACTGAATTAATCTGTCAATCAGTTCATTCCATAAAAGGGAAATGGGTCCATAAAAAGGAGACTAAATGAAATAAGCAGATCTCAGGACGCACTCCTCAAAAAGTCTTGAATCATCGAAAATAATGCTTCTGTCAATAAGGATTCAGGCAAAATTGAAAATATTTAAATTTTTCATAAATTCTGACTCTCAGATCTTTAAAGTCAAGAGAATGGATTGAGAACGGCAAGAAGTAAAAGCCTGTTAAGTGCTGTGTCTTGAAAAAATGGAAATGGATTGAATTATCCCATTAAAGACAAAGACTCATAATTTGGGGGGAAAAAAATCAGAATTTAAATGTATGTTGTTCGTAAGAAACTCACCAAGAGCCAAATGACACAAAATGAAAATGAAGAATTGAGAAATGCTGCTGTAAGTGGAAATATTAACATCAGACAAATAAAATGTGAGGCACAAAACTATGACCAGGACAAAGATGAGCATTTTCTCTTCAAAAAAGATACATCCATAATTTTAGAAAACCGACAGTGGTGTGCATTCCACGTGCCTGGCATTACTTAAGCACTTTACATTGATCATATCATTTAATTTAAATATCCAAAAAAAGTAACACTTGCACTGTTACAATTGCCAAGCCTTCAGGAGAATCTAGAACTGGTTCATCCTGTGGTAAGCAAGAAAGGAGAATTTATACTGGAGATCCTGTCTGACTTCAGAACACAAATGGGAGATGAAACTTGGGCTCCCATAACAAAAATACATTCAAAATTGGGCCTGGTGGTACACATCTGTAATCCCAGCAACTCCAGAGGCTGAGACAAGGAGGATGGCAAATTTGAGGCCAGCCTCAGCAACTGAGCAATGTCCTAAGCAACTTAGCAAGACCCTGTCTTAAAATAAAAAATAAAAAGGGCTGGGGATGTGGCTCAGTGATTAAGCACCTCTGGGTTTAACTGGGTGCCAAAAAAAAAAAAAAACATTCAAAATATAAGAAGCAAAATTCAATTTTAAAAATACAAAAATATTTAAAGAAATCACTATCATAGTAGGAGACCAGCGTAGTCTCCAGTCTTTGACAAATCAAGAGGCAACATCAAAAGTATATAGAGGCATTTAGTTCAAGAAACTAGGAAGAGGTAATAAAACTGAGTAAAGAATGAAAAATAAAGCTGAAGTTAATTTATCAGGAACAGAGGAAAACAGGATGGGAGGCTACATTTAAGGGGTAGTTATTTGAGGGGAAAATGAAATGGTAACGCTTTGGCAAAGCTCATCAAGAAAATTTTTGAAAAATAAAAATAGGAACTTCTCACTAAGAATGAGAGGAGGCAGATCTGCAGATGGCAAAGACATTTTCAAATCACTACAGAATAATATACACAGTCCTATGCTAATAAACTGGAAATTCAATTAAACGATTATCCTTAGAAAAACACAGCACATTTGAAAATGTCTCAGTGATGATCACGGAAGACATTGAGAAATTTGCCAGGTAACCAATCCCAGAAAAGACACCAGGCAGAAAAGACACTGGGGTCCCCAAACTTGTTTTATGTGGGGTGTGGGAGATTCACTCAAACTTTTCAAAACACTGCAAATCCTTTGCCATTGAAACCCTTTGTAAGCATTAAATACAAGAAAAAAATGGAAGATATCCCAGATGTTTTGATAAAAATAGAAAAAACTTGTCAGAGATAGCAGACCAAAAAAAGTAAACTACAGATAAATTTCACTAATGAATACAGACTCAAGGATCCTAAATATAATATAAATAAATTTAGCCCAACGATGTGAACGAATAATGAGAGAGAGGCTGGGGGTGCAGCTGAATAGTAGAGTATGGGCTTAGCATGCACAAGGCCGTGGGTTCAATCCCAGCACCCATAATAATAATAATAATAATAATAATGGCAGAATGAATCAGAAGATATTAATGATATTATGTGTTGTTTCCATTTTTATAATGTTTTTTTCTTTTGCTTTTTTTAAAACTAATAACTATTTCTTTTTCCCAGCTTGGCGGGCCGGCTGAGCTCAGTCAGGTGATTCTTCTGTTCTGCATAGCACCAGCTGGTGCCCACAAACAGTTTTCTTTCCTGGGGAGAAATTAAAGCAATGATTATATCCAGCGAGGCAGCTACTCTAGCATGCAAATGTAGATTCCTTGCAACTTCTCTGAAGAAGAATCTAACAACAAAGACCTTAACAATGACCACACTCCTTGACCCAGAAATTCCACTTCTGAGGAATGGCATTAATAGGCTGACTGCAATAATGGTCCAAGTAGTTTCCAGCCTCCAGTTGCCGTGCCCTATGGTCATGCTTTATCAAGCTGGCTCCATGCTTGTCCCTGTCGTGTGCTCTGACCTAGGGCACAGACTTAATGCGAGCAAACTTAATTCAAGCAAAAACTTGAAGAAAGCTTGTGCCTAGAGGCTTGCTTTGCTGCTCCTCTTGCTACTCTGCGATTGCTATGGCAACACGCCTGGCCTGCTAGAGGTGAAATACCACCGTCATCCCCAGCACCTCACCAGCTGGCTACAAATGCACAAGCAGACCTATCCCAGATCTACTGCCTCCAGTCCAGACCCCAGGAACTAACCACCTGGCCTAAAATGCAGACCTGCAGAGCAAAATAAATAGTGGTTGTTTGACAACACTTGGGTGGGGGTGTGCCTTGTTACACAGCCAAAGCTAACTGATACATGAACTTATCCTTAGGAGATATTCAGAAACAACCACCCATAAAGATAAGAATAAATATGTTATTTATGAAAATGGTTAAATAATAGGAACGCTTTAGGTAAATTGTGGTACCTCTGTTCAATGAAAATCTATGCAGTTATCAAAAATCTTTTGGCAGAAAAAGATTCGATCTGGAAAAATGTTTACAAGGTATCGTTTTTTCACAAAAATAAGGTCATAAAACAATTATAGCATGAAGACTGTTCTGGAACAAAAAGAGAGAAAGAGAAAGGCAGAGGGTGTAGCTCAGAGGCAGATGGTTGCCTAGCATGCAGGAGCCCCTGGGTTCGACTCCTAGCACCACCAAAGAAGAAGAAAGAAAGAAAGAAAAAAGAGAGACTACGCACACCTTTATAGGCACAGGAAAATATTAGAACGATATGCAAAATGTTAAAAATGCCAGATGATGACTTTTCCTTTGTGTTTTCCTATGGTTTTCCTATGTCCTGACTATTTAAAAGTTGGGGCTTATAAACTGTCATCAAATTACTCAGGAAGCTGACCCTGGAACATCGAGTCCACTAAGGCCACTTAGAAACCGGAGAAGGCATGCAGACAGACAGGCACGAAATCCGCCTGGCACGATCACCAGCCTAACCATGTCAGCGACGCTGGGAAGAGTGAAAGGAGAAAGATCTGGAACCAACCAGCACGTTCCTTCACTGGCCGATCTGTGAGCTCCGGGTTCGGCAAGCCTTCCTGGCTCCTCCCTCCCACTCCTCCAGTCTTGTTCTGCTCCTCCAACCTCTCCTCCCCATGTTTCCTTCTTACTCTTTTCTTTATTTACCCATCATCTGAATATTCTCAGAGTCTCCTGAGGAGAGAAGGAAGGATTTAGGTAGGGGATGAGAGAAGATGCGTCCGAAGATGAAGTGCATCCCAGGTCTGGATTCCACCCCATCAGACCATCCCTGGAGTTCAAGGGTCAGCCCCAGGGCCACTCCACGTTTACCCTTTAGACGAGTGATCAAGGAATGCAGATTTCCAATCTTGCTAAAAGGATGCTGGTGGATTCATCCCCCCATGTTACTGAGCCGGTCCCTCTCACATGGTATCGGAGACAAAAGACCTGAGATCAGCAAGAAGCTGAGATCAGAAGAGTTGGGTAAAAAATCTAGTTCTGATGCTAACTTGATATAAAACTTCAGAATTTGCTTCATCTTTCTGAACTGTCCCTTTTTCCTCAGCAAATGGGTTCAGAACATCCCCTCCGATCCTGTTAAGCCCCCAAGAGAAACCATATTTTTCTCTTCTGTTCAGTGCTGCAGACCAGTAGGCAAATGCGTACCTTGAATAAAATAATAAACAAGACTATCCGCATCCTCACTAACAACACAATTTTGCACAAAGACCAGATAAATAGGAGTGCAAGTGCTTTGTATTCCTACGTCATGTTACAAAGATAATATATGTTTTAATGTTTTATTAATATGAGGCAGAAATAATATTGTCTTGGAATTAACATGTTCATCCCTTGAGATAAAGGCTCTGGGGCTTTACAAAACAAGGTTGGAGAATCACTGAAGTAAGAATTAAAGCTCATGACCTTAAAATGATTTAATCCACCAAAGCAGCTGACTCTGCATCCTGAAGCAACCGAGCTGTTTAAACCCACCATGTTGTCAATCTTTAAAGTAAAGGGCTCGAGGTACAGAAGGACAAAGGGGGTGTTATTTCATATCATTCTTATTGAAAAGAATACAGAAAAAAAAATTGTGAGCTTTCCGAACACATCTGTCTACCACCAATTAAAATGAGTGTTAAGGTCTTCACCAAAGATCCCCTCTCAAGGGCTCTCAGTAACAGGTACATCTTTATCACTGAGACCAAGGGACTCGTGTCACTTATTAACAGGCATTTGTTTCAGTAAATGTCACAGGGAGATGTGGGATCCAGCCATTTCCCAATTTGCAGACACTTCAAAGATGTTGGTGATACAGCTCTGTGAGGGCGTGGGCAGGGGCCCTACGGGGTTTTCGCACATTACACTGGAAAGGATTCTAACTGCACAAGAAGGTAGGTTGTGGGACACCAGCCAAATTAAACACTGACAAATCCCCTTCTGGTCAGAGCCTACAAACTTCTTCTGCTGTCATTGGTGAAAGCTCCTCTCCCAGGTCAGCGTGAAGGGCAGACCCGTGGCGTCCCCTCTCACAAATGGCTTCATGAAGATGCTCAGCCACCCAGCCCAGGCTTCAGGGCAACACACTCCTGGAAAACCGGGAATTGGAGCTAAAGCTGAAGTCACCATAACTGAGCAGTTCTGATTAAAAACTCACTCATCCGTCCTGGTTCTTTGTTGAACTAGGATTGTTAAAAATGGTAATCATCATCATCATCACCATCACCACCACCACCGTCATCGTCATCATCATCGTCACCATCATCATCCTTGACAAAGCCTTATACCTCTTTCAGATACGCCCACCATGGGAACTGGACAAAGTACTTTGGAAAATGCCGAAGAGAGCCCCTGACGCTTGTTTGTGCATTTTTTTTGTTTCCAAAAATAATATGTATTAACACATGCTCAACCAGGGGGAAAATAGAGAACACAGAACCCATATAATACTATGAAGTAGGTTTTGTTATTCTTTCCAATATCAATCTGATTCTATAGTGAGGGAAGGAGCAGATTGAAAACACAAGATTGCATATCTGGTGAGTAGGGAGCTGGGATTCAAATCTAGACAGGAAAACTCCAAAATCTTAACTATTACACTATGCCGAATGTCGATGGATGGATGGATGGATGGATAGATGGATAGGTGAATGGATGGATGGATGGATAGATGGATATGTGGATGGATGGATAGGTGGGTGGATGGATGGATGGATGGATGGATGGATGGATGGATGGATGGATGGATGGATGGATAGGGAATTGATAGATGGATGGATGGATGGATGGATGGATAGGTGGATGGATGGATGGATGAATGGATGGATGAATGGATGTATAGGTGGATGGATGAATGGATAGGTGGATTGATGGATGGATGGATAGATGGATAGACTGATGGCCAAACACTTGCAGTTCTCATATTCATCCTGCTAGTCTTGGTCATCTAGCTATGTCACCACTTACATTGTCAATGGAAAAGCAGTCATGGTTTCTAGGCACAAGGCCATAGACCTGTATCAGGTGTGCTGCATACTTGCCAGTAAGACAATCTAATAACCTGAAGCTTATTCCCCAGTCCCCACACAGAAGTCCCTTTCTGGAAGGTATGGAAGAAGTGACTCCTTGCAGATGAATAGTCAAAGCCAGGTCAATTCAGGGATGGCCCAGACAGGTCATGGTTAAGGAAAAGCAGACATGACTAGGAAAAACCAACAGTACTGAGTCAGAAGCAGTGGGTTTTGAGGATTTCCCCTTCCCTAACACCAGCACATACTTAAAATGGGAAATGGTTACCAAGCATCATTTGACTTGCTAATGGTAGTCAGCTCCCTGAATAAAACACACACACACACACACACACACACACACACAGAGAGAGAGAGAAAAGCATGAAGAAAGATAACCCTGAGCATTCATCTCCAGAACAGTCTTCTCCTGTGGCCCCTCCTGCCACAAATGAGAGCCCACCATCTCCCTGGAGAGGGCTTGTCTTCCATCACATGAGGACACCAGGCCCACTCAGAGAGCTTCCATGACACTTCCTCTAGCCAAGCCAAGCCATGCTTTTCAATGCTCAGTCCAACAACCTCAAAAGCACTTGTACCTAGTATCTGTTCTAGGAGACAGACTGAATCTAGAAAGAGCACTGACTTATTGGCAAGGACACAGCAGCCCACTAAGGAGAAAGGCCTTGCCTGAATTATTTTGCTAGCTAGGCTTTTCCAAGACCAGATTGGGAAAATGAAAAAGGGTTGGGGGAGGCAGCACTCTGAAGGAAGGATGAAATGAGAGTAAAGCAAATCAGATTCTCGTAGCTAACTATGCTCATGGGGGGAAAAAAAAGTATACACCAAAGGAGGTAAGTGGGACTCTGATAGAGAAAAGCCAGAATCACACAAATGTTAGCCTCAAGGCCTGGCACCCCCAGCTAGAGAATCTTTGGACACTACTACCTGGTAGCTGCAGAGAAAGCCTGTGCAGTGCCTTGGGATTTGGAGATTACTTCCAGAGTCCACTTCAGAGAAGGAACAGGGTAGAAAGATGTCCGCAGCTCCAGCCACCCCAGGCTGAAAACAGAACTTCCTTTCCTCCAGTTCAAGTTGTCAGGTAGAGAACTGAGCAGGTCTGCAGTTGGGAGAGTAGGAAAGAGGGGTCTGCACCAGAGGGGTGCTACAGCCTTTCCTAGCCAAATACCCATTCTCCACATCACCCCTTTACTGAGGCCTGATTCAATTTCTTCATGCTACTTATCACAACGCACCCTGATCGAACGCATTGAATGCACCCTGTTCTTTCCATTTGCTTACTGGTGTGTTGTCTGTCTTCTTGCAGGAATATTGGCTCCGTGAGGCCAGGGAGTTGTCTAAGTCATTCTAAACCCCACAGGGACATGGAGAGGGAGGACAGGATGTGAGGCACAAGGGTTATCAGAATGCCTCAAAAGAAAAGGAGATGCCACATTTCTAGGGTGCTTGTATGTGATGGTCAAGCAGGGAGCCCACAAGGAAAGGAAAGAGAATTTGTATATTTTTCTAGGTCACCGGTATTCACAAAGAGGAGCAGAAAAGCAAAAAGGAGAGGAACGTGGGGTTGTTCTGCTTTGGAAACAAAAATGCAAATATATGAAAAATGCTAGTTCCTGCATCCACATGTATATGATATGGGGGAAATCTATGGAAATTCCAAGGAGACTTACTGACATAGAGTTGGCCTTGGCCATCATGGGTGGACGTGGAACCTCAAGCACAGCATGAGTGCCAGAGTTAAGTTAAGGTTCAAATACCAATCCTATGACCTTATAGAAGTAACTTACACTCTCTGAGCCTGTTTCCTCCTCTTATAATGGTGCTACCAATATGGTAGCCAATAGCTGCATGTGGCTGTTGAATATTTGAAATGTGGTTAGTCTGAATTAAGATGTACTATCAGTATAAAATACCCACCAACTTTTGAAGACTCCATATAGGAAAAAAGTAAGATAATTCAATAATGATTTTATGCCAATTACATGTTGATTGGATAACATGTGGAATACCCTGAGTTAAAGAAAACATGGTATCAAAATTAATTTCACTAGTTTCTTTTGGCTTTTTAAATGTGATTACTTAGAAAATGTTAAACTGCACACATGTGGCTCACAGTTACAGCTCACACTATAATTCTATTAGACAACCAATCTGCAGGGTTGACACGCAGTTCAAAGATGTGATATGTGAAGCAACCTAGGCATCCAGGTGTGCATTAATTTCCCTCCCTCAATTTACTCCCATCTACCAGCAAGTCCCTTCAACTCCCAAATCTTCCCACGTCTCTCCATCTGCACCGCCACCACTATAGACACGCCATCATCTCTCGTTGGGAGGTCTGCAATCGTTCCTGACTCATCCCCCTACCCCACTCACCAGCCAATGGAAGATGCTTCTAAGACAGATCTTGTCCTTTCCTTCTTCCCTAAGCTTCTCCCAGGGACTCTCACTGCACTTAGCACAAAAGCTCACCCTGACCCCAACCCACCTCCCCCCACCACCCCATACCCTGATCGTGTCAAGCTGGTTTCCTCCCCAGGAACTTTGTGGATTTTCCTCGTCACCCCCTTACTGAGTCCTGATTCAATTTTTTCATGACACTTACCACAAATTGAACTCATCCTGTTCTTTCCATTTGCTTACTGGTGTGTTGTCTGTCTTCCTGTAGGAATGTTGGCTCCATGAGGGCAGGGAGTTATCGAGCCGTTCTATCCCCCACAACAGAGCCCAGTGACAGGGACATGACTGGTACCCAACAAATGCCAATATAACCAATGGATGTGTCAGCTGCAACTATGGAGGAATTAGAGGCCAGGTGAACAGAAAAATCTTTCCAATCCTTCTCCTGGATACATACCCAAAAGAAGTGAAAATAGGGAAGAGTGACTTGCACATCCATGTTCACAGCAGCATAATTCACAATAGCCAAAAGAGGAAATAACTCAAGTGTCCATCAACAGATGATCAGATAGGCAATGCATGAACATACAACAGAATATTATTCAGCCTTAAACAAGGAGATTCTGATACATGTTATAACATAGAGGAACCCTGAGGACATTATGCTAAATGAAATAAGCCAGTCACAGAAGACAAATGCCATGATTTCACTTATATAAGATACCTAAAGTAGCTAAACTCAGAAACAGAAAGTGGAACAGTGGTTACCAAAGGCTGGGGGAGGGGGATTGGGGAACTACGGCCAGTGGGTGTTTTCATCAGCTTTGTAAAATGAAAATGTTCATGAAGTCTGTCCCACACAATGTGAATATGCTTTAAATGATACTGATAAATGGTCAGGCTAGCAAATCTCAAGGCATGTGTTTTTTATCATAATTTAAATTTTTAAATTTTTTTTTTAAATAAAATCTCCACCTTCCCCCCAAATAGAGGGGGATACTGTTGCTAAGTCAGCTAAAAGGAAGGAAGCAGAAACAATTGAAATTGGAAAAAGGGAGAAAAGGAGTTGATATAGAGCCCAATCAACTGCAATGTCTACTCTTCAACCTTTGGACATAGAGACTCACAGGCCTGAGACCCCTTGAGTATCACAGAGCAGTCAAGAGGAGAGGATTATATTCCCCTTCACATCACTGCTAAAAACTTCTAGAAATCTGCTGTGAAGACATAATTAGGGATATAGGCATGGATATTTATGAGTACATTAGTCAGCTTTGTGTCACTATAGCAAAACACCTGAGATCATTAACTGATAAGGATAAAAGATTTGTTTAGGCTCACAGTTCTGGAGATTCTAGTCCGTGACCCATTGGCCCTGTGGCTTTGGGCCTACCATAAGGAAAGGCATCACAGTGGAAGTGCATGGCAGAGTAAAATCACTTACCTCATAGCCAGGGAGCAAAAACAGAGCGGAGGGGCCCAGAATCTCACAATCACCTTCAAGGGCACATTCCCCAATGATCTAAAGACCTCCCGCTAGGCCCCGCCTCTTAAATGTCCCAGTTCTACAATGTCCCAGTAATTCCACACTCGGGACTAAGCCTTTAACACACGGGCTCTTTGAAGACATCCAAGATCCAAAGCAGTGCAGCCAGAATGTTGCTTAAAATAGTGAGAAATGGAAAATGCCACAGAGAACCTCTCAGGTGTAGACTAGCCAAACCATGCAGTGGAGACAACAGAGGCAAACAGCAAAAGCCACCAGTAAATGTGAGTTGAGACACAGGTAATATCGCGTGTCATGGCGACCCCATCTGCAAGTGTGTGAGAGACAGAGACAAGGATATACACCACATTGTCCACAATTCTGCACAGAGTTATTTGCTTTTCCTGCGTTTCAAAATGTTCTACAACAAATATGTTATTGCCATTGCAATGAGGGGGAAAATTATTTTAAAGAAGAAAATTCAGCAGGGGAAACACATTTATAAGGAAACCCTACGGGATCCCAGAGAAAATTCTAGTACCCTACTTCTTTGACTACAAGTAAAAATTATCACACAGAAAGAATCCCCAGTAAGGAACAGAAAACACAAAACTTCAGTTATGTAACTCGGAGAGACCTGCGGAGGCTGCCAGACACCCACAGAGACCCAAACGGACCTTTTGGAACGAAAATCAGGGCAGAGAAAACACACGAAAAAAGTAATAGGACCCATCCGGAGAGTAAAGATGAAGCGTGCAGAAACAGAGACAGAAGGCAGGTAAGGGGAGGAGGCAGGGGCAGGGAACGATGTCCACGCCTCCCCCAGGTACCAGAGCAGCCTCCTGGCAGGAAGGGGGAGTTCTAAAACTCGCTCCGCACGCCCCCTCGGAGCCCCTATAATTAAGCTAATAGCAGGAGGAACGAGCTCCTGTATTTAGCTGTCATGTGCATGAGCACAAGAGGTGAGTCAGGCAGCTCCCCCTGCAGAGTGGAGGAGACCCAGAAGCCTGCGAGCTGACCCAGCTTCTACGGTGGTGCCTGAACTGACTGGGGAGGCCCGCAACCCGGTACCGTGCAACTCCCAGAGAGTCCCATCAGGACTAGGGACAAATGACAATACGAGGGAAGACTCCCAGAAGGTCCCAGGTGCCAGCCCTGTTGTAAACACCGTAGAGGAATCCCTGTCTATCCACAGGGACCCGTGCCAAGACCCCCAGCAGAGGCCTGGAACTGCAGACAGGAGCCAGCCCTCCCTACCCGCACTGAGACACGGAGACAGCCCATCTTATAACTGAGGTGGCTAAGTGACTAACAGGCAGGTAGCATATACAGGCTGGATCTGCGAGAGAAACGGATGACTCATGCCCTCAGCAGGAGGGAGCAGGAGAGCCTGCGACTGCCAGCGTGCTATTCAGAAGAGCACACAATTTAAAACTCATGAATTATTTATTTCTAGAATTTTCCATTTAATATCTTCAGACCAGAGTTGACTGTGGATAACTAAAACCGTAGAAAGTGAAACCAGGGATAATGGGAGACTACTGTATACATCCCCACGATGACTTCATCTTCACAATGACTTGATAAAATATGCATTTTTATTTCTAATTATTTTATTTTATTTGAGCCATACCGGAGACTAAACCCAGAGGCACTCTACCACTGAGCCACGTCCCCAAGCCTTTTAAGTTTTTCTTTTGAGACAGGGTTTCGCTAAGTCGCTCAGGCTGGCTTTGAACTTGGAATCCTACCTCAGCCTCCCAGGTCACTGGAATTACAGGTGCGTGCCACAGGATCTGACTGAGATAAGCATTTTTATCATCTCCATTTTACAGATAAGAAAACTGAGGTGCAGAGAGGTTAAGTAATTTGCCCCAGGTCACACTGTTAATAAAGGACAGAGCCAGGACTCAAACTCAGGAAGTTGGGATTTCCAAGGGAAAGACCACCAGAGTTTTTTCCAGACTACTATGACATCTGTTTGCAGGAGATGTATCTCAATGGAAGTTGCACAGGAAGCCTCGGGGTCGAATATACTGTTGCCCCTCACCACAAGCTAGAAAAATGGCCCAAACTGATTCTGGAAAACCACCTTCCCACCCCACACCAGTACAACCTCAGTCCCTGGCCCTCCGTATTCTCAACTTCCGAAGTGCCACAAAACACAGAAACCAGCGCTCAGCAGGGGCCAGGCTGCACCCAACCACTGCACCACCCTACCTCTTCTGAGCACAGACTCTGCGGCCAGGTGGGGACAAGTCAAGCTGAGCCCCACACTCCTCAGTGGCATGTCCTGCAGAAGGCCAGCAAACCTCTCTCTAGTCTTCTGTCCCCTGCGCCCTCTACAACAGGGACAGCAGCAGCACTTACAGCCCGGCCTCATTGCTCAAGCTTATTCACAACCCCTGAATCAACAGGTGCGGTGCTTCAGGGTCATCCACAGACACACCCGTAGAGCAGCAAAACTGGAGTCCCCTGACCCCCGTGCCTCCAGCAGAGGTTGAACAGTGATGTTCCACCTGCTGGTCCCGATTCTCACGCTCTGAGCAAAATGGTTCTTTTTGGCAGTAAACGAGCACCAGGATTCCCAACTTTTATGGGGTTTGTTGGTGATTTTTCAGTCACATGACCCTCAAGGACAGGGTTGGAGGGCAGGCAGATAACCGGTCACACGCGAGTTACATAAGCTTCCTGCAGGCCCGGGCTGTGGTGCTGTTGGCTGTGAGTTTGATGTTGATGAATCCATATTCTATATTAAAGTGTCTCTACCCAGAAACACACATTAAAAAAATAGAACCATGTTGTGGATCTACCAGTTGATGAAAATGTGATGACCAGAGACTCGCAGGAACCTAACTTCGCTTCTCCCCGCGGGAGCAGTGGTTCGGTATTCACTAATTCAGCGTTTGTGGTGACTTTACAGAACACAACCCCTGCAAATAACGAAAACTGACGGCCCCTCATAGGACTGTCCGTCTTCAACGCGCTAACATCACGAAGGTGCCTACACGGTGCTTTGACTCATCGCCAGGCATGTGATGCATGTCTGTAATCCCAGCCACTCAGGAGGCTGAGGCAGGAGGATTGCAAGTTCAAGGCCAGCCTCAGCAACTTAGTGAGGCCCTAAGCAACTTAGCAAGACCTTGTCTCATAACAAATGAACACCTGGGTATGGTGGCACACGCCTCAAATTCCAGAGATTAGGGAGGCTGAAGATGGAGGATCAAAAGTTGGAGGTCAGTCTCAGCAATTTAGCAAGGCTAAATTGGTTTTCCTTCTTGTTTTCCTGGGGAGCAATAAGTGGGATCTTGGTGGAGTCAATAGTTCAAGGATGGACTCAAAGTAAGCCAATCAGAATTTCTCTGCTTGAAGTTTGCACCTTCAACCCAGTTATTCACCCTGTCTGTGTTGTCTTGAGGGGTGGGTCATTACTTCCTGCTGCCTAGATTCCCAGAGGATTTTTTGGTTCCAGAACTTTCTTAAAAATCTAATTCTTGGTCTTTTCCTTCACACCTCTGATTTCTGCCATATCCTTCTATTTAATTCATTTAGCTTAAGTTAATTAGAGTCCACTTATGTTACTTGCAAGCAAAAGATCCTAACACAGGAATTTTCAAAGAAGGATGTTTTTCCATGAACGTTCCTTGTCACTTTAAGTCTTTAAAAAAAAAAAAAAAAAAACGGAAATTTCCAGAGCTGACCACTTTCCCCAACCACTTTGCTTTCACTGGTAGTATTTTGAGAGGAGAGGACGGGGCAATTACATTTGTGAAACACCAGGATGTCCTTAAGTCAGCTCAGTTCTTTCTGCTCAAATGAATCTCATACCAAGGTTCCAAGAGATCTCACAAATGAGATTTTAAAAAATCCCCTGCCTATGATCCCAGAATCCTAGAGAAAAACACTAAGAGGTATGAAATGTCATCAAAAAGATCAGGAAACAGTGGACAGCAGACAAAAGAGCCAGCCACACAGGGAGTGAGGCATAGCCCACTGACCCTGTTTCCTCTTGTGTGTGTTTGGTTTTGGTTTTGGACAGTTGCTAATCTGGTAGGCAGGGGAAGTGTGATGTGGTCTGTGCACTGGACTTTAACAAAGCCTTCCTCACTGTTGCTTGCCACTGCCTTTTGGGAAGGATGAGCAATGTGCTGCCTTCTCAGTCAGCCTGGCAGATTGGTAATGAGTTAAACTTCTACAGCCAAATGGACCTGATTAATACAGTCCGCCTTTGCAGCACTTACAAGTACAACTGCATTTAATTGTTTCACATCTGATTTCCCCAGGAGATCCATGAGAGAAGGGATCATCGGTCTTGGTCCCCACCATATCTCACTTGGATCTAAAACTATTGCAGGCATGCAGGCGTGCGTCAATCAACGGGCTCGTGATGAGCTGGCAGGCGCCCTCCTCAGCAGCTGCTGACACTACAGGGTGATGGTATAAAATGAGGCAAGTGGACCAGAGGAGGCCACGTCCATCCAAAAACCTCAGGTGCTGCTCTGTTCTAACCTGGAGCCATGAGAGAATACAAAACCTCAGGGGTACCAGTTAGGATGATCTTCAAAAAAGTACCTAAACACAGATATTTTCTTATGAAACTCTCCTATTTTTAAATACAGACTTTAAAAAAAAATACTTTCTTTTTGGTTGAGAAAAACATGTCTCGGGAGAGATCCAATCTTTGGACACCTGCTGGTGAGCTCTGATTAAGACAGATTTTGGGTCTCTGACCTCAGTCCTGTCTTACCCAGTATTTTTTTTTTATCACAAGACCTGGCGAAAAGATCAAATGAATCAAGTTCAAGAACAACACACGGCTGAGAAGGCTACTGGCCATGCTGGAAGACAGCAGTAGGGTTTTTAACACAGGAAACAGAAAGGATTCGACATAAGTGTGTACAAGGGCTAGAAACCCCACTTTCAAGTCCAGGAACACTATTTGGATTAAGAAGTTTTCAGATGAAGTGTTCATGAAATCACTTAACGACTTCATTAGGCAAAAAGCTCAGTGAGTCAGCAGTGAAAGAGGGCCTCCAAAAATTAGTGATTTTAGAATAATTGGAGTGTATCTTCCACAGCACTGATTATCAGTTGGTGGCCCACATTTTACTGGACCTTCACGGTTTTTTTTTTTTAGTTTAAAAAATAAATATATTACCAACACTCCAAAATGAAGAAATTTCCCATAAATACCCTGATTGCCTATTTCTCCTGGAAAAAAAAAAAAAATGACATCAATGGGCCCAAATTCCCAAACTGGCAAAAATGCCTTGAGCTGAGAGCAGGGGTCATCCCCTTGGATGGGGTGTGCACCCTGTACTTTGCCACAGTCCCCAGCACTCCCTGCTGTCTTCCCATTATGAAGACTGTCAGTTGCCGGTTCACACCACACATGAACTATTGTGTTTTCCCCATAATACTTAGGAGAATGCAAACCTTCTTCTGCACCCATATCTTTATGCAAAGTATAAAAATAAAGGTTATGCTGAAAAATATGCATATTTCCAAAAAATGTATATTTCTTTGTAGAGGTGAAGAAAAGCCTTCAGGTTTAATATACAGGCATTTCTTCTATTTAAGACAGTTGCCTGGCTCCCATAAGAATTTGAATTTATATTCCATCCCCCTCCAATGTAGCACATGGGACATGATGGTTCACCCCTGTTTCACGATAACCAGGCTCCAGCTGAATTATTTACGTGGGATTTCAGAACCCATTGTGTATAAGGTACACGGACAAAGAGGAAAATCGAGGATGGGTTAAAGAACTTTTTGTTCATCCACACAATGGAATTTGATGCTGCCACTGCTTTAAAAATGCCTCTGTGCTCTCTCATGGAAGATCGACGTTATTTCTGAAATCAGAAGTTGTAGAAGTGTGCGTTGAGCCTAACACTATTACGGTAGACACCTGAGTCTGGGGTGTGGGTGTGCCCTTGTTCTAAGCACAGAGAAGCAGTCTTCCCGTCCAACTCTGAAATTCAAGCGTTCTGTGAAGTCGCCACATTCAGGAGAGCCACATATAAGATCAGGAAATGGCCAAGTGGTTCACAGAGGCAGAAGGCAAGAATCGAGAGTAACTCGAGGTAAGTGTGCTGCGGGGCGGGCGTTTAAAAAAAATAATTTTAAATGAGACTGAGTGGTTGGGGGGCCTTGAAAAGCAGGCAGAGGAAGAGGGGTCTTGAAACAGACCGACAGGGAGCAGCGGCCTCTAGGAGGTCTCTCTGGAGGTCTCTGCACATCCCTCAACCACCCCCGCCGTCACCTACAAGGGTGGACCACAGCTATAGCACCGCTGTGTCCACAGACCCTGGCCACAGCTGACTAGCCCAGGGTGGGCCCAGGAAAATCAATCAGATTGTGCCAGAAATTCGGAATTAGACCAAAGAGATGCTATCTGTCCTGGTTGGAATATGAGTGGGAAGGATGGGCCAAAAAAAGCAGGGTTGACCCCGAACAAACATGGGCCAAGAAGGACAATAGAGAAGGAGAAGACAAACAGGAACAGAAGAACCCGTGACCCAGAGACTGAAGCCGTACATCTGCCTTCGGTCTCGAAGGTCTCCAGATCTTCTATCTAGTCCTTCACGAAGACCAGCTGAATTTCCTGCCTTTCATTCACACATGATGACCTCCAAAAATAATAATAATACTAACAACAACAACAACGGCAGCAACTGCTCAGGCTAGGAGATGCTTCCCCTCTGTTGGGTATTAAGTGTTTTCTGGACCTGAAATCATCTAATTTTCCTAAAAATCCCATGAGACAGCTAACATTTGTATCCTCACTCCTGTTTTTGTGAATGAGGAAACTGAGACACAGAGAGGTAAAGGAACTTCCCCAAAGCTGCCCAGCTAGGATGTGGCAGAGACAGACTCTGAACCCCAACAGCATGCCACCAGGGGCCTTCCAGGTAATTATTTCATCTCTTGGCCTAAGTTGGCCTAAGTGAATTTCCATCACTTGTGACTCCAAACATCTTGCCTGAGACAGAGAGCGGCCACATGGACTTGGGGAAAGCAGCCACCTGGAAGGGGACACTGCCAGTTCTTTCCGCTAAGTTGGCCAGCCAGAGACCATTTCCTGGAACGAGGGTGGCTGCTGTCACCTGGGCCTGCAGCCACAGGACAGTCATGGTGAAGCCACTCCAGGCTGGATTGAGCATCCTCCAACAATTTTGGGCATTGAGCACCCACGAGGTGCCAGCGACCATCCCAGGGGCTGGAGAAAGAGAGATGGAGACAGGGGAGGACCTGCTGACCCAGAGAGGAAGAGAGCTAACCATGTCCGTCACAGAGGCAAAAAGAGAATCTGGAAGGGTAGCCGGGGACGGCTTAAAGAGGTGGCATTTTCAGCCGAGATGCAAAGGACGAGAAGGACTGGCAGATGCCATCATTCTGGGGAAGAGATACAGAGGGTCACAGGGGCAGGAAGGAGCCTGGTGAGCGCAGGGACCCGGGACCAGGCAGAGTGGCTGCCGCATTACTCGTCCCCTCTTCCGACTGTGTGGACACCACTGCGTGACAGGCACACGGAGAGACGGGGACCACGATTCCGTCTGGTCCTTCAGTGCCTCAGGGGCTGGTGATGGGGCGAGCGGACTAGGTTGCCAACGACAGCCGGCTCCTCCACCCTGCCCGTGTCCGTGCCCCTCGCCATGTGACCCTGCCCCTCCTCTCCTGAGGAGGGAGAGCCAATTGCCCACTTTTTGAATCCGAAATGGCGTGACCTGCCTTTGGACAGCAGGCAGAACACGGCAGAAGGAAGCATGCACAGGTTCAGAAGCTAACCCACGCGGGGTGGGCTCTGGGCCTCAGACGCCTGACCACTGCGCCAACAAGCCCATGTGGTCTTCCAGAAGGAGACACTGGGCCCGGTCTCCCTGTTGCTGTGACCAACATACAGCCAAGTGCTGGACACGTGAGTGAGGCCATCCTAGGACAACCAGGTGGCCTGCTAGCTGACCACAGACAGATAGGCAAGCCTGGTCAAGAACAGAAGAACCACCCAGCCAACCTGCAAACCAGGTGCAGTTCAGGGCTGTTTGTTACAAGGAAGTAGCTAATCCATACACCTCGGGGAGACACTCAACAGAGAAACACAGAAACTGTGGGAACCAAGTGGAAAACAGCCCCTCAGAACCTGCTTTGTGACAGCCCAGCGAGGGTCCTGGGTCCACTACTCCGAGGTGCTACAAGGAAGTCCCAAGTGAACAGTTAGAAGGAACCTCTGGCTAAGGTTACTGCCCCTGCAGTCAAAGAAGACAGGCTTGAAATCCCAACCCTCTCTCCCTTACCAGCTCGGAGAAGTGGCCCAACCTCTCTGTACCTCCGTTTCCCTATCGGTGGGTGCTGTGGTTTGAAGCTATGTGTTCCCCCAAAAGCACAGGCTGTAACCTAACCCCCGAGGTCACAGCGTTGAGCAGGTGTTGAGAAGTTATGAAGAGGTCAATGTCCTTATATAAAGGGCCTGAGGGTCACTTCTCATGTTCTCCTTTGAATGTGCCTCTGCTCTCCTAAATAAATCTCTGTCTCTGCTCTGGGAAAAAAAAAAGAAAAGGGGGCCTTGGGGGGGAAGGTTAGTCCTTGTCCCCATTTCTTGTTCCACCAGGTGAGGACATGGCACTCATCCCCTCCAGAAACAAGAGTCAGCAAGGCATGACCTTGAACACAGAAAGTGAGCCCTCACCAGACACCAAATCTCCAGTGCCTGGATCTTGGACTTCCAGGCTCCAAAACTGGGAGAAAAAAAAAAATTTCTATTTGTTTATAAATGACCCAATGATTCAGTCAGTTTGACGTTGCTGTGATCAAATGCCTGACGAGACCAACTTAGAGGAAGAAGAGTTTATTTGGCTCATGGTTTAGTCCATGGTGGGCTCACTCTGCTGCTCTGGGCCCAGAGTGAAGCAGAGCTTCAGGGCAGAGGGGCCCAGTGGGGAGCATTACTCTCTTCATAACCAGGAAGTAGAGAGAGAAAGGGGAAGAGCCACAGGGAAGGTTCAGCCTTCCAGGGCACGCTCCCAGTGACCCACCTCCCCCAGCCATGTCCCTCCTGCCTACAGTCACCACCCAGTCCGTCCATTCCAACTGGGATGGGCTGATTAGATCGCTGCTCTCACAATCCAATCATTTCACTTCTGAATAATAAACTCCCTATTTCAAATTCAGATCCTGGTAGCCAGAAGTACCTACCTAGGGTTTCATAATGGGGTTTTAATCATTTTTATAGTTGCTGATTATTCCTGGTGACTCTACTTTTCCATTCAAATCATGAAAAAATTCCCTTTTGAATAAACATGGAATGTTTTCATTCCCTTTAGAATAAACATGGACTGTTTTCATTCCCTTTAGAATAAACATGGAATGTTTTATTTGGAATGAAAACACTGAGACCATTTTGTTAAATATTTATTTTTTTAAGAAAATGACAGGTGTCACCCAGAGTTGCAGTAAATATCGTGAAGAGCAGGGTATCGGAGAAGACTGAAATAAGGAAAAGAAAATGAATAGCGTTTGGAATTTCACCTGATTCAAATTCCGGCTTAGCCAAGTGACCAGCTATGTCACTGTATTAGTCAGCTTTTCCTAGGTAAGGCTGCAATAACAAGCATCCCCAAAATTCTAGAAACTGATGATATTCAAAGCTTAGTTCTTGTTCATGTCATTGCAGTCGTCTGCGGCCTTATGGTTCTGCTCTATGTTTTTTCCATCCCAGAATATGAGCTAAGGAAATGCCTCTTTTTTTTTTTAAGTCTTGTGAAAAAAGGAAAAAAGAACAATAGCCAAACCAAGTAATAGCTCTTCAAGTTTTTGTGCAGACATAGAGCATATCCTATCTGCTCACACTCTACTGGCCAATTCATATGCCATGCTCCGTATCCACGGGTCAGGAAGTATATCCGCCTTGCAAGGAGACACGGTTAAGTCACGGAGCAATGGGTGGAGAAGTATCATCCTCTTACGGGGACCGGAGCAAGTCACTGAGACAATAATACAATCCACCAAGGTGACCCAGGGCACTTCATCTCACTTCTCTTTCTCCATCTGTGAAGCAAGTGTCCTCAGAGTCAAGTTCAATAAACATCAGTTCCCTTCCCCTTTCTCCTCTCCTGAAATTCATGTGGCCACTCAAACCAAATTCAGAGAGACCTTGAGCGACCAACCACGTTCACAAGTGTGCTCCAAGATCTGTAACCAGTCAAACAAACCCAAGCGGCTTTGATTCGTCACGTGAGAAGGGCCCGTCTCACTGGGCACCATTCCCCATATGCCATTTATGTCACCTCTTTGTGAAAATCCTAGTGGACTGGCACGTACCAGTTCTGAAACTAAAGAGAAAATGTCAACTCTGTGGACTGGCATCTCAGCACCAGTGCTGTGGCTGAGGACACAACACTCAGAATTTAAATCACGGCTCCCCGGCTTCTTATAGGACTGTGAGCAAGTGAAATAACTGAGCCTCAGATTATTTATCCACAAAATGAGACAACGAACTATTTCACTAATGGGTTACTGTGAAAAATTAAATGAGCTGACTCCTAGGTACAGCTTACCTCTACATAAACCTGGTCCAAACACATTTTCAGTAAGTAGGAACTCCTGGTAATCAGAATATGTTCCAAAGAACAGATGTTCAAGGATTTCAAATTAATCTTTTGCATCCAGTGTAAGGAAGTCCTTGCTTATGCCTGCTGGGTAAGTCTGATTTAGTTTTCGTTTCCCTTTCGGTGATACAGGTCAGTGCATTCTCCCTGGGAATTCCCTAGAGACGGCCTGACCTTTTCTCTGTCTGTAAAGGATCTTCTGTTCTTTTTTAAGGACCTAAAGCGATACGACATGCAGAGGTCATTTCTAAAAGTGACAGATGGAAGCAGATCATGGCAATATTGGTTTCTCTGGTCTTCTATTCACCTGGTATTTCAGCAAAAGGCTGCTGTCAGTGTCTAAGGAGACCCTCAGAAAACTGACCCCAAGGGCGGGTCCCCACCTACCCTTCTTTGGAGCAGCGGTAAGTAGGTGTTTCTAGCAATCAAGTTTGTTCCTGTTCCCAGATGGAGGACTCGTCACCAATTACTTAGAGAAGAGATGAATAATTAAACAGACCTCTCTCTGGAGATACCACGTGGGAATGCCCGGCTAATAGGGAAAGGGTAGCAATCTCCCTGCGGCTCCCAGCAATGGGGTCTATTGCTAAGTCTGCTCAGGACTTCAAAGTTTGCCTGGGGCCTGCACAAGTTGGGACACTCAAACTCTGAGCCTCAGTTTTCTCACCTTTAAAGTGGGAATAATGGATTGACACTTTGTAAGATTTCAGGAGCTAAACCAAGAATAAGGGGGTGGATCCTTCCAGGTGTTAGGGGCACAGAGGACTTAGGACTTGATAGAAATGGACCAGGACTAACACAGACAGAAAGAGCCAGGAAAGGACTGGTGTTTTGAAGATTGAAGAGAAAATTCCTACAAATCAATATTAAAGTGTTAAAAAAAAAACTTGGAGGGGGTTCCTAGAAGATGAAAGAGCAAGGTTCGCTAAGTGTGTAAAAAGGTGCTCGGTCCCACTAATAATCTAGAAAATGTGCATGAAATGCCATTTCTCTCCCTTCAGATTGGCAGGAATGTGAAAGCCTAGTGGAAACATGATTAGGGAAAGATGCCGAGAAATGTCAACGCCGGTGGGAGGGGACCCTGTCCAGCCACTTTGAAGAACATTTGGCAATAGCTATTAAAAGCTGAATCATTGCACGCCCTGGCCAAGGCATTGTACTTCTCAGGAACTAGAGAAGCACTTGCATATGTATGAGACATATGTGTGATTCCAGAAAGGAATCTAAATGCTCTTCCACGGGGGAGTGACCGACATACACGGGAGAAAGTTCGTACTATGGAATACTACGGAGTTCTAGAGGAGACGCCAAATCCACACACAAGGGCGGCCTCCGGGGCAGCAGAAGGACCTGGACCACTGTGTCAGACGCCTCACCAAGGTCTTCCACCTTCTCCGTCATTGTGATATTTCAGGCTGTACTTGCGTGTTTCTTACGAGGGTGATTTTTTTTTTTTTTTTAATGCAGCAAGACCACCTTCTCCAAGTCAACCACCATCCATGGTGGGTCACGAAATCTAGCTGACTCCAGAATCCACAGAAGATGGACACGTGAGGTTAAATATGGCCATCATTATTGCCACAGCTCCTCCCCTGATGCTTTCTCTGTCCTCTGAGAAACCCACAGCACACCTGGCTTTTTCACAGTCCTAATAGCCTAGAGAGGCTTAATCCCTTCCCAGGGGTGATAATTAACATTTTTAATGCAGGCAATTTATAATCAATAGCGTTAACAATTGCTGCTCTTATCTACTTCCATTTGGGTGCGAAAAGAAGTGAAAAATACATTAGGAATGGAGGAAGAGTACAAAGGTAGAATCCAACAGGAAAGCCCTGGAACCTGGGGCAATGTGGCTGAGGAAAGAGGAGGAGGGAAAGCAGAGTCTACCAGGTCTAAAAGGCAACCTCTAGCAAGACATGCAGATTCCTTCAGATTCTCTGTTTAAGTCTACCTTTCCAGAACCTTCACTCAACTCCTTCTACCCTGGAGGGCAGAATCTGGGTCAGGTGTCAACTATCAGACCTTTGACAGAGGAAGGGTATTCCCCTCCACTGACCAATACAGAGGCACCAGACAAAACGCAGCGACCAGTCCAACAAGGACCCATTCCAATCTACCTGCTGTTTCCTGTATCTCAGAGACCCTAGTCCTAAGACACGCCTTATCCTCTGGACACAGGGACACACGCCTGTAATCCCAGTGTAACCCCAGATGGGCAGGAGGCCGAGGTTGGAGGTTCACAAATTTGAGGCCAGCCTCAGATTAACAAGAACCTGTCTCAGAATAAAATTTTAAAAAGGTAGGAATGTAGCCTCGTGGTAGAGCACCCCTGGGTCCAATCCCTAGTATCATTAAAAAAAAAAAAAATTAGGTTCCTGCTTTAAGAGTCTGTTGTTCTCTTTCCCAGCACCCGTCACAACCTGTAACAATGTTTTGTTTGTATATGTGCTTATTGCCTGCTTTCAACTGTAATGTAAGGAGCTGTATGAGGAGCAAGGACTTATCTCACTCACTGCTATATCCACAGCATGCAGCAGGTGCTCAATAAATATTTTTTGAATCTGGAAAGCAGGGGTACTTCCAGCAATACAGCAAGAAGCCTGAAACAGAGCAAGTGATGGAGAGAGAGCTAGCTGAAAAGATACTAGTTAGGAAAAAAGAATTTAAAATGACTGTTTTGGAGGAGACCATTTCTGTTTGTCAAAGGAAATAGATCCCCGATTCTTTGCTGTGATCCCATATGGGGGTTGCTTAACAGAAACTTTCATGTCAGTAGTCCTACAAATGAGAAAAGGAGACTCTTCTTACTAAGTTTCAACGTTTGACCTCAGCTTAACTAAGATTTTGCTCCATACCCTGTAACAGGCTGGTACAAAAATAAGAGCAGCAACTTCCTCTTGTTAAAAAAAAAAAAAAAAAAAAAAAAACTCACTGAACTCTGAACTTCCTCTCTTTTAACCACAACTTACTACTGACTTTTACTTTGGTAAAAATATTGTCAAATAAATAATAATCCACATAATAAATAATGCTGGTGCTGGCTGATAGTTTCAATCCAAAGCTCTGCCCAGAACATTGACAACTGGCTGCAACCTCTCATAGAGGAACCACCCCAGGCAGAATGATCGGAAGGGAAGGAAGGACTGGAGGCTGACGCAAAACTGCCCAGCTTAGCTTTGCTGCTGCTCAAGTTCTATCGCAAAGCAGACGCTTCCCATGCAAAAATGAAGCTGAGCCCAAAGTAGGAGACTATTCTAAGGCACAAATCCACAGCCAGGTGCCCTGCAGGAAGTTGGGACACTGGTTGTAACAGCCTGACTTTGGTCCCAGGCTCTGTCACTTTCCATTCTGCGATCCTGGAGAAATGACTTCACCTCTCTGGGCATCTGTTTTTATGTGTGTGTTAGAGAGAAAGGTTTGTTTTTGCTATGGGTGAGCAATCCTCAACTAGACCCAATCTTCCTGCAGATAACAAATATAAACTCTAGACCAAAAAGAAAAACAAAAACAAAAACGCCACACTTCGAGAAGGAAACAAAGATTCTGGAGGGAAGTAGAAACCTGAAAGAAGGAATGACCACTTTACAGTGTTGTACTGAGAGCTAAATGGTAGCTCAGACTTCAGTGTGAATCCCTAAGTCTTCCTGGTATGCAGAACAAGAGGACAGATTTCAGGTCATGCATAGCTGCTGGAAAGTGAGGAGAGAATTTTAAAATAGAGTCAAAAGAAGGAAGTCCCAAATTCTGTGTATAAACACTATCCAAGAGTCTCGCCGACTCTTGGACCATGCAGACATATGGTAGCCTCAAAGAAGACTCATGGATAAAATTAAAAACAGAGCTGACAGCTGAGCTGACATCTAAGAGATAGTTTACTGTCCAACCAAGTCAATGGCCCACTAACAGAAAAATATCAACACTATTAGAGAAATATAACAGAATCCAGAGTCTCCACAACATAACATTTATAATGTCTAGGATACCATCCAAAAGTACTTGAAATGAAAAACAAGATGAGATGACCTAATCTCAAGGGAAGACTACTCAATCAAGAAGAGAAAAAGAGTAACAACAGGTGTTGGCGAGGATGCGGGGAGAAAGGTACACTCATACATTGCTGGTGGGGCTGCAAATTAGTGCAGCCACTCTGGAAAGCAGTGTGGAGATTCCTTAGAAAACTTGGAATGGAACCACCATTTGACCCAGCCATCCCACTCCTTGGCCTATACCCAAAGGACTTAAAATCAGCATACTACAGAGATACAGCCACATCAATGTTCATAGCGGCTCAATTCACAATAGCCAGACTGTGGAACCAACCTAGATGCCCTTCAATTGATGAGTGGATAAAGAAACTGTGGTATATATATACAATGGAATATTACTCAGCCATAAAGAATGACAAAATTATGGCATTTGCAGGCAAATGGATGAAATTGGAGAATATCCTGCTAAGTGAGATAAGCCAATCTCAAAAAGCCAAAGGAAGAATGATATCGCTAATAAGTGGAGGATGACACATAATGGGGGGGAGGGAAGGGTTAGTGTTAGGGTTAGAGTTAGGGTTAGGGAGGGGGGCAAGTATGGAGGAAGGAAGGACTGTATAGAGGGTAAAGAGGGGTGGGAGGGGTGGGGGGAAGGGAAAAATAACAGAATGAATCAAACAACATTACTCTATGTAAATTTATGATTACACAAATGGTATGCCTTTATGCCATGTACAAACAGAGAAACAACATGTATCCCATTTGTTTACAATTAAAAAAAAAAAAAAAAGAAGAGAAAAGGGAGGGGGCAAAAATCATTCCTCCCATCTGGGGGCAATAATCTGAAATAGTGTAAGACACAATGCATTCAACAGCAATCAGCAGAAAATACATCTTGAAATGGCCAAAGAGGTAAGAGAATTAATTATCTAACGAAACAAAATTTCAAGACACAGGGCTCTTTCTAGGCTAGTTAATTCAGTGTAGCTTAATGACATCTTTACACACTGCTGTTCACAGCGTACCAGTCTTGTTCCTCATGCACAAACGAGAGCTGACACAGTTCCAAGCATGATACCAATGACATGTGCTACTCAAGACAAAAATCCTTTGTCCTGCGTCCCCTTCCTTTCTGCTTTGTACTCTGTCCTCTGAGGATGTGATTCTTGGAGATATTGCAGCCTTTTTGGGACCAAGAGAAGAGAGATCAATGACATTTTGAAGATGGCAGAGCATACAACTGGAAGGAGCCTGAGTCTTTGATGATGCTGTTAAGTCTCTCATTAAACCAACCCTGGAACCACCACCCACCTCCAGACAGTTGGTTAAGTGTTCTGTTATTAACAACCCAAGCACCCGACCCAAAACACCACCATAAGTGAAGAACTAGTAACATTTTCCATAAACAGATCACAAGCATGAAGACTAAAATCATTAAATGCTAGCAGGTATACGGCTCTGAGCTATGCCTCACTCCTTTTGTTTAAAAGGGGGACTTGCGCTGGGCATGGTGGCACATGGCAATAATTCCAGCAACTTGGGAGTCTGAGGTGGGAGGATCAAAAGTTTGAGGCCATCCTGGAATCTGGTGAGACCCTGTCTCAAGATGTAAATTTTTTAAGGTCTGGAGATGTAGCTCAGTGGTAAAGGGTCCCTGATTTCAATCTCCAGTATCAAAAAGAAACTTTTAAACAAAATTAAATAAATAAATGGGAAATACACATGCATTAGAGAGAGATTTAACACATGATAGCACCCAACTGAGACATTCTCCTTTAACTAGAGGAATTTAAAAAAGAATTTTTGAGATAACTCTGCAATTTCATTTTGTCCGATGTCATACACCATTGGAATTTTTGAGCACCTCCAGTAATGTGCTTTAAGTATTTTTAAAAAATATCTCCCTGTATTAATAACTCCCAATTCTTTACTTCCATCCCTGACTTCTTGTTACTCCCAATTGCTATTGGACACCTAACCCTGGAGACAGCACACGTAACTCACACTCAACAGATCAATGCAGACATGGCTCCCTTCTCCCCTGAGCCTCCTCCTCTTCTTGAACTTTCTGCTGAAATCTATGACCCTGATTCATCTAGTTCCCAAACCTGAACTCCCTCAATAGCTGACAATGTTTCTACCACTTTCTTCCCTGCTACAAGCCTGCCAAGGTGCCACTAACCTGACACAAACACGGTTAGATCTGACTCTGACAACTCTCACAGGTCTTCTCCTTATCATTCACGCTTTTTTTTAAAATGAGGAAGCTGGGGACGTGAAATTTGCCTAGGATCACAGGTTTGAAGGTAGATCTGACTTCTCTTTTTTCCTACTTCGCAAAGAAAATAGAGACCACCAGGCAAGAATTTCTCAACGGGCCTTTAAACTCCTTTTATACCCTGCACATTTTCCCTCTGCTTCTCAAGTCCCCGTGGGTGCTCTCCTCCCACCTCCCCTAAAACCATCCGCCATGGGTCCCCATGCTTGTCCCCTCTCCCTTCAGCACCCAAAGCCATCAGTCTCATCTCCTTGAGAAGAGTGAGTTTCATTTTGAATCGTGGAGGGTCTTCCTCTCCTACTTTCAAAATTCCCCTGCCTGCTCTCTACCCCCTCCAAATCTCTTCTCCAAGCAAAACCACCCTGGGACCTTCAGCTACATTCTTCCTCCCTCTCACTGCTCTCTCTCCCTCAAAACTCGACTGAGAACTTGGGGTCCTCTGTGCAGCCTCCCCAGAACCCTCCCAACTCCACTGCGACAGCACAAATCACACGAAGTTATAAACGGTTGGTTTCTGGATCTGCTCCGCCAGCCAGGGGCCACGGGGGCAGAAGCACACCGTACTTGCCTATAGGCCCCCCTGTCCATCACAGAGTGGCCGAAGATGGCCAACCAGTCCACCCTGTGCAGTGAGTCCCTTCGACTCGCTCTCTTGTGAGTGGAGTTTGGAAAAGATACGCAGGGATCTCGGGCTCTCCGTAGCATCTGCCACTCCAGGAGGCAGGATGGGTGGGCTTCAAGCAGACGAATACAGGTGGTCAGTCTCTGACTTAGCAAGGCTCTTTCAACCTCTGATTTCCCAGCTTTATGATAGCGTCAAAGTGATACAAGTTCAGCAGGAATAGCACCTCAGAATTCCAATTTTGATCGTCTCCCAGGCCAGTGATGTGCAGTCTGACGCTCCCCTGAGAATCTGGGTTGCCACAGTCAACCACGCCCCCGAGTCCTCCCCGCCATCACCGCAGCCGTGCGGCCCAGCACGATGCTGGGGAGGCTTGGGGTATTCATGCATTTATAACTCAGGACATTTTCAACTTTTCAGTGGGCTTATTGGGATATAACCTGATCACAGGAAGAAGAGCATCCGTACTTCTCAGCTGTGAGACCTGAGGTGAGTCACTTAAGGTCTCTAAGCCTCCGTCTCTTCCTGGGGTTAATAATGAGACCCCCGAGGGAACTGTGGGCATTCAGTGAGATCGTGGGTGTGAAGCACTCAGGGCGGCGCCTCAATGAATTAGAACAGCCCTTCCGGGAAGTAGTGAGCATTCCATGGAAGCTTCTGCTGGAAGCGGTCCCTCCTTCCTTCCAAATGACCTGAGGACTTGCACAGTTCTCAGCCTGTCCATCCAGCCCAGTGACGCACGCACGAAAAAACCAGGCCACTGTGTTCACATTACCATTGAAAGACCCAATCCAGAAGCTACTTTCCGAATTCCTTACCCAGGACTATGTTTAAAAATTGACAGACGTGGGCTGGGGAGATAGCTCAGTCAGTAGAGTGCTTGCCTTGCAAGCACAAGGCCCTGGGTTCGATCCCCAGCACCGCAAAAAAAAAAAAAAAAAAAAAATCGACAGAAGTGTAAATCTCTCACTGGGGGGAAAAAAATAAAAATAAAAAACATTTAAGGGGAAACATTTCTCCCACCAGAGAATTTCCACTTCCTCTCAGATGCTGGCAATTTCACCCAGCAGGGCAAGCACCCTTTCCTGGCCCGCAAGATGGGCCATCTCCCCACTGTGTACACTGTCCTGCCGCCGACCACTCTGCCTCACCCTTCCAGGGTCACCCCGACCTTCACCTTAGTGGCCGGGAACCCAGACTCCGATTCAGATAGACCTGAATCCAATCTAGGCTCTGCAGTTCTCCAGCAAATTCTCCATCTTAACTAAGCCTGCTTCCTTATCTATGAATGGGGAGAGTGATACCAGCAAATCTTAGTGGAAGGTGAAGATTCAAAGGGATAGAATTTTAGAAATGACCAGCTCCTTCCAACACGTCAATGTCAGCTGACTTTGTCTTCCTCCTCCTCCTCCTCCTCCTCCTCATTATCACCATATCATCAGTTCTCAAGCCCCACCTTGCTTCCATCCTGAACCCAAATCCATGTTCGAATCATAACTGCATAGAACACCAATAAAACTCTTAACAGTTTTCTCAGCAGAAAATTTGAACAAGAACAGCAGGGACCACATAGGCTGCGGTGAGGATTAAATGAGTTAATATATGTAAAGCACCGAGACCAATGCCAGGCACATCGTGAGCACTCAGTAAATGTCAGCTTGAGTCAGCAGCATTGGAAATCTTATTTGAAGATGTCCAGGAAATGGAAAATTCCTTCAGCTTATCTGCCCAACTTAACAGAGGCCCTTCTAGGGACTACAGAAACTAACACACTCCTCCCTCTCTCTCCTCCCTCAGACTGGCCTAGCCCTGATTTCATTTTTTTTTTTTTTTTTTTTTTTCTTGGACTTGACTTTTTCGTCCCATCTGGAGTTCTCTGGCCCCCCTATGGCTGCTGGGCCCCAATCACAGAAGGCCAGAAGGGAAACACAATGAGGCCAGCTGTCGCTGAGGCCCCCACCTATCTAGGGACACCAGAGACTATAAACACACACTGAATCCCAGTCCTTGGAAGCCCCAGCTGGAGGCGGCCCTCCGCAGAGATCCGCCATGGGGATCCACACCGCCCCCCACACACACACCCGCAAGCTGTTCCCACACCTCCAGAGGCCCGGAGCAGCCCCTCCACACCACCTCCTCCCTCCCCCTGTGCTGGTTCTGATCCTAAAACACTTCTTTCTCAACCCACAGGATCCCCCAGGATAAGCAGCTCCTTCTCTCTGCAGGAGAGGGACAGCTCTCTGCCAGCCCTTGACACAGCACTCTGACACTTCACCCAAGTGACAGGTCAGGCCCAGCAGTTCCACCAAAACCCATAATCCCACTTTTTAAAAACTCTTATGCCACACTTAAAATTCTATGGGGAAAACTAACTTTCGTCTGTGAGATGTTAAAGCTCAAAGATGACATTCTCAATAATCTGGGGATATTGTGTTGGGGTCCAAATAAAACTTCTAACCCTAACCAATTCCAGATAATGCCCTTATATCATCCCTAAAAATAAATTAAGTTGAACGGCCCATGGGCCAATTTCATGAGCCTCCAGGGCCTCTTCCTGTTCCTCTTACAATTTGCAAACGGTGTTGACCAGCCCCACAGCAAGACACACGATTTGCATTTTGACCCAGTTCACACACGCCTGGATGTGTGGATATGACAGAAAGGATTCACGAAACAATACTTGCCCTTCCTAAGGGTGCTCACTCTGATATTTTCTGTTCTATTTTTTTCACGGTGTTCATGACTTACTCAATTGATTTCATGGTGCTGTCATGAGAGATGATCCATGAATTTTTAAAAAATAAGTAGAAGAATTCAAGAAAACGCTTCCCAAAGTGGAGCTACAATATGGCGCAAGGGTCCAAGGGGAACAAGGCTATGGAACCACAAAAACCAGTCTTGGAACACAGCCTGGAGTCTCCTGGGACTCAGAGAGGACGGCATAGGGAAGTGGGGTGAGGCACAAAGTCCCACTGCCTAGCTCTCCTCTCTGGTAGCTGGGTGGACTTGGGTAAGCCACTCCCATGTCCCTAGGCCTAGTTGGATTAGGACCCACTGTAAATGATATTCCAGTTCTGATAAGATGCAATCTACGAGTATAGATTTAGTAACAAAATCCATTGGTAAATGGTGAGGCTCGACAGGAGGTACAGTTTGGACTGAACCTCTAACAGAGACCTGGAAGCATGGAGTGAATCCCGGGCTGCATTGTCCAAACCCTCCCCCAACCTGCAGGGCCAACACACTCATACCCCAGCTGCTGAGAGGGCTGAAGTCCAATGGCTCACGGCCATGTCCTCCTGAGACTCCCTCCCTTGAATAGCATCTCACAGTCAGTGACCACTGCATGCAGATCCACTTCGTTTCTGAAGCGACCTCCCAACTCCAGCCATGGGATCAGACCAAGCCTCAACTTCTCCCTTTCCTGCTTCCCTCAATCCCTTATAAGTGCTATTCCCAAGAGATACCCCCCAAAACCTCCCACGTGAAAATCTTCACCTTTTAAAGCAAGGCAGCTATGACAATAGCCAGGGTTTCAAAGGAGAACTAAGTTAGAAGGGTGTCAGTTATGCTTTAGATGTGAGGTGTCCCCCAAAAGCTCATGTGTAAAGCAATGCAAGATAGTTCAGAGGTAAAATGATTTCAGTTATGAGAGTTTTAACCTAATCAGGGCGTTAATCCACTGATAGGGATTAACCGGGTGTAACACGGGCAGGCAAAGTGTGGCTGGAGGAGGTGGGTCACTGGGAATGTGCCTTTGGGGTTTAATTTTTGTCCCTGGTGAGCTGAGCTCTCTCTCCCTCTGCTTCCTGATTGCCGTGTCCTGAGCTGCTTTCCTCCACCATGCTCTTGATGTTCTGCCTCATCTCTAAACCACAGCCATGGCATTGGCCGGCCACCTATGGATTGAGACCTCTGAAACTGTGAGCCCTGAGTAAACTTTTCCTCCTCTAAAATTGTTCTCATCAAGGACTGGGCAAATAGCTCAGTGTGCAGAGCACTTGCTTATTGTGCCCATCGACCTGGGTTCAAATCCCCAGCACCTCGGAAAACAACATGGTGGCTTTAAAATTGTTCTCGTCAGGTCTTTTGGTCACAACGATGAAAAAGCTATCTAACACACTATTCTTAGGACATTTTTATAAGAACGCTTTCGGGAATTTATGCTTTTTTTCCATACTAACATTTAACGAACAATCATGTGTTCTTGGCATGCCCCTATCTACCTTAATCTAATGGAACTCTGGGAGGTAGGCTCCAGGCCAGGATCTTCATTTCACAGATGAGGAAACTAACGATTTAAAGGGTCAAGAAAAATGCCCAGACCAGCAGAGGAACCGAGGTCTGAACCCACGCTTCTGACCAGTATGCCACAAGACCTCATCCACACCCCCGTCCATAGCTCTTATCACTCACCACACTGGATTACGTAAGTCCCCTTGCACAGCTGACTCTTTCCCAGATGTCTCCCTCAAGAGCAGGGGCCTTGTGTTGCTTTCTCTTACTCTCCAGTTCTGCCGTGCCCAGTGGTGGAGGTGGTAGTACTGAGTGTAGTACTCAGTGGGAGGGTGGTGGGAGAGTTCAGCATTTCTAAGTCCTACCTGTGCTCTTCACATGCAGTATCTCATCTGGCCTCAGCCCTTCTGGGGGAGGTACTGTCATTGCCAGGTATAAGCAGTAAGCATTTATTCGGGGCCTGCCATCGGGTCAAGTTCATTTCAGGAGATGCTCACAAAACTAGAGCATATTTTAGAGAGCTAAGCAATCCCAAAGGCTACTTTGACCTTGAGGTGGTAGGCTCCAAAAATGTCACAAATTATTTGCAGCATCTCCCATCAAGAGGATGAATCTATTCTCTCCTCTATTTCCTCCTTTATTTCTGGGGCAAGCTTGTGATTTGCTTTTACTAACCGACTAGGGAAGAAGCCACACTGCAGCATCTGAGCAGAGGCCTCAAGAAGCCAGGCAGCCTTGGCTTGTGCGTGGGGGACGCAGCCACCACCAGGTGAGCAAGCTTGAGCTGACCCACTAGAAGATGAGAGGTCACACAGAGAAAGGCCCAGCTGTCCCAGGCATCCCAGCTGAGGTCCCAGCATGTGAGTGAACCCAGCCAAGAACAGACAGACCACCCAGCTGAGCCCAGCCAAAATTACTGACCCACAGAAACTAGAGCTAAATAAAAGGAAGGTTATTTTCAGCCACTAAGAATTGAGGTTTGTTACACGACAGTAGATAATTGATTTGTTGAGCGTCCGGCCAAATATCTGGAAGTAGAAGTACCAAAGAGTTCTTCCACATGAGAGATAACGAATAAGCAAAAGAAAGAATGAAGCTGTGGTCCCTCTCTACCCCAGACTCTGGTGGTAGTATTGAGAATGTGCACTGGCAACCAGAGGAAGCAAGAATTCTAGTCGGTAGAAAAATTAGAAATTCGGACAAGAACCGAATTGATCTCACGGCTAAAAAGAAGAAGAATGCTGCTTTATTTTGCTCTTGGTAACACAAACGAAACTTGCTCTCCCCCAAATGTTCCCAAGTATGTTTGATAAGATAACGAGGTCTAGAGTGTCACAGCTCAGTTTTACTGGTCAAGCAAGAGATCAAATTGGATACATCACCCCAAAGGAAGCAAAAGGAAACCAGGACTTTGGGGACTGGGGTGGGGTTTACTGTGTTTTCTAAAACCTGTCTCCTTCTCCTGGACAGAGTCAGTCCAAATGTTCTAGTAGCCCCTGCAGCTGGTTCAGCTTCATGCTTGAGTTCTGACCAGCAGAATGGAAGTCAAAGTGATAAATGTTCCTTCCGGGCAAAGTGGTTGTGCAATGAGGGTGCTTTCTCAGGATCCCTTCCCCCATCCACAGGCCCAGTGGAGAGGACCCTGGGGCTGGTATGACCAGGACAGTGGAAAATTGCCTGCCCAGGATCACCTCCATTGGTCTGTGATGCAAATGAGAAATATATCTTCTGTCAAGCCACAGAGACACCAAGGCTTATCTGTTACAGCAGCTTTAGTAGATTCTTACTAATATACTAATACCTTATAACTAACACAGGATTTTTAAAATTTAAGTCCTAAAAATAGTCGGCGAGCTCAAGTTTCCCTGGTATTAACAGAGCTCAATTATTGGGTGGGAAAACTGTCAGAATGCCCTGGCTTCTTGTAGTGCAGTTTGTGACTGATGGGCAACAATGAAACAGGAAGCAGATGTTCCCCTCCCCCGCCCAGAAGGCAAAATGGCACCCTCCGTCAACGGGTGACTCCAGAAGGTGCCTGTCTTCCACGTGGATTTCACTTCTTCAGGCAAAACTGAAAAGTCCCAGTTAACATTTCTCAGCTTCAGCCTCAGTCATTCAAAACTCTGGACCTTTTAAAGGTCGGTGCTGGGGATTGAACCCAGGGACTTGCGCTTGCAGGGCAGGCACTCTACCAACTGAGCTATCTCCCCAGCCCTTAAATGTTTCTTAAAGTGTAATATACATAACAGAGAAGTGGACACACGTGAAAGGAACCATGCAGACCCAAAAGAATACGGCTCGATGTGATTCTATTTGATGGAAGTTCAGGAATGGATGCAAGTAATCAGAGGCAAAAGGGGCTAGGATAATAATTATGCTTCAGGAATCTGGTAGAGAGAATCTGCTGAGGGTGCCGGCAATGTTGTTCCTTGACCCAGGTCCTGGTGACATGGGTGTGTTCAGGAAGTTCATTAAGGTACATACTATTGCCTAAATCAAATTACTCCCTCTATTCATTCATTTCTCCCCTGTATGATTCATTCAGTTAGTATTTACTGAGCACATACTATATACCAAGAACAAAGCACGGTACGTGGGAACAGTGGAAAATGAGACGGATGTGGTCCCGACTCTCACGCAATTTACACTCTGGTGAGGAAGACATCTGTCAAATGAACAAAACACATAAATACATACTTAGAAAATGTAAATGGAGCCAGCATATCAGCTACTTTTTGAGTGCAGATCGCTCACTGACTGCCGCCTATCATCCGCCATTTGCCCGTTTGCCTGCCTCTTGCCTGCCCATCACCTGCCTTTCACCTACTCATACCCAACACCCAAGGTCCACCTGCAGATCGTCCACTAGTAGCCTACAGACCAACCGCAGACCACCAGCAGATTGCCAGCTGCCTGCTGTTGCCAAGAGGCTACTGTCTCAGAACCCACAAGTTTGGTTACACATGGCTGCTGCCATTTTGAGACAACAGTCAGGACCTACAGGACTCCTGACCGGACTGACCAAACCCCATCTCCAGGACCCCTCAGCCTGACCGACCACACCCCGCCTCCAGGACCCTTGCCTGACCAAATGTACCCCACCTCCAGGACCCCTGGCCAATTCTGCTCACGCCCCAAGCTGCAGCTCCCCATTTGCCAACACATTTGGAAGTCAGTGCAGCCACCTTGGATTATCCTGGAAGCAGAAGCTGCCATCTTTAGGTGGGGCAAATTCCATCCCGAGACGCCTGCTGAAGACTGGAAGCTCATTGTCAGGTACCTCTCATGTATCAGGCGATTGAAGACTGGGAGGTTTGAATATTATATGGCTGTTATAGTGTATATTTTTTTTTCTCTCTTTTCTCCTTTTTGAAAATGTAAATGAGAAGGGGCTATGAGAGTGCACCAGGGGAACCCGATTTGGAAGGTCAAGGGATACTTCTCCAAGGGAGACATCTGCATTCATGGATGAGCAGGAGGTGAGCAGAGGAAGAGGAGGAAGAGAGGGAGGAATTCAAGCTGAAGAAAGAGCACATGCAAAAGTCCTGCAGTGGGCAAGGCTGTGTTATGACTGCAGAAAACCAGTTGGATCGTCAGCTGGAGAGGACAAAAAGAGATGGGAAGGTTCCAGACCAAAGTCTGGGTCTTAATCCTGGAGAGAATGGGAAGCTGACCACCAAGGAACAGATGTCCAGCTGCCACGAAAACAGGCCCCTCACCACTCTGTGCCAATCCTGCTTCCCTAAGAGTACTATTTGGCCCAGAGAGAATTATCAAAGCCCCTAGGCATGAGATCCGACATTCAATTCATCCAGATAACTATTGCCCCCAAGAAAAACTATCCACAAATTAAAAAAAAAAAAAACTGGACAAACAACAAAATTCTCATTTGCATGACTGCCTGAATTCCAAAGAGTGGTCTCCACCATGACAGAGGAAGCAGGACCTTCAATACAGGACTACCCACAGAAATCGCCACCCTCACCGTGAAAACAAGACAAGCAACAGACGTGCCCTCCAGCTTCTGCCATGCTCTCTGCCAGCTTCTTCAACTCAAGAGAGCACACAAAAACTCCGCCCAAAGGGCGAAGGAACTAGAATGTAAAAAATGACACGGCCAGAAATCTATCCAAAGTTGAAATGCTATCAATACCTTTCAAAATGAGGTCAGCAGGTGGGGTGATCACAGACTCCAATTCAACTTTCTGAGGTTTCCCACAAACTAAAGCATCGCAAGCTAGAAAAGAGTTTCTCAGAAAGCCTTACCCTCACCCCCATCCAGTCACCTCCTGGCCCCAGCTCAGCATCTCTCTCCTAGATCCATCTTCAGTAGCAGCTGAGGCTACTGACCACAGCGCAGTAGGCACATCCATTCTTACATCATCTCCTGGATTCAGGAGCTTCCATCCTGCTTCCCCAGATAAGATTATAAACTCTACAAAGGACAAGGACAGTGCCCAGTCCAAGAAGAACAGAAATAGCTGCTGTTTGCGAAATGCTTACCGTATGTCAAGCAAGGTGCTAAAGAAACTCTTGACATGCACTCTATAAACTCCACGCTCTTATTTCCTTTTGCCTACAGAGAAACCAAAGCACAAAGTCTGAGTCATTTGGTCAAGGTCTTACGGTGAGGAGCTTGAGCTGAAGCCTGTCTGTCTCCCAAGCACAAACCCATCACCATCATGCACAGCTTGTGCCCTGTGACCACGTGCTGTGGAGAAGTGACAGCAGTAGAGGAGGGAGAAGAGTGGGAGGATTCCTTTCAGAGGACAACTCATTTCTGCGGCCCTCCACACCTAAGGATGCAGGGAAGAGAGATCCCTATTGTTAGAAACATGGAAATAGCCTAGTAACCACCCCCCAAAATAGGAAAATCGACATCATGACTGACATGAAATGTCAAGCCTCTCTTTAGGATGCAAAAAATAATAATAATAATAGCAACAGCCCCAAGATGTTCCGGTAACACTTCCCCGCTGTTCCTGAGGGGCCGTTCCAGGTTCTCCTACCTGACCTTCAACCCCAGGAGCCTGGAATTTCAGGATCTGAGTCCTGTCAATTATTGTTTCAAAATGCATCTCATGCTCCTCTGTCTCAAGTATTTAACCATTTCACTCACCCCCGCAACACATCCCGCTTTCAAACAACGACAATCTCCACTCCCCTGTCATGACACTGCTCCCTCAGGCCCAGACCCTGTGACGTGGTGTTCATCCCCCACCAGCTCCTCCATCACACACCCTTCTTCTTGCTTCCTGCAGGTGCCACTCTCTCTCCCGCAAGACTCCACTTGTGCTATCCTCTGCCCAAAACTCCCTCCCCTGTCCCCACCCCCTTGTCAATCTGGGAACTCCCACTCCTACGGTAAGACTGTGCCCAAGTATCACCTTCTCTGTGGAATCTTCTCCACCCCTCCCAGAGGAGTAGGGATGCCATCCAAAGTGCTTTTACACCCGTGGTGTAACACTTCTGGGTATGTGTCAGAACCGACCGGCTACGTGCTGCTCTTCCTTCAAGAGTCCAGGAGAATGAATCTTCAAGGGCAACACCATTGTCTTATTCCTCTTCAAAGTCTCCACTGCCATCTGACATCATAGCACATATTTGTCCTATGCTGTGGGCTTACTGCTCTCCTCCTTCTACTAGGATGTAAATCTCATGAAGGTGGGCACACTGTCTTATTCACTGTTCTTGTTCCAATGCCCAGGATGGTACCTGATCTATCGTAGGCACTTGATAAATATTTATCGAATGAACAGATAGAGGGATGGATGGATGGATGGATGGACAGATAGATGGATGGATGGATGATGGATGGATGGATGGATGGATGGAACATCAGCTAGGTGGGTGCATGGATGATGGATGAATGGGTGGGCAGATAAAGGGAGGATCATGTCTTACCTGCCTCCAGGTCACAGAGTGATGAAGAGATAGCATCAAGATTTAAAATCAGGTCTGTTGATTTTTGAGCCTGAACTCTCAAGCCCAATTTTATACGGTCTTTCTAGAAAGTCTAGGTTCTCAATAGCACCAGGAAAGAAGGTTAGAATTCCCCACAGAACATGGTCATTGCTGAATAAGTAATGCTGTGGATCTCCTACTTGGCAAATGCAACTTCCATCTACTTAACAGATGCCACGATTTAAAGGAGGATCAGAACCTTCTTGGTCTTGGGATTGAGCTCCCCATGTGACTCAGTAGGACAACTTTCTGCCTGTGGGCTGAGAGGAAAGGAGATACCAAGAGACACAAGCAAGCAGGAGAGAACAACTAAAGGTGACAACGACACAGTAATTAAAAGATGTGTACTCCTGAATCAGGGTCACTATCACTACCAGACCCTGTGCCGCTGTGCCTTCCAGTTCTCTGGAACACTGAGCACACTTCCAACACAAGCATTTCCCAGAAGAACACTGAAAGGCTCCTTCCCCATCCATGAGGAGGAAGAGTGAGTACAAAATCAAGTCCATGAGGAGGAAGAGGTCCAGGCTCAAACCTGGGTAAAATTAGAAAATAAATAAGTTGGATCACAGAGACAAATGAAAGTCTCTATATGCTCTCACAATTCCCCATAGTTCCTCTGCAATAAAAAAGAAAGAAAGAAAGAAAGAAAACTCAATGAATATTTACTAAGTGCCCAGATTGGTGTTCGAGAGACGTTAAAGACATAACAACACCAAACTAGACTCCCTGCTTAATGCGATCAGGAAGACGGAAGGTCAATTGACAAAGGATGGTTCTCCACACTTGATTCAATGCCGTATATCAAGAAACCACTTGCAAATTATCTTCAAATGAGGGAAAACACTAAGTCAAAGGAATGATGTACAGGACACCAGGGAGAGAACCAGGGTGAGGGGCATATCTGGGAGTAACACGAGTCATCTTGGGCCCCTGGGAACTGACACTCCACTCTGCTCTGCTCTGCTCTTTCTTTCTATTTATTTTCTGACTATTGGCTCAGACTTGCTCTTTCACCTCTGAAACAGTCTTATATTTCAGCTTTAGAACAGTCATCTCAAACTGCAAGCCCTGGAAGTAAAAAATTTAAAAAAAAAAAGGAAAGTCAGTTCATTATCTGAGTTCCTAACTAAGAAGAGATGAAGTTCCGTGTGTGTCTCACTCTGGAAAGCCATTGTGAGTAGCCCTCTAGTGCTGCCCAGGACTCTGCTTACAGCCACGGCACAAGAAAAGGCTCAGCTCCTCCACAGAATGTCACAAAGATAAGCCTCTTGCACATCTTTATCCAGCATATGAGCAGTTTCACAGTATAGACTTTTAGCTCTAGACTCTGATAATGCAGGCTTTTTCCACTTACCTCAGAGAATAAGAACTTGGAATATTGTTTTTTTTAATTCCCAGACCAAAGAATTTCCCAGCTCCACCTCCAGTCATTACCTAGGTTGGTCTCCCATTATACATTCTCATAGCACCTAATAAATTTCCTCCAAAATACTTAACACAAGTGAAATTAAATCTTGGTGCAATGATTTGTAGAAAACCTCATCTTCCATCACTACACTGTAAGCTCCATGACAGTAGAGATCATCCTAAAAGCTTTCACCACCGTTTCCTGACATCAAAAAGTAATTCCTGACACATACAACTTAATCGGTGAATGCTTTTTAGAAAGATGGATGGATGGGTGGATGCATGGATGGAAAGATGGATGGATGGATGGATGGATGGATGGATGGATGGATGGATGGAAAGATGGATGGATAGATGGGTAGATGGTGGATAGATGGATGAATAAATGGAAGGATGAGTAAGTGGGAAACTGCATGTATGTGGTGAAAAGACAACTTTCCTGCCAGAGTTTCAAAGAGCCATCACACTTTAAAATGCCATATGTAAACACTTTGTACGCTGTATTCTCTATAAAAAGGCTGACATCGTATCTATGAAATATACAATTTCAATGGAGAAATAAGATGAATGAAGCCAAAGAACACATGGTATTATACCAAGTGCCAAAAATGATAAGGGTTCAAGCCTTTGAAGACATCATCCAGAGCTCATGCACGTTTCAGGGGATCCTCCTGTGCACCCAAGAACTAACTGGATTACAGAATCAAAAGACCAAATCATGGATTTAAAATTATACTCCATAATTTAATTTAGATAAACAGCTGAAAAGTATCAAAAGGAGATGCCTATTTTCAGAATTATGATGTAATGATCTATTTACATATGTGTGCATGCATGCATGTGTGTATGTGAGTCTATGGGTAGGGACAGAGACAGACACAGAGAAAGAGAGTGTAGAGCACAGCAAGAATGTGCACAAATCATTTCCAAACCCCAAGTTCATTTCTTGACCAATTACCTTCTCTTATATGTTTTTCTTTATTGACCTTGATACATTATAAACATGACACAGCTGGTTCTGGGCAGTACCTGGAGTATCACTAGTATTGGAAATAATATATTTTAATTAGTTTCTAAGAACCTGTATTTCATATCAACTAGATTTTCAAAGGTCATATTTTCCATATTTACTTAGAAAGGCATTCTGTTGCTCAGTGACAAAGCTTCAGGCTTCCCTGGAGTGCTCTACAGCTCAAAATGAATTTTCTGTTGTCTCTCCAGCAAATCAGCCCCCCTGTTTAAGACCCAGTGTTAACCCACTCAAAAGATTCTTATTTCAATTGGGACACTGAGCCTGAAATCCCACTTCAGGTGGCTCTTTTCAAGCCAAACTATCAAACACAATCAAAAGGCTTATCTGTCTTTTATCTGCATCGAAACCCCCAGGACCCATTCAGAATAAGCCAACAGGTGGGTGAAGCTGGCTCACAGGCCTCTGGGATTGAAGGTGTCCAACAACTTGTAGCCTGACTTAAGTAATTTTTTAATGGCCTTCTTTAGGATTTTACTGAGAAAGTTCAACCTGAAATGCGCAGTGTTATATTATAAATTCATAGAGAAAACTATACCCAAAATAAAATTAACCTTTGATTCACTTTTTACGTGTGTGTGTGTGTGTGTGTGTGTGTGTGTGTTGTGGTTGTTGTTAGGGATTGAACCTAAGACCTTACACATGCCAGGCAAATGCCCTACCACTGAGCTACACTCCCAACTCTCATTCATCTTAGATTATATTTTTTTAAAAATTCTAACCTATATATGCTAACTACACACTAAAATAAGCTTCCATTCTAAAGGGTTGTTATTTGGTGAAAACAAATACAACTGTTTGGGTTCATGTAATACTTTAGGGTTTACAATAATTTCAATTAGAAACTTAGAAAAGATGTTTTGAATCTACACAGGAAAGGGAAGAGCTGACTTACTAATCATAATCATCAGTTTTAGCTCTTCATAGTCAGAAAATGAGTGCCCTGGGGTTTTTCTAGAGTCCATGATGAGTTCAGATCTTTCTCACAAAGAAAGATGATGCTAACCAAGCCAAGCTCTCCAGGTCCAGACACTGAACTGTGTCCTCGCTGGTGTACCTCAAAGCCTATGGAGAGACATACCTAATAAGAAAACCCATCAAAGCACATGAAAACAGGCACAGTCATTTAGTGAGTTCCAGAATTAACTCTTTCCCACTTTGACACAGTTTCCTATCACTATTCAGTAATAATGGTCATCTCACTTAAAGCCATTAATACTTACGGAGGACATTTCTCCTGCCTGGCCTCATTCCTCCTCCCCACACCCTATAAAGTAGGCATTACTATCCCCATTTTACAGATGAGGAGACCAAAGCTACAACAAGGTGGGCGATTTACCCAGGGTCACACAGTGAGTAGGTGGCAGATCAGAAATTTGAGCCCACTTCCCCGGATTCCAATCTCATGCTATGAATTTTGGATCTTTATATTTTACTGCCTATTTCTACTGAAGTGACTTTCTTATAAATAAATAAAATAAATAAATAAATATTTTCTCTGCCGAACTGCAAAATCTTCTTGGGATGAGGGGGGAATTCCACCCAAGGGCTTGTCTCAATTATAATCAAAGCACAAGTGCAGGTTCTAGGCTCTTCTGCAAAATGCCACCGAGAGAAGTCTGCTTGTGTAAGGGATCCCACTTCTAATCCTGAATGTGGGCAATTCAGGATTGTCACCAGAAGCATTCTTAAACTACCCTCACCGAGTGTGGTTTTATTAAAAAGAGTGAAAACAAAAAGGGAGAAATTACGTAGCAGTCAACTCAAGAGTTTTGCCCTCTAGCAGCACAAAAGCAAGAAAATCTATTCTTAAGCTCCCCTAAGCACATAAAAATCCATAATTTCCCATGGTTTATGAACTTTCCGTATTTTCACTCCCAGCTCATACCTACATCCCCAATTTCCATGACAGCCTAATGGGGCATGGGGCTGTTCTCAATGGCCTCTTGGCATTGTGATCATCCCACACACCTCCTACTCAAGAATGGCAGAGGGTTTATCCTCTCCACGTGTCTACTTTTGAAATGGAAACTTCCCTCCCCCAGCTGTTCGCTGGGAACGTGGCCACCTGAATTTCCCACAGGCTCCCTTGCGGCAGGTGTGGCTATGTGATCAAGTTCTAGCCGAGAGGATACAGGCAGAAGTATCTGGAGACAACTTCCACAAGTGACCCTGAGCGTGTGTCTTCTCCTGCTTCCTACTGGCTGAAAGAAGCCTGTGAGGACTGCAGAGTCTAGCATCATTCTTGGGCCACGAGATAACTGTCACTCCCTAGGGATGATAGAGTAGAAAGTTCAAAGGAACAGAAGGACCTAGGCTCTGGACTGTTGACTTAGGTGAAAAAATAAAGCCTAATGTATTTTCTATTAAAATGTTGATCCCATTCTAAGTAGATTCACTTTAAGAGGAAATATCTGGTACCAAAAATAATCAGATAAGAAGGTGCTCCTCTGTGATTCCAGATTTTAATCCCAGGCAATGCTCAATACCAGGGATAAACTTCCCTCCTTCCTAGATGTACCTCATCCTAAGCACCTCGATTTCAGGGGCTGCCAATCTGTCCCACCCACTCTCTTCTCCTCCCCACTCCAACCCAAGTGAAATACATGGTCAAAGCAGCAACCCAGGAAGACCACATGTTCACAGTTGAATTTGGACTCTTACCCAGCCGACGGTTCCACAGCAAAGCAACCCTACAGAGTCTTTTCACGCACCAGCTGCCCTACCACGGAGGTTAGTTTGGAGACCATCTTAGCAGCTGATTGTTTTCTGAGAGGTCATTCTGTACCATAGTCTGGTTGGAACATCTTAAATAATGCCACTACTTAGAGCTGTTCAGCAACTCTAAAGGTAGGCCCTGTCATTGGCCCCATTTCACAGGTAAGGAATCTGAAGTACAGAGAAGCTAATAAGTCTCAAAGCCATGATTCAACCCCACACTTACTTACCTGGTAGCCTATGCACATGCCCACAGCATGACGGGAAAGAAAGATGATTTAAAAAAAAAAAAAAGTGGGCCAGTTGCAGTGGCGCATGCCTCTAACCCCTCAGGAGGCTGAGACAGGAGGATGGAGAGTTCAAAGCCAGCCTCAGCATCTTAGCAAGGCCCTAAGCAACTTAGTAAGACCCTGTCTCAAAATAAAATATAAAAAGGGCTGAGGATGTAGTTCGGTGGTTAAGTGCCCCTGGGTTCAATCCCTGCTGCAAAAATAAAGAAATAAATAAAAAGAAAGGCATCTCTAAAGTGTCCATACTTCATTAGAAATTTTAATTTGTTTTTTTCTCATTACATCAGAAAATTCCCATCATTTTCCAGGCTGTGAACAAAAGGATCTCCTGCTTCTGATGTGCCATCCCCACGCATTCCAAAGTGACTTTCCCAGCCATCAATAATGGCAGAGCTTGCAGCTCAGGAGAGCAGCAGCAAAAATGTTTAAAAGTCACCCCTGACCTCAGCAAGAGACAAAGACAGAAACCCATTTGTGGAATTGAAAGGCCATCTCAAAGAAGAAATGACACATCCGGGCACCCACGTGCCATTGGTATTTTCTTCGAGGGGGTTAGACAAAGTTCTAGAAAGCAATTCAAGTCGTTTGCACCTGGGCCCAAGTGTTTGCCATTTAAAGGGATTTGGGAAGTCCTCTGGTGGCTTCATGAGATGGTGCTCCAAATCTTGGTAAGAGAGGCAGGGAAGGTCTAGAAGTCTCCCTGGTTGAGTCTGTCCTGCCCCAGATATCAGAAAAGAGCTAACATCTCAGAGGACAACAGTGCCATGCTCCAGGCTAGCCCTGCACACAACTCACAATGCCACCTCCCCTCACCAGGAGAGTTGAGGCAACCAGCACACCGTGGTCAGGGCTAAGTCATATTTCAGACCCTGATCACTCAGGTGCTTTCTTCTCCTGGTCTGAACCCAGAGCACCAGGAGGGTCACATAGCAGAAATGTGACATTCTTCACCAAACTCAACTGCGCTGGCCTAAAAGTGGGGGTGGAGGGGGCACAAACAAATTTTCCGGACCAGAGGTTTCCAATTCAAAGACCTACAGGGCCCAAAAAAGTGGATAAAGCAGGCAGGGTGGAAATGGACCAAGACAAAATGGTGAATGTGTGCCCAGTCTACAAAAACAGCTGCCCTTGGTTCCAGATGATTGCTCTAACATCAGAATGAGACCATTTCTCAGCAAAGTTGAAGTTGGAAATTCAGATGTATGTGAAACCTCTCAGTTCTAAAATGCCAACATCTAATTCACAAAATATTTAAAGATATCCTAGGGGATAAACAAATCCTTAGAGGAGATGGCTTTGGGGAGCCCATTTATAATCCCAGAGACCCCCAAGGTCACTGTACACCCGATCAAGATAGGTTGGACATGCCGCGCTAGAAACTGGATTCAAGGACCCAGTCACTTGGAGTCTTTCCTGTTTCTACCCAGAAGATAGAAAGAACCATTTAAATGCAGATCTGAGAGGCACCCCATCTGGAACCACCTCTTTCAGAGGAGGAGGAGGCCCAGGGGATACCACAGTTGCTGTTAAGGGGATGGGCCATCTGCAGAGGAGGTGGCCACCTGCTGAGACCTCTGCAAAGCAGGAAAAGCAGCAAAACTTCACTGTGAGGTGAGGAAGGGCAATGAGCAGCAAAAGGGGCAAGAAAGGGTCCTCTCCAAGCAGGATGGGCAACACCAAGACAGATTCAGGAGACCCCTTTCCACGCTTCCATTGCTGGGAAGGGAGAAGGGGTGGAAGCACTTCCTTGATTTGTAGGGCCTCCAGCTCCACCGGGCTTTCCTGGATGGAGCATCACTGTCCCATACACATACATCCCCTAAAAGGACCCTTTTATGGTGAAGAATTCCTAGCCTGGGAGGTCACTCTGACAGAAGGGATTCCTTGCGTTCTACTAACTCAATCACTTCCGCAAAGTCTTTTTCACCATCTCTTCCCACAAACGGCATCCCAGAGCCCCAGAGCCTACCTTGACACTGGAATCCTTGCTTCCCGAAGCCCCTGCAAAAGCAGAAGGATGCATGTCAGCCTGAGGGGCCCAGACACCGGTTAGTTCTCCCAGTCTGCCTCTTCCCCTGCCCTCTACGCCAGGTGCAATCTCCCAGTCACAATCAGGTGCCCAACAACCTTCCGCCTTGGGGAGGTGGGTGTAGGTGGGAACTCGGCGGTAACCCACAACTCCCGTCACCCGGGCAGAAGAGAGGGGACTGCGACCACCAGGTGGCGGGATGGGGGCGTGGGTGGGGGTGAGCATTTCCGTTGGGGTGGGGGCGGAAGACAGACGTCCCGAGTGCCCTGGGGAAAGAGAAGAAATAAAGACCCATCCAGAGGAAGGAGGAAAGGGACCCCCGGAGCAGCGGCGGAGTCGTCCCCTGGGGGACTAGGAAAGTGAAAAGGACGACCCATGCCTGGAGGGACAAGGAGAAGAAAGCCCCCCCACCCCGCAGTGATGCGAGGGGGTAGGACTGATCAGTAGAAAGGGAACCCAGGCCCTCGGGGAGGCGCAATAAAAGATAACACAGGGCGCTGCTCCGGAGACACCCAGGAGGAAAGGATGTCCCGTGCCCGCAGGGAGATAGAGAAAGGAGGGGTGGGGATTAGGGCGCCTCGAGCCCGGAAGAAAGCTGAGCGGTAGGGAACCCCAGGACAGAGAGCACCCGAGGGGCTGCCCTGCGGAGGTGGGACAGACACCCCCTGCTCCGAGCCAGGTGGCGAAAAAGCTCCCGTGACGCTGCCCGTAGATGCTCTGGAGGCGACAGGGGGTAAGAGAGGGCAAGAGGTGCCTCCCGGCCGGCCGTCTGAGACCAGAGGACAAGGCACCTGCGGGACAGTCCACCAGGGAGTTCAGGGCAGAATGGTCCAGGGGAGAGCCTGAGGATGAGGGGTACCGGCGTGGCTTCTCCCTCGGGAGCCCGGGGCTCGGAGAGGGGTCCCCGCGTGCAGCACTGCCCTCGGGGAGCCCCAGGAAGGTGCCCTGCGCCGGCGCGCTCTCACCAGATGAAGTCGGTGCAGTGGCTGCAGAAGGTGGGCTGCTTGAAGAAGCGGGCGGTGAATTTGTGGTTCTTCACCTCGTGCACGTTCTTTTGCCGAAGGGCGCCTTTGCGGGCGAAGCGCACGGTGCTCTCCTCGCCCTCGTTCGGCGGCGGCCCCGCAGCCGGGTCAGCCATCTTGCGCGCGGGGAGCGGGAGCCCGAGAGGTGCCGGCCCCGGGGCCGCGGGACCGCGGGCTGCGGGGCCCGGAAGGCGCGGGAGGAGGCGGCCGCTGCTGCCGCCCGGGGCCGCGGGCGCTTCCCCTGCGCCGGCTCTGGCGGCGGCCGCGCGCGGAGCTGGGCTGTCACTCGCCCAGCTGCTGCCGCTGGTCCAGCTGCGCTTGGCACCGCTGGCCCCAGCTGCGGGGGAGGGAGGCGGAGCCACGGGAAGGCTCCGCCTCCCTCATTTGCATCGCGCCCAGGCCCCGCCCAGCGCCTCCAGCTGCTTTACATATTGGCACCCCCCGCGGCTGCCGGCCTCGCAGCAAAGTGTTAGCCGCAACGCTGCGGCGCTGGGACCGCAGCCTGTGTTCGTCAGATCCGAGCCTCGCCCCCTACCCAGTCTTCGGTCCGGGTTTGCTTTAAGGAGATGAGCACCTCGGTGCCTCCGCCCCAGGGAGTACCCAGAGCGGAAGGACCTTGGGGGATTGGGATGGGGAGAAGGGGAGCCGAGGGCCCAGCAGATTCCACCCTGGCCTCTGCGGAGAGGCTGGTACCCATCCACCCATCCATCCCATTGGTCATTCTGCACGCGTCTCCTGGAGGGATGGGCTCTCTCTGTCACTCATCCGGAAAGGCCTGTGGCTCCACACCCTTACACACACATACATCCACACGTTCTGCAGAGGTAGGGGAGGAGCGATCTTTGTTTTATATATACCTAACTCCACCACAAAGAAGATTCTTGGGTTTGCTTGCCGGAATATTTAGAAGAGAGCTCCCTATCTTCTGTTCTTCCTTTCCACAAAGAGACTCCGTTTCCTCAACTGTAAAATGGGGCTAATAAAGAAATTTAATAGTTCAGTGTTTCCCCAAATTTAATTCACTTGGGACCCAGCTTTACAAATTTTAATCATATTCGTGCACCATTTTTTTTTTACAAGTCTATCTGGTTTGATCTATTTGTATATGAGTAACAAGAGTTATTATGAAGACCTCTCCGGTTACTCTCATGTGCCCAAAGCATCTAAGACAGAGGCCTTCTTTTACCTGCTAAGAGAAAAGATTGGCAAACATTGGAGAGATGCTCAAGACACATCAATGAACAACTGGACTCCCTGCTTGGTGCATCCTGAAAGATAGGGTCGTAACTAAGAGGGTGGCAATTGTCTAGAGGTGCAACTGGGAGTTATTAAAGGCCCTGTCCATACCCTACTCTTTATCACTCCAACCCCCATCATGCCCTACACTCGGAATGAAGCACTGCATTGGACAACGAATTCCTTCAGTTGACCTAGATGCTGTGATAGAGGGAGCTGCTCACCCTCATGTGTTCAGCTCAGAGTCTGACACCTAAGAGCCAAATAAATATGAAGGAGTGGGTGAACACATGAGTGAATGAAAACTTAAAAGACAGCACCTGTTTATCCCTATCCATGCCCCATAGGTGTTCCAAGGCAATAAGCCTCAAGTGTTTGATGGGTGTCAGGTGCTGGTGCTGTCTTATTTAGTCCCAACAACAACCCTATGTAGATTTGGCAAGTCTCATTATGGATAAGGATAGTGCAGCGTGCGTGGCGTGATTAAGATATACACCCACCGTCACATGGTTGCAGAATGGTGTTGGATTTTCCTAACTACAAAGCGCTTGGATGACAAAGGGGTAAACCTGAGTAGTGATAGGAATTAGGTCCCATTATGACAATTTTGCCTGGAAGCAACTGAGTGGTAAGTCATTATTAGGTAGCATGTGGAGCACCATGGCTATAATAATAGAATGTCCTTCCCTTACATAGTAATTCAAAGGTAACCAGGAAAAAATAGCACTCACTTTTAAGGTTGACATGTTTGGGAAACTGGATGTGCCTGTCTATTATTAGTCCTTTAAGAGGCCCCACCACCTCCCAGGGAGGCTTGGGGAAACATCCCAAGAGACATTGCTGCTAAAGTAGATTTCCTTTGAACCGATGATCTGGAAGCTCGCAGCCCACATCCTGCCTTTTGAACGAAGTGCCCTGGATGACTTTGGTCTATAACAACAAACAGAACCTCATGGCGCCTGGGCCTAGGGATGCCGGGACTGGTGGGTTGTGAAAAGCCATCAGTTCCTGGAGGGGCCTAAGCTGAGGGTGGGGAATAAGGTTCCCATTGGATCCAGATCCCTGTAAGTCAGGGATCTCAAGCTGCGGACATTAGATACCCTTTTTAACGAGTCCGGTGATTTTTTTTTTTCCAAATTCACAAGTTTAGATATTTAAATAAATTTTACGTAAATATCCAAATTCTCACTTCTCTAGGAAAAAGAAAAAGATATAAGTGGTGCTTGCCTTCCTGAACTCGCTCATTCATTTGTTCATTCACTAAATGAGGAACTATTAAATAAACCAGGCCAAAGCTCTTGCCCTTGAGGAGGTCAGGGTCTAATGGTGGGAGGAGGTGACGTGCAAAATAACCTAATCAAGTAGCAAATCCATGCTGGGCGCTAAGGAGGTTCATTCTGTAAAGAAAGTTAAAACATTGTAAAAACCAAAGAATGATAGTAGCCATGGAAAAATTTTATAATTAGGGACATCAGAGCGAAGACTTGAATAAAGCAGAGGGGTGGACCAAAGGCCTGTTTGGGGGTAGAATGTTCTAGACAGAAAACGGTAAATGCAAAGAACCTGGAGAGGAACATGTTTATCAGGGGCCCTCCAGGTTACCAGAGCCCCCATCTACCTGGTCCACTCTGTTCAAGAAGGAGCAAACACTGACCTGAGAGATTTCAGAAGCAATGAGGAGGCAGGTTGCTCTGGCTAGAAATGAAGTCCAAGGTCTGGTTTGTTAGTCTAAGCTTCATACTGATTGCATATATTCATATCCTGTGGCTTCCAAAAAAATTATCACAGAACTGAGTGGCTGAACATAGCAGAAATAAATTGCTCAGCTGGGCACAGAGGCACACGCCTGTAATCCCAGTGGCTCAGGAGGCCAAAGCGGGAGGATGGAGAATTCAAAGTCAGCCTCCACAACTTAGTGAGGCCCCAAGTAACTTAGCACGACCCTGTCTCTAAATAAAATATGTAAAAGGATTGGGGATGGGGATGTGGCTCAGTGGTTGAGTGTCCCTGGGTTCAATCCCCAGTACAGGAAGGAAGGAAGGAAGGAAGGAAGGAAGGAAGGAAGGAAGGAAGGAAGGAAGGAAAAAAATGTACTGCTAATAGTTCTAGAGGATAGAACTAAATCAAGTGTTATCCAGGCCCCACTCCCTCTGGAGTCTACAAAGGAGAATCCTCCCTTGTCTTGTCCAGTTTCTGGTGGACATCAGTCTTCCTTGGCGTCCTTGGCCTGTGGCCACATCGCCCGTCTTCCTCTGTCTTTTAATCGCCTTCACTTGTGTGCATTTGTCTTTTCTTCTGTGTGTCTAATCTCCCATGTTTATCTCTTATCAAAACATGGGCCATTGGACTTAAGGCTCACCCAGATAATCAGGGATGATCTCTTCATTGCAAGATCTTTAACTGAGTTATATCCAGAAAGATCTTTTTCCAAATAAGATAACATTCATAAGTTCCAGGAAGTAGATTGTGAGCCTCTCTCTGTGAGCAACACATTCAAACCACTGTGTTGCACACCCTGGAAGTCTCTCTCCCCCTCTGGCTCTCATTTTCTTTCTCTCTACAACAGCACTGGATGCAGTAATTTGTCCTCCCGGCCTTGCATTTTAGGGCTACACAATCCAATGCAGCAGTCACTTGCCACCTGTGGCTATTCAGCATTTGAAACCTGGCCAGTCTGAATTGAATGTAAATATAATTGTGTAGTCACCCTGAGCTCCAAGCGTGTCGTATGGAAAAGGATGTAAAATTTTAATGCATCATTTTTATCTTCATTTGGTTTTACTTTTTTTTTAAGGTGGCTACTAGAAAATGTAAAATTATCTACATGGCTCTCTTAATATTTCTCTACACAGCTCTGTTCTAAAGACTAGATTCAATAGGAAGCAAATTAATTTCAAAATGAATTAATAAGGCAAAGATCATCTCCATTCAGTAGGCAAAGGGGAATGAAGGGAAGGGAGGAGGGACGGGGTAGGGAAAGAGGGTGGAATGAATCTGACCTCCTCTCCTATGTAGATATATGAATATATGACAGTGAATCTCACCATCGTGTACATCCACAAGATGCTAATTAAAAAAAGAAAAGTTTGTTTTTTTAAACTTTTTTTAAACTCTAAATAAACAGCTGATAGACCAGTAGAGTAGAGGGAAGAGAGGAAGAATGGAAAGATGAATGGGGAGGCAGAGAGGGGAGGGAGAAGTACGAAGGACTAAATCAGAACAAATTATATCCCATGCTTTTATAATTACGTTAAAATGAATCCTATTGTCATGCATAACTAAAAAGAATCAACAAAGAAAAGAAAGGAAGGGGTGCGGACAGAGGAGGGGGCAGACGCATGGCCACTGGTCTCAGCATTTTGCTGAGGTCTGACCCTGCTCCCGCCCCCTACCCACTGGAAAGGGCCGTTCTTGCTCTCACTCCTCCTCCATCCTTTCTTACTTGACTGACTAAATGCATGTTTGTTTTGAATCACTAGTCCACGTAAGGAATGTCATCACCTGCTATATTTACAGTAGATTCATATTCTTTAAAGAAGCTTATTTCTAAGTTTTATAAACTAAACCACTGCTACATGTTTCTTACAGTTTTAGGACTTTATCCTTATTTCTTCAAATAAAAGCATTTCAATGGTAACCTGACAGGAGACTGAAGTATCCACATCCAAGGTTCTGACTCACTTGGCTAATAAATTTGTGCTGGCTGTCAATTGAGCACTCACCCAGGGCTTTGGCCAGGGGCCTTGGTTCTTCTTTCTATGGGCCTCTCCTCTGGCTGCTTGAGCTTCCTCATAGCATGGTGACTGATTCCAAAAGTCAGGACCCAACAGGACAGAAAGTAGAGGATTACAATGTCTTAAATTCTGACCTAAAAACTGGCATAATGTCATTTCTGACATATGCTATTGGTCTAAAAGACACAGAGCCAGTATTCAAGGAAAGACCGCCCCTTTGCAATGGAAAGAATATGGAAGAATTTGGGGATCACACAGAAAGAGTTCCCTACATTTTTGATGAATTAATGGAATGTCTCAGTTCCCATTTGACCTAAAAGGAAACTTGAAAATGTCGAACAATGTTCAAAGGTCACTCTACAACTACTATTAATTAGAATTAAAAACTAACAGGAAAGTATAGCCCACTCAAAGAGGGAAAATAAACCAAAAGAAACTGTTCCAGAGAATAATCTGACAGCAATTCCACTAGACAGTGACTTTAAAAACAGTGGTCTTAAAGTTGCCAAGTAACTAAAGAAAGACAAGGATAAAAATCAAGAAAGAATTCAAGAAAAATGTGGAAATATAGATAAAGAAACAGAAAATGTTAGAAGAAATGTTAGGCAGTAGAAAGAATCCACAAATCTGAATATAAGACAACTGAAATCATTGAGTGTGAGGAACAGAAAGAAAAATGACTGGAGAAAAGTAAACAGAGCTGAGACACCTACAAAAATGTAGGGAGCTCTTGTCTGACAACATCAAGCAAACCGACATAACGCACGGAGCCTCTGAAAGAGAGGAATTATCGAGAGATTATTTGAAGAAATAATGGCCAGAAACTTCCCAAGTTTGATGAAAGACATGGATATAAACATTCAGGAAGCTCAACAAACTTCAAGCAGGGTGAACTCACACAACTCCACACCAAGACACATTACAACCAAACTTTTGAAAAACAAAACAAGGAATTGTGGACTCAGTGAGAGAGACAGGCAATCCATCACAGATGGATAGATCAAGAGTTCTGCGATGAGATTATTGGCAGATATCTCATCAGAAACTTTGGAGGCCAGAAGGGAGTGGGCTAATACATTTAAAGTGTTAAAAGAAAAAAGTGTCACTCAAAAATCCTAGAAGTGACCCGGTGCGGTGGCGCATGCCTGTAATCCCAGCAGCTCGGGAGGCTGAGGCAGGAGGATGGTGAGTTCAAAGCCAGTCTCAGCGAAAGCGAGGCGCTAAGCAACTCAATGAGACCCTGTCTCTAAATAAAATGCAAAATAGGGCTGGGGATGTGGATCAGTGGCCCAGTGCCTCTGAGGTCAGTACCCAGTACCCCGCCCCCAAAAATACTGTAAGTACCTAAAGTACCCTTCAGAAGTGAGAGACGTTAAGACCTTTCCAAAAAAACAAAAGTTGAGGGAGTTCTCACCACAAAACCTGGCCTGCAAGAAATGCTAAAGGAAGTTCAGAAAGTTGAAGTTAAAGGACTCTGGATAATAACTTGAAGCAACATGATGAAATAAAGGTTTCAATCAAATACATAAGCAATTATAAAAGCTAATATTGTCATACCTAGAGTTAGGCTGCAACCTAATACAGTTTTCTGAGAAAATGCACGAATGGATTTCCATGAAACCAGAAAGAGACCCCTCTTTCTGTTTTCTACATGATTTGAAGAAATCTACATGATTTCTACAAGAGATGAAGGCATGATAAAAAAATTATCAGCTTATTCTTGGAACACACGATTTATCAAGATATAATTTTTACATCAATAACTGAAAGATGTAGGGTGTATAGGAACAATTTTTATATGTCATTGAAGTTAAGCTGGTATAAATTCAAGTCAGAATTTTCTAACTTTAGGGTGTTAAATGTCATACCCATGGTAACCGCAAAGAAAATAATTACCGAATATACACAAAAGAAAATGAGAAAGGAGTTAAAACATTTTGCTCTGAAAAAATACAATAAAATCAGCTAAGTACAAAAGAAGCCAGATATGCAGAAAATGAGCGGGAAAATTGTAAAGCAACTGAAAACAAGTAGCACATAAGCAAATCCCTCTAGCTCTATCATTATTTTTTTTCAGTCATTACTTGAAATATGAATGGATTAAATCTTTCAATCAAAACACAAGAAACCAGCAGAATAGATTAAAAGAAAAAAAAAAAAAAAACACATGCTCCAACTACGCTGCCTACGGTAGACTCACTGTAGATCCACGGACACAAATAGGTTGGAAGGGAAAAAACGGGGAGAAGTCTGGCAGGGGTATTTGTATCAATGTTCATAGTGGCATTTTTCACAGAAACTCAAATGCAGAAGTAGCCAAATTCCCACTGAATGAATGGATAAGCAAAGTGTGGGGTGTTGTCTATCCATACATTGGCCTGTTGTTCAGCCTTAAGAAGGAATGATCACATGTGTGACAACATGGTGATCTTTGGTGGTGGTGGTGTTCAAAGAGGAGATGGGGTTTTACTTAGCAAGTATGACACAACCATGTGACTTTGGACAAGTTATTTAAACTCTCTCAACTTCTGTTTCCTTTTGTTTGAAATGAAGATGATAATACCATGAGGATTGCTATGTGCATTAAACAACGCATATATGCTTATCACAGCGTCTGGTTCATAGTAAATGCACAATAAATTTCTGCTAGTATTATTGTCAATAGAACATCTATTTGGGCTATGAAAAAGTCCAAAATGCAAATCACATTTATACCTAAAAAATATTTCCATTGCTTAATTGCAGTTCCTTTCAACATAGCACATGTCTTTTTAGCATGTGGGGACCTAGTGACTATATATGTGGTGTCTTTGACTCAAATCATTTCTATTTCACTGGCATCAGAGGCTGGCTTTGAACTCGCCATCCTCCCAAACTGCTGGGATTACAGGCATGTGACACCATGCCTGGCCTAGATGAACTTTTTTTTTTTAATATTTTTTAGATGTTGATAGACCTTTATTTTGTTCATTTATTTATATGTGGTGCTGAGAATCAAACCCAGTGCCTCACACGTGCAAGGCAAGAGCTTTGCCACTGAGCCACAACCCCAGCCCATAGATGAACTTTTAAGACATTATGTAAAGTGAAATTAGCCCATCACAAAATGACAAATACTATATGATTGCACTTACATGAGACACCTACAGTCATCAAGATCATAGACATGGAAAACGGGCTGGTGGTTGCTGGAGACTGGAGATTAGAAGGGAGATTTTCAGTTTTACAAAATGAAGTGTCATGCCCAACAATATGAATGCACTAGCACTGAAATACACACTTAATATGGCTGGGATTGCAAATTTTATATATGTATATTTTACCATAATTTAAAAATCCAATAGGAAAAAAACTAATGTGAATTGGACACTTGGAACAAACCAGATTCTGTGCTAACCATTTTTCATGTGTTCCTATCTCTTCTGTCTGAACCCTACATTAGGTACAGATGAGGACTCTAAGGAACAAAAACCCTAAATAATTTTCCCAAGGTTCTATGTTAGAAACTGGCAGTACTGGGACTTGAACCCAGGTCTCCTAACTCAGCTAGCACAGTTACTTTTAGACATTCCCCGAGAATCATATCAGTGTCTGGTAAGGATGGGGAATTTCTGCATAGGAAAAAGTCCACCAGAAAAGATAAGCAGCTACCTTTTTGAAAAATCCTTTTTGTGGCAGTCGAACACAGATATGATAAAGGGCACTAATTTTAAGCATCCGACAGATTTTTTTACATATGTATATAGCCATGTGTATCTTCGACTAAGTAATGATACGGAAAAGTTCCAGATCCCCAGAAAACTCCTGTATACCCTTTCCCAGGAAACTGCCTGCAGAGGAACCACCGTCTGGTATCTGTCTTCACAGATTAGGTTTAAAAAAAAAAAAATTGTGATGTAATATACATAACACAAATTGCCATCTGAACCATTTCTAAGTGTGCCGTCCATCTGGGTTACATACCTTCACATCATGGTGCAACCCATCTCTAGAACTCTTTCCATCTTGCAAAAATTGAAACTTTTTGCCCATTGAAGAATAATTCTCCCATGATCCCCTCCCCCCCAGGAAGTACTTGTGGGTAAAATGCTGTGTAACAGTGAACACGATTAAGCCCAAGAGTCAGGTCAGGGAACGTTCCCATTTGATTGACTAAATTCTAGAAAAGGAAATTGAAAAAATGAAGGTATGCCGCACAAATGAAAGAGGTGTGCTCCCCCTCATGGTCCTCTGGTCCTCCCAGCAGGACTAGGCCAGGAACGGTGGCTCCAACCCAAGGGAGCTCCATTATCTTCTAGCTCCATTATCTAGCTCCATTATCTTCTTCCTTCAAGGGGTTTCGGAGGGGAATGAGAGGCCCGTGCATTCAATGTTGGAGAGATGTTTAAAAACCCACCGGCCCAGATCTGAGACTTCTCATTTTGGGAAACAAGATTCTAAGGGATGACTAAGGCTGATTAAGGGATGCTTTCTATTTGTCTTTCCTCTCATGATCCCTTCTGGAAACGCCTTCTGCATAGAGAGCCTGAATCCAGGGCTAGACAGCACCTGCCTCAAACCTGCCTCACTTGGCACTTCTGCTCGAGGAGAATAAGGCACTTGCCTTGAGTGCAAAATTAAAGAGGTGCCAGGGAAGCAATAAGCAAGATAAATAATATTTTGATGCAATATTTTAAAACTAATGCCAAAAAAAGAAAAAAAAAATAAAGAACATACCAACTTTTTAGATAAAGATAGGATGGGATGGGCAGGATTAGGGTAAGTGAGGTGAGAGGGGTGGAGTCATGCACATACAGAGTAGATCCACAAAGAATTCGTTAGGTTTAAATGGGCAGATAGATGAACGTAGCCTGCTTAGAACCAGCCTGGATGTGTCTTATCGTTTTCATTAGTATTACTAATTCCACTATTAACAAAGCTGTTTCTACAACTGCTCTCTTTGCTCTGTGAGAGAGAGGGCTATTTCCTGAACTCACCCAATCCTTGCACTTGCACTGTATGCTGGTGTTTTCTTACCACTGTCTTAGCTCCAGCTGCCACACAACAAAGTAGGCTGTGTGGTTTAACCAGCAGACATTCATTTCCCAAAGTTCTGGAGGTTGGAAGTCCAAGATCAAGGTGTGGGCAGATCCAGTGTGTGATGAGGATGGTCTTCCTGGCCGGCAGATGGATGCCTTCTTGCTGGATCCTTGCAGGACAGAGAAAGAAAGAGTGTTGGTCTCTTCTTCCTCTTACAAGGATACTGATCCCACAATGGAGACCGCATGCTCAGGACCTCAGCTAAGCCTCACAGCTACTGAAGACCCCAACTCTAAACACCATCGCATTGGGAGTTGGCATTTCAACAGAGAATAGGGGAGGGGACATGAGCATGCAGTTCATTACATCCATCTTCCTAGGCAGCCGAGGACTTCCAGGAGGGTGGAGTTCATCCTCTCCTGGTGACTGGTTTTTACTTCATAACCACCAGATTTGTACTTCTTATCTGACCAGTGTGCGTCCTTGTGCAGAGACTTCACCTCACTCCTCCTTTAAATGGGCTTACACTAAATTGGTTGAGGGAAAGCCATCTTTTAGAGAATTGCCAACTCTCCTATTCAGTTTGAAGTCATAAAATAATAAAAATCATTATTATTTCTTATGGTACTGACACTTATTGAGGACTTCCTAGGTAGTAAAAGTTGTTCTAAACTTTTTCCTTTTATTAACTCATTTAATCCTCATAATAATCCTATAGAGAGGTAATATCAATATGCCCTTTTACGAATAAAGAAACAGGGACAGAGGAATCAAGTACGAACCCCAAATCACTCAGTCACCAAAGCCGGAGAGGTGTGTTGCAAACCCTCAGTCTGATCGGCGTCCACGCTCCTGAGAACTGAATGAGCCTGGTCTCCCCGGGCTACCAGGACCCTCCACCCACATTGCTGAAGAGGTGCCAGCTTATCACTTCCCCAGGACGTCTTTACTTCAGCTCATAATGGGAACGATGAGAGAGGGCCAATGGCCAGACCACAGGAGGAAGAGAAAATAGATTTGGTCATTTCCCGATCCCTGCAGGTTAAAAAGAAATTGTCAATATTAACATCTCTCTTTGTCCTGGAATTCCTTCATATGCTTGGCTGGTCATCTTAATCTTTAGCTGGCCAAGCAGAATATCCATCCATAAAACTGCTTCCAGATGCTCTGTGGCCTGGAGATGGGAAGCTTCAGCAAACAACTACGTTGCCAAACGCAGGAGCACAAGAGAGACTATTCAGTTAAGGGATGTTGGTTGCACGTTTTCTCTGCTTTGGGGGATTTTATCAGTACATTCCAGGTTTGGATGCTTTTCTTTCTTTTTTTCTTTTTTTTTTTTGTAGCAGTGTCAAGGTATTAACTAACAGCATGTTTTCTTCCCAGCTCCCTAATTTCTCCGACAATTGAATAGAATCGAATGATAGAATATTTCAATTGAGATAATGACTTTTTACTTTTTAATTGAAAATGACTCTCTTTTTTTCGTTTTTAGAACAGTTCATGGGTTCACATCTTCAACAAGTCAAAACAAGGTAAAAAGCTTCTCACTAGGAAGTGTGTCTCCAAGCCAGTCATTCTTTCCATCCCGAGGAGAAACGTGGTTGTTCACTTATTGGTTTCTTGTTCATCTTTCCATATTCATTTTATTAAACTTATTGATCTAAAAGTAAGAAAATGGGGGCTGGGGTGGTGGCTCAGTGGTAGAACGCTTGCCTACCACGGGTGAGGCACTGGGTTCGATCTTCGGCACCGCATATAAATAAATACATAACATAAAGGTTAAAAATAAGAGAATGGGAATACATGTCTTACACACAAGGCATCATCCGCTGGACCCCATCCTGCTCTGTATTTTTTCCCTTACTCTTTCCGGAGTTTCTTCCATAGTAAACCGAGAGCGCCTCATTAATCACAGCAGTCCTATCATGCTCCCTCAAAGGATGGACCAGGTTAACTTAACCCGTCCCTCGTGGGAGAATACTTGGGTTGTGTCCAAACTTTTTCAACAAAAATAGTGCCGCAATAAGTGACCTGGCCTGCACATCACCTCATCCCCACGGCAGCACATCTGTAGAATAAAGTCCAGGACCGGAGCTACTAGGTCAAGGCTAAGAGTGTGTCCAAGGTTGACGGTGCTGCTGGTTTGCCCTTCCCGGGGGCTACAACCTTTCATATTCACACCCGTTGTGACAATGCCTGTTTCCTCACTGCCTTTAGCAAGAGAAAAGTTGCCAGATTTTTCTATTTTTGCCCACCTGATAAGTGATAAATGAAATCTTAGTATAATTTTAATTTATCTTATTATGAATGAGGTTGAGCTCCTCTTCATGAAAATGGTGTTCAGAGCTCTTGTTGCAAGTGACAGAAGCTCATTAGGGCTCACTTAAAGCAGATGAAGGGGAAATTACTTTTAAGAATTATAAAGGTACGTCAAGGCAACAGAGCAACACAGCCCCCAGATCTAGAATATGGGAAGTATTTATCAGATATACCTGCCTCTCTCTCTCTCTCTCTCTCTCTCTCTCTCTCTCTCTCTCTCTCTCCCCCTTCCCACAAGCCTTTTTGTGAAATGCTTCATTTTTGAATGTAGACCTGCAAGGGTCCCCACTGCCCCCAGTGTACCCAGCACAGTCCCCAGCCCCCAAATATGCTATCATAGAGTCTCAATTCCAAATATCCAGGGAGAAATTCTGATGGATCCATCTTAATTCCACAGTGCAGCATCCCTTGTCCAGTTGGCAAACTGGAAATCAGAATAATGTAGAGAATCAGAAACGGTCATTACTGGGGTCTTCCCATAGTCCACACCAATTACATGTGTGTGGCAAATCCAATCACCCCTTCACAGATGGCTATTCCTCCAAGTGGGGTACATCTTCTATTTTCACAGCAGAAACCCCACTTGGGGGATAGTCTACCCTTCTGTGCATGGCCCCCGTGTTTTCTCAAGCCAGTCACAATAATTCTATTCCCTTTGCTAGTGATGGGTTTAGGAACAATCATGTGATTCAGTTCCAGCTGATGATTTACAAGGAAACCAGTCCTCACAACTAAAACAGGTACAGTGTCAAGATGGCCACTTGCCTGTTACTTTGAGTTGCTGTGTCTGCAAGAGATTCTATTAGTTTTTGCTGCATCACAAACCACTCCCAAATTTAGTGACAGTACAGAAACATTTACCATAGCTTATGATTGTGTGGGCTGGCCAGGTGTCTTCTGATCTGGGCTAGCTCACCTGGGGCTGGAAGACAAGGCAGGGCCTCATTCACTAGTCTGACAGTTGACAAGCTGATTGGTCTGAAGGGGGCAAACTAAGGATGACTCATCTCTGCTCCATCAGCAAGCCAGTCCAAGCTTGGTCACGTGGCGTCTCAGGGTTCCAAAATGCAGCAAGAGATGAAAAACAGTTTTGTCGTGCAAGTACTTTCCAGTATATCTTCGTGTCTTCGTGTCATTGACCACAGCAAGTCATATGGCTAAGCCTGATTGCATGAAAAAATAGATTACATCTCTTTATGGTAAAGAGCTAAAAAAATATTGTAGTGATCTTTAGTGTCTCACACTGATGCCTAGAACTCTAGCATCTTGAGACCACCCGGAGTCCCAGTCATGTTGGCAGAAAAAGATGGGAAAGACTCTCCATGAGGACATTGAACTGTGAATCTACTAACACTGGAAGTTCTCATTATGTGAAATAATTAATTTTCACATCTCTCTCAGACAATTGAGTTGATACTGCATTTTTTTTTGTTTGTTTTTGCAAAAATACCTCAGTAGAGGAGAAATCAGTTCCCAGACAATTGAAGATGGTTCCCCGACTGCCAGACTTCCCAAATTGACTGTGTTTTTGATGTCTCTGTGAAGAAGCCTTGGCTAATTGCATGCGTAACATGAGCCAACTGCGAGGTGCGGTTACCCAAAAATGAAATGCAAACATAAGCATCCCTGATATAATGCAAAATCCAGAAGATGAGAAGCCAAGTCTAGGAAGAGTAGAGTGAGGCGGTGGGGTGGGGAGGGATTAGTCAATAGGTACTACGGGACAGACAGGGGAGATGAATTCTGAGGTTCTATTGAACACTAGGGTTACTACAGATAATGATAAAGTACTATATATTTTTTTAAAAAAAGTATTTTATATTTCAAAAAGAAGAAAATATTCTGAATGTTTTCACTACAAAGAAATGATGAATGTTTGAGGAGTCAGACATGTTCACCCCAACAAGTGAAATACTAAACAATGTATCAAAATGTCACATGGTATTCCCCCGCAAACGTGAAATTTCTATGTCAATACAGAATGAGTAAAATTTGTTAAAAGTTCGATTCTAGGATTTGAACATCCAAATACACACATTTATGGTTAGAACTATGGTATAAAGTGCAGAATGTTTGGGAAATGCAGGTGTTTAGGCTCATTTAATGCTTTAATTTATGAGGTGACGCACATCTTCGTCTCTGCTGTGCCCTAGACACTACCCAGTGTTCCAATCCTGAGGAAAGAGGAAGGAGGTCTTGTGATAACTAGGAGGAAAGGGTTTTATTTAATGTCAAATAAGGCACAGAGGAGGACGGAAGAAGGGCTCAAAAGACACGGTAAAGTGTCATCACTTGGTCACCTAAGGGCGAGCCATTTTAGGGACACGACAGACTATGATGAATTGAAAAGTGAAAGGATGACTAATAAATACAGAATGTTGCATTACCCGGTACTCTTTGGACTCTGTGCCTCCTAATCCCCATTTAAACCCAACTGGGGGAGGGATTTGGTGGCTCTCCTGGCTGAAATATCAGAGGGCAGCCTGCTTCTCGACGCGCCTGGATTCGGGGCTCAAGCTACGCAGTGGAAACCTGTCTCCCCATTCCCCAGTTCAGCCTGCCTTCTGGGAAACCTCTCTCCTCACGCAGAAGGACAGAGCACCCTCTCCCAGGACGCCGGCCACATCCTCAGCAGGGACTCGGGACGGTCCAGCCTGGGACATGGCCACCCCACCAGCCCAGGAACCGGACTGCTGAGATGGGTCCCACCCGTGTTAGCTTCCACCTCCCTCCAGAACACAAGGATCACACCAGATTTGACGGAATAGGGGACATGATCACTCTCTCGAAAAAATGCTGGGCAAAGCAGGGAAGACCTAGAGTAGACTTCTTAAACCCGAAACCAAAAGCAAAACAGCTTTTGACCGATTAGATCTTATAAAATATTTTTTGAATTTTTCTCTGAAAGACCTTAAGAGATTAAAAAAAAAAAAAAAAGGAGAAGCCACATAGTAGGAGAAAATAACAAATCACATAACTCACAAAGGACTAGTGTTTAAAGTATATAAAGAACATTCAAAACTCAACAGCAAAAAAAAAAAAAAATTAGAGGGTAGGCAATATGAACAGGTATTTCATGGAAGAAGATATACAGGTAGGAAAAAAGCACATGAAAATATGTTCAATATGGTTAGACATTAGAGGAATACTCAGATTAAAGAAGAATGAAATTCTGGCATTTGTGGTAAACGGATAGAGTTGGAGGATATCATGCTAAGCGAAATAAGCCAAACCCAAAACACCAAAGGCCGAATATTTTCTCTGATTTGCCGAAGTTAATTCGCAATAATGGGGAGGGATGGGGAAGAATCGAGTTACTTTATATTAGGTAGCAGGTGTGAAGGGAGGGGAAGGAGGATGGGGTAGGAAGGATAGTAGAGAGAAACAGACATTATTACCCCATGTACATGTATGACTGCATGACCATGTGATCCTGCAATATGTACAATCAGAAAAATGAGAGATTACATTCTATTTGTGTATGATCTGTCAAAATATATAAATGCATTCTACAGTCATGTACAATTAGAACAAATAAAAAAATTTAAAAAGAAATAGCACATTTAAAATAAATGGAAGATGAAAAAAATCAAAGCCACAATAAGCTATTACTACACATTTATCAGAATGGCAAAAATAATATCAAACGCTGCTAAGAATGCAAAGAAACAGGATCATTTATGCATGACTGGGGGGAATTTAAAATGGCACAGTCACTTTGAAAAATAATATATGATATTTTCTTACAAAACTAAATATTTTATGAACTGAATCTAGCTTAAAAAAATTTTGTGTCAATGAACACAATCAATAGAGTCAAAAGGCAGCCTACAGAGTGGAAGAGAAAAGATGTCAATCATATATCTGACAAGGTGAAGTGTTAATGTCCAGAAAATTAAAATAACTCCTACAATTCAACAACAAAATTGTAAATAACCAAATTTTAAAAAGGTAAGACATTTGAATAGATATTGCTCCAAAAATAATATGCAAATGCCCAATAAGTTTTGAAAAATGCTCAACACCATTAATCATCAGATGCATGCAAACCCAAGCCACAGTGAGACATTGCTTTACATCCATTAGAAGACTACTATCAATGGGGAAAAGAAAAAACAGAAAATAACAAGTGTTGGAGAGGATGTGGAGAAAATGGAAACTTTGTGCACTATTGGTAGAACAGTAAAATGGTGTAGCCATTTTATAACATGGAGATTCCTCAAAACATTAAAAATAGAACTCTCACATGATCCAGCCATCCTACTTCTGGGTATAACTGAAAGCAGGGTCTTCAAGAGATTCTTGTACACCCATGTTTGTGGACACATTATTCTCAATAACCAAAATGGTAGAAGCAACTCAAAATGTCCCTCAATGGTTAAATGGATAAGCAAAATGTGGCTTCCACATGTCATGGAATATTATTCTGCTGTTAAAAGGAAGGAAATTCTGATGCATGCTACAATGTGGATAAACCTGGAGGATATTATGTACAATTTAAAAAGTGGGTTACAGAAAGACAGATACTGTACAACTCCACTTAGATGAGGTATCCAAAGTAGTTGAATTCATAGAAATGGAAATGAATGGTGGGTATCAGAAGAGTGGGGAGTAGGGAAAGGGGAGCTGTTATTAAATGGGATCGGTTTCATATTTGCAAAATGAAAATGCTCTGGAGATGTTTCATAGCCACGTCAGTATATTTAACACCACTGAACATTTAAAAATGGTTAGGATGGTAATTTTTATGTGTTTTTGCCACAATAGATTAATCAATAGAACTAGATAACCTGCTTGCCATGCAAGCCCAGAATAATAAATCGTAGATAAATGAGAGCTTATATTTATACAAAAAAAAAAAAAAAATACACAGATTTTCAGAACAACTTTATTTGCAATAGGCAAAAACCAAAGACAACCCAAACATCCTTTGAGGTGGGGGGTTAGCCAAACAAAACACACCACGTCCAGATTGCAAAACAGGAACACAACTCAGAAGTGAAAGGTAATGAACTGGGGACACACAGCAACTCGGACGGATCTCAAGAGAATTACCTGAGTGAAAAAGTCCACCCCAAAGGCTCCCAGCCGTGTGTTCGCCTTTTTGTGACATTCTTGCAATGATAAAATTACAGAAATAGGGTCTGTGTTGTTGGTTGTCAGGGCACAGAGGTGTATGAGAAGGAGCGAGGCCCTGGCTATAAAAAGGCAGCAGGAGGGAGTCATACCCGGGCGGGATCTCGCTTTCCCTCGACCGCTAGTGATCAGCTATTGAAGCTCAGGAAGCTCTGCACGCGCACGCACAAGGGCAGGAGCACCGTGAAATCTGAACGGGATCTGTTGATCACATCAAGACCTACTTCCTGCTGTGACATCGTGCTATATTTATGCCTGAGGTTTCCACTGGAGGAAGCGGCGGAAGGCACACAGGGGCCCTCCGTAGTATTTCTTGCAACTGCACGTCGATCTGCAGTTACCTCCAGATAAAAGCGTCTTTAAAATGGTACCACACCTCCTCTTTCTAGAGGTCCACGTGATTACGTGCAGTGACGTCATCCTCATTTGAGGCCAAGGTAGGATGGAGAGAAGGGGATGCTGGGCTTTTAGTTTTTAGGTGATGTGAACATCTGCCAGATGGGGAGAAAGCAGGTGATAGCCCAGAAAGAATAAAAGTTCAAGGATATATAATGAGCTGATGAGGCCAGGTGGCTGGGCGGGGAGAGGAAAGAGGAGAAAGAGAGAGGTGGGAAACTTACCTACCCCTGAAAATTGGACAGAGTCGGTGCCCGCCTGTAATGCCGGCGGCCTGGGAGGCTGAGGCAGGAGGATCGTGAGTTCGAAGCCAGCCTCAGCAAAAGCAAGGTGCTAGGCAACTCAGTGAGACCCTGTCTCTAAATAAAATACAAAATAGGGCTGGGGATGTGGCTCAGGGTTCAAGTGCCCCTGAGTTCAATTCCAGTACCAAAAATAAAAAATAAAAAATAAAAAAGGAAGTTAGGCTCCATGTCCTCCTGAGAATGGAGTGCTGGTAAAGATGAGGCTAACAGCAGTGTCGGCCTAGGGGAGAGGGAAGTTGAGGTGGCTTCCATTTGTCAATCCACATTTTTCTGTACAAGTAAAGTTATCTCTTGGGAATAAAAAGACCCAATTGGGTAGAGGCCTTTAGGAAAGGGGAAACGGCGTGTATGAGAACGAGAACATCGAAGAATCTTAAAAAGGATCATTTATCAGCATGAACATCAAGCTAATGCTGGAACCAGGAACTTTTATGAGGCTGAAGAGTCGGACGCTGAGGCTCTTTTCCAGTCAGGCTGAAGAGCCAGAAAGTAGGAACTGAGGCAGGGCAGGACCAGCAAGGCAGGGCTGAGGAGAATTGGGATCATTGTCAGCGAGGCACACGCTTGACTGGCCACTGGCTCCCAGCGGGGGAGGAAGGTGAAACCAAGAGAGATCAAGGGACGGGTGGCCTTGGCCAGGTTGGAAAACAGACGGAGTGGGAAGAAAGAAAAGAAGTCACAACCAGTTGGTGGAAGTCTCCATTTTGACATTTTTCATGTAAAACAATTCTGGCTGATGACCAAGTCCAGGAAGTGCCCAGAGGTGGATAAAGGGGACAGTTGTTAGTGAAGATGATCCAGAACTATCGTCGTCCGGAGTACAGGGAGAGTCGTCTGTAAGGACCCAAGAACTGCTCGGGACGATGGTGGAGACTGGGGAGGAGAGAGAACCTCCATAGGAAGCCACGTGTCCACTAAGGCCAGGGTTGTGTCCCTGTGAAGAAGATTGCCGCACGTAACGGTGACCCGTCCAGGCTTCCCGTGTGTATGTGAAACACACAGAGCAGACGTCCATCTGTTCCTGCCAGCCAGACCCAGAAGACCTGCCTGGGTCCTGATGTCACAGACTGACCTTCAGCGTGACCTACGGCTATTTGGTCACCTCATGTCTTTTCACTAGGTCTAACCAGAGTCCATTTCTCTCGTTGATGATCACAGAACCGCAAATGATGTACAAATGCCAGTAACTCCTGCTGCCACCGGGCGAACCTGGCATCACAGAGAGGCCCAGCTCCATGAGGCACATTTCAAGGACTCTGACCAAAGAAAGCCACGCTGGAGACTTCTGTCTTCGCCCGAGGGAAGAACACAGCTGCGAAAGATGCAACCTCCCCGCGGGTTTTATATTTCCTTGTAGGGAAGACCTTCCTGCAGATGTGGAGACGCTCAGGCACTGGATGGATGGACGGCAGGGAAGAGGAAATGAGATGAGCCAAGACCCTTCGAGGGCCTGCGGCTTTTCTTCTTTGGACCCCATGCCCCTGCGTGGAGACCTTAGGCTACACCATGCCCTGGAAGATGGCAGTGGGCAGGTTGGAGAGGTTCTCCTTACGTTGAGCTCAATCCAGCTCCCTCTAACTTCCACTGAGTATTCCTCCCTCCCAGATTAAATATATTCTGCCTTCCACACAACAACCCTGCACACGTAGGAAAACAGTTCCCACATCCCTTCCTTCCTCCTGCAAAACCTTATATTTTGTCTGTACACTGGCGACAAGTCTCTGAACATCTCGGCTGACTTTCTGTCTTATCTTGCTTCACTTTCCCAACACCTTTATTCAGACGTCATGCCCAGCACTGAGACACAGTGTCCCGACCATGGTCTGACCCCTAAAGAATGAAGAACTCTGGCCTCCTTCGTTCTCCGTTCTATACTCCTAATAATGCGTCCTGAGTTTTCCACATGCACAGCTGGTCCTGTCTGCCCGTTTCTGCCCATCTTCTCTGCAGCCCCAATCTCATCCTGCTTTCTCCTGGTCAGACTGTTTTCCCTGCCTTTTGGAACCATTTCAGGGTATCAACAGCAGCAGCAGCAGAAATAACTCAAAAACACTGACATCCTTGTGGGAAATGACATCTCTGGTGGAATTCTTTGTCGTCTTAGCCTCGTTTCCTCCAAAAGGCAGAAACCTGGGATATGGGTTTGGCATGCAGGCGGTTTCACTGAAAGGCTGAGCCCAGGGAGGTGGAGGAGGGTGAAGAAAGCAGCTCAGCAGGAGGGACAGTGGGCACCTGGGGCTGGGTCCTGCCCAGGACCCTGGAGGATCTATGAAGAGTGCTCTCCAAACTCGGGCTCCAGAGGGCAGCGATGCGTCCACGACTCCCCTCCTTCCTTGTCAAGGGTCCCCCATATCTGTAAGCCCCTTTCCTTTCCAGGTACAGGAGGAGTCGGGATGGCTCATTCACACAGGTTCCCACAAACCTACCTTCTGGAGCCGGGTGGAAAAGTCCAGGACAGTACAGGCGTGACCACAGGGGGGCGCTCTCTACAGCTCTGCCCAGCTGGGCACCGCGCATATGGAGAGAGAGGGGCTGGGAGGCCGGGAGGAAGAGCCCCAGTGTGCACCGTGCCCCCGGGGTTGGTGAGGTTGGATCCTTTGCTATGTGGGGACACTGCTCCATGACTCAATGACTTCATCTACCTTCAACAGCCAAACAGAAGGTCCAAAGAAGTGTGGCTTCCATGCCTGTTCCAGGCTGACCCTCCACCGGCTCTGGACCCCGTGGCCCACCTTCTGGGGGACTCTGCTCCCTGAACGGGCCTGCTGCAGGCTGGGTGTGGCCCCCGGCGGAGCCCTTGCCTAGCAAGCGTCCGGTTCTGGGTTTGATCCCCAGCACTGGAAGACAGATCCTTAAGGCCTTGACTCCTTGGTTAGCCTCCACGGTGGCCAGGTAGCCTGGGTCTCTCTCTTTTCTCCAGCGACAGGACCCTGTCCGCGGGAGCCTCAGCTCTGTGAGTCCCTTGGAATCCCCGGCACCTCCCTGTCACGTCCAGGCCGTTGATGGCTAGTCCTTCCTTTATCTTTATCTTTCCCTGGAAATTCAGCCTCCCTCGAAATCCAGCCTCCCGCAAGGGCCCCTTGGTGGGACAGGGCTCCACCAGGGGCCTCCTCCTCCTCCTTCCCTTCTCCTCCACCCTTACCACCTCCCCGTTCTCCTAAGCCACTTCCCCTTCTGAGTCTCATTCATGAAATCCTGTCTGACTTTTTTTTTTTTTTTTTTTTTTTTTTTCCTGAATTGTCTGGAATCTGAGTACCAGTTAGAATGCTTCAGGTTTCAAAGGACAAAAACAACTGAAACTGAGTTGAGGTTTTTGGTTTTTTGTATTTTTTTTTTTTTTTCTTTTTTCAGCACTTTTGGACTCATCTATCAAAAATACCCTGGGATCCAGGTTAGAGTCAGGAACAGTTTGATCCAGGTTCCCTTCAGGAATCACTCTTCTCATTTCTTGGCTCGACTTCCCCTGGTTGGCTTCATCCTGAGACAGGCTCTGCCAGGTAGCAGCCCTGGTGGCTCCAAGCTCAGTGACCCCAAAGGAAAGCGTGTTTCCTTTCCCTGGGGTTTCAACAAATGTCCTGGGCACGGCTGGCCTCCTGGATGTGTCACCGTCATTACACAGAGTGGATGGCTTACAACAGAAATCCATTCTCTCCTGTTTCCAGAGGCCAGAGGGCTGAAATCAAGGTATTGGCGGTGCCTGCGCCCCGAATCCCTCGCTGCCTCTTCTGGCTTCCTCAGCTGGTGGCCCCGTCACTCCAGGCTCCGACTCCATCTTCTCGGCCTGCTCTCCCCTGTCAATCTCATCTTCCTGACAGATCTCTGATAAGGACATGTGTCATCGAGTCTCAGGTCCACCCAGGTAACCCAGAATGGTCCCTTCATCTCCATGCCCTCAACTTAGTTATTTTTATTTTATTTATTTGTATTTTTTATTTTTATTTTTACAGACTGCATTTTGATTCATTGTACACAAATGGGGTACAACCTTTCATGTCTAAGGTTGTACACCAGGTAGAGTCACACCATTCGTGTGATCATACGTGTACACAGGGTCATGATGTCTGTCTCAGCCCACTATCTTTCCTTCTCCCACCTCATTTCCCTCTACACCATCCAAAGTTCCTCCATTCTTCTCTCACCCCCCGTCCCCCCTCATTATGTATCATCCACTTATCAGAGAAAACATTCGGCCTTTGGTTTTTTTGGACTTGGCTTATTTCACTTAGCATGATATTCTCCAACTCCATCATCCATTTACCAGCAAATGCCATAATTTTATTCTTTATGACCGAGTAATATTCCATTGTGCATATATATATATATATATATTCTATATATATATATCTATAATATATATATATAATATATATATATATTCTAAAGTGGCTGCACCAATTTGCAACTCCACCAGCAATGTATGACTGTACCTTTTCCCCCACATCCACACCAACACTTATTATTGCTTGTGTTCTTGATAACAGCCATTCTAATTGGGGTGAGATGAAATCTTAGTGGTTTTAATTTGCATTTCTCTAATTACTAGGGATGATGAGCACTTTTTCATACATTGATCACCTGTATATCTTCTTCTGTGAAGTGTCTGCCCAGTTCCTTAGCCCATTTATTGATTGGGTTCTTTGTACTTTTTGGTGTAAAGTTTTTCATTAACTTAGTTATTTTTGCAAAGACCTTTTCCCCCAAAATAAGATCACTTTCACAGGATCTTGGTGTGAGGATATGACCGTATCTTTTCAGGGGCCACGATTCCACACTCCATGACAGACACACAACCCACAACCTACAGTGGGCACAGCCCTGCCAAGGACCTGCTCTCAGAAAGATCCCTAACTCACTCTAAGGTTCTGCCGTCCCCATCTTGAAGTTCACAGCTGCTAAGCAAAGCACCCTGTGTACCGAGTCCCACAAACGATGTAGCCAACCCTGGTCTTACTGAAGGGATAATGGGAAATTTTTAATGCAGCCTTTACCTAGCCCACTTTCCAAACCGTCAGGCCGCTGGATTTTGAGTGACTTCCTGACTATTAGGAAACAGGAGGTCACGGAGCATCCGGCAGGGGAGGGCCCCACACTGGAGGTAACCTTTGAACTGCAGGTAGGAAGGGTGGGGAGTTAGCTAGGCAAAGAAATTAAAGTCTTGCAGACAAAGAAAAGGATATATGCAAAGAGGCAGATGGAAGAAAGAGAAGGAGACATTTGGGGAACTCTTTGTCCAACTTCCTGTTGTCAGGAGCAGAGCCAGGCCGTCAGGGACGCTGACCACAGGGGACGTTCCCAACGAGGCTGGGCAAAGTTGGGAGGTTAACCAAAGAGGTAGGAGGCGGACAGCATGTCTAGAAGGACACAGTCACTTTCTACCAAGGTTCTTGTCACTTCCTCTCACCAGCATGTTCTGCCTGGTTGGCCAGAGCTGCTTCGAGACAGCAGTTCCTCTGGATACTTCCTCTACCCTCTGAGAGACAAAAATGTCAGCAAGAAAAATGAAGAACTGGCAGGAACTGAGTTCAGTTGCCCAAGACTTTCTGCTGGTAGCCTGTCCTTGATCCCCTATGTAAGACAAGAGAGGCCTTTCCCATAAGTGGGGAAGGACTTCATCGATAAGCTGTGTTCGCAGACCTGGGTGGATATTCAGAGCAAAAACAAAAAAGTTGAGTCCCTACCTCACTCCTTATATCAAAATTAATTCCAGATAGGGCAAAAATGTTGAAGTAAACAGAACCATTAAACTACTATAAAATGGGAAAATGGTCGAGCACAGTGGTGTATGCCCATACTACCAGCAGCTCGGGAGGCTGAGGCAGGAGGATCACAAGTTCAAAGCCAGCCTCAGCAGCAACTTAGCGAGGCCCTAAGAAACTTAGCAAGAACCTGTCTCAAAATTAAAAATTTAAAAAAAAAAAAAAAGAACTGGGGATATGGCTAAGTGATTAAGCACCTCGGGTTCAATCCCCAGTACCAAAAATAAAATAGTAATAATAATAATAAAATGGGAAAATGTTTATAATCTTGGAAAACAGAAGGCCTTTCCAAAAAAGACACAACTCTAAGAAGTGATAAAAGACTGATAAATAAAATAGATCAAAAAATTAAATTTCCATGGAGCAAATTAAAAAATAGCCAACAAAATTAGAAGACAAGGTGAGGATTAGAAAAAATATATACAACATTCATAACCACCCATGGGCTAATGTTCCAAGTATAAAAGACTTTTTTTCAGAATTAAGAAGAGGAGGACCAAGAACCCAATAGAAAAGCAAAGCTGACAGAGAGCAAGAACAGGGAGTTCAAGCAATTATAAGTGTTGACATGGATGTGGGGAAAAAGGCACACTCATTTGTTGCTGGTGGAGTTGCAAATTGGTGCAGCCACTCTGGAGAGCAGTATGGAGATTTCTCAGAAAACTTGGAATGGACCCACCCTTTGACCCAGCTATCCCACTCCTTGGCTTAAAATAAAAATAAAAATAAAAATTTTAAAATAAAAATAAAAATTACCCAAAGGACATAAAATCAGCATACTATAGCAATGCAGCCACATCAATGTTCATAGCAGCTCAATTCACAATAACTAGATTGTGGAACCAACCAAGTGAGATGCCCTTCAATTGATGAATTGATAAAGAACCTGTGGTATATATACACAATGGAATATTACTCAGCCATAAAGAAGAATAAAATTATGGCATCTGCTGGTAAATGGATGGAGTTGGAGAATATCATGCTAAGTGAAATAAGCCAAGCCCAAAAAAACAAAGGCTGAATGCTTTCTCTGATAAGTGGATGATGACATAATGAGGTGGGGGTGGTAAGGTGGGGGGAAGGGAAGAATGGAGGAACTTTGGACGGTGTAGAGGAAAATGGGGCTGGAGGGGGTGGAGGGAGGAAAGATAGTAGACTGAGACAGACATCATGACCCTGTGTACATGTATGATCACACAAATGGTGTGACTCTACATGGCGTACAACCATAGGAATGAAAAAGTGTACCCCATTTGTGTACGATGAATCAAAATGCAGTCTGTAAAAATAAAAATTTTTAAAAAAGAATAAAATTCAGGTGCCTGTTATAAATCAAAAAAGGAAGAAAGAAAGAAAGAAAGAAAGAAAGAAAGAAAGAAAGAAAGAAAGAAAGAAAGAAAGAAAGAAAGAAAGAAAGAAAGAACAGGGCGCCCACAGGAAATGAATTCAGGGGGCTGACCCCCATGCAGAGTGACACCTCACTTCACTGTGGATTAAAGAAAAACCAACTCACCAATGTTTGTCCCACAGAGATTGCAAAATCGGACAGGAAACGTCAAACCACTCACCTTCATGCATTGTCAATACGAGCATGCATTGGTACACCGTCTTTGGAAGGAAATTATGAAATAACTATCAAAATTTAAAAATGAGGAAGAAGAAAAAAAATCTTTGACTCAGGAACTCTAGTTTGAAGAATTTCTCCTCCACACCCACTCTGATCTGAGGGAAGACGGTTGCTCCAGGTTACTTCTTTGACGTTGCTTGCAGTCACAAAAAATGAAATATGATCTCCCCCAGTCGACAGGAATACTTTAATGAGTTGGATTTTTATGGCCTCTGACATTAAACAATTTCTGAGATATATTGTCAGGGGGAAAAAAAATCTGCATGTGGTTCAGTCACAAAGCACATGTCCAAAAACTCACCCAAGAGAGCATTAATTTTAATTGCTGCTGGGTATGCCGATAAAAAAGAAATTTCATTTTCATTATATATATATATATATTTTGTTACTCTGTATTTTACTAAGCTATTTTTTCTATAAAATATTTTAAGTGAAACATTAAGATGGAAATTCCCAAAAAGAGGAAAAGAAAGTAAAACTTTACATAATCCTTTTAAAACAAATCATACAGGGCTGGGGGCGTGGCTCACTGGTAGAGAACCTGCCTAGCTGTGAACCAGGCCCTAGGTTCCTTTCCCAGGAAGTTAGACAAAATGAGGGACAAACTCTCCTCCCCCAAGTTAACCGCTGATAAACCTTGAGTTTCAGTTCTTCCAGAATTGTTTCTCTGCTCAAATAAATGTGGTCGAATAATTTTTCAGCTTTCATTTGTGGATTTTCTTTTTTCTTTTAATTTTTTTTTTTTTTTTTTAGTTGTAGGTGGACACAATACCTTTATTTTATTTATTTATTTTTAGGTGGTGCTGAGGATGGAACCCAGTGCCTCACACATGCTAGGCGAGCGCTCTACCACTGAGCCACAACCCCAGTTCATTTATGGGTTTTCTTACACTTTCCTTCTCCCCATGGTCTTTCCCTCACCCAAGCAAGCACGAGGTCAGCCCTGGAAGTCCTTGCCTCTGACATTTTATGGCTGATCTGGAAAGCAGAAGTATCTGCAAGACTTCTTGGATCTTCCTCCAAAAATCTAAGCCCCCCCAGAGACTTTTCATGACAAGCTTTCTGGGCTTTGCCGAAGAACTAAAAGGGAAGGAGGAAAGATTTTCAGAAATGAAAAGCACTCAATGAACAAAGACGGTTATTTTCTACTTCTGAGCTGGTGCAGGATCCTAGTTGCGCCTGATTCTCCAGCACCGCTGCAGAGAACCAAGCCTGAGAGCCACGGGTGGTGACCAGGCGGCCCTGACAAATTCAAATAGGTAGAGGAGGAAGAGAAGAGTGGGAGAGGAGGAAGAGGAAAAGAGAAGAGCTCAAGCAAGACGGAGCACGCCAAAAATAAACGAGACAGAGGGGCTGAGTAATACTGTGATCAGATAAAGAAAAAGAACCAAACGACCAGAGAAGCCATTTCCATTTAGTGACAGGACACGAAGGCAATTCGCAGAAAAGGAAACGCGATGGCTTAGAAGCGTAGGAGAAACACTCGATCTCACACATCGTTAAGGGAATGCAAATTAAAACATTAGTGAGATACCATTTTTTTTTTTTTTCCTATCGGATTGGCCAACACCCTGGAGGATGCTCAGCTGACCTGTGGGCGCCTCTGGGCAAATTAGAAAACAGCGCCCCCTTCTGGGCGCACGCGCCTCCTGATTCCAGACGGGCAGGTTCTGAATTTCAGATCTACTGGCCTTTTGCAAACAAGCTCCTGACCCTTGGCAAAAAAATAAAATAAGACAAAAAATTCAAAAGGTTGTGAATGCACGATGTTTAGGAGGATTGAGGAAAACGGGCACTGCCACGTCTCAGGAAATCTGTTTTGTTTTAACCTAACGATCGCGTTATAATTCTAAGCAATGTCTGTGTACCTCTAACCCTTGATGGATCAATACCATGCTGTCTTGTTTCAATTGCCATCAAAAAAGCGGATCATGGCTCAGCCTCACCATCCCCCTTTCCCTCTCCTCCACACAGCTTTGTCTGGTATTTTTGTCAGTTGATTTCTGTAGTCAGTCAATATGTACCGAGAACCTGCACACCTCCGAAATAAGAAAGAAATTGCTCCCCTGCGAGATAACCCCTGATAAACACTGGGTTTGAGGTCTTCCCGAGTTATCTCTGTGTTTATATGAAAATGTGTCACTCGTGGTTCTTAGAACATGGTTACTTTTTTTTTTTTTCTATCTTTTTATGTAGCCCAATGACTTTAAGTAATGTATTTAATCCTTTGTCTCCATCCACAGAAATCATCACAGTGATTCAGGATAATTCCATTTTACGTGTGTGTGGTTTTGCAAGTGACAGAAATGGATTCTGACCAGTTGGAAAGGGGCGGGCAGCAGCTGGTGCAGGCCTGTAATCTCAGCTACCCCGCAGGCTGAGGTGGGGCGATCGCTTGAGGCCAACCTGGGCAAAAGAGCAAGACCCTGTCACCAAAAAAAGAAAAAGTGGGCCTTGTTAATGGACAGACTCTGGGATTACTGGGGCGTATAAAAGACTCCAAGGAACAGCAAGACACTCAGGGCTCAGCAGGGTGGGCACCCCGATCAGGGGCAGAAACTCAGCCCCAGGAGCATGCCCACTTTCTCCTTATGGTGCAAACTTTATGCCTCTCCGTGCAAAACCCCAATCTCCTCCTGGGTCCTGGGTCTAGGTCCCTGTGGCTACCGCTTAGTCAACTGCAGAGAAAGAGAAATGAGTCGCTGAGTAGCCATCCCATCTTGCTCCTGTCCCACAGATGTTGTGGGTCGGCTTGGGTTTTGTTTCATCTGAAAGTGGTTGAGAATGGATTCAAGATCTGTTTGTCCCCATCCCACCCCAGTGGCCTCATCTGGAAATCAGCTGCCCTCACCACCAGGCGCTTGGCTCTCTCTCCCTCAGACAAGAGGGAGGCTTCTTCACACCCGCTGGTCCAGGTGGATCCTCCTGGGTCTTAGGGATGGTCTTGGCTTTGGGGCTGGCAGTTTGTGCAGAGGGAGGGGCGGCCCTCTGCCCTTTTCCTTTCCGTGCACGGAGCTCTGGCTCTGCCCCCTGCTGGACGTTACCAGCGGCTTCAAGGAGGAGATGACTTCAAGCTGCAAAGCCCCGGAGGGCTGACTTCCTGGAAATAGGTGCAAAGGGCTGAGGAACCGGCCTGGCACAGGTTAAAGTGCTTTGCTGAGAATAATTAACTGATTCATCTAAACAAATAAATAAAAATAAAGTCTCCTGTTTAAGAGCATTGGCATTGCTCCAATCCCGTCTTCGGGTGACCTTCTCTGTGTCTTCCCGTTGTCAACCCTCTGTGCGGAGCTGTGTCCACATTTCCACTGCGCCCCCTTTTTTCAGTACTGGAGATTGAATTCTGGGGTGTGCTAACACTGACTGCATCCCCAGCCCTTTTTATTTTGTTTTGAGACATATTCTTGTGAAATTGCTGAGGCTGGCCTTGAACTTGTCATCCTCCTGCCTCAGCCTCCTGAGTAGCTGGGGTTACAGGCCTGCACAACCTGGCTGTTCCACCTTTTTAAGACTCACCTTACTCCTGTATGACTTCACCTTAACTCACTGCATCTTCAATGACTCTATTTCCAAATAAGGTCACATTCTAAAGTGCTGGGGATTAGACATCAACCTACCTTTTGTTTATTTCTTTTTGGTACCGGGGATTGAACCCAAGGGCGCTTAACCCCTGAGCCACATCCCCAGCCCCTTTTTGTATTATATTTAGAGACAGGGTCTCACTGAGTTGCTTAGGGCCTTGCTAAGTTGTTGAGGCTGACTTTGAACTTGTGATCCTCCCACCTCGGCCTCCTGAACCGCTGGGATTGCAGGCGTGTGACACCACGCCCAACTCAATCCATCTTTTGGGCGGAATGCACATGACGTTCTTCACCTCCGAGGCCTCCGTTACTGCAAGTGTAAAATGAAGAGGATCACGGTTAGCTAATAGATGCTAACAGATGGTGACAAAGGATGACATTCGAGATAAGTTCCCTTCAGACAAGTAGGAAGTTTCAGAGACAAATTCATGCCAGGGTGCGCAGCTCCAAGGCCATTTCCCACCGTACCCGCGATGTGCAAGAGGTGGGGAGCGCCATCTCTGGGGAGGGGTCTCACTGAGCCGGTGGGAAGGCGGAGGTGGTGCATCTTTCCCGTTGGATCCCTTTGCTTCCGCCTGCTTCGCTTTTATAGAGACACATTTTACTTTCATAATTTAATAAGGTAAAGGAAATAAAATAAGCCACAATAGCATCTGCTTTGTTGGGTTTTAAAAACATCAAATAAAGGTGGGGTGTAAACTACGGGGCCCAGTAAGGGCTGGGGGCCTGACCAGGCACACAGTTCTCACCACAGCCGCCTCCCCAGCCTTGGCTTTGATAGAGAAAAAACCGGGAACCAGCTAATTGCCCAGCTAATGGGAAATGTCTGCTCAGGAAATTGTACAACACGCACCTGATATATTATTAAGCAGCATTAAAAATTATATGGACCGAAAATCCAGAATAGCAAGGGAAAAGGCACATAATGCCATGTGCTGGGAAAAAATAAAAAGAAAGCAGGAAACAAATTTTGAGCTTTGTAAAATGGTTTTTAAAATAATGTAACATTATCAGGTAGGGTGGTACATACCAGTAATCCCAGCAACTCAGGAGGCTGAGACAGGAGGATCGCAAATGGGAGGTCAGCCTCAGCAACTGAACGAGGCCCTGTCTCAAAATTAAAAAATAAATAAAAAATAAAAAGGGCTGTGGATGTGGCTCAGTTGTTAAGCACCCCTGTGTTCAATCCCTGGTACCAAAAAAGAAAAGCCAGAGAGAACTCAAATGCCTCCTGTTTTTACTGTACCTCCTGTCCTATTCTGCATACCTCATGTCCATTATTATGAAAGATGTATCTTTTATTAAGTACTTATTATCCAACAGCCTGGTTCCTACTTTCTCCCTTGCCCTTCCGGAACCATCTGCCTTTGAAATACTTGAGAAATATCTGTTTGTGTGACATCGACTCTGAAACTATTTCAGCAGCAGATATTTCTTTATATCATAAACCCCTCTCTGCCTGAATCAATTAAGAAATGTTTGGCTCTGAATAACAGAAGATCCAACTCACAGAGGCTGACACCATGAAGATATGTCTGGTTTTCTCAATAAGAAACCTCGATCTGGGCAGTGAGTCCCACCAGCAGCTTAGTGATATCAGGGCTCAGGGACGTTGCCTGTACTGCTTACTTGACCTGTCGGCTAGGTTTATCACCTCAGGGTCACAAGATGGCTGCTGTACCTCCAGCTTTCATGCCCTCCCTCCTTTTGTCCCTAGCAGGAAAGAAGACAATGTAATGGCAAAAGCATTTTGAAAAGGCCATACTGTGTTCAGAACTGGGTCACAGGGCTGCTCTTAGTGGAAGGGAAGTCTGGGAAAGTGGATCTGGCAAAAGGTTAGCAATGCTGGGCCTGTTAAATGCCAGTGAGCAGACCACCGTTCCCAACGGACTCAAGGAAAGAGAGTAGAGGAGTGATTTCTGTTGTGCAGACAAACTAGCCACTGCTGCTGGCTCAGACTCCATCCCTTCCCTGTTCAGGGCTGCCTGCTACTCCTTGGAAGCAATGCCACTGGTCCATATAGATCTCAGCAGAGTGAGGAACAGGAGCAGACCGCTTCCCCTGACCTGCGCAACCCGTCACACAGGCACGTAAACCTTCCCAACCTCGTCACAGTATCGGGATCGGAAATGACAAGACTCCTGCTTCTGGGAGGGTGGAGGATGTGCGCATTTTCCTGCCCCCATTACACAGAGCCAATGTCTGAAGACTCTGTGAGGTGGAGAGAAGGAGGCAGATCAGGTAGCCATCTCTGGACTACAGGAATTTCTCTAGGAAACACTGGAGGGGGGGAAAAAAAAAAACAGATGCCCAGCCCCGCAAGGCTGGCAAAGGCTGAGTGACAAGTCCAGAGACCTTCTCCACCCTCCCGAGGCTGTCGTGAGACATTTCAGCCCAAGAAGATCAAGGAGGGAGTTGGACGTTCATCCCAGCCAGGTAACAAGGCCTGGCTCCCCGCTGCTGGGTGGGGCCTCAGGTGGCCTGGTAGACAGTCAGATCTGTAGGGCTGGGGAGATAGCTCAGTTGGTAGAGTGCTTGCCTTGTAAGCACAAGGCCCTGGGTTCGATCCCCAGTACCGCAAAAAAAAAAAAAAAAAGAAAAAGAAAGAAAGAAAGAAAAAGAAAAAAAAGAAAGATCTGTTACCACCTCCCAGAGGTAATGCAGATGAAGGGGCATTCCTACCCTTCCCAGACAGGAGGCTACCAGGGTGGCCTAATGCAGCTGGATTTCTCCTCCTGTCCAGTAGTAACCCAGACTCCCCAATGTGGGGAGACTCAGCAGGGAATGTGGGCTTCTTTCCCCTCTCTCCCTCTGTCCCTGCTGGAGTAGCATCCAAAAACAAACAAGCAAACAAACATGTCCCACAAAAGGAAAAAAATATATGTTGGACCTCATGGAAATTTTAAAATTTTGCTCCCCAAAAGACCTTGTTAAGAAGACGAAAAGACAAACTACATTCTGAGACTAAATGTTTGCAAATTGCATTTCCAACAAAGGACTAGTATCTAGAGTACATAAAGAACACTCAAAATTCAACAGTCAAAAAAGATCTAATTAGAAAAGGAGCAAAAGATCTGAAGGACCATTTTATCAAAGAAGATATATAAATGGCAATCAAGCACATGAAAAAAAATGCTGAACATCATTAGTCATGAGGGAAATGCAAATTAAGACCATAGTAAGATATCACTTCACATCAGAATGTCTATTAAAAAAAAAGATAGTGACCACAACAAATGTCAGTAAGGATGTAAAGAAATATACATTGCTGGTGAGAATGCAAAATGACACAGCCACTCTGGAAAAGTGTTTGGCAGTTGCTTTAAAAACTAAACATGCAACTGCTACATGACCCAGCACTTACACTCTTGGGCATTTATCCCAGAGGTATGAAAATTTACGTTCCCACAAAACCTCTACGTGAATGTTTATAGCAGCTTTTCTCTTAATCCCCCAAAATCGTAAACAGCCCACTGGAAAAATGACTAAACAATCTGCAGTATGTCTATCCCATGGAATATTACTCAGCGGAGAAAAAAGAACAAACGAGTGATACATGCAAAAGCCCTGGATGACTCTCCAGTGAATTATGCTGAATGCAAAAAATCCAACCCTAAAAGGTTACAGTTTCTGGGCCCATAGATATACTATTCTTGAACTAATACTACTATAAAAATAGAGAAGAGATTAGTGACTGTCAGGGAGTAAGGAGGTAATGGAGGAGGGAGGGAAGTGGGAGTGGCTATAATAAAGCCATAGGAGGTTGTCCTACGGTGGTGGTGGAACCCTTCCATATCTCATCCATGTCAATGTCCCTATTCTGCTTGTGGTGTCTATTCATATCGATGTCATTATTCTGTCACTACAAGATATTACTATTAGGAGAAACTGTGTGCATGGTACGTAGGATCTCTCTATAGCTTTTCTTAGAACCAAGTGTGAATCTATAATTATCTCCCAAAAACATTTAATTCTTAAAGAAGAGAAGTCACAACACATGAAGGGAAAAGAATGAAAGTCCATCCAATACCTCCTATCTCATGGTCGTCTTTATGTAGCATTTACAATGGGGTGGACTCTCCCCACAGGTTCTGCTGGGTGTTCACAGTACCAATTTTACCTCCTTAAACCCTATAAAGTCAGTGCTACCAGATGAGAACAGGGAAGTTAAGCCACTGGCCCAAGATGACAGATGGTAAGGTGGGTTTTGATCCAAGGCCCTCAGATTCCAGAGTTGTAGATATCAGTTACCTGTTGTGCCTCACTAAGGTCAGGCCACCCACAGCTCCTAACTTTTCTGCTCTGACCTCAAGTTCTTCCTCTGTACAGTCCTTCCTTCTTCAGGTCTCCAGAATATACATCTCCATCCCTCTTTTTAGGGAAACCTTCAACAGCAAGAAACAAAGACCTGCCAATTGATCTGGTCTCAGACGTTGAGGAAATGTTCTTACCTCACATAATAAAACGAGGACACAGCAGAAGTTCTGTTACTCAAGTCAAAGATACCTTCTCTGGGCTTCCCAAATCTGTCATCCTTGACCCCTCGGCCTCATGATCACAAGATGGCTACCCATGCTCCAGCCAGCACTTCCTCCCAACATCCAGAGACAGTAGAGCTGTTGCTTCTTCTCCCTCCTTTAGATCAGGAAAGCAGGGTATTTGCAGGCCCTTCCCCTCACATGTCCCACTGACCAGATTTGCCTCATGTACCTGTGCTAAGCCAGTCACTCAGGAAGAAGAACAGAAAACGCAATGGTCTAGACCAAGTACAATCCACTTCCCTGAGGCAGAGACTGAGATCAGGTGGAAAACCAGGACAGGCAGAGAGGAGACACAGGGGCCAACACCTGAGTGGCCATGCTTTGAAATTCAGATTTAAAACCCATTTTCTCATGGATTGTTATGGATTGGAGGTGAGGGGGTCCCCCAAAATACTGGTGTGAGACAATGCAAGAAGGTTCAGAGGAGAAACACTTGGTTTGTAAGAGTCTGACCCCAATCAGTGATTTAATCCCCTGAGGGGATTAATTGAAGTGGAGGGGGTGGCTGGAGGAGGTGGGAACTGGGTGTGGCCTGGGGTATGTGTCTGTACCTGTTGAGTGGAGTCTCCCTCTCTGCTCCCTGATCACTATGAGAGCTGCTTCCTCCACACACTCTCCCGCCATGATGCTCAGCCTCACCAGGAGCCCCGAGGAATGGAGCCGGCCTTCTGTGGACTGAGTCCTCTGAACAAACCTTTCCTCCTCTATAATTGTTCTGGTGGGGTCCTTCAGTCACAGCAGAGAAAAAGCTGACTACAGGAAGTCACGTTTATGTACCTGGATCACAGACAGTGCTATTACAGCAATCGCGAGACCTTCTCCATAGGTCCATGGATGACGCGCTGTGTTGGCAAAGCAGAGAGCATCAAAACGAAGAAGAAAGAACTCCCCATCCCAGCAATGACCACACGCTGGTCAGTGACCCCCCTCCCGATAAGGATCACCAGTAAGTCACTCTCCCGCCCATTCTGGCACGATCAGGGAGCCCAGTCACCAACACAAAGGAGAACTACACGCGCCCTCTCAGATCACGGCCGAGGACCCTGACCTTGGGTGCGTCCAGCCAAGGTGCGGCTCCCGCCTTCCTCTGCGACCCTGCACCCTCCTCTCCAGAGGACCCTCTGTCTTCCTCCCTGTAAATGCAGTCAGTGCCTCCCGTTGGCCTCTCCTCCGGCTCTTTTTCACAATGACGTCAAGGACCCTCATGACCTGAGTTGAAGTCTGCCTCCCTTTTGGGGGGACCCAGGACCCTCATCCTGGTGACTAGACTATCTCCCCAAAGGAATATGAGCCTCGGCAGGAGAGGCAAGACAGAATAAGATGAGGAGGAAACCACCCCACACCCAGGACAGGACCTCACGTTGAGATTCACACTCCTCTCCCCACAAACACCATGTCCTGAGGACCCGCGTTAATCAGAAGCAAGAGTCTAACTCAGCAGCTCTCAAACAGTAATGTGCATAAGAATCATCCGGGAGCCTGCAGAGATGTACCTCTGGGAAAGCTGGAGCTCCAACCTATTCCAACTGCTGTTTTTTCCCCGCTGTGCTATTGAGTCCAAGATCTCTTCTCTGTGCTTCCCAAATCTGCCATCCTTCATTATCAGCCTCCTCATGGTCACAAGATGGCTACCCAAGCTCCAGCCTGCACTTCCTCCCAGACGCTGTCCTTGGGAAGCTCCCTGAATATCTACAGCAGAAGAAGCAGGCTTGGGAGAGTCCCTTTCCAGCTTCTCCCATGATCTAGTTTATCCTTCTGAATGTTCTTTCCAGCCAAACGTCCGAGTTTCCAGTTCTTTCAGTAGAAGTGGATCTCCCTTGAAATTTCCATCAGTTCTGGGATCCTTCACAAAGTTGGCGGCCTCATTGTGGGTTTCCATTTGGCCTCCAACCCGTGGAGATTCCTACTCTCAACAAAAGAAGGGAGTGTGCATAATAAACAGATTCTCTCTTGTGTGTCTCCCTCTCGGGGCCAGTTTTCCCATAAGGGAGATCCTAATCTAGAAGTTTCACCTTTACAGCCCTTTAACACCCTGCAGCCCTGGGAGAATTCTACAGAGTCGTGTGTGTGTGTGTGTGTGTGTGTGTGTGTGTGTGTGTGTGTGTGTGTGAGAGAGAGAGAGAGGCGGGGACGAGGAAAATGAGAATACAATTACCACAGGGAGCGTTTCCTCTCTCTGGGGAGAAACGTGGTGTCTCATTGATGCGGCTGGATCTCATCAGACCCTGGAGCATCCCTTAGGATAATTATTTAAATCTACAAAACTAATGAGCAATTGCCACAGCTCCCTGCCCGCTAATGGTGTAGCCCTGTGTTCCCCTAATGAACGCTGATTGGCACCACATTCGAATGCAAATTTTAGTCTTTGTTTCTTACAAATAACCTTCTCTTTTTATTTTCTTTTAAAGGAATGCTCTAGGAGGGCTTGAGAGTTTCAGCTTGATTGCAGATCTAAAGTGGGGCTTTATTCCTTCAATTCCCACCCTGGATCTACCTGCACACCTCCTTTTCCAAGGACCATCCCCCCAAAAATGATATGTATGTATGTATATGTAAGTATATATGCATCGATACCTATGCATGTGCACATCGACATGCATGTGTACGTACCTATGGATGGATGGATGGATGGATGGATGGACGGACAGAGTGAGTCATATTTTTAGAGTTGACCTTAAATGTAAAAGAAATGGCGGACCAGAGTGGGGTAAAAGTAGATGCAGGATCTGATTGGAGGAGAGAGTGTCCGAGCCAGTGTTAATAAAGGCGTGGGTGTTATGTCCACCTCTGCCCTGCTGTGTGAATGTCAAGGTCTCACTGTCTTGGCACTTCCACGCCTAAGTGCCTTTTATCTCAGTCTTCCTGTCGTTAGCACACATGGTTGGGAAGAGGCATCAGAAAGCTCCTGTTCTCCCTGCCTGGACTTCTGAACAATCAGGATCTAGCCCAGATTAAGTAGGTGCATAATAATTGCTGATTGAGTGAATACAGGGCTCCATTTCTGCTGCCCTATTTCATCCTTCGCAGCTATGGACTTTGACCTTCCCAGATTAGTCCACAGGCACTAATCCAGTGCAACGTCTGAATCGTCAGATTCAAGAGGATTCTTTGGAGAGGCTGCTGAGCCAGCTCTGCAACTGAGTGGACCCTGCAGGAGCGGGTGAGCCAGCTTCTTGTGTCTGCCCTTCTGTGAGCAGGTGCACTGGGACATGTGACCCAGGTCTGAGGCAAGATGGAGCACACAGGACAATGGCACAGACTTTCACCACCACAGAGGCCCCAGTATCAGGCTGGGCTCTGACCAAGAACAGCTCTGTGATCTGGGAAAAGTTCCTTCACTTCTTACTCACCATTTCCTCTTCAGTAATGTGAGGATGATAAGAATAGGTCATAGGTTGTGTGGGCTGCCATGATTTCCAGCCACCCCAAATCTCTGCCATGGGCAGATTGCTTCCATAGATGACCTTGGTCCTAATCACATGACTTGCTTTGACCATTGGGACATTAGCCAACAAGAAGCCTGCTTACACATCAGGGCTTACTCTCTTTTGCTGCTGAGAAGCTTCTTACCACCCTGTCAACAAGTATGGGCTGGATGAGAGACAGATGGCTATCTCCCAGCTGACCCTGAGCCCACTGCCAGACTTGCAGTGAGTCTCACTTAGACCATTCAGCTCAAGTCAAGCCAGCAGAGATCAGAAGAAACTCCCAGCAAATCCACAGAACTAAGGAAAAACTGAATGTTTGTTGTTTTAAGATACTCCTATTTGGGCAGACTTGTTACACAGCAAAAGCTAACTGATACACACTGATTCAGTGATGTTGAACCTTAAATGCAAGCAAAGTACTGTAGCCAAGTGCCCAATATACAGTAAGTAATCACTCAATAGAGGTCACATCATTTGATCTGTGAAGTCAGGATACTGGAAACTTTCTGGTAGCTGAGAGGATAAGGAAAGAAATTCTTCTTCATTGAGCCAATCCGCAGTGGCCAGGTCTGGTTCCCTCCTCTAGAGAGGCTAGTGCAGACCCTGCCAGACCACCACAAGTCATTAGTGATCTGTGTGGGGCATGAATGTATCCTTCCAACAGCACCTTGGTGAGCCACAGCTACAGCAGAGTCAGCCAATAGGTGCCTGCCCATCTGAGAAGCCAATGGGTCGGTCCCCCATGCCAGGTGGTCTCACAAGAACTCCTCCCCCACTACCCAGCAGGTCCAGGGGAACCCATGGCTATTGTGGATTACACAGGAACATTTGCATTTATGCCCAAGATACATTGCCTCTCACTCTTCCCCTGCTTCCAACAAGCAACCTCCTGTGCAGTCACGTGAGCTTTCTATGGTCATCTGAAAATGCAAAGGTTGCAAAGTTCTGTCTCTCTCTGGCTTCGGACAGAGGTTCAGGAAGCCACCTAAAGTCACCGCTAGATGAGAGAGTCCCTGGTGAGAATATCTGCTGCCCTTGAGGTGCCTACCATGTCCCAATCAATGCTCCCAAAGCTGCCAGTTCCAGGGGTGCCAAGGGGACATGGATTCTGCACAGAGTCAGCTCTGGATCCCCTCAGCCCGGCTTGTTCCCCCAAATCTCACAGTCTCTCTTTAAAACAGTTGTGCAGACTGTTGTCATTATAAACAATGACAACATTGTTTATAAAAACCAAACACCGGAAACCACCCAAACATCCTTCAACAGCAGAATGGGGTCTTAAAAAAATTCGGTTTATTCACACAGTGAAAAGGGAGAGCAGAGACTAGGGGAAAATCTTCATTCCATGCAATAACATGCACGGACTTCACAAATATACAGTTAAATGAAAGAAAACACACAAAAAATATTTTTTAAGTAAATCTAGGTACAGTTCCAAAACAGCCCAAGGGAGGCAGCCTAAAGGGAATAAAAAATTCAAATGACTCAAGACCTAAGACCCAGGAACATGATTCCCTTTGGGGTAGAAGAGAGGTTTGGAAACATCCTGCAGTGTCCTGGTTCTTGACCTAAATGGTGGGCACTTACCTGGTGTTATGGTGTGGAGGTGAGGTGTCCCCCCAAAGTTCATGTGTGAGAAAATGCGAGAAGGTTCAGAGGAGAAATGACGGGGTTGTGAGTCTGAACCCCATTAGTGGATGAATTCCCGATAGGGAGCTGCGGAGTGGGTACTGAAGTGGTGGGCGTGGCTGCAGGAGGTGGGCATTGGGGGCGTGGCTTCGGGGTACATATTTGCATCTGGCACGTGGAGTCTCTGCTTCCTCATCACCACGTGAGCTGCTTCCCTCCCACACTCTTCCACCATGAGGTCCTGCCTCACATGGAGCCCCAGGAATGGAGCCAGCCGTCTATGGATGGAGACCTCTGAAACCATGAGCCCCCTAATAAACTCTTCCTCCCCTACAGTCGCTCTGCTCGGGTCTTGCAGTCACAGGGGCGGGAAAAAAAAAAAAAAAAAAAAAAAAAAAAAAAAAAAAAAACTGGCTGAAACACCTGGATGGTTGCCGTTTGATGTAAACCAATTCCTCATGCTGTCTGTTCGTGTTTTGCGTGTTCTTCTCTATGCGTGCTACACACCCGCTTCCCCACCAAAAATTATGTGTACAAAACGGTTTTGCAGGACAGGCAAGGTGGCACGCCTGTCATCCCATCCTAAGCTCCGGAGGCTGAGGCAGGAGGAAGGAGATGCGTATTGGTAATGGTCGTGGCTGGAGTGGAAGGGAGGGCGTTGGTTACACAGCCAAGCCTGAGCGCCTCTCCAGCCAGCCAACACCCTCGTGTCAGGAGTCCTAGGTGCCATCAGCACCTTCTGCCTGCATACTGATCCAAGCTGGCACAAGGCTGGAATTGGCCTGGCCTGGCCTCAGTTGGACTTCCAGCCACGCTGCTTTCCTTCCAACCCTAGCTCAGCACATATTCCAATGGCAGCCACAGGCTCACAGCTTGGAGAAGGGGTGACATGTTCTGTGCCCCATCGACCAAGAGAGACGAGAGCAGACCCTGAAGAATACCAGTCTCTCAAGGGGGAGAAGGTGAAAGAAAGCTAGAAAGGACAGCCAGAGAGAGGTGGTTGGGAGGAGTCCGGGGGGAAGCCTGGGAGGAGGGAAGCTTCCACAACAATGTAGCTGATGTTTCAAGGCTGCAAAGTCATCTAAGGCACAGATGGAATCAGCCCCAATTCCCAGAGATGTGATTCCCTTGATCTGCCATTTTCTATAAATTATGCACATGTGTGCAAAAACCCCATTAGTCTTAATTGCATTTTGAAAAATAGTTCTGGAAAGATGAGCACAAAATCACTAGCAGTGATTATCCCTGGGGACCGAGGTCCGTGGAGTGGCTATCACCTTGTCGCGTGGTACCCTTCTGCATCACTTTCATGTTGACAGAAAACGTTAATGCATTTGAAAAATTTTAAGTGAAGAAAATGGAATAGGTGAGTGTTAACTTAGAGTGGCGTGATACTACCGGGAGAAGGGACGGGTGGTCTTTGTCAGTGAAGGGGAGAGAAAAATCGTCTGGGGGTTGTTGGTGGCAGGTGGGGGTTCTGCAGGTGAGGGCTGGAGGCGGACTGAGCACGTGCAAAACTGAGAGCACGTGCAAGGTGATTGGGTTCCGTAACTTGGCAGGCGATGTGTCCTCATGATGGGTGGAACACAGTGGCAGGAGCAGGTCCTGGTTAGGAGTTTCAGGAGGCTCCCCAGCAACCAATGGTCATATAAAGCTGGATAGGAAATACAAGACAAAGGAAGGAGGGGTATTTGGGTTCCCCCTCAGCCCCCAAGGCTTGGGAGGCATTTTTGTTGGCAGTCAGCTCCCTTTGAAACGACCTTCCCTGAGAGTCAACATGGAACAAGGAGGACACTGTGCCCCACCCTCCACCCACACCTCTAGAGTACTTGTGTAGTTTTCCATTGCTGTAACAAAATACCTGAGGTAGTAAACTTATAAGGAGGAAAGTTTTATTTCAGCTCACAGGTTCAGAGGGTTAGGTCCACGGTGAGCGGTTCCATTACTCTTGGGACTGTGGCAAAGCAGCACATCATGGTGGAAGCAAGTGATGGAGACAAGTTGCTCACTGTGACGGCAGCCAGGAAGCAAAAGAGAGAGCCAGCCAAGGGTGGGTTCCCAGGATCCCAGCGACCTAAGTTCCTTCCAGGAGCCGCATCTCCTAAAGGTTCCCTCGCGATCCACCCAATAGTGCCACCCTTGGGGGACACTTATCCAAAGCACAGCGGTTAGACATATCAGCCCAGGGCAGCCGAGCCCGGGAGGAGATAGTACCGCAGCCAGACTGTGCTCCAATTTACCAGGACATCAGAAATCTACAAAGTGCCCTTTTCATCACATCATAGCAAGCACCGATGGTATCTTTTGTTCTGGTCTTCGGTCGTTGCTAACTTGATTGACCAAGAGGATTTTTATTTTGACCCAGGCGACATTGTGTCTTACTGGCTCGCTCACCCAGATCTTTGAGGGTGACATGGTGATTTTCATCATTTCAATCCCAATCTGTCACCTGACCTAGATTTAATGACTTAAAGGGCCATAGCATTGTTATGTTTATGTATTAAAACAGGATAAAGAAAGAGTTGAGCATCCATCCCCACTTCAGGAAACCTTGAGACTACGTGATCCACGATGGTGCAAATCCATGTGGAAGATGATTGGCAGTTGGTTCTCATCGTCAGGAGAGTTTCACCCAGGTTAGTTCATTAACACTGCAGCATGCAACCCTGCCGTGCATACAGCAGAGCTGTTGACCCACTTGCAGCACTTGTGAAGTCTTCCAGCCGGAGTTGCTTCCACTAGAGGGCGCCTCTAGACCTCTGAGAATGGTCTAAAGAGCACAGGAGGGGAGAGTTTTCCCCTTTAGATTTCACCCACCTGCGATCAGTGCACCAAATCTGCCTGTGACTATCTAAATAAAGTTTTATTGGAACACAGCCATGTACATTCACTTATAATTGATCTCAGCTGTCATAGGACAATGGCAGAATTAAGTAGCTGTCACAGAGACCTTGCAGTTCTCAAAGCCAAAAAGTATTTCCGGAGATGGTCTAAGGTATTGACCCATCTGTGGAGGGTCACCATCCATGGACACAGAGGAGTACATAAAGGTGAGTCTGTGCCATCATACGATGATTCTACCCATTTTACAGATGAGGAAACCGGGGCACCGAGATGTTCAATTTCCCAGAGTCACCTAACCTGTATTTATTGGAGCTGAGATTTGAACCCAGGTAGTGTGATTCCAGAGTTCACTTAACCACCACCAACGGTGGCCCCCAAAAGTTTTCAGAGGGAGGAAAACCAAACAAGTAGTCACGTACAAAGATTCATACTCTCCAATAGCAGCATAGGAAGCCGTGAGGAAAATGAAGCTATACTGTCAAATTTTCTAATGAAAAAAAATATATATTTTCAACCAAAAACTCTAGGCCCTGACACTTTACAATCAAGTACAGTGGCAGAATAAATACATTATCAATCATGCAAGCTCTCAAATATTTTTTGTCAATGCTTTATTTATTTATTTATAATACTGGGGATTGAACCCAGGGGTGCTCTATCTCTGTTATACTCCCAGCCCTTTTTGCTTTTTATTTCCAAACAGGGTCTTGCTAAATTGCCCAGACTGGCCTCAAACCTGTGATCCTCCTACCTCAGCCTCCCAAGTCACTGAGATTAAAGGTGCGCACCACCACACCAGGCCCAATGCACTCCTTTTAAGGATGCTCCTGGCCCGTGTGCTCTCTCAAGAGGAGAAATGAAAACTGTAAAGAGAAAAGCAGAAGATCCAGGAGACACGGGAACTAGGAAGAAAGGAAAGAGAACTCCCAGGACCAAGGTGAAAGGTCATTGAGAGTGTACAGCAGGCCTAGGGAGCAGCCTATTCAAATTGAAGCAAGAAGATGGGAACACCAGGTGGGAGGTTGTATGAGTCAGCTATTGCTGTGTAACAGAAGACCCCCCCCAAAATGTTAACAACTAAAAACAACAAATATTTGTTATCTCAAAGAGCTTCTAAGGGTCCAAAGTCAGGGAGAAGCTTCTGGTTCTGGATCTTTCTGTGAGGTCTGCAGTCATGCAATGGCTTCAAAAGGGTTCAAAGGGCTGCTTCTTCCCATGCTGCTGGGCAAGAGGCCTCCGTCCCTTATCATGTGGACCTCTCCATAGGACTGCTCCCACATGGCAGCTGGCCTCCCCAGAGCAGATGATCAAGCAGAGAGAGAACCATGACAGTTGTAACTACATGGCTCATGTTTTAACCTTAGAATAACATGGCCTCACTTCTGCTGTAATTGTCTTGGTCACTTTGTACGGTCACCCTCATACAAGGTGGGAGTGGGTATCAGCAGACAGTGATCACTGGGGGTCATCTGGGAAGCCAGCTACCACATGGATGGCCCAGGCCCTAAGCCACTATAACAAATTTAATAGTGAAAACCAGCTCCCCTGACGTCTGTTCCCACTGCTCAGAAGTAACCATCCTTAACGGTTTCTTGGGAGTTCCCCATAACATTATCTACACATATGTCTTGTAACTTTTTTAATGGCCATTTTTAAAGCTTCCAAAGAAATAACAAAATAACTCCATGTCCAGTCTCTGTTATGTGTGTAAGGAATGCAGGGAACCCAACAATGTTTCCATCTGCACTGAGGGATTTATGTTCTCAGCTGTAGGACAGAAACCAGATAATTCTTGGTACCCAGAGAACCGCAATCACCCTCCTCAATATTATCAGCTTTAGCTAATGTAAAAGGAATGATGCTTAAAACATCAAAATTTTCAGGAGATTGCATAGAATTGACACGCTAAAAATACGAATGCTTGTTTCATATCGCTGACATATGTTGGTTAGGGATAATGGGGCCAAAAGCAGGTTCAGAAAATATTTTTAACACACTGGATTTGCATACCATGAATACACGATTTCTGGGAGGGTTGGGGGGAGAGCTCAGGATGCACAAGGCCCTAGGTTTGACCCCGCCAGCAACAAACAATTTCTGGGTAACTTCTTCAATATTCTGCTTGAACGAAGATGGTAACCAAAGAACAAACTTTGCAAGTTATAGGGAAATCTTTTTTTTTTTTTTTGGAATTGGCAGAGTATCAGATTGGAATGGTAATCAGCTGCTAGCAACAGAGATCCAATTAACTGTAGATTAAACAGTTTGGTTTTTATTCTCTGATGTAAAAGGCCGGAATTGGTATGGCAACTCCACAGTTATTTGAGATTCAGGCTCCTTCTTTTATTCTTAGCCTTTAATTTCAAAACTCAAGGTTGTTCACATTCACCGGATGCCTAGAGAGCCCACGTGCTAGGCAGACAAAAAGAGGAGAGCCACCAAGGAAATCAAAGAAATGTCAACTTGTAGCTGACACCTTGCCACTTCAAATAAAATCAGCTTCCCAGTATTAAAGAAGAGATGAAGGACAGGCACCTGCTGTCTCTACAGTGGGCACCTTCTCCAAGGAAAAGCATTGTCTTGCCAAAGTCGGCACACAACTCTTCCTTTTCCCAAACTTCTTGCTCCCCTGGAACCCCCCGCCACCCCCAGTCTATACATGGCTCCATCTTCCACCGCGTGCTCAAGACAAGAACCTGCAAATCATCTTTGATTCTCTTTTGACCTCACCCCCACATTCAAATAATGAGTACATTTTGTTGACTCCACCTCCAAAACACATCCCATGCCTTTTTTTTTTTTTTTTTTTTTTTTATTGTAAACAAATGGGATACATGTTGTTTCTCTGCATCCCATGCCTTTTTAAATCTCGTCTCCCCTGGCCCACCCTAGTCCCTGCCACCCTCCCCGCTACCTAGATACTGCACAGCCCCGCCCTGGGTTTGTTGCTTCTGCTCTTCTTTTTTATTTATGTATTTGTTTGTTTGTTTGGGGTACTGGGGGTTGAACCCAGGGGTGCTTTACCATGGAGCTACATCCCAGTCCTTTTTTTTTTTTTTTTTACTTATTTTTATTTTTTGAGAAAAATTCTAAGTTGCTTAGGGCCTCGCTCATTGCTGAGGCTGCCTCCAACTTGCAATCCTCCTGCCTCAGCCTCCTGAGTCGCTGGGATTACAAGCATGTGCCACTATGCCTGGCTGCTCTTCTTTTCTTTTGTAGCAGATCCCTAGGGTTCTCCAGACCTACCGAGTCATGATCTGTAAGAGGAGATCCAGGAAGTTTTGCATTTTTAATAAGCCATTGGATTCCTGTTCTTCTTCCTCCTCCTCCTCCTCCTCTTCCTTTCTTATCTCCTCCTCCTTCATCAATTATTATTATTATTAGAATGAAATACTTGGAACATAAAACTTACCATTTTAACCACTTTAAGGTTTACGATTCAGTAGCCTCATGCTCATTCACAGTGCTTTGCAACCGTCTCCACTATCCGGTCCAGAACGTGTTCTTCACCCCAAATGGAAGCCCCGTATCATCAAGCCTCAACACCCATTCCTCTATGTCCCAGTTGCAAATCTGCTTTCCGTCTCCATTGATGCATTAAAGTTTTGGACATCCATATCAACAGAATCATACAGTATGTGAGCCTTTGTGACTGGCTTCTTCCACCTAGCATAATATTTCAAGGTTCAACAATGTTGTAGAATGGTATTTCACTTTTTTGTGGCTAAATAATATTCCATTTTTGGATATACCCCATGTATTCATCTGATCATTCCTTGGTGGGTATTTGGGTTGCTTTCATCTTCCAGCTCTTGTGAATAACACTGCTGTGAACATTCAGGTACAAGTGTTTTTGTTGAACACCTGTTTTCAGTTCTTCAGGGCGTGTACCTAGGCATGGAGCTGCGAGATCACTCGGCCATTCTGTGCGTGACGTGTGGTGAAACTGCGAAGCTTCCTGCTGTCTTCCTCCCTTGCAATCCATCCTCCACACAGCAACTGAAATGGCTGTTATAAAATTCAAAACAGATCATGTCACAATCCAACTTGAAACCCTCCAACAGTTTGTTACTTCTCCTTAAATAAAATCCAAACTCCTTATTCTGGCCCACATAATATGGAACCCACCTCTCTCTCCAATGTATCCCTTTACTCTCCTTCCTTGCCTACCAGACACTTTCTGTTCCCACCTCAGGACCTTGGTACTTGCTTTGCCCTCTGGCTGGAAGTCTCTTCCCCAAGACCTTTCAGGCAACACTTGCTGTCAGCCTCCAGGCCCCACCCCAAAGGTCACCTCTCCAGAGACACTTCCCTGGCCTCATCTAAACTAGCTCTACTGTGACCCTCAATCCCTGCCAGCACGGTTACCCTTTTTTAACTTTCTCTACAGCAGCTTACCTTTATTTGAATTTACTTTTTTAATATATTTGTGTATTGTATTACCTGTCTCCCTTTCTGGAATAGAGTCCGTGGCAGATGGATTTGAGCCTGATATCCCAACGTATTCCCGAATATTAATACCTAGTGAATGAATCATTCATTGGAAACTGAGTCTAAAAATATTGCTCAGTCAGGAAAGAGACTGGCAGAGTTTTCAATGAAAAAATACATAATCTAACTATTAAATCAGACATCTTTTGTGCCAGGAAGTGACAAACATTAGTATTAAATATCACATTAATCACATTAATATCACATTAGTAGACACTCAAGTATAGTTATAGAAATTCAAATATAAAAATTGGAGAAATTCTGGGAAAGCATTTAATTAAAAGAAATACTTCTGTGATTGGAAACAGGAAATGTCTCAAGCAGACAATATGGCTTAATGATTAAGAGTAAGCACTTCATCATATACATGCTGGATATCTTGAAAATATGAGCTCGCCTCCAAAATCCAGGGCTAATAAAAAATACCTAACACTGGTTTAGTGGGAGAAGGAAAAAAGTCATGTTTGTAGACATCTTAGCCCAATAAGAAGGAGTCATTATCATCATACCCAGCAAAACTTGGATTAAAATATAACATTTTAAATGGTGTGGTTTACAGCAAGGAAGCTATCAGGAAATTTTGATAATGACTTAAAAAGAAAATTTCAGATCTATATTTTGCCCACGGAATGTGTAACCTCAACATTCAATTCCTTCAGCAAAAGTCTATTGAGCATCTGCTATGCACCAGACAACTGCCAGGCTCTGAAGCACAATTATGGCCCCCACCCTTAAGGAGACCCCCCCCATGATGAAGACCATCTAAAAGAGAACCTTCTAAAGCAATATGATCATTATGCTAGTTGAGATGACTTCACAAAACTTCCAGTGGTTCCACATACTGAGGACCATCAGAAGTCATCTCCTGGGAAAGAGAGTGTTTGAACACGCTGTAGCTAGCAGTTCCCAAATTCATTCTCTTCTTCTTCCTCAAAATATAGAACTTCTAGGAAAGACCACATCTCCCAGTCTCATGCAGGAGAGTAGACCACGTTCTGGGCAGTTAATGTGGAAGTAATGTAGGCATATGCTACAGAGGAAGTGTGTGCCCTCTCTTTTCTCCCTTCCCCTCTGGAATGTAGAAGTAGTTGTGCGCCATCTTGGATCACAGCTTCCTCAGAACAGCAGAGTAACCACGTGGAAGGAGGCTGACCTGCTGATGGATTTCCAGAGCAGGGCTGTCAGGATGTCTTTGACTTTTATGTGAGAGAGATAGAAACATCTGTTTGGGTTGAGTCTGGTGTGATTTTTTTTTTTTTCCTCTAATTGGGTCTCGAGGTCTTTTTCTGCAGAGACTATAAATTCCATCCCTCCCTTGATAGGGCTCCAGACAGATGTTTTGGATGTTTACAGTGTAACTTTTATGGGAAACTTCTTTCTCCTGGTGGGCCACCTAATGCCTCCATGTCCCATGATGACCCAGGCACCCCTCCTAGGAAACTTGTTTATACTAGCAGACACCCTTTGTAGTTTTTGTTTGACCCATGTCCAGTTTATTCCTCCCAAGACCTGAGGTCTGTCAGTTGGGTGAGACGCAGAGGAAGCAGCTCAACCAAACACGTGCAGCACAGGATCATTTTATTACTCACAGGTCTACCAGAGAAGAGAGGTGTCCATAAAGGCTGACGGGATGTCCGAAGACAGCAGGGCACTCAGTCAGCAGGTGGAAAGCAAGACAAAGAGACAGACCTGAGGATCACAGCCTTTAAGGGGGTCCAAGGCATCACCCAAGCTGATTTCCCTTGAGGAGTTCTAGTTGTTGGGTTTATAGCAAGCAGCCAAGAGTTCCATGTTGTGACTGAGGTGGTCACTTTAGCTTATCTGAGAAGTTCATGGAGTAGGGGTTAGTGGGCAGGCCAAGTAGGCTGCATCTAGCTGTCCTGGGGGGAGGTGGACACAGGAGGAGTTGTAGAGGCAAATACCAGAATCCATCACACTGAGGAATTGGAAGGAGACAGAGAACTAGCTGTTGTGTCAAGAAGATTGACCCCTGCTTCCGAAACGAGAATGTTAAACTTAAATTCAAAATTCATACTTTGGAGGAGTGTGAAACCCAAGAGCAACCCAAAAAGAAGGGAAAGCAAAACCCCAGGAGGCTCCTCAGAAGAGGAGAAGGCCCATCTGTTTCTTTCTCCAGACCCAAGAAGAGCTTTGCCAGCAAGGAGAAGCTGGTTCAGAGCAATGCTGAAGAGACAGCGGCAGCCAAACCTTCCCAAGAGGAAGGAATCCTCACCCACGGAGGAAGCAGGAAGTGATCCGGAGAGGCAGGCAGCGGACGCGTTTCCCAGAAAAAGAGGAACCTCTCTTTCAAAGAAGATCCAGTCAGCAGGCCGCTGGGAATAAGAACAGCACCAGGAAAACATTCCAGAAGCCATCCCAGGAAGGGAAAACCCCTGGGGAGAGGCTTCCCTAAAGTCACATTTCCCAGCCCATGTCTTACACCCCACCAATAAAAACAAAATTAAAAAAAAAATTTACAAAGCAATATAAAATTAGAGAAACTCACTTTAATTTTCCTCTCGGTGTCTCAACATCATCTTTTAATGCCAGGCAGATATTATAAGAGGAAAGAGTAGATAAGGTAAGATACTTAAGATCAGGGACATCGCCCCTCCCACAGGTGGACTGTCCAGGGGCCCAGGATTGGTTCCATCCCGTCTAGGGAAGCCTCAGTAGCCATGCCAAGCTTGTGAGGTGCTATTTCCATGACCCACAGTGCAGCAGGTGGCTGGGTCTGGAGGGTCACAGACATGCACTCTGTGACTGCCTCTCTTTCCAGGAGAACCCAGTAAGGATGTGTATGTCCTTAACGAGTGTCAACTGAATTTCCTTGGGAGAGGATGTTAGCAATGCAGTGCCATACCTGCAGTCCTGGAGAAAGTGGAAGGACAGCATTAACATCTTGTCTGCAGAGACTGTGTCTGACTCCGAGCTGTCAAGGTCCCTGTGGGTAGCCTGGAAAAGGTATATTGTGTCCCTTTGGAGGCTGGGAGTCTGTTGAAACAGGCACTAAATGGAACATGCTAGATAATCTTCAAGAGCAGAATATTTACCAGTTGTTGATTGGGTAGAATCAGTCATTTTAATGATATCGGGTGTTGGGTCTGGGGTCCCTGCTGGATGGGAACACAGAATTAGGACTGTCATAATGCATTGCTAGGGCCTTTTATTCTTCCCAGATTTGAGAACAGGCAAAATCGAGCTGTCAAATGGAGAAGCAGTGGGGATAATCACTGCTTTATTACTTAGGTTTTATATAATGTTTTAATCTTCAAGGCCCTATTTCAGTTTATATTGCACCAATCACAATTTTAACTGGAGGTTTATGGGGTCTCATTTTATCAAGCCTATTTATAAGTGCCAAAGACCCACTTTAACTTTAGTTTTAATATATTATTTATTATGTCAGAACGTCTATGTCCAACATAGAATATTTTACAGTAAAGGGTTCTATGACTTTGGGAAACTTAAGCAAGGCCCAGTTAAAATGAGGCTCACCCACTTTTCTCTTTTTAGTCACCTTTTCACGAGATTATGGAGGCAGAGAGTTTAACTTGAGTGGGATCCCAGAGGTATAGCTATCACTGAAGTCCCAGGATTAACTAGGTCTGCTAGTCTGGATGTGGTCTGGATCAGAAATGTTCCCCAAAGGCCGGTGTGTTGGAGGGAGCTTATTGGGTTATTGGGAGGTGGGTCCTTTAAGAGGTGGAGCCAACTGGGAAGAAGCTAGGTCGTTAGGGGTGTGGCCATGAAGAGGCTATCAGGACTGGGCCTTTTTCTGTCTCTCTCTGTTTTCCCACCACCTGAGGGGCATGAGGCCTCCTCCTCCACTTGCTCTCTCCATGAAGTACCATGCCAACACAGGTCCAAAACAGTAGGGCCAGTGACCATGGACTGAAACCTCTAAAAGTGTGAGCCAAAATAAACCTCTTTCCTTATTAAGTTGATTATCTCAGGTATTTTGTCACAGTGCTGAAACCTGAATAACACAAAGCCCTATAGAGTTCTGTGCCTTTTAAAGTTGAGTTTAAAAATCTATGTGTGGAGGCACAAAAGACAACCAGTGCCCCTTTTTCATTTTTTTGTCTTGGAAATTCTTCAGTATACAAATTAGTTTATAAATTTGAATTTCCAATTGGTTCAAATTATGGAAATTTCTTTTAATTTGTTTACATGCTATGCATGCACATGCAATTTATCTATTACATCTTTATACTAAAATAGTATAATATGTGTATATATAATTTATCAAATTATTTTTATTTTCCCCCTTGTACCTAGGGACTTGTTTCTTAATCAATAAGTAATCTAGGGTGCATGAGATTTGAAGTCCCTTTTAAAGTTCCTTCATTGTATAGCGAGGAAAAAGGAAAACAAAGGTGGGAGGATCTCATGAAATCTAAGGGAGATCAGTAGAGCAGAGGAAAGGGACAGGGAGGCAGATAGTGGGGATGATATTGGCCAAATTAAATTCTGTGCACATACAAACAGGTAATAATGAATTCCACTATTAGGTATAATTATAATGTACCAATAAAAATTGTGGAAAAAAATAGAAATGAAAGTTGACTAATAAAAACTAATGGCTGGTTTTTAAAAATATCTATTCTATATATTATATATTATAAATATATAATTTACAGTAACCTGCTTTATATACATATATTTGTTTTTTTTAATTTATTTATTTATTTTTTTTTATTGTAAACAAATGGGATACATGTTGTTTCTCTGTTTGTACATGGCGTAAAGGCATACCATTTGTGTAATCATAAATTTACATAGAGCAATGTTGTTTGATTCATTCTGTTATTTTTTCCCTTCCCCCCACCCCTCCCACCCCTCTTTACCCTCTATACAGTAGTTCCTTCCTCCATACTTGCCCCGCTCCCTAACCCTAACTCTAACCCTTCCCTCCCCCCCATTATGTGTCAGCCTCCACTTATTAGCGATATCATTCGTCCTTTGGCTTTTTGAGATTGGCTTATCTCACTTAGCATGATATTCTCCAATTTCATCCATTTGCCTGCAAATGCCATAATTTTATCATTCTTTATGGCTGAGTAATATTCCATAGTATATATATACCACAGTTTCTTTATCCACTCATCAATTGAAGGGCATCTAGGTTGGTTCCACAGTCTGGCTATTGTGAATTGAGCAGCTATGAACATTGATGTGGCTGTATTTCTGTAGTATGCTGATTTTAAGTCTACATATATTTGTTAATACAAGGTGCTTTATTAAATTTTGTATTCATAATAGGAAAGGTGTTCTGTGTATTTATACAATCTATATTATAATGGAAACAAAACATGTTAAACAGGAATTAGGAAGAGTTCCTTATTTTGGAGTGAGGAGGACTTGCTCCTGCCCAGTCTTTCTTCCTGTCTTCTTCTTCTGCCTCTTCTTCTTCCCCTCCTCCTCCTCCTTCGAGGTTCCTGGGTGCTGGAAGCTGGTTTTCGTTCTGGTTAACAGAAGCTGGAGGAGGAGGAGGGCTGGGGCGCCAGGCCGTGCCGCAGGAGCCTCCTCGGAAGGGCCCCAACCCGAGCACAACCGAGCCCCTCCCCCGGCTTTTTTTAAGTAGAATTTTTTTAAATGGCTTGTATTGATAGGCAGCTTGTTTTTCTCATCCCTCTTTGCGACCTGTGAGGTCCCTGGAGGTCCTGAACTGCCCCTGTTGTGGGCCACGGCCTCCCGCTGGCCCCGTTCGCTGCACCACCTCCCCCTCTCGGGTGTCCCGAGGGCCTTATTAGGTCAAGGGGAAGAGCGACAGAAACCAGGGACGGCAGCGACTCAGGGGTGGCAGGTCCCACTGCACCCAGGCCACTGAGCGCCCTCACCACCCAGGGAAGGGGACACCCTTATACTCAGAATGGGAAGTCCAGGTGCTCCTCAGGTGCTGCTCCCCACACGCCCCGGGCCTCGCCCTGGCCCAGCGTCTACCCGGCAGCCTCTCCGTCGAGGTCTCCCCTTCCTGCCTCTTGTGAGGAGCCAGGCAAAGCCTTCAGGATATGCTCGGTGTCCCTCTGTCTGGGAATTCTCCTTTGGGGGAGCCACAACCTTGGCTGTGGACCCTGGCTGTCCCTCCTGACCTAGTAAGACTGACAGTTGCCGAGTCCCGAGAGACAGTGGACTTTCTAGGGTCTACCCACTTTGGAGCACGTTGGCAGCACCCCACAAAGACAGCCGGCTGCAGGGAACAGTGTGGACACACAGTGGCAAGCCACGGAGATTCCCAGCCCGGGCGCTAGCCACAGGGGAGGTCGGTAGGAGGCTCAGCACCATCTGGAGGCATTCTCTGTGACCTTCCTGGTGACTTCCCCTAATTTGGCCTTGAACCTCTGGAGAGAGGCTGTAAGTTCCAGTCCTGGTGGGTAGGGGTCCCGGATGGAGGGGGAGCGGTCACAGATGTTTGCAGTGTGACTTTCATGGAATACCTCTTTGTCCTCAAGGACCACCTGACGCTTAAGTGCCTCAGCTGTGACCCAGCGCCCCTCATAGGAAAATTGTCTACAGTGTGGATGCCCGTGTGGCTCTCGTCTGACCTGTGTCCAGTGTTTTCCCATCAGGAGAGCACTTTCTAGGAGAGCCCTGCCCAGGAAGTAGAGTTAGGCTCAAATGTGTCCATCAAGTGAGAAACAGAGGAAGTAGCACACCCAGACGCGAGCTAGGAAGCATCTTATTACTCATAGATCCAGAAGAGAAGAGGAGCGTCCGCAAGGGCTGATGGGAAGTCCAGGGACAGCAGGGTGCTTTTCCAGCAGATGGGAAACAGAGAGAGAAAGAGAGAGCAAGAGAGAAAGTGCTGGATCTGTGGACCATAGCGTTATTGAAGGACAAGCTGGTTCCCCTGGGGAGTCCTAGTTAGTGGGTGTATGGTGGGCAGTTATAAATTCCATGGGGCCATTTTGTTCCTGAGAAGTGGTCACTGCAGTGTGTCTGGGAAGTTTGTATGGGGTGTAGGGATTGCTGGGGTGAGTCAAGTAGGTTGTATACCATCACATGGAGAGGTGGTCACCAGCTGGCAATCATAGAAGGCAGACATCTGGACCTACTGTGTTGAGGAATTGGGAGGAGATAGATAGAGAACTAGAAACTGTGTCAAGGTGACCGAGCCTGCATCTGCTATGAGAAACTTAAACTTATATTCAAAATGGATGCAACTTGAAATGACAGGAATTCACTACAGAGCCATTATTATTTCGGATCTCTATCATATGCAGACAAAGATAATCCAAAATAATAGACCATTTCCTAGTCCTGGCTCTGGAAATTATAATGTAATAGGTCTATAGTGAAGTCCAAGATTCTATGTTTTTGTTGTTGTTTTTTAAGTTTCCAAGAGCTTGGGGACCTATTGAGTGGCAAATGGGTCCACCAAGCACTAAGGAGAAAGGTCTGGGACATAAGTAGGAAGTAAGCAGGCAAAGTCTGGGGAGAAAGACAGTCCAAGCAAAGAGCAAGCCAGGGTTGGTGAGAGATCGCATGGAGAAGTAGGGAAGAATCTCATGAGGATTCTGAAAACATAAAATAACGCGCGCATGGAAGACAGAGATGAAGCTGGGGAGAACAGGGAGTTCATCCTTCCTACAGAGGAGGGGGAGCCGGGAAGTATGTAGACAATAAACTGTGCAAAACGGTATGTTTCTCTACACATTTACCAACATAGCCGTGCTGGACATCACGTTTTCAAACGACAACACTCATCGATGACATCCTTTTAAATGGCCAAATGCCATTCCATTCTATTAACATATCATTTTCTTTTTAACCAATACCAACAGGTGGTTTCTTTTGGTTTCAACATAGCTGGAACAACATTTCCCAAGAAATTCCTACCCGATGCTCTGGGTTATGTTAGCCCCAAGAAAAATGTGTGGAAGACTAGGTCGAGAGAGGCAGAAGAGCAGCCATTTTGGGGTTTCAAAGGTCCACACGTGGAATTCTTGGGACTCACCCAACATGTGGCTTATTGGACGGTTCACCTTGGGGTGTGGGCATCTGCCAGGCCTTAGATCCTCCGGCTCCTTCGTGTCTCCTTCCGCTTCTCCAAGTCCTGGGCCAGGTGCCCGTGAGGGGCGCCAGCTTCCCCTGTCAGTCACCCACATCATCAAGGCTGGAGGTGAACATGGACATGGGCTCCAGGGTGTCCTCGTGGGTTCCACGTTTTCCCCCCAGGCTCCTCTTTGTCTCCGGATTCCCCCACTTTATGTCCATTATTTCTTCTCAGGTGCTGGCCCTGCTGACTTCGGGTTCAACATCAGCTTCAGAAGGGTCACCACCTTACACAGACTGATCATCTGCTCCTCAATGGCCTGAGGTCCAGCTCTTTCAGCAAGTCCTCTATCACAGGTTGGTCTCAGTGGTTCTGCTTCTCTGATCAAACTCTGCTATGGTTTGGACGGGGTTCGAGGTTCACATGCTCTAAGTTTGGTTGAAGTGGTGGGACCTTTAAGAGGCGGGGCCTAGTGGAAGGTGGTTAGGTCACTGGGGCTGCTGCTTTTGGAAGGGGTTCATGTAGTTGCCTTGGGACCCTAGTTAGTTCCTGTGAGAACAAGTTTCAGAAAGAGCCCTGGCCTTTCCAGTCTCTGGCTTCCTGTCTTACCATGTGACTCCCCTCTTCCTCCTGCACGCAACCAGTTCCGTTTCTCCATGTCATAACACAGCCAGGGGGCCAGCTGGTTGGACCCTCCAGTCACCACGATCATAAGCCAAAAGAGTCTCTTTCTAAAATAAAACACCTAGCCTCAAGTGTTTTGTTTCAGCAACAGAAAATTGACTAACACAAACTCCAAAGGAACTCAAACACAAAGTGTTAGTTGGGCCCTCCTGAAATCAGACACTCAGTATCAGGAGTGCAGAGGTTCACTGGGAGACACATCCGTGAAAAGTCAAATGATGAGCCAGCAGGATAGGCCAGGGGGAACCTCAGATGGCCAGGTCAGGCCCCAGTCTTGTTCAGTTTTTGTTAGAGCTGCCTAAGAGCGTGACCACAGCTTAACAGACGAGGCAGATCCTGAACGGTAACAGCTGGCAGCTGGCAGTGGTCAGCTGAAGAGCAAGTTCCTTCTCGAAGAAAGTTCCGGCGCCCCACCCGTATGGCACACGGTCAGCTGACTTCAGTTGTTCACGTTGTGTTGCTATAAACAACACTTAAGTGAACAGTCTGGTAGGTCAATTGTTTTTCACATCCTTAACTAAATACTTAGGATAAATTCCTAGAAATGAGTGTCTGACACAAAGAACGCTCCCATTTTTAGGACTTTGACACATAAAACCAGTTCGAGCCCCAGGAGAGTCATGGTTTTTATTAGAATCTAGTCAACGATGGACTGAACATCTATATTTCTTTTTAAAAATTTCTTGTTCCTATTTTTGGCCTACCCAGTGTTCATCTTTTCCTAATTCTAAGAGGTATTTAGAGCTAAGAAATTGCAAACCCTTCTCTGATATGCACAATGTGAATATTCTCCAATTTGTCTTTTGCCTTTAAAGTTTTAAATAATTTTATACAGTTAACACTACAAATACTTTAACATTGAAAATATTTTTAAAAATCCTCTGCACCTCAAAATTGCATTCATATTCACTTGTACACTGTCTCCCTTTTTTAAAAAGCCTTGAATTGTGCTGTTTGTTTAGCAGTATGAGCGCTCAAATGGCACTTTTGGGTTTGTTTGGTTTTTTTTTTTTTTTTTGGTTTTTTTTTGTTTTTTTTGTTTTTTTTTTTTTTTTGAGAGAGTGCCATGCCAAGTTGTCCAGGCTGGCTTTGAACTTGCAATCCTCCTGTTTCAGACTTCTGAGTAGCTGGGATCACAGGCATGAGCCTCCCTCTCCCTATCGCTCCTACCCTTTTCCCAAACCATTAGCCACTTCACATTGTCTGAGGTAGTCTGGGGGTCTAGTATATAAACATATCACACGATACACATGTGTACACTCATATATAATGGACATGGAGAAGAAGAAATTCCCAAAATTATGAGGCCTGAAAAGGGAGTAAAAATGAAGGCCAGGGATTGACAGCTTTCATCTCCCAAGACAAATGTTTCCCAAATGCTGGTGGCAGGCAGAGGATGCTTTATCATCCTCGAAAGAAAACAGTCTCTAGGAGGCATTATCTCCTCCAGAGCAAAATCCTTCTAGGCACTGTCCACAGACCTTGACCAAAAGGCCCACATTCCTAACTAAGCAAAACTGACATATGTTCACTAGACCACCCCTCAAAATAACCTGTATAAACCCAGTCCCTTTCTTTGTTCAGTGGCTCCTTTTCCACCAGGAGAGTGGGTCAATGGGCACCATTTCATCCCCCTGAATGAAGAGCTGAGATGACACGTGAGGTTTGCATCCTGCCTGGTCTTTTTGTGCTAACAATATACACGTGCATATATATGTTTCTCGGCTTTCTTTTTTGCCACAGTAATCTGTCTGTAGCGGTTTCCCAACAATTTTAATCATTACCTCTCTCTCACTGTCTTTGTATGTGCATGTGCAATTGAACCCTGACCTTGTACATGCTAGGCAAGCACTCTAACCCTGAGCCATATCCCCATCCTTAATATTTTCCTTTCATGCTAAATGTTAACTGATAAGGCAAAGCCCATCTTACTTCTATTTTTTATATGTCTGCTTCCATTCCCTATAAGAGGATTATGCATCCCCACTTGTAGCCATACACATCAGTCCATTTTCTGTTACTGTAACAAAAAACCTGAGACTGAATACTTTCTAAAGAAAAGAGGTTGGTTTAGCTTACAGGTTTGGAGGATGAAGACTTTATGGAGGATGACTTCATGATTGTACTGCATGCAAAAGAGATCACATAACAAGACAGGAAGCCAGAGTACCAGGGAGGGGCTGGGCCTGTGCTGTTATAACGACCCTCTCTCACAAACCCACCAGGGCCCCATGAGAACTGCATCAATTCCCTTCCAGGGCAGTGCCCTCAGTGACCTAATTACATTGCACCAGGCCACACTCTTACAGGTCCACCGCCTCTCCCATCACCTCTGAGGACCAAGCTCCCCAGCATGTGAACCCCTGGGTCACACTCCAGCATCAAAATCTTCACACCAAAGCACCACGTGGCCGTAAACGCCTCTGTACTCCTGCCTTCCAGAGACGGAGTCTGGCCTGTCCCCTGCGAGTTCAACAGCTGTTTTGGATATTATGGTGGAAGTGCTATTGTACCAGCTTCAGGCCAGGCTCTCAGAGACTGGTTTCTCCCACTTCCTGTCTCCCCAGGACTTTCTCCAGCAGCCGGCAGCTGGCAGCTGCCATCTAAGACGTCTCCACCCTCCTCATTTCTAGGGGGGCAATTGTAGCCCTCAAGGAATCCCTACCAAGGTAACAGACCTGTGAGTGACAGACAAGGCCATCTGCCTACTGAATACCACATAGTGACCCAGTCAGTGCCACATGGGGCAGAATAATGCCCGGCTGAGCCTGCCCAACTCCCTGGGGCACACGATCATCAAGTATAAAAACCAAAGGGTAGTTATTTCAAGCTGCTAAGCTTTAGCCAATAATACCATCTAGACGAGGTTCACAGCAGATAAAGGCAGAAAGACCAGGGCCACTGTTTCGGCAACTCTTTAACTCCTTCCCTCTCCCCTGAGCATGAAATGTGAGGGTGCATGGAACACAGCTACAGTGCATGGTCCCCAGAGAACACCACGGAGCCTAAGCAGCAATAAACTCCTGCAGTTGCAAGCCGCTGAGATTTGGGATTGTTCTTTACACAGCCACACTTAGCAAAACCCAAACAATATATCTCACCTACTATCCCTACCCCCTTTTATCACTGTTGGCCAAGCCCACCTCTCATGATAAACTCTGAATAGAACAGAGATATTCACTTTCCAGCCCTCCCGTATGGCTCGAGGTATTCTGGTTCTGTCTTTATCAATGGCAGGGAACGAGGGTAAACCTCAAGGAGGAATATTTTCATTGATCAAAATAGAGGGACGTGAAAGAAGTTATCTTTATCTGCCCTAGTCATTTGCCTAAGCACATGTTTACACACTGTTCCTGTGAAGATGCGATGGCTGGAGCCATAACAGCCATCTTGTGGCCATGAGTCAACAGTTTGAGAATTAAAAGTCAAGAAGCATGGAAGGATAAAAGATCATAGATCCTTAAAAATACTTTTGAATCACTCAACAACTTTAGGACTGCCTACCACCAGAAATATCCTACAGTATGAGATAATTATCTTAATTGTTTAATCCATAGTAAGTTGGTAATTCTGTTATTTGTAGCCAAAAACAAACTTAAAATTATATAGTTATCTGCTGATTTTAACTGTCCAGCATGCAGCCCCTTTATTCTGGTAAAAACATTCTGATACTATGTTAGGGAATCAGTACATACACTCATACCTTGCATGTGGTGGAAGTGGGATTGGACTGTAATCTCCACTTCCTGGGAGACCAGGTGACCAGGTCTGGCCAATCAGAGCCTTACCTTTGCCTGCCTCTAGGGGGCAGGCCAATGAGGTTTCCTTCTGGGACTTTTGACTGAACTATTAGAAAAGAGAGGCACTGGGGGAAAAGGCACACTCATACATTGCTGGTGGGGTTGCAAGTTAGTGCAGCCAATCTGGAAAGCAGTGTGGAGATTCCTCAGAAAACTTGGAATGGAACCACCATTTGACCCAGCTATCCCACTCCTTGGCCTATACCCAAAGGACTTAAAATCAGTATACTACAGAGATACAGCCACATCAATGTTCATAGCTGCTCAATTCACAATAGCCAGATTGTGGAACCAACCTAGATGTCCTTCAGCAATGAATGGATAGAGAAACTGTGGTATATATATACAATGGAATATTACTCAGCTATAAAGAATAATAAAATTATGGCATTTGCAGGCAAATGGATGAAATTGGAGAATATCATGTTAAGTGAGATAAGCCAATATCAAAAAACCAAAGGAAGAATGATCTTGCTGATAAGCGGATGATGACCCTTAATGGGGGGTGGGAGTGGGGCAAGAATGGAGGAAGGAGGGACTGTATAGAGGGAAAAGAGGGGTGGGAGGGGCGGGGGGAGGAAAAAAATGACAGAATGAACAAAAAACTATTACCCTATGTAAATGTACGACTATACAAATGGTATGCCACTGCTCATGTACAAACAGAAATAACACGTATCCCATTTTACAATAAAAATAAATTTTAAAAAGTAAAATAAAATAAAATAAAATGCCAAAAAAAGAAAAAAAGAGAGGCACTGTTTTCATTGGGATCGCTGCTTCAGAATAAAACCAACCCTGAAGACAGCCAAGTTGAGAAAAGAAAAGACTAATTTCTGATATCATTGAACCTCTGGGCCTCTCTTTCACCTGGTCTACCTTTGGACTTTTTTTTCTGTTCTAAGAACCAATAAATTTCTAGTCTTTCTTTTCCTGGCTGATATCGGTCAGAGTCCAGGCTTGCGAATGGGACCGAGGTTCTCGGCTGAGAGAAAGCAGGGTTGGGCACAGCCCTGTAGGGTGGCTGCTGTTTTCCCACAGAGCAGAAGCTCAGGCACGAAGGAGTCATGTCAAATACCCAGGGTTGTACAGCAGGTCATTCAAAGGGCTCAGCGTCAAACTCAGGCCGAGGAGGACTCCAAACTCAAATTATGTTTCCTAAACCACACTGATTTCCAGGGTAAGTCTTTACCAGGAATCAAGACAGTGTGTTTCCTCTTAAAAATGGAGAGAGTTTGTTTGGAAATGGATGTGTGGGACTAAGGGACATGATGCAGCTCCCATCTACTGGAGAGTCTGGGCCAGAATTCTTAACTACGTTCCTGACCAGCTACGAACAGGCGATGGTGGCACCATGAGGCCTACACCATGTCCTGCCTTCTAGTCACTTCTCGTCCCAGGGCTATGCCTGCACACGCTGCTTCAAGATCAGTCTGCATGGCAAGGGATATGGCTCCTTCCGGAATTCCCAGCTCTTCAGGATAGGTAGATGGGTTCTTCTAGAAAATTCCAGGACAGTCAATGACCCTTCCAGCTGCCCCAGTGAAACATATGGAGATCGTCCCACTGTCCTGCTATTTGCTTTTCCCTGCAAAGTTCCCCTCAATGGATGCTGGTTTTCAACTTACAGAAGTGAGATACGATTCCATTTACAAACTCAAATCTATACATTCAGTTATTTTTAATTTTAATTTGTTCTAATTAGTTGTGCATGGCAGTAGAATGCATTTATGTATTTTGATAGATCATACATACGTGGAGTGTAACCTCTCCTTTTCCTGATTGTACACATTGCAGGATCACATGGGTCATGCAGTCACACATGCACATGGGGTCATAATGTCTGTTTCACTCTACTGTCCTTCCTACCCCACACCCTTCCCCTCCCTTCACTCCCCTCTACCCAATCTAAAGTAACTCTATTCTTCCCTATCCCCATCCCTTATTGTGAATTAGCTTCTGCATATCAGAGAAAACATTTGGCCTTTGATTTTTGGGGTTTGGCTTATTTCACTTAGCATGATAGTCTCTAACTCCATCCATTTTTATAATGAATCGATTTATAGACAAACACAGGTTGAACATCCAAATCTGAGAATCTAAAACTGGAGATACTCCCAAACCTGAAGCTTTTTGAGCAAGGATACGACATTTTGAGTGGAAACTTCCACACCTGACATCACGTGACGGGTCAAGTCAAAATACAGGTGCCAGTTACCTTCAGGCTATGTGTGAAAAGTATATAAGAAACATGGATGAACCTCACGTTTAGACTTCAGTTCCAATCTCAAAATAATCTAAATGATCTAAATAATTTCAAAATCTGAAAAAAAAAAATATCTAAAACACCTATGGTCCCAAGTGTTTCCGTTAAGGGCTACCCAGCCTGTGATAAATACATAATGGCACAGGGGCGGGTACCATACCCTACACCAACGATTATGAGTGTCCTACGCAAATCAGTGAAGAGTGTCAGCTGCTGCCTAGTGTCATCTGCCCACCCCCCAGAACAATCCATGGGCGTCTCAGTCAGAGTTGACCCCTCACCTGCATGACAGAGCTCTCCAGCCTCCTGAGCCTGGGGTGGGGTGGTGGGGGACCAGGGGACTTTCATGTGGAGGGAGTTTAGGGACCAGGCCGGCGAATGGAGTCTGGGAGCGCCCTGGGGCCCTCCAGTTACCTGACCAAATAAGGAGCTCGCAGGACAGATGTGCACAGGATGCATGGGGACACCTTTCTTGGGAGCCTAGGACCCTGCTCAGTGCTTTAGGGATGCTGGAGTCCCTGTAGAAAGAGTGGCGCCAGCAGCCTGGCTGGAAGCTTGAGGTCAAATTTGGTCCCTGGGTTCTAACCGCAGAATCACGTATTGAAGATGATTTCCCAGGAGACACAGGGAGTCTCAAACAGAGCCAAAAGTTCTCAACTTTCAATCAGATGAAATCTACCATCGGGAAAATGAGAAACACGATGATACAAATGGGAAAAGACCAGTTATAAAGAATCAATCCCTCACTGGACCCTGTGGCGCACGCCTGTCATTCCCAGCGTCTTGGGAGGCTGAGGCAGGAGGATCGCGGGTTCAAATCCAGCCTCAGCAACGTAGCGAGGCCCTCAGCAACTTAGTGAGACCCTGTCTCTAAATAAAATATAAAGAAGGGCTGGGGATGTGGCCCAGTGGTTGAGGGTCCCTGGGTTTAATCCCTGGTATCAAAAAAGGAATCTCTCTAAATATCTCTCTCTCTCTCTCTCTCTCTCTCTCTCTCTCTCTCTCTCTCTGTCTCTCTCTCTCTCTCCCCCCTCCCCCTTTTCCTTCCCTCTCTCCACCTCTCTTCTGTTTGTCTCTACAGACAAATCTTCTCTCACAGTGCCTGGGGGAAAAAATGGCCACTGGGTGACTTTTATTCCCCACCCCTGCCTTTAATTGGGGTCAAAGACTCAATGAACACCCCTCAATCAGAAAGTCCTTGTTCACGTGACATTCCTCTGACAAAAATCACAAAATTCCCCAAGGAATCAAATATCCCTCTTTTTATCTCTGCCTGCCCCCCCAACTACGGGACTCATCTCTCAGACTCCTACTATAATCAAGACGTCAAGGTCGGAATGGGGTTAGTATGTCACCCCAGGCAATTCCAGGTTCCTGGGGCCCCAAAGGTTCACAGGCGTTTGATGACCTCAAACTTCTTGAAATAAGAAGATGCCAGGAGTTATACAATCCTTTAATGCAGTTCTTCACGGTGTTCCAGAGAGTTCTCCAGCCGCGTGGGAGCGAGAGCTTGTGTTCCAGAAGGTCGGGTACATCCTGAGACCTGGACACACTGAGAGGAGCAGGCCAGTGGGACAGGGAGGGAGGGAAGCTGGACAGGGTGCTTTAACAAGCGGGTGAACAACGCGTGCTACTGGGGTCACACCTGGGGATTTCCATGCACGATAAGACAGTGTGCCTCCAAATTATCCCACCCGAAAGGTGCAGTAACTGGGTATTTATCTACCAGTTTCCATCTGTCATTGGTTAAGAGCTGCTCCAGGGGTCATTAACTTCTGGTACCTCCAATCTGCCCATCACACTGGTCAAGGAATGACTGTGTCTGGCAAAGACCCCAAGCACAGTATTGCAGGTGCCGGGGGAGGGGGTTCAAAGCCATTGGCACACACAGTAATAGTGAGTGCCGAGCAGGGCGTGGATGTTAAATGCGGGACCATTGGCTCTCCCAGAGGAGAGCCCTGGCCTGTCTCATTGGTCTACACAAATATCCTCACTGTAGCCAGTTTCAAGCTGCCAACTTAATGTCACTGAACGCAGAGTCAAAAAGATACTGGTTCTCATGTGGTGAGACAAGGCAGCTCCTGCACATCCCTAAGAGGAACCTGGCCGGGCACCCACAGCAGCTCCTACAGGTACGGCCAGAGCACTGTTAGGTAACTTTGCTATTTCTATTCTGTGATATATCCATGTTTGAACCTCTTATGACAGGATTACTCTTCAAATCTTATTATTAGTATTTTTTTGGGGGGTACTGGGGATGGAACCCAGGGGCACTCAAATGAGTCACATCCCCAGTCCTTTATTTTTCATTTCACTAAGTTGCTTAGGGCCTCACTCAGTGGCTGAGGCTGGCCTTGAACTTGCAATCCTCCTTTCTCGGCCTCCCAAGCCTCTGAGCACTGTGCCCAGATGCTCTCGAAACCTTGGAATAACTTCACACTCTCAGGAAAGTATGTATTGTTTATTGTTTTCTTATCATTTCCCAATCGACCACCCACCTCTGTCATGCTTTCATGGAATCAGTGAGAACCTATTTAAGAGGCCAGATTTCAAAGATGCCTGTATTGGGGTCAACCAAACAGTAATGGACGTATCTTGTCTTGCCTGAACAAAAACAACATCAACATCAACACACAACACACACACACACACACACACACACACACACACACACACACACACATTTTTCCCCTTCTCCTTATAATGGTACTTCATTTTCCAGTAAGCCACCGCCTCTCACCCCATCCTACATCTTCAAACCTCATTTTCTGTCTCTAGGACTTAGACTATCACACCAGTCTGACCAATTAGAGTCTCTCATTCCCCGACAAGACCCCAGTTGGGGCAACGATACTCTTCCCTTGGAATTACTGGAATAAGGAATCCCTTCCCACTGTGTTACTTGGCTGGAAGTATGCAAGTCTGGAGCCCTGGCAGCCATTCTACGCCCTTGAGGAAAGAGCCCTCTGGAGAAGGGTGTCCACACAGTAGAAAGCTGGGCTGAGAAACACAGCTGAGAAAACAGCCCTAACAACATCTGTGCCCTTGGATGCAGTTATGTCTGGCGACACATACTGCCAGACTTTTTAATCGTGTGAGCCTGTAAAATCCCTTTTTGACTTAAGCTGCTTTCAATTGGATTTTCTGTCACTTGCAACCGAACGATGGCAGACTGATTGACAGGTCTGAGATCAAGTGAGCTAAGCTTTAGAATACACCCTTCCAGTTTCTCCCCCTTGACCCTGGAGTTCAATTTAGAAATAAGAATGGCATATAGAGATCCTGCCTCCGTGAAGGCTGAGGATGAATCCCAAGCAGAGAGTGGTCTGCGTGAGCTAGCCAGAGATGCAGAGGGGGTCACTTGAGGATCCGGATGCTCATTTTTTGTTCGATGTCCATCTTCTCTAAGGACTGCAGAGAGATGGACGCAGTCAAGTCAGAAGTCTTGAATCACAGTTCACTAGGTCCCCAACCTCCTCCCTCAGGGGTCTACACACTACCCAGAGCCCCATCTTTCCCTGGGAACACCTCATTTTTCTGCTCTTCTTCTATTTTATGTCTCCTGCCCATCACTCCTGGGAACCTCGATCCCCCTCCCCAGGTCCTGAGGAGGTAGAAACACCCGACCTTGGTGAACTCCAAGAAGGACACAGCCCCATCCCCATCTTCATCTGCCTCCTGCACCGTGCGGTCCGTGATGCTTTCCAACTGCTCTTCTGTCACCTGGACGCCGACCATCAGCCGGAGAACCTGGAGGTAGAAGCAGTAGTCGTAAAGGAAAGGCACAAAGTCTACCCTTCCATCCCCCAAACTTGGTCCCCCTCACTGCTGAAATTACTTCCAGTTTCATAATCCCTCATCCATTTTCCACCCCTCCCCAATCCCACCCCACTGTCTCCCTTAATCACCCCCCCCACTGCTTCACCATGTGATTCCCCAATTACCCTCGCTACTCACCTCAACAAGCAATCCGCCCACACTCCAACCTCATAACCCACGCTGGGTCCATCTGCAGCTCACTCTCTATCACCACTTGGGCACAGTCCAATAGAGGTGAGCTGTTGCCACCTGGGGCCAGTTGGCCCCTTGCAGTGGGAAGCTACCCTCTCTATTATACAGCGCACAGAGCAGCATTCCTGACTTCGACCCAAGGCCAGAGGCACGCTGTCCCCAGTGACCACTACCAAAAACGTCTCCCAGATATTGAAAATCACTGATTTATTCCTCACCTCCTACCCAATGGCTACTCACCCTGCCTCCCGACTAACCCACCTCCCAGCCCGGCTGCTTTCCATTTCCCACCCAAAGTGCCGTCCCTCGCCCATGGACCGACCATTTCCCCCCATCCTCAGGCAGCCCCGCCAACCGTCCCGCCCTGCGCCGCACATCTCTCTGGCGCTCTTCCCACCTGCAGCATCTCATGCCTGGAGATCTTTCCATCCTGATCCAGGTCATAGAGCTGGAAGGCGACTGGGAAGAGAGCGGAGTGGGGAAAGGCAGGTGGGTCTTCCCTGTGCTCTTGTAGGGGACCTGGAGGAGCAGGTCCCCAATAGGCCCACAGGGGGAGGGGCGCTTCCTGGGGCCCACCCTGGTGTGCCTGATTCTGGGGTCTCACGTGGGCCAGTCCCCGGACACTCACAGCGAAGTTTGTTCGTTCTGCTGTTGAGGGGTTCGGGTTGCTTGGGGTCTCGGACTCCTGTGTCATCGTCTATAGGTCGAAAATGAGCCAGAACCCTGACAAAGCCTGAGAAATCCACTCGCTGACTCCTGGCGGGCGGGATGGAGCGGAGCAGTGGCCACCGTGGGGAGTACCTGCCCCCCCCCGTTCCCACCTGCTCCACGCAGGTTTTTCCACCTCCACCGCCCCACCCGCAGCGGGGCCTCACCCATCAGGGAAGAAGCTGTCTATAATTCGGTCTCCCAGGGGGTTGACAGCCAGCGCCCCGATCTGCTGGAGATCCACGCGGCTGTAAAGTCAAAGTACCAGGCAGGTAGGGCCCAAGGGAGGCGCCTGGGGGGGCGGGGGCGGAGGTCCCCAGGCCAGCCCCTCACCTCAAGTAGCCCTTCTTGCTCCTGTCCAGTGCTCGGAACCGGTGGTAGAGTCGGAGCAGGCTGGCTTGCGAGACTGCGGGAGGGAATGCGGAAGGGTGACCCCGTCGAGGACGCTTGGGACGCGGCTGGACTCCAGCGCCGCGGAGAAGCCTCCAGAAACCTACTCCCGGCGGCCAGGAGCCGCAGGCCAGGGCCGAGCGTTTGCTGGCTGTGGTCCGCATCCCCCGGGCCCGGGGCGGAGCTGACGGGGTTGGAGGGAGCTTGACGAGACCCAGGGCATCGCCGGGTTGGAGGCCCGGGAAGGCCCCCAGCATGGCAGCGCGCAGTTCCCGGAAAGCAAGGGATCAAAGTCACCTCCGTCCATCCGCGGTCAGCTCAGCCTCAGCCTCGATCCAGGTTCGAGGACACCTGATTGCTTGAATGAATCTGGACCCCAAGCCGGTGAACCGCGACCTTCTCCAAACTTGGACGCCGGGACCCCTGAGTGAACGCGCCCTGCGATCCCACCTCTCTTGGGTCTGGGTCTCCCAGCGCCGGGAGTCGCGCCCTCCGGACTTGTGGTCACCCCTCCACCAACCCTGCTCTGGAGGCCCCCACGCTGCCCTAAACCTCCTCCAGCGCCGCCCCGCGCCCGGTCTTGCGGGGTGTCCCCTCCCCAGCCAGCCGCGCGCGCGCACTCACAGCCGGTCTCCCGCCGAATGTTCTCCACGTCGGGAATGAGAGCGGCGTGGGAGCTGCGGGAGCCCATGGCCGAGCCCGGAGTGGACCCAGGCGGACCCAGGCGTTCCCTCCTTCTGCCCTGGAGGCGCGGCCGCCCAGTGACCCTAGGGCCGAAGGCCAGTGGCCTGGCGAGCAGCCAGGTTCCAGAACCCCAGCGTTCCTCGCCTCCCACCTGCGACCCGGACAAATAGAAAACAATACCCGGGGTTGCGGGTCAGAGGGGAGGGTGTGAACAACGGGCTGTTTCAGCCCGGAGATTCTGCTGTCCCCGCGGGCAGAGTCCGAGCGAGCCGGGCCCCGCCCTCTCAAGCCTCCCTCGGGTCTGCATTCTCACGATCCGCACCAGATAGGCGACCCACCTCCTCCTGCAGGGCGAGGCTCTCCCCGTCCACCCGCTCTGCTGCACAGAGTCCACGTCCTGCTGGGAACCGGGTGGAGGCATTCACGGATGACCGGGGTCTGGGGGCAGGTGGACGGGGCAGGGAGAGACCTCAAAGGACCCCAGGAGGGGCTAAGTCAGGAGGGGTCCTGAGGAGCAGGGTGGAGACTCCTTAAGTGGAAAGGGAGCTAGCCAGATTTGGAGGATTTAGAGCAAATTCCAACCACACCACCTACTCCAGACAGTCAATGCATCCTGGTTTCATATTTTTTGTTTCCTCTACACAGTATGATCGCTGCTGTGTAATTGAAGCCAATGCTTTAAGTACAAATGTACCCCAATTCCTGGCTTCTCCTGAGATGTTCCAAGATCTGACACCACTAAGCCAGGGCCTGTCCATTTGCTACAGTCCCCACCCAGCCCAAACTTCTGCCTTTTATACAGTGGAGGCTGCCAAGGGGTTGGCTCTGAACTATTGCTAAACATACTGTGCTGGTCCATTTTCTGTTGCTGTAACTGAATCCCAATGACTGGATAACTTATAAAGAATAGAGGTTTGTTAGGCTTATAGTTCTGAAGACTGGGATGTTCAAGACCAAGCGGCTGCATCTGATGAGGACCCTCTTGCTGGCATGGACCCTGCAGAATCTCAAGGCAGCAGAGGCACCCTATGGTAAGATGGGTGATGCATCCCTGTTCAGGTCTCTCCTACTGTTCTATTAAAGCCACAGACCCATTGGATTCCGGTGCCACTATTAAGGCCTCATTCAACCTTCATTGCCTCCCCAAGGTCCAGCCTCCAAATGCCATGGTCAGATTAAGTTTGCATGCTCTTCATATCTCACAATGAGGATTAAATTTCAACATGAATTCTGGTGGGGACATTCAGACCATAGCACATGCATTTTTTTTTTTTATTTTTCATTATACTTGTAGATGAATAGCATGCCTCTTGTTCACTTGTTCATTTTTATGTAGTGCCAAGGATCAAACCCAGTGCCTCACGCGTGCTAGGCAAGCGCTCTGCCACTGAGCTACAGCCCCAGCTTGGGCACCTGCATTCTTAATAGAGGCCCTATCAACCCGAAGGGAGGGGAAGTCTTATATTTTTGTGTACAAAGCACAGATATACATACAGTACAGAAATATATGGTATATTTGGGGTTGTGAAATTTCATGGAGGAGGGGTAATAAAGGAAAAAGATGTCTACAAGAGTTCAGGGGAGGAAGGGATAACGATTTCTAAAAACTTGAGAAACGTGGTTATAAAGGGACAAGCACCAGAGTGCCCAGTTCCAAAGCCATCCCTCATCATAATCACACAAGCTTTCCAGGAGGAGAAAATGCAAGCAGTTTACAAGAGTTTACAAGAGTTTCTCTCCACTTTGGAGAGAAAGAAGCCGGAGAAACGGTCTGTTTTCCAGCCTAAGGCAGAGGCTTGCCTCAAATGGGCTTTGAACATATTGATCTAAGAAGTGATTGCTTCTCTCCCAGATACCCCAAGGATTAAGTAACAGGCATAAGAATGCCTGATTCCCTTTCAGACACTCCCCAGGGACAAGAGCATGTGGAAAACCACACTTCTCCCTGAGTAAGCCCAGCAATCACAGGGGCGCATTCCCCAGAGTCAGGCTGGAAGTGTAGTGTGGGTTGATTGGGAACCAGGAAGGGTCGACTTCCCCGGGAAACTGCAATAATCACCTCTGGCCAACTTGGGATGCTGATCTTGGAAAGGGTTTCTCTTTCTTTGAATCAGCAAAGTAAGTAATGCCAAAGAGTAATTAATGAGCACACACCGTACACAGGGAAAGGACTGTGCTACCCTTTCCTGCTTCATGAATACAAGTGACGTTAGATCAATTTCAGGGTACACTTGGCCACAGCTCAGGGCATGAAGGAGAGAGAGGCTTTGGGGAAATTTTCTTCTGTAGAATCTATTAGACTAAAATTTATAAATTGTTTTGCCTTTAAGTTATATGAAACTTGGTAGCCATTCTTGAAGCGTCACCTATAAAAGTGAACATACAAGAGTAGTTAGAAATCTATAAAACTCTTATGACTCAATAATAAAAAGATAAATGTCACCCAGGCATGGTGGTGCATGCACTCCAATAAAGCCAGCAACTCAGGAGGTTCAGGCAGGAGGATTGCAAGTTTGAGGCCAGTTTGAGGACTTAGCAAGGTCCTAAGCAACTTTATTTTAGTTGACTTTTATGCTGCTGCAACTAAAAGATCTGGACAGAACAATTTCAGGGGAGGAAAAGTTTATTTGAGGGCTCACGGTTTCAGAGGTCTCAGTCCAGAGATGGCAGACTCCATTCCTCCATTCCTCGGAGTTTGAGTTGAGTCAGGACCTCATGGCGGAAGAGTGTGGCAGAGGGAAGCAGTTCACATGATGATTAGGAAGCAGAGAGAGAGGTCTCTACTTGCCAGATACAAAAATATACCCCAGAGCCAAACCCACAGTCCCCACCTCCTTCAGATACACCCCACCACTTCAGTTACCACTCAATCCCTATCAAGGGATTAAATCACTGATTGAGTTAAGACTCTCACAACCCCGTCATTTCTCCTCTAAACCTTCTTGCATTGTTTCACACATGAACTTTTGGGGGACACCTCACATCCAAACCATAACATTCTGCCCCTGGTCCCCAATAGCTCACAACCATCTCACAATGTAAAATACATTTTGTCCATTTCCGAGAGTCCCCATAGTCTCAACAGTTCTGAGATTACTGAAAGTTCAAGTCCACAGTCTTCTCTGAGACTCAAGGCAATCTCTCACTGTGAGGTCCTGTAAAATGAAAAGCAATTTATGAATATCCAATATATAAAAGTACAGAGTAAACATTTCCATTCACAAACTTATGGGCATAGAAAGAAGGGATAGGACCAAAGCAAGAAAAATCCAGTTGGGCAAACAAGTCCTGTAGCTCCATGTCCAGCATCTAGACCACATGATATCGAGATGTTCTCTCCAAAGGACATATGTAGTTCCGCCCCTGTGGCCATGCTGGTTGTAGACCAAGTGGCCTTCCTGTTGGGTTGTCTCTGCTCAATTCCTGCAGCTTTCCTAGGATGATGTCCCACATTACTGGCATTTCTTAATCTCAGGGGTCTCCACTGCAGCTTCCGCTTCCTCCTCAAATCTCCACACTTAGCTTTCTCAGGGTGTGCCCACAGGGACTCCAACCCTGCTGCACTTTGCCTGGCCTTCCCAGCCTTCCTTTGAGATCTTGGTGGAAGCCCCGTGACCCCCTAACTCCAGCAACCTGTCTTCCTGCAGAACCAGCACCACTTGGTTTACACCAAGGTCTGCCGCCCTCTTGAGCAGTAGCCAAGCCTCCAGGGGCCCTGGCTGCAGCAGCCTCTGAGTATCTGGGTGTCTGGGCACATTGAGAAAAACTTCCTAGGCCCCATGGTGTGAGAAGGGTGCCCCATTGATCTCTTCTCAAAAGAATTTTCACTTTTACTCCCTGGAGCTTGAGATGGTTGTGGTTTTGCCAGCTCCTGAGATACCCTCAAGTCATCTTTCTTATTGTCTCTCAGCAAAGTCTTTAGCATTTCTTTAGTGGTGGTGGTGTCTTTAACAACTGCAACTTCCTTAGCCCTAATTTTATTCAGCCTTTCAAGTTCACGTTTTCTAAATCTTTTTGCTCTGCTTTCTGCTTCTGATTATCACAATAAACCTGGCTAAAAGCCACCAGCAATCCATGCTATTCTGCCTAGAAATTTCTTCTGCCAGATTAAGAAGTCCATTGCTTTTTAAAATCAGCCTCACAGAATGTCTCAGGACATAGGCAAAATACAGACAGCTTCTTAGCCAGAACATAACAGGAATGGCCTCTAGTCCAGTTACCAACAGTGTCCTCCTTTTCCTCTAAACCTTCTGAAGCCCTGTTTTCACTGTCCACAGTCCTACTGGCATTCTGGTCTTCCGAGATCCCACCAGAATCAGCCATTAAGCTCTGCTTACAACGACCTAAAGCATTTCCAGTTTGCACTGCTAAACATCTCAAAATTCCTCCCACCAATTCCAAAAAGCTTCTGAATTACATTTTGAGACAGGGTTTTCTAAGTTTGTTATGGTTTGGATGTGAGGTGTCCCCCAATAACTCACATGTGAGACAATACAAGAACATTCAGAGGAGAAATGATTGAGTTCTGAGAGTCTTAACCCACTGGGTGATTGAATCCCCTGATAGGGATTAACTAAAGTGAATTAGTCACAGCAACAACCCCGCTTCTCAGTAGCAATTTCTGTTTTAGTCAGCTTTTTCACTGCTATGACTAAAGGACCCAACCAAAACAACTGTAAAGGAGGAAAGGTTAACTTAGGGGCTCAAGATTTCAGAGGTCTCAGGCCATAGACAGCAGGCTCCTTTACTCCATTCCTCGGGGTTCAAAGTGAGGCAGGACATCATGGCGGAAGAGTGTGGCAGAAGGAAGCAGCTCACATGGTGATCAGAAAGCAGAGAGAGAGTCTCCAGGCCAGATACAAATATATACCCCAAAGCCACACCCATAATTCCCACTCCTCTAGCCACATCCCACCACTTCGGTTACCACTTTAAATAATCCCTATCAGGGGATTCAATCACCCATTGGATTAAGACTCTCAGAACTCAATCATTTCTCCTCCGAATGTTCTTGTATTGTCTCACATGTGAGCTTTTGGGGGACACTTCACATCCAAACCATAACAAACTTAGAAAACCCTGTCTCAAAATTAAAAATAAAAAGGGCTGGGTGTATGACTCACTGACAAGTGTCCCTGCATTCAATCCCCAGTACCAAAAAAGGGTGGGGCATGATCTTTAGTAGACGTTTCTTCAAAGAAGATACATGAATGGCCAAATAAATACATGAAAAAATTCTCCATATCAGTAGTCACCAGGGAAATAAAAATCAAACCACAATGAGATACCACTTCACACCTACTATGATGATTACAATTAAAACAAATAAAAACAACAACAGAAAATATCTAGTCTTGAGGAGGATATGGAAAAAAATAGATGCCTCATACGTGGGCTGGTAGCAATGTAAAATGGCACTGTGGAAAACAGTCTGAAGGTTTCTCAATAAGTTAAGCAAAACTACCACTTGACCCAGCAATTCCACTGCTAGGTCTCTACTTGAAAGAATTGAAAATAAGTGTCCAAACAGAAAACACTCTGTGCATACATGTTCATGGCAACACTATTCATATTAGTCAATAGACAGAAACTACTCAAATGTCCATCAACCAATGAATGGATAAATAAAATGTGGCCTAGCCATGCGAATGGAATATTATTTGACTACACAAAGTAATAAAGTGCTGATATAGATGAACCTGGAAAATATTATGTTAAGTAAAAAAAGATCACACATAATATGTGTTCACAGAAGATCACATATGATTCCATATATATGAAATGTCAAGAATAGGCAAACCTATGAAGACAAAAGTTATTATCAGGATTGTCGAGGGATGGGAAAAAGGAAATAACTAAAGAGGATGGGCGTTCTTTATGAGATGATGAAAATATTCTAAAATTGACTTGGTGTTGGTGAATATACTAATATCTATTGAATTATATTAATAAAACGAGTGAGTTATATGATATGTAAGTTATATCTCTATAAAGCTGTTTCTAAAAAGAATAGCTAGGAAAGTCTAAGAGTAAAAGAAATAAGAGTGAACTTAATCCAACAGATTTTTTTAAAGTATTATAAAAGTACAATCAGTAATGTTGTAAGGGGGCAGGAATAGACAGACAGATAAGAAAAAGACAAGGAAGTCAGAAATAGACCCAAATACATATGGGAATTTGTCACATGATAAATGTAACATTTTAAATCAGTGCAGAAAATGTGGATTATTTGATAAATGTCATTTGGGACATCTGTCTTTTGGGGAGAAGAATAAAGCTGTACCCCTACCTTCTTATGCCAAAATAAATTCCAAAGGAAATCAAAATCTACATGCAAAACCAACATAGAATGTATTTAGTTTTAATCTTTAACAGATGGTCTCTCTAAACATGAAACAGAACATAGAAATCATGGGGGAAAGTTGACAATTTGACTACATGGCAATGCAAACTTCTGTATAGGCTCACATATGTTCACACACAGGTGCAAACATGAATGAATATACACACAAAAGTGTGTAAACAGAAAGCCAAAAAGACGAACCTGGGAAAACATTCAGTCTCTATAAAAAGTAGAAGACCACCTAATAGAAATAAAGTTGGGATAAGTGAAGAACTAGAAATGGCGAGTAAGCATAATAAGCAGAAACCTCACAAGGTTTAAAAAGCCAAATTAAAACAAGGGACTATTTTTGTCTTAATGTGTTCAAGGCTGCAAGGAGACAGGTCAAGAACATGGAGGAAGCAAGAGTCATCTCACAAGGTTTTTTAAGCCAAAAGTGTGCTGGACAGGGTGGGAAGCTTTCCAGTGTGAGGACAGATCTTCCAATTGCTGTTGTGATAGTGTCACGAGCGTCACTCTGGCATACGCTGCAGACGTAACAGGGACAAGGTAGAAGCTAGGAGACCACCGTGATAACTCGGGGGGGAAAATGATGGCAGTGTGGACCAGGTGACAACCAAGGAGATGGTGAGAAGGGACCAACTTTGAGTCCTATCTTGAAAGAACCATGAGATTTGCTGGTGCATTGGTCAGAAGGCATAAAAGAGGAATAAGGGATGGTTCCAACATTTGGGTCCTAAACAACAAGAAAGTGCCATTTGTTGGGATGAATAGAATAGAAAGGTACAAATTTATTTTGTTTAATCTTTTTTATTACATAAAAAACATTAAAAATGTACATATTAATGGGGTACCATGTAATGTTAATATGCACATATATATTACTTTTTAAAAATTATTTTCATACATGTATATAGGGTGTCTGTCTCATTCTACCGTCATTCCCATCCCCACCACTCCTCCCTTCCCCTCACTCCCCTCTGCATCATCCAAAGTTCCTTCATTCTTCCCTACCCACCCCCCACTATGGATCAGCATCTGCTTATCAGAGAAAACATTCGACCTGTGGGTTTTGGGGATTGGCTTATTTCACTTAGCGTGATATTCTCTAGTTCCATTCATTTACCTGCAAATGCCATAATTTCATTCTTCTTTAAGGCTGAGTAATATTCCATCTTGTATATATACCACATTTTCTTTATCCATTCATCTTTTGAAGGTGCCCTCCATAATTTAGCTATTGTGAATTGAGGTGCTACAAACATTGATGTGACTGCATCACTGTAGTGTGTTGATTTTAAGTCCTTTGGGTATAAACCAAGTAGTGGGATTGTTGGGTCAAATGGTGGTTCCATTCCAAGTGTTCTGAGGAATCTCCATACTGCTTTCCAGAGTGGTTGCACCAATCTGCAGTCCCACCAACAAGATATGAGTGTAACTTTTTCCCCACATACTCGCCAACATTTATTATTGCTTAATTCCAGGGGACAAATTTAAAAAGTCATTGAGCTGCTTATTACACATTCCAGTAAAGATATTAAATAGCTAATTTAGATATGGGAGTATGGAATTCAAGAGAAAACTTGAGACAAGAGCTATCTACTTGGTACGTTGTAGTTTCTGTTTTTATTCGTCTCAAAGCATTTTCTAATTTCCTTGTGATTTCTTCTTTGCTCCACCAGTTGTTGAAGAATGTATTCTTTAATTTCCGTTTATTTGTGAATTTTGTGGATTTCCTTCTCTTATGGATTCCTTGTTTCATTTCATTGCAGAAAAAAATACTTGGCACAGTTTCAGTCTTTTTCAATTTTTTTGAGACTTATTCTGTGGTCCAATAAATAGTTTAGCCTGGAGAATGTTCCATGTGCACTTGAGAAGAATGAGTGTTCTGCTCTTATTAGAGCCTTCTGCATGTCTGTTAGGTCTAGTTGGTTTACAGTATTGTGCAAATTCTATATTCACCTATTGATTTTCCATCTGTTTCACCCAGGACTGAACACGGGGTGTTGAATCTCCAGCTATTTTTTGTAGCGTAGTCTCTCTCCCTTCAATTCTGCCAGTATTTTCTTCTTAGATGTGGGGGCTCTGTTGTTGGGTGCATATGTTTATAATTGTTCTATCTTCTTGGTGAACTGAAAAGGTTACAGGTTAGGGAACTATCATTGTGTATAGATGGTATTAAAACTGTAAACTGGATAAGATCACCTAGGATATCAGTGAAGAGAGAAAAAGAGGAAATCCCAGGAGTAAGTGCTGGGGAGGGGAAGATTGGCAAAGGAGACCAAAGAAAAATATGAGCAGGGACATGGGAGAGAAATCAGGAATGTGGTTTTCTAGCTCAGTGAAGAAAATGAGTCAATGCACTACCTATAAATGTGAGTTCATGGCTAGAAATGGTAGCTTCTAGGCTCCTGAGAATGGAGTGCTTTTCAAGATGAACACTGAGAACAACCATCTCCCCTTTCGCTTACCAACGCCATGTTTGGTGCTACGTAGCCATGGTGCGTTAGCCTCTCTTAAGGGTTGGCATTCCCTATAGGTCTGTACTCAGTGACAGACTGATATGCTTTCTCTTCAGAGTTCCCCAGGAAAACTAGAATTTTGCATCAGGACTGACATAAACCAGAACTCAGTGAGCCTTGCTGCTAGAATACCTCCAAGCATAATGGATGTCAATGGAAACTGCTTCCACCCAACGTAATGAGCTGACGTTCTGACCGACCTTCAAGAACAGCATTGTACACCTGGGAAGGAAGGGATTCTCTGAACTAAAGCCACCTGCTTTGTTTGTTTGTTTGTTTAGGAAGAAGAACAGAGGAAGAGATTTGCAGAGGGTACGTACAACCTGGAAGAGCTGGAGAGGAAGCGTTTGCACAGGATCAGTGCGCAGATGCCTTAGATGATTCGGCAGCTTCTCTCTGAGATAGATGGAAACAACTGAAAACACATAACCACAAGGAAATCTGCACACGAGTGTTTTTAGTTGCATTATTCATACCAGTCGACAATGGGAATGACTGATGGCCCCCTGGTGCCTCTTTTGTAAAGGCACTGTGATCATTTGGATTTGAAACCTAGTCTTCTTCCTAAAACACCAGATGGCTCCCTACCATGATGTACTGCCATGCCACAGCTCCAAAAGCAACAGTCAACCAACCATGGAATGAAACCTCTGAAACCATGAGCCAACGTAAACCTTTTGTCCTGTAAATTGATTTATCTCAGATATTTTGTCACAGTGACAGAAATCTATAACAGGCACTAATCCCTTTCATGAGGGCTCCGTCTTCATGACCTAATTACCTCTCAACAGTCCCAGACCTTAGCGACATCAACATGTGAATTTTGGAAAAACGCCCAGAGTATAGCAGATATATCCCAGGTGAGATTAGGTTTAACAATTCCTTGTAACATTTCCATCTCCCTCTCTTTACCCTCTTGCTAGCCCAGTCTATCTCCACAAGGCAGCATGAGGGCTCTTTAAAAAAAAAAATCAATTAATTCACAGCCAGTGACTCTTAATTAGGAAACTTTTAGTTTCCAATGGCAGGAACCAACCTCAAGCTAAATTGGGGGAAAAGGTCACTGATTAGCTCAAGTCAAAGGTAAGCCTAAGGGAATTTACCCCGGGCACAGCTCAATCCAGGCATTCAAATAATGTCCCCAGGTCTCTGTGACTTTCTTTCCTGGCTCTCCTCAGTTTCAGGCAGAATCTCCACATAACCACCAAGATGGTGCCCCGCATCTCTAGGTTAACCTGGTCCTTAATACCGGTGACCTCAGAGGAGGAAGTTTGTTGTTCTCCTAGTGTCTTTGTCTGCTTTGTGTTGCTGTAACAGAATATCACAGACTCGGCAATGTATAAATGAGAGGAAGGTAACTGGGTTATGTTCCTGGAGGTATGGTAGTCTAAAAGTGTGGTACCAGCATCTGATGAAGGTATTTTCTCTATCACCCCATGGCAGAGAGAGAGAGAGAAAGAGAGAAAGGAATTTGCTTTTGTAACAAGTCTGCTCTTATGATAACTTAATTCTGCAATAATAACCCCAATCCGTTCATGAGGACGTGAACGGAAGTTTCCAACACATGAGCGTTGAGGCCACACTTCCAAATCACGCAGATCAACAGACCCTGAAAATGAACCCACACACCCACCTCTCAGTCAATCCCTGAGGGGCGAGCTGGGGTCTGACATCACCCCTGAGGTGGGGTAAGGGTGGGACCATGTGATTGACAAGCCCACCATGTAGGGGAGAGGCAATTCCAAAAGCAATTTCTTTAGCCAAAGAGGAAAACATGTTTGGCAGACCAAACGACAGATGTCCACCACAGAGTATGAAAATAATAATGAAATAATTATGAATTAATAAGTAATGAAATAATAAGCTTGTGCTCGATGCTAGCCCATTTCCAAGCAGAGGAACAGGAGGCAGGGCAGGAACTGCGGATGGGCTTAAGCTGTAAAGCAGGTGCTTTTGGAAGAACCCAGTTGGACTCCAGGAAGACTTTCTCTAGGGTCTTAATATCTTCAAAGTAACTTGCATTTAGAACTCCAGTAAGGTGCAGGAAGAGCCAGGGCGGGATCATGAAGTTATAATAGAGCATTAAAAATATACGAAACGTACAATCAGAAAAATGAGAAATTATGCTCCATTTATGTACGATTTATCAAAATGCATAAATGCATTCTACTGCCATGTATAACTAATTAGAACACATTAAAAAGTTAAATAAAGAACTCAAAAAACTCTACACCAAGAATACAAATAACCCAATCCACAAATGGGCTAAGGAAATGAACAGACGCTTCACAGAAGAAGATCTACAAGAAATCAACAGATATATGAAAAAATGTTCAACATCTCTAGTAATAAGAGAAATGCAAATCAAAACTACCCTAAGATTTCATCTCACCCCAATTAGAATGGCAATTATCAAGAACATAAGCAACAATAGGTGTTGGCGAGGATGTGGGGAAAAAGGTACACTCATACATTGCTGGTGGGGTTGCAAATTAGTGCAGCCACTCTGGAAAGCAGTGTGGAGATTCCTCAGAAAGCTTGGAATGGACCCACCATTTGACCCAGCTATCCCACTCCTTGGCCTATAACCAAAGAACTTAAAATCAGCACACTACAGAGATACAGCCACATCAAAGTTCATAGCTGCTCAATTCACTATAGCCAGATTGTGGAACCAACCTAGATACCCTTCAGTTGATGAATGGATAAAGAAACTGTGGCATATATATATATACAATGGAATATTACTCCACCATGAGGAATGACAAAATTATGGCATTTGCAGGCAAATGGATGAAATCGGAGGATATCATGCTAAGTGAGATAAGCCAATCTCAAAAAACTAAAGGACGAATGATCTCGCTGATAAGCGGATGAGGACATATAAGGGGGGCGGTAGGAGGGGTTAGTGTTAGGGTTAGGGTTAGGTTTAGGGTTAGGGATAAGGAGGGTGGTAAGAATGGAGGAAGAAAGGAATGTATAGAGGGAAAAGAGGGGTGGGAGGGGAGGGGGGAGGGGAAAAAAATAACAGAATGAATCAAACCACATTGCCCTATGTAAATTTATGATTTTTAATTAAAATTAAAAAAGAATAAAAAAATAAAAAATATAGATGATACAATATTTAAAAATGCAAACAATAATGGGGTGCATAGTGAAGAGAGAGTCTCCTTCACATCTCATTTCCAGCCCTCATTTGCCTCCTCTTCCTTGTGAACCTTCCAGAGGTATTCGTGCATGCACAAGAAGAGATCAAGGGGTAACTTCCAGGTGAAAAGAATCTTCTAGAAGAGGCTCTCCTGGCAGACCTCCCTTGACACCTCAATGGCAGAGGTTGCTGCACACACTCATGCAAGAACCGCCATGAAAATGTGTGATATTTGAATTACCTGGTATTTTCAAATTTTTTTAAAAATGCCAAGGGCTCAATTAAATCCGAGCCAAAGTGTCCAGAGAGAGTGACAATGGACAACAAAAATAAAAACTACCACTGGGTCATTTTCTGCAGACGAAGAAGAAAAGACAGAGAAAGAAGTGAAATGGAAGGGAAGAAGAATACGGCTGGAGAAAGACAGAAGAGCACAAGACCAGAGGAGGAGAAGCCGCCAAGCTCTGATGGACTCACATCTCAGGTCCCCAGCTCTGTCCCTCCTAGCTGAGCCAAGCATGGTGTCACCTGCCTGTCACCAGCTACTTCAGAGGTTGAGGCAGGAGGATCACAAGTTCAGAGAGACCCTCTTTCAAACTGAAAAATACATTTTTTAAAGACTGGGGGTGTGGCTCAGTGGTTAAATGCCCCTGAGTTCAATACCCGATTTAAAAAAAAAAAAAAAAATAGGAAAGCACTTCTCCAGTGTTCTCCATCCTGCCGAAGATGCCCCCGTTTGCATTAGGAAACAAGACAACCTGTCGGCCACAATGTCACATGGACGGCACAGTTTTCATGGACTTCCATTTGCTTTATTTGGGGTAAAAGGGGACTCATTCTAGGAATTGGCTCTAAAAATAATCACTGTCTCTAACTCTGGCACAAACCAAATGTTAGTTCAATAGTCAAAAAAAAAAAAAAAAAAGATAGGTAGTTTCTTTTTAAACTTGAAGTTCTTTGCCAGCGTAGTCCACAAATTTGAGTGTATTCATCAGTGAAAGAAAGGAAGCAGCAAACTTCTGAAAAGAGGTCGATAGTAGATATTTTCAGCTCTGCAAGCTCTATAGTCTAAGGTATTAGTCAACTCTGCCGTTTGGAGCGTTACAGCAGCCCTAGGCAATCTGCTGTAGAATGGTGTTCCAGCGAAAATTTAATTTTCCAAGGGAAATGGCTCTTTCCCAGGACAATGGACTATGCTTAGTCAGGAAATTGAGTTCCTAAGTCAACATGTAATTAAGAAAACCAAGTGTAATCAAAATTGCCCATTCCCATAAACAAAACCATTAAGCATAGACCAATGTTTTTCTGTGTGCACAAATCAACATGGGTGTGTGTTCTCAACCCTGTATGATAACCATACTGCTAACTGATCAATTCAGATTGATCAGATGACGAGGTCGTGAGAAAGAGTCATCCACCCTGATGGATGGGCGTCCTCATCCCACGAGAACACAATCCAAACTATTATTTTACCTCTTTTCTGGGTTTAAAATTGGATACAAATAAGTTAAAGGACCACACCTTTGATGCAGTTCCAGGAGATCAGCAACTATACGCTTCGGGCATCTCCTTCTCATGGAAGGTTCAGAAAACCATCTACACTACCCACCAGGCATGCTTCATGTCTTGAGATATTGGATAATGATTTATGAAACCATCACCACTAGGAAGACATTTTAAAACCAAGCACCCAATTCAACTTCAGTCTCTCCCTCTCTCTCTCTTTTTTTTTTTTTTTTTTTTTTTTTGTACCAGGGATTGAACCCGGGAGCTCTTAACCACTGAACTACATCCCCAGCCCTTTTTTGTATTTTATTTAGCGACTGGGTCTCACTGAGTTGCTTAGAGCCTCACTAAGTTGCTAAGGCTGGCTTTGAACTCATCATGATCCTCCTGCCTCGGCCTCCTGAACCACTGGGATTACAGGCGTGCACCACCACACCCAGCTTCAACTTCAGTCTTATTAAGAGAAATGTACGTTAAAACTACCCTGAGATACCGTTTTTTTGTTTGTTTGTTTGTTTGTTTTTTGTTTTTGAGATTGGAAAAAAATCTGGAAGTTGGTTGGTAAAACTTTAGAGAAACAGGCAAATTGCAGGCAAGTATGTTAATTGACATCACCCTGTGGAGGTCATGGGGAAACCACAGAACAAAATCACAAATGCATGTGCTCTTGGACCCAGCAATTCCACTTCTAAGAATTCACCCAGGCACACTTGTAAAATGATGTGTACACAAGGTTATTTATTGTGACATTGTTTCTTCCAGCAGTAAAACTGGAAACCACCCAAGTGTCCATCAGCTTGATGAGACCATTTTAAAAAATGCTTTCTATAAACTTATGGAAAGATCTCTAAGCTATATTAGGTGTAAAACAGTTATTTGCAGAACAGTGTGTATCATCGTGAATAAACATGCTATCTTTTCTGCACAAAGGTGGGAGAACACATAAAAACGCATCCCTATTCATGCTTGCATAAATAAATCTGCAAGATACCTAAGAAACTTCTTATGAAGTGGCTATCTGGAAGGAGTGAGGGCCCAGGGAAACTTAGGTGGCAGGCAATTAAAGAGAGTCTTTTTGTTTTATGCCTTTTCACATGGTTAGGTCTGAAATCATATAAATGTATTACCTTTTCAAAAAGAGTAAATTTTTAAAACTTTAAATTCAATTTAAAAGAATATATCTTCTGAATGAAGGACATGGAGGTGCTTGCCTATGACCACAGCTATTCAGGAGGCTGAGAAAGAAGAATCCCAAGTTCAAGGCCAGCCTCAGCAACTTAGCAAGACCTTATCTCAAAAATAATAATAATAATAATAATAAAAAATAAAAGAGGTTAGCGGTAGAGCCCCCCAGGGTTCAATGCCCAGTACCAACAGAAAAAGAAAAGAAAATATCATCTGCCAACAAAAATATTTTATACTATTAATGAACTAAAATGTTATTTTAAAAGTTAATTTCATCCCGATTGTATCCTTAATTTCATCCATAATTATATTGAAACTCAAAGATTATGCTGAATGAAAGAGCCAGAATAATAAATAATCCATACTGTATGACACCATTTACATAAAATTCTACAAAATACAAGCTACTCAGTAGTGACAGGAAGAACACACAGGGTTGCTCAGGATAGGGGCGCAGGCAGGAACAGGAAGGAGCACAGAGACCTTTAGGTCTGACTCAGGCATCCACCGTCTTGACTGTGGATGGCTTCATGGGTACGCACCCGTGAAATACGTCAAAACTGGTCAAGTTGTGCATTTTTAATATGTGCAGTTGGTCGTCAATTACATCTCAATAGAGCTTTTTAAGGTGAAGTTGATCTTTCTCCTATTTATACCAATTTTCTTATGTTTCACAACATACATATACCATATCGCAACAGGAATTACGAATATGGTTTATAAATTATACATACATATTTGAGAGGGCAATGTTTAAAATTTTTCTCTTTCAAAGAAGCGCATCACCACCACGGTATGGGTACCCCTGGTTGAAGCCAGTTTCAAGCTCAATTGCTGCACTGAAACCCCACCGTTAACTGCTACCCTCTACTGTCCCCTGCTGTACATAGGTTTGATTACACCCTTCGCCTCCGCCTCCGGAGTTCACAATTTTAATGAGGAAAAGTTGTATCCCAAGGGCCCAAGATTTTTTCCAAAGATCTCTTTAGAACCAAATCCTTCTAAACTACACGCACATGCGCGCGCGCGCACACACACACACACACACACACACACACACGAGAACAGCTCCAGATCTTTCTACTACACCAACTTCAAGGCAGATAAGAAAGGAACCATTCAAAATTGTGAATGAGCCAAAAAAAAAAAAAAAGAAAAAAAGGAAAGAAACAGGTTCAAAGTTGAAACCCTTCCCCAGGACCCTGAATGCCCCACCCTGGAGGACACCGCTGGAAAGGATTTCTCTAGGGATCGACATGCACCTCCGCCCTTTCTCCAGGTAACTCAGTGTCTTAAAACCAAACCTCTTGCCAACCAGGGTTGCATGAAAAGTTAGCTATAAGAACGACTCTGGCCGACGTCCAGAGAGCTACTTAAGCACTGGGATCTGAGAGGAGCCCACAGGAGGACTTTTAGGGACCTTACAAGTGTCTCTTGACAGTTGCTTCCAATTACTTCTGAAACAGGTGAGCTCATGGCTTCTGTTTAAGACTTGCTGTGACACCTGGCCAAGAACTCACCTCCTATACAGTTGCCATGCCAAAAACCATGCTCTGGGCTGAGACCCAGCCAAGACTGGAAACCGGCCAACAGGATTAGGCATTGTGCCCCAGGGAACCCCAGAGCCTAAGTAAGCCGATTCCACAGTCACCCCAAATTAGCCGCCACCCTATAAACACCATCATGTTATCAGTTTTCTGCTTCCACAAAAATATAAAACTCACAGCAGTATTATTTAATGAAATGAAAGAACCAGAACGTGTCCAGAGAATCTTCTCTTTAAGGGTCAACATAGCACAGAGGTGAAGAGCTCAGGATCTGGAGTCAGACAGTGAAGTTTCAACTCTGGTTTTCACTTTGCTTACAAGTGAAGTCCCTAGGGAAGATTAAAACTGTTCCGTGGCTCAGTTTTATCATCTGTAAAATGGGGACAGTAGTAGTGATTACCTTGAAGGATTGCCGTGAGAGAGCTATATGTGAATATATGCACAAGGCTCTTGCTTTTCCAGAGTTCTAGGACTCAGTGGGGCCCATGAGGGTATCTCAAGATCAGCCTCACGCTCGGATGTCCAGGACATATAAGCGGAGATCAGAATCCAACATGAACCTAGCAGCCTCACATTAAAGCACCCATTCTTTCCTAGAGTAGCAATTCTAACCCAAAAGCAAGATGCAAGATCTCAACATCCAAACCGACATTGCTACTGCCCGTCAAAGAAAAAGTGTGGAGATGGAGAAGATAGAAAAGAGAAAAGGCTTTCTTGCCTTCAGTTTTGCCAAGATGCAATTTGTCATCATTTCCCCCTTAAAGTTAAGATTCATGGGAGAAATCCTCCATCAAGGGATGAAGCCCCTCATATGTATTCTGGGTGAGGAATTTGTGTGCTCTCTCTGGGCTGTATCTCCTCTCTCCCAAAGTAGCATCTTAAAATACATGACCAGTGCTTCTCAAACTCTAGGATGCAAAGGAACCCACCGGCAGAGTTTGCTAAGGCACGAATTCCTGAGTCCCATCCCCAGAGTTTCTGACTTGATAGGTCTAGGGTACAGCCAAGAATTTGTCATTCTAACAAGTCCCCAGTTTCTGCACTAAGAACAGGATGCAGAACCTCACCATCCAGCAGAGAAATTGGTTTGCAAACGCTAAGCCTACCTGAGGTATGAGCTTCGCCTTCCCAGAGTCTGAGCATCCTGTGGAAGCAGAGCCGGAGACGGCGCTTTCGATGTATGAGGTTGATTCATTTCTGTCTTCAGGAGACATCTGTAAAGGAGGGAGAGAAAAACAGGGTGAGGCGGTGGAGAGAGGGAGCAAAGACGGAGTCTCGCAGAAAGGGGAGCCTTGGTCTGATCAGTGGGGGTTTCTGGAAGAAGTCCCTCAGGGGTCTACGGTAACGGGTGACTTCTGAGAGGCGGCTCTCCTCAGCCCAGGGCGAGGTGCTGGAGACCAAAGACAGCTGGGAGCTGTTCATGGCCAACACCCACTGGGACATGGTGGTGGGACACCACAGGATTCCGCAAGCAACTTCCCCTGACCCCCAAAATAGGCACCACTCACCAGGACGGTTGTTGATCAAGCCTCAAGCTGGGGTGCCGGCTTTTGTTTGGGGAATGAGGTTTCTGTTTCCAGCACTCTTACATTTTATGAGGAAACGGATACAAACTGTTCCATACGGAATCCACCCCATTTTGATCAGTGGGGAGTAGATTCACTTGTCTGCTTCTTCATTCGTTCTTAACCCTTTAATCGAGTACAGTCACACACCACTTCAGTGTCAGGATGAACGTGTCCTTAGGAGGTTTTGGTGTCGTGGGAACATCTCGAGTGTACTTTGCACAGACTAAGCTACACTGCACTGGGCCGTGTAAGCTTATGGGGCCACCGTCATCTGCGTGGGCCTTCACTGAAACATCATGATGCAGTGCGGGACTATACGGCTCTGGTATAGTGGGACGTTTTCAATAACCAGCTGGCCAAGTGTGGCTCTAGCAGCACTCGGTTGATATTTTTGTTTACGTCAAACAGGAGGAAGAGAAACAGTGCAGATGTATTTTGGAACTTCACTTATTTTCAATGATACGAGGAACTTGGCTGAATCAGATCAAAGATTTTCAAATTTTTTTGGGGGGGTCCTGGGGATCGAATCCACAGCCTTGTGCTTACAAGGCAAGCACTCTACCGACTGAGCTATCTCCCCAGCCCCTAGATTTTCAAATATTGGAAGAGCATTTCCTTGACTTTTTTTTTATTTTTTGATTTTTTGAAGTTGGAAGTGGACAGAATGCCTTTCTTTTATTTGTTATGTGGTGCTGAGGATGGAACCCAGTGCCTCACACTTGCTAGGCAAGCACTTCACCACTGAGCCACACGCCAGCCCCTTTACCTGATGTTTCATACCACTCACAGATACGATGCTTTTTAAAATCCTTTTTTTTCCTAAAAGCACATATCATAAACATTGTCATTTCAATCATTTTAAAGTATACAGTTTAGTAGTGTTAAGTATATGTACATTATTGTGAAACAGGTCTCTAGAACATTTTCATACCTATTAAACAATTCTCTCCCCCATCCCAGTCCTTGGTAATCTCTGGTCTACTTCCTACATTTATGAATTTAATTACTGTACATGCCTCCTCTAACTGGAATCATGGTGACTGACTTATTTCACTGGGTCTAATGTCCTCAAGTTTTATCCACATTGTAGCATGTGACAGAACTTCTTGCTTTTTTAAGGCTGCATAGTATTCCCTTGTCTGTCTATTACCTATTCATCCCTCCATAGACATTTGGGTTGCTTCTACCTCTTGGCTATTGTAAATAGTTCTGCTGTGATACAATACACTTTTAATTCTCATTGTTGACATTTTCTTCATTGTTTTCTTAAGTCAGCAAAATCTAGATCAAGGTTTAATCTGTAACATACATTGATTTCCATGGAGTAAGATTCTCCCACCATAACTGCTTCCAAGATGCTAATGTGACGTCACTGAACATGGAGTCAGGATGTGATTCCAAGTAGCGCCCCATTATGCAGTATTTCCCATACTGATTCCATTGATGGAAATAACCCCAAGAGCAGAGATAACAGTAAAATAGTTAGAAAGTGATGTGTTTTGAATATTTACTTTCCTCTTTAATGTAATGTACTTAATTGTAAGTTAACATAACGTGTGTGTGTGTGTGTGTGTGTGTGTGTGTGTGTGTGTGTTACTGGGGACTGAAATCAGGGGCATTCTGCCACTGAGTTACACCTCTTTTTATTTTGAGATAGGGTCTTGCTAAATTGCCCAGGCTGGCCTCGAACTTGTGATCCTCCTGCTCCAGCCTCCTGAGTCATGCTAGTTTAATTATTAATAACAGCTGTGATTAAGTAACAGGTCACAAAAACCCTGAAAATATAGAAACTGGCTCTCATGCACAGGTTTCAGCACACGACTCACCTACACACAAAAAAGGTGTCCATGCAACTACTACCCATGATCAGTTCCCCGGAAGCCTGGGTTATTTTCTCTTTCCTCTCTCCCTCCCGAGCCCTGGGGTGACCAACACCTTGGCTTCACAAATATCATCATTACCCTGCAGTTTGCAAAGGTACCACTAGAGGCCTCTCGTGAGGCAAAAACAAGATACTCCTACCTATAGGACTTCCCTTCCCAAACCCAGTTCTTGACTTGCCTTCAGGGACAGGAGGAGGTGGTTGGTTATTCACGCTCCGGACAATATAGAGGAAACTCCTGGGCCCTGAATCTGTGTGCAGTTGAGTCCCCAGAGGACATGTAGGATCACAAGGTCCCCAGGGGGATTATAGGGATCAAAGTTGGCAAGGAACCCCAGCCAGGGTTCAAACCCTAGTGTGGTCTGCCAATGAATTAGCCAGGCCCAAATGAGTAATGAGGGCTGATTCTGTGGGTACCAGGCCCAGTTACCTCATTGGCTCCTTTGAGATTAAGGCTTAAACCTTAATCGCAGCTCTCGAGATGGTCCCTGATCTCTGAAGAAACTCGTGGAAGCACAGCGGAAAGAAAATATCACACCAAGGTGAGATTCACAGACTCGGCATTACACAGAGCTGGGTTTGAATCACTGCCTTATTGCTTACTAGTTTGGGAAACTTGGGCAAATTGCTTAACCTTCCTGAAACTTAGCTTGCTCATCTGTAAACTAAGAATAACCAAACCTCCCTAGTAAGTTAGTTAAAAGCTTAAGTAAATCATATACATGAAGCAAGAAGAGGGTCTTAGATGTTTATTTCAACACTGAATATCTTTATACTCAGGGGATTAAAGGAAGACTCCCTGTTTTGTTTCCAGAGGCATTCTAGAATTTGTGATGTGCAAAACAGGTAGGGTATAAAAACATGGATATATTAGTCCATTTCTCATAACTATAACAGAACACCTAAAGCAGGTTGACTTTAGAAAGAAAAGAGGTTTATTTGGCTCACAGTTTGGAAGGGTGGAAGGCCAAGCAGTGTAGGGCAGAGCCTAGCAAGGGCCTCATGAAAAAGGGAGGATCCAGGAGGAAGGATCACATCTGGAAACAGGAAGCCACAGAGAAACTGAGGAACTTCAACCTCTTTCCTAGGGGTTCCCCGCCCCTTTGACCTAAGGACCTCCCACTTGGCTCCACCTCTTAAAGGCAGCCCTACCTCCCAATACCACTACCTTGGAGACCAAGCCTCCAAGTCATGAACCTTTGAGTGGACAAACTGCAATGAGAATCAAAACAGTACTGCACAGTAATACAAACAGCTATTTCACTTGGTCAGGAATGTAGTTGCACATTCATGCATACACACAGTGCCACATATGTGCACCTAATTTTACATAAATGGAACTGATACACATTGAGAGTATTTCCTATTTTTGAGTAGCTTTTTATTTCTTACTTTTTGCTGGTTTATCCATTCATTAGTACCACATACCCACTCTGGTCTACCACAAAACCCCTGTTAACAAACCAGTACATCACATTCTGTATTTTTTTCTCTCCAAACTCATATAAAAAATAATTTATATATACATGTACAGAATCTTGCAAAAAACGGTTCCTCTAGTGCTGCTTTCTGCATCTTGCTTTTCTCAACATAACTCATAGAAATCCTTGCAAGTTAATGACAGCATTCTGTTTTATTACTTGTAGGTTCTGCAAAATTCCTCCGAGTGCGGGTGTTCTGTAATTTGGTCGGCTCTTTCTCAGCTGAAGGCTACTTGTGTTTTTCTACTCGTTTGTCAGTAAGAATAGTGCTACCAGAAGCATCCTTGCAGTTCTTTCCTTAGAAACCTGGTGCTTTTATTTTTACAGGAAAGATCCCCAAGAGTGAGTTTTCCAGGTCAGAGGGTAACGTGGTTTTTCGTTTTGGATGGTTGTTAGCAGATTGCATTCAAATGAGTCTGTGACAGTTAGCATTTCCTCCAGCGCCGTGTGAGAAGACACCGCCGCCATATGCCCAGAGCAATAGGCTTACATTCTTTTTTCTTGTTGTTTGAGGTTTCTTTGATTCTACTTGTTATGGACATTTTCAACTATTTTAAAAGCAAACGGGATAGTATAGTGAGCCCCCCAAAACTTACAAATCAACGGTAGCAATTATCAGTTGTTCCCACCTTCCTGTAGGCTTCTTTTTAATTTTTGCAAATTTATGGGCATAAAGTGATATACTTGTTACTTTTTTTAATCTTGTTTTTACATTTCTCTGACTGCTGGTGCTTTTGAGCACATTTTCACGTGTTTGGACTTGATCTGATGTAAGTGCCTATTCATAGCCATTGCATATTTTTTAGTTGTTTGTCTTTTTCTTGTCAATTTATGGGAGCAGATCTATATTGTAGATGTTAATCCCTGGCTTATTTTCTATGTTACCACTATTTTCCTAATCTGGTGTTTGTTTAACATGGTTTTTACAATTCTAAAGTGTTTAATTGTTTATATATTTGTTTCTCTTTTACAGCTTCTCTATTTTCTTCATTGCATAAAAAAATTCACCACCACTACCATCAAATGTTAGCTGGTACAACAGTTTAGAAAATTGTTTTCCAAACTCTACATAGGCTAAACGTATATTCATCCTATGACCCAGCAATTGTGCTCCTGAGTATATGGCTAATTAAAATGCATAAATGCGTTCACCCAATAACGGGTACAAACCGGCTGGGCTGGCATGCCTGTGATCCTAGCAACTCGGGAGGCTGAGGCAGGAGGATAGGAAGTTTGAGGCCAGTCTCAGCAATTTATCAAGACCCTGTCTTATAAAATAAAAAGGGCTGGGGATGTGGTTTGGTGGTTAAAGCATCTCTGGGCTCAGTCCCCAGTACAAAGAAGAAGAAGGAAGAGGAGGAGGAGACGCCTTTGTGACCCATGACTCCTTGTGCACTGTTCTGTGAGTATGATATACTTCAATAAGAAGTTTACTAAAAAAGACAAATTCCCCCACGGACTGGGATTGTCTTATTGTTCACATTGACCTTGAATCTATCAGAATGTATTTTGTATGTCGTGGTAGACAGGTGTCTAAGGTGGCCCCAATGATTCCCACTTGCTGATCTTTGCACCCTGGTGTAATCCCCTCCCCTTGAGCCACAGCTGGAACTGAGCTTATCGAACACACAGAACTTGGCCAAGGTGACAAGATGCCATTTCTGAGATGAGGCTACCAACGATGGTGATTTCCATCTTGCCGCCATCTCTGTCTCTGCTCTCCTCTCTCCTCCTCTCACCTCCCTTCTCTCTCCTCTTCCCTCCTCCCATCCCTCTTCCTCCCTCTTCCTCTCTCCTCTGTCCCTCCCTTTGTCATGAATTACACTGCCAAGTTATGGAGTCTCCCTACGGAGAGGTCCACCCGGAAGGAACTGCGTGGGATCGCCAACCAACAGTTCCTAAGAAAGGAGGCCCTGCTCCAACAGCCACAGGCAGGAACTCGGAAGTGGCTCCTTCCCCCGTGGACCCTTTCAGTGACCCTAGCTCTGGTCAGCACCTCAGTTGCAGGCTTGTGCGACCCTGGAGCAGAGGACCCAGCTAAACCCCCCCATAGAAACTGAGATTTTAATCCAGCAATATTGGGGGTGCTTTTCTGTGCAGCAATAGGTAACCAATATATATATTGTATAAGAAATGTATATCAATATGGTATAAGAAAGAGTGACTTTTTTTCCTGATGGGTAGACAATTATGCTACAGTATTAATCAAATATTCCGATGATTTAAAACATTATCTTTGTCATTTATTAAATTCTCACATATACTGCTACATATTTCTGGATTCTCTGTTCAATCCGACTGACATTTTATCTGGTTGTCAGTCCCTGTGCTAAAATTACACTGATATTGTGGTATTACAATATGTTCTCATGTCTTGTAAAACAAGCCCCCTTCCCGTTAGACTTCATCTTCACACTTTTCTCCAACATTTACTCTTGCATAAGGTCTTTATTTTAGCCAATGTTTTATTTAAAAAAAAACATGATTTAATAAGAATTTCATTATACTTATATTTTAATTAAGGGAGAATTGGCATTTTTTTAATATTAAGTCTTTCCTCACAGGGACACATCTTTCCATTTGTTCAGATTTTATGACCTTCATAAATTTTAGCTTTTTTCCCTAGGCCCCGTGCCCCTCTAATTAAATGGATTCCTAAGTATTTTCTTTTTATGGCTAGTGTAATGGAATATCTGTGCCATTTCTGTTTCTATTGTCTCCATTCTCTTGCTAGAATAGAGAAAAAACATTGGTATCAAACTACAGTCGTCCATTAACCGGGCATGGTGGCACATGCCTGTAATCCCAGCAGCTTGGGAGGCTGAGGCAGGAGGATCACAAGTTCAAAGCCAGCCTCAGCAAAAGTGAGGCACTAAGCAACTAAGTGAGATCCTGTGTCTAAATAAAATACAAAATAGGGCTGGGGTGTGGCTCAGGGGTCGAGTGCCCCAGAGTTCAATGCCAGGCACCTAAATAAATAAATAAATAAATAAATAAATAAAAAGGTACAGTAGTCCCTTGGTCTTCACAGGGATTGGTTCCAGGAACCCCATGGATAGCAGATGCTCAAGTTCTTGGTACTAAATGATGTAACATTTGCGTACAACTGATGTACATCCTCTCCATAGACTTTATTTCTTTATTTATTTTTCGTACTGGGGATTGAACCCAGGGGTACTCTACCACTGAGTCACATCCCCAGCCCTTTTTTATTTTGTACTTTGAAACAGGGTCTCACTGACCTCGAACTTGCCATCCTCCTACTTCAGCCTCCTAAGTGGCTGAGATTTCAAACATGGGTCACCAAGCCCAGCAATACTTTAAATCACCTCTAGATTACTTATAATACCTAACATAATGTAAGTATTATGCGAATCGTTGCTATTCTGTATTGTTGGGGGAATAAGGGCAAGAAAAAGAAGTCTATGCCTGTTCAGTATGGATGCAATATTTTTTCAAATATTTTCAAAGCACAATTGGTTGAATCCGCAAATGTGAGATCTGTGGATTTGAAGGGCCAACTGAACGTGTACACAAAATCAGAGCAGTTAGGAACACAAACTGGTGTGGAGGGAAGAAATGTAGCTTCATGGCTTTATGACTTCATAAAGTATATAAATTTTATACAATTTTCTAAAACTTCATCAACTTTATAAAATCTACCTTTTAGTTCAAGTTCTGTTAGTGCCAGGAGGAAGAAATTCATTCTCCTCTGGCTTTTCCCAGCCTTTCTCGGGGGTGGGCTTACATTCCACAGAGTTCCAGGAAACAGCGGGGCTCAGAGTCCTTGGCAACCCCTGAGATGTTGATAGTCTTCCTGGGCATGGGGTCCTGTTTCTTGTCCTCATAGAATCTGCTACATTGGCCCTCTTTCCCTCCTAAACACTCTCTCTCTCTCTCTCTCTCTCTCTCTCAAGCTTTTCCTCCATCTATCTATCTACTTCTATTTCTGTCTTGCTCGATTTTATGTTGCTATAGCAGAATATTACAGGCTGGGTACATTATGACAATAGAAATGTATTTGGCTTGTAGTTCTGGAGGCCAGGAAGCCCAAGAGTTTAGTGCCAGCATCTGGCAAGGACCTTCTTGCTATGTCACCCTGTGGCAGGAGGCAAGACATGACAAGAGAGAGGGAGCACACCAGCTCAGGTCTCTTCCTCATTTTATAAGGCCACTAATCCCACCGTGACCTTGTCTAATCCCAGCGATCTCCAAATGCCCCATGTCCAAATCCCATCAGCATATGGATTTGGAGATCAAGTTTCTAACACGTGAACTCTGAGATCCCCTCCGGCTTCAAGCCACTCTGACACACTCAGCCACAGGGACACATTCACCCACCTCTGGATCACATCGGACAGAGGGAGCCTCCCAGATACCCCCTCTCTGCCCAGACTTCTCCTGAGCATTGCTACTTTGCCAGGCTCTGCCCAGGAAGCAAGGCACAGGCATCTCCTGCCCTGAATCCACAAGCCAGCCTGGGCGGAAGCTGCAGGTGTGTCCCAGAGACCTGAAGCATTCTGCTCCTTGTTCTTCCGTCTCCTCCTCTTCCCCAGGTCCAGGCGATCTTTTCCAGTCTCATGACCTAGTCTTCTGAATCTAGATTCATACTGAGTTTTTGGTAACTCAAAAGTTGAAGGAAACTTCATGTTCTCTCTGCCTTTTCATCTTTTCCCAAAGGCATTAAATTCAGAGCAGCCTCACTTGAATGGGAAAAAGGCCAGAGGAAAAAGGCAGCTCTAGAGGGGAGAACTGTTCATATGCCAACATAGGCTCTTGCCAGACACGTGGGAAAGGGGAAAACCACAGGTGCTCTGCTTCCGGGAAAGGGAGCCAGGAGTGGGTTTGGTTTCCTTATTAATATTTTCCTAATTTTACAAAGTTTCTGGAATATGTATTATTTTAATCGTCACACACACACACACACACACACACACACACACACAGTGTGTTCCACTTCACTCGTAGTGTGTATGAGGCAGATTTGCTGCGTGAGAAATGACCATGGACCCACACGATGTGCCTTCCAGAACAACGTACAGTATAGAAAACATAAAGCGTGAAGAGGAGTTCATTCACACTTCAGTAGCCTGACTTAGTCTCTAAACTGGCAAGAAATCACTTTGGTTGGGAAGTTAGGACGGCTACGAAGATGTGGGAGTATGGGAACAACTCAGCACGGGGGCACAAATAAGAACACCAAAGCCTTCGTGACGTATGTTATTTATTTTGCTTTTTCTTTCTAATATTTACCTGTGTTCATACGTACGGGGTACAGTGTGATCTTTCCAAGCCTGGGTATGATGTGAACCGATCAAACCAAAAGAATTAGCATTTCCAGCTCCTGATCATTTCTTTATGGTTTTCCTTTGAGCCACTGTCTTCCAGGTCCTAGGAAAATCTGTCATGGTGAGCTCTAGTCACCCTACTCGGCTGTTAGGGCTTAGATGTCATGTGTGAGTCGATGCAAGAAAGTTGAGTGAGGTTTTAGAAGTGAGGTGGTTGGGTTATGAGAGTGACCTGAGTGCATGAGTGCATTACCCCCCTGCTGGAGATGAACGGGGTGGTAACTGTAGGCAGGTAAGCTGGGTCATGGGTGGGGTGCCTTTGGCATTTATTTTGACCATGGTGAGGACAGAATCATTAATTCTCTCTCTTTCTGTCTCTGTGTCTCTCTTTGTATCTCTCTGTCTCTGTGTGTGTCTCTCTCCCCCTCCTGGTGCCATGTCCTGAGTCCTTTTCCTCCACCACACCCTTCCACCTCACCTAGGGCCCAGAGCAACAGAGTCTGTGGACTGAGGCCCCTGAAACCAGCAGCCCCCAAACAAACTTTTCTTCCTCAAATTGTTCTCCTCAGACCTTTCGGTCACAGCAGCAAAAGTGCTGCACCTGTGCACGGTCCCATGATATGGGTGTTTCTAAACAAGGTCTCCCTGTCTTGAGGTACTTGAGGTTTCCATGGTTACAATGGAGGGAAGCATGTCTTCAATTAGGTCTGGAAAAGCAGAGCCTGAGACAGGGATTCCGGTGATGCGTGGGGAAGAGCTTTCTAGAAAGGAAGGGAGGGGAGCAGGAGGAAAGGCTCTGGGCTGAGGACCTCTGGAGCACAAATCGTACCCCGTGTCCCTCGGTCCTGGGTGGGGCCCAGGGCTCCCCAGTCAGCGAGGGCAGTTCCAGAGTGTGATGGGAAGGGCGGCGGGCGACTCTCCGCTGGGGTTGTGCCCAAGCCTCTGCGTCTCCCGCAGTCCCAGCCCAGGGCGGAGTCTCCTCCGGGTAGGCGGGAACCCTACGGTCCCCTGGAGGCCCCCAGGGACCCGGCCAAGTGTGCGGCTGCCCTTGGGCGCTATGGGGACCGTGGCCCCGGGGTCGCCGCTGTGGCCCGGCCTTGGGTTCCTGCTCCAGCTCGCGGCGCTGCTTGGGACGCTCGGGCCACAGGTGAGAGCCGGGCGAGGAGGCAGAGCCTGCGACGTCGGGTCTGCGGGGAGCAGGGGGCTGGGGCGCGCTGGCCAGCGAGCGAGGGGGCAGCGCGGCAACGGGCTCCTTCCCCTCCTCTCCTGGGCCTCCTGTGGGTCCCGGGCGAGCTCGGGGAAGTGCCACTTGCCTCCCCAGCTGGAGAGATGTGCCAGCGTGGAAGCGACAGTGGGACGCAGTGCCCGCCTCTTCTGCAGCCTGGCGGGCAGGGAGCAGGTCCACCTGGAGAAGGGGACCAAGGACAGTCTGGCAGTAAAGCCAGAACCCTTTAAACTCCTACCGCTCCTGGCCTCCTTTAAAGCTATGATCCATTCAAGGATCTTCTGCTGATAAACGGGCCTATGCACCCCGTTTTCCAATGCCAGGTGCTTGGGAAAGCACCGCCCCCCTCCTTCTCCATGACTGGACCCCAGGTTCAGAACCGCGGAGAAAAGTGAGCTCAAGGTGTCGGATCCGCTCTAGCGCAGCCAGGAGCACTGACGTCCAATCTGGGGGAAACGCAAGCAGGGGACAGAAGTTGTCCAACCTAGACCCCGATTTGCCTGGAGCCCCCACAGAACTCAAGGAACCGGTGGTATGAGCAGCCCCCAGGCTTCCCCTCCAGCTCTGGATCCGTCCATGGTTGTCAAGTAATATTGAGAGCCCCGTGTAGCCAGGTCTGATATTCCCAGAAAATTGAGAAAGGAGAACAATTAGAAAAATCTGATTTTTTAAAAAATGAAATCTTCCAAGTGTTAAAAAATTGGCAGTCAATTTAAACCAAAATTTTGAACCCTGACGGTCAAACAAAATTCAGTGGGGACAGTCAGCAGGTGGCATCTTCTCTAGAGCATGCTCCCTCCGTGTTGCAGATGGCAAAACTGAGGCCCAGAAAAGAGTGGCTTGAGCTGGATGAGGTGGCACAGCCTGTGACCCTAGCAGCAGCTCCTGAGGCTGAGGCAGGAGGATCGAGAGTTAGGAACCAGCCTCAGAAACTTAGTGAGGCCCTAAGCAACTCAGAGAGACCCTGTCTCTAAATAAAATTTAAAAAAAAAAAAAAAAAAAAAGAGGACTGGGGATGTAGCTCAGTGGTTAAGCACCTCTGGGTTCAATCCCTGGTACTAAAAGGGTTGGGGGGCAGTTGAAGGAAGTTGCCCAGCTCTGCACCAGACACTAATGGCTTGCACCCCAACCTGAGGGTCCTGAAGCAGGATGTGGCCTTTGCAGAGGTGTGGCTGGGCCACCCGGATGTTAGGGTTCCTGCTGTGAGCTCAGCCTCACCCTATTTGCTCAAGGAGGGACTAAAGCAGGTGAGTTAGCCCAGCAGGGGCCAGATGTAAGCGCAGTTCCAGTCCTCCCTCCCCCAGCCACCCCCAGCTGTGGTTCAGGGGCTTGCTGGAGTCTGGCACCCGAAGCAGCTAGGCCAGTTGGGGGAGGCGGGATGGGTAGGGCAGAAAGGGTCATCCTACAAGAGGCAGACAAAGGAGAAAGAGACCAGGCTTTAGAGTCAGAGAGTTGGTAGTTCAAGACTGGGTTGTACCTTTTGTTATCTGTGTGGCTTTAGGGCAGTAACCTAACTTTCCTGAGCTTCCTTGTCCCCGACCTGTGCAATGGGGAGACTCCCTGTGAGATTGCATCATAGGCTGGAAGGGTAGTGAAGCCCTTTCATTAAAACTTACAATTTTTTTTGGAAACCCAGAAAGAATTGAAGGGGGAAGGCAGTGGGAATTTAAACACAGTGGGAACCAATTCCCACGGAGCCCCCAGCTCCACAGGGTCAAGGAAATGATGAGCGGAGACTGAAGCTTCCCCCATCATCCTTCCTCCCTTCTCCGTCCCCCTCTGGGAGAGGAGGAGTCACCTGGGGCAGGAGCAAGGGTGGTCCCAGGTCCTTCAAAGGAGCTGACACTATTCCCCACCACAGGTCCAGACCCTCGAGCCAGAGAGCCTCCTGCTGGTGTCCACCTTGGATGGAAGCCTCCACGCCCTGAGCAAACAGACAGGGGACTTGAAGTGGACCCTGAAGAACGGTGAAAGGGGCTGCCATTTCTCTCTCCTGGGGCCCCCTAGTTGGATGGTGGTCATGGGAGGGAGTCACTTGGGCATAGAGGGTAAGCACATGGGCACGGAGTTCCAATGTGCCAGCGTCTTAGGCAGCTTCACCACTTCCCAGTTGGGTAGCCTTGGGAAATTCGCTTGGCCTCTTGGAGCCTCAACGTCCGCACCTGTAAAATGGGGCAAAGGGTAATAAGCCCACCTCACAGAGTTCCTAGGAGGAGGCATGGCATGCCTGTCGAATGCTGGGTGTGGTGTCTGCACGCAGTGCTCAGTAAATAGGAGCTATACTTTCAACTGAAGTCTAGGGGGGCTCATGCTGCATGTCCTGTCCCTGCAGATCCCATCATCCAAGGACCAATGTATGTCACAGAGTAAGTGAACACAAAGCCTTTTACCATAAGGAGGGGTTGGCTGGGAGATGGAGATTGGAAGATTTGGGGGGGTGTTAGAAGGGAGGGAGGAGAATTGGGTCTGGATACGACATAGGGGAAGTTCATGGGGCTCCTGCTGAGAGTTGGAGGGAATGGAGGCCTTCATGAAACCAGGATTCTGCACTCAACCTTCTCCACGTTCCTTTCTGCTCCACAGAACAGCCTTTCTCTCAGACCCAGCTGATGGCAGCCTGTACATCCTGGGGACCCAGAAACAACAGGGATTAATGGTGTGCTTCCTACTCTGCTCTGGGATGGGTGAGGGCCCTGTGGCCCTCAGCTGGTGCACTGAAGGGTAGTGGGGTAGCATGGTCAGAATCTGGGCATCTGACCAGGAATATAAGCCAGGCTCTGAGCATCATGGGAATGCTGTCTGCTGAAGGGAGAGCGGCTCTTGCTGTGTCAGCAGAGCAAGCTGAGGGCATTGAGGGGGCTTCTTGGGACTCTGGTGGTTTTAAGGAGAAACTTATGTATCAATTAGCTTTTGCTAAATAACCATTTTCCTCAAAACCCAAAGACTAAAACCCAAACAACTCAAAATCTGGTGGGACGATGCTTAGGCTGGGCTCGGTTGGGTGGTTCTTCTGCTGATCTAGATCAAACTTGCTCCTGCAACTGTGGTCAGCTGTTGGTCTACTGGACATCTCTGTTCCTGAAAGCTGATGGGTGTTTGGCTGGCAACAGTGTGTCCATGCCCTGATCTTACCCTGTCCCCATTATCCAAACCTAACAAGGATCAGGAGCACATGGAGTCCATTCACATAATCCAGACAAGTTCAACTCCAGGGAGAGAACAGGGCAGAGAAGGTTGGAGGGTGGATCTCCATGCATAGCCACATTGGGCAGGGTCCCCTTTATTCTGGGACAGCTCCTCAACCTCTCTGAGCTGTTGACAGTGTTGAAGTCTCCATGTGTGTTTTTAGGAGGGCATCAGGCAGGGATCAGGTGAAATCTTGACACTGGGCGTGGGATTATCTGCAGGTCCTCGAGAAGCTGTGTAGCAAAGTGGTTAAGTGTGCTGGCTCTGAAGACTGTCTAGCTGGGTATAAAACCTGGCTCTGCCACTCTAAGGTGGTGGGACATTAGTCAAATTATTTAGCCTCTCTAAGCTCCAGTTTCCTGGGAAGTATAAATAATAACGATGATGATGCTTCATGCAAATGTGGCTGTGGCGTCAACCCTCGGAAGTGCCCAGCACAGTTGAATACTGTGTGTGTGTTTCTGCTCTTACTTCTTACTGGACCCTTTCCCTCTCCTAGAAACTGCCATTCACCATCCCAGAGCTGGTCCATGCCTCTCCCTGCCGCAGTTCCGATGGGGTCTTCTACACAGGTGAGCATCTCTCCAGCCCAGAATGGGAACCTGGGTTATGATGGGCCATCTTGATTCAGAAGCAACAGGATGCACCCTCTTTCCCACACCATCTTGAAAGCTGGCACACTTTCCACCTCTGCAGGACGGAAGCAGGATGCCTGGTTTGTGGTGAATCCTGAGTCAGGGGAGACTCAGATGACACTGACCACAGATAGTCTGTCTACCCCCCACCTCTACATCGGCCGGACACGTAAGTTAGGCCCCCGGCTGCTCCCCAAACTCAGGGCAGCGCCTCTTGTTCTCTGTCTAGGCCTGTAAATTGCTATCCACATTGAATCCAGGTGACTCAGTTAGTCATCAATGAACATTTTACTCAATGATCAAGGAGCTGGTGGGTAGAGAAATAGGCAGCCCTGTTCTCTATTATTGTGATATTCACCAGGCCTCCAGGAGGGTGCCCAGGAAGTCCCTACTCCACAAGATGAACAGCCCTGGGGATGGGGGTGAGGGAAGTATCACATGGACATTCCTGGTAATCTTGCTTCTGGGGATCCCTAGAGTACACGGTCACCATACATGACCCAAGGGCCCCAGCCCTACGCTGGAACACCACTTACCGCCGCTACTCAGCATCCCCCATGGATGGATCACCTGGGAAATGTGAGTGCCCCCTTTCTCCAGTCCCATCTTGGAGTAAGGTCCCCAACCCAGGGAATCTTGAATGGCATCCATGACCAAGTCCCACCCATATTCTGACACATAGACCCCCTCACATACTGAGTGACATACCCCTGGCAGATGACCCCAAGTGATCCCTTCAACACCCAGACTGACCCTCATATTTCTGAGCAAGGTCTTACCACCCCAACTCTTCTGTAACCCAAATGACCTCAACCAGGTAGCTTTAGGTGACTCCAGCATACTAAGTGACCCCAAGCAACCCACACACCCTGGGCACTCCCCACTTGTCCTAGCTGAACCTACATGATGAGTGACACTTGCAGATGACCCTAAGTGAAATTTTCCCAGACTGAGCCCCCAAAGAAACCCAATCACCCGCGGGATAGTATGCCAGTCCTACCCAGCTGCCCAAGGGACCCCTCAAACCTTGAATGTATCCTTCTGCATGAGACTCCTGACACATCACAAGTGACACCCCCCAGATCCCCTAACTGACTTGTTTATACTTTGAATAACTCTCAGGTTACCCACACATCTGGGCCACACCAGCGACTCATCCTAAGCGAGCATCAGTCTATGACTGAGTACCCCACACCCTAAGGTTCCTCTCAGATGACCCAGTCTGACCCACGCACATCTGAGTCACTTTCAGATGGCCCCATGAACTCTGACCTTTCTGTGCCCTGGCAACCATCCAGGTGACCTCACCTGACCTCCACACACCTGAACAACCCTCCACCTGGGATGCTCTCAGATGCATCCCAGGAGGGCTCTGACCTCTCCCAACCATCTTTTGTGGCAGACATGAGCTACCTGGCATCCTGTGGGATGGGCCTGCTGCTAACTGTGGACCCAGGAAGTGGGACGGTGCTATGGACACAGGATTTGGGTGTTCCTGTGACGGGCATCTACACCTGGCATCAGGATGGCTTGCGTCAGCTACCCCACCTCACACTGGCTCGGGACACCCTGCATTTCCTCGCCATCCACTGGGGCCACATCCGGCTGCCTGCTTCAGGCCCCCAAGATGCAGCCACACACTTCTCTGTCTTGGACACCCAGCTTCTGTAGGTATCCACAGCTGGGGTCCAGAAAGCAAGCTTCTGGAGTTACTGCGACCCAGGTCCAATGACCAGGCATGATGTTCAACCATGACCACCAACAGCACCCAAAAAGGTGTCAAAATATTGTGCCCCCCAAGTACCTCCAGGGCCCCCTGGATAGTCCCACCCTGCAGCAAATGATAGGTTAAAATCTGACTGAGGAGGGAACCTATAGGCCTCAACCTGTCTGATTGCTAGGTGCTGTGCCTTCAATGATTATTAAATACTTCAAATCTCACCTTCCCTATAGCACCTAAGACTTTAGTGTCTTCATCCTGCAGTATCAGGAGACAGACTGGGAAAGTTGGGGATTGTCCATTCAATTATTTTTTTCCACAAAGATTAACTAAGCATTTACTATGTGCCAGTCCCTTGCTAGGCTCTGAGAGTTCAACAGTAACAGCCATCATTCCTGCCTGCAGGAATCTGAGTCCTAGCACAGTGTGATAAAGGAAGAGATAAGAGAAGTACAGGATATGGTGGGAATGTATAAGAAAGATTCCCAAATCCAGACCGGGGGCAAGGGTAGTCATGGAAAGCTTCCTGAAGAAGGGACATCTAAGTTGAAAACTAAGGGGTAAATAGGAAATGGGTGCTAGAAAGCATGTCATCCAGGGAACACAAAAAATTAAATAAGGTTGAAGCATATATCCGAGCAGGGAGTAAAGTCTAAAGTTCTAAGTTCAGTGGGACCTTGTAGGATCATTCAAAGAATTTAAACACTTATTTTCCCCTAAGGCTAAGGAGAAGTCAGTGGAGGATCCGTAAAACCACCATGTCAGGAAGGGATTTGATCATATTTTCATTTCAGAAAAGTCATTCTGGTTGCAATAGGAAGAGTGATACAGGGGGAGAAATGGACACGTGTGGGCTTAACATTAGTTCAGGCAAAAGATGAGTGGAGAAACTAGAGATGTAAATAAGTAAAGGACGTAAGATCTCAGGAGAAGTTAGTAAAGAGGATGGTTAGGAAGCGGGGCGGTTGTGAACAAGGAGGAGTCAAGGGTCATATGTAGGTTTCTAGAAGCACATGGGTGCCATCGTTTTCAGGGGTAGGGAGCACGAGTGGAGGAAGCAGGGAAAGAAACCGAGGGTGAAGTGCGAGGTGATGTGTTCAGATTTAGGACACCAAGCTTTTAGAAAGGGGTCTGGGACAGACATACATTTAGAAATCGCAACTCTAAAGTTTGCATCTGTTTTGCTGCATAACTACTCAAAACATAGCTTCAAAAACCACATTTGTTAGTTCTCAAGATTCTGTAGGTCATCTGGGTGGTTCTTCTGGTCTGTGGTCAGCTGGTGACTTGATAGCGTCAACAATCAAGGATGTCCTCACTCACCCCTCTCGACGTGGCCTGGGAGGTACCAAGCAGAAGGGTCCGTTTCTACTCCACAAGGCCTTCCACGCTTCACAAGAGATGGGGCTTCCTCACACGGTCATTCGTCTCAGGGTCCCACAGAACACCACCAGAGAGGAAGCCCCAGGACACAGGCACTTCTCAAGTCCCTGCTCCTGTCATATATGCTAGGGTCTCGTTGACTAAAGCAAGTCATGTGACCTAGTGCAGAGCCAATATGGAATACCATTCAGCATATCTGAAGCTCCTCATCTCCATCACCCATCTCTCTCTCTTTCCTCTCTCCTGTTAGCATGACACTGTATGTAGGAAAAGAAGAAGCTGGCTTCTATGTCTCCAGAGCCCTGGTCCACACAGGGGTGGCCCTAGTGGTGAGAGGGGTCTCCAGAGGGCTGGAAAGAGGGGTGGAGCAGGAGAGGGGCTCCTTCACTCATGGCTCTCCATCTTCTTCCTTAGCCTCGTGGACTGACCCTGACCCCCGTGGATGGCCCCACCACAGATGAGGTGACACTCCAAGTCTCGGGGGAACGGGAGGGCTCACCCAGCACTGCTGTCAGATACCCCTCAGGCAGTGTGGCCCTCCCTAGCCAATGGCTGCTCATTGGTAAGATCCCCTGGCTCAAATTTGGAATAGATAAAGAAAAAGGATCTTGGAGCCCCATTTCTGAGTTGGGAGGCTGAGATCACCTTCAGTCCTCTGACTTGTGTCCCTGGCCCTTAGGACACCATGAGCCACCCCCAGTGCTGCACACCACTATGCTAAGGGTCCATCCCAACTCAGGGAGTGGGACTGCTGCGGCGAGACCCCAGGAGAGTGTCCATGCTTCAACTCTCTTCTTAGAGGTTAGTGCTGGAAGGGTAGAGGACATGGGGCTGGGACTCAGCAGATGCATGGACAGCCCTTGGACCTTTTCCTTAGACTTCAAGGAGTAACACTTGATGAAGGGCCAGTAGACCTCACAGAATTTCTGAGAAGACAAACATTTGTTGTCACTTCCAGAAGTGTCGGAAGTATCGAAAAGATATCGGGTACCTAAGTAGTGAAACATGGTGTGCTGTCTTTTATTTTTCTTCAGTGTAAATATTGTAAAATATTCATCAAGTGAGAATTTAGAAACAGAAAAACTATAAAAAGCTTGCTTTCCTGGGAGCAGGTTAGATAAGAAGCACCAGTAAGTAGTTCAAGGTCAGAAGGAAGAGCTGTGACTTGGAGTAATAATTCTCAAATCTGGTGGCTCATCAGAATCACCTGGGAATCCATTCCAGACACACCAAATTCAGAATCCCTGGAGGTGGGGATCTTTATTTTTAATGACACCCCATGAGTACCTGTATTTTTTAAAACATCCAAGGAGATGCTGGTCATCTGCTAGGTCTGGCAGACCATGCTCCCGGGCACCATGATGTTTCAGCACCACGGAGAGCTCCATGGCTCCCACCATGCATAGACCACTTGCTGCCCCTTCCACTGAGCCCAGCCCTGGACTGGGTGATGAAGGGTTGGAGGTTCCACTGTGAGAGCGAGTACCAAGAATGAAAACTGCTTTGTTCCCAGCTCCTGAGCCTGAGTCGAGAGCAACTTTGGGACCCAGAGCTAAACCGTGAAGAGACAACTCCAGGCTCTACTCTGGGGCTGGGAACCCAAGACCTGCTGGCAGCTAGTCTCACAGCTGTCCTCCTGGGAGGCTGGATTCTTTTCCTGATGAGGCGGGTAAGACCATCCCTCTGACCGCGGGGCCATCGTTGTGTCTCTCCAGAGAGCACTTTACTCCTCTCACACCACTCAGCAACCCTCTCCCTCACCCCATTCCAACCTGGCACCCTGCCTTCCTCCCAGCAGTTCCCAGTTCCCTGCTCCTGTACCATGTAAGTTCATGCTCCAGGTGGAGGCCATGCCAGGCACAGGTGTGGGCCCCTCACAGGGCAGGCCTGGCCAGGGCCAAGCCCTCTTAGCCCTCATGTGTTAGCAGCAGCAGCTGGCAGAGAAGCAGCAGCAGATTCCCTCAGCACCTGCGGGCCCTCCTGCCATCTCCTGGGATGCTCAGGCCCAGCCCCCAGGGGCCACCTTGCAATGCCAGAAGAGTCCTCCAAGTCCCTCAGAGCAAGCCCATCCAGCCTGCGATCCTGAAGGTGAGCTTGAGGGAACAAGATGGGCCAGAGTCAGGGACAGAAAAGGGAGGGGCTGATTTAATTTAATTTCAAAGCGAATTTACTAAAAGTCATTATAGTGGGATGGTTACACCTACATAAGAGAATAAGAGGGTGTTTTGAGGGCATTGTGTGGTTGAGCACCCAAGAAGTGTCTTCTCTATCCTTATTATTGTTATTAATTTTAAGAACTCTGGATGTAGATAGAACTGAGTGTAGATCAAAGTCTATTATCTGTTAACATCGAGCAGTTGTTTGGCCTCTGTGAGCTTCAGTTTTCTCATTTGTTAAGTGGGAGTAAATAACACTTGTCTCATTTCATCACCTCATTGGGAAAGGTTATTATCATTGTTATTATTAAATCAGGCCTAGGTGATGTTATTAAGATAAAATAATATCACATTTTGTAATGCTACTTTGGTACAATTTTATTTTATTTTATTTATTTTTTGATACTGGGGACTGAACCTTGGGGTGCTTAACCACTGAGCCACATACCCAGTCATTTTTCATATTTTATTTAGGGTCTCACTGAGTTGCTTTGGGCCTCACTAAGTTGCAGAGGCTGATTTTGAACTCACGATCTTCCTGCCTCAGCCTCCCTAGCTGCTGGGATGACAGGCATGCACCACCGCACCCAGCAGTTTTATTTTTTAAGCATTCCTCTCATCTTTTCTCAATTTAATCCTATCAACCATCCCTTTCAAAGGTTCTGCGGTATCTGGGGATGTTTCTGGGGGCTCTGCGCATGTGTTTATCGCTCAGTCTGAGCCTCTTCTCCTGCTTCTTTGGCTCTGGGCTGGGCTGGGGCTTTTGGTGAACCAGTGCTGGCACCTCCCGGTCCTGCTCCACCCACTTCCCCAGGCTGCAACTCCACCTGCTGCAGCATCAGGTCAGCTTTGGGGTCCCAGCGTTCACCTGTGTGCTCCTCTTCCTCAGGCCTGTGCTGAGAGGGAAACACTCCCCTTCCTCGGGTCAGAGATTGGTTTAAGGGACAGAACCCAGGGCCTAGCATCTGTAAAGCACCTGCTGCACGGCAGCCCAGGGCAGTTCTTCTGTAGTGCCCCACAGCCGAGTATTGTTATTCTTGTCATTTCACTAATTCAAAATGGATCCAAGTAATAATCACCCTACTGTACCCCAAAACCCTCTTCTCCCTTGGGTGATGACTTTAGGGTGTAGTCCAGACAACCCAGACTCCATCTTTCCCAGGGTGGTTTTTGTCAAAAGGCACTACAAAGCCTCCTTGCCATTTTCCTTCAGTTACCTCTCACTACCCCAGCTCAGCAGACCCCAGTCACTGAGGTGGCGAGATCCTTTCCCCAGAAGTCTCCCGGGTTTCCATCTGAGTCACTGGACTGCAGTAATCCCCTGGGGAAGGAGGCACAAAAGAATCTCAGGCCTTGAATCTCAGATCTGGCTCAGCCAAGACAACCTTGTGATGTAAAATGCCAAAAATGATTTATGCACTCTGGGGAAAGAGTCCAAGTGATAGCAATGTTTTGGGATGAGAGCCCAAGAAAATAAAACAGATTAGCCCAGAGAGAGCCTGGTAATTTGTTATTAAAATCAGTAGGAAAAAAAAAACTCTCTATAATATTAGATTTCCTCTGTCATCTAAAGAAAGTCTTTATATTTCTTTCACTTGTTTATTTAAAATGTGAATAAGCTCATTACTTTGGCATTTTCATGCACTCTAGGCAAAACCCAGAAAGAACAGACAATTATTAGGTACCGTGGAAAGCACTGCTGGTGGGATCAGATAAGGAGTTTTGGGAATTCAGAGAAGGGGCACAAAACCCAGGCTCGAGAAACAGGAAGTAACCTAGACACCATGCCCAAGTTGAGGCCCAAGAAGGAACACCAACTTAGGTTACTGCCTAAGTGAGTCTGAGGAGTGGGACACAAACTAAAATTCATAGGTTAAAGAAAGCAGAGTATACATCCTGCAAGTGAAAGGTTGCAGATTCGTGCTCATGGGCAGACCAAGTGGATCAAGTAAAGGAGTGAAGCAGCCATGTAGGGGACAATAGGGAATGGTAGGGACTGCGGCAGTCTGGGAACAACTGCCCTGCTACTTGACTGCAGGGACTAAGCTCGTCTTGATTACTCCTGTGTCCCCTTGGCAGAAAGCAGGGCTCACTGAATATCTGTTTAATCAAGACTGACTCTGGGCACTGGAAATTCTAAAACAGCACTTCTCATAAATAGAAATGAAATATGTGTGCTAAGCCACTGTGAGGAAAAAGCAAAGTTACCATTAGTCTGAGATCTGTCCCTCTGCAGTGTAACTATTCCAGAGTCCAGTGTATCAGAATCTCAGCTGAGACCTGGAAGAGTCAAAATTTGACTGATGGAGAAAAGCTCTCGAGAACCACTCTTTAAACATGGTCTCTACCCCAGCACCCGGGGGGCAGCCTATTTTATTCTTAAGGCACAAATGTCAAGCTCAGGAACTCTGAACTTGGAAATCCCCGTCCTCCTATCTCGGTAGGAGAGAGGCACGTTTCTCATGAGTGGCGTCACACCCTACTCTCACTTAACACAAAATCATCCACACGCGCTTGCTTGGGCATCCTTCAGAACTGCCAACCATGTCATATATCCAAGAGGACATAATCAAACCCGGACCAGAGCGAGCCTTTACATAGCACTTCCTGTGTGCAGGCACTGCTCTAAACAGTTGGCATACATGAATCATATTAACAGCTCTCCCGTGAGGTGGGTACTGTTATGATGCCTCTTTTGTGGGAGAAGGCAGAAAGGCTTAATGACACCCATACCCCACCACCAGACCCATGTAGCTACTGAGTGGCAGCTCAGGAGGTCAAAGGCAGGTAAGCTGTCTCCAGCCTGTGCTCTAAATGGGCCGCTGTGGGATCCTGCCCCTGTCTGAACACTGGCAAACACCTGTGAAAGAATGTGGCTGTCTCTGAAGGTTGTCAAAGCAGCAGCAGAATATGGTGTGTGCTCAGGACTTCCAAGAGCTAATTCTGACTGTGCTATTTTGCTTGACATGACAACTTTTGAATATTGGATAACTTAACTCTTGCATGCGTTGCCTCTCCACTATAATATGGAAGAAGGCTGACAGTTGCCTGAATGTGAGCTCTTTACGTTCAAGGCCTTCAAGGCCTTAAGGCTGGACTCTGTCTAGTACTGAGGGTGCAACCGAGCATCAATCCAGCAAGCACTGAGCCAGCATTTATCCCACCCCATGGGCCTCAAGAACGGGAAAAGCAGGCATGCAAGAGAACGGAAACCCAGAAGTACCAAATGTGTGGTACAAAGAGGGGCTGGTGGGGTGACCAGCACCTGCAGTCAGATGACCAAGCGCTTGTTCAACAGGTTCTCAGGCAATTCTGTCCCTGCTTTCAGAGCTGCCACAAAGACAGCGTGGGTGATGTGCTTCCTGCAAGGCCCTGAGTGCATGCATTCCTGAGAGTCCAGTACACCAACTTAGGTTACTGCCTACATCTTGCAGAGATGATGAGAGCGAATGTTTAGCAAGTACTGCTAAAGCATGGCTTGGGGCTTGTTTGAGTCAGCTTCTTCGCTTCTATGACTAAGAGACCCAAACAGAACAACTACGAGGAGGAAAAGTTTATTTAAGAACTCCCAGTTTCAGAGGTCTCAGTCCATATGGAAGCTGGACATCATAACAGAGTGTGTGGTGGAGGGAAGCAGCTCACATGATGATCAGAAAACAGAGAGAGAGGCTCCACTTGCCAGATACAAATATATACCCCAAAGCCACACCCCCAATGCCCGTCTCCTCCAGCCACACCCCTCCAATCCCATCAGGTGATTAATTCACTGATTAGGTTAAGGCTCTTGTAACCCAATCATTTCTTCTCTGAACCTTCTTGCATTGTCTCACACATGTGCTTTTGGGGGACACCTCACAACCAAACCATAACAGGGCTTTTCTTACAGCTTCCTGACACTGATTTTCATTGCTTTTCCACTTTTTCTAGAGCTGATGGTAGAGACAGAAGCAAGTAGCATGTTCTCAGGGCCCCTGCACTGTAACAGCAGTTAGCTGTGTGGACAGTGCCCCTTATAAACCTGCAGACCTTTGCCCATCCCCCAGAGCCAACCCCACCCATCTTAATGGGAAAGCAAGGCCTTCTGGGAGCTCCTTGCCACCTTAGAACTAGCGGGGGCAACAGAGCCTCCCAGTGCCCACTGCTTCTCCCTGTCTGGCCAGTCTTTTCTGTAACTAGGCTCATTCTTGTCATGTTTCCAACTGCCAAAATTCACTTTCCTGTTTGAAACCAGTCCAATCTCAATTAAAGGATTCATTTACAACTGGTGGAGGTGGGGATAATAGCAGAGAAAGTCGGGGAAAAAAACCAGGGCAGAAGTTGCCAAAAAAGAAGATAGTACAGCAAACATCACCCACCCCCTCTTCCCACATAAGTCATTCGAGCCTCGTCTGAATACGGTGTCGGATCGTTGACATTAGGCCTGCTTTACAGAGGAGCAAACCCAGGGCACAGAGGTTAATTAACTTGCTCAAGTACACAGGAAGAGCAGTAGCAGCATCAGGCATTGGACCTGGTAATCTGACACCTGGGTCCTGACTGCTACCCGCTGCACCAGGCTGAGCGTGGGAGGGGGAGGTCTGGACTGGGCAGAGGTTGGATGGAGAGGTGGGCAGAGGAGAGAGGCTGTGGGTAGCAAGCAGAAGTTCCTTGTGACGCTGCCCTCCTGTCCCCTAGCTGAGCAGCTCACTGTGGTGGGAAAGATTTCCTTCAACCCCAAAGATGTGCTGGGACGCGGGGCAGGTGGAACGTTTGTTTTCCGGTAAGTTGCAGGTAGGAGCTGGGTTACAGACATGCGCCGAAAGCCCTTTGGCCATTACCTCTTGGGGAACCATTCTTCCAGACTCCCCATGGGGGTGGGGGACAGGCTGCCCCTCTGCTCACCAGTACCTACCCCTTCCTTTATCTGCTCTCTCTGAACCCCGGCCCCCTTGCCCATTTCCCAGGGGACAGTTCGAGGGACGGGCAGTGGCTGTCAAACGGCTACTCCGAGAATGCTTCAGTCTGGTTCGGCGGGAGGTCCAGCTGCTGCAGGAGTCGGACAGGCACCCCAATGTGCTCCGCTACTTCTGCACGGAGCGGGGCCCCCAGTTCCACTACATTGCTCTGGAGCTCTGCCAGGCCTCCTTGCAGGAGGTGAGTCGGGGGCGCAGGGAGGGCAGGGGCCCTGGGCCGGATGGCGACACTCGGCCCTTCCATGTTGTGCAGTATGTAGAGAACCCTGACCTGGACCGCTGGGGCCTGGAGCCCAGGATGGCGCTGCAGCAGCTGACGTCTGGCCTGGCGCACCTGCACTCCCTACACATAGGTAACCGCTGGCCCTGCCTCTGGTCCCCACGGGCCACCCGCTGCTCTCCAGCCATCAGCTCCCTCTCTGCACCACTCCTGTAGTGCACCGTGATCTGAAGCCAGGCAACATTCTCCTCGCCGGGCCCGACAGCCAGGGACAAGGCAGGGTGGTCCTTTCGGATTTCGGCCTCTGCAAGAAGTTGCCTGCTGGCCACAGAAGCTTCAGCCTCCGCTCGGGCATCCCTGGCACCGAAGGCTGGATGGCGCCCGAGCTCCTCCAGCTCCTGCTCCCACACAGCCCCGTGAGTCCTCCCGCCGGCCCGGCCCGCAGGGCTCCCTCCATGTCCCAGCTCCCTTCCAGATGAGGCCCCACCCCACTTGCTGTGCGACCCACTCCTCCCAGCCCCTGCCTCTTCCTCGCACAAAGGGCTATTCCACCCCTTTGTACCTCGGGCAGTGCTGGTTCTCCAGTGGGGACGGTTTTGCTGCCCAGGGGATCTTAGGCAACATCTGGAGGTATTTTTGGTCGTCTTGACTTGGGAGGGAAGTGCTGCTGGCCTCTGTGGGTGGAGCTCAGGCTGCTGCAATGCACAGAATGGCCCCCCCCCGACAACTACCTGGCCTTTAAAGTCCATTGTGCCGAGGCTGAGAAACCCGGAGCTAAAAATCAGTCCTCACTGATTCACAATTACTGGGGAACTGGCAGGGGAAGAAAATGCCCAGATCCCCTACCCAGTGGTTCTGAGCTCATTAGCTGGCGTAGGGCCTCCTGGGTGATTTTAGGGTGAAGCTGGATCCAAAATCAGGATCACTGATGTGGAGGCTTCTGGGGAGCATCAGTTGAACTTGAGCTAATGTAGATGGAGCACAGAACAGCTTCTGACCCCATGCGCACTTGAGTTGGGGACCCCCAGGGTTATAGATTTTTGGAGTCACAGTGTGTGGATGGACGTTGAATTCATGGGTGTAGATGAGCCACTAGGCCAAGTCACTCCCACTCCTAAAAATCACTTGAGCTGGAGACCCAAGAACCCAACGCACTGATATTATAAGCCCGGAAAGTTTATTTTTTAAATTAGTGGCCAATATTTGAACATTGGAGAAATCCCACATAAAAATCTGGATTTTTGGATTCTCTTGGGAAAAAACTCAGCTCTGGCAGAGGCCCCTAGTAGCACCCAGCTGGAGCTAAGGTCAGCTGGCCATGGTCAGGGCCCATGCCAGGTCTCCAGCTCACCCTTGCCTACTGCAGCTTCTCAGTGCGCTACCTGGGAACACCTGCAGGAAGCAGCCAGGAAACCCAAACCAGAAACTGGGCAGGGTCACAGGCCTCCTCAACAGCACAGAGGGGATCAGGGCCAAAAGGTGCAGCCCAGGACATGGCCTCGAGTTCTTGTTGAACCAACCCCTAAGTATTTTATTTTTTCGAGGCTATTGTGAATGGGGTAGTTTTCCTAATTATTCTTTCCAAAGATTCATCACTTATGTATAAAAATGCATTAGATTTATGTGCATTGATCTTGTGACCTGCTACTTTACTGAATTCACTTATGAGTTCTAAAAGTTTTCTGGTGGAATTTCCTGGTTCCTCTAAGTATATAATCATATCATCAGCAAATAGGGATAGTTTGAGCTCTTCTTTTCCTATTCGTATCCCTTTAATTTCTTTGGTCTGTCTAATTGCTCTGGCTAGAGTTTCAAGGACGATATTGAATAGAAGTGGTGAAAGAGGGCATCCCTGCCTTGTTCCAGTTTTTAGGGGGAATGCTTTCAGTTTTTCACCACTTAGAATGATATTAGCCATGGGCTTAGCATAGATGGCCTTTACAATGTTAAGGAATGTTCCACTATCCCTATTTTTTCTAGTGTTTTGAGCATGAAGGGGTGCTGTATTTTATCAAATGCTTATTCTGCATCTATTGAAATAATCATGTGATTCTTGACTTTAAGTCTATTGATAGGGTGAATTACATTTATTGATTTCCTGATGTTGAACCAACCTTGCATCCCTGGGATGAAACCCACTTGATCATGGTGCACTATCTTTTGAATATGTTTTTGTATGCGATTTGCTAAAATTTTGTTGAGAATTTTTGCGTCAATGTTCATTAAGGATATTGGTCTGAAATTTTCTTTCCTTGATGAGTCTCTGTCTGGTTTAGGTATCAGTGTGATATTGGCTTCATAGAATGAGTTTGGGAGGGTTCCCTCCTCTTCTATTTTATGAAATACTTTGAGACGTATTGGAATGAGCTCTTCTTTAAAGGTTTTGTAGAACTTGGCTGAGAACCCATCTGGTCCCGGACTTTTCTTTGTTGGTAGGCTTTTGATGACTTCTATTTCATTACTTGAAATTGGTCTATTTAAATTGTGTATGTCCTCCTCGTTCAGTTTAGGCAATTCATATGTCTCTAGAAACCTGTTGATGTCTTCGAAATTTTCTATTTTGTTGGAGTATAGATTTTCAAAATAGCTTCTAATTATGTTTTGTATTTCAATCGTGTCTGTTGTGATATTTCCTTGTTCATTCAGAATTTTAGTGATTTGGGTTTTCTCTCGTCTTCTCTTTGTTAGTGTGGCTAAAGGTTTATCAATTTTATTTTTTCGAAGAACCAACTATTTATTTTGTCAATTTTTTGTATTGTTTCTTTTGTTTCAATTTTGTTGATTTCAGCTCTGAGTTTATCTATTTCCTGTCTTCTACTACTTTTGGTGCTGGTCTGTTCTTTTTCTAGGGCTTTGAGCTGTAGTGTTAGGTCGTTTATTTGTTGAGTTTTACTTCTTTTATTAAATGCGCTCCATGAAATAAATTTTCCTCTAAGTACTGCTTTCATAGTGTCCCAGAGATTTTGATATGATGTTTCTTTGCTCTCATTCACCTCTAAGAATTTTTTAATTTCCTCCCTAATATCTTCTGTTATCCATTCATCATATAATAGCATATTGTTTAATCTCCAGGTGTTGGAGTAGTTTCTGTTTTTTACTCTTTCATTTATTTCTAACTTCAATCCATTATGATCTGATAGAATACAAGGTAGTGTCTCTATCTTCTTGTATTTGCTAACATTAGCTTTGTGGCATAAAACATGGTCTATTTTAGAGAAGGATCCATGTGCTGCTGAGTGAACCAACCCCTGATCGGCCAGAGGGGATTTAGCCAGGGCACCTTCCTCCTCCTCATGCCCGTCTCTCTGGCCCCCAGACCACCGCTGTGGACATCTTCTCTGCAGGCTGTGTGTTCTACTATGTGCTTTCTGGAGGCAGCCACCCCTTCGGAGAGAGTCTTTACCGCCAGGCCAACATCCTCACAGGAGCTGCCTGCCTGACTCACCTGGAAGAAGAGGCCCATGGTGAGGGAGAGCTGGGCCCAGCAGGGAGGGAGGAGAGGGGCATGAGGCCTGGCCTCAACCACCCTTCCCCTTCTGCTCTCCAGACAAGGTGGTGGCCCGGGACCTGGTGGAAGCCATGCTGAGTCCTGTGCCGCAGGCCCGTCCTTCTGCTCCCCAGGTGCTGGCCCACCCCCTCTTTTGGAGCAGATCCAAGCAGCTCCAGTTCTTCCAGGTCAGAAGGAAATCCTGGGAATGGCACCCCAAAAGTCCTAAGGTTGGGTCCTGATCAACAGGAAGGAGGAAACCAGGGTAACTCTGCCTATTCAAGCAGCCTGGCTGCTTCTCTAAACCAGGAGTCTAGACCCCTGATCATCACCATCTTGGCACCCCAGGGCCCCCTCCTGTGGAAACACACCCCACTCCTTTCCACCTGGGTTGCCAAGTCAGACTATCTGGTGCCCAGATACTCCATTCTATTGTGTGGCCTTGAGCAAGGGACTGTGCCTGAGCCTGCTTGCTCCTCTGTACAATAGACACAGGGTGCCTGCCTCCTGGGCGGATGGTAAATCTCAGGCGTAGCATGGCAAAGCCACGCTCCACAGGAAGCAGTGGTCCTGATTGTCCTAAACCAAGAGGCTTCCTCTGCGCCACACCCTGGCCTTGGGGCCGCTGCTACTGGTCACAAGGCTCAGGAGCTCTGTGGGTCCTAGGATGTTAGTGACTGGCTGGAGAAGGAGTCTGAGCAGGGGCCCCTGGTGACGGCACTGGAGGCAGGCAGCTCCAAGGTGGTCCGGCACAACTGGCACAAGCACATCTCCATGCCGCTGCAGACGGGTAAACCGCACCCTTGGGCAGGCTGGGGAGGCCGAGGGCAGCCTGGTGGGAAGTGGGTGTCTAGAGCCCATTCTCTGCTCACAGATCTGAGAAGGTTCCGGTCATATAAGGGGACATCAGTGCGAGACTTGCTCAGGGCCATGAGGAACAAGGTATGTTCTGGGCCTGGGTGGGACCTGGATCCCAGGAGGCTGGCCACAGCTGAGCTGGGGTCCGCTGCTCTACCGCCCCCAGAAGCACCACTACAGGGAGCTTCCGGCAGAGGTGCAGCAGGCACTGGGCCAGGTCCCCGACAGCTTCCTGCAGTACTTCACCCAGCGCTTCCCGCGGCTGCTCCTCCACACCCACCACGCCATGAGGAGCTGCGCCTCCGAAAGCCTCTTCCTGCCCTACTACCCGCCGGCCTCGGAGGCCAGGGAGCCGTGCCAGGGGCCCCTGGGGGCTGAGCCAGCAGAGGGCCACGGGGACAGCCTCCACCCCAGAGGGCCGAGGAGTTGGGCCTGCGGCTGAGCCTGAACTCAGCCTCCAAGGACACTGGCAGAGGCCCGGCAGCCTGGGGCTGCTGGAGCAGAGACGGGCCCTGGACCCCGGCACCCTCGGGGAACACGAGCAGAAAGGAAGAGTCACATATGTTTAATGTGTATAAAGCCAAGGAAGGGGCGGTCCCCAATTCAATAGAAATACTCTGTACAATTCATCTGGTGGGTTGAGCGGGAGGGCAAGAGGCTGCAGAACCCACACCCGAACATGTACAAAAATAACTTACACGCGGCGCCCGCAAGGACCACGAGCTCCCTGCCCAGCCCCCAGGGCTGGGGGCGGCACACAACAGCCCCACGGGAGCCAGCCAGCGCCGGCCGGGAGCCGGTGGGAGAGGAGGCACCAGTCCAGAGCGCAGGCCTAGGAGGAGGCCTTGAGGCGATTGCAGGCCGAGCGCGAGCTCAGGAGCTTGTCCACCATGGTGCGGGCGTAGCGCAGCCGGCTGGCCAGCTCCTTGCAGCAGCCGAACTCCTCCAGGAGGCTCAGGCGGTACGTGCGGAAGTCCCGCTTCTCGTCAATGTAGGTCACGGCCGCCATCAACGGACACAGGATGAGCTTGGTATGGTCCTGGAAGGAGGGAGGGAGGAGGCTGAAGGCCCCAGAGCCCGCACGCGGAGGGGCTGGCGAGGGGAGCTGCCGCTTCGCCCCAGCCGCCGCCACCTGCTGCCCGGGACGGGCACCCACACTTCCCCTCCTCCTGCTCCCCACCCAACTCACGCGGGCCACTGAGGGCGGCCGGCCCACCCACCTGGAAGAAGTTGATCTGCACGGTGCCGTTGCTAAGGTGCAGGATGATGGCGCTGCGGGTGCGGAACCAGGTGCGCAGGTAGGGGAGCCGCGCCAGCTCGTCGCCCTCCCGCGGCGTGATGTTGGCGCCCGCCTTCAGCAAGTGTTCGCTCATGTAATTGCGGAAGTACTTAAGGAGGGTGATCTGGTGGGAAGTGGGAAGGGCCTGGGATCAGAGCCTGACGCCAGCGGCCCCACCCCCGCGGCCCCCAGGCGCCCGCTCACCTTCTTCATCAGCGAGTTGGGGTGGGAACTCACGGAGAGGTAGGACTCGGTGCCGTCGCGCTCTATGTACTGCAGGCTGTCCCCGTCGTTGTACAGGATGAGGCGCGTGGAGTCATTGAAGAGCACCCCCACGCTGTTGTCACACAGCTGGTACCCTAGCGCAGGTGGAGGGAGACCTCAGAAAGGGGAAGGAAGGGGGACTGGGGGCTGGAACGGGGAGGCCTGGGATGGAGACAGGAGAGAATTGAGAGAGGAGGACCCGGGAGCCACGAAAGGCCAGAGCTTAGAACAACTGCAAGGGTCACGGCCCACCCAGCCACCCGCCCATCCGGGGAGAAACCTACCGAGGCCGTACTTGTCGGAGTAGTCCACCCACTTGCTGACCCAGAAGATGGGGATGCAGGCGGGGTCCTCGGCTTCCTCTGGCACAGAAACAGACAGACCACTGATCAGGACCCGTCGCTCCCTCTGGCCCACTCAGAGCCCAGAGCTGGGAGCCTGCTGAGCACCCGCTGGGCTCAGTCAAGAGGCCTGGGGCCCCGGGGAAGAGCACAGCAGGGCTTCTGCCACAACCAGCCCAGACAGGTGGCAGCACACACATCCAAGTGGGAAGTTCCCACACGGTGCCCCAAGCCCCACTCCTTCAGCGGGCTGACCCACTATAGAAAGCCTACTGTGTGCCAGGCACTGCCACAGATACAATGAGCAAGGGACAAAGACCCGGGCCTTCACAGAGCTCACAAATGAACTGTAGGCAGAAAGACTGATCGAAACACACGTGCACAAAATCCCTAAGTTATTTCTCTCAAGGTAAAAGTCAGTCCCTTCAGATTACCTAGTTTTCCAGTTGGGGTGATTAAGAAACTGAGCAAACAGATGATTCCAAATACATCCAAATGTTATGTTCTGTGCACGAAACAAAGACACTAAGCAAAGCAAGGGGTTTTGGAATATGCTGGGCGATAGGAGTTATGGTTAACTAACTACCCAGCAGGGAAGAGGGTTGAGAAGGGCCAGCAGTGGGTACCAGGGAGTCAGGATGCTTGTGCAGGTGACACTGGAGCAGACATTTGAAGGGGCAAGAGTGTGAGCCATGCAGACGTGTGGAGGAGTGCATTCCAGGGGACGGGAGCAGAAGGAACCAAGCCCTGGGGCCGGGTCTCCTCCAGGTGTCTGGGAGGAAGGACAGAATTCACTGAGCAAGTGCCTGGCATGCACAGATGTACAGAGGTGACACCCTGGGGTGCCAGAAGGTGGAACACTTGAAGAGCAATCAAAAGGCAGCAGGGGCTTCGGGTGTCAGGCTGACTCATTTGGATTTTGAGCAACAGGAAACAGGGGAACCAAAGGGAGTCACGGACACTGTCGGCTGCGACTCCCCTGCCATCTCCAGGCAGCCCAGGCCCACCTCCACGGCCCGTCCCGCAGCACTCACCCTGCCTCACCAGCCCCCGCTCTGCAGGCTTGGAGGCATTGACGCTATGTAACTGCTGCAGCATGTCACTGAGGTGGCATTCAGCCGCCTCGCTTGTCTCCCGAACCACAGGTTCCTCTTTCTCCTGGGGACGCTCAGGCTGGGGGTTCTCCATGCCTAGGAAGGTGACATTCATTAGCTGGGCACAAAAAAGGGGTGTGTGTGTCAAGGGAGGGGGCACAGGACCACCCGTCACAGCTGGCACTCTTCCCAGAGAACACCTTCCTTTCTTGGGGAAACTGAGTCAGTGACAGATTATTGGAGCAGCTGCTGTGCTCATGTGATAGACGTGTGGTGCTCACCAGGAGGCAACAGAGCTTCAGGCACTCAGGCCTCTGACCCAACAGCATGGCCTTGCAGATACCACCTATTCCCCAGGGGGACAGCTTGAAATCACCAGCAGCTCAGAGCTGCTCCGTTTCAGGCAAAGACTCCAGGAAGACTGGAGGGCTAAGGAATCGCAACTCAGCAACAAGGATGGATTCAGTAGACAATGAAATGAAAATCTAAGATTTTTTCACCTTAGAATTTGCTCTATATGGGGTTAGGGTTGTGGCTCAATGGCAGAGCACTTGCCTACCATGTATGAGGCACTGGGTTCGATTCTCAGCACCGCATACAAATAAATAAAGGTTCAGCAACAAATAAAAAATATTCTTAAAAAAATCTGCTTTAGAAAGAATGGGAGAATAAAACCTATAAAAAGGACAAGATTTGCTCAATCTGATGGATTCCACCTTTGGGTCCCCTTCTTCCACTGGGGAGAAGTCTGCTTTTACTTTAATAAAGCTTCTTACTTTCTACTCTTTAAAAAGAAAAAAAAAAAAAAAAAAAAAACTGCTTTATATGCCTATATGTAACCAAAGAGTCTGAAAAGACACATACTGACTTTTTAACATTGGTTACACCTGGGCAGGAGAGACCTGGATGGTTTTCATTGTCTTGAGGCTTAACTGTTTAATCCCCCTCCCACCAACGTGTGCTAGTCCTCCTGGTGTAAATGAAAATTTCTTAAAGTTTTCAACTAAAAAATAACAAAAAACAATAAAAACACTAAGTTGTGATGGGGACTTTAGTGTTAAATGATAAGAATTAGAGATTTGATTTTAAAACCCTCGTGAACAAGTTGGGGGTGGGTGTGAAGTAGATAAAAACAAATCAGCCAAATGTTAATGACCATTGAAAATCGATGAGAATACATGGAAATTCATCATATAGTGCTGTCTGCCTTTGGCTAAGTTTGAAAATATCCATAACAAGTTGGGTTTTGTTTTTTTTTTTTGAACTAAATAAAATTAAAACCAAAAGATAAAAGTAATCCTTATACTAATTCATAGCCCAAAGAACAAAATAGTTATTCATGAGTCCATTGCTAATATGAATAACCAACTACCTAAATGGAAGAGAAGGAACAGCACTTCATTGTAGAATTCCAATCAATAAAACGTAGGAATAGGAAAGGAGAAAAATCACCACTGGCATACCTGAGTATTAGGCATGCGCAAAGCCCTGGGTTCAATCCCCAGCATCACAAGAGAAAACAAACAAACAAACAAAAAAACCCACAGTAATGATTTCTGCAGGCTAAAATTAATGGGGAACAGTTTGAGGAGAAAATGGATGGTCTCAGACCTGCAAGATACTTATTGACAATACAGGGAAAATAGCACCTTTACAATAAGGAAACCCATCAGCAGTCCCCTTAATTAAGTGCTCAAGATGAGCATCACCAATTAAAAATAATAAAATAAAATAAGAGATGGGACACACAGAGAACACATCACTTCTGCTGTACTCTTGCCAAAAATGCACGACTTCAATGTAATCTCAAGGAAGCACCAAAACCAAATTGAAGGACAGTCTAGGGAATAACTTGCCAGTGCTTTTCAAAGGGTCATGACCATGAAAGACAAAGAAAGGCTGGGACTGTGTCCCAGGCTGGAGGAGACTAAAGACACGACAGTTAAATGCCATGTGGGGTCCTGAATGGCCTCTGGCACAGAACGGGGGGTATTAGTGGAAAAAAACTGCTCGAGTTTCTGGTGTTTGTCAGTGTTGCTCCAAAGTTATTGTCTTAGTTTTAATCATTGTTTTGTGAAATAAGATGCTGACATTGAAGGAAGCTGGTGGAAGGGCATATGGGAACTCTGCTCTATTTTATTTTGTAACTCTTCTATATAAGCCCAAAATTACTTCAAAAAGCTTTAAAAAACAACCAAGGAATCCCTGAAAACCAGAAGCTGAAATAAATTAAGTTCTGTAATAAAAAGGTGATATATCCACATGGAGAAACAAAGTATTTCAAGCTACTTTAAAAAAAAAAAACAACTATATATCCTTTGTGAAATACATTCTAAGTACAGCAGAACTTCAAGAAAACATTGGAACCACTTTACATATGTCAAAAATTTTGACTATGTTAATGTAAGGAAATACGATTTTCAACTTGAAAAAATAAATACAAGTATAAAATCAAAGAAGTAAAAAAAATGTGTCATGGTTATGCCTGATAAGACACTTAAAAATCAACCAAAGAAAAACATTAACTCCAGAGTGGAGAGGATTGCTCTAAGACGACACTGGATCCATGTTCAAATCCTTGATCTTGATAACCGTGTCTGCCAGGAGCTGTGGTTGGTAAAAGAATCCATGTTTTTAGGACCTATACACTTAACTATTAAGGGCAATGGACAAGAGATACATAAGATACTTTCAAACGGTTCAGGAAAACAGAAAAAAGACAGACGTGGTGGGAGACAGAGGCTGATAAAGCAAAAGTATTTTTCAGGCTTGGTGTTCATCCATTTTCTTCTGGAGACCAACACACTGATCCAGCCAAGCTAAGGTCTGTTTTCCTGACAGGGCCCAGGGGCAGGAGGACACGGGGTCCTTCTGGGTCAGAGCCTGTCCCACTCTACTCCCGAGGTCTGAAGGCCAGAGAGCAAGCTGCAGACGCTCCAGATCCTGGGCTCTTGCTGGCTTACCCTGACCCATGTTTACCTTTATTGAGGACCGTGAGAGGCTTCCGGGTACTGGGGTCCAGGCTGCTGGGAGCGATTGAAAACCTTGGTGGGATGGTGAGGCAGGTGATGGGGAGACGGGTAGGGATGTAGCCAGAAGTGAAGAACTCGTCATTGAGCAGCTCGTGAATGGTCGGGCGGGCAGTGGGATCGGTCTGGAGCATCTTTTGGATGAGGGAGGCGGCCACAGGGTTGATGTGCTGGACCAGAGAGAGAGAGAGAGAGCCTTAAGCAAGACATGACGGGGACTGAGTGCAGCGCTGCCATGGGGGCCTGCAGGACCAGCCCACACACAGACAGCCCCCTAGTCTCAAACAGGCCACGGTTCAGCAGTCACCCGCAATGCCAAGTTCTCCACGAGCAGCTGTATTGAATCAACAAGGGTGGACCTAAGTTGTGAGGTCCCCTTGAGACTCAAGGTTAACTTGGGATAATTTTTTCCTTGAACTTGACCTTGTACACTTAAAAGTTCTCACCACTAGAGTAGCACTGAACAGGCTTTGAGGTTCTAAGACCTGCACTTAAAATCTCAGTTCTAGCCTTTAATGCCAGCTGTGACAAGTAACCTGAACTTCCAAGGGCCTCTGTATCTGTCAAGTGGGAACACAGTACCACGCCTGGAGCCCCACTGAGAACATTTGATGGGATACAGTCTAGCATAGGAGGGCCTACCACTGATCCTGTCTGTACTTGATAAGTGCTGTAAGTATTTCCTATCTATCAACGCATTGGTCCTCACAAAACATCTGGGGATAGGGATGAGGACACTGAAGCACAGAGGGGCGAGCGCTTCGTCGAAGAAGACACACCTGGGAAGAGGCAGCGCTGCATCATGCCCATGCAATCTGGTCACACTGGGTCAGTCCACGCTCTGGCTTTCTAACAATGAACTGACCCTTTGTGATCAGCAGGATCTAGAGACAACAAGTTGAGGACACCAAAGTGGAAAGTGGCTGGGTGTCCACCTTCTGAAATAGGCTATTCCTTTAAATGCACTTGTGCCAGCTGTTGTGAAAATGGACACCTTTTTGCCGTTGTGAGGTCCTTGGATTCACAGTGGCTCACAATTCCGTGAGCGCTTACTGAATGCAAGGCACTCTGTGAGGAGCTCTAGAGACAGTAATTCCACCTTTTAGATGAGAAACTCAGGAGAGTCAGACATTTGCCCAGTGTAATCTGGATGCTAAGCAGAGTCCACTGCATTAAGCTGGTCTATTTTCAAAGCATAAGCATGTCTACCTCGTATGGCCTCCTATATTTCTTCCTGCTTTTTACAAATCTTTTATATCTACCTTCAATAATCTACAAACTTTGTTCCTCTAGAAAAACATATGCATCGAGTTCTGTAGGCAACTTTAAATAAACACCCCCTAGAGCTTTGTGGACCCCCAGGCCTGTATACAGGGCTCATAAACAGCTTCTGAAGAAAAATAAATTTAATTTTAAAGTGTCATTCGTCACCTTGGGAATACTATATTCATTCTTCTTGATCCGGAGGTAGGTCTCTTTTAGGCAAGATGTCTCAAAAGGTGGTTTGCCCACTAACAAGGTATACCTGTAAGCACAAGGTAGGATTCAGCACAAGGCTCCCGGGCAAAACACAGATGCAGGCGTTGCCTCGGGGCCAGAAGAGCAGGCATCCTTTGGACACTCTGCTTGGCGATCCAAGGCATCAATAGCTGGGCTGCGCCTTCTGTAGAATACAGGAGAGCAGACCTAGATTCCAATGGGCCAGGGACTGTTCCACTGTAGCCTGCAGGGATCCAGGGTTCTGCACAGGGCCTGAGGCGGGGGCCACCCACATCAGGCAGTGGATGGTCTACCTGCTCCTGTAAGAGCTCCACGTTCAGTACCTCTGTACTTAAGGTGTGTTGGTTTTATTTGGAAAGAAGTTCCATTGCAAAGAAGTCTGAAAGCCACTGCTACTACCCATGTCTAACCCTCCAGTACCCAGGCCAAAAACACAACAGGTAAACACCCAAGAAGGCCCAGGCCTCAGCTCACCACCAGCCTCCTCTGTTGCCCTCGATCCAGAAACCAAGGCACCTCCCAGCCTGGTCTGACTCCTGCCGAATGTCTCCCCACCCAATGCTGATCAGTGTTTCTAAAACCTCACTGTGCAAAGGCAACACCCAGGGATCTTGTGAAAATCCATATTCCAATTTGCTGAGTAGTCTGGGTCCTGAGAGTCTGCATTTCTAAGAAGCTTTCAGATGCTGCCGCTGCTGCTGGTCTCTGGACACACTGAATAAGCAGCAAGAGGCGATGGCAAGGTTGTGGAGGCCTCCATCCCGTTCCCTGCAGCCACCGCCCAGGCTGTGGGAATCCCAAGCATACACCAAAGTGACAGGAAAGCTATGGAAGTCAGGCGTTGTTTGGAGACAGCCTTTCCACAAGGCAGAAAGATCCACAGGACAAGGCCAGCCAGGAGAGATGTGTCAAAGGGCTCCTTCTGAGGCCAAGCAGGGTCGGAGTCAACTCCCCACTTACATGATGCACCCGATGGACCACACGTCCACCTCGAAACTGTGCCCTTTCTTGCTCAGCACCTCGGGAGCTATGTAATTGGGAGTCCCGCACAGGGTCTTCTTCCGCTCCCCATCATATTCAACTTTGGTTGCCAGTCCAAAATCCCCTGGGACAGAGGGAGGAAGAGGGGGTACTCAGATGCCAGCCTCTGCCACCTATCAATGCAGACAGTTGGCTCGGGCTTGCCCATCCAGCAACAGAGTCATTTGATCCCACAAGCCTCTGCTCCTTGTGCACAGAAAGGCTTACCCAGGAATCCTCCCTGTGCTGGCCTGGGGTCCAGGGCATCCTGCTGACCTTTCTCAACCCACCCCTTAGAAAAGAAGACCATTCTTCTAAAAGGGAATTGACAGGGAGAGCAAAACTCAAATGCCTTTGTGGATCAAAGAAATACCCTTTTACTGCTTAGCAAGTTGGTGAGGAAGTGATAGGGAGAGGTGGGGGCTGTGGCAAAACAGAGGGAAATCTAAAAGAGACACCTACTTTTCAGTCCAGCAGACATGCCCTGAGGAAAGGCTGCCCTTGTGTTAGTGGAGCTTCCAGTTTAAAGATGCTCCAAAGCCACATTTTTAGGCCATGCCTCCCAATTTTGAAAAATGGAATCTGGCTGGGAGTGTAGCTTAGTGGTAGAGTGCTTCCCCAGGATTCTAGAAGCACCTCCCCCAAATGAGAAACAAATTCAAATTATTTTTTTAAATACCACATTGGGGCATAAAAACAATGCATCTTGAGGGCAAGACACAGGCTTGTGGCTCTGTTTTAAACTTCTAGACTAAAGAGTGACAGCAGCCCAAACTTCCCACGTCCTCTTCCTCCCTCCCCAGCCTTCTGCTCATTCCCGCCATTAGAACAGCCGTGCCAAGCACCCTCCGGGCCCAGCAGCTCACCTATTTTCACCTCCAGATCCTCATTCAGAAAGAGATTGCCCAGCTTGAGGTCCCTGTGAATAACCCGGTTTCGGTGCAGGTATTGGCAGCCCAGGACGATCTGGCGCAGGTAGTAGCGCGCCTCGGGCTCGGTCAGAGCTTTCCGCCTCTTGTGCAGCTCCAGGAGAGACTGGGAGGAGATGGGGAGGCGGAACTGAGGGTTAGGAGGTAAGGGAGCGGGAGGAACCTGGACCCTTGCGGATGGAGGGACCTTGGCAGCTCTCCCTCCGTCCCTGCTCCCCGCGCCCATGCCTTCCCCAGGACCCTGGCGGTAACCGCCCGCAGCACCCCCTTTTCTACCAGCTCCCTCCTTGCCTAGGGTCCCTCCCTCAGCCCCACTCTGGAAGCTCAGTCCCCAGGCTCGCTCTCTCTCCGGAGGCTCTGGGCCCGGCCTCCCCTAGCCCGGGAATCTTCCTTCAGCCGCTGCGGGGCTCCTGCACCGGCTCAACGCACACCTCGCGTCCAGGAGACGCCAGTCCTAGCAGCAGCAGGACTCCGGCCCCGCTTGGCCGGAAGCTCCTTCCTAGCAGCTCCGAGAGCCAAGCAGCCCTGAGCAGAGACCTTTTCCATCCCCAGCTCGAGGGTTCCCAGCACCCATTTCTAGCAGCTCCAAGTCCCAAGCGCCCTTTTCCGGGGAACTCTTTCCCAGCAGTTCCGGGTTCGGACGCCCCAACCAGAGCCCCCGGACAGCTCCAGTGCCCCCGCAGCCACACTCACCCTCCGGCGGCAGAGCTCCAACACCACGAACACAAAGTCGTTGTCCTCGAAAAAGCCGTGGAAGCCTACGACATGCTGGTGGGCCAGGCTGCGGTGAATGGAGATCTCCATGGACATCTTCTCTTTCTGATGCGGCTTAAGCAGCAGAGACTTAGGCACGATCTTGCCAGCGAACACCTCTTTGGTATCCGCATCCGAGATCTCGAAGCATTTGGCGAAGCCGCCTTTCCCCAAAAAGCGGCCCCGCACATAGCGCCGCCGGCTGCGTGGGTCCACTAGGACCTCCGGGATCTCTTTCGCCGGTGGAGCAGCCGCTGGGGCTCCGGGAGCCGCAGCCCCCGCTTTCCCTGGGTCGGCTGGCGCCCGCGCCAGCTTCCCCGCAGTCGCCGCCGCATTCATGTTCCCGGAGTTGCTCCGCAAACCTGGCCGGGTGGCTGCAGAGGCTCCGCACCGCTCCGCTCCTCCCCGAATTCAAACGCGGCGCTGGGAACGTTACAGAAGCCTGCGCGCCACTGATTGGCCGCGGGGATTTAAAATCCAAACCCGCCCGCCGCGCGGCACCATGGGAGCGTCCTGAGCCGCAGCCGCCTTTAAATCCGTATCCAGCCCGGGAGAAAATTGATTGACAGGACCCGCAGACTGCAGGCACGTGTGATAGCCTGGAAAACCCAGCCCGGCGTGGGGATGCGGAGACCCAGCCCCAGGAGAGCGGCAGCTGGTTCAGGGTTTCTGTCTCCAGCGGCCCGGAAAGCTGCAGTTCACTCGCGCCTCCTCCTGGAAGCTCTTCCTAACACCTTTCTCCACGCCAACTAAGCAGAGACCTGGCAGCACGGGAGAGGCAGCTTAGGAGAGCACCTGACTCTGTCGTCATCAGCTCTCTGCAAACCCAGCCTAAATAAACTGAAATCTAGGTAAAAACGGGATGCTTGTCCTGTTTCATGCACCTTGCATGGCAAATCCTCCAGATCCCCCACTTCAAATAATAGATCCACTACGCTCCTCAGTTTACTGAGCAACTACTTGAGGTTCCGTCCGGGAGCAGCAGCATTACTATCACCTGGGAGCTTGTTAGCAAGGCAAAGGCAACTTTTCAGACCCTACCCGCCCTGCCGGGTCAGAATCTGCCTTTAAACAAGGCTGCCAGGTGATTCCTACACATGGTGAAGTTCAAGAAGCAACACACACACACACACACACACACACACGCTGGCTCAGTGCTGGACCTCCCAGTGGACCTTCCAATTTCTGGGTCAGAGGGAGGATGGCTGGTTGGAAGAATGCCTAGCAAACTGCAGTTCAAGGCCAAGTTTGTCCTGCAGGGGTGTTTTTTTTGGCCTCCCATTTTTAAAATTTCAAATTCATTTACAGAATTTAAAAAGGGAGTGCCCATAAAAATTCAGGTTGGTGGCTTTTCCTGAAGGGGAAAAAAAAATCAGCTCAAGTAATTCTAAGCCTAGATGCCCTTCCAGTTGGCCGGCATTCCCAGCATCCTCCTGGCCTTTGCCCACATCCTGTCTGGCTTCTGCCGACACTGGAGTGGTCAAGTACCCAAGTCCAAAGCTTTTTCTCCGTGCTCCCTTAGCACCTATGGGGTCCCTGACTGAACAACACTTAACCGTATGGTGAATGGTATTTTTTGTTTGGGTTTTGTTTTGGTACTAGGGATTGAACCCAGGGCCTTGCACGTACTAGACAAGTACTCTATCACTAGCTACATCCCCAGCCCCCAAACCTGACCCTAGGGTGAACACTTCTTTCCGGGCCTGATTCAGTTGAGAGGCAACAATGACGAATGATGCTGTTGTTTCCTCCCCTCTTCTGAGGTCACAATGCAATGCCTGATAAAAGGTACTAAATGTTTGCTGAATTAAAGGAAAGTTAAAAAAAATTAATTCTTTTTTGTTCCCATGGTGTGTAATCTTTTGAGCTTTTCACTGAAATTTATTATATTTATAGAAAAAAAACCATTGTGTCATAATTGAACAATTCCGTGAATATTCACAAACTCAAATGCCCTGCGCAAATAGTACCCAGATTGAGAAAGAAGATGCTACCAAGACCCCAGAAGTGCCCTGGTATACGGTGAGGAGTCCCAACGCCACTTTCCAGCTGATGACCTGCGTGGAGAGCCACAGGGCTCCGAGTAGTCATGCTCGTGGCTATGACTTATTACAGAGAAAGGTTATGAAGCAGAATCCGAAAAGGAAAAGATGCAGGGCCCAAGACCAAAGGAAACCAGGGCAAGCTCCCCGTGCAAAGGAGGGTCCAAGACCTCTAGGTCCCGGACCCCAGTCTCTGCTTCCAGGCAGCCTGGCTGGGGCTGGGGCTGGGGCTGAACTGCTCACAGCAGACTGCAGCAGGTTTCAGCCTGGAGCCTGGTCCAGGAGGTTAGGATCTGTGAACTTGGGGTTCCAGGCCAACCAGCACTTTTCTTCAGCTGCGGCAAAGGCACACTGCAGTGCCAGGCAGCTGTGGGCCACGTCCAGGTGATCAGCAAGCCTTCCTCTCTTGCCAGTCTTAAGGTCCAGATTGACCCACTCAAAAACAGGCACATGGGGACTAGCAAACCATCAGCCTTCAAGGGTCAGACACTGAATTTCAACCAGGGCTCATTAACAACTCCCTTTTCAAATTCCAAATGTGGGCTTTCATCCAGAAATTGCTTCTCTTTCATGTGGTCTCTTTCTTTCCAGAGGCTCCAGTAGACACAAACCATAAAAATCACCAGTTATAGAGATCTGTTGCAGTTCCCGTACCCAAGAAATGCAAATGCCAGCCCGCCCACTGGTGACAAAAGCAAGGAAGTTGTGTATCACTGATGTCTTTTAAAAAGTTTTTTGCAACTTTTCTTTTTTTTTTTTTTTTTGGATTAGGATGATCCTTCTAGCAATAATAAAATTAGGAGCATATAATATTTTAAATCCATTGTATATATCCAGATGCGACAATCATCAAGTACAAAGCCACTATTTTGCTTTGTTTATTTTTATGTGGTGCGAGGATCAAACCCAGTGGCCCATAGTTGCTAGGCAAGCGCTCTATCATCTACAACTCCAGCCCATAAAGTCAATTTTTCAAATGCAAATTTTCTCATTGCAAATTTACTCAGACCCCTAGCAGTAAATCCTGCATTTATAGGGTAAATGCTGTAGTGTTACAGGTTACACGTCTGCCATTTTAACTCTTTTCTGCAGTATATCCACACCACAAAGTATGATTTTTAACCAATAAAAACAAGTTAAGAGTCAGGCGTGGTGGGGCCTGCCTGTAATCTCAGCAACTTGGGAGACTGAGGCAGGAGGACCTAGAGTTCAAAGCCAGCCTCAGCAAAACAAGGCACTAAGCAACTCAGTGAGACCTTGTCTCTAAATAAAATAAGAAATAGAGCTAGGGATGTGGCCCTGAGTTCAAACCCTGGTGCCAAAACAAAAACAAGTTAGAGTGTTTTATATTTGCAAATCCAAAGATCTGTTGTTGAGTACCCACTTATATTTTATTCCATTTAGAAACATTTACGAATAATGAAGACGCACTGCAGAAGGTACCCCTAATTTCGAGGGGTCCTTTAACCGCTGTTTCCATACTCCCTTCTCCTGGACAACAGGGAGCTTTGATTTTTATTTTTGCTTTATTTTGAGACGAGTCCACTGTCTTTGCCGGGACTGGCCTTGGAGTTTCCACCTCCTGTGTAGCAATTATGGTGTGTTAATTCAATCTCTCCGCACAGTATCAGTAATAACGATACTATCGGTGAATCCTCAAGAGCTCTGACTATGTGCCAGCTTGGCAAAGATGATGCATTTCATCTTCACAATGACACTAGGAGCCGAGAATTATTATTCCCACTTTGTAGATGAGGAAATGAGCACTTCTGGATGGGGTTGCTTGCCAAGGTTATGCAGCCAGGAGGTGGGAGATCTGGAACATCCACTCCAAATACACACACCTGCACAGCGCCTCCCTGTACACAGCCTCCTGGGGCCTTGGTGTTGTCCTGCAAGGCTGAAACCCCAGACGCCCTTGTCCACTGCTCCCTCCCTTCCTCCCTCCCTGCCAAAAAGCAATAGATGTATCATGTAACTCGGGGATTAAAGTACCCTGGGTTCTAAAGCCAGTGCCTTCCTTCCAGATGTGTGTCCTTGGCCTTCCTTCCAGATGTGTGGACAGGTTACTTACCCTCTCTTTGCCTCAATTTCCAGGACTGAAAAATGGAGGTAATTATGTTTCCCATCTCCTGGGATTCTATCTAGAAGTTAAAATGCATATTGAAAATACTTGTGAAGAGATTATATGAGGACAGCATTTCAAACAGTGCCAAGTACAAGGCACAGACTTATATCATTTGTTTGTTTGGTACTGGGGATTGAACCCAAGGGTGCTTTACTGAGCAAGCATCCCCAGCTGTTCTTGTTTTTTATGTTGAGACAGGGTCTTGCTAAGTTTCTTGCAATCCTCCTGCCTCAGCCTCCCAGGTCTCTGGAATAACAGGCACATGCACCATGCCTAGTGGTTGTTATTAAAATAAAAAGAACCTGAGCTGAGGCCTGGGGATCTTGGTCTCCCACAGGCCTTTTCAGCTCCCAAGCCTCCCATTTTGTTATTCTCCTCCCTCCTCTGGCCCTGCTGCTCTTGTTGCTCCCATGGAAAATCAGAAGGTGCACCCCAGACACCTCAGATTGTGGTGAACACAGCTGAAAAGAGACAAGTTGACGGGCCGAGGAAGAACATGGGCTAATGTTCAGACCTGGAGTCTGAAAGCCAGAGGCCTCTGAATTTCATTCATGTCTTTCTCAGACGATTTTCATCTGCATGACCCATTTGCCTGATGCCCATGGACTGGAAGTTACAGAAAGTTCCACAAACAGAGTCCAAGTCAGATACCATCATGAAAGTGACTGGGGCCAACACACCAGAAAAACCTTCAGGAAAACAAAGAATTTACTGATGGGCAGCAAGTGTAGTGTGGTCAGAGCCAACTGCGTGGGGGTCCCTGAACTTGGAAGAGCAGCATAAAACATGGACTTTGCATCCAGATAAGACTAGCCTTTGATTCCAGCCCAGCCAATGACTAGCTGTGTGGCATTTTTTACTTAACTTTAGCTGTGTGCGAATTTACTTAACCTCTCTGATCATTCATTTCCTCCTCTGCAAAATGGGCTGTGAAAATCCCCACCTTTTTGACAGCGGGGAGGATGAAATGTTTTCTAATAAGTGCCTGGCACGCCATGCCAAACAAGGAGGAGCGATCTCTTTTCTCCATCTCTCTGTGATAGACTGATCATAAAAGCAAAGATGTTCTTAATCTTACTTTAAATTAAAAAAATACATATACGAATGTTGCAGCCTGGGGGCTGGGGTTGTGCCTCTGTGGTACAGCGCTTGCCTGACACGTGTGAAGCACTGTGTTTAATTCTCAGCACCGCATGCAAATAAATAAAATAAAAGGTCCATCAATAACTAAGTATAAAAAGAAAAAAAAAAGAGCATTTAAAAAAAAAAAAAAAAGAAGAAGAATGTTGCAGCAGGGTACGGTGGTGCACATCAATAATCCCAGCAATTCAGGAGGTTGAGGCAAGAGGATCACAAATTCAAAGCCAGCCTCAGCAACTTAGCAAGGCCCTAAGCAACTGAGTGAGACCCCATCTCTAAATAAAATACAAAAAAGGGCTGGGAGGCTGAGGTTGCAGCTCGGTGGTAGAGGCTTGCCTAGCAGGTATGAGGCACTGGGTTCGATCCTCAGCATCACACACAAATAAATTGAAGGTACTGTATCCATCTACAATTTAAAATAATAAAAGGGGGGGTGGGGCTGGGGATGTGGCTCAGTGGCTAAGTGCCCCTGGGTTCAATTCCTGGTACCAAAAAACAAAAAACAAAGCAAAACAAAAAGAATGTTGCAGCCAGGCTTTGTGGCACACAAAGCAACTTGGGAGGCTGAGGCAGGAGGATCGTGAGTTCAAAGCCCACCTCAGCAAAAGCAAGGCGCTAAGCAACTCAATGAGACTGTCTCTAAATAAAATACAAAATAGGGCTGGAGTTGTGGCTCAGTGGTCGAGTGCCCCTGAGTTCAATCCCCAGTGTCACCCCATCAAAAAAGCAGGGTGGGGTGCTGGGGATGTGACTCAGTGGCTAAGTACCCCTGGGTTCAATCCCCAGGGGGGGAAACAAAAGGTCGCATCTTACACTCCAAGGGGGTTTGCACATCCTCGTGTCCATAGTTACAGGGACCCTTATGGAGTGGCCGCCCCAGCCGGCTCTCATGCTCTCACGGGAATGTCCTCGACTTTTGGCTCAGCCTCCCCCTCGCCCCATCTGTGGAGGAGACGGAGGCTCTGGAGGTGGCTCTGCCCTGCCTGCCTCTGGCGCCCACTCTCTGCTACTGTGGTGACCCTCGGCACAGGTCCCTCAGGCCTCCGTCCGAGGACTCTAATGTGCCTCCTTGGCTTTCTCCCTACCAAGCTGAGATCCCGTGGGTGGGGACTGGCTCCATCTCATCCCCACCGCATTCCCAGGACCGAGGGCAGTGCCAGGCACTCGGTCAAGGGTCTGGTAAATGACGCTGTCTTCTCATGCAGCGTGAGGTCAGGGCCCCACCTCCCTACTGTGAAAAGGCGGCTGGAGGTCGCCGAGGGTTCCAGCCTGGACGGCACAAGTTCAAGCTTGCTGACAGGACATTTTGCTGAGACCAGTTCTACAGCAACCACGCCTTTGGACACACTGGTCCAACGCTGCCTGTACTGTTTGCAGGGCCTGCAGCGCCTCGGAAGTTACCCTAGGAGATCACAGCTGTGAGTGCCCATGGCAACCATCCAGGTGGGCCAGAGGCCAATCTGACCTAGAGAGTGGCCAAGGCCAGACAGAACACGCCTGGGGAATACCCTCTGGGCTGTCACCTGCCAGAGCAGGACATTGGAAAGGCCTCTCTAGAACCCCTGCTTTATAGTGAGGAGCTTCTGAGGAGGTGTTAAATAGGAACGCTATTTCATGAATTCAAGTCTGATTAATTTCAAGCCTGCCATCGCCCAGATGGGTCAATGACTAAGAAAGGAACTGTGGCTTCAGGTCCTAAGTGAATTGGTTGATGCAGAAGTGACTAATTCAGAAGCCACCACCCATCCCAACCAACCACAAGGGCTCTGCGCTGCCCACACAAAACAGAATCAATCAGCAGGACACTTATAAGTCTATTGTTCAACCTTGTGTCCTGTACCAGGGATCCGGCATGTCAGACTGACCTGGGCAGGAGCGGGGCTACATCCAGGCAATTGCCCCATTAAAAACCTTCTGGATAACCCACAGGCTCAGGCCTTGTTCCTCAAGAGCTAGTGTGGGCTGGGACAAGAACACAACTAGAATTCTACCTTAATCGGTGACCAGGCCCCTCCGTGGCTGCTATGGGGTCTGTAAGAAAGCAGTTCTAGAGAGAAGACGGTGCTCTAAAGTGCTCTTTGTGGAAAACCCCTTTGATTAAGCAACATCCTCCCTCTGCTCCCTAATTCAGGCCCAGATGCCCTTTACCTGTTACCTGCAAGACAGTAGAGAGACGGCAGGTGGTAAAGGTAAGCAAGGAGAGATGGAGTGAAGTCAACCAGGAAAAAGGAAGAGGCTTTTCCTGCCCAGCCCTTCTAGCCTCTTCTATGCTACTCCCCACCGCCAGGTTCCACCCTCAGCCCACGCAGGTACATGCCCACGAGGAGTCAACAGGTGGGTCTGAACTTCCTGGCCACAGTGCTGACTTGAGTTTGAATACCTCTCCAGGCTGAACAAGGAGAAGCAAATCCAGGGGATTTTTTCAGCAAAGGAAAGTCCTTTCTATCAGTAACTAGAGTCACACCATGCGACATGAAAATACACCAACTCAAAGAAGAGCAGAGGTGAGACCTGGAGACATCCCCGATGACCCTGTTTTGAGGCCTGGCATCAGCCTGGAGCCCGACCCTGTCCTGGCCTTCTCAGCATGTGAGCCAACAAATCCCTCTCTGCCCCAAGCCAACTGGAAAGCGTCCCAGTCAAGGTCTTTCCCATCCGCCTTCTCTTCTGGGACTTCTTCAAGGACAAAGAGATTTTCTTCTCTGGGGTTATAAAAGTAATTATCTGGTGACAGACTGTGCCTGGGGACAGAGCCACCATAGAGATAGAGTCCAGCCGGCCTTTCCTAGGATACACACTCATGACATGAACACACTTTCAACTGACAACAGCACGTAATTATAGACTCATTTACTATTTGTAGTAGATACTGTTTTGCCTTCTCAGAGCCTCGCTTCAGTAATGGACTCTGGTTTTCTCTCTGACCCAGGCAGCAGGGATACAGGAAGGCCAATGACCCAGATTGGGCCAAACACCACTGACCCTGGTGATCAATCCAAGAAGCACTTTCTTTGGGATCTGCCAAACTAAAACTGGTGGGGTTATGTGAGAGAGAAACTTGCTGCACTGTTATGTGAGAGAGAAACTTCTGTCTTGACTAAGAAACTACATTTTGGTGGTTTCTTTGTTATGGTAGCCCAACCTGTCCCTTTACTAATGTGCAAATGAAAAAGAGATAGAGAGGGAAAGAGAAACAAAGGAAAAAAGGAAGGAAAAAAAGGAAAGAAATGAAGGAAGGAAATGGAAGGAAGGAAGGAAGAAGGAGGAAGAGAGGGAGGGAGGGAGGGAGGGAGGGAGGGAGGAAAGCCAGCCCGCCCCAGTGGTTCACATCTTTGGAGAGAGTTGTCCCTGCAATCAAAAACTTGTAGAGTGCTAGGTGCCCGGAACGTCCTTACCTGTGGCCCCTCTGACCACACCCCTCGGGCTTTCTGAGGGGCTACAGTCAGTCCCACCCTGCAGTGTAGGATCCAGGGCACAGGAAGGTTAAATAACTTGCCCAAGGTTCACATTATATTGCTGCTCATGCTTATCTTTCCATGATTTGTTTTGTGAGCCAATAAAACCTCCTTTTCTGCCCAAACTGGTTTTTAGGTTTTTGTTATTCTTTTTGGATATATATAACAGGAGAGTGTATCTTGACACGTTATGTACACACGGAGTATAACTGATTCTAATTAGAATCCCATTCTTGTGGTTGGAACACGATGTGGAGTTTCACTGGTCATGTGTTCATATATGAACATAGGAAAGTGATGTCCGATTCATTCCACTGTCTTTCTTATTCCCATCCCTGACCCTTCCCTTCATTCCCCTTTGTCTAATCCAATGAACTTCTGTTCTTCCCCTCCTCACTTATTGCATGTCAGCATCCACTTATCAGAGAAAACATTCGGTCTTTGGTTTTTTGGGACTGGCTTATTTCACTTAGCATGATAGCCTTTGGTTCCATCCATTTACTGGAAAATGCTGTAATTTCATTCTTCTTTATGGCTGAGTAATATTCCATTGTGTACATATACCATATTTAATTAATCCAGTCATCTGTTGAAGGCCATACTGGTTTTCAAGCTGGATTCTGTCACTTGCAGCAAATCATTCTAACTGGATTTTTGTCTAATCTAGTTTGCACATTCCTTTACAGAGTCTAACACTATGGTACAAAATCTTAAGATATCACTAACTTAGCTGCTCCTATTTATAATCATCAGACCACAACTACAGCTACAAGACAACAGAGCACACTGCAAGGAGACATCTTCTCAGAGGGGACACAAGCCTTTCTGCCTGTGGCAGACACTATCAGATGATCCCATCCCAACCCCCCTTTCCTTGACTGCCCGGAAAAGCAAAATATTCACTTTTTATCTTTCTGTACAGCAAGTGCTGGCCAGACACACAATTTTGGGCAATGAAAAATATTGCAACATGGAGGGATGCACAGGACTTGCTGGGAATATTGACTCTAGCACCAGAACACCTGGATTTACTGCCATATCAGCTGTGTTAATTTGGCCATTTACCTAACTTCTGTTCCTTGGGGATAATAACTGGACCTATATCATGATCAACTGTGAGGATTAAAGCAATTTAAACAATGTAAAGAATTCAGAAGAGTATCTGGTACATAGTCAACATTCTATAAATATTGAAGATTGGTATTTTTTATTTATAACTCTTCAGTACCAGTAAGGAACCATCTCTAAGATGTACTAAGAAGCCAGAAGCAGAACAGCATACATGGTGTGTTCCTTGTATGAATAAGCAGAGGTTGGAGCACACACCTGTATCTGCTTGTGCATGCACAGCCTGTCTCTTGTAACAGAGAACCAAAGCAGTTCAGAGGTTGCATCTGAGAAATAGAATATGGGACTGGAATTCTGGATTGAGAAGATCTACTCCTATCTCCTTTCTCTAGTAACTGGATTAGATTTTTGAAATTGTGTGCTTGAATTACTTAAGGATTTTAAAAAGTACATTTGTTTTAAAAGCGCCCCCCCACAAAGGCCTGTACATTTCAGTTGTTTACCAACAAAATGGGTATCCATTTGCAAAAAATGGCAAGCTTCCTTTTGCAGATGTTCAAACACAGCTGGATGGGACTCTGTTAGACATGCCCTGGAAGATTTCTGTAGTCTAAACTCCACCAATTCTGAGATTCACATTTATGGTGGCACAGAAGGAAGAAGGACCAGGGGAAGATGCCTGAATAAGACCAAGAAAAATTGCAACTATCATGGACTGCTGGTATCAGAGGGACACACATAGGAGACGAGCTCCAAGGGCAAGTTTGTCTCATCTCTCCACAGCAGAGCCGAAGTGCAGGATATGGAGCCACACAGACATGGTGGGACTCCTGTGTCAGCCATTTCTTCCCTATGTGGATTAGACCAAACTGTCTAACATCTTTGAGTTGTTTTCGTATCTGTAAAGTGGGAACAACATCCACCTTACAGAGTTGATGAGAAATAAGCAAGGCATGGCGTGCACCTATAGTCCTGGCTACTCAGGAGGCTGAGGCAGGAGGATCTCTTGGGCCCAGGAGTTTGTGAAATAATCAAGCCAGTGAACAGAAAGATTGTAATATGACACCAGGACACAGTGAAGAGCCTGGAGAACAGGAGCAGCCATGGCTCGGGGTGGAGAGTGGTTACTTCAAATGACTTGTCCACGTGTCAGTCTTTTAATGCACAAACATACGAAAATGACAAACCACAAGAAGTTTTAATTGAATTAGTGGAGATGATTACATATGGCTCTTTCTGCAAACCCCACAACTGGATGCTAAGTCAAGATGGCGCCTGCTGGGTTCTAACTTCCAGGCTGAACAGTCTGTCCTATTCAGCTTCAGCAGGCCAGAGCACTGAGCAGGCCAACCTTCTCAGCTCCTCACTTCTAACCAAAAGGTCAGAGCACAACCAGGAAAGGCTGTGCCACTGGCAGAGGAGATGGTAAGAACACACTGGTCCTGTCGCTCTTTGGGCTCTGTGCCCACAAGACAATTTTAAGAGCTGCTCATGCACATAAATGATTGGGTTCAAGTCTGACCTGTGGGTTTTTAGGCAAATACAGGGTGGGTTGAATGGTTCTAGGTCAGAGAGCAAGTATTCACAAATGCTTTGTTTTCAATGAAATCAGACAAATACTTTGAGACAAGGAGTGACTACCTGACTAATCCATCCACATGGCAGACTCAAATCTGGAACTTTGCAAATGCACTCTGGGGTGCTAAGGTCCTCTCTAACAGGGAAAGTCAAAGGCCCTGGAACAGAATGCTAGCAAGTCTTTTATTAACCACCTCTGGACAGCTAAGGTGATCCTGGGGAAGAGAAACACCTTCCTGTAATAGGCAAGGGGAACCAGGGCTCTGAAGTCACACCTTTCCCCAGATTATGAGTAACTGTGGCCACTGGTCAAACAGGTCAGCAGCAGGAGAGCTGAGCGTTCTGTGTGAGTGGGGTACAATGGGGGTGTGGCCGTGAGCAGCATGCCTGCTCTGTTATCTCCACCTTGGGGGAGTGCTATGCTCTGCAGGTCCCTTTCAGCTGGGTCTAGCCATCTATAGGACCAAAGTGCTGGAGTGTTGAAAAGAGACTTAGAAAGAGACGGTTCTGTGTTCCACAGATAATGGGATGAAGTAACGGTTGAGAGATAAGGTGGAAGGACAGTATGTGGAGCTGACTCCTCCAGATGTTCTCCTATTAAATCTTAATAGCTTAGAGCCTTGAAGGATTGAAACACTACCAATTTAAAAAAAATAAAGAAGGGTGAGCGTGTCAAAGACACGAGAGCTCTTGTAGATGCTGACTGCGCACTTTGTCCCCAAGTTCATCTTAGAGCTCAAACAGATTCAAGACATGAAGCAGGGACACTAGACTTGTGTCAGAGGCAAAAACTTCTGGTAGTAGCTCTTGGTGACGTCGATCATCAGTTCTTGAGTACATTCTGGAAGCTCCCCTGAGAAGAGTCCTGAGGAAAGAGAGACCTGGTCAACCAAGGGGAGCCAGAAGGCCTACAGCTGTAATTTTTATTCAACCCCCTAGAGACCTTTCCTTTAGTTTTGTCTAACTACGAGGTTTTCCGAATCTTCAGTACTGACAGAGTATTCTACTGATCACATCTTCTAATGATATTTATTTGTGAATGTGTGGAAGCAAATATGTAGTTCTCCAAACAAAGCAACAGCCTAGGTAGACATGGTTAGGACATAAGTGCAAGATCCCAAGAGTTAAAGCAAATTGCTTTAACTGTCTGTTCCAGATCAGGACTTGCCCACTCCCAGGATTCTGGTGATGCCCACCGAGCTAGCCTTACTCTTATCCTTGAGGTAAGAAACTGTCCTGTTTGTACAATTAAATTAAACCCAAAGCCCAGCTATGGCACATAGGTAAATCAAGGAAGGGAGGACAACAGAAGAGTCCTCCACAGAAGGACAAGCAGTAATCACAGGCAGGACTCCACAGGCACTATGTACTCTCTGACAACTCTCCTGATGGGCACGTCCTTGAAAGGAGGATCAGTCCTTGTTTAAAAACATACAGGTATTACATCAAAATTCCAATGTTTAGCTCCTCATACAACATCAGATGATCTGGCCAGGCCTGTATGAAGCAGCTATGACAAGCTATGACATTCATCACGTGTTTTATCTGTCTGGCACCTATAGGCATCTGAGTTCTTGGCTTCTGATTCAGAACCTTTCTGGCTGTTTTCCCTTTCATTTTGTCCCATGACTCAGTTACATCATGTGTTGCTCTCCAAAAACATGCCAGTTTTCCTGCAACCCTGTGGCTCTGGACTGAAAGATGAAGACTGCCAATAGCATCAGATAGTGGATATTTATCTGTGAAACTATGTGAAAGAAAGAGAAGTATCCTGTCACAGTACAAAAAGCACCAACTCTATCTATACAAAGGTCTGAAGGAACAGTCAAGGCTTCCCCACCAACAGGCGTGGGCATGAGCCAATTCAGCCTCATCTTCCCCATTTATATAGAAATCTCTACGGTCCTATGCAGAAATCCTGCATTATAAGCTAGATGTGTTGGCACATGTCTGTAATTCTAGCTACTCTGGAGGCTGAGGCAGGAGGATTGCAAATTTGAAGCCAGCCTGAGCAATTTAGTGAGTCCCTGTCTCAAACCATAAAATAAAATAAAATGGGTTGGGATGTAGCTTAGTGGCAGAGCCTACCAAAATGAGTATTTATTACTTAAATTTGAAATACCAAGCAATGCTTCCCTGTCTTCTCTCAAGTTCAGAGACAACAGGAAGCTGGTGCTAAGGAACTTGAGTAAGTTTTAAAAGATTAAGATATTTCTCTGCCAATATCCTTTTCCACTCAGATCAGATGCATGTCAGGCAATCAGTGGGATTCCAATATGGAGAAAATTACTAAACAAAAGTCATTTTTTTTTTCTTCTCAGCCAAAGCAGAGAAGCATGACACAGAATGGCCAAGTGCCCTCTGCACAGAACCTGAGTGCTGATGTGCATCTGTGAAATCCATAACCGATGAGCTGAGTGATGAGGTTTATTTTAATTGGAAAAGCAATTAAAACCACCAGGGGTAGATATCAAACACTATCAGATCCCTCTCCTACATCATCTTCCATCTGTGAGCCTGTGATGTGCCCTGATAATGCTGCATGACTTCGACTGCACAAATCAATATGGAAAACAGGGGCTGGCTGTCTTGGGTGGCAGGGGAATGTGAGGCTTTCTCTTCCTTCTGCTTTCTGCTGTCTTCTGAGTTTTCTGGGATGAGCAGGTAATGATTTAGTTTCCTCACATGTCTGTAATTTGGAACTCTGAATTCATGAGGGGCTCAAGAGGTCACGCATGTGCTCCTCTCTATGGTCTTACACTGCTTTATGCCAACTCCTCAGTTTTCAGATTTCTGTGCCACGCGGGAAGTATACATTCAAATTCCCAGCCAATGTGAGAGTATGCCCGTTGTAAAAATTCTCTAAAAAGAGACTTCTTTTTCCAGCCAGAGTCCAGCCACAAGAGAAATGCTTCTTTGTATTTTCCATGTTCTGGTGGCGGGTTTGTTCTACGTCACCCTTTGCCTGAAGGAAAACCCTTTCGGGGTTACTGGAGGGCCTCCCTGCATCACGGATCCAAGGTTGTACCTCCTGTCCCCACACTGCGTCTCATGTCCTAGACTTCTCTGTTGGGAAGACAGCACTGACCTCTGAGATCTTACAGCTTGGATTCAGTTTTCTCTTTGTTTTTCACCCTTGACAATCTCCTCCTTTTCTTGTGAACTCAATTATGCATTTAAAAAAGAAGTTTGTCATATTTGAGATAGCTTTTTGAGGTACTAGAGAATTTTTAAGTTTGCTAGATCAACATATTATCAAAGATGGCAAATGCATGCATTACTTCTATGATGGAAAATAAAACTAAGCTTTAAGGAAGTTAAAATAAAAATGATTAACAAAGCTTACCTGGGCAGCCTGAGAAGACGGTGAACGGTGGGACCACGGTTTCTGGAGGTAATACTGTGTTGTCAAGAATTTTGCAGCAGTCTTTCAACACACATCTGCGTCCCTGAAATTAAAATCTTTATTACTAGGAAATAAGGAGGAAATGGCAATAACGATTAGTCAGTCTGCTGTGTAGAAGGCTATTCTACATTTTCTCCATTCATGATATCGTGTAATAGCCAGGGACAGTGACAAGAGGCTTGATTACAATTATCTGCTTTAGGTGGGGCCTGAGCAGAAGAAAGGAGCCTGTGTGTGTGTGTTTGGGGGGAGGGCTGTAAGCCAGGAACAACAGCACATGTCATCGAGGCATTAGAGACTATGCAAACTTTGGTCTTCAAAGAGTTCTGTTTAATTTTCTCTCTCTCTCTTATTTGATTTGGTGGGCCTCTGTTGTTTTGCTCCCTTTTCTCCTGATAGCAGAATCTGTATTTTCTTTGGGAACCACCCTATTCCCATCTCAGTCCATGCACTTCAGCCCACATGCCAAACTCCAAGCTCCAAGACAATGACTGGTTGGGGAACTGGCCTATCAGTCAGCTTAGTCAAGTGAACTTCAACCTCAGGGCTTCTGCTGAGATTAATGGGAAAAGAAGTGCTTTCTACTGGGGCTTCCAGTGGACAGATGGAAGCCAAGAACAGCCATCTTATTTTCATGAATGAAGAACCGGCTTGAGAATAAACTTCCTGGAAGAAAGAAAAAAGGGATGAAGACTAATTCTCCTGACAGCAATAACTGAACCCCTGGAACCATCCGGGCACAAAATTAGGATCTACTTCTGTATTCTTCATTTATATTAGCTAATACACTTGGTTTTATAGCTACCAATTTTAGGCTTGTTTGTTTACTCTTCTGTTAATTCCTCCTGGAAAAGTCTTGACAAACTCATGAAGTCATTCATTCGTTTATTCTCATGGGCAAGTGAGAGTTGAGTGTTTGGGCTGAACCTTAAGCTTAATTTTATCCATTGTTGACAGTTTTCAATTCTGCCATGATCCATAGCATTTTGGAGGCAAGAAATAAGGCCTAGGAGACTCAGGTGTGATGGGATGAGAGGCTTGTGTACACAGTTCAAAGCTGTACCTCAGATTGCTTACTGAGTAAATGAAAGTTGTGTTCTCCTTAAGCTGTGTTGACACCACCAGGGCACATACATTCATTCATGTTCTCATTAGAAAACCTGACAAAGTGGAATGCCTGAGAGTGTGGAAATCTTAATACCAAGATAATACTAACCTCTCCAGACTCCAAATTTTATTAAAGATTATGAAAGACACTTAGATTTGGTTGTGTCCAAATTTTCCCCCATTATTAAATATTCAAATCATATGTATTTCCAGGAAAAGGTACATTGCCAAAAGAATTTTTTTAAAAGCTTCAAGGTCTGAATTCCTTATGTGACTGATTAAGCAGTCTCCAGGTGGAGGAACAGTGGCACTGCCAATACTTGGCAACATCTTCAACTCAGAAGCAAGTTATAAGTATAGTTCTTCACTCCTCCTTACAAAGTTCTCTCCTGTGACTTATCTGCTAGTGCCAATTTCAGAGATACAACTGGCTCTCCCCGGATGACCCCCAAATTAACATTAACTCTAAGATTTTTGTCATGCCTAAGGTCCTAATAATTCAGACTAAGCACATGGGGTGCTAAGTAAAAAGAAACAGATGCACTGCATAAGACATGGTAGGTCCCATGTTGGGATCCATGACAAAAGGACCCTGAGGGGGGAAGGATCTTTTCACTGTGCAGCACCAGCCTCAGGCAGCCTGAGGTACCTGCTGTGTTTGTAGTTGGCCATTCTGCCCACATATGAGGAATAATGGCTAACTGGGTTTCCCCGAAGCATTCTGCGGAGCCTGATAATTAGCAGCCACATGAAAAATACAGGTACTTCCTTAGGCATGAATGGACTGGTAAGAACTGAGGAGGTAAAAGGCTGAAAATCTGAAACCACTTTATTTTTTTGCAGACCTGGGGATTGAACCCAGGGTCTCATGCAAACTAGCTGAGCCACATCTCCAGTCCCTTCTTTCTTTGTAAAATTTTAAGAAGGGACTCTCTACGTTGTCCAGACTGGCCATGAATTTGCAATTCTCCCACCTCAGCTCCCTGAATAGCTGGGCTTACAGGTGTGTAACACCACGCCCAGCAGAAACCACTTCTTTATTCTTCACTGGAGAATTTCCAAGGAAGAATCAAGAACTGTAGCCATGTTGCTAGTAGGACAGCTACCTACACATCCTTACGGAAGTTAGCATTTCTGAGTCTTGGTTTTCCTCATCCATGAAGCAGAATGTAAAACCAAACCTACAGGGATGTTGTCAATATAAGAGACAGTAAACATAAAGCTCACAGAACAATCAATGACAGTGCCTATTAATGTTGCCGTTAGGCTTTTCCTGCAGACTCGTGGGCAATTCTGATTAATACCTATAGTTTCACATATCCAACCAGGAGTCCGACATCACACAGAACACTACAGGAAAAAGCTGTGTGTCATGGGGACAGTTAGACTCTAAAAGAGCTCCCACTGCTCTGAGATTCTAGAATTCTAACAATCTTTCTCCTGAGATCATCTGACAACCTGTCGATGCTCGGCAAGTCTGCCAATATTAATGAGGACTAGGTCATAAACGATATGCTGTGAAGTGGTACAGAAAGCAGAGCACCTGACAACAGGCCTAGGACTCCCTAAGCATTAGAATCAGAATTTGGATTTAACCTTTCAGACGCTTTGCTCTGGGAATAAAGGATGGTCTACTGTGCCAATTTCTACCTGCCTTTCAGATCCCCTTGTCCCCATTAGACTGTAAGCTCCTTGAAGTAACACAGCCAGCAGGTTACATGGCAGCAGAGCTCATCACACTGCTGGCTCTAAATCCTAGCTCTACCACTTACTAGCTCTAAGTCCTCAGTCTTCTCATCCACAAATAGGGGCAACAGCAGTTCCTACAACATCCTTGGATGATTGTGAGAATTAAATGAAGTAACAGAAGGAAAGGAGTTTAACACCTTATGTCAGAGGTTTTACAAAGGTTAGCCATTGCTGTTAATGCCTGGAAAAACTCCAAATTCAGTAGGGAAGACCCAACCTCGGGAAGACTGGAAACTACTAGTACGCTGTTTGGTCATAGAAGCAGACTCCCACTGACATAAAGGATGGAGGCAGAAGGGACAAGGCTGCTTAGTTGGCTGAGTCACCATACTCACAATCACACAGTTCTTGCCAACGTGAACGTAAGAACCAATCTGAGCTGCGTTGACCACACAATCTTCCTCAATAAAGACATGGTCCCCAATGTGTAAAGGAAAGAATGCAACACTAGAGAAGGAAAAGAAGATGAACAAAGAAAGGTCAAGGCAATGTACTTTGGATCAAGGTTTATAGAATTATAAGATCATGATCTCAACAACTTCATCTTGTCTTAATGAGACAGTTCCTAGCATCCCCAGGCCACAGAAACTCTATCATGTTGAAGATGATGAATGCAGATAAGGCTAGCAGCTCAAAATCAGAGATACTGGGCCAAAGACAGATGCAAGGAAACAGGAAGGCCAAAGGAGCAAGATCTTCAAAATTAAAAGGTCAGACACTGTGGAAGAAAGGGACCAAGGGGTGGGAGGTATGAAGGGAGGGGGAAGTGCTGGGGAGTGACACTGGCCAAATTACATTGTTATACTGTGTGCATGTACAAATACACAACAACAAATTCCATTGTTCTACGTAAATATAATGCACCAATAAAAAATGTGGGAAAAAAATAAAAGAGCAGGCTCCAAATAAAAACGAATCAATGTTTGCTCATGTCTGCTTCCTTGGATAATGGCCACAGATCACATTTTTAGTAATCTGCCCTGTGTTTCAGGGTAATGACATCAGGTTCATGTGCTATAACTTTTAGTCCCCAACATTCTTAAAAGGTATTCATTCACCATATTTATTCAGTGTGCATTATGTGCCAGATAGTGATAGATATAATGATAAGCAAGAGACACAATCCTGTCCATGAAGTGTTTACAAGCAAGAAAAGAAGTAAGATTTAAGTAAATAACTATTCAAATACTTAGTTACAACTGTGATAAGTGCTATGGAAACACAATACCAAGTTCTGAGACTACATATAACAAGGTAAAATATATAACTTTACCCAACCCGTGGTTTGGGGAAAGATGAACTGAAAGTGACTTTCACACCAAGACTTCTTCCTTCAGGAAGAATGCTAGACTTCCGGCATCATTCCCATTTGCCAGAATTCCTCAGGTGTCACTACCATGATCTGTGATCATATTTATGAGATCATATTTTAAATACTTGGCCCGGAACTGACATAAAGTAGCTACTTGCTTACTAGCCTTTTCCAGCCCTCTGCCATTTTTCAGAAATATTTTGTCAGAGATAGTATCTATCCTCCATGACTCGTGATTCATTTAAACCTTTGTTAATTCATTACTATCATCAGTCTTCACACCAGTGCAACAAGGAATTCCTTGATCTCATCAAACGCTAGCAGAGGAACAGTCACTGTGAGTCCACAAGAGGGTACCACAGAGCTTTCTGGTCCTCTCACCCTGCCCCACTATAGTTCATTCTGAGCTAATGGGTGAATATTTTCATGTGAATGATTTATAATGACTCCTTGATCCAATTCCTGTGTGGAGCCCAGAGTTCAATGTCATCACAGGAAATGAGCATTGACTCCTGCATGATATACTCCTAGGTATTACTGTTTGAGTTAGTTGCTCCTTTCTCTTTTCCTCCTTAACTATGTTCAGAGGTACCACCTGTGACATAGTATCACAGCTATCACATTATAATATTACATTACAATATCATATTATATAGTAGTTGTTTATATAACTGTTTCTACCACTAGATTTTGAGAACTTTGAGGCAGGAACCCTATTTGATCTACTTTTTATACAACCAGCTTTATAACCCAATGACAGGTATAGGGATGGTGCTCAATAAAGGCAGGATGGCTTATGGGATGAAACATAATTGTGGTGCCACAATTAGCCAAGGAGCAATGTAAAGAAAATACCACAACAGTAGGCACCTGGTTGGTTTTCCTGCTCTATGTCCTTTCTTGGACTGTCCTTAATCCTACTGAGGAAAAAAAAAAATCCTATTGAGGGATCAGGTCAATCCTAACTTGGCCCTACCCTCTGGGTTACAGCTATTTGGACCAGGGGTAGGAACTTCACTCAAACTGAGTTAACCACAATCTTTCTCCCAAGAATTTAGAATAAGACATAAGATCTCTGGTTGACATATATTGGGAGCTGACATGGAGAAGTGATCTAAGAAAGGGGCTGAGGCAATAAGGTGGTCTCGAGGAGCAAAAGAGACAGATGCAGCCAATCAGACAGAGAAGAAAGGAGAGATGCAGAGAGAAGGACAGAAGAGAACAAACAGTATAATCTTGCTGACAGAGAAGGGGAGACAGGATAGGAACGTTGACTGCTGCAAGCTGTCCAGCTGCACGTTATAGTCCCTTGTGAGGTCTGGCCCTTTTTCTACTCTTAGCTAGAAAACTCTTAGGCTCTATCAAACATGCCTCTGGATGTTAAATTGAAACATCCTTTGCTCTTGCCAGCTTAAGGGGATTTTGTTCCTGGGAACAGTGACCATCAACCAGATTTAAACCACCACTGTGAGAGATGTGTTCATTACAGTAAACTCTTACTCGGTGCCCCAAAAACGACAGACCTGCTCACTACACCACAACTCAACACGAGAACAAAACCACCACCAGCAGCATCTTGCCCAAGATGGAACCAAGGTAATTCAATTACATACCCTTTGCTGAATTTCTTGAATGGTGGCCTTATGACACTACGACTTTTCACAACACAATGGCGTCCAACTCTTACGTTTGCCAGATCCCCTCGGATGATACAGTCATTCATTACGATGGTCTATAAAACAAAGCACATTTTTAAAAATCACCAACATAACCCTAAACAATTAAATGCGAAACATAACAACACACACACACACACACACACACACACACACACACACACAAAGACACTGAGAGTTATGTCATGGTCTGCTGCATCAAATGTTCTGTCACAAGCAGTAAGTAGGAGACCTGCGCTCAGGATACTGACTGCAGAGTGACACTGGGATGTCCACGACATCACCAACTTCATGCTCAAGCCCTCCGTGAAAAGGACTCAGTGAATGAGCATTTACTGAGAATGTCTACAGCAGAGCAGGTTTACCTGTCTTTCTGGATTCACGCAGGTCCACCCCCAAGCCTTAGCTGCTTGCTCAGTGATAGTCTTGATTACTCCCACGTTCTTTTTTTTTTAATCTCCTAACACCATCGAGTATCTCCAACTTCATGTTCCCAGAGGTGGACCCACTTAAGTTCTGGCCCAGCTCCCAATATCTGAACTCAGATCAAATGCTACAGGGTATGGAGTAAGATCCAGCTTCTCCCAAGATTGGGTGGAGAGGCTGACCAACACACCTAGAAATTAGTCTATGGGGATTAATGCTCCATATCGATAAAGAGTAGACATTCTCAAAATTCTCAAAGTGTCTGATGAATAAATGGATGGAGTAAAAAAGAGTACATGTGGCTGGATTTGCAGCTGTAAAAGCAAGCAAGGGACCAGACCAGACTGAATTCTATGTGCTGAACACAGAAGCTTAGGTGTTTGGGGCTGGGGATATAGCTTGACTTGCAAGCACAAGGCCCTGGGTTCAATCCCCAGCACCGCAAAAGAAAAATAAATAATAAAAAAAAAGCTTAGGTGTTTTATAAGAGACTGATGAAATCTCTAAGGAACTGATGAAATATTTTAAACAGAGAATAAGAGAACTAAATTTTCATTTTAGAAACATTACTCTGGGGCTGGGGAGGTAGCTCAGTGGTGGGAGTACTTGCCTAGCAGGCACAAGGTCCTAGGTAACAACCCAGCATTGACGAAAAAAAAAAAAATTAGTCTGAAGTCTACAGGTGAGACTGGAGGAAAAGTAACCCTTTAGATGACCCCTTAGATGACTATAGCAGATCAAGGTAAAAACAGATAATGGGCTTTATTCAAGGTAATAGCTATGCATTAAGGAAAGGAGACATAATCAGGAAGTAAATGGTCAAGCTTCCACTTGGACAGAGAAGAGGATAAAGACCACACTAAACAATTTCTTGTAGATATAATAAGCTATCTTGAGACACTGGAGAGACTAAACATGGGCCGAGGGTTAGATGATACAGGTTGAATATCCCTCATCTAAATGGGACCAGAAGGCTTGTGAGTGTTCTGGGTTTAGGAATATTTGCATAGACTTCACCAACAGAGCATTTCAAACCTGAAAATCTAAAGCCTGAAAAGCTCCGAAATCTATTCACAATCTCTTTTTCTAAAATATTTTTAGTTGTAGATAGACACGATACCTTTATTTTATCTATTTATTTTTATGTGGTGCTGAGGATCAAACCCAGAGCCTCACATGTGCTAGGCAAGCGCTCTACCACTGAGCTATACCCCGGCCCCCACAACCTCTTTTGAATGCTCAAGTTTCAGATTTGAGAGGATTTGGGGTTTGGGATTTTTAGATTAAGGATGTGCAAACTGTAATAGCAAAGTACTGAGGTTTTAATTTTTATATTATAATAGTAACACTCTACACATTTTAAAGTCTTTAAATATTAGTGGTATACATTAAAGCATTTACATATAAAATGCTAAAAAGTTTTTTATTTGTTTTAAAATACACCAGCCTCCTCTACCTGACCCTAGTCAAGCTAGGTCTGGGTTTGGTGAGTGAGTACAGAGATGAGACCAGAACATCAGAACATTGCTAACTGTAGGAGCTGGTGAACAAATACTTGAGAATTTAATATGCTCCCCTTACTTTTATACATGTCTTAAAGCTCCATAACAATACTGCTCAGCTATAAAGGAATAAACTAATAATCTATTAAAACATGCAACAAAATGGATAATCTCACAAACGCCATGCTGAATGAAAGAAGCCTGACATAAAATACTCTGTGATTCTCATTATATGAATTGTATATTAGATGGTTGGCTGGAGCGTGGCCGGTTAGCTCAGTTGGTTAGATGGTTGGCTGGAGCCAACAGCAGGAAAATTGACTGACAAGGGCACAAGGAATCTAGGGTTATAGAAGTATTTTATATCTTTTGATTGTGGTTGTGGTTGCATAGATGTACACATTAGTCAAAATTTGTCAAATCGTACACTTAAAATGGGTACATTTTATTATATGTAATTTATACTTCAATAAAGATGTGCACAACAAAATTTTACAAAAGGGAAAAAAAAGGAAGAGAAGTCATGTGACTTAGTCACTGTTTGGCTATTGAAAAAGCAAAGAAAAAGCAAATCTAGAAGAGAGTAAGAAATGACAAGGATTACAAATTAAATTCTGAGAAGTAGAGTTTGTGTATCTGTGGGAGGATCAATAGGCAGTGTAAATAAAGGTCTGGGGTCCAGGAGAGAAGTCAGCCTAGAAAGGCAGATGGGGAACACCTGACATACAGTTGGATTTAGATAAATCACTAGCTGAACACCAGACCCTGGGAGGATACTAAAAAAGAAATGGACTCATATCTAAGAGAATTTACCAATCTCACCTGTGCAGCTTCAGCCTATTAAATCTCTACTAGGAAAAAGACACTTTCAAAGCTGCTGCTGACTGTAAAGGAATACAGCTCTTCTTGTTTTCAAAAGCTATCTTCTTTGAGCTTAAAGATGTCTATTTCTAACCTGTACTTTATTCATCTGAGATCCTGGATTTCCTTCAACCACTGTTTTCCGTTTTATGTTTCCACCGATAGTCAAAGAAAATGGTTTTCTTTTCTTTTGGAAGAAAACAGAATTCCAAGAATTTTGGATATTTGTTTAAATATAATAAGCTTAATTTAGAAATAAAGAAAATTCATACAAGTTCCTTAGTCTAAACTATACTCGATTAAAGAAGCAAACACAAATAAGGTAAGTAAATTATATCACAAGTGGTAAACAATTTGGCAAGAGGGACTCAATCCCTGATCTCTCACAAGGAGTGGAATGAGGACTAGACATCAGGTTCAAAAGAGAAGCAAAGCTGGGCATGGTGGGCACATGCCTGTCATCACAGCAGCTCGAGAGGCTGAGACAAGAGGGTCGCAAGTTCGAAGCCAGGATCAGCAGCTTAGGGAGGCCCTGAGCAACTCAGTGGGACCCTGCCTCAAAACAAAAAATAAAAAGGGTTGGGGATGTGGCTCAATGGGTAAGTGCTGGCTCAATCCCCAGAATTAAAAACAAAAGAGAGAGAGGTAAGAGAATGTTCAAATGAAAGGAGGTGGGTATGAGGATCTAGAAAAAAGAAAATGATACCAAAACAAAGAGTTTACTGAACTAAACAGTAGAAAAGGCAGAGGTGGCAAGGTGAAGTGCACCTGCAAACCCATTTTATCTGGTCGATGCAATATTTTTTTAAAAAATCTTCAAAATTAGATGTTGTTATTTGAATAATGGGACATTTTTCCTTCAAAACACCCAGACTTCCGGTTTCTTTTGGGAAAAACAATCAGAAGCTCTGGAACAGCCATCAGCTTCGGCTTAGACTGGTCACATATTCTCCAACTCACCAGGCCCTCCCAGCTCTATTTTGTTTTGCTATTTGTTTGGTTTTGTGGTGCTGGGATCAAACCCAGGGCCTTGTACAAGCTGGGCAAGTGCTCTGGCACTGACACAGGCCAGTGTCACTTTCCACTTTCCACTGTCCACACTCCATCCTCTTTACTCAATGGGTCATTCGCTAACCCTGCAGGCTCTGTAACATCCCATATAAAGGAAAACAAAAATGACAAAGTTCTGAAAGGGAGAGAGGCTGGAAATAGGAATGGATCTTTCACAACAGCAAAAAACTAGTAACAAAGTAACTGTTCACCAACAGGAGTCTGAGTAAGCAGAATCTGCACAGTCCTAGTGAAAATGCACACACCAATGAATCTTAGAAAGGGAAGCTGAGAACTAACATACTTCATGTGGTTTAAATGTTTCCTATTACCATTATTATAACTGAGTATAAAAAAAGTAAGTCACACAAAACCTAACAAAGTTAGACAATATGCATTATTTAAGGATACATATGTGGTTAATCTCTTCAAATCTAATACTGATAAAATATAATTTAATGATTTATAAGTCAAAATTCAGGATAGTCGTTTCCTTCTGGAAGGAGGCAAAAGAAAGAGATAGGGAAGAACAAAATGTTAGCACTTATTATACTTTTTTTTTTTTTTTTTTTTTCTTTTTTGGTACCAGGGATTGACCCAGGGGCACTGTACTACTGAGCCATATCCCCAGCCCTTTTTAGCTTTTATTTTGAGACAGGGTCTCACTTAGTTACTTTGGTCCTCACTAAGTTGCTGAGGCTGGCCTTGAACTTCTGATCCTCCTGCCTCAGCTTCTAAAACTGCTGGGATTAAAGGCATGAGCCACCATAACTAAATCACTGGGATTAAAGGCATGTGCCACCACACATGGCAATTTTTATGTTTGTAACACGATGTCACATATACTGTTTTGTGTACAGCAAAAATTATGGTCAAATAAAATATCCTTTTAAAAAAAGGGTACCTCAATAGTCAAAATAATCATCAAAAAGAAAAAAGTTGGAGAATTCTTAATTCCTGATTAAAAATGTACTACAGAAAATTAGAAAATTAAAAACGAAAACTTATTACAAGGTTACAGTAACTAAATAATATTGCCTAAGGATAGACTATAGACCAATTACACAGAATTGAGAAATCCAGAAACGAACAACTGTGACTGTTTTTCTACGAGTACCACAACCGTGGGGTGCGGCCCCTGCCTGTAATCCCAGAGACTCAGGAGACTGAGGCAGAGGATTGCAGATTTGAGATCCCATCTCAAAATAAGGACAATAGGAAGGTTGGGGATGTAGCTCGGTGGTAGAGCACCCTAGTTCAATCCCCAGAACCACACACATACCCAAAAGAGAGCCAAGACCTTTCCATAAGAAAAGAACAGTCTCCTCAACCAATGGGGCTGAGACGACTAATTTCCATATCAGAAAGAATTAAGCTGGACCTCTCATCTTACGCTACACACAAAAATTAACTCAAAATGGACAACTAGATGTGATAAAACTGTAAATCTCTTAGAAGTAAAATTTCACGATCTAGACTTGGCAATGAATTCTTAAATATGACACCAAAAACACGAGCAACAAAAGAAGTAGATTAACTGCACTTCACCAAAATTCTAGGAGGATTGTGAGTTCAAAGCCAGCCTCAGCAATGGTGAGGGGCTAAGCAACTCAGTGAGACCCTGTCTCTAAATAAAATAAAAAATAGGGCTGGGGATGTGGCTCAGTGGTTGAGGGCCCCTGAGTTCAATATCTAGTACCAAGGGGCTGGGGATACAGCTCAGTTGATAGAGTGCTTGCCTAGCATGCACAAGGCCCTGGGTTCAATCCCCAGCACCATCAGAACAAAACAAAACAAAACAAAAAACAAACGAACAAACAAAACTGTTAGCTGAGCATGGTGGCTCACACCTATAATCCCAGCTCTTCGAAGGCTGAGGCAGGAGGACCACAAGTTCGAGGCCAGCCTCAGCAACTTAGCAAGGTCCTCAGCAACTTGGTGAGAACCTGTCTCAAAACAAAAAATAAAAAAAGAAAACACAAGGATGTGGTTCAGTGGGAAAGTGCCTTTGAGTTCTATCCCCAGTACTGCCCCACCAAAAGAGAAAAAAAATTTAAAAACTTTTGTGTATCAAAACCAACACCTGCTTGCCGCTGCTGCTGAGGTCTCCGGGCAGTGTTGCTTCCAACCACCCATAAGGAATATCTTTGCAAACCTCTTTAAGGGCCTTTTAGGCAAAAAAGAAATGCACATCCTCATGGCGCCTGGATGCTGCAGGGAAGACGAGAGCCCTACACAAGCTGAAGCTGGGTGAAATGGTGACCACCATTCCCACTGCAGGTTTCAATGTGGAGACCGCTGAGTATAGAACATCGGCTTCACTGTGTGGGATGTGGGTGGCCAGGACAAGATCCAGCTGCTAAGGCGCCTCGACTTCCAGAACACCCAAGGCTTGATCTTTGTGGTGGACAGCAATGGCAGAGAGCCTGTGAATGAGGCCCAGAGGAGATCATGAGGATGCTGGCTGAGGATGAGCTCCGGAACACTGTCCTCTGGGCATCTGCCAACAAGCAGGACTTCCCGAATGCCATGAATGTGGCCGAGATCATAGACAAGCTGGGGCTGCACTCACTACGTCACAGGAACTGGTACATTCAGGCCACCTGTGCCACCAGTGGGGACAGGCTCTGTGAAGGGCTGGACTGGCTGTCCAGTCAGCTCCAGAACAAGAAGTGAAGAACCCCCACCCCCTCACTTCCTCCTCTCTGCTCCTGCTTTCCTCTCTGTGGTCCTGAGTACCAGAAGCTGTCCCCATGGTTTGGTCAGCGTGCATGGCACCGTGCTGTACACGTGCAGACGCAGCCTGCAGCCAGGGTTTTACTGAATGTGAACAGTTTCTGTTTCCACTGAGGCAGTTTCTGGTACTCCTATGCAATACTACTCGGTTTTTCTATTGTAAAAAAGAGAATCAACTCACTGCCAGCACTGAGAAGGGATTTAGGCACATGGGTGGCTGGCCTCCAGAAGCTCCTGGGCTGCAGACTGGTGTTGGGATCCACTTGGTGGTTGGTTTTTAACCAGAACTCAGTGCATTTTTTAAAATAGTTAGAAATACAGGATAAGGAGAACACCTGAACACACGGAAGAGAGACTGCCTGTGTAGCCTGAATGCTAGTCCATGGGATCAGCTGTTGTGATGGTGACACAAACCGCCACCCACTGCATGGTCCCAATAGGAACCCCAGGAGTCACCTCTCTGGGGTCACTTGCATCCCAGAGCGTTGTGCTTGTACTTGTGATCACAGAGTCACCTGGGGGCGGGTTGGGGGAGCCACTGAGGGGACACAGGGCCCAGACGTGCACTCTTGGTCAGCCTGTGGCCAGAGCAGCAGCCTGCATTCCCAGCGCCCGCTCAGGGCACACTGGCAAGTCTGAGTCTCACCGGCTGAGTGCGTGCAAGCTGGGAAGGCTGGTCCACTAAAGACCCAGGCCCAGGGCACCCCGTCTCCAGGTGTCAAGTGGCTCCCTCCCTCAGCCTGCAAGGGTCCGATCTGCCATCGAAAAAGACAACCTCTACTTCTTTCTTTTGTATTTTGATAAACACTGAAGAAGCTGGTGCTGTTAAATTTATCTTGGGGAAACCTCAGAACCGGTTTATTGCGTGTCGTGGAACCTCTTAATGCTTTCAGTACACGATTAGTAATCGACTGTTTTGTATACTTCTTTTCAGTTTTTACTTTGGCAAGCACTATAATTACAGTTATTAGAATAAAGTCTCTTAACTATTTAAAGAAAGGATGTTGTCAAGGATACAAAAAGACAATTACAGAATGGGAAGAATATTTGTAAATCACATATCTGACAAGGATTTAATACCAAGAATATATAGAAAACTCCTACAACTCAACAACAAAAAGACAACACAATTTTTTAAATGAGAAAAGGACTGAACAGACATTTCCCTAAAGAAGATATACAAATGGCCAACAAGCATGTGAAAATACATTGAACATCAGTAATCATGAGGGAAATACGAATCCAAACCAAAATGAGAAACCACCTCCTACCCAGTGGAATGGCTATCATTTGAAAACCAGAAAATAACAAGGGCTGGTGAGGATGTGGAGAAATCAGAATACTGTACACTGCTGGTAGGAATGTAAAATGGTGCAGCCACTGTGAAAGCAGTTAAGAAGTTTTTCAAAAAGTTAAAGAAAGAATCACCACTTGACCAAGCAATTTCACTCCTAGAAACACTGAAGCTAGAGCTCAAACAGATACCTGTACACCACCATTCACTGCAGCATTATTCACAACAGCCAGAAGGTAGAAACAAGCTGGGCACAGTGGCACACGCCTGTAACCCCAGCAGCTGGGGAGGATGAGGCAGGAGGATCTCGAGTTCAAAGCCAGCCTCAGCAAAAGTGAGGCACTGAATAACTCAGTGAAACCCTGTCTCGAAATAAAATACAAAATAGGGCTGGGGATGTGGCTCAGTGGTAGAGTGCCCCTGAGTTCAATCTCCGGTACCACCCCCCCGCAAAAAAGGTAGAAACAACCCACGAATGAATGAATAAACAAAATGTGGTATATAAACTCAATGGGATATTATTCAGCTATGAAAAGGGATGTGATGTGATACAACATAGAAAAACCTTGAAAAGATTACACTAAGTGAAATAATCCAGTCAAAAAGTACAAAAAATAATATGAATTCTATTATATGAATTATCTAGAATAGGCAAATTCTTAGAAACAAAAAGTAGATTAAGGGGTGAGGGGGACAGTTCAGTAGTAGAGTTCATGCTTAGCACATGTGAGGCTGAATTCATTCTCCAGCATCAAAAAAAAAAAAAAAAAAAAAAACCAGAAGCAGAAGAAAATAAATTATATGGAGTATACTGAGGCTACCAAAGACTGGGGAGAGGGAAAAAAGGGAGTTATTCCTTAATGGGTGCAGAGATTCTATCTGGGGTGATAAAAAAAAAAGTTTTGGAAATAGATAAGGATGATGGGATTGCGTAACATTATGAATATAACTATATTAATTAATTATATACTTAAAATAATTAAAATGGGGCTAAGGGTGTAGCTCAGTGGTACAGTACTTGCTTAGCATACATGAGGCCCTGGGTTCGATTCCCAGCACAGCAAAATAAATATATAATAAAAATGGTTACAACGGCTATTTTGTTATATCTATTTCATCACAAGAAAAAAATACTTCCCTGAGTCACAGAAAATGCTTCAGAATTAGCTTAGAGATTTCCAAAGAAACCTTCACACATTGCTAATGAGTCAGAGGGAGTGAGCTGAATTTTTCTAATTCTGAGTAGGAACAGTACGTCTGAGCAGCAACGACTAAATGTTATGGTTTGAATGTGAGGTATCCCCCCAAAACTCTCACGTGAGACAATGCAAGAAGTTTCAGAGGAGAAATGACTGGGCTGTGACAGTCTTAATCCAATCAGTGATTTAATCCCCCAACAGGTGATAACCAAAGCAATAGGGTGTGACTGGAGGAGGTGGGAATTGAGGCATGGCTTTGGGTATGTTTGTATCTGTTGAGTGGAGACTCTTTCTGCTTTCTGATTGTGTGAGCTGCTTCCCTCTGCCACACTCTCCCGCCATGATGTTAATTAAGCCTCACCTGAGCCCTGAGGAATGGAGCTGGCCTTCTATGGACTAAGACCTCTGAAACCATGAGCCTTCAAATAAACTTTTCCTCTAAAATTGTTCTCGTCAGCTGATGACATGATTCTATATTTGGAGGATCAAAAAAACTCCATCAGAAAACTTCTAGACCTAATAAATGAATTCAGCAAAATAGCAGGATGTAAAATCAACATGCATAAATCTAAAGCATTTTTATTCATAAGCGATGAAACATCTGAAAGGGAAATGAGGAAAACAACTCCATTAGCAATAGCCTCAAAAAAAAAAAATAAATAAAATACTTGGGAATCAATCCAAAGAGGTGAAAGATCTCTACAATGAAAACTACAAAACATTAAAAAAAGAAATCAAAGAAGACCTTAGAAGATGGAAAGATCTCCCATGTTCTTGGATAGGCAGAATTAATATTACCAAAATGGCCATACGTCCAAAGGTGCTATACAGATTTAATGCAATTCCAATTAAAATCCCTATGACATTTCTCATAGAAACAGAAAAGTAATCATGAAATTCATCTGGAAGAACAAAAGACCCAGAATAGCCAAAGCAATACTGGGCAGGAAGAGGGATACAGGAAGTATCACTATACCATACCTTAAACTCTACTATAAAGCCATAGTAACAAAAATGGGATGGTATTGGCACCAAGACAGACAGGTAGACCAATGGTATAGGATGGAAGACACAGAGACATACCCACTTAAGAACAGTTATCTCATACTAGACAAAGGTGCCAAAAACTTACGATGGAGAAAAGATAGGCTCTTCAACAAATGGTGCTGACAAAACTGGAAAGCCATATGCAGTAAAATGAAATTAAACACCTCTCTCTCATCCTGTACAAAACTCAACTCAAAATGGATCAAGGATCTAGGAATTAGGCCCGAGACCCTTCACCAAATAAAAGAAAAAGTAGGCCGAATCTCCATCATGTGGGCTTAGGACCAGACTTCCTTAACAAGACCACTATAGCACAAGAAATAAAAGCAAGAATCAATAAATGGGATAGATTCAAACTAAAAAGTTTTTTTCTCAGCACAGGAAACAATCAATAATGTGAAAAGGGAGCCTACAGAGTGGGAGAAAATCTTTTCCACATACACTTCAGACAGAGCACTCATCTCCAAAGTTTATAAAGAACTTAAAAAACTTTACACCCAAAATATAAAGAACCCAATCAATAAATGGGCAGACACTTCACAGAAGAAGATATACAGGTGATCAACAAATATATGAAAAAGTGCTCATCATCCCTAGTAATTAGAGAAATGCAAATTAAAACTACCCTAAGATTTCATCTAACTCCAATTAGAATGGCTATTATCAAGAACATAAGAAATAAGTGTTGGAGTGGATGTGGGGAAAAAGGCACACTCATACATTGCTGGTGGAGTTGCAAATTGGTGCAGTCACTCTAGAAAGCAGTATGGAGATTCCTCAGAAAATTTGGAATGGATCCACCTTTGACCCAGCTCTCCCACTCCTCAGTTTATACCCAAAGGACTTAAAATCAGCATACTACAGCAATGCAGCCACATCAATGTTCATAGCTGCTCAATTCACAAAAGCTAGATTGTGGAACCAACCTAGATGCCCTTCAATTGACAAATAGATAAGGAAACTGTGGTATATATACACAATGGAATATTACTCAGTCATAAAGAGGAATAAAATTATGGCATTTGCTGGTAAATGGATGAAGTTGGACAATATCATGCTAAGTGAAATAGGCCAAGCCCCCCAAACCAAAGGCTGAACATTTTCTCTGATAAGTGCATGACAATACATAACGAGGGTTGGCGGCGGGGAGAGAAGAATGAAGGAATTTTGGATGGTGTAGAGGAAAATGGGGTGGGGGGGGACAGAAAGATAGTACAATGAAACAGACAGAATTACCCTGTATGTCTGATAACATGAATGGTATGAATCTACATTGTGTACAACCATAGAAATGAAAAGTTGTACCCCATTTGTGTACAAAATGCAGTCTGTAAAAATAAAAAAGATTTTAATAAAAAAATAAATAAAAATTGTTCTGGTCAGATCTTTTTAGTCCCAGCTGCAAAAAAGCTGACTACAATAATAAACTATAGTCCTTTTCCATTAATCTCATAATATAGTGAACTTAATAAAGACTAATTATGTTTCTACTAATTATGTTGTGATTTCTTGGTTATAGATGAGCTTATATTCTCTGCAACTTAAAGATGAAACATTTAAAGGGAAGTAAATTTCAAAACTGTGTCCCCTGTGGGGCACACTGATATATACCTGTAATCCCAGTAATTGAGATTCCTGAGGCAGGAAGATCACAAGTTCAAGGCCAGCCTCAGCAACTTATCAAGGCCCAAAGCAACTTAGCAAGACCCTGACTCACAATAAAAAGGGCTGGGGATGTAGCCAGTGCTAAAACTGCATCCCTGGTCCAATTTCCAGTGTGAAAAAACAAAAACAACAACAAAAATCTGTGTGTCCCATATAGCAAGAAATTAACTATGGATTTCAGTGTTTGTGAAGCTTCAATATATCTTGTTGTATTTTCTCTAGTTTTAAAATGTTCTAATTCTCTTCCTAGGATTACACTAATCTCTTTGCTAATTCAATGTATTTAGATTCCAAGATTCCAAGACTTTCAGATTGTATTTGCATGTGTCTCATATTTTAATACCTTTCCCATTCCTCATATTAATTTTAAGTTTCAGTTAACACTGAATTATTATTATTAATCAGATAATTTGGCATGTGTTACTTTAGTTTCTACCTCAAAATATTTTATTGCCTATTTATGTTTTGCATCCAGTAGTTTAGGGCACACTACGATATTGTATAATAACAATTTTGATTCTGGGTACCACTGTAGCTTGTTTTTTGTTTGTTTTTGTTTTTTGCAGTGCTGGGGATTGAACCCAGGGCCTTGTGCGTGTAAGGCAAGCACGCATCAACTGAGCTATATCCCCAGTCCAGCAATGTATTCTTGTCCAATATAAAAGAAAAAAGGTTTTCTGTTGTTTTATTTTATTGAAACTTTTTTTTTATGTTCAATAAATCAAATCTGGAGGAAAAAAAGAGAACTGAAAATGTACAATAAATAGGAGATGTTGCAAGACTTTATCTATCTTGTTAATATGATAATCAGTAGAAGGAAAGCAAAGGTATACATAGTGGAGCTGGCTTTGTCCCTTACCTTGCCATTGAGAACGATGTTCTGGCTTCCGCACAACACTGACTGGCGACTAACTTTGTTCCCAGATGCCTAAAAGGAAACATAAAATGGGTAAACCAGCTGCAGTAGTGCAAATCTGTAATCCCAGAGACTCAGGAGGTTGAGGCAGGAGGATGAAAATTCCAGGCCAGCTTAGCTGTGTCAAAAAGGGGGGAGCGTTAGGTGGGTAGTTCAGTGGTGAAGACCACCAGGGGGTTCAATCCCCAGTGCCAAACAAAACCAGACCACCCAGAGTGAGTACACTGAGAGGGTTTCTGGGCTTACAGATTCCATCAAGTAAACTCACTGGAGTGGGGCACGGTGACCTCTGCCTTAAGTCCCAGATACTTGGAGAGGCTGAGGCAGGGGGATTGCTAGAACTGAGGAGTACTGGACCAGCCTGAGCAACGTAGTGAGACTCCGGTCTCAACAATAAAAGAAAACAAAAAAGGAAAAAGGCTCATATTGGACAGTATGGAGTGCAGTCTAAAATGAAATGGAAGCAAGGATAGATGAGTTAACTAAGGATTCAGGGAGAGGATTAATAATCCGTACATCTATAGCTTAGTGGCACCAGACACGGTGGATCCGAGTTCCAATGTCATACTTCGGTTTTAGAGCCCTATATTGAGGGTCTCGACTTTACCATTATCATCGAGCTGTGAGAATGCAGAGAAAACCAAAATAACAGTAACGTGGACGGGTCACTTGCTCGTCACCAACACGTTACACACATCAGATCATGTATGGACTAAACAGAACAAACACAAACAGCCCAAACCGGCCACGCACAGGTTGAATAACAGAATCGGACGACACCCGAAGCGACTCTAGGGAATCCCGGACGAAGTGCCAAAGGGACCCAGGGTGGGTGGGGCAGGGCCTGGAGGCGACTGCCCGCCAGGCCTCAAGGGGACCCAGTCTTGGGAAGCGGAGGGCGGAGGTCTGAACACGCGTACCGTCTCGATGTACTCGGACTTGTTGTAGAGCAGCTCGCCCAACTCCATGGCCGCCACCTCCTGTCGGCACCTGGGGATCCCGTCAGAGCCCGTCAGTCTGTCTGAGACTTCGGCTACTTCCGGTTGCTTCTCCACTTCCGCTCTCCTGAGAACTCGGGTCTCATCGACAGCTCGGCTCTCCTCTAGGCGGCCCCGCGCCGTTGCTCGGCAGTCCCCGACTGCGCATGCGCAGGCCGAGCGGTGGCTTTAATTGGCCAGAATTGAGGGCGCGCTGAGCCCGCGTGGGCCAGCTGATCGCGCTCTGAGGGCATCCCGGCTCCCCGTTCCTTCCCGGGCTGCCTCCTGGACCTAGGTCCAACTGGGTGCCCGCGTCCGCAGGGCCCGGGCTGACGGCTGCTCTTTTCGTTCGGCCTCCAGCCCGATGGAAGAGCCTCCCGGGAAGCCCCTCAGCTGTGCGGAGAAGGAAAAGGTGCCACGGGTGTGGGGAGGGCTGGCACCGGACTCTGACCCGCTGCCTGGGACGCTGGGCCTGGTCAGGTTTCCTCGGCTGTCCGAGGCAGCTGTCTCCTCGATCTGCTCTTCTGTTAGGGCTGCGGGGCCACCGGAAGTCAACGTGTAGACGACTAGCGCGGTGCTCGCGTGGTGGCGTTTAAAAGGCAAATTCTCATTACAGTAGCAATGCACAAATACAAAGTGCAAAGCTTCATAAAGCTGGAGCCCTCCTTGACGTCCTCCCCCCCACTGAATCTTGACTTCTTCCACCCCACGCCTGTTCGCCCCAAGTAGGTCTCCTCTCTCTCTTTTTTTAAGTTAGAGACAGACACAATACCTTTATTTTATTCATTTATTTGTATGTGATGCTGAGAATCGAACCCAATGCCTCCCATGTGCCAGGCAGGCGCACAACCACTCAGCCACAACTCCAGCCCCCAAGTAACTCTTTTTAAAAAAGTCTGATTCTTCCAGATCTTTGCGTGTGTGGTGGTGGAAGGGTTAGTTATCTCTGACCATCAAAAAGTAATACATATTTATTGAGGAGGAGAATGTTCAAAAGGGTATGATCTAAATGGTTTCCAAGTTCCTTTTTTTTGTCCATTTTTAATATCCACGTGAGTACACGTATACCTGCAATATATTTTTTTAAGCTCTGTAAGGATTGTGTAATTTGGAAGTACCCTCGTTTCTTTAAATATTATTCTAACAGATAGTTTGTTTCCAGGTTGTTGCATTGCTGTTTACTTGATTGCATCTTGTGCTTACTGTGCTAAACTGTACTAATTAACTCATCCGTCTTCTTAGCCTAGCTTCACTTCTTGTGGAGGTGAAAAGATAATTTACAAGTAAACGAGATAACGCCCAGAAATTGATAAGGTTGGTGTGAAGCAGGCTAGCAGAGAGTTAAATGCATAAACTAGAGCCCTGCTTCTTGCGTTGAAATGGTGCCATTTATAAACTTCATGCTCTTGGAAGAATGAGTGCCTCAAAGCTTCCTAGAAAGCAGAAAAAGACATGTGGCTTTGCTGCTTAGAGAATCTTTTGAACCACGAAACTAGAGAGACAGAGAATTCAGACTTTCAGAGAATGATAATTTGACTCAGCCCAATTCATTGATTTTTTTATTTAATAGATTTCTGTTGAATACCTACTGTGTGCCCGTCTGGGAATTCAGCAGTGAAAGCTCCTGTTTCACTGGCTATCTGTGCACTCCCAAATAACCCATCCCACTATGGAGCTTTCACATTTGTGGTTCCTGCTGCCTGGAATATCTGTCCCCCTGATTTTCCCAAAGCTAACTTCCTCCATCATGGCAAGTCAAGTCGCTCAAATGGTGGTCCTCAGTAATGCCTCCCTAACCACACAACCTGAAGTAGACAACTCAGTAAGCTAGACACTCTTATCACCTAGTTTATCTGGGTGTTTATTACCGTGTGAAATCTTATCTGTTTTCTTGTTTATCATCTGTATCCTTCACTGTGTAAATTGCATTGCCCACTCTATTTCTAGCACTTGGAACAAAAACCGGGTATCCATTATATTTCAGGTGCTAGAGATAGAGATACCTGGACCTTTAACAGACAAGAGATTGATTTGTTGAATGATGTAGGTGACAACTCCTGCCACCTTCAAGGATCTCACAGGATGGGGGAAAAAATCAGAAGTAAACAGACAACATAGTGTGGTACAGTAAATACTGTGATATGGGAAACCCAGAGAGGTATGGAGTGCCTAATCTGGATTTGGAGAAGAACTAAAGTCTAACCCAGGAAAGTAAAAATCTAAGCTGAGGCTTAAGGAATCAGGAGAATTGGCAAAGGGGAGAAATGCTGTAGGTGAGAGAACAGTTTATTCAAAGATCCTGAGGGTAAAGAGCTTGGTGCTTTTTGAGAACTGAAAATAGATTTGTGTGGGCCACATCCACTCCCTCCACTGGGTGTTGCTGAGAAACCCTTCTGAGTACCACAGACTAGCACTAGTACTACTAGACTGATAGGCACTTGTCTCTTCCCTATGACTCCACCTTTCCACTGCTTAGCATTGTTGGTGTTTTTCTTCTTCCAGTTGAAGGAAAAATTAGCATTCTTGAAAAGGGAGTACAGCAAGACACTGGCCCGCCTTCAGGTAGGTGAATTGTATTCTCTCAAATTGAGGTTAGTACAAACTATATAAAAACTGTTCTTAACAGTAATAAGGCATTAAAGAAAAGGTATTTCCTGGGCTGCTTTTGTTTTCTCCAGCGTGCCCAAAGAGCTGAGAAGGTTAAGAATTCTGTTAAGAAAACAGTAGAACAGGATCACTCGCTTCAGCAGGAAATCTCATCACAGCTAAACCACTCAGGTAAATCTAGCCTATTTATTTATACTTGTTTTATTATTTTCCAGGAACATTTAGCTGTCCTTTTTCCAGATCCAGCAGATAAGAAGCAATAAATTTTTACCATAAAATTCAAGAAAAAAACTACTTTTGGGTTAAATTGTTTATTTAGTTTTCTTTTTCTCCTCAGTATTTAAAAACTATATTTCATATTTAGGTATTAGAAAGATGATTTTTTTAATTTAATTTTTTTTTTATTTGGCTAGGATCAAACCCAGAGGCTCCTTACATTTGCTTGGCAAGGTGCAGTGTATTTCAGTGGTAGCGTGCCTTTTAATGATTTTTTTGCACATCCACTGTACTATGGAAACTGTAATCACTAAGTCAAGGACATTTTCCTCACCCCCAAAAGAAACCCTGTACCCATTAACAGTCCTCCCTACCCCTTCCTAGTCCCGACCCTGGGAGTTACTAATCTACTTCTGTCTCTGAATTCCACATAAATGGAATTTTACAATATGTGGGCTTTTATATCTGGCTTCTTTTACTTAATGTTTTTGTTGTTCATCCTTCTATATATGCATTCATCCTTGCTTCTATCAATACTTCATTCCTTTTAATAGCTGATTAATATTCCATTGAATATGTATGTGCCACAATTTGTTTATCCATTCGTCAGTTGGTGAATATTTGAGTTGTTACCACTTTTTGAGTATTATGAATAATTCTGCAGTGAATATCCATGTATAAGTTTCTGTATATGTTTTAATTATGGTAACTGGTGATATTGGGTATATACTTCTTAGTGATTAATGTTAAACATCTTTTCATTTGCTTATAGCAATATGTGGGTCTTCTTTGGAAACACATCTATTTGAGTTCTTTGTTCATTTTTTAATTAGGTTATCTAATTTATGGTGCTGAGGATTAAACTTGGGGTCTTATGCATGTCACTACATCACTAGCCCTTGGTTGTCTTTGTATTGTTAAGTTTTAAGGATTCTACCTAAATTCCTATCAGATATGATTTATTAGAATTTTCTCCCATCTGTGAGCAAAAAATTAAACATATAGTTGTTTATTCAGTTGCTCTTGTTTCTTCTCAGGTTTTCCAAATTATATTATTTAAAATAATATGTACATAGAGGAAAAAATCTAGATTAGAAATAGTATAAAAAACAGTGATCATTTCTGATATCAAATTCAAGTAATTTAGGGGCTTTTGAGATGAGAAAGTGATGTTAAAATTACTTCAGAAAAAAAAAAGGAGGCCAGGTCTAGTGACACACACCTGTAATTGCAGCTACTTGGTCAGTTGAGGCAGGTGGATCACAAGTTTGAGGTTAGTCTGGACAATTTAGTAAGACTTGGTGTCAAAAAAAAAAAAAAAAAATGGGCCAGCCTGGACGTGGTGGTCCACACCTATAATCCCAAGAGCTCTGGAGGTGGAGGCAAAAGTATCAAGAGTTCAAAGCCAGCCTCAGCAGAAGTGAGATGCTAAGTAACTCATTGAGACCCTATCTCTAAATAAAATACAAAACAGGACTGGGGATGTGATTCCGTGGTTGAGTGCCCCCGAAGTCAGTCCTCAGTATCTTTAAAAAAAAAAAAAAGAAGAAGAAGAAGAAGAAGCTGGGAATATAGCTTAGTGATAAAGCACTTGCCTAGCATGTGTAAGGCCCATGTTTTAATCCCTAGTACTCAGAATGAATAAACAGGTACATACATACAGAAAATTAGGTGAGGGACTGGGGGCATTGCTCGGTGGTACATACATGAGGCCCTGGGTTCAGTCCCCAGCACCAAAATAAATTAATAAATTAATTTATTAATAAATAAATTAATATTTTAAATTAAGAGAAAAGATAATTGTGATAAAGACAAATCTTTTCGTTTTAAAAAGCACTTTTTCAGTGTAATTATATTTGTTTACATTTATTTAAAATTCTGTACTTAGAATTTTAAAAACTTGAATCCTGCCTAAATGAAATGCCATTGATTTTTTTCCTAAGTAAATGTTCAGTAGTGTGTGTATATGTATAATTTATGTATATATCTAAAATTTTTATTTTTATTTATTCACTTCCTTGTGTGGGAAATGAACCTGGGATCTCATGCATACTAGGCAAGCACTCTACCACTGTAGCCCTATAAGATTTTTAAATAAAAATGGAGGTGGGGGGGGGTTGTTTCACTTTAAAAGGAAAATAATATTTACATATGTATTTTTCCCTTTAGAACCTAAAAATGAAGGATCTCCTTGTAACGAGTTACAAATCAATGCCAGTCTTGTTGGGAAAACTGGAGAAAAGACATCTGTGGCACTTGATGCTGAGCCTGAGTCCTTTTACCCTGAAGATGGCCCAGAAAAAGGATTATATATTTCAGGAACAGATGACATCCAAGAACATTTTCCCTACAGGGTAAATGGCCCTGATAGTGAGAAAAGGCAAAATAAGCTGCCGGGGAGAAGAAAAAAGCAGCCAAAGAGAACATATATCTCACAGGAAAGAGAATGTTTCTTTGACACTGATTCACTCTCTGGAAAAAGACTGAAGAAACAGGAAGCAATCAAGAGCAAAAATTCTAGGTCACCAGTAACTGAAGTACCTCGCTTTTCAAGTTGTAAGACTGAAATTCCAAATTTCCCAGCACCAGTTACAGAAACCGATGGAGAGAATGTATTAATTCCCTCAACTGCCAAACCACAAAGAGTTGATGATACACCATTTAAAGGAAGTAGTTTCTCCAGTGATACTGCAGATCCTTTGCATACTATATCAGATAACAGTAATCATGACCACCTTGAACACATGCCGCCCAAGGGTAACTGTGAACTCGTTACTCAGGGGTTTAAAAACATTAGCCTTACTTCACCAATAAACCTGGAGGTCCAAGGCCAAAAGATGACTGTCTCTATAGATAGCACAGTAGTACATAAAACTACAGGCACCACTGGCCAGCTGCCTAGAAGTCCTACCTTAGAGGCAGATAATTCATGTTCTGTAAACGAACTCCCTTACAATAACGTATCTGCAAAGATAAACCAAAACTTAAAAGAACAAAATCACACCAAAAAATCTTTAAAATCTCCCAGTAATGCTTTTACTGGTAGAAATGAAAATCTTCTGGAAAATGAGGTTCTAAGTCAATCTAGCCTGGAAGCAGTCACTTCTGTTTCTACAGAAAATCAAATACATTCTTGCACAATGCTTGAAGGCCTTCTGTTTCCCGCAGAATATTATGTTAGAACAACGCGTCGCATGTCCAATTGCCAGAGGAAAGTAGCCCTGGAAGCCGTAATTCAAAATCATTTGGGTGGCAGGAAGAAAGGGTTTAAAAATAAAAATAAGGAAGCAACTAAAAATTTAAACCTTTCCACTGAAAATAGTGACCAGAGTGAAACTGAGATTTTGAACACAGGCACAGGACAAGCAATCACAAGAAGTCCTACTCAGGAGCTTCTCTCTTCAGCTGACATCAGCTCTCCCCCTGGGTCCACCAAAGACAAAGACTCTTCTAGGAGGGCTCTTGTGCAGCCAGCTGGCAGAAGACACAGAGGAAAAAGAAAATCAGTCTGCACCCCAGCACTAGGTCATTGTGAACTGCTTTTGCCAACTTTCAGCATGTTGGGTGTTAACAGATCCAAGGAAGAAGTCACCTTGGACAGGCAGCAGAATGAAAAAGCCATTATTCATGGTAAGAAGAGAGTTAAAGGTACATTAGGTGATGTTTGAGGATGACGATGATGATGGCTAATAATTACTGGCACTTTCTAAATGCTGTACAGTTGCTCATTGAATCATCACAGCCTCGCTACATAAGGTAGAATCTATTTGTGTTTTAATTTTCAGTTAAGGAAAGTAAGGCACAGGAAGCTAAACCAACTTTAATTAATTTAATTAATTAATAATAATATAATTATAATAAAAAGTTTGGTAAGCACCCAATTTATTTCCCTTTTCAGTGTTGACTTTTTCAATTGTATCTGTGAACTCTATCTAGTACCATACTGCCAAGTTTCAATCTTGGCACTGTTATTTCAATTCAATTAAATTAATTCAAGTTGTTTTAGTCTCTCTGTGCCTTATTTTCCTTAACAAACACCCTGTAAGACCAAGTTTTAGGGCTGGGGTTGTGGCTCAGTGGTAGAGAAATTGCCTGGCATGCATAAGGGACTGAGTTCAATCCTCAGCACCACGTAAATATAAAATAAAGGTATTGTGTCCACCTACAGCTAAAAAAAATATTTTAAAAAAGGCCAGGTTTTACTGTTTTCACCTTAAGTACTCAGCTGTCCTACAAAAGCAGCCATGGACAGTATGTAATGGAATTGTGTCCCTATAAAACTTTTTGTACAAAAGTAGGCAGCAGGCTGCTCTGTACCTTTGAACATAGACTTTGGTCTGTGAGCTGTAATTCATTAAATTAATTTAAAAATACTAATCATGACTTTTTTTCCTTATCTTTGAAGTTGACAAGAATGCAAAGAAATCAAAAAGTCTGCACTCCAGTAATCTAGAAATGTTCTTATATTTTGAAATGATCCACTGGAATTTTAGTAACCTACAGCTACATTTAAAAAGTTTTTCTGAAGGTGACATTAACATAACATAAAATTAACTTTTAAATTAAGCAAACCATTCTGTGGCATTTAATACATTTACAGTGCTACCAGTTCTAAAATATTTTCATCTCTTCAGAAGGAAACCCCATACTCATTAAGCATTTGCTTTCTGTCACCTTTCCCCCTACTCTACCCTAAGCAGTCACCGATCTGTTATCTCTGTGGGCTTAATTGTTGAGGATATTTCATTTAAATAGAATTACATACTGCGTTACCCTTGGGTCTGACTGCTTTCACTTAAAATATTTTCAGAGTACATAGACAATGTAACATGTATCAGTCAATACTTTATTCTTTTTTTTAGAACTGAATATTACATTATATGTATATATCAGCTTATTTACCGGTTCATCAGTTATATGCAGCTACATTTTGAATAGTACATGACTCCAGACACCATAAGAGCAATAATTTTTTGTAATGGTACTGGGGATTTAATCCAGGAACACTTTGCCACTGAGCTACATCCCCAGCCCTTTTTTTTTCATTTTGAGATGGGACTCACTAAATTGCTTAGGGCCTCACTAAGTTGCTGGGGCTAGCCTCAAACTTGTGATCATCTTGCCTCAGCCTCCCAGGCTGCTGGGAAATAAATTTTTGCTTGATAGGGAAACTAAGTTAACTTTTGTGAAGAGTTAGTTTTTTATGTTCTGTTCTCTAATAGCCTACTGGAATCAGGCTTAGCAATGGGAAGGATTCTTAGAGATTTTTAGCCCAATTCCCTTATGGGGGAGAGTGAAAGAAGAAGGAAAAGTGAAACAAATTGACTTGCCCACATCTACACAGGAAGTCAATGGTTTGCTAGGCCTTGACGTCACTCTTCCATCTCCCAGTTAACTCTGTCAGAACCACACTGTTCTGGATCCTGCAAAAGGATAGCTGCTATTTAACCACCCACCTCTTTTTTTGGCAGTGGTGCGGGGAGGGTACAAGGTTTGAACCCAGGACCTCGTCCATGCTAGGCAAGTGGTCTTTCACAAAGCTACCTCCCTAACCCTTTTTTTTTAAAAAAAATTGTGAGACAGTCTCACTACATTGCTCAGATTGGCCTCGAACTTGATATCCACCTGCTGCAGCCTTCAGAGCAACTGAGATTAAAGGTATGTGACACTGTTCATGGCCCTATAATTATATTTTAAGCCCTTCACTCAGGTTGGCTGGAAGTAATGTACATTTTCTATTATTTAGTGTTTAGAAACTCACCTGAGGGGCTGCAGTTGTGTCTCAGTGGTAGAGCGCTTGCCTAGCATGTGTGAGACACTGGGTTCAATCCTCAGCACAACATAAAAATAAATGTGTCCATCTACAACTAAATTAATTTTTTAAAAAAGAAACTCACTGTTAGATATTAATATCTCTTGTTTGGTTTTGTTACTATTGTTGTTGGCTTATTTTTCTATTTTAGGGAAGGAAGTTCGTTGTCAAAAAGAGGACTCCCTCTCTTCTAGTAATAATGCTTATTTAGCTTTGGAGGATGATTTCAGTGCTCCATTTCATAAAAATGAAATGCTAAGTTTAAAGCAACTGTTGTCTTTTCTCAATATCCCAGACTTTCAGTTACCTGATGAAGACTTTGGGTCTCTTATGCTTGAAAAACTGAAGTCCTGCTCGGAAAAACTGATTGAGCCTCTGGAATCAAAAATGTACAGAGAGAGGCATCTTAAAGCGGAAGATTATGTTGTTTTGGAGAAACTGAGTCCTAAACAAATAGATGCAGTAGTGGAGGACTCAGAAGAGGACCTTATTACTATACCAGGAAAAGCACATCCTCAGATACCAAATCTCAAAAGCCAGCCTACCAACAAGGGCCTTTCTTCATCCATGATACTTTTTACTCCTTTAAATACTGCTGCCTCTGACACTGACAGCACACCTACTGTAGACCTGTATTCATCCGCTCTCCCCATGTTAGGCGCTACTCCAGCTCTTGGCTCCCAGGCATGCTGCGAAAAAGCATCTGCCAAAGTTATTGGACAAACTTGCTCTACATCACAACTTTCTCACTTGGAAGACACAGTCAGCCTGACCAGTGACAGTAAGCAGTGCAACAGTTCCACCAGCCCACCCAAACTGGGAACCAGCCTGCATGTGTCAGGAAGGCAAGAAAAGCCAGCCTGTGACCGTGACTCTGGCCTCCAAGCAACACCTCTACCCACTGAGTCATTGACTTTCAGAGAAAATCAGCTCTGTGGAAATATGTGCCTGGAGTTGCATAAACATTCCACTGAACAGGTACAACTGTTTCCTTTGTGAATTTTCTCTGAAAGAAAAATATCTTTGGGAATACGGATAGGATGACCTCCTCACCATTGCTCTTGATGTTTAAGAATGTTTCAGCATGTTTCTTTAACATGATTTCATTGTGAATATTCCTCTCATTCTGGAGAAATTAAGGCGAATTTTAAAAAGATTGTTTTAAACATAGGCGATCCTGTTCTTTTGTCATCAATGAAACAGTTGCATTTGAGCTTTGCAGTTATTATCAGAGAAAATTATGTATGAGGTAGATATTTTGATGAGTGTATGAGGTAGATATTTTGATGAGTGAGCGGCACTGGCTGACTTTATACATGGGTACATTATTAGTGTGACTTTTGTTTCCACAGACTAAAGTAGCAGATCTTCCCACCTGTGACAGCTTAAACACAGGCAGCCTACAATTGGTTTCAAAGTTAAAGGTCAGAAGAATATTCTGTTATTATGTGCCTTGTATCATACATGTGAAAAATCTGATAAGCTGATAAGAAAATTGAAAAGAATTTGATCATATAGCATCTTGTTCTTATTAAGTACAGTGGTAAGCAGATTTGGAAAAATGATTTGAATTCTTTTTTTAATAATATTTTACCTGTATTTATATTTTGAACTCTCCTCCTGAAGTTTATATGTCAAGCTATTGCCAAGAGCAATTTAAGCAAAGTAATTTAACTTTGGGACTAAATTTAAGTCAGGCATTTTGATGGAGAGAAAAAGATAGGAGTTGTTCATTCCTCTCCTACTCAAATGGTATGCTTCTAAGATAATCACTTTGGTGATTTATAAGAAAATGTGTAGCAGTTCCAGATTTTGATATAGTGAATGGTTTGTCTTTGTTGCATGATAACTGAAAATGTCTCCAAACATTAATTACTAATGGCATTAGAGATGGATTGGAATGCAGAATCTCTCCCAAAGAAGAACCACTGATATAGAGGAAAGAACAAGTCCACATAAAGCGCTTCTGCCAGTTGCTGACCAAGTGACTTTAGGAAAATTCCATAACCTCTCAGACCCAGATTCCTTTTCCATGGAAGATACTGTACCTATGTTCTGTTTCAAAGCCATTGAACCAATTTTAATGACTTCACTTCTTAAAGAATTAATAATTTTATTTATATTTCCAAATTTATATGTCTAATTTATTATTCTCATATGGTTTTTTGTCAGTGTATATGTGATTTAGCCTCCTTCTCCATCCCATATTTCTAAGAAAGTATTTTTTCTTACATCAGATTGGGGTTGTATTGATTATTAATTTCCCACTTAGTTTATTTCAGTTTTATCCTTAATAGTGCCTTCTTCTATTTTTAATTGTTATTTTAATCTTTTATTTTTTTGCTAACTCCTTAAACTGCATTTCTAAATTATTTTCATCTTTCTGATTTCTGATAAATCTGTTTACAGCTGTGAATTTTTCTTGGAAATACCTCTGGATTTGTTCCAGGGGTTTCAATGCACAGTATTCTCTTGATCATAATTAGAGGTAGCATTATTATATGTGGTTTCAATGTTACTCCTCTTCAACCCATGAGCACCTCACCAGAATGTTTTATTTCCAAATGGATAAGTTCTTATGAACTGTCTTTTTGTGTTTTAGTGAGATTTATCCCATCCTGGAGTTACACATTTTTAAATCTATCATGATGTATATGTATATAGGCAATTTTTATAGTTAAATAAGATCCACAATTTTTTCTTTTGGTGTGCATAAAACTTTTTACCACCTGGTACTTCATCTAATCCTAGTAATTCATCAGTTTTTATATTTATTCTTTTCATAAAACAGACTGCAAGTATCCCTTTAACATAACTGTTGTTACCATTCTGGGTCAGAATCCTTCCGGTTCCTGTTCCGTGGATGTGAGTGCCATGTGGTGGGAACGAGCTGGTTTTAAGGAGCCTTGTATCATAACTGCTTGTGAATATGTAGTTTCTCTTTGGAAACCTCTGGATACTTGGCAGTGGGAAAAAATTTACACCTGGCATTTCATAGAGGTAAGTCAGAATCTTAGAACTGATGGGGTTGGAACTCAGGGATGGCAGACCCACAGCCCTGGGCTTGAACCCAGAACCTCAAAACAAAAAGAATCTTAGATATCTGTGCAGTCGTTTGTGTGATAATATAGTGCACAGCTAGCGAGATTGGGATCTCCGGCTAGGCATGACAGAACAGAGAGACGTTGGTTTATTTTCCAACATTTTATTATGAAAATTTTCAAACATACAGAAGAGTGGTACAGTGAGCCCACCCATATTCTCACCATCTCGACTCCGCCATTAACATTGTGCTTTATTACCTGTTTATCTAAAAGTGAATTTTTACACTAGACCTGTTGGAGGAGCTTGGAATTCCTTGTCTGTTCTGACTTTGAAACTTGCTTATACCCATATTCCCTGCCCTTCACCAAAACATTATTTCTGCTTTCTTCACTGTTTGTCCACCTTCGTACAGAGCTTCGTGGTTGTAATCCTAGTGTGCTTTAAATGTTTTAATCTGTCTTTTCTCCTTTACCATGTAAGTAAGCATTTTTCCTTGTTGCTACATGTTCTTTATACTGGTTTGTACTTCATTCTTGTTTCCACTGTACTTGCAGCTTCTAGCACTGTGCTGTGCATAGAGATGCTCAATAAATATTTGTTCAGTGAGTAAACATAATTTTTATTTAGTTAGTTTTTACTTGCTTTGGTGCTGGGGCTTGACCCAGGGCCTCATGTGTGCTAAGCACGTGCTTTACCACTGAGCTACACCCCCTGCCCCTAAACGTAATTTTCTTTTTTTTTTTAAGAGGTAATCTCTTAGGGGCTGGGGAGATAGCTCAATCGGTAGAGTGCTTGCATTGCAAGCACAAGTCCCTGGGTTCAATCCCCAGCACCGCAAAAAAAAAAAGAGAGGTAGTTTCACTATGTTACCCAGGCTGACCCTGAACTCCTGGGCTCAAGTGATCCTCCTGCCTCAGCCTCCTGAATAGCTAAGATAAACATATAGTTCTAAATGTGGCATAATCTCTTTATTCACTTGGTGGAATTTACTTAATTATTCCCATTATCAGATGTATAAATTGTATTAAGTAAATGCTAACTTGGTGGGTACAGTGGTGTGCACCTGTAGTCTCGGCTACTGGGGAGGCTGGGACAGGAGAATCACTTGAGCTCAAAAGATCAAGGCCAGCCTGAGCAACATATAAATGCCTATCTCAAAAAAAAAAAAAGAAAGAAGAAATTTTTTTCCCTGAGGCAATTGCTAACTAAACACTCAAATAATGTACATAGGTTTACATCTTAGAAAAAGAGGGTATTTTCTGAACCTTCTCACATTTGTTAACATGTTGGAAACAGTCCTGGTACAGTGAGAATACAAAAGAATGTGATAAATTTTAGAAGATTTAGATTAAAGTGAAACAACCAAATATAATTTGGTGGTGCTTTGTTTTATTTAGGTTCCTGTATTACAAATAGTTCCAGTGCCTGATGTTTGTAATCTCGTGTGTGTAGCTTTGGGCAGTTTGGAGATCAGAGAAATCAGGTAATTCCCAAGGTGATTTTTTTTTTTTTTTCTTTTTTTCCCTTTATCTTTGTCTCTATCATCTTGTTTTGAGTGATGGTTATCACCTAGACTTAGGGTTTTTTTGGTTGGTTGGTTGGTTTTTTTTTGAAATGGGGATCTTACTGTATAGCCCGGGCTGGCCTTGAACTTGGGATCCTCCTGCCTCAACCTCCTGGAATTATAGGCATGTGCCACTGCACCCAGCTCTAGGCTTGTGTCTTGAAATAATTTGTTTTTAGATTTAGAAAGAAATTTGTTTAAAAAAACAAAAATTAACAAATGGCATCCCTGATTGAAGTTTTCGTTTGAAACTTGCACTTAGCCCTTTAATATTAAAGGCTTACTCCTGCCGGGTATGGTGGCACACGCTTGTAATTCCAGTGGCTTGGGAGGCTGAGGCAGGAGGATTCCAAGTTCAAAGCCATCCTCAGCAGCTTAGTGAGTGCCTAAGCAACTTACCAAGACCCTATTTCATAAAATAAAAAGGACTGGGAATGTGGCTTGGTGATTAAGCACCCCTGGGTTTAATCCCCAGAACCAAAAAAATAGGGCTTATACTCCTGACTTTTCCCCATTTTTCGTCAGGGCATTACTTTGTTCCTCCGATGATGAAAGTGAAAAGCAAGTACTACTGAAGTCTGGAAATATAAAAGCTGTGCTTGGCCTGACGAAGAGGAGACTAGTTAGCAGCAGCGGGACCCTTTGTGATCAGCAAGTAGAACTCATGACTTTTGCAGAGGACGGAGGGTAAGCAAAGCATTGGTTGATTTTGACTGTTAGATAAAGAAGCGATTTCTCACTGGTTTCAGAGAAAATAGATGACCAGGATCTTGTTTTTCTGTACTGTAAGTGGGAGATAGCAGGTACTGCCTCAGTACCAGCTTACAACCTAGAAGCAAGCTAGAGAAGCGGAGGCCAGACAGGACAGGAAAGAAGTCAGCAGAGTGGGGAAGACCAGTGAATATGGTCTGTTCTTCAAATTTTGAAATCTCTGTGTTCCCCTTACATGGTAGAAGTACCTCAACCAGGTGTGGTGGTGCACACCAGTAATCCCAGCAGCTCCGGAGGCTGAGGCAGGAGGATCTCAAGTTCAAAGCCAGCCTCAGCAATTTAGCAAGGCCCTGAGCAACTCAGTGAGACCCTGTCTCTAAATAAAATACAAAAAGGGCTGGGGATGTGGCTCAGTGGTAAGTACGTGCCCAGCATGTGTGAGACCCTGGGTTCCATGCCCAAAATCCAGGACTCGAAGTCCTGTACCCAGTTGTCACTCCACACGCTTGGTGTCCACTGCTCCAGTGACCTTCCAGATGCTGACTTGACTACTTGCAAACATACATTTTCAGTTTTGTGCTCTTTCTTACACTCTGTAGTGGCTACAAAGATATTCATTATGTTAATATCTGTGCATTTTTTAATTTAATTTTTAAATTTTTTGTTTTAATTAGTTGTGCATGACAATGCATTTATACATTTTGATAGATCATACATAAATGGAGTGTAATCTCATTTTTCTGATTGTATATATTGTAGAATCACATCAGTCATGCATGTACATGAGGTGATAATGTGTTTCACTCTACTATCCTTCCTTTCCCCATGCCCCCTCCCCTCCCTTCACTCCCCTCTACCTAATCTAAAGTAACTCTTCTATTCTTCCCTATTCCCCTCTCCCCTGCCCTTATTGTGAATTAGCATTCACATATCAGAGAAAACATTTGGCCTTTGGTTTTTTGGTTTGGCTTATTTTACTTATTAGCATGATATTCTCTTAACTCCATCCATTTACCAATAAATGCCAGAATTTCATTCTTCTTTAAAGCTGAGTAATATTCCATTGTATATCCATATACCATATTTTCCTTATTCATTCATCTGTTGAAGGGCATCTAGGTTGGCTCCACAGTTTAGCTGTTGTGAATTGATCTGCTATAAACATTGATGTGTCTATGTCACTGTAGTATGTTGATTTTAAATCCTTTGTGTTTTAACATCTTGTGGACACCTCAAATTCAACCTGTAGGAAACTGAACTCAGAACATCTTCTCTGTCATATCCTTATTACACTTTTTCTTTTCTTTTCTTTTTGTTGCTGGAGATTGATCCTGGGCCTTACACATACTAAGCACGTACTCCACCACTGAGCTTTACCCCCCTCAGCTGGTTACACTTTATTTTTATTTGTCTTTCCTAATAACAAAGGGCAAGGACCTTATTTGTCTTATTTATTCATGACCTGTTTCAGTAATCTAGGCAAGAGACAAACAATTAGCTGGCACGGTAACCTATTCCTTTAATCCCAGTGACTTAGGAGACTAAGGCAGGAAGATTGCAAGTTCAAGGCCAGCCTCAGCAACATAGTAAGACCCTGTCTCAAACTAAAGAATAAAACAGTCTAGGGATGTAGCTCAGTGGTAGAGTACTCCTGGGTTCAGTCCCCAGAACTGAAAAATAAAACAAAACAAAAAAAAAAAGAAATAAGTGTTTGCTTAAGTTAGGAAAGTGTCAGTAGAGATGGGAGGAAGCAGGCAAATTTGTGAGAAATGAGACAAGGAGATCACTAAGACGTGGTGAGTGACTAGATTGAGAGGAAGGAGACAAGAATAACGTGCAGGTTTCAGGGATGGTCATCTTGGTAGATGGTTGTGCAGTTGTTGAGATAGAAGAGCGAAAGAAATGAGATTTAACAAGGAACTTTGAGCTTAATATTGGATATGACGAAACTGAGGTGCTTGCAACAGGTCCAAGTAGCTCATAGGAAAGAAATAAGCATTCATTGTAGAAAATTTAGAATACACTGTTTTCTGCTTAAAAAAATTTTTTTGTGGTATTACTATGTGTATTTTAATAATGTGTGAAGGACTTATAGAAACTGCTTTGGTGTACACTACTGATTTTTTTTTTTTTTTTTTTTTTGTGGTGCTGGGGATCAAACCCAGGGCCTTGTGTTTGCAAGGCAAGCACTCTACCAACTGAGCTATCTCCCCAGCCCCTCTACTGATTTTTAATACTATTTTAAATGCAGAAACAAAGAAAAACAGTTTTTGATGCCCCCTGAAGAGACGATACTTACTTTTGGTGAGGTCCAAGGGATGCAGGACGCTCTGCTTGGCACTACTACCATGAACAACATTGTCATCTGGTAAGCTTTTGCTCCAGGGCCTCGGCGTCCTCATCAACAGGTGAGGGTAATGCCTCTGATTTTATGGGATTGTGAAGATTAGGTAAGAGACAGACATGGTTGTTGGTGGTCCTGGGTGGTTTTTTTTATTTTTAAACTGTCAGCTGTGATATGCTTATTTTACCAAGAAAGTCACCATTTAGACATGGTGGAAAAAAGATCAGTCTGAGTAGATTACTTTAAAATAAATGGAATTTAATTGTGAAAATGTATAGTTGTTTCTGCTTCTGCTTAATGGTTAAGTGACTTCTGTGAAATGAACTTTCCTACCTCAACTAACTACAAACTCTGGAAAAAATATAAAAACAACCATCTGAAGACACAAGAGAGCAAGAAAAAGAAGAAAAATAATAGAATTTCCCCACTGAGAAGGAGGAAGTGGCACAGAAGTTTCTCATTCTTAAATCATTAAGCCAGGGGCAGTTCCTGGTCTGATACTGATGACTAAAAGCCTAATAGTAAACCTTTTGTCCTGCCAGCTTAAAGAACCAAAGGACAGAGTTCAGGGTGACCACAGCAGCTAGAAAGCGAGGGAGAAAAGTCCTAAAAAGAAGAGAGCCACAGAGGGACGCTTCATTCTGAGTATAATTACCACCTGCATATCTGACTGATCCTGTAAACTACATTGTCCAGGGCAGGCTATCAACAACCCAAGTGAGGCCAAAAGAACGGAACTGGATTTCAGCATTTGGAGTTAGAATTCAGCCAGGTTACTTGTTTACTAGAACAAACAAGACAATGTTCTTCAGAGGAACCTAACAGAATCCAGAGTTTTTACAATATATTGTATCAAGATATAATCCAAAATTACTAGATATACAAAACATATATAACTTATTTGGTTATATTCAGGAGCCAAATTAACAAATTTAGTATAGGGAAGAGTCCCTAGCCACCTAGCTACTTCTGAGTACAGGAAAAAACCATACCCAGCTAGAGGCACTTACAAGTTTTAATTTGTTAGGAAAATAGACTGATTCCCCCCACACACACACTCAGTAGCCTGTCTATTAACTGTTTCCTTGGGACTAAAATGGGTCTTAATAAGAGGAAGTTATTAGTGTCACTGCTCCATACCTGTTACGTACCATCTGACCCTAACCCTCTGGAAATAAACTAGAAAAGCATGGCCACTGAGAAAATTTGTCTCCTGTCCCCTAGAGAATTTCTGAAATGGGCCTTCATCGTTCTAGTCTTCCAGGAGACACCCTTGTCCCGCAGTCCAGAACAGCAGTGTCCACTCCTGACGCATTCCCCAGGGTTTCTGTGCAGTCTTATTTGAAGACAACGTTCTTTCCATAGGTTGATTATCTATTCTTTCTCCTGGTCTATAGTCCAGACCTTAATTATTTGACTCTAAGATTATTAATATAATGTAGTAATTGGTCTCCTTGCCATCAGTCATATTCAGCAACCAGATCATTTTCTTCCTTTTTTCCTGGGGTGCTTGGGATTGAACACAGGGGCTTGTGCATGCTAAGCCAGCACTCCACCACTGAGCTACACCCCAGCTCCACGTTAACGCTCTTTCATGTTCCACTCCCCATTGCTCTACTACAAAAGTGTCTTCTCCGGCTACACTGTATTCCTTAGCTTTTCTTTGTTCCTGCCCTTTTTCTAGTAGTAGATCTTTGGAATTGGGGATGTAATAGATTAATGGATCACAATGGATGGGGATGGGAGGGATCTCTTTACTTGGATTCCCTTGCAGGATATCCTTTTTTGGGGAGCAGGGGTACCAGGGATTGAATTTAGGGGCACTCAACCACTGAGCCACATCCCCAGCCCTATTTTGTAAGGTCTCACTGAGTTGCTTAGTGCCTCGCCATTGCTGAGGCTGGCTTTGAACTCCCCAGCTGCTTGGATTATAGGCGTGTGCCACTGCTTGGTGAAATTTCAGGCAAAGGAGAAGCAAATAATGGAGTGCAGCCCTGGATGCATGAGGATCATGAATGCCTGGAAAGGAACTCAGACTTCATCTTGCAGCTCACGAGGAGCCAACTGAAAGTTTTTCATCACTGGAATAACATGACCCTGTAATTACCAGTCACAAATTCTCAACAAAGCCAGGAAAGGCTCTCTTTGTCCTGCTTCTTACATTCACCCTCTTCCATGCTTGCTTTCTCCGTTTTTTAACTCCCAGTCTTCTCTTTGCTCTCCATTAACTTGGTCTAGCTCTAGTGTAAACATATAATGGAGGTAGAACTCTAGATCTGTTTTAGCTATAGTCTCACCCAATCAAGTTTGATTTCCTGGTCATTGTACCCCATGGAAAATTTAGTCATAGCAAAATCGTAATGGTAGTACTGTCCCATGCGCCTAACTTCAATACCAAGTAAAATAGGTAATGGTGAACTTTTCTCATGGAATTTGAGGATTTATCTCTAGTGGCATAGCAGAATTTATTTATTGGTAAAGTTAACTTGTAGTTCTACTTTTATCTAAATCTGTGAATAAACAAAGTGCTGTGTCCCTTAGTTTTTCCCTTGGTCACCTCCTAAAAGATGCTGTGATAAATAAAAGAATATTATGTGAAAATCGGTTTGCTGGAAGAATGTGACCAGCTTATTTATTTTTGGTGTCTAAGGAATTTAAAAACCGGTCAACTCCTGAAAAAGATGCACATTGATGATTCTTATCAAGCTTCAGTCTGTCATAAAGCCTATTCTGAAATGGTAAGTAATGATCTGGGACCACTTGGTGTTTACCTACATGTTATTGTTGGTTTCACCCTCCCTGTTGACAGTTTTTTCAAAAATGGATAGCAGTGTTTGTTTTTTCTTGATGTTTATGGAGGAAAATAAGTGTTGGTTCCAGGTAGTTGCTTATTGAATTTTCTGGCTGTATAACATATAGGCAAACATTTATTCCCAGGTCTGAATTTGTAGACTAAAACAATATGACTCCAAACCACTTTGCCATAAATGATGTACAATACAAATGAATACTCTTAGGATGGTTAAATTGTCTCAGAAATGTTTTTCTCTTGGGCTTAAGTGTTCTCATGTAGAAACAAACAGTTACTTACCCATTGTTAATAGGCTTGGCTTACAGTCTAGTTTTGACATCCAAACAGGTTGAAGGTAGTTGTCCCCAAGTGAGTAATAACCACATAAGTATCCACTATTGAAGCCACAAGCAGAGGTGCTGGCTGCAGGCTCAGCACTTGCACAGACACTGACTTGCTTGCTATCAGTGGTACCTCTGAGCATCAGCACGCAGAGACTCTGAACATGAAAGATGTGTGTTCTTGGAAAATCTGTCACATAATCTTGAACCTAACATTTGAAGCAGGATGGTTGGATTTGTCTCTAGGATTTATGTACTATGCATTTAAATAATCTTATATCTTTTTTACAACATTAATACTTTCTTGATATTAAAACGTGTAACACAAATATATTAGATAGACCTGACATGGTGGCACATATTTATATTCCCATCTATTCAGGAAATTAAGGCAGGGGCATTGCAAATTCAAGGCCACCTGGACAACTGGAGAGACCCTGTTTAAAAATAAAAAGGTCGGGGCTGGGGAGATAGCTCAGTCGATCAAGCACAAGCCCCTGAGTTCGATCCCCAGCACCGCAAAAAATAAAAAATAAAAATAAAAATAAAAAGGTCTGGGAATGTAGCTCAGTGGTAGAGTGCCCTGGGTTCAATTTCTGGTATTGCCAAAAAAAAAAAAAAAAAGTTAGACACTAACAGTTCCCATTTATGTATATATGTATGTACATATGTATGCCTGTATGCATGTATGCATGTATGTGATAGGCTGGAAAGTGAACCCAAGCCTCACGTGTAGGCCAGTGCTGTATCACTGACCCGCATTCCCAGACAGTAGTGCTGAGATTGGCAGACTTTTTCCACTAAGGACCACATAGCAAATATTTTTACCTTCCCTGAAAATAGTGTCTCTGTTGAATTATTCCTCTGCTATTGTCATAAAATCAACTGTAGACATATATGAATGAATGTGACTATTCTAATAAACTTGTGAACAATGAAATTTGAATTTCATAGAATTTTCATATGTCACAAAATATCATTCATTTTCTGACTTTTTTTCAAACTGAAAAATATTCTTAGCTCATGGACCATGCAGAAGTAAGTGTTGGGTCAGAATTGGCCTATGGGCCATAGTTTGACAACTCTTTGTTAAGTGTGGGGCATTAACTTTTTAAGATTCTGGAGTTTTCTAAATATAAAGGTGATTCATTTTTATTTAAAAATTCAATCATTCTGGAAATGTAGTAAGTAGGAAGTGAATAATTATAAAATGACCTTACAGTTTTAACTTTCGTTTTGTTTTTTAATTTTTAGTTGTAGATAAACACCGTTGTTTTTTATTTATTTATTATATGGTACTGAGGATCGAACCCAGAGCCTCACAAGTGCTAGGCAAGCAGTCTACCACAACCCCAGCCCCTTAACTTTCCATCTTACTCCCAAAGAGAACTTTCAGTGTATAACATGTTTGTGTTTGTACATACATATTTATATGTATATATACACTCACTAATATTATTATTAGAAGCTATAATTTTAAAACTGAGATTTTCCCACAGAAACAGCCATAGGTAACAGTATCTTTTTTTTTTTTTTTTTTTTTCTTCACTTACTCTTGGTAGAGAGTAACCATGTCTGAGTTTTAAATAGGTTATTACAGTCTGGGCTGAGAATCTAGTCTCCACTTTCAAAGTTGTTTTTATGGAAAAATGGGTTCTGAATTTCCAAAACCAACTTACAAATGAGTATTTCTAATTAGAGGACTCCCTGTGCGTGTTTATATGTCCTCTTTCCCCAAACAACATTTCCCCAAATGGACGGCATGAGATGTTGTAACGTGGAGGAAACTGACAGGTCAGTTAGGTTCATGCTTGGCAAGACTGGCTGAGGAACACCTCGGAGCCCTGTGCTTGAGAAGCCGGAAGTCCAGCCTGGTGGTAATGTCAGCATTTCCTGTCAGAAGAAAAAAAATTAAGCCAGTAGTTCAGTCCTGGGTATTTAGAAGCCTGTTGATCATTCCTGTTATTCTTTGGTTTTTGTCTCTGTCAGACATGCTCTTAATGGTGTATTTGGTTATTAATTTTTCTCCTAAATTAGGGGCTCCTGTTTGTCATTCTGAGTCATCCTTGCGCCAAAGAGAGGGAGGCATTGGGCAGCCCTGCGTTCCAGCTGATTGTGATTAACCCTAAGACGGCCCTGAATATGGGAGTGATGCTGTACTGCCTCCCACAGGGGCAGGCTGGAAGGCAAGTGCGCGTGACTGCTGACCGCTGGGTGAGACACTGCAAATACAAAAACGAGGTGCTTTGTGTCACTTTGAATGGAAAACATGAAATACTATAGGCCATAATAATAAGGTTCAAAAGTAGGATGAAGTTTAGTTGATTTGAATCAGATCCCAGATTCCCTATATCCTGATCCCCATCAGGATGGGCTTAGGTTGTTTTGTTTTGTTTTAAATGTGTCTTCAAGCCCAGTTTTTTTCCTGTAAGGAAAAGGTTTTAAATACACAGAGTATTGAATATTCTCTATGGAACCCTCACCATGTATGTTCTTTCCATAAGCCCTAATTAAGAAACTTTTGAATACACATTAGGAAGACATCTTTACTTTAAAATCTGATGGAGCCTCCATTATGCAGGTAGTCGTTATTTAGCTGTTGATAAATATTTACCTGTGTATCTATTGACTGACATCAGTGACACATGGCATCCCAAGGGTGTCCTGAGCTGATAGACTTTAGAAGTAGTGGATGTTGGTAGGTCAACGAAACAACATCTGAACACGTAAGTCCTATGGACTACCTTTACCAACCAGAGAAATTAGCAACAAGGATTGAGAATACACATATCCAGTCCAGATCCGAGTCTAGCTTTAATAACTCATAAGGATAAGGAACCTGGATGGTTTTAATGCATGTTTCTTTGGATCTTGTGCAAAACCTGCTTGTTCCAAAAGATATTCTCAGTCCATGCACACCTGGCCAGCTAGGGCACTTCTGCAAATGTTTTTAATGAGAATACCAGAACTGAGCTAGGTATAGGCTTACAATTATAATCCCAGCAACTCGGAAGACTGAGGCAAGAGGATTGCAAATTTGAGGCCAGTCTTGGCACCTTAGCAAGACCCTGTCACAAAATAAATAAAAAGGGGCTGGGAATGTAGCTCAGTGATACCCCACCCCCAAACATCATCAGAACTACTTTCTGCAATTTGTGTTTACACATAGAACTTGCTTTTTTGGATATGAAGCAAAAACTAGTAATTGGTGTAGAAACTGAGGATGATGATAACTTCTTGGTCACGCATTTCCTTTGTCACTTTTTTTCGGGGGGAGGAGGGTACCAGGGATGAACCCAGGAGCACTGAGCCATATCCCCAGGCTTTTTAATTTAATTTAATTTAATTTTTTGAGACAGGGTCTTGCAAAGTTGCTGAGGCTGGCCTCAAACTTGCAATCCTCCTGCCTCGGCCTCCAGCGTAACTGGCATTATAGGCATGCACCACTGCACCCAGCTCCTGTTCCTTTTAAACCCATTTGTTCAACAAACTTTGAAAGCCTGTTTGGTGCCAATCCTGTAGGAAGTATCTCTGTTTGGGCTGCTATAACAAAAATACGGTAAACTAGGTAGCTTATAAATAATAGAATCTCATTTTTCATAGTTCTGGAGGCTAGAAAGTCCAAGAGCAAGACACTGGCAGATTCCGTCTGGTGAGGGTCCACTTCCTTATTAAGAGATGACACTTCTTCACTGTGTCTTCGTGTAGTAGATGAGCCAGCCTTCTCTGAGACCTCTTTTATAAGGGCACTCTCCTGTTCATGAGCGCTCTGCCCTCAAGACCTAATCACCTAAGTCCTCACCTCTGGGTACCATGATTAAATTTCAACAGATCAATTTTGGAGGAGTCACAAACATTTAGACAATAGCAAAGCACCTTCATTTCCAATCTCATGGAAGTTAGAAATAAAAACTAGACACTGCTGCTAAGTGCACCGGAGGCCACACCTGAGGCTTGCGTTATTTAGGAGCAAAAAGACGGAGGGCACCTTCCCTGGCAGCGCAGGCCTGAGGACCTCCTGCAGGTGTACGGAGCTGGGTGGCAGCTGGGGGATAAAAATGCCATTCCTGTGTTCAGAGAATATTCACTGAGGGCTGCCTAGGCAACGGGCTCTGCAAAGTGCTGTGATATGCCACTGAGTGTTGATATAGATAGGAGCTCAGTTTTTATTGAGCACTTCCTGTGTGCCATGGATTGTGCGGATAAGCTCTGTATGTGAACTGTTTCGTTCAGCTTCACAACAGTCTTATGAAATAGGTGCCCTTATTATCCTTATTTTGCTGATGAAATTAACCCAAGCCCAGGATCACATAACTCATATATTCTAGAACTTAGAATCCAGACCCAGGTAGCTAGTAAAAGGTGACCAGATTTCTGCTTCTTGATGCTTGTGGTTTTGTGGGGGAGATACCCACTGAGTGTGAAAGCAGGATCATCTCACCCGGTGCCAAGTTCTATGAAATGAAACCCGAGAATGTAACAGAAGGGGCAGGGTACACACGTGTGCTCTTAGGTGACTGCCTGATGATAGGACTCCCGCTTGCCCTCACTTCCTATCTGGAGATCAAGCCTGCCCAGGCGAGGAATAGTAAGAGCAAAGCCACTGAGGGACACTGGGTTTGGCTAGTGCAGGGACGGGGAGGACGGCCCCTGTGGGCTGGTGTGCAATGGTAAGGACGCATCAGAGAGCAGGCAGGGCCGCAGTGCCACACAGGAGCCAGTGTCCCCAGGTGCGGAGGCGCGCTCACAGTAACAGGGGGTTTGCTTGGGTCGATGCTTTAGCAATATGGTTTGGGGCCTGTTTTTTAAACAGCTCTTTTGACCTGTGGTCTGCATTGTCTCTTCTCTGCTTGGTGTCAGGTTCCTAGAAGGGGACGTGAGAGATCATGTTGCAGCTGCAGTCTTGACTTCTGGGACCATTGCCATTTGGGACTTACTTCTAGGTCACTGCACTGCTCTCCTTCCGCCGACCTCTGACCAAAATTGGTCTTTTGTTAAATGGTCTGGTACCGATTCTCACTTACTAGCTGGACAAAAAGATGGAAATATATTTATATACCGCTACATATAAATTAAGAGGAAAATAACAGTTTTCTGGATATATTTGGACCTTACTATTTTTGTCCCCTTTGGAGTATAACTGTAAAAGAATATCTGAATGATGTTTAAAATAATTACTTGTGTGCATCCAGGGAGACTTATTTTTAGTCTGATGGTGGTGGTGCCTACTGATCTTGAATATATTTGTTTATACTTACTTTGGGGGGAAAGGCTTTAGGTCAATTTTTATAATTTCCTGTATTTGCACATTTGCTTTTAATACATGTACATAAAACTTCAGGTGTCAATAAATATTTATTTTGATAAATTCTGCTTGGCATGTTCTATTTTTCTCATTTTATTTAGCTTTTTTTCAAAAACAAGAACTAATGATTATACAACTAGAATATTTAGTCAATAATACTTGCATAGGAAGTGTAAATTTCATAACTTTAATATATTAATGTGCAGTATACATTTCTATTTCTATTATTTTATTTTCACATATATATTAAAATAATACAAACCTATTAAAATATTCTAATTTGGAAATACTTATATTTCATTCCCACATGCACTTTTCTTGTTGGTTTTTTTGGAGTGCTGGGATCTAACCTGGGGCCTCAGGCAGGCCAGGCAAGTGCTCTACCACTGAGCCAAATCCCTGGTTCCTTCGTACCAGTGCCTGTGTTATCTTTAGAGTCTCTTTTTTTTTGAACCCAGGGCCTCGTGCTTGCAAGGCAAGCACTCTACCAACTGAGCTATCTCCCCAGCCCTCTAGAGTCTCTTTTGAGCCAATTACATAACTTTCCTAAGTTCGTCACCTTCATCTTTGCCTAAGCGATTTGAGAGATAGAAAATTTTAAAGCACTAATCTGTTAGTATCATTGGAAGTTTTATCTTCAACTACTTGTAGTTATTTGCCTGATATTCTTAGAGTACATTTTTAAAGACATTTTTTATATCGTAGTGATTTTTTTTTCTTGTTGCATTATCACCCTTTGATCCATTTATATAAAAAAACAACATTCCTGGGGCTGGGGAGATAGCTCAGTTGGTAGAGTGCTTCCCTTGCATGCACAAGGCTCTGGGTTCGATCCCCAGCACCGCAAAAAAAAAAAAAAAAAAAAAAAGTTCCTGTGCACATTCTGTATTCACTAGCTCTAACCTCAAATGAGACAGTTCATTCACTAGTAGATCATAGATAATGATTTAATTCACTCAAGAACCCTTGAGAAACATTTAAATATTTTTTTAGTTGTTGATGGACCTTTATTTTATTTATTTATCTACTTATATGCGGTGCTCAGGATTGAACCTACAGCCTCACACATGCCAGGCAAGTGCTCTACCACTGAGCCACAGCCCTGAGAAACGTATTTTATCTTGATTTAAAGGTTACTGAAACTGGACCGGGGATGTGGCTTAGTGATAGAGCACTTGCTTGGCATGCAGGAGGTTCAATCCCCTGTACTACTACTAAAAAGAGGTAAGAAGACGTGAGTGGAGCTGACCAAGGCTATTATGCCTGGATTCCCAACAATTTGGGAGGCTGAGGCAAGAGGGTTGCCAAATTTGAGGCTAGCCTCAGCTACTTAGACCCTGTCTCAAAAACAAAAGACTGAGACTGTAGTTCAGTGGTAGAACACCCCGAGGTTCAGTCCCCAGTTTTGCAAAAAAAAAAAAAAAAAAGAAAAAGAAAAAAGAAAACCAAGCAGAACTAGGCAGTGATTCCACTTCAGTAACTACCGAACAAACAGCATACACTTGACACAACAGGTGTCAAAATGAGTTCTGAAAGGCCTGTTCCCTGTAGTGGGGGAGAATGTGACATAAAGCAACAAGTAGTGTTCCATTTCCTGGTGTGTTTTGGGTACTGCTATGGAAGCTCAAAGGTTAGCAGCTGGCACAACCAAGAAAGGCTGGATGACAATTTAGCTGAGTCTTGCGGGATAAGCCGGCAAAGCAGAAACCAAGACTATCTCAGGCGGAAAGACAAGATGGTGGGCCTCAGTATTGCAGGAGAATTATATTATTGAGCATGGAGTTAGGAGGCAATAAAGATAGCCAGCAGCCTTGTGAGGCATGTAAACAAACCAGCCCTTTGTTCTGCAGGTAAAGAGAGCACATAAGCAGCTGAGCAGTAAGGATATGACCTCCTACTCCACTACTGAGTGGCTAGTGGACTTTTGGAGCCAAGAGTGGAGGCAAGGGACCGTTGTGAAGGACCAACCCATGGTAGGGACACTGGGAATGAAACATGGAATGGAAGATTTAGGAGGAAAGAGAAAGGAGCAGGACGAAGTGTGTCCCTGATTACATAGAAAATGAAGGAGTCTTAAAATTCCGGCCTGGTGATGGGGAAATAGAGACACTAGGGAGGGAGAGAATTCAGATGCTTATAGATCATCCATTAGGAATGTTGATGGACAATTGGATAAAGGACTGTGGAGCCCAGAGAAGAGGCCTGGTTGGATGCAGGTGGGAATCAAAACCTCTGGTGTGAATCAAAGTCCAGTAACCGGGTGTGGTGGCACACGCCTGTAATCCCAGGGGCTCGGGAGGCTGAAGCAGGAGGATTGAGAGTTAGAAGCCAGTCTCAGCAAAAGCAAGGCACTAAGCAACTCAGTGAGACCCTGTGTCTAAATAAAATACAAAATAGGGCTGGGGATGTGGCTCAGTGGTCGAGTGCCCTGAGGTCAATCCCCAGTACCCCCCACCAAAAAAAAAAGTCAAGAGTGGATCAAGGACAGACCTTGAAGACAATGTTTAAATCAACAGAGGAAGTATAGCCATGAAAAGAAAGGCAGGAGAGGAATTGCTAAAGAGGTTGTATCCGTTGGTTTTCGTAATTTCAGATGTAGTAGTGAGCTTTATGAACAGTTTCAATCCTCAGGGGTGGGAGACTACACAGCAGAGTGGATTAAAGAGTGAATTGGAGGCTGGAGGTGTGGCTCAATGGTGAGAACACTTGCCTGGTATTTGTGAGGCCCTGGGTTCCATCCCCAGCACCACTGGGGGTTTAAAAAAAAAAAAACGGAAGTAAGGAATTAAAAAGTGTAGATCATTCCTTCAAGAAGTTCAAGTATGAGGGCTGGGATTGTAGCTCAGTGGTAGAGCACTTGCCTAGCACATGTGAAGCACTGGGTTTGATTCTCAGCACCACATAAAAATAAATAAAAATAAATAAATAAGAGATATTGTGTCCATCTACAACTAAAAAACATTTTTAAAAAAAGGTGAAGTGGGGTATGTCAAAGGTCAGTGGAGGAGGCCTCTGGCTTTGTTTTTATTTTTATTTATTCATTTATTTATTGGTACTGGGGATTGCACTCGGGTACTTAAACACTGAGCCACATTCCCAGCCCTTTTTTCTATTTTATTTAGGGACAAGGCATCAATGAGTTGCTTAGGGCCTTGCTGAGTTCCTGAAACTGACTTGGAACTCAGGATCCTCCTGCCTCAGCCTCCCAAGCCGCTAGGAGTGCATGCCACCATGTCTGGCCCTGGCTTTGTTTTTAGACTGGGAGAAACTTCAGCATGTTCATGGGCTCAGGGAAAGGAGTCAGAGTGAAAGGAAGTTTAAAGATGAAGAGAGAACTGGTGACAGGGTCTCAGGGACAACAGAGGCGATGAGACCGAAGTGTAGATAGGCTAGAAAAAGGGAGGGATAACTGGTTGATGGCATTTACGATTATCCATCCATTCATCCATCCTTTTCTTTTCTTTCTTTAATGCTAGAGATTGATCTCAGAAGCACCTACTACTAAGCTATATCCCTACTCCTTTATATATATATATATATATATATATATATATATATTTTTTTTTTTTTTTTTTTTTTTTTTTTTTTTTTTTTTAATTTTGAGATAGGTCTCACTAAGTTGCCCATACTGGCCTCAAACTTGCAATCTTCCCGCATGGGCCTCCCGAGTCTCTGGGGTTATAGGCATGTGTCACTGTGCCCGTCCATCATTTTTTGTGGGAGGTTTACTGGGGATTGAACTCAGGGGCACTCGACCACTGAGCCACATCCGCAGTCCTATTTTGTATTTTATTTAGAGACAGGGTCTCATTGAGTTGCTTAGTGCCTCGCTTTTGCTGAGGCTGGCTTTGAACTAGCGATGCTCCTGCCTCAGCTCCCGAGTTGCTGGGTTTACAGGTGTCCGCCACTGTGCCCAGCTCAGGTACTTCTAAGGGAAACACAGAGATTTCAAACTATTAAAATTTAATGCCTATGGAAGAACTGTGGCATCAAAACTTTTAAATAAATGTATTTCAGAATTTTTAGAGAGGAAATAAAAACAAGTTCCTTTCATGGGGGAAGGACTAGCATTCAGGGAAAGACAGCATCTGTACGGTTGGCACTAAGTACCCCAGGGCCCCCCCAACACGCACTGGGGAATGCCCGGCTTCGAGGGCGCAGTGCCGTCAGGGGCCGCTAGGGGCCGCTAGCGGCGACGGCGCCAGACTGCGGCGCTCTGTACGTAGCCGGGAGGAAACTTCGGCCCGAGGTCCGGGCGCAGTGCATCCTGGGTCGGCGTAGCCATGGCGGCTCGTGTCCTTTCCGCCTGTGTCCGCCGCTTGCCTGCGGCCTTTGCGCCGCTGCTCCGGGTCCCCGCACCGGCCCTGGCCCGGCCGCTCAGCACCGTTTTGTGTCCCGCGGGGAACCGGACGAGACCCGGGACTACGCAGCCGACCTCAGTGCTCTTGCAGGTGACTCGCCATGACTTTGCCGGGGCTTGGAGGGGTCAGGGATCCCGTCGCTGGAGGTCGGAGGGTGGCGGGCATCCGGACAGTGCCAGCTGCAAGCACGAGTGACCCGGGCGCCTCTGGTTCGCTCCCCAGTCCCGCCGCCTAACGGTATTTGGTTGACCCCTGCAGGGAGGCTGGGTGACTTGGTGATTGCTTTTAAAAAGGAGCAAACACCCCGGGGTTCCATTGCTGGCCGCCACTCACCGGAACCAGTCTCCTAGCCTCGTTGAGCCCCAGAAAACGGCAGAGTTGTGGAGTGGGCGAGGTTTAGTTAAGATAATGCAGGTAGAGCCCCTACCGCAGTGCTTGGTCAGCTCTCAATACACTGGTCGCTGTTGGCCACAATGATAAGTACCGCGATCACTTTCTAGGGGGAGAGTGTTGATAAGGTGCAGAGAGGAAGCCCCTTGCCTATGCAGCCTTCTCCAGAGTAGTTCTTTTAATGGATTTCTGTCCTCATTTTCTCCACTGGCACCCTTAACCTGTTTTTTGATCTTCTGGAAGTAAGGATAGGAAACAGGTAGTAAGTAGCTTTCCTATCGAATGAAATCTGTGTAATGCTGAAACGTGAGGCAGTGGTTTTCAACCCTAACTAAACATTCAGATCACCTAGGTGACTTTAAAAAAAAAAGAAAGAAATCCCTTAACCCTCCTCCCACTGTTCTTATGATTTAGTCCTCTAAGTAGATGGGACCCTGACATGGCAGTTCTGTTTTGTTTTTAAGTTCCCCATGTGACTCTAAAGTGCACCCAAGATTAAGAACTACTGCTTTAAAGACTCCCAAGGTGAAATTGAGAAACCCCTTTTCAAGCTTATGGGTTTCCTGTAATAGAGGTTTCAACCGTGACTGCATGTTACAATAAAAAATACAAATGCCCAGGCCAAGCTAGAATGAAGTGATTCTTTTGTGCAGCTAGTTTTGAGATTTGCTGACAGGGTAATGGATTCATTCATTGGGCAACGTCCTATTGGCTATATCAAAAGGTAAATGTCATCTTTAAAGTCGGGGGCTAAAAGGGCAGTAGCATAGTTGCTGAGTGTTTGGGTGCTGAGACTGATTTCAACATTAGGCTGAAATGTGAAATGATTGTCCTAGTCTTACAGCATTGATTCTCAAATTTCATTGTGCATACAGGTCTCCTGGATTAAAATAGATTCCAATTCAGTGGGTCTGGGAAGGGACCTGAGGGGTTTTATTTCCAAGGAATTCTCCACGAAGATTCTGCTGCTGGTACCCCTTGGACCATATTTTGAATAAGCAAGGCACTTGAAGATAATCCACTGCCTCTTCCTGGTTTACATTTACAGCAGAGGAACTAATGCATTTATATTTACAAAGTGGTTTTGATTAAGTTCATTCAAAGATACGGAGATACAATGTTAGCTATTGAGAATGCTGTGTTCATTGGGAGAGAAGAATTAGCAAGGTTCTTGAAGAAATAAGTGAGACCTTTCCTCCTACTCTGCCAAGAATGGGAAGGGTGGAGGTTGACTGTGAGGTTCCTGGTTGACCCCTAAATGGCTGGAGCTCTGCAGCTTGAATTTTGGAGACAGGTATGAGGTTTGTTTCCAAATAGCTGAGCTTGAGATGTCTGGTCTACGTGGTCAAAACTGTTCAGTGGACAGGTTGTAGAGGGCTTTACAGTCATTTCCGTAGCTTCCTCTGCATTGTCCTCGGCCAGAGGAAGACCCCAGTGATGTAAGATGGATCCTGATGGAAACTGAGTTTGAGTTACTACTCCAGAGGAGTCACTCTTCCTGCAAATAGTGCCTTCCCTGTTGGGGAGATGCAATTTCTGTTGCATAGAATTGTTAAGTGTAGGTCTTGGGGAAGAACGGTCAACGCCAGAAACGACCTGAGCTGGCTGTTGTGGAGGTGTTTGCTCATTCTGTAAGCTGAGATCTGGCAGGAAGGAGTGAAAGACCCCTGCCCAAAGTCAAGTTGCAGAACCTAAAGCAAGATATACAGTCATTCTCTGTCTCAGTTTCCTCAACTGTAATGGGGGGGTGATAGTACCGAGTACCTCACAGGTTAATGTCAGAGCTCAAGGAGATGATGTATGTCAAGTGCTCAGGACAGCACCATAGCCTAATTTAAAAAGAAATCAATAAAGAGAACAGAAGTGCAGTACCATAACCAACTTAATGATAAGAAATCAAGGGGCTGAGGAGATAGCTCAGTTGGTAGAGTGCTTGCCTTGCAAGTACAAGGCTCTGGGTTCAATCCTCGGCACCAAAAAAAAAAAAAAAAGAAAAGAAAGAAAGAAAAGAAATCATTATAGAAGCCAGGCACAGTGGTGCACGCCTGTAATCACATCTACTCAGGAGGCTCAGGCAGGAGGATTGCAAGTTCAAGACCAGCCTCAGCAACTTACCGAGACCCTGTTTCAAAAAATAAAAAGGGCTGGGGGATGTAGCTAGTGGTAAAGTGCTCCTGGTTCAATCCCCAGCACCAAAAAGAAAAAGGAAATATCAGTAAAGAGGCTGAAAGAGAAAGAACAGGATCAAGTATTTGGGGGCATCCCCACAGCCACGGCATCACACTGGCGGCTGTCATCATGATCCTACTAGACAGCAGCAAGTTGCACGTACTGTGCATACGCCAGGCAGCGTTCAGAGCCCTTCACTTCATCTCAGTGACGCCTCCCAGAAGTTAGTGAGTATGGTACTGCTAAATTTAATCCTATGGCACCTATCCTGGCCCCTGCGAGCACTTGCCAGTGATGCTTGGGATGATGCTGACATCTAGTGGGCCACACGGGCAGCTGTGTACAGACATCCCCACCAGCCCCTTCCTTTAAGGGCCCTGGGCACTTGGTGGCCTCCCTCTTTTCTTTCTCCATTTCTTCGGCATTAATTCCACCTCATGTCATTTTTTCTTAATTTTTTTTTCATACTATTTCTCAGTATGTTCACAGGAATGTCTTCGGTATACCATGACAGGTCTATCTGTGGGTTATTTTAACTCACATCTGTCTACTAAAGGTGGCAGGGCCTTGTAGAGCCATAGGATGCTGACGATGCCCTGGGGAAACAGGCTCTTCTTCAGGCCCTAGGTGATTACTGGTAGTTAGTCTCACTGAACAGGATGACTGTCGAAAGCCTGAGAGTTGAGCCCAGGAGCCAGAGAGGCCAGTCCTAGCTTCAAGGGGAAAGACCCATTTTGATGCTGTTGACTGCTAGTGCTTCTGAGGCTATCCAAAATTGTAACTCGTACTGTGGCTACAATTGGGATCATATGATGAGCGTTCTATAAGGCCCAGGAAGCCTTGCGAAAGATACCTGTAGACTTGTGCGTTTAGAGACATGCTGGGTTCATTGGCTGTGTTTCCTTCCTGCCTTTGCTCTAGGTTCCAGAGAGAGTTGCACAGTTGTGCCGCCAGTATAGTGACGCGCCCCCTTTGACGTTAGAGGGAATCAAGGACCGGGTTTTGTATGTCCTGAAACTCTATGACAAGATTGATCCAGAAAAGGTAATTGATGGTGGATTAAACTTCTAGAGTATTTAATCACATGGTGTGAAATTCAAAGGGCCTGAAACGATATTCGGTAGTCTCCCTGGCCCTCAGCCACCAGCTCCCCTAACATGGGAGACAGCCAGTGTCACCAGCTCCTTGTGTCTTTACAGAGATACTCAATGCTTATGTAAGTAAGTATATATTACATGCATTTGTATATGTCTCTCGCCCTTTTTTAAAAACAAGTGGACTTGGGGTTGAACTCAGCTCTAGAAGGTGCATTTAACATGTGAGGCATTCAATCCCACCCTCAAGAAAAAGCCACAACTGGTAGCGTACCTTCCTTTTTTAATAACTGAATCTTTTGTGTGATAGCACAGTTTGTTTTTTTGGTTTTTTGGACTTTTTTTGGTGGCACTAGGGGATCAAACCCAGGGCCTCTTACATACTAGGCACTCTGCACTATTCTTCCACGTGTGTGTATGGTACTGGGGATTGAACTCAGGGATACTGTACCACCGAGCTACATCCCCAGCCCTTTTTTATTTTTAAGACAGGGTTTTGCTAAGTTGCTGAGGCTGGCCTTGAACTTGTAATCATCCTACCTCAGCCTCCTGAGTCTCTGGGATTATAGGTTCACACCACTGTGCACGAAGCCATGTGCTATTCCTAAGGGGAGTGCCATATCTAAGGTGCCGGGTCTTAGTTGTCAGTAAGGCAGCAAGAAAACCAAACTCCCTCCGATATTATTCAGAATAGTGGTCAAAACTCATAGTAAGCTGAGTGTGATGGCACACAACTTGTAATCCCAGCGACTTGGGAGGCCCAGTCGGGAGGATAGCAAGTTCAAGGGTAATCTTGGCAACATAGCAAGACTCAATCTTAAAATTAAAAAGCCTGGGGATGTAGCTTAGTGGCAAAGCACTCCTGCGTTCAATCCCAGTACCACACACACACACACAAAAAAAAAACAGTAAGATAATGTAATGTGAACTCCTTCATTTGCTTTATGTTGTTAACCACTTCCAAAGTTGAATAAGGTAACATTAAGCATACGGTGTACATGCCATTGTGGGTCAAATATTAATGCTAATTAAGACCTTTATATTTAATAAAAAGTCTATATGATGTTTAAATGCCATTGTACCACTCTTTTACCTCGCAAAGTAAATGCTGTCACAGACTAAATTTTGCATTTGTTGTTCTTTTTTTACAGCTTTCGGTAAATTCCCATTTTATGAAAGACCTGGGCTTAGACAGTTTGGACCAAGTGGAGATTATCATGGCCATGGAAGACGAATTTGGTAACACGCACTGGCTTAGTCTTGCATCTGCATATTATGATTGGTTTAGGTGGATTAAACTGACAGAAATGCTAGGAGTCTGAATCAGAATTAGAATCAAATAGTACTAAAGTCAGTAGCATCCCTTCCCCTCCGCACACACATCAGGTGAAGTAAATATTGGGGACAGTGAAAGCCTGAGAAAGCCCCATTAGAAGCTGTGGGCTAGATAACCAGACTAGCCTACAGGGCTTAGATTCCTAAGACAGGGTTCCAAGATGAAGGGCAAAAGCCACACTTGTAGAGATATTGATGACACATCAGCTAGGTAGCTAGAAGTAGCAGGATATGTTGAGGACACACACCCCCTCTGGCTTGGTCTTCTATAATGCCTTACATGCACACTCCAGATTTTCTTTGTTCGGGACTATAGTGCACATGAGACCTTTATAAAGCTCCTTGCTAATTTCTGGGCAAGTTACTTCAGTAAAAAGCAAAGGGACTTCTGTGCCATTCTGCAGAGCAGGACTTGGTTAAAATTCCTCACAGGTGATGCTGACTGCAGCTATGGTCTAGTTTGCTAGTAGCTGACTACTGGTTCTGGCTTGGACTTAGCTGTGTATGAGCCTGGATAAGTCACTACATCTCTCAAAGCCTGTTCCCTGGGCTATAAAATGTGGATGAGAATAGTAGGAATCTCAAGATTGAGATTGCTGTGAGAATTAGAGATTGTGTGTAAAATACTCAGCACAATATTTGGGCCAAAGTGAGCACTCCGTAAATTCTAACTATCAAAACCCAGCAGTCAGGCTAGGGATGTAGCTCAGTTGGTAGAGTGCTTGCCTTGCATGCACAAGGCCCTGGGTTCAATTTCCCAGCACCACACAACACCAAAAAAATAAAAAAATAAAAAGGATTGAAGAACATAATTCATCATCAGATTGACCTTGAAGACATTCTAAGTGAAGGAAGTCAGATACAGAAGACCACATAGTGCCTGATTCCACTCCATGAAATGTGAAGAAGAGAAATCCAAAAGGCAGTAGATACGTTGCCAGGAGCGGGGATAATGGGAAGTGACAGCTAATAGGCACTTGGTTTCATTTTAGGGGTGATAAAAATGTTCTGAGGAAATTAGATTAATGAGATTAATTCTGGAGGAATTAGGAAATAGTGATAGCTGCAGAGTCTTGTGAATAAACCAAAACCACTGAGTTGCGTATGTTAAGAGGAGGAATTTTCTATTAATGCTAATTCTGTCCTTAAAACTACAATAAGAACCCTTTAGACTCAACATGGGCATATAGTAGTAAAACCTAACTGGCTCAACCTAAATGGGACTCAACATTGCTGGGGAATTTTGGTAGAATTGTAGGTGTTTTCACTTCTCAAGTTCAGGTGCTGAGTTCTAAAGGATTTGCTTTTTCTACACTCACATATTTTTTAAATTTTTTTCATTTTAGGGTTTGAAATTCCTGATATAGATGCAGAAAAGTTAATGTGTCCACAAGAAATTGTTGATTACATTGCAGATAAGAAGGATGTATATGAATAAAGTATCAGGTAAAAAGAACTTATAAAACATCCTCTAAAGAATTTGTCTGGTTCTTCAGTAAAGCAAGACTCAAGAAGAAATGAAAGATGGAAATGCTTGACAGATTTTCACTTAAAATGCAGGCTGCTGCTAGGTGTGGTGACACATTTCTATAGTGCCAGTGATGGGGGGCTGAGGTAGGGGAGGTCACAAGTTTGAGGCCGGCCAGCCTGGGCAACTCAGCAAGACCCTGTCTCAAGCTAAAAAGGGCTGGGGATGATGTCAGCCATCCTCCTAAAAAGCAATCCTGCACAAAACACTCAGCAAAGCAACCCAGAAACAGACCTCTGTCTCCGTCAACTGCCCACCCAAGGCCTGCCTGGCCTACTGCCCAGGAAGTTAAGGTTCTTCCTCAGGCAGGAGTGGCCTCATGAGGGGGAGGATGGACTCGGGAGTCAGTAACCCATGTTTTTTTCAGCTGTACCATGTGCTGTCAGCCAGGTGACCTTGGGCGGGCAGATTGGCTGGGCAGGTTTCCTGGTAGGTAAACTGGAATGATGGCCCTGCTGGGCTTTTGTGAAGGCAGCCAGTAAATACTGGCTGTTGTTACATAGGCTCTAGAATCATCAAGATATTTTAAAATAAAACTATCTTAGTATCTGTAACATTGTTACACTGGAGTTGGCACCTTAAATATGTCATTCATGAGTTAGTGACTATGCACCAGAAAGAAACTGAACTTATTTTGTCATTGCCAGACCCCTTTTCCTCACCGAGAGGACTCTGATGATCCTGGTGAGTGTGTGGAAGTGAGAACCCATTCTGGCGTCACCACTGACTTTGACAGAGCAGTTCTCCTGGACTTGTATTTAAATTCTCTAAGTGTACTGCCCTTTGAAAATAAATCTATAAAACCAACACTTTTCTTCATCTTCAGTTTTTCAGTGATGTCTATAAATGCCTTTATTTATTGAAACTCCATAATAGTTTTAAAGTCTTGTCTCATTTGTCATTGATATTCACGCCTATCAAAAATACACAGCTAAAATAAAAAAAAAAAAAGCACATGGCTTTGAAATGTTTCCGTCCCCTCCCCCTCAGTATCAGGAATGAATGTATTCGTGATGGAAGCATTTTTTGCTTCACAAAATTGTTTATCGCTTCCATTAGCTAGTGGATTGTCATGGGTTAGCGGCTATCAGCATGTGGGAATGGTGTTCCATCTCTTACCCAGGGATCCCTTTTCAAATAAACAGTTTTGGAGGATGGGAAGCTGTTTCTTCCTGGAAGGTCAGTGTGGCATTGTGTCCCTTTTGTCACACATCAGCGGTATACCGTGTTAGCTCCTTGGGGTTGGTGCAGAGATGTAGAGGTAACATGCATACTGCATGGGCCTTGATGAGATTCGAGTCGTGTCATGAATACTCGGTTCCTATTACTGACACGCGGTTCGCAGGAGGAAGGGAACCAAGAACCAAGGGCCTGCAGTAAGTAATGTCACTGAGGCCGCGGGGGGGGGGGGGGGGCTGAAGCCTCAGCTGGCAGAAAATCGGCTGGCGGATGAGGTAGCAGGGCAGCTGGCAGCTCTGGAACTGGGTCCACTCACCTGCGTCCCATCCGGAGGTGCCCAGCGTGGCGAGTCCTGCTGCGTCGCCCTAGCTCCTCCAGACCTGTTGCCTTCTTTTGATGACAGGAAGCACCCACAGTCACAGCGTTCCTTCCTCTTTAAAAACCAAGGCAAGCTAACTTGAAAACTGCAGCTTGGATCCGAGGCACCTCCCGTGCCTTTCACGGCTGCGCTCGTCTGCAGTCAGCCTGAGTGCTTATTAGGTGCCGGGGCCGACGGCGCCAAACAGGCTGCGTGCAGTTTCTTCACTGGAATGTCCCATGGGAACATCTGGGTGTTTTGATGACACTCCAACGTGTTCTATTTTCAATCCCACGAGAGCTGAACATTTTGCCAATAAAATGTGTCACGGTTGTTTTTGCCAAAGATCACTAAGTCTGTGGCAGTGCCAAGTCACTGCTGATACCTTAACCATACGCCTGTGGTAAAATAGTCCATTCACATCACTAGCTGCTCGAAGTCCAGGAGCCAGAATGAGGGAGAATATTCACTGGACCACACATGCACTGGTAATGACATTTACAATCTGTGTTCTCAAACCACAGCAGGGCCTTGGAAGAACTTACTGGAATATTTTCTGAGAGGCTTCTGTACCACTGTAGGGAGGCAGCAAACTGGCCAAAGAGAAGACAGAATAAATGGGATTGTAGGTGCATACTTATTAATCGTCTCCCAGAAAATGTGTGAGAACACTGCACCCTGTAAGCCATTCCCTTTGCGAGAGGGTGGCTTGGGAGCCCTTTGAGGACCTAGGCCTAGCCCTGCCTCCAGCTACTTCAGCTTTCTGTGTAGCCAAACAGCAAGTATGCTCAAATAGTGAAGTGCCTACTGTGTGCTCAGCACTCCACTAGTACACAAAGGTGAATTAAGTCTCCTGTCTCAAGGAGCTCAGTCTAGTAAGGGAGACAGTTCATACGATGGCATCATCAATGCCACAAGCCAGTCTCCTGTGCTATGAATGTGATGCCCTGAGGACATGTCACTCAAGGTATTCCTGATAAAACTGTGTAACCTGAATCTGATCACAAGCACAAAAATGCAAAAGTGGGGCAGTATAAAGCCTAGACTTTTTAAAATGTTATGGGCTGGTCACAGTAGTGCATGCGTGTAATCCCAGCTATTCAGGTGACTAGGGCAGGAGGATTCAAGACCAGCCTCAGCAACTTGGGGAGGCTCTATCTCAAAATTTTAAAATTAAAGGACTGGGAGCTGGGTATGGTGGTACTCAAGAGGCTGAGGCAGGAGGATTGCAAATTGGAGGCCAGCCTCAGCAAATTAGATCCTATCTCAAAAATAAAAGACTAGGGATGTATCTCAGCATGCATGAGGCCTTGGTTCAGTCTCTAGTATCAGACACATACAATATTTCACTTGATAATGTTTAGTAAATAATTATTTAATAATGTCACAGAAAAGCGCAGGGTAACTTCTAATTAAAGGAGACCAAAGAAAGAAAACAACTTTGGGAAATGTGATGCTGAAAACGATTGGGAGGAAAAACCCCACAAAAGACATTCTTGGGACAACCGGGCTGTACGTAAGCAATAATGTTAAATTTCTACTATATGCAGTAGTTATAACTTCACTCTCTGGAGACATTTAATATTCAGGAGTGGAACACAGTGAAGTCTACAGCTGCCTTTTTTTTTTTTTTTGGTCCTGGGGATTGAGCCAGGTACCACTGAACTACATGTGCAGCCAGCCCTTTTTATTTTTTTAAACAGTCTCGCTGAGTTGCCCAAACTGGCCTCAAACTTGCAATTCTCCTGCCTCAGCCTCCTGAGTTGCTGGGATTACAGGTGTGTGCCACCACACCCAGCTTGCAGCTGACTTTCAAATGGTTCAGGAAAAAGAAAAAAGCAAACTGTAAACAGTGTAAATTGGTGACTGATGTGTACATGTGAGTTCACTGTACTATGCTTCAAATCTCTGTTGGGAGAAAATTCTATGTATATGTAACCAGGAGCACACAGGTGACTTGTGATAGGATCCAACATTATGGGACTGGATGAACAATCAATTTTATAGGCTATGGAAAGACTGATTTTGTTAAGCAAAAACAGCATGATCTCATTTCTAGAAAACATATCAAAATGTTAACAATCATTACCAAGATGGGATATAGACCTGGCTATTGTTAATCATTGTTTTCTGCATTAGAATACACTGTATAATAAATGAAAAAGAAAAGTGATGATTTAAAAGGGTCGAGACTGGCATTAGTCCGTTGGAATCTGAGGAACTGGTGCCTGGGCCAGGCGTTGAGGGGAGTGGAGGCTGAGTGGAGTTTCTAGGGCGTGAATGCAGACAGGAGCAGCAGCAGGGGCCAATGCAGAAGGCAGGGCACAACCCGCTCAGTCTATGGTTAGAGAAGTGACCAGGGTTAGGTCACAAAGGAAGACCGTACGGTCTGCTTGAGGAACTGTAGGCAGTGGGTGCCACTAGGGGAGGGGTTTTCAGCGGGGAGAGACCCAGATGCATCTGAGATGATCTTGGTGGTTACTCAGTGCTCATGAGGAGGCTGGGGTTGTGGCTCAGTGGTAGAGTGCTCACCTAGCATGCATGAGGCCTTGGGTTCAATCCTCAGCACCACATAAAAATAAAGGTATTGGGTCCAATTACAACTAAAACATTTATTAAAAAAAAAAGTGTTTATGAGGAAGAATGATTTGGAGGCTGGGATAAAGAGATGGACTAGAAAGAGATTCTGGAAGTAAAATGGCAGAAGTTGACTGGATGAAGGAAATGAATCAGTGGAGTGTAATCTCCCAAGTTCGTGGCTTGAGCTACTTAGTACTGGTGAGTTGCTGTCTAAATGAGCTACTCAGTACTGGTGAGGACTAACCCAGATGAGGGCAGGATACAGTGACACACTCCTGTAATTCCAGCAGCTGGGGAGGCCAAGGCAGGAGAATCCCAAGTTTGAGACTCTGTCAACATTAAAAAAAAAAAAAAGACTGGGGATGTAGCTCAGTGGTAACATGTCCCTGGGTTCAATCCCCAATACCAAAAAAAAAAAAAAAGGATGAAGAGAGGATCAGATCTAATGGGGGGTGTGATTTCAGTTTGGGACACGGTACATTTGAGGTGCTTGTGAAATACCCAAGCAGGTGACATGACGAGAGCTCAAGGAAGAGGTCAGGCTGGAGAACAAGGCCTGGAATCTGAGTATGGCGAGTGCTTTCGTCCTCCGCCAGGTTCCTGTAAAGGAATCTGCCCTCTCATGCTAATCAGTGGTCTAAGTGGGGAGGGACACTTGGGTGCTTGGGGTTGAGAAGCTGGGGAACTAAGAGACGGAGCTATCACATGCCCTTTCTTCACCAAGTGCATGTATGACTGTTTTTTAAAATGGCAATTAATAAGCAAATGAATACATTAAGGAAATGTAACATTTACTTTATTAATAAATTAATGAAAACAATTAGTAAATGCCAAGGTTCAACGTTTAAAAAAGGAGGTCACAAACAAGTTAGTGCCCTGTGTAGTGGAACCAGGTGAAGAACAAACTGAAAGCAAAATAGGAAAGAATTCAAGCACTTTTAAGTTCCCAACAATCAGGGGAGTCAGGGGGCAGACCTATTTCAGCACCAGGTAAACTGGGGTTCTGGGTAGCCTGTCACGGACAGCCATGTAAAGGTGGCTAAGTCTCTACTTCTCTGAGTCAAGATTCTTCTAAAGGCAAAAGTGGGGGTAACAGGAGGGATGTGAAGGATGACGATATAATGCACATAATTAGCAGAGTACCTGGCACATCAATGAAGGAGCTGATGTGACAGGACAAGAGGAAGCACGTCGAGAGGAAGTCTTCCTCACACAGCACCCGGAGGTACTCCCTCCAGTTCTCATTTTTCACGCCAGGACTGGAGTCCGAGAGGACAGGTTTCTTTCCAAGTGGCATTTACGTGGCACATGGCAAGAGGTCAAAGCCCCGCCAGGTGGTGTGTCAAAGTACTGTTTTCTGGGGTTTGGAGTACCTGCCTGGAACCCCGTAGGCTCACCGGGAATGGAAGTAAACCAACACATGCTGAAGATGCAAAGGGTTACTGTGTCTGTTTGTGGAGGGCAGGAGTAACAAGCCTTTAAAAGCCTCATCTGGGACTTCTAGAACTCTCAGGAGGGGAAACTCTTTCCCCCTGGTTGCTAGTCGGCAGGCTCTGAGTCGACCAAGAACAAAGCAGAGCCCAGCGTTACACGGCCAGGTGCCCAACCATCTGACTGAGCACCTGCACTGGACTAGGTCTGACACTCTGGACTTCCCAGTTACATGGGCCAAATCCCTTTGCCTAGCTGTGCCAGCTTCACCAAGAACCACGGCAGTCCTCAGTGATGGGTCCCTGGAGTCCAAGTCTTAGAAGTGGATACGGAATCAGAGCCACAACGATCACTGGATGTGAGGACATTGGTCCCTGGGGATCTGCTTCCATGACATGCCTTCTCCAGGACCGCAGCGCCCTAGCCAGGAGAAACCCATGCCAGAAACGGACTCAGGACCAGGTGGGAAGAAGACAGACAAATGAGAATACTAAAACCATGCAGCGGGAGGGCTGGGGCATGGCTCAGCGGGACAGCGCTCGCTCACTGTGCGTGAGGCCTTGGGTTCCAACCCCAGCGCAGCCAGCGGGTAGGGTGGGACATGTACATACAGAGAAGGAAATCACTTCACGGTTAGAGGAAAAAAACAAGACTAGTAACAGAAAAGTTAAAAGGGTATTTAAATAACACGAGACTAGATAAGGATCTTAAAACAGATCATTAACTGGGAAAAAATTCTTAAACGCTATGCTGGCCTAAGAGATGACATTACTGCGTCGATAGGAATGTTCTTAGGTGAGTAACGGTACAGTTCAAAACGATGCGTGTCGCGACACTGTTGGAAGTGTGATGACATCAGCACATCTGTCACATGCTTCAGCAAAATAAACTGGTACGCTAGACCAAGAAAGCAAGGGTGCCTGAGAGTTTAATGACCAGTAAACCTACGTGAACGGTGTAAGGATGTTAGACTACTGTACCACCTTTCAACCGCGCAAAGCCAGAGCGGCGGGTTCCAGCTCAAAGCAGCTGAGTGCGTGGGCGGAGGTTTGGGTTGGGGGAAGCACCCCATTCCCACTGCGCGGTGAGCCTTGACAGCTCTCAGGCAAGACGCGGGAAAGCACTTCCTCTTACCCTGATGCCCAAAGGATACCCTGGACCCTGATGTGTGAAGGATTCTGTTACATTACCCAAAGCTGAGAAAACGCCAGACGCTTCCCAACAGTACAGTAAAATATTCATCCTGGAGTTGATCTCTTTCTCCACTGAAGGGGAATCCAACATCCTGTTAGTCTCAGGTGCCTGAAGGAATTGTTTGGAATTGGGATAAAATCCAGAAGTACCCTCTGCACAGACAGAAGATTCTCTGGGTGGGTACCAGTCAGTATAGAGCAGGTGGACAAGCCACCTGGTCCTCTCCCATGTAACGGCCAGAGCTTTAGGAATCCAGCAGTGTTCCATCAGGATCAGGAGGTAAGAAGTAACAGGAAAAGGAACAGACCCCTTCTCCTTGCCAGGAAAGGGCAATGAGATCAAAACCTTCCAGAACATTAATAAATCATGGGGAAGACAAGAAGGTCTACTGTCGGGAGTGGTGGAGAGTCCCAACGAGCTCTGAGAGACCAGTTCTCACTCCTTAGACTAGGGATTCTGTTCTCGTCCCACTGTAGGTAACGATATCCTCCCTCCCTCTTCCCGGGTCTTGGTAGCAGTGGCCAAAGCTAGGGCTCTGTTCTCAAGTGTGTTACTGAACATGTCCTTGAAGGCTAAATGGCTGGTGAGGTTGCACAAGGCACCTAATCAGGAGGGTGAGGGCAGGAGGCAGCTTCCCCTCTGCCACGGGGAGGTCAGAGCAGACCAAGCTGCTGACCTTAGCGGGAGTATGGCTGACCAGCAAGCTGGTTACGTGGACTTCCAAGAGTAAATAAACCAGAATCTCCTCACCAACTGTTTCAGTAGAGAATAAATTTGGATATACTTCAAAGCCAAATAAGACCACAGCTGGCAAAAGAGGGCTTCTGGCCCAGCTCCAAATGTCGGTCAGGCCCCCGTATGGATTAGACGCAGGAAGAATCAGAAGGAAAGAGACGCAATTAATTATCAAACTTTAATTGATAGACTAATCTTACAGGATAAACAATAAGACAGCTAGTCAAGGTTACACTTTAAAAAGAAAAAAAAAATCCAGCAGCGCAAATCTAATAGACTAAATACGTTCATCTCCTCCCAAACAGGCATTTGATTTAAAAACAAACCAGAACAGAGCGTACACCACAAGGAAACATGGTACTTACATATATCGTCAAATAACTCTGCAGAGCTCTTTAAGAAAGAAAAAAAAGGTTCTCAGAAGTTTAGAAAGCAGTAGAAGCACTCAGCCTGGCAGGTAATCTACCAGATGTTCTGCACCTCAGAGGGCTCCTGACCACCTGTGACTTCAGAAAGGCTGCCAGGTCCTGTGAAGAAGGAAACAGGTGCCAATCCTAACTGCAGATGACTTTGCTACAAAGCCTCAGGACAAAGGGACCATCCTTTTCCATGTCAACAGGCAGGAACAGAGGCAAGGAGCGAGAAAGAGGTGGAAGAACGCCTGCCCTTGCGTGGCCCTTGGCACACTGAGTCTGTCCCCTTTCCCTTCTCGGCCCCTGGCAAAGAAAGAGTGGGCCAATGGCAAGAGTCCAGCATGGCTCCTCCAGGCACATGGTTAAAGTAAGAGGAATTGGAAAACAAGTCCCTTCTGGGTGAAATATGGCATCTTTTCTGAGACGTGGCAATGTAGCAAAGTTAATCTCTTTGGCCCTCATAAGGTAAAGCAGCAACTAGGAGCCTGCTGAGGGCCTCGCCGGCCCGACTATGTCCACAGAGTCTAAGAAAGTGCACCCTTAGCTCAGTTCAACTTCATTTAGAAAGAGCAAACGCTACTTGCAAAAGACCCATCATGGATTAAAATACTTCCCACCAAAGAGCTCCAGCTACTCGCGAGTCTAAGTTCTCTGATCCGACTGACTGGACAGGAGTTGATGGACGGGGCTCAGCAGGGTGACGCTGCTGCCTTATTCTGCCAAGTCTCCTCAGGGAGGAAAAGAAAGGCATGATGTCTGTGAGGAAAGACCTGCAGGAGGACCGCTCGCCCGATTCTGGACAGGAAAGAAGCCCACGGGCAGCACCGAGTGACAGGCCCAGAGCAGCCTCGCTGGGGCGGGACCACTCCACCTCAAGCTCCGGCGAACGCCCTCGGAGGCCCTCTCCGAGTCAGCTCTTCCTTCATCCGCCTGCATGCCCCTGCCACAGGGAGGGAGAGTTCTGGTCCCCTCAGACCCGACAGTGAAGGAATTGTTCAGAAATAGTCCTGAGGAAAAAAACAAAACACTGTGCTGCTACCTAAAGGGAAGAGTATTTCGATTTGCTCGCACAGGTTGAGTCAGACGTAAGCATGGAATAAAGAGACTGCTCACGGGACTCAGTGACAAAACAGCGAATACTGCTGTGACCCAGGCACGGATCAAACTTCTCCCAGAGGCTTCCGGCGAGGTCTCCTGTGCAGACAGGTCAGGAGCCAGAGCTCAGGACTGTGACGACAGTGGGCGAGCTCTGTGAAGCAGCCCTCGAACAGCTCCACACGAAGAGGTGTCATTTACATCATTATTTATAGATAATATCTCGAAGTAAGGAAATAAGCACCATTTTACTGAAAATAAAAAGGCTCACGCAGGCTTTGGTCCTCTCGAAACGACGCCAGCCTGAGTGAGAAGCGGTCTGGCCCTTGGGCAGCAGGGGGACAATGGCACACTCGCTCTGGCTGGGAGGAAGGAGGGCAGGGGCAGAGGAGGGGTCTCAGAGCCATTCTGGGGACAAAGATGCCTGCTCTGAGGGACCAAAAGGGCACATGGCACTGTCCGACAAGTCTCAAGGATGGGGACGTCGGCAACAGAAAGGGCAGTATTTCAACCCAGAGGATGCTCTGCCTGCTACCTGATCACTTCCCCTGCAGACCTGTCAACCACAGGAGGCGCTGGGACAAGTAGCAAGGCGCACTCCTTTCCCCAGGAACTGCCAACGGGGACAAAAGAGCCGCAGTTACTGCTCCTTTTTCAAGGGATGGAAAACAGGCAGTTTCTTGGACGCTGCACTTCACATACGTACTTTATGCCCCCAAAAAGCAAAGAGTAGGTTTTCCTGCCCAGATGCAGAACTTGGCACTGACTACACCACAAAAAGCAAGAGTCTGTCTATGTGATTCCTGAACTACAGCTTAGAAGGGAAGGGCGTAGAATATCGTCGTTAACTGGCTCACAAGGATAGTCATCTGAGGCGAACACATGCTAATACGTTTCACAGAATGAGGGGGAACAGCTTAGAATCCAAAGTGTGAGGCTGGGAAGATTTCTTGCCAAACCTTACTAAGAGAGCCTGCAACCAGTGAGAGGAGAATGGCAAAGACAGCAGCAGAGAAACAGCAAACAGCACAAAAGGTGTCATCCACCGAGACTGCCCCTCATTTCAGAGTCAATCAAGCCATAGGAGATGACGGAAGTTCACATGTACAAAGAACAAAAGGGCTAAAACCAGAAGAGAGTGAGCTGATCATGAAAGCAATTTATCCCATTTAACTGTTCAAACACCACTGGCCAACCCACTAGGTCAGATGTCTTTTTACTGAGAAAGGCGGCATCTCTGCACCTGGGATAAAGGACACTTGAACTTAATGCATGAGCAGAAGGACCAATGGAGAAGCATAATTGAAACAATCATTGGACTGCTTAAGAATTTCTGGAAAACTTCCAAAGAAAGAAGGTCTCTGGATCTGTGGCTATATGGCTGCACAAACTACCTTCTACCTGGCTCCTTCTCCAAACGGGGGCTTTGAAGCAGCCCAGCCCAGGCACACCCACACCGGGCTGGGCCTCAAAGCCAAGCTCAGCAAGGGCTGCCCACGACGACTGAACAGGCAATGGAACGCCCCACAAGTTGGGGCCCGAAGGGCAAGACGTTTAGACAGGAGTCACTTGTGAGATACTCTGCTGCTCGACAACACCACAGCGAGGGCGAGAGCTCCCTGCCCCCGACCCAGCAGCTCCTCCTCCCCCACGTGCATTCCCAAGCAGCAGCAGCACGGAGGGACAGAGCCCAGGGAAGGAAGCTGGATGAGGTACCAAGAGAGGAACTGGCATCTTTGGGTTTTTAAAACAAAAACTCAAATCTAGGGAAGTGAGAAAATTAAAAAGGGAAAGAATTAAATTTGAATCAGCGAACAGAAAAATATGGCTTACTAACCCCCCAATTTTGCATACAATTTTACACCAAGGAAAAAGACCCCAACTCATCACAATGCAGTCCAAATGTTTGCAACCAAAGATTTATGAAAATATTTCAGTTGAAATCATTAAAAAAAAAAAAAAAAGACAAAAACAAAAACAAAACCCAGAAAGCTTTTCATCATTTCCTTCTCAACATAATTGGCAGATCTACTCTCAAATAGACTTAAGAGTATTCCACACAACATGTTCGGAATTCAGATTTATTGATTTCCACCATACTGACTTTAAAAATGGTATGAAGCTGACTGCAAGAAAGGGAATCGGTGATTTTAAGTTAAAATTAAGCTAATGGTGAAAGTACATCACCTCTGGCTTCAGTCACCACATCACCTCAGATTGAATAGAGATTTTTGTGTGTGTGAACAAAGTTCCAGAACTCTGAAATCCAGGGATGCTGCAGGCCTCTCCCGGCAATGTCCTTCACTTTGGGTCAGTCTCCTGGGCCAGAGGTGAAAGTGCTTTCAAAAATACTGCCATTTGCCCAGCACAGTGTCTTTGATTGCATCCACATATTGAGTTGGAACCCAGTACACCCAGTAGTAAGAGGCTTCCGTGGGGCCCAACTGAAACGCCTGGAAGGGAAAAAGGAAAACCAAGCGAACTTCAGAGGTGGGGTGACCAAGCAGGCAGAACAACAAACACGGGGGAGGGTTGGGAAGTGAATTAATCGAAAAGGGAAGAAAAACAAAACAAACTGTGGGGAGCACTCTCCTAACATGTTTAAAAAACAAGTAAAAGAAAAGGTGGGGCCAGGCTCAGCACAGCCAACCCTGAGGCAGCGGCTTGCAAACATGCATGGGCATCAGAACCTTCTGGAAGGCTCAGGAAAACAGATTGCAGGCTGCACCCCTTGGGGTTTCAGGCTTGGGGTGGGGCCTGCGTAGCTGCCAACAAGCTCCCAGGTACTCCAACGTGACTGAAGACCACAGTTTGAGAACCGCTGCCCTAGAAAACCTGCCACACATGCACAAGGAGAGTGGTGTGAATGTACAAACAGCACTGTCGGAATGTTAAAACCCTACAACAACCTACACGTCCATCAGGGAGGGAATGTGGGATCCAAAGGGGGGTAGGCCTATTCATACACACACTGGCGTGCTTTTACAAAGGTATGAGCTGGATCCTCATGGATCTAGAGTTAATATGACAGAACACAATGTCGAACGAAAAAAAGCAAATTGCAGAACAGTACACACCATGGTATCATTCATGAAAACTGAAAAAACATTACTCGATCTTGTTTGTGGACGTACAAATTAAAGAATCAATAGATGGAAAGACACACGAGGATTTGTCATAATGGGAACAGGGGAAGGGGAAGACAATGGGGACATCGTCACTGTTGGTAAATTTTATTTTTTTATTTAAAGAAAAGATTTAAAGCAAGTTACAAAGGATTTACAATTGTTCTCAGGGATGGATGGATAGATGGCTTATGGTACTCTGTGCTTTTCTGTAATGTTAAAAACTCATCTCCAAAATTGAAAGAGCACAGCCACATTTTTCTAATTGTGAACTGTGACACATTTATCTTGCTAGAGAAATGGCATCTGCATAAAGAGGGAAGTGAATACTTTCATCAGCACAGAAGTGCTACCTAACTGTTTAGAAAGAGGGACCACTAGCACCACCCTCTGCCAGAAATGACTCCAGAGAGAAATGAGCACTTAAACTAGGTATTAGTTCATTACCACATACAGATTCCCTAAGAGATGTCCAGTGTGGCTGATTCAACCTGTCTGTAATCCCTACCCTCGGGCTGCCTGAAATCTGGGGCTGCAAACCCTACAGGGTCAAACTGCTCACACAGATACTTCAAACACAAGTGAAGGGGCCTAGCTAAAAATACAAAAATGCCACTGTTGAAACAGAAAAGTGACTAAGGCAAATCAAATCCGTCTGCAGTCTTGCTTTAAAGACTGAGGAGGAGCAGGATGGAAGGGCCACCTGAGGGCCTGAAAGAAGTCCCAGTGATGTTATGGCCACTCCCAGGAAGGACAGGAGCCTGCAGCCCAGGATTCCACCCACAGCCCTGCATGAGCACCACCAGGCGGAAGACAGCACAGGAAAGGCGACAGACTGGCTCTCCAGCTGATTTCTCCCTGTAACAAGGGATCTTCCGACATATCCCTCTGTCATGGAATTTGTAACACCCGCCACTGGCCATACCACTGAGCTGTCCTACTCCTTGGGGTGGAGTTGACACAGCTGCACACTATCGACAGCTGCTGAAAACCTCCCTCCTCAGAAGGAAGAGGGCACTGCTAGCTCAGGTCAAGTCCCTGTCACAGCAACTTCGGAGTTTAAGTAGTTAAACTTCATTTTTAAAGTGTCCTCTCATCTAGCATGCCTGAGACCGAGTTCAACACCTAGCACTGGAAAGTTAAAAAAAAAAAAAAAAAAAAAGGGTGAAGGAAGGGGGTCCCTTCGAATAGAGCTGGGACGGGGAGCTGTGCCCAAGCTGCCTGTTCATCAGATCACAGAACCCTTGCTTTGTTCTGCAGACCTGTGGAGCGGCTCCAGACACGCTGCCTGGAAGACAGCCTGCGCTCTGTGGAGCAGGCGGGCCCAGCCTCTGAGGCCACAGAGGGAGACGGCCTCAACTCCTCACAACACCTTGGCTAGGGGATGCTCTTTTTTTAAAAGCAAGACAAAATTAAAAATGAAACTCCACAAGCCATTCCTCCTCTTCATATTCATTTTCCTGGTCTAAAACCAAAATATGACGAATAAGAGGGAGGCACAGGGTGTCTCCAAAAGCACAGGAGACACTCCCCTCCAGGCTGTGGGATGGTGCGCGGCATGGGGACGTTGCAAAATAAACAACTGGGAATGGGGTTGTGGGTCAAGGTCTAAGTAGACGAAGAAAACACAGGGGTCTTAAAACAGTCCTTTGAAGACAATGTTTTTTTTCTTCGATTAGCAAAACTCCCTGATAAGGCAGAAACCAGCATCTAGCCAGGGGCTGACCAAGCCCGGCCACTTACCATCATGTGGTAGTCTTCGTGTCCTTCAATAGGTTCACTGACAACATTTTTAATGGAGCCCATGGGCAGTTTCTCGGTTCGCTCTAGGTTGAGAGGGATGACAGCGGTTATTCAAAGGCCCCCAGTTCCTCAGCTGCAGCCTCCCTCCCTCATCAAGGCGAGGGGATCTACAGCAGTCTTCTGTAGGTCGGCACCAGACCCTCTAGGGACCTTGGAGCAGCATCTCTTGATTGGTGTCCTTAGAGCCCTGCTTAGGAGCTGGGGACTGTTTTCACACCGGGGACTGAACTCTGGGGTGCACTCCTACTAAGCTACATCACCAGCCCATTTTATTTTTTGAGATGGGGTCTTGCCAAGTTGCCCAGGCTGGCCTAGAATTTATAATCCTCCTGCCTGAATCTCAGAGTTGCTAGGGTTACAGGCATGTGCCACCACTCCCAGTGAGGGAACTGGGAACAAGAAGGAGCAAATAGGGAACAGGATTTGGGAATGACAACAAAAGTTTCTGAGAGCAGAAATATATCTTCCCTGGTAGTAGTTTTCAAAGTCTGATGACTAACACATATCCAAGAAATTCCTTTATACCCTCACGGCCCCAGCCCAGCATTGGCCGAGGTCTTGGGCACAGGGACATGGAGAGTTAAGAGGCCAAGAACAGATAAGCAACAGAGCTCCCTGAGGCGCTCACAGGAGGAAGGAGTGTTTGAGCTTTAAGGCCACTTTTCACCCCATGATTGCTAGCCTTCTGCCCTCTGTGTTCTCGCCAACATCTATAAGCTGGTGTGATTAACAGCGGAAACAACCCTGATGACCTGGGCCAGAGACATTCTGCAGAGTGTCAGGATGGCAGGTAAGAAAGATGGGGCGGCCAGGGTGCCTGGTGCAAGAGGAGACAGATGGGCAGGAGCCAAGTGCAGCAGGACGGACGTGAGGATGGGGGTGGGGTGCCTGCACCAGGGGCCTCCCGAGGGGCAAGCTGGCACTCCCAGCAAGTTAAATCAAGGAGAAAAGGACTCAGGACAGTCTTTACAGAAAGAAAAATCTGGAAAAGTAGAATGTGAAAATGGGCAAGTTGCCAGACTAGGAATTTACAGGTGGGGGTTCTGGCCTTGTTGCTAACTTAGGACATTTTACCTCCACGCTAGGGACCTTGTCTCTGAAAAATGGAATCAGGGAAAAGGGACCTAAATATGTTCTCCTGGGCTTAGACTTTCCATAACTCTAAACCAGTGGCCAAGATCAAAACTTTCTAAACCATCTTTCATTTCAAAATGTCTGGAGGTTTCACATAAAAATATGGATTTCGGGCTTCTCTTGAAAACTTCAAAGATTGGTCATGCTGGACCCACATTCCAAGGTGACAGCAACTGGCTAGATTAGAGCCCTCGAGACAGGGCTCAGGCCCTCAGGGGCTGCAGGTTCTTCTTGCTCTGCTGTGCCCGAGGCTGTGCACACTGCTGCCTCCTACACACGTAGCAAGGAGAGCGCAAAGCCCGGGGAGGGTCACTTACTCAGCAAAGCACCCCACCAAGGATGGTCATTCCACAGCAGCTTCTGGCTGGTGGAAAGATGATGCCAGTGGCCAGCAGCCAACTCCCAGGACAAGCTGTCCTCCTCCAAGTACTGCCACCGGATGACGGGACTCAGGCAAGTGGGAAGGGCACTTGCCCCTGGGCTGCTAAGGTACACAGAGACAAAGGCTGGGTGGAGAAGACTCAGCCTTGGCCAAGCCTGGAAGGCACGACTGTGGCCCTCAACAGGGCTGCTGAGGAAGGAGGCTCTCAGTGGCTCGGAAGCCCAATGTATCAAGCTGCCTCTAGAGCTCTGCCCTGGTGCCAAAGCAGGAGGGTGGTTGCTCCCAGAAGCTGAGAAACCTCAACTGAAGGACAGGCAGTTCAGTTATGTCTGTCCATGTGGTTACTATGTGTTTACTACACAGCTTCATCATGCAAAAATATTCCTTGTGGGTCCAACGAGCTTGCAGAGACTCAGGCCTCACCCAACCCCCTGCTGCTCCTACCCTCCTGGGCACCATTCCCTTCCTGGATCCACTTGGCAACTGCCTTCAAGTGGGCTACCCACAAGAAAAAGGAGAAATCTAGCAAGAGGCAGGAAGTCTATGCATTTCAGCAAGTGAATGAGATGATGGAGAACCAAGCAAGATCACCTGCAAAGCCGACACAGGCAGGGCAGCTAGCCACTGACAACTGGGGAGGTGGGACAGGAAAGAACAGTCTAGTAAAGGGCTTGAGGGCCCTCGGGCAAACTGGGGAAGCCCTTCAAAATTTGCAAGGCTTGCTCTGACCATACAGTCGAGTTGTACATGAAATGAAGACTATAACGAGCTACCATAAAATTGTTAGAAAACGCAAGTGCTTCTGGCATTTCAGTCTGCTCATTTCAAGAACCAGCAGAACTGAAAATAAGAAACTTGTTTTTGCTTTCTAGAATTTTCATGTTTAGATGATAAAAATCTCACTCCCCACTACCCGTGTCCCAAGTTCTAGTTTCTGTAAAACTTCGGTCCCATTTTAGTGGAGTCACACTAAATGGCCTGTCCCTGAAACCAATTAGCCTCAGATAATGGGACCCCTGTACTTCTCTTTAGCATTTACCTCGCACACTGAATACCTACAGTGCTGGCCAGAAACAGGTGAATTAGGCATGTTCGGTTCCCTCCAGGAATCTAACAGGGGGACAGACAAGTCAGAGAGTAATAAGTGCTCTGGGGACATTAGGAACAGAAGTGGTGGCAGTTCATTTGGAGGGGATGGAGGTATCAGGGAAGGCTTCATTAGGAGGGGCACTACAGCTGGGCCTCGGGAGAGCTTATTAACAACAGGAAGGGGAAGAAGGCAGTACGGATGGGGCACAGTGTGAGCAGAGCCGTGGAAGTCAGCCGACACGGGACGACAGGGAGCACACAGCAGGGCTCACTGTGAAGAGCACTTGAGCACTAGGTTTAGGCACTGGAACCTGATCTTACAGGGCCGAAGGATTTTTGAGTGCAGGAACCAGTGACAAAAAGGGAGTATGGGTCATGGACAGGACAGAAGATGACGGACAGGGCAGGGAAACGGGTTGACTTGCTTGTAACAACTTTAGAGGTGCTAAGAGCCCTGACACACACACATACAGTGGCAAAGAAAGGGACACAGACAATTACGGAATGTAACCAACAAGACTTTGTGACCACCTAAGGGAAGGGAGAAGGAGGCTGGTCAGAGATGCTCCCCAGGAACCAGCAAGGCTGACCCAGATCCTGCGCACAGCAGGGGCAGAGGGCACCCAGGCAGTGAAGCAGGCACGGTTCTCAGGCAGCAGTCAGGGAAACCTCACCTAGCACAGCACTCACTGACCTACAGGGCTCAAGCAGGTGACATAAAAGAGCAAAGCTGGCTACCTGGGGAGAAGAGCATGGCACTCTGCAAACTACTACTCAGTTCTAGCTCCTGAGTGCCATGGGAACGCAGGCCCCCAATGGCCAGATCTTTGATTTTTTTTTTTTTTCCAAGAGAAGTACCCCGCCCCCCCAGATCAGATTAAGTGAAATCTCCTGATTTCTGCAAATTGTGTATAAGCAAATCCATAAAACCCTTCACTGGAGACCAACACTTGACCCTTGGAGCACATGTTTTGGACCTCTGGTTCTGTGTGCAAAGAGCCAGTGTTCGATGGATTGGCTCTGAAATCAGACTGCACAGGAGCAAAAAGGGTCCAAACAAGAGGCGAGTATCTAAAAGCAAATTCAAAAGCCAGAAGCACACAAAGCAGTGAGGAGAGAGGTTTCCAAATGAGAAGCAGCAGACCTCAGAACCAGTGCAGCTGGGTGGCAGAGGCAGGCGGTGGGCCAGGAGGTGGCTGAGGACAAACATACCTTTAGTGCCAATCCACAGCTGGTCTTGTTCTAGCTTAAAGGTGAGTCTCACTTTTCCTCCAGACTTATTATACATGCCGGACAAGGGTACTGTTGGCAGGCGCTCCTGGAGGCACAACATCATGGGAAGAAAGGCAGGGACAATCAGGCAGAAAAAAAGGGACAGGACTTGAGGACACGATCACAGGACTCTCCGAAGGTGGGACAGATTCCTTTTCAGATGGTCACAAAGAAGTCAGACTTACCTGGGCCCCCTTCACAGACGGCATCACATCTTCAGGTTTTCCTTTATCCAACACTTTCCTGTGTTGCTATAACACAAGTCAGAAGAGACTGTTACATGAAATATCTGCCTACATTTTAGTCATGTTGCTAACTCTCAAAAACGGGATGGAGAAAGTCTTAATGTTTTTGTGCAAAAGCTTGTCATGTCTGCAGACCATGGGTCCCTTGACACATCAGAGCAGTGCTGTCCCAAGGAGTTGCCATTAGTCACTTGAGACTACTAAGCACTTGAAGTGTGGCTAGGAAGACTGAGGAACTGCCAGGTGTGTGCTCCTAGAGAACAGGGAGGCTGAAGCAGGACCACAAGTCCGGGGGTAGCCTAGGTGACTAAGCAGGACCCTGTCTCAGAATAAAAATTAGAAAAGAGGTGTAGCTCAGTAGTAAAGTGCCCCTGGGTTCAATCCCCAGAACTGTAATACTTAAATAAAAATAACACTGAATAACCAAGTACTTAATTTCAATTATTTAATCAGCCCAATGTAGCTACAATATTCAATAAACTTCTAGAATAAGAGGGATTTCCAGAATGCTAGTTCAAATGTTTTACTCCCTTCTCAAAAAGTCACCCATGAAAGGATTAAAAACCATGCTAAGAACTGCAAAGGGTGTTGCTCTTCTGGCAGGTAGAAAATGTCAGCAGTATCTGTCAACTTCAACCCCCAAAGAGAACTATAAGATGCTGGTAATCAAACTAACTGCTGAGAAGGAACCCCTAGCCATCAGAGACATCGTTCCCACTGCCCTACTCTTAACCCCAGCTACACAGAAAACTTGAGCAGTCACATTTCCAAGCAGAAACACTGACCACTCTAGACCCTGACCACAAGATGCCTCAAACCCCACTCCCACCCAATGCCAAGAAGGTGAGGCACCTCATTAAGGGTTCCAATCCATGGCCCCTATAATTTGCAAGTCTCATCTCCTCTCCTTCTGTGGCTTTACAGGTAAATGGTTCGTAAAGCTGGTACTATGGGACAAGGAATGGGCAGTGGGTAAAAATTTGGTCAAATGTAAGCACCAGGAACCATGAGCTGGCGCAGTCACTCTGGTATGGCGGAACTCGGTGGTAGGAACGAACTCCACATTGCCACGCTGCCAGCATAGCCACCCTGTATATCAGCTCCAGATACCTGGACGCGTCCATAAAAAGCAGAAGGGACTGGATCCCTCATTAGGCCATGTCATACCTCATAATAACTGGCATCAGTCAAACCAAGCAGCACAGGTGGGAAGCCTAATTACGAGACATGCCTTACAAGTACCTTTGAAGAACTCCCCCTGCGCTGTGGAGAACAGTTCTAAGCTTGTTAAGCTACCACCAGTAACTCAAACCTGTATTTACAAGGCATGTTCTGCTCTAAGGGTGTGACCAGTGAGAACACTCAGTCAGATCTGAGGGAAGGTAGGAAATAGAACGCATTACAGGAGATTATGACCCCCATGTGGGGGGTGAAAACTCTTCAAACACCTTTTGGATGGCAATATAGGTCTATAATCCCTCATCCAAAACCCTACAGACAGGGGCAAGGAATGCAGCTCAGTGGCAGGGTATGTACTTAGCCCCGAGTTCAATCCCCAGCACCAAAAAGCAAAACCAACACAAAAATTCCTATAGACAGATTTAGAGTTTGAGATTTTATAAATATACTCTCAAAATTTATTACATAATATACCTGCTATGGGGGCTGGGGGAACAACTTGTCACCCAACATGTTCATATTTCTACAGCAAAAACATAATATATTCAAGCTCTGGTCAGGTTTTGCTGTGAATTTATAAAAGCACTCCTGGTTTTCAGACCCCTTTTGAAAACTCAAAAGCACAAGTAAGGGATTATGGATCTCTAAACACAAGATTGTGTTTCTCAGTGTTGGTCAAATATCAGTACCTACTGTCACTAAAATTGGTATCAATTAAGTTGCTTTCCTTTGCTCAGGACACAGGTAAACTGAGAATACCTGTTTTCTGTGCAAGGAAGCTATTCAGTGACAAGTGGGATTCACTGGGTGATAAGATCATGAATGATGGTTTTTCCCAAACTACTCCTTCTACAATAATTTCATTTCTTCTAAAAACAAAAAAGAAATTTTAAGCTGGTATAGTGGTACAAGCTTGTAATCCTAGCTACTCAGGAGGCTGAAGGAGAATTGCAAGTTTGAGGCCAGCTGGGGCAACTAAGTTAGACCCTGTTTCAAAACAAAATTTTTAAAAAAGGTTGATGGCACAGCTCAGTGATAGAGCACTTGCCAAGCATGTGTGAGGTTCTGAGTTCAATCCCCATTACTGCAACAACAAAAATTTTTAAAAAAGAGAATAAAAAGAATTGTAAAGGCCACAATGATTGTAAGACAAAGCTGAATCTCTTCACATAGTCTCCATTGCTCACTTGGATAGAAAAGTCAGGTCCCCATCTCATGGATTAGGAGGACAGAATAAATAAGTGTCGGTATCTTCCTACTCAGCTTCATTCAAGTTCCTGAAATGGTTCGTCTCAGAGGAACTCAAATTTGTTGATTTCCATGCCTATTCAGAATTGGACTTGTTGACTTGAGAAAAGTCACAAACCAAAACTCAAATGTAAGCACTTGTTCAAAATGGAGGCTTAATTTTAGTACTGACATTTTTCTTTTGCACTAAACCGGATAGAGAAACCCATGTCTTTCTTTTACTATCTGGTCTGGAGCCTCCCTGTAGAAAGACCTTATCCTAAAGTAGGTAGACTTGAGACACACTGACCAGCCAGACGAGACATAGTTGCAAATCTCAGGTAGCTGTCACCTCCACTCTGCTGCACCCAACTGCTGCCATAAATTTCCATCATGGGCCCTGTCCAAAAAGGAGCTTATTCTAGGGAGAATACAATCAACCAAGGCTAGAGAGGACAAAGCCTCTAATTTCTCAGGACCAACAAGCACACGAAGGACTCACTTTCTGCCTACAGAGAGGCTCCTTCTTGTTCTCTTCGGCCTTTGCATCCTGTTGCGCGGCATCTTTGGGCGTATTTACTGCTAAAACATCATTTATTGTGGAGCCAACCACCATGATCTTGGCTCCACTGGTCACTTTTATTTCTCTCAACGTCTTATCTTCAGGGACAAGTCCCTTATACATGACCTTCTGCATGGCAGGTGGGAGACCTTGGGAAAAGGTAGAGGGCAGTGAAAGGAACAAAAAAAATGAATGGATCTCAGAGTGCTTTGGTAACAGAACAGCAAATGAATACTGGCTGCACTATCTATTTGGTTAGTGAACTTGGGCAATTTGCATCTGGGCCTCAAAATCAGACAGATGAAAGTAGGTCTTTCTGTGTAGGTTTAAGGATTAAGAAATAGGACAAACGTAGATATTTAGCACAGTGCCTGTTTTTGCTCAATGAATTTTAGTTATCACTCTTTCCAAAGTGTTCATCATCCCATCACTCAAATAATAAGGGAGAATTCACAGGTGTCAGGAATACCGAAGTCAATAAGGACAAAGTTACTGTTCCTATGGAGTTACAGGCCACAGAGAGAAAGCTTAAAAGAATAATCATTTCAAACAGAAAAGAAGTATAAATAAGATAAAATGAACCAGTATGTGTAACCGTGAAGGGCCAGCATGATGGTCAACAGCAATATTTCCTAAACTTCCAGTGTGAAAGTTACCTAAGATTATTTGCTAAAAGTAAGTTCCTGGCCGAATCCCAAACCCACTGAATCAGATCTCCCCAGGAAGGGCCTAGGTGTTGTAAATTTAACAAGTGCCTCAGGTGATTTTTACTAGTGACGTTACAGACTTAAGAGTCAGGGTTGTTGTTTGAATCTCGGCTCAGCCATTCACTAGCTCTGTAATCTATGGTCTCATTTGCCCATTAGTAATCAGACGAGGAATGCAAGTACTGGCTTCGGAAGACTGAGGGAGCCGATGCAAAGAGAGCAGCAAGCACAATGTCTAGTGCAGCGTAAGCACTAGATACTAGAAGGGGGTGGGGTGGAGAAGCTGGCTGTCAGCGCCGAGATTACCTGTAATCGAGTGAATCTTCTGCTTTAGCTCCGAGCCTGTGCTGTCCAGAGGGACCTTCACGTCGTGCTTGGTCTTGTTCCAGATGATCTTCAGGTCCACCAGCTCCCTGCCCGCGCCGCCGCCCGCGTCCTCGCCGTTGCTGACCGAGGCCTGCGCCGCGGGGTCCCCAGGGGGCTGGGCCGGGGCCGGCTGCAGACTGCCTCGCGCGTCGCAGGAATCCTCGGTCGCCGCCCCCGCCGCGGCTTCGGCCTCCATGCAGTTGAGGGGCCGCGCGGGCGCCTCGGTGGCCACGGTCTCGGCCTCCGTGTCCATGCCAGGTTCCTCCATGCCTGCGAGGGGGTTAGGGGGTGGGCGCTCGCCGCGGACTGGGCCTGCGACCGGACTCTGGCCGGCGCCGCCGGTTCACGGCTCCCGAACCACGCTCCTCCCTCCGGGTCCAGGCCGCATCCCCGCCCCGCCCGCGAGCGCCCGCAACCTGGGTCCGGGCCCCGCGCCCGCCACCCCCTCCGCACTCACCATCCGGGGCCCCGGCCGCCGCCATGATGATTGTGTACAACACCCACCGCTCCCGCAGAGGCCGCTGGGAAGAAGCGAGCTGGCTGAGATTGGCCCCCGCAGCAGCCCCTAATCTCGCTCAGCCTGGCCGGAAACAGGTGGAGGTCTCTATGGAGACCCGCCTCCTCCGCTTCCCTGGTCCTGCCCCTGCCACGCTTTAGCTTTCCCGAGCCCGGGTAGGGGGCGGGTCCAGGAAATCGCCCGCTCGCTGGGCTCCGCCCCCTAGTGGTCGAGTTTGGCAGCTGCGGTCCAGGGGGGCGTGAGTTTTCAAACTAGGAGGCCTGCGACTTTAAGGGGCGGGGCTGCGCTCGCTGTGGCGGAGGAAGATTGGCTGGGAGGAGTTCCCGGAAATGACGCACGAAGAAGCCCACGTGTGCGAGTCCGGCCCACATGGCGGCGCTCCTGAAGAGGCTGCTTCGGCTCGGGACGCCCCTAGCGGCCTTCGGCCGCTCAGTGGGACGGCGTGAGGCCAGCCTGGGCATCGATCCCGGGGCTGCGGTGCGAGTGCGGTTTGCTCCCAGCCCCACAGGTAAACTTGGCGGACGTGACGCTGCAGGCCGCGGCCCACCTTCCCGTCCCCGCCCCCCGAATGTTCCCGAACAAATTCCTTCCGGTGGTATCCGAGTGGGAGGGCAGCGCGACCCCATTTTACAGAGACAGGGATTGAGGTCCAGGAGCGGGAAGGGTTCGCATTGCCAGGAATTTGTTTATTGTACAGAAACATCTATTTATTTTCCCATGCATTCAATAAACGCCATCCCTTGTATAAACTCTGCCATGTACGAGGCGTTGGGATGGTGGTCATTGAAAACGTAGGCTTTCAAGTCTACATACTGGCGGCCACTTACAAAAAGTAACTTTAGAGGCATACGGACTGTGCAGGAAACGAAGCAGGGTAGAAAACGGGGTTAGGGCAAGATGCTGGAGAAGGCCTTGCTGAGGAGATAACGTTTGAGCCGAGAACCCAGGAACAAGTGGATCCATCTATGCGAGACATGGAAGAAACCTGGGCAGAGGGAATGGGAGTTACAGAAGCCCCGTATTTAGTAGTGTTGGGAGCTTAGCAAACCAGCGAAGCAGAGGTCCACTGTGTAACCTCTTGGAGATCTTGTCAACCTACTGTCGCACCAATTCCCAACGTTTCCTGACCAAGGCTACTTCCTGCCCACTTCGCATTTAGCATGCCTTTCTTTTCATACTCCACTCCTCTCATAAGCATCTTTGTGGACAAATTTCTGGCGCCCATGACAGCTTTCTATGCACGCTGTCATCCTGTGGAGCAGTGATTCTCAAATCATCCATGGTGGAAGCATCCATGGTTTTTAATTTCAGTTGTGGATCAGTATTCATAAAAATGAACATAAATGAATTACCAGGAAAATGGAAGATTTGAAAACATAAAACATAAGCCCATTTATTCAGTTCAACAGACAAAACTATTAAATTGCTATACTTTTCTAAACCTTTACTCTTTCTATGCTTGCCCGTTTCTGTGCTTGAACTGACAACCGTTTGTGTGTCAGCACTAGACTGCACCTTGCTTTGAGGAGCACTTAATGTAGTGTGCCAAGGCCTGTGATTATCTGTATCCAAATTTCTATCTTTGCCAATTCCTAGATGTGTAACTTGGGCAAATTACTTAACATCTGTGAGCCTCAGTTTTGCCATCTGTCAAGTAGAACTAATAATAGTACCTGCCTTGGGTTTGAGCCAATGTAGCTGAGCCACTTAGCAAGGTCTAATCTTGTAAAAAGCATTTAATGAACAGTGTCCTCTGTTGTGATCATTATAATTCTCATTTCAGGAAAGCTGTTGACTACAAACAGATGAAAGAATTATCGAACAACACAGATCATTGAATAGCTAAAATTAATTGAAAGTATATTTCAGCAAGCATTCAGATATCACAGCAACCTCAAAATAAGGAAGGGTTGTTTTGTTTTGTTTGGCAACCTTGTGGGTATCAGTATCAAAGGGACTCTCTACCATGAAGCTACACCCCAGTTCTTTATTATTTATTTATTTTTTAAGACAGGGTCTTGCTAATTGCCAAGACTGGCCTCTAACTTTCAGTCCTCCTTCCTTAGCCTCCAGAGTGACTGGGATTACAGGTGTGTGCCACCATGATTGGCATATTTTTTTTGTTTTCAATCCCTCTAGCAGATGAGGAAATTAAAACTCAGTTTAAGTAGAGTGCCCAAAGGGTGGCAACTAGTAAGTGACTGATGCAGAATTTCAGTCCAGGTATATGTGACGTTAGAGGCCTTGTTTTCCACTATGAGGCCTGTGTCTTTGATCTTCATGTTCCTGGTACCCAGGGCCACTGGGCACCATTGGTTTTATGGCGGCATTGCAGTAATTAGCCAACACACATAGTGTTGAAACAGGAGGAAAACACTCCTGCGCTGCCTCAGAGCTTATCATGGAGACTCCGGTCTCTGGACTGGACCAAAGAAAGTAACTAAAGGGGGAAGTGACAGCCGAGGGAAAACTTAATATTAAGTTTTCAGTCCAGAATGATGAGAAAGGAAGATCTTAAGAGTTTAAACTCTGGTGTAGGAAAATGTTGTGGAATCAAACTTAGTTTTGGTTGGTATTTAAAGCTAGCTTAACGTGAAAAACTCAAGTATGTAAAATTCAAATTGTGTCATGTGGACAGAGTATATGTGCAAAAGATGATTTTAAAGTATTTTCTGGGGGTGGGGGGAGTAATTGGGAATTCAACCCAGAAGTAGTTTACCACTGAGGCTTACCCAGAATTTGAGATTGTCCTGTCTCAGCCTTTCAAGCTATATAGAGGCTGCACCACCTCAACAGCTACAGTAGTTTAAATTTGTTATTCACTTGTAATTAACTTGTTCCCCAAAGGGAGCACATTATTAAATTTTCATAAGTTAAATGCCTGTGTACTACGGCTTCAGTGGGTAACTTTCTCTTTCTCCTTGAGTGAAACGTGTCCATGAGGCAAATATCGAAGAGTAGTGGGTGCATCTGGGGACAGTTGGAGCATTTTTACAAAATGACAGGCTCCAAAACACCGGTGATCTTTTGCTTCTAAGATAAGAGCTTAAACAAGTCCTCCACCCAGTCCTCTTTTGCGGCCGTCTGACTGCGGCTAGAGAGATGGGACAGGCATGGCCATTTCTTGGTTTTTGAAATTCATTAGGATGCGCTGTCACAGGAGGAATTTATTTGCCCTGCAGCTGAGACTTGTGAACTCATTTTCCCTGACACATCTGAATTGTTCTCTTCTACTAGGCCTATTGCACCTGGGTGGCCTCCGCACTGCCCTGTACAACTACATCTTTGCCAAGAAGTACCAGGGAAGCTTTATCCTGAGGCTGGAAGACACAGATCAGAGCCGCCTTGTGCCTGGGGCAGCAGAGAATATTGAAGACATGCTGGAGTGGGCAGGTGAGGCTGGCAGGTAAAGGACCCTTCTCCAGGGAAGGAACAGGGAGGAGGAAAAGGAGTGTGTAGATCTTCTCATGGGTCTCAGGGTGGGGAATTGAAGAGTTCCTGGAAAAAAAGATACATTCATGCTACATGAGGTGGAGTTTACCACCCCTGGAGATGCCAGGACTCCCTACAGCCAAGCTCCAAGGATGTTTTGAGATTCCTGTTCTTATCTCAGAATCTCAAGTCCATTCCCTGCCAGGCCAGAAATACAGGCGGTGTGGGAACTGGAGGAGCTGGGCCTGTGGTGAGCAGAAGGAAGCAGTCCCCTTCCAAAAGAGACAGTGCTTGCGAGCTGCAACTTCTGTTCCCATGGGAATGTTGGCCCAGCTTGTCCAGTCTTCTGGTTCCAAGAGGGCCAGAAGTGCAGTTTGTTTATTTTTCATTTTTATTTTTATGAATACTTCCCATTGTTAAATCTGAGCTCCGTTTTTTTGTTTTTTTGTTTTTTTAAACCACATTGTATGAGCCAAACAAAATGTGTGCAATCTCTGAAGTTGATCTTCTTGTGGAAAGTTTAATCCTGAGGACAGCTAAGCTCAGGGAAAACAAGGAAGAGTGTGTTTGTGTTTCCCAAGCCCTTTACACCTCTACTAGGGACAGGTATAACTAGTAAAGGTTAACAACCCTAAGGGAAAATACCAAGATTGTTTTGAGATGCATATTCTCTTCTCAGGTCAATTTCTTAGACTCTGAGTTCCTAAAGGGCAGAAACCCAGTTTATTTATAGCTTCTATTATAGGTTTTAGCACATACTCAGTTGAGGTTCATTGAATAAAGGAATGTTTTCATTAAGACCACTCATTATGATCCATGTTCCATTCCAGGTGCTGGGGATCTTAGGTAAAGACCCAGTGCTCAGGGAGAAGGGAAAGACAGATCAGCTCCTTCCTTCATCTTGACTTGATATTAAGTGATGATAAGAGGTGTGGAGAAAGGGTAACATGTCAGGGAACTTGAGTGAGGGGTGCCCTTTTCAGTGGGGTGGTCTCTTCTGAGGAGGGGACATTGGTACAGTGACTTGAATGAAATAAGGGACCAGGCCTGAAATTACCTAAGGGGAAAATGTTGGAAAACCAGGGAATCACAGATGCAGAGTTCTCATGGAAGAGAAGTGCTGGGTATATTTGAGAAAGCCGGGTGCCTGGAGATCTGAGGCCGCTGCCTGGAGCTGAATCATAGCTGAAATAAGAACTTGAGCTCCTGCTGCGTGGAGGTGTGCTGGGCACCAGCACTGCGGTGATGAGCGGTGATGAGTGGGCTGATAGACCCCCCCTTCCTGGAGCTTCTGGCACAGCTCTGATGGACGGATGAGGCCTGAAGCCCCTCCACAGAGCTTGTCCGCCCCATGATTTGGCAGGGCAGAGGGCAGGTCCCCAGGGTGGCTGACTTCTGGAGCTCTTCACTTTGGGGGGTCACTTTTTTTTTAACAGACATACAATTCACATAACTTGAAATTCACTGTTTCAAAGTGTCAATCAGTGGTTTTTAGTGTATTCCCTGTGTTGTACAACTGTCACACTAATTCCAGAATGTTTCCATTACCTGGAAAAGAAACTCCTGCCTCTGAGCAGTCACCTTCCATTCCACTACCCCCACCCCCAGCAACTGCCAATCTACTTTCTGTTCCTATGGATTTGCTTTTTTTTTTTTTTTTTTTTTCTCCTGCCTTTTAGAACTGCATGTAAGTCCGTGAGTTTGACCCAGTCCCATCCACCCACAGTGTTTGTGTTAGCATCGAGTGTCACAGGGCAGCCCATGACCTTATCTTCCTAAGTCCTTTGAAAAGCTCTTTGAGGGCAGAATCTCCCTCCAGTCCTTTTGTTCTCTCTGCTGGAAGCATTTACAGTTGTCTATCCTACATGACCTGAGGAAATAGGATTTTGGGTTAGGGGCTCTGGATTAGAATAATTTAGATTAAATTTATAGCAGATATTGAAACTGTCCTAGCCGTATGTCTTCAGGCTAAGTGCTTTGTCAGCGCCGACACATTTGTTCTCACGGCCGTACTGCATAGGAGGCTATGGGCTGTGCTTTTCAGATGAGAAAACTAAGGCTGAGATAGGGTAGGTCAGGCAAAGAGGCTTTACAAGGAGTTGTTAAGAATGGGAGGTTTTGCACCCTGCCCAAAAGTCAACTCAGAATGGATCGAAGACCTAGGAATTAGACCAGAAACTGTAACTCCTAGGAGAAAACGTGGTGTCAACACTCCAGTATGTAGACACAGGCAATGACTTTCTCAGTAGGATCCCTAAAGCTCAGGAAATAATGCCAAGAGTTCATAAATGGGATGGCATCAAATTAAAAAGCTTCTGCACAGGAAGCAATTGGGAATGTGAAGAGAGAACATACAGAATGGGAGAGAATCTTTTCTACCTACTCATCTGACAAGATGAATATCTAGAATATATATAAAGAATTCAAAAAATCTAACACCAAAAAAACCCAAATAATTCTATTAATAAATTGGCAAATGAATTAAGCAGATGCTTCTCAAAAGAAACACAAATGGCTAACAAATATGTGAGAAAACATTCAACATCATTAGCAATTAGGAAAGTACAGATCAAAACTGCATTGAGATTTCATCTCATACCAGTCAGAATGACAGCCCTCAAGAATAGAAACAATAGGTGGGCTTGGTGGAACACACCTGTAATCCCAGCAGCTTGGGAGACTGAGGCAGGAGGATCACAAGTTCATGGCCAGCCTCAGCAGCTTGGCAAGGCACTAGGCAATTTACCAAGAACCTGTCTCAAAGTAAAAAAATAAAATAAAAACAGGGCTGGGGATGTGGCTCAATGGTTAAGCTCTCCTGGGTCCAATCCCTAATACCAAAAAAAAAATTTTTTTTCAAACCATAATACATGCTGGAGAGGATGTGGAGGGAAAGGAACACTTTTACACTGGTGGTGGGATTATAAATTAGTACAACCACTTATGGAAATCACTATAGATGTTTCTCAAAAGACTAGGCATGAAACTACCATGTGACCCACCTATACCACTCCTCAGTATTTATCCTAAACAGTTCAAGTCATCGTACTACAGTGATACAGGGATACTCATGTTCATAGCAGCACAGTTGACAGGAGCCAAACTATGGAAACAGCCTAGATGTCTATCAACAGATGAATGGATAAAGAAAATGTGGCATATGTACACCATGGAGTTTTATTCAGCCATAATGAAAAATGAAATTACGTCATCTACAAGAAAACTTGAGAACAATGTATTAAGCAAACTAAGCCAACTCAGAAGGTCAAGGGTTGTATGTTTTCTTTGATATGTAGAAGACAAGGAAAAGGAAAAGAAAAGTGTGTGTGGGGGGTGTGTCTCATGAAAATCAAAGGGAAATCAATAAAGGAATGGGACCAGGGGGAGTAGATAGGGAGGGAGGGAGAGGGGGCATGCTGGGGAGTGATATTGGCCAAATTGTCATATTGTGGGCATGTACGAATGTGCATCAGCAGATCCCATCATTAAGTCCAGCTATAATGCATCAGTAAAATATAATGCATCAGTAAAAAAGTGGGGGGAAAAAGAATGGGGATTTCGGGCCCACTAGCCTGGATTTGGGGCTGGTGATGCTCCTTATCTTTGGCCATTTAATGTACCATGCCACCTCTGGGCCTCCATTTCCTCTTGATAGGATGGGAGTATATCAGCACCTACCTGGGAGGAGCATCAAGGCTTCAGGGAGGTCACACAACATAAAAGGAACCTGCAGAGAGCTTGCATCCTGGTACTCACCAAAAAGTACATCAGCACTTTTTGTGATCCTGTCACAACTAGTGAGTGGCACAGCCAGGATTCCCACCCAGGCTGACAGGCTGAGTATGGAACTTCACTTACTTCTCGGTCCACTCACTGTCCCAGGCCTGGGCTGGTTTCCCCCTCGTCAGGCAGTGATAGACGGGGAGATGTGCAGTGGAGAGCCCACATGCTCCCTGTTTTGACTCCATCTGTTTTTCATCTCTAAAAGGGAAATCGTGATGGCATTGATCTTGTGGATTATTGTGAGACCTTAGCGCCTGTGACAATTCCTGGGAATGAGCGCTGTGTGCCTCTTGGGTATTATTTGATGCTGATTCCTTACCTGCGTTCCAGGCATCCCCCCAGATGAGAGTCCCCGCCGGGGTGGTCCTGCTGGACCCTACCAGCAGTCTCGGCGCTTGGCACTGTACGCCCAGGCCACAGAAGCACTGCTGAAGACTGGAGCTGCCTATCCCTGTTTCTGCTCACCGCAGCGGCTGGAACTCCTGAAGAAGGAGGCCCTGAGGAACCATCAGACACCCCGGTGAGGCCACAACCTGTTCAGCTGCCTCCCCAGACTTGGGTGTATTTGTCATCTTTGCTGCATAACCAGTTTCCTCCAAACTTTGGTTGCCTTGTGGTTTCTCTGGGTCAGGCGTCTGATCACCACTGAGACAGACTCTTTGGCTCAGGATTTCTCTCAAGGCTGCAGTTGGGATCTCAGGCAGGCCCAAAGTTTTCCCAAGGCTTGGTCCAAGAGGATCTGCTTCCATCATCTTTCCCAAGGTTATTGGCGGGCCTCAGGTCTTCACTGCCTGCTGTCTGGATTCAACCCCTCAGTCTAGGCATTTTGCCATTTCCTCCTCAGCATGGGAGAAGAGGGGAATAGTTGATAAGTAGGCAGACATTAGTGTCTGCCACACTTGTCATCTCCATTTTTCCACACACCATCTATTATTTCCATTCTAGAATGAGGAGATAGCTTAACGAGGTAAGTGACTTACCCAGTGTCATGCGTCTATCAGAGACAAAGGTAGGACCTATGACCAGTAGTGTTTCTCTTAGCTGTCACGTTGCTCTGCTCCCCAACAGGTATGACAATCGATGCCGGAACCTGAGCCAGGAACAGGTGGCCCAGAAACTGGCCGAGGGTCCCAAACCTGCTATCCGCTTCCGCCTGGAGGAGGAGGCACCAGCCTTCCAGGACCTAGTGTATGGCTGGAGCCGGCACGAAGTGGCCAGCGTAGAGGGGGACCCAGTCATCCTGAAGAGCGATGGCTTCCCCACGTACCACCTGGCCTGTGTGGTGGACGACCACCACATGGGCATCAGCCATGTGCTGCGAGGCTCTGAGTGGCTCGTCTCCACCTCCAAGCACCTGCTCCTCTACCAGGCCCTGGGCTGGCAGCCACCACGTTTTGCCCACCTTCCCCTACTCCTCAACAGGGATGGCAGCAAGCTGTCTAAGAGGCAAGGGGACATTTTCCTGGAGCATTTTGCTGCAGCCGGCTTTCTGCCTGATGCCCTGCTCGACATCATCACCAACTGCGGCTCGGGGTTTGCAGGTACCACTCACCAGAGCGGTTGTGGCGGCAGAGTATGGCTCTGAAGAGCAGGGCTCTTGGTCCAGGCAGGCCTGGTTGTCAGCCCTGGCTTTGCCACCTACTACCATGTGATCTTGGACAAGTTCCTTATTTTATTCAACAATATTCAGCAAATGTTTATTGAACCAGAGTGCTCAATTGTAGAGTGCTGGGGCTCTAAACAATAACCACAGTAGGCCCAGTTCCTGTTCTTCTAGAGCTTAAAGTATCAAGTGCCTCATCTGTATGATGGGAATAAATATTGGCCTTTATAGATTCATGTTAAAATGCAAGTGAGCTCATGAACATAAGGCTGTCAGCTCAGAGCCTGCCATACTACAAGCACAAATATTATAGCTCTCATGATTATTGCAGTTATACACTGTATGCCCTAACAGTAATACTAATGTTATGAATTCAGTTTATTCCAAGCTGAGTCCTTAGACTTGGCCCAGAACTTAGAGCCTAGACCTCAAAGAATCAGTCTTCGAATAGGATGACTTCTTATGGGAGAGATAACCGGAAATGTGGCAGGAGCAATCTGCTCATGCTTTATTCTGCTTTTACTTCATTGAACCCTTAAAATATCCTTGGGGACTAATCCCTCTGTTTATAAGATGATTGTGAGGCTTAGAGAGGTTGAGTAACTTGTCAGAGTTACACAACTAGTGAGAGATATAGTACTCGAGTCCTTTAGGTGTCCACTATGCCTCCTGACTGCACAGAAAGGAGCAGCTGTTTGTAAGAATCAGCTTCCTGCACTGCAGTTCTGAACTATGCCTGCATTTTGGAACCAAGTAGGAAACTTGTAAAATATACTGATGCCCAGAACCAATCAAATCAGAATCTCTGGGCTACAGCCAGGCAGTGGGCACACTGTTCTCGCAGCTCATGTCTTTTAAGGTATTAAGGATTGTTTTTGCCTTCTCTTACTGACAAAAAAATCCCTTTCTGAAAATGAGAGGCTCATGTGGGCCCTTGATACCTAGAATTCAAATCCCTATGGTCGGAGTGGAAAGGGGAATCCAGAGCTTGCTCATTTGACCTCCCTGTGTTCAAAAGTGAAAGGAGGTCAGGCAGGGGGTAATCACATGTACTCCCAACCACTTGGGAGGCTGGGGCTATAGGATCGCAAGTTCAAGGACAGTTGGACAACATAGCAAAATTCTCTCCCCTTCTCCCCCGGAAAAGAAAGTGGAAAGAGAATGGGAGGGAGGAAGCTGAGCCACTGAGTGGGCCTCACTTGCAGAGAACCAGATGGGCAGGACCCTGCCAGAGCTGATAACACAGTTTGACCTGACTCGGATCACCTGCCACTCAGCCCTGCTGGACCTGGAGAAGCTCCCAGAATTCAACAGGTCAGTGGGGAGCATGAAGATCTGGTAGAAAAGGGCCTGTAGGTCATGGTAGAAGGTGTAGTGGGCTCTGGAGCACCGTGCACCTGATTTTGACTCTTGACTCTGGTGTCGAATGCTGTATGATCACAGACAAGTCACCTCTTCAGGCCTGCATTCTGTCTTCTCTGCAATAGGGCTAATCATAGTATCCATCTTATGTGATTGTTGTAAGAAGTAAGTGTTGCACGAAGGTATCTTGCACAACCCCTGGCACACAAAAAGTGCTCGGTAAGTGCTAGGGACTGAGTTTATCATCGTCGTTGTTTCTGGACATCCCCTGCATGGATTTTGTTAAGACCTGAAGGGCAACATCTCCATTTAGAATCTGCCCATCCTCTACCCAGCCAACACAGGGAACCAGCGCTGTCTCATGGCACCAGGTTGGTATTTCAGGTAGTTGATATAAACTAGGGCTTCACCTTGAAACCTCCAAGTGTGTTTACGATTGAAGTTGTTGTGATGTGTCTCAGTCAGCAGGCCTTAGTGATAAGGTCCCTGTGATCAGGTTTGCAGTTGGGCGCAAGGCACCTTTTGGCACCTTCTTTTGAGCACTGGTTGAGGGATAAGCTCTTATTGGTGCAGAGAATTTGCTTCAACTCAAGGGTGGTTTTTTGGTCTTTGTTTTTGTATTTGCTTTTTTTTGATGCTGGGGATGGAACCCAGGGCCACATGCAGGCTAGGCAAGTGCTTTACTACTGAGCTACATCCCCAGCCTTGCAGTCATTTTAAGGATATCACTTACTTCATCTACTTCTCCCATCAGACCTCTGAGATCCGTCATTTGATCTTGCCCTATATTACCTATGCAAAATCTAAGACAGATTTTAAATAACTCAGCCTCCACAGTGAATAGTGGCCATCTCCTGCATGGAATATGCAAGAGTAAGTGCATCATACATGTTAAACACAACATATATTTCTCCTTTTTTATTATAGAGAAAGCAATATTTCAGGGGGAATGGGCCCGGGCAGGGGAGATACTTTGTGTTCCACACCAGTCCTCTTGGAAGCATCACGGGTGGTGAGAAGAAAGACAAGGTGGGCTTTTGCTTAGTGTGAGTCAGGGACGGGGCGGAGCATTAGGATTGCTGCCTACAGGCTTAATGCAGTCATTCCTCAAGCCACTGCTGTGGGTATTTTAAAAAATACTAGTAGATATAGTTGCCATAGCAGCAGCAGTACTCGTGGTGCAGTGAAAGTCATTAACATTTACTCAGCACTTGCTGTGGCCCAGGTCCTGGACCTTATGGGTATTAGTTCAAGCATGGACATGAGGGGCTCTTGGGGATTTTTGGTCTTGTTTTGTTTTTCCTTTTTTTTAAAATTTCTACTGCCTCATCTAGCTGCTAAGGAGATTCTAAAAACAGTTTCAGTGGTGCTTTCATGTGTTCTCTTAATAGCTTTTTAAAAATTCTTTTAAAAACTAGGTTTTGACCAGTTTTCATTCCACATATTTCTCCAAAGTTCTCATCTTTCCACCCTGTGACATGCCAGAGCCTCTTTTCAGAACCCCTGCCTGTCAGTAGCTTCCAGATGTGGTGTACAGGCCTTGTTATCGGGGCTGTCCTTGTAGTCCCTCTTTAATTGTCATAGCTGCTCTGTGCAGAAGGTCTCGCCTTATGGGTGAGGATCCCCAGTCTCCCTTTCAGTGTCCCCGCCTACGGGTGAGGATCCCCAGCCTCCCAGTGCTTGTGTAGCTTGCTGTAAACACTGGCCGGGCGGGCTTCATTCTCAGGCCATCTAGTTCCAGAGCCTGGGAGGTGCCTCTCCACTCCCTGCTACCTGCCTTACTTCTTCACCAGCATCTCAGACAAGGGGCCCAGTGTCTCAGATTGGTCCTTAGCCCTGCACTACTCTCCCTCTCCCTGGCCCCTCTAGTCCTGCCAGGGAGAGGTCATGGCAGCCTAGGGGACTGAGGATGACAGGGCTGGTTTGACGCTCTGATTCTTAGAGGTTATACTGTTTCCAAAGAGAGAATCTGGCAGTTAAAAGAATTCGAGAATAGAAAGAATTTGAGCTGGAAAGAAAACCCAAACTTGTAAACTATAAACACTTCAAACAACCCCCTGCTCCAAATCCTAGAAGTCATATTTTTGATCTTTCCTTTTGCACCAAAGTCCCATTGTTTTTAATAAGGCTAGGAGGCAGACACTCCAGATTCTGCTTTATAAACTTAGATTCCTGTAAGGGCCAGATAGGTAGCATGAGGGAGGCGGAAAGCCATTTAAAAGACCAGGAGCAGAGGAACAGGTGACTGGAAGCCTCTGGGGTCTAACACAGCAGCTTCCAGTCTGCTCCAGCCAGTGGAAGCTGTAGGGATGAGAGCCCTTTGCAGCCAGCTCTTCTCAATTTCCAAAGGAAACTGGGACTCTTAACTTGATCTCTTCCTAGTTTAAAATACCAGCTCCTGGGCTGGGGTATAACTCAGTGGTGGAGCACTTGCTTAGCAGGCACAAGGACCTGTGCTTGATTCCCAGCACCCCTGCCAAAAGAAGAAGAAGAAGTCAGCTACTGTTTTAAAAGCACTGGCAACAAAACATGTCTGCAGTGGCCTCCACCCTTGGGCTGACTGTGTGTAACCTTGGTCAGATCCCCTTCCTTTATAAATGTAAAGTACAATCCTGCTTCTAGTGGGGGAGGGAATTTATGGGATGTGTCATTCTTTAAGCTCACTACTCCTCTGGGGAGAGAGAGATTGAGTCCAGTGGCAGGGTGGCCCTCTGACTTCTGCAGGCTGCACCTCCGACGACTGGTGAGCAGTGAGGTCCAGAGGCACCATCTGGTGGGACAGCTGCAGGCCCTTGTGGAGGAGGCGTTTGGGAGCCATCTGCAAGACCGGGATGTCCTGGACCCAGCCTATGTGGAGAGGATCATCTTGCTGCGACAGGTGCAAAGATGGCACTTGGGGAGACTGAGCCAGTTCTCACCCCTTCCAGGGTGTTCAGAGCTTTATCCCCAGTGCGTGCAATGATGGCCTCCTTCCGCAGGGTCACATCTGCCGCCTGCAGGATTTGGTCTCCCCAGCCTACTCCTATCTGTGGACTCGACCTGCTGTGGGCCGAGCACAGCTGGGCGCCATCTCGGAGAAGGTGGATGTGATCGCAGAGCGCTTGCTGGGGTGAGTACTGCAGACTGAGCTCAAGGTTCCACACCCTCCTTCCCCCTCTCCCATGGCCCCTTCCTCCAGGCCTTGCCTGTGGGACCCCCAGCACAGGCCCATGGCTTGGGAGAATTACTCACTCATGGCCTTCTTAGGTGGAAGTAGCTGGAGGACCCGGGCTCTTCCTGGGCACAGGCAGTGGGGTCAGTGGCTTGGCCCGATCTGGGTTGCTTCCTAGCTCTGCCACCTATCAAGTTATTTCTTCTTGCCAAGGTGGCTTCACTTTGGCCAAGTAAAGCTCTCCAAGCTTGCATTTCTTCATCTTTGGTACTGGTTCTTCCAGTAACAATAAGAGTTGTTTTGATTATAAGGGTAGAAAACACAACCAAGGATGACATAAGCAAGAGGGGAAGGGTTGTCCACAGCCACAAAGGCCAGAAGAATGCCTAAGCCTTGATGCTCAGCCTAAGGAGGGGCCGCACTGCACGACTGAGACCTACTTGCCCTTCACATTCTCTCCCCTCTCCCATGCTGGCTGCTTTCTCTGCAGAGGCTCTGTATCAAGCAGGTAGATGGGGGAATTCTCACCATACCAAAGAAATGGAAGTACATGTCTACCTAGCAGCCTGCAGGAGGTAGACTGGGACCAAATGGCTTTTATCTTTGCCCTGAGGATCCCGCATCTTCATGTTGCACTCTTGTCTGTGGTCTGTGGTGGCTCATGGACTGTCCACCATTCAGCCAGAGGAGGAGGGAGGAAAAGCAGAAGGGGATGGGACGGTCCTTCTCCTTAAGGACCTTACTTAAAGGCTGCGCATATAATTTCTACCCATATTCTAGAGTTATGTCTTAGGGCTACACTGAGCTGCCAGGGAATCTGGAAATACAATTTAAAATTTGACAGCCATGTACCCAACTGAAAATTCTGTTACTGCATAGGAAGAGGAGAAAGCCGGGCATGCTACACAGGAGGCTGAGGCAGGAGGACTACTCGAGCTCAGGAATTCAAGACCAGTCTGAGCAACAAAACAAGACCCTGTCTCTGAAAAATAAGTAAAATAAAAGGGCCAAGGATCTATAAAGCTCAGTGTTAGAGTACTTGCTTCACATGTGTGAAGTCCTGGGTTCCATCCTCAGCCCTACTAAATAGATAAAGAGAAAAAGGATACTAGGGAATCATTAGCAGTACACTGTTTATAAGCTAGCCTCAGCCACTGTACATCTCAAAAGCTCAGCTTCAAATTTCGACAGTATTTTAGGATTGCCTCTTACCCTGTGGTTTGTGATTAATTCTAAGAGGAACTGATTGTTTTTGTCTTCCTGTGTCTGAATGAGTCACCAAGATCTGGGAAATATGATGAGCGACTGACTTAGGCCTCTGTCATGCGCACGACCCTTAGTGGACCTCCAGCTAACACATATGCTGACAATAAGAAGTAGGTAATTCCCCAGTGAGATTTGGGAAACTGGTATCAGAAGAAAGCAGGAAGGATGCTTAGCACACAAAACCACACATAGTTGTTTTACTTATCTTCCAGTTTTGCTGCGATTATTACATTAGAAAATAATAGAAGATGTGTGTTTGCCTGCAACGTCAGATACATAATACGTGTATATGCATGCGTGTGTACACGTACGTATGTACTTAAATTTACGGCAGCCTAATCAAGTAAGTACTGTTGTTATCCCATTTTACAGGTGAGAAAATTGAGTCATAGAGATGCAATTCATCCAAAATAATACAACAAGCTAGGCACAGTGGCACATGTTTGTAATCCCAGAGATTTCAGAGATTTGGGGGACCGAGGCAGGAGGATCATAAGTTCAAGACCAACCTCAGCAACTTAAGTGAGTCCCTGCCTCAAATAAAAAGAGATGTGGTTCAGTGGTAGAGGACCTCTGGATTCATTCCCCAGTCTCAGTGTGTGTGTGTGTGTGTGTGTCTGTGTGTGTATGTGTCTCTCTCTCTCTCTCTCTCTCTCTCTCTCTCTCTCTCTCTCTCTCTCTCTCTCTCTCTCTCTCTCTCTCTCTCTCCCTCCCCCCCTCTCCCTCTCCCTCTCTCTCTCTCTCTCTCTCTCTCTCTCACACACACACACACACACACACACACACACACACACACACACACGGCTAGGAAGTTAGAGGAGTGGAGAGCTGAACCCAGACAACCTGGGTCTAATGATCATATGCCTGACCATATTTTCTGTTGCTTTTCTTACGTGTGAAGTACTTGGACAGTGCCTGACACCTAAAATATTTTGAAGAGATAAAAACATACACAGCCAGGCACTGTGGTGCACACCTGTAATCCCAGCAGCTTGGGAGGCTGAGACAGGAAGATTACAAATTCAAAGCTGGCCTCAGCAACTTAGACCCAAAGCAACTTAGCAAGACCCTGTCTCAAAATGAAAAACTAAAAGGGCTGGGGATGTGACTCAGTGGTTAATTGCCCCCGCGTCAATCCCTAATACCAAAAAACAAAACAAAAAAAAGAACATACGCATTTAGCAAAAAATCCAAGTGGTTAAAGAGAATTTATAGCAAAAATAATAATAATAAGAAGAAGAAGTCTGGCTTTCTATTCTATCCCCCAACAGAAACCTCTTTTTATTTTTTGTTTTGAGATAGTGTCTCACCAAGTTGCCAAGGCTGGCCTTGAACTTGTGATCCTCCTGCTTCAACGTCCTGAGCAGCTGGATTGCTGAAATTACAGGTGTGCACCACCATGCCCAGCTTGCCCCTCCCCATGTTTTTTCAAACCTGAAAGGCATTTTGGGTGTCTTCTTTTTCCCCCATATAACAACATATCCTTTATTTTTCAGAGGGATCTCACTGTGTTGCCAAGGCTAGCCCCAAAATGGTCTCAAGTGATCCTCTTTTTTCAGCCTCCCAAGTTGCAGAAATTAAAGGCAGGGACTACCATGCCCAGCAACAATGTAGGTTTAGATGTGTCCAGTACTTGAAGAGCATCTTCCTTCTTTTCTATAGCTAAATTTATTCTATTAAGCCCCTTTACTACAATTTGTTGAATTTGTCTCCAGTTGCTGGACATTTGGTTGCTTCCAAATTCTGTTACAAATAATGCTGCAGTGAATAATCTTACATAGACATTATTAAGCATTTTTGTCAGTGTATTTCCAGAATAAATTCCCAGTAGTTGTTATTGCTGCTGCTCTCAATTTAGGACATTCTGCAGCAGGGGCCATAAGTTCTAATTCAGCAAAACCGCTCCTTCCTGCCAAGGGATTAGATTTCAGAGACTCTGGAACTCCCAGTCAAGTCAGGAAATTTGACACCCAAATGTTCAGAAGCTGCCAGATCACTCGAAGTCCCTTTTGTGTCCACGCCAAGCCCTGGGCTGGTTCTAACGTGTCCCAAGCTGCCATTAGTGGCTGCCTGGGGCCTGTCATCCCTTCTTCAGTTTCTTGGCAGCCTGCTTGTCCATAATGACATTAGGAGGAGTGTCTGGGTTTTTTTCCCAAATTACCTTTAATATTTTGTACTTAATCTTCTTCATTTCATAAATAGCAGTAATCATGTGGCCCAGTTAATGATTATATTTGTCTAGTGGGGCTGCTATAACAAAATACTGTGGACCAGGCAGCTTAGACAACATTTATTTCTCCAAGGCCTGGAGGCCGGCCGGCCCAGATCAACATGCCAGCTGATTTGGTGTTAAGGGTTTGCTTTCTGGGCCTGTTGCTCTTCTGTCCTTTCACTGTGCCCTCACACGACAGAAGGGGTAAGGAAACTCTGGGGTCTCTTTTATATGAGTACTGATCCCCTTCCTTCCCCAAAGCCCCACCTCCTCATGCCAGCATCTTGGGTGCTAGGATTTCAACATACAAATTTAGGAAGACACACACATTCAGACCACAGCAATGATGCAGTAGGAATGGACACTTTTGTCTTAAATTGAAGCTCAGTTGCTGAAGTACTGGCAGTTAGTAAGGAAATCTCTGTGTGTGAGAAAGCTGTTTTCTTCAAATCACTTACGAACCCCGTTCCCTGAGACGGTAGTTCACGCTGAGCTGACCTTTGGAATGCAGCTCTGTAGACCCCATTATGAGTAGTTGGTGTCAGAGTTGGCATCATGAATCATCTGAACCAGCGAGAAGCCCCCACCTCAGTCCCTCTTCAGTGTCTCCAGTTTAAAATCCCAGATAAAATCGTAGAACTGGGAAGTTGCTGTGGAGGACTCCTGACCCACCCTCCTCCCACCTCTTGCTCTAACTCACACTGAGCTGGAACAGACGGTTTACAAAGTCAAGCTCTGGCTGACTGGGGAGTTGCTCTTGAACCTCAAGCATGCTTTGGGGAAAGGGCCTCAGCTGGACGCCAGAACCTGGGGGATGGTGACTGGCCCTTGGGAGTTTAGACCCTTAAGTACTTCCGTTTGTGAGAAAAGAGGCTGCAGCAAGCTGGTTGCAGGGCTGTTCCTTCTGCTCTTCTGGGCTAGCGTCCTAAAGAAGTTTCCCCAGCCAATCTTGAAACCGTGTTTCAGATAATTTCCAGAAATTATCTGTTCTTTATCCTCTGTCTAACCCATTCCTAAATTTATTTTTAGGTCCTCTTGTAATGTATCTGAGCTGTTGAATGTAATAAGTATCAGCTAGATTTTTAAATGTGCTGTTGAAACATATAACCTAACACTTTCCAGTGTTTACCTGTGTTTAGGCACTGTACTTGGCATCTTCCAAGTGTTAACTTTCCATCAGAGCCCTGTGCAGTACAGATGCTATTATTATCCCCACTGACACAGGTGAGAAAATTGAGACAGAGATTACATGACACAGAGGTAACAATTAGAAAATCCTCTTATTATGGTGACCTTGTGCATGGGTTGTCTATGTATGTGGTCTCTTCAGTGTTGTTTTTCCAACTTCAATGGGGGATGGTAGATAGCTACCCCCTACCCCCCCACACACCCACAGCTGGGCTCGTATTGTGGTTGAGCGATAATCCTGTGAAGTTCACCCTCTCACCCACTTGCCATTGGCCTGTGCAAGCCCCTTATAGACTGACCCTCTTCTAGGCTTTTGGAAAAATCTGGTATGGGCTTAACTCAGGAAGTGCTGAATGGAGAACTGAAGAAGCTGTCAGAAGGTCTGGAAGGCACGAAGCACAGTCACGTGATGAAACTCCTCCGAGTGGCCCTCAGTGGACAGTTGGTGAGGAGGGAGCTGGGCTGAACTGTTCCCCAGGGGCCTCATGTATCCTGTCAGCTAACATTTACTGGCAGGTTCTAAGCTCACTTTTGGGGATACAAAGATGAGTGAAAGATGATCACTCTTCTTATTCAGTCATTCAGTGGGCTGTATTTATTGAGTAGCTACTATAAGCAAGCACCATGCTGCATATGGTGGATATGCACATGATCCCTGCCTTCATGGAGTTTGCAGTCTGTCAAGGGTAAGAGACATAACACGTTTGCCTAATATAGAAAAAGAGACTCCTGGGACCCATCCTCCTCCAGGGAAGTTCAAGAGTAATAAAATATAAGGTCTGCTCCTGGGATGCTGGCTGCAGTGTTGGGGCTGGCCTAGGCATGTCTTTTGCAGGCTGAGACTGAGCACAAGGTCCTTGGGCAGTTTAAGGTAATAAGGCAATGTTTTCCCTTTTTGTTCTTAGCAAGGACCCCCTGTAGCTGAGATGATGGTGTCCTTGGGCCCAACAGAAGTGCGGGAACGAATCCAGAAGGTGCTCTCCAGTTAGGAAGAAGATGTGCAGGACAGTGGAACCTGTATGCCTGAAAGCTGCCTTAAGAGGAGAGGAAAAGGCGGCCTGGGGCCCTCTGGAACATTGCAGAAGGAACCAGAAGTGGAAACGTAATCTCCGGCTGCATACAGTGTATTCATACATTCAGCATATTCATGCTGCATAGCAGGTCTTCAGTAGCTGGCCACGGAGCCCACCCATCCCACCTCCTTGACTCCGTGAGGGATGTTCTTCTGTCTGGTTTCTCAGATCACTTTACACAACAGAGGTTAGGAGTTGATTCACATCCCAAAACAGTCCAGAGGGCTCAGGTGTTAGTTTGCTACAGCCACCACAACAAAATACCCGGGAACAAGGTGGCTTAAGCAACAGAGATTTATTTTTTCACACATCTGGAGCCTGGAAGTCCAAGATGGAGAGTTTTCTTTCAGGACCTCTCTTGTTGGCTTGCAGACAGTGTTTCCTTACTGTGTCCTCCCAGGGTCCTTCCACAAAACCCTGGTGTCTCTCTGTGTGTCCTTATCTCTTCTGAGAAGGATGCCAGTCAGATCAGGGCCCACCCTAACAACCTCACTTTAACTTCTTTAAAGGTCCTGTGTCCAAATGCATCTCACATTCTGGGAGTTATGGCTTCATGGTATGAATTCGAAGGGGACACAGTTCAGCTCTTAGCAGCTTGGCGCAGTCTGGACTCAAGGATCTCACTTTCTGGTGCAGTTTGGAGTTGGAACAATGATAGACAATAGAAGCTGGGCTGGGCTGGATGTCAGGCTTCATTTGGGGTTGAAATGGGAGAAGTTACTCATGTGCCAAGAGTAAGCACTTGTGTTTTATGCTACTTTTGTCCTTGAACGTTGGGACAGCCTGTCATGTTTCTTTCTCTGAAGGTCATGTTTCTATTCTCCATCCCATCCTTAGACTGGAGACCTTCACCCTGCCATTTTGTCTTTTTTTTTTTTTTTCCCCACATTCATTCCTTCCGACATTCCTTGTAAGTCATTGTCTGCAGATTTCCAAAATGAGATTTCTTCTTAAGGTCTTAGGTGGCTCAGTAGCTAAAATGACAGGAGGATGGCGCCTGGGCGCAGAACTCTTGCAAGGCCGCTAGGCTTCCCCTGTGGGCCGCCAGCCTGGAAGGTGGCCCCAGTGAACTCTGCCTCTCAGTACTCACACCCTTGTGTGGTTCCTTTCCACCCTGAGTGGTGCTGGCTTGTATGACCGTTAGGCTGCTGGGGAAATGACACAGCTTGACTTCTGAGGCTGGGTCATAAAGTACATAGTGGCTTCCATCTTGTTTTGAATCCCTTACTTGTGGGAAAGCCGGCTTCCAGGTCATGAAGACAATCGAGCAGCCCTGTGGATGGGTCCTGCAAACAGCCTTGTGGGTGAGCCATGTTGGAAACTGGTCTTCCAGCCCCAACCAAGCATTCAATGACTGCAGTCCTGGCCAACATCTTGACTGCAACGTTCAGGAAAGACTCAGAGCCAGAACAGGTCAGTGATGCTGGCCTGGGATTTCAGACCTGCACAAATTGTGAGATAGCAAATGTTTATTGTTTAAAGCCACTTGGGCTGGGGCTGATTCATTACCCAATAATATATAACTACCTTATTCTTTGCCCAGGAGAGTAGGGAAAGGAGATTAAAGAGGTTGTTGAGGGCTGGGGATATAGCTCAGTTGGTAGAGTGCTTGCCTCGCAAGCACAAGGCCCTGGGTTCAATCCCCAGCACTGCAAAACTGCAAAAAAAAAAAAAAGTTTGTTGAGCCTCATAGAGTCCTAATGTTTGTGTAAAAGTATACCAGATAAAGTTCTTTGATTGCAAGCAATAGAAACCAAATCTGCCTAACTAAAGAAGTTCATTGGAGACTGAGAGAGCCAAATAATCTATGGAAAAGTGAAAGAACCAGACCTTGGGAAAGATATGAAGCAGGTATCAGGAGCTTGTGGCCAGTCTTGTCTCAATTCTTCAGTAGGGACACCTGAGCTAGTTATTTTTGTTGTTATTTATTTCTGTTTTCCCCTTAAGTTTTGGATGGCTGAGCTAAAGATTGAGATTCTGAATCTGTCCAGTTAGCTAAGTGAGGTCACGTTGCTGTTCTTAGCCAGGAGTAGGTGGTCCCACAGGGATTATAGCTCCTTGAGGAAAAGTTGTTCCCAAGAAAATCTAGGGAGCTTGTTCCAGAAGGAGTAATGACAGAAACAACAGGTGTTGACCACAGAAGGGGGACACAGAATAAGAACAGTACTTGTGATATATTGACGTCTTATGTATCCGCCTCCATCAGTTGTGTTTCTGATTGTTCTGGCAAATGCTGTAACCATCATCTCATTAAAACTTCACAGCCCCAGGAGAAAGGTACTGTTTTTGTTCTATGCTGCACATATTGAAACTGAGGCTCTGAAAAGTTAAGTAACACTTGAGGCTATGGAACGAGGCAGAAGCAGGCTGAACCAGGAGTTTGAGATGAGCTTGGGTAACATGATGAGATGCACTTCTCAAAAAAAAAAAACAACTTAGGTCTATGACAATCCAGAATCTCAGCCCGACTACCAAGTGGCACCAAAGCTTCTGCTTCCGAGACGTTAAGAGTGGTTACAAGAAACTCATTGGCCCGTACCCAGGAAATGTGACTGTTTTAACAGAGCAAGTGATCAGAATGCTAAGTGATTCTGACATGTGCTACAAATATGAAAGAACCTTGAAGACCTTGTGCCAAGTAAATGTCAGTCACTAAAGGGCAAATACTACATAGTTCTACATATGGGAAGTATTTAGAATAGCCCGCATTACAGACAGCAGAATGGTGGCTGTCGGGCTGGGGCAGAGGAGATGGGGAGTCTTGTGTAATGGCTGTGGAGTTTCAGTTTCACAGGATGCAGGAGTTATGGAGATGGGTGCTGGTAATAGCTGCACACGGTATGAACACAGGTAATACCACCGAGCCATACTTAAAAATGGGTGAGGGACTGGGATTATGGCTCAGTGGTAGCGCTTGCCTAGCATGTGAGGCACTGGGTTCCATCTTCAGCACCACATAAAAAACAAATAATAATATAAAAAGGTATTGTGTCCATCTACAACGAAAAAAAATCTAATGTTTAAAAAGAAACTGTTGAGGAGCTGGGGCTGGGGCTCAGTGGCAGAGCACCTGCCTCGCATTTGTGAAGTGCTGGATTTGATCCTTAGCACCACATAAAAATAAATAAAACAATTATAAAAAAATGGTTGAGATGGTCAAGTTTTTGTTTTTTAAAAAAAAATACCAAGTCAATGCAGCTGCTGCTATACTTCCTCAGTTGACGTGAGCTACGTAGAAAATGTCTTCATTTTTTCCCCTGAGTGATTGAACTCAGGTACTCTTAGCCGTAACCCCAACCCTTTTATTGGTTTTTTATTTTGAGACAGTGTCTCACTAAGTTGCTGAGGGTATTTATAAGGGCCTTGCTAAGTGGCCCATGCTGACCTCGGACTTGGGATCCTCCCGCCTCAGCCTCCCAAGTAGCAGGGATTACCATGCCAGGCAAAAGCATGCATCTCCTGGTTGGAGGTTTTGCTCAAGGCTAGTAGAAATGTTTGAAATGACTTCATGGGTTGTAAATAACTTCAGGTTGGTCCCCCAGTGTCTTTGAGAGAATAGTACAGTGGTAAAGAGCATGGAGCCAGCTGTCTAGATTCAAGGCTGATTTTGTCACCTTCTTTGTGACTTCTCTGCACCTCAGTTTCCTCAGCATTAAAATCGGAATAAGAAGTATACCTGTCTTGGGCTGGGGTTGTAGCTCAGTGGTAGAGCGCTTGTCTAGCATGCATGATGCTCTGGGTTCGATTCTCAGCACCACATATAAATAAAATTTATATTTTGTAAAATTTATTATTGTCCATTGAAATCTAAAAAATATATATTTAAAAAAAAGAATTATACCTATCTCAAAAGAGTTATGAGTGTAGCATAGATAATGGGAAGTTCCTAGAACATTACCTGACATCTAATGTTACCTATTATCCATCATGATCACCATTATTTTCTTTCTTAGAAACTTGGTTGCAAGACATAAAACACATTCAGTAACTGAATCTATGAAAGGAATTTATTGTAAGAATTAGGACTTTTACAGGTCCAGAGGGGAGGACTTCCAATCGGACCTCAAGAAAAATGGAATCTGTGTCTAGGAACCCATGGGCACCCAAGGCAGTCACATTCGTCCCTCTGAGACCACAGCTTCTGATGTTTGTGTCTGCCTTCTCATCTCCCCTCTGGACACTGGCTTCCTCTGCATCTCTATACTTGTCTAAGAAGTGCCCCAGCTCTAGAGCTGACTTGTCTCCTACACCACCACCAAGATAACCAGTGTTGAATAGCCATACTTCCAGGAGAGAATCTAATTGGCTAATTGGGTTGGCTGTCTACCCCTGGTCCAATCAGCTGTGGTCCGTGGAACAGAATCATGTCTCATGACCATGGCTGCCAGGAACCCACCATAGTGAGTGAGAGGGCAGTTCCGTCCCTGACTATATTCTCTTAGTGTCATTCAGAAAGCATCCTTTCCAGAAAATTACATTTTTATATCCAAATTTGGAATCTCATTCATATTGCCTTTATCCTGTTTTATTTTTTCTTCATACTACTCATTACTGTATTAAATTACATAGTCTATTAATGTTTAGTCCCTGTCTCAAAAAATAAAAGATTGGCCAGGTAGAGTGACACTAACCTATAATCCCAGTCACTTGGGAGGCTGATAACCGGGAACGGAGCTCAGTGGTAAAGTGTCCTTGGTTCCATCCCAAGTACCCTCACTGGAGATACATAAATATGATTAAGACAGGTAGGAGGTCTCTGTTGCTCCTGGCTATAACCATAGCACCTGGCACATTTCCTGATATGTGGGATGGTAAAAATCACATGAAGAAAACAAATGTTTGAGGGCTTCATCAGTCAGATTTGTTTCTTCAGAAGTGGCAGTCATTAGTTGGTACCACTCTGCCAGATTCCAGTAGTTCTCCAGTATCACTTTCATTTACCCCAGGAAATCTTACCTCTGTGAGATTTGCTATTTAGTTAGCTCTCTGGTCCATTGCCTGAAATTGCACTTAATCTGTTATCTTGAAGGTACTACCTTTGTGAAAGACTTTTTGTTGTTTTGTTTTTGGTAACAGGGATTGAACCCAACAGTGCTTCACCACTGATTTAAGTCCTCAACCCTTTTTATTTTGAGACAGGGTCTCACTAAGTTGGTGAGAGTCTCACCAAGTTGCCCAGACTAGCCTTGAACTTGTGATCCTCCTGCCTCAGCCTCCCACATTGCTGGGATTACAAGTGTATGCCACTGTGCCTGGCTTGTGAAGGCTTTGAAGTGAAGGGTGGATAGTTGGGCTGGTTCAACATGGAGGAATGTATGTTTAGTGGGGACTAAAATTAGAAGTTGTCTAGTCAAACTGGGTGTGGTGGCACACACCTGTAATCCCAGCGACTCCAGAGGCTAAAGAGGATCACAAGTTTGAGGCCAGCTTTAGCAATTTAGTGAGACACTCAGCAACTTAGTGAGAACCTGTCTCAAAATAAGAAAGACTGGGGAGGTAGCTCAGTGGTGAAGTGCCTCTGGATTAAATTCCTACAATCATAAAAAAAAAAAGAAAAAGAAAAATTGTCTATTAAATTAATATTTTTGTCTTATGACAAAATCATTTAGCTTCCCAGGGACCAGGATACTTAATACCGAGAAAAGGAAAACCTTTTCTGAAAAAAAGTGATAAAGGATCCAGAGGAGAAAACTTGGTTGTGTTCAGAGCTCTGAGGGATAAGTAGGAGTTTCCCAGGCAGTTGGGGATTGGAAGGGTATCCCAAGCAGAGGGATTTAAAAAAAAGTTTCACAAAATTGAACTAAAGTGGATCCAAGGGTTGGGGTCAGAGGAGAGGTAGAAGTGGCTGCTGAGAAACCAGGCAGAGATGAGAGTCTAATGACCTTTCTTTACCAGGCAAAAGTATCAGGATACTGTGTGCAAATAACAAAATCCAGATTCTAACCAGTTTAAACAAGATGATTTATTGTTCCATATAACAGGAAGTTCACGAGTAAGGCAGCCTCCAGGGCTGGTTGATTTAGTGACGTCAGTGAGAGCCAGGGTCTTTCCGCCTCTGTTATTCGCCCCTGCATCTGCAGCAGGCTTGGGTGGGTTCTGCACAGGTGGCTGCTTCTCTGCACTTCCTTCTTTGGGAAGAAAGCAGTTCTCTGTGGCTCTGTCTCTTAAATAAAAGCAAAGAAACTCTTCTCAAGGCACGTCCCCCCTCCTGACTTCCCCATCATTGCTGGGGAAGTGAGTGTCCCTGTAGATCAGTCAGAGCTGGGGGTGGGGTCTGCTTTTCCCTGGGGTTTGTGACTGGGTTGGGAGTACTGGGTACCTGAACAAAGTGGGTGTTCGGTTAGTGAAGACAAGGATCTGGGTCTTTACAAAATAGAAGCCTTGAGATATTTTCAGCAGGGTAGTGACATTGTCAGATTTGTGTTTTTTGTAAAGTCATCCTGGCAGGCTATGCTTCAGAGATTTGAGCAGGGCCAGACCAGAAGCAGGGAGCCCTGGAAGGGGAAGATAGGTTGAGGAGGAGGGCTGCTGTCATGACCAAGCTCATCATGGCCTATTCTGGCCTATATTAGGGTCCTCCAGAGAAACAGAACCAGTTGGACGTTTTTCTAGAAAGAGGTTTATTATAAGGTAGTGGTTCACATGGTTATGCAACCTAAGAAGGCCTGTGATCTGCTTTCTGCAAGCTGGAGGATCAGGAAAGCTAGCGGTGTGACTCAGAGGCCTGAGAAGCAAGAGCGCCAAGGGCAGAGTACCAGTGTCTCAGCTCATACTGTCAGGCAGAGTGAATTCAACCACCTCCATCTTTTTCTTTTCAAGCCCTCAACAGATTGGATCAGGTCTACCCACCTTGGGGATGACCATCTGCTTTTCTCAGTCCATCAATTCAAATGCTAATTTCTTCTCTCACAGACATTATATTTAAGCAGCTATCTGGGCACCCTGTAGCGCAGTCAAGTTGAGATAAAATTAACCATCACAGTGGGGGTGATGGTTGTACAATATTATGAATGTGTTTAATAACGCTGACCTATATGTTGAAAAATGGCTAGGATGATATATTTTATGTGTATTTTACCCCAAAAAGTTGAAAGAAAAATAATTAACCATCAAAGGGCCTGACAGATCTGACATGTTCCAGCCGTGCCTCACTCATTCCTCTTTGCCCACGGCCTCCTGTTGTGTGGTCTTCAGCCACATCAGCCTGCCTTAAGCCCTTGAGCATGTCATGTTCCTTGCTGCCTTTGCTCATACTGTTCTCTCTGTCTAGAACACTCGTGTCCACCCTCTTCTCTCCCCCTTTGCATCTTCCCCCTCTTAGCCTTCAAAGCTTTGCTTCATTATCACCTCCCCAGGGAAGACCCTGACTTCCTTCCAGAATCCTCCTCCCTCTCATTAATCAGCACCCTGTACTTTTCCACAGCACACAATTAAGAGTTGATTATGGAAATAATTGTATAAATAAGTGGTTCTACGGTTACTTGTCAGATCCCAAAGTCCATGCATGCCAGAACCTCATCTGTCCTGTCCAACACTGCTTCCAATGCTGAGAATGGCACGTGTTCACAAAGTACATGGTCAGTAAATGTTGAATAAGCCCAGACAGGCCTCTGATTGGATCAGATGAGGGTGTGAAGTTGAGTGCAGAGATGGTTCTGCCAAAGCCCTGTGCTTAATTAGAATACTGTTTCGCAGTGTTCAGGAACTTCGCATCATTTGTGGTTACTATTTTCATTAGTAAATCACATGATATGAATGTGAATATGACTTTTTTAAATTTAGAAGGCTCTACAAGCTTGGCTAGGTACTCCGTAAGCTCTTTATGAGGCCCTGGGGATTTCCAACTTATCCTTTAGTTCCAGGCAAAATCTTAGGATCCTAGCCTTTCTGTCCAAGCTGGAAAGTCAAGATCTGTCCTCTATGTTTTTCTCATCCTGACTGCATTAGGACAGACACCCACAAAGGCGGAGGGGTCTTTTCTATCTATAATCTGTCTGGCTGAGTCCATCCAATTTTGTCTTCATTCACTTATGTGACAGATACTGTGTGCTGAGTACTTTTGGACCTGAGGGTGTGCAGAGGGCTAAGACAAGGCCTTAACTGTGGGTATCCAGCCTACAGATGTTTGTGACCCATGCTTCCTGACTGGTTGATATTTCTTAAGCTTTTATAAATGAAAAAAAAGTGAACAAAAGGTAAGGCTCTTGCCTCAAAGAGATCACAGACTGGAAGGAAATTAATGTTTAGAATAATTGGCGTGAGCTGGGAGCAGGGGCACCTACCTGGAATCCTGCAACTCAGGAGGCTCAGGCAAGAGGATCCCAGGTTCAAAGCCAGCTTTGGCAACATAGCACAATCCTGTCTCAAAATAAAAAAATAAAAAGGGCTGGAGATGTAGATCAGTGGTAGAACACCCCTGGGTTCAATCCCCAATACAACTTACACATATACAAAGTATACAGGTGACAGCAGTGTGGGTGGAGACAGGCGAAGCCATAGACTTTGCATACATACAGGCTTTTGTATATATGGATATCCTTGGGAATAAGACAAGTCTTTAATTTTAATTTCAGATAAATTATTTTTTAATTTTTATTTTTAATAAGTCCCCCACTGGAACTTATGCTAAAAATCGTTTCATACCAGAAGCTCATATTTCCCTGGGATTCTGATATTTTTACTTGGTAAATCTGGCGAGCCAACCCTGAGGTTATTTGGAGGACAACAGAGGGAGGATATTCCAGGCCACGGAACAGAACATGCAAAAGTGGATGAAGAAGGACAAAGGTACTGTTAACCTCCACCGGTGCGTTGAGCTCAGCAGGAAGTGCCACAGAGATCCTGTTCCAACCATAATTATTTTGTGCCACCTAGATACCAGAAATTCAATGAAATAAACATGTCATTGCCTATGAAAGCTCATTTTCCAGAAAGAGGAGAGAGTGCCTTTCACACAACATAGCAAAGGAAATGGTAGGCAGGGCCTCCTGAGCACACAAGAGACCTGGGGCACAGGGCCAGGTGCTGGAGAGAGGTGCCACAGGGCTGGCTCTTCGGCTCCCCAGAGGGCCCTGCTCTTCCCCATCACAGGGCTTTGCATACGTGGATCCTTCTGCCTGATCCTCTCTTCCTCCTCCCGTCTTCCCTTATTAGTCATCCTTCAGGTCTCAGCTCAGTCAGCATCTCTTCAACAAAGTTCTGCCCTCTTCCTGACTGGGTCAGATTTCTCTACTTCTCTGTCCATACAGAGTGAGGTCCTCCTCCACCTCTCAGGGCAGGCCACAGATTTCGTCTCCAGCTTCCCCGCATCATGCCCATCACTACATCAGGATGATCTTGAATGTTAAACAAATGTATGAATGAAGTTCCAGGCTAGGCAGGAAGGTTACACACTCAGGTGCCTGCAGGAACTGAGGTCACATAAATGAAAGGGACAGGGTAGTGAATTGGAGAGGCCCAGCCATCTCTAAAAGGGGTACGACTACTTAACTACAAAAATGTAGGCCTGGGGAAGAGGCAGCTTCTGATTTAAAATCTGAATTTTTAACTGTTATTTATGTGTGTATGTACCTACGAATGTATTTTTGTTTTGGTACTGAGGACTGAGCCCAGGAGCCTTCTACCACTCCACCACATCCCAAGCCCTTTCTAAAAAATTTGCAAGGCAGGATTTCTTTCTTTTTTTTCCTACTTTTTATTGGTGCATTATAGTTATGTGTAATGGGGAATTTGTTGTTACATATTCATACATGTATATAATATATTGTGGCCAATAACATTCCCCAGTATTTCCCCTTTTCCTTCCCTCCTTCCTCCCTGGTGAGACAGGATTTCACTAAGTTGCCTGGGCTGGCCTCAAACTTGTGATCTTCCTGACTCAACCTTCTGAGTAGCTGGAATTACAGGTGTGTGCCACCATGCCTAGCTAGTAATTCTTTTTTGATAAACTTTATTTTGTAATTATTAGTCTATATTATACAAAATAATGGAGATATATGTATATGTGTCTGTGTGTGTGTGTGCACATATATATTTCGGTGGTATTGGGGATTGAAACCCAGGGTACTCTGCCACTAAGTTACATTCCCAGACCTTTTATAATATTTTGTTTTGATATGGCCTCACTAGATCTTTAGAACCTTGCTAATTGCTAAGTTGGTCTCAAACTCGCAATCCTCCTGTCTCAACCTCCTGAGTCTCTGGGATTACAGGCATGCGTCACTGTGCCCCAAAGGGTCCATTTGTTCTTTAACCTTTCAATTGTGTTCTCCAGGCCAGCAGCGTGGGCATCATCTGGTGACTCATTAGGAAGGTAAATTCTTTTTTTTTAATTTATTAAAAAACATTTTTATTAGAGCTGTATAGTTATACATAATAGTTGAGTTCATCCCAACAAACTCCACATGCATGAAATTGAATTTCATGACCCCCTCCCCTTTTCCCTCTCCCATGCTCCTTCCTCTACTAGACTTCCTTTCCCTCATCTATTTATTTATATTTGATTGGTTCTTTCTACCTATGCATAAAGGTGAAGTTCCCATGGTATATGTATATATGAATGTAACCTGATTTTTTAAAAGTTCATTCTGCATTGCCTCCCCTTACCCATCCCTCCACTCCGCCTCTCCATCTCCTTCTAAATTATTGATCCCTTTATGTTATTCTATCCTTCCTTCCCCATTTCCTTTATTTTACTTTATCTTAGGAAGATAAATTCTTGGATCTCAACCCCAACCTACTGGATCAGAAACTGTGGGATGGGTCCTTGCAATCTATAACAAGCCCTGCAGAGGATTCTGATGTGAGTTGGTTTGAAAACCACTGATGTAGTTGTCAAGATGTTAAATGACAAAGTACTTTGAGTAAAGTAATTCAGGCATAAGAAATACTCAGGAGGTAAAGGGTAGTCTTTGGCAATTAGAGAACTGCCCTTTCTAACTGCAGTCTCTAGTAATTTCTAGGTGTTAACAACAGCAAGAAGGAAAACCAGATCCAATGTTGTCAGATGTTTAGAATTTTCAAGAGACTAATGTGTGTAAAAGGCATCATTTAACTCTTTAATGAAGAAATGGTGAGATATTAAAACTAGTTCAAAGGAGGATCCAGGGAACAGTTTGTAGATCAGGGATATAGAAATGTATGTGCAAATGGAGGCCAAACTGGTTTTTCCACGGCAAGAGGGTTGTGTATTCCCAGGACGGTATTCATTTGCATGTCTACGGATACGAATAATTTTCCATTGCTATCAGTTTACCTATAATTTACAGAGTTGTAAACTATTCCCAAAGAACCAAAATCAGGTAGCATCAAAATGTTTGCTATAAATAATACATAAATAATTTTCATTATTAAAGTACAATTAAATTTGCAAAATTAAAAATTTCCCTATATGGGTGATGTTATGGACTGAACTGTGTCCCCCTCAAATTCATATATTGAAGCCTTAACCCCAGTGTGGTGGTATTTAGAGGTGCATCTGAAGGGAGGTAATAGGGTTAGATGAAGTCCGGAGGGTGTGGACCACATGATGGGATTAATGTCCTTATACAAAGAGGAAGAGACTAGATGGCTTCCTTCTATCTCCTCTCCACTGAGTGTGGACACAGCAAGAAGCTGGGAAAATGGACATCCACAACCAAGAAGCCAACCCTTACCAGGAACCCATTCTGCTACTATCTTTATCATGGACTTCCCAGCCTCCAGAACTGAGAGAAATCAATGTGTGTTGTTTAAGACAACTGGTCTAGCTGGTGTGGTGGCATGTGTTTATAATCCCAGTGGCTTGGGAGGCTGAGGCAGGAGGATTGCAGGTTTGAGACCAGCCTCAGCAACCTAGTGAGGCTGTAAGCAACTAGTGAGACCCTGTCTCAAAATTTAAAAAAAGGGGACTGGGATGTGGCTCAGTGGTTAAGTGCCTTTGGGTTCAATCCCTGTTACCAAAAAAGACATGGCCTATGCTATTTTGTTACAGCAACTCGAGTTGACTAAGACAAATAACTGCAAAATGTTTAGCATAGGAGCTAGCACACAGTAAGCAGTCCAATCACTGGTCGTTCAACTGGTCAACGTAGTTTCATAATATTCAGTGTTGAAGGGTGTTATGGGAATGTGTGTGGCTAGGGGATTTGTTTCAGAATTAAGGTCGTACTGAAAATGTCCTTCCAAATTTAGTTTGTGTTTTTATTTGAGGTAGTGATGGGCCTAAAGTCGCATCACCACCTCACTGCTGCCACTGGTCATTTGCCCATTCAGCAAGTACTTATACAATAATGCCTAGTATGTCGGTTATTATTGAAGGTCCTGAAGTTCAGAACTATTTGTATCAGGGTCCCTGCTTGTTGGAGTGAAGTAGGTAGGGGATGCAGGGAAGATCTTGTACTTCAGTGAAAAACTGGGCATTGTGTAGACTGCTCACCTTTCATCAGAAAAGTCTGGCAGTCTCTAAGTATTAGATAGCTGATAGCAATACAGAATAATTCTGGCTCGTAGACATGCAAATTCCGTCTACTGGAAGGACAACTCTCACCCCTGGGGGAAAGCCTGTTTGTGAAGTTTGCACATTCGTTTTAACAGCCTATTAGTCTGTAAAAATTTGCCCTTTGACTTATCTTGTGGACAGATTATGACATCTGCTTGGTTCCCTCTTTTAGAGTTCTTTCACAAAACAGGTAACTGATAAGTCTATGGTGTAATGGAGAAAATAAGGGTTTAGGGTAGGGGGGGGCGTCATATTAGAGAAGGTAGTTTGGGAAGACCGTCCTGGATAAAAAATGTTAAAAGAATGATTATTTGTCCCGTGTTTTATCTGACAACCCTACTTTTGAAGGAAGAGAGGCGCAGGCCACGCAAGGCTAATTTGACTTTGACCTTGCAAATGGCCTCAGGAGAGCAGGAGAGGCCTTGAGGTGAGCCAGAGCTGCCCTCCGTTGCCCGCGCCCACGTGGAGGCGGGGCCTGGGTGGGCGGTCCCGGCCTGGCCACGCCCCGTCACGTGCCCTTCTGCGCCTGCCGCGTCGGCAGCCCAGGGTAGCGCCAGGCGGCTGCAGCTGAGGGGCGGGAGCGGCTGCGGCCACTGCGGCGGGGTCGGGCCCATGGCGGCGACGGCGGTGGCGGCGGGGGCAGGGGCAGCGGCGGGGACCGAGTCGGCTGAGGGCCCCCCAGGGCCGGCGGCGGCGCTGGAGCTGTGGCTCAGTGAGTAGCCTGGCAGTCCCTCGGCGCGGGCGCAGCGCCCCACGTGAGGCCTCGCTTCCCGCCGCCCTGGGCCTGCCTTTCTGTGGCCGGCGGCCGGGGGGAGGCGGGCGGTGGGGTCGCCCCGCATCTCGCGGGGAGGAGCCCCAGCAGTGGGCGCAGCTGCGGACCCGAGCCGGGGCTCCCTGCCCGGTCCCGCACGCCCAGCCCCGCTCTCGTTCCTAAGCCGCTGTAATGCGGGCGCTTTGTGAGCTTCCCTGTAGCGTCCAGCACTGTGCTGCAAGCATTGTCCCGATTACGACCCCGTCTGAGAGATGGAGACATTTAAGCTTTAAGCAGATCAAGCGGAGAATACGCAACCTCTTGCAGTTCCTTTGGGCTGAGAAAGATCTCCATTCGCCTGCTGCTTTTGGTGTCAGAATGACCCTTTATTAAAGCCTTTTGTGCGTGTTTACTCTGGCCAGACTATTTTTTCGGTGCTGGGTGTCGAACCCAAGGCATGGCGCGCGGTAGGCAAGCGCTCATCCACTGGACTGCATCCCCAGCCCCAGACGTGTTATGTCTTCTGAAAGTTTCCCGGTGGTCTTGGAGGCTGGGAGGGTGATCTTATCCTTCTTTTGCTGATGAAGAATTGAGACTACTGCAGTGAAGAAAACGCCATTTGTATTGGACTCTGCTAGGTGCTGGGGTCCTGCCGTGCGATGCTTAACACAGGGTCCTCGCTCACAAAGGCATTTTTTTTGTTGGGTACTGGCCAGACCATAACAGCATCTGGTTCACTGGAGCTGAGGGGAAGGGCGCTTGCTTCGCGTGCGGTGATAGGACTCGGTTTGTTTACCTGAGGGTAATCACAGCGGACATGGTGTTTGAGTGGACAGTGAAGGCCACCACATTCCAGGTAGAGGAAATTGCATGTGCAAAAACTGAGGACCAGAGAATGTGGAGCATTCTGGGAACAAGTAGGTTAGTCTGCCGAAGTGCTAAGCCTAAGGGGCAGAGAATCTGGAAGAAGGTGCACGCAGATTTGCTAATTGGGTAAGATCCACAAGAATTGTGTATGCTGCAGAAGGGCATGGGTATTTTATCCGGGGGTGGATAGCTGCTTGAGGAATTTTCCGCAGGAAAATCTGTGATCAAATCAGCCTGAAAGCCTGCAGCATGTGGAGCTGAATTGTTTAGAGAGGGTGAGACTTGAGGCAGGGACAGAACATAAAAAGCTCTTTTGATAATGCTTAGGGGCTGCTTTGGACAATGGCAGTGGAGAAGGGGAGGAGAAACAGCAGCCAACTGTGGGGATGCTTTACAATGTAGGCAAGTCAGGAGGAATGTAGAATGGATCCCAGGTCACAGCTGTCACCTGTGCCTCACCTGTGAGGAGGGGCTGCTTTAGGCAAGACCACAGAGTCTGAAGTGCGTGCAGCAGTCAGGAAGAGGTGCTCTCCAGGCAGCAGGTTTCAGGGAGGAGAGGAGCTGGGGTGCTGTTTGGGAGTCTTGGTTCCTGGACCGTGAGCTTGCCCAGGGAGGCTGTGCAGGTGAAGCAGAGATTTGGAGGTGGGAGCTTGGGGAGTCCCAACATTGAAGAGGCAGGTAGGGAGAGCAACCTGAAGACCCAAGGTGGAGCAGAAAAGCCAGGGGGTGGGGATTGGGGGGAGGGCAAATGCCAAAGGAGGGGTGTGGTTGGTAGGTAGTTTTGTTGCTTAAAATGGAATAGGATTTGGAAGAAGGGAGAATTTTGAGTGTGGTAACTAAAAGGTTTTGGAATTTTTTTGTTGTTTTGTTTTTTGGTTTTTGTGGTACTGGAGATCAAACTCAGGGGCATGCTACCACGGATCTACATCCCTAGCCCTTTTTTATGTTGAAACGGGGTCTGGCTAAGTTGCATAGGCTGTTCTCCCACTTGTGATTCTCCTGCCTTAGCCTCCCAAGTTGCTGGAATTACAGGCGTGTGCCATTGTGCCCAGCTTAAAAGGTTAGATGAGAGATCTTCAAGTTAAATGGAGACAGGAGATTTGGGAGGCTGTGTGTATGGGGCAGTAGAGAACAGAAAGCTTAGGTTGGAATTGCAGGAAGAAGAGTAGACTGGGTATGATAACAAATAGCAGCTGACCTAGAGGAGATAAGGGATGGGCTGGAACCTAGGCAGTCCCCTGAGAAGGGTTCTTCAGTTCCAGTTTATTGGGGTGATATCCCAAAGTTGCTGAATCTTCCAGTCTTTCAGGGAAGTCCTAAGCAACTGTTTTTATGCGAGATCTTTGTGGTTTGTAAAAGTCATCAACAACTTTGAAATGTAATTCGCCAACTGAGAGCAGGCCTGGAGACAGGCAGGAGGATCAAAAGTTCGAGGCCAGCCTCAGCAACATAGTGAGACCTCTCGAAATAAAGCTCTGTATTGAAGTGGTGTAGCTCAGGGGTGTCAGTGGCACATACGTCTAATCCTGGTGGCCTCGGAGGCTGAGACTGGAGGATCACAAGTTCAAAGCCAACCTCAGCAAAAGCAAGGCGCTAAGCAACTCAGAGAGACCCTATCTGTAAATAAAATACAAAACAGGCCTGGGGATGTGGCTCTGTGGTTGAGTGCCCCTGAGTTCAATTCCTGGTACCCATCCCCCCCCCCCCCAAAAAAAAAAAAAAAAAGTGGCGTAGCTCATGGTAAGTGCTCCTGGGTTAAATTTTCAGTACCTACAACAAGAACAAAAGATGGTTTGCCTTCTACTGAAGGTAAGGCAGAATAAATCTGTGGGGAGAGTGTGGGAGATGGCCTTTTCCTAAGGGGGTGATACAGGGGATTGAACTCAAGGGCACTTAACCTTTGGGCCACATCCCCAGCCCTTTTTATTTTTTATTTAGAGACAGGATCTTGCTAACTTTTTTAGGGCCTTACTAAGTTGCTGAGGCTGGCTCTGAACTTGTGATCCTTCTGCCTCAGCCTCCTGAGCCACTGGGATTGCAGGTATAAGCCACTGTGCCCAGCTTGATAGCCTTTTTTATGGTGCTTAGATGTGAAAGGAAGGACAGAGAGGGGTAGCTAGCAGGCAGTATTTTAAGAATAAAGGAGCCGGGCATGGTGGCCCACGTCTGTAATCCCAGTGACCTGGGAGGCTGAGGCAGGAGGATTGCAAGGAAGGGATGACAGGAAGGAGGTCAGAGCTGGAGCAGGAAGGGTGACTTGGCTTCACAGGGAGGAAGGGCAGCTTTTGTTTCTGAGTGTCTGGGGAAGGAGATAAAGATGATTGCATATGCAAACTAGTTTGTCATTGCCACACCACACTTTTAAGTGTCTGGGGCTGAGCGGGGAAAGTGGGGAAGGTCAGGAATACTACTAAGAGAAGCGAAAGGGAGGATTGTGAATTCAAAGCCAGCCTCAGCAACTTTTTTTGATACCGGGAGACCCTGTATCAAAATAAAATACAAAAAGGGCTAGGGATGTGGCTCAGTGGTTAAGTGACCCTGGGTTCAATACCCAGTACTAAAAAAAAAAAAAAAAAAAAAAAAGGCAGCAGAAGCAAAAGGGAGCCCACCTGGACAGCTGAGATCAGAGTTGCTCTCTCTGTGCCCTTGACATGTGGGGCCTGATAATTCTGTGTTATAGTGGACTGTCCTGTGACAGTATCTTTAGCTGCATCCCTGGCCTCAGCCCACTAGATACCAGCAGCACACTTGTCCTTTCCAGTTCTGATGATCAAAAAATGTCTCCAGACATTGCCAGATTTCCCTGGGGCAAGGGGATGAGGAGTGAGTGGGAGCACCTCTACCTGCCCGCCACCCCTAGGCCCCCTTGAGTTCGGACAGTGGAGTGTCGGCTGGACATCAGAAATGCGTGTTGTCTTGGTGGCTGTGTGGTGGTGGTGTTCTCTTTTTCTTCTGGGCATAGGAGCAGAGAAAGTGAACTACAATTTAAACCCTAACTGTTGAGGGTGGGGTGCTGGTGGTGACATGGAGGGTCAGTAAAGGGGTTCATGGTACAGCCAGGGCAGGAGGGGAAGTTGGAGGGGATGCTCTGTGGGTCTGGGCTGGGTGGAGAAGGAAGTCACTGTAGGTGGGATGGTTGGCACATCTTTCCTGAACAGGCACGGCAGCTGTATCTTTAAGATGGGGACAGTATTCATATCTCCCTTTAGGACTGTTAAAGCTCAAAGGCTTTAATATGAGCAAAGCACTTAAAATAGTGCCTTACTGTGGAGTGCAGTAGTGCCCAATAAACTAGCTTACCCAGAGAGAGCTGCAGAGTAAGGCTGGACTTAGTCCGGTAGCTCCATTTCTTCATGTGAATTTTCTCTACTTTGCTCTGCCCTCTGCTGCACTCCCACCAGAAATAATTAATTTTGATTTGCAAAAGTTATGATTCTGTTTGTTGATCCAGCTTGGAATCTGGATGGGGGGGTGAGGTGTGAAATATGAAGATTGCCAGACCTGGGGTGGGGTGACTGACCATCCCTCCAAATGAAGATGGGCAGAGCCGACAGACCTGGCTGGGCTTTGAGCCTAGAATTGAGAAGGGACAGTTTCTCAGAGGATCAGGAAGCTGCCTGAGACTCAGGCTCTAAAATACGAACGGCAGCTCCCATGCATTCTGTTCTTCAGCTTCCCCCACGTAGTGTATTTTGATCATCGTTCCATGTGACTTCATGTACAGCTAGCTGCCTTACTCTTTTTTTTTTTTTTTTTTTTTTACTTTTTTGTAGTCGTAGATGGACAGTGTGCTTTTATTTTATTTTTTTTAATGTGGTGCTAAGGATTGAACCCAGTACCTCACATGTGCTAGGCAAGTGCTCTGCCACTCAGCCCCAGCCCGCCTTACTCTTTTTAATGAAAAGTTTTATATGCCCATTGTATGGGTGTACTGTAATTTATTTAACCAGTTCTGTTGGTGGAATCACAGGTGTTGCCAGTCATGTGCTATTTTTAAGAGCGCTCAGTCAGTCCTCTTGCTCTCTGAATCTGGATTCCAGCTCTGGCAGTGCTGCCCGGAAGGCAGTAGCCTAGTAAAAGTTGAGTGCTTGGTAAATCCTGTTCCTCTGCCTGGATCTACTGCCAGGTGATGTGTCCTTTCTTCCAGCCCCACTTTTATTCCTCCCTTGGGGCTCTGGAGAAGTTTGGATTGCAGTCTATTTATATTCTGAGGTTTTCGAGGGCTGAGCTCATTCTTCTCTGTCTTGGGAGTCTGGCTGAGGACATTTTCATGGTGGGTCTTGGCAGGTTTTCATGTGTGCTGAATTAAATGACTTCTAGGGTATCAAGTCCATGTGTACCCCTGGGGAAGGACTCCCTGTGCAGTGCAGACTGCTGAAGGGTTAAATTCTGTTCCTCGAGGTGACTGCCTCCCTTCCTGTCCCCCATGCCTCCCCTTGCTAGCACATGCTGCTCTAGTGCCAGAGCTGTGACCCTGGGGTTGGTTGGCAGCTGATGTAAGATGATTTGACTTCTGAATTAGTGTCTCTTGGATAAGCCATTTCACTCACAGCTGGAGGTCTCAGCTGTTTTCCTAATGCCTCTGATCCTGTAGCAGTCTTGAAATATCATAGAAACACTGCTTTTATTTCATTTCATATTTTGATACTGGGGATCAAATCCAGGGGCATTATACCACTGAGTGACATTCCTAGCCCTGTTTGTTAGGTTTTGAGACAGGGTCTAAGTTGTTGAGGCTGGCCTTGAACTTGAGATCCTCCCGCCTCAGCCTCTTGGAGTTGCTGGGATTACAAGTGTGCCACTGAGACTGGCCAAACACTTCTGTTATTAAGCAAATAAATGGGAACAGGGCATTTCTTGGCACCCATTTGTGTCACCCAAGTGCCATCTGGGTAAACCACCTTGTGGAGTCTGGAATAGCCATTGTCAGTGCCTTGAGGAGGCTGTGATAATCACAAAACAGAGAAGAAATCCTTTAAGTTTCTCCCTGGTCATGCCCTTCTGGCTCCTAGCTGTTCCTTGGATCAGATTGGTGTCAGACAGACCTGGGCAGTTGCTGTGGCCTGTTCAGACCCAGCTGCTGGTCTTCTGAGGGTCATTTTCTCTGGAGCTGCCCAAGGCTTCTGAAATAGCTTTGGCAGACTGGGATTATGTGTTCAGAGACCCAGTTATTTCAGACCTGTAATAGTCATCCCCTGACAGTGGCAGTGTATTCAGCCAGCTGGTCAGTTACTGCACAGCAAAAGAGAAGCCTTCGTTCATTCAATAGATATCTGGGCCAGTGATATTATGGGTGCTGGAGCGTGGAAGATGAATGAGGCAGACCTGCTTCCTGCCTTGAGAGAGTTCATATCCTTCCCCAGAGAGGCCCCGCCCTGCCTTCTTCAGGAAACTGAAGAATACTGAGAGCAGTTGATACCCTAGGGGCTTGGAGCCAGGCAGGCCTGGGACGAACTTCTCTGTCTACCATTTTCTTGCTGTGTGGCTGGACCACATCTGTAAGTGTGACATAATGGCACTAACTGCAGTTGTTCTGAGGACATTTGGCATGGTACCTTGCCCAAATCACAGCTAGAAAAAGAAAGAAAAGTAAAGAAAGAGATTAAAAATATAATAAAAATGAAATGGCAGCTATTACTACTTCTCTTCTGGACCATGACGATAAACTTTGAGCAAATCCTCATAAGATCTAGCAAGTAAAATAGAATCTATCTTACATTTTATAGATCTCTGTGCTGCTTTAACTTAGTTTGGAGCATAAATAAACTTCATAGTGGTTTCTTCCTTTCTTTGAAAAAACTAGTGCCTGCTGGTGCTCTGTCGTTTTCCTCTGGTAGCCAGGGAGGAAGGACAAGGCTGGATTCTGCCTGTCTTTTTTTCTGCCTCTTTGTACAGTAACCTGTAGAGGTCAGAATTCCTTTGAGCTGTCAACCTTGGCCTTATAATGGCCTGAAACTGAAGCTTAACTGATGATTACTTTGAAGTGATTGAGACCAGAATCTGAAAATCACTGTTTTAATTAATTTATTTGAATACCAACAGGCAGTTCAACTTCTTGACTTTAGGTTATTGGCATACAACCTTCTCTTATAAGACACCTTTCTGTAAGTCAAGGAGCAGCTATACTTTGTCCCCGTGACTAAGGCATCGTGCTAAGCACTGCAGGGCATACAGGCTTCTGCCTTCAAGGCTCTTATTCCCCTTAGGTAGAATAAGGCATTTATATATATTTTACAGGACAAGGCAGAGATTCTATTAAAATAATAACACGAGCCATCCTTTATTGATTACTTTGTGCTACTGTTCTGAGTACTTTATTTTTGTACTCAGAAGTGAACCCAGGAGTGCTCTATCACTGAGCTGCATCCCTAGTCCTTTTTATTTTTTGAGAAATAGCCTTGCTAAGTTGCTTAGGGCCTTGCTAAATTGCTGAATTTGCAGTTCTCCAGCTTTAGCCTCCAAGTTGCTGGGATTACCAGCATTTGCCAGTATGCCTAACTGTGCTGAACACTTTAGACACTGTCTACTTTAAATCATATGACAATCTCATGAGGAAGGTACTGTCTTCCTATTGAGACTTGGAGAGTCCAAGGGCATTGTGACTAATAAGGGGTGGAGCTAGAGATCCCTCCCTCCCCCCAATAAAGGATGCAGTGAGGGCAGGTAAGAGACCAGAGTTCAAGGAAGCCTGGTGCTATGGTGCTGAGACAGAAGGATTACAAGTTTAAGGCCATACTCAGCAACTTTACAAGGCTTTAAGACTTTAAGACCCTGTCTCAAAAAAAAAAAAAAAAAAAAGAAAGAAAGAAAATCTTGGAAGCTTTTATGAAAGGGGGAACATTTGAATTGGGCCTGAATAGGATGCATAGGGATGGAGCACAGGGAGAGAACTTTGGGTGGGGCCTCTGAGTGACAGAACTGGTCATGTGATTGCCTTGCACTCCTTTGTCATGTTCTCTTTGCATTGAGAGTGGATGTGTCTTTGAATCACATTTGCCAAGACACATGACTTCCACGTGACACAAATGTGACTACAGAAGGGAACAGTTGACTCTAGGTGGAGGATGGAGTCCTAAGTAATCAGAAGGGAAGAGATTAGGACGTTGAATCAATGAGAGGCCCTTTCTAGAGGAGATGGAAATTCAGATGAGTTTTGAAGAATGGAGTGGAATGGACATTTGGGCCAGAGGAATGTCAGCATTAAAAAATACCCTGAGGCACTAGTGCTGGGGAGATAGCTCAGTTGCTAAAGTGCTTGCCTTTCAAGCACAAGGCCCTGGGTTCAATCCCAGCACTGAGGGGGAAAAAAAATACCCTGAAGATTGACCTCTTGTTTCCAGAGCCTGAAAGAGCTGCTCTGTCAGGACTAGCATGATTCTTATGGGAGAGACTGGGTAAACCGGGACACATGGCCTGTGGTGGGGTCAGAGAAGTCGTAGGAATTGTCAGAACCAAGACCTCTTCCTGTGGCAGGTTTTTGTCTTCCTGTCACGGGGCTTAAAAACTTACAGGTGACCTCTCACATGCTGACCCCTGCGCATCCACATTGCAGGTCAGTGTGGGGTGATCCCGACAGCGGGCACAATAAGGCACTCTCAGGCCAACCTTTGCCTCGGAAATGGAGTCACGTTCAGGGCAGTTGGTTAATTAATTTGCCCAGTGATTCATTCAGCAAGTATTCAGGAAGAGCATGTATGTGCCAGACGTGATGCCTGACAGTATGGAACAACTCAGGCATGATCCGCAGCCCTTTCAGCCGTGTGCACACTGTTCTGCTTGCCTAGAGGTGTGATGTCACAGCCCTTGGCTCCTGTATTTATGGGGAAGGGTGTGTGTTTCTTTTTACTGTACTCTTTTTTATCTCCTTGACAGACAAAGCTACAGACCCAAGCTTGTCAGAACAGGATTGGTCAGCTATCCAGAATTTCTGTGAGCAGGTGAACACTAACCCCAATGGGTAAGGTGACTTTACCTAACACTTGACTCTGTGGGGACCCCAGACTAAGCATAGGCCTTTGTCTCTTGGGACTGTTTTACAGTTAGGATTTCTTTCTTTCTTTCATTCTTTTTTTTTTTTTTTTTCCCTTTCTCTACAATCTGTTTTTCTAAAATTAGCAAATTCATTCAGTCTTTTTTTTTTTTTTTTTTTTTTTTTAATAGTACTGGTGAATCCAGGACCACTTTTACCTGAATTATATCCTCAGTTCTTCTTTTTTAATTTTATTTTGAACTGATACAGTGGAGCATGCCTGTAATCCCAGTGATTTGGGAGACTGAGGCAGGATTACAAGTTTGAGGCCAGCCCATGCAACTTATTAGCAAGACCTTCAGCAACTTGGTGAGACACTGTCTTAAAATAACTAAAAAGGTCTGGGGATGTAGCTCTCTGGGTAAAGTGCTCCTGGGTTCAATCTCCAGTACTTAAATAAATAAATCTTATTTTGTTTTGAGACAGGGTCTGACCTCGAGCTTGTTATCCTGCCTCAGCCTTCCAAGCAACTATGGTAGTCGTGTACCACTGGGCCTGGCTGGGTTTTTGTGTTTGTGCTTTTGAGATAGGGTCTCCCTCTGTTGCACAGGCTGGGCTTGAGCTCCTGGGCTCAAGTGATCTCCCACCTCAGCCTCCAGAGTAGCTGGGACTACAGGTGTGCACCACCACACCTGGCCAGGTTTTTAATTTTGTGGTGCTGGTGCCTCAGCTTAGGGCCTTAGCATGCACTTTGCCACTGGGTCACATTCCCAGCCCAGGGTACTATGGTTTTATCAAATTCTTTTTCCTAAAACCTCTGGTAGCAGCTGAAGAATCAGGTTATTGAAGAATCAAGTTATTGTTTAATTTACATGTTGCCGAGTATTCAGCTGAAGTGAGTCGGTACCTTGCCATGCTTCCTGCTCCAGTGTTCACAGGGCAGTTATCACAGGACAGCAGGTTCTGTGTGGCTCAGACCAGGCTGCACGTGGGTCTGGGCCCTCACTGCCCAACCTGGAGTTGCTGGGGTGGGATGGCCAAGGGCAGGGTGGTGGGCCTGGGCACGAGACTAGCTTAAGTGCTGCAGGTGCAGCAGGGGTGGGTGGGAGTTGGTCCCCTGGACTGCTGCCAGTCACGTTCCACTTCTGCTTTTGGTCCAGCCCTTGGTGACTTTATCGAGCATACTCAACTAGATCAATTGGTGTTTTTCCTCCCCACTCAGAATCCCGGTCTTTTTGTTTTCCCTCAGCCCAACCCATGCACCCTGGCTGCTGGCCCACAAGATCCAGTCTCCACAAGAGAAGGAAGCTCTTTATGCCTTGACGGTGAGTTCGGATTGCCCTCAGCCTGAGCTTTTCTGTCCTGATGCTAGAAAGCCCTGAGGGGGACTTGCCTCTGCCCAGGCCCTTTCAGCACGGTGAGGCACAGCGGGCTGCTGGGAGTTCTCAGCCAGGTTGCCCTTCTCAGATCTGTTTGTGTAGAGCAGCACTGAGCTGCTTTAGGAGGAAGAAAGGAAGATTTTATTTTCATTAGGCCTTCTCCGAGTGAGGCTGGCAAGATCAGGTGCCCAAGGGGCCAGCTGCTAACGTAAATGAGTGAAACCACTAGTTACCAGCATGTGCCCAGTCTACAGAGGACAACTGCACGCAGGTCCTGCTGACTGGTTCCAGGCCTGAGTTTGGGCCAGTTTTGTTAGAACTTTTATTTTCTTAGGAGAAAACAGAAGTCCAGATTTTTATGCGTTCTTTGAATGTTTAAATGTTGGTGGGAAAACTTACTCTTTTTTCATGGAATGCAGTGTTTTCAATTCTAGAATTGAAAATAAAGCCAGTTAAGATCTTTGAACTAAAAAAAAAGTTGGTAACTGACTTGACATGTTGAAAAACCACAGTGTGAACCATGGGTGATGCACGCAGCTCGTGTGCAGCTCGCCCCTGGAGAGCTGGTGGTGGCCTCTGGTGGAACAGTTCTCGGCACTGCATACCAGATTTCTCCCTCTGGGGAGTCGGTGATCCTCAGACCATTTTCATCAGCCCTAAAGGTCCCTTACAAGTGAGGTCACCTTAGGCTCCAGACACAACCCACAAGATACTACATGGGCACAAACTTAGCAGTGTTGAAAGGTGATATTTTTTTCCCTTTGATCTGAAAATGTTTCCTTTTTCCAAAACTTCAGGGTCCTTGTAAGGCTGGAGGAAGGGTTAGCTTTGGTCTCAGTAGTCACCGGCAGGTACTTATCAGCTTCAAGGTGAACCTCACACCACTGACTTTCCTCCTCATGAGTCCTGTATCTCTGCAGGTCCTGGAGACATGTATGAACCACTGTGGTGAGAAGTTCCACAGTGAGGTGGCCAAGTTCCGCTTCCTGAATGAGCTGATCAAAGTGTTGTCTCCAAAAGTGAGTAACTGGGCTTGGTCCTGCCCACCGCACCCGACCTTCAAACCCGTCACCCTCCACAGGCCATAGGCAGGTCTCACAAGATTGCCCAGACTGGCCATCCTCTTGACCTAGCCTTCCAGGTTGCTGGATTACAGATGTGTCCCACCATGCCCAGCTTTCTGTGCCAGGAAGTGGAGCAAAGGTCAATTTAAAAAGAAAAAATTTTAATAACTTTATTTTGTGTATTTTTTTATGTGGTGCTGAGGATTGAACCCAGTGCCTCACACGTGAGGCACGTTCTCTACCACTGAGCCACAACCCCAACCCCCATTTTGTTTTAAAGTCCATACTTGCCTTAGTAAAACACAAACATCCCCAGTGATGTGGACAAGGCTCTGACTTAGGCCCATGTATAGTGGACTTTAATTTCAACAGTTCTGGAGGTGGAAAGGGCTCTGGAACCGGGTGCCAGGTAATTTGGGTCTTTTCCAGGGTGTCAGACAGGTGATATCCAAAGTCATTTTCATATCTCTTATTCTTTCTCCTTTTTACTCTCAGTATCTCGGGGCCTGGGCCACAGAAAAAGTTAAAGGGAGAGTCATTGAAATCCTCTTTAGTTGGACAGTGTGGTTTCCAGAAGACATCAAGATCCGAGATGCTTATCAGATGCTGAAGAAGCAAGGTTTGACCCCATTGCTAACATAGTATTCCCTGGTGGTGGTGTGCTGTTACTGCTTCTGTGTGTACCTGGTAATTTGTTGAAAGATGTACACCTTGACAGGGCGGTAGAAACTGAGGTAATGTCTTTATCCCTGGAAGTGGGTGAACCTTTCCTTCTGATGGGCTGTAGTTGAGCTAGGCTCAAGATTTGTTGCTGTTCTACTTGTCTGTGTTTAGGTTGGGGACTGACTTGCTAGAGTTTTCTCACTGTCCCTTTCCTTTTGCTCTGTTTTTGTTTTGTTTGTACCAGAGATTGAACCCAGGGACGCTTAACCACTGAGCCACATCCCCAGCCCTTTTTATATTTTATTTAGAGATGGGATCTCACTGAGTTGCTTAGTGCCTCACTGAGTTGCTGAGGCTGGCTTTGAACTCACGATCTTCCTGCCTCAGCCTCCTGAGCCCTGCGATTACAGGTGTGCGCCCCTGTGCCCAACTTTGCTCTCTGTCTTGAAGAGAGCCTTCCACTGTGTTCTTCTTTGGGGGGATGGGAGGAGGTACCGGATATTAAACCCAGAGGTGTTTTACCACTGAGCTTTATCCGCAGTCCTTCTTATTTTCATTTTGAGGCAGGGTCTTGCTAAGTTGCCCAGGCTGGCCTCAAACTCCTGCCTAGCCTCCCAAATGACTGGAATTATAGGTGTGTGCCACTGCACCCAGCTTCCTCCATATTCTCGCCCCTCCTAACAGTAGGCAGCTGTCACTTGTTACTTAGGAGGGCGAGGGCGGTCTCTTCCAGTTAAGCCTCTGTCGGGCAGGCACCGTTTCCCTGGGTGTTGGTGTGATCGCCCACCATCCTGCCCCTTTCAGGTTATAAATCCTGCCTCTGCCCCAGGGCACATGGTTGTTTTTCCTTCTTCTTTTTCTAGCTGCAGTGGGTCCCTCAGTGCTCTCAGGGCTGCAGGGTTTGTCACCCTTCTCCCTGAAGTTTAAAGGCGGCTGTTCTGCGGAGAGAGAGAGAAGGATTTAGGTGGAGAGTCTTGCCTTCAGCCTCTCTTTTTTTTTGGGTGCTGGGGATCGAACCCAGTGTCTTGTGCTTGCAAGGCAAGCACTCTACCGACTGAGCTATCTCCCCAGCCCCTGCCTTCAGCCTCTCTTTGCAAGCCTCTGGAGAAGAGCTTGTGTCCCTTGTTTTGCAGCCCCAGGAGTTCTGCACTGTTCTGGTCAAGTTATCCTTACCAGCGCTGCCTCCTCTGCTCCTTGGAGGCACTGCCTTGTCTTAGATGCCTGTTAATTTGGTGGTTGTCCTGGGATCTCAGCTGTCTCAAGAATTGGAGAAACGTGGTTAGATCTCAGGTGTCTAGTGTTTGGTTTTTGATGTCGGGGTGGCAGTTATGCTGGTTCCACTTTTGTGTGTCCCGTCAGGAAGCTGAGAATCTGAATTCCTTTTATGTTGGGCCTTTTAGCAAAAGGAACTGGGTTCAGGGTGGGTCATTTTTCCCTGTCGTGTATTCGAAGAGCATTTTTAGGAGCTTCATCAGGGGCCCTTCAGTTATTTCTGGGCCCTGGGAGGTTATACAGTTGCGTGGAGCGAGCATTATTTTTATAGCATGGCGCCCACAGAGGATAGGCCTCGGGTCTGATTGTGGTTCCTTGCATTTTCTGAGTGAGATGATGCACAGCCTCTGTCAGAACTTGGGTGTCTCTTTTTAAGGATACTGATGTTTTCCTAGTATCAGGATCTAAGGGGTTCTGGACTTTATGCTGGACCCCATTAAAGTCACTGCATACCCATATCTGTATCTCAACTTTGTGAAATGCATATTTCAGGAATCATAAAACAAGACCCTAAACTACCAGTGGACAAAATCTTACCCCCACCTTCTCCCTGGCCCAAGAGCTCCATCTTTGATGCTGATGAAGAGAAGTCAAAGGTAAGGAAAGCCTCCCTGGCCTCCAGTCTGACCGGACTGCTTCCTTTGGATGCTTTCCCTGAAATATCCTCTGATCTCTGAACCAGAGTGTGGGGAGATAGGGTGGCGAGTTCCATCTCTTTACCAGGCTCTTAGGCATGAGGTCGCAGAAGATCCAAATGTGTTTGTGACTGGACTGGATAATAAATGACACACTTTTGTGCTGTATCCCTTATCTGGGGGGAAGAAAGGTGCCAAAGCATAACCCAGGGGACTGTGGGATGTGGGGTCCATATGTGTGATATTGGGTTGGGACTTGGGGAGAGGAAAGGGTCAAATATTGGTGCACATCATTTTTAGTGCTAATAAGCCTGATACCCGCTCCTGCATGCCCACTGTTGTCCTTCCATTGTGGCCTCCCCAAATTGTTGGTCCTTAGCCATCAGAAAGGAAAGGAAGAGGAAGGCAATCAAATTGGGGATTGTGTGGGGACAGTGGTGCAGCATGATGTCTAAGAAAGGTCGAGCCTGCATTCCAGGAGTGCAGTCCCACCTTCCAGCCAGCCAGCTGTGTGACTGAAGGTCTGTGGTCCCCAGCACCCCCAGCACGTTGACCTTGGAGCCCAGTAGTGCTCTGAGGCAGGGGCTGCCCTGTGCACTGAAGGATGGCCCCTACTGGTTGCCAGAAGCACCTCCTCTTTATTGTGACAACCAAAAATGTCTCCAGACTTGGCCAGATTTCTGCTAGGGGCTAGGATCCTCCCGTCCCACTGCACGGGAGCCCACAGTCTGTCGTTAGGACGGCCACAGTCTCCAGCACAGCATCCCTGGCAGCGTAGTAAGATGATGCACTGAAGCGTGCGGCTGTTACCAGTATGAAGGCTTCTGTTGCTGCCACTTCCACTCTGGGCCAAGGGGAATCAACAGTGTCACCCCCTCCTCTTGTCTATGTTCTGCAGCTTCTGACAAGACTTCTCAAGAGCACCCACCCTGAGGATCTTCAGGCAGCAAACCGGCTCATCAAGAATCTGGTCAAGGAGGTGGGCACTCTTCTAGCTGGTTCTGTTACGAGCATTTGGCCAGGGCTGGGGGCGGTGTCACCCTGTGCTGGAGGTGAAAATGAGCAGCTGGCTGGGAGAGGGAGCATCTCTTCGCCCTGAGTGGGGAGGAGCCGCGAGCTGCCCGAAGGGTAGCAGGTTGTGCTCCTGTGCTTCCCAGTTCCTGTCTGTCAGTGTTGTGTAGATGCCAGCACTGGCCAGTGACAGGCATGTTGGTGTGGGCAGAGTCCAGGTTTGGGAGTTTCTTTTTCCAAACAGTTGCGGTTGGTGTGCAAGGGCGTAGGTCACCAGGCCCCCACCTTGCACTGATGCCCCAGGAATTCTGGGCTCTGAGTGTTGTCTTCATCCTCTAGATGAGCACCCCACTTACCTGGTGTGTAGTCCTGAGCCCCCAGCAGTGTAGTACCTCTTCCGATCCCCTGTTCAGGCTGCATCCAGGGCTTCTACTCTCTGACTTGGGTCCTTTTTCTCCCAAAAGGAACAAGAAAAATCAGAGAAGGTGTCCAAAAGAGTCAGTGCGGTGGAGGAAGTGCGGAGCCACGTGAAGGTGCTGCAGGAGATGCTGAGCATGTACCGCAGGCCAGGGCAGGCCCCGCCAGACCAGGAGGCCCTGCAGGTGACTGCCAGCTCTGACTCGGCAACCTCCCCTGCTTGTCAAAGTGTGTCTGATACGTTCTGACCTCTGTATGTCCACAAAGTTATCATCGTCATCAAGATAATAAATGTGACTGTCACCAGCCCCCACCCCCAGAATTCTACACCCCTTTGTCCTTCCTTCCTTCCTCTCTTCCTCATCCCCTCATCCCCATCCCCAGTCAGCCTTGCTTCCCCTTCTGTTCTGGTTGGACTCCTGTGTGAATGAATTGACACAGGAACCCCTTGGTTTCTGTCTGGCTCTCATTTGGTGCCCTTCTGACAGCCGCTCCTGTTGCCATGTGTAGCTCCTGGGTCTTATCCCCAGGACTTGCTACTCTGTGACTGAGGCTGGTCTGTTGCATGAGTGTAGCACACTGACACATCTGTTGGTTATTAGGGTTGTTTACAGCTTCGGGTGATATAAGCTGCTGTCAACAGTGGCATACGATGTTTTGTGTGAACATGTATCTTCATTTCTCTTGGGTAAATGCCTGGGTGTGGGACTGCTAGATCATAGATCATATTCTAAGTGTGTGGTTAGCTTTCAAGAAACCGCCAAACTATTTTCTTAGTGTTTGCCCATTTTACACTCCTAACAGCCATGTATAACTGTTCTAGTTTATTTATGTCTTACATACCGAGAGCAATCTTTCTTTCTTTCTTTTTCTTTTTTTTTTTTTGGCAGTGCTGGGAATTGAACCCAGGGCCTTGTGGTTGCAAGGCAAGAACTCTACCAACTGAGCTGTCTCCCCAGCCCTAATCTTTCTCTTTGATAACACTCTTGAGATAATTAACGTACCAAAAAAAGCAGCCATCACTGTTATCTAATTTAAAAAATTTCAATCAGCCCTAAAAGAAACCCTGTACCCTGTATCTGTGTGAACCTAAGTTCTAAGTTTTGGGGGGTATACCTAGGAAATGGAATGGCTGTATCATGTGCTGACTCTGTTGGACATTTTGAGGAACTGCCAACTGTTTTCAAAGTAGCACCATTTTATAATCCTACCAGCAACTTATTCAGAAGGGTCTCAGTTCTCCACATCCTGCCAACACTTGTTATCTTTCTGAAGACAGCCGTTCTAGGTGTGAAGTAGTGGCTCATTGTGACTTAGTCTGATGGCTAGATCATTCTTTCATGTGCTTTTGGACCACTTGGCTATCTTCTTTGGAGAAAGTCTGTTCAAATCCTTTGCTGTTCTTTAAGTGGGTTATCTTTTTATATTTAAATGATACGAGTTCTTTATGCATTCTGGATACAAGTTCCTTATCAGACAGTTTTCTCCTGTTCCGGGTTGCTAGTTGATAGCATCTTTTGAACCACAAAAATTTTAACTTCAATGAAGTTCACTTCATTTTTTTCTTTTGTTGCTGGTGCTTTTGTTGTCCTGTGGAGGAAGCCACCTGGGCAGTGGGGCACTACGGTGCTGCCTGAAGTGGCCATTCTTGGTTTCTCCTGCACTTGGCTCTCTGCCCCCCTGCAGGCCTCCCTCGGCCTTCCCTTTGCAGTCCAGCTTTCCGTCTCTGTGTTGGAGAGATGGCCTTCACGTTGCTCCTTTGCTTACCTGTCCCTCCACTTCAGAAGACTAGCAGAAACAAACTAGAGGCTTTCCCAATTCCAATTTCCTGAGAGTAAAATTAGTTGGCCAGCTTGGTTTGTGTATGTGCCCCGGCTGACTCGTCAAAGACTGGGATTGGGCAGAGTTAGGGAGAAAATCACGCTGGCCATCCTCGGCAGGTGGTGGGACAGGAAGGGTGACTGGACTTGAGCCAGGCAGACACTCCAAAGCCCATCTCTCCCATGGTGAGGTTGTGCCAGGGTCCTTCAGGAAGGTCAGTGTGTTGGACTTTTAAACAGCACAACTTCTTCACACAGCAGAGACAGGAGAGAGGCAGAGGCAGCTGTGAGGGAAACCTGGAGTTCGCTGAGGTCCCTTCAAGGAAGAAGTCTAGGACTGGGGCTAGAGCTCAGGGGTAGAGCACTTGCCTGCATGTGGGGCCGTGGGTCTTATCCCCAGGACTGAAACGGGGGGAGGAAGGATAGGAAATCCGAGCAGAGCTGTGTGTCCTCAGCAGTGTGAGGAGGGTGGGCTCTCCCGCCATGAGAACAGGCCCCAGGTGAGATTGAAGAGAGCGAGGCTTAGCTCTCGGGGAGCCCTGTGGGCGGACTGAAGGGATCAGGGCATCAGACAGCAGCTGGGATGGGGAGTTCAGACACTAGTTAAATCAGGGGAGGTCGCCATGGCAGCTGGTCTAGCCCAGGGTCAGGGAGAAGGGCTTGAGGAAGAGATGATGCTGTGCACCCAGAGACAGTGGGTTCTTTTTTGAGCTCAGGTCTTTTAAAATCTTTTTAAACTTTAATTAAAAAAAAAAAAATCACATAATTATAGTGCATACTTTTTCTGAAGCTGATTGCTGTCAGTCATGAGTGAGGGGCAGACTGAGGAGGCCTCCTGCAGCCCCAGACTCTGCTGCACACTTTAGTGGTGGCAGCTGGGCCGGGTGGGGCCAGGTGTGTGTGAGCCATGCTCTTTCTCCCCAGGTCGTGTATGAAAGGTGTGAGAAGCTGCGGCCCACGCTCTTCCGCCTCGCGGGCGACACCACTGAGGACGACGGCGCGCTGGGTGAGCAGTCCTGGCCCAGTGGCCGTGCCCAAGAGCAGCCGGCCGCTCTCCCTGCCACGCTGCCGGGGTGCGGGGGCGGGCCAGGGCGGCTTTGGTTCTGTGGGAGAGGAGGGTCTTGGTTGGCGGCGAGCCGACTTGAGAGTTCCTGGGCTTGAGCAGGAACTCAGCAGATCCAGAAGTCCAGAAAGGGGCGGGAATTTATCATGAGATCAGGTGTGCAGCCATCCCCCAGGGGCCTAGAAACAGCGCCCTACCTCTTCTCCCCACAGCAAAAATAAGTCCCTGACTTTAGACTTGGCTGGATCTCCGTTCTTCATATCCTCCCAGCCCGCTCCCACCCTATGGTGATGTTTGTTTTTTGTTTCTGGTATTTCTTACAATTGCCAGTTAGATCAGGGCTTGATCAGATTCAGGTTCAGTTGAGGGAGCAAGAACACATTGTAGACAGAGTCCAGGAGGCCGGGCATCAGGTCACCTACTTTTGTGACGTGATCATTGTCTGAGCATTTCTCAGTGACGGCAGTGAAGTCAGAGTGGACAGAGCCGTTTGTAAATGTCTCACGTGTCAAATGAAGACCATTGTCCTTAGTTCCCAACCTCTGTTCACGGCCAGAAAATTTGAGGGAACCGAGCAGTGGGTCCCTCCTGAGAAGCACTCTTCCCACCCGCTGACCTGTGGTGTCTGTCGCCGCACATCACCCTGGTGCTCTCGCTGTTCTGTATTTCCCAGAGAAAAGCCTAACCGTGGGATGCTTGGTGCAGTTTTGGAATTGTGTGTAGTTTATACTCAGTGTTTCAGTTTGGATGTTGTTTCGTTGGAAATACTGGACCTACATTTGCGAGTTTATAAAATGTGAAGGTCACAAAACTAATTCACATACCAATTTGTTCTCCAAACACTTTTTTCCTCCCCCACCCCTATTTTTTGTGGGATTGGTGATTGAACCCCAGGCTTCAGACCTGCTAGCCAGATGCTCTGCCAATGACTAGATGTCCAGTCCTTTTCCTTATTTTACTTTGAGACAGATCTTGCTAAGTTGCCCAGGCTAGCCTTGAGCTTGTGGTCCTCCTGTCTCAGCCACCATTGTCTAAAAATGCTCTCCAATAACTGAATAAAGTCATAAGAAATTCTTTTAACATTTGTAGCCACATTGACTAAAGTTTCATGTTTTAATTTTTGTTTAATTAAAATCAGAGTTGAAAGTTTTAGTTCCCAATGAGTCATATCTCCAATGCTTACTGTCAGCCCTTGTGGTTGACAGTGTAGACATGGTGAAAAAGTTTGTTTCTCCTGCAGTGGGAACTAAGAGTATCAGGGGGGCTAGGGTTGTGGCTCTGTGGTGGAGCACTTACCTCGTATGTATGAGGCACTGGGTTACATCCTCAGCACCACATAAGATACATAAATAAGATAAAGGTATTTGTCTATGTACAACTAAGAAATATATATTTATAAAGAAAAAAGACTATTAGGGTTGCCAGGTGCTGTGATCCATGCCTGTAATCACAGAGACTTGAGAGGCTGAGACAGGAGGATCCCATGTTTGAGGCCAGCCTCAGCAATTTAGCAAGGCCCTAAGCAACTTAGTGAGACCCTGTCTCAAAATCAAAAATAACAAGGGCTGGCTGGTAGCTCAGGGGTACAGCACCTTGAGTTCAATCCCCAGGACCAAAAAAAAAGTAAGGGGGTGGTTCAGTGATGAGGTCTGATAGGGGCCTAATCCCAAAGTCTGGACAGAAGGCATGGATATACCTACCCATGTGAGGGCCGCTGTATGAAATGGGCTAGAAAGGACTGAGATCATTGGTAACTAAACAGTCGGTTCTGATTCTCATCTTACTATGCAGCGGAGATTCTCCAGGCAAATGATCTCCTCACCCAGGGAGTTCTGCTCTACAAACAGGTGATGGAAGGCCGTGTCACCTTTGGGAACACAGTGCCCAGCTCAGTAGGAGACATACCTGTCTCTAGAGGTGTGTAAATGAGCTCTTCCCTACCTTCTGTCTGGGGGCAGCCTTCAAATCCCATAAAAGAAATGGGCCCTAAGAGTATTGTGGGTTATGGCATAGAAACCATAGAAGTGAGAGAATTTAATTCTGTTCTCTTTCCTGTCAGAACCAGCTTCACATACGCCTGCTTCTACTGCAGGAGCCATTTTGAAGTGACTGCCAGGCTGGACCCCAGCCGTGGCTACCTGTGGAAGCAGAGGCTGTGTTGTGCCTGGGTTTGAGTCCTTGTGAATGCTCACAGGAGTTAGAGACCAAAGGAATGGTCTTCCTCTGTGGCTCCCAGTGCCAGAGGCTAGCTGCATTAGAACCTGGAACACTGCTTAAAATACAAATTCTTCCTTCTCTGGCTTGGAGCTCCTGAAAGATTGCTTGGTGGTAGACCAGAGTGTCTGTGTTAATCAAGCACGACAGGTGATTCTGATCAGCTGCGGTCAGAAACCTCCAAAAGCCTCTGAACTAAAGAAGCCCAGGTTGCTGCTGCCCAGACTGGTCGGACCTTTGGAGGAAGACTGATCTCTGGGATGGGAAGCAGACTTGGCTGCTTCACAGTACAGAGGTCAGCTCAGGCTGTGTGTCAGGAGGTGGAGGGTGGTCCTGGGTGTGTCGAGGATGGAGGAGATAGTGTCCTTTGATTAGGAGAGGGCCTGAGGGATGCAGACTTAAGTTGAGATTGTGTGTGTGTGTGTGCATGTGCGTGTGTATGCGTGTGTACGCCTGCACACACTGAGGATCAAACCCAGGGCCTCACACATGCTAGGCAAGCACTCTACCACTTACTTACACCCCCAACCCTTGATGGAGTGGAGACTGTTCTCATGTCTGATGTATTCTCTGACCCTGTCTCTTTTCTAGTCTTTCAGAATCCAGCAGGCTGCATGAAGAACTGCCCCCTGATTGACTTGGAGGTGGACAGTGGGTCTGAACAGTCTTTGCTTCATCAGGACCTGGCAGCCTTAGGTGAGTGTGGGTGTTTATGGGGCTCGAGCACAGAGTGAACCTGAGTAGGGAAGAGGGTAGCTGGGTCTTCCTCAGGGTGCACATTGCTGCTTTAGGGTAACTCAGGTATACCAGGCAGTTCAGAGAGGTCTCTTTGTACATATGGGTTACTCTGGCCACGGGTGAGTTGAATGACCTTGTGTAAGTTGTTTCTAAAGGTCTAGAAAGGGTGGGCATGTCCCTGATCTCCAGCTCACATCAGGCAGAGTGACTGTTGCATCTGTGTTCCTCTCTTACAGGGATCAGTGATGCTCCTGTTGTGAACAAGGTAAAGAAGCTCTTGCTAGGGTCCAGGGAGAGGAGAGGGATCTCACACCTGCCTTTCTGAGGCAGCACTGCCTGGTGGGGAAGGGTCATTGCATAGCCCTAGAGGGCATGGAGGCCCAAAGCTCCTCCTCACCCGTCTGTCTGGCTCAAATTCCCAGGGACTGACATCTTTGCCCCTCCTTAATTCCATCTTCTGTTGTATAGTCTCCTGCTTCCTGAAGATCTGCTCAGGGCTCCTGTATTCTCCTGCCCTGTCTCTCCTCCTGTCTGAGTACATGTCCTCAGCCTGGGCCTCAGCAACTCTGACAGGTTTGGGAGAGCTGTGCCACGGTACTACCATGGCTGACTGCTCATCCCCTAGCCTTATTTTAGTCCTTCTCCACTGGACAGGTCACCAGTCAGAACTGCTGTAAGGAAAAGAAGAATCTTGCTGCCAACACACTGCCAGGTGGTGGAGCTCAGAGCCCTGCTGCAGACAGGAACTTGCTGGATCTCCTCTCACCACAGCCGTCTCCTGGTCCCCTGTGAGTCTTTTGGGCAAGGGAAGCCCAGGTCCGGCTCCCGTGTGCAGCTCCTCCTTGCACTCTGAGTCAGCAGAGGCCTCTGCCCTGAAGGGCTGTGCTTTGTGGAGACCGCATGTGCTGCTTCCCCTTTCCCCACGTTCTCCTCATCCTAAGCCTTAGGAAATGCACGCTCTGCCCAGGAAATCAATAAAGGGTGTTTTTTTTGTTGTTTTTTTTTTTTTCTTTTTTGTTTTTAAGGTCTTAGAAAAAGTAGATGATGGTGATGATTTTGAAACTTTCTTATTTATTTTTTCAGTTGTCATGTAATTTGAAGTTATGCAAAACTCAATCACTAGACCAAAGGCCCTAAATCCACTGTCTAAAAACAACAGGGAAAGTTCTTTCTTTGCTTTCTCCTATACATGTAGCAATACATTATTGCTTGCTTTTGCACATCTTTATCAGTTTGCATATATTTGCCTCTAATAGCTGTGTTATAATTCATCGTGTGAATGTATTTAAGTCACTTGCCTTGCCTGGACATTCTGTGTGTGTGTGTGTATTTTCCCTTCCTCATCTTACTCTTCAGAAAACCAAATCACAGATTCCTGGAATTCTTTGTAGTTATTGCTGGTCTTTGACATTTTTTAAAAATTTCTTTATAGGAATTATGTCCCACAGAAAAGTATCCCCAAAGAAGTGCCACCGGGTACTAAGTCCTCTCCAGGTTGGTCCTGGGAGGCTGGCCCTTTGGCTTCTTCCCCGGCTTCCCAGAACACACCTCTGGCTCAAGTGTTTGTCCCTTTGGAGTCTGTGAAGCCCAGTAAGTACGATTTTGTTTTTTTAATTTTTAATTTGTTCTTTTTAGTTATCTATGACTGTAGAATATATTTTGACATATTATACATACATGAAGTATACTTTCTATTCTTGTGGTTATACATGATGTGGAATTACGCTGGTTGTATATTCATATATGAACATAGGAACGTTATCTGATTCATTCTACTGTCTTTTAAAATTTTTTTAGTTGCTGGCGGTCCTTTATTTTATTTATTTATTTATATGCAGTACTGAGAATCAAACCCAGTGCCTCACACATGCCAGGCAAGTGCTCTACCACTGAGCCACATCCCCAAACCCTACTGTCTTTTCCTATTGCTGTTCTCCTCTCTTCCCTTCATTTTCCTTTATCTGAATAATGAACTTTTCTTCCCCTCATCCCTTATTGTGTGTTTGTCTCCAGTTCCATCCATTTACCAACAAATGCCATAATCTCATTTTTCTTTATGGCTGAGTAGTGCTCCTTTGTGTGTATATATTTTTTTTTTTTTTTTTTTTTTTTTTTTTGGTACTGGGGATTGAAGCACTGAGCCACATCCCCAGTCTTTTTTTGTATTCATTGAGAGACAGGGTCTCGCTGAGATGCTTAATGCTTTGCTGAGTTCCCGAGGATGGCTTTGAATGCTCCATCCTCCTGCCTTAGTCTCCTGAGCCACTGGGATTACAGGCATAACACCACTAAGCCTGACTTATATACCACATTTTCTTTATCCATTTATCTGTTGAAGGGTACCTAGGTTGGTTCCATTGCTTAGCTATCGTGCCCATAAAAACAGTTTTATCCTTTTGTTTTCCTTTTCTGTTAGACTCCTGGCTGTAAGAGTGGTCCTTAAATTTGGGAAGATGAATGGTGATTTTGCCTGGGGACAGAGGATAAGAGGTGGCGTCTTGGTCTTCTAGCTAGTATGTTTCTTAAAGTCTTCTCTTAGGATTGTCACTGTAAGGGATATTGGCAGGCAGAATTTAATGAGGGCACTTAAGTCTACTGAGGGACATGCTGTTCACTCATTCGCAGTTCAACACGGACTATTTAATGTGGCCTACATGACCGAGAAGAGGTGGAATTCAAAGGAAAGGAAGTATTTGGCTGTTCTTTCTCTAAGGATCCTCATTAAATCCAGAGTAGATATTACCTGAATTATAGAGGAAAGGAAACCAAAGGCCCAGCCAGTTAAGGTGACAGCCTGTGGTCACTGTAGTAATATGTGGAGCAACTGTGACCTAGCTGTAAGGGTGTACTTTTCCAGAGCACAGTTCCATGGAGGCCCAGTGTGGGGAGGTCAGAGAGCAGAGGGCCTTGGAAGCCAGGCACAGGAATTTAAACGTGGTGGTAAGCAGCTGGTGCTATTTGCACATTTCCTTTGTTTATTTATTGACTTTGATGGTGCTGGGCAGTTGAACCCGGGACTTCATGCATGCTAGGCAAGTGCTCTACCACTGAGCTATGTCCCTAGCCCTGCTTTATTAATTTTTTTTATTTTAAAAATAATGCATATAATGTTAGTTTCCTGGTTTCTGTAATTATACCACTAGTATGTAAGATATTAACATTTGGGAAAGTTGGGTGAAGGGTATATGGGAATTCTTTGTACATTATTTTTTAACTCATAAGTCTAAAATGACAGTTTTTTGTGTGTGTGATTTTTTTTGTTTTTGGTACTGGGGATTGAACTTGGGAGTGCTTTACCCCTGAGCTATATCCCCAGTCCTTTTTGGTTTTTATTTTGAGACAGGGGTCTTGCTGAATTCCTGAGACTGGCCTTGAGCTCACAATCTGCCTGCCTCAGCCTCCTAAGTCTGTGGAATTACAGGCATGTGCCATCATACCTGGCACAAAACAAAGTTAAAAAGTAAAAAGCAATAACACATATTCAATGTAGAGTTTTAGAAAAGTAACGTTATCTAGACCATTTCCAGCTGGACTGAGGTGGAAGTTTTGTTAATGTCCTTTTTATTCTGTGCGGATATTGAACCCAGGGCCTCTTGCATGCGAAGCACATGCTGTACCACTGAGCCCTTCTTATCATGCCCATGTATGTGTGTGTGCATGTAGTTCTTCATAAATCGACATCACCTATGTGTAGACTATTTTGATATCTGGTTTTATTTATATTATAAGCTTGTAGCATTTTTTTATGCTCTTAATTGGCCTTCAAAAACTTGATTTTTAATAATTCCATGTATTATATCATTAAATAGTTGCACCATTATTCATTTATTCATTCCTTTTTTTTTTTTTTTCTTTAAGTGATACTAGGATTGTACCCAGTGCCTAGCATGTGTTAGACAGGCGCTCCACCACCAGCCCTGTGTTGTTTTCTTTTGAGATAGGGCCTCACTGAATTGCCCAGACTAGCCTCAAACTTGTGATCCTCCTGCCTCAGTTTCTTGAGTAGCTGGGATTGCAGGTATGTGTCATTGGGCCCAGTGCCTTTCTGAAGGCTGATTTGTTTCTTCTTCTTTGCTATTAAAAACAGTGGTACGGTGGACATCTTTGGATGGCCTTTCTTTGTGGTCTCCTAATTCTCAAGCTATATATATTTTTTTTCTTTTGGTACCTTGGATTGAACCCAGGAGTGCTTGGCCTCTGAGCCACATCTCCAGCCCTTTTTTATATTTTATGTAGAGACAGGGTCTCGCTGAGTTGGAACTCACCATCCTCCTGCCTCAGCCTCTCAAGCCACTGGGATCACAGGCGTGCACCACTGTGCCTGGCTCAAGCTATATTCTTTTTTTTTTTTTGCGGTGCTGGGGATTTGAACCCAAGGCCTTGTGCTTGCAAGGCAAGCACTCTACCAACTGAGCTATATCCCCAGCCCCTCAAGCTATATTCTTATATGTAATGAAATGCTGGGCGTAGACTTAAATTTTTGATCTGCATTATGCAAAAAAAGGTTGCCTTTCCCCCATAATCTCAGCACATATCTCACTGGGAATTTTAGTCCTTTTTAATCTTTGGAAGTTATATAAAACTATTTTTGTGATATCCTTTTTGATAAGTGACATTGGCATAAGAGAATTTTTTTTTAACATTTGTTCTAATTAGCTATACATGACAGTAGAATGCATTTTGACACATAATGCATAAATGGAGTATAACTTCTCATTCTGGTAAGTTACACAGGTCATGTAATTATATATGAACATAGGGTAATAATGTTAAATTAATTCTATCATTCCTACCCCCATGGCACAAGGATCTTAATTAAAAATTTCCCCAGGTGGTTAGCAATCAGCTGAATACCATTTGTTGAATCAGCTGCTGATTTTTGAAATACTTTTTCTTGTTAAATTCTTGTATTTGGGTCTGTTCTGCATGCTCTGTTTTAGACCACTTTACTCGAATTGCTGCTTTTTTCTCTGAATATTTACCATCACAAATAGCCCTGCCCCTCTTTTTTTTTTTTTTTTTTAACCTGTTGGTTAGTCTCATGTATTCTTTTCCCCAAAATTAGGGTTAGAATCCTTTGTTACCTAAATTAAAACGATCTCTTTAGGATTTCCATTGGCATTTCATTGAACCTATTAATTTGAGATTACTGTCTTTACTGTTTTATAAAACCGAATATAAGGGTGGATGTGACTGTGTGTGTATAGTCATGAAAGAGACCAGAAAGAAAGAAGCCTCAGTGTTTGTCCTGCTTATTTCTGGGTAGAATACAGAATTTAAAAAGAAAGAGAAATCTTTATGGTATTCTGCATTTTCTGTATTGTTCCTGCTTTATTTTTATCTCCCTCAAAAAAATGTTATCTTTTAAAAACTGATACTTATGCTTAGGATGGTTGGGTGGTGGAGAGAGGACAGTTTGGAGGACCAGAGGAGACCCCCTGGACACAGGGCTTGGAGCTCCGTGGTGCAGATGGTGAAATCCAGGAGGTGGGGAAGCAGCAGCACCGTGGCAGCATCTCTGCCAGGCCTGGCTTTTGTGGCAGCTTGTGGGAGTGCTGACCCTCCTGGTTGGGTCCCTCTCTACCAGGCAGCCTGCCTCCTATTATCGTGTACGACCGGAACGGGTTCAGAATTCTGCTCCACTTCTCCCAGACGGGAGCCCCTGGCCACCCAGAGGTGCAGGTGTTGTTGTTGACCATGATGAGCACCGCCACTCAGCCAGTCTGGGACATCATGTTTCAAGTGGCTGTGCCAAAGGTAAGTCACCTGCTGCTGGCCAGCTCCTTGGAGTTGCTCAGGAATGGCTGTTATTCCTGAGCACCGGATCCTTTACTGCGGCATAATAACAGGTGTAAGAGACAGAACTTTCACTCAGACTAGTTGACGATAGAATGGGGATCTTATTGGCTCCCTTAACTGGGGATTCCTGAATATCTGGCTTCACCTGAGTTAATCCAGGTAGGTTTTTAAATGATTGCTTAAGAATCTCTTTGAGGGGCTGGGGCCGTAACTCAGTGGCAGAGCACTTGCCTAGCATATGTGAGGCACTGGGTTCGATCCTTAGCAGCATATAAAAATAAAATAAAGGCATTCTGTCCATCTACACTACAAAAAAAAAAAATCTCTTTGCATCTTTTGGTTTTGGGTTATATGATCCTTAACCATTCTTATAACAGAAACTCAAAGCTGGTATGTGGCATGCACCTGTACCCCCAGATACAGTCAGGACGCTAAGACAGGAAGATCGCTTGAACCTAGGAGTTTGTGCCAGCCTGGACAATATAATGAGACACTCTCTCTCTCTCTCTCTTTTTTTTTTTTTTTTAGTTGTAGATGGACAGACTGTCTGTTTTAAATTTATTTTTAAGTGGTGCTGAGGATCTATCCCAGTGCCTCACACATGCTAGGCAAGTGTCACTGAGCTACAACCCCAGCCCAAGAGGCACTATCTCTTAAAAAACAAACAGAGACACTCCCTTGGCATGAGGCATGCATATTGACTGCCCAAGAAAGGGCTCTGATGGGCTTGTTGATGTTACTTGCATACCTTGGACCAGTAATTTGTGTCTAGGAATATGAAGTATCCGACCAAGTTGGGATAAAATGTCCACCCTTTTTAAGGGAAGTAGGGCCCCACTGATTAGCAGCCATACCCCAATCCCAGGGGAAGGGGCATCTTCTGAAAGGAAAAGATTCAAGATAAAACCACATGACTCCATGATGTGTTTTGTCCTCAAGGCATTCTTTGTGAAGTGTGTTATTAACTCTGCAGTCAGTGCTATAATCATATAACTATAGAGTCAGTACTATAAGTACTGTTATTAACTCTGTCTTATAAATGATCCACCCAAGACGTAGGAGTTAAATATGTTGCCTGAAGTCACAGAGCTAGTGAGAGGCAGAGTGAGAATCGCACCCAAGGTGTGCCCCAGCCCTTTGTGCTGCTTGCCGCTGGCCATACACCTTCAGGTGTATTTTTTGTGGAAGGAAAGGCCTTTGCGTCCCTTCGTCAGGTAGCGGGAAATGTCTCCATGGTTCCCCTGGGGGCCTTGAGATGCCACATGTCCTGAGAAGCCTATGCCTTCTCGGACAGGGGTGTGAGGTCCGGTTCCTGTCACCCTGGCCTCCCTCCTTAAGCATGGCCCTCGTTAGCAGCGAGCTTTCTGTGTTGTTTCCCCGCTAGTCGATGAGGGTGAAGCTGCAGCCGGCCTCCAGCTCCAAGCTTCCCGCGTTCAGTCCCTTGGTGCCTCCCGCTGTGATCTCGCAGATGCTGCTGCTTGACAATCCACACAAAGTAAGTGTGATATCCTTGGGGAGCAGGCAGCCGGGCCTCCTGGGCTGTAGGGAGGAAACCGAGGGCGACTTGCTGAGGCCGTGCTCTGGGGCTTCTGCTGGGTTCTGGTGGGTGATGCTGGAGCTTTACTAGTGATTTTCTCTGGGGACTGTTAGAAGCAGGCCTGTGATGTGTTGTCATTGCTGGGAACCAAGCAAGGAATGTAAGACTCTAATACCATGGAGTCCTCTGAAAGGGTGAGGTCTGCTTCCTTAGCAGGTCTCTGAATTGCTCAGCAGGTCACCTCAGGACTGCAGAAGTGCTGGATAAATGCTTGGCTCCCCTTTTGTCGCCCCAGAGAAGCCAGGCCAGCCCGTCTGCGTCGTACAGTCAAAGCCCTCATTTGGGGGAAATTAGCTAAATGCGACTTCTTGAAGACTCCTCGGTGGGTGGAGACCTTCACTCTGGGCTGGTCTCTGGTTGCTCCCCTCTGATTTAACATCTTATATCTCTTATCTCTTACCTCCCAGGAACCTATCCGGTTAAGGTATAAGCTGACCTTCAACCAGGGTGGACAGCCTTTCAGTGAAGTTGGAGAAGTGAAGGACTTTCCGGACCTGGCCGTCCTGGGAGCAGCATGACCTTTCATGACAAGACCCTTCCGGTCAAGCTTAGGCGAGCATTGCTCTCACTGTCTAGTGGAACTCGTCATGTGACTTAGTGCAGAGTGCCAAAAGCTCTCTCCTGACGTCAGGCTCTGAATGCCAGCCTCTGACTTCTGCAGAGACTGTGTGTGTGTCGTCGGGGGCTGGGGGGAGGGAAGAGCAGGGCTTGGGTGGTGGGCAGTGTGGAAGGTGCCGAGGCATTTCTGAGGACCATCTCTGCTGCACTCATCTGTTTCTGCATGTCATGGACACTGACGTCCCTGCCTCAGGTTGGAGGTTTTATAAGCCAAAGTTTTTTTCATGTATTGTTGTCTCTTCATTCATCCACTCTGTGCCTTGTCAACCTTTGAAAGTCTTGGTTGCTCCCAGGCTGCTGTTCTCAGGGACCTTAAAAGGGACCTGGTTGGTCTTGGGGCAAAGAGTGTCTTCTGAGGGCAGTACTCTTCCAAGAAAGACCTTGTCTCCATTTCATTCAAGAATGCTGCTTGCATGTGTTCAGAAGGATCTCAAAATGGAATGCTTGTTGTACTGTTCCCAGGCGAGGGGCTGCTGAGACCAGAAGACCACACTTGTGGGCCAATCATGTCCTTCACCACTGTGCCTTAGAATCGCCCTTGGATGGACTCTGAGGCAGAGGGGAAAGCAGACCCCAGGCCTTGGGTTCTGTGGGTTGGCAGCCTATCTGGGCCCTCACTCAGGACCCTCATCTCCATCCTCATCCTCCCTCTCTTTAAGCATCTCCTCAGAGCTCTTTGATGGTGACGCCACGTTAGTCATAAATCGTAGCTAGGGCCATCTTTTGCCTGTCAGTTCACAGTCCAAGATGGGAAAGTGTGATGCAGATAGATAGGAAAGAGCTTAGGAATAACGTAAGGGGAGAGTACATATAGAAAGTCATTCAATAAATCCTGAGTGGCAAATCTACCTTGTGGGGTGTGGAAGAAGTAGGAGTCACAGGGCCAGTGCATTCAGAGCTGAGGGGCTGCAAAGGAACTGCCTCCTGTTGGGAAATAGGAAGGATGGAGAGCCAGGGATGCCATGAAGAGGAGGGCCTGAAGAGCTGAGCAGCCTGGATAGCTGTTCTGTTTTTAAGCCCAAGGGGAAATTCAGGCTCATAGTCGGTTAATCCTTAGTGACACCTGCTGTATGCTAGGAACTTCGATGTGCATGTTTAACAAGTCCTGTATATCCAGAGTGGGAGGGCCCCCGAGCCTGGCTGAGATGGACTGATAGGTGAGGGCAGAGCAGCTGGCCACCTGGGTGCAGGACTGTGTTTGGAGCTCCTAATCATGGGATCTGGTACTCTTTTGATGTCTACCTATAGTTGGCAATTTGCCGGCGTTAATTGGTGGGAATGGCAGCTGTAAAGATCCATTGCTAATTTTTAAGCAAATGTGCAAGCTCATGAAACAGATAAATGATGGGGGTGATGTCTTCATTTGGCCTAATTTATGTAAGACTAATCTTATCCAAAATTATCTTCGTGTCCAGTGTTCTACAGAAAAGCTATTACATAAAGTCTTGAAGGGGAGCCCATCATAATGACAGTGTCTGCTATGAAGAACTTAGTGAGACTGACACATGAAAAGACAGGTGAGCTCCTGTACGGACCTGAAGATCCTTCTGTTTTCCAGGAGAAAATGGCCCTCTGTAGGTAGACTTGGATAGAGTGTGGATAGGACGAGGAAGAAGGTGGCTGTCCCGAGAGTATCCTTGCTTTAAGTCACCAGTTCCTTCTCATCCAGCTCAGTGACTGGGTAGAGCCCAGCTCTGTCCTCATTTTCTCACCCACCAGCACTATCTTGGCCAGCACTGTTGAGGGCACTGTAGATGCAGTGGTGACCTAAGTCCCCGCTTCATGGGTCTTCTGGTCCTCTGGAGAGAGACAGGTTCATAAAAACATGTCAACTGGAGAACTGGCACTGATGACCAGTGCTGCCTCCTGTCTTCACCTGTTCTGGAATCCTGCTTCTCTTTATTTCTTGACCTACCTCTATCCCTTCAAAGTGGTGGTTTCCCAGGGCCTGGTCCTGAGGACTTTTCAAAGTCTACACACTGAGCCTGGCAACCAAGCCCTCCAGACCACTAGATGGACCCTAACCCTCCTCTCAAGCTGCCCCTCCCTGCTGACGTCGTCTTTGCCCGCCAGTTGGTTCCACTGGAGGCCCCACTCTTGCTCAGAACAGAGCCCGTCCTTCCATCCCTGTTCCTTTATGTGCTCTTTACCTGGAAGCACCTGTCTGAAACTGTCTGAGACTCCGTGGGTCTTCCATTTCTGCTGCATGTGTAGCCACTTGGTTTTGTCCCATGTAGTCTGTTCTCACGTCACCGTTGCCTTTTTTTCTTTTTTACTGCAGTAGCTTGCCTCCTGTTGTGAGTCATACTTGCCACCACCAGAATTCGCTAGCAAATCTGAGCACTTGATCTTAGGCTGAAAATTTCTGAATGGCTCCCTAACCCCGAAGGTGGGTGGGGTCAGATCCAGGTGGCCCGTGTTGGCTTCAGTGCCCTCGCGCAAGCTTGCTCCCTCTTCTGTCATCACCTGCCAGGAATAGAGCCCGCAGAGCCCAGCCACAATAAAGTTCTTCAAGCTCTTTGGTAATGCCATGTTTTTCAGATCCTTTTGACTACATCTGCAGTTAATTCCTCTTCCCGTAGCTCTTCACTGAACTTAAGACTCGCCTACAATGCTACTCTGGGCCCGGGGCTTGGGTAGAACGCTTGCCTGGCCTGTGTGAGGCCCGGGTTCCACACCACACAGACACACAGTACCTTACCTCTACCGCTCTTTTTGAACATGAATGGGAGGTATAGATAGTAATTGAAAACAGGAGGGTGGCACAGGCCTGTAATCCCAGCAACCTGGGAGGCCAAGGCAGGAGGATCGAGAGTTCAAAGCCAGCCTCGGCAAGTTAGCAAGGCCCTAAGCAACTCAGTGAGACCCTGACTCTAAATAAAATCCTTAAAAAGGGCTGGGGACATGGCTCAGTAAGTGCCCCTGCTGTTCAATCCCAGGTAGCCTCCCTCCCTCCCCAAAGAAAACCCAACAGGATAAATGATAGTCAAAAGGAAATGAGTATTACCCATTTAAGATGAAATAGCATAAATTGAGATGGCAGATATTAAAGGTAGAAAGCAAAGATATCTAAAATATAAATCATGCATGACTACAATGTGAGTTCCAGGTTCCTTAAATATATTCAATACAGAAGTTACCCAGCTCCAGAAATGTAAAATTGTATCAACCAGGTGATTTTTTATTTTAAACTAAGAATTCTGGAATGCTTGCTATGGGTTTATTTTTCTTTTGGAAAAAAAAAAATGCAACCTGATGATTTTCACCGAGAGCAAAGTGTGGCCAGGTAGGACAAAGCAGGAGTTGTTTGGAGATGAGCCAAACCTAACTCAGGTACTCAAGGTCCGAAATTGTCATCACATACTGGTTGTCTAGCGGGGATGAAAATTCAGGCCTTATTTCCCTTGTCCAACACATTTCTCATTCTGAGAAAGTTTGCATTTTAGAAAGCATGAACATTCTCCTTTGACTTTTAGTCTTGAGAAGACTTCATCCCACTTAGAATCGTAGGAGTTGAAATGACACCTCCGCATCCAGGGCCCAGAGACCTCTAACTGTGGAGGTCAGAAGCCCCAGCAGCTTGAAATGATTGTTAAGCCTCAGCGTAATTCTGTGGTTTCACTAATGCCTCTAACTAACCATATGACCTAAGAGAAATATTTTTTTGAAATCAAGAAATGTAATGCAATCCTTTTTATTTTAAGCCAAAGTCATTGTAAATTACAGAACAACAACAAAACAAATGGTGGCCCACATGGTAAAGTAAAATACACTTGAAGTCAAACCACCGTAAGCTGGGGACCACCTGTATGTTCTTCACAGGCTGAACAAACTGCTCTTCAGTCACCTTGACTAAGGCAAGTATCCATGTTCCTTCACTGTAAAACGGATAAGAGTATCTCTTTGATTCCCAGCATCCCACCCCAAAAAAAACTACCTCATAGGATTGTCCAGAGGATCTTGTGCCTACAGCCCTGCAGGACACTTAGCAGGTGGAGCGGGAGTCCAGCTGCTGCTAGCAGTCCGTCCACCTGGCTCCCAGGACGTGAACGGAACAGACTGCCCAACGATCTGGAATTTACCTAGTGTGATCTTATTAGATTATTAATTGTTATCTATAAATACTTATACTTTTAGTGAGGTAAAAATAGAAAATTCTTTTAGCAAATTTTTAAACCAACATCCTGAATTTTAAAACCTTGACACCAAAATCTGGAACAGGTAAGTGGATCATTTGCTTGTGAGTTTTTTTGTTTTTTTTTTTTAATTGTTTGTTTTTGTTTTCCCTGTATGGGGGATTGAACCCAGGGAACCATAATTACTGAGCCACATCCCCGGTCCTTTCTATTTTTTTGAGACAGGGTCTTGCTAAGTTGCTGAGGCTGGCTTTGAACTTGCGATCCTCCTGCCTCAGCCTCCTGAGCCGCTGGGATTATAGGTGTGTGCCACTGTGCCCAGCATTTGCTTGATTTTAAATACCTGGGAAGAACAGCAGGAAGTTTTAGCTAAAATACTGACTTTAAAGCCAGCAGTATAGTGAAAGAATACAATGTGCAAAGCATTTTCTGGGAATACCATTAACCAATTAATAGCTCAAAACCAGTCATCTCAATAGATGCAGAAAAGCTTTTTATCACATTTCTAATAAAATCACCCAGCACCATGCTTAATAAGGCAATACACCACAGTGGCCTAAACACCCAGGTTTGTATTGTGAGAAGGGGAGCCAGACTTTGTCTAGAACTATTTCTGGTGTAGGCATCAGTCAATAGGGACGGAGCTCCTGCCTTAAAGCCCCCAAGGACATGCTGCTCCAGCGTGTGAAACGGGGATTAAGGGAGAACTGGCATGGTGCTTTCTTTGTCCTGTGATTCTTGGACACCTTTCTATTTCTCCTGTTTTTATTCTCTGACTCCCCCCAGCACAGCCCTGTGCTAAGCGTGTCGTCCTCCGCCATCTTCCCTACTCTACTCAGTCTCCCTGAAATACAGATCTCACCCTGCCATGTCTTTAATTATGATCTTTGATTATTTTGATTAAATAAAACCAATTTCCCTAGCATTCAAGTTTCTCCATGGTATCGCCTCATCCGAGCTCAGCCACATCTGAGCCTCAATTTCATTTTTCTAAAATAGAAATACTGCTGGATGCCATGGCACACATATCTAGGATCACAAATTTGAGACCAGCCAGGGCAACTTAGTGAGAACCTGTCTCCAAGTTACAGATGAAGCCAGGCATGGTGGCGCCTGCCTGTAATCCCAGTGGCTCAGAGGCTGAGGCATGAGGAATGTGAGTTCAAAGCCAGCCTCAGCACTTAGTGAGGCCCTAAGCAACTCAGTGAGACTCTGTCTCTAGATAAAATACAAAAAAGGGCAGGGAATGTGGCTCATTGGTTGAGCGCCCCTGAGTTCAATCCCTGGTATTTAAAAAAAAAAAAAAAAAATTGAAAGGGCTGGGATGTAGCCCTGCGGTAAAGTGCCTCTGAGTTCGGCCCCTCGCACTACAGAAAAGAAAGACGACCACCTTGAAAGGTCATGATGATTCAAAGGATGGGTAAGAAAAAAGAAGTTCTAAGCTGTTAAAGTTTGTAAAACCACATACAGAATCATCCGTGCTCCGTTCACTCGCGTGGATGGACAGAGCTGTGCTCCGGCCAACCTGCAGCTTCACGACCTCTAGACCCAGTAGAGCTGAGAGGGCTGCTGCCCATCTTGGCTCTGAAGAGGAAGGCCCCACCTCTCCTGCTAGCAGCTCATTCCAGTGGCCCAGACGTCCAGTTGCAACCTGATCCTGGCCCCTGAGCATCTTCCTCAGATCCTGTTAGTATTTTCAGGTGTTCTCTGTTGAGTCCTATGCTCTGCTCATGAGACAGACACAACTGGTAGACAAGCATTATACTTCTGGTAGCACTAGTTACTGTGCTGTGTCCCATGCTGTGACACGCTGACTCCTTCCTATACATGGGATCACAAGAGAATGCTAAGCAAATTCAGGATCCCCCAGAATGGTGGTGTGACAGCCCACATCTCTCAATGTCCACTCCTACCCCAGCATGTCCCTAACAGGCCCTCATGGGCACATTCAGTAAGAAGAGAAACTTCCCCATACTAAACTAATGTGGGTGACCTGGGCATGGATTAGGGCCGTGTAGCAGACATCAACTCACTCTGGTCATGTTTCCAAAAGTGTGGGTTCAGGAAGAACTTCTGGCTCTGGACTAGTAAAGAGAATGATAAATCCCCTTTCCAAAAAACAGCAATAAGCCTGGAAAATCGTGGCAATCATTTCAGTAACTGAAACCAAATGAAGGTAGGTGACGATATGAGAAGACTTCGCGCGTGGTGAAAACCGCTGAGGTTCGGGCACAGACGTTTTCAGGCTGCGTGGTTTCCTGGGGGTGCTCCCACCCCTCTCACCCCAACGCAGAAGGCCGGGTGTCTGTTTTTCTGATGTTAGTGGCAGTGATGGGCTGTGGTGTGCAAGTGGGGAGGGCCAACACTTCTACTGGTTTGAAGTTGTGGTCATTGTTAGAGAAAGTGTGTTCCCTGCTGGAGGTGGCCTACGGGTTCGTCAGGGATGGAGAGCTCAAGCTAGACACGCGATCCCAGCTGACACTGAACGCAGTCAGACGCCGAAGGCCACAGCGGAAGGAAAACGCTGACCCGACCTGAGCGCGGCCTCAGCTTTGAACGTGCTCCCAACCCACACACATCCGTGGAAGGACCAAAGCCACACTACCTCGAAAAATGGCAGCACAACTTTAGCTTGAACATTAACTGCCACTGAGCTCTGTGGACGTAAGGTGCTAGATTTAGAAAGCAAATTAAAAACAGAATAGAAAATTTGAGCAGAGAGAACAGGGACTACATACCATAAGGGAGATAGTTTACAAAGTTAGTTCAGGCAAGATACTGAGCAAAAACAGGAACGACCTTCAGGAAGTTCAGAATCTGTTGTGGTAGTACAGTATATTAACTGGAATGTTCAGTTTTCAACAAAAACATAACACGTAAAGAAAGATGACTCTTACTGAGGGAGAAAGAGCAGTAAATGAAAAATCTCTCTGGAAGAGGAAGGATTTTGCAGATGGCCTTCAAAGCAGCTATTTCATGCATATCTATCTACATAAATTCTATCTATCTATCTACATAAATTTTCCCCCAAAGGAAAAGAGGAAACATCAGGGCTGGGGTGTAACCCAGTGGTACAAGGCCCTGGGTTCAATCTTCAGCACTAGGGACAAAAAAGAAAAAAGAAACCATGCTTTAAAAATTAAAATAAAATTTGACAACAGATAAGTGATTTTCAATACCAAGATAATATAAAAATAACCAAGAATTCTGGAGTTGAAAAGCACAATAAATTGAAATGAAAAATTCACTAGTTACTCAACAGACTTATGATGGCAGAAAAAACAATGAACTTGAAAACAGATCAGTAAGAATGACCCAATCAGCCAGGTGCAGTGGTGCATGCCTGTAATCCCAGCAACTCAGGAAGCTGAGACAGGAGGATCACAATTTGGAAACCCAGTCTCAACAATTAGCAAGACCCTAAGCCACTTATTGAGACCCTGTCTCAAAATAAAAAAATAAAAGGCTGGGATGCAGCTCAGTGGCAAAGTACCTCTGGGTTCAATTCCCGGTACCAAAAAACAAAACAAAACAAAATAAAAAACCCAATTAATAAAAACAATACAATTTGAAGAATGGAGAAAAAAGAAAAAACATGAACTGAGCCTCAGAAACCTGTGAGACATCATCAAGGATATCAATGTACACATAAAGAGAATTCCGGAAGGACGAGCTACAGAAAGGGGCAGAAAAGTTATTTCAACAAATAATTTGAACTGGGCACATGGGCATATGCCTGTAATCCCAGTTACTCAGGAGGCTGAGGCAGAAGGATCACAATTCAAGATCAACCTGGGCAACTTAGACCTGTTTCAAAATAAAAAGGTCTGGAGATGTAGCTCAGTAGTAGAGCACCCCTGGGTTCAATCCCTGGTACTGCAAAAACAATAAAAACAATCATAATTTGAAGAACTTCCCAAGTTTAAAGAAAAACATTAATTTATACATCTATGAAATTCAATAAACTTCAAGTGGGATAAACACAAAAACTCAAACCTAGATGCATTAGAGCCAAATGTGCAAGCCAAAGATAAACCCTTGAAAGCTACCAGGGGAAATGACATCCCGTGCAAAAGACCCAAAATAAGATTAACAGCCGACTTCCCATTAGACAAATGGGAGCCAGAGGCAGTGGGAGGACATAAAGACCAGAACAGAAAAGGAATTCTATATCCAGCCAAACTGTCCTTCAATCTCAAGGTACAATCAGGACGTTCCCAATTAAAGAGAGGGAATCTGTTGCTAGCATATCTGCTTTACAATAAATATTGGTGTTAAAAGAAATTCTTTAGGCTGATCGGAAGTCAATGTCACTCCAGTCTACACTGATATAAAAAGCCCTGGTGACGGTGGTTGTAGGAGTACAGATCTTCTCAATTGGTTTGGAAGGTAATTGTAAGCGCTCTGAGTCCCCCTTGGTCGCCTCGCTCACTGCGGTCCCCACGTCTGCCACGGTCACCCCTGTGCTGGGTCCGCGCCCCGCTGGCACCACCGCAGCCCAGAAGCGGCTGCACCTCTCACGGCCCGAGGGACTCAGCCTGGCCCAGGAGAAGACGCCCCGGCCCACAGTGGACCCACGACCTGGCCAGCAAAGCCGGGGAGGGTCTTCCAGAGCCCTGGAGCCAAAACTGAAGGACCTGCCGCAGGGCGGAGGATGAGCCCCTGCGGAGAGAACCGCGCCGCCTTCTGTCCTTCGCATCCGATACCAGGACCCCTGGCAGGTGTGCACCGAGGCCGAGGCGGCGGGTCCTTCCGGGGACATTCGGCACTGGGAGCCCTGAAGCCCGAGGAACGATATTTTAAATCGCACGTTCTGGCTTTCTTTGCAGCAAGTGATGGCGCAGTAAATCAAAATTAGGTGGCGGGATTTAGCCAAGAAGTTCAGATTACAGAAGCCCGCTGTTTCCATGGCTTCCAAACCGCCCTGGGAAATACACATTCTGAAATGGATAGTCTCCTTCCTGACGTGGTCAAGATGCCAAAGAAAGGGAATTTCTCTTTAATGCCATTGAAACGGTGCCTTGTGTGAAGAAGAAAGCAGTTTGGGCCTTGCCTTGGATTGGGGACGAAGAGGCTACCTATCCGAGGACGTGTGGTACCTTTGCTGCTGGGGAAGGAATCTTCTTTTCTGGTTCTTTTAAATCAATATTCTGGCTCAAGAAACAAGGACTGATGCCTGGCCTCACACTTTCAGTGCACTTATTAGCAGAGATGAGGGTTTACACGGTGACTTTGCCTGCCATCTAGCTGTTCAAACACCTGCTACACAAACCGTCAGAGCAAAGAGTAGAAAAATAGATAATTATCAATGCTGTCAGGGCAGAATAGGGGTCGCTTATGGAGGGCTTGCCTGTGAAGCTCATTGGGAGGAACTGCACTTTGATGAAGCAGTACATCGAATTCGTGCAGACAAGCTTATACTGGAGCTGGCCTTTGGCAAGGTTTTTTTTTTGTTTTGTTTTGTTTTGTTTTTGCCGTGCTGGGAATTGAACACAGGGCCTTGTGCTTGGGAGGCAAGCACTCTACCAACTGAGCTATATCCCCAGCCCTTTAGCAAAGTTTTCAGAGTAGAAAATCCACTTGACTTTATGGAGAATATTTCACTGGAGGGGAAGACTAACTTCTTTGAGAAGAGAGTAGCCAAGTATCAGAGGATGGAAGTGATGTGGAATCCAACAGAGAATTCTTTTACCTTGGATGCAGACCTTGACATGAACAGAAGATGTGCTCTTATTTGGCTGACTTTTTTTCTCCCTTATCACCACTGCCCAAAATCATCTAAAATGAATCATCCAGCTACATCATCATCCATATATTCATTAATGACATCTAAAAAACTGTGTAGCTACCTCAGAATCAGTCCTCGTTGGCTTTTGCAAGCAAGCCAGACAGCTTCACCATAGCGCTAGTGACGTGGATCCCGGCTTCGAAGTGAGGGGACCTTCAAGCAAGCCTGACCCCGCAGGGTTAACATTAGTTACAAGCACCAGGCAGTAGAAAGAGGCCAGTCTCACTGCTACAAAGCAGACTTTCAAGTTTACTTAACTAGTTTGTAAATAAAGCTGGCCTTTACACACAAATGAACATTGTACTGTCAGGGGAAAAGCCTGATTTGTTTGGTTCCTACATCAAAGGTAAAGAGTTGTATTTACTACTAATGAAAGCCTATTTGAAATTCAGTAAGCAACTCGTTAAAATTCTGTTGACTAAGTATGTAATTTAAGTTTTGTTTTCTTTAATGAAGTGAAATATTTAAACAATTTTTAAGTCAGTCCTGTGCACACCTAGACATTAGTCTGCTGGTACCAGTGGAAGATGACTTGTGTATTTTATTCTGTCCCCCAGGTAAGGTGTCACGGCATCTCCTGCTCCATTGAGGTAGAATGTCTTTCAGGGTAAGGAGCTTCTAACTGAAGTCACTGGGAATTGAGGCAGGATTTGGGTGACTGCTAGTGACCCAGTGACATGTGAGGAGCAGTACCATTGTTTCTCAAATTGTACTTTCCTCAATTTCTAGTTGGTGTGAAAAGACTTAAAAGGTCTCTGTAGGTGGGACTTCAGGTAGTATTATGACTATCCAGATCATCCTTAGACCTACCTTACCGTTCTTTTTTTAACTAATTAATTTATTTATTCATTTTGCGGTGCTTGGGATTGAACCCAGGGCCTTTTGCTTGTGAGGCAAGCACTCTACCCACTGAGCTATATCCCCAGCTCCAGTGCACTTATTAAATGGTGAAACCAGAACTGAAATTGGCTCTCCCAAAAGTTGTTTATCCTAACTTTGTAAGTAGGTACTGTTGAGAATCATTTTTACACGTCTCTTAAATTAGAAAATATTTTTTACTCTATGTCCATTTAGGTTTTACCTATTTGTATTTTGGGGAAAAAAATCACTCAGTATTATCTTGAGGTTAGTAATTATAAGACATTGCTCACTAATTCTAACATTTGCCTAAATACGAGCATCACCTGGTGATTTCCTTAACCAGTGGAAAACTAGTGCTGGTATGATTTATTAATACATGTTACATTCAAATGTTAATTTCTGGTAGAGGTATAAACTATTAGTTAACAAAGCCTGTTTAGCTCAATCTACCTTTGGGAAAAAAGCCAAGATGTTACACAGAAGGTGGTGCATGACCTGTGTTGCTCTTTGACCTGTTAACTGATTGGCTTGTACGTTGGCTGATCATTTGTCAGTTCCCTTCCTTTATTATATAGTCTTTTTCAATTCCTATAATATAGGACTCTTGTATCTTTTAAATTATTGTTGCCTAAAGTTAATGCATTTCTTAAAAAAAGATAATTCTAAAAAATTAAGAATTATTGCATTTGTAACAAAAAAGACATATACAATAATAATGGCTCAAAGGAAAGGGGTAGGAATAGAGTTACATTGAAGCAAGGAACAAACCAATTGGTACTTGAATCCACAGTGATAAATTAAAGAGTTCTGGAACTGATAAGTATGTATGTTAATATAAAAGATTTTAAATAATAATTTTTTTCTTTAAATGATGTAAGACTAGGCTGGGTATGAAACTCAGTGTAGAGCATTTGCTAGTATGCATGTGGCCTTCAGTTTGATCCCCAGTACTGCTAGATAAAACATAAGACTGTGTCAAACAACAATTATAATACACACACACACACACACAGCACAAAAGAGGAAAGAGAATACAGCTATAGGGAAGCAAAATTCATATTTTACTGGAATTAGTTTTGGGGAAGTGGATTATTATAAATTAAGATGTATATTACGTTGGGCCTGGTGACCCATGCCTGTTATCCCAGAGGCTCGGGGAGGCTAAGGCAGGAGAATTACAAGTTCAAAACCGGCCTCAGCAACTGAGCAAGGCCCTAAGTAACTTAGTGAGATCCTGTCTCTAAATAAAAATAAAAAGGGCTAGGGATGTGGCACAGTGGTTAAGCACCCCGGGTTTAATCCCTGGTATCCCCCGCAACACCAAAAAATAAAAAATAAAAAATAAAAAAAATAGAAGAAAGGTTTCAGTCAGTAGCCTAAGATTCCACTTTAATATATTAGACAAAAAAGAGCAAACTAAATTCAGATAAAGCATAAGAAAGGAAACTGATGAGGACAGAAATCAATGATAGAAAATAAAAAATAGAAAAGTTTGCAACAAAGGAAAAGTTGGTTCTTTGAAAAGAATAATGAAACTGATGAATGTCAAACAAATTGACCACAGGGGGAAAAAAAACAAATGACAAAATTAAGGAAAGAAAGAGGGACATTCTATTGATTCTACAGAAATTGAAATTATAAAGGATTACAAGAGAATATTATGAACAATTTTATGCCAAAAAATTATACAACTTAGATGAAATAGGTAAATTTTTAGAAAGGCCCAAATTACCAACTGATTGAAGTAATAGAAAAATCTGAATAATCTATAACAAGTAAAGAATTTGAATTAGTAATTTAAATCTTCCCAGAAAGAAATATGCAGGCCAAGATGGCTTCACATTGATTTTTTTCAAATATTTAAATCACAAATTCAGAAAATAGAAAAGGAAGGATCACTTCCCAACTCTTTTTTGAGAATAGTATTAACCTTACACCAAAATCAGACAAAGACATCACAAAAAGAAAAAATTGCCGACCAGTATCCCCCATGAACACAGACGCAAAAAAAATTAGCAAAGCAAATCCGTTAACATATAAAAATTAATATATAACATGGCCGAGTAGAATTTAGCCTAGGAATGCAAGACTGTCTTACCAACTTAAAATCAATTACTATAACATATGTGAAAAGTATAAAGGCCAAAACTCCATGATTATCTCTGGCATAGAGAAAAACAATTATGAAATCTAACACCTTAACACACTAGGAATAGAAGGAGATATGTTCAAATTGAGAAAGGGCATCTGTGAAAACTCTTTAGCTGGTATCATACTCATTCAAGAGTGAGTGCTAAAGACAAATGCTCAAGATCTGCCACAAAGCAAGGATGTCTGTGCTTGCCACCTTTGCTCCACATCACACGGGAGAGCCTAACCAGTGCAGTTAGAAGGAGGAAGGGAATTAACTTGGAAAGGAAAAAGGAAAGACGTATGAGTTCCAGATGACATCTTCCAGGGAAGAAACACATACGCATGTATAGGCACGTGCACAAATGCTAGAACTAATTTGTCATAGTCAAATGGTACAAGATAAATATACAAAAATAACTGTAATTCTGTAACAAGAAACAATAAGGAAATTAAATTCATAATAGCATTAAAAGGCAGGCAATACTTGCAAGATGTGTACAATGAAAACTACAAAATATTGTTAGAGAAGATATAAATCAGAGGTTCTCAACAGGGGTGATTGTTCCCACTAAGGAACACTAGGAAATGTACGGAGATATTTTCAGTTGTCAACATCTTGAAGGAAGGGTTGCTCCTGGCACCTGGAGGATAGAGACCAGGCGAGTTGTTAAATATCTTATGCTGCATAGGACAGCCCCTGTGACAAACAAACAAACAAAAAATCTGGCCTCAAATGCCAGTATGCTGAGGCTGAAAACTCCCAATCTATATAAATGGAGAGGAGAGAGATTCAAGAGGGTGAACTAGAGAGAGGCTGCGTTCTTTGTCGCTCCATAACTTGGGTTTTGAGCAGAGGGAAATCTGTTTCTCTGTGAGGCAGTCTTTGGTGCTCATCAATCCCCGGCTGTTTACCCCATTTGTCTACCTTGATCACCCACAGTCTGCCAGCATATCGACTACTTTTTGAGTGCAGATTATTCACTGACTGGTGCCTATCATCTGCCATTTGCCCATTTGCCTGCCTCTTGCCTGCCCATCACCTGCCTTTCACCTACCAATCACCCACTGCCTGAGGTCCACCTGCTGATCATTCATCGGGGGCCTGCAGACCACCCACAGACTGCCAGCAGACTGCCAGCTGCCTGCTGTTGCCTGGAAGTCCACTGTCACAGTACCCACAGGATTGGTTACTCGTGGCTGCTGCCATTTTGGGACAACAGCCAGGACCTGTAGGACCCCCAGTCCGACTAACCATGCCTCCAGGACCCCTGGCCTGACCCACATGTACTCTGGACTCAGTGCCCACGCCCCGCACGGCAGCTCCCCATTCGCCAACAAGTTTGGAAGTCAGTGCTGCCATCTTGGATTATCCTGGAAGCAGAAGCTGCCATCTTTAGGTGGGGCCAATCCCATCCTGAGACACCTGCTGGAGACTGGAAGCGCATTGTCAGGTACCTCTCATGCTTCAGGCTACTGAAGACTGGGAGGTTTGAATAGTATATAACTGTTATAGTGTAGATTTTTTTTTTCCTTTTTGAAAAATTTTAAGTTTTTATTTCTTTATTTTTCTCGCTCTATTTCCCTTTTGTTTACCTGTTTCCTCAGTCTCTTTCTCCCTTTCTCATGCTAACAACCAAATTCTTTTGATTCTGCTTTCTCTCTTCCAATGATCTAGTACTTCTATATACTCTTTTCCTATCCCATTAACAGTTACATCCTACACCCCTCCCCATCCTCTTTGTCCTCCATTAGAAACTGCAGACCTCATAGCAAATCTATTTGTTATACTGTAGATAATAATTGAACTCATCCTCTCTGTTTATTATGACAATATTGTTAACATGTTCATAGGGGCTCTTTTGTTTAGGGCTGCATGTTGTCTGTACTGGGTGCTGCTAATATTGATCTCCTTTAAGAAGTTTTGGAAACCTGCAGGGTCACTATAAGCCTGTGGGGGAAAACTGCAATACCCCAGACCTTCACTGCTAGAAGGGAAGATTTGTGAACAACATGAAAAAAGCAAGGGAAGAAAGTGTTCCGAACAAACCAAAATTTTGTATTAATAGAATCCAATAACAGCATGGTAGAAGAAATGTCAGAAAAGGAGTTCAGAACATACTTAATTAAAATGATTTGTGAAGCAAAGGATGAGATAAGAGAGCAAATGCAGGCAAAAATGAACAATCACTTCAATAAACAGTTAAAAGAGCAACTGCAGGAAGCAAAAGATTTCAATAAAGAGATAGAGATTCTGAAAAAAAAAAAAACCAGAAATCCTTGAAATGAAAGAAACAATAAACTAAATAAAAAGCTCAATGGAAAGCGTCATCAACAGACTAGATCACTTGGAAGACAGAACCTCAGACAATGAAGACAAAATATTTAATCTTGAAAATAAAGTTGACCACACAGAGAAGATGGTAAGAAATCATGAACGGAACCTCCAAGAACTATGGGACATCATGAAAAGACCAAATTTAAGAATTATTGGGATTGAGGAAGGCACAGAGATACAAACCAAAAGAATGAACAACCTATTCAATGAAATAATACCAGAAAATTTCCCAAACCTGAAGAATGAAATGGGAAATAAATTACAAGAGGCTTACAGATCACCAAATGCACAAAATTACAACAAATCTTCACCAAGGCACATTATAATGAAAATGCCTAACATCCAAAATAAAGATAGAATTTTAAAGGCTGCCATAGAAAAGCATCAGATTAAATATAGGGGGAAACCAATATGGATATCAGCAGATTTCTCACTGCAGACTCTAAAAGCTAGAAGGGCCTGGAACAACATATTTCAAGCTCTGAAAACATGGTTGCCAACTAAGAATCTTTTACCCAGAAAAACTAACCTTCAGATTTGAAGACAAAATAAAATCCTTCCATGATAAACAAAAGTTAAAAGAATTTACAAATAGAAAGTCTGGGCTACAGAACATGCTCAGCAAAATATTTCATGAGGAGGAAATGAAAAACAGCAATGTAAGTCAGCAAAGGGAGGAACTACCCTAATAGAAAAGTCAATCAAAGGAGAAACCAAGTGAAGTTTAAAACCAAAAATAAGCCAAAATAGGAATACAAATCATACCGCAATAATTATCCTGAATGTTAATGGTCTAAACTCATCGATCAAAAGACAAAGACTGGCAGACTGGATTAAAAAGCAAGACCCAACAATATGCTGCCTTCAAGAGACTCATCTCATAGAAAAACACATCCATAGACTAAAGGTGAAAGGACGGGAAAAAACATACCACGCACACAGTCTCAGTAAAAAAAGGGGGTTTCCATCCTTATGTCAAATTTAGTGGACTTCAAGTCAAATTTAAATTTAGTCAGAAGGGATGAAGGAGGATAATTCATACTGCTTAAGGGAACCATAAATCAGGAAGACATAACGACCGTAAATATTTATGCCCCAAACAATGGGTGCATCCATGTACATCAAACAAATCCTTATCAATTCCAGGATCAAATAGACCACAACGCAATAATGCTGAGTGACTTTAACACGCTGCTGTCAGAATGCATGAGAAAATGCTTTCCCCTCCAGAGTCCTATCAATAGAGTATGTCAGCTAACTTTGGATTTTTGCCAATGGAGAGAAAGAAAATAGTCTTTCATCCGCAGTTTTAATTTACGTTTCTCTTTTTAATGAGTGAAATTAACTATCTTGTTGTTTATTAATAGCAAATTTTATTTCCTTTTTCTATGTTTCGAAAAGGTTATAATTTTTACATGTTTGGAAGGCTAGCTCTTTGTGATATGAGCTGTAATATCTCCTTTAGTTGTCTTTTTTAAAAAAATTGTTTATGAGTCAGCCATTCGCGGGGAGATGGCAGCAGAGCTCAGTTCCCCCAAAATTATAAAAGCAGGAAAACTCAAGACAGGAAACCCAATAAGGCCAGTGATTTCAGTGATACAGCAAACTGGCCAACACCAGGAGAGTTAGTGAGCACTGGATTTCAGAGTATCATCAGCCAAGGAAATAAGAAGCCACAAATTAGAAAATAAAAAGAAGAGAAGGTTGAAAAGAGGAGTAACAGTGAGAGCAAAGAAAACTGGGACACAAAATTAGACTGTCCTATAGAAAACGTCAGTGAGGATGAGGCCAGGCCAGCAGAAAACAAAAGAGAGCTCATAAACACACGTGGGTACCACTGCATTTGGATGATGTAACCAGAGAGGCAGGAGAGACCTGGATCACGGAACAGCTCTCGTGTCAACCTGAAGCAAAGAAGTCATCCCTTAATGAGAGGAGAAACACTTGGAGACGAGACAGAGAAAAAGAGATGATGAAGTGTCCAGTGTGAGGAGTGAGGGGGGTAATATCCACGGTTCCTTCAGAGGCCGAGGAAGAGGACGAGGCAGAGAAAACCCTCCAGTGAACTTTGATTATTGCATGGTTACTTAGAACATGGTGAAAGGACGGATCCACCATTTCAAACAGAAATTAACACCAGTAGGATGTATTACCATGAAGATGGTATGGGTGTGCAGGTGTATCCTGGGGAGGAAGCATTGCTTAAAGAGTATATTCAGCGTCAAGTTGAATATTACTTCAGTATAGAAATTTGGAACGTGGCTTCTTTCTTTGGAGAAAGGTGGATGAGCAAGGTTTCTTGCCTGTTTCCCTGATTGCTGGATTTCACCGTGATCCGGCGCTCACCATAAACTTTAACCTCACGTTAGAGGCCCTGAAGAACAGCACAGAAGTGGAAGTTGTGGATGAGAAAATGAGGACAAAGAATCAGAAAGATGGCAAATCCCGGGCCCTCCTCCCAGAAGTGTGCCACACACTGTCTGCTCGATCGTCTGGAGTTCGTGGCAGGCCAAGCCTTTTGTCACATAGAGTCGGGGTGCTACTGATGCCCTGATGGAATGTGCAGTGGAACAGGTGACTCACTGAAATGCATTGTAACTACTGGAGCAAACCGTGCTGCATAGATGGAAGCCACCAGACTGCCTTCTGGGTGACAGTGTCCACTGCCGACCCTGGGCAGCACAACAGTGGAGACCGCCACCTCTGCCACCATGGGAGACAGAGCCAGGGACTGCCGCTGGCCTTCCAGAGCTGCCCGCTCTCTTCTGTGTGACTAGACTTAGGCCACGTGGCTACTTTTATTTGTGGGGGAAGCTAATTATTATGGTTGTGGAAATACTGCAGGTTCTGTCTTTTGTTTCCAGGCAGATGTACTTGTGTCCAGGTCAATAAAGCAGAGAGAGAGGACTGCGTGGCATTTCCCAGCCTGCCAGGCCTTGGCTCCTGATCTGCCCCTCGCCATGGTGAACATCGCGTGCCTCACGTGTTACCATGTTTCACATGGACGGTAAGATTCAGTAATGTGGACTTTTAAGGGGTAAGAAATTGAAGAAATAAAGAAGGGAAGTTTTTCTCATTATTCTTCAAAATGTATTTTTGATACATCAGTGTAAGTCCTGCCCATGAGAAAAGCATTAATGATGGACAGTTTCATAGACACTTTTATCTCACTTCTCTGTCAGCCCTGTGCTTCCTCACCCAGCAAGCAACTCGGGCAACTGTTTAAAAGCTGAAGAAATGTGACATTGTTTGTTTGCTTGTTTTTTTTTAAAGATATAATGGCTGGTTATAAAAGTTAGATTTATTTATTGTGTAAACTGGGGTCCAACATGACATTTTTAACCAGCTTATAGAACATTCATTGGTAAGTTGGATGATATAGAAAATACTTTTTCCACAGGATAGTTAATTTAGGTCAATCAAGTTGGTGATGCCTGTCCATTAACCATTTATGCATTATTAATAAAATTATAAGAATAAAATTAAAAAGTTTGTGTATGATGCTTCTTTCCACAAAAAAAATGTTTTTTATGTAAAAAAGAGCAGGTTCCTCATCTTCCTCACTTGGGTAAACAAAGCAGAAACTTAAAAAAAAAGGTTAATTAAATAAATGGAGAGACATTTTATGTCATGAATAGGTAGACTCAATACTGTCAAGATGAAAATTCTTGAAATTGATCAGTAAACTCAACATAATCCTCATCAAAATTCCAGCAGGATTTTTTATTGTAGAAACTGATAAGATGATTGTACAGTGGAATTGCAAAGAGTCTACTAGAGTAGTTAACCAAGTTTTTTTTTTTTTTTTTTTTTTTTTTTTTAAAGAAACAAGGTAGGAGGTAGGGTTGTGGCTCTGTGGTAGAGCCCTTGACTAGCACATGTGAAGCACTGGGTTCAATCCTTAGCACCCCGTAAAAATAAGTAAATAAAATAAAGGTATTGTGTCCATCTACAACTAAAAAAATTAATAAAAAAACAAGGTAGGAAACGTACACTACCAACTTCAAGGCTTATTGTAAACTATAGTAATCAAGAGAGTTTGGTGTTGACACAAGAATAGGTATGCAGATAATGAAACAATTAACAATGCAGAAACCCTTACATTTTGTCAGTTGATCATCTATGTATCCATCTTTCTTCCTTCCTTCCTTTCTTTTTGGTTCAGTACTGGGGATTGATCCCAGGGGCATTCTATCACTTTACCACTGAGCTACATCCCCAACCCCCCTTTTTTTTTGTGGTGCTGGGGATTGAACCCAGAGCCTTGTGCTTGCGAAGCGAGCACTCTACCGACTGAGCTATCTCCCCAGCCCCTCACCCCTTTTTTATTTTGACATGGGGTCTTGCTAAATTGCCCAGGCTGGCCTCAAACTTGAGATCCTTCTGCCTCAGCCTCCCACATAGCTGGGATTACAGGTGTGCCACCATGCCCAGTTGTCACTTGCTTTTGACAAAGAAGAAAAGGCAATCAGTGGAGAATTTTCAACAAATGATCCTGAGATAACTGTATAGTGGCACGTCAAAACAAAAACAAAAACCCCACTAAAACAAATCCTTCTTAGATATACCACCAAAAGCATGACCCGTTGAAAGAGAAAAGGTAATCATGAACTTTATAAAAGTTTAAAAGTTTTGTACCTCAAAAGATACCACAAATAAGAAAAAGAAGCTACAGCCTAAGAGAAAGTATTTTCAAACCATAACTCTAATAAAGGTATTATATCCAGAATATGTGAAGAACCTGACAACTCAATAGTATGAATACAACCCCTTTTGAATCTTTTTGGGCAAAAGTTCTGAATAGGTATTTCACTAAAGAAGATATAAGAATGGCTGGTGAACATAGAAAAAGATATCAACTTCATTGAATATTAGGGAAATACAAATGAAAACAATGACTTTACTGATACATAACAAATATTGATGTGACTATGGGGAATCTAGAACCTTCACACATTGTTGATGACAATGTACAATGGCACTCTCAGGAAAACTTTGGCAGTGTCCTAAAAAGTTAAACATAAATTTATCTTACAACCCAGCAATTCCAGTCCCCGGAGCGAATCTATCTAAAAGAAATGAAAACATGGCCACACAAAGACATGCCTAAAGGTTCACAGCAGCATTATTCGTAATAGCCCTGGATGATAAACAATATAAATATAGGTCAACTGATGAATGGAAAAAGTGTTCTCAAAATGTGTCAACATAAATATTGACATATGTTAGTATGTTGTATCCATATAATGAAATAGTCAACAACATAGAGGAAGAAATTACTGACACATGGTAGGTACTTCATGGTGGACCTCAAAAACATATGCTAAGTGAAAGAAGCCAAGTACAAAAGACTACATACTGAATGATTTCATGTCTGAAATATCAAAAAAGGGGGGAGAGGGTAAGTTTATACAGAATGTTTATTAGTGATTTCCTAGGGTTCAAAGTAGAAGCAAATGGGAAGGAATATTTTTAGGTGATAGAAATGTTCTTGTGGAGACAGCACAATTTTCTCAAGGTACTAAACATTATCGTATACTTAAAATTGATCACTTTTACCCTGTAAATTATTTATCAACAAAGCTATTTTATTTTTTAAATGTCAGCTTGTCAAGGAGGGGCGTCTACTGGGGTAGAGGGGTCTAAGGCTTCTTCATCGATTTTCCCACACCAAGGGCTAGCCCACCAACTCTCCTAATTTGTGGATGTGGGTTCTTAGATTTATAGTCTTCAAATGCATTTAGAGTCAAGGATGTCTGGGGTAATGGAAAAAACAGCAAAATTATTCACAACTATACACAAAGTCTTTGGAAAAAAAAAAATTGGGGGTTCCCGTGACAAAGGAAGCCTCCCACGTAGTCTCTCGATACCTAGGTGTCGCGTTGTTTGTTTTAGGCTAGAAGAAACAATAAGGGCCAGGGGTTTTCAAAGTGGTGGAAAGGAGGACAACGGGGCTACGGCGATGTGAGAGGCCAGCAGGAAGAGTGGTGGGCAGAGGCCAGATCACGTGGGCTTCCCCGGCTCCCTTTAGAGGGCAGTGAAACACCGGAGGGCAGACGCCAGTGGCCCCGCTGACCTGAGTTCAAATCCCGACGGCGCCACTTCTCGCTCAGTGGCTTTGAATCACTTAGCCGTCTCGGTCCTTCATCTAGACGCTGGGGAGTAGTACTCACAGGACTCTGCGCATTAAATGCGCTAAAACATGTAACGATTTCCTAGTAAGTACATAGGTTCGTGCTCCGCGAGTATCAGCAGAAGCGGGACGGCGGTGCCTGCCCGGAGCTCGCGTTGCCCCCAGTGTGTACTAAGCGCCGCGTCGCTATGGTAACGGCCGCTTACTTCCGGAAGGAGTACGGCGCGCGGCGAGGGTCAACCCGCCGCAGCACGAGCCGGTGGACTGAGCGGCCGTAAAGCGACGAGTTGCGGGTGCTGTGGAGGCCGGCTTCCGTGTTCCCGCAGTGTCGCCCGCTTCTGCGTCCCTGGGGCCGCCTGAAGCCCACTCCTCAGGCCTGGACAGGCCTGAGGCCGTGTCGCCATGGACTTCTCCAAGTTCCTGGCCGACGACTTCGACGTGAAAGAGTGGATCAATGCGGCCTTCAGAGCTGGCCCGAAAGAGACGGCAGCCGGGAAGGCGGACGGCCACGCAGCCACCCTGGTGATGAAGCTGCAGCTGTTCATCCAGGAGGTGAACCACGCCGTGGAGGGTGAGCCGCGCGGGGCCCCGGCCACCGGACCCCCGAGCCCGGCTGGCAGAGGTGCCGGAACTGGGCTGGGGGGTTGCCTGGAGGTGCACGGATTGGGCGGTAAATACGAGCTTCGGGTGCTGAGAAAGCAGCCCTGCAGACCTGACGGCATCCAGGAGAAAGTCCCAGCCCGGTGCTGAACTGTCTTTAACCCTTGCTGAGTTTGCACATTGGTTTTCTTATTTTGGGGGGACGGAGGTACCGAGTATTGAACCCAGGGACACTTAACCTCTGAGCCACATCCCCAGCCCTGTTTTATATTTTATTTAGAAGACAGGGTCTCAATGAGTTGCTTAGCACCTGGCTAATATGCTGAGGCTGGCTTTGAACTCACGATCCTCCAGCCTCAGCCTCCAGAGCCGCTGGGATCGCAGGCGTGCGACATCGCGTCTGGCTGCACATTGGTTTTCTACCTCTTGCAGTTCTGTAAAGTTTCCTTTAAAGACTCAAAAGACACACTTTTGAGATTACTAAATCATGACTGATCCTTATATATTTGGCGAAATATATTAAAGGGGTGTGGGAAGGACAGAAATCTGGGAAATAATATTTTAATGGGTCTTTATGTTAATGGAGGAAGAAGGACTGCTGAGTGGAAACTTGAACCATTTTGAAAAGAGAGTTATAAAAAATAATATCCACCAGCAACCACTTCAAATACTTCCTCTATTTGACTTTATTTTGCTGTATGTTGATTCATTACATTCTGCACACCAGCTTTCTGCTAGGCTCTGTTGGAATAACCAAATTGCTTCCGCTCAAACTGAATGGTAAATAGAACTTTGTTTTATAGATATGCCCATTGTTGAAGAAAAGGAACTAGAGGCTTTTTTTTTTTTTTTTTTTTCAGTGCAACTTCTTTATTGTGTTTTGAATCTTTTACTAATTAGGAAACATCTACTATCTTGTATCAAGAAGTACTATCTTGTACTGAGGGGGCTGGGGTTGTAGCCCAGTGGTAGAGTGCTCTCCTAGCATGTAGGAGGCACTGAGTTTGATTCTCAGCACCACATATAAATTAATTAATTAAAGGTCCATCAAGAACTAAAAAAATATTTTAAAAAAGAAACGGGTACTGGGGATGAAAAGTTAACTCTGTAGATTGCTGCCGGTGGGGGAAATATGTAAACAGTTAAATTATAATGAAGGATGGCTTTAAGGAGTCTAGAACCTGGAGCCCTGAGAACTGGCAGATAGGTGCAGTTATCTCTTGCCTGGGAGAATCCTAAAGGGCTTCCCCGCTAGGCCTTGAAGGAGAACTTCTTAGGGCAGAGAGGATATTAAAAAATAGTGTAATAACAGATATTTGAGGACGTGGTATATGCCATACTATTCTAAGTGCTTTATATGTGTTAAACAAGTGAGTAAGTAGATTGAAAACCCTTTCCATCTATTTTGCCCTCATCTTTGGGAATATTTGGAAATTGGTGAGAGCCTTTTTAATTGCGCAAATGTAACTCAGTGGTGAAGAGCCCCTGAATAGCTGGATGTGGTAGCACACGCCTGTAATCCCAGTGGCTTGGGAGACTGAGGCAGGAGGATTCCAAGTTCAAAGCCAGGCCCAGTAACTTAGCAAGACCCTAAGCAAATTGGTGAGACTTCGTCTCAAAATAAAAAATAAAAAACCTGGAGGATGTGGCTCAGTGGTTAAGCACCCCTGGGTTCAATCCCTGGTACCAAACAAACAAACAAACAAAAAACATTGCTGGGTCCTTCCACTAAATGTCCATTATAGTGAAAGAGAGATAATAATGTGGCTCCAACTAGGGTAATGGCAGTAAAGATGGTGAGAAGTAGAAACTTTAAGATATTTTTAGGAGCAAGAAAGGGAAGAATTTGCAAATGGATTGGAATGAGGGATAAAAGGGAGAGAAAACAAAGAATGATAGCAGATTCTTGAACTAAGCCTCTGTGGATAGTGGTAACCAAACATATAGTACATTGAGAGAATTTTGAAGTGAACGTCCATAAACTCACTATCTAGATTATACAATTAACATTATACTCCTCTTGCTTTATCACAGATCTGTTCATTTATCCACTCCCTCTATTCATTCATCCATCTAATTTTTTTGGTGTATTTAAAAATAAGTTGTAGATACATACTGGTAAATTTCACTCCTCAATATTTCAGTTAGAACCCTCAACATTAGAGTGCAATATTTATTTACCATTTTCTTTGTTACTTTTAGATAAAATTTACACAGATAAAATGCATGGGTATTATCTGATGAGTCTGCTGAGTTTGGGCAAATGTATTCAACTACTGTAACTTAGACTGCCATCAAAACATAGAATGTTGCTGTCACCCAGATGTGCCCTTGCCCCTGAGGAGGCAACTACTGGAAGAGAGAAGTTTATTTTTTCTCTTTCCACATATTTTATTGGTGCAGTACAGTTGTACATAATGATGGAATGTGTTGTTTTATATATTTGTTTATGCCCACAAGGTAACAATATAATTTGTCCAATATCACTCCTCAGCACTCCGCAGGTAGTTTTTTTTTTTTTTTTTTTTTTGTTGTTGTTGTTTTGGTTTTGGTACAAGAGATTGAACCCAGGGACGCTTATCCACTGAGCCACATCCCCAGGCACCCCCCTTTTTTCTGGGTACTAGGGATTGAACTAAGAGACATTTGACCACTGAGCAACATCCCCAACCCTTTTTTGTATTTTATTTAAGACAGGGGTCTCACTGAGTTGCTTAGTGCCTCGCTTTTGCTGAGGCTGTCTTTGAACTTGTGATCCTCAGCCTCCTGAGCAGCTGAGAGTACAGGTGTGCACCACCATGCCCAGCCCCAACCTTTTTTTAAGATTTTGCTTTGAGACAGAGCCTCACTAATCTGCTTAGGGCTTCAGGTTGCTGAGGCTGACCTCAAACTTGCATTCCTCCTACCTCAGTATCCCAAGTTGCTGGGATCACAGGAATGAGCCACCATCTGTCAGAGACAGTTTTTAAAATAGATACAGGAGTAGGCCAAATTTTGGGAGGCTGAGGAGAGTGAAAGAAAGGTTCACAGGAACCAGCCAGGACCTGAAGAGCGACTAAGATTTAGCCAATGGGAGATGTCACTGGGGCCATGTCAGCCCTGTTGAAGTCAATGAGGTGTGCGTGTGTGCGTTGAGGAAACCTTTACATGTTCTGTCCCTGATCCCTTAGCTTTTGACCTGTTCTTGGGTCAGTATTGGGAACAGATTGTAATTTTGTGGCAGAGGTGGATGAAAATGTTTCTGCAGTACCTCATCAAGATGTTAGGGCTCCATTCTATGCACTGGTGGAGCAGGAGACTGTGGGTGCCTTTGCTTGATTTTTCAGTGAATTGTTCTTAAAGGGTTAAAGGGTTCTGCTGGATACCTCCCAATCCAGATAACATATCATGGTCTGCAGAGATTTTCCAAACTGTATTCTACACTTGGAACATCCATTTAAAAACACAGGTTCCTTGGGCTGGGGTTATAGCTCAGTTGGTAGAGTGCTTGCCTTACAAGCACAGGGCCCTGAGTTCAATCCCCAGCACCGCAAAAACAACAACAACAAAAAAACCCCAAAAAAACACAGGTTCCTTGATCTCATACCAGACCTACTAAATAAAACTCTCTGGCAGGTGGCCCCAGGACCTGCATTTTAACCACATCCCTGTTGACACTGGTGCTCTGTGGGACTACATTTTGGAATGACCATGAGTCAACATTACTACTTTCTCATCATACTTTTGACTGTCTTCAGAAAGTTACTTAAGTGGTAAAGCACCATCACCTGGCTGTGGATGACACCATTTTGAAAGGACTGCCTGGAGAAACTGACCGCGTGCTCCTCCTTAACACACCACTGTGCAGACCACTCAGTAGCCACATAAGGGCTGGACTCTGGTGCTGCAGTTCTAGGGGTACAATTTGCCTCCTTGTCAGTCTGAATAGGGCAGCAGTGAAGAAGCAGGCTAATGGTTTTCAGTGCGTGGTCCTGGGACCAGCATCATTGTGTGAAGATATTAGAAATGCAGATCTCGGGCCCCACCCCATACCTGCTGAGCGATTCTGAAACAGGTTCAGGTTGAGAACCACTGGACTAACTAGAGACTCCCCCACAGTTTATCTCCTCCAACCTGGTTGGCATGAACTTCAGCTCATTAACTGGGGTCACCCATGAATACATACACCTTCCTAATCCCTCAAACTTATAAAATACCTGGATTCAGTATATGACTCACTCAGTTTTCAGGGTCTGCAGTATGGCAGCCATAGTACCTAGGAAACTTACTTATCCTAAGAATTGCCAAAAGTTACTGGGTGCGAGTGGCATATGCCTGTAACCCAAGCTACTTGGGAGACGAGGCAGGAGGAGGGCATGGACCTCACCACCCGTCCTCTCTCCTGCCCGTTGCTTCCTACAAGCTCTAAAAGCTGTGTGATTGGTATGCTTCAGGAAGTTTCCTTTCTGTTTTCTCTCATATATCAAAGTCTTCACTGGGGACTGGTCCAATTTTCACCTTTTGTGCATGTTGCTGTTCTTGATTTTGCTGCAGAAACAAGTCACCAGGCCCTTCAGAACATGCCCAAAGTGCTCCGTGATGTTGAAGCTCTGAAGCAGGAGGCGTCTTTTCTAAAAGAGCAGATGATTCTTGTCAAGGAGGACATTAAAAAATTTGAGCAGGACACATCGCAGTCGATGCAGGTATTTTGACTCCTGTCCTACATGGTGATTCTGGTTCTGGAAGATGTTCACTCTCACAAGGGGCGTAGAACAGCACAGCATTGCTAGCGGCCAACCTGAACTCAGTTCTCCCCAGCATTCTGATTGCCTTTCAGCTTCGTCCTTTCCACTTACTTATCTCTTCAGCATGCTGAGCAGAATAAACTAGGTGAACTGAAGAAGGCGCATGCCACGAAGCTCATGCTTCAAGTCCCTGGTGGAAGGTAGAGGAAAAGGCACCCCTGCTTCATTGTGGCATCTTTTTCTTTCAGGTATTGGTGGAAATCGACCAGGTGAAGTCCCGGATGCAGCTTGCTGCTGAATCTCTTCAGGAAGCAGACAAGTGGAGCACGCTGAGTGCTGATATTGAGGAGACATTTAAGACCCAAGTAGGCATCTTAGGGCATATTGTACAGTTCACTTAGGCAGGACCTTGAGGTTTGTGGAAGGCAAGTGCTACAGCCTTTCCTCAGTGATGTCAGTGCGGCAGGCAGAAACGTTCGGACGTCCTGGAGGGAAGATCTGAAACCGCCCTCAGTGCTTCCGCCCACTTTACTTTGCACACTTGGCTTGAATGAAGCCTCTGGGTCATGGAGAGTGGGTGGAGGAGGAGCCTCAGTAAACATGCCCAGGCCAGGTGCGCTGCTGCCCAGCTGTAAGGCAGCGGCTTGGAGGCTGACACAGGAGATCGCAAATGGGAGACCAGCCTGGGCAGCTTAGACCCAGTCTCAGAAGAAAAAAGAAAAGAGAAGGGCTGGTAATGTGGCTCTGTGGTAAAGTGCTTGCCTAACGTGCGTGAGGCTCAATCCCAAGGACTGCAATCAATCAGTCAATCAGGTACCTGGTTATAATAATTAATAGTTTACTATTATAACTACTAATGTTAATTAGCAGTTTAAATAAATCTTGTTTTTTTGCCCTTTACTATCCTGATACTTGAAACTAACTGCCCACAAGACCCAGCTATATCCAGCTATACTCCCCTTGGCCTTTGACATTTCAAAAACTGAATTCTGTTTTTATTTTTTTTTTTTTTTCAGAATTGGGCATAGAGTCCAGGGTCTCATGCATGCTAGGCAAGTGCTCCACCACTGAGCTACGTCCCTGACCCTTTTTATTTTTATTTTGAGACAAGGTCTTGTTAAGTTGCCAGGCTGGCCTTGAACTTACGATGTTCCTGACTCAGGCCTCTTGAGTAGTTGGGATTGCAGTGTATGCCACCATGCCCAACTGAATTCTTTGTCTCCAAAGCCACAAACCACTGTTCTTTCCTGTGTTCACCTCATCCTGGTTAATAGGGCCGTTTTCCATCCAAGCCTTTAGCCTAGAAACCTCAGAAGTCTTAACCGTTCCCTCTTCCCTGTTCAGTTACGTCTGTTCTTTTTACCTCTCTGCTGTGATTCTAGTCAGGCTTTTAATCATTTGTTCCTGGACCATTACAACAGATATCCATTGGTCTCTTTGCCACTAGGTTCCTACCCCGCTCCAGTTTATCTTCCACATGTGACCATAGGGATCTCTGAAAGCATAAATTGGCACGTGCCATTTCCATATCTCCCTCCCCTCTCCTGCATTTTAACGTTCAATGATTTCCCATTTTCTTCTGGATCAATTCTGAGCCCACCATCAGGGCAAGCCTGCGTTTCAGGACCGATTGTGGCCTGCTTTTTCAACTTTTCCCTGGCCCCTCCCTCCATGTCTCTCTGCCTGTTACTTCTCCAGACCAGTGTGCCATCTCCTTTCCTGTCTTCAGTTCTCTGCCTGAACTGTCCCTTCCTCTGCTTTTCTTTGCATCAGAGTGAACTTCTACTCATCCCTCTAGGTCCAGCCAAAGCACCATATCATAGCTATCATAGCTCTGCCCACACTCCTTGACTCTCTGAGGCAAAACTGATTGCTCCTGTAACACTTGAGCCATTGTTCTGAAAGTGTATCATAATCTTTCTATCCCACTGAGCTGTGAGCACATCTTTGTAATGTGACCTTCCTTATCGTGGAGTCTCAGGTATCTAATACAATGTCTGATACATTATAGATCACCATTGAATGCTGAAATACTATCAGTTAGTACTTTCTTAATTAAGTCTTCATTTTTCTAATTAAAAATATAACGTGTGTATCGTAGAAGATTTGAAGAATTCAGAGAATACACAAGGAAGAAAAGAAAATGACCCATAGTTCTAGACCCTAGTAATATATTTTTTAAGCCTGTTAGGTAATTTTTTCATGTGTTTGTATACCTTTTTACTTAGGGATGTATTTTGTGTGTATGTAAATGTCATGGGTATGTATTTTAAGTTATAAGTGTGTTTTGTATATCTTTCATATATTACATTGATATATGTGAAACAAAATTAGGACTCTTGTGTTTATATACTTTTTATAGTGTTTATTTCATTTAATAGTAAGTTGTAAATATCTTGTTTTACAGACCTAATTTTGGGTGTCTGTACAGGATTCCACATACCATTATGAGCGTCCCATAATTTGTATTTCATTTGTTATAATGGAAGATTTATGTTGCTTCCAGGCTTTTATTATTTCAACACTAAAATCACATTAATTATAATATATTAATATCTCTACATCCCTTAAAGAAATAATCATTTCTTTAAGACCCATTTCTTGAAGAGAAAATACCAAGTTAAATGATGTGAATATGTTTAAGACTCTTGTCACATTGCTGTTCTAGTGAGTGAGTGGACATGTATGACACCAGAGTGTCTTTTTTTCTTTGCACCCTTACCAAGAATAGATCTCATAATTTTTCAAAAGAGTTCCTCTTTTATTTTTTTTTTAGAGGAAAATGGCATATTCTTGTTTTAATTTGCATTTGAGTACTAATAAGGGTTGAACATAATGTTTATGGGCCATTTTATTTGTGTATTGCAAATTGCCTTTTCTTGTATTTTATTCATTCCCAGTTGAGGTAGCAGAAGTCTTTCAAAATAAATATCCTCTATTCTCATCTTTTTATAGGACATCACTGTGATTTCTGCCAAGCTAACCGGCATGCAGAACAGCTTAACGATGCTTGTTGATACTCCAGACTACTCAGAAAAATGTGTGCACTTAGAGGCCTTGAAGAACAGGCTGGAGGCCCTGGCCAGTCCCCAGATTGTAGCTGCCTTCACTTCTCAGTCTGTAGGTGAGTGTGGCTCTTTCTTGTCTCTGCGTGTTTCTTTATAAAGATAAGACTTTCTGAGTCTTCAGTCTTGAGAATGTCTCGATGTTGATCAAGTTATAAAGACCGGAAGTAGCTGTGCACCATGGCACCCGTCTTGGGAGGGTGGAGACAGGAGGATCACAAGTTCAAGGTCATCCTCAGCAACTTAGCAAGACCCTGTCTCAAAATAATTAAAATAATAATTTTAAAATAATTAAAGGGGCCGAGGATATAGCTCAGTGGTAAAGCACCCCTGGGTTCAATCCTCAGGACTCAAAAATAAATAAATTAATTAATAAATGAAAGGGTTAAGAGTGTAGCTCAGTTGTACAGCTCTTGGGTAGTATGTGTAAGGACCTGGGTTTGATCTGCAGTACTACAAAGAAAAAAAATTGGAAATAAATTATAACTTATGATGCTTATGTGTTTCCAACATTTTATATGAAATTTTCAAACAGAAAAGTTGAAACAGATACCATGAGCACACCCTCTGGATTCCAGCATTAGCATTATGCTGCAGTTTGCTTTATCACATGTCTACCAACCTGTCCATCCATCAGTTCATCTTAGTTTTTCTGATGCATTTCAAAGTTGCAAACATCAGACGCCACGCTCCTCAACACTTCAGTATTCGTATCAGTAAATACAACTCAAAATTGGATTATGATCATTAGGTAAAGTTTATATTTAGAGAAATGTACAAAATTTAAATGTGCCATTGGAATGAGTTTTGACCCTTATCAAGAATATTATGATGTTAAGTTATTGTTCAGCATTTCACTTTCCCTCATTCTTCCATTCTTGGTCATCTTCAAGACTACTGATTAACCAGGAAGCAGCAGCAGGAAAGTTGTTTTCTTACCTTCACAACATTTATATTAGAATAGAGTCTCTACCTCTTCTGCTTCCTTTGCATCTGCTCCTATATTACTTGAGCTTTTCTCCTCTGGGTTCAGTATTCTCCAAACCCTGTTCTGTTGAGATCACCAACAGTCATATCATCACCAAACTTGAAGACCTGGTATTAGTTTATGTTTTCCTGTTTCTCATTATCAGAGCAGTAGATGATATTTTACTCTGTGTCTCTTCTGTTCTGAAAACACTTCTCTTTCTCAGCCCCTGAGATGAAGCATCAGTTTCATTTAAATGGTGGTATACTTCCAGTGATGAAATTAAGTCATAAAATAACTTCTCATCTTAGCTGGTATAGTGGTCACACCTGTAAGCTCAGTGGCTCAGGAGACTGAGGCAGGAGGATCACAAGTTCAAGGCCAGCCTCAGCAACTTAGCAAGACCCTAAGCCACGTGAGATCCTGTCTTTTAAAAAATAAAAAGGGCTGGGGATGTAGTTCAGTGGTTCAATCCTCAGTACCCCAGCACCCCTTAAAAAAAAGAACTCATATCTTAAGAATTTTGAGTTTTAAATTTGTTTCAGGGCAGGTGGGCATGCTGGGGCCAGCTTTCACTAATTTTTGTTTTTTTAGAAAGTTAAAGCTAGGTAATTATAAACATGAATATGTAGACACATGCACATGCACATATAAACTGTTATCACACATAAAATCATTAATATTCTAATATAGTGAGTTGACCATGTAATTTATTATTAAGCGAGGATATATTTATGTGCCTCAATAAAGCTGAGGTATACAAGTAGAATTGTGTATATTTAAGATGTGCAATGCGAGGCTTTGATATATATTGTAAGGTGATTTCCAAAATTAAGGGAGTTGCTTGCTTACATAGTTATCATTTTTTCTTACTGTGCTGAAAACACTTAAGATTTACTGTTAGCAAATTTCAAATACACAGCACATTGTTAGTAACCGTAGTCACCGTGCTGTGTATTAGATCCCCAGAACTTACTCTTCTTATAACTGGGAGTTTGTACCCTTTGACCAACATCTATTTCCCCCACCACCCTGCCCTGGCACCTGCCCTTCGTCTGTCTTTCTCTGAGTTCTTAGATTCCACGCATAGATGTGGCCTGCATTGCTTGTCTTCATTGTCTGACTTACTTCACTTACCACAATGCCTCTAGGGTTCATCTTTGTTGTTGCCAACGGTGGAATTTCCCACTTTTTTATGACTGAAGGTGTGCTTTCATAACTAAGCTGGGACAACAGGTACGAACCAGGACTGTTCAGGGCCAGTTGGGACTTATGGTCACTCCAAGTGTACAAAACCCCTGGGGAATGACCCCCTGGATGGCTGAGTATTTGGTGTGTGAGTGCAGCTTGGCCTCCTGTCCCCTCATAACACTGCTCCCTCCGAAGGCAGTTTCTCCCACTCAGTCGCTCCAGGTCAAGGGCTGAAAGGTCTGGCCTCACTTCCCTGCTAGTGAAGCCACATCAGAATTGGTGCCCCTTGAGGTCAGCCCTGGAGAACTGTGTACCTCTGTCCCCAGCAGAGAATTGTTTTGTCTATAGTCCCTGGGTCACGCAGTAACGAGGTTCAGAAAGCACTGAAGACTATGGTGTTAGGTCATGTTTATTTACTATGCTGTCAAAGTGAGCACTTAGATAATTTTTAAAAAATAAATATCATTACCAAATTTGTTAAATGCCTTTTAGCATCTATCAGGATCTAATTTATTATTTTTATTTCCACTGAACCACTAAGCATGGTAAATCATATAAATAGCATTCCTAATATGACCTATTTTTGCCTTTTAAGAACAAAACCTACTTGTTCACTCTGAATGTGTGTGTTTGTGTATGTGTGTAAATGTACTGCTAGATATTTGTTAATTTTTAGATTTTTCTTTTTGTTGAGATACCATGAGTGAATATCTTTGCTTGGCTTTGGTATCATGATTGTGTTGAGTTCTAAAGGCACTTGGGAAACTTTTCACTTTTTTACTTCTTGCTCTATTAGTATTTAAATATAATTTTTATTAAATATTGCCATGGCCCCATTGAATGCTTTCTATCTTAGTTCATATTGGGTATTAAATATTATGAGCTCTGCTTTCTTTTTTGTTTGCTTTAGTAGGTCTTTGTCCTTGTTTATAATCTTCAGACTTTCGGGGGATTAGTCCTTTTCCTCAGCCCTGGGGATGGAACCCAGGTCCTTGTGCTTGCTAGGCAGGTGCTCTATCATTGCGTGATATTACCAGCTTCTGCTTTTTTATTTTTATTTTTTTTAATTTTTAAGTTTGAGACAGGGTCTGGCTCAGTTGCTCAGACTGGCCTCAAACTTGTGATCCTCCTGCCTTAGCCTCCTGAGTACCTGGGATTATAGGCTTGTGCCACTGCACCTGGCTTTGGTATTGTCTTTTCACTGTGTTAATAGTGTTCTTTTGCACAAGTTTTAAATTTTGATGTAGTCTAATATATTTACTAATATATTTATTTTTCATTTTTCCCTCGTGATTTTATTGTTACATCCAGGAAATAATTGTCGAATCTACTGTTACGTTTTTTCCTGGTTTTCTCCTAAGGGTTTTGTAATTTTAGCTCTTACTTTTAGTCTTCAATTCATTTGAGTTTTTTTTTTTTTTTTTTTTTTTTCCTGATACTTGGGATGGAACTCAGAACTTCAAGTGTATTAGGCAAGCATTTTACACTGAGCTACACCCCCAGCCCTTAAGTTAATTTTTATAGTTCATTTTTGTAAGAGTCCATCTTTTTTCTTTTGCATATTCAGTTTTCTGGGTACCATTTGTTGAAAAATTTTCTTTTCTCCATTGACTGATCTTGGCACTCTTGTTGAAAATCATTTGACCTTGTATATGAGTGTTCGTTTCTGGATCCACTATTGTTCTGGATCAGAATATACTCTCTATATAATCTATATAAAGATGTTTATATGTCTGTGCTTATGTCAGAACCACACTCTTTTTATTGTTGTAACTTTGTAGTTAGTTTTGAAGTCAGAAAATATGAGACTCATTCTGTTTGCTTTTAAAATGGTATGATTATTCAGGGTTCCTTTAGATTTCATAAAATTTTAAGGATGGATTTTTCTGTTCCTGCAAAAAATGTTGAGATTTGGGAAGGAATTGCATTAAATCTGCAGATCACTTTGACTAGTATTGACATCTTGATATTAAGTCTTCCGATCCATAAGCATGGGGTATCTTTCCATTTATTTGTGTCTTTAATATCTTTCAGCAGTGCTTTGTAGTTTTCAGTGTATGTGTTTTAGCTCTTTCGTTAAGTTTATTCCTAAGCATTTTATTCTTTTTGATGTCAGTGTAACTGAAATTTTTAAAAATTTATTTTTAAGATGTTCATTATTAAATGTAAAGAAACAACAGAGTTTTATGTGTTGTTTTTGCATCTTGTAACTTTGCTAAATTTGTTTATTAGTTCTAATAGGATTTTGTGTGTTTGTAGTACTGGGGTTTGTACTACCTACTACTGAGCTACATTCTCAGCCCTTTTTATTTATTTTTATTTTGAGACAGGGTCTCACTAGATTTCTCAGACTGGCCTCAAACCTCCCATCTCAGACTCCTGAGTAGCTGGGATTGCATTACTTTACTCAGCTCCAAGAGTTTTGTGGACGCTTTAGGGTTTTCTGTATATAAGATCTTGCTTGCAAACAGAGATAAGATTTTTTTTCCTATTTGAATTCCTTTTATTTTCCTTGCCTAAATGCTCTGGTTAATACTTCCATTACTACATTCAATAGAATTGGAGAGAGTGGGCATCCTTGTCTTGTTTCTGATTTTATTTATTTATTTATTTAAAGCTATTTTTTAGTTGTTGATGAACCTTTATTTTATTTATTTTTATATGGTGCTGAGAATCGAACCCAGTACCTCGCACATGCTAAACTAGTGCTCTACCACTGAGCCACAACTCCAGCCCTACCCATATAAAAAATATTCAGTGGTGAAGATAATTCTAAGTCTTTCCTCTAAAATCAGAAACAAGGGCTGGGGTTGTGACTCAGTGGTAGAGCACTCACTTAGCATGTGCGAGGTACTGAGTTCGATTTTCAGCACCACATAAAAAAATAAGATAGAATAAAGGTCCATCAACAACTAAAAAAAAATTTAAAATAAAATAAAGACATTCTGTCCATCTCCAGCTAAAGATATTAAAAAAAAAAAAAAAAAAGTATATGGGCAGCCAGGCATGGTGACATATGTAATCCCAGCTACTTGGAAGGCTGATCACAAGTCCAAGACTAGCCTGGGCAACTGCGAGACCCTGTATCAAAATAAAAAGGAACGGGGATGTAAACCCAGGGGTTTTCTCAGTGATACAGTGCCTCTGGGTTCAATCCCCATTACCCCAGTAAAGAGCTAGATTTATTTAAATAAATAAATCAATAAAATCAGAAACAAGACAAGGATGCCCACTTTCTCCAATTCTATTGAATGTAGTAATGGGAGTATTAACCAGAGCATTTAGGCAAGGAAAATAAAAGGAATTCAAATAGGAAAAAAAATCTTATCTCTGTTTCCATTTCTTTAAGATTTCATGTTGGTAATTTGGGTGTTTTTAGGAATTGTCTGTTTTATCTAGGTTATTCCGTGAGTTGGTGTATAACTGTTTAAAGTACTCAATATGATCCTTTTTTAATTTCTGTGGCATTGGTAGTAATGCTTTCGTTTTTACTTGTCTTTAGTTCTCTTACGTCCTCTCTCTTTTTCATAGTGAATCTAAGTAAAGATTTGTCAAGTTTGTTTATCTTTTCAAAGAATCAACTACTAGCATTGACTTTTCTCTTTTATTTTCCTAGTCTGTTTTATTTATCTGCTTTAATCTTTATTTCTTTCCTTCTGCTATCTTTGGTTTTAGCTTATCTTATTTCTTCATTAAGATTTAGAGTTAGGTTGTTGATTTTTTAATATTATTATCATTATTATTATTTTGTGGTGCTGGGGATGGAACCCAGGGCCTTGTGCATGCTAGGCAAGTGCTTTATCACTGAGCCACATCCCCAGCTGAGATCTTTTTGAATGTAGGCATTTAAAGCCATGAATTACTTTCTTAGCTGCTTTCACTGCATCCTGTAAGTTTGGTATATTGTGTTTTCATTTCCATTTGTCTCTGAGCACTTTCTGATTTTCCTCAGAATTTCTTCTTTAATCCATTTGTTGTTTGAGAGCATGTTGTTTAATTTTTACATATTTTTAATTTTCCGGTTCTCTCTTTTCTTTTGATCTCTAGTTTGTTTCTATTGTGATGAGAAAAGATACTATAAGATTTCCGTGATTTCAGTCTTTTGAAATTTATTAGCACTTATTTTATGACCTAACTTATGGTCTGTCCTGGAGAATACTCCCTGTTCATTTGAGAAAAACACAGTCTGCTGTTTGTGTCTGCCAGGTCTAATTGTTCTATATTGTGGTTCAATTCCTCTGCTTCCTTATTGATCTTCTCTCTCTTGATATAACTTCTGATTGTGCCATTTGCTGTTGTGGTAAATTCTGCTTTATTATTCATTTAAAGAAGTTCTACTCTGTTGGGTAGACGTCTTGAAAATTGCGATCATACATTTAGACATGCACACATTGTAGCAGTTATTTCCTAAAAACTTTCTTTAAATGTACATCTAAATGTTAATGGCTAACAGAGTGTAGATTTCTCTTCTTATTGTTTTCCATTTTTTCTGCCATGAATGTGCTACTGATAGTGCTGAAAAACAATGCTATTTAAACAATCTTCTGTAACTTAGTACAGTTGTTGAGTGTCTGCTGTGTGTTGGGCTAATTTCTGGGGACAGTGAAGCAAGATAGGAGGTGTTGCAGCCCTCCTTGTAGCCTGTGTTTCCATGGATGAGAAAGATAATGAGCTGTTATATAAGTAACTAAATAAAATAAGTATAGGTTGTGATGGTTTCTGTGAAGAGAATGTGTGACAAGGAGTACAGGAGGAACCTAGTCTAGGTGGCTGAATAGGGACCAGAAGATCATCTTAGATACGGTAAGTACAAAGGCCCTGAGGCAGTAAAGAGCTAGATTTGTTCTTGGCACCTGACAGAGACCTGCTTGTCTCAGTGTTTTTTAGTTTATATAAATACCGGATTGACAAGTCAGATGGACTTGCTTTTTTTTGTAGGCCAGAACAGTTGAACATCAGCACTTTGGCCTCTGCTATAGTTTTGCATTCCTGCCATTGACAGCAAGTATCTAAAACTCTCTGGGCTGCAGTTTTCTCACCTACAAAATGAGGTCAATTATAAGTTATTTTAGGTACTTGTCGCTGACAGTTTGTGATTCAAATCAGGGCCAGGACTAGGTGAGGCAAGTGGGTGTGTCCTTGCACAACCCTGAGAGCGATGGCTTCCTTAAATTTTACATCCCAGGGTTGCCCTCCAGCCAGTGCCAGCCCTGATCTAATTCATTTTACCATACATATGGGCTGATAACTTTACTGATGGATAATCTCAGCTATATTAATGACGCTTATCGGTGATGCTTGTTGACTTTTAACAAGCAGGGCTTGTGTTGTCTGATTGTCAGGTAACATTCTGCTCCTGATCTTACTTATTTTCATATTTATGACCCCCACACATGAGCTAATTCATTAGCTCTGTAGGAAATTCTTTTTTTTTTTTTTTTTTTTCCTGTAGGAACTTCTGAATACTAGTTACATAGAATCACATTTAACCTAGTGAATTATATCTCTTAGCTACACCAGAAAGCCTGGTAACAGTTTGATATGTGTTTTATGTTGTTCTTTAGATCAGTCCAAAATGTTTGTGAAGGTTTTTACTGAAATTGACCGGATGCCTCAGCTCCTTGCATACTATTACAAGTGTCACAAGGTAAGAAACCATGAGCCATTAGGACTGTGGAGTGTTCGTAGCTCGGGCAACAGAATCCCAGTTTTAGACTCAAGGACTGTTTTTCTTTCAGTTAACCAGTAGGGGGTACTCTTGGTCCAGCGTATAGACTCATCTAATTGCCAGTCGGAAAACATCATCAGTCTTCCTTGTCTTTTGTAGTTATAGCTGGATTCATTTAGATGAATTCAAACAGACTTGAAAAATTGTTTTAATTTATTGCCTTTTTTTATCTTAAAGGAGATTCACGTCTTAAACTTTATTGTGCCCTCCAGCAAGCTGTGAGAATTTTGTAAGTTTATGGGGTCACCAAAAACCTCAGCAGCTTCCTGGGCTAACTTTCATTCCTCCAAGCCCAAGGCTTGAGGCCCATGTCTTTGAAACAGTAAGGTGAGGACCTGAAGCTTTAATACCCACTCACACCCACCTCTAAGGTCTGTTCTGGTGGAAACACCCTGGCATGCCTTTGGGGCAGAGTAAAAGGAGAGAGCTGCTTGGAGGGTGACAGATTCAAGGTTTGGATGATTATCAGAGCAGGTGACTCTGCTGTGTTTTGTTTGTTTTCTGCCTTCTTTTAAAAAAAAAGTGAGTGGATTCAATGGGTAGCAGGATAGCAGGCGGCAGTAACCCACTAGTGTTGGCAGAAGGGCAGGGCAGTTTTAGCAGGCAGCATATTTAGTGTACCCAGTGAGGTCCTCTTTGTTCTGCCTCTGCAGGTGCAGCTTTTAGCAGCCTGGCAAGAGCTGTGCCAGAGTGACCTACCCCTGGACCGCCAGCTTACTGGCCTCTATGATGCCTTGCTTGCTGCTTGGCACACACAAATCCAGTGGGCTACACAGGTAAGAGCTTACTTGGGTTTTAGGGGAGCAAAGCCCGGGTGACAAGAGAGCGCCTGCTGTCAGCTGCCAAACTCCATGGGAAGAACCTCCCCGTCTGTTGCCTTCACCCATGGGGTTAAAAGGCTTGGAAACCCACGTCAGTGAAATCCTTAGTTTCCATTAAAACTCCTCTTATCACCCTTATCCATATCTTAAATGGAATCTAATGTGACAGTGTTGCCTGTCGTTCAGCTAGGGAGCCTTTGGAATTCCTGGAAGCCATTATCTTCAGATCTGAAAGCAGGAGGCCCCTGGTCAGGTGGTGGAGTGAACAGACTGTTTATATCGTAACCTCAGGTGAAGCTTACCTGGCCTGCAGTTAGTTTCCCTTCTTGTCACAGCACACCTAGAGTTAGAAGAGGAGTATAATGTCGAAGACACCCTCTGAGCAGGGGCAAGGTGAGACAGAGGTTTAGGTGGAAGCTTTCCATCACTTACCCTCCCCAGGTCTCTAGGAATTTCCAGCCAGAGGGGAATGAAAGATGGTTGCTTTGTCTGCCTGCCAGGGGGTACAGCAGATCCTCTTCTAGAAGCAGCAGCCCAAGTACTTGGGGCGATGATGACATAGGCTTATTGGTGGTGTGGCTTATTATTTTCTTCACCATTAGCTGTGACTTGCTCTTTAGGTGTTCATCTGTCATTTGGTGGAATAAACTCAACTGTACTCGGAGGATTCCCTGTAAGGGTCATGGCGTTCAAGATGGCCAAAGCACTTTTCTCCATGCTGGCTTCTTATTTCTTGAACCAACCTAATTCCAACTTAGGGGGTTTTGTATGTTTGCTTGCTTTTAAGGAGAAAACCAACCTCAGTGGTTTTTGTGTAATCATGAGTTTTTGGCGAGCTTGTCTATCCACACTCATTTACCTGACGTTGCCTCTTCTACCGCTTCTCAAATCACAAGGAGAAAAAGCAGCTCATGCCTGTACATATACATGCCCTTCCTCATCTAAGAATCATCTGGGAAAAATAACTTCTCAGACTTCTGCTTGGTCCTCACCATTGGTTTTGTAAGGCATGAGTTCATGCTTATTTATACCTTTGGCCTGTGGCCCATTTTCTTTATGGGATGTAAGCATGACAGGTGGGCTTTCATCTCTTGGAGCTCAGGATAGTGCAGATGAGGCCAAGGCACTGGGGTCTATAGATGTGTCTCCCTTAGATTTCAAATGAACCCTTTTCCCCCTGTTGCTGGGGATCAGACTGAGGGCCTCACACATACTAAGCAGGTGCTCTAACTAACTACACCCTGACCCTCCCCCAGTATTTTAGTATGAAAATTTTCCAACATATAAAAAGGCTGAACGAATTCTACAGTGAATACCTGTGTACCTACCTCACAGTTGTACAATGAACGTTTTGCTGTGTTTGCTTTATCACAGATCTGTCCCTTTGTCCATGTCTCTCTGCTCATCAAACCTTATTTTTTGATTCATTTAAAAATAAGTTGGAAATATATCATTCATTTCAGAACATATATATATGCATATATACACATATATATTAACTCGAGTTCAAATATTTATTTTTTTTAAGTAAAATTATGAAATGCAGTGATCTTAAATATACCATTTGATTAGTTAAAAAATGCAAATAGTTTGTTCCCTTTTGCCGGGTTCTGTGACATGGTATAAATAGACGTTATTTTGTTTGCCCACTTTCTTATTGATGGAGACTTGGTTTAATTCTAGTTTGGGGCTATTAGGGATAAAGCTGTTCTGAACATTGTTCTCTTAAGTTTTTTTTTTTTTTTTTTTTTTTTTTTAAGACACATGTCTTCATATCTCTTGAGTAAACACCTAGGAGTGGAATTCTGAGATCATAGGGCAGGTGTATATAGGGATTTATAGGAAACTGCCAGGCTTTTTTCTAAAGTGGTTGTCCTTATTGCACTCCCACGCAGTGCGAGAGTTCTGATTGCTTCCTGTCCTTGCTAACATTAGGTGTTGTCTTCTTAATTTTAGCCATTCTGGTGGGTGTGCAGTAGTATCCCATTGTGGTTTTAATTTGCATTTCCCTGGTGACTAAGGGTACTGAGCACCTATTCATGTGCTTCACAGCCATTTGTACGATTTCCTGTGTGATGTGTCTATTCACGTCTTTTGCCCATTTAAAAAACTGAGTTTTTTGATTGGGGCTGTAGCTCAGTGGTAGAGCATTTGCCTAGCATGTGTAAGGCACTGGGTTAAATTCTCAGCCCCATATATAAATTTTAAAAAATTAGGTTGTTTGCCTTTTTATTATTTAGTTGTAGGAGTTCTTTATATAGTCTGGGTACAAGTCCTTTGTCAGATTTGTCTTGTAGACATTTGCACATTTTCTTCCAGTTTGTGACTTGAGCAGAGTTTTTTTACTTTTTATTTTTTTGCAGTGCTGGGGATCAGACGCAGAGACTTGCAGGTGCTAGGCAGGCACTGTGCAAGCGTTCTATCACTGAACCACATCCCCAACCCTGAGTAGAAGTTTCGATTTTGATGAAACCTCTAATTTTGTTTTTTCTTTGTTTTTCTTATATCCTAAGAAATTATCACCAGTTCTAAAGTTTCAGGAATATTCTTCCATGGTTCCTGCTAGGAGTTTAGCTTTTTACATTTAGATTTGTGGTCCATCGTGCGTTAGCTTTTGTATGCAGTGAAGGAAGGGTCAGAACGTATTTCTGTAGCCCAAATTGATAAGTCTGTTCTTGTAGTGTTAATACCCACTTTGCTGTTACTCGAATGACCTGAGGGCGGGTGGGGGCAAAGTTAGACTATGGTTGTATTCCAGAGAGTTCTAATTGGTTGGTCTATGTGTAAAGTCATATTCTAGACCTCTAGTGGCATTTTAAAAAAAATGCCTGCATCAATTAAAACCCCTTATGTTTAGAGGTTTCCCTTTTTTGTTGTTGTTGTTAAATATTTTTTTAGTTGAAGGTGAACCTTTATTTATTTTCATGTGGTATTGAGGTTTGAACTCAGTGCCTCACATGTGCTAGGCGGGCACTCTACCACTGAGCTATAGCCCCAGCCCCATAGAGATTTCCCTTTTTTGAAATAACTGGACAGAAAGGATTCTGTGGCCATTTTCCAAAGAACAACAGAAATTCACAGACTGCAAAACTTGGGGCTCAGTGATGATCCCTTAGGCATAGAGAACAATAAGTGTTCATGAAAAAACTGGGCCGGAGGTGTAGCTAAGTGGTAGGGCATTTGCCTAGCATGTGTGAGGGCCTGGGTTGGAAAACCCAGCACCATAAAAACCAAACCAGAACAAAACAAAACCTGATGAATTAGGTTTCATCAAAATTAGAACCTCTGCTCAAGCCACAGACTGGAAGAAAATGTCTATAAACGTATCTGACAAAGGACTTACATCCAGAATATATAAAGTACTCCTACAACTAAATAATAAAAAGGCAAACAACCCAGTTTTTTAAATGGGCAGAAGACTTGAATAGACACTTCACAATGGAAAACATACAAATGGCCATGAAGCACATGAAGCTCAGTGCCCTTAGTCATCAGGGAAGTGCAAATTAAAACCACAGTGGTTACTACTGCACACCCACCAGAATGGCTACAATGAAAAAGAGCTAGAACACCAAAATATTAATGGCAAATCTTGCAATATTTAAAAACACAAAATATAAGTGACTTTCTGAAGTAAATTTAAAAATAAAGAATTTAGTGGTGATGCATAGGGTGAATTGCTAAGGAGAGGTGGGAGAAAGGAGAGAGCCTTTGCCTGGTAAGGATGGTGCTGGCACCGTTCAAGCTGAAGAAGGAACGACTGTTAAAGCAATGGTTGGCAGCTGGCAAGGGATGGAAAGAAGGAAAGTCAAAAGGGAGGTTTTCATCCTGGTTGTGGAGACATTATTGACAGAAGTAGGAAGTTGCAGAAAACATATCTGAGAGTTCAGTAGGAAAATGTTGGGCTCTGATATTGGGCACTTTTAAATTTCCAAGTGTGAGTCTAACTCTGACTTCCGGTAGGATGACGTGCCCAGGAAATACAGATTGGAGCATCCGCAACTGGTTGACCATTTCACAATTTATTGGATTTGTTTGTTTCTTTTCCCTATTTTTTTGTCTTGGACTCCAGCAGGGTGGCACTATGTGGAGTCTAACGTAGGGTGTGGCAAAGGAAACAAATGTTCTTTGCAGTTTTGTAAATTCTCTGAGAATTAAAAAGAACAAATGTATTTTGGACCCTGTACATGACCACCTCAGTTGCTAAGGATTTTTAATTCATCTTAAGTTAACTTTTTACACAATATAAAATCAGGGCCTTTCTTCTTTTGCATGTGGATGTCCAGTGTTCTAAGAACCAATCATTGCCCCGATTGTCCTTTTCCTGTGAAACTGTCTTGGCACTCTTGTTTAGATCTATTGGCCTTAGATGAATGGGTTTGTTTCTGGTCTTTCTAGTCTATTCCGTTGGTCTACATGTCTATCCTTATGCTATCATTTCACTTTTGAAGAAGTTTTCAGTCACACTCAAAGTATTGGGATTATGATTTCACATATAAGTTTTAGGGAGACACAGTTCAGACCATAACGTGTTCCCCTTTCTTCATGAAGTCATTGGGAGTTTTTCAACTTTGTTCTTCTTTTTCAAGATTATTCTGATTTCTTAGGGTTCCTTGAGCTTCCAAATGAGTTCTTGTTGTTGTTCCTTTTATCCACTGTGCAGCCAACTTCAGTGCCAGCAGCCTGTGGACACAGAGGCCAGGCAGTGGTTTGGGAGTGTAGTTTGCTCTGGCATGGGGCACTGTGAGAGACCCAGGGGCAGGCCTGCCATAAATCCAAACCCATGCATTCAAATGAATTTTTGAATGGATTTTTCTATTCCTTAAAAACAAAACAAAACAAAACAAAACAAAAAAAACTCCCATTGGCATTTTGATTAGCGATTTCATTCAATCTGTAGGTGACTTTGGGTTGTATTGACATCTTAACATTAGGTCTTCAAATTCATGAACATGGGATGTCTTCATTTATTTGTGTCTTCTTTCATTTCTTGCTGTGTTTTATAGTTTCCAGTGTACAAGTTGTTCAGCTTTTTGGTTAAGTTTATTCTTAAATATTTGATTCTTTTTGATGCTATTGCAAATAGACTTGTTTTATTAATTTCCTTTTCAGGTTGTTCATTGTTAATGTGTTGATATACAATTGATTTTTGTATGCTGATGTTATTACCTGCAACATAGCTGAATTTTAACTCTTAACAGTATTTTGTGGATTATTTTGGATTTTCTACACATAAAAGCCTGTCATCTGTAAACAGAGATAACTCTGTTTTCAATGTGGATGCCTTTTATTTCTTGTTCTTGTTCTTTTCCAGTTGCTCTGGATAGAATTTCCAGTACCATGTTGGATAGGGTGGCAAAAGCAGGCTTCTTTGACTTGTTCCTGATCCTAGAGGGGGAAAAGTGTTCAGTCTCATCACTGAGTATGATATGAGCTGTGGGTTTTCATTTATGGCCCTATCATCTTGAGGAGGTTTCCTTCCTAGTTTGTTGTATGTTTTGTCACAAAAGGGTATTCAGTTTTGTCAAATGCTCTTTCTGCATTGAGATGCTCATGTGTATTTTCCCCTACATTCTGTTAGTGTGGTATATTAAATTGATTAATTTTTGTACATTGAACTCTTCTTACATTTCAGGAATAAATCTCATTTGGTGATGGTGCATACTCCTTTTAACGTGCTGCTGAATTCAGTTCCCTGGTATCTTGTTGAGGATGTTTGCATTGGTCTGTAGTTTTCTTGTAGTGTTTCTCTCTGCTTTTTGAATTGGGGTAATGCTGACCACAAAGAGTGAGTGTTCTGTGTTAGTTGTAACAGAAATCTTGGACTGGGTAGTTTAAACAACAGGAATTAATTTTCACCACATTCTAATAGTCTTGAAGTGCAAGATCAAGGATTGGTTGCTTTGGAGGTCTCTCTCCTTGGCTTGCAGAAGGCCATCTTCTTCCTGTGTCTTGACTCCATAGGTGTCTGTTGTCCTAATCTCTTCTTTGCATAAGAACAGCAGTCATAGTGGTCTAGAGCCCACCCAAAGGACATCATAGCACCTTTGCTACCTTTTTAAAGGTCTCGTCTGCAAGTATAGTCACATTCAAGGTATTGGGATCGTGACTTACCTGTGACTACTAGGGGAACACAGTTCAGACCATAACATGTTTTCTCTCCTTCAGTTTTCTCCAAGTGTTTTAGAAGGGTCGGCCTTAATTATTCTTATACGTTTTGTAGAAGTCACCAGTGAAGTCATCTGATTTTGATCTTTTTTGAGGGGGAGGCTCTTGATTATTGGTTCATTGTCCTTACTATAGTGAGAGAATGATTCCGAGTCTCTGTTGCTGAGCCGGTTTTGGTGGGTTGTGGTTCTAGGAATCTGTCCATTTCGTTCAGTTTGTTGGCACGTAGTTGTTCACAGATTCCCTTATAATAATTTTTATTTCTGAAAAATTGGTGCAGTGCCTTAATTTTATATCTGATTTTAGTAATTTAAATCCTTTTTTTTTTCTTAGTCTAGATAAAAGTAGTTAATTTTATTGATTTTTGCAAAAAAAAATTTCTGGTGCTGTAAACTTTCTTTTGTTGATTTTTTACTCTCTTATTTATCTCTGCTTTAATTTTCATTATTTTTCTTCTGCTAACTTTAATCGACTCTTTTCCCCCCCTAGTTCTTTAATGTGTGCGATTAGGTCATGGACTTGAGATCTTTCTTTTTTTCAATCATACACACCTACAACTATGTATTCCTTCTCAGTCCTGCTTTTGCTGTAAGTTTTGGTTTGCTCTTTTCATTTTAATTTATCTCAAAGTATTTTGTAATAAAATTTTTATAGTTTTAAATTTGTACTTTGTTCAGCCTTGGATTTGCCTAAAAAGTGTTCTTGTATCTCATTTCATGTCTGTACATATGTAGGTTATGATGTCACACAAAAGTGCTTAGTCAATACTGGCATTGTTGAGAACCCCCTTCTAAATGAACTATGTACATTATTCAAAAATTTCCCAAGAGATCTAAAGTACATAGAATGTGAGAGAAAAGACCATCAGTGTGAATCATTTCAATAGGTCTAGATACGCTCTTCCTGCGGTCCTTAAGAGAATCCATCAAGACTGAAGATGTATGTCAAGGAGAGGCTGTGGGCCAGACTGAATCTGCTTTTCTTTTCCCCCACCATTTTTCCACTGGTACCTTTATGGTCCTCTCTCCAGTCAGTTTCTGGGGCCATCTAAATACTGCATGAAAGCATTTGATAAATCTGAAAATGGGGAAGGCACTCAGGGCCAGCAGGAGACATGAAGTTGTCTGTTGTTCCGAGCATGTTCCAAGTCCTGCTGGCTTACTCTGCTTTCTGAGCATGTTCAGTTTGCAGTGAGGGAAACTTTGGGCCTATAGCTCTTGACTAGTCACTTTTTAGCTATTAAGGGGGATTTCTTTGAGTGATCCAGAAGACAGCTTCTTTAAAAACTGTTCCTGTTTGGTTGCGTGAGCTCATACAGATACCTGTTTCCCACTGCAGGTGTTCAAGAACCCTCACGAGGTTGTGACAGTGCTGCTGATTCAGACCCTGGGGGCCTTGGTGCCCTCGCTGCCCATCTGCCTCAGCGCTGGCGTGGAGAGGGCGGGGCCCGAGCTGGAGCTCACCAAACTGCTGGAGTTCTACGACACCACTGCCCACTTTGCCAAGGGCTTGGAGATGGCGCTGCTCCCCCACCAACGTAGGCATTCCTCCCTCCCCTCTCCAACTTGTCTTTACTTGCTGTTTTTGCAGCTTCTGGGGTTTGTTTTCTTTTCCAGGTGGCTGTACAGCAATGGGAGGGATCTGTCTTTACCTTCCCAACACCTGTGGAAGGTTTGTCTGTGAAAACTGCCCTCGTGGAAGTGGTCGTTGAATATACCTGTCTAGCCCCAGCTCGTCCAGGAGCCTTGTGCTGGGCCACTTGTGCTGTGGCCCAGCATGTGGAAGAGGCTTCATAGTGGGGCAGGTAGTCACAAGTGGCAGTGTGCTGGTGGCAGTGTCACTGAGAGGGTAGTGTCCTCTTCCTTTCAAGTCATAAAATCTCAGGCAATTCAGCCTCAAAAGTAAGTCTAAGAGGATGCTTAGATGATAGGGGCTTTTGAAGGGCCAACAGCAAGTTTGTCCTGACAGCGGAGCCACGTTAGGACTACAGGTAGCTGTATGGAAAAAGGGCTTTCCCAGGGGCCGAGAGAAGGGCATGCCACATTCCCATTTGGCAAACCATGCACGGAATGTTGCGTCTTCCCAGCTGTTTTCCTTGTGTGTTAAAAGCATCATAAATTTTTGGGTATCATAGACCTCATGACGCATGCTGCTGTCAAATCAGGAAGTTGCTTGAGGAGGGCCTCGTTCTGCCTTGTGGCTGCTGTGTGTCACTCACTTCGTTTATTTAATAGTTATTCTCCTTAATTACATCGGTGCTTAATTGCCTGTACATTCCAGGGAGTGTGTTTGTTGTTCGGGTTCCTGATGAGTCACAGCTGTTTTTGGCACACTTGCCGCAGTTGTGGGACAGGCACGGTGGATGTGGGTGGCTTCCAGGGGACCACGCTGCCCTGGCGAGGCGGCTACTGAGTGTGCAGGCCGTGGATCCTGCTGGAGCAGAGTGGGGTGAAGGCAGGGCGGGGGACAGGTCGCATTCCACCCACGGGGATGGACTTTCCCAAGATGGGAGAAGCACCGTCTGCAGAGTTACATAGAGGAGTGCTTTGTTGTCAGCCTGGGAGTTTAGATCTCTGACAGATCCCAAGGGAGGTTTCAAAACGATGTTTCGTTTTAATTTTAATTTAAAAATACTTTGGAAACATAGAAAAAGAGAGAATAAAAATGATCCATAGCTTCATCACTCAGTTCGTGACAACAGTGTATTTATTCCCAGTAATTCAAATGTCTTAAACACTAATAAAAATATTTAGCATATGCTGTATATTATATAATAAATAACAATATATATTTATAATATGAAATATCTTATAATTAATATGTAACAGGGTATACTTTATATATCTCATGTATGTGCATATTATATATATAATATATGTACATATTATATAGTTTAAGTATCATACTCTGATATATAAAATATTTAAAACTATTGGTATATAGTATAGATATTTTGCTCATAAGATATTACTTTTATGTTATTAAATGTTATCCTAAGACATGGTTTTTAAGGACTGCTTTATAACTATGGCATATATATGTATATATAGATATATGTGCATATGTGTATTTATATGTTATTTTTTTTTGATACTGGGGATTGAACCCAGCAACACTTTACCACTGAGCTACATCCCCAGCCCTTTTTTAATGTTTTATTCTGAGGCAGAGTCTCACTAAGTTACTGAAGCTAGCCTTGAACTTGTGATTCTCCTGTCAGCCTCCCAAATTATTGGGATTACAGCTGTTACCACCGCACCTGGCAATGGCTTGTAATTTTTTAACCACTATTATAAGTAAAACTATTATGAACTATCTAACACATTAATATTTGAACCCAATTCTGGTTATTCCTTAGGATAAATTTAAAATTGCAGTCATGAAGAAATGAAAATTTAAAGGTGTTTTTCCTATTTTACTCTTTAGAAAGTTTCTGCCAATTTTTGTATAGTAGTGAATAAAAGTACCAGTTCTCTCCTGCCTCACCAGCACTAGACTATTCTTTTTCTTCCATCATTTCCAGGTTCTTAGATAATTAATAATACATTATTTTAATGAACTTAAGTTATTAGCAAGTTTGAAAATTATATTATAACAATTATATCTTTTTCTCTTTTCATTGCTTATTTGCCTGTTCTGCTTGGAGTTTTAATCTATACCTTGTTAATTTCTTAGAACAATTTATTTAAAATAATGTTATTAAATATGTTTGTAAAAAGCAACAAAAATATGTGTTACAAAGTCCCCTACAATCCTACTTGCTAGAAATAACCATGGTTAAAAATTTGACATTTGCTCCTAAAAGATCCTTATAGGGTGGACTTTTCCCCATGGTTTATCAAATATATTTCAGATATATTTTCTAACTTTTATTTTACCTTTAACATTTTTCTGTTATTTTAATAGCAAATACCCATACATAATACAATTTAAAATATAAAAGATTTTGAAAAAGAAAGCAAATTTTAAAAATATGATTTAGATTGACTTTATAGTTAGCGAGCAATATGTATTTATTATAGATAAATTCTAAAACTACAAGGAAGGGAAAAATATCGTCCTCGATCTGCTATCCAGAACAACATTTTGGGATTTTATGTATGTGCAGATTTTGTGTATGAGTATCTGTATGTTCATATACTTAAATATGGTTTTAATAGAATATTTTATTACCATTACACACCCAAGAATTTAGTACTGATTTCATACTGTCAGCTAATGTGCAGTCTGTACTCAGATTTTCCCAATTCCACAGATGTCTACATAGCTGCTTCCCCACCTCTGCCTCCCACTGAGACCCAGTTAATGTACATACATTCCATTGTCTTGTTTCTTTCATCTCTTTTAATCTAGAATAGTCATTTTATTTTTCCTTTTGTTTTTCATGACAGTGACATCTTTGGAGAAGAAGGGGTAGTTTTCTTGTGGAAGGTCCCACATCCTGGGGCTTTTTTTTTAGAAGATCTCTCTCTAACATTTTTAGCAAAAATGTTGTAGTGATGCTGATGTGACTTCCCATTGCATCACTGAGGAAACATAATGTCCAATTGTTGGTGACAGGTTAGATTAATCACGTTGTAAGTGTATCCTCCAGATCTTCCCATTGTCATTACCTTTTCCTCTTTGTAATTATTAGGTAATTCTGTGGGGCGATACTGTGAGCTCACAGGAATATGCCATTCCCCAAGAAACAATTACCCAGTGAGTTAGCATCTATTGATGATCCTTGCCTTAATAAATCCTTACAGTCCTGATTATCAAATGGTGATTTCCTAATTATGTCATTCCTTCTACATTTATTTGCTGGTGTTTTCTTATGAAGAATGATTTTCCTTTCTTTCTGTTTCTCTCTCTCTCTCTCTCTGTTTTAATCTTTTTAGTTGTAGATGGACACAATACCTACATTTTATTTATTTTCTTGTGGTACTGAGGATCAAACCCAGGGCTTCACATGTGCTCGGCAGGTGCTCTACACTGAGCTACAACCTCAGCCCTTCTTTCTGTCTCTTTAATGTCACTGTGAATTCTTTGATTTTTTTTTCATCCAGTGTGTTATGATTCATTGTTATCATTCATTTTAATGTCCAGATTATTCCATGTTTGGACTGTGGGTGCCCCTTCCACTGATTCTTACATCTTTTTGGCACGTCTCTTGTCATTCTTTGAGTGTTCCCTTGCTTTTTGGCATAGAATATTCCAGGAATACCTTGTGCTTTTCCTTACCCCAGACCTGGAATCAGCTGTTTTCCAGGGAGCCTGGTTTCTTCTAGAGGAAATTGGTATTTAGAAACCAAAGTCTGGATACCAGGGTGTTCATTGTTGTTGAAGAATCATTACTTCTAGGCTCTTTTGATGGACAGACCTAGGAAATACATACTTTTAAAAAATTGGCAGTTTATACTGATATTTCCCAATCAAATCCAATGCCACTGGGTTTTTACTTTTTGCATGCCCATTTACATCTCCCATTTCTTGCAGTGAGAATCCTGGTTCCCAGTCAGGATACATACATACACAAATGTGTGTGTGTGTGTGTGTGTGTGTGTGTGTGTGTGTGTGTGCGCGCATGTGCACAATTATTTTTCGTGACCACATTCTGGATAGGTCAAACTATTATTCACTTATTCAAACACAAATGGACTAGAACTGAAGTTCTGGGTGCTGAGGATGTAATGCTGAGCACAACCAGACACAGCCCCTGCTTTCATACAATGTGTATTCCAGTGGGAGATAATCGGATGATCCCACTGAGTGAACGTATAATTCCAAGTTCAGATAGGTACCATGAAGAAAAACAAATGGTTCTAAGCATTTATAAACAAAGAAAGGTAATTGAGCCCAACAGAATCAAGCTGACTGAGTACTGAAGGAATGAACTGGATGAGGAGGGGTAGGGAAGCAGACGGTCCTTCTACACAGGGTGCTCAGCATGGGACCAGAAGTTCCCGTGAGGCTGGAAGCTGGGGGAAGAGTGAAGGAGGAGGTGGCTATAGAAGTAATATTAAAAATCGCTAGTGTTTATTGAGTACTTACTACATGCCACACACACTTTATCGACTCCACAAAAGCCTTTTAAAATTGTTTGCGGGCTGGGGATATGGCTCAGTTGGTAGAGTGCCTGCCTCAAAAGCACAAGGCCCTGGGTTCAATCCCCAGCACTGCAAAAAAAAAAAAAAAAAAAAAAAAAAAAAAAAAAATATTTCCCCCATTTTATCATTGAGAGAACAGGCATCTGTGTGCATAACCAGGGGCCTTCACACCATCTTCCACTTCCCAAAGTCAGGCTTTGTAGGCTCTAGGAAAGATTTTTGACTTCCAACTGAAGAGCAGTAGAGATCTTGGGGAAGTAGCCAGTAGGGTGGTGATGTGACCAGGCAGGCTTCTGTTGGGGAATATTTTTCTGGGTTCAGTGTGGAGGGCAGATTGGAGGGAAGCAGAGGGTGTGAGGAAATCAGTTAGCAGGCTGCTACACTTACTCAACCCGTTTAGATTGTTTCCACAACTCCTCCTGGCAGTGTTTTCCTGAACATTCTTGTATGTACACTGTGTTCCTGCACATTTGTTTGCTTCTTGGGTGTAATCCTTAGACGTTGAATTGCTGCACTGTAGAATAAGCACGTTTACATTTTGGATACAAATGTTTTAAATTTATATATGATTCAATGTGGGCTCTCCTGCTCCTTTAAAGCCCTAGGAACACTTGGAATGGAAGGCTTCTTTCAGAGCCTCCTCTGTAGCAGAACCTAACCATGACCCGAGTTTTCATTGAATTGATGAGATCTCAACTACCAAGGATTAAGGGAGTCAGCGTCTTTAATTGTACTTCCAGCACACAATGCACGAAGCCCAAATATAACCACATATTTATTCAAATGATGGTTGAAGAAGCTACCTTGAATATAGAAGCAGATTAACAAAATGTACTCACCTCTGAAGATAAAACAGGAAGAGTTCCAGTCGTGTATCTCTCTTCTGTTGCTTTCTAGCAATTAATTTCAGATTCTTTGCTCATTATTCTTTTTCATTTCCGATTCCCTAAAATTAGAGGAGCACAACCTGGTGAAAGTCGTGGAGCTGGTGGATGCCGTGTACGGTCCCTATAGACCCTACCAGCTGAAGTACGGGGAGATGGAGGAGAGCAACCTCCTCATCCAGATCAGCGCCGTGCCCTTGGTAATGTCACAGGGCCACCACTGGCCATTTGGGAAGCATTCTGTGTGCCAAGCTTTCAGCCAAGTGTGTCAGAGGGTTGGGGGTGAGATCCAGCATACAAAAAGGGAGCTGAGCGGTGGGGTGGCTTTAAATCCTCATGGGTTCTCACAATAGAGATGTAAAATGAGGCCACGAATACGCTACCAATGTTCGGTCTCAAATCCCCAGGAAAGATCTAGCAAAATGAGAGGCCTAAATCCTTTGGGGAATCATGCTCTGATTCAGTAACTTTTTTTTCTTTTTAATTTTTTAATTGTAGATGGACTCAATCCTTTATTTTATTTATTTTTATATTATGCTGAGGATCAAACCCAGTGCCTCACACATGCTAGGCAAGTGCTCTACCACTGACCTATGATCCCAGGTCCCTAGTAACTTATTTTTAAGAGGGACTTTTGTTTACAGAAGATGACGTGAATGGCCACAGGAGCTTAGCATCCATGGACAATGCTGTTGGGGGCAGAGTCACTGTGGGCAGGAGGCAGGGGATTGAGGACATGACCTTTCCAAAGGTGATTTTGTTTTCACATCACTTAAGGTTGTCTAGCATGAGATGAGTCCACAGTTAAGAGTTGATCTTGGGCTGGGACTGTGGCTCAGTGGTAGAGCGCTTACCTGTGAGGCACTGGGTTCTATCTTCAGCACCACTTAAAAATAAAATAAAGGTATTGAGTCCACCTACAACTAAAAATAATAATAATAAAAAAGAATTGATCTTACAGAAGTAAAAATTCGCTGCCTCTTGCCCTTTTCCTCTTTTCTCAGGGTATACCTAGAAAGTCTGTTCTGCTTCAGTTACTTTCCTGCCCCTGAGGGAAACATTTTCCTTCTGCTACATTTTTTTAGAGTGACTGATATGGAGAATTAGAATCCTAGCTCGAGACCCAGAGGGAGAAGTACCACCTTAATAATCACAGGAAAAGGGGAAAGAGATGAAAAATGTAAGGATAGCCTAGACACTTAGTCATACTTTTCAGCCATGTGTTAATTTCCGTGGTGTCACTGATCACATTGGCTGTCCTTTCCCGTGGGGCTTAGGCTCTAGAAGAGCTGGTTGGGGGACAGTATTTCCAATATCCCAAGTGATTTTTCCAGAGAGGAGTGGGCTGGGTGGCTGCCTGTGTTAATGTTGTGTACCCAGGTGTTGTCCAGTCTGATGTGACTTCCGCTTGTCTGTCTCTGACCAGGAGCATGGGGAAGTGATTGACTGTGTGCAGGAGCTGAGCCACTCTGTGAACAAGCTCTTTGGTCTGGCATCTGCCGCTGTTGACAGATGTGCCAGATTCACTAACGGCTTGGGGACCTGCGGCCTGCTGTCAGCCCTGAAATCCCTCTTTGCCAAGTAAGGTTTGGGAAACTAGAACAGGGTGGGCCTTGTTGGAAGGCGCTGTCTGTCCCAATTGAAAATATGTGTATTGTGAACCTGTTGTGAACCCTGGAGAAACACTGTCCCAGAGCCTGGGGGGATGTTCTTAAGGATGTTCATTGCAGCCTCATGTCTAAAGGTGGGACATTCAAAGCAGCCTAAATGACCATCCATTAGGCAGTGGCTAGATAAGATGTGGTATATTCACGAGGTAGCCCTGTGTGGCAAAGTGTGAATTAGATCTGCACATGTCAACATGGATGGATCTCAAAAACATTATTGAGTGAAAAAAAGCAAGTTGCAGAATCATGTAGAAAGTTAATATATTATGCAAAAAGAACATGTAAAATACTGGGTATGTGTTCTATATCAAGACTGCTGTTTTTCTGAAAAGAGGCAGATAGTACATCTTTTAGTCTTTTGGGGTCTTATAATCTGTGCTATAATAGAGACCTTTGTAGTATAGTCTTAAACAATGCAGAAATGAATAGATGTGATTTTGTTCCAATAAAACTTTACTTAAAAAAAAAAAAAAAAAAACCAGGAGTGCTGTCCCTGTCATAGGTCTTCTTTTTTTATACTTTAAAATGTATTTTATATTCCTATAGAATAGTAGTGGGCAAACTACAACTCGTGAATCAAATCTGGCCTGCCATCTGTTTTTTTTAAATAAAGTTTTATTGGAACACAGCCATTCCCATTCACCTGCCTGGAGCATATGACTCCTTCCCACCATGAAGGCAGAGCTGAGTAGCTGGGACAGAGACTTTGTGACTCAAAAATCTAAAAGTATTTGCTGTCAGGGGGCTGGGGTGTAGCCCAGTGGTAGAGGCGTGCCTAGCATGTGCAAGGCCGAGTGTTCAATCCCCAGCACAGAGAAAACAACAAATTTACCATCTGGATCTTAACAGAAAAAGTCTGCTGAACTTCTATCCCATGTTTTACCCCAAGACACTCCAAACAGTGATTATCTTTGGAGAAATGGAGGACTGGGATGGTAGTCATAGGGGATTTAGCTTTACTGGTTATTTTTTTTTTTAAATCAATGAGCATAAATTCATATATTCTGCTATAATTAAAAATATAAAATAAGCAATATAAACATCATGCTAAGTAAAAGAAGCCAATCACATCAGTTCGCATTATAGCATTCCATCTATATGAATTACCCAGAGTAGGCTAGTCTGTAACGGGCCTGGGGCCAGGGGAACTGAGAGAAGGTGGCAGGCGGTTCCTGAAGGGTTGGGTTTCTTCTGGGATGAGGAAAACAGCTTAAAGTTGTGGCAGTGGTTTTACACCCCTGGGAATACACTAAAAACTGTTGGATTGTGTGTGAATTACATCACAGTAAAGCTGTTACTGAGGGGTCTGTGGGTGTGGCCCAGGGGTAGAACGTCTGCTTAGCATGTGCAGAGCCCTGGGTCGCAGTTCCCAGTGTGCACGCCTGCGTGCATGCGCACGCACACACGAACTGTTTCCCAAAGGGAAGTTAAATGACCTTTTGTCAGAAAGAAGAAGAAGAAGAAAGCTGTGTGAGCTGGTCCCTGACCTGTGTGATTGAGGTGCAGGGGTCCTCAGGAGGTTCCGTGCTCCAGTCTTAGTTTATGGACAGGACGTTCTCAGGCGACCCCCCTTGGTAGTTTGTTCCAGAATGAAGTTGCCCTGAGTCTCAGAACTCCCTGTATGGCACCGAAGCAGTTTTGCTGTGGGAAGTTTAGAAAGCTCTTGTCATTCCAGAAATGCCGAGCTTGCCCCTGTGAGCTCTAAGGGCTCTTGAGCCAGAGCGCTCGGTCACCGCCAGGGCTGTCAGCACCTCTGCCAGGCAGCGCAGTGTCGGCATCGAGGACTGGAGCTGTGCCCGGATGGACCAGATGTGTTCCAGAAAGAGAAGCAGCAGCAGCAGCAGCAGCAAATTTAATCAAGTTTTAGCTTTCTCTGCCACCATCAGGGTTTTGTGAAAGTTTTTTTTTTTTTTTTGTGGTGCTGGGGATTGAACCCAAGGCCTTGTGCATGCGAGGCAAACACTCTACCAACTGAGCTATATCCCCAGCCCAGATTTTCTTGATCTAAGAATTTTATTATGAAATAGTAAAAAAAAAAAAATTAGAAATAATTCCCCCTGCAATGTAAAAAGACATAAAAATGTGAAAGTCTTCTTGTCTTCCTACCCACTTTTTAGTCTTTTTCATTAGTAACCAGTTTTGACATTTTGCTTTTAGTTTTCTGATTCTTCCCTGCAAACTTTAAGGAAAAAAAGTTTTTTAATAAACTTTAACTGTTAATCTCCACAAGAAAGGTGAGTCTTGAGATTTTTCAAGGCTGTTTTTCTAATTCCTGTTCCTCTGAGCTTTTGCTAGTAGAATTTTACTTTTAGTTCTTCTGTTCATTATTTTGTTTACTTTGTTTTTAAAAATAGTACTTGTCCATATTAAAAATTCAAACTGTATACAAGGATGTATGGTGAAATCAGGTCACCTCCTCTAGGAAGGAAGATCTGGGCGTTACTAAAATAGCCGATGTTTATACCATTAGGAAAATCAGGTTGAAGCTGACTTGAGCAGGGTTCGGATGGGACGTTGCTCAGTGGTGAGGAGGGCTTGGGTAGGGCGTTTGGAAGGCAGGCGAAGGAGGGTGGAGCGTATTGGTCTGGCTTGCACCAGGGGAACTGCAGAATACAGCAGACCCTGTGGCTGCTGGACGGGGGGCTCCGCAGCTGTGCTGGGTGGGAGGCCCTGGAGTTGGACCACCTTCAGGTCCTGGCACTTACAGGTTGGGCTCCTGGGCATGTCATCGCTCTTGTCTGAGTCTTAATGTCTTCCTTCTGAGTAAATTGATGGTAATAATATCTTCTTTTCATCGTGGTTTTGAATATTAAGCAAAGCATGTGATTAAAATCCCTAACACAGCGACACTCACGTGTAGACACTTGGAAATGTGTACAGTGAGAGAGAATTGGAGAATTTGAAGACAAAAAAATGTGACAGAGGCTACCCTCTCCTCAGAGACTTCATGATCGACCCATTCGAGTTCTGGGCGGAAGGATAATGAGATGTCCTGCTTGCTCCCCATCCCAGGGGACGCTGTCATGGGAGCTTCTGCCGAGCATGGGGCCTGTGGATGGCGTTTTCTTCTTATGCCTGCTTGTCATGGTGCAGGGTGGTGGCACAGTTGTCTTACCTCCCACAGCTGAAGTTGGATGTTTTGGACCTTGCCCTGCCGATTTGCCCTTGAGGCCTCTGCCCTGCTAATTCCCCCAGGAGGAAGGTGCCATCCCTGGAATGAGGGCGTGTGGCTTTCTGCTTTGAAGCCTGAAGGCCCCTGTGGAGGGAGCAGCGTGTCATTTGCAGCAGGGGGCGTGGTCTGAGGCAGTTTCTTCCACGTAGTTCTTTTTTTTTTTTTTTTTTTTTTTTGCGGTGCTGGGGATCGAACCCAGGGCCTTGTGCTTACAAGGCAGGCACTCTACCGACTGAGCATATCCCCAGCCCCTTCCACATAGTTCTTTTTAATTTATTTTTAAAAATTTTTTAGTTGTAGATGGACACATGCCTTTATTTATTTATTTTTATGCGGTGCTGAGGATGGAACCCAGTGCCTCCCCCATGCTAGGTACGCGTTCTACACTGAGCCCCAGCCCCAGCCCTGACTTGCAGCCCTTCTCTGAAGGGTTTTCTCTGTACTGCACAAACTTATTTTTCAGGCCCTGGGTCATCATGTTCTACTCTCCTCACTTGGAGCTTTTGCTTTAGAGGGGAGAGAGGTAAGGCTTCTTGAGATGCATCCAAAGTGACAAGTTTTGGTTTCCAGAGGACACGACCCCCACTTCATCCTTGTCCCACACCCTCCCAAGGACATGCGCTGATTCGCTCATGTTCCAAGAAGTTCACGTCCTTAGAAACACCACCATCCCACAACAGTCATTTTACGCTCTCCAGAGGAGGTGTATCACCTCACACTTCACCTTATCAGCACAGCTCTGTGAGGTGATACAGAAGACAACATTAAATCCACTTTAAGGATGAGGAAACGGAGGCCCGAAGACACTGAGGCACTTTCCAGCACTGCAGGGAAAGTCTGTCCTTCCTTCAGGAACCATTTTCGGTGTTTCCTTGATGCCCAGCCCAGGGCTGGTTCCTCCGGATCCAGCGGCACAGTCCCTGTCTCACAGACCGTATAGCCCACCACAGCAGCACACGTTAAGCAAACATACAGGAAGTAAGTTGTTTCATTGTAGCGTGGAAGGTCCCATGAAAGAAAGATGTATGTGCAGCGAGAGCCGACTGCGGCCTGTGAGGGAGGGTCTTCTGCCTTTGAACCCACCTTTACCATCTGTGCTGATGAAGTGGGGCCCTTGCCTGCTGTGGAGTTTAGTCTCCACAGCCACGGCCGCTGGATCTAAATTCAGGGGATACCCGGACGTCAGCAGCTGCCTTGCAGTGTCCTAGGTCACATTCGGTTATTACAGGAGACCCGTGTGTTTCAGAGTAGTTCTTCAAATTTGCTTCCCAAGAAATGCATCTGTTAGGACGAAGGGTAATTCACCAGCATGGTCTCCTACCTGGTTGGTCGTTGGAGTCAACTTAGTGACCGTCACCTTCCTTTTCATCCTGAGCATCTCTTAAAGCTGCTCTGCCGGGTGGTTAGGACTTTTTGTGGTCAGAGGCTGATGAGTGATCCCCTCCCATGGCCGGAGCCTCTACAGACGTCCTCCAGGTAGTCAGCAATTTGTCCAAAGCTGTAGCGTTGCAGGCGTGCTTGGAGTTGGAACTTACTCACCCCTGTCGTTTGCCCCTGCCCTCTAGGTACGTGTCTGATTTCACCAATGCCCTCCAGTCCATACGAAAGAAATGCAGACTGGACGATATTCCTCCCAACTCCCTTTTTCAAGAAGATTGGACAGCTTTTCAGAACTCCATTAGGTAACGCGGGGATCGCCGTCTAAGCCTGGGTCTGACGTAGTAAGCATGATTGTCCATGAAGTGGTGTATGAAGACAATGAATGTGTTATAAGGGCTCATTTTTCTCTTTCACTGCCTTTTTTTTTTTTTTTTTTTTTTTTTTTTTTTTTCAAGCTACTGGAATTGAACTCAGGAGTGTTCTACATCCCAACCCTTTTATTTTGAGATGGAGTCTTGCTAAGTCACCCAGGTGACCTCCTGCTTTGGCCTCCTGAGTAGTTGGGATCACAGACAGGGCCACCACACCCAGCTTTTCAACTGCCTTTTTAAAAAAGCTAGTACTCTAGGTTCTGCAAACAAATCAAGAAATAAAAACCAAACCAACCCAACCAAAAACAGTAACAAAACACCAGAAAGACTCCGCTGCTCATAAGATAAAGTTCCTTAGGAAAGCTTCATCTTCTCTTTTTCTGAGGGGGTATTGGCGGTTGAACCCAGGGACCCTCTACCACTGAGCCATCTCCCCAGCTGTTTTTATTTTTTATTTTGAGAAGGGTCTCACTAAGTTGTCCAGGCTGGCCTGGAACTTAAATCCTCCTGCCTCAGCCTCCTGAGTCACTGGAATTACAGGTGTTTGCTACTGTGCCCAGCTCTGTCTTGTTTAATGACTTAAATTTTTTATGTTTGGTGTGAGTTTTTTTCCTGTAGCCAATAGCTTTTTGAGACCCGAAATGATTTGTTGCTTCTATTTTAGAGGATAAACAGTGATCCTGCCCCTGGATCTAAGAACCATAGCTTTCACTGGTACAACAACACTATCTGTCCTGGAAAGGGTCACACAAAAGTTCTGTGAAAGGCATCAAGGTGACCTTCTCAAACCATTGTCAGTGGCCAGATCCTGGGTAGCCCGTGTGACCTGTGGGCCACTGAGTAGGTGCCCTGTTGCTCCAAGCCCTTAGGACTGGTGGGCGTACAGTCAGCTGTGACCTGTGAAGGTTTGGCCCTGGACACGTCTAGCCGGATAGTACAGACTGCTGGTCCACGGCTCATTCACCCTGCAGACATGTTTTTTTGATCATACCATTTAAATTGGATTAGTCGCCAACATTTGCAAACCAGATTTGACATCACCCAGATTTCTAATGTTGTCTTCAAAATTGGAAGGAAGCTTTGGTGTTACCATGCCTGCATTGTCTCAGTGTGCACTGGAGGCAGAAGCCGAGGTCACTGTTAGACTGGCGTGTGTTCTCCCTAGTGCTAAGCTTCTCTGCTCCCAAGTGGCCCAACAACTTACTGTTAGGCTCAGATAAAAAGACATCTAGAAGTTCTTTAAAGCCGTTCCTCATGGCTGTATGTTCTAAAGGGACAAGCTACTCTTCACTTGGCCCGGTTCACCCCCTTACATTTCTTGCCTGATCCCCAGCCCAAGTACTGGTGACACATGTAGTTTGCAATGCAGTGACCCCTGCCAGAGCACAGCCAGACCCACTGAAGGCTGTCAGGAGAGATCCAGGACCACCCAGGACCATTTTGGATCATCACCTCATGGACTCTGTTTTGGACTTTTATTTTATATTTTTAAATATTTCTTATTTGTCAGTGGACCTTTATTTTACTTATACGTGGTGCCGAGAATCAAACCCAGTGTTGCACATGCCAGGCAAGCGCTCTCCCACTGAGCTACAACCCCAGCCGACTTTTAATTTTTAATGAAATGTAATGTTCTAGATGCTAACTGTGTCCCCTATCATCTGTGGTGGCTTGGCCTACTGGGAAATATTCTGCTCAAGTTTGTTCTGTTGCACCTGAGGCGAGTGGAATATTTTACTTTCTCATAAATCTTTCTTATGATGGAATGCCTTGATACCCTGGTGATGATAGGTGCTTTTAGAGAAAGTTAAAAGTTAACTAGACTCAAGATATTTTTAATCCTTGGATTTGTCCTGACATTATGAGTTTGCTGTTGAAGGACTTTAGCTGAAGTTTGAGGCCTGGCATAAAATTACTTAAAAATTAAAGGATTATGAAATACAGACAGGATGGTCACTCAGGTCACTTATCTCTGAGAAACAAATGGATTAATCTTCATCTGCTTTTCATGTGATCAGAGGGAGAGAGAGACTTCTAATATCAAAACAGTTTTCTATGTCTTATAAATAGGCATCTAACAAATTTTAAATAATACATTTGGATTTTTAAATCATACGGAATATTCCCAACCCTTTTTCTCAAAGACAAAACCCAATATTTTTGGAATGTAAAAGCACTTGGATAGAATTGTGATTCATAACTGAGATGCTAGTGAGATGGAAGGTATTGGAAGGGACCAGCCTGTACCCTTTACATTAATTACTAATTAACGAAATGGCTCAGGTCGGCCAGCGAATGCCTAGCAACTTCACCTGAGCACAGCTCCACCAAAAGGAGTGAATAGTTAGGATCTTTAGGAATGCTGTCTGGTAAATGGTGGCATTCTAGGTGCTTGAACTTGAAGTGCTTTTTGTCCTTAGGATCATAGCCACCTGTGGAGAGCTCCTGCGGCAGTGTGGGGACTTTGAGCAGCAGCTCGCCAACAGGTAGGAGTGGGTGTCACTGTCGGGCAGGCCCTGGGGATCTTGGTGGGGAGGAGCTCGATCTAGTAGACACTGCAGCAAGGCAGCCTATGGTCAAATCTGAAAGCTCGTGAACTGCCTGTCCCTAGACATGAGGTGTCATTATTGTCATCATTAAACATTTATTGAGCACCTATAAAGGGCAAGGCTGTTCTACTGGCAAAAGTCACGTGAATTTGGTCAGCTGTGGAGGTCTCAGCCTAAAGGAGGAAACAGTACATGTTGTTTCCAAATTATGTCTGGGCTGGGCGCTCACTGATTGTTTGTCAAGTCAGTTATTGGGCTCAGAATAAATTTCCCCATAGCCAGTGTTACAGCAGTGAGTAAGGACCCTGGACCATCCCATAAAGCAGGGCACCCAGACAGCCTTCCAGGGCCTGCAGTAAAGTCTGGTGCTGCCCATGTGTTTAAGGAGAATTGTGGGGCCTCCTCTAGGAAGAGCCCCGTCTGTCCACACTCCTCGGTGCCGCTAGGGCTTTCACATAACCCAGGATGGCCCCACTGGGCCGTTCTTCCCTCCAAAGGGCACCAACTTCCCACATTTCCTTCTTTCTTTGGACTCAATCCCTCATTGCCTTGCACGGCTGTTTTCTCTCACCCCTTGGAGTGGAGGGGAGGATGGCTGTTTCCTACCTGAGGGACTACCAGCAGCCCTTGACCCTCCTCTTAGAGGATGCTTCACAGTCCCAAAGTCATCCCTGGGTGATGGGACGTTCTGGTGCCAAGTGAAATGTAAGCTGAGGCTCTGTGGGAGCCAGATGGGAGGTGGGCATGGCTGCTGCAAAAGGTCAGAGTGGCCTTGGGACTTCCACTGTGTTGGCCGTGTCTTGTCACAGTCCTTGGCCTTCCTTCATTTCTGAGCCCATGGACAGCCCGTGGTGGACAGCCTTGTGTTCCGCGCAGGAGAGGGGAGCAGCTATCACTGTTGATAAGCCCCAGCACAGAAATGAGGTGACTTCCTGAAGTGACTAAAACCAAAGCAGCACAGGCGTGTAATGGAATGTGTGTAAGTGACGTAAATGAAGTCACTGGCGCCCCCAGCGCACATGCGCACTCAGGGGAGCCTGTGATGGAAGGGCTGCGTAGGTCTGGGTTGATCAGCGGACTCTAGGAGGAGGTGAAAATTTACACTTCCATAGTTAAAATAAATGCATGTAGCACATTATTTTCTTAATTATAATTTGTCATTGCAAAACTCCAAATAGTACTCAAGTGCATGAAATAAAAACTGAAAATCTACTCACCTAAAAATCCTACTCTCCAGAAAACACTATTAATAATCCACCCACTTTTTTTTTTTTTTTTTGCTATTTGAACCCAGAGCCTTATGCATACTAGGCAAGCAGTCTAACCACTGAGCTATATCCCCAGCCCTCCTCTCCCCTCCCCCCCAAATTTTAAGACAGTGTCTTACTAAGTTGCCCAGGTTGGTCTTGAACTTGTGATCCTCCTGCCTTAGCCGAGGTTATGCCTGTCTCCCCTTCCCACTTTGTAACACTTACTGAGCTCTGTCACCCATTAAGAGCTTTACATGAATTAACCAATTAATCCTCCCAGAGGCTGCAGAGTGGGTACTACTCTTATCTTCATTTTTATAGCTAAAGGAACATTGAGGCATAGAATTTGGTATAGATAATAACCTTCTAGGTAAAAAAAAATTGTTTGCAGAAATAGCTGTGTCTGAGAGGCACTGATTTGAACCCTGATGTCACCTGAGTCATCAGAGCCTGCGAGTGTCCCAAGTGTCTGTCCTTACGCTGGCATTTCTTTGAGTGTGTTTATCAGCCATCTTTTTCTCATCAGGACATACAGATCTTTCTTAATCTTTTACTGTCTAAAGGGTAAGGAAGGCTCTGGTTAGGAGGCGAAGGGAAGGCGATGGGTGAGGGAGGAGCCTCTCTAACTGCGTTTTGCAGCCCAGAGAGAAGTGGGAGCCTGGGCTCCACTTTGGCTAAAGAGGAGAGCAGCCTGGGTGTATCCACGCAGCCTCTGAAGGGGGTGATGTCATCCTAGTAGCTCCGAGCCTGGAAAGGGACAGTCGCCAGCTGTGTCCCTGTCTGGGAGGCTGCACAGCATGTGTGGCATGTAAAGCTTATCTTATCTCCCCATCAATCTCCTCTTCAGCACCCACACTCCTACCAGGACCACTCCCCGGGGGCAGAGCAACTGCTCAGAACACTCCTCTCTGGCAGTGAGAGCTGACATTGCCACCAGGCTCTTAGGATCACCTCTTTGCAGAAGGAGTCATTTGTGATTTATGGCCTGAGTGAAGTGGGGCTGGGTTGGGTGTCCCTTGAGAGATTTCCCGAGTCCTGGGCAGCTTGGGTGAGACACAGGGAGAGTGCGGCAGTTTTTCTGTGGGTTCCTGGTGTCCGCCACCCACTTTGGAACACTGGTGCAGAGGGTCCCTGGCTTACGGCTTTGCTCATGGTTTTTGACTTTATGATGGTTTGAAAGGACTGGCCATCCAGTAAAAACCACACTGAGTCTTGAATTTTGATATTTTCTGGGCTGGTGATTTTCAGGCTACTATCTTCTCTTGCGATGCTGGTGGCAACAGTGAGGCTCAGCTCCCCTTCGCCACGCGATCACGAGGGAAGACAGCCGATACTCTCCAATGTGCTGTTGTGGGTGAAGGTGTCCAGTGGGTTGGGGGTCTCAGATGCACTTTGCACTTAGGATATTTTCAACTTATGAAGGGTCGTTGGGCATAACCCCATCATAAGACCAGGGGCATCTGTATTTTCACCAGGAAAATGTCATAATAGGACAGCTCAAATGAATAGTCAGGTTTTGGGAATCCAGTATAAATGTCCCAAGTTCCCAGGGCAGAAGAGTGAGTAACAACTTGTGAAAAGGACATGAATTGAGGAAATAGGTGGAATTGTAGCTTTCCTTCCTCCGTGCACACTTAACCGCATTTCCCCGGCAGGCAGTTAGCATGTGTGGGACAGGTGCATCTGTGGTAAGAAGCATGTGGCAAGTTGTCACTCTTCTCCGGGGACCAACTCACCTGCTGCCCTGCCCAGTGGTCTCTGTGACTGTAGTGCTGGTGGCTCATCCTGGCATCTGGTCGTTCCACACTGTGATGCTCCTATAGCAAGAGTGGTCCACATAGAATGTACACAGTGTCCCAGATGGCAGTACCTGAGAGCTGCCCTTGGGTAGGCTGTGTGTCACTTTAGGAAGGTGGCATGGGTGTTAAGTAGGAAACAGAAACGCCTTGTTTCCACTGTGCACCTGAGGTCCAGTTCACTCCTACATGATGAAGGATGTCTTTCTGCCCTATGAGCTGGACTTTAATTCTGCTGCCTCATTAGGTACCTTACAGTTTAGAAAGGAGCTGTCTGACTGCTCAGAGAAAACAAGCTCCGTGCAGATAGCCTGGGGCATAATGGTCGTCACTTTCATTACAGGATCTTGTCCACAGCGGGGAAGTATCTATCTGACTCCTACAGCCCGCGGAGCCTGGCTGGTTTTCAGGATAGCATCTTGACAGACAAGAAGAGCTCTGCCAAGAACCCGTGGCAGGAGTATAACTACCTGCAGAAAGAGAGCCCTGCCGAGTATACCAGCTTAATGGAAACGCTTTATACCCTCAAGGTACCAGGCCAGACCGGTGGCATTGTTGCAAACGAAAGCTCTTCCCTTGTCACTCTCCCTCTCTGGGTTCCAGGCTCTCTGTGTGTCCGGCCACCGCTTCTCTTTCTCATTCATGTTGGGCTTTTAAGGATCTAATAACCCAGATGAGATTGAAGCCATTGAGATGCTGCCGTGGGCGCTGGATGGCTCTGTATCACTGTGAAGGCCAGGTTGGAGAATGTGGCTCTGGACCGCAGCCAGAGGGGCTTGCTGTGTTTCATTCCAGAGCAGACGTGTCCGCGGGATGGGTGGAGCTGGGAGTCCCTGGCCCCCATACGGCACAGTCCCCTTTCACTGAATGGCAGATGGGACCGTATGTATAGGCAGGCTAAACCCGTAAAAGAGGACCCAAATCAGCAGTTGGAGAAGTCACTGCTTCCCCAGAGGAGGGCCAGAGAGAACCAGGAACCTGCTGTACTGTGAATTCTACCACAAGGAATCTGGAGGACTTGGGGGTAACCTCATGTTCCATACTCACTATTTCTGTGAAATCTTAGTTTACTGGCCATAAAGCTCTCTTTAACTTTGTGCTTTGCGCCTCTTGAGTTCAGAGACGGGAGAACTTCCCAGCAAATGAGATGAGTCACACAGTTTCCTGGAAGTGGCCCCCAGGGTTGTAAGAGGGCAGTGGTCATCAGTTCCAGAACCCTCCCCCACCTCCCTGGTCTGGTTTGACCCTCACTGTTGGCGGAGGGGTTGCTTTTCCCAAACCACCAGATGCAATCTCCAGTTCTCCTGAGTAACCTCGAGCTCCGGGGTGAACTGCACAGTTAGGCTGGGCACATCTGAGGCTCCAGTTCACGCTCCCAGGGTTTCTTTCTCTCTGCACCTTGGCCCACCAACTGGCTGCACTTGAGCTTGACAAACATGCTTCTTAAAGCAATTCTGTAAGCTCATTCATCCATGCTTCTGAGACTAGGTTAAAGCAGCTCTGTTTATCTTTATAGCTAATCTGATTCATGTCTGTTGTAATCAGTTCATTTATAATAGCAAAACTAAGGTTACATTTTCCATCTCTGTATTTTCTCAGGCTTTTGGAATTCCTTGGGACTCACAGGTTGTACGCAACCTGGCTTTCAGCCAAGTGTAATTGACCTGACCTCCCTGGGAATCAGGGCTCTGTCCATCACTCTCGTTTATGTGTGAAGCCTCCGATCATTTTTTTTCTCCTCCTCGATCCCTGAGGGATGGTCACAGGTTATATTTTCAAAACTGCCAATCCACAAGCTCATATTAGCCTAAATGCATCAGAATCACCTTGGGAAAGTGAATTAAGAGTTTAGGTCTTAGGGCTCTAACCCTGGAAGATTGATTCAGTGTTCTGGGTGCTTCTGGGATGTTCCCCAGGGGACCTGGGCACAGCCAAGCTCTGGTACTGGTTTTACATAGAACCCCTTTCACTGTCTTCCTCTCAGTGATTTTCAACATGAGTAGCTGATACCTTGGTTGGATTCGGGGCCTAACAAAGTGCCTTTGATTTTCTTGTCTAAGGAAAAAGGGTCCAGTAATCACAACCTGCTGGCTGCGTCTCGGGCAGCCCTGACTCGGCTCAACCAGCAGGCTCACCAGCTGGCCTTCGATTCCGTTTTCCTGCGCATCAAACAGCAGCTGCTGCTCGTTTCCAAGATGGACGTGAGTTTCCCTGTGACAGCAGTGATTTCCCCCCAGGTCCTGCCTCCTCCTCCAGCACATTTAAGTATAGCCTTACCCCTCCCCACCCACCAGCTTCAGGGGGTCCTACTTTGATTGTCCTAGGCTGCAAAGGGTCTTTTATTTATTTACTTTTTTTTTGGTGATACTGGGGATTGAACCCAGGGGTGCTCTATAACTGAACCATATCCCCCAGCCATTGTGGCATTACAGGAGGTCCCAGGCACCTCTGTGCCTGGCCTTAGCATGAATTTCTTATCTTCATTGTCGGTACTTGGATGCTTTATTTGCAGGATGTTTTCTAGGATTGCTAGCGTGGCTTGATTCATTTTCCCCACTCAGAAAGCACAGCCTCCTTTTTGCGGGGGAAGGGAAATGGTGTGCCACTGCACAGGTCAGGCCAGCTCAGAAGGGCCCGCTGTCTCTGGAGGTTGAATTGTTTTCATGCCACAGGAGTGTCTCTGGAGAATTGGTTCTGGAGCTTGGCCCAGGAGAGCGCCTTATCAGACCTGATCTTGTGCTTTTGAGGTGGCCTCGGAGCATTGTGCTGCATTCCTTCCTTGATCCTGTGCTGTTGGCTGTTTCTGGAGCTGTCTCGCCATGCTGGCCTTGCACCTCTGCTCTTCCCTGGTTGTCTTGACCCCTTTTGGAGTCATCTCCTAGCAGTCACATGCTCCCCTTGCTTGGTCTTCTCCCCCATTTGGCCCAAATCCTATGCTTTTCTTCTGCATTATGGGGTGGGCCAGCCCCTTGCTAAATCCATTTGGATTCCACTCTTTTGAAAGATGGAGTTATGGGCCTTTACTGCCTAGGAGGTCCTTTGAGGAGGCAGCGGGAACTTACATGGCATGATTATACCTTCTCTGCCTTCTGCCGCCTCGAGAAAGCACAGGAGCCAGGAGCCAGGGGGCCCCCTCAGGCCTTGGTCTTGTCTCAGCCCCTCTCTGGGGCTCAGTTTAACTGCATGTTCATAAGGTTCTTTCTGTGCCTGAGGTTCCGTGGTTTGCACTCTTTATAAGGTGCCAATCACGTTTTGTATTTCTAGCATTGAGGGGGAGGGTAAAACTAGAAGAGGGTAAAACTGTAGCAGAAATGGTGGCCGCTTTGCCGTGGCAAGTGTTCAGTGCCTAGGCACTGCCTGTGTGTGGCCTTGTTGCTTCAAAAGATCGAGTCTATCCATTCTTCCGCGGCCTCACCTCCTCATCCTTACTATGGGGTACAGTAGTTCTCACCATGCAGATTGGTGAGGACTAATATGATAGAACTCGGCACAGTCCCAGCCCCAGAGTAGATGCTTATTAATGAGTGGCAGTTTCTTCCTTGCTTTGATTCTTTTTAAAAAAAATGAACACAATATCTTTATTGATTTCTTTATGTGATGCCGAGGATCGAACCCAGTGCTTCACATGTGCTAGGCATGTGCTCTACCACTGAGCTATAACCCCAGCCCCTTGCTATGCTTTTTCTTCTTAACAAATGATTTAAGTCGCTTTTTTGAAAATAAAAATTATACATATATTCATTTTCAGAAACTCAAGGAATTTAAGAAAGTACAAAGAAATCCCTTCAAAACTGCACCGTCTAGAAATGATCTAGCTATCTGGACTTCACACATACTCATGCACATGTAAAATGCTGGCCAGATAGAGTCACAGATAGATCCTTAAGAAGAAATGGAGCTATGCTACGTGTGCTGATTTTTATAGAGCAAAACACATACAATATAAGTTTTATTTGAACTTAATAGGGAAAAAAAGGAAACAAATGAAATTATTCAACTTGGAGTCATTGTTTTTTTTATTACAAAAGATATTAGCTCCTGGATGATTTTCTTAATCTGCATGATTAAGAAAAAAAGATGATGAGAACTCTGAAGAGATCAGAGCCCTTACTTTTTGTTAATTGTGTTTCCATTTTAGACAGATGCCGATGCTGATTCACCTGCTCTGATTAGGGATTAGCTTTCCTTATATCACTCATCTCCCCTCCCCCGCCTCAAGATTTGGTTCCTATTATTATTTTTTATTTTCTCAAAGCTTAAGATAATGACCTTCTGCTCTGAAACTAATTCTCCCAGTTATTTGGTCCCAGTTCTACATTTCACCAGGTTTCTGCTTCCCACCTGTCCTCCCACCTCCACTTCTGCATTCCAGAGCCTTTATTATGATTCTCGCCTCTAGGCTTTACCAGGACACGACACCTCGGGCCACTGGGAAGGGACCCGGCAGCTCTGGAGGTCAGGAGTCCTCTACCAGCCAGCACACAGCACACAAAACAAAGGCAAACACTTGGGCCTGAAGGATTTGAAAATCTAACCCTGGTCCTTAGATGTTTGCTTTAACTTTTGCTGGTAAATTGTGTTGCCCTTTTATATTTTAAGACGATAAACCAACACCGTATCCAGTTTCAGAATAGATCATTGACATTTATCTGCATTACCTGGTGACAGATGGATAGAAAAGCCTGTTTGAAGGACATTTTAAATAAACTTGAACAATTAGAAAATAACCTACCTCATTTCCCTGTCGCTCTCCTCAAGTGCGCCTTTCCTGCCAGACTTCAGTCTCTCCCCGGCTCTTGCCACTGTCTTGCCCCTTTTGCAGACTTCTTTCCCCCTCTTTCCTTTTCTCCTGTGCAGATCCCATTCCACACTGCTCCTCCTGCCGCGATCCCTTGGCTGGCTGGCGGCCCCGCTGGTCTTTGCCCCCACAGTAGTCCTTGCTCCTGTCCTGTCCTGTGGCACCCCTGTTGGTTTAACAGGAGCCATGGTTCCTCCCCCACCCTGATGCCCGCCTGGCACCCTCTCACCCTCTCTGTGCCCCTCTTTGCCAGCGAACCACCAAGTGTCACTGGTCTCTGTCAGCTGTTTCCATGGCCCCGGCCTTAGTCCAGGCTCCCGCTGTACCTGAGCTGCTCTGGAGCCTTTCACCAGCTCTGCACCCCATCCTCTCTAGTCGCTGCCTCAGTCTTCACAGAGATGGCTGTGTGCTGTCTTCCCCATTCAAAGCATCCCCCTGCCTCCACTCCCCAGGGCCAGTCTGATAGTCTGTTTTTAGAGACTTTTTATGAAAAGTCTTTTTTTAAAAAAATCTGTCATCTAAAATACAAGGACTCCAAGAACAATCACAGCACCATAATCGCCCCTGAAAAAAAAGAAAGTAGGTCATTCATATTGTCCACCAGTGTTCATATTTCTGTCTTATAAATGTCACAGTTTAAGTGACCGAGGATCCAGGGTCCTGCACAGGGGGATCGACTGGCATATCTTCTGGGGTCTCTCTTCGACTATAGATCTCCCTCTGTCCCCGCTCTCCTCCCTCCTCCTGCTCTCTGTCAGTACTGAAGGTGGTACCTTTCCTAGCGGTGTTCTCCTTCCGCCTTAGTCTGCCTCAGTGTGCCACATGCGTCCTATGGCCAGCCCTTCTCTGATTGCCCTGAGCTCTTATGGTGTCAAATCTCACCTCTCACCCTGAGAGCGCTCGTGGACACCTGTGTGTGTGTGTGCCCAGGATTGGGGTGGGCGGCATGGGAGTGTCAGGGGGTCTTGCTTCTCCGAGGAGCTTCTGAGGACAAGGGCAAGTCAGGATTTCTTTGTATCAGCTCCATAGAGCTTAGTACGAGGCCCTGCACATCACAGGTGCTCGGTCAGTGTAGATGGCTAGCGTTGCCTCTCAGTGGATTGAGAGTTATCTGGGGAAAACGTAGTATCTTTTGAAATGAAAAGATTCTCAAACAAGAAGACAGTCCAGAAAACTGAAGAAGTGGAGAAGAAAGGAACTCACCAAATAGGAGGAAACCAAAAGGAGCAATGGAGTTGGCTCTAGAGAGCACGGGAGGCCTGTGAGGCTTGGCCCAGGCTGGGAGCCCAGTGGGGGTGGGTGGACGTGGTCATTCCATTCCCGGAATGCTACTTAAAGGATCAAGCAACCGGATCAGGCATCAGGTGGCTGCTGAGAGCAGCTACGTGGTGACCTCAGGAGTCACTCCCACAGGCCAGCCAGGAAAGGACCTGTTTTCCAGGCTGGCTCCAGTGCAGCTCAGGTGGGATCTGGGAGGCCAGAGTCGTGTGTGAAGGGTGCCCAGCCCCAGTCCGCAAGCGAGTTGTGCTGGTGGTTCACCACCGGCAGGGGTGGGGAGTTCACGCAGGGATGCACGTGTTTCTGCTGCAGATGGCCAGAGCGTGTGGTGGTGCTGAGGTCCTCCTCTGCCAGAGGGTCAGGGAGAGGACAGAGGGTAGCTGCGGGGGCTGGGAGGCCCCTCCGCTCCCTTTCCTCTGAGTCCGAGTCAGTGGAGAAACAGATCTAGAAGGTAGATGGAGACACCAACAGCAGCTTTAATTGAGGCAGAGTCGCTTTGGGGAGTGCTGTGGGCTTCTGAGCCTCCTTGCCAAGATGCAGGATGTTCCCATGGTCCCTGAGAAGGCCTGTGGGGGTCCCCTCAGAGTGCTAAGGCCCAAGGTTGGGCTGCCTGCATCCAGCGACTTATTGCCTGGTGACCTCGCCACATGGAGAAACTCAGATCAGAGGATATTTGACACTCATTTCACGTGCTCAGTGAGATAAAATGGAATCTGGGCCACCCAGTAGCTGGGCTGAGAGGTGGGTGGGTGTTCCTGCTTTAAGGGTCTGCAGGAATGCAGAGAGAGAGAAATGATTACTTTAAAGGAGATTTGAAGAAGAGAAATCCCTGGCCTGCTGTGCGGGTTCCAAGGTCAGTTCTGTTGACAGACGATGCCTTTGGAGCAGGCCACTTCTTTGGGTGCCGTCGTGTGGTGTTTCCAGGGCTGCCTGACGTGGTGTTAGCTACATCCTCTCCTTCCTTCCCTAGAGCTGGACCACAGCCGGCATTGGGGAGACCCTGACGGACGACTTGCCTGCCTTCAGTCTCACACCTCTAGAGTACATCAGCAACGTAAGAGCCTCTGGGTGCTTCTCCAGGGTGGCCCTCACCTCGTCTTTTGATTCTGGCCCTTCTCGGTAAGGTAGTCATTGCCCATGGGTGTTTCTGCACCTTTGTTTCTGGATCGCAGAGCCACACAACAGGGTCAGACCCTAAGACGCTCTTACCCTGTCCCCTCTCTCTCTCCCAATATGAGATTGGCCATTCCCTGAGGGCTTTAGATCCGAGAGTCCAGTAAGAACTTGGGGAGTCAGGGAGCTGGTGATCAAGTTCTTCCGTACTGTCTTAGAGCAGAGCAGTGTGTATTGCTCTGAATTCAAGTTCAGCAAACATTCAGTGAGCTGGACTCCTATTCTGTGCCAGGCTCAGTGCGGAGTGCCCTCATTCTTAACCTCAAGCACCAGACACATCCCTTAGGAAGAACGGTTGTTAACGAAGCTTGAAGTTAAAAGAGAACAGAACATCCCTTCACGGGGCAGGGCACTTAGAATCCTTTCCTCCTTCCTCACCCACCCATGGGGGTTGACAGCCCCCTGGTCATCTGCGCATGGCCTTTCCTTCCATTTCTTCCTGCAGTTCAGCTCAGTTGCAGGAAAATTCTGGAGTATTGCAAGTGACCTGCCTTATGCTCTTACCTTAGAACCCAACCCCTGTATAAGTTGTGACTTAATTGTGATAGATATAAAGGAATTGGAGAAGTCATTGTTGTACAGCCGGAAGATGTGAATGGCAGCTCCGCGGTGGGACGTTAGGGTGGCCCTCAGCTCCCTGCTGGCCTGGAGCAGCGCAGCTCTGCGATGGCAGCCGTTCTGTTTCCCAGGGCACTGCCCGCCATCCTGAACTGATAAAACTAGCTGTGGTTGGTCTTTACACCAATAGGAGTCGTCTTATTTTTAGGGTTAGGACAATATGCATTATGGCCCAAATTGATTCAGAAAGTGATGTTGCTGGAAATGTAACTGAATTGATTTTAAGGTTGAAGAGACTGAGGTCTAGGGAAGTAAGGAAGCGGGAGGCGTCTCCAGGTCAAGGCCCTTCCCACCTACTGAGTGGTAGAGATCATCATCCCTGGAAGCAGGAAAGGAGCCTTTATTAAGCAGGCACCGAATGCAGGGACAGTGCCGTGAGACAGCCCACGGTCTCAGTTTTGTCCAGTAGCCTCTTTCCTAGGCGTTGCCCAAGCTCTGGGGAATGAGAGGGCAGCCAGGAGGGAGCAGCCACTTACCAGGGGGTGCTGTCTGGGGAGCCAGGTGCTTTACGTGCATGTCCCACGGTATTCATTTCACCCTCTCAGCAGCCCTTTGAAGTAGGTCTCGATTGTTCCTCATGTCAGCGATAGTGAAACCAAGGTTCCAACAGAGTAAGTCCCCAGGGTTGCACAGTGGTAGAGCTGAGACTCAAAGCCATGCCTGTTTGATCACAGAGAGTTTCATTTTCCCTAAGTCATGGGGATTACCTAAATGGGATGTCAAGAGCAGTTTACTGAATATGTGAGCATAGGAGATAAATATCCACATGCGAAGATAAGCATCCATTTCCATGCTGATTTCCAAAGAATAAATAGAGGCAAGAGTGCCCAAGAGAAACCTGGAGCCGTGGGGGTCTGTCGAGGAACTGTGGCAGTTCCTACAATCTAAGGCCAGTTGATAGACGTTTAAGAGGTCAGATTATTGAAATTTTGAGCCTTGTTGAAATTTTTTTGCCTTTTTGGTGACCCCTACCCCCCAAAAAATAACCATGTGACCATTGTAAAGGGGTGAAATATGAGAAAAGAACTTGGAAATTTAAAGCCAGCCTATATAACAGGTATGATAATATGACACTCTATTTCAAGCAAAACTGGGCCCATGGATTTAACCAAAAGGTTAGGTAACTACGATGGAAGGTACCAAATACAGGAACAGGCCTGGGTCTTTGAACAAAGCAGGTGCTCAGGAAGTGCTTGTTGAATGGAATTAAGAGGAAAGTCCAACACCAGAAAGCAGCATCCTTACTTCCCTCCAGGCTTGTGGGAGGAAAAGATGATTTGTTGCCATTTTTAAGCCAAAATATACCAGTGGTGGTGGTTGTGAGGTAAGTGGCCACTTTCCTAGTTTAAGTGAGAAATGGTACTAAGTAAATGAATAAAAATGAAAGAAAAGAAATGCCATTTATTTTGCCATCTGTGTAACTCTTTAGAGGGAAATTAAGAACTTTCTGTCAGCATTATAGACCACTCAATGTTTAGACCGTGATAAATGGTGGGAAATGAGGGCGGGATCATCCCAGAGTCCTCTGGGTTGGGTACATTTTGGATTCTTCATTCACTTCTGGATTCCTCATTCTGAGAGGGACCTGCCACCATGTAGGTGTGTATGAAGCCAGTGGAGAAGATCTTACTTTAATAGTCCTCTGACTTTGTAGCTTGTAGAATTAAGTGTCCATAGGTGAATGTCATAGAATATGTCACCAAACAAGAAAAGCAACAACAGTCTCAAAGACCTTTCTTAAAAAAATACATTGTTGTAACTCCCAAATTAACCTTATTTTGAGATAAAATATGCACTTATCTTGAAACACAAAACAATTATGAGTTGAGATAGAAATAGGTGCCCCAGATATACCCATGGTAACTGTCACGTGTGTATCCGACAACACCTGACAGATACGGCAGTAATTGTGGGCTTGTCCCAAGTGACTTATTGCCTGACGTTCTGTGATTCCCCATCAGCCAGGAAGGTTTTGTCAATCTTTACTTTCTAGTTTGTGTTGTGAAAACTACATATTTCTCACCAAATGAATTTTTGATTATAAATGACTGTTTTCAAATAGAATCCCTTCCTTGCCCTGGTTAGATCATCTGGGAGGGAGAGAACCAGACGCAAGTGCAGAGGCAGGATCTGGATTCCTGTTCTGCCAGGCGCTTGTTGACATGAGCATCTTCCCGGTTTTGGTCCCACACAGGAATAGGAACTTGCGTCTACACAGTGCTTTCCATTTCACAGAGCACTTGGTACCCCTCACCTCCGTGGCGATGCATCGTGTCAAATGCATTCCAGAATATTGGAACCATTGCTGAGAGGGGTGAATCGACAGTCTCATACAAACTGCCATTGACTTTTTTTAAAAGTGTCACCATAACTAATATTACCACACTCTGGGACTCACCCAGGTCTGGCAACTTTGTCTTTCTGCTGTTGACTTTGCACAAATATCCCACGTAAGTAATTGCCCGTATGCGTCAGTGTCCGGCTGAAAGTGCATTCTTTTGTTTCAGATTGGGCAGTACATCATGTCCCTGCCCCTGAATCTTGAGCCATTTGTGACTCAGGAGGACTCAGCCTTAGAGCTGGCCTTGCACGCTGGAAAGCTACCATTTCCTCCTGAGCAAGGTAAGAGGACAAGGGAGCCGTGACACGTGTGGCCGAGGGAACAGTGTACCCTTGTTTTTAACATCTCCCTGCTCAACATTGCATCTCTCAACTCCACTGAAGTAGCTGTCAAAATATACGATGGAGACTGAAGATCAGGGCCACTGGTTTCTCCCTCCGAGGCACTTCAGCAGGGCAGGGCTGTGGCCAGGCTGGTTGGGGAAAGAACTGTAGTCAGCGTGTCCCTGCGAGGAGTGCAGAGACTACTGCAGTGAGCCCCCCAGTGCCCCTCAGCTGGGGAGGTGGTGGAAGCTGGCCCAGGGCCCTGGGTGATTGGTGGTGGTGGTAGTGACCTCACAGGATAGGGATCCTGATGAGCATCCTTTCTCTGCTCTCTGACATGTGGGCCTCGTGCCATGTCACCTGCCACCTCATGAGAACAGATTTGCTTGCTTGGTCAAAAAGTCAACTCTTCCAAATAGAGGCAACGTTTCCTGTTCTGATGTCTCCAGCTGTAGCTCGTTGCTGACTCCCAAGGCCCCGGAGTCTCTAAACTGACCAGACAAAAATATAATACATTTAAATCCTTCCTTTTTGTAATTTGGGCCTGACAGATTTGAACAGGGGTCATGTGCTTGTTGATCAAAAAATCATCCTGATTTCTAATAATGGGCATTCTAGGCCTCCCCTGTGAGGTGAAGTGAAGAAACATCACTGGTATATAGAAGGTCCAGCAGCTTGTGGGGAATCACCACACTGAAGATAAAATCACCCTAGAAGGTTAAAAATTGAGGACTGCCAAAAGATAGCCTACATAATGCAAATCAAAAGAAAGCAGGATGGGTGCATTGCTATAAATAGAGCTGGATTCAAATCAGAAGGTAGCAGATGGGACCTGGGCGATTCTTTTATGTTGATAAAAGTTGAACCCTTCAGGGAACCTGCAATAGTCACATACCCTTCAGTGTCAAATGACAAGGCACTGAAATACACAAAGGAGAAACCCTGTAATGAGAAGTACATATATTTCTATACCTATTCTTATATGTATCTGATCAGGCATATAATGGGAATTTGACAAAACCATATTACGGTGGAGAAAACCTCTCTTGTAGGCTTTGGGAGATCAAAAAGAAAATTTAATGAGGATGAAAAGAGGAATTGAGCAGGATAATTGGTGTGCTTGATAATCAGCACACCTAGCTTTGGATCCCACAGAGACTAGACATTGTTGTCTCTTGTCCCTAAATTGTTTACAAAAATGATACAAATGAAATTTCCATAGGTTTCATAGAGTCATAAACATAAAAGACACCCATTATTTTTAAAGACGACTAGTATTTGCAGTTCATATTTAAAATGTAAAACTTGTTAAGCTAAAATATAGGTAGATATTAATATAATCTTAGGGGGGAGAATGAAAGACCTTTTGAAAAGGAAGATAGAAATTTTAAAAAGGAAATTAAAAGATAAATGATCAGCTGGAAGAAATAGCAGCATATGTGACTAATGATGGTTAATATTTTTGTTTTATAAATGATCTTACAGATCAGTGAGACAAAGACGAATACCCCACAGAATATTTCACTGCATAGTTACCACTGTCACATTAACATATATTCATGAGTATTTTGTGCATCCTGATCTTGCAACAAAGATAGTTTAATAAGAAATGATTTTAAAGTAATACCAGCACAGTTTGAAAACAAAAAAAGCTTCACATAATGGTCTCATCCCACTTCCTTGCAAAAAAATCTGGCATAAAAATCTGTGACAATTATGCAGTGAAGTGCAGTCAATAATATGAAGGCATTCACATAGCCCCCAAAATTAAGTTATATTTAACTTTATTAATCTTCAAATGAAAATAAGATATACTGCTTTGTAACTGATCAGATTGTATGTGTGTGTATACAGTTGGTTCTCTGAATTGTGAATTCTGCATCTGTGGATTCAGCCAACCATGAATCCAAAATATTTGGGAAAGAACACTGCATCTGTACTAAGTATGTACATTTTTTTTCTTGTCATTATTCCCTAAACAATAGTATAGAAACTACGTATATAGTATTGGGTACTGTAAGTAATCTAGAGATAATTTAAAGTACACAGGAGGATGGTGGAAATTATATACAAATACTCCATGTCCTATAAGAGACTGGAATATCTGGATTTTGGTACCTCTGGGGTTCCTGAGATCTATTACCCACAGATGCCAAGGGATGTCATATACTACATTTAATATTTGCAATAATGAAGGATAACAGTTTAAATTGTGCATTTTGAATTTCTGGAGGGCTGTTTGACATAAGATCAAAATGCCTTTTAGATCCATTGCTAGGTAATTAAGTTCATAAAACAATCATGAGTGTAGGTACAAATATGTAATAACAAATCCCACCATTATGTATAATTATTATGCCCCAATAAAGAGTATGGAAAAATAAAGTAATCCTGAGGATAACTATGAATGTTCATCCCAGCACTGTTTATAAAAGCAGAACACTGAAACATTATGAGAAACTACAAATATAGTTAAAATTTTTTAGTATATCCCTATAATAAAATGGAATGCAGCCATTAAAATGTTATAAAAGAATAATGACTTGAAAAGGTGTACTCAGTGTATCAAGTATGAAGAACAAGCTTAAGATACTATATGCATTTTAAAAACTGCCGTGAATATAAATGTAAGAAGAGAAGAATAGAGAGCTTTGATCCACCTCAGGAAATTGGTTCATTTGCTTGGAAACAGCTTGACATTTCCAATAAAAGTGATGATGTGCTTACCCTTTGACCCTTTGGGTTTTTTTCCTATGTACAGATCCTAGAACCTCTTCCATGTGCACCCCAGGTACATCATAATAATACTTGATAATACTTTGGCAGTGGCCCAATCTGGCTAATCAGCGCTAATGTTCATCAGCATTAAAATGAATGCATGCATTGTGATATGATTGTTCAACAAAATAGAATGCAACATGAAAAATCTATGAACTACGGCTATGCGTAATGGAATGGGTCTCAAGAGAGAGACTTTTTTGCAACCCAAAGCAGGACAGCACCCTGGGGGTCATGTACTTGTTGATCAAAAAACTCATCCTGATTTCTAATAATGGGCCCTCTAGGATGGGGGGTGAGACCTGGCTCATGGCCGCCTGTGGCGTGTACTCGCGGGGCCACGTGGGAACCCTTGGGCACTGGCAGGGGCCTTTCTCTTGCGCAGGGCATGTTTCATGGCCATGGCTTTTTATTCTCTAAGACGTCTGTGACGTGCTTTATACCTTCTGGTATATGTATGATGTGTCTCATGGTTTAGACCAAGAAGAAAATCAAGGCTAAGGGCCAGTTGATGGAGAGTGAGTTGGTAAAGGCTTTCTGAGGCTGGTCTTTAGCAAGAGTCAGAACAAACCCACCCTCGGAGAAGGCACCGGGACAGGCCTGGAGGAACCCGTCCAGGGGGAGCAGGGGCCTGGCACAGGACGTGAGCTATTTTTACTCACTATGTTTCTGTGCCACCTGCATTATTTTACAAGAATGTATTTCTCTATTGTGTGTACCAAGTATTTGTACACTAGAATGTTAATTATTATCATTGAGAAACTGTGGTTATGGAAGTGATTTTTATTTTCAACTCTTTTCTAATGTACTTCTAAGTTTCACTTATTTATTTATTTTAATTTTTGGTGCTAGGGATCAAAATGGGGATCTGCTCACACTTCAGTGCATACTCTGCCACTGAGCTGTGTCCCTAGCCCTTAATATGCTTCTTAAACCAAAAAAAATGTGGACATGTTCTTCATAGGATTTCACAGGCACAAATGGTGTCATGAAGCCCCAGGTACTCAAAGCCCGGTTTCAGAAGCGGCCCTTGGTTTTTCTCTTCCTCTCACTTTTTTTCACTAGAATTTTTAAATCAAATCTCAGGTATCTTATTATTTAACTCATAAATAGTTCATTCTGTGTGTCTTGTTTAAGGATTAAATGCCGGTTCAGATTCCTTGACAAAAAACGTGTGATGCTCTGTATACTGTCGGTTTCCTCACAGGAAGAACATAGTTACCTCTTGTCCCACTAGAATCTGTATGTGAAGGGGCAGGGGTGCGAGGGCTGTGGCATGCACCAGGCCTGGGTTCCATCCAACACCGACGGAAAAAAAAAAGAGATACAGTGAACCTGTGATTGTTTTCATTCATCCGTTTACTCACTCACCGAACAGATGTTTTTGAAGTGTTTACTGTGTGCTGGGTGCTGGCTTGGGCCTCGCCCAGATGGCCCAACTGCCAAGTGGATTTCAACAGTGGCTGAAAACATAACAACACTAACAGGAGCCGGTCTGAGCATTTCAGTGTTTCTTTTTTCTTCCCCCCGCCACCCATTCTCAACATCTTATTATGGAAATTTTCTAACATACGGAAAGCTGGGAAGAATTACGCAGTGAACGTCCACCCACAATCTGATGATTTCTGGCCAGTTTTAAGAACTGGATGGTGAATAGCCAATAGGGACTTTGCGGCATAGGTAAATGGCTTTTCAGAGAGATGCAGTGAAGGCTTTAAGAGCCTTTACCGGGCCTTCCCCACAAGGACGCTGGACTCGGGGAAAGTGAAGCTATCCTAGGGTTGCCGGCCCCATGCCCACGTGCACACACACTGGGTTATAGCAGTCATTTCCAGGAAACCTCAGACCTGGGTCCTTGTCATGGTCCACGTGCTGGCTGGCAGGGGGAAGGAGGTCCCTTGGTGGCAGGAGTGGTGGCTTAGGCTGAGGACAGAAGTGCTGTTGCAGAGAGGTTCACCCACTCACTGTAGGCCTGCACTAGGGGCAGCGGGAGGGGCTCCTGTTCTGGGACTCAGGCTTTGGGGAGCCTCCTCTGTTCACCTGTGGACAGGTGCAGACGCTGCTGAGCTGCTGCTGCTGAGAGGTAGAGCCATAAAAGTGCCCCATACTCATTAGGTTCAGTAAATGGGGATTTGTGCACTTCTGTGCCCACCTATCCCCCTCCCTCTGGATTATCTACCAGGGCCCTAGCCTTGGTCTCTTGCTCATTTCCATTTCTCCTTTTCATTCATTTTTATGTGGTTGTGTTCGTTTTCCATTGGTATGACAAAATACCTGAGAAAATCAACTTAGAGGAGGAAAGGTTTATTTGGGCTCACAGTTTCAGAAGGTTCAGTTCATGGTTCATTATTGCACTCAACCTGTGGTGAGGCAGCGCAGCATGGCAGAAGCACATGGCAGAAGAAGGCTGCTTACCTCACGGCCGTCGGAAAGCAGAGAGAGGAAGAGGCCAGGAAAAAGACAGAGCCTTCAAGGTCAGGCCCCCAAGGACCTACTTCCTCCAGCGAGGCCCTGCCTAGCTTTCCACCTCCTCCAAAAGCCCATTCAATTACGAGTTCTTCAGTGCATTAGAGCCCTTATGATCCAGGCACCTTCCAGAGGCCCCATCTCTGGACATTGCTGAATTGGGGACCAAGCCCTCAACGCTTCTGGGGGACATTTGAGTTCCAAGCCAGAACAGCAGTCAACTTTCATCTCTAGCACCTCTCGAGCGCAGGCATCTGGCATCTGGCGCTCCCCGGCCTTCCCTTCAGGCCTGCCTGTCTTCAGCCATCGAGTTGGAGTCAGGAAGGGAAGTCATCTCCCAGACCAGCTCCCTGCCGAGCAGCAGTTTGGGCCGTTACACCAGCCCGAGGCCCGGTTTCTAGGGGGAACGTGTTGTCCTCATACTCATTGTCACCAAGCCCTGTTTGTCTCTTTAACCTTCTAATTTAGAGCTGTTGTGCAGCTGAATGCGTGTAGACAAGATCACACTCAGCAACAGCAGTGCACGGGGCTGGTCTCTCCATTTCCCACACGCCTGTGCTGTCTGCAGGTGTCTGCAGCCTTGTGCCCTGTCCCGAGATTCAGCGGTGGTGGCGCTCGTAGCAGGACTGGCTCTTCTCAGTGTGCTCTTTCCGCAGTTGGCTTCATACGTTTTCCTTTCTCTCTCTTTTCTCTAATGTGGCTCTCGCTTCTCCCCTTTGGTGACCAACCCTCCTCCCCACAGCTTATTCCTCCTCCTCTGACTCTTCTACAACTACGAGCTGCCATGCATCGAGGACTCAGTGTTAGGGGCCCTGCAGGGCCTGGCGTGTGGCCCGTAGTTCCCACAGCAGCCCTGGAGGTCAGAGCTCTCGCTCGCTCCTGTACAGGTGACGAGCAAACAGCCTCCAGAGTCTGGGTGACGCCTGTTCTTGAGAGGTGGGTTGGCCTCGAGCTGCCTCAGTTCCCACACCATGGCTGGTGGTTGGTGGGCCCCTCCCACGCCACCTCCGCCACCTCTGGTTCTCTCCTGTTGTCTGCCTCCCTCTCTGACTGGAAACGCGCCCTGGCCAGCACGGCTGGACCTGCTCTCCAGGCCTGCGAAGGCTCTCGAGTTTTGTCCTCACCTGGTGGTTTTCTTTTCTCAGTCCACATTGTACTTTCTCAATACCAGTTGACCTGAGGTTGCATTGTTCTCTGTTTCTGGCGTTTTCTTCCCACTGAGACCACAGGCTCCCTAGCGTGTCTGCACATACAGCACCTGTGGCAGGCCAGGCCACCCAGAGCGGGTTCTGCATTGCCTTGGTGACCTTCTTTCCTCTTACAGGGGATGAACTGCCGGAGCTGGACAACATGGCGGACAACTGGCTGGGCTCCATCGCCAGGGCCACGATGCAGACCTACTGTGACGTGATCCTCCAGATCCCAGAGCTGACCCCGCACTCAGCCAAGCAGCTGGCCACCGACATTGGTGGGTCTCCATGGGCACCCGCCCTCTTGCCCTCCAGGAATCTTAGCCCACGTCTCCTCTTAGCTTCATTCCTGGATTTGGCTTGAAGCTGGTTAAAAGCGCAGGTTAAAAGCCCTTCCCTGAGAGAGGCAGACCGCAGGAGCTCGAGGTGGAGATCCATGAGGGAAACTTCAGCAAGATGAGCCTGAGCGATTGACATGATAATTACTAACTAACGTTTATTGAGCCCTGGCTGCATACCAGGCATGCCGGGCACTGAACCTTAAGCAATCCTGTGAGGTAGGTGCTCTTGCATAACAAGGCCACATAGTTAGGGCCTCTGTGGGCTCCATCAGAATTGAGGGCTGTGCCCAGCTGCTCTCGTCGCTGCGAATCCTCCCTGCTCCGTGCTGCTGGCGGGTGGCAGAAGAGTCTTTCCAGTCTCCTGGAATCTTTCCATTCATGCTCCTGTGCTTGGGCCCAAGGCAGTCCTGGGTGGTCAGGAGGGCGGTGGAAGGAGCCTTAAAGATCAGCTCCCTGAGAACCTGACGAGAGTTTGGACTTGGGCAGCTGCAGAGCTGAGCCAGGCTCAAGTTCTGTCTCTCATTTTTCTGCAGAAGAAATAGGAGTGCGGTGCCATCTTTTGGGTCCCTGGGTGGTTAGTGATGCGCTGGGACCTGGACTCTCACCGCCCTGACTCCCTGGCCCTGCTTGTTTCTTATCAGTTCCCAGCAGTTACCACAGGAGCCCCAGGCTTCTTGGCCATTTGCCTGGGCAGAGCTTTCAGAGAAGGGATGAGGACATTCAGTCACTGTCCGCTGTTCCCTGTCAGCATAGGCTGGAGCACAGAGAGAACCAGCCAGACGCGTGTGCGGGGCGAGTCGGGGTTGCCCCTGGCTTTCATTGTCCATGCTATTTCTCCCTTCAGTTAAGCTCCAGATTCATGGGTTCACTGGCATTGATTGAGCGCCTACTGTGCGCCAGCCACAGTACTAGGAGATGAGATGCACCAGAGATTTAGATGGTTCCTTTGCTTATTGAGCTACACTCGAAGGGTTGGGCCGAGGGCTGGGAGGGGGACCCACGCGAGAGGCTGTCCGGAGCGGGAGGGTGGAGTGGTGAGTCTGGCCAAGTGGCCTGCCTGGTTGGCATTCAGGTTAGGCTTGAACTCAAGCAGCAGGGGATATCAATGGCCAAACAAGAAGATCTTACAGCTTCTGGCTTTTGGTGGAGTGGAGCGGGAGGAGGGTAGTCTGGTGAAGGATCAGGTGCCAGGCTCTGCTTCCTTCCTGGGAAGCAGCTCATCCTGAGTTGGACGTGAGTCAGCCATAGGACGGCTGCCACCTCCAGGGTCCCTCCCCTGAGCACGGCCTCAGGAGTCCTGGCCTGGAGCTCCTGACTAGCCAGGGAGAAGGGAGGGATCCAGGGAGGGACCCAGGCAGCGATCAGGGAGTGGCGAGGGACTCTGGACAGAGCTGCTTCCCATGCTTCACAGCAGGAAGAGGGCGGAGCTGCCCGGCAGCCCCCGGATCATCACCTTCGACACACTGGTGCTTCAGGTCCTCTGACCTGGGCCCCACACCTGTGCTGCCCGTGGGCCCGGCTGCGGTGGCGGGTGAGGGACTCCACGCCTGGCTGCGCACAGCTTTCTCCCAGTGCCGTCCAGTTGCTGGCGGTTGGCGCACGGGCTCCTTTCTAGAGTGACAGTCCTTAGTGCCCTCTCTCAGGCATTCTCATCCACCTGGCCCGGGGTTGGCTCAGAAGCCTGTGTATAGCTAGCGACCTGGGTCATCTGGGGAGAGGAACCCGCGCCACAGCAGCCCCTGCCCGGATGCTGCCCTTGTCTTCGCTGGTGGTAGCTGATGCGTTGGGCCGTGTGTCTCCTGCCCCTTGGGTTCTGCGCATGCTTAGTGGGATGCTCTGGGGCAGGAGGAACCAGGAGCATCCCGAGCTTTGGGTGAGGCCGTCGGTCCTTCCGACGGGTGCTGGAAGGGGTGGGGGGCATGTGCGGGCAGGTGGGAAGGCTCGGTTACTTTCACTAAATTTTTAAGTCTGACTCAGGCCAGCGTGAGCCCCTGGAGAGCCTTTGCGTAGAGGCGTGCCTCCTCCGGGTAGAGCAGGTGCCCAGCCCTGGGGACTCGTGGGGCTCCTCCCTTTATTGCTTGCAGGGGGTCCGGGGCTCTGTCCCACACACTGCTGACCCTGCCTCCTCCCACCCACAGACTATTTGATCAACGTGATGGACGCCCTGGGTCTGCAGCCATCCCGCACCCTCCAGAACATCGGGACGCTCTTGAAGGCCAAGCCTGAGGACTACAGACAGGTCGGCAAGGGCCTGCCGCGCCGCCTTGGCGCCACGGTGGCCGCCATGCGGGGTGTGGATTACTGAGTCCACAGGCCCATCCGGCTGGTGTTCTGGGGGCACCGCAGCCCTCCAGAGCGGCTCCCCCTCAAAATCTGCCAGCATTTGGGCCCAGTTCGCTTTAAAAAGACTTGGTTCTTTTGTATAATCAACAAAGTTATAAATGAGAGGTTTATTATTTATTAGAAAGGACCCTTCAGGTGATTTTTTAAATGATCTCATTTTACAAATGGACTTAATAAATGAAACGAAAGCAGGCTGTTTCTTCCCTCCAGTGAGTGTCTGAGTGCTTCCCCCAGGGGGTCCATGTTGAGCCTGCTGGGCAGGTGGTGCCAGGGGCTCAGGCTTCTCAGTGGGAGGGAGCGAGGCAGGGAGGGCAGTGACCCAGAGCAAGGCCAAGTGCTGGGGAGGGAGGGCAGCTGTGCAGGGAGAGCTTGACCAGGCCTCAGGTGTCTGGTCAGCCAGGGCAGTCGGGTCAGGGAGGAAGTGGTTTCGTAGGCCCGGTGGGCTTCTTCCCGTTCCCTTTTGCAGCCTGTGGGATGGGCTGGGTCGTTCAGCGCTTGCCTCCCCGTGTGAGGCACTGGTTCATCCTCAGCACCATGGAGAAAGAAATGAGATGAAGGTATTGTGTGCATCTGCAACTAAAGAAAAGTTTATAGGATAATGTGAACTGCGTTCATTTTTTTTTGTCAGCTGTTTTTGTACCTGTTAAGATTATATTTGGCTTATAAGTAATAGAAATATTTGAGTGATTCAAACAAGGAGGAATGGATTTTTCTCAACGATGACAGTTCAAAGGGTGGGGGCTTCCAGGGCTGACTTCGTGACTGAACTGTCTGGAGCAGGACCAGCCAGTGTGACCTTGACCTTTTCCTGGGCTGGACGCCTCTTCATCATAGAGGCCCTGCAACTGCAGCTGTCCCGTCTGCAGGGAGGGGATGTGGGAGCAGCGGCTCCCTTTATTCCATTAGGCAAGCAGTGGCTTTGCCAGCAGCCCTGCCCAGCCTTCTCCTGGGCCACATTGGCTGCTTCTTGGTCACAAGGTGTTACCCAGCTGCAAGGGATGCTGGGAACACAGGGAACAGAACCAGCTTCAACCGGCATTTCTCACCCTGGCTTTCTTGACACTTTGCTTGAAACAGCTCTTCACTGTGAAGCTGTCTGTGCCCTGCAGTGGGGAGCAGCATGCCTGGCCTCTACCCCTGGACTCCAGTAGTGTGGCCCGAGTGTGACTCTTGGGAGCGTCTGCAGAAGACCCTGAGGACAAGCTCACTGCAGTGTGGGGACGCCTGCTTAGGCCAGTCAGGATTGCTGCCCTCAACAGCGAGGCTTTCCTTAGCGAGGGAGAAGGGGACTGGCAGTTGTCTGTCACAGGGCCATTTATTGGAATGGAGCACGTCTAGGGGTCCCAGGGCCCAGCCAAGCTTTACTTCCTTCTGGATTCTATCGGCTAAGCCTCACTGCAGCCGTGGAAGGCAGAGGTGTTATCTCTGGTTTGGATAGGTTTGGGGACTTCCTGGGGCCACTCAGCCACCACGTGACAGAGCTGGCACTCAGACTGAGCCTGGTGACGATGGCATCTGCACTTCTGACATGCCAGGCAGTCTTCCTGGTGTGCAGTGAGGGAGACCCTCTGCGGACACCTCATCCTGGCAGGTCAGCATGCACGTGCTGACCCTGAAGAGTGGCACCCCTGTGTCTCACCAGGCTTCCAGGCCCAGCTGGGCCTGGGCTTGCATCCTTGGAACCAGTCTGACTGGCCCCAACACAGTGACAGCTGGGAACCCACACTAAGAACAATATTTGGGTTGCTCAGTGGCGCATCACAGACCCCCTGGCAGGAGGCAGGCCTGGCTCCTTTGAAAAAGCGAGAGCCAGAAACCTGGAATGTGACTTGTGCTGCTGGAAAATGGAAACTCACCATGGCGACCTTCGTGCCGCTCTGGGAGAACCACTAGAGAGACGTTTGGAGTGGTCAGGCTTGGGCCGGACATGCGGCTTGATCACCTCCCAACTGTGACCTCAAGAAAGGCATTCACCTCTCTGTGCCATTTTTCCTAATCTGAAAACCAAAGATCATAATGGCGCCCAACTCAGGATTCTTTGCAAAGCCATTGAGATACGATGGAGCCTAGAAAGTTTATGTTTGATGCTTATTTCATAGTCGTCCAGCATCTGCAACCTCGCTCCCCTTTTGGATTAGAAGGGAGAGTTACAGAATGCCATTTTCTGAGCGATTGGGCATTGTCAGCCTGAGTTTTCAGCCCTAAGAGGCTCTGGGATGGCCCCAGATCTAGGGGGGGAGGGATGCCAGGCTGCTTGACGGAGCCTGCCATTAGAGATGGGCCCTCCCATGGCCTGGCCCTCACTCTTCCCCCAAGAGCAAGATGGTGAGGTGATGCCCACCATCAGCCTGGTCTCCATCTCCCATGCCCACAGGCATCTCCAAAATGCCTGAACAGAACCTCCTAGGGTGTCTATCAAGACCGCCCTCCATAGATCCACCCAGGGCTGGCCCGTCGGCACCTCCCTTCCCATCACCTCCCATCCCAGGGTGAGTGTGTGGCCCAGGGAGATCCGAACGAGCTTCATCCTTTGAGCTTTCCCGGGGATGCTATGGAGAGCTCTCTCCCCACCGGTGCTGAGTTCATGGACACGGTGCTGGACCTAGGGATGTTCTGGAGGAGCTGAGCACCCAGAGAGCCTAGTTAAGAGGGACATCGCTGCAGAAGCACCAGCTCTAGGGGATCCCCTGCCTGCAGCCACACTGGCCATTCCTACGAGGGCTAACAAATTCCCTTCATAGCTTCAGCCAGTTCAAATGGACTTGTGACCAAAGAGCTGCAAAAGGAGTAGATAACGATCAGCACGCTGCCTGTACGCAGCATCAGACGCGATGCAATAAACGTGAGAACTCAGAGCTCCCATCAGGAAATGAAATCGCATGACCCCTGGCAGCAAGGCGGTCAGGCTGGGACCTCGGCTTAGCCACTGTCTCAGTCTGCTTTCTGTTGTTATAACTGAACACCACAGGCTGTATAATTTATAAAGAATGAAGGTTTATTGAGGTGAAGGTTCTGGAGGCCAGGAAGTTCAAGACTGGGGCTGCATCTGGTGAGGAGCTTCCTGCTGCACCATGACATGTCAGAGGCGTCCCTTGCTGAAACACAGCAGGCATGCTGACTCGGGTCTCTTCCTCTTCTTACAAAGACACTAATGCCATCATGGGGGCCTCTACCCTGATGACTTCAACCCCAATTAACTTCCATTGGTGCCACCTCCAAGAGCCACCGACATACGAGCCAGACTCTGAAGCCAGCCAGAGTGTCTTCACAACTTGAACCTGGTGGGTGGCAGTGGGGGTTGCAGCGTCCAGCTGTCTAGACCTGTCAGGCCCCCTTCTTTGGGAATTGCTCCCTGATCTCTTTCTGGGGAGCCATTAGGTTTGTCAGACTTAGCAATTAAAAAATCCAGGATGCTCTTTAAATTTAAGAAACACAACCAATGGTTTATTAGTATAATGGGTCCCCAATATTGCATGGATATACTTACACCTAGAATCATTTTTATATCTATCCAAAGTTCACATTTAACTGAGCAGCTTGAATTTTATCTGGCAACACTTGGAACCAGCACCCCAGCAACCCTTGGACCTTGGGATCCTGGGGGCCACAGGCTTCAGGTCTGGGCTAACGAATTCAGATCTGACCAATCAGAATGGCCTTACAGCTGGACCACTGATTGGTTCAGAAACAGGCATGTGACCCAGTCAGGGACCAATGAGTGTCAGCAGGGAGCAGAGGGAGACTGTCTTTCTTAACCCATTGTGTGCCATTGTCCTCGATGCCAGATGCTGTAGAAATGTAAGCATAATATGTAATGTATGATGCCAAGATTATCATGATATTTTAAGAGTAGACATGAGCTCACGATCATGATTTCTAACCCGCCCTTGTCCATTTCATTGAAACTTCCACGGAATTGAAAACTTGAGACTTGATGGGTCAAGTCAGCTTGAGTTGCTCTCTGTCCTTGCAACCCAAAGAGTCGGGTGGCACTGAAGAAGCCGTTCGGCCTCTGCCTCTGGAACCACTGGGAGGAACTAAGAATCACAAGAGAGACGCCCTTGCCTGCTCAGGAGACCTTGGCCCTCCAGCCAGCGCGATGCCCTTCCTGCCCCAGGCACGTGAGGCGCTCCGCCCGTCAGACGCAGAGAAAGCTGAATGCAGGGTTCTCTACTTTTATTTCCTAGAACGACTCGTGTGCCACCTGCAGGCCCCACTCCTGGGGCTCCCTGTTCCCACCCGCTGCCCTTGCTCAGCCTGTTCATGCGGGTCAGCCAGTGCTGTGGAGGGAAGGCCACCGTGCAGCACGGCCACCGTGCAGCATGCCACCCGCCTGTCCACCCCTGGGGCAGACAGTGACTGGAACTGGGGAGAAAGTGGCCTGACACGAGAGAGGGGTGTCTAGAGCCTCCTGGGCATGTCCCCGGCCCAGGGGCAGGTCAAGTGGGCACAGGGAAGGCAGGGACCAGGTGAGAACACCCTGACCCGCGAGCCTTCGGGCCGGGGCTGGCAGTGGCTGCTGGCCTCTCTACAGGGGGCCTGGGCCCTGGTTTGGACACCGTGGTCCCGACTCTCTGGAGAGGGCACCGTATAACAAGGCACTGAGCCATGGTGTCAGCCTCTCAGCTTCACGTTCACGAGCTGCCGGGGTCTAGATGGCATCCCCCTCGCTGTCAGACTCGACGGTGTCCAGCGGCTGCAGGCGCAGGGAGTCATAGTTGGGGGGCGGGGTGCCGGGGATGGGCGGAGTCTGCTCGCGGGGGTAGTCCTCAGTGCCCGCAGCCGCATCGGGTTGGAAGCCAAAGTTGGTGTGGGCCTCCACCAGCTCGGCCACCGTGGGCGGGGGGCTGTCGTAGGGAGCCTGGGCTCGCTTCTGCCGCAGGCCCCTGAAGAAGGCCACCAGCTTGATGATGGTGATCCACACGAAGTCGATGATGATCTCGCCAAACTCGATGAGGCACAACACCGAGCCGCCCATCCAGAAACCAAACTGGCCGCCCAGGTTGGAGAGCAGCCAGACGATCTGTGGGGAGTGGGGCTGAGTGCCTGGCCGGGAGGATGGGCACACTCTCCCCCAGGCCAGCTCAGGGTTCCTGTGGTGGGCGGGGGTGGGGACGCGGGTGACCATCTGAGCCCAGGGAAATAGTGCAGCTTGCTGAGGGACCTTCCTACTCTCCATCCTCCAGGTGCAGGGGTGAGAGGGACAGGGCCGGGCGTCAGCCTCCCCAACTCACGTTGTTGGCTGCTGATTCCTCAATGGTGCGGTAATTGAATTCTTGGAAGTAGATATTGAGCTTGACGATGCCATTCCTGTAGAGAGAGCAGGAAGGGCTGGGACGATGGTGCCCCCCCCCAACACACACACACAACACACACACATGCAAACACAACACACATGCACACACAACACACACACACACACACACACACTCGGGAAGGGAAGCCAAGGGGCCACCTGGCCCTCCTCTGGTCTGACTTGCTCACACTGCCAGGGCTGGTGAAGTCCAAACCAGAACCAAACGTGTTACCCTTGCCGGCCTTTCTGGGCCTCAGGGCCACAAAGGGTATCTCTGTCCAGCACCATCCTGTGGACCCCCTTCTCCAACCCCTTTTCGGCCATATTCCTAAGGACACTGGCCTGAGACAGCCCCAAATATCAGCTCTGAGCTCTCTTTTTCCCCAGCTCTAGGGTGGCCAGCCCACAGTCAGGGACTCTGCAGAGAGAGCTGAAGAGTTTTGCAGTGATCAGGGCACCTGGGGCAGAGAAGGGTGGCTGAGGGGGTCCCCTCGTACACAGGGGTCCTCGGAAGGGCTGTGCTGCCTCACACCTCAGGCTTTTGCTCCAAGTTTTGTCTTCTTTGCTTCTTATTTGAGCAGTCCCCACTTCTCATCCCGTTCTTGCACAGACCTCCCTTATCTCAGGCCCCAAGGCTCCCTCCCTCCTATTCCTGAAGGGGCGGGGGCTTGTGTAGACCCTCATTGCTGTAAGCTCTTTCTGCCTCTGTCTGTCTCTAGGCTGAGCATCCTGGGGGTATGGATCTTGAGTCTTCCTTGTGCTGAACATAACATATGTTTGTGTTGAGCAGGTGGAGAGAGAGAAGGGTGGAAGAATGGAAGGATGGGTGATGGAGGATGGGTGGATGAATGGGTGGAAGAATGGAAGGATGGGTGAGGGAGGATGGGTGGATGAATGGGTGGAAGAATGGAAGGACGGGTGATGGAGGATGGGTGGATGAATGGGTGGAAGAATGGAAGGATGGGTGAGGGAGGATGGGTGGATGAATGGGTGGAAGAATGGAAGGATGGGTGAGGGAGGATGGGTGGATGAATGGGTGGAAGAATGGAAGGATGGGTGAGGGAGGATGGGTGGATGAATGGGTGGAAGAATGGAAGGATGGGTGAGGGAGGATGGGTGGATGAATGGAAGAATGGAAGGATGGGTGGATGAATGGGTGGAAGAATGGAAGGATGGGTGAGGGAGGATGGGTGGATGAATGGGTGGAAGAATGGAAGGATGGGTGATGGAGGATGGGTGGATGAATGGGTGGAAGAATGGAAGGATGGGTGAGGGAGGATGGGTGGATGAATGGGTGGAAGAATGGAAGGATAGGTGATGGAGGATGGGTAGATGAATGGGTGGAAGAATGGAAGGATGGGTGATGGAGGATGGGTGGATGAATGGGTGGAAGAATGGAAGGATGGGTGAGGGAGGGATGGGCGGATGGGTGGTTGCGAGAGTGAGAGGATGGGTGGTGGAGGATGGGCAGATGGACGCGTGACAGATGGAAGAACGTGCTCCTCCTCTGGGGGTTGGTAGGCCCTGAGTCCTCCTGGCTGCCTTCCCCCCCTCAGGCTTTCAGGGCTCCCTTTGCCAGGCTTGCCCCTGCATCTGACCAGTAGGAGACGCCACCTGGGTCGTTGCCAGATGCCCAAACCCCATCCCAAGGCTTTGGTCCTCCCATCTGCCTTCCCCAGCCCTGCCCAGACTTCAGGCTCACCTGCTCACAGTGATGGTGGGGCTCTGGTCCCGCTCCTGAGACAGGACATGGAGAATCCAGTCCTAGAACCAAGAAGGAAACTAAAGCAATGGCGCCCACACATGCCCTCCCATCCTGGTGCATGCTACCAGTGGGGAAAAGGAACACAGCCCTGTGCCTTCCTGAAGCCCCCAGGGAGCCACAGGTTGGGATGGGGAGCGGGAGGAAGGTCTTGGTGGAAGCTGTGGCCGCCATTGGTGGGAGGGGAGCTCAGGTCTCCAGCCTCTTCTGGCCAGGCCCAGCCATCTGGTCCCATGTCCGTTCCCACCTCTTGAACTTGCTGTCCCCTCTGTCTGGACTCCTCCCTGGCTCTGCCCACAGCTGGCTCAGCCTCTGGGTTTCAGCTCAGATGTCACCTTTGAAGAGAGGCGTCCCTGACCCCTCTGTGTACAGTGGTCCCCCCGTGGCCCTCTCCGGTTCACCACTGAGCGTGAACGTGGTCCTATTTCTGCGTGTGTGCACGGCCTCTGTTAGAGGGTGAGCTCCGTGAGCAAGGACCCAAGGTCTGTCTCATCCACTGCAGGGCCCGCCCCATGCCTGGGGGATGTTGGTGGAAGAGAAGGGAGGGAGGGAGGGAGGGAGGGAGGATCTGGAGCCTGTGCTCAGCCCAAAGACGGGGACCAGGAGCTTTCCACTCCCCACCTCACCTCAGAGGCCTCGGAGGGCCAGTCAGCCATGGAGATAGTCATCTTGTACTGGGTGTCACTGGAAGAGAGAAGCCGGCCGTTGCTGTCCTGCCAGCCTTGGCCCCTCCATGCCCGGCCCTGGCCTGGCAGTGCCCCACGTCCCCATGCCACACTCACTTGCAGGACTCCTTGCACATGCTGATGCACGTCTCTCTCAGGGCCACGCTCATCCGCAGGTCCAGGTAGCAATGGGCTGGCGGGAGAGAGGGATGGTCAGGAGGGGCGGGGGTGGTTCTAGGGGTCCACCCAAGGCCTGAGGTTAGATGGGGACATGGTGTCTGCGCCCAAGCTCCCGTCATGGAGAATCATTGCTCCAGGCATTTTGCCCCCGCCTGGCCCTGGGACGCTCCCCTCAGGTGTCTTAGACCCAGCTCAGCATCCTCGTGCCCTCTCCGACTCTGCCTAGTGGATGGGGTCATAGCGTCATCCGAGTACAAGGGGAGAATTGTCCAGAAGGAAAACTTTGTTCCTTCATTGTCTGCATCACGTGGGTTTCAAGAGGTGGCGGGACCCCCCAACTGCTGGCAGCACCCATGCTGTTGGCATTCCGGGCCACCAGGCTCTGAGGCCTGGGCTCCAGCTCCATGTGAGCCCAACAGGGCCTCCTCGTCCTGTGACTCCAGGCCGCAAGCCCTTGGAGGCCATCACGATGGTGACTGCATCACTTTCCCCTCCAGCCCAGCACACCACCGAGAGACCCAGCGATTCTACGTGGACACGGACACGCCTGCCAAGCATGCGCATACGGCTTTGTGCACGCACACAGGCACACCCAAGCCAGGGTGCCCAGGTGCAGGCACTGGAAGCAACCTGTGCATGTGCACAGCACTCAGACAGGTCCTGTAGTCTCCAAGTGCTCTTGCACACCCAGGGGCAGACACAGACACACCCTTCACACGTGCATTGGAAAACACAACCGCATGTACACACTGCACTCGCTCCCTGGCCCCATTCCCAGGCTCATGCAGCAGCCAGCATGTGCTGGGCCCACGGACGCGTGCCCTCGCTCCCGCTCCTACATGCTTCAAGCATGCACTCTGCAGAGTCAGGAGAGAAGGCTGAGCTCCTGCAGACAGACCTGGGAGCGGGTGGCAGGAGCCAGTGTGGACAGAGGAGCGGCCACCCTGGGGTCCTGCTCAGGGCCCCGAGCTCTCCCCTCTCCTCTGTGGTGAAATTCTGGGTGGGCAGTGGCCCGGCTGGCATGAACCTCCACTCACCCCAGTCTGGGAAGTCCTGGTTGTTGCAGTATCTCTCCCCAGGGGGCAGCGGGTACAGGTAGTGGCCACAGCTACAGTTATGGATCATGTGGTCTTGGAAGCAGGAGTGAAGACAGGCCTGGAGGTTGAGGAGAGAACACAGACCTGGCTTGTGATGTCCCCACTCCAGTGGCAGGAGAAGGAGCCTGGAGATTTTAACACTCAGGTCAAGGAGGCTGGGGGCCAGGAGCCGTGCCATTTTGACGAAGAAGTAGGCCTGAGATGACCCAGCTGCAGTCAGGGTGTGGCTGTCCTTCCTCCGTGGGCCTCATAGCAGGTCCCTGAACCCCACAGAGAGACCCAGACTAGACCCCAGCAGCCCGCGTCTCCCCCTAGATGGCGTCCCATAGACGACATGGCAGAAGTGACTTGTTCCAAATAATAAAGCTCACACCTTCTCATTAGGTGCCAGCGCCCTCCCAAGCTCGCTGTGTGCAGGGATCCCCAAGGGCATCTGAGGAAGACAGACAAGCGGGCCCAGCACCTTCCTCCTGGGGGACAGCCAGGGAGAGCAGGAGGACCTCAGAAGAGGAAGTGACTGGGCAGCTGCTCTGCAGAATGTCCCCTGGTGGGGAGTGAGAAGAGGGCACATGGGCGCGCACCCTGCCCCGGGGCCGGGTGTGATGAGTCTCCACTCACTGGACCTCAACATACTGGGTTTTCAGGTCGTTCTGACCTGGTTTCAGTCCACTCAGGGACCAACTATGTGTCCTGGGGCAAGTTATTAACCTCCAAGCCTCAGTTTACTCATGGGGTTGGAGGATTCAGCGCTGCATCAGGCCCTTGGTCAGCAGCTACTACTCCTGCTTCCTCCCCTGTCCGCTGTCCTGACTCCTGACGCCGGTGTACTCGGGCTCCAACCCTTGCCTACCCTTCTCTCCTCTGCCCCGCCCCCTGCCCCGCCCTCCTCCAGCTCCTCTGCCCCGCCCCTCCTCTGTGCCCCCCTCTCCAGCTCCTCCAGGTCACGATGGCCTGATTTCTCCCTAAGGAGTTGGTGGGGTCCCTGCAGGCAGGAGGTGGGACTGACAGGCAGAGTTAGTGGCATGGCCAGGAGGAACCAGAGCTGGGCCCAGGGGAGGCCACGGGTCAGGTTAGGAGCCTGACTCCTGCGAGTGTCTTGGAGAAGCTGGTTTTCCAGGAATGAGGCCTCCAGGGCTGGGGCCTCCTTCTCCACGTGTCCCATCTCCCCTTGCCGCTGCCCATCTGTCCAGCCCTTCAGAGACTCCGAAGATTCCCAGAGCTGTCGACAGCAACCCAAAGGAGGCCCCGCCAGCCAACCCGAGTGTGGGGTGGGGCAGCTGGACAAATGGGCAGGTGGCGGGGGTCAACTTCCCAAGGCAAAAGGGAACACCCTAAACATGGGGCTTCCAGACTGGGAGGCAGGACCCGCTGCGCCATGTTGGACACCGTTTCTCTCTCTACCATCACAGGCAGGAGTGGGAGAGAAAGTCGGGCAAGTGATCACTTGGGGGCATATTTGGAAGATTTCAGTCTGCCCTTTCCAGTGGGACTGGGGCTGGGGACAGACAATCTGGGCTGACTTTGGAGACCACATCAGGAGGGAAACCTCCAGCTGCAGCAAGGGAGGCTGAGGGCAGATATACAGAGGGACATCCCAGGTAAACGGATGAGGCATTCAGATTTGGGGTCTGTGAATCCAAATGTCCTCATTCCTAAAATAAGGATCATAATATTTATGTCCTAAGGTGGTCGTGAGGATGAGATGATGTAATACTCGTAAAATACCTGGAACAGTGCCTGCCTCCTGAGTGGTAAGCCTGCTCTCATTAGCATATCATTAAATATTGCTATTATTACTGTATTTTTGCCTGGGGAGGTTTGAAGGGATCAAATGATGATATAAGGCATGCAACTCACACAATAAGAGCTTGGTAATGTTCACTGTTGTTGTTGTTTTCCCCCTTGGGAGACCCCAGAGCAAGATCCTTTCTAATCTTGGGTTCCCAAGGACACATCTGCCGCGGTGGGGAAGGGAGGCAGCCAGCCCTGGGCCCTGGTGAGAACCGGGGACTATGCCTGTGGCTACCTACAAAAATCCAGCCGAGCCAGCCTTGCAGGGCCGGCTTGCAGAGATCTGAGGCCTCGGGCTGGGAGACGTGGGCAGGGTCCCCAGCCTCGGAGGCCTGCGCAAGCTTCCCACCTGGATGGAGTAGGTCGTGTTGTAGGTACTGTAGAGGTTTTGGACAGCGACGTCGGAGCCGTTCACGGTGCACGGACTGTAGGGCTCGCCCATGCGCTGCAGCTTGTCCTGTGGCAAGAGAGGTTGCTCAAGAGGACCCCCGATCACCCCTAGAGAGCGGGATTCTGAAAGGGGGAGGGGAGCTGCAGGACGCAGCAGGCGCCAGAGGGCTCGGCCTCGGCCAGAGGGGGCGTCGCAGGGGTGTCCCCCAAGTCCAGGGGACGGGGAGGAGGACCAGGGCTGGGGCGCCCGGATCCCCTCCTCCCAGGCCAGGCTGGCCCTGAGAAGCTGGGCTTCCACCCTCGGGCTGCCCCTGCGCTCCAGCCATACCACCAGCACGCCGATGGAGGTCTCTGTCCCCGTCATGGCATAGATGCCCTCCTCTCTGATAAAGGGGTAGGTCCTCTGCTCGTGGAGCATCAGCCGGGCCCCGGCGGTGGATGCGAGGAAGGGCACGTAGTCCTCCTGGCCTATGTCCAGCACCAGCTTCAGACCTGTGGGGAAGGAGGGCGGAGGGCTGCCTGCCTGGCTCTCCGAGGCTGCGGGGAAGCCCTGTCCCAGTCCCCTGTCCCAGCCCCCTCCAGCAAGGGGTGCCCCAGCCGCGAGGAAGCTGGCTGCCGCTCCTGAAAACCCAGACCCCGAGTCCCCCTGATCTTCTCCTTGGGCTGTTCCTGGCCTCTGTCCCCATAATCTTTCCTGCACAACAGGTAGATCTTGGGGGTGCAGTAGACCAGCCCCCCACCCTGTGCCCGCCCATGCATGTCCTCATTGTCCCCGTTCAGTGCCTCTGAGTTCCCCTAGCCTTTGCCTAGCTTTGGAACTTTTCTTCCCAGTTACCTGCCTGATTGGGTCTTCCTTCCCTCCAGAAGGGACCAGACCCCACATTCCCTGCCCCTTAGTCGTGGGCTGGGTGGGCACTAGAGTGAGTCCCAGGGCCAGCGTTTGCTGAGCACCGGCTACGGCAGAGCGCAGCGGAAGTGCTTTAACGCACCCATGCTGTTGGATGCTCACGGGAGTCACGTGGGAGGTCACTGTCATTAGTCCCATTTAGAAGAGCAAACAACGCACAGAGAGGTGAAGGGGCCTCTCCGAGATCACTCAGCAAGGAGGCAGAGTTGGGGTCCTAACCCAGGCGCTGGCTTATGGTGATGCTGTGCCCCATGAAGCAAGTGGCCTCTCTACGACAGTGTTGTTAGATACGAGGGCTGGGCGAAGGTGGCCTGCCCACCGTCCCCCTCTTGGCTAGCAGCCCTAATGGTCACTGAATGATGAGCTGCCTCTTGGTGGCCGGAGAGGACACAGTCTGAGGGTGGGAGAACGATTGGCTTCTATCTGTGTCCAACTCACAAGCCTGAAAGCCACAGCCAGCCAGTGCCTGCCAGCCTTGCCCCAGGGGACAGGCCACTGCGTTGGCCCCAGGGAAAAGGCACCTTTTATCAGCCATTCCTTCCTCGCCTCCCTTCAGTCCTTCATCCTCCTGCCTGGGATTCTCTCCAAGAAGTGTGTGGCAGTGCCCTGGCCTCACAGGGCGATCCCGGGAGAGCTGTCCAAAGCCTGCTTGGAATGCCCAGGGCACGCCCAGCGCTTTCTGCTTCACCCGCATGGTGACATAGTGACTCACAGGTGTACACGCTCTGCGGTGCCAGCCTGGGCTATTCTCTCAAGGGGGAAACTGAGGCTTTGGGAAGTCAGGTCTTGAGCTCAGGATCCTTGGGGGGTTGGGGTGGAGCTGGGATTCTGCTGGGGCCCAGGAGCTTCCCTGGCCTCACTTTGCTGGTCAGCAAAATGGGAACACCAGCCCCTCCCCCAGGGGGGCAAGTGATAGAGAGAGCGCCGGGCCGCCTCCCCTGGCAGACAGCAGGGGCTCCATAATGGCCACTCTCCTCTGTGCTAGCCTCTGTCTCATCCTTTCGGCCCTGCGTGGTAGAGGGCTACAGCCTCCTGGATCTGGCCCCTGCATGAACCAGGACTCACCAAATTCCGTCCCAGGGTTGGCGGAAGGGAGCGCCTTCTCCGTCATGCCCCAGTTGAAGATGAAACAGTTGCCATAGTAGGGGTGGAAGATGGACGTGAAGTTCCTGAAAGAATCGCCATGGCTGGGGGCGGGGATGGCCACCCCAGCCCGCAGAGGGGACCAGACAGTGGCCGCCTTCCCTGCCTGCCTTGCTCAGAGGCTCGGGAAGGGGGAGCCGAGCAGCCGGTCATTCTATCCACCCCCCTGCAGAAACCAGAGAGGAGATTCCCAGGATCCCTTGGGAAGGAGAGAGGCGCCGGGGCGCAGGCTGCCTGGCTTAGCCACGTGTCATGAGGAAGAGCTTCCTTAGATGTTTGCATCTGGTCTCACACACACCTCCCAAAGGACGGGGCCACATCCTAACCCGGGAACCTCTGAATGAGACCTTATTTGGAGAAAGGGTTTTTGCAGATATAACTAAAGATCTTGAGATGACATCATCTGAGGTCACAAATGACATGTGACCTTACAGGGGACCAAAGAGGGGAATCTCATGATTCCGAGAAGCCCATGTGAAGACTGAGGAGGAATTATGTGGACACAAGCCAAGGAGCGCCTGGTGGTCTCTGGAAGAGGCAAGGACGGATTCTCCCTAGGGACTTTAACGGCGCCCAGCCCTGCCGAGCCTGGATTTCAAACTTCGGGTCTCTTCTGTTGGAGAATAAATTTCTGTTGTTTTAAGCCACTTGATGTGTGATGATTTTCCTGGCAGTCACAGGAAGCAGAAACGGACCCTACTCAGTGCCAGCGTGTGCTTAAAGATGCTGTCAGGATCTGGGGGGGAGTCTGAAGCTCCCCAACCAGGACACGATAGATGTTCAAGGAAAAGGAAATGCTTACTACCCTGATTTGACCATTAAACATTCTATACATCTATGGAATTGTCACACCATACCCCATAAATATGTGCATTATATTTCAGTTTTTTAAAAAGGATGAATTGGGTACAAAATCACAATGCATGAACTTTAGTGGAATCTGGATTCAAACACAAGAAACAGGTATGACATTTATGAGTGGGAACTTGATTAGCTAGTTGATGTTATTAAAGAATCATTGTGAATTGTTTCAGGTATAATAATAATGTGGATATATATATTTATTATTATTATTATTATTTACTAGGGATTAAAGCCAGTGGTACTTTTACTACTGAGTCACATCCTCAGCTCTTTTTACTTATGTATTTATTTCATGGTGCTGGGGATTGAACCCAGGGCCTTGTGCATGCAAAGCAAGCACTCTACCAACTGAGCTATAGCCCCAGTCCCCTTTTTATTTTTTTATTTAGAGACAGGGTCTCACTGAGTTGCTTAGGCCTAAGTTGCTGAGGTTGGCCTCAAACTTGTGATCCTCCTGCCTCAGCCTCCCAAGGGATTACAGGTGTGCACCACTGCACCTGGTTTGTGGTTACACTTTTAAAAAGATCCTTGATTTTTGCAAATACGTGCTGAGCTATTTACAGATGAAGATTGGTGTCTGGGATTGGCTGCAGAGGAGACCTGCAGAAGACATGAATTGTGGTTGCTAAATCTGATGGAGACTCCACGGGAATCCATGCAACTCTGTTAATGTGTGTGTTCTCAAGTCTCCATAATAATGCTTTAAAAATATTTGTCAATGTTTTTATATTGTTCTTTTATATTTATTAAAAGCAAAAATAAGCTGTTTGCAGTGGCACACATCTGTAAACCCAGCAACTCAGGAGGCTGAGACAGGAGGATGGCAAGTTCGAGGCCAGTCTCAGTAATTTAATGAGACCCTGTCTCAAAAGAAAAAAAAATGGGAATAAGCATGGAATGATGTTAAAAATCTAACCAGTGTGCAGAACTTTCTATTAAGCCTTACATTCTGCAACATTTATTGAGCACCTTTTAAAGGGCTGGGCCCTTGCTGATGTTTCTGCACACATCATCTCACTTCATCCTCAAAATAACCCATGAAGTCCAGCACTGTTTTCACCGATTTTCAGATAAGGAAGCCATTTCCTGTATCTTTCATCTCAGCCTCTGGGCCAGCAGAATGAGGTGGGTCCAGCCCAGGCGGAGGAATCAGCTCTGGGAACGGTCCTGGGCTGGCTCTGCCATGTCTGCTGCAGCTGAGCTTTTTCTCTGTCTCTGAGCTTTGGCTTCCTCATTGGTGAAAGGGGAACGAGGAAGGAGCCACATTTTTTCATTCAACAAACATTTACCGAGGTGGGTACTGGGCTAGGGCAGCAGGGAGAACTAGACAGGGCTGGCTCGAGAAGCTCACGGTGTGGAACGGGACACACAGCAGTGTCCCGTCAATTCAATCCTTCTAAAAGGTGACTCTGGTTTGTCCACCTCCTCCGTCTCCAAGGCTGTCACTGTGGTCCAAGCCCCCAGCACTTCACACCCAGACCCCTGCAGAAGCCTCTGTCCCTGATGTGCTGCCTTACAGCCGTCAGGGCCACTGTGGACAGCTGTCAATCAGACAAGCCACACCCCTGCTCCGCCTTCCCTGGCTGCTCAGGATAAAATGCAAACTCCCATCCTTGGCCTTCTTCCCTTGTCCACCGCGCTCCAGAAGTTTCCAAACCCAAGCCGTTTGCACCAGCTTGTCCTTGAGCCTGGAATGTCCTCTCAGCAGTTCTCCAAATAACTGGCTTCTCCTCGTCCTTCTCACCTGCTCTGAGAGCTCCCGAGACCCTCCGCCATGCCCAGTGACAGCGGTCCACTTTGAGTTAACGGACTGCAGCTCTGGTGGCTCTCTCGACTCCACCTCTCGAGCCATCACCGTGTCAGAACGTGACATCGTCTTGCTCATCTATCATCAGCCTCCTGCTTGGGCTGTGGGCCCGGCCAGCGTGCGTGACCTTGTATCCGGAGCTGGGCAGCCCCAGGTCCAGAGCGCGGCCCCAAAGCCGGCCTGTCTGCATTGGGACTCCGGCTCTGTCAATCAGCAGCTGGAGACCTCAGGGCGTGGCGTCACTTCTCTGTGCCTCACCTTCCCCATCTGTTGCTATGTCCCCGGGACCATGGCCGCAGCCACCCTGTGGGACTGAGGTGTCAGATGCCTGTCCTGCGTGACACTGCAGCTCACGTCTCTGCGCCGGGGCCTGACACGGACACAGACGCTCAGTCAATATTTGTTGAATAATGTGTGATAAGGGCAACGACCAAGATAGGCACGGAGGAGGGACACCTGATTCCCCCTGGGGTGGGGAGTGGGCCGGGCGCAGCCTCAGCGGAATAAGGTGGCAAAGCCTGAGGGAGGGAGGAGATGGGACCCTCAGGCAAAGGCTGGAGGGAAGAAGGAGCTCTGGGCTGTCCCCGCAGAGCCTGTGCACTGGGTGGGACCAGGGCTGTGGCCACAGCAGAAGGGACTGCAGGCAAACCGGCCAACGCCAGGCACAGCTCTCCAGGAGAGAGCTCGCCCTGGCCGCGGGGACACAGTGTTCCCAAGGAGCTGTCCTGGGCAGATGCAGCCCGAGAGGAGAGGCCTCCGGGGTGCGGCCAGGTCCCTCCTGCCCCGGCCGTGCTCCCAATCTTGGGGTTGGTGCCAACTATTTGCTTGTTGATAATGCTCTTTGCCCCCGAGAGGCTGCTCCCAGCACCAGTCACCTCTGGTTCCAGAGCCGAGTTTCCCTCCAAAAACCTCTCCTGGGACAGGAGCCAAGCATGCAGACAGAAACCAGCAAGTCTCCAGAAGAGGCAGGGAGAGAGGTGTGCTGGGGTTGCCTGAAGTCCCAGCGACTCGGGAGGCTGAGGCAGGAGGATCGCTGGAGGCCAGGAGGTCAGGTTAACCTGGGAAACACAGGTTAACATCCAGATCCCATCCAAAAAAATAAAGGAAGGAAAAACAAACACATGAAAAATCCAAAAAATCAGGAAATGGGGCATCTCAGCTGGAAGTAGTATAATGACAGGGGTACTGTGTGGTTGGAAGTCTGGGGAAGCTTCCCAGAGCAGTGGGCCAATCCCAGAAGCAATAATACTTTTTAAAAGGTGTATAGATGCCCAGGCCTTGGTTTCTAAATGCCAGTCTCAAATAGAAGCAAGCAGGGCTCCTTGGAGAAACGGTTCAGGCACCTTGTAATGCCAGAAGGAAATGCTCAAAATCTTTTTCTTTTAAAGATTGGGACATATCAAAAGGATGTAGGAGGTAATCAGGACTCTCAGTGATCAAAGATGGAAGTTTTTAAGCACAAAAATAAATAATGTGGTATTGAATAAGAACCCAAATATATAGGAGTTCATTCTGGTATAAATAAATGTTTGAATAAATAAATAGAGGAGAAAAAATCTTTTTTTTTTTTTTTATACTGGGGATTGAACCCAGGGTGCTTTACCACTAAGCTACATCCCCAGACTTTTTTATTGTTTATTTTGAGTCAGGGTCTCACTAAGTTGGCAAGGCTGGCCTTGAAGTTTCCATCCTCCTGCCTCAGCCTCCTGAATTGCTGGGAACACAGGCATCCACCACCGGGCCTAGAAAAAATAAATCTTTCTTAGAGAAAAACTCCGAATCATATATAGGCCTCTCTCCAGGAGAGGTGGAGCTTAATACCCTCTCTCCCAATCCGCCTGTCCCCATCCCGTAGTGTAGCTGGACTTAGTGACTCGCTTCTGGAGGACACGGGGACGGGAGAGTGGTTCTGCTCCTGCTAAGCCCGGTGAGCAGCACCAGCCCAGCCAGGAAGGTGCCCATCCTGGGTGATGTCACATGGCCTTCATTAACCCCTGCGATGTCACAGGATGGCAGCTCTTCCCGGGGGAATTCACGCCCTGAACCATCACCCAGTAGAAAGTAACCGACCAATCCAGATGGAGGGCTTTCCAGAGAGCGCCTGAGCAGCACTCCAAAGCCGTGCAGAGTATCCGAAGCAGGGAAGTCGGAGAGAGGGTCCCCAAGGACCCAGGAGACCGGAGAGGGAGGCAGTGTGGTCTCCTGGGCAGGAACGACCGATGAAATCCGAATCAAGCGTTTCCTTTCCTGCAGCCCCTGATGACACTGGGGTGAGACATTCATGACCAAGCACACTGAGTGACGGGCCTCTGGGGACGCTGTCCTGTGTCCGTGTCTTTTCTGTCAATCTCTAGGAATCTCCCAGTGAAGAGCTGATTTATAAGATGTTCAGGTACCGGGGGCCGGTCCCTGTGCTTTGCCAAGGCTAACTCATTTCAGCCTGACGGCGGCACCGGAGGCCACTGCATGCCCGTTTGCCCGATGAGGAGACCGAGGCACAGAGAAGCCAAGAACGACGTCCAGCAACACACAGAACAGGCTTTCCCGTCCGGACAGTTAGCCTCAGGGTCCGCGTGACTCAGATACCCTTCAGACCGCGGCTCTCTCTTCTCCAACGGTTACCATGCCGGAGTCAGAGTGGGGAAGAGGTTGCGTGTTGGAGCCCAGCGTTGGGAAAGGCAAAAAGATGCTCCTGGGCCACGTTCAAGGGCCGAGTCAGGAAGGCTGGTTTCCACTTGGGTCTGGGAGGGAGAGACAGCTCAGAGACAGGTTGGCAGACATTTATGAGCCAGTGTGGCTGGGTGGTGCCTTTCACTCAGAGAGGGCTGGCAGGGAGGGAAGATGATGAATCTTCATTTCCAACGAGTAGCGGAGTGACGTGGGGTGGACCTGGCCCTGGCTGCCGGCTCTGCCACTCATCTGCTGTGTGACCTCAGAGATGTTACTTAACCTCTCTGAGCCTCCGTTTCATTCTCTATAAAGTAGAGGATGGGGGAAATAACAGTACCTTTCTGGTGGGTTTGTAGACAAAGCGTTAAAGCAATTTTATACTTGCTGAGTGCTTAGAGTAGAGCCTGGTGCATCAGAGGGGCCCGGTAGATGTTGGCAATGTGAAGTTCTTGCCAAATGTGGGTTTGGCAATAGTCATGACGTGTTGAGATCATGCCTGCAACCCGCTAGCCTGTCCCCTTGCTAATTCCCACGCTGGGGCCTCAGGGACGCTCTGCCCTGCTTGATGGACTTTGAATTCCTTGACATCATGACAGAACACCTGGCAACGTGGCGGGGGAGGACAGAAGGCCCACAGCTCAAGGCTAGCGTTCTTCATTGAGGCCCTGAAGGTTCAGGAATCGAGGGAGCTGGTTGGAGGCCACCGTCCCCTGGAGGGTGAGCCCAGGAGCCCATGGAACACCCCGGATGGCAAGATTGAGCCACAAGCCCCACTTTGCCAGGGACTCCAAGGGTGAGAATCTGAAGCTCTAGACCAGGAGGACCCCAGCAAGCTCCCCGGAGTCCAGTCTCCCTGCCTCCTGCCCCTGCCCCAGGGCCAGCACGGCAGGGCAGGAGGCAGGCACCTGGGGACCACGGGCAGGAAGGCCCAGACTCTGGGGTAATGCCACCCTCCTGCCATCTCTGGGCAGGAGAGGTCACTAGGGAGAACGTTAGGGCAAACAGTCTCCCACAGGCTGGTCCTGGGTGCCCCACGAGCCCACCTGTCCACTCTGCTCCAAGGCTCTGGGGAGAACATGATCGGCCCGTTTAGAGGAGAGACACTGAGGGCAGTCGATGCTGGGTGCCCACCCCACCCTGAACCTGACCGCCGCACCCCTTCCCAGGGTGGAGGCTCACAGCTGGCCCCTGGCCTGGGAAGTTAGGGACCCACCCATGAGGGCGGCCCACAGCCAGCTACCGACTGGTGGGGATATTACAAAAGGCTGGGGTCCTCCTTTAAGGGAGGACAACTCGGGAGCAATCTCTGCACGGTCCCTCCCGAGCCCCCTGAGACCGCTCCTTGGTGGCTCATCCTCCTTCCTCTTCCTGCCTTCCTCGCAGACTTCTCCCAGAGCAGTTCCCGCCATGCACTGGGGTCCCGGTGCCCTCCTGGTTCAGCCTCCAGGTCACCCGACCCCGACGCGCAGGCGCGGGCTCTGCCCAAGGTGCCCAGCGCTGCGCAGCGGCTGCGTGGGCTCTGCCCGCGGGCCTCACAGAAGCACCCCAGGTTGGGGACGGCTGGGCGGGTGGGCTCACCGGTGGCTGCAGGGCTCCGCCCCGAACAGGCAGGCCAGGATCATCCGCTCGGCGGGGTAGCCCATGGCCACCAGCTCCCGGCGCGGCACCTGCGAGAAGATGCTGGTGGCCTGCAGCACGTACCACTCGGTCACCGCCTGGGTGGCGCTGGTGAAGTTCCGGAAGCTGCACACCGTCCCGTTGAGGCTGCACTGTGGGGCCGAGAGGGGCTCCTGGGGTGGGGGGCTGCTGACGGCGCTGCGGCCCCTGCGGTCCCCGGCCACTGCCGCCGGGACGCAGCAGGGGCCCCGGGCCACGCGGCCGCGGGGCGGGCCACATGCACGGCCACGCTGGAGTGCACACGCACGCGGGGCCACGGGCACAGAGGCCACGGCCCGACGCCCACGGCCACACGAGGGCGCGGTCACAGCTGCGCACAGGCGTCCACGCCGGCCGCCCCCCTCAGACACCCAGATCCACACGCACGTGACCACGGGCACGCCTGAGCAAGTGCACACGACACACGCACGCACACACTCATACAGTCTCACAAACACACTCACAGCACACATACACACTCACAGGCAAACACGCACACACACAACCGCACACTCACACGCACATGCACAATACATGCACACACCCACACACTCACACTCACACACTCATGCACACACATGTGTACTCTCACACGCACATGCATACACATGCACGCCCACACTCATACAGTCTCACAAACACACACAGGCAAACATAACATGCACACACAACCACACACATGCACTCTCACATGCACATGCACACACACACACATGCACACTCTCACATGCACATGCACACATATGCCACACACCCACACACTCATACATACACACCAACACCCACACTCACACACGCACTCATCCATACACTCACATGCACACACACACTCTCATAACAACTCGTACGGGTTGTTATTGTGATATTAGTTTTTGGTGCTGGGATTGAACCCAGGGGCTTTTAACCACTGAGCCACAGCCCCAGCCCTTTTTAATTTTAATTTTAATTTTTTTTAATTGAGACAGGGTCTCACTGAGTTGCTTAGGGCCTCACTAAGTTGCTGAGGCTGGCTTTGAACTCTCCATCCTCCTGCATCAGCCTCCTGAGCTGCTGTGATTAAAGGCATTTGCTGCAGTCATCATAAAGACACTGAGGTCCAGAGAGGGTATGGAACGCATAACAGCAGCACAGCTTTCCTCATCCCCAACACACACACACACACACACACACACACGCTGCTGACCCTGACAGCTGGTGTGGCCACCAGGGGTGGGCTGGCTTTTCAGGCGAGAACAGAGGCACAGGTAGCCAGCGAACTGCACCTCAAAGCAGCAGAGCCCTGGTCAGAGCTGCCGCAGCTCCGGGCCTGGCCCTTGGCTGGCTTGTGCGGGGGCGTGGGGGTGGGGTGTGGGTGTGGATGTGGCTACCACGTGCGTGAGCAGGGGAGGCCGTGGCATCTTCTTCAGCAGGCTGTATAGCCCTGGCCTGGTCCCCAACCTGGTCATCATGACAACCACCAGGGAACGCCCTGATCAAGCAGATTCCTGGGCCTGGGACAGCCCTGCTGGCTCAGCCTCCTTGGGGGCTGCACCGGGATCTGGCTTGTGACAGAGCTCCCCAGGGGATCTGAGACACTCCCAGGGCCCTTCTTAGGTGTGGGTTCCAATACCGATGGCATCCCAGCCTCCCAGGCAGGAGCTCTTTCCTGACTGTCCCACCTGCCTGGCATTCAGTCCCCTGTCCTGTCATAATGAGGCTGGGATCCTTTGGAGAACACCACTTCCCTCTGGCTCAGTCCTCGTGAGGCTGACCTCACCCCCAATGTCCGAAGTACAAAGTCCCAGACTGGCCCCTCGTGGGAGCCCATCCTCCAGCCCACAGTGATCGGCTTGGGGTGAACAGGTGACCTGAAGAGGCAGGCCAGGTCTTCCTGGTGATATGAGAAAGGGCAGCTCTTTGGAAAGATGGCACTGACAGGCCCTCCATGCGGACAGAGCCTGCCAGAAGGGATGAAGTCAGCCTGCCAGAAGGGCTGAACCAAGACGGAGAGACATAAAGTCCTGATAATGAACGCCCAGATCCAGCCATACCTGAACACAGCTCAGTTGTGTGAGCTGAGGGGATGAATCCCCTGTTTTGCATAAGCTAGCTTAAGCTAGTCACTTATATTCAAAAGACTCTTGACTAACATGCAAGCTATTTCTACTACTACTACTACTATTATTATTATTATTATTATTATTATTTTTTTTTTTTTCTGGACAGGGTCTCACTAAGTTGCCAAGGCCGACCTTGAACTTGTGATCTTTGACCCCCAGCCTCCTGAGTTGCTGGGATGACAGGCGTGTGCCACCATGCTCAGTCATTCTATGTTTTTAAAGAACAAACATACAAGAGAAGCCCGGGCTTCCGGCAGCAAGATCCAAGTTACTAAGGCAAAGAAGAGCCCACGCTTGCCGTGGACCCAGGACCACTTACAAGTCTCATGGCCACTTTGCACTCCTGGGCATTGCACGTCCTTCCTGGGGCCAGGCTGTCGCTCTCTGAGTCGTTGCTGTTATTCCCAAAGAGGTCGAGGACCACCGGATGGTGGGGGTTCCGCTCGTCGATAAGGACGAGGGGCGTGTGGTTCCAGATAGTGAGGTTCAGGCTGCTGGTGGCATTGGCTGGGCCTGGCTCCGGAGCCAGGATCCTTTCCAGGACCACTTCCATCAGCTCGTCCAGGTCCTTCAGCAGGTGCTTGACTTTGGAATACCTGGACGGGGAGAGGCCCGCGCAGGTGGGCCAGGGGAAGGTGCAAAGCAGAGGGACCAGAGCCTGGAATCCTTCTGCACCCAGCCCGGCTGCCCCACCACCCATTCATTCCTTCGCTCACCCGAGTATTTAATGAACACCTACTACATGCCAGGCCCGGGTCACACAAGGGCCGGTTCTCTCTCCTTAGGAAACTTCCGCTCTAGGGCAGAAGGACTCATGGTTCATGGTCACTGATGGCGTCCCCTGTGCCCGGTGCCAGGCACTTTCTGTGTTATTTGCTGGTTGCCCTGATTCTACCATCGTGCCCGCACACGGACGAGGAAACCGAGGCTCTGGGAAGTGCTGTGGTGTCTGACCCCTGGCCGGGGAGCAGAGCTGAGCTGGGAACCGGGCTGGAGGGCTCCGTGGGCAGGGGGGTCCTGCTCGGAGGGGCAGCGAAGGCAGGGAGAGGGCAGGGCTGGGATTCTGAGGGTCTCCGTCTCAGCGGAGGTTTTGGGAGCAGCGATGGATACCAAGAGGGAGAAGGTGGGGCGGGGGGCCGGCTGGAGCCCTCAGCTCCAGGGCTTCTCGGTGGAATCGGGGTGGAAAGATCAGGGGCGTCCCACCAGGCCCCATGGAGAGGGGCTGGCCCTGAACCCATCACCCACATCCGTTCACACAGGACCTTGTCATCAGGGTCCCCAGGGCCACATGTACCAGCTCTGGCCGGAGGGCTTCCTGCAGCACGGTCGTTAAACCCTGGACAGGGCCCACAGTCCTCAAAGAGAGGCCGCTTAGGCCTCACACCCAACACCGGTCTCCCGGTCACTCAACCCAGACATGGGCTGTGCAGGAAGCTCAGGATAGGGAAGGCCATGGCATTGCTGTGGTCTCTGTGTCCTGTTGAGATTGGTGGTCATTGTGTGTGCTCTGGGTTCTAATCCTGACCTGTCACCTAATATCTCTCTGTGTGACCTCGGGCTCCAAGGACCCACCCCAGCAGGCCAAGTCCTGTTAGGACAGGACCTCTGACAATTAGAAATGTAATCAGAGGTGTCAATCCTCTCCTGGGACTTTCTTTGGGATGAGACTGTCCTCCATGGCTCAGGCACGCTGGCCCTGCTTTCTGTTCCTTGAATGCACCAAGCTGCCCCACCTCCCTGCCCCAGGGCCTTTGCATGCACAGTGTTGGCCACTTGGGGCACTGTCTCATTTGCTCCTAACTTTTCTCTGTCTGGCTACGGGTCCTCAACCCTGCTGAGGTTGGGTCTCCTTGTATGACCCCTTCGGAAGCCTGGTCGTGCAATACGTCAGAATGGTTCAAAAGCGGCAGCTGCCTTGGAATCAGATCAGACCTGGGTTCACATCTCACAGGTGCCCACTGTGTGTCTCTGGGCAAGTTCAAGCACCTCTCTGAACCTCCATCTCCTCACCTGTAAATTGGGGATCCTGGAGTGTGCCCGCCTCTGGGGAAGTTGGGGGGATCAGCATTATACCAATTCCCCAAAGGTCACTCAACACCTCGCCTAGCATATCATAAGCATTTGAGGCGTGGTTTTAGGAAATTTATCACAATGATAAGGAATCCAGTGTTTGTGGGGAAATGCTAAAGCCCGTTTCCTCCGGTAGGCTGTGAAGGCGGACGCTTTGAGCTGTTCACTCTGCAGCTCCAGGGCTTGGAGCAGGGCCAGGCACCTAGCAGTTGCTCAAGGAACACTAACGGAATGTGTCAATAGACACCAGCATTCCTCAAGACAGGTTTCCTGAAGCCTGGGAAGCCTATGCATTTTGAGTCTTCCTTGCAAAGAGGGAGAGGAGGAGAGAGAAGGGAAAGAAGAAAGAAAGAAAGGGAAAGAGGAAGGGAGCAAAAAAGGAAACTTGGAGAGAGGAAGAAAGAAAGGAGAGAAGGAAAGAGAGGGAGAAAAGGAAAAAGCAAGAGGCCGCAAGGAAGCAGGAGAAAGAAAGGCCCAGTGGCAGCGGTGCCCCGGGACCACCTACTGGAAGGGGCTGGCGTTGCAGATGGTGACGGCCGGGAAGTCCATGGTCTTGAAGCCGATGGAGAGCGACACGCTGACCTCCCAGCTCAGGTAGGTCCTGATGAAGACGCCCCACTGCCAGCAGACCAGCGAGGCGAAGAGCAGCGTGAGCAGGAACCACACGGCCTTCTTCTTGGGCCCCTCGCAGATGATGCGCTTGGGCCCGTGGGTGTTGGTGTTGCTGCAGTACCACACCAGGAGCTCGCGGTACGTGTAGCCCGGGCCCTTCTGCAGCCGGTGCAGGCCCTTCAGCAGGCACCGCTTCACGCGCATGGCCACCCTGCCGACGACCGGACGGGCCGCTGAGCTGGGCGACCGCCCGCCCGCCAGCCCCCTCCCTCTCCCCCTCTCCCTCCTCCCTCTTTCCTCCCTCCCTCCTCCCTTCTCCCCTCCTTCCTCTCCCCTCCCCCCTCTCCCTCCTCCCTCCTCCCTCTCTCTCTCCTCCCTCCTCCCTTCTCCCCTCCTCCCTCTTTCCTCCCTCTCTCCTCCCTCCTTCCCTCTTTTCTCTTTTCTTCCTTTCTTCCCTCCACCCTCCTTCCTCTTTCCCTCCCTCCTTTCTTTCATTTCTTCCTTTCTTCCTTCTTCCATTCCTCCTCCTTCCCTTCCTGCCATCCATCATCTATCCATTCATCCATCGATCCAACTGAAAAGCATTTATCGAGCACCTACTGTATACCAGTCACTAAATTGTTCCATCTGGACTGAATGATGAGCAAAACTGATGAGGTGTCTCCCCCCACCCACCCAGGAACTCACAACCTACTGGACAGGTTACTTTTCCACTCCTCAGGTGTTCCTTGTGTATATCGGGGATAATGATCATGTCAAATTCTTTTATTATTATTGCCATTCTGGGGATTGGATCCAGGACCTCGCGCAAGCTAGGCAAGGGCTCTACCACTGAGCCGCACCCCCAGCCCCATCCTATCTCGTTTACAGAATCCACTGGGAGGGTGAAATTGGGCGTAGCAGAAAAAGTGCCAGGTAGGGAGGGCCCTGGCACGGACCCAGCGCTGCACGTGCCTGTCGCCCTTCTTACTAGCTGGTAGTGGTTGAGACGGTTAATGGATGAATGCATCCAATGTTCAACTTCAGATGGTGACAGGCACCCTGGGGACGCTGTGCCCAGAGGTCCTGGAGGCAGGAGGCAGCAGTGTCTGGCTTTGACTCTGCTGGGCCACTTTCTAGCACGACTTTGAGCAGACCACTTGCTCAGCTTCGGGGGGTTTCCTGGTCTGTAAAATGAGGATGGTCCTCATCTTGCCCCTGACAGGCGGCTGCCTGGAGTGTCAGCTCTTGTTGTCAGAAAAGGTGGGGGTCCTGCCCAGGCAGAGTCCTCCGGGAAGGCGCTTTGAGCCGCACAGGCCGGGCGAGGCGGGAGCCTGCGCAGTGGGCGGGGCGGGGCGGGGCTGCCGGGGGCCCAGGCTCTGCCCAGACTTGGGTTTTGTTGGAAGAGGACTGGAACTCTAGGAGTGTGGGGGTGCGAGGTCACCAGGGCTGGGGTTTGGAAAGAACATTCCAGCTGCTTCGTGGATACTGATTGGAATGGGGTGAGGCCGGCCTCCAGCCTCCGAGGAGCGTCAGGCGGCTGCTGTGGTGAGGAAGGAACGCTGTCTGAGACTCGGGCTCCCAGGTGCAGGAGGAGGCAGGGCTCTTGGGAAGATTAGGAAGACAGTTGTCACAGCGCCTGATGAGGTGACGTCCCAGGAAACACATCTCCTCCCTGTTTCTCTCCCCAGACCTGAGAGAACACTCCAGATCTGTTCCCACGGACGATTGGATTCTACCTTCAAGGTCCAGATCGAAGGCCACCTCCTCCAGGGAGCTCTCCTGAGTTCACTTGGGAATGTCCTGCACCCTCCTCAGAAAGCTGGGGACACCATGGCGGCAGTGTGGTACCTGCTGGCCCAGCATCCTCTCCCCCGGCCCTGATGTTGTGGGGGTCCTTCCTCCCCCAGTCTCACTTGGTGTGACTGACCTCCACCCTAGCTCTGGGGAATGTTCCCACTACCATATGGACCATCAGGATTCAATGTCATCACTTTATGCCAAGAAGAGACCCCAAGGTCCAGCCAAGACTCCTAAGCTAGTGATATTTGGCATCGTAAATGGGATCGTAAGTGCCTGGGAACAAAGCCAACACAGAGGAAGGCAGAGCCACAGGAGAGACTTCTGACACCACCATTTGCGTGCCTGGATCCAGCCATGCCTGAAGCCATTTATTCCTGGGATGTGGAAACCAGTACATTTGCTCTGTACTCTTATATATGCTGATCCAATTGGGCACCTGTCCTTTGCAGCTATTAGAATGTTAACGGAAGAAGAAATTCACCTGGTTTTACCCTATGTTATAGTTCTTCATGACCGTGGCCCCCCAATAAGATCACCAGCCCACTGAGGGTAGCAGCTTCACATCTTTAACAATGTCCAGCGTAGTGCCTGGCACTCCGTCAAATAGCTAAATATATAATGTCAGATAATCATTTCCAAGCACAGATTTTTAAACTCGCCCACATGTGTTCACTGCTGGCCTCATCTGGGGACATGGTGAGCTCCCTCCCCTTCCCTCCCTTGCAGAATGAGACAGGAGCGTTACAGACTCCTCTCCAACTCCACTGCTTCTCTCTCTGATGGAAATCAAGCTCCACGGGCCTCCCCAAGCCACCAGGGCTAGAAGAGAAACGTTCGGTCTGACCCCACCTGTATCTGTCCTCAGCAGGCCCATTTCCTGCCCTGAAATCATAAAATAATCATGATTGTTACAGCAACAAAGACAAGAGCTACACCAAGGTACAATTTACCACCACGCAGGCACCGGGCAAGATTCCCATGTTATTTCATGCTTATACATTATTTTCAACAACTATAAATGTGTAAATGTGGAAGGAACAGGGCTTTGCAGGTCTCCTATGGACAAACAGCCCGTTGTTCCAGCAAGTAGTGGTCGAAGGAATAAACAAGGGCCTGTCTAAAATCCTTAGCTCGTCTCTTCCCATTGAATAGTTCTGATACCTTAAGGGTGGCCTTGAACTTCTGGCAAGAGAGCTGGACTTTTATTTTAGGTTCAAAATAAAGTAACAAAACCAAGTTTACAAAAAGTGTGTGTGTTTGTGTGTGTGTGTATTTAAAGAACTATGTTAAGCAAACCATAGTATTTTACTTGGAGCCAAAGATGTGACCATTGAAGGTATATAACAGGTTTGTTGGACACAGGCTGAACTTTAACTGGTTTGTTCCCTTGGGTCATTAGCCAAGTGAAAAATAAAATCAATAAACTGCAAACAATCTCAGGTTTGGCCTCCAAGTGATACAGTCTAGGTTTGGAATGTATCAAAGTTGTGTCGCTGGGTTTGTGTCGCGGGGTTTGAATCAGTTGACAGTTTAAACCAACCCCAGCAAGCCAAGTGCAGGGGGGACATGTGGGCCCTGCATGCTTCAGAGAGTCCCAGATGGCTATCGAGACCTGCGCCATGAACTGAGGAAAACTTCATTGGACACGAATTCAGAAACAATATCGCATACAACGGTTTTTGTTTCCTTATAAGAGAAAAAAAAAATCTGCTCATTTTGGGAAAGATTTTGTTTTTTTCTTTTTGCTCCACCTCGATCTGATGCACAGACCCCGGAGCTTTGGTGGAAGTATGATTGTATGTCTCTGCTTCTTATTTTGACAAAACCCAAAGAAATTCTATCATAGGGTCGACAGTTTTTATATTCCTTTTATGCAGGAGAGGTTGGGAACGGATCATTCAAGACCTGCAATGTTTTATCTGTTGTGACTGTTTGCACAGAATTTTTTTTTTTAATAATTCCTACTTTTTAAATAAAAACTTCATTCTGGTATAATTCTCAAAGCATATAATTCACCCATTGGAAGTGTAAAACTTGTATCCTGATAGAGTTGTTCAAATATTGCCACACAATCAGGATTAAAACTTTAAAAACGTATTTTTTAGTTGTAGATGGGCACCATGCCTTCATTTTATTTATTTATTTTTATGTGGAACCCAAGGCCTCACATGTGCTAGGCAGGTGCTCTGCCACTGCGCCCCAGCCCCAGCCCTGGCTCCAGGATTGAAAAATTCTTCTCTCCCCACAAAGACACTCCCTCCCTATCGGCAGCTGCTCATTCCTCTCTGCACCCCACCACCTGGTCCTGGAAACCCCTGATCTGTTCTTCGTCTGTACACTTTTCTATTTTGGACATTTCATATAAATGGAATCAGGCACTATGTGGTCTCTTGTGACCGGCTTCTTCCACTTGGCGACATCTCAAGGTCCACCCATGCGGTCGCTTGTGCTAATTTCTTAATTTCTTTCATTGTCAAGTAATACTCCATGTTATAGATATACCACATCTTATTTACTCACTCCCCAGTTGGGAATTTGGACCGTTTCTGCTCTGTGGTGTCCTGATGATACTGCCGTGAACAATCACGGACGAGTTTTTGTATGGACACACATTTTCATGTCACTTTACCTAGCCGTGGATATACCCACAGTCTGTCATATAATTCTATGTTGAATCTTTAGAAGAACTACCAGAATTTTCTGAAAAGACTGTACTGTTTTACAATAGTGTACCACGGTTCCGATTTCTCCATATCCTTGATAATGCTTATTATCTCTGTTTCGAAAAAATTATTATAGCCATCCTTGTGGGTGTGAACCAGTATCTGACTTTAGTTTTGATTGGCATTTTCTCAATAGCTAATGGTGTTGAATGTCTTTCCTTGTGATTATTGTCATTCTATCAATAACATGGTCAATATGTCATCTTTGGAGAAATGTCTATTTAGATTCTTTGCACATTTTAAAATTGGGCTATTTGTCCTTTAATTTATGGAGTTCTAAGGGTTATACATATATTCTGTATACAAGTCCCTTATGAGAAATAGGATTTGCAAAACCTTTCTTCCATTCTGTGTATTGTCTTCTCACTTTCTTGAAGTTCTTGGAAGTACAAAGAATTTTGACAGTTCTCACTTTGTCTATATTTCCTTTTTCTCTTTCTTTTGGTGGTACTGCGGATCAAACCCAAGGTCTAGTCCCTGCCAGGCAAGGGCTCTGCCACGGAGCCACATCCCCAGTCCTATTTTTTTTTTTTTTTTAATTTGGAGACAGAGTCTTGCTAAATTGCTTAGGGCCTTGCTAAGTGGCAGAGAGAGGCTGGCCTCACTCCTGTGATCCTGCTCCCTCAGCCTCTTGAGTTGCTGGGGTTGCAGCTGTGCACCTCTGTGCTCAGCTATATATTTTTGGTTGTTTGTACTTTTGTGTCATACACAAAGAGTCTATTGCCAAGGTCATGAAGGTTTATTCCTACATTTATTCTTAGAGTTTTATAGTCCAGCTCTTCCATTTATGTTTTTGGTCCATTTTGAATTGATTTGTATGCTGTGTGAGGCAGAGGCCCAACTTCATTCTTTTGTTGTAGACACCTATTTTTCCCAGCACTGAGTATTCTTACTCCCATTGAGTTCACACCTTTAGTTTTTTAAAAAATGTAAGTGGAAGGAAACCTAAATACAGGAGGGGATATACCATGTTCATGGATCAGAAGACTCAGTATCATTAAGATGCCAATTAACCTCTAAAGTCGACTCAATCCCAAATTAATCTTGACTCAATTACAATAAAAATCTCAAAAATGTAGAAATGTAGAAATTAACAAGCTGATTCTAAACCTTACATGGAAAAACAAAGAGACCAAAATAACAAAATGAAAGCAAACCTACAAATGCAAAATTAAAAAAAAAAAAAAACAAACAAATAGCAAAGTTAAAGGATATGTACTATCTAATATCAAGACCTACTAACATGTACAGTAATCACGACAGTGTGGTGTCGACCTAACAATAGATCTATTAGCTGGAAATAGCTCAGAAATACACCTACAAAGGTGCCACAATGACTCAATGGAGAAGTGATGGTCTTTCCAACAAAGCATGCTGAAATAGGTGTGTGTGCATGTTTTTTAAAAGGAATCTCAACTCCTACTCCACACTACGTATGAAAATTATTTGGAATGGATCAGAGACCTAAAGCAAGACCTAAAGCTGTCAGCCATACAGAAGAAACTATAGGAGAAAACCTGTGCAAAATCAGAGTAGGCAAAGATCTTTTGGATAAGACATTCAGATCACACATCACAGAAGAAAAAAACGTGTAAATTGCACTTCCTTAAAATTAAAATCTTCTCTTCGAAAGACACTTAAGAAAATGAAAAAGCAGGTAGCTGGGAGGAAACACTTGTAATGCATGTCTCATAAAGAACTTATGTGCAGGATATATAAGTAATTCTGACAAATAAATGAGAAGACAAAGGATTACTGGGGGTGGGAAAGAACATGCAACAGCAAGGTGTGGAGTCAACCTAGGTTTCCACCCATGTATAAATGGGTAAAGAAAACGTGGTGTCTATACTCAGTGGAGTATTATTCAGCCATAAAAAAGAAAGAAATCCTGTCATTCGCAGTAATGTAAATGAATCTTGAGGACATTATGTTGAGTGAAACGTCAGGCACAGAAAGATAAATATCATAGGTTTTTACTTATATGTGGAAGCTAGGAAAGCTGACCTTATAGAAGTAAGGAGTTGAATAGTAGTTCCCAGAGGCTGGGAAGTGGGGTGAGCTGGGGAGAGGGAATAGAGAAAGGATATGATGGGTATAGGGGTGCAGTTAGACAAAAGAAATCACTCCTCAAGTTCTACAGCACAGTAGAGTAACGTGGTGGCCAACAGTTAATTTGATATTTAAAAATAGCTAGTTGAGATGATTTTGAATATTCCAACAAAGAGAAATGACAGATGTCTTTCTTGATCTGATCATTGCACACAGCCTATGTGCACCGAAATATCACATTGTACCCCATAAATATATACAATTGTGTGTCCACTAATTTGTGTTTGTTTCTTTGTTATTGGGGATTGTGCTCAAGGGTGTTTAATCACTGAGACACATTCCCAGCTTTTTAAAAAATTTTTTAATTTTGAGACAGGGTCTTGCTATGGCTTGGGGCTTTGCTAAGTTGCTGAGGCTGACCTCAAACTTGCCATCCTCCTGCCTCAGCCTCCCATGTCACTGGGATTATAGGTGTGAGCCATGGCACCAGGCTAAATTTTTTTTAAATATTAAAAATTTAATAAAGTTCACTAATATCATTAGTAGTAATTATAGTGACAACTAACATTACTAGCCCTATTTTATTACAAAATAAGAATCATCGTCAGATTTAATTCTTGATGGTACATGTGTAATAACAATACGTATATAAATATTCCTCTGAAAAATGGGCAAATGACTTGAAAAGAGGGTAGATGAATGGCCCATAAACACGAGGAACTTGTGAACACCATTAGCCACCAGGAAAACGGAGTCAAAACCACAGTGGGAGCTGGGGCTGTGGCTCAGTGGCGGAGCACTTGCCTAGCACGCATGAGACACTGGGTTCCAGTCTCAGCACTACATGAAAATAAGTGAATAAAATAAAGTCCATCAACAATTCAAAAATAAAAAAAATTATAAAAAACCCACAGCGGGATGCCATTTCTCACTAGAAGACTGATTATATTTGGCGCCGGTGAGCAACTGGAATCCCACTCTCCTGGCTGGTTGAAGGCAGCGTTGCTCACACTGGGAAAGACTTCGGAGGTCTCTTATAAAGTTACATGTGTGCCCATCATACGACCCAGCAATCCCGCTCTTATTTATCCAAGAGAACTGAAAACGTGTTCACTCCAAGACTTATCCATACATGGACACAGCAGCCTTATTTATAATAGTCCCTAAGCAGAAACAATCTAAACGCCCATCAGCACACGAATAGATAAACACATTACGGCATACTCATGATGGAATACTATTTAGCAATATAAAGGAATCAACTGTGGTCACATGGATGGATGGACATAAGGAGCCCTAGGCTGAATACAAGAAAACAGACCCGAGAGACGCCATGTCTTCTATCCTGCACCGTTAGCTGGAGGGTGGTTCATTGGATGCAAACATCACCGCACGACAGTCTCACAGGGAACACATTTCCCGGCATATCCATGGTCTCTCAACCCACTGTCAACACTTCCATTGTCATTTCAAAATTATGAGGTTTCACCTTTTAAAAAATTGAGATTTTTCTTCATCTTGGAAAAATATCAGATCTGACAACGGTCCCCCTGTGGGGACATTCCGCGAGGCAGCTGCCCCCGCCCACACACAGATGGATCACATACGCTCCAGGCCTCAGCAGAGTTCCCCGCTCACTATTGTTTTATACCCAGCCCACTGTATCCTTTTTTTTAAAAATGAGCTACCTGGGCTTATGCGGACATCTGCGCCTTGTAAATTGTAGGTCAGATGCTTTCATTAAAATCCCCTGTACTTATTTTTTGTAGCAAAACCTCAATTATTCCAGGTTATCAGGCAATATGAGTTCTGGGGAATCTAGGTTTTTATAGCTAATTGAAGGTTTAACCTGAAAATGACTTTGACTCTGGTTATTGAAAAAAAAACAAAACTCATGTTTCTGCCTCTGCCCGGGCAGCCACAGAGTATGACTGGTTCTTTGTTCTCCGGCACCTGGCCAGGTATCAGAGCCAGAGGTGGGGTTGCTGTGCCAGGCTGGAGAAACTGAAGGAGAGTTTTTGTTTTTGTTTTTGAAAGATGGAGACTTTGTGACGTTGCCCAGGCTGGTCTCCAGCCATCCTCCTGCCTCAGCCTCCCGAGTAGCTGAGACCACAGGTTTGCAACCACCTTCATCTTGAAGGAGTTTTTAAGGAATCCATTAGAATCATTCCAGAGAGCGGGACCTACCTGGCACATAATTTCTTTTTTTGTGGGGGGCGGGTACAAGGGATTGAACTCAGGGCATTGAGCCACATCCCCAGCCCTGTTTTGTATGTTATTTAGAGACAGGGTCTCACTGAGTTGCTTAGCACCTCACTTTTGCTGAGGCTGGCTTTGAGCTCGTGATCCTCCTGCCTCAGCCTCCTGAGTCACTGGGATTACAGGCGTGTGCCACCGTGCCCAGCCTGGCACATACTTTCTATTTATATATTCAAATATTATGTGCATTTCCAATGTCCAGAGTTTGGTCTCTCAGCCAAAAGAACTAGGGCTTCTTAGGAAAATGGCTGATACTGGGTTTGAAGCATAAAATGTGTAAGATGATCCTGGCCTCTCATCGTATTAGAGAGAAAAGGGAAATATCAAAGACTATTGAGATCACTCAAAAGGGTGCTTTGAAAGGGCTCTCACTGGAGAAAACATTTCATCTTTAAAAAAAAAAAAAACTTTAAAAATCTTGCAATGAATTGAAACGTATTAAATGTTATGAAAATCCCATGAGTTTCCAAAATGGGACAAATAAATAAAACACGAATGCTATTAATAAATGTCACTAATAAATGGGCCCCACTACATGGTTGGCTAGCAGTTAGTATGTTCAGGAAACTCCTTTAATTTGCTGCAAGGGTTTGGAAATTACAGCTCAAAGCTCAGTTTAAGGCCTGCTTTTGATGCTCTTGAGCCAAGAATGGCTTTTTACATTTTTAGAAGGTAGAGAATATGAGACATCCCAGGGGCTTAGGAGGCTGAGGCAGGAGGATCATGAGTTCAAAGCCAGCCTCGGCAACTTGGTGAGGCGCTAAGCAACTCGGTGAGACCCTGTCTCTAGATAAAATGCAAAATAGGGCTGGGGATGTGGCTCAGGGGTTGAGTGCCCCTGAGTTCAATCCCTAGTACCAAAGGGAGAGGGAGAGAGAGAGAGAGAGAGAGAGAGAGAGAGAGAGAGAGAGAGAGAGAGAGAGAGAGAGAGAGTGAGTGTGTGGGGGAGAGAGAGAGAGAAAAGAGAAGAGAAGGGACAAAGATGTATGTGGTCCAAAAATCCCCAAATATTAACTATCTGGCCCTTTATAGAAACAACAACAAAAAAAACCACTAACTGGTCCAAGCCTGATTTACTATGTTCTGTATTTTTCCATTTAATGAAGAAGAACAACAAAAACTTTCAAATGGGGTATTCATAGAAGCATTTGTAAGTTTGATTTTATTTTCCCCTAAGACACCCACTAATTCCATGTTTTCCCAAACATCAATCATTTGTCTCTCACGTTCACGATTTTTGCTAACTCCCTGGAACTTGTATGTTGTCATTTACTTAATATATAAATTACATCAACACACTTTTTTTTTTCCCCTAAAATAAACTTAGCGTCATCCTTAGCAATGCTGTGACTACTTAGTGGTGTTATACCTGCTAATAGAAAGTGTGAGGTGTTGAGGTGTTTTTCCTAATACCTATTGAAATATCTTCTCACTCTCTCTTTTTGTTTTTGGTACCAGGGTTTGAACCCAGGGGTGCTTAACCACTGAGCCACATTCCCGGTCCTTTTTATTTTTATTTTTATTTTGAGACAAGGCCTTGCTAAGTTGCTTAGGGTCTCACTAAGTTGCTGAGGCTGGCCTCAAACTTGTGATCCTCCTGCCTCAGCCTCCTGAGCTGCTGGGATTATAGGTGTGCACTGAAATGCCTTCTTAACTATGAAAGGGTTCCTCTGTGAACCACTTTGAAAATCATCTTCCTTTACCACCCTTGAGGGAATTCTCTGTAATTCATTTCCCACTGGCTGAAGCCAGGACAGAAGCAAGGACATCTCTCTCAAAGCATGTCCCTGTGTGTCTTTGTGTGGTCATTTTAAGGGTGTGGGGGTGGGCACATCCTGCCCATTTCACAGAGAAGGTAACTAGCAGGCCGAGGGCCTTGCCCACGGTCCCTGTGTGTCAGAAGCAGCTCTGGAAATAGAAACCAGGGTGCATGGCTCCCTGCCACCTCTCGCCGACGCACCGGGGAGAGACACCCGACCTCCGCACCTGTCCTCGTGGGTGTTGGGGAAGTCCAAAATGTGGCAATGGTGTGGGTACACACGTGCCTTGTTCACCAAGCCCCTGACATCTCCAGGGGACTCCCAGGAAGCCCAGCCCAGCCTGACTCAGGGAGCTGTAGGATAGGGGCTGCCCCACTGTCTACCAGCAGAGGAGACAGAGGGTCCTAGTGGAGCTGATTACTGATGGGAGAATGTTGCCAACATGTAGTTAAGTGAGAGAAAGGGCAGGGCAGGACCTATGACTGCATCTTTTCTGAAAAGGAATACAGAAGTATGGAGCTAGTGTGTGTGTGTGAGTGTGTGTGTGTGTGTGTGTGTGTACAGTCTGCTACCAGTTACTCAAAAAATTGGTGATATGAGTTGACTTTAAGAAGAGGAGCTGGGGTGGAGGAGGAGGAGAGGCAGAGACTTTTTAAAAAACCAGCAGCTTCATTTGCGTCTTTGGAATTTGGGACCATCTCGACCTTGAATCTTTTCATTTGTTCACTCCGCAAATTAAAATTAAAACGCGCCGTCCGCGCGAGCGTCCGCCAAGGAGTTCAGGCTGGTGCGCGCGTGTGCGCTTGTGAGTCGCGGGCGCGTGTGCGCGTGGCTCGGGATTAGGGATCACAACCCTAGGACACCCTCGGACTGGAACAACCTCCGGATGACAGTGTCACCAGGGCTGAGCGGGGTAGAAGCAGCACCCACACAGGCGGTGGATGCAAAGCCAGAAAGGGCAGTGGCTGCGGGGCCGAGGTGGCCGTCTGGCCACAGGGGAACCCGGCGCCCCCCGCAGCCCCGGCCTCAGCGCCCAGTCTCCCCTGCGCTCAGGCGACGGGAGCGAGGCTGCCAGCACTTTAAACAGCTTCGCCCCAGCCCCAGCCCTGAACGCTAAGAATTCAGGGCCGGGGCGCGCTGATGTCACCCGAGTTCTCCGTGCAGGGTCACGGATGGGTCACGTCCCCGCCAGTGCACCGCGTGGAGACGCCCTTTGGGATCCCTGCCCCACATTTTGGGGTGGGATCTGGGTGATGTTGCCTGGCACCCCGCGGGGACATGTTGGTGGCTGTCACACTGTTTTGCCCCGGGATGGGGCTGTGCTGGAGTCCCTGCTGGGAGCTCCCTCCGAGGACACCGAGGAATGTCACCTGCGTGGAGTAGGAGGCTTGTTCCCACATGGGGGCAGACGGGGAAGTAGGGGATGGTTTGTGAGGCAGACCCCAGTCGGGGGTGGTCCTCCCGCTTTCCTAAGGAAAGCACTCCGTCCATGACACGTTTAGATTGGCATCTGTGTGGTTTGCATCCTGAATGTCCCCTCAATGACTGTGTATCAAAGGCACGGTCCCCACTGCTCTTACCTCCCAGCTCACTGGGAGGTAGAGCCACCTTCAGGAGGTGGGCCTAGAGGAAGGAAGATAGTCACTGGGGCTGTGCTCCTGAGGGGAAATTGGGTCCCCGCCTCCCTCCCTTCCTTCTCTTGGCTTCGTGGATGCCAGGAGGTAAACCGGCCTCCTCCACCATGTGCTTCCACCATAATGTACTCTGCTGCCACAGGCCCAAAGCAACAGGGCCAAGCAACCATGAACTGAACATTCTATAAACTGTGAATCAAAATCAACCTTTTTAAAAATTAAGTTGCCTCAGGTATTTTGTCACAGTAAAAGAAAGCTGACCAGTAGTCTCCCTCAGTCTTCATTTTCTTATCTGTGTAACAGGGATACCGGTGTCCGTGCTCCTAGGTTATGGCCAGGATTCAGTGAGAGGAGGCATGGATAGGTGTTAGTAAGCAGTTGCCATGCTTGTTTTTAATTATTGTTGACATTAACATTTTATGCAAGGAGCAGAATTATTCTAAATGACCCTGGGTGTTCACCCTGGATTGCTGAAACGGTCCTTCCTGGGAGAATAGCTAGTTGGAAAAGCAGACACCTCTGTGAACCAGAGAGTGGACCCTCACCAGATGCAGGAGATGCCACCGACCCCATCTTGGACTTTCCAGACTCCAGAACTGTGAGTTTATAAACCACCTAGTTTATGGTGTTTTATTACAGCTGCCCGTACGGCTGAGACAGGAAAGAAGTGTGTGAGTTTCCTAGGAAGGGCCAGTTGCAAAAGCTGGGGGGCAGGGAGCCCCACCCGTGTCCTCCTGTCCCTGCACCCTCTTTAGAATCCCAGGACATCCTGCAGATGACTCAGTGGCAGTACTTTCCCTTCATCCCCAAGTGCAATGCATCCCTCCTTCCTGAAGGGGACAATTAGACATGGACTCTGTCACCTGGGGCGTTGGGGGAAGAAGAGGCCCGTCAGGCTAAAGTCACAGGCACTGGACAAGATCTGGGAGGCTGAGAAGGAGGACAGTGACCCTGACACCCAGCACAGGGGGAGGGTGACTCAGCCCAGGGGGCAGGGACCTGCCACCATCCTCACCCCAACCCTGGCCACCTGCCAGAACTGGCTGGCTGGTCCCGGGTCATCAGATAAGGGCCGCTGGGTGGTGGCAGAGGACACTGTCCGTGCCCTGCAGGGGTCAGGCACCACATCCCTGGACAACCTTGGGCGGCTTCCAGATGTGATGCCCTCACTTGGTTCCCTCTGCTCCTGGCCCGTCCACCCGCTAAGGCAGGGGCTGCAGGACCTCGGGGACAGCGGGGCTGGGGTTCGCAGCTCAGCGTCCCCTCTGGCCTCCTGGTTCCCTCATGGTCAGTGCCTCACGGTGGCCAGGGGCTCCTGGCATCTGTGGGATGTCTACAGGACAGACTCCAGACGGCCGTCACCCTGGAGGGACCCACCGGGAAGACCATTCAGGCTGGAGGATGGGGGTGGGTGCAGGGTCCAGCCTCAGGGCCGAGCGCCTGGCCCTGTGCCCCCAGGGCTGTGCCCGGCAGAGGGGCGACTTTTCCTAAGTGCTCAAAGGCACCTGTTGGCGGCAGGGGCATCCCAAACGTCTGCCTCTGCCGGAGCTAGAGTCACCAGCGTTCAATGGAGCTGGTCGTGTTTTTTTGGAAAGAGGAAAATCTCCACCTCAAGGGTGAATTTCCTCCATATGGAAAAGACACACTAAAGTCAGTTTGCAGAAAAGACTTACCCATGATTCCCCGTCTAGGGGAGGGGGTCAGGGCTTGGGTGCCGGAGCCAAGCTTTGAGTGTGAATCCAGGCAGGCTGTGCAGCCATGGGCTAGCTGCATGGTGTCTCTGGGCCTCGGTTTCCTCATCTGCATAATGGAGGCGATATGACCCCGACCTCCGAGGCTGCCCAGAACAAGGCAGGGTTCTCAGCCTCATGCACGCCTCAGCTCTGACTAGCTGTTCATCCTTCCGTTTTCTTTTCTTTTTCTCTTTTTCAGAGAACGGTAGCATTTAAAATCAACAGGACAGTTGACTACACGTCTGTGTCGTTATGTCTGTCAGACGAACGGCACGCAGCTCTTTGGTGTCACATGTAAATGACGTTTAAGATGGAAAGCGGGCGAATTTCGATGTTTGATGTGATGTGACACTGGAGTTGTCCCTCGGCTGGTGGAGAGGAGCTGGATGATGGGATGCAGTTGTGACTTTTTCTGACTTCAAAGTAGGGTAGAGTCTTTCACAGACTTTTCATCCAAGGGCCGAGTTTGGCTGAACCCTTGATTTTGAATTTTTGGAAACTTTAGCCAAAACCTTTTCTTGGCCTTGTGTGGTGAAGTTTTCCCAGCACCCGAGGACCACGTCGCCTCTGTTCCCCGCCAGGTCCCACGGATCCGTTCGCCCCTCCTCCTAACCCGTCTCCGTTTCTTCTTGGTCTTCCTTTCCCTCCTCCTCTCCTCTCTTTCCCGAGCAACCTCCTGACATCAGGTCATCTCACCGTGTCCTCTGGGTCGCTCTAATAGAGAAGGCCATTTTCTTGCATGATTGTCCCGCCATTATAGCACTTAATGCCGCTAATTATAATGGGGACTTATTTTGTTGAACAGTGAAAACTATAAAGCTCAAGAACGAGAGAACTATGAGATAAGGAACCACGGTCTGCACTTTCCTCATACTTAGGACATCCTGGGGATGTCACGGACACAGGGACCCTGTCCTGGCGACACCCGACCACCAGCTTCCTGAGCGACTTTTTTTCTTTTCTTTTGGTACTGGGGATTGAACTCAGGGGCACTCGACCACTGAGCCACATCCCAGCCCTGTTTTATATTTTATTTAGAGACAGGGTCTCACTGAGTTGCCTAGGGTCTCACTTTTGCTGAGGCTGGCTTTGAGCTCACGATCCTCCTGCCTCAGCCTCCTGAGCTGCTGGGATTATAGGCGTGTGCCCTGTGCCTGGCCTCCTGAGCCACTTTTATCAGCTCTGGTGGAGAACTTAGTGTGAAATCCAGAAACATTAAATAATAATAATAATAGTCATGCATACTTAAGTACGACCACCAGTAATAGTTGTGAGACTGACTTGATAGTTAAATCAAAAGGAAATCTTAGATATGCAGATTCACTTAGAAATCTCCCTTCAAAAATAAATGCTCAAACGGGGTATGATGGTGGACGCCTGTAATCCTAGCGGCCTGGGAGGCTGAGGCAGGAGGATCTCAAGTTCAAAGCCAGCCTCAGCAAAAGTGAGGCTCTAAGCAACTCAGTGAGACCCTGTCTCTAAATAAAATACAAAATAGGGCTGGGGATGTGGCTCAGTGGGTGAGTGCCCCTGAGTTCAATCTCCAGTAACCCCCAATCCCAAATAAAAGAAAATAAAATAAGTAAATGCTCAAGACACAGCGTGGGTGAAGAAACCATCTTTTGTGGCTCAGAGGCATTTGCTCCAGGCTGCAGGACAGGGGTATGTTCAGAATCGACTGGACCAGCTTTAGGATTTCAGGACCTCAGAGGTGGCATCTGCTAATTTCCAGAACCTTCCGGATTCTGGAGAAGAGCTTGGAGAGTCTGTCTCTGAGGTCAGAGGCCGGTGAGGACAGGAGCTCAGAGGCTGATGGCCTGTTCCCAGGGACGCGCCGCTCACTGTACAGAGTTGCCTCTGAGTGCCGCCCAGTTGATCCAGCGGCCTCTGGGCACCAGGACACTGTCATTTACTTAATAGCATTCTTGACGTTGACGCCCTCCTGTGTTTGCTTAAATACCTCCCTCGGCTGTGCCTGAGCAAGAATGTCCGCAAAATCACAGGGTGGACCTGCCTAATTATACATGTTTTCCAACCCACCTCAACGGCCACGATGGCGAGTGAGATGAAAGCCACTGCTCTGGACCTTCCCCCAGACCACCTGCCCGCGCACCTCCTCAGGCAGAGGGCGCAGGAGCCCCTTCCTCGTTTTGCAGACGCACAGATTACATAGCACAGCCTGTCGCTTGTGACTGGAGAGACGAGAGGACAGGCTGACCCCTGGCCCTCCGCCGCCCTCTGGGTTCCTTACAGAACCTGTTCTGTGGGTTTCTCCAGCACTGGGCCCAGGAGTGGACAGTCTCAGCCCAGGAGTGTCCTGCCCCCCAGAGAGGAGGACCCAAGGCCTAAGGCCTCAGAGGTGGCCACAGCGGCCTGGAAAACCTTCTCCGTTTTAACTTGGTTTTCTTTTGGGTACCAGGGATGGACCTTGGAGGCCCTTGACCACTCAGCCATGTCCCCAGCCCTTTTTATATTTTATTTATAGACAAGGTCTCACCGGGTTGCTTAGCACCTCGCTAAATTGCTGAGGCCGGCTCAATGGCTCGAGATCCTCCTGCCTCAGCCTCCGGAGCTGCTGGGGTTACAGGCATGCGCCGTGGCGCCCGGCCCCTTTTAAAATTTCCGAATAGCTTTTTTTCCCGCCTCAGTACTAAGGACCCCACCCAGGGCCTCGCACATGGTAGGCAGGGGCTCCACCGTGGAGCTACCTCCCCAGCCCTTGAAAGGTCTTTCAGGGAGAAACAAGCATCTGCCATTTCCTTGTTCACCTGGGCGCTAGGAACTGCGGTTGCGTTTGAAAGGTGAGACATCTGTGGCCATCACCACCTCCCTGCCCGGCTTCTCCTCAGGGACGTGGATGCTCAGGGCAGGAAAACCGAGACGTCCATTGGAACAGAAGGGTCCCACGTGTGACGCACACACTGGCCCTCAGTGGACTATTGGGAAGTTGTTAAATCAGAGGGTTAAATAATTTGTTTAAAACAAGCTGTGGATTTATATATACCTAGGTGCATAGGAAAAAAATTCCTATCTTCAAGAGGCAGGATCTGGGGTTACTTAAAAAAAAAAAAAAGGTTTTGGTTCATCTGTAACTTTGTAACTTTCTCACAATGAACTCAGGTTGCTTATGTCATTAAAAAAATAAAAAAATAAAAAGGCAAAGTTAGGTAGAAAGGCAAAGTCTGTTGTTCCAGGTTCCAGTTACTCTCAGGGCCAAGACGTAGATTGCTTGAGCCCAGGAATTTGGTGGTTTGTTTTGTTTTGTTTTGGTGCTGGGGATTGAACCAGGGATACTTAACCACTGAGCCCCATTCCCAGCCCTTTTTATATTTTGTTTATAGACGGGGTCTCACTGAGTTGTTTAGGGCCTCGGTAAATTGGTGAGGCTGGCTTTGACCCACGATCCTCCTGCCTCAGCCTCCAGAGCCACTGGGATCCCAGGTGTGCAATGCTGTGCCCAGCTGAGCCCAGGAGTTTGAGATCAGCCTGGGCAACATTTTGAAATTTCCATCTCCAACAATAATAGCAAAACGCTAACAACAGCAAAGTAATAATAAATGACAAGATAGTTTTTTTGTTTTTAATACCAACAAGAAAAAAAAAAAAAAAAAAGCTTCTGATAGAAAGTCACTGGAAAACAAAATTGAATTTTTTTTTTTTTTTTTCCGGTGCTGGGGATTGAACCCAGGGCCTTGTGCTTGCAAGGTAAGCACTCTACCAACCGAGCTATATCCCCAGCCCCCCAAATTGAGATTTTAAGTACAGCAGGTCCTCTGCATCTCTGGGTTCACCTTGATGGATTTAATCAACCTCTGATCCAAAAGAATTTTAAAAAAATTGTGTCTGTCCTAAGCATGTACAGAGTTTTTTCTTATCATTCTCTAAACAATACTCTATTTACTTAGTGTTCATATTGTATTGGGTATTTTAAGCAATCTAGAGATGATTTAGAGTATATGAGAGGATGTGTGTAAGCCATATGTAAATACCGCGTCATTTTATATAAGGAAACTGAATGTCCTCAGATTTTGGTGGTGGGACCAATCCTCTGCGGATGACTGCAAGATGATGATATCTGGGAAATTGTTAGAAGAGAGCATCTGAAGGGCAGGCGGAAACAGAGATCTTTAAAACAAATCTTTTTTTTTCTTTTGAATGTTACACTTCCTAGAATTAAGAATATTTTTTGTTTTCCATGTTCTACTTCCTAGAATATGAGAAGCAGCTCAGGGAAAAGGGACCGGAGAGAGGCTGGATTGCTTGGGATCAAGTTTCTAGGATTTGGTGGATCGGGAGCTTGCCAAAGAAGCGAAGATCGAACGCACGTGTTAGCTTGTCTTTTAATATCCATACCTTCCCCCCAAAAGTTTCTCTTACGTTTTCAGATTTACTTATTTTTTTTGAGGAGGCGGGGACTGGAGAGTTAACCCAGGGGCACTTAACCACTGAGCCACATCCCCAGCCCTTTTTATTGTTTATTTTGAGACAAGGCCTTGCTAAGTGGCTGAGGCCAACCTCGAAGGTGTGATCCTCCTGCCTCAGCCTCCCTGGTCGCTGGGATGACAGTTGTGTGTCACCACGCTCGGCTCTACTTTTTTAGATTAAAAAAAAGAAAGAAAGAAAGAAAGAAAAAGAAACCAAAAGGAAAAGGCACTCGGTCAATGCGAACAATCAGCTTGGGGTCTCTAGTGGCGGAGGCGTCTCCGCACAATTCCTGGGGAGGGCGTTTCAGGCTTCTGGGGGAGGCCAGCGCAAGGATTCAGAGTAGGTGGCACCGGGCCCTTGAATTTCCTGGAGGGCCGGCCCCTGTCCCCGGCCCCTGGCTGACAGTCTCGCGGCCGTGTTTGCTCTCTTTATTGCCTGAGCTCTGGCGACACCAGGTTTTATTCTGATCAATCACAATTTACACAGGAAGCACCTCGCCTACCAGGCCCCAGGGAGGGAGCCGCCCTCCTGCACGGATGCCTTGGGGGTGCCCGGGCGAGCCTGGAGCCCGCGGCCCTGCCCCTGCCCAGCCGTGCAAGGGGCCACTGTCCAGGTGGGTGTGTGCGTGGGCACCATGAGAATCAGGTGGCGGGTTTCATGGGTTCCTCGAGTCCCTCCCTGCCTGGGCTGGAGGCAACTCGGAAAGAATCGCATCAGCCCAGCTTTGCAGGATGTGTGTGCGCGCGTTTTGTGGGGGAGAGGTAGAGGAGGACAGCGGCTATTTCATTGGGAATAAAACGTGGTGTCGTGAGATCTCATCTCACTCTAGTCAGAACGGGGATTTTCAAGAATGCAAGCAATAATACATGTTGGCGAGGGCGTGGGGAAAAGGCACGCTCATCCACTGCTGGCGGGACTGCAAATGGTGCAGCCACTCTGGAACGCAGTGTGGAGATCCCTCAGAAAACTTGGAATGGACGCACCATTTGACCCAGCTATCCCACTCCTTGTCTCTACCCAAGGGACTTGAAATCAGCATACTACAGTGACACAACCACATCAATGTTTATAGCAACTCAATTCACAATAGCTAGACTGTGGAACCAACCTAGATGCCCTTCAATAGATGAATGGATAATGAAACTATGGTATATATGCACAGTGGAATATTACTCAGCCATAAAGAAGAATGAAATTATGGCATTTGCCGGTAAACAGATGGAACTGGAGACTATCATGCTAAGTGAAATAGGCCAATCCCAAAAAACCAAAGGCTGAATGTTCTCTCTGATATGTGGATGCTAACATGCAATAAGGGATGGGGGAGGGAAGAATAGAAATGCTTTGGATTAGGCAAAGGGGAATGAAGGGAAGGGAGGGGTGTGGGAACAGGAAAGACAGTGGAATGAATCGCACATGACTTTCCTGTGTTTATATATGAACATGTGACCAGTGAAACTCCACATCGTGTTTAAGCACAAGAATGGGAGGTTATCCTCCCTTATGCGTGATATGCCAAAATACATGCCACTGTCCGTGTATCTAAAAAGAACAACAACAAAAAATCTGTAGAGATGTGGTGTCCCAGAGTAGTCAGAGAGACAAAGCCCCCTGCCCTGGGTGGAGGCTGCCTTGGTCGCCAACCCCACCTCCGCAGCCCGTCTCTGTTTCCCGCTGGGAAACATGAAGGATGCTATTATCAGTAAGAAGGTGAGCTTCGGAGTCCCACGGCTGGGCTGGAGTCTTCATCCCATCTCCCCCCCGCTGGGTGAGCTCCGGAAAGTTACCTCACCTCTCTGGGCCTCAGCCGTCTCATCTGTCCCTCCCTCCCTGGCTGCTCTTTGCCCAGCCAGGATGTAACGGAGCAGCGTATGGAAAGAGCTGGGCATGGTGTCCAAGAAGCACCGGTGTTTGTCATTATCGGGGGGGAAGGACAACCTGAGGGGTGTCAGGTGGCTGCCGAGGGCACATACTTGTCTGTGAACCTGCCTTGGAAAGAGGCCGCTGGTGACATGTCCCAGCTCCCTCAGAGACCTGGATTTCGGACTCGCTTTCCTGAGGCTCAGCTGTCACCACATCACGTTCCTCTCAGAAACGCTCAATGTCCGTGGAATCAGGGCCAAACCCTTGGCTGGCTCCCCAGACCTCTCCCCACCGGCCTCCATCCTCAGCCTCCTATCATTCCCTTCACTTCCCGGCAGGGAACAGCGGGCACCAGGCTGGGCCGGGCCTTCCTTCTGAGTCTGGCATGGGAAGAGCGGGCCCTGAGCAGCATGGTTTTAACTTGGTGGGGGGCAGGGGGAGCTATTCTTTTCTTTTCTTTTTTTTTCTCTCCCCAAAGGATTCCGGAACCTTCTCTGGAAGCACAGGACCACCTTTAAACACCTGCTGTCAAAGTCCTTCCTCATTAACAATTGAGAGACAATACGAGGGCCTGGGTTGTGGCTCAGTGGTAGAGCCGCCCTAGCACATGGGTGGCCCTGGGTTCCAGCCGCAGCACCACCATCTAGAACTAATATATATATGTAGACAATATGTGGCACCTTAAGCATGTGTGTGTGTGTGTGTGTGAATGCACACACGCACACACATACACTAATATTCACCTATGCAGAGACACAGAATGAGTGCCTAGAACTTCTGGCAAAACGACGGCAGTGTTCCTGTAACGAGGCCAGTGGCGGCTTCCTACCTCACTTAGAATAAAACTCAGACTCCATGGCATGGTCTCAAGGGCCCCGGCCCACCCTCCGGACCACGTCCCACCCCTCTCTTCCTTCCTCGCTTCTGTTCCTCCAGTACACCAAGATCATTCCACCCCAGGGCCTTTGCACTGGCTGGTCTCTCTGGGTGGAACAGCGCATTCCTCAGACCCCCACCCTCCGCGGCTCAGCAGCTCCGCAGTCCTCTGGGGGAGAACGGGGATCATCTGTGAGTTCTGAAAACTACACACACCAGGGTCTCACCCACTCACTGACTTTGCCCTTCGAGGCAGGGTCTGGCATTTCTCTCCGTTTCTAAACTTCTCCAGAGTTTAGCGCACGGTTAGGGTTGAGCCCATCACCTAACACCATCTCTGTGGAGCCTCAGCTCAAAGGCTGCCTTTCAGAGAGGCGTCCCTGACACTCAGTCACCCAGACACTCGCTGGCTAGTCTGCGGACCTGTTTATTTTCTCCACAAAACCTGACACTACCTGAGCCCACCTAATGGATTTGCTTCCTTACTTCCTGTTTCCCTCCTCTAGAGGTTGGCTTCCGGAGTCCGACAGGTCCAGCCCGTCCCCAGCTCCACCAGCGGCAGAGCTTGGCTGTGCACCAGAGTAGACACTAATCACACCTGGTGGCCCTTGGGCACTGGACATGCCCTTAGTGGGACCGAGATCTGCTGTGAGCGCAATCCTCGCTGTTTGGGAGGCTGAGGCAGGAGGATGGAAATTTGATGCCAGCCTCAGCAGCTTCGTAAGGCCCTAAGCAACTTACTGAGACCCTGTCTCAAATTAAAAACCAAACCAAACTCCAAAAGCAGGCTGGGGGTGTGGCTTAGTGGTTAAGTGCCCCTGGATTCAATCCTTGGTAACTCCCCAACCCCCCAAAAATTCTGATTTCAAAGACATAAAATATATCTCATTATATATTTTACAGGATGAGAGAGTTCTGGTGATGGGTTGCTTAACACTGAGCAGGGACTTAGCTGAACACTTAAAAATATTTGCATATTATATATATTTACATTTTTTTTACCATGTTTAAAAATTAAAAAACACACTCTAAGCACAAAAAACTCATTGATAATTTTAAATAGGGGTGACATGTTGAAGTGATCCTATTTTGTCCATGCAGGTTCAATAAAATATCGTATTAATATGAATGTCACCTGTTCCTTTTTCCTTCTGTGGCTTTTAAAATGTTTTCCATTGCTTATGTGGTTCAGATTTGTGGCTTGTGTTTTATTTATGTTGGACAACACTAGCCTAGCATGATAGTTAGCGCAGGAGTCACTTAAATACAGATGGAATGGCAGGATGAATACAGTTGGTGCCAAGTAGGTGCATCTTTGGCATGAATACAGTTGGTGCCAAATAAGTGCTTCTGGCACCTGAGCACATACGTGTCTGGAAGACCACAGGGCATGGGAGGGAGGCTGTGTCAGGGGAGTTTATATAGTTAAACCGTAAGTCGTGTCTATTAATATGCGGCAATAGCGGCTGCGGTTTCTTGAGCACCTAGCATGTGCCAGGAACTGTCATGGTACTGCACGAACATCAGCTCCTTTAATCCTCGAGTCAGTCCTGCCAGGAGTCGCTGCCTCCACAGCCCAGGGCTGCCCAAGGTCGCCTGGTGGAGACCAGGGTGTGCACGCTGCCTTCCCCAGGGGCCCGCCTGCCACGTGGGACTTGAAGGCCCCCTGGACTGGACGGCCGGCCCACCGGCCCCACTCGCTCCCCATCCAGAGGGGCTCCTGGCTCCCAGGGTGACAGGGAGCCCGGGGGCAGCTGGTTCCTGCTCTCGAGGGTCCAGGAAGAGAGTTCCACAATCAGGATCTCTGATCTCCTGGGGCTCAGCCACCCAGAGCCGCCTGCCAGGCCTCTCACTGTCAGGCCTCCGGGGAACCGGTCCTGGCCAGGGTGGCCGTTCTTGTTCAAGGCAGCTGTGGCGGATGGCGCTGGGCCCAGCCCGTCCCTGCAGCTGTGGCAGCCACTGTGATCTGGGGGGTGTGCCCTCTCCCCTCCCACCCTGGGCCGTGGGGCCGAGACTGAGGGTCTGCGCCCACCCAGGCCCCCAGCAAGGTAAGCTCCGTCTGCGTGGGAGCCCGTGGAGTCTGACAGCCAGGTCTTTCCAAGACCTCCCCATGAAGGGCCTTTGCTGGGAGCGGCCCGATCAGAACCCCTTGGAATGGGGAAGAAGTTTGCCACCCACAGACCAATTATGTCTTTCAATTGTGGGTTTGACCTTGAGGAAACCGCTCGGGTCTGGTCCAAGGGGTGGTTTGACGGCAGAAGTGGACCGAGCCCTGGCTCTCTCAGTGGAGTCCGGGACTCTGTCCTCCCAAGGAATAAACTCCTGCTTCTGGGGGCCTCAGGGCGCCCCCACCCCAGGTGCCCGTCACAGATCCCGACGTCTGGCCCGGACACCGGGAGCAGCAAGCGGCAGCTCCTGGGAGCCGCGGGGAGCGCACGTCCTGGGTCCCACCCCAGCCCACCCGATCAGGAACTCTGGCCTTTAGCAAGCCACCTGGGTTGTTTCCTGCTTCCAGGAGTCCTGGGTCATGCTCAAGTTCAAGACCACTGGCCTCCGCCTTCCTCCTCAGAGCCTGGCCCCAGGGTGGGCAAGACTAATTCGTCAGACAGGAAATCCAGGCCCCACTTGACCGACCGAATCAGAATCTGCCTCTAACCATCTGCTGTGGTGCGGGGGACGAACCGGCCTCCAGCACTGTGGGCAAGGGACCCAGCCCCCAGCTCCGCCCCAGCCAGAGCCCGCGTCCCAGCAAAGACTCCGGTGACGCCTGTGCACGTTAACGCTGGAGGCAGGTAGAGTTCCTGGCCATTCCGGCGGGACTCTCCAGCTCAGGTGCTTCTGGGGACCTGGTGACGTCATTCAACATAAGCCAAGTGGGATCCAAAAGATGGTGCCCGTCTGGGAACCTGAGCCGGGGGTGGGGGGTTGCAGCGTTCGGAGACAATCTGAAACCCAGGTGCCAACGTGAAATTTGTCGATTTAAAAATTATTACTAGGGCTGGGGAGACAGCTCAGTTGGCAGAGGGCTTGGCTTGCAAGCACAAGGCCCGGGGTTCAATCCCCAGCACTAGGCTGGGGCGTATCTCAGTGGTCAAGCGCTTGCCTGGTGGGCTCAGGGCTCTGGGTTCAATCCCCAGTGTCCCCTGAGACCTCCCCCCCCCACCAAATTCCTGTGTGGATCACACAAAGGAGGCCTGCGGGGCACCAGCTGGCGACCCTCCCACCTGCCTCCTTAGACTCAGGGCCAGGTTTCTGATTATGGGAAGGGGGCCTCCCTGGCTTGGCTAGAGGCACAGAGTAGGGGCTCGAGAAGGGCTGGTGGAAGGCTCCCCAGCTCGGCTGCAGCAGCTTTTTAAAAAATACGGATGCCTGGCTCCCCGGGCCTCAGATGTTCTGGTTTCCTGGGTCTGGGGTGTGACAGGAGCATCAAGCTCTCACAGAGTTCCTGGGGTGATTCAGACATGGGGATTCCCTGGCCCAGAGCAGGGGGCACACACTTTTTCAGTAAAAGACCAGACGGTCAGATTTCAGGCTTCACACGACAGGTAGCACGTGGGTGACCAACACCTCTGTCCATCAACGCTGACTTCTGAGTGTTACGTCATCTCAACCAGGTGAAACCATTCTGGGCTCACGGGCCGCACAGACAGAGGTGGACTGACCTTGGTCCCTGAGCTGCGGTTTGCAGACCCCTGGGCTCCAGGAACGATGGCAGGCCTCTCTTCCTTCCTGGTATTTCCCTGCACAGTGGTCCCGACACTGTCTCGGAAACCCGAGTGGCACTTGATTAAGAAAAGGTTATGTTGACGAGGCCCCATTGACTTGACCTGAATCTGCTCTGCAGGCTTCAGGTTGGGCCCCAAATCCTGCTTCACCTTGACAGGGCTGCAGGGAGCTGCCTTGTGACAGGTGACTCTGAGTCACCTGTCTTCCTGGCTGGTGATTCCGCTGAACCTTAGAACGAGGGACCATTCATTACGGCAGACAGGGGGCAGCTAGTAAACCTCTGTGTGTACCAGTATTACCTATGTCTTTTCAGATAAAAATGAGGCACAGAGAGGTCACACAGTGACCGTGGCAGGGCAGAACTGAACCCAAGTCTGCCGAATTCCAGAGCCTGTGTTCATGATTACTTTGCTGTATTGCCTACCCATAATTTGTCTTTTTAAAAATAATTTATTTATTTTGATTCATTGTAAACAAATGGGGTACAACTTGTTTCTCTGGCTGTACATGAAGTGGAGTGGCACCATTTGTGTAATCATACATGTACATAGGGGAATGATGTTTGTCTCATTCTGCTATTTTTCCTTCCCCCCACCTCTCCCACCCCTCTTTCTCCTCTATACAACCCATCCTTCCTCCATTCTTGCGTAATTTGAATTGAGGGCAATCAATAATCCACCACCACCATCAGTCACCACAATGCCCAGAAATAACCTTCTGAAGGACAGCAACCAATCTGCTTGCTTAGCTTGGGCAGCAATCCTGGACTCTTCGGTTCTCGATTGACATTTAGATGCCATTCATCCTTCCTCTACTTTGAGCTTCAGCTAGAGCTGGGGCACCCAAGGTTGTTCTGCACTCTCTGCAGGAAGAAAGAGTCTAGCAGAGCTGCCCTATATGGCTGTGTAAGTTGTGCACTGCACAACTCCAAGGGCGTCATTCATAATGTCGTCTGTGGGACGGATGCTCCTGGAGTTGTGAGCGCAGAACCCACCCGGTTGTTCATGGCAACCCTTGAGGTAAGTCACCCAGGACTGCTTGGCATAGGATCAACCTTGGGTGACCACCTTCATTGCTGTTCAGAAACAAGTCATCAAAAAGGAAGTTTCCCCTGGGAAATGCCACCATGCACGGTGGGGGTCTGTGCTGACAGCTTTGGGGGACCGTTAGGTCAGGAGTGGGAGGTGGTTGGTGCTTCCTGGGGAACCCCCTATGCAGCTCCCGCTGCAGGTCCAGCTCTGAACTCTGGGTCCTGATCCAGGAGGAAGCGCCCGCTCCCCGCCGCCCGCCCCGCCGGTGGGAAGGACCCCGCCAGGGCTGTGCTCAGGCTGGGCAGCGCCTGCTCCTCGGGGCCAGGCTGCTGGGAACTCCCACCAGACGCCGAGCTCTTTCCTGGACCTCTGCTCCCTCGCCAGCGTGTTTTCCTGTGTTTGTTTTGCTTTTACGATTCGAGCCAGGCCCCGTGCCAGCCTTCACCTCCCTTAGCTCATATTCCCTTCCCACCACCCGAGCAGGCAGGAACGGTGATCAGTCCCTTTTCCAGACTAGGTCTCTGAGGTTCAGAGAGGTTGGGCCAATGACCTGAAGTCACACAGCTAGAAGGTGGCAAAGCGGAGCAGCAAATCTGGGGTCTTGTACGTGAGAGCCCAGATTCTCCACGGTCCTTCTGGCATCGTGTCCTCTGGCTGTGTCCCCCTCTATGGGTTGGGCTGGGGTCTGAGAAGCCCTGTGAGTGATCATACTGTGGCCACCGGCAATGACCATGGAGGTGCTGGGGATGCTGGGGATGGCGGAGGGGACAAGAGCACACCAGGCGGATGGCGTGCAGGTGACGCAGGGCAGCCCAGACCGGCCGTTGCTCCCTCGCCTGTCCGAGGGTTCTGGGGCACTGCAGCAGAGCGGGTCCCCTGCACGGGGCTCCTGACACCTCCCTCCTCAAGTGCTATTTATTGAAAGGCCTCGTCGGAGGCAGGAAGGAGAAGGACGCCTCCCGTTTCCTGCCCAGGCTCCCAAGTCCAGGTCTGCTCCTCCGAGTCCCGGCCCCGGCCACACATTCCCGACTCCAGCCAGGGTCAGGCTGGTCAGGCCGGCCTCCCTGGGCTTCACAGGACCCGGCCCCTCCGCCATTGGACTGGAGGAGGACAAGCCTCCAGGGAAGCGTGGAGGCTGAGACTCTGATATCCCCGGGAGAGGGACAGAGAATGGCAGCCGCCTGCACACAGGCCCTCTTGGCTGGGGGAGCCTGGGCTCTTCACCGGCACCACGAGCCCCGTCACTCCCAGCAGATTGACAAGTTGAAACCTTACACTTGGCCACAGGTGAACCCAAGGCTTGTCCCAGAGAGCCATGTCCCAGAGAAGGAATTTCCACCCTCCTCCATGCTTGCTTCTCAGATGACACCAGGAAGTGGAGGAGAGGCTGGGGTGTGGGGTGGAACAGAGTGGGCTCTGCAGTCCAACCACACGGCTTTGCATCCCAGCCTCACCAGGGCTAGCGCTGTGTGACCTTGGGCAAGTTGCTTAACCTCTCTGAGCCCCATTCGTTGTCTGCAAAAATGCAGATAATCACACTACCTGTTTCTCTGGACTGTGGTGGGGAACACAGTGAAGTCATGGCAGTTTCCCTGTGTGTAAAATGGGGATCATCACTACACCCACCCCGATGGTGGATGAAGAATTCAGGGAAACAGCAGGAGCGCCTGGCACGGAGCATATTCTTAAACACCACCACCGAGGGACCGGGTGTCACTCAGCGGCAGGGCCCGCGCTTGGCATGTGCCAGGCCCCAGGTCCTCTTTACAGTCACGGCCGGGGAGACACCTGGGGCTCTTCAGCGCCTATGGGATGAACCACGTCGCGTGTTGCAATAGCAACAGGACCTGTGCGTCCTTCGCGCTCTGAGGACCGAATCGCTGTCCCCAGAGGCGGTGGCCACGCCTCCTCGAATGCAGGACCTGCTTTTCCGAGGGGTCTTCTGGGGACCCCAGGGTGCCTGGCAGCGGGAGGCGAGGCTCGCTCCCAGCTGGGCTTTCCAGGTCTGGTCCACACTCGGCCTCCAGCCGGCGTCCATCCCGCGTCCGGCGAGCTTCCCTTGGGCGTCGGGGCGGGAAACCTGGCGGTTCTGCTGAAACCCGCGCAGCAGAGGGTCGGCCCTCGGATCGCGCCCTGGACACTGGCAAACGGGGGGCCTGGCCTCACAGGGCGGGGTCTCCCCTCCTCCCGCCAGGCCGCCGGGAGCCCGGCCTCCCCTCTGGGCCTCCAGAGTCTGTCCCCCCAACCTCCCTGGACTTGAGCGGTGACCAGGGTGCGACCGCGGCCTCCCAGGACGTGCCCGGCCTCTGCTGTGACCCCTCCCTGACGCCTCACTCTGCGGGACAAGCCAGGGGGCCGAGCTGAGCCGAGTTTGGCTCCTCAGCTTTGGCCTTCCTGCTTTAGGGGACGAGCAGCCGCCCAGGGCAGATCACCCAGGGCCCCTTTCCTGGGGCCGGTGGAGGCCCTGCCTCCCTGGGGAAGAACCACCAAGCACAAAGTCGTCCCTCTCCCCAGGGTCCGCTTGCGGACCAGGGCGGGCAGGCGGGTGCGGCTGGAGGCCGGGGCTCTGCCCTCAGGGGCCCAGGGCTGCCTCCCGGGCGCAGGGTTCTGGTCTCCCCTCGCTCCTGTCTCTCCTCCTCCTCTTCCCTCTTCCCGCCCTTCCTCCCTCTCTTCTCCCATCGCCTCCTCTTCCTCCCGCCCTTTTTAATGAGCACCTACTACACGCACCCCAGTCTACACCCTTCACGTTCCCCCCGCCTCCAAACCGTCCTCCAAAGGTCACCTTCAGGTCCACGGCCTCAACCCTCGGGTTCCTTGGAGTCGCTCCCACCCGCCAAAGGCTCCAGCGCCTCCGCCCCCTCGCTGTGGTTACAAGCCCCCAGGACACAGACGACCCCTCCTGGGGTGGGCCGCGGCAGCCAGCGGTGGATTCAAACCCTTAAGCGACAGCAGGGAATCAACAGAGTCCGCGCACAGAGAGGGACCCGGGGATCCGCTCGCAGGGAAGAGGAGGCTGCGCTTAGCCTCTGCCGAAGGCGCTGGATGGAGCCAGATCCTCCGCGGCTCCCCGCGGCTGATGCTCCGTCCTCCTTCCAGACCTGGCTGGGGGTGGCGGCCCGGGTCTGTCCTGGAGATTTGCCTGGAAAAGCCCATGTTTGCCAAGGAGGCCCCCAGCCCCAGCCCCCGGCCCTCAAGACTTTCCCCCGAACAGGAGGCAGAGGGTCTGCTGTTATTGTTGAGGGGCCCTTTGAACCTTCCAGAACCTCGGGGTCTTGGAGCCTGTTTCTCCCTTCCTCTGAGCTCCCTGAGCCGTCCACCAGCAAACTTCACCGAGAACTCCTCCAGGTTCAGCTCAGTGCCCTGACTGTGTTTTGGCTAGGATACCCTTTTTGTGGTGTGAAAAAGAAATTCCCCTTTTAACAACAACAACAACAACAACAAAATACTAAGATTTTTCAGGCTTATGTTCAAGATTATTTATTTAACACATATTTATTTAGGACTTACTGTGCCCTGGGGTGCTGTCTTCAGGATTTGCCACATTTAACCTTCCTAACATCCCTCATGAGATGAGAATTATTATCATTTCTGGTTTTCAGATGAGAACACCGCCGCACAGAGAGGTTAAGTAACTTGTCTGAGTCACACAGCAAATAAATGGCAAAGCTGGAATTCAAATCTCGGTAGGTCAGCAGGCCTAAGTTAAGGATTACTGCATCTTTTAGGTCTTCCCATCAGATTGTGTCTGACTCAACATAAATATACATATTTAAATTTGCAAACACAGTGATATAAAAATAAAGGTCTAACACTTTATAAACTTCCTAGGCAGCAGCCTCATCAGAACCGGCTGGACTGGGTGTCTGGTCTGGTTTCTGATCCTAGCCTCCCAACTGTGCCAGTCCTGACCCCCCACAGTAGTCCCAGGCACGCAGAGAGAGCACTGATGTGGAGCAAGGAGTTTATCCTTGCAGGTTACCCATGAGGTCAGCCCTCTCAACAGCCCTGTTTTGCCGGCGGGAGAAGGAAAGCGTAGAGAGTCACTTGATCGAGTGCGCACAGCCACCAAGAGGGGGGACCAAGGAATCTGATGTCAGGCTCCGACCTTGACTTTGAATCAGTCCTAGGTTTTTTTCTTATGGTTGTGAAATAAGCAGCGAGAAACCAGCCCCTTGAATACCAAGAAGAACAGGAACAGCGCTGGCAGTGTTGCTGGCCCTCCTGGCACCGTCCATTTCCAGAACCGTCCATTTCCAGAACTTGCCCCTCCCCCTCCCCACCGCATCCGCCTCTTCCGGGGTCTCACGGTGGAACCACGCAGAAGCTGCCCTTCTGTGATCAAAGCAAAAATAATTTTTTTTGCTTGAAAACCTAACATAAACTTTGGGTGGTCATCCTCTCTCATGTTATGCTGTATTGATCGACGGACTGATTGATGGATTGATTGCAATTCTGGAGATTGAGTCCAGGGCGCTGGACCACGGAGCTACATCCCCTGCCCTTTCTTTACTTTTTATTTTTGAGACAGGGCCTCCCTAAGTCTGGCCTCAAATGTGACATCCTCCTGCCTCAGCTGCCTCCCGCGTCCCTGGGATTAAGGGAGAGCACCGCTGTGCCCGATTTCGGCTAGTTTTAAATAAGGAGAGGGCATGTGTGGCTAAAATGTGTGATTGTAACATGACGCATGCGTGGGGCACCCACACACACAGAGAAACCTAGGGGACCGGATTACGCACAGCGAAATGAGTCACCTTCCCACCTAAGGCCCCAGCTTCACGGCGGCAAAGGTGACCCCCTACCTTTAGCTTCCGTGGTATCCCCCAGGTTTCAATGTGCATATACAAACACACACACACGCACGCCATCCCTTGTGCAGACACACGTGTGTGCACACACAGTCGGATGCCATTCTAGACCTTGCATTTTTCTTTTAACCATACACCTAGGAGATAGTTTTGCATCCACTTATAAAGAGCTATGACTTTCTTTCGAAGGATGACATCATATCCTGCTGGGTGGCTGTCCTCAGATCACTTCCTCTCTGCTGGATGTGTAGATTATTTCCAATCATTTGATCTCATGATTATTATTTGGTCCCAGGGATTGAACCCAGGGGTGCTTAATCACTGAGCCACACCCACAGCCCTTTTTATTTTGAGACAGGGTCTCACTAAGTTGCTGACAGCCTCTGGAAATTGCCGAGGCTGGCCTCAGAACTTTTGATCCTCCTGCCTCAGCCTCCTGAGTCACTGGAATCACAGGTGTGCACCACAGCACTCAGCTCCAATTGTCGGCTTTTAAACTGGAGAGCCCTGTTCTAACCTGCTGTGCCCAATGCAGGGATCTTGGTAGGTCCCTAGAGGTGACACGTCAGATTCATCTTGGAGGCACAGATGGGCGTGCCCAGCCTCCTGGAGAGCTTGAGCTGGCCTGTGTGCTGGGCAGCCTTACACAGCCCTGGTTCCCCCACATCCTCGCCAAGCCTGAGTGTTACCCTGGAATCTGACAGGCCGGAAACCGATCTGTGGTTTGGTGTCGGGTTTCCTCTCTTGGAGCGCAGTTGAGAATCTTTGCGCCTGTGGGAATTTAATTTGTACTTCTTGTCCTGTGAGCAGCTAAATCGTATCCTGTGTGCTTTCCTCTCTCTTTGTCTTTGGAGGGGGTGGCTGATCTTTGATTTGCAAGATCCCTGTATCAACGAAGTTACCTCCTCGTCACACCGGGACTGCTTGGCGTGCTGCAGTTGCGCTGGTTGGCGGGTTGGTTGGCTTTTGTCACGCAGAGCATGTTAGCGCTCCTGCAGACTGGCCTAGCCACGGATTTTTATCTGGAGGGCAGGGCTGCTCTTCTGCGCAGGGGACCGTCTCCCATCCTCCGTCAGCGCTCTGAAGAGGATGTGCAGCTGGGTCTGCTTCTTGCTTGGGTCCCGCAGGAGGGGACTGTCTCCAACCTGCCCACTTGGCCTAGGTCCCCCTCCTAGTCTTGCACATCCTTGGGATCACTCCCCTCCGCCCAGGACTTGCCCCTGGACGCCCATTATCACGGGGGCCAAGGGCAAAGAGTGTGCCCGCGAGGCCCCCAGCAGAGGGGCCTCTAAGAATGGGCGGTTCATGGGTGGGGTGGGGTCCTCAGCTGCCCGGCGGCCCTTCCTCACTAGGAAACAGCTCCTCCGAAAGCCAAGGCTTGTCCCAGACCCTCAAGGCGGGCAGACTGGAAGAGCTAAGGCGAAAAAGGAGAGCAAGCCCCAGAGGATAGTGATGGAGGAGCTGGCTAGGCCCTGGACGCGCTTCCTGTCTGTGGAGAGGCCGCTCCCTCCGGCCCGCGGTCCCTCTTATCACTAGCCTCCAGTTCGCAGCGTTCCTGACCACAGCGCGCTCACCATCCCCCTCTCTTCCAGTGTGTGGCGGGTGCGGGGGCTGGAGGGGACCCCGTCTGGAGTCTTCCTCTAGGCCAGTGGTTCTCAAACTTGAGTGCCTGCTGGCACCTGGAGGACTTCCTAAGTGCCAGATCCTGGGCCTGGCTCCCGGGATCTGGGGCAGGAGTCTGGGATGAGTCTGAGAACCTGCATTGCTACCAAGCTCCGGGTGATGCTCAGGCTGCTGGTCCGGGGACCACACTTTGAGATCCATTGGTCATTCGCCCCCTGGGCTCCCCCATCGGAGACGGGGCCGTGGGAGAGGTAGACGGAGGCCTGGGGCAACAGCCATCGCTGAGTGTCGGGTGCTGCGGGCTGCGTATCTCGCTGTCACGGAATCTGCCCAGCAACTCACGCAGTAGGGCTTAGAGCACTACGTCCACTTCACAGTAAGAAGGCTGAGGATCAGAGAGGGTGTCCAGGCCTGGGGTCTGAGCCCAGCTCTACCACCGATCCACTGCAAGACTGCAGGCAAGTGGCTTACCTCCCTGAGCCCCTGTGCAACTCCTTGGTAAGTTGGAATCACGAAACCTGATTCCCAGGGCAGTATGAGGACCTCAGGGGTGGTGATTATAATAGCACCTGCACGCAGCAGGTGTTCGAGAAATGTTCATCCCTTTCCCTGCCTCAAACCCTATCGTGACAAGACTCTCAGCTCATCTTCCTGCCTCTCCTCCTCACCTTATTAAGAAGTGACCCTGGAGTATTGGTCACTTCCTAAACATCCTTTACTTGGTCACGACTCCAGGATTTTATAAAGGCCGTTTCCTCTGCCTGGAATGCCTCTCTCACTCTTCTACCCCCAGATAAACTCCTATTGATCCTTCAAAACCCCACCTTAGAAATCCCATCCTCTTTGTATCTTTTCTTGAAATATTGTCCCTTCCTGAGCTTGGACAGAAGTGTGTAGGACTGTTGCATCTTATTCAAAGGTCACAACATTTTATATGGGTCATCATTGGGAGAACAAATGTATCCTCCTAGGGATCAGGCCATTCATACCACCCTTAGTGGCCTTGGCATCAGCAATACTTAGCACTGTTCTATGAGGTTTATGTGCATTAACAAATTTGAGACCTAAACTAACCATTTGAGGCAAACACTGTTTATCATCCCTGCTTGACACTTGAGGAAATAAAATCACAAAAACACTAAGTAAATCTCCTGAGGCCACACAAGGAATCTGTGGCACCCCTGGGAAGACAGAGATGGGCTCTGGGGTCCCTGCTGTTATATGGCTCTGTGTGGATGAGGGGTGGCCCAGGTGGAGACCACAGTGCCCTCCCTGAGAGGTGCTGGGCCCACCAAAGGGGGCTGCTGAGCGTCAGGCTCTGAGTCCCACTTTTGTGATTCCTGAAGAGGATTTGGAAATCTGGACTTTGATGGAACTCTGCCCACCTGTGAAAATCCTGGGACTGATCTAAAGATCTACGGGAGCCGCGCCTCATGGAGGCTGCCTAGGGCTTTCTTGTGGCTGCCTTCTGTATTTCAGAGGTGGGCGCCAGGCAGCTGAGCTCGGGCCAGGCACACAGCGGGCCCTTGTCAGGGCCAGGGCACGTTTAGACTCTGCTGGGCGCAGGGCTTGGCTGTGAACAAGCCCACGCCTCCTTCCTGGCTCCCGCCCAGTGCTCGAAACAGCTGCTCCTGGGGGCGAACAAGATACCCAGCGGCGCTCTGAGCACGGCCCCCACCGCAGGGCCCTCTGGGAGTCTCTGCCATCCAGGGCAAGACTTCCTGCTGAGTGGAAGCGGTTCATTTGCACCGTCCCCACGGGCCTTCTCAACAGCCCCGGGGAGGTCGCCATTATCACCAAGCCCATTTGACAGCTGTACAAACTGAGGCCCAAAGGGAAGCAGGCTCCTAGCCGGGAGCCTGGATGGCAGGGCGGCCATCTGTCTGAGTCGTGTGCCTCCCCAGTTGACTGTCGCGAGTGAGCATTTTACCAAACTTTCCTTGGTGCTGCCACACATTCAGGGGAAGCACCCTCTCCTCATGCTGCTGTCCAGACCTGGAAAGTTCGTGGTCAAGAAATAGACCCTGCGTCCTCTGCTCTGTCTGCCCAGGGTTCTGAACTCCTGTCTTCTCTCAGAGGGCAGGGACGGCACTGCGGGCAGCTAGAGGAGCCCAGGATGGGCTCTGAATGGGTTCTTGTCCACTGAGCGTGGACAGGCAGGGCTGGAGGCCTGACTGGTTGCAGAGACTTCAGCCAGAGACGGCTGGAGGGGCTGTGGAGTCTGTCCTTGGCCACAGGTGGACAGGATAGAGAGGTGCGTGTGTGTGTGCGCACGCGTGTGTGTAGACATGGGTGTGTGTGTGCATGCGTACAGGGGCCTGTGTGTGTGCAATGGAAGAGAAGGGGACATCTCCCAAATTCAGATCTGTGAAGTTAGTTTAGGACAAGGAGCAAGAAATTGAAGTGAACCCAGAGATGGCAATTTATAGAAGAGTCGAAAATAAAAACCAGTCCCAGATGTGGGGACCCGAACGTCCACCAGCGGCCTACCCAGGCAGCAGTCTGGCTCGGTGAGCGAGTTCATATGCGGCAGCGCCAACGGCTCTCCAATAAATAACGGGGTGCGGGGAGCGCAGAGCGACAGGAGGGCTCCTTCGTTCCTCCGGCCGTGGTCTGAAGTGTTTCACGTATTGGCCCGCACACACAGATGCCTGCAGAGGTGTGGGGACACGCCAGAGGAACGCCCCGCTTTATGAAGATGAGTCCCTTTTGGGAGCCGGGAGGCCACGGGCGGGGAGACTTTAGAGGAAGAAGGAATCCCGGGCTCCTCATGGCACAGTTCAGTGCTTGGGCGGGTAGGTTGGGCCCCTGGCCGTGGACAGGGCCACAGGGTTGCTCAGACAGGTCCTCCAGGGACGCTCTGGAAGTCACTGCCAGGGACAGACACCAGCCTGGGCTGTCCTGCCCCACCCTCTGGAGGAGGCGGAGAGCGGCTGCGTCTCCCGTGGACGGGAAAAGCCCTGCCGCCTGCTCCCTAGGCCGGTGCCTTCCTTTCTGCGCACCGGCTCTGGGCTCTATGCGGCGCACCTAAGCGACACGACATTGTCCAGAATAAACGCAGCCCTGAGTCCTCCCGAGTAGCGCCTGCACCGGGTCCAGACCCAGCACCTCCCCAAAGTGGACCTTCGGAGAGGGAATCCAAGTCCCCCAGAGGCGCGCTGACAAGGTGCCACGGTGTCCGGGTTCAAATCCGCGCTCAGCAACTATCCCGGGGACCGCGCGCCTCGCCCGGCTCCGACCCTCCGTGTCCCGCTCGGAATCACCGGGACTCTGGCGGGGATGCTGCGCGCGCCCTGCCTCGCCGCGCCTGGCACGTCCTCCGCGCTCTCGGGTTTCGCTCTTGTCATCTCCCACGACAGCTCACCCCGCCCATTCGCTAAGGGACTCTGCAACCCTCCCTGAGTCCCAGACACGCCGGCGACCCTCGTCCGGCCCTCCCGCGCCCACGGGGGGCGACCTCACCCTCGGTCCTCCCCTCCGCCGCCGGCCGGTTCAGCCCCGGGACAGGTCCCTGCGGTGCCGCCAGGCACGCAGGCGCCCTCCGGTGGGAAACTGAGGCCGGGACAGCGCTCAGAGCTCGGGCACTGGAAGGCGCCGCACGCAGGGACGTGGGACTGCGGGCGCGAGCCAGGTGCGCGCCCCGGGTCAATGTCATACCTGGTTCGCGCGGCGACTCGATGCCCGCTGGTGGCAGCAACTGCGGCGACGGCGGCGCGGCCGAGTGGCGGTGGCGCTGGGACACCGAGAGAGCGCGGCCGGACGGAGGCGGCCGGAGAGGGCGGGGAAGCCCTGGGAGCGTCCGCGGGCGGAGCCTGGCTGTCGCCGCCAGCCCGGCCACCTGCGGGATCCTGGCTCCCCTGGCCGCCTCCCTCTCCCCTCCACAAGCTCCCGTCTGGCCCCCGGGATCGTCCCCACGCGCCCAGTCCAAGCCCACCCGACAGCCCCACGCGCAGTACTCCCCACTCCAGCGACGCCCTCGTGTCCCCAACTCGTCCGCACAGGGCCTGCCTCTCGGCGTAGCCCGCAGACACTCCACCACACACCCCCCCGCCACATTCGCGAACACAGTCCTGCCCCAGCACGTACCTGTCCCGCTCGCTCCTGGGGAAAACACTCCTGTACAACCATCGCAGCCACATCCCGGCAGGTACAGAGGGTCCTCGGGACACGCTGGGATTGCAGAGGCCTGTGCAGTTGATCTCCCCAAGAATGTTCCTGCACCCCACTGGGACCTCGGATTTCCTCACCTCGACTCTCCCAGTGACCTCCTTCCCTCCCTTCAGCCACTCTGCCAAGGTCACTCCCAGATTGAAGGTCGTGTCCTCTGGGCTGGACCTCTGCGGTAGCAAGTCAGCAGTCCACCTGGAGGTTTGCCCTCTGTCCCCTGCCGGTGAGCCCACTCCACCTGTGGCCCAGCCTCAGGCAACACCAAAGCCTCTGTGCTGGGGTTGAATGTGGTTTGTCCTTTCTGAAACCCAGCTGAAATCCAATCCTCATTTTGAGACGTTAATAGGTGGGAAGAGGTGGGACCTCACACAGATGAGCAAGAGCTGTACCTTGTGAATGGGTTAATCCACTTATGCCGCTAGTGGATCAGCAGGTGGTCTCCAGTGGGTCTGCTGGGAAAGCCAGTTTAACTGGATCTCTAAGGAGTTTCCCTGAGCCCTGTCTTTCCTCACATAATGCCCAGCACTACTCTGTCCCCCTGAAGGCCACCTCCAAATGCACCCCCGACCTTGGGCTGGACCTGGGAGCCAAACCAAGCTTCTTTTCTTTAGAGTGTACCTGGGCTGTGGGATTGCATTATTAGAAACAGAAAATGGGCCAAGACACAAAAACTATTCAAGGAAAATAGAAACAAGAGATACGCTTTGTCTACACCATGGCCACCTTGAGGTGGGCAGCACTCCTCCACTATACCCTTCCGCCATGATGTTTTGCCTCACCTTGGACCTAAAGCTATGAAATCAGCTGACCATGGATGACACCTATAAAACCAAAGTGCAGAAGAGAGAAAAATCTTACCTAAAACAGACAAATGGTTGACATTGCTCAGCAATTTTTGGTACTGAAGATTAATTCATGGGGGCCCTGAGAATATGGTTAATTCAAGGAGAGATGCATATTCCTATTTGCACCAGATTAAAGAACAATTCAAATTTGCAAAAGAAAAAAAAGAAAAAGAAAAAGAAAATGGGCCAAGACACCCCATTTCTTCTAATCTCCGCTTCTTTCCTTTCATCCTGTTTTCTCTTCAAGGTTCCAAGCGCCGTCCTTCCAGACCCTTCTTTTCAGAAGCCTCAACACTTCATTTCCTGTGTGTATCTCCACAGATGGTCCTAACCCAGGAGACCTCTAAATTTTTGGTCTTAGGAATCCCTTTGTCCTTTGAAAAGGCCTGAGAGTTTTTGCTTATGTAGGTGGTATCTGTTGATAGTTCTCATATAAGAAACTTATGCTGACACTTCCAAGATATTTCTAGGTCATCACACCATGACAATAATAAGCCCAGGACATGTTGAGATAAGTAAAATACGGCTACAAAACAAATGATCTTCCAGAAACAAAAATACCACGATAGCATAAAGAAGGGCACTGTTTAGTATTTTTTGCAAATCTCTTTAATTCCCCCCTGGATTGTCATCTGAGCCACATATTGCTTTAAAGTCATGGAAGGAATTCCAGCTTCATGTAGGTTGACCCCCTGCTGTGGTCTGAATATGGTTTGTCTGAAACTCAGATTGAAGTTTAATCCCTATTGTGAGGGATTTGGAGGGTGCCCTCTTAATCTGACTCTGGTGTTATGGCCTATATTGCTTTCTGAATCTGCTAGCAAGAAGGCCAGTGCAGCCTCTCTGCCAAGAACTGGGAGCTAAAATCAACCTCTTTTTTTAATAAGTTACCCAGTATGTGCCATTGTGTCATAGTCATAGAAAACAGACTAGCACATCCACCATTGCTTTTACACTTTCAATGCAAATATTCTTTTCGTGAAAAAGGTCAATAATATTTTAGTATTATAATGAAAATAATTTGGACCTCATGTTTCTCTTGAAAGGATCTTTGGGACCTCCCAGGAATCTGTGGGCAACTCTTTGAAAACCGATGCTACCTTAACCTACGCAGATGTGAATCTATGAAATTGTCAATATTTGACTATGATTTGTCTACTAGAATGGCCATTTCATATGGTTCACTTCAATATGTATTTGTGGGGATTTTTCTTGGTTGGATCTGTTGATGGACAGTGTCAGAATGAGTTCCCTGTGGGACTGTGTTGCTATCACATCCTTCTTGTGCAGCATGATTTCCAAAGTGGGGGGTAGTTAGAGTTGGGGGTGTCTGGGAACTCCAGACTGGCTGACGTCAGGCTGAAAACTTTTACGGTGTTGATTTTAAGCAACCGTGAACAGAGAGTGTTGTGTTCTGGTAGACCGCTTGGCTTACCGAAGAGCAAACCTGCTTTTCACCCTTTTTGACAGAGACCCTAATCTGAAGGCATCAGAGTCTCCACATGGACTTGAGCCAGGTGTTTGAACTCTGAATCATTTGGCCAAATTTTCTTTTAAAACACACTTTTTTTTTTTTTTTTCCTAGAGGAAGATATGTGGACTGGATTATGGTGAAACCAGATGAATTCATATCTGGATGGATTCATGCCTGGTTCTGGGGGTAGGGATTTTTAAGTGCCAAAAAAAAAAAAAAGTGTTCTAGAGAATATTTTAATACTCTAGTAGAAGAACAACCCCTGTGCTCTCTTTAACTAGTTAGTGCAATTCTAGGACATTGATAGAGATATGAAAGGGAATCCAGGATGAGCCAGGTGGGCCCTGCTGATCAATGTGGTGTTATATGTCGAAGCCATATTGACTTTTACAGTTGCAACTTAAACAACATTTTGCATGGAAGATGAGATGAATATGAATCCAGGGGGCATGAAGCATACATTCATTCACCTTCAGGTATTGGCATCTGATTTACCTCTGGGCTCACCGGCCCCCTTTTTTGCTTCTAATGTGTGTGTGTGTTTATGTATATATATTTCTTTCTTTTTTCTTTTTTTTTTTTTTGGTACTGGGGATTGAACTCAGGGGCACTCAACCACTGAGCCACATTCCCAGCCCTATTTTGCATTTTATTTACTCATGATCCTCCTGCCTCAGCCACCACCCTGCCCCCAGCCTCTGGGATTACTGTGTGCACCACGGTGCCTGGCACTTCTAATGTATATTTGGATCTTGGGGTGTTGATTCCATTCATCACCCTGTTTTAGGGTTGATATAGCCCAGAACTAGCAACCAGCATGTAGTATTCTTCTTAGGAGAGTGGTTTGTTTAGGGGAAGGAACATGACCCAAGTCAAGGTCAACCGTGGTCAGTGAAACTCTCTACAAAGACTTTTTCTTTCAGTTCTCAGGAACTCTCTTGGCCTGGGAGTTGTTCAGATGTGAAGTGATAGCTGGGAACAGGCTGTGTAAGAATGGATCCTGCCCAGAAAGGCAAACTGGGTCCCGGTGTTGTCATTTGACCCACGAGTGCCCCTCCTGAGGTTAGCGCTAGCCCTTGGACATTCAGGACATGGGCTGTAAATTTCCTTTTGCTTAAGCTGTTGTGGGGTTTCTGTTGCTTGCCACCAAAAGACACCTAGCTGATTCTGGTGCAAAATTTCAGCCAAACTGCAGAAGGAAGTCGGGAGGGACAGCTAATACATCTATTTACAGGAACCTGACAGACTGGAATGTCCAGCCCCAAATTAAGAAGATAAACTATGACAAACACAAATGGAAAGTCTTGCCGTTAGGCTCAAACCAGCACTGCACAGAACAGAATGGAAACTCTACCTCGGGAGCTGCCATTTCCTGAGAGTTGGGAGCCTCTCGGTGATGCAGCGCCACCTGCAGGTGTGGAGGCCCCACGCCCTGGGTCTCAGGCTTGTTTGACAAATCTTATCTCATACCACTGATGAGAGGTAAGTCCCTCTTTTGTCTCATTGCTCCAGGTCCCGGCAACCTTCAGTGCTTCCTCTGTCTTTGACCACCACATGACAGCAGTGAATCTCCCTTTTTTTTTTTTTTTTTTCAAAATCACCAATATTTCCTAGGTCCTCTGTCCACCCCATTAGTGTTAGTACTACATTGCAATACTATTTGCTAAACCTCTTTTTTTTTTTTTTTGGTACCAGGGATTGAATCCAGGAATGTTTAACCACTGAGCCACATCCCCAGCCTTTTTACCTTTTATTTTAAGAGAGGGTCTCCTTAAGTTGCTTAGGGCCTCGCTAAGTTGCTGAGGCTGGCCTTGAACTTTTGATCCTCCTGCCTCAGCCTCCTAAGCTATTGGGATTACAGGTGTGTGCCACCATGTCCAGCTTACTAAACCTCATTTATCCCCCCAAATAATACTATGAAGTAGGTTCTACCTCCCCCAACCCCCATTTTACAGATAAAGAGACAGACACTTGGAAATGTCAAGGAATTTGTCCAAACAAAGGTAATGTCCAAAAAATGGGACCAAAGTCCTCATTGTGAGATGTGGTTTTGCTGCGCCACAGGGTTGCAAACTGAAAGCCCTTGGGTGGCAAGTGTCGGGGGTGGGAGAGATCCAGTTTTCAAACTTTTTTGTCAGATCACCTGGTACTTTTAAAAATCTTGAACCAGTGTCTAAAAATCAGGAAAGAGCAGACAAGAGCTGATTTCCTGGTTCTATGAGATCTAAGCAACCAGGAGACCTGGGACATGTGGGACTCCTATTCCTGTTTGGCCTGGGTGGCCTGCAGACAGAGGCAGCTGAATGGACGCTCAGGTCCCCAGGACCCCTACTTGGCCCCGGGCGTACTGTGCTCATTCCCTGCCCGAGCCTCTCATTTCTGCCTCGTGGGCTTTTGAGTGTGGGTCCGCTGCTCCCGGCACACCCAGGCCACCTCTGCTCCTTTCTCCCATCGCCCTGGCCGGTCAGCCTCAGAGGCCTCCAGCCCCTGCCAAGCCTGGCTGTTTTCCCTTTGTTCCCAGAAATTCAACCACAAGCCCCAGATGACACAGGGCACAGCCTGGCTGGCGCTCAGTGCCCGCCTGGCCACTCAGAGCACATACCTTTCCATCTTTCTTTCCCCACTGGCCTGGCTCCCAGGACCTTGACCTGGGGAAGAGGAGGCTTTCGGAAAAACGTGGCAGCTTGGTGTTAGAGGGTTTCAGTTGCATCCGGGAACCTTGAGAAAAGTAAAATGCTCTGACACTGTCTAAGACTGAGAAAGTCCTCAGCGTGTGTCTGTGTGTACGTGTGTGTGTGTGCAAAAGAAACAATAATACATAGTCTGTCATTTTCAAACTGCTCAACACTCTGCCGCAGTAAAAAAAAGAATAAGATAAAGCCCAAATGGACCCATGCGGAAAGATCCAGGAGAAATTTCATTCATTCAACAAATATTATTGAGCATTGCTTATATATTCTAAGCTCTACAGATACACTGGTAAGCAAAGACAGATAATATGCAAATAAGGAAGACAAAGAATCTTCTAGAAGGCAATAACTGCTAAGGACAATCAACATAGGCCAAACAGGATGCACTGGAGGAGACTGAATTTAAGGCAGTGTGATTGGAGGCAGAGACTCATGAGCAAGGAACGAAAGGATGGAAGGAAGCCAGCCTGCAGATATGTGGGACAATATATCAGGCAGCGGAACAGCAAGTGCAAAGGCCCTGACAAGGGCAGTGTGTCTGGAGAGGAAGTGAGCAGAGAAGAGATTGAGAGGGAGGTTCACTTGTGGGAGACCTTGTAGGACAGGATAGGGACTTTGGTCTCAAGTCAAGAGTGAGGTGGGGATCATCAGAGAGTTTGAAATGATGTAAAAAAGTTTTGCATTTATTTTTTACTGTTGGTAAAATATGTATAGCATCAAACTTGTCATGTTAATCTCGTTACATGCACAGTTCAGTGGCATTGAGTATATTTACATCGTTGTACAAACGTCATATTCAACTCCAGAAGCTTTTCCTCTTCCCAAACTGAAACTCTATCCATGGAACAATAGCTCCCAATGTCCTCTCCCCACAGTCCCTGCAAACACATTCTATCTCCACGAGTTTGATGACTCTAGGTCTCTCACGTAAGTGGGATCCAACAATACTTGGCCTTTTGTTTCTGTCTTCTTGTACTTAGCATAGTGTCTTCAAGGTTCATTCGTGGTGGAATCTGTGTCAGAATTTCCTTCTTTAAAAATATCATTCGATTGTATGGACCTACCACATTTTGTTTATCTGTTCTTTTGTCAACGGACACTTGGACTGTTTCTACAGTTTTGTAGAGAGTGCTGCTATGAATATTGGTGTGCACTATTTGAGTCGCTGCTTTTCAATTCTTTTGGTATGTCTGATAGAAGACATACCAAGAGTCACTCTATAAGAACTGTTGAGAGGGAACCATAGGGGCAGCAAGTATTGACATAGGGACCAGGGCAGGAGGTTTGGTGGTGGTGGGAAGTGGTCAGATCCTGGATATAGGTTTTAGAAATAGTGGACGTAATTTTCTTAGGGATTGTGGTTGGGATATGGTTTGAGTGTGATTCCCAAAAGTTCATTCATTTGGTCTTTAGTGTGGTAGTATGGAGATGGTGGGGGGGCTTTGAGAGGTGGAGTCCAGTGGGAGGTCACTTGGAGCTCTAACCTTGGAAAGGGTCATATGGGACCCTAAGTTAGTTCTTAAGAGAGGGTGGTTATAAAAGAACAAACTGGCTCCTTTTCACCTTGCTCTGGCTTCCTGTCTCACCATGTACTTTCCTCCTCTAGCAAATGCTCCAAACCACTGTGATTCCCTCCGCCATGAGGTCCTCACCAGAGCCAAGCTGAGCCAAGTTGGTATCATTCCCTGGAGGCTCCAGAACTGAGAGCTAAAGAAATATCCTTTCTCTATAAAGTTACCCAACCTCAGGTTTTTTGTTATAGTAACAGAAAACAGACAAATACAGATTGGATGTGGCATGTGAGGAAAAAAAAAAAGTTGTAGAATGAATGTGTATAATATAACCTTATTTGTTACAGTGGTGCACACCTGTAATCTTAGCTTCTCAGGAGGCTGAGGCAGGAGGGTAACTTGAGCCCAGGTGTCTGAAGCCAACCTGGGTATTTCAACAAGAGCCCATTTCAAAAACAAAAACAAAAGCAAAAAACAGTCCCCCCAAAACCCCCCCAAACCAAACAAACCAAATATAACAACAACAAAAGAAAATCAAAACAAACAAAAAACTTATAAAACAGTAGCATAGATTTTTTAAAATACATTTTTAATTGTAGATGGACACAATACCCTTATTTTATTTATTCATTTTTTTTTAATGTGGTGCTGAGGTTGGAACCCAGTGCCTCACATGTGCTAGGCAAGTACTTTACCACTGATCTACTACTCCAGCCCTAGCATAGGTTTTGATAGAAATATACATACACATATATATATTTATTTATTTATATAAATGCAGAGACAATGTTCTAGAAGAATGCATGTCAACTTGTTAGCAGTGGTTACCTCTGGAAACAGGGATGGGGAGTGTGGTCAATGAATTTTTTTCTATGCTGGGGATTGAACCCAGGGCCTCACACATGCTAGGCAAATGCTCTGCCATTGGGCTACATCCCCAGCCAGGTCAATGTGTATGACTTTTTTTTTTAAAGGAGTATATGCATATATCACTTACGTATTCTAAAAAAATCAAACCCATATTAGATAGAACTTATGCTTTTAAAAGGAATAGGAGGAGCTGGGCTTAATTTAGGACCAAGTCCTTTGAGACACTGGCATGTTTAATGAGTCAGATTCACTTTTGAAGCTATTTAATTGCTACTTAAGTGACTTGAAATTACTGGTTCATGCTGGGAAGGAAAACAGGAGAACTTCATTTGGCGTGATCTCCTGAAAGATAAAACCTTTCTAGTGGGGGAGGGCTGTGGCCAAGGATAGGCCAGGCAGAGGTAAAGACGCTCACGACCGTGAGCCTTCAAACTGGGGTTCAGTCTCGTACGGACCACTTCTAGTTCCAACAACGGGAGGGGCAGCAGCAATTGCTGACGCTCACGTAGCCCTTGCTTTGCCAGTCACTGTCCTGAAAGTTCTATATACCAAATCACTTGGCCCTCTCAGTAGCCCAGTGGCTAGGTGGGAGCTTCCTCGCTGCGGAGGGGAGGACACGCACACACGCAGATTTCCCTGGGGCACGTGATCTGGAAGCCAAACGTGTTGCTTCTTGTCTTCCTCCAGCCAGTTGATTGCCTTTCACACTTCATGGGTGAGGCTTTGGCCATTTTGAAATGTGTAGCAATGAACACGGGATGGTGGGTGTGTCCGCAGCAGGTGCATTTACGTTCATTCTTATCCCCGCTCCCCTTGTCTGACAGTGTCCAGAGAGCAGCAGGGCAGGAATTCTGTCGACCCAGGTCATGTTTTGTAAAGACTCACTCGTTGCCTTTGGAGGATGCTAGGGGTGGAGGGCGAGCCCGCATACGGCTTCAGCGGTTCCTCTTCTAGTGATAAATGTCCTGTGTGTGTCTCTCCCTTAGAGAGTCAGACAGCAAAGGTGCAGGAAGTCACTTCGGTGATTAGATTGTGTAGGACGGTGACTGCCCTTTTGCTCCCAGTCTCTTCCTTGGCTGACTTGGATGCAGTGAGCTGCCATATTGGGAGACCCACATGGCAAGGAACCAAAGGTGACTTTCAGGAAATATCTCGCAAGGAACGGGGACCCTCAGTTCAGCAACTCTCAAGGAACTGAATCCTGCCAGGGGTTCCCATTCCTTGGCTGAGCCTCTAAATAAGACCTAAGTCCTGGCCCGCCCTTGGACTGTAGCCTCCTTGGAGACCCCGAAGCACAGTACACAGGTAAACCTTGCCGGCATTCCTGAATTTGGGATATAAGAAAGCTGCATTGTTTTTAGTCACCCAGTGTGGTAATTTGTTATGTGGCAACAGTTGACTAATACACAGGGGGATTAATTCCTTATTTTGAAAAGTTGTATGTAAAGGAACAAAGTCGAGCGTGGATTCTGCCTGTTCTATACAAATGAAACCTCAGGAAAACTCTGCAGCCAACTGGGGAAGTTTCCTCTTATGTAGCCCAACTCGAAAAAGAAGAAAAAAATAAAATCTCAACACTTTTTGACTCCTAATGACTCCGTGGATCTAGGCAAGGAGCATTGTGCTGATATTGTGAGGGAAAGGACAAGTAGACACGACACATCTCTCAGGGGACGTGTACAGTATTATCCTTGCCAAAAAGAAAAAAAAAAAAAAAACCAACACAAATTGGAATGGAATTAGGTATCTAGATATAACTGCAAGTTTCCCATTGATCCGGAGAGAGAGAGGAACATGTAAATGAACACGCTGATAGTGTCACCAACAAAACTCAAATGACCCAGTTTTATCAACAGCAAAAACTGAAAGAGAATAAATAGAGATGGAGAAGAACCCTGGAGATTAAAAGAGACCAAAGACCTACTTCAGCAATTGAGGCTCATGAATCTTACTTGGGTACTGATTTGTGTAAAGTCCATGAAAATTGTTGATAAGACAATAGGGGAATTTGAACATTGCATATTTTTAGGTATTACATAGTAGTTCATTTTTTAGGTGGGGCAATAGTTTTGTTGTGAGTTTCTAAAAGAGGCCTTTAGTATAATTAATTAGTTTACTTTTATTTAGTATTGGAGATTGAATCCAGGGGTACTTTACCACTAAGCTATATCTCCAGTCCTTTTTATTTTTGTTATTTTTTTTAACTTTTGAACCAGGGTGTGGGTAGGTTGCAGGAGGGCATGCCAATCTGCTGAGGCTGGCCTCAAACTTGCAGTCCTCCTGTCTCAGCCTCCTGAATCACTGGGATTACAGCTGTCTGCCACTGTGCCTGACCAAGGCTTTATATTATTGACTGCTTTTTTAGTCCATATTTATTTTTTCTTTATTATAAATAACTTCAAACAGAGAGGAGTAGAGTGAATCACATAACAAGTACCCACACATACATCGCTTAGTTATGACAGTTGTGAATATTTTGCTAGGTTGGTTTCAACTACCTTTTTCATTTTTGGCTGAAGTATCCTCAGGTATTTATAGTCAACATGACATTTTATCCCTAAATACTTTGGTAGGCATGCCTCCTTAACAAAACTCCATCACAACGCTGCAAACCACCTAACAGAATGAACCCCAAGCCTTCGTGAATATCCTCCGTATTCACGTTTCCCCAACAGTCCCCAAAGGTCCTTTACAACTGATTCAAACCAGGACCCAAATCAAGGTCCAATTACTTTCAATCCTGTCTCTGAAGTCTCCTTCGGTCTACAACAGCTGCCCCTGGGTTTCCCCACCCGGTTTTCCCAGGTCATCCACCCATTGAGCAAAGAGGTCCTTTGTCTCCCTGGTAGAATAACTCACTTTCTTGGCTCTCCGATCACTTCCTCGTAGTATATTTAACCCGTCCCTCTATCACTAGTATTTCCTGTAAACAAGAAGCTGGTTCCGTGGTTTGATCAGACTCTGCAAACGCTGTCACAACAACTCTTCCCAGGTGGTGTGGTAAGCATTCTGTTGCATCATGCCCAAAGGCGCAGACCCACGGCAGGCTGGGCAGTCTCCAGCCAGCCAAGACTGATCGGCGGGTTCAGCCGGTGACAATCTGATCCCTCCATTGTAAAGCTGTTTCTTCTCTTTTAACCAGTTGAGTTTCAAGTTCCTATGGGCTGCCGATTTGGCAACTCTGAGTATCCAGTCTTTCTTGAACCTGTCACTCTCTGAGTTCAGCATCTATCATTGATCCTCTGTGAACCAAGTATTTCATTGGAGGTTGTAAAATTCTAGCCCTCTCTAGCCTTCAACGTTTGTGAACTGGTTTTCTTCTGCAAAGAGCTTCTTTCCTTTGTCGACCACGGTAGAATAAATTCTTTCCCTTTACTACTTTTTCTAGAGTAAGAATTCAATGCAATAATTGCCTGCAGTGGTGACATATTCATTCTCCCTATTATTATTATTTTTGTCTTCCTCTCTTTGGTATCCTTATGAACCCATTGATCTTTAAAAATAGATTTAAGGTGTTTCATTATTTTTAAATAACTTTTTTTTAATGGTATTGAGCATTGAACCCAGAGATGCTTTACCACTGAACTACACCCCCAGCCCTTTTTATTTTTTATTTTGAGACAGAGTCTCACTACGTTGAATAGGGTCTTGCTAAGTGCTGAGGATGGCCTCCAATTTGTGATCCTCTTGCCTCAGCCTCCAGAGCTGCTGGGATTACAGGTATGTACCACTGCACCTGATCTAAAATAACTTTAAAAAAAAAATCATTTGAGTTGCAAAAGATAGGACAGAGAGTTCCTATAGGATTTTATCTAGTTACCATAATGTTGATTTTTTTTAATTACCGTTGCACCTTTGATGAAACTGAGAAACCAAAACTAACATCTATACATATTTTTGTTATTATTATTATTAATAGTAGTAGTAGTACTGGGGATTAAACTTGGGGTGCTTAACCACTGAGCCACATCTCCAGCCCTCATTTACTTATTTATTTATTGAGACGGTCTCACTAAGTTGCTTAGGACCTCGCTAAGGTGCTGAGGCTGGCTGAACTTGTGATCCCCCTGCCTCAGCCTCTCGAACCACCGGAATTATCGGTGTGGGACTCCCTTGCTCCTGCCCCCAGCTATACATTGCATTTAACCAAACTCCAGACTTTATTTAGATGTTATTAGTTCCTCTAGCGGTGTTCTTTTTCTGTTCCAGACTCATTCTTCTCCTTCTCCTTCTTCTTCTTTTCTCTTCAGTGCTGGGGATCAACCCGGGGCCTTGGGCATGTGAAGTAAGAGCCTTACAGTGAAGCCACACCCCAGCCCTTCCCTGCGCCTCCCTCTTTTCCTTCGCCCCTCTCTTCCGTCCTTCCTTCCTTCTCTCCTTTCCCTCTCCACTCCCTCTCCTCTCCCACCTTCCCTCCCTCCCTCCTGTTCTTCTTCTTTTTCTTCAAAAAATGACAAGGGCGAGTCTCATCATTCTATCTTTGTGTCCTCTGGACAAGACCATGACCCCAAGGAGTCTTTGATACATTGCTTTGCTTTCTGGTCCACAAGACATCCCAGGTTCGTCTGGATTTGATTTCCAGATTTTTCAAGTTAAATCTATTATTTGGCCAACATTTCGAATGTGGTAGATTTAACTGGAAAAATCAAGATTTTCCATTTCTCCTGTGAGGTCAGCTCAGCGGGCAGCGCCGAGCTTGATTCCTGCTTGGCTTGGCTTGCTTGGGCTGCCCCAGTTCAGCAAGGGTGGTTCCTCCAGTTTGACGCAGTCCTCACCACTCCCTATCACCTGTTCGCTCCAGGCCTTTGCGGAGTCTGCCTGGACTCTGTAGGCTCTTGAGTTTGTTCTCTCTGGGTGAAGAACCTGGACTTTCGGGTCTGCCTGTCCTTTCCCGTCCCTCCCAACTTCCCTTATAGCAGGTAAGCACCTTCTCTGTGCGCACCTGTTGGATCTCCGCTCCATCCTCCGCCCCTCCTCCGCAAGCTGCGGCTGGCCAATCGGATTCCAGCTGAACTGAGCCCCAAAGAGGTGTTGGCAGGAGATTGGTCGGAGGAGCAAAGGGGAGGAGCCAGAGGAGCAAAGGGGAGGAGCCAAGTGATCTCCCCTCCCCCAACTTTGGAGAGTCTTTGCGTCCCTCTGGTTCAGTTCCTGCTGGGCCCGGCTGTGGTTCTGGCTCCTTCAGGTCGGGCCCCAGCTCTGCGCATCTGTAACACACCTCCTCCTGTCCCTCCAGCTGTCCCTCCAGCCCTGGCAGTGACAGCAGTTTCCTGTGGTTGCTAAGCCCAGTTCACCAGCTCCTGTTTGGTTTTTCTAGCTGTTGGGTCTCTTGTATAATCAATTCTTCTATTAAATTCCCTCTGTGGGAAATATCTAGGATGGTTTTGATACATGACCTCATGCAACATATACTGATTCCTTTCCCTTATCTGCATTTACCTGTTTTGACACTCTTGGAGAATTACTTAATCTCTCTTAGCCTCAGTCTTCTCATCAGGAAAATAGGATAATAAGAGTGCTCGGCTCATGTTATTGTCAGGATCAAATGCCGTGATGCATATTAGGTGCTTAGTTCAGTTCCAGGCAGATAATAAATCTTAAAAAAAAAAAAAAAAAAAAAAGCTATTATTGTAGCTTACAGTGTACACCCCACCAGGGGCAGCTGAGGAGTTCTTTCTCGGTGGCCCCACAGACACACAGTGTCTGTTTATTGGGTGTGTGGCTATGTACCAACATCTTATTTAATCTTGATAATTATCTTTAAGAGTAGGTATTACTATTCTTCTATTTTCCAGATGAGAGTATCAAAGCACAGAGAGGTTGACTAACTTGCTCAAGGTCTCACAGCTAGTAAAGAAGAGGAGACCCAATTGGGACCCAAGCAGTCTGCCCAGGTCCATGTATTTTAACCTGAACTTTAAACTAACCTGTGCCCCAACACTTGATCTTATTATTATATAAAAAACATCCCTTTCTTCCAGTGGCTCATGGCGTGGCTGGAGAGAAAGGCTCATTAGCAAGCAAGGCAGTGTGGTCCATGATAATCATTCTTTTGTGTGCTTCTTCATTTGTTCAGTCATTCATTCAACAAACTCTAGACACCAATCATGTGCAGGTCCCTATGCTAAGGGCTGGTGAGGAGGCTCATGGTCCCTTGGAGGGACCCAGACCACATCTTGTCTAACCACTTGGTGCACAATGGTGGGAGGGGAAGTTTCTGGCATTTCTTGTTTTTATTCCATCAAAGCACAGGGCTTAGAGTGGAACATATTTGAGTTTATCCCCTGCTTCTTCATTCCTTTTGCTGTGTGAACTTGGGCGAATCACTTAACCTCTCTGTGCTCATTGATATATTAACACTATTAATGCCTACCTCCCAGGCCTAATGTGAGGGCAGAATGTCATGATGTACGCAAAGCCCTTAGGTGAATGTTGGGCACACAGGAAGAGTTTACTAATCAATTGTTAATGCTCTTTGCTGCTGATGGTTGTTAATTGTCCGTGACTCCCAACAATGGAAGATAGTTGTTCCAAATGCTGCATTCCTTATTTTGGCAAAGTTTTACTGGTGCTAACAAATAAGACTTGGGTTTCCTTCTGGCTTTTCAACTGACAAGTCTCAGCAGAACGAAAACAGTGCTCATAGGCATGGCAGATAAATCATGGTTAAAAGACACAAAGTTGGCTGTTGTTTCCCAGGGGCTGCAGAGAAGCCCTGGAGCTGGCCAGGATCTGCACAGTCTTCCTCTACCCGCCCAACAAGCCTGGCCCTGCCTGGCTCCAGATCAGTCATGCCTGGATGGATTTAAAGAGCTGCAGCCTTTTCTAACAGAAGGTATGAATTGCAGCCCGCAAAGTTGGATGTGCAACACAAACATCGGTTTATAGAAATATAATAACATAATTTCTATTTCTGACTGCTTTCTCCAGGAAGCAGAGATTTGATATCAGCCAGTTCCGAGTCTAAAGATAAGCTGTCTATGGGAGGCTCCCCAATATCTCCTGGAATCACAGCGCAGCCCATCCGTCTCTGTGACAGTCCACCTGGATGGTCAACAGACATCTCCCAACAGACAATCATCCGAAGCCAAACACCAGAGTTTAATTGGCAACACCATCTTCAAGGGGTCAAAGACATTGGAGTCTTCAGTTTTAAAAAATCAAAGTACAATTCACAGAATATAAAATATTTGCGTGAACAATGCAGGAGTATTTCAGGTGGCACGGTGTTGTACGATTGCTTTATCTAATTCCAAAACATTTTTATCTCCCCTGCGAAAACCCTGCCCACCTTTTCCTCAGCCCGTGGAAGCCACCCGGCTGCATTCCATCTGCGTGGACTTATTCTTTGATTTTTTATGCAAATTCTACATCCTCTGGCCTTTGGCGTCCGACTCCTTCCACCTAGCAAAATGTTACAGAGGCTCCAGCATGTCACAGCCTGTACCTTGACCCATTCCACTTTGTAGTTGAATAACACTCTGGACACAAGCCTGAGACCTCTCTTTATACCCCACAACCAATTGGCAAGTCGAGCTGGCTCTCCCTTCAAGATTTTTCTGGAAGGGTTCACTTGGCACCATCTCCACGGTTGGAACCTGGTCCCACCGCATCAGCTCTCTGGAACTATTGTGTTTTTTACTTTGACCTTCACCCCATGCCTTGTGCCCTTGTAGAACTAGAATGTTCTTTCTCCACAGAGACTCCAGAGCGATTCTCTTAAAGCTCAGTCACGTGGTGTCTTCTCTGGTGCACATGGCCCTTTCCCTCCTTCCTCAGGCCCTGGGTTCTCACAGAGCTCTTTCTGGAATGTTCCTCTCCAGATATAGCTCAGTGATGTGCTTCCTCATTTTCTTCATGTCTTTGTCCCAGTGTCCCCTCAGTGAGAGCTTCCCTTGGAAACTGAATAAAATCGCCCCCTCTTCTCCCTACCTTTATTTTTCTGCACCATTGTTATCACTGTATGAGATGCTGATTGTGTATTTACTGACTCTCTCCCATTGGACTGCAGGCTCAGCGGGGGTAGAGATTGGGGGTTGTTTGGGACACTGATATATTTCCATTTCCCAAACTATAGCAGGCATTTGGCTATCACATAGGAAGTACTTAGTATTTGTTAAATTAATGACTTTGTCCTCCACTCTTTTCCCTGGATGAAAGGCTGTAAGTCCCAGGGGGCTTTCAAAGGCTAGAATATCCAGGAAAGGCATCTTCTACCTTAGAACACAGAATGCCTTCATCTGACCCACCAGAGTTCCCCAAGACAACCTCCTGAATTCCCTTCGTAGCCAGAGTCCCCAGTAGCACTGCCTACCCTTGTGTCTGAACCCCGCTCCTTCCCACCCGTCCTCTGCCCACTTCCTTGATGGCAACGTTGATGGGCAGTTTTCCGTCCTTCATTTCCTTTGCCTCTCTGCAAATCTGAAGGCCATGCTTTGAATGTTTGTCCCCCAGAATTTGTGTATTGGAAACTTAATCCCCAAAGTCATAGGTATTTGGAGGCAGGGCCTTTGGAAGTAATTAGGATTAAGTGAGGTCATGAAGGCGGGGCTCCCAGGATGGCATTAGTGGCTTTATAAGGAGAGAGACCCAAGCTGGCAGGCTTACTGTGTCTCACCTCACAATGCTTCGCCGTAGTTTGATGCAACAAGAAGACCCTGACCAGAGGCCGAGCTGGTGATGGTGTCATGCCCCGGGACTTCCCAGTCTCCAGAACCGTGAGCCAGACACACTTCTCTATTCCTCATAAATTGCCTGATCTCAGATATTTTGTTAGAATAGGAAATGGATGCAGACCCCTGAGTCTATGAAATTGCGTCTTTTCTTGATTTACATGACACCTTGGCTTCCTTCTCTCTGCTCCTCAGGTGGAGAGGTATTTTGTATCAGAAGCCTGTGTGAGTTCCGCTTCCTCTACCCACCCCTTAAATGTTGGCGCTCCACAGGGTTTCCATCTAGGCCCTCTCTCTTCTGTCCTTCCTCCCCTCCCTAGAGTGAATTCATCAACTCTCACCACTAGAGCTTTCTCTAGACTTCTAGATCCGGGCAGAATCGATCGCAGGCCATCTCTTTCTACCTGACCCGTAGGCACCGTAAACTCAGCGAGTCCAAACCGAAACTCACCTTACCTCTAAACAACCAGGGTTGCTGCTCTTCTTGGAAAATGGAATCACCAACGATTCAACAGGGAAACACAACCTTCATCCTGGATTTCTTTCTTTTGCTTTGCTGTGCATCTAATTCATCACAAATTTTATGTCCCATTTCCTGATGTAAGAAACTCTCCACTTCCCTCTATAGCCACTCTGTAGTTCAATTGTCATCTTTATTATCTTCATTGTTGATCTTCTAGAATCTTCTCTGACTCTTCTTCAGTCTATTCTCTACGCAGAAGCCAAAGAAATGTTTCGAGAACACAAATTTGATCCTGCATTTCTAAACCTTCCATGGATGGTAATTACTCCTGGGTTAAATGCGTTAATCCAACAGGTCATATCCAGTTGGATGGAGTCCCTGTGGTCTGTCACCAATTTGACTTGACTTCTGCTATCTAGATAAGCAGGATTTCTTTCTTCTCAACATACCATGATTTTTAATGCTTTGCGTTTTTGCTTATAGGATCCATCAGTCTATAGCACGGCTCTTCCTCTCCTGCCTTCTTTTCATCCTGATAATTCCCCTATATCCTCCAGGAATCAGTTTGGAAATCCGATAAGAGGTTTTCCTCCTCTTTCCAAGTCTACAGTAGCACAGACTGCTGTGTCCTGGTTCTTTTTCTTCTTGGGTGCACAGTTGAACTACGTTTCCCAGGCTCCTATGCAGATGTGGGGAGCATGTGATTGAGTTACGGCCAATAGGAAGTGAGCAAAATGATGAATTCTTATGCAAAGCCTGACTCATGAAAACCTCCCCTGCCATCCTGTCTTCTCTCTTGCCTTCTGTCAAAGGGATGCTGTTCTCCCGGGGAGAACTGATACCCTAGGGGGAGGATAATGGGACCATTAGATAGCTAGAAAGAGACTGGATCCCTGAATGACTATGTGGAGCCGAGTGTCCTGTACCGTTCTCCTAACCAGCATTAGATTTTTCATGCATGAGAAATAAGCTTCATTGAAGTAAGTCCCTGAGATTTGGGACTTCTTACAGCAATTCGCTTACTCTGATACCTATATTTAGAGTCTTTGTTCTCCCCACCTTCCCTTTATACTTCAAGGAATTCTATCCTTTCCCACCGTACTCAAATGGCAACAGCCTCTCTACCTGTACATCTCTTCACCTGACTCTGAGGCTGTGGGAAGGATGTGGATCCTGCCTGTTTTCTCCTAGGTGTAAGCCATTATGCAGCTCAGCACCTGGCCAGTAGCAGCCACTGAGTAAATATTTGTGGAATTGTTTTGGTGGTTACTGAATTCTCTGTTTCTGAGTGCCTGTTTTGGTAACTTGCCCAGGACGAAATTCCTCCTACCTCTCACCAATTCTCTCCTAACACCCAGCTCCTGCCTTGAGCCAACTCAGTAGTCGGAGCCCCCTAATGACACAGCTCCTGAAACTGAGTCATCTCCTTGAATTCCAAAAAGATTCAGGGTTCACAGGCCTGGACCTCCAGAATTCCTGGCATGACCTGATTTTGTAGTGCTTGCCACCTGCCACTTGGATGTTACATTTTTACCTGCTGGACTGGATTTCCTCTCAAGTTCTAAAACTTGACTTGTTCAGAGACTAAGCTATGCCGATAAGGCAATCTTCAAGATACATTGTTAAGTGGAAAGAAGTTGGGGGTAGGAAACAGGGTATATAGTGTGCAAAGATTTGAGAAAAAATCAACAAAGATGAATAAACACTGGAGTTTGCATAAAACATTCTTAGAAGAACATATCAGAATCTGGAAATCATGTTTTTTTTTTTTTTTTTGGAGGGGGGGCAGGGTAACTGGGAATTGAACCCAGAGGCTGTTAACCACTGAGTCACATTCCCAGTTTTTATATTTCATTTAGAGACAGGGTTCTCCCTAAGTTGCTGAGGCTGACTTTGAACTCATGATCCTCCTGCCTCAGCCTCCTGAGACTCTGGGATTGGAAATAATGGTTTTGAGGGGGAGTAGAGTCCTGGGAATTGTTGGGGGTAGGGGACTTATCTTTTATTCATTTGCATTGTGCTTAGGTTGAATAATCACCCTCCAAAGAGGTCCACATCCTAATTCCTGGAAAGCTGGAATATGTTACCTTCCATAGCAAAACAAACTTTGCAGATATGGTTAAATTAAGCATGTTGAAATGGGCGAGATTGTCCTGGATTGTCTAGGTGGGCTCAATATATTCACAAGGATCCTTGTGAGAAAAAGGCAAGAGGATCAGAAGGAGAGAATAGGTGTGACATTGGAAGTGGGGTTGGGGGAGAGATAGGTTGAAGATGCTGGCTAAGAGCTAAGGAATGCAGCCCCTAGAAACCAGAAAAGATGAGGAAACAGATCTCCTCCTAGAACTTCAGAAAGAAGAACATGGCTCTGCCTGCATCTTGATTTTAGGACTTCAGATCTGCAGATCCATAAGATAACAAATTTGTGCTATTTTAAGCCACAAATATTTAAAAAAGTGACTTGTTACAGCAGCAACATGAAACTAATACTTGAACTGGAATACTTGGAAACTCATGCCTGGATTCTCTTTCCATATCCCAATTTTTAAAAACTTGTAAACACAACCATATTCAATCCAGAAACCCCACTGCTTAGACTCCATCACACAGGAAGAAAAACATCAGTCCCCAAAGACACATGTTCAAGGAAGTCACTGAAGCCTTATTTGTGGCGGTTTGCAGACACTGTGACTGCCCATCAGCACAAGATGGTAGAATAGCTTATGGCGCATCTGTCTACGTGGTGGAAGGCTCTGCTGCCATTGTAAGTGAATTAACATCGTGCCAGATGATCTGAAGGCTGTTCACAGGTGTTACTGAGTGAGAAAAGTGAAAGGTTATATGTAAGATGACTTTATTGGGCTGGGGAAGTAACTTGGTACGTTAGTAGAGTGATCGCTTAGTAGGTGCAACGCCCTGGGTTCAATCCCAGCACTGGAAAAAAATAACCTTATTTTTTGGTTAAAATAGAAAAAATTACAAAAAAAAAACCCCAATCTTGAATATGTGTAAGCAATGTGTGTGTGTGTGTATGTGTGTGTGTGTGTGTGTGTGTGAGAGAGAGAGAGAGAGAGAGAGAGAGAGAGAGAGAGAGAATAGGATTATATAAGAATAAAAAATTACAGATGATCATACTCTTGATTTTTATAGGTTACCTCAGAGGAACCTGAGGAAGAAGAGAGATGAATGAGGGAAATGTCTTCAAGAAAGTAAGAAAAGCCTGCTCTAAAAGCATGTGCATGACTACACTTGTGAATCTACGTATAAATATGGAGAGAAAGTTCACATGCAGGAGAGGCTGACCAACGAAACAAGACCACAACATTGGTCCAATGTTTACCTTGGGTGGAGGATGAGGAAAAACACAGAGACCACAATAATTTGAAAACTCAGGCTCCAGGAGACAGATCATGACCTGGATCTCCCCCTTCCCGCTGTGGGACTCGGGACCAGTTCCTCCATTCCCCCGAACCTGCACTTCTTCCTCTTCCGTAAAGGGTGTATGTTGCCCAGAGCTACCCAGAGCAGCGAGGAGGAAATGGGGCCCGGTCTGTAGAGAGCTGCGCTCCAGCCACGCTGATAAGCCGTAAGTGCTCAGTAAACAGGGTGTCAACATCTCAGGGCCAGTCTAGCACCAACACGGCGGGGATGTGACCCGTGGACAGAGGCCTGCAAGTGCGACCTGTCCTTTCCTATGGGGCCAAGATGTGGTCATAAGTCTGGGTAGGGAAAGCCCAGTGTCTCGACCAACTCCTGGCTGGGCCAGAGGTAAGGGCAAGAGGACACGAGGGGAGGGGACCTGCTCTTGAGGCAGGAACCAGGCTCTGTCCTGGTCATTCTCCAGTACCCCTCTCTGGTGACCCCAGGGCAGGGGCCCACCTAGGACACTGCGGGGCTTCTGTTGGTTTACGGGCTGTCGTCTCTGCCCAGCTGTTGCCTTTCTTTGGTCTTCCTTCTTGGCCTTCAGGGACAGAGTCACCTACTTCTTGTGGTCATTCTGAGTCCACCTCCTCTGCCTCCATTTTCTTCATGCTTGTTGGAGACGTGCCCAATACTTTTGTTTTCAAAGCCTCTTTCATTTAAAAAAAAAGTCTCTCTCTTCTGAATAGCATGGAGCTTATCTTGCTTTTAAAAACAAATATGGGAGACCTTGGAGTCTTTCACTTTTTGTGAGAGAATTTAACTCATTCCTCTAGGTGGTAACTGTTGGGACATTCCATGATGTTCTGGCCATCTGGTTGTACATGGTTGTACGTTTCCCTTGTGTTTGTTGGTTTGTTTGTTTTTTTAAATAATTTTTTCAGTTGTAGGTGGACACAGTACCTTTATTTTATGTATTTATTTTTATGTGGTGCTGAGGATCGAACCCAGTGCCTCACATGAGCTAGAAGAGCGCTCTGCCGTTGAGCCCCAGCCCCAGCCCCAGCCCTCCCTTTTTGTTTTGCCTATTTTTTTTATTTTAATTTTTTTTGCCTTTTTTTTTTTTGCTGTTTTTTGCCTTTTTTTTTTTTTTTGCCTATTTATTTTTATCTCTTTATTTTGAAAAGTTGTTTTTATCCTTTTTTTAAACTTCTCTCTCTCTCTCTGGTGACTTAGAAGTTCTACCCTTTAAGTCTATTAGTGATTAATCTGAAATTTTTAACAAACTTTTTGAGCTAAGATTTATTGAGAGTTATTGTTTACCATGCGCATTACAATTATTTTCCACAATAGATTGCATTTATTTTCTACGATGGCCTAAGGAGGGTAGGTCCTATTATTGCCCCTATTTTATAGATGAGAAAACCGAAGGTCAGAGTCAGGAGCATGGAATAATGTTCACAGGATAAATGCAGAATCGGGCTTTGAATCTAGGCAATTTGGCTCTGTGGTCCACACACACAGACATTCGGTTATCCTATCTGTGTTTCTTTATTAATGTCAAACTTGAGACAGAGTAATCTGTTCATGGACCTTGTATCAATCAAACGTATAGGACTCCCGCGGTCAGGATCTCCAGACATGAACCACCCATCTCCCATCTCCAGTCAGATTTCTCTCCGCCCCGTCTACTTTGGCTTAGTTCATGCAAATGGACTTCTGTCTGAATCTCTATTGGTTCCTGACTCCTCAGGAGTCCAGACCTGCCCCCAGTGATGAGGGATCTGTCAGTCTCCATAAGACACTCTGTCACTGCAGTATGACATGTGGCCTCTTGGACAAGGTTGTTCCACCAATTATTAGCTGTAGGAACTTGAACGGGTGTTATTCCCCTGTGAGTCTCAGATTCTTCGTCTATAACAAGAGGTAATAAAAGCCACCGCCTCATTGTCACCACAAGGATCAAATGCCTGTAGTGCCTAGATTGGATTATTATGGCAGGCATCAAATGGGTCCAGAGAACCACTTATCTCCTGAATTCCGGCCACTGTGTTCTGCCAACAGCCTTTGGCACTGTCACGGGTACCACAACAGTGCCTCAGTCTGTCTGTCCTTCAGTTTCTTTAGCTTTCCTTTCCTATAGCCGAGTCAGCTCCCAGGGACTGAGCAGTTCCAAGACGCTGTCCTACTGCCTCCTGCTCAGACATCAGCTGTCACACAAGCTTCGCAGGACTCCTTGGGATTCTAAACTGGGAGGAACATGGATCGGCCGAAACCCACATCCAAGTCAGGCAAACACTGACGCCAGCCCAGAAATTCATCTGTATTTGAGGGAGTACTTTTATTTTATATAACATTCCCACTTCCAGATTACGATAGTGATATGGTGTTGCAAAATTAGAATATCTGGAAACACGTGAGAAGATATAATTATCAAAAATCACACCATCTATTTATAAGAATATTTCCAGTCCTCATAGCTATGCATATCCAGTCTTAAAAAATGAGATGCATTTTGTGATTATAAACACGTTTATTATAGACAGCTACAAATACAGAAAAATACAAGGAATTATAAAAACACCATGTGCCACCCCAACTCCAGAGAAAATTATTAACATTTGGTGTATATTTAGAACTTTTCTTTCTTCTGTATATGTACCTCTCCTTAAAAATGGATTGCTTGTAATCCATTTTTTTTTAATAATTGGGGATTGAACCCAAGGGCACTTAATCATTGAGCCATATCCCTAGCCCTTTAATTTTTTTTTTTTTTAATTTTGAGGCAAAGTCTTACTAAGTTGCTTAGGGCCTCACTAAGTTGCTGAGTCTGGCTTTGAACTTGTGATTCTCCTGCCCCAGCCTCCCAAGCTGCTGGGATTACAGGTGCCTGGCAGTAATCCAAAATTTTAGTAACGTTATACAAGAGCATTGCTCATGCTATTAAATTAAAAAAAATGTTTAATGGTCTCAAATGGTCCCATCTGAAGGATATATGATAAAAGTAATTAGATTTTATTTATTGCTGACATTTTCCCTTAGAACACATTTCTATAATTTCTATAATGGCTTTCCTAAAATACAGTGATTAATTCCCAACTGTAATAATAATTATAATAATATAATTCCTGTATTATAGAAATTTTTATGATTCTTTTGATAGAATTGCTGGGTCCAAAATTATGACAAAAAGTTAACTCTGATACATTCTTCTAAATACATTCTAGAAAGATGGTAATAACATATGTACATATGTGAGATTTCCTGACTTATAGTTGGTGTTTAATAAACAATAGCTACTTTTATTAGTTAATTTCCTTCCAATCATGTCAATACTTGGCATTAAAATAAAAATTTTCAATAAGGAAAGTTAAATAATTTTATTATTGTTTTAATTTGCATTTCTTATAATTGAACATTTTTGATGAATTTATTGACAGTACTAACTTCTTTTTATGTTGTTTGCTTAATTCTTCCTTTTACATTTCTAATCTTATTGATTTCTTAGAACTTTTACAGAATAAGGATATCAAGTCTTTCTTTAAAATATATAGCAAACATCTGCTATTTGTTTTTGTATTAGTCTGTTTTCTGTTGCTATAACAAAATATCGGAGACTGGGTTCTTTAAAAGAAAAGAAGTTTATTAGGTCACTGTTCTGTCAGTCTAAGAGCATGGTGCTGTCTTCTGCTCAACTCTAGTGAGTCTTCATACTGGAAAGCATCACAGAGGTGGGAGCATGGGAGAAGAGGTGATATCGCAAGACAGGAAAGCCAGAGAAATCCTGAGGCCCAACTGCTGGTTTCTTGTTTTTGCTTTTTTTGTGTATTTGAGACAGGGTCTTGCTAAGTCCCCAACCACTCAGGCTAGCCTTGAACTTGTTATCCTCCTGCCTCAGCCTCCCAAATTGCTTGGATTACAGGTGTGCACCCTAACAACTGGCCCAGTCTTGCTCTTTGATAAAAACTCATTCTCAAGAGAAATAACTCACTCCGGGAGACCAGTATTATCCTTTTCAAGGGCAGAGTTCCCAGTGACCTCGTCTGGCATTAAGCCCCACCCCTTAAAGTTTCTACCACATCTTTCTTCATATTGTCACAATGGGGACCAGCTTTTTTTTTTTTTTTTGGTACTGCAGATTAACTCCAAGAGTGCTTAACCACTGAGCCACACCCCAGCCCTTTTTACATTTCATTTTGAGACAGGGTCTGGCTGAGTTGCTTTGGACCTGGCTAAGTTGCTGAGGCTGGCTTTGAACTCGTGATCCTAATGCCTCAGCCTCCTGAGCTGCTGGGATTACAGGCATGCGCCCTGCTTCCGGTGAGGACCCAGCTTCTAGTACATGAGTGCTTAGGAGACGCTTTCCAAACACATCCAACCCACAGAAGTTTATTGTGCCTTTTTTTTTCACACTTTGTTTGCACGATACAATCAAATCTTTCAGTCTTTCCTTTGCTGAAGTACTTAAAAAGGCTCTCCCTGACTTATGATCAGGTATTTAATTTCCTGCCCATTTCAGAAGCTATTTTCTGGTTTTATTTGTTATATTTAATCAATCTGGGATTTATTTTAGAAGGCGGTACAAGGTGGGAATCTAACTTGTTTTCTATTAAATAACCAACTTATCCAGTATCATTTATTAAACAATTTCTGTTTCCTTCTGATTTTAATACCAACTTTATCATATGATAAATTCTTAACTCTATTTGCATCTATTTCTGGAATATCTGCTCTGTGATGGTGACTTTTTTTTAACTAGTGCCTATCATTGAATTATTTTTGTTAATATTAGGTTTTTACATCAGGCAGTGCAAAGCCCCTTTGGCAACTTTTAGTTTTCAAATTTTTTTAGATTATGCTTGTGTTTTTATATTTCCATATAAGCCCTGAGTCCTTGGCCAAATGTCCATTCTTACTACTGCACAAATAAGAATCTTTCTGGAGTTTTGTTTAGAACATTATTGCCTTTGTTTAGTATGGATATTTTAATAATTGTTGTATTCCTATATAGGAAATGATTTATTACTTCATCACACATTATTCCATTCTTCTCCATCAAGTTATTGTTTTTCACAAGGTAATTTCTGTACATTTTTGCTAGTAAGATGTAATAATTGGGGTATGGAGGTTAAAAAAAGATTACAAACTTCCCTTGGTAGAAAATATCACTATCAAAATTAAATGGCTATTGAAAATCTTGGGGAAATACTTGCCGTATATATGACAGAAAAGGGTAAAATCTTTTAATTACTCTTTGTAAGAGCTTTTGTAAATAAGAAAATTTCTAGCAGAAAAATGTAAATAAGAAATTTCTGCTAGAAAAATGGGGAAATTATGTGAACAGGTAATTCACAGAGGAGTAAATATAAGAAACTAACAAACATTTAAAAACCCTACTTTAAAAATAGAAATTAAAGCATGAAAGAAAATTGTTCTCCTACAAAATGAGCATAAGATGTTTAAAATTGACGGTGGCTTCCATGAGCCAGCGTCTGGGAAACAATTCACACAGAAACTGGCAGGATTGCTCAACCTTCCTGGGTGCCAGTTTGGCAAGATGGATTGAAAACCTCAAACATATTCATGCCCTAATAAAGGATATAATGATGGATGTGTCCAAACATTAATCTTGAAGGATATTTATTTATAATAGCAGGGCACTGGAAACAGCTTGTGGAATGGTTGATGTTGTTTGAATGGATCTTGGTGCATTCATGTGCTGAAATACAATACCGCCATTAAAATTATGGCACAGAATGATTTGACCTGGGAAAATATTGATTAGGTGTCATTAAGTCAGCGGCTTCCCTGGCTGTACCTTAGAATCACCCGAGGAACTTTTTAAAAACAACGATGCCTAGGACCCACAGCCAGAGATTCTTTTTTTCCCCCTTTTTATTCTTGAAGTACTGGGGATTGAACCCAGGGCTTCAGGCTGTCACCTCCCCAGGCCTTTACATTTTATTTTGAGACAGGGTCTCACTCAGTGGCCTGGCTTGGCCTCAAACCTGTGATCCTCCTGCCTCAGCCTCTTGAGTAGCTGGAATTACAGATGTGCAAGACCATGCCTAGCTTAGAGATTCTAATTTCATTGGTCTAAGCTGGGACTGAAGTATTTTTTTAAATTAAATAAAATTTTAACTTTGAAATAACTGTAAATTCACATGCAACTATAATAGATAATACAGAGGAAATCCAGTTTTCCCTAATGGTGATATCTTGTAAAACTATAGTGCAATATCTCAACCAGGATATTGACACTGATTCAGTCAACATAAAGAACAGTCTCTTTCTTTTGTGTGTGTGTGTGGTGGGGGGAGGTTGGGTATCAGGGATTGAACTCAGTGGCACTCAACCACTGAGCCACATCCCCAGCCCTTTTTTGTATTTTATTTAGAGACAGGGTCTCCCTGAGTTGCTTAGTGCCTTGTGTTGCTGAGGCTGGCTTTGAACTTGAGATCCTCCTGCCTCAGCCTCCTGAGCTGCCAGGATTCCAGGTGTGCGCCACCGTACCCAGCAAGAACATTTTCATCATGACACGATTCCCTGTGTAACCTTTACGGCCACCTCTTTTCTCCCTTGACACCATTCCCCCCATCTCCTATTACTAATCCCTGGGACCTTTAACCTCTTCTCCACTCCTATAATTTTATCATTTCAGGAAAGTCATATAAATGGAATTACATAATATGTAACCTGTGAGGATTTTTCACTCATCAAACTCCTCTGCAGATCCATCGAGATGATTGTGTATAAGAACAACTCATGGAGTATTAGTCCATGGTACGGGTGCACCATAGTTTGTTCAGCCATTCACCCCTTGAAGGACACTTGGGTTGTGTCCATCGTGGGGCTATTCAAATAAAGCCTCTCTCACATTCATCCATAGGTTTTTGAATCAACATAAGTTTTCATTTCTCTAGGATGAATGTGCTTAAAAGCTATTGTCCTTCTTTCTTCTGGTCTCCACGGTTTCTGTGGAGAAATCTATTATCATTTCTTGTTCATTGCCCTCCAGATAAGGTGTTGTTTCCCCTCTCTGTCTTCAAGATGTTTTCTTTATCTTTAATTTTCAGAAGCTTAATTATAATGTGTTTTGGCCTGAATTTCTTTGAGTTCACCATGTTTGGAGTTTAATTACCTTCTTTTTTTCTTTTTAATTTTTTTTTTAATTTTTTTTAATTTTTTTTTAATTTTTTTTAAAATTTTTTTTAATTTATTTTTATTTTTATTTTTTTAATTTTTTTTTATTTTTATTTTTTAATTACCTTCTTGAACCTGCAGGTTTATGTCTGTTTTCAAATTTTCAGCTTTCTATTTCTTTGAGAACTTTTCAACTCTGCTTTCTCACTGATCACGTGCATATCAGGCCTTTTTGTTATAGTTCCGGAAGTTCTCTTCTTTCTTTTTTCCCTCCAGTCTGTTTCCCTCTCTTGTTCAGATTGGATCATTTCTATTGTTCTAATTCAATGGTTCTTTCCTGTTCCCTCCATTCAGCTGCTGAGCTCATCGACCAAGCTTTTCATTTCAGTTACTATATTTTTCCATTTTAACATTTTCATTTAGTTCTTTATGTCTTCTAATTTTTTGGTGAAGCTTTCTATTTCCTTCTCTCTCTCTCTTTTTCTGTCTTTCTGGGGGTACTGAGTATCAACCCCATGGCCTCACCCTTACTCGGCAAACATTCTAGCACTAAGCAACACCCCCAATCCTAGGTTTTTTATTTTTTTGTTATAAGCATGTTCATAACTGCTTGTTGAAATATTTTTTCCTGGTTGTTCAAAACAAAATCTTTCTCGGCTTATTCTACATCTCTAACATTCATCAATCTATTGAATTTATTTATTTTTTCCAGCTCTTCCTGGTTTGGGGTTATGAAGAGTCATTTTCAAATAGAAAACCTAGACATTTTTGCATATTATATTATGAGACTCTGGGTCTTCTTAAAACCTTCTGTTTTAACTGGCATTCTCTGGCAAGATCCAAGAAGATAAGGATAGGGCAGAGGATCCCATTGCACCTCCACTGGGACTCAAGGGATGGGCTCCCTGTCACTGCTGAGATTCTAGGGGTGATGTGGCTGTGTGAGATCCAGCTGTCCACATGTCTCTGTTGACACTCCAAAGTGACGGTAAAAACCCTGTATTTCCAGGAAACCTCCTCTGACACCATTCCAATGGGCAGTCAGGCTGTGTTACTGCCACGGGTTGAGTGAAAATCCCTGCTCCCTATTTGGCATTATCTGGGGTGGGAATGGTAGTACACGGCCTTTCCCATGGTGTTCGGTTGAAATAAATGTTGTCTCAGTGTTTTCTTTCTTGCTGGTTGTCATTTCCTTTTTCTCTTAGCTAGAGAGAGTAGGCTTCTGCTGGGATTTTTTTTAGTTCACACTTTTAGGGTTCCAGGTTCTTCAGCTCTACTTCTGGGAAATAGGAAGCAAAAGAAAACCCAGGGGACTCAATGACCCAGACTCATTTCCAGCGCGTCCTGATGTCCCTACCCTATCTCCCTGTCTGCTTTCTTCTCTACCTGGCGGCTCCTTCTTCTCCTCCTCCTCCTCCTTCTTCCTCCTCCTCCCCCTCGTCCCTCTCCTCCCCCTCCCCCTTTCCCCTTCCCTTCCCCCTTCCTCCTTCTCCTCCTCCTCTTCCTCCTCCTCCTCCTCCTCCTCCTCCTCCTCCTCCTCCTCCTTCTCCTCCTTCAACCCAGTGCTGCTCATACTGAAATACAAATTCAGCCCTTAAAAAAAATTTTTTTTGTAAATTTTGAGACAGTTTCTTGTCAGTTGCCCAGATTGGCCTCAAACTTGCAAATCCTCCGACTTCAACCTCCTGGAATCTTCAGATCTTGGTGTTACACAAAATGTCACAAGTTTTTAATTGGACTTAGTGGAAGGAATGTAGATAAGGACTCCTATTCTATCTTTCTGAAAGTAAAAGTCACCAATATTTTTCTGAAGGCTTACCAGGTGATTCCAATGTGTAGCCAGAGATAAGAATCACTGTGCTATATGGAAAAAGAAAAACTGATTTCAAAATAGTATGTACAATGCAATTGACAAAACACAAACATATATGCTTAGAAAGAGTCTGGAAGGAGAAGATGACAAAGTGTTAACAGTTATCTTTGGGGAGGTAGGATTGCAAACAATTTTTCATTATGACTTTTTATTTTGGAATAGTTTAAGATTCGCGGGAAGTTTCAAAAATATTACCGAAAGACCCCATGTACCCTTCACCCAGTTTACCTGGTGATGATATCTTATACCCTATTGCAATAGTATTAATTGAAGTACAGACATTATTCAGATTTCTCCAGTATTTATGTTACAGGCAGTTTTAATTTTCTCCTTTGGCAACAGTGAAACGTTTGGACAAAGTTGAGTCTTCTTTTAGTGGCATCTGTGATTTCTTTCTTCTGCCTTCTGAGGTCTTTCCTAAGTTCTTATTTGGCTTCATTTACTTCAAGTTCTTATTTGGCTTCATTTACTTCTCTGTCCAGATTATAAAGACTCTACATAGGACTGTCACTGGAAGGCAGGTACATGGATGGAACAGTCCTTTACTGTGCTGAAATTCATTAATTCAACAAATATTGGTTGCTTTCCTTCTATGGCCAGGAATCAGTAGAGGGTAAAAGCCCATGCAGCGTTGCGTGGGTTATGTATTTTATTCTGTGTGTATTATGATGTTTGACCTCTTAAAAATCTTGCTGGGTGGGGAGGGAGAGCCCATCCCAGGGGCCAACTCATTCTTGGAGACAGCAAAGGGCACGGCTGGGAGCCTGCCTTTGACTTGCAAATGAACCAGTCCAGAGCCACATCTTTCCTCTCAGCCTGACCACCCCAGGATGCAAAAGTCCTCCGCTTTAACCATCCAAGGAGGACCACGCACCCGGCTACCAGGGACACATTCCTAGTTGAGAGCTCAAGAAAAATTTCAAGCTTGCCAATCCCAAACTACAAGTTGGTGACGCCAAGGGGCACTTTCAAGAACCTGAAGAAGGTTCTTAGGATGAATTCTTTCAGAAGCAGATCCCGGGAAGAGGATGTAGGTGTGAGTGGTTTATTTGGGGGATAAAGGAGTAGGGGAGGGGGAAAATGGTACGGGGAGAGGAGGTAGCCAGTCAAGGGTGGACTCTTGTCGAAGTGAAACAGACACGCTGTCCACAGCCGTGCCCCGCCACGGTGACAGACTGCCTGCGTGACCGTGGTTCCACAAGGTTACGTTGCCTAGTGATGTCATGGCCATCTCAGTTTGTGTAAGCACTCAGTCGCGTCCCCATGATGAAGAGATCAAAGCACTTCCCAGAACACTTCCTTCTGCCTCAGTTGCACACCTGTCATCTTTTAAGTCACATCTGTCTTTATCTACATAAAAAATCCATCCTCTATTTCCTGTCTCAGTACATAAGAGTTCTAGATGGACAGCAGGCGGTCAATACATATTTTATTCATATTAAGGGATTTGCTCACATTCCCTACATTTTTTAAAAAATATTTTTAGTTATAGATGGATGCAGTACCTTTATTATTTATTTACTTTTATGTGGTGCTGAGGATCAAACCCAGTGCCTCACACGTGCTAGGCAAGCGCTCTACCACTGAGCCACAACCCCTGTCCTGCCTACATTCTCTTATTGGTGCATAATAGTTGCACAGAATGGTGGAATTTGTTGTTACATGTAGTACATAGGCTCCATATAACCAGATGGATATGTATTTATAATTTGGCCAATTTGTCTCCCTAGCTAGGAGCTCACACAGTCTGGAGGCAGAACTGCTTTCTAGAGAGATCTCAGTTTTTGCCTTTGATTGATCAAAGCCCACACACATGATCAAGAGTAATCTTCTTTATTTAAAGTTATTTGGTTGTAGATGTGAACTAACTCCATGTACCTAATTCCTTCACAGCCACACCTAGATCTGTTTTTCCTTGGGTAACTGGCCCAGGAAAGTAGACACATACAATCTACTACCACAGCAGTCAAGCCAGTGACCACTCTGGATGACTGGGTTTCCATCCTGCTGGGGAGCTTTCGGAGACAGGGAGGAAGATGCATTGGATCCCTCCACACTGGGAAGGTTGGGAATCTGAGTTCTGTGTACCCCAACCCTTTAGCCATTGTCTCGGGACTGCTAGGGGGTGGGAGGCAGGTTAGAAAAACAGCTTCAGAGACCAAGGTGGCCAAAGTTCTCAGGCAAGTTCTGGCTGTGGGAAGCCAGAAGACAGGTGTTGGCATGGTTGGGATGAGAGGAAGGGTAAAGGGTCTGCTGTAGGTAGGTGGCCACTGAATGAAGTGCAGAGAGCTGGATAGGAAGGGGCAGGCCCCAAAGGGTCCTGTAGGGCATGTGAAGACTGAAGTCTTCTTACTGAGAACAAGGGATGGTGTTAACGGTCATCCCTCAGGATCCATGGCAGACTGGTTCCAGGACCCCACTGCAGATACCAAAATGACCAGGATGTTCAAGTGCCTCACATAAAAGGGTGTGGTATTTGCATATCACCTATGCACATCCTTCCACATACGAAGGTCATTTCCAGGTTACTTATAATAGCTACCACCATGTAAATGCTATGCAAATAATTGTTGTGCTGTATTGTTTAGGGAATCACGACGGGGGAAAAGTTTGTGCGTGTTCAGTAGAGAGGCAATTTTGTATTTCCAGGTAATTTCCATCCCAAAGTTGGTCCAATCCATAGATGCGGAACCCATGGATAATGAGGGCCAGTAGTGTATTCGATGTGTATCTTGGGCAAGGGAGGGTGATGGGAAGCAGTGGTCAGCAGCTTGGTGGTTTTGAGAACTTTAGGAGGAGATGCAGAGAACATATTGGAAAGGGGCAGATGGAATGTGGGGCCACCAGCCAGGAGGATGCTGTGAAAGTCCTGGGGGTGGTTGGGGGTGGCTAGGGGGATAGGGGAAGACAGACATGGGAGACATTCAGGGCACTAAAGCAACAGATCTTGGTTGTTGATCTGGGTTAGTGGCAGTGGGGTAAAGGAGGTTGTCAAAGTCCTTCTCTTTCTGGGAATCCTTGGACTCATTTTAAAAAATTTCTTTGGATAGCAGGTGCCCCAGTGTGGACCTTACAGCCCAGAAAATTGCCTGTAACCAGTTTGACCATGAAATGACCTCATGCTGACCTTGTCTCCTGCCTGATCTGTTTCCACATCCTAAGATGCTTATTGCATAACCAGAAACCTCCTGTTGAAAATACAGCTGGAAGATACAGTGTCAACGGAGGGCGTCCACGGGAAGCATTCCTTTGGTCTCTCAGCACCAGGGCCTATCTGGCGATGAGGCTGGGGTGGCAGGAGGCCGTGAAATCAGACACCCAGAGCCTGTCACCTGGAAACAGATGCCCCGAATCCTCACAACTTAGTTGTCCCCAACATTGGATGTCCCTTTGATTCCCACCTGCTTTTTCTGTGTTTATTTTGTTTTGTCCACTGTGTGGAACAAAGGATGGATTTACCTGCTCAGTGCCAGGAAGGGTTGAGGAGGGGCTCTGGAAGACAAATGGCTCGGCAGGACATTCCCCGTTGACCTTGGTTTTAGGAAGCCAGGTATCAGCTGGGGTGGGGGTTTCAGAAAAGAAGAATCCCCCCACCCCTGCCCACAGCACTGTGAGAGTCTCCCTCTGACCCAGGTGGTGAAGGAGAAGATGGAGGTTTAAGTCGTTATGAGCAGATGATGCAAATGACTGGAAAACCAAATTAGCTTCCATGTGCACCGCTGTCTCTAAGCTCAGGCTGCGGGATTTCTCACTTCTCATGACACACGCTCATCCGCAGGCAGAGAGCTCAAGCTGGAGACCTGGGGGGAGCGGCGGCTGGCCCCTGATGATCACACCCCTGGTTCTCTTGATCTGGGGTAGTCTCCCTCCATACTGTACATGATGGGCCCACGTGATAGACAGAAGAACGGCCCCGGAGGATGACCACGTCCTGTCCTCGGGACGGTAGATGTGTTATGTTACACGGCAGGGGGAATTACTGCTGTTAATTAAGGTGTCAAGTTGACCTTGAGATGGGGACATTATCTTGGATAATCTGGGTGGGTCCAATGTCATCACAAGCATCCTTAAACGAGGAAGAGCGAGGTGGAAGAATCAGAACCAGAGGAAGGTCATCATCAGGAAGATCAGCTGGGCCTTCCTGGCTTTGAAAATGGAAGGGACCCTGAAGCTGAAGAAAGCAGGCAGGTTCTAGAAGCTAGAAAAGGCAAGAAAGCAGATCCTCCCCGAGGGCCTCCAGAGGAAATGCAGTCCTGGTGACACTTGGATTGTGACCCACATCAGACTTCTGACCTGCGGAACCTTAGAATAATAAATCTGTGTTGCTTTAAGCCACCAAGGTGGTAGTAATTTGTTACAGCAGCAATGGGAAACTCATACGGAAGGAGCACTCAGTAAACATTTGTGGAACTGAATGAACTAAAGGTCTCTGGGCTCCTGTCCCTCCTGCTCGGTTTCAGCAGCTGCCTCGGAGTAGGGTCTGAGGTCACCATCTCCCAGGCCCTGTGCCTGTGATTGTCTCCCTTGGGCTGGAGTCACAGCCCCTCACTGCCCTCAGCTCATGACTCCAGCCTCCTCAGCTCCCCACTCACGTGGACATCTTGCTTCCCTCCAGCTCGACCTTGACCTTCTGTGTCTGGGTGTTTTCCTATGCTGGACCCTCTTCTTGGAAGCTCAAGCCCCGCACCTCGTGGATGCCTCCTCACCCTTCAAGATGCACCTCAGATGTCACAGCTGGAAGACATTCTCCAGGACTCAGGTCAGGATGAGCACCCGCTGTGATCCTCTGTGCTGCCTAGGAGCTGCCATCCATCGATCGGTGTTCCGTTAAGCGTCCTGCCTCCGGTACCACGCAGAGGAGCCAGGGAGTCAAGGCAGGCAGAGCTCATGTGAGTCATCCTCGGATCAACCTGGGATAAGGAACTGGGGGGCACATCACTCCCAGGGATTAAGAACTAGCTCAGGGTTATCCTCCTTTTGATCTCCAGAGATTTAGTTAAATCTCTGAGTTGCCTCTTTTTTTTTTTTTACTTTTTCTTTTTTTACTTTTTATACTTACAGACTGCATTTTGATTCATTGCACACAAAAGGGGTACAACTTTTCATTTCTATGGTTGTGCATGATGTAGATTCACACCATTTGTGTTATCATACATGTACACAGGGTCATGATGTCTGCCTCAGTTCACCATCTTTCTTGCCCCCACCTCCTCCCACCCCATTTTCCTCTACACCATCCAAAGTACCTCCATTCTTCTCTTCCTCCCCGCCGCACTCCCTCTCCCCTTATGTATCATCATCCACTCATCAGAGAAACATTTGGCCTTTGTTTTTTTGGGCTTGGCTTATTTCACTTAACATGATATTCTCCAACTCCATCCATTTACCAGCAAATGCCATAATTTTATTCTTCTTTATGGCTGAGTAATAGTCCATTGTGTATATATACCACAGTTTCTTTATCCATTCGTCAACTGAAGGGCAGCTAGGTTGGTTCCACAATCTAGCTATTGTGAATTGAGCAGCTATGAACATTGATGTGTCTACATCACTGTAGTATGCTGATTTTCAGTCCTTTAGGTATAAACCAAAGAGCGGGATAACTGGGTCAGATGGTGGGTCCATTCCAAGTTTTCTGAGGAATCTCCATACTGCTTTCCAGAATGGCTGTACCAATTTTCAATTCCGAGTTGCCTCTTTAAAAAAAAGACAAAATATAAATAACCTTGTCTAGATTATAATGGTGATGGTAATATGTTATCATTATGTAGTTTTTGGGGAACAAAAAAAAAAAAATCCTGAGATCTATAGGGAAGAAAATAAATGCCTACCCGGACGACCACCATCCCTAAACTCCTCACCCATTGTGATGGACAGCTAACATTTCTTTGGTTCTTACCGCGTGCCAGCTACCAGGCCACACTCTGTGTTGGGGAAGTTCAATCCCTAGCCCCATTTATAGATGGAAAAGTTGAAGCTCAGGGAAGTTAAATGGGAGACCCCAGTGCATGCACTTGAGAACTTTTGGGGTCTAAGCCTCCAGGGCATTAGCAGGCAGCGAGACATCTCTAACCTATGTGCTACATCTGAGTTGTTTCCATCCTTGATTATGAGGAACTCTCTTAGCCCTCAAGGTAAAACCTTGAAAAGCAAAAATAAAGGAAGGAAGGTTTATATCACAGGATGCAAACTCAGAGACCTCGAGGGACCAGGTAGGTTCCTCATTAGGGGAAGGGGCCTGTGGCTCAGTGACACTCCCCCCAACCACCCCAGTTTACAACTTAGCTTTTAATCACTTAGTTTATGGTCTTTTCCACATCTTAATTTTTATGTTTTCAAATCTGTGCTCTTTTTTCTCTATGTCTTCTGGGTTTCCTGGGGAGCTTTGTAAGATCTTGTAAGAGGACCCTTCTTTGACTAGGCATGGTGACAGACACCAGCTATTCCAGAGGCCGAGGCAGGAGGATTGTTGAAGCGGAGGCCTTCCAGAATGGCCTGGGCAGCATGGCGAGACCCTGACTCCAACAACAACCAGAAAGGTCACCCTCCTCTGTTTCCTCTAGTTCTTCTCTGTTTTTACTTTTCTTAAGTAAAAATTTAAATCCAGCCCGTCTTTTTTGAGAGTGGAATCTTTTTTTTTTTTTTCCGAAACAAAAAGTCAAATGTCTCCATTCTTTTATTAACTTTGGGTCACTATTATGAGCGATTCCTTCATGCTCTCAATTTTCCAAGATAAGGAAATTCGAAGCTATCCCAGGGTAGACTTAATAAAATCTAAGTGAGGTACTTCTGAAGAAAACTATAAAACTATACTGAAAACTTTAATGAGTTCCTGGATGAGAAGATTCAGCATTGAAAAGCTGTCTGTTATCTCCAAATCCATAGGGACATCTTATGGGTTTAATTGGATTTTAGTCTTTTTCTTCTACATTTTCATATTAATGACATAAAATCAGTATCACTTTTTATCTCCCTCCCCTTTTTTTTTCCAAAAGCTGCATTTGTATTTTCTTTACTTTAGCTAGCCTTAACTAAATGTAGGAGAGCATGTGACTGGTCTCAAGAAGCTTCATGTTCTAGAAGCATTTCCTTCTTAATTTTTTTTTTTTAATGGTACTGAGAATTGAATCCAGAGGCACTGAACCACTGAACCATCTCCCCAGCCCTTTTTATTTTTATTTTTTTATTTTGAGACAGGGTCTTGCTGAGTTGCTTAGTGCCTTGCTAAGTTGTTGAGGCTGGCCTCAAACTTACCATCCTCCTGACCTGTTGGGATTAAAGGCATGTGCCCAGCTTTTTAAATTTTTGAGGCAAGATCTCACTAAGCATTTCATGGTAGTGTAAAGCAATTTGGAAATCCCATGCTACTTGTCCTTCCTGTCTCATGAAATGCCCTGAGGAGGCAGGGAAGGGATTTTTTTTTCTCTCTTTTTAAAAAATGTTTATTTTTACAGACTACATTTTGGTTCATTGTACACAAATGGGGTACAACTTTTCATCTCTATGATTGTACACAATGTAGAATCATACCATTCATGTAATCATACATATATATATATAGGATAATAATGTCTGTCTCAGTCTACTATCTTTCCCCTAACCCCTCCCGTTGGGGTCCTCTCTGCCACGTCCCACAAGGAGAAGAAAAGGGTTAACTGCCAGAGGAGGATGTTGGTGGTTTTTCTATTACCCCCCCCCCAAAAATTATCTACTCAATAAACACAGAAGAGCCAATACTCTTTTTATGAGAGAGGAAGCATGATGGGTCTGGCCATACCAGCTCGGGCCTCTTACAACAAACAACTCACCCAACTCTCCTTTATTTATAATATTCAGGTAAAGGGGGCCAGGATGGGGAGGAGCTTCTTCTGTGATGGACAGGATGGGGGAAAATTCCAGAAGGAGACAGGGAACCACTCCCACGCAGCGCCACATGCTTCCTGGAAGCTGCTAGAAGCCAGGCCTTGTGTCCCATGGCTCAACCTAGTCTGGTTCTGCTACTCAGACCCTCCCTCCCCATTTCCCTCTACACAATCCAATGTTTCTCCATTCTTCTCTTACTCCCCCGTCAGTCCCCACCCCCACATTATATATCATCATCCACTTATTAGAGAAAACATTTGGCCTTTGGTATTATGGGGATTGTCTTATTTCACTTAGCATGATATTCTCCAATGCCATCCATTTACCAGCAAATGTCATAATTTTATTCTTCTTTATGGCTGAGTAATATTCCACTGTTGATATATACCACAGTTTCTTTATCCATTCATCAATTGAGGGGCATCTAGGTTGGTTCCACAATCTAGCTATTGTGAATTGAGCAGCAATGAACATTGATGTGGCTGCGTCACTGTAGTATGCTGATTTTAAGTTCTTTGGGTATAAACCAAGGAGTGGGACAGCTGGGTCAAATGGTGGGTCCATTCCAAGCTTTCTGAGGAATCTCCATGCTGCTTTCCAGAGTGGCTGCACCAGTTTGTAACTCCACCAGCAATGTATGCGTGGGCCTTTCAGGGAGGGGATTTTAATCACGTTGTTTAGTCGTTTTTGTAGGATCACCCTCACCGTTAGTGGCCCACACCTCTCTCCTGTTCCACCTGGATTGTTACTCTTGTCCTTTTCCATTTCTCCTTTTTCGGCCTTTCATTATGAGATTGATCATGACCGTGACCACGGCCATCACACTTCTGTGATCTTTACAGCGGCCAGAAGAAAGAACTCGGTGGGAAATAACACAAGAGCAGAATTTTTAGAAGTGGGTTAGAGGAACTCTGTGACTGTGATTCTTTCTCACACACATGTGCGTGCACACACACACACACACACACACAATTTTATCGACTCGTCCTTTCCAATAAGCTGCTTTGGGTCTTTTTGATTGATTCTGCCCCTTTCCCCACTTCCCTTCCCCAACTTCTGTTTGTGATCTTACACATTTTCTCTTTATGCTTCCTTCTAATGTATCTTGTTCTAATTTTCCTTTTCTCTGGAGTTGAATGCATAGCCCATTCATTCCAGAATTGCTTGTTTATTTACAAGAGCACCCAAGGCTAGGCCTGTTCCTCTGAATACCACCTTGGCAGCACTCTGCAAAGCAGGTGATGGCTTGACAGCACTTGGATGGCAAGATCCCTTTATTAACTTGGAAAAACATCTGTGTCACACTTCTTCTGGGGGAAACTCACACCTTGCAGGCTGAATCACACCCCTGAAGTCCTGGATGCCCCTCAATCAAGGTATGGGGGACGTGAAACCATTTGCTGGATTTTCTCTTCCGTTCCAAGCTTTGGTAGAGAGTAGATCTCAAACCACATGTTTCCTTTTTCTTCCAAATCCTGGCTGTTCTTCCCTTCTTTGCTCCAGCAAGTGCAGAGAAATAATCAGGCCTTTGTGATATTATTTCAATTCATATAGAGCTCAGAAATGGGAAGGTGTCCTAACTGGACATAACTTTTTAAACTTGGTCAAAATTGCCTAATGTTTATCAGAATTTTGTGTTTTGATGTCGGGACCTTTTACAAGTTCAACCTAGATGTATGTGGTGAGGTGCTTTTTCTTGTGTATCTGGAAGGGTTGTTTGCTTGTGTTTTGGTTTCAGAGCATACAATCTGTGCTCCTGGGGGACTCATTCCCTTAACATGATGAAAATCTTACTCAACTGGCTTAAGCCGAAGAAAGGGAATTTGTTGGAATTAATTGATATTTATATTCAAGCAGAGAATTTTGATATTGATGCCTTTGGTTGGATTGGTTGCTGAAGGGTAGAAGCCCTTCCATCCAAAAACGTTTTTATTGGTACATTGTAGTTATATTAGAGTGGGAGTCGTTGTTCACGTAGCACAAATTGGTCTGTTTCCTTCTGTAGTATCTCCCTTTTCCTTTCCCTCCTCCCTCTCCCTCCTTCCCACCCTCTACTCTATGGCCTCCCTTCTGTTTTATGAGGTCCTCCTTTTTTTCTCTGTAGCTTCCCCACAGGAGAGAAAAGATATGGTCCTTACCTTTCTGAGTCTGGCTTTTTTTTACTTAGCATGATGTTCTCCAGTTCCATCCATTTTCCTGCAAATGATATGATTTCATTCTTTTTGATGCCCAAGTAAAACTCCGTTGTGTACACACACCACCTTTTCTTTAGCCATTCACCTGTTGACGGACACCTAGGCTGGTTCCAGAACTTGGCTATTGTGAATTATGTTGCTACGAACACATTGAGAAGCTCTCGATGTCCCCATCTCCTGGCCCTTTTCTCTGAGCCACCCTAGGATCCCTCTCCACCCACCGTGCCTCTTTAGCAACCTCTTCCAGCACCTGGCAGAGCCCAGACCTGACCCTTTTTTGTCTGACTTGGCCACGGGCCCATCCCTGGACCCATCACGTGTCTAGAGAAGCAGAATGCTCCGGTTAGGCCAGGGGTGCAGGGCTGACCCAGCACCTGGTATCCAGTACACGGTTTATATGTCACCTCCCTCCTAAAACACCTAATCGCCAGACTCACCTTGAAAAGTTACTGTCTCAAAGGCTCTTCCCCACCTCATCCCAGCCTCTCTTTACAACCTCCTCCTCCAGCTGACCTCTCTCCCACGCCCTATGTTCTGGCCGCAGCCAGTTACTCCCCATGTCCAAACAAATGTCTGCTTCTGTGTCTCTGCTTTTGTACATTCTGTGCCTTTTCCTCCGGATACCTTCTTCCCCTGTACTCACGTTCGAAGGTCCTAAGTCACATGCAGGAGACACCTGGGCAGAGCGGTTCCGTCTCACCTCTTCTCTGAGCTTCCGCCACCTCTGCTGTTGAGTCTCATCCTGGACAGTGCAGTTGTGTCCCCAAGTCCTGATAAGACATCAAGACTGGACCTCTGAAGGCAAAGTCTGTCTCGACAAGCTCCTGACATTATAGCAGGGTGTCTGTAATGGAGTAGACGCTCAGTCCGCCTTTGTTGAAAGACTGGGTAGAGACCGCCAACCCTCTGTCATTCTCTCGATTATTTTACGCTTTCTGTTCACCACTGGGTCCCACGTGTTTCCCATTCCAACAGACGGTATCTTCATCTCTCTGTTGAAGGGTTGCCTTCAGGCTGCTGGGACCTGTTTTTCATGCATGTCTCAGGAAACCAAAAATGCCAAAGAGTTCCCAAGTCCCAGGGATAACCCTCAATCCATGACTGACACTGTAGGGATATGGAATTCCAGCTCCCTTGCCCTCATGGGACAATACCAGAGTATGACCCACACTGTCCCCAAAGGCTCCTTTTGGAGGGTTGAGCAATTACCCTCTGTGATTGACACCACTGATAACATACCTAGCGTGGCCTCTTTCCCTTCCCCACCCCAATTACCAACTTTTACCAGTTTTCCTTGGGGACACTTCCTCAAATCACTTTCACATAAATTCTCCATCTCAGATCCCCAGATCTGTCTGTCTCTGGGGAACCTGGCCTGAGACAGAGTTGATGAATCAAAGATCAGAATGAAAAGGTCAGAAATTAATAAATATTTATTGATCAACAAGTTCATGGAAGAAATAGGGAACCAGGGAGGACTCCTTACTGGGATGTATCTTCCCAAGGAGACAAGATCTGCTTGAATGGACAAAGAACTAACATGGTGGACGAGGTATAAGGCCCAGAGATGGAGGGATCAGAGACTAGTCAGAGTTCACAGATGAAAGTGAGGCAGACGACATGGTGAACCCAATGACCCAGAGAATCCAGCGGCGTCACTGGAATCAGATGATGGAGGTCCAGGTCGGGACATGCAGACGTGGAATCCATCCAAATGAGCTTGGACTTTATCTCCTAAGGTGATGTGAGGGGATCAACATTAATTTATTCATTCTACAAACATTTAATGAGTGTCCTTAACATGTGGCACACCCACATGGGAACAAGGTGTTCTCTAGGAAAGGGTGTTCCTGAGCTGAACTGCATGTTCTGGCCATCAGAATCTTGACTCTATTTGTTCGTTGGATCCACCTAACATTCCTGGATAGATTTTTTTTTTTCCTGCATGCTTATATCACGTGTGCATGTCATTTTCTGATCTTAGGCAAAGCATTGTCAGCCTAAAGATTAAACTGTGCACCAGAGGAGAAGAAACGTCTTCTATTTAAGAGAGAGGACTGGATGTCTTCTTGAAGGGGGATTCGTCTTCTGTTCACTACCTGAAAAACCGTTAGGAAGGAGAAGGTCCCTGGGGTGGGGTTTGGGCTTGTTCTCCCCAGGAACAATATCTGGTGAAGTGTCAGCCAACTTCTGTCTGGTCTTGGTTTTCGCCTCAAGTATCCCATTAAGTCTGGTTCAAAAGGAGTTAAGGTTAGATTTAAGCTGGTGTCTGTAATTGGAATAGCATGGGGGAAAACAGGACGGATGAGTCCAGAGAAGCTGCAAAGTCCTGAGCAGCAGCAATTGGCAGCAAGGTGCGGGGGGTTGGGGGGGGATGGGGGGGCACTGTTGAATGACACCCAGTGGAACACCCAGGAGAGACAGAGGGCTGCCGGAGACTGCGCTTTCTGCTCTCTGTGACAGCTCTGGATTACAGCCATTATATTCTCAATGGTTTGCATGTGTTGTCTGGAGAGTTCCTTGCTGCCTATGTTATATATATATATATATATATATATATATATATATATATATATATATTTTTTTTTTTTTTTTTTTTTTGTGTTACTGGGGATTGAACCCAGTGCAAGGCAAGCACTCTACCAACTGAGCTACATCCCCAGCCCATATGTCATACATTTTTATAGAGTATGTGAGGCATCCTCCATCACGGTCGTACCCATTTATAAAACCACCAACAGCCGATCATCCTCTCGAACCCTGGATGGTACAAAAGTTTTATTCTCTGCTCATCCAATAGATGAACTTCACCCCAGATCTGCATATACTTTTAAACTTGCACGTATTTAATCCACAGTAAGGCCGAGCGTCTTTTGGTTCGGCGTGGCTCAGTCATTTGGAATCGGTGGGTCATGACTTTGACAGTTGTCTCCCTGATTTGGAGGAGGCCCGCTCTGCGAGCAGAGCCGTCGGCTTTGCTTGACACATCCTGCCTGTGGTGTTCGCGGCAGCAGGTACCGAAGTCATTACCATGAGGACGATTCTTTTGGTGTCTGAAGCCATGACTGCATTTTGCTTTTGCAGCTCTGAGTTATTGAGCCCTTGCGTGCCTTCTCTTTATCTTCCCTCTGTGTTCACTGGGGCGTAGCCTTCAACTGTGAGTCCTGTCACATTAGATGTTCCCCAGGCATTTGTGCTTGGTGGGGAGGTGACTTCCAGGTGACTGCATTATGTCCTCAAGTGAACTTTCTCCCCCCCAGAATGAAAAACAAAAAGTGCTGCAATAACTGGACCCTTCCAAATCCGAGAATGACTTTCTACTTTCTTTACACATGAACAGTAGTTCAAATGGATGTAGAATTGAGAAATTGATGACCTTGCTCTTGGCATTTCAGGTGGAAGAAAAGAAGAATGAGGACTGGAGAGAGGGACTCGTGACTTCCACTGTTGTCACACACACAGCGATGATAAATGATCACGGTGATGGATACTCTGATCAGCCCGATGTGATGATTACAAGTGGGTACCTACACGGATGTTTGCATGAGGCATCGTATTGTGCCCTGTATATACGTATCCTTATTATGTGCCAGTAATGTTTTATTGAAATGAAGGGAAGACAGAGTGTGGTCAGACATTGGAGGCCCTTAAAAGTCAGGATAGAGGACACTGAAGGCATCTGATCAGAGAGGGGACATGCACGCAGCCAGGTGGTAGTGAGATTAGCCTTAGGAAGGTAATGGGAAGAATGAGAGGAGGGAGAAGGACTTTGTTATCTGTTGGTAATAACTTGGCTACAAGTCACACAAAGCTATAAATAGGAATTCATCTATATTATATAATAAGAAATCCAGAAATAGCAGGTACTGGTACTGGTTTAGCTGCTCATTGAAGTCAGAGCTGATGTCACGGTGTTGCTCTTGGCCTTTACCTCATGATTGCAACACAGCTGCTGCAGCTCCGTATATCCTAGTTGCTTCAAAGCTCAAGGTGGAAGAATGAAGAGAAATAGCTACAACTCACTCATTTTATTAGGAAAGTAGCAACTTCCCAGAGCCCCCACTCCTTCCAGTAGACTTCTGTTGATATCTCAGTGGCCATACCAGTGACCTATGGCCATCCTATCTACAAAGAGGTTGGAAAGACGAGTTAATTTGCTGGGCACATTTCATAGGAAGAAAAATGAGGAATGGACATTTACAGGAAATTTGATGTGTCCACCAGAACCCCAAAATACCACCACCACCAGAACAAAACAAAAGCGGAAAACAAATTGGACTGTGTTAAAACGAAGAACTGCTGTTGATTCATCCAATAACATCATAAGGAGAGTGAAAATTCTAACATTGGGGAAAAAGATGCTGACAAAGGAATTGTATTCAAATACACAAAGACCCACAAGTCAGTAAAAAAGATGGACGACTCCAGGGGAAAGGAACAGGCACCACACGCACAATCACTTCACAAAAGAGTAGCCAAATAAATGGTCTCTTAAACATCTAAAAATGTACTCACTGACATTAGTCCTCAGGGAAATACCCATTCCAAACACAGGAGTTACCATTTTTCACCCATCGGTATGGCCAAAATGGCAGATGGGAATTCCCTAGTGGTGATGGTGGAAGTGGAGCAACCGGAACTCCCACGCGCTCTGCTGGGGGGAGGGAAGGTCAGTGCAATCTCTTTGGAAAACTGGTCGTATTTACTAAACTAGGTCTTATGCATCCTCCAGCACTGTGTGTAATAATCTAAACTAGAAGCTACCAAATGCCTGTCAATGGGCGGATAGATAAATAAATGTGAGCTATTCCTACATGGAATACTATATGTCAAGGGCAATGCACATTCTATAAGAATATGCAACAGGGTCTGTGAATCTTGAACCTGATGCTGAGCAAAAGAAGGGTACAGCATCTACCATGTGGTTACGTATGTATAACATACATGCTGGAGCGTGGGAGAAACCAACCCCCCCTGTTAAAAAGTTGGGATAATCCAGATACTGGTGAACCCTTGGTGGGAGATGGTCCGGGAGGATGGGGTGTTAGTGACTGGCAGGGAGCATGCGGTGTCACTCACTGGTGGTGTTCTTCTTAATCTGGGTGTTGGGTATACAGTCATGTTCTCTCTGGGACAGTTCGTTATGCTGCCCATTAATCATTAGCACTCTTCTGTTTGTGTGTTACAGTTGTTGCATAAGGAAAATCAGATTTTTTTTTTCACAGCTGGGGATGGAACCCAGGGCCTTGTGCATGCTAAGTGAGCATGCTACTGCTGTGCTACAGCCCCAGAACTCTGGATTTTTAAAACATGGCCACCACAGCAGGCGAGGGATTAGGGAGAGGGGTCCTCATCCTCTTCTTGCCTAGCTGTGAGCTGCCGCTGCACCTGCACTCTCCAGGGACACCGTTCTGGGACAGGGATGCAGCAGTACCATCCACCCCTGTCCCACTCACCAAACGGCTTCCTAGTTCAACCTGAAGAGCAGAAACACATGGCGGTGGGTCACTCATTAATGATTACTTATCACAGGGGTCCCTCGGTCTGAAGCCTGGAGGAGCCAGGAAGGCTACCCAGTGGGTGGGACGGGGTATCTCAGGAAGAGGCGGTGGGTTCTCCTGAAGGCAGCTGGTGAGCCGCAGGTGATGAGAGTCAGGCGGAGGCAGGCCCGCGAAGCCACATCCTCCACCTTTTGAAAGGAGAAGATGGAAACCCAGGTCGCTCTATGAAGGATTTCAGTTTGCAGAGTTTGGCGATTCTTTCAATGGACCAGGCCAATCAGAACATGCCTTCGGGCCAGATCTGGCCTGCAGGCCACCCGTTTGCAACCACTGGTGCAGCAGTGGAATGAATCACGCTGGAAACAAGGTCTGGGGACTGTGATCATAAGAACCAGAGCTGCTCCTCACGGGTGCTTACTGGGACCTTACCCTCAGCATCTCCTGGGTTCTAAGATGTCAACCACGCCACTTGTATAATGAGAGCTTTCCAGGGAAAAGAAGAAGAGGAAGAGCACAGAGTCTCACAGTAAGTGTACCCGTCTATTAAAGGTGCACCTAGATTTCATGATCCTTAAACTATGAACCCAAACAAAACAACACAAAAGTAGGTCTTAGAAATGGACCAAATATGGTGCATGTTCTCATTTTATTTGTTTATTTTTCTGTACCGTGGATTGAACCCAGGGGTGCTTAACCACTGGGCCACATCCTCAGCCCTATTTTTTTTTTTTTTTTTGAGACAGGGTCTCACTAAGTTGCAGAGACTGGCCTTGAACTTGTGATCCTCCTGCCTCAGCCTCTAGAGCTGCTGGGATTATAGGTGTGCACCTATGTATCTGGCTCTCATGTTATTTTTACAAAAACTTTATGTGGTGGGTATGGTGGTTAGGCCCAATTTAGTACGAGGCTCGGTGAGGTTAATGAACTGTCCCACGTTTACACACCAGTAAGCGGCAGGGCCAGGACTTACGCATATCTGCTGCCCACCCCACCGTACTCCTAATTGCTGCTGCACAGTGCTTCTCAAAGTGTGGAATGAGCATCAATGAGAGCAAATACTGTAGATTTTGGCAAATATTACATCAGGCTAAGCATCTATAACAAATAGGCTCAGACATGTAATGGCAGAGATGAAATTAAAATGTATTCCCTGTTTCTTTAATAGTCTTGGGCTATTCAGGGACGTGGGCAGTGGTCTTCCATGCCACACTTCAGGGCAGTGGATGACTCTCCCTCTTCAACATATGACTTCTAACATGTCACTAACTCTGTGAGCTACAAGGGAAAGGGGCATGGAAGGAGAACCTGCTGTCTTGAAGCCCTAGCTTGTAAGTGGCAACCACTCACATTATATTCAGAATCACTCAGGCTGCACTGAACCACAAGGTGGAGGGGGGACTATAAAATTAAGTCCCACCCATGAGATAGCCACTCCTGTATTACCATGGAAGGCGAGAGTGAATTGATGTGAAAGCGACCGATCTCTTTTCACAACGTGGCTTTCGGACATCAACCGCTATCAAATCAAAGAGAAATTCTTAATTTGGTGCTAAAAGTTCTTTAACACTTCTCTACTTTGGCTAGCTCGTTTTTTGTTTGTTTGTTTGTTTGTTTGTCATCTACAAAGAGAGTAGATGACAGTGGATCTCAGAGCTTACTAACATTATTTTTATCTTATTCTAAAATCGCCTTCTCTTTGGTTTGGCAATGGATGCTGGGTGGGGATAGAAAGTTTCCTTTTGCAAACGAATGTGTTGAGGTTGAAAGCAGTCGGTATTGTAAAATGCTAAAGAATCGTGCAGGGGCATGTGGACGTGACAAAAAGTAGTGACTGTGCTTTGCGAGTGTCCAGATGCTGGTAAACAGTGCCTCATACTGCAGACACCAGGCAGTGAACCTGAAGTTGGGGGAAGCAGCCCAGGATGGTGGGTGGCCAGCTGGGCATGGCAGGACATGGGCCTTGCTTGAGGCCAGGACTGATCCTAGGTGACTATGAGGCACCGGGTCCAAGGGGAACTCAAAGCCAGGCTCTATTCCTGTGTTCTCACTGGCCGGGTCCTCAGGACATCTGCAAGGGCTCGTGGGCCCTGCCCAGTGCCTGAAGCTGGGGCTGGAAGTGTTCCCCTTTGTCCCATCGGGCCATCTTCCAGAGGGTAGAATTCTCGGGCTCTTTTTATGGAAGACTCTGTACTCTGGCGAAGCTCCCGTCTGGCTGGCTGTCACGCTTCCTGAGGGTAAGGGAACCGTGGAGCCAGCCCCAGTCCTGGAACTGGTGAGTCTGGACCCCGGTCTCAATCCTGCAGCCTTCCTGGAAACAGCTGGCTGACCCAGGTGTTTGAGTTATTCAATCTGGCCAGTGATGAAGGACCAAATTTGGCCCTGGAAGATCATAGGAAATCCCTTGGGAGTTGAAAGACCCTGGAATGATCTGATAAGCTTTGCATCCAGTGTTGCTGAGGGCTCTGGATGCCCAGATAATGTGGGGTTACTCGCTGGTTATCAGAGAAATGCAAACTAGATATTTTCCACTCTTCAGAGTGGTGAAAGATTTGCAAATCTGACTATCTGCCTTCAGGAATGTGGGGAAAGATGGCTGGTGGGATATCTTGGGCTATTTACTTTGGGAAACAAATTAGCACTATCCAGAAAAATTTTAACATGCTGCCTAAAAAGGCTCTTATACCCGGGCAGGGTGGTGCAGGCCTGAGATCCCAGCAACTCAGGAGGCTGAGGCAGGAGGATCTCGAGATCAAGGCCAACCTGGGCAACTTAGTGAGACCTCATCTCAAACTAAAATATAAAAAAGATCATGGATGTAGCTCAGTGGTAAAACACCTGGGGTTGATCCCGTGCCAGAAAATAAACAAATAAAATTGAATTAAAAAAAATAGCTCTTACATGTGTACATGAGGAGGAACGTACAGATTTGTTCATTGCAGCTTGGTTTGTAATGGCAAAAAAACAAAAGAGACCAAAACAGAACTGGAGACAAGCCAGAAGTCCAGCACTAAGGAGATAGATAAATAAACTGTGGTTCTGCCAGTCAAAGCGCACAGGCACCTCTCCACAGACCCGTGTGAAGAAGCTGAGCCACAGCATTGAGGGAAGAAGGACACGGAATGGGAGGTACATCCAGGACCTACTGTCCTACAATAAAGCATCCACCACATTTAGTGACCTTCAGCAGTATGGAGATTCCTCAGAAAACTTGGAATGGAGCCACCATTGGACCTAGCTATCCCACTCTCAAGTTTATACCCAAAGAACTTAAAATCAGCATATTACAGTGACGCAGCCTCATCAATGTTTATAGCAGCTCAACTCACAGTAGCTAAGCTATGGAGCCAACCTAGGTGCCCTTCAACAGATGAATGGATAAAGAAACTGTGGTATATATATGCACGAGGGAATATTACTCAGCCATAAAGGATAATGAAATTATAGCATTTGCTGGTAAACAGATGGAACTGGAGACTATCATGCTAAGTGAAATAAGCCAATCCCCAAAAAAACAAAGGTCGAATGTTCTCTGTGATATGCAGATGCTAACATGCAATATGGGGGCAGAAGGATAGAAGTTCAGTGGATTAGACAAAGGAGAATGAAGGGATGGGGATAGAAAAGACAGTAGAATGAAGCGGACAAAACTTTCCTATGTTCATATATGAATACACACCAGTGGAACTCCACATCAGGTACAATGGACCTTCCTTGGTCCATTGGAAGGAAGGTACATGAACCTTCCTTCCCAGCAGGTACAATCTCCAGAATGGAAGTTAGACTGCATATATGAATATGTCAAAATATGCTCCGCTGTCGTGTATAAATTTAAAAAAATAGTGGCTTTCAGCAACAGCAAACACTTACGTTACTGTCATAGTTTCTGTGAGTCATGAAATTGGGAGTAGCTTTACTGGGAAGGGCTAGTTCAGGGTTTTTGAGAAGTTGCAATGGAGATGTCAGACGCAGCTGCAAGCATTGATGACTTATCTGGAGCTGGAGGATCGATTTGTAAGAGGTCTTGCTCATCTGGTTGTCAAGTTGGTGCTGATATTTGCGGGAGCCCCATGTGGACCTCCTCCCCAGGGCTGATTGAGTGTCCTCACAACATGGCAGCTGACCACTCCCAGAGCCAGCCACCGTGTGAGGGCAAAGCAGAAGTGGCAACGTCTTAAGACCTGGCCTCGGGAGTCAAACACCATCACTTCTGCCATATTCCATTCTCAGTGTGGTCCACATTTCAGGGAAGAGGAATGAGGCTCCATCTTTTAAAACTTGCATATGTATGGCTTTTGTAGTTAAAAGTGCTACACACACACACACACACACACACACACACACACACACACACACACAGAGGCCTGGATGGTCAGAGCTTCCTCTCACCCAGGCTATGGGTATTGCTTCAGAGATGGATTCCAAATTTGGCTGCTAGAAATTGTTTTTTGGAGGTTGCTGAACTTTTAAGATAAGAGACTTGCTTCAGACCATTTTTCCCATCAGAGTTAAAAGAGTTTTTCTGAAGGACCAAAAGACTATATCTGCCCAAATGAGATCATTCAAGCCCCTGGATCAAGACATGCCTGAACCCAAATCATTTTTCTCCGGTCTCTTCAGTTATATAAAATAATAAATTCCCTCTTTTAGCTTATGATGGCTTGAATTGGGTTTCTGTGCCCTGCTGTCATGGCACTCTTCATGGAAACATTGGTATTGATCTCAGGGTTTAGGTCAGTGTGAAGGTCAAGGTTGGGTGTAAGGTATTACAGAATTTTGTGATGAAATTGACACTCAGTTTGAACTTTGGTAACAAAATCTCACTCTCACTGGAATTATCTCTTGAGGTATCACTGCCTCTCTATTGCTGCTGTCTCTGATTTAGTTCAGGCCCTTGTACACTTTTGCTTGGATCATTGCAGTAGTCTCCTAACTGATCTCCTGATGTCACTCCCTTTTGTCTGATATCTGCCCCCCCTCAAAGAGACTATGGTTTGAAAATTAATGTGATCATATTGATCTCATGATTCACTGACACCAATGTCTGGAGAATCAAGTCCAGATGTTTCAGTGTGACCTTCAAAGTTGCCCAGTATTTGGCATGGACATTCCTTCCCAGCGTGATGTCTCAGTGTTTCTCATCTTCCTCTCTCTCTCTCTCTCTCTCTCTCTCTCTCTCTCTCTCTCTCTCTCTCCCCCGCACACACACACACACACACACAAAAGCACACACACACCTTTTCTCACATTTAGGAGTAGGGAGATATGTTTAGCACTGGGGTTAGGATTAAGGCTTAGGTCTGTGACAATCAGCCTCCAAGATGGTTCCCAATGGTTCTTGCTTCCTGGCATTTACGCCACTTGTATATTTCCGCTTTGTTCTCCTGTAATGAATTGGGTCAATCTATATAACCGATAGGATATTGTGAAAATGATGGAGTATATGTGAGGGTTAATTTGATGTCATCTTGATTGGACCACGGGATGCCCAGATATATGACTTAACATTATTTCTGGATACATCTTATAATTGGTTCCCTAAAAGAGCAGAAAAATCAAATTTTTCTTTCTCCTACATTTTTTCCTACTTAGGTCCTCCCTGGAGAATTTGATTTTTCTGCCTATTTGAGACACTGATCTTCTCTTATCCTTAGATGGAAACTTGAGGATTGGTGTCCCTGGTTCTTAAGCCTTCAGACTTGGACTGGAACTTAAAACTATTAATTCTCCTGATACTTGGACAAAAATGATACCCCAGTTTTCCTTCAACTTACAGACAGGAGAACATGGGCTTCTCAGTCTCTCTCACCACGTGAGTCAGTTCCTAACACTAAATCCTACACTCCTGTTCTGCTCTTAGGGAACAAATTTTATGTGCATTTATCCCTCAAATCTCTTCTCTGATCTGCTTATCTTTTATTTTTCTCCCTCGTCCCTTTTTCCTGGGCTTTACAAGAACTTCTTAATCTTTTCTTTTGATCCACTGACTTGATTTTAGTCAACAGTCTTCTAACTGCATCTACTGCCTTTTTAGATATATTTTTTACCCCCTGGGATTATTTTCTATTCGAAATTGCTTTAGAGATTCAGTAGCTTCAAATCTCACAAGTACCACTGGAGATTTCCCTTCCATTTTGTCCCCTGGCATTGAGGGTGACTTACCAGAGACGTTTGCTCTCCTTCCTCCTATCAGTATCCTTTGACCTGCTAGATCTTTGCATGTATCCAGCTATTACTCTCTATTTGCCCATTTTCAACAAAAGGAGGTCCGTGTTTGCTCAATGTTGGGTGTTAAGATGGGTTAAACAGTCTGTTTAAATATTTTTGACCCAGACAAAGAAAGGAGGGGAAAGTTTATGTTTACTGTACCTTTCCTTTGCACTATTAAAGAGTCAGCGACCTATGGAGATAGGGAGGGAGCTTCCTGCACGTAGGTTGTAGGAGTCAGATTTAAGTGGGGGGATTAAAAAATCAAACTCACTTTTGACAAGCCCGGATCACCCTTATTGCTTGGGTGTGACCCGCAGCTCCTGGCTTTAAGATGTGTGCAGGTGCCGAAGCTTTGCTTCCCCATAAACCACACTCCTGGGCTCCTGTGTCCCCTTGGAGCTGGGAGAGATCACAGGGCCACTGTGGGCCCCTCTCCTTCTTCTTTGACTGGACTTCTGTTTTGCCTGGAGTGAACCACAGTTTGGTAGTGCCCGTCCTCGACCTGATGTAAGCTCAGTGCACGCTGCTCGGTGCACCCATGTTGGGGTTTCTGGACCGCTGGGAGGGGCACCCAGCCTGCCTTCCCTCTGTGGGATGGAGGGAGTTCTCCTCTCCTAATGAGCCCCGCTCTCCTTTGCCTCCTCCTGCTTTGCTTGGCTGATCAAGTCATGCCTTAGGCTTTTGCCCAAACCTTACTTCCTCCAGGGAGAGTTCCAGGAAGGTCCCCCAGCTGGAAACACAATGAAGAGCTCCTAGAAATGCTTGCATTCTGCCCGCCAAGGAGCTTGTCCCCTGGACCCCCAGCTTGGGCTGCTGATCTGCCTTCTAGAAGACTAGACTTCTCTAGTCTACAGAGCACGGGCAGCGCCCAGTCGTTCATTCAGAAAGTATGTGTGGAGCGCCAAGTCTCCATGAGGCACAGTGCTGGACAGTTCTCACCTCTGTGCAGCGCCTGCTGCAGCTTTAGGAAACCAGGCCCGAGATAGCGAGAGAGGAGGAGGAAAGGAGGCTGGGACACCAGAGGGTGGGACGTGGCCGTGGGCCCAGGGAGAAGCCTGAGCGGCAGTGTGGGGGGAATTGAGCTCCTTTAGCCTGGGCTGGGGCCCCGGATTTGACTGGCAGTGGGGACTGCCTAACAGGGGCAGGGAGTGAGCCAGGGCTGGGCAATGGGCAGATCCTCTAATGCCATGCTAAGAAATCTCAGACAAAGGAAAAGAGCGTGTGTGTGTGTGTGTGTGTGTGTGTGTGTGTGTGTGTGTGTACAATCTCTCCATGGCTTCAGTTTTGCACAGATGAGCTACTATGCTGGAGTGAAGTGTTTAAGCCTATGCACTTGGAAGTCAGCCTGGGAGACTCAAGAAAGTTACTTCCAAAAGCCTCAGTTTCCTTTTGTTTCCTTGTTCTGCAGAACAAGACCAGTCCTGACCTCGCAGGGCTGAGGTGAGGATTAGATGAGATCAGGGGTGCAGCCCCTGGGCCTGGTGTCTGGCATCAGCCGAAGGTTAATAAATATTGACAGTTGTTACTCTCTGGTCTTGCTGGTATCGTTCACAGTGCCTCTGGAGTTGGCAAGAAGAGCAAAACTCTTGTCCTGTCTTGGAGGTTTCTCTTTAGTTATCTCTTATGGGCTTCAGCATATGCCAGTAAAAAGCACATAAGGCCCTTTCGAGGGCCAAAACTGGCTGGGCTTCCTGGATCTCATAGCCAGGAGGGAAGAAGGAATAGGAAGGGGATAGGGTCCCATGATCCCCTTCAAGGAGGTGGCACCGATGACCTAAGGGCCCCCCACCAGGCCCTACTGCTCAGAAGTTGTACCACTTTCCAAAAGTTCCATCCTGGGAACCAAGTCTTTGAGACATGGACATTCAACATCCAAATTATAGCAGACTGGTTGGGTTGGAGAAGAGGGCACAATGACTTCCAGTTAGTTTTTCCTGACTAACCAGGTCAGGATGTGAAATAAGTACAAGATGACTTTTAGGGAGGATGGACCGATTTGGAGGGGAAAGATAGCAAGTCCAGTTCTGAACACAGAGACGTTTAAAGTGTTCAAAGGGTGTTGAGGTAGAAATGTCCAGAAGGTAATTGAAAAATATGGATCTGGGGCTCCCCAAGAAGTATATAAAGACATAGAAATAACCAAAGGACGAATGATCTCGCTGATAAGCGGATGATGACATATAATGGGGGGTGGGAGGGGTTAGCGTTAGGGTTAGGGTTAGGGTTAGGGAGGGGGGCAAGAATGGAGGAAGGAAGGACTGTATAGAGGGAAAAGAGGGATGGGCGGGGTTGGGGGGAAGGGGGAAAGATGGCAGAATGAATCAAAAAACATTGCCCTGTGTAAATTTATGATTACACGAATGGTATGCCTTTATTCCATGTACAGAGAATCAAAATGTATCCCATTTGTTTACAATAAAAAAATAAAAATAAATAAATAAAAAAGACATAGAAATAGAATTGTGGATCGGAAGGGGATAAAGGAACTACGGGCAGGGAAGAGATGGTCTGGACGCAGAGAGTGGAAGGAAAAGAGGCCTAAGGAGAAAATCACGGAGACTTGCCATTTGGAGAGGGAGGGCAGCGGAAAAAAAAAAAAAAAATTCAGATCAGTGACATCATTAATTTACTGGGAGAGAAATGCAACTGAATTTTAAACACACGAAAACTTTGCTGTGGAGAGTGGTGATTTGAATCATGATCATCTGACCCCTCGTGGCTGCGTTTGCCCTGAGAACTGCCCTCACAAAAGTGCAAGTCAAGGTGGCCCAGTTGCTATGGTGACGCCGGCCTGAGGAAACTCTGTGCCAAGGCTCAGAGTTATCAGTCGGGTCCTTGAGTTCAAGCACTAACTCCCAGGGTTAGAGTTCTGAGCGTACGAGATGACCCTAATGTCTTGCCAGTCCTGCATCCTTCAGATTGCCTGCTTTGCTAACACTTCCCCACAAATAAGGTTATTTGATGACAAATCCTATATAATAAGCGTGCTGAGCTAGCTCCGGGTCATTCATCCCTCATCAGGGGCTAGAGAACCACCTGGCCCCAACTTTCTCTCTATGTGTGTCTGTTTGTCTTTTCTTCATTCCCTATTGCTCCTCGTCCAGTTTCTGAATTAACAGCCCAGACACTTAGCTTCATTCATAAGGGAAGAAAGGCACAGTAAAACTATAAAGCGGTGACATTTTTTAGGCTCCCCTCTCCTTTTCTTGCAGTGCTGGGGATTAAACTCAGGGCCTTGGGCATGCTAAGCAAGCACTTCACCACTCAACTATATCCCAACTACCATTTAAAAAAAGGGCTACATAATTTTTTTTGTATGTCCAATTTTCTTTACAAAGCTTTATTGAAACTTATGTCAAGGTGACAGTGATTCAGTGTTTTGAAAACAGTAACAAAAAAGGATACCCGAACTCAGGTTTAACAAATAAATACTGTACGCCAGCAAGCTCATCCCTCCCTCTCCCAGTAAGAACAAAAGGCATAGCGAGAACTTTTGCTGACTGGGGGACAGGAACCTGCACCAATGGGCACATCCGTGGCATCTCCCGGGAAACTGAGCCAAGCATAAAGAGGCCCACTTTGGTCCAAAGGATGTCTTTCTGGTGTGAAATAAGAGGACAGTTGTCAGATTCTAAATCCCTTTTATAAACAACAGCAACAGCTGCAGCCTTCTTCTCTGTCTAGGGACGCAGGTCCCGAGCGAGGTGGCAGAGACTGGAGCTAAAAGGAGGGTGAGGGGCTTCTGCAAAGTTGTCATTAATATTGGGATAAAAATCTAGAAAACCTTCCGGCTAGTGGTGGTCAGTCCTCAGGATCATCCAGATGAATGGAGCAATCTGGTGGTAGGTTTAAAAGTCTGTTCAGGGTACAGATTATAGCTTAGCAGTCACATGATCTATATTCTAGTCATGGCGACTTATTGCTTTTAGGTTGTACAGCTAGCCACCTCTGGATAATAAAAAAGGACTTAGCACACGTATAGGAAACTACTGAAGACTTCAGCTGGAAATCAGGTGGTTTTTAATTTCAATAGAAATGACACTTCCCTGAGGCAGAGAAAGAGGCAATCTATTGCTTTGATTTGGAAGGACAGGCAAATGGCCTTAAAGATGCACAGATGACTGGAAATGTTGTGTGGCCTCAGTCCCTGCTTCCCAGAGTTTCACTAGCAAGGTGGCCAGCATTCACTTTCGGCACAGGAAGAAATTTCCACACCAGCTGAGGGGATGCATGCTTCAACTGCACCGTCCTCGCGCGCTGCGGTGCAGGATTGCGGATCCTTCACTTTCCCTTTCGCTTTCTTGGCCTTGATGAGCCCCCGAAGGCTCAGGGCCACGGTGCTAAGAGGACTGCTATAGACCCAGGCTTTTCTGGAGCTGCGGTGCCTGGGTAGACCCTCAAGCAGGACGAGGGCAGGTGTGAAAAGCCTTAGAAACAGTGTGAAATGAGAACCTGACAGTCCCTGCCTCTAGTGGAAAGCATGCATGCAGGGACCTGATGGTGCAGTTGTCCCTGGTGCTCTGCTGGCCCCAGCCTTTCATATGGGCTTGTATAACAAGGTGGTGACACACTTCTTGCACTGGTGGGTTGCGCTGAGCACCGTCACTCCATCCTTGATAGAAAGTGAGTAAAGGTGGTTCAACATGACGTGATTGGGCTCGGGGAGCAAAGCTGGATCACAAGAAATCCCGGTGTCCTTGTGCAGGATGACTTGAAGCAGATGTGCAGGGAGGATGGGTGGCGTTTTGAAACTTTCCTCTGGTTTGCAGACGGAGGGCTCCTGATGGTAGGGTCCTGGCGGGGAACTGGACAGCTTGGACACATCGGAGCACTTTGGGAATCCACCATTAAAGCATCAAATACTTCAAAGTCAGTTCTCTTCGCTTGAATGATGTTCTTAACTGTGCCAAGCTGGCTGGTTACTATTGGCTCAGAGGGGTCGTGTGTCCACTGACCATCCACAAAGAACTTCTACTGATGTTCTCCTTCTGGCAGATCCAGGATGGCTACAAAGTTACTGTGGCTTCTTGTGAGGGGAAGTTTACTCCAGTTGTTGAAGGACCCAGATAAGTAAACTTCCTTTCCTCCCCTGTCCATAGAAATACAGTTGGCCGAGCGCTTTATCATTCACTCCCAGATCATGCTGACAGGCTAGGAATTCCTCCTTCTCTGGAGCCGTGATTTCCTCCAAATGGAAGAGGTCAGCATCCTCAGGTTGTCCATCAGGATCTTGGGTCTGTCCCCGTCCTTGGTGCCCCCAGAGCTGTCCCTCCCGGGCAGCGCGCTCACTGCTAGCGTTGTACGTGGCGGGTCTGCGGGAATGTGGGACGGAGCCTCACTCCAGGGAGGGCAGCGGGGACATGCAACTCCCAACACAGGGGTCCCCAGTGCCCCGGGGAAGGCTCAGAGCACCAGGGTACCACCCTCAAACTTGGGACCAGGAGTGGGCAGCAAGTCACACTTTATTGGCCCTGCCTGGAACCCCAGGACTACATATTTTTAAGAGTAATTTTAGGCTCACTGTAAAATTGAGCTGGAGGTAGAGATTTCTTATATGCCCTCTGCCCCCACATCTTCATGACCTTCCTCCTTCACGACTCCCCCCCGCCCCCCCCCGCCCACAGAGCAGTGCGTTTTGTACGATTCATTAAATTGGTGAACTCATGCCGACTCATGGTGAGCAATCAAAGCCCAGGGTTGTCAGTAGGGCTCGCTCTCGGTGTTGTGCATTCTATGGGTTTGGACAAATGTGTGACGCCATGAATCCACGGCAGTTTCATGGGCATAAAAATCCTCTGTGCTCTGCCTATTCATCCCTCCAGCCTTTACCCCCTCCCCCCGCCACCACTGATCTTTTTACTCTTGACTTAGTTTTGCCGTTTTTCAGAATATCATACGATTGGAATAACCAAGTCTAGTTTTGACAGCCTGGCTTCTTTTGCTTAGCAGTGTGCACTGAAGTTTCCTCCATTCTTTTCATGGCTTGCTACCTCATTTCTTTTTAGCACCAAATTACAGTCTATTGTCTGGGTGTATCGCTGATTATCCATTTGGCACTGAGGACATCTTGGTTGCGTCCAGGTTTTGGGAATGATGAATAAAGCTGTTATAAATATCTGTATGCAGGTTTTTATGTGGACCTAAGGGTTTAGTTCCATTGGGTAATATATATATATATATTTTTTTTTTTTCTTTTCTTTTCTTTTAAACTTACCAAATAGGCAAAGATGGAAACATTGAATTCTGTGGCGGAGAGGATGTAGGGAAGTAGGAACTCCAAAAGAGGAGATACATGCCCTTTAGTCTATTAATTCCTTTTCTAGGAATCTGTTGGACAGGTGTGCTTACACACATGCAGAGAAGTTTGCACAAGGATATTCACCTCAGCAGTATTTGTTTTAACAAAGGGTTGGAAACACCTGAAATGTCCATCAATAGGGGACCTGCAAAATAAATTGTGGAACATCATTTCAGTGGAATATGTGGGGTCGTCAAAACACAGAAGGGGGCTAAGTATTGATGTGGAACAACATCTAAGGTATTTGAAGTGAAGTAGGTCAGTACTGGGATAGAACATGGTCGATGATCTTTTGCCAGACTGCCTTGGCTTAGATCCCAGCTCCACCACCTTCTAGCTGTGCAATCTGGGGACAGTTGCTGGTGCCTCAGTTTCCCAAGCTGTCACCCTTAAAGGATTATCCAGGATAGGAAGGAAACAAACTTTTCCCTTTTGTAACTTTTCAATGTTTTAAAACCCTGGGACTGGTTACTATTATTATTTTTTTGGTACTGGGGATTGAACCCAGAGGCACTCTACCACTGAGCCACTTCTCCAACACCTTTTATTTCTTATTTTGAGATAGGATCTTGCTAAATGACCAGCCTGGCCCCAAACGTGTGATCTTCTTGGCCTCAGCCCTCAAAGTTGCTGGCATTACAAGAAAGTGCCGCCATACCTGGCTCAACCCTAATTTTTAAAATTAAATATTTTAAATTAAAAGTAGTAAATAAGGACATGGAAAGACACTGAACATCATCAGCATTAAGGATGTGCACACCAAAACTACCATGAGATATCATCTCATACCTGTTAGTATAGCAAACATGGCGAGGACTGGCAATACCAAGTGCTGGTGAAAATACTGTAGAGCTGGAAGTCTCAGACTTCCAGCTGATGGGAACAGAGTGTGCTACAGTGGCTTTGGAAAACTAAATGGCACTTTCTTCAAAAGTTAAACATATGCCTACATGGCGACCAGCAGACCCATTCCTGGAAATTTACCCAAGAGAAATAAAAACTTTTGTTTACAAAAAGACTTGAACTTACTGGGCACAGTGGCACACGCTGTAATACCAGTGACTCGGGAGGCTGAAGCAGGAGGACCGTGAGTTCAAAGTCAGCCTCAGCAACTTAGCAAGGCCCTAAGCAACTCAGTGAGATCCAGTCTCTAAATAAAATATGTCAAAAGTCTGGGAATGTGTGGCTCAGTGGTTAAGCACCCCTGGGTTTAATCCCTGATATTGGGAGGTTAAAAAAAAAAAAAAAAAAAAAGACTTACAACACTTGCATGTTCTTAAATGTTTTGTTCAAAATAGACCCAAACTGGAAACAACCTCAAAGTCCATTAACTTGGGAATGGATAGCAAACTGGTAAATCCACACAATGGAACAAAAAGAAAGACTGACAGATATCCCAACTCTGGTGAATCTTTAAAACATTAGCCAAGTGAAAGGACCTGGGAATTAGAAAATAAAACAAATACCATGTGATCCCATTTATAAAATTTTTTCTGAATAAACAAAATTTTAGACATGAAAAAAGAGGTTGGTGGCTGGGTGTGGTGGCACACACCTGTAATCCCATCGGCTAGGGAGGCTGAGGCAAGAGGATCTTGAGTTCAAAGCCAGTCTCAGCAGAAGTGAGGTGCTAAGCAACTCAGTGAGAACCTGTCTCTAAATAAAATACAAAATAGGGCTGGGGATGTGGCTCTCAATGGTCGAGTGACCCTGAGTTCAATCCCCGGTACCCCACCCCCAGCAAAAAAAAAAAAGAGGTTGGTGGTTGCCAGGGAACAGAGGTGGGGAAAGACTGCCAGCAAAGAGACACAAAGGAACTCTGGGGTAATGGAAATAGTCTATATTATGATACAGGAGGTAGTTACGTGACTATTGGTGTTTGCCAAAACTCCAACCGGATACATAAAATCGTAAATTCTACAAACACAGCCAGATTTAACAAAAACAGGCTCAGTCTGGCAACAGTAATTTTTTTTAAAGGATGCACTGGTCTATAATGTTCAGTGACAGAAGCATGGTTTGGACTATAATGTTCAGTGACAGGAAAATTAAACAGGATGAGAACAGAAAGGGCCAGTCTGCCTGGTTAGCAGGTTTTGCTAGAGTGTCTTGGCAGGGGAGGGACAGAGTGAATCCCAGACGTTAGTTAAGGAGTTGACGGTTGGTGGGGAGGGAAGACGAGTCAACCATGAGGTCATCTTCCAAGACACTTGTCTGTAAGAGAGTCAGACAGTAACCTTTCTGGTTATAGAAGGAATGCAGGTTAAAATGGTAACCCTGTGGTTCATCTGCTTAGTACAGCCTGATAGCCTGGTGGGCCCACATGTAGGAAGTGGTGCATAAACTTTGCAGAAAGCAACTTGAAATCAAAAGCCCCCACCACCACCACCCCTGCCCCATAAAGCGTAAACTCTTTGACCTAACCACTAGAAATTTATTCTAAGGAAATAATTAGATAGCTGGGCAAAGGAAGAGGCATAGGGATGTTAAATTGGTGCCATTTATTAAAAAAATAAAAACATACAAAAACCACAACCTAAGTAATGAGTAGTCAAGATTTGGCTAAGGAAAATGATTTATTTATTCTAGAATTTGCTTTGCTTTTGACCTCTTTTTTTTTTTTTGGATCTTCAAAATATTGTAGGAAATATAAGACTTGGGGAACTAGGAAATAGGGATGGGAAGGAAATTTTTGCTAAATATTCTTTCCTAACTTTTGAATATTGAACCTTGTGAGTTTATCACCTGTCCAAAGTTAAAGTTGGGCATGGGGACTCATGCCTGTAATCCCAGCGACTAGAGAGGCTGGGGCAGGAGGATTGCAAGTTTGAGGCCAGTCTTAGCAACTTAGTGAGAATCTGTCTCAAAATAAAAAATATAAGGGGCTGGGCATGTGGCTCAGTGGTTAAGCCCCAAATGGGATCAATCCCTAGTACCTCCCCCCTCAAAAAAAAAGTTAAGATAAATTAAAAAAATTATGATCTGGAGCTATAACTGCTAACATGGAAGGCATTACAGTATGGTAGTTAGTGGGAAAATTAGATTGAAAGGCAGAATGAGTGTAATACAGGTGTAATTTCATCTAGAAGGTGGGTGACTGATTTTTTTTTCTCCCTTTTAATAACCATGCTTTTACCCTCTTTTAATTTTTAAAAGAATAATGAATATAGGTACTGTACAAGTAAAAACACATACTTTTTGGACATTAGTGGGAAAATTGGTGAAACTGAATAAGATCTGTAATTCACAGCATGGCATTATGCCAATGCTGATTGCTTCACAGTTCCTTGAAGTGAAGGGTGTGTGGGAACTCTCCAGACTATTTCTGCAATTCATCTGTTAATGATGAGCTGAGAATGGATAAGTAAGTGGATATATATCTGTATAATGGGGCAAAAAAGAAAAAAAAAAAAAAGAATGATTGATGCTGTAGCATTGGTGGATCTTCAAAACATTATGCTAAGTGAAAGAATCCAGAAATAGGAAATCCAATTTGGTTTATAAATGATACCATTTATTAAAAAAAATTGAGAAAAGGCAGAATTACAGAGATTAAAAAGTAGATGAGTGGTTGCCTATTTGATGGTACTGAAATCTAAACTTATTTCAGAACAGAAAGGCTTTTTCAGAAAAATTTTAAAAATGTGTTCATAACGTTGTAGGATAGAGAGAGATGTGACCAAAAAAGAGCTTGGTGGTGAAGGACGTGGGAGAGAAGGTATGAGAAGGGGAGATTTTATGACAAGGAGATTTTGCGACAAGAAGATTTTGACCAGGCAGAGAAGGGGCCAGGAGTGTGGGAGAGGGGGAAGATAACAAGGTAGGCTGGTGCCATTGAACAGGGGCTGAGAAGGGGAGTGGGCCAAGATGGCGGAGGTTCTTCTTTCTCCAGGACTGGAGAGAAATGGACACAGACAAGAAGGGACATAAGAAGAGCTTATAGGTAGAAGAATTTGCTCATGCTGACCCACCTGACTTTTCTCTGCAAAGTAGGGACCCGCTCACTTGCTTCGAGTTAGGGGATGAGGAAAGGGCAGAGCTTGTGGACCACAGAGAAGGAAGAGAAGCCAAAGTGAGTCATGCAAACCAAACAGAAGGAGAGGAGAGTGTTTCTCAATCATCCCTAGAGATAAGGGCCACTTGGAACTTGTTAAAATTACATATCCTCTTGGCATCCAACTTAGACCTACTGAATCAGAAATTCCATGGAAAAGTTACAATAATCTTTATGGTTAACAAGTGCCCCAGGTGGGTCTTACCTTGAGGATCCCCTGAAGAACAATGGGGCAAAAGAATGCCAAACCCTAAGGGTTCCAAGTGGGCTGGGAGGACAGGCAGCTTCAACCTTACCTGGAGGCTGGTTAGAACTGCATGCCTCCTTCCAGATCTAACAAATCAGAATCTGCATTTCAAAGTTGAACCATAGGTGATTCACATGCACATTAAAGTTTGGAAGCATTAGACTAAGTCAACGTAGTTACTATAAATACGTAGCTGGTCAGTTGGCACCATTACATGATTGTCCCCAGAGGGATTGATGAACCCACTAGCAGGAAGAGGAAAAAAACTCTCATTTGGCTGATCCAAGGTTGTGGGGTGGAAAGGCAAGGGGTTAAGAGGAGAGTAGTTGAAATGTTTGAACGCTGGGTCTAGGAGGGAAAGAAGATAAGGAAGAGAACGGATGAGTCGGGAGTTTAGGGAAGGCCTAGGGGCTCTGGAGATTCAGACTGGGTCAAGAGCAAGGGTGGAGGGAGGACAAGAGTGGAAAGGGAGAGAGGATGGGAGGATTCCATATCTCAGGTGTAGCCTTGGAGTGGAAGGAAGGTTATGTATCGAGGAGTGAAGATGAAAAGTACTGAAGCTGAGGAACTTAACTGTGTTAACTTTTTGTCACTGTGACCAAAATACCTGGTGAGAACAACTTAGAGGAGGAAAGTTTATTTTGGCTCACAGGTTCAGAGGTTCAGTCCATAGATGACTGATTCCAATGCTCTGGGCCCAGCACATCATGGCGGAAGGGCCCAGCAGAGGAAAGCTGCTCAGCTCGTGATGGGGTCAGGAAGCAGGGAGGAAGGGGAAGTGGCTGCAGGGAAGCCAAATCCTTCCAGGGCACAGCCCCAATGACCCACCTCCTCCAGCCATGGAGTTACTTCCCAGTCCAAACTAGGACGGACTATGAGGTTACAGCTCTCACAATCCAATCGCCTCACCTCTGAACACTCCTGCATTAACATGGAGCTGTCAGGGGACACTTCACATCCAAACCATAAAATCAAGGCATTGTGAGGTCTCCTGACTGAGTGTGTCATTCAAAGTTCAAGTACAATTTGCTCAAGATGAGGACCTATGCTTACTTGTTCAGTCACTATTCTCTGGGGATCCAGGTGACTTGGGTGGACGGCATATCGAGGATCAGTGGTGACCTGGACATGGCCAATTAGAGTACTCCACCTTCTGACTGCTGTGATTGGTTCAGAGTTGGGCATGACTCAGGCAGGACCAATCAGACTCCCTTGGTGATTTTGATAGATGTATGCTGGGGGGAAGAAGAATCTCATTTTCTTTGTCATGAATGAGCTACAAAACTAATATAGATTTGGGGTGGCGGGGTGGTGGGTGTCTCCCTCCCTGTGCAGAGAAGCAGTCTGAAAATAAAGGCAAGATCAGGGCAATGGGTGATGGGTGATGGGCAGGGATGGCACCCATGACTGACAGACCCCTGGGTCCATCAGGCTTAATGCTAGATGCATCTGCACCTCATACCAAAGCGAGTCACAATATCCACCTCCTTGCCTCCCTACCCAAACCAGGGTGACCTGGCCCCTGAAAAAGCATGGATGCTGTGAGGAGAACAGGGAGTGAGGGATGAATCTTCAGGGACCCAGGGTTCTGGTTGAGGGTGGGCCATTTAAGCAAAGAGGAAGGAAGGCCGTGTGTCTGATGACAGGAACTTTGAAGGAGGAGGAGGGCTGTAAATAGTGAATGGAGGTGGCCCAGAGGGTCCAGGAGACTGTCAAGCCCACCTCCAGAACTGCTATGGGCAAAGAAGCCTGTCCCACCTGAAGCCTGACACCGAGGTAGGACCGGCAGGTCCCAACGATGGGCCACCAACTGGGCCCTGGATCCTGAGTGTAGGTTGACCCGATGTTTCAGGGGCCAGGTCACCCTGGTTTGGGTAGGGAGGCAAGGAGGTGGATATTGTGACTCGCTTTGGTATGAGGTGCAGATGCATCTAGCATTAAGCCTGATGGACCCAGGGGTCTGTCAGTCATGGGTGCCATCCCTGCCCATCACCCATCACCCATTGCCCTGATCTTGCCTTTATTTTCAGACTGCTTCTCTGCACAGGGAGGGAGACACCCACCACCCCGCCACCCCAAATCTATATTAGTTTTGTAGCTCATTCATGACAAAGAAAATGAGATTCTTCTTCCCCCCAGCATACATCTATCAAGGGACTGGCCTGGGCCCTTTCCTGGACACAGGCTGAACTTGACTCAGGCCCTTGCTACACTCTGATCCTGTCCCGGTCAGAGTCAGTATAGAGTCAGAGTCGATTGTTCCTGGGTGACCATGTTCTCCCCTGATTTCATGAGCTGCAGGCATCCCTCTTAGAAGCCTGGGACCAAGATCTCCAGCTCTGGCCCAAGTTTTCCATCTGGATAACTAGCTGTGACCTCCCAAATGCTGCCATCTTTCCCTGGTGGTGGGGACTGATGAGGACACTCTCTTGGCCCCCAGGGGGTCTGTAAGCCTGTAAGCCCAGGATTTCCACAAAGTGTCTGCAGGGGTGGGCTTTCTGTTCCACTTCCCAGATCTATAGTGACTCAGGGGCTTCTCTGATGTCTAGTTGGTGATTCATCAGGTGTCCAACCTTAAGTGAGGACGTTTCAGTAATGGCAGAGACCCCAGACCACTGCCTTGACTTAAAGGAGTTGCAAAGCATCAACTGCCTTTATTTTTTTTTTTTTAACCTTAAATGTAAGCTTTTTTTTTTTTTTTTTTTTTTTCCAATTAGGAAATCCCTGAGGACATAACTTTGTGTTCCTAAAAACTCTTATAGCCAGAATCTGCCTCTAGGATAGCAGAGAGAGAAAAACAAATTATAGCTGGCTGCGCTTGCCCAACATAGCCCATTCAGCTACCTGGGTGGCCTTCTAATGTCTGACACATGGTAAATATCTAAGGTTGAGAAAACATCATCAAACACCCAAGACTAGAATAATCTGTTGAGGATCTTTCCTGAGCCCAACAAAGCACTGGGGATCTGCCTTATCTCATTTTATCCTCAAAATAGTCTTATGTGGTAACAACTAAGGCACAGGCGGGTTGATTAACTCACTCAGAGTCACACAGCTAATAAGGGTTGGGACTTGGGTTTGAACCAGGTAGTCTAACTGCAGAGCTTAAAGGATAATTATTGAATAGGTGAGTGGTTGGTTGAATGGATGAATGGCTGGCTGGATGGATGGATATGTGGACAGATGAATGGATGATGGATGAATATGTGAATGGATGAATAGACAGATGCACACATTGATGAGAGAGAGATGAATGGCTGAAGGTAAAATTTCAAGAAGGCAGAAATTTGCTCCAAGGCTGGCAGGGATCTGGGGATTGCCTGGCTCATGAGGTTGGCAGGGAACCGTGGATTATCAGCCTGACTCTCTCTCCAAAGCACTGTTTGCACTTCTTCTTTTTCTCATTTTGTACTTGAATCCATTTTCGTGTTACTGGCTTGGGAAATCCCCTGTGCTGAATTGAATGCTCCAATTATGAAAGATGACCCAGATGACATATCAAGGAAACCTGTCATCGTGGAATAATGGCAGGTCTTTATTTTGTTATTTATGTCTTTCTGGAAAGGTCCAATTTTCTTGTGCAGAGCACGTATCTATTATTTGTGCTCAATGCCGATGACTCTTGGGCAATTGCTTCTTGTCTCACTCTCTTTCAACGTGGCTTTTGAGAGGAGGACTGCTCCCCCAATTTAAAAATAACCACAATTCAGGCCTGACCTATTACCATCTTGTCCCGTTGGCCACAGTGATTGGTTCAGGAAAAGACCCATGACCCATGTAGTCAAATGCAAGTTCATTGGATCATTATGGGCTTGGGAAAAATTTTAGGTGAAACCCCCTTTCTTTTAAGATACTAAGGGAGAAGATGCATGTCTGGGACTTCTAGCATCCATCTCTATACACCGTAGAGCAGAAGCGTCTGAGAATGGAGATAACATAAAGGAAAGCACAGGTGAGCAATGGGAAATCAGAGTTCTTATCTTCTGAGTCCCTGGATCCAAGAGCTCCCTGGATACCTAAAGCTGGAGACCCAAGGATTTTTCAGTCGCATGAGCCTGAGTATTTATTTATTTCTTAATCCAAGATGAGTTAGGTTTTTGCTACTTGCAGACAAGATTCCTAGCACAATATTTATTGTTTTGTGTAAATACAAATAAAAATGCATTTTAGTCACGTTATTAAAAAAGAACAAAAGACAATTGTCAGATTCCGGAGCCCATGCAGTTCAGTTAACAGAGCTGATGGGCAACAGAGTCTGTCAAACAAACACTTCGCAGGTCTGGCCAGAGATAGGAGCCGTCAGTGAGGCTGGGAAGATTTCTCTAGGACTCTTCTGGAGGAGGTGAGGGAGCATGTTAACAATCAGGTCTGTTTCACCTCCACCTCCTGCTCCTTCCAGCTTCCAGCTGGGCACAATGAGGTTCCTTCAGCCTGCAGCCTGCAATTAGAGCACGTGTCTCAGGAATCTTGCTGATCCAGGCTCCTTCTCCACCCTGGGCTGGTCCTGCCTTGGGACAGAAAGAGCTGGAACAGCTCCTGAGTTTGCTGGGAGTTGACTAAGCGAGGCAGAGCTGGCCAGGCAGGAGGTGTGTTCCTTGGGCACTCACCCTGGGGGATGCAGAGCCTGTCACTTCTTGGGGCTGCTTCAGTGGAGGAGGGAGAGGACAGAGCCAGAGAGATATATGCACCTCGGGGGCATTTCCTTGAATGCATTGTGTTGTGCCAGGTTGCTTTTAGGATTCACATAATGCGCATGTAGCCATCCTTTTATTTCTGTTCGGAGATTTTTTTTTTAAAAATCATGCACTCTCAAAGAGTGCGCAAAAGACGTATGCGTGGTCTTAAAAAATAGGGAATCACATCTGGTATCTGTACCATCACTTATGAGAAATAGCCCTGTGCCAGCCAGTCTTCTAAATGCCCTGACCACCTCTACCCATGCCCATCCTGGAAGTTCTCACTATCTTGACTCCTGTGATCAGTGCATCTTCTTTTTCTTTATAGTTTCACATTACTTTTCTGTAAATCAACTCACTCTTATCATTTCCATAATGTTTTTGAATATCTTTCTTTTTGAAATGGAGCCTCACTCTATTGCCCAGGCTAGTCTTGACCTTCTGGACTTAAGGAATCCTCCTGCCTCATCCTCCCCGGTTAGCTGGGACTATAAACAGGCACCACCAGGCCCAGCTTTGAAATTTTTTACAGAGATACCATTCAGACAACATAAAATGAACCATTTTAAAGTGTACAGTTTAATGGCATTTAGTACCTTCACAGTGCTGTAGGAACACTCTCTGTGCATAGTTTTAAAACAGTTCACCACCCCTAAATGGAAACCCCATGCCTATTAAGCAATTGACACCCACTTGGCCTGCCTCCAGCTCTAAATCTGTGTTCTGTCTCTATGGCTTCACCTCTTTTGGGTATTTCATGTAAATGGAACCATACAGTGTATGACCTTTCTTGTCTGCTGGCTTCTTTCATTTAGTGCCATGTTTTTGAGGTTCATCCATGGCAGTACTTTGTTCCTTTTAATGGCTGAATAGTCTTCCATCGGAAACTTGTTCTGAAAGAAAACTTTTTAGCCAGGTGCTGTGGCCCACACCCATAATCCCAGTGACTTGAGAGGCTGAGGTAAGAGGATTGCAAGTTTGAGGCCAGCCCCAGCAACTTAGATCCTATTTCAAAATAAAAAGGAGTGGGATATAGCTCAGGGGCAGAGCACCCTTTGGTTCAAGCCCCCTTACCAATAAACAAACAAACAAATAAAATAAAACTATCACTACTGGCTTTTCCCTCTTCCTGAAACATTCTTCTCTCAGATACATCTTCATGAATGATTCCTGCAAGTTGCTCAGATAACACCCCCTTCAGGTCACCCCAACCCTCTGCCTGCCCCTGCCTCCCCAGGGCTCCTCCTCTGCTCTTTGTTCTCTGTCTCTCTCTCTTTTCTTAGCATTTATCACCAACTGCTGTGTAACTGACTATTTATTATACAGATGACTTTTGCTTCTGTCTCTTTAAGCCCCAGTAGCATCAAGTTCTGTGGGCAAAGGATTATCATCTGCTTGACTCACAGATGCATCCTCAGCTCCCATGATCGGGTTCCTGTGACAGATTATGACACATAGTAATCACTGTGGAAGGATGAATGGTGGCCCAGAGTCCCCCTGAAACCCGCCTCCTCATCCCTGAAACCTGTGAATGTTATCTTCTATGGAACAAAAGGAAAAGGACTTTGCAGGTATAATTATAATTAAATTAAATATAATTATCATTAAAGGTCTTCTGATGAGAGGAATATCCTGAATTACCTGAGTGGACCCTAAATGTAATCACAAGTGCCTTTACATAAAGGAGGCAGAGGGAGATCTGGTGGCATCAGAAGTCTGTGTGATAATTGAAACAAGATGTTATTCTGCTAGCTTAAAGATAGAGGAAGGGGCCAGGAGCCACGGAATGCAGTTCTGGAAGTTAGAAGAAGCTAGGAAATGGCTTCTCCTCTAGAGCCACTGACGGGAGTGCAGCTCGGCTGACACCTTCACTTAAGCTCTGTAAGACTCATTTCAGAGTTCTGGCCTCCAAAACTGTAAGAGGATAAATTCTGGTTGTTTTATGCCACCAAGTTTGTGGTAGTTCGTTACAGCATCTAGAGGTAACTGAGACAGTGCTCCATATACATTTGTTGAACAAATAAGAACTTGCTAGGAGACTAAAGGAGATGCAAGTAATGCTCACAATGGGCAGAGAATAACTGAGAAAGGAAATGTGCTGAAAAATGTCACTGCTACGTATGAGTCAAACAGCTGGAGGGCTACAGGGTGAGGCAGCTCTTTTTGTTGAAAAGAGAGATTAACAGTGTTAGAGAGTATTAAAGACCATGGTCACCAAACTAGGCCTTTGTTTTTGCACAATGGAAAACAGAATGGTTTTTGCTGGGGATCAAATCCGGTCTCAGTGCACGCTAGGCAAGAGCTCCACCCGCGACCAAGGGCTCACTGTATTCAGAGATGACGACATTTCTACCTGGACTTGAAGGATGAGTGAATGAGTGGAAACTGAGAGGAGCAGGAAAGAGGCCAGAGTTTGGCATGGCTGTTAAGTTGGCGTGTCACCTAGAATTATCGCCGTAGGGTGAGTCCTTGCAACTTAAGAAATATGGCCGTGGTGACGGGGAAGTCATCAAACAAGAAGTGCTGTGGTCCAGACAGTCCTTTGGCAACATGCTGCTGATGCAGCCTGGAATAGGGAGGGGAGGAAGGAGGACTGGGAGGCTGGGGGATTCATGAGCTTGAGGCGACCCTCGCATTGCTTTGTCTTTTACCCAGGTTCCTTCTCCTGCTCCAGCTGCTTCTTAAACACTGGGGTCCCGGGGTGTAGGGTCCCAGGGTGTCCATTCTCAACTCTCTCCTCCTCTTTTGACCTGTTTTTCCCCAGTGGTCATGTAATCCACACCTTGATTTGCAGTACCTTCTTGATTTCCCCATGCCCAGACCTCGCTCTTGAATTTTCAACCCCAGGAGAGGCTGGAGTCTTTTCAATATTCCCTTGGGAGGCAAGTTCCAAGAGAGCATATTGAGTTTGAAGTGGCTCTGACTCACCAGGGATTGTCTACGGGTGGAAGAGGGGGACATGTGTCTGGGACTCAGGGGCCTGGAAGTGGGGAAAGTCTGAGGTCAATAGCTCAGATAGTCTGAGAAAACCAGGAGCACATAAAAATAAACATTCCCATAATTGACAAGTGGAGTTACCATTCCTTGGAGTCAGTAGCTCCTGGCCATGGTGGCTGCTTAAAAGGGGTCTTGAAAAAACGTTGTTCTTTTCTACTCTCAACTCTCTCCTGGGACAAGAATGCCCGTGGGATGGGAAAAATGAGCCTGAAGTCAGAAAGGACCAGAGAAGACTTCCTCAAAGGCAGACAGAGTTGCCTCGGGGGAAAAGCCTCCTTATGGAAGACAGTTTGCACAGTGGCTAGGTGCATAGGCTCTGGTACCATAGTCACTAGTGATGTGGCTATGTGGGTTCTTTATGCCTCAGTTTCTTTATTTGCAAGAATATCGAGCTATCGGAGTTATGTGAGCTGATGTGCATGGAGTGCTTAGTAGACTCCTTAGCAAACAACAAGAACTCAATAAATATGCCCTTGTTATTGTTTTTATTAGCTCCACAAACTTTTCCTAGATGCCAACTGTGTATACAGTTCTTTCCAATCTGGAGGCAAAGAGATAAATCATCATTCCTGCCCCCACAGAGCACGTGGTCTCTGTGAAAGACAGCCAAGTGGATTAAAAACAAAAAAACAAAAAAACAAAAAACTGTATCTGGGGTGAAAAATTTATACTGGTGGAAGTTCCACCTTTGGGCGACAAGCGTAGGCTCTGCGGAGGTGGAAACATCTGCCTCTGGCCTGGAAGGGCCAGGGGAGAAGGAGAAAGGGCAGTGCTGGGCTTTGTAGGAGCCAGGCAGGAATGCAGACAGCAGGAGCCGGGGGTGTGCCACCCATGTGCTAGGGGACAATTGAGCCAGACGCTGGCAGCCCCACCTTCGTCACGCCCAGCAGCACACCCAGCCTGGCTGGAAGTGTTCCCACTTGTGACATCATGCCAAGGCTGGTCAATTCCACGAATCTGAGGGCACAGCTGCTCGGCTCTGGCCTTGGGGGAGGAGGAGGAAGCTCCTCTCTGGGTAGTGCCCAGGTGAGCATCCACTGCAAGTTCCCTGTCAGCACCGGCTGCAGCCACTCCAGCCCAGCCTGGAGCCCTCTGTAACCCGATGCTTATCTGCACCAGCCCTGGCTTCTGTGCCCACTCCCCAAGGGAGCTCTCTCCAGCCTAGGGTCACTATGACCTCCTCTCTGCTGGCTGGCGTGCCTCCTGGCTGTACCTTGCCCTGAGGGCCAGTGGGAATGCCACATGGGGCAGAGATGGCTATTCCAGTCACAGGCCTGGGGGTGGCTGGACCAGGTGTCCCTGGGTCCTAGGACCCGGTAGGCTCCTCACAGCCTCTCTCTTTCACAAAGACTCTGGACTGTACTAGTAGCCGTCCCTGTGTGGTAATTAGCCCTAAAATTAATCCTCCATTCATGGATGAAGGATCCCCTTCTGCCTGATGAAATATTGTAGACTTGGCTGGCTCTGTGGGTCTGTGACATAACCACTCAACTCTGTGGTGGGAACCCACACACCAGCCATAAACAATATGTACACGAACAGGTGTGGCAGTGTGCCAATAAAACTTTATTTGTGGACACTGAAATTTGAATCTTATATCACCATCATGAGAAACCAAATATTCTTCTTTTGATATTTCTTTATCAGCTATTTAAAAAGTAAAAACAGCAGCAATGCATTCTTAGTTCATGAGCAAAACCAGGGTTTGGCCTGCGGGGTGTCGTTGGCTGTCCCCTTGGCTAATTTGTGTACGTGCTTAGGACAGGACCCAGCATCCTGTTCTGCTGACACTGAAGCTGGAAGGTGTGAATACAGGCTGTCATGTGGTTGGCAAGACACTGGAGGGGCAGTGGGAGTTCTGGCGCTGGGTGGTGCTGAGCCGGTCAAAAGCAAGGGCAGCTGAAGAAGGGTTAGAACACCAGCTATGCCCTTTAGCTGGCCCTTCTCTGCTTGGGAAGGGCCCCAGGAACCACCTTACCCTCCCAGAGCAGGGCCCCACCCCATCCTCCACCTTCCTCCACTGCACGGCTTCCTAAACACACTACCAGGGCTGGGGCCAGCTCTCTGCTCTGGGGCACAGAGGACACCTTGCCCCAGTGTCAGTGACTGAAGACCATTTATTCGCCAGCAGTCCAAGTCCAGGACTGGCGCTTCCTCCTGTCTTTGGTTATCAGGTAGTAGCTGTCCAGCCTGGCTACCTAAGGTCACCTCCTCAGGCCCCAGCCCAGGCCGGGGGAGCAGATGAAGCCCTGGGCTTCGGGCTTTGGAGGCACCTTCTCTCTCAAGATCCAGTGCAGAACTCACTTCTGGCCTTTACCCAGACCAGCACGGTTTCCTTGGCCCTCTGCCTCTTGGGCGCCATGTGCTAAGAGTTGGGGCCACAGGATCTCCTCAACCTGGCTGGTTGTGTTGCTGGGCAGGGTCCAACAGGTCCTCCTGCACGTGTGTGCCCAGGCCCTAACTTGTTCAAAGAAGGCTTTTAGTCAGTGTCTCAAAAGCCCAGAGAGGGGACAGGGGGTCCCCTCTGTGTCTGGGAGACAGGGACTAAGTCCTCAGACCATGACTAGCTCTTTCCTCCCATTCCTGCCTCAGGGCTCATCAGTCACCTGGGTGTCTGCGAGCTGGTTGGAGAAGGCCCGCTCCAAGCGCAGGGTATTGTATCTGGGGGGCGGCGTGCCGGGCACCTGGGCCCCTGGGGCTGGAGGCAGGCGTAATGCAGAGGTGAAAGTGGGCAGGTCGTCGTCGATATCGAGGGCTGGGTTGTCCCGGCCCTGCTGCCTGTGGGGCGCCTCGGGACAGGAGGGTGCCTGCTTCCGGGCCCACCATTCCTTAGCCTTTTGCCACTGGTGGCGGGCGATGATGGAGAAGGAGTCAATGAAGAACACCTCGATGATCTCGATGACGCAGACGACGGAACAGCTCATCCACAGGCCCAGCTGGCCACCGAAGTTGGACAGAAGCATCTCGATCTGCGAGGGGGAACATGCCACACCATGAGGAGGTGCCCTTCCCCCAGCTGGCCTCACCCGGGACTACAGCTGCCTCCCGTCTTTGGCGTCAGGAAGCAGCTGTTCAGCCTTGCTTCCCAAGGTCACATCCCCAGGACCCTGAATAAGTTTGGAGGAAGAAGCAGAGAGGCCTCCTGACCCCTCTCCCTCTGTTTGCTCTGCCTGGAGGCCTGGCTGGCTTCTTGCGGCCTCCGTACTTCAGGTGGGATTCCCATAAGCTGACTCTGCTCCCCAAGGCCAGGCAGACAGGCACATGTGTAGACTAGGGACAGGTCCCAGAAGTACACCACTCACACTGTTGGCTGGGCTCTCCATGATGGATCTCTGGTTCAGGTCTTTGTAGAATATCAAGAGTTTGGCCAAGTCAGTCCTGTAGAAATTCCAACAGGTGAGGCCCAGGTGGGTTGGGAGTATTGGCATGCCTCCGGAAGGCCAGCCTCTCCTGCCCTGTGTGGCCCAGGCTCTGAGCCCTCTGGGGATGCTAGAACCTGGTCCATGGGGGCTTCTTCTATCCCCAGAGTGTATCTGCATCTCGGATCCTGCAGACTAAGTTGGTCCATCCAGTGCACACTCCTGTAGCACCCTGCTCTCCACTCCACTTTGACATTGGTAAGTGTTTAATTGCAAACTTGAATACATAGAGGAGACAAGCAGGTAATGTACATGAGCGAGGCAGGCTGGGGAATAAGGTTGTAGTGGTAATAACCATAATAGCAGCCAGCATTTATCAGGCACTTCCTGTGCTGCCAAGCACTGCCGTTAAGAACTTTATGTGAATTAACTCAAATCTCACGATATCTCTTGAGGCAGGGAGGTTTGTTTTAATCATCCCCCATTTTACATATGTGAAACTCAGACCCAGATTAAGTAACTGGCCAACTAATCATTGTCTAAGCCAGTATTCAAACCCAGTCAGATCTGGCTTAAGTTCGTGTTTTTGTTTTGTTTTGTTTTCTTTTGTTTATTTGTACCAGGGATTGAACCCAGAGGTACTTACCCACTGAGCCACATCCCCAGCCCTTTTAAAATATTTATTTAGAGACAGGGTCTTATCGAGTTGCTTAGCACTTTGCTTTTGCTGAGGCTGGCTTTGAACTAGCAATCATCCTGCCTCAGCCTCCTGAGCTGCTGGGATGACAGACATGCACCACCATGCCCAGTAGTTCAAGTTCGTGCTCTTAACCACTGCTCTAAATTGTCTCCGATAAGGCTGGTAAACTGGAAGTTGTGTGTTCTTTTTAAAGGAGCAGCTATCACTTAGCTGTGTGGTGCTATACAAGAGGGAGGTTCACTGTTGCCAGAACTTTTTATCTTTCAGGAAAAACTAGAAATAATGAATTTCTTGTATGGGGCTAGATTTGGTTTAGGGGTCATTGGTTTGCAATACTTTAATGGTTTGCAAACACTTGGTCTGTCACTAGACTGAAAACCCCTTAGTGGCAAAAACCATGTCTGCTTGGTCATCTGGGTGTTCACAGCATCTGGCACCTAGTGAAGTCCCAATCAGTACTGGAGGCCAGATTTTTGGAGGCCAATGGAGCAGGCCCAGAGCTGGGCAGTGGGAGACAGTGACGACCCAGAGGAATGTGAGATCACATGGCCTGAGTAACAGATGTGAGTTGCCCCTCTCCCTTCTTTAACTCTATCTCTTGAGGTCCCTGGACTCTGGCCTGGCTGATTTTTGCTAAAACTCCTTCAGAAATGAATTGTGTGTGCGTATGTGTAAAATTCAAATAGGATTAGAAGCTACAAGTTTCCGCGGAGCATTTTTCCGAGTGGGTTGGGATACATCAGTAAACCATGAAGCAAATGTATTGTGCTATGACCTGTATCTTTTACAAACTAAAAACAGGGAAACATCAGAGTGCATTCAAAAGAAAATTTGAAATATTTACCAAGTGAGATGGTATAGCATTAAAGAATCAGATTAGCACACTGTGACTAATTGGGTTGGAAATACTCTTGGCCCTTCCTCTGAATCTGAGGAGTCCATCAACAACAGGGTGGAGGGTGAAATTTTCAGAAAAAAAAAAATATCGCATTTGGATTGAACATATACAGACTATTCTCTTGTCATTATTTTCTAAACAGAAGAAATAATAATATAGTTACACAGTATAACATTTACATTGTGTGAGGCATGAAAGTAGATGACTTAAATGAACAGGAGAATGTGGCGAGTTCTATGCAAATACAATACCATTTTACATAAAGGACTTGGGCATCCCAGGATTTGGAGATCCATGGGCAGTGGGGGTCCTGGAAGCAATCCCCAGAGGGTACTGAAAGAGGACTGTAAATAATTGGTTTGGCCACACTACTGTGTATCATCTGAAAATCAGCCCAAGGGCTTTGTAAAGCATAAGGAAATACTGTTGCTGTCTTTATTCCAATTACATATTCAATGAGCACAATGTAAAAAGTATTTCATACCATAGATCATGGTCAAACAAAAGTTTGAGCCGGGCCTGGTTCATGATAGGAGCTTAATAAATATTTGTTGAATAAGTGATTGAATGAATGAAAAGGAGAGGGCTTGGCAAGGGGAAGCAAGCAAAGAGGCTGGAGCCCTTGGGTCACAGAGGCAGAGGGAACCGGGTGGAGGTCAACTTACTTGTTGAACTTTTTGTTGATTTGTTGGCTTTGATCCCAGTTGAGGACAGGCAGCAGCCATTTCTGTGATGGAGAAAGAAACAGTGGGTCTTGGGGATGCCCAGCTCCCCTCCCTTCTCAGATACCCCCTTTCCCTGGCTGCAGCAAGACAGCTCCACCCCTGAGTCACCCCCCAGGACAGAGGACAGGCAAGGATATTAGTGAGGCACCCGGCTGGGGGCTCAGGGGAAGAGAGTGCAGTAGGATTTACCTCTGAAACCTCAGACGGCCACTGGGCCAGGCTGGTGGTCAGCGTCCATTCCTTAAAGCTTAGGAGAGGAAGGGACAGAGCGAGCGTGGGTGGTCTGGCCCAGCACACGCTGGCCCTCCCAGCCCTCCAGTACGTCCCCTCACCTGCAGGTTTCTCTGCACACTGACTGGCAGTTCAGCTCCTCCTGGACGAAGGCCTGGTACAGCTGGTAGTAACAGTACACTAGTGGACACGGTAGAAAACAGCCTGAGTTTCGGGGCCAGGCATGGGGCCGTTCCTCAGTTACCCACAGAGTTCCCACGGTCTCATGTTGATTATTTAAGTATTTCTTCTCCCACTTGGTCCTTAACTGGGAAGCCTGATTTAAGTCAAGCTTGACAACAGAACTAAAATTCTAGTTAACATCTAATACTTCCCTCAAAGCAAAAGGCCATAGGGCTGGGAGTGTCCGGGCAGGTGGTTGCAGGGCTGGGCTGACCCTGCTGGTGTAAGATGGGGGTGGGTCACACTCACTCCAGTTAGGGTGCTGCTGGTAGTTGCAGTAACTGGCTGCTGGAGGCAGAGGCTGGCTGTACTGGGCACACCCACATTTCTCCACCATCTTGGTCTGGAAGCACGAGTAGAGGCAGATCTGAAAGAGGAGACCCAGGGGTTCATGAACGTCCCTGCACGTGGATGCCAGAAGCCTCCCTCCTGACCTTGTGCCTCCTGCACCAGAACCAGGTTCATGAATGTACCCCCTTAGGCTAACTGGGCCAGGGTGGCTCCCTGACTCCAGAGGGACTAAGTTGGGACATTTATGGGGAATTTGGAATGAGACATGGGAACCAGGTTGAGCGAGGCCTCAACCACACGGGACTGACACTGGGATAAATGTGGAAACTGGAGAAACAAACATAGTCCCAGCATTTCCAATCCCAGGTCCAAGCTCTCCACACGGGATCTTTGGGGATCTTAAGTGACCATAACGTCCAGGAAGTGTTCAGTGTGAAGGCTAATGGCAGGGGCTCTGAACTTAGACCATTTGAATTCAGATCCCAGTTTTGCTACCTACTTGCTGTGTGACCCTAGGCCAGTCACTTGACCTCCCTCTGATACTTCGCTTTCAGGTGTACAATAATACCTACTCCATGAGATTATCATGAAATCTCATCAATTAGATAAAGTGTTTGGACATAGTAGTTTATCATTAAATATAATTCAGGAGCATCTTTCCAAAGAGCTCATCTCTATTATTTTTTCATTAAATTCCATTCGCTTGTGTTTCTGTTTCTTTAAGGAGGTACCGGGGATTGAACCCAGGGTCTTGTTAAGTTGCTTGGGGTCTCACTTAAGTTGCTGAGGCTGATTTTTGAACTTGCAATCCTCCTGCCTCAGCCACTGGGATTACAGGTGTGTGCCACCATGCCTGGCTTTAACTCAGTGTCTCGCCCACCTCTCAGCTCAGTTCTGATGGAAGCTGGAAGATTCTGTGCTGAGGGTGCCTGGTCCTCATTCTGCCAGGAAAATTTCCATAGACCTTCCAGGTATCCCAATAGGAGGCCGACTGCAGACTCCCAGGATGTGACATGAGCCCAAAGACATCACTACTAGTCACACTTAAGAGTGGAAATCCCTAATGCCCGCAGAGGTCAGTATGTTCCTGACAGCTAGAGCGGGTGAGACCTGTGGAGTCCAGAGAATGCCGGGCTCCTTTAACGGGGCTGCTCTGCCAGTGTTTATACTGCAGGGATATGGGCTCAGTGCTGCCAGACCACCTCATTTCCAAGGTCAGGTGAGCAGCTTGGAGCTGCGAATCAGGAGCCCCTCAATCTGACCCACCCTCCCCGAGTGATTGTTGAGGGGGACACACCTTGCCCAAGTCGCCAGCAAGCGAGAGATACAAGTGGGCCTAGAAGCCCAGCTGGTGACCCCTCAACCTGTGTCCCCCAGGGCAGTTTCCCTCCCGTCCCTCACTTGCCAAGGCCCACTTTGGAAGCGGGGCCTGCCTCGCCTGTACACTGTGTTCCACAGAAACCTCAGTGAATCAATTGGGCTCCGGTTACAGAGAACCGAAGAGGACTGGAACCAGCCGGCATCATTTGTTCTTGAGGTCTTTGGACCAACCCCAGGTGTCCTCACCGTAGTTCCTGGTCCCAGACACACCCCAACCTAGATGTAACTTTGTCCCCTGGGTCCGGGCCACAACCCAGGGTTGGGCGCCCCCGCCAAGCCATACCTGGAGGGAGTAGGCAGCGTCGTAGATGTTCCTGACTGGCACGTCACTGCCGTCCTCTGTGCACTGGCTGTACGGCTCACTCAGCTTGAAGGACTCGGTCTGTAATCACAGGGACCCAGACAGGGCTTAGCTAGCTGCTCCTGGGATCTGGACAGTCATTTAGTCCTTCCCATGATGGAAATGTACTGAGCACCTACTAGGTGCCTGGGGCCATTGTAGGTATGTGACATCCACAACTATCACGATAGACAATTCCCTGCGCCCCTGCAGCTGACGTTCTAGAAGGGTAGACAGGTGGATAATAAGCAAATAAATAATGAGTGGACTTTGGATATTAATGAATGAGACTGGGCAGGGAGACCACAGGGCTGGAGCAGGGGTAGGGGATGCAGTCTTTCCCATAAAGTGATTAGAGAAAGTGTCTCAGAAAGGCACCTCTATGGCGTTGTCAGTTAAACGTGAAATGGTGACAGAGAACTGGCCTTGTCAAGAAGTGGGGGAAGAGGACTGGGCAGAGAGAGCAGCAGAGACCTGAGGCAGGAGGGGCCAGTGTGGCTAGAACGTGGCCAAAGAGGGACACGGCAGAGAGAGACGGAGTCAGAGAGGGAGGGGGGCCAAGTCACTCCCTACTAGAAATCAGGACTTTGGCTTTCGAAATCCTAGTAAGCCACTGGCACTTCTGCTGGGAGAGGCCGGGGGAATTAAAAAGATGAGCAGGGACTGAGAGCTGCCTGGGATTCCGGTTCCTCTGAAGGATCCACTTCTTCACCTTCTGGCTCTGGATGGCGGGCGGGAAAGAGTTGACGTAGAAAGGTCCATGGAAAGCCAGCAGCACACAATGACACCCTGGTCATCAGAGCAAGCAAAGACTCCACGACACAAGATTCGAAACCTTTATTCAGCTGGGCGTGGTGGTGCATGCCTGTAATCCCAGCAGCTCGGGAGGCTGAGGCAGGAGGATCTCGAGTTCAAAGCCAGCCTCAGGAACTTAGTGAGGCCCTAAGCCAATTCAGTGAGACCCCGTCTCTAAATAAAATATAAAAAAGGGCTGGGGATGTGGTTCAGTGGTTAAGCACCCCTGGGTTCAATCCTCAGTACAAAAACAACAACAACAAAACCCTTATTCAATTACAATTTATCGTGGCTCACTTAGTTGACACTAGCTTAATATTTGGCACTGTACATAAACGATCCAGGCAAGCTGAAAAGGGAAAGCAAACAAACAAGACAACAGGGAGGGGACAGCTTCTCTGGAGGGGGAGAGAACTCAAATATAAATGGTGGCCAGGGTCAGCGAGGGTCCAGGCTCTGCGTGTGCGAGATCACAGTGCAACAGCTTTTTCTTTTTTTGGAGAGGAGAGGGAATTGGGTAAAGGAAAAGAGACTGGGCGATTTGTAGGAGGGAAGAAAATTCTTTCCTGCATGCAGAAAGAATGATAATTGGGTGAAATGAGGAGGAGAGACTTGACCCAGGTGGAAAGGACACCTCTGAAGAGGCTGTGATCTTTTTCTGTTTGGATTGTAATTCATCTGCTGACCCATTAGTCTCCCTCAATTAACTGCAAGTGCCTCAAGGGCAATTGAGAGTGCTCATTTTGAAACGTTTAAATAACAAACAGAAGCCAAAGGGAAAGAAGCCCTTCGGCCTCCCTCCCTTCCTAGGGCACCCACGGTTGAACAAACAGGCAAATGCTCGCTCGCCCATTCACTCTTCCCTGCAATCTGTCCTTTTTGCTACCAATAATGAGCTTCTTTCCAAGCCAGCACAGAATACATAGGTTGAGTCGCTGGGTAGCAAACCCAGTTAGAGCTTCCTGGTGCCCGGGCTGGGCTGGGAACAGAGATGCAGAGTTGCAGAGATGCTGAGCGGGGCTTCCCCCAAGGGCACCTGGGCTCCTCTCTTGACCCCAAGAACCAGCTTGGGGACCACTTCCAGGAAACCACCTGAAAAAATCATTTCAATTTCTGTTTTTCGAGGATTCAACAGCCTTCGACTCTACAGTGATGCTTACGGAAATTGGTTCAGGTTGAAGCAACCAAGGGTGCTCAAATGGGGGCAAGGAGCTTTTCAGCGGGGGACAGAGGTCTTTAACTCCTCAAAGACTCTGCCGGATGAACTGGACAGTGCCTGGTCCACTCCCACCTGGTCCAACTCTCAGTTTTCTGCAAATGCTGGCTTCCGGAGGGTGGGGCAATGTTTGGGCTTCTGCCCTGACCCTTAGGGCATAAAGTCAAGAGTGTGTGTATATGAATATGCACAAATGAAGTGTGCATATGTGTGTATTTATGTGCATCTGGGCGTGCATGTGTGGGAGTGTGTATTTGTGCACGTGCATGGTGGAGGAGAGGGTATTTGTGCATCTGTACATACGTATGTGTGTATATGTGTGGGACAGAGGACCCATTTTTATCATATCAAGTCCTAAGGAGCAAGGGACAGTTGCACAGGAATCCTTAGCTTCCCCTTGAAGACAGGACTGTGTCCAGGGGAAAGCCCATAGCCTGAGGGATGGGGCAGTGAAGGGTGAGGAGCGGATGGGAGAGTCCCCTCCTGCCTTCCTGCGACCCTGAGGGGCTACTGGACAGCATGGTCGCCCCCTCCTCTGGGTGGGCAGTTCAACCGGCTCTTCCCAGCAGGGCGGCTTTTGGACTATTGTTTTTGTATCTCCAAAGGTACCATCTCAGAGTCTGCCTCACCGCAGCCCAGAGGTTCTGAAACTGTGTTCCGTCTGCATCCTGTTTTAGGGTTTACAGAGGGCTGGGCTGGAAGCAGGCTGGTCTCGCAGGTGCAAAGCAGAGCACTCCTGCGTTTCCGTTTCCACGGACTACATTTCCACGTGAGACTTCCTTTCAGTGAAAGACCCTCCTCACAGCAAAAAGGACACCTCAGCTCCTTCCAGCCCCTGAGGGCATGGTGGAGACGCCTACTAACCCTAGTCAACAGGCCAAAATGGCGCCTGTGCTGTTCCCGGTAGCAGGAGCCCAGGTCTCTTGTTGAGTGTAGAAAATAAATGAAGTTCCCTTTTTTCCCTTGCCTGTCATGTCCTGCCCTTGATTCTCAAAATGCCCAGTTGCTTCTGCCAGGGAGAGGACAGCAGTGCTAGTGGGGTTGGGGAGGGAGCATGTGGGGGATCCCCTTCTGGAACCTGTGCAGGTCTGGGAAGGACTCCTTATTGAGAAGGTTCTGATTGCTTTAGGTCTCCAGGCTTCCTCAGGGACATCTCCTATGGTCCCATCCTATCTCCTCCAACTACGTGCAAAGGTAGTTGGATTCTGAGCTCTCCTAAAAGGCTGCTTCTGGGACAGCCATGTCATGATCAATGTTATAGTCAATGGTAAATGGCAGTGGTGCCAGGCAGAGTAGATAAGGAGTCAGAAACACATAATGAGACCAGGTGTGGTGATGCACACCTGTAATCCCAGCAGCTTGGGAGGCTGAGGCAGGAGGATTTCAGGTTGGAGGCCAGCCTCAGCAACTTATGAGGCCCTGAGCAACTTAGTGAGACCCTATCTCAAAATAAAAGATAAAAAGAACCAAGGAGGTAGCTCAGTGGTAGCACATCACTGAGTTTAATTCCCAGTATAATTATTATCATTAATAATGATAATACAGGTTGTGCATTCAAATAAATCTGAATTCAGTCCCACTGTGCTGCCTCTGATCAGATTACTTGGCCTGCCTGAGCTTCCGTTTTTCAAGAACAGCCATGAATCCCGATCGAACACTTACAATGTTCCCGTGATAAGCATCTTACATATATCGACTCATTTAACCTCCGTGACAGGTCTACTTCACAGAAGAGGAACCTGAGACACAGAGAGATAAGATAACTTGCTCAAGGCAATAATGGTTGGCGGGAGACAGAGCTGGGATTCAAACCCAGAGGCCCCCCTCTCAACTCCTGCACCCTGAGCACTGTCGTGAGGATTCTTTGAGCCTGGTGCCTGTAAAGTGCTTTGCAGTGTCTAGCGCGGAGCAAGTGCCCCTTGGAGGTTCATTTTAATTATTACTTTAGGGATACCTCCCATGCCCGTCCTCATCCCTCCCAGTACAGCAACGCGAATGACTGATGTCCCCAAATCTGTCCTCCACCAGAGACTTTCTATTGAGACCCAATTGACCACTGGTCATTTTTTTACTTTGGTGGCCCATGCATACCTTAAACACACCAAACTGTGGGAATTTGCAAAAGTAGCCCAGTTCTGTGATCCCGTAAAGCGACAAAGCCTATTTTCCACCACTTGATTCTGGATTTGTCCTATGACTTTGGCAGATGGGCTATTAAGAAGAAGGCACTTGAAAAATGTCATTGGAACTTGCCTTCTCTTGCAGAGTTTGGAGCCCTGAGACCACCGTGAACAGGTCTGAGCCCGCAGCTTGTGGAGAGAGACCTTGTGGAGGAGAAGCAAGGTGGCCCCCAAACACAGAGGTTGGACCTGACATGCCATGAGTGGTCACTGGTTGAGATCAGCTGAGCCTGGTCTGAATCAGAAAACCTGGCCAGATGAACCAGCCCACATGGCTAACCTACAGATTGGGAGCTAATATATGATTGCTGTGTGAAGCCATTTAGTTTTGGGGTGGTTTGTACGCAGCAAAAGCTAACCGACGCGATGTCTAAAACTGAGCTCAGCATCTCCTCCACCCCCCTGTGTTTCTCACATTAGCTGATGACACCCCAATCTGACCAGTTGTCCAAGCTAGACATCTGAGCATCATTCTAGAAACTTCTCTCCTTCGTTCTATTTACTCATCAAGAGCTGTTTAGGAGGTTTCACCCGCCCTCTCTCACCTGGTTCTCGAAAGTCTCCCAGTTGCTCCGGGGCCTGGAACTTTCCCTTCCTCAGCATCTCCTCCACCCCCACCACTTACCCATCTGAATCACAGGTCTGGTCCTATCGCTGCTCCTCACTTCCTGGTGATTCAAGTCCAAATGCGCCAGCCTAGCCTTCAAAGTGCTGCCCAGCTGGCCTCTCTCTGTCTGCGTTTCAAGTTCCACCTCCCACTTGATTCATTTCATTCCGACGCCATCCTCGTTCAAGACTGGGAGGCTCAGCAGGACAAAGTATACAGTTGGCTCTCCACATCCACAGCTTCAAACAATCGTGGATCAAACTATTTTTAAAAAATTGCATCTCTCAATCCCAAGCACCCCCCCAAAAAAATTGCTTCTCTATCTGTTCAGACTTCTTTCTTATCATATCCCCTAAATGATCAGTACAACTATTTATTTACATAGCATTCATGTGGCATTAGATAATACAAGTAATCAAGACATGACTTAAAATACACAGAATATATGCAAATACTCTGCTACTTTATTTAAGGAATTTAAGCATCCATGGATTTTGGTATCCCCGGGGTGGGGGAGGGGTAGAACCAATACCAAGGAAAACCTGTAAACTCTAGGAACTTAGTATAAGACAATGAACCCTATATTGGTAAAACAAAATTGAACATTGCCATTAAAATTTGGACCATGAGGGCTGAGCTGTGACTCAGTGGCAGAGCACCTGCCCAGCACATGTGAGGCACTGGGTTCTATCCTCAGCACTGCATACAAAAATAAGCAAATAAAATAAAGTTATGCTGTCTAGCTACAACTACAAAATTTGGATTGTGATAGAGGGTTTCATGCCACAGAAATATGTTGATGATATATTTTGAATCAGGAAACAAGCAGATTACAGAGGAATATGCTCAGTACATTTCATAACAAAACAAAACAAATGAATAAATTTTAAAAATTAGAAGAGAGTGGGAAGACTTTGCCCTACACGGGGTTATAATGGTTTAAGTCTATTTTTCTTTTGTTTTGTTTTCATTTTGTAATACATTATAGATGTTGTTTGAGTATGATAAAGTTTGCACTCCTAATCTATGGTGAGAAAAAAAGGAATTACAAATATATGAAGTTAGGACAATTTGTGGGAAGAAATAAATTCAATCTCTATTTCACAGCTTGCAGAAAAGAAATCTAATGGGTTAAAGTATTAAATGAAATACTAAAATAACTAGAAGAAAACTCAGTTTCGCATCCAATCTCAAAGAGGTAAATTTCCTCAATAAACATAATGACAAACTGGCCACAGTGACGCACATGTGTATTCCCAGCAGCTCAGGAGGCTGAGGCAGAAGGATCCCAAGTTCAAAGTCAGCCTCAGCAAAAGCGAGGCCCTCAGCAACTCAGCGAGACCCTGTCTCTAAATAAAATACAAAATAGGGCTGGGGATGTGGCTCAGTGGTCGAGTACAATCCTCAGTACCCAAAAAACAAAAGCAAACAAACAAAAGCATAATGACAAAAAAAGAAAACAAAGATTTTGACGATGCAAACACCTGACTTTTGTATATGAAACAAAAAACTCTAAAGAAAACTAAAAAGGAAACACAAACTGGGAAATATTTTCAACATGTATGACAAATATATATCATTTATCCGTATTATTTATCTATCTCTCTAACACATAAAAGAAAGGGGCATCAAGCTGGGCACAGCAGCTCATTCCTGTAATCCCAGCGACCTGGGGAGCTAAGGCAGAAGGATAGCAAATCCCAAGCCAGCCTCCGCACCTTGCTAAGACCCTGTCTCAAAAATAACAAATTTTCGAAAAGTTCTGGGGATATAGCTTGCTGATTGGGCGCCCCTGGGTTCAATCTCCAGTAATGGGAAAAGAAAAAAAAAAAAAAGGCCAGGGGGACTGGGAATGTAACTCAGTGACTGGAAAAAAGAAAAAAAAAAAAAGTTCTCTAATTCCTCTTTTTTTTTTTTTTTCTTTCTGCAAACATTTCCCCCTTCCCTTCATGTCTCTTTTCTTAAAAAAAGAAAACAAGAAAAAAATATAGATGCATATATTGTATCCCCAGTAGTCTTTGAGCATTTAATTCATGCTACATGCTTTCCTAAGTGCTTCACACACATCAACTGAATTCTCACTAGCCATGAAGGAGAAGTAGGGTCACTACCATCCCATTGTACAGATGGGGTAACTAAGCACAGAGATCACATAACCAAAGCACACAGCTGAGGCGCGAGGAAAGAATGCCCTGTTGGGTTTGCAAGGACAGAGGAACCTGCCTCTTCCCTGTGACTCGGCCCCACCCCCTAGGGTGAACGGCCCACCTTGCTCACTTCCTCATCAACCCTTTGTACTTTGGTTTCTGTTCCACTCCTTCCACTGAAAACAGCTCTGACAAAGAATACCAGCGACCTCTTGGTTGCCAAACCTGGAGAACACCTTTTGCCCCGATCTTGCTTGACCTCTCAATGGCAGTTGGCACTGTGGTCACGCCTTCCTTGAATTCCTTTCCTTGATTTATCTCACGCTGACTCTTTTTGGCTTCTGCTGAGAATTCTCTCTCTGTTTCTCTCTTTTCCTTCTGCTCGGCCCTTCCACATTTGCCGGTTGAGGGTTGTTTCAGGTCTTGGGTGATGGTAAAATATTTTAAAGTCTAGAATCACCTCCCAGTCAGAGCATCTAATTACTGGACATTTGATTTTCATCTTGTTTTCCCAAAGGCACAACAAATTGGGTGTGAGCTGAACTGAAGTGGTCACCATCTCCCCCAGAGGTGCCCTCCTCTTGTACCCCCGAATTCTGAGCCTGACATCCACCCCACTGCTCACACCAGGACCTAAATGCCCATCCAACTCCCCAAACTCTGTTTGATAACAACTTTTCAAACCCTGATATTTATCCCCACAGCCACTTCCTCAGCAAAGCACCTCATCATTTCTTTCTAAAATTCCGATAAATATGCTGCCTCCGGTGTATTGATTATACTTCAACCAAAGTGGTTTTTCCGAAATTTCATTACATGGCTTCACATCCTTTCTCTGGCCCTTCTGTTCTTGCTGTGCCCTTTGTCTCGGCTGGCCCTTCCTGGCATTATTTGCCTGATACCTGTCCTTCAAGAATTCATCAGTTAGGAAGCTTTCTCTAATAGCTTCTGTCTAGGCATCCATCCACCCACCTATCCATCCATCCACCCAGCCATCCACCCATTCATCCATCCACCCATCTATCTCTTCATCCATCCATCTATCCATCTATCCACCCATCCACCTATCCATCCATCCATCCATCCATCCATCCATCCATCCATCCATCCAACCATCCATTTATCCAATATTAATGAGGATATACTATGTTGCAAAAACTGAGCCTGGATACAGTACAAAGTCTTTGTTTCCACAGAGATGAGGACTCCATCATGTGTTTTTTGTCTTCCCCTCTGAAAGGCAAGATATTTGAAGGAAGGAGCTCTGCTGTGTTCATTTTTGAATACGTAGTGCTTTGAACACAAGGTCCCATGAAATAAAGAAGGTTGACTGACTTTTGTCTCACTGACTATGCCTAACAGCTTAGCAGGCCTATCAAAAGTAAATAACTAATAAAGGTAAAAAATTAAAAAAAGGAAGGAAGTCAAGTTTGTTTGGACTTGTTCTTAGTGACCCCTGGCTGACCCTGTAGTAATCCCTGCTTTTTTGTTGTCGTTCTCAATGCTCATAAATCAGATCTAGAGCTGACTGACCCTGCTCTGTGGCTTTGATTCTCTGCATCTCAGATTGGTGTAGCAGAAAACTCACCCGTGTCTGTTTACCCGCCATTCGCCATTCGTAAAGACAATATTTGCTTAACAATGTAGGTAGGTATTTCCAAGTTCAGACCAAAAAGTCAGAGGGCAGAATTCATTCATTCTTGAACTTTTGCAAGCTCTGCTCTCAGCCCAGCGAGCAGATGCTACAAGAGGGAGAAGGCAGGGAGACGGCAGAAGGGGAAGGGGCGGACGGGCTGCAAAACCAGGTCCTACTTCCCAGCGTAGATGAGACACTATGGGGAAATGTGGCGCCAAGACATCAGCATTGTCCTCTGGGAGTCTGGTGATTTCCCAGGGATCAGAGGCATCAGTGGCCTGGCTCCGGAAGTCTTTCGAAGTTGCAGTTTGAACGGGTTGTGGGGGCTCAGGGCTTGTTTCCCTTTAGGAAATCAGCATCCACACAGCCCGAGCTGGTACACATTACTTCTCTCCCGCATTAGAACAAAGTTCCTGGAGGACATGCCTCTAAGAGCATCTGCCCTACCAGGCAACTATCCTGAGGGTCCCCCAGTATCTACCTACCTCCATATCACTTCATAACCCAACCCAAAGCCACCTGCAGCTGTGCAAGGTGGGCCCTTGGCCTCACTTTGACTTCACTTTGACTTGGGAGGACACCATTTGCTGCTAAAGTCAAGGTTCCTCTTTGTGTTGCCTCTAGCATAATCACTGGAGTCTGATGACATTATGGATCCTTGGGCTCATCTCCCAGAGAGTCTGGTACAGTAGGTGTGAGCCTAGTGATTTGGAAACCACTGCTCTGGAGGAAAAATTTTGTGAGGGATGAAGGCTAGGAAGTTTAATGTGGGGCACTAAGTTCAGATGCAAATCAAGGCATGAGAGGTCAGTCCACAAAGAAAATTTTTGAGTGTGTTTCACCCCCACCCCCAACAAATGTGAAAAATGCCACCAAGAAGAAATGCAAAGTAAAATTATAATGGCTAGGCTTTTTTTCTTGACAGATTAGCAAAGATTAGAAGTTGAATAATAGGCTGGGCGCAGCATGCCTGTAATCCCAGCGGCTCAGGAGGCTGAGGCAGGAGGATCACAAGTTCAAAGCCAGCCTCGGCAACTTAGCAAGACCCTAAGCAACTTCACAAGGCCTGTTTCTAAATAAAATATGTACAGGGCTGGGATGTGGCTCAGTGGTGAAGTGCCCCTGGGTTCAATCCCTGGGACCAAAAAACAAAGAAAGAAACCAAAAACTGAATGTTGAATAATAAATCATGTGGTTGGAGTCAGGGGCCCAGATGTGCTCCTACTGATAGTGTTGAGGGTTCTCAGCTCTCAGTGAGGTCAGAGGTCACAGACTTGGAGAAAGGGGTTCTAGGTAAATGAGGTGAAACTGATGGGAGTCTGAGGGACTGAACAGAACTTTGACAGCCCAGTGACTTTTTAATTAATCTTTAAATAGTTGTTTACATGCCCCCACAGGCCTCTAGAATCCTGGAAAGAAAGACATTAATCTGCTCTATTTGTATTGTTGACAAATATATAAGCAGTCTCTGATACAGTTTCCATGAATGTTAGGGCTTTTTCAGGGAGTTGGGTGGGGGACAAAGGAGGTTCCTTAAATTCTTTCTCAAAATGGCATCCTGCCTTGTTCATCCCTAGAGAAGATACAAAGACAACCTCTGTGTGACTGCCGGAGTGACCGTTGGGGTAACCACTAGGGGGTACAGAACCATGCTCCCTTTGAAACAAGCATCCTTTTCCATAAGCCACGCCCCACTGGTGATCCTTGAAAAAAGATGTCCCTCCCTCTCAGCCTCCGGAAATCAGAATAGTCTCCTACCAGATGCATTCCTATGGAGGTAGACATCGCTGTCTCGATCTCTGTCCCCACGTCTTCAATGAAGGGATATTCATCCTGGTGATGGATCAGCACCTTAGCCCCAGTGGAGGACACAAGGAAGGGGTTGTATTCTTCTTCGTTTATGTACAGGATGACTTGTAGCCCTGAAAAGACAAGGTTCCTTACTGAGGTCAAAGCCTCGTGAAGCGTTCCCTGGGGTAGCTGACCCCCTGGGTGCTTGGGAAGGCTCAGATCCAAGGCCCAGCCACTGAAGGGCAGATGAGGGCTAGACTGGAACTCCAGGAGAGTAGGAGTTGTGCCTGGCTTCCCACTGCTGTGTCCCCCCAAATAGGGGTCCAAACACAGCATCGCTGTCACGATTCTTGCTAAGCACAAGTTCTTGCCGAGCATGGAGGAATTGCTACTCTGCCTGAGACACACACGTCCACGCGGTCCTTTGAAAAGTTTGGCTGGACGTCCACAGGGAGCTGCAGCGCTGTGGCTGCCGAAAGCCTCAGGAGCCCCCCCAGGGAAGGGAAAGGCAGAAACGGGGTGCCTGACCCTTGGCCTGTCTTCTCTCCCTGCCCCTGTTCTCGCTCTCTGCAACCTATTTAGCACCGAGCAGCCAGGGGGACCTACAGAAATCGGAAGTCAGATGGGATCACTCCCGCCTGAGACCCTTCAGGGGCACCTCGCTGGAGACAGGGGTGCGCCCCAGAATCAACCCCTCCGTGAGCGTCAAGGCCTTGATAACGGAGCCCCCCCGCCTCTCCCTCCTCATCTCCTGTCCCTCTTCCCCTCCCTCAACCAGCTCCAAGCACACCAGTCTTCTGTTTCTAGAAACATCCCATTCGTTTTACTCTCAGGGCCTTTGTGTTTGCTAGACGGTAGAATTCTCTTGTGCAGATCTTCTCATCCTTGAATAGGATGACCCCTCAGTGAGGGCTTTCTGAACTTCCTTTTTCCAGCTCAAACCCCCATCCTGACCCCCACTACTCTGTCTTTCCCTTGGTTGCTTTTCTCCACATTCCACTCATTGGTATTTGTAACTAGGTAATGTCTGGGCACATGCTTGTTCATTGCTTAAGAACAATAAGTTTTCTGAAGGCGGGATGGCATCTGTCTTGTTCTCTGGTACCTAGAAAAGCACCTTGCATAGAGCAGATCTCAGTAAATGAACGAATGAACCATCAGTCTATAAGAACTGAAAGAAGCTAACTAAGAGTTGATCTGAATGACATCTTTACTTTACATACAAGGGAATCAAAACCCAGAGAGGGACAGTGATTTCCTGGAGGTCACAAAGTCCTGTGCAGTAGAACCAGAACTCTGTACTTCTGCACTCTCAGTTCCCAGACAGCTTCTTCCTCTAAACTATGTGCTCTGAACTAGAGTTTCTGGCAGCCAGGGTTAGAACTCGGACTATATGATGACAAAGGTCTGGATTCCAAATGTGGATTTCCTGTCTGACAGGACCCAGCCTTTCCAGGTGGAAGCATTATTTATCAAATCATGTTCAGTTTGTATAGGACATTTCAATAATTCCTTCTGTGGGTAAGCCAGGTCAACCAGTTGGAGCTCCTAACTTCTTTACAAAAGGACTCATAGCAGTGGAATCAATCAGACATGACTTTTCTGTGTTCACATATGAATACATGATCAGTGTAACTCCACAACATGTCCAACCACAAGAATGTGAAGTTAGATTCCATGTAGATATGATGTGTCAAAATACCTTCTACTTAACAAACAGAGAAACAACATGTATCCCATTTGTTTACAATAAAAAAAAAATACCTTCTACTGTCATGTATAACTAAAAAGAACAAATAAAAAAATTTTTAAGGAGTCATAGAATAGTAGTGATAGTAGTACTGGTAGCACTGGTAATAAGGGTAGTAATGGCAGCAACTAATATTTATATGTGTGCCGAGTGTGTATATTGCTGAATGGTATCCTGCCTCCCCAAGTTCATATGTTGAAGCCCTAATCCCCAATGTGAGGGTATTTGGAGACAGGACTTCATTAAGGTTCAATGAGGTCTTATCTGGGAGGGTTGGTGTTCCTATAAGACAATGGAGAGATGTCACAGCACTATCCCCACTTGTGACGAAGCAAGGCCACTTGAGGATGCAGAGAGAAGACAGCCATCCGCAATGCAAGGAGCAAAGTCACCAGAAACCAAATTGCTTGATCTTGGGATTCCCAGTCTCCAGAACTGTACGAGGTGTCTGTGGTTTAAGCCAGCCTGTGTACAGCTTCCTGTTATGGTGGCCCGAGCCCACTAATCATGTGCAGCGGATCTCCCAGTGGGAGATATTATTATTAGTCTCACTCTACAGATGAAGGGCAGTAATCAGCCCAAGGTCACCCAGTGAGAGGCAGAGCTGGGTTTTGCCTCCAGAATCTGTCATCTTAACTCAGATAAAGGTGTGTCTACCTCCTTAATCTCCTATTCAGCACGTCCAGGTTTAGCTCCATCCAGAAGCCGCCTGCCCAGCATTACTCACCCCAGACACAAGCTTAAACCAGAGTGGTATCTCAGCAGCAGAAAGCCCAGCCACGTCCCTGTGTCTCTCTCAAGGGTAAAGAAGAGAAGTCAAAAAAGAAGACGGACACCCACATTGAAGAAAGGAAGCCACGTAGGTCTGATGGAAATGCTGAAAAGGGAGAGTAGCCTCTCTGGTTTGGGATCAGGTGGAGCGATCTGTGTTTCTGGAAGCTCAAGTTGCCCAGCCCCAGTTATCCTGCACCTACCATGCTCACTGTTAGAGGGCCTGGGGTCTCCTTACCGTACTCACTGCCCCCCATGGAGGTGCTGAGGATGCTCTCGTTATCTCTGTTGTTGAATGTGTAGCAATTCCCATACATCGGATGGTGGAAGAGGGTGAAGTTCCTATGGATGAAGAAAACGGGTCAGAAAGGGCTGGGCTGGGAACGCCCCTGGTGCCTCTCAGCTGAAGTTGGAAGGGCAGTATGAATGAGGTCGCCTCTCTCTGAGGACCATGGATGATAGACATGACCCCTTTCCCTGTTCCCTCTGCAGAAGAGAACCCCTGGTGCCCCGTTCCCATACACGGAGGTGGATGAGATCAGCTTTCTGTTCTCCCCTCAGCCCTCTTTCCGGCTTCTCTCTCTGTTCCTTGTTCTCCACGTCTACTGCAGCTTCCTCCACTCTGGAATTGCTCAGCCTACGTGTAACATTCTTTTCCATTCAAATTACCAGTCCCGGGAGATGCCCCCCCAGAGAGGGAATCCCATCGTACAACTTATGGGACTTTGGAATTCGTCCCTCAGGGAGCTATCATTCCCATCCCTCTGTTTTTGCAAGGACCCATATGTCTACGATCACACAGACAGGTGGGAGAGTAAGCTTAGTGTTTAAAAAAGAATGGAGCAAATCCTTAGGACAGGCAGGGTCCCGGAGAACGTCCCACCTGCTCCCAGTCACCACCAGGTGGACAGGTTTGAAGGTTGGCAAATGTGAACGGAGGCTTTTCTTTTCCCCACCCTCCTTTACTTCCTTCCCTCCTTTGTAGGACGGCGTTGGTTCTCAAATGCTGGCATGCATCACAAGAATAGGCCAAGTTCTCTGCACACCATCAGCTCTTCCATATCATGATAAGTAATTTCAGGAGTTTGAAGATATTGTGGTTCCCTGCCAGGTACACTTTACACACCGATTCCAGAACTAGCTCCGGTGTATGTGGTTTTCCAAAGGGCGGAATCAGTGAGAAGAGCACCTTCTGCTCCAGCTGAGCTGGAGGCGCATGCGGGGACCCAGAGGCAGAGAGAACCGCCTTCCTTTCCTGACCTGGCACTGCAGGACATCCCGTCAAAGAAGCAGGTGACCAGCAGCTCCTCCGCAGAGTAGCTCATGTTGATCTTCTTCTCCAGAGGCACCTGGGCCATGATGTTCATGTAGTGCAGCTTGTACCACTCTTGGATGGCGTTGATCCCGGAGCTGAAGGTGTAGGTGGCACAGTCGGAGGTGTCATTGGAACACTAGAAATAAGAGGAGATGCCAGGCTGTTACCAGGCGACCTGCTACCTTTTGGAAGGACTGGAAGGATGAGTAATTGAAACTTCAGCCCAGATACTCAGGGGACCAGGAGGGAAGCCCAGGACAAGGATGGTTTTCCTTTTACCTCTGGGGACTGGGAGAAGTCAGCCTTAAGCCGTCAGGACAAGAAAGAGGCTAGTGAAACATTCGGAGTTTGGCTGATTAACGCTTCTGAGTTCCTGCTACATAAACAGTTTAAAAATCTGGATTCTAGCCCAGACTCTGATGCTACTGCTCTGCAGGATCTTAGGCAAGACACTATGTACCCATTATGTCACTTACAAAATACTAATTGAAATACCAACCTAACCAACCACATATAGTGGTTGAGAGAACCCACTCTTGAATTATAGGATAATGAGGGTTTTATAAGGAAGTCACGGTACATTCCAGACGTTCTGATCACTCAGGGCTTGGAAAGTTTTCTGAAAAGACAGATGTCAAGGAATTGATTGTGATCTCAAGGAGAATCTTGTGGCTGTCCTGTGAATGATCTTAGGAGTACTTTAAAGTCTCAGAGATTTTGAAGAGGGGCCATTTTTTCAGGATTTGTGATTATAGGTATAGAAGTATGAGCAATCAAGCTATAAGGTACAGAAGCATCTCCTGTCCTCAAGAGGTGACTGGGGCATGGGGAAAGATGATGGTGGAGGAGTTTGCCTAGGAAGGTGATGGAATTTCTTTCCATTGAGGGACTGTTCCCAAAAGTCCCACAAATGGGACCAGAAGAGGAGATGAGAAATCAGGCCAGAGCACCTCACAAAGGCCAGCAGTACAAGGGATGCTGGTGTTTTGTTGTGAGATTATCTATTTTCTTCCTTCTGGTGTCTGCACCCAATTTTGCTTTATGGGAATTTTTTTCTCCCACTTTGATACAGTCTGGTGAGATTATCCTTCAAGACGTCCTGCCTTCCATTATCAGCCAAGAGGATGGCAGGCAACCCATGCTTGGCCAACCAGATGGTTCCAAGATGGAATTTGTATCTTAAGCAATAACAAAAAGCCTGAAAACAGCTTCTTTCATCCAGCAGCTGTATCTGAAATGAACCTATCACTTCGTTCTGCCTAGATTCCTAGATCTTCCCTAATTTCTCTCCTTTCGAGAGGCCTCCGTGAGCTACGGTCACCTCCTAAGACATTTCCCCCATGTTTTAAGATTGCTTGAGTCAAGTCTCACTTGCGGGCAGACAACACACCCTCCCCGGGTGTAACTCTGCCAGCTGGTCTACAGGAGCAAACGGCTAGGAGAAGAGACCCTGGGCCCACCAGTTCCAGCACATTCCATACCCCGAAACCATGAGGAAGCAAGTCTCACCAGCTGGAACCCCACCACCTCCTTGGACTCATGGACATGCATGATGTTGGAGGCCTTGTGAATGATCTTCCCGCTCACTTTCCGCTTCCGGCCAGTGAAGAAGTCCCTGGCCTTGCCCTTCTCCTCCTCGTTGAAGATCAGCAGGGGAGCCACGTTGAGGAATTTGGGCTGGGTGCCTTCCCAGGCTGAACCCCAGGTCTCTGCCTCCCGACGTTTCCGAGACTTCACCTCTGAAAAGCCAAATAGGGACTTCAAGGCCCCTCTGGTCTCCTTATCCAAGTCGGCCAGAAGGTCACGCACAGCACTGTACCTGCCAAGATGGGAAGGTAGTGACTGTCAGAGAAGGCCAACCCCTCAAGCAGAATGCCGTCACTTCTCTGGGTTAAATTCCATGGAGTGTACCCTAACCCTAACCCTAACCCTAACCCTAACCCTAACCCTGCCCACTCCCTTGGCCAAGAGGACCAAGCCTTCACCAGCCATCCAGAGTCACTGTTGGCTCCCACAAAAGGGAAAGGCTCATGGGTGACCCTTGCATGACATTTTGTGGCTTCACCTCTGCCAACCCTGTCTTCTTGCTCTTGGGGTGTGTTGATGGATTTGTCCCAACCAGCATTTCTGGAGATGTGACTGTCAGGTCCCTCCCATTATCCAGCCACAGTGAGGACAAATAAATAACTGCTGACCAGAAGTCTGCCCAGCGGGAAGGCTGCATCTCCACCCCACATACCCTGCCTCTGCCAACTGGCCTCCTCCAACCCTCCAACCAGAGCTGGGAGGAAAGAGAACATGTTACCCTGTGACCCTGGCAACACCAGAGAAGATAGAAGAATAACGATAAGTTGACTTCAGCAAGCCCAATGATGCCGCTGAAAATTTTTTCACATTACCAAATATTCCCAGCCTCTCCCTTAACCCTCCCCTCTCTTTTCTCTCCTCCTAGGCATCGGCAATGTAGCACAGCGATTCAGAAGACCAGTTCCACAGCTTGACTACCTGAGTTCAAATTCCCCCTCCCGGTTCTGGCTGTGTGACCTTGGACAACTCACTTAGCTTTTCTGTGTCTCAATTTCCTCAGGTTATTGGGAGGGATTGAATAACTTATTATATATATATAGGAAACACACATATGCATGAATTTAATGGTCGAGATTATTCATTATCAGTGTAGCTATATTTGCACTACGATGTGGGATTCACGAGGTCAAAGACTCTGTGGGGGTTGTTCAGTTCTATGCCTCAGAACCTATGCAAGATGATTTTTAGAAGCTGAGTAATTATGGAACTAATCATGGGTGGAAGGAGGGAGGGAGAAGGGAGAAATGGAAGGAAGAAAGGAGGAAGAAAGGAAAGAGAGGAAAGAGGCTTAAGAGGTAGAGAATGAGTCGTAGACGCATGGATTTTGAACTTTGCCAACAAGTTGATGACTGGACAAGTCAGCTTCCCTTGATAATCATGATAATCTTCCTCCCCCACCACCTGGCTCTTCTGATCTCCCCACCTCCACCCCTGCCCTGACAAAATCCTGCTGGATTCTGACCCGCCAGGCAGATCAGTGTTCCATGATCCCGAGGACTCTGATGACCCATTTAGAACAGGTCCTGCAGCTGACAATGGGTAGCACCAACGGTTGATCCAGTACAGAGCCCAGTGATCTCAACCAGTGGGGCTGGGCTCACTCAGATGAGGCTTAGGGCAGCCGGGATGCTTCTGGAAGTCACCCGGTTGTCATTTCTGAGTCAGCCTGGAGCTCTCATTTTGTGAAGAGTGAGGGTGTGGACTTAGAAAGCTGGGAGAATGGCTGAGCTGGGTCTGGTGTGGGTGTATATGGGGAGAGGGAGAGGGCGCTAGCTCATTCCAGGCCCAACCTCCAAGCAAAACTGGTCCCTGCAGCTGCCCCTGTGTGCCTCCCCTGAGCTAGCCTCTCCCCAGAAGTACCTGATGGACAGAAACCTTGGTGCAGATTGGGAGCCCCGGGAGAGGGCAGTTTACCGATGTTGGCAATGAACTCAAAGGTCTAAAGAATCTTGCGCATCTACCAGCTGGGACGGCTGGCAGACTGCGGGGACTTGGGCATCTGGGAAGTCATGACTCCTGCTCCTAGGTCTCTCCTCCTGCCGCTTACTTGTAGGGGTTGATGTTGCAGATGGTGACAGCAGGGAAATCCAGCTTCTGGAAGTGGACCTTGATGGAGACAGAGACGGTGTAGAAGGAGCACACGAGGAGCGCGCACTGCCAGATGATGAGGGCCACCGCGGTGAGCGTGATCCCGATCCAGATGAGGCGGCGGAGGCGGCCCCGCGACACCACGATGCGGCGGCAGCCGTGGGTGTTGGTGTTGAGGCAGTACCACCGCATCAGGTCTTTGATGGTGGGTGCCTGAGGGCCTCTCACAGGCAGATTCTTCTTGATTTTGGCTTTGATCTTCTCTCCAGGAGCCATGGCGAGGACGGGACTTGGCGGGCAGGCAGCGCGCTGGAGGGACAGAGAAAAGCAGGTGAGCGCGCACAAGCTGGCCTGTTGGCAGGTCCCTGGAGGCCAGGGAGCTCGGAGGCCTCCTTCCTCTTTTTCTCTGTGGGCTGGACAGTCTGCATTCTGAAGCCTTGGCCCCTTCTCCAGGATATTTGTTCTTGGCCACCACAGCTGCCAAAGAGGCTGCCTCCTCCTCTTAGGGCCCCCGGGGCCTGGCCCTGTGGGGGCTGGGCCAGGTGGAACCCGCGAAGACTGGCCCGACTGGCCGAAGGACCTTTCCCCTGGGTTTCTGGGACAGGAGCCCTCAGTGCAACCCAATCACACCTGTCTTATCAGGTGGGGGTACTGAAACGTGCCTTATCACTCCACCCACCTGCCCTCTGGAGGGCAGCGTCCCTATCCCAATATGCCCCCTGGTGCTCAGAGCAGGGTCTGGCACAGACAAGTGCTCAGCAAGGTGTTACCGACAGATGAAATCAGCCAAGAGAATTTTCTGGCAGCTCCCGAGATCATGTTCCTGTCCCCATTTCCTCCAGCCCCTTTCCCTGCTGCTTTCTTGAAAGTGGAATGATTTCTGTTTCATTTCTTTTCTTTACAGACAAGCTCTTCTGGCTTCAGAACACCTGATAGGATATATGTATATAACAATATTCTACAACCGTGGGCCACCTAATATTTGCCAGGCACTGTGCCACACTTCTTTGATTTGAAGATACCACTCACTTGGAGAATGCACCTTGATTTAATAACAGCTCTTGGGAAAAGTATTGGAAAGCAAATTATTACATTCGTCAATATACAGGAAGCATCTCAGTTATAGAAACTTTATAGTGTGAAATAATATTCATTATCTATTTATATATAGTTCACTTAATGTTTCAATAATTCCATGAAGTAGGCACAGAATTATTATCTCTGTGTTACAGAGGAGGAAAGTGAGCTCAGAGAGGTGGATCACTTGTGTAAGATTGTACAGCTAGTTAGTGGAGGAACTGGACAGGAATCTTGCAGCCTTAACCACCATGGTATGTGTCTTTGAGCAGCTTCGTGTTGTACTGGGGGCTGCTATGCCCCTCATCAAAGCAAGCAGTTGATCAACAGTACCTAAGACTAAAGATAGGAGGAAAGGGAAAGAATCTTGAGATATTTAATTTCCAAATACTCTGGATAGTAAAGGAGACTACTTCTGGGGGACGGGGCACATGCAAACTCTGTCCCTTGTGTGTTCCACAGTACCAAAGCCAAATTAGGACATGCTCTGATTTGGAGGTATACAGAGTGGTCCCCACATCCCCAGAAGTCCCATGTCTGACACCAGGACTTAGGTGTGCCCCATTAAATTCTTTAGGGAGGATTCTGGGCCTGTAGAATTACTTTTTCACCATCATGAATCCATGGAATATGGTCCAAAAGTGTGAGCTGGAGCAAAGCTGGGGTCTTTCAAACGTATAGCACTATTGGATTTGAGGCTAATGATGCGAAAGAAAGCGAGTTGGGGGTAGAAGTGAGATATCCAGAGTCAGCCAAACTGTTCCAAACCCTCCAGAGACTTCTGTGATTTTGTTAGGATGAAGAAAACCATCTACAATACCCCAAATTATGCTATTAACCTCTTGGCAAGAGGAATAGAATTTGTTTTTGTTCATTTGTTTGTTTGTTTATTGCAGAACTGAGAATTGAACCCAGAAGGGTTCTACTTCTGAGCTATTGCTTTGGCCTTTCTTTTTTTAATTTTAATTTTTTTTTTTGAGACAGGTTCCTGTGAACTTGTGTTGAGGCTAGCCTTGAACTTATGAGCCTCCTGCCTCAGCCTCTAGAGTGGCTGCAAAATTTGTTTGGTTTTATGATTTTAAATATTACTCATGCCCACCTTTTCCTTTACAACAATCCCTAACCAAAAAAGAAAAGAGTAGCAAGAATTTACTTTTTAAATCTAGGCCCAGGTTTCATGTCCTGCCAAATAAAACTGCAGCCCAGGAAAACTTTCCTCCTGCAAATGTTCACCAGAAGCTGTGATTCTGGAAGCTCCTCTCTCCAACTCCCAGTCTTCTCACTGAAGACAATACCTGGGCTCCCTCTTCTCATCAATCCCTTCCCTGGCACTGACCCTGACTCCAGTAGTAATGTCAAAGGAGTTCCACAAATGCTCCCACAAATATTTCAAGTTCAAGGTAAAACAAGTTTGTAGACTACTGGATTGTGCCTCCTTTGAGAAAGCATTAGCAGCTGGCACATAGCACTCACTCTTCAGAGTACTTTTCAGGTATTACCTCATTTAATTTTTCACAGCAATCTTTCTAGGTAGGTATCAGAATCCCACTCCCCTCATGCAAATGAAACGGAGACACCAAGATTACGTAGCTTGCCCAGCCTCATATTGGAAAGTGGCTGGGGGGCTGGAGTTGTGGCTTAGTGGCAGAGCGCTTGCATGGCATGTGTGAATCCCTGGATTCAGTACTCAGTACCACATATAAATATATAAAATTGAACAAAAGATCCCTTGACAACTGAAAAAAAATATTTAAAAAAGAAAGTGGCTGAGCTGGGATTTGAATGCAGGAGTCCATACTTTTTTATCTACTAGCTATACTGCTCCTGAAATGATAGTGATAGTGGCAGTAGAAAATAATGACTATCATTTATCCATCCCTAACTGTGTCCTGGCACCCCATTTAAATCCTTTATGCACATTACCTAATTAAATTCTCACTACAAATTACATGAGGTATTATAGATCCCCATTTCACAGAGGAGGAAACTGAGGTGCAGAGACGCAAGGTAATTTGCCCTGGGTCACAAAGGTAAGAAGGATTAAAAGAATTTTTTTTCCTTCAAATTCCAGGGTCCTGGTTCATGACCGCAGGTCCCTATTGCATACCCTTGGACTATCGTTGACTTCGTCTATTCCCCATGTCACAGTAAAGGAACCTGGGGAGGGGTGAGAAATTTGCTCCAAGTCTTGGGCAGGGTTAGTCACAGAACTTGGAAGGGATCAGGGACCTAAACCGATGTGCGCACTGCTGTGGCGCTGTGTGGAGATCGCTTGCGCCTCTGACTCGACCACCCGACCCAAGCTCCTCTTGGAAGCACCAGCAAGTCCTGCCCGCCCTTGCACGGAGCTACTGGTCGCTGTCCTGTGGCCAAAACCCGGTCTGCCCCCGTCTGCCCCAGGACAGTTTGGGCCGAGGCTACCCGCTCAAGAGACCAACCAGCCTGCTTCAAGTGTTTGCTTCTTTCTGCAACAACAGTTCGCCTCCAAAGAAAGCATTCCAGAGTGTAAAAGGAGCAGCCACGGTCAAGTCCATGCGCTTCGCCAAGGCGGGGAAGGGGGCTCTGCCAGGTAGCTCAGAAATGCCTATCGCTCTGTGACCCGCGCCACGGCTTGAAGAGACAAGAGAGCCGGACTCGATCGCTCCGGGAAAGTGTCCCCGCATCCCGGCCACCCGCAAGCAGCCACGGGTGATGCCGGCAAGGCCACCGACCTACCGCGCGATCCGCCTGCCTGCGGCGCTCTGGTGCCTGAAACCCTTCCCGGTCCGACCCAGCGCGGCTACCTCACCTCTCAGCTCCGAAGGATGGGGGTTCGCGGTGTGCACCATCCGGCTGCTCTGCTTTTCTGCTCTCCTCACAAAGCAAGCATCCCCAGTTGGCGCGCCCAAGGGCTCCTGTGGGCGGAGCCTGGGCCCCGCCCCTAGAGCCCCGCCTCCTCAGGGTCTGCCCCCTCCTACCTGCCCAGGTGTATTCCCCATGCCGCCGAGAACCTGGGACCAGCCCAGAGCGGGCCACAACTCCACAGCGCCACCTGCCTTCCTGAAGCATCTCTGCGCCCCAGCTGGGCCTGCCCTGGGCCTTTCGGTGGCAAAGCGAGTGCCTGCTGCCTCCCGGAGGCCACCCTGCACTCTGCATGCCTCTGGGTCTCGGTGGCACCTCCAGGCAGCTCCTCCTGCTGCTCTATTACTGACCGGCCTTCCACTCTGCTCCAGATCACGGGCATCTTCCTGCCTCAGCACCAGCTGGAATTCCACACAGCTTTTAGTCCCCCATCCCCTCCGACTAGCTTCTGACCCGCGCCTTGAGGCTGCATCCTGCTCAACAAGGCCACCCATCCTTTGGTCTCTTCAATTGCCTTTTTATAGGGATTCAGGCAGATTACCAGCAGAAATGAGTTTAGAAATCACAACTGGGAGAAACCACAGAGATCCTCCCTTCCGCCACCGTGCCTTTGAGTAAGGAAGAAACTGAGACACCAGGAGGGAAAGGGTCTGTTCTCACACAGAGCTTCTCCAATGCACAATCACCTACAGATCTCTTGGTAGAATGCAGGGGTCGGGAGGGTCTTGAGAGTCTGCGTGTCTGACTTCCCAGGATGTGCCTCTGTTGATGGCCCAAGGTGATGCTTTTGTGTAGCAAGGGTTATTTACTGGCCCAGGTGGTGGAAACAAACCCAGCACTACTGGAGCTTAATAGAGTTTAAAGAAACTCTATTAAAAAATATAAAAAATAAACTTCCACCGTTTTTTCTTACAATACATGCTCATTGTGAAAAATTATAATGGCAATCCACATCCCTCGCTAAATAAGCATGGTTAACATTAAGGTTATTATTTTGCATATATACACATATATATACCATATACATACATGAATGTATGTGTGTGTGCACAATAGGATTTTGAAATATATGCTGTTTCAAGATTTCTGGTTTGTTTTGATGCTAATACCTCATATTTTCTCATTGTAAAATGAAGACAATTTTTTCACCTCATGGTAGATTACAGGCAACTTTCCTTGCCCAAAATGTACATTTGCCTAAGTATTCCATTCACAAAATTTGTTTAATCAATTTATCAATACATATATTGCCTTCAAGCTTTCACTAATATATTCTTTGTATAAAATCTTCCTTTACATCTCTGATTATTTTCTTGGGATAAATTCTTACCAGTGGGATTTTTTCCCCTGTCAATATACTGGCTCAGTTTGATTGACAAAACAAAAAGTACAGTTGAGATAAAGGCTGTTTAAAAAACAGGATATAGACTAGAATAATCATAGATTATGTATGTGTGTGTTTATCTATAGGTACACTTACATATATGTCAAAACACATGTGTTTTTAAGAGAGGTTATCTCTTGGGCTGGGTTTATGAGTGATTTTTACTGATCTCTATTATTTTTGTTGTTGTTGAAGTATATATGTTCTGTACCATAAGAATAATGTTATGTGTTCATTCGGTGCAGACCTGGTACCTCTTCTGTGAAGCGGCAACTGAGGAGACTCTGGTGCTCTCCATGACTGACGAAAAGCCTGAGGAAGGAGTCAAGACTGAGAACAACAACTGTATGAACTTGAAGTTGGCAGGGCAGGATGGTTATGCGGTGCTGTTGAAGATGAAGAGGCATAGACTCCTTAGTAAACTAATGAAAGCCTATTGTGAACCACAGGGTTTGTCCATGAGGCAGATCAGAGTCTGATTTGATGGGCAGCCAATTAATGAAACAGACATACCTGCACCGTTGGAAATGGAGGATGAAGATATGATTGATGTGTTCCAGCAGCAGACAGGAGGTGTTTACTAAGTAGGGAACCTGCTACTTTGCTCCAGAACTCTGTTCTTACAGACCAAGAATACATTCTTAATTAGAAAACTGCAATTTGGTTCCACCACATCCCGACTACTACAGTATAGTTTTCTCTATTGTTTTATTTCCCCGTCCCCATTCCTTTATTGTAACTGATGTATGTGCATAAGCATATTGCATTTTTAAAACTAAATAGCCAATGATATGTTTTGATTGACATCAGATGGAAATGGGATGGGGAGAAATACTGGTTCTGTGAAATTATCCCTTTCTCCATTAGTGGCATGCTCATTCATTCCAGTAAGTTATTTTGCTTTCACTGTTTAAACAAAAAACAAAAAACAAAACCTGAACAACATAAAAATCTTTTCATACCTTGTTCGATTGGAAAATTTTCATGTTTTTTCATTTATCATTATAAAACCAAGGACAATTTTATAACATTTTTTGTATGTAGCTGTTACATGTAGGGCGATCTGTCTTTAAGTAGGGGTAAATTACTCCTTTAAAAAAATTCCTAATTTTCCCTTCAAGTCATGCATCTTGTTGTTTAAATAAACTTCTGGTTTAAAAAGAAAAGAAAAGAAGAATGTTTTTGAAAGGAGACAAGCTAGTTGAAGTCAGGATACATTATAGGATACAGTGAAGTTAAGCTTGACTGGCTTCTTTTTAAAAAATCAAGTTAAAATTGACATAGTGAAGTGTACATAGTGAAATGTTTGAAGGGCACAATTCAACAAGTTCTAGTAATTGTAAATACTTATACGACCATCCCCATAACAGACACAGAGGACATTGGCAACACCCCAGAAAGTTTCTGTAGCCCCCTTTCTACTCAGTTCTGATTCTTGGGTGTGGATTAGTTTTGTCTCTACACTACCCCTGACATCATAAGCCTCTTGTCAGTTCCACATTTTATCATGCATCGCCTGAAACACTCCATTTTTGGTACTTAGTTCTAATTCAGTTAGGACTGTGTTTATTTCAAGTATAAGAAATAACCTTAAACCAGCTTCTATTTAAGAATGAAATAATTCAGCTTCTGCATAGGGAAGTTTGACCTCAGGTTCTACTTACGCTGGAATTCCAAAGATCATGAGCACCTAATTTCTCTATGCTTGAGTCTCTGCTCTGCTTTCTCAGTGTTTATATCATTCCCTGTCCCATGGAGTCATAAGATGGTTCTACTGGCTCCAGTCCGCAGATGTACATAGCTCAGAGTCCATCAGGACTGATAGATCAAGTGTAGCCTGTAGGATTCATTATGAGCAATGCTTCTTGGGCCTTACTGTGTTTCTTGAGCATGTTCCAACCCCTAATTGAACAATGCCGTGAGAATGAGGGAATGCATTAACTAGTATCTTAGTCCATATAGTACTCCTATAAGAAAATAGCACAGCCTGGGTAATTAATTCAGAAAATGAATTTACTTCTCGTAGTTCTGGAGGTTGGGAAGTCTGATAATCAAGGCATCACCATCTGCTGTTATGCTTCATCGTCCCATGGCAGAAAGGCAAGGAGGGCAGGAGAGAGCAAGAATTCAAACCCACAGCTTTAAGCCCTTTTATATCAGAATTCTCCATGCATGAGAGCAGAGCCTCATATTTTAATCACCTCTTAACAGTGTGCTTTGGGGATTCACTTTTTAATATATGCTTTGTGGGGGAGCACATGCAAGTCATAGTGATTGGCTTAGGTTTGGATTACATATTTCATCTCTGGGAAGAATCAGCTTCATTTAAAACTCATGGGCTAAAAATGGGGATGAGATAGTTCTCCAAAGTCCAAGTCAGAGTAAATTCTGGGTTTCAAAAACATCCAGTCTACACAATTCCTTTCCTTTTGCCTTCTTTGGCACTCAGAACTGGTAATTGTCTTGGCGAAAACTGTCTCCTCTTGGCTTCTCTGATGCATGACTTTCTCTACAATTTATTTATACTCCTTGGAAACTTTGTGCAGCATCTCTTTGCAAAAATCCAGAGTTTCTGTGTTTTAGAGGATCAGTATTGGGATTCAGTGTCTCAGGAGGCTCGTCACAAGAAATAACAGGAGATCTTAAACCTTCTAGAGAATAGAAGGTTTAATAGAAGTGCCCAAAGTGACTTAGAAGACTTGGTTCAACTAAAACAAGGGCTTACACCTAAGTCTTGGAACCAGTGGGAATAAATAGGTTTGCTTTCAGGTTTGGCTTTTTCCAGGATTCCTAGAATGATGTCCTTCAGTTCTTGTGAATGTTCTCCTCTTCCACCAGGATGGGATCAAGGCTCGCTCGTCACACATGTTCACTGAATCAGTCTCTTTCAGAAACTAACTGTCCTTGATCATTGGAGAGTAGCAACCAGGGTATTTAGATTCATTGATGTGGGTTTCATGATCATTTTTCTCAGGCTGCTTCTCTTGCATGAAGTTGGTTTCAAACAATCAGCACCGTGGACAGCAGCCACAGATGGTCATGGTTTCTCCTTCCATGTAGGTCTCTAATGGAATGCACATTCCCACAAAATGTCACTTGCAATTTGGGGATAGATACATTGGAAAGAATGAAGAAGTGAAAGTTTTACCCTCCACCCAGCCTATTCAGTCCATACCCTAAGAGAGATCACAGTCAGATTGCTGTTACAACTAGAAATGTAAGGTCAAGTCTTTCTATTCATGAGAGCTATGTTCTACAGAGTTGCCTTGAACACTGAATTAGCCAATATTGATTGACTGTGTCTAGGCAAAATGCATAGTTAGGTTCCTGAGAGATTCTGGTTACATTTTCACTAACCAATCCATACATATGTTGTCTTTTATGTGTAAAGCCACTTCATTTATTGTATAGTTGATTTGTTAACATTGAATTCATGACCAACAGCATTATAAAGCCTGCCTCAATAGAGTTCATCTAACATATATTTTCATAGTAAGGCACATCACTGTGTTCTAGAAGCACTTCAGCATTATACTTGGTGGGTTGTTGTCAACAGTAAACTCATTAAACAAAAGTACAAATACAGGGAAACTGACACCAGAGAGACTATGTAAAAGGACACTCATTTACAGTGAAAGCTGAAACACGATGGCAGTTAGGAATTGCATGTTGAACAACTCACATTTTTGCTATTCTGTGCATGCCCATAAAAATGAGTAATGATTTTAGAGTTACAAATAAACTTTAGTGAGGAGATGAATTTGCAGATATGGAACTTGTGAATAGTGAGTGTTGACTCTATTTTTTTTTTTCTTTATGCCAATCGGGGCTGGTTCTTTATCTCTTAGATTTTTCCTTGGGTCTCAGGATATAAAAGACACTGAGAGGTTATAAAAGCCAAAGTCGTTACAATGGCCCATGAGGCCCTACATGATTTCATTTGCTCTTTCTTTTCTTGTGCCTGAGGATAGACAATTAGGCTATTCATTTGAAATTGATCTTCCTTCCTTTCTTTTCATTTATCTCTTGTGTGATTGAACTCAGGGATGCTCTTACCACTGAGTTACATACCCAGTTCTTTCTTGTTTTGAGACAGGATCTTACTGAATTACCTAGCCCAGGCTGGCCTCAAATTTGAGATCCTTCTGCCTCCGCCTCCTGAGTAGCTCTGTTTATAGGCACACACCACATCACCCAGCTGAGATGTTTCTTGTTTAACATTGGCGTTTATCACTATAAATTGACTCCCCATAACTGTTTGAGCTACATTCCATAATTTCTATATGCTTCATTTTCTCTAATCTAAAAGTAGTCTCTAACTTCCTTTGTTTCTTCTATGATCCATTGGTTATTTAGGAGGGTCTGGCTTAATTTCTACATTATTTGTGAATTTCCCTCAATTTCTTTCCGTGATTGATTTGCAGTTTCACTCAATTGTGATCGACAAACACACGTTGCATGATTTCAGTCCTTTCAAATGCCCTTGGGCTTGTTCTGTATCCTACCACATGGCCTCTCCTGGAGCCCTCCAGGATTTTGATGGTGAAACCGGTTACCACTCTAACCTCGCCTCCCACTCTTCACCCATATCCACTCCCCTGCTGGCCTCCTGGCTCTTTCTCAGACACATCCAGGCATTTCACTCATGCTCCCCTCCGCCCGGAACGCTCTCCCTCCTAACTTCTGCCCAGATCTCCAGTTCATTCCCTTGCTGACTTAGCTCCACATTTGCTTTCCCAGCAAGCCTTCTGTGACCAGCCAATTTAAAATGTCAACATCCCTGTAAGTCTTGGTTCCCCTTTCCTGCTTTACTTTCCCTGTAACATCAATTTCCAATTAACTCACTGCATATATTATTTGCTTGTTATTATTTAGAGTGCAAGCTCCCAGATGGCCAACCTTACTGTCTCTTTTGCACACTGCTCTGTCCCCAGTAGAGAGAACTGTGCCTGGCACACAGCAGGGACTCGATATGTATTTTATGAATGAATGAGCAGAGTAATAGAACCAGCTCTGGTTTGAGTTATGGTTGGTTCTCCTGGCTCTAGAAGGCAGTACCTGAGGATAAAGAGATTGTTTCAGAGAAATGCAGACTGGAGAGTTGAATTGGTCAATAAGAAATATTATATTATAATTTATGTGTTCCAAGGGGACTAGAACATGCATATGAGTAATATGCACAGCGCCCGCTTTATGGGTATGGACCTGTGTGACTGCATCAGGTCCCACTCTCAGAAGGACTGTATGCTTGGTTTAACATCTTGCTGTCACTTCTTGGTACTCTTAGTAAGTTTTGCACAGGAGTCTACATTTTCATTTTCATTTTCATCAGGTCCCTCAAATCATGCAGCCAGCCTATGTTTGCAGAGTTCTTAGCTATAAGGACACTGATCTTAAAAGTGGGGAAATACAGCAGAAAATATTAATACAATCTAGCAGGGCTGGAACTTCCCTAACAGGGAAGGAGCCAGTTGTCAGAGTAAGAACATGGAAAGTTCAGGCTCTGGAGGGAAAAAAAGAAGTAAGCTGATGTTCACTAGTGATTTGGTCTGTTTCTGTTGGGAGAAGGATAAGATAGTAGCAATATGTGTATAATATAAATGTGCAAAGTACATATCATATGTGTGATATAAATGGCATAATATGTACATTTCCAGGTTTGCTATTTGTTGGCTAATCTGTTGCTTCATGGGTTTGAGCAACAATGTTTTCAACAATTGATCAATCTTTGCAATGTTTTCAAGCTTCTCTTAACAAGTAATTAATTTACATTATTGAGAGGGAGCATTATTCTTTCCGTAACTATTAATTTTTTCAATTATCTCTTTTTTAGAAAACATTGGAATGTACTTGAATTTTGGGTGATGATACTAACCATTGTAAAAATGTTAAGCAATAGAGAAAAAAATGAAAATCTTAATAATCACTTGCCCCCTGTATAAAACTCCATCTCATTATTAACAGTATCATGTATTCTTCCAGACTTAAATTTGTGATATAAATAACTATTTTTATTACCTAAGCTGGTTTATGTTTTTCTGTAATCTTCTTCTTTTTTTTTTTTTTAACCCAACTACAAATTATGGTAATCTTGCCATGGAAGTCATAAAAAGGTATCCATTCTTTTTAATGACCACAAAGTATTTCCCATATCCCTTGATCTATAGATATTTTCCTTCTACCATTCTCCAAGTAATTTTTGCTGAAAATATGATGCAAGGAAAAAACTTATTTTTGGTACTGAGGATGGAACCCAGGGGTGCTTAACCACTGAGCCACATCTTCATCCCTTTCTATATTTTATTCTGAGAAAGGATCTCACTAAGGTACTTAGGGCCTTGCTAACTTGAACTTGTGATCCTCTTGCCTCAGCCTCCTGAGCAGCTGGGATGACAGGCAAGTGCTACCCCACCTGGCAAGAAAATTTTAAAGACTGTTTAAAAAGAACAGTTTTGAAGAGTCTGTTTTTTTTCTAGACCATTCTGATTAATTTTTTTTTTTTTCACCCTCTAACTGACAGCATCTTCTGCTTCTTGTCTGGCTTTCAGCCTTCTGCAATCCTCACCAAAGCCACAAGATCCTACATTATCTGACTCTTGGCCCATCTCCTCCACCAGGTCTCTGGCTGTCTTCTGCTTTGATAGACTCATTGCAGCCACGCTGATCTTCTGGCTGTTCCTGGAAGATGCCAAACTCATTCCCAGCTCAGGGCTTCTGTGCTTCCTCTTGCCTCTGTCCATAATAGTCATCCCAGATTTCACAGTTCCTTGATTCCTCACTGCCTCCAGTTCCTCATTCCCGAGGTCTTTCCTCATAGAGGCCTTCTTCAATGCTTATGTAAGATAGTCTTTTCCCATCTCCATCTCCTTGCTTGGTTTTATTTTTCTTCAAAGCAGTTAGCAGTCACTGATATTACATTAAATATTTATGTATTTTCTGTTGCCTGCCACTAAAATGGAAAACACTTCGTAATTTCCTGGCTGTTTCCCCAGAGTCCCAAACAGGTGCCTATCACACAATGAGCACTCCAGTATTCATTCAGCGCTTGTGCTAGATTGAATCTCACCAGTTTCCTATCTGGGCATAAAAAAGTTAGAGGTTTGATGTTTTTTTTTTCCATTGACATTAACACAGTGTCACTCTGTGTTAGTCCGCTTTTCATTACTGTGACCAAAGACCTAACAAGAACAACTTAGAACTGAGGAAAAGTTTATTTTGGCTATTGGTTTGAGAGGTCTCAGTTTGTGTCGGGCAGACTCCACAGCTCTGGGCCGGAGGTGAGGCAGAACACCACGGTGGAAGGGCATTGTGGGGCGAAGTTGCTCAGTTCTTGGCAGCCAGGAAGAAAAAGGTGAGGGGAGAGGAGAAAAGTTAGGGACAAAATCTATAACCCCCAAGGAATGCCTGCTGTGACCCAAGCCATACCCTAGCTGCCTATAGTTACCACCCAGTAATCCATTCAACTTATTAACCCATGAAATGGGTCAACCCACTGAGTAGGTTAGGGCTCTCAAAATCTAATAATTGAATTAACGCAGGAGCTCATAGTCAAACCATAACACTCTCAGACATCTGGAATTCCCTCAGATCTTTGGAAGCCTTCCTGGGCAGTACTAGGGTCTTAGGTTTCCCGGAAAAATTATGTCCTTGTTATGGTTTAGATATAAGGTACTCCATGAAAGCTCACCTGTGAGTCAATGCAAGAATGTTCAGAGGTAAAATGATCAGATTATGAGAAATGTAACCTAGTCAGAGGATGAATCCACTTGAATGGATGAAGTGGGGTAACTGTAGGCAGGTAGATTGTGGCTGAAGGAAGCAGGTCACTGGGGACATAATTTTGGGGTTTATATTTTGTCCCTGGTGAGCAGATCCCTCTCTCTCCTTCCTGGTTTACCATGTTCACTGCCTTCCTTCGCCACATCATTCCGCCATGATGATCTGCCTCATCTTGGGTGCAGAGATGTGGAGTTGGCCATCATGGGCTGAACCTCTGAAACCATGAGCCAAAATAAACGTTTCCTTCTCTAAGTTGTTCTTGTTAGATCCTTGGATCATAGTACATAAAGTTGATTAAAACAGTCTTCCCCACCCTTTGTTATGTGAGTAAGGGTCATTAGATTCCCACCCCCACCCCTCTGGGCCTGTCTGACATCAGAGTCCTGATAACTGAGATCTGACTGCATAGCCTTGAACCAAATAAGGGAACCTGTTGACCTCAAGGTGCCCAATGTGATGTCTTCCTCACAGGTGTTTCTTCAGTCATTCTCATGTCATTTTTACAAAATGTGTCTTAAGATCCGACAATATCATTTTTTAAATCTACCTGCGTTAGGCAGATTTTCATCACTGTGGTCAAAATAATTTAGGTAGAACTTGATACAGGTAACACCCTTTTGAAACATATCCACCTCCTTAGAACCAGAGTCACCTCAAGGTCACTCTGGCTCAGCCTGATCTAAATTCCAGTCAATACTCCGCCATTGTGCAAAGAAACCCCAGACACTCCATCATCGTAAGAAGGGAACATTTTTCTGGACTGAAATCCTGAAAACACCTAGTTCCTCATGAAGGTGACACTGTAGGGACCCTTCCCTGACAAACCCCTAGCAATGGCCTACTTCCCCCTCCCTCATTCCCCTGCATCTACCCCTGGCTGTAAGTAGAAGATGGGTCTCAGCCTCCGCTGGGCCCCCCTTCACAGTTTTTCCCTCTCCTCTCAATTTCCTTCATTCGCTTCTTTCCTTACAAATACCAGACAAGAGCAACTTAGAGGAGGAAAAATATATTTTGACTCATGGTTCCAGAGGATTCAGTCTCTGGTCAGCTTGCTCCAAGGCAGAACATTGGTAGAAAGGCCTGGTGGAGGAAAGCTGCTCAGCTCATGCTGGCCAGCAAGGATAGAGAGATAGAGGAAGGGGCCAGGGACAAGACAAACCCTTCTAGGGCACACCACCAGTGACTTTCCTCAAGTTGGTGCCTCTCAGTAGTTCACTCAACTACCAAGGGATTAATCCTTTAATCCACCAGGATTAAAAACTGAAAACTTTCCTTCTGTATGATGTACAGTGTCCTTCTGCCACGATGTTCTGCCTCACCTTGGGCCCAGAGCAATGGAATCAGCTGACCATGGACTGATACTGTAACAGCATCCACTTTAAGTTTTGAATACAGCCATTGCTGCTCTGCCACTGCACTTATTTTTAAAATGGATATGTTTCTTTCTCTTGCTCTCTCCCTGATTCTCCCTCATCTTTCTCCCTTCCCTAATCTCAGGGGAAACAGGATTGCCTTTCTTCCCCATTTTAGGAAGATTTATCTGTCCCTGAGTACACACCCACTATTGGTATCAGATCTTCAATTTTGCTGCGGCCATTATTCTCCCTCGCCCACACCATTTTACAACCTAGATTGCTAGCCCACAAACTTCCTAGTCAAGTCATTGGTCCAGATTGTTAGTTCGCAAACCTCCTCGTCAGCCATTGGTTCAATTGCTATTAGCCCATGAAATTCTCCCCTACTTAAGAATAGGTCCCCTCCCTCTCTCTCTCTCTCTCTCTCTCTCTCTCTCTCTCTCTCTCTCTCTCTCTCTCCCCTACATTACTTGAACAAAGTAATCTAGACTTTGGGGATGGTACTAGAAGATCTCAGAAATCACACCTCCAACAGAGAACCCGTGGGATGGAGCCTTTGAGTCGCCTCTTTAAAAGCCCTCTGTTCCTGTGGATGGGCAGAATCACAGCCTCTGGGACAGGAGTCACTGTGTTTCTCCTTTACTAGCAAAGCAATACACCTTCTGTTTCCTTTTTCTCAAAACTGTGTCCTTGTTATTGGATTGGCACTGGGGATAAGGATTAAGCTTGCAGAACAATACCTCTGACGAGATCAGAACCCTCGTGATCCAGAATTGCCTAAAGCCCCACTTCTGAACCTTGCTGCACTGGGGACCCTGCTTTCAACATGTGAGCTTTTGTGGGAACTTCCATACCCAAACCATAAAACTACCTCTCCTTTAAAAAAATGTATTTTTAATAAACTTTTTATATTGGATCTACAGAAAGAGTTGCAAAACATAGTAAAGAAGGTCCCTGTCTACACTTCCTCCAGCTTCCCCTAATGTTATTATCTCATAGGACCATGGTAGCATGGTACTTTCGCTAAACTAAGAAATTAACGTTCATATAACGCTTGTCTTAGTTTAAAGAAAAGAGATTTGTTTGGTTCATAATTCTGGTATCTGGACAATTCAATCAGCATGGTAGTTGGTGTTTGTCAGAAGCCCCTGGTCACTGCAAAGTGGGGAAGAAGAAAGGGAAAAAAAGCCAAGTATGTGGTGTGGCCTCCCTTTGTATCAACCTGCTTTCGTGAGACCTGACCCACTCCCTCAGACAGATACTAACCACTCATAGGGAGGAGCCCCTATGGCTCTTAATTGCCTTCCACTGGACCCCACCTCTTAAAAGTTCCCCCAACTCGCCAGGCGAGGTGAGAAGGCCTATGATTCCCAGCAGCTTAGGAGGCTGAAGCAGGAGGGTAGTGAGTTCAAAGCCAGTCTCAGCAATTAACAAGGCCCTAAGCAACTCAGCAAGACCCTGTCTCTACGTATAATATAAAAAGGGGCTGGGGATGTGGCTCAGTGGTTAAGTACTGTTGAGTTAAAAACAAAACAAACAAGTTCCACTAACTCAACACATCTACAACTGGGGACCAACTTCCAGCATATGAAACTGTAGGGGACAAATCATATCCAAAGCATAGCAACACTAAGAGCTAAAATCCAGACTTTGTTTCTCGTCAAGTTTTCCCTAATAGTCTTCTTCTGTTACAGTCCTGGATAATATAGATCATACATTAATTTAGACCTGACATCTTCTGGTTTTCTCTAGGGTGTGACAGTTTTTCAGTCTTTTTTTTTTTCCTGGCCTCAACAGATACTTTGGAAAATGTTCCCAAATTAAGGTTTGTCTGATGTCTTTCCTCTTGATCAGACTAGATTTATAGGTTTGGGTGAAGAATGACCATCAAGGTGAAGTGCCCTCTTCACAGAATCCTATCAGAGGATACTTGATGTCAATGTGACGTGTAGCTTCCAATGTTAAGCTTGATCTCTTGGTGTAGGTAGTGTTTGCAAGGTCTCTCTATTGTATGATTGTTATTTTCCCTTTCCCCACTTAGTTCTTGGGAAGAAAGTCACTAAGTCTAGCCCACGTACCAGAAGTAAATGTATTTTAAAAGAAGCTTCAGATGGTTGCAGCAAGTGGAAAATCAGTATTGCTATAAATAGAGGACAAACGTAACACCGAATAGAGGAAAAAAAACAATGCAATTAAAACTTGTGTAGATACTTGCTCTGGTTATTCAATCCTAAGTTAAAAAAATTATCTTAAATCTTAATGGATTAAAAATCACACAAAAATCTATTTCATCCAGGAATCTGCAATCTGGGCAGGCCCCTTGGCAGGGAGGACTTATCTCTGCTGTCTGTGGCATCACTGGTGTAAATCCATGTAGGGTGGAAAGATTTACTCCCAGGATTGCTTACTCTTGTGGCTGGCCAGTTAGTGCTGGTTGTCAGTCAGTGCTCAACCAAGGCCTTTGGCTTGGTTCCTTCCCATATGGACCTCTCAGTGTGGCCTGAGCTTCCTCACAACATGGCTGCCAGGTTCCAAGTGTGAACATCCTGGAATAGAGAAGGTCAAATGGCCCTTAAGATCTGTTCACAGAAGTTACACAGAGCCTCTTCGGCAGAATTCTGAGACAGTCACAAAAACACACCAAGTTTCAAAAAAGAGGGGACACAGATTCTATCTATTGATTGGGGAGCAGCAAGATCCTTCAAGGGTGGCTGCAATGGCAACTATAAAGTACCACAATGCTGTTGTCTGTTGAAGGCTCTGCGCTTAGGGCTCTCGCTATCTGTGGTTTGAAAAGGAGAGAGGAATAAAGTGCCAGGAAGTTTTGCAAGCCTACTAACATTTCATTGGGAGTTTTCCTCCTAAGAAGAGATGAATGGGAAGGGCCTTCTTTTCATGTTATTCTGAGTCTATACAGCCATCTTGAGCTGTCAAGTTTCAACTCTAGACACATGGAGTCTATTCATGTCTCTGGGTTATTGCGGTTATTGCACATGTGAGTCTCCCTTCTTGAAGTTCCCTTACTCCATTCTCTGCCTGAAAAGTTCATTTCGCTCATCCACACTCAGCTCCACTCTCCAACTTAAGAACAACAACATCTTGTTTATTCTAGCCCTTGTTCATTCTTTGTATTTTAATTTCTCTGGGCCCTGTTTGGCTTCCTGGGTTTATGCACTACATTTTGAATTCCTAAAGCATGGGAACTACATGTTATTTGTTTTTATTTTTGTGGTACTGGAGATTGAACCCTGGGCCTCGTGCATGCTAAGCAAGTGCTCTACCACTGAGTTACAACCCTAACTCTTTTTTGTTTTTGTTTTTGTCTTTTGAGACAGTGTCTCATTCAGTTGCCTAGGCTGGTTTCAAACTTGCAATCCTTTTGCCTCAGCCTCTGAGGAGTTGGAATTAAGATGTGCACCATCATTCCCAGCTTATGTGTTATTTTAATTGTAGGTTTTTGCCCTTTTGATCTCTGTTTGTAATACCCACCTGCACACTACATCTCCTACCTGACTAACTCCTGTTCATTCTTCAAAACCCAGATTGAGTAACCCTTTCTAAATGAAATGTTTGCTGTCTCCTCCTATTTTAGTTCATTGGGGATGCTATAATAAAATACTATAAACTAATTTATAAACAACATAAATCTATTTTCCATAGTTCTGGAGGATGAGAAGTCCAAGCTCAAGGCACTAATGGATTCAGTGTCTGGTGAATGTCAACTTTCCAGTTCAGAGAGGGTGCCCTCTTGCATATGGTGGAAGGAGTGAGGGATCTCTTTTGGGATTCCTTTATTATAAGGGCATTGCCCTATAACCTAGTCATCTCCCAAGACTTACCTCCTAATATCATCACCTTGGGGGTTAGAATTTCAACATACGTATTTTGGGGGCACACAAACATTCAACCATAGCACCTCCCATGTGAGTCATTACCTCATCTTTGGTTCTTTCAAAGGATTTCATCTGTATCTCTGTTACAATGTCCAGATATTAAGGTGTAATGTATTAACTGGTCTGTCAGTCTTCAAAGACAGGGGCTAAGTTACTTCATCTTTGCCTTAGACCAGTTTCTCAGAACCAGATCTTGAGATGAGAATTCTTGTGTAAGAAGAGTTCACAGAAGAAACCATTAAGGGGTATGTGTTAGTCAGTTTTCCATTAATATAAAAACAAAACAAAATTCCTGAGATAATCAGTTTGAAAAGAGGCAAGCTTTAGTTTGGCTCTTTGGAAGTTTCTGTCCATGGTCAGTTGACCCCTTTGCCTGTGGGCCTGCGGTGAGGCAGCACCCCATGGCAGCAGTGTGTGGTGGACTAAAGCTGCATGTGGTGCAAAGTCTTAGGGTGGCCGGGCTGGGAGTGGGGTAGAGATGGAATGGCATCCCACAACCACCTTCCAGGGCATAACCCCAGTGACCTAAAACCCCCCATTAGGACCCACCATTTAAAATTTCCACCATCTTCCAACAGAGTCAATCTAAGCACCAAGCATTTGACGGATGGGCCTTTCAAGGGACATTTAAGATACAAACTCTAGCAGGGCAAATGTTATGGTTTGGAGATGAGATCCCTCAAAATGTCACATGTGAGACAATGTGAGAGGGTTCGGAGGGGAAATGATTGGGTTGTGACAGCTTTAACCCAATCAGTAAATAATCCCTGATGGGATTAATTGTGTGATAACTGAGACAGATGGGTATGGCTGGAGGAGGTGGGCATTGGGGGCATGGTTTGGGGTATATATTTGTATCTGGCAAGTGGAATCTCTCTCTCTCTCTCTCTCTCTCTCTCTCTCTCTCTCCTTTCTGATCATCCTGTGAGCTGCTTCCCTCTGCCACACTCTTCTGCCATGATGTTCAGCCTCACCTGGAGCCCAGGGGAATGGAATCCATATATAGGACTGAGGACTCTAAAACCGTGAGCCCCTAAATAAACTTTTCCTCCCCTTAAATTGTTCTGGTCAGATCCTTTAGTCACAGCAGTGAACAAGCTAAAACAGTGAGAGGAAGCAGGTGAAGGAAAAGGAAGAATTCAAGCAAGAATGGAGTTTTTGTGGGGGGAAAGTCTCAGAAAGAGTTCCTTCAGCCGAAACCTGTGGGAATGTAAGTTGCACCTCAGAATCTGTCTTGCCTGGAGGGAAGGAGCTGGTTGCCATACCCTGCACCCAGAGTCATTGTCTAAGAGTCACAGCAGGAGACACCCTCCCCCACCCCAGGCATTTCCAGGTACCTGTGTGTACCTCATGGAGTCTGTGCCAGGAGTACCAGGCAGTCTTCAGAGGAGAGCCACATCTGTTGGTTAGAAGCCAACACACAGGCGCTGGAGGCTGGGCACACTAAGACCAGGGGATCTCATAAGGTCTCAGTGAAGCCCCCGTGGTGTTGGCTATGATCCTGCTGCTAAGAGGATAGAGGGACCGGGAGGCCAACTCCACACACGAGTGATCATCAAAAGTTGAGGAATTTGTTTAAATGACTTTGTAGCCCTGAGTTCTTTGAGTGGTAGAAACTTAAGATAATTCTTTGTAATATTTCACTACTGAGTTGCAAAACATGGGTGATTTTCTAGCAAAATAAAAGGACTAAAATTAACCTCAGAGGAAAAAGAAAATCTAGAAAGACCAATACTGATAAAAACTTAGAAAACATTTCAAAGAACTGACTCCCACCCCCACCCCAGATCTAGAGAATAAATGAGATGTATTCTTATAACCTTTTAAAACAGATCACTTAAATTATTTCAGAGTTTAAAGAAAATAGGGATGCTTCAAATTTGTTTTTTAAAAAGGTGGCAAAAATGAAGCCTGATAAGGATAGCACACACACACACACACACACACACACACACACACACACTAAGATGGTTTTCTCATAAATCTAGATATAAAATTCTGTATGAAATATTAGCAAATAGATAAAGCAATACATTGAATGCCATCAACACAGCACCCCACATGAATAGGTCAGAATGGACATTTGTCATTTGTCATTTTTTGCCATTCAAAATTAAAAATCTTTCTTTAGAGGGAATCTCAAGGAAGATGGGAGGTAACTCTGTCTCCCACTATGGAAGCTTAATGGAGAGGATATTCCCTCTCCTACTTCCCAGGTCTAGTAACCAGACATGGGACTTCTCCCTACCAAATGGATGCTCACGCGTCAGGCTTAGAATGTTGATAGCAGAAGTTCAGAGACAATCAGAAATTATCCAAGGATATTAATAGTGGCTACGGTACAACCAGAAGCCAAGGAGTGTGGCTGCATTGTCCAATGTAGTGCCAACCTGGTGGCAGCAGCGAGTGTCCAGGTTCACTGGAGACACCAATAGTGACATCTTAAGCAGCATTTTCTGGAGCAGAGTCCTGGCTATGTATTGTCTTCCGTGGTTTCCCAAGTCTGATTCTGAAGCTTTCCTAACAGTTCTGTGAGTTTCTCAGCAGTTCAATGAACTCCTTTTCTGTTCAAGCTTGCAATCAAGAACCTCTGGTGGGTATACAGCCCAGAGGGGAAAAAGGCAGATGCTCATCTTTGTTGAAGCCCAGAAGGCATTTGATAAAACTCAAGATCCATTTCTGCTAATAACACTTTCTGAAATAGAAATAAATGGATACCACTTTAATGCAATAAATAATATATCTCTCAAAGCAAAAGCAAATATCATGCTTAATGGTGAAACGCTGGAGGCTTTGCTATTAGTGCCAGAAACAATGCAGACTTTCCTACTCTTGCTGCTATTACTAACAGAATTCTGGAAAGACAATTAGACAAGAGGAAAAAATGAGATACAAACATAGTAAGAGGCAAGATTGTTATCTCATGCATTACTATGAGTTCCTGAAAAACCTATGAGAACCAGCTGAAAATTATGAGAAAGAACTAAAGTTCATCAAGGTGGCAGGGGACAAAAATTATTTGGTCCTGTTGACAAACTGCAGAAAATATGATGTCATAAAAATATCCCATTCATAACAGCAGCAAATAGGAATTTATGAATGTTGTACAAGACCTATGGAAGGAAACTAGAATCCTCTGAGGTATATTGAAAACCCTTGTGGGGCTGGGGTTGTGGCTCACTGGTAGAGTGCTTGCCTAGCATGTGTGAGGCACCGGGTTCAAATCTCAGCACTGCATATAAATAAATTAATAAAAGGTCCATTGATAACTAAAAAAAAATTTAAAAAGTAGACATTCTCTAAGAGTATTTTACAAAAGCCCTTGTATGATTTTTAAAAGACATCCTTAAGGGCTGGGATTGTGGCTCAGTGGTAGAGCTCTTGCCTAGCATGTGAAACACTGGGTTCAATTCTCAGCACTGCATATAAAAAATAAGATAAAGGTCCATCAACAACTAAAAAACTTTTTTAAAAAGACATACTTAATTCTCAGATAAGATGAATATTTTGATGGTACCAATTTCCCCTAAATTAATTATAAGTCCCAAAAGGATTAAATTAAATTGAGAGAATAAGCAAGCTAATAGCTAATAAGATACTAGACAGTATTGCCCTAAGGAGCATTTCAACGTATTGTCAATCTATATTACTCTAGAATGTAGAGACACGTCAGTGGGATAGAATAATTTCTGTTTTAAAAGATTAAATGTAGATAGAGTTTAAGAAATGATGAAAGTAGCATTTTAAAACAGTGAGGAAAGGGTAGATTATTATTTTTTCCATATTTTTTATTGGTACCTTATAGTTGTACATAATGATGGGATTTGTTGTTACATATTTATATATGCACACAATATAATGCTATAATTTGGTCATTATTACTCCCCCACACTTCCCCCTTCCACCCCTCCTCAGGTTAGATTGTTTTTAAAAACAGTGCTGAGAGAGTTGGCTACCCATGTAGGGTAGGGAAAGACAAGATCTTGTCTTAGTCTGTTTCCTGTTGCTGTAACAGGGATACCCAAGATTTGATGATTTATAAAGAAAAGAGGTTTATTTTGGCTCCTGGTTCTGAAGGTTGGAAACTCCAATGTCTGGTGGCAGCATCCATTGAGGACCTTGTATTGCTTCAACACATGGTAGACAGCTGGAGGACAAGTGGGCCACGTGGAAGAGAAGTGGAGGAAGCTAAGCTTGCTCTGTAAGGACCTGCTCCTATGGTAACTAATCTGGTCTTGTTCAAACAAGAAGGAACTCACCTGAGAAAGGAATGAATCCCTTCACAAGGGCTCTGTGCCCATGACCCAAACACCTCTCAGTAGGTCCAACCTCCAACACTGTCACATTGAGGATCAAACCGCAACATGAGTTTTGGTGGGGACAGATGATATTCAAGCCACAGTAGATCCCTACTGCATTTCTCACACAAAAATAAGTTCCAGACAAAGCAGGGGCAAGCTGTGTGCCTGACCATGTCAAAACACCAGAAACTTCCATTTGGCTATATAAAATAATTAAAATTCTCTGTATGATAGGGAAACACTGTAAACATGGCCAAGTTAAATGGACAGACCAAGGAGTAATAAATATACTTCATGTATAAAGGGCTTTTATTAGGCAGCATTTATAAAAGGAATACACCAAAAAGAAAAACTAGCCACCAGTAAAAACACAAATTGCTAATAAAAAGACATTGCTAGTCATTTTCTTGATTGCAAACAACAGAAACTGACACCAGTTAGTTTCAGCAATAAAGGAATTTATAGGAAGCCTATCAGGTTAGTTCACAGAATAAGTAGAGCTGGAGAAACAGGCTTGGGCAGAAGTGCAGGGAGGCAGATACTGGTAAGAACTTGCCATTACATCAGCCAGCTAGACACTTGCTGCCACTATCCTTGGCACTGTCCACCACTGTCTGCCACACTACTGAAAACACTCACTGATTCACTGCATTATCTCTAAGTAACCTTGTATCAACACTTCCAGAGCCAAAGGCCAGGTAGGAGCCTCTGGCTGGTGTTTATTAGGTCACCTTCCCGGTTTCTAGCTAACAGGGGTGAGTGATCAGATGGAAGGTGCTGGAGTTGGGGGATCTCGGAGGCTTCCACCAAGATGTCAAAGGAAGGCCTGGGAGGCCTGGCAAAGTGTAGCAGGGTCGGAGTCCCTGCAGGCACTCCCTGAGAAGTCAAAGTGTGGAGATGTGAGGAGGAAGCCAAAGCTACAATGGAGACCCCCGAGATTAAGAAATGCCAGTAACGTGGGACATCATCCTAGGAAAGCTGCAGGAAATGAGCAGAGACAAGCCAACAGGAAGGCCACTTGGGCTGCAAACAGGAAGGCCACAGAGGAGGAGCTACACATGCTATTTGGAGAGAATATCAAGATGTCATTAGCCCCAGTTGCCCGACATGGAGCTACAGGACCTGTTTGCCCAGCTGGATTTTGGTCTTGTTTGGTCCCATCCCATCTTTCTATGCCCCTCTTTCTGTAAATGGAAATGTTTACTCAGTACCTTTATATGTTGGATATTTGTAAATTGCTTTTACTTTTATAGGAGCTCACAATGTGAGATTGTCTGAGCCCCAGAGAAGACTGTGGACTTGAATTTTGAGCAATTTCAGAACTATTGAGACTACAGGGACTCTAGAAAATGGACTAAATATATTTTGCATTGTCAGATGAGTGTGAGCTTTTGGGGGCCAGAGGCAGAATATTATGTTTTGGATGTGAGGTGTCCCCCAAAAGTTCACATGTGAGGCAATGCAGGAAGGTTCAGAGGAGAAATGATTGGTTGTTAGTCTTAACCCAATCAGTGAATTAACCCCTGATGGGATTGATTGAAGTGGTAGGGTGTGACCGGAGGAGATTGGAATTGGGGTGTGGCTATGGGGTATATATTTGGTTTCTGGAGAGTGGACTCTCTCTCTCTCTCTCTCTGCTTCCTGATGATGCCAGCTGCTTCCCTCTGCCACGCTCTTCCGCCATGATGTTCTGCCTGACCTCAGGCCCTGAGGAATGGAGCTGGCCTTTGATGGACTAAGACCTCTGAAACCATGAGCCCTCAAACAAACCTTCCTCCTGTATCATTGTGCTGGCCAGATCCTTTAGTCACAGCAGAGACAAAGTTGACTAAAACAGAAGGGGAACACCTTCTCTCCACTCCTTCCCAGTTTTCAAAATGGGGGTTTGGGTTGTCCTCCCTAATTTGGTATCTCTTCGAGATAAGAAGTCACTTTAGATGATGGACAGCTCAAAGGCCAGCACATAATATTTGACCTCATTCATACAAAAAAAAGCAACTGGACATGCCATCCAATTGTTCATCAAATTTGTTTTCATGTTTAATAAAATATATTGCTCTCTGCCTGCTACTTACCAGCAGGGTATGAGGCACTTGAATATATTATCAAATACACAAATATCCATAAAAACGTGAAGAAATAGGGAGAACTCTTTTCATAAACGAAAAACTGATTCTTGAATAAATAGGTAATTTCCCCCCAATCTCTCAAGTATTAAGCAGTGTTAACTTACGCAAACCCAGGCCTTTTGAGCACCCGAGCATGATGCCAACATCTGGATTATTGCTCATTAAATTTGCCAATGTGAAAAAGACCGTGAAACTCGACTCTATCTTGGAGGTGGGAAACGTGTGCCCCTTATTCATTGTTGGCTGGATAAAACCTTTCTAGAGGTCAGAGTGACAGCAGGTGTCAAGTATGAAATGTGTATACCCTTTGATCTGAGGTTTCTAGCTAAGGATCAAGATGCAGGGTTGGACAAGCAGAGGTCTTGATAATACTTACTGTACTGTTGCTTTTAATTTGTGTTGAACCAATCAGCTTAAGAATAAGGGGACACAGTGGAAATTTTACTGCATTGTCCCACTGCCCACTTCAACCACCCACAGAGCTGGGGTTGGGATCCAGGGCCTCATGCATTCTAGGCAAACACTCTACCACTGAACTACAGCTCAAGCAGAAGATTTAGTACAGAATGTTGTTTTGGGTAAGTCCAAAAAGAATGACTGAGTGCTCCAACTAGGGACTCTTCCAAGACTGGCCAATCTCTATGGTTTTGGTGTCCTTGAGAACCAAGAAGCCTAAAATGGTAGAAGAAGCCAGACCCGGAAGGGGGTTCTCAGATGTCCCTACTGTAATGCACAAAGCTGCTCCCCTGCCCTACACCTTTCCGGTGCAGCTATTCTCCCCACCTCCCAACTACTGTCAGTCTGTGAACATCCTGGCTAGCTATTGGTTCATCAGTCAGCTTGCAAGTATCCTTCTCCGTTATTGGTCCCCTGTTAGCCTGAGGGAATTCAACTGCTTCACAGTAGCTACCCCGCCATCTTTTCTCATCCTTCTCTCTCTCCTACTCACTTTCTCTACCCTCCTGGCTTTCACACTCTTTCTTGCATGTGCCCTTTCTCGTTCCCTTTCTTTTCCTCTCTTACCCCGCAGGGAGACACTCTGTTTGATTAATAAACTCTCTTATGTGATTTCCCGTGTCCCGCGTAGTTTCCGTGGGATCCCTTCCACCTCCAAGGAGTTCAGCTGTCATTTAGATATTGCCACATAATAGCCCACAACTCAGAGTGAAGGTGACAGATTGCAAGTTCAATTTCAATGTGATCAAGTCAGTGTCATGACTTGGAGGGACCAAGATGGCTTGTAGCAGGGGTGCTTCCTGGAGAGGTTGATGCCTAAGGCGAGACTTTTTAAGGATGAGGAGATTTCAGCTAAGTGAAGAATTTCAAGCAAAGATGTTTACAGCAGAGGGAACACATTGGGCAAAGGCTGGGAACAGCAAATGTGTGCAAAAGTTGAAGGTCATTGTGTTTTTCTTTGAGGATGAGTGATTAGACGGATTTCTTCCTGATGTCCCGATGAGCTCAAGGTGCAGTGAGGATTGGATGTTTTGACTAGGAGGTAGGAACAGAGGTGGTTTGGGCCACTGCAGAAGATCCCAGGGGTATCATTATGGGATCCTACTTATGGGGGAGGAGGCCAAAGACAACAGCTGCTTACTTTGAAATGGGCATAAGATGACCTTCGTATTTTAAAAAGGCAAAGGGGTCTTCTCTGATTTCTCTCTTCTGCAGTAACCAGGACTCAGCCTAGGCCTGTTTAGCAAACAGGAGAATGCACAGAGTGGAGGTCACAGACAGGTGGTTTTTGGACTGGAAAGCAGCTGAAATACATACTGTTCCTTCCCCCACCCCCGCACTAATTTTTTTTTCCTTTTAAAATTGAATCAACATTTAAAAATAGGATTTCAGCCTTCTCTTTAAAAATCGGATGATCTGGCAACACAGTCCTCATTCTTGCACGGGAACAACTGACTAGAGCTGAGTGGCCGCCACCCCTTTAGAAAGATGTTAATTTCTAGTTTGTCCCCATCATTTCTTACATTCTCCCCGGCACGGAGAGTCAAAGCACTTTAAGTACCATAGGTCAAAAGCCTAGGATTCTTCACTCATTGCTATGAACTATCTGGTCACCGTGATCGTTGTGGTCTGTGATCCCTGGTTTAGAGATCAAGTTTAGGGCTTTGACTCTAACTTGGGTTTGAATGGGGGGTCATCTCAACGGCGTTGGATTGAAGGTTAAAGATATACATGAGTGGCATATAGAGGCCGCGGGAAGTATTCACTGAGAGCGTAACTTGCAGGCGGACAGGCAGAAACCATGTTAGTCTCATTCGCTGTAGCATCCCCAACACACAGTGCCTGGCAGGTGCTCAATAAATATCTGTTGACTGACGGCAATGAATGAACGAATGAACGATGGGCAGTTCAGCGAGGTTTTAAAGGTTGATCTGAAAAGAAAAGTAATTCTGATAACACCGATTCCCTGGGACCTCAAGGTACAGCGTGGAAGAAAAGTCCGCCGGAATGTGCGGCGCTCCGTGACGGCGTTCGGGTGGTGCACAGGCAGTAGGGATCTGCAATGTCCCTCGGGAGCCAGGCAGCGCTGACTTGCCCAAGACTGGACAGGGCCCTGCCCACCCGCTCTTCCACGGTCCGGTAAGGGGCAGACGCGGAAATCAGGCTGTACGCTCCCTAGACCTCGGCCAACTGATTAGCAACGACTGAGACCCACCCGCGGAGGTCCCCCACCCAGCGTCCTCCCTTCAGCCTGGACCGTGCCCACACTAGACATGGCCTCTCTCAGGCTTCACGCCGCAGGACCGCGCCCGGGGCCGCGAGAAAGAGCGCCAGGCTGGAGAGGCGCTCTGTTCCCACAGTCAACATGGCGGCCGCCGCGGCTTCAGCCCCAGGCGGGCGGCGCTGGGAGGCGGTCACGTGAGCGGCCCAGCTGGGCGGACCGCGCGCGCGCCCGCCCGCTCCGCCGGCCGCTGCTCGCTCGCTTGCTGGCTCGGCTGCGCTCTGAGGTGTGTGGGGCGTCGAGCCCCCGGGCCCGGTGAGGCGCGGCGCGGCGGGATGCGCCGGCGGCCGTGGCGGGGTCCCGGGCCGGGCGGGCGGGCGCGGTGATGAGCGTCGGCGGCCGACGCCATGTCCAAGGTAACGGCGCCCGGGCCCGGGCCGCCGGTGGCGGCGGCGGGCGGGAAGGAGAAGCGCTCCTTCAGCAAGCGGCTGTTCCGGAGCGGCCGCGCGGGCGGCGGCGGCGCGGGGGGCCCCGGGCCGGCCGCGCCCTCCTCGCCCTCCTCGGCGCGTTCGGTGGGCAGCTTCATGAGCCGCGTCCTCAAGACGCTGTCCACGCTCTCGCACCTCAGCTCCGAGGGCGCCGCCCCGGACCGCGGCGGCCTCCGCAGCTGCTTCCCGCCCGGGCCGGCCGCCGCGCCCACGCCGCCGCCCTGCCCGCCGCCGCCCGCCTCGCCCGCGCCGCCCGCCTGCGCCGCCGAGCCGGTGCCGGGAGTGGCGGGGCTCCGCAACCACGGCAACACGTGCTTCATGAACGCCACGCTGCAGTGCCTCAGCAACACCGAGCTCTTCGCCGAGTACCTGGCGCTGGGCCAGTACCGGGCGGGGCGGCCGGAGCCCTCGCCTGACCCCGAGCAGCCTGCGGGACGCGGCGCGCAGGGCCAGGGCGAGGTCACCGAGCAGCTGGCGCACCTGGTGCGGGCGCTCTGGACCCTGGAGTACACCCCGCAGCACAGCCGCGACTTCAAGGTGAGCCGCGCGCTGCGCCGCGCCGCGCCCGGAGTCCCTGGAGCGTCCGCCCGCCCAAGTCTTCGCCGGGTTCCTCCAGCCGGGCTGACTTCTACATGGGTTGCTTGGAGAGGTCGGGGCTCGTGACGGTGACAGATACCCTGATTTTAAGGAAGGGAGGTTCATTCGTCCGTCCGTCCGTCCGTCCGTCCGTCCGTCCGTCCGTCCGTCCATCCGTCCATCCGTCCATCCGTCCGTCCATCCGTCCGTCCGTCCATCCATCCATCCATCCATCCGTCCATCCATCCATCCATCCATCCATCCATCCATCCATCCATCCATCCCCTCATCCATCCCTCCCACCCATCAATGCATCCACCCATTCACCCACTCACTCATCCATCCACCCACCCACTCATCCACCCACCGACCCATCCATCCACCCATCCATCCCTCCATCCCTCCATCCCTCCATCCCTCCATCCCTCCATCCCTCCCCTGAACCATCCCTCCCACCCATCTATGCATCCACCCATCCACCCACCCATCCACCCACCCACTCATCCATCCATCCATCCATCCATCCATGGTGTATTAAGAGCCCACTATATATGTGTCAGGTCCTGTGTTAGGCATTGGGGAGGAATTTTACCCTGAGCAAAGCTCTGCCTTCAAGGAACTTACATTCTTGGGGAGTTGATAATGGGGTCGGGGAGTGTTGAACTGGATTCAAATCCTGGTTCTGCCACTTAATAGTGATATGACCCTCAGCAAGTTACTCACCATCTCTGTGCCACTGTTTTTTCCATCTGGTACTGATGGATAGCAAACTAGTTGATAGATTGGACATTAAGGAAATTATCCATTTTTGACTTACAGATTGGTACTTTTATAGTAGTTAACCTGCCTATGTTAAGTGCTTCACTTGTTTAGTACCGTGTGTATTTGCTGATTTTTTAAAAAAATATTAAATACCTTAATAAGTTAAAGTGTTAATAATCGTGGATAGTGGTTTGAAGAAAGCAGAACCTGGCTATGTGATTGATGTGCTGGCAGTCTACTTGAAACTGGGGGAGGTGGCTTTGGGTCCTCTTTGCTATCTGCTAGTGTGACTGCCTATGTACTGAGGGTGAGATTTGAGAGCTGAGCGATGGGCTGGGCCCAGATGGTGGAGGGCCATTTAGGCTGCATTATGGAATTGGGCTCTTATTTTAAGCAGAAGGGGAAGATGATTTGCAGTTGTGTAAGGGATACTTTTAGGTAGGACATGGATGTGGTATTAAATAGAATGAAGTCACACTGTGAGAAAGTTGGTTCCTTTTCTGTTCTCTATATCCTGATCATGTGAAGGAGAAAGTCTCAGCTTGATATTAGCCTGTTGGTAACATCCCTTCCACCTGTCCCCCCCACCCCCTTAAAGGAAGAACAAGCTTCAAGTTTAGAGGCTTTGGTAGGCAATGCAACAGTAGTTAAATTTAATAAAGTCGTGCCTTTATTGGCTTTGTTTTTTCATTTGTCTCTTCTTATTTTTGTGGCAAGTGGTGCTGCTTTTCCATTGGTGCTATCAAGTTTCTTTCTGAAATACATTTATTTAAGTAAATGATTTGATTACAGTATGAAATGGTGATCTGGCTGAGGAGTCTGCACTTGGGTAAGTTCCTGCTTTCTTGCTGAGAAGCAACACTACCAGTGTGCATTCCTTCCCTTTTAATACTTTTTACTTGTATTCTGTTTACGTTGTCCAGTCGTGTTTTTCTTAAGAAAAAATGGTTACTGTTTGATCTTGAAATTAAGTGAGATAAGGACTGGAAAAAAATGAGTTCTGTGTCAGAGATCTCTAGAAAGTAGGAGAATGGCCACCAGCTGGCTACTGTGGGTTCTTTTTGTTTTCCTTCTGTTGCTTAGAGCTGCCTGTAAATAGCCATAGCAATTGAAACTTTTCAAGGCCAGAGCCTGGTGTTAAGTATGGTTTTCTGGTCTGTTTCAAAATTTGAAAGTCGGTTTCAACAGCATCTTTGTATGTGAAGATTTGCATTGCCTTATAAAAGGCAATATATATTATAAATATTATAAAATATGGTGTTCACTTTTTTTTTTTTAATCCATGAAAGTGTGAGCAGAAGTGGGCTAATAAGTCTAGAAGTGCAGGGACTGATTGATAGGCAACTTTGGCAAAGTTGGATGGATTCTTAGAGGTCATTGCCATTACTTTTTATGAGGTCATGTTCACTTTTTTTTAATCCATTAAGCTATGAACAGAAATGGGTCAATAATTCTAGAAGTGCAGAGACTTTATAGGCATGCTTTGGCAAAGTAGAGCAGATTCTTAGAGGCTTTTTTTTTTTTAATGTGATCTTCTGAACCTTTATATTTTACTCTGCATTCATTCATTCACCTCCTATTTACTGAAGCTTTACTCAATCAGTCAGGAATGCATTCAACACAAGAAAAAGAAAAATTCCTAATGAGAGTGCCATAAGCAATAGAAATGTTGAATTAGCTCACATAGTCGTTCTGGGGTGGGTGGTTCCGGGGTGATTCAGTGGACCAGGATGGTTTCTGGTTTTCCATCCTGTTGCTCTTAGATATTATTGACTTTTTTGTCTCACGTCTGTCACTTCATGGTTGCTTGACGATGGCCCTGCAACACCCTCATTCTACTCAGGAAGGCAGGAAGTCATTAGGGAAATAGAAGTTCTTCCAGAAGCCCCTGCAGCAGGCTTCTGCTGGCATCTCACTGACTGTAACATGACTGCCACAGAGGCTGGAATGTGGGTATTTGAGTTTTCCTGCCTTCATAGAGGAGAGGAGTGGGAGCGCTTGCCTCTTGGGGCATTCCATTAGAGTGCCTCACCTAGCATGTGCTGGGCACCTCTTTTGGGGAAGACACAGTATCTGTCTGAGGAGTGGATTCTAGGAGGGCTTGGCAAATTCCCTAAGACAGCACTTCTTGCCCTTTAACGTGCACATAGTTCACATTCATAATTTATGTGGGGAATCTTGTTACAAAGCAAATTGGGATTTAGTAAAACTGGAGTGGGGCCGGGGTGTCTGCATTTCTAGCAAGCTCGAGGGTGATACGGATTCTGATAGTGCTGCTCCAAGGACCATGCTTTGAATAGCAGGCTCGAAGGAAGAAAAGTAAAACATTACAGAAAAGGTGATTTGAGCAGTTTTCTGAAGGATGAATAGAAATTTGCTGGGCTGAGAAGTTGTGGGGCTGACCTAGAAGAGCTTGTATTTTGGGGAAAACATACATTTACTGTACCATGGAGAGCCATGGGGTGCAGAAAGCTCCCTCCGTAAGGGATTGTGAAGGACTTTGTAGGCTGGTTTTGATTTATCACTTGGAAGTTGAGAATCCAAAATCAGTTTTTAAATAAGAGAGTAATATAATCAGATTTTCTCTTTCCCTCCCCCCATTCTCTCTCTCTTTTCCATTCAATTTGGTAAGCCTACTGATGTTGTGGTGGTTTGTGACTTTTTTTTTTCCTCCCAAAATGTTTTATTTCAGCCAGATTTGATGGGTATTATTTTGAGCATAAAGAAAGCTGAAAACCAGGAAGATGGATGTGAGGCTACCGGTCACCATACCCCTTGCCTGCTTGTGGCAAACGTTGATATTTGATGCCGATACTGTTGTTCAGAGCTCACATTTAGCCTCAGCATCCTGCTCAGTTCTGATGTCTAGGCAGCCACCAAGAGTTGATTGGAGTTGGCAGAGGTGATAAAACCAATTTGACATTTTGAGGTAGTTTGCCTTGAGGTCCACAAGAGCATTCACTGCCTTTGAATGTGCCTTAATCATCTGAAAACGTTCCTAAGTTCCTAGTGCTTCTCTCTGTAAGGTTTGCAATTAGAATTCCTTCTTGCTTTCTAACCACAATGATTTGGGTGTTAGGAGCCTGCCAGGTAAATGGTGTTTTGGTTTGAGAAGGGCTAGGTGGTTGTAAAGTTGGATTTTAATATCCCAGAATGAAACAAGGTGAGTGGCCCCACCTTGATATGCTTTAAGAAACTGTGTAGCGGTCACCTATGTCCTTTTCTCTTTCTTACAGGTGTTTTCTTCTGCTCTTAAAGCACTGATTCTCAACCAGGGTGTTTTTGCTTCCCTCCTCCCTACTGCCTCCTACCCCTTGGTCTGTCTCTGGAGACACACTTAGTTGTCACAACTGGGGTGGAGTTGCTGCTGGCATCTTGTGGGCAAATTCCAGGGATGTCTCATAACATTGCAGGGTAGCCCCTCTGGTAAAGAATTATCCAGCCCCAAATGTAAATAGTGCTGAGGTTGAGAAACTGTTGGAGGAACCTTTGGGCCTCCTCAGCCATATTCCTTACTTTCTCCTCCTCCAGCTATGGATACCTTGTTACTCTGTCCTTTGTGTGTGTGTGTGTGTGTGTGGTGTGTTTGCAGCAGCCCCAGGGTAAAACTTGATTTGACCCTTATGTCAATCACTTAGTAAAACAGTGAAAGTAAGCAAATGGTGTTGAAACCTCAGTGCCATTTTAAGGGGAAATCTGTTTACTGCTTTAACTTGAATAGGGGCATGGATGCTCCAGATTCTTGCAAATTCTTTTTGATTTCTAGTTCTCAGTGCCCTTTGCAACAAGTAAAAAAAAGATGGATAGGCATCTTTCAAGCAAGAAAGGTGAGTTTTATGTCAGCAGTTTTCAAAGCATGTTCTCAAAAGACAGCTAGAACAGAGTGATCTACTGATAAAAAAAACTATGGGAACTTCTTCCAAATATGCAGTAAAACAAGAAGTGATTGATTACAAGAAGTTTTTTCTTCCATATGTGTTCCCTTGCACCTTAATGCCTGGTTCTTATTAATTAGACTTCTCAAGTAGAAATATCTAAATGAGTTGTGGTAAACAGCGTAGCAATCAAGATTATACTTGTTTGGTGTCACACCCTATTTTTCCATGTACTCATGCTGGGGAGCTCTGATATTATGCTGTAAACAGATAATATTAAATTTCCCAGTTTGTATAAAGCTTTTTAGTATGCTGATATTTCAGTGTTTCCCACAAAGTACTCCGACTTCAGGGTATTCCCTGCATTCATTTGAAAGGTAGGGAAAAAATGAAATAGTGTAGGTCATGTTTACATTTGTAACAGTGGACATCGCTTCCTGATCAATTCCCTTGTCTCTCACACATTGTCACTTGAGTTTTGATAAAGTTTCAGATCTTTGGAGGAGAAAGGAACTTGATGGAATCATGAAATTTCAGACTTGGAAGCAGCCTTGGATGTGGTATGACTAGGCCCTGGCCTTTCTTGGGGAAGGAACCTCAGACTTGAGGCAGAGTTCCAGAATCAGAGTTGTGATCTACTCACAGCCCTGTTGATGCACACAGTGAGTCCTGGGCCTGGGGCGGCCTTGTCACTACAATCACTGCAGTGACGACTCAGCGTAAAACTTGAGCAGGCAGAGTGGACGTGCCGACGCGTAGCCTTGTTTCCCTCAGACTGTGGTTGTAAAACTGCAGTGAAAATAAGGTCGTCCCGCGGCTGGCTTCAAATGTTGCCACTGCCCCTCAAGCTCAGCTGCTTCTGAAAATCTTCCTTACAACAAGTGCTTTCACACCGTGTAAATGCATATACAAATGTACGGGTCTCTCTCCAGTAAGTTTTGAGCTGATGTATGCAGCTTAGTAAAGGGAAAATATAAGAATTATAAGAAATCTTCCAAGAGGACTGCTTGGGGGTAGACATACACAGGACAATTCTAGAACTCCATATTTGCTAACTCCATATTTGTTTTTGTTCTTTTTGTGTTGTTGTGACAATTCCACAGACTGGGTAACTTTTTAAAAAAATTATTTCTTACAGTTCTGAGGCTGGAAAGTCCAAAGTCCCACCTCTGGTGAGGGCCTTCTTGTTTCATTAACCATGTCAGAGGTGGAAGGACGAGAGAGTGAGGGTGCTTGTGTTGCAGGAGAGGGAGAAGGAAGAGAGGAAGAGCAGGCGGCCAAACCCATACTTCTGTCCTTTGATAACTAACCCACTTGTATGATGATGCCATTCGTCCCTCCGAGGACAGAAGCCTTATGACCTAATCGCCTCTTCAAGGTCTCAACATCTGCATTGGAGATGAAGTTTCTAGCACATGGAAACGCATTCCCAGCCCACGAGACACATTGAAAACAGCAACTAACTTAAGCACATTCTTTAATGCACATTTACTGTGTGAAGGGCCCAGTGTAGGTGAGGGATTGGGAATAAAGGATTAAGTATGAAGATTATAGGACTAGGTTCTTGCCCTCAGAATTTACCTGATTTTAAGGAACCCATTTTAAACCGTACTGAGAGAAAGTTCAGTGGCAGTTTAGAGGGCAAGAAGCAGAAGTTCCTTCATTGGTCCTTTTCATTGTCAGCAGTTAAGCTCCTACAAATTTGAGTTCCGACTCTCGTACTCTGAGCACACTGTGCTAGTCTCTGTATGCAGTGGTAAACAGAATGTATGGGATGGTGAAAAGGAAAGAAAGAAGGTGAAAGGCTGCATGGCCCCTCCCTCATGCAGCTGGCCACCGAGGAGGCCGACTTGAGCCAGTGAGTGCGGATAAGTGTGAAATTAAAAATGATAAGAACTAGGAAGAAAAAAGGTGTATGAGAAAGAATAATGGGTGAGACTAGGCAGGAGAAATAAAAAATGAGGGTTAGGCTCTGTAGTCGGAGAGAACTGGGGGTGCTTTAAAAGGCCTGACTGGCCTTGTTTGCAGCTCCGAGAGCCAGGAGAGCGGGATTGATGAGGCGGGAGGAGGCAGGCACCGGCCAGGTCATGTGGTCCCTCGTAGGCCAAGCTATGGGGTTTAGGTTTTACCCTAAAAGCAATGGGATGGCTGCTGCTGGTTTTAGTTCTGGATTGATCTCATTAAAATGTGAAGTGGACATTCCGGGTGCTGAATAGTGGATAGAATGGGAGCAGGGAGGCCAGTCACCACGGAGGCACCTGTGATAGCCCATGTGGAAGCGGTGGTGGAGATGGAGTAGTAGATGTGGAGACGGAGAGCTGAGACGTGTCTCGTCTCCGGTAGCCTCTTGACAGGGTTTGCTGAGGCTTGGTTTGGGGGAGGGCACTGAGGCAGTGGGGAGTCAGGAATAACTCCCAGCTGCTTGTTCGGAGCAACTCGGAGATTGCTGGTGCTGGATACTTATTTGAGGAGAAGCAGTTTTGGGGGGCAGGGACCAGCAGATCAGATCCGGCTGTGTTAAATAAGACACTCCTGACATGTCCAGAGCAGTTGGAGATCAGGGATCTGGAGTTCAGATTGATACTGGCTGGAGGTGAGCATTTGGGAATCATCTCCCTGTACGTGGTACTGAAAGCCATGAGCTGGAGACTTAGAATGGGGTTTGAGGATAAACAAGGTGTGAATAGTTAGGGAGGCACTTTCCAGGTTCCTAGGGAAATATTCGGAGCAGAGGTATAGAGGAGGTTCGGCCTAGGAACAGGAAGCCTGAAGTCGAAGCAGGGACTTTCAGCCTGGGCACTGTCGTAGGACGTTAGCAAAATCCCTGTCCTTTACCCACTAGTAAGTGGTATTCCTCTCCTCTCACTTCAGTAATGACAGTTGAAAAAACGGCTCCAGATGTTGCCAAATGTCCCCTGGGGGGCAGAATTGCCCCTGCTTGAGAACCACTGATACGGAGAAAAGGGGAAATAAATGTAGGTGACTGGAGAGGTGGGGGCAAATCACAGCTGGCTTTGAAAGTCTGTCACAACAGTTTAGTTTTGAAGCTGCAATTAGTAGTGATTCAAATTGAGGCTTCCCGAGTTGTGCAGAGAGTGATTTGGTGAAACCCATGTTTTAGAAAAATGGGTCTGACTGTGAGCAAAAAGTAAAAGCAGGGAGAGGACCACACAGGTGTGAAGTGAGGAAAAGGAGGAGAGGTGACTCCCAGAGACGGTTTGCAGGACATTGTGACATTGAGAGAACTCCAGACGTGGGGTGGTAAAGGGAACACCAAGGTTTCAGGCCTGGGCCAGGAGAACTAAATGGGATGTCTGGTAAAAACTGAGCAGTTGAAAGGGGAAGTGGTTTGTGGGGCAACAAGGGGAAGAGAAAACTGTCCTTTGAATTTGGATATGTGGGGCTGGGGGTCACGAAAGGATAGTCTTACTAGTTGGAAATACGGCATTATTTCAGACTAACTGTAGACCTGGATTCAGTACAGAGAGGTATAACTGAAGCCGGGGACATATTGAGTGCGTAGAGGCCAGAAGCTGAAGGCCAGGCCCTTGGCGGAACTAAATTGAGAGGTCAGGAGGAGAGAGGAACTGTCGAAGGGGAGACAGAGGCAGGAGGGAAACGCAGAAGGCAGTGCGTGAAACCCGGATTACTTCAGTGTGACGACCTGACCTGCTGTCAGGCTGAATACGGTATAGAACTGCAGAAATGTCACTTTTTACCTGTTAAGAACCAAATTCATGTTGGAGTTTTGTAGACCTGATATGGATTTAAGCCCACTGATTTTTCATGCACATTTCCTGGGTTGGTCCTGCATTACGGGGCACTGGGGATGGGAGGATGAGTGAGGTAGTCCATGCCCCCTGGGAATTTAAGGTTAGAAGGAAAGATAGACGAGTGGGGTGAGTGCTGTGACAGTCATATACACAAGTGGGGAAGTCCGTTACAGGGCAGAAAGCCCATCAAGTACAAAGACTTGGAACTTCAGGTAATGTGGCATATCTAGAGAATTTCAGGGTTCAGTGTGGGCTAGCAGAAGGGCAGGGTGGTGGTTGGGGTGAGTAGGGGGCATGGGGAGGAGGCTCAAGGAGTGATAGAGCAGCATCTTCCAAGGGCAACCCCCAGAGAATTTTAGACAGGTTTGTGGTATGATTGTCTTTTTCTTTTATTTATTTTTAAAAGAATGTTTGCTCAAAGTCTAGGGACAGCAAGTATGGATGGGTGGTGGTGAGGAGAGGGGCAGGGGCATACCCCAAGTTCAGGGAGAATGGAATATCCTCTTTTGAACTGAACGTGGTTGTGAAACGGGCAGCTTAGAACTTTTAAAACATGATAAATTTTATTTTAGATGTTATATTTGGGGTCTCATTGTACTTCACGGTGGGGGGGTAGGTTTCTGTTTTTGTAATCCCCCAAATATGAGGCTTAAAAAAATGTCTTTCTAACCAGCAACATAAATTAGTACTAGCTGGACATGGTGGCACATACCTGTGATCCCAGTGACTCAGGAGGCTGAGGCAGGAGGATCCCAAATTTGAAGCCAGCCTCAGCAACTTAGCGAGGCCATGGATGGGAATGTGGCTTAATGGTTAAGCGCCCCTGAGTTCAATCCCTGGTACCAAAATATAAAGATAAAAATATTTAAAAAATTAGCACTGAATCTATTATACTGATTTGACCTAGTTTGGGTTTTGTTTTGGGTGAGTGCTTTACCATTGAACTATATTCCAAGCCCTTTTTATTTTTTGAGATGGGGTCTTGCTAAGTTGCTGAGATTGGCCTTGAACTTGTGATTCTCCTGCCTCAGCCTCTCCAGTCACAGGGATTACAGGTGTGCTTTACTGCGCCTGGCCCTAGTTTTTTTTTTTTTATTCATTTGCGCAGGTACAACTTCAACTTGAACTCAGAGCAGTATGACAATAGCATCTGTGCTCTTCCTCTACTGAGCACATGCCCTTTAAGTACCATGGTGCATACCTTGTACTTTTCATCCACATGACTTACATAGTGGCTGTCATCCTGGTCAGAGCGTTTTGGATTATGATCTTTTTTGCAATTTATAAAGCATTCTGTGTTTCCAAGTAGTATTGGTAATACTGCATGATGTGAATGGTATTATCACATTGCTATTATCACTTGCTCATCTAATACTCTTCTTGGGCATTTTACTCTGAAGAACATGAATTGTGTGTAGCTTTTTGCTTTCTCACGTTGTTTCTTTGGAATAAATTTCTGGACACGACCTCAGAGCATCAAAAGCTTATGAACATCTTTTTTTGACTTATATATATTTTCATAGTACTTTTTAAAATTTTTATTTGTTCTAATTAGTTGTATATGACAGCAGAATTTGCATTTATACATCTTGATAAGTTATACATAAATGGAGTATAATTTCTCACTTTTCTGATTGTACATATTGTAGGATCACATCAAAACCAAGAAATAGTAAAAATTACTGTGTTGCTAGTGTGATCTTAAACTTTGCCCAACCTAGTGAATGATGCATGTTAGGGGCTCAAAAACCATTTTTAGAATGAGTTGGGTTTTATAACTTAAATTTATTATATGTATTCTTTGCTCATTTATCCATTAGTATTTAAATTTTTTTTACTATAGTAAAATATATGTAATAAAAATTACCATCTCAGTGGTATAGCACTGGCCTAGAACGCATGAGGCACTGGGGTTCGAATCTCAGCACCACATAAAAATAAAATAAAGGTATTGTGTCCACCTACAACTAAATTACCATCTTAACAGTTATTAAGTATAGAATCCAGTGGTATAAATACATTCACAATGTTGTACAGCCATCTCTAACTTCTCTTTGAAGAAATTTTTAATAATCCCAGACAGAAACTCTGTACACATTGTATAGCTCCCCTCTGGTCCCTAGTAACCTGTTTTACTTTCTGTCTCCATGAGTTTGCCCATTTCTAGGTACCTCATAAAAATGTAATTATATAATGCCATTCACAAAATCCTTTTGTGTGTGGTTATTCATTACTGGATAAACAAAATAAAGGGGGTTGTTTCCCCTTTTTGACTATCATGAAGAGTAATGCTTTGGGCATGAGTGTGCAGGTATCTTTTTGAGTCCCTGTTTTCAGTTCTTTTGGATTAACTGTTTGGAGAATGCAGTGTGTCTTTCATTGATGACAACATTTTCCATTCCCATCAGCAATGTAAAAGTTTCAATTTCTCCATATCCTTCTTAACACTTGTTATTTTCCATGTTAAAAAAAAAAAAACATGCTAGTGAGTGTGTTATCTTATTATGGTTTTTATTTATACTTCCCTAATGACTAATGATGTTGAGTATGTTTTTACGTGCTTATTAGTCATTTGTGTGTGAATGAGAAATGCCTAATTAAGCCTTTTGCTCATTTTCGAGTTGGGTTTTTGCTGTTGTTAGTTGTAAGATTTCTTTATATATTCTTTATCAGATCCATGGTTAGCAAGTCTTTTCTTCTCTGGGTTATTATTTCACTTTCTCGTTAGTCTCATTTGATGCACAGGTTTTTAAGTTTGATTCAGTCCATTTCACTTAATTTTTCTTTTGTTTCTGTTCTTGTGGTGTCATAGCCAAGAAACTATTGCCAAATCCAGGCAAATCCAATGTCATGAAATTTTTCTTCTGTCTTCTTTTTTAAGTTTTTAAAAAAATTTTTTTAGTTGTAGATGGACACAATACCTTTATTTTGTTTATTTATCTTTATGTGGTGCTGAGGATCAAACTCAGTGCCTTACATGTGCTAGGCACCACAACCCCAGCCCTTTTTTAAGAGTTTTATAGTTTAGTTCTTATGTTTAGCTTTCAGGTTTTTTTTTTTTTTTTTTTTTTTTTTCAGTGCTGGGGATTGAACCGAGGACCTTATGTGTACTAGGCAAGTGTTCTATTGAGCTATATCCCCAGCCCCCCTTTGGTCCATTTTGAATAATTTTTTGTAGGAAGTATAAGGATCCAACTTCATTCTTTTGCCTGTGGCTATTAGGTTTTCCCAGGACCTTGAATTAAAAGTCTTTCCTATCTTCATACAATGATCTTGGCACCATTGTTGAAAATCAGTTGATGGTGTGCGGCTTCCCTTCTGAGCTCCCTGTTCTATTCTGTTAGTCTGTATATCTGTCAATGCCAGCACCACACTGGTTTGATTACCTTAGTTGGGTAGTAAGTTTTGATAATCAGGTATGACTCCTCCAACTTTTTCAAGATCACTTTGGCTTCAGAATCTCTTGAGATTCTATATGAATTTAATGATGGATTTTTCTGTTTCTATAAAAACACCGTTAGGTTTTTGATGGGGATTACATTCAGTCTTAGATATCTTTGGGTAGGTATCAGATAGATGGGGTAGACAAGTGTCATCTTAACAATATTAAGTCTTCCAGTCTGTGAACAGGGGACAGCTCTCCATTTATGTCTTTAGTTTCTTTCAGCTGTTTTCTAGTTTTCCGTGTACTGTTGTTTTCCCCCTACCTCTTGGTTAAATTTATTTCAAAGTAATTTATACTTGTTGATGCTATTGTAAGTGAATAGCTTTGTGTTTGTGTGTGTGTGTGTGCATATGCGCTCGTGCACTGGAGGAGAGCCTACTTAAGTAGGCTCTCTAACACTAAGCTATACCTTTAGCCCTATAAATGGAATTTTTAATTTCCTTTTTGGATTGTTCATTGCTAATGTATAAAAATGGAAGTGTTTTGCATGTTGATTCTGTATCCTGCAGCTTTGCTAAATTCATTTATTAGCTCTAACAGATTTTCCTGGAATCTTTGGGGTTTTCTCTGCACAGGATCATGTCATTTGTAAACAAATTATTTTACTTTCTCCTTCTCAGTTTTCATGCCTTTTGTTCCTTTATCTTGTCTGATTGCTCTGGCTAGAACTTTGAGCATTAGGTTGAATAAAAGAGGCAAAGTGGGTGTCCAGTTCTTGTTTCTTGTTCTTAGAGGAAAGGCTTTCTGTCTTTCACCATAGTGTGTGATGTTTGCTGTGGGCTTCAATCTATGGACTTTCTCATGTTGAGGAAGTTTCCTTCTGTTGCTAGTTTGTTGAGTGTGTGTGTGTGTGTGTGTGTGTGTGTGTGTGTTTTCAAATCATGAAAGAGTATTCAGTTTTGTCAAATGCCTTTTTCTGCATTAACTGAGACCATCATGTTTAGGTTTTTCCCAGTTCATACTGTTAATGTGTGATTACATTGCTTGATTTTCCGCCTTTTATTCTAGGAATAAATCCTACTTGATCATGATTTCTCTTGAGATTTTGAAACCTCTTCCCTTTCTCCTCTCTTCCCTCTTTCCTGTTAGTACAGTGTATGTGTGAAGGTAACAACCTCATTAAACTTTTGATACTTTTGATATGGATTTCCTAGCCAGGTGCCATAGTGCATAGACCCATAAGCCACCCCAGCAACTTGGGAGGCTAAAGCATGAGGATCACACATTCAAGGCCAGCCTGAACAATTTAGCCAGGCCCTAACTAATTTAAAGAAACTGTTTCAAAATAGAAAAGGGATGTAGCTCAGTGGTAAAGGCCCAAGGGTTCAATCCCTAGCACCAAAAACAAAACAAAAAAAAAACAACAAAAAATATGTCTATTTCTTTTAGTTTCCTGTTTTTCAATTTTAGTCTGGTATGTTTATATATTACAGAAGGTTTTAATTTATGTTTTTCAACCTGTCCCTTTTTCATAATTGCTTTCATGACTGTGTAGCTGAAAAAGTTACACTTGCATATAGGATAATTTTTCTTCTTTTTTTTACTTTTTTTCAATTTTGTTCTAAAATTTTTTTCTCTCTAGTAATTTGGAGTTGACTTGGTGCTTGTGAAGTGGGTGTTTGTAGAATGGTGAGTGGCTGAGACGTGGGCCAGTGTTTGAGCCCCACTGTACTACTTACCTTGGGACTGTGGCACTGAACTCTATGGGCCTGTTTCCTCATCTGTAAAGCAGAGATAAGTCTGTCTACTTCATAAAGCTGTTTTGAAAACAGACAAGAGAAGGACTTGGCCGAGGGCCTGGCTCAGGGTGTTAGCTGATGATGTTACCATTGCTATCCAGCCTTATGATCACATTGCTTGCATACAAAAAGTTTTTCCATGTTTAGAGTTTGATGATGGATTTCTGAATTTTGTATTGTTTCAGTTTTTCTATTGGTACCACATAGTAGTATTGTTGCTTCTTACTCTTTCTTATGCTGTTCTCTAAAAGTTCTCTAGATTTTAGGTCATTTTGCCAGGTTTCAAAAAAAAAAGTATTTTGTGTGAATTTTAATGTTAAATATCTATTTTAATTTGAGACAGATTATCATATCTACTGAATGCCTGCCTGTCATTGATAAAATCAGTAACTACCAACAAAACATTAATAATGTTACAGTGAGAAAATCGTAATCAACTGATAACTGAGAAAGGAATTCAAAGAGTGAATAAAGAAGTGCCTGTTCCCCAAAGGATAACACAGTTGGGTGCCCCTCCAAGGATCAGATAGTCCCCATGTTGTATGAAGTGTTTATAAACAGAAAGGCTTACTCTCAGAGTCAAGAGGATTTGGTTTCTTAAACCTGTTGTCTGTTTTCCCCAACAGTTATGTCTTATTCAGCACTGCGACTCTGTGCCTGGTTTGTGGGACGTGCACAGAGGTTGGTTAATCTGACTAAAGAGGCCACAGCTAAGGACAGTTTGCACACCAGCCTTCTCGTAAACGTGGGGGTTCTGGGGATGCGTCAGTTCTGCTGTGCACTTTGGTCAGATCTTAAGAATTGGCGATGGCTCTGGTTGGACTTTAAGCTGTCAGAGAGGAAGGACAAAGTGGAAGAGGGAGTGGCAGGCCTCAGTCTACAGGATTTTATGAGCAAGTTGTCTGAAAATCAAATGATCTGCTTTCCTATAGTGGTAGAGTACCTGTCACTGGACTCCTTCAAACCATCCTGGTGACACCACAGGGGGAGCCTTGTGCCCCATTGCGGATTGGGCTGGATTCTGTTTCTCTTTCTTTGCTTGTCTCTTACTCCTTTCCTCTGACTTTTGAACATCTACAAAACATATACTGGAAGTAGAGTTGATGGTGTTGGCAGCTTGATGGGTGTGTAAGAACTAAGGAGGAGAGGAAAAGAACATTGAGGTTTTGGAATAGGAGTCTTGGGGTGGCACTCTTCAAGACTGGGAGAACAAAGTGGAAAGTGGTCGTGGAGGGGGTGGGTAAGTTCAGTTTTGGACAGGTCATATAGTGTTGGAACAGTAGAATCCCAGGAAAGCTTTTTTAAAAATTTTAATTTTTAGTTGCAGATGTACGCAATACTTGTATTTATTTATTTTTATGTGGTGCTGAGGGTCAAATCCCGTGCCTCACATGTGCAAGGCAAGTGCTATACCATGGAGCTACACCCCAGCCCCTAGGAAAGCTCTTTTTAAAGCTGTTGAATGCTAAATTTTCAGGTGCTGTGCAAAGTGAAGCCCATGTGGTCCAAATAGGAGAATATCTCCTAAGCGAAGACATAGCTGTGATAATATAGGTGCTGGTCCTCAGCTAGTTTTACATCTTCCTTTGGCCTAAAGTTTTTAGTTTGATTCTGCCACTTTTGTTTTGTGATCAGTGTATGATTTAATGGATTTTTCCTGTCCTTTTCTATACACTGGTCACAATGAGGGGCTACTAAATGGGGCAGTGTTCTCTGTTTGTGTAGTTCCCCACAGCTGTTTCCTATAGTAAAGACTCTGGAAAACAATGACCTCATAGTTTCCATATAAAAACAAATCCTTTTATATATGGTAGTGGAAAAGAAATCATTCAAAATTGAGTAATTTAAAGTTCTGCCCTCTGTTGCTTCTTCCTTCAAAAATATTCTTGTTTGCTCTGCTAATTAATTGTTCATTGGCTGTTCCTCAAATGACCTTCTGTGTTTAACAAACAACAGTTTTGCAGTGGAGCATATCAGGATGTCTTGTCTTTCATTGGATTGTGATTGTTTGTTGTCTGTTTAGAAGCCATTGTCTTATGTCATGGACTGTGGAGTTCCTAGAGGAATTGGCCAGTCACTGAACATCTGTTGCTTCTTCCCTCCAGTTGTCCAGTTCGGATGGCAGCAAACAGTGTGTCCACAAACAAACAGTTCACGTGGTGGAAGATTTCATGGTGCTGGTCAGAAATTGCCTTTGTTGGATCTTCTCCTGCTGGAAGGACTTTTAAGCTCATCACCAGATCAGCACATTTTTTTACTTTTAATTTTTGGCATTCTTCTAATCTTTTAAAAAGCAAGACAAAGCCACCTGATTTTTTTCTGATTTGAAAAACAATAATAATCATAATAATGAAAATCCCATTTATGTAGAGCCAGATTATTTAAAAAATGAATTCAAATTCATATGTAATTTAAAATTTTTGATCTTCACAACAACCCTGTGAAGAAGCACTGATAGCTTTCTGTTTTTCCTTTAAAGGTACCTTGGATTTAACCCAGGGGCAATTTACCACTGAGTCACATTTCCAGCCTTTTTGTTTTTTATTTTGAGAAAGGGTCTCACTAAGTTGCTTTTAAAGTTTGGAAGCTGGAATTGAGTGCAAGTAAGTAGCAGAGGTAGGACCACAGTCCTGCATGGTTTATGTGAGGCTGAAATGAGAAGATATAAGTAAGGGTTTAGGGTTGAAACTAGTAAGATGGGTCGGTGGTGATGATGCAGGCCCAGGTTCTCAACTTAAGGCCATTTGAGTGTCCTTGACTTTTCCTCAAAGTAACCAAAGCCCTGAGAGAGAAGCAATAGTTTCTCATACTCTGTATGGTTCTATGGAGTTCTGTGGCCTCAGATACTCTGCCTCTCATTATGACACTTATTTTCCTGACCTGCTCCTTCATGCTGTGGTTATCTAGCAACACTGCAGATTGCTAGTGAATTGGATGAGGACCTAACAGGTGTATTAATTGAATTTGTAAATGTCTTGAAACGTACAGTTTATATTTCAAATTACAGAGAATATAAAGATCTTTAATGAAAACTAATAGCAGAAATTGAATAGAATGCTGTATCTTGCTTTGGGGTCCATAGATGAGTTACCCATATTTCGTATGTGAAGGGTCTGCTTTCAGTTCTTCCTCTCCTTTCCAAGAAGTGTCGTGACCTGGAGAGGCGATAGTGCTGTTCTAGTCAGACCACACCTTGGATTTTTATGTCTCACACTGGGACGCTACAGTGTTGTCTAATTCTGGGAGTGACAGCGTTGTGTCTAGAAGGTGGTGGAAGAGCAAGGAAGAAGAGCGCATGGCCCCCTGTCCTTCTCCAGTGGTGAGGCAGCTTCCTTGACATAATGCCAGCCGTCATAGTTGCAGTTGTACATCTGCAGGAGCCTTCCAGCCCCTCCCTGTTTCTAAACTCTCTTCCAGTTGATGGTTTTTATCGCTGTAAGATTAATCTTCTTAAAGCTTACCCGAGTTACATTATTTTTCTTAAAAATTGCCAATGCTTTTCTTTTTATATACAAAATGTAATGTGAGTGTGTTAGCCAGGCATTTAAACTTCTCTGTGATGTGGCCCCATCTTCTGCCAGGGAGGCAGTGGACACAGGGAGGGAGAGTGGGAAAATCAGACTTGGGTTCAGATACTGAGATCTGAGGCAAATAACTTCCTTCTCTTAGCTGTTTTCTCTTTTACATGCTGCTTTCTTCATAGGATTGATATCAGGGATAGGAGCAGTAGATAAAGTGCTGAAGAGTGCCAGGCACAGAGGGATCTGCTAGTATTGTTATTCGTAGCCACCTGATCGCCCTGCAGCTTGTTTATGCTCCCTACTTCTCTGCCTGTTTTGCTTTTTCTCTTTTTTCCTTCCCGGGTCACACATTTTTCAAGACCCACTTTAAAAACTACTCCTGTGCTAAAGTTTCCTTTCCTATGGTTGGAAGTAATAGCTGCCTCATTTGAAAGCCGGTAGCATTTTATATGAAATTTCTGGTGTTACTGGTATATATCTCTCATAGTTACATTTAAACAGTAATAGCTAAGTGTTCAGAAAACTATGAAAATTTCAAATATACACCTAAGAGGGGAGACTAGTCTAATGACCATACATGTCCCTGTCACGCAACTTCAACAGTTACTTATTTGTGGGTAATCTTACTTCATTTGTTTAACCTTTGCTTTCTTCCCACAAACTTTTGAAGCAAATTTCAAATGTGTTTCATCCATAAATATTTCAGTATGTCTCTTTAACAGCTAAGGATGCTTTAAAAAATCATGCTGTTTTCCACCTACAGAAAGCTAACATTAATTTTTATTATCATCAGATACCCACCAATGTTCACATTTTTCTGATTATCTCATATGCACTCATTCATGCACACATAATATACATATGTGTGTGTTATTAATGTGTGTATTACAGATTATATATATTAGGGCCCAGGTAAAGTCCCAGATTTTCGATGACTTTATAAATCATTTAAGTCTGTTATAATCTGTTCTTTTCTATTTTATTTTTTTCCTCTGGTAATTTATTTGTTGGGTGAACTGGGTGTTTGTCTTAAAATTTCCAATCTGTTGTAAACTGATTGTAAAATACAATATAAATGATTATGTAAAAAGTGAAATAAAAAGGCATATGTAAGACCAACTTCAGTAAAAAATTGTCAGGTTCATTAGACATAAAGCTGCTGTTAATCTGTAAAGGTTTTTTTAGCTGCAGTCTCCTTTTCTATATGTATCTTGTCATGGACCAGTGACAAAAAGTTCACCTGTCCATGGGTCGTACTTTGAAGAGTTCTGACTTTGTCTATTTTTTTTGTGTAGTATTCCTGGAGCTTCAATTAAAATGTTCCTGTCACTTTATTTCCCATAAAGTGGTAGTTAGATCTCAAAGTTTAATGAAATTAAAGTTGGAAAATTTCCCTCCTGTTTTTGGGTAAAACTGTGTTGTGTGGGTGGCATTGTAAACTTCCATCAGGAACCTATTCTGCCTGGTTGTGTCTCTTGTAATGTCAATAGTCAGGGATGGTTATTCTGTAATCCTTTAATTCTTTAAGGGTTGGAAAAATGGTAACATTATAATTCTAACATTCACTCTTCACTAGCTGGAATACTTAAGAGACTCTTGCCCTTGTCAATTATTTGGTTACCCTAAAGCAAATTTGTAGAATAAAGGCTAGATAAATGTTTGGTTCCCTCTCTTTCTTTTCCAGAGTTCACAATAATTACTTGATGTCCAAATGTGGCTAGTTTTGGTAACCTGTGAATTCAAGGTGAAAAACACCCAGAAACTGTTCCAGATGGAGGAACTTACGCAAGAGATTTTCTTAAGCTGACAGGCAGTGTCTGCCTGCAGGGTGAGAGAGAGAGAGAGAGAGAGTGAGTAAGTGAGAGGGAGAGAGAGAAGGTGAGAGGAGGAGGAGGAGGAGGAAGGAGGAGGGGGGGAGAGGGAGGGAGGGAGGGAGAGAGAGAGGGAGAGAGAGAGAGAGAGAGGAGAGAGAGATAGAAAGATAGAAAGAAAGAGAGAAAGAAAATATATGGCGGTGGAGCCATCCATTCTTAAGTAGTGGAATTTCATGGGCTAATAACAACAGACCAATGACTGACTAGGAGGTTCGCGGGCTAACAGTCTAGACCGGTGACTGCCAAGAATGTTCTCAGGCTGATGAGTGGACCAATGGCTGGCTAGGAGGTTCGCAGACTGCTGATCTGGGTTGTAAAATGGTGGGGTGGGAGGACAGATACTGGCAGCAGCAAAATGGCAGATCTGATGCCAATAAAGGGTTTAAGCATACTTGATGTGTTCAGTCAGTTATAGTTATTTACGTTTTTTGGTGGTGTGGGGGGTTCTTGTTATGTTGCCTCAGGCTGGTCTCATTCCTGGGCTCGAGTGACCTCCTGCCTTGGACCCACTCAGTGCTGGGACTACAGGCATACCTTGCTGTTAACCTTTGTGATGCTCACAATTTTGACCATTTGGGGCCAGTGGAACAGGTTACCTTTCAAGTCTTTTTGACACAGTACCTATATTCTGTGCTGTCAAACCACAGTCGAAGGAAGCCAAGAAGTTCTAGGTAATCTTACATTTCTTGTACCAGGTCTAGAATCTCTTTAAAGAGTCCTGGTTCTTTGGTGGTAAATGGTATTGAGAGACCACAATCTGGGCCTTAGGGTTATGCGTGGTTTCTGGGAGATGGGTAATTTCTTTTAAAGTTAAATCATGATTTCATATTGGTAATTCTGGTTCTGGTTCAGGGGTTTTATTTACATCATTGGTCTTATATCTGTGTCTCCTTTCTCCTATACTGAAAATCCTTTTGTAATACCCATTTAACTTCTTAGTTGCCTTATGTCATCATGTACTGACAAGTTACAGAATAATAACCCCAACACTACCACCAATAGCGTGAATATTTGAAAGTGGTTTAAGATTATTTGGTAGTTTTTTGTTTTTGTTTTTTTTTGGCTATAGCATATATTCTACTAGAGTTGTACAGGTTACTGTGTCTTATAGTCACTGTGATCTGTCTATCATAACTGGATATAAAATTAAAATCATTTGTTTCTCTTGATTTTTGAGGGACTGCTGTTTAAAATTTAACTTTGTTGCATAATTGTGTAAAAAATAAAAGATGTGGCCCAGAGTCAACTCTGCAAAGCAAGATCTGTTCAGAAGTCTAGCTTTGTCTGATTCTTGTACCCTATTTTTGTTCTCCCTAAATTCTGTGATTTATTCTTTGTTTAAACGTAAGCAAATATGTATGAGTATATAAGTGTGTGTATATAGTGTGTATTCATATTCTCACTTTTATTTGCATAAATGGTAGCAGACTATGCATATTTTTCTCCGTCTTTTTTCCGTTTAACTAACATAGGAGTGCTTACCATATGCTGGGCACAGTGGATTATTATATTTATTCTTTACAGTGTTGCACAGTAGATACACATATTACTATTTTGTTTTCAGATGAAGAAAGCGACAGCTCTGCACAAAACTTTAATTCCAAGATTCTCTTTATCCCCTGTGGTAGCTAGTCCTGTTCTTTGTGTTCATATTCACGAGTACATGAGCAGGGAACTTCCTATTCTGCTTTAATTTGAGTAGTGATTGGGGGAGGGAGCAGAGAAAGGCTTTGTTTAAACTGTAGGGAAAGACATTCAACCCTGTCTTTATTTGAGGGACTTACCTTTCAGTAGCTGGAGAAAAATAATATTTAAATTCCTCTTGCCTGACCAGAGTTGTTCCCAGTTGTTAAAAGATACATTAAGTTGAAATGTACTTTAATCTTGACCTAACATAAGACAGTGTAGTGACAACTTGGTAAATTTCCCTTGTGTTAGTCTTTAATTCATGGAAGTTATAATAAACTAGGATAATTGAAGAAAAGACAACTCCTCTAAAAGCAACTGCTCATGGCAGATAACTTCTAGTTAATGATGTCAGGATTTTAATAGTGAAAGGAAAAGAGTAAAGAGGAGAATAGCTTCATTCCCTGCAGATAGACAGACAGACAGGCATGGGTAGCCTTTTAGCCTGTATCCAGCATTACGCGGTTACTCACCCTCTGGCTCTACTGTGGTACAGGGCAGCGGGTTGGGCTGTTGTGACCACTGCGCTCTCTGGCTGTGCAGATCTCTGAGGCTTCAGGCTGTCAGCATAGGAGGACAGTGTTGGGAGGAGGGTGAGGGTTGGGGCCGGCCAGGATTCGGGTCTCTTCATTTCCTGTTGAGAATCTGTGAACCCAGGGATTGTGAGTTCAGTCAGGATCCTGGTCAGCTGCCTTGGGCAGGGCTTGCGCCTGTTTCTTTACTTCCCTTTTCCTTGCTGCATAATCTCAGCCTTACAGATTGTGGCACATAGTAGCCATTGTTTCCTTTACACCTGAGTGTAAACATTTTAGCAGGAAAAACAAGCCTGCTAGAGCAGGTCTGTGACTTAAGAAAGGGACTCTGGTAGGACAAAGGTGTGGAGGATTCTGCAGAAGGCCACTGTATTAAATGCTGAAGAAAAGTAATGCTACGCCTCAGAATCTTCTTGGGTCTGACCTGGCAACCATAACTGATGGCTCCCCTTTGGTGCACGTCTGCTTGGGGTTCTGGCCCTAGAGTTGCAGACAGCTCCATGTTACAGTGCTGGGTGACTCTTTGTGGGGTATCCTCTGTGTGATATGTTCTGTGCCATTGTATGATCTTTTAAAAAATCCTGGTGATGCCCCATTCATCTGACCTTTTTTGGGAGTACTTTTTTACATGTTATTTTCCAGATTAATTTTTTGATTTAAATTTTTAACTTTTTTTGAGGGGGGTGGGTATAGATGGCTGGGCCACATGTTGTACACTTCCCAGGGAGAGAATCCTAGACACATAAAGCATAAGCTTTCCTTGATTTGAGCCTCTGATATGACTACTTCCTGTTCTATAATGTGGCGTTTTCCTTGGGGTCAGGTGAACAGCGCAGGGCCTTCTAGATGCATGGTTCTGACTTGGTCTTGTCTGAAGTCTCGAGCTTTGTGCGGTCCTCCTCCCACTGCTTCCCCGGCTTCCTTCACGCTCCTGCTGAGAGCCTGCGCCTTCTTCCTCCCGTCTCTGTTTCGCAGTTTCCGATCTGCTTTTAGTTAAGTAACTAGATAAGTAGAATTGGCTGTAATAAGATGAATTAGGGCCTAAGAGTCTGGCTAAATTAAGAAATTTTAGTGTGCTTCCTTTTAGAAAACAGCGTTTTCTTTTAAGTGTCTAAAGTATGGCATACATACAGAGAAATGCACAAGCCATTAGTACAGCTTGATGGATTGTCCTCAAGTAATAGTTTATCACCTCCATCAAGAAATAGGGCATCGCCAGCACTGCAGAGGCTCCCCACTCTCTGCTCCCCAGTGCCGCCCTCCCGTCCTGCCCAGAGGAGGCTCTCTCCTGGCTTCTAACACGCTCCATCAGTTTTGTCTGTTTTTGAACTTTATTATATGTTAAATAATAAGTATTTATTCTTTTTAAAAACAGCTTTATGAGATAGTTTACATAGCAAATAATTCACCTATTGAAGTGTACATTTCAGGGGTTTTTACAGCAATCAATTTTAGAACAATTTTATTATTCCCCTAAAAATACCAGTGCTCATTAGCAGTCACTGTTTTCCTTCCGCCTCCCGGCCTCCGTAACTGCTGACCTACATTTCATGTAAGTGGAATCGTAGAGTCTGTGCCTTTGTACTTCTGGCTCCTTTCACTTAGCATTGAGGTTTTCACGGCTCATCATATTGTAGCGTGTATCATACTTCATTCCTTTTTGCAGCCAAAAAAAACCCATTTTCTGAATATTATACATTTTGTTTACCCATTGATGAGCATTGGGTTATTTCTACTTTTTGACTGTTATGAATAATACTGCTGGGAACATCCAAGAACAAATTTTTATGTGGACACAAATTTTTCATTTTCCTGGGTATACAAGGATAGAATTGCTGGGTCATATAATAACTGTTCAATTGTTTGAGGAGCTGTCAAACTCTTTGCCAACATGGCTACATCATTCTATACTCCTACCATCAATGTGTGAGGATTCTAATTTTTTCATATCCTCATCAATACTTATTAATTTTTTTATTATAACCATTCAAGTGGGTGTGAAGTGTTATCTCATTGTGGTTTTGTATGCATCAAGTATGTATTGTTTTGTGTCTGGTTTCTTTCATGAAATTTGTTAAAACATTCATTTCAGTAAGGGTAGTATTCAAATTATTGTAGAAAACAAGATACATAAAAATTGAATGAATAAAATGGAAAAGTATAAAAGTTATTTGGCATGTTACTTTCTTGCTCCCTCCCCTATGTTTAACATAGTTGAGATCACACACTGTATATGTATATAGTTTTGCATTTATTTCATATTGTATTTTGAGTGATTTTGTCATACATTTCAAATTATTGCACGGAGGTACTATAATCTATTTTTGAGCATTTAGATGACTTCTGGTTGTGATGAACATTTTTTTTAAACGTAAATCTTTTACTTCTGATCATTTCTTTAAGCTATAGGAGTGAAATTCCTGATAGTAGTTGCCTATTTTGAAGGCTATTAAATCATATTGTTACCTTGACTACTAGCAGTGTGTAAGGGTGACTGTGGTATACACTGTTGGAATAAAAGAAAAGAAATCTTTTATGTTGCTAAGTGAAAAATAGCGTTCTATTGGCTTAATAGATTAGTGGTGCACTTCTTTGATTAGTAGTGAGGTAGGGAAGCTCGATCTGATCTTTAAGGGGACGTATACCTCTGCGGTAGTAACATTTTGATTAGGGAATGGCTGTGCTCTGATTTCAGACTTGTTTTGCTTGCTGCCTGTGTATTTGTACATTCTTGCATTTAGCATCCACCTCCTAACGCAGATGACCTAGGCCTCCACTGATGAGAATCTGGTCAAGATTGGGCCAGGTCAGGCCTAGGCTGGGAAATTCTAACTTGTACTTTGCTGGGAAAATACTGGAGCCAGAATGAACTGGAGGCTCCATGTCGGTGCTGATTTTCATGGGATCTCATTCTTATGGTGAGGGTTGGAAGCCCTGGTGGAAGCTGTGAGGGATTTGGAGACCATGCCTGTCTGGCTGAGGAGTCAGCCTGGCTTGCCTGTTAAACATGTACACAGCATTGGGTGTGGAGAGCAGGATGCAGTGGGCCCGTGGCTTAAAAGCATCTTCAGCCAATTAAGATTTACTGGGAGTACCCGGGGTTTATGGCACTGTGCATAATGTGCTCTGAAACTTACTGAATCTGCTGATACTACTAATTGATGATTCAGTTATAAAAATGCAATAGAATAATGATTCAAAGCAAGGCTATTTTTAGAATATTTTGGATCTTATTATAAAATCTGTTCAGTCAAAAATGTTTTAGGTTTGTTATCAAATAATGTATACTTTGCCTGTTTGTGTGTATATTTTCTCAGTGTTGTGCTTTTTGTGTGTTTTGGAGAACAAACACAGTCCATCCTCTATTATCTGCAAGTTCTGCATCCACAGATTTTACCAGCTACAGATGAGGTGGGGTTTGCATCCATACCGATCCTGTATGAACTTTTTCTTCTTGTTATTATTCCCTTAACAAACACAGTAGTATAACAGCTATCTATATAGCATTCTGTGCTGTTGGGTTTTCTGTATCTGGAGACGACCTGAGTGTGAGAGGATGTGCGGTAGCTTACATGCAGGTGCATGGTAGCTGGAGGGTTTGCTTCTCCTCTCCTGCTCCGTGTTCAGCCTCTCACTTCACTTCCAGCCAAGAGGCTGATTGGCTCCTGTGCTGACTTCTTCAAGTCCTTGGACCTCCTCTGCTTCCCACCACTTGATCAGGAAGCAAGTTGGTGCTTCTGTTTTCTCTTCCTAGTGCTAAGCTTTCATCTCCCACCACCTGGCAACCAGGATGGACTGAAAACTCTCTTTCCTCTCTCCTTCCCTCATTTTTCTTTGATGCTGGAAGCTGTCAACCTTTTTTCCCCCCAGAGCTTGATATGGGCTTTGGGTTAGCATTAATATACCTAGAAAACTTTGGTTTAAGACTCCATAGATCTGTCAGGTTCAAAAAGAAAAAACAAAACAAAACAAAAAAAACAAAACAAAAAAAACCCCAAAAAACCCCAGCTTTATTGAGATATTATTTATTTTAAAATTATATACTTAAGGTGTACAATGTGATACTTTAAAAACTCTCAAACATTTGTAAAGTTTGTGGTAGGAAGTATATAATAATTTGTAGATATTTAGATGACTTTCGTAGTTTTTCTGTTTGACTCTTAGCTGTTTAAGATTATATATTTACCTTAGGATGCCCTTTTGGTTGTGTAAGTCCTGCGTGCTTGCTTTTTGATTGTAAACCCAAACCCATCCCCCCTTCTTCCTTTAAAAAAGAAAAGAAAAGGCGCTGTTTTACCAAAACTGGGAAGAACCGTAGATTGTGCTGGGAAATAACAAGGAAACTGAAGAGAAGATAATTTTGAGTTACTTGAGTTACTTAACTGGATACCCAAACACGTTTTGGTGACCTGGGCTGACTTTGAACTTGGAATCAGCTAGTGTTGGCCCCTCAGAGTGTCCTGGGAATGAGGGCAGAAGTGATCACCAGTAGAGGGGATAGGCACCCTCAGGTGACGAGCATTCCTCTTTACCTCAGCTGGTGAGAGACCGTGGAGTTGTCCAGAGCCAGAGCTTGTCTCCTTTGCTGGCTTTCTCTGGCAGACTCCGGCAGGACAGTTCTTCACAGGCTGTAACATGATCTTCCTACATAGTCTGAATTCCTCCTTATTCCTCAAATAATAACATCTCAATTAGATAAACTGCATTTTTGTTCCTGGGCCATATTGCAGTTATAGGAAACATGCAAATTACAACAAAAGAAAAACTGACTAACAAGGATTTGTTGAAGAGCAAATAAACTCTAGAAGCATGAGGGTTGGGTCTCCAGCTTGTGTCTGCATTGAGAACTGATACTCAGAATGAAGAATCTCAAGCCCTGTGTAATCCTGAGTTGTATTAGGGGGAAAAACATTGTAATTTGCTTTATTTATTGAAGGAAGATTATGGACAAAAATGTTTTAAGGCTTTTGTAATCAGATGAGATTGAAGAGTAGTGTAGTGGTAACTTTGGACAAGTTACATCACTTCTGAGTCCAAGTTTTTTTTCCAACTGTAAATAATAATGTAGCATGGAGAATTTCCTAGGGGTGAATTTTATCTGAAATAAAACCTGTAACCACTTAGTATGATGTTTGATACAGTACGAGCACTCATTCAATAGTAACTTATTATTGTTACTCTTTGTGCCAAGTATTATATTTGGAAGGAGCTAGGGAAGTAATACTGAACAAAGAATTACCTCTGATCCCTGTCCAGAGGCGAAGCTGCGTACCAGGTCATCTGTCTTGATAATCAGTGGTAAGACACAGGGTCATCAGTGATATAGTACAGGTATGGCCGAGGAGCCTTTGTGCTTTTGGAAGTGAAACTCCAGAGCTTTTCCACGGTGGCCAGGTTTTTCTGTCTGCCTTCATAGTAGAAATATAATCGTTTTTAAAAAATCACACTTAAAAAAAATTCAGTGCTCAAGTCCTACCCATAGGCTGAGTCAGCATCTCTGTGCTCTTGTCAGGACATGGTTTTTATTTATTTGTTTGTTTGTTTTTAAGGTTTCCCAGGTGATTCTGATGTGCAGCCAGAGGGAAGAACCAATGCTTTCAATATTTTCTCCTTTTCTTTCTCTGACATTTTCCAGGATTTTTCCTTTCTCTTTTCTTGATTTTTAAAACTTACATAATAGCATCTGTGTAGTTTCGGAGTTTATAAAATGCTTTTCTGATCTCACTAAGGCCTCACAGTAATCTTTTATTATCATCCCTGTTTTGCAGAAAAGATAGTTGAGGCTCAGAAATTTGCATTAAATAAAGTTGGTACAAAGTAGATGTGGACCCAGGTATCCATAACCCCTACGTTCTGCTTCTGCATTTGCAGCAGCAATCATCCACCACTGCTTCAGTCCTGGAGGGCTTCTCTTGCTGCTGTATTTTCTACCTGGGTAGCTTTCTGATCTGCTGGGAAAGCTTTGCTCATTGTTCATCTTGCTGTTCCACTGTAGGATAGTCTTTTTTGTATTTATCCCTTTTATCCTGGCTCTTGGCCCTTGGTTTTGTGGTTTCACATACTAGTTACAATTTCTAGAAATTCAGTACTCATTATTCTAGTAAGCCCGTCTTTTATAGCTTTTTCCTTTAGGTAAGGTATAATTCCTTCTCTAGTCTTTATTTCAGCAATGGGTTCCTGTTACCAAGGGTTTGTGGGATATATCTGTTTGTTTAAAATCTGAAGTTGACCTTTTCAAATATTGTTACTATTATAATTTTTGTCATGTAGTAACTTTACAGATTAATGGAATTCACTGGAATATTTGCATATATCATGCGTTGATCAAGTTCACCCACCCTTCTTCTGCCCTCTTTGCCCTCCCCTCCCTTCCCTCTTGTCCCTAACACACTTCTCAGTCCCTGTAAGTCTCTCTTAATTTTTATCTGTCCCCACTTCCTCCTTTCCCTGTCTCTAGTAACCACCAATCCATTTAGTATTTCTACCAGGTTGACATTGTTTTCCATAAACGAGTAAGAACATGTGGTATTTGTCTTTATGTGTCTGGCATGTTTTATTCAACAAAATCTCTGGTTCCATCCATGTTGCTGCAGATGACACGATTTCATTCTTCGTTGTATGCCTGAGTAGTACTCCATTGTGTAAATATACCACATTTTCTTTATCCATTCATCCGCTGAAGGACATCGGAATTGATTCCCTTATTCTGCTGCAAACATGGTGACCCAAGTATCTTTTTAGTACAAAGATTTCTTCTCCTTCAGATATTTGCCCAGTATAGTGGAATTATTTTTATAATAGTGCAAATGTCTTATGCAATCCATGTCTTTTTAGTTCCTGAATTTGGAGCCTGAGAATTCCGGGGTGAGGGACATCTGTACTGGAATTGTCTGGAAGGATGAAGGAGCAGGCTTTCTTCTGTGGCCAGACATGAACACGGGGTGCTGTATGGGCATTCCTGGTATTCTTGTGAGGTTGTCTTTCCATCCTTGATGGAAGCGTCCTTCCTTTTCTCTCTCCTCTGTCCCTCCAGGGCCCTGCCTCATCCTGCTGAGGAAGGAATGAGTGGGAGTGGTTTGATGGCTGGTGGTGTGAGAGTTAAGACCTTAGAGTTGCCTTCCGGGCCTGTTGTTGCCATGGCTGGCTGGTGCCAGTGTCTCTCAGCTGAATTTGTGCCGCAGGTTAAAAGGCCTCCCACCTGAGGTGAGGATGAGGAGGAGAATGGGAGACGGGCACAGAGAGCCCTGCCTGGCTGCGGCTGCTTTCTGTACCTTGGTGTGGCATATCACTGCATGGATACTTTCTCTCTCTTACTATGTTTTTCCATGGGCCTTATCTGTTTTTATACTATTTATCCATTTGTACAGATTTCATCCCTTAAATTTTAGTTAATTATTCTTTATCAACCTAGCAGGCAGCCTTATAGTGCTGATTCATAAATGAAACTTTTCTCAAAACAAGTACTTACCGGTCTTTCTAGCAGGAGTCCACAAACCACATTTTACTTTTAGATACCATCAGTGTTCACATTTCATCTATTTCTTTCTCTAAAATTGTAAATACAGTGTAAGTATCCCTTTTCTGAAATGCTTGGGACCAGAAGTGTTTTCAGACTTTTTTGGATTTTGGAATATTTGCACATACCTAACGAGATTTTGGGGGAATGGTACCCAAATCTAAACAAGGAATTCATTTATGGCTCATATATACCTTACTCACAAAGCTGATGCTAATTTTATATGACATTTTTAGTGCACCTGTTTTTTGAATGCAGTCCATCACATGAGGCCAAGAGTGGAATTTTCCACTGGTGTCATGTCTGTGCTCAGAATGTTTTGGATTGTGGAGTATTTCAGATTTCAGATTTTTGGACTAGGATTGCTCAGCTTGTACTGTTCTCCTCCCAAGTTCTTCTGTTTTTTACTTAGGGTCACTGGAGATAAATTTCATATTTCTTCTGGCAAAGAATCAAAGAAAGTGGGTAGTGATTGGGTTCGATGAGTCTTACAGGCTACCTTCTCCCCAAAAGAGTAACCCAACTCCTGATCAGTCATGTCAGATGGGTATTGCCACATCTATTCCCTGGAGGAAGTCACCACAGACCCCTGCTCTGTCACCTTCTTCCTGGGGTCAGGTAAAGAATGTTTTGAACCACTGTCTTCCCTGGAGCCTGGAATGCTGCTGCCTCTTCGTTAGGGCTCTGTGGGAACAGAGAACCTCAAGTCTGCTTGTATAGTTCCAGTTGTAGAGACTGGATTTTTTTTTTTTTTTTTTTTTCTTTTCTTTTCCGAGCCATGTTTCCAATCATTTTTTTTTCTTTAAGGGAAAATAAATAAATAAATTTTTAAAAGTTCTCTGTTTGAAGTGTAACACTAAATGTTATGAAACTTAAAAAACTTTGCAAGAATTTTGACATTTTACTTTATATGTAGTAAGTATATGCTAAGGATCATCAACTGAGGGGGAAGTTGGAGAAATGGTTAAATTTATTTACAGTAGAATGTATAGGATCAAGCCACTTGACTCAATATATTTTTTTTAACAGAAGCATCATGTCCAAATTCTATAAAACAGACATAAATATGTAAGGTTAATTTTGAGAAAGTTCACAGAGAAGCAACATATTTGAAAAATTTCAAATCAACTTTTTAAAAACTGCACAAATACAGAATGATTAATTTTAGGACATCAAATAAACTGAAGTTTAATAATGAAAAAAATCATAAGGCAAACCAAAGCAGCATCAGTTGTGACTCAAAATCAAGTCACTTGCTGGGACTACAGTTGAAGGTTTGGAGTGCCAGGTTCTCGATGAACCAGGAATCCCAATGTCTGGTGGCAGAGTTGGGGCTTCCTGACTCCAGTGTTCTTTTCTGTGAATCAGCTAACGGATTGACTTTGAGATTATTCTCTGATTTGTTTTGTCTGGGGAGGAAGTAAAAATAAATGGACCCCTGGGTATCCGCAATGCTAAGAAGTCACCACTGTGAGGAAATAAAAGAGAAGAGGAGCATTTGTATTTGTGTATGTGTTTGAGGTTTTCTTTTCTTTAAATTTCCGAGGAGTGATTCAGGACGGAGTTGACCAGAGCAGTCTTTGCCCTGTGAGGGTTGTGGAAGCCCTTTGGCTTGTTGAATCGTGCCCAACAAAATCTTGTTGAGCCGCCTTCGCAAGCACCTTAGCACGTGGCAACTGGTGGATTGTTCTGGATGAGTTGAAATGATAATGGTGAGGAACCTAGGTGCATTTGATTCAGCCCTGATAAAGAACTAAATATTGACTCCACCCTGAAATTTGAGTGGATGCTGTGAATAAACTGTTTTGCTGGGTGCAGTGGCCTGTAATCCCAGCTACTTAGAAGGCTGAGGCAGGAGGATGGCAAGTTTAAGGCCAACCTGGGCAACTTAGCAAGAACCTGTCTTAAAATAAGAAATGGAAAGAGGATTGGGGATGTAGCTCAGTGGTAGAGTGTCCCTGTGTTCAATCCCCAGTACTGCAGAAGTTAAAATAAATAAATAAATGATCTGTTTCGATGCACACTGCAGGTTTGATTTCAGTTCATTTGTTTTTTGGGGATGCTTAAGTCTGATAAACTTTTTTCCAATGGGGGAAAGTAAGAGCATTTGGAACAAGGTTTGCTGTGCCTCGGACAGTTTGTGGTAGCCAACTAACCTGCCAAGTGTTTTATTATTGCCCTCGCTATACCTAGGACTTCCTTTTGGCAGTTGTCCCCTGCTTCCTCCACAAAGCACATAATACAAAACAAACTCAGGGGACAGGTTCCCTGCCTTCCTGTAGTTCTGCTTATCTGAGTCAAGGCCTCTCCTACACCCCTATCTTCTGTGCCCACTTCTGTTTAAGGTGGATTCCTCTATTTTTTGGAATCTCTCCTCCTCCCCAGGCTGAGGAATCCTCTCTGTCAGGTTTCTCCTTCCCGGTAGCTGCTTCTGTCAGCATGGAAGTCTCCCTGCCGGCAGTCACAGTGTCTTCCCTCCTCCCTCATAAACCTCAGCTGCTTGGGTATGGCAGTCACTCAATTCCTTACCTTTTCTTCTCTTTTAACCCTCTCTGATCACTATTTTGCTTCACTGAGCGTACCTGGGCATTCCAGAGCCCTCTTCAGTGCCTGCCTTACTTGACTCCTCTGCCTAGTTTGCATTGTTGCGGGAGCCCTGTGGGGCCACACACTCCTGGCCATTGCCTCTTGTTTCCTTCATGGGCTCCTCTGTGATTTGTCCCCGTATTCCTCAGGACTCTGTCCCGGTTGCCTCCCGTTCTCACTAGGTGCCCCTTGGGTTATCTCTGTGCCCATATGACAGGCATATGCCTCTTAGTTTAAATTTCCTGCCTAGTTCTCTTTTCTGAGTACCCAACTTAATTTCACTTGGTATCATGTAGGTGCCTCAAACTCAGCTTGTTCAAACCTCTGTAGTTCCCCCGTCCCTTCCTCTGTTCCTAATTTCATTAATCACCTAAGTCAGAAACAGAAAATTTTGGTGTTGTCCCTGGTTTTCTCTTTGCTCCATTAATCTGGTGTCACCAGCCACCTGTTTCTTTTCTGTCCTGAGTCAGCCACAGGGTTCATTGCTTGTGTTAATGGTATGTGTGTGTGTGTGTAGCATATAGCTGATGATGTATAGTATATGTGTATTCTTTTTGTTTATCGATCCATTTTTTAAAACTAGGAAGTCCTTTCTGTAGCTTACATTCTTCCAACATACATACCAGTGGCTTAGTTTTTGATGCTCTTAAATGAGGGGAGCAGAAGGCCATAAGCCAAACCATTTCAAAATGGAAAAAGATGTCTAGTGTATAAAATGCTACCAGGAAATTTAAGAAATCAGACTGAGAAGGAGGAAATTGGATGTGGTGATTTGGATGGCATTTTCCTCTGTCTGGGGGGAGTTATGGAGTGGTTTGAAGACCTTCCCAGACTTTCCTGCCTAGTTCCAGACCTGTTTCTCCTCTGTGTACCTGGTTCTGAGATGGGACCCCTGTGGTAATCTTCCAGTCATTTGAAACCTCGTTTGTTATCAGGGTCCTTCTTCTCCCTTGTTCAGTTTATTAAGTTAGTGCATTTTGCCTTTGTCACCTCTATTTCTAATATTCCTTTGACTCTCCCGCCCCCGAATCTGAATCTCAAGACGTCTTATACAACTTTTTGTTATTCACATCTGACTGATCATTGAGTTGTGATGATTCTTTATCATCAAATTGCATGTCTGTTCCTTTTCATCTCCATTATCTTTATCTGAATTGGAAATACAGCCCACAGTTTTTAGTTGGCTTGCTTTATCATTCTTCAGCTTTAATGCTGTTATAGCCTTTCCTTCATAAAACTCTTTACTTGACTCTGGGATCTCCTTTTTTCATTTTCTTGCTGCATCTTTGTTCTCTTTTGAGGCCCCCACCACCAAAATATAGGTGTCCTCTGGATTCTTTCCTCTGACTTGGTCTCTCATGATTCTGGGCACTCTCAGCCACACCTGCGATTTCAGTTTCTGCCCATCTTTTGACTCCAGAGTCTTAGTCCTTAGTGTGGACGCTTCCCTTGAGCCCCAGATCTGCATCATTCTGCTGTCTACCAGAGCCTTTTCTGGAGGTTCCACAGAACTTCAAATATAGTAGATTTGAAAGAGAATACCTTGCCCTCTGTCCCAGGCTTCATCCTTTATTCTGTCTTGATGTAGTTTACCATCAGTTGCCCATCATCCAGAGAAGACTCCTGGGTGACATGAAGGCCTACCTCCTGACTCTCCACTTTCACTGAAATTCTGTTGATTTAAAATAAATTATTTCTATTTTTTGTGGTACTGGGATTGAACTTTGTGTACCCTTAAGCTACATCACTGGCCTTATTTATTTTTATTTTGAGAAAGAGTCCCCCTAAATTGCCAAGAGTGATCTTGAACTTGTGACCTTCTGCCTCCGCATCCTGAGTTGCTGGGGTTCTAGGCATGTGCTGGTACACCTGACTCTTAAATTCTATTGATTCTACTGCTTAAATTCTCAAATCTCTCCCAAATCTGCCTTGGCATTCTGGCCTCACTGCGTAGCTTGGACCTTTGTTGCTTCTTGCCTCCTCATTTGTTTCCTCGTTACGCTCCTATTGTGCAGATGCCTCTCTCTCTTCTCCCTGCTTACTAATATAATCCTCATAGCTAAAATTGGAGTGCTTATTATGTCTCATTTACATGTAAAATATTTTGCATGCATTCACATCTAACAAACACAGTGAATTATTATAATCCTTGTACGTTGGCCTCACAAATAGTAAAATTAGTAAATTGCTTTTGCCAGCATTTTTGTCGCTGTGACCAAAAGACCTGACAGGAACAGTTAGAGGAAGAAAAGTTTATTTTGGGGCTCACAGTTTCAGAGGTGTCAGTGCATAGAAGGTTGGCTCCATTCCTTGAGGCTTGAGACGAGGCAGAATGTGATGGTGAAAGGGTGTGGCAGAGGAGAGAGGCTCAGGACATCACAACAGGAAGCAGAGAGCAAACAAGGACAGAATGTAAACTCCAAAGTCACACCCCCAGTGACTCACCCATCCAGCCACTCCTTACCAGCCTACAGGCATCACTCAGTTAACCTCCATCAGGGATTAGCTCGCTAATTGGGTTAAGGCTCTCATAACCCAACCTTTTCACCTCGAAACCTTACTGCGTCTCGCACGTGAGCCTTGCGGGACACCTCACATCTAAACCACAACTAACAGGGATTTGGGTCCAGGCTGTGTGCTGTAGAACCTGTGGTCTTCATCAGCTCACCCACAGCCTTTTACTGGCTCCCTGTGCCTTCTCTGGTGGCCTTGAAGCCCTTCCTGAGCTGGCCTCTATTTTACTTTTCATTGTCTCCTGCTCTGCCTGAGTGGCCTTAGAAGTTGGTCCTTTTGAACTTCTCGGTCTTCCTTACCTTGTGTGTCGGGACGCGTTGCTTCCTCTGCCTTGAGATCCTGCTTTTATCCTTCAGGCCCAGCTCAAGTGATGTTCCCTTATAGAATGTCACCACTGTCCTACTCCTCAGTTTGCTCCTATTCTGTTCCCATGACACGTGGTATGCACAACTGCCATTTTTGTATTTATAAAACGTTATATATTCATATTTAAAGCTTAAATTTTAGGATAGTTTTAGAGTTAGAGGAACAATGGCAGAGGTGGCACGAAGAGTTCCCATGAAGTCCGCACACCCGGGTTCCTTGTTGTTGACATCCTGTGTCATTATAATTGCTACAACTAGAAAACTAATATTGTCCCGTTGCTCTTGACTAAATTTCATACTTCAGTGGGATTTCACCAGTTGTTCCCTTGGCTCAAGAGCCCATCTGTGCAGGCACACTGCATTTGGTCATCGTGTCTCTTTAGTCGCTTCTGATCTGTGACAGTTTTTCAGATTTGCCTTTTCCTTAATGACCCTGATAGTTTTAAGAAGTATCAGTTATTTATTTTTTCAGAATGTCCCTCAATTTGGGTGTTGTCTGATTTAATTTAATTTAATTTTTTTGTGATTAGACTGAGGCTGTGGGTTTCTGGAAAGAAGCCACAGGGGTGAAGTGTCCTTCCCATTACATCATGTCTTGGGAGCATGCCAGCAGCAGGACCCACCACTGATGATGCTGACCTTGACCAGCTGGTGAGCAGTGTTAGCCAGACTTCCTGCCTCTTAGCTTCCTTCCTACCCCTTTCCATACTCAAGTCTTTGGAGGCAAGTAACTATTGTAGCCGTCTCTTGTATGGGGCGGTAGACTCCACCTCTGCAGGGGGTATCATCAACATAAGTTAATTGCAGTTCCTTTGTAAGGAAGAATTATTTATTCACTTAATTTTATCAGCATAGACTCATTTATGTTATGCTTTCAAATATAATCACTGTTATTTATTTTGTTGCTCAAATTGTTTCAGCTCTGGCTATTGGGAGCTCTTTCTGGTTGGTCCCTGTGTCCCTGTAACATGCCCCCATCTCAGCCCTAGAATCAGCCATTTCTCCAAGAAACTAGTTTTTTTTTTTTTTTTTTTAATTAGATAATGATATTGGAAGGCAGTCTGGGTGCCAGTTGTGCATGTGTTGTGAGGGCATCACTGCTTCTGTGCCTTTTCAGGAGACACCTAGGAAATCCAAGCACAGAGAGGGCAAGGTCGTACCACCTCCCCCGGCGGCTGCGTCCCAGCCCTGCCGCAGCAGCACATATGTGCCACTTTCCCTGGCTTCCTCACTAGGCTCTTAGTACCTTGGCCACTTTTAAATCTGTGTTGAATGAGTGATGAATCTTGAAAATAGTATCTCTTACATAAAAGTTTATTTAGAATTTTAGAAAAATAAGTTTAAATACATCTTACTCCAAAGTTTGAACAAAAAAAAAGTAATATCTGTTTATTGTCAAAAATTTAGAAAATATGAAAGAAGGAAGAAAAACATTTCTAATTCTGTTTCTCAGAGATAAAACTTAATATCTTGAAATGTATCATTTTAGGACTTTTTCTAAATGTACATATCTATACAGACAGTTTTGGCAGGAATATAGTCATGCTTCCCACTACTCATAACTTCTTTCACTAATGTGGATGCGTTATTTAAAATCGTTATGTGATTGTACCAGAATTTATTTAACCAGTTCCCACTTCTCAGATGTTCAGATTGTTAAATCTTTGCCATCATCCCTGATGAATGTCTGCATAGTGTTAGTACGCTGTTTCAGTGGTTTCCTTTAAATGTGTTCTGAAAGTAGAATTGCTGGTTAAAGTGCATTTTAAGGTTTTTGGTCATCTTTCTGGGGTGAAGCTTCTACATTTAAGTGTCTGTTTTTACAGTGCTGTCCTTCTGGGACATACTCTTCAGCATGCTTGAGCTGTTGCATCCTTCTTTTGAAATTATGATAAATAGTTTTGTCTTCAAAGCCAGGAGCTCACACCTGTTCATGTGGTTTTATTTACCTGCATAGAGTATTGTGTCAAAGAATGCACTGCAGTATCGGGGAAATTCCCAGCACGATGCCCAGGAGTTTCTGCTGTGGCTTTTGGACCGAGTTCACGAAGACCTCAATCATGCTGTAAAGCAGAGTGGCCAGCCTCCTCCTCTGAAGGTAAGCACCTGCACTCCCTGACTTCAGTCAGGTGTAGCATGCAGCGTCTTCTCCCAAACCTCCACTGAGGACTTGTTGCATTTAGTTAATAAAATGAAATTGACTGAGCTGTGGGTGAGTATGAATCAAGTAGATGCTTACAGGACTGTCCACCTCGTTTGCTACTGTGCTGGCAGTGTAAGGCACAGGAGGCACACTCTCTGCTGAGCTCCTTGTTGAATGACAGTGGGAACATTTACTCTTTCCAAAAAAACATACTCCAGAATGAACCCACAATCAAAAAGGAGATGTGTGGATGTCTCTGCTGTTGGAATTGGATTCGAGCATAGGAACTGAACCTCTGGAATGGTTTTCTGGAGAAACATGACATGTGGCCTTAATATCATGGGTAATATATATAATTTATATAATGGAAACAACTTAAGACTAAAGAGATACTTTCCTGTGCAACTTTTAAAAGTTTTTGCTAATTTTGCTTTGTGCTTCAAATTTTAAATTTCTAGTTTTGATAAGTTGTTAAATTATTTGGATTCAAGATCCTTTTGTGCCTAAACACTCCATACTGTCCTATGACTTTTTATACATGTTGCTGACTCTCCCACCAACTTGAGACTTCCTCAAGGTCAGGCACTGTGTCTTATTTACCTTTGTGACCTGAAGTTGTGTACAGTACTCTGCATGTGGTAGTGAATGCTCAGTAACTAGTTGTTAGGTGGAGAAACATGAAAAGGTTAAATAAATTGTGAAGTAGAATATGATTAGGCTTCAAAATGAATAGCACAGCTAATAGCTACATTAGAATTTAGGCTTGGGAAAAATCAGTCCTTGCAGAGTGGTTGGGATTATTTCCTGGAAGAGGTTGTGAGGTTGGGGTTGCTTTGAGAGTTGGAGCATCCTGGGGAAGAAGAGCTGGGTGGAGGTGGGTAAACATGGTCCAAGGCAGAGTCTGTCTGAGGAGAGACCCACATACTGTTTGCTATGCTTTGGTTCCTTTAGCAGGTTCCTGTCACTGAACTATCTAGACATGATATGTAGCTTATAAAATAAATCAAGGAAATTGTGACTTTTTAGGCTCATCTTCAATCAAGAATTGGTACTTCTAGTCTGTGAATTGTTCCTTTTTTTAGCCTCCATCAGAGACTGATGTCATGCCTGAGGGACCATCTTTTCCTGCGTGTAGCACTTTTGTACAAGAACTTTTTCAAGCCCAGTACAGGTATGAACAAAGTGAATGTTCCCTCATATTTTGTTTGCTTGACATAGTTCAAGGTGATCTTAATGTGAGTGTTTTACATTTTTGTTTTCAAAGATCTTCTTTGACATGTCCTCATTGTCAGAAGCAGAGCAACACTTTTGATCCTTTCCTCTGCATTTCTTTGCCAATTCCTCTACCCCACACAAGGTAAGAACAAATTTAGTAAAATTACGACTGTGCATTCTGATAGTATACCTTTTCCTCTGTGGACTCCTATTACATCTTTTTACTTATTTAGACAAGTAATAAATGTAATGATGATTTGAATACAGCCTTTTTAATTCCTTGAAATATAAGTACCTGTCTGAGTGTGCGAGTGAGCCTCAGGTTCAGCTGGTCATGCCCAGTCTGGGGAAGGGGGAAGAATGTTGATGGACTTCTAAATTCTCTGGAGACTCTACAGTGTCCTTTTAGTTAGTTGAACTGCTCCTCAAAACTTCCGGGAGTTAGACTGTTTTAAAGGAAATACAAAGAACAGAATCAGGCGTGGATATATTGTTCATTTTTATTTTATGAAGATTGACTTTTCCAAAGTCCTCTCTATATTTTTTTTAGGTACTGGGGATTGAACCCAGGAGCGCTTAACCACTTAACCACATCCCTAGCCCTTTTTTGTATTTTATTTAGAGACAGTCTCACTGAGTTGCTTAGGACCTTGCTAAGTTGCTGAGGCTGGCTTTGAATTCCCAACCTTCCTGCCTCAGCCTCCCAAGTTGCTGGGATTATAGGCTGTGCCACTGTACTCTCCAGAGGTCTTTTGATTATTGTTCGATAGTTCTACGTAAGTCCAAATGAACTTTTTTACATTTGGTTTCCAAATAGTGGTAGGGGTTGCTTCAGTTTTTGGGTAGATTTTGGGTCAGGTTTATTTTACTTCTGTATTTTAGTTAAGTGACTAATGAGAAGATCTGACTTTGATTTGTACAGGCCTCTCTATGTCACTGTAGTGTATCAAGGGAAATGTTCTCACTGCATGAGGATTGGTGTGGCTGTGCCTCTGTCTGGGACTGTTGCCAGACTTCGGGAAGCAGTGTCTATGGAAACAAAGATCCCCACTGATCAGGTAATAGTGCTGCCAAGACCCATGCATGTGAGCCACAAAGGTGTTGATTCTGTTTCTCTGAAATTTTTTACAATTCTTTGCCAAATATGGTTATTTAGAAATTTAAAACCTGTTGCATGTAATGTTGAGGGGGAAGAACAATCAAGACCCAAAACAATAAAATGTATAGAAACACTTTTCATCCTTCATTTAATCATACACACACACACACACACACACACACACACACACACACACACGTATACACATGTATATGTGTGTGTGTGTATTTGAAAGGAAAGACTGATTTTACATCAAAAACTTGTAGCTTTGTTTATAAAGTATAATTCCTTAACCCCTCCTAAATTCTTACGGATGTGTATATGGACAATAGAAAGAACGTCACTGTGCTGTTTGATCATCAAATAGGCTTAAAAAACTCTAGAACACCCCTTCTCTTTGTGGTGATGAGAATGGACATCTTGCCAGTATCATGTCCCATTCATAGTACACACTCAATGTGTTTCACCACCCATCCCGCCAAAGTCCTGGGGTTGAACCCAGGGCCTCATGTGCCAAAGTGCTTTACCAGTGAGCTGCACCTCCAATGCAGTTTTGTTTTTTATTTTAACTGGACCAGAATCTCTTACTGTTTGAGATAAGAAAAAGTTGTGACTCTTGTTGTTTTGGGAGTAGATCTTTGATAAGTAGTTAAATGTTTAAATTGACCCAAAATATTTTGTGACACATTTTTACACACAGTTTTTATTCAGTTTACTCTTATGATTTTATTTGGAAAAATATTCCTTATTTAAGATTTGACTTCATAGCTAAATAACTTTTCCCTAGATAGCTTCTGGAAGCTACTATGTATATCACTTGAATAATAAAGGTGTTTTGTATTCTGGCCTCATGTGGCCTTGGTTGGGAAGTTACCACAGTAAGATAAATACAGCCAGCAGTGTGGCCCCAACATAGCAAATCTTTCATATTTTCATAGGCCAAGTCCTGGTATATTGATAAAATGTTCGTATTCTTCTTTACTCTGAAGAGCTCATTGATTCTTTTTTCCCCTCCAGCATGAGGGAAAGACAGACAGGGAAGGAGAGGCTTTGGTGGGGTCCAGGGAAAATCTGGTTGCATCTTTAAAACTTCAGTGCTGTCCGGCTCTTTTTGCTTGTGGTTCAAATTGGAGAAATAATTACAGTTTGCTTTTGACCTCAGCTTGCTGGAGAGAGTGAATTATATTTGCATGTTCACCAGCAGGAAAACAGCATGACCAGTAAATTCATTAGAGGAAACCTGCCAGGAACATTTTCCCTGGGCTATTTGTGGAATAGGCCACCAGCTCCTTTCACTCATAGACTGAAGAACGTTAGTGCTGGTAGGGGGACCTTAGGGGTCCCGTGCAACTTCCCCCTCACCCCTTTTGAAGGAGGCCCAGAGAAGCCATGTGACTTCTTCAAGGTCACAGGGCTGGTTGGTGGCAGGCTGGGATAGGAACCTCTCATGCCCAACCCAGAGCTTTTTTATCAGACAATGATGCCAAGCCTATAATGAGGCACTAAATGTCTCCATTGTTTCCCTCTTATCTTTTGTTTTTCTGTTTCATTGTAAAACACTTAACCATTTCAGAAATACAACTTTGAAAGTGGAAGTGCCTCAACACTATCTATCTTACTATAATATACTAACTTTACTACTGCTGTATATATTATTCAAAATTTTCTCTGTGCATATGCTACATTATTTTATAAAACCAGAATTATTTACACATAACTTCCTTACCTTACTTTTTATTTACTTACATCTTTCCTTGTTAGTGTAAATATATGTAGCTCATTCTTTTTAAGAGCTTTATAATTCTAGTAGGACTATAATATATTTAATTAGTGACTGTTATTGGACATTTGATTTGATTTCATTTTTTTCCCCCAATGTCCATGGTTATTTGACATTTTCAGTCTGAAAAGGGGGAAATTTAATGATGAGGGAGCAGACGCTGCAGTCAGATGTGAACTCTATTCTTGCCATGAGACGGAACCTTAGGTAGGAGCTTAGGCTTAGAGTCTCCTGGCTCTCTTCTACACCAAAACTTAAAGAACTCTTGGTTAATGCCGTAGATTTCTGAAACAGTGCACACTGTTACAATTACAGGTGATATTGTGTGTCTAAGATTCTCTCATTGAAAGCAAATAATGAGGGCCCTGTAAGATATTTCAGAGCCTTTTTAGAGCACTGCTAGGTCCTGATAGTCTGGAGAAGTTCATGGTAGAATTGGAAGATCATTTTGCATTGAATTTTCAGCTACCCAACTATTTATATTTTTCCTATATTTCAGATTGTGTTGACAGAAATGTACTATGATGGGTTCCATCGTTCCTTTTGTGATACAGATGACCTGGAGACAGTCCATGAAAGTGACTGCATTTTTGCCTTTGAGACTCCAGAAATATTTCGGCCTGAAGGAATTCTCAGCCAAAGAGGTAAAGGTGGACCTGTTTCCATATTATTACCTGAGTTTGCAGGCTTGATAACTGTTTCCTTTTTTAGATACAATATCATGATATAAATATTTTTTTTAATTGTGGGAAAGTGTACACAATGCTGTCCACTCAGATTTTCTTTATTTTTTGCCTGACAATGGTTTTTCTTGCTTTTAGTTAAATCCCCATCTCTCTCTCTGAACCCCAGACCTAATTCCTCATTATTAAACATCTCACCCCTCAACTGACTGTTGTACAGAGTTCTCCACACTCCTCCGTAGTACCCTGCCTCATCAACTTTCTCACCCTACTGGTGCAGGTTTACTTTAAGTCACTTATAGTCTCTAACTTGTCTATGCGTGAATGTTTTAATATCTCTGTTCTGTTCATCACTGTTATGTACCTTTTAAAGATTGTCTTTAAACTTACTCAGAGATCACTTCTTGTGTCACCACCAGACCTAATAAATCAGTACTTTTATACACTATTCCTTTTTTGTTGTTCTATATCTCATTGCAACAGGAATTTGTGTTCCTAATACTTAGGTGTTCAGAGATACATAAGAGTATTAATAAATGTTTAAAGCAAAAAACCAATAGAAGAGAGAAATACTAATTCTTTAAAGGAAAAAAAACTACAACTAACAGGGTAGCCCAAACTTTTGTAATTCTAAAAAAAAAAAAAAGACATTTGGACTGGGCAAGGTACTGCTGAAGATACAAATATAAATGAGATGGTATCTCCCTATCAGGAGGAAGTCTTGTCCTAAATCCTAAGATACGGTAGATACAGGATACTTTAATATGACAGAATAATGTATGGGCCAACATTATATTTAAATGATACATATGAAAGGCAATGACTTTAAAAGCAGGAGTTTAAAAAATTTTAGTATTATTTGGCTGTCCTGGCCAGTGCAGGAAGTCATAACAAGCTTTGTGGATTAAATGGTCCTCAAAAGGTCGTCGCTGTCAGCCCAGTAGCTGGGAAGTCTCATTTGCTTAGACATGAAACAGACAAGACAGATTTCAGTTGAAAACTGTCTGTCTACAACAGATAGAAGTAGAAGGGGTGGGATGGAGAGGGGAGAGGACTTCTCTTTTGGAGAAGACTTATCAGAACTCAGACCATAGGGAATTACTGGTTGAATATGGGATTCCTTTAATTGTCTTAGTGTTGTTACTTTTAGTTTCATCAGTCATCAGTAATGGCTTGGAGACCTCTGTTCTTAACTTAGGCTGCATGCCAGAATCATCTGAGAAGCCTAAAAAAAACAAGAAAAATAGATTCCTGGAACCCTTCCTTAGGTCAAATCAGTCAGTATTTCTAGGAGATGATAACTGGTGAACATTTTTTCATGTGCTTATTGACCATTTATGTAACTTCCTTGGAGAAATATATATTTAAGGGTTTTTGTTTGCCCAGTTTTAAGTTACATTGTATTTTTGTGGTTGAATCATAAGAGTTCTTTTTAAATCTGTGTATGCAATACTAGACTATTCTTAAATATGTGACTTGCAAATATTTTATTAAATTCTGTGGGTTGTCTTTTTTTTTCACTTTCTTGATATTATCCTTTGTACAAAAGTTCTTAATTTTGATCAAGTCTGATTTATCTATCTTTTTCTTCTGTTGCTCATTTGGTGACATGTCTAAGAATCCATCACCAAGTCCGAGGTCATGAAGAGTTACTCTTGTGTTTTTGTTAGGTGTTTTATAAGTTTTTGTTCTTACATTGAGGATGGGGATACCCTGTGCGTTCATTTCATGTGTGGTGTTAGCAGGGACCCAGCTGCACTCTTCTACATGTGCATATTCAGTTGTCCTAGAATCACGTGTTGAAGAGCTTGTTCTTCCCTCATTGAGTGATTTTGGTGTCCTTGTCAACTGTCTTTATTTTAGTTCCTTTTTTACTTTACCCTCTGTTTCTCGAGGCCTCATATGCCCCTATTTTCTGATCTTTTTGGTGATTCTGGATATTAGGTTGGTCAACTTTCTCTACTGCCAGCTTAGTATTTAATTTGGTCTGGTCCACTCGTGTTTGTATTATTTTCTAGTAGTCTGTTATTTCAGTTTTCATTCTTTGACCCAGGAGCTTTTTTATCTTCCAGTTGTTGCCTTTTCATTCATATGCTTTCGTTTACTTAAATTATTTTATTACTTTACTTAATAATTTACTTAATAATTCTACTTAATAATTTTATTGCATTATAGTAAAAAACACCCAATCATCACCTTGTTCAGAAAACCTTCCGAAAGTTCTCTCCTCTGACTCCCAGGCTGGCTAACTCCTGCTTTTCTGTGCTCCCATTTCTTCTGCCATCTCTTGAACTAGCGCATGTGTGGAAATGATCTGTTTTCTCCTTTCTTCCCCATCATACTGTGAAATTCTCTGGAATTGTGACCACTTTTTGCTTCATCTTTTTATTCTCAGCAATTCCTAATGCGTAGCAAAAGCTCAGCTATGATTTTTTAGCTGAACATTTTCCCATATTCCCTTTCCCGACCCAGTTGTTTAGGGTTAACACTAAATGTCTATTCATAAGTGAATTTGTAAGTCCAAATTTATCACGTGTTTTAGCTTCTGATCTAAAGACCTTACGAATGTTTTGCCTGGCACATGTGAGGCATCTGCTTTCCTCGCTGCACAGGTGGGAGCTGTGACTGAGAGCAGTGAGGGAACTGGCCCCAGGTCACACGGCTGGTGGGAGATGGGTTCATAGTTTCAACACCAAGTTTGATTTTTGTACAGTTAAGTGGCATCCCTTATCTCATTAGGGATCCTTCTAGGAATATAAGCCTTCCTACCCTGACCTCTGCCAAGAACCTGGGAAATGAGGTCATTCATCATTTCAAATTCAGATTTCTAATCTTTTATTTCTCATACAAATGTTCAAAGTGGTTATGAAGTGAAATCCACTCGTTCCTTTTGGGATTTTTTTATGGTGTTAAGGCCTAAAAAATTTTCTTTCCTCTAATAACTTGATAAATATTTAATTTTTCTTTATTTTTAGTGTCTGTAATTTTTTTTGTCCCTGTGTGTAGAATTTATTTTGGTATTATGTAGTCAAATAATTTCAAATTGCTATAATGTTAATATATCTTAATAGCATCTTATATCAATGGATATTTACGTTACTGTCAGAATTCTGCTATGAATAATTTTGTGTAGTCATTTTTATTTTTTTCTTCTGATGGTGGTGTTATTATTTGTGATAGTGGTGGGGAGGAGCTTCTTTCTTCTCCATCATTTTACTAGACTCTGTACTTCCAAAGGATTAAAGAAATGAACTGATATTTAGTCAGTCTCTATTGACCTGCTGCAGGGCCTTGTGCTAGGTACGAAATGACCAGGTAGCTCGAATTGACAGGGAACTCTGCTTTAGGACCTGTGAAGACTAGTACTGTGTCTGCCAAACATCTATTTTTGTTAACTTTCATGTGAGTTGATTCAGTACAGTAGATTTTGTTAAAAGTTGACATGTTCTCATGACTCTGGGTCTTTATTTTTTGTGTCTTGCAATAATCAGGGATAAGAAACTGTTGCTGGAACATTATAGACCATTTCAAATGTTCTTGTCTTCATTTACTTATTTATTTAAAAATTTTATTTGGTTGCTGGTTTCTGGGGCTCACTTTAAATATTTTGGTGGATCATCTCTGCAAATTTATTCCTCTGAAACTGTATCTGACATTCATTAAAGTGGAGCATTTTGATTTTTAGTTTTTAAGATAGGTAAGGCTAATTTAAAGAAAATAATGAATGTTACATTTTTTTTTTTTCTTAATGGCTACCAGAATAATCTCACAGGAGAGTATTTGTTCCTGTTTTCAGTTTCAGTTTGAATTCATTTTTTTTAAAGTACTGGGGATTGAACCCTGAGCTACATCCTTAGGCCTTTTTAATTTATTTTGAGACAGGGTCTAAGTTGCTTAGGGCCTCACTAAGTTACTGAGGCTGACCTTCAACTTGCAATTTAAAATGACAATAATTTTTTTCTGTTGGGCAAATTTCTTTATAATGCATGAATGAATGAAAATAATTTTGAAGAGATAAAATGAGTTGTTTTTATTTTGTTTCAGGAATTCACTTAAACAACAATCTAAATCATTTGAAGTTTGGCTTGGATCATCATAGACTGTCTTCCTCTACACACACAGCAGCAAAGCAAGGGAAAATGGATTTGCCCACCACAAGAGCAGGCAGCGACAAGATCGTTCTGTTGGTGTGTAACCGAGCCTGCACTGGGCAGCAAGGGAAGAGGTGAGACAAGCTTTCTTTACAATAAGTGTTGAAACTTTCAAGTATTTGAAAAAACAGGGTGAAAAACCTCACATTTAGCAGGAATATATGTATAACTTGACCTGACTTAGTGGGAGGGGAGAATAAAGGATTATGGGAAGTGAGTTAGGAAGGCTTTTGCAGCTCATCTAGTTTTGAAGGCTTAGATGACTAGTTTAGTTCAGACTCTTCTTGGGACTCTGGACCTGTGTCCAGATTGGTTCATCCTGTCCTGTCCTTTGTAATTTGGTGCATCATAATTGTGCAAGACAGTGGGTTCATCATGATGTGCTTGTGCATGCACGTGACATGATTTGGTTGGTTCGTTGCCTAGTATTCAACCCTAACCCTCCCTTCTTCCCCTCCTCCTCCCCTAGTTCCCAACCTCTAGCCCTTCTATTTTCATAAAATCACTTTTTTTCCTTCCTTCTTTCTAGCTTCCACATAAGAGAGAAAACATGACCCTTGACTTTCTGAGTCTGGCTTATTTCACTTGATATGATATTTTCCAGTTCCATCAATTTTTCCTGAAAATAACAATTTTGTGTAAAGCTCCATGTATATGTGCCATATTTTATTTATCTCTTCTTTGATAGACACCTAGGCTGGTACCATAACGTGGCCATTGTGAATTGTGCTGCTATAAACGTGGGTGTGCCTGTATCACTATAGTATGCTGACTTTAATTCTTTTGAATAAATGCTGAGGAGTGGGATAACTGAGTCATATGGTGGTTCTATTCCTAGTCTTTTTTTTTTGAGGAACCACTATGCTTATTTCCATAGTGGTTTATAATCCCAACAAGTGTTAAGTGTTCCTTTTCCAGGGCATCCTCACATCATCACCAGCATTTATTATTATTTATATTCTTGACTGCTATTCTGACTAGAGTGAGGTGAAATCTCAGAATAGTTTTGGTTTGCATTTCCCTGATTGGTAAGGATGTTGAACATTATTTCATATCTTTACTGGCAAGCCATAGTTCCGCTTTCTTAACAGCTTTTAAAAAAACAATCCTTAATTTACCTACTTTGGCAGTGCATGCCCCACAGTCTTAGGTCCCACGCTGAATGTTTTATTTTTCCCCATAACACCAGTCCTCGATTATCTCCTGTTTTGGCAGATGGCACATTTGTGTGTTCAGCTTTGCAGATCAGAAATTTGGAAGTCAGAAATCTCCCTCAGATTTCTTTTGCTGCCCTAAGAGTTTATGGGCACTTCAGACCATCTTATAAAGTAACTGTGTCACAGTAAGATCACCTGAGTAATAACCAGAGATGTGCTTCAGGGAGAAAGAACTCTGTGTTTGTGATATTTTGTCAGAATAGTGCTGTTGTTTGAGCTTTTTAATACTTTTTTTTATGAAATAAGTACCTTGGGTGGTAAATACCACAAATGTAAAATGTGCTGACGTGTATATTTATGGGATTCATTAACAAAGATGCTAGTGTTTACAGAGTGTCACATGCTGTTCTAAACCCTGGGAATTCAGCAGGAACAGCACAGACGGGGTCTGTGTCCTCAGGGAGCTCGTACTCCATGGGACCATCTAACCTTAAGCAAACGAACACATGTAGCTTGAGACAGTTGTCACCATGTTGAAGATGTCAGCACAGACTAGAGAGAGAGGGTGTGAGTGGGGAAAGGCCACAGCTCTGCACCAGGAAGGCAGCTGGGGAGGTGCCTCCAGGAGGCCACAGCTGAGTTGATTCCCATGAGGAAGAGCAAGCCATGTGTACGTCGTGTGTAGAGGGACACACCCAGTGCAGACACTGCAGTGTTGGCTGTTGAAAGCTTGGGACGAAAGGCGCTCATCATATTTATATAAAACAGAGGCCCATGGAACCTTATGAGTGCAGACATTGCCTGAAAAATAATGGAGTTACCCAGAGCTCATTTCCCACCACAGTAGTTTTCAGGAGGTGAGTTCACTGTTAAGTACTACTGTGAGTAAGTGCTCCATGGCTGTTAGGAAAGGGTTTCTCAGTGGTCTTTTTATCTCTGCTTCAGCCTTGGCCTGAGAGCTCACCGGGTAGTTAGATTGATCGATCATCCATTCATTCATCCATTCACTCATCATCTACTGTTTTTTAGGCATGGTTGTTTAGGCTGCTTAGGTAAAAAAATCTCAGTTCTTGCTGTCAGATAACTCATAGTCCATTGGTGGAGGCAGTATTTACAGGGTAGTGTAGTTAGTGCTGTGGTACACACGGGAGAAAAGTAACGAGGGTGCTTCCTGGAAAAGGGTGTCTTCACTGGGTCTTCATGTGTCTGAGTAAGAGACAGCCTGGAGAAGGGTGGGAAGGTTGTCCCAAGCTGGGGAGTGGCCTGCACAGAGACCTGGGCTTGTGAGAGCTGGACACAGTCAGGGAGGCTGGGCCAGTGACCTTCAGCTTCAGCTGCATATTAGAGCCACCTGGGGAGCATCTGAAAAAATCTCAGTGTTTGGGGCCACATTCCAGACTGATTTCATTAGAATCTCTATGGGCTGGACTTATGCATGGTTTTTTTTAACACTCCTCTGGTGATTTTACTGTGTAGCTGAGGCTGGGAACCACAGAGCTGCCTCTGATTCTCCAAGATACAGAACCTGGCAGAGGCCAGGTGGCCTCTGATCTAGGGTGGGTGCTGGCTTTCAGTGTGGCTTGCACTGACAGTTGCCTCCCTTGTCATCAGAGGCTACCAGGATATGGCTGCCTCTGTTGGGCCTTCCAGCCCTGTCTGCCCCTCTGGTACCTCCTTGTAGGCTTGACCCTTACTGTTTGCCAGATTCTTGTCCGTTCCCATCCCCTTCCTCAGAGTCCCTGCTAACCCTGTCCCTTGCTGCCCAATAGCCTAGCATCATGCTCCCCTGGAAGCACTTGGCCTGGAGGCTGCTCAGTTTTCTTAGAAATCTAGGTTACAACTTCTTACTTCTTTACCTTCTTCTTATGGCAGCTACCATTGACTTTGCTCTTTGTTCTGATTTGAGAACTGTCCTCAAACCAAATATGTTGTGAATCCATGTTAAAAGATGAGGAATAAGGAGTTAGGCCATTGAAGGAATTCTGTACTTTTAAGGTAATGACATTATTTTTTTGTGGTAGATTTGGACTGCCTTTTGTGCTGCACTTAGAGAAGACGATAGCATGGGACCTTCTGCAAAAGGAAATCTTGGAGAAGATGAAGTATTTCCTGAGGCCTACTGTTTGCATTCAGGTTTGTAGGCATTTTGATATTATAGCTGAGTGTTCATGTCTACCTAGTGAAGAAACAGTCATTACAGTGGAATTAGAATTTGTTTTGTTTAGATTTTCAAGACTGAGAACTTATTCCTCATGTTATGAATGGAGCTGGTCACTGCAAGGTTTCCTTGAATGGCTATGTATTCCTTTATAATATTCATTTAATAAAGTTTAGTGTGCGATTAGTTTGAAGAAGTTTCATAATCATCTGTATATTTTAAAAGTTATTACTCTGTTAAGGTATCCATGGAAGACCATTAAGTTAATGTTCAGTGAAAGCAGTGTGTTATTTGTCTTGTATAACATTTGGTATGTAAATTGCATTTGGGTAAATAATATTTAAAAGTATATTCGAGTGGCTCAACAACCTAACAGAATGTATAGAGAGGCATTTTGCAAAACAGTTTGCTGTACCTCTAGTCTGTTTTGGAAATGCCTCTGTAAAACAAGCCTTTGAAGAGAAATTTATCCTGATTTTCATTTCACCTTTGATGCAGGTGTGTCCATTCAGTTTGCGAGTGGTCAGTGTTGTGGGAATCACATATCTGCTGCCCCAGGAGGAGCAGCCCCTGTGCCACCCAACAGTAGAAAGGTAAAAAAGGAAAAAAAATCATCTTCCAGAATTTCACATATGCTCACGTGTGATGTTTGGTATAGTTCCTATGTTATGTTCTTTAAACTCACTTAGAAATTAAGCACTTATTTTATTTCTGATTCACATTCAAGTATGAAACATTTTATGAATCTTCCTTGAAATCAGAAAAGCCACAGAGTACTCAAGTTAGGGCAGCAAATTACATTTTCCTATTCACAAGACCGAAGTTTTCCTAAGTAATGTTCCTGTCATGCCTCATTCCTCCTTGAAGCCCTTCAGTGGTTACTTGTGGCCTGCAGGGTAAAGGCTGGGTTCCAAGGCCGGATCTCTGAAGACCTCCCTTTCGTGGGGCCTGCTCTTCCTCCCCTCTACCCCAGGTCTTCCTCGGTATTGCAGCCCTGAGGAGCATCCGAGCACACAGCACCGTGCCGTGTGCGCCTCTGCTCAGTGGCTCCTCTGTCCATGGTGCCTTTTCTTTAAAGTTCTTTACACTGTTTCTCTTTCTGTGTCAGTTATTTGCTGTACTGTGCTGTTTCTGTGCTTTCTACATCCTTCTATTAGGTTCACAGTAGCCTACTGATAAAATAATAGATATGTGTATACAGCATATACATATGGATATATAAATATGAAAACCCGCATTATCTTTATTATAATTTATTTCAACAAATATCTTAGTGCCCATATTTCAGGGTTTTCAAAAAGTATATAACATTGCTTTTCAAAAGCTCCCTGTTTGGTTTTAGAGAACGAGAGCTAATTGATTAGATAGTAATAAAAAATATTGCACAATATAAAAAAGATTCAGTGAGTAATATTAACTGTGAGTGCAGAAAGAGTTTCTCAGTAGGTGGCAGTGAACGGGAGTGGGTGGCTTCATGAAGGCGGGAGGAAGAAGGCCCAGGGTAGCCTCATGGGTGTGGACACAAGGCATGGTGTGGGGCAGGTGGAGAGGTGCTAGGGCAGGCTCTTCCTGGGTAGCTGGGAACTTGGGCAAAAGTTGGAAAGGTTACACAGAACATCTGGGAGTCAGTGGACAGCCTTATAGTGCATTGCTCTGTTTCTTCTAATCCATTTCTTCCATTATTTCTATATTAGACATTTAATTTAAAGATTTTGTAGCCCACTTGTGAACTGTTTACTAAATCTTGGTTTGTAATGGGCTCACTGAAATCTTTTTCTGATGGGGAAACTGAAGAAGATTTTCAGTAATTTTATGATTGTAGATAGAACATAATCACATTTAAGTAAAATCATTTTTTTAAAAAAAGAAAATAATGTGTCATCTTTCCTCCCCCGTTCTGTAGGGCATTAAAATCTTGTGGACCAGGTGGCACTGCTCATGTGAAGTTAGTGGTAGAATGGGACAAGGAGACAAAAGACTTGTAAGTATTCTTTTACTTAATATTTATAGAATTGTTTTATTTTAGGAGCACCCATTGATTTTCCAATTTAGGTAAAATACGGATCTTTCTTTAGCATCTCAGCATGTTCTTTTCTTTTTTTTTTTAATATTTTTTTAGTTATAGATGGACACAGTACTTTATTTATTTACTTTTATCTGGTACTGAGGATTGAACCCAGTGCCTCATACACGCTAGTCAAGCACTCCACCACTGAGCCACAACCCCATCCCCTCTAAGCATGCTCTTAATCCTTTGGTTAAGCAGTTTAATATTTCTTTCTTGTATGTTCTTCCTAACCTCAAAAGCATTGAACATTTATTTACTATTGGGAGAGAAGCCATATATTCATTAATTACCATATAGGTCCAATTTGATTTTTATTATAAGTCCATCTGCCCTAGTAAGCTTATCAAATGCATGCCCTAAGAGGTGAAGGACAAGAATATATGATTTAATGGCACAGGTCATGGGCAGTCCCAGAAAAACTAACTCTAACTTAGTTCTTTTTTTCCCCCCACCGTGCTGGGGATTGAACCCAGGGCCTTGTGCTTGTGAGGCAAGCACTCTACCAACTGAGCTAGATCCCCAGCCCTAACTTAGTTCTTAAAATAACGTGCAGACGGAAAACTTTTCAAGAACATTTTGGGACATGGAAGCATTAGATGACCACTTTTGCTTTCTTACACCTTGATCTTCTTAGTGATGAACTCATAGCCACTTTGTAAAGCTGTAGTGGCAGTTTTGTGTCTGTGTTTTAAGACATTCTCTGATAATGTCTTTCCCCTTAATTTGTAGCTTGTTTGTCAATACTGAAGATGAGTATATCCCGGATGCAGAAAGTGTCCGCCTGCAGAGGGAGCGTCACCATCAACCTCAGACCTGCACTTTATCCCAGTGTTTCCAACTCTACACCAAAGAGGAACGAGTAAGAGGCTGGGCAGCGTTTCTTGGGCGCTGAGATAGTAGGGAAGGGGAAATGGCAAGGTGACAGTAAAGAAACGGACTCTGCCCAAAAAAAAAAAAAAAAATCCCTGTGATTTTGCATTTGCATAGTTTTGAACATACATAGAGTATTCTGTTCCTTTTAAGACTTACAACAAAAAGAAGTTTAAATTTTTGATTAATTGGAATGCTCTAGAAACGAACCTTCATGATTTTTTTTTAAAATCAGGTTTTTTTTTTTTTTTTAATTTCAGTTGTTTTGTCTTAATGTAGAAGTTTTAAGTTGTTTTCCTTAGTAATGAAAACAGTGTTTCTCAACTTAGTACCTGTATGCTAAGAGCATAGTGTCAGCACCTTTTTTAAATTAATTAAAATAAAAATAAAAATCCAGTTTTTGAGTTGCACAAGCATCATTTCAGGTGCTCAATAGACACATGGATAGTGCCTCCTGTACTGAACAAAGCAGATATAAAGTTCTGTTGGAGAGCAGTGCTTTGGACTGTTTAGCACAGTGCTGTGCAGATAGTAGGACTCAGAAAATATTGAAACAAATGGGTGTGCAGTTAAGTCTCTGTGGGTGGGAGCCGGGCTTGTGTGGTTTTTATGTGACTTTGGAAACCTTGTCCAGAGCACATGGAGTACATTTAATCTTATGTTGATACTTAGGATCATAATTTTTGACCATTAGTTTCTATTGTTTACCCCTATACATAGGGAATATTGCAATTTCAGGCTCAGAGGGAACTGTAAATCTTCTTTTTTCTAATGGGAACTGTAAATCTTCTTTTTTCTAATGGTTTAATTCTTCCACCTAATTTCAAGTGGGTAATTGTCCATCCTATGTTTGAATGCTTTCTGTTATGAGGGGTTTGCCTACTAGAGACTTGACATATCATTTCCTCTCTAGATAGCTCAAATGGTGACCTGAAATATGCTCCCGTTAGTACCACCAAAAGAGGTGTTCTCTCTCTTGAGTTTAAGACTCAAAAGTCATAACTTCCTTCTACTTTTCTTTAGATATTTGAAAATAGTTTTCATCTTCTCACTAAGTCTTTTCTACCCCAAGCTGTTCATGGCTAGTTCCTTTATCAATAGTTTTTCACAAGACATGTTTTCTTCATCTTGGGCTTAATTATGAAATATTTAACTTTGAAACTGGTTGATTACAAATTCTGTGTGACATACTGTTCTATTTAGCTCTTTTTATAAAAAACTGAGCCGAGAGCCGGGTTCAGTGGGGCACAGTCCTGTCATCCCAGTGGCTCAGAAAGCTGAGAGAGGAGGATGGTGACATGTGAGTTCAAAGCCAGCCTCAGCAACTTTGCAAGACCCTGTCTCTAAATAAAATATAACAAGGACTGGGGATGTGGCTCAGTGATTAAGCACCCCTGGGTTCAATCCTTGGTACCAAAGGAAAAAAAAAAAATTGATCTGAGATATGTTTGAGAATAGCACAAAGTTTAGGGGTGAGCAGGTCTACTAGATGATAGCATTGGTATCTACAGAACATCCCGCAGAGCTACAATGATGAGTTCATGTTAGCAAAATACTTCCGTAGGGGTTCGTTCATTTAGGTGTTTATCAGATACCTCCTATGTGCTGGGTACTGTGCTAGTCACGGGATACACATGTCAAGACAGACAGCCTACTGTCCTGCTGAAGGGATAATTAATAAAGGAAGCAAAGGTCCTGGGGAAGGAAGGAGGTTGGCATGGTTGAAAAACAGAAATGAGACCTGTGTAGCTGGAGCACAAGAGGTAAAGTAGAGTGAATTAAGACAGATGAACTTCATCTGGCTTCACTAAATAATCTGGGTACCCAGAACGGTGCTCGGCACATAGGAAGTATTCAATAAGTACGTACTGAAATGTATGAGCGGTACTTGGGAAGTTTAATATTAGGCCCCAGAATAACAGTACAAATGTAGAAGAGGCTGTGAGACTTAAAGTAGGCTGTGTGACAGTAACTTTGGAGTCTAGTTGTCTGCAGCTCAGTATTGATCAGCAGTGCCTCATAGGCATAAGCCACTGTTGTGCTGCCTTGTGGATGCTTTAGAAACAGCACCCCAAGCTCTGATAGGGAGAGTGCTGCTCTGTTCCTCATTTTAAATGTTCACTGGGAGGAGGATGGCAAACTGGGACACATCCAGAGAGAGCTTCTGGTAGGGTAGCACCTGGAAGTACTGAGGTAGCTGAGTACATCCTCCTTGAGGATCTGATAGTTACTTTCAGGCACTTGAAGGACCGTCCTGTGCGTGAGGGAGTGGATGTAATCTTATATAAACAGCAGCGTCTAGAGATCGGAGATATGGGGAATGATTGATTTTCACGTGAGGAAGACTGTGGAGTTGCTGCCTGCTGCACTAGCCTCTCCTCGCTGCTAGGCAGAGTCAGCTGGACCAGTGATGCTCAGAGTGTTGTCTGCAGGTCTGGGAGCTGTTAGCAGTGTGCAGTGAGCTCACTTCAGAAACCAGAGAAATGTCATGGAAACTGTCAAGGCAATTGGTGTCATACCGTTCTTACTGTATTTTATGAAATAATATAATATGCTGTGATTTAAACAAACAAAAATCTGTTTATTTACTACAAACATTGGGCTGGATGGCCATGTATGGAGAGTATTAATATGTCACACAGAGATGCAGGCTTACCAGATGATAGTCTGGGTCTGACTCTCTGATTTACTCTCATCTCAAAACTTCTATTCCTTCCCAGTTTTCTTAACAAGCATGATTGGTCTCCTTGTCATGGAAAAAACAAAAATTCCCTTCATTCTGCTTCCTTCTCAGGTTATGCACCAGTCTTCCTCCCACTGTGAATTTACCATTAATGGTTTCACCTCTCTTCATTCACTTCCCTACTTATTCTCTCCTCTCCCTCCCAGGCCTCTTGTGGTCTGTCTGACTTGCATTTTGGATACTGGACTTGGGCATTCTGGGTGGCTCATTATTTGCTCCCTTCAGCAGCCTCAATTCAGGCTTCCTTTGGGCTCTTTACCATTCATACCACAGATGACCACGCGTTCTTTCCGTTCTTTTTTCTTGGTACGTGTAGAGGGAATGCTTCTGTTTTGCCTGTTTTTGTGACTGCATCTTTAGGCTCTGGTGGCTTCTGGGTTTGGGTACTTCCTTTAAAAACGTACATTCCCCAAGATTCTGACCTCGTTGCCTTTAGCTTCCATCCCAGTGGGAATTGTTATGCATTCCCAGGGCTTCCCTTATCTTACCACAGTGATGAAACCAGATGCGATATGTCTTCTGAGCTCCAGCGTGTGTTAAAATTTCTCCTATGTTGGCACCTGTAAATGAGTATGTCCTCATTGTGAAATTTTTCCCTACAGGGATGACATATGGACTTTGGGCCTCAGGTTGATGTTTAGAAAGATCTGTTGGTAGCAGAAGGGGTGGCTTGTTTAGAGCAGTTCAGAGTTTATGGGAGAGAACAGGAAGTGCAGAGAAGTCCAGGTGAGAGTGCGTGAGGACTTGGGATGAAGGTGGTTCTCGTGGGAGTGGAGAGGAGGCCTGAGAAATGGTGGAGAGAGAATTTCGCTGGGTGGACTTGGAGCAAGAGGAGGAGGGAAGTGGGAAGGGTTTTGAGGTTTGGAATAAGCCAGTGTTCCATCTTTGGTGGGCAGTAGTGGTATTGCTGAGGTAGGATGTACAGGAGCACGTTGGTGACAAGTCCACGAGTTGGGTGTGGAGCTCTGTGGAGTTGGGGTGCATCGGTGGACATCTGACAGCCTCTCTGAGGCGTTTACCAGTTTGGTTGTTCCTCCTTGTGGATAATCTCTGCGTGTTTGGGCGTCAGCTCTGGCTGGGTACCAGCTGCGATTGTGTTACTTCATTGTGCAGTTTCTGGAGAGATTCTGAGTTGTGCCGTGCTCTGGGCAAGAAAGGGGTACTCCTGTCTCCCATAACCAGGTCACACGTTAAGGGGTCTGTAACTGACGTCATGCGCCTTGTTTCAGCTTGCCCCAGATGACGCCTGGCGCTGCCCACACTGCAAGCAGCTGCAGCAGGGGAGCATCACGTTAAGCCTGTGGACTCTGCCTGACGTGCTCATCATACACCTCAAGAGATTTCGACAGGTAAGGGAAAAGTGGCTGTGACCAAGTTTCTTACACCCGCCGTGGGTGACTGTGTGGGTTCTTTGGTATCCCTGTTGGATCCCCTGACCCTGTCTGGATGGTAGACATATATTTGTCTGTGTTCGGGGTTGTGTTTTATTCTTTCTCAAAGCAAAATTTGAGCATCCTGTGACCCGTTACTTCTTAAATATTTCAGTTCATATTGCAGGTAGTTTACTTTGTTCTTGAGAGTTTGCTTTACACTTGAAAATGTTATGCTTAAGTATTGTTATGTTTACTTTAGGATTAAGGGGAAAAGTGTTAATAGAGATCCTTTTTGGGGAGGTGGAATTCTGTTTCTACCTAATGCAATGAGGGGTATTGTCCTGCTCCCAAGGAGTTGGGGAGATGAGTCACAAACGTATACAGGGAAGATGTGCTCTTTATTGCATTGCTTTGTGGGTCATCTTTTCCAAAAAGGCTGTCTCTTCCCTGGGGCCAGGATTGCCCTAGACAGCCCCACACAGGAGAGGTAAATGGGAGGTGAGCATTGGCCGAATCTGGGAGGCCTAGCTCTAAGAAGGTTTGCACCTGAAAGAGGAGCAGGTGTTTCCCAGGTGAGATGAAAGCCTCGGTGCACACTCAGTGCCAGAGGGAGCAGCGTGCGCAGAGCCCGGGGGCCCGAGGGAGCACAGCACTGGGAGAGGCTGAAAGTGGGGCTGGTGCTCCAGAGCCTGGGAAGGGTGGGGGCTGTCGTCCAAGCAGGTCCTTGTAGGCAGTGTAGAATTCTGGTGAGGGCTTTGAGCAGAGAAGCAGCACTGCCGAGTGTGTTTTTAAAAGATCACTGTGGCCGCTCTGGAGAGCAGATGAGAGGCTGGAAGAATGAAGACAGGGAGGCCCCGAGGGGCGGCTGTGGTCATCCAGCGGGGGCCGTAGCTGGCTGCAGACGGCGCGTGGCCACAGAGGTGGAGCGGTGTAAGTGGACTGGGGCGGTTGAGGGCTCTGAGGAAGCAGAGGTGAAAGGGCGACGCACCCTTGGCCCCATGGCTGGGTTTTCACAGCGGTTCAGAGTTGAATTGCTGTGGTAGTGAAGGAAGGGCATTTCCCTGCTGACTGCCACTGGGCTCTGTGGGTGGAAAGCAGGTCGAGGGTTTGGATCCCAGCCCTCTCTGAAGTCCCCCTCCCCACCAGACTCATTTCCTTTGCTGTCAGTTTCTTTTGTAGGCATGTCCATTTTCCCTTCCAGAAACCCAGACAGAACTATAGAATCATCTTTGACTTCTTTCTGGTCCCTCTCCGCTAAGCAGTCACTTCTGTATGGCTGTGTCTCCCCCTTGACTCCTGATGTGTCTCCTTGTACCAGCTGTCACCCTGCCAGGGTAGACACCTCGCTACTTTCCAGCTGGTCTCAGTTGCATTGTCTTTGGATTGATTTCTTAACTTCCGTCGCTCTGCTCCTGCTAACTTGTTTTATGTTCTGCGCACACAGTTCTTCACCCATGAGTCTGGAGACATGACCTTCATAAAAGCCTCAGGGTGGCCCCTTACCTACAGAATGGGGTCCACATTCTTTAGCCTGGCCTTCCTGACTGCTCAGGACCCTTTCTCCCTTTCTCTTATGAGTGCTTTCCTTCCCTTGGTAGATCCGTGCTCTTTGGGACAGGCATATCTAGGTCTGATTAGTTTTAAAGTTCCTATGGACACAAGATGCATGCAGTAAATGTCTGTTCAACCAGTGGTTCGTGTCAGAGGATATTCCGTGGACTCAATGGAAAGTGCAGGTTAACCAGGATTGTCAGCTGAATAATTATATCAAACTAAGTCAGCATGAAACTTCAATGCACTTGGGGGTGGTGGGGAGAAAAGGGGCACTGCCTGTGTGACTCCTGTGCCAGGTCCTGGGGCCTGCCCTTCATGTAGTTGTCACTGTGCTAATTTTCATGCCTCTGCCAGGTATTAGGGTGAACCTTGTGAAATTATCTTTTTTTTTTTTTGTAAGGTTAAAAATCTAAAAACCCTTAGTAGATAGGAAATGAAGACTCAGGAGGCTCATTTACACGTGGTTAGACCACTTTTAATTTATGTGAAACCGGTTCTTCCAGCTCCTTGAGACTGTTTATTTGTCTGTTTCCCTGTTTTATCTGTGTCTTAGGAACTACTTCAGTGGATAGGGTCCACATTCCAGGCTAAGCTGATCTGCCATCTGCTTACATTAAAACATCATCAGAATTTGTTTTTCTTCTTGCAACAGGAAGGAGACAGGCGTATGAAACTTCAGAACATGGTCAAGTTCCCCTTGACTGGCCTGGACATGACTCCTCATGTGGTTAAGAGAAGCCAGAGCAGCTGGAGTTTGCCATCCCATTGGTCCCCGTGGAGGCGGCCCTATGGACTCGGGAGGGACCCTGAGGACTACATCTATGACCTGTATGCTGTGTGCAATCATCATGGCACCATGCAAGGGGGGCACTACACAGGTCTGCAGTGTGAGAGGCCGTGTGTCTGTGCGGACGGCTCCTTCAGGCGGGTGTTGCTTGTGACAGAGTGACATGGCTTAAGAACCTCCCTTTCTCTTCCAGTGGGCAGGGTGCCACCTGTGAGGACAGTTTGGTGCTCCAGGTCTCTACCCCAGAACTCTTCTTCTTCCTCCTGAGCTGGAAGGTGCAGCAGCTACCAGACCCGATTGGAGAATGCATGTGCCTAGTACCATCTGCCTGGCTGAGGAGCCACCCTTGGTTTTCCTAGTTCGCACTCCCTATTTTAGGTTTTGCTCTTCCCTTGAGGGTCTAGCTTCTCCCTAGAAGGTGGTTAGTGAACTAGCGTGATTGATTAGGGTGATTGATGAGTGAGTAGGGTGATCGTGAACTACTTTTATAGTATCTTCATTCATTTACCTTTCACGAGCAGCTGCATTCATCATGTGAAATTTAGAAACTAGAAAGAAGAATACCATCATCATTGGATTTATCCCTTAGGCAATCCTTCCTAACATTTTGAAAAATTGTGAAATGTGCATAACAAATTGACTGTTTTAGCCATTTTAATCATACAGTTGGGTGGCATTAAGTACACCCACACTGTTGTACCCATTGTCACTGTCCCTCGCCAGGATGTTTTTCATCTTCCCAGCTGAAACTCTGTACTGTTATATCGTGCTTTCCACTCTCCCCTCCCCAGCCCTGACAGCCCCCACACTCTGTCTCCTGAATTTGCCTACTATAGGTGCCTCCTGTAAGTGAATCTGTGCAGTATTTGTCCTTTTGTGGACTAGTCTGTCCGTGTTGTAGCCTGTATCAAAATGTCCTTCCTTTTTTAACACTGACTAATGTTCTGTTGTATGCAGGTGTCACTTTCACAAATGGCATGCACTTCCAATGTTTTTTCTGTAAGTTGTTGCTGTTATTTTACACTGGTGTGTTGTGTCCAGTTGGACATTTATTAAGCACTTTATATTTAGCTTGCAGTGGGCTCTGTCACACCAGAGATGAGTAAGTCCCAACCTCTATCTTCCAGGAGTGTAATCAAATAGGGGAAGATGTAGAGACAAATAAAATTTAAGAAGAGTCATAACATAGCCAGGTACAGTGCATGTGCTTGTAATTCAAGTGGCTCGAGAGGCTAAGGCAGGAGATTTTCAAGTTCAAAGATAGCCTCAGCCATTTAGCGAGCCCTGTACAACTTAGTGAGATACTGTCTTAAAATAAAAAAATATGGCTCAGTGGGTAAGCGCCCTGGGTTCAATCCCCAGTAACCACCACCAATTCCCTCATGCCCTGCAAAAAAAAGGAGCCGTAATGTGTGGTAGGTTCTGTGGTAGAGGTGTGTTCTGTGGTTAAGTGTGAGTAGTGGGTGAAGGAGGGGGCTGAGGAGCCATATATACCACAGTGGCCCTATGTGTTTGCATCATTTAATGATGTCTTTGTGTAACTATACTCTCAGGATGTTTGACAACAAAATTACCTTATGTGTTTCTCAGAACATATTCCTTTCATTCACCAACACATGACTGTATTACCATTCCCCATTGCTGAGCATCTATATTATTTCTGGTTTTAAACTTCTAACCTCTACTGATGGGCATCTTTCTGTGTAAGCACTTTTTCTGAATTTTAATTCTGCATTTCCTTGAGATTGGGTCTCAGAAGTGGAAGTACTGGGCTGAAAGCATGTATGAACCATCTGGAGACCAGGCATCCTGTAGGGCTTCTTGCTTGGACATGTGTTCGTGTGGAGTTGGAATACGGGTAGTGCTGTTAATTTGGTTAAGCTGTATGTGGTTTCCAAGACACAGCTTTCTGCATTCTTTATACTCAGTGTTATTTCCCACCTACTTCTCAGGGACTTTATTTCTTCATCAATTCATTGGTTTGTTAACAGTACCCTCGCATGCTATGCTGATGTTGATTTGTAAAGGTAGTGGAGACGAAGGCGGCCTGGGCTCTTCCAGTGGGTGTTGTCTTTCCTTAGCAGTTACCCTCAGCCCTCCCTTCCTTCAGCTTGGTGGAAGCAGTGTTGTTGCATGCTCCTTTCTTTAGCCTGCTTCTTTCCCCAGTAGGAGGATAGGAGGCCAGAAAAATGACTGGATACAGCCTCTTCTTTTTTATTTGATTATACTTTTTTGGGGGTACTGGGGATTGAACCCAGGCTTCGCACATGGTGAGCAAGTGCTGTGCCACTGAGCTTCATCCCTAGCCCTCCGACCTCCTGTTCTTGAAACCCGTTTAGTTCAAGGTCTTTATATTTAGACACCGTAGGCAGCAGTTGTTTGTGAGAGGACTGAGCCCAACTTTTGACTGTATCTCATGGTGGAGTGGCTTGAATTGCCTTGAAGTACTTGCAGGAGCAAAAGAAGGTAAGGAAGTTCCAGTTGAGCAAAATGTTCATTAAATGCTTAAATGTATTTTACCTTTGTGTTTTGATTTAAGCCCAATTTAAATTGTGATGTTTTATTTAGTGTCTTGCATGTTTTTGGGTTTCTGTTTATGGGGGCCCTTATGTACAGGTTATATCTAGTTGGATTGTTGGTTTTGTGGCATTACTAGTAGTATCTGTGTTCTTTGATACTAAGCTGTGGAGTCATAGATTCATGGGCCCTTAGAACAGGAGGAACTTAGAGGTGATTTCACTTCACTAATTACCTGACATAGTACCGACTTTGCCAGCATCCCTGATTGCTCTTTGTCCAGCCTCAGCTTTGGTGAAGATGCCATCTTCCATTTAGAGCACTGCTTATCAGGACAATATGGACTGGCTTGTTTGCATGCTTTCTAGCAAGAAATTATCTGGAAAAATAGGACGGTGCTAGGTTTTTTCATATGTTGCTTTTTACGTAGAACAGACTGGAAGTGCCTGAAAAGCTCGAGGCAGTATAGTTTAAGAAAGGAGTTCAGGTTATAAGCTGGACCCGTCTTCCCAGCTCTGTGGCATTGGCTAGGCAGCCTGCTCTGACTTGGGGATGACAGTTGTAAGCAGGAAGCCAGCTTGCCTTTGTCTCAGGACCTGTTACCTGAGAGGTGCTCAGAGAGGTTTGCTACTTCCCCTTTCCCATGCTGAAGCCACATTGTTGCTTGCCTGATATACGAAATGTTTAGAGTACATTTTAAATACCCCAACATTGTTGGGTTAAAGATACTCTCCTGTTAAGTTTTCATCTGGAGCGTCTGTTCTGATGTGTTCTTTGTTTTACTAGTTCTAGCTATAATTACATGGTTTGTGTAGGGCTAACTTGTGCAAGGATCTAGAGCAGAGCTTCCCAAATCATCTGTGATACAGGCCTTGTGTTTTCTATTTTAAAATTTCCAATCCTTCACGAGCCAGCTCTTGTAAAAAAACAGCAAAACAAAGCAGCAGTATCAGATTGCAATGTCAGTTTCTGAATGCTTCTCTCCATTTTGGTGCCTCTCTTGTGGGGGCTGCACCAATCTCTGGCCACAGTTTGAGTAGCACTGGCCTGGGAAACACCTCAGAAGGTAGGGCTAGGAAGAAAAGCAAGTAGAATTATTTTGTAAATACATTGTTTGCTCATTAGTGAGTTACTGTGCTGCCTTCGTTTCCACACAGTGATGTGGAGTAGACCCAAACCAGAGCAAGGTTATTGTCCCCATCTCTTGGAGGTCTCCCCACCTCTTACGGTTCTAACTTACGTTCACCACCACCTCACCAGTGGGCTCATATACATCAGCCTGACCTGACACCATGCAAGTGTTCTTATAGCTGTTTGCTGCTGTGTCTTCGTTTCTCTCCCCTCTGGTTCTTGCTGTGTTCATAGCTGCAGAGGAACTTCCCCACATTTATAGATTCTTCCTCTGCTCTTCATTTGGGGACCTGTTTGGTATAGTAACCCCTGTCTGGGTCCCTTTTTATTTCCTACCATTCCACACTTGGAAAAGTAGTGTGGCCTCTTAAGGGTTTGCTCCTGGTGCCTCTCGGGACCTTCTGTGCCCTGTCCTTGGGTGTACTGAGTCTGTTTCAACATTCAGCTAAATGTTATAGCACTCATTTATTCTTGCTCCAGTAAACGGTTATTTTTAGAAAATGTGATAATAATGTGCCTCTTTGGATCAAGCTTATAAGACCCCTTGATACATCTTTTCAGGATGACTTGGCTTCATGGATTTTTTTGGGGGGGGTGCTGGGGTTGGAACCCAAGCCTCACGCATGCTAAGCATGCACTCTACCTCTGAGCTACAGCCCCAGCACCAAACTCTGAAGTTTTTGTCTTTTCTTGCTGGTACTTGAATACTCTTTTATTTCTACCTCAGGCTTGAAATTTAAAGTGGAAGAGACTTCATGCCTTTACGAGTGTGTATGTTCTCAGCTTGCCAGAGAACTTGCATGGAACATTGTTTGTGTCACCCTGAGGGAAGCAGGGTAGGATAGGGATTGAGTTCAGGCTCAAGAATTAGATGAACCTGAAATGATGCAGGCTCTGTCCTTCATCACCTGCGTGATGGTGGATATGCTGGGTAGTCTTTTAAGCCTCCATAAAAATGGTGGTGATAATAAAACAAATCTCAGGATTAAATGAAATGCTTGGCATTAAATGTTAAATATTAGATACTGGACTAGTAGTGTTTTTTCTCTTTATATTATTTTATGTCCCTAGTAAACACTAAATATTATAACATGCTTAAGTCATGATTTTTAATGATTTTTAACCCTGGAACTATTGCCATTCTGGCTGGGTAATTCTGTGCTGGGGTGCTGTCCTGTATGTTGTTGAATGACTAGCAGCATCCCCAGCTCTGCCCACTAGGTGCTGGGCACTTCCCTGTCTCTCTTCAGTTGTGACAGTCAAAATGTCTCCATTCTTGCTAAATATTGGTCTCCTACAGGGCAAAATTGTCCATGGTTCAGACCCAGTAGTTTAAATAAATAAGTATATTGTGTTTTCTAAGATGAAATAAAACTATATCTATTTGAAATAGTTTGGAATTTCTTGAGGCGTGTTGTTTGAATGTGGTATGGAATTTGGATTTATTAAAAAATTTCTGTGTGCAGACTTAAAAAGTTCTTAAATTAGTTGTGTAAGCCAAAGCTGCTCCTCCTGTGGTACTGACCATGGTCTCTTTTTGGCAGCGTACTGCAAGAACTCCGTGGATGGTCTCTGGTACTGCTTTGATGACAGTGATGTGCAGCAGCTGTCAGAAGATGAGGTGTGCACGCAGACGGCCTACATCCTCTTCTACCAGAGGCGGACAGCCATCCCGTCGTGGTCGGCTAACAGCTCAGTAGCTGGTAAGGCCGACTGTTGTTCCTGGGAAGGTTTTTCCAGAGCAGAAAATTGTAATTCATGGATGTCTCACAGACTTCAACACTATCAGTTTGAGCAGATTAATTTTCAAATTTCCATTTAGTCTGGAAACCAACATGATTGCAATTAAGGAAGTGGGGTGTGCTGTGAGGCAGCTGTGGCCCAGCACAGTCCAGGCAGTGGTGGGAGAGCCTGCTCAGACAGCTTGTGCTGTTTACCTGTGGGATACATGCACATGAGCAGGGAAGTGGCTCGGCACGCTGCTGTCAGACCTCCTCTGTGGGGTTTCTTGGAGCATGCCCCATCTGAGCCAAAATGGGTGGATGCTCATGATCCTACCTCATGGGATCATTGCATGCATTACATTAGGTAAAGGCTGTGAACACACTTTGTAAAGGGTCAAGTACCATTAGAAATAGTTATTTTTTCCAGTAAGATTAACTTGTTCTTTTTGGGAAGGGACTGACAACTCTAATAGATGGTTTGGATTTAGCCTCGTGGGATCTAGCCTGTTAGGTTAATAAGCATAAACCAGCACCCACCCACAAAGCACATGCAATCACACATAATCCAAGGAAGGGCACATGTGCTTCCTATGGTAAAGTTTGACCCTTAGAGACTATGGCAGAGGACAAAACATGGTAATGTATCAACAGGGTAGGATAAGGAAGGCTTGGTCTCCAAGCCTGTGAGGGGTAAGTTCAAAGAAGAGGAAAGGAAGCCTAACTCAAGTACAGTGAGCTCTGCTGAGCCAAACCCCACGCCAGGTATAACTGCTCACCTCCTTGACAGGAAATAGAAACTCAGTTGCTCTGAGACTTTCCTAGGTGCCCTACCAGAGTGTGAGATACACTCAGAAATGACATGCTCTTGTCTGCTGAGCCAGTAGTGCTGCTTCACATAGTCAGCTTCCACTTTCTGTTGCACTATTATGTATTGAAGGTCATGCCTGGAACAAATAGGAGCTGGGACTGATGGACCTACAGGGATGTATGTGTGTGCTGTTAATGTTATAAGAGAATTGAAAATTTCTCTAAGGCAGTGAAACTAAGAACAGTGCCTATTGCTCTTTCTTCTCTCTGAGTCAGATTTTACTGCAGGTGCTCAGAACAGTGCCTGGTGTGGAGATGCTTAATACATATTTGTAGAACGAACAAATGTTTGAGTCATTGTCTTCGTTCCATCTTTTGCCAACTCTTAAGGTTCAGACATTGCATTCGGAAGTGTTCACACTGTGCTTGCCTCTCCTTCCCGCAAACCTTGAGTGTGCGGGAACCGACTTCTGTGCTTCATCTTTCCTGGTGTACCCAGCTGTGGGAGTTCACGGTGTCCTCAGGTCGCCCGTTGCCCTCGGCGTGGCTCACAGCCCCTCGTGAGGGTGCATGTAGCGCGGCTGGCCACAGGGGCCCTGGCTCACCTCAGCACCCACCTCCTTTTCTGCAGGCTCCACAAGTTCTTCCCTGTGCGAGCACTGGGTAAGCCGGCTTCCAGGGAGCAAGCAAGCCAGCGTGACCTCTGCGGCCTCCTCCAGACGCACCTCCCTGGCCTCGCTCTCCGAGTCTGTGGAGATGACCGGGGAGCGGAGTGAAGATGATGGTGGGTGTAAGCTTTGGTGATGGGTTTCCAAAACAGCAACTCGCAGGCACATGCAGCATCCCTCAGGGCCAGGAGCAGGGCCCAGGGCGATAGTGAGAGCACTCTTAGGGGACGAGGGTGGGGCTGTGTCACGAGAAGTAGCGTTGTCTGTGGACGTGGTCACTGGCTTTCCGCTGTGACCCAGGACTGTATCCACGTCATGATTTCCCACTTTGACGATCTAGTGTGCAGGCTGAAGCTTTAACTGTGTATGCCAATTCCCCACCACACCTTTTTTTCCCCAAAGTGCTTTTACAATTTTCAGAATGGCTGTAATAGCTCAGAGAGGTTGTGCCTTGCTCAGGGCCACCTGGTGAGTCCCAGCCTGGCAGTGAGGCCCCTGACACTCTTAGCTTCAGGCTTATTATTCGGAACATAGTCACAGTATAAAAACTGGGAAAATCTGATTAAAAATGAAACTCTGGCTTCTCCCCCCCCCCCCCCCCCCAACCTTCATTTACTGCTTGAGTAATGGCAGGATAGACCTTGGTCCTCACAGGGACCCCAGGTGGCATGGGAAAGATCAGGCGACCATGGTACTGACAGCTGGAAGGGGGAGAGGGTGAGCTCAGCCTCTGTAATGAGGACGGTGACTCATCCTCCAGCGGGTCTCACTCTGCGGCCAGCGTTTCGATCTCTGTAATCTGTTTCTACTGGTGATGGATAATTCTGAGAAGATGGAATGGATACAGGAGGTTGGAAGAAGGTGGCAGACTAGGAGATTGTGTCAGGTTCCAGCTTGGCCACCTCTTCTGGCTTATTGCTGTTTGATTTATAAAATAAGAATAATGAACTATAATTGCTAAGCTCCTCTGTCTCCTAACATTTTATGAAAAGCCAGCTAGAGCCTTTGCTTGTTTAGGTGGAGGTTATATTCAACATAGCTTGTAAAGTTAGATTTCACTGTCACTTTAACAGTAAGTCTAAATATGGGTTGCCTCGATCTATTTTTAAACAGTGTAGTTGGTGGAATCAATATCCTCTTAAGCTTTATCATCATTTAATGGTGCTGGGTGGGGCCACAGAACAGAGGCTACCTCTTAGGAATTTATGTAGAGTTTTGTAAATGCCATAGCTGCAATATCGAGTGTGTATAAAATTCAATTTAGAATACTTTCTCTACAAGTTTTAAGCCACTACAAATATAGCATATTGTTCTAATTATGAGCGTTTTCTTTGGAAGTGTTAGGTCGCTTAGGATCAGTGTGTATTGTGCCCAAGCCTCTGGTTCCTTCCATTGAAACCTCTTGTTCTTCTCCACTTGTCTAGTGGATGATGGCAGACTCACTTGCACATGGTATTGAGTGGGGAGCCAACGGGTGATGGGTTCTGGTATTAGCTCCATGTTTAATTATTTGTGTAACCTTGAGCAAGGACTTCCCTCTGTGAGCCCCAGATGTCCTCCACGCAGAGGAGGAAGCTGGGTTAGTAGCTTCCATTTCATGAGTATCTGGAGGGCCAGGTCCTGTGCTGGGCACAGGACTTCTAAGATTTTCTTTAAGTCTCACAGTGGACCAGCAGTCAGCAGACAGCATCCTGCAGCCCACAGGCCACTGCGGCCTGCTGCCTTTTTTCTGTATTAAAGTTTTTTACAACGCAGCCACGCCCATTTTGTCACCCGTGGTTGCTTTTGTGCTGTGGCAGTGGAGTTGAGCGGTTGCCCATGCATCTTAACATTCTTACTGTGGGCCTTTGCGGGAAGTGTGCTGACCTGGAGGTAGAGCCAGGAGGTAGAAAGAGCAGTTTGCTCACCCCTGATCTAGAAGGTCCCTATATAGATAAGGGAACTGAGCTTCAGAAGGTTGAAGTCACATGGTTGTCTGTGACCTCAGAATATTTTTGTTGGTTTAGTTTAACAGAATTCTTTTTGCTGTGCTCAGGTGGCTTTTCAACTCGGCCGTTTGTGAGGAGCGTCCAGCGTCAGAGTTTGTCGTCCAGATCATCTGTTACCAGCCCCTTGGCTGTTAACGAAAACTGCATGAGACCTTCTTGGTCCCTGTCTGCAAAGCTGCAGATGCGCTCCAATTCTCCTTCCCGCTTCTCAGGGGACTCTCCAATTCACAGCTCTGCCTCTACCCTGGAGAAGATTGGGGAGGCAGTGGATGACAAGGTCTCCATCTCTTGCTTTGGCAGCTTGAGGAACCTTTCCAGCAGTTATCAGGAAGCAAGTGATAGTCACAGTCGACGAGAGCACAAGGCTGTGGGCCGAGCCCCACTGGCTGTCATGGAGGGTGTGTTCAGAGACGAGTCAGACACCCGCAGATTGAACTCCAGTGTCATAGATACACAGAGCAAAAACTTAGCACAAGGGGATCGCTTACCGCCCGTCTCTGATGCATTTGATAACAATAACCAGATTGCTTATGTGGATCAGAGCGATTCTGTGGACAGCTCTCCAGTCAAAGAAGTGAAACCCCCAAGCCACCCAGGCTCACTCACAAAGAAACCAGAGAGCACAACCAAGAGATCCCCCAGCTCCAAAGGCACTTCTGAACCAGATAAAAGCTTGCGGAAGGGGAGAGCAGCCTTGGCAAGCCAAGAATCATCTCTTTCAAGTACATCCCCTTCTTCTCCTGTTCCCGTGAAAGTTTCTCTAAAGCCTTCCCGCTCTCGAAGCAAAGCAGATTCTTCCAGGGCTAGTGGAAGGCATTCATCCCCTGCTCCTGCCCAACCCAAAAAGGAGTCTTCCCCCAAGTCCCATGATTCCCTCTCATCTTCCTCCCCACAGAAGCAGAAGTCTGCTTCTGCCCTTGCTCACACTGCTTCCGCTACATCTGCCAAAAAAGCCTCAGGCTCCTCCACCAGGGGCCCCTTCCCTCCGGGGAAGGGCAGGACTTCAGACCGGACCTTGAGTAGGGAGGGCTCCAGACAAAGCCTGGGGTCCGACAGGGCCAGCGTCACCTCCACCTCCAAACCCAGCTCCCCTCGGGTAAGCCAGACCAGAGCTGGGGAGGGCAGAGGTGACGGCAGGCACGTGCGGAGCTCCTCCATGGCCAGCCTGCGCTCCCCCAGCACGAGCGTGCGCTCTGGTCTGAAGAGGGACAGCAAATCTGAGGACAAGGGGCTGTCCTTCTTCAAGTCAGCCTTGAGACAGAAGGAAACACGGCGGTCAACGGATCTTGGCAAGACAACCTTGCTGTCTAAAAAGGCTGGTGGGAGCTCTGTCAGGTTGGTCAGTAAGAACGCCGTGGATGAGAAGGCCGAGAAAGGCCCCCAGCCTCCAGGCCCCCAGCAACCAAATGCAAATGCAGTTGGAAAGGAACAGCTTGTCTCCAAGGACCCTGCTTCCACCAAACATTCCCTGCTGTCTGCTCGAAAATCCAAGTCTTCCCAGCTGGATTCCGGACTTCCCTCATCTCCTGGCGGCAAGCAGCCTGCTGAGAAAGCCTCCAAAAAGTTACCTTCTAGCATGCAAACCTCTGCACGGCCTTCGCAGAAGCCTCAGTGACGTTTCTGCAGCCTAAGTGTTCTATCTGTAAAGACGTTTATTTATTTAGCACCCCTCCTCTCCCACCAAAGCCCTCTATGCTTTTTTGTTACTTTTTGGGTCACGTGCCTGATTGTGTGTGCGCGTGTGCGTGAGTGTGTGTATGTATGCAAGGAGAAGTCAATTGTAAATTGTTAAAAGCGTCGCCTTATTCTGCCATTGAACCAAATAACAGCCATAGGCAAAGCATTGATACCAGGCTAACTGGAGTAATTATAGACAATACCCTTTAGCAATTGTATATATTTCTTTTTAGAGAACTCTAATGACTTTCATTGGACATTAGGGTCTTGAAACCTGTGAACCAGTTAAGCTATCATTAGTGTGTGCAAGGGTGAATTATTTGACTTGGGTTTCATCTGAGTAGGATTTGTCCACACTGCGGATTGTCGAGTGGCACCAGGAACGCTAAAAACTGTGACAATAACATATGAAGCAAACCGAGGGAAAAACTGTTGCTTTCTGCACTTGCGCCCCATCTACCAGTCTCTGTAAAGGGCAATATTTTAACACTAATGTTTCTCAGGTATCTATACTCAGCTAGTCTAGGATGGATGTGCACTAGTAAATGGATTAAAGAGGAAGGTGACGCGTGGGTGACTGTGTCATTTCTCCTACTGTCACAGAGACATGGTAGAGATAGAAGCAGTCTTTCACTACCTTCATCTCTGCAGAAGTGTGCATACCCTCATCTGTCTTAACTCTTGGGATATGTCCTAAGAGGTAGCAAATTGGATAGCCAGGAACCAGTCACTAATTAAATTTTTTTCCTTCTACATTTGCTGGCTAAGGCCATTTGGATTTTGAACTGTACCAGAGCAGTTAACACCTTTGACAGACTTCCTGGAAAAAAAATGGATTCTAAACTGGAGGCTTGAGTCAGTACCATTCTCCTTCTCTGGTATTGCTTTTTTCTGTTAGAAGCTGAAGGCTCCATGCGGCCCCCGCCTGCATGCTTTTGTTGCCTCATCTCATAGCTTGGAAAGGAAAGAAGTCACTTCCTGCCAAGAGTCAGTGATGGTATGTCGAAGCGATGTGTGACAAAGTATTATAGATGCACTTCGGATCCTGCTTGTCAGTTTTCATTATGACTGCTTTTCAGTAACTCATTTATGTCTTCTTTGTGCCGAAGGTTTAATCACGTGCCCAGAACTCACAAGCAGAATTTGGAGTGTGTTCCATCTGGCAGTGTGAGTGCAAATTGCATTTCTCATGTAGAAAAGGGAGAACCTCATAGAAATCTCACAGATAAGCAAAGCTGTAGTTTTTCAAGCTTTGTGGAGGTTTCCTGGTCATCATTTCCTGCTCAAGTTTTAGCTTTTGTTTTGTTTGCTTTTTTAAATATCAAGAGAGTCATGGTCCTGATTCTCCTTGAATAGCATGTGTCACTTTGCCATAAAATATAGAATGCTAAGTTTATGTTGTTGTTGTTACTATTATTATTATTTTTAATATTATTATTATTGTTATTTTGGTCATGGACTATTCAGGTTCTTCCTGAACTCATGGTGCACAGATCCATTTATAACCTCCCTTTTCAGTATTGCTGTGTATGAAGTAATTACAACACATGCATGCATAGCTGTGAATTCTGCCCTGCCTCTTTTTTCTCTTTTATTTTTTTCCATGAATACCTCTTGGGAAATATTTCCAGTAGGTTACTTCACTTTGTTTTGCTGCTGATTTGAGCATTAGCGGGTAACTTATAAATCTAGAGGCCATTACGTTGAGGGTAGCTGGAATTTTTGACCCTGGCAACAGTGGAGACTTAGCTGTTCCACTTGTGAAGGTTACCATAGTGCCCATGCCACTCATTCAGCATGAGCTGTTGCCGGGCACCCAACCCTGTGCTCGCACTTCACTAGGTGTCGTCCTCGTGCTGTGATGTCGTGGTTTCCCAAGACGGCATCGTTCTGGGCTGTAGCCCGACTGCAGGACTGGCCGCCTTGGGTTCCATCACACCGACAGCCTCGCCGGTGTTCAGCCACCCCTCTGGTTTTCCTGTATTGCTTTAATTTCCTGAAAAAGATGCACCAACTGTGGGATCATCGATATCAGGAATTGAGTGTTTGTCTAATTTGAACCTCTTGTCTTTGTTTAGCAGGTAGGTTTCATTTGAAATCTATCAGCTCTAAAGCAGTCTTAGGATTATATTTTCATTAGGCAGAGGGTTTTCATAACACTTTTTTTCATAATCAGTTAAGCATTAATAGAAACTACTTTGATTTTTACAATGGTAAATATTTTTATTATTGAGTCCTATAGGAATGGATTTTCCATTATGTGTAATGCCTTTAAAAAAAAAAAAAAAAAAAAAAAACCTCTACAAGTCTCTTTAATTTTCCATGGGATCTAGAAATAAAATTTCTATAATATAATAAAATCTACAAACTATATGTCTATGGAGTTTAGTCCTTGTTTCAGTTTTAATTAAATAGAAAAAAATGCCAGCAAGTATTATATGGCATTGTCCAGGCACCATTAAGCTTTCTATTTCCAGGGTTAGTAAACAATGAAAATTTAATTTTTCCTAACTACTAAGTATAACCTTAAGCCACAGGAAAGGACATTTTTCCCAAAAGTTTGAAGGTGCTCTTTCAGGTGGGAATATTTTTACTTGGTTCAGTTCAGTTCTTTGTTAGCGTCAAGGGTTTTTTTTTCCTTCTTCCTTTTATAATTTCCAATTATTATTTGGCACAATGAACATGTATGTGCTTTGGGGTCAAAATCATCTGCTAAGGGTGGTGGGCCTGGGTTTCCGGTTGACAACCAGATGGTCCTGATGACAGGAGTCCTTTCCTTGTGGGCACCAAATAGTCACCAACAGTAGTGTTGCATTGGTAATGTTTGTTTCCTTTTTTTTTTTTTCTTCAAGTCTTTTTATTCTTGATTTCTCTTTCCATAAACATCCAGTGCCCTGGGGCTGTATCAGAGACTGCCCTCCACCTCACCTTTTATAAAGATAAACCCCCTAGAGGATGCAGAAGCACAAGGAAACCGAGGAGCCCCTGTTGGTGGACCCTCTCCTGCCTTTTGTAGTCTATCATCCTAAAAGCAGCCTAACTGAACGTAAGTCATAGCAGTGGGCTTGGTAGTGTTCGTGGTATGCTGAAATTGCCTGGGAGGCTGCCTAGACTCTTCTGTAATCCTTCTTCCATCATCCATTCATTCTGCAAACGTTCGCTGAGGGCCTGTTTGTGTTGAAAGACATGCTGAAAGCGTCAGGAGTCTGCTGTAGCTGAAGAGCCCTGCCAGCACCGTGCGTGAGGCAGGGAATGCCGGCGATGCTAAATGGAGTGGCAACCCTGGTCAACAGAAAGATCCAGTGGGTTCCGGCCAGGCGGCTAAGGCTCGCGGGCCTCTTGAGCATGCTTGTTTCTGTCTGGAAAGGAAAAGTCCCTTCTTCATCTCTGTAGACATCATGCTCTTAGAGCCACTGGCTCAGGATGAGCTGTCTCTACTATTTAGGAGTTTGAAAATCCAAGTCACTTTACTTTAGAATTTCATCATCTGTTTGTCTTGAGGTGGATGTGAGGATTTTTTTGCTGGGTGGAAAGAAATTGTCATTCCTTTAAATTAACAGTCATGGAAACATCAGGAACAGTAGTGGCAGCTTTAGGGCAAGTGGAGCAGAGAACAGTGAACAGAACTCATTTATTTCAGAGAAACTTGTTTCTAGAAGTAGATGGACATCTGATGTTACATTTCATTCTGACAAATTCCTGAAGAGCTGAAGTTACGGTTTCCTACGTAGGTTGTTATAGGATACAGAGATAGTGTTTCTGGGTTGGAGTTTTGAGATAGTATCAAATCATAAGCACAGTTTAAAACATTCTGGAGGCACATTGAAGCTCATATTATTTGGAGTGGAGAAGGGTGAAATTTGCTGACAAACCAGTGCCTGTTGTAAACATAAACACAGACATAGCTGTGAGTGTGCACGCTTTGTCTTTAATTTCATTAAGGCAACATTATTATTAAACCTGACTGCATTTTTTTTTGGATGGGGGAGCCCAATGCCTTTATTTAATAGAACACCCCGTGTCTCACACTGCCTTTTGATCAACTCCGAAAGTGTTTGTTTTTGCAACCGCGTTTTGAGCATGACCACTTACGATTCCCCCAGTAATGGAAATGGTCTTGCATGCCCTCCATCTAACCCAGAAAGCATGCTCTTACTACCTATGCAAGCAACCAATAAAAGAAAAGACTACACTAAATGTTAAGCTTAAAAAAAAAAAAAAAAAAAAAAAGTCAACTCTTAGATTATGGATCTCTATTTTTGAATTTGCAGTTTTTAAAATGTGGCTTAATCATCAGTGTAGATAAGCATGAATGTGATCTCTTGGTTTGCTTCGCATCTGTTTCTCTTTGCCAATTTTTTTGATTATTGGTAAGATTGTGAGTAAAATAATAAGTATTTTGGAAGCAGGAGTGGAATTGGAGATGTTGAACATACACTGGTGTATATACTGTATTTAGCCTGAAGACTTTCCTAAAGTATTTTGTTCTAAAAATAACCTGCCATTTTCTATAGATTTTAATTTTTTATATCTTCTAGGGTTCTATCGTGGTCACAAGGAAAGAATGTGGCTTCAAATAGTGCTAACAATTTCAAAATGCTTTTGTAGAGACTTAGAGCTGTTTTGGAAAGCTTTGGAGCTTCCCACCCACTGGTCACAGTAAGAATAAGGCCATGGAATTTATGATAGTGTTGTGCAGTGGATTCTGATCTAGATCCATCTCATATTCGTTTAAAAGCAGTGTTTCCCAGTTTGGGGGAGAAGGGGGTTCACAGCATACTTGAGAGCCACTTCTGAATGACTTATCTGAGATTGTGATACCAGTGTTCACTAGAATCATCTAAGGAACTTTTAATGCCTGGGACCCCTCCCAAGCTTTTGATCTAATTAGCATAGGGGTTGGTCCCAGGAATTATTAAAGCTCATGGGTGTTTCTAATTTGTAGTTGGAATTGAGAACCACTGCGATACACCATCCCTTTGCCGAGAATTATGGCGATAATCACTGCCTTACAAAGTCTCAGGAGTGATTCCTGTTGTTCAGTTGTGTTAAGGAGGAAAACATCAACCTCCTGTTCAGAATACGAAGCCTCTCTGATTCCAGGCCTGATTTGGGAGGTGGATGGCTTGGCATCTGCCTGTCTGGTGGTCTTGGGGTCTGCATCCTTCCCCCAAATCTCCACCACCAGATTCCATGGTGGGTCAGAAACCCATTGAGGAGAAGGGAAGTTCCTCCAAGTGAGAACATTTGGGAGAAGAAAATTAAAAAAAAAACAAAAAACAAAAAAAAAAACAACCAACCTTTCTAGCCTTGGAAAAAAACCTGTCCCTGCTTTTGATAGAACGGTTGCCTTTTTGTAGTAATTAAAATAGCAAACCCCAGGCCGCTGTACTCAGCTCACTCTCTACTGTAGCTCGCTCTTACCCAGGATGTAGTTTCAGAAATTCTTTTTAGTTTGAAAATGAATGTGAACATTTTACTTGGGAAAAAACAATTTTTTTGTAACCCTCATTGCTATTTTTTTCATGTAACTTAAAAAATAGTCATCCCAAAATTCAACAGTATATGTTACCTATGGAGGCAAATGACATTTAGGTTTAATCTGTGGTGAGCTGAACGCATTACATCTTTAAAATAATCTGCTGGGCTCGGGTGGTTTCATCCTGTCGAGCATTATGCTGCCTACAAAATGAAAAGAAACACGATTTACCTGGTATTTTCAACATTTCAAAGAGTAAAGATAACAAGGAAATGTTTCTTTAGAAAGGCCTCCTGGAGGAGAGAGCTCTGTGGCAATTGGGAAGATGCAATATGAAATTTCCTAGGTGCTATTCTACATGGTGAGGTTTCCTTATGCCAAGGGGAAAGGCAGTTTCAGAATTTCCCAAGTTGAAGTTCTCCTGGTAGGCCTTTCGGGTATGCATTTGTGTTCCGTATGGATTTGCCCATCAACTGTGCCTCTCACCACTGGTTAAAACTGAATTCAGGCCCCATTACCAGAGTAGTTTCTTGGTTGAACTTTTCCGTATTTACGCTGTAAAATCTGCATGTATATCACTGTACACAAAATGCTTTGGTATTGTTCACACACCGTCCATAGTTCTGTGTAATTTTCTTCAGTTGTACAGAAAAGTGGAAGGCAGGATGTCTTTCCTAGAGGCTGGAAGAAAAGTTGTATCATACATTTTAAATTATTTTAGGCCAGTGCATGAGATGTATCACTGACTTCTGTTATTTATTTGTATGTTTTATTATTCAAGGTGTATGCACTTTCAAGAGGCAAAATTTATATTTTTATGTTTAAAACGTTTTATTTCTGAAACAGCAGTTGATTATATAGTATACAGTTGGAATTAAGAGAAAAGTGGAAAATGTAACAAAATATAATAAATTTATTACATGATGCCCTCTTCAAGCCACATTCCTCTTGTCTCCCCCTTGCCAACTGATATCTTTTTGGTGTTGACTAATAATATTTGTACTGCATCAGTCTACAAAATGCTTCAGACTTGCAGTGTTAAATGTCAAAAAGCAAGTTACAGGATACATACAGATGCCCTCTATGTAAAAATTTACAACAGAAGGAGCACATCCCTGCGTATATGATTTTGAGAGTAATTGTTATTCCCCTTTTCTCCTTGATAATCAGAGATGTTTCATCCTGGGCTAGGGAGCTGACAAGAAGGAACTCACATTCTGACTCTGTTCCAACAGACTTTTCAAAGTTTTATATTGTTTTTCTTCTCCTACCAAATGTTTATGATAGGATGAAATGGCAGTATAAAAGGGAACATCCATTTCTTGGTCCTCTCCTACTCCCATCTATTTAGTATTTTGGTTTTTAACAATATACTGTTCTGAGGCTGTGTTTTTCCAGCTGTCTTTCCTATCCTTCCAGACAGAACTCCCTGCTGAGGATGTCACATCACTTATGACCATTTGGGGGCAGTAGAGATCGCCATTATCAAATATATTTAGAAAGTCCAGCCTGCTGGTGCTTAGCCTCTGTTCTCTGAGTGTGGCAATGCTCATTGCATATGAAATGAGGAGACCAGCATCAGTGAGCAGGGGTTCCCCTTCAGGTGAGTACCCCCAGCCATCACACGTTCCAGGAAACTGGTGAATACAGATCATAAAGCAGATCTTGTTTTCCTAAAGACCGCATTGTGGTTTAGGGTAGGGAGAAGGAGGTGGTATTTCTAACCAAGGACCAGTGTGAACCATGTGTGAAAACCAGAGGTATTCACTTGCAGCACTTACAGCTTCTCTTTTTTTGTTAGGGCGGGGGGATGGTATTGGGGATTGAACTCAGGTGCACTCAACCAGTGAGCCACATCCCCAGCCCTGTTTTGTATTTTATTTAGAGACAGAAACTCAGTTGCTTAGCACCTCGCTTTTACTGAGGCTGGCTTTGAACTGGCGATCCTCCTGTCTAAGCCGGGGTTACAGGCGTGTGCCACCATGCTTTGTGCTTCTCTTGTTTGAAATGATTCAATTTTACTTTAGGTTCTATTAGCTTAACCACACAGTACAATGATTATTCAAGAGATTTCATTATGCCTGAAAGTGTTAACATGTCACAGAATTTATAGATTAAATAGTTATACAAATATCTAAGGATCATTTTGTGTGTCTCCTTAGAACTTGGAGGGTCGCTTTTAAATACTCGGTGTCTGAACACTTTTGTGCCTCTAAATTCCTGAAGGAAGATGTGATAAAGCCCCTTGCCCTGGAACCAAGTTTGTGTCCCAGTGCCCTAGGAGTGATCTGAGTCCTGACTTAGCCAGAATGGCTGGAGGTCTGCCTCCAGCCCCGGCACCTACTCCCTCTCCTCGGCAGACTCTGTGGTTCTCCCAGCGGGAATCTTACCTTTCCTCGATGGCCCTGTTCCCTCTTTCAGGCATCTCCATGTGGCCCTGATAGTTTAGCCTCTAAATGGGTTGGTCTACCTCAGCAAATCCTTTGGGATTCAGTCTTGATGTGGTCTGTTTTGGCCGTCCATGTTCTTCACACACTGCCAACATTTGCTGCACAAAGGGGCGACAAGGGCTCTCTTTACCCATGGTGATAAAATTCAACACATATAACCCAGTGGCCTTGCACCCCATTTTCAGGGGTTTGTCATTAGTTAGGCCTACTCTTTAGATTTGCAGCAGCCCTGCCTTTCTTGAGAGTGGGAAGGTGATATGGGACCACAGCAAGTAGTCCAAGTCAGGCCTTCCTGCCACCAGTGGAACCTTGAGCATGTGGCATCCTCTCTCCTGTGCCTTCCTTTTGTTTAAGAAGAACCCATAGCACCTGCAGTATACAGATCCAGTTCCAGGGACGCAGTGACAGGGTGTCAGTTATGTCTGTCCTCTTGTGGGGAATGGAAGGCATTGGGGTTTGTGTAGTGTGGACTGAAGATGGACTGCACCCACCTCAGGGTTCTCAAAAGTTTGTGTCGGTGAGGTGCCAATTTTGTCACACCCAAATTGGAGTCCAGTCGATGGAGCAGTGCTTCCATGTGCCAGGCACATAGTGGTTCCTTGGTAAATGTTTACATGCCCAATTAAAGGGTTGACTACTTAACCGTTCTGTGTTGACCTTCCGGATGTCTGGAAGGTGGAGAACAAAAGAACTTGCTTCCTCGATATGTGAAGGTTTAGTGGGAATCAGGCTTAAAGGCACAGTGCTCAGCTCCCAGGCCGGGCTGAGCAGTGGTGCCTCTGATACTCATAGCAGTGGGAGGAGGGGCGTGGCTCATATTCCAGGCAGGGGAAAGTGCTGTGCTTTCTGGAAACCCGTCTTCTAGAATGCGGGGCAGGAAGCCTTGAGTGAAATGGGTGTAGGAGGGACCTTCTGACCTGCTACATTTCTCAGAAGTAAATGCCAATCCAGGGTGAGATTTTAATTTAGGGGAGAGATGAAATCCAGTTTGTGCCATAGCATGGTTACCATGACAACGACATGGCATCACCAGAGACCCTGGTTACAAGTTTGTGCCAGGAATCGGGGTGCAGTGTGTGAAGGCAGACCTAGAGCAGCAGTGAGCGGATGAGAGGGGAGGAGGGGAGCTCCTGCCTGGACAGGTGATGTGCTCACCTCAGGTGCACACGGCTGGACGCCAGTCCTCTGACCTTGACTGGTGGCTGGACAACTGTGACAGGCTACTCAGCTTCTCTGGGCCTCAAATCCTGCACCTGTGAAGTGGTATCTATGTGACCATTGTGGAACTTAATTGGGCTGGTTTGGTTTATTTATATTTAATTTTGTTTTGGATGTATTTGGTTTTGTCTACTCTGTCCACATTATATAAGAATTGTTGTTATTTTAATAGTACTTCTCAGCCTCCGAACTCTTACTCCCTCATTCTCAGGTTCATCATCCACCTCCCCCAGTGGAACGTAGTTCCCACGAGAGCAGAGTCTTTTGTCCGTCTCTTCTCCTGTACCAGTATTGTTTGAATGCTTTCAGCCCTGTGCAATAGAATGCCCAGCCAGAGCCGGCACCCCTGGTTCCGTTTTACACATATGTATACTAAGGCCCAGAGCGAAAATAACTTACCTCCAAATTGCAGAGTAATGAGTGGAAATCTTCGGTGTGAACTATGAAGTTGGGCCTATTTTACTTCACAGCTTGTATTTTTTTAACTTATTCCTCCAATGCCCTACACTATATTAAACAGGAAAATTTAATAATGAATGTAGGCAGCTGCGCTTGGTAATGCAGTTAGAGGAAGGGCCGCCCCCTTGGATTGGATATAATCCTTTTCTTTGCAATCCCTTAGTAAGGTGTACTCCTGCAGATTCAGAAAGTGTTGAAATTTCTACATTTTGGTAAAAGAATTTAGGAGAGTCTCTTTGGCTTGATTTAAAAAAAAAAAAAAGTACAGTAAATTTGTAAAAACGGTTAAGCGAATTCCATTATACCCATCAGCCGGCTAACTGTAGCGCAGCTACTGTCAAACTGTAGCTCAGTGATCAAAACCAGAAACTACCATTGGAACAGAACTACACACTACAGACTGGACTTCACCCATTTCTCCACTTAGGTCTTTCTTCTGTCTCAGAATCCAATCTCAGATCCCATCCTGCATTTAGTCGTCTCCACAGCTCCTCAGTCTCTTGTGACCTTGATGCTTCCAAAGAGCACAACTGCTGGCACAAATGTCCTTCCGTTCTGGGTTTGTCTCGTGTATTCTCATGAATTGATTGAGGTTTTACATTTTTGTGTGGCCAAGAGTACCACAAAAGCAATGTGCCCTTCTCAGTGCTTCGGGGGGAAGGAGGCATCGATAATGACTCATTACTGGTGATATTGACCTTGATCACTTGGTTATGGTGGGTTTTGCCACTGTAAAGTTACTGGTCTTCTTTTCATCATCATTATACAACTTGGTGGAGATGCTTTTTTAAGGCCATGCAAATATCCTGTTTCTCAAACATTGGGTCCTATCAATTTTAGCATCTATCAATGTGGATCTCACCTGCAATGCTTTTTATTACTGTGGCATTCTCAGAGTGAAAGAAAGATATTTTTAAAAACTCATTTGATCAGCAGTCCAGGGGCAGGGCAGGTGCAGGGGTCAGCTCAGTACATCAGGGGTGTCCTCCAGGACCATGGCTTTCTCTTCTCTCTGCCATTCTCGGCACACTGCTTGTCCTCAGATTTGGCCTTCCTTGACTGATAAAAGTTCTGCAAATGTGACAACATCAACTGAAGAAGGTGGCACCTTTCTCTACCTAGCTCTCTTCTCACCAGAAAGCAAATTATTTCCCAGATTCACCTCTGCTCTCTGAAAACCTTCCTGCAGATCCCACTGAGCAGGATCTGGGTCGCCAGCCCATGACCAATTTGCAAGGAAGGTGAAGGAAGTATCTGGTGGTCCCAGCAGGGGTGGGGGCGAGGGTGGGGGCCCTGGCACAGGGGACCCACGGGATCGTGAGTGTGGTGCGGGCAGCCTCGGTGTCTGCCACGTGGTACCATCCCATTCCTGGGGCAGTGCCCTGCTGCCTGGAGTTTCATAGTATGCCATTACCCAGAAGCACCTGGGCGCTTGACTGTGGAATCAGAAGACGGTAACTAGGAGAGTGGATCAGGGGAATGGGGAGGTCAGAGGGACACCAAGGTGGCAGGGTGGGCCCCTGATGGGACAGCTCCCCGCCGTGCAATGCCCTGGGTTTCATGGTGCCTTAGTCTCCAGCACAGTACTGCACCTTTGGTCTTTCAGTGCTCCTGTCAAAGCCCTAGAGACCTCAGGAAGAATTTTGTAAGGAAGGCAGAGAAACCTGCCTGCTATACCCACCCACCCCTGCACCCAAGGTTGTCCAGAGGGAGAGGGGCTGAGGGGAGGGCCGTGCCCCGTGCATGCGTGAGTCTTGCTCTGGGGGCCTCCCATGCAGCCTGGTGGCTTGTTTGGTAAATAATGACATTGTTATAAATATTTAATAAGTCGAGGGACTGCAGTGCATGAAAAATTGATGAGGTCCCTGTGTGGGAAATGCAGGCTTTTCTCTACGTGTGCTCTGGAGGAGGTAGTTAGAGTCTGACGTCTGCTTAGGCTGACACCTGTATTTGTGGTAGGGCTGATGAATGGCCAGGGAAATATTCTCCATGTTTAGGAAGCATCAATCCATCATGCTGGAGTTTAGGCTGAGGGAGGAATTCGCAGCCATCAATATTCCCCATGTTTATTAAGCACCGTGTGCTGCGGGAGACAGGGAGCCCCGCTCTGGTCTTGGGAGCAGCGCCTCTGGAAAGGGCATGGTGCTCCTTGATGAATGACTTTAATAAGAAGCAGCTTGGAAGTACCTTCAAGTAAGAAACTAATAACAATAATTAGATGTTTCTTAATCATTTATTTATTTTATAATGTATGCCCTGCCTGCTTCTGGAAAAAAGAATGGAAGTGGCTTGCATTTGAAACACATCTACCCAGGACAGTTCCAATGAAGATAAACAAGAGATCAGAAACCGTATGCAGGGAGTGAATTTTTCTTAATCAACTTTCCTGCTACCAGCTGAGAATATTGTATTCTTTTTCCTCTGCAGTCACCTCTTGCTTTCTGCAGCCACAGAAGCAGATGTAGAGCAGTGGCCTGGCAGTGTCACAGGGACAGGAGGACGAGGTGGAGTGTGACGTGACCTGTAGCCTCAGCATCTCAGCGCTGGGCTCCAAGCCACATTTGCATTTCATTTATTATCACTCCAAACCAATCTGTGTGTCTGCAGCAGGACAGCATGAAAAATTAATGCCCCTGTGTCGGGCAGAGCTCGTCAGAGGGACGGTGCAAAAGGGAAGACAGAAGGGCGACATGCGTGGTACTTTCAGCTCGACAGCCACTCTTGTGTTCCTGAATGCCTGCTCCCCAGCCTGCCTGTTGGGGCTGATGGGCTTTGGCACCCAGGGGGTGAAGGGCAGAGAGCATGCCTCTGGGCAGTGACTCTGTCCACATGTCAGGAGCTTACCTACCCAGTGAGATCAAAAGTCCTGTGGTCAGAGCTGGGTGACCTGACCCATCCTGGACACAGAGGAGGTGAAGGATCATCAGGATTCTCAGGAAGCAGGCTAGGGCAGACGCTCCAGTGTAGAATTACCTGGGGAACAGTTGGATGAGAGGGTGTGGAAGACTGAGCTTTTATCTCTTGAGACACCTCTTGAGAGGTGTGTGAAGATTTCCCAGCACCTTTAGATGCTCAGCAAATCTTTGTTCCATGTGACCCAGAATTGGCTTCTTTCTGGCCCAGGGTCATAGAAGTAGAAGTAACTACCTCTTCCCTGCCTCAGGAGTGCTCTGGGGCAGTGATTAGAGCCATGGATCCTGGAGTCCATCTGTCTAGGTTCAGAGCCCAGCTTTACCACTTTGTGACCTGGGGTGAATTGTTTAACAATCACGTGCCTTGTTTCCTTCTATGTAAAGTACATAGAAAAACGTGTGGTCCTTGGTATTACTGGTTTGCTGACTTTTAGTCCCCTGGTCTTCATCCAAGGTGAGTGGATGGGGAAGGACTACGGAACCCAATGACCTACCCTTGCACCTGACCGAAAAAATCCACCGACTGGAGCTTTGGAATGGGAGTTAGGGTTTTGCTGACTTGCTGAATGGCTTGGGGAAAAATCTAAATCTTCTGCCTTGTTGACCCACTGAAAATAAGAAGTCTCCCTTTTCCACCAAAGACCAGAAAATTTGATATTAGTTTTATGCGATGAACCACCCCCACCCCAACCAGTACCAAGCAAGGCCCTCTTACATGGTAGAGACACCCCTTTTCTGCCCTTTGTGGAAATTGGGTAGTTGAGTAGTATTTCTGAATGTGAGGGCACTGGGTCTCTTTCCTCTTACACATTAGATTTCCTTTGGGAATTAAAAAAAAAAAAAAATTCCACAACCCTTAATCTGGAGATTCTGATCCAATCAATCTCATGTGAGTCCTGGATAATGGGATGTTATGTTTCCCAGGGTGGTTCTGATAATGGAGCCCAGGTTGAGAACCTTTAGTTTACTTGGAAATTGCAGTATTTAATTGCAGTATTTAATCCTGGAATATATTTCCCTGTTAAACAGAGAAGGAAGTGATGAATGAGTCAGGAGAATCTGCTGGAGGCATATAGGATGGTGTGGTCATGAAGAGGCTCGATACCTCTGCTGTAAGGGCTGCAATATGGTTTTGGATGGGACGTGGATGATAAATATGGTCAGAATGGTAAAAGTGGTTCTGAAAAGGCCGGAGTGTGGGAAAACACTGGTTTGGGCTGGTTTGGCCACCAGAGATTTGCTCCCACCATGTAATAGGAGCTTCCATCCATGCTTAGCAAGTGCTAAGGCATTGAGAGAGAGAGAGAGATTGATTTCTCTGGATTAATGATCTTGTCCTCTGCAGTAGAACCTGCTAATTGTTCTCTGTAATCATTCTTCTCTATTTGGCTAGAAGCTGCATTTCCCAGACTCCTATCAAGTCAGTATGGTCACATGACTAAACTCTGACCAGTGGGGCATAAGAGGAATTGATACGGACAACTTCCAGATTGCATCTTAGGAAAGAAAGCAAGTTGACCTCTGCTTTCTGTCTTTTCCCCTTCTTGCTGGTTGGGAAGTTGGCAGGGCCTGGAATCAGCAGCTGCCTGGGACCCAGAAATGGATGGTGGATGCCAGGGAGAGTAACAGAATTCTGCAGCTCTGAACTGCCCATCTTTTGGGCATGCAAGGGAAGATGAAGATCAGCTGTCTTATTTAGGTTAACATGTTGTTGGGGCTTTGTTTCACGGGCATAGCCTATGCCCTAGTTAATACATGCTTCATTTGGTACTGATTTTGTCACCTTCCAGAATTCCAGGAAGAAGATAGAGAAGAGTAGAAAGAGGAGGGACAAGAAGAAGGGCAGAAGGAATGAGTCGGGGATTTTTGTCACCTTGCGGATCTGTTATTCATCTTAAGTACCAGAAAAGTCTTCCCTGATTCTGTGACTTGGTCGATCACCCTCTGAGTCCATATCGTAATGCTTCTTTAATTCCAGGATCTCTTGATTTGCAGCACGTTTCACAACTATGATTTGACACACTCCTTTGCCTCTTGTGCCACCTGCAGGTTTGCTTTCACCTGGCTCAGGTTCTAAGCATGTTGTCTCAGGCTTGCCAGGGCAGGAGGAAGAGCACATCAGTCTTTGACCCCTTGAGCCATTGCCACTGGGACTCTGCCCTGTTCCCATGGTTGAAACACGCACCCACTGTTCCAGCCAAAGCCAGGAATTTCAATGTAGATTCCCAGCTGCCTGGGATTTTGCTAAGGATTTGCTCATTTATTGAAGAGATATTTATTGAATGCCCACTCTGTGTCAGCTGCGGCACACTAGACAGTGGGGATATGGTGTTGAGCAGATGTGACATGTTCTTTCCTTTAATGTAGTTTACAGTTAAGTGGAAAGAAAGGGATGTTAATTGAATAACCCCATTGACCCACATTATTCACAGAGAAATGTTTGTGTTTTTCTACTTTGTTTAGTTCTATTGGAAAAATAAGAAAAGAATAATAGCCATCAGTAACCATTCTCTTGGTAAAAGGGAAGAACTCTAGTGTCATTCTGATGCTTAGGATTTAGGTTTTCCTCTCTGCTGGGACAAAAAAGAAAGAAGCTGGAGAAAAGGCTTTTACAGCCCACATGACAATTTAAAAGCCATGTTTCTAGCTCTTTCTCTCTTTCAATATCCCCTTGGATGGCCTAGCTTAAACAAAAGGGAGGACTGGAGGCAGCTGCTGGAGGTGTAGGTACAGGCCAGCCAACCTCCAAAGGAGCCGGTGGAGTCTCACTGTCAGGGGAGGCTGCAGCCCCACCGGAACTCATTGCCTTGAGAAGACAACTTGCTGTTAGGGTTTTGGTGCGCAGGGTCCCCCCAAAGCTCCTCTTCATGCAGGAATATTCAGAGGTGAAATGATTGGATTATGAGAGCCATAACCTAATCAGCCTGTCCCAGTCTGAATGGACCGACTGGGTGGAAACTGTAGGCAGGTGGGGCGTGGCTGGGGAGGTGGGTCACTGGGGGGTGTCCTGGAAGGTGCATCTTTCCCTGTGGCCTCTTCTCTCTCCTCCTCTCGATTTCCCGACCCCCCATGAACTGAGCAGCTTCCCTCTCTGGGCCCTTCCCCCAAGATGTGCTGTTGCACCTTAGGCCCAGAGCAGTGGAGTCAGCTGTCTGTGGACTGAGACCTCTGGAACTGAGAGCCCCAAGTTAACTTTCCCTCCTGAAAATTCTTGTCAGGTATTTTGGTCACAGTGATGAAAGCTGACTAAAACACCAAAAAAAGTGGTAAAAGGATTTCCTCAGTTTCAACTTCCCTAAACCCCATAGCATTTGACAAATCAATGAAGGGATTTGTCAGTAAGTTTAGAACAGTCAGGGGGACATGTCCTGCATGCCAGCCATGGAGGAAGATTCTGGGGAATGGGGATTCCCAGTCTTTCCTGGAGGATCACAGAGCGGGGACCCTGTTGGAGGGGAGAGTCACCAAAAAAAGGCACACATAAAGTAAGAGAAGGCATTTCACAGCCTGAGGATGAGACTGCTATACGTCGGGAGGGATGTTTACCTTAGTTTTCTGCAGCTAAGATCAGACACATAACAGTGTTCAAAACAATGTCCTTTTCTCTTGGTCTTACAATCCACCAACAGGAGGGGTTGCCAATGAAACTCATTTTCAGCTGCTCCGAGGCCTCCTAAGAAGTAACCACCGTGCAGCCAGGCTGCTGGGTGAGATGGAGGAGGAGGCGGCCCTGTAAGGGCAAAGGCGGTGCTGTAGACCGTGCTGTCAGAGAACCCAGGGAGTCTGGAGATGCCAGGCGTGGTGTGAACGTGACTGGACAGCATGGTCTGTTTAATCCAGGAGAAGGCTTTGTCAGAAACCCTTAGAACCTGGGGGGGGAAGATAGGAAATAAAAATCATAAAAGATGGAAGATAGGAGACTAGATCAAATGATTCTTTTATTTATTTACTTATTTATTTACTGATAAAAGAAGTTCCAGAAATCCATCTTGGAGTAGATGGAGGAGAAATAGTTAAAAGAAGAAAACTTTATTGATCTGAATACTTAAATCTTTATGCCAGAAGGGCTCCCTGATTGATGTTCAGGATTAATGGAAAGAAGGTCTGTACTTGGATATGTTTTGTAGATTTTTATAAATTCTGAGTTGAGGAAATATTAAAACCAGTTTAAAAAAAATCAGCGAAAGTTAGCTGGCTAAGTATTGTTAGCGTGGTTATTAAATTTATTGCAACTCATAAAAATTAGAGAAGTAAAAATGTGGTTATTTTTAAAAGACAAAAATAGAGTGGCTCTGTGAATGTGCCATCAGTATGCAGTGCTGGCTGTTAGACGGCAATGGCAGGAGTCCTCAGGAGAAAGGACTGTGACCCCAGAATTCTATACCCTCCAAAACTATTGTGTTTGTGTAAGCATGAAAGAAAAATGGTGTCAGATGTTTAAGAGCTGATAAAAGACAGCAACCACATACAAGAAATGAGTTGGAAGTAAAAGGATGGAAAAATATGTAGCGTGCAAATAGCAACCATAGGAAAGCTGGAGTGACTAGACTAATAGCAGACGAAATAGACTTTCAAAGTAAAACAGAGCCTAGAGAACACTTACGATGTTAAAAGGATTGCTACATCAGGAAGCTGTACCAATTATGTATTCACCTAGCAGCAGAGCCCCAAAGTACATGAAACACAAAAGGCCAAAATTGAGGGTGGAATAGATAATTCAACAAAAAATAGTTAGGTACTTTAATACCTTACTTTCATTTTGAAGATTTATTTTATTTTGATTCTCACATTTGTATTAGGGTACACTGATCTTCTAATATAATGTATACATTATGCACTGCACAATAGGCATATCATCAGTTTCCCACTTTTGATGATAGATGAACAACTAGGAAAAAGATAAAAAGGAAACAGAAGACTGAACAACACCATAAATGAATTAGACCCACTAGACATCTATAAAATTCTACACCCAACAACAGAATGTATATTCCTTTCAAGTTCACACATGGGATATTCTCCAGGATAGATCATATAATATACCGTTTAAGAACCTTAAAAAATTTAAAAGGATTAGAATCATAAAAGGTATATTCTCTGGTTACAATTAAGCAAATTAGAAATTGATAAAGATTTGGAGAATTCACAAATATGTGGAAATTAAAACACTCAATGGATGGGTAAAAGAAGAAAACGTAAGAAACTTACAGAATACTTGGTGATGAACGAAAACATATCAAACAACATACCAAAGCTTAAGAGATGTTGCTGAAACTGAGAAATTTGTAGCTATAAGCACCCACATAAAAAAAAATGAAGATTTTAAATCAAAAATATAATCTTCCCCTGGTCATGGTGTCACACACCTGTAATCCCAGTGACTCAGGAGGCTGTGACAGGAGGATTGCAAGTTTGACACCAGCCTCAACAATTTAATGAGACCCTGTCTCAATATAAAAAATGGGGCGAGGGGACCAGGGATATAGCTCAGTGGTAAAGCACCCCTGGGTTAGATCCCCAGTACCCAGAACAAAGAAAATCCCCATAATCTTCCTACTTGATATATGGTAAAAGACAAACTAAACCAAACCTAAAGCAAGCAGAGGGGAATAATAAAGATTAAGTTGGAAATTACTGAAATAGAGAATAGAAAAACAATAAAGAAAAATCAACAGAACAAAATTGGTGTTTTGAATAGTTCAACAAGATTGACAAATCTTTGCCTCGAATGCCCCAGAAAAAAAGACCACTTTAATTACTAAAATAAGGAGTGAAAGAGAGGACATTACCATTGATCTTACAGAAATAAAAAGATTTATGAGAATACTATGAGCACTGTATGCCAAAACGTTAGATAACTTAAATGGAATGAAAAGATACCTAGAAGACATTAACAAAACTGACTGTAGAGGAAGAACATCTAAATAGACGTTTAACAAGTAGAGATTGATCTCAATCAAACTGATCTAAAACAAACCTAAAGAACAACAAAAAGCCCTAAATTGCCCACAAAGGAAAGCCCAGTTTAGATGGTTTCATCAATGAATTCTACCAAAATTTTAAGAATTAATATCACACTCTTCACAGACTCTTTCAAAGTAGGAGAGGAGGGATTAGTTTCTAACTCATTTTATGAATCTGTTTTACCCTAATGTTATAACAAGATAAGGACAGCACTAGAAAAATGAACTATAGATGAATATTTCTTATGAACATGGATGCAAAAATATCCCCCTCAAAAACTAGTGAAATGAATCCAGCACAATATAAAAATGATTACACACACTTCCCAGGAATACAAGGTTGGTTTAACAACAACAACAAAAAATCAGTTAATTTAATATACCTTATGAATAAAGAACAAAAATCAATAGAGGCAGAAAATATATCAGATAATGTTCAGTGCCCCTTCATTATAAAAGTACTCAACAAACTTAAGAGTAGAAGCAAATTTCTTCAATCTGATAAGTGGTGTCTGTTTAAAAAAACCATAGGTAACATAATAGTGAAAGACTGAAAACTTCTCACTAAAATCAGGAACAGAATGTCTGTTCTCATCACTTCTATTCTACATTTAGTGGAGGTTTAAGCCAGCACAATTAGGCTAGAAAATGAAATACAGGGGAATCCAGGTTGGCAAGGAAGAAATCAAATTATTTCTGTTTGTAGAAGACATGACCTTAAACCTAGAAAATACTATGAAATCCATGATTAGAATTAATAAAGGAGTTCAGCAAGGTTGCAGGATACAGGACTAATATACAAAAGCAAGTAACTTTTTATGATCTTGTTGTAGGCAATGGTTTCTTAGGTAACAACACCAAAAGGACAAACAAAAGAAGAAAACTAGAAATCTGAAATCATCAAAATTAAAAACTTCTGTTTCAAAGGGCACATCGGAATTAGAAGACAATATGCAAAATGGGCTATAATTTTTGCAAATCATATACCTGATAACTTGAACTAATCTATATATAGAACTTAACAACTCAACAATGCAAAAATGAATATCTCAATTTAAAAATGGACAAAGAGGGCTGGGGTTGTGGCCCAGTGGTAGAACACTTGTCTAGCATATGTGAAGTGCTGGGTTTGATTCTCAGCACCACATATAAATAAATGAATAAAATAAAGGTCCATCAACAAAAAAATATTTTATAAAATGGGCAAAGAACCAAATAATTCCCTAAAGAAGATAAACATGGTCAATAAAGCACTTCAGTGAATACAAATGAAACCTACAATGAGATACTGCTGCCCACTCCTTACAGTGGTGTACTAAAGGAAGATGATAACAAGGATTGTAAAGGATATGGAGAAATTGAAACCCTCATATCGTGTGGGTGGGAGGTAAATGGGTGTTATGGTTTAGATATGAGGCATCCCCCAAAAGCTCATGTGTGCAACAATGCAGAATGTTCAGAAGCAAAATGATTATGAGGCATAACCGCATCAGCAGATTAATCCACTAATCCACCAGATTAACTGGGTGATAAGTGTAGGCAGGTAGGATGTGGCTGGAGAAAGTAAGTCACTGGGGGTGTGCCTTTGGCATTTATATTTTGTCCCTGGTGACTGGAGCCCCTTCTCTGCCTCCTTGTTTTCATGTTCTCAGCCGCTTTCCTCTGCTCTGCTTTCTGCCATGATATTCTGCCTCACCTTGGACCCAGAGCTATGGAGTTGGCTGACCATGAACTGAATATCTGAAACTGTGAGCCAAAATAAACTTTTTCTTCTCTAAGTTATTCTTTTTGGGTATTTTGGTTACAGCAACAAAAAAACTAACTAAAACAACAGGGTCTGGAGAACAGCCTGGCTCTTCCGCAAAACGTTGTAACCATACAACCCAGCAAATCCACTCCTAGGAAATTGAAAAATAGGTGTTCAAAAATTAAAAAAAAAAACAAACCTTAATCACAGATATTTATAACAGCATTATTCGTAAAAGCAAAAGATGAAATCAATCCAACTGTCCATCTACTAATGACTGGATAAAAATATGCTATATAAAATGAAATAATATTCAGAAATAAGAAATAAGGCACAAGTGCTGGAACATGGACAAACTTTGAAAACATATTAAGGAAGCTAGTCATAAAAGACCATAAGATAAAGTTATACTATGTGATTCCATTATATGATTCCATTTTTATGAAATGTCCAGAATAAGCAGATCCATAGACACATAAGATACATTAGTGGTTGCCGAGGCCTGTGGGCAGGGGGAAGGGACTGGAGTACTTTAATGAGTACAGGGTTTCTTGTTAGGGAGGTAAAAATGTCTAAAATAAATTGTGATGGTTGTATTACTTTGTGAATATACTAAAATTATTGAATTATATGCTTTTAGAATATAAATTATATCTCAAATTTTTTAAAAAAAAAGCAGTGAATCAATAACGTCAGTGAAAGTTAGAGTTGGCTAAGTAATGCTAGTGTAGTTGACAAGACTATAATAGTTGACAAAAATAGATTTTATTGCTAAAATAGATTCTTTGTAAAGAAAATGAATAATGTAGTTTCATTACAGAATTTTCATATACAAAATAGAAAACAAAATGGGTCCCTATTTACCCATCACTCAGCTTCAACAATTATCAAGATTTTGGCAATCTTGTTTCATTTCATAGCATGTTTTTAGTACATCCCTGATAATCTGGAAACATAAACTCTTTTCCATATTTAGAGATGTGTGTTTAGCATTCATTTCATTTTGTCTGCTGAATACTTTCAAAGCATTATTATTCACCGAAGATGGGAATTCTTTGTATTGTTTACAATGCTGAATTCTTTTATCACTCAGAAATACTTTCAGATGAAAGTAGCAAGAAACCCAACCACAGAGGCTTGTACAAACATGAGTATTTTTTTCTTCATATAAAAAAAACGGGAGATAGGCACCTCTTATGTTGGTTCAGAAGCTCAACAATGTCCAGGCAAACAGCTCTGAGATTCCCTTGGATTTTCTACTGGGAACATTTAAGACAGGAAGAAAAAGACAGGCAGTACTATCAGAAAAGTGAAAGTGTTCCCAGGAACCCCACCAATGTCTGCTTCCATCTGAACCACTTCTGCCTGGAAAGTTCTTGAGAAATAGAGGGTGGGAAATAGGAATGGGAAGTGGGTCACCAACTGACAGTCCTAACATATAGTAGTAGGTATCTTCATAAACCTGTGTAAACATCTGTTGAATGCCTATGGTGGACTGTTTATTCACGAATACCCAGGGCTCCTCCCTTCATGGGATAAGACATCCATGCTCTGCTGAACTCATCAGGCATCTGAATTATCTTTGGTCAATGACATGGACATAGAGGTAGCTGTAAGAGACAGACTTTCTTCTGTGTCTGTGAACATGGAAACATGGATTGAGATGTCTCTTCCATCAATTTGGGTCTTTTATTGACTGTTTTGAGAATTTCCAGCATATGCATCATGAACATGTTTCATGAGCAAGGATTAACCTTTATTATGTAAGCCAATGAGATTTTTTGGTTGTTACTGCAGCCTAATTTACCCTTTACTGACTAATGCAATGCCTGTACCAGGTTACAAAGAAATCCCTAACAAATTTTCCAGATTAATGTTTTAAAAATGGTATTTCCTGATCACATTACACATTAATAGCAAGAGTATGCCTAAATTAAGATAAATAATAGCTACTTGGAAATTAAACAACATAAAAAATAACTTCTATCAAAGTGAAAAATCAATGCTTCTAGGGGGGTAGATGAGGCATTTAAGACAATGGAACTACTATATAAAAATACCTGCGGGGGTATGGTAGCATTATTTTTAACAAAATCCATACTCTAAGCTGTTATTACTAAAAATAAATATGCTCAAATGTCTAAATATGAAGAATAATGAAGAACTCAAAATAAGTAGAAAATGAACAGCAAAATAAAAGTAGTGAGAGGAAGCAATTAATACAGATAAGAGCATATATTAATCACAAAGCAAGAAGTCAGTAAGATTGATTAGTCAGATCAAGACCCAGAACTTTAAGTTGGTAAAATAAAATAGAAAATCTCTGGAAAGTTCGATTCTCCCTAAAACAGGAGAAAACACAGAAATTTGGTGTAGAGTATAAGGAAAGAGCAGGATAAATTGATCCAACCCTTGTGGTAGGTGGTTTGACACAACTGTCAAGATGTGACATGAGCATACCTTGAAAATTCCATGAATTCCTAATGTTAAATTGAACCAAATGAGGTTCTCAAATGTGAAGAGTCATGAAACAATATTACTTATTTTTTGTACGAGGTTTTGGTTCTTAGACCTGCTGAACAGGGTGTGAAGCGAAAGCCCTTCTCCAACAGACTTTGGGGTAGAAGACATCTCAGTCATTCTGGTCCTGCAAGATAGGTCACATGACCTGGTCTCCCTGATCCTATAAATCCTCTGCAAAGGGGATATATCTCTGTTATCTCACTTCCGTTCCCTCTTCCTCTTCCAGAAATTTCTCCTGGATTGTTCTCATGCTCAGAAAGACGAAATCACCCTCAGGATCCCTCCAAACTATAAGGGTGGTCCCAGCAATGCCTTGTCCACCCACCAAGTCATCTCTGGTCTCTGAAGTCTTCAGAGAAGCCCCTGGGGTCAGTTTGCTCCTTCTCACACTGTAAGGCAGGTTCCTTTCTGAGCTCCGGAACAAGCTCCCTTCTCTTCTGCCATTTTTCGCTAGGCTTGGAAGCCTGAGGATCATTTTGAGCTGTAGGCCTTAGTCTGTCCTATCAGCTCCATCTCCAGTGGGAGAATTTCTTCTTTATTGTCCAGGATCCTTGGATGCGAAGGACAAATGCATTCAGGCTCCTTGTCTAGAGTAAACCTTGGCCATTGGCATTGATGGCCCAAGATGAATGACAGGCTATTCACTTGTGCATATTCACATTTATTCATTTACTCATTCATTTACTCAAAAATATTTCTCTGCCCACCTACTCGGTGCTGGACGATTTGCTAGACGCTGGGGATTCAGCAGTGAATCAGAGAAAAACCCTTGCCCTCTTGGAGCTAACATTTTGGAAGTGGAGAGAAACAATAAACCAAATAAATAGGCCAACTAAAGTCCATGTCAGCAGTAAGATCGGTGGAGAAAAAAATAAAACAGAAATGGGGGCTAGGGACTGAGGGCAGCTGCGGTTTTAGAGGCAGCCATTCAAGAGCTCACTGCCAGATGACCTTCGAATGAAGGTGGGAAGGTGAGCAAGGGAGCCGCGTGGGTTTCTGGGGAAAGACAAATTCCAGGTAGAGGGCGTGACAAGTGAAAAGTCCTGAAGAGGAAGCATGTGAAGAACTTTCGAGGAAACAGCAAGGAGATCAGGACGATGGAGCCAAGTGACAGGAGCTGAGGACTGCACGGTGGAGGGCGTTGCTGGACGGACGTTGGCGGTTGCCTGGGTGAACTGGCAGCTACTGAAGGATGCTGGGAGGGAGGGTGGGGATGCTTGTCTGGATGCTGTGCTGGGAACAGACCATGATGCAGCTCAGTCGGTTAAGAGGCGTCTGTTGTAAGCTGGGTGAGAGGTGGTGGTGCTTGACCCTGCGGGACCTCATGGAGGTGATGAGAGTGACTGGGCTCTGGGGATACTGCAGGTGGCATTGTGGAGAGGGGGGTCTGGAGAGAAAGAGGAATCAGCAATGGCTCCAACACCAGCTTTTTGTTGTTGTTTTTGTACAGGGGATCGAACTCAGGGGCACTCGACCACTGAGCCACATCCCCAGCCCTATTTTGTATTTTAGTTAGAGACAGGGTCTCACTGAGTTGCTTAGGGCCTCGTGTATGCTGAGGCTGGCTTTGAACTCATGGTCCTCCTGCTTCAGCCTCCTGAGCTGCTGGGATTACAGGCGTGTGCCACCACACCCGGCTCCAACACCAGCTTTGAATCTCCAGAATCGCAAGGCAGTCCGATCTCTCAGAACTCATCTTTGATCCACCTCCTTCCTCTCAGAGGACCTGCATGAGATCCCCTTCTGCAGGCTGTTCCCTAGAACTCAGTGATTCTCTTTTCAGAGGGCTCTGCTTCCCATGCTTGGACCTGGGGGAAAATATAATAAAAAGGAGGAGAGGAGAAGTGAGCCTCAGCTCATCTGAATTCTGCCTCAGTCTCCTTGCTCTGTTCAGTGACAGCGAAAAAAACAATCCTGTGTAACCTGTTCAATGAAAAGCAATATTTAATTAGGGCTGAGAGAGTTAGACAAGCAAACAATTAAATGTTCTATTACGATCAGTTGTGAGCCATTTAAGCTTCAGTCCAATAAAGAATCATTATAAAGTTCTCATAGAAATGGAAATAAAAATAGTGCTGCTTTGTGGTGCATTTCCACGTCCTTGGGCTGTGAGGATCTAAAGGCAGTTTGACTGTGGCAGATGAAGGCTCCCAGCCCCAAGGGGATTTAGCAGAAGCCGGAAGGAGGTGCAAGACAGGCGCATCCATTAGGTGTCTGGGGACAGAGGGGTAAGGGCAGGAGAGGAGCTGTGTGCTGAGCCGGTTTGCACCAGTGCAACAGGGACTTTTTCATCTTATTTTTAGAGAAGCAACATGAGTATTCTGCCTGGGAGGGAGAAGCAGCTTAAAAGAAATTCCTGAATGTCTTGTGAGATGTTGGATTATAGAATAAATATGTCTAATAAAATCCCCCTGGTTCCTCAGCTTTGAGGATTTGGAAATAACTTCAGACTGTTCAGGAAGGTATTGCTCTGCTGCAGCTGGAAAAATACCTGCTGAGGGCTTTGAGATGAAGATATCATCCATCTCAGAGTCCCTGCAGCCAGGACTCCTGCCCAGGCCAGCGGGGACGTGCGGGTTCAAACTCAGGCTGCCTCTTCCTTGTTTCTTCTCAGCATCCCTCCTCCACTCCAGGAGCCCCAGTCTCCTCTTTGGAACAGCCAGGGTGTCACAGGAATAGAGTTTAGATAAAGTCCTGGTATAAGTCAGTTCTTTGGGGTTGCAAGTGACAGAAAACTCACTCAAACTGGTCCAAATAAAATGAGAAACCTGTGACTCATGTAACTGAAAAAGTTCAGGACTAGATCTAGCCTCAGGCATGACTGGATCAAAGTGCTGATATTATGTCCACAGGAATCCATCTTCCTCACCTTGACTCTGCATTGGCATCACTCCTGGCTGTAGTCTCCACTGTGGTGGCCACGTGGCTTCCAGAGGCACTGTATGATACTTCATCCTTTCAACAGTGGTGATGAAAAATTTGCTTCTCTTTCCTAACGGCTCTGTTCACGCACAGCTTGTAATGTGCACATTCTCAATCCGATTTCAGTGGCTGGAGAGGTGGAACATTTTGATTGACCAGACTAGGGTCACATCCTTATCCCTGGATCTGAGGTGGGCTTAACCCCTACATAAAATACGGAGTGAATGGGAAAGGGTACTGGTAACCAAAGTGGTAAGTGCTTGTCATTGACAGTATCTGATTACCCCTAGTTCTTGCCTCTTGATTTTCAGTCATGGTCAAAGTCTTGTTTGAGACCAGTTATGAACCAGGGAGGAGCATTCGTGAAATGAGGAGCAAAGTGTCTGTCTCAGGTCCCCAGGCCCAGACCTCAGGAAGAGACCCCTGTTTCCAGTGTGTCAGTCTTTGCCTTCCCTCAGCACTGTGCTACTTAGAGTGTGGTTGGCAACCTTATTCTCTCAAGGGCCATATATTAAAATTTTCAATACGGATGATCCTTGCCTTGTAATGGTTTGACTCAACAAATTCTCAACTGAGGGATTTTCAATATTGCAAAAACAATACTTATTTGGTAGAAACCTTGTTTCGGATTTTGAATTTTGATCTTTTCCAGGCTAGCATGTGTGGTGGGATCTTTCCTCATGATGCTGAGCAGTGACAGCTGGCCACAGGTCCCAGTCAGCAACGGGGTCGTAAGGGTGAACAACTGGTGCTCTTCAGGAGACTTGCAAGGCTGGGGAGTTCGCAGACTAGGTGCATAAGTCCATTTTCAATTTATATTTCCAATTGACAAGACTGCTGAGGACCATCTGTATTAGTCGGCCTGATCTCTGCCCCAATACTTAACCCTGCCATTGTGGTTAAGAAACCAACCATAGACACTAAGTAAAGAAGCAGGCATGGTTGAGTTCCAATAAAACTTTATTTATAAACACAAGCCTCAGGCCAGGACTGGCCCCCCAACTTGCTGAATTCTGTGGCAGGGTGGGCTTCTTGGGATGCTGCATTGGTGTCAGAGGGCAAAGGGTTTGTGGCGGGGGGTGGGTGGGTAAGATGTGTGAAAAGGAAAATGAGAAGAGACAGGATTGGGCTGGAGGGGCTGTGAGACCACACTGCAGACCTCACAAGGTCCCTGCCAACCCTTGGGGGCATTCTGGAGCAAAGGTACCCATTGAGGGAGGCCTGCAGTGGGCAGTAATGGTCAGACCCTGGCACACTACCTTGCTTAGTCCTTAGCCAGGGCCACCCAAAGAGAAGTTTATGCAATAGCTGAGGACGCTGAAGGGGCTGCTGGGTGGAGGCCGTTGGTCATTCACACTCCTTACCACTGGGTGGCGCATTCTCTCTGAGGGTGGTTGGAGTGGCACATCTCCATTCCTCCTCAAGAGCAAGGATCAACTCAGAGGGAAGGGGCCAGGGAGAAAGACTGGCTTGCTTTGGAGTAAGTACTTCCACCTGCCTCTAGAACAGGCCAAAAGTGTTCGATTTGTCCCTTTCTGTAAATAATCAGTGTGATTTAGCCTAGTGCATCTTTGTCTTGTGAGCAGGTAGCATTCAGCATCTGAACAAGAAGTCAGAGGCTCTGGGTCCTGCCCGAACTCATCATGGCTGCCATGTTTGAAGTTGGTCAAACTGTTCTTGTTCCCTTTTATTTTTAATTGGCAAACTTCTGATTATTGTTTGGCTTCCTACGTGGTTTCTCTATAGCAGAGAATGTACTGCTCTTCTCACTGAGAATGAAGATTTTGGAATTTAGACCTTACTTACCAGCCTTCACTTCATGTGAGTCTACGTCAGAGAAATGAGTCTGGGTAAGATTCCTACCAGATCAATGGAGAGCTGGGCTGGAACCCTGGGAGATCCATCAAAGCAAAGGGCCACCAGTAAGTAATTTTGGAACTGAGTATTGGAACTCAGGAATGTTGGCTTTCTTAGAAACCTCCTGATCTTGCCAAACTCTTCCTTCTGCACCTGTAAGAGGAAGGTTTTCAGGTGGATGACCACCACTAAGTCTTTTTTTTGCTTACATTTTATTCAGTTATCTTTTTAATTGACACATAACAATTGTATTTATTTATGGGGTGCCATGTGATGTTTTGATACATATATACATTAGGTCATGTTCAAATCACAGTAAGCATGTCTGTCTCCTCAAACATCGTTTCCTTATGGTGAGAACATTCAGCATTTATAGTCTGATTTTGACCATTGTGAAAACAAAGATTCAGGAAATGTTAAGTAACTTTATGATATTTGCCAGTAAATGGATGGAACTGGAGACAATTATACTAAGTGCAGTAAGTCAGTCCCCAAAAGCCAAAGATTGAATGTTTTCTCTGATGTGTAGATATAACCCAAAATAAGGGAGGAGATTAAAAAAAGAAGAAGAAGAATAGAAGACAGATCAGGGAAATAAGGGAAAGGGAGGAAGGATGGGGTCGGGAAAGACAGTGGAGTGAATCTGACCTCATTTCCTGTGTACATACCTGGATATACCACAGTGAACCTGACCATCATGTACATCCACAAGACACTAATTATTTTTTTAAAATAAGTAAATAGCAGAAAGATCAGTAGAGGGAAGGAAACAGGGGGAAGGAGCAGGGAAGCGGAAGGGGAAGTACTAGGACTAAATTAGAACAAAGTGTATTCCATGCCTTTATAATTATGTTGAAATAAATCTTATTGTCCTGTTTAACTCTAAAGAACCAATAATAAAAGAGAAATGCTAAGTAACTTGCCTAAGGTCACACAGATGGCAAACTAAACCAGAATTCAAAAACTAGATGAGTCTGTCACAAAGCTTGGGCTCTTTCTTCTTCTTGTCATCTCTTTGGTAGTACAGAGTATTTTGGTTATATAGCCAGAAAAGCAATATTTCCCCCGAGACTAGTGTTATTCCAACAGCTAGTATTAAATTCTGCTTTGAAGTGGCTTAGGATTTCCTTAGGATGTCTGTGTCTACAAACAGCAGGGAGGCTGATACCATTGTGAAAATCCAGGGTACAGGGGAATCCCCTGGAGTGGAGGAACTTAGGTTAGCATGGAGCAGACCTCGGTGCCTAGGTCTAAGATAGTCATCACGTGTGGAAAAGATCCCTCCAGAAACTTTGTTGTGAACAGGAAGCCCACCTTCCAGTTCTTTGCACACATACAATAACCAGACAGGCTGTTGGTGATGAAAATTTGCCATATCTGTTCAAAGAGCAGACAAAAGGCACCAATCACCAGGTATCTGAGAGAACAGACCAAGTCGCAAGCAGATTTATTGTTTTGTTTTGCCCCGAAGGAGGGGGATTCAAAACATCTGACAGCATTTTAATAGAGGAAGCACTCATTTGAAAATTCCATTTCTAGTCTTTCTTATCATCTGGGGCCTGTGCCGCAGCTGCCTTCTGGATATGAAGCCTGGATCTCCACTCGCTGGAGCCCCTTGGCTAGCTGCCTTTCTTGTTCACTAGTTGTCTCTTGATTCTTCTTGTGTTTGTGACCCTCTGTTTTGAGGAACAGAGCAAGTTGGGATTTACAGAGGACAGTGGGTGTCTTCCCCGGTAGGATGGATCCCAGGTACCAATCTGCAGAATGGACGACCTGGAGTTCCAGGAGTCCTCAGAGCATATGCAGTGTGGGGGCATGACGTGAATCAGGGGCTGCAGGAGGCCACATGGGATGGAACCTTCTGGAGGAGTGAGGGTTGATACTACCAGAGCTGCAGAATTTCCCATGATCCAGTTAGGCAAGGATGATTGACTGTTGGTCTATGGGCAGCTCCGAGGTGGAAGAACGAGTGAACATGTGTGTCAGGCCTGTGTGCGGAGGTGCTGTTTCTGGGTGGTCTCTGGGTGAAAGAGATGCGTGACGAGGATGAGTTGCATTGAATGGCAGCAGAGGGGATGCAGAATTGGGTCTGTGACTGTGGGCCTTGAATGCAGGGTGTGTAAGATGGCGGGTCACACTAGAATGAATGTGCTTAATTTTTATCACGTAGCCCTTTTATCATCATATTATTTCAGTTTAATTGAGAGTGACTGTCCCTCCTCCAGGATCGGTCACCGGGGTTCGACACAGACTGCAGAAGTAAGCGCTGTCCACCCTGGTTTCACACGGTGTGGGGTCTCATCTCCAGGTCCTGGTTTGCCTGACTGTCTGTCTAGTTGTCTAGCTAGCGATCGAGTGGTCAGATTTCAAGCTGTCTTGTTGATTTCCTCTCTTTTCCAAGCCTCATTTTTGCTTGTTCCATGGAGTCATTAAACCCTAGTTCTCTTTGTAGCTCAGTGCTGCAGAATTCTTCTTTTTTTTTTTTTTAAATTTAAATGAGTTTAAATCATCTCAGAATATTAGATTACCCTCTCCCTTGGGTTGGATATTTGTAGGAATGGAAGTAAACTGAACATTTAGCAGGCATCTTTTCTTCTCCTCTTAATTGAATGGAGCCTGGCTGCTAGGAGGATGGGTATTCTGCCCCAGGGTCTCCTGAGCATGCAGAACCGGGCTCCTAATGACCTAGAAACACCAGAGGCCAGGCCAGGGCAAAGGTGCCTCAGCATGGAGAATCAGAACCTCCGCTTGTGGGTAAAGCTCCATTTAAGGCTCTCCTGAGTCTGTGATGGCCAAGTCCCTTCTTAATTGGCAGCCCATCTGTCTCCTAGAGGGACTCCGAGAGACCTCATACCGGCATTAGATGACTTAGTATTTTGCAAATGAGTTATGATCTATGATGAACAGAAGACCTGCCTTTCAGATGACCTGTCAGAGTAAGCCTGACCTGAGACTGGAGTCCACAGGGGCGGACCCCATCCTCCATGTCCTCAGGGTTAGCCGAGGCCAGAAGGACCAAAATAACACAGGGGGCCGTCCTTATCAGCACTTGCTGCAAGCCCCCATAGTGTGGATTTGCCAGCTGTGCCCCTCTGGGGAGACAGCCCCACGGCCACACAGTTTGGCAAGACAAGAGCTCCTTCTAGAAGAAAACATGACCCTTTGTCGCAGTAGCTTCAGCCTTGTGCTAGGGAGTGTGGCCTGGGGCAGAGGGTGCAGCCCCCACAGGCCCCTTGGCGAGGCGCTTTTGTGCGTCATGAAGTGATTGCTCTTCATTCTTTTTTGACAACTGAGCAAGACTCTCCAAGTGCTGGTTCTTCCCACCACCAGAGAAAGAAAGCTCTCCCTTCTCTGTTGTGTCTTCCTCGTGTCCTTACATCACAGTCATTCTGCTGCGATGTGAATATCGTTGGTCCCGTTTTAGCAAGGAGGACGTTGGGGCTCAGGAAGAGCGGTTTCCCAAGGCTGCGCAGCTTAGAAGTGATCAGACTGGGACCATCAGAGCTCGGGTGTGCCCGTCCAGAGCCCACAGTTCTCAGCTACGTTTCCCTGTGAAGTCATTGGAGAGGTTCTGGTTTTGTATGGACTGTGGTTCTGTGCAGCAACAGCTGCTTGCCAAGCTCTGTGATAAATGCAAGAGGAACGTCTTGTTCGATAGGATATTGACAAGTCACGTCACTCAGCTCCCCTCTCCATTTCTGTTTCTCCATGAGAAGTAGCTGAGGGAGAAGGACAGTCCTGACGTGGGATCTCCCCTTAGGCTGGCTGCTGATTCGCTGTGTAATGCCCGGAACAAATCACTTGACGTGGGGTTTATTTGGGACTTCCCTAGTTTTAGCACTGAATGTCCTGGGAGACCCCTTTGTCCCAAGCAGATTTCTGGACTATGGTTACCCCTCACATGATCCTCACATTTCACAGAAAATGGGGGTCAGCATATTTTCCTTCCTTTCTCTCTTTGTAAAAAGCTTATACATGTTGATTGCTGAAAACAGATAACCAAAAAGCATGATGCTAAAATGCTGATAAGGATAAGAGGCTCAATTACAGTCTTAAACACAAATCAAAACACTATCATTTTCACCTTTCATATTGGAAAAGAAAAAGAAAATATTGAGAATGCTTAGTTTTCAGCTGGAAAGGAAGGTGATGTGGGGGTATGTACCCTTTCATTTTCTGTTCTGGGAATACAAATTGGTGCAACCTTTTAGAAAGTCCATTTGGCATATCCATTAACATTTGAGTGTGAACATCATTTATCCTACCAGATCAATTTCTAAGAATGTGTCCTATAGAAATATTTCTGTGGAGCCATGTGTGGTGGCACATGCCTATAATCCCAGTGGCTCGGGAGGCTGAGGCAGGAGGATTGCAAATTGAAAGCCAGCCTCAGCAAAAGTGAGGCACTAAGCAACTCAGTGAGACCCTGTCTCTAAATAAAATACAAAATAGGGCTGGGGATGTGGCTTGGTGGTTGAGGGCCCCCTTTTTTTTTAACCAAAAAAAAAAGAAATATTTGCATGGGTCTATGAAGATATGTATGAAGGAATGTTCAAAAACAGACTTTTCATTATAAAAAAAATGGAACTAATCTAGGAATCCACCAATTGGGGTGAACAGTGGAACAATTCCATATGGTGGGCATTTGGGTATCCTTTTTCTGTTATTCCTGTAGAAAGGGGTTCTCAAACTTTGGTGTACATCCCAGTCACCTGGAGGGCTTGTTCAAACAGATGGCAGGTCCTCATCTCCAGAGCTTCTGTTTTAGTAGGTCTGGGATGGAGCCCAAGAATTTGCATTTCTAATAAGCTCCCAGGTGACGCTGCTGGTCCCAGGACCACACTTTGAAAAAACATTGTTATACAGAAAAACGAGAAGACCTTTCTAAAGTGTGATCTAGTCCAGATCTGGGAGCAGTGCATTAGAGACAGAGTCCTGGGCAAAAGTCCAGGAGTGGGCAGAGAGACCCTCTGATTTACCCTCCACTGGCCCAGAGCTCCCGCCTTATCACTTAGAGAGCGAGCCAAGTGAAATCCGGCTGGGTGACTCAGCAAATGTTAAAAAAGAGCGATTCTTACAGAGCAAGTCTCAGGTGTGGCAGAAGGAGGAAGTGGCTTGTGGTGTCCCTCTCCAGTAAAGGTACAGGAGGAGGAGGGAGGGCCGGCTGGGGGACTTCTGCCAGCTGTGTTTGTTGGTGTCTCTGCTCCTCCCTGGGAAGCTGGCATTCTGGTTTCGGGGACAACATCAGATGCTCAGGGACTAAAGGAGCAGGTGTTCCTAGGAACTGAGCCCTGCAAACAAATTAACAGGTGTTGATTGCCGCCGGGCAGAGGTGTGTTGCATGTGGATCTTGTTTTCTGCCTCCTTCTCCTGTTCGGTCCCAGGCTAACAGCCCCATATCCCTTTCTCCAGTCACAGCCTCTCTTGAGATCTTCCCATTGCATCCTATGGCTTAATTTGGGACGTCTCCCCAGGCTCACGGTTCTGCCCCATCTTCCCCCGCCATGACTGTGGTTTCCACTGTGAGGGGGAAGAGGACAATGTAGTGCCCTCTTGGGAGTCCCCAAGATCTCCATCATCACCTCCACCTTTGCTAGAATTTTCTTCCATGTCCTAGATAAGATCAAGGAAGGGAAAGGAAATAATAATTGCTGTTGCTGCGCAACTTCTCAGCCACCAATCCGAGCTTTGCTCTCTTTCGGCCACATGAGCCATCTTTTGTGTCTCCCCTCTGTTCAGGCTGACTTTTAAAATGACATACCTTCTCCTGCATGTTCTATGCACCACCTGGAAAGGGCATGTTGGTAGGCACTCACTACTGATCGTCTTATTCTCTCTCTCTCTCTTTCCCCCCATCCCCGGGATTGAACCCAGGGGGCACTTGACCCCTGAGCCACATCCCTAGCCTATTTTATTTTTTTTTATTTTGAGACAAGGTCTCACTAAGTTGCTTAGGGCCTTACTAAGTTACTGAGGCTACCCTTGAACTTGTGATCCTCCTACCTCAGCCTCCCAAGCTACTGGGATTACAGGCATGTGCTGCTGCACCTAACTTTGTGGTCTTATTCTTGAACAATTTTGATTCGTTCATTGCATTTTGTGTCATTCTGGATTTGACTTTTCTGGCTATTGAATTTGCTGCTCATTCTCCCATGCATCTCTTTTCCTCAGCCTTCAGATTTGAACCAACTTTCTTCAGCCTTCAGATTTGTACCAACTTGGCTGCACTCAGAAATGATGTGAATTCTCCACCCAAAATACCCTTTCCTAAGTTACCATGGGCAGTTCCTAATCTTGGTTCTCTCTAGTAACCTTTACCTGACTCTTCCTGTTCCAGCACCACACCTACAGGCAGAACAACCTTCAAGGAAAAGACTTGGGATCTCTTCTAGAGGAATTCCTGTCCCGAACCAGAGAAGAGAAATATGAACTCGGAAGTAAACCTGGAAGTAAATGACCCCCATGGATGAAGGTCAGAACTGTAGACTAAAACCAAATCAACCGTATTGCTCACAGGACGTCTTAGAGCCATGAGCTGACTAGGTGTTACAAGGTGCCAGTCACTTGATGAAACTCTGATGCTCCTGGCTGGCGGTGCGTCTGCTGTCCATGGTGCTAAATTCCCCCAGGAGAGGAACAGGAATGGGTCCGTAAGAAGGCGCATATGAACAACTGTGCTGTGAGCCCAAGTCCTCATCAAGAAGCCACACACTACTAAATTAGGGTCCAGTTAAGCTGTAGTTATTTGAGGTCATCTGTTTGGACTTGTCACCCCTGATCACAGAGAAAGGAAATATTGAATCTTGGGCTGGGCATTGTGCTCCCCGCTCAAGCTGTATAACTTATTTTAATCTTTAGAATACTTAGGTAAGTATTAGATCTTCATTTTACTGATAAGGAAATAGAGGCTCAGGAAAGTTGCTCATACTTTGGTCAAACTCATGCAGCGATTAAGTGGTGGAGCCAGGGCTTACTCCACAGACGCTCCCATTCCCAAAGCTGGCACTGGTGCCTTTAGATCCACAGGACCCAGTGCCAGTGACTCTTTGTTAGGCACTTACTCAAGAACTGTTGACACCCCAAATGAAATTAATGTGTACTTACTAAGAATAATAATGATAAGAACTGTCAATACTTGCTTAGGTTACCAGATTGCATGTTCTTGCACTGGGACATTTCAAATTTCAAACCTTTGAGACTCCGAAACCACTTCACAAGCTTGCATTGTCTTCAGAACAACACACACCACGCCCACACAAAAGAGCAATCTTCATTTACTTTTTCATTTATAGGAGAGGGATGTGATTGTAAGCAAGACTTTCAAATGAAAGTGGACTGTTTCATTTTAATTGACCTTTGATTCCCAATTCACTATCTCCCTCCCTGCCCGCCTGGCCTCCTCCGTCCCTTGCTGGGCTCTGCGATTCATCAGCGCCTGAGGCTCAGCAGCTGTAATTGGTTTGTAACTTCCTGGAATGTCAAAGCCAAGATGGAAATTTTACGTATCACTCCACCAATTCCATCCTGGCTTTAATAATAAGTTGGCAGAAGGGAAGGCAGATTTACAGCGGGAGAGAAATGTAATCAAATTTGGAGGTGAAATGCAATAAGTACAAATGCTAGTTTTCATTTGGAAGCTCCTTAGATAAATGTGATTTCACTCAGCTCCCCAGCCAAATCCTTTGTTACTTCCCTGGGAACAGCAGAAGGCCTTGGTACAATAATAACTCTTAAAGGGAGCGTCTGTATCCGGGGTTCCCCACCCTGGCTCTGGCAAGTGACCCTGGCGACTGGGAGGTGCTGGTAGGAGGTCCTAAAAGGTCAGCCGGGAGGATAGGGTTTAATTGGGAGCCTCTGATATGCTGAAGATCAGAGGGAAAAGCACCATATTAAGTACTTTGCATGTCTTATCTATTTCAGGTTCATAGCAATGGTGTAAGGTGATATTCTTTCCATTTCATAGAGGAATAAAGTCAGGCTTAGGGAGAGGATTTTCGACAATAGCAGAGTGGGGTTCTGTTAGTCTCTGGAGCCTTTCTTTTTATCTTCTCTTGCAGAAATAACAACAGTTAATGTTTCTTACAGGAATACGTAACAGTTAATGTTTCTTGAATATTGATGTGCTAGGCTCTTCTCAAGAACTTTCACAACATCTCTGTGTGGTAAAGGGCGTTGTCCTATTTTTATCTCCATGAATCAGTTGAGAATGCCTTCTCAAGATTGATCTTCTGATACAAGTCAGTGAGAGCCATGTGAAAAGATGTCCAACATCATTAGCTGATGGGGAAATGCAAATTAAACCACATTGAGATTCCATCCCACATCCATTGGCAGGGTGAAAACATTTTTAAAAAGTGACACCAAATAATGGGAAGGATGTTGAGGACCAGGATGGCTCAGTCGTCGGTGGCAATGGAGAACAATATACCACTCTCAAAAATGGATGGCAGTTTCTTATAGAATTAAACACGTGCTTACCATACAACTCAGCAAGTGCATTCTTGGGTATTTGTCCCAAGAGTTCATACAAAAGCCTGCACATGAGTGTTCACAGCAGCTTCATACATAACAGCCCATAATTAGAAACAATTCAAATGGCCTTTGAGGGTGAGTGGTTATCCAAACTGTGGAGCATCAATACTATGAATTCGGGGTCAGCAATAAAAAGGAACAAGCTATAGGTACGTGCAGCCACTTAGATGGATCTCAAGGGAATTGTGCTGAGTGAAAACAAGCCAGTCCCCAAAGGTTACATACTATGTAGTTCTATTTGTACAACATTCTTGAAATGGCAAAATTCTGGAAATGGAGGGAGACGCCACTGTAATGGCTGTAGGTTGGAGAACGGAGGAGGGAGGTCATTGGCTGTGGCTACAAAAGGACCTCACAAGGCTGGTGGCGGCGATGGATCTTGACTGTGGTGGTGGCGACATAAGTCTATGCATGTCGTAGATTTGAAAAAAACTATCCACACACCAGCACACATAAAACTGGTGAAATCCACTAAGGTTGGTGGATTATATCCATGTCATCCAGGGTGGTTGTATGGAATTGTACTATATTCATGCAAGATTAAAGTTATCATTGGGAAAAATTGGGTAAAGCAATCTGTGATCTCTGTTGTTTTCTTTTAAAACTGCCTGTGAAACTATAACTATCTTTAAAAAGATTTTTTGAATGTTGGTGAGGGAAGTGGATGAAGGAAGGTGAAAGCACTTGCCCAAGTTGGGTGACCGGACTTCAAAGTCTGGAACTCACAACCTGGCTCCATGCTGCTCTACTGCTGGATGGGAAACCGTTGGGACCTCTGCTTCTGGAACTTGCCCTTCCTCTCTCCCCATGGCTCCCGTGATGTTCAATAAGGGGGACTTGAACCCAAGATGGCAAGGCCACACTCCCACCCACACTCCGGGTGGACCTGTGAGTGCCGAGTGCCGTACCCACCAGCCCCACAAGGTGGAGGGGGCATCCAGGAGACCTGTGAGCCTTGCCGGGCCAGAGTCCTTTTAGAGAAAATATCATGAATACTGAGGAGAGAGACTCTTTAGTTTTGAAAGGATCACTGAAACAGAAATCTCCCAATGCCATTTTCCCCACCACGGCAAGATAGGGTGTCTGAAGATAAAGAAAACAGGAAATCAGAAGCAAGGGATGGGGGAAGAGAGGTAGAAACCTGAAGATAAGGGAGGATCATCTATCTCTACCTGTGTCTTTATCTGTATCATCCACCTGTATTCATATTGGAAGCATCCTCTCCTAGACTTAGGTCAGTGAAGCCGTCTATTCACTTTTGAGTGCTTGAGTATTATTCCTATTACCTGCAACCCAAAGAGCTCAAACATATAATTTCCCTGCTTGCCATGGGCCTCCTAGCCCTTTGCCCACCAGCCTGGGCCCTGCTCAGTCACAGCCGTCATTGACTGAATCCACGACCTTGTAGATGCTGAGATCTGAGTATTCTGATCTAGGCTTCCCTTTGGGTGTCCTGAGCCCTGTCTAGGGGGAAGGAAAGGGAAGCTGTGTCCTGAGATGGGAGTGGCTCCTCTGGGCTGAAAATTAGCAAACTCCCATTTTAGACATGGTTTTCCTTGGGGCCTAGGAGACCCGAGACCATTTCCCACTTTGGTTGTTGATCCACCTCCAAGATAATTTAGATCGGGACTCCGGGAATACAGATGCTCACCTGAGTTCTGACATGAGTTGTGGCACATGGGGCAAGTCACATAACCACCAGTGTTCTCATCTGCTGCCTGGGATTTGACCCCCACCAATGAGCCACATTATGGGAGCCTGGTGGTTTCCATTTCTAATTTAGCTGAGCAGAACCATGGATGACATACCACTTCACTCAGTTCTTCACAGAATATTCAGGGCCAGGGCTGGGTTCTGGAAGATACTCTGCAGGTTGAGGGAGAAGGAAGCCCAAGACTTGGTGAGTGTTGAAGTGGGTAGGCACCAGAAAGTGCACTTAAAGGAATCCGGGCTTTAACCTATACAGTGGTCTCTCCCATCCCTGTTGGTGATCCTACCAAGGGGGATGGCCTTGAAGTTCCCCTCCCCTGTTCACACCCCAATGCTACGTGAAGGTAAAGACTATGTTGGAGGACACCATGTTTGGCTGGGAGGTGGCCCCATCCTGTCTTACTCACACTTGACCTCTTCTGCCTTCTCCCCTTCATCCCACCCCACCTTTGCCTCCTCCCCAAATCTGTGCTTCTCCCTGCCTCCCCTCTCTTCCCATCTGCCCCACTTATTTTTTTTTTCCCATTTTACTCTATTCTTCTGGTTTCATTCCTATCATTCCCACTTCATGGCGTTCTGTTCACCTCTTCTTCCTCCCATGCAGTATGGACTCTGGGGTCCACCCTGCCCAACAGCTTGGACTCAGTCAGACAGCTTGCACTTGCCCCAACTATGGCATGTGAGAATGGCTTAAGAGTGGTTCTCAGGGTCTCAGATAAAGTCAACATCCCTTACTCAGGTCTGAAGCTCTTGACGTCTCTTACACAGCTTACTGGGTACGTATGAATGCTATCTCCATTTTTTTTCAATAAGCAAATGGAGGCTCAGAATGGTAAATAACTTTTCCAAGGTCAGAAAGCCATGGAGTGGCATAGCCAGAAATTGAACCCTGGTGTGCATGCTTTTATCCATGTTCAGTGGCAATCATGGAGATTTCTATGTAGTGATAGTCAAGGTCTGTTTTTATTTTCTACCTCAATGAATTATTTGTAAATCAAACATGAGCTCGTAAGTCAGGAAACTACTCCCTGCCACTCTCTAGGTTCAGGTGAGACTAACCTCCCCCTAGCTCTGGGGGTGGCCATAGATCAGGTCTGTCCAACCAGGATTCATATGTTCCAGGCCATAGTGGCTAATTCAATGATGGGCACTTAACACAAGCCAGATCTATGAGATTTGATTTGGGATTTTTGATGGTCACTGCCAGTTGGAAAGCAGGATGCTATTTGTTGATTGGCCAGGCCTGAGTCAGGTGCTCAGCTTAGAACCAATAGTGATGGAGGAAGGGAGAAGAAAGGACAATGGACTCTCCAAGGTCACTTCCACTCCAAGTGCATAGACAGAGAGTAAGAAAGGACTGGGTCCCCGAGGAAAGACTGGAGTGCTCACATACCAGAGGAAAAAGGCATGGATACTGAGAAGGTGCTGTCCCATGCTCCTGCCCCATGGAGGCTGGACGGAATTATCCTTGGCCAGCCCAGCCCTGACCCAAGACAGAGCAAGCCAGAATGGAGGATGTGAGCCCCATTTCATGAACTGGTGGGGCAACACCTTCTGGCAGGTGATTTTAGGATCCCAGGTTACTCTTGTGGAGTTTTCCCTCCATGATCAAGGTGCCCTGCGCCCAGGTCCTGAACTCTCCTCTCCAGATTATAGCACAGCAGCACTTCCATCCTGCCTCCCAGCTCTTACTCCTGCTGTAGCTATTGTTGGGCTCCCAGTTTCTCCACAGAGGGAATCACAAACTGATGATCCATGAATATGTTTCCACAGTGTTTTGAAAATGAAATTCATTGACATCTTTGAAAATCTAGACTTCCAGATTGCCTTGACAAACTCGGAGGAAACTGTAGCAACAAGCTGAGTATGGTGGCCTGGGTTAGGGGGCCTGCATTCGTCAACGCCCCACAGGAGCCCAGACCTCTTCAGTTACTGCTGTTGCCTGCCTGGGCTCGGTGGATACGAGGTTAGGACCCTGCTCTCTAAGCCTGGGCCTGCCTCCATCTGCCAGGCCTCCCCCATGGAGCTGAGGTTGTTCACTGAAATGCCACCAGCCTTGTTCTGAGCTGCCATGAGAAGCTCTCTGCCATGTTGTGCCAGGTGGCCTTGGGCAGACCACTGAAGGCTCTGGGACCCAGGTCCTTCAGGGAAGATAATAGATGTGAATGTCTCCGAAGCAGAAGTGCTCAGATGTGGGGCTGGTGACTTGGCTAGCACCCACTTTTTTTATAATTTATTTTTATTGTAAACAAATGGGATACATGTTGATTCTCTGTTTGTACATGGATAACAGCACACCATTTGTGTAATCATACATTGTGTAATCATACATTGTGTAATGTTGTTTGATTCATTCTGTTATTTTTTTCTCTTCCCCCATCCCCACCCTTCCCACCCCTCTTTTCCCTCCATACAGTCCCTCCTTCCTCCATTCTTGTCCCCCTCCCACCCCCATTATGTGTCATCATCCACTTATCAGCAAGATCATGCATCCTTTGTTTTTTTGAGATTGGTTTATCTCACTTAGCATGATATTCTCCAATTTCATCCATTTGCCTGCAAATGCTATAATTTTATTATTCTTTATGGCTGAGTAATAGTCCGTTGTATAAATATACCACAGTTTCTTTATCCATTTATCAATTGAAGGCATCTAGGTTGGTTCCACAATCTGGCTATTGTGAATTGAGCAGCTATGAACATTGATGTGGCTGCATCTTTGTAGTATTCTGCTTTTAAGTCCTTTGGGTATAGGCCGAGGAGTGGGATAGCTGGATCAAATGGTGGCTCCATTCCAAGCTTTCTGAGGAATCTCCACACTGCTGTCCACATTGGCTGCACTAATTTGCAGCCCCACCTGAAATGTATGAGTGTACCTTTTCCCCCACATCCTCTCCAACACCTATTGTTGCTTGTATTCTTGATAATCGCCATTCTAATTGGGGTGAGATGGAATCTTAGGGTAGTTTTGATTTGCATTGCTCTTATTACTAGAGAAGTTGCCCACTTTTTTTTGATAGACTGGGTTTGTTGGGGTTCTGGGAAAGTTTCCAAGATGTCAAAGACACAACTGGCTGGTGGTAAACCAAATGAGTGGACTATTTTCAAGTGTCCAATTACTTGCCATCAGCTTTTCTCCAAGGGGATGAATTTGCCTGAAATGTATAAGCCACAGGAAACATCTTCTCCTAGGGCAACGCTAAGCAATCTTTCAGTCTCTGAAAAGCATTATAAGTAGCCATGTCATGTGACTGGACAGGACAAGGAGGTGGGGAAGGAATGGTGTCAGGAAACCAAAGACAAAGTGATGTGCTCTTTGTCCTGGGGATGGTGGGTTCCCATTTTCTCACCCTGAGCTCTTCATCATTTTAGGATTTTTAAGGTCTGTTCATGAGATAACTGTATTTATGTAGGTTTGTCTCTGTGTCTTCTATTCTAGTCACCATTGGTCTACCTGCTTATTTTGGTGCCAACACCATGCCATTTTTGTTACTATAGCTCTGTAGTATAATTTAAGGTCTGGTATTATGATACCTTCTGCATCACTTTTCCTGCTAAGGATTTCTTTGACTATTCTGGGTCTCTTAGGCTTTCAAATGAATTTCATGATTGCTTTCTCTATTCTTATGAGGTACGTCATTGGGTTTTTAATTGGAATTGCATTGAATCTGTATAGTGCTTTTGGTAGCATGACCATTTTGACAATAGTAATTCTGCCTATCCAAGACAAACATACACTGGAGAAAAGAAAGCCTTTTCAACAAATGGTGCTGGGAAAACTAAAAATCCATATGCAGCAAAATGAAATTAAACCCCTATCTCTCACCCTACTAAAAACTCAACTCAAAATGGATCAAGGACTTAGGAATTAGACCAGAGACCCTGCACCAAAAAGAAGAAAAAGTAGGTCCCAATGTTCATCATGTTGGCTTAGGACCAGACTTCCTTAACAAGACTCCCAAAGAAATAAAATCAAGAATCAATAAATGGGATGGATTCAAACTAAAAAGCTTCTTCTCAGCAAAGGAAACAATCAATAATGTGAAAAGAAAGCCTACAGAGTGGGAGAAAATCTTTTCTATATGCAGTTCAGATAGAGCACTAATCTCCAAAATTTATAAAGAACTTAAAAAACTTTATACCAAAAATATAAAGAACCCAGTCAACAAATGGGCTAAGGCACTGAGCAGACACTTCACAGAAGAAGATATACAGGTGATCAACAAATATATGAAAAAATGTTCAACATCTCTAATAATTAGAGAAATACAAATCAAAACCATCCTCAGATTTCATCTCACTCCATTCAGAATGGCTATTATCAAGAATACGAGCAACAATAAATGTTGGTGAGGATGTGGGGAAAAGGCACACTAATACACTGCTGGTGGGATTACAAATTGGTGTAGCAGTATGGAGATTTCTCAGAAATCTTGGAATGGAGCCATTATTTGATCCTGTTATCCCACTCCTCAGTCTATACCCAAAGGATTAAGATCAGCATACTACAGTGTTTATAGCAGCTCAGTTCACAATAGCTAGATTGTGGAACCAACCTAGATGCCCTTCAATAGATGAATGGATAAAGGAACTGTGATACATATGCACAATGGAATATTACTCAACCATAAAGAAGAGTAATGTAATGGCATTTGCAGGTAAATGGATGGAGTTGGAGAATATCATGCTAAGTGAAATAAGCCAATTACAAAAAAACCAAAGGCCGAATGTTTCCTCTGATACGTGGATGCTGATACATAATGGGGTTGGGGGAGGAAGGGATAAGGGAAGAATGGAGGAAAGTTGGATTGTGTAGAGGGAAATGAGGGGAGTGGAGAGGATGCAGGAAGGAAAGATGGTGGAATGAGACAGACATCATTACCCTGTGTACATGTATGATTACACAAATGGTGTGACTCTACATTGTGCACAACCAGAAAAGTGAAAAGTTGTACCTTATTTTTGTACAATGAATCAAAATGTATCCTGTAAAAATAAATTAAAAGAAAAAGGCCTGCTCATCGTTTCTGAAGAATATGTGCTTTTCACATATTCTGGGTCCCTCTGCTAAGCCTCACATCTAGATGGAGACCAACAGAGTCCAGGAATCTGCATTGTACCAAGCCGCACCTTAACCTGGTAAACCACATTCACATGAAAGATTGAGATGAACTGATTCAGACTCTAAATGTTAGAAGAAAGCTTAAAAATATATACAGGCGATGGGCGTTGAGGTTTTCACTAGATGGCTCTGTTTCATAGACAAGGCTGCTGTTTGGAAAGCTGCAGTATTTAAGGCTGGGACCTGAGGCTGTAAAAGCATTGAGAGATTAGGGTGTTCCCAGACCTGCCAACACTAATTCAAAATAAAAACAATAGGACAGAGTAAAACACAAGTCTACCTGTTGAAATGGCTTTCTTCTGGAGGTGCAAATTGGGAAATGTTGAACACGTTTATTGAAACAGAAACGGTCTTAATTTAGGGATGCTACTGTGTGACTCAGGCCCGTGATGGTGCTGGTTCGGCCTCCTGAGTCATCTGGCTCCGGTATCCTTCATTCATTCATGCAACAAAGGTTTACTGAGCACAGCCGTTAACAAAAAAGCAACCCCCCTGGCCTCTGAAGAGCTCACATTCTGATGATGGGGGGGGACAGGGAATAAACAAAATCTGCCACCCGCATGGCATGGTAAGAGGAGATAAGTACTCTGCGGGAAATGTGCGTGCAGGTTCCAGGGCTGAGTGAGCGGGCAAGGCTTCCAGAAGGTCAGACTTAAGAGCAGTCCTGAAAGGGACAAGCAGGAAAGCCCCTGGAGGAAGAGGGTCCAGACAGAGGGGACAGAAGTTTGCTCAACTCTGGGGCAGCCATGACGTGGCCCCCAGCCCTCAGGGAGAAGACTCGTGTCCCCCCAAGTCCAGAGGCAAGCTGTGCCTGGCCTCTGCTCTTATCTCATTGTTGGCAGCCAAGTGTAACTTGTTCCCTGCTGTCGGGAGGCCACAGGGGCCGTCGCCACGTTCTTCTTGAGGACTCACATAGATCTGTCCACTGAGCATCAATCAGTTCTGGGCCTGGACCTGTCCCAGGGCATCTGAAGCTCAGAGACTGGTGGGCAAACCAGACAGGGGAAATCAGAACTTGCTAAATAAGAGGAACAGAGAAGGGACATCGAACTCCACCCTGGGGGGCGGGGTGACTGGGGACTTCCCACCTCGGGACATTCGTTCATCCCCGCTCCCTACGCTGGACTTGCTGGCTTCTTCCAGATCTCAAGGCTTCAAGTCCTTGCTTTGGAGTCCTTTTCCCCAGATCTTTCCAGGGTGACTGGTCACCATTCAGGCAAATGTCCCTCCCGACTGCCCCGCAGCCTGTCGCCATCACTGGGAGCAGCCTCTTCTGTCTCCTCCCCAGGATCATCGGGCACTGGTGTTAATACTCCCCCTCCCTGGGACTCAGTGGATTCCATTTGTCCCTCCACCTCCAGGACCTGACCCATGGCAGGGACTCGATCGACATGTTGAGCCTGTGGACTGGGGGGCCAGACGGGCTCGCCTGATCTCTGCCTCTGCTGCTTTCAATCCGGGCAGGCTAATCGAGCTCTCTGAGCCTCGGCCTCAGTTTCCCCACCGGACAGAGTGCCTCTGTACACAGCATCCTTTCTCATTCTCCCAAGCAATGCTTACGGGATTCTTCTGTCTGGCGGGGTTGCTCGTACCACCGCCTTCCTGAGAGGAGGGCCCAGCCTGGGCTGGAGGCCCCTGGAGACCCCCAAACAGAGACCTACAAAATGAAAAAGTCCAAACTCAGTGATTGTGCCCCTGGGGACCACGAGTTAATGACCCAGGGACGGTTAATGAGCTTCCTCCTCTGCTCTCTCCCATCGCAGGTGGTATGGCAGCCTTCCAGACCCAGCGGCTGCTCCCCCGCACCTGCCCCCTCCGCGTCCAATCCCTTCGCAGTGTCCTAAAAAGCTAACCAAGCTGAAATCACTCCTTCCACGGCTCTGAAACTCCTGTGCCATTATTCAGTGTTCTCTGAGGCCCCAGCCTCATCCCTGCCTCCCAACCCTCTCCATCTGTTGAGGGTGCTCACAGCACTTGGCAATGGTAACTGCTGAGATGGTCTCTTCAGTGCTGAGTGCCTGGTCTTGCTCAGGGTGGAGGACAGAGAGAGGCTGGCCTGGAGGGCTGGCTTTGGCTGAGAGTTCCAACCGGGACCCCTGTGGTCCCTGAACGTTATTCCTGGATGCTTCCTGGGGTGTCTCCTATATTATAGTCATATTATGAAATAAGGAATGCCACCTGTGGGTGACCCAGGGAGGTGGCAGCCTATGGTGGCCCAGACCATAGACCTGGGATCAGGATGCCTGGCCTCGAATCTTGGCCCCACTGTTTCGTTACAGTGCAACGAAATCTCAGTCCAAATGTACAGAAGTTTCCCCCCTTTCTTTTCTTTTTCTTGGGGCTGGAGATCAAACCCAGGCCCTCAAGCATGCTAAGCTTGGACTCCGCCACTCAGCTACATCCCCAACCCCTGATGTTAGCACTGGGGTTACGTACAGCCTGCTCTTGGTGGCCAGACTTTTCTCATAAACCCACAAGCTAATAAGAATACTAGCTAATATTCATTGAGAACCAAACAATACTGGTTTTCAAGATGGCGGCCTAGAGGGTGGCTGCATTTCATGTTGCTCCAGGACTCAGGATTCAAAAGAGGAGAAATTGAGAGACTTGGGACCAACTCAAAGCAGCCGGGTGAGTCTCTCCCATTGGGGAGGTGTCCCGGATGGGGCGGTAGTCCTGGAACGCAGGGAACTTTGTGAAGTAGAGCTGCCGGCGAGACGCCCTTCCCCCCGCTGGAGCAGTGAACTTGGACAACTGGGAGCATCGGAGAGGAGGCCGCTCAGCACAGTGCTGGGACTCGGAGCCACCACTGGGGCTCCAGAGGCTGCCTAGGGGAGGAGTGGCGAGGAGAGCTGTGTGGACTCAGAACACCGGGGCCTGCCCTGAGGAGGAGGAGGAGGAGTGTGGCCGCTTGGATTCAGAGTGACTACACCAGAGCTACAGGCAGTTGCCAGAGGAGGGGCTGCGTGGTGAGCTGTTTGGACTCAGACCACTTCTGAACACCGGGGCCTGCCCGGAGGAGTAGGAGTAGGAGGAGGAGAAGCGCGGTGGGTCGTTTGGACTCACAGTGACTGCATTGGAGCTCCAGGCGGCTGCTTAGAGGAGGAGGTGAGTGGTGAGTTGTTTGGACTTAAAGTGACCGCTCCTGAACACAGGGGGGCTGCCTGGAGGAGGAGCGTGGTGAGTCGCTTGGGCTCCAGTGGCCGCACCAGAGCTCCGGGCGGCTGCCCAGAGGACACGTGCAGCGGGTCACATGGATTCAGAGCCACTCAGAGTGACCGCTCCTGAACACCCGGGGGGTTACCTGGAGGAGGAGGAGGAACAGGGAGGGTCATTTTGACTCGGAGTGATTGATTGCCCCGGGCTATGGGCGGTTGGTGGGAGGAGGAGACACGCAGTGAGTTGCTTGGACTCCTAGTGACTGCACCGGAATACTGGGCGGCTGTCTGGAGGAAGAGGCGTGTGGTGGGTCTCTGGGACTCAGACCGATTGTACGGGGCCCCAGGTGGCTGCTCAGAGGAGGGGCTGCATAGCCAGGCGATTAGGTGCAGAGTAGGGTCCCAGGATCTAGGAGGCTTCTTGGTGGAAGAGCCGCACAGAGACAGGCTTAGGGGCGGAGCGAAGGTTCCAGGCCTGCGGGCAGATTCTCTGAGGAGGGGCAGCCTAAGGAGATTCATCTGCGAAGGGTGAGGCTCCCAGGCCCAGGAGGTAGGGCCGGGCACCTGGGAACTTTGCAGAGGAAGGCAGCCCAGCCCAGGCGGTAGCTGTAAATTGAGGGGAACTTCTAGGAGGGAACTGACCAGCGAGACCTCCCCACCGGGTGAGTCTTCCCTGCCGGGTGAGGTTTCCCCACAAGGACGGTAAAACCAGAGACACAGGCCCAAACAGGCCTTGCCTCAGCCCGCAGCCTAGTTCCCCTTTGGATGACCATTGGTCAACAAGTGGAGGCACCGCTGCCCACTAGCAGGGATTATACCCCACCTGAAGGCCACCACTCCTAGAGAGGCAGCTTCCTTGTGGAGCACCGCATTATCAACTTCCTCCAAGACTTCAGCCTACTGAAGGCTAAGGGGGGATATATATAGAAATCTTCAGGGACATTGTAAGTCAATAAAGGAAATCTGCAATATCTCAGCGGTCCACTGATACCTGAACAATATGAGAAAACAAGGAAAGAAAATGCTGCAAACAAATCTAGATGTTACATCAATAAAACCCAATGACAGCATGGCAGAAGAAATAACAGAAAAGGAGTTAAGATTGTACATAATTAAAATGATCAGAGAAGCAAACGATGAGATGAAAGAGCAAATGCAGGCATTGAATGATCGCACCAATCAACAGTTAAAAGAGCAAATACAGGAAGCAAAAGATCATTTCAATAAAGAGTTAGAGATATTGAAAAAAAACCAAACAGAAATCCTTGACATGAAGGAAACAATAAACCAAATTAAGAACTCCATAGAAAGCATATCCAGTAGGATAGAACACCTGGAAGACAGAACCTCAGACATTGAAGACAAAATATTTAACCTTGAAAACAAAGTTGAACAAACAGAGAAGATGGTAAGAAATCATGAACAGAATCTACAAGAACTATGGGATATCATGAAAAGGCCAAATTTAAGAATTATTGGGATTGAGGAAGGCCTAGAGAAACAAGCCAAAGGAATGAACAATTTATTCAATGAAATAATATCAGAAAATTTCCCAAATCTGAAGAATGAAATGGAAAATCAAGTTCAAGAGGCTTATAGGACTCCAAACACACAAAATTATAACAGACCCACACCAAGGCACATTATAATGAAAATACCTAACATACAAAATAAAGACAGAATTTTAAAGGCTGTGAGAGAAAAGAACCAAATTACATTCAGGGGGAAACCAATACGGATATCAGCAGATTTTTCAATCCAGACCCTAAAAGCTAGAAGGGCCTGGAACAACATTTTTCAAGCCCTGAAAGAAAATGGATGCCAACCAAGAATCTTATACCCAGCACAACTTACCTTCAAATTTGACGATGAAATAAAATCCTTCCATGATAAACAAAATCTAAAAGAATTTACAAAAAGGAAGCCAGCATTACAGAGAACCAAACAATACTTCTTGATTAATTAATTTAATCTCCACAGTACAGACATGTTAATGGATAACGTTTGGGGGTGTTCAGGGCTGTGTCTCATCTAAGATTGGATATGGAAGCCCAGGACTCCCAGGCATTATTTGCATGAATGAATGCCACACAGGCAAGGGATGTTTTAAGGTTCATCTCCAGGATCAGAGAGGGGAAGATGGTGTGTCCCCAGGTCAGCCCGCCCCATAGACTGATTGGGTGTGAATGTCAGGGACAGAAGCACCTTCTTCTGTTTTTAGTAACTTCAGTTCTATTTCTATACCTTTTATATCTGTGCTCTTGGGTTTCTCAACCTTTAGAATCATGAGCTGAATAAACCTCTATTCCTTAATGATTACTTGGTCTCAAGTACCAGGGATTGAACCCAGGGGCGCTTAACCACTGAGCCACACATCCCCAGCCCTTTTTGTGTTTTATTTTGAGACAGGGTCTCGCTCAGTTGCTTAGGGCTTCACTAAGTTGCTGAGGCTGGCTTTGAACCTGCGATTCTCCAGCCTCAGCCTCCCAAGCTGCTGGAATTACAGGCATGCAGCACCGCACCTGGCCCATTTCTGCTTCTTAATGGTGGGTATTGTTCTTGGTGCCTCACACCCAGCCCCTCAGCCCTTGTCAGACCTCAGCAGCGGCCTTGGTGAGGGGTCCTCATGCATGTAGGTAAGCATCCCACCTCAAGTGCCTGCCTCTCTCTGCTCTGCTGCTTCAGTGAGAGCTCACTTGGTCCTACAGGGGAGAGAAACCCTGGGAACTCTCTCAAGCAGTTGGTGTGGGGGTCAGTGATAGGTGTCTCCGCTGCCTCCTGTCTTCAGAGGAACAAGCTTGTTGCTCAGAGCATCCACGGTGTAATTGGGTCCTAACTGCCCACGCTGGTATCAGGTCATGCCCTGGTTTGAATATGTCCTCCAAAAGTTCATGTGTTGGAAAATTAACCCCCCAAAATTACATGTTAATGGCATTTGGAGAGGACTTAGGGAGGTAATTAGGTGTAGATGAGGTTCTGAGAGTGGAGCCCCCAAGGTGACCTTAGTGGCCAAGCTCTCAGGTTTGCTCTGTCTGACCATGTGATGTCCTCCACATGCTGTGCTGTTGCAGGAAGATCCTTACCAGAGGCCAGCACCATGCTCTTGGACTTTCAGCCTTTAGAATCATGGACTAAGTAAACCTTTATTCCTTCATAATTACCTGGCCTCAGGTATTTTGTTATAACAAGAGAAAATGGACCAAGACAGATTAATAACCTATAATGTGTTGACTTTTCCTCCTTCCCTCTTCCTCTCTTTTCTTTTTTCATCCTACTTTTTGGGATCACTTTTCAAATACAATACTGGCACCCAAGTTCTTGCCTCCAGTTCTGCATTGAGGGATCCCAACTAAGACAGTGACAATGTGGAGCCCAAGGGCACAGCCTCAGCAGACGTGGCTGATGCACAGGGCCCTGGGGTCCCTGGGTGGTCCAATCACATGTGAAACATCTCCCATAGATTCCCAGCAGACTTGAGGTGGTGCTATGGCAGAGACTCCTTCCTCCCTCTAGAACCTGCTCCTTCCTTCTTTTAGAAGTAGGACTGCAGGGGCTATCTGTGACAGCTACATTTCCCAGCATCCCTTGCAACTAGTGTGGCTATGTTTTTGCCTGTGGAATGTGATGGAAGTGATCAGTCACTGCTCCCCTTCTCTGGGGCTTGGCAGTGGACCGGGTGGTGATGGTGCAGGAGCTCTGGTGTGGGTGAGAACGGCAGAGCAACAAGGTCAAAGGAACCTGGGGCCCTGAGTGACACTGTGGAGCAGAGTTGCCTCCCTGCCCAGGACCACCACCCATCTCTGGGATGTTACATGAGAAAGAAAGAAACTCTGATTCTGCTCAAACTGCAGTGTCTGCGAGGCCGTTTCAGCAGTTTATCCTGTGCCCCAACTAATGCAGTCACTGAGGGGGTCTGAGCAAGCGAGTTACAGGTATAAATGCTGATGCGACCTCATTTGTGCCCCGAGGCTGGTGAGGCCTGGGGACATTTCGTTTACATAACTACCCTGTGGTGTGCTAAGCAAGGCAGAGCCCTGGGAATTAGGAAAGCCCCTGAGACACTCCTGGGACGCAGGCTCCTCTTAAACTTGTCCCAGACCTCAGCAGTTTCCTTCTTGGCTGTTGTGTCCTTCCACGAACTTCCTTCCAAGTCTTCTCCTCCCAGGCAGGGCTGCACATTGGTACTCAGGCTGCCTCCTGGGGAGAGGGCTTTACAAGGAACGTTGACCAGCCTCAGGGACATGGGACCTCAACAGGTGGACAGCAGTTCTGGGACAAAGTGCCTGGCTTGTGCTGTCTTCTTGTCCTCCAGGTGTGGTCCATTTTCCTTCTCCAGGTCATCCTCAATCTCCTGATCTATTACACAGAGCCCTGTGTTGATAAGTTGTGCTCTTAGTTTTCAATTATTGTGTAACAAGTTACCACAAGCTTAGTACAAGATGACGCCTGCTTATTATCTTGCAGTTCTGTAGATGGGAATTTGGGGTGGGCATGGCTGGATTCTCTACTTAGGGTCTCACAAGACTGAAATCAGGGCATCGGCCATGCTGGGTTCTTACGTGAAGGCTTTGGGGAAGAATTTGCTTCCAAGCTTGTTGCTGTGGTTGGGAGAAATTGAGCTGCTTGTGGGCTTACAACCTAGGTCTCAGTTCCCGTGCTGGCTCCATCCCTATCACCTCCGGGATGCCACTCTCCAGCTGGGTTGCTCTCACCTCCGGGATGCCATTGTCTGGTCCTTATACGTGACCTCTTCATGTGCAAAGTCAGCAGTGGCATTGGCAGCCTTTTTCATCCTTTGAATCTCTCTGATTTACGTTTCTGCTACTAACTTGAGAAAATGCTCAGCTTTTCAAGGGTTCACGTAATTATGCGGGACCCATGGAATAACCCCCCTTTCACTTAACTCAAAGTCAGTTGATAAGCAATGTAAATCACAACTGCAAAATCCTTTTTGCCACGTAAGGTAACACAGTCGTAGGTGTGGTGTTCAGTTATATTCACAGTCCTAGGGGTTTGAGCAGAAAATCTTGAGGGCCAACTTAGAATCCTGCCTACCATTCTATAACCTCCTTTATCTTAGAATATTTCGGCTTCCCCTTCTCTGGGGGAACGTAAAAGTGATCTCTTGATGCCAGGTTTGGGGGAAGACCCTCACAATGTCAAAGTGTTCAGGGATGCTTGGAGCGGGTGTGAGTAAGAGCCACAAGGATGCATGAGTCTTGGATGAAGGACAGACACTTTATATAACCATCCAGCCACATTTATTGACAACTCATTGGTCGTCCAGGTGCTTGGGATCTGGGAGGAGACAGCCCATGGTCTTGTGGAGCTGACGGTCTAGTGAGATAGCTGATATTAAAGATGGTGAGCGTCCCCCAAGGAGCAGTATGGGCTTCAGTGGGAAGGGACCTGGGAATAGAATGTCAGCTGAGCACAACAGGACAGGGATTGGCATGGGGTTGATATAACTTGTAGGAGCATTGGGGACACCATCTCCCAGGTGACATTGTACCTGAAGCTTCTACAAGCTGGTTTATAGAGTACTGAGCCCCCTAAGAATCCCGAGTTGTCCTTGAGTCCCATGGATCACCAGGAAACGCCACATCTTAGCGTGTTAACCTACCCATGGGGTTACCAACTCAAGTGGAAACACTTACTTCACATGAATAGATGAAACAGTTGACATGTGAACAACAGAACAAGACAAGTGTATTAGCAAATGGTGCCCGGCCCTGGCCCTCAGTGCCAAGGAGTAAGAGGGAGTGGCAGGTTCTTGGTTCTGGGTAGGAAAAGTAAATATTTTATTACTTCAGCATCTGCAGTTCTTAGTACAAAGAAGGCATTTGATAAATATTTGAACATTGGACAAATGATGCATTGGCCATCAGTTTTGGTCAGTGTAAGCCAAGGACATGTGAAAGAACTCTGTGCTTTCCATAAAAACTGTTTTTGAGGACTGGGAGTACACCTGGGTGTAGAGCACTTACTGAGCACACACAAGGTCCTTGGTTCAATCCCCAGTACTGTAAAATACCAAATCCCACCAAGCCAAAGAAACACTATTATGGAGGACACATTCCTCGTGTTGCTCAGTGTTGCTTGATTGGTTAGGGTGACAGACAATACTAATCTTCCCAGTTCTGAGAAAGTTCTTGGAACACACGACTTAGAATTGAGATTGGAAGGGTTTCCCCCGGCAAGAGGACTTCAATGTAAAATTGGGCAAGTCCCAGGAAAAGAGAGGTGAGTGGATCACCCTACCCTAAATCAAGACCCAAAGGAAAATAAGATTCTCTTGAAGTTCACATAATGGATGGGAGGTTGGAAAACTCTGATTCCCTCTTTGCCTTGACCTCAAAAGAGCGCTGAGGTCAGTTTTATGGCTAACCTGGGTGGCATGTCGGTCTAGGCTGTCTAAAATAATTGTTTCTGCTTTGCTTTTTATTGTTTTAGTCTCTTAAAAATTTTTAAACATATGGCACAAACTGTACCCAGGATTACTCTTAGTGAACATATATGAGAGATGCCTGTGCTTTTTGTCTTTTTATTTCCCTTCAACTGGCTATTTCAGTCTATGTGTTTATTATTTAGGGGGCCGAGAAGCCATGGCCTGTGGGCTGAATCTGGCTTGCTGTCTTTTTTCATAAAAATGAATTTTGTTGGAACACAACCATGCTCGTTGACTTATACATTGTCTGTGACTGCTTCCGTGTTTCAATGACAGAGTTGAATAGCTATGACAGAGACTATATGGCCCCAACAGCCTAAAATATTTACCACTTGGGTGTGATGGCTAATCCTGATCATCAATGTGACTGGATTGAGAGACCCCAAAAAATGGGCAAAGCACACTTCTGAGTGTACTGTGGGGGCGTTTGCAGAGATGATTGGCATGCGGGTCAGCACACTGAGGTAGGAAGACCCATCCTGAACGTGGGTGGAACCGTCCAATAGTCTGGGGGTCCAGATGGAACAAAAAGAAGGAGGAAGAGAAGAAAGCTCCCTCAGGGTCATCAGTTCTTCTTGAGCACCTGTGTTTTTGCTGCAGCCCTTGACCGTGGACATCAGACTCCAGCTTCTTCAGCCTTTGATCATGGACTCAGGCCAGAGGTTCTCCAAGGAGCTTCCAGGCCTTCAGCCTCAGAGTAGGCCTGCATCATTAATCCCTGTTGTTCTGGGGCTTCCAGGCTCCTGGACTGAGCAGCTACTGGTTTCCCCGGCTCTCCAGCCTGCAGATGGCCATCGTGGGACTATCTAGCCTCTGTGCATGCCAATTTAGTAAGTCCCTTTTTATAGTTATATCTACATTCTGTTGATTATGTTTCTCAAGAGAACCCTGACTAATACATGGGGCCTTTATCATGACAACTCGTCAGCCGGGCATGGTGGCGCACGCCTGGAATCCCAGCAACCCGGAGGCTGAGGCAGGAGGATCCCAAGTTCAAAAACGGCCTCAGCAGCTTAGCGAGGCTCTAAGCAGCTTAGCGAGACCCTGTCTCAAGATAAAATAAAAAAAAGGCTGGAGATGTGGCTTAGTGGTGAAGTGCCCCTGGGTTCAATCCCCCATACCAAAACCAAAACCAAAACCAAAACCAACTTGTTAATTCCTGTGTTATGTCTGAACTTCCTAACCCTTTTAAAGGATTTATATGTAGTTTCACATGTATTTCCTGTTTCAGAAGTGCATATTCTCAAAATTTATACATATACATATATAGGTGTATATTTTTGGTTTATAAAGTAATACGTGGACACTATAGAAATGATAACATCACAGAAATATGTAATACCAATAATGCAAATTCCCCTTCAATTCCTATTGTGGCCTCATTAACTAGATAACTAGTGTAGATTCCTCCACTTTCCTTTCAGCACATCCACCAATCTACACGTGTCATTAAAATAACGCGGCACAAAACCTAAATCTCTATGTGAGCACATTTTCCTGGGTAAGCATTCTTAAATTCTCCATCAGCAGCATTTTTCTGACACATCCAGACTTTCTCACTCATTGTTTCCAATATCTTTCCTCATTGATCTGGTAGACGGAAAGCCCTTTGCCTATCATCCTCACGATAGCAACCTCATTGCAAGTTCTAATTATTTCTGGTCCCTCTCGTTACAATAATTATTCTCTTTGAAAAAAACCTCAGTATTAATTACTGTTACTTTAAACTATCTCTCAGAATCAGCGAGGAGGCAGAGGCCCGGAGACTGTCACTTTGCTTCCAAAACATCACACTGAGTGTTCAGGACCTTGGCTTCTGCTGGTTACTCACGTGCTTCTAGAAGACTCTCGGGATCTGTGTGGTCGTGCGGCACAGGTCTGATTGCTCACCTCCAGAAGCCCAGGTCATCTAGGGCCTCCTCACCACCCAGATCTCAGATCCTTGAGCTTAAACCCAGTGGTCCCCAGCCTCCTCTTCAGCCTTCCCAAGTGTGGGGTGTCTTTCTAACCTCATGCACCCCAGGGATCTCCTTGCCACTTTCAAAATGTCCCCCTCCTTTTACTTAAAGCATCCCAGAAACCTTCCAGGTGAAGTCCTCAGATTCACCTCACTTCAGACCCGCCGCATGCCAGCGCTCCATAGCCGCGTGGGGTCAGTGGCTGCCATATTGGACAGAATATCGGTGGCATCAACTGCTCCTCAGAGAGATCATCCATTGTCCTCTTAGTCATCCAACAGTCCAGTGCCCACCCAGTCTACATTCTGCCCACTGGACTCTTCTCATCATCCTTGGTGTTGTCAATACTGACAGACACTCAGCCAAACTGGACCTCTTCATTTCTTGACCTTCCTGTCCAACCACGATCTCTTCCTCGCTCGACTTCACCCCTCTTTCCTATAGCCACACCTTGGACCTCACAAATGCCAGTAACCATTCAAGCTCTGAAATCTGGATTGCAAGTTTCCCATTTTTTGAGTAAATACCTCTACTCCAAACAACACCCTTACTTAGTGAGACCTTTAGTTCAGCCTCGCCCAATGGGAATAAAATGCAATCCATACATGTCATTTAAAAGTCACATTAAACCAGGTGCTGTGGCTCACGCCTGTAATCCCAGCAGCTGGGGAGGCTGAGGCAGGAGGATGGCCTCAGCAACTTAGTGAGGTACTGTCTCAAAATAAAAAGGGCTGGGACTCTGACTTAGTGGTTGAGCACCCTGGGTTCAATCTCCAGTACTAAAAAAAAAAAAAAAAAAAAAAAATTGCCACATGAAGAAATGGAAAATAAATTATAAAATTAATTTTAGTAATCTGTTTTATTTAATCCAATAGAACTAAAATATTATGTCAATGTGCAATCAATATAAAATTAATGAGATAACCTTACGTTCTATTTTTCATACTCTCTTTGAAATCCACGTGTACTGTCCATTTAGCACATTTTAATTCAGACCAGCCACTTATCACGAGCTCCGTGGCCACATGTAGCTAGTGGCTACCATATTGGATACAGCTGCTGTAGTTCATTGACCTAATTAAATTTTTATCCAACTACTTCAATGTCCTCTCATTTTTTCTGACCCAGTGTAGATTCCATATCCTAGCGTTATGATTACATGATTCAAACCGTTCCTCCACTCTCTTTCTATTTCTTCATCTGGAAGAAAAGCTCATTACTGGTTGGACCAAACCATCAGTCTCGACCCCATGCAATTGAATATTACAGGAGAAAATCACACACCTGGGCTGCTTTGCCTCACCTTAACTTCATGACCACAAATTTAAAAAAGACATATAATGCTCCCCAGAAACCTTATTACACTTTCCTGGTTGAATTTGCTTCCTCTCTCTCTGAGGTCACTGCTGCGTCTGTTTCCATCTCTTCTCAGACCTCCCTGGCTTCCTCCTCCCCTGACCTCTACCTCCCAGCACCTGCCCTTGCTCCATTATTCATTGACAGACGTCACGAATACAGCATGTCCAGAGTGCCGCTGACACTCTCCGGTCCGTTCTGGTCGGGTGGCGGTGCCGCCGCCGAGGTGGGAACCTGAGTCCCTTTTAATTCTTTCCTCACTTTGAATTCACCACCAAGCCCTCTCATCCAAAATGGACCTAAGATCTGCCCACTTCTCTCCATGGCTGTAGCCACGGCCCTGGATGGCATCACCGTCATTGCTGGCCCTGGCTGCGGCGACAGCTGGCCGGTCCTCTTTGTCTCCACGCTGACACCTTGAAATCCGCTTTCTACCGAGCAGCCAGAACGGCCTTTAACTCACATAAACTGAATCATGTGGTTCCCTTCCTTGGGAGGACTCGTTTCCATGGCTACAAAGGTCCTACGCAGTCTGACCCTTGCTTACTTCCTCAGTGCCATCTTCCATTGTTCTTTTCCCCACGCCCTATGCGCTAGCCGCCCGGGCCCTTCTCTGGTTCCTTGGGCACATCAAACTCTCTCTTTCCTTCTGGCTTTTGCACTGCTACTCCTCCGCCTGGAAAGATCTTCCCCTGGTGGGCCTTGTGATTGCTTCTTTTTCTCCTTCGGGCTTGGAGAGATCCTCCCTTTACCATCCCACGCAAAGCTACCTTCTCTTTCCTCATCAGTTACTCTGTTATCAGTCCTCTCCATTCTTTTCCTCCCGGCATTTATTATCTGAAACTACCTGGCTTGCTTCTCGTTTACTTCTTTATCTTCTGTTTATCCACTAGAGAAAAGTTGCATAAGGGTAGGGACTTTGTCTTGTTCCCCACTGTGTTTCTTGTGCCTGGCATAGTCTCTGGCATATAATAGAAAGTCAATAAATATTTATTGAATGAATGAATGGAGGGAGGGAGGGATGAAGGAAGGAACTGGGTGTTCTCGAATTTCAGGGCTCCTCATTACTGTGAAATGCGTGGACTCATGAGACTGAACTTAACAGCCTCAGCAAGTTCATTAACTTCAGATTTGGGTCACCGAGGTTGACAAAGTGCTGGTCTTCTTTCCCCCTTGATAGAGATCATGCCTATAAATACTGCTGGGTATTTAAGGCTCCTTAAATGGTGATAAAACAGCTCGTCTAAATAGATTCCTGTTCTGACGGGGTTGGGTCAACAGAATATATATGATCCCAGGGAGGGAGATGGGGCTGCAGCCTCGGGGCTACATTAGGGTCGCTCATCATGCAGGTTGTACAAATAGGTTATGACCTAGTGGTAGTTCTGGGAACTTATCAAGTAGTCACTTAAAAAAAATCATGCTCGTTTCTGCATGGAGGATGGATGGGAATGGAGACAAGCGTTAGGAGACTTTCATTTGCAGACCACAGAAGGAACTCAGATTGGTTACAGCAATAATAGAATGCATTGACTCATGTAACCGAGGAGGCTGGGAGTGTTTAGCTTCAGGTATAGGTGGATCCAGGGGCTCAAAACTATCATTAGCTAGGATGTGGAATTTAATTACCCCCTCTTCTTTGAGTGTGAACTGGTTTTAATGACTTACTTCTAAAGAATAGAATATGGAAAAGGGGGGAAAAAATCAAAATAACTTAATAGTGGAGAAATCGGGCAAACACTGAGGTGGTCAGGTAATGAAGGTTAACATCACCGGTGATAAATCATTTTGATGAATCAACCTCTGTCATCACACAGTGGGGGGGGGGGCATTTCACTTCTGTAGTGTTGTCCCCTAAGCCTGTAACTCCAGTCCAATCATTAAACTTCCAGCAAACCCAAGAGGAGGGACATTCTACTTCCTGCCTGATGAGTGCTCTGTAAGACTCTCAATGCCTTGAAAAACAAGGAAAGACCGGAGAAGCTGTCATAGACCAGAGTTCCCTAAGGAGATGTGACAACTCAATGCACTGTGTTCTCCTGGACTGGATCCTGGAACACAGAATGCATCCGTGGAACAGCTGGAGAAATCCGAGGGAAGGGCGGAGCTTGGTTAAGAGGAATGTGCCAACGTCAGTGTCTTAGTTGTGACGCACGTAGCATTATTACCCAAGTCGTAGCCAATTGTGGGGACTGGGTGATCGGTTATAAGGGACTCTGTGTACTAACTTTGCAACTTTTCTGAGACTCTAAAATGACTGCAAAATAAACAGGTTATTGGAAAAAGTGGGATTGAGTCTCTTTTTAAAAATCTGTATTCACTAGCAAAAATATCTATTATCTTTAACATTTTTAAAATTTTGGTAAAGTACACATAACAAAATTGATCATCTTAGCCATTTTAGGTTATACTTCTGTGGCATTACGCATATCGCTTGATCATGCCACCATCACAACCATCTACACGCAGAATTCTTTTAATTTTCCAAAATTAAAATTCTGTGACCGTTAAATAATAACTCTGCATTTTCCCCTAGATCCAGCCCTGGCAACGACCATTCTGATTTCTGTCTCCGTGAGTTTGGTTATGGTCTGAATACGAGGTGTCCTCCAAGAGTCCTGTGTCGATGCAGGGATATTCAGAGGTGAAATGATGGATTGCGAGAGCTGGGACCCAGTCAGCCCCTCCTAGTTTGAATGGACTAACTGGTGGTAACTGTGGACAGGAGAGGCGTGCCTGGAGGAGGTGGGTCACTGGAGGAGGGCTCTGGAGGAGTCCGTCTTCCCTGAAACCTCTTCCCCTTTCTTTCTCTGCTTCCTGGACTTCCTGGACAGAAGAGTCCTCCTCCACCAAGCCCTTCCACCACGGTGTTCCACCTCTTCTCAGGCCGACAGCAATGCAATTGGCCAACCGCAGACTGAACCTCTGAAACCATGAGCCAAAATAAACCTTTCTTCCTCTGGGTTGTTGTTGTCAGAAGTGGTCACAAGTGACAAAAACCTAACTAACACAGAAATTGGGACCAGAAGTGGGGCCTTTGCTGTGACTAACCTGATCCTGTGGTTCAGATGCCTTTAGAACTGGTTTCTCCATACTTTGGAGATGCAGACTGGAGACTTAGAATGTTTTCAGTATTCATTCTTTTGCTTTCATGTAGCATAATGTACTCAAGGTTTAACTCTGTTGCAGCCATGTGGCAGAATTTCTTTACTTCTATGGATTGAACAATATTCTCTTGTTTGCTTATATTACCTTGTTTATCCAGTCATTCGTTGATGGATGTTCGGGTTGCTTCCTCCTGTTGGCTATGGAAGATAAAGTTTTCCTCTTTTTCTGAGCTCTGCTTTCTTTGCCGTGAGCTCTTTTCATGGGTAGGAGGACTAATTACTCCAGTTTTCCTGAAGTCCCAGTTTTTGGTCTGTCGTCCAGCATAGTTATCATGGCATCTCCCTTTATTCTCATAAATGTCCCAGCTTGGTTGTTAGATTATGTGTCCACCCAGTCTGCAGACCTCAGCAGCTCTGGGCTCACCTTCTCCCAGCTAGAGGGCCAAAAGACAGGAGAAGTTGTCCTTTTTCAACAGTTTTGACCAAAGGCCCTGCACTGGACCTGACAGGTTTTGATTAGTTAGGTGGCTGATCTCAAAGCAATAATGTGAATAAGGTTACATCATGTTTTGGGGGTATAGTACCAGGACTGGAGTCAGCTGTACCCAAACCACTTTAGAAAGATGGAGGTCTTGCTTCTCAGGCAAAATTGGAGGTGGAATGGACACCAGGTAGTCAAAAGCACATGTGTCAATCAGGTGGGGGGAGGAGGGGGGTCTTTAGGTGACTTCCTTTCCAAATCCCCAAGCTGCAATGGGTTTAAGGCTGTGCTCTTCACACTGCTCTCACTGATTTGCACCACGGTTGGTGTGTTAAGAATCACATGTCCTTGCAGATGATATGGTCGTGGTGATACAGTTCATCATGATCGATTGTTGCTGTGACAGTGTTTTCTTAACTGTGATAGTTGGGAATTATTATCCTGTTTGTGAGTTGTAATTTATAGTTGCTTCCAATTTCTTTTACAATTTACCTCTGGGCCAAGCAGGAATTTGTTTGTGCCGATGGAGATATTTTGTGAATTCTATCTGGTACTGGTCAATGGTCAGAACCATTGTAACCACAGACAGACATCTATTCCCTATTATAAGGGGACCCAGGACCAGTCATCGAGCAGGACTGGCAGAATTCTCAGGGTGCTGTGTTCCATCCACCTGGACACCTGATACACATACCTGCTAAGATCATAGGCTCTGAAGGAGGACAGCCTGTGTGGGAACCTCAGGGTTCCTCAAAACTGTGCGACTGTTGGAAAATTATTTAGTCTCTCTGAGAATACACGAGGCAAGCAAATGTGCCTCCTCCTCGCATTGTTTTAAGATTAAACAATGCCCAGGAAGTCCTCAGCAGTGACAAGCATATAGTAATAGCTCATGAAATCTTTGCATGTGTTTCCATGAACTCTGGGCCACTGCAGAACCCTGAATACAGGAAGTCAGCTTTTCAGCCCAGGATGGTTGAGACGTGCAACTCCAAAGGGGATCTGGGGGTGCTGTGGCCTCAGCCTTAGTGGGAAGCTTGTTAGAAATAAAGGATCATGGGCTCCATCTTCTGAATCGGAGTCTCTGGCATTGGGACTGCACTTTAACAAGCTCTTTAGTGATTTATATGCACATAAAGTGTGAGAACCAGAGTCTGAATACTGTTTACTTTTCTTCTTAGCACTTACCACTGGCTGAAAATACCTTGTTATTTGCCCTGGCCAGATCTGTCCTGTGAGCTGCCGTACCGCCCACCCCGTCCCCAGTGCCTAGAAAGTAGCAGATCAGAATAGACACTCAATAAATGTTAGCTGAATACATATTTAAAAGCCTTTCCAAATCTTGTAGTTCGAATTCTTCCTTGCCTTTTGACACAGATCGAGTTCTGGAGAAACCAATTCAAGCAGAGACTGGTGCGTGGGGACAAACTGGAGAGTGCTTCTAGGGACGTCTCCTGCGAGGGAGCTGGAGAAGCAGGAATGGAGAGACGGAAGTGGAACTGCAAGAGTCCTCCCCTGATCAAGAGGGTCCCCAGGATTGAGATGTCCCTTGAGAGCTGTCCTTAATTGAGGCAAAGCTCTTGTTTGCACATCGGCCAGTCACTGGCTGTCCCTGGGGAGGGGTGCAGTCTGAATCCAGGCAGACCCCCTTAGCGGAGGTCAGCTCTTGGAGAAGAAAACTGTCATGGCCTGATGGCAGCCAACACTGCTGGCAGCAGGGGGAATGAGGTCACAGAGGCAAGATCTCAGCAGCTCCGTTGGCGCCATTACGAACCCCGGGCACGGCATTGAGCAAAACCTGCCAAGCGTTCCTTATCTGGGCTGCCCATCTCTCCCTCCCGGTGGATCAACCCCTGGAGGACAGGAGCTGAGATGCTCTTGTTTTTGCGACTCCAAATAGTACTCCACACACAGCACGAGCTTAGTACACGATGCTTGAGTTAATTTAGCAGGAAGAAATTGCAGCTAACAATGTCTTTTATATATGGAAAGTTCTCAGTGTAGAGGGTTAATGGAAATTCTCTTTGGGTTAGAGAAGGAAGATAGCCAGGCTCGTAGAAAAGCAGGCGTGGGAACTGAGCAGTCCTCTAGTTAGTGAGCACGTTGCAAAGCCTCTTAGCTCTTAGGCCGAGCGTCTTTCTCTATTTGAAAAGCAGACTACAAATGAGTGCTGAGCATCACGGGTCTTGTCTCCTGGCACATCACACCCTGATGAGACAGTGGCTCTCTTTATTTTTTAATTTTTAATCATTGTACGTATTTATGGGGGCACACTGTGGTATTTCAGGTTTTGTATGCAACATGTAATGATCAGATGAGGGTAACTGGTACATCAGTCAGCTCAACATTTATCCTTTCTTTGTGTTGGGAATATTCAAAATCTTCTCCACTAGCAATTCTGAAATATACAATTAATTGTCAACCATCGTTACCCTGCGGTGCCCTAAAGCATTAGAAGTTCCTCCTCCTATCCAATTGCTCTCCTGCTCCCATTAGCCCTCTCCTGTCTCTGGAAACCACGATTCCACTTCTCTGTTTCTACAAGATTGACTTTTTGACTCCCACGCGTGAGACTATGTGGTGTTTGTTTTTCTGCACCTGACTTATTTCACTTAACATAATGCTTTTGTGAGATGGAAATTTGTTGGGGGAAATTCAATTTATTTTACTGTTTTCTTTCAAGACACAATACTTAGAAGATATAGGCTGGAGGAAGGAACCAGAAGGAGAAGGAATAATTAAGAAAAATAATGGGTTTCGAAATAGCACTACAACCCTATTTAGTAAAAAAAAATTGGATGTGTCTTTCTGCTGGATAAATAATTGAACAGAATGCGACAGGGAATGTCAAACATAAGGCTCTTGACAAAGAAGATCAATTTAGAGTTGAACTATTCAGATATCTCCTGGTGCCACACTCTCCACCCAGCTGGAATGGCTTATGTTCCCCATGTCTGCCTCTGAGACGCACAGCTGTTGAAGTTTTACTAGCCTTTTCCCAGTTGGAGACGACATCAGGAGATGCCAGGGCCATGGCAGAAAGGGTCCTGTTGATTTAGGAATGGGAGGAACGTCTGGGATGGAGAGGAACCGTCTACCTGGTCTCTGGGAAAATGCAGCGTCTGGATCTCTTTGGATTCCTGGGTTCCTCAAGACAGGTCAGTGGCCAGAGTGAATCACGAGACCTCAGAAGTTTTGTTAGTGTCATGATACATTCTGTACCAGGGGATCGGGACTTCGGATGTCCTGGGCAAACTCAAAGGAGTCCTAAGCGTTTGAACAGTGTTTCGTAAGATACCAGCCCATGAGCCATTTTTTTCTGTGATCTTAATTCTGGGTCAAGTGGCAGGGACGTACGCTGCCCATCAAAGAGGTAGCTTAGCAAATTTCACACACCCTATGGCTTTGGTGGGGGGCCCTTTGTATTTCCTCTTTTGGGGATCTGGATGACTTATGACATTCGGGGCATAGGCTGGGTACAGTGGACGGTGTACTAGAAGGCTCCAGGCTTATTTGGCAGTTTGACTCAGCAGTCTCACGAGGTCTAGCTCTAATAAAGCAGGCAGTGGCCCACACTGGAGTCCGGTCAGATGATCAAGATTGACAGCTGGTGGGGTTAGGGAGATACTAGCCACCCAGGGCAAGGCAGACTCAGTAGAACTGAATGTGTCCCCTGGGGCTTCTCACATGATGTCTTGGGGTTCTGCAGGTGGGTGGAGCCCCAGTGGTAATAGAGACAGATCTGACAAAGCTGGTGAAAGTAAGTGGTTCTCATCAGAGACTCTGTTATGGGGTGAACTGTGCCCCCACAAAGATACACTGCAGTCTTGCTCTCTACCCAGCAGGATCTTTGCAGAGGGCAAGACAGTGACTGTTTTAGGCTTTGGGGTCACATGGTCTCTATCACAATTATTCACCTCTGCTTTTGTAGCAGGAGAGCATCCCTGGACAATACAGAAGCAAACAGGCGTGGCTGTGTGCCAATAAAACTTTATTTCCAAAAGTAAGCAGCGAACAGGGCTTGCTCCCCGGCTGTAGTGAAGGAAGTTGGGGGTATCGCCACAGAATTAAACTTCTGGGGTCAATTTCTTTTCTCATGCACTTCACCCACCCGAGACCTCTTTGTCCCAAGTGTAGGTGGAGAGGCTCAGGGGCTTTTGCAGTGGCCCCCAGTCTGGGGCGTGAAAGATGATTTCTCATCATCATGTGCAAGACCTGAGATGGTGATGGAGGTATGGTCCACTAAGACCTTGAATTCTCCCCCCTACCCCCCCTCCAAGTTATGCGCACAGCTTGCTAGCTAGTACCTCTATCAGGTCATCTAGTCTTTGGAGCCTTCTCTCTCTTATTTGAAATTGCAGCCCTCCTTTTCTCCACCTCTTCAGATCCCTTCTTTCTATTTCCTGATGTGTCTTTCTCTATCAGAGGCACCACCACCTAACATTCCATGCATTTTAATTACTTATGTGCTACTTGTCTGTTGCCCTCCATTAAAATACAGACTTCAAGAGGGCAGGGTTTTTGTTTTGCTCTTTAGCACCTAGAAAAGAACCTGGTGCAGAGTATATATTTAATACTGTATGATTTTTTTTTTTTGCAACTTGCTGGTTGATATAAATTAATCACAGAGCTTTTATGAATTCCATTTTGTGGTTATATCCTCATTTATTAGCCTGACTTCCTTCTGATGGACAGCATCTACTGGTTCTCTTGTTTGGTTATTAAGAATAGTGCTGCAAAAGCTAGGCTGTGGAAAACTTTACAGAGAAATGACCTGGTTTTTTCAGCAAGGAAATTGGAAGGAAAAAGACAGAAATGGATGCTGTAGGGGGGAGGGGGAAGAAACTTGAGAGACATATCAATAAATAGGTGTGCATGAACCTTACTAGATCCTCATACAAGTAAACAGACTCTTAAAATCATATTTTTTGACATTTATTATGGAATTGGAAGTTTCAACACAGGATATCTAGCAATACTAGGAACATATTGTTAATTAAGTTGGGGTGTGGTAAGGATACTGTGGTTACGTTAATTCAAAGAATAACATTTTCACCTTTTGGGATTCAGGTTGAACATTCTTCACGGGATAGTCCAAAATCTGAAATGCTCCAAAATCTAAAATTTTTTAAACCAAAAAGTTATGGATGTTGGAGCATTTCAGATTTTGCATTTTCAGATTAGGGATGCTTCAGTGGAAGAACCCATGAAAATATTCTAAAATCCGAAAAACTCTGAAATCTGAAATACTTCAAGTCCCAAGCATTTTGGATAAGGGATACTCCGTCTGTACTTCATGAAATGATGTGACGTCTGAGGCATCACAGATGGGCTGAAATAAGACTGGCCATGTTTAAATAATTGATGGAGTTGGCAGTTGGGGGGGTGTTTATTGTACTGTTTTTTTTTTTTTTTTTGTTTGTTTGTTTTGTTTTGTTTTGTTTGTACTGGGGATTGAGCCCAGGGGTGCTTTACCAATGAGCCACATCACCAGCACTTTTTATATTTTATTTTGAGACAGTGTCTCGCTGAGTTACTTAGGGCCTCATTAAGTTGCTGAGGCTGGCTTGGAACTCAAGATCCTCCTGCCTCAGCCTCCTGAGCAGCTGGGATGACAGGCGTGCATCACCACACCCTGCCTCTATTGTGTCTGCTGGAGTAGGCAAACATTTTTGACATTTGTCACAATAAGGAAATTTAAAAATATATAGAGATTAACGATCTAGCATGTGTGGGGTTTTACATGAAATAAGACTGACCATAAATTGGATGGAGCCCATGGTGAGCACGTGAGGTTTTTAAAGCCATTCCTTCTACATACACCTAACCTTTTCCAGAGTGAGGAGTGCACCACCTGTCCCGCAGTGAATAGCCTTGCATGAACTCTTCAGTCTTTCCTTGGTTCTTATGTGGCTGGTGCAGAGCTGTTGCATGTGGTATTTGGCCACAATCCATTTCCATTTTAATGTACTAAAATTTTTTTATTAATTAAACTCAATTGAAATATAATTTACATATCATACATAAATTCATCGATTTTAAGATCTAAGTCGATGATTTTTAGTACCTTCACAGGGTCATCACCGTGATCTAGTTTTTAGAATTTTCACCACCCAGTAAGACCCCTTGAGTCTGTCTACACTCAACTCCTTTCCCACCCCGAGTCCTGGGTCCCCACCAATCTACCTTCTGTCACTACAGATTGACCTTTTCTATGACATGTGCTTTGTTATTCAGGGTCTTTACCTGGAATTTTTGTACCTTCTCCTTCCTACTCTGTAAAATGGCATTTCTTACTCAGAGATGTTTCTTGTTCTGTTATTACTGAACCAGTTTTAAAAAAACTCAAATCTTACCAATTTTGCTCAGAAATTTAGAGAATTCAATTCCCTACATTTGGGTAATTATCATGTCACAGTAATGTCTGTGACCCTGAAGTTACATAGAAATTAATGATATGCTAATAGGACAGTAATGATCAAGGCTCAGAAACTGTCCTGCAGGTTAATGAATGGCTTAGAGAGTAGATGGTCAAATCCAAATCTAGAGGTCAGCAGCCCCAATAAGTACGAATCTCAATCAGTGTCCCCAGGAGCAGGGCTATTGATAAGGTCTGAGAGCTCTCTGGTGTTTTTGCAACCCCAGGGCTCAATTTGGCATTATTTTCATGCCACAGATCTTTGACCCAGGTCCTATGGGGACATCCATATAATGATATCATCTGTATAATGATACTGCTGAGGTTTCATTCTTTACTTTGTAGTTTATCACTTCCTCCAAGTTCATTATAAAGTATATACTGGGGGTACTTATATTTCATGAGCTAGATTTCTCCTAGGATCCAGAATATGAATGCAGGACCTGATAACCTAGTTATTGGATAGTCTTTATCTATTGAATAATTCCCTCTATAAATCCAGAACCATAGGGCAATTCATTTGTTCGTTCATTCATTTAATAAGTACAGAATAATGAGTGAATAAGTGCCTACTATACACTAGACTCCATTTCAGGAGTTGAGGATACTCAGATAAAGGGGAAAAACAGTTCTTGTCCTTAGGAATATAGAAATAAGGCAAATATATAGAATAATGCAAATATATAGAAATAATGCAAAAACTAGAATATTCTGTGCAAGATATAATGTTGGTATACAGGGAGCCAGGATACACTCTACAGATCTTATGTTGGATTTGGGTCTTGAGGGGTAAAAGTTTGCATGCAGCAAAAGAGCCAGGAACATTTTAAGAGAGAGAAAAAATAAAAAGCATGAGGTATAAAATGAGACTCGAGAGCCTATTTATTTCCCCAAGTTTCTTTGAGTATGATTTTTTTCCCTTTCATAACTCTGAGGTAAAATGCCTTTTCTTCTCTTTAGTTATTAGTATTATATAAGCTATAAATTTACCTTCGTATGCTGCTTTGAATACACCTCATATTTTTGACATGAAGTGTTTTTATGCTGCTTTCCAGATTAAAATCCATTGGTAGAAATCTAGGTATAAAATAGATTTTCAAATGTTTCAGCATGGCAATCTTTGTGAGATGACCTCTACCTGTTTTTCCAATTTTACATCTGGCTTTACCCCCAACCCTCATGTAATAGCAATATTCGTAGTTCTTGAATGAATCATTCTCTTTATCATCTTAATGAATTTATACATGTTATTGTTTCCTGGCTTTGGAAACCTTCAATTAGACTTCCAGAAGACTTTTCACCTTGAGAACACTGTCTCCCTATGAGTCTTCCAGGTGGATTTAGCAGCAAAATAAATACAGGTACTAAAAAACATTAACTTGCTCTAGAGAGTAATTTAATATTGGGTAAGTGAATTTGGGGAATGAGTAACAAAGACAATAACTTTTAGTTTTATAAGACTGATTGGAGCTATTTTTATTATTGCACTTAAGTAACAGAGTAACTTGTCTCGTGAAGTTCATGATAGTAAATCTTGAAACCCTATCCTCAACATATGGGCATATACTTTTTTTCTACTTCTTACATGCAGAATATCATGACTCAATTTGTGGTTCTTGTAGAGCAATAAAGATACAGATGAGATCAGGTGTGTTCAGGGTGGTACGGCCATAGATAAGATACAGACCTTTTAGGTGACTTAACCTCTAAAAACTTTCTCAAGTTTTTCTATCTTACACCATTTTATCCAAATACTCAGAGACAAATGAAAAAAATGAGTAAAAATTTCCAGCAATCTTACATTTCTCTTGGCGGACACCTTCCTAAGGCAAAGGAAACTTTGTGGCTAATACAAAATGGGTATCTTAAATACATGTGGTACTCATTGGAGACGTCAAACTGATTTATTCAGAATGCAGTCAGTTGAGTATAGAGCTGGAATATGGATGTAAAGTGTTATCTGGGAAATTAACAGCTCTGTAACTTTGATGGCTGATATAGTTGCTGGTTTAGTTCATCTAGAGGGGAGAGTATCTTAAAGGCAAAAGAAGGAATTGTGGAACAATATCAGAAAAGGCTTTCTGTAGTTCTGGTGGCATCTCTCAGGGGCTGTTTCGGTACCCTTTAGCATCCTCAGTAGGAGAACCTGTCCATCTTTGCTTTACGATTCCTTTCAGATGCCTTATATGGTTATCATTCTGATCAGATTTACCCAGGACCACTAAGTCCACCAACCTGACTCTATCTACACTTCTTTGTGAATTTTATTCCTTTCTCCTGGGATTCAGTTACTTTTTTTCTTTCATTTACTTACTTCCTTTATTTAATTCTTTAGTGAAGTCAGCATTTTATTTTTCTTAAATGTCATTATTTAGTTCTTGTGGGAGAGTGATAGTTTAGCTGGGCATACAACCTCTAAATTGAGAGTTACTTTCTTTCAGTACCTTGAACCTTTCATTCTCTTGTTTGCAAGTTTTCATCGATGCTATTGAGAAGTCTCCTGCTACTCAAATTTCCATTTCTTTGTCTTTTATTTCTATCTACCTTTTTTTTTTTTTTTTTTTTGTGGTGCTGGAGATGAACCCAGGGCCTTGTGCATGCAAGGCATCTGTTTTTTTTTTAAGATCTTGTTCCTTGACTGGATAGAATAGTTTGAATATTTTTCCATTTTGCTGTGATTTGAATGGGTGTGGAGTTTTTATTTTGTTTTCTTTAACAATTTCTATATTTTCTGAGTCTGAATATTAAGTTCTTTATTAATTTTGGAAAATACTCAGTTCTTCTCTCTTTAAGAATTGCTTCATTCTTGCTAATTTCTTTTTTCAGATATATGATTACACATATGCTCCAGAATCAATGTTTCTAGACCACTTACAATTTTATCTTTCCTTATCTTGCCATACAATCCTCTGGTGAGTTTATTCATGTCTATTTTTTGGTGCTGTGGATTGACCCCAAGGCCTTTCACAGGTTAAGCATGCCCTCTACCACTGGGCTACACCCCTGATCTGAATTTTTAATGTAAGTTACATTTTTATTTCAAAAAATTATACTTGCGAATTTTTACTTTTGCCCTTTCACTCATGTCTGGGGTCTTTTTGCATAATATTTTAGTTTTTCTCCTTAAAAAAATGCAGTTCATATGTTGAATTTGATAGTTCTACATTGTGAAGTTCTTGGGGATCTGTTTATTCTGCTTATTTTGTCTGCTTATTTCCATTCATGGTGATTTACTTATTTGTGTAATTTTTAGTTTTGACCAGGGAGCAAATGTTTTGGTAGGGCATTATCTGTGGATTCCTGGGAGGCCTCGGTTGAAGGAGGCAGCCTCAGGAGAGAGTGTGTATTTTCTTCCTCTGGGTACTCTCGAGCATTACCGACTTGGCATCACTCTACTGAGTTTTCTTTTTTCAGACTATGTGGGTGAAAACAATCAGGATCAGGCCTAGTTACCCCAGTGTTGAGGATTAAACACCCAAGAAACACTGAGGCAAGAGCAAAAAGTAAATTTTATTTAAGAAACAGAACAGAGAAAGGGAGAGAGGGAGATTCCTCTGGAGAGGAGCGGGGTCCAGACCTAGTGCAGGAGGAAGTGGGGGTGTCTCGCCCCTTTATAGACTTCAGGTTTCCTTTCTTCTCATGTCCCCTCCTCTTATCTTGCCTACCTGACCAAGAGTGACCAAAAGGGCAGGAAGAGAGCTATCCAGGGGGTGATTGCTTATGTTGGAAAATGTGATCCTTCCCCTGCCCTGGAGGTTGGTAGCAACCCATTTCCATTTGTTTGGTAATTAGCTATCTGTCCTTCGCCCCCCACCCCCATAGGGAGTTTCATTTTAAACCCCAAATCCACATCAGAATAATTCTGCAGTTATGAATTTTCAGGGAAAAAATTTTCCCATCAGATTCCACAGTTAGTCCAACAGTCTTCTTTACTGTTACCTCTGACAACAGGTGACTTATTTTTTAGCCAAAACTTTCAGCAAGGAAGCGATCCTTTGAGGGTCCTGGCCTTATATGGCATTTCCCCCTGTATGGGAAGGCTTAGGACTTGGTCATCTGTCCCCATGTGATTGTTAAAATCTGCAAAACTGTAAAGACTTCTTGGTTACTGAGATTTGTAAACATCCCTAAGACTGGTAAGAACCTCATGCCAACTTACCACTCTGTTTTCTTAGCTCCCACTTCATATCTTGGCATCTGAAAATTCCTGTTATTTGGATACTGGCTCATCTATTCATTTATGTCAGGGTTTTTTCCAGGATATCCAGTCTACTAGATTATTAGAAATGCAAGTCCTATTTTTTTCCTTACTAATATATAATGAATATATTTGGTACCAATAAATATTCATTTAAAACATAATTCTTATGAATGAAAGTATTGGCCTATTTGCATAGTTCTTTGTACATTTCTATAAGAGGTTTTTATCTCATTAATTGTTTTAATAGACAAATTTAAACATATGGGTCCATCTCTCCATTTTGAAAGTGAGCAGTTTTGGGGTACGGTAGGCAGGCAATCACAGCCTTTTTGCTGCTGCATCTTGACAATAACTTAAACACGACCTTGAACTTTTGTCCCCGTTGTGGGTCTTTTGTTTCTTCCTTGCGCAGACTCCCGCTCCCCCGCTTGGCTAGATGTCTCAGACATCATGATCATTGTGCACGCTTGCCAATGCTATTTATAAAAGCAAGAGAAATAGCCAGAATGTGTGCGTGAGTGTGTGTGTGTGTGTGTGTGTGTGTGTGTGTGTGAGACATTTCTTGGGACTGGCATGGGCTGTCTATTGATTTCAGGGTTGCTAATGACCGTGTGGAATAGAAGAAGCTTTTGTGGCCAGACTGAATCCAGACACAGAATTGCATGACTAACTGTTTCTGAAATGTCGTCTGCTGAGGTAGTGGGTTTTATTTTTTGTAAACTTTGTCTGCAGTCTCCCTGTGGCTGTAGGTGAGATAGAGCTGGGAGGGCAGCCTGGGCAGGGCTGGGTGCCCCCCGGGAGGCTGGATGCTGAACCATGGAAAGGCTTCCTCCTGGCACAGTGGAGGAGGGACACGACCTTGGGCAAGTCCTTGGGTACAACACCATGTAAGGCAGTCTCCTCTCAGGGTCATGGAGACAGCAGTTGCTTTAGGAATATCCCCGTGGCTGGCAGACTTCTTCCCAGGGCATCTGGGAATACGTGCTAAATGGGACAGGCCTGGTCCCAAGAGTCCTCTTTATTCAAGGCTATATAAAAAGGGCTCATGAAAAGAACCACACACTAAGCTCTAAGTCAGCAGCTGTCACACAAGCTGAAAATCCCTCAGTGTCCAAATTCTGGGTTTTAGAATGTCTCTCACCTTAGTGGGGATGACAAGAAAGAAGGGAGGTTCCCCTTCTGTTTTTCCACAGGCCTCTGAGGACATCTCACCTTGTTAGGGCTCCAGAAGAGAAAAGAAGAGAAGAAGAGAGGAAAGGAGAGGAAGGGAGGGGAGGGGAGGGGAGGGGAGGGGAGGGGAGGGGAGGGGAAGGGAGAGAAAATACATATGCATAGTTCAGAGCACCTCTGGAATATCATCCCGTGGCCATCTCCACAAATTGTTCTCAATCTGACCACTTGCCACTCTATAGGTTAAATAAGAGAAAATGAGGAAAACGTCCCTGTCATTCAGTCATCCATCCATCCATCCATCCATCCATCCATGTATCCATTTATCTGTCCACTTACCCACCCACCCATACCTCTATCCATCCACTCACCCACCCACCCAGCCACCCACCCATCCATCTGCTCATTCATCCACTCACTGAGTGACCACTCAGCATCAGACACTGTTGTGGGTGTTGGGATACAGAATCAGAGACAGGCATGGTTCCTGACAGCAGAGAGCTCCCAGTCTGCCAGGTGAGATGGAGAGATAATAAATGATTAGGCAATTAATCTCATTGACTGCACCAGAAGTGTTGCGCCCTAAGATTGATCGTCACCCATTTTCTGATTCCTACCACTTTTAGCATTCTTTGCTGTGGTCCCTGTGGTCCAAGTCACCACCATCTCTTGCTTTGTGAATGGACTCCTTGTTTCTGCCACTCCTTGTTCTTTTTCCCTTCAGTCCATTCTCCGTACAGCAGCCAGAGTGACCCTGTTAAGAACACATCCATCTCCTCACTCCTCCGCTCACCACCCGCCAAGTGGCTCCCTTTCCAGAGCAAGCCTCCTCTTCTAGCCCATCCCATAACTCTCTGACCTCATCTCCTATTATTCGCCCTTGACTTGCCTGTCCCAGCCACACACAGCCTCCATGTTGCTCCTGGAACTTGTCAAAGCCCACCCTGGGTCTCAGCATTTGCTCTTTGGTCCACTGGAATGGTTTTCTTCCAAATATCCACATGGTCAGATCCCTCACCACCTTGTTGTTTTCCAGATTTATTTCTCCCTTAGCACTTACCATGAACACTACACATTTTAATTACTTACAGTATTTATTGTCTCTACTGCTTTGGAATTAAGGCCCGTGAGAACCTGGCTGTTTGTGCTTTGTTCTCAGCTGGTCTCCAGCAGCTAGAGCAAGGCTTGGAAACTCACATGCTCTCTTTCTCTACCCGTGAAGGAAGAGGTCTCGCTCCAAGAACCTGACATGCTGGCACCCTGAGCTTGGATTTCCAGCTATTTCCAAAAACTTTAAGAAGTAAGAACTTGTTGTTTAAGCCAGTCATAGTCAGTGGTGTGTGTTAAAGCAACTTGAACTGAGAGAGGCATCCGTGAACCAAACCCAGGTGCCAAGCATTTCAGCCCAGTCTAGCTGGCCAAGGTCAAGAGGAGAATCCCCAAATAAGCTGAAAAAACCAGCGTTGTCTTGGGGAATGGAATGCAATGGCAGAGTGACCCAGGAATTGACCTGGGGACGATTCCTAAGCTCATCATGGGGGCAGCCACGGTTTTCTGAATCTATTTTCCACTGCAAAAATCAGACCTTTCTATTCACTTCCCTCTGGGGCCATTTTTTTTTTTTTTTTTTCTCATGCCTTTGAGAGCTTGGAGTTACACTCTCAAACCACTAGGTGGTGACCCTGCTTTGAAAAGTCAGAACCCAGAGGTAACCACTGACCAGGAGCTGGACACTCCATAGGAAAGTGTGTTCCATGCACCATCTTATTTAAACTTCCTGACAATTTCAAGGAGCAAGTGCTATTATTATCTCTGTTTTACGGACAAAAAAGCCCTTGACTTAGCAAACTTTAAGGGTTTTGCCTAATGCCACTTATCCAATAGGTGGCTCTCCTAACACGTTGCTTTCTGAGTCAGTCTGGGATTGGAGGAAACTGAACAATGACCTTTTGCAGATGAACAGGGATAATGCTCCAAGAAAGCATATATATATATATATATATATATATATATATGCATATATGGGTGCATATATATATATAAATATATTAAAATATGTTATACATATTAAATATATTATATATATTAAATACTAATGGTATTTAGTGCTCACTGATGGAATACTTTCCTGTGTCTCAGATTCCAGAATAATGTTTTGCAGATACAATTTAATTTAACTCTCAAAACCACCCAATACACTGGGCACTGTCGTTACTCTCATATGGATGAGTTTGTCGAGGGGCAGGGAAATTGAGCAAGTTGTTGTGTGTCTGAGTAGGTGGCAGTCCCAAGATCAAGAGCAGGGATTGCCTGAACTTCTAAGTGGGGACAGTCAGTCCTTGGCATCTGCTGGAGGTTTGGGAAATCTCAGAAAGGGTGAGTGTAGCCCAGTAAAATTTCCAATCTTTCTCAAACAGGAAGCAGTCGAAATTTGGACTCCAGATCCTAACTTTGGTCATAATTCAGGAACTAAGAAAACAGCTTCCCTGGCATGGTGGATTTTTTTTTTTTTTTTTAAGTCTACAAAAGGAGGAGTTGGATTGTCTCTCTATAAAGGTTTCAAACTCAGATGGTTATAGAGTCAGATAGGTAACAAAATCAGTGGCGTGGGTCAGGCAGGGACTGTGGAAAGCTGGTGAGCGCCCCTTACAATGGGGCAGCTCTTGCCTATTGTGGCCCTGAAGGAATCTGGGTCCATTGCTGTTGGAGCTCTTGATTTCCCAGAAGAATCAGGAAAATCAAATTTTTATGTAAAATCACCTTTAAAAATGCTGACCGTGGATTCAAACGTTAGAAAACAACACAAAATAAGAAAACAAAAAACTTTCTGATAACACACACACACACACACACACACACACACACACACACCATGAGCAGGATTTGGAGTTGAGGGGCCAGTCCTAGTGACTATGCTCAAAGATGCCTTTGGTTCCTTCTGAGGTCCTCTCACTCACTAAACTTTAGGAGATCTTGTGCTGACCCAGTAGAATAGGGGCAGGAGAAGAAATTAGAAAGAAAAGACAACTAAGGGAGACTTACGCTTAGGTTGGTTCTCCGAGACCATAGCCTCAGACTTTAGAGTTTCAGAGTCACCTGGGGACTTCCTGAAATGGCCAAGGCCTAGGTCCATCCTCCTCTATCAATTTTGGATCTCTGTGTAGCTGGTAATTTCTTCAGGTGGCTCTCACACACACCAAGGTTTGAAAATTATTGTGCTAGAGCTAGAACTGGCTGCAAATGAGAGTCACCTGGGGACCTTTTAAGATATGATGCACAAGCCCTACTCAGAAGCAATACGCCAGCCCCCAGAGGATTCTAATGTGCACCCAGGGTTGAGACCCCCTGACCTGCATCAATGTTCCTGCTAATGCTTTTCACACTTGGATGGCAGGAGAATGAGCTCAGGATCTTGTTTAAAATTAGTAGGTCTGGGGCAGGGCCCAAGATTCTCCATTTCCAACAAGCTCCCAAATGATGCCAATGTTGCTGGTCTGGGGACCACACTTTGAGTAGCCAGGGTCTGGGATGGTATTTTCCAGACTTCCCTGATGATAAGAATCACCTACTCTTCTTAAATGGGTAAATTCTGTGAAAATAAACCAAGACCACCCAATGAGAACAAAGGGTCTTTCTTCAGAGCTCACTTTAGCAAAGGAGGTAGCCACCATTGCATCCATTTGGCAGAGACTCAAAAGCAGGCAGGCTTTAGAGTGGAAAAGGGGGAGGATTCAGGTGTGTTCTGAGGGAAGTTGTGAAGGCAACTAACAAGTAGAACACATGTGATTGGTTAGAGAGTTGACTTTCTATCCTTGGTCCTACATTGAAAGCACATTAGGCAAGTTGTCAGTTATTGGTTAAGTCCTGGTCTTTGGGGCTGATTGCTCTAGGGGTTGACCCATTAAGAATAGGTCAGAGTTCCATTTTTATCTATAAGCTGACCATTGTCCATTGATATATTTAGTCTCTTGATTCCAGGGCCTCTTCTCTGAACTTTCTGACCTAGAAGATCAGATTGGGACTCAGGAATCTCCAGGTGACTCATATTATCAGAAAAGGTTGGGAGACACCCATGGAAACATGTTATAACTGGAGATACAAGTTGCTAGTAGCTACCAAGACCCTATTCCAAACTCAATGAGTCAGAATCTTTGGGAGTGTGGTGAGGAATTTGCTTGTTTCCTGTATCATTTATCTATTCTTGAATAATTAATCACCCCCAAACAGTGGCTTTAAACAGTAATAATTTATTATCATGTTCTTGAGGTTGACTGGTACCCTCTCCAGATTAAAAGACTGGATCCCAAGGGCGATTCTAGAAAAGTCTGCTGTTCCCAACCCCAGGAAGGAAACTTGGTAAGGACTTTGGAGTCATCAACAAGTTTTATTAAAGTAAAACCCTTAAATGGGTATTTTGGCAGGTTTGAATATCCAAATGTAGTCATTCCAGTGAAATTCAAGAAGGGATTTCTTTTCAAATGATGCAATAACTATAGGGATTTAGTTTGCCGCGTGATGCTTACGCTTAAAACATTTTAAGTTTTTGAATGATAGCGGTTGTGAGAAGGTACATTTCCTACATGGAATAAAAATGATAAAGACGTACGACATACCATGTTGTTCTAAGTACTTTACGTGGGTGATCTGCATTTAGTCTTCACGACCTTATAAAAGAGGTCCCAATTGTCAGGTAGGAAAAATTGAGGTGGAGGGTGATTAATTAATTTGCCTACAATCATAAAGCTAGTAGGTAGAGGAACCAGGAATTGAACCCATGTGGTCTGACTCTACTGGATACACTCAAATTTACAGACTGTATCCTACATACTGAAATCAGAGGAAGAAGTTTCTTCTGAAGCCCTGGGTATGATGTCTCTCAGCACGTGTTTCTTGGGTTAAAGAAAAGAGGTCATTTGGCCATCAGCACTTACCTGTCAGGTCACAAAGAACTGTTTAGGGGGTCTCAGTCTTCCAAAAGAAATTACCCCTCATTGCCGTCACTCCTCAGCTAGAGGGAAGTTGCCCCTCTAACCCAAGTCCCCTGTCCAGCACCCTACATGATCATCCGGACATGTAGGGCAAGCTTGACAGTCTAGAGATGATAAAAATAAAACTATGGTGAAAACAGTCACATCATCAGTTGCCATGCCAACCAGTGCTGCAGCCCAAGCTATTTTATGGGGGTTGTCAAGGTAGAAAAGGTTCTGGTGGATAGGTGGTCACGGAGGGCACTCAAAACTTCCCCCCATGGATTTCGAGTCCAGTCTGCCTTAAATGTGCATCAGTGACTTACCTTTGCCTTTAGGGTAAGGTGCCCCTTGTGACCAGGGCTTACCGCCATCTTCCTGTGCTTCCCCCTCATCCCTTCCTTACCTAGTTCTCATCCTCCTGTTAGACAGAACACATTTGGCTCTGCGTGTCCTCGTTCGCTCCCGCTTTCCCTCTTCTCACTTCAGTCATCCTCAGGCTTTGGGCCTGGTGGGGGATGGGGTGTACCAAAATATCAGCGACTGGGAGGTGTCTGCACTTCGCCTTCTGTGTGAGAGAGCCTGTTAGCCGGCTACGGTTTTGTGGATGCTGCAGAAGACACGAGACACACGGGTCAGAGACAAAGGCTAGTTCCATACTCCCAGCCATCCGGAGTCCAGAGGGGCATCATTTTTGGGTTGGTTCTCCAAGCCCAGTTCCCACAGTGTATTGTGAACAGGACCAGATGGCTTGTGGGTCCCAGTGGGCTAAATTATAGGAGAAGAACTCTGGGTGAAGGGAACCTGAATTTTCTGTGCTGAGCAGTGAGCCTACTACCCATTGGTCCAGAGAGAGACATTATGTCCCAAGGTCGTTTGCTATTCAGATGTCCTTGAAAAGATAGCTCAGGACAAGGACAGGCAGGAGATCTGTTTTCAGGTAGGCGGAAATGCAAGCGATCTATGGAGAATTGTCTCCCAGTAGCTCAGTATCATCTCTCTTTGTCCTCCCAATTAACTTCCTCTCAATTGTCCTTCAATTAAAGGAGATCTTCCTTCATCTCCCCTTCCTAGGGTCAGCGTCAGAAGAGTAGTGAGTCCATCGATTGAACTGGGTTTGGTCTATAATTATATGCTCATTACTGAGGTTATTTGATTAGTATGTCCTTATCCCATTAGGTTATGCAGGTGCTTCATGAGGACAAGGACTATGTCTCTTTTTTACAACTGTGTCTGTATTGTTCAGCGCAATGCCTGGTACACAGTAGAAACTGAAGAAGTATCTATTGAATGAATGGGGTTATCGAATTGAATAAAAATCAAAGAAATGAGGTGATCTGCCCCCAACTCCCTGAACCACAATCCATTTTCTTTCCCATTTTGGATGCTTACTCAGATTTTGTGTCCACACCATGGTGGTGGGGAGTGGGTGAAGGACACCCGCACCCAGGGCACTGGGAGAAGGGTCGGAGCGACTTAGGCACAGTTGAGAAGACTCTGATCCCCCTGGCTGTAAGATGTCTCTCTCAGCTATCTCTGCTCTGGGCTTCATTAAGAGCCAAAATTGAGTTAAGATGATTAGAAACCTATGAGGCAGATAAATGAATGGTTCAGAGCTAAAAACTTTTGTGGAGATTATAAAAATAAACGCCAATTATTCCTTAGGTAGTCTCTTCCCATACTGACCTGGGACTGGACTTATAACTTGCTTTGACCCATGAACCACTGGCAAATATGATATATACTAGTCTGCTTTGTGCTACAAAAATGAAATAATCGGGGTCTGGTAACCTTATACAGGAAGGACTTAGAAAGGACTTTTTTTTTTTTCCTCCTTAGGACTAGGAATTGAACTCAGGGACACTTAATCACTGAGCCACATCCCCAGCCCATTTTATTTTTTTCTTTTGAGACAGGGTCTCCCTCAGTTGCTGAGGGTCTCCCTGAGTTGCTGAGGCTGGTCTTGGACTTGTGATTCTCCTATCTCAGCCTCCTGAATCCCTGAGATTTTAGGCGGGGGCCACTGTGCCTGTCAAGAAAGGATCTTTATTTAGTTCACAGTTCTGGAGGTCCAAGGGCTCCTCTGGTGATGGCCTTCTTGTTGACAGTGTCCCACAGGGTGCAGGACATCTCATGCCAAGAGACAGGGAACATGGTTGTGGGTCTCTTTTTGGTTTTCCTTTCTTCCTCCAAAGCCACCAGTGTTCAGTCCCGGGGGCTCAATCTTGGTGATCATATCTACTTCCACTCACCTCCCATAGACCCCCTTCTAAACACTACCCTCTTAATCCCTCACAATGGGCACTAAATATCAAAGATGAACTTGGGGGACAGGCCCGAAGTGCCACCAAACCATGCATGACACTAGCAGAGGCTTGAAAAACCCTCATTGGGCTCTTGTCCTTTTGAGGCCCTTGTGACCACCTGGTGGTGAATAAAACCAGGGTAGTCTGCTGGAGGATGAAGGACACCTGCAGCTCACTTCCGTTCCCCCTGCTGACCTGGAGCCAACACCAGACATGCGGCCGAGGCCATCCTGGGCCAGCCAGCTCCAGCGGTGCTGCCAGCTGACCGCAGGGATCCGCTGAGCCCACCTAGACCAGAAGAGCCAGCCTGTCAATCCACAGCACTATGAGAAATAACAAAAATCTGATGTTTTAAACCATCACGTTTGGGGATGCTTGTTAAGCTCCGAAAGCTAACAGATGCAACCGTGGTTTGTTGAGATTTAAATCCCAGCCTCGCTATTGAATCTCTTAACCTGAGAAAAGTTCCTTAACCTCCCTGCGCCTTAGTTTCCTCACCTATGAAATGAATACAGAAACGGCCTGTGTCATTTAAAGCATCCGTGTCCACATAAAATGAGTTCATGATTCTGAAATTCTCAGGACAGTGCCTGGAATGTAGTGTTACACACGATTAAAACAAAAACTGTTTGAAAATGGATAAATATAAAGACGCCTACAAAGTTTGTTTTGCAATTACTGAATGCCAAGCGCCCTAGGCAACCCCAAACCCACTCTGTGTGCACCCCCGTTGCTGATCCCTCGTGCAGTGGTGTGTCTTGGGGGAACCCCAGCTGAGAACACCGGGTGCAGGGATTCTCCCTCCTCTCCAGCCAGCCCCTCCCCTGCATCAGCAGCTGCATTTCACCCGGGCTCATCTGTATTCCAGCCAGGGAGCGCAGCACAGAGCAAGAAATCCAAATGCGCATTTGAGACGCCATGAAGCCTGTTCCCGGTGATCCACAGGGAGGGCAGAACTCTTCCTGGGCCCATGTGAGCCTCTGCCCTCCCTCTTGGGGGCTGTGCTAATGAGGGGGAGAGCTCAGATAATGGGAGGGCTCAATGGTCCAAAGGGCAGGCCCTGCACTTGGTCTGCACACCCAGCCTCCCGGGGCTCAGCGGGTCACAGAGACCAAGGCCTTTGACTACCTTTCCAGTCACAGCGGCTGATGAAATTCTGTTTCTTTAAAATATCCACGGAATGGTATTAACAGAAAGGGACAAAGTGGCCTCCCTACCCTTGTGTCCTGTGATATTGTGAAATCGTCCTGGAGGGGGATGTCAGGGTGAGCCACCGTCTCACTGTTAGCTACCAGGCCCCCCACATCTCCAAACTTGTAACCCAATGTGAGTCCACGGGAAGACGCTGCGCTGAGAGGTGTGTCGCCCCCTGTCCCGGCATTTCTCCGCCCTTTCTACGTTTCCTCCTGGGCACACAGACTGTAGCCCCATCATGGGCGCAGGGGAGACTCGGAACACAGCCTCTGGTGGAAGGGCTTTGGGGCTGCGTCCCAACAGAGCTGCTTACTGAGCGTGAGGCTTGGGCTTGCCACCGTAATCTGGCCATGCCTCGGTTTCCTCAAGTGTAAAATGAAGATGACATGAGTTCCTCCCACAGGGTGGTTTGGGGATTGAAAGAGACGAGGCAGCCATCCTGCCCCAAACTCCACCCGCCTCCTCCTCTTCAACCAGGAGCATCTACCAGGCGCCCGCCTGATGGGAACGGTTTCATTTTAGACAACGGGAAGCAAGAGCTGAGGTGGGAAGTGGGTGACTTCTGGCATCATGCAAATCGGTGGCAGTGCCAGTCACTGAGTGCAGGACCCCTAGTCCCCAAGGCCTTGACTTGTCCCCGGCATTCCCGTTAGGAACTTCTGCCCGTTGACATGCAGCCTTCCCAGCACTGACTGAGGGCGGCCCACCCTTTCCTGCTCTCAGGGATCTGGCCAACCTGCCTTTAGAGAGTTCACTGCACTGAGTCGGGGTCATGGAGGAGGGGGCAGGTGTCACTCCTATTTAGTGTTATCACTCAAGGGTCTGGGGGTCGATGGGCTGAGCCAGGTGGGCTTTGATTGGGGTCTCTCCTGTGATGGTAGGTAGAGGGCAGTTAAGCCATAGTTATCTGAAGGCTGGACTTGGCTGGACATCCAAAATGGCCCACTTATATGGCTGGAAGTAAAATTTACCAACAGGGAGGGGTGAGTGACCATGACCGTGTGTGAATATTTCTGGCAGACAGGCCAAGTGAGCCCGTCCCTCAGGTTGCATGGGCCACCAAGCCATAGTTCAAGGTTTTCCAAGGCCATCGTGTGAGCTACGTTTTCAGTGACCCATGACCTGACAGCTAGCGCTAACTGCAATCTGGAGAGTGTAGTTGAGTCATTGCTTAAGGAACTCAGATGTAACAAGCAACAGGTGTTGATTAAGAAAGGCCACATGTGCTCATCCTGGCTGTCAAAGGCTTGCCTCCTGGCGACCTCCGCCTGCCATGGATCAGGTGATGTGGGAAGCAGCCCTCAGCTAGTGGAGTCAGATGGTTCCCTGTCTGGTTCCCCTGAGAGCGTGGCTCCCTAGCTCCGCCCCATCCTGTCCATCACAGGAGAAGCCCCTCCCGGTCTTGGCCCCCTTTACCTGTGTGTGATAAATAAAGGAGAGATGGGCGACTTGGTGTGGTTAGAGGCCAGAGCTGGTATGGTCAGCCCCGTCTTGCCCCCTCTCATCTTAAAAAGAGTCTTGGCTCCTGTGTGTTGACTGGATAGACATTTATGGGTAGTTGACTGATAAACAGCCAACATCATCCTCCAGCAGTGAATCCTTTTCCTATCCACGCGGGTGTGGCTGAGAGACCCTCACAAGGTAACATTTCCCCATAAGCATAGATGTTGGTGTGCTCTGGGTTCCCAAAGATGTATTGTCCAAGAGGTCCAGCCCGTCCCCAGCCTAGAGATGAGAGCGCCTGTGGACACGTGAGCTGCCCTGCCCTAATTCCTCCATGCCGGGACTATCCTTTGCTTACCTAGGTCACGGTGCAAGGATACAGTGACCAGAGCTATCACTAGTATCCAGTGCGAGGTGGTGCAAAATTGTTCTAGAATCTTCTGAAACTGCCCCTGGGGCAAACAAGGTGGCTTTTTAAAGGGAGCAATGGTGGCTGTGCTGTCACCTTCAAAATTGGTTAACACAGAACCTCATCGCTGCTCAACAGTTGGCCTTTGTCTCGGGTCCCCCCAGGTACTGGCATCAACATCTCAATGAAGCGGAAAGGCTTGATTGAGTTTGACAATGAAACCCAAACATATTTATACTTGACTTCCTTCTGTAAATGATTCCTAGACAGGCTGGGGGGAGAAGCCGAGGCTGGAGCTCAGGCGTTTGTAGTGACAGGGGACTGACTGGCTTGTGAGTTTCCACAGGGGTTTTCAAGTAGCCAGAATGAATTCTGGGTTTGGCAGGTGGTGGCGGAGGAGCGGGGCCGGATGGAGAGTGGGTGGGGAGCAGGTTGTCGAAATGAGGGACTGTGGAGTCTAGGCTGGTTCAGGAAGACTGTGATGCTAAGGAGTTCCCAGACTGGGCAAGAAGGACAGGAGCCTGAAGGTCTCAATGTCCTTGAAGCCTGGGAGCAGCGGACAGGGTAAGGAATTTGCATTTATGATGTGATGTTCCTCTGAGAGATGCTCAGAAGTTCCTGGTCTGGCTGGAGTTGAAGTGGGGAGACATCAAAGCATTGCAGACTCAAGGAGCGGGGGGCAGGGTTTTTGTTAGGCAGGGCGTCCTGCGGACACGAAGTTACCCCACCTGTGGGGCAGTGTCCGGGGGTCTTGGGAGTCCGTGATGAGACTGGAGGGAGAGGTAGTCAGATGGCCTGGGCTTCTCTTTTGCTTCGTGTTGGAAGAGTTGAAGAGGAAGAAGGTCGGGAGAATGTGCAGCTGGGAATGCTGCAGAGTAGGGCGGATCCAGCTGGCTGCATTTTGTAAAGTGGCCGAGAATGGCGGAGCGGTCTGGTGGCATGAGCTGCCACTGAGTTTCCAGCTCAGGCTGATAAATGTCCAGGAACCCCAAAGGCCCCCGGATGCTTCTGTTTTTTGCCTTTTTTTTTTTTTTTTTTAAATCAAGGTCTCACGTGGTTAGTGGAACTTGAACAAACAATTCATTTCAAAAGCAAATAGTGGATGAGAAGCAGATGCAGGGGATGGGCAGCCAGACCAGGGGACCCAATAGCAATCTAGATGACACACAGTCACACAGCATCTACAGCCTTAGGGAAGCAGAAAGGCCTTGCTGCTTGCTTCCCTGGGTGGGATCACTTATCCTTCTCGATGATGTGCTTTAGGTTTCTTGATGGCCCCTGAGCCCAAAGGAGGCATCCTCCTGATGGTAATTGCTACTCTCATTTCTCTTTGACTGGTTCATCCTGTCATGTTTCTCTTAGGACGGGCCACAGTGTGCAAAATTGTCACCCTTGAATTATGAATACTTCCCAAGTGGGAAGGGTCTTCCCTTGGGGGATGGCTTGATGAACGGACCTTATGCCCTCTTCCATCTTTGTAACACTGGTGGGCGATACTAACCAAGGATCCCCCACATTCCATGACTGTCCCTGTCCATCAGCACAGCGTGTTTTACAGGAATAGCATGACAGGATGTCAAGAGAACGTGTGCTCTCTGGGGAGAATGGCTTGAAAGTAGCTGAATGGACCTAGTGTGATTGTGCTGTGGGGACAAGCTGATTTCGTCAGGGACTCTCATGGATGATAGGTGATGGATGATAGCCAAGACAGGAGGGAGAGGACTGTGGAGAGTGCCAGTGTGGGTGGTGGACAGGGATGAGGGAGGCCACGGTCTGGCACTTGGCCCCTGTGTATCCAGAATGTTGGTGTCCTGCCCACCGGGAACAGGTGGGCTGTCACAGGACTGCTGAGGTCGGGTTTCTACCACCAACGGAGATGAGGTTTGGGTAATCAATGAAGACTGGCTAGAGAGCCATGTAGAAGGCTCAGTTTCTTGTCCCTCCAATTTGTGGACTGAAGTTCTTGCTTCTGGGGATAGTCTGTCAGGAATTCTAATCAATCCTGCTTTTGGGTTAAATTGCACATCTGCATAGGAAATGTAGGAAATAAAGCCATGATCCCTCAAGGCAATGAGAGAATTGGTGAGCAGACCTGAGGTGGTGTGTGTGTCAGCTTTTTTTTTTTTTTTTTTTTTTTTTTTGTCTCTGTGACAAATACCTGGTAGGGAAAAAAAAAAAAAAAAAAAAAAAAAAAAAAAAAAAAAAAAAAAAACTTAGAGGAGAAAGAATTGATATTGGTTCACAATTTCAGAAGTTTCAGTCATGTTTGGCTGGCTCCATTGCTTTGGGCCTGAGGTGAGGCAGAACATCATGGTGGAAGGGCGTGGAGGAGGAAAGCTGTTCAGCTCATGGCAGCTGAGAAAGAGAACAGGTCAGGAAGGGGTGGGGGACAAGAAAGACCCCTCCAGGACAGTCGTGCAGTGCACTTCTTCCTCCAGCCGTGCTGCACCCTCTAGTCTCCGCCACCTCCCCCTCAGCTAGGAATGGATTAACCCACCGTGAGGTCAGAGCCCTCACAGGCCAGTCACTTCCCAAGAGCCCCTGCTGTGACCTCTGCTGCACTGGGGACCAAGCCTGCCACACAGGAGACTCCGGGGGACGTTTCAGATCCAAACCATAACAGGTGGCTTCCAGGAGTCACTGTTGGTTTTTAAACAGTGCTACCTGGTGGACGCGCTGGTGGGCAATTTCACACACAGTGGCACCTCCTGAAGGGAAGGTGATGGGAGGACCCAGTGAGGGGGAAGTGCGAGTAGCAGCGGCCAGCAGGGAGGAAGCCTCCTCTGGGCTCAGGGGCCAGAGGGGCTCTCTTCATCTCACATCCCATGGAATCACAAAAGCGCACCACTGAGAAGGAGTAATGATCCCACAGGGGGAAATAAGCCACCCTAGGGTGCTCTTCCTCCCCTGAGGCCGTAGGTCCATGTGGGACTGTGTCACTTAGGCTCCAACTGGGTCCCCTGGGGCGGCTGCCCACTGACTTACTTCCCATCCGCCATTTGCTTAGAATGAAGGAGGAGAGATGTTGCGGAGGGAAGAGGATTAGGAGGGAACCTGGCTCGGGAGTCCTGCTCAGTGTGGCTTTCCGAAAAGAGCCAGACTTCTCACAGGCGAGAGGAGGGCAGGCCATCCACTCAGCATGAGTCTGACATCTGGTCAGACCAGTTGGCCTCTTTGGTCACCCCGAATGGCAGCCCTGGGGAGGTGTAGGGAGGACCCACTTGTGGGGCTTCTACTAGGCACTAGAACTCTCAAGGGTGGAGCTGGCGGTCAGGGCTCTTGGCCTCAGAAGAGTGGCCTTCATTAGCAGTCCTCCGTGGCCCTGAGCGTGGATTGGAATAGTTTAGACATAAATGCCGCGTTCCTGATTGACTCGTTTCCATTGAGTCCATACCTATTAGGGATCTGTTGGTAATTATCCAGCTCCACTTCAGCCCCCGGGGCCTGTATTCCGCAGCCGTAATGAGCCTGAGCAACCTCTCCGGCATAACAAACAGCCCCGAATGCACACAAGGGCACTGGCTCCCGCTCTCAATAGGGCAGCTCCAGCTTCAAGGACGATGCAGAGACTCACGATCATGGCAAGCTTTAATTGCTTTTGTAAAACTGCAGATGAGGAACACGCATGGAGGTCCCCCCGAGTCTCACTTGAGAAGTGAGCTCTTTATTCATCTTGCTTGTTTGTAAGGTAACTGGGAGTAGCAATCACAACGGCCATCATTTAGTGAGTGTTTATTATGTGCTAGGCTCTGTGCGCAGGACTCTGTGCATGTAATCTCATTTAAAACTCACCAGAGCAAGTGAGACTGGGGTGATATACATCATCATCATCCCAGGGACTCAGGAAGCTGAGGCCGGAGGATCACCCATTTATGAGGCCAGCCTCAGCACCCTAGCAAGACCCTGTCTCAAAAATAAAAAAAATAAAAAGGTCAGTGGAAGTAGCTCAGTGGTAAAGTACCACTGGATTCAATCCCCAGCATCAATAAACAAAAATCCAAACAAACTCACCGTTACTTTATGAGACAGGGGCTATGACTGCCCTCATTTTACAGATGAAGAAAGTGAGGCTCAGAAAGTGATGTGATTTGACCAGTGGGTAGAAGATACATCTGGGGCTGTGGCCCCCGATTGGAAAACAAGAGGAAACTTCTCTTGTTCTTCGCCTTCAAACTTGATGGGAGATGGAGGCAAGGCAATATTTTCTTACTTGAAATCTTTGTTATACTTTCTCTTTCTGTCTCTCATAAGGAAGGAGAAAAAAAAAATCAATAACATCTTGTAAAATCAACCTGACAATCCATGTTCATACAAGTTACCATAAGACCCCAAAAGGTCACAATCCCCCTAAAGTAACAAGAGGTCCTAATAACCATGAATATGGGGTCTAGGAGAGAAAGTGTCTTTTAAGACAAAAGAGATAATATACTTTTTTAAAAGGATAGGAAAGAAGCAACCAGATGGACCAAGGACCAGAAAGCTGTATATAACCCTCTGAGGGGTAGGATTCTGGGTGATTTCCCCCCTTTTTTTTGTTTGCTATAATGAGCCTATTTTTAATTTAGAATAACCTCTCAAACGGTTATTTTTAAAAGCTACAATAAACAGTCTCTCCGACAGACTCGGCTGTGGAATATAAACCATTTCAAAGAAATGAAATAGAACGTCTTCGATTTTGTGGGATAAGCTAAAACTAGATTCAGGAAAAAATAATTGTCTTGAATGTTTTAGTCATTAAACAAGTAACAAGTGAAAATAAATGAAACGGACATTGACCTCAAGCATTAGGAAGAGAAGGACAAGAAAACACTCCAGGAGAGCAGGAGGAGGACCTTAAAAAAGATGAGTCATGAATTGAACCAGAAAACCCTAGACCCATAAAAATTGATCGCTCCATCCGAGATCTGGGTCTTTAAACAGACCAACAAGGTGAACAAACCTCTGGCAAACTGAGAAAAGCAGCGGAATTCAGAACAGAGAAGGAATCAGAACCATGGAATTAGAGGGTGTCTTAAAAGAGTTATCAAAGGGTAATATTACGAGCGATGCAAATGCAGTTGAAAATCTGGGGTGAAGCAATTTCTTTTCAAGGAAAATGCAAATGAGTAAAATTGACTAAAGAAAGAAGTGGGAAACGTGAACGGACCAGTAGCCCTGAAATAAAGCAAAAGTTTTCAATGAACAAACAAAACCCCTGAAAGATTCCGTGCTCAGACAATCTGCGGTGAGTTCTTTTAAGTATACAAAGGAGAACAAGTGTCCAGACTTGGAGAGAGCAGATAAAAAGAAGAAAAGTTCCTCCAATCATTTAAGGACCCTAGCCTAACTGAGCATAAAATCTCCAAAACGTCACAGAGAAGGAAAATATTCGCCATCCAGATATCCTGATGAGTATTGGTTTAAAAAACCCACATAAAACTTCTTCCAACTGAGTCTCATCCAGTTGGTTCTAACACTGTACTAAACGTGACCCAAGTCAAGCTTCGTCTTGCAAGGACCAATGACTGTTTGGAAAGTTATAGAAACATCTGGTCACATCAGCAAATCCAGAAAAGAAATTTAAGTGATCAGCAGATTTTTTTTTAGAGCATGTGAAAAACAAATTAATATTAACTTTTCTTACCAATTCTAGGTAAAATTGGGAGAAAAGTGTAGTTCCATAATGCGATAATATAATGGGATGATAATAAATAAAATACCAAGGGTAAAGAGATGCCTATTATAATTTCCATATCAACATTTAACACTGCTAGTTTTCCAGCAAACAGTTTAAAAGATAATAATAGCTAGTCAGGGGTGGACTGAGACAGGTAAGTATTCTTAGGGTTGTTGGTTCCAACCTAATTTTAAAAATTCTGCATTTGAATCCTAAGAGTTGTGTATGTTTTTTGTAACAAGTTAAACCATGGATACCATTCCAGCATCCAAATTAGAATTAATAATCTTGTCTTTTCTTGTCCGAACTAATATTCCTTGCTTATATGAATATGTGGAAATAAGAGTAATACATAGGTTCCCTTTCTTTTTAAGAAGTGAAGAATACAAAATATATCTCTTTCTTTTAGCTCGCTTTATCAGTTACTGGTTTATGATAGACAGATAGTTTTCCAATTAATACATAATGCTCTACATGATCAAAACTGGTGTTCATGAAGTGTTTGTTCAGTAGTGATAAAGCCAGGTGGCTGGGGACTGTGTGGGAAAGAGTGGACATCAGACTCTTCTGGTGCTCCAACAATTCAGCTCTGACCCTGAACTTGCATGATCCACAGAGCAAAATAACATCCCTGTGGCTCTGTGGATTGGCTTCCTGAGACAGTAGTTAAGTGGCCATGGTTATGTTCCTTCAGTCAGCCTCCTGAGGGGTCTTTCTCTCTCCTCTAGAAATGGATCCTCAGCACATTCCCGCTATCCGAGAGGAATGTTGGTGAATACAATGTTCAGTAACACTTGGGTATCCCAACGAGGCTTTGACTGATGCGCTAAATATACTGTGGCTCGGGGGCTGGGAAAATGAGCACTCACACAGTGTATGTGATTTTTTTAAAATACTTTTTTAGTTGTCAGTGGACCTTTATTTTATTTATTTATACAGGGTGCTGAGAATCCAACCCAGTGCCTCACACTTGCTAGGCAAGCACTCTACCCCTGAGCCACAACCCCAGCCCCACTGTATATAATCTGACACGATCTTTGCATAGCACAATTTGTACGTTGAAATGGCATTTGACCAGGAAGTTGAACATAAAATATTTTACATAAATTCATTTACCATGTAAATCATTATCACCAAATCATTGGTGATATGGACAAGCCTTTCTGGACAAAAACTAATTTATTTGTAATACCAAAAGACTGGAAACAACCTGAGCATTCATCAACAGGAAATATAATTACGGTACATGTATGCAATGGAATGTTCTGCAGTTGTTAAAAATGGTGTTATGGAAGCTTATTTATTGACCCAGGAAAGTGTTTCTATTTTGACAATTGACAGTCTGACACCTGCCCCTCTCCGTTCATTCACTGTATTTACTGAGGACGATGTGCCCGTGCACATGGAAGGTACTGGTCACAGGAGCACAGCAGGGAACAAAACCACTCAACGTCTTATTCCCAGGTAGCTCACAGTCCAGGACAGTGGGACACATCTTAAGGCAAAGGTCACACGAATGGATGCCCCTCAGAGAAATCAGGTCAACTCTTCCCTTGAGCGTGACAACTGGGAAAGTGGGCTGAGTAGCTCCCTTACCCAGGATCTGCTGGGCTTCTTCCCCCCTTTTCCCAGGAGACAGGGCAGGTGGTTAGGCAGCTCCCAGCCTTTAACCCTCCACACCATGGAGTGCCAGAGAACAGGCAGAGGAAATGGTCCTTCCTTCTTGTCTTAGGGTCTGGGCATGGGTATAGCACTCTGCCCAGCCACTGCCCATGTGCATGAGAACCAGAGCAAGGCTTGTCACTTAAGATGGCTCTTGAGGTCTTCCTGTGGGGCAAACGAGGATGAGGAGAGAGGAAGAAACTGGACCACTAGAGGGGTAGGTCTTAGAGGACCCAAAATCATTTTCACGAGTTAGGACTACTCCAGACTTGGCCTGTTTGCCTTCCCTCTCCTCCTAAAAAATCACAAAATCCAGGCATCAGCACGAGTTTGCTTAAAACTTGCTTCATGTTGTCTTCCTAATTGCTGCCCATGGTCGCCAAGTATTGCTGCTCAGATTGTGCACTGCACAACTTCAGAGGCTCCATTCCTATGGAGTATAATAAGAATGGTGCCCTTGGAGTCATGTGATGTGGAGGTCCTGCTCCTGTTTTAACATGCATTTTGCATCTCTGAATTAGGGATTTGGATCCATAATGTGTAATTTTCACAAAAGCCTTATTTAAGCAAGCCAAGGATCACCTGCTCCTCCTCAGACTAGCAGTGCCGATTTCCAGGTGGCATTGTGATGGAGTTTTTGTCTCTTCTTTGTGATTTTTCACATTTTCCACTTTTTTCCACCACGAGCACGTATTCTTGCTTTAATCGGAGACCAGGGGAAAACGACAATAAATGTTACATTAAGAAAGAAGTAAGCGAGGTGCCCTGAGAGTCTGGCAGGCAGGGGAGCAGAGGCCAGCATTTGCTTGTAAGTAAGAGGCTGCAAGCAGGCAATGAGAGCATTTCTAATGAGGCCAGGAGTTCAGGGAATGTGCCAGAAGGGGGCTGTGATTACTGTCTGAATCTAACAGCCTTCTTTAGAAATTACTAAGTGCAGAGTGTCCTGGGAACACAGGGAGACGCGGGAAGCAGCACAAGAGCAGGGTACAGCGCCCCAGGAATGAGGATCGAGGGTTGCCTTCCCCTCTCTCTCCCCTTGGGAGGGGAAGTGCGCTGGGGAGCAGCCTGATTAATTGCCAAGCTGTGGCTAGTGAATAAAAGTTCAATCAGAATGGTGCCTGCTAATGGAATCCAAACACCAGCGCAGGGAGCTGGCAGAGATGGCTCTGCTTTCTCTAAACCAGGGAGCTGGGAAGGGTGGGCTGTGGGGAGAGGGGGCGGAGGAGAGCTGCTCCCCCGCCCCAGGGGCTGGGGGGTGTTGCTGGCAAGACAGGTTCACTCCCAGCCCAGGTAGAAACTCACCCGCTTCAGGCACGTAAACTGTAAAGTGCTTCAATTTTTTTTCATCTGGAAGATGAGGACAAGAATATGATCCTCCTGGGGTTATTGTCGGAATTAAGTGGTGTGACTTATATCAAGTTAGTCTCCCTTTCCTTTTTCTGGAACTAAGTCAATGTCAAGTACTTAGAGGATCCACCTGCAGGGGGCAGGCTACTGGGCCAGGCTCTGTAGGAAGGAGCCAAGGACTAAGTTAGAGCCCCATATTCTTCTCTCATCACCATGATCCCAGGAGTTAAATATTTTATAATAACTTCATTTTGTAAAAAACTTTTTATTTTGAAGCAATTTTAGATAGAAAAATTAACAAAATCATGTGGAGATTTCTCATAGGTCCTTGACCCAACTTCTGCTAAAGTTAATATCTTATGGAGTCATAGGACAATTTTCAAAACCAGCTTACTAACATGGGACAATTCCGTTCAGCAAACTACACAGCTTATTTGAAGGTCACCCGTGATTTCCTGAACATCCTTCTTCTGTTCCAGGATCCAGCCCAGGATCCTGTACTCACAAAGGGATGGGGGGCCTGTGGGGCCAGGTCTTCCAATTAATTTTTTGAAAAGAGGATCCAGGAATCTGGATTCTCATGTGAAATAGCCTGATTCTTAAATTTTGGAAACTAATTAAAAGCAATAAGAGCAATCCTGCAAGGACCAATGGACCAAACATCTTTTTTTTTTTTTTGGTTGGGTGTGGCTCACCTCTGGGCAAAGAGAGTAGAAAGCTGAGAATTGATTGTTAAGTGAAGGAGGAGGAGGAGGAGAAGCCAGCTCCAATGTCCTACAGTCTTGCTCTGAAGTCTGCATAGCAGGAAGGAACTGCCCCAAAGCCCATAGGGGAGGGTAGGAGAAGCTAGGGATTTCTGCACTAGTAATTGGTGCAGAGAGGTGAAGAACAGAGAGTGCCAGGAGCCCACTCCTTCCTCTTTAATAACGAAGTGCTGTTATTTAGTGAGGTGCATTGCTACTTGGCATGAAAAGTAAGCCATCCTCTCTCACAGCTAGATGTGACCATGTGATTAAGTTGCAGCCAATGAAATGTAAGAGGAAGTGTATAGAATTTCAAGGAAGTGTCCTTAAAGGGTAAGAGCAAATCTTCTCTCCTGTTTTCCTTCCTCTGGCTCCCTAGAATGTGGATGTAATGGCTAAGCACAGGAAGTCATCTAGGAGGGAAAGGACAGAGAACCATCAGGATAGGAGGAACAGATTCCTGATGACCCTGGGGTTATCAGAACAGTCCTGGACTTCCTACCTAAAGATTTATTATTGAAGAGAAAAATAAATTTCCATCTTGTTCAAGTCACTGGTATTTTGAAGGTTTTGTTGCATGCAACAAGGTAGTTTCTCTTTCCTTTTTCCAGAACGAATTCAATGTCTAGTACTTAGAGGATGTACCTGCATGTTGAATGAAAAATGAAGAAAGGTCATTTGGTGTGAGAGGGATCAGAGAGCAAGTTCCATCTAAGATTGTCAGTTTTTCCCAAATGCTCCTTTTGCTACCAGATATCAAAGTTACCTGTCATGACAAAGCAGGTCCCAAGTTATAATCATGCAGATCACATAAAGGGAACTCCTGAGTCAGACTCTGCGGGAGTGAGTACCAGAAATCTGCATTTAACTTGTTCCCCAGTGTTTTTTATGCACATCAAAGTTTATGATCTAAAGGAAGGGAATGTTGGGAGGTAGGAAGTAGATTATCAACCATTATTTAAATCTAATTTACCTAAAATTAAAGTGGAAGTTTGTGGGCTACTCCTCCCTATAAGAGAATTATAGTCATCCCCCCCTTATCTATGGTTTCACTTTCTGAGATTTAGTTACCTATTGCCTGTCATGATCTGAAAAGATTAAATGGAAAATTCCAGAAATAAACTATTTGTAAGTTTTAGATTGTGCACTGTTGTGAGCAGTGATGAGACCTGGCCCTGACCCACTCCATCTATCCTGGGACTTGAAGCATCTCTTTGTTCAGAGTTTCCACGCTGTATATGCTACCTGCTCATTAGTCACTTAGTAGCTGCTTCAATTTTCAGATCAACTATTACGGTATGGAAGTGCTTGTGTTCCAGTAGCCCCCCCCCCCACTTTTTTTTTTAAACTTAATAATGGCCTCAAGGTGATGCTGACAATTTGAATATGCCAAAATAAAGCTGTAAAGTGCTTTCTTTAAGGGAAAAAGGAAAACAACGATCAGATAGTTTGAGAGACAGAGATCACATTCACATAACTTTTATACAGGATATCATTTTAATTGTTCTCTTTTATTAACGGTTATTATTGTTAATCGGTTCTTGTTATGGTTTGAGTGTGGCTCCCCAAATTTCATGTATTGGAACCTCAATGTGGCAGTGTTGAGAGGTGGGACCCAGGGGGAGGGGTTGGGGTCATGAAGAAACCCTCATCAATGGCTTTCGTGGTGCTTTGCAGGACTGGATTAGTGATTGATAGAACAGGTTAGTTGGTGAGGCTGTCCCTAGCATTTGCCTCTTGGCATAAATCTGTGTGCCACCTGCCTCTGCATGAGCTGAAGAAGCAGGAGGCCCACACCAGAGGCAGTCACCTGATCTCAGACCTCCCAGCCTTCAGAAGTATGAGCCAAAATTAACCTCTATTCTTTATATATTACCCAGTCTCAGGTATTCTGTTATAACAACAGAAAATAGACTAAGATGCTTCCTTTGCTTAATTAGAAGTCAAACTTTATCTTAGGGATGTGTGTATAGTATATATAGGGTTTGATACTACAGGTGGTTTCAGGCATCCTCTGGGGGTATTAGAATGCATCCCTTGCAGGTAAGGCAGGGACTACTGTATACTACTTGCCTTGTTGATCTCAGGCAAAGCAATGAGATATGCTTTGGACCACGTGAGGTATCACTTCTAAGCAGAGCTACTTAAAGTTAGCACCTAGTTTACTGTCCCTCAATAATATTCCAGTATGATTAACCTAGGTCCTCAAATAGAGATAACATGGAACAGAGTCCTGGTCAACCTGGGCTGAAAATGTGGAGCAAGCAAGAAACAACTTTTGCCGGGTTCAGCTGCTGAGACATGGGTGTTGTTACTTCGGCAAAACCTAACCCATTCGGACTGACACCAGTTCATTTATCTAAAGCCAATCCATCTGGTTGCTGTTCATATAAATATAAGAATATTTTTCTCAGTTTTCCTAAGGGAACTTTTTAACTGAGTGTTTTATTTCTCTGAAATATCCTCCACATTTGTACCAGTTTATTCTTGTGGATTTTTTTTTCCTCTTCTCTCTGCTGAATAACCTTTCTTGAATGTGCATATTTCTTCCAATAAATATTTTTAAACCTGTAGCATTTTGAACAGGATTTACCAGATTCATCCATTTTAATTATTTTTGTCTCCTTCTTGATTTGGGGGTAACTGTTCGGCACCGTGCATGCTCAAGGGTACTTCATGGGCTAAACCAAATTAACATGTTCTCAGTATTCCCTCCTGTTTAAGAAGACATTGGCGCTTTGACAGCTGAGCTGAAGACGGGAGATAAATGGGTTGAGAATCATATTGAATTTCACTCTATTTTATTTTCAAGATATTTAATTCATAAAGTAATTCCGGGATGATGAGACACAATGGTACGTATAATATGACTACCAAATATATGCATTGCTCAAGTACAGAACTGTGGAGGAAAAGGTCTCCAGACAAGCTGGCAACAAGCCATTCGAGTGTTTGAGCATCCATTCAGTCAGCACGGATTTATGCCTCGACTATACCAGGGGAACAACATGGAAAGAGACAGACGACTGTCCTTGTCGAGGGTCCGTGATGATGAACAGGTGACAGTGGGGTAATGGGCGGAGGCGGGGCTTGGGACCAGGAAGATGACTGAGTGATTTGCTACATCCTCCTTTCCCTGGGCTCAGTGTTCCCCTCTGTAAGACAGGATGATCATCGTCCCCAGGGCTGCATGACAAATGAATGAATTCATATCTTAAGCGAGGCAGAACTGGCAGACGGGAAATCCTTAGAGGGTGGTGGCCTTTTTGGTGTTGGACAAATGGTCCAAGAGGGTCAGAAAGCAGAGGACGTGCTTTGTTTGTTTTTTTGTTTTGGGGGGAATAGTGTCACAGTGGAGGAAAGGAGAGAGAGCGGGAAGGATGTGTGGTGTGGAAGAGGGAAAGCATTGCCTGTTTGGTTTGGGAAGTTTAAGTACATCTGCTGTCAGAGAGAGAATCAGAAAACACTGAAGACTCAAGAGAGACGGGACCATAGGTGGAGCTAACTTTTGGAAACCTTGGGCTGGTGTGCAAATGAGAAGGAGAGCTCCATCTTCCAAGGCAGAGAGGAAGCCTAGAAGACAGCAGGAAGCTGCCCGGGAATCTGGAGGCAGGGAGGTAGAAGCGGAGGCTCTCCGTTGCCAGGAACCTCTTGGGAGGAGGGGCCTTCTGCGGCAGCTTGAAACAGGTGGGAAAAGTCACAAAGTAGGGACAATTTTGGACGAATCCCTTCCCTCCACCCTGTTCCGTGGGACAACAGCTGGTAATAGACCAATGGGATGACTTTGGGCAGAAACATTCTCTCTTATCCTTCTTATCCTGGCTTTCCCCCAACTCCCCAACCTCCATAAAGTGAAATCACAAGAGTCTAACCTGAGTGCATGCATGCATTGCCCCAGGCCTCCTAGGAACCTGAAGGCACAATCTACCTGGAGAGAGCATAAGGGAAGGAGAATCTGGTTAGGTCTCTGACTGCTGAACCCTTTAGTGACTTGCCACTTGTCACTTGCTTGAGAAGGATCAAAGGAGCCAAGTGACTGGGGAGACCCACCATGAGCTGGCCCTTCTCCCTCGCCTGCTGCATCTCGCCTCTTTTCTCCAGAGGGGGCTCAATACTTACATAACACTTTGCACAAGACAGACGCAACCTCCACTGTCCGTTTCACAGGATTGTGTGGAGGGAGGATGAAGCCATGGAAGCCACCCATTTTCTCTTGCTTTACACATCAGTCATGTTGGAACTTGATCCCTTGGCACCTGCGCAAGCCTTGGCTAGGAACACATTTCTTGCCTCCTCTCCTGGTTAATTTCTACTCATGATCTTAACTCAGGGGGTGCTCCCCGGGGTAGCTCTCTTTCCTTTTCTCGGTTTCCTTGTATTATAATTGCCTGTTTAAATTACTGTGTCCTCTGCTAAATGGTAGGCATCGTGTGACCCCAGCCTCCAGCCCCGTTCGGTGCTCCTGGCACCGAGCAAACATCAACAGATGCTTATGGAATGGATAGATTCCATGGTGACCCCAGGAAACAACGACCTTCCTTCCTGTAGGTGGCGCTAGCTGATTAGGCAGACCAGAGTGGGCAGGACCCTGTGGTTTAAGGAGCTTTCAAAGTCGTGGCTGGAGATGGCCTCCGCTTTACCAAAATGTGGGTGCTGTGGAGTCATCTTGTGATTAAATTAAGGTCGCTGGCTCTGGAGTTGGACTGAGTTTAAATCCAGGCTTTGCTTCTTATCAGCTGCGACACCGAGGGAAGTTACTTAACATCCTCTGGTCCTGGGTTTTCCCCTCTGAGACAGGGGCGTGAAAAGAAGAGGACCTACCTCCTTCCAAAGATGGAAGGGAGAGTGAGGAGCGTAGGTGTGCCGGGCACAGAGCAGGGGCGCGGGCAGTTCAGGGATGATCAGGAAGACGGTAAGGGCTGGTCTTGGTCGCATCTTCCCGCCCCAAGCCTCCCCTGACTGCACCGAGCCGGCAGCAGAGGTTTCTGGGGTTTGGATCCCGACTGGGGGCTGGAAAGCAGGCCCTGGGCTGTGGGCGCGTGGCTTCCGCTGCTTCCCTCCTCCTCCGAGGCACGCAGCGCTGCGGCTCACAAAGTGGCCCTTTAAATGGGTTTTATAGCAATATAAAAGCGCCAGCGGGCGGCTGGGCTCCTCTGCGGTGACCTCCGAGCTGGTGGTAAATTGCATCTCTTGGCAGAGGCGGCTAAGGGAAGCGCCAGGATCAATAGCTGAGCCCTTGCCCCGTGGAGGGCAGCGCCGGTGCGCTGGGCGGCGCAGCTGGGGACTGATTGCTGGCAGTGCCTCGCCGCTGTGCACCTTGCAGGGCAGGGCGGGGACAGGGGCCCGGGCCAAGGCACCACCCGTGCTTGCAGGACTGAAGCCTGGCAATGATGAGGCGTCCCTGTTCCCGAGAGGATGGGCAAGGGACAGAGACTGTGCCTGGGTTCCCTGGGCCCTAGAAACTTGTGGTTGGTGGAAGTGTTTGGGGGTGGGATTGGCATAATGGAACCCGGATCTTGGAACTGCTGGAGATGGGGCTGTAACCCCAGCCAGAGGCAGCCTTCCACGCCCACTTTCTGCCAAGGAGTCTGGTGGGAGCTGGGGTCACCTTAGGGGACGGTCACAATAAGATAGTGGTTGCCAGCAATCGACCCTGAACTCCACAAACAAAACTCATAACTGTGACTTTAGGGAAATTGCTTCTTTGGGCCTCAGTTTTCTCATCAGTGAAGTGGAATTATATATGAATTAGCTTCCTCAAGTTGCTGTTACAGGATCTGCACATATGGCTCATTGCCACTTCTTCAGCCATGCAGACATGACAAATCGATGGTAGCAGTCTTTCCTGTGGAGTCTAGAGAGACTCAGCATGATGCTCCCAACTGGCAGATCAAGAGTTGGAGCTCAGGATGAAACCTATAGGCCACGACTGGCCTTGGGCCTTGCCAGATCCAGGACTTCCAGCTACATTACAATTATACACTTTTAGCCTCATTTAGGAGAAACCGGCAATTATTACACATAAGAATGCTCTGGTTTTTATTGCACTAGAGAAATGTGTGTGAGCCAATATATTTATAAATAAATGTACAGCCAATGCATTTATAAATAAATGTGTGTAGCCTCTCAGCCTTTTTTAAAAAGAGGAAGATAATGTATCTGGGGGCATTTCATCTGCAGAATCTGAAGAACTAAACATCATCAGATATTTACATAAATCTTTCCTAGCTCAAGAGACTTCCTGGTTAGAAATCTAAGCTGAGTTGGCAACTAGAGAATGTGAATGCTCATCTTTCTAGAAAGTTCCAAGGCCAGGTAATAAGAAATTGGTCCTTGGCATTTGATAGGAATTAAATGTTTTACAAAAGTTTTTTAGAGAAAGACTGGAGGGAGGGATTATAATCATAAAGATGTGTGAGTGAAACAGATGGGTTCTTGATTTTTACTTTGTGTAAGGGTCAGCAGGAGTTTTTTGTGATCAGTGAATTTCTCTAGATTAGGGACAACGTTTTCCTCATACTTGGTTTCTTTGGGGTGGTCTCCACCCCAACATCCTGTGATTTAGCATGATCTGCATCCAAAATACATTCTGTACTGTAGTTTGAATGTTTGTCTCCCAGAATTTATCCTCAAATCAGGTTAATGGTGTTTGGAAATGATGCCATTGGAAGGTAATTAGGGTTAGATGACGTCATGAGGGTAGGTCTACCTACCTGCCAACCCCAGGATGGCATTCATGGCTTTATAAAAAGAAAAAGGGAAACCCAAGTTGGCATGCTTGTTCTGTCTGGCTATGTGGTGCACTCCATGTTGCAATGGTGTAGCAGGAAAGTCCTCACAGAGGCTGGCACCATGTTCTTGGACTTCCCAGCCTTCAAAACTGTAATGTAAGCTAAGTGTGTTCGTCAGAACAACTTAGAGGAGAAAAAGTTTATTTGGGGCCCATAGTTTCAGAGGTTCAGTCAATGGTTGACTGGCTACATTACTCTGGGTGTGAGATGAGGCAGAACATCATGGCAGAAGGTCATGGCAGAGGAATGTTTTTAGTTTGTGGCAGCCAGGAAGCAGAGAGAGCAAGGAAGGAGTCAGGGACAAGAGCTAGTCCTCAAGGGTATGCCCCCAGTGTACTTCTCCAATTATACCCACTTGTCTATAATTACCACTCAGAAGTCCATTCAGATGATTAATCCATCAAATGGCTCAAACCGCTGATGAGGTTATAGCCCTCATAATCTAATCATTGCCTCGAACCCCACCTCTGAACCTTGCTGTACTTGGAACTATGCTTTCACAACATGAGCTTTTTTGGGGGGAGTGGGACATTAAAGATTCAAACCATAATACTAAGTAAACCTCCATTCTTTATAAATGACTCAGTTTGTGATATTCAGTTACAGCCACAGAAAACGGACTAAGACACCCCGAGTGTGTCCACTTCTTTGTCACTGCTGCTCACACCCAGGTTCACACCAGCTTCCTCACGGCCTGGGCCATGTTCTCATCTCTCCCTACTCACTCTGTGCTGTAGCCCTGGGCCTGAGAGGTCTCATTGAGATGAGTCATGTTGATCTCCTCCTTAAAACTCTTTTCGAGTTCCTCCTGGCACTTTGAGTTGGAGTTCCGGTCCTGAAGGTTCACTCTTTCCAGGCCCCACTGACTTCAGGACTTGTGCTCAGACCCTGTGTCCTTTCGGTTATTTGGACATTTAGTTGTCCACCCAGATCTCACTTGCTTCTCTGCTGGGAGCTCTGTCCTCCCCATCATCTCCTCATCCTTCTCCTCTCCACTTAGTCACCTCGTCAGGAGATTCAAGATGGCGGATTAGAAGATGGCCGCATTTCCAGTTGCTCCATGGCTTGGAATTCAAGCCATGGGTGTACTGCTTCACAGCAAGGGCACTGATGGATCTTGGAAATTGACAGTGGACTTTTTATAAACTTAATAAAGTTATCTGTTCTATGTTTAAAAAAAAAGCCACCTTATCAGAGAGAACTTCTCTGGTGTGTGAAATAGGGACCCCCGCCATTCTCCATCCCCCTAGTCTGCTATATTTTTTTTCTGTCATCAATTTATTTGTTTATTTATCATCTATGTTGTATCCGCCCCCCCCCCCGCAATGTTTTTTTCCACAAGATGCTTTGACCATCTTCTTCAGTGTTGTGACCCTTGAGTCCAGAACAGTACCTGTCATGGCGTAAGCACTCAAGAACGTCAGTTAAGTGAGCAAAAAGGAATCACCGTTTGGAGCTCCCCTGGGCTCTCGCACAGAGCCAGACACAGGCCCGGCAACCACTCACTTTTCAGAGTGACTGAACGATTGGCAATGGCTTTGTGTCATCACCTCAGGCCATGACTGTGTTTTAGTGTCGACAATGTGGTGATTTTATTCTTTGGAGGGTCCTTGAAATCCAGAAGACAAGGACGCGAGAAACAAACTACAAGACAAGGTCAGCCCTGAGCTACCCTGCTTGGCATCTACCTCTTCCCGGAATCACCTCCCACAGTCTAGCACAGACAAGCTGATCCAGCAAGGGGCTGGGGGGCAAGTGAATATCTCCAAGGCTTTGTTGAAATGATCGCGGTGCTCTGAACGTATGGGCTTAGGTGTGTCCTTGCAAGGACACACTGGGGGTGGGTAGAACGTCAGGTCAGCATTTCTTAAATGCTACTGCCTGGATACCATTGTGCAATGCTGATTTGTATTTCCTTCCTTTTCCTTCCATGCAGGCAGGTGGCCGGCTTGGTGTGTGATTGACGTGGGGGCGGGAACTGTCAGTCCAAAGCTGAACTGTCCCCTGAGAGTTCTGTCATTCTTGCTGATAACTCAAAATGTGTGGAGGATAAGTTTGTGAGAGGAAGCAGAACAACTTGGAAGACTTAGAGAGGAGAGAAATGAACTTCCCTCAGACCAAGGAAAAGAGATAGCCCCTGCCCTGGGCTAAGTAGGGTATAGGAGAGAGTCAGTAGGTCCCTAGATCAGGAAGAAAGATCCCAGGTACAGATGGGTACTTGGTGTATCCGTGGCCATGAGATTACAGAGAACTGGGTCTCCTGTCTCACCAGGGAGTCCTGTAATCCACACCAGGATGGAAGCATTAGGAAGAATCCAGAGCCAAAAGTACCACACAGATGGAAGAGGGAATTCTTTCATGCCCCCTGACTTGGCCCCACAGAGGAGTCCATATCCTGGTTGAACTGAGGGACACCCTAAGAGACCGAGGAAAGTTTCCGTGAGCTCTGGGAGGCTCCAGATGGGAAATTCAGCTGATTCTTTAAATAAGGTTCTTCCCCGGCTTTTGGGACAGAGGTTCCCATGGCTCTATCTGTATTATCAGTGGGCCGAGAACTGAGTGAGGGGGGCAGTGACTGGTTGACGGAGTTTCCAGTGGGCCCAGGGAATGGCTGAGCCTGCTTCCTGGAAGCTCGGTTTCCAGGGTGTCCTCGAGGACTGTAGGGGAAGTTTCCCCTGGGCCTCCGCGTTCACGGTTAGGGAAGAAGTCCATGCCTGAAGGTGCCGTGAGCACCCTCGGGCCTTCTTCTTTGTAAATAATACCTAATAAAGTGAGGTGTGAGCCAGCCGTTGTGGAGAACACTCAGCTGTTAAACACTCTCCTTTCCACTCCATTGCTTTCCCTATTTATAGCTATTCCAGCAGAATGTGCGTGTCAGATTCCTTTCCTGCCAACTGCTGCCCTCCTCATCTTAATGCTGACGGGTACTCGCCCAGGACCACCTGGTCCCTATGGTGCTGACCTCTCGGGAAGCCAGGAGTCAGTAGAGAAAATGCTGGGGGTGTGGGGATCTTCTCTCTCTTCCCCTCCAGACTTGGCCCAGATGCAACTTTGCAAATGGTGTCAGTAACAATCCTCTGACCTGGGTTCACCTGGTTGGAGGTAAGGGGCATCTACTGAGAGGAGAGGATTGAAGAATCCGGGTCAAGAGGAGGCTTGTTGTCTTCAAAAGAGGACAATGGCTGTGGAAAGAACAGTGGATGCGAGAACTCCAATAAGAATGGGGCTGTTTTTCTCTTATGCAAAATATTAACACTATTAGTAATAATAGTAATGCTGGGTAGTTAATCTTTGAGTCGCTTCATACGTGCTAATCACTGTACTAAGAGCTTAAATGCCCATCCATTTAACCTCATCCTAACCCCATGGGGAGAGTGGACAGTGCTAATCAGAGGGGAGGCACTGATAGGGGCAGTAAGATCTTGTGGCTGGTGAGTAGAAGTCAATGTGGAACATAATTCAGGCAAAACTGTGGCAGGTTTTTTATTCTTCAACCCCAATGTGATGGGCTGACAGATCTGGTTCCATGAGAATGTGATAGGCCAGACAGACTCCATTTAAGGCTTCTCCCATGGGAACACCCCACCTCTGTCCCCATCATCAGTTACTTAGTGTGACATGTTTAGCAACACAAAATGACAATTCTTATGTAATGAAAAAATTGCTCTCTTTTGATTCCTATTGCTCCTAAACAATGTACCATGTGAACGGTGGTCGTGTGGATGTTAGCAACCATTCTTTAGTTTGTACCTAGGTAAGGGTGGTTTGACCCACTTCCCCCTCTGTTGATGATCTCATGATGTTAGTTTGTAATTTTGAATCATAGCAACAGACACTTATAATCAATGTGATTTTGGGTATAAGAACCCCTACAACCCTATGGTCAGGGCTGTTCTCCCAATAGCCATTTTTGGGGGAATTGTATGAGACAGTCAGCCGGCCGGCTTAATAAAGACTCTCAAATTTGGACTTCTCAGTGGTGATTGGTCTGTTCTTAAGTTGCACCCCATAACACCCAAGAGTGGATTTTAATCCAATAGGAGTCACATCTTAATAAAGACTGAATCTGCACAGGTACCACTTCTGGTTGCCCTGGTAATGGGACCCTCACTTTAGGACAATAGCATTATAATTGGAAAATGCAAATGAAATAAACAGTAATTAGAGAAGCAGCTGTGTGTAGCCTAGTTAGTGCTACCTCAGGGGAAAGGGGACAGTAGGTGAAGGCAGGAGGGAGACCTCTTGTTGTGGATGGAAGTTACCTGGAGAGGGGGCTGGGCCTTTGCTCCCAGCCTCTCCCACAGTTTGGTAAACAGTGGAATGGATATTAAGTCATGTACTGTTTCTCCTCCCTCACCACTCACACAGCCCCCTAGAGAAACATTTTCTGGGAAAAGTAATGAAAAATCTTCATGGTCATCTGTGGTTTTTTACTTGGCTGTGGACACTGGGGTAGTGGCTGCCCTGAGATCTGAGACAGACAGCATCACCAGACCACTAACACTGACGATCTGCTGCTTAGATCTCCTGTCCTTACTAACACCAGAGGGTGGAGTATGCCCCCGAAGAGTATGGGAGTAGGGTGGGGTTCAACAGTTCTTACTATTTTAGGGGGCGGGTACTGAGGATTTAGCCCAGGGGTGCTTTACCACTGAGCAGACATGCCCAACCTTTTTTATTTTATTTTTTTCAATTTTGAAACAGGTTCTCTCTAAGTTGCTTAGGGCCTCACTAATGGCTGAGGCTGGCCCTCCAACTTTTGGTCCTCCTGTCTGAGCCTCCTGAGCCACTGGGATGACAGGCGTGAGCCACCATGCTTGGCCAGTTCTTAACTATTGACATCATTTTATAGAAAAGGAAACTGAGGTTCAGAAAGGCTAAGTAATACGCATGGCTCGAACCCAAATATTTGACTCCAGTTCAAGCATGTCATTCTCTCTAGCCTCTTATCCGCCTTTGCAAAACTGAGGGGACTCAGAGATCAGCCAAGGATAACCCAGAGCAGTAGACTGGTTCAGCCAATCCAAGAACTCGTAGCAATAATAAATGTTTATCATGATAGGTCACTGTAGTTATATGACTGTCTATGGCACAGTACTATTGTGGCAAGAGCTAAGTAGAAAAAGGCTATGGGGACTCCATCCTGGAGAGAGGCACAAGAGTATCAGACATCAGAAAGGCAAAGCAGATTTGTTGGATCACAAGGACTATAAAATCTGGAACCCTCTGAGGATTGTGCTTGGATGGCGGTGGATAGAAAAAGGTAGATATTACCTAATACCATCCTCCTCAGAGACATCGCCTTCGAGAAAGAGAAAGGAAACCAATATTCCATGCCAGATAGTTGAGATTCATTTTTCTATTTTCTATTTTTGAGTCAAGAGACAGAAAGGGACATGCCTGAAGTCACATAACTGAGCAGGAGCAGAGTAGGAATTCTCATCCAGGTCTGAAGGATCACCTTCTTGTAAATTGGCTCTGTGCCTTGCAACTAGTTACAGGGCAGGCATTTATTATGCTGGGTCCTGTGTTGGGCTCAAGATTTCCTAGTTAAGTGGAAGATAATCTCTTGTCAGGAGACTAGTCTACTCGTCTACTGCCCAGTGGAGAAGTTCTGGGTGAGAGGGTTCGAGATCCAGGTCATGATTAATGGACAGTGGTTTTCATGATTCAATGCTTTTGAGTCCCCTGTCTTGAAATGGGCTTGGGACCTGGGCCCCAAGGATGGGTTTTAGGCAAGACTAAATTCTAGGCTGGATTCCCATTGAGTTTTCAGCTTGACTATGTTCTGGAATAGTGTCTGGAGAAGGCGCTAGGGTTCTAGTTGGATTATCCTCTGGCTTGTGTCTGAATTGCCCAGGGAAATGTCAGGTCCTCACCTAGCGTTAGATTTGGCGAGGCTCAGGACTAAATATTGCACTCCATTAGTGCTTGGCTTTGGACCCTGGGGTCTTGGCAGAGCTGGCACAGGAGATGGATAAAGCAGGTGGACTCAAGGACACCGTCAGCTGCAAAGTCCTGGCCAGCTCCTCTCTGGTTGCCCTTTCTTTTGTTCAGTCTTCACGTGACATTTATCTGGAAAGTCTTTCTCAGCCTCATCGGAAGAAGGCCATAATTTCTCCGTTACCCAGGAGTGAAAATAGAAAATCGTGTTTTGTATGGTTTTTAAATCTATTTACCACTTCCCCAACACTAGTTGGTGAATCGTGTGTTAATCTATGTCTAAGGACAGATTCGACTGCAGAATGCCAAGAAAGTGCTTTCTGCAGGCTCAAGGCCACTGGGTTGACAGAACCAGGTACTTCCTATGCTCACCTTCTGGATTGGGGACCACCAGGCCACATCCCATCGGGTTCAGTATGTGCAAAGTGAGCTGAGCAAACCTGGAGACCTGGGATAGTTTTTGGGGCCAGATTATTTGGGAGGAGTGTGGTAAGGAGTTCCAAGTCACAAAAATTGGTTCCTACCTTATTCTTGCAGAATCCAGGCCAGCGACTATCTACCTATGCCCCCTGGGGGAAAAAACCCATAGAGCCAGAAACAGGTTTATAGGAGTAAATTTCAAGACTCTGGGCCAAAGAAGACAGGAGTGACAGAGTGGGGTCACAGCTGGAAGCCACATGGAGAGAAGACACAGGAGCAAGGAGATGGGAAATTTAATAATCATATTAAAAAATTAAACAGCAGGCCTCAGTGGTTGTCACTTTCCGTCCGCTGAGATTCACAACACTTGACATCCAATTATAATTGTGGGTTCCTATAAAACAGCCCATTAACTGCAACTATAAATTATTATTGCTTATGTGGAGTAGGCTGCTGGCTTAGTACCTGATAGCGAGGATTATGGAAATTATTAACAAGCAACAGTGTCTCTTGGAGTCCTCTTGCTCTGGGGAGGATGTATAGCCCCTGGAGGAATAAAGACAGCTGCTTTGGAGTCTGCTCTGCCTGTTCTGCCTGGGATTACAGCTTCCTTTGTGTCTGATGGTGGGAGGGATTCTTTCTCAACTGCTCCTCAAATTTCCCACCTAGTCACCTTCCAGAGACAGGAAGGCTCTGGCTGTACCTGAGGGCCTGGTGTATAAGTACATGTGTACCTGCATGTGCACACACGCACACACACACACACACACACACACACACACACGCACACACACACACATATACACACAGTCACAGACATTATTAATTGCTCTTATCTGCTGAGTGCTTTCCATGTACGTGGCAAAAGCTAAGTGGTTTCCCATATTTTGTTTCATTTTTGTTATTGATGTTATTTTGTTATTGATCTAGAATGTTTCCCCCAAAAGATCATGGTTGGAAGCATGGTCCCCAAGGCAGCCAGGTTCATAGGTGGGGCTTCGAGGTGATGATTGGCTTATCAGAACTCTGACCTCATCAGTGGGTGAATCCATCTGATGGATTCATAATTTGAATGGCGTGCTGGTGTAATTGCAGGCAGGTAGGTGTGGCTGGAAGAAGTAGGTCTGACTCTAGATGAGGCTCCTCACCACCTTCCCACACGGCCTGTCCACAAACACCCTTTCACACACAGCCACAGACACAGCTGGGTATTAACAGACATTCACGAATTTACTCCACTTCCAAAACACACAATCCCGCCAATGCCACATTCTTGCTTATATTTTTTGGCACCAGGGCTTGAACCAGTGGTGCTTAACCACTGAGCCACATCCCCAGCCTCCCCTCTCCCCTCTCCCCCACACACCTTTTTCTCATTTAGAGACAGAGTCTTGCTAAGTTGCTGAGGTCCTTGCTAAGTTGCCAAGGCTGGCTTTGAACTTGTGATCCTCCTGCTTCGGTCTCCCAAGCCGCTGGGATTACAGGCATGAGTCATTGCACCCAATGCCACATGCTTAGCCATTCATAGATTCGCATGCGGACCACCCAGTGTGTACACACACACACACACACACACACACACACAAGCTCAAACACTGTGCAACTCCTGATAACTGCCCCACCCATGAAGGAAGAATCAACATATACCATTTCTTGAATTCCTTCAAATAAATTCTTTGAAGAGCTCATTTCATTCTTTCCCAATCTCTTGAGTCAGCAACCTCTGCTCTCTTCATTACTCCTCTGTAAGCCGAGCTGCTTCCTGGGAGAGGAGGGCCAGCCAGGGAGCCTTGGGTGACAGGGCTGGTCTTGCCAAGGACTCCATGTGCCCCTGCAAAAGTGGGTGGGCTCGCGGTTTCTGTCAATCTGACTCATCGCTTCACACCTTCCCAGAATCCCCCAGACCCTCTGGCGTGTTGGTGAGACTTTTATTCTGGGGTTACTGCAGGGTTTAGCCTTTTATCATTCCAGTGGTATTTGGAGAGGGAGCAGAGGTGAACACCCAGGCTAGACTCTCCCCCAGAAAACAGAAGTTGTCCACCACTTTTTAAGATTTGGTAATTATTATTATTTTACATCAAAAAGAGTAAGTACTGGCCGTTTTGCTGAACACCATATCTGTCATCACATTTAATATCCCTTGGAATTCCATGGGGGAGGAACCATCATTAACCAGTCCTTTTTACAGATGAGGCGACCGAGGCACAGGGGCGTTTTCTTGAGCAAACTCATACAGCTGAAAAATGACAGAAAACACTTGAACCTGGTCTGTCAAAATCTAAAGTCTGTCCTTCTAACCCCATCCAGGCCTTCTTGTGGTGGAAAACAGTAGTTCTTAATTGTTCTCTTTTTATAAATGTAATGTCTTCTCAAGTCTCAAAAAAATACAGACTAGGAATAGTTTCAAGAAGTTTTTCATTTGTCTTGGCTTACATTTCAGAAGAATCTTTTAGCACAGTGTTTTGTCTTGTTTTTTTTTTTTAGTCTGGACTCTTCCCTCATTTTTTTTTTTTTCTCCTATAATTTTCCTTTCCTTGGGCATCTTTACAGAGGGAGATTTTCTTTTCCATTCTTTTGTGTGTGTGTGTGTGTGTGTGTGTGTGTGTGTGTGTGTGTGTGTGTGTTTTGTGGTACTAGGGATTGAATCTAGGGTCGCTCAACCCTGGATTTTATTTTGAGACAGGGTTTCACTGTGGCAGGACTGGGCTTGGACTTGGGATTCTCCTGCCTCAGCCTTCCGTGTGGCTGGGATTATAGGCCGGTCACCCTGCCTGGCTGGGTTTTATAAAATGGCTTCTGCCGAAAGCATATGGGCCCTGGTTCCATCTTTTTGTTTCAGACTGAGAGGAGATGGGAAAGCTTGTATTTTTGTAGTTTTCTTTTTCTGGACTGGGGTTTTGGTTGCCAGTGATGAGTAGGAAGTGAATTTCCGGGGAGTCAGCATTGCCCAAGAGAAGTTTCCTGCTGGGCAAAGCAATTTCCTTTCTGAGTTCATTCTGGCAGCAGAAGTTGGTAGGGCCTGGCCTGTCCTCTAAGCGCCTCATCAGGAGCTTGCTACGCAAACGCCTCTGCCGGGCTTGCCTTGCTGTCCAGTGGCACCGCCAGGGCCCACAGCCGACACTGTCCATGTCTCATCTCCTGTGTCCTGCCCTGTGTCCACCACTCCGAGCTTGGGATTCTTTGCAGAAATCCCTCATCCCACTCTGGCTTGTTGCTGGTTGGCTTCCCTGCCTCTCCCTCCCCTCCCATTTTTATCTCCATTTCTGTAACCATTACAATTGGAATTTATGAAGAAAGAAGAATTAACAGCATGAGCTTAAATGATTATAATAAAAATGCAAATTTTAAATGTCCCCTTTAATAAGAAAAAGGACTAAAAGGACACATACTCAAAGGTACCTCTGGGCAGGGGAATTATGAGTGATTTTTATTCTTCGCGATTTTTCCTATCTCAATTGGGTGTCTATTACTTTTACCTTGTAGTTTATCTTTTCATTTCAAAATGTCAAATATGTAGAAAATAATATATCAGACATCTGTGAACTCACCAGGGAAGTTTAGCACATGTTAACGTTGGCCCTGTTTGTAGCAGGTTTTCCTTCCTTTTCTTTTTATTTGGCGGGGGGAGGGGCATCTATTCTCCTCCTCATCAAAGACATCAATCCTTGGAGCAAGTTAACTCCAGGACTTTCCAAAATCCTTCTGGAAAAGGTTCATTTATTAAGAGCAGAACACTATAAATGGAAGACTTGATACCTGGCTGTCAGGAAAACTGAATCTGCTTTTGAGGTGGTGCTACTGTGACCTCAGACCTTTTACAGAACTTGAGGGGGAAGGTGGGACGCATATACAGGCTTAATATCTGGGAAGCTTCCCCCCGATCCTGTGTCTACAGACTAGTGTCCCTGGCAACTTTTTAGAAATGTCCTGTGCATCTTCCACTATACTGTGCACATAACTTTGTTAAAAGTCCTGGGGACTTTGTTAAAATGCAGATTCTGATGCATGCCTGGGATCGGGCATCTCAATAAGCTCCCAGGTGATATGGATGCTGCTGGTCTGCAGACCACACTTTGGGTAGCCAGACTGTAGAGAAGTTCTCATGATTCTGAATGGAAGGAAGCCACCCTGCGTGTATACAGTGGGCATTTGGTCTCCTTGGCCAGAGCCAATGTGGTTCTGATTTATAAATTTTTTTTTAAATATCATCCTTGTTCCTGGAGAAGATGTTCAGCCACTAGAAAGCTTTAGGATTTTCCTCTCAGTTTTGAGTGCCCCAATTATTGCAAATTATTGTTATTAATCCCTTGAATAGAGTCCACTGGGGTGAACTCAAAGAGTAATATATTCTAGCTAGAAAAAAGGGTAAATTTCTGTAATTTCCCTATTCATTATCTACACTCTGTCCATCTCAAAGTGGGATGAGTTGCCTTATTGTTGGTATGTGAGAGGATTTTAGATAGCCCTGAAATTAAAAAAAAAAAAAAAAATATTTGTTGTGATTTGAAGGAATCTCATAAGGTAAAACTTTATTTTTCCATCTGAATTCTGAACCAATCGAGAAAAAAAATAACAAAATATCAAAACCAGAAAGCAGGTGGAAGATGCTAACACTATTATGATGATAATAAAGGCTAGATTGAGTACTGATTTTGTGAATCAAGGGACCCTATAAATCCCCTCCCCACCTTGTCTCCCAGCTGGGACAGTCCTCCTGAGAAAAAATGCCAGCTCTGAATCACAGGCACACTTTTCCGGACAGCACCTGACTCCATGCTGGGCAGACATTTTGATAAATGATCTCCAGTCCATCAGGAAATGTGGGCCAAGGACTATACCCACTGTCGGAGTCAGCTTTCTTGTCTCTGTGACCAAAAGATTTGACAAGAACAATTAGAGGAGGAAAGGTTTACTTGGGTTTCACTATTTCAGAGGTCTCAGTCCGTGGTTGGCCAACTCCATAACTCTGGGCCCAAGGTGAGGCAGAACGTGGTGGAAGAATGTGGCAGAGGAGAGCAGCTCAGGATATGGCAACCAGGAAGCAGAAAGAGTCCACTCATCAGGGACAAAATGTACACCCAAAGGCATGCCCCCAGTGACCTACCTCCTCCAGCCACTCCTGCCTATGGTTACCACCCAGTTAATCCATATAAGTGGATGAAGCCATTTATTAAGTTACACCTCTCATAACCAAGTCACTTCACCTCTGAATGTTCTTGTATTTTCTCACACATGCAATTTTGAGGGATACCACCTACCTAAACTGTAACACCCACCTGCGAAGAGGAGAAGAGTAGGCCAGAATCTAAGAGTGTTTTGTGAAAAAAAACTTTCTCCTGGAAACCAGATGAATGGGAAAGAGACAGTCCTTTATAGCAAGAGTTGTGCTTTTGTGTTTTAATTAATTAGTGGAACTGATTTTCCCTTTATGACAGCAAACATAGAAATTCCTTTTAAAATAATTGAAGCAAATAAAAAAGTGATGTTTCAAAGACAAAAATAAAGTAATAATAGTGCAAACAATGTGCAAATATGCCAGAATTATAAAATGACGTTCAAATGTCTAAAATTCAGGAAACACTGACCCAATCAGGATTCCCTGAAATCTCAATGTCACATTTCAGCTTCATAAACTGAAACTCAGAATCTCTTTCCTAATGTTCCTCCTGAGGGATGGAGGCTTCAGTTCAGTGATTTGACCATTGATCATGTTTGATTTGGTTTCACTCAGTAGAGAGTGGTTAGAACAAATAAACTCAGACCCTTGATGTATTATTGGGTTTGATTTCATATGTAGAAATCATTTCTAGGTGAAGTCATACTATCTTAATTGCATTGATCCAAGACTATTCATTCTCTCTTTTTTTTTTTTTCTGTTCCTCTTATTTTTGTGAATTTGTGGTGCGAATCCAAGTGGATAGGACAGCAAATTCCATTTTTAAACAGCATAAAATGAAACAGTGCAGTTTTTAGATGAACCAGAAACATGTTCCATCACTGAAGGAGATCTGGGGAGTTCCTCGAAAGGGGAACCTCAACCCAGGACACGTGGACTTCTTGACAAGTGTCACAGAAATGAATTTAAGGAATTTAGTTAGAGGTATAGGAAGAGATTTATTTAGAAAAGCAGAGACACATTCAAGGGAGAGCCTGCACCCATCTTCAGAGTGACAGATGCTTTTGGGGTCTGGCAATTCTTAAGATCCTTAGGGTGACATCTTCTCCACTATCTGATCAATAGGTAATATTGGAAAGCATCCTATATTTTCCATTTCTGGAAAGATATATTATAGGTTTTTTATTTTTCTTTGCTCAATCTATTCTAAAAATAGATGTCTTATTGGGCTAATAAACAGTGCTCTGAGCAATTTTCATAAGTGGTTGAATTTCCATTAACTTTTAAGATTATAAGAGACAATTTGTAGATTTCCCAGAAATTTAGGAGTGACAGGCCTGGAAGAGAGATCTGGCTTGGAGAGCAAAGGTCTGTGGAACTTCAGTCAAAGTCTTTCTGATTGACTGGCCTTCCTTTTTTGTCTTCTCTACCTAGCTTTCATTTCTTCTGTCCTATCTCAGTTCTACTGACATGACAAAGAGGAACACCAATATTCTTTTGTCCATTGCATGTCAAATTTACAATCACAGGTTCCAGGAGGTAATAACAAAATGTCACCAGGTAGAATTAGCTACATGTGAATTAGGCTTAAAAAAGAAAGAAAGAAAGAAAGAAAGAAAGAAAGAAAGAAAGAAAGAAAGAAAGAAAGAAAGAAAGAAAATGAAAAAAGGAAGAAAACCTGTATTTCCAGAAAAATATTGGCATCCAAATGAGAAACTTTAAATTGTTCTACACCAAGATTTACCTGTGGGCCATTTGGCTGACAAATTTTCCCCAAAGGTTAATTGCTCTAAGGTTTATACTCAAAATCAAAAGTAGTTTCCAAATATGTTGATCAGGGTAACAGCCTCCCCCACTAAGAAACTCCCTCAGAAAAGACAGAGTCATCTTACATTTGAGTCTTTATAAAGTCTATATTAAAAGACACCCTTTACATTATTTTCTTTTGAATCACGATGTACTGTTCATGCAGCCTGGAGTGAGCTGACTCAGTGCTAATTTGGGATGTTTATATAGGTCACTGGATGGACTCGGTAACAGAACAGGAGAAGAAATTTAGCACAGAAAAAGCAAAGAAACTTGACACAGATTTAGTCCTCTTTCTTGGCCATGTGAACCCACAGTGCAAAGCAATGGAGTTAAACAAGCTCCTCTAAGGTCCTCCTAACAAGCCACATGTGACGTGATGACGTTGCTTGGATCATGACTCCATCCCTTCTCACCCAAGGACCAGAAAGTTCAGCTGCCCTAAAGTCCTGGAAATGGGTGCATGGAGCTGGGAAGAAGTTCTGCCAGTGTCACCAGGCATGGGTTTGAAAAGAGGCGCTTCCCAGGCAGCCACGCAGAGAACTACTGGGTAACGCAAAACAAGACCCGGATGCCACAGATGAACGAGAATTTGCAGATGATCATTTCATAAAACGTGAGTGGGAAAGCAATGTTTTAAATCCATCTGTTTATCCAGATGATCTGATTTTAAATATATCCGAGTCACCAGTGTAAACTAGGCATTAGGGGGAAGAGCTGGTGACCACGTAACCTAAATTCCTAAAAACTGATATGAGGTGAGTCATGGGAGTTTGCCATTTTTGTCACCAAAACAGCCAAGTCTGGACAATTTCATGGGATTCAATATCATAAACTCAAGTTGGCAGAACACATTAAAAAATATCATTGGGACTTGGGTAGATCCCTGGGCTGTGGCAGCCGTTTGAGCCAGGAACTTTCTAACCTCAGACTCTTCAAGGGTCTGATGTTATTTTAGGGACTCGACAGAGCATTTGTTGAATTTTTTAATTAAGCGAGAACTGTCTTAGGAGGCATACTCTGGGCGCTGTCTGTGGCTTTTCCAGTAATCCTCTGTTTTGTAGAATAACCAAGCTTTTAATTGTTTTCATTACAAATGATCATTTTTGTTGACTTTTTGCCCACTTTCTTTATTCGGCAGACCTTTTTTCAAACCAAGTCATAGAACACTTGTCCTTTGTGTGTTCACCAGTGACAGTGGTGAATTTTCTGTCTACAGCCAGTACCAGAATCAGATGTCTGAGGTTTGGGGGGGATCAGATGATCATCATTCACTGAATTCCACAGACTTTATCCCTCTATCAAACCTGACTGCCCCTAATTTGTAATTCTTGTACAATATCATCTTGATCTCCCCCGTAGAATCATCTTCATAGAACCATTATCTTAGATTCTCATTAATTCAGATTTATCATTATTTTTATCTAGAAAATACTAATGTGTGGATTATCCTAGGATTTCCTGTGAAAGTAATTATCAGAGATATATAATGTTGACCAGCTATCTCTTTTCTAAAGATTTCCTGTAGGAGATTGATTCGTTCTCCGTTGAGCTCACATATTTAGACCAGTGGAGGTATATTTTCCATCAATTTTCTTCTTTATCTTGACTATTTGGAAACTCAGAGCTATGTTCAAGTTTAGTCATTGCAGAACTTTTCTCTTACAGTGTCCTTGATGGGATCCTACTTTCTTTTTCATTATTGAACTTTTTAATCTGGAACTGAGTACCGACCCCTGGGGTAGCAACTCCACTCCCCAATGCCAGTTTGATTTTGGGAGGCAGGCTAAGTTAAATTCCCACTTCATACCCCTTGATACTTGTTCTCGTTGCCATGAACAAAATATTAGAACTGTGCCCAATTTCTTCTTATTATCTCCACTTCTCAGATAATAACATACTGAAATGCTAGCAAAGACATTGCATATCTGTTTTATATTCCCAGGTCTAACAAACTTCCTTGGTGGTCAATTCTTCTCAGAAGACAATTTAAAATTTACTGTCGTGGCATAAGTCTCTTCTCTACAAAGATAAGGAATTTTGAGCTAGAAGTTGTCCATTTGCGTTCTGATTGTGTAAGCTCTGACAATTCTCTTAAAAAAAATCTCTGGGCTTCAATTTCTTCCCTCTGAGAAACAGGAATAAAATTCATAGTTATTACAAAGAGAAAATGATACAAAGTATGTGAAAGGACTTTATTCCCTTAAAGTAGTATAGAAGTCATGATATTATTATTCAAGGACGGGAGAAAAATTGGAGTCCTATCTAGAATACCTTTGTGTCCTGAATTCTTTACCTTTGTCTTTGTATCTTTATTTTTCCATTTACCCAGAATCTCCTTCCTGTGGCTTTGTCTAAGAGTTCTGAACAGCTACAGCCTTGCAATGAAGGCTGAGGACTCTGAAAGGGGCATAAAAGACCTTTCAAGCTGCAGTAAGGAGCCCGGCACTGAACTCCATTAGAATCCGCTACAGCTGGGTTTAGCAAGCCGCAGGGCTGGTACAAGCGTGGAAGCACAGAGCGTGGAAGAGCCGAGTCAGGAGCTGAGGTACAACCACAGTCAGGCTCCAAGTGCATCTCTCTCACTAGGTCTGGAGAGGAACAGAGCCCCTTCCTAGAAGCCCAAGGGCAGGATGGCAAGATGGACAGGTGGCAAGATGCCAGCCCCACTGCAGGGTTGAGCATATGCCAATCAGACTGGTGCTCCTCAGACAAGCGCCAGACTGCAGTGCGCTAAGACAGGCCATGTCCATAAGGCGTGTGTCAGTCAGCCATGATCCAATTAACCATGTGTAGTCAATCACCTTCCAGTCAGATGTGCATCAGCCAGATACGTGTCAATCATGTAGACTCATCTCCAGTCCTCTGAGGCACATGGGAATAAAATAAATGTCAGTCACACTTATACCCACTGGATGCATTTTCCCATTCTGTTGAGAGAGGAAGGGCACAAATCACACCCTTTCCCAGTAGCAAACAGGAGGAAGGATCATGTAAGAATGAAGAAGTTTCTAGAAGGCCTTCCATCCTTTCCTGCTTTTTCTTACATCTTTCCTTCATCATCTAATCCCTTCTCAAGTCTGGTGATTATTACTTATGGCCCTGTACCAGTGCGGGCAGATGCCTTACAGTGAGGAAAGATAAAGTGAAGCAGCATGTGACTCAGAGATAGGGTTTCAAAATCACCAGATCAGAGGACAAAGGGACATAAGCAAAAATTGCCTTGGGAAGCCCCCTCCCAATCCAACATTGCCAGTTTTACCTTCTGTCTTAGTCCATTCATGTTGCTATAACAAAATACCACAGGCTGAATAATTTATAAACATTAGAAATTTATTTCTTATAGTTCTGAAAGTCCCAGATCAGGGCACCAGTAGGTTCTGTGTCTGGTGAGGACCCAGTGGCTGCTTCCAAGATGGAGCCCTGGATACTGCACCTTCAGATGGAAGAAGGAATGGGAGGGCAAAAGGTGGGGGACTCGCTCCCTTCAACCCTTTTAGAAGGATGCTCAATGCTCCTCCCCTCCATGAATGAGGAGCCCCGTGGTCATTCTGCTCAGGTTATTTGGTCACAGCAACACAAACAACCGTGGACCCAAGATTGTGCGAGAAAGACAGGAAGAGTCTGAGCCCCTGATAATCACAGCTGCTGTGCCAGCTCTGAACTGTCCAACTCCAGGCTTCTTGAATTTGAGAAGCTAATTCTTTAATTTGCTGAAGTCACTATGGTCAGCACAAAAAGCCCCTTAGGAATAGTTTCTAAATAGCACAATCTAAATGTTTTCACTCCACACAAGAAAAATGGAATCAACCTTTTATACCTTTGTTTGGGGACATTGATGCAGACTTCCCACCCCTGACTGATAAGAGCCACATACTCTGTATTTATCAGGAAAATCCCTGCCAAGTTCATTGTCAGAGTGAGGAGCCCACTGGGACACCTATTCATTGGCCTAAATTGACTGTTGGTCTCTAGTGCTGAACTCTGAGAGGTGAGGAACGGACATGAGACCAGATGTCTAGACAGGAAGGGGACCAACTTGACCAGCAGCTCATCGTCTCCTGGGAAAAGAGTGAATTTCTATTTCTGCACCTAGTACAGGTAAGGCAGGTGTGAGGTCCGTCTTGAACCTGGGGGCAAAGAGTAGCCCCTGGACTGGAGTGTGGGGAGGGTGGGCTCAGAGACAAATCCTGTTCGAGAACTTAGCCCACTATCCTTAATCCTTGATCGTAATGCACTCACCTTAAAAATCATGCCCCCAGGGGATTTCCAGGCTGGTATGTAGCATTCTTCTCCAAAAGATGACCCCGATGATGTCACTTCCTCCAGAAAGGTCCCCACCCACCCACTTCCTTCCTGTTATCCTCATCATGTAGTTTGAGTTTCTTACTGTATGTAATAGTTATTTGTTTATGTGATTCTCGTTCTCGTTAATTAGAGAGCTCCCTGGGCGGGGACAGAAATGAAGACTAACATATTGTGCATCTTTGGCACCTGGCCCATCGACGGAAGTGTTCCTAAGTCGAGGCTGGTTGGATGAGATCTCATCGGTTCCTTATTTCTGGCATTTCATCCAGTTGGTTCTTTACCAGGGGTGAGGAACAGACCACATCATGTCCTTCTGATTCCTGGGAAATGCAATATCGTTGCACCTGTTGTCTCTAATCAGCAAGTGGAACTTTGTCCACACCCTGGGGCACTTTGTCCACCCTGGACGCTAGGTTTATCTGACCAGAGACTCTGGATCCCAGAGTCTAGCCTGAGCCAACCTAGACCAAGCCACTTGATCCTGGGTTGGTCTCAAGGCACATTGGAAGTGACTAGATGGTGGAAACTGCTATGAATCCTGTTGTGTTGCAGGGGATCTAAGTGGGTGGGAATATGGGAAGCGTGGCAGACTCCACTGTCAGGAACCAAATAAGCGAGAGTAAAGTGAACATGGGCTTTAACCCTCCTGGGCACCAAGCAAGTGTTTTCTCACTTAATCCTCACAACAAATCCCTTATCATAAGTACCATTTATGTCCCCATTTACTGATGGTAAAATTGGCCCAGAGAAGTGAGATAATTTGTCCATGGTTATACAGCCAGGAAAGCGCGGAGGTGGGCTGAAAGCCAGTGCTTTGGGATTCCCCAATGGTGCCTGCCTCTGTAGCGTGTGCTCTGTAGTTAGAAGCAGGGACGGACACAGGGCGGACACATGCTGCAGGCGAGGAGACCCACAGCCCACATTCCCCAAGCCGTGGAGAGAAACATACACACCGGTGAGATTTGCTATAAGTTTCTCTGATTAGGACTGTTAGGTTTCCCTAATGTCTGTTCTCCCCTTCTGTAGGAGAATCCCCTACTTTCAGTGGAACACAGTAGCACCCAAATTAAAGATTACATGTCCCAGCTTCCCCCACATCTCAGTGTGATCAAGGGACTGAGTTCTACCCAAGGGGAGGTGGGTGAAAGTAGTAGCACTTCCTTCACCCACCCTTAGGGGGCACCATTCACAGTGTGAGAAAGTCATGAACAGAAATGATGTTGTAATAATCTCAAATGGAAGAGGCAGGTTCTTTCCATGCTCCTTTTTGCTCTTGAGAGACATATATTTGAATGAACAATAGCCAGACAACATGACGGTGGACCTCTGACCTACAGCCTCTGCCACAACTGGGCTGGAACTGTTCAGGACTTGGCCAAAGATGGCTGCCTTTCCTATAGTTGTCCTTGCTTCCAACTCAGGACCAACTAGAAAAAGTCAAGGGTGTCCCCAAACCAATCACATGAGCTATCCCACTTCTGAAGAGTCTGCCTCCAGCTGCCCTCCACCGACAGCCCCACTAATAGCCCCCACTGAGAGCTGACTTGAAGCCTTTCCTTTGTCTGCCTGTAAACCTTTCCCCTCTGCCTGCCTCCGAGTCTCTTCCAAGTGCAGCGCTCCTTGCTCCAGTGAGCTCTGAATCGATAGTCTGGTTTGCTCTCTTTTGGGTGGTCTTCATTCATTTCTCACTCCCTTCCTGCTGAGTGCAAAGCACGTAGGTGAGCCAGCCTGAATCGAATGCACTTGGAGGCTAGAGTCCAAGCCTCAGATGTTCTGGACGTCTGGGCCTCTCAGTGACAGAGAAAAACCACCTCAATCTCTTAAAGCACTGCCATTTTGGACTTCTGTTTCAGCAACCTCACTAAATACACATGCCCAAACACACACGCACACACACAGTCTTCCTTTTTGGTCTCAGATTCAATAGTCAGACTTCATCTATTTAAGCCTTACTAATTTGGAATGTGTGCTAGTTTGCCCTGGGGCAGCCTGGGTAAAAGGGTCCATTTGCAATGGATTAAAAATCAGAGTTTGTTGAGCAGATTCATGTACTTGGGATTTCACTCATTTTAAACTAGGATTTTTAAGGTACTTTAGCCGCTCTCATTTGCATACAATGATTGATATGCTAATTACAATAGACTCATACCTATTCATTAAGACTGGGAGGCTACTTAGTCTGGGCAGTCTGGGAATGTTTGTAATGCCAAAGAATAAACCTGCATTTATGCACATACAATTCAGAATCTTCATCAATTCTGCCTGAACTCTTTTCAATCAGGATAAACGAGCACGTCTTCTGACTCTTCATTTGGTGTGTCCTTTACATTCCTGTGTGATTCTGTCCCTTTGGATACAGCTTTGGCTACCACGTGGCTCAGGATTCCAGGACACCAGATACTTTTGGATGGGGGATGTAAAAGGGCAATTTATTAGTGTCCATATATAATCAAACCTTGTTCTGGCCACCTGAAGTTTAGGACCCCAGTTTCCTGGTGATAACAGCTCTTCCTTCCCTCCATGTCATTTCTCCAATTCCCTCCAATCCTCTTGGGGAAGCTCAGAGGGGCAAACCCATGTGATTTCTCTGTACCATGGACCCAGTCTTTTGATTCCCTGGGAGATGCTTGGGTCAGAAAAGTGAATCAAGACACAAATTTAATGTCTTAGACTTTTGTGTCTTCTGCCCTTATAAGCTAGATTTTTATTCCAAAGTGTCCAAGCAGAGAACTGACCAGAAAGGCCTCTGCCAGCAAGAACCACCACCATCCCTGCCCATTTCTGCCCCCTGACCTCTCCCCCATACCAGACTGTTATGGCTGAGAGGTAATGTGTCCCCCAAGAGCTCATGCGTGAGACAATGCAAGAAGGTTTAGAAGAGAAATTATTGGGTTATGAGAGTCTTAACTCAATCAGTGGATTAATCCACTGATGGGATTAATTGGGTGGTGACTGAAGGTGGGTAGGGTGTGACTGGAGGAGGTGGGTCTTTAGGGACATGCCCTTGGGGTATATATTTTGCATCTAGCAAGTGGAGTCTCTCTCTGCTTCTTGATCATCATGTGAGCTGCTTCCCTCCACCACACTCTTCTGCCATGATGTTCTGCCTCACCTGGAGCCCTGAGGACTGCAGCCTGCTGTCTATGGACTGAGACCTCTGAAATCATGAGCTCCCAAATAAATTTTTCCTCCTCTAAAATTGTTCTCCTCAGGTCTTTTAGTCACAGTAGTGAAAAGCTGACTAAAACACAGAGCGTCCTCAGGCCCAGCTGCATCTTGAGCTGGGAGGAGCTGAATAAATGAACGGGCGTGTGGGCCTGACTTACAGAGAAAAACAGCATGAAGGACACAAGAGAGCCATATTTATTTCACATGGACAAGCATGATTCCATCGCATGCTGAACATGAACGCTCGCGTGAGGAAAGTACCCGTAACAGCAAAATTATGTGCTTTTGTCCACAGGGAGCAGGGAGTCACAGAGTGGTTTTCAAAGACAGTATCCTTCCAGAACAGTTGGGACCACAGGCTTTTGAAATCACTGGCTTATTTCATCACCAAAGGGTCCATCTCCTAGGAGTGGCCAGAGGGATGCTTCTGGCGTTACCCTCTCTCCTTGAGCTGCTAAGATCTGAGGAGGACTGAGGATGGTGTCCCATCCCACCACCCAGGGATGCTCAGGGAAATGGAACTCAGAGGGAAGATACATGCCACTTGGAATTCACAAGCCCACTCCTGGGTGGACAGGGATAGGGACGGACGGCTGCGTTCATAGCAGCAGAACCATCACCATTGTTATATCGATGGTCATGGGGGGATCCACGCTTCCTTATAGCAATTCCCCAAGGCCTCTTACAGGCGGGAGGGAGAATGATTCTGGAACTGAAGGGACATGCCAGGAGCAGTCGCATGTGCCCGGACAGACTGGGGAGAGCTCGCGGCAGGAAGCCCTTGTTCTCTCGGACTTAGCTGGGCCACCTGGTTCCAAGATGCTGGAACCCCAGATGGGAAACTGGGCTGGAGCCCGTGTGTTGGAGGACGAGGGTGAGTCTCCTCAAACTTCATGGAAGAGACCCGCGGAGAAACCCTTGGGTGTGGGTGACTTACTCCCACCTGAAGTCCTGACCCACAGTTTCATAGAACTTAATATTATAAGGTCTATAAAATTCCCGGAGCTGGTCTATGACTTCAGGATCGATCTGTACGTGAGTTCTCCCTTTCGATTTGCCCAGGCATCGAGGCAGGAGGTTCGATTCTGTTTTTTTCAAGCAAGGGAATCCTTTGGTCTTGTTGAAGTAGAAGTGCTTGTCGGTGATGAATCTCTTAATGCCCAGGAAGTCCTGGACCCGCCCCATCTCGCCCGCCGGGTCTGTGATGAGCCGCTCGCCGCTGACGAAGTGGATCTGAGCCAGCGGGAAGTAGCGCAGCCAGCTCTCCAGGTGCAGGGCGTACATGCCGATGCGGATGGCGTTCCAGGACACGTCCACCAGGCCCAGGCTGCGGTTGCGGAAGGACAGGCCCTCGAAGGTGGGGATGTCGGGCTTCTTGGAGAGCGTCTGGGTGTAATCCGAGATGGCCCGCGTCACCGGGTTCCGCACCACCACGATCAGCTTGGTGTCCCTGGACATGTTGAAGATCCGCCGAGGAGCCTCTTGAGTGACAAAATAGCTGGGCGTCTTCTCCAGCGTGATCTGCGTCTCCAGGGTCCTAGGCATCAGGCTCCTGGGGGCAGAAGGGACACATCATCAGACAGGGTTCCGCTGGTGGGGTGAGTGGGGAGCTCGGCACTGCCACATCAGCAGCCTCCGCCCAGCGACCTCCGCCCAGTGACCTCTTCTCTCCTCTCTGTCACCTTTGAGCTTCTCACCTGGTGAGGAACCCACCATAATTCTTAATTAAAACGAAAAGAAAAATACTTGAACAGGTTTGCTTCCAGACTGACAAAAGCCAGGCATGGTAGCACATGCCTAATAATCCCAGCAGCTCAGGAGGCTGAGGCAGGAGGATGGCAAGTTCAAAGCCAGCCTCAGCAACTTAGTGAGGCACTAAACAACTCAATGAGACCCCGTCTAAATTAAAAAAAATAAAAAATAAAAATAGGGCTGGGGATGTGGCTCAGTGGTCAAGTGCCCCTGAGTTCAATCCCCAGTACCCCTCTCCCCCACCAATCAAAAACCCTGGAAATAACCTAAATATCCATCAGTATGGGTCAAGTAATGGGATAGCCCATCTACAGGGTCAGGCAGCTCTGTGTTTTGCAGGGAGGGGCCCTGGGGACTGAACGTGGTGCCCTGCCGATGCTAGGCAAGTGCTCTGCCTGGCGCCACATCCCCAGCTCTGTACATACTCATGGGGAGTGATTTCCTTCACATGACAGCTCTCTGCATCTGTGGGTTCTCCATCTCTAGATTCAACCAACTGCAGATAGAAAATGTTAGGTCCAACTGCATCCGTACCCAAAATGCACAGATTTCTTTTCTTGTCATTATTCCTTAAATCATGCACAATAATAGTCATTTACATAAGCATTTACATTGTATTAGGTGTCATAAGTGATCCAGAGATGCTTTCAAGTATAGAGGAGGATGTGTATAGGTTATAAGAAAATACTACGCCATTTTATATAACAAGCTTTCATAGATTTTGGTATCCCTGGGAGTCCTGGAACCTTTTTTCCCAAGGATTGACTTTATAGTTTTTAATGATGAAAGACAGGAGACAGCATGTTTATCTCTGGAAGGATACACAGGAAACGGGTAAAGGTAAGTTGCTCCAGGGGAGAGAAGTTGAGGTGGGTGTAGAAGTAGGAGATCAGGAATAAATGTGAATTGCTTTTGATTGTATAATCTTTTACGCTGCTTGAAATTTTTAATGCATTTATTACTTATTCAAAAATACAAAGTAAGTCACTGAATATTGTTCTGGCAAAAGATTTTCTACACATACATTAAGAAAATCTTTTTCTGGATAAAAAAAAAGCTTGATTTGCAGGGATAGCAAATAGAAATGAGTTCTGACATCTTCCTCTGTCAAAAAACATCTGAAATACATCTTTCATGTAGACTAGAAGGAGCATGTCACTCCAGGTGGGTTGGGACCTCAGTAAGAGTTAGGTGTCCAGCCTCTCTCTCCCTGGTGTTCTATATTTCCTGACTCTGCTTGAGACTTCAGGGACTGAAGGTAGGGGAGCTGAAGTCTCCTTCCCAGGTGTGCTTTCTGACTTGATGGAGGGGGAGCCTAGGTGGACAGGTGAGTCCCTGGACACCTTTTTCTCTGAGGCTAGTAGGGGTTCAGGATGGGTCCAAATAAAGGCCAGTTTCAAGATGCTGGAGAGGAAGATTGGAGGATTTGAGATGTGACAGCTTATACCTTTCTAGTGTAATTAGTAGGAGGCTGGTTGAACATCAGGGGTGAGGACAGCGGTAGGGTTGAGTGTTTATTATGAGGATCTGGAACATTTTCTCAGAAGAATGGAGGAGGGAGTCCTGTAAACACAAGTTTAAGATTATTTGACAGTGCCAAAGATTCAATTAAAGCTAGAATTGATAAACACATACAGGATATACTTTTAAGGGTTAGCAATCTTGTCCACACTGGTTGGGACAGAAATGGAAAGGATGAGAGATGGGACTCGTGTATTATTAGGGACGGGGACACCAAGTCATTCAAGGAAATTGACGAGGCTAATGACGCTATCGAAAGGCTTGTTCACTGAGTCCGGGGAAGGCATGGAGGAAAGTGACATCCAAAGGGTCATAGACGACTTTGAGGCTAGCAAAAGGAGTTTGAGATTGTGGTAAAGGTGGAAAGAATCAAGGTTGTAATGTGTGGTTTCTTGTGGCTGCCATAAGAAATTACCGTAAAATGAGTAACACAAAGCAACCTAAGTTGATTCCTTAGTAGTTCTGGAGGCCAGAGGTCTGCAACCAAGTTATTAGCAGGGCTGATTCTTCTGGAAGCTCTGAAGGAGAGAGAGCTTTAAATGCTCCTAACTTTAATGTATGTATTAAAACTAGCTTCTGATGGCTGCTGGTGGCCATCTGTGGTGTTCCAGCTCAGAGATAAATTACTCCACACTCTGCTTTTGTCATCAGGTCACCCTCTTCTCCTCATCTCTCCTTTCTTCTCTTATGAGGACACCCGTGGTTGGATCCAGGATGATCTCACCTGCAGGTCCTTAACTAAATTACATCTGCATAGACCCCTTTCCCAAATAAGGTCAGACTCAAGGGTCTATCTAGGTGGACACATCTTTTGGAGGGTCACCATCCAACCTGTAACATAACCCTGTGAAATCCCTGAGCTAACCATTTCAGTCATGACAATTTCAATGTCAAGATCCAGGTGTGGCCATTAATACGTGTTGCTAAATGAGGGACATTTGGAGCAGAGATGGCCCAAGAACTGTGAGGCCAGGAGGAGATGATCGTGGGAACTAGAAAACAGAAGGCCAGGAGCCAGGGGCCTCTCTTCCCAGGGAGTGCAATGATGGATGTCCTGGGTGGTGGTAAATCACACTGTTAGGAGTGAGAAAAGGAGGGTTGCAGAAGGTGTTTGTCCATCCACCTTCACGTTGGATCATCCTAGTTAAAAAGTACCCACGCTCAAGTATTTTGAACCAATTTGTCTAAGACGGAACCCAGTCAACTTTATTGAAAAAAGAAAGAAAAAAAGACAAAACTCCTCATGCAGTTCTAATGTGCAGCCAGGATGAAACACGACCTTGGGAAAGAAGTAGCAGCCAGAAGTCCACCTATCAGTCCCAGGAGTCTTCAAATTGATGGTGGGAGGAGGCTGATGCAATTGATGCTTTGCTTCTAGGCCCAAGGTCGAAACAGACCCTCGTGGACTGAAAGTTTCAACAGTGCTATTAAAGTGAAGCAGGCACTTTTTTTTTTAAGGTATCATTATGAGAAAACAATCACAAATGCATTTGAGTGGAATTCTTTGTCTGAATTTTCTTAGGATTCTAGTTATATTACTTGATGACCTTGGCGTGTGTGTGCGAGCATGCACACACACACACACACACACACACACACACACACACACACACATCTCAGGCGTTTAAACTCTAAGGACCTTCTAAACTCTATGGGGGTGATAGCAAGTTCTTCCCAACACAAAGTCGCTGACTTCACAGGTCATTAAACAAATTCCTTTGCAATATACTCAAATATACAAAAGCATATCCAAGAAAGGAATAGTAGAGTGCATCATTTCCCAAGCTTATTCAACCATGGAGCTATGAATGTTTGCCAGGAGCATCAATAAACATCCTTCTTTGTTGCCAGTTTGGAAAATTCCAATCCATTCCCACGATCTCTAGAATAGCACATCATTCCCTCCAAAGCTGGGCACCAAGTGAAGTTCCACGGTTCTCATTCCTAATGGGCACCTCAGTTGCAAAACCAAGGGACAGACGCTAAAATGTAAGAACTAGAATGCAAATGAATTTGCAGTGGTCATGTACAAGTCCTTTGCACACCAAATATCCTTGATTCTATCAGGAACCCTTGAATATTTATTTCTCCACTGGTCATTGGAATAGCACACTGAGACCCGTTGATGATAGTGTGCAAGAAGACTGTGTCTGCACACCCCTGCTCCTTGCACATGGAGGGGGTGATTACCCTATGCCTGGAGGCCCATCATTTCTCCTTATGTTGCAGATTAAATTTTGCTGACTAGTTTCCAGCAGCTGGTGAACAGCTGAACCTTTCTCTCACCCTAACCCTCTGAAGTTTCTGCTTCTTTTCTTTTCTACGGAGCTCGGCAAGAATTACTGGAAGAATAGTCTAGCACTCCCTGTTTGGACTTACCTCCCATCTGTTGTTTTAACTTGCTCAGCCACAATTTTCCCTACATCTGGTCACAGCCCCCAGAGTTTTCTTTGAGGAACCACCACTCCTACTTTGGACAAAATCTTGGTGGGCTGAAGAGTGGGTGTATGATGGAAGAGAGGCCAGTACGTGCCAGTTGTGTCAGAGACTAAAAATGTGTCCTAGCCTGAAGATGGAGCTCTTCCAGGCAGACACAGGGCCCTGGAAGGAATTCCCCACCAGGGTCTGTTACTAAATCCCTGCTGCCCTTTGGGTTCTGGCCTTTTCCTCTAGACTTTGTGAGATCCTACACAAGCTTCCAGTATATTGTTATGACTTTAAGTTAGAGTTGGTTTCTGTTGCTTGTTCCCTTCTGTTTTACAATGTGGCTTCTTCTCCTTTGTGCAAACTGTACTCACTCCTCTTGATTATAAAGTCCATGAAAGGTCTCCATTCTATCTATCTATCTATCTGTCTGTCTGTCTGTCTATCTATCTATCTATCTATCTATCTAACATCTATCTATTTTTTTGTACTGGGGATTGAATCCAGGGGTGTTTAACAACAAAGTCACATCCCTGGTCCTTTTTTTTATATATATTTTATTTAAAGACAGGGTCTTGCTGAGTTGCTCAGGGCCTCAGTAAAGTGCTGAGGCTGGCTTTGAACACTCAATCTTCCTGCCTAAGCCTCCCCAGCCCCTGGGATTACAGGTGTGCATGGTCATACCCGGCTACCATCAATATTTTTGAAGCTTAAAGGAAGTCAACAATCTTTCTAACCCAGTTATGCTTTAAAGCTCTCACCCCCTTTTCAAATCCCCATTCTGGACTTTTCCAATGATCCATTTAGCCCTTCTCTTATTCTCCATGATCCTCCTGGATGATCACATTCTTCTCTAGCTTTTACCCATCATCTCGGGGATGTTGACGCATAACCCTGTAACTGAAGCTGCAACTCAAAAGTGTTCTGTTTTCTAAGCTGGACTGCAGCTATGGACTGCAGACTGTAGCAATTAAATTCACCATCTTCCTCCCCAAACTTACCTTGATCTTTTGCCTATTTTTGTAAATACTATTAGTACAAAAGCAGAGACACCTCAGAGACATTCTCGACTCACCCCCACATCTTTGAGTTTTGTAACTTTTACCTTCTCCGGTCTCCATTCTCCTTTCCCAGCTACTCACGCAGCCCCATGCCATCTCTTCCTGATACAATCCCTCTGACCTCCTTGTGTCCACTGACCTCTCATTTTCAATCCCTTCCGCATTCTGTGCCCACCAGGGAAAAGTTTCCAAAGCAAATCCAATCATGTCAACCATCAACAATTCTTTCGAATAAATCCAGATTCCCTGGAATGTGAGTATGCTGTCTACCTTTCCAGAGTTAATCTCCTGCCACTTCCAGGTAACCTGATGCTCCCGCCATGATGACCACAAATTTCACTCCTCCCACGCATCTTGCTTCTAAGTGTGTGTTTTGCACTTGCTGGTTTTCTTTTTTTGGTACCAGGGATTGAACTCAGGGGCATATGACCCCTGAGCCACATCCCCAGCCCTTTTTTGTATTTTAGAGACAGGGTCTCACTGAGTTGCTTAGCACCTTGCTAAATTGCTGAGGCTGGCTTTGAACTCGAGATCCTCCTATCTCAGCATCCCAAGCTGCTGGGATTATAGACATGCACCACTGTGCCCCGCTGTCTTTTTTGTGTTTAAAGACTCTGTATCACCTTGCTGTGGTGAATGCCCACTCACCTTTCCAAGTCCAAACCCAAAGTCAAGCCCTCTGTGAACCTTGTGATCTCATGGCACTTTGTCTATCTGTCTACTGCCATAAGCTACTAGTTATTCCTCTTTTTATATCAACAGATCATTAGCAACTTAGATATATTGCTTGTTCACTTTTGCCTTCCTGGCACAATTGCCCGGCATACCACAGGTGCTCAATGAATGGATCCAAGATCCAGTATCCGATTGGGTACCTGTTGAGTAGCAGCCTGTGTTACTCAGATTTTCTTTACTGTAACAAATACCTGAGAAAACCAACTTATAAAGAAAAAAAAAAAGGTTTCTCATGGCTCCCAGTTTGGCAGGTGCCAATCCATGACTGATTGACCCCATTGTTCCTGGTCCTGTGGCAAAGCAGCACAGTGTGGCAGGAGCATGTAGAGGAGCAAAGTGTCTCCCTTATGGCCAGGAAGCATAAAAGAGAGGAAGAGGAAGGATCTGGGGTCCCAATGTCCCTTTCAAGGGAATACTCCCAATGATCAGAAGATCTCCCATTAGGCTCCACCTCTTAAAGTGTCCACCTTTCAATAGCACCATGGACTGGGAACCAAGCCTTAAACACATGTGCCTTTAGGGGACACTTGTCCAAACTGTAGTGTGGTTCCTGAGTCCTTGGAGTGGTGAGTGCCAGGCAACCAAGCCCAGCTCCTCCTTAGCATTTGGGCCTTGGGCAAAGGAAGGTTTGGCAGGTAGTCCTGGAGGGAGCAACTTCTGCTATTTTGAAGATTTTACCGTGACCACGCGTGCTCTGATTTATGCACTGAAGGAACCCAAACTCTGCTTCGACCACAGCCTCCAAAGGTAGGAACGTAAAATGAGCCGATGGGAACACGTCTCATACCACGTCTGTTTTGCCACCCGCATGCTGTCCCTAGCCCAAGGCTCTTTGGTGTGGCTAGGACCACTTGAGCTTTTGGCCAAATGCCTGGGTCCCAAACCAGACTACCTCAGAAGCTCTGGGCGCTGGACCCAAGAACCTAGGATTTGCAAGCTCCCCAGATGCTTGTGGTGGGCTGAGAACCACTGGTGTAGACTGAGTGTCCCTTTAGCTCGGTGTCCTTTAATACACTGCACACGGGTATCATCTCAGGTGAGCAACAGAGAAAAAAATCCCTGGGCCTCTCCCTGTACATTTCTGTTCTATAGGCTTGGGGTGGAGTTCTTAAATCTATAGTCCTAACCATCTCCCTCGTGATTCTTACGGTCAGAGGAGTTTGGGAAGTAAAACCTTAATTTAAAATATCTTCGTAAGTAATATAATCACACCCATTACTGAAATACTATGTATTTGTATGTTTATGGTCCCTACCACCCTCCGCTAGAGATTACAAATCTCTTGTTCACTGCTGTATTCTCAGCACCTGGAGGGGGGCTAGCACTTAGTAGGGGCTCAGAAAATATTTTTTGGAGGGAAAGAACCAAAGCCAAGGCTTTAATCTGGAAAATGAGGCAGTCCTGCTGCGGTTCTTAGCAGAGAGAGCTGCTCTCCCCTGTCTCAGCTCCATGCTTTATCATGGAAAATCAGACTTCCTTGGTACCTAGCAGAAAAAAAATAATCCAAATATTCTCATCATCCTGAGGCTCTCTGGAAACTCCATTTTTTTTCCCCATATTTGCCAGCCCAGAGGAGCAGAGACAGCTCCCGTGGCCCCTGCTGTCCACACTAGGGACATCCTGTGCATGTGTGGAAGCTGTCTGAGCAGGCTGTTGTTGGAAACCTCCAGAACTGGTACCCCTCTGATTATTACTGATGGGACACACTGGAAGATCTCATTTTCTGCTAAATGCGTAGACTGTGAATGTGTTCTGGAAGTCCCAGCCGCCTGGGGGACTTTGGTGATTTATTAGCTCCTAACCGGGCAACCAGTCTCCTTGAAAATCATTGTGGTCTCGGGAGGGATAATTAGGAGCAGAAGAGTGGGGGAGCGTCTGTCCTGCAAGGGAGTGGATCTTAAACGTAGGCCTGCTAGATTCCCAGGAGCTGAGCTGGGAGCCAGGCAGGGCACTCATCTGGTTGAGTATGGACCTGAGTCCCATACCAGGAAACCACCTCCTCCCAGGTCCACAGTCCCACGCCCTTACTCTGTTGTGACCCAGGAGTAAAACACGGAATACCAGGTTAAACTCCATCGATCATGCGTCATTGCTCACAGGATATGGTCCTTGATGGGGATTTCTGTAGCTCTTTTGATCCTGCCCATGCCTGCCTGTGGTTCAGTCAGTACTTCCTCCAAAGACTAGTTTTCATGCTAAGGGACATTCGACATGTTGTCCCCTTTGCACGAAACCCTCCTTAATGTCCAGCAAACCTTGCTCTCTCCAGCTCATCACCTCCGACCACGAAGCCTTCCCAGAGGTGCCCTTATTCCCTCCCCCTCCCAGGAGAGTTAGGCATTTTCTCCCTTCCGTCTCCATGGCACCCACTCAGATTTAACCCATTTTGTCACATTATGTGAGTCTATTGTCCCCTTAGACTGAAAGTCCCTGAAGGCAGGGATGACGGCTGTCACATCTCTGCATCAGCAATGCCTCATCCTGTGTTTGGTGTACGTTCATGGATTCATTCATCCAGCAAGCATGCACTTAGCACCTACTGTATACCAGGGATGCAAAGACAAGTGATGTGTCATCTCTTTCCTCAAGGAGTTAACGGCTTTGTGGACCAACAGCAACTGGAAGAAGATGAGGTCCCCTTCTTCCCATGAGAGGGGCCGCACCACACTCAGCTTCCCCCAGGCACGGGCAGCTGCTTCTCTCTGGCCTGAGCCTGGTTTCCTATAGGTCCTCAAGGTCCCCAGGGGCGGGGCAGCTAGCTCTTGTAAACAGCTGGTGCCTAAACCCAATTAACCAGTCATTAGCTTATCCCCCTGCTGACGAGGCTACTCTTATCCCTTTCCCTATAAGAAAAGGTGTTGATGGAGACAGGTGGGCCATGAACCCAGGGAAGGAACAGGTGATTCAGGTCCTTGCTGGGTTCCTCAGGGTAACTGGGAAACAGGATTACCTATCTCCCTGACTCTTCTGATGTGACTCTTGGCTTGCCAAGTTTCCCAGTAAAACCAGTTCTTTCACCCATACCCTTTGCTCTGTGGCTGTAGGACGGGTAGACACTGCGTGATAGATCCAGACAGAGGACAGTGGAATAGCTTAATGGATGGTTATGCATTTAAGATGTAGAATCAGAGATGCCTTTCTGCAGAAGTCCTGTTCCTTGCTAGCCATAAGAAAGGGCATGACAGCAGACATCAGCCACACACATGGTCATGTGCCATCAACCCTGGACATAAAGAAGCTAATAGGTGACGTTCCTTGTGCAATGACTGGGCCAGATGCTGTGCTAAGCTCTGGGTGTGAATCATCTCACTCCAACTTTACAGTAACCCTTTGAAGCAAGCTCTCTCGCTGTTCCTGTTTGGGGGCTAAGGAAACTAGGACACAGAGAGCTTCAGTAAAACACCAATGTAACACAGTCAGTTGCAGAATCTGGATTCAAGTGTGACTCCAGCACTTGAAGAAAACATGAGAATATAAAAAATTAATCTTGGCACAAGGACAGCCTTTCTAGGCATGAGACAGAAACATGAAGGAAAAGATTGAAAAGTTAGACTACATTTAAAAAGTAAGTCTCTGGGATGGAAAAATACCATAAGTGAAATAAAAGGAAGATGATTGGAAAAATATTTGTAGCATGTTCACTAGAGACACAGAAGGATGATTTCTTATTTTTATCTATATATTTGTATATTTATACATATTTTTCAGACCTCTTGCAAATCAATAAGTAAAGGAGAACCAACCAGTAGAGAATAGGAACAGAGGCCCCAAGAAAAGAATTGAGAGAAAAAGCCACAAATGGAAAGTAAACTTATGAGAAAATTTCAATATTGTACTCCATGACTTTTGACATATTCGTTATGTCTGAAAATTAAAGAAAAGCAAACTGAAACACAATGAGATCATCATTCACCTAGAAGTCTGGGAAACACACTTAAGAAAATGTTAACAGTTGTAATTTTGGCAGGAGTGGGAAGGACCAATATTCTCTTAATATTGGTAGGGGTATAAATCAATGCTATTCTAGTAGGTGGTGAGTGTGTCTACCAATATGCAAAGTAAACGCCTCTAGAACAAGTCCACCTCTGGAAGTTCATGTGAACCAGTGCAAAAGAGTCACTGTGCAAGGATGCTTGATGCAAGCTTTGCTGAAGAGATGGAGGCAGCAACCAAAGATATCTGCTCCTCCCTCCCAGTGGGGTGCTGCTTCCAACCCAGGGCTACATTCCTCAGCATCCCAGGTGGGGGCACCCAGATGGGGCCCCCCGGCTTCTTCCTTCCACTTCCTAGTACTGAGGATTGAACCCAGAGGTGCCCAGCCTAGAACTGAGCTACATCCCTACCCCTTTTCATTTTTTTTAAAAAATTTGAGACAGTGTTTGACTAAGTTGCCCAGGCTGGCCTTGAACTTGTGATCCTCCAGCCAGCCTCAGGCTCCTGAGTCTCTGGGATTACAGGTGTGCCCCACCATGTCTGGCCAGGGGGGCTGGTTCTTGACAGGAACAGTGAATAGAATTGCAGAGTGCTACCTCTAGGCCAAGGTGGTGACAAAATAGGTGTGTCCTCTTGATTGTCTTTTCTGATCCACTGAGCGCAGAGGATTTGGGGACCCTAGAAGGGGACCAATCCAAAAAGTAGAAGGGGAATGGGAGATGACTAGGAACCAGACTCCCTGGACTATGTTGAGCAAGACAAAAATTGTTCCTTGAGGGGTTTTCGATATTGTTGTTGTTATAGCAGCTAGCATGAGCCTAACTCTCAAAATATTGTTCATAATGTACAAAAGAAGATTTTTAACAAAAGAACCATGTGCCATTAGTAGGAGTCTGATTAAACTATAATGAGGCCATGGAGTACTTTATGATGTGGATATTAAAAAATGAGGAGGGTCTATATAAATATTGACCCAGAAAGGCATCCAGGATGCATTTATAAAGTGAAAACAGCAAGCTGCAGTCAAGCTAATATGTCCTTATTTGCATAGGAAATATACACACATATGCTAATGTGTATAGGCATAAGCCTTTTCTAAAAGGATACACAATAAATAGTAAACAGTGAGTGACCTTGGGGGATCTGAGATGAATTGCTGGGGAAAATGGAACTTCATTTTCACCTTTAGCTCTCTGAGCTCATTGGATTTTCTTTCCTCGTTGCCATGAACATGTATTCTTTGTCATTAAAAAAAAAAGAAAAGAAAAAAAAAAAAACCACTAGCTAATGAAAAGCTATTTTAAAACCCTTCCATTGATGATTTAGGAAGAAGAGGGCCGGTGGCATGGAGTGAGGAGCAGAAACTTGTTTGGCGTGGCTGGGACGTGGGTGGGCAGCTAGAACCGGGCAGGCTGGACGCAAGCTCCTTTCTCTAGAAGCTGGCTCAGAAAGGAGCAGGGTAATCGTGGGTGTTGAATGAATGTTTTCGCTGCTGCCTGTATAGCTCTGATAAGTTTCCAGGCAACTGGACCTCAATTTCCCAGGCTCCATCTGCAGCTGACCGTGGAGACACTAGATGCAGTTCTGATATCCCTCTTTCCCCGTCTGAGCTTAGCTTCTTCTCCTACCTGCCTCCCTTCATCCTGGGAGTGGGTTCCTTAAGCCAGCAGTTATCACACCTTAAAGGTGCACTTGAATTGCTGGGGGCAGGAGGTCTGATTCTGTAGGTTTTAGGAAGGAGATCCTGCATCCCTCCCTGGTAGAGCTGACCTGTTGGTCCTTGCTATTTGAGCAGCAAGGTATTAAGGCAGCTCTGGCCCTACTAGCAAAAATTCTGTATTTGATGCATATTTATTATATTCATTGGAAATGGCTAATTGATGCTGCAGATGTTTTGAATTCAGAAATCCTGGATTCCGGTTGCTGCCTTTCCATTTCCTGACCTTGTGACTTCGCTTCAGCTTCCTTTCCTGCAATGCCCTCTTTGATGTGGATGCCGAGGTCCCTGTCTGTTGAGGTCCCTGTTGTAGGTCTCACCTGGATAAGCAGGTGAAAGTCCCTTGTAAACCATGAAGCACTGTCCCCACCCACAAATGGGCTCCTCTTCCTCTACTTGATTTCCCTGATTTAGCTCAAGTCTTTTTCTTTTTCAGGAAGCCCATGGTCTGTCCTCCACCCTGCCCTGCTACCGATTTATAAATGTCCTATTCTGCCAGCCAACGTCCCTGACATAAAGCTCCCTGGCTCTGCATCCTTCTTCACCCTCATCCTCAACTTGTCGCATCAGATTCCTGTCCCATCCTGCTCTGAGGTGGCTCTCAATGAACGCACCCCTCGATGCCAGTTCCACCTGCAGGGGATCGAACCTCCAAACATATTCCATCCACACATCTTTCCTTGACCTACCCTGTTCTCCCCTGTCTCAATGAACGGGCCCATCATCCTCCAGTTGCTGGAGCAACCCCCACATCTGATATATAACCAAATCCAATTCACAACCTCTTACTCTTCCAGTGTCCCTTCCAGCCAGCTCAGGACTATCGCAGGTTTTAGTGTTGTCAGAGCTGCAGGAAGCAGCTCCTCACCTTTCTCTAGCTCGGCTCTGCTTCCTAGCATCCATTCTGAACCAGCTTGCTCTTGTGTGACATCAGCATGCTGGAAACAAGATGGTGTCTGGGGGCAGTGATGGTACCCAGTGGTGGTTGAGGGAATCTTTATCCCCCTTATAGTCTCTGTGTCAATCTAAGTGAAACAGCACACATAGAAACTCCAACACGAGCTTTCTATCCTTCCTCCAATGGAAGGAGTAACTTGTCCCCCTTTCCCCTCGCCCCTACAGAAATTTTGGAGTCACTACTGCCAGAGAATTACAGATCACCAAAAAGGCCAAGGACCTGTACAAGGAGCTTTCTGAGCAGTACTGGGGGCTTGGAGAACCTGGCTGCCTTTTTCCTAGCCTTGTACTCTAAGGAGAAGAGTGTTGCCAGGGAACATCTTACATTGGCAGGTTGCTTCCACTACAGAGACCTGAGTGCCAACACAAAAGGGGACCTTTAGCACCCAGCTGGCAAGACCGCCATGTTCAGCTAGCCAACTGGCTCTTCTCCACAGTTTTAGAGCTTTCCTTTTTTTATGAAAATGACCACACCTTGCCCTTTCTGGACCCTCTCGGCAAGCAAGCTTGCACCCCACTCCAGAGAGAATAAAAAAAGGAAAAATAAATTGGAAAGGAGCACTCTAACTATCTTACCCTCAGGCCCAGGAAGGTTGGTTCCCACAATGACCAGCACTAGGCTGACAGTGGAGCCGACAGCTTGGCAGGTGTCTGGTGCCAGTCTCCCTAGTTTGAGCATCTTCATCTTTGTTGCCTAGTGTCCCCTGCCTGCCTGGTCCACAGAGCTTCCTGCCCCCATCTGTACTCAGATCTGCTCTAAGGACCAGTCAGTCCCCACAAGTTCTGGATGCTTCCCAAGCACTTGCAAACCCTCCCCCGCACCAGCCAATGACTGGATGAACCCATAAGTTTCCTTCATTTTTTAATACCAAACTTTGCAACCTCACTCTACAGAGTCCCCAGGGGTGTGAAGGGTTTTGCAGGAATGAGTTCCGCTCGCCAGTTCCACTTCCTGCAGCATAATGGTGCCCCCTAGTGGGAGGTAATCCAACTACAGCTGCGGGTCCTGCAATTACCTGTTGCTTCCCTGGGAGAAAATTACCCATGGGTAAGGGTCTTTTTGTTTCTTGAACGTTGTAGGTGACTCAGAGTAGATTAAATTCCAAGGTTGAAAAGTGTTAGCAGGAGTTGTCTAACACCTCCTGCATCATCAAGGAGCAGTGTCCAGTATTGCTGGACGATGCACCAGGAATTCAGCTGCTTCAGGATCGCCCACGCCTCCGATGGGCTTGAAGCTACATGTGTGCTTATTGGGTCACCAGTCCTTTTTCCAGGCCCAAGATCTGCCTAAACTGTACAAATCTGGAGTCTTGTCTAGGTTTTGGGTAGAAAGATCCAGCTCTACATTTTGGTTCTGGAAGGTATTCAGGAAACCCCGCAAGAGGAGCTGGCAGTGCCTTTGAACCCTGCAGACCTAGTTTTCCTGTTTTGAGGACTTCACGGTCCTTTTTGCCTGGAACACTTGGCCCTGCCTCTTCCTCTGGTTCACTCCTTCATCCTCAGTTTGAATGTCACCTCTTTCCAGTGCCCCTCTCTAAATCCCACGTTTGCTCTAAGCACACTCTGTAATTATCTTGCATATCTGTTTGTTTCTCTGTTGCCTTTCCCCAGTGAGCCTTAAACCATGTCGGGGAGGGATGGTGTCTGCCTTGTGGACTGTAGTGTCTTTAAAACTTGTCACTGTGCCATCCCATCATAGGCAGGCAAAAGGGAATGAATCATATTCACCAAATATTTTACTTGTCAAACGAATAAGATGGGAAGGAATCAAAGCTTAAATCAAGAGGACATGGGCTATTTGAGAAAATGCAGCCACCTAAGATCTCTAGAAAGGATTTCTCAAAGTGTGTTTACCTATTATCTGTGGCTCAAAACTGACTCACAGATAAAAATGTACATTTTCACAGTTATGTGTTTATTTTAATATGTTCTAGGAAATCGGAAGGAAGGCATCACCTTTATTCAACAGATTTTATCACTCAGGGTTAAATAGGTTGTGAAGGTAGAAAATGTGAGTTGATCTAAAGCTAAAGATTAAGTCATAGTACAAATGGTATATGGACAGGGGGAAAGAAAGAATGTGCAAATGAAAACTATCTCATCACAACTTGTAATAAAGGCAAAGAAGGAAAGCAAGGGTAGTGAGAGAATTGAGTGGCCAGGAAAACCTCACAGGGGTCATTTGAGCAGAAGGTCAATGGTGATCCCAGGCGTGGCTGGGAAAATATGGCTGATGTCAGGTGGCACTGCAAAAATTGAAGATGCTACTACACCTCCATCAGGAAAAAGCAGAATGAGTGATGTAGAAAATAAAGGCCAGCACAAACTTGAACCTGATCATCAGATGTTAAAGTCAAGTTCTACAAGAGAAGTCAGGAGACGGAAGTTGGCCTGGGAGATACCTGGTTGTGGGCAATGTGTAGTTTGTTGTTATTGAAGAATTAGCCTGAAACAAAATGGATAGAACTAGAGGCAAAGATCTCATGAAAGACACATTTCCAGAGAGAGGAGATGACAAAGGGGGGGGGGGAGAGGTAGACTCAAAGGCTCGCTGAGTCCTGATGAAATAAAACCCACAACCATGAATCTGTTTATCCATCCATCCATCCATCCATCCATCCATCCATCCATCCATCCATCATTGATCTATACAGAAATGAATCAGAGCAAATGTAAATTACAGGTAAAACACAGAGGTTTTGCAAGCATTCTATGTATCCAGGACAGGTAAAGCAAGTGAAATAGTTTATACAAACACACAAGCCTGATATAGACATTTTAGCAGCACTAAATGCTAGAAAAACAGACTACCCTCTAGAGTTTTGGGGAAAAAAATGTGACTCGTAGTATTTATTAGCCACTCTGCTTGTGAAGGCAAAAGAAAAGCTTTGTAAGACATTCTACAGCTTGAAAAATATTAATCTTGCCTTCCAAAAATTCCCCTGAAAATTAAAGCAACTGCCTGAGTGACAGCGTGAAAGGATTCGGGACTGGGGAAGCGGTGCATAAAAGGACAGTAATTGAGGTTCAGCAGAGTACCAAGCCCCAATAAGTAACGCTTTTAACTTCCAATACCAAGATCATTCCCCCAGCAAATACCACACCACCCACACTTCTATGCAAAGCTGAGAAAGTTGATCTCATAGAAGGAGAGAGTAGGAGAGTAGTTAGTGGAGACTGGGAAAGGAAGGGGCAGGGAGAGGACCGTTAGTGGGCCCAGGGCTGAGGTTGGCTAGGAGGAGTATCGTCTAATATTTTATAGCACAGTAGGTTGACTGTGGTTCGCAATGATTAGTTGTATATTTTTTTAAAAAGATAGTAGCAAGGATTTTAAATATTCCCAACATAAATAAATGATAAATATTGGAGGCAACACACATACCAATTACCTGATCATTACACATTGTATCCATGCAGGTATTGAACTATCACACCTGATCCCATAAACATGTATGATTGTTATATGTTAATTAAAAATAATATAAAATAAGCTTATTTTTCTGAAAAGATATAAATGTTAATAATTCAGTAAATCAAGCCCCAAATCCCAGGTTAAATTAACAAAGACCAAATAAATAAATAAAATGGCAACAGAGGAAAAATAAAATAAGAGGGAAGACATTGCATAAAAATATACAAGAGTCTTTAGTAAAAGACACGGTCTACTTGATGATCAGAAATGTAAAATGAAGAATTAAAAACTGGACATATACTTTCCAAATCACCGAAAAAATCTAAAAGTGAGAAAATGATGTTCATATAACAAAAGAAACTTGAAAATAATTAAAAAGCAGCTGGGCACAGTGGCACATGCCTGTAATCCCAGTGGCTCAGGAGGACCGAGAGTTCAAAGCCAGCCTTGGCAACTTGGCAAGGCCCTAAGCAACTCAGTGAGACCCTGACTGTAAATAAAATATAAAAAGGGGTGAGGATGTGACTCAGTGGTTAAGTGTCCCTGGGTTTGATACCTAGTGTCCCCCAAAAAAGAAAAAAAAAATTAAAAATTTAGAGCAAGATGATGGAAATATAGAAGACAGATAATATTAACAATGATCAGAAATAGGCCTAACACCATAATTTTTATAAATGAGGACAATAGGGATTTCTTACTCTAAAACCTAAGAATTTCTCATTCTAAAATCAAACCTAGTCAGAGCTGCATTCCCAAGACCACTCTAGGACACAGGGACAGATACATTTTATATGAAAATGGAGAGGTGAAGGTACATCAGGAGAATGTTATTCTAAAGAAGCTAGAGCCAGGGTATCAGTTGCAGGAAAAGAGGGATCTAAGGCAAAAGACTAAATGAGACTAAGCGAAGACCCAATCCAGGGTTAGAACTTGTGTCTGGGATGTGACTCAACCCTAGTGTTCATCCCTACTCCCCCTCCATCACCACTAAATTGATAATAAGTGGATAAAGAGTATGAAATCAAATAATCAAAGAGAAATGATGGAGGTATTGGTACTAAGTGCAGACAAACTTTGGAAGGAGGGAGCTGCCTCGTGAAGGGTGTCAGACTTACGAGAGCGCTGAGACTTGAGTGTCAATCATGGGGGAAGCAGATTCTTAACACAGAACCACCCAAAACTGTAGCATTGGAGGCACCAGGGACCATGGTGGGGATAAGAGATGCACAGGGTGTGTCAGAGGTCTCCCGGCACAGAAGCCGCCCCCTAAGCCTGCTCACCACCCGCCAGCCCGGCAGCTGCTCCTACAATATATGGCAGACCAGGTATATTAGTCAGGGTTCTTTAGAGGAACAGAATCAACAGGAAGTATGATTATAAAAAGGGGATTTATTGATTGGCTTATATGACCAGAAGCTGGACAGTCCACATGCCCATCTGCAGCTGGAGAGCTGGAAGAACCAGCAGCTGCGCAGTCCAAGAGGCAGAAGCCCCAGAACAAGAAGGATCAGCAGTGCTACCCTATCTGAGACCATGTCTTCTGGAAACTTCCTGGAGAATCACTGGCAGAGTCTGCCTTGGAAGAGTGAAGAAGTGAGTCCGATGTCCTCAGAGGGTGGAAGCAGTGATCAAGAACCCTTCCAAGAAGAGCGAGCTGCATCTGCATTTGCTTCCTTGTTCTTCCAGCTTCTATTCCATCCTATTGAGCGGTGCTGCCCAGGCTTAGGGAGGGGCTCCACTTCCGTTCCTATCCCACATGCCAATCATTCCTAGACACGCCCTCATGACACGCCCACAAGCCTCTTCATCTTCGACATCTCTTAATTCAATCAAGCCGACAATTCAAATTAACCATTACACCAGGGGAGGTGATCCTCTGGAGATTCTTAATCAGGGAGCCCCCAGGCTCAGTGATGCTGGACACAGCAAAGAGTGGGGTGAGACTCCGAGCCAGAAGGCTGGCAGGCAGGTAGGTGTGTCTACACCCGGCTCACAAGTGCAGCGTCCCCCCAAGACAAACCTACCAGTCAAGGTGGCAAGTCCCATCTGCCAAAACACAATGTATTAAGAAGAAAGTTGCCAAGTCACATCAAGATCAATAGCATTGCATGGAATACAGTTATAACTAGTGCAGAAATAGGTCAAGAGAAGAAAAAAGATCATCTCAAGAGGTTCTGAAAAAGCACTTAGTAAATGCAACATCCATTACTAATTAAGAAAAATAATAACCTGAAGAAGGCAGGCCCAGTGCATCTTTAACAGGAAATGGAGCTCTGTCTCAACCCCATGGGTGCTAGCAAATGAAGGATGCTAATATCAATACTGAACAGTTATGGAGAACCCTGTGGTGGACACGGCTTTCTTCACATGTATTATCTCATTTAAACCTCCCAGCAGCACCAGGTAGGTACCCCTGTTGCTTTATAACTTTATCTTTGACTGAAGGGAATTAGGCACAGCGAAGGAACCTGCCCAAGGACCCAAGATACTGAGAAGTGAAGCCAGGATATACACCTCAGTGTGCTGACTCCAGCCTGTTTTCCCAATGGGGCCGAGAGCCTCATTAAAGTTAGGCAAGACAAAGATGCCTGTGAACACAATTAATATTTAATAATGCTCTAGAATTCATAGATGGTTCAATTAAAACTTTAATAAATGGAGAGATGGGAAATCATGATATTAGAAGGACACCCATTCTTCTCAAATTAATCTATAAATCAAGTGTAATTTCAATCCAAATCCCAAAAGGAATTTTTAAAAAATTGAATTTGACAAAATAATTATCAAGTTTCTATTGGATTAGCAAAGTCGTGAAAAGAGTCAAAGCATTTTTTGATATAAGAAGAGGGGGAATTGAAATATTCCATATTGATATGATGTAGACTAATATATATTATAAAGCTGAAGTAATTAAAACAGTGTGGTTATGGCTCAGTAATAGGCAGTGGGGTTAATAGAATATAACACAAAATCCGAAATAAGCACAGCGGTGTGAAAAAAAACATAGGCTAAAAGTGGCATTTCAAATTAGTTGGGAAATTATGGATTATTGGATCTTTGTTGGGAGAATTGGCTCATCATTTGGGAAAAAATAGAGTTAGATTTCCTCATTCACAAATTCTTCCAATTGTTCAATGTTAACAAAAAAATAATGACATGAAGAATTAGGGTATCAATATGAAAATGTTCTTGAGAATTGTCACAAAGCTATCTTAGGGAGAAAGCAAAGTCAACACTTTAGATGTGACTATGTGAACATTTTAAAGTTTTGGAAAACAAAATTTCATTGTAAAGAGAAAGAAAATGCAAAAGACAGACTGTGTCCCATATACAATAGACACATATTTAATATTTTTACTATATTATTTTTTATAAATTCCTGAAGACAACTGAGGAAAAGACAGAATTTCTGAAAGAAGATACAAAATTGTCAAAATACTCAAATTCATTACATATTAAAGAAACACAGATTAAATCCAAATAAGATAGCAATGTTAAAATTTATTTAGGGTTACCTATGGCACACAGAAATATACTCTCAGACAATCCCAGGACTGCAAATAAGTTTAAATTTTATGGAAGACACCTTCTAGAATTTATCCCATCAAAATGTTAAGATAGTTGTACAAAGATGTATATTACAAGGATTTTTAAAATAATAGAAATAACCTGAATGTACACAATACCGATATTGATTAAATAATAGAACATTGACTTAAAGAAATGTTATACTGGGGTGATGGTTGTGGCTCAGTGGTACAACGCTTGCCTAGCATGTGTGAGGCACTGGTTTTGAGCCTCAGCGTCAGATAAAAATAAATGAATAAATAAATAAATTAAATGAAGGTTAAAAAAAAGAAATGTTACGCGTGGTTATAAATAACACTTCAGCAGATGTTTGACAGAGGGAAAATGCTGGTATTAAATTGGCAGTTAAAAAAGAGTTAGTAAATATTTTGTCCACATGATAACCAGTTTCTGAATGTGAATGTTCTTGGAGGTCAAAAGGAAGGATAGTGCACACCTGTAATCCCAGTGACATAGGAGGCTGAGGCAGGAGGATTCCAAGTTCAAAGCCAGCCTCAGCAGTGAGGCCCCAAGCAACCTAGTGAGATACTGTCTCAAATTTTAGAAAAAAGGGACTGGGGATGTGGCTTCGTTGTTAAGTGACCCTGGGTTCAATCCCTGGTACCTAAAAAGAAAAAAGAAAAAGAAAACAAAGGAAGGAAGGACTCAACTCACTTCATGATATGATATTCTGGTATCTTCTTCCTCTCCCAATAGATATTCAAATATATTACTTGCTGTTCTTGACTTTTCCCAACAGACTGTGGTGAAAGTCTGTTCTTTGTTTGATATGCACGTTAACACTCTTGGCTACTTCTCTCCTGGTACACTTATAAATTCTACATAAGAACACGGCTATTGTCCATTTCAGCCAAACAACTTACAACAGCAACTTCAAAGAGAAATGAGGGTGTAGATGCATAGAATATGTTGCAAGAGGCAGAAGGCCACAGGGGGGTGGATCTCTGGGAAGGGACCCTGGGGGCTGGGGCTGGAAGGAAACTTTCTCATTAAGCAACATCATTCCTGAACGAAGATGCAAAATTGACAAAATATTAAAATTCCTTAGATATAAATAAATACAAGTCAAATCCTTTGTAATTTTAATTTTATAGTTGAATTTAAACTAATTAAAGTAAAATTTAATTTGAGGATCAGTCCTTTGCAATTTGAATCGTTTGAAGTACAAACGCTATCCTTTTGGTTTGCTTTTTGTATCCTTTTTGGTCAAATGCATTTTTTTTTTTAAAGGAAGAGTGGAGAAGGAGCAAGTTTGAATCCATTTTGCTACCACTGTGTAGCCTCAGGCAAGTCACTCATTCTGAGCCTCAGTTTCTCCATTAAAAGTAGAAAATAAAATTTACTTTTCGGGACTGTGGAAAGGACTAGAGGTGCATAGAAATTCCCCAGTATGATTCAGTGCATAGTAGGCGCTTTTTTAGCTGTACTTATTGTGATTAATCCTGTACCTGCCTGGGACTGTAGGGAGAACTGAAGCAGAATGTAATTATCCACATTGGCACAAAGTCAGGATACCTGAGTCTTGCAGAACATGCAGCTGAATGTTCAATCAAGATGTGTAAGTACACAGAGCCGCAGAACATACCCAGCGCTTTCCCCCAGGGCTCGGGAAGTAAAATGCATGTCACCATTGCACATCTGCTCGTATTTTAAAATTCCACAACTAATTAACCAGAATCCTCATCAGTGATCTCGATGTGGATTAACTAAACATGTCAGCAAACCCTGGCCCTTTTCTGTTAAACACAGGCAATTTATTTTACCTACCAGTGCCTCCAGCAAGATCCTGGATGCTGGAAAAATGGACAGTGAAGCCCGACTTTTACTAAACTTACGGGAAGATCCTTTCTAGTGCAGTTGGCCACTTTGATAGCTCTTTCAAATTAGGAAGGTACACTATATTGGCAGTTAGGTTATGGATTCTGGAGTCTGTCTGACATGACTTTTAATTCTGCTTGCTCATCTCAAGAGACCCTGGGGAAGTTATTTAATCTCCTTAAGCCTCAGTTTTCTCATCTGTTAAGTGGGACTAATTGTGGTGCCTGCCTCATAGGATTATAATTAAGTGTAAAGATGGATGAGAATGAAATTAGAAAATGTACTTTGTACAGTGCCTGGTGCAGGGGAAATCCTCAGAAGATACCAATGCATCAAAACAAAGATGTATGAGCTTTTGCATTAGGAGATCTGAAGGAAGTAAAAACGTCCTCGTAAAGACCATCAGAGAAGAAAACCTGCTGCATGAAGATGAAGGTACCTGAGATTTTTTTAAAGCAACCCTCTAACAACCAGGAAAACAAACAAACAAACAAAAAAAAAAACCAAAAAAACTAGCAATCTCAAAGAACATTCACATTATCCTCTGTGTTAAGCATATAAATAACTTGTTTATTAGATATCCCTTAAAGGAAAATGTGAGAAAAACTATTTAAAACTACAATTCTGTTGAGGTCAGAAACATTTCAATGATTTCCAAGGAAAAAAAAAGTTCTTTTGAAAAGAAAATTTCTTTAGAAAATCTCACATTCTACTTATTATTGTGATTATCAAATGGAATCTCTTGTCATTTTTTCCGAAGGGTAGGCTGTTATATAAATGTAACTAATTATTATTTAACTCCCAACTCTTTGTGAAAAGTAATTTCCTGATTAGCAAGGAGGTCAAAGGAGAGAGATCGCTTTTGTTTTTCTGATTGTACAAGCTTGCCATAGAGGATGCACAAGTTCTTTCTTACTAGATCAAGAATCTTGACGTGGACTAAGGTATTCACAATTTAATTGTTACATCTGGAGGTCAAACCTGAGGACAGTCATTGCTCCAAAGGCAGCAATGATTTATTATTACATTATTTTAAGGTAAATATTTTTATCTAAAGTCCATTATTTCCCAGAAATTATTAGGCAATCCCCAAATCCCAGGACTCCTCTCTCCTCCTAGTTATGATAAAAACCTGTTGAATATGCAAAGCACCATCCCCACCAGAAACTACTTTGGTGTAGCGAAAAACACAGATCTAAGTGGAAATCTCCACTTTAAAATTGGGGGAATACTCAGCAAGTCACATAAACTCTCCCGAGTCTTCCTTTCCACATACATGACACAGAGAAAGTAATTTATTTCCTACAAACTTTGGTGAGGATTCAATCAAGGTGTTTTTATGGCGCCCTGCACATGAAAGATGGGACAATACTCTCCCCAGCACCTTCCCATTTATTGTCATTGAAGCGAGGTTTGATCTTGACTTTAAATTTATTACCCGAGTTTTTGAGTGGGACGCTTTCAGCGTTCCCAGGGCTTACTCCTTTATTTTCAGGAAGTGTGCAGGTGTATTTGTTTTTGCATTTGACTTTCCAGGTAGGCGCATCTGTGTGTGACCAGAGCACAAAGAAATGCGAGCTGACATTGATTTTCAGGATGCAACGACACCTGTATGGTTTTGTTAACTGAATTGAGCTGAATTGAGACGCAGAACTTGTTTGTGGGGGATGCGCTGTCCTTGGTGCTGAAAGCGTTCATCGTCTAGCCCAAGAAACAAATGGCTCCAAAACAATGGGAAGTACTAAAGGTGAGAAGGTGTTCAAGATGCAGTGGGAGAGCAGGCGAGGAGGCAGCGAGACTCTTAAGTTGGCATCAACTTGCCTAAATCCATACCCTAACTAGCACTGAGACGGAGGTGAAACCACGGAAAAGGGCAGTTTCCAGAAGGAGCAAATGGTCAGTGGTGCCTAATGCTGTGGACAAGTCAAAAATGTCCTTGAAAATCAGCCTTTTTGTATAGATCATAGGAAACCTTAGCCAGAAGTGAGGGTCAGAGCAAAGACCAGTTAATCAGCTTTGAGAGGAAGCCCAGCAGTGGGGTTCAGGTAGTGCCTAGGTGTGCCCCTCCCCCTGAAGGAGACACTGAGACAAGGATTTTATTTGGCAGGTGATCTTAAGAAACACCAGAGAGAGGGAACAGCAAAGAAGCCATTTAAAGCTATGTTATCAAGCCAGTTGCCATTGGGGGCAAAGCAGAGGTCTATCCCACTGGGGAGCTCTGGGAGACCATGTGGAATACAACCTAGAGTTGTTCCAAACAAGGATACTGGAGCATCTGTCCACCAAGTCTCTATTAGGGGTCAAGGGCTGTTTCCAGGTCGATAAAATTTCCAGAATGTTGACAGACAAGAATGCTCCTGTTGAGTTGTGTCCTTCATTGTGAAAGGGTAATGACCCACACAGACCTGAGCAGAGTGTGAGCAGTGTCTGCTACGCGTGCGTGTCAGCGTGTAACTGATGGGGGTGGTGCTATATGCTAGTGTGTGTATTGCCCCCCAAATGCACGTGTTGGAACCTCATCTCTAAGGCGATGGTATCTGGAGGCTGCGGGGCCCTTGGGAGGGCTCTGCCCCTGTAAATGGGATTAGTGTCTTTATAAAAGAGACCTCAAGGAGCTTCCTTGCCTTTTCTACCATGTGAGGACCCAGTGAGAAGATGGCCATCTGTGAACCAGGAGCCCAGCTCTCACCAGATACTATAGTTGCTTATGCCTAGACCTTGGAATTGGCCTCTAGAACTGTGAGCAACACATGTTTATAAGCACCCAGTTTGTGGTGTTCTGTCATAGTGGGAATGGACTGTGACAGTGGAGACGGAAGGATTTGCACGAGCAAGGTCATCTGCTGAAGGGCTGGCAGGGGTGGCACTAAAGTCTTAAGGTGGAATGAAAGGTTTGCAATAGCCATTGGGGAATGGACATGGGAGGTGTCCAAGTGCACACCAGAAAGTCGCTCAGAGATGCTAGGGTCTTGGATGAATTGTGACTTGTTAGTCAAAAGTGAAAATCAATGGTGTACACACACTTCTGAGCTGTGAAATAAAACCAGCAAGAAAGAGTGGATCCAAAGTCTTACTTCCTAGGTCCTTGAGCTTGTTTTCCATCTCTGTGAAACAGAGGTCACTTTCTGGGTAGTACCTTTCCACCTCCAGAAGGCATCAGGCTCACTACTTATAGTTATGCAAGTTGCTTCCTGCCCAAGGGTGTCCAGTCAAGGGAGAAATGGAGGCTAATCCAAGTCTCCATCAGTCTGTCTCTCCTGCAGCTGGGATTACCAGAAGCAGCACTTCTGTCTACTAGGCACAGAGTTGGTAGCGGTCCTGGGCTTTGCACAAGGAATGTCTTTCACTGGAGCTTGGGACAATGCAGATCTTCAAACGTGAGCCATCCAGACCCCAGGTCTCATGGAGTGATGTGAACACACCTTGGTCTTATAGCATCCCATCCCCAAGTTCTACTTCACAAGAAAGGTTTTCTGCCTACTAGCATCAGAGAGAGAAACAAAAAACTATACATCAATTTTTTTTATTGCACTAAAGCTTCTGTTACTTTGCTATGTTTTCAGGGAAACTTGGCATCTCGTCTTCATAAACAGGTTGCTTTGGGTTTAATTGTGCAGCTAACCTGAGCTATAAAGTGGAATCCCTGGCTGCTTGGAGAGGATTTTGAGGGAAAAGTAAATGAGCCCTCAGGGCTACTTTGCTTAGAAGATAATGCATGTGTAAGTGATATACATTTAACTCTCAGACTTGGGATGTGAGGAACTGGGAAGGAAAGGCTGATTTCTGATGGCTGGACCTTCAGAGAGTAGCTGAGAGAACAGGATTGGACCAGATGGTCTACTAAAATCTCCAACTCCCAGACTTCTGGCAACTAATGACTACAGGGTGTTGACCAGAGCTTCCACTCAGTGCTGTACCAGGATCTACCTGAAGGTATTCTTTTGGGGATGGTTCCCCATCTCCTCCCCATAGAGGGGCATATCTGGAAAAAATCTAGAGCAAAATGGAATCTCCAGGGCCATACAGTGAGGCCAATCTAGTAGGGGAATGAGATTTGAGGGAAAGAGCCCCAAGGACGTATCTGGCCCAGAGTCCACCTAACACGCAGGGGATAAAAGTGACAGTAGATAAATTTCATCTTCATTATGAAGGTGAAAAACTGAAGTTATGGAAGTTGCCCAAGGTCATCCAACTCAAAAGTGGCAAAGCAGAGGTTTGAATGAACTCAGGTGCCCATGGGCTCCCACAGAATCTGCTGAATGTGATACTCCAGCTCTGTCCCCAGGCCCAGGGAGAAGATACAGGATGTGAAGTTCCTACTATGAAATTCTGTGACAACAGGCAAAGGGGCCTCTTGCCAACACTTTACATCCTCTCTGAAAACTATTGTGAGTGAAGCTTTTGATTTTCCTTCTGTCTTGTCAGGAGTTCCAATTCAAAGTCAGATGAATCTGGGTTTGAAGATCAGCCCAGTCTCTTACTAGTATGTTTTAGGCAAATTGCTTAATCTCTCTGTTCTTCAGGTTTCTTATCTGTTAAAAGGGGAAAGTAATAGAGACACTTCATAGTGCTGTTAAATGAGATAATATGAGGTGATATAAAGCCCTTAGAATAATCCCTGACACAGAAAAAAGTATTCTGTGAGTGTTAGATGCCACAATTAACATTTATGTGATAGAATTTGGATCAAACCATGTCTCAGCCTCCTTCTTACCCTTTTTCCCCTTTTTCTCTGTCTTCATGACTTGCCTGTCATAGAGAAATGATGGAGCCCTTATCCCACCTGGAGCAGGACCTACCCATTCTGGTTTCTAGAGGCAGGTCTGATGTTCCTCTCCCAGACCTAAAAGAGGGCCCAGATCCCCTGTGTGACCGGCTGGGCAGGTGCTCCAACTTGTCCCTAAGGCAGACCCCAAAGGTGGATTTGAAGGTTGCATTTGGGTCTTGTGTCAAAGATGCATTCTTCAATCTATCTTGCCCAGAAATAGGAGTAGAAATTACATTTTAATTTCTACTTGCACCTATTTTTTTTTTAATTTAAACTTTAAATGTGAAGGGGTGTAATTAATTGCTAACTTCAACAGAAGGAAACTATATTACAGTCCAACCAACATTTAATATTTTATCTCAATTCAGAAAAAAAAAATCTCCCCCAATAGAAAAAACTTCCCCCCGAAAAAAAAAAAAAAAAAAAAAAAAAAAAACACCCAAAACTTCACTTGGTTATTCCAGACACTCTAGTGACTTCCCAGGATAGCTCACTTCCTTTTTTGATAGTGTTTGTTGTTACTCCCTGAACTTCCCATCTATCATACAGAGTACAGGCTCAATTTCTCTCTCATGTTATAGCTTTTCAAATATTCCATAGACAACTTTTGTGTCCTGGCAAAATATCTCCTATGCCTTTAACTCTTGTTCATCAAACTCATTAGTTTTCTTGCCTTTTGGTCTCTCCAATTTGTCTGGCTCTCTTAAAGAGTGTCGAGCCCTCAGACTGAGTTGCTGGGCTGATGTTCTGGACAGCCGTTGCTTGATACAGCTGGGCTGGTGGGGTCCTCCGTGAGCTTCTTTGCTCTCATTTGCTTTCATCCTGTAACTCTCAGAGGCACAAATGGTCAATGTGCTCCGGAATTGGTGCCTGTTGGCAGTTTATGATATTCTGTAAGCACTGTAAAGTGACATGGATTTTCCCCAAATGGAGCATATGGATATCAGGACTATTACCATGGTCTGGGAGTCTTAGTGCAGCTAAGTTCACCTCCCTCACTGATCCCTAAGACTCTACTTGGAAATCCCACATATTTTTTTTTTTTTAAATGCAAAGTCAGAAATAAAGATTTTCATGTGAAATTTCTCAGTTGTAAAATATTGGCAAATGTTTTTTTTAAACAACATCAACAGCTACCAACAACAACAAAAATAACATGATAAGCAGCAAATAAATTGTGACTCCTCATGCTACAGTCTACTGGCTGCATTTGTGGCCTGTGTGCCTAGGCAATTGGCAATTTTTCCCTTCATTAACTGATGCTTTTTAAGGACCTATTAAACGCCAGGTACTTGAGAAGATGCTGGGAGAAGAGAAGAAAGCAGAGGACCCGTTGTTCTTGCTCTCACAGATCCTGCAAACAATTACATTAAGAACCATTGGTATACATTTATCAGATGCCATGAAGAATCTTCTCCAGCTTCTCAAGGTCCCTGGAAACTTGTGTGTCCCATTTTGCTGAGGTTAGGAATCCATCATGGAAGTCACCTTTGTGTTCCTTTGCGCCTACTCCAGTGGCTTACTTGGACTCTTATCATTCCAACATGGTGGGACATGGATTCAGTTGTCCTTTTTGGAGAATGGAGGGACTGGTGACTGAGGGCAGTGGGGAAACAGATAAAAGGGGACAGACCGTGTGAGAGGCAAGGTCTGAGAGCAGCCCTGATAGCTTGCTGTGTTCATGTAGGTTCTACCATATCTTCTCCCAGCAGAGCCAATGTCTGTGCCACCTAGCACAGGGTGGAGTGTCCTCTCAGGGAAGGAAGAGAACTAGCCTTTTGCTAAGCACCTGTTAATGTCAAGAAATGAACAGGTGCATTCACAGGTGTTGCTCCCGACAGCCCTACAACACTCATGCAATTGCTTACATTTTTCAGCTGAAAAGTGACTTCATAAAAAAAATCAGTTATTTCCCAAGAACACAGAACTAGTATCCAGAAGAGCTAGAGTTTGAGCCAAAGTCTGCCATTTGCTTGCAAGTGACAAAAACTCAGCTCAAACAACAAGGGAATTTATTACCACCTATGTTTTGGAATTCCCCTGATTTATTCAGCTTCAAGAGCAATTGGATTTAGGGCATCAAATAGGGTCCTTAAATCTCTCTGTCCTCATCACTTGATTCTGCTGTCCTTTATATGTTGGTTTTACTTTGTAGACCACTTCCTCCATGTATTTGGCAAAGATGTCCTTGGCACTTGGATTACATAATACAGCTTGAGATCCCAGAGGAAGGGACTTATTTCTACCCGAGTCTGTGTTTATTTCAAATCGTAGAGAATTTTGGATTGATTCATTTTGAATCACATGTCATTGCTGAACAAGTCATAATGGCCAAGGGGCATAGAATTCCCTGATTGGCCATCCCAGGTCTACATCAATGGCAGGTGTGGGGTCCTCAACCAGGACCACATGGCTCCAAAGAGACCCTCCGATGGAAAGTCAAGTTCTGGTACTAGCCAAAGAGGAGAAGAGGTGCTGGCAGGCAAAATCCATCATTGTCATCTATACTTTGTGACATCAAGTTTTGTTTTTTTTTTTCTCACATCTTTACTGGAAAGAAGACAAATTAAGTTAGAAGATTAGCAAATGTGAGCCTTTCCTCATGTCACCTGATCATTCTCTAATACCTACCATAAAGTCTTTAAATAGTCCCAGAGGCTGGACTTGCATTGCACAGCTTGGTGGATCTGCAGAGGCCTCTTGTTCTTTTTCACTGGGGTTCACCCCGTCCCTGATTGGCAGTAAAGCTCTCTTTCCCAGGCCAATGGGCCCTGAGCCTTGTCTGGGGTTCATGGTCATGGAAATTCCCCATGTTTTGACGGCAGAAGGTGTAATTGACTGCCATATCCTCTCTGGGAACCCAGGGAAAGATTTTAGACACAAACATATTTGGAGGAAGAATTCAGCAGTGGAGTTGCTACCTCCAGATTAATTTACACTCCAGCCACCCCAGAGAGGCTGACAGACTGATGGATGGTAATGCCTGCTGGGTGTGCAGCTGTATTAATGCTGCCATGAACTCAGCTCATTAGCTCCGAGTTCCTTCCCTTCCTTCACCACACCTTGGACACAGCTCATCTCACGTAAAATGGGGCCAGCTCACTTGGGCCATGTGTACTCAAGGTCAGATCCCTGGGGGAGATTCCCGACTGGGCTGCCAACCCAGCCGTGGGGGCTCAGTTCCCCACCTCCACTCACCATCTGCTTTTGCCATTCCAAGGGCATGTTGCAGGACGCTGGGCAAGAACACAGTCCACAGAGGAGCTCAATTTCCTTCCCCTGGGGAGCTCAATAACAGTTCCAAAGATAGGAGAGCTCGCGACACCAGCAGGTCTGCCGGCAGGGCATGAGGTAAGTGAAAGCGCTGTCGGGGATCTACCAGACACTGAGACACAGGGTGGATGCCACAGGAGTCCAAGGAAATAACCATTTGAACTGGGTATCTGCTCAGAAAACAAAGCCTGAATTTGGGGCTGTCTAGACAGAGACGCCAGGTTAGCAATGACAGCGCTGATGTTGAACTTGAAGCCAGAACCCCGGCAGTCCAACCTCTCGTGGCCACCTTACTTCCCCCATCTTTGGCACCCTAGTATCATCATTAAGGTCCTGCTGACATGGGCCCTAGAGTCCAATTGAGAAACTAGAGCTTGATCACCTCCTCCACTTAACCTCTGCCTGAGCCAGCACATAAGTGACCTCCATGTCTCAATTTTTTTTGCAAAAAAAAAATACTAATAGTAATTGCAGGATTTGGTGCTCAGCATGATGCTACCTCAATGGTGGCTGCTGCATTAGGATAGTCCCATGCTTCTGTAACCTTGGCCCCCAATACCCTCTCTTGAACTTGATTTGATGTTGGTCTCAGACTCCACATACTCTAAGCCTCAGGTAAGAGTCTTGCCCTCTACATTGACCCAGTCCACATTCCTTTCCACAGTGGAAGGATCAGGCATGTCCCACATTGTTCAGTCTCTGGCTAAGTCTTAGGGTTTAAACCCTGATGAGTTTCATCTGAGGACCTTGGCAGCTCAGAACACTACAATCACGGGAACTAGTGGCCTAGGGACACAGGATCCAGAAATCTGAGCAGAACCAGGAGATTTGTTATTGGTTCAGGTGGTCCAGCTTCCTGGGGCCTGGAGGTACACCAGGTCCCAGTACTTGTCTTGACTGTGACAGGTTCAGCCCCAGCAGATGCTCTGCTAGCTCTCAGCAATGATGCTCACTGTAAATAATGCCTTTGCCCAGACAGCATATGGCGCTGGCAGATTTTGGCATTCCAGACTCAGACTCGCAGACATATGGGCCCATTGCCTAAGCTACTCTCTGGTCAAGCCAGGCCACATAAGGAAGTATGGGCTGGGAGACTTGAATGGGGATCACGATGAACCAGGCTTGAGAAGAACTGAGTGTGGGCCTTGTTGGAACAAATACCCCACCAGTTCAAGAGCTTGCAGATGGGATGTAGGAGGAGGAAAATTTGCCTTTTGAATTTTTCACTCACTAGATGGTCATGATGAGGTCCATTATTTGCAAAAATGGCCACAGTGACACCCCTTTCCTTTCCCCTTTGGGGTACCCTCCCACACCGACTCAAAACTTGGCCACGTGACTTGGTTTGGCCACAGGACAATAATGAGTGTGATGCATGCAGCTCTCATGCATCAAGTCCTGCCCTCCTGGTGCTCCTGGGGCCCCATAGCTGCCAATGAGCAGCCCCAGAGGATGGGCAGCCATGTGAAGATGGGGTCCCTATCACCTCAGATCACCGTACACCAGCCAGCCCTAGTGGACCAACCAGTTGACTCTAGATGCAGGAATGAACTCAGCCAGGAGCAGCCCAGCCTGGCCCAGGCCAGAAGAACTGCCCAGGTGAACTTGGGTCAAGTTAACAAGCTGTAGAGTTGTTGGGCTCAGTAAATAGCTTTTTATTAACTATTGCTTTAAGCGACTAAATTTGAGGGTGGTTTGTTATACAAGAGCAACCTAAAACATGCAGCATTGTGTTGTGAGAGTGTCCCCAAGTAGACTAGGCTTAGAGCTGCAACTAGGAAATCTGTTCACAGAATGGTCACTATTAGTAAACTTTACACAGCAAAAAAAGTACCTATGTCTTCAAAACTACCTGTTCCAGGGATAAAAAGCCATCTCCCATGGCTTTCTTTTCCAGTTACCCTGTCACCCAACAGTTTGGGTTGGATCTAAGTAAATGTCAAGAGAAAAGTGTTCAGGAAACTCGCCATTAAAGTGAGGTAAGAGGGAAGGTTTAAATGCCTGCTACATTCCAGGCTTTGAACTGGATGTTTTAGAAACTCTTGGCTTTGTTTGCCTCCGGCATTCCCATTTAATAACCTCTGAAATAGATTCTCCAAGGCTCAGAGCAGTGTTGTTTTCCCTAGGAGTGGAGGAGTGAACTCTGGATTCCTCTCTATCAGCTCAAAGTTCAACTGCCTTGTTGACAGTTCCCTAGGTTCCCAAGGCCAGCAAATACTTTTTTGTCCCCTGCTTCTATGCCAGGTACTTTTCTGAATGCTATACACAAGTAAGTCAATCCTCTGCTCTATCCCAATAAGTTAGAAACTATTGTTTTCTTAAATTTTGGTTTGGAATTTTTTTTGTTTGTTTGTTTGTTTTGGTACCAGGGATTGAATCCAGTGGTGCTTAACCACTGAGCCACATCCCCAGCCCCTTTTTATACTTTTTTAGAGACAGGGTCTCATTGAATTGCTTAGGGCCTTGCTAAGTTTCAGAGGCTGGGTTTGAACTCATCATCCTCCTGCCTCAGCCTCCCAAGGGGTTGGAATTAAAGGTGTGTGCCACAGCGCCCAGTGACACTATTGTTATCATTGCTTTACAGATAAGGGGACTGAGACATGGAAAGGTCAAGCATTTCGTCCAGGGTCATATGTGTGGTGAATGGTTGAGGCAGGATTTGGCACGAGGGTTTCTGTCTGGAGAACCCACACTTCCAGCCAGAGGGCTCAGTATTGGTGGCTGAAAATCTTTTTTTTTTTTTTTTAATCTTTATATGAAACATTTCTTCTAATTAACCTGAGGCTCTAAGCAGGGAAGCAAGTTTTGGGCTCTTTGCGATGAAGTTTGGGAGAAACTTGTGTTCTGGGATCCAGGGGTGTTCCCTCCCCATCCTCCACAGAGCAGCCCACCACCCAGGAGTAAAAGCCAGGGTTGCTGGTTCAAATATTTACCTGGTCAGACAGGTGACGGGAGGTGCAGTGGGTAGGGCTGCTGGGACCCTTGGGGCACACACCCCATCTAACAGGAAACTGCTTCTTTCCAGTCAACTGTTAATAAGTAGGCACATGGGTTTAATGTTGCCTGAGATCCTCATTTTTCAAGATAATCCAAAAATATAATTTTTTTGAGTATGTTTTGATTTTTGAGTTGGCACTCGATACTTTTTTTTTTTCCTCAAAATACCATGTGAGCCAAACAAAACTTCTCTGGACCAACTATCACCCAAGAGCAGTATTTGCTATATTGGGTAGAGGAGATAAAATTCAGAGTAAATGACAATAAAAATCAGAACGTATTTAAGGGGGAACTTATCTCCTGGAAAATAAGTCTGGAATAATCATCTTTAGGGTCGGTGTGGGAAGTGAAGGGTAGATTATTAAATAGTCTTTTACTTGGGTTTATCTCGAGGGCTGCCATTTGGCATCCTAATGCTCAGTTGACAAATCACAAGAATGTCCTACTTCTGTGTAGAGAGCAGATTTACAAGCCAAGTCCTGAAATTTTCATCTCAGAGTGTCTGCTGTGCTATTGGCTCTTTGGGTATCTAAAGTATACAGATCTCAGTTCTATCAACAAGAAACAGGCTGCCTGGACAAGAACAGGCTCCATCTGTAATCATTACACTGGCGCCCAAAGAAATGTTTGTATGCCTGGTTACCTCCCCACAGGGCAATTCCAGGACTGCTCACACCTTCCAGGTGGGCCTACCCTGGCCCTAGAAATGCATCCGTGTCTCTGCCAAGATTGGAATCTGAGTCACACAAATTTCTAGCCAAGGAGGTGTGGCTTCTAACAGTTGCTGTCAATGTCAGAGTCTTGCTGGCTTCCCTGAGATTTTGCTTCCCTCGTCCAAGACCCTGTGGATAGAAGGGCAGTGGACCAGGTTCATTCATTCATCAAATATTTATTGAGCATGTACTATGTGCTAGTACTGTTCCAAAGTCCAGAGATGGACAGATCAAAGGAGAGAAAAATCTCTGCACTCCTGGAGATTGTGTTCCTGGGGAGGGATGGACAGTGAACAAGATGGATACACAAAGTACGCAACAGTTGAAGCATGTTAGATGGCTGCAAATTCCGAGCAGGGGTAGGGAGGTTGAAGGGTCAGAGAGGTTTTTGCAAAGGGTAGCTAGGGAAGACATCCCTCAGAAGGGGATGTTCGAATGAAGACAGGAAGAGAGGAAGCTGGGCATGAGGCTCTCTGAGGAGCTAGTAGTTCAGGTGGGGAAAACAGGTGTACAGTCCCTAAGGTGGTTTGTGTTCTGTCTTCCGGGAACACCAGGAAGTCAGCATCTCTGAGAGCAGCCGGAGAGGAGGTCAGAGAGACAGTGAGAATCAGGGGGTGGAAGACCTTGAAGGATCTCCATGACTACTCTGAATGTGAAGAGAAGCACAGTGTCCCCACTTTCTCCACGTGAACTGTTTCAGCAGAGCTTGTGGGTCTTTGTTGGGGACAGATGGAAGGGAGACTGAATTGCTCAGGAGGCTGCTGACAGTCATCCACGAAAGAGATGCTGGTTGTTTGACCCAGAGCAGGACAATCAGATTCTGGTTGCATCCAAATTCCTCAACACTTGATTACAACTGGCCCTCAGGCTGCTGGGCATTCCTGGGTGGGCTTGGGTGCAGGGGGCATGGATCTTCAAAATGCTGTCTTGTGTGTGAGATGCACATGAGCGGGTTGGCATAGGGCAGGGTTTCCCCAGGGACAAAAGCCACGTTCTGCAGTTGAATAGCCCAATTCATTCTGTGTTGGCCACTTAGTCTCCACGACCCTAGGCGAGCTTTCGGATCTTTCCATAATCCTGTGTCCTCACCTGCAAATTCAGAGATATTCATAACTCTACCTACCTTGTAAGTTCAATGTGAGGACTTAGGATTATGATCATATATATATACTTCATAGTAAAGGTTCAATGTACATGAAGTAGTTTTTGCCAATTTTCTCTAAGAGTGAGTTGACTCAATTAAGATGGAGGTTCTGAGGCTGTGCCTTCCACCTGGGCTAGACTGCAGGTTATGTAAAAGGCTCCTTTTGACGAACGATCTCGCTGAGAAGCGGATGAGGACATATAATGGGGGGTGGGAGGGGTTAGCGTTAGGATTAGGGTTAGGTTTTTGGGTTAGGGATAAGGAGGGTGGTAAGAATGGAGGAAGGAAGGACTGTATAGAGGGAAAAGAGGGGTGGGAGGGGTAGAGGGGAGGGAAAATATAACAGAATGAATCAAACAACATTGCCCTATGTAAATTTATGATTACATAAATGGTACGCCTTGACTCCATGTACAAACAGAAACAACATGTATCCCATTTGTTTACAATAAAAATAATTTTTTTTTTTTTTAAAGGGCTCCTTTTGCTCCCTTGGTCTAAATTAGGAGGTCGAAGATCTTGAAGTTTTACCCGAGGTCTGCTCTATAATACTGAATTAGGAAACCAAGTCCTGGGTTCGCTAAGTAACTCGCCAAACCCTGCTCCAGATTACAGAGTCAGAAAGTGGCAAAGCTGGATTTGAATTCACTGCTGTCTGAGGCTAAATCTGTGCCTTTAACTACGATGTCACGCTGCCTCCCAAATGTGATTGAGGAGGATCAGCTCAAAGATGTGTCCAGCAGGCCAGGTGAAGGAGGCCTCTATCAAAGCAAAGTCTTGGCTCTGTCTCTGAGGGTTTGTTTCACGGAGACCTCCTTCTCCAGCTTCATTGGGCTTCTGGGCTGTTCTTGCTTGTTTAATGCTTGTTAGAAAAATGCTGATTTCACTGTGGCTTCCACTGCTATTCAGATGTTCACAAACAGGTCCATCATAAATCCACAAGGGACAGCGTTTGTAAGTGATTCCCCCATAGACTCACCAGCAGAGCCTCCTAAAACTGCTGTTTCATTAATGGACCATCTTCGTGCTTGTTAATGTCTAATTACTGACACTAATGGGTCCATGTATTTTAAAAATGAAATTATGAGTATTATTTAATTAGGAAAAGCACTCGATAAACCGCTGAATAAATCTGGCAAGGGACACAAAGGACCAGGAGTTGCACAGGCCTCCTCAGATGAGGGAAACCTCAGAATGCTGCAGAAGCAAAGTTAATTCCAAAACGAAACAAATCAGTGCCTGGAGTTGTAAGGTGGAGCCCAGATGTGGAAAAATGCCTTTTTAGATTAACAACAGTCCTGGGTAGGACCCAGGCACAGAAATGGATCTAAAGCTTAACTCCCACTGACTTTAAAATATTTTCTGACTTTGCAACCTCTAGCTGATTTACAAGGAAATAACACATCCCCACAAGTTAAAAGGTGGGGAGGGACAAAGACCTTACATAATTCCACCATGCAGAGATAAACATTATGAATGGTTTGCTGTATATCCTTCTAGACATTTATGTTTCCATTTGTGTCTGATTTTATGCACATGCAATATTTTTGAAAGCACAAACACAATCGCACTAAATGATTGTATCACTTTGTAAATTTTTTTACACTTGATCGTGTACCATGGATAATATCCCATGTTAATAGTAGTTTGCAACCATTTACTTCATCTTTTTAAATAGTTGTATAGTATTCCAAACCCATCTCCTATTATCAGTATTTGTTGTGTTTTAATATTCAAACAAAACTATATTAAATATTCCTGAGGTTAGGAGACCAAGTCCTGGGCTCGCCTTATTTCCTTTGAATTGTTTTCTGAAAGCAGATGCTGGGTGTAACTGAATTATAGGTTTTGAAAAAGCAACACCCCAAACCTAAATTTCTTCCAGAAGATTGTTATACCAATTGACACTCATCACAGCACCAGAGGATCTTTCTAATATTTCCCAAATTCATAGATGAAAAAAATGCTGATTATTTTTACTTCATTTTCCCCTGACTACCAAGCTGAGCATTTCTTCTTTCACTTGTTGATCTGCCATTTGGGAACTTCTGCCTTCCCACACACTTTGTTCATGTGCAGTGCCCAACTTGCTTACTGAGGTTTGCCACTTTCTTATTCATATGTAATAAATCTTCATGCAGAAAGGCTTGACTTTATGTGTTCAATGTCCACTATTCATTTTACTTTCTGATTTGCCTTTATGATTTTTACATGTAAAAATGTTTTCTGTTTTTATATCTTGTATCATTTTTTTCATTTTATAATCTAGTCCAATTTCTTCATCCTTTCCTTGATGTTTTCTATCTTGGGTGTCGTGCTTCCGCAATTTTCACCATTCCCTAAGTATGAAGTGGTTTTATTTTTAACATGTGAATCTGCAATCATTTTGAGACTTATTTTGGAATATGTGAGGAAAGAATTCTTTTCCAAATGGCTAGCCAGTTGTCCCAACACTATTGGTTAAAGAAGTCTTTCCCACGGATTCAAATGTCACCATATTGCATATTAAGTTCTAAATATTTTTATGGATTTTTCTCTCCTATTTCACTGTTTTTTTCCTTATAGCAGCACTATCCTTTTAATTATTACACACTTATGCTTTACTATAATAATCTGTGTTGAAGATGTTCTCTTCTCACCAACCTTCTGGTGAACTTCACACGCTTTCTTTTAATTGGACTCTCTAAACTGAATCAAAAGAGTACATTAATTTGAAGAGCACTGACATCCAGGTACTTGCCAGATCCTCTTCTTATTTAGGTCTTTTGTTTAAATTATCTAGCAATGTTTTATTGTTGGTTATGGGTTTGTTTGTTTGTTTTTGCACAGATTCTTTCGGTACATTTATTTAAATATTTAGCATTTTAATTTCTGTTGTAAAGAACATTTCCCAGTTCCCCTACACACACGGCATTGTGTGACTGGTTAGTTGTGGGTGTGTGTGTGTGTGTGCACACTTCCTCTCTGCCAGACGTTCTAAAAGGTTGCCAGTTCACTTTCTTTAGCTTTGAATGCAGACAATGTATTGTCTGCTAGTCATGAAAAACTCTGACCTCTCTCTAGGATTTGTGTCTATTTTCTCTTTTCCTGCCCTCTTATATTGGCCTCACCTTCCAGAACAACTCTAAGTCATTTTTTAGGCTTTAAAAGGTTGCCGGAAGCAAAATATAAGGACATAGTTACATAAATATTATTTATCACATGAAAGAATATCCTGTAGTCCTAATTTAGTATTTCAGTTTTAGAAATAAGCCGTCTGATGATGGTGTGTTTTCCTTCTGCAGAGTTTTAATTAGATTATGGGGCACCCAAATAGCAACACATCCTGTCTTTCCTGGAAGAAATCCTCCTGGGTTACAGTACATTCCCCCTATATTCCCCAGATTCTGGTTTCTCTTTACTAATTTAGCTGGATACTATTTGCTCCTATGTTACTCAGATTTCTTTCTTTTTTCTTTCTTTCTTTCTTTCTTTCTTTTTTTTTTTTTTTTTGCATCTGTATTCAGAGTTTGTTTTCAAGGTAATCCAGTTTCTTGCTAGTAAAATAAATAAGGAAGTGTGTTTTTTCACGTCTGGGAACCTAAATGGCCTTGAAGATTTGATTGAACTTATACATCAAATCTTTTGGTCTAGCAGCTTTTTAAAAAATCCTATTTTACAATATTTCCATGCTTGTTGGGATATTATCAGTTGTCTACCTTTTGGGGGGGTCAAATTTGTTTTCTAGAAAACCATCTTCTTAAATGAGGTTTTACCTATTTTCGTATGGCTGTATGTGTGTCTATATATACTTGAGACAGGGTCTCGCTAAGTCGTCCACATTGAGCTTAGGATCCTCTTGCCTCAGTTTCCCAAGTAGTGGGGTTATGGGCGTGCACCACCGTGGCTGGCTTAACAAAAATAATTTTTAAAAATCTGCTGTTTTGTCTTTCTAATATGGTGCATGGGAGTTCTCCTTTCTTCTTCTTTCTTTCCTTCCTTCCCTCCACCCTTCTCCTCCCTTCTTCCTCCCCTCTCTCCCTTCCTTTTTTCCTTCCTTGCTTTTTGACTTTCATACCAGACATCTGTTTCGTCTTTTGAGAGCTGCAACCCTTGGGCGTTTGGGTGGTTTGTTAATTACGGGTCGTGAGGACCATGTTTCTAGAAGCCCAGTGAGGGTGTGATTTGCATGTACCCAACCAACAGATGAATCTGCTCTGGGCTGCCTGCTCGGCCTCCATGGCCTTCCCACAAGTGGCCTTCACCCTCCGCAGCCCCAGGCAGCTTCATCTGTACTGAAGACCTCCACCTCCTGACTTGGGCTAGGACCCTCCGCTCTAGCTACACCAGCCAGTCTCTCCTTGAACTTGGAACTGAGAGATGCCAGTTAATACCTGCTATTTGTTCAACTGAATTATCACTTAGTTCCCAGCTCTGGCACTTCCTGAAGTTCTGTGTTTTCTATACCTGATTCCCCAAAATATCCTTGAAACTCCATAATAACCCCCCTCTTTCTGCTTTACCTGGCTTGAATGTGTTCATGCTATTTACAACGGGAAGACACTTAGGGTCACCCCCTGGGGTGTGGCTTCCACTGTACCAGCACTCCGGTAGGAGAACCACATGCTATGTTGATGTGGCCTTGACCAAAGGGGCAGTGTAGATTGTATGACTGTCACTCCCTCCATTTTATTGGTTTTTAAGTTTATGTGTTACCCGGAAACCCCAATTTCCAGCTACTTGCTGAGACTGTTTGGTACATTGGAGGGTCTCCAGGATGGAGGTTTTCAGATAGAGCGAAGACCTGAGTCCCCTAAACTCAGCCCAGAGAGGAACTGTGAGCCCCAGGGAGGGCGGTAGGCATCTCTTGGGTCCAGGAGAACTTCAGATTGTGCTAAGTGTCTGAATGGCTGTCCCACCTCTGGGATTTCTGGGCACTCCCTTGTGGGAACCTCATGAGCAGAGGTGGCTTGCTGAATCTGAGGTGCTGTGGCAGAAGCCGATGACCTTAAGGGCATCCATCAGACAGATCCTAGCTGGCGGTGGGCAGAAGTTCTGAGGGCTTCTTGGAGGAAGAAGAGCATTGAGTCAGAAGCCATGTGTGGAGGGACAGTGGCAGGATGGCCATTGCTATGAGCACATCCATGAGAAAAAAATGGCCTTAGAGACTCCAAGGGACAGACTTGCAACAGTATCTATGCACACTGTGATGGTTAATTGAATTGTCAACTTGATGGGACTGAGAGATGCTGATGAGCCTCTGGGTGTGTCGTGAAGGCGTGTCTAGGGATGATTGGCATGTGGGCGAGCCAACTGAAGTAGAGCCCCTCCCTAAGCCTGGGCAGCCCCGCCCAATAGGATGGAATAGAAGCTGGAAGAACAAGGAAGCAGATGAGATGCCGCTCAGCTCTTCTTGAGCGGGTTCTTGGTTGCTACTTCCATCCTCTGAGGACATCAGACTCTCCCTTCTTCACTATTCCAAAGTGGACTCTGTCAGTGATTCTCCAGGGAGTTTCCAGAAGCCTTTGTCTGGGACTTGGGTAGTACTGCTGATCCTTCTTGTTCTGGGGCTTCTGCCTCTTGGACTGCGCAGCTGCTGGTTCTTCCCGCTCTCCAGCTGCAGATGGGCATGTGGACTGTCCAGCTTCTGGTTGTGTGAGCCAGTCTAATAAATCCCCTTTTATAATCATGCTTCCTGTTGATTCTGTTCCTCCAGAAAACCCTGACTAATGCACACACAATGTCTCAGAGGGCAAGGTCCAGCAGCATATCACTCTCAAGCACCTACTGTGAGCTGTTTGTTTGAGGGCACCAGTCAGACTACTAGGAATCCAAGAAGGTCTTATGGAAGACCATTTCTAGTGCCTCTCCAGCTGCCCAGATCAGCAGAAATGACCATAAGTTAGGGCTGACTAATGGCCCTAAAGATCCTAGATCCTGAACCCTGGAACCTGCCCACGTGGCCTTTGCAGATGTGATTGAGTTAAGGACTCAGGTTGGGGGAGGCCATCCTGAACATCCATTATATTGCAAATGGCGCTGATGGAGGGGACTCACGGCGCCTGCTCTCAGGCTGCCTCCTGCATCCATGTCCCCTCAGCAGATGTCTCAAGCCCCTGCTCTCTGCCCCATCCCTGTCCATCTTGGCATTCAAGTTCTTTGGAAAGGTGAAAGCCATCAGTCATACCTTGCCTGCCCCTGAGCCCAGGAATGGGGTAGACATGCCTGAGGCTGAGTCCCTGGTGGGAACGCTGCTTCTCCAGCTGGGTTCTTGAGAAGGGACTCTGACCCATGAGGGCAGCATCAGAAGCGACAGGTTTGTTCTGAGTCTGAAATTGATGATCCAGGGCTGGCAGGCTCGAGCGCTACAGGGTCAGGTGGGTAACAGGTGAGGATGGTGTCCAGTGCCCAACAGGCGAGTGTAACAGGTGCCTGGTGAGTTCGCCTTGAGAACACTGTGGAAGGCCAATCAAGCCACTTCAACACATCCACAGGCTCCCTCGAGCCCACGGCCTACCAGTTTACAACCTGTGCTGCTGATTCTCTTCCAAGCCTGCCTCATGAATGAGACACACACCCACGCAGCTAGTCGACTTCAGATCCCCAAACAGGAATGCCTAATTGGCCTGTGGGAGCATTCCTTCATTCAGTCATTCCACAAATGTGCACAGAGCACTATAGGAGCAGGGCTCTGGACTCGGCATCAGGGCTACCATGGTAAGTGAACTGGAGACCGGGTGCCCTTGCCCATAGCATTCACCTTCCCAAGGTCGGGGAGAGACGAGCCATGGGAATTTAACAAGTGAATTTGCTTTTTTTTTTTTTTTTAATGGAGAAAGCAAATAGGATGGGGTCAGTTATTTTAGAAAGAAAAGTCTCTCTGCTGGGATATACTGAGCTGAGGTCTGAGTCGTGAGAGGAAGCCAAGACTGGGGAACAGAGCACTCTAGGAAGTAAGTGCAAAGGCCCTGAGGCAGAAAAGTGGGTTGGAAGATTTGAAAAACAAGGACCTGTGGGCTTGAGTATGATAAGCAAGAGAGGGGCAGGAGATGCGGTCACAGAGGTCTGCAGTGGCCATATCATGCAAGCTCTTAGAGGCCACTGTGGCAGGTCTGCATTTTATTAGTTTCATTCAACTGCGACTCCAAGAAGGGCACGCCCCACTCAACGCTGAATTAGTTTCCATGCTTTAAAAGGTTCTGACAGCCAAGAGCTCTGTACACCATTTTGTTCAGATGTTGGCTCCAATGCCTACTGGAGAGGGGGGCACTGAGGCTGGTCTTGAGGCTGGGGCACCTCCAGATGCTTGTTACCTTCCCTAACTATTGCCATGCCGGGACACCAGAACAAGCTCCCCAACAGGCCCAGGGTGTCCACGCTGTTGGCAGCCATCTCTGCCAGATTGAGATTCAACTCCGGCTCAGATAGAGCTGGGCTAGCTGCCCACAAGCAGAGACCAGGGTGAGGAGATTGACCCAAGTCGGGAGTTCCCAACAGACCCTTGTTAACTGCATTAGCCAGCTTTTCACCACTGTGACCAAAGAGACCTGAGAGACCTGACAAGAACAATGTACAAGAGGAAGAGCTTATTTGGGGCTCATGGTTTCAGAGGTCTCAGTCCAAAGATGGCCAACTCCGTTGCTCTGGGCCTACGGTGAGGCCTAACATCATGGCGGAAGGGCATGGCAGAGAAAAGCAACTCTGGTCATGGCCACCAGGAAGCAGAGAGAGAGCTCCCCTCATCAGGGACAAAATATAAACCCCAAAAGCACATTCCCAGTGACGCATGTCCCCAGGGACGCACCTCCTCCAGCCACACCTTACCTGCCTACAGTTCCCACCCAATTAATCCATATCAGTGGATTAATCCACTGATTACGTTGAGGCTCTCATAACCCAACCATGTCACTTCTAAACCTTCTTGCATTGTCTCAGACATGAGCTCTGGGGGACACCTCACATCCAAACCATAACATTAACCCTATAGGATCGTCTATATGTCCCACTTACACATATATATATATATATATGTCAAGTTCACGTGTACCCCTATGATACATAAAAGTTATACGCTCAAGACCGTGGCTATTTCATTTGTTCCTTCCATAAATATTGCCCGGGAGCCTACGATGACTCTAAAGGGTCCAATTATGCCAAGGAGGTGAGATGGGGGTTCTGGCATGCGGGGAGGGGTGGGAAAGGGGCTGTAATTTTAAATAGAATGGTTAGGGAGAGTCCCCCTGACAACGAAGCAGAGATTCGTGCAAAATTGGGGAGCAGGTCATGTGGCTGATGGGGAAAGGATTCCAGAGAGGAGCAGATGCAAAGGCTTTGCAGCAGAAGGTGCTCAGGAAGAGCCAGGGGGTGGACAGCAGGGGCCAGGAGGGCCGGAGGAGCTGGGCGCACGTGGTCAGGTCTCCCAGGTCTGCATCCACCCACTGCTGTTCCTGTCCCGATCCTCCACCAGCTCCCCTGAGAAGCTCTCTGGGACCAGGCCGGGTGGAAGTGTCTCTCCCCTTGGAAATACGGCATTTATTGTTTACACCCTCACTTGATGTTGCTCAGTTCCTCCTGGAGATTAATGTTTGTGAGTTTCATTCAGCTATAAATCACAGGTTACAGACTGCTGGAATGTTCCATCAAGCCTAGCAGTGGGAATTTTGAAAGCAGAGGTAGAGACTTCCTCTAAGACAGGGCTGAGAAGCCAACTCGGGCAGGAGAGGACCCGGGTGGCTCACCTGAGGAAGACTTTGAGACACAGAGCCAGGGCATGGTGCATTTAATGCCAGTCCCATAAAAGATGTAAGGAGGTCTGGCAACCGTAATACTGAAAATGTAAATGAGCAATAAATTATTGATTCAATTACATTTTCAGATAATAATAACAGAACATGTACTACTACATTCAGGTTATCTCGCCTTCTGCCAATTGATGGAGTCCCCAATATCTTTCCCAAAGTACCCCCTTTGTGCTAAGAATTATTAGAGGCCATGTGCATTGTTTACACATAAGAATAACCCTTACTTTGAGTACTGCAAAATTCTTAATACTTGTCTCCAGTGTGAAGGCTTTGATCTTTCCAGACCATGGGTACCATTTGGCTGGGAGAATCAGGCAGAGAAGATCACTAAAATGAGGAAGAGGTTTTATCATATTTCTGATCAGCAGAACTCTGAATTTTGTTTGTTAGACTGAGACAGTACTTGATAATCCATACAGCAAGTTCATGCCCATTATCTCAGACCAGACCAGCAAGGGAAATGAAAATGTCTCAGAGAGGTAAAGGAACTTGTTTGAGGTCACACAGCACAAACCAAGGACTTGAGCCACAGCTGTCTAGTGTAAGTTTGGCTCGTTCTACTCAACTCTCTACTAAATAGACTACCTCCCCAGAATAGCTTGCTTCCTCTCAAACAAAAGAACTTGGTTCCAAAATAAGCCTTCTAGAATTATATTTGTAATAACATAGTGGTCTAATTATCCTGCACTTCATCATAAAGGAACATAAAACATCTCGGGTGCCTCAGCCGCTGAATTTTCCAGTTAACAAACAAGTAAAATCCACACTGCAAACATATGTGCGTGTGTCTCCTCCTCCATAGTCTTGGAGCTCTTGGTGAGAGGAGGAACACGTGTTATCCTTCCACCTTTGGGTCTAGCCGGCTCCTGGCGCATCGTAGACATCAGTGAAGGTTTGTAAGATGAATGAATGAACAACCACTGGAAAAGCTACCCTATTAAGAACACCTCGTCTCTCTCCTTCAGCTTCCCCCCGATGCACCAAGCAGCTTATTAATTATGGATGGAAATGGAAGTTCTGAAACAGAAACTGATGTGGATATAATCACACCCTGTGTTTGCATGATCATAAGAAGATTATTAAAAATGGATAAGGCAGCCATAATTAGGCTCCAGCCTACCAGAAATCTTAGAGGAAGCAGATGGAGCATTTGGGCATTTTCTGTGCTTTAATCTAAACCAGCAGGAAAAAAAATTGATTAGAAGATTGTCTTTCACATTCCATTATTGATGTCCGGGCTATCATTAGCAAATGGGTCACCGTAAGAGCTGTCCCCAGTGAGGCCTCAGAGACGTGGGGATTTGATTTAGAGAGAGTTGAACTTTGTTCTATTCGTCAGGTTCTTTGCAGAGTTTGGGCATTTGGCCAAAGTTGTAAGTGAATTTTCCCCCAAACACATTTTCCCTTTTATTTTTGAAATGGGACCGGAAAGGAAATTATATGAACGCATTTTTCCACCGTTTATGCCTTAAAACCAGCTCGAAGACGCATCAAGAGGCTATGGAGAAAATAAGGAGGAGGGCTTTCTTAACAGGAAGTCATCGCTGGGCCTCTAGCTTGAAGGGAGACCGGTGGCTGGCAACAGGTGTATGGAAAGATTCGAGAGGCATCCGTGAGACAGTCAGAGGCCCTGCTTTCCTGCATAACTGTGGGAATTAACATGACTTTCATCACCACGCATCAGCAAATCACATGTGAAGTCAGGAGAACGAGGCCTAACTGAGTCAAAGAAAATTACCAAGGTGTCCCTAAGCCCCTCTGAGCCTCACGCCTCTCTGTAAAGTGCAGATGATAGTGACAGGTCCCTGTGGGGGTGACGTAGGGACCTAACAGCATCCTGTGCACGGGTCCTGACTGCCAGTGGTTCTCCTTAGGATGGCGTGAAAGCGATACGCATGTGGTGGACATTCTGAAGTGTGATCCTGTCTCAGGCTAGCGATGGGTGGTCCCTCCAAGGCTGGGCAGGGGCAACAGATGCGGCTCTTCATCAGTCAGGCAGTCATGAAGGGGAAAAATTGACACCTGTAGGGCACAAGGACACTGTAGATGAGGTGCGTGATGTGCATTTTTAACCTCTAATATTTTCGACTTACAACTGGCTTATTGGGATAGAACCCCAGTATCTACACACTGGGGAAGCACCTCACTGAATCTCCATAGCAGTGAATAAAAGATTTCTTCTTTCTTCTTCTCCTCCTCCTCCTCCTCCTCCTCCTCCTCCTCCCCCCCCTCCTCCTCCTCCTCCTCCTCCCCCCCCTCCTTATTCTTCTTCTTCTTTAAATATTTTATTTAGAGACAGGGTCTCACTGAGTTGCTTAGGGCCTCGCTAAGTTGCGGAAGCTGGTTTTGAACTCTCGATCTTCCTGCCTCAGCCTCCGAGCCTCTGGGATTACAGATGTGTGCCGTCACACCCAGCCTGAATGAAGGGATTTTATTGAGATTATCCAGCATCCTGTGAAAATGTTTTTATTCTTATCATCAAACACAGGCAGGCATCAGATCTGTAAGTGACCAAGCCATGCAAGGCCCAGAGAAGAAATGAGACACACCCAAGGCAGAGAAAAATCAGCATTAGATTTCAGGTGACTCCTAGCCTGGACTCTGCTGGCAAAGGCCTGCTCCTTGGGGCACCTTGAGGTAACTGCCAACGTAATGGCACATCAGAATCCAAAAAGCATCAGAAATGCTCAGAACCAGTGGGTAAAAGATGGGGAGAGCTGGGTTTCTCAGTGGAGGTATGTTTGGGGGCATGCCCATGAGCAGGATGCATGGCTAAGTTTTGTTTTTATTGATCTTATATTTGCAATGGGATTTCTATTCCTGGGAAAAGAGAAGATTGAGGACTTAGGAGTTCAAATATGCAAAAATAATCTGAGGAAACAGCATCAGGACTGGCAGCTCAGGGGAAGGAACTGCAGCTTGCAGAAAGAAACACTGAGTAAAGATGTCTTGAGAAGACGGCCACGTATCAGCAGTCTACTGACACCTGTATACGATTAGCCAAAGTGCCCCTTCCACAAAATATTACTTCCATCTGCTGGAAAATTATAAAGGTCATGCAAATCCCTAGGGTCTGTGAGGCAGTGGAGGCCCTTAGATGCACGTGATGGTGCGGTAGGCACAATCTGCCCAAATTTACACACGGTCCTGCTAAGCCAGTCTGCATCCTGCCATGCTCAAGCAAGCCAGGTGCTTTTGCAGAATTAAGTGGAGAAATCTTCCCTAAAGAATATCTATTCTTTGTGCCACTCATCCTTATAGCAATAGCACCCCGGCATTTTATTTTAAGATTTGGGGGCAGATCCAAATCCCTGCTTATGAAGTGAGCAGATGACCCATCCCATCTAGAACATTCCACCCCCTAGATGTGATCAGTGGGTCCAGGATGACATGTGACCCAATCAGAGCCAACAAGTCCCAACTAGACTAGGGATGCTGGAAGAAAAGAAAATGTCCCTTCTGTTACAATTGGAATTGCGAGGATCTGAGGGGCTGAAGCTGTGCCAGACACCATGCTACCATGAGGAATCTGAGCACGATGTGTACACGTGAAGCCGGAAGAGAGAGACAGAGACAGACAGGAGATGGATGTCTCTCGTTAGCCCAAGGGCCAGGATCATGCCTGTACCTTTCAGTTGTGTGAATCCAAACACTGGCTTAAGCCAGTCTGGGTTTGCATCCAAGAGTCCCAAGCTGCACAAAAGCCCCCTGATTTTGAGGGGAAGGCCTAGAGGTGGGAGAGAAGCAAAGACTGAGAAGATTCCCTTGCAAGAGACACTTCTGCAAGATCCCTAGAAAGTAGCAGGGTGGTGGCAGTTGTAGCTGGGAAGGGGAAGTCTTCCAGGGTGGCAGGGCTACAAGGAGGGGTGCAGGAAGCTGTCACATAGATGGAATGTGGACACTCGGGGTGTCTGCAACCTGCCATGATGACATTGTTGAATGTGGAGAAGTCACAGCCCAGGACTGGGATAATCTGTGGCCTCACTTCGCTTCTGAGTCTAGGATGCTCAGCCCCTGAATTTGCAAAACCCTTCAGCTCAGGATCCACATGGGGACCATGAATTACGAGAAGAATTCACTGTCTTCTCTTTGGAAAGAAGACATCAATTAAAAACAATAAAAAGGAAAAAAAAAAAAAAGGTTGGGGATGCAGCTCGGGGTAGAGTACTTGCCTAGCATGTGGGAGGCCCTGGGTTCCATCCCCAGCACCAACAGGAAAAAAAAAAAAAAAAAAAAAAAAAAAACAATGCTTACAAAAATTATTCAAGTCATAAAATGGGCAAAGGAGAAAAATGATTTACTACAGGAAACAGAAGTAAATTGCAATAGCATTTCCTTTGTACTTTCAAAAATTGTTTTAAAAATGCAAACCCCATGAAACTAAAATATAGATGAGATGAAAAGACAAAGAGATAGAAATAATTATGGTTTAGAGGCGGAAAGAAATTAAATAATTTAAAAAGGCATTTGATACAGTAGCAGCTAAATTAATGATGCAGAAAAACAACTCAGTGGTGATCAGGATGAGCTTAAGAAAGTGTCACAGGATGCAGAGGAGAAAAGCGGAGGGAAATGGGGAGAGACTAAAGACAGCAAGACGAGGGAGCACTCAGGAAATGTGTGCCCGTGCCCAAGGTACCCAAATCACTGCGACAGAAATAATAGTCAATATGAGAAAAGAGTTTCTGAATTCAATAAAAACTAAATCTGTGTCTCAGAAAAGTATAAATCATATCAGGAAAAAAAATTTATGAAAGACACCAAAACCTAGACATGCATTCTGTAAGGTTCTAACTTCAAGGAAAAGAATGCTGTACCTACTCAAGGAAAGCTGATGATGGAAAGACGTCAGCCTGGCCTCAGACTTAACCTTTGTGGCATTAGAGTTCAAAGATAAGGTCAGGTTTTGAAGGTCCTGGAAGCCTGCATCCCCAGGTCTCGGCGCACGCGGCCACCATGCTATTCCCCCGTGCACAGTAACGGGAAGACCTTCTCCAATATTCAAGGGTTCAGAAAGTTCCATGTTCACTTTCTATTGAAACAGTACTCCAGCCAACCATTGTGAGATCACGTGTGCAAGCTTATAAATTGAAAAGTTGGATGAAATGGATGCTTTTCTAGGAAAAAAAAAAAAATCATCAAAATTGAATAAAGAAGAGGCGACCTGCTTAGACCAATAGGTGTGCCCGGCTTCTTGCTTCAGCCTCAGAGGATGTCATGTCTCTGTGGATTTTTATTTGTTTTGGCTGCCGGTACCGGGAAGATGACTTTTGTGGGGTTTTGGGCTTGTGGCCACCTGCCAGTGTGGGAGGGAGCCCAACCAGTCTGCTGGCTGCTGATTTAGGATTCTCTGCCCACCCTGTCACCGCCTCTGTTCTTCTCAGGGTGGGGACAGTGAGGCTGCCCCCATGGCACATGGAGCAGGCTCATCTCCATAGAAATTCCTTGAAGTTTCTACTGTACAGGAGGAACCATTCCTGGTATAGGCCGAGTTTCCCTTATCCAAAATGCTTGGGACCAGAAGTATTTCCGAGTTGGGTGATTTTTTTCCTGATTTTAGAATGTCAGCATACCTATAATGAGATCTCTTGGGGATGGGACCCAAGTAGAACATGACATTTATTTATGTTTCATATAAACAATAGCCTGAAGGTAGTTCCGTGGGATATTTCCAGCGCACCTGCGTTTCGGCTGTCTTCCATCCCACGAGGTCAAGTGTGGACTTTTCCATTTGTGGCATGTCGTGTCAATACTCAAAAGGTTTTGGATTTTGAAGCATTGTGGACATTGGATTTTTTGATTAGGGATATTCAGCTCCTGTGCAAAGGTCAGTGCAGAGTTCTCCCCTGTTGTGTGGTGTTGATCATTGACAGGGAGTGAGGGGAGGTGGACGGAAGAGTTAGATGTCTGTGTTAAAGTGCCCGTGGTTTCCAGAAGTCCTTAATTCCCTTGTACCCATTCATGGGATCACGAGAGCACAGTGGTAGAAATTTTACCAAATCCTTCATCTCTGTGGAAGAAGGCATTTAGAAACCTCTAACATTGTTGGGTACACCCAAGAATGTGGATGAATTTCAAGACGCCATGACCAAAGGAAGTCACAACTTGTAAAGACGCACTGTGTGATTCCACCTATGTAACGTCCAAGAGGAGGCAAATCAATCTTTGGTGATAGAAGACAGAATAGGTGTTTCCTTTTTGGGGGGTGGGGATGGTGGTGACTGCCTGAGAAGGGCCACAGGCCACCTTTGGAGATGATGGAATGTTCTAGATCTTGACCTGAGAAGAAGTTACACAAGCTGTATTCAGATGGAAAATTTTATCAAGCTGTACAACTCCTCATATTTGTGCCTTTTACAATATGCAAAATGATTCTCCATTTCTGAAAAATCTTACAACATGAGTGAAAAGGTGAGGGATAGAAAATGAGATTGCTTGTTCAGTAGATGAAAGCTGTTTCTATAATTTTTTGTGTGTGTTGTTGATGAAACCAGGACCTTTTTCTTTTCTCAGTTTGGGAAACAAGACCATATACAAATATCCTAAGGGATGTGGGGATTTTATGAAGGGTCCAAAGGAACACTTTTCCTATTTTCTGGAAAAGTAGAGAATTAATAAGGAATATGAATCCCCATCAAGGCAGGTGGTCATCAGGGCTGGAGTAAGGAGAAAAGAGGCTGAGCTTTTCTGCATAAGAAAACCAGCATTAGGAACCAGCTAGAGAAATCTTTAAACTAAAAGTGACAGGGTAAGGGATGCACCTGGTGAGCCAGAAGGTCATTAAGGCCTTCAGAGGCATAAAAGGACACAAGCTGAAGCTTCAGGGAGGAACTTGGGGGTCTAAGGTGATACTTTCCTTTCCCAGGAGGTCTAAGAACTAATAGGAATCTAAGCTTATCTGCAAAGCCCCACCCCCTTGCCAGAGGGACTGGTCAGGGACCAGTGTCAGCAACGAGACAGCAAAGTTTAGCTGGGGGGAACCATTTATTGAGCTAGCCTCATAAAACATGGTGCTCACATTTGCCATTATAGCTGCCACTTATTACCACAATAATGCTGCATTTCAAAACTCCCACAAAACTCAGAAATTTCAAAGAGCAAACACTTATTTTTGCTTGTGTGCTCACTGGTAGGCTGGAATTTGTTGATCTAGACCAGGATTTCTTAACCTCAGCACTACTGACATTTTGGGCAAGAAAGTTAGTTATTACTGGCCAGTCCTAAACATTGTAGGATGTTTAGCAGCAACCCTGACTCCTACCCAGTACGTGCCTTAGTAGCCTACTCTAGTTGTGACAATAAAAATGTCTAGACATTGCCATGTGTTCTCTAATAGGCAAGATCACTTTTGGTTGAGAAACAGTGGTCTAGGTCAAGTTTGAGCTGAGCTCAGCTGGGCTTGGGTCTAAGCTTCAAGTTGGGTCCAGGCCTGTTCAAAGCATCTCACATCCTTTTTAAACCAGGTGGCTACCTGGGTATGCTCTTCTCATGGGTGAATTCAGAAGCACAAGAGTTCAAATCCAACTACACAACGTACTTCAAACTTTTGATCGTGTTACATCAGCTAACATGCCACACGGTCAAGCCCAACATTGGTGACTAAGGAAGCATACTATGCACCATGGGAGAGGAGATGCAAGGGAATATTTATGAGCTGATAATCCAAACTATCTGGGTCAGTCAGTTTTCATCACTGTGATATATAGTGAGAACTTAGAGAGGGAAATATTTACTTTGGCTTTTAGTTTCTGAGGTTTCAGTCCATAGTTGGCTGGCTCCATTGCTTTAAGCCTACGATCGGCAGAACATCATGGCAGAAGGGACTGGTACCCAACTCTCATGTCTGCAAGGGGGGAAGAAGGGAGAGAGGAAAGAGATAGAGATAGAGATGAGAGAGAGAGAGAGAGAGAGAGAGAGAGAGAGAGAGAGAGAGAGAGAGAGAGAAGAGAGGAGTCGAAGATAAGATATAGTCCCCAGGGGCTTACCTCCAAGGACCTACTCATTCAGTTAGATCCCATCTTCTACAGCTTCCAATAATGCCTTCAAATTATTAATCCACTGATGAGGTCAGAGTCTTCATGATCCAAGTGCTTCTCCACCTCTGGACATTGCTACATTAGGGACCAAGCCTTAACAGGAGACTGGGGGACATTCCAGATCCAAATCACAACACTACTACAATCATCCAAACCATCATTGGTTTAAAATTATATAAATCCAGGAAGTTCTTTATCATCTATCTCCAATCATTCTAGAGGAGACCCAGGAAGTACAATCAAGTAGAGTGGGAATCTCTCATAAATCAAGAGAATATGGAGTATAGCTTGTTCCGTCAGGAGGACAGATCTTTATCTTTATTCTTAAACCCATGTACAATGCTTATATAGTCAGTCCTCAGTATCCCCAGGTTCCATGTCTATGGACTCAACAAACCATGGATCAAAAATTCTGGAAAAATTTGTGTCTGTACTGAATATACACAGACTTTTTTCTTGTCCTTTTCCCCCTAAACAATATTTTCTAACAACTATTTACATTGCATTGACATTGTATTATGTATTACAAGTAATCTAGAGGTGATTGAAAGTATATGGGAGACTAGCTATAGTTTATATGCAATTACTATGCCAATTTATATAAGGTCACCAATGGATTCAGGTATCTGCAGGGATCCTAGAACCAATGACCTGCGGATACCAAGGGAATAATATACCACTCCAAAGAGGAGACAGCTGGGCTTCAATGCAGAGAAAAGAATACTGACTTGACATAAAGCATTTGCAGTCTAGCCCTTGCTTTGTCACTTGTTAGCTGATGAATTTGGAGCAAGAACCCTGATTTCACTTAGATTTGGTTTCCTCATCTGTAAAATGAGTCTAAATCAGTTTCTACCCAATAGAGTTGATACGAAGGTTAAATTACATTACGCATAAAATGCATGTGGTCCATAATATTCAAGATGGCGCCATCAGTTCCTTCTCTACCTGAGTACACATGCCATGTTGGGAGGGGGGCATAATTCCCTTCCCTGGAATCTAGACTGGTCTCAATGACTTGCTTGACTGAAGAAGCAAAAGTGATCCTCTGGAACTTCTGAGACTAAGTCATAGGAAGTCCTGCTGCTCTGTCAGGACCTCTTGGAACACCTGTTCTCAAATTACTTCTCAGAACCCAGCTGCCATGCTCTGAGAAGACCAAAGCATATGGAGAGGCCACATGTAGTTACTCTGACTGACAGCCTGACAGCCCAAGCTAAGCTCATAGGTGAGCGACAGCATCAACTGGGAGTCACGTGAGTGAGACACCTTGGACATTCATCCCAGTAGAACCTCCAGATGATTACAATGCCAGCTGACATTTGAATGTAACTGTACAAGAGAAGCTAAGCAAACACTGCCCAGCTGAGCCCAGTCACCCCATGGAGCCAAGAGAGATAATGGATTCCTGGATTAATTAATTAATTAAATTTGGGGTGGTTTATCACATAGCAGTAGATAACTGGAACATAACATGACATTGCAAGGTGTTATTTAGGGTTACATTATACACATACAGCCCCAGCAGAGTTACTAGTTACTGGTTAATGACACTCAGTCATTGCTGTCCCTCATTCTGATAAAAGAGCATCCCAGTTCTGCTCTGAAGAAACTGTCCTTTCCATAAATGTGATTTGGGAATGGGTTCCTATATGGGGTTGCTGATTTTAGCAATTAAAAACATATGGTACTCAGTTAAATTTGAATTTCAGATAAACAATTAATAAATTTTGGGTGTATGTTCTAGGCAATATTTTGGACTGACTTATGCTAAAAAATTGTTGCTCCTATGAACTTGAAATTTAGTGGTGCATCCTAGTTTTTATTGTGTAGGAATAACCCTACTCCCATCAGCAGGAGCAGGATTGACCTATGCTAGGCCAATCATTGATTCCCCTAGTCACAGCTATCAGGTGACGATGGCCACATTACCAATCCAGGGCAATGCCAGAGGAAATTCCAGGATTTGTGTGGCAACCATTTGAGGGGAACCTGCTGAGCTTATAAATGAGAATCTGAGGGTAGAGATAAGCCAAGGGAAGCAGACTTGGCTGATGGAACATAATGACCCTGTTTGTGCCCTGAATCAAGCCTTTCCTGAAGTTGTCCCAGGCAGAAATGTTAAGAGCCGATACATTATATACCACTTTCCCTTTCCACTTCTCTGATGACCTAGGAAGCAGATGTCAGGATGAAGTCTCCACAAACTGTATTCCTGAGTGACCACAGTGAATACAGGTCTCCTGCTGACCTCCAAGGACATGTAGCACGGACAAGAAATAAGCAAGCCTTGGCTTGTTAAACCATGTCGATGTTGGGGGTGTTTGTTATTGCAGCACATCCTGGTCTGTTCTGTCTCTCTAAATGGAGTTTGAGTGTGAGCTAGATAATAAAATAGTGGTATTTCCACTCAGAGAAGTTGAGCTATAACATATCTGTGCTGCAAACATTTTAGTAAAAGTTTGGGTTTTCCCCTAATTTTATACTCTCAGTCACAGGTGGCCTAATTATTTTAAAGAGGCAGCGGCCAGGATTATACTACAGCACTAAGAACCTCTCTTGGTAGTGAGATGACATGGCTGACTTTCCATAGAGGCTTGGGAGGCCCATAACCGCCAGAGAGTGTGATTGCTAACCCTGCTATTTAGACCACATTACATGCCTCCCGTCCCTCTGGGTGTTTAAATACACTGCACTGAAGATCATTCCCGTTTCTTAGATGAGAAAAACAAGGCATAGAGAGGTAAAAACATCGGCTTGGCGAGTCAGACTCATCGTCCAAATCTGCTGGATTTAAAATGTTCCAAATGTGAAAGCTTCTAAAGACTCTCAGGTTGAATGCAAGATTTTAGAAAGCAGCTGGATAATTTTATAGTGTGTATAACCTGCTGCTAAGATGAATGCAATCAATCTAAAGGCCTCAGAAAAGCACTACCATGCGCGGGAGTGTGTCAGGGTTTCTTCTCCGGGCAGCAGGCGTGGGGATAATCGGACAGCCTCACGTTCAGCGACGGTCTAACAGACAGCAGAGAACAAAGCGAGAGATGAATCAGGTTGAATACTGAGAGTACTTCTCCGTGAGACCAGCAGGGGAAGGTGAGTGAGAGTCACAGAGACCTCAAATAGAGGCAGGGAGTAGGAGGGAGAAGGAGGCGTGGAAGGAAAGGACTCCTGTCTGAAGGTATTCAAGGAGGAATATTTCACAACTGCACTCCCAAGCAACCCTGATGCTTTTTCTTTTTTTAAATGCTGTATGAAAGTTCTTTTTAAATTGGAACCTAAAGCCACCATCTTCTGCTCACCTTCATGGTGAACATCAATTGATTTCTGTTCCAAAAATCTTGATGGGACATCTCTGACATGTTGGGGACTATAGGAGATACAATCGAGGAGTGATACTAGCTAGCATTTATTGAGCAGCTATATAGGCACTGTATTGGAAATAGTTCATATTTCCTCATTTAGTCTCTGTAACCAACCCTCAACAAGGTCTTACAAGTTTCCAAATGAGGAAATGGAGGCTCAGAAGATGAAGTGATCTATTCAATGTCAAAGAGTCAATAAATCTGTCTGTAATTCCAGGGGCCCTGGAAGCTGAGGCAGGAGGCTCATGAGTTCAAAGCCAGCCTCAGTAACGGTAAGGCGCTAAGCAACTCAGTGAGACCCTGTCTCTAAATAAAATACAAAATAGGGCTGCAGATGTGGCTCAGTGGTCAAGTGCCCCTGAGTTCAATCTCCAGTACCAAAAAAAAAAAAAAAAAAAAAAAAAAAAAAAGTCAGTAAGTGGAGGAGGCTCCTTGACACCCCAAATCCTTGCTCTTTCAGCTACATCTTGCTGCATCCAGGTAACAATGAACAAGATGCAATTCCTGCAATTAAAAAGCCTTCTAGATGGTTGTAGGGCAAGGACACAGATTAAAATAAGAATTATAGGATTCCAGAAAGCACACAAGGATAACCTGCACAGGCATGAATTGAAGAAGAAAGTGAGTGTCAATCAAACAAATGTTTCTTTCTTCTTATTATTATCTTTTCGATATTGGCTGTTGAGAGTTAGTCCCACCCCTAACCTATGGCTTACCATCATCCTTGGCCTGAGCAGGGCCCCTTTCTATGCACTTATGATTTAATGCATTCATTTGTATCCTCATTCCCTTCTCCCACAGGCAATCCATTCTCATATTTAATGTGTATCTTTTGGCTGGAGTCTGTTCTTGCAAAATGTATATTATATTGTATGTGGGTTTTAAAAATTGACACAAATGTTATGGTGCTAAATATCTCACTTCCTGTCTTGAGTATTTCACTTGCCCTATGCTTTCAAGGTCTATTCGCATTGCCTTGTGCCCATCTGATCTAAGTGCTGCAAAGAACTCCACCTTTGCCCACCCACTTTGCCAGGACTGGGTATCAAGATGATCTCCAATTCCCCTCCCTTGTAACTACTCCTCAGCTACTTTCCTTGTACATGTTTTTTTAATGAAGCTTGGTGAGAATGTCTTTGGGCTATATGCCCAGGAGTGGAACTCTAGGGCTTGATATGTTTAATTTGACAGCAATGTTGAATTGCTCTTCAGAATTGCCCTGGTCCCCCTTCCTATCAGCAGTGCATAACAGTTCTTCAAGTCTCAGCATTCCAAATTCTGGCATTTGAAAAAAAAATTTTTTTGGTGTGAAATACCATCTCAAATTGAGTTAATTTTAATGCATCTGGTTACAAATGAGTTCCCATAATACATTCAGATTTTTCATCTGCCTAATCTGTGCTTGGCACCATGGGTGATGTGAAACAGGTATGGGACGTGGCTGAGGCTCCCATTAAGTTTACACCATGGTACAAAGTAGGACCAGAATATATCAAGGGAGGCATTAAAGGGCAGGGCACAGAAGGGTCTACAATGAGGTGTATCAGGGACATCACTGTCCAAAACTGATAATAATATGTTAACAGGTATTGACTGGGTCTTTTATTCCAATGTAGAAACCCATCTAAAGGACCAACTCATGTCTATCCATCCCGAAACGACAACAGACAAGGGTCTTTTTTAATGAAAAGAAAACTCAGTTTGCAAACACTAGAATTTTAACCAAAAGTTGAATTTGCCTTAATGCAAAAGTCTTATCTTCAGCATCTAAATTGCTTATCATCATGTTGCTAAACAAATGTTGCCACCATTAAAGAGACATCCCAGCCCCCTTACCAAAGTAACCTGAACTGACATGAATTTTCCTATCAATTGAAATGACTGATAAAATCTATGGTTAAAATAAAATACACACAGAAGAAGAAAGGGAAATTCCTAAATACCCACAATGATAAGAACATTGATAGCTTGAATGATGCCCTAATACCTACAGAGATAGACTGTATATAGACTGTCTCAGTCCATTTTCTGTTGCTATTACAGAATATCTGAGACTGGGTAATTTATGAAGGAAAGAAGTTTATTTAGCTCACATCTCTGGAGGCTAAAACTTAGAGACATAGCAGCTGAACCTGATGAGGGCCACGTGCTGCAGCATAGCATGTCAGAAAAGAGGAAGGACAAGTGGGTGCAGACAGAAGCAAAAATTCAAGGACAGTCTTGCTTTATAAACAGCCCACTCTCACGGTAACTAATTCATCCCTGAGAAAGGCATTATTGCATCTCCAGGACCCAATCACCTCTTGAAGGCCCTACCTCCCAAAAACACCACAATGGCAATCAAATTTCCACATGAGTTTTGGAGGGGACAAACCACATTCAAGCCATAACATAGACCTTAGTGGATGGGGTTGTAATGCCCCCAGGACTGAAGGGGTGACCCTAAGTTCATGTGAGGTGGGTACCTGGAACTGAGATCCCACACAGAGCTGGGAGTCTGACAAAGGTTGCTATTTGGGAGAAGGAAGACTAAGGAAGCTATTCCCACTGCCCCAGTGGAATTATAAGGAACCTTGTGTCTACTCAGGGCTCCAGAAGGGAAAACTAAGTCTTGAGAAATGGAAACCCTGAGCTTTTGTCTAGTATCGTGCAGGAATCTCAAAGCAAGAAATGAACACACAAATGTGTCCCAGTGCAGCAGAAAACAAATGCCAAGTCATTCGACACCTTCCACACCCAGGGCACAATGACACATGGTAAAAAGAACCTCAGCTAAGATGAGCTAGAAATTTCAAAATGTAAAACGCACCAAGAATGATTCGTCACAATGGACAATAAGAAGATCTGAGAACAGGGAACGGGGTCTGCCCCAAAGCTGGAGAGGATAAAGCAATTGAAAAGCAATGATGAAATAAATATATTTAACATAATCGAAGAGATTGAAAAATAGAAACACTAATGAAAGAATAGAACATCATGTGGGGGGAGAAATCCAAGTTTTGGCAAAAGTTCCAGTCTTTCCAAATTGAGCCTTTTTCTTGTTAAAAATACTCTCGAGCAAACGAATAAGTACAGAAGGAAAATTCTATAGTTCATCAAAGAGAGATTAAAGGAAAGAAAATGAGAGAGAAATGTTAAGAGATGGGGGAAATGCATTTGAAGGTGTAGCCTGTGTCTCCATAAGGAGGAAGTGGAGAGAATGAAAAATAAAATATCCCGGGAGACGATGGCTGATCATTTTCAAGAACTAATGAATGCATTAATATTCAGAATCTGGAAGCAAAATGTGTTCTGACCAAAAAATAAGTGGAACTGTGGTTACCAGAGACTGAGGCAGGAGTGGGGGTTAGGTGGGGGAACAGGAGGTTCAAAGGATATAAAGTTTCAGTTCAGAGGAATAAGTTCAAGAGATCTACAGTACAACAGAGTGACTATAGCTAATAGCTATGTATTGTATTATTGATAAATGAAAAAAATGCCCCAAATCTAGGTTTAAAGAGATGGTCTTGAAATTACAGAACACCAAAGATATAGTACAAGGTAACGAGAGAGAAAAAATGGACAGTGTAGAGTCCAGAGCGGATTTCTCAGAAACAATAAGAAAGTTCTTAAGACACTGGGATTTTAACTTCCAGGATCTGGGGGAGAATAACTCCAGGTGGGATTCTGTCTTGAACTAAACTATTCATTGAAAGCGAAGGCCAAAAGATATTACCAAATATAAAAAATATATAAGAATTGATCAAGGAAAAACCCTAGAGGCAACTGGAGGAGGAGGAAGTGGGTGAAAGAAGAAATGGTGAACAAAGGAATCAGAAAACCTTCTAAGGTAAGCCTAAATACAGGTTTGCTGTCTTCCAAAAGGGAATGAGTAATGGTTACATGATTTGTGTCAGTATGAACGTGGCGTCACTAAACTTGCATGGTGGGTGGGGGTGTTAAGAGGAACTCGTGGGCTAAGGTGCTTGCATGATTCAGGAAGCAGGTAAAATACTGATAGATTCCAGATTAAGTCAAGTAAATAAAAGATCACAAGTAAAACAGATAAAGACTTCAAAGTCATAGAAGGAGAGAAGTCTGTGAGGCTGGCAAGCTGGCTTGTGGTTCAGAGCAGAGGAAGAAATTCAGCTTCCATACTTTGTCATCATTTGCTCCAGAATCACTGACAAGTCACCTAGGGGTGCGAGGCAGGTGATGGAGAAAATCATCACGACACCGCTCCCCCCAGCGTGCAGCTAGACAACCCTGCTGCCGTCTTTCCGTTCACCCAGCAGCCTGATTTCACCTCTCAGATGCTCCCTGACACCATCAAAGAATTCCTATTCTGTGAGCTCCTTTTGGTAAATTGCAAAAAACGATGACTGAAGTAATGAGGTTTCTTTGCCAAGCAAAGAATATGCAGACGGGGCTTAAGGTGAGCTCCCTGACCCAAGAACAAAGGAAATGATATGGTATGAATTCCACGGAAGGCGTCTTGGAGAAATCATGTGCTCTTTGACCCAGAGCCGCCCTTGTTGGGCAAAGCTACCCATGGAAACTCTGATTCCATTTGCTTCTACTTATCTTTGTAAATAAGTGTACATCGCATTCAAAATCAAAAGTCAGAATCGATTGGATGTCAGGAACGGCACGTGCAGTGTTGGCGCAATTTCAGCTTCTTGTGCACGCTGAAACATAGCAGCACTGTCATTGACACCCTTTGAAGGACACTTAAAGGCTACTTTTTGTTTCACTTTGCACAACTTGGAGTCTGTATTTTTCCCCCAGAAAACGGTCACTTACTTTTACATTAAAAAGCTGGGGCGAAAAGTCCTAGATACCTCTTTGCCAAGATCACACTCACCTTGCAAGGATTTGAAGGCAAATCGACTTCCAGTGCAATGAGATGGATTCTCTGCAAAATGTTGCACATGTGTATTTATAAATTTGAGGGGTGCGGGGTGGGAATGTAGCTTTCATCATAGTCTCAGGGAAATTTCTGGACAAAAGAAAGGTGAGAGACAGCAAAGACATTAGTTCTAGCCAGCAAGAGGAGCAGGTAGGGGGCATATCAGAATCTTTGGGTAAAATGGGGGGAAGGTATGTGTCATCTCAAGGAAAAAAAATATAATATGCTGCCTCAAATTGAAGAAAAAGAGTGAAATTACTGCTACTCGGGAAAGAAAATTTTGCAGAGCTCACAGAAGTTACCTATGCAGCAGCTTTTGTGCCAGGAAGAAAACAATATTGAGAAATGCTGCTCTAAGGTATGATTTAATTTATCAAATGTGATTGACAGATCACTCAAAATTACAACTGTTCTAAAGCCATAGGCAGGCAGGAACATGGTTATAGTCCTCCCTCGCTATACACTTTCGTCAAGAGCTCCTTCTAGGTTTCCTGAGCAGCTTTTCAGGTATTTACAACTGTGAATCAACAGTCCCTCGAGTTTTGGGGGGTGCCTGTGAGTTTTTCAGAGCCCCGATCTGCTCATGGGATGCAAACCTGAGTTCATTCAACAAATATTTCTTAATTTTCTTATGTGCCGGACACTTCTCTAGGTATGGGAGATACAGGTGTGGATGAGGCTGTGCTTCATTTCACGGTAATGCACAGGTGTCTAAAGATGCTCAGGACAGCAAGGGAGTGATATGGGATTGCCAAGGGCAACACAGAGATGGGCCATGTTAAAGTTTGGCACAGTTCACAGATGGGGAGACAGGGTCAGCTTGGGTTGCACAGGCTGGGCTCAGCAGTGGAAGTAAGGGAATGAATGTTTGCAGTGGGCAGTGAAGGGACAGTGTGGTAAAAATGGAAGACCATGAGACCCAAGGCAGGATATCCCGGGAAGAGACAGCCACCCATGACCCCTTTCCAAGCTGCAACAGGTAGTGAGGCTCAGCCTTGCAGAGACACCCATCCAATGTGCCCGAGTGGGTTGGATGAGGCAGAGCTGGCTTTCCAGGGGCCGCCTGCCTTCACACACCATTGTCCTTAAACGAATTGCCTCCTCACTCCATCACATCCGTGCCCTTCTCCACGACCCCTGCCCTTTCATAAATGCAGCTGAGTCTCAGCAGCTGTAGACACCTAATCAATAGCTCTTCATAATGATTTTCTCCCCAGCCAGGACTCCTGCCCAACTCTCCAGCTCCATCACACCTGGATTGAACTAAACAAGGACATCAAAGCAGTCAAAGAAGCAATTTGTCATTTATGATATTTAAGGACTCATTCTGCAGCTGCTGCAGGAGAGAGGACCCCACCGACTGTCAAAAAGAACTCTTGGATCCGATGCGCCAGACACGTGGCATGGAAGGGTGGCGCTCAGTGTGTCAGCCGTGAACACATTCCGGGAGACTCCAAAAGGGTTCCTTGGAAATCCTGAGCCATGGGATCATGCATTCTCCGCCCCCAACTGCACAGATTTTTGCTCAAAGAGATTTCTAGAGTTAAAGGAACTTTAAATCCATCTTCTCCCAAATCAGTCATTTGCACACAATTCTTGCCATATTATTATGTTATTATTTACATTTTGCTTTAAAATGTACTCACTTTTTAAATTCACATTGCTCTTTTTTTTTTTTCCCTAGTTTTTTCTCCTAACACTTTGTTAGAAGTGTAACAAGAAAAGCCGTCATCTCTTGCCACCAACAGTAAGCCAATGTAAAAATAACTGCTGGGAACATTTCTAAAGATTAAATTCTAAGTAGTGTGTTACAGGTGTTAGTGTTAAAGAGCTATTAATGCCAAACCGAGACCTTCTGCTTGACTATGTTAGAATGAGGGAACGGAAATCAAAACAGGAATGTAGCCGCGCTGCACACAGTTTGTCTGTAACGTGAGTGTGTCATCCTGTATCCTCAGGTCTTAGCTGAAACCACTCAGGTTATGATGTGTTCTCCACTCAGGATACACAAAGCGAGTTGATATTCTAATTTAAAAAAAAAAAAAACCCTGACATCAAGAGTTTGCAAGTCATCAACTCAAGGTCAAAGGCAAGTTAATGGACTTCCTTGAACTAAAACAGTGGTTTTTTGTCAATGGACCAGAACCCTTTAAACACCACTGTTGGGCAAAGCTTTCCTTCCATTGCGAGGCAGGGCTCGTGAGCATCGTTCAGTTCCCCTGAGAGAACCAGGCTGATGTCACCAGTTAAGGGAGGCTTCGCTGTCCCCCTGACATCACAGGCAGCTCTGACGGGACACCCTGGGATGCTAGAGTCATAGAAGGGCCTGGCTGCTCTGGCCTGGGACTCCAGGAACTCTGTTCTGGAAGAGAAGGCCTGGTCCTGTAGGATCCAGAGTCCTGATAGGCACCTTTGAGCCAAGGGACCCAGAACGGAACTGAATCTGGTCTTGGGATTCCTCAACCAGACGAAGATCAACTGAAACTCTGGGAAACTTGAAGTTCATTATTGAATCAACAATACTGAGCAGCAAATCAGATCCCCAATGGGATGTTCGTTCCTGGTCTTTGGGAGTTCTCCAGATCTGCTTCTAGAAAATGAACTCTGGATGAGGACACAGCTGGAGAGACTCCTTTTTGAGCTTGTGGGTGAGAGGGCTCTGATACATCATGCAGGAGATACAGTCTGGGCCCCCTTTCACTCCCAGCTTAGCCCACGTGGAACTCCGTTGCAGTTTTGGTGGACAGAAGAACCTGGGAGTCTCTTGGCTCTGTCCAGGGCTTTATGCAAAGTGTAGCTGCTTGTTGCTTCCCGGTACAGGGCCGAAGAGAAGTACTGAGAAGGAAATGCCCCGTGGAGAAATTCTCCAATGTGTCCTTTGGCGGGAGAGTTACTAGGCACTTTCTACATGATGCCTGGGGTTCCCCAGCAAGATTGGGTCCCACCCACCACAGGGGCAAGCAGTTATCCCTAACTGACTTTTCTCCCTTTCCTATATTATTCTCCTTGTTCCAACATTCCTGTTTTTAGGAATCACCTCCTTTATAAGCTACCTACACTCACATTATTGCCTCCAACTCTGTTTTTAGGAAAAGCAAGCATGCCGATATCTTATGCAACCTAGATGTGGCCCAAGTGTGTGACATGTTTCAGGGAGGTTATAGTCTCAGGATATCAGGATAGAAGAGACCAACTCTTATCCCTTTTACCAGAGGGTGTTCTTCCCTGGAAAGAGAATATTGAATGCCTGCCAGTGCAACAGAAGGAAGAGAGGCTGTCCATAAAGCAAGAAGACTAGATTTATTTATTGTTTTGTTTTGGTGAGACGGGTCTTGCTAAGTTGCCAAGGCTGGTCTCGAACTTGCAATCCTCCTGCCTCAGCCTCCCAAGTTGCTGGGATTACTGGCACATGCCATTGTACCTGGCTAAGAATCTGTTTGTATCAGGAGAAAACAGGAGAAATCTGTTTGTATCAGCACTGAGACCTGGAGATGTATTTAACTTACAAATCAGAATTTTTTTTTACAAGATGCAATAAAGATGAAACCACACTGAGGGGAAGACCAACCAACCTGCAATTTGCAGCATGGGGTATAACAGCTTGCCTGAGATCCACGTGGAAAAACTTCAGGAGGATCCAGGATCCACTCCTGAATTTTCAAAAGACGGCGGTGGAGATGGATGGAGGCCTCAGAGAGCAAGACCCTACATACTTATCTCTCTCTCTAAATCACCTGTATATGTGATTTATTAAATTAGCTTACACAACAAGAAGCTGGCTAGTCCCACAGTGGACAACAGCAGGCTGGGGAGCTGGCAGAACCAATATCTGTGCAATGCAAGATGCCAAAGCCTCAGAACAAGAAAGACCAACTAAGCTACCCAAGTCCAGGACCCAAGGCCTAGAAACTCCCTGGAGAATCATGGGCAGAGTCCACTTTGAGCTGGAGTCTGATGTTCTCAGGCAATTGCAGCAGCAATCAAGAACTCATTCAAGAAAAATCCAGTTTGCATCTGCTTTTGCTTCTTGTTCTTCCAACTTTCATTCCATCCAAGCCTCCGATTGGGCGGTGCTACCCAATAGATGCTATTCGACCTGCCAATCATTCCTGCACACACCCTCACAGACACGCCCAGAAGCCTCTTAACCTTCCACATCTCTTAATCCAATCAATTCGACAATTCAGATTAACCATTACAGTAGCCAATTTGGCAAATAGGGTTATTCCCGCCAGGATGATAGGAGACCCTCTGGAAAACCTTCTTAAGGGTGCAGAAACCCTAACTACTCCTAGGAACAAGTTAATAGCAAGATAAGACTGAAATGTTTGGTAGTAGTGACAATAATAAAATAATATCAATGTGGAAAATTGCTATAAAGTCCTTGCTGTGGGCTAGGTCTTCTTTAACCACTCTGCACATGATAATTCATGTCAATCCTCACATTATCCCTATGTGACCAGTATTGTTATCGCTCTGGCTACAAACCAGGAAGACTGAAGAGCTGAAGAGTGAAGGATATTGCCCAAGGGGCACAGGAAGTAGAGGAGCCTAGGTTGAACCCAGGGAAGTCAGGCTTCAAGCCTCTATTTTTAATTTAAATAATAAAGAAAAATTACAGAAGCATCTATGCAAGGAGGACAAAGCAAAACAAAAAGCCACCCAGATCCTCCTTGCCACACACTCTCAGAGATGCCCCATGACAATCAAATCATGTTTTCAGAGATGCTTTTAGATGGAGACTGCTCTGTACATAAATAGGAAGAAAAATAGATTTTGTTCTAAATTTCAAATCCATCAAATTATCACTCAAGTCGGAGAGGAACAGAGATTCTTTAACCTGCAAAGGGCTCAATTAAATCCAGTGGGGGAAAAAAAGGAATTCATAAAAGTCCATCATCTAAGAGAGAAATAAAAAGACAACTAAAGAAAGGTATGAATTGAAGGAGAAAGAAAGAAGGCTGAAGTTGTTAATATGGTTATGGAGCTAAGTTCAATATCAAATGGAGTCTTTAAAACAGAAATACATTATATAAGATGATTTAATAATTATACACAGATGTAAACCCCTCAGTAATAGGTGCTGCCACCTGCCTTTTGAGGACTCCCTTTTCTGTAGTCCTCAGATGAGATTTTTGGTTTTCTTTGTGATCCTGTGTCTAGCTCTTCCATCTGTGATTGACACTTCAGCACTCCTGTGATGTTATCAGCAGAGTATGGGACAAATGACACCCACATCAGCTCAGGATGCCATCCATGTCTCTATTAACTTGAAAATTATTTTTAAAAATCATGCTAATCAGCGAGATCATTTGTCCTTTGGTTTTTTGAGATTGGCTTATCTCACTTAGCATGATATTCTCCAATTTCATCCATTTGCCTGCAAATGCCATAATTTTATCATTCTTTATGGTGGAGTAATATTCCATTGTATATATATACCACAGTTTCTTTATCCATTCATCAACAGAAGGACATCTAGGTTGGTTCCACAATCTGGCTATTGTGACAACATTACCCGATATAAATTTATGGTTACACAAATAGTATGCCTTTACTCCACGTACAAACGGAGAAACAACATGTATCCCATTTGTTTACAATAAAAAAAATCATGCTAAGAAAATGCCTTTGCATGTTCATAGCATTTTAGGAAGACTAAATATTAAGATTTGTTGTTGTTTTGGTCCTGGGGATTGAACCTGGAGGTGCTTTACCACTGAGCTACACCCAGCCCTTTTTTATCATTTGAGACAGGAACTCCTTAAGTTGCCAAGGTTGGCCTTGAACCTTCTATCCTCCTGCCTTAGTTTCCCAAGTTGCTGGGGTTACAGGTATGGGTCACTGCACCTGGCTAAATGTTAGATTTCATCCATCTCTTTATCAGTATTTTGGAGATGTCTGAGCCTTTTGCAGACTTTACAATTTTTGCAGTTATATCTTCTTTTTTACTCCTAATTTCATCCATCTTTGTTGTGATTAGATACCATAGCTGTTTGTCTATGGATTTTTCAAAGAACTGGTCCTTGGATTTATTTCTTAGAAAATCAATGTTACTGTTTTCCTTGATTCATTAATTTCTGCTTTCATCTTTCCAATTGAGTTCCTCGTTTCCTTATGTTTGTCTTATTCTTTTCACACTGGGGGTCGAATCCTTAGTCAATTCATTTTCTTCATTTAATAAAGAAGCAAAGTTGCCGCTGGGTATAGTTTCGGTCACCTCTGACAAGTTTCCCTCAGTATTGTTTGTACACATTATCATTATTTCCTACATGTTGTACAATTGTGGTGTTGAATATCTTCTTTCACCTGAGTGATTGGCAGGTACAATTTTAACTCCCAAGGTTATCCTTTTTGTGATTTATAAGATGTTGCAATATAAACATGTTATTTTGGAATATGGAGGAACACAGAGGTAGAGAGAGCCAAAAGAATTGAAAATTGGTTGCTTCCATAAAGAGGGAATCGGAATGCCCAAAAGTCAGTGAGTGGGCTGCTGTTTCTGCTCAGTCTTCTGATATTATTTAACTGTTCAATCCATGTAGACGTACTGTTTCGATAAATGTTAACAGTGCAAAAACAGAAAAGCAAATACCTGGCAGCCATTCCATGGACTGTGCTGGGGGAGAGGAAAGCTCAGGATCACTGTTCTGTCACTCTGCATTAAGTCTTTGATTAGATATAGAGGCAGCTATTGAAAGCACGGAAATAGCTAATATAACTTCCTCTCTAGCAAAGGAAAGAAAGGAAGGAATAAGGAAAATTCCAGAACCCTATAGCAGAGTCGGGAGAGAAGGGAAAAGGAAACTGACGATGGACAAACAGATGATAAAAACATCCAAATATACTGATCATCAGAATGTGCTTTAAAATCTAGACTTTCTTGTGGAAAGATGAAAATTATCTGGCTGGATAAAATCCAGCCAAATTTAACTCACCACAAACAACAGAAATAATACAGTAAAAGCAAAGCCAACCCAGAGTAAGAAGCACTCATCTGTAAGCATCTTCTTTTAGAAATGAAAAGAAAAATCTCCAACAGAAAAAAAATTACTGAAAAAATTGGAAAATAAATGCAAATGGGTGATAAACATTTTTAAATAGCCATCGAAATTTTTCAAACTAAAAAGAGAATGTTCATGCATTGGATTAGCAAAGATCAAATAGGTGGTTAAAAATATTGACAAGGTTGAAATCAGCCCTTTGACTAGTGAAAAACAATCCTTTAGTTTCTGACAGTGAAACATACCTGCCACAGCCATGCTGTTACAGGGGTAGGGAAAACTTGGAAATTTGTACTTTCTTTCTTTTTTTAGCATGCTTATTCTTAGAGCTAAAAATTTCTTCAAAAGAGATTTTTTTCCTCCCCTTAGGAAAGAAATTGGGCAAAATACTGTTGCTATCCTTTTATTTTTAAATAAAAAACCAGATGAAATTTAAAAGTCCATAAGTAGGTGATTTGGTTAAATGATGATATATCTATACAACTAAATGCTGGATAAGCATTTTAAATAAATCTGTAGGTCTATACTTACCAGCATAGAAAGATATGCACGTAATGTTGTTACAAAATGGCACATAAAGCACAAAATATATACTACATACACCCAGCAGTATGAAATGGTATGTAAAGTACACAGTGATTTATCTGGAATGGTAAAGAGCAAAGTTTGAATAATGGTTACAACAATGAATATGATTTGGGCTTTTTAATTCATTTATCAGTTTCTTATTTTCTCCACAATGCACAATTTCCATTTTAGTTTCTCAAAGAATACATTCACATACCACAAAAAAATAGAAAAAGCATATTGCAGCCGGGCCCAGTGGTGCACAACTGTAATCCCAGAGACTTGGGAAGCTGGGGCAGGAGGGTCGCAAGTTCAAAGCCAGCCTCGGCAACTTGGTAAGGCCCTAAGCAACTTAGCGAAAGCCTGTCTCAAAATAAAAACAGATTAAAAGGGCTGGGGATGTAGCTCAGAGTTAAAGCACACCTGGGTTCATCCCCAGTACCAAAAATATTAAATAAAAATTAAAAAGTATATAATGAAAAGTTTCTGCTACCCCTGTTCCTTATCCACCCGATTTTATGCCTAGAAAACTGCTGTTATTTGTTCCTCATAATCATTCAGAATGTATTTATGCTTAAATGAGAAAATGTGAATATATATTATACCTTTCCCCCTTTTATATGAAAGATAAAATGTTTTCCATTTTGCTATTCCTCTTACGTGAGAAATATATCCTGAGAACTTTTCACGTGAGTGGATTTTTTCTTTACCTGCTATACTGACTTCTAGCTGGATGTATCTTTATTTATTGTTTGTTTATTTGTTTCCTTGTAGATCAATAACTGTTATAATCAGAACAAATAAAAGTATTTCTATGTTGGGGACAATATGTTTGAAGCAGCTAAACAGAAATAACCAAAGCTGACTATACAAGAGTCCAAATACACCCATAACCACAGGAAATGGCAAAATTGGGAAATGCATGACTTTCCCCCAGAGACCAGCACAGAATCAGAGCAGGAGGAGGAGGACGCCCACAGCATGCCCGGGGCACCTGCCCTCATCCTGGGCCCCTGTTTGTCCCTCTGTCAGTTCACTCCCTGGTCACACCCCACCCACCTGGGTGGGGGGCTCCTCCTCTATGCATGCTCCCGGGTCACTGCAACCACTTCCGTGAATTTATCATCCACAGGCCAGGGAACACCCACATCTGGGCCACCAGTGCAGGTGGCTTCAGTACAACCCCCAAGTGCAAATGCCACAGAAAGAGAGATCATAACTGACAGCCCATCATAATCGGTGGCTCATCCTTAGCAGTGTTCGGGAGTGGGTTCATGTAGTACGTGGGGCTTCTCTATAAAGTATGGGGTGGAAGGACATGTGAGCATCTCTAGTCCAAAGTGGTTGTTCTTCTCCGGCTCTGGGGTGCTCTGGCTGAATGGGGCTATAGGGAGGTTTTGGTCCCTGCTCTGCTGGCTCAGGCTGAAGGGTGTGCTAAGCACAGGGTGCTGCCCGCTCAGTCCTCAGGCGGTGAAGGGTGCTGTTGGTAGACTGTAAATAATTGTTTTTGAGAAAATCCTTGGATACTCCTTCCACTGTGGTTTCCCAGACCCATCTTTCCCTGTCCTGAATTCCTCCCAATTCTCCCCAAGACATCAGCCTGCAAGAGGAATTTGGGGATTCAGTAAAAGGATAGACCGAATCTCAAAAGAGAAATGTCCATGAACCCCTGGAATGCAAAAAACACCCAGGAACATTTGAAATGCAAAAGAAGCATTCCTGAGCAACCCAGCCCTAGTCTTGGCCCATGCCCTTGACCCATACCCGGGACTGCAGAGGGAACATGAGGGCCATGTACAAGCCCTAGAAAAACTGGCAGCAAACTGTGTAACTCCGCCCTGCCTCCACCTCTATCCAGCCCCTAGCCGCTGTCCCTCTATAGATACCAACACCCCTCACCAAGCAGCTGCTATCTCTCCCTCTGGAGATGGGTCACATTCTCCATTGAAGGCACATTCCTTGCTTCACCCCAGAAAAATGGATAGCCCATTCTCCCTTAAACACGTATCGCTTTCCTAAGGAAACCCGTCTATGCCTCTGACTGGCACATGCTGAAGTTATTTTCCACCCCGCACGCCGAAGGCCCCACCTGCCCCGAGTTGAGGTCCCCTCTCTGGAACTCCCTGGACTCCAGTGACAAGCCCAATCTACGTATCTACCAAGAGTGACTCTGATAATGAAGTGCACTCCCCCGGCTGCCTGCCATGGCGTTGACCTCATGCCTGGCTGAGGTGGAAGCCTGGCTGGCCTCTGAGCTGGCCACTCTGGCCCCCCAGCCTTTGTTCTGACTCCAGCATCCTTCAGGAGTGTGGATGAGGATGCAGGCGATTTCAACGCCACCTACATATTGACTCTAACTCATAATAAAAGTGGACGATAGGGAAGCTGGTCAACTCCAGAAACTGAGCACCGGGTCTCTGGTAATTAGGAATCACACTCTACTGAGGGACATAAGATGTCCATCACTCACTGAGTTCTATGATCATGGATGTATTTTAAAGAGTTTTTAAAAAACAACACGTTATCTTCAGAAGTAGTATACTTACATTGGTTCTATACCTCCCCATACTGCTGCTCTGATGATGTGTGTGTTTGGTGCTGGGAATTGAACCCAGGGCCTCATGCTTGCTAAGAAAGTGCTCTACCCCTTGGCTACATCCCCACTCAATAAATTCTAACACGTGTGCAGATTCACGTGACCACCCCCACAATCAGGATACAGAGCAGTCCTGAAGGGTGTCCCTACAGAACACCCCCCCAAATTCCCTTGTCTGCCTCTTCATAGTCACCCTGCTTGCTGCCCTAAGCCCTGACAACCACCAATTTGCTCTCCAGCACTTTGGTTTTGTCTGTTTGAGAGTGTCACATAAATGGGAACACGCAGTACATAACCTTTCTTTGACGCGACATAAGGCCTTTGCGATGCATCCAAGTCACAGTGTTTTCAAGGAGCCTTAAACAAAGGTTTCCCATCAGTGATTTCAACTGGAATGGTAAAGAAACTTTGGGTTAGGCCTCAGGCAATATGTTGGAGAGCAGTTATTGGAACTTATGGAACCTAAAGTCCAGATACAGATTATGCAAAACCAATCCGGGGGAAAAAAAAAGATCTAAAAATACTGCAGAGCTGGATCTTTTCCTCCCATTTTTCAAGTCTGCGTTTGCTTTCCCATGATGCCCTATCCATTTGCAATTTAAATTGGAATCACAGCTTTTTAAACCACTCAGACTTTGTAATGTCAGCCAGTCCCTCCCAAGCTGTTGATGGACTATGACAACCAAATATGATAAAATAATACAGTGACATCAAAGCAAGAGGGATCTGAAGCGGTAGGTCAGCATTTCCCAAAGGGATATGTTCCACCTGTGATTAAGAAAAATTAGGTGGTACACACGGTCACTTTAAATACCACCTAACCACATCATTAGGAAATAATTACCTTTCCTTTTTCACTCTGTGCAAGTCCCCCATTACATCATGAAGAAAGTCTTAGTTAGGTTCTAGAATGCTGTTAATACCTCTCCCATGGTTTCTTATCTCCCTTTTTAGCAAGAGAAAGAGGTTACCTGGGCTGAATGGGAAATAGCCCATGATGTTGGGCTAGGACTGAATTGCATTGTTTGGTTATAACTGCATTTTTTTTTTTTTAATTATCACTTTCTATTTCTGGTAGGAGATGAGGAGTCTCAGTTAGGGTCATGATAAAAGGTTTTGTTTTGAAGAAAATGCCTTTAAGTAAAAGTTACCAGTGGATTTTACTATGATGTCAAGTAAATGAGGATATTTATAGACATGTCCAAAAACCAACCGTGAAGATCACACAGCAATGGTTAAAGGTTGGGAAACAGTCTGTTAGGTTTTGGGAAGAATACTGATGGTCTCCTGATTGGGGGAGCTTGCAGACAGATTGTCCCAGAGGCAAGATACAGCAGGGATGGTCTCCCAGCTCCTTCACCAATGGTTCATTCAGACCCTCAATACTGATCATGCAACCAATTCCAATGCACCTTCCTTTGCACAAAGCTTTGCTTGACTTTAAAGAGAACTGTGTCATTTCTGATGAAGTCGTGATGGGGATTTGTTCTCCTGAGAGGTGGTCACCTTCTCTGCTCATCACACTTATCCCTCCAGCCTTCTTTGTCCCGTCTGCACCTCCAACCCTCCAACCCCTGATTCCAATGTTCCTCTGTCTTTCTGCAGGTGCTCAGTACTGATCAAGACTCATCCTTCCTTGTCCCTCTCCTTGTTAGCAAGATCTCCCTCTCTTGGTTGAACTCCAAACCTCTAGAATCAGAGAGTCATTCAACTTCTGTGCAAAGTCATCTCTAAAACATGAACCTCTGGGCACCTCTTACCCCATTCAGGTGGCCGATGCCAAGAGAAGCATATAGAGGGATGGGGAAGCTCTGAGCCATTGTGAATATGGCATTGTAAGCTGGGAGCAGTGACTGAGCTTCCCAAGGAGAAGCAGTCTGGAGCAGTGACGACTTCATAAACTCAGCATCCTGCAGGAATTCTTTGGGAACAGTGGTGGAGATGGCTGACTCCCTCCCTGGGGTCCAGTTCTGCAACCAAATGGTTCTCTCCAACCATAGGCCATTCTGGCTCCAGACTATTCTCCTTCTCATTGGCCAAAGTGATAAGACCCCAGCGTTCCTCACATTGACAAAGGTCCACAGTATGGCAATGACGGTCTCTTGTCTTCCAGGCATGGCCGTCCACTTAGTGATGGTCATAACTACTTCAAATACAAGACTGGCAGAAAGACCAAGAGCAATCAAAATAAAATCAAATGTTTTATTATATCAAATCACTACAGCAACCTAGGAACACTTGATAGGTTCATATTACAGAGGAAAAAAACAAAGCTTAAAAAGATGAATCAACATATCCTGCAGTAAAAACAGGGCCGAAGTGATATTAGAAACCAGTAGTATCTATGTCTAAGGCCCAACCGCTCAGATTCAAGAAATGGCAGATGACAGGTAACACCTGGCCCCCAAATTAGTTCTGTAAAAGTTGTGAATCCATGAGACACAATTATAAATGGAGAGTTCACATTTTTTAAAGGTCATATTTTAAGATTTTTTTCTGGAAGGAAAAACTAGCTGGGTAATCTGGGGATGGCCAAAAAAGTATTTGGAATTGACTGGTGGTTGCTGTCTGTAAATGGAACAAGTACTCACTCTAAGTGGGACTTGTGTCATTGAGACAAGTCCCCCCCAGTCTTATTGTCCCCAAGCCAACATCATTCATTCCTTCGCATGTCCATGGGGTTCCCAAGGATACTGAGTGTTTGACGCTGTCCCAGCTCCATAGGACATAAACTCTGTAAAGTTTGGTCTTGCCATATTCAAACAGCTCAGATCCTCTCTATCCTTCTATGCTTCTCTTGGCATTAGCCACCTTGAAGGAGCAGAGGTGTTGGAGGTTCATGTTTTAGAGATGATCTTGTTTGTACAGTTGTCATGGGAATGATGCCCAAGTTCCAGAACCTATAAATGGCTTTGACAGAAGTACCTCCCAGAATTATTTACACCTGTTTCTTCCTCTTCATCTCCAGCAGGGAAAAAAAAAAAATTGAATTAAGTCAAGTTCTTTCTCCCCTGGTGAAAAGAATGACAGGCAGAAATTTGGCCAAGTTACCCTGGAACATCCGGGTAATGGAGATGTTTGGGCTAGAGAAAATAGGAGAAAGGGCATCTGAAGCAGGGAGTGTGCCACCACTGAGCTTCGGGATGACTTAACTCATTTTTCATAGAATTAATAATTCAGATCCTACACTGTTTCAGTGAGAAGTGGCTATAAACTGCAGAGAGTTTAACCAACCACTTCTGAAAATGGGGATTGATCCTGGGAAATGCTACCTCCACTTTAAGCCATCTCGCCTGAACAAAATGAAAGCTGTTAGATGATTTCATATCTTCATTAAAACCATCAAAGCAGAAACACACTGCAAAGAGCCTGCCAAAGCAGAGAACATTTCCCTACGCTTGGGCAGCTTTGGGGAAGTCAGGGAGCGTCGGGTCCCGATTATCTTGAAGGAAGACTGTAGTGTTCAATTCTGTTTGAAGGAAACCACACACAAAAGCCCCCTAAATCTGTTAATGTCATCAAGGCAGCTACCTTGCCATGCATACCGATGAGGCTGGTAAAAGAGTGAGCGGCTGAGTGGCACCCACAGAGTCACGTGTGACTTTTCAGGGTTGGAGCAAAGCTGATTCAACCTTCAAAGGATCTCAGGAGTTTACCTAAGAACTCTGCTTTTATAAAAAGGGTCCAGAAGACACCTAGAAAGAGGGATTCCATCATCTTCCACCTATTTGGGAATGAAGACTGTAGCCTACAGTTAAACATAACAGTCTTTTCTTTGGTTAGTTCAGGGGGTCACTTACAGATGCATGCTTGACCAGTCAGGTCAAGGGCTGTACTGGGCAGAGTGCTGGGTTCAAACCCCAACCTGTCACTTACAAGGGCCTGAGAGCTTGCATGTCCTTAGTAGATGGAAACATTCAATGCAAACACTCTAAAGCTCAGGCACCAACCCAGCAGCACCATCGCCATCGCCACCATCCTGGACTCCGGTCTCTCACACATCATCTCCATGCAGCCTACTGGCAAATCCTGCAACTGCACCTTCTGGCTGTATCCAGCACCTGCTGGCATGACCCCTGCCTCCTCCCCATGACCCTGCAGCAGCCTCCTGCTTCCGTCCGTGGCCCCCACAGCAGCTCAAGAGACCCTTTTAAAACTGTAAGTCAGATCCCAGGACTCCTGAACTCCAGGCCATCCAACCTCCCATTTAGTCAGAGGAGGAGCCAAAGTTCTTGCAAGGCCCTGCCTGTCTAGCTCCTGGTCCCTTCTCTGCATTTGCTTCCTGTCCCTCTTCTCCTTGCTCATTCACTCTCCCATCCCGGCCCCAAGGATTTCCTCCATCACGCCAGCTATTCTGCTGTCACCGGAGTCTTTGCCTGTTTTCCCTTCGGCTCAAATGTTCTTCCCCCAGATCATAGCCCTCTTGGCCCCTCTACCTCCTTCAGGTCTTTGCTCAAATACCACCTTCTTAGTGAGGCCTTTCCTGACCACTCTATTCAAAAGTGCGGCTCCCTCCTGACCGAGCCCTCTCCCCCCTCCTTTCCTACACATGCTCCACCAGCTGACACCGATGTTTTGCTCACCCCATTGACCAAACCTCCCACCCCACAGAAAGTAACCAGCATGAGGACAGGGATTTTGATGGTTTCCTGCTCTCTCCCCCAGTGACCACCATGGTGCCCAGCAAACAGCAGGTGTGCAATAGATACCCGTGGGCAGATGACCAAATCACCAACACCCAAATCCCCTCATCCCATCAGAACCAGTGTGACCAGCCACATAAAGGGAAAGGGGCAGTTGGTGACCTCAGGACACACTCACTGACCCTTAGTCAATCCTAAGTGCATTTGCTCAACAAATATTTATTGAGCACCCACTGGATGCCAGGCACCAGTCTAAGCTTTGGAGATAGAGTCCTTAAGAAGACAGAAAAAGGTTTTCAACCTGTTGGGGAGATATAAGTAAAAGGAAAATGTACAAGGGAATTTTGAATTGCAATAACAAGTATGAAGTCAATAAACCAAAGTGGTGATGGAAGCCAGAGAGGGATGAGGAAGGACAGCCAGCTTGGAGCAGGTGGTTGAGGAGGACCTCTTCAGAGAGGTGACATAGGAACTGGATCCTGCATGACAGGAAGCAGTCAGATCTGGAATGTTCTGGGGAAAGAGGGATCCCAATGGAGAAAATAGCAACTCAAACAGCCTAAAGCATAGGCATCAGCCCTCCCAAAAGCCTCTCTGGCCTTCCCTGAGTGGGGTCCCCTCCTCTGTGACTCCACAAATGCCAGGGGCTTCTCTCTCAACAACTCTTACATGTGACTTGGTCTCCCCTTCTGCTCCTTTCCCTTTTTGTTTTCCCAGGGCTTAGCACAGTATCTGGCACATAGCAGGTGGTCAATAAATGCCTGCAGAACTTAAGTGATCTGAAGTGACTGCTTTGTGATTTGACGGTGACCAGAGAGAAATTGTGGAATGAATACAGCATCCCAGAGGGCCGCCTGGTCATCAGCCTGGTGCCCGATTTCTCTGTCTAAAGAAATCCTGACTACCCACCGAGTCCAGATAACATACGGCCTCCTTCAGGAAGCCTTCCCAACTTCCCCCTGCTGGATTTCACCTCCTTTCTGTGCCCCTGCAGCTTTCCTAGTATCTCAGGATGGAACCTACCCCCATCTGACTCGCACACAAATACTCCATGAATATTTCAAAATCCCACCGAGCGGTGAAGAGCCCAGAGGCAGGACCTGTGTTCTATACACCTGTGTCCTCTGGATTGAAATCCGTAAAGGTGTGATGAAGAAATCAAGGACCAATAAAGACAACTAATGCCTGTCGGACACTGTCTGCATGCCAGAAATGTCTAGGACATTTTCTGTGGCCATTGCTCATGGAATCCTCACAGCAACCTTACCTGACAGTTGATATGATTAGTCCCAGTATACAGAGGGGAAAACTGAGTCACAGAGAAGCAACTGGTTGGTGGATACACTCCAAGCAGGCGGTGGAGCTAAGATTCCAACATACTCCTCCTGATTCTAGAATCCAAGATTTTCATCACTCTACTGAAACTTCCTCTCTGATTAACTGCCTCCCTTCTACAGTTTTACCTTCTGCAGTTGCAGTTGCCTGGGGTCCACCATGATCCAAAAATATCAAAGAGAAAATTCCAGAAACAAACAATGCATACATTTTAAGTTGTGCACTGTTCTGAATAGTGTGATAAAGTCTCACACCATCCTATTCCACCCTGCCCCACCCCACCTGGGAATCATCCTTTGCCCAGTGTATCCACCTTATATACGCTACCTGCCAGGTAGTCACCTAATAGCTGTCTCAGTTATCAGATCTACTGTCACAATAGCTCAGCACTTATGTTCATGCAGCCCTTACTTTACATTATAATAGCTCCAAAGTTCAAACTGATGCTGGCAATTTGAAGTTGCAAAGGGCTTCCTTTAAGTGAAAAGATAGAAGTACAATAAAATATTTTGAGAGAGAGACCACATACCTTCTACCAAAGCACATTGTTCCAATTGTTCCCTTTCATTGTTGTTGTTGTTGATCTCTTGGCATGCTTCATTTATAAATCAAACTTCATCATATGTGTGTATATAAATACATACATCTAGATAGATATGAAAAATGTAATATATAGAGGGTTTGGTACTCTTCATGGTTACAGACATCCACTGGGGTCTTGGAACATGTTCTCTGCTGATACATTTCCTTCTTTCCATTTTGATTCATCTCCTCCATGTCTTTTGAATCTGGGCTGCTCTCTCTCTCTCTTCAAAAAGATCCGTCTTCTTACTGCTTCCCCGGAGCCAGGCTCCACCTGGGGCATTGCTTCAGTACCCACTCATTTCTCCACCAACCTCAGGTAGAGCTGGGTTCCTTAATCAGCAGTGAGCACCCAGGTCAGGGGAACCCTGAGCTGGCAAGTAGCCACCTGCCACCTGTTCATGACTGTCTGTCCAACTCAAGGCAGGCTTGGGGAGCCCTGCCATCACAGACACCCTTAAGCTGCCTCTGTTAACAACAGAGGGGAAGTCCCAGGGACCCTTTTCCCCGGTGGTGCTCCCTTTACACAGCTAAAATGATGTGTGAGGAACTCCATCACCTTCTGCTCTCGATTCAGTGAGCTCTGCCCTGTAGATGAGCCTCATGGCATGTATCGGAACAGAAGAAATGAAACTTTGCACCCAAAGACTTTTTTTAAAGGGCACCCCATCTCACACTCACCTCAGAATTAAAAGAAAATACCTGGAACCAACCTAGATGCCCTTCAACAGATGAAACAAACTCTGGTATCTATACACAATGGAATATTACTCAGCCATAAAGAAGAATAATATTATGGCATTTGCAAATAAATGGATGGAATTGGAGAATATCATGCTAAGTGAAATAAGCCAATCCCAAAAAACCAAAGGCCGAATGTTTTCCCTGATAAGTGGAGAATGATATATAATGGGGGGTGGGGATGGGAAGTGAGAGAAGAGTGGGGGAACTTTAGATTATGTAGAAGGAAATGACAGAGAGGGGGTTATGAAAAATGGTGGAATGAGACAGAGGTCATGACCCTATGTACATGTACAATTGCACGCATGGTATAAATCTACATGGTGCACAACCATAGAAACGAAATGATGTACCCCATTTGTGTACAATGAATCAAAATGCAGTCTGTAAAAAATTAAAAGATAAATAAAAAAAATAATAATAATAAAAAAGAAAATACCTGTGAACCCCTTTCCTGGAAGTTGTTGACTGCATAGTGAAAACAACTTTCTCTCCAACTTTTGGAAGGCCAATGCCTGCAGATACGTTACAACTGAGGTAGATCTGAGCGTCGTGGGGAGACCGTGGATTTCCACTGGGAGGATAATGAAGAAACCCACAGTAACCTTGTGCTTTATTTGTTTTTCCTTTAAATACCCACTATACCCTTTCTTCAGGGAACCTGGTTCTTCCAAAAGTTACATGCCCTTGTAAGTATTCCAAATAGAGACACTTCTTATGCTCCTATTTGTTCTGAGTTTTCCTCTGGCTTGTTTCTCCCGATCATTAACACATCAAAGGAGTCGGAAAAAGCTAGAACCATCATTGGAATTACTTAAGGGATTTTCTGCAAACTCCAGCAAAGTTTCCATGAGGTCAATGGTAGTCCTCGTATTACACGCCATACAGACCTTCTAAACACCACCAAATCACACAGGGAGAAAATTTATTATCTTTTCTGTTTCCCCTCCATCCCTTCTGATTCCATCAAGGAGAAAAGTCTCACAGAGATATTACTATTTCTTTAACTGCCTTGTAGTACATCCTAATATACCCTGTTAAACAGAGAGAGAGAGAGAATGCTGCAGGCTTGGAACATTCCAGACATGCCATTTAGCAAAACATTCAATAACACTGTTTTGTTTTTAATCCATCTATATTTGTGGTTATTTTCTAATTACGGCAAGTGATGCTGGTTTTCTATTTAGGTGGTTTTTAAAATAAAGTTGCTTTGCAAAAGTATTTATTTTAATCATATTTGCACAGGATGTGTTAGGTTTACAGGCACATAGCATATCTTCAAAAGGATACCCCAAAACAGGTTACCTGTCATTGCTTCTGGAAAAAGGAACTTCATGGTTACAAGATGGAACAGGAAGGAGGGGAAATTTTTTTTTCAGAATATCCTTGTCACTTTTGAACTGCATTACATGAATATATTAGAATATAGTCTCTATACTACAATATACAAACTAAAGGAAAAATAAACCTGGCTTTTTATGAAAAAATTAAAATTTTAAGAATTAGGTTGATTTTTAAACAGATACATAAGAATATGAAAATTATACATAGCAATAGTGCTATAATTTGGATCTGGAAAATTAGAGAAAGGCCCTGTGTTGAAGGCTTGGCCCTGTTTGGTGTTACTGGGAAGTGGTGGGACCTTTAAGAGGTGGGGTTTGGTGGAAGGAAGGTCTTAGGTTATTTGGAAGCCAAACCCCTCCCATCTCTCTCTTTTATTTCCAGACATGAGAACCTCCTCTGCCATCCACTCTCACCAACTGACCATGGACTGAAACCTCCAAAACTGTGAATCATGATAAATCTTTCCTCTTTTTAAATTGATTATCTCAGGTATTTTGTTATAGTAACATAAAGTGGAAGGAGGTACACAAATGGGGTGACGTGATGTTTCAATACATGCACACACTGTGTCATGTTTAAACCAGGTTAACTGTATATAGGTCCTCAAAAATATCATTTCTTTATGGTGAAAACATTCGAAATCCTTCCTCTTAGTTTTCTGAAGTATACAGTGCACTTTTGTTATTTAAAGTCACCCTACTGTGCATTAGCACATCAGAACTTCTTGCTCCTCTCTAACTATAACTTGGCAGCCACAGATCAACCCTTCCCCAATCCTCTCTCCCCTGTTCTCTTCCCCAGCCTTTGGTAACCACCATTATAATTTTGAATGAATTTAGCAAAAATATTAAGACAACAGTAAAGGTTGTCCCAGGCTTTGAATATATGACAGTGACATAAGGACAGTCGAAGTCTAGAAAACACCGCCTGCAAATTGGTGGGAGCTATGTCACCAACTGGAAGATGACAGTGAGAGGTCCCCAGGTTTCCATCCAGAGCAGACACCCCTCATTTTCCTCCTTGGGGAGCAAAGATGGGAACTGGTGTCTCTGAGCACTGAGCTGGAACTACTCTTAGCTCCTACGATTCAAAGAACCCCGGGAAGATGCACCCCATAGACTTGTGCCCAGGAAATCCATGTGATGCTAAAGCCCCAGATCATCCAACCAGCACCTCTGGTCCATGTCTCCTGGAAGAACATGCTCAGTTAATAACCCCCTGTCCCTCATCCTGTCACTTCATCTTCCTGAGAAAACTCTTGGGAGGGCAGCCTGGGACCCACAGCCCAGCTGTGTAGCTTGACAAGCAGCAATTACCTCTGAAATGTTGAGTTATTTCCACTCACTGGTGGCTTTTACCCACCTTGTCAAGCTGCTCTTGGACTACAAAGCACTTCAGCCCATCGGTACGGCCCATTAGGAGAAAAAGGTGGCAGCGGAGCCAGCCTGCAGCAGCCTGGCACGGAGCCTGGCAATGGTAGGCGTTTAGACAAAGAAATGGATGAACCCGCCTCGAAGTCAGCTCTGGGGGAGGTGAGCCCCACAGGTTAAGGTTGGCTGTGTGACCGTCCAGACCCCTCCAGCCTGCCTCAGGGCCCATGAGTCTACTTATCTATCCCCCATCCCCAGGTGCTGAGGCCTCACGCCTGGGAACCGCCTCCCCTCCACGTCTTCCAGCAGATCCGCGGGATCAATAGGGAGCTGTGCGCTTCCACCCCCTCCACACCCACTCTGTCACTCAATCATTCAGAAATGATTCATGGAGGCCGAACCAAAGGCAAGAAAGCTATTCTACAGTCCTGCCTACCAGAGGCAAGGAACGCTAACAGGCAATAGCACCTATTGGCATCAACTCTGCACCAAAGCCATCAGGGCCTGAATGAATGTGCCCCCAAACACAGAGGTACAGTGAGGGCCTCTGTGCATCAGCCTTTGGAGAACATACCTACCGTGGCATCTTATCTCCGGGGTACCAACCCACACCTTCTCTAATTTTAGGATAGATGCTTTCTGGGAGATGGCATGGGTAACATTCAAACACCCCAAATGGGTACAGCTCCTTGACCAATCAGAAGAGACACTGGTTGGCTACAGAGAGGAAGCAGGGTCTGGGAGGGTCCCTGCCTGTCAGGTACTCCCTAGGTTGTGACCTTCACTTGCTCTTTGGAAGGTCCAGTGGGTTTCAGGCTAGCTAGGTAACTCAAGTCTCCCAAAGCAGAAGGCATCTTGGTGTGGGGAGAGGGGCTCTCGACCAACATGGATGCACCACAATTCACTGAACCCAGGATATCCAGCGCCGATCATGAGACACATTCTTATCTCAGAAGGGGGAGGTTCTCGAATAAGTGATATTTTGACCTTTTAAAACCCCAAACAGCTTAACAGTGTAGGCCAGCTGAAGAGCTTGGTGGCTGTCAGGGTCTTCTCCACCCCAATATCCACATCCCAAAGGTTTTGGGATCCCATGCTCTCCTACTGTCCCTCTAAGCTCCAGTGTGTGGGGGGCGGGGAGTGGAACCAGCTCTTCAAAAAGCCTCCTTGAGCGGTGACAGCTCTGCTTGCCCATTCTGAATGTTCCTTGGTGCCTGACAAGAGCTGTACATGGGCTGGAACTAACTATTATATCTCCAGCATGCTGTGCAACTGACAGAGAGCTATAGGACAGATGGGGGTTTAGGGACTCAACGGTTTCATTTAATCAGTGTGTGACATTCCCTTGGACCAAGGAAGGAAAACTCCTTATAAAGACATAAGTCTGCAGAGACGCTGTGTCTGTGCATACGAGCACATGCAGGTGGGGTGTGTACCTGTGTGCATCTGTGCACACCCCGTGAGCAAAGCTCCCCAGTCTGCCTGGCACGGGATCAGTTTGCTATAAGAGGGTGCAGGCTTCTGAATTGGCTACTGCATGCAGAAGGCCCCTCACCTTCTGCCTCTGGGTTTATGTCTTCTGCGTGTCTGCTTTTCCAGTCGGGCTTTCCTGTTAGAATATGACTTCTTGACTGAAATGAGCTTGATGATGTGATCGATTTCCCTCTATGCTTTTTATCTCTATCACTTAGACCACTGCCTCTGGGGCCAATGGTGTGTCTTTTTTTTCTTTTTTTTTTTCTTTTCTTTTCTTTTTTTTTTTTTTTTCCTTACACTGTCCCCCAGACTGTGGATGCTGAACAAGTAAATAACCCAAGTTGTGAAATGGAGTCTAAAATTTACAGAACAGTCTCATCTGTCAAAATTTGGACACCAGAGCACAGAGTCAATTATCACATATTAACTTGCTCATGTTGGCATTTTAATGCATTTAGAAAAGATTCACTCCCCCTGCCTCTCGCACACACACACACACACACACACACACACACACACACCCTATCAGCCCAGAACAAAAGCAAAACTCAGGATGTTTTAGATAAAACTCAGCTTCCCCTCAGACCCTAAAGATTATAAGACACAGGCAAGCTTCTATTTCTTTATAAAAGATGAAGACACTGAATAGTCTGTCTCTCTTGCAAACTTCAGTAAAACAGTAGCATCCCAAATATACTCTTAGATTTTTAGAAGCTTTATCACAGATTGTCTTATATGATTTTCTTAAGATGATAAAGTAGGTCAGGCATAACATGCCCATTTTAAAGGCGAGGAAACTGATACACAAAAGTGCACAGCGACCTTTTATTGATGCGCAAGGAAGAAAGAAAGGAAAGGAAGAAGGAAGAGAAGGAAGGAACAATGGAGGGGAAGGCAAAGGAAGGAGGGAGGAAAAAGGAAAGAAGGAGAGGGGAAGAAAGGGGCAGAGAGGGGGAAGAAAGTAGAAAGGAAGAAAAAGTAAAGTATAAAACCATTGTTTAGCAAAATTCCTCTGTCACATTTTGGTAAGAGCTGTAGAGACAGAAATGAATAGTTTTCATAGTAATAGTGCTAATGGTGATAACTAGAGTGTTGGTAGCAAAGTAGCAGTCACAGTAGCAACAGTGGTAACATTATTGCCTTATCTTGATACACCAAATAATTTTCCAGGGCACTTCATAGGCGGTGTTTCCTTCATCCTTCAAAACCAGCTTCCAGCAGAGTAACTACAGGTCCCATCCTTTGATTAGGCAGCTGAGATGCAGGGGGATCCCCTTTCTTCCAATTGCACAGTATCTGGGGACCACCTCTCATCTCACTCGGGCGACCCTGTTTTGGCTCCCTCATTAACCTGGTGTCACTCTGCATACCTGTCTAATGGATCCTACCCTAAAGGTTCAGCTGCTGCCTTGGTGAGGAAATTTGGAGAAGGGAAACCCAGGCCAGACAGGTGAGGAAAGCATCAAAGATGAGATCACAGGACGATGTGTGAAATGGGAGGGACCCACCATAGCGGGCTGGGCTCTCTAATCGGGGGTCTGATTGAACCAGCTCCCAAGAAAGGGCTCAGTCTAGGAGCAGGGAAGGTGTAGCTGAGTCTTCTGTCCTTCTGGCTGATGGTGTCTGTCTGGTGACATCACCCTGCCTTCTGGCATCATATCTCCATGCACCCGCAGAAAGAAGTCTCACGGGTAGTTCGAGGATAATGATTTTGAGTTTTCTACAGTCTATATGGATTGAGGCCTCTTGACCCACAGAGTATCACCAGGGGCTTCGGTGTGAGAAGACCACAGTGAGACCCACTGCCTGCAATGTGATTCTGCAACTGTCTTTGGAAAACACAGTCCACCATTATGGGCATGAAGACCCCTCGGCCATATCTACCCAGTGAGCACTGGCTTTATTGATGGCCAAGGTGTGCAATGACAAGGGTAGTGGTAGAGAGAACATTCTATCACCCTCCATACCTAGCTCATGGCATTCAGAAAGAACATGGATTTTTTTTTTTAAAGAATCCCAGAAATCCCCATCACTTCTGCAATTATGCATGTTACTTGAGTGATATGAAAGGATAAGGCGCATACTGAAAAATGTTCTGAAGATGATGGAAACAGAATCCAAATGGGCAGTATTACCTTGTGCAGAAATGGTGAGCCACACCGAAACCTCTGACTCTGGGGGTGTCAATTAGCACCAACCACACATCCCTCTCCTGATTGCTGGAGCCTTCCAGCCTTCCTGGGCAAGGGATGAGGATAGCAGTTATGACCAGACCTCTGGGCTAATTATTCTTTTAGAAATATGAAGGAGGAAAGGGCGGTGGGGCAGGGGGGAGTAGAGAGAGAAGCAGAGCTGTCAGTGTGCTTGATGTTAAATAAAACCTACCAAGACTCAGCTGAGAATTTTAGCAGAATCCAAATGTGCTAGGGGGAAAAAAAAAAAGTATGGCTCCCATCTCTAAGGTTCACAGCTAAGCTGGCTTAGAATCACACATGCCAAGGTTAAAAATAAAAAGCAGTCATCCCTGAATGACACAGGCTCTGGGAAGGAAGCCTGAAGTATGTTTGGAGGTGGAGGGAAGAAAGGGGAAGGAGAACCTGGGTTCAGCATCCAGGTGCTTGTTAGAGGACACATTACCTAAAAGTCAGACACTCAGAATGTTGCTATTTGGTACATTGGCAAAAGATTTCATCACACTCTTCAGATGTTCCATCGAGGAAACCCTGGCATGGATCTGAGTGACTGTTGCTGACCTACTCGGCTGGGTGCTACTGCTCATGCATCTGCCAGGTGGACTGGCTCAGCGTCCTCAAACGCCAGTGGGTCACAGCTCAGAAAGCATGATGGGCCATCAGCATGGAGTCCCCCCTGCCACTGTATGCCACCCTACTCCACAAACCAGATAAAATGGTGTCAGGGACACCCACAGACCAGTGGTCCACTGCTTGGTTCCACTGCAGACAGATTGTGTGTCTGCTTCCTGAGGACAGTATGTGACCCATCCTTGTCCCTACAGCCACAGCCACTATAGGCAGAGGCCAGTTGGTAAAGGTGCCACATTGGCCCTGTAATTTCCTATTCTTGCAAAGACAAGTCTTCCTATTATGAGTCCCATGAGTCTAATGAAATTGTCCTTTGTCCAATATGCTTATGACCTCTACTGCCTAAAGGCTTACTTTTATGAAAATGAAAGAATCAGCCTCAGCTACTCTTTTTACCATCTCATCCCTCCACAGTATGCAGATGTCTCCAGAATGTCTTCAAGGAATCAGTAAATGCAAGAAGTCCACAACCATGTGTCATGGGGAATCCATACATTACACCAGCTCCAGGGACACCCTGACTTAGCCTATGTGGGCTGATCCTACACTTGGGCGCCACACAGGGTTTGGGGGTGGGGTTGCTACCTTATAGAAGACTCATTGTATGCTTAGGCACCCCAGCCTAGGTAACTCTGGACCCTGACAGTGCAACAGAGAAGAGGACAGTCCACCCCCTAGGATTCCAGTTCGCCTTCATTTGAGGTGCCCTCCTGTATTCCAAATTCCACATCTTGAATGCTAAGTGGAATTTTTACACCTTTAATGCACTTTAGCAAAGCATTTGGAAGCAGACAAGGCAAAACTGGTTTCCCTGCCCATTGTGATAGACCAGAAAGAGGCTGGGAGAGTTGAAGGAACTTGCTCAAGCTAAGTGACAGAGCCAGGATTCAAATCCAGGGTTCTTTCCGTGACTCCAAGACCACTGACCCAGGTCAGATCTACTGCAGGGGGGTCAGCACCTGTTCAGCAGCAAATGCCTGGGGCTGGGAACGAGACTCCCCAAGGGTCTTTCTCATTCTCCAGACCTCAGCAAATGTCCTCTCATTCTGATTGAACCATGGGGACCTGTCCTAAGCAGATCCCCTAAGGAAGGGGACTCTGTCCTGACTTCTCAGAGTCCTTCAGGTACCAGGGACCAGAAAAGATCTACTGAGGGTCAGGATAGGATTGTGGACAGGCAGCACATGCCCTGCCCTGCCCTTTCCCCGGGAGCCCTGCTCCATCCGCTTTAAAGGCTGAGCACTGAGCCAGCTCTCCAGCTGGCACTGAGGTTTGACTGGAAATCTCCCTTTCCCTACAGCGACTCCACGGACAAGAGGGAACGCCCTTTGCAGTAATCCTGTGAAGTTTTGAAAAAATCCTTCTGCTAGAGTCCCCGACCCGCCATGTGTTAGATTGAACCCACACATCAAATCCGGCTAAGGGGAAAACTCAGGAGATGATTCCAAGGGTGGAGACGACTGGAGCCCCGGCGCAGGGAGCGGGGCTCCCCCTCCTTACCTGTACCAGTCCAGCCCGCGGCCGTAGTTCCTGTCGAAGAAATGGGGCTCGGTGCCCAAGGCCCGCACGTCCGGGTGCACGCGGATAAACTCCAGCACCGCCCGAGTGCCCCCCTTCTTCACACCCACAATGAGTGCCTGGGGCAGCCGCTTGGTACCCAGTTTCGGTGAACCAGAGTGGTTGGAACCGGGGAGGCGAGGGGCGGGCACGGCGGCCGCGGGCGCGCTGGGAGCGCTGGGCTCGCTGGGCGTCGGCCCGTGGGGATCACAGGGGAGGGACTTCTGGAGAAGTTTCTGGCCGCTCGGGCTGGGGCCGCGGAGGCAGCGAGGCGCGCCGAGGAGGCGGCTCCGGCCGAGGTCGTCGCAGCAGCACAGGAAGCTGTAACACAGGTAAGTGCAGGAGAGCGAGAGGGTGAAGGCGAAGAGCAGCCTGCGCGCCCTCCGCGGCTGAGGTGGCCCCGCACGGCCCAGGACCCTATAGGCCATGGCTCCATGGGCCCGCGCCGGGGGTCATGGTTTCCGAGGGGGCACCTGCGGCGGAGCTGCTGTGGCCCTGCGTTGCCTAGAGGGCTCGCGTGGCTCTGCCCCGGCCGCGTGGGTCGGGTGTAGGGGGCGCCGTCTTCTCCAGGCGCTGCTGGCCAGGGCGCGCACCATGCCCGGGGATTCCGGGGGCTGCGGCTCCTCGGGGAACTGGCGGCTGCATTCCCAACATCTCCTGGTCCAAGGCGATGGGGCTCCGGGCAGCGGGGCGGCTCCCGGCGCTCCTGGCTCTTACGTGCGCCGGGTTCAGAGCGCGCCCAGCGCCCGAAGCCCCATTCCTGATGCTCGGAGCGCGGCGCACAGAACGCTCGGCGGCCGCGCGACTGTACCCGCTGGAGGGCGGACCGGACGGTGGCGCTGGCGCCGGCCGCGTTCCGGCTCCTCGGGAAATGCCGAGCGGAGCGCGCTGCCGGCTCTATTTAAGGAGTCGCCTGACGTCAGCCGCGCGGGTCCCCCGAGCCCGCACCGCGCCCGGGGACCTGGCCCGCCCCCTGCTCCTCCACTGTCTCACTCCTCTCGGGGACACACTACCCCAGGCCCTCCCCGTGCAGGCCGCTTCGTAAGGAGCCTGACCAGCCCGGGGCGGCGATGGAAGGGTGTCTAGGAGCATCGTGTGCTCCGCCAGAAGGCTGGACATCCCCACAACGCCGACCTCTCGACACCGAGGGGTAGAACCCAGATTGCGCCAACGGCCAGTCCAGACAGAACTGGGCGCAGACGGAAGCGTCCTGCCCTGATACGTGGTTCCACTCCACTGACCCACACACGCACCACATGCACCGGAGCCCCGGGCCCGGACACACCCCCACACCACACGAGGGACGGGACGGAGAAAACCCCTAATTTCGGCATAGAAACGCAGACAGGGACACGCCCCCTCCTCCCGCGCCATCTCGCCCAGCAGACACACAGCCGGGAATCGGACATCGTGCAGCGTGCGCACACACGCCTGGGACTGGAGGCACGCGGTAAATCGGATGGGTGGAGGAACCGAGCGAGAGTGAGATTCCGTGACTATTCATGGAGCTCCTTAGCCCCCCGCGCGCTGACTCACACCCAGGCGGCTCGCTCTGTCTCACACCCGTGAAGCACGCACCTCCACCCCAGTCTCACTCCACCTCTCCCTGTGCCTGGCGGGAGAGCGAGCCCCGCAAAGCCGCGGATTCCGCGCCAGGCGGATTCCTCTCAGCGGTCGCCCCCTAGCGGTGGACTGCTCCCCGGGGAGCTGTCCAGGTTACCGTAGGGTCCTTAAGGGCTAGGGTGTTCTGGGCTTCTTCGTGCAGTGGATCTAAGAAGAGGGAACAAAGGACAGAGGGGACTTATCCAGGACCAATTCCACTTTGAATGATTCCTGAGCGACTACCACAGAACCACTGTCGGGTCGGTGACCATGCCCAGAAAAGGCTTGAGTGATAAAGCCCAGTCCTGGGAACCACCCGCAGTGCAAAATAGGAAGCCTGCGGAAGCACAGACCCGAATGACCACGACCAAAATGACTGCTTCGCCGTCTCTCGACAATGCCAAAAGACCCACGCAGGGTGTTTCGAACGTGAGGACTCCCACAGGATGTCTGGATGACCACTGCCACCCCCGTGGTCCATTCGGACTGTGAATGACTTCAGGGCATAAGGCCATGTGGCTTTTAACTCAAACCAGGAAATATTTTGTCCCCAAATCAGGCATGTCCTTAGGAACTTAGATCATTCCCTCCATTGTAGATAGTAATAATGGTTACCAACTTTATACAGAGCAAGTGGCACTTGTAAACTAGTTTAATATTTACTACAACCCATGAGGTTGTTACCATCACTCTCATCTCATTTTGCTTTTAGATCCAACAATAGCTAACATTTATCAAGTGCTTGTGTTGTGCCCTTAATGTGCCAATCACTTGACATGCTCTCCCTCATTCATCTTCAGAGATAGGTACAATTCCTAATCCACGGTGAAAAGGAGGTTTAATGAACACATTAAATTCATTAATTGGCAGAGCTAAGATTAAACCCAGGCAGTCTGACGCCAAGATTCAAGCTCTTAATTACAGTGTTCTGAAACTCCCTTAACTTCCTCTGACCGTTATTCACAAAATTCTATCTGAAGCTCCTAACCGGGATGGGAACTAACTTGTCTATGGCTCTATCAAAATCAGGTGCGGGGGGCCTCCAAGAGGAATTCCAGGAGTACAGTGAAAAGTTCAATAGGACCCTCACCTCTTTTCTGTAAGCTCTATTTCTAGTAATACCACCTAAGACCCCATTATCTTTTTCTTGTGGCTACATCACCCTGCTGACATCTCAAGATTGTAGCCAAGTAACTTCTCTAAGTGTTCCTACAAGTGCTGCTGATTAAGGCACATCTACCCCATACTGCGTTTGTACAGTGGGTATTTTTGAACCCAACATGTTGGTCCTTACACATTTGACCTGATTAAATTTCATCTTGTCTCATCAGTTAACTGCTTCAGCTTTTAAAAGAATGTCTACTCCAATCTCAAGCCATGATGTGTCCTTCAAATATTCAAAAAGAGAAAGTAGAAAGATCGTGTCCCAGCTTCATCCTTGACTCCAGGTGTTCTTCTCCCTTTGAGCCTCAGTTTCCTCAGCTACCAAATAGAGACTTAGGAAAAACCTCCCAAGTCTTTTGGGGTTCTGGTGGTATAATTCTCTGATCCTGTGATTCCATTACCCAAAGCATGAACCAATCTTTTGGCGTGTCCTCTCCACATTTGATTACAATTTAATTAACTCTTCACTCAAATTGTTAATAAAAATGTCAAAACAAATATGTTGAAAGGCGTTCTGATATCTACTTTCAACCATTTTTCACATCATGAACCTGTTATTTCTGCACTCCATTGTTAAAACTGCAAGGTTAAACATAGAGTAATCCACTCTGACAAGTGCCTTTTTTTTCCTAGAAAAAAACATGGAGACAGTTATTTCTCACAATTCTGTGCTTGAATGAATTTTAAATTATTTTAACCCTTGAACCCATAAAAACTGAAATTCCAGATATACCAGAACCAGGCAGATTTTTTTTTCTTCCTACAATTTTCAACCAGGGTAATGACCATGACTCGGATAGAGTTTTTCAGGGAGTTAGGTAGTGGGCATGCCAACTCGTCATCCCTCAAACCCCACCACCACTGTGTGTGTGTGTGTGTGTGTATTATATATTATATATATTATACTTGTATCCTTTCATAGTAGCACCATGATTCTCCTTTGGGAGTATCAGATAGGATTATGCTGAGTTATGGGATTTGTCAAATAACAGTCATTAAACAAAATAAATGTTTATTTTCCTATCACAGGAAAGTGATAGATGAAGGTGATTCAGGGCTTGTATGGAAAGATCCACAATATTAGAAAACTAGGCTCCTCTATCTTGCTATTCCACTGTGTGTTTTCTTCTTCTAAAGTCACCCACTATGCTAAGATGTCTTATTCATTTCCAGCTATCTTGTTCACGTTCTGTAAGGAAGAAAAAGGCAGATAAAGCCATGCCATATTCCTTTAGGGACATTCCTTGGGAAAAATCTGTGTTATTTTCATCCATCTTCAACTGGTCACAATGCTGTCCCTTGCTTTCCAGCTTCAAGATATCCTTCAGAATGTAGTCTTAATTTGGGGTGGCTACATCCCTGGCTAAAACTGGGAGCTTCCTTTACCAAGGAAGAACTGGTGAATAATTCTAGAAGGCAACCAGTAATCTCTACCATTCTTTGGAAAAGAGTTTCCCCTTATTCTCTCCCCACCTGGGTTGTCTACTTCAGAGACAGACCTGTGATCAAACCAGATACCATCATTTTGCCATCATATGTCAATAACTGAAAGCAACTCAAATCTTTCTGGTGAGACTCAACCACAGAACTTTTGTTTGATACCCTTTTTTCTTTGTTGGTGATGACCTAGTCTAAGATAAGACCAACCTGTCCATCAAAAGGAGAGACTCTGGGAATGTGGCTCACAAAGAGGAAAGTGGGACTGGTAGATGGAGACCAGATTCCTGCATATTCTGTGAACTCTGGAATCTAGCTATGCCAAAAAAGCATGGTCCCTGGACTTTCTTGCTCCAGTTAATTAGTTCCCTTTCTGTTAGTCTCAACTTAAAAACAACCAACAGGAAAAAAATAAGGTTTTCTTTCCTCAAATGCAATGGGGAACATTTTAGTAAAAAGTGGTGAAGGTGGGTTGGGGGCTTATTTTGAAGTATATTCACAGAACAGGACTGGAACCCTCCCAGATTTGAGACCATTGTAAGATCAAGCTACTTTTTCATCTTCTCTGCTTCTCTTTGTGTTTTATTTTTCTTTTCACTCTTAACTGTCATTTTCTCTTTGTTTATGAATCAGTAAGGGTTACTGATTTGTAAGCAACAGAAACTGACTTTGGCTAGTGTAAGCAAAAAAAAAAAACGGAATTTTGGACACCTCACACGGGAAAAGATCTTGGAGTAGGTCACAGAATCAAGAAGAAGGCTGGAGCCCTGGACTCAGAAACACAGCAGTCTCAGAACACATGCCTCCATTTCTCTTTTGCACCTAGTGTTATTTTGAATCTTCCCACTCTAATATTTTATATAGAAGACCTCAAATTTGAAATTATGAAACAAAGATGTTTTCTTTCCCTTAAGTCTTTGGACCTAATCAAGCCTTATTAATTCAGTTTTATTTCAGTGTAACTTTTGAATCTTTTCCTGAGAGCAGAGTTTTATAAAATGTAAGGAAATGTCCCAAAGAGGTTGACTCCTATAGGACAAAGAGCAGGGAAGTGGAGTCACTTGATCTGTAGGTTCCCCGAGGTGCCAAGTTCACCTCTGCACCAAGAAGGTGTGCACGAACATTCTGGATTTAGATGAGAAATGCTTTTAGTCATGCTCCATTCTCTGGACTAAATCAGAAAGTAAAATCTCAAGGAGTTTCCACATACTGTCATAGAAGAGAGGCAAATAGATGACCTGGACCATGGTGGATCTTAAGGACTTGGTAAGGTCGGAAATCCTTTGTCTTTCTCCATGTTGAGTACTATTGTTACTGGTAATAGTCATCTTCACCACCACCATTGGAACCATTAATTGCACACTTCTCTGCACCAAGGACTGGGCTAAGCATTGAGATGCATTCCCTACTTTAATCCTCTCACTAAATCAATATGCTAGTTATTGCCATCCCTATTTTGTAACTAAGGAAATGATCTTGAGTGGTTTGAATTCTCCATGTTCTCAAGGTGCTGGAGACTGGAAGAGGAAGAGATGAATTCAAAAACCAACCTCATAGCAAGAATGGGCAGATCCAGAATCTTTCCTTGGATCCGTACTCTTGAGCACCCTTACCTCCCAAATCCAGCACCACTGGACCTATGCTGTGGTATCACACCTGTTTGACGATTTTCTTAAACTCTCAACTCCTCGGGGGAAGGAACTAAACAGCTGTTTCCAACTCGGCCTGCCACTTCGAGCTTGGACTGAATATTCGTATTGGAATCCCCTTGGTTTCTTTATCTCTCTGTCTTTGATGGAACACTACACATTGGGTAGCCCATTGGGGCTTCCAAGGAAGAACTAATATTTCATTTCAGAGTGTATCCAAGATGGATTATTTGTAAAGTCGGGGAAGATTTTAAGTCCATTCTGTTGCATAATGATGTAGCACCCCTGACCTAGTGACATCTTTTCCTCTCATTTTCTTTAACCAAATGGAAGCAGATAAGTGTGATGCCACAGGTATGTCACCTCCAATTCACCAAATTCCCCAAATACAAACTTTTGTGGTCTAGGAGGAGATGAATAGAAGAGTACATAGCCACAGAGGAAAACAGAGAAAGATAAATTTGTTGATTCGTACTGATTTTTAAAAGGTCCTTTTAACATTTTTCATTATACAGGTAATATATTCTTGAGGTGGGAACAAATGAAAATACTAAGAAGCAAAAATAAAAATCCCCAAATCGTCACACCCAATTTTGTGAATATGTTTATGTTGTTAGTTTTGTTAATACAGTTAATATTTTACTTCTAACCTTCCCAACATAAATATATTTATTGTTTATGGATCAGCTCATGCCTACTGTTTTGTGAAGTTTTCTTTTCAGTTCACAGTATTGTGAATCTATTTTATATCAATAAATACAAACTTACAGAATAAGTCTTTTTTTTTTCAGAAAGAGGAAATAACTTTCTTACTAAAAATGCTAAACGTAAGGATGGTGTAAGCCAACAGCTACAACAATGGAGAAAACCCAACCTTCTTGTGACTCTGTTCAACACAGGAGTCAGCAGAGTGACAAGGAAAAAAATGAGTCCTGAAAATAACCCCTGGATCCAACTTTGCCTAAAGGTATCTTTTTTAAAAATATATATTCCCTAGTCGTAGGTGGACACAATAACCTTGTTTTTATGTGGTGCTAAGAATCAAATCCAGGGCACCCTGCATGCTAGGCAAGCACGCTACCACTGAGTCCCAAACCCAGTCCCTAAAACTATCTTTTTAAGAGGCAGTAAAGCTTGGTGGTTAGAATGCAGTCGGCCTGGTTTAAATCCTGGCTCAGCTTCTAGTATGGAAACAGGATAATAGATGCAGTGCACTTAAAACAGAGCCTGGTTATCAATAAGACCTCAACGAACATTGGCCATTATTATGCTGGAAACTTTTCAATTACATCCATCAATAAATTTTCTTTTTGGCTTAAGTCATTTTGATTGATACAGCTAGGCACTTTTCAGCTGTTTTACCCAACTTGAAAATTGTATTGACAACAAAATAAAATTGGTCCTATTCTCAGAAATCACCTAAGACCCCTCCTGTTTTGAATCCAGTGTATCTCCCTGATACTTTCAATGTCTCTAGGGAAGTAAACAAATACCCTCTTTAGACACAGTTCAAGGCAGGTATTCAATAAGGGCTTACTGGATCAATAATAGAGCAGACCCTCACACACCCCTTGGCCTGGAGGACAACTATTTTAGCCTCGAGGACTTGACGCAACTTATCTTGAAGGACTGAATTGTTTATTGATCACTCCTTGTCTTCTGTCCTTTCTTGATCCAGTCTATATCCCATGAATAAATATGATGATCACTTTTTGCTTAGATCATCCACTCCCCTGACCCTCTCTCACCATCGTACTTCCTGGTTACAATCAACTCCCTTCCCACTCTACGCCTGCACCCACACAGCTGAGCACATCGAATGGAGAAGCATGATGAGTCGTCTCACTTCAAATTCATCATTTCTAATCTCAAGTGGACCCTTCATACTTCCTGGCAATCACACTATATTTTTCTAGTCCATTCACTCTCAAGTCTTCCTCTGTAAGTGTTTAGTACCAACCATCTGTCCTCAAACTTCTGATCCTCCCTCTCCTAACCCGTTGGCTGAGGACCTTGCTACCTACTTCACTGGGAAAACAGAAGCAGTCAGAAGAGTTTCCCCCTGACCTTTCCACCTACCTGCATCTACATACATATCCTTTATTTTTTCTCTGATTAATAGGATTTTATCATCTGTGTTTTTAGATAAGACCAATCCCTGAATGGTGCATGTATTCAGTCTGTACTTGTCTTCCTCTCCAGCCCTTCGAGTCAGTTCTTTTACTTTCTTTCTTTGGATCTGTGAGCAAATTCTGTTCACGCTCCCCTTAAAAATGCACACTAAATTTGGCTGACTCTCATCATTTCCATTGCATCCTCCTGGTCCAACTCACCGTACTTTTTCATGAAAATCACCACAGGAGCCACTATCATTCTTTTTCTCTCCGTTCTTTTCTCTCTCATGCTCTTCTTTGCATCACAAGTTGCTAGATGGCTGAAAACTACATTCCCCAGAATCCTTTGCAATTGGTTTCTCATTAGGTTGGCCCAAGGGAAGGTCCTGGCAGGAAACTAGAAAACAGAGAGAAGGGAGAAACTGTGTTCTGCTTCTGGAAGCAACTCATATAACATTAGCAGCAACAGCAGTGGTGGTTAAATAAGGGTTTCTAGTTCCTGTTCACATAGCATGGTGGTTGAAGTGGCCTTTCCTAGAGTCTTAGCAGCACAGAACTCACAGGTGTTGGCACCAGCAGTGTCAGAGACCCTGCTTCTCAGTTTTGGGGTCCAGGAGCCTGCAGTGATAGTGGGAGTGTAACCTCCTGCTACCTGCAGGGTGGCTGTGGCTGGGTCTCTGAAGGCGGCTGTAACAGAAGCATTTGCTGCAGCAAATGTGGCACTGCAGTCGGGGGCTCTGATGACATCATGTTCCCTCCTGTTTCTACAGCCTAAGAGGTTGTTCCTGTGGTTACTAATTTTCAAGTAACTCTGCCCTTCCCTTTTTGCTCCTCCACTCCTCCCATCACTTTTGGAACCAGTTCCCTCTGTTCAATTCTTTTTGTTTGAAATACCTAGAGTGGTTCTGTTTTGCAGAGTAGACATGGATTATTAGAGCCCCCTGATAGTTCTCCCTAAATATAGTCTCAACAAGAGGGATCCTTATCTTTAAAGCCCTCAGTGGTTTCTAATCTCACTCAGAGAGAAGATCCATCCTTGGGGCCAAAGCCATGTTAATGTGGTAAGAAGTCTTCCGAGAAAATAAACCAAAATAATACCACTAATTACCCAGATCATCCCCCTCCACCTTCCCCAATGCACATCCACTATTCTCAAGCAACTAGCAGGCTCAGAATGGGTCCCAACCAAAAATGAGAAATAACCCGAAAGATCTGGCAGGGAACCCATAAATAAATACTGCGCAAGAGGAAGATCCTTTTTCTAAAAGATAGGCCAAATTTATTAATACTAGTAGATCTAATTACACATGAAAACACTTAAAAGTACTTTTATTTCACATTTTTTTAAATCCCCTAATGAGTTAAAATTAATGTCACATTATACAATTTGAGAGGTAGTCATAATTATCAAGAAAAAAGATACACCAAATTTCAGTGAATTTGTTTTTAAAAATCATTGAGTAATTCTTTGTAAATAGGTTTAAAGGATAAATCCAATCGTTTTAATTTAAAGAAAACCAAATACTATCATGATTACAAGGTTTTCTAACTGTACTTCAAACTTGCTGCATTTGGAAATTTTTGATTTCATACCGAGGATGATTTTAACCTAATTTCCCCCAGTTTATATCTACATTCCATCCCTTCCCACCACTGAGGTCACCCAGTCTGGAGTGCGTCTTAATTTCCTATAGAAACAGTGACTCTCTTAGAGAGTCCATACTCGAGGATCCACCTGCTCAGTTTTATACCTCTTTCCTGCTTTCCACAGTACCTAATACCTCCAAGTACTGAGTCTTTTGAGAATTTTCTGGGGTAAGATTTCCTATTTTAGGCATGAAGTCACAACTTTCTGGATCTGCTGTGTCAGTTCCTGCCTCCAGTTTTTTTATTATGATTTTATCTCATATTTGCGATTGGGTTTTCTTACTTTCTTTGTCCTTGTCGGTGAATCCCTTTACTTCATTTCTTTAGACACAGTGGTACTGTGAAAATACAGTGTATGTAACAGAGAGATTCTGAAAGGACCTTGAACATCGCCAAAGAAAAGCATTCAGGTGGTGGCTCTTGAGCTAAATAAAGTCTCCTTGCTAAAGATGCTGCTCCTCTGTCTCTGAGTTTCCAGCTCTGACCATTTTCAGATGTGGACCCTGAAGGTAGGAAGCAGCCAGCAAGTAAACAGTTTAAGAAGGTCAGCTGGTGGATAGGTAGGAAACCCAACTAATTTGTACTATACAAATGGTACACGAATCATTCCTTTTGTAAAAATGTAGAATATCACACCCAGAGATAATGTGCCCTATAACCATTCCCTAGCATTTTTTATGTTCTCCTTCTCTCCCCCAAAGTTCCTAACATAAACACAGTTTAGGAGCATAATTGTACTCTTTTGAAAAAGCACTTTCATATTTAGAAAAAGAGGAAGGGCTGGTGATATAGTTCAGTTGGTAGAGTGCTTGCCTTGCAAGCACAAGGCCCTGGGTTCAATCCCCAGCACCGCAAAAAAAAAAAAAAAAAAAAAAAAGAGGAAAACCTCAGCATACTTTGTTAGGGATTTGGAGGGGAGTGGACATTATGATTATGGTGTTCTGCTGCTTGCTTTTTTTCAAACCTCATGTTAATGCTTACAGATTTAATTCAGTCTCTGCAGAATATTGCATCACAGTTCTGATGCCCCCAGTTGTTTTCAATATATATTTATTTATTTGCCATTTCACAGTTAATGGATCCTTAGCTTTGTATGCATTCGGATGAACTTTAGCTGCATTTAACTGAGAAATCCAAAACAACAGCCATTCCAATCAGGTATAAATGTATTTGCCTTATTTTAAAAAAGTCCAAACGGATGGAGTCTGGGTCTGTACGGCAACTCCGTGGAGTTATCAGGCAGCCAAGCTTCCAGCTCTCTGCAGCTTTGAATGTGTCCCATCTCCTTGGGCTTGAGGATGGGTGTCGAAGTTCCCACAAACCCATTCCCAGCCCAGGGGACTTTTGGAAAGTGGAGGAAGGGGAATGGGGTACTCCACTTCCTTCTCAGCAAAATTTCCCAGAAGTCTACACTGTTCACTTCTCATTGGCTAGAATTTAATCACATGGCCACACCTGGCTGCAAGGAAAGCCCTCTTTTGATGAACAAGAATGTTACTAGGTTTTATGGTTTTGAAAGAGAATGCAGAGGTCTGAAGGCAGTTGGCAGTTTCTGCCTCATGTCGTTTAGACTCTAGTTCTCACAACAAGTCTTCAACAAACCTCTTTTAACATAGGGACCAATCAAAATATCCTCAGCCAATCAGATGAGATCCTGGCCCTAGCAATAGGTGAAAAATCCAAGGAATTCCCTCTGTGCCTGTAACTAACTCTGTAGTTGTAGGATCACAAGAGAGAATGGGGCTAGGAAAAGAGAGTGACCCAGGAAGGAGGAGTCAAGGACACCTTCTGGACATGAGGTTAGGGCTACCAAGATTTTAGTGGCCTTAGATTAGAGTTCTGCTTATGCTTGACCTGACAGTGCATACCTTGGAGTGTCTCACTGAAGGAGATTCACTGGGGCACAGGGTATGATATGCATGTTTTAAATTTTAATAAATTCTCTTGATGGTCCTGTCAGTACACACTCCCCCAGCAATTCCTCATCCTCTATAAACTATATTTTAAAAATAATTTTGCCAGTCACATGGAAGAAAAATGATATCTAATTGGTTTTGTTTGCATTTCCCCATTGCTGCAGGTGAGAAATTCTTCATATGTTTCTTGGCCATCCAGGATTTCTTGTTTATAAATTTATTCACCGACTTTGTTAATTTTCCTGAATATTTATTTTATATAATCTACAGTAGTGCTATAATTTTTTTCCAATGTACTAAGTCATATCCAAAATCAGTTACTGAATAATTCCCTTTTCTCCCTGATATAAAATGCCATATTCCTCACCTCTGATTTTCTCTGATTTCATAAATTTATCCATCAATATTTACAAAGAGTATGGTCTTAATATGCTTTGACTGGTCATATTTTTATAAGATTTCTTTCAAACATAACATTCAAGTGAGAAGAGTCATAACAAATACACAGAATGAGTCTGAATGGTGTACTTCTTGCCAGATCTTAAAACAAATTACAAAGTTAGAGTAATTAAAACAGTATGGTATTGACCCAAGAAGAAATAGGTAGATTGATTAAAGTGACAAAAGGAAAGCCAACAAACAGGACGTCATGTTCAGGATGTGATAAAATAGGCATTTGGGTGTTGGAGTTGATGCCTTGTGTTTCCCAAAACACATTCCACATGAATCACAGCACTTAATGTTAAAAATTAAACCATAAAATAATTACAAGAACATTTCAGGATGAAGAGAAACTTTTTAAACATGAAAGCAGAGAAGATACCATAAAAGGTAAAACTGGTAAACCTCGGGTACATAAAACGTTACATCCATATATCTAAAAGAACAAAATCAAAAATACTTCAAATTGAATTAAAAGTCAATGACAATAACAAAAATATTAGCCACACAGATACAACAAAATTTAAAACCTTCAATATATAAAGAGTCTTTAAAAATCAAGAAGGAAAAATGGTCAAAATACATGAAGAGCTACTTCAGAAAAGAAAGAATGACCAGCGCACAAATAGAAAACTTGAACACCAGAGAAATGCAGCATAAAATAACATTGACTAGAATTTACTACCTGTCAAGTTGACCAACAGTTCTTAAATGATGAGCTCCAGGCTGCTGAACCTGCAGAAAAAGTGTTTAAATACTTCAGTGTTTAAGTGAGAACCAGAGTTTCAGAAAACAATTTGGCAATGTGCATTACAAACTTTTTTGAAAGTAGTCATACCTTTTTTAAAAACCCAGGATAGAAATTTATCTTAAGGAAAGAGACTACAGATATGTACAGGGATTTTTGCATAAAGTGGGTGGTTCATCACGTTTTATACATACATATATATATATATATATATATATATATATATATACACACACACATAATTTGAAGGTAAAATTGGAAGCAATCTTAAAGCTGCACTGATTGGTTTTTGCTTAAATAAATTATGGTCTTTTGCTCTCTCAATGCCAATCTCCTATCCCAATTCAGAGCTGACTGGGAAAAGGCAGATCATGGATTAGAGAAGGGACAGAGATTGGTATTAGGCATGTGTGTCTGCATGTGTCCCCTTAGTGACCTAACCTAGTGGCTGTCAGCCCTGGCTGCACATTAAAATCACCAGGGGAGCTGTTAAAAACTACTGGTGTCCGAGGCCCCTCAGATCCTGATTCCATTGGTCCTAGGTGAGGCCTAGGCACTGGTATTTTTAAAGTTCCCTGGGTGATTCTAATGTGCAGCCAGGGTCAAGATCCATTGCTAACCAGAACTCCCTTTAAGTTGATTAATTACCCAGACTATTGACCAAAGCTGAAACTAATAGCCCTCAAGAAACCCCAGGGAGGCCAGGCCATTGCTTGAGTCCAGCGGATCAAAAATGGGTGGCAGCCAACCCTATACCCCAAGAGACTGGCCTCCCTGGCCATGCTAGAGCCAGGCCCGCCAAGGGTCTATTAGATTTACTACCAAAAAGGTCGCGGGTGACCTTGACAGGCACACTCAGTGGGCTTCTTGACTGCTCCGTGACAAACTGCCACAACAAAACTACACACCAGTTCGCGTTTCCATTTTTAGCCTCTTTATTACCTCCATCTGTTGATCGAGATGAAGGCAACAAACAGGGAGTGAGCTGCCGTGTTATCTGGTGTTGGATAAATACAGACAGACAGACTCCTACAGAGTCTCCCCCTGGCAGGGGGCTGGTGCTTCCTAAGTGGGTCCCTCCTTTGGTCCACATTTTATTTCCAGCCCCGTCCACTCCCCCATTCCCTTCCCCTCCACCTCAATAACAAGTTTGCAGTTTTCACTCCATTTCACACAAACAACTTTCTCGCACTTCCTGGCTCACACAGTGATGGCCGGAGGCTTAGCCGCAGACCTCGAAAATGCTTCTTCATTCTCATCAGCGACTGTTCCTTCCCGAATCCCCAACTGCCCCACCTCTGCCTCCAAACCTGCCCCTCCCATGGGATGAGGAGATGCAAAGGCAGGAGCTTGTTCTAGACAATTTATTCAAAGCCTATAGGGGGGATGCACTCACCTCTAGAATCCCCCTTTTAAGCATGAAATGAAAGAATAAAAGAGAAAGGGCAAAGAGGTGGGTAGCCTGGTAGGGGACTTTCTTTCCTACGCCCTTTTCACCACAAGATTTCCAGGAGAGATAGGGAACAGGCACTGGGGAGTACTCCAGGGGAGCGTTTCCCAGACTTCACATCGCACCATTGTGATTTCTGCCCCTCCCCTGTACCAATAATCTGATTATTTCTGTAGCATTTCCTTAGATCATCTCATCCTTTATACTTAAATATGTATATTATTGTTTTTTAATGAACCGGATCATAACTCAAAATTAGAAACCTGTATCGCCTTCCAAAATTGAAGGTAAGCCTAAAAACATAGGATGATGACAAGAGATTATCATGACGTCCTTTTGATGCTGTTGCCGGCTGGAGGCTGAATTTGAGGCTTGCTCCCTTTGTTGAAAAGGTGAATAAACAAGAGAGGTGTTAATTTTTTTTTTTTTTTTTTTTAGCACCAGGCTGATGCTTCACGATGTAATCGAAAGGACTGAAAGGTATTTGTGCGAGAACAAGGCTCTCTGAGTTGACGCTGTGAGTCAACTGGCATCATCTCAGGGCTCCTAAACCCTTGGAGAAGCATGCTCTACACAATGATTACTTTTATTTCTAGCGAGAGTCTCTCTCTGCCTTGTTTCCTATTTTAGCTGGACACAGAAGTAAGCTCGAATATGAATTTGGATTCTTTTTTTTTTTTCCTTTAAACCAGGCCAACCCATAAATCTCCCCAGGAGATTCTAATTTGGCAGATCAGGATCACAGCTCCAAGTTGTATTTCTAAAAAGTGCACCAGATGATGCTGATGGGAAGACATGTCAGGGAAACCCCTGTCTGGCAGCTCCCCTTAAGCGATAAGATGCTGCCGGCATCCCCGGAAGCACCTGGGTGAGCCCACCCCTGGTTCCCTCACTCAGCTCAGAAGCCCCCACAGATTCGATGCCTCTCCAAAACACTGCCGCCATGAAAGGTTCTCCCATCTCTTACCACCTCCCTGCAAAACTGAATAGCATTTCCTTTATTAATGATCCCTCAAAACATCCCACCCTCAGCTACACCTGGGTATGCAGAAGGGGAGAGGAAGGGGAAGCCGTGGAGGATGCCGCCTCCTCTGCGCCACGACGGGGACACAGGCTTCCCATTCCACTTGCTCACCATCCGCTCTCCATTTCTGCTGGACTCCACAGTCCTGTCTCTGCAGCTTCCACCTCTGAGAACCCTGGGTCCTGAAGAAGGCTGATCACCTGCCCCCAGGAACACATGGCACCGTGAACTCACCCTCTCGGGCATCCTGGCTCGGGATCCGACTTTCACAAGGAACACAGCTGATGGCTGTTAATATATATCACTTTAATAAAGGGTTGTAGTTATACATAGTCCTTGGGTTCATTCTGGCAAAAGCATACTTGCATATAATTTGACTTACTCCATTTCAGCCCTGTTCCCCCTCCCATCCTCTCTCCCCTTTTTTCTCCTTCCTCAACTGACCTTCTTTCACTCATTTATTTCTTTATTTTTGAATGGTGCTTTCTACATACACATAAAGGTGGAATTCCCTGTGGTGTATTTACCCATGCACACAGCATGATTTTGTTAAATTCATTCTGCATTTCCTCCCCTTTCCCACTCCTCTCCTCCCTCTCTCTTGATCTCCTTCACAGATCTCACCTATATCTTTATGATATCTGATTCACCCCTTTCTCCCACTTCTTTTGCTCTAGCTGCTGCATATTAGACAAAACATTCAAGTCTGGATTCTCTGAGTCTGGCTTATTTCACTTAGCATGATGCTGTTTCTGTCCCTTTACTGGTAAATGCCATAATTCCATTCTTCCTTAAGGCTGGGTAAAACTCCATTGTGTATGTATATACCACATTTTCCTAATCCATTCATCGATTGAGGTCCATCTGGGTTGATTCCATAAGTTGCTATTGTGCATTGAGCTGCTATAAACATTGATGTGGCTGTATCACTGTAATATGTATTTTTAATTCTTTTGGAAACATATCAAGGAGTAGGATAGCTGGATCATATGGGGGGTTACATTCCTAGTTTTTTGCATTTCCTCTAAAATCGGAACAAGACAAGGATGTCCACTCTTATCACTTAAATTCAATGTAGTTCTTGAAATTCTAGACAGAGCAATCAGGCAAGAGGGGGAAATTAAAGGGATACAAATAGGAAAAGAAGAAGTCAAATTATCTGTTTGCTGAGGACATGATCCTCTATCTAGAAGACCCAAAAAAATTAACCAAAAGACTTCTGGAGCTGATAAATGAACTCAGCAAAGTTGCTAACATGCATTTTGATATATAGGTTCAAAATCATCTCTCCTAGTCTACCCTTCAGAAATCACCCAGGACAGTAGGAGATGCAGGAGCCAGGGCAAAATGAGTTCAAAGCAGTAACCTGGACCTAATTATCTAACTTCTTAGCATCTCAGTTTTCTTATCTTGGAGGTGGTAGTAACAACAGGGGTTCCATCTTAGAGTTGTCATGATGGTTAAAGAGATTTGAACAGTGCACAGCAGAAGTAGATGTTCAGTGAAAGTTAGCCTGCATCCTGCCATTTTCTTTGCCTTCTTTAGCATCATCTATGAATCTGAGTGAACCATGGGTAACATCAAAGAGCTAAAGCATCATAGTGGAGACTTGTTCTTCTTTTAGACTGTCTGGGTTCAAGCACCCTTCCTGTGGGAATGGAACTCCCCATACTATGAGTCAGGTGGCAGCCAAAACCTCTTCTGCACCAAGAAGCTGAAGGTGTTCATTTCCTGAATTCCTTTGCAGCTATGAAGGTCCAGACTCTACCTGTGTCCCATCCCAGGGGTGAGGAGTCTATTCCTTGGCCCACCTATGACCTCTCCTTACAGACCACATTCCAGGCATCCTGGATCCTGGAATACCTGACCAAACAGCCTCAACCCATTTCCGAGCCTTCTCTTCCCAAGATTCACCCCTCTCAAGGTGAACTGCACCGACAGGGTGCACACTGAGACCCAAAGGGAGGCGGAAAAATGGCTGTTTGCAGGGGCGGGGAGGAGTGTGTGGGCGGAGCTTGTGGCTTACACGCTTGTGCAGGAGGCAGCTGGATGTGGAGGGTGAGTCGCGAGTGGAAAGAGGAAGGGGCTGGTCCCAAGCCACAGGGCTATCTCTCCCGGGCTCACGGCCATCATTTGAAGTTGGCCTTTCAGGATGTTTATCAGAAGGTGCATCTAATAGTTTGTAGGTTTGGCTTATAAGATTTAAATGCTTCGACAGATAGTATGTCGACCTCCATTTGGGCTCTTGCTGCAATCCCTGAAACTGTTAGGAACTGTTTGTAAACCTGCTCCAGGCTTTGAGGCAGGAGCAAACGACACAGGGAAGCAAGGACCATGGAGGGTCTGTCTCCCCCCCCCCCCCCCCCCCACACACACACACGGGGACGCTGACGCTGCTCCCTGCTGCGGAGGAGCAGGGGTGGTATGCGGCCAGACGCCCACCAGCGGAGCTGGCCAGAGAGTCCTGCTGCCAAGCCCCTCTGTCTCTTCTCACGTTTCCCCTTTCTCCGGACAGCTCAGTGTTTCTATGAATTACCCAACAGGCTTTTACTCTTTGCTTTATAACGTTTACTTATTTTTCGCCCATCGATCCATGTGTCCAGCAGGAAAAATTAGAACATGCACACGAAATAAAAGAAAGTTACAATTAAAGTTACCCATAATTCGTCCCCACAGAAGAATTCGCTGTTACCACTTTGGCATAAAACCTTCCAGATTTTTTTATGCTAATATAAATACACAAAATCATAAAACCAAATCATATTTTATCTGACAGTCCTTTTTTTTTTTTGCAATCTACATTTCTCAGAAAAGCCTTATACTGTGGATGCCTTTACATGCCCATGCATTTTTCTTTCTTTTAATTAAACTTTTTGTTTTTGAGATATTTGTAGATTCACATGCAGTTGTGAGACGTAATACAGAGAGCCCATGTGCCTTCCCCCAATGGTGACATCTTATAAAACTAGGGTCCTATATCACAACCAGGATATTGACATTAACATAATCAACTGATTTATTCCGATCTCGCCATGACTTGCTCATTTGTGTGTGAGTCTGCGACAGTGCTATGATGTGTTCACATCTCCATCCTCACAAGCTCCTTCATGCTGCTCGTTAAGAATCTCACCTACCTCTCCCACCTTCTTCACCCCTAACCACTAATCAGTTCTTCATTTTTAAAATTTTATCCTGGTCACAAGTGGTATACAAATTGGTATGTAATATTTTGGAATTTTCTTTTTCACTCAGCATAATTCCCTAGCGATCCGTCCATGTTAATTACAGGTATCAATAGTTCACTTCCATTTATGCCGTGGTATGGCTTATCACAATTTTTTAAATCATTCATCAGTTGGAGGACATTTGGGCTCTTTCCAGTTTTTACCTATTACCGATAAAACTGCTGTGCACATTTGTGTCTAGGTTTTTGTATGGACCTAAGTTTTCACTTCTTCAAGTAAGTAAATGCCCAACAGCTCCCTTGCTGGATCAAACAATAATTGAATGTTTAGTGGAAAAGCAACATACTGTTTTCCAGAGTAGCTGTGCCATTTTACAACATATGAATGATCCGATTTTGCCATAACCTTGACAGCATTTGGTATTGTTACTATTTTTTATTTTAGCTGCTCTGATAGATGCAGAATGAAACTTCACTGCAATTTTAACACGTTTTTCTGATGACTAATGATGTTGAACATCTTTTCATGAGCTTATATTCCAAATGCACACCCTTTTTGGTGAAATGCTTTTTATGCTTATTCATTTTCTAACCTGATTTTTTAAAATTGTTGAGTATTGAGGATTCTTTATGTATTCTAGCTACTGGTCCTTTGTTGGATATAGGGTTTGCAAGTTTTTTTCTCTCAATCTGAAGCTTTTCTTTTTATTCTTTTTTTTTTTTTTTTTTTTTTTTTTGGAGAGCAAAAGTTTTTTTATTTTGATGAAATCAAACTTGTCAACTCTTCCTTTTTCAGAGTATGCTTTTGGTGTTAAGGCTAAGAACTCAAATCTTTAAGATTTTTCTGAAAAGTTTTATATTTAAAAATACATTTCATATTTAAGACCATGATTTATTTTCAGTTAATCTTTTTAATGAGTTTAGCTTGAAGATCAGAGTTTTTTTTCCAGATTCTGTATATAACTAATTGCACAAATTAATATAAATATATGCCATTATAAAAATAAATTACAGTCTATCTTACATCCTGTTGTATGCCCTAATTTTCCTGCAAAGCCCTATATTGTGGACATCTTTATACATCAATACCATTTAATCGGTTTCCTAGTTTCTTATGGCTGTATAATAAATCACTGCACTTGATGTATCATAAGGCGCATGCTTTAAAACCTGCTTACCCTGTCCTGCTATCCATTTAATAGAATTCTTTTTAGCTTAAAGCAGGCAGCGTCAGTATCTGTTGCTTGCAGCTAAGAACTCTCGCACAAGCACATAAGCTGCTTTCCAAGAGGTTATTTAAGCAAACATCACATGTTGAGTATGTCAGAAAAAGAGCCAGGACCTGGAAAACAGGTTTTTTTTTTTTTTTTTTTTTTTTTCTCCCCCCCTGAATCCTTTAGACTTCAATGTTAGACCAAATCAGAGAAACTCACTGCTTCAAGTGTAACCTCATCTTGTGAGATAAAATACCGCCCAACCCACGGTGGTCGGTTAGGTAGGTTTCTATTTCAGTGCCTATTTAAAGATTTACATAGATTTCTTTTAAAGAATAGAGAGTCATTGCCAAGGTCGGGGTTGGGTGGCAGAAGTCATCCATCCCCCTCTATGGCTCTTCCCCATCACTCATCAGCCTCGCCTAGGGAAATATTTCAAGGTGTGCCTTCTCAGCCCCCACCTGACTTCACTGGATCAGCTTCCAGGATGGGACCTGGACCTGTGTTAGATGGAGACACTGGGCAGAGGGCTCACATCCACAGTCAGCGTGATAGACCTCTTCTGCCTTAGTCTTTCCATATTCCAAGGTCAGGATTTCTTCTGAGGCAGCCCATTTGGTTATTTACATTCTTTGACTTCCAGAAACTTCTATCTGCTAGGTATGCCTTTGCTTGCCTTCACCCTCTTCTTGCTGGTCACGGTTCCATTTTCTACAGCTGTGAACCTTACCCTTGGCTAACTCTGGAACCATTTTAGAGAACTATGAAAACACAGATGCCTTGTCCCTTCCTGCCACCCACCCAACCCGATGTCCTTGATCTGGGGTGTGACCTTCACTCTGGCATTGCTAAAAGCTCCCCAGGTGATTTGGATGCACAGGCTAAGTTGAGAACCTGCTAGATTCAAAGCACACAGGGTCACACATTCCAATGCCTGCCATGTGAAGTAGTCACTCAGGTCCTCATAATGAACTAGAGTTCTTGATTCATCCAAAATGAATCAGCTCAACTCCAGGTAATCGTTACCTTGCAGGAAGGTGGACCCAGTATTGCCAAATAGGGATTTTTTTTTTTTTTTTTAAAGGGAAGCTGTAAATATAGATCTTTATGTGAAACCTCAATATTCTTAAGTGCTGGCAGGTGATATAAAAAGGATTCTAGTGTAGGCAGGTTTGGTCCTTTGCTCTAAAACATTTTGGTAGAACAATTCTATATAAGGTTTCCCAAGGTCAACACTATGGACATTTTTCACTAGTCACTTTGCTCTGGGGGCTGACCCATGTATTATAGGGTACTCAGCAGCATCCCTGGTCTCTACCTCAGAAGCAAACTCTCCTCCCCTCGTTTCAACGATGAGCAATATCTGCAGACATCAGTGAATATCACCTGTGGGCAAAATTGTCCCTAAAGGTCCCTTTCTAAAGCAGCTACTAATTGCCTCCAGCAATAAGGAACTTCATCTCAAAGCAGCCCTCTCAAGTGTTTGATAGATCCAGCTAGAAGGAAGTTCTTTGTTTTTCTAAGTAGCCTTTTCCCATGCCTTAACTTCCATCTCTGCGCTGCAATTACAATGTCTAATGTCACCCAAAGCAGGACTTCTGCCTTTCAAAGCCACCTCCTCTGTTGCCCCACAAGTTGCGAAGATTCCAGATTCACTTCCTGCTCCTCCTGGGGCACATTTTCCAGATCATTCGCCCTCTGCCCCATGGCCTCCAGTTTTCGCATGTCCCTCCTGAATGTCGAACACCACATTCCAGGTGCAGCTTGAAGCATTGAGGTCTGCAGAAGAGCAATTTCCTGCCCTGTGCTGAACGCTGAGCCTCTGCTCCTGCCCCTGGGGATCGCATTCATTGTTTGTTAGGTAACCACATCCCGCTGTTGACTCAGACTAAGCTCGCGGTCCATTAAAACCCACAACTCTCCGTCACGCTGCTCTTCATTTTACTCCATCCTGTGTGACTGCAATCTGTATGTGTGTGTGTGTGTTTGTGTGTGTGTGCACTTAGCCTAATTTTAGTGTATTACATTTATTGTTGTTAAATTTCATCTCCTTGGCTTCAGGATATCATTTTAGTACACTCCGTATTTTGAATCTGTATTCATCATTCAACAACTGAGCGATTATGCTCAATTTTGTGTCATTCACAAGTTATTAGCTTGGCTGTCCTCCTGCAGCCTCACCTGAGTTAATGTTAGAAACACCGTCCAGAGCAGACTGGACAAGAGTGTTAGGGAGCTTCCCGAGACAACTCCTCGCCTCGGATGACACAGACTCGCTGATGTTCCTACCTCACTCTGCATGCCTAGGGTTTACCCACCGGAGAGCAGGAGAAAATTGGAGCTGTCAAAATGGAGATCCATGATTAGCCTTGAAAAGGAAGGTAATCCTGCCATGTACTGCAATACGGAGGAACCTCGAGGACACAGTGCCAAGTGAAATAAGCCAGTCACGTAGGACAAGTGTATGATTCCTTTCAGGGGCAGATTCTAGTCACAGACACAGAGACAGAAAGAAGGTTGTCTTCTAGGGGCTGGGGGAGGAGAGAAGAGGAGTCTCTGATGGGTTTCAATTTGGGAAGAAAATGGTCTGGAAATAAATGGCAGGGATAGTCATACACGGGCACATCAATGGTCACTGTGATATACACTTAAAAATGGTTAAACAGTAAATCGTATCACAATAAAAATAGGTACATTACATAGTAAAAAAAAATCAAAATGCACAACTTCTGCATCACATTCCTGAGAATATTCCCCTCAGCATTGAGAGGTCAGGTCATTTCCATGTGGCTTATTCAGTGACAATATCATTCTTTGCTCACAAAGCAAAAATGTAAGGGTTCATTTAGGGGCTTGCCACTTAACACTCTAGCTTCTTGGAGTTTGCCTTTTTATTTATTTATTTTCTATTTTATTTTACTTTTTTTTTAGAAACAAAGATCAGCATCTTTTCCCAGTCTCCTGAAGTTTTTCCTAATAAATATTGTGGATGCTCACTTTCCCAGGTTGTGAAGATGATTGAGACTCAGTATCTGGTCCTGAAGAAGTCAAATGGTTACTGGCAGTGGTTTTGGAATCAAATTTTCATATGTTTTAGAACTATTGTAGTTCAAGCTGAGTCAAGAAGGACAGAGAACCCAAGATTGAGTTGGCAAGGAAGACAGACTGTGAACTAGACTGGTTTCTCTTTCTAGAAAATTCAGCAAGGAATTGCTTCCAGGGGTATAACCATCTGTGGTCATGGTTACATAAATGGTTGGTTGTCATGGTGGCTGCTGGGAAGAGTGATGACATATGGCCCCAGAGGGACAGTGATCTGAAGCCCAGGCTGATCAAAAGGCAGAGTCTGAGAAGTCTCCTGTGGTAGCAGGTCCCAGACCCCACCTGGAGTTGGAACAATATCCCCATGGGAAATGGGAGGCATAAAAATGCTTAAGAAAAATAGCAAAGAGTGGAAATCAAGATGGGAGCCCATTCCTAAGAACTGGAAAAATGGGTTTACCTTAGGACACAGCGCTGGATCCCAGTGGTCAGATGACCACATGGAAACATGGAAACCCAGTCTCCAGTCCCAAGAACAACACAAAGTCAGTCCATCAGAGAAATAATAGGTGAGCTATGAGTTTGTCCTATGGAAAACAGAGGTCAGGAAAGAGAGGCAGGTGGGAGAAAGGGGCAATGGATTCTGGAAGAAAGAATTTGTAAGATGATTAAAGCATGTTAACATGGGCATGAGTCATTCCCAAGTTTCATGGAATCACATTCAAACAATGATCAAATTTTGAAAAATATTTTTCATTAGTGGCCATTTAAAGAATGAGAGAAGGGTACATTTGGAGGTCTTGATGGTGGATTAGAATGTTAGCTGTCCTGGTGTGTCAGCTCTCCATTACTGTAATGAATACCTGAGATAAAACTTATAGAGAGAAAAGGTTCATTTTGGCCCATAGAGGTTTCAATCCATGGTCATTTGGCCCCTTGCTTTTGGGCCTATGATGATGCAGCACATGGTAGAGCAAAGTTATTCACCTCCTGGCTGGGGTGTGACAGAGAGGAAGAAGAAGGGGTTGGAGTCCTGCTGTCACCTTCAAGGACATGCCCAATGACCAGGAGACCTCCCACTAAGCCTAGCTTCTTAAAGGTTCCCCCACCTCCCAATAGCACAAGCCTGGGACTAAGCTCTTACCATGGACCTTTGGGAGTCATTTCTGATCCAAACCATAGCACCTGGTAAAGGCTAAGCTTGCTGTGTTGTTTTAGGCCAGAACTGTGACATGAGATGGTCAATGTTCCCATCCACTCACAATGATCAAAGCATCATTTTTTGTTGTTGTTGAATAAAATCAGCAACTGTTATTTAAGACATCTCTTCAAGCCTCCCAGTGTTCTCTGCCTCTCGGGAACATTCTGTGGTGCTCCCCAAAGAGAAGGCAAGGTCTTTATCATCTGTTCTTGGTGAATTTAATGAGAAATGAGAGAAACCAAAGTGTGTCTGTATTGTACTTCTTAGCAGCTGGGAAGCAATAGCCCTTCTGCCCCCAAACTCTCCTACCTGGGGGAAGGAGATGGTTGGCAACTAAAAGGCCTAGTTCACTGTCATCTGAAGACACCCAGTTGGACCAACCTTGTTTTAAAACAAATGTCCTTGTGCACACACACACACAACCAAGCTCACAACTTGCTGCTTACCTGCTCGGTCCCCAGGAAGTGTGATTATGGATAAATAGACTGTCCTCTACAAAAGAGCCTTCTCTCCCCTCTCCTCTTCCCTCCTCCTTCTCCTCCTCCTCCTCCTCCTCTTCCTCCTCCGTACTTTGGATCAAAGCCAACGCTACTCTACCTCTGAGTTATATTCCCAGCCCTTTTTAATATTTTTATTTTGGGACAGAGTCTTGCTAAGTTGCCAAAGCTGGCCTCACACTTGGAATCCTCCCACCTCAGCCTCCCAAATAACTGGGATTACATGTGTGCACCACCACACCTGGAGAGAGTTATTTTTTTCTAATAACCCACATGATGTGGCTCCGTAATCATTTCTTTCATCAGACTGAGCTGAGAACTACATGGAGACATGCCCACAACTAGACAGGAGCCTGGGCACCAATCTCAGGGGAGAAGAAAAAGAGCTAGGAAATGAAGTGGGGGGGGGGTCAACAATGACATTGAGTGTGGGGAACTTGACCTCAATGAATGAAGCAGCAGTCTATCTATCTCTTTGTATCTCTCTGGATGTTTAAATTTCATTTTTTAAGGATTTCTTATTTCAAACCTGAAGACCATTTTCTTTGTTGGAAGCAAACTAAAACCCAAGTTCTGTTTTCAATCTGTCATCTGTTGGCACAATCCTGTCATCTATCTTCTTGCTTCAGATGTGCCCCCAAATCAATTTTTCTTGTCCTTAACATTTTTGCAAGACTTAGCTCTTTTCTTGCCACAGCCTCCCTGAAATCATTCTTGTCCATGCTTACCACTGCTTTATATTCACCTTTCATTGTGTGCCTGCCTTTCCGTCTTTTACAGACTGATCATTTTAAGATCAGAACTCACTATTTGGGGGGGTCTTGAACACCTTTTTTTCCTATGGAAATTATAGAGAAAATCATCAACCATCCCTTTATTGAGTTGCACGTATCCTGATTTGCATTTTTGGCATGGAATCATGACCTGTGAAATTGTCCAAATCTGTCTCTCTAATAGGTAAGCCATGGGGCATGGTAACTCATTCGATTTCCACGTCTCCCCATATACTAGGCAGGGCATATTAATGTCCCTACCTCACAGCGAAGAAAGATGAACCTCAGAAGGGTCAAATGAGGTTCTAATTGAGATTAAATTCCAGATGATTTGACTTGTAGTCACCAGCAACAACACACAGTAACGATATTGATTGGGCATCTCCCATGGCTGAGCATTGCTCTAGACAGTGGGGATACATCAGTGAACAAAACAAAGACAATGGTCTCATGGGACTTGCATGGAAGGAGAGACAGACAAGTAAACAAATAATAGAGAAAGTGTGCCAGATGGTGATAAGAAGGGGAAGGATGTTGCTTTGTATTGGATGGGAGCATGCCTCACTAACGAGGTGATATTTGAAGGACATGAAAGAAATAAGGGATGCATGTAAATAAATGGGAAAAAAAGTGTTTCTGACAGAAGGAAGAGCCAGTGTAAGGGCTCTGATGGGGGAGTGTGATATGTGTCTTTGATGATCAGCAAAGAGGTTAGACCAAAGAGAACAGGGCAGATAGCAAGAGGGTCCAGATCACACAGGACTTTGTGAGTTATTGCAAGATATTTGGATTTTACTCAGAGTCATCTGGAAAGCCACTGAATATCTTGGAGAGTTGAGGGTAGGGTATTAAGAGGGAAAAAAATGTCAGTGGTAACTTCAAGGTTTTGGACCTTAGGTCAAAGGTACCATTTTGGAGGAACCAAGTCTGGGTGACAGTCAGAATTTAGAGTTCAGTGTGGACATGCCATCTATTGGGATGAGGAACAAGCAGGGTTGGGAACAGCGGAGGTTGAGGAGAGAGGGGCACTGACTGACCAAGGTATAGGAGATCAGAGGGTCTCCAGGTTTGGGAGGATAGTGAGGGACAGAGAGTCCAGTAGAGGATGCCCAGAGAAGCATTGAGCTGAGAACAGGTTTCACAGTTCCAGACTCGCATATCCCACCCATTTCTTGACCTCACTATTTAGAAGCTTTAGCCTCTCACACAATAGATTCAAAGCCAAGCTGCTGATTTTGAACCCTACTTTTGTGCTTGCCCTGGTCTTTCTCACTTCAGTAAATTGCATCTGCAACCTTCTCTGAATCTCCCACTGCACTGTCTGGCCAACCCCAAAGCAATGTATCTACACATTCTGTAGTGATGTCCCCTTATAAAAACCAGCTGTAGCACTGATCTCTAGGATATACAGAGAACTAAAAAACTTACCAAAAAAACCCACAAATAACCCAATCAATGGGCAAAGGAACTGAACAGACACCTGACAGAAGAAGAAATGTGAATGTTCAAAAAATATATGAAAAAATGTTCAACATCTCTAGCAATTAGAAAAATGCAAATTAAAACCACACTGAGATTTCATCTCACTCCAGTCAGAATGGCAATTATTAAGAATACAAGTAACAATAAATACTGACAAGGATGTGGGGGAAAGGTACACTCACCCATTGCTGGGGGGGTTGCAGATTGGTCCAACCACTATGGAAAACAATATGGAGATTCCTCAGAAAACTTGGAATGGAACCACCATATGACCAGCTATAAAAACCATCTCAAATCCATCCAGTTATCACCCCACTCACTCACCCTGGGCAGGTCTAAGCCTGTATCACGTTGGTATCACCTGGAGTGTAAAAAACCTCCTTCTTGCTCTGTTTCACTCCTACTCTTAGCTATCTAGTCTGCTCTTCACCCAGAAAGCTGGATTAATATACTTTTAAAAACATCCACTGAGTTATATCATGTCTTTGCTTAAAACCCATAGGGAAAAAATTCCAGGCTACACTGTAGGTTTCAAAGCTCTGCACACCAAGTTCTTTCCATCTGGGGATCTTTGCAATCCCATTCCCTCTGCCAGGATCTCTGACATTTCTATTTTCCTCACACCTGAAATACTGACTTGGATGCATATTGAGTTACAATCTTCTTTTCCCAAAGTTGGACAGGTGTCTCTCGAATCTATTAATGGTGCCTATTGTTGAAGCCGAAAGATCTAAGCTCCTCAAATTCTTTTTAAAATATACATATATTTAGTTAGTTTTCCTTTGTGTCTGTGTTCCTTGTGTTTGAAGGTAACTATTTTCTTGCATGAATGCTTGAAGCATAATTTCTTCACTGATTTATTTATCTATTTATTTATTGTACTGGAAATTAAATACAAGGTCTTTTGCATGCTAGGCAAATGCTCTGCCACTGAGCTATGTCCTCAGTCCTTTATATTTTATTTTATTTTGAGATAAGGTCTCCCTATGTTGCCCAGGCTGGCCTCAAATTTGGTATCCTCCTGCCTTGGTCTTCTGAGTTGCTGGGATTATAGGCATGCACTGCCATGCCTGACTTGCAGCATAATCTCTTCATCTTAAAAGCATAAAAGATATGTTTATTGTGTCTAATGAAAGAGTCCCTCTCATTAATTTTTTTTCCAGAGAAAATAATAAAGTCTTTATTTAAGGACAGGAAAGTTTTTGCTTGATTTGTTATAATTCTATATTCACTGAACTGATGCTTCTCTGCTCCCCCATATATATATATATATTTTACTTTATATATATATATATAAATATATACATATATATATATAAATATATATATATATATATTTTACATATATATACATATATATATATATATATATTTTACTTTCACTGGTGATGGCTTTTTTTACTCCGAGGAGGATCATTTAAATCTTGTGACTCAAACAGAGCCACAACCAGTCCAGGCAGATCGTCCTGCTTGCTTCCATGACAATCATGGAACTTCTTGTGAGTGCCCAGCAGGACGTCTGTCCCTTCTGGGACTGCTGTAACAGAAGCATAAAATGTCCATTCAGAGATACACACAGGCCGGTCCTCAAGAACAGAGGATCCAAGGGATACAGTCTAGAAATAACAAATAAGATTAGAAGCAATATTCCAGCCTTGATGTTTTGTCAGGTTCTGAGTAGAATAGATCAAAGTTTGTCTTTATTTCCACAGTCCAAAAAAAAAAAAAAAAATGGACCTCAGGCCAAAAAAATGTCACTGCTAATTCAATTTTCTTTTTCTAATGTGTATGTCACTCAGCACCTTTTTGATTTTGTAGCCATCGCCTGCTGCTCTATTTTTTAATCCTGTTAGAACTGAACTTCGTGGCCAGTTCTTTGGTCCTGCAGAAACACAAATGACACCCAGGAGACCTCCCTCTACCCAGCAGATGGATTCCATTATAGAGTCCGGGTGGGTTCCATTATGAACTTTGGAATTGCCAGGCTCCTAGAAGCCGAGGGAAGAAAAAGAGCCAATGGTTGAAGTCTTTCCCAAACGCTGCCTTTTCCCTTGCCCACCTGTCTTCTGAATGACACGAGACACTCCGGGGTGAGAGAAGTGGCATTTCAAGCTTTTCTTCATCACAGAAGTTGGTTCCATAGGGACAAATCAGAGTTAATTCAGCAGTGCCCAGACTTTAGGCCGAGTCATGGTTGAAATTGTACAGAGCCCTTTAAGATGAAAAATCATTAAACATATAAAGCTTCCAGAATTTGTAATCCAAATCTATAAACAGATTTCCATACACTGATGTAGAGGAAACGTAATTATCATTCATCACGGGTCTGTTATTGTCAGAGCATCTGAGCCGAGGCAGCCGAATCCATGCCTCTCCATCGCGCCCCAACTGAAGCCCAAAGTGACGGGGACATGAGACACACACTGAATAATTCAGGCTCTAAATCACCCCTGAGCTCCCTCTCAATGCGTCTGGTTCTCTGCAGATCTGGAGGGTTCTGAACACATCTATGGGTTTGAATCAGGAAATCACCTCTATTGATTTCGTGGGAGTGTGTGATATAAATTTGCATTCTGTCTTCCTGGCCTCGAGCTTAAATGCCAGCAGCCATGCCCTTCCAAACAGCCAGGTACACCCTGGACACTCAGCTGGCTGGGCAGCATGGGAGTCCCTGGTGAGCTGAGGACACCCTAAAGGTATTTTTATTTTCACAATTTTATTATTTAAACTTTTATTTGTTAATTTCAAATATACAGTAAATAAGAGAACAACCGGTAGTGTGCACATATTCCCGTGTGTGCTTCAGATTTCTTTACCTATAGAATATTACAGGTAAAGCAGAAAGACACCTTCCCGCTTGTCTCTAACCAGGTCTCCTCTTCTATTCCTGAAACACACCCCTGGAATCGGCAGGGGTCTTTCCCAGGGATATTTTGGTAATTTTACTACATACGTACACATCTTTGAAATGTAGAGAAATGCTGCATACTACCCAAACCCTTAACGTACTGATTTTAAGTTTTCTCAATGTTGACCCAGGCGTGTCTAGGTTATTTTAACTGCAGGATCCATTCTACCGAGTGGATAAATATAACTTTTGTTGTTGTTTTTTTTTTTTTCTTCTTCTTTACATTATAAGTAGACATTTAGACTCTTCCGTTTCATCATGGCAAACAACGTCTCAATGAACACCCTTACACTCTGTCCCTGTGTGTGTGACCATGAGAGGTTCTTCAGGGCAGGGCCTGTTAGATTCTTTTTTTACCGTGCATCTCAGAAAGAACATGTTTACATTGACAACAATGCTGACACAAACAACATGCGCAATTTTTGTAAAAGCTAATCTTGCTCTGTGTAATGCACCTCGATATCTTTCATTTTCTCCTTTTGCATTTAAAGGACCTGCTCCGGTTTCACAACCACTATTGAGGGGTGATGGAGTCCACAGTATGTGCCTGGAGATTGCTGGCTGAATCAGAGGGTGCGGGTGTGCCCAGTGTCTCTGGGTGCTGGCCGGCCACTCTTCAACAACTGTTCTGTTTACCCACCAGCAGCAGCCACTAGGACTCAGTGACTATAATGGTCAGACTTCCAAATTTTTTATCATGTTGATAGGTGTAAAAGAAACCCGTTACTATTTCAATGTACATTACATTTCCCCCACTTCCACCGAATTTGACCCTTAAGTGCTCTTCCATATGAACTTTTAGAACCAGTACCCACATGTTTAATAGGTGGTATTCTTGTTGTTCATGTCTAAATAATTTCTAATCCCCATTAAATTTCTTCTTTGGCATATGAATTGTTTAAAAGTTATCATTTCTAAATGTAGTAAGGCAAGGGTCTGACTGCTTTTCTGCCCTTCTTCTGCTTAGCTTTTGCCTTCCACCCCTTTACTCACAAAAATTACTTTTAGGTATATTTCTAATAAGTAGTATACAGATACATTCAGACTTTAAAGATCCAATTCAAGAATCTCTGCACATTAATTAACAATATGGTCCATTTACATTTATTGTGATTGCTAGAACACTTGGATTTATTTTGACCATCTTATTGTGTGATTTTTATTTTATATGTTCTAGTTCATATTTCCTACTTTTATTGAACTAATTAAGTAATCTCTTTCCCCCTTCATTTTTTTGAAATTATATAATCCATTTCTATTCCTTTAGTAGTTCCCCTTAAGTTAGGAACATGCTTATTCCATCTCTGAGGTTAATCTTTTTCTGTCCTCCAGGATAACACAAGGGTTTGAGAGCATCAACTCTCATCACTTTTTTCCCCATCTGATTTGTTTTTATTGTCTATTTATTTTATTTCCACCTTGTTTTTATTCCCCTCACATTACTTGTATTTTTTAAGAGCAATATTTCCTTAGAGTTACCTGTGACTGTTATCCGTTTGCTTGTTCAAGAAGGCCCCTGCTCCCTGCTCCTTCATTCTGTATCCCATTTTCTTTTTACTGAAATACATCCTGGGGATTATTAAACTCTCTCCATCTCTTCCATCTGGATGTCATTTTATTACCTTCGTTCTTGATGTTTAAACTTGGTAAAGGCTTCTAGATTGACAGTGTTCTTTTTCAGGACTTTGAAGGGACTGTTGCATTGTTTGGGGCTTCTATTGTGGCTATCAATCTGTTTTTCCTTTGGAGGTAATTTCACTGTCTTTTATCTCTGGCTGCTTTTAAAATTTACCCTGTCTTTGTTATTTTTCAGTTTCACCTTGATGTATTCAGATGTGGGTTTACTTTTATTTATCCTGTACAGAACTCAGTGTGCACCCTGAATTCTAACACTTCTGATTGCATACTGCTATTTCTCATTCTCTCTCTTCTTTCCTCCTAGAACTCTTCTCATAGTCTGTTCTCTGTATCTTTTATTCATCTTGTCCACCTCTTCTTCTCTATAACTTTTATTCTCGGTAATATTCCCAGCTCTGTCTCATATTTCAACAATTCTCTTTTTAGCTGTGTTTAATCTGCTGTCCCATGCATACATCGAGGTTTTATTTTCTGCGACTGCATATATATATTTATTGGGAGACATTCTACTCAATTCTCAAATCTGCTTGTTATTATTTTTATATTATCTTCTTTTGAAGGATCAATCTGTTTTTCTTCTGTCTCTTTAAACTTCTTAAATAGACCATTTATAGTCTCTTTTCCAGATTGATTTTCTGTTATTGGAGTTCCTGGGATTGCTAATTTGACTACCTGTGCTATCTGCTGACTCTTCCTTGTGGTTGGTAATTTCTTTCTGTAGTGGATGGTTTTGAATGATTGCTCAATTCTGGTGGGAATCATTAATGTCATGGGTTAGGAGACTAGGCTCATGACAAGGGGAAGGGAAATTTGGGGGGAGAAATATGAGCACTAATATCTCATCACGTTTCCCTAGAGTTGTGGTTATGATCCTTTGATCACTGAGTCTGATATCCCTGATTTCAAATTCTGGCCAAGACACTGCTAGTACTAGTGTGATTTGGGGCTACATGTCCCCACTGTCTCAGCATTTGTGTCTCATTTGAATTGATGGAATAATGTGATTATGCATGTGTAGTTTTATGATGAGCCCTAAATGAGAGAGTGCATGTAAAGAATTTATAGATAGTCCCTGCCTTAGGAAGGTTGGATTTATAGTATTTTTTTTATCTTTACCATGGTGTGAGAGCAATATTCATTAATAGAAACTCTACTTTGAATCTTGAACTTGATCTTTTCCTGGGTTAGCAATATGTAACATGAGCTCCAGTCCCAGTTAGACCCACAGTTATAAACAAGCAGTGGTCAGCAGTATACTGTTGCTAAGCTAGAATGTGCAGTAGGTTAGATGAATTAAGTGCATTTTCAACTATAAATATTTTCGACTTATAATGGGTTACTCTGGATATAATATAACCTCACTATAAGTTGAGAAGCATCTGTATCTTTCCATCTAACACATTGTAATTTAATTGCTCAGTAGCTGGCAGATACTTTTATGAACACATAAGTAGTTTTGGAGATTCACATTTTACAAATTGCTGGGTAACCTCAGATGAGCTGTTTATGCTTGAATCCTTCAGGTCCCTTACAAATCATAAGTTGGAAGGGGGTCATTTTTAATGATGGTTCTATAAGCCTTGGACAGGGTTGTATTGCTTACCTAAAATGCTGGAGACCATGAATGTTTTGGATTTGGGGATGTTTGCATATACACAATGAGATATCTTGTGGATGGAACTCAAGTCTAAACATGATATTCACTTATGTTTCATATACACCTTAGACTGAAGATAATTTTAGACAATATTTTTCACATATCACATCTTGACTGCAAATGATCACATGATGTCAGGTGTGGAATTTTATGCTTGTAACATTATGTTGGTACTCAAAATGTTTCAGATTTTGGAGTATTGTGAATTGCAGATTTTCAGATTAAGATGCCCTTGCCCTTGGTTCCCCACCCAGGTCCCTCATACAGCACTTGGCTTATGAGTTCATATTTACATTCTCTTCAAAGGAGACACCCTGCCTGGACACCCTTGAGAGATTACAACCCACCTCATCAAGGTCACCTCCAGCCAACAGGTGACTGATGTGGGAAAGTATCCAAGCCATGTCCCCTTCTTCAGGACAGAACGAACTCTTGTACAATTCAAAGCTCCAGTGCTGTCTGCAGAATTAGACTGAGACCAGACTGAGGCATCAGAAATCACCACATTATTGTCATTCTGGTTTACCCTGCCTCCCTCACTATCTTACAAGTTTCTCTCAAGATACTCTGATTGCATAGGATGCAGTGGTGCATGCCTGTAATCCCAGTGGCTCCAGAGGCTGAGGCAGGAGGATCACAAGTTTCAAAACCAGCCTCAGCACTCAGCGAGATCATAAGCAACTTAGTTAGACCCTTTCTCTAAATAAAAATGTTTTTTAAAAGGGGGAATAGGAATGTTGCTCAGTGGTTACGCACCCCTGGGTTCAATCTCCAGTACACAAAACAAACAAACAAACAAACAAAAAAAAACTTGGATTGCTTGCACAAGAAGCCTTTTCTGAGATTCTGCTTTTAGGAACCTGGCCTATTACAAACTCAAATCATAGTAAAGGTAGAGCACAGATATTTCTGACCCCAAAGACAACAGTCTCAACTTCTCTATTGCACTCTTTCTCTAAGTTGGTTTATTTTACAGACACATACATGGATGCCTAACATGAGAAGTGCCCAAGAAATGGCCATTCACTCAAATAATATTTACTAAAGACTTACTATGTGCCAGACTATGTTACTAAAAATCATGCAAAAATCATAATTATGTGAACGTTTTGGATTTTATCTTGATGTTAGTAGTTATCATTTATTGCAAATTGTATCATTTACAATTGTATCATTTATTGTATCATTTATTATTGTATCATTTATTGTATTGGCAGGGAGGTACTGGAAATGAAACCCAGGGGCACTTTACCACTGAGCTACATCATTTTTTAATTCTGAGACAGGATCTTGCTAAGTTATCCTGGAACCTGTATCCTCCTGCATCACTGGGATTACAGATCCTTTACATATCATATCTAAGACTCATGGCAAGGGTGCAAAGCTTTGCATTGGCTTTGCAAAGTCTTTTTGCAAAGACTCTTTGTCTTTTTTTGTCATAAGGCAAGTAAGATGCAGAAAGGTCAAATAACATGTTCAAGGTCACACAGGTAGGAAGTGATGGAGGAAGGATACATATAGAAGTTTCTCCACAACCTGGATTCTTTTAATAAATCTTCATTGCCCACTTTATCACCCAGAATTTAAATGCCTGTACCCCTCATTATACTCAAGTTAATGGAGAACCGAGATCTTTTCTATCTTACTTTCCCCAGACCTAAGAAAATGCCTGACATAATGTGCCCAGAGATGTTTGCTGAGTGGATGAATAAATAGGAATGAATAGGCAGGACTGAGGATGATCTGCTTCCAAAATTGATGCTTCACACCCACTTCCCTGCAGAACTCCATTTTTTAATAATGTATTTCAGTTTAATTCAATAAATATTTTCCATGGTCTTAATGTGGAGAAACTCACTTTCAGTTTCTGCTATCAGTCAAGCTTGATGAGCAATCGGCCACAGATGAGGCTGATCGAACCCCTACGTGGATTCCAGCACCCTGAGAAACATTAGGAAAGATGCAACCAGGGCCATAGAGCAGCCATCTCAAGGCAAGCCAGACTCCTCGGTCATCTGGGTGTGTTCTGGTATTCAGAAAGAGATCACATGTCCAGGAATTTCTGCATGATTTCAAGGGTGATTTGTGACATTAAGACAGACCCCATGATGGGCACTTAGTTGGAATTGATCAGAGAGTGTCAGGTCAAGAGAGTCTGCAGAGCTGTGAATCAAGAAGAATCCTTTTCCAAGTGTTAGATAAGATGTTACTGGAGACAAGCATCTGTTAGAGGATTTGCCAGCCCTTATCTCTGAGAATTGTCATGTACTCAAATCAGTGGCTATTTCTACTTCACGACAGTTCCTGTGATTGGCTCTGTTTTCGGTCCTGAAAACTTCAGCTGATGGACCCAGAGTCTGGGAGCCGAGAGCTGTGAAGGACTGTGGCAGAAGTTTCCAAAGGAAGGTTGGTAAAGTCTGGTCCTGGATCCCAGCACCACCCTGACTCCTGAGATTCCCTGACTTGATTGCTCACCTTTCCCTTGGATTCCAAGAACTACGGTATCCCTAGGTACTTCCGGGACATTTCCTTTTATTCACTTCAACTAGCGAGATCAGGTCTTTGTTAACCACCATCAAAAGAGCCTCAACTACAACCCCGCCAGATGAAGATCGGAGGGACACGGTGCAGCTTCCTTTTACCTGTGTTTACGCTTCCTTTGCTCCATCTCCCCTGATTCTTAAGAGGGAAGGAGAGGGGAGCTCCTGATACTTGCAGTCTCGCAGGAGAGACAGACCTACACAAAGCCTCTCAATACAATGCTGTGAGTGCTCTAATAGAGATACCATGACAGTGTCATGGGAACAAACCGGAGGAATCTTCCAACTCTGCTTGGGGTGGGGGCGGGGAAGTCTTCGTGCAGAGCCTGGTCCCTTAGGATAGGGGGAGTTCTGTATTATCAGGAGCCTCAGGAAAGCGTTAACAGCTTTTATATTTCTTTAAAGGATAAGAGATGAAAGAGGAAATGGAGTGAGGTATAATTTGCTTCTGTCTTTAAGAGCTGTTTTAGTCAAGGTAGTCTGGGCTCTGCTGTACTAACGTATTAACCCCAGAATCTCAGTGTCTTAACCCAGTAAAGAGTTATTTCCACCTTCTCCCTGTGCATATCCAGCAAGGTTTGTGGAGGACTTGGCTCCATACAGTCTCTTAGGGATCCAGGACGATGGAGGTTCTGACATCTTGTTGTTCAACCTCCTTGGTCCCCGAAGCAGGGGAAGAGAGAGAACCAGGATCATCCTAGTAATTAAGTGCTGTGGCCAGAGGTGATACATGTTATTGCTATTCTAGCCCACAGCTGAGAGCTGATCTCATAGCCCTGCCCAACTCGATGGGGGTTGGACTGCATTGTTCTTGGGTGTGTCCAAGAGAAAAGAAGGACCAGATGAGGTGAGCACTGGAGGTCTCCCTGGGAAGATTCATGAATTACTTTCACTGTAACCCATCTCTTCCTTTCCCCTGTTCCCCTGAGTTATCCCAGCTCACCACCTCCATCCCTCCAGGGATATTACATAAGCAGTCAGATGTCCAAAACTGAGCTCCTTGTCTTCCCCTCAAGACTTGCTCTCCCCACAGCCTCAGTCTTGCATGTCAATGTCTTAGGTCAACACTGTCCTATTTAATTGCAACTCTGTCCTTTGGGTTGCCCATGTCGACCTGGACTGGGTCATTCTTGGGTACCCCACATCTCATACATTAGGAAACTGCAGGACTGTCCTTCAGAATATACCTAGAATCTTACTACTTCTCACCACTTTCATTCCTGCCTCCCTGGTCCAAATCGTCATCCATTCAGGATTCTTCCATTAGATTCCTCGTGGACCTTACCGCCTGTTCTATTCTCAGCCCAGCAGCCGTGGGATCCTACTAACCACATATCAGATCATGTCACTCATCTATTCAGCGTTCTGCAAAGGGGCACCATTATCCTCAAAGGAAAAGGCAAAGCCCTTGTGGTAGCCTGCAGGGTCTCACAAGATTTTCCCTGCCCCACCCCATCTGCACCATTGCTTCCTCTCCTGACTTACACCCTTTCCCTCCCTCTCCTCTGGACACACTCCCTTGCTGCTCCTTGAGCAGCCTGGGCTCACTCCAGTCCCACGGCCTTTGGTCTTGCAGTTCACTTTTGCTTGGAATGCCTTCCCTCAAAATGTCTGCCTCCTTAGCTTGCCCATCTCCTTCAAGAATCTGTTCCAAACTCTTTCTCAGTGCTGCCTTCCTTGACCACCTTGTTTAGTACCAAATTTCTTCCCACCCCATCCCCCTTGTCCACCTCTGGCAATCACTGAGCTCTGCTTTTTAATTTAATAGCTTTTATCATCTCTTGATGATGATATACATTGCTTTTTATTGTGTGCACTGTCTCTTTGTTCCCTGCTCTGTGAGAAGGTTCTTGGTTTGCTTCACTTGGTATATTCCAAGCATCTCGAATGGTGCTTGGCATGTAGGAAGTGCTCCATAAATATTTGTGGAATAAATTAAGGAATGATGGTTTCACTCTCAGTGATTTCATCTGTGAAATTATATGCACTTGGAATATAAAATACCTACTCGTAAGTACTGTAAAAGTGGAAGTCATACCAGAGCACCTCCAACACCCAACACCGAGATTATTGGGTCATTCCCAAGGGTTGGAGACAAATTATATAAATGTCATGGATAATAAAGGAAGATGGTTAAAGCAAGTTAGCCACAAGGAACGCCAGCTAACACAGGAAGATCTCATCCTAGATATTTAATGTGTGATGTTAGAGCCTCTAGTATTTCAGTGGGCACGTTCAGGCCAGGACATCTGACATACATCTTGCCATGGCTGAGGTGGTGAGACTCACACACATTTCTCCATTGTAAGTCCACCTTGACAGTCAATCGGTGCACACACAGTGCCTCCCCAGGAACCCAGCCCCTGGCTTCTTATGCTGCTGGCATCCCTGAAGATCGCCTATCTTCCTGTGCAGAAGCATGGAGCCACAGTTCAGAGTGACAGAAGAGCAGTCTTCAAAGTCAGACAATAGTAAATCAAGACCCGATCTTAGTCCCCTCATTTTCAAAACATGAAAATAATATCCACACCATAGAATTATTAAGAGGATGAGTTTAGGTGATGAATATTAAGACTGTATCAGAAGGGCTGGAGTTGTAGCTCAGCGATAGAGTGTTTGCCTGGCACGTGTGAGGCACTGGGTTCAACTCTCAGTACCACATAAAATGAATAAATAAAATAAAGGTATTGTGTCCATCTACAACTAAAAAAATGTTTTAAAAAGATTCTATCAGAATACCTGGCACTGAGTAAATGCTCATCCAATGCATGATTTCATGTTAGGTTTCTGATCACCTGTACGGAACTCTCATTTCCAATCAAATCCTCACACTGATTACTTGTCCAGTCTACTGCCTATGGATGCCTCCCTACACCTGCCTCTGCTTCTTTCTCCCCAGGAACCATTCTACTCTTAATGTTTCGCTCAAAACATAAAGTAGCTTCCACCGGGAAGAAGAAGAATGTGGGAGCAAGAAACCAGTTAGGCAATGACATGTAGTACCATGTAGTGCTCTGAAGTCTTAGAGCATTGTTTAGGATCCATCAGTGTGGAATCACTGAAGGACCAAATCTAATTCTAGATAACTAGAATTTCAATTATGTTTGACCCAAACTCTTCTAATACAGAGAAAGTCTGTGTGTCAGCTACCAAATTGAATCACAAGTCCTCTGAAGATCAACTACTTCTTCAGGAAAAAAGAGTCAGAAAGCAAATATATAATGTTGAAGGTGAAAAGGACTTTCTAAGTGTGATGACAAAGGTAGAAATGAGAAAAAAAGAATAGAAAACCACATCAAGGAAAAACTTTCTGGTGTGCTCCAAAACCTATTGCTTTTTAAAAAGATATGTATTTTTAAATATATACATATTTTAAAAGAAAAAAATTCACACAAGATCTATATGTATATTAAGAGCTAATATGTAAAGAGCTATTACAAATAAATAAGATAAAGATCAACCATCCTGATAGAAAAATTGTTGGTGGATATGAAATATAAATTTGTAAAAAAAATACAAAAAACAAATAAAAATATTCTATCCCACTCATCAGCAGATAGGTACTAAAAATGTAATAAAATAACATTCCTAGCTATTGAATTGACAAAGAATAAGAAGAAAAATGCTACCTAGTATCAGTGAGTGTGCAGGGAAGTTAGCTACGTTTTTGGAAGGGTAACACCTTTCCAGTAGGTATCTAAATGTCATAATATCGTTCACACATTTTGGCCCATCAGTAATCATAAATATGCACAAGCAATTGTCTATTAGAATGCTGGACTGAATCACTGGTTGTATTAGCAAAAAATGTCTGGAAGCAAGATAAATGGCAAAAGGAAATTAGTCATTTATATTAGTCAAACTATGGTCCCTTTAAGCAACAGAAGATGACCCAGTTCTTGAAAAGAAAATCTGAGAACCAAGTAACTGCAAGGCATAGTTCATTCAGTCAACCCTGTTCATTCACTCAAGAACTGTTCCCGAAGCATATGCTCAGTTCTCAGCCTCAGTGACATCGAGACAAAAAAGACACGGAGATCACCCTCAAGGAACCCCCATTTATTGTGAGACATTTGGTAAATGATACAAGCAGGGAATGAGCTGACTAGCCGCCTTCTTCCCTCTTGCCCCAAGAAGTCTCTCATGGGAACCATTTCAGATTTGAGAGACTCAGTAGCTGCAAGTAGCAACTCTCAACCATGAGTGAAATGACAGAGGACGATAGAGACAGGATCACACTGAGAAGGACCCTGGCACTTGGTCTCCTCCAACACGGCCACTTCACCCAAGCCAGTGAGGGAGGCAGTCTGCTAGCTAAACAGATGCCACTGTCTTTGGAGTGGCAAACTGTCCCCTTTGCCATGGCATATTGGATAGAAGGGAGTCCTGCCCAACCTCAAGAGGGGAAGCTTATATGAAATCCTGAGCACCAGGAGGCAGAGATTATTTGGGTTCTACTCAGAGTCTGTCCAGCACAGGGTACGAGGAGAGAGGCATTAGCTCATGCAGGCTGAGTCCTGGAGGAGGCCAAATCTGAGCAGAGGTGTGGGCTGGATGGAGGAATTCTCCAAATTGAGGCCAATAAAGTCGTCTCGGCCTGACCTCTCTGCCAGATGATCTTCAAATTGGCAAAATGTGAAGCTGCTTCTGAGCACGAGTATGGTTTATATGAGTTGGAAACTCAGATTCAAATACCCACAAGGGTGGGGCAGGTAGCATCACATCAATCACGTCAATCTCCTGTTCAGGCAGAGGTGGGGACTGTGGCAAATTGGAACACAGGGGACCCACCCCAAAGGGACAACAGCCAGGGGATGCAAGGAGATTGCTGCCCAGGCAGAAATGCAGGCCTGTTCCTGGCAGGATTTCTTCTCTGACAAAGGAATCCATAAGCCATGTTTGTACATGAAATTTCCTCAATTTTGAAATTATTTGTGGGCTCAATAGAACACACCTGCAAGCCAGATCCAGCCCTCCAGGGACCTCAATTTCAGACCCCAGCCTGGCACCTCTGTGCCTTCTGCAGGAGTACAGAGCAAGGCCGTTTGCTGAATTTCCAGCTAATTTGTTCCACTGCTGGCTCCTGGCTGTTAGTAACTCGTTCTCCTCTCTTTTGAGCTTCTGACTGTATGAACTCCTCACATTCAAAGCAGACCAGCCTGCTGATTAGCTTTACGTTTCAGGAGCTCCAAGGTCTCCAAATTTGGAGGTAAGTGCGCTCTCATTAAGAAGTCATTTGATAAAAATTAATCCCTCCAGGAACATCCTGGCCTCCAAAGAAAGCCCCAGCACACTCATTAGCTGGTTGTGAGTCCCCAACCCACCTTGGAGACCCCAATCCTCCCTAGATTTGACTTAGAGGCTCCAAAAACCTGCTGCAGAGTCTGGGGACCAAAAGCCAATGATTCTAAAATCATAGGAAAAGATGTACCAGAATTTTGAACTCAAAGGCCACAGCCGGTCCCCTGCCCCCAGAGTCCGACTTCTCAGATTTAATCACTTTCACTTGAGCCTGAGAATGAAGGGACAGATTTTCATCTTACTGAGTAGATTTCAGAGCTTACCTCGCCTAATCCTTCAGATCTGTCACTGACCCAGCAAAGAGAATAGCTAAATGAGTGTTGGGGGTCAGCTCGGAGGGACTTCTGGGAGAAGAAGCATCCCTCTAGGCTCATCCAGGAGAGCTCGCAGCCTCCTGCTATCTGCCTGCTCCCTCAGGGTGGCAGTGACATGTCCCCAGGGGCCTGTGAACCTGTCCAGAACAGGCCCCAACTTTAATCTCTAACTAACCTGGTTAGAAAAGCTTTTATATAAGTCAGTAGTGGTTGGGGAGTGAGGTGGGTATTGTCTTTTCTTAATGGTTTCTAATTTTTTTTTTTTTTTAGTAGAAAATACATGGTTAAAAGAAAAATGCAGACAGAACAAAGGGGAAGCCCTGAAAAGTAAGCCCCCACCCCCTTCTCTGGATCCCCAGCCACCAACGGGGAGGAGCTGGGCTGCAGTTGTAAGTTCTTGGGTAAGAAAGATGGCCGTTTTTACATTTTCTAATTTGGTCTCAGAAATAGCCAAAGGCCAAATAGAGCCCACAACAATGTAATTAAAATGAATGATGGGGCCCTACACACAATATGTCAGGGGAAAAGAAAGATCCCAGACACAAACTCACACCCACCGTGCACACAAGACTAGTGTTTGTGTGTCTGTGTGCGTGTGTGTGTGTGTGTGTGTTTGGTCCCCCGACTTTTCGAAAATGCCAGTCAATTCCATAAACATTTATTGTGTGCGCTGCGCCAGGCCCCATTCCCAGGACTGGGTTACACCGAGATAAATCATCCAAGGTCCCTGGCTTTGGGGAGCTTACAATAAGAATAACTCACATTGGATTGGCCCCTTTTCCTTTACAGGGGAATTTTCAGGCGAGTTATGTGATAACTCAGGCTGACTCCAGCCTGAGGCATGCTGGGAGTTGAGCAGGCTGGGCTGGCAGGAGGGGGAAGTGGGCATGGGGGTCGGGGACATGGAACCAGCAGAGAGGCTAGGTCTGTGAGAGCAGCTGAGGACCAGGACCTCAGTCCAGACCCTCAGGAAGGGCCAGGCCACAGAGTCGAAGGGGCCAGATGAACACTGGATTAACCTGGTAGCTCTGTCTGTCAGACAGCCCTGCCTGAAGCCCCACTCTGCCACTAATTACAAGGGTGATCCTGGGCAAACGACTTAACCTCTGCACATCTTTTCAACAAAAAGAAATGTAGCCCCCTCTTGGGGGTGCTGATAGGAGGATTAGCAGACAGAGAGAGCAATGCTGTTTGGTGAACGTTCAGCAAAGGGCAATAGTGCAGCTGTTATTATTAGTCAATAATGCAAAACTCGAAATCTCTACCACAGCACAAGAGCAGGGTCTCCTGGTTGGGTCCAGTGCCCTTGAGTTTATTCTCCTAAACTTCCCTTCCTCTCACTCTGATTCTGGCCCTTGCTCTTTCCCCTTCTAAGCTTCAGCCCCAGCATAGCTGTTATGGTTTGGGTAGGAGGTGTCCCCCAAAGCTACCGTGTGAGACAATGCAGGAACATTCAGAGGTGAAACGATTTGATTACCAGAGGTATAAACTCATCAGTGGATCAATCTATTGGGGGATTAACAGGATGGTAACTGTAGGAAGGTGGGGTGTGGCTGGAGGAGGTGGGTCACTGGGGGTGTGCCTTTGGGGTTATCTTTTGTCCCAGGTGAGTGGAGCTCCCTCTGCTTCATGCTTTCCATGTCCTGGGCAGCTTTCCTCTCCCATCTCCTTCCGCCATAATGTTCTGCCTTATCTTGGGCCCAGAGCTATGAAGTGGGCCATCTATAGACTGAGACTTCTAACACTGTGAGCCAAAATAAAATGCTATTCCTCTAAATTCCTCTTGTCTGTTTTTTTGGTCACAGCAATGAAAATGCTGATGAAAAAATAGCATAAAGGAAACAGAAGAATTTTCAAAAAAGTCTGGGCTAAATTTTAAGGAAAATTAACACACTATACCAAGACTCTGACTCTGCTCCCATGAAGCCAAGGCCCCAAGGCCTTCAGGCCCAGCTCTTTCCACCTGGAACCCCAAGGCAAGAGGTGGTTTTGCATGAGACCCTTGCTTCCTGGCTCCTTGTCTAGTGAGTGCCTTAACTTTAAAACTATATACATCAGGCACCCTGGTCAAGAAAGTTCCCCAGAGAACACAGCACTTGAGAGAGACCTGAGGCATGAGTTGGAAGGTCTGGAAGGAGGCAGTGAAGTCAGGAATGTAGAGGAGAACATTTCAGACAGCCAAGAGCACATGCAAAGGTCCTGGGGAAGAAACACATTGCAGAGTTTATGGGAAGGAGAACCAAAACCGTGGTTGCTTTTTAGAAAGTTCCATTGGCTGCACTATAATTAATGAGTTGGAAAATGAGGCTTCCAAAGGAATCAGGAGATTTTAACCTTCAGGAAGCAACTTGACACTCACCCTATGCACAGTGCAATGTCATCTCAATGCAACACCATAATCATAGCAATCATGCCTCAGGAGTTACCCATGAAACGAGAGCAAGATTGAAAGTGGGGGGCTATGTAAGTTACCTCAATAAAGTCAGATCAAAGATCGCAGTCCTAGAGGTTAAATAAAATCATTAGCAGTGAGTCCCAGCAGTGATAACTGTGCAAAAAGTTCTGTGTGCCCCTTGCTATAACTTATCAAGGGGCTGCAGCTTGCACCTTGAAGATCATGCTTAAATTAAACTCGTGGCAATGGAGCAACCCCTTCATCATGGAACAAGTCTAGCATTTGCATGAATGCCATAACTCAGCGGTTTCCAAAGTGTCTTCCTTGGACCAGCAGCAGCATCACCAGGAAGGTGTTAAAATGCCTACTTACTGTCAGATGTGTATCAACTCAATCAGAGACTCTGGGGATGAGGCCCAGCAAGCTCTCTGGGGTGCTCAAGTTTAAGAACCACTTCTATTAAAACAGAGTGGTGCACTTGGGTGAATAAGAATCAAGTCTATGGCCACATGTCTAAACAGGTGGACCCTCACTTGCCAAGTCAGTTGGTCTTTTATAAAGGACCATTAACCTGGAACATAGATATCCCTGGCTGTGCAGCAGAATCGCCTGTGAAATTGTATTTATTTTTCTTTAATACTGATGGCCAATATTTGAGATAGACATGCAGTTTGGTCTGTTTTTTAAGCTCCGCAGATCATCCTGGTACAAAGCCAGGACCGAAATCCCTGTTAACTCAGAGATGGAATTAGTGATCTGGACAAAGAGCAGTTGATAAACTAGTTTGTTACCAACTCTGACTGTATGCATATTAGGACCACCTGGGGAAGCTTTTAAAAATCCTAGAGTCCCAGCTAAATCCCCCAGATGAATTACTACAAGAGTCTCCCAGGAAGTCCCCCAAAGCGTCTTGCATTCAGAAACAGAATAGAAGTGAGAGAAGAGAGAAGAACTCTCACAGGGTTCTGAAACTACAAAAATCCTTTGGCACTAAAGTTATCTCTTGTAATCTGGGCTCTGTCCCCCATAAACTAGGAAAGCCTTTATATATAATACACATATGCATGCTATTTGTTCATTTTTGGTAGACACCTAGCCCCCGAACCAGGGCCATTGACAGAATTGTCACAAAAAGCCCTGGTCAGGTCTTTCATAAAAAACCTCCATGGCTTATTTCCATGCTCAACCCAGTTTAAGAATCTAATTAAGAGAAACAAAAACACAAGAGTAACCCCATTTTAAAAAAAGAAAGGAGACTCATTAAAATAGATATGAAACTATGTTATAAAGACACAATAATTAAAATACTGCATTAATGGGACTAAGGCCTGAAAATTCATGGAATAGAAGACATTTTCTAGAAATTGATATAAATATGTAAAAAGCAATGTAGTGTTTGGTAAATTCGGCACCTCTAATCTTACAAGTTTGCTGAACCCATTCATGAGAACTCTACCCTGATGATTTCTCAAAGGCCCTGCCTCCAAATACCATCACGTTAGAGATTAGGATACATAAATCCGAAGTCAGAGACACACTAACATTTCAGCACCCTTGGATGCAAATAACAGAAAACACACTAGGGAATCAATCACTGGAAAGTTACCTGGATATCAGGGAATCCATGGATGTTCTGGACATCTAACTTCTAGCAAGGACAGAAACCAGGGAACTTTGGGGACTCTCAGTAGTGAGCAGGTCAGAGGTATGCATATACCCTTGGGTGTGACAAGATCACGCATTGAGATACAGGAAGAAAATATGTGAATTTTTATTTCTACTTTGTTTTATGTAGTTATAATTGTATTCAATAACTAATAAGTGAACATGGTACACATTTAGGGAAAAAATTATAAGAACCCTACCTCATACCATAATACCCAAATCAATTCTAGATCACTTTTGAAGTTTGACATAAAAATATAACCATAAGGACACTTGAAAACATGTTTAGTTAATAGCTTTGGAATTTGGAATTTAAGATGGGGAAGTATTTCTTTTTTATTTGCTTTGTTTCTTTTCTTTTTCTTTTCTTTTTTTAGAGGAGGAAGTTTATTTTGGCTCACGGTTTCAGAGGTTCAGTCCATGGTTGACTGACTCCATAGCTCTAGACCTAGGTGAGACAGAAGTGGAGGAAAACAGCTCAGGACGTGACAATCAGGAAGCAGAGAGAGAGAGCGAGTTCCACTTACCAGGGACAAAATATAAACCCCAAGGCATTCCACGGGGGGCCTCCTTCCTCCAGTCATTCCCTACCTACCTACGGTCACCACCTAGTTAGTCCATTCAAGTGGATTAATGCACTGATTAACCTAATCATAACCTAATCATTTCACCTCTAAACTTTCTTACATTGTCTCACACATGAGTTTGGGGGGATACCTCATATCTACATCATGATTTTCCACCCTCAGCCCCCAAAAGCTCATGTCCCTCTTCAAAGCAAAAATGCATAAAATCCATTTTTAAGAGTCCCCATGGTCAACCAGTCCAGCATTTCCCAAAACTCCAAGTCCAAAAATCTCCTCTGAGACTCAAGGCCAACTCTTAGCTCTTTTCCTCTTTAAAGATCAAAAGCAAGTGCCACATATCCAACGTATAATGACATAGAATGAACATTTCCTTTCCAAAAGGGGAAATAGGGTCATCAAAAGAAGCAATGAGGCCGAAGCAAGACGAAAATCCAGGTGGGAAGACAATTCCCGTAGCTCTATGTCCAGCATCTGGGGCACACGACATCCTGATGTTCTCTCCAAAGGACTTGTGTAGCCCCGCCCCTGTGACCTTGCTGGTTGCAGCCCACATGGCCTCTGTGTTGGCTTGTCTCTGCTCAGTTCCTGCAGCTTTCCTCGGTAGACGTCCCACGTTGCTGGCATCTCTTAATCTTGGAGGTCTCCAGTGAAGCTTCAGTTCCTCCTCCCATCTCCACGCATTGCCCTCTCAGGGACTATCTTCAGGGACTCCAACCCTGCCACACTTTCCCTGGCATCTCTGGTCTTCCTTTGAAATCTTGGTGGAAGCCTCCAAGACTAGCTCCAGCATCCTGCACTCCTGCAGAGCCAGCACCACATGGTTGATGCCAAGGTCTGCCACCATCTTGAGCAATAGCCAAGCCTCCAGGGACCATTGTTGCAACAGTCTCTCAAGCACCTGGGTGATTGAGCATGGTGAAGATTCTCCCTAGGCCTCCCTGTGCAAGCAGGGTGCCCCAAAGGTCTCTTCTCAAAGGAAATTTTCCTTTTACACCCTTAAACCTGAGATGGGTATGGTCTTGCCAGTTTCTGAGATGCCCTTGAGTTATCTTTCCTATCTTCTCTGGGTAAAGTATTTAGCATCTCTTTAATGGATGTTGTGTCTTTAACAACCACAACTTTCTTAGCCCCTCTTTTACTTGAATATTTCTGGCCAAACTTCAAGTTTCTCAAATCTCTCGACTCAGCTTTCTGTTTCTGATTATCCAGGAAACTCAGCTAGCAGCTACTCATGTCCACGCCATGGCCTGAACGCTGTGCTGCCTTAAAATTTCCTTTGCCAGATTAATTAGTCAGTCCCTTTAAATTGCCTTTAAATTCCACCTTGCAGAAGGTCTCAGCATGTGGGAAAATGTAGACAACTTCTTTGCCAAAACATAACATAAATGGCCTCTAATCCAAATTCCAGCAGAGTTCTCCTCTGAAACCTATGAACCTGATCTTCACTGTACACAGGCCTGTTGGCATTCTGTTCTTCTGAGACCCCACCAGAATAGCCCATTAAGCTCCATTTACATCATTTTAAAGCTTTCCCAGCTTGCATCTCTATGCTTTTCAAAACTCCTTCCCAAATTCTAAAAAAACTCCAAAGTTTTGAACCCCATGGTCAGGTTACTCAGAGTAGCAACCCCACTTCTTGGTATCAATTTTGTTTCAGTCAACTGTTTCATCATCGTGACCAAAAGATCTGACAGGAGAGACCAATACAGAAGAGGAAAAGTTATTTGGTGTTCACAGTTTCCTGGGTCTCAGTTCTTAGATGGCGAACTCCATTACTCTGGGCCTGAGGTAAGGCAGGACATCATGGTGGAAGAGTGTGGCAGAGAAAAGAAGCTCAAGGCATGGCCATCAGGAAGCAGAGAGTAGGAAGCAGGAAGGCATAAACCATGTAGGAAAAGGATGATGAATTTAACTATAAGAAAAGTAAAACTTTATGTCAAAAACCAACATTAACAAAATTGAAGGACAAATGCTACACAGAAAAATGTACTTGCTCTGTACAACAATATCCTTAATATAGAAAGAGCACCTTTCACTAAAAAAGAAAAGATGAACACCCAATGGTGAAAAAGACACAAGATATGAATGTGCAATTCACAGTGGAGAAAATTTCAAATTCCTCAGTACAGGCAAAACGTGTATTTCATATTATCAGAAATCAAAGAAATACCAATTAAAATCATAATAAAATATCACCTTTCTACCATGACATTGTTTTAAAATAATGGGAATTGGAATAATCTAGTGTTAGCTAGGATGAAGGGACAGGAACATAACCATGTACTGCAGGCAGAAATATAAAATGATCCACTGAATCAGTGGTCTCACCAACTCCAAGACATTACCCTGCAGGATGATAGATGTGTACAAGGTTAAATTTCAATAATGACATTCTTCATATTTTTTTTACAGTGGCAAAAAATAAATAAGAACTCACTGTTAGGAGAATTTGACTACAGATGTAATTTTTTTTTTCTTTTGGAAAATGGCTGAGAGGAAATGTAACAAAATATTAAGAGGTATTAATGGTAACTGGTGGGAGTCTAGGTGTCTCTAATGTTGTTCTTTGTGTCCTTTTGCACCTTTAAAGTCTTTCCAGATTGTGGTCAAACATGTTATTCCAGAAGAACAATCACTGGCATTGGGAAATAGTAAAAAGATATTTTCAGTGAAAATAAATACAGGTTTAGAAAGCATTTGAGTATAATCCAAATTTTGTTTTTAAAACAGGGACACAAATGAAAAACTGGTAGGCCATGTTATTTATTTATGGGTAGTTAGATGCATAATTTCCATTTTCTTCTCTGTGTGATTTTCTGTATTCTCTATATTGAGTGCTGATTACTTTTGAAGCATACTAAAATCATACCTAAACATACTCAGAAGGCATGTCTGTCTTCTTATGCTTCATGACTCTGAACATAAATTTCTTTTTTAAAGCTACAAAGGTAAATATAAAAAACAAATCGATGTCACATTAGGGGTCACATTGAACTTCTCAGTGTGAAAAACAGAAATCAAGTGACCAGGCTTCAGATTTCTTAAGGTTCCTCCCAGCAAAGTCTGATATTTTTATCCATTCAATAAATATTCACTGAGCTCCATGTTTATCAGGATTCTTGTGACAGAATCACAAATCAAAATGACTTACTCTTTTTGAAAAATGTATTAGCTTGCAAAGCTGGTGATCTAGGGAGTGGTGGATCAGGGACCCAGGGATGTCATCCAAACTGAGTTTCTCTCCACCTCTCAGGTGTCCTCTCTACTGGCTTCATTCACAGGAGATTCTTCCCCAACTTGAACGGGCAATGGTAGATTGCTGAGCTATACTGTATCTCATCACACCGGAGAGGGGAACTTCCTTCCCAATGGCACCAGGCAAAGTCCAGAGGATGATCTCATGAGACCTGCATGGTGACGTGTTCTGTCTGAACTATTCAATGGACCAGGGGAAATGAAGTTACTGATTGGTCAGGCCTGGGTCACATGTTCACTGTGGAGTTTGGGAGAGGAGATCAACCCCATTTAAACCAAGGAAACAAGAAGGAGAAAGGGTGCAGGAATTAGGGCTGATGCTGGACAAGCAAAAATAAGAGATGCCCTCTTCAGAGTCCACAGGCACAGGCTAAGTGCCTCCATGGGTGGGTGGAATGGACTGCCTGTAGCAGAGTTGCCTCCATTTCTGTAATAAGATGAGCCAGGGGAGGTCACTTAAGTAATATCTTTTTCTTAAAAACCTCTTGATATGGAACCTGGGGCTCTGGTTGTGTCCCCCAAACTCCCTTTCCAATTGCTCATCCCCCAGCACTCCCTGTTTCCCTTCTCTGATTTATAGTTTCCAAAGCACAACACCACTTGACATACCATTTATTTTATTTGCTTATCATATATTTTTTGACACAGGAAGTAACATCCTGAGGGCAAGTCTCTGTCTTGTTCATTGCTGTATCTACAATGTCTAGAAGAGTCCCTGGCACATAGCAGATAGTATATAAATATTTGTTGGTTGAAAAAATGGGTGAATGAATGTAAGGATGGATGGGTGGATGGATGGATGGATGGATGGATGGATGGATGGATGGATGGATGGATGGGAGGATGGATAGATGGATGGATGGGAGGGTGAATGAGTGGATGGATGGATGGATGGATGGATGGATGGATGGATGGATGGATGAGTAGATGGTATGTGTTGACAGATGAATGAATTAATGAATTTCATCTCTCACTTAAAAAGAATCTCACTCTAAAGCTTTGCTTCAACAGGAATAAAACTACCCCAGTCCTATAGCAGAGGTATACTAGCGGGAGCATTCTAGTTGCTAAATGCCAAGAGAACAAAAGAGAAGCAAACAGAGAAAAACAATAGAAAACCACTCTAAGCAAAGCTTATCGTTCTGCCGGTTAGCTTGCTCCGATTTCAAGCCTGACACCATTTCACAACACCCCAGACCCTCGTGGCTGGTGCAATTTGGATTCTCCTTTCATTGGGTCCGAAACCTCTTGATATGGAAACTGGGGCTCTGGTTGTATCCCCCCAGTTCCCTTTCCAATTGCTCATCCCCCATGGTCATTCTTGCTAGATAGCCTAGCTGTTTATAACAAGAAAGCCTCAGCTCAACCCTGAGTGATCTCAGTTCCTTCTCCTGGTCTGCAAGTCACATCCCTTTCCTGGATGCATAGCCCCTGAAAACCCCTGTAACTAGACCCCCTGTTCTTACAGAAAGAGAGGATTTTCATCCCCTGCCAAGGCTCAGCACTATAGAAACGCCTTAATTCAACACAGTAACCATCTTCATATAAACAGGGTAGTAAGGGGAAGAGGCGGGGGATTACTCCTTTACAAGATCAAAGGCAAAAGTTTCAGAGACTTGTGTTGGTCCAAGTTTATTAACCTCTTTTTCCCATATATATATTTTTTATTAATCCCTGATACATAAGGCAGAGAACAGCTGGAAGAAGATCTTAGGGTCTTTGGGAATATTTGGCAAAGCAACTTCAAGAGCAAACTTGACAAGTTGTCCTTGGAGTTATTAAATAACAATTGAGACCATCTGGGAGTGCTCACTATGTGCTAAGCACCGGGTTACTTACTTAAGACGCTCCACCACACCGAATCCTAACAACTTACGGTGATTCCCCTCTGATAGAGGAGAAAACCAAGTCATGCAGGGTGACCAGGCTACCCAAAGTCACCCAGCATGTCAATGTCAACAACGGGATCTGAACCCAGGCCATCGGATGCCAACCATACTCTCCTGTCAGTCAGACAGAAAAGGAACTAAGTTCTTATTTTTGTAATCTCAGGCTGGTAGCTGAGATGGGCGCAGGATTCTGGGTTCTACTGACAGCCCACATATCCTCATGGATGCTACCCTGGCCCCACATGTTTCTCACCCTTATAGATCCCTGGACATCACCAAAACATTGCTTTTGGGCAAGGTCCATTGCCTCCGTCTCCGAGTTTCTGATCTATGACTTTTCAGCTGCAGACGAGATACAATCATAGAATTTACAGACCTGTCACTTGCTGGAGCTGCCGTCCTCCCTATTATCAAAGCTGTCTTGTAGGCATCAGACCATTTCTGCATCAGAGAGATGGTGTTGACACTCCCTGTTCAAAAGTTGGTCCCAACCATTCAGTTCTAAAATACTAGCACATACTCTATATAAGTCAGCTCCGTCTTCTAAAATAAAATGCCACAGGCCGGGTGGCTGAAAAATCAGGTATTTGCTAGGTGCGGTGGCACACACCTATAATCCCAATAACTCAGGAGGCTGAGGCAGGAGAATTGGAAGTTTGAGACCATACTGGGCAAGTTATCAAGACTTGTCTCAAAATAAAAAAGGCTGGGGATGGAGCTCAGTGATAGAGCACTCGTGGGTTCAATCCCCACTTCCACAAAAACAAAACAAGACTTTTACTTCTTACTGTTCTGGAAGATTGAGATCAGGTAGCCAGCATGGAAGAGGGAGAAGGAAACACCGGTCTCACTCTTCTTAAAATGACGTTAATCTCATCCTGGGGAGACACACCCTTATGACCTCATCTAACTCTCCTTGCTTCCTAAAAGCTCCACATCCAAACACCATCACTTTGCGGGTGAGGGCTTCAACACACCAATTTTAGGTGAGTACTATTCAGTCCAAAGGGCTTTCAAACTCAACAGAAATTCCTCACTAAACCACCAAAGAGGATCTACATGGAAGAATAAAGCAGGCTGCTAGAACAGGAGTTAAGACAGTACCTTCGGGGGGGATTCAAGATGGCGGAATAGAGGGTGGCTGCGTTTCGTGTTGCTCCAGGACTCAGGACTCAAGAAGAGGAGATATTGAGAGACTTGGGACCAACTCAAAGCCGCCAGGTGAGTCTCTTCCATTGGGGAGGCGTCCCGGATGGGGCGGTAGCCCCGAACGCAGGGAACTTTGTGAAGTAGAGCTGCCCTACGAAGACACCCCTCCCCCCGCTGGAGCAGTGAACGCGGACAACTGGGAGCATCGGAGAGGAGGCCGCTCAGCACAGCGCTTGGACTCGGCGCAACCCACCTGGGCTCTGGGAGGCTGCCCAAAGGAGGGGGTGCGCGGTGAGCTGTTTGGACTGAAAGCGACCACCCCTGAACACAGGGGGCTGCCCAGAGGAGGAGAAATACGGGCCCGGCACGTCGCTTGGACTTGGAGCAGCTGCACCAGGGCTCCGGGCGGCTATCCAGTGGAGCAGCGTGGTGAGTGGTTTGGACTCAGAGCAAGCGCTCCTAAACACAGGGGGGTTGTTTGGAGGAGGAGGAGCACGGCAGGGTGCTTGGGCTCGAAGTGACTGCACCAGGGCTACGGGTGGCAGTCGGGACGAGGAGGTGCACAGTGAGTTCCTGGGACTCGTGACGAGCGCACCAGATCTCTGGGTACCTGCCTGGTGGAGAAGGAGGTGTGTGGTGGGTCACTTGGACTTAGAGCGACCGCACGGAACACCAGGTGGCTGCCGGAGGAAAAGGCGTGTGGCGGGTCACTGGGACTCGGAGCGACTATAAGGGGCTCCAGGTGGCTGCTCAGAGGAGGGGCCGCATAGCCAGGCGAAAAGTGCAGATCAGGGTCCCAGGACCTAGGCGGCTTCTTGGTGGAAGAGCCGCACAGACAAACTGAGGGGCGGAGCGAAGGTTCCAGGACTGCAGGCAGCTTCTCTGAGGAGAGGCAGCCTAAGGAGATTTGTCTGTGAAGGGCAAGGCTTCCAGGCCCAGGAGGTAGGTCCAGGTCCCTGGGAACATTGCAGAAGAAGGCTGCCCAGCCCAGGCGGTAGTTGTGAATTGAACGGAACCTCTAGGAGGGGAACTGACCAGCGAGACCTCCCCACTGGGTGAGTCCTCCCTGCCGGGTGAGGTTCTCCCAAAATGACTGTAAAACCAGAGACACAGGCCCAAACTGACCTTGCATCAGCCCACATCCTACTTCCCCTTTGGATGACCATTCGTCAGCAAGTGAAGGTACCTCTGCTCACTAGCAGGGAATATACCCCACCGGAAGGTCACCACCCCTAGGGAATCAGCTTCCTTGTGGATCACCACATTAACAACTTCCTCCAAGACTTCAGGCTACTGAAGGCTAAGAGGGGATATACTAGAAATCTTCAGGGATATTATAAGTCAATAGAGGAAATCTGCAATATCGCAGCGGTCAACTGATACCTGAACAATATGAGAAAACAAGGAAAGAAAATGCTGCAAACAAATCTAGATGTTACATCAATGAAACCCAAAGACAGCATGGCAGAGGAAATGACAGAAAGGGAGTTCAGAATGTACATAATTAAAATGATCAGGGAAGCAAATGACGAGATGCAAGAGCAAATGCAGGCACTGAATGATCACACCAATCGACAGTTAAAAGAGCAAATACAGGAAGCAAAAGATCATTTCAATAAAGAGTTAGAGATATTGAAAAAAAACAAACAGAAATCCTTGAAATGAGGGAAACAATAAACCAAATTAAGAACTCCATAGAAAGCATAACCAATAGGATAGAACACCTGGAAGACAGAACCTCAGATATTGAAGACAAAATATTTAACCTTGAAAACAAAGTTGAACAAACAGAGAAGATGGTAAGAAATCATGAACAGAATCTCCAAGAACTATGGGATATCATGAAAAGGCCAAATTTAAGAATTATTGGGATTGAGGAAGGCTTAGAGAAACAGACCAAAGGAATGAACAATCTATTCGATGAAATACTATCAGAAAATTTCCCAAATCTGAAGAATGAAATGGAAGATCAAGTACAAGAGGCTTATAGGACTCCAAATATACAAAATTACAACAGACCCACACCAAGGCACATTATAATGAAAATACCTAACATACAAAATAAAGACAGAATTTTAAAAGACGCAAGAGAGAGGAATCAAATTACATTCAGGGGGAAACCAATATGGATATCAGCAGATTTTTCAATCCAGACCCTAAAAGCTAGAAGGGCCTGGAACAACATTTTTCAAGCCCTGAAAGAAAATGGATGCCAACCAAGAATCTTATACCCAGCAAAACTTACCTTCAAATTTGATGATGAAATAAAATCATTCCATGATAAACAAAAGCTAAAAGAATTTACAAAAAGAAAGCCAGCATTGCAGAACATTCTCAGCAAAATATTCCACGAGGAAGAGATGAAAAACAAAGAAGCAAATCAGCAATGAGAGGAACTATCCTAAAGGAATTGTTAAATAAAGGAAGAACCAAGTCGTGTCAAAATAAATAAATAAATAAATAAATAAATAAATAAATTTAAAAAATGAACCAAATGACTGAGAATACTAATCATATCTCAATAATAACCCTGAATATTAATGGCCTGAACTCATCAATCAAAAGACATAGACTGGCAGATTGGATCAAAAAGAAAGATCCAACAATATGTTGCCTACAAGAGACTCACCTCGTAGAAAGAGATACACATAGACTAAAGGTGAAAGGATGGGGAAAAACATAACATGCACATGGACTCAGCAAAAAAGCTGGGGTATCCATCCTCATTTCAGATAATGTGGACTTCAAGTCAAAGTTAGTCAGAAGGGACAAAGAAGGACATTACATATTGCTTAAGGGAACCATAAATCAGCAAGACATCTATGCCCCAAACAGTGGCTCATCCATGTATGTCAAACAAATCCCTCTCAATTTCAGAAACCAAATAGACCATAACACAATAATACTAGGTGATTTTAACACGCCTCTCTCACCACTGGACAGATCTTCCAAACAAAAATTGAACAAAGAAACCATAGATCTCAATAACACAATCAATAATTTAGACTTAATGGACATTTATAGAATATACCATCCAACCAAGAGCGAATACACTTTCTTCTCAGCAGCACATGGATCCTTCTCTAAAATAGACCATATATTATGCCACAAAGGTAATGTAAGCAAATACAAGAAGATAGAGACACTACCTTGTGTTCTATCAGATCATAATGGATTGAAATTAGAAATAAATGAAAGAGTAAAAAACAGAAGCTACTCCAACACCTGGAGATTAAACAATATGCTATTACATGATGAATGGATAACAGAAGATATTAGGAAGGAAATTTAAAAATTCTTAGAGGTAAATGAGAACAAAGAAACATCATATCAAAATCTTTGGGACACTATGAAAGCAGTACTTAGAGGAAAATTTATTTCATGGAGCGCATTCAATAAAAGAAGTAAAAATCAACAAATAAACGACCTAACACTACAGCTCAAAGCCCTAGAAAAAGAAGAACAGACCAACACCAAAAGTAGTAGAAGACAGGAAATAGTTAAACTCAGAGCTGAAATCAACGAAATTGAAACAAAAGAAACAATACAAAAAATTGACAAAATAAATAGTTGGTTCTTTGAAAAAATAAACAAAATTGATAAACCCTTAGCCACTCTAACAAAGAGAAGACGAGAGAAAACCCAAATCACTAAAATTCGGAATGAACAAGGAAATAGCACAACAGACACGATTGAAATACAAAACATAATTAGAAGCTATTTTGAAAATCTATATTCCAACAAAATAGAAAATTTCGAAGACATCAACAGGTTTCTAGAGACATATGAATTGCCTAAATTGAACGAGGAGGACATACACAATTTAAATAGAACAATTTCAAGTAATGAAGTAGAAGAGGTCATCAAAAGCCTACCAACAAAGAAAAGTCCAGGACCAGATGGGTTCTCAGCCGAGTTCTACAAAACCTTTAAAGAAGAGCTCATTCCAATACGTCTCAAAGTATTCCATGAAATAGAAGAGGAGGGAACCCTCCCAAACTCATTCTATGAAGCCAATATTACCCTGATACCTAAACCAGACAGAGACAAATCGAGGAAAGAAAATTTCAGACCGATATCATTAATGAACATTGACACAAAAATTCTCAATAAAATTTTAGCAAATCGCATACAAAAATATATTAAAAAGATAGTGCACCATGATCAAGTGGGTTTCATCCCAGGGATGCAAGGTTGGTTCAACATCAGGAAATCAATAAACGTAATTCACCATATCAATAGACTTAAAGTCAAGAATCACATGATTATTTCAATAGATGCAGAAAAAGCATTTGATAAAATACAGCACCCCTTCATGCTCAAAACACTAGAAAAAACAGGGATAGTGGGAACATTCCTTAACATTATAAAGGCCATCTATGCTAAGCCCATGGCTAATATCATTCTAAATGGTGAAAAACTGAAAGCATTCCCCCTAAAAACTGGAACAAGACAGGGATGCCCTCTTTCACCACTTCTATTCAATATCGTTCTTGAGACTCTAGCCAGAGCAATTAGACAGACCAAGGAAATTAAAGGAATACGAATAGGAAAAGAAGAACTCAAACTATCCCTATTTGCGGATGATATGATTATATACTTAGAGGAACCAGGAAATTCCACCAGAAAACTTTTAGAACTCATAAGTGAATTCAGTAAAGTAGCAGGTCACAAGATCAATGCTCATAAATCGAATGCATTTTTATACATAAGTGATGAATCCTCAGAAAGAGAAATTGTGAAAACTACCCCATTCACGATAGCATCGAAAAAAAAAATACTTGGGAATCAATCTCACAAAAGAGGTGAGAGACCTCTACAATGAGAACTACAGAACACTAAAGAAAGAAATTAAAGAAAACCTTAGAAGATGGAAAGATCTCCCATGTTCTTCGATAGGAAGAATTAATATTATCAAAATGGCCATACTACCAAAAGTGCTATACAGATTCAATGCAATTCCAATTAAAATCCCAATGATGTACCTTACAGAAATAGAGCAAGCCATTATGAAATTCATCTGGAAGAATAAGAAACCCAGAACAGCTAAAGCAATCCTCAGTAGAAAGAGCGAAGCAGGGGGTATCGCAATACCAGATCTTCAACTCTATTACAAAGCAATAGTAACAAAAACAGCATGGTATTGGTACCAAAATAGACAGGTAGATCAATGGTACAGAATAGAGGACACGGACACAAAGCCAAATAAATACAATTTTCTCATACTAGACAAAGGGGCCAAAAATATGCAATGGAGAAAAGATAGCCTCTTCAACAAATGATGCTGGGAAAACTGGAAAACCATATGCAACAGAATGAAATTAAACCCCTATCTCTCACCCTGCATAAACTTCAACTCACAGTGGATCAGGGACCTCGGAATCAGACCAGAGACCCTGCATCTTATAGAAAAAAAAGTAGGTCCAAACCTTCAACTTGTTGGCTTAGGAGCAGACTTCCTTAACAGGACTCCCATAGCCCAAGAAATAAAAGCAAGAATCAACAACTGGGATAGATTCAAACTAAAAAGCTTTCTCTCAGCAAAGGAAACTATCAGTAATGTGAAGAAAGAGCCTACAGAGTGGGAGAATATCTTTGCCAATCATACTTCAGATAGAGCACTAATCTCCAGAATCTATAAAGAACTCAAAAAACTCTACACCAAGAATACAAATAATCCAATCAACAAATGGGCTAAGGAAATGAACAGACACTTCACAGAAGAAGATGCACGAGCAATCAACAAACATATGAAAAAATGTTCAACATCTCTAGTAATAAGAGAAATGCAAATCAAAACCACCCTAAGATTACATCTCACCCCAATTAGAATGGCGATTATCAAAAATACAAGCAACAGGTGTTGGCGAGGATGTGGGGAGAAATGTACACTCATACATTGCTGGTGGGGCTGCAAATTAGTGCAGCCACTCTGGAAAGCAGTGTGGAGATTCCTTAGAAAACTTGGAATGGAACCACCATTTGACCCAGCTATCCCACTCCTAGGCCTATACCCAAAGGACTTAAAATCAGCATACTACAGAGATACAGCCACATCAATGTTCATAGCTGCTCAATTCACAATAGCCAGACTGTGGAACCAACCTAGATGTCCTTCAATTGATGAGTGGATAAAGAAACTGTGGTATATATATACAATGGAATATCACTCTGCCATAAAAAACGATAAAATTATGGCATTTGCAGGCAAATGGATGAAATTGGAGACCATCATGCTAAGTGAGATAAGCCAATCTCAAAAAACTAAAGGACGAATGATCTCGCTGATAAGAGGATGATGACACATAAGGGGGAGGGTGGGGGGAGTTAGTGTTAGGGTTAGGGTTAGAGTTAGGGAGGGGGACAAGAATGGAGGAAGAAAGGACTGTTTAGAGGGAAAAGAAGGGTGGGAGGGGTGGGGGGAGTTAGTGTTAGGGTTAGGGTTAGAGTTAGGGAGGGGGACAAGAATGGAGGAAGAAAGGACTGTTTAGAGGGAAAAGAAGGGTGGGAGGGGTGGGGGGAAGGGAAAAATAATAGAATGAATCAAACAACATTACCATATGTAAATTTATGATTGTACAAATGGTATGCCTTTAACCCACGTACAAACAGACAAACAACATGTATCCCATTTGTTTACAATAAAAAATATATATTAACTAATTAATAATAGCAATAATAGGAGATCAGTAAAGCAAGCAGATCAGAAGGGAGGGAGGAGGTAAAGGGAAGGTACTGTGTAATGAAATTGATCAAATTGTGCTAGTGCATGTTTGAATATGGCATAATGAGCCCTACTATTATGTATAATTATAATGCACCAATAAATGAACAAATTTTAAAAATCAAAAAAAAGAAAAAAAAGACAGTACCTTCTCGGGCCAGCAGGAAGGCAGCAGTGCTATTACAGCTGCAGCTCAGCACTCTCCGGGAGCTGCTGAAGGGTTTATATGCATCATCGTAAGATAGTGCAGAGAGGTGGGTGCTTTTCCATGCTCCGTATACAGAAGAGGAAAGAGATGAATTATCAAGGAATCCAGAACAGATCAATGTGCATTCCAGGAGGGTGAGCAAGAACTCAGAGCTGGAGCTGGAGGTTATTTGGACTATTCGTTACAAATGTTTGTGGGGTCACAAAGAGGTGGACGAATTTGTCCCGATTCCTAGGATTAGTCAATGGCACCAGGAGTTGACCCAGGCAGTCCGGATCCACAGCCACCCCGTCACTACATCCTGGTGACATCCTGCAACTACACTTAGGGATGGAATAAGGTGTCTCCCAAAGGCTCATGTGTGAGACAATGCAAGAATTGTCAGAAGTGAAATGATTATGAGAGTTGTAACCCAATCTGTTAATCAGTGGATTAATCCGCATGTGTGGATTAACTGGGTGGTAACTGTAAGCAGGTAGGGTGTGGCTGGAGGAAGTAGGTCACTGAGTATGTGACTTTGGGGTTTATATTTTGTCCCTGAGGAGCAAAGTCTCCCCCCCCGCTTGCTCGCTCTCTCTCCCTCTCTCTCTCTCTCCCTCCCTTCCTCTCTCTCTCTCTCCCTCTCTCTCTCTCTCCCTCTCTCTCTCTCTCTCTCCCTCTCTCTCTCCCTCTCGCTCTCTCTCCCTCTCTCTCTCTCCCTCCCTCTCTCTCTCTCCCTCTCTCTCTCTCCCCACTTTCTGGCTGCTATGTCCGAGTTGCTTTCCTCTACCCTACCCTTCCGCCATGGTGTTCTACCTCATCTCTGACCCAGAGCTATGGAGTCAGCTGACCATGGACTGAATCTCTGAAATCATGAACCAAAATAAACTTTTCCTCATCTACATTGTGCTTGTTGGGTCTTTTGATCACAGCAACAAAAAAGCTCTCTAAAGCAGGGGGAGACTTGGACTCACCAGATCCTATCTCAGAAGGCAGACACACAGACAGGTGCAACAAAGCAGAATCACATTCTCCCTGGATTCAAAACCAAGCCCTGCTTCTTCCTAGCTGTGTGTTCTTGAGCAAGTTTCTTAACTCCTCTGAGTTTTGGTTTCTTTAACTGGTAGGTGGAAATAACCAATAGCAGCTAGCTATGTAATAGAGTCACTGTGAAGATTTAATGAAATAATGTGTGCAGGCTCTTGGTCCACACATAGCATGTAGGAAGTACTCAAAACAATTATCTAAGGATGTTATAATTATTATGCCTACAGACAGGCTCTCTGCAGCCATCTCAAAAAGTGCCTGGTCAGGTGCTCCACCATTCTGTGCACTATCCAATGAGAAGTTTCATCAGAAAAGCCACGGGAGTCTCTTCACACGGTACTTGGCACTGTGTAGGTGCTCAGTAAACATTTGTGAAATGAATGAATGAATAGTCCAAATAACCTCCAGCTCCAGCTCTGAGTTCTTGCTCACCCTCCTGGAATGCACATTGATCTGTTCTGGATTTCTTGATAATTAATCTCTTGACAAAATTTAAGACCTCTTAATTACCCCTGATTAATTAGGGTGAACTTTTTAATTGCTTCCCTAAGCTGAAATACACTGTCAATAGGCCCCATAATTAGTGACCCAGTAATCAGTTTTAAACCAATTATCCCAGGGTAACAAGTGAAACTAGGCAAGAAGTGCCCCAGGGGCTCGGGCCAATTTCAGTGGAACTCGGAATAATACAAATTGGCACTTACGTGGGTGAAGAATGCATGTTCAGTGTAATTGGATATACGGATATTCAGATTCTCTTGGGTGTTTCATTTGTCTGGCTTTTCAGTGTTGTATGATTGGAAAGCAATAAAATAAGTGTACTTCTCAACCATCTAATCAAAGACGTAGAGAAGATTCTCAGGGTTGTGCGGTTGTCTTTGAGTACAGTTAGGGCCATCCCATAAGGTTGTATAGGTTGTGTACTGCACAACTCCAGAAATGCTATTTATACAGTACCTTGTGTGAACAGCACCCTAAAAGATTGCATAATGCACTGGCTGAGTGCTCTTACCTGTGGATCACGTGGTACAAAGAACAGGGACCTAATCATACTCCTGCCAGCAGCAGGTAGCTTTCTGGGTCTGTCTAGAACTATGTAGTGGTATTGTGTGCACATTTAATTTCTGGTAATCTAACCACTTGGATTTGGAAAAAAATTAACAAAAAGAAATAATAATGCAAATAGCACAGGCAATTCTGTAGCCCCTCCATTCAGTCCACGCACCCCCAGCGCGAGCCTGAAACAGGTCCTCCAATCTGCTGCTCCTTGTGCCTCTTACAAAGAGAATAGCACACCATGTGAAGTATTTAAAGATTGGTACTTTTTCCCCAAGCTTTATTAACTTTTTAAACAGCAGGAACCCCAAGCTAGCCATTCATTTGGTGTCCAATTGAAGAAACAAAGATTTCTTTCCATGGTGGAGGAAACTGGCAGGGCCGGGCACGTCTCTTTGAAAGATGACATGCACCCTCCAATGTGGAAGCTTTCTAAGTGACTTTCAAGAACAATTTTGAAAATGTGAGGTTTTTCTCCTTTTCTGCCTGTTTGAGATTGTTCTCCTTTTTTAAATTTTCCTACTTGAGACCCTAAGATAAGGCAGAATTTCAGCTGAAGGGAAGGGGGTATTCATTATCATTTCACTGTGCGAGGTGCCTGGTAGACCAGTTGGTGCTTAAACGATGGCTGGGGCCAGCTGCTTGAGAAGCATCTGGAATGTTTGTTTTCAAAAATGCAGATTCTTAGTTTCTACCCTCTTACTCCCAAACTACTACATCAGAATATAGAGGAATGTGGCCCTGAAATCTACACTATAGCAAGTTCCAAGTGGTTCTGATACATACCTGCAACCGTAAGCTCAGGTAAGCGTAAGGACAACAGCCAGTGTCAATCAGGGCCCTGTCTTCAGCACCTGGAGCCAGCCCAGCGCATAGTAGGCACTTAATAAATACTGATGAACTCTATGAAAGCTGGTCTCCCATCCTTTGCTTTGACTTATCAATCCAGAGAGCAGGGGTCAAGAGATCAGGGTTGGGACAGGAAAGCGGGGGAATTGATTTGTCTTCCCACGTCCTTGGGGCTCCTCTGGGATGAAGTCTGCCTCCGCCCAGCCTGTGTCCTGCCACCTGCTTCCGGTCCTCTGGGCAGCCTCTCTCAGAAGCCATTAGCCATTCATTTAGTGCCTAATCCTCTCATCCAACCGCTTGCAGATTTGCCAAGTGAGAAATATGCAGAGACACAGCCACTTGTTCCCAGAGTTTTTTCCAGCTGGTGAGGAGGTAGCTGGAGAAGAGATTTGAGGTTCTTTTTTTTTTTTCCTCCTGAGCCAGGAAATCCTCGAGTCATAGTGGGATATGGCGTCCCCCATCCGGGCCCTTCTGATGTGTGGGTTCCTCCAAAAGCGGTTCCTAAAAAGATGAGGCTTCCTCGACGGTCCTGGGGGCATGGGACGGGCAGGACCGTCCTAGCTTGGGAGTACCGCCCGCCTGGTGCAGGCCCAGCACCTCGCTCATTGCACCAGGGCTGGCTGAGCATTTTTTTGAGTGGCTTGAGGGACATCACGGAGCAGGGCAGACTCGGATCCCTGCTGTATGGAGATGCCAATCAGCCTGCTTCCAGTTCTCTGTCGCTCGGGCGGAGGATGGATTCTCTCTACCAGGCCGGACTGCCCACCCTCCATCACAGGCCTCCCAGGCTAGCCTCCTTCTCAGCTAAAATGTGGGACGGGCTGGGGACTTGACTGTACGGAAAGCAGCTCTGAGAGTTTAGACCCGACCCCAAAGGATCTCTGGGAACACCCAAACAGCGTCGCTTCCCCTCCCTTCGCCGGATGCCCCTCGCGTCCCTCCCGATCTGCTCCAGGGGTGGACCCATAGGCCCGACATCTACTTCCAGGTCCTCGCTTCCAAGTGAGTCTGGCCGACGGGAGGCCCCAGGAGCAGGAGGGAGGGAGATCACGACGTGTGTTCCTCTGGATCCCTCTTTGAAAGGTGCTCCTCAACAGAAAGTCACTGTCACCTCCCAAAGGCACTCCCTGGCCCCCACAGCTCTCCCTCCTCTGACTCCTGGAACATGCAGGTAGCGACCCACACTTTCTTGCTTAATAAATGATCCTCGATTTATACTTATTTGAATATGCCATCTGTTTTCTGAGCAGAACCTGACTCATAAACTCCCTTTCCACATTCGTATATACTCTCAGTAAAGAAGCTAAAACCAAGGCTTTAAATTCAGCCCTCAAGTTACATCTGGCCCACAGAGGTGTCTTCTTGGGCCTTCACCACAGTGGGCCTTGAAATGCTTTTATATTTGGAAGAATAATTGCCATCTCTCCAAAAAAATCCAGATATTTCAAATAAAAGCCAAATTTCCAGCTTCTCTTGAAAAACTTAGAATTATTGGCAACACTAAGCTTATAGTTCTGTGTGGCATTAACAAGTTATGTAGGGCAGAATATTGACTGCCACCCTAAGCCAGAATAGTTTCCTGTTTGCCACAGTCTCCACCACTCCCTACAGTGTCTCCCTGATACGGGCATTGCACTTCATGGGCCATTTATGGTTGCATTTATGTTACTTTTCTTAGAGTTAAGAGGGAAAATTAAACATTTCCTCTTCTTATGTCTAAGAAAAATTGGGAAAATGAAAACTAGACATGGTAGGTGGGCAGCAGGGCATGAGCAAATTTCTATATAGAAATAGTCTCTTATTGTTTTTTCTGGTATTGAATTGCCTACTTACCTCACTCATTTTTGTTACCTTTCCAACTCAAGAAAGGATTTGAAGTTTGGGCTTTGAAATACATTTTAAGCTAAATTTCCATCTTAGAGGCATCAAATGAGAGCTCAGAATGATAGAATAAATGAATTCGGACTGAATTAGACGACGGTGAGCTAGAGAGTCATAGACTGCATTCATTCATATCCTAACCTTTCTCATTCCCTGACCCTGAACTGCAGCCTCCCAGAAACACAGACTCTGAGCACACAGGTAAGGCCCATCCAAAAAAATTAGCCACAGTTCATAGAAAATAACCAGGATGGGTGAGGAACTGATAAGAGTCTTGCTTTACATGGAGATCTCCGTTTATATGACCTTAACTTTTACTTCTAAGGAAATGGAAGCTAACATTGATTCTTATATCCCGCTGCAACTTTGACATATGATTCTCTCTTAGACGTCATAAGAATTTTGTGAAGTGGCCATTATGATTTCCCCCTTAAATATCAAGAAACTGAAGCTCAAAGAAGTTAAATAGCTGGGACACAATCACACAACTCATAAGGGATGGGAATGAGAGTTACGTCTTTGCTTTTATCTCTTTCTTAGGACCTCAGAACGAAGGCTTTCCAATGTTATAAGCAAGCGGGAAATTCTTCAGTATTTCATTAATATAATTTGTGCTTTCTTTAGTTAATAATGTAGAGTTCTTTCCACGTCAGTAGGTACAGATCCTGGTCATTCTTGTGAGCAGCTACAGTGTCTGGAGGTACTTAACCGTTCCCTGCTGGGGGACATTTAGATGGTTTCCCAGTGTTTCATTATTATGAAGAGTTCTGCATTAACTCTCTTCTACCTACCTTTGCATACTTTTGTGAATAGCTCTGGAAAGCAAATTACTCAAGCCCGAACTGCCTTCTCAATATGTGTATTTCCAGTTTTGATGGCTACCGCCAGATTTTCCTTTAAATTTGTTGGACCAGCTCACCATTCCCACCGATGGGAATGTTTCTTTCACAACTACACATACCATCATTAACTCTGCCAGACCAAATGAAAGGCTGATATGTCATTTTCGTTTTATTTGGATTTATTATTATTTATTGCTATTACTTATTTTTAGGTTGCTTGTGTATTTTGTCTCCTGGAATTTGATGGTGTGAGTTCCCTAGTCCGTTTGGAGGCGGGTTGTACCCCTTGATCTTTCACGCGGATGGAAAAGCTCAATTCAGATGAGGTCAAGAGTTCCTGGGAAGGATTTCAAAAGGAGCTTCAGAGAGTCTCTGATCCAAAGAGAGAACAGAGATCTCCCAGATGTGGTGCCTAGGAAAAGAATGGGTGTAACCCAGCGTCCTCAGCTGATGGGCAGAACACAGGCCAGGAGCATCATGGGGTGCTCCTTGTCTGTGGCAATAGTCCTCCATGCCACATTGCTTCACTAACCCTGACACTCGGCAGATCTGCAGATGAGGGGCTTGTATGCTCCAGCAGCTCCAGAGATGTGGCCCTAGGGTGCAGACAAAAGTAGGGGTAACCCACTAGGTGCAAAGCACAGCTCTTTATAAGGACACGAGTAAGCAGATCTCTGAATAAGGGATCGAAATCTCCCGCATGGAGCCAGGCCCACACCCACCATCTCCACCATCCCCATTGCGGCTGACCACCTATCAACACGTGGGGTTGCCTCTGCACACTAGCATGGATTATTCCCAACCTGGAGGCCACCATCCATAGTGGGACAACACTCTTCTTGGGACACCGCATTATCAAGTTCCTCTCAGGCCTCAGGCTGCTGAAGACCAGGAGGTTTGAACAGTACAGTACGGTTTTATTGTAGAATGTTTTTATTAGAATATCAAGGGGTCTTAGAACTTGACCATAATCATCGGCAAATGGATTACTAAAATTGATCCAAAAAGGTACCTGAGTCCTCCTTACCTGGAAGCGGAAGTGGAGTTGGAAGTGGGGAAAGGTGAAGGGAACAAGGAAGGGACCTCTTTTCTGTATTGTGGAAAAGACTTGTTGGTAATGCGCTGTTGCAGGCAAGGCCAAGACTTGTGCAGGGATCCGTGTGTGTGTGTGTGTGTGTGTAGGGGGAGACGGGGACTGGTTCCAGGAGGCTTGCAGATGCCAAAACCCATAGATGCTCAAATCTCTTGTACAAAATGGCACAGATTTGCATATAACCTATGCACATAATCCTGGATTCTTTAAATCGTCTCTAGATGACTTATAGTACCTCATACCACGTAGAAGCAACGCAAGCAGTTGTTACAATCTTTAGGGAATAATGACAAGAAAGAAATGTCCTCACATATTTAGTACAGACACAACTTTTGCTTTCAAATATCTTTGATCCTCGGTTGGCTGAACCCACATATGTAGAACCCACAGATACAGAGAGCCGACTGTGCTGGTTAGAAATATAAATTCCTGTGCTTCAAACCAGATGCTTGGGTTTCAGAATCTCCAGAGGAGTGGCCTGGGCAGCCGCATGCCCAACAAGCACCCCCGGTGCTTCACATCAGCCAAGAAATTGCTCAGGGACGCTGGTTCTGAACGCTGGCTGCACAGTAGAATCCCACAGGAAGGTTAAAACACAAGCAAACCTGGAAGTCCAACTCGGAGAGTTCCTAGTTTATTGGTCTGGAACTGTGGCAGGCACTGGTGTTTGTTGTTATTGTCTATTTTTCTCTCCCCTGGGGATTGTACCAACGCCACCTCTGTTGGTTTCCAAACCTCTTAGATGGTCAGAATCAGCCTAATGCTGAAAATACCAATGGTACCATCTAGGCTGATAAAAATGCAGGCTCAAGTCCTCTGAAGGATGCTGATGAGAGCGGTCTGGGATGATCCCTGGGCACAGCCAGCCAGTTGTCCCTCAGTACCTGCTGAGGATTGCTTCCATACCCACCCCATCCCAAAATCTGTGGATTCGCCAGTCCCCATCATGTTATATAATGATAGAACATTTGCATATAACACTTGCATATCCTCTCACCTACTTTAAACCATCAGGATGGTTTATAATACCTAACACAACATAAATGCTCTGCAAATAGTTATTATAGTGCATTGTTTAAGGAATAATGACAAGGAAAAATGTCCCTAAGTGTTCAGTACAGTCACATTTTTTTCTAAATATTTTCAGCTCTCACTTGGTTGAACTCATGGATGTAGCACCCACAGCTATGGAGGGCTGACTGTAGTTACAGTATCACCTACTGTGCCTGCAACTAGGGGAACCACTAAATTAGGGGAACCACTAATTTAGTGGTTCCCCTGGTTGCTGGGAGAGGAGTTAGACTCCTCTCCCAGGAAGACAAGTCCACATCGCATATCAGCACAAAGAGATGGGATGTGAGAAAGCACCAGGCGTCCAGATAGGCAGGGGGAAATGGTGTATGTGTGTGTGTGTGTGTGTGTATGTGTGTATGGAGGGGGCAGGAAGTACTTGCAGGAAAGACCCCTCACCCACTGCATTACTTCCTGGGTTTACCTTGAACTCACAGTGGTTGAATCCCACCCTTACTCTGCAGAAGCAGCACAGCAAAGAGACCTTAGCCAGGCAGTGGAATTTCTTTGATCTTGTCTTTGAAAAGATTTTTCACCTATGACTTCTCCCCTGCTCTGCTGGAGCCCCCCCCCGCCCTTGTTATTGGATCACCCGGTTTCCACACCACGGACAGCAGGGCACTATGTGTTCACCCCATTGCTTCCTGGGCCACTGGGTCACACGGTTGTCCGGGACTCCAGCCTGGGCCTCTCCCAGTGACAGACACCCAGATTGTGTGACAATTCACGACAGGGATCATTCTCATCCATGTCTCCTTCTTTAGAAGCAGGCTTCCTGGTTCAGAGGATATGAATATTCAATTTGATTTAGTATTTGCAGAGTGTTCTGCAGAAAGGCTGTGCCTGTCTGTCCTTCCTTCTGCAGGACATTAGTCCCCTAGAACCACCCTTCCCCACCAAAACAGCATTATCCAGATTCATTTTGCCAGCCTACAGGTGGTATCTTACTGTTTTAATTTGCATTTCTGCTATTACTGATGTATTTGAGCATCTCCCCATAAGGTTGTCCAACTCTTAGACTCAAATTTTCGTTTATAGTAGTGTACCTCTTGTGACATTAGTACCACATGAATTTCCCGTCCCAATTTCATCATTTCAGAGACGTCTGAAACAGGGGTCTTCTCACATCTCGTCTTGACCAAGAGCTAAGGAGAGGCGGGTGCCCAGGGATTACCTTTAATTGGTTTCCTGTAGAATGGAGGCAGAGACCTTTGTTGGTTGCTTCTGCTACCCGGTCCTTTAAGCAGCACAAAGCATGAAAAAGCAAACCTCTGATATCCTGCTTCGTCCAGGGCCTTAGAACTAAACCACTTGCCTTGACCAATTTCATGCTCCACAGCCCGTTTTCCTCCCAGACTGGATTTCCCATGTACAGCTTACCGTTTCCTCTTGGACCTGACCCTGAGCTACAACAGACCCTGGGCCGTGACTCAGATTTTCTTCTGTCTGTGAGACTCCAGTCACCCACTGATTAGACAAGGTTTCCATCTTACTCAATTTGGGCTGCTATCATAAATTAACAGAGGCTGCATGACTGTCTTAGTCCATTCTTGCTGCTATAACAAAATATCTTGGGCTGGGTCATTTGTAAGTAACAGAAGCTTCTTTCTCACTTTCAAAGACTGGAAAACCCAAGATCAAGGTAGAACATGTTTGGTGTCTGGTGAGAATCTACTTCCTGCTTCCAAGAAGATGTCCTGAACCATGTGTCCTCACACGTAGGAAGGACCAAAACTCAAGAAAACAGTGGAGACTTTGTATAAGGGCTTCAACCTCATTCACAAGAGAGAAGGACTTTCGACCCTGTCACCTCCTAAAGCTCCTGCCTCTTAACACTATTGTTCTGGGGATTAAGTTTCAACATGAATTTTGGAGGAACACAAATATTCCATTGGCCCAAATCATGAATGTTTATTTTGCAACATTCTGGAGGCCAGGAAGTTCAAGATGGGGTGCTGGCATACGGTGTCTGGCAAGAGCCTTCTTCCTGGTTTGCAGGTGGACATCTTCTGGAATTATCATATAGAAAGAGCTAAACTATCTCTTGAGTCTCTTCTTATAAGGCTCTGCCCTAGTGACCCAATTACCTCCCAAAGGTCCCACCTCCAAATGCCATCACGTTAGAGATTAGGGGGTGGGGACACACCAACTTTCAGCACACTGCAGAACCCTTGGATGCAAGCACCAGAAAACACACTAGGGACTCAATCATTGAACAACTATCTGGATGTCTTGGAATCCATAGAGGTTTTGGACAACCAATCTCTAGCAAGGACAGAAACCAGGGAACTTTGGGGACTCTCAGTAGTGGGTTGTGCACCCTCACTCTGGAGCAGGTGTCCCTAAAGTGGCATGCATACAAATACCCTTGGGAGTGACAAGACCACCCATGGAGATGCAGGAAGATGCAAATTTCTATTCCTACCAAAGCACCAGCAGCACCAGAGCATCATCCGGGCATCGCTGGAAATGCGGCTTCAGGCCCCACCCCACAGCTATTCCATCTCCGCAGCTCCACCCACTCCCAGCTGTCACTTGAGGTGTTTCCTCCATCCTCTTCTCTTCTGTGGCCTCTTTCTGCTACCAAACTCCTTTCCCTTCCTCCAGCTAAAAACAAACCTTTGTGGATGTGCATGGACCCCAATGGGAACGGAGAGTCGAGAGGGGTGCTTAAAAGAGATCGAGCATCTCCCTTACTAGCATCAGTTGGTAAAAATGTCCCGTTGCAAATATAACCTTATTATTTTCTCATCAATCACTACCCCAGGTGATTTGGTTTTCTTACTTTGATCTAGGCTCCCTATAAAGGGCCACCGCAATCATTCTTATGGTACCTGGATTCTGCGAGGTGGTAGAAACCAGAGCATCTCACAGGTGGACTCTGCAGAGTCAGGCGCTGGAAAGAGCCCATAGAAGGAATTTGCAGGTCGTTGCTCCAAAGCCAGTAAGCACCGCCCTCTCCACACGGGGTCAACAGGTGTGGCGGCCCCAGGCACCATATTATCAAAACTCACTTCTTTTCTTTGCACCATGCATAACCGCTGTGTTTGTTCTAAGTAAACACTCAACGAGGCCCAGTTCAACAGTTTCTGCAGTTGGAATACCAACCCCCACGCCACCGCCACCACCATCAACACGTCCCTCCAAAAGATGCTGCCTGAGTAACATCAGTTCAGAGCTACAACCTCATCTCCTGGGAAGGGAACGAGCGCCCAGCCTGTGTTTGCCACAGCTTGTCTTTCCCCTAGGGGGGCGGGTCTCTCATCTGAGGCAGATGTGAAACTTTGCACCAGAGGCCAAGTAACAGCTAAGAAGATTTAGACTTCTGCACCAGTTCAGCTCAGTGATGTGCTGCCCAGTGAAGCCATCCTTCTCTCCACCTGTGAAGCCTCCCCCGTCACTGTCCCTCTGACTGATCACATTCCCTATTTCCTTTGTTTCACAGTAATGAAGTCTTTCAAACTTCCCCTCAGCCAAAGGCTTGGCCCCTGAGGCTGTTTCTTACCACTTATTTCTTCTGCCTCAGGCAAACTATACATCCTTCATCTCTGGCTTTGCCTTGAACTTCCTCTCTATGCATGTAGCCAGGTCTACAAAGCCTTAATGCTCTCTCACACACAAGACATGACTGACCACATGGAATTAGCTTAAGTCTGAAGAATGCCCTTTGTCCAACCCCTGTGGTGTCCCTGGAGCAGAACTGACAGCTCCGTAATACTCAACTTCCTCCCAGATGCTGAAACTTTCTAGATATTACCTCCCAAGGGCCAAAAGGCCTCCCTCTTAATGCGTAAGGTGGACAAGGTTCTATAAACAGACTTGGATCTGTCAAGTTTATCTGCAAGGGACTAGATTCCAGAAAATAAATTTCCTGTCAAGGTTTTTCTTTGACAGTAATGAAAAAGTTACTTGAGAAATGCTGCACATTAATATGGAACCCACAGAATCCAATGAACATGAGGGTGTCCAGCTCTGCACTCCTAGATGGACACGCCGCATCAAGAACTGACTCTTCCCATTTGGGTCCGTGTTCCAATAGTAGAGACAAACTACATTGAGTTTGCTGAATAAGACTTTGTAGGTAATGTCAACCCAGAATTTCAATGTCTGTGTACCTATAATTAGCATAATTATTCCTGGGCCCTACATTCAGAAGTGGATCAAGCTTTACCTGGAGACATCCAAAGTTGGAGGGGAGGGGGTTATATTTTCAAGAACTACTCTTATATATTAAATATAGGTGAAATAAACATTTAACCTAGGGATAAGTATTGATTGTATGTTGGAATTGATTGTATGGGGGTCAATACTTAACCCCCTGAAGCTTTCTTTCTTCCATGAGAGGCAGACTATTTTAAAAAATCATCTTCCCCTCCACCCACCATGCCAAAATGAGCTTCCAAACAACTGTCTCCAAACCAGGTTTTACTGGTGAAGAGACTAGTCTTCTACTTTCACCTGATTCCACTCTTTCAGGTAAAATTCTGGGGGAATTATTTCAAACTTCCCAAACTGTTCACATAACTAAGCAGAAGCTTGACCTTCCTCAACCACTTAAGCACTCAGTACCTCCTGAAAACAATGGCCTCTTATTCTACAGGTCACATTCTCAGAATGTTTAATAGCTTTATCCATAATAAACTCAGGTTTGGATCTTCCAGTTCCATATCTGACCTTGAAAGCAAATAGGATTGAGCACACCTTCTCATACTGATCCATTAGGGGCTACTATAAGAAAATGCCTGAGGCTGGGTAACTTTAAGGAAAAGAGGTTAATTTTCAAATGGGAAACCAAGAGACTGGGGACCCCCAATCCTTTCTGAGGACACACCCCCAGACTGATCTAAGAACTTCCTGGTATGCCCTACCTCATAAAGGTCTACCACCACAATACTACATCATTAGGGTCAGCCTCCAATACATGAAACTCTGGGGGACAAAGCACATCACTTCTACTGAATACCATCACACATGCTTTTCCCGACACAAAAACAAAATCATTTGCAGGTTGCTTGGGTTCTCAATTTCATGGAGAAGAAATAGCTGCAGCGTAGTGCCAACATAATATTTATCCACTTGTTCAACAAGCATTCACTCTGAGGCATGGACAGTGCCAGGTTCTGGAAACACCAAATCCCTGCCTGCAGACAAGTGATCTCTGGAACCAGACCGGGCACTGGAGTCCCTGGAGCACTTATTTACAAATACAGATTTCTTGACTTCACCTCAGATTCCCTAAAGGTGGCGTTCCCAAAAGTGTTTTAGGAAAGGTTTCAGCAGATTCTGAAACATCAGGGTTAGTGATCACCAGGATGGGACAACCTGTGTTAACAGGAATACAAGGCAAGAAACCTCAGGACAAGGAGATGGGTCCCTGGGTAGCATTTTGCATGAGGTTCTGCGAGAATGTGGGCTTATCAGTGAGGGTCCATTCGGGGAACAGGAGCCAGGCCAGTTATTGGGACAGACAATTTAATGTAAGGAATGTTTTAACAAGGTTTAAAGTTGATAACTAGATAAGAGGAAGGAAAAAAAAAAAAAAAACTCCAAGACCTCACAGAAGTCTGACTGCAGGAAACAGCTGTCACCATGAGGGAAGAGGTTGAAACGAAAACTCGGAACTGGAAGAATCTGGGTCCTGAGGGTCTGGGACCCAACCTCTGAGGAGGGAGGGGGTGCTTGTGCTGGAGCCTCTGTTGAGGTTGAAAAACCCACAGACTTGGGGAAAACCCACATCTTGAGAAAACCCACAGACTGGATCTGGGAGGAGCGGTCTTGTTAAGGAGATGCTGAGAGAACAGGAAGCCAACAGGAAGCAGCAAGCCTGGCCTTCCAGGAGATGATCACAGCCTCCCTCTAGCGCCCCCTGTGGACAGAGCCTAGCAGTAGAAATGCAGGAGGCAGAGTCCCAGACCAGCCTCACCAAGCCGAATACAGAAGGTTGGACTTGGAGTCCAGGGGTGGTAATTTTATAGCTGCACAGTGGATGAAAGAAGAGAGACTTTCTAGGCAGCCATCATGCTTCACAAAAACTTTAAACTCTGATTCAATCGTCAACAAGCCTAAGATGAAGCCATGAGATCATTCACCTGTGAAAAGTCACCCAGCTGGTAACGGGAAGAGCTCGGTGAGCCTGCATTTATCCCATGAGCCGCCCCAGCCCTTCCCTAATGTTATCCTTCCTTCCCTAATCATTTCCCCCGGAACCGACTTCTATCCACTTTACCCTCCAGAGGGCGGGTGGCTGCCCGTATGATTTTAGTTGTATGAGAAAAGTCTTCCTTTTCTGATTTTCTGAGTTTACCAGGACTTTCACTTACCTGGGGTGTTGTTGATGGATGGATGTGGGGGTGGTCTCAAGCTGAGAAGGCTGAGTAGCCCCCTCCAGAGCAGATGCCAGGAGGCTTCCTGGCCACTGCCATTGGTGTCCCAGACCCCCACCCACCCCAGGGCTGGTATGAGGAATACCAAAGGGGCAGGTGGGGGGCTGCTCGCAGGGTGCCGTGGGACAGGAAACCCATGGCAAAGGATCAGGCAAGCTAGTAGGTGCTGGTGCCAGAAAATGCAAACCTGCATCTTCTTCATCTTCGTTCAATTGTCTAGAGTTTAGATTCTTCACCCTCCTGGCTCCCTCCACGTGCTTCTCCCCTCTAGAAACACACATCTGAAAAACCCTCCACCAACATTCTCCTTGGGACTTGCGTCTGCTGGGATTCTTCAAAGGGTGTCCACACCCGCCACCTCACTCCCTTTGATCTGGCGATGGCTCCCACTTCTCTGTACAAGCCAAGGTGACAAATCCCCACTGGCTTCTAAATCCAGCGGACCTTTCTTTGCCCTCATACCATTTGGCTTCTGGCCAACTTTGGCACCATTGCTGTGACCCCCATTTTGGAATGTCCTCTTCCACTGGTTTCCAGGACTTCGATGTGGATATAAGTCCGTTCCACTCTCCGGCTCTGACTCAGGGGACTTCCGCTGCAAGCAGCAGACACCAGTCCTGGGGGTAAGGTAAACTGATCAGGGTTTGAACTAGCTGGTGGCATGCAGGTGATCCAATACTATCTCCAGTTCTTGGTCCCTCCCTGAATCCGTGCTGCTGGTCATGTGACTATGTAGCTCCTCCCACTTTATTTGGCCGAGGTGAAATCAGAAGTTGTGACAAAAGCCAGGCCTTGAGAAAGCTCTGGCACTTTCTTCTCTCCCTCCACCCCTCCAACCCCAGCTTTGTTTTGAGAACCTGCTGGAGGATGAGAACTTTGAACACCACGGAGTCCCCTCAGTCGTCCCAGCTGAGGTCATTCCAGACCAGCTGATCTGATTCCCCAGGGGACCTCCCCAGACCCGAAAGACAATCCAGTCAGCAGAGTTGTTCAGCTGACCTTCATCAACTGTAGACTCCTGAGTGAACTTGAGGGTCGCAAAGCCACTCAGTGATCCACAGACTCATGAGCCAAATAAACGCTTTGTGTTTTAAGTCACTAAACTGTGACAGTGACAGTTGGCTGCACAGCATTCTTGTGGCAATAAATAACAGATGTGACATCAAAGGCAGAGCTAAGAGCCAGGCCCTGACAGCAAAAGGTAGCTCTAAGGATCCACACGGTAGGGGCCTGTGTGCAAGAAGTGATTCTCAAGAGGAACCTACTCTAATTTTTTCTTTCTCTTTTTCTACCTCTGGGCCGGGGAATTTCCTCCTGTGATTCTTCTACACCCCTAAATCCCAGAGCAGAATCTTATTGGCCCAGCTTGGAACCTGTACCCGCCTCTAGCACCTTGATTGACAATCCCACCCAAACCACAGGTCCCGGGAGAGCTGTGGTTCCCTAAAGGAATATGGAAATGCAGTTATCAAAGCATTAGGCATGGATCCTGGGCAGGCAGGAGCACAGAAGTCCACTGCTAGCTCTGGCTCTTCCTGTGGGTTTATAACAGCTACTTTGTCCACGAGCCAGGACACTAGAAGCCCTGGCCAGGGTTAGTGACAGATTGAACATCTAACAAACTCTCAAACACTCGGAAGCATGGCACGAGACTAGCGAGATGGAATTAAATATGGATTAATGTGAAGGCCTCCTCTCGTGTCCAAAGGAAGTCACAGCTGGTGGAGGACAAGATAAGAGGTTAACACTTAGTGGTAGCTGGTGTGGAAATTACCTCAGAATGAGCCACCGAGGGAGGAGATGGCCAAGGAGATGGACAGATGTGTCACTAAAGAAAGCGCGAGGGAAGAGGGCTGGGGATGTAGCTCGGTGACAGAGCACTTGCCTGGCATGCAGGAAGCCCTGGGTCAGGCCCAGCACTGCACAGAAAAAAGGAAGAAAAAAAAAAAAGGTTAGGGCACCATGTCCTGTTCTTGGCTTCTATCCTTAGTTCTGTATGGCTCACTTGGAATAATAACTGCCCAAGAAGAATTCAGTGCCTACTGTGCACCAGGCACCATGCTGGGTGCTTTACCTGAGTCACCTCAATGAATCGACACAAGTGTACATATTGTTGTTCCCATTTTACAGGTGAGGAAGGGAAGCAAGGAGAGGTTAAGTCACTCACCCAAGGTCACAAAGCTTTAATGGAGCCAGTTTGGGATGCAGGCAAACTGACTCCCAAGTCTCTGTTCATAACCATTTGCTAGTCTGGCTCCCAGGAACTGGGACAATGACATCTTGCTCTCATGTGGAAGACAGAAGGGAAGAGCACCTGCTTTGTACTAAAACATGCTAGGAGTTTTAATATACATGAATTAACTCCCTCCCGGAAGGAGGAGGGAGTTAAGCTTAACTCATTTTAAACATGAGACTTCACAGGAAAAGAGCTAGGGCTGTCTTGGGGTCAAAAGCTGAAGACATTGGCAAGACTATCACCTGAGAGAAACAGAACTTAGGGTACATTTGGGAGTGAGGCAGATATTTGAGGACTGGAATTTTTGAATTTATTCTGTTTAGCTTCAAGAGGATGGAGCTGGGCTATTGGGTAGAATTTATAATGACCTAACTTCCTCTCAATGTTATAAAGGCATTTCTGATATAGATTATTAAGTCTTACAATCATACTAAATAAAAGAATATAAGTATACCACTTACTGAGCATTTATTATGTGCTAAGAACTTCACAGTCATTAATAAAAAGCTATTTTAGTAAGAGAATCACATGAGTGGTTGTTACTAAGTATTAACACCATACCAGTCTCTCTGCAATACCTTTAAATGGTATGTTCTACCATCAGTCCCATTTAATAAATGATAAGATGAAGCACAGGGAGGTTAAGTAAAGTACCCAAGGTCACACAGCTAGGCAGAGGTAAAGCCAATATGTGAATCTAAGCTGCTTAACTCTGGGCCAGAGCTCCTGCCAATCATGCTGCACTGTTCTCTGGGATAGCCATGAGGACTGTTGGAAGCATCCAGACACTAGAATTCCAGCGTCTGGTCTAGGATTGTACTGATTGAAATCAAAGGCTTGCCCCGACTGCAGGAATCTAAAGACCAGGATCCATCCCCTTATCCTGGGTGATTGAGAGCAGATAAGCCCTCACACTACTGGGCCGTGGGGACCCCTGCCCTGGGCGCCTGGGTCCAGCCCGAGAGTTCTGTGCACAGCAGCCTCGGCCCTGCTGAGAACAGCTTGCGTGTGTTTTATTAAAAGGCAGTGTTCACCCGGCCTGCTCCTGGCAGGGCTGCGGCGCAGTTTATTAGGACTTCATTTGGAGTGTAAATTGTTGCCGGTTTATAAAAAGGCTCTTGCGGAGCCGCTCTGCGGGCAGGGGAGGTTTTAACTAAAGCATTGATTTCCCTCCGGAAGGAGCAGCCCGGAGAGAAGCTGCTCAGCTCTCCTCCTCCGCGCACCCGCGGGCCAAGGCGGCAAGATCCGCTTTCCTCCTGTCCACGCGCGCGCCACCACCAACCTCCCCGACCTCTACCTTCGGGAACACGGTCCCCAGAAGGCGGGATGACCCGGCTCCCGGGGCGGTTGGAAGGGCTCCTCGCTGACCCTGTGAGCGTTGCTTTGCAGCCCACGGTGGCGACTGCGAGGCCTCAGCTCCAGCTCAGGCAGGTTTGGGGTCACAGGTGACCTTGGGTTGGGATTGCCAGATTTAGCAAAGAAAAGGACAGATCGCACCATTCAATTTGAATTTCAGATCAATGATGAATGACGATTTGGGGGTCGGAGCCTGGGACACGTTTATCTGAAATGTAAATAGAACTGCGTGTCCCGCCTTGTGGCCGGTGGCACCACCTGGGGCGGGTCCTATTCTCCACCGCGCCTTGGTTTCCTCGTCTGTGAAATCTCACGATTCCAGTGAGAATTTCCTCAGCTGAGCGGGTGAGGTCTTCCTGACCCAGTGCTGGTGCTGAGGATGCGCACCTGCTGGGCCATCTATCATCCCCTCTGCAGCCGGCCGTGGTCTTCACACTGTACTGTAGGCCTCCAGGAAAGCCTGGTGCCTCTTGGTCTGTGTGCTCCCGGTGTCTAGAAAGATCTGGGAGTGGAGTAGGTTCAAGTAATACATGCTAAGTAATTGAACCGATTACCAGTTTAACAGTTGCAAAAAGACAAGGACCCTTGAGAGAGAAATCAGCAATCCTGGGAATAGCTACTCCGAACGTCAAGATTCCCAACTTTTAAAAAGAAAGATTTCCTAGCTCCCAACACCTGATTATAGGGCTGCCCTTAAGATCCAACAGGCTCCTGCCATGGAACCACTGCTGTTCTTCAGATTGACTCCTCTTCTCTGTGGATCTGTGTCTTCAGGTGTAAAATGAAGTTTCACACAATGAAGTTCACACAAGTTTGTGTGTGTCAAATGCTTATCACAAGGCCAGGCACAGAGGCCTCGGTGGTCAGTTAATAATAGCCATTATTTACACCAGCTCTTGTCCTGAAAGAAATGGATGGAAGGACAGCCGGGAGCTTAGAAAGGGGAGGTGGACACAGGAGCTGCTAGGCCACAGTCTGGAGGCCAGAGCTGGATGGCCCAACTGTGCTCCCACAGGAACCCGAGGCTGCCTCAAGACAGCCTGGACAATGACCACGTTATACAGAGACAGGGACCCCCATGACACTTACCACCTTATGACATGTTGGTCCAGTGTCTATCTTCCCCTCTGAGAAATCAAATTCAATAAAGGCAGAAATTTTAATTTTCTGTTTGTTTACTGGAATACCCTAGAAGAATACCTGGCACAGAGTGGGTGTATCAGTCAGCTATTGCTACAGTCATTGTACTGTGTAACAAATCACCCAAAGCTCGGCGATTTATTCAAGGAACATTTATTCTCAAGCTCACGGATCTGCAGGGCGGAAGGAGTCCAGGCAGCAGGGTTACCCAGGAAGCTCTGCTCAGTCTCCCAGCTGTGGGTGAGAACAGGGGTATTTGTCCTGGACCCCTGATATCACAGGAGATGGACGAGAGGCGTTTTCTGGATGACGAGCTAGAGCTAAATTAGGAGCTGAACACAAGCGCTCCACTCTCCCCTGCCTGCTCCCTTCAGTGGATTCTGACTCAATTTCTTCCTTGACTCTTTCCCTTTAGCCTCTGTAGACTTTCTCATCTCATGCTCGAAGGAAAGAAGGAAGGGATGGAGGAGAAGGGAAGGGAGAAAAGGGAGAAAAATCAAATTACAAACTCCATCTCCGCCCTTCCTCCTCGCTGCCCTCCCTTCAAGACCATTTTTAAACATTTTTAAAAAGATGTTCAACCGAAAACATCAGCAAGCTGCACATTTGATCCAACAGGCTAGCAAAAAGGGAGACTTTGATAGAACGAGGTGTCCCCAGGCAGTGGGGGCTGTCACAGGAGCACACGTTCTTAGTGAGGATGCAGCCTTCAGAGAGAGAAGTTTGAAAATATCCATGAGAATTGAAAATCCACGTACCCATTGACTCAGCAATTCTACTTCTAGGAATTTATCCAACAAATATCTTTGCACATATTTTTTAAAGGAAGATTGTGGGATAACAGCCATTACAACCATGTTTGCAAGAATAAAAAGCTATCCGTAAGTCGGGTATCACCATATAATAAAGCACTACGTAGGCACTGAAAGAACGAAGTTGATCTATGTGTTGTGACTTAGAAGGTTCTCCAAGATCTATCAAGGTGGGAAGATATTGAGCAGGATGAGGGATGGGTGTGTGTGTGTGTTTATGTCACACAAAACATTTCCAGAAGTTCAGTGGATTAGACAAAGGGGAATGAAGGGAAGGGAGAGGGACAGGAAAAAGGAAGAGAGTGAAAAGGATCTACATAACTCTCCTGCATACATATACAAATAAACCATGGCGAATCCCACCATCTTGTCCATCCACTGGGGCCCTAATTAGAATAAGATACACTCTATGCGTAAATATATCAAAATAGATTCTACTGTCATGTCTGACTACAAAGAACAAATAAATTAAAAAAAAAGAAATGCTCATAGTGTTTGTCTCTTAGGGAGAGAATTAGAAAGTTCCGGAATGGAAGAAAGCCAACACTTCATTGAATACCCTTTGGGTTTTTTGTTTGTTTTGTTGACTGTTCTGCCATAGGCATTAATTACTGTTTGAAGTTTTAAAGTTGTGTTAAAATTATTTGAGGACGGGTCAAAAATATCTTAAATGCTTTTTTTTCCCCCAATTATAAAATAACACATTTAACGAAAAGGAATGCAAAAATAATTAAAAAAAAAAAAGAAGGCATCTCTGATCCCCTGTCTCAGATGTAACTATTGGTGACATTTTAGCAGGTGTTCAATGTGCTGTTTTTACACAGGATGCCAGTATGGTATCCTGGTGTAAAAAACGTTCACCCATGTATCATCCCGGCTTCTCAGATCATTAAGACAGACTTCTGCATGACAGAATCATGACCACAGTAGAGATATCCCATAATATACTTAATTAGACCCCTACCATTGGATATTTGGTTGTTCTAAATTTTTAACTGTTATAAGCAATGCTACAGTAAAGCACTACTTTTACATACATCTCAGATGTTTCTTCAGTGAAAATTCTGTACTGGGAAATTTTGGGGTCAAGGGTCAGATGTACCCATCTTCATTTGTATTACCAGATAAAAATGGTTGTTTTTACATTAAGAAAAAAGCAAAAAGCAATGATTCCTGTCTGCACATGCCCATATGGTTATTTATGTGTGTATATGTGTATACATGCTGTAGACATTTTATATACATGCATATGTCCAAATACACATATATACCTATACCTGTATTTACATACCTAATATGTGTGATTTCGGACTGAGAAAATACACACCCAAAGTGTTAATGATCCTGTCCTCAGGTTGGCGGGTACTGGGGTAATTCTTATTTTCTTCTATTTCCTTAAAGGTCGGCAACAGTGGATGCTGTGATGTGCCACCCAGATCTCTGTCCCCGGGTGAGACGCTCCTTCCCAGCTGCTGGCACTGTTGGCCCCAGACAGGGCTCAGATGAATAGGGATCGTCCTCAGGTTAGAGAAGGTCCTGACCAGGCTCCTGTGCTCTTCCCAGGGACATCTGCACCTGGAAACTGGTCAAGGATGGCTTGTGACGGTCTGGTCCCTCTCCTTCATCCCAGCTCAGAGCTCTCCTGGGGTCAGATGAGGTCTTAGTTGCAATGCATGATCCGTAGCCCAATTTCTCTCTCCGCCTGCTTTCTTTCCCCACACCGCCCCCAATGTGGTTCTCAACACTCTCCCTGGTCACTTTCCAGGCAAACCAAACTACAACATGTAAAATGAATTCATTTTATCATTTATCATATGCATAGATACTTAACAGCTATGTTATGAAAGGAGTTAATATGGTAATGGGGAAAACTTTTCATTTAAAAATATCTTTTAAACCCACCCCGCTTTTTTTTTTTTTTTTAATCTAGATGATCTTCCACCCATGAAAAATTGTTCCCACACCAAAGTGACCAATAATGTACTCTGACATCTATTCCCCAGGTCACGCTGGCAAAAGCCATGACGGGATTCATCAATTAGTCCTTTTGTCTTCTAATAAATCCCCTTCAGGGGCGCCTCACCCTGACCAGCTGACAGCGCCTTAGCCCGCTTGCCACCTTGCCCGTGTTAAATGACTTCTCGCTGGCCTCAACTTGGAGATTTTAATCTCATGTATTAAGCCAGCAGGGCCCAGTAATTCCCCGAATGCATTTTTATTGACTTTGTAAATCAGACTTCCCCACATCAGGGACTGTGACCAGGAAAGAGGTGTTTGTCTGTGAAATTGGCTGGACACAGACCATTGACTGTGATGATAACCAGTGATTTGTGGGGCCAGATAGACAAGCCACATGCACTAAGCAGATTAAAATATAACAAAACAAAAAGGTTCCATTACCAGGAATACTGTCAAAGGGCAGCAGGATGTTTGTGATAAAGGACAGAAAACAAACTAATTCCAAGTCTGGAAGGAAGCCCAAAACAGCACTCTGCCTCCTCTTCGGTCAGCCAGAGAGAAAGTGTGGGAATGCTAAGCAGAGCTGAGCAGATGATTCCCGGAAGTCCCTTAGCAAAAGTCAGAGAAGGTGTGGGTCTCCGGCACCTGAGCCCAATGCTGGCAATGCATGCTTCTCTGCACGACTCTGCAGGAATGTTCATAAAAGACACAGTAATTACTGATCTCCTTCCCACCGAGGACAAAATCTAATGAAATATAAATGGCACACCCCTGTTCTGATTGCATCTTTTGTTCTTCTCACTCCTCTCCAGTCACATTGGCCTTCTTGCTGCTACATCAATACAGTAGCACACTGGCCCCAGGACCTTTGCACCATTCCTTCTGTCTGGAATGCTGTTCCCCCAGACACCCCCAAAGGTGCTTTAGTCCCTTCATTTGGGTCTCTAGACTCAAAGCAGACACACCATCTTCAATATCTCCATTCTCTCTCCTTCTTATTGATAGTATTTTTTTGAACTGACATCATATTACAGATTTGTTTGCTTGTTTGTTTAAGCTCTGATCTTTTGGAGAACAGGAATATTCTTTGTTTTGTTCATTGCTTTATCCCCAGTGCCTAGAACAATAAGTGCTCAAATATTTGTTGAATGAATGAATTATGTATCCTAGCTCCTTTTCCCTCATCTTCATCTGAATGGCCTAATTCATTCATATATTTGTTCAACAAATGTTTGTTGAGAACCTACAATAAGCCAAGCATCATGCAGACTGCTGGTTCTTACCAGGATCATGTGCTAATAGGTATAAATTTCCACTGCTCTGGCAAGATTTGAAGCACACCTTAGCCATAGTGTCAATACAGTAATGGGAAAGAATTGTGTGTCTTTTTGCTACCAGAAACAGGAAGAGAAGCATCTTGCATGTAATGAGGAGATAATTTTTCTCAATTCCTTTACCTCCTGCCCAGGAACTTGACTTTGCATCTTGGGCTTTGTCATCCCTGTAAGACCTCTGATCACAACTCTGGTCTCTCCAGCAGGCAGAGGCTGCTGGCTGCCATGACAGCTAGCTCCCGGCTGCTTAGCCAGAGACTATATCCACACTTCCCAGCATCCCTTGCAGGTCATATAACATGTGACTAATTTTGGCCCAATGGGATGTGAATTTAAGTGACGTGTTGATTCACTCGCACCAGCACTGTCCCATTGATATACAATGTGAGTCATATTGATATTCTGGAATTTTCTAGTAGCCCTGTTTTTTTAAGTACAGAGAGAAACTGGAAATTAATTTCAGACACGCATTTTGTTTAATCAGTATATCCGAAATGCTATTTCAGTATGTATTCCATTTTTAAAGAAGTATGAGTTAGATAGTCAACACTTCTTCCTTGCTCAGTCTTCAAAATCCAGCAGCACTTCCTACTCCAGCACATCCCAATTAAGATGCTCTGTTTTCTTCTGAGCTAGTGGATGTATATTTTCATTCATACCATTTACAGTTGAAAAATATATCTAGGTTGTTCAAACATACTTAAAAGTTTTACAATGACTGAACAGAGTATCATTTTAAAATTTAAATTGAAGTGAATTAAAATTAAATTAAATGCAAAACTCACTTCCTCAGTCTCATTAGCCACGTTGCAAAAGCCCAGGAGCCACACATGTCCGCCATATTGGATAACTCAGGTCCTAAAAAGACCAGGCCTGCCCTGCTCTGTGCACTCTCCCCCTTCTGACGGGCCGGGAGATGGAAACCACTGGAAGAGCTGGATTCAGAGAGGGATGCTATGTGCTGGAGTTGGCAAAATGTGGAGAAGAAAGAAACTCATTTTGCTTAAGCCTCTGTGTTCGCTGGTCCCTCTGTTATAGCTTGGTCTGTATCCTAACTGACGCATCTCATTTCCTCTGTTTTGTAAACCCACTGGAGACTTCCGATCCCTTCCACTCCCAGACTCCCATCCTGGTTTCATCTCTAAAAACAATGATAATCATTACAGTACCATCAGCACCAGTTATTTCCCAAGTTATCCATTCTCTGGGACATCACTTCATCCCTTCCACGGTGTCCCAGCCTGTTATCCACCATCTCAGCAAACTTTCCATTTGGACTCCAGTAGGAGCCCAGGGTGGGTAGCAAATGCCTGGGTTTGGATTCAGGCTTCACCACTGTGGTGGTCAATTTCATCTGTCAACTTGCCTGGGCCACAGGGTGCTGGAACATTTGGCTTATGGCTATGTCCGTGAGGGTGTTTTTAATGAGAGGAACATTTGACTAGGTAAACTGAATAAAGCAGTGGCCATACCACCGGCCCTCCGGGGTCTTCAGCTTGCCAACTGCAGATCTTGGGACTCATCAGACTCCATAACCATGTGTCATGGTTTGGAGGTGAGGTGTCCCCCAAAAGCTCACATGTGAGACAATGAAAGAAGGTTCGGAGGAGAAATGACGGGGTTGTCAGTGATTTACTCACCTGCTAGGGACTGACTGAGTGGTAACTGAAGTGGGTGTGGCTGGAGCAGGTGGACATTGGGGTGCAGGCTGCGTCCCTCTGCCACACTCTTCTGCCATCAGCCCCAAGGAATGGAGTCTGCAGTCTATGGACTGAGACCTCTGAAACCGTGAGCCCCCAAAGAAACTTTTCCTCCCCATAGTTGTTCCGGTCAGGTCCTTTAGTCACAGTGGCATAATAGTGAGCCAACTCCTTAGAATAAATGAACTAATGAATGAATGAATACCCTGTCAGTTCTGTCCTTTCTTGGGGAACCCTCGTACTTGCTACCAATGGACTGTGTACCCCTGAGGCACCTCAGCTTCCTCGGCTCTAAGATGGAGAAAATAATAATCCTCTATTAAGTGTTAGTTGCTGTTGTTATAACACAAGGACCGCTGAGTATTGCTAGGGGGTAAAAATAAACTGTGCAGTATGTACAGGGGGAGACATCAAGTTCAAGTTCAAGGCCTCCAGCTCTGCCTGGTCCCTCAGTATTCAGAGCAGCTCTTTGATATGCTGTAGGCACCTCTCTCCTCTTCCCCTCAGCAGCTGATGTGCTTCACACCCACATCATCAGCTCCTCTTGCCCCCTAAGTTAGCCCTGGTCCCCTTGGGTTAGACCCTGCCTTCTATTTCACAGAGAAAATCATGGCTGTCAGGCATGAGCTTGTTAATTAATTTTGTTTCATCTACTCTTGCTTTTGATCTTGTGCCCTCTTCCTCCTTAGGGACATTCTCTCCACATTAACTTTTCTCTCTTTCTTGGATTCCCAGCCTCTGCCTCTCCACCGGCTCCTTCTGCTTCAACCAGGAATCACGCCCAGGGCCGTCTTATTGTTGGAAGCTGCCGTGGTCCTGCCTCTTGGGTGCCCCACTCTGCTCCCTCCCCACCTGTCAGGCTGCCGCAAACCCTGGTCAGCCGCTCCCTCCAGAGCGGCTCAGAAAGGGGAAGGAGCCATGCAGATTGCTGAGGGAAGAACATTCCAGGCCCAGGGATCAGGCACAAGAGCCCTGAGTGGGCTTGAAGGAGCCAAGGAACACGCGGGGCCGTGTGGAGCAGAAGGAGTTGCAGGGTGAGCCTCAGAGGTGAAATCGAGGCCCCTGGGGTGGTCCAGGTGCCCTGAGGGGGATGGGCCATGGTAGGGCTTGGAACAGAGAAGCAGCCAGCGCTGACTCACATCTTAAAAGGCTCCTTTCCGAGTGCAGAAAGAGAGTGTCCCATCAGGAGGCAGTCAAGGTAACCCTGGCAGGAGGAGGGCGGGCTGAGACCAGATTGGAAATGGGCAGTACGGTCTGTCTTGAAGGCAAAGCCATGAGGGTCTGCTTGTGACTTGCCGTGGACTGGAGAAGAGAAGCATATGGTAGCCGAGCAAGGTGGCCCACGCCTGTCATCCCAGCTACCCGGGAGGCTGAGGCAGGAGGATCATGAGTTCCAAGCCAGTCTCAGCAACTTAGCAAGGCCCTGTCTCAAAAATAAAACATGCAGGATGCCCCAAACCTTTGTCCTCTCTCCCCGCTGTCCACTCAGCTTATGACCATCTGCCCTCCTTCTCAAGGGCTATCAGAGCCTCACATGCACAGGAGCCCCAAATTCAAAATTCTGGCCTGAATTTGTCCCTTAAGGAACAACAATAATGACATATAATAATATAATCATGCAGGAAGATGGAGGAGAGAAGAGGGGTAGAGAAAAATCAGCTAAATCCTCGTCCATCACAGCTGTGGTCCATAGACAATGCCCACAGCTACTACATCAAAACACATGTAAGAGAAAACATACGACCCTTGACCTTCTGAGTTTGGCTTATTTCCCTTAACATGATGGTCTCTTTTATTCATTTTCCTGCAAATGACATAATTTCATTCTTCTTTATGGCTGAGTAATATTCCATTGTGTACATAAACCACATTTTTTCTATCTATTCATCCACTGAAAGATACCCAGACTGGCTTCATAGATTGGCTATTGGGAATCATGCTGCTATAAACATGGGCATACATGTGTCACTGTAGTAAGATGACTTTAATTCTTTAGGATAAATACAGAGGAGTAGTACAGTTGGTCAGATGGTGTTTCCATCCCTGGTCTTTTGAGGACCCTCCAAACTGATTCCCATAATGCTAATACTAATTTACAGTCCCACCAACAGTGCAAAAGTGTCATTCCCCCTCCCCCCTCGCACCCTCTCCAGCAGTTATTACTGTTGGTGTTCTTGATGGCTGTCTTTCTCACTGGAATGAAATAAAAACTCAGTGCAGTTTTAATTTGCATTTCCCTGATTGCTAATGATGTTGAGCATCTTTCATATACTTGTTGGCCATTTGCATTTTTTCAGGTTACATAGAGAGATGGAGGTAATACTAGAAGAAAGAGTTTAAAAGTTAAAATCAGTCATCTCCAAGAAACAGGATTGAGAGTAGGAAGGGAGGGACAGGAATATCGGTTTGCAGGAAAAGCTCTGTTGTACTATTTTCTTTCTTTCCTTTTTTTTTTTTTTTTTAACAGCGAACAAGTATTCTTTTCATCAAGAAAATTTTTAGGAGACTCTTCCAATCCTCCCACAAGTCTTGCTGTATCCTCTTGGGTTCAACCAATGGTTGCATTTCTCTATTTGTTTGCAGTTTCTTTTTTGTTTGGTTTTTTGTTTGTTTGGTTTTGTTTTGTTTTTTTTTTTTTTTTTTGATTCACTTCACATGGTAAGGTTGATCTAGCTATAAATTTTTTAAAGAGCTTGGACAAAACACAATGCTTTAGTTCCCAAATGCCACTGCCTGTAAACGCCCTGACAAGCCTGCTTCCTACTACATTGTTTGAATGAGAGCTTAGTGCTTCCATGGAATGAGCCCTTCGCTGGATTCGGGTCTTCTTCGATGAAGATCGCGGCTCATCTGTGTGTGTTGAGTTCACAGCTGGCACGTGGACACCAGGGTTGAGCTGAGTGGCATCGTTTGCAATGTTTAAGCCGCTTGATAAACGTCAGTACTAAACAAAACCAATCTCGGGCGGCTCTTGTTGCCCAAGTCCAAAGCATCAGGCTGCACGGCCTCTGCAGCTGGACCCAGAATCCCATTCCTCTGCCACCTTCCCCATCAGGCTCTTGAGCTCACTCTGGGTCCTTGTCACTTCTGGCCAGGAGCTGCCCCTCTGCTACTGAGCTGAGGTCACTCTTCCCAGCTGCTCCGGTTTGTGTTCCTCAAAAGTTCATAGGTTGGCGGAGATTCCATCTCGCTCCATTCGGAATGGCAGTGATCAAGACTGCAACAATACTGTCGGCGAGGATGTGGGGGAAGGCACGCTCGCGTCACTGGTGGGAAGGCAAATTGGTGCAGCCACTCTGGGGAGCAGCATGGCGATTCCCTCAGGAAACTTGGAACGGAACCACCATTTGACCCAGTTATCCCACTCCTATGTTTATACCCAAAGGACTTAAGATCAGCATACTACAGTGACACAGCCACATCAATGTTTACAGCAGCTCAGTTCACAAGAGCCAAACTAGGTGCCCTTCAACAGATGAATGGATAAAGAAACTGTGGGGTGTGTACATATGTGTATATATATAATGGAATATTACTCAGCCTTAAAGAAGAATGAAATTATGGCATTTGCTGATAAATGGATGGAGCTGGAGAATATCTTGCTAAATGAAATAAGTCAGACCCAAAAAAAACAAAGGTCGAATGTTTTCTCTCATATGTGGATGCTAATTCACAGTAGTGGGGGTGTGAGAATAGAGGTGTTTTGGACCAGACAGAGGGGAGGGAAGGGTGGGAAGGGGACATGGGGGTAGGAATGCTAGTAGAATGAATCCGACTTATCACCCTATGTGCATATAGGACTACCCGACCTTTGTACCCAGAGGAATGAGAAATTACACCCCGTTCACGCACGATGTGTCAAAGTGCATTCTACTGTCATGTACAACTAATCAGAACAAATTAAAAATTTTTAAAAAAACGAACAAGAAAAGAGAAAAAGTTCACGCGTTAGAAACTCAATCCCCAGTTCCACACGCTGATGGTACCTGGGGTCGGGTTGGTGCCCCCTCCTCTCCTTCCCGACAGGAGGGGCAGAGCGAGAGGGTCGCAGTCAGACGCGACCCCTGGACCTGCCCGGGGTCCGCTCTCTCCCCTCCCGCAGGCATCGCGCCACCTCGGCGGAGCACCTATGGCCTCGGAGGCGCTGCTGTCCCGTCCAGCGCTGGGGTGGCCGGCTGAGCGGGAAAGGCCTGGGTGCGCTGGCGGCGAACAGGAGAGGCCGGCGTGCCAGAGGGTGAGAACGACCCGGCGGGAAGCAGTGGCTGCAAGGACGCTGACATTTCAGCTGCAGGAAGAGTGACGCGCAAGGAAGAACCTTCCAGAAACGCTCTGCAGGGACCCAAGTCCAGGAGGCTGGAGAGACCGCTTCACAGCCGAGGAGGCAGAGACCAGAGGGCCGGGAGGAGGCAGCGGGGAGGCAAACGGGATCCCCAGGGGCCTCCAGCATCTGCACGGGGAGTTTGGACTCGAGTCTCCTACAATGGGAGCCATGGAGGCGGTTAAGCCGGGGAGGGGCCTGGGCAGAGCTGCGCCCTGTCGTCACTAGGCTTCTTAGGGTTTTATTGTAATTGCCACATAAAAATGGTCAGAAAACAAACAAAACGTTGCAAACAGGAAAGTAGTCTCGATTTTTTTGTTTCTGTTTCTTTTTTTAAATTTTTTATTTATTTTATTTTATTCTTTTTTTTTTTTTTTTTTTTTTTTTTTTTTTTTTGGTACTAGAGATTGAACTCAGGGGTGCTTAACCACTGAGCCACATCCCCAGCCCTTTTTATTTTTAACTGAGTTGCTCAGGCCCTCGTTAAGTGGCTGAGGCTGGCTTTGAACGCACAGGCCTCCTGCCTCAGCCTCCAGAGCCAGCGAGCTGGGGCGTCAGCGGTGTAGAAGGGAATCCGCGCGCTCCCCGCAGGCGCCTCTCCACGCCCTTCCTGAGCTGGCCCCGTGGGCACCGCGCTGCTTACTCGTTCCATTACAAAGTAGCACAGAGACAGGGTAGCAGGAGTTTTTGAGGCTGTTCAAGTTTCTGCGAGAAAATCAGCAGCAGTTGCTTAACAGAAAACGGAGGAACAAGAGGCAACCACTGGGCGCTGGGCCAGGGACAGCTCCTGTCTCCTCCCGGGACAGGTGCGCAGCCCCGGAACCCGCCGTGGAAGTGGCCGTTCCCCACGTCACAGATTTCGCAGTCCAATTTCTTCCATTCACAAATATCATCACGATTTTCCTGGCGCTAACTATGTTCTCAAAGACCTCATCGTGGGAATATTGGGATTGAATTACAGGCAAGTGGTTTTTGTTCTTTGAACAATAACTCTTTACATTGAAGCCCCAGGAAAGATAGAAAAGAAAAATGCAAGACAGAAGAAGTCACCAGAACCAGGTAAACACCTGAGAAAATGCCCTGTGGTCTCTTGTTTTCTATAATTCTGTTTGCTTCTGAAAAAAAAGAAAGAAAAAAATTTTTTGATTTTAAATGGAAAGAAGAACACAGTTTCTTAGATATACATATGGTAGCTCTCTCAGTTTGCAGCCTGCTTTTCATTTGGAATAGGTTCTGAACATTCTCCACGTTTGGTAGTTGTTTCTTCTAGATGTGGTTGGAAGTCCCACTGGAGGTCTACCTCCACTTCTATATTATTGAGGGTCAGATTTACCAAACCTACTTCGTTATTCCTACTTCAGGAACTCTTACTACTAAAAGCTCCTGGTTCTTTATAGCAGCCCAATCCACAATAGCTAGACTGTGGAACCAACCTAGATGCCCTTCAACAGATGAATGGATAAAGAAACTGTGGTATCTGTACACCATGGAATATTACTCAGCCATAAAGAAGAATACTATTCTGGCATTTGCAGGCAAATGGATAGAGTTGGAGAGTATCATGCTAAGTGAAATAAGCCAATCCCAAAAACCAAAGGCTGAATGTTTTCTCTGATAAGCGGGTGCTGATACATAATGGGGGGCAGGGTGTTAGGGAAGAATGGAGGAAGGATGGATTGTGTAGAGGGAAATGAGGGGTGGGGAGGGGGCGGGAGAAGGAAAGACAATAAAATGAAATGAACATCATTACCCTATGTACATGTATGATTGCACGAAATGGTGACTTCATGTACAAGCAGAGAAATGAAAATTGTACCCCATTTGTGTACAATGAATCAAATAATAATAATAATAATAATATTTTCTTAAATGTAGAGGAAAATGCTCCTTTGTTTTAAGTGCTGTCCTAAGTCCAAAACAGCGCCTCGTTCCTCCACGCTGCTTCACGTGAAGGTTCTCCGCTGGCGAAACCTGACTAATGTCTCTCTTGGGAATCACCCGTTTCTCTCTCCACTCTATACCCACTTAGGCCTCTGCATTTCCTAGTCCTCTATCTTTTATGCAGGGTACACATTAGTTTTCTCTATTTCTTTAGTTATCCATGTTCAAAAAAATGTAAACACTCACCATATACCAAGACTTACGCCGCTGGGCTCGGGAGTGCTGGTGTGGAATCCTGTTATCGTGTCCCCCTGCACGTGGCCATTGGGCTCCCGGAGGGTCAGAGATGGCTGAACCCAGGGCGTTACGCAGAGCACGGAGAGCGGCCTCTGGGTGTGGAGTGCAGAGTGGACAGGGCCCTCTCGGACAGCATCCCAGAGGAGGAGACAGCTAAGCCAGCTCTTCTGACTCATGCGGGTCACGCTGACCACTGAGACCTCTACGGCTCTTTCCCGAATCATCCGCAGCCTTGCTGCCTCTCTTCACCCCGCCGACCTGGCTTCAGTCTTCCTTGCCCTTGACTTCCCCCAGGACCTGGCCCTGGGCATCCCGGATGCTTGGTTCGTTTCTTCACCTGTGGGGTTTTCTCCCAGCATATTTATTATACACTGACCGTGGGGGTGCAGAGGTGGGTCGTGGCCCTTTGGGACAACATTTCTCCTGATTCCACATCTTGAATCCTTCAGGGCTAGACTTGAATATGGTGTGTCCCCTCCAAAACTCCCCTTGAGGCTTGGTTCTGAGGGTAACAGCGTTGAGAGATCTGGGGGCCTTTGAGATGTGCTTCGGTCCTTAAGAGGGGCTAATGCCTTTCTCCAAGGAGCGGATTAATCCTCAAGTGAGGGGTTAGTTATCGCAAGAGGGGTGAGGCTGCCCCTGGTTCCTTTTTGGGGGGAATACTGGGGATTGAACTCAGGGGCCCTCAACTACTGAGCCACATCCCAGCCCTATTTTGTATTTTATTTAGAGACAGGGTCTCACGGAGTAGCCTAGCACCTCAATTTTGCCAAGGCTGGCTTTGAAGTCAAGATCCTCCTGCCTCGGCCTCCCCAGTCGCTGGGATTACACGCTTGTGCCATGCACGTGACCAGCCCCTGGTTCTTATGTCTTCCTCTTCTGCTGTGTTATGGCAGGACCCAAGTCCCTCACCAGAAGCTGAAAACCATGAGCCAAAATAAATATCTATGCTTTATAAGTTACCCAGCCTCCAGGATTGTGTTATAGCAGCAGAAAAATGAATGAACGGTCTTCTCCATCTCCTTCGTGAATCGATTTTCTCCTCCCCCACCAGCTGTTCCTGTCTCCCATGTTCTGCCGGCAATCCAGTTACTCCAGTGACGTTAAGGAGTCACAGATGACTCACGAATCTCCACCTCCAAATCTCACTCTTCTCCCAGTGTCCAAAAGCACACGTCTATATGCTTGCTGACATTTTATGCAGAAAAAAATTACCATGAGTCTACTGCATTCTGATCACTGGAAACAGGATGAACAAGGAAAATTTTCTCAGGAAGCTCACAGTCAAGTGGAAAAGTTAAATCTGAATAGTTTAAGATAAACTAAACACGCATCCAAACATGCATCTCACTGTCTATTCTTTAATATAGGACAGAGGGTCTCCAACAGGGTTTGTGTGATTCCACTGTACAACTCCAGGGGGTGCCATTCACACAGTCTATAAATGTAAATTACAACCTGTACATTTGAACAGTAGACAACCTATGCAACCTGACATGGCAGCTTCCACTGGACACCATGTGCCGTGGAGGCTAGAACTACCAACCCTGATTGCTCACTGGGAGGTTTCCTTGGTGATCATTTTCTCCTGGGTTGGAGAGTTGGACATGGATTATGTTTCCACACATAGAGTTCTTTAGGAGCAGAGTTCTGAAAAATACCTGTTTCCTCCCAATAAGAAAAGAGAAAGCAAGCCCAGAGTCTGAGGGACCCGATATCTAGTCTTCCTTCTTCATCAGGGTCCCCCGTGAATGTAAACCACTGAGATGAAATAATTTTCTCACTTCACCATCAAAACCCCAGGCTGCAAATTGGTAAGCTGTAACCCCTGTGTCTTGTTTGGCCTTCATATGCATCTTCAATTGAGCTGAAAACTAATTTCACATAAATATCCCAATCTTCAGCTTCTTTTGAAAAAACTGGAAGAAAAGATGACACTGGACTCAATCCCACAGGGTCAGCAGCCAGTGCGGCTGGGGAGCAGCCCCCAGAGGCAGGAAGCTGCTTTGGGGTTCTTCTCAGTCCCGCCCTACCCGTCCCCACCTAACCTGGAAGTCCTACCTGCTACCTGCCTCACCCCCATGTCAGTCATAGCAAAATGCTTTTCAGAAATGACCTGCCAATGATTGCATTGATTTTCAAAGTCTACTCATTTATTGAATTTTCTAATGATAGCAAATCTCTACAATTAAAAACAAAAACCGACCACAGGACAGATTCCAAGAGCTGTTTTGTTTTTTTTTTTTTTGTTTTTTGTTTTTTTTTTCTCATTGCACACAACCAATTAGTCCTGAGGAATCAGGGGACCTTCTCCTTCACGTCTCCCCCAAAGCCACCCAGCGATGGAAACATTTTCCAGAGTCCTCTCTGATCTACCTCAAAAAGAGCTGCACAGAGCCAGTGTAATTAACTGTACCTCAAAAGCAGGACTCTGCATCGGGCCATTTCAAATTAACCCTTTGTGATCTGACCGACAGCGATGGAAAGGAAAGTACTCTTCATAAGCAAACTCACAGACCAAGGGCAAAGCCAAGGTAGTGTATTTTCATCAAAAAAAAAAAAAAAAAAAAAGAAAAGAAAGAGAAAGAAAAAAGAAAAGTGGCAGATGTTCAAAAATGATTCAGCAAGGGAACAGAGCAGTCACTGTATTGTCTAAATCAGTCTGGCTTTTAGGAAAGGCGATTTAGAAGCATGTGTCAAGATTTATATTCAAGATGTAAGATGTTTATATTACATGTGTTATATATATGTCATATATATTTATATTCTTTATATTCACCTGTAACATAGGGTGCTTAACCACCGAGCCACATCTCCAGCCCTTTTTATATTTTATTTTGGAAATCTCGCTAAGTTGCCTAAGGCCTCAAATTTGGATCCTCCGGCCTCAGCCTCCCGAGGGTCATCCATAATTCTTAGGCGCCAGCTAGGCCTCCTCACTCCTCCACCCACCAGAGGCTAACAGAAGACACAGATGGGGTGTAACTAACAAGAAAGGTGCTTCAAGGAATTTCTGCTCCGTGCAGAGTGGACCCGATTAAGGGAGTTTGGGATCCAGCACGTGGTTCAAGGGGGCATGACGGGTGGAGAGAGCCTGGCAGAACCACCGGCCTCCAAGGGTCCCTCTGTCAGGGGTCCGGGCTCCAGGCAGGAGCGGATGAGCGGCTGGGCTCCTGTTCCCTCCCCCAGACCCCAGAGACTCGGCAGGGCCCGCAGCAGGGCTTCCCTGGGCTGTTCCCAGCCCTGGACTCGACCCCCTGGGTTCAGCCAGGGGGCGTCATCCTCCCAGGCCTTAAGAGGAAGGGGCAGGGCGAGAAGCTCCAATAAGCCCCCGGCTTCCGCAGTCCACCCCTCACACGACTGGACAGACCACCCCACTTAAGTCACTGGTTGTCACAAAGGGGAAAGTAACACCCCCTTCCCTGCGGCGCCCGCCCCGCTCCCGCCACCCCGCGTCCCAGTGGATCCTCCTGCATCTCCTCCTCCGCCACCCTCGCCCAGGCCGGGAGGCTCCGGGATCCAACTCCTGCAAAGCGCGGGTCCGGATGAGTCGTCGCCCCGCCGGCCCCGCCTCGCGCGCTCCCCAGGAGAAGCCCGGCCCTTGCCCGGGACCGGCCCGCGGGCGGAGCTCCCGAGCGCCCCCTGCCGGCCGGGCTCCGAGGTGCCCACCCAGCCGGGCGGGTCGCGCAGGGCGATCCTCCTGCGGGCCAGCTCCGACCTGACCTCCCGCACCCGGGTTACTTCCAGCCGAGTGACTCCTGGAAGGGAGGAGAACCACGAGGTGGCCCGAGGGGAAGGAGGGCAGACCCTGGGTTACATCTTGTCCTGGCCTTTTCTCCAGCCACTCTGCGCAGCTCTGCTGCACTGCGCGCTCCCCGCCACGAGGTTCTGCCTGGCCCAGGGCCCAGAGCAATGGGGCCAGGCGACCACGGGCGGAAACCTATGCAACTCTAAGCCAAAGTAAGCCTTCCCGTATTTAAGTCGCTTTCCTCGGGTATTTTGTCATAGTGATAGAAAACTGACTCACACCGGTTGAAATAGCTTACTGGCTTCAGACTTGCATTGTACAACACTAAATGGTAAAATAATAATAATAATAATAATAATAATAATAATAATAATAATAATATATCATTTGGAAAGCACTAAAAAGTCCTGATCAAAGGGTTCTGTAGCCAGCCAAATTCTTCTATGGGGAGAACCACCAAACAGATTTTCTCAAACATGAAAATCCCGTCCAGAATAAAGAACTTCAAGAGAAAAATAAAAGGGCAGTCATAGGTAAATATACAAGAATGAGGAGACAGTGGTTAACCAAAACCAGTTAAATAGAATAAAGATAATAACTCCAAAATATTGTTTTAGAATAGATACAAGGTTCATTGTCCTCCCAAACCTCTGTGTGTGTGTGTGTGTGTGTGTGTGTGTGTGTGAGGTTTAAAAAGTGATGGAATTAACTAGGGAAGAGAAAAAGTCCCATAATGTAATTCCTCCTCTTCCACAAAAAGGAGCACCCCAAAATTGTCGTTCTGAAATCAACTTTGATAGTTTAATCTAGGCTTGAGAACCTCTTTAAAAATCATTAAGATAAAAATCATTAAAATTAGCATCAAGGTACATCCCTCCCAAGTTTTTATAAAGGTAACAGAAATCGAAACCATTTAGTGAGGGGAAAAAAACACAATTAGAAAATGAAAAGAAAGGAAACGTTAAAAAAAAAAAAAAAGAGAGATGGTAAAATGAAAAAAAAGAGAGTTTAAAATATTTTAGAAAGTAAGGTTATCAGGAAGAAAACAGCTGAGTGGCAGAAGTCACAGTCAGTCACCAGAGGTCCTGAACTCTGCTGACAGCAGCTGGGATGTGTCCAAAGCCGTGTCCAGGGGCTATTTAAGAAATAGCGTTTGATGAATTGGCCACCAGGACACAGGAGTGGAGACTCAGAGAGAAGGAAGACAGCCAGGATCCCAGGTTCATGGCCGGTGTGACCAGATCAGTAGTGCCACCAGTGGACAAAGAAGACCCAGAGCACGCGTCAGTCCCACCTCAGACACCCGAGTGGGACACACCGGTGCATCTGGGAAGTAGGCTGTTGAGATGCGCAGCATGGGCGACAGGACTTCACGGCTGTAGGAGAACGGAGCCCACCTGCCAGGACCACCTCCATGGCTGTCCCTGCAGGGATTTATTTTTTTTCCAGCAGAAAATTTTACAAAGATCACAAAAAGATTAATTTAGAATTATAGAGTCCCCACCAGGAAATGAGAGGCCTACACATGTCACTCCAAGTGAATGGCTTAGGTCTGCAGTTCCGATTATCGTCTCTGTAAGAAAAGATGGCAGAGCCTCTGAGGGCGGGCTTGGTCCCCTCGCTGATTTTCAGTTCTGGATCTGCCACTGATGGACAGTTGTGCCTTGGTCCCTCCCGGATACACCGAGGCCAGTACCCAGGTCGCTGGGTTGTCATGAGGATCAATCAGTACGTGTAAAAGGCTCGCTCAGGACATGACGCTCAACAGGTCTTACCTGTGGTCGCTGTTGTCGAGGCCCAAACCAACTCCGCAGCCTCCAGGTCACAGCGAGGCCACTGATGCTTTCAATCCGTCGAAACCAAGGCCCACGCACTTGCCAGAAAGTCTGACTCAATGCCAAGAAAGTATTAAGGAGGCTGCAGGAAGTCTTAACCTCTCTCCAGTAGGATTCCAGAAGCTTCTGAAAATTACTAAATATACTTGATTAAAAAGTGTGTTGATCAAAACATTTCATATATATTTGTATGTGTGCATGAGTGCATTTTTTAACATATTTCCCCCAAATTACTATACTTTGGGGTTTGACATCTGACCCCAGTAAGATTGTCCTCCCAGACAATCAAGGGGACACTGTGGCCTGTCTTGTCCCCTCGTCCACCAACGTTGGACCAGGTTACAGCACGGAGACGTCCCTCCCTCGCTGTACAGTGATGGCTCCGGTTAACTCCGGCTGCGCCCCACCCCGCGGAGTCCCAGACATGGGTGGGGGCGTCAGCTCTCCAGTGTGACCTGGGCTGAAAGTGAACGTGAGCCTCCTCCTCGGGACATGACGGCTGCCACCAGCTGCCACCCTCAGGCTCCCTGGAGAGTTTTCCGAACTTGCATGATGACGATCAGCAAGACAGACAGAGAGTTCATCACTGGCATGTGGCCCGTCCCCGTATAATGTCATGAATGGGGAGTGGGGGCCTTGTCACCAGGCTTCCAGGACTCTGCCCTCGCAGTGAGCCCTGGGGGTGCTCTGGGTGCACCTCGCTCTTAGGACCACAGGACATCTCTCCCATCAGGATGTGTCCCCTCAACCCAGGGCAGTTCCATCTCCACCCCGTAACACACAAAGCACTCCTCACCTGACATCACCAGACCACCAGACCTTTGCAAACCCTGTATAAATCGAATACGCTTATTTCCCTCCTCTGATATTACATAGGCAATCAATACACACCGTTTGATAATAAATACATATTATGCTCACTCTTCCAGAGTTACGTATTTTCCTTCTGACCAATGCTACCCATCAGGGCAGTCGTGAAACCTCGCGCTACTTCATAGCTACCGATTCCCCCAGGCTACAGGAGCTCATGGGATTTCCCACTAAGTATTATCTGGCCGTCTAAGCATGTTCTGATTCTTGTCACTGTCCCAGGTTGAAAATAAAATCATGGATCATTTTTATTGGTTTTCTTATTTTTTTTTTTTAGCTGAAATTCATTGAGCACTAACACCGTGCCAGACGTGTACACATGTACAGTTCTAACTGACCTAAACATCACGAAAACCCACAAGTTGTATGAATTTGGACATTTGAAAGTTGGGGACACGGAAGCACAAAGAGGTTAAGTAATTTGTACAAGATCACACAGCTGGTAATAACAGAGCTGGATTCAATGCCAGCGTGGGCTTCTCCATCATGGTTATCAATACACTTTGACCCTCCAGCCCCATCTGCTATCACACCTGTAAACCCACCCCTACCTTACAAAAGGCCCTCCTCCATCTTGTCCAGCAAGACACACATTGCACCCCTTATGCGATATTTCTCAAGGAACCCAGCTGTACTAGCTGAAGCATCCTGGATTCTGCTGACATCCTGTGGGGTTGCAGTCAGACATTCTTCAGCTTATGTAGCTTTGTCTCTGCTCAGTCAGAATGGTGGGTCTTCCCAGTAAGAATTCTTTTGATTCTAAACCCGATGCTCTTAATCATTTTTGTACTATTGGGGGTGAGCTGCAGACAAGGCGGGCGGTGAGGTCTGGGTTGGAGATGTCTGTCAGGAGGCTGGGCCCGGGTGGGGCTGTGGGTGCAGAACTGCCTGCACTGGCAGGCGTGTGGCCTGCCTGGTTAGGGGCACTCCAAGGCTGAGGGTGACTGGCAGCAGAGCAGACCCTGGGGCAGTGCGGTCAGTACAGTACACACCCCTGCCCTCCATCTAGTGGAGACTTTGCTACAGGCCCTTCCTGTAACTCAGTGGCCTTCAGCTGACAAGCAGTCAACAAAAGCGCAGTGTTCACCAAGCCGCAGCGGCCATGTCTGAGACCCCTTGCGTGGGACGGGGGACCTCAGGCAGAATCGAAGCAGAGTTGTTTTCCTACTGCGTTCCTGGCTCTTCTTGGGCATTGCATGACAGGGACCCAGAGTGGCATCTTTAACAGATGACTCAAGCACTCTATTTCAATCTGTTCCAAGTTCTGCAGTGACAGTCAATTTTTTAAGCCTTGTCATCTTTCAGAGCCATTAAGTCAGCAGGCACAGTCGTCTGGCACTGAGACATAGCTACGACTTCACAAGGTTTAGCAGACGATCCATAAAAGGCATCTCTCTCCACTTCACACCCACCCACCTCCCACCCCCAGCACTTCACGTTAAAAAAAAAAAGAAAAAACGGTACTGCCTCCCAAAACATAAATAAATAATAAAGAGTACGCCTTCAGTGCCCTGAATGTGGTAACTACCCAAAGAATCTGCAAAGTTATTCTTTGGGTTTAAGGGGGGCAACAGATAGAAACGTTTCAACATGTGTCCGCCGGTGTCAAATTGCCTGGGTCTGAGGCCCCGCCCTGCCTCTTCTGAACAGAGGGGTCTCAGGATGTTACTTGGCTCCTGTGAGTCTCGGTTTTCTCATCCATAACACCGCTGGTATCAACAGGACCCACCTCTGTACATTTTCAATTAAATGAGATGATGCATGCAGAGGGGGTAGCTTAGCTTAGGGCAAGGACACCAACAACCCTGGCTGTTATTAGGGAACAGAAGGGAACAAAATTAACTGAATGAAAACCATCAGCAAAAATTCAAATTCTCAGCCTTAAGGAACTGGAGTCAGGGGTGAGGATCTGGGAATGGGGAGCGAGGGGCAGAGCATCTGGCAGCTGTGTTCCTGCCAGTTGCTGGGAAGCATTTGATGTCATTTCTTGACTGTTTTATAAGTGAAAAATAATGAGATAGAGGGTTTCCTTCCTACTTCCCAGTAAGGCAAGATCAAATCCTTGCTATTTCTTGAGAAAGGAATTACCTAAACAAAAGTTATTTTTTAATCTTTTTATAAGCAGTGAAGGTAAAAGACATTCTTTGAAATTAATTACAGAGTTGGAACGGGTTCTGTTTCCAAGTTCCTCCTTGGCCTTATAAAAATGGAAGTGAGATTTCCCAGCAGGGCCTGAGAAAGAAATGTTTTCTTTAGCAGAGGACTGGGGCCATCTCTCATCCAGCCTCCTTTGGGCGAGAGTCCCAGGTACTCCGACCTCCATTTAGAAAGCCTCAATGGGGAAATAATAATAATATGTCCCTGCTCCTCTAAGACTGTCAAGTGTCATGCAGATATTAACTAATTAATTCTTCCGAAGTCAGCAGAGAAAATTGCTTCCAAAGATTTCTGAGCACTCTTGAAATGTAAATGAGGGCTCAACCCAGGCTGTCCCTCCCATGCTGAAAGCATACCAATGGCCACCAGAACACCTGGGATAAAAGAGTCCAAGTGAGCTGGGCACTGGGACACCGGCTTGTAACTCAAGAGACTAAGGCAGGAGGATTGCAAGTTCAAGGTCAGCCTCAGCAACTTAGCAAGGCCCTGTCTCAGAATAAAAAATAGGGCTGGAGATGTAGCTCAGTGGTTAAGCGCACTTGGGTTCAATTTCCGGTTCTGGCAGAGAAAAAAAAAAGTCCACTGGACCTGGCTCCTACTCACCCTCCTCTCAACACACTGACTCCAGCTCATTCTTCTCAGAGACTCTGGCACTCACCTAGGGTTCTCTTCCATTACCTTTATACATAACTAAGCTCACTCTCCAGCTCTCAGCTCAGTGTTGTTCTCTCTGCCTCGACCATTCCCTTGAGCACACATTCCGCATTTCTATTTTCTTTTCAGTGCAACACTTGTCATAGAGCTACACCATTTCATGTGTTTGTTTTCTTGGTGTATTGATCACTTTCCATTACTATAATGAAATACCTGAGGTAATCAATTTAAAAAGAGGAAAGGTTTACTTTGTCTCAGAGTCTGGGAGCTTTCAGTTCATGATCAGCTGGCCCAAGGTAGGACATTGTGGCAGGGGGGTCATGATAGAGCAAAGCACTCGCCTCATGACCAGGACATGAAAGTGAGAGAGGAAGAGACCAGGCTCCCACAATCCCTTTCCAGGGCATGACCCCAAGAACCTCAACCTCCACCTCTTAAAGGGTCCACCACCTCCCAATAGCACCAGGCTGAGGACCAAGCCTTTATCCCATGGGCCTTTGGGAAACATTCCAGATCCAAATCACAGCACTTGATCATTGTTGTACCAGCTAGAAAATGAGATTCCTGTTCACGGCTCTATTTGCAGCACCTTTGCTGTGTGGGGCATATAACAGATCCTCAGTAATTTTTTTAATGAGCACATCAATGGAGGTAAAAGCAATTTGATTTACTCCCACATGCCCAGGTTAACAGTGATGAGATGACATTTTATGCGTAGAACACCCATCTCTAAGACACCTAAACCCTCAGAGAGGATCCCAGCGCTGATTCTGCCCCAAGGCCTTGAATCGCCTCAGTGTGCTCTCAGACGTCAAGTCCACGCCCTGGAAGACAAACCGCTGTCTCCACAGCCCTCCTGTCCTCAGCTGGCTGCCTGTCCTCAGCCTGCCTTGAGGATGGGTTTTGGGGCACCCTCGACAGCAGGGAAGCTCGGGTCTGGGGATCGGTGGGCTTCTGGCTGCTTCCTGGTGGTCTCTCCCAACTCCCTTGATGAAGCAGGACCAAGGTGGAGAGTGGAAGGGATGCACCAAAGCCAAGTCCCCAGTGAACCAGGGTTAGACCCCAGGGTCCCATTTTCCAACTGGGCCAAGAGACTCCTCAGAACAGGAGACTGAAAAGTCATGGCCCATTACAGTGTCACGCACCAAACTGGGTTCTGTACGTAACTCACCTTGGTAAATTCCCCCAACACTCAGGCAGGTTGTGATTGTACCTGCTTTAAAAAGACTCTGAGGGTCAGGGAGTTTCACTAGTTCCAGGTCACAAGATGGCAAGGGAAGTGACTGTGTTCAAATTCAAGCCTATTAAACTTCAAATACCCTTTTATCTCCACCCTTACTCGGTCTCCCTCTCTCACTGTGTAACACCACCTTAAAAGTTCATGAAATAATTACCTTAATATTCACATCAATGTCAAGGTAGTATGTGCCAGAATTTCTCACAAGAGTTAGTATATTCCAATAATACTTGTTTGCCTTTCATGTTTTTATTAGTACATTATACATAATAATGGGGCTTCCATCTGACATAATCATACATGCATGGGAACATAATCTGCCCTGCTTCAGTCCCCAGTACTTCCCAAAATAATATTTTAAAAAATAAGTGATCACTTTATTTCAGACTCTGTAGTATATTATCTCAATTAATCCTCACCACAGCACTAGGCAGTCCAGACAGGTGGAACCACGAGGCCTGGGCTTAAACTGGGGCCCTTACAAGCCAGGTGAGCGTAGGTAGGTGCTCTCATCTCTCTGTGCCTCCGTTTCCTCGTGAGTCGGATGGGCATAACAATGTGAAGTGACTCACAAGGGCATGGTGAGGGTTGGCTTACTTACTACACGTGGAGCTCAGAGCCAAGCCTGGCACCTGAGAAGCGCAAATGAAGGGATCTGATATCACCATGGTCATTAAGCAGAGGCTCCTGTGGGAGACACGGGTCTCCGTGTGAGTGACCTTGTGCCCAGGATGCTAATACAGCTCCTCCCTGTTCCCGGCCCTGACTCCATCAGCTGCCCTAGCAGGAAACACCCACCACCTGCTCTTCCTCCTCCTTCTCCTTCCTCCATCCAGGGGCCTCTTGAACCTGCCCCTCTTCCCCAGCTCCATTGCCTTTGCCCAAAATTCTAAGAAAAAGTCTAAGAGCTCCTAAGTTTAATTACAAGGGTCAGAAGATGGAGGAGAGGAGAGATCTGGGAGATCAGTCAACCAGTTGTGGACCAAGAGTCGAAGACTGTTTGACATTCTTGAATGTCTGCCAAAAATCTTAACCCAGAGCCCGTCATGATCCCCAGGTGACATGGCATCCTGCATCCCACCCCAACCGGCACAGAAGCGTCCCTACGTCTTTCCCACTCCACCTAAGCCCACCCTTCTCTTCCATGGTCAAGGCAGGTTCAATACAAACAACTTCTACCTTCCTTCCTCCACTTTCCATTATTTAAAAAATGCTCTCAGCCAGGGTCCGGTGGACCCACCTCCAACTGCAGCCCCGCTCTGCTGCTGGTCATTACAGGAACTTGTCCCAGGACAAGGCTAGCGTTCTGTTCCATCAAGCCTCTTATTTCAGCGACTCAATCCTGGGTCTCAGGGGTTCTGGTTTAACATCCTCATCATGGATCTCCTGGAACCCCATGCCGATTTCCTCACGGACCCCTCCGATGCCAGCCAGCCCCTGCTGGACCCAGCTGCATGGACAAGCTCCCTGGAAAACACAGTCCTGGGTGTCAGGCTTGCTCACAGCCTCGTTCTTGCCCTTCTCCTGCACGCGGGCCCCCTGGGCTTCCTGAGAGCTGTATTCTGACTCACCTTGGCCATTGGGAAGCGACGGTGGGAGAGCTAGTGTAGAAAAGGGAGATGTCAGGCATCTCTGTCTCTCTGCCAGTGAGGCAGTGACATGTTTTTCTAGTTGGACCTTAAGCAATCGATATGACCCATCAATCTCCTGCTTCTACGCCTTTCCAGAATCTTCATCTATTTTCTCCATAAAAATAGTCCAAACACCTTGGAATGTCCTTCAGGTCGATCAAAATCTGGGACCTGGTCACATTTGCTGACACATCTTCCTCCAAACGCATTTAGGTTCCTGCCACCCTGAAATTGCCGTCTCCTGAAACAGGCGATGATCATTCCCGGCTCGGGGGCTTTGACTGTGCCATTTCCTCTGAAATGTCCTTCTCCACCTGGCACATCCTGTTGACATTTCTGGCCTCTGCCTGCCTGTGGCGCGACCTCCATCGAGTGGTCAGAGTGACTCTTTTAAGGTCAGATCATATTTTGCCCCTATAAAGCTCCGATACCTCTAGATGAGATCCAAACTCCTTGCTGTGACTTAGAAGACCCTGTAGGATCTGACCTCTCCTATCCCTTTTCCCCTGGCTCATTCTGCTCCAGCCGCCTGGGCCTCCTTGAAGTCTCTTGAGAAAATCAACTTGACTCCTCCTTAGGCCTATTTGTCCTTCATTTTCCCACGGCTCTTTCCTTTCGGCTCAACTGCCACCTCCTCAGAGTGGCCTCCCCCTCACCCCCTAGTCCAATGTCGCCCCTCTGACCTCTGACCTCTGACCTATTTGTTAGTGCACCAAGTCCAAGTCCAAAGTCAACCCGGTTTGCTTCTTCCTCAGAGCTTCCCTGGGACACTCTATGTCATTGTCATCGCCATGGCCAAGATTCATGGAGTGCTGCACTTACTACACACGAGACACTTCCTAGGAGCCTTACATGCATGATTTCATTGGATTCTCACAACAACTCTATGACCAGTATTATCATTATCCCATTTCACAAAAGGGAAACTGAGGCACAGAGAAGCAAAGTTACCCATGACCAATCAAGAAGGTGACTCACAAACTTACAGGATGGCGGACACCCCGAGACAGGAAATATGACCTCATGCCTTCTCTGCCAATCATCTGTTGAGTGCCAGTGGTGTACCCTGGGCTCAGCACTGGGGATACAGGAACAAAAGAGGAAGAAAGGCCTCTGCTCACAGAGCACTTCAGGAGGGAGCAGACAGTAAGCCAGGGGTACCTACATCCTTAACTGCATTGGAGTTAGTGAAGTTCAGGTGCCAAGAGAGTCAGTTGTGTGCACACAGAAGACCATCCTGAGGAAGAGATCTGGATATCAAGAGGAAAGAAAAGGCTTCCCAAGCCAAGAATCTCTCCATGCAGAGGCCCTGGGTGGAAAGGAACAGGGTGCTTGGAAGGAGACCAGCATGACCCCAAAAGAAGGCAGCAGGGGTGGAGGCAGGGAAGGCTGGAGAGAGAAGCCATGCGTGGTCACAGGCATCTCAAGAACTCAGGCTGTCTTCTCCGTAGTCTGTGGTCATTCTCATTGTTTTCCATGAATGAAGGAATGATCGAAAGACAATGAGATGGTTTCCTGTGTTCTGGCTCCCAGGAGTTACACTACCTTCCCAACTTCCAAGGCAGAAATATTTAAAATAGAAAAGGTTACCCATAGACCTTGGTAAAGAAAACTCCCACCAGGGAGAAACTGGATTTAAAATAAGAGATTGGTCTTTTGGCACCAGGAAGGGTTTCAGGACTGGTGTTTGTACAATGGTTATTAAAACCATAGGAAAGACTCACATAAATTTATAGCTATGGATTTTTTTTTTAACTTTTTCTTACTGAATCTGAGCTCAAGATATGGATGTTCATTGCAAGCAGGAGTCTACGGTTTGGAGGAATATTTTATTTAATGAGTTGGTGTTTGAAATAGGTCATGCGGTTTGTGCAAGAGTTGTTTAAGTGTAACTGCCCAGCTCCTGGACAAAAGACCAAGTTTGTATTACTTTGGGTCTTAGAAACTAACAGAGAGTCAGTAGGAGAATGTGACTTCCTCTCTCTAAAGCCCAGTTCCTGGGCTGGAAATGCAAAACCTCTGAGCTGGACGAGGTGAAGGAATGGATTCCGGTTCTGCACCCAGAAGGAACACAGCCTGACCAACACCTTGATTTCAACCCACTGAGACCCCCTGCAGACTTCTGCAGACCTGTGAGATAACACATTTGTGTTGCTTGAGATCACTGAATCTGTGGTCATTTGCTACAGCAGCAATATGAATCGAATTCAGGAAGGACCAAAAAGCCAGAGAACAACAACCCGACAGGCATCCGATTTCTCATTAGCAACAATTTTAGCTAGAAGATGATGGAGCAAATATGTGTGAGTCTATAGTAACAAATTTAAAGATCTAAAGGAAGTGAAAGAATGTCTAACAAAATTAACACTGCAGAAATTGACCAAAGAAGAAGAAAGCCTGAACAGATCAATAACTCTAAAAGACTGGAGAGGTCAAGGTCTACCATTTTGTTAAATCTCCAGATTCGCATAGATTTACATCCAAGTTTGTCAACCATTCAGAAGTCCAAATAATCCCTATATTATTCAAATTATGTTAGGCCATAGAAAAAGATGGAACGCCTCAAATTCCAAAAAGTTAGCCAAGCATTATATACAAAGCTTTCAGAACCACTCTGCTTTCTCCGGGTCATGGTGATGGTGCTCAAGAGCTGTGTGATCTTGGGCACCTTATCTCCCCTCTCCCTTTCTCAACTTCCTTCTCTGTTAAGTGCTGGGCAAAACCTACTTCACACAGATCATTGTGAAGATTAAAAGGTTTATACAGGTAAACTGTGCAGCACCATGTCTGATAAGCTCACATTAAGACCCACATGTGCACAAGCTTGACATGACTACTTTTATGAAACTAAAATCACCTTATCATTGGGGCCTGATAAAGAAACACAAAAGATGGAAGCAACACCCAAACTCACTTATGAATGCAGATCCATAATTTCCAATGAATTCATAGAAAATCAAATCCATCAGTACATCAAAAGAGTCATACTCCTGTTATTTGGAACAAAAGAACGGCTAAAGATCCCAATGTCTATCACTGGGATTCATTATATCGACCAATTAAAGGAGACATTTTGTATGTTGTGCGCTTATCGGATAAATCTTCAAAAATCATGAGCTTTTCTCTATAGAAATTGCCACATGTTACTTTTAATAATTGAATACGTTTAGAAAGTCAATATGGGACAATACGAAAAGATTGTGGAATGCTCGTCCAATAATCTGGTATTTATCAAACATGCAATGGGAAAAATTGAAGCTAGACAATGACACAAAAGGGTCTATTTCTGTGGAGAGAGGTAGTAGTAGAGACACCGAAGGCCAACAGACCTGTGGGAAATTATTGCAATAGTCCAGTGAGAAACTTAACTGGGACAAAGATCTTTCCAGAATTATTGTTCATACCATTATGGAGACATGAACAAAATTTTTAAACTAAATTCCAGACTGGGGAGAAGGTTTCACTACCTGACTGGGAACATTGGTGTAAAGAATATCTTTGGGAAAGATGATATTAAAGAGAATATCATCTTGAGTTTCATCAAGTTGATCTTGAAGGATCTCCAGAAAACTTGAGTGGTTGGAAATTCAGAAGTTTCCAGTAAATAGAAGGACAAATAAATGAACAAAGAGAAAATCCACAGAGCAATGACAAGAAAAAACCAGGCCACCTAAAGAGGACATGCCCCCATAAGTGGGGCGGACACAGAACCCCTGAAAACGCTGACCTTCCTATGACGGAGTGAGGAGGGTGAGCCAGGCGAGAATCTCAGGGAGGTGCTGGGGAGCCAGGAGCCAGGAGCATGGATTCCACGGCCAACTGGAGCACCAAGAAGGGAGTCAAGTAGGAAGAACACCAGTCATGTGGTGGCCAGGTCTTCCGAAGAAACTGATCGGTGAAGTGAGTTGAATGGAGTGAACTGAGCTGAATTTTGCAGGCTGCTGGTTCAGCAGATAGGGAGTGGGGAATCTGAGCTTCTCAGTACAGGTGAACCAGAGCTTAAACTTGAGGGTCAGGCTAACATGGATTCAAGGTCCAGCTCCTCTGTTGGACATTTGTTCATTATTTCCATATCTCTGTGCCTAACTTTTCTGATATGTAAAATAAAAATAATACCAGCCCAAACTTCATAGGAGTTATTGTGACAGTTGAGATAAGCCACTTAAGGGGCATAGACTAGCACCTGACACATAGTAAGTGGTCAATAAACTCGGGATATGGTTACTTCAATAAAACTGATGATGAGCCCATCTGCTGAGAAAGGGCAAGAAGAAGAAGGAGAGACACAAACAGCTGCTGATGTGTATGAAAACAGACAACTTTCCACAGATTTTTTAAAAAATGACCAGTGTCAGTAAGGGGCCAATTGAAGTGGAGGAGATGAACCTACAAAGGACCCAATCAACCTGCAGGATCAGGTCACTCTCCCCAGAGATACTTCACCACCAAGCAGTGGGGCAGAGGGTGGATCACATGGATTGTTGAGGGGATTCTCGCTGGACGAATGGCAAGGGCCGAAACAAGCTGGTAAGAAAGGGACAGGGAGAAGTCACTAGATCCGGTGGACGGGTTGTAGTTTGGGAGTTATCTTAAGGAAAGGTTGAATTAATTTGTAGCAAAAGAAGCAAAAAATGTGGGAATGAAGAACTTCATTCAGAAGGAGAAATGCAATGTTCAATCTCTTACCTAAGGTACATTCAATAATCCTTCCTTAAGATGACATAAATTATAGCTAACCTTTCTGCAGCCAGGCAAGCATTATATTAAACATATTCCCCAAAATAATTCTATGGGTTAGGAAGCTTTTGATGCTCATTAGAATGAAGCAAATGTTCACAGGATAAGCGGCAGGACTGGAATTTAAACCTGGGCAATTTGCATCCCAAGGCTAAGCAAGTAATTAACCAGGGTACATATTGCAAATAGATCATGGTAGGCAGCCTCTAAAATGACCCCAATAATCCCTGCCTCCTGGTGGTCACACTCTTGTGAAACTCCCAGTCCTGGAGTGTGGGCTGCATATGGTGGCTGGCTTCTAGTAAATAGAATGTGCATGGCTCAAGCAATGTCACTTGGGGGCATAGGTTATTGTGTTAGTAAGCTCCTCATCACAGTGACCAAAATACCTGACAAGAATAACGTAGAGCGGGAAAGATTGATTTGAGCTCAGGGTTTCAGAGGTTACAGTCCTGGTCAGTTGGTTTCATTGCTTTGGACCTGAGGTGAGGCGGAACATCATGGAAGAAGAGATGGTAGGGAAAGCTGTCAGCACATGGCAGCCAGGAAGCAGGGAAGGGCCAGGGACTAGATAGAGTCCTCAAGGACATGTCTCCAGTGATGTACTTCCTCCACCTGTACCCCAGTTGCCTACAGTTTGAAGATGGTGCTCCGCTATATTCTGTTTTTTCTCATTTCTCCCTGGGGTCCATTCAGCCAACAATGGTTTCATCCACTGAAGGGGTCAGAGCCTTCGGATTCCATCACTTTCCAGAAGCCCCATCTCTGGATATTACTGCACTGGGAACCAAGCCTTCAACCCACCAGCTTCTGGGGGACATTCTAGATCTATAACAGTTAGAAAGAGATTGTGTCTTCCATCTGGAGTGGTCACTCATTCACTCCAAGGGCAGCCAGCTGACATATTGTGAGTTGTCCAATGAGAGACTCAAGTGGTGAAGAACACAGGAAGTCCTCTGGCCAACAGTCAACCAGTAGCTGGGACCCTCTGCTCCAAAAATCTGAATACTTCCAACAATCACTTGAGGGAGGTTACAAGAAGATTCTCCGCAGTCAAGCCTTTACCTGAGACCACTGCCCAGCCTATACTCCATCTGCAACTTTGTGGGAGACCTAGAGTCAGAGACGTCCAGCTAAGCCACACTCAAATTCCTAATCACAGCAACTATGAGGTAATAAATGCCCTTCTTTTAAGTTGCTAAGTTTGGGAGTGACTGGTTATGCTGCAATAGTTAATTATTGTGGGTATCTACCTGTGCCAGACAGTTCCTGACATTGAGAATAGAGAACTAGCTGAGACTCAAGCCCTGATATATGGAAATCTATAGCAGAAATAAAGATAGAAATGTATTACTTTAACAAAACATGGTCCAGCCCCCAAATGGTCAACTCTAATTGAGAGGGACCAGAAAATGTACTGGAAGAGATGGAACTTGACTCGTATCATGAATGATGTATCGCAATCAGCCAGATGGACAAGGTAAAGAATGAATAGTCAAGCGGAGAGAGCAGATAGGTGCCAAAGCAAGAAGATGAAACAGCAATTAGATCCTTGTGGTTGGGTGTGGTGGCCTTAGGGACAACCAAATAATGGAAAGTATTGCATGCTCTGCAAAAACCTCCCAAAGTTCAAAAACTGCCATGTACATGCAATACATTTCATTTATTTGAGAAGCTGCACAATTTTGAAGTCATTTTTAGGTCAGAAAGGTCACAAGTTGGCATCCTCTGGGGAACATGGGCTGAGCATCTTGTTTGGTCCTCAAAGTTATTTTACTAGTTCGAATTGATGGTTAACTTTAAGCAGAAAAGAGATTTTGGACAATACCCAGATTTCCAACTTTTATTAAAATGTCAGAAGACCTGAACAACAGGCCTGCATTCTCATTTTAAAACAATTGGTAATGGTGATAGGTTGGCATGAGGTGGCCACTTTAGACAGAGCGAGCACACCCCAGGTTACCAGAGTTCCCAGATGGCCCACTGAAGGCATTTGACTTAGTGCCTCCTGCAAAAAAGGAAGATGAATGTGTACACAATATGAACACCACATCTACAAGGAGAGCAACCACTTGGAAGGATTGAGTGGAAAAAAGTATGGACTTGGGCCTGGGATCCTTATACTATAACTGCCCATGAAGCACCTGGGGTCTTGTGAAAATACAAGTTCTGATTCAGTAGGTCATAGTGGAGCCTGAGATTGTGCATTTCTACAAGGTCCCAGATGATACAGATGCTCCTGGTCCAAGGACCACACTTTAGGTTGCAAGGGGATCGAAGACCTTGGCATTGCCTCCACTCCTGAGGGTCAGAGTTCTTCTGGGATTTGGAGCGTGTCCTCTCTGCTAAAAAAACAGCCTCCTCTAACAGGAGGCAGCCCTGGATGTGGGGCTGGAAATCAAGAGAAAACAAAAGACAACAAAATGTGCCACTCTCTTCAGAGTTTCATAGAGCTTGTGGAAAACAAAGTGACAGCTATTGGCATCTTCCATGTGCCCCAGGTTATCTTGTTTAACACACATGCGCGCGTGCGCGCGTGCGTGCACACACACACACACACACACACACACACATACACACACACACACTTACAACATTATAAGGACCAGAGTGCCTGCATTCATTTACTAGTCCTGCCATTTATTAGCAAGTTATTAACCTCTCTCTGCTTCAGTCTCCCATCTGTGAAACTGGGAATTGTAGTAGTACCCACCTCATAAGAGGTTATGAGGACTCACTGGTATGCTGTGAGCTTGTATGGATACATAACAACAAATCCTACCATTATGTACCCACAATGCACCAATAAGAAAGTATGGGGAAGTGATGTTGTGAGGACTGATTGGGTGAATGCATCCACTATCTGGCACATGCCAATAAATATTTGTTATTATGAATACACTTCTTTATAGGTAAGGAAATAAGAAAGACCAGGAGAAGTTAATTGGATTGGTCACAGATTCAGTGGTGGGAGCAATATTTCCATTTCCAACCTCCCTTGAGAGTAAGGGAGAAGAGACCTGGGTGAGGCCATATGTGGGAAGAACAGTCCATGCTCTGCCCTCTTCTACCCTGCAGCTACCTGAGTCTTGTCCAGGAGATACTAGTTCTTGGTAGTAATATGTAAATTTCACTGCGTATGTCCATCATCCCATCTAACTCTTGCAGCAATCCTATGGCACAAGCACCATTGCATTGTAGTTCCTCAACTTTGCAGATGGATGTTCAGGGGCTTCCCCAAACTCACATACTTGGTAAATTTTGAGAGAGGGATTCAAACCAAAGCAATCTGACTTCAGAATCCGGAGACCTACACTGTTTTGATAAAACCACACATAGAGGTGGCTTCACTGATAAATTCTACCAACAATCCAAGGAACAAAGAATGCCAATTCTATAGTGACTCTTCCAGAAAACAGAACAAGGAGAGGTGTTTTCCAATTGATTCTGTAAGACCAGTATCACCCCACTAACAAAATCAGACAAGAATATTACAAGAAGAAAAAACAACAGACCAATATTCTTCATGCTTGTACCTGAAAAATGCTAAACAAAATATTGGTATATTGAGTCCAACGGTGTTTTAAAAGAATGACACATCATGACCTCTAGGGCTTATTCCAGAAATGCAAGGTTGATTTAGTATTCAAAAATAAATCAAATAGTTAATACAAACTATTTGGCAAAACATATTGACAAACTAATAAAGAAAAACTACGTGATCATCTCAATAGGTGCAAAAAATCTCATGTGTAAAAATCCACAACATTCATTCCTAATTAAAAAAAAAACTTTCAGCAATGTAGGATAGGAGAGAATTGCAACTTGAAAAGAATCTACAAATAATGTGCATGATGAAATAAAAGCTGCTGGACATGGTGATGCACACCTGTAATCTCAGCATCTTGGGAGGCTGAGGCAGGAGGATTCAGATAGGGAACCAAGAAGTAAAACTCCCTTTTTACTCTGATGGAATCAATTTAAAAAGCTACTAGAACCAGCAGGTGAGCTCAGCGAGGTTGCAAGATACAATCTTAGTATACGATAGTTAACAGGATGTCTATATAATAGCAATGAGCAATCAGAAATGGAAATGAATAAAGCAGTACCATTCACAGTAACACCACAATTGTCGAATACTTAACCTCTGACAAAAATTATAAAATGCAGCCAAGAGAAGACCTAAATAAATGAAGAGATGGGGGGTACTAGTGGGTTCATGAAGGCTCAATATTGCTATGATGATGTAAATTCTCCCTTCTTGATCCATATAGTCAATAAAATCCAGGAAGCTTTTTTTGTACAAATTAACAGATTCTAAAATATATGTAGTGTACAAAGGAACTAAAATGGATAAGAACCTTTGAGAAAAATAAAGAACAAAGTTGTAATATTAACCCAACATGATTTCAAGACTTATTATAAAGCCAAGGTAATCAAAGCAATGATTCTAGGCATGGTGGTGCACACCTGTAATCCCAGCAGCTCAGGAGGCTGAGTTAGGAGGATCACAAATTCAACACCAGCCTGGGCAACTCAGCAAGACCCTATCCCAAAACAGCAATAGGGCTCATGACGTAGCACATTGGTAGAACTCTTCCCTAGCATGTGTGAGCTCTGGGTTTAATTCTCAGTACCACAAAAAATGTATGATATTGGCATAAAAATAAAGAGATCAATGGAACAGAACTGAGAGTCCACAAATAGAACCATGTATGTATAGACAACATATTTTTAACAAAGTTGCAGAAAGGTAATTCAATAGAGAGTATCATTCCTTCAAAAAATGGTTCCAGAATTATTAGACACTCAAAAAGAAAAATGAACTTCTATCCACACCTCACAACATACACAAAAATTAACCCACGTGGGTCATAGATACAAACCTAAAATTATAAAGCATTTAGGACACAGAAGAATGTCTTTATAATCTTGACCCAAAGATTTTTTTATTATTTTTTCTATTTAGTTACACATGACAGCAGAATGCATTTTGATTCCTTGTACACAAATGGAGTACAAGGTCTCAGTTCTCTGGTTGTACATGACGTAGAGTCACACCATTAATGTAATCATACGTGTACATAGGGGAATGATGTCTATCTCATTCCACCATCTTTCCAAAAGCACAATCCATGATCCAGAGACGAACAAAATGAAGAATTAGACTTCACCCAAATTTTAAAACTTCTGCTCCTCAAAAGACACTGTTAAGAGAACAAGACAAACCACAGACTGAGTCATATTTAGTAAATCATAATGCTAATAAAGGTCTTGTATCTCAAATATACAAAGAACTCTCAGAACTCAATAATAAGAAAATAATCAAGCCAATAAAAAATGACCAAAATATTCTAATAGACACTTCATCAAAGTAAACCTATGGATGAGAATTAAGCCTGTGAAAAGATTCAGTCACTAGAGAAATGTCAGTTGAAATTACACATCACTTCTATGTCTATTAAAATGGTGAAAACGTAAGAGTGTGCATACTTTCTTCAAGTGTGTCGAAAAAAATAGAATTCTCGCACACTGCCAGTGGCAGCATAAAATGGTACAATCACTTTGGAAAAGTTTCTCAGTTTCTTCAAAACTAAAACATACATCTATCTATCACATGAATCAACCATTCTATTACTCAATATTTACTCAAGAATAAACTCAAGCTGATGTCCATACAGAAATTTGCACAAGAATGTTCACAACAATTTTGTTTTTAACATCCAAAACCTTTAAACAATAAAACATCCATCAATGAGCAAATTAAACCAGCCATTTTGTATTCTACCCTGGAATACTACTCAACAATATAAAGGAGGGTATATTGATGCAATGCTAAGCAATGTGAATAAATGTGACACGATGTGAATAAATCCCCAAATAATGATGTTAAAGGAAGGAAAACAGACAGAAGAGAGTAGATAATGCATTATTTCATTTTTATTAAAGTGTAGGAAATGCAAGTTGATATAAACACTAACAGCAGGCAGATTAGTGGTGATCCGAGGAGGTGGGTGGGAAGAAGTACCAAAGGACACAATGAAAAATTTTGAGGATGATGGACACATCCATTATCTTGATGATAGCGATGATCACACTGGTGTAGACATAGGGCAAACTTTACTGAATTCTACACTGCAGATAGATGCAATTTATTATGTGCCTATTATACATCAAAGGCGGGTTTTTTTTTAAAGTATAACTCACCAGTTGGGCAGGTGGGTAGATGGTACATGGAGGGATGTGGTCACTTTTCCTTCACTTGTGGCCCAGAACCAGGATATTTTTCCACTGTATTTTTTCCCACAAGTCTTTTCTGTCACCTTGGGGCTCATTGGTCTCCCTGTTCATGCTGCATCCACATTTATTGCCTGTCTCAACTCCTGCCACCCGCAAGGACCAAATGCCTGATCACTAATTACATTGCCATTAGGCTGGTCTCCCCTCTGGGACCATACGACGTTTATTAGTTCACAGCTTTTCATTTTCTTATCTCACCACAATCCTGGGACCTGCCTTAGCTCACAAAAGGCACTCAATAAAGATTTTCTGGTTAATTGATTTACTGATTAATTAATTGGAAAAGCTATAAATTCTATAAGGTGCTAATTGTTTTCAGAATCCAGTGGAATTTAGGGAACTGGGTTTTTACTAACTGCTTGCCTTCAAAAAAACAAATAAAAATTACAGGATCTTTGACTTCCACATTTTCCATAATTGCTATATAATGCTTTTACAGTCAGAAAACTGGCTCTAAAAATAACTAAATAAGTAAATACACCACTTAAATCTTAAAAAGAGCCTCAACAGATTCGCTGGTGACTGGAGAAATTAGACCGGGTCTTTTCACTGTCTGTTTTGCCTGAGGTTGGCATCCTGGCCTCCCCTGTTCTTAAGTGGTTCTGGAAGATTCAAGCAGAAACCACAGAGTGAAATAAAACAATGGATTCATGGAATAAGCCATCAGGAAAAGGAGCCAAGGCCAACCAAAGTGGTCTGCCTAGGCAAAAGCCCTGATCCAGCAAATTTCTCAGAAAGTTCCATCTATATTTAGAGCTCTGAAAAGCTTTTGGGAACGTGGAACAGCGGGGTTGGTGGCATTCTGACTCTGAGAGGTCTTGGGAACAAAGTGTTCCCTCCTGGTGTAGAGAGGCGGGAATGGGGTTTATGAGTTCCCTCCTGACCTTGGGGAGGTGTGTGGCCTCTCTGCGTCTTCTCTTCTTCCTTTGTTTAGTGGGATTTATTTGTTCTGCTTCATCCATGAAGCTTACAACAATAAAGGCCACCACTCAGTGAATATTTGTTCCCTTTGAGGGACTGGGCTGAGTCATTTCTTTTGTACAAACACATGATTTCTTAAAGCCTCATTCTACAAATGGTGTAACAGATTCTCGGAGATTAAAGAGTTTACCCAAGTTTCCCACAGCGCAATAAGTGACGCATCAAGGGTTCAAACTTGGGCCTCCCGCCAGTTATTTACCCAGAGTCAGACCTTGGAGACATCACCATCGTTCCCCCAGCCCCTACCCATGGTTCCTGGCACTTTGGGGACAAGCCTCATAAGATCCAGTCACCTAAAGAAAGGTTTGTTCACTGTTCCCTCAAAAAAAGTACAAACTCACTGGGTGCAGTGGAGCATGCCTGCAATCCCAATGGCTCGGGAGGCTGAGGCAGGAGGATCTCAAGTTTAAAGTCAGCCTCAGCAATTTAGCCAGGCCTTACGCAACTCAGCAAGACCCTATCTCTAAATAAAATTCAGAAAAGATATAAAAAGGGCTGGGGATGTGGCTCCATGCTTAAGCATCCCTGAGTTCAATTCCTGGTACCAAAAAAAGAAAAGTCCAAACTCAGACCCAAAGGACACAAAGTCCCATTTATTCTCTTGTGTAAGAAAAGAACATCTCATCCTTTCCCCATGAACCTCCAGCTAAGAAAACAAGACAGCTCATTCCACCACAGGCCTAGTGAACTTGGGGGCCGCATCCTCATAGCGCTGGGTGGTTGGTTTGCAGGTGGAGCAGGAACTGCTGGATGACATTCCGTGCAAGGGTGGTCATCCTCAGGATGGGGAGGCACATGCACACCAACAAGGAGGAGGAGGAAGCCTGCCCTGCCAGATCAGCCTCCCAGTTAAGTGGGCAGTAGCTGCGGTCATTGTAGTCATTAGTTAAACTTCTACTATAAGCAGGTAAAGCGCTGAACTCCTCAAGTACCTTACGCATTTCACTCGCAACAACCAAGAAGTAGAAGTATTGCTCTAGGTTTACGAATGAGGAAACTCAGGTTTATCGAAGAGTCTTTCACCCATGCCTTGGGCCCCCTCATTGCAGAAGGTAGGATTTGAACTCAGGGAGATGCCAGAGAGAATACTGGCTCTTGGGTCTCTTTCACAATCCAAACCCACAGGCGGCTGTTCTGCATCTGTTTTTAATAACTGAAGAAGTAAAAGCTTGAAGCCATGAAAAAGAAAAAAAAAACTTGCTCAAATTAGTAAATAACAGAGCCAGAATCCGTGCTCACCAAAGTCAGCCTTCAAGTATATTTCCCAGCAATAAAGGATTTGAAAAGCTAAGGAGAGCACGCAAGCCTGAGCTAGGCCCCACCCCCAATTTTAGTTTGTCCTTCCCCCAAGACAGAGTTAATAGGTCTTTCCTTTAATGGATCACAGGGGTGGGAAGGAAAAATAGGCTGAGGTTCTTTAAAGGGCTTAATTCAAAACACAGTCACCATTTGATCTGCGCCAGAAAAAAAAAAAATCATAAAAATTCTATGACGATAATAATAGCAAATTTTATATGGTGTTTACTACACACCAGGTGTTTACTATGTTTAAGCAATTTATAAACATATCAACTCGTCAATCCTCTAAACACCTTTATTAGGTTAGTACTAATGGGATCTCTTAAAAGTTGAACGGCCAGCTCTGAGGCAAAAGCCCTGAAGGGTAGCGTTTGCCAATGTCCCTGGTGTAAATGCTCCCACTGTGGTCAATGGCAAGTGGCCAAAGCAATGCCCTAGATCTTGGAGGGGATGCACATCACATGTACCTGTGAATGCACACCACACCTCACTGTCACCATGCAGATGTAACAGACATAAATAGCCTCCAGAGTCTAGTTGAGAGTAAAACATAATTAGAAATTTATGAGTGTTGAGTATTTATTACCTTTGATTTTAATTGCAATCTTATAAAATTTAATTTTTAATAATGACTATATTTAATAATCAGTTCTCAAAGTCCTGCTCATTGCACAGTTGACTCTGATGGGCTTTATCTAACTTCAACACATAACCGGTCAAGTACTATTACTGCCATTTTAAGGAGGAGGAAACTGAGGCACAGAGAGGTGAGGTAGTTTGCAAAAGGTCCCACAGCTGGGAAATGACAAAGCCAGAATTCGAACTCAGGGAACCCAGTTCTAGAATCTGTGTTCTCATCCACCTCATCTACTGCTTCTCTTGCCAGACTGCTGTCTTTCTGACCGGATAGCCTGTAGGTTTTCTTTTGTACTTTTCTCAACATACTCAACTTCATTTGATGGACAAGTCACAGAAGGACTTTGGGTTTTAGTGCGGTTTCTTCCGAGGACCTTGGGGAAGGAGGTAGGACACCCATCAGCATCCGCAGCCCAGGGTCCAGCGCTCTCTGATTGGCTGCTGCAAAGGACCACACCTGGCTCTTGCTGTGCGTCTGGCCAGCAGGCCTTGCCCTCGGGGCCGACTGCGCCTGCGTTCACCAGCACATCCGTTATGGAAAGGAGGGTCCCTTAATGTAGCGCAAATTATAGCTGGAACACAAGCAAATTGCCGGCTTTTACTAGCACATAAACTGAGCGGAACCTTTGAGATAGATCCGCATTACCCTAAACGGCATCCATAATTCATACCTGCAGCAGAAACGCTTCCCTCTCCAGGGCTGGAGCCGATCTATTATTGATGGGCCCCGTCCCCGCTCCAGCCATCTGCCGGCGTGGTCAATTCCTCGGGCGGTGGAGGCACATTTATTCATCAGAATCAACTCCCAATTAGTTTCCTAGCAGGACCGGGGGTGGGGGCGGGGGTGGTATTGAGGAATCAAAGTGAGCGTTTCTGGAACGGTACCCCCAGTCCCACCCCCGGGACGCCAATCAATACCCACAGACAGCCTGCTGGAGGCGACTACCATTGGAAATCCTGGGGAGCAAAGCTAAAAGGCTGGGCCCTCCCTCCCCGCAGAGGGCTGGCAGGCCCGGGGCTCTGGGCTGTCTGTGCAGCAGCCACTGCCTCGTCCCAGCGCAGGATTTAAGTCACTGCGGAGAGCAGAGGTTCCCACCAGCCCGGGTGATGGAGAGAGTCGGGAAAGCACCAACAGGCCGTAGGCCCCACAACCCCGCGGGGAGGTACTGATCACTCTGCCCACTTTATAGGTGGTGACACTGAGGTTACACGGCTTGTCCAAGGTCACTCAGCTAGTTGGTGGCAATGCCCAGTTTCTGAGCCCAGAAAAATCTGCTGCCACCGCCCATTGTCTTAAGCACTACTGCATGCTGCCACCTGTAGGAAGTGGGGTGAGGACTCACAGGCTGGTCCCAGGGCGCTGCAAGTACCTAATGAAATGTGGGCTTGCGGCTGGCACAGACCCCAAGCAGCGCACCTCCTCAGCTTGGGAGGCTGAGGCAGGAGGATCTCAAGTTCAAAGCCAGCCTCAGCAACTTAGCGGGGCCCTAAGCAACTGGTTTGAGACCCTGTCTCTGAATAAAATATAAAAAAGAAAAGGGCTGCGGGCATGGCTCAGTGGTTCAATCTCCCATAACCAAAAAGAAAGAACGAAAGAAAGAAAAAGAAACCCCCAACCAACTAGTTCAATAGGAAGAAAATGCCTTTTTAAATGTAATTGCTATTTCATAACGTGATTTATGGCTTTATTGGATGATTGAGTAATTTTTAAATGACTACATAAGTTAATGGATATTAATACATACAGATGATTTTAAAAGCTGATATCTTTTCAGAAATGAGTTTTTGGGGTGGAGGGACTGGAAGACACAGTACAACGGCTACTCTGCTGTGCGCTGGACAGGGGGGACACCCGCAGGGCCTCATCCTGCCCTCCTGCCTCTTGAACACCTTCTCGGGTGCCAGGCCGGGCCATGGGGAGGGAGAACTCATTAAATGAGGATGCCGAGGTCTCCAGCAGGCCAGCTGGGGGTGCGCCTTGGGAATAACTAACCACCGCATGCTGCAGAATGGCGCAGTCTGGATATGGACCCAGGTTCCCCCAACCACGGGGGAGACGGAGGCCTGGGGAGGAAATCCCACCACAGTGTGGCTGGAGTGGCCCCCACCTCTGCACAGCCCGCCCTGCTACGTCCTCCACAGTTTCCAGGCCAGCTCCTCGGACCACTCGTTCTCCTTCCCTTAGCACATCGTGGCCATCACCAGGAAGAGCTTGGAGCTTCCCCCACTGCACCTGCAAACTCCTCTGCATCTGCATCCTCCTGGGTCCCTTCCTCTGTGGGTCCGCAGACAAGGTCCATTTGGCGTGAGGTCCAGGGCCGGCCGCAGGCCAGGGAGCTGTATAAAAAGAAATGGAGATGCCGAGCAGAGCCCACAGGGGGACAGGAGAGGGGAGCTCTGGAGCCCAGGGGAGGTCTGGGGAACCGAGGGACATAGACTGGAAGGTCCAGATGGGTTGCCAGAGGAGGCGGCAGCACAGCACCAGGAACCAGGAGGGAGAACCGAAGACAAGCCAGTGGGCTGACCAGGAGGTGACGTATGGCAGGGTGGTCCCGGCGGCCACTGGTGAGGCACTGACCTGGGGCAAGTCTCCGTCTCTCCAGGCCTCTGTGAGCTCACCGGGAGGGGGATGCCAGGCCTCCCTCATAGATGTCAGAGGACTTGGAGGAACTTAGGACGAGTGAACAGCTGCTGCACAGCCACGCAGGCCGGCAAGGGTGGAGGCTGCCCTGGGAGGACCCATGGCCGAGGCAGCGACGTTGCCTGCAGTTGGCATTTACAGAAGACCTCAGTCCAGCAGAGGGACATGCACGTTCCCTGGGGGTGGAGGAGCCTTTCCTGGAGTTACAGTGGAGACCCTGACCCAGTGTGGTTTCTAAGGCAGGAGGCGCATCCCTCACTAAGGGGGGTTTCACAGCCATTTCTCCCAGGACAGTCCCCTCCCTGCTCTAAGTAAATGGGTATCTGTCAATATTTTTAGGGCTTACTTCTGCCACTTCTACTTTGGATGATAAATTTTATGACCGCCTTTCAAAATAACCTACTTAGCCCGGATCTTACATTCCAGTGGAAAGACCACCCGGCGTCCTCAATATTTTCTTCCCTGCCTGCCTTAAAAATATAGCCTCCATTTTCAGTCAGACTAATTTCCAGCTCTCAGAGGTAAGCAAAGCATGGCTTGTGACTTCAGGGAAAGGTGGTACCTTCTTTGACCCTTCCTCTCTCTGCTGGCTGGAATGCAGATGTGATGGCATAGTTTGAGCTTCCATCTTGGATCATGAGGTAATACCTATCATCTGCTGAAAATGTCAGAGGCTCAGGAAGAAGGGGCCTACCACTAGCTCTGAACTACACGCCTCTGGACTATTACTTTTTTAAGAGGAGGAACATAAACTGCTATCTTGCTAAACTGCTTTTATTTGGCATTTCCTCACAAACAAACATGATCCTAATTATGTAGAACTTCAAATTCTCCACCTTGGGTCAGCGGGGATGGGGGATGGCCAGAAATGGGGAAGGGTACAGTGGCGCATGATAGTTAGGAGCTCAGGCGGATATGAGTTCCTATTCCTACCTTTTCCTGGCTGTGTGAACCTGGGCAAATTTTCCAGTCAAAAACATGCAAAGTTAGTAGCTACATTCTAGTTCCGTGTGAAGGTTTAAAAGGTAGTACCTGTAATGTTCTTAGTACATGCCTGGGACATGGTAAGCCCCCTGTAAATAATAGTTGTTAATATTTCCACTATTGCTTTTGTTGTATATTGTTATTATTGCTTCAGATTGCCTACAAACGACCCTACTGTACTTAGCTATAGGCGCCTATGGCAAATGGAATCTCTCTTCCATGTCGCGATGGCTACCCTGAATCTGTGATTTTACAGTTATGGTGGGCTCCAGAACTACCAGGGAAAGAGGCGTAGGAGCTCAAGGTCAATGCTGTTCCTGATCCAAGGATCCTGGGCCACTGCCCTTGTTGTTAGCAGCATGAATGGTTCCACATCAAAGTGTGGAACTCGGGGAACATCCAGAAGCAGGGAAGGGAGGTGGAGATTGGTGTCTTAATCCATTCCATTTCTGTTGCTACAACTGAATACCTGACACTAGGTAATTTATAAAGAAAAGGAATTTATGGCTTACCGTTCTTGAGGCTGGGAAGCCTGGTCAGGACTTTCTTGCTGGTGGAGGCACCACATGATGAGAGGGGTGTGTGTGAGAGACAGAGCCATGCTGGCCATTATAGCAGACAGGCCCTTGGGGTCACCAGTGAACCCACTGAGGACAGGGCCCTGTGACCTGATCACCTCTTAAAGGGTCCCGCCTGTCCCCACCTTGCAGTTCCTCCTAATGGGGATTAAATTTCATCATGAGTTTTGGTGGAAACATTCAAATCATACCAGTAAGCCGAAGGAAATGTCTAACCAGACCACCAGAGCCACACAGAGTCCAGTTCCACCCATTTCTCTCCAATTCCCCCACCCCTTGCTGTCTGCGGTGCTGTTCTCTCAGGTCAGGATCCCAGAACCAGCCTCTGACACGGTCCTCCTGCCTCGGTCCCACTCCTGCCTCCAGACCAGGGCAGCCAAGGTCTGATCTGATCATGAAGTCCTACCTGCCACATGATCAAACCCCCAGCAGCGGCTCCCCAATGGACGGAGGCCAGGAATGCTCCTGAATCCCCTCCCACAGGCAGGACAGCACCCACGACAGTCCCTAGGCTGAAAAGCTGTGTCCTGGTCACACTCCCTGCCACTCCGACGCTCTGCAGTCGGCCCGAGGCCCTACTCCACTCCCTCATGTGCCAGTTTCTGTACATTCTGAGCCTTTCTCTGGAGTGTCCTCTCCACCCTTTGCCCTAAGTCCCTTTAGTCTCGTATGTCTCTTCCTCCAAGAAGCCTTCTTGCTCCAAACCCAGCAGTATCCAGATAAAAAAGCCCCTCTCACATGGCGCTGTCCTTTCCTGTCTGTCTGGTCTGTCTGTCTCTCCCCCCACTAGACTCTAGCTCCATGGGGACAGGAACTGGATTATGTTCAGCCTTTAGCTACCTGCACCTAGTATCGTTTTTTTGGAACACAGTAGGTGCTCAGTGAACGTTTGCTGAATGACCACGTAAATGAATAAGGCATTAAGATACAAGACCAGGAAATAAGAGCGAGACTGATCACTCAGGGAGACAAGCCAAACTGGGATCTAGAAAGATCCTGAGCCCCAGACTGTTGTGCAAGGCAGGATCGCACAGAAATCCAGGGTGTTCTGTGACAGGAACCAACTCCATCCAAAATCAGACTCCACCTCCTGCAAAAGGCTGGGTTCTTGGTCTCTTCTGCGGATCTCAACCTTTCATTTATTTTTTGCTGGCATGTTGCCTCTTCACCACTAAAACAATATCTCACTGGGCTGGGGATATAGCTCAGTTGTTAAAGTGCTTGCCTTGCAAGCACAAGACCCTGGGTTCAAATCCCCAACACCACAAAAAATAAAATAAATTTTTTAAAAAAAATAAAACAATATCTCGAGGCTCACCAAGCTGAAAATAAATTGATAAAATTGAACCTCCCCACTGCCAGGGCCTCTTCACAGGTGACCTCTCTGGAGCAGTGCATATGCAGCCGCTCCACTTCCACCCAGGTCCTCCAGGGGGCGCCGTGCTCGATGAGACCGACACCTGCAGAGTGCACGCAGTTCCGTGGGGCACAGGGCGAGAGCGGATCACGGTGCTGGGGTCCGCTCGCTCCTCCTCGCTCTGCTCTCTGGCTCCCACCATCACACTGAGACTGTGTCAAGCCAAGTGGGCATATTGGGTTGTGATCTTCCGCCGCCCCTGAGGGCGGTGTCATGGTTGACCCTTGTCTTGGCTTCCATGACTCCACCCATTTCTGGTTTCCCTTCTCTCTCTTTTCAGACTAATCTTCAGTCTTCTCTAGTCTCTTGGTCATTGATGTTCATTTGAACTTGATGTTTCTGCTTCTTTTCATCTTCTTCCCCTCCGTCTACGTGATGAGGGGGTAGTGAAAGGATCCCAAGTCCAACTCATCAGCAAATCCTATCCATTGAACATCTTCACAGTGTCTTGAATTGTCCTTTTTATCATCCCTACAGCAACTGCTGGTTCAGCCTTCACCTGGATTCTTCGCCTGCATCCTCCCTTCTCCATCCAGTTGCCAGTATGATTTGCCAGTAGAATGGAAGGGTTCTTTTAATACTTTAACACCTCCTCTGCCTCACCCCAGAGAGGACATCATTCAGCTGCATTACTTCAGAAGTTATACAAGAGTTTATGAAATAAAAAAATACTTTAATATCGACACTTGTTTGACCTTCCAAGAAGGTCTAAAGAATTTTCATATGAATTTGGCAGCACCTGTAAATGCCTAGAAGTTATACAAAAGGGGTCAATATTCATAAGATAGAGATCTATTTGTCTTAGGGCTGAGCCTCCAAAAGAATGTGAAAAGAGGGTCCCCAGCACAAAACCAGAAAGAAATCTTATTTGGCTTGACTATGGAGGACGGCAAAAAGATGTATCCAGGGTTCTGGCCAGAGTTTTGTTTTGTTTTGTTTTGTTTTGTTGTTTTTGTTTGTTAAGGCAAGAGACCAAGAAATGGTACTTCCAAAATTCCATCCAATGTGATTCTCCATAAACAAGTGGGACTCTCAAGGAAAAATTTGATGGCACCCTCTGGATTTTTACCATATGCATGATTGGCTCCAAATAAGCTCTGCCTAATTTTGGGCTGTGTCCTACCAGATCTGATAAAGGCAGTTTACAAAAATAAACTCGTTGTTAAACTACTTAGAATACCATACTTCAATGCCCCCGTGACCTATGACCTACAGAAAAAAAGTTCAAAATGGGAAAGGTTACCATGAAAGTGGGAACTTGGAAGAATAGTAGAAATACTTCAGGCCCCTAAAACATTTTCTTTTTTTTCTTTTTTTTTTTTTTTTCATCCAGACAACTTACAAATAGCAGCGACTTCAACCAGATGAGAAGTTGTCATGCTGATGGTGTCTGTCCTGGCCTGCCCAAGAGGCCAGCACCCCATCATCCCCCAATAAATCAGGAGGTCATTTTTCACTGAACTGAAGCTCAATACTCCCATCGTTTTCTCCCCTAACCAGCCCTGAGATTGCTCTGTTCTCTTTATTACCTTTCAATGACTTAAGCCCCTGAACTGAATAACTTCATCAAGGTGTCAACCTAAACAGATTTTCCCCATAATGGCCCAACTCTCACAGGTTCTTAATGAAAAATATTGATTCCCAAGGATTAGTTGCAGATTTATGTGTTGGGATGCTGATCTCTCTGTCACCTGACACCTTATCAGTGGATGAAAGGATCTAGTTTTCCTTCGTGGTTTTAAAAAAGCAATCACTGGCTATGTCAAGGGGCAGCTTAGGTCCAGAAAAACAAATAAAATTCTGTGTCTGGATCCCTTGGAATACTTAACAGACAGTGGAGGAGCCGGGGGGAGGCACAGAGGCAGAAAGACACCCGTCTGTCCTTTCCCATTAGTATCTTCAGTGGTTGAGTTTTGAGGAACCCAGCGCAGGGACGCTGGAAGAGCATCCATCCCTCTTGGAATGACTGATCTCTGGGACAGAGTAGGAGGAAAGCGATTCGTGTACACCCTGTCTGGAGCTGGAGACACTGACTGGAGAGAATTCAACAGCTGCCATCTCCACGCGGCATTCAGTCAACACAAGCTTGGGTCGGCTCTGCCAATGTGCTGCTCAGTGTCACTCTTGAGGGATGAAGTTGAGACTCTGGCACCTACAACCTCAGCGAGCTGCAGGATAGGATGTCTGCCATCACCCGGAGGTGGCTGGAATAGAATAAGAGCCACTCTTTATCCTTGAACAGTGATTGAGAGTTTACTAGCTGCTAGGCATTGGGGACATCATGGGCAGTAAACCAGATGTGGGTTCCCACCTTCATGGAGAAGGCAGAGTTTGTTTTTTTGTTTGTTTGTTTTTTGTAAATCACAAACATAGAATTGTGGCTGCAACAAGATAAGATGCTGGGGTAGGAACATAGGACCCACAGCAGCCTGAAATGAGGGCACCAACCGAGGGAGAGAGGTTGAAGGAAATTTCTTGAAGAAAGTGGTGGTCAAGGTAATACCTAAAAGATAAGAAAAAGTTCACTGGAAAATCAGGGAGAGTGGGGGAATGTGGGCAGTGGAAATAGTATGTGCAAAAGTCCTGTTCTGGAGGGAGACTGGTACCACCTGTGTGTGCAGAGAGAGGTGGCTGAGAACATGGCACCAGAGAGATCCAGCAAGGCAGGCAAAGCTCAGACTGTGGCTTTGGGTCACTATTTCAAGAGCTATAGGAAGGATTTTCAAATCTGTGCTTTGCAAAGTTTGCTTTGCTGTTCCGTAGAGAATGGAGTGCCATAGCTTCCAAGTAAAATCAGGAAGAAGACAGCAAAGGTCAGAGAAGAGAGGAAGGACAAAATGCTGCTGGAGATAGAGAGAAGGGGACAGAACTGAGGAATATTCTAGAAAAAAACGCCAACAGGCATTGGTCCTGGGCTGAATGCGGATTGCCAATAGTATGAGGGAAGGCAGGTGACTCCCAGGCATCTCAGTTCAGCTATTCCCCGCAGGGATGGCCCTTCACTTTGGCCCTTCAAGAATTTCTCTAACCACTGGGAAGCATTTCTGGGGCAAAGTTCTCATTTCCTTCATTACCTCCTAGAACAGGGCCTGGAAAATGTCTTAAGGGACAGATAAAAAAAAAAAAAATTGTTAAGCTTGGAAAATTCAAATTTGCTGCTGCTATAAAACAAAAGCAACCATAGACAATATGGAAACAGTTATGGTTGTGTTCCAATAAAAATTATATTTTAAGAAACAAATGGTGAACAGGATTTGGCCCTCTGGGTAGTTTGCTGACCCCTGCCCTAAAGAGTAGGGAGAAATTTGGAAATGAAGTTAAATTCCTAGAGTCCCCAATCCCAAAGAGTTGGTGTATTCCCTTAAAATCTAGTACTTATTCCGAGACCTCCATGCCTTGGACCTGCCCAGGGAATTAAAGGAAGGAACAGAGGAAGCTGGGAGACAGGACAATGAGGTCACTAGGAGACTCTCAGAGCTGACACTGGGCCAATGCACTAGCCTCAACTGTCCCCAGGCTTCCCCAGGGTCCCCAACTGGGAGGAATGCTTCATATACATCTTTGTCTGTATTTAGAATTAAACACCACCATATACTTAAAAACTACTTAGTGCTTACCTATAGGTCTGGGGGTGGGAATGGGATGAGAAGAGATTTTCACGTGTACACATTTTTAATATCATTTTGGAATTTGAACTATGTTTTAGTCATCTCCTCACCTTGGTGAAAAAACAAACAAACAAAAACACCTGACAAGAACAATTAGAGGAGGAAAAATTCATTTGGGGGCTCATAGTTTCCGAAGTCTCAGTCCATAGACAGCCAGCTCCATTGCTCTGGGACTGAGGTGTTACAGAACATCATGGCCAAGGAGTGTGGCCATGGAAATCAGCTCAGGACATTGCACCAGGAAGCAGAGAGAGAGAGAGAGAGAGAGCTCTGCTCACCAAAACCAAACATATACCCCAAGGACACACCCCCAGGAACCCACCTGCTCCAGCCACACCCTACCTGCCTACAATCACCACCCAGTTAATCCCTATCAAGGGATGGTGCACTGGTTATTTTAGGGTTCTCTTGCATTGTCTCACATGTGAGCTTTTGGGGGGGACACCTCACATCTAAACCATAACAAACTATCTTAATACGTTGAGTAATGTATTTGAGTATTCTCTACCACCCCCCCCAAAATATGTTTAAGTGAATTTCTTCATAAGACCCTTTATTTCTGTATGAACATAAATGTATCTAGTTTCCTGTCATCAACTTTTTTAACTCTTGAAAAAGACCTATATTTATCCCTAAAATCACAACCTGAAATTATGCATGGGGCAGATTTCAAGCACAGCTGCATGGCACATGAAACTGCAAAGTCTGCCAGGGAAAAATTAACAACGCTCCCTTTTCTGGTTTGCTTCTCAGGTCTGCTCTCCTGGCTCACGGAGTCTACTTCCAGCTTCTCTTATATTTTAAGTAACTTCCCACCTTTACTCTGGAGAGTCTTGGCTCCAGCATTGGAAACAGCCTGGTAGAACCGTCAATCAGGGGGCTCTGCCTGCCTGCTTAAGAATGGTCATGTGATCCAGGCTAAACCAATCAGGTTCCTCTCCCCAGAATAAGTTAGGAGTAGCCCCCTACCCCTCCTTTCCCCATCTCCTGCAGAGATGAAACATAGGGAAGGCTTTTGAATGGCATTAGTTACTTTTCATTGTCTAGGTCTTTGGGTACCCTCTTCAAGGGTACAATTAATTGACTTGTTTTTATTTTAACTGATTTTTTTTCCCCTTAAATTGGCCAGAATCCACTTTTGTTGCTTAATCCAGATGAAGTGATCCTGCTTAAAGTTCTGCAGTACATCCTGTTATGTACAAATCAAAGACAGGATATCAAGTCCAAACTTATGTAACTGGCTCAGCTCAAGACCCCTGCCTCACCCCACCTGCACCTGTGTCGGGCCCCAGAATTCCTGCCCTTTCTCCCAACGCACCACGTAGGGCTTTGTGCTCCCCTCCCACTTTCTCACCTGAAAACTCCCCTCCACGGCTTGGAGGCAGGGCATTGTGGGAGGTCAGAGTGCCCATTTGGATGACAGAGTGCTCTCCAAATAGTACCGTCCCCAACTTACCCCGGTTTGACTTAAGATTTTTCACCTTTACAATGGTGCACATTCCGTTGAAGTCATGCTTCGAATCTTGCATTTTGATCTTTTCTTGGATTAGCGATATGCAGTGTGACCCTGTCCTGCCATTGGGACAGCAGCAGTGACTGCCACTCCCAGTCAGCCAGGCAACCACGAAGGGACAAACCGTGCTCTGCCGCGTATGCAGCACTGGGATGCTCCGTAGGCTGTGCATCAAATGCATTTGACAAAGGATTTTTCTGCTTTTTAAAAATATTTTTGTGGTTGTAGATGGACACAATGCCTTTATTTGTTTATTTTTATGTGGTGCTGAGGATCTAACCCAGTGCCTCACACATGCTAGGCAAGGGCTCTGCCACTGATGGATCTACAGCCCCAGCCCCGGATTTTCTATTTTTGATGGGTCTCTTTGAATGTAATTCCAGCACAAGTTAAGGAGCATCTGCATTAGATTGGTTAGGTTCTCTTCTTCCTTGGGGACACACACCAGGATTTAGTACCAGGATTTAGCACACCAAGATTTAGACCAGTTTCCGAGCCCATTCGAAATTCAAGATGACATGTTGTAGTTCCCACAGCACTGGAATCAAAAGTGTCCCTCCCAGGTGACCTTGGGTTCACTCCTCTTAGGTCTTGGTTTTCTCATCTGAAATATGAATTCTGCTGACATCTGAGCAAGGGCTTATTTATTTAACAAGCACTCTATCACAGACACTATTCTAAATGCTTTACATATAGTAATTCATTTACTATTCATAACCACATTTTAAAGCAGGTACTATATTATCTCCATTTTCAGATGGGAAAACTGAGGTACAAAGTATTTAAATGAATTGTCCAGCCAGGCACAGTAGCACACACCTGTAATCCTAACTATTCAGGAGGCCAGACAGGAAGATTGCAAGTTCAAGTTCAGCCTGAGAAACTTAGCAAGACTGCCTCAAAATCAAATTTAAAAATGGGTTACAAACATATCTCAGTGGTAGAATATTTGCATAGCATGTGTGAGGCCGTGAGTACTGAAAAAAAAAAAAAAAGTTTAATTGTCCAAAGTTACAAAGTTAGTATGAGGATGGAAAGAAAGATTTAGCACAAGGCCCTAGAGATAATAACTGTTCCATAAACATGTAGCTGTTTGTTATGGACTGAATTATGTACCCTCAAAATTCATCTATTGAAGTTCTAACTCCCAATGTGACTATATTTGGAGAAAAAGCCCTTAAAGGGGTATATAAATTTAAATGAGGTCATAAGGGTGGGTCCCTAATCCAATAAGATTGGAGTCCTAATGAGAAGAAGAGGAGACACTGGGGATGGCCATGAGTAGCAAGAAGGCCAAGTGAGGACACAGCAAGAAGATGACCATCTGCAATCCAAGGAGAGAGGCCTCAATAGAAACAAGCTCTACCAGCAGTTTGATCTTAGGCTTACAGCCTCCAGAACTGTAAGAAATACATTTCTGTTCTTTAAGTCACCTGGCCTGTGGCATTTGATTATGGCAACCCTAACAAACCATTACACTACTGAAAGATCTCCCCTGTGATGGACATCTCAATTGCTTTTTAAAGCACCTTTGATGACATTACCCCAGGAAGCAAACACCATCAGCAAATCCTGTCTCATTCAGGATAAAGTCAAATGTCTTTTACCAAATATATACCAAATATATAGGGCCCTCCAAACTACCTCTCAAATTCACCCTCAGCTGTCCCAGCCACTCACACCCTCCGTTCAACCATGACAAGCTCACCCCACTTCCCTGAACATGCCAGGCTTGGTACCTACTACTTTTTCCTCTCATGCCTTCACCCCTCTCACTTTCCACTGTGGGACGTGGGGGCAGATCCTATGTGAACAGATTAATGCCTTTTTCGGGTGAGTGACTTCTTGCTCAGGTGGGACTGGACTAGTTACCCAAAATGGGTTGCTATAATGCAAAACTGTCCCTCATGTCTTACCTCTCCTGTACACACCTGCTCACCCTTCCATTTTCCACCATGAGTTGAGGCCTCAAGGAGCCAGATGCAGCCACCCACCCAACCCTGGACTTCCCAGCCTCCAGAACCTGAGCCAAACTAAACTGATTTTCTTTATAAATTACACCTTATAAAGTTACCCTTGTTCTTAGATCCTTACCTCACACACAAAACCTAACAAAACCTTTAACCTTCCTGCCTCAGCCTCCTCAGTAGCTAGGATTGCAGGTATGTGTTTGACGGGACAGTTAATCACTCTGGTCCTCAGTTTCCCCATCTGCAAAATGGAGATAATATGGTATGTGCTTGATAATATTGTTATGATGAATATTAAATGAATTATTATGCACAAAGCACTTGTAGTAGTGATTGTTACAGAGTGTTGCTTAAATAAATAAAGCCTTTGCTATGATGTCAGGAGAATTCACATCTTCAAATGAGAAAACCAAGACCTGAAGAGGAGTAAGCACCTTTACCCAAGGTCAGATGGGAGGACATTAGTCTCAAGTTCCATTGTAACACTAGAAAATAGGACTAAAACAGCTGCTATTGTTGGTAGTTGTGTGGTGTGAGTCTGGATAGAAACCACCATATAACTAAACCTAACTCCACCACTTACCAATCCCCTGATCCTTCTTCTCAGGCTCCAACCCCAGTTAGAAAGCATCAGAAGACCCCATATTTCACAGAGGACCCCTGTGCCCCCTCTTGTCCAGGAGAGAGTGGGATCTCCAATTACTCTCCCGTGAACCTGCATCAAATGGGAAAGGGGTCCTTCTTCAAAAAATAACTAAGAGAGTCTCAAAACAAACCCACACACAAGTAGTCAAATGATTTCCAACAAGGGGTCCAGGTGATTCAAGGAGGAAAGAATAATCTTTCCCCAAATGATACGAGAATAGTTGGCTATCCATATGCTGGAAATGAACTTGGACCCTTAGCTCACTCACAAAAGCTAACTCAAAATAGATCACATACTTAAATGTAAGAGTTAAAACTATAACTTGTGGGAGAAAGCTTTTGTGAACTCAGGCCAGGAAAATATTTCTTCAAAATGACATTAAAAATACAACCCATAGGAAGAAAAAATTTAAGAAGTGAACATCATCAAAATTTTAAACTTTTGCTTTTTAAAAGACACCATGAAGAAAAATGAAAAGACAAGCCACAGACTGAAAGAAATATTCATGAAACACAAGAAAGACTTGGATTTGGCTTCACAAATGCTTCCAACTCAATAATGATCAACAACCCATTTTTTTTCTTAAGTGGAGAAAAGATTTGAACAGATACTTCACCAAAAAAAGATAGAACAGTGGATAAGAAGCACAGGAAATGGTACTTAATACCATTAGCTATTATGGAAATGCAAATTTAAGCCGCAAGATGCCACTGCCCACCTATCAGAATGGTTAAATTAAAAAGACGGGTGTACTAGTAAGGGACAGGGAGGAAGGGTCTCCACCTACATCAATGGAGGGCTGTATATGCAAAACCTCTCTGGAAAACAAGTTGGCAGTTTCTTAAGAGATGCACCACACAGTCTGGCAATTCCATTCATAAGTATCTCAGGCGCAAAGATGCCTATGCACTTGTTGATTGCAGCGTTGTTCATAACCACCAAAAAGTGGACAATCCAATCCACTCCTCCAGCTGGCAAATGGATAAACAAGATATGGTGTATGCACAGAACAAAGGGACAAACTATTCATTCTTGAGATAACAGAGATAAGTCTAGAAAACGTGCTAAGCACAAGAAGCCAGACACACAGGACTCCGTGTCGGACGATTCTATTCACATGGAACTTCTAGAAAAGGCAAACTGCAGACACAGAACACTTGGTGCTCCCGGCACCAGAATTGACACTAATGGCATGAGAAAACTTGGGGAACATTGGAAATATTCCAGAATTGAATTGTGCTGATAATTGTGCAATTACATACACCAAATATAAATTACAATTTGTTAAAATTCACTGAACTGTACTTTTAAAATGGATGAGTTTCAATGTATGTCAAATGTACCTCAATAAAGCTGTCAATAAATGAAAAAAAAAAAAAGAAAGAAAAAAGAAGAGAAAACCAGGATGCTGGGCTACGAGAGAAAAAAATACTAAAACAGAATATCCCGCTTTAGAAATGTAAGAAATGTTTCCACATTAGGGAGATGAGAAGCAATGGCTTGCCCGGTGTCACCCAAGTAGTAAGTGGCAAAATGCAGATGAAAATTTGTAACTCTGGCCCCAAAGCCATGCTCTTAATTCCTCCCCTAAGAGACCTCTGTTCTCTTTTGCACACCTGTCACTAACCAGTCCCACTGTGCGCAGGGGACTCTCAAGGGTCTCTTCTCAGATTGCTACGTGAGCAGAATCCCTGTCCATGCTCCATGTAAGCGGAAGACACTCTGAGTCCTGATGTCCTCAGACGGTTCATTTAAGTCGTGGTTGTTACTTTTCCCCGCATCGTGCAAGTGCTTGGTGTGCTCGGGTTGAATCGGTGCTTTTTGTATATTGCTCATCTGGCAGAGAATTACTACTCTGCTGTACAAGTTCCCACAGATGGCTTTATTTTCCATTGCTATTAAATTGGTTTTGAACAAGACATAATTCTTCAAGTGCCTGGTGAGCTCTCTGGGTTTGCTCAGGCAAGATTCCATAAAAATGTAAATAATCGGAACACTTCTGGGATTATTTATCACAACTGACTTGCGGCTGTAAATTTATGTATTAATTTCAGCTATAAGCTTCAGTGGGGAAAAGATGAACAGTTGAAAATAGACTTTCCCACCTAACATCCTCTCTATGTCCCCATTTCTCCTCTGCTTCCAGGGAATGTACTATGGACTGAACTGAAGATCTGAGTCTGAAAGACATTGAACAGGTTCAAAAAGATATCAGGCAACAGGCAGGAGAAACTCATCCCTCAAAAAGATACAGGTGCATTTCAGCAGGTCACAGGCTTGTCTCTTGCCACTTTCTCCTTGCTTATAGAAACCAGCCCCACCAGTCTTTTTTCAGTTCCTCCTGTTGGTTCCTGTCTCAGGACCTTTGCACATGCACCCTTGACTTACAATGTTCTTTCTTCCTGTTTTTGTCCATCTTTCAGTTCTGAGTTCAGTATCGCTTCTTCAGAGAAGCCTCTTACACAAACCCCTGCCAGGTGAGTTTTACTTCCAGGAAGTAGCACGTCCCTCTCATCCATGTACTAAACATATCTGCAATTCCTCATTTCTCTAGTCTTTTCAAAATTTAATATCTGTTTCTCTGCTGCTTGTCTGGAGAGGGCTGGGATCACATTGGTGTTACCCACATTCCCAGAAGCTGGCAGAGAGTTGAAGGTGGATGAATTTGTGTTGAATGAACGGATGGATGGTTGGGTCAAGGGACAGAGAGATGGATCCACTTGCAGTAGGAGGCTGTGGCCGACAGCAGGGTTCCCAGGTCCCTCTTTCAGCACCCGGCACACGTACCTGGTCAGAGGACTGCTCTCACTTGGCCTGTGTGCACTGAGAGGTGGAAGTGCCTAGCAATTTGTACTCCCCTAGGAGGGTGACTCTTAACCTTTAGTAGCAGGGACAGGATTCTAAACAGGCCAGCTCTCTTCTCCCGATGAGGCCAGCGTGGGAAGAACCAGCACCACCCCCAGGGCTCCTGCTGACCCTGACCTTGCCTGGTCCTTGCTCTTCTTGGCTTCTCCCCTTCTCTACTCCCCTTCCAGTGTTTCTGAGAACCTCTCCTGATAAATTACATTTATGCAAATCCTCCTCTCAGGGTCTGCTTCAGGAGAGCCCAATCTAAAACACAGAAACTTCTGGAAAAAGTTCTCATTGAGCTGTGATTAATATCATATTTTTCAGTGCATGAAAGCACTCCACCCAGACAGACCTTATGCTGGTTCAGACAAGGATAAAGTCCTGCCAGAATCTGGCAGGGGACAGTCATGTCTATGAGCTAACCTTGAATCTTCACCCCCATGACCCCTGGCCCCAGTGGGGAGGGGTTGGACGTCTGTGCCCCTGGCATCCCAGCCAAGCTCTTCCCGAGAGCCCAGTGATGAGCTTCCCTTGGGAATAAACACTCGTCCTCAAGATTTCAGCTGGGGCCAGGGGTAGTGGTACTCTGGAAGCTGAGGCAGGAGGATCGCAAGTTCAAGGCTAGCCTTAGTGAGGCCCTAAGAACTTAGTAATACCATGTCTCAAGATAAAATATAAAAGGGGCTAGAGATGTAGCTCTCTGGTAGAGCACCCATATATGGGAAAAAAATTTTTTTTTTTTTTCATCTGGGGCCAGGCTTAGGTAAGGAGGAACAGGCCCAAATGGCCAGAAGATCCTGCAGGGATGAGGTGCAGACTATTGAGGTTTACAGAGTAAGGATGTCTTTAGATGCCAGGGACAAACTCCCCAAAAAAGAGGCTTCAATCACAGGTGCACCTTTAGTAAGGAATTTGCTATCAAGAAAAGTGTGGTGAGAGAGAAAATCAGGGGAAGCTCAGGAAGTGGAGGTTAGCAGAAAGGCCAGTCTAAGGAGGAACCTTTAAGTCAAGACCAGAAAGTGGAAAAGGATCGCCACTCGGGGAGAATGGAGTGTGCAGGATACGGTCCCCTCCACACACCAAAAACGTCCATACCCAAAGATGGTGAACCTGTGAGTACGTCACAGCACAGAGCAGAGGGGCCTTTGCAGACTGTGGGGTGGGAGATCATACTGGAGGATTCAGGTGGAACTGTAATTACAAGGTCTTTGTAGGGGGAAAGATGGGCACAGGGGTCAGAGACACTGTGTCAGAGGAAGCAGAGGTCCAAGCGATACAGCCACTGGCCCCAGAAGAGTCAAGGAAACCCAGGAGGAATGCACCTCGGTTTCAAACCAGTTCGACTCACGTGAGACCGGAGAAACTGGAAGATTAGGTAGCTATGTTTTTCTCAGCCACTCATCTCTGGCAATTTGTCACAGCACCAAGAGGAGAGTAATTAGCAGCCATTGTCCCGGAGAAACAGCACATGGGAAGACCTGAGGCGGGGGAGCTTTTAGTGTATTTGAGGAATATCAAGGTACCTAGTGGGCTGGACCCTTCAATGACATGGGGGAGGCACAAGGGCCAGATGACATGGGGCCTCCTAAACCCCCTGCAAGAAGTTTGGATTTTATTCTAAGATTGACGTTAAAAAGTTTCAGTAGAGTACGAACTATTTTTCCAAGGTCACCCTTGCTGCTATGTGGAGAAATGGAGGGGGACTGGAAGACTTCAGCGAGGACCAGAAAGAGCAGAATCATTGGTGGGGGACGATCGGGAGGCTGTGACAGTAATCCCAGAGCGAGCAGGATGACTCGGATCAAGACAGTGGGGATGCGGGTGAGGAGAAGCCTGTAAGATATATTTTGGACACTGACTTATTGGCTCTGGAAAAAAATCAAATAAAATAATTTGGACATCTTAATGCCAGGGGCCCTTTGATCAAATAAAAGCCAGCTTTTCAGAGACCACACATTGGCTCCTGGCAGTGACAAACGGTGTGGCCACACAGGTAGTCCCCAGAGCAGGGACTTAGGGATGTTCTGGTAGAGCAGAGGAGGTAAAAAGAAAATATATGTTCCTTCCTGAATGTCCAGCAACAAATGACTGCCTTGCAAGAAAGAAATTTAGCCCAAGCACAGAAGGATGTGCTGGGCACACTGGGGACACTTGAGAAGTCAGAATGTTATTTATGGGGACAATGACTTACTCTCCTAAACAACTATAAAATCCCAACCTGCCTGAGTTCCATGAAAATCTCAAGTTCAATCTCCAATTTGAAGCTACAAAAATGAGCATGGATCCTTCAGGAATTCAGATTTGATGTGAAGTATATCCAAAGACCTGCCAACAGATGTTATTGGAAATGTTAGACTCATGCCTACTGACAGAAGCGTTAAGGAGAATCAGTGTTCTGATTTTATTTTTAAGCCAGGAGGAGGGAACCATGTTTGTCCTGGGGTAACCTTCCTCTGTCCCTTATAAAAGATCATGGTCATAATAGTGGCGCTAACCACCAAGCAACCGCAGCTAACATTTCTTGAGCACTTACCACATATAATGCTATGACGTAAATCTATTATCACCCCCATTTTAGATAAGAGGAAAGGGAGTCCCCAGAAATAAGGTCATTTGCCAATGTGGAGATGGGTCCAACTAGGAAACCAGGTTCTGCACCAGGAATCTGCAAACTGTGGGCAAAATCCCACTCGCCCTTGTTTTTGTAAATAGTTTATTTACAAATAAAACAAAACATGCTCATTGATTCCTCTACTACCAATGGCTCTTTGGCACTCCAAGGGCAGAACTGAAAAGTTGCAGCGGGAGCCATATGGCCCAGAGAGCCTAAAATATTTACTAGCTGGCCCTTTGTGGGAGACGTTTGCCAATTCCTGCTCCAGATCAGACGTACCGGGTACGTTTCCTCGGAGCTCATCCTCCCACTCCTTCATGCCACTTCTCCACCATCCACCCCACTCACACGTTGGAGACCTATTCCTGATCATTCCATGAGACACCCAGGATCCTTCTACTTCCCAGATGCCTCCTACTCCCACAGCTTGCCTGGCGAGACCCCAGCCAAGCTTCCTCCTCGCCCTACTCTGATGTTGAGAGGAGGGTCGGGATGAAGATCAGACACAGGAAGCTGCACACCCAGGTCCCTGGTGCCTCCAAGACCAACTCTACAACCTGAGGGCCTGAGCCAGAGACTCACGAGGGGAACACTCTCCCCAGGCACGGTTTTTGAGAAATGCGAGTGTTATGTGGGGAGATGGTTCAAAGTCCCGGCCCGTATGAGCTCAAGCATGATTTCTATTGCATGGTCTTTCCCTGAGGGAGAGCTTAACACAGCCAGGGAGGGGGAAGTGAGGATTCTGGCCATCTTGCAGCACTTGCTCCCCCAAACCAGCAGGAACAGGGACAAAGGGAAGATGGGAGGGCCACAGTCAGGCACTGGAGAGCCCTCAAACTGAAGGCGATTATTTACAATCTTTTACTATGGCTGCCTAACAAAGTGCACAGACTGTGTGACTTAAACCACACACAAAAAAATTTATTTTGCAGTTATGGAGGCTGGAAGTCCAAGATCGAGATGTCATAGGGTTAGTTTCTCTGATTCCCCTCTCCTTGGCTTAGAGATGGCCTCCTCGTCCCTGTGTCTCCGCATGGTCTTGCCTCTGTGGGTGTTTGTGTCCTCATTTCCTATTCTTATAAAGACATCCATCATAAGGTCTGTAGCTCATCCTGACGTCTTGGGTTTTACTTCATAAACTCTAAGATACATCTCCAGTTACTTCCTGAGCTACCTTGGGGTCAGGACCTTTGAATGTTGAGAGAACACAGTTGATCCCATAATGATGAGCATCCTCATCTCTAATGGAACCATATCTGACATTTCATTTGCAAGTTCGATATGTACTTAGATTTAAGAGAGATACTTTTATCATGCTTCTCTTCCCGATTTTCAAAGGACTTTTTATTAGGAATGAATTTCAGGTGTACTGAATATCTTTTGATACCCACTGACATAATCATGCAGAATATTTTTAATCTTTTTCAGTGGTATAATATATTAATAGAATTCCTGTTATTAAACAATTCTGGATGGACACTCAGAATATCTGAAGAAATCCTATAAATCAATAGGAAAAGGACTTTTAAATCTACTCTAAATTAGACAAAGGATTGAAGCAGACAATTCATGAAAAAGGAAATGCTCCTGACCAATGAACAAAACTCCACCTCACGAGGAATCAGGGAAATGCAAATTAAACCAGGAATAAAATCCCATCCCACACGAGAGTTCGCAAGGATGTGGAAGACGGAACTCTCACACCCTGCTGATAGGAGCGTAGATAGCAACAGCCTCATTCACACATGCAAGTGGGGACATGTACATCGGGTTTGTTTTAGCATTGTTTATAATAGCCACTAAAAAATGGAAACAATCTCAATTTCTGTCTTACTTCAGGCTGCTATCACCAATACCATAAACTGGGTGGCTTATAAACAACAGAAATCTATCTCTCACAGTTTTGGAAGTCTGAGCTCAGGGAGGCCGTATGGTCTGGTTCCAGGGAGAACCCACTTCCAGATGGCAGATGGCCACCTCATTATATCCCCACATCGGGGACAACTCTCCAAGTCCCTTTTGAGGGCACTAATTCCATTCATGAGGACTCCACTCTCATGACTTGCTAACCTCCCAATGCCCCCACCTCCTACTATCATCACACTGGAATTGGGACTTCAACACAGGAATTTGAGGGACACACAGTCAGTTCATAGCAAATGTCCACATGTAAAACAAAATAATAGATAAATCAAATATGATGCATGTGTATGATGAATGCACAAGATCTACTTGCATCCATGTAGATAAATCTCAAATACATAATGCTGGGAGAACAAAAGCAAATTCCAGAGGGACACATTTAGACTAAAACCAGCTATGAAATTTTAAGGAGATATACAATAATATGGAGCTGAATATTTATGAATACTTATAAAAGTTTTAGGGAGAGAAAACAGGTTAGAAGGATACATACCAACTTCAAAATAGTTATTTCTAGTTTTGGCAAAGGATGATGGAGGGAAGGAGGAAGGAGACAGAGATTCGGACCCAGGAGGGGTGCAAAGAAGGAGACTCAATCCATTTATGAGGTTTTATTTTACTTCTTTTTTAATAAAATGACCTGAAAAACAGAAGTGTTTGTATTCCTAGGCCCAAGCTACTTGGTCATGGTGAATGATTCTGTTAATGTCTTATTGAATTCTGCTCGGTATTATGTTATTTATAGTTCTCATCTAGTGCCTTGGTCTCTTCTCTCTCTCTCTCTCTCTCTCTCTCTCTCTCTCTTTTCGCCCCTATATTCTTCAAGATTGGATTTCAGGGTTGTACCGTTCTCATAAAATGAATTAGAGGGTTTTCTATGCTGTTCTATAGTCTGGAACCATTAGTCGAGTACGGAAATAATCTGTTACTAGAAATTTTGAAGGAAAAAAAAAAAAAAAGCCCGTTAGAAAAACCTCTGCTTAATAAGCCTATTTTAGAGTTACCATTTAGCAAGGCTTTAATTTTTTATGATTATATAATTATTTTTCATTCAGACTTATTCCCTTTCCAGGAGTCAATTTTTGGTAATTCATATTTTGCAAAACAAATCTACATCACTGAGGTTTTTTTTTCAAGTCTTTACAAAGAGTGGTACATGGTGATATCTTGGTTTTTTAATCTCTCACATGCCTTTTAGAGCTCCTCATCATTTATAATTTTATTTGTTTTGCTTTCTCGCTCTCGAACCAATTTGTCAGAGGTTTATCTGTATTATTAGTTTTCTTCCCACAGCTACCTCTTGAATGCATTTATTACACCTCGAGTTTTTCTGTTTTAGAATCCATAGATTTTTGCTTTGTTCTTTAGAGGATTTCAAGGATTTATTTTTCTTGATTCCATTTAAATTTTTTGCTAATTTTCATACTTCTTGATTTTAAAGCTAACCTCATTTATTTTTTACTTTCAACAATAAAAAGCAATTTAAGAGCTTTGGCTACATTCTGCAAGTTTTCGTACATATTATTCACATTCTCATTCTTCTCTAAATGGTCTCTGTGTATTTTATTTCTCCTTTGACTCCATAATTTCTTAGGAGATTGTTCTTTTTACCCCCATTTCCATATGGCAATAGCTATTCAGTATAAATGTGAGACACACAGATGACAAGAGAGGACCAGCACAGCACCCAACTCTCCATAAACATTTGCTGGATGGATATGCTGACTGATCGTGATGTGAACATAAAGCTGGGTAATTATGAGAAATAATGTTGACTCCTTCGTTAAAATAATAACCATAAAGTAAGTGGAAAGGAAGCAGAGTTTGCTCTCTAGCTCATTTCACAATAGGCCTCCACGTAGTATTTATAGAGAGCATTATCCAAGAGGAGCCTCTCCCCAACCACAGGATGCCACAAGATGTACTGAACAGCAAAGATCTTCTGACAATCAGGGCCAAATCCCCCACCATCCTTCAGCGAACCACAAAGTGCAGGCACAGCATATAAAATTGCTGACGTGGAAGATGCCTTTCCCTAGAGCATGCAGGAAACCCAAACTTCAGAAGGAAGGCCCAGCTTGGCCAAGATCAATGGATGATACCATCCCTTTGTGGTCAAACATGGCGCCTCACAGTATCACAGGTAGAACTAGCCAATGGAGCTCTTACCAACTTTCCATGAAAATAGACCTTTGACATATCTCTATCACAAAATTTAGGATGTCACTCTGCACCCTGTCCATTTTAACTTCTTTCAAGAAAACAGATACAATTTGTCCTTTTTATATATATTTCAATGAGTTTTCCTTTCAGGCTACAAGAGCAATACATCATATGCCCTTTCCTTCAAAGTAACTCATGTCAACTATTTAGTATGTATTTTTCCTGAGTTCATGCAAACATTTATCCATGAAAAGACACATGAGAGATTTTCTTCATTGTAGTCAAAAAGTAGGACCATATTATACAAATTTGCCTTTTCACATAAGACAGTAAACCTATCCCTCCATTTATCTGTTTTTAATAGCTGCATAAAATTCTAGAATATGAAATAACATAATCTACTCAGTAATTCTCTATTTTTGGACGTTCTTTTTGTTTCCAGATTTTTACAAGTATCCAACATATTATAATCAACTTTTTTTTACTGAATTGGTACTCTTATTTATGTCTGCCAAAAGAGCTTAAGTGAGTATATTTTGAATTTCAGTAGCTACTTCCAGATTTTTTTCTTCTGAATGGCTAAAGCAATTCTTATTCATACCAGCAAAGTATGAGAGTCTTTATTTTCCCTTATACAATCACAAGCCATGATTATAAATCATTTCAATTTTGACCAAACTGATGAATTTCCAAAGTGATCTTATTGTCATTTTTATTTGCATTTCCCCTTCCCCCATAAGAATGAGTGAATTTTAATTTGCTTATTGGCTATTTGCATTTCCTCTTTTGAGAATTGCCTACTCCTATCCTTTGCATATTTCTTTATTGTATTTTTTAAAATCTTTTCAATTTGCAGAAGGTCTTTGTAGATTAGAAAAATTAGCCCAGAAGCCCTCCCAGTACTTTTCCTGGGTCTGTCAAAAAGAGGCTCAGTAGTTTTGCTGCAAATCACTGGTGTAAGAGAAAGGCTAGAAGTGCTAATGCCATTTTAATCACCATATGGACAGTCTGATAAAAAAAAATTGTAAAGAAGACAAGTCAGAATGCAGAGAGAGAGCTAATGACATTGTTTGGATACCTAGGTACAACCATTCTTGAAGCTGGAAGGATTTAGCCATTGAATTTCTCAGTTACAAGAGCCAATAGATTTCCTTTTTAGTTTGTGTTGGGTTTCTGTCTCTTGCAACCAAAACCTTCCTAACTACATATAGTGAGTTTGCCCACACTGGGACTATACCCTGATTCTCAAACAAGATCTTAGCATCCAAAAGAAATGGATTTTCTAAATTCTGGGTTCAGGTAAGATTCTAATGGGTCTTATCATTGTTCTTGGGTATCTCCCAGGTTTCCTGCTACTTGGCAATCTCTACAGGTTTCCTGACTCAGTCGCACTCCAAACCCATGGGAAGAGTTTAGAGGTCTTCTCTGTCACATCAGTCACCAAAAGGAACTTGAGTCTCTACAAATCACGTGGTTGGCACACTCTACGTTGGTTGGACATACTTAAACGAGGCCTAAAAGAAAATGTGCAGAGACCCAAGTCACAAATCACAATTTACAATTACACCTGTTGGGTATGTGTGAAAAAGAAGTTCTTGAATCCACGGGAATGCTAGAGGACAGGTCGGGTCTCCAAATGTCCACTAGGAAACAGCACCTCCCTGAATGGGCTGTTATCATAAGATTGACTTTCGCCGTTTATTAAACTGTGATTATTAGACAGTGCTGTCAGGGAAGGGATGAAGTAAACAGCTCGTGAATTATAATGCTTTGTAAATTCTTTAACTGAGGGAATTTCACAGTGTCTGATGTGGGATTTCTATTCTGAAGAGATAGTAGGGCAAGATAGCAAAGTGCTAAGGGTTCAAATAAACTTTGTACCTACTACCAGAAAATCCCAAATAGGGTCTTTTAGGCATAACATGCAGACATCTCCAACTACAACAACCGCAACAGCCAAAACTAGTATTTACTGGGCACCTGTCATGTGCCAAACGCTGAACGAAACACTTTTTGTAAATGATTTCCCTATTTTGACTCATGTAAAAAAATCTAAGAAGGTAAGTACCAGAGCTTCAAAGACATCGGAGCTCACAGAGGTCCTATCAGACAGGATGAGGTGTGATTGACGTAACAAAACCTCCACGGCTCCGCACACGACAGAAGCTTAGTTTTTGTCCATGGTGCTACCTGACCAATGCAGACGGGCGGGAGCACTGCTCATCTTGGTCGGGTGGGGTCCTCCTCAGCTGTTTCCAGGATCACAGCACCAGGAGGAGGGAGCACTAAACAGAGAGCTGACTCCTGAAGCTCTCATCTGGACGCGACACTGACAACTGCTTTATTCATTTCATGGAACCAGAGCCCCATATCCATGTTCAACTTCAAGGCAGGAAGAGGGGAAAACTGTAATCCCACTTGTGCCCAGAAAGAAGAGAACTGAAAACATTTCATTAACAGCAATAAATGCAACCACAGCACAAGCTGGTCTGGCCTCTTCCAGAAACGGAGGTGTAATAACTGAAGAATCCTCAATTTCTGTCTCTGCCGTTGTTCCAAATAAAAACTTGAAAGTTGAAAGTCTTTCTGCCTCACCTCTCCTCCCCTCACTGACCTCATTTCTATCCATATCCCCTTTCTAGAGGAATTCTCACCTTTTCACTTTATTTTTATAGAATTTTTGGTCTCATGGGCAGAAAACTCTTTACAAGAGCATGGTTGGTTTGGGTGGTGTATGTCTTTCCCCCCCAAAAGGAAGTTTAAAAACCTTCATTTTGTATTCAGGAATAAATGAGAAGTGGTGTTATTTATAATAGGCTCCCTCCAATTCAGACTAAATGTAGATTAATCCTAATTGATAACACATAAAATTTAATTAAACCTTAATAAAGAACCTGGGAAGAAGTTCTCAATAGATGGTATCAATGGTAATGCTGGATGCTGCAGGCAGTGGTACTTGAGATAAAACACAATTCGTAGAAGTATTTTCAGGGCTTTATGAAAGTCCAGATACAGGTCATTACCTCAAACACCACATTCATTAAAATTGTGGGTAAATCTGAGAGATGGTGTTCTCCATCAGCTTGCCGATAAGAAGTTTGGACCTCAGACCTCCCAAGAGCCTCTGCAGTCCTCCCTCCTCTCCCAAGTCAGACAGAGGCTGCCCAGTTCCCTGACCTTGAAGCCACTGTGAGTCATTACCAGGAGCCACAGCCTAGTTGCATCAGATGAACCCCACCCCACCGAACATCTCACTGTAGAAATCCAATTAACACAGCTACATAAACATCGCCCTTCTGATCAATGTTCCCGACACAGAAACACTTTCGTTTCATGTATTCACGAATATTTTTATGCGTTCAGGAGTGATTGAGAACCAATCTTCCGTGGTCAATCACTCCAGTATCTAATTACTTAAAACATGAATAGAGAGTCCAGGCAGAGGAGGATATCTGTCTCTGGGGAGCAGAACTTCTTCCTTACAATTGGGAGCATAGCCACTCTGGCTACTGGAAAGTGTATCAAAGGAAGTAAATACAGATGCCTTCAGAGACCAGGAAGATAATCTAAGGGGTAAGAGGGCTGGGTTGACCCTGCAGCAAATCGATGAGGGTCTGAAAATTTCAGAGGAGGCAACCATTTCTCTATCCACAATGACCAGGGGGGAGAAACCTGGGCACAATGTTGCCAAATCATTTACTCTTCATTAGAAATTTTCAATTTAGATTATAATCTGAAAAGCCCAATTCTTTTCATTAGTAAGAAAAAATTTTAATTTTTAAATACCTGACAACCTTTAGATTTCTCATTTAAAATTTTTCTCCTAGATCTTTGAGGTGGCTCCTTCCCTTTGATCTGTTCTTTTCTTAAACAAATATCTAATAAATGCTTACTATGGGCCAGGCACTGTTCTAGTCACTGGGGGTAGAATAATGATCAAAATAAAGATTTCTGACCTATGGAGTTCATGTTCTAGCCAGAAGAGACTCTGACAATAGCAATACACATAATCAATAAGTACAGCATATGGTATATCAGATGGGTTAAGTGCTAAGAAAAGACAGAAAAGCACAGAGGGACCAGGGGAGTTGGGATTGTAAAGGGTTTGCCTATTGCTGTTTAGACATGGCGGTAGAGGAAGGCCTGGCAGAGAAGATAACACTGGAGCAGAGTCTCAAAGGGAGAGAAGCAATGATCTGTGCAAATATCTAGGGGAGCATTGCAGAAAGTAGGAAGAGCCAGGCAAAGTCCCCAAGGAATACGCCTGGTGTGTCCAAGAAACAGTCCTTAAACTGGCATGTCTACAATGGAGGGATTGAGAGGGAGATGGGAGGAGGTGGGGAGGAAGGGCAACCACGGAGGGAGCAGAGCCCAAGGGAACTCAGGCGTCATTGGAATTACTTTGGCTTTTAACTAGAGGCTGTAGCAGCAACCAGTGGTAGTAGTGGAGCTGGTAATAAGTAGCTGGAATCTAAATATATTTTGAAGGCAGAGCCAATAGGAATACCTGGTAGACTGGTCGTGGGGATTGAGAAAAATAGAAGATTCAAGGACAGTTCCGAGCTTTTTAGCTTGAACAAACAGAAAGTCAAGCAGGCTCTATACCAACCCAATCCCAAATGTTCCCAATTTCAGTCAACCAGTTTACCCCCCATTTATCACCCTCTGACCAGTCCTAAGGATAGTGATCATAATTACTATCTTTTTATTGAGCACTTACTACATGGCAAACTTTTATATGCATATTGCTCTTAATCCTATGGCAACTTGGTGAGCTAGACATTGTTATTTAGCACCATTTTCCCTGTGAGGACACTGGAGCTTAGAAAAGTTAAATAAGTTGTCAAGATTCTAGAGCTAATCAGTGTCACAGGTAGGATTTAAGCCCAAGCTTTATGATTACAGGTTTCATGACCTAGCCACTATGGGATACTGCCTCTCCAAATTTGGAATTTTTGAACTACTTGCCTTGTGTCAGGCATAGGCTGAGGCATTTTACATTTGTGATTTCATCTGATTTTTACAATAATCCTATGAAGTAGGTATTCTCATTCCTATTTTCTGACAGAAGTGAACTAAAATACTCAGGCCCTATTTCTCTCTTTCAGAAATTATGGTTCTCCAGGAAGATATGATAGGGATTGCTACGAACTGAGTGTTTATGTCCTCACAAAATTCATGTGCTGAAGCCCTGCTCCCCAGTGTGATGGTATTTGGAGACAGGGCCTCTGGGAGTGATTGGGGAATGAGGGTAGAGCCCCCTGATGCAATTAGTGGCCTTAGGAAGAAAAGAGAGAAAAGAGTGCATTCTCCCTCAGTCTCTCTCCCACCCCACCACCCTACGTGAGGATAAAAGAAGATGGTCATTTGCAAACCAAGAAGAAACTCTTCAGCAGAAACCAAATTGTTCAGTACTTAATCTTACTTTTCCCAGCTTCTAGAATTGGGAGAAATAAAGTTCTATTATTTCAGTCCCCCAGTCTTTGGTATTTTGTTATAGCAACCTGAACAAAGTCAGGGCAGGTGGCATCTACTCACCTGCCCCAACATTGGTTTGGGTGGAAGAAGAAACTAAGCCGGCATAAGACATGATCTCTGCATTCGGAGAGCATGGCTCTCTCTGGGAAGACAATCAATTGCCCATGGCCAGCCGAATGCCAGTACGTCTCAGTCTTGTCCTTCAGCAGACAGCTCCCCCACACCGAGAGCTGGCTCCATGCTACACTGTGCTCCATGTTGAGGATTCAAAGATGGACAGGAGAAAGCTCCTACAAAATCCATGGACACTGAAGAACTTGGGAGGCATATGCATTTCTGTAAATGATTTGCAAGGCTCATTTAAATGCATCCTAAGTGCCACTGAGCTGAATGTCTATTCCCAGTTCTTTTCCTTAAATGTTAAAAACTAAAGACAGCACTCACCATCTGCTGTAGCTTGAGATCTGCTCCTTCCCCCTCCCCAAGGTCTCCTGACATGGCAGGCCCTGGCTGGCAGCCCCATGCGATGCCATTTACCAAACTATCAGAAACACCTAGAAGGGGTCAGAACATCTGCTGGCCCTTTCTCTGTAATATCCAGCTGCTATAAACTTGTACCCCTTGTCTCTTGGGTCACTTCAGGCTCATGAACAATCAGGAAGCTGGGTCCTAGGGTATTCAGTCCCCACCTATTCTGGATCCTTGGACTTCTGGTTATTGATGCCACAAATATTTACTAAGCAACTATTAAGTGCTAGTCATGATTACTGATGATACAATGGTAAGCAATAAAGATGGAAACTTTGCCCTCGTGAAACAGTCTAGAAAGGAAAACAAACCTAGAACAAGTTCACCAGTTATTGGGAAGATAGAGAGCACTTCAGGAACATAGAATAGGTAGATCTGAACCAGTGAGGAATCCCCTGGAGTACATGGTATTTGAACTAAGAAATGAAGCAGGTGTTACCTGGGTGATGGTGGAGATCAGCTAGTTGTTCCTGGCAGAAGGAACAACAAGGGAAGTGGTCCCAGTCAGAATAGAACAGTCAGCTTCGAAGGAAAGAAAAAACTGCAGGACATGAGAGTGAGGTGAAATGAAGCAGAGATGCCACATCACCTGGGGCTTGACGGGTCCTTTTAAGAAGTCCCTTTTTCATCCTGAAGGCAGGGGAGAGTGATTACATGTTAAAGAAATGACCTGATTAGATTTGCATGTTAAAAGAATAATTCTGATTCTGCATGAGATGAATGGAAGGTTACACAAGAATAAAGAAAAGATGTATTACAGTCCATGGCAGAGGTCCAGGTGAGAGAGAGCAGGTGGTGGCTAAGGCCATCATGGTGGCAGTGGAAACGAAGAGGATGATGTCTCGATATGTTTTTTTAATTTTTATTTTTTCTGCATTTTTATTGCTGCATTCAGTGGTACATGATGATGGGATTTGTTGTTACATGCACACAATATAACAATATAATTTGGCCACTATCACTCCCTAGATATGTTTTAGGTAGAGGCAACAAAACCTAGTGAGAAAGCATAAGAGGTAGGTAAAAGAGAATGGGGAGCGGGAACTGATCTACCTTTTAAAGATGATGGTGTCATTTTTGAGATTAGGAAACATGGAGGAAGAGCTACTTTGATGTGTAAAGGTGATGTTCACTTCCAGTCATACTGATCTTGAGATGAGTGTAAGGCATTCAAGAGGAGATGTCCCGAAGGAAAACTCAGCCAGTCTTCTGTACTGGTGATTTATTTTTCTGACTTTCTTTATGTAAAGAAAACAAGGCCAAAATGTGGGTGTGAGGACTTCCACCCTGTGAGTCCTGCTCAGTTCATGTCTCACTCATTGCAGGTAAACACACACACACACACACACACACACACACACACACACACGGACACATCGCATATCCCACGATGTCTCAACCTTCTGGCAGCACCTCGGACAGCTCCCCAGCCACCCTCCTGGCAAATCCAGGTGTAAATCAATGACGCCCCATTCGCATCCTCCAACCCTCATCAACTTTCACTACCTACAACCTGGAATCCAAACAACATGATCTAAAGTCTGACGTTATCTGATTCTTGATGTGAGATGCCACGAGACCAGCTAAGGAGACAGAGGGACAAGAGACCAGTGAAAATCTTTCCAACATCGTCTGATCAGGCATAGAATAGAGCAGAGAGGCAAGAGAACCAGCAGAGGAATTAATGATGCTCAGTGGCTCTTCCAAAGGCTCAAGTTCACTCGGGAAGTCAAGATGAGAGTGAGCTCTGCAGGATACCAAGTGAGAGAGAGTGGGGAAAATGGCCAGGGGAGATAATGGGAAGAAAGGAGACGCAGGAGAGGACTCTTGATGTAGTTTTCAGGAACTCCGAAGAACAGTGTACACTAAAAATGCAGACTGAGCGTAAGGATGCAGCTGGGAAGTGTACAACAACACTGCAACAATGGTATTGATTTAGGTCCCAAGCTTCTAATCAGAAGATAAAAGTAAGAACACGAGGTAATTCTATGTGTGTTTATATAGCATAATGTTCATAATATACTTTTTTTTTCTGAGATTGGAAGAAAGGACAGCTTGCCGTACAGAATATATAGTCTGATCTTGTTTATGTTTGAACGAAAAGCTTTTTAAAGTCTGGAAGAATAAACCCTAAACTGTTAGCAGTAGTCATCTCTGAAAGGTAGGCTGACAGCAGGATTCCACTTTTCAGTAGTATTTTCATTTTTGATAATGATTCTGTGTTAGTCTGTTCAGGCTGCTCTAACAAAAATACCATAAACGGGGTAGCCTATGAATAACAAACTTTTATTTTTCAGAGCTCTGGAGGCTGGGAAGTCCAAATGGAGGCATCAGCAGATTCAGTGACTGGTGAGAACTCTTTCCTCCTAGGCGGCACCTGCTGTGTGTCCTCACATGTTAACAGGGGCACATATGCTCCTGAAACTTCTTTTACAAGGGCACTAATCCCATTCATTAGGGCTCCACCCTCATGACCTAATCACCTCCCAATGGCCCCACCTCTAGGGTCCCCCATACTATCACTTTGTGGGTTACATTTCAACGTTGGTGAGACACAAGCATTCAGACCATGGCAGATTCTGCCTTGGATTGATGTTTGGCCAGCATGCAATGTGTTGTTCGGTTGCGCAAGTTGTTAAAATAACTAAATAATCCCCTATCACTTGGCAAAGCCATTATCCAAAACTCCATAAGAACCCTTGCCAATACATCCACAATCCCACAGGTTGAGAGTTAACACCAAATATAGCACAGAGCTTCTGATTTTCCTACTGCAATTCCAAGGTGTCCATTCTGATGGGGTCATGTGGCAAGTTGAGAAAATTGTTACTTTCAAAAATATCTATTGTACTCCAAAACAAAAAAATAGTTATATTCATTCTTTTTTAAAAAAAGCACGGTATTGGCTCCAATCAGAATTGCATGACAGTTGTCCCGCTGAAAGAATTTTAGAACACTAGTCTGCAGTTTTGATTGTGGTCCTGGCTCGCATGTCAAATGACATTTACATAAAAGATCCACTCTCTTAGGCTCACCCAAATTTTTTAAATTGTTCTTATTTGCATTCCACGCAGATGTGAGCTGCCAAAGCGGGATTTCCACCCAGGGCTGTGCCTGATGCACCTCTGTGTGGCCACTCCCTCCTCAGGCCTGTGTCTACCATTCATTTCGTGTCAGCCTCTCTCCCTTAGTCTTTCTTGTTATTATGCTCCGTCACCCTGACTGCTTTGTAAGCACTCTGAAGACACACAGTTTGACCAGTTGGTTATTCTCACTGTACCTAGCCCACTGCCTGGTTTGTGGTAGTACTTCAGAGTTATTTGTTGCTATTGATCCATCTTATCTGCAAGGTGGTCCTTTACCATGGTTATGGCCACAACTGTCTATACATGGTTTGTACTGTGGAGAATTCAAAGTCTGTAACAAGAGTCTTAAACAGGACTGGTGTGAGAAATATTTTCCCCATCTTACGGGGCAGAAATCATTTGTCTGCCCACCTGTCCCTATGGGAATTTCCTTAATAGATCTCTCTTGTAAAAAAAAAATATATTTTTTTTTAGTTGTAGATGGACTCAATAACTTTATTTTATTTATTTTTTATGTGGTGCTGAGGAGCAAACGCAGTGCCTTGCACGTGCTAGGCAAGTGCTCTACCACTGAGCCACAATCCGGCCCCACCAGATCTCGCTTATTCTTAACGTCTTTATTGTTATCTGATAACAAATATCATTCCCTTTTCCTCAAGAAAAGGGAATGTTTTTGCAGAACAAGCCATCATTAACTACCTTGTATGCTCCATGCTGGATGCTAGAAGTAGTCATTATTCTTATTGGCATCTCTGTGTCAGGATGTCAACAGCTTTGGTACATTGATGATTGGCCAGTGTATAGTCAATGAGGGTAATCCACACCAGTGTCCTAAGCAAACCCCCAAATTCCAGTGCATTAGCACAATAAGAACTTACTTCTCATTTACACAAAAGAACAGTGCAGGTATTTCTGGTCAATAAGCAACATTCTTCCATGCAGTGACTCAGGGACCCAGGCTATTTCCACAGAGCTTTGGAATTATCTCTACCCAGCTGACAGAGAAGGGAAGACAACAGAGAAGACACTACTTCTTAAAAGAACCCTTACCCAGTAGTGATGTACATCACTTCTGTTCATGTTCCATTGGTAAGAACTAATCCCATGACCATACAGTGGTGCAAGGGTTGCTGGGTAATGTGCTCCCTACCTAAGAAGTTACCTCCCAAAGGCACCTCTAGAAAGGGAGTCATGAAGTTTGGGTAGGTAGCTCAACATCTACTGTAGTCAATGAAATAGAAAATATAATATTCTGTAGGAAAACTATCTCCTAATGGAGGTAAAGAAGACATTTTCAGATTTATTCTTCTCAAGTCTCTTAATATTTCTGCTACCTGTCACAGGATGTGGGTTTTTATGCTAAGGGGGAAAGAGTTCAAAGAGGGCGAGAATTACGCAGGCTGACAAGGATACAACACACATGAACTTTAAAGTTAGGCTGGAACAATATATATGGCCTAAGTCTGTACACATCAAGCAGGAAATAAAAAAAAAAAAGGAAATAAAACATCTTAGTATGCTTTGAGCCAAATCTAGCCCTGTATTAGTCAGCTTTCTGTCACTATTACAAAATACCTGAGGCAATTAAGTTATAAAGAGAAAGAAGCTGTTTGGGCTCATGTTTCTGGAGGTTCCAGTCTAAAATGGAGTGACCCTATAGTTTGGGGCCTCTGTCAAGGTAGCAAATCATGGCAGGTGTGCATGGTGGAGCAATCTGCTCACCTCCTGAGCCAAGAAGCAGAAGTGAGAAAGGACAGGCCAGGGTACTGCAATCTCTTTTAAGGGCACAACTCCAATAACTTAAGGACCTCCCCCCAGGTCCCTCCTCCAGAAACTCCACAGCACTTCCCAACAGCACTACCCTGGGGACCAAGCCTTAAGTACGAGAATCTTTGGGGGACTTTCAACATTCAAATTATAGCAGTCTCCATTCTATGTAATGCCACTGCCCAGCAGAACATCTTGGCACTGTAATCAGCCATAGTTCCTACCCTTGGGGCCATAATCTAGCTTATGAAAAAAGCCGGAAGTAAACACCCAGAACGTGCGTCTAATAAAGCTATTTCTTTCTTAAAATAAAAGGAACTGCTACTGGTCCATAATGAACATTTTGTATTTTTAAAGTATTTTCTTTCAAAGAGAAGAAATTGTAATTCATTCTTTTCCCCCAAAATAATAAAGAAAATTGCTACTGGGAAAGGTTTGGCATTTGAAACCTAGTGGGAGATTTTTCCAGCAGATGGTTTAGTGACAAAAAGCTTTTAAGAATTTCTGACTGCTATAGAGAGAGAGAGGGAAGGCAGGAGGAGAGAAAAGGGGTGGGGGAGAGATAGAGAGAGGGAGGGAGAGAGGGAGAGAGAGACTCGATATGATAAAGAAAAGATGTGTCCAAAGAAAGCAATTCTTATTCAAGGTCTGATGACTCAAATAATCCATACACTAGATCATAGATTTCAAAATCTGTCTGTGCATCAGAATAGTATGGAAAGTATGTCTAAAATACCCATGGAATCAGAATATCTGTGGGTGGTGACCAGACACGCATATTTTTTAAAGCTCTGTAAGTGACTGTGTTGAAACCCAGTGGCCCCGTTGTTTGTTAATTCTGATGGTAGCCATGAAGCCAGGCAGTCTTATCAGCTAAGCAAATACTGCGCCCTCTCGGCCACTTGTTTGTCATTTTCTGTACATCCAAACCCACCAGCAACAGCCCCTTCACCAGGTCCCTCATCTTTCCACCAAAAGCATTTGCATGGTGTTCTTAAAGAACATTGTAGTAAGGATGCCAGTGAATTTGACGATTTCATTTGGAAGGAGACACAGAGTTCACAGCCAATCCACCCAGCACGATCTGCAGAGAATCCGAGCTATGTCACAGCCAATGGCTCCTGCAACACCACTGCCCACATCCTCTGGGAAGAAGGGGTGGTATCCTGGGAGGAGCACAGGCTTTGGCAGATGGTTCTTAACTCCCAGCACTGCCATCTGCGAGCTGGGAGCCCAGGATAAGTCCCTCCGACCTAGTTTCTTTGTTGTAAAATAGAAATGGATAATATCAACCCCATAGTATTAGAAGTTTCAAATGGGAAAAAAAAATGTGAAGAAAACATCTGGGAAAGAATCTGCCATAGAAGAGGATCCTGATAAATGATCTTGCTACATTTCTCTTAACCTCCTTCCCCCTGGAAAGAGGAGAATCAGTTAGCAAAGGCCAACAGGAAACTTCACCTTTTCCCAAAACTCCCTGAATTTTCTACAGAAGGGTAACCCAGGAGAAAATGTGGAGATAGGGGAACTTTTCTGTTACCCTTTAAGTCATGTGGCTACCTCTGTACAGGTTTTTACTGTGAGTCTCAGAAGTCACTCCAATCAGAAACCATCTCCTGGTACCTGAGGCCAATGACAGGAAACAGATATGGTTTTTGTAGCTGTGATTTGGGATATAGGAATGATTTGTGTAAGTCCCACATGGTCAAATACAAAATTATATGGAATTCAAATTAATCACACAGACAGGCATAAAACACCAGACTCTAAATATTATTTACCCAGCATCGAGCAGATGTTTGTTTCCAAAGCTACAATCTCCTCTAATTGGCTGACGCTGTACTGCATAAACTCCAATGCAAGCTTATGTTCTATAATGAATGACAAATGCCTAGAAGAATCCTTTGTGAATTGACAGGCTCTCCCTCCAGCATGCAAATTGCATCGAAATTCCATCAGCAGACGCAGATAAGCTCATCTGCATGATTGGCAAACTAGTGGATAAACATACCCTTGGATTCATTGTCCAAATTCAATTTGATCCATTCGTCTCTGTTTTTAGAGATCATTTATTCGTTAATTTATTCATTCAGTCAACATTTATTGAGCAGCTATTCCAAAACAGGCACTGTCTTAGGCTTTGTCATGCAAAGATGAATACAGAACTGGCCTCTTCCTTCCAGAAGTCCACAATGAAGGCAGACAAGACTGGTTAAGAAATAAAACAAACCACGTGACCAAGAGCAGAAGTAGAGAGGTGGGCAAGCTTCCATAGTAACCCAGAGAGGGAATGATCAACTCTACCTACGGGAGGTAGGGACGGAGTCACAGATTTTCAGGAAGAATCTTGGAGGAAGAGGTTAGCTAGACAAAGGCAATGTAGTAAGTGGGGTTTCAATAAAGGGAACAGCAAGGACACATGAAAAGGATGTCGCATTCTGGGAATCATGAAGTTTCATCTTGCTAGAGCATGAAGTGAAAGTGTCTGCTTTGTTTTGATTCCTTTGAAATGTACCCATGCAAAGGACACAGCCCCTTGGAATTGAAAATATGCAAGTTTTGTTTGTTGTAGCAAAATATTTTTTAAAAATGAATCTTCTCTAAGGGACTAATTAAATCAACTATGGTACATCAATGTACAGAAACATTATACAAACTAAAGACTAAGTAGAAAGGGTGAGTACATGCCCCTTACATTTATATAGAAAGAGTTACAGTTAGGGACAGACCTCCAGGGTATTCTGTCAAGTGAAAAAAATAGGTAAAGAAAAATATATATGCAGTAGGCTACCTCTTGTGTCAGAAAAGAAAAAATAAGAACACATGTCTCTTTGCATATTTTCATAAAGAAACAGCGGAAGAATATATAAGAAATTAATACCTACGAGGGTAAGAGGGAGGAAATAGATTAGGAAAGAGGTGAAGGTGAGCCTTTGCAGGTACATCTTCTATATCATTTTTAATTTGTGCATCATATAAATGCATGGCCTACTTAAATTAGAACTAAATTTTAAATTTTAGTTAAAAGTTGTCTCACGCCTCATGGTCAAGCAATTCCAGTCTTGGTATAAATCAGAGAGAATCACTCAGGTGTGTATATATGGAAGGGTATATAAGAAAGTGTGTTTGTTTTGGAGGGGAAAAAACTTGGAAATAGCCAAAATGTCCGTTAATAAAATCACGAAGCTGTGAGATGTTCGTACTTTGGAATATTATGCAGCAGTGCAAACAATGAGGTAGATCTATATCTACTACCATAGACACAACTCCAAGACCTATTGGTACATGAGAAAAGGTATGGAATGGTGATTACCAGGGACTCGGACTGGAGAGAGATGTGCCAACAGTTACAAAATTTTTGTTAGGATGAATACGTTTGGGAGATCTATTGTGCCATACAGGGACTACAGTTAACCATGCATTGCATACTTGAAAATTGTTAACAGTAGATCTTAACTGTTCCCACAGAAAAGTTGATAAGTATGCGAGGCAATGGATATGTTCATTAGCTTGATACAACCATTTCACAATCCCAACATAAATCAAAACATCACACTGTACACCACAGAATAGGTACAATTTTGATTCATCAACTAGACAGCAAGTAAATGAAAAACGTGCAGAAAGACATGACAGCGTTAAGGTAACACTACACACACACACACACACACACACACACACACAGAAGGAGGGAGGGAGAGAGAGAAAGCACTCCTCTCTTTAGTATTCTTCAGAATTTCATTTACTGTCCCCTCCCCCCAGGTAAGCCAGCCTCTTTGGAGTAGTAATACCCTAGTTTTGTGGATTTCTTATTCTGTGGCTCAGCACACATTTTCCGCTACACTGTTGCTTCTTAACAATAGTACCAAAATAGGCTTACCTCGAGACACCTCTCCCAGGCAAGAAGCTAGGTCAGAATTTTTTTTTTTTTTTTTTTTTTTTTTTTGTACCAGGGATTGAACCCCAAGGTGCTTAATCACTGAGCCACATCTCCAGCCCTTTTTATTTTTTATTTAGAGACAGGATCTTGCTAAGCTGCTGAGGCTATCTTTGAACTTGTGATCTTCCTGCCTCAGCCTCCCAAGCTGCTGAGACTACAGTTGTGCCCCACCAGGCTTGGCTGGGTCAAAAATTTTTACAGTGCTGTTTGACCTAATGGAAAAGAGAAGAAGCTAGAATAGCTTTGAGATTTCTCGTTAGCCAAAACAGGGAAATAAAAGAGAATCCCTGGCTGAGGCAGGAAGAAAGGTGAGTTCTCTTTGGGCTTATGATAAATTTGAGCCACATAGAAGATGTCCAAGCAAAAATCTGGAGCTTAGCCCAAGAAAAAAACCCAAATCAAAAAATAGGCAAAGGATATGATTATTCAGTTCACAGAAAAAGATAAATAACAGCTCTTAAATATACAAGCAGACTTTCAATTTTCCTTATAATATGAGAAATGCAAGTTGACTACCTGAATGCCATTTCTCAACCATCAAATTGGAAAAAATCCAAAAATTTGATAACGCGTTTTGTTGATAAGGGCTGTGGGGAAACAAGAACTCTCCCACATTGCTGGTGAGAATTTAATTTCACATAATCACTGTGGAGAACAATTTGGCACTCTCACAAAATTACAAATGAACATCTCCTTTGTCCCCCAAATCCCACTTTGGTGAATTTATCCTACAGATATGCATGCACATGTGCAAAAAAATATTAATACCAAGTTACTCATGACAACATCGTTTGCAATACAAGATGTCAGGCAGCTTCTGGAGAAGCAGGACCGGTAGTGTGGATAGACAGATAGAGAGAGATACATACATACAACAGCACATACAGTCAGCCCTCCAAATCAACAGGTTCCACTTCTGTGGTTTTAAACATCCACAGATAGAAAACACTTGGGAAAATTTCATTTTTTGTACTGAAAATATATAGACTTTTTCCTTCTCATTGTTCCCTAAGCAATACACTATAACAATTATTGACATAGTATTTACATTGTATTAGGTATTATAAGTGATCTAGAGATGAAGTAGACAGGAGGATGTACATGCATATCCTTAGGATGATTATATAAAATATATAACCTATATATAATTTTAATAATTATGGCAAACACTATGCAATTTCACACAAGGGACTTGAACATCCATGGATTTTGGTGTCCATGGAGGGTAATGGAATGACTCTGTGTGTGTGTGTGTGTGTGTGTGTGTGTGTGTGTGTGTGTGTGTGAAGATATATATAATATATATATATATATATATATATATATATATATATGGAGAGAGAGAGAGAGAGAGAGATTTATTATAAGGAATTGACTTTCACACAATTATAGAGACTAAGGAGTCCAGACCCAAGAGAGCCCATGGTATAAATTCCTATCTGAATCTGAGTCCAAAGATAGGGGAAGATTGATAGCCCAAAGTCAGTCAGGCCAGGAAAAAGAATTTCTTCTCATTTCTTTTTCTATTCAGGCTTCTACAGATTGGATGAAGCCCACCCACCTGGGAGGGGGGACCAGCTTTACTCAGCACAGGAGATCAAACGTTCATCTCATCCACAAACATCCTCACACACAGAGCCCAGAAGAGAATTTAACCACATAACTGGGCAGCCGGTTGCCCAGTAAAGTTGATGCATAAATTTAATCATCATAGCCCCAGTGACTGGAAAAAACTCAAGCGTCTATCAGGAGGAGACTGGTTAAATCGATTATGGGACATCCAGAATGTGGGACACTGTGCCGTCATAAATTTAAAAAAGAAAAAGAAAACAAAACAAAACAAAAGGATCAAGGCAGATGCTCTCTATAGCTTGTCGTGGAAAGAACTGAAGAGAAAAAAGCAAAGTGCAGAGTATATGCATAACATGGTACATTTAAGGGGAAATGGGGGAAATTACCATTTTTACTTGTATTTTCTTGTGCATGTGTAAAGAATCTCTGGAAGAAGTCAGTCTCCTTTGAAAATAGGAATGGGGCAAATGCAAAGTGAAAAAGGGATAGAGAATTTTAGCCAACTGCTTATACCACCTGGACACCTTTCATTTTAACCATGAACAGGTACAGGTTAAGCAACTCCAACCTGCAAATCTGAAGCACTCCAAAATCTGAAACTTCTTGAGCCCCAACATAATACCACAGGAAAACTCCATACTTTTAAACTTTGCTTCGTGCACAAAATTCAATTAAATTTAAAATATGGCATAAAATTACCTTCAGCCATATATATACAATGTATACGAAACATATTAATTGTATGTTGAGGCTTGAGTCCTATCCCCAAGATATCTCATTATGCGGGTGCAAATATTCCAAAATAGGGAAGAAAAAATATTCAAAACACTTTGGGTCTCCATTATGGATAAGGGATACTCAGCCTGTGCCTACTCTGAAAGATTTTAAATATGTGAGAAGGGGGAACACAAGTGTCAGGCACTTAGGAAGGTACAGTTTGGGGTTCACCGGCACAGGCCAGCCGAGAGGGGAAGTCTGAAGCAGAGGGATTTGTCCAGGCTGATGTGGAGAGAGAAGGAACTACTGTGGAAGATGGGGACTGGGGTCTGGGCAGAAGAGATGGTGAAGAAATGTTCAGAAAGGTAGAGAGAGGAAAGGAAGGTGGTCTCCAGGAGAAAAAATACAGAAAAGTGTAGACTTCAGCATTCAGCAGTCAAATCATCTCTGGGATGATGTATTTAACCAGATAGTCTATATTGTGTTTGCACTTCCTGTAGGAAATATATCACTTAGTTACATTTCTTCTCTGGAATTCCTTTCTCTCCTGTCAGAGCAACCTGATTTGAGATGTAAATAAACCACAGAGATAATGCTCCAGTCTCTTCAGACTCTGAATTCTGCCACCAGCCCAGGATGAGAGTGAAGATGAATGGCAGGAGGGTTGCCATATAATCTCCTCGGTTTTAATACTCGATTATCATGTCCCTCATCTTGCCCAGACCTGAGACTCAGCACATTACGATTTCTTTGTTCCTTCCACAATGCTTCTATCTCCATCGCATCTCCAGGCTCCTTTAATATTGTTCATTATTGAAATGAACACTGAAAACCAATTACCCGGATGGCAGTAGGAGTTGGTCCTGTGCCCACCCAGTCACACTGCCAGCTTGGTTTCCGGTTCAGGTAAATAAGCACACGCACTCGCGCGCGCGCGCGCGCACACACACACACACACACAGAGCCAAGCCCTCGCCCATCCTCAGGCTCATGGGAGCTGCCCCTGATGAAGCAGGCACACTTGGTACATTACCACTCCACACAGCACCTGTTGGTTAACACAGGTGCCAAGGGAGGGCCAGGCGACTCCTCCAGCAAAGCCTTTGTCATGCAGCAGTTAATGCAGCACAGACTCCCAGAGGAGCCGAGTTCAAATAGTGACTCTGCTACTAAAGCTGTGTGACCTTGGACAGACTCTGGATCTCTCAGTTTCATATGGTTACCACTTGTGAAATGGAAACAATAATCGTACCCACCTGATGTGGGTTGAATTGTGCCCCCCTACCTTACACCCCCAAAATAGGTTGAAGTCAACCCCAGTGCATGAAGTGCATAGCAGTGTCTGCGTCTAGTGAAGCATATGTAGGCGGGGCATGATTTTTATTGCTCATTATTATCATCATCCTCATCATCTTGTGGTTGCTTTGTCCCATAAGCAAGCAAATGTCCCTTGTTTTGTTGAATAATAGCAAACAAATGGATGGACTTGTTGCCGCCATCTTCACAGGAAGCTGGAGCTTCAGATTGGCAAGCAGTGCTCAGTCCAGGTCAGGAGCGGGTGAAAAGTCCAAGTTCTCCAACTAAGAGGACTTGAGTTACCTTCACAGAGAACTTAGGACGGGGAGGATGCCAAGAGCCTTTGCATAGGTGGGCAGCTTTTCAAAGACTGGGCTGGTTTCTGTGGTACTGAATTATCCTGAGGGCAAGAATTGACTTTTGGGTCAATGTTACGGGGGTAAAGGTAGCACCATGGTAAGCACCTGATTCTTGGAGTCAGACTGTCTGGGTCGAATCCTCTACTTAAGAGCTCTGTGACCTTCAGCAATTTTAACCTCACTGGACATCAGTTTCCTCATCTGTGACATAAGCAAAGACTAACGAAGTACATAATAATAGGTGGATAATCTGGAGACAGCAGAAGGACAATTTCTTCAGAACCAACACAGACTCCTGCCCTATGTGTTCATAATAAACACACACACACACATACACACACTAGTCTGGTGGTACTCTCAGGCCATTTTTGTGGAACACTAATTATCTGACTGCAGAGACCAGGTTCCTTCTAGAAAGGGGATGTGGATGGGGCTGGTGCCGAAAGGCTGTGCAATAGAGCCCATGTTGAACAAAGCAATCACTCCAAGCAAAGTTCTGAATCCAAAGGCATTTACATCTCAGCTTTATGATTTCTGCCATATCCACTGACTACCCAAACTCTTGCTCTAAATATAGATTCCTTTAAATCAGGAGTCAGCAAACCAAGGCCTACGGACCACCTTTGGCCATGCCCATTCGCGTATGCATTGTCCAAAGCTACTTTGAACTCTGACAGCAGAATAGTTGCAAAAGACAACTTGGCTCACAAAGCTGAAAATATGTACTCTTTAAGGTCCCTTTACAGAAAAAGTTTATCAATCCCTGCTTTAAATCAACTTGCTTGTTAATTTAAATGCATTTTTAAATAGGAAACTGTATTGCTAATGTCATTGGGAACCAGAGTCCCTTGCCGTAGATGGAAAGTAACAATAAAACACAGATGAAACTATGATTATCAGAGTGAGTCAAAGAAGAAACAGAGGCAGAAGCAGCAGGATTTATAACAGCAGGGAATGAGGGGAAACAGGCAAAGGAGCCACTGAGACAGGTAGGGAAGTTGTAATGGATTCGTGGCTCATCACAAAGGAACAGAGTAAATAGAGGCATAAAGGAAAAAGAACACTGAGAACAAAAAAAAATTCTTTTTAACATCTGAAAGTAATAAGCATAATTTATAAACTAGATTAGAAAAGAACTTCTCAGCATATTTATAATGAAAACAGCTGATGCTAATGAGAGCAATAACATTTAAATAGAAATCTGTTTACCTTTGGGAAATTCATGCATAACTTCAATGCTGTACTGATTGATTTAAGGACCAGGAACCGGACTGATTAACCTTCCTGGGTTTTTTGTTTTTAAAGGGTAGTTGGCTGAGAGGCAAAGGCATGCTGAGGACTCAGTCGCCGAAGCCCATCATTGGAGTAATTGGAACCAGGTGGAACAGAGGTCGAAGGAACCCACCTGCCCATATGCTGCAGTTCTTTCCTTTATGAATATTTCAGGCTTCTTTGAAAACCCAAAGGAAGCTATGCTCCTCCTTTTCAGAAAATGCACAGAAATATACACACCAAAACTTCTGCATTTAAATTTACATTGGAAATAGACATTTTGCACATAAGTGGAAGTTAAAAGCAATCTTATAAAGACAAAGTCTTGATGTCATTATTTATAACTTATCGCAAGATTCAAGGTCTATTTACATGGTAGAAGGAGTCAATTCAAAATTGTAAATAAAACAAAACATGTTAATTCTTCTCAAAAATCACATTTTAACGAGAATGCTGTAATTGTTTGGCTTGAACAAAATGTTGGGATTGTGGGGCCATCTCTGGTATCAATTTCAAATTTTCATTTAAACAGTACCAAGGGTGAACCCCTGCAGAGGAAAAGACAAAATTAATACTTACATTGCTCACTTGGCCAGGTCAGAGCAAGGGTCATGTTAGTAAACACAAAATCCTCCAAAAATTGTTAAATTTATCATGTTACCTCTTTTGTACTTAGGTTAACGAGGCTGGGGCAGTGAGAACCCAGATATGAAGAATCCATGCTTAGATCTGAAGGTGAGCTGAGGGGGAGTAACCCTCAAATGAGTCCTTTCATGTTTCTAGGTGTCTTCCGAGTTAGCACACCAAAAACAATTCATAAGGCCCTCTCATTCTCAACTCCAATCTGCAAAAGCACTTTCAGCTTTGTGAGTCTGAGTTGTCCCCCTACGGGATACCTGTATGGCCAAAAAAGCTCATGGTTTTTCTGCAATGACCCATAATGGTAACTGCTGGAATGGAAACATTTACTTCATTTGGGTGACCAATAACTCTTTTTTCCAAATAAGTCCCAGTAGTGAAAGAATTTCCTGCCAAATTGTTCTGGAAGGGAGCTTTTTCTTCTCTCATACAGGTGAACATGTCACCCTATATTCGATCAAGAATGTGGGGATTTGTTTTCTGGCAGGACCCTTGTGTGTAAACAAGAATATAATATTCAGCATTCATGCTGTGACAAAACTCCTCAAAAGGCCAGCTTTCATGGCACTAAATAAGACTCCTTTCAGGATTTTGGCCGAGTTTCTGTGCCAATTGTAGAAAGTAATGAAGTGCGAATGAGTCTCCACCAAAGCAAGGAAGCCATATGTGTTATTGAGCACACCAGATGCAGACTTCCATGCCCAGACTTTTTTTTTTTTTTCTTCAGTTAAAGTTGTGCCTGAAGAAAATAAACTTTTCAGTCACTGATGTTTCCAAAGGGACCCACCAAAAGAAAATGTTTCTTCTGAAGGCGTCAGGATGCACATGACGGATGAAGGGAGCTTTACACTGAAAGGTGTCGGCAGTTTCACGCAGTTACCGACCGAAGGAAAGAGGAATCGCTGCAATTCCCGCTTTAAAATATCAGGGGGAAGTGTTCATCTTTCAGACTAGATGAGGTTATTTGATAAAGGTACTGCTTTATTGATGTCTCTGCTCCAAGGCATAAACCAGCTTGATCATTGCTTGGGTACTGGTATTTTCTTTCCCAGGCATCCCTTCAGGTACAGATACTCTGAGAGACGAGATATGGCTTTAGGCTTGGGATAAAGACAAGTTCAGGTGTAGTTTCGTCCTTTCCAATTCTAAGCTGCTTCTCAGGGAACACACCTATGCTGCAGGATGCTATATTGGGATGCTGAGATGGAAATGGCTCCTCCACTTTGCCTTGTTTTCTGCACGGGTTGACAGGTAATTTGCATCCCAAGAGCCATGGTGGCTTTAGTGCCCTGTATGTTCAGTGATGAAAGTGAAACTCAGGTATGTGAAAGTTGTAACATGCTTTTGTTCCTTGATACTTCCCAGCTGTTAGAGGTTAGATATGAGGTGTCTCCCAAAAAAAGCTCATGTGTGAGACAATCCTAGAACATTCAGAAGTGAAAGGATTGGGTTATGAGAGCTTTGGTCTCATAATTACAGTGCATTGATGCACTGTTAGGGATTAACTGGGTAGTACCTGTAGGCAGGTAGGAGGCGGGTCACTGGGGACGTGCCTTTGAGGTATATACTTTGTCCCTGGTGAGGAACAGTATCTCTGCTTCTTTGTTGCCATGTCCTGAGCTGCCTTCCTCCGCTACACCCTTCTGCCATGATGTTCTGCCTCACCTAGTGCCCAGAGTTATGGAGTCCGCCATCTATGGACTGAGCCCTCTGAAACCATGAGCCAAAGTAAATGTTCCTCCTCTAAAATTTTTTCTTGACTGAAACACCAGCTGAGCCAAGTTTGATATAAACAAAGGCGAATTGTACAGTGTATATCTTCTGCAGTTTCTATCAACAATAAATTAATCTGAGCATTGACATACAACGAACATAAACTTCATGTATTTTACCTCACCAAGCAAGCATCCCATTCCACAGCGTTATCATTTGAAGTGGAGCAATCCATTATTTGTATAATTTGATACTGAATTTTTATTTTTCAGAGATGACTTCAAAATGTCAGAAAGAAAACTGGGAGAAGAGCAACGTGTGGAGGTGGAAGCTCCAATTTCCAGAATCCTCGATGCTCATCCCTAGGACCCACCTCTGCCCCTCCCTGCCCAAGGTTAATAGTTGTGTGGCCTGTTGAAACCTTCTAAGGCTATTTACCATCTACAAAATGGGAGTGACAAAGTATCTGTAATACAGTCTGACTTTAATTTGATATTTACTACTAACAGCTTTAAGCCCCATCCTTTCCTCTGTCCACACTTCTAACATGCTGATTAGAAAGCCTGGTGTTCCCTCCTTTGGTGATGGCAAGTTTAATGTCATTTGAACCTTGGTGTGTAGGCAGGAAGCCTCAGCCCAGCCCCAACCCCAGCCACCAGGAAACCCAAACCAACCTCTTTTCCTTGTTCTCTCAAACCATCTTGGACCTGCTTGGAAAGACTTTCCTGTTCTCCCCACAAAGTCCTACTCTGTGAGTGATAAACTCTGCCATCCCTTCCTGGGGTTGTGGGTATATGTGTGCCATAGGAACCAAATTTGGGGTGATGGTTCATCCCGCTTGGGACGACCTCAGCAATGAATGCCTTGAGCACGTCGAGGCAGTGAGTACAGCCACTGGGGTTCATCTTCCCTCGCTCGACCTTCTGCTGACAGACATGTGCCCTGAGTCACCCCGAGCTGCCAGGCCCTCTGAGTCAGGCTGCAGCCTGCTGGCCACCTCACACTCTGAACCGAGATGCCTTGTGCTTCGTTTGCTGAGGTCTTTCAAATCTTCACTCTGCATTTAACAACCTAAATCAGAGGTTTCAGTAAGTAGCATTTAGGAACGGGAGTATGGGACTGGGTCACGTGCCTTGGGCTGGACCCATCTGTGTGTCTCAGATTGAAGTGTGTCTCAATTCCAGCCTGTTACTCCCCGTGATTCGGGCGAATGAGTCTTGACTCTCTTACCATTGGTTGTGTGTCTCAAGTGACTTTAGTCCCTATTTTCTGAAGTATTCAGGAAAAGACTGCTGCCCTCAACAAGTGTGACCATCATGGTCCCTAGCATGGAAGAGCAGGCAGAAGTCATTTCTAGAGGCAAGCAGCTCACTGGGACCCTACAAAATGGCTTCACCGCTGCTACTGCCTATGCCTCAGTCCTCATAAAGATATCAATCCTCAGAGTTATAGGGGAAAATACTGAAAGTGCCCCAAGGCACAAAGGCCTAATGCAAACACAACCGAAGCCCTGAGTCCTTAAGCCCAGTAAAGCAACCCTTCCATGGGCTAGGCCCCTAATCCTGACTATATTAATTTGAGACTCTGAGGAGGAAGAATTTCCTAACTATAAAACCAGGTAGCACCCTTCTCCTTGGGGGTCCACCTAGTAACCACCAAGAGTAGTAATAATAATAATATGTATACAAGAGAAAAATTTAAGAAGTGAAGTAGAGATACACAATTTGGCTCAACTGGGAATCCAAACTTTACTAACAGCATTTCTACAATAAAAAAGATAAGAGAGAACAGATTGGCTGTCATAGCTCTACAGAACTGATTCTGAATTAACTTTAACATGTACTGAGATGCACAAACTTTTGTGGGCTCAATCTTTATGGGGTCTCAAATTATAGCTATACCTGGGGATGCCGCTAAATTTAAACAAGGTACTCCCTGTAATCTTTTGGGGGTTACTGAACATTAAAATAGAAGACAAATAGGTGTGTTTCTTCCTAACCATCAGAAATATTGCCTTCCTAAATTCCCCATAGTCAAAAATGCCCATTTTATCCTAAAATATCCCATAGTAGACATGGATTCTCTGACCCCGAAATGTGATAAAGTTAAGTCAAGAATTTCATACTTACAATTGGTTTAAGGCCCCATGGGCCTCCCTGATTCTGTTAGAATATTTAATAAGACTCAATACATGACAATGGGGCATTTTAGATTGAAGCCAATTAAGCAAGATCTATTTTTAAAGGGGGATTTATCCCCAGGATCTTTCCATATAATAGTTCAATTTGGCCTGTTCTTAACCTTGGGAGAAGGAAACACTGGCCCAGGATGGTCACTGCAATCCTAATGTCACAACCCCACTGAGTGAGTCCCCGCCGCCCCCATACCCAATATCATTTAAACTATTGACTCTGTCCAATCAGCGACTGGTAAATACTTGGCAGTCATAAATCTAGCTACACATCTTCTGTCCAGGGCCTCTCACCATCAGAGGGACACAACACACCTTTGCCCACGCACCTCCACAGCCCCGCCAGTGTGCACAGTCTTTGCAGAGAAGGTTATAACTACACTCAGGGTGATGGTACTTTCTAGAAAGCTCCTGCTTTCATCCCTAACCAGGACGTCCCTGAAAAAGGAAGGATCCTAAGGTCAGCACAATTTGCTGGACTTAGAGCATCTTAGCACCCAAAGCTCTTGTCAATCATTGACCCCATCTGCATACCTTTACGGACTCAGGGATCACTGCCAGTGATCTGGCAACTAGTCTGACCAAGGGCAGAAACAACAATTTCATATCCAGAGTTTTTCCCTTTGGGGTAAAGAACTCCATGAATCTTTTGCCTCCCAGATACCCAAATGATAAGTTAAGATCACACATGTCTCTGTACAGACTAAGGCCACAGTACAAAGCCTCATCAAGGTACTTCTCATACCCTTCCCTGTTCTGACCAAAGCATTCATTTCACTTTCCAAAATACACAAGGATGACCTGCTGAATAAGTCATTTGATGGGGCTTCATTCTCTCTTATCAGCCTCAGGGCACAGACCTCTTAGGAAACCATAATGGTTTAATTAAACAAATTCAAACTCAATTAAATGAAACATGGCACAATTTTTAGTCATCAGTCAAACATCAAGGGCAAATTGTAATAAAAGACATGCCATTATGATCCAGCAGTTCCACTTCTGGGTATATTATCCCCAAGAATCAAATTTAATATCTCAAAGACCTATTTGTACACCAATGTTCATAGAGGCACAATTCACAACAGCTAAAATGTGGATGCAACCCAAGTGTCCATCAACGGATGAATGAATAAGCAAAACAGAGTACAACCACGTGGTGGAATATTATTCAGTCCTAAAAAGGAACATAATTCTACAATATGTTACCCATAGACAAACCTGAAGACATAATACTAAATGAAATAAAAGGCAGTTATAAATACTGTATTGTGTCTACTTACAAGAGGAACCTAGAGTAGTCAAATGCAGACAAACTGAAAGTACAATGGTGGTTTCTAAGACCTGAGAGGAGGGGAGAATACAGAGTTATTGTTAAGTGGGTACAGAGTTGCAGTTCTACAAGGTAAAAAGAATTATGGAGATGGGTGGTAATGGTGGTGGCACATTATGAATTCATTGAATACCACGGAACTGTATGCTTAAAATGGTGAAGATATATCGGTTATGTGTATTCTACCACCACAAAAAAAAATCTTTGATGTCGGCCTCCATTTCTAATGTTGGACTTCTGATATCTTCCAAACTCACCCCTCCCTCTTTGTCTCCTGCCCCATCTGGATGAGCAGTTAAGAAAGCCTGGATGCTATCTCCTTGGCACCAACAGAAAGCTCACACCACATAAGCCCTGGCCTCCCACGAGACCCATCACCCCTAACCACCATCAATGCTAAAGCAGTGTCTTTGTCTTGTTCTCTCAAGTCAATTTCAGACCTGCTTGGGACACTGCCCTGCTTTCCCCAAAAAGCCTCATTATAGGAGCAATGACCCACTTCCTACTCTTTTGAGCATGTGTAGCATCATTGGTCTCAACATCTTAACCAGATTTTGGATTTTGGGTAGAGGGGTCGATTCATCTTTGTAGGGTAACCACAATAGCACCTGGTACATTATGTGTTTAATAGATGGAAATTGGTGTTACTTTTTTATTTCCTTATTTAAAGTGACTGGATAGATGTAAATCTGATAGATATCCTAGTTATGCTTAGACACAAAAGAGACAATGTGTGTAATCTAAGTGACACCATTGATGCTAAAGATGGCGGATTACTTCCTGTGCCAATGGGAGATATCTCATGGCACAGGATGCTAAGGATCCACAACAAAAAGCAGTGAGTGAAAATTTAGAGGATAAATATCTCCAGGTTAAAGAGGAAGGCTTCATGTATTGGATGCTCAATAAACATTTTCTTGAATGGCCCCAGTGTGCAAGAGTTGGAACTGACTAGATTGAAGACAGAAGAGAAGCAAGCTGAAAATAATGGATAAATCAAAAACAAGAAAGTGGCCTCAATGTGCTTCTTCCAACTTGCCAAATGTTATGGTTTGGATGTGAAGTATCCCTCAAAAACTCACATGTGAGACAATGCAAGAAGGTTTGGAGGAGAAAGACTGTGTTATAGCCTTAACCTTATCAATGAATTAATCCCTGATGAGATTAACTGAGTGGTAACCGGAGGCAGGTAGGGTGTGGCTAGAGGAAAAGGCTCATTGGGGGCGTATATATTTTGTATCTGGAGAGTGCAGTCTCTCTCTGCTTCCCTCTTCCGCCATGTTGTTCTGCCTCACCAGGAGACTTGAGGAATAAAGCCTGCTGTCTGTGGATTTAGACCTCTGAAACTGTAAGCCCCTAAATAAACCTTTCCTCCTTTACAGTTGTTCTGGTTGGGTCCTTTAGTCACAGAAGTGAGAAAAGCTGACTAAAACACCAAACTGTAGTGATTAAGAAAACAATGTTTAAAAGAAGTTTTACTGGTGAGACATTCAGGAAGACCTATCAATAAATAGCAAGGCTGGTCCTTCTCAGGACATTATGTAGAAAAAGAATCCCAAAAAGATTAAAATGAGTGCAGAAACCAGGGAACCATTTTTTTCTCTATCATATTGATCATTTCAAGTGGAACTGTTACTATCTTAGAAAAATTGTGGTTCTGAATTGCTTTTGCCTCTAACTCTGGACCTCTGTTCCTTGAAGGGTTGTTTCCTAAAGGAAAACGTTCAACCAGAAAATTTTAGCACATTGGAATCTCTCTAAAGATTAAGAAATCTCTGTACAGGACTGAATGTCTAAATTGAAAAGCTTTTTTATTAATGCTCTCATATTCAGGTATGAATGACATCATTCTTCATATCCCTTTCCTTTCTGTCCATAGCTCACCTATGTCAATTTTTCTCTCAGAAGCGAAATAAAATTCAAGCCCATGACACTGTCATTCATGGAGGGATATGTCCCCCAGTTTGCCTTTGCTGAAGTGTTTCCAGAGATATCCATCGAATGCCAATTCTGCACTTAGGGGGCAGTTCTTTTATATTATTTGCACATAGTCGAAAGTCACATTTCAGGTGCACGATCTCCACAGGGTAATCTCATTAGGCTGAGCCTCCTCTGTAGCCTCTTGTGAAGTCTCTTATTTGAAGGATTAGTATTCCCTCCAGACTGTGTAAGTTGACGTCTTTCTACCTGGAACTTCTTGGAACAAAAATAACCACTTCAATTCCTTGTCATCAAAGCAAAAAGGAATGGCATTACATATCTCAGAACAGGTCACCATTACAGGTTGTTCCTTGTCAGCAACAGATGAGGCATTTGGGTGCTCTTCAAGCCTACCCAAGACCCCAGCCTCCACCACTGACCTGGTTACACAGTCTTGGACTTGCTACACAAGTATTTGACCTGCAGACTGCCACCAGAAAACAGACTCAGAGTTAAGCCACTTCATGATGATGGTGCACAGGGATATGGACCCCCAACTCCAGTGTCACACTGGTTTCTTTTGGGCAGCTCCCTCTACAACACTAAGGGAATGCCTTCCAAAATGGCGGCCACCTGTTCATGGAGCTGAATATGTAAAGCTCATCCTCCAAACCCAACAAATGGTCAGCGATAGCTGGAGTTCAGGTGCTGGGGAAAGGCCAGGTTTGGCTACTACCCACCCTGGGCCTGGGAATGCAAAGAGATGTAGGAAATCAGACTTAATGACTTTTCTCATCTTCTCTCTATCATTATTATTCTTTAGAATCAGGGGGCTTTTCCTGGTAAAATGCTCCTTTTAGTAGAGTAATACACAGGGTGGACACACCTTAACTGAGTGCTTTTGAAATTCCATTTACATCCTACCATCCTATTTTTGACTGTGTACCATCTGCTTTACCATTTGCTTAATATTGTTCTTTAAATCAGATCATTCTTAATTCATTTTTAATATTAAACAATAATGTCAGGTTGGGGCTGGGGCTCAGTGGTAGAGCACTTACCTAGCATGTGTGAGGCACTGGGTTCAATTCTCGGAACCACATATAAAATGAATGAATAAAAAATAAAGATCTAGCAGCATCTTAAAAAAGTTTAAAAAAATTAATGTCCAAGAAATAATGAGTTTGGTGTATTAGTTTTATTTTTCATAATAGGCACTATACTGAATAACTGCCCATTCCTTTTATTTAATGTTGAACTTGCTGCCACTTAAAATAATCTTTTAGGGGGCAGGGGAGATAGCTCAGTTGGTAGAGTGCTTGCCTTGTAAGCACAAGGCCCTGGGTTCGATCCCCAGCACCCCCAAAAAAATTTTTAAATAAATAAAATAATCTTTTATACTATAAATAACAGTCAAGATTTGGGCAGTGCAGCAATAACTACACAAGTTTATTTTATCAAAAAATTTTAAACATTATAGGAGAACTAAAAATGTAAAAAGGGAACCCCAGAGTTAGCACAGAGGTATGTCTACATGAAGAAGTTGCTCCCCTGGAGGGACAAAGGGAAGAGCATGAGGTTACCAGGACCTGGAAGTTGGAGAGAAGCACTCAGAGCTGGGATTCAGGCCCCCCCTTGTCAGGGGTAATGCCCTGTCAGTACTGGTGTCTCTGAGGAGCTCCTGAGGATGATTCTAGAAGCATGGAAGAAGAAACTAAGGGCCGAGTCAATTACTTCTGTGATCAACTGCCCCTGCCCAGGTCAAAGGACCATGGTTGGGGTGATGCCGGATCAGAAAAGCAAGCAAATAAAAATCTTGTCCTCTTTCCTTCTAGTCTCCCCATTAACAGAGCATCCAACTGGCAAAGCAGAAAGGTGGTTCCCAGAGTCCCGGCCCCAGCATCAGAGTCGAAAGGATGGGTTAATTGAGAGGCAATGACTTAATAACCCCTGTGCCACACTAAAGTACTGCCATAAAAGATGCTCGGAAGAGAAACGCAAGTTTGGGAAAATATGCTTGCGTGTTGTGAGAGAGAAATTTTTCAAACAGGCTTTCCAGACCCCCTTAAGGCCCAACAAACAAATTATAATTTAGACGAGTCTGGGATTCTTCACAGCTCAGCTTGTGGTGATGGTATTAGCTTCGCAACTCCAAACAAGTGAAGCTGACTATGTGGAAACCCCCTCCCTAGCACCTCACTGGGAAACCGGGAGGCACTGAAAACAGAGCTTTCTCATTTCCAACCAAGAGGGGTGAGTTTGCAAACGGGCACCAAGAGCAGCCCCGGGAAAGGACACCACAGACCTTGCAACCAAAGAGCTCACCACCAAATGGCAGAGGAAGACATAAATTCTTGTTTTTTATGCTGGGCATTGAACCCAGGGATGCTTTACCACTGAGCTACTTCCCCAGTCCTTTTCAATTTTTTTTTTTTTTTTTTTTTTTAATTTTGAGACAGGGCCTGACTAAGTTGCTTAGCCTGGCCTCACACTTGCAATCCTCCTGCCTCAGACATAAACTCTTGACAATTTCCACCACAGTGCAGCATAAATGACCTTGGCCATGTGCCCCGTTACTGCTAGTTTCTCCTTAAAAGTCTACTACCATGTTTGATCACACAAATTTCTTACAGTTGCAAAACTGTTTCAAGTATTTACCCCTCCTTCTATCGCTGGTGCTTTTTACAATGACTTGGCAGCCCCTCCCATCAAGAGCTGGAATCTATCTCCACACCACTTGAGTCTAAGTTGGCTATGGGACTTGGCTTCAGCCCTTAGAATGTGCTAGAAACGAGGAAGTGTCGGTACTGAGCTAAGTCTCAAGAGGCCCTGCATGCACCCACGTTGTCTTAGAACCCTTCCACTCTGTGGGCGAGCCTGCCCAATCTAGGATGGGAAGGATGAGAACCCACACTGAGGAAAGATGAGGGGCCCCAACCAACAGCCAACCTGCCCCACCCCAAAGTAGAGACCCCTGAGGACCCATAGTTGACTGCAGGTGCATTGAAGCGAACTCAGCCTAGATCACAAAACCCTCTCAGCTGAGTCCAGCCTGAACTGCCAACCATGAACTATATTTTAGGGGAGTTTCAATGCAGCAATAACTAACTGCTGCAAATAGGCTTACAAGGTTGCAGGAAAACTTTCATTTCTCTTTCCCTCATGATCTGTTGCAGGGATTCCGCTTGATAGGACCACAGTCCCCTTGAGTCATAACTGTCATGATTGCCCCTGAATAATTCTGGTCCATTTTCTCCGCTCACCTCCTCTATTTACTTATTGTTTTTTAAATTAGCACTTTATAGATACATGTCCATGAAGGTGAAATTCACTGTGGTTTATTCATATGTGTACATAGGATAGTGTGATCAATTTCACTGTTTTTCCCATTTCCTGTCCCTCCTCCCACCCCCCTCAACTCCCTCCTTTTACTCCACTGAGCTCTCCTCTACTTTCATGAGATTCTGCACCCCTTTTTCCCCTTATTTTGATCTAGCTTCTACATGTGAGAGAAAATATTCAATGTTGACTTTCTGAGTACGGCTTATTTCACTTAGCATGATGTTCTCGAGTTCCATCCATTTACCAGCAAATGTCATAATTTCGTTCTTCTTAATGACTAAAACTCCATTGCATACATATGCCACATTTTTCTTTATCCATTCATCTGCCGACAGGCATCTGTGCTGATCCCATAACTTGACTATTGTGAATTGGGCTGCTATAAATATTGATGTGGCTGTAACACTACAATGTGCTGATTTTAGTTCTTTGGGATAAATACCAAGTGGGATAGCTGACCACACTATCAAAAGCTTTTTATAGATTCAACGTAATCCCCATCAACATACCAATGACATTCTGCACAGAATGAGAAAAAAACAGTTCTAAAATTATTTAGAAGAATAAGAGATCCAGAATAGCTAAAGCAACCTAAGCAAGAAGGGCAATGCTGGAGGCCTCACAATACCAGAGCTCAAATTACACTACAGAGTTACAGTAACCAAAACAGTATGGTATTGGCACCAAAACAGACATGAAGACCAATGGAATAGAGTCATCTGATGTTTGACAAAGTTACCAAAAAACATACATTGGAGGAAACGTAGTCTTTTTAACAAATGGTAGTGGGAAAAATGGGCATCCATATGTAGAAGAAGGAAACTAGGTCCCTATCTCTCACCCTGCACAAAAGGCAACTCAAAGCGAATCAAAGACCAAAGAATTAGACCAGAAACTTGGCAACTGCTGAAAGAAAATACAGTTTTTGTTTTAGTTAGCTTTTCATCACTATGATCAAAATCCTTGACAAGAACAACTTAGAGGAGGGTAAGTTTATTTTGGGATCTAGGTTTCAGAGTTCCCAGTCCATAGATGACCAACTCCATTGCTCTGTGCATCATGGGAGAAGGGTCCAGTGGAGGAAAGCTGTCAGCTCATAACAGGGTCAGGAAGCAGAGAGACGGGGGGAAAAGGGGCCACAGGAAAAAAAAGCACCTTTCCTGGGCACACCCCCAGTGACCCGCCTCCTCCAGCCACGCCCCGCCTGCCTACAGTTTCCACCCAGTCAGTCCATTCAAATAGGATAGGCTGACTGGGTTACAGCTCTCACAATCCAAGAGTTTTACCTTTGAAAACTCCTACATGAATACAGAGGCTTTGGGAGGATACCTAATATTCAAACCATAACTATTTCCCAGCATAAATAAAAACATTAGAGTGGTAGGTGGAGCTTTACAGTGGACTCTAACTGCATCACTGCGAGGAGTGTGCCTGATGTCTTTAATATTAGCTTCAGATAAACCAGGTACATTTCCCTGGGTGAAGTCACTTTGGTCCTGACTATTATATACTCCCCCCTCACTTTATGAGCCATCACGGGGATCCAGCTGGACTTGCTGCCACCCAGAACCACACTATCAATAAATTTTACTCTGTGCAATACTGAATCCTCTTTCTTTGGTCTCATGGCACCGTGGGACTGGTTCTTATGTACTGGGACTGTGTTGTTACAGAACATCTGTATCTCCCCAAAAAAATCATGTTGAAATTTCCACACCCAAGATGATGGTATTAAGAGGTGGGGCTCTGGAAAATGATTGCATCATGATGGTGAATATTAATGAATGGAATTACTTCCCTTACAAAAGAGACTCCAGAGGACTCATTTGTCCCTTCCACCATGTTAAGATACGGTGAAAAGACAACCAATTAAGAAGATATCAATACACCTTTATCTCATGGGACAAGAATTTATTTTGTCTTGATCTTGGATTTCCTAGTCTCTAGAATTATGAGAAATATATTTCTGGGTTTTTTATAAGCCACCCTTTTATGGCATTTTGTTATAGCAGCCTAAACAGACTAAAACAGCCTACCAGGACCACTCTCTTCCTTCCCCCATCCATCAACCAACTTTAGTATTTTAGGTCTCATCTTAAATACTACTTCCTTTAAGACCTCTCTCTAACATAAATTATATTCATATCTCATATTCTTCCACAGAATCGATATTCTTTCCTTCAAGACTCTTATCATAATGCTTACTTATGTATCCATGGGGTTTTTTGTTTAATATCTGCTTCCTCCACTCTCTTGGAAGATCCATGAAGACCCCTTTGTACCCAGCATCAAGGCAGTGTCTGGCACATAGCAGGTGCTTCATTAATTTTCCATTAAATGACTGAATGTCTTCCAAGTTAAATTACTGAGCCTCCTTGATATCAGATTCTTAAAGAAAGAAAAGAGACCTATTTGAAGGACCAAAGAAGAAAGTGGTACCTCTTTCCCCACTATTTTGCCCACTCCTGGTATAGATTCAGGATGCGTGGAATGGATGTGACTGATATGATGTGGAATTACTGCCTTTCCTGGATTATGATTTTGCCAGGTTCTGAATCCATGTGGCAGAGACAGCTGTCCTCTGACATCTATCCCCTCTTCCTCCATTTATACTCTTCAATAGGGTTTTACCAGGGCACATGGCCACCCTACTGGAATCTCACTTCTCAGATTCCCATACAACTAGATGTGGCCATGTGACCAAATTCTCACCAATTGAATGTGAGTGCAAGTGATAACATGTCAGCATTCCATCACTTTCCTAAAAAGAAAATTGCTGATCCTCATCTTCCTCTCCTTCACCCTTCCTACCAGCTAGACCACCAATGTGTTGTATTGATGAGTTAGCTTTAATCACATGAATAAAGGCAAAACCCAGGGGGAAGCTAAGCAATAAGATATAAGAAACCCAATTCTCTACATGAGTTCATGAAACCAAGTTGCCTATCCAACCCTGGGCCCACCTGGTTTGTAATATGGAAAACAAATAAACTGTAATTGTGTTTCTGAAGTATTGAATTTTAGGGCATCTTTGTTACACCAGCTTACCCTGTGGTCTAACCGATACACATCACCCAATCTCCTGTTCTTCAGAGAGTCAGAGAAATATAATGAGTCTCAGAACATCATACAAACGGAATGGATGCAGACCATCAACTCTGCCAGTCTTGGTCCATTACTAGAGCTCAGAATCTTACAATGTTCCCTCCCACCCCAACCCACTCCCATCTTGCTTCTGCCATCAGCAATGCCCAAGACTCATTCAGGAAGAGGGAAACATAATTTTTTTCTGGCATGACCTCCATCTTGCTGAGGCTGACAGACTGTAACTAATGGTAGGAACTAAACATTCTTATCACCATCTATGATGATTTGCCCCCCAAAAAATCACTTTAACTCATTATACATAAATTAAAATATACAGAGTTAGCACTCAGGAAACTCCTCATACAGATAGATATCTACTCTGCCAAACTTTAAGAAAATCTCCCTCAGATCAATGTATAGAACTTTTTGAACTTTTCTATCACAGTTTCCATAACAGCACAGGAGAGATAATTTGTACCCAAAGATGTCTGGAATTTAGCACAAAGTAATCCTCTATAAGCAGATTTCTTTAAAGTGCTATACCTTTAAAATTCCAATGCGAGTTGTTTACACTCCACTTGTAAAATAAAATGCTATTTTTGTTTGCTGGTCATCACTTTTAAGAAGTTGAAAATAGATTCAATCTCACTTAAAAGAATTAAAATTAAAACTTGTATGACATTATATTTTTCACCTATGAAATTGAGAACATTTTTTATAAATAACAATACGCTCTGTTAGCAAGAGTGAGAAAACAATTTTCTCTTCTTCCCTAATGGGTGGGATCATAAACTGGTGCAACTTCTTGGGAGGAGGGGGTGTTTTGAAATTTTAAATGCAAATTTTTAACTGATCTGAAATTCAACCTCTAGGAATCTGTTCTCTAGATATCCTTGTGCATGCATGCAAAGACTCGTGTGCAAAGACCCGTGTACAGCACTATCTGTATAGCAAAAGAGTAGGGGCCATCAATAGAGAACTGGATACATGAGATACTATGTGTGTGTTGGTTGGGTTCTCTGTGAAGCACATGCAGTGACAGAATGCAACATGTGCATTAAGGAGTAACACCTCTGAAGGAGAAGGAAGGGAACAGGATTGGGCACAAGAGGGGCCATTAGAGTTCAGTTCATAGTTAATGAAATCTCTGCCATTCTGGAAGGTAGCAAAAATTGCTCACTAGAGGAGTAGCTGGGCCCTGGTACCTTTACCTTGCTCAGTCACTGGTTGGGGCCACCAACCAGTGAGAGCATGACCATGACTCCACAGCTAGGTAGAACCCTGAAAGAGCTGCCAACTGAAGGCAGGCAGCTCCCTACTCCTTGCCTTTCTTACAGGAGAAGCCGAATGGAGCATCTCATCTCCTCTCTAAGTCTGGCACAAAGGTCACATGTACTAGTATGAAACAACTTCCACAATATATTGTATTAGTCAGATTTCTGTTATTATAATGAAATGCATGAAGCAAGTTCTTTAAAAAGAGAAAAGGTTTATTTTGGCTCATAGTTCTGGAGGTTCCAGTTCAAGATCAAGTTGCCTTGTTGCTTTCGCTCTCTAGTGGGGGTAGCACATCATAAAGGAAGCCTGTGGGGAAGCAAACCACTCACTGCGTGAGTCAAGAAGCAGAGTTTGACACAGAGACTGGGGTCCCACAGTCCCCCTCCAGGGTACAGTCCCAGGACCCAGGATCTAAGGACCATCCACAGTGCCCCATCTTCTTAGGTTCCACCACCTCCCGATAGCACCATCCTAGGGACACATAGATCTTTGGGGAACACTTATCCAAACTAAAAGAATTGAGATAAAAAATAACAGTTAAGAGAGTACAGTGTTTTGGAACCAAATAGAGTTGAATACATAACAATGTGAATATATTAAATGCCACTGAATTATGTACTTTCAAATACTTGGTTTTATGTGAATCTCACCTTGATTTTTTTAAAAATGTAGAGAATACAGAGTGTTACTATCCATGTTGATAGAAAAAAAGGAAAAAGAAAAAAAAAAGAAAAGAAAATGCTTTCATGGGCACGCATACAGAGACAGGCATGGTGCAGCTCTGAAAGCAGCCGCCAGACACCAGTCCTGTGGTCCCGTCGGGAGGCAGACCTCATTTCCACTGAACACCCTTGATGCTGCTCAAATTTTTTGCCATGTGCATGTAATTACACCCCCTCTTTTAAAAACATCATTAAAGATGTTGTTTAATTGTTCTGGTGGATGAATAAATTACTTGCCATCAGGAAATATAAATGAAGATGCCCTGCAAGACTATTATTAGTAAGACACTGCGGTATTGATTGCTCAGTTTCAGGAAATTCAGCCTCTGTCGAGGTGCAGGGATGTCATTTATCAGGTTCAGCACTCTCCTCTCTCTCAGGGTCAGAGTACTTCAGGAACACAGGTGTGATAAATTTCTGGAACTTAAATGGCAAATATCAGAACCTACCAGAAAAGGAGAGAAGTATATCTTATTAAAATTTCTCCAAGGGCTGCTGGACCGTTCAGCAATGGGCAAATTAGCACACCTTCATAGACTGTATTATTTTAACACTGGCAAATGGCCAAGACACCAACGCTCTCCCCTTTCATCAATATATGCAGGATGGCTGCCCTGGGTCTCTCCACCAATCGTTCAAGTGCATCTTTTGAACCCTTTTGATGGTGTCACTCAATAAAGGCAACTATTTCAACTTGGCTGCCTCTTTTTGACCCAAAATAATTTCAACACTTTCTACAGCTCCAGATTCCGCCAGGTTTTCTATTATTGCATGTACCTTCCACCGAGATTCTAAAGTGACCTTGAATGAAGAGACAAACATTTTTTTTAACTGTGTTTGACTGCTCATTGGACTGCTCCAAGCCCAGAATTTTCTTTGGGCTTGCACAAGAGAAAAAAAAAAAAAAAAAAAAAAAACCACTAGTGCTTTACTTCCAAAGACTCACAAGTAGTTTTTCAAGATCTCTGCCAGTGTTTGGTTTTCTGCAGTCAGGGTGTTCAGACTTTTCTCGATGGAGAGACATATGGTTTGGGCCCATTTTAGCAACTCCATAATAAAACCAATTATAAAAATAAGCATCTAAGAATATCTTGTGCTTTTAAGATTGACACTGCTGCTCACTCTTCAATTGCTAGTTGTGGTTGGCAGTGTGCTCAGCATCTCTGTGGTCAAGTGCACTGCTGCAAACTCAGAAGCAAAGTCCTATTGCAAGGCAGGGACATCGAATGGGGCATCCCTCCAGTACCCGGCACATGGCATCAATGTCAAGTTCTTCCTTCAAACCCATACCCTCTAGGTGAAGGTATAACGTCAAACCTGCTGCTCTTTAGAAAGTAAATGAACAATGACACTGAATCCCAAAAACCAGAATTGCAGGAGTCTTGTGTGTCATTCATTTCTTTCTTCCTCCACGCATTCTTTCAGCAAATACTTGTCGTGAGTCTGTTTATTTATATGTCAGGCACTTCAGGGGTGAACAGTGCAACAGCAAACAACAGAAAATAACCCCTGACCACACAGGGCTAATGATCTGCTAGGGAGACCCGGATGTGAAAAAGAGGATCACACAAATACGCAGCTATGCACTGGTTCCAAAGAAAGCTCCGCACTTTGCTCTAAGTTAGCAGAGGAAGCTTAGCTTGACCCAGAAAGCTAAAGAAGTGCCATTCAGCATGAGAACTGAAAGAGAAGTGATTTCACTGGTGTGAAGTGGAAGGAAAAGGATTTTAAGCAGCTGCAACTGCATGAGTGAAGACCGTGGAGAAGAAACCTGGGGATGATGCAGTTAAAGATGGAAAGAAGGGCAGCACGGCTGGGGTACAGTGACTGAGGACGGTGAAGACACTGTGACCAGAGAGGCTGGCAGGGACCGCCCCATGCTGGGCCTGGAGGCTGTGATCAGAGTTTGGGACCTTATCGTCTCTGTGAGGGAGGCTTTTTGAGGGTCCCAGTGAGCAACGTAGTTTTATCAGATACACATTTGTTTGAGGCTTCTCTGGCTTTGGTTGAAAGGACAGACTAGGCAGGAAGCAAAAGAGGAAGCAGGAAGATCAGGTCACGTCTGTCGCCACAGACGTGACAGACACCGAGAGTGATGAGAGAGGAGACAGAAAGAAGTGGAGGCATGGGAGGCGTGTTTGAAGGTACAACAGGCAATTCTTGGAAAGAGAGGACACAATGTTCAAGGGCAGAGGGGTGAGAAAGAGGGGGTTGTGGAGAATGCCAGTCAAACAGTCAACCACATGCCCTTCTAGAACTGTCTTCCATGACCAAGTCAGGATCTCCAAGCCTCAGCTTTCTCGTGAACCAAGGAGACTCCTGCTTACCTTTCAAGGTCGCTGTGCTGATGACAGAGGCCACTGCATCGACAGGCAGTGCCCAAGATGGCACTCCTTCCGTGGCCTCCTCTCCACGGGTGCTCTCCTCCTGCCCCTTGCGGCCGTGTTGATGCCTCAGGTGGCCTAGATTGGCGGGTCCTTACCATTCGCCCCCCACCCTCACATCTCCTCTCTTGTCCTTCTGTGCAAGACTGAGGTTGCCCCTTCTCCGTCCATAAGCCCCCAAATTACCTTCTCGTCCAAGGTAATTTCTTCTGCAACACAGGCAGAGAGCTGGGTCTCTTTTGCTACTGGGAGGTCTCTTAATTACCATGGTCTGTTTCACAGTCCCCAATCTTTTCTTGTTTTTTTTTTATGACAACTAGATCAGCAAGTCATGACTTTTCTGGTCCCCATCATGGTTGCTAGTGCATTTGACTCATTAAAAAAATAAAGAATAAAATGTCCTCCAGCAAAGCACTCTGGTTGTGGTCCACGCTCTCGCTGCCCACACGCGACTCTCAAGGAAAAGGTGTCATGGCGCAGCAGATCACCAGGGCTCTCCCAACCAGGGGACGCTACAGAAATGTCTAAAGTAGGATCTGTTGGCTCTTTTCATGGAGACTGATTGCAACTTCTTCAGGAAATCCAAGGTTTGCTGGGGGATAAATCTCCGGTTAAATCAATTAAGGAATTAATAAATAAATAAAGCTTAGAAATCAATTGGAGTAGTAGTAGCCAACACCCATTTCCGGGTGTTGACAATGTAACTGAGTTATGTAAACATGCTTGAGGGAAGGAAGGGAAAGCCATAGAGAACATTTCTGTACTGTTTTTGTAACTTTGATGAGTCTTCAACTATCTGCAATAAAAGGTTATAATTTTTAAAACCAAATATGATGTTACAAACAGTCACAGCAAACCAATGTTTATATACTCAGTGGCTATAGTTCCTCTGTTATGAAGAGGAGCAAAATACAGTCATGCTCCAAATAACTATGTTCCTTTCAAAGACCACATGCATGACCGGTCGATAGCACCTAGTGACACCTCAGCCCTCTTAGTTTGTGTTAAGTACTGTGCTACGACATTTCCCCAGCACAGAAATCACCTAGTGACTTGTTTCTGGGAAGGTATCATACTAATATGGCTACTTCACAAGTTGTCAAAACTGCAAAAACGAATCCAAGCCACATGAAAAGCAAAGCAAACACAATGCTATGGAAATACCTCCCTCAACAGAGACCAAGTCTCCAGGCCTTTGCACTGAAAGCCTACGTGGAGGCAGGAGTCCCCAGGTCCTGTGATGAAGGCCACCCCCGTCCCTGGGCTCTCGACAGCAATGCAAGAGTCCTCCGCCAGTCCACCCAGCCCTCCTCGGCTCAAGTCCTGAAGAGTCCACTGGGACAAACGGTGGACCACACATTGGTTCTCCTGTGAGCCTTAGCACAAAGTTCCTCCAGGATGTCCGCCAAGCCCATCTGCAGGTAACAGGGAGGACAACAGCAGCTGGCACCGACTGGGCACTTCTAAGCCTTTACATCACCATCACACCTCATTCTTACAACACTGACCAAGAGTTGGTTCAAATAATTCACTCAAGTCAGCAATCACAGACCAGGGACGCTTTTTATTTTTAATTCATTAATTTTTTTTTTAAATTTTTACAGACTGCATTTTGATTCACTGTACACAAACGGGGTACAGCTTTTCATTTCTATGGTTGTGCCCGATGTAGATTCACACCATTCGTGTAATCATACATGTACACAGGGTCACCGTGTCTGTCTCAGTCACCAACTTTCATACCCCCACCCCCTTCTCCCTCTCCTTTCCCTCTATGTAATCTAAAGTTCCAGGGACTCTTCTGAAAGTTTTCTGGCTTTGAAATGAGTTAGACCTGTCTCCCCAGCTCAGCCTTCACCCCCAACCCCTCTGGGAAATCTCAGTCCCTCCTCCTCTGAGGCTGAAGAACATATACATTAAAAACCACTCCATCTTTCGAGATACAGAGGGAGGGGAACAATCGCTCCTGCTTCCAACTGAGTGTCAAAAACAAGCCCAACCAAACCTGAAACAAGTTTTCAGATGCCTATGAAAAGATGCACAAATCAAATAGCATTTGTCCATTGCTCTCCACTCTTCAAAATTATCATGTATGCACCTGAAGTTTAAGCAAAGAAATCCATTAAACAAACAAACCTAAAATCATAAAGCCCAGATTTAGAGATTTATCCCCTCGCGCTAATGAATATCCAATTCAGAATACCATTTTGTCTTCAAAGAGCCCTGAAGGTTCTTATCTTTGTTATCTTTCTGTACTGTTAGCAGAAATATTACATCTTTGAAATGAAGAAAAACATTATTCCCAGAGCTAAAACAGAAAAGGCTTTGAACTATTTTAGGGATAAATCAACTTGCAGTTACCAATAAACCAAAAAGAATAAAAAAGACCATTACAAACCAACTTGGCTCCTCTTACATATATTCAAGTGTCAATTTCCAAATCAGCCTTCGAATACACACATACACAATCAAATTCCACTGAAATATCATACAGGCTCCCATTGGATCCATTAAACAATTTAATTCTTTCCCTAAGGAGGCAACCAGGTAGTCAGTCAAGGAAATCTCCACTCAAGCTTCTAGATTCTGATTCAGGTACATATTATCAATCCCATATAACTTTTCACTAGGGATGGTATTTCTTATACATTATATGCAAATTTACCTCAACTTCATTTAAATTTTAAAATGCTTCCCTCAGTTGAGTTGCTGAATTTTGTAATGAAGAAAAATATGGGTACCCTGAGGGTCTCCAAGCACAGTTGGTCTGTGTGTGCACTGTACAAGGGCATCTGGCCAAATGAGTGAGGACAAAAATCCAATCCATGCTCTGTTCACTGGCCAGTCCAAGCCATCTGGCCTGATCCAAAAGTCCTCAGACTAGAAGAAAGGATATCTTTGATATTCATTTACCCCGTCCAAAGGAGCCACTTTAAAATTCATCTATGCAGAAGTGGTACATTTTATAATTCACTAAAGGAACCATAGGTGCCAGCTATGGCCCTGGAAGGCCCCCATCTGTTGGCTGCCAACCTGAGGCTATCCACATTCGACTTGCAGGTAGAAACAGGCTCTGTCCAAAGCCCTTCACAGACTGATTCCTTTGCTTCTATTGTCTCTTGGTTTCATCTATATTTTAGACTCTCGATTTCTGGCTCCATGTATTGCCAGTACAGAACCCATTCTTTCTAATTCTTCTTTTACTGAGAAATTGAAGTATCTGAATGTTCAACCCTTGACATATATAGATTGTTGCTAAACCACATGATCCATCTCAGAGATGAAGAAAATGTTATCTTACAGATAAACACACAGAAAGAGTAGTCTGATGTCCAGATGAGTGGCCAAGAACCTCCATGTAAGTAAAATTAAGTTTCTGTCTTACAGTAGCCTATGTAGAGAGCTGGGGAGATTGTCACCAAGGTTGGCGGCGGGGGGGTGGGGGGGGGTTGCCATGGATTTGGTCTAAAATGTAGGCCACACTGTACATGGAGAACTTACTTTGGGGGCTGCTAAGAGAAACAAAGAAATAACCTGTTATGCTCTGGAGTTTCACAAGAGGTCACTGCGATCAGGAGACACGCCACACCCCTCAAGTCCCTGCCCATAGAGAAAGCCAGCGGTGTATTAAATAGAAGCCCCAGTCCACTGGATAGGTGCCACCCTCGGCTGCACGTGCCAACTTGGACTTCCCCTGCTTCTTCCACGGGCAACTCTATGTATCCTATTCCGGGAGAAGTTCAGCAAAGCCTCACTTATTAAATGATGTTTAACAATTCTCCAAGCAATTGCCTAAGAGATGGAGTGAAAAATAAGGGGAAATTGTACAAATAACTGAACGATTACCCTTATTTGTTTAAGTCAAAAGTCAGCAATGTAAAAGGAACCCTTTTAAATCAACCTGACAAGTTGTGTGGCATTTTCCTACACCATTTGGCGGATGCTGGTGTCTCCTTAATAGCTGCTATTTTCCTATGTAACACGCAATGACTTCTTGAACACGCGGTAGCTTTTCATTCATCCATTCAACAAAGATTTCCTGAGTACCTATTATGTGCCAGCCACTGTCCAAGGTGCTGAGCGTGCGGCATGCACAAAAATGGACAAAAGTCCCAGCCATGTTAGGTGACATTCTGGGGAGGGGATGGGAAGACAGACAATGAACAAAAAGTAACTATGTAACAGGTCAGGTAAGCAATGGAGAAAAAGCAGAGACAAGAAACAGAAAATGTCAGGAATGCGCTTTCAAGTGCAGGGACCAGGGAGATGGTCAAGAAGTGACATCGGAGCCAAAGGAGGTAAAGGGAGCAAGCCCTGAGGGGATCTGGTGGAGGTGGCTTGGAGGCAGAGAGCAGCCAGTGAGGACAGCAGAGGTCACAGGCTCCTGAGGGGCAGCGAGGAGCAGTGCCCGCAGGAAGTAGCGGGTAAGTTCAGACAGCAGGGGTGGGAGACACAGGGAACCACATCTTGCAGGTGGTTTTAAGAACCTGAGTTTTGACTCTGAATAACACAAGAAGTCATGGGAGGTTTTAAGCAGAGGAAGATGCTTTTTCCCCAGATGTCCTGAAACAACAGGGGTCCCTTAGTAGCCACAGGGGACTGAGTCCAAGATACCCTGGGAATCAAAATCCCAGGAGGGCCAAGTCCCTTTTATAAAAGGGCACGGTATTTGCATGTGACCTATGCACATTTCTCTGTGTACTTTAACCCAGCTCGAGATGTCCTATGTTACCTAAAATAAAGTAAGTGCTCTGTAAGCCATCATCATTGTTAGAGAATAAGGCCAAGGGAAAAATCTGTACATGTTCGGTACAGATGCCATTTTTAAATACATTTTCAATCCAGGGTTGCTTGGATCTGCAGACGTGGAACCCCCAGATACATTGGGCTGACTCTTTCTTTGACCCTGTCACCGTCCCTATCTTTGGACAGCCCTGGAGTCCTGCCGGGTGTTGTGAACGATTGACTCTTCAGTGTCCAGCAGCCCAGCAGAATCTGTTCTCACCCACGACTAGGTTAGACTTGATGAAAGCAGCTCCCCCAAACTCAAGTCTTTCTTATAGGTCTGCTGTTTTAACAGACTTAATTGAAAGATCATTCACACACGATAAAATTGCCCCGTTTAAAGTTCAGGACTCAGAGGTTCTTGGTATCGTCCCAGACCAGTGCAGACACCACCAAGACATTCCAGAACATTCTCGGCACCCCACGAAGAATCCCCACTCCCCCGGGCAGTCACTCGCCCACTTTCCCTACTCCTCCCACCAGCCCCAGGCCGTCACTAATCCACTTTTTGTGTCTATTGATTTCCCTATTTTAAACACTTCCTATAAATGGAATCATATCATATGTGGCGTTTTGCGTCTGGCTTCTTGCCGTTGGCATAAGGTTCCAGGATCCACCCGTGCTGTAGCATGTATCACTACTTCACTCCTTTTTTCAAAATAGATCACCACTTTCTAATGTGCAGTTCAGCAGTATTCCATACATTCATATGATTGTGTAATCACCACCACCCTCTGTCTCCAGAACTCTTTCATCTTGCAAAAACTGAAACTCTGCACCCATAAACTTCCACTGCCCACTCCCCTCAGCTCTTAGCAACTACCATTCCACTTTCTGACTCTCTGAACCTGATGACTTATACTTCATTCCTTTTTAAAAACTGCCAGATAATATTTCATTGTATAGCTACATCCCATTTTGTTAATCCATTCAGTTGATGGACATTTGGGTTATTTCTGCCTTTTAGCATGACTATATAATGCTCTCTGACTTACCTTTTTTTAAGTATCATTCTGCTTCTTCATTGAAATAGACTCTAGGCATGTCAGTCAGCTTTCTGTTACTGTAACAAAATACCTGAGATAATCAACTTATAAAGAAAAGGTTTGTTTTGGCTCCATTATGGAGGCTTCAGTCCATGCTCAATTGGTCTTGTTGCTTTGGGACCTGTAGCAAAGTGGCACATCATGACAGAAGCACATCAGAGGAAGCTGTTCAGTTCATGTCCAGAAAGAGAAAAAGGGAAGGCACTGTCTCCTTCAAGGGCACATTCTCAATGACCAGAAGACCTCCCAGTAAGTTCCACCTCTTATCCTTGCCACTGCTGCCTAGTGTGCCAAATTGGGTACAAAGCCCTTTGGGGGACATTTCAGCTCCAAACTATAGCAGGAAGCAAGTCTGAGTCAGGGAAAACAAGCAGGAAGTTCTTGCAGAAATCCAGAGGAGCACAATGATAGCTGGCCCTTGGGTGGTGTAGTCAGAAATGGCCACATTTTTGTGTATTTTTATACAACTTGTGTTCCTGCTGTTTTTCCTGCTTCTTTTTCTTTTTTTAACCAGTACTATAATTACTTCACAGCATTTTTTTTTTCTGACTTATTGGATCACATGTTTAAAACTCTGATGTAAACACCTCCATTTATCTTTCTTGCTGTGTTAGGTATTTATCTAACTCTCCCAGGATTTTCCTGCATGAACCAACCACATCAAAATCTGCAAAACAGGATCACTCCAGTGCCTCTATAGTTCCCTTGTAAAGATTTACAGCCTCAGTCTCTAAAATTATTTCATCAACTTTAATGGATACATATTCTTGAGTTCTTTTCTAACCTATATTTTTCCAGCAATTTTGCTCACTATATTTCCATAGCAGCCTTCTTATCTAACACACTGGTTGAAATGTCAAAAAGCATAGGATTTAAAAAGCTTTTCACCAATGGAATATTCTCCTTCATATATGACACAACTGGATTTGAGTGTTGTAAAGGCATTTTCTTTGTTAGGTTAAAATTTTGTTTGCATGTGTTTTTTTTTTCAACAGCTTTAAGCCATTGGGGAGCAATACATGCAAGAAGAAGCTGAAACACTTATATAAGTGGTATTTTACATATCTATAACCTAAGCTGCTGCCCAGGAGAGGGGTACTGTACTAACAGAGGGTATGATTTTCTTTCACCTCCTTGAGGAGTCTTTCAAGTGTGGGAGTAGAAGTTTGAAAGAACTAAAAATCTCTGCCAAATGGATGAAGAATTGAAACCCAAAGAAGCCAAACATGGCAAAACCAAAGAATGATATTGAAAGAGAGAAGAGAAGACTTCTCCTCATTGAAAGAGCTGAGGGTGGACAGAAAGGCCTTGTGGTTTGGTTCATTAGTTCTTTGTTGTGAGGTCAGTGATGTAAATTCTACCTTGGTCTTCCCTTTGGAAGCATAGGTAAAATCTACACAGCTGCATTAACCGTCTGTGGTCATATAATGACTTATCCCAAAACTTATAGCAGGATTGGGATTTTGAAGATAGGTTAACGAGGTCCTCTGCTGAGGGTCTCCCAAGGTTGTTGTGGGAGGGGGTAGGCCAGGCTTCATCTTAAGGCTCAGCTGAGAGGGATCCACTCCTAAGATTTCTCAGGTTACTATGGCAGGATTCAGTTTCTCCCAAGGTGATGTCAGAAGTCACCCTCTGATCCTTGCTATGTGGGCCTCTCCATTGGGAAGCTCCCAACATGGTCACTTGATTTAGCAGAGTGAACAAACAAGAGGCAAGACGGTGTAGCAGCAAGACAGGAGTCTCAGTCTGTGGTGAAACCTACTCTCAGAAGGGACATCCCATTATTTCACTGTATTCTACGAATTAAAAGCCACTAGGACCCCTCAATATGCAGGGGAGCAAGTTATACAAGGACACGAACACCAGGAGGCGGGAGTCATTGGGGGCCATCTTAGAGGGTGCCTGCTACAGTTAGCCACGAGTACTTCTGTATGAATAGACTATTTGAGAGGATCCACACCTAGGACAATGAGGTGCATGAATGACATGCCATTAGGCAGTAATTTGCAGAAAACCTGGTGAGCATTTTCGTTTGCCTTGGAATTAGGGCCTCCTCATTGGCAGATGATCTTAGCAGACATTCAGATTAACTTGAGAATTGTGCCCAAAGTCCTTAACTGCAAGGGCAGTACGCAGCTCTTCCCACACCAGAAAAAAAGAGGTATGTATCCTTCATGGCATCAGTGGCCAACTTGATCAGATAAAAGCAGCATTAATTGGTCAGATTCAGGCTATGCATGCTCAAGTGAGTCACCACCTCAAATCAAAGGGAAATTTCTATCAGATTCCTGTGCAGCCTTTACAGGTGCATTCTTTGATAATGTATGTATAAACCAGAGAATTCAGGTCCTGGCAAGAAATGGATGGTACAATCAAATTGGGTAATTGAGAACAGTTTAGGAAAAAGACTATATGCAGAAGTTCGGGAAGGGTTAAGAGAAAATAAGGGATGTCAATTGCCCTGGAATTATCAGCAGCAGAAAGTGCCTACCCACCAGGTCTAAAAGGAAAGCAGGGAGAGAGATCCCTGGAATCCAGAGGCAGCTCAGCTGTAAGAAAAAGCCACTCACAGGAGAGGTGGCCTTCAAGGAGGCATGTGCCACTGCCAACCCTCAGTCTGGAGGAAAGGAGCCAGGGGAATAAATGCCCTGACTTCTCCTTCCATCTTCAGGCTCCTGCTGAGTCCCCACTGGCCAATCCCAGCTGGAAGCTAGAGGCAAAGTAATTTAATCAGTCTCTGTGGGCAGAGTGGAGCTGAAAAGAGTGTAGATTTGGAGGGACAGGCAGGAAGTATCCAAAGCATAAACAAAAGGCCAGGCAGGTTGATACAAGCCTTTTAAAAGGGCAGAAGTCATAAAAATTCTCCTGGAAATGAACAGATGTAGTGACTCAGAAGCTGGTATTCAAAACTCACATGGAGAAACACAAAATAGCTTTTAAAATGAAAGTCTACTCTGGAAAGGAAAAAGCGGTCCCTGGCCATGGGTTTGGGAGGATCAAAGTCCTGTGTTAGTCAGCTTTCCGTTGCTGTAACAAAATACCTGAGATAAACAACAGAAAAAGAGTCAAGATTTATTTTGCCTCATAGTTGCAGAGGTTTCAGTCCAAGGTCACTTGGCCCTGTTGCCTTTGTGCCTGTGGCGAGGCAGAGCATCATGGTGGCTGTATGTGATGGGGCAAAGCTGCTTACCTCATGGTGACTGGGAAACAGAGCAGGGGATCAGAGTCCTGATATCTTTCATGGGCATGCTCCCAGTGAATCCAGCCCCATTTCACTAGTCCCACCTCCTAAAGTTTCTACCACCTCCCAAAAGTACCACCAGCTGGGGACAAGGCTTCAACACATGAGCTTCTGTTCCCTCACTCTATTTAGGATACAGGGAAGAGCCAGGAAATACAAAGCCAAATCAAACCTTCTGGAACAGTTTTCATCAAATTGAACTATAGCCTTTTCGAGGAGGCAACTGGATAGAAACTAACGGAAGCCAATCCGCAGGGTACAGGAGACAGAACCAGAGGAATTCCAGCATACAGTGATGTTTTCTAAATTGCATTGGTGTCGTGGGAAGAAAGCTGTGACGAGCGAAGACCCCCGTGGCTCTACCTCCTCCCACTTTCACCTCATTCAGAGCCACAGGACCAAGCCCGGTGGTGCCCACAGACCTGCCCCTCTGGCCCATCCCCTCACCCCAATCCCACTCAAGTCCCGGCCTGTAGTTACCATCCCAGTCTCAAGCATCCTGAGCTTTGATCTTGCAACTTTTTGATCTACAACTTTTCACTTGCTCATTTTCTGCCTAGAATCGTTCCTATATGTACGCACGTCCTCCTTCTGTCCTTAAGTATGTGCTCCATTATCATCTTTTCAGTAAGGCCTTCCCTAGCCCCTTGATTCCAAATCAAATCTTGTCCTCTGCCACCCCCACCACCCAGAGCTCCCAGTTCTTCTGCCATGTTTCTTTTGCTCCGTTACTGCCTGGTGTGTGCACGTGTTTATTGTCTGCCTCTCCCGCCCCCAGTGGAGTGCAAGCTCCTTGAAGTCAGGGCTTTGTGTCCTGCTCTCTCTGTAGTACCCACCACAAGGCCTCCAGAAAAGTCAGCTTCCATAATTTTTCATTAAATGGATATATTCCAATCTTGTGCCTCCCCTCTCCTGGAGCAGAGCTGAGTTTTCCAAACTTCTCTGATTGAAATTCCACTGAGTTCAGTTTTGTGCAAGGGAAGAAGTGAATTCACTCCCACAATTCAAAAAATATATAAATGAACATCAACCAGGACCTAGTCTACTGGGGATTGCTGGGCAGTGGGAATCTGGCAGTGAACAAGACAGATAAGTTTCCTGCCCACAGATCACATGGTAAGACACACACTGGTGAGTTGTCACTTCCATTCCTCCAATGCCAAACCCTTCCCAGTGTGACAGATCTTGGAGCTGGACTGGGCACCAGTGGGAATCTACTAGGCTGCCCATCAGTGTCTCAGGCTGCCTGTCCCAGGATGCCAGGAAAGTTCATAGAAGAGTGGAGTTTCTTTGGCACAATATGACAAAGAATTGATAAAGATCAGGCAGATTCACAGAGGGAGAGAAGCTCAAAGTCAGACTTGTCAATCTCAGTCACTTCAATGGGACTTCTAGCATGAGTGGAGGAGATTACCATACCCAGGGAGAGAACCAGAGTACTCCTTGAACTGGAACATTCTTCCTAAAGGATGGCCCAAAGCATATTCCATGTGCTATTACTTGACCCAAAAATCCTGGGAAACTCTGGATAAAAGGGCCTTGATCACACCAGAGGTGCAGCTAAGCTGTAGAATTGGAGGGACTAACTACTGGAACATTTCATGCTTCAGATGAAGCAGTTCAGTGAAACATTAGATACAAAGTGTACCTTGTGGAAAAGTAGGTAGAACAACCATGCTATGAGCATGAGCTCTGACCCCCAGCTTTGCTCTGGTGCCTGGTTTCCATGACTCTTAGAGATGGTAAATAAATGGGAGCAGGACAGAAGGCAAGGGCCATTATCAGCTGCCAAGGACCATGGCTCTCTTTGAAGGCAAAGGAGCTTAACCCAGTAGATGATGGGAAGGGTGATATCAGAGATAAACTATAGCATCTTCCTATCAGTGGAATGGGACCAGAACTGAGCAAGGAAGGCCTGTGGATGATACGAGGTATACGTAAGCATTTGCCACAGTAACAATCCCTAAATCTCAGAGGATTTCCATAACACGTATTTATTTCTTGCTTATGAGTCTTCAAGCTGACTGAAGCTCCACTGGGTTTGGCTGAGCTCAGCTTGGTTGTAGGGTTTGAGTCAAGTTCAGGTCTATCCCAAGGTCCCTTCACATGAAAAAGAAATTATTTCTTGGGCTGGGGATATAGCTCAGTTGGTAGAGTGCTTGTCTTGCAAGCACAAGGTCCTGGGTTCAATCCCCAGCACCGCAAAAAAATAATTTAAAAAAAGAAAGAAATTATTTCTCAAGGTGAAGCCACATCATGCAAGCACATTTCAAACTTCTGGGATATTTCATGTCTGCTCATATTCCAATGACCAAAGCCCAAATTTAGCAGGTAGGGAAACAAACTCTACCTACTGAGATGCAGTACAAAGTCCCGTGGCTTGGATGTATAATCCTAATAAAGGCAGTAAGCAGAATTGTTGGGAGCAGTCGCCTAGTCCACCACACATAGGGGTGTGGAGGGTCTCAGAGACTGGAGGAAATTTCACAGGGCCAGGGTTCTCCCAGGAATGTACAGTCCCCACCAATCCCTCCCTCCATTTTCCATCAACATCTATTTAGTCTGCCTCATAAAAGGCCAAAAAAGAAGTGAAGGCAAATAAGGACTTCACTTGCCGATGTCCCCATGGCTCAACTCTGCAGATGTCCCTATGGATCAGATGAGCCCACAGCCTTTTCTAGAATAATCAGTAACTGGGACAGTGAAGGCAGAGAAGTATAAAATGAACTGCCTGGAGGGACGGAAGAATCTCAGGATCACTGGACATCCTAAATGGAGTTGTAGAGAGGGAACTTACTTCAGGACTACTGCAGGACACACGCTTTGCAGATGTCCCAGCTGGACACTGGTAGCCTGGGAACTCTGCAAGGCTTAAGTTTCAGCACACACATCCCATACACATGAGATGGGAGGAAAACAATATAGATGTTTTTAAAGGCCCCAAGAGGCAAGGCTGGAGCCAAGCATGGTGGCCCACACCTTAATCCTAGTGACTCTGGAGGCTAAGACAGGAGGATCAAAAGTTCCAAGCCACGCTGGGCAACCTAGCGAGATGCTGTCTCAAAGGAAAAAATAAAAAGGGCTAGGGATGTAGTTCAATGGTAGAGCACCTCTGGGTTCAATCCCCAATACTGGAAGAGAAAAGAGAAAGACCAAATATTTCACACAAGTTATAACTTTCTTCCACAGCACATTTTTTCAGTAAAGCCAGGTAAACACAGTGCACAGACACACGCAAACACAACCACCTTTTCTTTGGCAGTCCAGCGCATCACCAGCAATGGTGGCTGAAATCCTGGAAACCAGGAATACAGAGAATAACTGAATTTGCTCTTCACTGGGTGGCAGCCTGGGGTTGTAGGAAGCCTTGCTGCCCCATCAAGCCAGGCTCAGCAATCAGAGTGGGCCTAAAGGTGGGGCTTCTACCAAAGGATCTAGCTGGGGCGATATCCAAAACATTTAATAATAGGATGACGCAGGTCCTACCCTATCAGAACTATGGACAACAGCACACTGTAACCTGCCTGCACGTGTCCTCGATCCCTGCACCCAGCTGGAGAAGCTGCGGAAGATGGAGGCTGGGAATCCATCCGGAAGGCTGACATTGAAAGGTGAACAGGACAGCACCTGCCAGTATGACCTGCCACTTTCCTGCATGCAAGGGACTGAGCATCTCAACCTGAGACCCTGGGGGTCCTGCAGGGCATGAGCTAGATTTGTCTTCCTGCCTGAGGCGATCACCAATTATATGTGCTGTGAGGCAAGCTGGCCTCTCGCCAGAGGAGGAGGTGAAGGGATTTACAGAATCTCTCTCTGATCTGACTTATTAGAGAAGTTAAAGGTACCAGTTCAGGAGGCAGCACAGCTCAGAGATAAAGAAGTCAGGATTCAAGTCCCCACTATGTGGGAGGCCCATGCTCAAGAGTTCCTTAACCTGGTCTCCCTCTCCAGGGCTCAGTCCCCTCATCTGGGAAAGGGAAATTGTCACCGCACCTGCCTGATAGGGTCTTAATGGTGACAAAAGGAGCTCACAGTACAGTCAATAGCCCTGCGAGCAGTCAGGCACAGTCACCCCTCTCCGGTGGGAGCCCTGCTATTGTCCCAGATGGGAGGGATGACCAGGAAGTGGATCAGAAACTACTGATCAAGAGAGAACACGAGGCTCTATCAGGGTGAAATCTGAGTCAAAGGAGAGACTTGAGTTGTCCAGAATAATTCAAGGCCACAGAAGCGGGAACACAGACTGAGCAGCACGACCTGCCCAGTGGGACTTTGCACAGTGCATTCTCATTCAGCTCCCTCTCCGAGCACCTGGTCCAGGCCAGCAGAACTGGGGGCTGCTATTGTTTGGAACCAGATAAATGATCTGTGCTTGGGAAGCAACATTTGCTGCCACTTTCCTGCCAGGACGAAAATAAAAGCAAATGGGACCCTCAACGGCATCTGCAGGGTCATCCCATCCACACCATAGTCTTTTTGTTATCTATAATCACCACAGGTGACATCTCTGCAAATCCAACAGTCTCTACAACAACGGTGCTTTGTAAAATTCCACCCACCTCTTATGGAACACCGCAGATTTTCAGAAACTCACACAGGCTTTCCATCTCTAGATGAGATGTCTGCTGTGGTATGCAACTAAGAGAGCCCAGGGTGTCTACCTTACCACCTGAGGGATGCCCTGCCAGGCAGCTTTGATTGCTACCCCAAGAAGGTGTGACCCCTGGAGGTTGGATACTTCACTGCTGGCCCCCTTTCCCAAGCTCCGACTTCCTGAACTCAAGGCCAAGGGCATCCTAGCAATTCCCAGAAGTAACTTCATCCCAGAAGGATAGGACCAGGGGGCTGAGTTTGCTGGGCTGTGACAGAATCACATTAGCAACTGACTTATCCAATTTTTTTTTTTTTAATTTCAAACCATTCTCTGAAGTGCAGAGCAACTCAATACCAGAAAGACACCATCTCCAGAAAAAAAAAAAAAAAAAGAGGAAGAAGAAGAATATTTTGAACATTTAACTGATAACTCCATAGTCACCCATCCAGCTGATTCCCAAGGAAATAGAAGGCATCTGGAAAATGTATTTAAAAATTGATTTAACGTTGAGCCATGTTAAATGTTTTAATTTCCAAGCAATGCAATGCCCACCAAAACATCAATTAGTCCCAGCAATCAGGCAGGAATATTGGCTTCCGTTGAGGGATTCATTTATTTCAGTTCTGCTAAGTATCGGAGAAGGAGAAATCCGATGCAGTCTGTAGCTCCAAGGAAGTGAAATTAAGCCAGAGCAGAAGCCAGATCAGGCACTGGCTAGAGAGTTCCTCTTCCTGCACCACCACCCCATCTCGGGGAGGGAGGGTGGAGACGCGTAGGTTAAGTCTTCATGCTGTAAACAGGATGCCCTCCCCTCACATGGCTCTGTCTCCCAGCCAAAAAACAAAACAGGCTAAGACCGGATGAGAAAGGCACCCTGCTGGGGAGACTGGTTGGCTCAAAATTCACAGGATCATTTTTAGGTTTATTTTTTTTCCATTGTAAATGTCAAAGGCCCAAGGTCTCCTTGTCCTAGTTGAGGTGCTGAGTCCAGGTGAGGGTCTTCTAGAGTCTGAGGCATCCTGTCTCCACAGGCCTTGGCCAGCTACTCGGAACACCAACAGGGAAGTGCTCAGGCCACTCACCACAGAAGGTCAGTCATTAGAGGCAGCAGGGGGGGCCCAAGCCAAAGATCCCAGGCCATGGGCGCTCCTGAAAGCAAGCACAAGGCAGGGTGCTCATGAGGGCAGCCTGCTGGGGCAGAAGCACCGTGCCAGCTCCCTGAGTCTCTTGGGACCTCTTAACTGGGAAGCTCTCTTTGTTCATCTCTTAAATGGGAATAATGGCTCCAAAGAGGAAGAAAAGAGCAAGTCGAATTAAATGGGATTGGGTGGCTCAGCCTATACCAGACCTGCCTTAATCCTAAGAGTCACCTGGGAAGCCTGTTAAAAATGCAAATGCCAGGATGCTCCCCTAGAGACTCTGAGTCAGCAAGTCTGGTAGGAGGCCTAAGAATCTGTACTTTAAACATCACTCCAGATGCAGGGTTAGGACACCAGAGATGGAGCCTCTGGCCACAGGAAGGCTCACCCAGGGGCAGCTCTTCCTTAGACACCCCTGTAGGACCAATGGAGAAGGGTGTCTAGGATCTTGCCCACTGCTGGTTCAAGGGAAAACTGGTACCCAACTCTGCAGGGGATTCGACAATGTCTATCAAAATTACAGATGCGCATACTCTCCTACCCAGTGATCTCACTTTGAAGAGTTTATCCTAGACATATCTGAACTTGCAAATTATACAAGGTTATATGCAAATTATACAATGCAACAATGTAACAGTAAAAAAAGAAGAAAAGCAACAACTGAAATGCCCATCTACAGAGATCTAGTTAGATATTGTTGTGATACAGCCAAAAACCAACAATTGCACAGCTCTTGTGTATGGTAATGGGACTGTCCCCAATTATACTGTTAGATTTAAAAAATGCAGGGTGCAGAACAAGGTTATAATAAGCCTTTGTAAAACTGCAGGAATAATCTATATCTGATCGCTTGTATATGCATAGAATATCTCTGGACAAATACACTAGGGCTGGTAAGACTGGTGGCCTTTGGGGAAGAGAAGGGTGGCTGAGAGACAGGACAGAGGTTTTATTACATAACTTTTCTGCCCTCATATGTTCTAAACATGTACATTATTATGTGTATTATATATTCATACAAAATGCCATAACATTTTAAAATAATTTCATTATTATAATTATGATATATAATTTTAATTATATTTCAATAAAAAGTTTATTAAAAATAATACAGGGGAAGGCACGGCCCCTATCTGTAAGCACAGCTTCTGGACACTTGTGGCCATGGAAAGTGGGAAGCCCCCAATTCCCATCCAGAGAAAGAAGGAGGGGCATGGAGGTGGGGGCTGTTGACATGATGGATGATCAAGTTAGGAAAAGGAAGGAAAGCAGGCGTAGTGAAGAGGTAGTTAAGCCCATCTTTCTCCTGTGAGCATTTGCTCTTCCCTCTACCTGGATATAGTCCACCAGGCCAAGTCCATCTTGTCCCCATCTGATGCCTCGGCTGGGGCATAATGGGTCTCAGGAGGATCCCACGAGCCCTTTCGGCTCCCCCAGACCCATCCAGGTACATGCCCCCGGAGTCTGTGCGTCTCCACCATACTGCCTGGTCACCTGGTTACGGATGCTTCCCTCACCCCACAGCTCAGCGAGGACAACGGATGGTCTCGCCAAGTTGTCTCACCAAAGCGGAGCACTGTGCCTAGCCCAAAGGTGGTGCTCACTAAGGACAGAGGGAACCGCCAAGATGGGGTGGGGGAGGAAAGGAGTGAGAAGGCGGGAGGGGAAAGGTCAGGAGAGCCACATCCCCAGGTCAATGCCACTCCCGAAGGAGGCTCCCAGACCCTACAGGGGTCAGCCTCAGTCACCATCACCTCTCCCCACATATTTCCTTCGCTGATCTTATCAGATCTGAGATCATCCTCTTCATTTACAAAAAAGCCTTGTCTGTCTCGCTCCCTCCACTGCCAGCCCTACGGCAGATCTGGAATCCAGAAGGTGCCCACGCATAGGGCTTGAACTAATAACACGGACAGTGAGGAAGAAGGATGCAAAGGAGCCCCTGAAACCTACTCAGTCCTGAGGAGGTTCTGATTCAATGGATTCCCAAGAGAACCCGAGAACTGGAAGTTTTGCGAGCTTCCCCAGGTGATTTCAAAAGGCTGCTAGAACCGGTCAGGAGGAAGCTTGGGAAGCACTTTAGGTTTATCTCTGAGCGCAGACCCTCAGTGACTGTTAAAGACCCCGCCCTGAATCTTAGGAACCGTCCCCCCGCCCCTCAGGGACTGCAGGGTAGACCACTGGACAGGGAAGGGACTAAGAGTGGGTCCCTGGCGCGGCCCTGCTCACCTGGGGGGGAACCTGCGGAGGACGTCCCGGTGGGGCTGGCGCTGGCGGGCACGTCCTGCCAGGAGTGAGCCTTGGCGCCATCTAGTGCTCGCTGGAGGCTCTGCAGCTGTGACGTGCTGAGCTGCAGGCGCTGGGCGTGGGTCACCGCGGCGGCATTCTCCGGACCCAAGGAAGCGATCTGCTCCGGGGACAGCTCCTGCGGGAGGGATAGGGGGCAAACCTGCGGGGAGGGGGCTTCCCACTTTCCCCAAACCTCGGTCATCTTCCCCGAGGCTGCACAACTCTGTCATGCCCATGTGCCATTTGTGCACCTCTTTAAGATCACACTTTCACTAAGCAAACAATGTATTTTAAAATGGAAATTTCCAAAATGGAAGATCAGAACTGCCACAAGCAAACATTCAATAGAAGGCAAAAGAAAACACCATATTTTGATTTCAGCCAGATTGTGGCCAACAATATCTGAACCCCTAGCCTCTTAAAAAAGAGAGGGTGGTGAAATTAAGTGTTCCAGAGGTATTAAAGACGTCCTATCTCCAAAGTGAGTCTCCTTGAAGTAATCAGTGGGAGTATTAAAGTATTAAAAGTATTAGAGGAGAATTGAAAGGCAGTCATGATTTTCTCACTGTGACAATGGCTGGAAGATACCTTTCCAGCCACTCCAGTCCTCCACCTGAGGAAACACGGACGTAGGAAAGAGATCACAGGCCTGGATGCAAAAGACTGGAATCCGAGCCCCAGCTCTGCCTCCTACTAGCTGTGTGACCTTGGGCAAGTTACATAGCCTCTCTGGGCTTTTAGACTAGCTGTGGAATAACTCAGAGAACTCGTCTTCTGATCCTTTGGCATGACTGCCTGAATACCACATGATGAGTCCTGTTAGAGATCAGATGAGGGAACACATGGTCATCTATTGGTGATGTGGCCACAGACAACAGAAGTAGAAAATTCTACTGGGCACCCTGTGTCTTTAAGAACTCAGAACAAAATGTTTTCTGAAGTCACCCAGCTTTAAATAAGGACTTGGTGACTGGTTCCAGTGGGACTGGAATGAGATGGAGTAGCAGGATTCTGCTTTTGTAAAAGAACCTCTAACATCATCCTGCTTATTTTTAGGGCCCCAAAGGATCAGGAATTCTATGGTCGTGCTCCTTCCTCCCTTCCTCTTCTTAGCCACCCTCTTCTCTCCTGTGCAGGTAGATGCTTCCCTGGACTCCCATTGCTCTGCAGCCCTCTCCAGGACACACCTCAAGCTCCTGAGCGCAGCAGAGGCTCCTTCAAGCCCTGGGTCCTGTGACCCTTCCAGTCATACCCCGGGCACCCTTCACCCCAGGAGAAGAAGCCTCCATACTGACAGCTCCTGGGAGGCAGCAGGGTTCTCCCTGCCTGGAATGCTCCTCTTTCCTCTCCACCTCGCCTGCCTGTCCTCCAAGATTGAGCATCGCCTCCTACCTTCTCAGGAAGCACACACGTGCACACACACACACCCGTGCAGGTGCTCATCGGGCTACGTCTACCATTAACACCGAGTCTGTATCACAAAAATTATCTATTTTTCCAATGCTGCTGACTTGTGACCCATGGGACAGATTGAATCTCTAGGCTTACTGGGTTTTTTTTTTTTTTTTTTTCAAAAATAAATTCAAATCGGCTGCCAACATTTAATTATCAGGAGATTTCACATGCAAATGAAGATTTCTGGCTGCTTCTTAAAAAAAAAAAAAAAGTAAGATCCAGCAATTCTGGGTCCACATGGTCACACTGCATTAATGTGCCTGAGATGGGAAGCAGCCGCCCCATTTAGACGGGGCTCTCCAATTCACACTGGTCCCCACCCTGCCTACTGCCCTCCTTTATGTTACCTTCTTGGCCCCTGAAGGTACTGTTTTATAACCCCTTCCCCAGTGAATCTCCAGATCCCAGGTAGCCTAACCTGGACACTGCAAGTAATAAACAGGAGTTCAAAATAGATAAACACCTGAACAAGGAAGTAGCCACAACTGCACTCCAGTTGAGAGCAGGAGAAAATGCTTGGTGAAATACCAGGACAAATCTGCCCATCCCATGCAGAGCATCCCAGAGGGGAAGCAGGAATTCACTCGGGACTCATGGAATGGTATTTATTTTCCCCAAAATGACTATTGTGCCCATGGTGTGCTGGGAGCTGTCCACAGTGCTGAAGTGGTCCTGGGTCAGATGTGGGTCTTGACATGAACCAGCAATGTGGCACCACAGGACGGTGTCCAGTCTGATTTGTGTGCCTTATCCAGGTGTGCCCACACTACCCAGCAAGCAAGAAGACCAGGGTCCCTCCCTCCTCATCAGAAAAGCCCGTCCCCACTGATCTTGTATGTGGTCAGGAAGAAGGATCACTTGCTGGAGTTCCCGCTGCCCTACTTCATCTGATCCAATCACAACCTCTCAATTTTTTCCATAGCAGTTTATCATCTGTCTTATTATGGTTTTCTTTAAATCAATTAAAAGATCTTTACTTAAACTTATTTTGAAGAATTTCATGCTAAGTGAAATAAACCAATCTCAAGAAACCAAAGGCTGAAATGTTTTCCCTGATAAGTGGATGATGATATACAATGGGGGTGGGGGGTGGGGGTTAGAGAAGAATGGAGGAACTTTAGATTACATAGAGGGAAATGAGAGGGAGGGGTATGAAAAACGGTGGAATGAGACAGACATCATTACCCTATGTATATGTAGATTACACAAATGGTGTGAATCTACATCGTGCACAACCACAGAAATGAAAAGATGTACCCCATTTTTGTACAATGAATCAGAATGCAGTCTGTAAAAATAAAAAATAATTTAAAAAAAAGAGAACTGTTATCTAGCTCCATACTCTCTCACCTGCAAATCTGAGGTCCAAAAAAGTCTGAAAACCGAAAGTTTTTTCCAAAGTTTAAAACAAACTTAATTACTAGTAAAACTTGATATGAGGCTATTTATAGCTTCTGTTTATTCCAATCGGTGTGACTTGTCAACTATTTCCTCACAAAAACATTATGTTTTTAGTATGTTTGCTTACAAGTGCGTCCCCTGATGCTGCTGAGAATATTAGGTATATTTAGTACAAACACATGATAATCTTTCTAAAATCTGAAAGATTTCAAACGCTGAACTACATCTGTGCCCAAGAGTTTTGAAGAAGGCTTTATGAACCTGTCATACCACCATAAATAGAAAATTATTGTCACTTGCTGGGAAGAGAAGGTAGCCATAAAAATAAATATAATTAAAACACAAATTTAAAATTTAAGAAAAACTTTTCAAAAAACACTTAAAATTATCTTGTGACCCTCCATTGTTGGCATTTCAATCTTCTCTGGTCCTATCAGTAGAGGCCTGTTTCCACACCCCAAGAATCCAGGACTCGTCACCTTGTTTCCCTGTGTGATCCAAAATGGGGTCAAGTTCGCATTTCTCCTTGAAGAACTGAGCACCTACTTTGAATATCTCATCAGGAAAGCATTTTATTGCTGATGGCTGGAAATACCGCATCAATTCCTTGTCAAGCGTTTGGAGTTCTGCCTTAGTTAATCCAGCTGGGGAAGAAAAGGAATCACGAGGGTTTAGTTCAAGGCATCAGAACTCCACTGTTTTATTAATGGTGCTGCATAATGCACGAATCTGCACGTCCCAAGCAAGCATTATTCCTTACAAAAGGCCTGGAAAAAATCACATGAGGGAGTCAAGTTCCTTAATCAGCTAGAAAAAATATGTGGGTCAAATTAGCCCTGATTGCCTCCTGTAGTGAAATGTATGCCCAGAAGGAGCTTCAATTTACACACTTTAAGATGGTGAACAAATCTATTTGGAGACCAATTAAATCACGTTCTATACCAGTGTTTTTCTGTATAAAACTGTAGCATGCACAGGAATTGTCAGGAGATCTTGTTTAAAAAGCAGATTTTCAAATATTGCCCTCCGCAACATCAAGCCTCAAAATCTCGGTTCTATTGTAACTGCACTGATGTTTACTCTATATGGCCAAGGATTATTATGTAATTTTGTTTCATTTTATTTTAGTCCCAGATTTAAGTTAGAAAAGAGAAAGGTACGCTCAAGGTGCCTCTTACCTGCAATGGTCCCGAGCTCCTGCAAGACGGAGCTGGTCCATTCGGTGGGATCCCCAAACACTACTTCTGCCTTTCTCTTAAACTCAGCTAAGACATGAGTGCTGCAGATCAGGGTCCCAATTCTGGCCACCACCGCCCTGGTTAAGGAAGAAGGGATATAGCGAGTGTAGGGACCTCTCCAGTCAAAAACATTGTGTAGAAGGTAAATAAACTCAGCACCAAGAGAGGACCCAGATAATCCTACTCCCCATTTTAGTTCTGGAAAGGGTAAAGTATCAGAAAGTAGAGAACATCGGGATGGATGGATGGACAGATGGTCAGGTGGGTGGATCATTTGCAATTTTGCACACCAATATTTGGGTTACCTGAATTCTGAGATCTTTATAAGTGGAATTTCAGTGACGTTCATAGCACACAGGATGGCACCAAGTCCTACTAAATGAAAGCTCTTCAGATCCTGGACACCATAGCCCGAATCCTCCAGGAACCCTTGCAGAATGGATTTAGCCTATTAAAAAAAATAAGAAATAACTACTGGCTTATATTCTTCAGAAGCTCTTATGATCTTCAGATAGTTTGGACATTCAAATTCTTCTGCATCAGGATCCAAATATTTCCAGCATCTGTTTCCACAACTTTTCATCAAACATGATAGTCTCCTATCTCTCTGTCTTTGCTCAAACCAGCCCCTTTCTCAGCTCAGTGGAACATGCCTGTAATCCCAGCAACTCAGGAGGCTGAGGCAGGAGGATCATAAGTCCAAAGGCAACCTCTGCAACTTTCGTGAGACCCTGTCTCAAAATAATATAAAAAAGTTTGAGACTCTGTCTCAAAATAAAAACTAAAATTAAATTAAATTAAAATGTGTCCCAATGGGTTCAATCCCAAGGACCAAAAAAAAAAAAAAAGTCCCTTCATTTAAGATATTTTTCTGCATTCCCTATTGTGAGAATTAAGTCATTCTTTTACCTTTTAGTCCAATTCAAATATCACCTTCCACACAGAGACAAACCCACACATCTACAGTCATCTCATCCTTGACAAAGATGCAAAAAAAAAAAAAAAAACATACACTGGAGAAAAGGCAGTCTTTTGACGGGGTATTGAACTGGGTATTGAATGCAGGGGTGCTTAATCACTGGGCCACATTCCAAGTCCATTTTATTTTTTATTTTGATACAGGGTCTCACTATGTTGCTTAAGACCTCACATAAGTTGCTGAGGCTGGCTTTGAACTTGGAATCCTCGTGCCTTAGCCTCCCAAATCACTGAGATGACAAGCATCCGCCACTGCCCCTGGCAAAAGACAGCCTTTTTAACAATGATTCTGGGAAAACTCTTTATCCATAGGTAGGAGAATGAAATGAGACCCTTATCTTTCACTCTGAACAAAAATCAACTCAGTGGTTCAAAGACCTAGGAGTGAGAACAGAAACTCTCCAACTCTGTTGGGGTCTTAAGCCCCATTGCTCTTCTCGACCAGCGGCAAGGGAAGGGGACACTCCCCAACAAGGTCAGACCGGGATAGGTAAGGCCGACTGACTGCCCGCTCCCAGCCCTCCGTGCAGAGGACAATCAGACGCGTCAGGGAGACCCGTCACAGCAGGAACTCGTTTATTGAGGAAGTCACACAGCTTTTATGTAGGGTGGGGGCTAGGCGGGAACCAATCAGCTTAAAGGTCAGCAAGGCATGGGGTGTTCACGCAGGCAAGAGTCCCATAGGACTATATGGCAAGCACGAGCTGATCACGCTTGCGGAACTATTGTTAACCAATCTCTGACGGTGGTCCAATTCATCGTCATTAACTATTGAAACCGCCTTTGAGGCCTTGATCTTGCTCACTCGCTAGGAAGTAAGGAGTCAGCCTGAGTTAGTTAACGTGTCATAGGTCCCAACACAACTCCTAGAAGAAATCAAAGGGTTAACACTCCAGCATATAGGCACAGGCAACAACTTCCTCAATACCACCTCTAAAGCTCAGGAAATAATGCCAAGAATTAATAAATGGGATGGCATGAAATTAAAAAGCTTCTGCACAGCAAAGGAAAAAATTCAGAATGTGAAGAGAGAACACACAGAATGAGAGAAAACCTTTGCTAGCTATTCTTCTGACAGAGGATTAATATCCAGAATATATAAAGAACTCAAAAAGTGCTACACCAAAAACTCAAAGAACCCAATTAATTCATGGGCAAATGAATGAAACAGAATCGTCTCAAAAGAAGCAATATAAATGGCCAAAAAATACATGGAAAAGTGTTGCATTAAGGAAATGCAAATCAAAACTATAATGAGATTTCATCTCACACCAGTCAGAATGGCAGTCTTCAAGAATACAAATGATAGCCCCATGCAGTGCTGCACACCTGTAATCCCAATGGCTCGGGAGGCTGAGGCAGGAGGATCTCGAGTTCAAAGACAGTCTCAGCAAAAGCGAGGTACTAAGCAACTTAGCGAGACTCTGTCTCTAAATAAAAAAAAAAAAGGAATACAAATAATAATAAATGCTGGGGAGGATGTAAGGACATTTACAATGTTGGTTGGATTATAAATTAGTACAGCCATGATGAAAATAATATAGAGGTTCTGCAAAAGACTAGGCCTGGAACCACTATGTGACCCAGCTATATTATTCCTCAATATTTATCCTAAAGAATTAAAGACACCATGCTATAGTGATCCATGCATTCAAATGTTTATAGCAGCACAATTCACAATAGCCAAACTATGGAAGCAGCCTGGGTGTCCATCAACGGATGAATGGATAAAGAAAATGTGGTACATATACACAATGGAATTTTATTCAGTCATAAAGAAGAATGAAATTATGTCATTTGCAGGAAAATGGATGGAACTAAAGATCATTATGTTAAGCGAAATAAGCCAAACTCAGAAATTCAAGGGTCATATGTTTTCTCTCATAGATGGAAACTAGACAGAAAAAAAGGAAAAGAGATGTGGGGGCAGGTCTCATGGAAATTGAAGGGAGATCAGTAGAGGAAAGAGACTAAGGAGAGGAAGGAGGGGAGGAGGGGATGAGTGCTGGGCAGTGATATTGGCCAAATTATACTGCTATATTTTTGCACATATGAATATGTAACAGCAAATCCCATCATTGTGTATGACTATAATGCACCAATACATTATTAATTGTGCATTATGTACAACTATAATGCACCAATAAAAAATGTGGAAAAAAAAAACAAATATTGCCTTCTTCATGGAATTTTTCCTGACCAGGCAGAATGAATTTTTCTTCCTCTGTTTTCTACAGAAGTATATTTCCCCCTTGCTCTTCAATTCCAGGGACTAGTACATAAAATATGCTGGCATTTAAAATTGCATCTCCAATGTACTTTGATGTAAGGAGGCTGATGTGTAGAGTCCCTGAAATTCCAGCACAATTGCTATTCATTGTTCGTGACTGCCCCTGGAAAACCACCCCATACATACACTCTTACTCCATATGGTTCAGACAAAGTTAACAGCCTCCTGTGTTCCATATAACCTATTTCTAGTCACCTATTTCTAGTCTTAACCTGGCTGCAGTGATTGGTTCTAGATTATGCCCATGACACAGCCAGAGCTAAACAAGACCTTGGGCAGAGCAGTTGGGAGAAAAGTGCTTTCTTAACACTGGACTTTAACTTGAAAGGATAACACAGGGATCCTTGGAAAGATATGCACATGGATCTGCTAGAAACTTCGCATGGAAAGCCTGCCTCTGAGTGAAAGCAATACAAAGGAAAGCAGAGCCCCCCATAATGGAGAGGGTTAGATTCCCAACAATAGCATTGAAGCTCCTGGGTCCAGCTAACCCTGAACTCTAAAGTTAAACTTTTCTATTATGGGAATCAGTAAATTGTTTCTCTTGATCAAACTAGTTTGTATCACATTTGCTGCCACTTGTAAGTAAATTTAATCCACCTGTGTTGGGCCTGAGGCAGGATGGAAACAAATCCCTGCAAGATGAGCTATGTAATGGATTCTGGACCATCTGATGCTGATGGGAGTGGGCAAAACAGACTGCAAGAGATGACAAGGCAAAGAGGAGGAGGTGACATCCAAAGACAAACATGTCCTTGATGGAAGCGATGGCCACAAGGACACAGTTGACATTCCATGTTCCCTCAATGTTTGTCACTCCTCCCCACAATACAGATCATCTCCGTGATGAGAGGAGCTCATAGGAACAGTATAATTTGACCAATGTCACTCCCAAAGTCCACATGGCTGCTGTTGCTTTCCACCCCTCAGGTCTATTTAAGGGTCACCTGAATGGAGAAGACCACATGCTGGACTCCCATCTCCAACTGCACACATACTATTCTTAGGAGCACCTTGTCCATTTTCTGTATCACTTATGATAATTTTTAAAACTTTTCACCCTGATCACTCATTTTGTCTATAACACCAGCATATTCCCCAAAGATAAGGTTACCCTATCCAACAAGTTCATTATTGTATCCCAAGCACTCTAGCACAATGCCTGGAAATAGGAGAAATCAATAAGTCGTGTTTGAGTAAATGAATGAATGAGTGAATGAATGAACATCTGAGTGACTGAGTAACCTACTGAAGTCATGGGCAATATCTGCTCCTTTGAAGCAGTATCATTTTTCTGCCTTCACTTGATGGACTGGTTTCAGAGAGATTTCTGATGTTTGTGCAATTCAGACTGGTCAGGGTCTTCATTAAGTTGTCCTCAATGATTACAAAGCTCATGCTACTTTAGGGGTGTTTCACGGAAGACATGCTTAGACTTTAAATGTCTGATGAATGGAAATGTGCATCCAAAATACCAGTAACCAACATTTTTTAACGCTTACTGTGTGCACTATTTTACATACACCATCTCATCTACTCCTCACCACAACCCTCTTAGCTAAGTATTAATATTATTCTTCCTTCACAGATGAGCAACTGAGGCACAGAGAGGTTATGTAAGTCAACATCACACTGCTAGAAAATAATGGCTTTAGGATTAAAACCCAGTCGGTCAGACTCCAGAGCCTGTCCCCAGTCAGTAAAGATATTTGAACATGGGAAAAGATGAATATTCACGTTAGCTTTCCAATTTTTCTTATTAAGTCTTCACAATCAGGTTTCACTAGTTGACTCATAGCAATTTGGACTCGGCAAGTATCAGGCATGCTCATTTAAAAGGAAAGTGCAAAAGTACAATTCAAATAAAATTACTTTGAAGATGTGGTATTAAATTGTCCTTGCCACTGGAACCCAGAAATGCAAACTCAGCCTGCAAGGTGATAAGTCAAAATACATTCCCCTGAATGACTGGACCGGTGTGTACATAATGATTCCAGGACAATTAATACCTACACTTTTAGGCAATATTAACCGCTGAAAAATGAGTAGCTGTAAGATTTCAATCTCTCTGTTCATCCCTCTGGCTTCTATAATAGTTTTTCCCCCTTATATTGGTTTTTAAGCTGACTATCTGTTAATGTAGTTCCTCCAGGTCTGACTATTAATCTAGAAACATACATTTAAGGGTTTGATTGGGAGCTAAAGTTGAGGAACTGACTGCAAATGATATATGCAAATGTTAGATTTTCATATCCTCTTCAAACATATTGATAAATCTCACTGCCATCCATGGGAATTAAAATTGGTGCAAAGGGAAAGAGATACTCCAGTTTCTAAGTTGGATATATTTTTCTGTTTCTCCCAGACTGCAAATAGAAATGATTTTAATATCAGCTATGTGATGTGGCACTTCTCGAACGAGTCAAAACCAGTTTTAGAGCCACAGAATCATAAGATTATAGAATGCTGGAGTGAAAGGAACTTTGGATTGCTGGGTTTAACCCTCTCATCCTGCAAACAAAGAAACTAATGCAGGGGAGGGAGCATGATGACGACGGTGGCAATGAGGACAGCAACACCAAAGAAAACAGTCAAGTACCTCGACCTCCACGCTCCAGACACTGTTGAAAATGTTTTAATTTATTATCTCATTGAAGCCTCATGGCCAGGTCCTCCGGGTTCCCCAGACCCAGGGGGATGCCATTCACACTGTGATCTGTTTGAATGGTGCCACTTGGTTATGGGATGTGACAACTGCCATTGTGCCGTGCTCCTGAGGGGCGTTGGTTTTTGCCTGCCTGGCGTCCATTATCTCTTTGTTCAATAACACCACTCCAATTTTCCTTTCAAAAACTATTCCGCACTAGTTTCCTATTATTACTAAACAAATTACCACCAACTTAGTGACTTAAAATGACACAAATTTATTCATTTACAGTTTGGGGGGTCTTAAGTCCTACTATGAATCAGCAGAATATGCTCCCCTGAGGGCCCTAAGGAGAGAAATCATTTCCTTGTCTTTTCTCGCTCCTAGGGGCCACCTCCCTTCCTTGATTTACGGTTCCTCCTCCATCTTCAAAAACAACAGCCAACGCCCTCACATCTCTGTTTCCTTCTGCTTCCTTCCCCAGGTCACCTTCTATAGCTATGGCGCTTCTGTCTCCCGCCCCTCTTACAAGGCCCCCTCTGATCACACTGGGACCACCAGGATCATCTATCTCAAGATCCTTAAATGAATCACATCTGCAAAGACACTTTTGCTCCATAAGACAACATACCAGCTCCAGGGATTCAGTGTGGACATCTTTTGGGGGGACCAGGGGGTCCTTAACCTCCACATGTCCCTTCCCACTCTCAGCTCACGTGGGCATGGGGAGAGGAATTCCACTCCCTGATGCAGGCCTGGCCAATCCACACACCCCACCCGTGTCCAGAGTGATTCTTCACATGACTCAAGTTAATGGTGGGACTTTTTCACAAATGAATGAAAACGAGACACATTTTTAGGAGGCTGTTAACAGAGGAGTGTCTAAGCCTTGTGCTGAACAGCCTGCTAAGGGAGGCCTGCCTGAGAATGAGGACAACACAGAGGAGCTAGGACTTCCCTTCCCAGCAGTCCCATGGGTCAGACACCCTATGTGTCTCTCCCACCTGAAACAATTAGGATTCTGCCAAGGATGTCTTCTTCAGCCCATGAAGGATTAATGACCACAGGAATTCTCCTCTCACTAAAAATGACTAGAAAACCGAACAAAATATATAAAACAACTGTATTCCAATATTGGACAACAGGGAGCACAGGATGGTAATCTTGAAAGAAGGAAAACAAATAAAGCAAGCCCTGAAATTGCCCTGGCTCGCTGCCCAAAGGCACTTTCCAGGTCACAGAGCAAGAGGAGGAAGCCAAACAAGCCCAGAGGTCCAAGCACACTGACACAGAGATCCAAGGTCAAAATGGCACAAAAAAACAAACACAGCAAATTACTCTTCCTCACCAATTCACTTCAACACTTCACAAGCAGCAATCCACTCCACTGACCCCTCTAAGAAGAGAATGCTTCAGCATTCATTTATTCAGTAAATATTTATTATGTAATAAAACATGCATGTCTAACCATATATTTTTTAAAGAAAAGCGTGTGCTAGTCATCTTTTATAGATACAATTTCTGTGCTCAGGCTCAATTCTAAGCCAGTATAAATATCACAGGTAGCCCCAGAGGAAACAAAATCAAACTCTTAGAATGTTTTCTGCCCATAGAAACACATATAAGCAGCCTCAGAGAACTGCCAATCTGCATTGTTCTATAAATAATTATACAGGAGAGAGAGGGGGGTCCAAGTTCAGAGAAGCAAGGGTTCCTGGTCTTTGTGGGGCAAAGTACTAGAGATGTGGAAAGTACACAGAGTTCTAGAAATCTGCGAAGATATCTGTTTGAGGACTGAGTTGATATTTGCACATGTAAGGAATGAAATTCCACAGAGGCAAGAAAAGAGTCACCAGAAGGCAGCAGGAGGAGCAATGGCTAAGGTACACATGGAGTTGGAGAGAGTTCGCATCTCCACCAGCCAGGGTGGGGAGATGTTAAAAAACACGACAGACCAGACAGTCCACGGAAGAATCATGGGGGAACATTAACCACAGAATAAAAGCCATTCTGCATTTGCCATGACGAAGCTCAGAAGGAAACAAAAGGATCACACTGACTGGAAAATAACTTAAACATAAACCAGAATAAAGCCCAATAATCTTTAAAGGAATACAACTGAATCAAACACTCGACAACATAAAATTCATAATTCAACCAGTCAAAACTGACAGGCTTGCAGGTCAAAGAAATGCAAATCAAAACTTTACTGAGGTTCCCTCTAACTCCAGTTAGCAAGGCAATCATCGAGAATACAAATAAAAATAAATGCTAGAGAGGATACAGAGAACTACAAGCTCTTATATACCTTTGACAGAAATTAGTAAATTAGTATAACCAATATGGAAATCAGTGTGGTGTTTCCTCAAAAAGTTAAAAATAAAACTACCTTATGATCCAGCTATACCATTCCTTGGTATCTATCCAAAAGAATTAAAGTCAGGTACTTCAGAGATACCATGCATACCTATTTTGTCACAGCACAGTTCACCATAGCCGAGTTACAGAATCAGCCTAGGAGTCCATCAGCAGATGAATGGATAAAGGAATACAAAATGGAATTATATACAAAATGGAATTTTATTCAGCCTTAAAGAAAAACAAAATTGTGTCATGTGCTGGAAAATGAATGGAACCAGAAACCATAATTTTGAGCAAAATGTCCAACTCAAAGAGAAAAGCATCGCATGTTTTCTCATATGTGAAAAGGGAAAAAACAGAGACAAAATAGGGCAGTGAAAGCAGAAGAAAGACCATTAGCATAGAGGAAGGCAGCCAGCGGGAGGAAGAAAGGGGTGGGGGACGCACCGGCATATGAAATTGATCAAATTAAACTTTTATGTGTACATGAGTATACCACAGTGAAACCCATCAGTCTGCATAAATCATAAGGACCAACAAAAATGAAAAAAATAATAATAATAAATGACTTGGCTTGCAAATAAGCAAGGAAATACCACCCATAAGTAGGAGAACAACTGATTCCCAGAAACAGGCTCAGAAATAACCGTGATGGTTAGAATTAGCAGTCAGGGTATGAAAGCAGCTACTATAAACTCTGTAAATAAGTTCAAAGATCTAAGGGAAAACAAGCAGAATTAAGAGAGAACTATAATATTTAAAAGACCCAGTGGCCTCCAGCTACCTGTTCTGTGGTCCATTCTGTCTGCTGGCTCAGGGAAGCCACAGTGTCTATGGAGCTGAGGTCCAGCTGCTCCAACTCGCTCACATTAAGAGCCAGAGCGATGCGCCCCAGGGAGACGACATGGTGCTCTCTCCAGGAGGAAGGCATGTCCCAAACCTTTGAACGGAAGGGGAAAACAATTCAAGCAACAGTGGTGACAGCATTTGCTAAGGTCTAATTGCTATGTCCCTGCAAACTCCTGTGTTGAAACCTGATCCCCAAAGCAACCATATCAGAAGGGGGTCCCGTGGGAGGTGACCAGCTCATGAGCGTCCCACCCTCACAAATGGGATTCGTGCCTCTATAAAAGATCCCTCGAGAGCTCTCCAGGCCTTTCCACTCGTGAGGCTGCTGACAGGAAAGGCCATCCACGAGGAACAAGCCCTTGCCAGGCTCTGAATGTTCTAGAGCCTTGATCTTGGTCTTCCCAGTTCCCAGAACTGTGAAAAACAGATTTCTGTTCTTGGTAAGTTATCCTGTATATTTTCTTTCAGCAGCCTGAACAGAGTATTTTACATAGACACAGGATCCCTTTAATATATAAATCTCTTATAAATCAATAACCAAAAATGACCTCATTTTGTTTTTATTAAAATAAGACAAAGGCAGTAACAGGAGATTCACAAAAGAGGTAAACATATGGGAAGAAGTTTATTCTCTGTCATGGATGAAGAAATGCTCATTTCAGACAAAGAAGGCTACATTGGCTCATAGCCTTTTTGACAAGGAGTATAAAGAATGGTGATCTCTGATGTGGAGACTTGTAAAAGATGCCCTCATCTGTTGTTACTGAGAATATGAATTGGTACATAATTTCAAGAGGGTCATTTGGCTACATGGATCATAAGCTTTTTAGGTATTTACACTTTCACCAAGAAACTCCTCCTTTGGGAAGTTAGCCTAAAAAAATTATGAGATAAGTACCCAAAGACATTACAAGGAAGCACCTTGAGGCATTAAAAAAAATATAATCTAAAAGCCTAACAATTAGCTAAATAAAAAGGCCAGTCTTAAAATGAAATATTATATAGCTATGTAAAATGCTGACATAGAGTTATAGTTCTGATATGAAAAATAAGCACCCTGTAACTGTCAAACATTAAATAAGACAAGTTATTGAATTAAGTGTGTGATATGATTTTTGTAACATCTATATGTGAATAAGGTTAGTTTTCTACATCTGCATGTTTTGCAATCTGCATGTTTTGCAATCTGCAGATTCAACAAACCACAAATCAAAAATATTCTAAGGAGCAGAACACAGTGGTGCACACCTGTAATCCTAGTGATGAGAGGCTGAGGCAGGAGGATTGAAAGCTCAAGGCCAGCCTCAGTAACTCAGTGAGACCCTCAGCAACTGAGCAAGACCCTGTCTTTTAAAAAAAAAAATGTTTTTAAAGACTTAGGGTGTAGTATTTCAGGGGTAAAGCACCCCTGGGTTCAAAGACCAGTACCAAAAAAAAAAAAAAAAAAAAAAAAATTTCAAAAAAAGTGTATCTTGGTTGGGGATGTATGTAGTTCAGTGGTAGAGCACTTGCCTAACTTGTATGAGGCCCTGGGTTCTATCCCCAGCAGTGAAAAAAAAAAAAAAAAAAAAAAAAAAAAAAACGAATCTATGTTGAAGAGACTTTTTTTCTTGTCATTATTCCCTAAACAATATAGTAAAACAACTATTTATGTTGTATTGGGTATTGTAGGTTATACAAAAACTGTGCTACTGTATATAAGGAACTTGAGCATCCATGGATTTTAGTACATGTGCAGATCCTGGAACCAATACCCTGTGGGGATTAAGGAAACACATATATGAAATCTACAACTCTATTTCATATGCATGCACAAGTCTAGGAAGCTTCAGGTGAATATACCCAAATATCACCCTTGTGTATCCCAGGGTAAAGGATTATAACTGATTATCTTTTTTATTATTTTCTGGCTTTTCTACAATAAACTTGGATTTCTTGTATAAAAATCAGGACTGTAAATAGAATTTTAAGTAATGTGATTTTTTTAACCCCACGAGAGTAACTAGATATTCATAACTATCCCAACAGCTAACATGAGCCACTCAAAGGGAACTTTTTAAAGATAGCAAACTACTTCCTGCTCTCTCTTTTACTCCTTTCTGCTATTCTCAGATGAATTTGCAACAGATGCTAATAAAACCTGCTGCAGGCAGCAGTTGGGGTTCTCCCAGTGGAGGAGGAATAGGCAGAATTCCTGGAAAGAGTTTTGGTCAGGACACACACAGAACACACTCAGTCCATTCTCTGCCACTGCCCTAAGAGGGAGGAACTAGAAGTTTCCCCTTGTCTCAGATGAGGAGATCACGACTACCTCACTGAGCAGAGGCAGTGAAATTCCAACAAGATCATGCCAGTGCAGATTCCCCAAGGAGGTGTCCAAGCATAGAAATGCATGGCTGGGATTTGGGGGGTCTGTCCTTCCACTTGAGCTTCCTCCCTGAGGGGCGGTTTACCTGAATCGCCTTCTCCTTCAGGGTCAACAGCTGAGGCTGGCTGAAACCCCTGACAGCCCCCAGCAGCTCCACACTCCTGATGAAAGTGTCTCCTTCCATGCAGAGGAGGTCCTCAGGGGCCCAGCAGGCATTGGCCTCAGCCAACTTAAAGATGTCCTCAGAGGAGGGAGCTGTGATTCCATGGCAACCTGAAGAATGGGGAGATGCAGGGAAGAATGGGGGAAAGAGGATTTTAGGAAATGACAGTCAGTTTCCCCACTGAATAAGAGTCTTCACCCATTAGATTCATTCACAAGAGGCAGGATAGTGGAGAGGCTGGGCTGGGACCCAGCGCCCAGCTGAAATCCCACTTCTGCCATTTCTTGCTAACTCCCTGGTGGACAAATCTTGGAAATGCCAGCATTTTGTATAGCCACATGGACAAAGGAGCAGCTTTACAACATCACAACTGGACTGCAATCCCCTGGAGAGCAACAGGAGCTGGTAAACAGTCCTGACTTCAGGTTCAAATCCAAAGCTATTCAACCCCTTGTGCTTCCATTTCCTTGTCTACAATATGGGGATAAAATCACTTTGTAAAATGGTTAAGAAAACTGAAAGCACTTAGAAGCATACAGAAGGTGTTTAATAAATGTTAGACAACATTATCATTTATGTCACCTACCTGACCCCCTATATATTTGAGTTTGCAATCCAGCATTAAGGGTTTCATGGTAATGAAAAAGGAGACTTTCCATTCAAATGAGAGGGTGATTTTCTATCCATAAAAATCATCGTTGGAGCTGTGGCCTTCTGATCCCAGGAAGGAAGAGAAAGGGACCCACTGCATTTTCCTTGGCAACAAAGAAACCCATCCATTTCAGTCTTTGAACAGATGAGATTTACCTGGACAACTAATTACCTACCAATGCATAAATGAGATATTGTCCTTCCTGGCTCCAGTACATCCAGCCTGGGAGGAAACGCAAGGCTCTCTAAAAGCAAGGCTGGATCTTTTTGTTTTAGCAGCTGACCACTACTCATGCTGACTACTCACCAGCAGTACCAGATACCAGAGTATTTCCCAAGCCCTATAGTCACTCCCTTCTTCTTGCATCTTTCATGTAAACTCACTGGACTCTAAACAAGAAGCTAAACTAGACCAGATCAAGGGTGTCACTTGTGATTCTCAACATCTTTACCTCACATCACACTTGGAGGGGATTACAGACCCATCCCTCCTCACTCCCCAGAATCAGTGATAGCATAGAATTAGAGAGAAACAGAAACGTTGAATGGTACTTGGTCTTATCACAGCTGTATGTCTAGCTGTGTGCTAGACTAGAACCTAGCACACAGATTTTCAGCAAATATTTGGAGAATGAACACACCCATGAATCAACTCAAATTAAGCCAAGTAGTAATCCTGCCAATTTATTAATCACTAAAATCACAGCATCAATTAATACCAAGAGCCAACTAAGAAAACTCTGTCTATGCACTGGTAGCTGCTTCCTTTCCGAGTGTGGAAAGTCTTGCTTCCCATGGATCATAGTAAGAGTCACATGATGTATGACCCCAGGATTGCTGGCTTTGAGGGCAGCAGAAGTTTGCAGTCAACATCACTAGCTTGGGGCACAAGTTCAAGAATTGCCTCTTACTAACTCTGTGACTTTGGCCAACTTCTTTGTCTCTGAACCCCAGTTTCCCTCCTCAAGAAAATGGGAGACTCACAATGCACACCCCACGGAACAGAAGTGAGAACGAGACAGCACCTGCAGGGAGAAGACCACACATAACGGACACAAGCCAGACTGGGGCCCTTCTTCACTTGATGCCCCGTGACTCCTCCACCTGGAGCAAAAGCCAAAGTCCTCAGGGTTTCCTCCATAGGCCCTATGACTGGCTTGTTCCTCCAATGACACGGGCTTCTCAGTTCCCATCCCTCCAGTGCATCCCCTCTGTGTGGAAAACTCAAAGAAAACAGGAGACAGTAAAACACCATCTCCTGAGTGCCCCTTTCTAGTCTCCAAAACCTAGCCAAGCTAAGGGAACACTGAGAGCAAACCTGGGCAGGAACGTCCTGAAGGACACTGTCTCTCAGATGCACACTGGGAACCAGGGCAAGTCAGCGTTATCTGGAGGAAGCCGCTCTCTTGCTCCTTGGGATGCTGGTCAGGCAAACAGTCTAAGCAAGCTAATGCTGGTGATGTCCCTGCTCCTGCAGCCTGACATATAAAACCTCTCTTGGTAGTGACTAGTGGGGAACTGAGGGTGCTGAGGAAAGGATATGTGTCACCCGTCCAGCCAGCTCCTAGGACACAAAATTCCAAGAGGAGGCACCTCTTGGCAAACAGTGAGGTGAGGGAAGGTGTCTGTTCCGCCTGTGGCCACTGGACCGTTCCCACAAGCTATGCCTCCTACAGCCCTCTGGGTGTTTCCTTTGGTCTCTCAGCAACCTGGCCCACAGCCCTGGTACAACTGGGCTGTGGACATGACAATCCATGTGGTCCACTCCCATGCCTCTCGGGTCTTCACTCAAACATCAGCTTCTCAGCAACCTTCCTCAATAGTTCTGCTTCCACATTATGATCTCCCACTGACATAGGTCCCCAGACACCAAGCCATGCAGCCAGCCACTGGGCCCTGTCGAGAAGCAGCAAGGGAGTGGTATTTCCCAAGCCCTATAGTCACTCCCTTCAGCAAGCCAGTGGCTGCTGGGGTGGACTGAAGTGCAGACAGCAAGCACAGGCTGCCGTGAGGAGCCTGCATAGTGGCGTGGGTCTCAGGGCCAGTGGTCCAGCACGGAGGGGAGCCAGGGTAAGCTGCTCTGTCACCCTGCAGCCACCCCGCCTCACAGTGGGGAGGCCCACTGCAGAAGCACATTCCAGTGCTGCCTCTCCAGACACCCCACTGCACACGCGCAATTCCAGGACTTCAACTTCCTGCTTCCTGAAGTGGGGACACAGTGGAAGTAAAGCAAATCTGAACGAGATTCAGGCTGACCAACAGCATCAATGACTTTTCCAGACCCTACTTAGCATGAGTTTGGACCAACAGCATTAGTACTTTTCTAAACCATAACTGGCCTAAGTTTGGACCAATAGCAGGGACCCAAGTGCTACATAAACCCCTAGACTAGCATACTTGGTCCAGAACACCTCTGTTGGGTCCCCTCTTGCACCACAAGAGGTGTTCCTGCTTCTGTTCCTCAACAAATCCCACTCTTGCCCTCACTCCTCCTGGTCTGCGGATTTCATTTTTTGAGTTATGAGACAAGAACCCAAGAAGAAGACGAAATCGCCAGTGAGCTGCTGGGTCTACTTGCCACCCTGGAGGACGTGGCCCATCCCTAAGGGCCCCAGCACTCCCCTGCTGCAGGGGCCTGGCTTGTGCAGACGCCACCCACCCACAGAGCGGGGAGTCGAATTTCATCTTAAAACTCCAATTTCCCCACCTGACACCCCCAGGCCGCCTCCCTGTTTTCCCTTCCTTCTTGGTACTTATCACCATACAACAGCCTTTATGTTTTACTTCTGTATGGAATTCGTTGTCGGGCTATGTCCCATGTGGAAATAAGCTTTGTGAAAACTGGGAATTTTTCTCTTAATCACATAATCAGCTCTCAATAAATATCTGTTAGGTGAATGAGAGCAAGTAAGGACTGACTGTGAGCTTTTAGTATTACAATTATTACTGGGTCTGATTGACTTTGTCTCTTCATGCCCAGGCACAAGTCTGCACTTAGTAGGTGCACAGTAAGGATAATAAAAATGCCTAATACATTTCCTATAAGCCAGATTTAAACCTGTTAATCTTCACAATAATCCAATGAGGTACAGGGCTTTCTTTATCCTCACTTTAAGAGAAGTTGAAAACTGAGGCACAGAGAGGTTAAAGGGCTTACAAAGCCAAAGTCACACAGCCAATAAGTAACAGACTCAGAATTCAGATCTAGCCAAACTGCCCCCATCACTGCACTATTTAGCTGCTAAACCATGTTGGTCTTTTAAGCCAATCCTATTGAAATATGTCCTACACACAGCTACCCGTTAAACCTACTAGCCTGAGTAAGGAGTGTGGAACATGATTTCAAATCACTTTACAAAGGTGGTTCTCTGGCCTGTGGATTTTTGCCATTCTAGTACTTTGTAAGTATTTCATCCAGTCTCCTGGACAAGGAGATGTCTTAATGTCAGGGACACTGGCACAGGATCAGATACTCCGGAAGCACTCACCAGGGCTGGGGTCAAAACTGGGGCTCTCCTCACTGCTGTTCCGAACAGATTCAAAGACAGCCCAGAGGAATTCTTTAGGGAGCAGGGTTCCAGCCATCTTGAAGGCTGTTTGTTGAAGGATATCAGGAAACTGTGTGTGTTAAAAAGAAAAAATAATAAAAGCACATTAGACGTATGTAAATCAGAGTTCAAACTGTAACCCTGCTTTAATGCCCTGGTTTTCTTTTTCTTTATGGCAGCTTTTCATATCAATTTAATCCCTAGCCCAAATAACATGGTCCATTTAAAGAATACTACAAAATGATACCCAACCTCCCTATGAATCAACAAATGCTAAACATAAGTATACATCACTTTTCACCCATCAGACTGCCAAAAACAAAATAAAATGATAATACTTAGTGCTGGCCAAGATGTAGGAGAAGTGCAGGCTGGTTTTTCTGTGGAACTGTTAAAGGGCACCTCGTTACCAGGGCAATCTGATAATATCTACAAAAAATGTGGGTGGGGGCTCCCCCTCTTTTTCAGTTGGATATTATTTTTTAACTTTATGTTTATTATAAAAAGGAGGTGGAGAACGGTTACTTGTGGGTTCTGGGTGGAGACTGGCAGTGAGAGAACTTGGTCACCACAAAGAAAGTCTCATTTCCCATCTGGAACTATGTCGTACTTTGTCAAGGCTTGGGAGCCCTGTCTATGAGCCCAGAGATTCATCAGGCTCTTATACCATCATACACCACCATGTCCCAGCGCTCCCAAAGACAAAGGATCTCAGTTTGTATAGTCCCTCTTTCTATCTGAACCATCGGAATTAGATTCATAGTTGGTGAAGTAAGCTGCAGGTAAGAATCACCTGGGAGTCCTACAGATATCTGGGCCCCACCTCCAGAGATTCAGTTGGTATGGGGTGGGGACCATGAATCAGTTCTTTTTTAGAGTGTCCTCCGGTGATTCTAATGTGCATCTGCTGTAAGAGACAGTCAAGCACCACATAATGACCTTTCAGCCAATGATAGACCACATATTCGACTGTCGTCCCATAGGATTATAATGGAGCTGAAAATTCTCTGGTGTCTAATAATGTCGCAGTCACCCTATTACATCACACAGGTTTATGGTAATGCTGGTGTCAACAAACCCACTGTGCTGCCAGTCATACAAAAGCACAGCCAAGTGCCACTTAACATTTTTAGTCAGTGCAGGCCACGTATATGGTGGCAGACTCAGGATTGCATCACCTAGTGACTTTGGTTTGTGTAAGTACATTCTGTGAGGTTTGCACAGTGGTGAAATCACCCAATGATGCATTTCATCCAACTTATCCCCATCATTAAGCAATGGATGACTGTGGTTAACTGCTAAAGACGCCAAGTGCATAACCAGCAGGCTGGTATTTTCCATTTTGTAGTTTTAAAAGGGAGCCTGTGTGTGGGGGTGGTAGGATTTTTCTGAAAGGATGCATAAGAATCTGCAAACAGCAGTTGCCTCTGAGGAGGAAGACTGGGGTGGGAGGAAGACTTGCTTTTCATCCTATTGCCTCTGGAACAGTTGGGATTTTTAACCAGGAGCCTACTACTTGTTTTATTAAACATATCCAGCATCAAAAAAAAAAAACATACAGAATAATACAACAAAACACCCATGTACCCCATGTACTTGCAATTCAACTTAAGACATCACAGATATAATTGATGGGTCCCTCCCTAGCCTTCAGCCTCTCTCCTTCTCCAGAAGTAACTGTGACCCTGAATTTGGCATTAACCATCCTCAGGCCCACTTTCAAACTTACCTGACACATAGACTTGTTGTGCATGGGCTTATAATTAATTTAGCTAGTATTTATTCACATACTTGGTATCCTACCATACATATTCTTTTACAACTCATAGTTCATAACTCTGTGCTGTTTTTTGAGATCATATCATGTTGACACAGGATAATTTCAATTTCAGAAGTTGATTTTTTAAAAGACAAGATCAATATGTAATATTTATGCATCTACTGCTCATGATTCTGTTTGGACACCTGGATGATGATTTTGCCATGACTGGACATTAGAATGTGAGGGGTGCACACGTGACCCCGGCGAGATGCGTGTGCTCAAGACCTGCTAAGATGCTAATGTGAGCTTGTGTGTGCAGGTACTGGTCTGAGCGGGTGTGGGTGTGCTTTGTGGAAGGTCCAACTGTTGCTAGGCCCATTCGCTCCTTCCCCACCCTCGTCTCCACAGACGACTTCCTGCCCATCCAGGTGGGGCTTAGTCATGCCTTGGCCATTGGAATGCGGCAGAAAAGAGCGAGCCATTTTCCAGCCTGGGCCTTAAGAACATACTTATCCAGACCATGAGGAGAATATGAAGGGCCCGAAGACAGACTTACAGAGCAGGGCTGCCCCAGCAACCCACAGACCAAATGCCAGAAAGACCAGGAGGCTTTGTTATGCAGCAAAAGGAAACTAAATGGTACTTGTCTCTTGGCCTAAACTGTCTAACATTTGGACAGTTACTCCACGTGGAGTGTCAGGCCCAGTGGTTTGGTTTCGGAGTAATCAAGCCCGCGGGTGTGACTGCACACCCCGGACATCCCCTGCATGTGCATGTGGGGCTGAAGGGAATAAGGCCTGGAATGAGCACATGCGTGAGATGAGATAGGACGACCCTAGCTAGATGGTGGCTCCCATACTGCATGCATTTGCCTGGAGGGCCAGGGGAAGGACCAGATCTTTGAGCTCCCACCTCACTCCCTTTCCCTGAACTCTGATGAGCAATTCGGAGTGAAGCTAGAAACATCTAAGCACTTTGCAGCAAAAAAGAATCTTCCAGAATTGCAGACTGGAGCACCCCAGTGGAGTATGACTGACCACACTTTCTCTCCCCTTCGAACTCCTTCAACCTTCTTAAGACGAGGCACAGAGGTACCTTTGTGGCAACAGGGCGTAATTCATTTGCTGAGAACAGTACTAGAAAAGGTCCCAAGTCCTTTGTAGTCTCAGCCGTCCAGTTCTGAGGAAGTCTAAGAAGAGATAATAAGCAGTGAAATGAAACAGCACATTGTTGTGGTCATCTGTTGTGCACATCCTTGCACCCCAGCATCCTCTACTTTCAAGAACAGAACCATCCTTAATACCTGGACAGACTGTCAATCACACAGCCCCACTTCTCTGACCAAAAAAGAAGGTGGGGTGGGACATGTGATACAGACTGACCAATCAGAGTCATCCCTTGAAATTTTGATAGACCTACCAGAGTGGGTGCTCTCTCTCTTTTCTGGAAATGCTCCCAGTAAAGAGGATATTGGAAGCCAATCCTGTCACCAAATGGAGAAAATAAGGGCTACTCCAAGGAATGTCAAGCTGAGGGATGGGAGGAACAGATTCCTGACAACATGGAGACCCTGAATCCAATTGTGCCTGAAGTCCACCCCCAGAGTTTTTCATTGCATTCCATTTCTGAACTCAATAAATTCCCACTGTTTTAGTTTGAATTGAGTCATTGAGTTTGTCACTTATATCACCAGTGTGTCCTTCCTCCCCCTCCTCAATGAAGAGTAATGATATTGTTGTTCTTTTTAAATTATTGTAAACACCTTTTTCGTTCTTGTGGTGCTAGAGATTGAACTCAGTGCTTTTCACATGCTAGGCAAGTGCTCTAGCCCAGAGCTATACCCACAGGTCACATAACAGTTTTATCTTACAGCAAGAAAAAAAATTCTCTTGAACTTGGCAGGATAATAGCACTGACTCAGAATCCACTATTGTTCTCAGATAAACATAAATGTCTACCATGAAGTTCTACCATGAAGTGTGCCCCACTCTAAGGAGATCTATCCAATTATCAGTGATAGCCCCTCTGGTACAGAGGTCAAACACCTTTGGCAGAAGAGTCCCCACCCTTATTTCTTTGATAAAAATATTTAAAATATTACCCCACTAGACCATAAGCCCCATGAAAGCAGGACCTGCGCCTATCCTAACAACAGCTGTTCCTTCTGTCCCAGTAGTAAAACAGTGGTCACAGACTTGGCACTTACGTGCCTAGCAGTATTGTGAATTCTATAGCTAAATTAACTCACTTCATCATCACAGCCACCCGATGGGGACGATTACTGTCCCCATTCTACAAATGTGAAAATTAAACTGCAGAATGATGACGTTTTCCCAGGCTACACGAACAGTAAATGACAAGAACAAAATCTGACTCTGGCTCCCGAGTCCACGCTGTTAAACTCCACATAATCATACCATACCCATGACACCATAATTACTCAAAGAGCATTTGTCATCTCAGCACTGACTGACAGCTGAGTCCTACTCAAATGTCTGCCCTCACTCAGAAAGCACTCCGTGGGAAAGCAGAGCTGTTTTCCTCCAGCAAGTTCTCACTCACCTGGAGGTGATGGTGTCCCTATTATTATTATCATTATCATCATCATTATTATTATTATTACAAAAATTACGATGTTGAGAAACAGGGACTCTCTTTCATCTCTTTTATTGGTGGTGGGAATGCAAAATGGAACACCCACTTGAATAGAGTTTGTGGTTTCCTACAAAACGGAGTATATTCTAACAATATGATCCAGCAATTGCACACTTTGGTATTTACCCAAAGGAGCTGAGAACTTGTTTCTACACACACACACACAAAAATCTGCACATGGATGTTTATAGCGGCTTTATTTAAAATGGCCAAAATTTAGAAGCAAGCAAGCAAATGGATAAATAAACTGTTGTGTATCCAGACAACGGGATATAACTCAGTGCTAAGCAGAAACGAGCTGGCAGGCCATGAAAGACATGAAGGAGCCTTAATTACACGTTATTAAGTGAAAGAAGCCAGTCTAGAAAGGCCACATGATTCAACTATTTGACATTCTGGAAGAATTATCAGTGATGACCAGGGAGGAGGGGAAGGAAGGAAGGAGTAGGCAGAACAGAGGATTTTCAGGACAATGAAAACACTCTGTGTGATACTACCATGGTAAATACACATCATTATACATGAACCCAAACCCAGAGGACGCACAACACCAAGAATAAACCCTGGGGCTGGGATTATGGCTCAGTGGTAGAGTGTTCTCCCAGCATGTGAGGCCCTGGGTTTGATTCTGAGCCCCACATACAATATAAATAAAGATATCTTGTCCACCTACAACTAAAAATATTAAAAAAAAAAAAAAGAATAAACCCTAATTTAACTGCGGACATTGGATGTTAGTGACAACATTGTGATGGCAACATGGCTTCATAATTGTAATAAATGTAATAAATGGGAAAGCAACAGGGGTGTGAAATATAAGAAATCTCAATACCTTTCTCTCGATTTTGCTATGAAGCTCAAACTAATTTTTAAAGTAGTCTTTAAAGCCAGGTACAGTGGTGCACTCCTGTAACCTAGCAGCTCAGGAGGCTGAGGCAGGAGGATCACAAGTTCAAGGCCAGCCTCAGCAACTTAGTGAGGCCCTAAACAACTCGGTAAGACCTGGTCTCTAAATAAAAAAATTTTTTTTAATGGCTGGGGATATGGCTCAGTAGTTAAGCGCTCCTGGATTTAATCCCCAGTACCAAAAAAAAAAAAAGAAAGAAAGAAAAAATTGGCTTTAAAATCATGATACCAACACCTTGCATTTTAAAGTGTCATCTTTTCAAAACACTTCCCTTGCACATGCCAAGGTGAGTCAGGGACACCTCTGTGAGCCTGCAGGGTGGCTACAACTGTTGTCACTTCACAGGGAACCTGAAGTCAAAAGAAGAAAGGTCACATTTCCAGAACTATCCTAACAACACATCTGACCTATCCTAACTAAAACCCATCTCCTTTGAGAGGGCAGGAGAGGCAAGATGGGTGTCCTTTCACCTGGCACAACTTCCCCCCAAAACCCAGCCCCTGCCTCTCTCACCCGCACTGTCCCAGCAGCCTGAGCCTCACCGCGGCCTTCTGCTCGGGGCTGAGGTCTGGGCAGTCTCCGAGGCCATGCAGAGCAGCTGCCCAGGCCCTGGGGGAGATCCCTCTTTCAATGATGGTCGCTGGCAAATGACACAGCAGATTCCCCACGATGTCCACAGTGTACTCGTCAGCAAGAGAATCATCCTGAAAGCAACCAGTGGAACTTCTGGAAGGTCCAGCAGGACTCAAGGTCATGATCCCTTAAAAACGCTCCCAGTTCCAAACCTCTTAAAGCTTCCAGGGTGAATCACCCACCCCGACATGGACCTCCAAAGATGGAGCAGGGCCTGATTTCCCCCCAGGGAGGCAGCCTCAGAAGTCTGAGGAACATCCTGAGCACTCAGCTAATGAGTGTTCTTGTCATTGTTACTGCTCAAAAGGACTCTCCAGAGTCCAGCGACCATTATAACAATAGTACGTAACAAGAAAATCAGCACTCCAACATTTGTATGGCACTGGAAAGCTTTCCAAGCTCCTCCTCAAAATGACAAAAATAGCTAACCTTTATTATGTGCTTACTATGTGCCAGGCACAGTTCTAAACATCTACAAATCTTAATCCATTTCATCTTCATAGTAACTATAAGGGATAAGCACTGACATAATCCACTTTTTAAACATAAAGAAACTGCCAGTTACCCAGACGTTCTGGTCTTAGGGCCTGTGTATTCAACAATTCAGTGCCCACAATTCACAATAGTCAAGCTATGGAGCCAAGCTAGGTACCCTCAACAGATGAATAGATAAAGAAAATGTGGTACATATATGCAATGGAGTATTACTCAGCCATAAAGAGGAATAAAATTGTGACATTTAACAGTAAATGGATGGAACTGGAGTCTATCATGCCAAGTGAAATAAGCTAATCCCAAAATTTCAAATGTTTTCACTGTTATGCAGAAGCTAATCCAAAATAAGGGGGAATAAAAAAGTATAAGAAAGATCAGTGGAGTAGACAAAGGAGAATGAAGGGAAGGGAGGAGGGACAGGGTAGGGAAAGACAGTGGAATGAATCTGACTTACTTTCCTGTGTATATATGAATAGACCACAGTGAACCTTACTATCGTGTACATCCACAAGACACTAATTAAAAAAAAAAAAAACTGTAAGTAAATAGCACAAGATCAGTAAAGGGAAGGGAACAAGAGGGAGGAGAAGAGGGAAAGGGAAAGAACTGGGGGCTGAATTAGAATAAATTACATTCCATGCTTTTATAATTATGTCAAAATGAATCTTAATGCTATATATAACTAAAAAGAATCAATAAAAAAAAATTCTAAAAATAAAAAAAACTCAGTGCCCATTTCCTACCCTTGAGAAAGCCATGAGGGATGTGCTATTACACCCACCTTACAGATGAGGAAAGGAGGCTCAGGGAGGGGAAGTGGCGTGCCTAAAACCAATAGCGGGCAGGGACATGTCTGGAACCCAAACTCTGTACACTGTGCTCTTTCCAGTCCTCCAGGGTGGCCTCCCCCCATTCAGGCCCCGGGACAGGGGTCTCCAGAACTATCTACCATGATTGTTCCAACCAGCACCACTGTTCTCTCAGAGTCAGCTTTGGGACCCACAAGTCAGACTGCCAGCATCACAGGAGGCTCAAGATCCCAGCCAGATTCCCTTAAGGTCTTCCCCAAGATGGACACAGACACCCAGAGGGGAGGGACACCAGTGAAAGTGTGGCCCAGGAAGGTTCCTTACCAGGCACTGTTGCACTTTCCTGAGGACCAAATCCTTTTTGTGGGAATCTAAAACCAGGGAGTCCAGTCGACTCTTCCCCAGGCTGATCAGAAAAGGCACGCACTGGGACACTGGGACAGAAGCCAGGAAGCGGGCCCTGGAGAGAGATGCGGAAGAGAGAGGAGGAAAACAGTGGCTGTTCTGCACTTGCCCCTGAAGTCAGTGTTCACGTGCCCTAGAGCTCATCACGGGATGTTCCTTAATGTTTGTCCTTTCCAGTGACGCTGTGGCTCCCTGGGTCAGGCAGCTCCTACCCATCAGGCAGCTCTTGGGGGTGGGAGGGACAGAGTTCCCATCATGCTCCTCTTCTAGGTGTGGTAAAACAGAATTCCCATCATGCTCCTCTCCTGGGGTGGAGGGACAGAGTTCCCATCATGCTCTTCTTCTAGGGGCAGGGAAACAGACTTCCCATCATGCTCCTCTTTTGTGGAGGGGGCACACACAGTTCCCATCATGCTCCTCTTCTAGGGGCAGGAAAACAGTTCCTGTCATGTTCCTCTTCAAGGTGTGGGGAAACAGAGTTCCCATCATGCTCTTCTTCTAGGGGCAGGGGAAGCAGATTTCCATCATTCTCTTCTAGGGGCAGAAAAACAGAATTCCCATCATGCTCCTCTTTTGTGGGGCAGGGACCACACAGAGCTCCCATCATGCTCTTCTCCTGGGAGGGTGGGAGGGGGTGGGGGGGCAGACTTCCCATGATGCTTCTCTTCTAGGGGAGGACTTCTCATCATGCTCCTCTCCTATGCCCATCAACACTGATCAGAGAATAGATTCTCCATGAACATTTATTGAATGAAAGATTGGCTGAGGGGAAATGAAGAGAAAGGGAAAAAGTAAACATAAGAGACAAAGAAGAGATAGAATATATTAGAAAGTGAGGAATACAGACAGGAGAATGGAAGGAGTCAGAGAAATGACTCCAATTCTATCATCTCCACTCCAGAGCCCTCCCCTAAGCTCTTGACCATAGATCAGGGGAAAATCTTAGTTGTTACAATGATTTTTGGCTCACCAAAGCTCAACTCCACTCAATAAGACATTTTTCCTTAATATATAATTTCTCTCATTAAAGAAAAAGTAGGGCTGGGGTTGTGGCTCAGTGGCAGAGCACTTGCCTGGCATGTGTGAGGCACTGGGTTCGATAGCACCACAGAAAAATTAAAAAATAGAATAAATGTAGTCGTGACCATCTACAACTTAAAAGAAATTTTAATAAAAAAATTAAAACTAAAAATTTCTCTGTAACCAGGCGATGATGAAAAAAGACTCAACATCTTCCTCCAAACATGTTCCTCCTCCTCTGTGCTGTCCCATGATCCCTTTCCCTTTACCCCCAACCTGTCATTCTTTTCTTTCCCCTCCCAAGACCACAGTCTTCTTTATTTCTCCATCATTCTTTCATTCATTCAGCAGTATCTGCAGAGCATACTACATGCCAGGAACTGTCATTACTGTGACTGGTCACCTGATATAGAAATGAAAAAGACTTCATGATGCTTGGTTCTAGGTGAAGGAAGAAACACAGGAACCAAACAGGTTTAACAGAAAGAAAACAGGTCATTTCAGTTCATGATAAATGTAAGAAGAAAATGTGGAGGCTCTGTAATATAGAGAACAATGCTGGGGGGTCAGAGGAACCCCTTTTAAGGTGGGATTGTTGGAGCCAGCCACAAGCAGATCTGGGTTACTGAAATAAGCTGCCACTGCCTTCCTCCTTCTACTCAGGCCCCTGTGTTCCACCCTGGGTGATGGTGATGATCTTTCTGGAACATAAAACTATGGTTGCACCAAGAATGCAAGTGAAACACATCAGGGCCATTCAAAGCTCTGCTGCCCCTTGCTTCTCTACCTTCTCTCTCCCCCTACTCTGCATATATGCACCATGTGTTCCTCAAAGCACTTTGCTGGCCTCACCTGCACTGGTCAGCACATTCCTGTGCCCTGGCCTAGAGTGTCCATCTTAAACTTTCTATCCCAGACTCTCAGTCTGAAGCTGATATTACCTTCCCTGTGCCTGCCCATTACCCCTTCCCATGCTAACAGCACCTGGCTTTCTTGGGAAACCATCACTTTCACTCTAAGTCCTTGTGATTCACCCCCAGTTCAAGGGACCGGTTAAAGTTATCCATCCTCCAGTCCCACCGGTTGATTTAAGGAGGATGAATTGGCCCTATTAAGGCTGACATGAGTCAAACTCAAGACTTTTATTGAGAATGATGGGAATACAAAGTCTTTCTCTTTTCCCTAACTATGATACCATGAAAATGTAACTTTGAACTTTCCAGGGCCTGTGAGAGAGAAAAAAATTGCCTGACAGTTACGCCAACAGAGTAAAACTGGACCAAGAAACATTTGAGCCCCTAGATTCAGCCACACCTGAAGTCCATCTCTCTACTTTTCAATTACCTGAACCAAAAATTTCCTTTTACTGCCTAAATCAATTTGAGTTAGTTCATGTCAATTTCAACCAAATATCAACTTAATATTATAATTGACTTCATATTTGTCTACTGCCCCTATAATATTGTAAGCTCTTACAAAGGGAATATTTAGCTATCTCTGAGAACCCACACACAGTAAGTACTCAGTATTTTGAGGTTTGGGGGTACCAGGGATTGAACTCAGGGGCACTCAACCACTGAGCCACATCTCCAACTCTTTTTTGTATTGTCTTTAGAAGCAGGGTCTCACTGAGTTGCTTAGCGCCTCTCTGTTGCTGAGGCTGGCTTTAAACTTGCGATCCTCCTGCCTCAGCCTCCCGAGCTGCTGGGATTACAATCATGTGCCACTGTGCCTGGCAAGTACTCAGTATTTTTTTGGATGAATGAGACAACAACAGCAAAAGAAAGTAGAGAGAAATAACGAAGGAGGAAAGGAGAGAAACAATATCCAGACCATGTTTGAAAAGCAGGAAGTCCCTACTGCTCACAAAAAGTCTAATTCCCCTGGGACCTGGACAGAGCTGTCAGGCCAGCCCAGATGAGACCTGGTTCAATGATATTTTTTTCCAGGGTCAAGATGCTTTATCTTTGGTTTTTAAATAAATCAAAAAGCATGAGCATCTGTCCAAAATATCTATGTGGGGCTCAGAATTTAATTCCTGCTTCTCCAGGAGTTAGTTATCTAAGGTACTCTTCTTGCTGCCTGTTTCCTCAAGAAAACCCAGTGGGGGAGAATCACTTGGGCCCAGGTGACCCCCCACCCACCCATCTTGCTGCTGAGCAAGAAAGGGGGAGGGGCCCATGTTCACTTACGGGAGTGCAGCCAAGAGAAAAGGCGGCATAGACAGTCTGGAAACTTCCCAGTATTTCCATGCCAAACAGTTAACCTGAAAGACGAGTGGTTCAGGAATTTAGTTCAATAATAATAAGAGCAAACACAGATGGCACCGTCTGTGTGCTGGGCGCTGTTCTCAGTGCTGTATCCACGTCCACTTAGGTAAGGAGGACCCTACAATGTAGGCACCACTACTACGCCATGATATGGATGAGGAAACTGAGATGAACACAAATACTTAAATGTGAGAACGCTCCTCACAGTTCTTGGTATAACTGCAAAGTGAGCTAGAACCTTAATGTCCCTCAGCAGGGAACTGGCTAAATAAATTCTGGTATGTCCAGACAATAACATTCTATTATATGTATTTATAATATATAACATACATACACACATTATACGATATCTATGCATGCATGTGTTTGTACACATGCACATAGAATAGTATGGGTAATATAAGCTCATTTGTTTTTCACATTACAAGTCATTATGTTTAATACACTTTTTTAAAAACTCTCAGAATCATTGTGCAAGTTTTTTCCTGTAGCTACCTGTGGCTGCTCACCTCAGGACATTTTGGACCAGATACCTCTTGGTTGTGGGGACTGTGCCCTGTAAGGTGTAGTCCTCAGCTCCACCCACTAGATGCCAGTAGATCCCACCTCCCTAGTTGTGGCCAAAAGTGCCTCTGGATATGACCACAAGTGCCCTGGGGCAGAACATTACCCTAACCACTCCTCTAGGGCAAATTGGGGGGATTTTACTTCCTCTGTATTGTTTTCATTTCATAAAATAAGTTTCAACATAAAATGTAAACAATAAGGGCAATTTTTCTAATTAACTGGCATTTGAACGTTCCAGAAGCTGGGATCTAAGTAGCATCTCGTTAGGGTGGTGACTGCTCTCTCTGACATGCTGGTCTTTTTGAAATCTCCATCCATTTTCTCATGGCTTCCCTGTCTGAGCAGGAGTTTCAATAGGGTTTGATGGTTCTCACTAAGGAACTAATCAGAAAGGCAAATTCTCAGGCTTCACCCCAGACCTATTCTATGGGAAACTCTGGGGTGAACCCAGATCTTTTCTGTGTGTGTGCAGAGCTGGAGACGGAACCCAGGCCCTACATGCTAGGCACCCCCTCTGCTAGAGGGCCACACCCCAGGACCCCATCCGTGTTTCCCAAGTCTTCCAGGCAATGCTGATACCAGCTCCCATTTGAAAACCGCTGATGGAATAAAGAATCTAAGGGCATGCCAGGGCTTTGTTAAAACTTTGCATATTCCGCTAATGATCTCAGAGGATTATACGCCAAGCCCCATGCTTCCCGATTCTGGGATTCTGCAGGGGGAGAATTCACTGTTTGGAAATTTTTAATTCGGATCTTAAACCCAAGACCAGAGTTGAGAAGATGCCTTATATATTCACTTGCTGCCTCTCCTGGGACTCTCTGCAGCCAACAGTTTACACTCAAAGCCTTAACTCTGTCCCCAAGGCCAGTTGCTACTAACTTAGCTACCGTGAAGAGTCAGTTACTGCCGTTAGTCTCCCCAAGGGGTTACAGCATCTCCATAACCTTTTGGAAAATGAAAAAGAAAATACTTGGAGTATCGTTTCCCTTTTGTGGCTCTCCCTGGAAAAGACAAGAATGTTAGACGAGGGATTGCCTCTGGTCCCAGGAGGCCATGACCATAAACATGCAAAGCATCCACCTTACAAACACCTTTTAAGGTTCACATTTCAGTGTGAATTAACCAACTGGAAACTTTGGCAACAGATGAGGGAGTTTTTTAAAAGGAAACTGGAGAAAACCTGGCCTAATATTTAGCCCCAAGTTACTGTTTGCACCTGAATAATTTTGGCATTAATATCTTCAGATGCCACAGTCAACCTGTGTCCAGTGATTGGGGGATGGAGAGAGAATTAGAAGCAGGATCAATCTTGAGCGGTACCTGATCCAGGGAAAGCAGGGGAAGGTTGTTCTCAAAATACCGGAAATGGGCCAGGAAGGAGTCAGCGCTCAGGCCATCAATGTGAGAACACGTTACGCCTTTGATCAGCTGTCCAGCACTAGAAAACAAAACAGGGCCACTGAGAGAAGCAAGAGAAGGCAGGTTCCAATAAATGTTGGCAAACGTGGGGAAAAAGGTACACTCATACATGGTGGTGGGAATGCAAAATGGTGTAACCATTGTGGAAAGCAGTATGGAGATTCCTCAGAAAACTTGGAATGGAACCACCATTTGACCCAGCTATCCTACTCCTAGGATTATACCCAAAGGACTTAAAATCAGTATACTAGAGTGATACAGCCACATCGATGTTTATAGCAGCTCAACTCACAACCGCCAAACTATGGAAACAACCTAGGTGTCCTTCAACAAATAAATGGATAAAGAAAATGGGATATATACATACACACACACACACACACACACACACACACACACACAATGGAACATTACTCTGCCTTAAAGAATAATGAAATTTGGCATTTGCTGGTAAATGGATGGAATGGGAGAATACCGTGCTAAGTGAAATAAGCCAATCTGAAAAAAACAAAGGCTGAATGTTCTTTGATATGTGGACGCTAATCCACAACAAGGGAGGGTAGGGAGGAAAAGAATAGAAATCCACTGGATTAGACAAAGGGACGTGAAGGGAAGGGAGGGGGAGGGGAACAGGAAGGACAGTAGAATTAAATGGATGTAATTTTCCTAGCCTTGTATTGGAATACACAACCAGGGTAACTCGGCATCATGTACAACCACAGGAATAGGATCCTAATTAGAATGAGTTTTACTCCATGTATGTACAATATGCCAAAATTCATTACACTGTCAATGTTAACTAAAAAGAATGAATACAAAAAAGAGAGAAGGCAGGTTCCACGTGACACAAGCTGCAGATGTCACAGTCCAGCTCTCCCTCCTGGGCAAGGTGGCTGCTCAGCGGGAGGCTCCCAGGGGCGCCCAGCCCTCAGCTGAGCTACAACCTTACCTCAGGAGCTCCTCAGGCCTCCCAGTTGTCCTTGACAGAAGCTCATACAGGAACAAGGCCTGAGGGAAGAGAGACACAGACAAGCACCCAAGGAACCCAGCACCGTGAGGCCCGGTAGGAAGGAACCCTGATCCACTGGAGATGGGGAAACGGAGGCTGAACAGGGCGCTCACCCAGGACCACACAAGTGCCAAGTGGCTAAGTGGGAATTTGAAAGGGTGTCAGAGTAATTTCAGAGAATATCCTGTCACATTCCAGGCGATGCTTTATGCTCTGAAGGGTGAATCCAGAGCAGGGCTGGAGTCGTACCTCCTCTGCAGAGGGAGGCCACCGACCAGTGGAGGCTCTAGTGCCTTCCTGCATGCCCACCCGCTGGTCCTGAGCACAGGGCACCCCAGAGCAAAAGCAGATGAACAGACCAGCATGGGCCAGAAAGAGCCATCAATAAAGAACTGCAGGCAGCACGCGCTCGCCTGAAACCCTCCCAGATGAGCACTCCAGGAGAGCAGGCAGGGGAGCCATTTGTTTTACGAAATGTAATTTTACAGAATACCTAACTCGCAGACAGGATCAAGTATGACATTTGTCTATTTTATAGACTCCGAAGCTTTGAGCATAATTCCCCAAACAGAGTAAATTATGAGCTAGCATCAGATGAGGCTTCTGTGACGTGGCAGCTGAGAATCTTAAAGTATCCTAAAGGCCCAGGTGAAAGAAGCAGGGGCGGAGGAAAGTTCTCGACTGTGTGTGTGTGTGTGTGTGGTCCCAGAGATTTCCCAGGGCACAAGGGCAGCTTTCAGGACTCTCCTACCATCCCACCCCCCAATTCAGGAAATGACAACTCCATCAACTCATTGCTGGGATAAAAACATCTTGAAGTACCTGTGGCAGGTTATATTTTCCAAAATAAAATGAGTCCTGGCCACTGAATTTGGCAACGGTTCGATACATAGCAATTGATCACCATAATATCATCCAGACATGTGAGCAAGATCCCCCAGAACTGATGGGGATTTTCATCTGTTTTGTTCACTTCTGTACTCCCAGGGCTGTGAGTAGCACCGGGCATGTGGTTAGTAGGTGCTCAATAAACTTTTCAGGAGTGAATGAGCAGGAAGTCAGGGAAAGTTTTACAGCTGTGCCTCAATAGTGCCATCCTCCCCTCCTGGTCTCAGGGCTCACAGCATGGAACAACACGTGCAAGTCTGCTAATATTTACAGCACACTGCTTATGGGCCATGAGACATGTATCACTGATCCTTATGAGAAATTATCCACATTTTGCACATGAGAAGACTGAGGCTGTGTAGAGAGAAGTAGTTTCCCCAAAGCTAATAAATAAATGGGATCCAGAATTCATGCTCAGATCTTGTCTAACTTCTTAACACTACACTATTGTGCTTCCAGGGTGGAATCCCACAGAAATAAATTGCTTTTGCCAAATTACAGAACACTCCCACAAGACGGACAGTCACAAATACAGAATTGAGCTGCAGGTACCCGTGGTTATAACATGTGCTACTGCATAATCATAACAGATTTCATGCCAACTTTTTTTTTTTTTTTTTTTTTGCAAAAAAGCAAGGTATAACTTATTTTATGGGAAGCTTTTTAAGAAAACAGTGCTGGTATTACCTAAAAATCCTTTATTACTTAACTGTCTTTGGTGCAAGATTAGGATGCACAGAATATTCATGAATAGACAGTGAAATAGAATAGACCAAATCAACACACATCATTTCTTTGTGACAGATCAGTGAACCTTTTTTCCAACCTGAAAATTTTAAAAAGATAACATATTTGTTGCTACCAATTTGCACTGATGAGCACTGAAATATTAAACTTGAGAAAATTTACTACAGTGTTGCAAAGTATGGACTCACAAATTTTAATCCTCTGTCCAAAGATTCTGCGCCACTAACGTTGGTTTCGTTACCTGACTCACTGGCCTCAACACCACTCACGCAAGTTATGTTGACCGTATGCAACTTTTATGTGTTTAGTACTAGAGGGCTTTAAACAAACCATGCAAGTCAGCTTTTGGAATTGTACTAACGATGCAGTGCACTGAGAATTCTAGGCTCACAGCTCACAGTTCACCGGAAGACAAATGTGCATCCATATGCTACTGGTGAATACATTGCTGCTCTGTTTACCTTTTAAGCAGCATGAGGAATGGAATTATACTCTGCAATGATTATGTAATGAAAGGTTATAAATCAATTTGGGGGCTGAAAAAATAGGGGGTGACAATTATATGGTGGTGATGATTATGTGGTGAAATATGGTACCTGGCTCCTTCGAAGCTCCTTCTCTTTCAGGACTGAAGAGTTGAATCGGGATTCCTTCCGTAAATCAAAGAGAGACACTTCCTTAAAGAGAGTCCCTTGTATTTCCAAAATGCCTGAGGTGGTGTCGCCTACTTCGATCGTCTGTCCAAAGTGAGAAAAAAGAGGAATGATCTTATAAAAGATGCACTGAGATTTGGGTACGAGCTGGACCCGACTTCATGGGCAATAAAATGCATCAGATCTGCTGGCAGCCCTACGAAGTAGGAACTTTCACTATTCCCATTTACAGGTAGGAAGACTGAGGCTTAGAAGTGATCAGTGGAAAGTGGGTGAGATTCAAGTCCAAGTTGGTGCTCTTCCAGAATCCACTTTTTACTTTAACCACGCATACCTCTGCTATATGCAAGGAGTTGGGGTTTCTTAACGGATTTCACAACTGGATCTGCAAGTCTGATAGAGCAAGATGCCCAGAAGACCTCCTAAAGACCTCCTGCCAGTTGAGAAAGGCATAACAACATGACTTTGGACCCTGGAAAGGGCTTTCAGAAGCTCTCAAAACTTCAGGCCTCATTTTTTGGCTTGAAAAACCAATTTTAAAACATTATGAGATCAAGAAACTGGTTTAAAAAATTTTTTTCTGGGTTGGACAGACTAGGGAGAACAAAGGTCCAGAAAGAACCATAGCATGGCCAGCAGGCAGGGCCCTTCCAGGAAGCAGGAAAGCAGCCATCAGAAGGCATCTGCTGGATTCAGCACGACCCCATGCACCAATGGAAATCCCAGCCCCAAAGGAATGGCCCAAAGTCATAACCCACTCACAAAACCCCAAAACCACATCCTCCGCGAGTCCCCTGATGGGAGGAGCAGACATCTGTCCTCATCTCACCTTGCTGAGGACACCTTGCTTCTGGGCAGGCGACAGATCGGACAGGTGCTGGGAGATGGTGCTTCTCAGGACCTGTAGGAGGTCCTTGCGGTCCATGCTGTAGAAGGCCTGGGTGCCGACCCCCACCAGCAGCACGCCCATCTGGCTGACGTTGTAGAAGGACAGCACCTGGCAGGGGACCCGCCACCGGGGTGAGGTTCTGCTCTGGCCTCTCACCTCCCAGACGCTCACCGAACCTATCTGCATGCCAGGTATGGGGATGGGCAACCCCATGGGGCACATGGTGAGCAAGACAGGTGCTGTGATCACAGACCTTCTCCCTTTCAACCCAGAAAGAGGCAAATATCCAAACACGAGGCAGCTGGCGTAGGCCGCACCTGTAATCCCAGCCACTCAGGAGGCTGCAGCAGGAGGATCACAGGTTCAAGGCCAGCCTCAGCAATTTAGCAAGATCCTGTCTCAAAAGAAAATTTTTAGCACTGGCAAGTGCAGCACACCTGTAAACCCAACGGCTTGGGAGGCTGAGGCAGGAGGATCATGAGTTCAAAGCCAGCCTCAGCAACAGCAAGTTGCCAAGCAATTCAGTGAGACCCTGTCTCTAAATAAAATACAAAATAGGGCTGGGGATGTGGCTCAGGGATCGAGTGTCCCTGAGTTCAATCCCCAGCACCAAAGTAAAATAAAATAACAATTTTAAAAACCTGGGAATAAAGCTCAGTGGTGTCCCTGGGTTCAATCTCCAGTACCACAACAACTTTAATTAGTTTATTACATTTTAAAAAACACGATGCACGTGATCAGGGCTACACTAGGGGAATTACTATGCTATTGAAGCCCATGGCACAAATAAATAGGCTGTGTGTCTGTGCTTAATTTGAACTAATTGACAACATTTAAAAATTGTTTCTAATTTTTTGAGTTAAATTTATAAGAACTCCCATATAAAATCAGATTTGAACTTTGGATTTTTTTTTTAAAGAAAAAAAAATCTGAACATCAGACAATACGGGACTGACATTCTACCTGGCCACAATTATCAAGAGCAGAGGAGCAGCTGTTCCTTGAGGCCTGAGCTCTCCTTTTTACCCAGTCCCTACCCCCTGCCATAGGAGCTGGAGACACAGTTCATGTTCTTATTTATGTCACTCAACAGGCATCTGCCTTGCCAAAGCCCCCTACTCATCAATCTCTGTGTAGAAGCTTTGAGTTGGAATTTTTTTTTAAAAAAGTTTCAGGATACGAGTCTGATGTTGATGGCAAATATAACTAGAGCTGCCCGTCCTAACAGAGATTATGCTTGCTTCCTCCCTTCCTCAGAGAGAACCTACTCGATGGTCTTCCAAATAATCAGAGACATGCTTGGTCCTAGCGAAAAGACCACTAAGTGGTTTCCTTCCATTATTGTCTGTGGAAAGTTTCTTCCTGCCTCCAAAGAAGGCAGGACCTTTCAAGCTCTCTGAAAGTCTCTGGAGTCTGAAGCCCTTTCAACTGGACCCAGCACAAGGAGACTAATTACCCCTAACCACCCCCCCCCCCAAAAAAAGTTCCGTTTCTGAAATGAGGTCAGCATACTGTAGAATACATGCACAGCCACATTTAGAGCAGCACCATTCGCAATAACCCAACTATGGTGTCAACCTAGGCATCCATCAGTGGATGAATGGATAGAGAAAACGTGGCATATATACATAATGGAGTTTTATTCAGCCATAAAGAAGAATGAAATTATGTCATTTGCAGGAAAATGGATGGAACTGGAGAAGTTAACTTAACTCATGTTAAGTGAAATAAGCCAAACTCAGAGAGTCAGGGGCCATGTTTTCTCTCATAGGTTGGAAGCTAGAGAGCAAAAAAAGAAAAGAAAGGTGGAAGGCAGATCTCATGAAAATGGAAGAGAGATCAGGGACCCTGCAGGGGAGGGAGGAGGGGAGAGAAAGGGGAAATACTGGGGAATCATATTGACCAAATTGTATTGTTATTTGGGGTTCATGTACAAATACACAGCAATGAATCCCACCCTATTATAACTATAATGCATCAATAAAAAATACAGAAAAAAACTAAAACAAAAAGATCCATTGTCCCCAGCTAAAGCATGGACAAGACTCCCATTCCTCCCAAAAGGACCTTCTGCCCTGACAGTTCCTTCTCTGCAGACCAACGCTAGGATGAAGTAAGCTCATCCCTGATCCCACGAGGAGGATCAACAACTCAGTGATCGCTACCTCACCGACCTCGTACTCCCTTATGTGAGTCACGCCACATAACATTGGCAGCTATGTGGTGGGGTAGGCACCATTGTTGTCCCTGTTTTACAAGTAAGGAAACTGAGGCAAGGTGAAGTTAAGCAATTGCCCAATGTCACAGTGCTAGTAAGTGGCAGAGTGAGGATTCCAACCCAGGTTAACCTCCTCAGCACCCTCACGGATCGGTTGTTCCTGCTATGTGTGCCACGTCACTGGCTACTGTGGGCAGAGTGTTTGTGTCCCCCCAGAGTTTATATGTTGAAACCATAATAACCCCCAAAATGATGGTAGTGGGTGGTTGGCCTTGGGTGGTAACTGGAATTAGATGAAATAGAGTTGGGTGGGGCCCTGAACCAATGGGATTAGTGCCCTTGGTGCCTGAGAAAGAATGTCAGAGTGCTAGGGACGTGGCTCAGTGGTAGAGCGCCTGCCTAGCATGTGTGAGGCCGTGAGTTCAGTCCCCAGTGCCACAGAAACAAACAAGGTACACCAGAGAGCTTGCTCTCATGGAAGTCATAGGAACACATGGCAAGATGGCAGACACCCACAAGCCAAGAGAGGAGGCCTTGGAATAAAACTACCTTGCCTGCATCTGGATCTTGGACTTTCCAGCCTCCAGAACTGAATTTGTGTTTTTTAAGTCCCCCGGACTCTGGCATTTTGTTGTGGCAGCCTGAGCTGAGAAATACACTAGTTTGTGGGTCTTAGGGCTCTCAGGAAACGTTGGAAGTTCCAGCTCACCTTTTCATGAGCCAAGTATTTGGCAGACAAGATGATGACCTGGCTCTTGGCCCAGCCTGAGACCTGGTTAAGGGTGGCAATGGCACTGTGCACAGCCTCTGGGGAGAGGGATTGCAGCTGACTGCAGGTCAAACCCACAACCGCATCCGACAAAGAGCCCAGGGTCTCGTTAAGGGTCTGGTTTTCTGTGGCGATGTCCAGGAGGTCAGCTTTGAGCTAGAAGGTGAACAATCTGGAATGAGCATGGACAGCAAACAGGGGCTCCCTCAGCCTCCGTCCTGGGTGTACGGAGTCCACAACTCACTGCATCCATCCTGCCCCCTCCAAGCCTCTGCACCCAGAGACCAGGAGGAAAAGGGACTCCCACCCTGTTCAGGGATCCCCCCACCCCACTGAGAACCCCTTCACTGGTGCTGGCTTTAATGTGCTGGAAATTCACTTTGGGCTTCATTTAAATATTAATGTGTTATTAAATCAGCCTTAAAGCATAGCAGGAAGGAATTTTGTTCCCTCACGATTCCACTGCATTCTTACAGATTTTATTTTCCTTTTCTGACCTTGAATTCTACGTCCACATATATGACTGTTTTTCTTCTGTAAACTCTCTGGGGCCTTTTTCATGATGATATATAATCTGTGTCAAAATAATTCTCAACAATACAAGAAAGTTAAAGTGGTCTGAAACTCCTACCTTGTAAAAATAACTCTGGGGCTGGGGGGACCCCGTGGCTCAGTGGTACAGCACTTGTACAAAGCACATGAGGTTCTGGGTTCAATCCCCGTGATCAGAAAAAGAAAGAACAGAAGGGAGGTGTGAAAATATGATTAGTAACTAGGTGTGTATCCCTCCGAGTCTTCTTGTGCCTTTATAAAGACAGCACGGAGTTTTTACAGAGCTATAATATGAACAGAAGTGCAATTCTCCATTCTATGTTTTCACTTAAAATTATATCTTGTACACCTTTGCATGTGTGTATGATCATTTTAATAATTATTTTATTGCAATATGCCTGCCTAGTTATAGTTAAGTGTGTGCCTCAATTGCTTCTGAGAAGGAAACTCGCCAACTGTAGCATAACCTCCGTGCCAGAAAACCAGGACGGTGCAGTCTGCAACACCAGAATTTATAACAATTTCTCCATTTCAAACAGGTGCACACGACGGTACCGTGCACTATTGGAATGACCACTGGGGGGCAGCAGAGTGAAGTAGAAGAAACCTCCGTGGCAGTGCCTGGCTTCTCTCCATTTAACGGGTCACCGCTTCCCAAGAGCTGTTACCACATCTGTAAATGGAAGGGTGAACTACAGCAGTGGTTCTCAAAGTATGGTCCTTGGCCAATAGCAGCAGCACCGGGAATCAGAAATGCAAACTCCCAGACCTGCCGAATCAGACTCGGGGGATGGGGCCCAGCAACTTGTACTTTAACAAGCTGCCCAGTAACTCTGATGCACCCTCAAGTTTGAGAACTAGAGTCAGGTGATCCCAAAGTGTTCCTTCATATCTAAATATATTTGACTTTCTTCTTGGTCAGGACTGCCACAACTATCCCTGTGGACATAAAATACACTTATTTTTGTTTGGGCTTGCTTGAGGATTTCTTTTCCTTGAAAGGAAAAATATACATTGACCAAGATTGATGATCATAATGTAACATGTCAAACATGATCCGGGCGGGGCACCGACACCCACGCCTGTAATTCCAGCAACTCAGGAGGCTGAGACAGGAGGATCACAAATTCGAGGCCAGCCTGGGCAACCTAGTGAGACCCTGCCTCAAAATTTAAAAAATAAATGAAGAGTTGGGGATAGAGCTCAGTGATAGAGCACCCCTAGTCCCTAGTACCACAAAAAAAATGTGATCGGAGATTTCGAAAGGATCCTATGTGGAAAACTGCCATACAAAATTATTGGTGGCTTGAGTAAAAATTTCTTAAACATTGCTTTCACGCCATTTTTTCAATAACAAAATTTGGAAAGGACCAAAGGAAGCAAAGATAGTTGAGATTTGAGTGGATGAAAGAAGAGAGAGATGGGAGAGGAAACGAGTCTGGTCTCATTTGCTAATTTGTCCTGAACCTGGTCTACGAGCTCAATAAATAAAAGTCCCTTAACCCAGGGCTCCTGATCCCAGCTGTGCTGGCATCGCCTGCAGAGTTTGAAAGCACCCCATTCCCAGGCGGGTAACCTCAGAGTCCCCGGGTGGAGCCTGGCAGGCCTGACACTCATCAAGAACCATTCCAGCAGCTCAGGGTCACCCGGAAGTTGGTTGGAAGTGCAGGCCCCGCCCCAGTTCAGATCCCCAGGTGATCTCTAAGCTCGTTTCCGCCAGACTCGCTGCTCTGATTGAATTCATCTTCCCGAGGTTGCTGGATGACGTCACTCCCTCCCAGGTCACGCTCATCCCAGGATGCGAGACACCATTTGAGTGGCTGGACTTAGATCCTGGTTAACAACACTACCAGTTTTCCCTCAAAGGCCCAGAGAGGCTGTTCTCCCCCTTCCCCTGGCTGGTAAAATCGAGGCAGAGGCCAGGGCCTGGCGTCCCCTCTGCACCTTCTGAACCTCGGCCTGGAAGCCCCGCAGGTGGCTGCACTTGATCATCTGATGCAGGAGGACTTGGGCCAGGGCGGCGTCCAGCAGCTCCAGGTCATCATAGAAACAAACCAGCAGCCCCAACCTGCGTGAGAAGACAGGGATGCTCGTGGCGGCTCAGCGCTGGGGGGCTGCAACCATGCCCACCCCCGTCCCGGCCAGGAGGGTCGGCATCCCCGCAGCTACCGCTCACCAGGCGGCGGGCTGAGCCTTCACCTGGACCATCTCATGGCAACAGTCCTGCAGGCGGGAGTTCTCATCAGCCCATCTCACAGACCGGCAAACCGAGGTTCAGATAGGCAACTTGCCCAAGGCAAGTAGTGGAGCTGGGACTTCAGTCTAGATCTAACTAAGTCATCTCACCTCCTGAATTAGCCACCGAGAACTGCCTGCTTTCCACAAGGACATATGGGGTTCATCCACCCTAAAGGAGAGGTCGGTTTCCAAAATCCTTACTTACCTCCCGGGATGTCACAAAGATTTCAGAAGAAAAGAAAAAAAAGAAAAAGAAAAAGAAAGGAAAACCGGCAGGCAGAACAGTGTAGAGCAGAAAGATTCAACCCTGGTCTAACCAGGAGCAAAACATCCAGTGGTTAAGAGCATACATTCAGGCAACTGGAGTTACAAGTCATATTCTAATCAGGTATTTGATCTCCAGTAAGTTATTTCACTTCTCTGTAAGGTTACTGCACAGTTATGCAGTGCACACTCTGTACTACAGTACAGGGCGGCCCTGCCTCATTGAATTTTTAATAAATGAGAAATTTGCTTTGTTCATCATAGCATATCAAAATAAATACGATGAACAAAGGAAAAAGGATGACCGTGAAAGTGAAAGAGAAGAGGCACAGCGAATGAGGAGCAGTGCTGGTGGATACTGAGTACTCCTTCATTAGCGGAAGACTTTGGAGTTCATACGAAGACTACTCCCCTCAGCGAGGCCAGAGCACCTGGTTGACCACAGTCAACCTGGCACCACCCTCCTAGAAAGATTGACATTCGGACCTGCGCACAGGAAAGCAACCAGGTCCAGGGAAAGGATTTGAAAGTATGCTGAGAAAAAAGATCTGCTTATGAGAAAAGAAGATTGCGTGGTGGGAGAGAGCTCAGAGGGCCCAGTGCCACCGCCCCTTGCCTGTGGATGGTGGAGACGTTCCTCACGTCAAAGCCCGAGGAGCTAATCCTCTGCAGAAACGCCTGGGCCAGCTCGGGGGTGATGTCATAGACCGTGTCCAACTGCTTGGTGGCATTGTCGTAACTGATGAACAGTCCAATCTGGTGGACAAGGACGGGAAGATCAGTGAGAGGGTGGTAGTGGCCCCGTGTGGTCCCACCCTGCCGTGCTCCACCCCAGACACGAGCTTACGCCACCTATTGTCATCAATTTCCTCCCCCCCCCCCCCACTCCCCCGCCACCCCAGGACTGGTGATCAAACCCTAGGCGTGGTGTATGCTGGGAAGTGTTCTGCCACTGAGCTACATCCCCAGCCCTCTCCTGGATTTCTTCGTGGTCTGCAACTGCTGCTTTGATTTCCTCTTCAACCCAACTGTTATTTAAGAATCATTCCACTCATCAGAGAAATCATTCGGCCTTTGGTGTTTTGGGATTGGCTTATTTCACTTAGCATGATATTCTCCAACTCCATCCATTTATTTGCAAATGCTATAATTTTATTCTTCTTTATGGCTGAATAATATTCCATTGTATATATATACCACAGTTTCTTTATCCATTCATCTAGGTTGGTTCCACAATCTAGCTATTGTGAATTGAGCTGCTATAAATGTTGATATATGATGAATCAAAATTTTAAAAAAGAATAAAATACAAATAATAATAATAATTTTTAAAAAAGAATTAGTCAACATTCCAGCTGTTGAACTTTGTAAGCTAATTTTGACACATTGATTCCTAGAATGGTTTTGAGGTCAGAGAATACGGTGAACGAATTTTCTGCATTGAGAAATCAGAATGTTTTAAAGAAGAGTGAGTTTAGAAATGGGCCTCTGGTGACAGAAAAGGAGAATGTGTGTCCTCTTTATCAGATACAAAATTTGGCACATAATCTATTCAACTTTGTTAAATATACTATTCAGATTCTCTGTATTCTCGTTCCCTCTTTGCCTACATTTCCAAAGGTGTTGTATCTTCTACGACCGTAGGGTTCAGATCTTTTTCCTTGTATTTCTAACGGATTTCTCATTCTCTATTTTGGTGCATTGTCGTTCTGTGTTTAAAGGGGCTCATAAAGTTGTCCCTCCCTTGTGGCCTCTGCTCTCGGCCCATATAAAACTCCCTCTTGGTGTTGATGCTCTGTGCCTTCTCCTTTCCTCTCTCCTTTTAGATGATGAAAAACTGCAATGGATGCCTGACCTTGGAAATTCCCCCTAAGAGCTCAGATTTCTAATAGAAGTCGCTATAAATATAAACAGCTATTAATCCATGTTGCTTGGCTTTGATTGAGTTCATGCTTCCAAGGATTGGAAACTTGATAGCTATTGTCCTTGGCTCTTTTGAGTTTCAAATGATTCTTGGTTCCTAGCCAACATTCCCCTCACTTTATGATGGTTCACATCAAAGCTGCCCAGTTCCTTTACCCTCATTACTCTCCTATAGCAGCACACAATCCTACTGCCACCACCTCAGACCTTGTTCCAAGAGTCTTCTTTAGAAGCTACAGATAAATTGAACAGAGGCAGGTGTACAATTTCCAGAACACTTGACTGACTGCTGGTCACAGGAGGTTTAGCACACACCTTACCCCAGGTGTATTAGTAATGGGGAAATCTAAATACACTTTTTCAGCTTACCTCGACAGGACTGATCTTCATAATTTCCTCAAATGATAGATGAACCATGTATCTGCCCAAAATCCATAAATTTTCTGCACTGACCCATGAAACAGAGTCATCTATAAAAAATAAATGAATGAATAAGTGAATACATAAATCAAAGTCTTCACACTGGTGTGTGATGATCAACAGCATCTTTGACATCAGGACCTCCTTCTTGCATTCACTCATTCATTCAACAACCATTTATTAAGAGCCTACCTGTGAGACGCTATGCTACACACAGACCTGGGTCACCTGAGACTTCCCTATGCCACAGTGTGGTCCCTGGACCAGCAGCCTCAGCATCACCTGGAACTTGTTAGATGTGCAGACTATGTGTTAGTCCTTAAGAGCACAAAATACACTTATTTCTTTTTAGTTCAATTAGTGACTAAATAATCTGGCAACTTGAAATATGTTTGGCTCTCTTTTATTACTGTCTCCTTTATAATCCATTTAATGATCATCGTTAATGGGTTATCATCCTTATTAGTTCTCACTCTCCTTGAACCAACTCAGACCACTCTTACTTACCCATACGCAGCCCAGATGTTCTCCAGATCTCTACTTGCTAGAGTCTGGTTACCCAAAATGCCTTTCCCTAACCTTTCTGTGTCCAAATCTTCACCTTTAAAGATTGAACTCAAACTTTTCCTCTTCCTTAAAATATTCTCTTATCTCCTTAGCTGGAAGTAATTGCTCCCTTCTTGAAATTCCCACCGGACTATCTGTCATTTTGTTCTATCATTCAGGATTCCCCAACCATGACATATTAGTGGGACTTCAGGAACAATCATGTCCAGGATCCAACTTTTCCAGTTTCACTGAGTTGGAATTGGCCGCCATTGTTCCCAGTCCTTCAGTAGAGGACTTTTACACACAACAACATAGTATTAGTGGTATTTGGGGGAAAGAAAGAAGGGAGAGCTTGTGAATCAGTCACTAAGAGCTATTTCAGGAGGTATGAAAGGTAACTGACGCCCAAATGAGATGGAGAAGTCAGGGCTGGGGGTCGTGGCTCAGTGGTGGAGCGCTTGCCTGGCATGTGTGAGGCACTGGGTTTGATCCTCAGCACCATGTAAATGAATAAATAAATGAGATGGAGAAGTCAGCTTTTGCACCAACTCATTCAAGAGAACATGTGGGTGCCCCCGCAACCCAGGAATCAGAGATGTGTAGATCACAGGGGACTCTGGATATCTGACGTGGCTAGTGAATAAAAGGGTGACCTCAGAGGGTAGATAACGGGGAGAAAACCGGAAATTTCACCAGCAACCAAGCTGAGTTGTTCATTAATTAACAATTATTAAGCATGCACTATATTTCTGCAGACTAATGATCCCCAAGCTTAGGATATTATAATTTTTATTAAGTTTTTTGGTGCACTGTAATTGTACATCATCATGGGATTCATTGTGGTATATTTGTCCTTGCACATAACATAATTTGGTCAATTTCATTTGGGGACATCTTTAATAGTCCGAGGATTTCCTGTTAGCTCAAGGACCTTCATGGAAAAAGGATTTTTGAGGTCCAAATAGAATAATCTTTAATTCACTGTAGTTTAATCATGAAACTTACCATAAAGGAATTCTAGAAGGAAAATCTGTCCCTAATTAAACTCTGGCAATAAAGTCTGAGGGAAGTATAGAGATCAAGTGACTTTCTCAGGGTTACTCAATGTGAGATTCAGGTTCCTGAAGGTCAGAGTTGGCCACCAGGAAGAGGGGATTCTGCTACACATCCAAGACATTGTTCTTTTCTTGTTAATGCTCCTTACACACAAATCTCAGAGCTTAATTCCAGGAAGAGGACTGATGGGCATTCCCTCTGCTCCACCCCCACCAGCTTCCTTGGGGTTCCCCAACACCCCATGCTCATTCCCACCCCAGGGCCTTTGTATTTGCTGATCCCTCAGCTTGGAATGCCCTTGCTGCAGGACCTCGCCTGACTGATTCCATTTCCTCATCTTGATCCCCCTCTGGAGAGGTCTTCCTTGATCCCTTAATCCAGGGATTGGCAAACTACAGCCCAAGGATCACCCCCAGGGCATGACTTGTTTTTACTCAACCTCAAAACCAAAAAGACTAATGTCTGGTGGTATGTGAAAAGCCTCTGAATTTCAAATTCCAGCATCCATAAATAAAGTGTCAACGGGACACAGCCTTGCCCATTCATCTGTCCTCTGTGGCTGTTATTGAAATGTAGCGTCAGAAGCCGCAGGCTCACAAAGCCTAAAATATTTACTCACTTTTTAAATGCCCCTGACAGAAAGCATTGCCAAGGCCTATTCTAAAGTAGTAACCCTTCCCAGGGAAGTTCTCCTCATAACAGCTGCCAGGATCTCAGCTCCTTCTCCTCTCTCCTCTCTTCTCTCTTCTCTCTCTCGCTCTCTCGCTCTCTCTCTCTTTCACTCTTTCTCTTTTGCTCTCTTCCACCTGCTTCAAAAATTTTCTCCACCTATCCTCCCACAGTGAAACAATCGATTCATGAGAGCAGACACTTTTGTCTTATTTCCCTCTATGTCCTCAGCTGCCAACACACAGTAGGCTCTTTTTTGAGCATTTAAAAGCGAATGCTGCTTACAGTACTGACATTGAGCATTTACTAAGTTGAAGTCATCTGAGAAATTGCTAATCTACATGACCAGTCTTTTCTACATCTTTTTCTTCAATTGTGGTAAAATCAACATAACATAAATTTTACCGTCTTAAGCATTTGAATTGTTCAGCTCAGTGGCATTAAGTACAGACGTTCTTCAGTATTCATAGGAGTTTGGGTCCAGAACCTTTTACAGATATCAAATCCTTGGCTACTCTTGTCCCTTATGTAAAATGGCATAGAGTTTGCATGTAACCCCCACATCTCCTCCCTGAAAACTTAAATTCATTTCTAGATTATTTATAATACTTAATACAATATAAGCACTATGGAAATAGTTGTTACATCATATTGTTCAGGAAATAACAAGAAAAACGTCTGTACATGTTCAGTACAGACAAAATTATTTTCAAATAGTTTCCATCCACAGTTGATTGAACCCACAGATGGAGAGGGCCAGTTGTACATGCCCAGCGTGTACCCAACTCCACCACCCACATCCAGAACTTTCTGCATCTTGCAAAACTGAGACTCGACCACCATTCCTGTTCCTGACTCTTAAGTTTGACTACTTAGGACATAAATAGGTTTCTAATAAATAACAATGCAAATAAATAATCCTGACGTATTTCCACTTTGATTGCCAGGAAACTCAGAAAGCTAAATCTGTGCCTTATTGACTTGACTAGATTTGTTTTCTTTCTTTTTTTTCTTGGACAGTACTGGGGATTGCACCCAGGAGTATTCTACTGCAGAACGACACCTCCAGCCCTTTTAACTCTACTCTGAGACAGAGTCTTAATAAGTTGCCCAGGCTGGCCTCAAACTTGTGATCCTCCTGCCTCACCCTCCCAAGTAGCTGGGATTGCAGGCATGGACCACTGTGCCCCGCTATCGCCTAGATTGTCTAACGATAATATCTTATCTCACCTCAACACAGATTTTTTTACACAGATTTTGAACCTGTAACCCCATTCTCATCAGCTCTGTCACTAAAAAGCTAGGACACACCTTGATTATAAGGTACAGAGACATCCTCACTTCAGAGACTTCAATAGGTGACGAGCGGATTGTTGAGATGGGCTGTTTTAACCTTAAGCCTCACTAAACCCTTTCTGGAAGTTGGGGGGAGGGTGGTAAAGACCACAAGAGCAGTGCAATAGAGCCCCACTTTTGAGGATGGACTCCCCAGCAAGGGACCCCCCCACACACAGCAGGGGCTCACCAGTGGTGTTGGAAGCCGTCTGCAGGATCCTGGTCATCCAGGAGTAGAGCGCCCGCTGAGATCGAGCCGGGGTTTGGTCATAGAGATCTCTGAATACGGCGGAGCTAAAAGACACAAACGCAGGGCCTCCGTTAGTAGCAGGCAGGCGGAGCTGTGACGGAGGATCAAAACCCTAAATGTGTCCAGGGCTGTCTGGTGTGGAGACCTTCCCACTGTGGCTACCTGTGGCTCTTTTCCCCATCTCTCTGCTCCCCTTCCACAGCTTCACACTGTCCAAAGAGTGGTCTGCACCCACTGTCTGCTTCCTCGCCTCTTGATACTCCAGGTGCTGTTCTTACGGCTTTATTGAGATATTATTTACATACTCTATAATTCTCCCACTCAAAGTGTACTACTGTTCAATGGTTTTCGGTACATCCTGCGCTGTGACCCCATTGCCACAATCAACTTTAGAACATTTTAAGCACCTCAAAAAGAAATTTCATATCCTGAGCTATCACGCCTCATCTCCCAGCTCCTAGAAAGGACTAATCTACTTCTGGTCTCTATAGATTTGCTTATTCTGAGCATGTCACCTAAACGGAAGCCAACAATATACAGTCGTGTCTCCGGCTTCTTGCACTTGGCGTGATGTTTTGAAGGTTGGTGTATGTCAGTCCTTCATTCCTTTTTAAGGTCAAATAATATTCCATTGTAGGGATACACTACATTTTCATTATACATTCATTAGTTGATGGACATTTGGGTGGTTTACAACTTTTTATGAATAATGTCTTTTATTAGTAAACATTCATATGAAATTTTTGTATGGACATATGTCATAGGTGTTCAGTCTGGTCTCTTGGGTGTATAGCCAGGCATGGAATTGGTGTGTGTGTGTGTGTGTGTGTGTGTGTGTGTGTGTGTGTGTGTGCGCGCGCGCGCGCACGCACACGCATGCGTGCACACGCTTGCACTCACACTTGCACTTGCTGGGAAGTGGATCCAGGATCTCCTACAGGCTAAGCACAGGCTCTACCACTGAGCTACATCCTGGCCCATCTGTTTAGCCTCTTGACTCTCTGGATCATTTCCAAAGCAGCTGCGCCATTGTACGGGCCACCAGCAGTGCAGGAGGATTCTGATTTCTCCACATCGTTTTTGACACTTGTCATTTTCTGACATTTTGATCGAAGACCACCTGTTGGGTGTGAAGCTTCTGGGCCATGTTTTAAGCCGCTGTAATCTGGTTTCTTCTGTACACATCACCCCCGTGACCCAAGGCCAATGACCTCCTTCTTCTCACCATGCTAAATAGGATTTACCTCTTCGTGGCAGTTGGCACTGATCATGCCTCCTGCCCAACCTGCAAAACAGCTTGATCTCCATGTCCTGGAAGCTTCTTTCCCCACCACCACTGGGTATCAACTCACCAAACCACCAGTTCACCAACATTTTCCAAGCCTAAATTTTATCCCAGTTACTCCTCCAGCCAGTTCATATGTGAATAGGCAAACTTTCCCTTAGACCCAGTTAAATCTCTTCTCCATATATATATATTTTTTTCCTTTCTTCCCTTCAACCCCAGCAAGTGTAGGTATAAGAATAAGGGCAGTAGAAAGACAAAATTCTTTTTTCTAAATGGTAAATATCTGGGCTGGGGTTGTAGCTCAGAAGTAAAGTGCTTGCCTAGCACATGTGAGGCCCTGGTGTGATCCTCAGCACCACGAAAAGATAAATAAATAAAATAAAGGTATTGTGTCCATCTACAACTAAAAAAATGGCAAATATGATTTAAGGAGAAGATCGTCCATTTGCAAAAACGCTGTCTCCTTCTCTATCCGTCTGACCTGGGGCAAATCATTAAGTCATTAAGTCTCAGTTTCCTCATCTGAAAATGGGGATGGAATTAATCCTCACAAGGAGAAAAGGGATGGCAGGGTACAGTGGGAAGTGGCAGAATTGGGGTTCCAGAGACTGAGGGGAAGTTCAGATTAAGTCAAATCCCATGGGGTCCCCTCAGGGTCACAAGGTGGGGCCCTTATGAATAAGGTTAGTGCCCTTTTAAAGGAGACTTCAGAGGGCTTCCTTGCCCCTTCTGTCATGCAAGGACATGGAGAGAAAATGCCTTCTAGGAACCAGAAGCCCTCACATGACACCAAATCTGCCAATACCTTGAACGTGGACTTCCCAGTCTCCAGAATTGTGAGAAATATATACTTGGTGTCTGAGTCACCCAGTCTGTGACAGCAACCCACACTGACTAAGATGCTCAGGAGAGCAACATACGTGGCTAGGACTCAGTGACAAGTAGCTTTCATCCAATTTCCTCTTTATGATTACTTAAGACAAAGGATGCTGGATTCCCATTTATGCTAATGATATCAAACTTACTTTTAAAATAAATATTTCAATTAATAAAGATGAGTCCTTACAAAGAAAAACACGGAGTGAATCATGGTAAGCAGGGTGTGGATCTGGCAAAGATGGCAGGGAGAGAACTCAGATGACTGAAATTTCAGAGACAGGTTTAAAATCAAAGCATCTCTCCGCTCCTCAGGGTTTTTGGGGGGACGCCGGGGATCGAACCCAAGGCCTTATGCTTACAAGGCAAGCACTCTACCGACTGAGCCATCTTCCCAGCCCTCTGCTCCTCCTCAGATTTTTAAGCCTCTGCTCCTGAAGGCACATATCAACCTGCGTCCACCTGTCTTCTCCCCTCTCCCGGAATTCTCAGGGCAGCAGCTGAGGGTGCAGGTGAGAGGGTGGGAGGAAGGACTCACAGGTTTTTAAAGGTGTCCTCGCGCAGGTCCTGGGGCAGCCTCTCTGTGACGTCCGGCTGGAGGAAGCTGCCTGAGGACCCCCTCAGCACCCTGCCCAGGATCTCCACACACTCCAGGGAGTTCAACACCTGGAAACACCTCTCCAGCGTGACCAGAAACAGGGTGCGGTTCAGGCCAGGGCTCTGCAAGGCTTGTTCCCGTATCGCTCCCAAGTCAATGATGACGTCCTTCAGGTCCTAAAGCAATGAGAGACGCCAGGGTTGTCTTCAGAGGTGGCCTCTTGATTCAAAAGCCCTAGGGGGGACCACACACCATGACAGTGGGGAAACACTATGCTGCTATGTGGAAACTTCTAGAACTTTCCATCACCTACAGAATAAAATCAAGGGTGTCACCTGCTTCACCTGCTCTAGGTGATTATCACTCTCCAGATGCACCATGACTGTCACACCTCAGTCCCTTAGTCTAGCTGGAATTCCCCACCCCCTTCCCCTAGCAAAATCCAGCTCATCCTTTAAGATAGAGCTCGGTCATCACCTCCTTGGCGGAGTCTCCTCTGATCTCCTCCGACTTCCTACTTCAAGTCAAATCTCCCTCCACCGGGTGCTTCCAGAGCATCTTGAACCAGACTCTATGATGTATTAAAGATGCCGCTAGCCTCTCTTCCCTCCAAATCCACAGTTCTCAACTCTGGCTGCACATCAGAACCACCAGGGACACTTAAAAGCACTGATTTCCAGCACCACCACCTATAGTTTGATTTTCTTGGTCAGGAGTGGAGCTCTGGCATTTGATCCTTACGTGTATCTAAGGCTGATCCAGGAAAGACCTTGAGGCCAAGGTCATGTGTCTAGTGGAATGCCCAGGACCTAGAAGATACTGAAAAGCAGTCTATCAAAATGCATGGACAAATTCTTTAAGCCACAGAACTCAGGAATGCTCACGAGGACTCCTTCCAATCTGATGGATCCCTCTGTCCATCACCTCATGCACCCTCCAAAAATAGCCACCATTCACTGACCACTGACTATGTGCCAGGCACTGTGCCAAGCAAGGAGCCAAAGGGCATCACCTTATCAAATGCCGATCTTACAGAATAAGCATCAAAGGTCCTTGGGTCAGGCATTCCTAGGTGAACATCCCAGGACCCCCACTTTTTCTCTGAGCAAATTGCTTACCTTTTTAAAACTCTGTTTCCTCCTCTGTAAAATGGACATAGTATCAGATTTTGTGTAAGACCTGAGCAAGACAGCGATGTAAAATGCCTGGAAGCTGGTGAACACTCAACCAGGGTCCCATACGGGTTACCACCTCAGTATCACAGGTGACAAAAGCAAACAGAATACTCAACAGAGTTAGGATCTGACGTGTTTCTTGGAGCCCAAACCCACACTTGAGCCTTGACTGCCTCCTGACTTCAGTCATTTGCTGTGGTGGCTGAATAGTGGATAAGGGTGCACTTAGTGGTGTTCATGTTTTTGTTTTTGTTTTGAGACAGGATCTTCGTAAGTTGCTTAGGGCCTCACTAAGTTGCTGAGGCTGGCTTTGAACTTGGCAATCCTCCTGCCTCAGCCTCCTGAGCCTCTGGGATGACAAGTGTGTGCCACCGTGCCTAGCCACTTAGTGGTTCTTGACCAAGGGCCTGTGGTTAGAATTTAGGGTACCTGGGAACAGTCGGGGGAAATTGCAGCTTCATTTCCACAAACCCAAAACTGACACGTAGCACATCCTTCAGGGATAAATGTAGGCAGCAAGGCCACAGTGGCAGCAGGATCTTTGACTTTGTCATCGATGGAAATCAGACACATTCATCATGCATTACAGTTTTTGCAGATAGCTCGAAATCTTGTTTACACTCAACACAAAATTATGGAAGTTATTAGACCTGCTACTAAATCATGTTATCGAATGTGTTAAAGAAACATAAATGACTGTCCTCCAATGTGTCCGCATTTTCCATTTTGATCAATGTTTTTCAATAGCATTTACTTCCTATGTAATCCTCTGGATTTTGTTCTTCTCTGGGTGCTCACAGCTGGAGTTAGGAGCCACGGTTTCGACCTCTGATTTCCTGTTTCCAAGCTGTGTCATTTGAGAGTGCTCGACCTCTCCACAGTTTCCTCATCGGAATACGACAGTGGTAAGATTCTTAGAACCTTGCTTCAGAGGGTCCTGGAGAGGAGTCAATGCGTCCCTGTATGTCAAATCCTTAAAGCACGATGGTCAGCAAGTTATTTGTCCCATAAGCCAAAACAGGCCTACCGCTTATTTCTGTGGCTGGCTTTCAGGGAATAGGTTCACATCCATTTCTAAGAGCTTCATTTCTAATAACTTCTTTCATTCTTCAATGGCAGAGTTGAGTAACGTTGACAGAGCTTGTATTTCCTGCAAAGCCTTAAAGATTGCCTATCCAGCTCCTTACAGAAAGTTTGCTGATAACTTCCGTTAGAGTGATACCTCCCGCATAGAAATCCCTCAATAAACTTTGAGCAATATCATGGACCACCAACCCACTGCTACCTTTACTGTGATACACTTCAAATATTCCTTTATACAGAGTTTTTTCAAGCTAAAATTCATTTCTCAAGGAATTATGGCATTACTACCAAACTGGTTTGATGTATCCAATCTATTTTAATAGCAGACATTTTTAACAGTGTGTGATTAGGGGTTGGGGTTGTAGCATGGTAGAACAATCGCCAGCCTGCATGAAGCCCTGGGCTCTTTCTCCAGCACCACTAAATAAATGAGTGATTATTAAAATGTTGAAAGGCTTCAACTCCTTTTGGGAAACACCGTTCCACACTAAACTGTCTCCAATAAAGAAAACGCTACATGTCATCTTTTGGGGTCCAAAGGACTCTCTGGGTCTCAGGGGCCTTGTTACTGTGATGCTCACAGATCACTAACCTCGCTTTATGGAAATTGCATGTTTGCATTTTGTCTTCACTCCAGAGACAAAAAGCTGCTTCAGGACAGGGAGAGCGTTTCATCTCTATGTCCGCGGTGTGTAGTAACTCCTCATAGATGTTTATCAAGCTGAACTTTGAGAAGGACCCCCTCATTTCTTAGCATGCACAAGAAATGATTTATAACACTCTTCATCTGAGGAAAGTAAGTGAAAAGACCTAGGTCCTAAAGCTCCCAGTAGGTTGAAGGAGGCAGGAGGGAAGAAGAAATAAAGACAGCCAAGACCTGGGGCAGCTCAATTTCATTCAGCTCAACAAATCACAATGGCCCAGGAGTTCCACTTCCAGGCTGCCAAAGACGACTCACCAAGTGATCCTTCCTGTCTTCTAAGAGACACTTCATGGCGGTACGAAATTGCTGGCCATCAGTCTTCCTCAGGTCCTGCAGTAGCTTCTGGGGCTGGTACAAACGCTGCTCCAGATAATTCTCCATGGCTGCCTGGACACGGAGAGTTAGGAGGAAAGCTGGTGAGGACAATGGACAGGAGCACCTGGTCAGCACCAGGGCCAACAGCCGAGCCTGGAAGAGGCTGATTCCCTCTTTGCAAAGTCCTCTTTGCCCTGATTCCCTGCAAAGTCCACAAGCTGACCTCCTACAGATGGGTTTGATTTGTTCAACTGCAAAATTTCTCATTATCTACAAACATCCAAAAGTCAGGAAGGCTTGGATGTTGGGGGGTACAACTGTAATCCCAGCCGTTTGAGAGGCTGAGGCAAGAGGATCTAAGTTCAAAGTCAGCCTCAGCAACTTACCCAGGCCCTAAGCAACTTAATGAAAACCAGTTTCAAAATCAAAAGGGCTGGGAATGTGGTTCAGTGGTAAAGCAACCCTTAGTTCAATCCCTGGTACCAAAAAAAAAAAAGTCAGGCAATTTCCTCCCCAAATCCAGATTTCCAACTCCACTTGGAAAGTGCAAATATCAGGCAACACTGGGCTCACATCCCCTCTCTGGTGATCAGCAGCAGACCCTGGGCAGCTGCTTGCTGGACACAGGCCCCGCCAGCCCTATTTCCCCACTTCCTGGCTTGCCTGGCCCCTGCAGTTGATCCAGGTTTTGAGTCCAGAGCAGCCGGTATCTGTTCATAAAGTCGAGTATCCCTAGATGCTCTGCTGCTCGAACCCACGCCAGCAGCACAGGGCGAAACAGGCAGTGAACAAACTTCCACGGTGTCCCCTCCAGGGCAAGGAGAGAGGCCACCAGCCTGTCCTGAATGACATTTCCTGTGTTATCGGGGGAATTATTTTCTAAACCTCCTTTTAACAGGGGTACTCTAGGAAGGGCATGTGTGATGTGGACAAGAACTTGACTCCAAACCCCCATGACCATACGCAAATCTCCCCCTGGACCCCTCCTAGTTGTGTGGCCTGGGATAAGTTACTTAATTAGGATCACAGGGAAAAACAGAATGCTCGGTTAAATTTAAATTTCAGATAAATAAGGAATATATATATATATATATTTTTTTTAGTATAGGTATATCCCAAAAGCTGCATGGGCTATACTTATCATTTTAAAATGACTCAGTATTTATCTGAAACTCAGATTTCATTGGACTCCCTGTGTTTGGGTTTGCTCCCTCGGCAACACTACCTCTAGGCCTCAGTTTTCTCATCTGGAAAACAGAGACCATAGCAGGACTTACCACGTGGGTTGTTAAGAGGATTAAGTGTGTAAAGTGTTTTCAATAGTACCAAGCACGCGATAGTGCTCACTGCTGTTCTCAATCTGGAATGAACTGAGTAACGACTGATTTAGCATCTCCCCCCCTAGAACGAAGGGCTCATGTCAGGGGTAAATGACTGTCTCGTTCTCCACTGAGCATCCACTGTCTAAAACAGAGCCTGGTAGGAAGAGGATGCTAAGTGAAGACTAAAGGAATAACTGAATATGTGCCTGGAAAGAAAAGTGATATGTGGATCAGTTAGGGTAAAACAGATGCATCTCACGAGCACCATACTGCCAAGGAGAAAGGAGGCAGGCATGGCTGCTCCTCGGTGGCCATGTCTGACAAAAGCAGATGACATCTGAGCATCAACAGTTCACCACCCACTCTCTGGGTGTAGTTGATTGATATTTTTTTTGTTGTTTTTCTTAAAATAAGCAAAATGAAAACAATGGAGATGAAAGGAACCTATTCATTGGCCAAGGATGGGAGTGACTTCTTTGCTACACTGGGAGAGAGTTTGTGAATACTGGAAGAATACTTCCTCAAGTGTGCGCTATCCACAGTGCAAAGGTCAAGACCCAATACACCACACTGGGCTCACGCTCATGCCACGCCATACAGTTCTCCACAGTCTCCACCATGCCCTATTGCTCCCTGAGGCAAACAGCCACTGCTTCTATCAACATGCTGGTGTTGGTTGCTTTCAATATCGTAGACTTAAAAGGAAGGACTATTTCTTGGGCCCTTGATTATTATACCCAAATATCCATTCTCCCTGTTGTGATTTTTCCCCCAAATATTCATGTGTTGGATGATTTCTTCCCCATTGGAGTAAGGTTGAGAGGTAGTGGGACCTTTAAGATGGAGAGTATAGGGGAGGTCACTGGGGCACTATCCTTAGAAAAACCTGTTGCCATTCTCAAGGGACCCTTGTTAGTCCTAATAAAAGGTTTGTTATAAAAGAGAGAGAGCCTAACCCCTGAATCATGGTTCCCTGTCCTACCATGTGATCTCTCCCTCTCTTATATGATGCCATCCACTATGAGGTGACATCATGCCATCATGATGCCATCCACTATGAGGTGACACAGGCAGGGGGACACTTGCAAGATCCAACACCATGCTGTTTGGACTTTCAGACTAAAACTGTGAGCAAAAGCAGACTTCTTCTCTTCATAAAGTACCCAACTTCAGGTATTTCGTTATAGTAATGGAAAGCTTACTAATACACTTCCATATTCTTTTTAACCATAGAATCCCTCAAGATTCAGCTGGGTATATGGCTTCTTCCCAGGAAGATGTGATTATGACATGTGAGCCAATGCAGTAGAAGCAGAAGGAATTGTACACCTTGCAAGTCACATCCTTAGACAAGAAGAGGCTCACCCTTCACTTTCCCTTTCCACCCCTCTTCCCTGGAGGTGGAAACCATGGGCAACCACTTCTTAGGGCATGACCAAGCAAAAAGACAAAAAGAGCTTGAGGTCTTGGTGGCCTCTCCTCTCTCAATCTCTCACTTGGCTCTGGAGAAATAAACTAAATTATATTATATAGAAAAAAAAAAAAACTAAATCGTTTGAGCTGCCGTAATGTGGGGTCTGCTTGTTACAGAAGCTTAACCTACACCCTAATATACCACATCACCAACAAAGGTGAGAAGGGGAAAGCAAGACAAATGAGCTTGTGTTACACTTCAAGAAAAACTGGACAGAACATTTTTCTTGTGGAAGTGAAGACTGCCTTGACCTCTGGCCCAGTTCCCCACCTTGCCTGGCCCCTGAGTGTGCAAGCAATGAGCACTGAGAGCCGAGTATACAGACGGCTCTCAGATACACACCTGCAGGCTGGGGATGGTGAAAGCAACATTCCGCGAATTCAGATAGGCCAAGACTTGGTGGGACAGGTCTGCCGTCCATGCTTGGGAGCTTCGGCGAAAGACAGATGGGAGAAAATTAGAGGCCCTACCAGCAGCTCTGCACCAGCCATGTGCCTGGGGACTGGCATTCAGAGAGGATGGTGGGAACCAGCCAGGGATGCTAGGAGCTTTGCGCTTGAAAGGAGCAGATGCTTTAATCTGGCAGTTTCCAATTCTGGGAATCTGCTGGGATCTTATTTGCTCAGAGATGATTGCCAATTCCTGAGCTGTATGCAATATTCTAATTCCCAAAACGATTCACTTCGATAGATTACAGTCTGAATAGATTAACTGGGAGAGATTCTTTCTTACATTAGGTTTAAAAAGCGGAGGCTGAGCGTACCCCCTGAGGCCGCAATGGCGGAGTCCAGAGCGCAGGCTCCCCACTTGGATTTGTGTCCTGGGCTCTGGGGTGCCCAGCTTTCCTTTCCATGACATATGGCTCATGAGTGTGAGGATTCAATTTGTTCATGCATATAAAGTGCTTCAAAGAGTGCCCCACACATAAGAAATGCTCACGGTCAGTCTTTTGTGGTGGTGGTGGTTGCTTTGGTGCTGGGGACTCTGTAGCTCAACTCCTGAGCTACGCCCCGACCTCACAAATAGCCTTCTATAATCCCATTTTTATTATGGATAAACAGACAGATAAATTAATCAATTAAGTAATTAAATTTTTAGCCTGAGAGAATATATCCAGAATTATGAATGGTAGTTGTCTCAGGGAGAGGAATGTTTAGGGGTGATCATTCGCTTTAACACTATGAGGGTCCCTGTCGTGAGTCTCCAAGGCCCCCTTGTCTTCTCCTTCCGAGGACTCATCCTATTAAAATTATTCATTAATTTTCACCTTCTCCCAACACGATCTGACTCCCAGTCCCATATCTCCAGTACTTAGCACACACAGCAGGACAGTAAAGGGAAGGGCCCTGGAGCCCGATACTGGCGTCACCTCCCTCCCCGCCACTTCCCAGCTGTGTGGCCTTATTCACTCTCCCTGTGCCTCAGTTTCACTATTCTGCCCAGTGGGAGAACAACCAGACCTACCTCACAGGGCACCATGAGGACAGTGCCTGCGACGTCAAAAGCACTCGGTACAGTTTGGATCTTATGCTCCAACAGAGGAGGAGGAATAAATGTTTGTGGGACAAGCACGTGGTGTTTAAAACACTCGCACATTGGCTGACAGTTTTTGCCATGGGCACGTATCACGTGTGACAATGAAGAGACTTCCCTTAGAAATTATTTTTTTTTAAACCTATTCCATCCCTTCCCCTCCCCGTTAGGGCAGGTTACCTTTGAAACTGTATGAGATCCAGCAGCGCTACAATGGGAATAAACGAAAAGACAACTTTAAAAGGAAGCTTTCCAGAGAGATCACAGCCACATTTCGTTTGAAATTCTTAGAAGACACGATTGGAGACGTTGTGGGGGACATTACCATTCAGATAGCTTCCCTCTATTATTTCCTCCTAAAAGGCAAAGAGATAACATCAAGTATAACATTCAAAAGTTGGCAGTTCCAGTGGAGGGGATTCTGATTAAAAGAAAATGGAACACTCACCGCCATCTTTTGCAACAATGGATGCAAATCTGTAGGAAAGTCATGAATGTGTAACTAGAATTGAATTGCATGACCTTCAAAAATACAAATACAGGATAGGAGAAGAGGCCAGGAAAAAAAGAGCCAGGCATGAACGAAATTTTTACTGAATTTTAATTATAGCTCTCCCCAGTGTGGGGAAAAAAAAAAAAATCCTGGTTTGAAAAACACTTTTAGAAAAGCCCTGAGAATCTTAAACACACACACAAATGCACGCGCACACTCACCCCCCAGAACACCTCAAGGCATCACGTACCTAAACTGATCTATCCCATTACATTCCCTAAGATTTATGGAACCCACAGAAGGTGATTCCTCTCTTAAGACTTACCACTCTGGCTTGTTACTCCGTGACTCAGAAAAAGGACCAGGAGAAGGGAGGACATCCCGGGTTCCAGAGGCATCCTCCTCTAATCGACACCAGCAGAGAAGTGATTGACCAAAAGACCTGACAAGGACAATTTTAGAGGAGGAAAGCTTATTTAGTGCTCATAGTTTCAGAGGGCTCAGTCCATAGATGGCCGACTCCATTGCTCTGTGCCCAAGATGAGGCAGAACAACATGGTGGAAGAATATGGAACAGGAAAGCAGCTCAGGACAAGGCAATTGGGAAGCAGAGAGAGAGCACAGCTCACCAAGGACAAAATATAAAGCCCAAAGGCATGCCCCCAGCGACCTTCTTCCTCCAGTCACATTCTACTTGCCTACAGATACCACCCAGTTAATCCACATTGGTGGGTTGATCTACTGATTAGGTTCAGGGTCCCATAACCCAATCGTTTCACTTCTGAAAATTCTTGCATTGTCTCACACGGGAGCTTTTAGGGGACACCTCATATCCAAACCATAACAAGGTTTGTTTGTTCCGCTTTTTAAATATATTTAAGAACTGGGCTGGGTCGTGGCTCAGTGGTAGAGCACTTGCCTAGCATGTGTGAAGCACTGGGTTTGATCTCAGCACCACATGGAAATAAGTGAATAAAATAAAGGCATTGTGTCCATTTTCAACTTAAAATATATTAAGTATAAATACACACGCATATGTAAGAACCTCATATACATATATATACATATATAAATATATATGAATATTCCAAAGATGGAAGGGAACAAGTAGACCCAGAATCCCTTGAAGTGTTTTTTAAAATAATTTAAAAATTTCCAACTATTTTGCTCCATTTGAATCCCTACCCCAGTCTAGGACACAGTCATCTCTCTCCCTGGTGACAGTGGTCTAATTACATTTTTACCACCACTCCCATATCACTGACGCCAGTGAAGAGGAGTAGTTAAAAGCAGAGACTCTGTTGTTTCTCACCTGGGATTTACATCCAGAATATAATTTTAAAAACTCTTACAATTAAAGAAGAAAAATCAGTCAATGAGAAAAATAGACATGAAGTTAAATTTCTTTAAAAATAGATATATAACTGCCCAGTAAATCACACAAAAAGGTTATCACAACATTTGTTAACAAGAATGTCTACATTAAACACTGCAAACTCAGAAAGACTGATAATTAAGACTGACAATACCAAGTGTTGACAATGGCGTGGAGCAACAGGAATGCTCATAAATTGCTGATACGGCCAATTTGGAAAACTGGTGGTGTTTTATAAAATTAAACATGCAATACTCTATGATCAAGGAATTCCAAGAGAAAGGAAAACTTGTTCACACAAAGATTTGTTCAGCTTCAGTCACTGAAGCCAAAAATTGGAAACAACTCAGATATCTAACAACAGGAGAAAGGTTAAAAGGGCATCTCCATTCAATGGAATGCCACTGCACAATACAAAAGGAATTAGTTAGAATTTTGAGTCCAGCTACGATGGAGTCTTTTGGCAGCAATTGCCTTAAGTCATTAGAAAACCGACCAAAAATACGTGACACAGAGTTTTTCAGGCATTGGACAGCAGGTGGCACAAGACTGGGATCTCCAAGAAACAGGAAACAAAGCCAAGCCCTGTCTTTGCTTCCACTTGCTGTCCAGAGTCCCCAGACCTCATCCGAAGCAATGCAAACAGCCTGGAAGTCTCAGCAAGCTGAGGAGGCAGAGAGTTCAGGGAAACCAAGGCAGCCAGATTTACAGGCAAGAGTCCTCCACAAGAAGGAAGGTACATGGAGAGAAAGTTCTGGAGACCTGAAGAAGGGTCTCTTGAGTCTTTGGCTGAATACAGATCTGCGTACACATGTAAGAAACCACCTGAGACAGAACAATCCCTGGAACTCACCCAGCATTGAGTGGGAAGATCTCCAAATAGTTATTACAAAAGGGCATAAGGGAACTTTTGGGGGTGATGAAAATTTCTCTATCTTGATTGTGGTGGGAGTTACACAGATACCTATGTGCATTTAATCTTATTGAGCTTTATGCTTAAATGGGTGCATTTTGTTATGTCAATTATACCTCACAAAAGTTGATATCAAAAAAGAAAGGGACTGGGGGTGTTGCTCAATGACATATTTGCCTGTCATATAGGAGGTCCTGGGTTCAGTTCCTAGCACTGAAGAGAGAGAGAGACAGAGAGAGACAGAGAGACAGAGTAAGGGGAAAGCATGAACTATGGAGACAGACCAGCAGGTTTGAATCCCATTTCTGCCACTTACAAGCTGGGTGATGTTGGGAAAGTTGCTTAACCTCTCTTGTGCTTCAATTTCCCCATCTGTAAAATGAGGATAATAATAGTACCCACATCATAATGTCACAGGAAGATAAAATGAGTTAATAATACTAAGTCACTTAGAACAGAGTTTTACTCAAAGCAAGCTTTAGGTGTGGGGTTTTTAAACAGGCAAATAAGCCAGACTGCTGTTTTCAAAATTCAGATCTATTTATATCACCCTCCTCCCTTTTACCCTCAGGATAAAGCCCAAAATTGTTTCAGTGACCTTATCCCCCACCCTCTTACCCCTCACTCCCCCACGCTCCTGCTCAGGGCATCTTTCTGTCCCTCCAAGACGCTACTTCTCCCCAAATCAAAGTCCTCACTGAAGGCGCTGCCTTCCCTCCTTGCCTAACTAATCCCAACTCATTACACAGTTCAAGGTTCCCACGAAGCCTTTCCCTGGATCCTCGAGGCCAAGACAATTAGCCAGAATAAAAAGCCAGTGCTTCTCTTCTATAGCATGAAGCACAACTGTAATACATATTTATATCCGTGTAATTATTCCATGCACTCATTCATCAAATATTTATTGCATGCCACTGTGCGCCAGGCATTATTCTATACTCTGAGGATATAGCCGTGTGCAAAACTAAGCCCCTGATGGACTGAGCCGGGCAGAAAATAAATAGATAATCAAATAACTCTATTATGTCAGGAAGGGATGAGTGCTTCAGAGAAAAAGAAAACAGGAAGGGAAAAAAGAAAGACGGGGAAGGAGGGGGCTCTCCAGTAGACGACATGGCCAGGGAGGAGCTAAGAACAGGAGGGAATGAGTCACAGGAATATCTGAGGGAGGAATGTTCCAGAAAAAAAAAAAAAAAAAAAATGCAAACGCCTCCACGTCGGGAAGATGGTTTGCAGGTTCTTTAGTAAATCACGTGAGGGCAGGGACTGTAGGAGATGAGGTTGGGGAGGAATCAGGGCCAGAGGAGCAAGACCTTTTAGGCCATCATAGACGTCTGAACTTGACCCAGGAAGGACACGGGAGCCCCTGAAGGAATGTGAGCAAAAGAATGACGTGTTCTGGCTTTTATTTTAACTGGATCAAGCACACTGATGGCCGAGTTAAGAATATCCCGCAGGGGCGTCGTGGCTGCAGCTTGGAGACCGATGATTGGCGGTAGCAGCGAGGGTGGTCGCCAGTGATTGGACCTGGGGATATTTCCAAGGTGGAGCCAACGAAGAATAAAAGAGAGCGCCTCGTTCACAGCTGACTTCGCGATCTGGGTCTGAGCATGTGAAAAGATGGCAGACAGGGAAAATCCTGGGAGTTCCAAGTTCAGGGGAGAGGCCCTGGAGCTGCTCTGGGGACAGGCTAAGCTTGAGCTCCTGATAAACACATGGGCGAGACAGCCTGTTGGCAATTTGGTGCTTAAGTCTGTTTAGAGGAGAGATCCAGACAGACGTTATCCATGCAGAGTATTCAGGGCATTTTTAAACCCATGACACGGGATGAGATCACAAAAAAATGAATATAAAGGATAAACGGCGATTTCTGAGGACAGAGCCAGGGCACCCCCTTGTCAATTCCTTGGATAGACGAGGCCTGGCCTGCAAACTCGGGGCTGGAAAACTCCCCAAAACCAACAGCCTAGTTTCTTCAACACACATATTAAAGAGAAAGAGACACTATGAGCCTGAAAGAAAACAGATTAAGAGATTTATCAAGGGGCCGGGGCTCACTGGTAGAGCACTTGCCTAGCATGTGTGAGGCACTGGGTTCGATTCTCAGCACCGCATATAAATAAATCAATAAAAAGAAAGGTCTATCAACATCTAAAAATACATAAAGAGATTTATCAATCACTTGTAGCATATGGACACAACTTGGATCCTAATTCAATATGAAATATAAAAATCAGGCCCTGGGTTCGATCCCCAGCACAAAAAAAAAAAAAAAAAAAAAAAAGATCAAAAATTATGAACCAGTTGGGGAAATTTGACCCCTGATCAGGTATGTGAAGATTTTAAAGAATTATTGTTAACATTTTTTAATCTGATAATGGACCCACGGTTATATTTTTAAAGGAGTCCTTATCTTTAAAAAAAAAAAAAAAAAAGGTTCAGCAAACTATGGCAAGGACCAAAACCAAATGGCCACCTAATCTTGTGTAGCTAAAGATGCTGCTATAATTGTCAAAGATGCTGTCATAGATGTCAAAGGTGGTGTGTTAAAGGCTTGGTCCCCACGGTGACCCATTGGGAAGCAATGGAACCTTTTGTGGGTGGGCCTCGTGGGGTGGTCATGGAGGGTGCCCTCAAAGGGGATTGTGAGACCCTGCCCTTTTCTCTTTCTCCTTTGCTTCCTGGCTGTTGAGGTGATCGGTTTTGCTCTGCTGTGATGTCTTGTCTCACCACAGGCCCAAAGCAACAAAACTATTGTGGACTGGAGCCTCCAAAACTGTAAGCCAAAATAAGCTTTTTCTCTTTCTTTTTTTCCTTTATTTACTTACATATGGTGCTGAGAATCGAACCCAGTACCTCACACATGCGAGGCAAGTGCTCTCCCACTGAGCTATAACCCTAGCCCCAACCTTTTCTCTTTGTAAATTAGTTATCTCAGGTATTTTGTTATATTGATGGAAAGCTGACTAACACAAATGGTTTTTACATTGTTCAAATGGTTAAAGGAATCAAAAGAGTAATATTTCTTGACACATAAACATTTCACTTGTAAAATTTAAATTTTAGTGTCCATGAAGTTTTATTGGAACATACCTATGCTCGCTCATTTAAGTACCATCTGTGGCTGCTTTTACACTGCAGTGGTAAAGTCAAGTAGGTTTTGTGACAGAGATTTTATGGTCCAGCATATATTTGATCCCTCAACACTGGATGCCCTGATAATATTTCAAAAGTGCACCTCCATTATCCACAGATCATCCCCGACAAGGCCCACCTATATAAGGGTCACAGTCTCCCAAGAGCTCCATCCAGGAGATCAAGCCTCTAGCACCTGAACCAGTGGGAGAGATTCACTATCCAAAACCAAAAGTATTTACTATCTCTTCCTTCACAGAAAAAAAAAAAAAATTGCCAACCCATCTTTTCAAAAGATGCATTCTTATTTATTTACAGAAGAAATGATGTGATATTTGGGATTGCCTCCAAAATAATACTGGAGGGAGGAAATTGGCAGGAGGAGGTATAGATGAAACAAGATGGGCCACGGGTTGACAGTTATTGAAGCTGGAGGATGGGCAAATGGGAGCTCATTATATTCTTATACAGTCACGCTCCGCATAAGGACATCTCAGTCAACCGCAGCCCCCGGATCCCGCAATGGTCCGATGCGATCATAATGCAGCCAAAAAATCGCTGTCTCCCAGCGACATAAAGTAGCTCCATGCATTACTCGTGAATCTGCACTGATGCCGGTGCAAACAAACCGCTCTGCTGGCAGCCGTGGAGAAGAACAGCACCTTCAGTCATGCATGCTTCACCACACTTGACAGCAAAGGACTCCGTACTGGTCTGTGTATTTACTACACTAGACTTTGATGATTATTTTAGAGCTTACTCCTCCTGCTTATTTTTAAAATAGTTCACTCTGACACAGGGTGCTGTTTATGTCATCACCGCATACATCGGTGTTGACCCAGCTCTCCATTCCAAGGAGCCACATACTACGTCTGTCATTTAGCAGTGCATGCCTCTGTCTACCTTTGGACGTGTTTGGATTTTTCATTTCTGTGTTTGGAGCTGGAGATCAAAGCCAGAGCCTTAGGCACGCTGGGCAAGAACTTTACCCAAGGCCCTGAAATTTTCTACATGACAGTTTTTAAAAGGAAAAGCAAAACAATAGAGATGATGTGTTTTTTAATAAAAGCAGTCAGGTAGATGGGGAGGAAATAAGAAAGCGGCCTGAGAAGAGTGGCAGGAGGGCCAGGCGGGGCCCCAGGGAGGTGTGGTGTCTTTGAGGCAAAGAGGAGGCCAGGCAGAGGAGGTGGGAGGATCAGGTGGACAAACGCAAGGAACGGCGCTTTGCCTCAGTGGACTCCCTGAGGACCACGTCCCAGGTAAGCGATCGCCCCCTCTTTCAGTATTAACGGGAACTTTGTGGTATTAAAGGAAACCCCACACTGTGCACCTGAGGTCTCCAGAAATGATTTTGCAGACATCCCGGCCTTCTCCAGCGCAGGTTGCTTTGGCATTGCCTTACTTGTTCCGTCCACGGATTATCTTCCCCCTCAGGGAACCTCCCCTGCGGGCTTTGGGAAGAGTTAGCTCATGTGCTTGCCCAGGGCAAAAACAGATGATGCAAAATTTGAAATCTCTGGACCCCAAAAGCCAGCACACTCTTAGAGGTTTTGCAAGAACCCAAAGTGCAATCCCAGCACACTTCGTAGCTGGTTCCCTGACACCAATGCTACATCCGAGCTGGTAAACTCAACGCTGATGAGAACTTCCTGGGCTGGGGTCTTGGGGGCTCCGGGGAACCTCTGGCTCTCTTTGCTCCCTTCCCTCCCGGTGCCCTGGGGCACTGGCCCCTTTCACAGTTCTCCAGTTCCCCAGACAATGAGGCTTCTTGTGCTTCTGGCTGCAGGCTCCATTTACTCTACGGAGAGGTTTACAATTACTGATCCAAATGCCCCACTTTCTGTGACACATATTGTCTTCGTTCCAATGAAACCTCAGCCCATCGCCAGTTTGGGATTTGGTTTTCATGAAAAGCCCTTTGGGTCACTCTCTTGTAGAAGATTAGCCAAACAGATTGGAAGGACAGTGCAGGGTCATGGCTATTGGAGGGTCCATAGCTGTCTCCAGAGACCTGCCCCTTCCCCCCAAAGGGCGCCCCCACTAGGTGGAAATCACACAGGCAAGGATTCCTTTTGTGGAACCTAAAATTAAAATGGCAAGGAGCACAAACCTGAAAGGAACAGGGCTTCCTGAGAAGCAGTGAGAGTTTGATGAGTGGGGTGATCAACTGTCCCGGCTGCCCTGGGACCGAAGAATCTCCCAGCACCCGGAGCCTTCCGCTTAAAATCCAGAAAGTCCCAGGTAAATCAGGACACTTGGTCAGCTTATGGATCAGACATTTCTTCTTTTCTGAAACTTGAAAAGATGCTGGGAGGTTTCCCCAGTGCTGAGACCACCCATCCCAGACACAAACCAGCAATTTACAGTTCCGCGAAGTTCCCCGACACACGTGGACATGCAGACGCTAGCTGGGAGAGTTTTCACCAAAATAGAAAGAGAGAAGGAAAGAAGAAGGAAGGAAAAAGGGAAGGAAGGGGGGGAGGGAGGGAGGGAGGGAAGGAAGGAAGGAGGGAAGGAAGGAGGGAGGGAGGGAGGGAAGGAAGGAAGGAAGGAAGGCAGGCAGGCGGGAGGGAGGGAGGGAGGGAAAGAGGGAGAGAAGGAAGGGGGAGGGAGGGAAGGAAGGAGGGAGGGAGGAAAAGAGGGCGGGAGGGAAGGAGGGAGGGAAGGAAGGAAGGAGAGAGAGAGGAAGAGGAGGGGAGGGGAGGGAGGCTTGCCGGGTTGGAGAGATCAAGGGGATGGTCATAAATGAGACTCTGGACACTGTCACTCTTACTCTCCCTCAACCTCAGGAAAGCAGTGGAAGGCTTCAGATTCAATGATGAAAGGCAGGAGACAGGAAGAAACTGGTCTCACTCCATAGCTGGGCATAGTGCAAGCCCTCCCCGTCACTGACTCTTTCCATCAGCCCTTGGGGTTTACTTTGCTGCCTTTCCCAGATGAGTTCAGTGGACATGCAAAGGTCACACAGCCACCCCAGCCAGAGTGTGTTCCAAAGCAGGGCTGTTGGATACCCCAATACTCATGTGCCTAGCAACAATTTAATGTACCAAGCCTGTACCACTCTCTGCATGCATTGTCTCATTTAATTCTTGCAGAATCTTTGAGGCAAATACTACCATCATCCCTATCTCAGAAAGGAAGAAACCATTTCCTAGAGGTCAAGTGATCTGCCTGAGGTCAGACAGCTGCAGTGCCACAGCAAACCCAAAGCTAAATGATTGCATGTGTTCTCCAGCTAGCCATGTTCTCCAGCCTCTTTGCTCAACAGCCCTCAACCTAAAACGTCAGGTGGCCAGTGCCACCCTAGGAATAGGAAGAGTGTCGGCTTTAATCCGGACCATCCGTTAGTAGCTGTGTACTGCTGGGCAAATTCCTTAACATCTCTGGGCTTGCAGCTGTTCTTCTGTACAATGCAGACAGCACTAGTACCTCCTTCACAAAGTCTGTGTTAACATTTCTAAAGTTTGTGCATTTGTGCAATGCATACTTAATGCTGCTTGTTTCCCTGTGTCTTCACATTTCTTCCTCACAAGAGTCATAAAGTAGGTTATCATCATCTTCCTTATATGTAAAATGTGTAAAGAGTTAAGCCCAGCACTGCACATATAAGAACTCAAGGACATAATAGCTATTATTGTTGATGCTGTTGTTTTGGCTGCTGCTATTATTGCAAGTTGTCATCACTGTGGTTATTATTGTTGTTATTGTTATTACTAAGTCCCTCGAATTCTCATCATCCCCTTTGGACCCCCATCCCAAGAGTCCTTAACGCCCGCCCCCGACCCCCGCCTTGCACTTTCCAACCCCCACCCCCACCCCCATCCCCGACCCCGGGTCTCCAGCACACCTGTGCCCCCTCCTTGGGGAAACCAGCATCCAGTCCCCAGCCCGCGAACCCAGCAATCAGGCTGTGCCGGGCCGCGTCCCCAGCGCCTTGTCCCGTGGGGTCCTCCTCGGGACCCCCGTGCGCACCTCACCTGCGGTGCCTGCCGGGCTTCCCCGATGCACTGGACCCGTGCGGGCAGCTCTGGGCGGCGCCAGCTCGCTGCTCTGCGACCTCCTCTCTGCAGCGACCCAAGGGAGAACCTGGGCTCCGGGAGAACTGTCCCCGCCTGGAACTTTCTACCTGGACCCTAAACCTGCAAGGCGCAGACAAAAGCGTGCGGCCAGCACAGCGAGGCAGGCAGCGCTGGCAGCGCCCAAGCTTACCAACCAATTACAGTGGAGGGGCCTGATCTGGATCCGGATTCAAACCAAGCACTCAAAATTACAAGTGGAGCAGTGTGGCCACTAGATGTTGAACCGTTGGGGTTTTGTAATTGTACGGGGCTTTTCTTTTTTAAGAGTTCCTTTTAACAGAGATGCATTTACAAAACCGAAATGGTAGGCTTGGAAATAGTGGGGAATCGCGGCGGGAGTGTGGGTGAAATCATGTCTTGGTGATTGCTGAAGTCGACCGAGGATTCTTACTACCTTTTATTCTTTTTGATGTGCTTAGAATTTTCCATTGTAATAGACCTATAGTACACACAGAGGCGGGGAGGGGAGGGGGGGAGGGGAGGGGGGAGAGAGAGAGAGAGAGAGAGAGAGAGAGAGAGAGAGAGAGAGAGAGAAACCTTAAGTGTCCACCAAAAAGGAAATGATGAAATAGTATAATACACCAACTCTATGGATTATACAGTCATTAAAATGGTCATTTAGGGCTCGGGGTGTAGTTCAGTGGTAAAGCATGTGCTTAGCATGTGCAAGGGCACTGGGTTCAATCCCCAGCACCAAACAAAAACAAACAAAAAAAAAATCATTTAACAAAAAGCATATAAGAGAAACACAAGGAAATCATTTTATAGCCAAAACAAAACAAAAAGTCAAATAAAAAATGTGTGTGAGCTTTTACTAAAATGGCAAGGAAATGCATTAAAATAATAGGTTTGCATGGTGAGATTATGCATAACTGTTTTGCATCTTACCTAGAGAAAAATATAATCGTAGAACCTAGAGATTTTCTTGCAATCCTTCCTAATTAAACATCTCAATCCCTGTGATTTTTTACAGTAATTACTGAAATCCCAAATGCTGACACCAGTTTGTCAGTGGCAAAATTGAAACATTCTCAGAAACGACTAACAACCGATGGTAGTTGTTGTTCTGTTCAGAGTTATTTACATACTATAGTGCCCAGCATCCTAAAAATATCCTTTTATCCTAAAGTCTTGCTTTAATCCATTATCCTCAATTCCCAAATGCTGGGAAATGTCTTTGTCAATTTTCGATTTGGAAAATAGGCTACACATGATTCATCTTGGAAAAATAAAAGTATCTTTTCATTCTTGTTTGGGCTGGGGATATAGCTCAGTTGTAGAGTGCCACCTAGCTCATGCTAAGTCCTGGGTTCCATCCCCAACACCACAAAATAAATAAATAAATAGCCTATGCATAATATTATATAAATGTTTTATTAAAATGTTTTATTAAAACAATTTTGTAAATGGGTGTATACATACAGACAATTTAAAGTATAGAACAGCATACAGAACCTTCAGAGTTATAGAACAGGTAAAGTTTATTTTCATCTTGTTCTTTTTGCCAGTATTTTCTTCTTTTTCTACAGTGAACATGTTATTGGTAATGCAAATACCAGCAGTTTAATGATCAGTCATAGCCATCTTATAAATAACTTGTTTATTGTTATTATTTATACAAGGTGGCATAATCAAGTGCTGGAAAACCTGTTTTGTTCTGCTGAGCAGAAAGAGGACTGCTCGCATAGTCTTAGCCACTTCAGTTCTACCATTTGAAAAACAGTCAATGGTTCTAAGGCATTTAAACCCACTCTTCAGGCCAGGTACCATGGTTCACTCCTGTAGTCACAGCTACTAGAGAAACTGAGGCAGAAGGCTCACTTGAACCCAGGAATTCAAGGCCAGGTTGGACAACATGGTGAGACCTCATCTCCAAAAAATAAATAAACCCATGTTCTGTGTTGAATCCTGAACAGGACATAAGAGCATTTGGGCATTTTATCTGTTCTTATTTATTTTCTAGAACTCAAGAAGTGCATATAAGACACCCAAATTGTACATGGTCATTTAGTTGGGCAAAAATATCTTCACTTCTCATTTTACATGTATGGAAAGTAATTTTAAAGTGACTTTGTAATAAAAACATTATGTAATTCATGTGAATGGTATACTGACTCTAAAAATCCAGAGGGAATCTTAAATTCTAGTTATGTAATAATATTCTCCCAATTCTCCAAAGTATAAAATTTCATAGAGAAAAAGAAGTATTTTGTTCTCAGTGAAGACTGACTCCAATTCAGTGATACCAATATAGATAGCAAGCTACCAAACACACTTTTACTAGTAAATGAAGCCAAATACCCTGTAAGTGGTAGTATAGAAACAAATAATGCACTCAGTAGGAAATGCAAATCAAAACCATGATACCATCTCACACCTATTAAGATGGCTACTACTTAAAAAACAACAGAAGTGTTGGCAGGGCTGGGGGTGTGGCTCTGTGGTAGAGCACTGCCCAGCAAGCATACGGCCCTGGATTCAATCCCCAGCACAAAGGGTTCTGGGGAAAAGGGATCGGCCCTGGATTCAATCCCCAGCACAAAGGGTTCTGGGGAAAAGGGATCGTTGGCAAGTATATGGAGAAACTGGAAATCTTGTGCTCTGTTGGTGGGAAAGTACAATGAGGTAGTCATGGTGGAAAACAGCATGGTGCTTCCTCAAAAGGTTAAAATAGAATTTCCATATGACCCAGCAGTTCCACTTTGGGGTATCTGCCTAAAAGAAGTGAAAGCAGGGTCTCAAAGAAATATGTGCACACTGTGTTCACATCATTATTCATAGCAGCTGAAACGGAAGCGATTCCAGTGTCTACCAGTGGAAGAACAGATAAGCAAAACGTGGGATGTACCCACCCAACATCCACTATTTAACAGTTTCATTTTGGCAAGTTGAAGAACGGTCCCGAGATGGGTGGAGGGAATGGTTGTACTTAATATCACTGAGTAGGCTCAATTAAAATGGTTAATTTTAGATTACTTGTTTTACCACATTAGAAAGTAGAATATAAACAAATATTGGTACTTTCAGTGAGTGCTAATAATTTTAAAAGTAAACAACTAAATTGAGTATGGTATTCTAAATTGGTTACTAGATCAGAAAAAAAGTTCTTAGTGGAAAAACTGGCAAAATTCCAACAGTCGAATTTAATAGTAATGTGCCAATGTTAACGTTTTAGTTTTGAGAAATATACCATGGTTCTATAAAATGGTGACACTAGGGAAATCTAGTTGAAGGCTATACAGGAACTGATTTCCATAAATCTGCAATTATTCCAAAGTAAGTTGAAAAAGTCAGATGCAATTAAGTTAGAATCATTCCTACGTAGCAGGCAACCAAATATATTAGAAAGATTGACAAAGGCGCAAAATATGAATGCCTGGACAGCTTATAGCCATGAAATTCTTCTTAATCAGTGTTCACCGCTGCTCAGCCACTCTCAGCATCCACTAGCTGCAAAGAGACTGAATTCTACACTGCGGTACTACTTCCTTAATTTCTGGGTGTATTTTTCTTCTTGTAGATCACAAATGTTGCCTAGTGTGGATACAGTGTAAACTTCCTCCATTGCTTTATATCTTTGGTAAGTGGGTTAAATTTGTGAACATCCTAATTGTTTCAGTTCACCATGACCCCCAGTCTGTGCTCTGTGGACTCCAGGCCACCCTGATACAGTGCTCTCTTCCACTATAACATGGATGCATGGGATGTAATCTGGGGGGACCTGGGCATCTGCACAAACACTGCCACTGGTCATATTAGCCACTGGATGAGCATGATGAAATGCTTTCGGAGGAAAGACCGCGGACCACATTTATCACTAACCAAATGACAGGAGACACTGATGAAAACATCTTGCTTCGAACGAGCTGTGAATACTGTACTCAGAACGAAGTGAAAACAAAGCTTTGCTCAGAAAGACATCTGGAAACACCCAAGTTTTACTTTGTTGCCCAACAAAGCCCATTTTCTGTATAAAAACCAATGGTAGCTCCAACAAGATGGGAGAAATTACAGAAGTGATTTCAGCCACTCCATTCAAGAGAGAAATGACTAAGGGCATTGTGACTTCTTTTCTTCCCTTCTCTGAAATCAGCAGCCTGAACCCTGTAGGGGTTTAGAGTGCAGGTGCAAGGAGCCAGGACTCGCAGGTGCAACCGGCATCCCGTTCCCTGACCCTGTCGGGTCAAGTGGCTGGCTCTTCTTCATTTCTCTAGCACAACTTTAACTTGATGTCAAGCACTTCACACAAGGAATGGTGCAGACAAGAAGGTACCTTTATTATACTTTGGGGGGAAAACAAAAACAAAAAACAAAAAACATGAGCCCATTTAGGGAAGAGGAAAAAAAGCAACGGACACTTGTAAGCAACACTGCCATCTAGTGGAATGGTGACGCACCACCAGGACGTGCAAGACCAGACAGAAATGTGAGCGCACTTCAGGTTTCAACTTTCACTGTAAAACGCCACCTTTTAACAACCTGGTCCTCAGAAAAGCTCAGATTTTGAGAAATTATTTTTATCTTTAAAATGCATAAATGTATATACTGCCTCTATTTTTGGGTAAAGAATGAGTTGTGTTTTCTTTTAATAGACCATCAAATTAATTCTCAACTTGAAAGTTTTGAGACCCTTTGGAGCAACTTGCCTCTCTGAACATCTAACACTCATTCAAAGTCTTAAACAGCAGCCCCTGAATACGACAGACAGTTTAAAAGGAAGCAAATCTCCACTGTACAAGAACTACATTAGGTTTACTCATTTTCTCTATTTTTACAATCTAGGTTGCTAAGTATCTGTACTTCACTTTTTCTAATTCCTGGAAGAAATCATTAGAACACACCAATAACAATTTTGCATAAATCACATAACCCAACTCTTATTATGACTGCACAATAATAGTGGAAGATATTGGTGTGAGGATATGGGAATGCTGCTCCTAATGAACAATAAAGTAATTCTTCTCAAGGCTTTAAATCTCCTTTATACCAGGTGTTGCAGTTAATGTGTTGATTTGATGGCTTCTATGAGTACATATATGAGAACACTTAATGAAACACCTGGATGAAAAACGAAGTAACGTTGTGAGACTAACATATTGTTAATATCCACAATCTCAAATGGCATCTCTGTTATTACTGAGATTTTAGGATCTGTGTTAAGTGCAGTGATCTTTGGAATATCCACAATGGTTATTGATCTTGCTAATGAGTTCCTCTATTACAATATTTCTGGGTTTATGGTCGGAGGTATTTATTCATCGATCCTAGAATGCATGTCTGACATGGTCTTCAGCAAACCATACTCTTGGCAAATAATAAACTCAGTTAAGGACTCTAGGAAGAACAAAGCTTGGGGGCAGAGGTATACAAGTGCTAAGTAAGTAGTCGAATTAAAACATTTTTAAGTTGCATTCAGTTAGCAAATACAGCAGAATGTTTCAATTCTGAGAACCTGAGATGGCCCAGAAAACCAAGTATACATGTGGGGTATAAGCTAGCTCAAGGTCAGAACCAAGTGTTCTGTATTTTTCCAAGCAGCACTGACTGGGGGGCAAGGATGCTCCCTGCAGGAGTGTATCTGAGTGAGTCTGCCCTCTTTAGGGGTACCTAGACTGTCTGGTGCTCACTAAGACCTGCATCCCCCACCCCACCCCCAGTCTGAAGCCTTCCGTCACCACACACTCAGGTCGTCAACGTCTTTCACATAATGCTACTATTTGGGGAATAGTGAGCAGTAAAAAACACTATGGGAGCCTTGCAGTAACTCAAACGTGATGCCAAAGTCATCTCCAAAAAAAGTTTATTAGCATGATTAAAAACATTTTCTTGAATAACAGAGATTCTAAACATGAAAGTATATCAGTGGCTATACCTTACAACCAATATTTGGAATTGAATGGACAGCTTTATTGCCAGCCTTCACTTATTAAAAACAATCCGTTTATTGGCTCCATGAAGTCATGACTATTGCTTTGTCTGGGAATGAGTCCCAACTGCAATTAAGTATAAAAAATATCTTCCATCATAACTGGAGTGTGACCTGCATTGAAGAACAGCTCTGAGTAAAGAGTTGATAAAAATCCAGAGTTGGGTTTTTGTTTTTTAAAAACATTCCTTTTACACACTACAAAGAAATAATTAGTATTTTGGCTTTTTAAATTCCTACATGATATTCGGAATGGCAGTCTCCCGAGGTCCTCCCATCACATAATTGCGAACCCTCTTCTGGAGAGTAGATCCTGGGGTGGACTCTGAAGACTTAGCCTCCGAAAGTCTATACTGGTTTGAGAACAAAGACAGCGTCATCAAGAACGTAGTAGTCATTATACATGTCACCTTCGCACAGGTATGGCAGTCTGGTGAAAGCTTCGATGACAAAACCAGCTTTTCTGAACACCTCAGGCAGGCTATTCACCTGTTCTTCCCAATTCTGTCCCTTGATTTCCAAGATTTCTGATGGTTTCTCCCACTTGCCACCTACTAAAACAAATAAAAACATTAAGTTAAATTCTTGAACAACGAGCTTCCTACAGAAGGAACAAGAGGACCTGGCATGTTCCAAGCTCTGGATGCCTGGATGGGCCAGCTCCTTCCTACTTCCACACCCTTTGGGGTGGGCAGATTGGGAGGCTGAAGAACTTGCCCAGAGATGCCAGGCTAATGAGCATCGGAACAGAAATGTAACCCTGAGTTTGTCTGAGGTCAAGGTCACACTGGCATCTTCTCTGACAGAGCTTCAGACAGAATCTCCTTCTGATTCACTGGGGTCATAATGGTAAATAGGTTTGAAAAACTGGTCATTAAACACTAGAATAATGAATCAGAAAGTAACATATAATTTCAAAGAGGGTTTTAGACAAATGCAAGAACACATTGCACTGTGAGGTAGTTAACCTGCACAATTATTATGGACAGAGATTTATCAGGCTGAAAATAAAAACAGGCTTATGATGGGTTTTTATAAAAACAGACCATCTGTGTGTTTTTCAAGGAAGTTGACCCATTCCTTAACTTTTCAGAACGATTTCATAAAGAATTAATCTCTAAGACCAGAGAGAGCAAGGACACTAGAATATAGGGAGTCACCTGGCATTTCTTGGGATGGTAACTGTCAGTCATCTCCAAACCTGAGATGCCTGGAGAGTGGGGACACCAAGCAAGATTCCAAATCCAGACAAACCAATTACTAACTACGGACACACACAAAGATAAAAACACATTTAAATTTGGGGGTTCTTTTAGATGCTATGGTAATGTAAAAAATACACATTCTTAAATGTGCTACTAAATTCAGACCGAAAATAACTTTCTGTTCATAAGAAAATATGTAATCAGCAGCTGCAAGAGTGGGAACACCACAGTGAAAAGCACGGCAGGGGTCCTCAGTGAACCAGTGCTGCACCCTCTTCCTGGGCCAGGGCCTTCGCTGTGGACGCTGTGGACGGAGGGAGTCACCATGGGAGGCCACGTCTGAGCATCAGCTCTCCCCCACTCCCCGCAGCACAGGCGGTAGCACGGGACCCAGGCTCAGACGCACCCACTCAAGCACTGGAATGAAGAGCTAGGATCCCCACAAGCAGGGACACGAGGCACATTCCCTGGGGGTCAGTGCAGTGGCAGTGAAATCCCATGGCTGGGCAGTAACTGAGTGGTACCGACAGTCACTGCAGCAGCGCACATTAGACCAGCTTTACAGGGTAACTGGCTATAGGCCCCAGGAATGGTTCTCCAGTCCTCCCAGGAACTCTGGGAGCCACCCCAATCCTGCCAATAAGTTTCCTTTTTCCTATCAGCCTGAGTCAGCTCCTGCTGCTAACAAAGAACTACCCGAGGATGTAGGCAGAGCAGGGGTGACAAGGACCAGAGCACGCAGGGCCTGCGCACCTAAAATCTGTGCTTCACAGCACATTTAAAAGGGGTCTTTGAATTCAATGCTGGGCACAACCAGTTAATGACAGACAATGTATTTCCTCGCTTCACTAATTCTCTTGGTCCCACAAGACAACACTTCTTTCTACTGCTCCCCATACTCAGCAGTTACTAGCCCAGAGCAAGGCCCACAGTAGGTGACCCAACCAGCAACCGGACTGCTCTGAAAATGTAAAGTACCGTGTGTGAAGCAAAACTCCTTTCAGGGAACACGCACCACATGTGAAGGAAAACCTCACACAAAGCACCTAACACCTGTGCGGATTTATACAATCCCTAAAAAGTACACGCGCATTTAGCAATGTGCTCAACTTTAAATGGTGAAACTGTTAAAAACCATCTTTACACAATTTCAAAAAGTTCCCAGTTATGGTTCCTAAATAAGAGTTCCTCTCTTCAGTTCTTCCTTTCTAAAAAAAGAAAGGAGGGGGAAAAAACCAACTCTTCAAACACACCCGACTGCTGCACACACAGAAAGACATGGAGGCCATGAACAGAGGCAGCAGGATCCTTCCCGGTCTGGAAATCAATCTGGTTCTATTTTATGTCGGTAAGGTGTTTTGTTTCTTTTTCCTCCTCCACTTTATTTAAATTAATTGTTCTTTCTGCCTAGGGCATTTATTTTTTTAAGCTCTACAGAATAATTTTTAAATGTATAACATTATGGAAATCTAGGTCTAAGGTGATAAGTTTCCTCTTTCCCCAGAGAAATAGGTAATAAAAAATAGCTAAGGAAAAGTTTCATATTAACCTGAAATTCCCTTTGCATTATGCTGCAGTAGAGAATACCCCACCAAAGATACGGAGATTAGTTAAGATCACATGTGCTGGTCATGTTGGCAATTTAATTCCCGTACAAGCAAACTTGCTCTGCACATCACACCTACTGAAAAGCATTTGCTGAATGAACACTCTAGAACAGTGTTTCTAAAAAGCTGAATTTCTGTAATTTTAAAATACGTATTTTTAAAAAACGCCACAACTCCTAGACCATGATATATCTGTTTTAAGAATTCTGCTGATGCCATTTTTTCTCTATGAAAAAGAAAGGGTTTCTTCCACCACAATTCTAATACCCTCAGATTAGCCCACAAAACTTGTATTACAGGATAGGGAAGGGGGCAAAAGTTCCTAAAATTAATATTTTCTCATTTATAAAGAAATACACCAAAATGTTAACAGTGCTTATTTTAGGTAAAAGGAGTATGGTATCGTTACCTGTATTTTCAGTAATATTCTATTTTTCTCCTATATGTTACTTTTTAAAACTAATTTAGTTACTGGTATTTTAAAGAAAAATCCTGATATATTCTAAAAGATGTGCAGACAAAACATGTGGGATCAGCCCTACCTGGGAGCGGGGTGGAGAGTGGGGCTGAAAGGAGAGGCTGTGGCCATGACGACAGGGGCCATTCTCCCAGGCTGATGCTCTGCGCATCTGGAATTTTCTGTAACAATAAGCTTTTTTTGAAGTGTCAAAAAATTGTTCTCTACATATTTTCTAACTTGGTTTAAAAAAAAAAAAAAAAAAAAAAAAAAAAAAGGTAAAACAGCCAGGTACCATGGCGCATGCCTGTAATTCCAGCAGCTCAGGAGGCTGAGGCAGGAGGATGGTAAGTTCAAAGCCAGCCTCAGCAAAAGCAAGGCACTAAGCAACTCAGTGAGACCCTGTCTCTAGATTTTTTTTTTTTTTTGGTGCTGGGGATTGAACCCAGGGCCTTGTGCTTGCAAGGCAAGCACTCTACCAACTGAGCTATCTCCCCAGCCCTGAGACCCTGTCTCTAAATAAAATACAAAATAGGGCTGGGGATGTGGCTGAGTGTTCGAGTGCCCCTGAGTTCAATCCCCAGTACCAAAAAAACAACAACAACAAAAAAAAAACAGTAAAATGATCTTTAAATTTCCTCCACTGAGATAGAATTTTCAACGTTTTTCAATGGGGGCTATTTTGATTAAAAAACAACAACAACCCTATGGAACATAAGAACTTGTGAAAGAAATGTTTTACAGGAAGAGGCTGTGGTGTGACATTCCCCAAACTTCTCCTTTTTGCTATCATGTTGCTTCACTGCTGGGGGAAGGGGAGAGGAGCTTCCTCACAGGTCTCTGCCTGTCAGAGGAAACCACAACTGGTGTTCACCACCTCAGACTAAGGAGAGCTGGGAACCTCCAAAGTTGTGACTGTTTATCTTACTTACCCTGTGTACAGCTCTTAACATGTTAAGAGTCAGCTTCCCCTTTAAAACCTTTACCTGACAGACAATTTGAGACTGAGACACTGTTTACACTGGATACATTTTGACAGGTCCAATTCCATTTCAAGTTTCCAATACATAAAGGTCACTATATATTGTGAAGTAGTCCCCTGAACTTGTAAGTGACGGGGCCTGAGCAGGAGACAGGAAGGTGGATCAAACACACCTGGGGGTGAATCGGCCCTTCAGCTGGAGACCTAGCTCTGCTGAGCCTCATACAGACACAGAGCACTGGAAGTCCAGGTCCTCCCCAGGTGACTGACTTCATCCTGTCACCAGGTCACTACAAAGTTCACAGCTCATCTCAGACTGTACAAATTCTAAAATTAAAACATGCTTAAGAACAGATTCTAATCACAAATGCCATGATTCTAATTTTAATTTCTCTTGGTTTGGGTTGGCACATAAGATCAAAGTTAAGTGAAAAGAGAGCCCCTGTCTGAAACTTAAACATCAGACACCTGGGCTGCTTTTCTATTTCATTTACAGGAGCAAAAGACACATTCAGACAAATAAGACCAGTTGGAAACACAACCAGGCAAACGGCAGATAACAATCTGCCTAAATTCCCATCTGTCTCAACCAGTAGTTTTATATGTATGGGCTCCGATGCCCCAGGAGGAGCCTGGGGCAGGCCTTCCCATGTACAAGCACCTAGGTGGCTTTCCAGGGTCACATGCCTGGCATTAGAAGACCACGACAGGGAGCCACACACCAAGCAGCATCACACAGTGGAGAGTTTGGGCAGCTCCATGAACTGTGACGGGCCCACAGTTCTCTCCAAAGTGAGCGTGTGGCACTATGGGAACAGTGGTAGTGGCAGGGGCAGCAGCAAAATAGCTATGTTTCACTGAAAACTTACCGTCGCTTAGGCAAGTAAATGCTCTTTATGCATCTTTATGCACTTGAACTTGACACAAACTGCACAAGGTCAATAACATCATCCCCACCATGATGAGGGAAGTGACAAGAGATCACAGAGCTAGAAACATCAAGAGCCAGAATTTGAACCAGTCTGTGGCTCTTCTCTTTATCACAATATTGTTAGTCAAATAGGACAAATATTACAAGAGACTACAGTGCAGTGTACAAGTGCCAGGAAGAAACCAAATCTGCGGGCCATAGCGTGGCTCACTCACTTGACCCCTGCTCTGTAACCAAAGACGCTGCAAGCCAGGCCAAGGCTGCGTTTCCACAGGAGTACGTCCTGCCTTTTATCATGCTTCCAGAATGGACACGGGCCTCACAAAGGAACCGTTGTGAACTGCCATGAATTGCTAGCTATCCCAAACCCCATGAGACAAAAAGAAAAAAGCTCATGTGCTTGATCAGTGGCAGCGACATTTGTACAGGAGCTTTGAAACGCTTCACCACGCTGAATACAACGCTCCTATGGGCACGAGGTACGGGGAGGAATCAGCTCTAAGAGATGATGGGATCTGCCCAAGATCAAAGGAAAGGCTGTAAGGAGCAAGCATACACCAGGACCCAAACTTCTGACCCCAGATATGCTGGTGCCTTGGCTCACCTGGCCTACTCCACTGGAACCTCTCTGGGGCTGTCTTCAAGTAACCAGATGGCAGGCAACCAGGTCAGGAGTCACAGGGGTTAGGACGAGTGAGGAACACTGGTGTCTGTTTCTACAGTCTTGTTTGTATTGAGAGTAAGGTAAGAAAAAGAAAGGAATGGCTGGGGTTCCAAAAACATCAGCAAAGGAAGCACAGGCACGGTGAGGGAAGCCCGCTAAACACTCACCTGCTTCCTCCCCCAGGTGCTGTGGGTGCCTGTATTGTCTCTGTCATGCAGCCACATTACCTAGAGGTGGACTACACTCACAAGGCTGTCACCATAAACTGTACCTTCTCCACGACCGAATGCCCTTCCGAGCACCCGATGAGCCTGTGGTTTCGCTATGGCGCTCACCAGCCTGAGAACGTGTGCTTGGATGGATGCAGAAGTGAGAAGGACAAATTCACAGTGGAGGAAGCCCTGGCCCAGAACCGAGTTTCTCTCACTGTCAACAGGGTGACATCAAATGACAGTGCAATTTACATCTGTGGCATAGCATTTCCTAGCGCAGTGACACCGAGAGCTAAGCAAACTGGAGGAGGGACCACGCTGGTGGTAAGAGGTGAGTCAGTCAAGGCTTCTTTTCCATGTCATCACATTTTGCTCAGACCTTTAAAATCTTCACATCACTTGCCTGTAGAAACTGAGAGCAATTTGAAACTTAATACCCTAGCCAGTGACTCGAGGAGCACAAGTCACCACAGGTTTGGATTCAAGAACCCTTCCAACCCAATATGGTACTGGGCACTGTGTTGTCTCTCCTACCCAAACTTGACTAGTGGAGAATGACCAACCATGTTCTTCCTAGGTATAAAGCACCAATTCCATTAACTCAGCTTTTTCAGGAACTGGTTTGGAATTGCTCCACCTAGAACAATACACTAGAGAAGCATAAACAGTCAATAAACTGGACCCAGGATAAACATGCATTATGGAGAATAAACACAAACCTGGAGAGAAGACACTGGTAGTTCCCTGGCCCTCCTCATTCTGCCTGGACAAGAGAGAAAAGCTCCCAGAGATCTGCTAACACCCCTAACAATCCCTCACTCATGTGAGGGTTTTCCCATCAGTAATTTCACAAGTCATTCACTTGAGTAGTCTGAGATTATGGAATTTCAAGTTGGCGCACATCTGTAGTCCCAGCTACTCGAGAGACTAAGGCACTAGGGCTGCTTTCACTCTATAGAGTTTAAGGTCAGCCTAGGCAACATGGTGGGACCCCATCTCTTAAAAAAAACTTCAGAGAAAAAGCTTCACATGTTTCTGGGAGAAGAACAAGAAGGGCAGTAGCACTTTGCCATTCTTGGATCTCTTGCCTTACAAAGGACTCTCCTATGATGAGCCTGAGATCATTCCATTCAAACACAGTCTCAAAATCAACCAGCTCTTTAGTTTTAAAATAGGTAGGACTCTGAGGATCTAAGACTGTCTGGTATAATACCTGCTTTTAACCACTAGGGGTATTCAAATGAGCTTTTGATACTCAAATGTCACTTAACCTTAGTTTATTCTCACCTGTAAGAAAAATCAGAAATGAGTTAACATACATAAAGTATATAATACTGCCTAACAAATAACAAAAATACTCAATGAATATCAGCTACTGACATGAAAACACACGACTTCAGAGACTCATATGCCTCAGTGCCTTCTAAAAAAAATTACTAGACGAGAAAATGGTTTAGAGAAAGATGAAGATCACAAAAAAATTTGTGCATAATTGAAAAGTTTTGCTAAAATGCCTGCCTTTTCTATAGAGAGCCTAATTTAGCACTGAAAAATAATTTTTTTTTACCATAAAAACACAAATTTAGTTGACAGGCTACAATGGGATTCAGAAAAAGACAGTGAATATAGACTTAGGTGCACTTTCAAGTTGGTGATTTTTCTTTTTTAAAATGTAAGCCACTAATATTTTAAGAAAAAAATTTAAACCAAAAGTAGCATATTAATATTATGAAATATTTTTTAAAAGTTGTATAGAATTAATTTGTTAGTTTCACAAGTAAAAACGTGTGTACTGCGTTCACAGGATAAGAATCCATGGGATATTTGGTGGGAATGCACAGGTTAACAGATAATAACTAAAAATCTAATTGTACTTTGTACTTCAAATAATCAAGAACTTGAAGAAAGTTCTATGCTCTAGAGCATAGAACACTTCCTGTCAGGAGACAGTAAGAATGTGAAAATGGTTCAATAATTTCACCTGCAGAACTTTAGCAGAAAAAGCATATTTCACAATAGTACGCCTGTCTTTTTTTGTTTGTTTGTTTGTTTTATTAGAGCTTTATAGTTATACATAGTGGTTGGGTTCATCCCGACAAACTCATGCATGCATAGAAATCAATTTCAATTCTTTTAAGCAAGCAGTGGGTACTATGATCCTCAATGGATGGCCTTCTCAGGCTTTTTTTTTTTTTTTTTTTTTCCTTTTTTCTTTTTGTTAGCAGGATTAAACCCAGGGACACGTAACCACTGAGCCACATCCCCAACCTTTTTTTGAGACAAGGGTTCACTAAATTGCTGAGGCTGGCCTCAAACTTGCAGTCCTCCTGCCTCAGCCTCCCAAGTCACTGGAATTAACAGGCGTGTGCCACCATACCCAGCTTGGACTTTTTACAGGCATCACTATTCACTGTGACATTTGCAAGGTTATACATGATAGCACTCACAAACAATGTGAAAATATCTTAACTTCATAAGCAATGACACTTGGACACCACTTCTAACAAAAGAAAATTTAAATGCCCTTAAACACACTGGTTTCAAAAGTTTAATTCATTGTACCAGATGGTTAATTGAATTTTTGAATTTTTAAATTTTTTTTTATCTTTAACAAGTAACATTCTCAGTATAATACAATTAAAGAACTGATGAGCTGGATTTAACTATCATAACTTGAATACCTTCTGAATCAAAAGACTCCCCCAAAGAGGTTTACATGAACAGGCAAATGGAATGAGTCCATATTTCACCTGTAACTTTTAGCTTCAATGATACTGTACACATACATACATGTGCAAGAATATGCTTCAACAGTGGCTGTTTCTTTCTGTTTCCACCATTAAGAAAGTAAGCTTCCCGGCAAGGAACTGCAGAGTGTCCTGACCGCGCTCTTAGTGCTGCTCTCCATCTACACTGCTGGGGTATGTGTGGTCTTCATAGTCCTCTCCAAAGTAAGTCAGAAGTTCCTGCCCTGATGTCCCCAAAGCCTTAAATATTATCACAGGGAAAATAATATTTTATTATATTATTATTAATAAGAGACTCATTCCATTTGCCTGTTCATGTAAACCTCTGGGAAGAAGAGATTGATGAAGAGAGAAGCTGCCTTAAACTATTCAAAAAGGCCTGAACTTATTTAAAAAAGAATATAATTTGACTGTATATATGTCTTAAGAGCAGATGTATATGTATTATGTTAGAAGTACTCCAAATTCCAAATAAACACTAATTTGAGTTATTTTGTTTACTAATGAAATAAAAGCATCTCAGAAATGACATGAAACTATTAATACTTACTGTATATCATTTAAAATGTTAGCTTAATCTTATGGTATGACAAATGTGTTACAATTATTGTAAATGCATGAAATATTTATACTTTCCTTTTCTTCCTGACAGTCGAAATCTAACATTCTGAGAAACAAAGAAACAAAAGAAGATTCACAAAAGGTACAGACCAACACCTGTAAATATCTTCTAAATTGTGGCTGGTAGTAACTATTTCAAATCTGAACTATTTTAAGAAACACAGAGAACATGTGTTTCAACCATAGATACTAATGTTTTCTACTGTTGAGAACCTCCATGATAATCTCAAGTGCTTAACTGTGATTTCAATGTGACAGCTTTCCACCAATTTAATATACTCAAAATACTAAAGAGTTAGCTGTAGGGTAGATGTGTTGGTGTGCAGTTTCTGAGACTGGTGACAGTAATAAAGATGATGTGCTCAAATCATCACTTATGCTCCTGAAAGAGAGATCTTTTTCTCATTTGTATTTATAGAAGAAAAGCGCTCGGCGTATTTTTCAGGAGATTGCTCAAGAACTGTACCATAAGAGATACACAGAAACAAGCCCACAACCTGTAAGTACAAAATACCAAAAAGATGCAATACAGGCATAAAGCACACTTCACAGAAAAAACTAAGCCGCCAACAAGCTGTCAATACACATATTTTCCTTCCTTTAAAAGTCTGAAAAAGACCTTCACATAAAATGCATTTTTTCACAGAACCTGTTGTGATAAACACATAAAAAAGGAAATTTGATACAATATTAAATAGCCCCAGGCGAGCATCTTAAGTGACAGTGAAACACACTGGACACAGAGAATGTTTTCAGCACAGACAAGGATGCTTCTGCAGATTAAAAGCAGTTGGTTTTTTGTTCTTGTTTTTCCTTTTCTTTTCTTTTCTTGTTTTCAGTACTGGGCATTAAACCCAGGGGCACTCTACTACTGAGCTACATCCCCAGTCCTTTTAATTTTTTATTTTGTGATAGGATCTCACTAAGTTACTTAGAACCTCACTAAGTTGGCCAGGTTGGTATCAAACTTGTGATCCTCCTGCCTCCCAAGTTACTGGAATTACAGGAATATGCCATGTTAGATCAAATTATTTTTTTAAATTACTTATTACTGATAAAATAAAAATAAATTCACATTAGAAATGATATAGCTGAGATAAAAATGAGTATTTCTTTAGTCTCTGGGATCGGAGTGATAGGAAGAGTGCATCTGTATTATCTATAATACATTCTGATTAAAGTCCTATATAAACAGGATTTCCAACAGGATGCTGTTTTAGAGTTAGCAGAACAGGAACTCTGTTTTCATAATACATAGTCAGATTCTCAGACTTAAAATGTTTATAGATAATGAACTTATATACGACTAAAGGTATTTTCCTCTTAAACTGTATCTGAGAGCAAATTCCAACAGGAAAGTGCTTATAAGGTGTGGTTATTTTAACTCACCTTTTAAAAAGAATATTAACTCAAAAGAGAATATTGTTCAAATAGTCATTTGTTCCTTCAGTGAACACATAGACAATGGTCCACTTCCCTAGGATGGCACTCGGAATAATTACTAATGCCTGTTCATACCTTTTTCTCACTGAGGCTGGGGCATCTCTCTTCAACAGTCCTGGAAGTAAGAACTGTAAAGTTCCCAGCCAGGGCTTTGACAATGACATTTAGACAAGAAAAGTATTTTTCAATCCCAACATCCTACTCTAAATGAAGGGAAAATGGTAACCTGACCTTTAAGATTATTGAAAGGATACTCAGGACTCAGAATGCAAGATGACAGAGCAGCTTCCATGTTGTGTAGAGGATGGCATCCTTGGTTACATAACCTTAAACACGGCTCATTATTTACTATTGCAGGAGAAAGACAATACTTATGAAAACAGAGGAGCACTTTCCAACTGTGAAAGACCATAGATACATTTTCATTTTCAATTAAGTCACTGAAAATCCAACTCCAGAAGCTATGGACATGCACCAATCAAAAACAATTGAAGGTAAAAGGAAAAGATAACTGGCTGCAAAAGAGGAGGCCAGAGTATAAGGAAGCTACAACTAATAGTAATTACCAAAATACTAAAACCAAACAAAATGCAACTGAAAAGAATAAAATTCTTAAGCAGCCTCATCAGATCACAGGCACGTATCTTCAAAAAATTTTCTAACATGTATCCTATGTCTGTTTCATTCAACAAGTTAATAAGTGTGTGATGGCTATCACCCTGAAGATTTGAAGTCAACCACATGACTCAATCCTGAGTGGAAGAAATGTCTTTGTGGGTGGTAGAAATGATGGAACAATTAGCATCAGCTGGGAGAGATAAAGAGAGGGAGAAATATGCTGAAATTTGAGTTCGAGGAATTTGAAAAGTACCTTGGAGCAAAAATTATTTCTTCTAATGAGGCAATGGAAAAATACACATTTTCCTACCAGGGTATGTACACTCAATATCATGCTACCAACAAAAAGTGAGAACAGAGAACAGAATAAGAATATAAATGCCAAAACATGGAAAATGCAAAAGCAGAATGTTAAACAGAGAAAACCTCAGAAGAAATAAGCCACAACTGACTCTAGATGTCAGTGTTGTGCCAAAGAAGAGTACCTTGGAAGGCCACATACTGCTCCACACAAGGACCTCTGCAATACTGATTTCTGACCAATTCAGGAGGGAAATAGCAGACACTGAACTGGTACAGCAAACACGTTATGGATTTCATTAACATTGCACTAAGAAGACAGGATATGAATTGTTCTTTGACAGCTACTTAGTGTAAACAATATAAAGTGCCAGCATGTTTTTATTATTAAACATGAATTATAATGTATTGTTTGTTTCATTAAAGTGTTTATTTTAAACTAGCATTAAATGAAGCATATTCTTTTTATAATCAAGATACAATTTTTAAACATTTTAGGATTCCTTTGGAAGCATTTTACACTGATGGCTTAAATCAGTGATATCAAACCTTTCTGATAACACGCGCCCAGAAAAATAGAAAAGGGAGAGGATGAAGCATGTAGCCTCATTTCACTTGTATGTATGTATGTGTGTGCATGTGTATGTTGTATAGGTGCATGTTGTGTGTAGCATATGCATGTGTGTGTATATATGTGTTTGTATCTTATACACAAAACAAATAATGTTATAAACAGCAGCATAAATAGAGATGCTAATTTTTCTTCCTATAATTCAAAATAAATTTTCTGTGTGCCAAGGTGCACACCCTCACTTTGAGACTACTGGCTTGGGTGAAATAAATGAACTTCTAAACCAGATGGCAAAAAAAGGGCAACACTAATTCCATCTAGATGAACAGAAGGAGAGCTGAATTAGATCATTTACTTTTCATTCTGGCAGTCATTACATTTTGGCACTTAATTCCAGGGCTGAAAAGACACTGCTTCTTGTATTAACTAACCAAGAGACAAAATCCCTAAGATAAACTAGTATTAACTTCTGAGTATGCCTTTTCCAATGTAAGCAAGGACTATGTTTCAAAGATCACTTTCCCAAAGAAAGGAGTTCTGTTCCCTGGGTCATATAGGAGAGTGCCTGGTGTGCATATACCATTCGTTCTTTCATTCATCCATGTAGCTGACCAAATTTATTGAGTGCTATGCTTTTACGCAAGGCATCCTTTGCACGCTGTCCTCAGATCACACTGGACCCGCGCTACTCCAACCCCACTGTATCCATGCCTTCATACTTTGCATACGCTGTTCCGCTCTGTCTGGTAAAATGCTTCCAAGATTTTAAACACAGCTCACTAGCGAGCACAAGGCCCTGGGTTCAATCCTCAGTACCGCAGAAACAAAAGACAGAAAAACAGTGTCACTCCTAATACAAACCTTTCCCCAGCTCAACAGTTAAAGGATCTTCCCTTCTTGAAATTCAGAGTACTTTGTCATATTTCTTATCACACTACCCTGCCACTGCCCGTTACACCTATCTTCTGTACTAGTGAGTATTTTAAGACTAAAAGCATGCTTCACATTTATCTTTTTATTTCCACTGCCTGGCTCTATCTGGTACATAGTAGGCCCTCAAATGTCTCCATATGAATACAACTGAACAATATTCTATTTTTTTAATCTTTTAGAATTTCACTTTCTAGTCATTGACTCTGACCCCTCTCCATAAAAACTATATTCATTGAATCCCTATATTAACTGTCTTGCTATCTGAATATCCAGAAGAAATGTCACTGGAAAGGGTTATTAAACTGTAGATTTCCCTTAAGATCTAAGCTTCCCATGACAGCAAAAAGAGAATAAAATTGAACCAACTTATCTTCATTTGGGTTGCTAAAACAAGTTGCCATAGACTGGGTGGCTTATAAACAACAGAAATTTATTTCTCGCAGTTCTGGAGGACTGGAAATCTAATATCAGGATGTCATACAGCTGGATTCTGATACGGACCATCTTCCAAGCTGCACACTGCTCACTTCTTGTATCCTCATGTGGCAGAAAACTGAGAAGCAAGGTCTCTTGGATCTCTAATGACAACACTAATCCCATGTATAAAGGTCCTGACCTTGTGACCCGTCTAATCCTAGTTAACTGCCAAAGGCTCCCACCTCCTAATTCTATCACAGTTGGGAGATGGGGGGGCACATGAGAAGAAAATAGACCAACAGATGTCCTAGCATCTACAAACCCTACCCTCTAGACAAGAGCCCCCCAAAACCACATACCAAAATATAATAATGAGATATTCAATGTAATTCATTTACTTTTCATACTGTATAAGACTTGAGAGAAGCTATGTCTCTAAGGTGTCAAGTCACACAAAACAATGGAGAAAAGCACTTTCAAATCGTTAAAATGCAGAAGATTTCAAATTCTGGTTTCTGTGTTAAGAGTTTTAGGCAGACTTTGACAAATATTTTAGTCTGAAGAACTGAACAAGTATAATCAATAAAGCCACAAAATTTTAAAAAGTAAAAGCATGGGGTAGAATGTAATAATTCTAACATTTGTCAACTACCAAAAACAAGACAGACATGGTCAAACACTGTTCAATACATTATTTTATATATTATCCTCACAATAAACCTCAATGTAGGTATTAGCCTCCCTTTTTTTGCAGATTAAGCTCTAAGATTAATGAAAGACCCAGAAACTCTTATTTCAAATTCAAACAGGGGTCATCCCTGAAAGCCCATGCTCTTTCCATGAAACAGTCTGCTAAAGTCCTGTTTATTTCTATTTAGACTGATGAGAGCTTCGAGACTAAACATGTCTAATTTAACCAGACCAATGACCCTGGGAGAGAATGGAAAAGTTGCCAAAGATCCACACCTCCCCAAAAGCATAGGCCTAAGAGGTTTTATAGGAGAATTCCACCAAACTTTCAAAGAATGAACAAACAGTCAAAACATTCTCAATTATTTTTTATGAAGTCAACAGAACATTGATACCAAAACAAAGATAACACCCTCCAGAAAAATAAAGATTAAGCACAGACTATTATTTATCAACAATATTAATGCTCATATATATATTTAGAATTTTTGTAAACAGAATCTAGCAGTGCATTGAGATGATTCAAGTCCAGAAATAATATAGTGGTTATATATTAAAAGTATAGATTTAAAAAGTCAAAGGAGGAAAAAAAAAGAATATGACCATCTCTTTATATTAAAAACTCAGATGACAAAATTCAATATGAATTCCTAATTTTTTAGGCTCTTAATAAAATGGGAATTTTAAAAATGTCTCTCAAAAGAAATGATGATCTCAAGTCAAAAAAATATTTCAAAGAGAAATATTTTCATTAAAGTCACAAACAAAAATTCCTACATTTTTTAACATTAGAAAGCAAATCACTGGTATAAAAGTATAACCTCCTCCCCATACACCCAGTGGTGACTGGTAAATGTTCAACCAGCTTAAAAGAGGGGAGAGCATATTTGTGGTATTTGCCAAATTCCACTGTTTAAATATTCCCACTGTGGTCAAATGTAATACTGGCCACATTTAACAACCAGTTTGGTAAATCCCTACCAATGTAACTAACCATCAGGTGCCGTGAGCCAGTCTGAGCCAGTTCCAGCACACCACTGCTTACATCCAGAATATGATATAAATGCATATGTGCTGATAAGGAAAAATTTTCCAGATACATTTAAGTGGGAAAAGGCAACTAAAGTACTTATAAAGGGCTTCTTTTGCTTGTATATAATTGTTCAATGTACATACACATGTATATTTGCATAAATTAGCTTTTGAAGAATAAGATAACCTGAGAAGACTGTGGAACTGGAATGAATGAGAAACTGCACTGTATAATCTCTTATAAGCTGTTTGAACAATTTTTACCATGAATCATTTTGTATAAAAATTACAATTTAAAAAATAATCATGTCACTAAATTTTCATTTTTATAATATAATTCTTGTCTTGATTACAAACTTTTCTCTTTTTTTTTTTTGGGGGGGGGGACTTAACCAATTATCACTAGATTTAACAATCCCTAACCAAGACTGGGTCAGTAAACCAAAGAAACTGAAATCAGAAAGATACATTTTCACATGTGTCTTTTTTCCAAGTTAATTTAAGCAACAAAATCAATGTGGTTCAACTTGAAGACATTTCCGCAAACGATTACACAGGGAATCATTTCACCTTCAATTGCTTTTTGTTAAAAAATAAATAAATACTGGGAAATGAGATTGATCAAATTATGTAATGCGCACTACAAAAAGTGCATAATGGATCCCACTATTATGTGTAGTTATAATGCACCAAAAAAATTTTTAAAAAGAAATTGAGCCAAGTAGGCAGGCCAAGCACACTCAGAGAGCCTTAAAACAGGCCGGTATTCATGAACTCACACAGCAAGACCACTTTGCACCTTCCAGTCCTCACAGTTTCACATGGAACTCATCAGGATCTAATTAGTGATTTAGAGAAAGGAAGCAATAATAGAGTGTTACAGAGCAGTCTGCAAAATTTATGGGTCACTAAAGGTCACCCATAGCAACAAGGTTTCTTGTCTCAAGTTTGCAATGTGTCACATGGCAGACTCCTTAGTCTCCACAGGCAGCCCTGCACATCCACAATCAAGGAGATTATTTCAATCCTTTGTGGGGACTGCCCTCTTGTCCAGTTTGACTTCCTCTTGATTTTCAGTGTTAGAAACACAAGGAAATAAAAATTTGTGGTTAGACCAATGTTTCTTCCTCCTGCTTTTCTACCTCCTGCTATGTCAGGAAGTAGCATTAAAGTTCTATCAAGCGGTTGCCCAACAGGACACAGGAAACCCGAATCTTACAACCTGATGACTAGTGAGTGCAACAGAGAGAGATGGAGACTAGGCTTAATTACACAGGGAACAGCACTGAAATACAGTCAGGTGGCTGAATTTCCAAGGAGGACATTTACTAGGTTTTATTCACTATGTAACGTACACATGATAAACGGGCACTCATGCATCAAGCAGTTTTTGCTTTACCAAAACTAACCAGTCAACAATAGGAAAGTAAAAATGAAGAAGCAAAGTGGGAAAGGGTATCTACTTTAACTTTCTTCCCTGCCCTCCCATGCCTAAAGAGTTCCCACTTTCCACATCATCAACACAAATCTAAAACCACATGGTAGTTAAGACAAGCATTCAATCTGAAAGGACTAAGGCCCGTGGGGAACAAAAAATAAGAACAAGAAAAAATTAAGGAGCACATAAATAGTAACATAAATCCATACAGTACTCATGATTGTAAGAAATGTAAGCATTATTCCTTAAGATAAAACCTTCATATCTAGTAACTATGACACTTGCAAAGTAGTAATGGATTTCTTAAAAATGTCTGCCAGCCGTTAAGTTTTTGAAACAACATCCAAAATAGAAAAATTAAAGATTATTAAATATCAACATGTATGTTGTATAAATCATAATTTTATGCATATGCATTTTAACTTACAAAAATACAAAACAGGCTTAAAGTCATAATTTCCAAGATGAACTGAAATGCAAACCACATAAACTTAAACTATGAATTCATGTGACATTAGGTCACATTACATGCCAGAAGTCACAATAAATCTGAAGTGATATGAAACCAGCCCATTTCTCCTAACATAGTCTTCACTCAATACTGAAGAGCAAAATTATAAAATAAAAAAAATCAAATGTTACACAAAGAAATTATACATTTTCTCAAAAGAGAAAAACAGGTAACCACAACCCTTTTTTTTAAGTTCTCGATAGAAATGCGAAATGCAAAACAAAACAGACATGACATTCAGCAAGTTCAGATGAGCAGATGAAGGGTTGAAGACCAATAAAGGGTTGAAGCTCCATTTAAAACCAGAGGATACAAACACATTGTAGGCTTTCAATCACAAGCAGGCAGACCAGGCTGAGTATTAATTATGATCACTGCAAGGGAGTCCTGGAGTTCTATAAAATCAACATTAAGATGAACACTGACCAATGTGATATTTTACACGGGATAACAGCTTTACTTTAAACTCCAAGCTGTTTTGAGAACTACTAGACAATGTTTAATTATGACCAACTCCGGGTAAGAAGTGGTCTGACCGTACTTACCGTTTTCCACATAGGGATGAAAGGGCAGGACCAGGGCAAGGATGACTCTGCCTCTAGTTGGCTCCAAGACACTTCTGATATCTTTTAACAAAGTCAGTGGCTGATCACAGCGGTCCAACAAATTCAAGCAGCTGATGACATCATACTGGAACCCTGTGTTCTGCCATTCATTGATTCCAAGCACTCTAGAAAAACATCAGAAAGAACTTGACTAATACTTCTTGCTTTGAAGATGTCTTTAAAAAAATAATTAAGATGCCAATAAAGGCTCTAAGTCTGTCCTCTAGATCAAAGTAAACTCAAAATATTCTCTTAAAATTCCATATTTGCAGAAATACAAAGGCCACACAAGAGACAAACAGCAACCATGTTTCTTTAAACTTACCATTGCTCCTATTAACAAATACTAAAGCATACAAAACTTCCTTTATAAGAACTAATCATACGTTTAATAAGCATGAAGACACAAAGTAATAAAATAGTTATGAATCTAAGACATCAAATTCTTTTGTTCTTCTCCAATGAGAGAACAAAAGAATGAATCCTTTTTAACATTCGCTGGCATTAAATCATAAAAAAATTATATATTCATGTTTTCTATTCCTAGGGTTCTTTCTATTACTTAAGAATGGAGTAGTATAAAATAATAACTTAAAACCTTTTCATCACATCCATTCCCAGGAGACAATTTCATACACTAGAATCTTCATGTCTAAATAACTACTCAGAAAAACATAAAGCATAGGACATCCTTATAAAACTGTAAGTGAACAAAATGGTTAGAAAATCACTCTCAACCTCACCCCTCACCACCACCACACACACACCATTTTTAGTCCTTTACAATGTTTATCTACAAAAGGGGGAAGTTTTTAAATCATGAGTCTTTGCTAAGCAAACCACTGAGTCAATTCAATCAACTACTTACTTGTACCTGGTTACACCAATCAGAATGTGGCAGGTAAAACAAGTTGGGACAGAAATAAGTGAAAAAGGAAACAGAATAGGATCTTTGGGAAACAAGTCTTTAGTAATGCTGAACAACAGAAGTATTTCAGAAAATTCTAAAAGTAAAATGAGGGTTATTTTGGAAACATCACTAACAATGATATTTTATGGCATTTCTGAATAGAACAAAACAAAACATAAGCCACTCAGTTAAATCTTTTTTCAATCTATATTTTTAAAAAACAAAGTATCCTCCAAACAAATCTAACTTCAAGTAACTAGTCATATTCCTTTGTTGTACAGATATTTAATTGAACTAAATATTGATTGGAATAAATAGAGCATTAGGGTTTCAAAATCATTTTGTTGTGCTGAGATCAACTGCAATAATGATTTTACAAACTAGATTTAGGTCATTAAAGAATTTCAAAATAGTATTGTAAAGATTATAGTTTTAGCATAAAAATTTCAACAGTTCTGATTTTAAACACTGAAGTGAGCAATTTGAAAGAAAAATTATATACTTGATTTTAAAAACAAAAAACTCATATGTACAATGAAGCAGAAGCCAAATACCATCAGCATGTTGTAATCCAGAATAATTTCATTACATCCATCCCAGAATTAGTTGTAGATAGGTAGTTTTCATGTGAAAGAAATATATTCTCTTAAGGGAAAATTAGTTTTAATGCTGAGATGGTTGAAACCTATATCTACTCTAGCTCAAACTCATCCTTATTTTGGTATGTGTTTGTTTGGTTTTTGATACCAAGAATTGAAACCAGCGGCCCTTTACCACTGAGCTACATCCCCTGCCTGGTTTTTTTTTTTGTTTTTTTTTTTTTTTTGGAGACAAGGTTTCACTAAGTTGCTGAGGCTAGACTCAACCTGGCAATCCTCCTGTCTCTGCCTCCCGTGGCTGGGATTACAGGCCTATACCCAGTTATACCAGAGATAACATTTATTCCTTCCTTCCATATAAAACCCCACTGAATATCTGTTTCCTATCATCTTCCTATTTATTACCCCTTCCTATTTATTACCCCTTCTCTGGGCTAAAGACTTCTGTTTTGCAAGTGGTCAGTTCAATCCTGCTCCAAAATGTACACTGATGCTCCATGACTAGGGTTAGTCTGTAAAAGTCAGTGATTACACAATTCTCCCTTCACTCCAAGGCCAAACCAGGCTTCCAAAGTCCCACAGAGGAGGCCAGCTTCAGCTCCAGCTCCACTCTTCTACACTCAGCCAAAAAATCTCATGCAGAAATCTCCTAGCCAAAAGAACCTACACTGAATAGACTACCCTTCTTCCTAAGTCTCTCAAGAACCAGATGGTCTTAAAACTGAGATTTGACACTTCATACCCACCATTACTGATGGCTATTATTTAAAAAAAAAAAAAAAAAAAAAAAAAAAAAAACAATTGTCAAGGATGTGAATAAACTGGAACCCTTGAACACTGTTGGTGGGAATAAAAAATGGTATAGCTGATATGGAAAAGACATGTCAAATTTTCAAAATTATTAAACACAGGCTCATCATTTGATCCAGCAATCCCACTTCTGGGTATATATCCAAAATAAGTGAAAGCGGGAACTTTGATATGTTCGTGCATTACTCACAATGCCAAATGGTAGAAGCATTAGCCAAATGGTAGAAGCAACCCAAAAGTCTACTGACAGATGAATGGATAAAGAAAGTGTGGTATGTGCATACAATGGAATATTATTTAGCACTAACAGAAATCTAGATATGTGCTACAACACAGATGAACTATGAAGACATGTTGGATGAAATAAGCCAGTTACAAAGGAAAAAAGTATGAATCCTCTTATATGAGGTACCTAGAATAGTCACAGTCAGAGATAAAGTAGAATGGTGGTTGCCAGGGGCTGAAAGAAAAGAAGAACGGGGGTTACAGATTGATGGGTGCAGAGTTCAGCAGGAGAAGAGAAGGACGTTCTGGGAATGGACAACGGTGATGTTGTGCAACAATGCAAATGTACTTAACACCACTGACATGACTGTACACTTCAACATTATTTTAAAACAGTAAACTGTATTAGATATATTTCACCTCAATTAAAAATATAAAATATTAAACATACAAAATATTTAAGAATGTCAGATTCTAATTAGGGAACAAGTCCCTAACCTGCCTTTTCCAAGCTCTCACTAGTCCTTTTCCTTCCTCTACTCCAGAAAAACACTGCTATGGAAAGATTATTTCCTCTCTAAATTTCCATTTAATCATATATGGAAATTTTTATGTAAGTTCCTAATCATGGGAAATGATTTCTGATCCATAACCCTTAAACAACATACTTTCAAGAAGAAGTACATCTAAAACCAAGAAGTATGTTCCAAACCATGTCTAAAAATTGTACCTGTGGGGCTGGGGTTGTGGCTCAGTGTTAGCGCTTGCCTAGCACGCATGAGGCCCCGGGTTCGATCCTCAACACCACATAAAAATAAAGATATTGTGTCCACCTACAACTAAAAATATACATTAAAAAAAAAAAAAAAAACTGTACCTGTACTTCTTCTTTTGAAGCTGCCATATCATAGTTTCAGAGAGTTCAGTGGCATAGATTTCTTCAAAATGAGGGCTCATGATTTTTGTGACTTCTCCATCTCCAGCACCTAAATCGAGAAGTCTGTGGGTTTTCCAGTCTGGATTAATTTTAAGCAGTCTCTGAAACTGATCTGGTGAGAATACAAACATTGAACCTCTTCCTAGCAACCTGAAAAAAAAGGACAAAAATGGAAGAGTCTATGCAAATTAACCCCCTACACACAAAGTAAATGTAATGACTCAGCACCAACAACCCTCTGAACTTATAAGTTTTATGATTAAAATACATCTTATCTTTTATGATTTATATGATTAAAAAGCAAATAAAATAGGAAAATAAATACAGATATCATTTTTCTTTAGAGTTGTAAATAATACCCTCAAAGGCATAGGAAAAGGAAAAGGGAGGTAGGGAATAGAAGGAATGAATAAGAAATTAAAAGATGACTGTGAAGAATTTAAGTCAAAACAGGAAGGCAAGGCAGAAGGAGTAGCAGAACATATGTTCAACAGTTAAAATGATAGGCTAACAGAATCGTACCACAACACTATGCAGAGAAATCAAGTAGGAAAAAAGCCAATTGGAAGATGGAACTAAACAGTGGGTGAAAGGGAAAAATTAGCTTTTATATAATAAAGCTAATATAATATGAGACCCTTAAAAAAAAAGAGAGAAAAAGAATGGTCCTGTGACGTCAGTTAATCTGCATTAAAGTAGATTCACACTGAGGTCTGTTTATGTTTTACAGTTGGCTTGGTCCTATTACTTCCAAAGGTCCTAAAAAAAAAACACTCCCAACAGTAATAACGCCTTTGAAAAGAAAGAAATTGAGAGGCGTTAGAATGGAGATCAAAGAGAACCTTCAGAAAAGCAGCCAAGTCTCCTGCAAGCACCACTTTGGGAAATAAAATGAACTCCACATTTAGAACCTGACCTCTAGCTCTCAAATCCTAGTTTGTCTGGGGCAGGAATTATCCAACTTCCTTTACGCAGGAGAACCTTTTCTTTAAATGAAGTGGCATTCATACACAGTATAAAATAGCAAGACAGCTGCTGCTGCTGCTGGCATGAGGCTGAGAGCCCTGGAGCTGCCACCAGCCCACTTCTGTGATTTACTTGCAGCCTGAAGCGATTCCTGAGGCACTTCTTCCTCAGATCCTAGAAAACATACTGAAAAATCATTGGTCTAGGAAGGAGCAAGGAAATCTCTACTGCCACTTTCTCCAAATAATCAGAACACAAAAATATGGTGGCTATGTAGCGACTGAAAAGATGCATGCAACATGGTACTTGAGCCAAGACCAGTTTCAGAAAAAAATAAAAATAGGGGAGGGAGTTCATGTAACAAATTCCCCCTCCTCTTTTCCCATTTAAGGCCATAGGTAAGTTACACCAAATTTAATAATACATTTACAGTAAATCCGGCCCAGAGAAATGCTCAAAGTCTGGGGAGTGGGCGAAGGAAAGACCCCAGAGACAACAAACCATGATGTTATAAATGACAACCACTTGCCAGAGAAGCATATCTCAAAACAGACAAGTTGTTTTTAATCCTCTACTGTTCTTATCTTCCAGAGAAAAAACATGCACAGCTGAGAAGAGGGGCTGAACCTGCTGAAATAGCTGCATGAACTTCACTCAGACCCGAGTCAGAACAGAAGAGGCTCCAAGCAGCAAGGATGCAGGGAGGCATGTTTTGAACCTCGGTGCTACCTTGGCACAGGACCAGAGTAAGTGCATGAAACAGTCATTCTGCATAAACTTTCCCAGCTATAAAACAACATGCTTTCCAGGTCATCTTCTTGGGATATGAGGAACATTGCCAAGATACTCATCAAATACTAGAACTACAGGTCATCTGAGGTCAGAGCACAAGGTCACCTGACTGATCTACATTTAAGGGCACCGGAGAGAAAGAGAGGAAGCCCTGTCCTGTTTCCAAAGAACATTAGCAACAGGGCTCCACAAAAACATTAACACTGTCAAAACTAAAGTCAAGTCCATCCAGCCCAATGTAGTTCAGCCAGGACCAATTTTGCCTACTAGGGGCCAGTGGGGGAGTTTCAGTTGCAGTGACTTGGGGGTATTAATGTCCCCCCAAAAGTAACACTTCCTACAATGTGTGGGAAAGTCTAACATAATTAAGAATTGTTCCATCTAAAATATCAAGACACTCGGGCCGATATAAGGTTTCTGGAAAACAAACCATGAAAGAGATGTGGTGCTCTAATTTGTCTCTGACTTTAGTCTTTTATATCCAGTCTAGGTTCTCTGGCCACAATCCAAGTTCTCTCTAGATCTGAAGTCTATAGAGGAGGTCTGCCTCCTGGAAAATAAACTCTGAAAATGGCAAGTCTCTCACTACTTGGTCTTCTCCTTTCTACCATAAAGTTAGTTTAATAAGAACTTTAATTCAAGACAATACTATGGTAATTATTTATTTCTGTTAGAGGCAGTCACTTGTAATAATCTACCGTTGCCATGGGGGAGGGGGAAGTACCAAGAAACTCAAAATTAAGTTTTTTGTTGAGAAGAGGACACAGGGTAAGAGGGATTTGCTGGCAGGGAGATAGTAGGTTATAAACAATAATAATAAGTAAAGAGCAAAATGAGCCAGACAGATGGCACATGCCTGTAGTCCCAGCTATCTGAGAGGCTGAGGTAAGTGGACAGCTCAAGCCCAGGAGTTTAAGGCCAGCCTGGACAACACAGCAAGACCCCATTTCAAAAAAATACAATAGAAGAGTTATGGATAAGGGAAATCAAAGGAGTTAGGGTTAGGTTTACTAATTGCATTGCCTCTTTGATCAAACCGAAAAAAATCTACAGTAGGGAAGGTTCCAACAGACAGAGGAAGAAGGAAGAGATTCAGAGTTTGAAAACCCCCAAATTATATAAAAAATGTAAGTATTTGTTGAAGAAAGGATTCCTACCTTTTATACTTTCAAAGAGCTACATCCTGGACCCCCAAAATAAGAATCTCTGCTTCAGTGACTCATCTAATATCCCAAGAAAGAATAAATAGTATAGGATAGAAATTTTAGGAACAAAATGTCAGACCAAGTTGTATAAACTCAACTCCCAATACAAAAATAACAACTGTTTGCTGAAGCAAATGGAAAGGCAATTTCACACAAACAATGAAGAAGAACATCAAATAAGAAATCTTGAGAAATGGCTTGTGGTGCCTGAAAACATATTTAAGGACCAGATGATAGACTGGGGATCCAGACATTCAGCAGAAACTGGCTCCAAACCTTAAGGGAAAGGAAAAGTGGGTCCAACCAGTGGCTTCAGTGGTCCAATTAGGCTTCTTAAGTATCATGCCCTGTTGCTTTTCTCTTTGGCTTTCTGAATTCTAAGACCTTGGGGATATTTCAAAATTTGGCTAAGAAAGAATAAATAATATTCCTCAATCCTTTTCTGTGGATTCATATGAGGGAATTCAGAGTTCCACAATAAGTTTACGCATGCTAGTGAGCCCAGACATTATGTAAGAACAAACATAAAGACTCTTCAAACAAGCCATCATCCACTGTTGGACTGAGAAATTAGACTCCCCCGGAAAAACTCCCTCTGGGAAGTGTGTTTAAGACCAAGGTCCTGCTCTTCAGCCTAAGGGCTTGAGGGCTTACAGCCTTGGTTTGAAGGGTCTTGCTACTTTGAAATGCATCACCAGCAGGCTGCAGCAGCACTGTAGGCATCACCCGAGGCTTGCTAAAACTGCAGAATCTCAGCTGGGCACAGTGGTGCATGCCTGTAATCCCAACTACTTGAAAGGCTGAGGGAGGAGGATCACAGTTCAAAGCCAGTGCCTCAGCAACTTAAGGAGGCTCTGCCTCAAGATAAAAACCAGAAAGAGCTAGGGATGTACCTCAGTGGTAAAGCACTTGCCTAGCACAAGGCCCTGGTTTAATTCCCCAGAATCACACAAAAAAGTAGAATTTCAGGCCCTACACAGACCCACTACTGGCTCTTACTCTACATATTAACAGATCCCCCACCCACCCACCCAGGTGGTTTCCATGGACATCAAAGCTGTGGAGCATTGAATTAAGTAACTCTGGCCATAGAAATAAATACTACTAAGGCTATTCACCAAGTTATAGTGAATTTTAAAAGCAAAGCAGAGAAAGGTGGAACAGTGAACCCACTGCCAAGGACTTTGGCAAGTAGAAATATTGTAGCTGAGACAGTCAATACCTTGAACAAGATAAATTTCTTTTTTCACTTTTCCTTTTTTTAAACCTAAGGATAAAGAAAAACAAAATGTCCAAGATTCACTTACCCATTGATAGATGTTCTAGACATAAACAGGCTAAAAACAGATGACACAAAAGAATGATATAATTGGATAAATAGCCAGCCCGATTTCTCAATGCTGTTGTTTAAGAAGATCTGTGTTCCTTGATCAAGGTAACTCTGAACAAAGACAGCCTGGAGTGATTCACATAATTTCTCTCTGTTGCACACATACCACTAAAAAACAAAACAAAACAAAAAGAACAAAAAAGAACAAAAAATTAAAACACACAACCCAAAATGTCATCTAAGGAAACCAAAAACAAAAAACAGAAGCTAAAATCAAATCTACGATTTCCAATTACTATAATCTCATGGTACTTTTGAGGACAATCATCATCTTTTATACCCATTTGGCCTATAAAGTATAAAATACATTTCAGACATGACTTTTCAATTCTCATGACAATCCTCAAGGCAGGTGGGAATGGTGGGGGAAGGGCAAGGTTTGCATGTCCCGCAGAGCAATGGGAGGCAGAACCGGATTATCAGCCCAGGTATTCTGACTCCTGGCCCAATGTTTCAGTCACCAACACCGCCAAGATCTAGAAGAGCTCTGCTGCTCTTTCCTTCACTGAGATTCAACATCAGAAGGCAAATAGCTAGCATTGTTAATCTTGTTTTCAGGTAAGAAAACAATCACATAATGCAATGATTTAACTCAACACCACCAAACATATCAGTGACAGTAGGCAGGAGAATTGAACACCCCAGTGACTACATTAGACTGCCTGTCTTCTTGTAGGCTACACAAAAGAGACCTTGAAAAATCTTGAGGTTTAACAACAGGGCATATAGCATCCTTAGAGACAGGGACAAAATGTGCTTAAGAAAGATAAAGAAATTACTTAAGGTCATACTGCAATCAGTGAGAAAACCAAGTAACAACAAGCTAAGAACCAGATTTCCAGGAACAGGCTCTAGCCAAATTATACTTTTTAGAAGAAAATTCAAGAACTTCAACTGTAGACAAAATGTAACGTTCCACTAATAAATGTTTTCCATTTCACTGAGAATTTGTGGCAGAGGAGACTGTACATAAGCCTTAGTGTCAGCCCTACAATCTAGTCCAGCTCTGCCACTCCCAGGTAAGCAAAGACAAGTCACTTAATCTGAGCCTCTATTCATTCACAGGTAGACTACAGATGCCACTAGTGTCTATCCAACCTGGTAGGAGATGATTAGGATTAAACAACATAAAGCAGGCCTGTGCCCAATACAGCACAAGCACACAGTAAGCATTCTATGATAATAGTAGCAGTCAGATTCTTAACATGACCTGACAAATAAGAGTGAGCCCATTAAGTACAGTGACAAAACTGCAGAGTAGACCAGTTATTATTAATCCATTATCTGCTATGAAACCACCAGTTTTTCCCAATTAGGAGTCTATTAGCCAAAAAAATAAATTGCTTCCCCTTGACAAATATGACCATTTATCAGCAGTAGGTGTCCCATAACTTCTTGCACAATGAGTGGACCAATTTTACAGTCATCCTGAACTTGCTTAATGTTGAATGAAGTCTTGGGTAAAATCCCTGACACTAACATTAAAAAGAACCAGTTAAAAAACAACAGAAAGCAGCAGCAGGCCATTAAATTTCAAATATTCATCATTTGACAAACCATGTACCCTGAACTAAATACACCAAACCTTTCCAGCTGTTGACTTATTTGTGCTAATTTGCTATTTAACCACTGTTACCAAAATCACTTGGACTTCATACAAAACTATTTTCCCCACCCTACAGGACAAGTTATGAAGCTTCTTATATTAACTGCCTATCCTTTTTTCCTTGGCCTGAAAATGTCCTTGTTTAATCATTTACTAAATCTTAATACTTACTGAGCCTGAAGTCATGCCCCAGTGCAGGTCATAAACCATTTTTTATTATACTCGTGATATCTTGGCACACATTCTGAACTCTGTAATACCTAGGCCACTCTGCCTTTTATTTATTTTTTATTCTCTAAAATGACTAATCAAGATGAAAATCGTTACTTTGATAAAAGGCAATCAAGTACATTATATCAATGTGGACAAGAAGTAGTTCAACTGAGAAGCAAAGAATTCCTTGGCATCCGCTTTTAAATGGACAACTGAACTAGAGTAACAATGGCCTCTGACTTCCAGAACTAAGCAAGAACTGGCACCATTAACTGCGAACGTTGCTGTCAAGCGCCAAGAAGAAAATTCTGGTTTTCAATGACATATTTCTCATCAACATTAACACATGTGGTTGAAACTTTACTGCCACACAAGTCTTTCAGAAGAGAAGCTGCTTCTTGAACCAAATGCCATATGAATAAAAAGGAGTAAGCTCTTCTCTTCAAAGATTAGAGTTGAAATCTATGTCCTTCCTGACCATTTACATAATACAAATGTCAAGTCACAACAGTGTTATTCATAATTGCCAAAAAGCTGCAACAACTCAAGTGCCCATCAGCTGATGGGTAAACAAGGTGGTAGATCTGATCCATACAGAATAGAATTCAACCATAAAGAGGAATAAAGTTGTAATTTGTGCCCTGACAAGGATGAACCTTGACAACACATGCGAAGTAAAATAAGCCAGTAGCAAAAGGTCACATACTACCTAATTTTGTAGGAAGCATTTATAATACGCAAATCCAGATACAGAAAAGTAAATTGTTAGGGGACACTAAAGGGAGAGAACAAAAGGGAGTATCTGCTAATGGGTATAGGCTTTTTGTTTTTCGAGTGGAGATGATAAAATGTTCCAAAATCAGATAGGTGACCGTCATGCAACTCTGTGAATATACCAAACCACTGAATTGCACCCTTTAAAAGGATCAATTTTATGGTATATGAATTATATCACAGTAGTTTTGCTTTGCTTTAAATAACATACCCCCCACACAACATCTAAATGTAGGTGGCGTTTGATCTTCCAGAAATTAAAAGTGGTCTGGAAACATAAGTGACCTAGCAAACCTCTTTTAAAATGCAAACCTGATCATGTTGCTACCCTGCTTCATAGTAGTCTCAGAATAACATTCAAAATACTCAATGTGATTAACAGGCCCTATGGGATATATGTCCATTCTGTGTCCACAGCCTCGCCTTGTGGCATTCCCTACCAACCAATGACACAGGGTCCTCACTTTGTCAGTGCTCAACTGTTTTTCTTTTTCTGGAAGGTTCCTTTACCATGGCTGTCTCGCAGGGTATTTGCTCTGCCCCTATGCTTCCTACCACCCAGCTCATTGCCTCTTTATCTGGTTAATTCAAATTCAGTTTAAATATTTCTTCAAGTAGGTTTTTCTTCAACTCTCAGAATAGGTCAGCCCCTCCCCATTTTAATACCCTTTCACACTTGCCATGACTCCTTGGCAACATGTATGACCTCTGAATTAAGTAACTATACACAACTGTATGTTCAGTGTCTGTCTTTGCAGGTAGACTGAGGGCTTCCTAACGATGGGGACAATGACTGATTTCACAGCCTGGCACAGACACAGACAAGCAATGTCTGTTAAATGAGGTATTGCTAAGAATCCCAGGCAGTCTAAACAGACAGAATTTGGCACTTCTAATAAAATCCTAGTGGAAACATAAAGATAACCACAGAGATAGCTGTCACTAGGTTTCTGTCAATTTCTCAACTCCAGGGTTTCTACAAGGTCTTTCTTAAATCCAATTTTGCAAATAGTGGTTAAAGCTACCCACCCACTACAAAACTGCAATACCACAAGCAAGGAAGCAAGACACTTCTGAGCACCCATGTGTGCCAGGCACCTGGCCAGCTCTTTACATTCCATTTACCACTTGGTAACTTCTGAATAACTGGGAAGCCTGGGGTCCCCAGCAGCTTCTGCTGACTGCAGCTTCCAATCTAGGTACATATGGTTTTAGGAACAAAAATGTCTTTCAAAGAAGCTGCTACTCACCTCTACCAGTATGTCTGCTTGAGAAAAGAAAGCAGGACTATCCTCTAATTAAGCTGAACTGGACATGTTAGAGGAAAGATAATCCCATCTAGACAACAACCAAATTCCTATAGGCCAGGAATTTGTCATCCTTGGAGCTGACATTTAGGGCCTGATAATTCTTTGTCATGGGGGCTGACCTGAGCATGACAGTTAAAAACATCCTAAGTCTTTACCCATCAGATTCCTGTAGCACTACCCTGAATGACAACCCAAAATGCCCCAGGCATTTGCCAAATGCCCCAGAAGTGGGGGTAAACTGCCACTGCCTGAAAACACCTACCTGGGCTCAGACAGAGAACTTCATTGTCCAGACTCTCCAGCAAGTGTTGCCTAACTATCCTAGCATAACGTGTTGATTAGGGACTATAGTTGATTAACAGATGGGCTTGCTGGCTTCAGGGAATTTAAATTCCAGAGGGGAAAATAAAGGCAGACATCAAGAGAAACAAGCAAAGACACTATGCTCTTGATTGGGGTCTTCAGAGTCCTCAATGAGCAGTCAACTTGCTCTAAAGCCAACTAAAAAGAAAATCAGTGCAGGAGCCCTGAATCCCATCTGGTGGTCCTTCTAGAGTCTCTCCAGACAGACAGGCTTAAATGAAAAGCTATACAGAGCTCACAGCACTAGGTGGCTGCCTGTGATTTCCTGGGCACTTCAAGCAGGTGAGTTCTTAGAACACATGCTCCTCAAAGGCTACATAGACAAAGGTGTACAGGCAAGAACAAAGTACTATGCATAATGAACTTCACGCTGTAGGGACTACGTTTGCCATCTCTCATCCTCATCTGGAGACCAGTGTCTGCAAAGGTGTTCAATGAGCATTTGCCTTTAAAGCTCACTCAAACTGCGCTCAATCTAAATAACCAAGTAAATCTCTTAAATTGAACTAGAATTATTCCATTTAGTTATCTGCTGATGCCAACTACAATAAAATGTGATAACTAAATATAATACCCTCTAAAAATTATGGTAAATAGCAATGTTCTGTCTGCTTGCAATAAGACTGCAAAGATACTAATAATTAGCCAAATAATAAACAGTCAAATTAGGTAGGTCAGCAGGAGTGTTTTTGTATGATAGTATTCACTAATACTATGGAATTTTAGGTCATATTGTTTTAAAAATGTCTTCATTAAGCACATGAACCTATCAATATTTATATAACCTTAGTGGATGAATCACTCCTTCAAAATAGGAATTCAATTTTTCTATAAAACTGTATTTGCTTATTAGAATGAAGGACACAACTAAAAGCTTTTCTGAAATTATTTTCTGGAGTTTCTCATTGAGTCAAACATGAGATATGCTATATAGTTTTTTCTTCCAAAATACAAAGGAATTAAGCACACTAATAGAATCAGGAAGTTATAAAAACCAACTTAATGATTTTAGTTAGTGTGATATAATAAAAAAGTTAATATATGGATTCTGTCCCAGGTTCCATATATGGAACTCCAAAAACATTTACGGAATCTCCAGCGTGATTAAGGATAAAAGATATTCTTGTATTCCAATGAGAAGATCCCAGAAGCGGAGGGAGAACAAGCCATGACTCCACAGTTGGAACTCAGAGCCCCAGTCCCTAATCCCCAAGGATGAGAAAGAAACCCAATTTATTTTTCATATGACCTTCCCCTAGGCTTGTGCAGTAAGGAGAAGGACATGAAAAACCAGAGGAGATGTGCAGTTCAGGGAAATGCCTAAAAACCACACTGTAGGTCTGAGCACCCAGTTGCTCTCAGAAGAAATAGGTGACCAAAGACATGACACATTCAGTGCCACCACAATCAGAAAATCTTCACTGCTTGTGATCCAAGAACACAGAACCTTTCTATGCAAGTGGTTAGAGCAAGCCCACTAACACTGACCTTGGCAGCTAAGGATTCAAAAATCACATTCTAAGATTCTGCAATACAGTCAAATCAAAGACATTTCACCAATGACACCTTCTTGCATTTATGAGTCAATATTCAAGCCATCCCCCATTTTTCTACAAATGATTTAAACCCAACCCAATAACCTCTTTATGTGAGATTTCAATGCATTTGGTGGCAAGCACCCTCAAATCCATGGAGGGGATAATTTATACAGATTAGATTAAGTTGCCTTGGCTTTGATTTAATAAATAGTTGGCAAAACTATTGAAAAACTCACTTTAAAATAGTAGGATTTCAACAAAGCTTTGGAGAGTCTAAACAGCCCTTTTACTGGAAGCTACTAGTCTTCTAGGGCACCTTCGGAGGAGAACATAAAGACCCCCAGTATTCAGCAGAAGAAAGAGATCCTAGAATTCTGTGAAACTGAAGCAAATACTTGGTTACAGTTTCAATACAGGTTATAAGGAAGGAAAGAAACCCTTTCCAAAGTCTCTTTGGTGCTCTGCTACAAAGCCTACAGGCTCTGGAAGGCAGCTGAGAGGAGGACACCAATCCATCAGTGTCCAACTGGCTGGCTGACACCCTGAAGCACTGTTAACCCATGCCTGACTTCAACCAGCCTCCACAAGGTACAGGAGGGCACAGGACAGGAAACCCAATCTGCCCTTTAGCACAACATTAAACTCTGGCTGTGACACCCAAGTATTTTTTTTCATTTGGGAAAAAATAATTATTTCAATTCTATCTTGAATCTATTACCAAGTATAGCATGACACAGTTCTCAGGCTCACAGGTATATCCATATTTGCGATTTTAAGTTACATCTAAATAATTCCACGGGGCTGGAGTTATGGCTCAGTGATAGAGTGCTTGTCTGGCATGTGTGAGGCCCTGGGTTTGATCCTCAGCACCACATATAAATAAATTAATAAAATAAAGGTCTATCAACATCTAAAGATATTTTAAAACAATAATAATAATAATAATTCCAGATACTGAATGCTATCTATGCTTTAAAAAACAAAAACAACTGCAGTTTGTCACCTGGAGAAATTGTGGTTTGTTTCCAGAGTTTTATAACAATTTTTTCCACTCCATCAATTGAGAAGCTGTGAATGGCTATAAATATCAAGAATCTAGTTAGTGGAGTCTTAAAGGTCCTTTCAAGTTTCTATAGCCCCTTAATAGTTGCATTAACTTTAAGCACTAGGTGTGATGCATCAAAAAAACTAGATTCAAAGATTTTCTTGTTTTAAGTTCAGAGTCCACCAACATTAAAAAGAGATATCTATTAGTTTCTCACTGCCTGGCTCTATTTCTCCCCAGTGAGTCAATCTAGCCACCCTAACATCTATGACTGGGAATATGATGCTGATTAAGGAAGCTGGGAATTTTTTCTTGGGGGAGAAAAAAAAAAAAAACCAAAAACCTCTTTTTATCTCTGTAAAGGGCCACATAGTAAATATTGAAGGATTATGAGCCATATAGTACAACTACTCAGCTCAATTGCTGTAGACCAGAAGCACTCACAGATCTAATGTAAGCTAATGTTTCAATAAAACTTTATTTGCAGACACTGTAATCTGAATTTCCTATGAGTTTTGTGAAATAGTATTTTTTTTTTCTTGGTAACCATTTAAAAACGTACAACTATTCTTACTTCCCATGTGGGCCATATCCCTTCTCAAAGAGAAGCCCTGTTTCTCACTTGCCCAAAGTGAAACATAATCTCAATTTTGAAGCTTGCACGCTGAAACAAATTATTAAAGTAGTGCTACTACTATAGTTTTAGAGCTGCTTTGGTCCAAAGAAGGCTTCTATCTCTAGGCTATACTAACTAAATAGCAATTTTTAAAAAACAAATATTACCCAAGACCTCTCTCTCTAACCAAAGACTCCTCCATCATAATTCCTAGTAAAATAACCAGAAGGAAAACTTGCACCAAGTATGGGTCAATTAAATCCATATTCCTGCTTTCATGCAACTCCAGAAGAACCAGATGTGGCTGGTTGTGGAACCCACATTCCCAAATGAACACCAGAAGACCATGTTTAAAACTATTAATTTGAAGGGGGAGTAAAGTTACTTCACAAGCAACAAAGTTATGAGGCAAACCTAGAATCTGGAACATGAAAGGAATAATAAATCATCAGCTCAGCCATGATGCAGAAAGAACAGTCTCCCTCTTCCCTTTAGTTCACTGTGGTTTCCATACACATTTTACTTTTGTTCATTTTAATCTTTATTCATGGACAATTATATTTTCACAACATGAATGTATTCATCTCAAAATAATAGCTGAATTCATTATTCTAAGGAAAAGTTGATCCTCCCTAAGTATTTTAAAAGCATCAGATTAGTCTTCACCCTGGAGAAATTACCTGCCAAGTTGTAAATGCAATCGGTTAACACACACACACACACACACACACACACACACACTTTTGAGTATCTCAGAAACACAATAAGGTAAATGAGTTATTTGAAACCAGTATTAGTTTTTGTTAAAGTCCGACAGATTGAGTTTTAAAAGGTTCACAATTAGAAAAGACTGTTGGGAGGTATTGAAGCTATGTAAACAGCTATCATTCTTTCTAGGCTCCATAAAAATCAGTTTATAAACAGTCTTTCAATTTTTTTTTTTTAAAAAGTGCTATTTTTTATGAGCACTGAAAACATGGTGCTGCAGTAATCACAAGTATTGTCATAAATACGGACTAAGAGACTCAACCATAATTCCGTGTTAAATGAAAAAAACGTATTTTTTCTTATCCAGGACCTTCTTTCTATCAAATGCTTGTTAAAAATGACATTTGTAATTCATTGTTCTACACCATTATCCATGTTCCCTCTGGATATGATTTTCTGACAACTGAAGAGTTAACAGAATAGTACTTGTTTCTATGAGAATTAACTAGTTTAAGTAATCAACCCATGGCAATAAATGCGGTTTTATAATTTAAGATTGCATATTAAATGTATACACACTCCAACAATATCATAGGAGTGATCACCTAACACACTGTAAGCAGTGGGAGATTTAAAAAAAAAAAAAATTTACAATTCCTTTAAAAATAGGAAAAGGTGGTTCAGTGGTAGAGCACTCACTCTGCCAGAAAGAGGCCCTGGGTACCATCCCCACTAGAAGTAGTTTCTAAATAGAAATTAAATGTTACTTTTATAAATGTTTTGCTTTATCTCTTTCTTTGATTATTCTTTGCATTCACTAAGACAGATGAAACCAACCTGGGTGTGAATTCTCGGAACACCTGGTATAGTAAGTAAAACAGCACAGGAAAAGGAGAAATACATGAAAATGATGGGACTCAAAATGACATGAAAAATCATCAGTTACTGCCCTCTGGACAGGCAAAATGCACTTTATCAATACTGGCTATTAAAAGCCAACACTTTGGCAGAGCGTAAACGCCTCTTTTCGACGAATGCAAGGTTAACCGCCAACGACATGGTCCAATTTGAACTACCTGCCTCTTAATTCTACAGCTGTCCCACACATATTTCCTTAAATGGTGCAAAAATGAGCTAACGAAAAGACCACCTTAACCGTTCGCATCGCAACGCTCACGACCCACCAACTTCAACTCCTCAAAGAATTCACTCCTGCCCAGTTGTTTTTAAAACCCTTCCGTAGAGGCTTGCATCATCTTCCTCTTGATCACAATCTTTCGGGTCAGCTAACTAAACCGAAGTTTAAAGGAGACGCCTCTTGGGCAGGAGGGGAGGGTTCGGCGGCCAGGGCGCAGGGATCTGTCAAACACATTTTTTTAAGGGCTTAGAGGAAATGTCAGCCGGATGGCTCACGGTGCGCGGCTACATTTCCTTACGACCCTTTGTATGTTCAAGGATTCCACGAGACAAAAAGAGGGACCGGCTTCTCGTTGTGTTTCCCAGGGCTTAGGAAGGCTGTCCGAGGTAATGGGTCTTTCTTTCTCGGGCCTCGGTGACAGATGGGTGCCCCCGGCCACGCGCCAGCCGCGAAGTTCCTCCAGTCCAGCGGCCGAACGTCTGCGGTGGCCGCCCGGGACCCGGGGACAATGCGGGACTCCGGGGCGCCCACGCTCGGGCCCCGGGAGCGGGAAGGGGAGGCCGTCCTCCGCCCGCGCCGCCGAACAAAAGGCGCTGCGGGGCCGGGGCCGGGGCCGGCGCCCGGCGGGGAAAACTTTCCGAGAGGCCGGGGCCGAGGGGCAGCGCCCGGCCGCCCCCTCGCCGCACCGCCCCGCACAATAGCGGGGCCGAGCGCGGGAAGGCCGGGCCGCCACGCCCCCGCCCGCGCCCCGGCCGTACCTGGTGGTTGTCCTTCCTGCCGCCCGCGGCCGCCGCCGGCCCGCCCGGGCCGCTCGTCATGTTCACGTACAGCGAGCGGGTGAGCGGGCTCCGCAGCGTCCACATCCTCCGCGCCAGCCACACGGACGCCAGGCTCAGGCACAGCCAACCCACCAACAGTCTCATCGGGGGCCGCGGCCACTCGCTCGGATCACCGCCGGCGCCGGGGCGAGGAGGAGGGGGTGCCGCCGCCTCCAGCCACCGCCGCCGCCGCCCGGGCTCGAGCCATCGCGCCCAACTTGCCCATCCAGCCCCTCCAGGGCCGAGGCGGGGGGGCGGGGGGAGGAGCGGCCGGCGCTCTGCCTTCTCACCTCCCCCTTCCCTTCCGCCCGCGGAACGCCAAAGCCGCCGGCGCTGGTTTCCAGCCGGAGCACGTACGCGCGACTGGGGCGCGTTCTCTCCGGGCGCGCTCCTTCCGTCCAATGGGTGGGCCGGCCGGGAGGCGGGACAAAGGAGCGCGCATTAGCCTGGCGCGCGGGTCCGCGGGCGCTCGGCGTAATGGCGGAGGCGTGAACCGAAGCTTCCCAGCCTCTCCCGGGTATTGCCCGCAGCACCTCTGGGCCCTTCGTCCCACCGCACGGCGGGACTTTGACCTGGTTGTACAGACTGATCCCAGGATGAGAAGTCTCGACCCTTTCCTGCGTCTACTCAGACTCTGGTCCTTGACAGAGACAAACGCTGCCAGTTCTCGTTACTGCGTCAGCTGCCTAGTTTCCATTTTTATATTTCGGGCCGACAACCAAGACTCCCACCCCCAAAACTTCCACGCTACTTGGCGGTAGCTGCGAAGCAGGGAATTTAGAGGGCAAGGACCTCTGCCTTCCCCTCACTCCCACCGCCGCCGCCGCCAGTGTGCGGGGTCCCCAAGCCTGACGAGTTGCTGGCTACTGTGTTTCTAAGAGGCTTGAGTGAAAGAAAGCTCGGCCTTTGTTGGAAGCTTCTGTAGCTGGGGCGCCCATAAGGAAGTAATGTGCGGAACTGATGAGCCCGCCCAAGAATGAACACCCCGAGTTTGTTCCCTTGAAGTAACAGGCGGAAGTTGGACTCGACACTTAAAGCGAACTCAGCTCTGGGAGATTGACCCGGATGTTTCTTTGATCGTTTATAGCACGAGGAGACCTAATAACATTTCAGAACTGAAGAGTTACACTCTGTTCCTGTGTCTGAACTTCTTCCTGCTGCTACCCGAGCAACAACTAAGGAGTAACGAGTAACATATTTCCTAAGCCCTCTAATAATAACACCTCCCCAGGTTGGTTGGGAGAATGCTTTTCATTTGCACCAGAAATTATGTAAATACTTTTCATTTTAGTTCAAAGCAAAAGAAACTAATCTTTCAGTTTGATTTCATATTTCACTTCAGAGATTTTCATTTTAAAAATAGTGGGGTTCCACAAATGGGGAACAAAATAATTCCTTACACTTTATTAGCTGCTGAGAATTCTAGGTTGGTGCTTTTTTGATGACGAGGATATTTTGTTGCTTTATGTGACATAAGCTGTAAACAGCACCCCTCAAAAAAAAAAAAAAAGTAGCAGATGGGAGGGGGCTTTGTGTTTCCAGTATAGTCTGTCCCTGACTGCTGCTTACCAAAAACCTTAACAGACCGTACCTTACTAATTTAGCTCGAGCCTCCACTGGTCCTGGCCCAAAACATTTAAAAGGAACTATAATAGCAAGTCCAAATAACTCAGTTTGTCTACTGTGTCACCTCTCCCATCTCTTGGGATCAGTGTCACAGATAAAGCTGCCCTGTCCCAGTAGGGGAGAGGGCTACAAGCAACAGGAGCACATAAAATGACATATTTTGTTTTTGAAGACAAAGGAGACCAAAAAAAGAAAAGAAAAGAAAAGAAAAAGGTATGCCCCAGCTTTAACTGTTTGCCTAATTGCAGCTTCAGGATGGCAAATATGTCAGATGAACAGGAAGCAAATAGATGGCAGCTGCAGTCTGATTTGGGGGTCAGTTAACAAAGCCTGTCATCTCAAAGGAGCAGATTTTGCTATATACCTGAGCTGCCAGCTTAGAAAAACATGAATCACCCACACACTTACAAAATAAATAACCACCACAAAATGCACATATACATGTTATTTACATTTAGCAAGCACAGGAAGAACCCAAAGCACAGCATGATCAAATGATTTGCCTAAAGGTAACAGAGCAAATACCATAGCCGACCTTTTCATAGAGCTTGGTATCCCAGCTCGTGGCTCTTCCATCCATCTAAGAAGCCTTGCTGTCTCTCTCTTGTCAGAGAGCCTCCTGAATTACAAATGAGGAGGAAGGAAAACAGCAAGAGTAAATATACTAAGCAGAAGTTCAGATTGCCCTCTGGGACTGCCCCCTTCCTTCATCTACTAGAATGTCACTACTGTATATTAAAACCTCAGTTATCCATAATGGGGAGGGAAAGAGGCATAATGACACCAAAAGAAAGCCAGATATGAGCCAATATCCTCTCTAATGTGACTTTGAAATGCAGTTAGTGATATTCAAAAGACACATAACTGACACCCTCTCCCTTACCTCAGGCATCTAGCTGGCATCTCAGCTGTCACAGGCCCAGAATTTTGGCTGGATTACTTTTCTAGCTAGATATGGAAGCAATGGGTTTTTCTAGGTGTTCTTTGAAGCTATAAAATATGGCATTTTCATGTTCTTTTTTCAGTTACAAAGTCTAATGTGAAGAGAACCCATAGAGAGAGAGACTTGGATCTACACAAGGTCCAAAACATGCTGGTCACTGTTATTATCTCCTTGAAGAGTTAATGGTGTAAAAAGAGCTCATACAATTACATATATCCATGGATAGATTTTTTTTATATATACTTCTTAATCATTTTGGGTACACCTTCAGAGAAATACACGTTTTTTCCAATGTATTCAATAAAATGTGCCCTGTGGTTATTAAGTGATAAACACCTATAAAAAATATAACATTAGTAAATGCATTTGTTAAGTTTTGAATCTTAAATACACCCCAAGGCCCATATGTTAAAAGCTTGGTCACCTGTTTGTGGCACTATTGGGAGATGGTAGAACCTTTAGAAGTTAGGGCATAGTGGTAGAAAGTTAGGTCACTGGGGGCATGTCCTTGAAGGGATACTGAAATCCTGGCCCTTTCCTCTGGCTCTCGGCTTCCTGGCAGTCATGAGGTAAACAAGTTTCCTTCACCACATGCTTTTGCTGTGATATACTGCCTCTCCACAGAACCAAAAACAGAACCAAGAGCCCATGGACTAAAACCTCTAAAACCATGAACCAAAACAAGCCATTTCCTTTATTAAGTTGATTTTCTCAAGTGTTTTGTGACAATGATGGAAAGCTAACAATTTTCAATTTTTAAAAAATTAGTGTACAAGTTTTTATTTGAACTTAGTTGATAATAATTTCAGTCACTTGCATTGACATCACTGTGGTCTCCAATTGATCTAGTTCTCCAATTCTAAGTCAAGATGAAACTACAAACAGGTTTACAAAAGAATAGCAGCCTGAACTAGCAGAGTTCCAGAAGTAAATACAAATAACAAAGCACATCCTTCGTTGGCGGTCTCCCAGTGCTGTTCATTAGCATAGCAGTTTACCATTTGAACTCCTGAGGCTAATTAGCTGGGTTTGAAGCCTGGGTCTCTCTTCTTGGTTATATAATTTGAGGTAAATTACTTGACATGGCCAACTCTCAATTTCCTCATCTGTAAAATGGAAATAACAGTAATGGCTACCCATCTCATGGAAATATGATGAGGATTATATTATATACTCAATATAAAGGGCTTAATGTAATGCCTCAGCATGTAATAAGCACTCAAAATGTTAATTTGCTTTTCACTTTATCTTGGATAAGTGAATTTCCTCTGAGTATCCCCTTATTCACCTATAAACCTAAGGCCAAGATTGGAAGCTGTCTACTTCACATTACATCTGTGAGAAACAGCTGATTTGAAAACTTCAACTGTAAAACATCAACCGAGGGTATCGTAATAAGCATGCTCAGCCCTAAATGACTTTGGCCTCTCCATAAATCACTCTCTCAAAACTGAGGAGGATAGTTTCTCTTAAATAATGTGTTTATCCTCAGACCCCTTCATGATATTTCAAACCAACTAATCAGGGAAAGAAACATACACAGAACCATAAAACATGCAAACATGAAATCACAAAACCAAGCAGACACCTCTGAGAGGTTACCTACCTCTCAGAGGTGTCTGACTTTTTAATAGGAGTCTTTCCCTCCCTGATATCGAGAATTCTTCCCAAGTGGCTCATTTCTCCATCACTTGGGACATCCATGGCACTCCACCTGCTTCCGGCATCTCCTGAACTGCCACAGTATCCCTCCCATGGCATTCTTGCACCTGCCTCAGTTTATGTCAGGAATGTCAGCAGAAAGACAAATATCATTTCCATACACAATAATGTTTATCGAATACATGAATGTACCAGGCACTGAAATCTGTGGACTGGAAAGCAAAAGAAACGTGTCTCACCTTCATAGGGCTTACTGTCTAATAGGGAAGCAGAACTGACCAGTAATCATGCAGTGAACAGATAATCAAAAACTGCTGAATGCTAGAAATGAATTGCATGTTGGTAAATATATATATATTTTTTTTTTCCTTTAAGTTGCTTAGACTATTATATGTACAGATTTCAGAGAAAGTTGCCCCAAGGAAATGGGGCCTTGTGATCCTGTTTTGACATCCCCTTGCTAAGTTTGAGAGCTACCAGTTACCAAGTTGTCCAGGTTCCTCCTGGACTATAGCAAAAACTTATGAGAGTAGACAGGGTGCACCCTGTGGAATGTGAGGAATCACGGGGTCCCTCACACACACCCATGGATTTTTGGAGAAAACTAAATGAGGTTATGTCCATGCATGTGCCAGCACAGTGTCCTACATAGAGTCAGCTCTCAAGTGGCAGTGATGGCTGTTGTTATTGAAGCACAAGGCCAAAGTTAACCCAGCCCTCCTTAGACAAGCTACTTAAGCAGTCCCGAGGATGAGCAGCCAACTACTTTAAACTTAATCTCATTCAAGTCAGATTCCACTAAGGAGAATCCTTTGACATGATACTTAACTAAATCCTAGACTCTGCCAAACAAATCAGTTTCTCAAACAGAAACAGAACCACCTAATTTGTCCTTTATTAAAAATAATTTAGTTATAGATGAACACAATACCTTTATATTATTTATTTTTTATGGTGCTGAGGATCAAACCCCAGTGCTTTACATGTGCTACTACTGAGCTACAACCCCGACCCAATTGTCCTTTTCTAAGGCACAGTTTCTTCATAATATAGAGTTTCAACTTGAGGGATCACAAATCATAATTTATTGTGAGCATAAATTATTCTGACTGACGGTGGTATATCTGTGTCAAACAAGAGTCATGTAGTAAGTGAAAGAGGTTGCTATTTTGATGTAATATCCCCTGTGACTCAGTATCTTTACCTACAAAATTAGCCACCTCTGTACTTAGGTTGTGCATATGTACAACTGTTTGGGGATGTTTAAGAGAAATATGTACATATAATAGTCTAAGCAACTTAAAGGAAAATATTTTTTAAATATGTATTTCAACTAAGTAAGGTCCTTCCAATCACAAGTCAGTACTCTGATGAGAAAAAAGGCTGTTGTTTTCATTCCGTCTCTGGGGCATTTTCAAAGGTCCAAAGATCTTTCATCTTGTTTTAAATATACTTTCAAAACAACCCATATCCTTGGCCTCTTAATTGCTATCTCCTGTACGTATGTGGGTTTAGTCTTATGAATGGCTGCTTCCTCTCCACCCAATTCACCATATAACTTTATGATACTGTTTTGTTATACTTATTTTGAAGCTATAAAGCCTTCTTATTTTGTGACTGTTAAACTTTCAAACTTCTGTATGAAACAGGAAAAAATCACACTGTACAATGAGAATGCTTTTAAAACTTTAAATATTTTCTAGTAGACCAAATATGCTTGTACATAAACAAGTTATCTGAAAGCGTTTGTGTAACATACCACAGAAAAACCACATCTCCACTGGCGTAAAAAAGACCACTATTTAATTTTTGCACAACCACAAACTGGTCCAAAAATGAGGAAGAACACTTTTATGAAAGAGGATACTTGAGCAATTAGCCAACCTGAAAATCAGGCAGATCTTCCTTCTATGGTGAAAACTGTGATTTTTTTTTTAATAGCCACAGATAACCTAAGCTTGTTTTACAATTTAGCCAAGGATCTTCCTCAAACTTACTGTGTGAAACTCATTAAAAAAGAAAAAAAGGCTTTTGCCTACTAGAAAACTAAAGTTGAGGCATTGTGAGACCCTCTACGGTTTTCCTCTCCAGTTATGGTTTCCTCTGATTAAGCATTTTCTTTGTTGCGTACAGTTTCCTAAAACTGACAGTCAATACTGAATGCAGCTATTGAAGTTATTCTACAATAGAAACTTTATTTCTCAGTTCTTTAGATCTCGTGCATGCCAGGCAGGCACTCTACCACTCAGCTCTATCCCTAGCGCAATGCCCAAGTCTTTTGTAAACATTTGAAACATGTCAAGAGTGGGCATTAGTACCCCGTGGATTTCCCCAACCAACAGAACCCAGATTCTACCTTCTGCCTCCAGCACCACTCCTGGGGTCATACAGAAGCTGGTTTTCTCATGAACCTCAATAAAGTGTAGTTTATATATGAATATAAGTTATTTTTAGAATCAAAACTATAAATGACATTGAAGCTAAATTTGTTGTTTCAAATGCATATTTTATAATTTAAACACATTCCTTTAGGTTAGTTAGATATACTTTTGCTTTCATAAGGAGACACATGTACAGATAATTTTTACCACCTCCACAATGCTTATTGCGGTTATTCAACAAAATAAGTCTTCAGGAAAAATTTAGGTCATCCTTTCACAATTTGATGATATTTTGGATTTGTGTTTAGAATCTGCACCTTCTTTTTTATACTTTTTTTTTTTTTTAAGTACCAGTATTGAACCCAGGGGTACTTAACCACTGAACTACATCTCCAGACCTTTTATTTTTTTTAATTTTAGATGGGCTCTCACTAAGTTGCTTAGGGCCTAAGTTGCTGAGGCTGTTCTCAAACTTGCCATCCTCCCGACACAGACTTGGGCTCACTGGGATCACACGCACGTGCCACCATACCTGACTTTAAAAGCAGCTACTATGTGGTTGTATTTTTTAGGGCATCTAACATTTGTTAACTCCTTTATCCTACTCAGGATTTACATCTGTTTGGACACAAGTATCAGAAATACATTATAATTTTTACATACATGTTTAAGTCTGTTTCAAGAATAAAAATCATTTCTTTTTGACATGATAGGTAGTCCATGAAGTCAAGCATAAAATTTCCTGGAAAAAACTCTGGAAATAGAGAAGATTACTTGTCTGAGAGTCACACTTTTAAAAAGCATACAGCCAGGTACAGTGGCACGTGCCTATATTCCCAGCAACTCAGAAGGCTGAGGCAGGAGGATCTCAAATTCAAAGTCAGCCTGGATAACTTAGACTCTTGTCTCAAAATAAAGTGAGGCTGGGGATGTGGGCTCCTGGATTCAATTCCCAGTACCAAAAAATAAAAAATGAACAAAAGTAAATTTAAAAGGCAGGTCTAAAGCCAAGACTTGACTATAAATTGAATGAAGGAAGGTAATAACATTTCTAGAAATAATCATTTATTGGAGATTGAGAGTTGGCAGGAATTAGGTTAGCCATGAAAACATAAAAAATGGAAAAGCAAGCTGACATCAGAGTGGGTCTCCATCATCCAGCCCATGAAACAGTGCCCTAGCCCATTTTGCTTGGGGCAGCAGGTGTCTCTCCAAGTGTAGATGGGTGATCATTTGAATCAAGGCTCCATGATATCATCAACATCATCCTAACTCACCATGTCTCTCAGCCCATGCTCACCACATGCTTTATATGGAATGGGAATTCCATATAAACGGAGGAAGTTTGATGGAGGAAGTTTCTCCATATAAATTGCTAAATTGTGTGTTAGATCATTTTCTGTTGTCAAAAACACAATACCACAGACTGGGTGACATAAGGAAAGGAGATTTATTTTGGCTCACAGTTCTGGAAGTGCAAGGTTGAAGGCACACATCTGGTGATGGTCCTGCTGGCAGAGTCCCAAGGAGGTGCAGGGCATCACGTGGGAACGTGGGAATGTGGGTGTGTCTCCTCTGGTCTCTCTCTTCTTATAAAGGCACCAGGATTCAATCATGGGGCTCTACCCTGATGACCTCATTCAATCCTCTTTACCTCCCAAAGGCGCCCCCCCAACGCTCTTCACAGTGAGAATTAAATGCCAACGAGTTTCACAGGGCAAACCATATTCAAAATACTGCAAAAATAGATTTGGAGGTTTTATTTTTTTCAACTGGTCTGTAAATTTGGTCCATGCTAATCTGCCTGTGAGTTATGAATTCATTTTTAGTGTGCCAATGCATCCAGCTTTCTATACCCGCAGAACCTCAGTAATGAATTTCCTTAGAGGAACTGAAGACAATCTGACCTTCTTTCACCCAAGAGCTAGCCAACCCACTTGCCCAAAAAGTGCAAGGGTGAGCTTCCCAGGTTTTTCGGGTACAACTGCAATTCTCTTTCAAAGTCTGGCTCCCCCACACAATCCCAGTCCCTAGTCCTTATGCTAGTTTTTTTCTATTTTGTGGCTGAGGTAAAATTTTACATTGCATTTAAATATTTTTAAGGGTGCGGTTCTGTGACATTAAGAATATGGACATGTGCAGCCCTCACCACCGTCTCCACAACTTTTTCATTTTCCCAAATGGAAACTCCACATCCTTTAAGTTCACTCGCCATTCTCCCCACATTTCAGACCCTGGCAACTACCATTTTACTTCTGTCTCCATAAATTTGATGACTCTAAGTGCCTTAAATAAGGACAATGTTTCTGCTTTTGTGACTGGCTTATTTTTCTCTGCATAATGTTGTTATGGTTCACACATGTTGTAGCACGTGTCAGAATTCCCTAAGGATCAGTAAATTCCATTGCACGTGTATACCATATTTTGTTTATTCATTCATCTGTCAATGGACACTTTTATACCTAATGCCAATTTATCCAGCCCTATCTTTATCATCAAAATCGGGGGGGGGGGGAAATTTACACCAGGAGGCAGGAAACCTAAATTCTAGTTACTTCCAATGCAATTTTCAATGCAACCTTGGAAAATCACATAACCCCAGCTATCTTGTCTATAAAAATGGTGATAAAGACCATTCATGCACAAAGGCACTCACTTTCTTTAGTGATTTATGAATTCTTTGAATTTTCCCCAAATTCCAGTATGAATATATTTATACTTACTGGGTATGCAACAGAAGTGTAAAATTTTTCTGTTTTCCCACAGACTTTAAAAACAAATCTCACAAATTCAGTTCTGTAAACTCCATAAAACAGGAAATAATTTACTACAAATAGTATGTAATAATGACAAAGTTATAAGTAGCGACTATAATCTTTTGAGAATTGTGTGCTTTATGACCTGTCAGCTTCTTATGATCTGAATCAGAACCTTTGCCTTTCTGACACATCTCTCTCCTGCATGTGCGCACTCTCTCTCATACACACACACACACACACACACCACTACCACCACCACCACCACCACCACCACCTGCTCTGCTTCATAGTGTGAGGTTTGCCCAGTCTACTGTAAAGCACCTGGAAACAAAAAAGAATGCTAGAAATGAACATGGAAATAGATACCTAATGAACTTTGGCCTCATGGAATTCTAGATCTGGGCCTTCAAGAAAAAACCCCCTCCAACATCACTCACTGCCTGGGTACCAACTTTCCCTCAGAACAAGGACAGCATGTGCTAGGTGCCAGGCATTGTGCTAACAGTCTTCACGTATGGCATCTCTTTTCATTCTTGTAACAGCTAGATGTGGTGGGGCAATCCTGTGGAAGGCTGAGGAAGGGAGGATCACATGTTTGAGGCCAGCCTGTGCAATTTAAAGGAACCTTGTCTCAAAAAAAAAAAAAAAAAAATTAAAGGAAAGGAGGAAATACTGCAGAACAATATTGGCTAAATTATATTGTTATATTGTGTGCATGTTCAAATATGTAACAACGACTCCCATTCTGCAATGAATTCTACAACTATAGTGCATGTTATGGTTTGCATATGAGGTCTCCCTCAAAAGTTCTTATGTGACACAATGCAGGAAAGTTCAGAGGAGAAATGCTTGGGTTGTAAGAGTCTGAACCCAACCAGTGAATTAATCCCTGATGGGATCAATTGAAGTGGTAGGGTGTGGCTATGGGTTATATATTTCCTGTCTGGAGAGCAGAGTCTGTCTCTCTCTGTCTCTCCGCTTCCTGATGATGTCAGCTGCTTCCCTCTGCCAGGCTCTTCCGCCATGATGTTCTGCCTCACCTGGAGCCCCTTCCATGGAGCGGGACTTCGATGGACCTCTGAAACCCTGAGCCCTCAAATAAACCATTCCTCCTCCATAATTGTGCTGGTCAGATCATTTAGTCACAGCAGCAAAATACTGACTAAAACAGTGCACTAATTAAAAACGGGAAAAAATTTAAAAATAGAAAGGACTGGGGATTTAGCTCAAAGGTAGACTATCTGCTTGCTGAGTTCGATCCCCAGTACCACACACACAAAAAAAAGGTAGAGTATCCTGTGTTCAATCCCTAATGTCACAAAAAAAAAAGAAAGATTTTAGTCCTGCTGACCGTCTAATGAGATTGATACTCTTATAACCATCTTTTTACAGCAGAATATTCAAGGCCCAAAAAGCTCTCACTGCACAGTGCATATAGGTGGTTTAGACAGGATTTTAAACCGGCGCTTTGAACTGGGAGCTCACATTCTTCACCACGGTGCTCTACTGCCCCCTAGTGTTCATTAGGTCCTCGCACTAGCATAGGAATCAGCTGTAGTACCGCTTAACCTGGAATTTCCTGACTATTCCAGGTGCACTGATTTAGAATCTAATGAAAAGGAGTTTTCCATGAGGCCCACAAAAGAGAAGACAGAGAGCAATCTTCGGTAGAAATAATATGTATTTAATAAAAAGCATTTAGTCCATAGACTTAAAGACAAGAATCACATGACTATCTCAATAGATGAGAAAAACATTTGACAAAATACAGCATCCGTTCATGTCTAAAACACTAGAAAAACTAGGGATAGAAGGAACATACCTCAACATTGTAAAAGCTATATATGCTAAACCCAGAGCTAACATCATTCTAAATGGAGAAAAATTGAAAGCATTCCCTCTAAAAATTGGAAAAAGACAAGGATGCCTCTTTCACCACTTGTATTCAACATTATCCTTGAAACTCTAGCCAGAGCAATGAGACAGACCAAAGAAATTAAAGGGATATGAATAGGAAAAAGAAGAACTCGATCCCTATTTGCACATGACGACATGATTCTATATTTAAAAGCCCCAAAAAACTCCATCAGAAAACTTCTAGAACTCATAAATGAATTCAGCAAAACAGGATATAAAATGAACACCCATAAATCAATCACTTTCCTGTGCCTGAGAGATGAATCAACTGAAAATTAGAAAAACTACTCCATTCACTATAGCCTCAAAAAAATTGGGGATGCAATCTAACAAAAGAAGTAAAAGAACTCTACAGTTAAAACTACAAAACACTAAAGAAATTGAAGACGACCTTAGAAAATGGAAAGAAAGATCTCTGGTGTCCTTGGACAGGCAGAATTAATATTGTCAAAATAGTCATACTACCGAAAGTGCTATACAGATTTAAGGCAAGTCCTATTAAAATTCAAATGACATTCTTCATAGACATGGAAAAAGAAGTCACGAAATTCATTTAGAAAAATAAGAGACCCATAATAGCCAAAGAAATCCTTAGCAAGGAAAATGAAGCAGGAGGTATTATAATACCAGACCTTAAATTATACTACAGAGCTATAGTAACAAAAATAGTATGGTATTGGCATAAAACATACATGTAGACCAATGGTATAGAATAGAATACACAGAGACAAACCCACATAAATATAGCTATATCATACTATACAAAAAAGCAAAAAAAAAAAAAAAAAAAAAAAAAAAAAAAACATACCTTAGAGAAAAAATAGCCTCTTCAACAAATGGTGCTGGGAAAACTGGAAATTCATGTATAGCAAAATGAAATTAAACCCTGCACAAAACTCAAAGTGGATCAAGGACCTAGGCATTAGACCAGAGACCCTAAGAGAAGAAAAAGTAGACCCACATCTCCATTATGTTAGCTTAGGAACCGACTTCCTCAACAAGACTCCCAAAGCACAAGAAGTAAAATCAAGAATCAACAAATGGGATGGTATCAAACTAAACAGTTTCTTCACAGCAAAGGAAACAATCAAGAATGTAAAGAGAGAGCCTACAGAATAGGAGAAAATCTTTGCCACCTCAGATAAAGCATTAATCTCAAGGGTATATAAAGAACTCAAAAAACTTAATAACAAAAATACAAATAACCCAATCAAAAAATGGGCAAAGGAACTGAACAGACATGTGACAGAATAAGAAATATGGTCAACAAATATATGAAAAAATGTTCAACATCTCTAGTAGTTACAGGAATGCAAATTAAAACTACATTGAGATTTCATCTCACTCCACTCAGAATGGCAATTATCAAGAATACAAGTAACAATAAATGTTGGTGAGGATGTGGGGAAAGGAGTACACTCATACTTTGCTGGTGGAACTGCAAATCGTGAAACCACTCTGGAAAGCAGTATGGAGATTCCTTAGAAAACTTGGAATGGAACCATCATTTAACCCAGTTATCCCACTTCTTAGTTTATACCCAGGGACTAAAAATTAGCATACTACAGTGATGCAACCACATCAATGTTTATAGCAACTCAATTCATAATAGCTAAACTATGGAACTAGTTTCCCTTCAACTTCAACTAGGTGCCCTTCAACAGATGAATGGATAAAGAAACTGTGTATATATACACAATATTACTCAGCCATAAAGAGAAATGAAGTTATGGCATTTGCTGGTAAATAGACAGAGTTGGAGAATAGCATACTAAGTAAGATAAGCCAATCCCAAAAAACCAAAGGCCAAATGTTCTCTCTGATGTGCGGATGCTAACTCACAATAAGGGGCCGGGGGTAGAGAAGAATAGAAGTAGTACTTTGGATTAGACAAAGGGGAATGAAGGGAAGGGTGGGGAGATGGGAATAGGAAAGACAGTAGAATGAATCAGACATTATATCCTATGTGCATATATGAATACATGACCAATGTAATTCACATTATGTACAACCAGAAGAATGGGAAGGTACACTCCATGTATGTAAAATATGTCAAAATACATTCTATTGTCATATATAACTATAAAGGACAAATAAATAAACATGAACCCATTTTTTGTGTTGAGATCATCTGAAAAAATAAAATGACATTTCAAATAGCAAATCAAATGGGATTTGAGCAATTACTTTAGGACAACCTTCCAAAAAGAAAATGAAAACAATTTCTATATATAAATTTTTAAGTCAGGCAATTAATTCACCTTCTTGAGTGTACGATTTATGAATTTTGACAAATGGGTACAACTATGTAACCACCACCAAAATTAATATACGAAATAACCCCATAACCTAAACAAATTCCCTGTGCCCTTCGCAAGCAACACTTTTCTTCCAACTCCAAGCGCTGGCAGCTACCGATGTATTTTCTGCACTATTTATTATATAAATGGAGTCATACAGCACAGTCTTTTTGAGCCTGTCTTCTTGCACTTAGCATGATGCACTTGACGTTCATATAAAATAGTCTATATAAAATTTTTATTGATGTGAAGTAATCCATGATGTAGACATGCCACAATTTCTTTACCATCACTAGTCAGCTGAAGGGCATTTGGATTGTTTCCAGCTATTTGGGGGTAATTAAGAAAAAAAACTGCCATAAACATTTGTATACATGTTTTGTGTGAACATAAATTTTTATCTCTTCTTAGGCAAAAAGCTACAGTGGGATTTCTAGATCACATCAAACATATAGTTAAAGAGGAGGCTAAGGCAGGAGAATGACAAGTTCAAGGCCAGGCTGGACAACTTATTGAGACTCAGTCTCAAAAATTAAAAAAAAAAAAAAAAAAAAGTTTTTTGAAGGACTGGGGATGTCTTGCTTAACAGGGTGGTGCACACCTTTAATCCCAGCGGCTCAGGAGACTGAGATAGGAGGATAGAGAGTTCAAAGCCAGCCTCAGCAAAAGCAAGGCACTAAGCAACTCAGTGAGACCCTGTCTCTAAATAAAATTCCACAAAGGGCTGGGAATGTGACTCAGTGGTCAAATGCCCTGAGTTCAATCCCCAGTACTAAAAAAAAAAAAAAAAAAAAAAAGACTGGGGATAGAGTGACACTGGGTTCAAGCCCAAATATACATATATATATTTATGAAATATACATATATATATATATATATGAAAGAGAAAAAAAGGAAAGAAAAGAAAACTGTCAGTGCCAGGTACAGTGGTGGCACAGAGAGCTACTTGGGAGGCTGAGGCAGGAAGACTCAGAGTTTCCCCAGCCTGGGCAACTTAGAGAAACCCTGTCTAAAAATAAGCTAAAATGGTATAGGGACGTAGCTCAGTCTGGTACTTGCCTAGCATGCTTGAGGCTCTGAGTTTGATCCCCAGCACATCAGGAAAAAGAAAAACGTACTGAACCAGTTTTCAAAGTAACTGCACCACTTTAATTCTTACCAGGAATGTATGAGAGTTCTGGGTGCTCCACATCCTCATCAACACTTAGTATTGTCAGTTTTTATTGATACCTCATTATGGTTTTAGTTCACATTTTCCTAATGGTCAATAATGTTAAGCACCTTTCCCTGGATTTTTTTTGTCTTCTTCCATGAAGTGTCTGTTCAAATTTTTGCCCAATTTTTATTGTCATCTTATAATTGAGTTGAGAGTTCTTCATATAGTCTACATTTAAGTCTTTTATCAAATAGGCATTTTGCAAATATCTTCTGCTGATCTGTGGCTTACGTTTTCATCTTCCTGATATCTTTCAAAAATTAGAATTTTTAAATTTTGGTGAAGTCGAATTTATCAATGTTTTGCTTTTATGATAATATATTTGTTGTCATGTCTAAGAAATCTTTCCTGTCCCAGAACACAAGGATTTCTCCTGTTTTATTCTAAAAGATTTATGACTTTAAATATTATTTTATGTCTATGATCCATTTTAATTTTGTACTTTGGTACAAGGTATGGGTTGAGCTTCTCATTTTGTTTTGTTCTATCATTGGACATCTAATTGTTGAAAATACTATCCTTCCCCCATTAAATTGCTGTTGTACCATTTTCAAAAATCAGTTTTCATTGATGTGTAGTTTTATGTCTGAACTCTATCCTGTATCATTTGTCAAAACTACATGTTCTTGATTATACCCTTAGTTCTTTTTTTTTTTTTTTAGTTGTAGATGGACATGTTTATTTTTTAATGCAATGCTGAGAATCGAAGCCAGTGCCTCACACATGTCAAGTAAGTGCTCTACCACTGAGCCACAACCCCAGTCCCTTAGTTCTTTCTATTTATTTACTCTTCATAAATAAAGAAGAACTGGGACTGAACCCATGGTCTTTCACATGCTAAGCAAGCACTTTGCCACTGAGCTACATTCCCAGTCCTTTGTATGTTTTATTTTATTTTATTCATTCATTCATTCATTCATTCATTCATTCATTCATTCATTCATTTGGTGCTGAGGATTAAACCCAGGGGCTCTTTACCACTGAGCTACATTCCTAACCCTTTTTCCTTTTTATTTTGAGATGGATCTCACTAAGTTGCCCAAACTGGCCTCAAACTTGCAATTCTCTTGCTTCAGCCTCCTGAGTTGCTGGGGTTATAGGCTTGCACCATTGCTCCTAGTTAGTCTTCTAATCCCTATTTATCACCCTGCACAAAACTCAACTCAAAATGGATCAAGGACTTAGGAATTAGACCAGAGATCCTGTACCAAATAGAAGAAAAGGTAGGCCTTAAATCTTCATCATGTCAGCTTAGGGCCAGGCTTCCTTAACAAGATTCCCAAAGAAATAAAATCAAGAATCAATAAATGGAATAGTTCAAACTAAAAAGCTTTTTCTCAGCAAAGAAAACAATCAATAACGTGAAGAGAGAGCCTCCAGTGTGGGAGAAAATCTTTACCACACGCACTACAGACAGAGCATTAATCTCCTGAGTTTTTAAAGAACTCAAAAAACTTAACACCAAAAATACGAATAACCCAATCAATAAATGGGCTAAGGAACTGAGAGGACACTTCACAGAAGATAGACAATCGATCAACAAATATATTAGAGAAATGCAAATCAAAACTAAGACTTCATCTCACTCCAATTAGAATGGCAATTATCAAGAATACAAGCAACAATAGGTGTTGGCGAGCATGTGAGGGAAAAGGTACGCTCATACATTGCTGGTGGGATTGCAAATTGGTGCAGCCACTCTGGAAAGCAGTGTGGAAATTCCTTAGAAAACTTGGAATGGAACCACCATTTGACCAATTATCCCACTCTTCCGCCTATACCCAAAGGACTTAAAATCAGCATACTATAGTGATACTGCTACATCAATATATTCTGCCACTCAATTCACAATAGCTAAACTATGGAACCAACCAAACTATGGTGCCCTTAAACAGATGAATGGATAAAGAAACTGATATATATACACAATAGAATATTACTCAGCCTTAAAGGAGAATAAAATTATGGCATTTTGCAGGTAAATAGAAGGAGTTGGAGAATATCATGCTAAGCAAGATAAGCCAATCCCAAAAATCCAAACACCAAATGTTTTCTCTGATAAGTGGATGTTGATACGTGACAGGGGTGAGGGGGGGTAAGGGAAAAATGAAGGAACTTTGGATTGGGCAGAGGGGAATGAGGGGAGTGGGGGGGAATGGGGTGGAGAGAATGAGATGGATGTCATACAGGTATGATCACACGAATGGTGTGACTCTACATTGTGTACAACCAGAGAAATGAAAAGGTGTGCGCCATGTGTGTACAATGAATAGAAATATATTCTGCTGTCGTATAACTAAATAGAACAAACAAAAAATTAAAAAAAATTTTAAAGATTTAGTCTTCTAATCTATGAACAGGATATGTGTTTAAACTTTTCATCAGTGCTTTCTAGTTTTTATCATAATCTCTTGCACATATTTAAAGATAAATAAATCTGTATTTCATTGTTCTTTTTATGCTGTTGTAAACAGTAATTTTTTTGAAAAGATTTCCAATTGTTCATTCCAACTAACATAGAATTATAATTGATTTTTGTATATTGACCTTGTATCCTGTGACCCTGCTAAACTCACTTATTAGATCTAGTAGTTTTGTTTTATGTTCTTTGGATTTGTCTACATAGATTATCATTTCATCTGCTAACAGAGTTTTATCTCTTCCTCCAAATATGTATGCTTTTATCTATTTTTTCTTGCTTTATTGTACAGACAAGGTTCTCCAGTGTGGTTTTGAACAGTAGTGGGAAGTATCTTTTTCCAAATTTAGGAGGAAAGTATTCAGTTTTTCACCATTAAGGATGATATTAGTTGCAGGTTTCTTTGTTTTGCTTTGTTTTATTTATTTATTTATTTATTTATTTATTTTTTTTTTTTTTTTTTTTTTTTTTTTTTTTTTGGTACAAATTTCATCAGGTTGGGAGATTCTACTTTTACTCCTAGTGTGCTGAGAGTTTTTTGTATGAGTGGATATTGCATTTCATCAAATGCTCTTTCTGCATCAATTAAGATGATCATATGGCTTTTATTCCTTTTTCTGTTATGACGAATGATTTCTGAATGGTGAATCAACACTGCACTCCAAAAGTTAACCCCATTTATTATGCTTATATTAGCTAGATTAGAATTATTGATATTTTATTGAAAACTTTTTAATCTATGTTTATGAAAAATATTGGTCTATAGTCTTCTTTTTATGTCTTTGTGATAGCTGGGTCATACTGATCTCACAGAATAAACCTGGCAGTATTCTCTTCAATTTTTAAAAAGAGTTTTTGTATTTCTTTTTTAAATGTTTGGTATAATTTGCCAGTGAAACCATCTGGGTCTGGAGTTTTCTTTGTTGGAAGATATCTAAGTTGTCAGACATATTGGTACAAAGATTTCAAAATATTTCCTTATTATCCTTTATATGTCTGTATAATTTAAATGATGATGAATACCCCCTCTTTCAATCCTGATATTGGAAATTTATGTCTTCTCTCCTTTTCTTGAATACTCTGGTGAAAAGTGATCAATTCTAATGGTATTTTCAAAGAACTAGCTTTTGGCATAACTGATTTTTTCAATTTTATTGGCCTCTGATCTTTATCACTTTCTTAATTTGGGTTTAATTTGTTCTTTTTCTAGAAACATGGATCATTGATTTGAGACATCTCTTTTCTAATATAAGCATTTAATGCCTTAAATTTCCCTCTATGCAGTGTTTTGTTGCATCCCACCAATTTTATTATGTTGTGTTTCATTTCTCTTCAATTCAAAATATTTTCTGATTTCCTTTATGACATTCCCTTTGACCCATGAGTTATTTGGAAATATATTTTTAACCTCTAGATATTTGAGGACTTCTCAGGCTTATTTATTATTAGTTTCTAAGTTAATTTCATTGTGATCATAGGATATGTTTTGATTTCTATTCTTTCATATTTGCCGCCATTTGGTTTATTGCCCAGAAATTGTCTGTCTTGGTTAATAGTCTGTTTGCACTAAAAAAAAAGAATGTCTGTTTTGCTGTTGTGGGGCAGAGTGTTCTATTAATGTCAATCAATCAAGTTTCTTGATAGCACAGATCACATCTACATCCTTGATGGTTTTCTAACTACTTGTTCTGCAGATTGTTAAATGAGAAGTATTGAAGTCTCCACCTAGAATTGTCAGTTTCTCTATTTTTCCCTTCTCTTCCACCAGTTTTTGCTTCATGCATTTTGGAGCTCTGTTGTCACACGCATACCCATTTATGATTATTTTATCTTCTTGGTTAATTTAACTTATCATATGATTTCCCCGTGTATCTCTAGCAATACTCCTTCTCCTGAAGTCAACTTTGATATTAATATAGCCACTGCAACGTTTTTTGATTAGTGTTTACGTGTTACATTTTTCTATCCTTTTAACATGTCTCTCTTTAAAATAGGCTTTTGTGCATTGCATATGATTAGATCATATTTTTATTCAATATAACAATTTGTCTCAGTGTGTTTAGATCTTTTGTATTTATTATAATACTGATATTGTTGGATTTAAATCAACCATATCTGTCTCATACAAATCCAAACTTCACAATCTTAAGCTCCTGCCTTAGGCTCATGAATTTATGATTAGTAGACCTTTCTGGAAGATAATGAAATCTCCATCCCCACCCGTAACCCTCCCTAACTGAAGACCCTGCAGGAGAACTTTGCTGGTTTCAGGGAAAGCAAAGTGAAAACAAATTTGGGAAATGTACCATGTTTGTACTGTCTTGCTGCAACACCCTGCTGTGGATCAGAAAACTCAAAATATGGATCAGGTCTGCTCCACCTCCACTGCTCACCCACAGACCAAAGAACCGCAGGTTTTTAAGCAGACATTATTCAAAATTAATATATATACACAGATATGTGCATATATATATTTATAATGAAATAAATTATATTAAAGTAAAGGTGAAAAAATAAAGGTGATACCAAAAAAGTATTATCTCCTGATTATTTTACTCTTATTTATGCTCTTGGGGCTATTAATGTCTGTCATACCTGAAATATTTTATGCTACTTCTCAGTTCTTCCCAAATCTGTGTTCAATTATATCACATAGGTAGCTTAAAATTGACCAGGACAAAAGTAAAAATATTTGCCCTATGGAAATCAGTATATATTATTGTGGGTTTGTTGTTGTTGCTTTATCTAGATTGTGGTCAAAAGACTTTTTTTGTAAAAAGCTGGTTAGCACTCTAGGCTTTGTGAACCACAGACAGCCTCTCACATAGTCTTATTTGGTTGTTGGATCTCAGTCAGTACAAAAATAGGGCACAGGTTAAATTTGGTCCTGAGGCTATAGTTTACTGACTTTTGCTGCAGACTTAAAGTAGTAAGGAATGGCTGGGGGAGTGTATCAGTGGTAGAGCACTTGCCTAGCAAGTGTGAAGCCCTGGATTCCAGCACAGCAAAGGGAAAAAAATAGAAGAAAGGAAAATGCTAATAATACAAAATAAACTCAAAACGGTCACATTTATAGCCATTACACTGAAAAGCACAAAAAATTAAGGAAATATTCTTCCCAGTATTTAAAACCAGTCATTCAATTCAGCAAAGACTGCAGTCATATCATTGGTGATGAATGAAATACTGAAATGGGTCTCTACTGTTTCACTGTTGTCTTACTCATCAACATACACAAAAACATACAATGTTTAGGTTGGAACTATTTTCTTTGGTCAATGACTTAACTTCTTTGATGAACTGAACATAACCAAGCAATTACTCATCATCTTGACTTGGTGACTCTATTGTAAATCATAAAAACTTACAGTGAAGCTGGACACCGTGGCTCATACCTATAATCCTACCAACTTGGGAGGCTGAGGCAGGAGGATCCCAAGTTCAAAACCAACCTCGGCAACTTGAGACCCTCAGTAACTTAGTGAGACCCTGTCCCAAAATAAAATATAAAAAGGAGCTCAGTGATAAAGAACCCCAGGTCCAATTCCCAGCACACCAAAAAAAGTGAAATTACAGGTGTATGGAATTTACAATAAAGAGTATGATTGGTTGGTTGGTTGGTTGATTGATTTGGGTGCTGGGATTGAACCCAGGGCCTCATGCATGCTAACCATGTGCTCTACCACTTAGCTACACCTTAACCTCTGATAGATTTTATTCTTTTAAATCATGTTTGATACAGCCTTTTATCAACATTTACAATAAAGTTATGCATGTAAAATATATAGACTTTTTTTCAAGGAATTGGTTCTTAAGTTACACTAGCACATAAATGTATACATGATTCACTGAGCTTATTATTGTTCTGATTAAATGTTCAAATTAAATCTGAGCAGGCACCAAGAATCTGAGTCCATCGAAAGAAGCTGGGTGGCTAAATTGAGGGGTCCGGTACTCCATCAGTTAGGTGCGTGTATGTGTGCACACACAGGCAAACAAGAAACAACCATGAAGTAGAGATGTCAGAGACAGAGAAGCCATCTCAGTCCTGGCCTTTCCCACGTGTATGAATCAACTCTAATTTTATAGGGTACAAAGTGATGTTTTAGTGTATGCACACATAATCTACCGAAGATTAAATCAAACTAACATGGTCATTACAGTTTTTTATGACAGATTTTGGTGATAAGAACATTTAAAACCTATTCTTTTAGCAATGTTGAAATGCAAACTGATTGACTATGGTCACCATGCCGTGCAATAGATCACTACAACTTACTCAGCTAACTGAAACTTCAGCCAACATTTGCCTCCTTCCCCATCTCTCCCATCTCTCAGCCTCTGGTAACCAACATTCTACTCTCTTTCTCTGAGATGAACTCTTAGATTCCATCTCTGTGAGAAGATGTGGTATTTGTCTTTCTATGCCTGCCTTATTTCACTTGGCACAATGTCCTCCAGATTCATCCATGTTATTGAAAATGACAGAATTTCCTTCTCGTTTAAGGCTGAATAATATTCCACTGTGTGTTCCTACCACACTTTCTTTACCCACTAGTCTGTTGGACATTAAGGTCACTTTCATAGCCTGGTTATTGTGAATAATGCTAAAACGAACATGGAAGCACAGATATCTCTTTGATATGCTGATCTCAATTATTGCACATGGATCTAGAAGTGAGATGACTAGATTATATAATAATCCTATTTTTATGTTTTTCAGGAACCTCCAGTTTTTCCAAAACAACTAGAACAATTTCCATTCACACCAACAATATACCAGATTCCTTTTTCTTCACATCTTCACAAAAGCTTACTATCTTTTGTCTTTTTGATAATAGCCATTCTAAGAAGAATGTGGCTTTAATTTGCATTTCTCTTATGGTTAGAGATGTTGAGCATATATTCATGTATAGACATGTGTAGACATAACAGTGTCTACCAGTATATCTTCTTTTGAGAAATGTTTGTTCAGGTCCTGTGCCCATTTTTAAATCAGGGTTTTTTTTCCTGCCACGGAGTTCAGTTTTTTATCAGATGCATGCTTTGAAAATATTTTCTCCCAATCTTTGGGTTGTTTCTTCACTCCATTTTTGTTTCCTTTGATATACAGAAACTTTTTAGTTTGATATAATCCTAATTTGAAGTTTTTTCCGTGTTTTCTTCAATAGTTTTAGGTATTTAAGTCTTTAATCCATTTCAGTTGATTTTGTGTATGGTGTAAGGGTTCAATATCATTCTTATGCATATGGATATCCAGTTTTTTCAACACCATTTATTGAGGAGACTTTCTTCTCCCCATTGTGTGCTCTTGGCCTCTTTGTTGAAAATCAGTTGACTATAAACATATGGGTTTATTTCTGGGATATCTATTTTGTTCCATTGGAAAAGTGTGTCTGTAGTTATGCCAGTACCATGCTGTTTTGATCCAATAGTTTTATAATATATTTTGAAATCAGGGAGTGTTTCTTCTTATTCTTAATCATAAGAGAATCTACAGATAATGGTGGTGTAGTTTTAATGAAAAGAATAAAAGAGTCATTAATAAAATTGGTCAGAGAAGCAATATGAAGTTTAAAATCATCAAAGAGAGTAGTAGCATACACAACCAGATGGACTCTGGAAACTTACATAGCAATTCACTGGTGAAGAGTTATAGGTGTGTCCAGGCTACAAGACCATTTGGAAATAACCAAAAGAAAGGCCTTACTTTATATTTAAATTAGAGAGTCAAAAAGCCCTAAGACTTGTTGGACTTCTAAATTTTGTTTTCTAAACAAATGAGAGATTAAACAATCAGCTGTGCCTTTGGGTACGTGTAAACACCATAAGAACCAACAAACTCCTGAAGACGTTTGGATCCCATAACAGTTGGTGCCGCCCTTAAAGAGTCCCTGTGTAGTCTGCCTTGGTCCTGATTGAAAATGGACTCCAAACCAGAATCTGAAATATTGCAATGCCCAGCGGAACCAGGCAAATCAAATTAAACACATCATCCCGAAGATCTACAGGTACACTGGGGGAGAAAAGATATAAAGCACAGTTAGGTGGGGTTTGTTTTCTAGTGGCTACTGTTCTTATTAATTCAAAACTAACAAAAAAATTCAGCAGTTTTGTTATTAACAATCTATTTAAAAAGTAAAAGACATTTTATCAAATAATTTTGATTCTTCAAATTATTGGACAACACTTACCTTCTAGTTGCTCATAGGAGAGGAGGCTGATGCACAAACCTTGAGCACAGTGCCTGCTGAAAGGTGCCACAGCTACAACCCAGGATGACAGAGTGCCTGGGAGGACCAAGGACAGGAGCCAGGGCCCAAAGCACACACTCATATGTGTGCACCCTTGTTTATACTTCAGTTTTGTTTGGTTTGGGTACCAGGGATTGAACCCGGGGCACCTAACCACATCCCAAGTCCTTTTTATTTTTTCTTTTGAGACACGGTCTCAAAAGGCCCTTTTGCTCAGGGCCTTGCTAACTTGCTGAGAATGACCTTGAACCTGCAAGCCCCCTGCCTCAGTCTCCCAGGCCACTGGGATTAAAGACGCATGCCATCGTGCCCAGCTACACTTGGGTTTAAAATGACCTTCAACAGTTTTAAACAAGGTGGAAGGATTTGGGCATTCATATCTAGGACCAAACTTTCACTCAACACAATTAAAGGAATCCAGGGTTAATAATATTCAGAAGCAACATGTGTAGGTTTTCTGATAAGAACTTCCAATAAGCCCAAAGACTTCTAAGGTTCTTAATTATATTCCAAATAGATCGTACTTTTCATTTAAATCATATACAGTAAAAAGGAGTTCCTAATTATTCAAATTTTGATTATCCAGTTAGCTCAACTACATAAAATCGCCCCTCATTCATTCAGCCAAATGAAAGGAGAAATGAAAATGTCAAACTGTATGATACAAGATGAGGAGGCGTTTGTTACATTTTCATACTAAAACTAATCACTACTACCAAAACCTATGTGTCCTTAGTTCATCTAAAAAAAATTGGTACTGTTAGATTATAAATGTGTTGGGCATTGGGCTACGTACTAGGTATTCAACAGTAGGCAAAACTGGTAGGGACCTATCTTCATGGAGCTTACCCCCATGCAGGTAACAGATCTTACATGCAAGTGGTAGATCTTACTCAAATAATTATAAGTAAATTTGATTTGCATGCAATTACATGAGATAACTGTAAAAAGCACTATGATAGAAGAGTTCAGAGTCAGACTTATTCTTGGCAGGTGGAATCTAGTGATTCAAACTGAGTTCTGAAGGCTAAGAAGACATTAACTAGAAGCCTTCTGCCTAGAATCATGTGCATAACCTCCAACCACCACTACCTTCTCTAAAGGCCATAGCTGAGAATGTCCTTGGTGCTCTGGACTGGACTGCATTTGTAGGTATGTTCATCCCCCCAACCTAGTCCAAGAGCTGATTACTACCTACCCACTCTCCACCCTTTGCTGCTACTTCTCAGGCTCTCAGATAACCACAGTGGCCAAGGTTGTAGAAGCTGGCCCCCCTGTGCGAGCTGGCTGTAGCCTGTGGAAGTACTGGAGGCACTGATGGTGATTTCAGAATGTGGTTCCACTTCTGCTCCACCCAGATTCTCTATGGAACATCTTATTTCTGTGGGCATATGGTGTCTGGTTTTCCTAAAATTCCTTCAAGAAACCTCTCCCTTCTTCCACAAGTAAGCCCTGTCTCAGTTCTTAAGACTGTCTCACTCCCACCTAAGATCAGACATGTGCCCAAATCTATTGCTTCAGTGACAGTCGTGTGACTCGCCCCATACCTGTTGGTGTCCACCTAGGGACTTTTGCTGTGCTACCAGGACAAAAGTGCATGCTTCCTCATAACCTTGGGCTATTAGGCCCATGTAAACCTGGGGCTATGTTGCTTCCAGGAGGTAAAAGCTTGAAGCAGACACAGAAGGAAAGTCAGAGAAAAAGGTCCCTGGCACACTTGAGATCCAGCTCTGCCTGACTTTTCAGATATAAGAATCAATAAGTTCCTCTTTTATTTAGGTTAGACTGTATTGGATTTCAAAGTGGCCAGAGTAATATACCCTTCCAATCTGAACTTATGCCCAAATTGCTGTAAACTGGCTGCCTCTGACCACTCTGAGGAAAGGATTCAGTGATGTCTAATTGGCCTCAACCAATAAGGACACAGGAAGTATGAAACAGCTGGGTGCTGATTTCCAGAGCAAGAGGACACGGTCAAAATGGCTTTGGAACTTGATGCTGTGGATGCTCACAACCATGCTTCTCTTGCAGATTTGACTGTTCACTGATATAAACCACAAGACACATTAGACAGGAGAACCAGACCAACAATGGGTGCAAGATGCCAAAAAGGTCATAGAGAACCCAGTTCCACTTCAATCATACATGTCTCAGACACATAAAAGAAAGGAAGTGGCCTAAGCAAGACCTTTAGAGAGGGAAAATCACAACACTGGCCATGAGCTGCTTAGTCTCGGAATTATTACAATGTGTGCCCTGAAACCCAGGGTTTATGAAAAGATTGTTTCTGCTTGGCAGAGGAACCTCTGTGCTTTTTGTTTCAGAGTTTTATTAGCAGCAGGAGCCCATTATCCTTCTTCATTCTCTACTTATAACAGATTCCAGTTTTAAAAATGTCAAGAAAGCTCTCTCTGCCATACTCTTCTACCATGATGTTCTGCCTCAGCTTGAGCTCTGAGCAATGGAGTCAGCCAACTATGACTGAACTTCAGAAATCAATAGTGTCATCTTTGAAGAAGACTGGAGCTTATCTGTTGGACACTATGGCCTAGCCGAGAACCAGCACAGACCACCAGACATATGCATGAAATCATCTTCTCAGAGCCAGCCTGTCAAGGCACAAGATGACTGAAGTCTCATTTGTGACCCCAAGCAACATTAGCACAGGAATTGCCCAGATAAGCCCAGCTTGAAATGCTGACATGAGGCAAGAATGAAAGAAATGGTTGCTTTTTAGGTGAGGGGGGAGGGGAGGGGTTGTTTTGTTTTTTTGGTGCTGGGGATTGAACCCAAGTGCAATACACCACTGGATCACATCCCCAGTCATTTTTATTTTTTATTTTAAAGGGGCTCACTAAGTTTCTGAGGGTGGCCTCAAACTTTTGATTCTCCTGCCTCCGCCTCCTGAGTCACTGGGATTATAGGTGTGCACCACCACACCCAATTGAAATGGTTGCTTTTATAACTAATTTTTTTGTCATTCATTATATACGAAACACTAGCAGGTATCTCTATTTCCCCAGTTTTCAATATTTTTAACATGTTGATGATTAGGAGAGAAATAATTGAATTATGTTTCAAATAAAACCAATAGAACTTTTAAAATATATATTAAGAAACTGAATTCCCACTGGGTACAGTGGTACACACCTATAATCCCAGTGGCTTGGGAGGCTGAGGCAGGAAGATCTCAAGTTCTAAGCCAGCCTCAGCAAAAGCAAGATGCTAAGCAACTTAGTGAGACCCTGTCTCTAAATAAAGTACAAAATAAGGCTAGGGATGTGGCTCAGTGGTCTAGTGCCTCTGGGTTCAATGCCTAACATCCCTCACCCCACCCCCCAAAAAAAAGAAGAAGAAGAAGAAATTGGATTCCAGCTGTCAGGGGCTCTCTCTGGGATATTTTCCATCTCCTGGACAGAACTGTCTTCATCTACTTTTTGCATGGAGAGGGGGCATTAAGAACACCTGTGGCAGAGTTTCCTATGGGCACAATGACAACATGCACAGAGAAAGCCTGATTCAGGTACTCAAGGGCAACCAGGGGACAAAACACTCAATGAATAGGCAGTTTGGCAGCTGGTCAAAGATCCAATGCTTTCAAGCTTACTTAGTTATTACTGACGTTGCTACCATCTTAACAGCTTCAGACTCTCCAATAGTACCTGTGATTTCCCCAGTATCCACTGAATCTCTTGACACTCTTCAAATATTTCCTTGGTCTTTCTACCCCTTTCTTAAGATGTCTTCTTTCTCCTGAAATATGATTCTAAGCCAGAGACACGCCTGTGATTTGAGAGCATTTCTTTTCTCTCTCACATTGCATTCATTCTACTGGGAGATGAATGAACCTATTGACTAGTGAGGCTATATTTCTTTGAGAATGTCATCACCTCTCATTGCCAACCTTAACAACACTTTTTAATGAATCTCTAGTAGAAAAATAGTTCTTACTCCCTGCTTGGGCCTTCATTTGTTCACCAGGTATTTATTGCACACTTACGGTCCTAGGTGTTTAGGATACAAAGTAAATCAATCCACAATTCCTGCCTTCCATAAAGGCTTCCTGCTAGTGGAAACAGAGACCATAAAAAATATATTTAATATCATCATATTATAATAAAAACAATGCACTCCTGCTTATGGGGAAAAAAACTGCACCTAATTTTCTCTCACAATTTTCAAAACAAAAATAATCTATCTGCAGGTAATAATATCCTAAGTATTACTGTTGCCCCTTACCTCATTTTTGTAGCTTAGTATGAAAAGTAAACTCTGCAGGTAATGGGGTCGGGGCTGGGGGGACCATCCTGTAAATTATCCTACTCTCACATCAAATCCTATCCTGTGTAGGATCTTCCTTGTCACAAAACTCAAAGCCTGACTCTTTTCCACTTTCTTATTTTCCCTATCAATATTGGCTCCAAAAAAAAGTATAAAATTAATAAGGTCATCTTCTGATCATATCAGTATAATTCTATCCTCATTAGAATAAAAATAGATAATCCAACCAATGGAGTAAACCAGAATCAGAACCAATGAGCATTCTGCGAAGTAAAGGGATGTTCAGTATTGCAAAGGCCAAAGAAATGCAAATAAGGCTTAAATAGTAGGTGAGTCTCTTCTGAATTAGGGTCAGAAAACAAGCCCACATAAATAGTTGCTACCTCAAGAACAGAGAAGAAATTTCTCCTTTCTAAGGTCAGACTGAAACAAGTGAACGAGTTTTGTCAGTCTTACTATGTGCCTGGCCCTGTATCTCAGTTGGCTTGGACTACCATCACAAAATACTACAGACGGCCTAGAATGAGAGGCCTCATCAAAAAAAGTTGATTTTCTCATAGTTCTGGAGGCTGGAAGTCTCACATCAGCTTGAGCAGATTCTAGTGAGAGCCCTTTTCTTGGCCTACAGACAGAGTTATGTCCTCCCATGGCAGAGACAGAGAGAGTATGCTCTCTGACCCTCTCTCCCTCTCTCTCTGTTTTCTAGTTGGTGCTGGGGTCTAAACTCAGGTCCTTGCACATACTAACCACACACTCCACCTCTAAGCTACCTAAAAGCACTAATCCTATTATGTAGATCCCACTCTCATGACCTTGTCTAAACCTAATTACCTTCCACAGGCTTCATCTCCAAATACCATTACCTTATGAGTTGAGGCTTTGTTTAGAATATGGACTTTGAAAAGACAATTAGTACATAGCATCCTGTTAGACACTTTCCTCTTGTTGCTGCTAATTTTCACAACAATCCTGAAGAAGACACTGAAATTTAGGTTGATTAATTTGCCCAAAGTTACACAGCTAGTGAGTTTGGAGCTGGAGCTGAGATTTTTACCTGAAATATTTTATCTGAACTAAAAATCTCTCCAAGAAAAACTGGTACCTCTAATCTAAATTTATCAGAAGGAAAAACTAAGTTTTTGAGAAAATTAAATACTCTGCATGGAAATATCAAGTATAAGATAGCATTATGAGTATATATATGATCACACTGAGGTCTTGAATATCTAAATAGTTAACCCCCTATAAACCTATTTTTCTTTGCCAGAGATTGGATGATATGGTTAATGTATCCATATATAAAAACTAAATGAAGCCAGGCACAGTGGCACATGCCTGTAATCCCAGTGACCCAGGAGACTGAGGCAGGAGGACTGAAAGTTCAAAGCCAGGCTCAGCAAAAGCGAGGCACTAAGCAACTCTATATAACTCTTGACCTATCTCTATATAAAATACACAAACAGGGCTGGGGATGTGGCTCAGTGGTCAAGTGCCCCTGAGTTCAATCCCCGGTACCAAAAAAAGAAAACCTAAATGAAAAAAAGTAACAATAATATTTTTCCAAAACACACCATAAGGTTGATTATCTCCTGCTTTGGATATAACCTTGTCCTCAGGAGGTCCCTTTGCCACAAAATACATAGAACCTATTTACAGAAATAAATAGAAAAGTGGGCAATGAGGAAGAAATCAATAGTATCATTGCTAATTCTGCGGTAAAACTCTGGGGCTGGGGGCGTGGAGCTCAGGGTTAGAGCGCTTACCTAGCATGTGTAAGGTCCTGGGTTCCATCTCCAGCACTGCAAAAAAAAAGTTTTTAATCCAAAATTCAGGATATATATAATTATGGTCCTAAGAACTTCTGGACAGAATTCACCCACAAAAATTTCACATCATAGCCCCATTTCTGACATACCATCAGTAAACTGACTCAACCTCAATTGTAATCTTTTGGGTCAAATGTTCTTAACTGTAAAGTATAAAGCTGCTCCCCCGCCCATCAGGTGCAGTAATTTTCCTGCCTCCCAACCACTTGTCAATCTGTGAACATCCTGGCTAGCTAACCGTTCATCAGTCAGCTTGCAAGACTCCTTCTTCGATATTGGTCCCCTGTTAGCCCGGGGGAATTCAACTGTTTACTATAGCTTCCCTGCCATCTTTTTCCATTCTTCTGTCTGTCTTCCTCACTTTTCTCTATCCTCCTGGCTTTCCACTCTCTCTAGTGCACGCCCTTTCTTTTCCTTTCTCTTTTCCTCTCATTTTCTCTCTTACCCTGCAGGGAGACACTCTGTTTGCTTAATAAACTCCCTTATGTGATTTCCCGTGTCCGGCGTCTTTCCGTGGGATTTTCCTTACATTAACAATTTAGATTATTCTAAGTGCTCACGTTCACTATAGTTGGCAACTGGACTTCTGGTTGTTTGTTGCAGCACTGGGGACTGAACCAAGGGGCACTCCACCACTGAGCCACATTCACAGCTCTTTTTATGTTTTCTTCTGAGACAGGGGCTCACTAAATTGCCCAGGTTGACCTCGAACCCTGTGCTCTTGCCACAGCCTCCTGAGTTATCTGGGCTGCAGGCCTAGGCCAGCATACCCAGCCTGCCTGTTTTTAATTCTGTCTTCCCAAATATACAGTGCTGGGGAAAGGGGAAGTTATGTCTCACCAAAGAACAACATTTGAGACAGAACATATGGAATGTGCTAACTGCTACTATTTCTAGTTCTTCTAGTGATCCATAGCAGGCTCTTCAGAGAAGAGTGTTTATTAATTTTTTATTTGTTTGCTTGTTTAACTATTTTTTGCCCTTTGGCAAGACTAGGTATTTCAATGGACTCATAGATCAAGAATATACGAAAACATTAGCCAGGTATGGTGGCTCACACCTGTAATCCCAACTACTTGAGAGGCTGAGGCAGGAGGATTGCAAGTTCGAGGACAACCCGGGCATTTTTAACAAGTCCATATAACAAAATAAAAAATAAAAAGGACTGCAGATGTAGCCCAGTGGTTGAGTGCCCCTGGAGTAGATCCTTACTACTGGAAAAAATGCAAAAACATTAATAAAGAAATTTACAATAAGCATTTCAGAAGTACAGCAAAGTTAACAACATGATGCTGAGTTGATAATTATGAAAGAACAAAATTCATCAGTACTAAGACTAACCCATTTCTCCAAGGCAATCTCATCTTTAACAGTTCATAAAACCACCACATTAGTCCTAACACTATTACTATAGTCAATCTCTATGATAAATTCTTGCTTTAAAAAAAGCAGTTTTAGTATTTATCATAATGACTAGGCATATGTAAGTCAACACCAAGAATATTTGCATAACTTGAAAGACAAAGCTCTGAGATTATTTTTTATTTGTAGATGATTCTCCTTGAGACAATTCATTTTGAATCTTTTTCTTTGTTCACTATGTCACTAAGAGAAAAGTCACTTTCTAAGCTTTCTTCATGAATATAATTTTTGGAAGGATCTATTGAGAAGCTTTCAGACAAAAGACAAGCAAAAGAAATGCTTCATATATAAGCATTATATATGAAGTTTTAGAAAAAATTTGTTTGGCGGGGGTGGGGTACTGCTCAGTAGTAGAACACTTGCTTAGCACGCAGAAACCTAGGTTCAGTTCCCACCCCAGCACTGAAAACAACAAAAGCAAATGCCTATATACAAAAACTGATCATAAACAGTATTTCTTAAGTAATACATTTAATTTAGGTTACCTGCAACTTATCAACATGAAACTCAATATGTAAATGTGCAGATTGTGGCCTCTGGTGAAAATGTATCTTTCGATTCTAGAATCTCCTGTCAGGCAGCAGGAATTTGGCCAGAACTACAGACGCTGCTAGCACATGGAGTGGGTACAGTGTATTGAAACGGGTAACAAGCGGTCAAGCACCAAGCTTGTGTTCCTTCCGCATTTGCTGCTTATCTCACCCTGGACTTAGCTCATTGTACCAGACCTACCCTTCTGCCTCTGTCACTAATGCCATGTAAGCTCCCAAGGAGAGAGAGGGATAAAATATTTTGACTCTTTGTACCCTGGCTCCCCGCAGCTCCTGGCTCAGCTTAACACCTAATAGGAATTCCATGAAGGCTTGCTGAAAGAAGAATGCAAACATGCTTAGTTGGCCAGATAGAAGGAAATTCTATAATGTTAGAATTTCAAAGGCCAATTTTTGTGAAAAATGTGAACTTGTGTTGTAATTTTTAGAAGTTATGTGTATAAAATAATTGATGAAGGACTAGGGGGTCATAGCTCAGTGGTAGAGCGCTTGCCTAGCACGTGTGAGGCACTGGGTTCGATTCTCAGTTCCACATAAAAATAAACAAAATAAAGGTATTGTGTCCATCCATCTACAACTAGAAAAAAAATTTTAAATTGATGATCATTTCTAACTATACCTCATGAAGTCCCTAATCCCAATGAGAAAAGATTTCTGCTGGTTTTCTTGCCCAAGTACCCCAGTTTTAGATCTCCATTAGTAACAAACTTAACTACTACATTTACTGGCTCCCGGTCAGTATATACGTGGATCACTAAGAAGTAAATAGATCTACTAAATATAGTAAAATTATCTGCCCTGTAGAACTAAATGTACTAATAAATCACAGAATATATTTTGAAAACAGCAAGGGGAAGAATAATACCCCTTGGCTACACAATTCTGTGTAACAGTAAAATCATAACCAGATATTAGAAAACTTACTTGCAAGTATATAATTCATTTCAAGTGAGCTTCCCCTCCCACACATCAAATTCTTTACACTGGTGAATCTCACCCTACTCTCTGTTCCTGTTAAGTATACAGTTAGCCTCTGGACTTTAGTCAGATACTTTCAGATTACAATAGCTATGTGAGGCCACCAGATGTCAAGATTTTATTATCACTCAAAGATAAATGACCCTTCGGTGCTCCCTATTTATACCTTTAAAAATGCTTATGGTGCCATGAAACTAGTTTGCCAACGTGTCCAGCTGCCAACGTGTCACCTTATCAAGCCAGCAAGAATTAGTCCCTAGAGCCTGTTTCCAAGGCAGACAATCTCTAGGTTCCCCACACTGGCTGCACATTGGAAAAGTCAATGAGCTTTAAGACATACCGACACCTGAAAAAAAAAAAAATATGGAAGGAAAAAGAAAAAGATACTGACACCTCATCTCACCTCCAGAGACTGGTCGCGGGTATAACCTGGGCACCTGGGCTTTTTCAAGCTCCAAGTGATTTTAATGTGCAATAAGGTTAAGAACTATTACTTTAGGATCTTTATATTCTTTGAGAAGACAAAGACAACTCAGAGAGAAAAGTTCCTCCTCCCTTGCTGTCACATGGATCAGTGAACAAGCCCTAACAGAAGATTAAAGGCCTTGAGTCTTCTACCTGCATCTGTTCCTGTCCCCTTTCAGCCACATGTTTTTTTTTGTTTTTTTTTTTTTGCGGTGCTGGGGATCAAACCCAGGACCTTATGCTTGCAAGGCAAGCACTCTACTGACTGAGCTATCTCCCCAACCCAGCCACATGGTTTTCTACTACAACACTGCTCGAAGCCTTTAATGCCACCTGGACTTCAAGCAGCTCCCCCAGTGCAGGTGGAAAACAGTCACTAGTAGATGGAGAAGCTGGAACTGAGAAGGAGCTCCTTCACAGTCTATGGAAGGAATGTGATCCAGAGCAGCCCACTTCCTTCGCATTTATTTACTCACAGCTACCCGATTGTGACTTCTGCGGCTATAATCAGGGATCACCAAATTCTGTTGATTCTAACTCCTTAACCTCTCTCACGTCAGCCTCCTCCTCACCCTCCCTGTTAGGGGGCTTTAGCGCAGTCCCACACCAGCAATTCTACAAAATCACTCCTCTGGTCTTCGTCTTCCATTGGTTCTTTCTCTGCTACTTGGCTACCCTCCCTTCCAAGCGTTCTCCCGGCCGCAGCTTGATCTAAAAGGCCCCTGACGTTAGTTAGCACTCTTGAGTTTAATGTTAGCGATGCTCCCTTCCTTTCAGGGCCAAGTCTGCACCTCTCAAGCTCCACTATTAGACGATCTGACATGCCTCCAGACATGTCACATGTGTCACAGCTGACAACTCTTCCTCTGTGGAGGCTTCTTGAGGTAGTGATAACCATGGCACTTTAAGCCACCGTTGTGTTTCATATATCCTTCTAATCATAGTATCCGCTTCTCTGGGCTACAATTAACTCATGCTGTCTCCCAGATGGGAGGCAGACTGGAGGCTCCCGGTGGGCAGTAAACTACTTTACCTACCTTCATATGGAACTGCCTGTTACATGGTAGGCAACTAGTAGCTACAGCTTTCAATTTTTGCTCTCCTCCAGGCCTTCTTTCCAATCACTGCCACAGTGCCTAACACAAAATTCACATCATGTCCTCCTCCTGCTAAAATGTCTTCAGTGACATCTTTAGCTAGAGTGATCTTTAACAAAATACAGCATCTGTACTCCTGGTAATGCACCTGGTGGTTTACAGGCAATGCACAACAGTTTTTTTTTATTTTTCACAATTAGGTATTTTGTGTTAGAAAAAGTGAAACTCACCAAATGAATGATTTCACACATATTTTGCTTACAACAACTAAGACTTTAAGTAAATGACTTCAAATAAATTTAAAGAAAAATATTAAGTACATAATAGAGCATAAAGTACTCAAATAAAAGTCATCACTTGGGAAAAACCCTGGTGTATATGTTTAATAAAGATCTTTTAAATCCAGCATGCAGGTTTTTTTAAACCAACCCCCAATTTTTTTTTTTTTTTTTTTTTTTTTTTTTTGGTGGTGCTGGGGATTGAATCCAGGGCCTATGCTTGTGAGGCAAGTACTCTACCAACTGAGCTATACCCCCAGCCCCCAATCCTCAATTTCTTATCCAGCCTCAACTTCCTCTGGTAGCCATGGAACATGATAAAACACCTGCCACTAACCTACAGGTTCTCTAGTCTTCCCTCAACTCCCTTCAGTATACAATGAACACATCAGTATCAAGAATGCTATGAAAAAGTAACTCAAGGATTGGGGTTGTGGCTCAGTGGTATAACACTTGCCTAGCATGTGTGAGGCACTGGGTTCAATTCTCAGCACCACATATAAATAAATTAAATAAAGGTCCATTGACAACTTTAAAAAAAAAAAAAAAGTAAGTAGAATCCAAAATTCTCCAATCAGAATGCTCTTAGGAGATGCATGCTCAATTAGCAGGGGTAACATGCCATTATATCTGCAACTTGGCTTAAAATGGTTAAAAAACAAAATACACATACAAACACACACACAAATAGATATAGATAAAGCATATGTGCACAAACTCCTAACAACTATTGAATCTAAAGAGTCTATATGGATTTCCTTGTATTTTTCTTTAAACTTTTCTGTGTGTTTAAAATTATTTACAATGAAAAGTTGTGAGAAAAAAACCAAGAGGGTTTTATTGTTAAATACATGGTTTATGTTGATAAATGTGATAAAACTAATGAAGTAAAATGTAAACAGTCAAATCTAGATGTAATCACTATACAGCTTTTCCAAAATTTTTTATTTTTGAAAATGTTCAAAATGAAATTCTGGAAGGAAAGTTTGTAAGAACAAATAAATCATTGCATATGTAGAAAATCCTATAGAATTGACAAAAACAAAAACAAAACAAAACTTCCTGGCACTAAGAAATGATGGCAGCAAGGTTGCCAAATACAAGATTAACATAAAAAAGTCAATCTCTTTCCTGAACAACTGCGATTTTAGATTGAAAATACTATATTATTTGTAATAGTGCCCCCAAATATGAAACACTTAAGTACAAGTCTAACAAAATACATGCAAGATCTATATGAGGAAAACTACAAAACTCCAATGAAAGAAGAGGGCTCACTGAATGGAGAGATAATTCATGTTCATGGATAGGAAAACAAGACATCAATTCTTCCCAACTTGATTTATAGATTTCAACGTGATCCCAGGAGGGTATTTTGTAGATGTTGACAAACTGATTCCAAAGTTTACGCAGAGAAGCAACAGTAGACAATATTGGACAACAAAGGTGGAGGACTGACACTACCTGCTTTGAGACTTAGGACAAAGCTGCAGTAATCAAAAAGTCTGGTACTTGTGGGGAAAAAAAATAGATCAAAGGAACAGAGAAGAAAGAACAGAATAGACCAAATAAATACAGTCGATTTAACTTTGACAAAGAAGCAAAGCAAAGACAATACAATGAAGAAAAGAGTGTTTTCAACAAATGATGCTGGAACAACAGATATTCACACACGAACAGAGATACAAACAAACCTCTTATACTCTTCATGAACTCTAACTCAAAAAGGATCATTGTTTTAGTCAGCTTTTTCTCTGCTGTGATTAAAAGTTCTGACCAGAATAATTTTAAAGGAGCAAAAGTCTATTTGAGGGCTCATAGCTTCAGAGGTCTTAGTCCATAGAAGGCTGGCTCCAATCCTTGAGGCATGAGGTGAAGCCGAATATCATGGCGGAGGGTGTGGCAGAGGGAAGCAGCTCACATAAGATCAGTAAGCAGAGAAAGAGAGACACCACTCACCAGATTCAAATATATACCCCACAGCCATGTCCCACCTGCCTCCAGTTACCACCACTCAGTTAATCCCATCAGGGATTAATCCACTGATTAGATTAAGGCTATAACCCAATAGATTCTCTTCCAACCTTTCTTGCATTGTCTCACCCGTGAGCTTTTAGGGGACACCTCACATCCAAACCCTAACATTCCTTGACCTAAATGTAAAATGTAAATCTATAAAACACCTATAAGATAGCATAGGAGAAATTCTAGGTGACCTTGGGTGTGGCAATGAGATACAACACCAAAGGTATAATCTACTAGAGAAATAATGAGTTGAATTTAAGATTAAAAACTTCTGCTCTGAGAAAGACACTGCCAAGAGAATGAGAAGACAAGCCACAGACCAGGAAAAAATAATTACAAAAGAAATATAGGACTATTAGCCAAAATATACAAAGAGCTCTTAAAACTCAGCAATAAAAAATAAACAACCTTGGCTGGGCATGGTGGCACTCACCTGTAACACCAGCAGCTTGGGAGGCTGAGGCAGAAGGATCGAGAGTTCAAAGCCAGCCTCAGCAATGATAAGGCACACAACTCGGTGAGCCCTTGTCTCTAAATAAAATACACAATAGGGCTGCGGATGTGGTTCAGTAGTTAATGCCCCTGAGTTCAATCCCTGGTACCAAAAAAAAGAAAAAAGAAAAAAATGAGCAACCTGATTTAAACAATGGGGAAAACACCTGGACAGACACCTCATCAAAGAAAACATACAGATCAAAATTAAGTGTATGAAAGATGCTCCATATCTTATATCATTAGGGAATTTCAAATTAAAACAATGAGATACCACTGTGCAGCTATTAGAATGGCCCAAATCAGAACACTGACAATAGCAAATGCTGGCGTAGTTGTGCACTAACAGGACTCTCATTCATTGTTGGTGGAAACGCAAAATGGTACAGCCACTTTGGAAGACAGCCTGGCAGTATCTTATAGAAGAAACATACTCTTATTTAAGATTCAGCTATCATGCTCCTTGGCATTTATATAAATGAAATAAAAACTCATGTCTACACAAAAACCTGCACACCAATATTTACAGCAGCTTTATTCACAGTTTCCAAAGCTCGAGATACCCTCCAGCAAGTGAATGGATCAACTATGGCACATCCAGACGATGGAATATCATGCAGCACCAAAAACCAATGAATTACCGAGGCACGAAAAGGTGTACAAGAAACTTAAGTGCATATTATGAAGTGAAAGAAACAAAACTGAAAAACATACATATCATACATACTATATCATAGTCCAACTACATGACATTCTGGAAAAGGCAAAACTATGGAGACAATAAAATGATCAGTGGTTGCCAGGTTTAAGTGGGAAGGAAGAGATAAATAGGCAGAACCCAGAGGATTGTTAGAGAAGTGAGAATATTCTGAATCATATCATAGTAGTTGATATATGCCATGATACATTTATGCAAACCCATAAAATATACAACTCTAGGAGGGAACCCTCAAGTAAACAATGAACTGGGTGAGGATATGTCAATGTGCATCAATGTGTCAATGTTACATCAACTGTAACAAAGTGCCACTCTGATAAGGGGGGCTGATAACGGGAGAGGCGATACAAGTGAGGTAATTTAGGGGATATGTGGGAACTCAGCACTTCCTGCTCGATTTTGTTATGACCCTAAAGCTGCTCTAGAAAAGGTCTAGACAATCAATCACCACCATCCATCTCCCAGTGAAGCCAAAATAACGAAGCAGGACCACAAGACCCTGTGTGCCCTGGCCTCTCCCACATCACGGTGTCCTCGCTTGCTTACTGTGCTCCAGCCTCCTGGCCTCCCTGCCAAACCTAGAAAGCCAGGCCAGCTACACCTCAGAGCCTTTCCACTGTGTCTCCTGCCAGGAACACTCTTCCCCAGAGAATGTTCATGGTTCTCTCCCAGGTTTCTCCAGGTCTTTCAAATGTCAACTTGGTGAAGCCTTCTCCCTTCTCCTCTTTTAAAATCCGACCTTTCTTTCTTTTTTTTTTTTTTTTAATTTAACCTTTATTTTTTTTGTTGTTGTTGTTTTTTTTTTGTTTTTATGTGGTGCTGAGGATCGAAGGACCTCACCCATGCTAGGCAAGCGCTTTACTAATGAGCCCCTCTCCAACCTTCGTAATCTCCCTGTTGACTTAATTTTCACCAAAAGCTGATCATCATCTAGTGTACTCTGCCTCCCTCCCTCTAGAATGTCACCTCATGGAGGGCAGACGCTGCTGCTCCCTCCACTGCTGTGCCTCCCTACTGCATCATACGGCCTAGGACTTGGGGGACTCTCAATATTCATTGGATGAATAAATGGACGACTGGTTGAGAGCACACGCACGCCTCCTGATCTTCACCATGCTGATTCCATTTCCTCTGCATTCAGGAGGGGAAATCCAACTCAGTCCCCCAAACTCAGCTCCACAGCCCCATCTCCTGTGAAGAGCTCCCTGGTCCTAGGCAGACCGAGGAGGGGACCTCTTCTGCATTACCACAGTGCCCGTTCTGCCTCTGACAGGTCCCTTATCACAGTTCTTTGTAATCTGCAGAGTCCCTTAGAGGCTCCTTATTTATGTTCTATTCCCAGTACCTTTGTACCTGGCCTATAAGAACAAACCCTTAAAACCTTTGGTAAAATTAAATAATAATGAATGAATGACTTAGATAAAGCCATTAATATATAGCTTAGAATGAATTATGTAGGGTATATACAACTTAAATAATAGTCAATACTTAAAGATACTCCTAATAAAGTGCCTTAGCTTATTGGAGATATGAGTTCATGACTAACAAATATCCAAAGTTCAAGACAACAGCTTAGCAATTAATGTGAAAGGCAGGGTTTGTGCTCCTATTTCCTTTATGTGATTTCAAAGGTTTCGTTACTTTACCTGCTGATTGAGTTCCCATACCCATACTCCCTCAGCTTCCACAGGATCGCCATGGGAGCTAAAGACTGAGCAGGCTTGGTAAACAGAGCATGGATGCCAAAAATCACTGAGCAAAGGGATGATCTGGAACAGACAAAGATTATATGGGCCTTTACCACACACAGATGACATGTATACACATTTTTATACATGTAAGTACATAGGTATACATCTATGTACCAAGGACCTCTTCACTATGAGTTCTCTCCTGATGCTGAGTAAACAAAAATAGAAATAGCCGAGTAATTGTAAAATCTTAACCCCTTAGTTGTGAGGATTATAGACCTAGAAGAACTTAACTAAGATGCAAAAAGAAGACAGCTGCCCTCTTACATGCTCAGTGAGAGCTACATGAGCACGGTACTGTAGTAAGTGAGCTCTACATATTAGTTAATTTAAACCTCACAGCAATCACATGAGAAAGATTTTGCCACCCCTCTTTTAGAGATGAGAGAACAGACAAAAACATCCACAGCCACACAATGTATAAAAGAAAGAACTGATAGTCACACTTAAGTCTTTCTGTCCAAAGTTCCTCAAGGATTACTTTAGTGGATTCCTAATAAGAATCCTGCCATGTGGTCTTTTTTTATAATCATGACACATCAAAAAATTAAGTGTGGTTAATTGGATAAAATTAAGTCTTGTCAAGTAGTGATGGAAAACTTGCTAATAGGGAGGAGAAAAAAGAAACAATGGGGAAGAGGAGAAAAAAAGAAAGAGTGAGAAGAAAGAAAGAGAGAGAGAGAGAGAGAGAGAGAGAGAGAGAGAGAGAACGAACCAAGGTCAGAGAATTGGAGAAAGTTTGATTTGATGGAAAAACCTTGGATTTGATTCTGAGTTCTCCTGTTATGTTAACTTGGAAAAGTCAATCCATGAATGGTCTCAGTTTCTTGGAAATAAGGACAATTGGCAATATAACTACAGTCTGTCTCCCCCACAAAACTGTATGAGCCACAAGGGCAGGGGTTACATGTGTTTTGCCACTATAATAGAAAACCTTTCTCTCTGACATGATCAGGACAATTGGCTACAGCAAAAAAATAAAAATAAAAAAATTAAAAGTTTTAATTTTATACCTATATTTCCTAAGTTTATAAAACTAAGAGTAATTATAATCATAATTACTTGTAATCATAATTACAAGCATATCTGACATTAACAGATTTGAAATAAAAAGCACTAATTCTTGTTAAGGGCATAACTGAATCATGGGACAGGAAAGCGCAGGTAACCTCAAATAGTCACTCAGTCACCAACATACAGCATACATGCACATAAATAGGCATGATTTAGGAGAAACAAAGAGTATCAGGGAATCTGGAGAGTCTCTTACAAGACCTGCTGCTCTGTATCCCCAGATTTTCCCACGTGGCCTGACACATAGGAGGTAATCAATAAATATTTGTCGCGTCAACAACATTAAGGGTGCTGTTAGATGTGAACGAGTAAAGAGCCATATGGTGCTTATGCACGTTGGCATTTGGCATATGTGGGTGCCCTTCTTTTTCCAGCTGTTCGAAATGTTTTATTTATTTGTAATATATCTCATTTGAAGAGAATTTGTGGGCCAAGCGTATAGCTGAGTGGTACAGTGCATGCTTATCTTGTGCAAGGCCCTGAGATCAATCTCCAGCACCAAAAAGAAAGAAAAAAAATGAGTCAAACGTGGTGGCACTCACCTGTAATCCCAGAGGCTGAGGCAAGAGGATCACAAGCCTCAGGAACTCAGCAACGCCCTATGCAACTTAGGGAGACACTATCTCAAAACTAAAAATAAAAAATGGTGTGGATGTGGCTCAGTGGGTAAGTGCCCCTGGGTGCAATCTCTGGCACAAAAAAAGAAGAAGAAAGAGGAAAGAAGAAGGAAGGAAGGAACAAAGGAAGGAAGGAAGGAAAGAAGGGAGGGAGGAAAGAAGGGAGGGAGGGAGGGAAGAAGGAAGGGAGGGAGGGAGGGAGGGAAGAAGGAAGGAAGGAGAAAGAGAAGGAAGAGGAGGAGAAGTTGAGAAATTGAGAGGGGTAAGACATTTGCTAAAGTTGTTGTTTGTTAACTGAATCTTTTTTTTTTTTTTTATACTGAGGATTGAGCCCAGAAGTGCTTAACCACTGAGCCACATTCTCAGTTCTTTTAATATTTTTATTTAGAGACCAGGTCTTGCAGAGTTGCTTAGGGCCTCGCTAAATAGCTGAGGAAAGCTTTGAACTTGAACTCCTCCTGCCTCAATCCCCCAAGCTGCTGGGATCACAGGAATGCACCACTGCACCTGGCACTTATTCATTTTTTTTAAAGAAAAATAGTCTTCTGCGTCTGTCATTTTTCTAAGCATGAGGGTCATTAGAGTGAGGACATGGTCCTGAACTGTAAGGCACTCATCAGCTTGCTTATTGATATGATTATGGCATAGCAACAGGACTGTGAAATAGGAAAAGAATCATTTATAAAGAGGAGATCCAGCAGTGGACAAAACTCTTTCTCAATTTAGGTTGCATTACAAAAAAAGAGAGAGAGACGGTGCTGTATGTTTCTACAAAGCTAACAAAAAAGCTAACATAAAATAATTCATTCCTCTCTAATGTGCAAAACAAGGTATATATCAGAAAATATTTGTCAACCAAGAGAATTTTACAGCTGACCTAAAATACTTATAACCTACCAAAGAACAAAACTTGTTATCATCATCTTAGATTTTTCAAATAAGAAAGGATACGATGAAGCTTGATTCTTTTAATTTTAATTCTTAAAATGTCACAGAGCACAGGTCACTTTACCTTACAGTCTGCTGTGTATTGCAAGATGTAGAACATAGAGTTAACTGAGGTTTCAATTTACTTCTGAGCTTTAACCCTGTTGTAACATTGGCTATGTGGACCTGAGGGATAAAACTCATGATGTCCTTTCACAAGTGGAGAGAAATTGCCCAGGGCAAACAAACAGGAATATCCTATAATATTTCTATTCCCAAGTTCCTAATCATGCCTCTTATGAACATCTCTCTTGTATGTGATTTATATGTTAATATAACTGAGATATAGAGACTCTGATAGATCCTGCCTGCATCTGACACTTTTGTAGCTAATTTCGGAATAAACATACTTACTGCCTATTGAACTTCAGTAAATCTGCATCAACCAGGTCAGCTAGTGGCAGGATAAATAAACAAAAAGAAGCCTGCACAATCACCCTAGAAAAAAATTAAAATAATGTACACATATGAACATTTTACAACTAGGAGGCACAGATTTTGTTATTTTTAAAAAACACATCAAATAAAACTTGACATTTGGTTTGCAAGAAAGAAAAAAATGAAATTGGATACTATAAAAGTAAAGAGATCTTAAATACATACTTCTATCCCTCAAATATATGCAATTCTATTCTAAAAGTAATTAATTTCACATAGGACTTTTTAAATCATTTTTATGCTTTTTCCCATTCCCTAATAACTACCTGCTTATTACATCTGCTTAAATTGTGAATAGATTCTAAGGAATAAAACTTTCCAGGGAATTTCATCAGCTTTCTCTTAATATCAAAAATAGAATATGTTAAGAACTGTAAATAGGCACATAACATTTTAATTATGATAACAGAATAAAATAGAGAGAAAAGTTTAAGTTTAAAAAAGCAAACAGGAGCTGGGTGTGGTGGCACACACCTGTAATCCCAGCAATTCAAGTTCGAGGCCAGTCTCAGTAACTTAGGGAGCATATAAGCAACTTGGTGAGACCCTGTCTCAAAATTTAAAAAAATAAAAATAGGGCTGGGGAGGTTGCTAGTGGTTAAGTACCTCTGGGTTCAATCCCCGGTACAAAAACAAAACAAAAAAACTCTAGGAGCCAGGCAATAAATGAGGGACAGATTTGCAAACACAGGAAGCTGCACCTGTGAGACACAGAGGTGTCTGAACCAGAAATTTCAAAGTATTTCCCTATGGTGGAGAATACGGCATAAAGGGATGAATAACAAGAAAAGAGGATAGAAAGGTAAAGAGAGCCTGCAAAAAAGAACTTCATGTCATTTGGATATATCATGAAAGCTATCCAGTTGTTAAGAAAGGACGACATGTCATTCTGAAGCAATTTGGGAGAAGGGGTTAGAGGGGCTGGGGACTAGAGGCAATGGGGCCCCAAGGAGGCTACAACAGCATTCTATGTAAGCGACATTGAGGACCTGAGCTGAAAGAACAGAGAAGGATGGATTCAGGACATGTTAGAGATGAAACGCCAGTGATGTAGATGGAGGTGTCAGATGGAGGTGTCAAAATTCACAGAGAGAAGGGAACAATTTCTCAGTCCCTGACTTGGGCAACTAGACAGATGGGGAAGTCCTTTCCTACAATGGTGAACAAAGACAAAAAGAGCAGATGGGGCAAGATCCTTGATTTGGACTAGTTGAATTCAAGATGTCTGGGGTGAGGGAGGAGTAGGTGCCTGGGGAAGAAAGGAGATTGCGGAAACAGGAGGAACTGTCAGCTGATTCTTGACAAAAGCACCCAAAACATGTGATGGAGAAAAGATAGTCTCTTCAATAAATGGTATTGGGAAAGTTGGATATTCACCTGCGGAAGATTGACACATGGCCCCTCACTCTTACCTTGTGCAAAAAGTCAACTCAAGCCAGGAGTAGTGGTGCACACTGGTAATCCCAGCACTTGGGAGGCTGAGGCAGGAGACTGCAAGTTCAAAGTCAGCCTCAGCAACTTGGCAAGGCCCTAAACAACTTAGTGAGACCCTGTCTCAGAATAAAATATAAAAAGGGATGGAGATGTGGCTCAGTGGTTAAGAACCCCTGGGTTCAATCCCTGATACCAAAAAAAAAGTCAATTCAAAGTGGATCAAAGAGCTAAATATAAGACATGAAACTATACAAGAAAGCATAGGGGAAACACTTCAAGACAATGAGTTCTTGGATATGACATCAAAAACACAGGAAACAAAAGCAAAAATAGACAAATGAGATTACATCAAACTAATCAAACTAGAAAGCTTCTTCTGCACAGTAAGAAAGAAAAGGAAGGAAGGAAGGAAGGGGTCAACAGTATAAAGAAAATTCATAGAGTAGGAGAAAATATTTGCTAACTATTCATCTGACAAAGGAATAATATCCAGAATATATAAGGAACTGAAAAAAAAAAAACTTAACAATACAAAAGCCAAGCAATCCAATTGAAATATGAGCAAATGATCGGAGTGTATACCTCTTAAAAAAACAAGTACAAATGGCCACAATATATGGAAAAAAAATTGTTCAGTATCATTAGTCCTCAGGGAAATGCAAATCAAAACTACAATGAGATATCTTCTCACCACAGTTAGAAAAGCTATCGTCAAAAACACAGAACATAAATGCTGGTGAGGATGTGTAGAAAAAGGAAATTTCATATGCTACTGGTGGGAATGCAAATTAGAACAGCCAGTATGGAGAATAGTATGGATGCCCTCAAAAAACTAAAAATAAAGCAGGGCAGGTGTGAGTCTATAATCCCAGTCAGGAAGCAGAGGCAGGAGGTTTGCACTTTTGAGGCCAACCTAGCAAATATGGCAAGCCCACACTGCAAAAACAAACAAAAGCCTAAAACTAGAAATAGCAATAATCCAGTTATCTCACTCCTGGGTATACATCCAAAGGAAATAAAATCAGCATGCCAAAGAAATTCCTCACACCTTAATTTATTACAACATTATTCACAAAGCTAAGATATGAAATCAGCCTCAGTACCCATCAATGGATGAACAAATTCAGAAAATGTAATATATATGTGTGTGTGTGTGTGTGTGTGTGTGTACACACACACACAATGGAATGTTATTCAGCCATAAAGAAAAGTGTGAGTAGAGGAAGACTGGATTTGATCAGTGTGCCCTCTTTATACATGTATTGAAATCTCAAAATAAACCCATTAATATGTATAATTATTATTTGTTAATCAAAAATTAGAAAAAAGAAGAAACAGGAAAAAGAGTTGAAGGAGGAATAAAATCTCAGCTTCTTTATACCTGTCAGCAGCACTTATACAATGCTGCATTTTAATAGGTTACCAAAAAGAAACTCAACTTTACTACAAAATTTAGTGTGTGAAATATCTTCCAAAAAATAAACTGTTAAGCTAGGCATAGTGGTGCACACCTGTTATCCCAGCAGCTTGGGAGGCTGAGGTAGGAGGATCGAAAATTCAAAACCAGCCTCAGCAAGTTAGGGAGGCTTTAAGCAATTTAACAGGACCCTGTCTCAAAATAAAACGGGTTGGGAATGTGGTTCAGTGGTTAAGCACCCCTGGGTTCAATCCCTGGTACCAAAAACAAACAAACAAACACACAAAAATCCAAGCATTCAAACAATTTGGCAGAATTCAATGGTCCAGCCTAGAAATGAAGATTAAACTGGGTTCCCATCAAAGATGTTCACTGCTTGCAAGGGTGAATGGCAAGATCTGGTGTGAGATTGGAACTAGCATTTACTTACTTGATAATAATGAGATAAAAGGCCAAACAGTAATAGTAATACTGTCCCAGAAGTAACATGGCAATGGAAACAGTTCCTTCTAGGTAGAAAGAAGTTAAGATAATCTTATAATAACCAAATTTCTTCAGCCAGGACTGACACATAAGGACAAGGCACTGAAATGGAAACAGATTTGACTTTATGTTAAGAAGAGAACTCCCCCATTATACCTACTTACTCTTGCTGATGACAAAATATTCTCATTATGAAATAAATTTGCTTCTGAATTATAGTATCAATTGAAATACACCACTAATACTCTCTTGGTTTGGCATGCTTTGATCCATACATATTTTTAAAAATTGACTATGGATATTAATATTCTATAATTAACAAAATTTGCTATTACTTTCTATAAAACAAACTAACCAAGAAATGGTTTCCTAATTTATTTTCATACTAAGGTAGATTTTACTAAAACTGATCATGTAAAAATTGATCAGCAGTAACAGCATTACAGTGAAGTCAAAGATTCAACTCAAATTCAAAATAAACCCAAATGTATTAGGGTTAAAGCCCAGAACTTACATAGTGCACATGCACAGCAGCCAAAACAAACAATTGTTGAATAAATAAAAATCTCACTATTCTTCTTACTGTGATATTACCCTAAAATCAGAGGTTTAGTAAAAGATAGTTCATGATTCTATCTACATTCTTTCTGCTTGTGTGCCCTGCCTAATCTCACATATTTTCGTAATTCCAATAGACTCATGTTGACAGCTGAGACATAGATTTGCTTTTTTCCCTGCATTTCTTGCTACCAATGAAAAAGTTCATTGTTCTAGACTAAAAAGTTTGAGCTAAGTATACATATGTACATTAACAAAGATCAGAAGATGCTCTTTGTTCTCAATAGAAAAAGCACATTGTTTAGCCCTGAAAAGTTTCACTACCCAAATGTATGTATAAGAGAATTTTGAAGGATATAAGTAGAATAAAAACGTCCTTTAATAAACATAAGGGTTCCCCCCACCCACTGATTTTTTTTCCAGTTTAATTCTCTACTTTCAAGAAGCAAGAGCTCGGGGTTGGGGTTGTGGCTAGTATGTGTGAGGCCCAGGGTTCGATCCTCAGCACCCCATAAAAATAAAATAAAGGCACTGTGTTCACCTACAACTAAAAAAAAATTATACTCTTGTGTATAGTTATAGAATAACACATTTCCACATATCAAAATGAAGCTGCTTGCTTCTTGATCTCAACAAATATGCAAAATAAAAGAAGTTAATTTATTGTCAGATGTTCTAGGTTTAACTCATGAGAAGTTATTTCACCTGAGGTATTTCCCTCCCACCTCTATCTAGCTCTATATTCAACATATAAGGCACGCAATAATTGTTAGTTTTTATTCTTGTATCCAATATATAAAAAGATAGGAGTCTTATCTTTATACAAATAAATAAAATATAAAAGGTAAAGTAGATTTATATGTGACATGAAATTTTTCATACTCTATTAAGATTAAAATGCAGGATACACCTAGGCATGCTGGTACATACCTATGATTCCAGCAACTCAGGAGGCTGGCGCAGGAGGATTGCAAGTTCAAGGCCAGCCCCAGCTACTTAGCCAAGAGGTTCTAAGCAACTTAGTGAGACCCTGTCTCAAAATTAAAAATAAAAAAAGACTGGGGATATATTTCAGTAGTAGAGCGCCCCTGGGTTCAATCTCTAGTACCAAAAATAAAATAAAATGCAGGATACAGAAAATTCATAAAGAAACTCATTTTGTTTTAAAAGGTATATGTATAGGACTGGGGTTGTGGCTCAGTGGTAGAGTGCTTGCCTAGCATGTGTAAGACACTGGGTTCGATCCTTGGCACCACATAAAAATAAATAAAGAGTATTTTTAAAAAAATGATAGGTGTAACTTGGTTTTAAAAACCTCAGTAAATGAAACATAGGAACACATAGGTCAGGACATGAGTAACAGTTCTGATTCTAAGTGATTTGGTAGTGGAATTTTACAACAAATGCCATTTTTACTATAAAAAGGGGGGAAAGAGATTATGATTCACTGAGAAGCATAGCAGCCCTTCACTGCACCAGAATTCAACCATCTGATGCTCTCTCCCCAGAACATCGCTAAAAGCTAAAAGAAGTAAAAACATCAGTGGGAACCAACAAAATAAAATCATAACTCTACACACTTAGTAAAGCTTATGTTCTTCACTCATAAAAGTCCTCAGGTCTTCACTAAATATCTACCTAAATACTTAAGAGTAAATTTAACAAAAGAAGGAAGAAGTTATACAGCATGGTTAAAAGAAATTTTTAAAAATCTAAAATAGATGGAAAAACATTACATGTTCATGGATCAGAAGATTTAACATCATTAAGGCTTTTTGTTGTTGTTTGGTCAGTTTTTGCTCTTGTTGTTTGTTTGGGTACTGGGGATTGAACCTGGGGTTTTGCACATGCGAGGCAAGTGCTCTGCCACTGAGCTACATTCCCAACCCAAGACTCAACATCATTAAGACAATAATACCGCTAAAATAATCTTTACATCCAGTGCAATCCTGTCAGCACCCCACAGAAGTTCTTTGTAGAAATTGACAAACTGACTCTAAAATTCATATAGATTTTCAAGGGACCTAGATTTGCCAAAACCATTTTGAAAAAAGAAATGAAGTAAGAGGATTCACACTTTCCAATTCCATCAAGAAAGTGAAAAGACAACCTACAGAATAAGAGAACATTTTTATTAACAAAAAGTCTGATAATAGACTCTATGAAAATATATGAAGCTGGGCATGGTGTCACATGCCTGTAATCCCAGTGACTCAGGAGGCTGAGGCAGAAGGATCTTGAGTTCAAAGGCAGCTTCAGCAACAGTGAGGTGGCTAAGCAACTCAGTGAGACCCTGTCTCTAAATAAAATACAAAATAGGGCTGGGGGTGTGGCTAGGTGGTTGAGTGCCTCTGAGTTCAATTCCTGGTAACCCCTCCACAAAAAAAGAAAAGAAAATATATGAAGAACCATTACAACTCAATAATGAGAAGGTAAATAACTGGGCAAATGAGCTAAATAGATATTCTTCCAAAGAATGTGTACAATAATCCATGAAAAATGTTCAACACCATTAACCACCAGGGAAATCCAAAACTACAATGAGATATCATTTATACACACTGGATGGCTACAATAAAAAAGACAAATAGCAAGTGTTGTAATGATTTGGAGAAACTGGAGCCATTATACACTGCTAGTGAGAATGTAAAATGGTGTAGCCACTTTGGAAAACACTCTGTCAGCATCATAAAATGTGAAACATAAAGTTACCATAAGACCTAGACATTCTTAAATACCCCAAAGAAATGAAAATATATGACCATGCAAATATTTAACACTAATATTTATAGCAACATAACCCATTAACCAAAAAGTGGAAACAACTCAAATGTCCATCAACTAATGAATAGATAAACAAAATCTTGTATGTTCATATAACAGGATATTATTCAATCATACAAAAAGGAATGTGCCATGGTTTGAATATGGTTTGTTCCCTCAAAAACTCATGTTGGAGTTTCATCCCCATTGAGAGGTGTTAAGAGGGTAGAAACTTAATCCAGCCACAGTGTTGAGAGGTGAGGACTTTAGGAGGTGATCAGAATTTGATAATATTAAGTGGGAAGAGCCTCCATGATTGGTAACTGGTGAATTTATAAGAAGAGACACACACTTGGGCTTCTTCTCTCCTGCCATATAATACAGTCAGTTCCTGCTCAGGACTCTGCCAGCAAGAAAGCCATTAACAGAGGCAGACCCTCAATCTTGGACCTCCAGAATCATGATCCTCTTTTATTTAAAATATACCTAGTCTGTGGTATTGTGTTATTTACATCTGAAAACCGATTGATACAGAATGAAGTATTTACATACTACAGCATGAAGGAACCTTAAAAACAAGCTATGTGAAAAAGCCAGTCACAAAAGACCACATATTATATGATTTTGTTTATATGAAAATCCAGAAAAGCAAATCCATAAAGACAAAAGACAGTTTAGTGGTTTTTAGGGCCATCAGGAGTGAAATGGGACTGACTGACTCTTTTCAGAGAGATACTCACTTGACCATAGGGCTACTTGCACAACTTTGAATATGCTAAAATATACTGAATTGTGCTTTAAATGAATGAATTGTATGTAACATGAATCATAGCTCAATAAAGCTGTCTTTAAAAGTCAGCTCCTTTTATATGTGGGAGTTTCATGAACATTTTTTTAAGGTGGTAAAGAGCAGAAACTACAAATAAGCACATGATTTAAAGTGAGAAGGTATATACAGCCTAAAATATTGTGGCAAATAATACGTAGAGATAGGAATTCAAACAGCTTCCTGATCTGGGTCACTGAAATTAAGAGCTGCTATAGTGTGGATCTTAAATGCCCCACAAAGTTCCCCGGGGTTAAAGGCTTGGTGCCCAGTGTGGCCCTGTTGGGAGGTGGAGGGACCCTTAGGAGGTGGGGCCTAATGGGAGGCCCCTTGGTCTTGCGGGGTACGCCCTTGAAAAGGATTGTGGGACCCCAGCCCCTTTCCCTTTCCCTTTTTGCTTTCTGGATGGAAAGTGGCCAGTTTGCTCCATCAAGCCCTCCGCACCATTGCCATCCATCACCCCCACCAGAGTCCCAAAGCAACGGGCCCAACCGAACTGGAAGTGGAACTTCTAGAACTGTGAGCTAAATAAGCCTTTTACAAGTTAATCTCAAGTATTCCATTATAGTAATGTGAAGCTACCAGGAGTAAAAAAGTAAAAAGCTCAGCAAACCTCAAAGTGCTCTGCAGGGAGGGCGTCACTATCTTGCACGCATTAGCACCCGGAACTACACTGATAAACTCTGCTAAATGAATGATGTGTGCACAGTACATTTTAGAGACAGAACTTCTTTTTTTTTTTTTTTTTGGAGATGGGGTCTTGCTATGTTGTCCAGTCTTTTCTTGAGCCCATAGGCTCAAATGATCCTCCTGCCCCAGACTCCCAAGTAGCTGGGACTGTAGATAAACCACCACGCCCAGTCAGCATCCTGAAGGACGCGCCTCTTGAGACACACAGATGCTTCTGTCCCTCTCCTTCCTCGTCCATAAGGATGAACAGGGGGCTGGGATCGTGGCTCAGTGGTAGAGCGATTGTCAAGGATGTGTGAGGCACTGAGTTTGATTCTCAGCACTACATACAAATAAATGAATAAAGGTTCATCAACAACTAATGAAAAATTTTTTAAAAAGATTAACAGGAAAAAAAAAAAGGATGAAAACGATCTCCTCAGAGCTATAGTAAGGATTACATGAAGTAATGTGTACAACGTGTTTGGTGTAGTCCATAAGTTATCATTATTATAATAAGAACTTGTGCTAATAGCAGAAAGGCAAATTCTATCCTATATAGTTCACTTAAGAAATTATGGTTACACTTATAGCATTATCAGACTATTTCTATCCCAAATGGTTCAAATACTTTTGACAGCTGGCAAGTGGTAAAAACTAGTTTATCTAGAATGTCTTATTCCTTATTCCCTGAAGAATGTAAATAATCGTTTTTACTTATTGTTTGTAAAAATAGGAGAAAATGAAATCACAGGTTAGATTAAGTCATATTTTTTGTGGACATATTTAGGTTAAGGGTAGTGAAATATTAGTTGTCCAAATGGTATGGTAAACAGCATGCCAGTATTTTTTTTTTTTTTGAAGGAGAACATGCCCTCTACAATAATAGTCATGACCATGGAATTTTAATAACACTCTGGAATTCCAGGACTTAGACCTTTTACCAAGTGTTTTGAAACCTGGCTCCATGGATTCTTGATCAAGTGACTCTTCTTCCCTATAACTGTCACAGAAATCTCCAAAACCTCCATAAAGCAAAACTACACACTCATTATTTTCTTCCATAGTTCTGCTGAGGCTTAAATGGAAAAGCTCAGGGGAACAAAATTCAGAAGTTGAATGTTTAAAATACCATGTTGCTAGGCTCTCACTAGGTTCTTCCCCTTTTTCTTTTCATCTTGTTTTTCCATTATGTTTCTACTGAATCTTGTATAATGTCTGGGGCTCTGATCTTTGGGTTTCTTAATAAAAAATGTACCATTTATTAACACTACTGATATAATCAAGTTTCTAATTTCCTCAGCCAGTTAAGAATTACACCGTTTTTTGTTTGTTTTTTTGTTTTGTTTTGTTTTGTTTGCAGTACTGGGGATTGATTTCAAGACCTCGATAGGAAACTGCCCTACCACTGGGCTACACCCCCAGTCCTTGCTTAAATTTTGAGAAAGGGTCTCACTAAGTTACCCAGATTGATCTTGAACTTAGGATCTTCCTGCCTCAGTGTCCCAAGTAGCTGAGATTCAAAGGTGTGTACTACTACATCTGGCTAAGAGTCACTTAACAAATTATCACATACCTGTGGGCAAATGAAGCCTGCCCCATACATGATACTCCTTGTGGAAGAAGAAAGAACATTCCCGGGAATGAGAGTCTCTGCAAAGATCATCATGAAGTTATTTAAGAAAGTTAAATGGAAGACTTGTAAGAAACTCATTATCGGAAAAAGGTAGAAGTTCTTCTGGGACAAGATTTGTCTCAAAAATAAGACAACAGAGGTCCAGGTGAAATCCTGTTCACTTTCCAAGAAAAAGTTTTCCTCGGTGCTTCTTTTAGGTTCAAAATATCTCATGTAGTACATGCCACTGTAAAGGCTGAGAGCTGCGAGAAAGGCCATGACAATAGCAACAGACTGAAAGTTGGGCAGGATTTCCAGGTTATTAGAGATGAGGCCACAGAAGAGGATACTGGTAGATCCTACTAGCGAGGCCACGTGTTTCACTTTAATCAGCTGAAGACGACTTTCTTGCCTAGTGACGGTCTCTGCAAAGAATGTGCACTGGGCTTGCTGCAGACAGGTAAGTGTGCTATCAAAAGCACATAATGATACCACCAGATGAAGTGCACTAAGCCAGTCACCTTCTTCATAGACTTTCCAAGGGAACCAAGGAAGCAGGAAGGCCGGTACATGTAAAAGAGTTCCATACAAGACAGAAAGATGACTGCATAAATAGCGTTCGGTCTTAAAGTTGCTGTGAAAATACCCAGTCAGGTCATTAAGAACATTCCAGAATATTAAAATTATCTAGGGAGAAGAAACACACAGGATTATTTCAATGTAGTAGTGGTGTTAAAACTACTGCATACTACTGCATTCAGTATAAGATGATGTCCCCTCTGAATTTTTTTTTCTTATATGAAGTATTTTGAAACTGATAGTAAAAAAAAAAAAAAAAAAATTCTGTGTTCAGAACCAGTTGAAATGTCAATAACATCTAGTACTACTCAAAGTCAATGTGCATTCACTTTGTGTTCAGGTATTATAAAAATATTTACATGCATTATTTTATCAAATCATCACATGCATTATTTTATAAAAACAATATTATAGGACAGGTACTATTATTATCCCCAGTTTACAAATGAGGAAACTGAGGGTTAAAGAAATTAAGCAACTTGTTTAGCTAACAAACAACATAGTCAGGATCTGAACCAAGGAATTCGACCCCAGTCTGTGCCCATCATCATTACGCTAGACTGTCTCCCAACTGTGGCTCACGGGGCCATTCACACTACTGCAAAGAAGGACATAGTGTCATTCTGTCACAGGCACAGTATTACATAACTCTCACCAGGAAAGGTTAAAATATCAATGTTTACCAACTAAAAATGGGTACAGTAAAAATGTTGTCTTTAATAAATAAGTAGCATTTTAAAACATAAGGATTTTTAAACCATCCTGACCACCTATCTGGTAATGAGTTTCAATACAATTTGTCAGTACCAAAAGCCTCTCCTTGACAAGACATTGTAATAATACCAATTATTCCACATAAGTTAATTTTCAAGTTGACCAAAGGGTACCCTTGGTTTTATATTTTAAGTGGCGATCTTTAAAAAAAATCTCTTTGTCCTCACAGAACCTTGGACTTTGAGAAGTTTTCTTAACTTTTTCAGCTGCATGAAGAATCAGCTGTTTGGAAACAATAATAATAACCCAACCCTGAGGAAGAAGAAGTTCTGTCCTATGTGAAAGGAGAGTGAAGATTAAACCTCACCTGGGCTTGATAGAAGGCCACGTCTGAAATTTGGTAGAGATGTAAAAAAAGCTTCACGTAATAGAAACTGAAGACATAATTTAGCATTTCAGTCCCTAATGTTATCAGACAGTATGCCGAGCAATGGGTTTGATATTAAAAAATGTCATTTTCCATGCAGAGGAACTTTTCTTCCCTATGTTTAAAAAAAAAAAAAGTTAAAATTCACTGTTTACATGCAATAGTTGATGATAAAATTCCACTGGACACTACTTAATTTTAGTTAAATAAGAATCCAAAACTACCAGCTATGAAAATGTCACCTGATTTAACACTCCACTACTTATCTGTACTTAACATTTTTTGAGATGTTGCCAGGAATCCCAATTTGCATACCAGTGTGACTCTACTTATATTTTTAATATGTTTTCTAAATTATAAAGTAGGAGTCATCCAAAAGTTTGGACGCGCTTAGGTAGTAGTGGGTTTCTGCATTATCCTCCCTACCTGGGAGGATGCAACAGAAAAAGAACAATGAGATGACGGCCTTTTGTTGAAGTCAGAGAGAAGGAATAGAAACATGCCCTTCATCTAGGGATAAAGTCATCCATTCAGTAGCACAGACTTGCATTTGAAGATTTATTCTTGATCTTCTCCTGATAGACATATAGCTTTGACCCAAAGATATCTAAGAGGGCTAAGAGGAAGGTAGAAATAATTCATTCTGATTCTTGCTGTGATGTAGATGCCTCTCTCAAATCTATTCTATCATCTTACCCTTTAATCTATACAACCAGAAAACAGGGAAAGGTTAACCAAGCAGGAGGTAGGCACAGATTTGTCTTTTAATTTTGACTATAGCTTTTTGGTACCAAGGATTGAACCCAAAAGTGCTTAACCACTGAGCCCCGTCCCTAATCTTTTTATTTTTTATCTTGATACAGTCTCATGAAATTGCTGAAGCTGGCTTTGAACTTGTGACCCTCCTGCCTCAGCTTCCTGAGCCTCTGGAATTACAAGTGTGCACCACCACGCCCACTTGACTAGAGTCTTAAGAGAATGTCTTGATCTTCATGTATTATCCCTGGGTTACTAGAATATTTGGCTAGGTCTCCACAATCTTACTACTCAGAAAACATGAATATTCATATAATTTGAGGCATATTACTTGCTTGAATAATCCTTGGACCTCTATTTTAATTTGGAAGATCCAGGAACAGTCTATGTTCGCCCAATATCTTAGGGAAAGAGAGGGCAGGTTGGAAATGGGAAAGTGGGTATTTGACTCAGATGACAAATGAATAGTCTGTAAGCTTCACTTTGACCCCAGCAGACTGACGGTTCTAATTCTATGAGTATTAGGGCTCTAGGATTATCAAAAAGGGTTATTAACGCTACATGGGTACCAAACATTGTAGGCTAAATAAAGAATATTTTGCACAGACTGGGGATATAGCTCAGTGGTGGAGGGCTTGCCTAGCATAAAGGCCATACGTTTGATTTCTAGAACTGGGGGAAAAAAAAAAAAAAAAAAAGACATTTTGCCCATATGTATACTTCTCTTCTTAAAATGTTTGTAGATTCTGCCAAAATGATGAGACAAATCTGTTTTATTCTCATCATTGTACAGTTCTTAAATACGTCAAAGTACAAGTACTACAGTATCATGTGGCCAACCAGTGTTTTTGGCTTTAACAGGTAGTTCTCAGATTTAAAAAAGCTGAGGACCTCACTCCAGGGAGTTACTGTGGGCATAAGTGAGAATGAAGAGAGCCAAAAACAAGGGAGTCAGTGGAACTAAAAGCCAAGACACAAATTTAGTCCACTGAAATCTAGGCATTCTTTTTTTTTTTTTTTTTTCCCCTGAGTTTTATTTCAGGCATGCTAAAACAAGACGCATGCCACGCCTTTCTGAACTGATCTATCATTAAGTCAAAAGGCAGGCATTTAGAAACTCAGAATTTCACAAAATGTCATAAACTCCCTAAGGAGTTCAAATTATTTTTCAAAGAAATCGAGTTAAACACCAGCCTATCTGAAACTAAGAAAGTAAGGTTTTGATAGCATTATGAAAAGCTCTACAATCTGAATTTCTCTGCTTGTTTGTATTGAGGGGAGGATGTAACATCTTCCTTACTTCCCTCTGCAGAAAGAGCCATGAGTATTTTGCTTTAGATTTACTTTCATCATGGGAAATACCCATTTCAGGAGGTATTGAACTGAAAAATCACCACTTACAATTTCTCCAAAGCCACTGCTACTAACTAAAAAGTCTCCTTAAAAGACTTAGAAAGGGTCTGGGGTTGTAGCTCAGTGGTGGAGCGCTTGCCTACCATGGGTGAGGCACTGGGCTCAATCCTCAGCACCACATAAAATAAATGAATAAAGATGTTTAAAAAAAAAAAAAAAAAGACATTACATCTTATACCCAAGGACAAAGAATTTCTGAAGGTAGATCTTCTTCACCACGAAATGTTTTATACAGAAGAGTTTAAAAGCAGCAGAGTGGTCTAATGATTAGGCTGGGCAAGTATATTACATACTGGTAAATTATTAAATGAACACCTTTTAGAATCAACTTGGGTAGTTATTCGCTAACCTACTACTCAGCCAAATGGTACTAATGTCACTGAAGAGGCCACTTATGACTAATTCTATGCTATGACTAACAGGCTCTAAAAGAATAATGGAGACCCTCTAAAGCAGGGATTCTAGCACTCAAAGCAAAAAAATTTTTTTCAGTATAATTTTTGCTCCAGTTTTTCCAAGGGAGCTGGATAGTTTCTGAAAATAGTGTCCCTAAAAAGAACCCATTAACATACCCCCAAGAGGTATAAAGCCTGTGGGGTTTTGTTTTTGTTTTTACTGCTTTACACTATCAATAACTTTAATTCTCCACATTTTTCTTTTCTTTTTAAAAGGAGGCTTGTTAAAGAACATGCCAATACATTTTTTCCATTTAAAGTCAAAATGAACTTGTTTGTCATGGAGAAAACAGCCAGCACAACCAGTGACTAAGGTCAGATGCATGATTCTAGAACCTCAGCTTCTACAAATGACCATTAGCAAATGCTAAACCCAATTTTTTCTTTCCAAAATGTTCTATCTGTAGTGATTAAGATAATTGGTTTTAAATTATCTTTATTTTGCCTCTTATACTGTATCTCTACCTGAATATTGACAACTTGGGCAGTAGAGACTTTACAGGGTACTAGCTTTCTTCTTTATAACCTAGCAATGAAAACTTGATCAGTAACACCTACCTATCAGTATTGCCTATATTCAAAAAATTCACAATTTTTTGAATTTACCTTTAATTAAGGTAAATTTACCTTCAATTTTTTAAATTTACCTTTAATTTAAATATTATTATCTTTTAATACTGGAAATCCTTCTACATTTTTTGGTTGGCATTCTACTGTAAGAAAGAGTTTTCTTTTCCCTATCACTTATTTATATCAGTGTGGCCTCTACATTCAACAGGTTATAATCCATTACGATTATTTGATGCACACGGACTGGGGATATAGTTCAGTGGTAGAGTGCATGCCTAGCACGTGTGAGGACCTGGGCTCCAGTTCCAGCACACAAATAAATAAAAGATATATTTTAATGCTCATGATTGGACCCAAATGTACCCACATTTTTTAACAGTGTCACTAACAATGACACAACTTTATGTTTGAAAGTGCCACAAAGTACTTCCTTATAGTTTTTGTGATTCTCATAACCCTGTAAGGCAAAGAGGTAATCTGTCCTGCAAACAGTTTGCTAAAGGTTTCTCTGTACATGCCAAGTGCAGCTAGAACTTGAGTTTTTCTAACTCTAGGTCTAGATCCATGATACTTTTTATTGTATTAAGAGGTCTTCCTTAAGGGCTGAACTTCCAGCAACAACCTCACAATGAGGAGCTTTTCTTGTCGTTGGCAAGTCTTCTCCTGCATTCTATGCTAAGGTAATCCTGGAATCAAGTAGCAGCTTGTTATACTGATTTGAGCAAGGATGGAAAGGAGGACTCTACATTTTATTACCCACAAGAATATTTGAGTTTTTCCCCTCCCCCAAATCACCCAAGTCTTTATACAGACAAAAGTTTGAGGATCTATAATTTCTTCCAAACAATTTGTCCTATTTCTACATAGCATTTAAAACATTTTATTGGTACATTATAATTATGTACAGTAATGGAATTTACTGTTACATATTTATACATGCACACCATATAACAATATAATTTGGTCAATTTGGTTCTATAGTACCTCCTCTTTCCCTCTCCTATTTTTAATTACAATGTGTGTACAAGGCTTAAAAAAAAAAAAATCTAAGAGGGATGTATAATGTAACTCCAGTCCCAACTCACTTCTCCCTTCAGGCACTTTTAACTATTTCCCATTTTAGTTCTGAGAGCTCTCTTACCTGTGGGAAGGAATTATTGAATCATCAACTTAAGGCATTAACAACTCACTCCTGGGATACATAAGGATTTAACTAACACTACTCCTCTCTCTCTCTCTCTTCGATTTTCTGGTAGTTATTATGACCTTCTGTTCTAGAGATCATCTTTCAATAATGTATTTCAACCTCTATCTTTTGTTCCATAAACATTAAGCAGTAGCACTGCTCTTTGCCTAAAAGCTGAACTTGAGGTCTGTCCACGTGGAGAACACTGACCTTCTGTCACCCTATTTGAAGAGTTTCCGTGCTAGTTCTGCTTGATGATGCTAAAAGCTCAACACAGTATTCACTGTGCTATGTTTATGGAGAAGGGCGTGCACTGCCCTGCTGGCCATCAAGCCTAGGATGCATGCAGTCTCTCCTCTCCAGGTGCAACGTCAAGCCCCCAGATATTTAGCTTGGGGTCTACCAATCTTTTCTAAAAATCGTATGCAAAACTGCTTGCACTTCTCTCCCTTCAAGGAGCCGGCTTCAACAGCACCCCTTTCGCCCCCGAGATTCTCAAGTGGGTGGGGTGCCCATCCTTTTAGAGGGCTTGGAACAATTCCCAGGGGCTTGGAGGCGAGGGTTCAGATGTCCAGGAGGAAAGAGCTAACTCTCACGGGACGTTTTCTCAGCCCTAAACTCCCCCATTGACCCCGAGTCTCCGCGCTTCACCGAGGGCGAGTCTGGGAGTCCTATGGGAAGAACCCGTGGGGCAGCGGACTTCGGGCTCCCGGCACCCTCAATGCCTCCGGTCAGCACCAAGGGCGCGGGACAATAACCGCCCACTGCTCGGAGGCGGGAGTCCAGGCAGCTCGGACTGGCGCAGCTTGTCCACTAACTGCCGGGCGGATCGCCCACCTCAGACGCCGCAGAGGCCGCCACCGCCTCCGCACCCGGAACCCCGAAGGCACTCGCGGGAGAGAGACAACGCAGGCGAGGGGGCGGGGCTTTCGGCCGCACCCCTTCTCCTTTTCCCCGCCTTCTTTGTTTCTTCCGAAGACGCCATTGGCTGACTGCCCTCGGGACTGGGCGAGCCGCGAGCCACCGGTGAGACGTGATTGGGCATGTTTGCTGCCGCTCGGCCGGCGGCCGGCTCGCGATTGGTCAAGGAGCCGCCGGGGGTTTGAATCGCATCCCCTGTCGGGGAGGGTTCTGCCAAAGTGCCACGTTGGGCCGGGCTGCGGCGTGAGAGCCGGCTCTAGGCGCCAAGCGGGGTGCTCGCGCCGGGGCGCCGGCAGTTGGGGCCGTTGGGCGGCGCGAGGCGGGTCGGGAAGCGGGTGGACGGCGAGCGCTGCGGGCCGCCGCGGCGACCGGCAAGTGGCTGTGGTGAGGCGGTGAGGCGGTGAGGCGGCGCGGCGGAGCCTGGGCGGAGGCGCGTCCCGCCCGAGGGCGGCTCTGGCTGAGGGCGGCGGGACCCGGGGACAGCCCGGGGTAGCGGCGGAAGCGGGACGGCGGCAGCGGGGGACGCTGCCCCTGGAGTCCCCGGCGGAGATGCTGGCGGAAAACCCAGTGGAAGAGTTTGAGATGAAAGAGGACGAGCCGTGGTACGACCACCGGGACCTGCAGCAAGGTGAGGGCGAGGTCGCGCGGCGCGGGGGAGAGCGGCCTGGCCGGGAGACGGCGGGTGCGAAACTGTTAGAAAGTTGTTTCTGCTCGCGGTCGGAGGCAGGTGCTGGGAAGGTATCGCGCTCACCTGGCGGCCGGGCCCGCCCATCTCGCCGGCAGGAAGCGTCGCGCCGGGCCCACGGCCCTGCCGACGCGCAGCACTAATAATGATCGCCCGTGCGCCGGGCACTGCTTGGAACGCTTTCCGTGGATTAACCGATTTAATCCTCGCCGCATTCCTCCGAGGCGGAGAGGGGTGAACCAGCACCCCTCGAGGTGGCGGAGCCCAGGAAGCCGCCCCTTAGGCTGCTCACCCCGCCGCCTCCTGCGAGTGTCCTCACAGCTCCCTTAAAGGCCAGCAGGCGGTGGGAGCGGCCGCAGGTGGTAGTGGTAGTATGGAGGTATGGCAGGAGCTGCGCCAAGCCCTGTGCACACCTACTCTCTTTCAATCCGCATCATCACTCCGAGTAGTCTTTGCTATCCCATTTTCCAGACGAGGAAAGCGGAGGCTAAACGGTGGAGTGGCTTGCCTAAAAGCCAAGGGTGGAAACAGATGTTTTTGAACCCAGAAACTCAGAATGGGGAATCTTAGTCACTGCTCAAACCCTCTCTCTTCCTGGCCATCCCAGTTTCCAGCTTTTAGAGTTATTGCCGTGTTTTTTGTTTTAATTGCTTTATGCATAGTTCAGTTGCCAAATGAAATGATTTAAGGACACTTCTACAATTTGCACGTGGATCTCTTGCTGATGGTATCTCCAGAGGACAGTCTTAGAGCAGATCTCGATTTGGAGCCAGTAGTCCCCCCCCCCCCCCCCCCAATATTAGTAGCAGGAGTTTGCAATTGGGGAACATTTTTTATGTGCGGGACACTCAAAGGCCCTTAACACAGATGCTCATTTAATCCTCATAACACTAGATACTGTTAGTAGAATCTAATACTAGTTGACTGGTAAAAGAAGATAGTGTTGGGGGAATTAGTTTCACTTCAAATTCCAGAGCAAACATTCTTAACCACTATACTGAATAATCCTCAGGAATTCTTTTTTCAAGCATCTTCTGTTTCTGCAGTTCTGTGTAAATCAATTATTTCAGCTCTAAAATTGCAGTGAAAACATCTCATTTATTTGAATATTAAATTATCATGATGTTTGTTCATGCTACCATTGAACTTGGCAGAAAAAACACTGCAGACTTGAATGACTTAGAAAAGGGGGGAAAAACACCTCTTTAGAGAGAAAGTGATTTAATATTCAGTGACTTTAAAGTAGTTCAACATTATACTTATATAGTCTAGCTATTAGCACAGTATTTGCCATCATTTTCTGTATGTCCCAAAGACAAATTTGTCATATATTTCAACGAATGTAGTTTTGGTTTGCCCCATAAGGATTAATGGCTTACTTTGATACTTTCTTTAGGATTAATGAGGCAACTCCATGCAGTTGCAACAGTTGCCTGTAATAAATCAAGCAGTTTGTGTAATCAAAGCTAGATATTTTTGTTTCCTGTGTACAAGAAGCATGCACAATTTCTAAGGGCAGGCTTTTTTTTAATCTCCCACATTTAGCTAATAGTTAGCACATTGTAATAGAAGCTTGATTGTAATATTTGTTGAACTAAACTGAAGTACTCATACAGGATTACTGTTTTCATGGCTCTCTTCCATTAAGGTACTTTAATCCACACTGCACTCTCCTCTGTGGGAGGTTATCAGAAACAATCAGTTACTGATTCAATCATCTAAGAAACAAGTGCACAAGTACAACTCGTTGGGGTTCCATGTGGAATTCTTAACCTCTGATCAAAATGAAGTCATCAGAGCTTCAAGTTTAACAAGCCTTAAAGAACCTCTGAACCTCTTTACTGCTGATTTGCACTTGAAATTTGTTCTATACCTTTCAAAAGATTTTTACATCCAATGTCACAACAGTCTTTGACATATAACCCTCAACAATATGGGGTAGGAATAGAAGTGAAATTCCAACAATCAAAACTTGTGAATGTGGCCTGTGAAAGAATGAAGGCTACAATGTGGATAAAAGGATCTTTCCCTCCCCCAATTTTGCTAAATAATGTGTCAAAGAACTCGGCTTTTTATGTGGTGCTTAGGATCAAACCCAGGACCTTACATGTGCCAGGTAAATACTCTACCACTGAGCTACACCCCCAGCTGTAACTGGATCTTAATAGATTTTAAAGCTTGTTCATTTCTCAAAAAAAAATTTTTCTGTTCTATGCCAGATGTTAATCTAGGCAATGGGGCTCATGGTGGCCAGATAGGTAGACAGGATACCTAATCTCATGAAGTTGACGTTCTTTCTAGGCATCTGTTCACTACAGAAGCCTGGAAATGCTACCTAGTGCTATGTGCCCTCTGTGGTGCCTGGCACATTATAGGCCCTCAGATGTTTGTTACTGAGTAAAGTTTGGGAGCAACTCTGTCTTATGATACAAATCATTTAAGTGGGTCTAATGGGATCTTATTTGTAGACATCTGTTTTTTATCATCCTGTTAACTTAGGCTTATTTGGAGAGAGTGGCTTAAAACAATGTTTAAAGATCCTGTTCTCAAAGTCTTACATTACTAAATTTTTTTACCTTTAGCAATGGAAGCCATCACTTAAGTAGATTGAGTACTCCTTTTATCAAAGTTTGCTAGAGCATTCTTAAATTGTAGAAAAATTCTAACCTCAGTAGACTCTGTTCTCCTGTTCATACCTTGTTAGAAACATATAAAGCTGAGTGTAGGCAAAAGGAGAAACCACTTTGCTTTCAAAACCCTTGGGTAGACAGACTATTTTTTTGTCAGAGGGCTGGGTTGGCACAGTGGGAATGCTGACAATAATCTCTGTGGGTAAAGTCTTTTCTGGGACAGAAGAACCTTCTGTGTAGGTAATGATGGTGTTTTCTTTGAAATGTGCCCCTGAGAACCAGGTGAAAAGACATCAGAGACTGATTTTTCATTTAGGCCAACTACCATTATAATTGTCCTTTGGTGAGCTGTGCAAGTTAGAAGGATTCAGGTTTTGAGTATGTAGATCAGCAAATGACATACTAGTTTAAAGGAATCCAAAAATTTCTTTTCAAGATGAGTAACATCTTCCTTATGTGCACCTAATTCGCTGAATCACAGTTTGGAGGGTCATTAAAACTGACACCATCATTTTTCTTAATGTTTATGTTCAGGTTTTTTGTGTTCCCAATTATAGTAGTGTTGGCAACAGGAGTTAAACAGAAGCGTCACCAAGTGACGCATCTGACTTTGTAATGGGAAAAGCTTTCAGCCTTAATGTTATTGAATTACTACTACAGACTACAGCTGACATGGGAATATGTTTAAGAAATGAAATAAAGATGGGCACTGTGGCACATGCCTGTAATCCCAGCGACTTGAGGCTGCGGCATGAAGAGCACAAGTTCAAGGCCAGCCTCAGAAATTAGCAAACCCCTGAAACAAAAGAAGAAATCAAAAAGGCTGGGATGTAGTTCAGTGGTAATGGGCCCCTGAGTTCACTCCCCAGTACAAAAGAGAAAAAAAAATACAATGGGCGAACTATACTAACAGAAGGATTTAAAGATTTCAAAAAAAAATTGACTCAGCTGCTAGTTCTGATTTTTTGCCAAAGGCATAAAGCTGAATGAATATCTGTTTAAAGCTAACAGTTTACACCATTAAAATAGAATATTACCTGCAGAGACTGATTAGTAAAAGAATATCAAACATATGAAGATATTGATAATATTGTAATTCTCAAGCCTGCAGAAAATCTGATATTTTTAGTGCCTGCCTAAGCCAGGCCAGTTCAATAGGATTTAGAAAAGACAATGAAAATCCTTATCATAAAATAGAAATGAACAGGTGTGCAAGGCATTGAAACTATATTGCTCCGTGTGTGTGTGTGTGTATGTGTACGCGCTTTAATTAAAAATATAAATAAAGAACAGTCCATATTCTCCTATTCTCTCTACTAGTTATTTAGAAGACCTTGGGCTTACTGCCAACTTTTGGCTCTTTTTGGCTATGGAAGCCAGATGCTACACAACAGGAAACAAATTTTTTTAAAGACCCAAAAAAAAAAAAAAAAAAAAAAAAAACACCCTCCGTCGTCTTTAAACTAACAGATGAAGTAATGTCCTATTATACAGTGTGACTTCACAGACACTTTTCTTGTAGTTGAAACTTGCTAGAATTCTAAACATCCTATGAATTATTTAGGAGACTTTGAGACTTCAGGTTACTGAAGCAGGTGGGTGTATTATTTAACTGAAAATAAGGATTGAGATAAGAACAAGTCTCAAATTCTTTTTCGTTTGCTATTTACTAGAGTACTTTACTTGGCCTCTGCTTCTGTGGCATAGGGAAGATACCTTGGGTGCTATTAAATAGCATAAGCAGTTTCATAACTGAATAAAAAGTAGTTGATGCAGATCACAAGTCAGTCTTGATTTGGAAGAGGTTTCTTTCAGCTCAGGTTTTGATTGCTAGTTAAGAACATCTTTGGTAAGTCTCTGATCCTTCCCAGTGACAAATTAGCACTTTACAACAGGCCAGAAAGAAAGACTTAAGTAATGGTAGGTGATGCTTTGATGTTTGTCTTTAATATATTGTGATGGTTTCTTTGTGGGTCTGTGTATACACTTCGCATAAAATTGTTTCATCCTCATCCCTACATAGTTATTTTGCATTTGTTGATGACAGGATATTAACTTGCCTGGGGCTGTGTGTGCTTTCACTAGCAGAGTAGGCAATAAATACCCAAATGGTAGTTGCTATCTTGACAATAAGTGAAGACTAATCATCTCAACTTGGGAAATTTGCATCTTCTATCTTAAGAGTATGTTTACCTCCTTTTCATTAGCCTTAAAACCATGCAGATGTGGATGATAGAGAATCATAATGAGAGGGAGTTAGAACCTGTTGACTGAGTAGCTTCTGTCTTACCTGTGACTTACTGTATGAATTTGATCAGGTCATTAAACAGCTTTGTGTTTCAGGGTGTCTCATTTTAAAAATCGGGTGACATGCCTTGTAAAGATAAAAAGTTTAGTGGCACATGCCTGTAATCCCAGCAACTCTGAAGGCTGAGGCAGGAGGAGCACAATTTCAAGCCAGCCTCAGCAACTTAGCAAGCTTCCTTTTTCTCAAAAGGAGAAAAAAACGGGCTGGGGATGAGGCTCAGTGGTTAAGTGCTCCTGGGTTCAATCGCTGGCACAAAAAAAAAAAAAAAGGATGTGAAGTTTATAAAAGTTCTGTCTTATTCTGTAGTTAAGACGTTGGGGTCTTAACGGTAATAACAGTAATAGTCAATATTGTTTATATTGAAATCATAAGAGACTGTTTTGGCACCTGTCTACCAATATTGTTTAAAGTGTTATAAAATGTTTTAAAATGAGCTGGAGTGGTGTGTGGTAAATGTTGCTGCTTTGATTTTTCCTAATGAACAAACTAAACAAGTAGAAAATTATGCACTCAGGTGAACATGACTAGGTAACAAAGTTGTTGCTTTTGTTACCATTTATTCTAGGTTAAATTTTAGCATTGGTAGTAATGGATAGATGTTAAATCTTATTTGAAAACCTTTAAAAATTCAGTTTAAAATCACATCAGGAGGTTCCTGTTTTCATAACAAATATTTGTTCATTGTAAGTACATTTTGCTGGGCACACTGGCACATGCTTGTAATCTCAACTACTCCCGAGGCTGAGGTAAGAGGATCATGAGTTCAAGGCCAACCTGAGAAACTTAGCAAGACCTGGTCTCAAAATAAAAATAAAAGGGCTGGGGTTGTAGCTCAATGAAAGCATTGTTGCCCCACCTGCATGAGACCCTGGTTTCAATCCCCAGGGCCACCAAAACCAAACAACTACTAGATATATGCACATGTGCAGCGCACACACAGGTACATACACATATTGATATAACTTTCCATCACATCTAGAATGAAATTCAAAATTTTTCTACCATGACCTGTCTAATCTGATTCCTGCCTGTTTCTCCCACTTCATCTCACTTGCTGTCCTCTCGGCTTCCTTTACACTGGCTGCTTGGCAAGTTGTAGAATATGCCAAGTGCTTTCTCAGCTCTTGCATGGTGACTTCCTCATCCTTCAAGCTGTAGCTGTCTCTTCAGAGAGATCCTTCTTGTGACCTCCTGTTCTAAATTGGGCCTTTGTCCAGCCTCAGCAACTTAGGAATGCCTTAAAGCAATTTAGTGAGACCCCGTCTCAAAAAATAAAAAGGACTGGGAATGTAGCTCAGTGGTTAAGTGCCCCTGGGTTCAATCTCCAGAACACCCCGCAAATAAATCAATAAGGCCTTTGTTATCTCCAAATTCAGGGGTTTCCCTCCCTTATCTCTCTTTTTTTACATATGTTTAGTTGTAGATGGACACAATACCTTTATTTATGTGGTGCTGAGGTTTGAACCCAGTGCCTCACATGTGCTAGGCAAGCACTCCACCACTGAGCCACAACTCCAGCCCCCCAACCACCCTTGTCTCTCTAATACTCTATGTCACATTGGTCAACAAATCCTGATGGCTTTATTTTCAAAACATGTCAGGATCTTGGCCCTTCACCCATCTCCATCTCCGCTACTCATGCAGGTCCCCATCATCTCTTGGCCAGTTGATTGCATCATCATCCTGTCACTGGGCTGCTGCTTCCCCTTTTGTTTGCACACCAGCCTCTGCTGGGTTCCATCACTTTTGATGTAGTGGCCAAATCTTTTTTTTTTTTTTTTTTTTTTTTTTGGCAGTGCTGGGGATCGAACCCAGGGCCTTAGTGCTTGCAAGGCAAGCACTCTACCAACTGAGCTATCTCCCCAGCCCAGTGGGCAAATCTTGACTTCCCTAGTAAGGTCCTATGCAAGTTAGCCAACCCTGGGGCCTCTGATTTGACTCCCCACCTCCTACACAGATCCTGTTCGGCCTCCCTGGCCTCCTTAATAGCTCCAGTCAGGCTTTCTCCCAGGGTCTTTGCCCTCATTTGCCTCTGCCTGGAATGTTGTTCACCTAGATAGATCTATGTGGGTCACTTTTTCAGTTCCTTCACATCTTGATTGAAATGTCACCACTGTCAAGTTTTAAAAATTCAAATTATTTATCTACACTCCTCCTGTAACCCTTCCTTGCTTTATAAGTTCTTTTTAGCACTTTTTATTATATAATTTATGCCATTTTTTTCCAATTGGTAAAAAATACATAAGCTCCATGATGGCAGGGAATTTTTTGAGTTCCTAATACCCCTAGTACCTAGAGTATGTTGTCTGATGTTATTGACTGTCTGCATGTATGAATGTCACTTATCACAGTTTGTAAATTTAGTAATTGCTGTCTGGCTTCCCCCATTAATCTGGAAATGTCAACAAAAGCAGGAACTTCATCCATTTTATGCACCATTCTATAGCCAGAGTTTAAATAGTACCTACTAACAAAAACATTGATTTGTGAATCATTGGATACTAATCGGTAATATTTCGCCTTTTATAATGGCATAGTCTGCAAAGTACTTCCTTGTGAATTACTTTTGATTTTCACAATCTTATCTTGACAGAAGAGCAATTGCTCTAACTCTAAGAAAATTACATGTAGTCACTGATAAAATCACTATCTTGAAGCATTCTGGTAAATTATAGTCATAATTGAACCTCCAGACCTTCCTACTCAGAGTCAGTGCATTTCCCACTATATCAAAAGAGACTGGCCATGAAATTCACTATGTAGATAAGTTGTAGATAAGTATTTCATTTACCTAAGTTACAACTTGTGTCCTTTTCCCCCCATATTACTAAATAATTTCCATTTCTGTGTTTGTAGATAATTTAAACAAATCATCTTATGTACATATATGCCTAAGAAAAAAAAGAGTTGGAAAAATTGGGTTTAATGTAATATATGGTTCTATGCTAAATGGAAGTATGAATCAAAAAACATCTTGCTACTTTGCTTAGCTGGTTTGTTCATCTTGAGAAGGACATGAAAGAAGTAGAGAGAGACTTGGGGCAATTTTCTTACTAACACTTATATTTTTCTTTTCTATTTTATTTTTAGTCCCACTAGCAGTCCACAATATTTGACAACAGCCAGATCCATTGGAACTTTAGAAATCACTAAAAGATCTCTCTATACTTTAACTCAAGGGTCCATCCAAAAAAGTAGACTCCCAGAATTTGATTAAGTCCATTCTACTAGCAAATAAGTATAACTTTAGAAATCACAATGCTGAGCACCATCCCTGAACTAATAACTACATCTCCATAAAGTAGATTGCTATTTTTCACATCATATAAGTAATTCAGGTATGTTGTATTGGGATCTGACTTGTATGTGTTGGGACTTGGTTCATTCTTATTTTAAGGACTAGTTTATATAAGATGGCGAAGTGAGTTCATTTGCATTTCCATGATTTCTTTGTTGTGCTAGATCTCCAACTTGCTGCTGAGCTTGGGAAGACATTACTGGATCGGAACACAGAGTTGGAGGATTCTCTTCAGCAGATGTACACAACCAATCAGGAGCAGTTACAGGAAATTGAGGTAATGTCCTTGGTGGGAGAATTGCACTTTGATGTGTGGCAATCACATACTGCTACACTAATGCTTACAATTAGAAGCAGTATTCTAAGGCAGATTCTTTTTCAAGAATAAGAACCATCAGAAAGGTGGAGACTTGATTTCTACTTTCTTTAAGTTTTCCTAATACCTAAGTTTATGATTTTCATCTTGCTGCACACTTAGTGAAATGAACCCAAAATTTACTAGTATATAAAGCAAACTGAAACTGGGTACCTACCATCCAGCTTAAGAGAGGAAACTATTCATACTATTGAAATTCCACATATACCCACTCCTTGGTGGCATCTCACTTCTTCCGAACACCTTTCCAAATTTGGATTTAGATAAAAAGTTCAAAAAATCATAGTACCTGATTACATAATGTATTTAAACTCCTTGTGCCATTCAAAGAATTAATCATCAAGTACATGTTTCTTTCTCTTTGCTGTTATCTTGATTTATTTTCATTTTCAGTGGATTTCATTAAAATATTACTTTTTGCCTAACTTAAGATGAAAGATGCTAGACTAAGGCTTTAAAATTAAAGGTACTGTGACCTCATAATTGTTCCCATTAAAGAAGCCAAGTTATATGTAGGCCACTTGACTGTAAAGAAAATTGTGGCTATTAACCTGACAATTGCACTATCTAAACAACTTTCTCCATACCCCAAACTTCTGTCGAACCACCCAAAAAGCTTCACACTTAAATTCAGCTATAACTCATTTCCCTCAGTTTGGTAAAGTAGACCCAGGACTCTTGTGTCTATAGGTAGAAAAATACAAAAGACACCATTCAAAATGATTAGTACTTTCTAGCCCCAGTTATAATTCTACAGAGGGATAATCTGTAAAGATTTCTAACTTACCAGGCACCATTTTTAGCACTTCCTACATCAAGAACATAGAACATCCTCTACCATTAATTGAATTTAACAACTTACAGAGCTTGTTTAGAAACCTAAAAATGCAGGAAAAACAGATATTTTAAAACTGTTAAACTAGCGAAATGTTACATGTAGTCAAGGAACTATTTTCCTGTTCTGTTTTTTAGACGTTGTTTTTCAACTCTTTGTAAGATTTCCTAGAGTAGTGTAGATTGTCATGCACTGAGGTACATTTATTTGTACTTGGGTAGAAACATAGTCTCAATCCATTGTGTTAATGTTTCCTATGAACGAAATTCTAAAACCGATACTTATTTTAACATTTTTTCTAAGGATAGATGAAAGAAATTCAGATATTTGTGTAATTGGGAGAATTATGCTTGTTGGTTATATTACAAGCACAGTTGCTTTGTAATTTACCTCATTAAGTTCCAAACTTTCAATTCTGTGAATATTTCAGTGAAATTGACTGGTGCATTAAAATAGGTTGGAAATCATAACCTAGAGCTTACATATATTATTATGTATAATATGTACCTATTATTTATGTATTATATACTATATGTATGCTTTTATAGGTGTTCCACATCTGACCATGGGACAAAATGGATTAAGTTGTCTACTTTTTCTGTGGTATTGAGGATTAGGCAATTAAAACAGATCGTTCACATTCTGAAAGAATCCAAAGATCTTTGAGTTTCTTCAAATCTATCTAATGTCATTCATAAAATGTTTTAAAGCATAATGGAAATGAAGTATGCAGTTCAGATTTTAATAATAAATATAGAAAAAATACATGTATAAAATTATTCAAAAAAATGTAGTCCAGAGTACTTCCAGAAACACTTTTTTAGTCCAGAGTGCTTCCAGAAACACTTTCATGAGACTCTTGTTTCTAAAACAGGATGTAGTCCACTGGTTCAAAGATCCAAGCAATGAAGAATTCAGTGTTCTTTATTCAAATTGGTTGGAGCTCAGAACAGTCACTGTCTTAGAGTTCTTAACTGCCATTGTTGCTGGCTGGCTGCCTTTGTTTCCTTCTTTCTATAAATCGCTTCATAAAAACAAATAGGGATGGGACAAAACAGGGAAGTGAGGTGGGAGCAGTACTGACCAAGCCCACCTGTCAGCAGGGGACTCCCCTAGCCTGGCCTTGCTGCCTTATTCATATCCAAACCCAGGAAGTCTTACATATAGATCACAAAGTAGACTTCTGAGGAGGGCCCTCTCTAGTAACCTAAAACAAAGAATATAAAAGTAACCAGTCAGCCAAAGAGCCTGATTCCCTACTTAAATATGACCCCTGCATTATGTACCTCTTATCATTACATCCTTTAGGAGCCCCCCCTTAAATTTTTTATAAGGGCTTTTCCTGAATTTAAACTTTGTCAATTTTTTTCCTCTTTGCTTAAAACTTCTTAATAATATATACAGGCAGAAAAGAATACAAATCCTAAGTATAGTTTGATAAATTGTTAAGTAAACAGAGCCGTGCAGCTAGTGCCCAGATGAGGAGAACATTATCAACCTGTCCAGGGACCACCCCACTAACCAGCAGCATCCTAACACTGACATCCTAGATTAGTTTACCCTGTTTTTGAACTTTATAGAAATGGAATCATTTGTACAAGTACTAAACTAACCTTTTATTTTACTTATTTTACTTATTTGGTGCTGGAAACTGAATGAATCCAGGGCCTGATGCAACAAGCACACATTATACTACTGAGCTACACTCCCAACCCTAAACTAACTTTTTAGAATGTTCACTGGCATTTTTTCCTCATTAGAAGAGTAATATATGATCATTTTTAAAATTTAGAGTATTAATATAGTTGAAAGCCAAAAAGTCAGCCCTTATATCCCATTACCCCAGAAAAATTTAAATTGAAATGGTTTAAAAAAAAAAAATCCAGAAACAAACTCGTCAGAATTGATAGTCAGTGCATAACTGGTGAAAATACTATATAAAATCCCAAACTCAGCTGGGCATGGTGGTACACACATGTAATCCCAGCAACTCAGGAGGCTGAGTTCAAAGCCAGCCTCAGCAACTTAGTGAGACCCTGTCTCTAAATAAATGTTTTAAAAGGCTAGGATGTAGTTCAGTGGTTAAGCCACCCTGGGTTCGGGTACCAAGATAAATAAATAAATAATAAAATGAAATCCCAAATTCTTGATTTATTATGACAGTAGATGACTAGGAAACTGCCAAAGTCTATTTGTCAAGTATCCATTCAAAACCTTTTTGTGACCTTCAAATAATCTTCATAAAAAATGATCAGTATTTTTGATAGGTGTTGATTTTAATGTTAAGAAGGTTTAAGCTATTGAAAGAATAATTCCACTGGCTTCAAAGAAGCCTGTAGCCTGCCACTTTTATTCAGTGCTAATTTCTATTTCTATTTTTTTTGAGTCTAGAGCAGTGGGTTTTGTTTTCTTTGTTTTTCCATGGGTGAGAGAAGGGGAAAGAGAAGCTGTGGAGAGTTGTAGGATCTGACACCATCGCACAAACCTGTGAAATTTTTTATTCTATTTCCCCATTTCTCATTGCAACACTGAGGGCTGTTGCTTTGTTTGTTCATGTTCTTTTACACATAGTAGGTAATTGATAAATACTTGTAGAAATCAGTATCTTTAAAGATAAACTGTTGGGCTGGGGAGATAGCTCAGTTGGTAAAGTGCTTGCCTTATAAGCAGAGGGCCCTGGGTTCGATCCCCAGCACCGCAAAAAAAAAAAAAAAAAAAAAAAAAAAAAGATAAACTGTTTATAGAGCTCTCTCAATAACAGAATTAATTATTTAAATAAGAAACTTATTTATTTCTGCATGCTGAGGATTGAATCCAGGGCCTCACTCACACTAGGCATGTGCTATACCACCAACCTATACCACAGCTGCCTACTTCTGGAAATTTTAACATGTTAGGAGATTCGGGTGTATGCCCTCAATTTTATTTGCAAATAGCTAGAGAATTTGGCCATGTAAATTGCTTCTCAGATCTGCTTGCTCCATTGTGGAATATGATAATAATGTTTACACTACATTGATAAGAAGTTGTTCTAAGGGGATGAGCTTATGCAAGTGCTGTATTCTGGACAGTGCAAATTGTGCAGAGTTTATTTATACCCATGTATTAAGGATTTTTATAATGAAAAAAAATCTTAATTCTGAAAAAATGAATCCTCTTGAATTATTGGAGAGACCTTTAAAATAAGCCAAGCTTTTAATAGAATTATAGGTGACTTTGATTTTCACAGTCATGCCCTCCCACCCCAAATTTCCTACAGGGAAAATATATTAATCAGAGAAAAGAGGCTTTTCAAAGGTAATAGGAAATATTTTTTCACTATTATGGAAAATCATTTTGATACTAAATTCAGAGGATTGGGGCTATAATCCTTCATTTAAGGATAATCCCAACACTGCTGGAAACCTGAATATCCATTCCGTTCCATTCTGTGTGTGCTTTTAGTTTGGGTTGTGTGTGCCTGCCCCACATTTCAGGTTAGGTTCTACAGTCGCAAAGAGGTGTTAAATAATCCTGCTGGCCTTTATTTTCCATTGGCTTAACCTCAGTCATAAAAGTGGCTTGTGCATAAAAGTGGCCTTTGTGCATGACAAGAACCTTGTACTCACAGCTGGGGTGACTTTCTGTGCAAAGTCCTAGGCAGTCAGATAACCCAAGGCTCTTTTATAATATTCTGGCCATAGGTTGACATTTTTGCCTGTATTTCTGCTACCCCATGTCCTCCTTTCTCCACTGTTTTGCTTAACATGTCTTCTCTTCCCCTATATAATATGGAAGTCAGATTCATTTGAGACTGTATTGGAGATTTTGAATTAAGAAAATCAAATCAGAAGCATGTCTGTACCTTGCAATGAATGGTAGGAAATAAGGGAATTCATTTCCTTCTAGATTCAGGAAAAAAAAAAAAAAAAAATGGGTAAATACCAATTTAGAGACCAGATCTGAAACCTCGGCATCTGACTCCATAGAGTTAAGAGTTTGATGTTTGCCTTACATCAGGACTTTTAGAGATCAAAAATTTTTTAAGTTGCTGACCAAATTAAACTATTTGTAGGTAATGTATAACTGAGTCTTGGAGAAGTGAAAGGCTTTTCTGATTAAGTTTGACTTAACATAATAAGATTAAACTACTGCATGTAAACAAGCTTCTTGCCATTCTTCAGATTATTCTCAAAGCCAAGTCTCTGAGACTGAAATATCGCAAGTTCTTAATGGTGTCATTGTGTTTTTATCACACTTTTATGTATCAAAAGGAGCACTTTTTGTAGTGTTTTTTTTTTTTTTTTAATAGCCTCTTTGTACTTATTTGTATATCAACTTGGCAAGAGGCAATGACTTGGGACCCATGTAGTGGATGGTAGGAATTGTAAATGTCTCCCCTTCAAGTTACTGGTGGGTTTTGTTGCCTTGGGAATAAGCAGAGAAATAATCTGGAGATGAGGAAGGAGGAGAGAATTAGTGACTAATAGGCTCTTTTCCCAAGAGAGCCAAAACCAAAGTCCATCTTAAATCTTTCAATTAAGACAAATGTCAAGAGAGATTTGAGGGATTGTGAATGGAGATGTAGAAATTGCCATTTAGCTAACATTTTTTTCGTCCCAACTCTGTGTAAAGAATGAACTAGACAGATAAATAAGAACCTTTCCTTCTTAGAAAGAGGGTGACTTTAGTGAGTTAACAGTTCATTTAATTGTTATTGTGTTGTTTTGAGGAAATCACAAAGGGTGCAAACAGCTTATGTTGAAATGAGGCCTTAAGAATAACCGAAGCTATTCGTAACTTCACCTGTGTTTGTGTGTGTGAGAGAGAATGAGAATGCGCCCTGAACCCTCTTAACTATCTTAAGCAATTAAGATTTACATCATCACTACAGTGTGATATGAAAATATCTGTGATTTCTGTTGGTGATGAAGTCGCAAATATCTATTACTGGTTTGTTGCCTCCATTCATAATTCCAGGAAATGCTCAGTTTCAGTTAGGAATTAGCAAAGTATCTTGTCTTCCTCATCTGAGTCCAAAAGACCCTCTTATTTGTGGACCCAGAGTACTGCTGCTGACTGAGGTGGAGCCAGACAGGAGAAGCACATCCTTGGGAGAGGGGAGTTTACGGTAAAGGCCCTAAAGGAGGGAAAAACTTGCCTTACCCTGGGGCAATGGTAGAAAGTTTAAGGTAAAAGCATCCTGAATGTGAAAGAAGAAAGGATCAATGTGCAAATGAAGCTGGAAAAACTGCTTAAGGAAATGTTAATGTGATGTCTTGGACATTAAGTAATTGTTTTTCCCTCCTTAGGAATTGTGGTTATGCTAAAATCAGAAGTTTTCTCTCTCAGAAATATATACTGCCTTGGACTTTTAAATGATCAAGGTTGAGGAGAGTAGAGATGTTATAAGACTGTATAAGACTGTTGATAATTGTTGACACTGGATTATGGGTATATGGGAGTTTATGAAACAATTTTATCCTGCATTTATGTGTGTTTAGAACTATAATTAAAAGTTTTAAAATGTAATGGGTAAGATTAGCCATCTGAAGAAAAGTTAAGAAGGGGCATTCAAAGTAACTAGTGTATAATTTCAGGGAATTAATGATTATAAGAACATACCAATTTTTTTAATAAAGAGCACTATAATGATACAGTTAAAACATAGCTTAATCTTAATGTGAATAACTGCAAGCAAGCTAAGGCCTAAGAAGGCAAATGGTAAGTGTAAGCTCGGCAGCGCGGTTAGCGGCCAAGTAAAATCAGACAGAAAGTGGCCGAAGCAAACTTTATTGGAATTTGGCTCTCAGGCGAAGTTCCCAGACCCCGAAGTACAGCTCAAGTAGGGACCTGGAGAAAATCGCATGTGGCCCTGGCTGCCCAGGGTTTTTATAGGCTGGGATGGGAGGGGGGTCCTGCTGAGTGACAGGTGGATATGAAGGGTCAGTGGAATTTTCTAGCCCACTTGATGGTCAACTTTGGTGGGCTGGCCTTTGTCCCAGCTGCTCAGCTCTGCCCCCTACAGTCGCCTAAATTCCAACCTAACAGTAAGTATTAAGGTTAAGTAGTCAAAATTTTGGGCCAGGGATGTTGTTCAGTGGTAGAGTGCTTGCTGATCATATGTGAGGTCCTGAGTTTGATCCCCATTGTCAGGTCTCCACAATTAAGTCTTCCTAGTGAATCTTAGGACATGTAAAGGGTGAAAACTTTAAAGAAAGATGACAGTAGCTAGCTGCCTCTTACTGAGCGATTTTTTTCATATGCCAGAGACCATGCTGGACTCTACAAATATTAACCTTTATGTAAATTTATATATTATATTTGGAAGAGGAAAAATAATTTTTTCTGGACCCCTATGAGTTCTTTGTTGGAACAGACCCCTGCAACAAAAGACAGATTAACAAAAGAAAAACAAGAGTTACTAACATACATTTTTTATATATATACATGGGACATACCCGAAAGAGTAATTCTCCAAGAGATGGCTTTGAATTTCACCTTATTTAGCATATTAACAAAGAACAATACAGTTTTAAGAGAAGTGACAAGACTTTTGAGTCTCTAGGGGCAGCAATTTATGGGAAGGCAAATGAATGGCAGACAAAGGCTGACTAAGCTCGTTAATGTAGACTCCTCTGGTACTGAGTGGCCCATGAGAGTCTAAAGTTGTCTTCAATGGTTAACCTTTGTTCTGCTGGCAAAGAGGGATGGGGAGGATATCCTTTGTATAAATCTATGCCCTGCTTTTAGGCAGATACAGGAAGGGCAGAGGACTTTCCTGCATCTGCTTCTTAATTGCCTTCAGCCCAATAGTCCTTACACCAAAGAGGCATATTGTGCTGAGACTCTTCCTGGTCCTTCCATATATATATAAATCTTACAGCCTTATGAGGTAGTTTGAGGAAACCTGAGAAAATTCAAGTTCAGATCTGACTCAAACCTGGCTCTTAGGTACTATACCACTGCTACCAACCGGACACTGGGATCCTGTGCCCACTAAGGGGCTTCAGTTCGTGAATTAACTTTTCATGTGCCGTTTATGGGGCACATGTGTTCTACATAGAGGATGTGACTATTCCAGTCATTGGGCAGGATGTGTTCCTGTCATAATTTAATAAATTAGTGTCTGATTATACATTAATCTTTTTAAAGATCGTTGTGAATCCAAAGAATACTTAGAGTTTTATACTTGATATAAAGTAGCTTATAGCATTTGTACAGATAAATATATGTGTGTGTGTGTGTATATATATATATACACATATATATAGATGTATACATATATATAAAATACATCTGTGAACATATATATTCCTGTGATTCTAAACCTTCTTCCCACTCCAGTTTTCCTAAGGGATTGCACACATTCCTGTCAATGACAGGAACTTCCGGTCATGTTGCTAACTAGAGAGTAGGATTAAGAACCCAGTCCTACAGTTCTGAAAAAGCTTCCCCTAGAGAATTTGATGTTGATTTTCAAGGGACCAAAAAAAACTGGTGGGGGTTGAGGCAATAAAGGTACCAGATTTTCATAGGCATCATGCCGCGTGGGCACATGTCTCATTTAATCCTGTCAGTCTACATGGTAGGTACTAACAGATTCACAAACCTTCATTATCAGCTCTGAACCCAAAAGATCTATGAACCAAGATTTTTCCCTTAAGTTTGCAGCAAGTTCATTTGGCAGCAGATCTTGATCTCAACTGATCCAAGGCTGCTTATAGTCTTTGTACTTTTTGATGCAGAAGTATTAATACTTGATTACAGGGTCCTGCCCAACCTCACAGGGGTATCGCAAAAGTGTAAGGCATGAACACCATGTTGTTTTTCTAGAATGCAAAGAATTTTCCAAAATACTTTTGGCTCCAAGAGGTTCAGATGAGAAAACCAAAGTTAGAGAGGCTGTGTGGTGGCTCAACACATTGCTGAGTTATGTAACTAGATTCGAGAAAAGACCACAGATGCTTTTCCCAACACTGTAAGAGTCCATTAAATATCCCATTAAATAGCCCTGTTCTTTGAAAGCAGTCTGTTGACCCTGCAGGTACATAAAGAGCTATGTAAAATGCCTCAAGAAGAGTGTGATTCCCTTAATCATAACTTGGCCATTTAGAAAGAAATCTTAGCAGGACCAAAACAATCTGGTCAGTTCCTCACAAACAAGGAGGATGACAGAATACTCAGAATTAAAAATAATAGTGGCCGTCGAAGCATATTAAACAAAAATATATTTCTGGTTAAATTAATGTAGTTTTCATTACTTTTTGCCCAGAATGCCTTACTCAGAAAAAAAAAAACTGATTTTTTTAAAGTGAAAATCATCGAAAATCCTCCACTTTAGGCTTTCTTTTTCCTGTTAAATATGGTATTTTTGTTTGAACTTTGATCATGCTTTCTGAGCTTTTTCTCCTGAGGGATTTTCATATCTCCCTTTATATTTTCCTTTTGAATATTAATTTTATGCATGTTTTGTAAAATTAGACCAGCCTCATGACGCATAGGAATACTGGTAAGCATTGAGGGAGTTAAGCATATGAAAGATGCTCTGTGCTTGTTTCTTAAGTCAGGTAGTTTTTTTGTTTTGTTTTTTTTTGGAGTGCTGGTGTTTGGAACCCAGGGCCTTATTACACTTGTCAAACAAGCACTCTATCACTGAGCTAGCCCCTCAGCTCCTAAAACCAGTAGTTTTATTGGGATTTAAAGTATTATGGTATAATACAAATTATACACTTGGTCTTTGTCCCTGGTTCCTGGATAGAGCTCCTAAAACCCTTGGAATTTCTGGAGTGCTAGGATAGGCACTGACGGAGAAACCAAGCACATGATCAGGGAGTTAGAACTACCAGCCCCACTCCTCAACCTATGGGGAGGGGAGGGGCTCGATATTGAGTCAGTCTCCAGTGGCCAATGATTGAAGTGGTCATGCTTGTGACGTGAAGCTTTTTGATTAAAATTGAAATAAGGCTACAGGAGCTTTTGAGTTGGAGAATGGGGGGATGTGCCAGGAGGGTGCAGAGCCAGAGACAAAGCTCTGCATCAGCCCTCAGCCCACGCTCGTTGGTGTGGAGAAACAGAATTGGTGTTGAACCCTGCCAGTGTCTTATCTGCTTGTGTCACCTGGTTGCAACCATCTTCTCCTACAGTATCTGACCAAGCAGGTGGAGCTTCTACGGCAAATGAATGAACAGCATGCAAAAGTTTATGAACAACTAGATATCACAGCAAGGGAACTGGAAGAAACGAATCAAAAGCTCGTTGCTGACAGCAAGGCCTCACAGCAAAAAATTCTGAGGTAAAATTTCTAGAATCTATAGAGGAAACTCACAGGGAGTCATTTAGGTAATTTGGAATAGACATGGCTATAGAGGGTTTGAGTCAAGTGGGTAAAGTTTGTTTTGAGAGATGAAGATTAACTGTAAGTCCTTTCCAATTAGAAAGCCCAGTTCGAGTGGCTTATAACTAATCTCTCCACTGCTTTTGTCCTTAGTATAATATGACAAGGAGTGATTGGCTTCTGTGTGTTCCTCGCAGCCTGACTGAAACAATTGAATGTCTACAAACCAACATCGATCACCTCCAGAGCCAAGTGGAGGAGTTGAAGTCCTCTGGCCAAGGGAGGAGGAGACAGGGGAAATGTGACCTGGAGAAATCGACACCCAGCTTCTCGTGTCTGAAGGAGCTCTATGACCTCCGCCAGTAAGAGCCTGCTTTTCTGTGGATTTATAAGTTGGAACATCGTGTCATTGACACATCCTAGATTCCAGTAGTTTAAAAGTACCATTTTTGGGAAATGGCATTTGGCTATTAAATTGCCAGTGGTTTGAACAAAACCACTTAAACATATATATTTGAGATCTTGGGTTCTAATAATTTTATGAAAACTCATTTTGGAAAGTCTCAAGAGCTTTTTTTTTTTTTTTCTTTTTTTTTTTTTTATTGCTTTCAATGTGTTAAATCTTGGTGTAAGATTAGGTATAATTCTGATAGAGTACAGATTTTTTAGTTGTATTTTACCTTAGAGTGAAGGAAACACATGGGAATTTCAGCAAAACAAAAATCCAGGAGAACAAATTTTTTATTTTGCCTGAAGAAATGCTTTTTATGATTTAGAGTTATGAGTTTAAATCTTTAAGAAGTATTTATTGAACACCTGCTGTGCAGCAAGTACTTCGCCAAACATGAGGAATGGTGGCCAACACAGGCACAGTCCCTGCTTCTGTGAGCTTCATCTTAGTGGAGAGGCAGCCCTGCAGTAATCACACAAATAAATACAGTTCCAAGTTGCCTGGACTGAAGAGGAGAGAGACCATTGTTCATTGGTGGTTCTCACCCTAGACTGTCCACCAGGTCACCTGGAATTTTGCAAAGTGGAAACAACCAACCTAAACTAAAATTTCCAGGTGTAGTAAAAAGCTGGCTAAAAGTCATAACAGCAGTGGTGCCTAACCTTGCCTGAATATTATGAATTGCTAGAGAGCTTTTAAAAACCCTCCAGGTCCAGGCAGCAAACCAGCAAGGTCAGAATAGATGGGGTGGAATAGATAGAATAGATAGCTGCCTAGATGATTCCATCTGCAGCCAAGGGTATGAGCCCCTGGGCTGCTGTATTTCCTAGGAAGGCAGCTGTCATGCTGCTGGCCTTTGGGAATGGATGCTCTATGGTACTTTAAAAATAAAAAACAGTCACAAAAATTGTTTGCTTTCATGTGTTTATTTAGCAGCCTCACAGTTTCACTTCAGCCTCTGTTCTAATGTGGAATAAGCTGAAAATCATTCATTGTCACAACTCCACTAAAGATTTAGTTCAAGGGCTCAGTAGTAGAGCACACTTGCCTAGCCTGTGTGAGGCACTGGGTTTGAACCTCAGCAGGATAGATATATATATATATATATATAAATATATATAAATATATATAAATAAAATGTCCATCTACAACAAAAAAAAGTATTAAAGTTTTAGGGGACTGGGGAGATAGCTCAGTCGGTAGAGTGCTTTCCTTTTAAGCACAAGGCCCTGGGTTCGATCCCCAGCACCAAAAAAAAAAAAAAAAAAAATTCAAAAACACCTACAGTCTCTTCCTTTGCATTCTTGGTTGACCTGTGTGCTATATTCTTTGAACTTTCTCCCCTAGACACTTTGTGTATGACCATGTGTTTGCTGAGAAGATCACTTCCTTACAAAGTCAGCAAAGCCCCGATGAGGAAGAAAACGAGCACTTGAAAAAGACAGTGACAATGTTACAGGCCCAACTGAGCCTAGAGCGGCAGAAGAGGATGACCATGGAGGAGGAGTACGAGCTCGTGCTGAAGGAGAACAGCGAACTGGAAGAGCAGCTAGGGGCCACGGATGCCTACCGGGCACGCGCACTGGAGTTGGAGGCTGAGGTGGCAGAGATGCGGCAGATGCTACAGGCTGAGCATCCGTTTGTGAATGGGGTTGAGAAGCTGGTGCCAGACTCCTTGTTTGTTTCATTCAGAGAGCCCAGCCAGAGCCTGCTGGAGGAGTTGTTCCTGTCTGTGCCAGAAGCACATAGAAAGCCTCTCAAGCGCAGTAGCAGTGAGACAGTCCTCAGCAGTTTGGCAGGGGGTGACGTCATGAAGGGCCACGAGGAGACCTGCATCAGGAGGGCCAAGGCTGTGAAGCAGAGAGGCATCTCCCTTCTGCATGAAGTGGACACTCAGTACAGTGCTCTGAAGGTGAAGTACGAAGACCTGCTGAAGAAGTGCCAGCAGGAACAGGACTCCCTGTCACACAAGGCAGTGCAGACTTCCAGGGCTTTGGCCAAGGACCTGATGGGCATGAACACCCCGCCTGAATCAGGTGCCAGCAGCTGGGAACCTGCCTCTGTCACCCCAGAGCCCATCAGTTCTCCCAGTACCACGACACCCCCGGAGTACAAAGCACTGTTTAAGGAGATCTTTAATTGCATTGAGAAAAGCAAGCAAGAAATAGATGCACAGAGAACAAAATATCGCTCTCTCTCTCCTTATTCCTAAACGAGTCTCCAGCTTTACTGCTAACTTACCTGTCTTACCACCCTTCTCCCTTTCAGACTCCAAAACCTGATGTTTGATGTTGCTCATGATATTTGCCTCATTGCTTTGCTTATATAGCAAATGCAGGCAGCAAAGAAAGGAGGTAGCTACTGATGTCAGTTCTACAATCCAGTTCCTTCTAAGTGTTGTAGGAAATCCCATGATAAACTGGCCTCTGGCTGGCACACTCATTAGGCTGCAGTTCCTGGAAAAACCTTAGAGCCAGTCAAGGGATGTCCATGCTCCTGGAGAAATAGGCTTGGAGTCACTATCATAGTGGGGGAAGGACAAGAGTTGGAACAAAGCTGAGCAATTGCCTCCTTGCTCAACTTCTCAAAGCTATGTAGAAGTCAGGGCTTTTGCAAACACTGTTGGATACTGTGAATTCGTTTCGGAAGAATGTTCAAGAGCAAGCGGAGTCGAATCCAGAATAAGTGACATTAATAAATCCACACCCTCCAGTTTTATTATACCCACTACCAGTTGAACTGTGACAGAATCCAGAATAAGTGACATTAACAAATCCACCCCCTATATTTAAATGTTTTTATTCAAAGCTACAGCCTTTAGGATAGGGGACTGTGTTTAATTCCTTTCCCAAATTTAAGCTAAAGGAGAAAGCTCAGATCCCTTCTGCTCCTAGATGAGGCCTGGCTGGACAGTGTGCCTGCTGGCGCCACTCCTACTTGGTTCTGAGCATTCCTCTAAGTGGTTTTGACTTGCTGCAGAAATTCCCATCTGCTACTTTACTAAGCAGTGTTGATGTTCTGACTGTGGAAATACACTCTTACTCTCATTTGCTACTTTTAATTTAAAACTATTTAAGAGAACTGAGGTTCTGATTATTGTATATATTTTTCTAAAAGCTGAATAAAGCTACCTATGAAAATGATCTTGTCATTTTCTGTCATTTCATTATTGTAACCAGTTGTCTTCCCCACCCCCCAACAAATATCTCTAGGAAGATTTGAGAGTAACTTTCCCCCAACTTTCATTTAAACAAAGAATCCTTGGGATTGAACCCAGAGAGGTGCTTTATCACTGGGCCACATCTCCAGCCCTTTTTATTTTAAGACAACATTTCTCCGAGTTGTTTTGGGCCTTGCTAAGTTGCTGAGGCTGACCTCAAACTTGTGATCCTCCTGCCTCAGCTTACCAAATTACTGGGATTACAGGCATGTGTCACCACACCCAACTAATAGCACAAATTCTGCTTAAACCAAATTTAGATGAGCATTGGTTCTAAGTTAGATTTTCTCTTGGATTAAGATTTTTAAAATAGGTAAAATACTTTAATGACATTTTAAAAACTATCCCACATTTTTAAATAAGAGTATAACATTCTTCTGAAAAAAAAATTTTTTTTTTTTTTTTTGGCACCTGGGTACTGGAGATTGAATTCGGGGCACTTAACCACCGAGCCACATCCCCAGCCCTATTTCGTATTTTATTTAGAGACAGGATCTCACTGAGTTGCTTAGCACACCTCGCTTTTGCTGAGGCTGGGGTTGAACTTGGGATCCTTGAGGATTATATGTGTGTGCTACTGCACCCGGCTTCTTCTGAATCTTATGTATTATGAAGCTATATGGTATCCCAGTCTATAGAAACAATTCACTAACTATTCCCCAGTGAGTAGATCATTTTTATTATATGACCATAAATTATAAATTTATAATAAATATATCAAATATTTGTGAGTTGATAAATTATTAGAAGTAAAGGCAAAAAGATATGAGCATTTTATTATTGCCATCATTGTTTAGGGATGCTCTTCCACTAATGCTGGATAAGGATATCAATTCTCTCATACTTGTTCCAGTAAACTATTTTTTCTTATTTATTTTGAAATGAGGGTCTGTCTTTGTTGCCTGCACTGGCCGTGAAGTCCTGGGGTTAAGCAATCCTGCCTCAGCCTCCTGAGTAGCTGGGGTTACAGGTGTGTGCCGCCACACTCGGCTTTCCTCGGGGTGGTCTGTGTGTAAGATCATATCCTCTGTACATAGACTGCGATTTGACTTTTTTCCAGATTTGGATACCTTTGTTTTTCTGTCGCTCTTACTAGCTGGGACACCCAATACTATTACATTGAGCACCAGTGGTTAGAATGGGTATCCTTGTTTCCTGATCTCAGAATTAAAGCTTTCAACTTTTAACCATTTGACTATGCTGTTTGCTTGGGCTTGTCACATATACCTCGATTATGTTGAGTTGTTCTATACTAGTTTGTAGGGTTTTTAGTGTAAAAGGACATGGAATTTTGCCCAACACACTTTATGCATCTATTGAGATGATTATTTTCTGTCCTTCATTCTGTTAATATGGTGTATCACATTTGTTAATTTGTGTATGTTGAAACATTTTTGCATTCCAGGTAAAAATCCACTTGATAATGGTAAATGATCCTCTTAATGTGCTGTTGAATTGTACATCTTGATCTGAGATGATGGCGATTCTTCTCATTTGACCTATTCATAGCATGAGTTGTTTTAAACGGATGCCCGCTAACTCCTTTGCCCTTCTGTTAAGGGTAGTTCTTCCTAGTGTTATCAACCTTGCATATACATTGTGGTAAAGTTAGCATGTTCCTGGAATTTATCACTTAGAATTTTTATTTAAGTTATGCTACCTTTTGAGGTTTTTGTACAAAAGTGTCAGAAGATTTGGAGTCTCTTTTTTTAATGTATTTTGTTTTTATTTTTACTGCATTTTGATTCATTTTCACACAAATGGGGTACAACTTTTCATTTCTATGGTTGTACATGATGTAGATTCACACCATTTGTGTAAGCATACCTGTATATAGGGTAATGTTTGTCTCATTACACCATCTTTCCTACCCCCCCGCCCCTCCTCCCTCTCATTTCCCTCTACATAATCCAAAGTTCCTCCATTATTCTCTTACCTCCTACCCCCCACACCCCCATTATGTGTCATCATCCACTTAACAGAGAAAACATTTGGCTTTTGTTTTTTGGGGATTGGCTTATTTCACTTAGCATGATATTCTCCAATTCCATCCATTTACCTGCAAATGCCATAACTTTATTATTATTTATGGTTGAATAATATTCCATTGTGTATATTTACCACAGTTTCTTTATTCATCAATTGAAGGGCATCTCAGTTGGTTCCACAATCTAGCTATTGTGAATGGAGCTGCTATAAACATTGATGTGGCTGTGTCACTGTAGTACGCTGATTTTAAGTCCTTTGGGTATAAATCAAGGTGTGGGATAGCTGGGTCAAATACTGGATCCATTCCAAGTTTTCTGAGGATTCTTCATACTGCTTTCAAGAGTGGCTGCACCAATTTACAACTCCACCAGCAATGTCCAAGTGTGCCTTTTTCCCCACATCCATGCCAACATCTGTTATTGCTTGTGTTCTAGAAAATAGCCATTCTAGCTGGAGTGAGATGAAATTTTAAAATATACTTTTATTAGTTGTTGATGGAACTTTGTTTACTTATTTATAGGTGGTGCTGAGAATCGAGCCCAGTGCCTCACACCAAGTGCTTTACCTCCAAGCCACAACCCCAGCCCTGGGGCTGCTCTTTACATGCTGATGTTTAACCCTAGGGTTTGTGTTGTAAAGGTTGTCTGTAATTCAACCATAATGTCTCGGCCTTTTATTTGCTAATTTTTCTGTTGCAATTTTCTCTTTCAAATCAGTTTTTTAAATTTATATTTTCTTTAACCACCCAGTTCCTAACTCCCCCCTTCTCATCTATTCCGGCTTATGGGCTAGCTGATGTTTTATTTTGTTCCACTTTACATTTTTACCTCGTGTGGTTTAAAAATATTTTCTCACTATCTGAGGTTTGTTTCCTTTGCTGCGAGGGAGCTTTTTAGATGATGCAGTTCTACTTTTTCTTTTGTTGCCTTTGTTTTGGTGTCCTAGTCAGACCAGTGTTGGGGTCCAGTTTCATTCTTTTGCTATAGTTTGGCGCTGGAACAGTCCCCAAAGTCCCATGTGTTTAAAAAAAAAAAAAAAAAAAAATCTTGATTCCCAAAGTATCGCTGTTGGGAGGTGATGGAGACTCTTAAGAGGTGGACCTAATGGAAGGTCACGGGGGTTTGTCCTTGAAAGGGGATAATAGGACCCTGTCCCTTCTCCTTCTTTTTCTCTCTCAGCCACGAGGTACCTCTGCCATGATGCGCTGCTTCACCACAGGCCTGAAGCCACAAGACCCATCTGTCTGGACTGAAACCTACAAAAACTGTGAGCCAAGACAAAACTTTTCTCTTTGAGTTGATTATTTTGTGTATTTGTTATAAGAACGGAAAGGTACCACGGGTATCCAGTTTTCCCAATACCATTTATTAAAGAGACCAGCCTTTCTCCTTGATGTGTGATATATTTTGTGCCACTACCATGTTGTTTTATTATTGCTTTCTGGTATATTTTTAAATTAGATAGTATGATGCCTCCTGCTTTATTTGTTTTGGTCAATAATGGTTTGGTTATTTAGGGGTTTTTTTAACAAAAAAAATTCAGAATTTCAATGAACTGTGCTCAATCTGTAGATTGCTTTGGAGAGTATAGACATTTTAATAGTATCCTCCAGTGGATGATCACAGAATCTGATCCCATTTGTGACTTTTTCAATTTTTTAAAATCAATTTTGTGGGTTTTATTTTTAATTGACAAAATTGTGTATACATGTACAATATATTTCGAAGTATGTATACAGTATGGAATGGCTAAGTTGAGCTAATTTATGCACTACCTTGTGTGTGCTGTGTGAGAAAGCTTAAAATCTCTTAGCAGTTTTCAAGAGTACAATACATTGTTTTAAACTAAAGTTACCACGTTATATAACAGAATTCTTAAAGTATTCCTCTTAAGTGAAATCTTGTAACCACTGACCAACATCTCCCTAACACCCCACCCCCACCCATCCCTGGAAACCACTGTCCTTTCTGCTTTTGCAGATTAGAACTTTTTTGAATTCCACATCTGAGATCATGAGGTATTTGTCTTTCAGTACCTGATTTATTACATGTGGGGTACACGTTCATGTTTCCCAAATGACAGGATTTCCTTATTTTTTAGGGCTGAATAAGTCCTGTTCTATGTATGTGTACACCATATTCATTCATCCATCAGTGGGCCCTCAGGCTGAGTTCATACCTTGGCTACTTTGGATAAGGCTGCAGTGATCCCGGGGGGTGCAGATCTATTTTGCTGTACTGATTTCATTTCTTTGGGGTGTAGTCCAGTAGTGTATTCCTGGATCATATGCTGCTGCTTTTCTTCGAGGACTCATTGTACTGTTTTCCATGATGGTTTTACTAACTTACATTCCCACCATAATGTGTAAGTGTTCCCTTTCTCTGCAGTTTGCCATTAGCAGTCTGAGGTGGTATCTTATTGATTTAATTTGCATTTCCTGTTGATTAGTGGTGGTGAGCATCTTTTCATATGCCTGTTGGCCCTTTGTTGAATAGGAACATATTATTGAATAGAAGCCACTATTTGGGTTTTTCTTTTGCTCATTTTTTAAAAATTGGTTTCTTCCTTGTAATTGAGTTGCTTTGCTTTGAGTTCCTTCCATACTTTGATTATTATATTCCCTCCTGCCTTGTATTTCTGTAGAGAAATTCCCTGTTAGTCTTATGGGAACGCCCTCAGATGTGATCTTTTCTTTTGTTGCTTTTAGAACCCTTTTTGATACTTGACTGCTTATAAAGTGTCTTAGTGTATTCCTGTTTGGGTTGAATCTGATCAGAGAACTTCAGTTTTCCTGCACCTGGATATTTGTGTCTTTTTCCAGATTTGGAAAGCTTTCTGCTATCCTTAAATAAACTTTCTATTCTTGTATCCATGTAGTTCACTCTTCTCTTTCTAGAACTCCTATCACTTGAATATTGCTCTCGATGCTGTCCCAAAATTCACATAAGCTTTTTTTGTTGGCAGAATATTGTTGGTTATATTTTTCATTTTACTCATTATATACTTTTCAATTCTGGAATTTGATTTTTTAAAACAATTTCTCATACTGGTTATAGTTTCATGGATTTTTCTGAATTGTTTCTCTATTTTCTTGCAGTTTGCTGGGTTTGAATTCTTTATCAGGCAGTCTGCAAATCTTTGTTTCCAGTTTTTTGGTGCACGCTTTTGTTCCTTTGGTGGTATTATATTTGCCTAATTGTTCTTGATGCCTGTGCACTTGAAGTAGTAACTTGTTCCCATCTTTTCATACTGACTTTGGGAAAGCCTTCACTAGGTCAGGCTGTCCAGAAATTCTGGGCAAGCTTATTGCTGGAAGCTTGACAGGCTAACCTAGTGTGAGTGTCTATCAGTAGATGGATGGGCCTGGCACCTAGGTCTGTGAGGTTAGTCCTGGAACCTGGATCCACTGGGATGGATTTTGAAGCCTGGATTCACAGGAGCTGGCCCAATGCTAGAATTTACTGTGACAGGCCTGGACTTTGGGCTACTAACACATGGGTCTACAGAGGCAGATCTGGAGGGTAGGGCCACAGGGGCCAGCCTGTCGTTGAATAGGCTTGGAGCATGTGCTTCTTGGTGCCTGAGGCTACTAGGTGTGCCAACCTAGCACTGAAGAGGACCTGCAGCCTATGTGAGGGCCGGATAACGCAGCCCCAGTCTACTACGCCTGGCTTTGAGGCAGGTCTGGAGCCTGATATTGACCCAAGTTAGCTGGGCAGGTCTGGGGGCTCAGGCTGTAGGTACTGGCCTGGAGTCTGGGCCCATGGGGGCCTCCTCAGGGTTGTTTTGTGGCTCAAGGCAAGGTGTGCTGCTTGCTTCCTTGCCCTCCCCAATGAGGACATTTACCTACTGCTGTGCTGCCTAGGTAGCTCAGACTCTCCTTCCTACATTCTTCAGTGCATCTTAGTTGTGCTGCACCCAAGCAATCTCTCCCTTAGTTTCCTTCACTTATGTGCATGTGGAGAGTTGTTCAAATTCATGTTTGGGGAAGGACAGGAGACATGAAAGCTGACATCCCCAATTCGCTCTCAATTTGTTTTTCTATCACAGTACATTCTTCCTATATTCCTTAAATTAACTTATCTGTTAAAACACTGAATTCTAAGTATTTAAGGCTCAGACTGAGCACTGTGCCTGCCTGGTACACTGTGTTACACAGTAGCACTGAGAGCTCATTTACGCTGTTGCATGAAGGGATTCACCGTTGAAAGATAGAAAGGAACGTAACATAATGGCTGAGACATACTCCAAATCATTGCTGGTAACTTACTCTTTTTAGGCTCCTGTATGTTAATTAGTTCAACAGATTGTGTTCTTGGTTCTATGTTACCAAATGTTTATTTGGGAAAGTACATTCCCGACTGATGCCTGATTTATGGCTAAAGTTGTTTAATATTTCCTGTTTCTTGGAAGAGGGAAGCAGCATAGATCATTAGAAGTGGCTGTACTGTACAAAATAATTATATGGCAAAAACCTTAATTATGAGGCAAAATTCACATCTTACCCAACCCAGCCCACTGATTTCTCCCATCATCCTCTAGGTCTGTGCTGTCCAGTTGTTTACTAGTAGCTAGTCCATACCGAGAGGGTTGTAAGTATAAAAGGCCGGATTTTGAAGACTCGGGAGAAAAGCAATGCAAAACATACGCTTTGGGAGCTCAAGATATTGCCTTCCTATAACCATTTGAAGACAGTAGTACCATGATACCAGTTTAGTGTTAGCATTTATTTTAAAAATACACAAAATATAAATTTTTTTTACATCAAAGTGTGATAACCTCACTTACACATTGTTTCATACTTACCTGGTTTAGTTTGCATAAAAATGCAAACAAACCTTAAGAGAAGATGGATTTGATTCTGATTTTTTTGCTATGGTTCATGTAAACAGTTGAGACTGCTACATAAAGTAGGTTTAAAGTGGCCACAGAAACCCAACAGTAAAACAATTCAGTGTGGTTTAATGAAATTGGCAGAAGTCTTAGCAGATAGATAATCTAAGACTAAATATTGGCCTCTAGGCATTTTAATTATATAGACCTTGAGGTTTTCTTCATCTTGTAAACATAACTTTGACTTTGTTGGCATTAAGTTTAAAAAGGAAAATATAAACCATGATTTTCATCATCCTGCCCACGTCAGTATACACTCTCTTTATTATGAGAATGAAACCAAATAAGCAAAATACATCAGGAATTTCAAACTACTGCAAAGGCGGCCCGGCTGGTCCCTGCTGGGAGCGCTCCCATTCAAGCTGGACCACACCCCTCTGTCCAGTGGACCACACCGTAGGCATGAGATGGGCAGTGCCTCTTGCTCTGCATCTTCTGAGGCAGGTTGAGACGACTTCCAGCTCCGCCATCCTTCCTTGGGTTTGGATTCGTTGAGTCAGTGGTTTCCGACTATTGTCAAGACTGTACTGTCCCTTTAAGGTACCACATGCCACCATAGCTTACACAGCAGTCCTAGGAAGAGAAAAACGCATGCATGTGTCTGGTCTCTCAAAACTTGATTTATGGGGTTGTGGCTCAGTGGGTTTGATTCTCAGACCCTTATTTTATTCATTTATTTATACATGGTACTATCTATATCTGAGGAAAAAGAAAATACAAAAAAACCTTCTGACTAATGGACAGAATACCAACAGTAAATCAAGAACTGCTTAAGCATGCTGCTGCAGGAACTACCCAGGATCTTCTTTAGTGTTTTGGGCCTTGGGCCACCTTTTCCTCAGGGAATTGAATGTGCTTTACCAACAGTACAAATTTTGTTCTGGTTAACTTAAATCATGATTCACATGCCCTTGAATATTTAACATAACAGGCAGAGCACACGTGAGGCAGTGGCTTCAATCCTCAACACCACATAAACTTAAACAAAAAGCATTATAGGGTCCTGGGGGCCTAGCATTCTTCAGAGGATGAGATGACCATCCTGCTTGAAGAAGCCCTCCTGCCCATTCCCCATACCCTGACCACAAGGTGGAAAGCCTGACTGGATATACACACTGCATGAAAGGCAGCTGTGTTCCTCAGTCAGTGGTCAGGGCTGAGGCCCCAGAGACTCTGGGTATGCACAAAACGGACATACCTTTAGCACTTTATCCACCTCCTGTTTGCTTAGATCTTCTCCACACTCCTGAGTCAGCCGAGACTGGATCATGTTCCGGCGTACCCGGTAATTTTTGGAAAAAATTTCAAGCAAAACCTGTCGATGCTTTAGTAGCAAAAATGTATTATTATGGAAACAGCACCCAAATAAAACATCCCCAAACAAGACGCTCAACGCTATGGACCTAACCCCACATGGTAAGCTGTAACAATCCTTGCTCAGCACTTCCAATTAAAGACTAATGTGTATGACCATCTCTCCAGACCCCAGTCAAGGTCACAAGAACAAAAGAAGTGTGGTAAAGGGACTCAGGATGAGCAGCTTGTACATACTTATGCATGATAAAACCCAAGAGTGACAAGTGATTTAGTAGGCAAGGAAAGGAATGAGAAACAGGTATCAAAATTGGTTAAATATGCCACTGCATCCATGAAACAGGATGCTGGGAAATGCATTATACCCCAAAAGCAGAAGAAGAGGAGAAATGATCAACTCACAGGATTTCCTAAGAACAACCTTTCTAGTATTCATTATTTAATGAACTCAGTATACAGGAAGTTGCACTAATACACAAAATGACGTAAAGGATCAAAAAATGTCATTTGAGGGCTGGGGTTGTGGCTCAGTGGTAGAGCGCTTGCCTAGCATGTGTGAGGCACTGGGTTCAATTCTCATCACCACATAGAAATAAAGGTATCATGTCCATTTACAATTAAAAATATTTTTTAAAAATGTTACTGAACCTTTGACAATTCTGAAATGGAAAAACACCTCAAACTCAGGGGCAAATGATTCGTCCCCTAAAATTCTAGTTGTTGACAAATACTTGAGGACAAAAGAAAGCCATCCTGAAACATGAAAGAATGCATGCAACTATGCCCCTTCAGAAGCTAAAGTGTGAGGTGGAAGCCAGCAGGAGGTAAGAAAGAGCCAGTCACCTGGGGAAGCAGAAGGTAGCAACAGCTTCCAGGGAATTACACTCAAAGGTAAGTGCTGAGGTGCACGTGCCAAGTCGTGTAGCCACAGCACATCACTGATCTTTGGTCCTACCAGGAACAGTGATTTTTAGTTCTATTAGTACCCATCTGGGCCTCTCTGCATTCTCCAGCACAGCAGAGCTCTGTCCTCTACCACCACAGGTGACACGGCCAACAGCAGCACAGGCACATCCTGTCCATAGCACTCGTGGTTTTTAAATGTGCACTTACTACTTTGAATTATCAGAGTAGGAGTCGGAAAAGCCAGAGGGCAGTGATTCTGGCTGAAAGCCCAGGCTCAGTCAGGGAGGCCTGCCGCAAGCTGTGGCCACCTCCACACCACAGACAAGACCACAGGCCCACCTGGCATCTACCCTCAGCCTGCTTGTCAGGGGCAGAGATTGGTGGGCCTTTGCTCATTTAAAATTTAGGCATGAGTTAAAGAAAATTTCTGGACGTCAACATCTGCGATTCTGCACAAGAGTACGGAGGGCCACTGAGTCGTCTCCAGGAAGCTCTGCAGGCCACCACCCGACTACTGAACAGAACTGAATCTGGAGTGCGTCCTGGAACACACGCTTTCCACAGGTGATTCTGATGCAGCCAACCCCCAGAGCAGCACTGGGATCCATAAGTTGAAGCCTAAACCACGGCGCGGCAGCAAAGGTCGCCTTACCTGATCGCTTATGTCTCCAGACTCCCAGAGGGCAAACACCTTCTGCTCATCCGGGGAAGCAGCAGTCTGTGGGGGAAACTGGCCCAGGCCCAGGTGTGAGTCGGTCACTTATTTTCCATGCAGACCCTCAGTCCTGCCCACTCCTCTCCTTCCCTCCCATACCAGCCCAGTTCTAGGGAGGTGAGCTCCATCCCAGCTCCTGCCTCGCACTGGCTGCAGGGTTTGACAGGGCTTCAGAGAGGGGGGTGTGGGGCACAAGTGCCTGGGACGGGGAAGCCAGGTTCTTCTGATCAGAAGACTGGCCTCCCATTGGCTCAACTCTGCTTTAAGCCCAGTGTCAACCCTCAGATGTGTCCCGAAAAGTGCCCTTTCCCATGACTTCTTAGGGGTTCCCCGGGGCTTCCTTTCAAATGCTTCCCACAAGGCCTGCATGAGTGTGGCTTAGAGGCCTTGCCTGACTGCCAAGTCAGCCATGCCACTTGACGGCACGATCCACAGGGAGGACTAGAGGGGGCAGTGCAGGCCTGGTACCTGGAGAGATGGGACAGGAAGGAGGCCCTGACCCTCGTCCTCATTAGAAATAGAGCAGTACCGAGGCATTCCTATGTCCCTTCTCCATGAGGAAAAGGCTCAGAGAGGTTTACTCACTGTCAGTGGCCACACAGCTAATAAATAGTAGAACCAGGAGGTAAGTCTCTGTGAGTCTACTTGCTCTCCCTAGGCCTCAGCTCCCTCGTGTAAAAAGAGAAGGCTGGATGGATCTGAGGCCTCTTCCATCTTGGACAGGCCTATGATAAGGTCCTCATGTCAGGATCTCAGGGGGAGAGCTCCACACAGGTCTCCTCCAGATGCCAGTCCTGCCAAGAGGAAGGAGCGTGGCCAGAGCAGGCCCTGGGGGCAGAACATCCTCCACCTCTGTCCACACCTGTGGCCCAGGACAACCTCACTAACCTTAGGCAGACACCCCTCCCTTGAAGGCCTACAGAGACACTGCTGCTGGGTGGGAAGAGGCCTCAAACTCCAGCACCTTCTGAAGGAGACTTCAGGGAAGTCTCCCTGCCAGCAGGGCTGGGTCCCCTGAGACAGTCCTGCTAGCCTGGGATCCAAGGAGCCTCTTTCTTGTTCTAGCTTCTGTCCCTCACATACACAGGCACGGCCCTTGGCCCTGGACACGTTAACACTCCCTTTTTTAAGAGACCGCTACAGTCTTACCTCACCCCATTTGCTGCTGGGGCTGGGAAGTACCTGAGACCCATCCCTTGGGTCACAGGAAAGGACAGAAGGCTCCAGTGCACTCTGCCCCTCTTTCCCCATTGGAGGGTCCTTACCACTGACAGAAAAGCCCAGGGTGCAGATGATTTGCTCCAGGGGCCTGGTAAGCAGTGTCTAAAGCCCAAGAACTGTGCTGGTCAGCGAGCCTCTCCTGAGCAAGGAGGCCTCTTGGCCCGACTCAGTGGTAGCAATAAGGCCAGAGCCACCACTGAGGTTCAGAGTCCAGCTCTCCCACTTCCCAGAGTTCAATCAGGAAGGACCTCCACTTGCTGAGGCCCTGCTGCAGGCCAGACACGGGTCAGGGCCTTCAGCAACCTTACCAAAGGCCTACTACAAAAACCAGCGCCGCCCCCCTTCAGATGAGGACAGAGCCTCAGGTCAGCTTGCCCGAGGTCACACATGGCCAGCAGTCACACAAGGATGCCCCCCACCCCAGATCCCCACACAGCTTCTAAGCAGCCGATTTCCCCAGGACAGGCAGAGGGCCGCTCCCCGACCACGAGCAGACCTCTCTCCACAGCTCCGTGCTGCCTGCCCAGGACCCTCCCGAGGGGCTGTGGTAGCCTTCTTTTGTCCACCTGTCCTGGCAGCACAGTCTCTACTTACAGGCACCAGTATCTGCTTGCAGCCAGCGGCCAGCACCGTGTCCTGCAGCATACGATCCGAGATGCCACTGAAGAGCGTGTGGCCCGGGGGCAGGCTGGCCAGGTGCAGGTTGAAGAGGCGCTTGAGTTCACTCAGCGTGAGGACAAACTGTCTCTGAAAGGTGGCCTCCACGAAGGCTCTCAGTTCCCGGGCCACAGGGGTGCTGGCACAGCCTGCGAGCGGGTGCCCATTAAAGCTGTCCCCGCCTGCTGCCCGCCCAGCAGGCAGCCCGTTGGCCAGCCTACTGTTGAGGCCACCACTGGGTGAAGTGTCCATGGGTTCCTCCTCGTCCTCTGCTTCCTGCTCATCGTCCTCTCCCTCCTCACTCAGGGGCTCCTCCTTGATCTGCACAGGGGGCAGAACTGTGGATGCCCGCATCTGCTCCTTCCGCCTCTGCAGCTCCCGCTCCAGGAAGGCATGGTTCTGCTGGGCCTTGGTTTTGGCTACTTGGACCCGCTGGTCCCCAGAGACCAGCCCTGCAGGTCCTATGGGGAGGGGCAGCTTGGTCAGGAAAGCATAGGGCCTGGGCAGACGAGGACCTGCAGTCTGAGGCCTGGTAGGGGACAGCAGTTAAGAGGCCGCATGCTGTCCTTCCCCCACCTTGTTATGGAGAACTCAGTGCCCCACAGAGAGAAGGAACAGAGTGGGGAAATCAAATTCCCACATCCAGAGACACTCAAAAATGGGTCACCTGTGAGTCCTGCCAGCAGGCTCTCCCATCCACCCACTGATGAGCCATCGGGGGCGCGACCTGGACGACACAGGCCACAGCCCAGGCTAAGCAGGAGGGAGGGGGCCAACAATGAGAGCCAACGACCCTCTCCAGGCCTGACCTCTGACCTGCTCTTGAAAAGTAGCCCTTCAGCAGCCACAGTGTGCGCCAAGCCCAAAGCCCCACACACCTGATTGTCCATCCGGCTTCTTTGGCATGGTTTCCTTTACAAGATTATAGACTTTTTCTAATCTGAAAAAAGGAATAAACCCTTTGAACTCTGAACCACATCCCATTCCATCTGCCTCAACAGAGACAAGCCTCCGACATCCCGGTGACCGACAACATGTGCAGGTCCCCTGCCCTGGCAGACCCTCCAGCCACACACAGGTCCACATCCACCTGGGGCCCCAGGGCCAGGATGGGGAATGACACCCGGCCCCCCTGCTGCAGGTCTGAGTGACCTCCTCTCCTCCCCCGCCTTCAGCACACATCAGCCCTGACAAGCAGGGGTGTGGCTACGCCAGTCCTATCCTGGGAGCCGCTGGGTAGCCGGCAGCATCCACCTGCCCATCCAGCCCGGCCGTGCCCCTGGGGCAGGGCTGAGGCCAAGTGGAGCCCAGGACCTCCCGCTGCCCCTCGGGCCCTTACTTGGCTTGGATGCCCGTCCACAGCATGTGCTGCCGCTGGACCACATCTGGATGCTTCTTGATGAACTCCCCATCGTAGGGCAGAATGAACTCCCAGCCTTTGTTGATCCTCACTACGGCCATGTGTTCCAGAAAGTCCTTCACATCCTCTGCACAGAGCTGAGGGGAGCGGGAGGTGAGGCATGGCCAGCCTGGAGTCTGCAACAGGCCCTGGGGCTCAAGGCACTGGGAACGCCACTTACTTTGGTCACTGCCGCCACTTCCTTCCTTACCACCCAACGGCTCTGTGTGAACTTCCACATCTGTGGAGAGAAAGCAGCATGTCCCAGGGCTTCTCCTCAGAGGTGGCTGCTCCTGAGACTGTCCCCTAACCTCTGGTGGTGGTCCTGGGGCCTGGCTGGGGTATGGTGTGGTTCAGAGCCTGGTGTCAGCCAGCCTCACATGGCTCCTGGCCCCTCTCCTAGCCATGTTCCTTGGCAGCCGCTGAGCTGTTTCTGCTTTATGAAGGAGCCCCAGGGTCCTGTCGTCCAGGGCAGGACCACCCCTCCCCACCAAAACCAAAATGCTCCCTGGGGCAAGGGCTTTGCCCATCTGGCTCACTGCCATGTCCTAGCACCTCTGAGTGCCATGAGGACTCAGGGAGGTGACCCTGCAGGAGGGGCCCCAACGCTCAGCACCCCATAACTCCTGCTGCCTTAGCAGCTCTCGTGCTTCCTGAATCTCATGATGGGGTGCCTGGGAGAGACGAGGGTGGATGTCCGAGACACAGAGGGAAAGGACAAACGTCACCCACGACAACTCAGACCTGACCTGGATCTGAGCCCTGCCAAGCCCTCTGCCCGGCAGCATCTGCATGCCTGCGGGAGTGGTCAGGGCAGCTGTCCACGAGTGAGCCAGCCCGGCGCAAGCCACACTGACCCCCACGGTGGGAACACACTGCCCGGTCCCCTTGACACCGACCGCCGCAAAGAGCTGGGACATCCAATCAGGAAATAAAGGGCAGACACTAAGGGCTCCCTGTGTGGCAGGGTCGATGTGGGAGCGTGTGACGATCGCCACGGGCAACCCGGAGGGCAGTCACCAAACTCAAAGCATGACCCCAAGGTCTAGGAGGGCAGTGCCAGGGTCAAGGTCTTGGGAAGGATTTAAGCTTTGGATATGATGACTGGACAGGGTGGTGGGGAAGGAGGGACAAGGAAGCTCAAGAGTCATAAACTCAGGACACACACTGGCAAAGCAAAGGCACCAGGACTGTGGAGAAGTTGGGACAATCCCATCCAAAGTTGGCACCTGAGGGCTGGGGGCCCAGTGGTGCCAACTGTCCACTGTTTGTGACAGCTAAGGAATCTAGCTTGCACCGAGGATGGTCTGGTCAAGGGAAAAATGAGGGCAAGATTTTTTTAAATGCCACTCAAACAGAACCTTCTTCTGGGTCAGAACAGAGCCAGCTGCAACCCCACCTGAGGACCTCAGATTCTACAAGCACGAGACTCCAGGATTCCCGGGGGAGGAGAAAACGTGGGGTCGGAAGCACTGAGGGCACAGCTGGAGCTAAGTCCTCAAGACTTTGCTGCCCACGTCCTCTGCCCACACCCCCCAGGGAGGCCAAGAGCTCCAGGTACTTACAACAAAGTCTCGGCCCCTACAGAGCACCTCGGCTGGCACGCCGCTGTGAGGGCTTGATGAGTCCTTGGGGTACAGGATGTCACTGCCAAGGCAAGGGGATGGCGCGTCAGTCCCACACCCGCCCCCTCTGCATCCTCCTTTCTAGGCCTCGCTCCTCGGAGGCTGGCTCCACGAGCTGTGTGTGGGCAGCAATTGCCCAGCCACCTGAGAGGCCATCCTCCTGCCCCTCCAACTCATCACTCATGACTGGCCCAGCCTGGCAAGCCTGGGACCTGGAGGAGCCCAGGACTCTGGAAGACTCCATTCCCCTATGTGAAGTGCGGGGGCCCCAGGAGAAATGGGAGATGAAGCAAGCCCGAGGCCTCCGCCCGCTGCCCAGAGGCAGGGGTGTGAACGAGGCCGGAGGGCAGAGGGGAAGCCTCAGGAGAGAATAGGACCAGCATGCAGCCCAGGGACTCTGGGTAAAGGCCCAGGGCGCATGAGCTCCAGCATCTCCACGGCATGACCCTGACCCTGTCTCCAGGCAGCCTGGCCTGTGGGGTCTCTGCTGGAGGCCTCCCCTCACCCCGCCCAATCCACCACGGACACGCCACTGGCCTAAGGTGCTGACGGAGGCCACACACACGAGGTCCCCACTAAATGTGGGTCAGACCAAAGAGCCAGGTGCACGCCTCGGATCCCCACCTCTAATGCACTCCAATTTCTTGACAGGAACGGTATCTGAGTGGGAGCACAGCTCACGCACGGAGCACCCATCAAGGCTGTTTACTCAAGGAACACGAGTTTTTACCTCCTCACAAGGACATAAGGACGGCCTGGAAGGACTATGGCCCACAGGCCTGTGGGCAGCAGCCCAGGCCCGTCAGAGGGGGGCTCATAGGCACTCTGGGCAGACAGAACACCCAAGGCCCAGGAGTCCCTGCCTTCAAGTCCCAGTGACGTGCATAACTCCAAGGGACAGCACCCCCAGGGACATGGGCAGTGCCAGGCAGGGCCTAGGCTGAGTCCCGAAGCTTGAGTTCTAACCCAGTCTGTGGCTGCTGGGCAGTAAGATCAAGACTCTGTGCCTCCCTCTGCGGATCAGGGTCCTCAGGGGATGGCCCCTCCTGGCTTTCATTCACTCATGGCACAAATACAAATGCTTGGTCCTACTTTATAGGTGATGTGTCATCACAAAGTTCTGTAAAAACAAACTTGGGTAACACACAATAACCAGGCATCTGCTTCCCAGTGAAAGGGTGCCACCACGTGGCAGTTACATGAATATACCTTGCAATTTGCTTGGCCAAACGACTAAAATGGACAATTTGCAATTAAGTACTTATTTAAAAATCCTGGAACTCTATTTTTTGCCAGATTTTTCACCTTACAATACACTAGTTCACAAGCGAGTCCCATGCCGGGTGAGGTGATGGGAACTTGCAATCCCAGCTCTCAGGAGGCCGAGGCAGGAGGGCTGCAAGTCCCAGGCCCTCTTGGGCAACTTAGTGAGACCTTGCTCAAAATAAAGACAAAAAGCACTGGGGATGTAGCTCAGGAGTACCGTGCCCTGGTTCAACACCCAGCATGGGGTAGGGGAGCACAGCAGTGTTTGCGTCCCCCATGTTCGATCACTACCATTCAAGTGTACAGAGGACACAGCCTCCTGCATTCGCCCAGGCCTGCTGTATGCCAGGCACTATTCCAGGCTGGGGATACAATAAGGCCCTACTCGTGAAACTGACAGTCTGGTGGGGGAATCGCAAAAGGGAGACTACTGCAGGTCACCGAGCCACAGATTCAAGACCTATGAACCCAATGGGTTACATAAAAGAAATGCACACTTTGACGCAGCTTAATGAAACTGCAGAGCCAAAACAAAGAGCAATCCTTAGACGCAGCCAGCAGGAAATAAAGGAACAAGAATGACACGGAGAATCTGTCAATAAAAACTGAAGTCAGAGCATAATTATATCTCTGTATAGAAGGAAAATGATCAACCAGCTGGACTCCTACACACCATAAAAATATCCTTCAAGAACAAAAGTGAAACAGACATTTCCAGATGAGATGGAAACCACTTTTTCACAGACCTACATCAAGGGAAATACTACGGCATTCTTCAGGCAGGGGAAGCATGCCAGATGGCGGCTCAGAGGCATGCGGCAATGTGAGCAAACTCAACAGGCAAACACGCGAGTGCACACCTGTCATCTCAGCAACTTGGAGGCTGAGACAAGAGAATTGCAAGTTTGAGGCCAGTCTCAGCAACTTGGTGAGACCTTGTCTCAAAGGGAAAAGGGCTGGAGAAGTAGCTCGGTGATAGTTCAATCTCCGGTACTAGAAAGACAACACAAACTGGCTGGGTGGAGTCTTTGGAGCTTAAAAACACAGAGAATCACAGCACACAAACGCTGCTGCATGAGTGGGGGGGTGAGTGTAGTCTTAGGATCTTAGAAGAGGGTAAAGGCAGCAGTTAATGCACAACTGTGACTAGTCATGAAAGCAAGCTGCAAACGGCAAAGCAACCAATAAAAAGGTTAGGAGAATCACTTCCAAATTAAAAGAATAAGTGGAAACATAAGAAAGAATCCAGAAGTTAATTAAGAACGTATATAAAACGAGGCTGGGGATATGGTTCAGCTGGTAAAGTGCTTGCCTTGCATGCACAAGACCCTGGGTTCAATCCCCAGCACAATCTAAAAATAAATAAATAAATGAATTTAAAAAAAAAAAAGGACCCTGTGCATTTAAACCCCAAATATCAGCAGTTACTCCAAATAAAATGGACGGAGTGCTCCCACTCCCTCCCAATAAGAGAGCGCAGGCACCTTACCTCTTCACCACCCAGTTTCCTTGGACTAACATCGCCACCTTCTGGATGCCACGCAGAACAGCCACGGAGTCCACAGAGGGGCCCAGGAGGCTCATCAAGTTGGCAAAAGGCATGACCTTCACTGAGGCGGAGGCAGGTGTCTCATTAGACAAGGGGAGGGGGGCCTGCCCCTTCCCGCTCCCCCAGGCACCTGCGCAGCATCAAGCTCACATGACACCTGCCGAATGTGGCAAATACAACGGCTGACATTCACGGGATGCTGCCGTGTGCCAGGGACTGTGCACCTCTGCACCCTTGCAGGGATTCTCTGAGGAAGTGCCCACTGAGGAAGACCTGGGAGCCCCTCAGGAGAGGGAGTCTGTCACTACTCAGCCCAGAAAGGATTTAAGACGCAACCATGATCACCAGACTGAAGTGGCAGAGCCAGGACTGGAACTCGGCAGGAGCCCATGCCTCAACCCCTGTGTTCTGCTGACCCCACATGAGCACAGGGAAGGCCTGGGAAGGTCAGAACCTCTGCAGAGGACCGGGATCCTCTCAGAGGAGCCTGGGTGAGAACAGGCAGCCAGTGCCTGCTGTGTGGAGCCTGCTGAGGCCGCCAAGGAAGCGCAAGCGGGAGCACGGCGAGTCCACGTTCGCACGCAAGCCTCCGCGGAGCCCTTCAGAGGCTCACCTCTGCGTCCCCCACCACTCTGTCCGTCAGAGACCTGCCCAGGCTGCCTAGCAGGGAAGTGGAGAGGACGGCCTGGAGCCCATCTGAGGGAGCCACTGCACCAATGTGGGTGCCATCTGTCTAGATAGGGACAGGCTGCGAAGCTGGACAGGCTCTGGCCTTCAGACTGTCCCACAGCTGGCCTGGGGCCCACTGGGGGGGCAGAGGGTGGCACCCACCATTCTTCATCAGGATCTTAATTTGGTCAGCCAGGGGCAGTGTGCGCAGCTGGGCCATGGACAGGACATTGCTGGGGGCCACAGGCTTGTCTCTGTTGAAAATAGAGGTGAGGTGAGGGGCTCAAGGAGGCAGCTGGGGGAGGGCAAGGGAGGGAGGAGAGGCGACCAGCCCTACTCACTTCTCCTCCTCCTGGCTGGGTGGCATCAGCATCATCAGGTACTCGCTGTGGGGAGAGGGCAGGTGTCAGAGGCTCTGTGGGCGTTGTCCCTGCCCCGCCCCTGCCCCGGCTCACAGGCTGCTAGCTCACGCAGGAAGTGGAGATCATCTCTTCCTGGGCCACCTCCCAGGCCCCCTCCAGGGACAATCGCCCCTCTTCCACCCTTCCCCTGTGAAGGAGGCCTGCAGCCCCCAGGGAGGACCTGCACTGGAGGGACCCTCCTGGGGTCCTGGCCAGCTTCCAGCCAGTCCCACCTGGGTGACTTGACGAGCTCGGTGTTCTCCACCCCACTGGAACCCTGGCACAGCAGGTACTGGCGCTCATGTTCGGAGCGGCTGTCCTGTTGAAGAACGGGGCAGGGCTCAGCCAGAGCTCAGGCCCAGACTCCCCAGGCCTCACCCCTGCGTCACCTCCCATGCCAGCCCCCGCTGTCCTGCTTCAAGACTAAATCATAGGACCACATGCAGCCTCCTGAGCACATCACCCAAGGCCTCTGTGATGTGGCCTCAATCACCTTCCTCCCGGCTTTATGACCTGCCCGGCTCCAGCGCCTGTGCCTCAGTGCCCATCTATAAAGTAGGAGCACTGCCAACAATGACTGAGATGGTAGCCAACATTCACTGAGCACCTGTGATGTGCTAGGCACTGTTCCAAAAGCTGCACACATATAACTCATCTCGCCCACAAAACCACAAGGTTTTTACTATTCCCATTTAACAGATAAGCAGGAGGCTCAGAGAAGCTAGGTAACTTGGCCAGGGACACACAGGAAATCAGAGTGTCTGGAAGTCTGACCCTGAGGCTCTGTTAATATAAATCTTTTCCAAGAAATGTCTGAAGAAATGTTGCTCCCCACACAAAGAACACTGGGGAGCCCTAACCCTGCATCTCTGGGAGCTCTCAGTTATTCGATTGCTTCCCTCACTCAACACACAGCTTCAAGGACTAGAGTCAATACACGAGATGAAACCGAGTACAATAAAAATCCCTCGGGGCAGGTACACCATGAACCAGCAGGCATGCAACAGATGGCAGTACCCAGATGAAGTGCCTGGCCTGCGATCAGGATCCATGGTGTGTGAAGAACACGTAACCAAACACCAGCCCTAACGTGGGCCCAGCAAGACACTCAAGCTCCCAGAGAGCCCGGGGACCAAACCCCCCAGGCAGACCCAGCAGGGTGGCATCTCCACCTGCTGCTCCTCCTGGCCCTTTGTTACCAAGTAGGCCTGACAAAACCTGAAGCAAGCGAAAAGTGGGCCGAGCAGCACCCCGGCACTGGCCCTCGCAGGCCCCAGCTCACCCTCAGGCCATGGTAGTGCAGGTGGACCCAGGGCTCCTCCGCCTGCTTCTTCTGCAGGAACTCGTACGACTGCACGCGGCGCTGGCGGGCCTGCTCCGACTCCGGCCGGGAGAATCGTACCTGGAGGTGGGATGGGCAGGGTCACACCCTCTGGCCTGTGACCCTCCCTGGGCTGCTGTCCCAACCCTTGACAGGAGGCCAGAAAATCCCACAGCAGCGATTTCCACTCCCAGCTCCTGCTTCATTTCCTGACATGAGCCTGTGAAATTCAGTTCCAACCAGGGCCCTCTGAGCCACCAACCCCAGCGGGGAACAGGGTTGTCCTGCTTCCGCTGCCTGCTAGGGGCGGTGGCTGGATTATAACCCTGGGGCACAAAGCACGCCTTACCAGCCAGGGCCACAAGTCCCAGGAAGGGCAGGGAGTTTTCAACGATCACCCAACAAGTTACTGAGAAGCAGCCCCTCGGCCCGCAGGCTGGAGGGTTAGCACTTGCACTCACTGCACAGCGCCAGCCAGACCCGCAAGCAGGTCAGTGCAGCACTTTCTTGCTAATGCTCAGTTTAACCCAAATACACTCAAATGGGGGAACTTTATAAGCCACCATGGAAGGTAAATATTCCGATAATCTTTAAGATGCAGGAATAAACACTGAGATGGAAACAGTTCATCTGTGCACCATTGAAAGGGCCGATTCACAAAGGTAATTAACATGGACTCCATGTGGATTCACTGGGCTCCTGGGAGCTGGCTTCCTGTTCCCAGGCAATTCCCGCCAAGCTCCAGGATCCGCTCTCTTACATCAACAGCGCTGTCATCCTTGACAGTGGTAAGAGGTCAGGTTGCTCCCTCCAGGCCGCCCAGCAGGGAGGCGCCAGAGGCCGGGCAATCTGCCCTGTGACAGGTGAGTCCCTTCTGCGCAGACACTCCACCTTGAGGCCTCCCTGCCAGGCTGAACTGGGCCAGAACTCACCGTGATCTGCTTAACATCTTCTTCTGCCTCATCCTGTGAAGAGTCCCCAGCTGCAAGAGAAGCAACCCCGGCTTGCAGCCTCTGGCGGAGCTGCTCACAGCCCCAACTCGACCCTACCCGGGGGGCCCCAGCCAGCTGCCCAAGCTGTCCTGCAGACGCTGCATCTGCTGAGGATCCATCTCACCTGGAGGCTCTTCCGTCCCCAGGGACACTGAGCAGTGTGTGGAGACTTTTTGGTAGTCCTGCCTGTGGGGGTGGTGCCGCTGGCATTGGTACACAGAGGCCTGGGTGGGCTCGGCTTGTTAGGATCTGACCCCGAGGACTTGTTTCCAACCACACCAGCCCACAAGGCAGACGCACAGCAGGGCGGGGACCCAGGCTCACCCTCATTGGCCGCCTCCCTCTCCCGGTGCTTGGCGTCTGCCTTATCCAGGTAGGAGAAGCTGGGCCGCAGCTGTAGGATGCCATGTAAAGGTGTCAGGTGGAGCTCACCTGGCAGAGGAAGAAGGGTGTAACCTGCCTTTAGGGACTGAAGCTGCCACACCCAGCTGGGCTCAAGGGAATCGCCAGGTCCCCTGAAGGCAAAGGCCCACTACCAAACTGCCTCCCACCTCTGCTCCAGCACACGATCCCAAAGCAGGGGCCACTCCCAAGGCTACCCGGTCCTGGTGGACAGCAACACCCAGGCCAGGACAGGAGCCCGAACACTTCTGCTCACGGCCACTTCTTTCAGGCCCACCCCCAACACTTCTACCTCAAGCCCCTGCAACCCGTCCCCACTTCTCTCCCCACACTGCTCACTCCACTACACCAGGCACTGCATCCTTTCCCCCTCCAGGCCTTTGCCAAAGCATCCTGGCCGGCCCCGTCCCTACGCCTGTTTCTTCTCCTCTTCCTGTCAAATCCCACCCATCCGGGAGGAGTCTGTTAGTGCCAATGTGGCTGGAGAAGTGGCCCCGCCTGGGCTGATGGACCTGTGTGGTCTCTGACCAAGGCTACGACTTTTCTTCCGGTCCTGGATGCAGGACTGTGGCCTTAAACAACCATGGCTCTGAGACACAGTTCCAAAGAGAAGACGAGAGTTCCCAGACACCACTTCTCACTCTACTCGTTTTGTTTCCTCAGTGTTCAAATTAGTTTCGTTTATAGCTTTGTAGACTACTGAAACATCTTTTTTCATGCTTTACTGTGATATGACTCACATGCCATACAATTCACCCATTTAAAGCATATAATTCAAAGTACATTAACATATTCACGGAGTTTTATGACTAATACCACAATTGATTCTAGAATGTTTCACCATCCCAAAAAGAACTAGTCGATCCCTTCACTCTGCCCTCAGCCTCTGGAAACTGCGAATCCACCCTCTCACTGTGGATGTGCTAATTCCAGCCATTCCGTATCAATGGGGCCGCACGGTGTGTTCCCCAGCCGGCTGCTTCCCCTGAGCCTCAGCCCTCAGACTCCATGCGGTGGCCTGTGGCACACTTCGTTCCTTCACACAGCCAGCTAGCACTCTAACAGCCAGCTCATATTCTCTCATCCAGCATCACCGAGGGACCCTTGGTTGCTTCTATTTCGGGCTATTGTGAAGAAAGCGCCTGCGAACATCTGTGTACACATCTCTGTGTGGACACGCTGTCACCTGTCTTGATGGGATGCTGCCTCAGATTGGAATTGTACTTAAAAACAGATTCCACCACCTGTCCCGAAAGTTATGCTCCACTGCACATGCACGTGTCCAGGAGGAAAATGCCTTTGGAGCCCCAGTCCTAGCAGTCTCCAGAGGTGGTCCCTTCCAGTGCCCTGACCACTGTGGTTTGTAATTTCCACATTGCCAGGTCCCTGTTCAGGGGAGGCAGGAACTGGACATGAAACTGCTAAGGTTCCCCTGCCCCGGCCCTTCCCTCCCACCCTCCCTCCCCAGGTACCTTGCCTGTAGAGCGCAGCCGCATAGCGGGATGTGTTACTGGTGGTCTGGGAAGAGCAGAAGGTCTGCTTGTCCATCAGCTTCCTGGGACACAGGAGAACCAATGTTAAGGGGAAGGAGGCTCCAGAGAGTCTGGACGCTTTCTGAAATACACCAGCTAGGAATCAAGGCCAAGGGCAGTTTGTGACTGCCTCCGGAGAGGAGCCAGGGGATAAGAAGACAGGTGGCCTTGCTCGCAGACCAAGAGATGAGTGGTGGACAGGGCCTCCCTGGGCCAGCTTCCCATGCAGCCCAGGAAGAACCAGGAGGGCAGCCCAGGGATGGGACCAAAGGGATGATGTCCCTGAAGCCTTTTAAAGGTTCCCATATGATCTCAGTGGGGCCTGGGGACTCACGAGGAGTACGTGCTGGTCTCATCGGCACAGGCGCCGTCCACGTTCAAGGCGATCTGCTCTCCTTTGCTGCGGCAGTAGTTGGGATTCAGGGTGTCGATGGCCATCTCAAGCTCCACCTGGAGGAACCAAGCATACCCACATCTGTGAGGACCCCAGAGCACGACTTCCCCAGGGACACCCCAACCCTGTCCCTGCCCAGAAGTGAGAGTGTCCCGCCCCAACGGCACCTGGGTTTCCATCCACACCAGAGGCCACAAACCCAAATCCCAACAGAAGTGTCAAAGTAGCTTTTCGTGGGCAGGAGGGTAGTTCATGAGGTCCTGTCTGTCCCCCACTCCAGTCCCAAACATCTGAATCTCTACGTGACCAGTGGGGCCAGAGCTGCAGCTGGCTGGGGGCATGCTTCTCCTTGTCCCCATCACCTCATTCCTCTGGGCACCAGGTTTCCTCAGACTGGGCCTGCTTCACAGGCACCCCTCCCCGTCCTGGACGCCGAGTTACATGGGCTCTCCCCAATTCATCTGGAGCCTCGCTCCTCGCTGAAGCTGCCCACTCCCTTCCTGGAAACACTCTCCTCCTCAGCTTCCCAGGTCCTGCAAGTTGCTGCTCTCTTAATTCTCCAAGTGCTCCTCTGGGCTTCCAGTCCCCAAAGGGCCTGTCTCCTTGGTTCTGTCGAATCCCCCTCAGACACCCCTCCCTGACCCACGTCCACCATAAGACAGCCCTACCTTCTGCTGTTTGGGCTTGATCTTGGCTGAGAGATGTGGACTGTCATCATAGGTCATCGAGGCTGGACGCACGGGGTACTGGGGAAGTGAGGGTACCATCAGTCCACCTTGCCCAGGTCAGCCAGAGCTGGGCTTCAGGAGCTCTGGTCAAGAATCAATAGCCAGCCCAACCGCACCCCAAGCAGAGACCAGAGTACCCAGGGACCCACCACCCTCCCACGAGGCTTGTGCAGCCTCTGCCTGCAGGCCCACCCCCCTGGCGCCTCCTAGCCTCCTTCCCAAGGACAATTTTATGATGTCTGTGACTCCTGAGGGATGTGCCTAGGCAGGCGGAACTCCAGCAACCCACAGAGCACAGAGGTGAGAGTAAGGGTCCAAGGTCCAACTACCAGTTTACAGGCCATCCAGGCGAGAAGGACAAGTGAGAGGAGACCACGAGGAAGCAGAAGCAAAGAAGGCTGGCCAAGTGCCGCTCCCATTCTTGCTCCTTCTGCACGTGGGACCTGCCCACAGCACACTGTTGGTGGGGGCGAGTCACGGAGGCCCTGCGCCCTCCTGGGTGGAGTGACCCTCATGTCATTGGCTCACACTGTAAGTCTGCTCTGATCGCATGGGGATACCTTTCCCCATCTGTCCCCACAGACGCACCTTCCCTTTCTTGCTCCCCTGCAGTGACTGCAGGTGGACAAGCCAGAGTTTGGACCGATCCTCACAAGCTCTAGCCGTCACTGCCTGGCACCAGGACAGTCCCTGCAGTGAGCCTGGCGGAGATGCAGCAGCAAGGAGCATGAACTCCGCCCTCGGGGGCCAGTTCAGGCCAGCTGCATTCTAACCAGGAAATGGCCATTTCCTAAAAGCTCACTTAACAGCAGTACAGTGGGTGACTCCTCCTGCTTCCCAGGCTGGAGCAGGAAGCTCGGTGAGAACAGCCTGGAGCACAGCTGGCCTTGACAAAGCCCTGAAGAAGGGCCGTTTTGGGGACAGGCCTGCCCGCCACAGCCTGCTCAAGAGCAACATGAGGGTGAAAGCACTAACGTGACCAACTCGTTTTGTTTTATTTGGGGGAAGGGGTACCAGGGATTGAACCCAGGGGCACTTAACCACTGAGCCACATCTCCAGCCCTTTTTCATATTTTATTTATAGACAGGGTCTCACTGAGTTGCTTAGGGCCTTGCTAACTTGCTGAGGCTGGCTTTGAACTCTCGATCCTCCTGCCCAGCCTCCCAAGTCCCTGGGATTACAGGTGTGTGCCACCACACCCAGTGACCAACTTATTTTTGACAACATAAAATGATTCAAATCAGTCTGACAGTTCCTCAAAAAGTCCAATGCAGAGCCACCAGATGAGTCATTCCACTCCTGGCAAGACGCTCAAGGGAACTGAAGACATTCACACCAAAACGTGTACACAGGCGTTCACGCAGCACGATTTAGGGTAGCCAAAAGTGAACAAGCCAAAGGCCAATCAATTGATGAATGGATAAACAAACTAGCATAGTCACATGATGGAGTATCATTGAGCCACAAGAAATGCAGTACAGACACCCCCACAACATGGGAGAACCCCATGTCAAAGAGTCAGTCAAAAAGGCCACACATGCACGATTTGAATCTATATGGAATGTCCAGAACAGGGAAACCTACAGGGACAGAAAGTTGCCTAGAACCACAGGTCAGGGCGGAAGTGGGGGACTTCTGAGAACTGCTGGTAGAGAGGAGTTTCCTATGGAGACGCCAAAATGCATGAAAACAGATTGTGGTGCTGACTGCACAGCCCTGTGAAGAATCTAAAATCCACCACACTGTACCCTTAAATGGGGGAACTGTATGGGGTGTGAACCGTATCTCAATAAAGTTATAAAAATATAACTACCACCACCACAGGGTTATTGAAAGATGAAATTAATTAACTTACAAAAGTGCTTTAAATGGTGTTGGTATACAGTAAATGCTCAATAGGTGTTAGCCACTAGAAGCTCACAGCCCAGCGGGGAGGCCCAGAGACAGGGCTAACACCTGGGGTCATTACAGTTGGCAGGAAATTCTCACAGGGACCCTACAAGGCGGCCTCATTTCTATCACCACTCTGCAGGGAAATCAAGGCAGAGAGATTAAGAAACCTGTCCAAGGGCTGAAAGCTAAGCCTGACAGAACCGGGTCTCCATCCCCAGGGTCTGTCCCCAGAGCCCCAGCTCTGACCCCTGCTGGGCTATGCCTTCCGCGTGCTGCCGTCTCCCCATCATGGCCCACCCAGGGCTTCCTCACCCCACATGCTGAGGCGTCTCAGCCAGGCTGAGGGGCCCAGGCCTTCTCGCCCACTCTCCGCCACTCCATCAGCACTTGCTTCCCCCTTTACCTTCAAGTTCTGTAATTACCTGAAACAGATAGAGCTTCTCTGCGAGACTTTTAGCCAAGTACACATCGATCTGGAAACAAGGGGAGAAGTCTTAACCAGGATACAGGACAGGGGCTGCCCGCCCCAGGCATGCGCACATGCCACGCATCTCTCAGGGGCGATGGCTCAGAGGGGCAGTTTGGGGGAGGAGGAAAAAGTTAAGGTCATGCTATAAACATAGTTAACCGATCCAGGACTCACTCCCAGCAGCCCCCAGAGGACCAGGACAAGAGCTCAGCTGGTCCCCCACCCAAGTTCACTCTACCCCAATGAGAACAGTTCCTGGGGCTGCCGGGATCAGGATGCCTCCGGAGCAGAGTTGAGGCTCTCTGAGGTGGGCCGGGGAGGGCTGATACACTGCACTTCCTCTCTGCGCCTCCCACCTGCCTCTCCCGGATGAGCCTGTCTCCCTGCTTCAAGGCAGTGTGCAAGGCCTCCCTGACCCATCTGGCTTCTTTCTTCCTAACGCTAACCACCCCTACGCCATGGGGCAGCAGTTTCTCGCCCTGCTTCCGGCTCTCCACCCCTAGACCTCTGCACACACTGCTCAGGCTTGCCTCCTGAGCCTCCACCGTTCACTCACCCTGGAGGACCCAGCAGTCACCCCCCAAGCAGAAGCACATCAGGGCCCCTTGGGTGCCCAGTGAGCTGCCTCTGTCCTCAGTTCCTAAGACATCGCCAATCACCCTGATCTCACTGGTTTCTGCAGTGTAAATGCAGCTTACATGTACTTAAGTAGTTCAAGACCTTAGCAGCAACCCCCAAACAAGGAAGACTAACTCTCCTCATAGGAGCCTTCTCCTGTGCCTGCCCTTCCAACTGGAAGCCGGGTTCCAGACACACACAGGAGGCAGGGGCAAACACAGGTATTTTTGCCTTCTGCTCTCAAAGGTCTGAGGCCTGGGCTGAAAGAATTCCAAAGGGTAAGTGCTCATAAACAATTTTCTCTTCTTATGCCAGTTCCAGAGCCTGCCTCCCAGGCTGCATCCTGAGACTCCTTCCTTATGTCTCACCCACAGCCTCTGAGCTTCTAGGGACAGGGACACAACCCTGCCGTTATGTCACAGCCCCTGGCACACACTGGATCTAATGAACAACTGCTGAGTGACTGAATCTGGTAAGCCCAGGAAGGCAGAGCTGTCCCGTCCATCCATTCACTCACTCAACGAAGAGTCACTGAGCACTTAAGTGCCAGGTGCTACTGTACTTGGCTTTTCCTGTAAACAGGCAAAAAGCAAATGAACTTAAGTCTAGGGGTGGCTAGGCAAGGCCTCTGGTAAGGTGGTGCTAGATCAGAGACCAGGAGGGGATGAGGGAGGGACTGGCTATGCTGATGTCTGGGGACAGCAAGGATCAGGGTCCCTAGACACCAACAGTTCCTAGATTGGCCTGAGGACATCTGGGAGGAACTCAGCCCCACTACCTGCAGCCCCAGCAGAGGGTGAAGAGCAGTAGTTACCTCCTGAACCACTGGGTCATCCTCTTCATTGGCCATACTAGGGGGGAGCCAGCCACGCAGTCCTTGGACTCGATCTGCAAAGGAGCGCAAGAGACCAGGTTGGTCAGCCAGTCATTCAGCCAACACTGCTGGGGCACCTCTTCCTCCACAGGCCCTGCACCAGGAGGCAGGAGTCCACACAAACACTGACCCTCCAGCTGCATCTGCAGTGGAGTCACAGTGGACAACCAACCACATTCCCTGTGTCAAAAAAAGAAAGATACAACCAAGCAATGGGTACAAGCAAAAAGACCCCAGTCAACACATGCTGGCTGCACCCGAGAGAAGACAAATGCATGGTCATGTGGGTTTCCTGACCACTGGAAACGGACCACAGCCAGCCCTGAGGATGGAGGCTGGCTGGCCCACTCCCTTCACGTGCTGGCCACTCCACTCAGTACAACAGCCCTGTGAGCCGGCTTGACTATCCCCGATTTACAAGCAACAGACTGAACTCAGAGACACTTTACATGTGTTTACCTAAAGTCACACAGTAAGGTGACGAACTTCAAATCCAGGCCTTTGGCCTTCAGGTGCCAGTGATGGAAAGGGGATTTCTGTGGAAGGCAAGGCCTCCCTGCTGGGGCAGGAGCATGTGTGCTGGGCTTAAAGGACAGAAGGATCTGGACAAGCCAAGCCAGGGAAAGGGAAGAGGAGGGAAGCACAGCAGCAAGGACCTGGAGAAGCAGGGCTTCGGGCCAACATGGAGGGGACAGAGTACTGAGCTGGCCGAGCTTCCCACCCAAAGGCCGAGGGTGGGCCTGGCGGGGGAGGAGCCGGGCTCCACAGACCTCAGCAGCTCTGTTGGAACTATTTAATGTTTAAAGGGGCATAACACCTTCACCTCAGGACTCAGTGTCACCGACGCCCCTTCCTTCCCCAGGCCCCATCTCATCTCACTTATTGCAAGTGTACATTCCAAACTTGAGACTGCTCCGGCAGAAACGGTGGCCTCATCCTGGCCATTTCCCTTCTCATCCCACAAGGTAAGCCCTGGAGGTCTATCTTCAAAGGATGGCCAGAATCTGCCACTCCTCTGCCACTTCTGCTTGACCCCAGGGCCAGCTGAACTTTAGGAAGCCATGTCAGATCATGTCATTCTGCACAAAAGCCCCCAGGACTCCCCATCTCCCTCAGAGCCAGTGTGTTTCACTCCATGGGCCTCACCAAACCTCTGCCCCTTTACCTCTGAGGCCTCACCTCCCACTAGCCTCCAAGTCACATCTGGCTTCAGTGACTGCTCTACCAGTTGACAACCTCCTAGCTCCCTCTTTCACCTTTGTTTTTTCTCAAATGTCACCTCATCCCTAAGACCACCCTGCCCACCTCCCACCCCCACCCCCACAATTCCCTTCTGGGCTCTGGTTTTCTCCATAACACCTATCACCATGGGATAGTTTATACTCTGTACCTGTCCCCACTGCCACTAAGCTATAAGCCACAGGCAAGCAGAGACTTAGTCTACTTTGTCCCTTGCTACATCCTCAGTGCTCGGCACATAGCAGGCATGCAATTCCCATTTGTTATCTGAAAAAACAGGCCCACAGGGATGCTGTGTCATAGGGAGCTACACAAGGACTTGAGCAGAGGAGTATCTGAAGCAGGAAAGAGAGACTGAAGGGAACCGGGCCATCACCAGCTCGGAAGATGGAGGGCTGGGTGAAAACACAAACAGGAGCTGGCAGCTCGAGCCTGCTACAGTGCAGCATGGAGGGGCGCCCGACCCACCCCAGCGGCACTGGCCGCCAAGTATCACACACATACCTGTGTCCAGCACCTACCTTCTCTGCGGCTGGCTCTGGGGACAGCTGAGATTGGGGACTTCTACGTGAGCAAGGCAACAGATCACAAGCACTAAGAGTAGCTTGGGAGGTTCCCAAGGTGCAAATCATTCTTTCTCGGCTATTATTTTGCCCTAGGGGCTTCCTCCAGCCCTGAGATCCACCCAGAAGGATAAGTGCCCTCTCAGCTGGAGGGCTGGCACTTCTCCCTCTGGATGATTGGTTCCTACAAAGACTGTCGCCTCCCTTCAGCCTCCCAGACAACATGATCCAACTCAGTGGCATTCAAAGTTTTCAGCCTGAGACCCACAGTAAGAAATTTGATTCATATCAATGACCCAGAACAGACACACAATTACATAACTGAAGCAAGTTTCACATAATATAATTGTCCCTACTATGTGATGCAATAATGCTTTCTACCCTGTTCATTCAAAATAAAAATGCTGGCAACAATCTCCCTGAGGTGATTTTACATCTCAGTAATAAATCTTGACCTGCAATTAGATTGATTTTGGGGGGCAGGGAGGTTTACTGGGAATTGAACCCAGGGGTGCTCTACCACAGAGCTACACCCCTAGTTCTTTTTGTTTTTATTTTTAACCAGGATCTCACAGTTTCCCAACCTGGCCTCAAACTTGAGATCCTCCTACCTCAGGCTCCCTAGTACCTGGGATAGTAATTGTGTATCACTGCACCCCGCCTTGACCTGCAATTCCAAAAGCCCTAACCCTAACCTAACAAGCTTCCCTATGGCCTCTCTTTTCTACCTCCAGTTTTCCCAGCAACTGCTAGTCCTGGAAATAAGTAAATCACACCATACCCCTGCTCAAGACCCTTCAACTTTCACATAAAATAAAATCCAAACTCCTATTCCTTGTCCCTCTAAGACCCTACATTATCTTGTTTCTGACTCCCTCTAACCATCTGCACCTGGCCTTGAGGCTACTTGCTGGGTCTCTGACTGGTGAGGCCCCAGCTTGCTCATTTTATTAGACACGACCACCACTAACACCATCCTCCTCCTCCTCCTCCGGGGCTAGAGAGGCTCCCTGACCAGCTTACCTTTAAAATTCCTCCTCCAATCCCTTTCCAGGCAACCACAACCCCTTGATTTCTTTCCTGAGTGGCTCTTACAATCTGGAACTTCTGGGTCTGTTTGCTTAGGTGTTGACTGTCTTCTTAGGATATAAACTCTATAAAAGTCTCTCAACGCTTCACGTTCCTCAACCATAAAATGGAGATAATAATTATACTGACTTCATCAAGTTGTTATGGGGATGGTTACTTTTTTCTCTAGTACCAAAAAAAAAAAAGATTTACATTTCATCTCATTAGCCCTGTAAATCAAGATGTTATCATCCCCAATTTAGAAAAGAGAAAGCGAGGGTCAGAGAGCAAGTAATTTGTCCAAGGTCACAGTGCCAGAGAGCAGGGTAATCAAGGCAGACACTCGGGTCTGATGGCAAAGATCCTCATTCTTAAGCACTGTGCTGCTCATATCTGTGATAAAAGGCAGTATGGTATGGTGGTTAAGAGGTTGGACTCTGGAGTGGAACTGTGCAGGTTCAAATCCCACCTCTGCGCCCCACTATCTGTGACCTACGGTGGAGTGCCTAACCTTGGTATCCTTTCCTATTTTCATCCCTAAAGCCAAAATAAGGAAAGTGCCAGCCTCCACAGGACTGCAGCCAGGATTAAATGGTGTAGATGTAACCTATGGGAAGGTTTGCTATTACGTGGCAACACGTTTTCCTCCAATGCAAGAAGGTAGGAGCCTTAGCCACAAATGAAGCCCTGCAAGCAGGAGCGGCACTCTTCTTGCCCCACCTAGCCCTCCCCGCAACCCTACGGGGCAGGAATTGCTATTATTCCCATTTCATAGATGAGGAAACCGTGGCGACTGCTTAGATCCCTTCTTTTCGCCCCCAAGCGCAACGACTCTGAGGCTGACATACCAACGCGACCTTAGTGAGTTACTGACAGCCCCACCGACTGAACTGTCAGCCGAGTCCGCAGCCCCGCGCTGCTCTCAGGAAACACCGAACCGGTGCCTGGACAGATGAATGAGGCACTCCGGGCCCGGCCCGGCCCGGCAGGGGCTGACGGGGTCAGCCGCGAGGGGCCCAGGCACCCTCCCCCTGCCCATCCGGGCGGCCGCCGGCCCGGGCCACAGCGTCCACGGTTTCGCCTCGCTCGCGGGAGGTCAGGCCCCTTCCTCACGCCCACCACGCAGCCGCCGCCACGAGCAGCCACGCCGGGACGCGGCTGCCCTCGGACAGGTGCTCCTTCCGCAGGAGGCCCGGGCGGGGCAGGGCGGCCGGACCCTGAGTCACGGCCGCCAGCCTGGGCCCCCGTCTCCCAGACCCCCAGGCCGGGCGAGAGGTCGGGGTCCGCCGGTGGCCGGGGTCTACCCGGGCGTGCTGCCCGCCCTCCCCGCCCGAGCCCCGGGAGGCCCCGGCCCTTCGGCTCCGCGCCGGCTTCCCCGGCCTACTCGGGAAACCCGGCCCAGGCCCACCTTGAACGCGGCGGCCTGAGCCCGAACCCCGGCGATGGCAAGTCGGGACTCACCTCTCCGCCGGGGCCGCGCGCGGACGGCGGCAACCGCCCAGGTACCCGCGGGCTGCAAAGGCGGCGGAGGCCGGGCTCTCGGGTCAGGGAGCGGCCATGTTGCTGGTGGAGAAACTCCGGCGGACACGTGGGGGGAGCTGGGCCGGCCCTCGCGCTTCCTCTTACCCACAATGCCCCGCCCCGGCGTGCGTGGACCCGCCCCCGCCGCCGAGCCATTCATGCAGACTGAGCACAGACTGACAGCAGGGGTCGCTGATGCAGGCCCAAAAAGGAGCCGAGGGAACGCCGCAGTGACAAAAAAAGGCTGAAGCTGGCAGCGGTGGGATTCGAACCCACGCCCCCGAAGAGACTGGAGCCTTAATCCAGCGCCTTAGACCGCTCGGCCACGCTACCGAACTGCGAAAATTCCTTTCCAAGATCCTCTTAATAGCTTTATATACTTTTAATTTCAAATTAATGCATTTTTACCAATTTGGTTTACTTTATTTCAATATAATTATTTCTAATATGCCGTATATTCCGAATAAAATATTTGCTCAAATATTTCGTCCCAGGATTTTTCAAAATTGGTTTCAGTGCAAAAGGCAGGATTCAAGAATCTGTAGTCTGAGTCCTAAATTGAATTGAATACTCGTGAACCCACTCCAGGTGTCTTAGGGAGAAAAGATTGATGCTGGCAATAACCTGCACCAGGGCCTGTGACAGCCAAACCAAGGAAGCTGGGCTGGACGTTTCTCTCTGAAAAATTATACTTACATTTATAGTTACATAAATAATATTAAAACTTTGCAGATTAAGTACAAGTGTTCTTTGACTCCAATCCTAGTCCCCTCCACAGAAGAAACCATCATTATCAATGTCCAGATCGTTTGCTGTGGATTTATATAGCTACGTGTGGATATGTTCATATGGATATATTCCTCTACAGAAAATAATTTTGTTTTTATTGTGTATGGGTCTCATTACATAAATATTTTCATGCTATTAGTGTAGATCAGCAATTGACTGTTTTTTCACCAGACTATATTTTTAAATGCTTATCCATGTTAATATATGTTGAGATACTTTAAAAAACTGAAAAAGTACAATGAAAAAATAATCATACATATATATTCCCACGTGGGGACTGAAATTAATTACTTTAATATTGTGGCACTTTTGCTTCCAATTCTTTTCCTATGGATGCACTTATTAAAAATTGTATAGGTAATGACAGAAATATGTCGTCCTTTTAAAAATCCATTACAAATAGACTTATGACAAATAAAAATTAGAACATTACAAATAAAAACAAAGCACACACCTATTTTCTCTTTCTTATAACAAATATGAATTTAATGTGCATCCTTCCAATAATTTCTTATACATATGTGTGTATACACACAATGTATAGTATGGTTTTCTGTATGTAATCATATCACATTGTGCCAATATCATTCTAAAACTTGTTTTTCTCACTCCTACATTATGTTTTTCAGGTCTATTATATTAGTTCATTTCATGATATGAACAATATTGTTTGTGACTTTTTGTCACTATTCACAATGCGGCAGGAAATATGCTTGCAACTGGTTTCTTTAGTGAACATACCAGAAACAGAATTGCTGGATCATATGTGTATTCTTCATTTTGCCAAATGTTGCCAAAAGAACATGACCTTTGATGACTTTTTAAAAATTTTTTCCATCAGGTATTCTACTTCTTCCTGGCTCAGTTTTGGTATGTTACGATTTTCTGGGAAACAAAGCACTTCACTTGATGTTTTCACAGTTCTTGGTGTAAGAAATCTTAAAGCTCCCTCATCTGTTGAATTGTTCCTTTGTTACTCTCTTACCATTTTTATTTTCCTCTACCATTTGCACATCTTCCTTCCCCCATTGGTTCACCTCAAATGAGCCAAGTCACTCGCTGGGGAAATCAGGCAACAACCCCACTAGCACTGGTGATGCTTTGGACAGGTCCCCAGCAAGATGCATAAATCACAGTTTTGTAAATAGAATTCTGGTTTTGTGCTGACTTGTGTTATGCTTTTCAGTGCACAGTTCAAGTTTCTGGATAATAACTAGTAGCTGCACACTCCCGGCATGGGAACATTCCATATTTCTCCTTCCCTTCAATCCCTCTTCAGTCCATCTTGTATTTTCCCCATCCACCTTTAACATGTGTAATGATATGTGAAGATGTCACTGTTCTGGGATAGTTTATTGCTTTTAAAGGAACTTTTAAAAAAATATATACGAAAGCAGCCATCTATTAAGGGCACAGGCCGGCATTGCAGAGGATTCAAAGCTGGATGATGAATAGTCCTTGAAGTCAGTGGAAGTGATCTAATCTTGGTAATTTTGTACCTGGAGGGATTATTTATTTGTGAGCTGTGTATTGGGGTTTGCCACTAGGAAACATTCCTCTGCTGATGGATAATTGCTAGAATCTCTATCCAGCCCCACTTCTCTAGAACTTGCCTAACAAGAATGGCAACACCTTTGGGCTGTGCTGCCCAACACTCCCCTCCCAGAACCCTACTGATACCCCATTCCTTTAACCGCAGTGCGTGAGTTCTATGGTGGACATAGGATTCAGGCTGCATAGAATTCATAGCCTCTTTTGAGAATCTGAACTGGGATATAGTGAGTCAGTGATTGGTTAATTTGACCTTGTTGTGTTGGAATTAGACTGGCTGGAACAAGAGAGAATGGGGGACTTGGGGTGGCCACATTCTATGAGACGGTGGAGAAGTAGAGAAAGCCAGTTCATAGAGGAGAGAATGATAAAAGTGGAGCAGAGGCCTCGAGAAAGCCCAAAAGTTTTCAGGCTCCCAATTCAAGATCATTTCCATGGCCCCGTGGGATGCCCATTCTTGGAGACATTCTCTTATCATCTAAGTTTCCATTTTCTCCTAAAGCTCGTGCTACCTGGTGGCTGTCAGTTGTAACAATAACCGGCCACTTGGGTGATAAGGGCTCAAATGAAGCCAGAACCTTCTGGAGCAATTCAGGTCTATCCCTACCCACACATACTGAGCAGGAGTTTTAATTAACAGGGGCCCTGCAGGGATGCAGGCTGGAGATCCTGGAAGACAGGATCCCAGGGCCTCCTTTGAGGAGCTTCTCATGGTCCTGTAGCCCCATTAAAAAGTGGTCTTGACAATCAGATCTGAAACTAATGCACAGGAGGAAAATGTTGCACTGGAACCGTGGACCCACAAGTCTGGGCAGCAATAAGCAGGGGGACGGAGGGAAAGACTAAAACCCTGATGGTCTCTGGTGTCTACTTCCCTGCAGTTGGGGGACAAGTAGATCAAACACTAACCACTTGCCCTCCACTCCCAACGTAGGGGCAGCAAGGCGAAGGCTGTCTGTCTCCATTTCGCAAGTCCTAGGCTGTGGGCACTGAGTGGGAATGGGTGTGGCGACTCAGTCCTGGCTCCCTTCCATTCTTTACTCCCTTGCCCTCCTAAAAAGAAAATTCTCCCAACTATGGTCTGTGACCAAATCTTCCTACATGAACCTCCACAGGGAAAGAAGTTGGCATTTCTGACAATTTTTTTTTTCAGTAAGAGATGACTTTATTTTAAATTTCTCATCATTAGTTTTTTTTTTAAATTTATTGTAAACAAATGGGATACATGTTGTTTCTGTTTGTACATGGAGAAAAGGCATACCATTTGTGTAATCATACATTCACATAGGGTAATGAGGTTTGATTCATTCTGTTATTTTTTCCTTCCCCCCACCCCTCGCACCCCTCTTTTCCCTCTATACAGTCCCTCCTTCCTCCATTCTTGCCCCGTTCCCCCCCCCATTATGTGTCATCATCCGCTTATCAGTGAGATCATTCGTCTTTTGGGATTTTTGAGATTGACTTATCTCACTTAGCATGATATTCTCCAATTTCATCCATTTGCCTGCAAATGCCATAATTTTATTATTCTTTATAGCTGAGTAATATTCATATATATATATATATATATATATATATATATATCACAGTTTCTTTATCCATTCATCAATTGAAGGACATCTAGGTTGGTTCCACAGTCTGGCTATTGTGAATTGAGCAGCTATGAACATTGATGTGGCTGTATCTCTGTAGTGTGCTGATTTTAAGTCCTTTGGGTATAGGCCGAGGAGTGGGATAGCTGGGTCAAATGGAGGGTCCATTCCAAGTTTTCTAAGGAATCTCCACACTGCTTTCCAGAGTGGCTGCACTAATTTGCAACCCCAACCAGCAATGTATGAGTGTACCTTTCTCCCCACATCCTCTCCAACACCTGTTGTTGCTTGTATTCTTGATAATCGCCATTCTAATTGGGGTGAGATGGAATCTTAGGGTGGTTTTGATTTGCATTTCTCTTATTACTAAAGATGGTGAACATTTTTTCATGTGTTTGTTGATTGCTTGTAGATCTTCTTCTGTGAAGCATCTGTTCATATCCTTAGCCTATTTGTTGACTGGCTTATTTGTATTCTTGGTGTAGAGTTTTTTGAGTTCTTTATATATTCTGGAAATTAGTGCTCTATCTGAAGTATGAGTGGCAAAGATATTCTCCCACTCTGTAGGCTCTCTCTTCGCATTGCTGATAGTTTCCTTTGCTGAGAGAAAGCTATTTAGTTTGAATCTATCCCAGTTGTTGATTCTTGCTTTTATTTCTTGTGCTATGGGAGTCCTGTTGAGGAAGTCTGATCCTAAGCCAACAAGTTGAAGATTTGGACCTATTTTTCTTCTATAATCTGCAGGGTCTCTGGTCTGATTTCAAGGTCCTTGGTCCATTGTGAGTTGATTTTTGTGCAGGGTGAGAGATAGGGGTTTAGTTTCATCCTGTTGTATATGGATTTCCAGTTTTGCTAGCACCATTTGTTGAAGAGGCTATCTTTTTTCCATTGCATATTTTTGACACCTTTGTCTTGTATGAGAAAATTGTATTTATTTGGGTTTGTATCCGTGTCCTCTATTCTGTACCATTGATCTACCTGTCTATTTTGGTGCCAATACCATGCGTTTTTGTGACTATTGCTTTGTAGTATAATTGAAGTTCTGGTATTGCGATACCCCCTGTTTCATTCTTCCTGCTAAGGATTGCTTTAGCTATTCTGGGTTTCTTATTCTTCCAGATGAATTTCATAATTGCTTGCTCTATTTCTGTAAGGTACGTCATTGGGATTTTAATTGGAATTGCATTGAATCTGTATAGCACTTTTGGTAGTAAAGCCATTTTGACAATATTAATTCTGCCTATCCAAGAACATGGGAGATCTTTCCATCTTCTAAGGTCTTCCTCAATTTCTTTCTTCAATGTTTTGTAGTTTTCATTGTAGAGATCTTTTACCTCTTTGGTTAGATTGATTCCCAAGTATTTTATTTTTTTTGAGGCTATTGCAAATGGAGTTGTTTTCCTCATTTCCCTTTCAGCTGTTTCTTCGCTTGCATATAAAAATGCTTTAGATTTATGGGTGTTAATTTTTAGCCTGCTATTTTGCTGAATTCATTGATGAAGTCTAGAAGTTTTCTGGAGGAGGTTTTTGGATCCTCTAAATATAGAATCATGTCATCAGCAAGTAGTGACAGCTTAAGTTCCTCTTTTCCTATTTGTATCCCTTTAATTTCTTTGGTCTGCCGAATTGCTCTGGCTAGAGTTTCGAGGACAATGTTGAATAGAAGTGGTGAAAGAGGACATCCCTGTCTTGTTCCAGTTTTTAAAGGAAATGGTTTCAGTTTTTCTCCAATAAGAATGATGTTGGCCATGGGCTTAGCATAAATAGCCTTTACAATGATCAGGTATGTTCCTACTATCCCTATTTTTTCTAGTGTTTTGAGCATGAGGGGGTGTTGTATTTTGTCGAACGCTTTTTCTGCATCAATTGAAATAACCATATGATTCTTATCCTTAAGTCTATTGACATGATGGATTACGTTTATTGATTTATGGATGTTAAACCATCCTTGCATTCCAGGGATGAACCCCACTTAATCGTGGTGCACAATTTTCTTAATATGTTTTTGGATACAGTTTGCCAATATTTTGTTAAGGATCTTTGCATCTATATTCATCAAGGATATTGGTCTAAAATTTTCTTTCCTTGATGTGTCTTTTCCTGGTTTGGGTGTGAGGGTGATATTAGCTTCATAGAATGAGTTCGGTAGGGTACCCTCCTTTTCTATTTCCTGGAATACTTTGAGAACTATTGGAATGAGTTCTTCTTTGAAGGTCTTGTAGAACTCGGCTGAGAATCTGTCTGGTCCTGGGCTTTTCTTGGATGGTAGATTTTTAATGGCTTCTTCTATTTCATTGCTTGATATTGATCTGTTTAAATTGTGTATGTCCTCCTGGTTCAGTTTGGGAGGAGCATATGTCTCTAGAAATTTGTCAATGTCTTCAGTAGTTTCTATTTTGTTGGAATACAGATTTTCAAAGTAGCTTCTCATTATGTCCTGTATCTCAGTGGTGTCTGTCGTGATATTTCCTTTTTCATCACGAATTTTAGTAATTTGAGTCTTCTCTCTCCTCGTTAATAGTGTGGCTAAGGGTTTGTCTATTTTGTTTACTTTCTCAAAGAACCAACTTTTAGTTTTGTCAATTTTTTGAATTGTTTCTTTTGTTTCAATTTCATTGATTTCAGCTCTGATTTTAATTATTTCCTGTCTTCCACTACTTTTGCTGTTATTCTGTTATTCTTTTTCTAGGGCTTTGAGCTGTAATGTTAGGTCATTTAATTGTTGACTTTTCATTCTTTTCTGGAATGTGCTCCATGCATTGAATTTTCCTCTCAGTACTGCTTTCATGGTGTCCCAGAGATTTTGATATGTTGTATCATCATTCTCATTGACCTCTAAGAATTTTTTTATCTCCTCCCTGATGTTTGTTTTTATCCATGTTTCATTCAATAGTATATTATTTAGTCTCCAGGTGTTGGAGTAATTTCTGCTTTTTATTTTGTCATTGATTTCTACTCAGTCCATTATGATCTGATAGAACACAAGGCAGTATCTCTATTTTTTTGCATTTCCCAAGGGCTGCTTTGTGGCATAACATATGGTCTATTTTTGAGAAGGTTCCATGTGCTGCTGAGAAGAAAGCAAATCCGTTTGTTGATGGATGGAATATTCTATATATGTCTATTAAGTCTAGGTTATTGATTGTGTTATTGAGTTCTATGGTTTCTTTGGTTGGATTTTGTTTGGAAGATCTATCTAGTGGGTGACAGCAGTGCATTAAAGTCACCCAGAATTATTGTGTTGTGGTCTATGTGTTTCCTGAAATTGAGAAGGATTTGTTTGATGTACAGGGATGCACCATTGTTTAGGGCATGAATATTTACTATCATTATGTCTTCCTGATGTATGTTTCCCTTAAGCAGTATGAAATGTCCTTCTTTATCCCTTCTGACTAACTTTGGCTTGAAGTCCACTTTATCTGATATAAGGATGGAAACCCCCGCTTTTTTACTGAGTCCATGTGCGTGGTAGGTTTTTTTCCCATCCTTTCACCTTTAGTCTGTGGATGTCTTTTTCCATGAGATGAGTCTCTTGCAGGCAGCATATTGTTGGGTCTTTCTTTTTAATCCATTCTGCCAGTCTATGTCTTTTGATTGATGAGTTTAAGCCATTAACGTTCGGGGTTATTATTGAGATATTGACGCCGTCCAGCAGAGTCAATTTGGCACGGGAGACAAACGGGCAGCAAGACTCTTGAATTTGAAGCAGTTTATTGATGATTCAGGAACCCGGAACACAGGGGCTCAAGGAGAGCCGGCTTATATTCCCTCCAGGAGGTGAAGGGTAGGGCCAATGCTAGTTATGCCAAGATCAGGTGAGGAGCTAGCTGTCCAATCACGGTAAGGTCAAACAGGCACAAGCAGGAGCACTCGGGAATACATGTGCACACGTTGTATGCGTGGGCTTATTTGAATACTGCCAATGATAAAGCACTTAGGTGTGTCTGTTAACCGACTTCCTCACCTCCAATGTGATCAAAACAACTTCTGGCTGGTTGCCAGGCACCATCTTGGCGTAGTCCACATGGCATAGCACCCAACAAGATATGATTTGCATTCCCAGTCATTTGGCTTATTTTTGGTTTTTAAGTTGGCTTGGTTTCTCCTTTGAGTAGTTTTTCCTCTAAGGTAGTTCCCCCCTTTGCTGGCCTCCATTGTTATTTTTCATTTCCTCCTCATGGAATATTTTGTTGAGAACATTGTGTAGTGCAGGCTTTCTATTTGTAAATTCTTTTAACTTCTGTTTATCATGGAAGGATTTTATTTCTTCTTCAAATCTGAAGGTTAGTTTTGCTGGGTATAGGATTCTTGGTTGGCAACCATGTTCTTTCAGAGCTTGAAGTACGTTGTTCCAGGCCCTTCTAGCTTTTGAGTCTGGGTTGAGAAGTCGGCTGCTATCCGTATTGGTCTCCCCCTATAAGTAATCTGATGCTTTTCTCTCGCGGCCTTCAAAATCCTATCTTTATTTTGAAAGTTAGGCATTTTCATTATAATGTGCCTTCTGACAATGTTTTAAGAACGGTTCTAATGAGGGAGAGAGATATGGCTCAGTGGTAGAGCACTTGCCTGCCATGCAGGAGGCCCTGAATTTGACCCCCAGCATCCTCCAAAGAATTGTTCTAATAAAATTTAATAGCGCTGAAATTTGTACTTGGAGACTAGTTTACTACCCACCTAGCTGTCATTTGTCAGTCAAGAGTATGGTGACCTCAGCTGGGCATGGTGGTACAATTCTGTAATCCCAGTGGCTCTGGAGGTTGAGGCAGGAGGATCAGGAGTTCAAAGCCAGCCTCAGCAATTTAGCCAGGCCCTAAGCCACTCAATGAGACCATCTCTACATAAAATACAAAAAAGGGCTGGGGATGTGGTTCAGTGATTAAGTGCCCTGGGTTTAATCCCCAGTACCCCCCCCCCCCCCAAAAAAAGGTATGGCGACTTCTAATAGAGCATTTTGCTTTCCAATCTTGTCTAGCAATGATTATCTAATCATTCTCTTGTCCTGTAAAATATCTCTACCAATATAAGAGATCAGAAGAGTGGTTACCTTTGTCCCACGTCAGGAAGGAGTATATTGCCTGGGAAGGGGCCCACCAGAGCTTTCTGTGGTCTGCAAATGTTCTATTATCTTGATCTGGGATATTGATACACAGAAGTCTATGTATGTAAAAATTCATTAAACTGTACACTTAGGATTATGTGGGGCTGGGGAGATAGCTCAGTCGGTAGAGTGCTTGCCTTGTAAGCACAAAGCCGTGGGTTTGATCCCCAGCACCAAAAAAAAAAAAAAAAAAAAAAAAAAAAAAAAAAAAAAAAATGCAATGAACTCTATGAAACTGATGCTATAATAAATATAAACATTTTGAGAATGTTCCTACCAAGTGTGGATCTCTGAATTAGCCTCCTGTATTCTCAATTGTGACAGGTCTGTAATAACATTTTGACACATACCTGCAATAACACCACCTGAAAAGTTTTCATAACACTATTTATTTTGAGACAAAATCTCACCAAGCTGCAGAAGCTAGCCACAAACTTATAAGACCTCCCTTCTCAGCCTCCAGTCTCTGGGAATACAGATATATGCCACCAGACCCAGCTCTTCCCTCCAATATTTAAGGCCCTTCTTTGCTTCCTCCCTAAAAGGAATACTCTCTCTGGGTGGAAATCTGTTTCTGTTTTGCCTTCTTGGCATCCATTTCCCTAATTCTCCATTTTCTCTTCCAATACAGGTTGAATATTCCCTGATTGGGAACAGAAGTGTTTCAGATTTCAGGTTTTGGAATATGTGCTTATGTATAATGAGTTATCTCAGGGATGAGACTCAAGTTTAAGCATGGATTCCACTTATGTTTCATATATACCTTACATGTATCACCTAAAGGTGATTTTGTACATTTTTAAAATCTGTGCATGAAAAATGATGTCTCAAAGTGTAGACTTTTCTGCTGTGGAATCCTGTTAGTTTGGATTTCAGATTAGGGATGCTCAACCTTTGTATAGGAAGAAAGACAATTGGATACCTTGAATAGCTCATAAGAGGAAAAAACAAACCCAGTCCTAACAGACTTCTGAGCCCCTTTGGTGATCTGAAATACTGGTAAATATGCCAAGGCAGAAGAAAAGAAGCCAGACCTTTTTGAAACCATCATTGTATTAGAATAAAAACATTTGTTCATAGTAATATGCTAAATGATGTGCCTTATGGGGAGAGTCAAGTTACTTGTCTTTACATTTAGTCAATATTAAATTGATAATTTAGTCGATATTGAATGTAAAGAATTAAAAGTCAATCCTAAATTATTTATTTTATGAATCATTTGAAGTATCCAGTTTTAATTTTCCCAAGAGCTCTTATATTGTGAAATTTAAAACTGCATTTTGCTCACTTTTTTATGAATGCAATATTTTATCTAAGACTATTCATGAAGCAGGGTGCAGTAACGCACACCTGTAATCCCAGCAACTCAAGAGGATGAGGCAGGCGGGCTGCAAGTTCAAGGCCAGGCTGGGCAACTTAGCAAGACCCTGTCTCAAGCAATAAACAGAGCTGGGGATGTGGCTCAGGGGTAGAGGGCCCCTGGGTTCCATCCTCAGTACCACAAACAACTAAGAAGAAAAGTTCACTGGGCATGGTGGTGCACACCTATAATTCTAAGCAACTCAAGAGGCTAAGGCAGGAGGATCACAAATTTGAGGCCAGCCTGTGCTACTTAGAGTCTATCTCAAAACATAAATAAGTTAATAAATAACAGGCTGGGGATGTAGCTCAGTGGTAGAGTATTTGCCCAGCAAGCAAAAAGTCCTGGATCCAATTCTCAGTACTGCAAAAATAAAAGTAGCAGGAAGAGGAGGGGAGGGGGAAAGGAGAAGGAGAAAAAGGAGGAAGTTCCCAAATTTTATCTAAAGCAAACTGACAGCATGGAGGCCAAACCTGGAAGGCTTTATTATTGTTATTGTTAGGATTTATTACAAATGTCAAAAATAAGGAGACCTTCCATTAAAAAAAAAAAATCCCAATTTTCAGTAGCTCTTGAAAAACTAGAAAAGGGCTACCATGAGTCCACTTCCCATGGCATTCAGAGGCGAATCATGGCTGCCTCCCTTTCCCATGGGGCATGAGCCCTCCAACCTACTTCAACCTCCAAAAAGTTACTTTACAGGTTTTTTGTTTTTTCTTTTTAACCAGGAGACATTTGAATTCAAGACAAAGAAAGAAACCATTTTATTTGGAAAGACAAAGTGTAACTTAGTATATATGCAAATATAGATCTATACTGTGATCCACTTCTCTGGGCCCACCCAGAGTCCACCTGGAGGAGGTGGGATGCTTACCTCTGAGACTGGAAACGCAAGGAAGAGGCACGAATTCCCAGAGAATACACACAGTGTGTCTCCCCCCCCACCAAGCTGCAGATACTTGTGTAAACATTTGTTGACTTGTACATGTCTAGTGCTGCAGAAAAAGGTGCTGGGATGGAAGGTAATAAAATCACCAAAAGAGCAAGAAGGTTTACCTGGCAGGTGGTACTGAAGATAAATTCCCACAATGCCTCAGTGAGAAGGGGAACAGTGATATTCCAAAGTGCTGGGGTCTGGAGCTTTTTTCTTACACCCATAAAGGCTGTCCTCATTTGTTTATTTCTCTTTTACCTACATCACAACTGAGCCAGGCACTGTGTTGCACGCCTGTAATCCCAGTGGCTAGGGAGACTGAGGCAGAAGGATGTCAAAGCCTCAAGTTCAAAGCCAGCCTCAGCAACTTGGTGAGGCCCTAAGCAATTCAGTGAGACCCTGTCTCTAAATTAAATATAAAAAAGCGCTGGGGATGTGGCTCAGTGGTTAAGTGGGTTCAATCCCTTGTTACTAAAAATGAACCAACCAACCAAAAATCTGAATTCCAGTTTAAACTATAACCCCAGGATCCTCTAAATAACAGCATCTCTCAAGCCCTAGCTCCAGCTTAGCCTCTAGCTAGCAGCATCATGTGACAGAATTTACCTGAACCTGTGGTTTCTCTGTCTGTGAAATCAAGGTGACAGATGCTAATCATGGCTTTGCTAATCTGGACTTCCACCTGCTTCTTGCACTTGAAGACAGTCTCTGATGTCTTTCTAGCTGAGCTGGACTGTCTTGGGTTTGCTTTGGTTTGGTTGGGCATGCCCAGAATTTGTGTGTGCATTGGGAGAGATGCCTTAACCAGCTTCAGAAAACATGGAAATTAAGTTGTAAAGGTGGAATAAATGCTTTTGCTGGCTCAGAAGTATCTCAACACCTTGCAAGTTCCTTTTTCATTCTCAAAGGTCCTTAAGCTTGCATGCAGGCCATCCCAGTCTCCTGGAGGAGAAAAAGATCACTTCATGACAGTAAGGCCATGCCGGTGGGTGGGGAGTGGAATTGCAGGCATGATGGTTAAAGACAATCCAGACAAGGAATCATTAATTGGTTGGGGGAAGCAGAGCCTCAAGAGTGAGCTCCATCACTGGAGTTGGCCCTCCCTTCATTCACACACTTACTTGGTACTAACTCTGCCAAGGCACTATGTTTAAAAGCCCTGCAGGCCAGGCACAGTGGTGCACGCTTGTAATCCAAGCCACTGGGGAGGCTGAGGCAGGAGGATCTGGAGTTTGAAGCTATTTAGCAAGGCCTGAAGTAACTCAGAGAGACTTTATTTTGAAATTAAAAAAAAAAAGGGGGGGGCGCTGGGGGAGGTGGCGCCGTGGTTAAGCGCCCTTGGGTTCAATCCCCAGTACCAAAAAAAAAAAAAAAGTCCTGGAGGCCACAAAGTTGAGACACCCCTGCTCTCAGGGCTTAATAAAGTAGCTTTCAGGGGTTGACAAACTACAGCCCAAGGGGGCCGCCTGTTTTTATAAATCAAGTCGTATTGGAACACTAGCCACATTCAGTGGTCTACGTCTTGTCTGTGGCTGGTTTTGTACTTAGACAGCAGAGCTTCGAGTAACTGCAGAAAAGACCATGTGATCTACAGAGCCTAAAGTCTTTCCTATCTAGCCCTTTACAAAAAAAAAAATGAATAAATAAAATTTACCCAAATCTTGATTGAGATGAGCTATAACTGAGAAATCAGACACATGTTCAAAATTATTTGTCTAATAAAATCTCGGAGGAAGAGGAGGTTGGCTGAATTAAAAATGGCAAACACAACAAAAAAGCAGGAGGCTTGCCTACTTTGAAGGAATATGTGGCAATAAAGTTGCTTCTTACATTTAACATATGCAATTTAACTATATGCACTGGTTTAAAACACATAAAACTTAAAGCAAGCCAACCACTGATCTGGTACAGATGAAAAATGAGTGATCAGTACCAGCTTTCTAAAGGAAAATTGTTGTGAGTCCATGTGCAAAAACTGGGGGTACTATCATATCTGGGTGGACTAACGGATTTTTCAGTAATGCTGACTTGACTTAATCTTTCCTTGAAGGGCACACTCGCCTTTGGAATCTAATATTTGCACAAGTTCACCAAGGCACAGTGCTCCACAAGGAAATGCTGAGGGACTGTCTTAAATAGATATCAGTGGCTTGTATGTTACCTGGCTTTGTGTCCTTTGATTGTTCAAGGAAGACTACTCTAACATTTGTGTTTGATCAAATTGATTTCTTAGCTGTTTGAAACAACTAGTGAAATCATACTAGCATTAAATAGGAACTCCTTTTAAGGAGAAAGTTCATTAAATAAAGATACTGCAGCCTGGCCCTGGGGAAACTACTAGAACTAATGAGTGTTTATAGTTCTTGCCCTCTCATTCTCAAACATCTTAGTAAATCTCAAGGGGCTGCTGTTGAAAGCAGCCAGCTGCAAATTACAAGAAAATCAGCCCAGCTTGGAGCAGAAAATGCCAAGAATGGGGGCTGGGGAGCAGATTCTACGTTAAGAGTATCTTAACATAAGAAAATGCTGAGGAATACTGCACAAAGGACACTTAGTCACTGTGCAGAGCAGCCACTGGGATGCACAATACATTCCACTTGGAGGCAAGTCTCCCGTATTGCAAGCTGCTGTCCTTGAACATAAAAGCTTTGAGATGCACCCTCTTCCACACGAAGGACTGATGTACAAATTAGAGGTAGTGAATGTGTACATACCCAAATCAAACCTGTTTTGCAAAGCCTATGGGAAAAAGCATGCTTCAAAAACGGAATCTGGCTGAATGCCAGAAAAATCAGTCTCAGGGCAGGAGGAAACTAAACTAAAAAAGTTAGAAATCTATCAATGGGTAGGCCCTTCCCCAGGGTAGAAAGGAGGCTGGGTATCCCCTGAAGAATGCCATGCACGCTCCCAAATGCTTGGACAAAGACTTTGCACTAAGTCAGGGTAAAAGATGCCCACCGGAAGTTCACTCTACATTTCCCATCTCGATTCTTGAAACACAGGGCTCCGAGGGCCTGCAGCTGGAATTTAGTCTGGAAAGGCTGGTGAGCAAGGGCCTAATATCGTCCATCCAAGGTGGAAAAGCACTTCTTTACATCTTATGACAAAAAAGCAAGAAGTAAAAATACAAACGGAATCTCAAAACAGTCTGATGGTTCATTAGGCTGCATTTTCAATCCCCATTCCCCCAAAATACTGTCCTAAGGGACAGCTGCAGGGTCTCTGCTGGTAGCAAAGACTTTTTTCAAGAGTCCAAAAAGTGAAATACAAAAGTCAATTTACAGCACATGAAAAATACTTCTTCCTTCTCAAACTAAATGAGTCTCCCCACCCCGCCCCAACCCCTTAGCCCTTTTGCTTGGGACTAGCTGGCAGTAATTGTCCTGGCAGTTTATTCTTCCATCTGGGCCCAGGCCTCCTCTGCCAGCTGATAGTACTGGTTGGCTAGACGGCCCTTCATGGCTTCCATAGCTGCCTCCGCCGCCTGGGTGTACAAGTCCCCTGGAAGAGAGCAAGGTAAGGTACAAAGAGGTGAACCACGCATTGTCCTTGCCTGGCCGGCATCCCCCAGCTCTCCCAGAAGGGCACCCTGAGGGTTCTGGGGTGTGTGTGTTTTAAAACCCTCTCTCCAGACAGCGGTTCAGGGTATCTGCCTCTGAGAGTGGCCATGTGATCAAACTTGGCCAATCAGAGCATTCCTCTATTCCCCAGGGGTTGGTCCAGACTTCGGCATAGCCAATCAGAATGAGCCATCTGGACCACAGTGCTTTTTAAAGGTGGGTGGGCGATTTGATCAGGCTATTTGCAGAAAAAAAACTGAATATCAAACCTGTTTTGCAAAGCCTATGGGAAAAAGCATGCTACAAAAACGGAATCTGGCTGGATGCCAGAAAAATCAGTCTCAGGGCGGGAGGAAACTAAACTAAACTGAAAGTGGAAGAAATACTCGAAATAACTTCATGTCAGCTTGGCACTGGGTTGCCACCGAGTGAATTTGTAAAACTTAACACAAGCACTTCTGAATTTTGGAGATTTGTGTTTTCACAAATTTCAAATCAGAAATTATAGTTTTGCTTTATTACTTGAAGTCATATATACAACATCTAAAATTTAATCTTATCCCATACCACTGAAATCAGGAATGTAGTAAGTTTGTTATAGGTGAAGGGCTAGATGTCCCCCCACCCCTTCCTGGATTCTCATCCATACATTAATCTGTGGAAGCACTATTTCACAAAGTGACTGTATGTGAAGATAAAGCCTGTGAGACTGTGATAAAGATTAAATGAGGTCACAAGAGTGGGGCCCCAAATCCAATGGGGCTGGTCTTCTTCTAAGAAAAAGACAGCAGAGTATTGTCTGTCTGTCTGTCTCCTTGCACACAGAAGAAAAGACATGTGAGTACATGGTGAGAAGATGACTGTCTATAAGTCAGAAGCCAAACAGGGCAGCACCTTGATCTTAGACTTCTTGGCCTTGAGAAATAAATTTAGGAGACTGCTCAGTGATAGAAAACTTGCCCAGAATGCATGAGGCCCTGGGTTTGATCTCCAGCATTAAATAAATAAATAAATTGCTGTTGCTTAAGCCATTCAATCTATACATATAGCAGTTTGAGCAGACTAATGTATCATATAATGGGGGGAAAAAACATGTAACTTGTCTATCAAGTGAAGACTGGATAAGCAAAATATGGTTTCTCCAACAGCATATTATTTGTCAAAAAAAAGAAATGAAGCACCGGTACATGCTATAACATGGATGAACCTTAATGTCATTATTCTAAGTGAAAGAAGCTGACACAAAAGGCCATGTATTGCATGATTCCACTTACAGAAGAGGCCCACAGCAGGCAAATCCATACAGACCGAAAGTTGATGAATGGTTGCCAGGTATCGGAGAGGGGGCGGGTTGGGAATGACTACTAACTAGTACAGGGTTTCTTCTGGGGGTGATGGAAATGTTCTGGAATTAGTTAATCGTGATAGATAATCAACAATGTGAAAATACTAAAATCTATTGAACTACACCCTCAGGTGGTAAATTTCACGTTGTGAACATTTTAGTTCAGTTTTTAAAATTGCAAAGATTTCCCCTTAAGACTCTGATATATATCTCAGTGTCCGTGGTTCCAGAACCATCTGCAGATGCCAAAATCTGCAGATGCTCAAGTCCTTTATATAAAATGGCATTGTATTGCATGTGACCTACACATTATCCTCCCATATACTTTAAATCATCTTTAGATTACTTATAATTCATAATGTAAATGTTACGTAAACAGTTGTTACCCTATTTTTTTTTTTTTTAAAGGAAGCATGACCTTTTCCCTTTTTAAAAAAATATCTTTAGCTCTTCCGCCGTCATTTTAAATCCAGCTCCATTAAATCCGCTGCTGCAGCGACCAGGACTGCGTGCCAGCACCCCCCTGCCGACAGCTCCACCACCATGGAGGACATGAACGAGTACAGCAACAGAGGAATTCGCAGAGGGATCCAAGATCAACGCGAGCAAGAATCGGCAGGATGACGGTACCGCACGCGTCTCTCCTCCCCTCCCCCAGCGCGCCGCTCGCGCCTTTCGTCCCTCGGGAGCCGGTGCTGCCCCCATTCTTGTCCTGAGTCGATACTCTGCGTGCCCGCTGGGCCCCAGTAGCTTGGAGGGAAGAGGAAATAAAATGTTTATTGGAGGCTTGAGCTGGGATACAAGCAAGAAAGATCTGACTGAATATTTGTCTCGATTTGGGGAAGTTGTAGACTGTACGATTACAACAGATCCAGTCACTGGAAGATCAAGAGGATTTGGATTTGTGCTTTTCAAAGATGCTGCTAGTGTTGATAAGGTTTTGGACCTGAAAGAACACAAACTGGATGCAAATTGATAGACCCTAAAAGGGCCAGAGCTTTAAAAGGGAAAGAACCCCCTAAAAAGGTTTGCGTGGGTGGATTGAGCCCAGATACTTCTGAAGAACAAATTAAAGAATATTTTGGAGTCTTTGGAGAGATTGAAAATATTGAACTTCCCAAGGCTACTAAAACAAATGAAAGAAGAGGATTTTGTTTTATCACATATACAGATGAAGAGCCAGTAAAGAAATTGTTAGAAAGCAGATATCATCAAATTGGTTCTGGGAAGTGTGAAATCAAAGTTGCACAACCCAAAAAGGTATATAGGCAGCAACAGCAACAACAAAAAGGAGGAAGAGGTGCTGCAGCTGGTGGACGAGGTGGTACTAGGGGTCGTGGCTGAGGTCAACAGAGCACTTATGGCAAGGCGTCTCGAGGGGGTGGCAATCACCAAAATAATTACCAGCCATACTAAAGGAGGACATTGGAGAAAAAAGGAGATGCTAAAGAAACCCATCTTGCAGGACGACACTGAAGATTGGTTTTCTGTTGATCCAAGATGATTATTTTGTAAAAGACTTTCTAGTGTACAAGACACAACTGTGTTCCAACTGTATATAGCCGCCAATTAGTTTTCTTTGTTTTTACTTTGTCCTTTGCTATCTGTGTTAAGACTCAATGTGGATTTGTGTTTATACAAATTTTATTTGTATGATTTCATGTTAAACCTCAAATAAATGCTTCCTTATGTGATTGTTAAAAAATATATATATTTTTAGTTGTAGATGGACACAGTACCTTTATTTTATTTATGTATTTTTAGGTGGTGCTGAGGATCAAACCCAGTGCCTCACACATGCTAGGCAAGCGCTCTACCACTGAGCTACAACCCCAGCCCTGTTATCCTATATTGTAAGGAAAAAGTCTGTACACGTTCAGGATTAGTTAATGGCAATGGGCCATTAATCCAGGGCCCTGTGCATACCAGGCAAGTGCTCCACCACTAAACTACATCCCTGGCCCACTAAAATATTCTTTGATCTGTGGTTGGTTGAATCCACTGATGCAGAACCAATAGCTACCGAGAGTTGACTGTATAAGCATTAAAATAAAAATGTTCATCTGCATATTAGCTCCATAAAACTCCTTCCTGGGAAGAGACCCACTGGGAGTGACCCAACCATCCCTTCCCAGCCCTGTCCCACCCAAAGCAGGTCTGCCAGGCCCCACCTGATCTCTGCGGGTCCTTCTCCAGCCCGCAGCCACCGGTGAACAGCATCTCAGCCTCCCTGGCCAGCAGCGCATACCGGGGCTCGTCCTGCATCCCGTCGAACTCGCCGCCCTCATCACAGTCCGTGGTCTCCAGGGCAGTGTTGTACCAGTGCAGAGCCTCGGGCCAGTCTCGGCACCTTGCCAGGAGACACAGAGAAAGAGGGACATTACCAGGGCAGCAGGGCCATCCTCCTCCGATTCGATTCAAGTCAGGGATACAGCAGGGACCACTACCACCTCTGGTTCCCAACCTATGACATCCAAGACCACCACATCTGAGGGGCACTGTGACATTGTGGGTTTATATATGTATTAAGGGAGCAGTCAGGTAGCTTTCCTTAGTAACACTGGTATATTACCACCGTTCTGTAACAGACAGAACTAGAGCATGCTGGGGAGAGGGGCATTTTCTAGGATTGCCCACCAGCACCCTATGGGCTAGCATAAGCTGCCTTCTGACTCAGGTTGGAAGGGCCCTTTGCAGAGGCCCCCAGCACCATCTGAGCTAACAGCCATCACTCAGCGCCTTCCCATGCTCTGCCTGCACTGGCCCACTCTGGCTCTCCTCCTGCCTAACGTGGGACTCCTCTCCCTGGCCCCAGCAAGGCCCTCCACTCCCGGCTCTTTCTCCCATCGCAGCACACATATGGCCAAAACACCAAGGGTGTCCGTAGGTTTCAGTCAAACGCATGCAACACAAAATACAGAGCTAACAGGGCAGGTGGCTGTTTTTCTTTGAGTATAACCCATGTGAGTAACTATTTATAGCACATCAGGAAAGAGCAAAGAGTGTCACAGATAAGAAGGGCTCTGGGTGTCCTGGATGTGCCAAGAGCAGCAGATAGGTTGGCCTCTTGCCTTACCCACCGTTTTCAGCTCCTGTTCATATCCCTCTGTGCCAGGCGCTGCTTCTCAAACAAGCCAGCACCTGCCTGTCCCCCTGGCCTTTTTTTTTTTTTTTTTTTTTTTTTTGTGGTACTGGGGATTGAACCCAGGGGTGCTTAGCCAGTGAGCCCCATCCCCCAGCCTTTTAAAAATATTTTATTTAGAGACAGGGTCTCACTGAGTTGCTTAGGGCCTCACTAAGTTGCTGAGGCTGGTCTCAAACTTGCAATCCTCCTGCCTCAGCCTCCCGAGACGCTGGGATTACAGGTGTGCACCACTCCTCCTCCTCCAGTCTTGGTTCCACACCTAGTTCTTCACCACTCCAGCCTCAGCTCATGTCACCTCCCCAGAGATGCTTAGGCTTCGGTTCCATCCCCAAGATATCTCATTATGCACATGCAAATAAGTCCAAAATCTGAGAAAATCCAAAACACTCTGACCCCGTTTTTCAGATACAGGATGCTCGACCTGTTTGACTCTGAGCAAGTCCCTTCATTTCTCAGAACTATAGTTTATAGTTATCCGTAATATGGGGCCCAAAATATCTGCCTTGTCCGTGTCATTGAGATATGGTGGTTTGTTCTTTCAACCACTGAGCCCGGCCCCAGGCCAAGAGTTAGGAGATGTAGGACAGAGAGCTGTAGGAGACCTGATGCCTGTTCTCAATGAAAGCAAATCATACCACAAAAATGCTGTCCAAATTTAGTGGAGCACTGCTGTTACACAGCAGGTATCTGAAAAATGTTGGCACACAGGCGGGCCATTGTGTGTTCAGAAGATTTGACCCTGAGAGCTTGATATGAGCATCCCATAGACAAGACTTTCCTTCTAAACCCAGTGAGAAAGAGGAGCTCTTGACACCAAGAGGAGGGACCTGCTCAGCTGCTCCACCCTAGAGATGCGCTCTCCTTGCTCCCTTTCAGAAAATCCTGGAAGGCTCGTAGGTAGCCAAATTCCAATCGGAGCCACAGAAGGCAAGCAACTGACCTCTGCCCTGGACTTCTGGGATCTCCCACTGGCCAAGCCAAGAACAGAGAGGAAGCTGGGCTACCCTATTCTCCTCCCACTGCAAAAACCAGACCCTCACACCTCAGCCTGAAGGATAAGGTACTGACATTTGTGTTGCTGGGGCCTTCAAACCTGCTCCTTCTTCTTACAAGTGAAAATAATAAAATAAAAATAAAAGTAGGAAAAGTCAATTAAAATCACCCAAATCCTACTATGCAGGGACCATCACCTTGAGCCTGATGCTGATTTTTTTCTCAAGCAAATCTTTACTATACTGGCTAAAATGGCTGCCAATTACTGCATGCCTACGTCCAGACGCCATGAGAGTTACAGGCATCGTGTCATTTAACCTTCACACAACAACCCTCAGACACAAGTGTTGTAATTATTCCCATTTTACAATATGAGGGTAAAATAACTCGCCCATGGTCACTAACCTGAGTGAAGCCAAGACAGGAGCCCATGTCTGGCTTGATACCAAAAAGGAAGTGTCCACCCACAGCCCAGATCCCCACCAGCTCCACCTGAGTGACAGCCACAGTACCTGTCTGGGCTGAGGTTTTGACCGGTGTCAAAAGATCGTGCCACAAGGATCATGGACTGTCTGTCGCCAGCTTCAGCTGCCTTGAGTAAGTAATCGAATCCTTTTGTCTTATTCTCTTCTGTCTCCTGTCAATACAACCAAAGAGGCGGAAAGAAAAAGGAGGCTTGCAAAAATCTCACGCATCAATCTTCTCCCTGTTTCATGAATTACTGTGAGAGCTCTGAGCTGGCTACTGTAGAACTACACATTGTGGTTTTTAGTATCCATGGAGTTGTGCAACCACCACCACAAAAGTCAATTTCAAAATATTTTTAGCAACTCAAAAAGACACACCATACCTTTTAACTGTCAGTCTCTCCATCCTGCCCGACCCTAGGCAACACATACTCTATTTTCTTTTTTAAAATTTTTTTAGACGTTAATAGACCTTTATTTTATTCATTTATTTATATGTGGTGCTGAGAATCGAACCCAGGGCCTCACACATGCGAGGCAAGCACTCTACCACTGAGCCCCAACTCCAGCCCCAACACCTACTCTATTTTCTACCTGTATGAATTATGGACATTTCACATAAATGGAATCATACGGTATGCACCCGTTGGGTCTGGCTTCTGTCACTTAGCAGGATGCTTTCAGGGGTCATTGCTTTTTTTAATAATATTCCACTGTATGGTTGTATCACATTGTGTTTATCCATTCACCCACTGATGGACATCTGGGTTGTCTCCACTTTTTTGTCTATTATGAATAACGCTGCTATGACCATTCATGTACAGGTTTTTGTGTGGACCTGTGTTTTTATTCTCTTGAGTAGCTATGTGAGTAGAATTGCAGAGTTGCATGCAACTCTATGTTTAGCCTTTTGAGGAACATCCCCACCAGCAGTACAGGAGGGCTTCTGCTTCCATTTGGCTCCCCTATAATCCATCCCGCAGCAGCCAGACTGATGCTTTTACGGCCTAAGTCGGGTCACATTACTCTCTCAAAGCAACTTGATAGCTTCCTGTCTCACTCAGGGACAAGTCTAAAGCCCTCACATTGGCCTGTGAAATCCTCCTCAACCCCAACCATCAAGTAATGTGGCCAGGCAGGGCACAGTGGCACACACCTGTAATCCCAGCAGAGTGGGAGGCTGAGGCAGGAGGATATCAAGTTCAAAGGCAGCCTCAGCAATTTAGCAAGGCCCTAAGCAACTCAGCAAGACCCTGTCTCCAAATAAAAACTATAAAATAGGGCTGGGGATGTGGCTCAGAAGTTGAATGCCTCTGAGTTTAATCCCTGGTGACCGACCCCACAACAAAAAAACTTAAATTGTGGGCTGGGGGTGTAGTTCTGTGGTACAGCACATACCTGGCATGCAAGAGGCCCTGTATTCCATCGCCAGCATTGAAAAAAAAAACCAAACTTACAAGATGAATCATATTAAAAACAAAGGTAAAATATACTCAAAAGTCATCAACTCCTAATTATTTTTACTGTGTCTCACTACTATTTATGGTCTTGAGACATAAATGTATTTCAGTCTCGGCAATATGAACAGTCAGGATCACATATAACCTTCATGGTGGGGACCGTCCTGTGCTTTGTATGAGGCTGAGCAGCAGCTCTGCTCTCTACCTACCAGATGCCAGCCGCTCTGACAATCAACTATGTCGCCAAATTCCAGCGGCTCCGGAGGCTGAGGCAGGAGGATCTCAAGTTCAAAGCCAGCCTCAGCAACTTAGTGAGGCCCTAAGCAACTTAGGGAGACCCTGCCTCTAAATAAAAAAATAAAAAGGGCTGGGGATGTGACTTAGTGGTGAAGTACCCTTGAGTTCATGGTTAAGTACCCTTGGGTTCAATTCCTAGTACCAAAAAAAAAAATGTCTGCAGCAGGGCATGGAGGTGCAGACCTGCAATCCCAGCAATTCAGGAGTCTGAAGCAGGAGGATCACAAGTTGGAGGCCAGGCTGGGCAACTTTAGCAAGACCCTGTCTCAAAATTAAACACAAAAAGGGCTGGGGAAGTAGCTTAGTGGTGAGTACCCCGGGTTCAATCTCCAGTACCAGCTGCAAAAAAAAAAAAAAAAAAAAAGAAAAAGAAAAAAGTCACCAGACATTGCTAAATGTCCTGGGTTAGGATTTTTTTGAGTGCCCACTTAGGCAGCACATGTATTAAAATTGGAACAACACAGGGAAGAGGAGTGTGGTCCCTCTGTGAGGATGACATGCAAATCCACGAAGCCTTCTGTATTTTTAGAGACTGAGGAGGAGAATGGAGGGAGGGGGAGAGGCTGGTCACTGTGTATAAAATTACAAGCAGACAGGAAGCATAAGTTCTGGAGTTCTATTTCACAGCAAGGCGACTACAGCTAAAAATAATGTCTTTCAAAATAGCTAGAAGACAGGGTTTTGAATGTTCTCACCAAAGAAATGATAAATGTATGAGGTAATAGATAATGCTAATCATATATACACATTTTGAAACATGCCCACTGTATACCATAAACATGTACAATGTTGTCAATCAAAAAATAAGCCGGACGCAGTGGCACGCGCCTGTAATCCCAGCAGTTTGGGAGGCTGAGGCAGGAGGATCATAAGTTCAAGGCCAGCCTCAGCAACTTAGCAGGGCACTAAGCAACTCAGTGAGACCCTGTCTCTAAATAAAATACAAAACAAGGGCTGGGGGTGTGGCTCAGTGGTCGAGTACCCCTGAGTTCAGTATCAGGTACCCCCACAAAAATAATTTAAAAATTCTAGGTGAGAACCACTACTTGTTTACTGCATCTGTATGGTGGAAAATACTACAAAGGTGGTATATTAATTCTTTCCCAAGAAGAATTCTTCTTCAAGGCTGACACCTTGAAATTGATCGCGGTAGGAGCTCATAACTCACTGTTATGAGCTCGCTGCAAATCAGGGTTTGATTGTTTTCTCCATACCTGAACTCAAGAAAGGGATAGGAAAAACAGAATACTGCAGATTAAACCTCTATGGCCATTCCATTGAGCCTAGCACAGGAAACTGAAGGAAGGTTCTTCTGGCATGTAAAGGGCATATAAAGACTATTCTCTGATTCAGGAAAGAAGCTACTCACATCAGTGACAAATGAAGTTCCAGTTCTAATAAAGGTCTTCATTACTACACTTTCTTACTTATTAAAGTAAATGAGAGGGCTGGGGATGTAGCTCAGTTGGTAGAGTGCCTGCCTCACAAGCACAAGGCCCTGGGTTCAATCCCCAGCTCCGCAAAAAAAAAAAAAAAAAACAAACAAACAAAAAAGTAAATGAGAATATTAACCAAGGTTCACGTCAGGACTATACCCCTCCGCCAGTTACAATAGGTTAGTGGTAGGTATGAAAGTTGGCAAAAAAACAATGAAGTATTCTGTGTGGATCAGTTGACAATATGGAATTTACAGGAGTACCTTTATTGCTATTTGTAAACCATATGCTGCATATTCTTTATATCAGCAAACCGTGTGTGTGTGTGTATACACACACACACACACACACACACACACACACACACATACTTATGGGCCCAGATTTCCTCTGCATCCCCGAGAGCCAACTACAAAATGTTTAGCAGCACATCATTGGTTGAATGAAATATATTCAGTCCTTCCCCCAAGAGGCACAGAGATGGATGAGACAAGTCAAAATCCTGTCTTTACCACCTAAAATAGGGAGTAGAACAGCTGTGGGTTTTCCCTCGACTGCATGCCAAATAATATATTCAATTGAACCACAGGAAAGTACCAACACTCCACAGTTTATCATCTATAAAAAATGTGAAGTTTCTTCAATCCCCAGCACCGCACAAAAAAAAAAAAAAAAAAAAAAAAAAAAAGTGAAGTTTCCGCTTAATGTGTACAAGCCTAGTCACAGCAGAAGAGTGGAACCGACCCAAGTATCCATTGGCAGGGCACAGGTTAAAGTATGTCATATCCATTCAACTGAACATTGTCAAAAAGAATCAGGGGCGGGGGTTGTGGTCAGTGGTAGGTGCTCGCCTAGCATGCGTGAGGCCCTGGGTTCGAGACTCAGCACCACAAAAAAATAAAGGTATTGTGTCCACCTACAACCAAAAAATACATATATAAAAAAATAAAACAATCGGGAAGCTTTCTCTGTGCCTCTGTGGAAAATTAAGGTCTAGCGAAAAAAGCAAGGTCCAGAAAGTGTGTGTAGTATGCTAACCTTGGAGAAAAAAAGAAGGTGGACATTACAATCCGTACTCCATATTCCCAGGGGAAAACTGTGCTATAGGAGGAACAAGATCTCTTCCCAAAATTCACATCCACCCAGAACCTCAGGATAGATGTAAGTAGTTAGGTTAGGAGGAGGCCATTTTGGATCAGGCCCCTAAATCCATGTGGCTGGTGTCCGTAAAAAAGAAGAGACAGAGACAGAGATACATGGGTAGAAGGCCATGCGGAGGCAGAGATAGGGACTGAAATGGTCCAAGCCAAGGACCTGCCAGCAAACCTGGAGCCTCAGAGGGAGCATGGCCCTGCTGACCTGGCTACAAGCCACTCAGGTGGTAGTAATCTGTTACTATAGTCTTAGGTAATTAACACAGTCTGCAATTACATAGAATGGTAATAACAGTTGTACTTATTTTTCAGAAAACGAGAGAATGGAAGAGTGGGAGGGGGATTTTGCAATGTAGATCTTTAAATATTCTTTTTTCATGCCACTGAGCTACATTCCCCAGTCCTTTTTATTTTTTTAATTAATTAAATTAATTAATTAATTTATTTATTTATTTATTTGGGTACCAGGGATTGAATGTAGGGGTGCTTAACTACTGAGCCACATCCCCAGCTCTATTTCTAGTATTTTATTTAGAGACAGGGTCTCACTGAGTTGCCTTGGGGCCTTGCTAAGTTGCTGAGGCTGGCTTTGAACTCTCAATCTACCTGTCTCAGCTTCCTGAAAAAACAGACATGTGCCACCAAGCCCAGTTTTGTTTTTTATTTTGAGACAGGGTCTATGTTGCCCAGGCTGGCCTTATACTTACGATTCTCCTGTCTCAGCCACCCCAGTAGCTGTGATTACAGGTATGGGACACCACACCCAGCTTACATTTTTTTTTTTAAATCTCATGAGTGTATTAGCTAGTCAAAAGTTAAATAAGTAAGGGTCTTCAGAGCGTTTTTCACCACCCTCGGCCAGTCTGGGATTCACCCACCGATAGGCCATGGTCAAGCCCTGAGGAGAGCTGTTGAGCCCAGCCCCACCTCTACTCCAGCCACACCCACCACACCCACTGTCTCCCAACCCCTCCCAGGAAAAGATGGGATTTCCCAGGTCCTGCCAGATCCAGCCATTCAATCCTTTCCTCCCGTGCCCACAACCAGGAAGGAAGGAGGAGACCCCTACACAATTCCCAGCACATCCACATCCTACCCTGGCTGCTCTTTAGCCCCAGGCCCTGCACCATCTCATCCCTGCATTCCGGCCCCACTGACCACCTCCCGGCCTCCACCTAACTTTGCCTCTTGCCTCTGGACCTGCGCACGAGCAGTTCCCTCTGCCTGAGCGACTCACTTGCATTGCCCTCTGGGTCTAACTTACATAATCCGCTCTGGGTGAACGGGCATCTCCCCAGTGCCAGGCTCTGCTCTAGCCACTAGGAATATGGCAGAGCTGATGACCAGGAGGCCTGCAGGGACTACTCAAACCCCCGTTAGGGCCTCTCTTCACTTGTTTCCACCTGTGTCCTCTGCTTCTCCCATCATACTGTCATTATTGCCTGGAAATGTGACTGTCACTTGCCACTGATTCCCCAAAGCCAGAGATCTAGTCTACCACTTTTGATTTTGAAGTACCTGGCCCCAAACCAATGCCCGGGATGTTTCTGTGGCATGCATCCTCCTGGGGGAGCCAGGTGAGTGAACACCAGGATGGGAGGCAGGTGAGAGAGGAGTGGGCGCCCGCGTCCCTCACCTTCAGAGAGACGTCGGCCAGGATGTGGTGGGGCAGCTGCGAGTACATGAGCCCCAGGCCCACGATGGCCTCCAGCTCGCCCAGGTCTGCCGCGTGCTCCAGATGGAAGAGTGCAGAGTCGCGGTCCCACTCCTCGTCCTTCTCGCAGAAGCGCCCGCCCTCGTGGTAGCGCACCATGGCCAGATGGACCTGCCACACAGACTGCGGTGTTGGCCCGGCTGTCTGCGGAGCCGCAGCCGCACCCAAGGGCCGCCCCGCCAACCTGCGGGAGGAAGCGATCGGCACAGGAGAGGCGTGAGCCAGGGCCCCGGGCACGTGCAGAAAGGGCTCCCAGATGCACATCACCAATACCTTCCCCAAAACGGACTTCCCGATTTTCTTTTCAAGGTTCAGGGCGTTCAGCCTTTGCACTTCCAGGGCCACTGCTGAAGGCCTGGGCAGGTGGAGGCGGGAGGGGTTCAGGACGTTCCACTTCTCCACACAGACCTGAGGGGAGAGACCCCGTCAAAGAAGCGAGGGGCTGGCCGGGGACCTGTCCTCCCATCAGCAGCAGCCCCTGCTTCCCAGGAGCCTGCTGGTAAGAGAGGGAGAACAAACCCTTCCGGTGTCAAATTTTACTGGACAAAGGAGTCCCATTCTAATCACTCAAATGCCACCAGCTTGCAGGTGCTGAGAGAGCAACCAGGGGACTCGGTGACAGCAGATCAGGCAGCAGCAGCTCAGAGAGGCAATTCTCCCTTAGATATTAATCAACACACTAAACCACTTCCCCATACAAGGCACCAGAAACTTCTGACTTCAGCAGATCCACTAGCTGTCCTCTGAATACCTTGAGGCTGTGGGCAACGTCAGAGGGTGCTCCGGGGCGTGGGTTTAGAAAACACGTCATTTCTCTCAGCTGAAGATACACTGTCCAGAGGTCCCTGCAGGACCAAGCCAGGGCTACTCGCACACTGTGTGCTAAACATCCTACAACGCACCACAAAGAGCTATCCAACCCTGAATGCCAACAGTGCCGTGGCTGAGCAACCCTGCCCCACAAAGAGCTGGGAAAACCTGACCTGACTGAGAAACAGCTCAGTGTTCTGGGAGGAGCAAGAGTCAGGGCGGCTGGCGTCCGGGCTTGGAAAGTGGGATTTGAGGAGGAATGGCCAGAGGGGAAGGAAGGACTTTGCAGGATGACAGAGACTCGTCCTCTTAGCAAAGGTGCACATGGGTGAGATCCAAGGTGCGTTTGGGAGTCGGCAGAGAAGAGCAGGTGAGGTGTAGGGCTGGTCTCCCAGACTTGCCTGGTGCTGACCACCCTCTGGGATGCTTGCTACATACACAGGCTGAGCATTCCTAATCCAAAAGTCAGAAATTGGAAAGATTCCCAAATCTGAAACTTTTTGAGTGGCAACATGATATCACCAGTGGAAGATTTCATACCTGACCTCATGAGATGGGCTGAAGTCAAAAGGTAGGTGCACTAAAAATGTCATACAAAATTACCTTCAGGCTATGGGGCTAAGGTGTATATGAAACATAAACAAATTTCATGCTTAGAATTGAGTCTCATCCCCACATTATCTCATTATGTATCTGCAAATACTCTGATATCCAAAAAAAACCCCAAATCCAAAATATTTCTGGCCCCAAGCATTTCAGATATGGGATACCCAATCTGGACTAGCCTCAAAACCTGAGAAAAGATGCTTAGGATCTGTTTTTCATATGTAAAATGAGGATGAGTAACCTTAGTCTATCTCATTGAGTGGCTGCAAGAAATAAATTAATTAGTCAGGCGTGGTGGGCACACCTGCAATCCCAGCAGCTCGAGAGGCTAAGGCAAGAGGATTGCAAGTTCAAGGCCAGTCTCAGCAATTTAGTGAGGCTCTAAGCCATTTAGGGAGACCCTGTCTCTAAATAAAATATAAAAAGGGCAGAGGATGTGGCTCAGTGGTAACGTGCTCCTGGGTTCAATCCTGGGAAGCAAACCTCCCCCTCCCCCGCTGCCCAAAAACATAAATAAATGGATTAGTAACGTGCACAAGGCTCTTCCAGGTCAAACACTTTAACACATAAGCTATAGTCATTGTCATCTCCCCTCCAGGACCAGGTCTTCTTTAATCCTCCCCACAAGCTCCTGCCCAGGACGGGAACTTACATTTGCCCAGGCAATTTGCTCATTTGCAAAATGGACACGTGAGGCGGATGAGCAGGTGATAGTGACATGAGGGAGGAGAAACAGACACGGAGCCTGCCACAGGCAAGCAAGCAGCTGCGACCAGAGTTCCCAGGGGTGCATTACCCGTCCGGAGCTGCCCAGGCTGTCTTCATCAGACTCGTACCTCCGGTTACCATTTGAGTGACCCTGGATGGAAGTAGAGATTGAGTGGTCCAAAGGGCACTGGCCCAGCCCTCCCAGGTGACCCTCCTTCCAGAGAAGGGGCTGGCCCTCCCAGGTGACCCTCCTTCCAGAGAAGAGGCTGGCCTTCCCAGGGGCCTCTTCTCCCAGGGAGCAGGCCCAGCCCTCCCCAAGGGGAAGCTGGAACCCTCCTCTGCCAAGCCAAAGGCATGCTGGGCCACAGGCAGGAATGAAGGCTGGTATGGACATGGCCTTCCTGTTCCTCCCTCTCTGAACAGACGGAACTGACCCAAAGCGATGCCATCTCCGCCCAAAGCCACTGGAGAGGTGGTGCCACATCTGTCCTTGCAGGCGCCTCCTGCATGTTTTTGATTCACAACCACGGACCTCTAGTGAGACCGGCACAGACTTTTTTAGGCACTTCTAAAATCTTGAGGTGGCTGCCACTGGCCACCAGAAGCTGCCTGGAGGGTGCCTGAGGAGACCGACCCCAGGGGCCTCTCCAGGACCGCCAGGGTCCTGTGCTTCGGAGCTGGGCCCTCCCACCTGCGACAGCACAGGCCCAGCATCCCCTCTCAGCAAACGAGGCCCCAGCTTCACCCTGAGATTCCTCCGCCATTTTCAACCTTGTATCCACGGCCCCACCCTTCTCCCCTTCCTGGTCCAAACGGCCCAGTTTACCTTCTGCCCTGCATTTATCTTTCTCTGAAATAATCTTGTTATTTTACTTGTTATACTCTCAGGACCCAATTCGCACTCCTTCTATAGCTTTTTATCCTCCTGAAGGGCCAAGGAGGATAGAAAGTTCTCAGTTCTCGGATGTGGGGAAAAAGGTACACTCATACATTGCTGGTGGGGATGCAAATTAGTGCAGCCACTCTAGAAAGCAGTGTGGAGATTCCTTAGAAAACTTGGAATGGACCCACCATTTGACCCAGCTATCCCACTCCTCGGCCTATACCCAAAGGACATAAAATCAGCACACTGCAGAGATACAGCCACATCAATGTTCATAGCTGCTCAATTCACAATAGCCAGACAGTGGAACCAACCTAGATGTCCTTCAATTGATGAATGGATAAAGAAACTGTGGTATATATATACAATGGAATATTACTCAGCCATAAAGAATAATAAAATTATGGCATTTGCAGGCAAATGGATGAAATTGGAGAATATCATGCTAAGTGAGATAAGCCAATCTCAAAAATCCAAAAGACGAATGATCTCACTGATAAGCGGATGATGACACAAAATGGGGGGTGGGAGGGGGGCAAGAATGGAGGAAGGAGGGACTGTATAGAGGGAAAAGAGAGGTGGGAGGGGTCAGGGGAATGAGAAAATAATGGAATGAATCAAACGTCATTACCCTATGTGAATGTATGATTACACAAATGGTGTGCTGTTACTCCATGTACAAACAGAGAAACAACATGTATCCCATTTGTTTACAATAAAAATAAATTTAAAAAAAAAGTTCTCAGTTCTCACTGTCTGTGGGATCCTTACGTGTTCTCGGGGCTCAGGGTCATCCACCTCACCCCGCTTCTCACTGGGGTATCCACTGTCACCACTGGTCTCTGAGTCCTGTGAACAGAAGATGATCTTAGGGTCTTAGAGGTCCTCTGAGTACTTGTTGGTGGCGACATTTAGACATCCTAATCATCTGCTTTCTGCCCTATGTCCCATCTCTCCATTTAACATGTTCTTCTTCCTGTCTCATGCGGACCGGGAGACCAGGAAGCAGTATGGAGTGGTGGAAAGAACCTGGGCTTTGGAGCCACATGCCCAGGCTGGAGTCCTCACTTTGTTACTTGCCACCTGGGACCTGGGCAGTTGTTCAGCTTCTCTGAGCTTGATTTCTTTAGCTATGGGGATTCATTCTAGCATCTACAGCAAAAGGCTATGGGGGAAGAAAGTAATGTGGATCACGATGAGAGCTATTACTAGGAGTGGCTCGCCACCCACAGCAGAAAACAGAGGCTGGCCTAAGATCAATGACCCAAGGACAAAATGCAGCCCAGGGAACAGTACTCACCACAACTAAGTCCCCTCTACCAAACTGCACAGGCCACTGGGCATGTTTTTTTAATCCCCTAAATCTGTTCTGAAAGGGAATCTGGCATAATTAAGAATCTTTGGCTGGGGATATGGCTCAGTTGGTAGAGTGCTTCCCTGTCAAGCACAAGGACCTGGGTTCAATCCCCAGCACCACCAAAAAAATAAATAAATAAAAATCTTGAAGATGTCAGTCTTTGCCTATCAACACTGAGTTTGAGCCTATTTGCATGTCATTAGTAATCTAATCTATTTTCTACTCCTCTTTCTTCTACTGAGTAGTATTTCAACACACAAAAGAGCATCAAGAATACTAAAACAAGCCAGGCACAGTGGCACACACCTGTAATGCCCGTGGCTCAGGAGGCTGAGGCAGGAGGATTGTGAATTCAAAGCCAGCCTCAGCAATCTCAAGGTGCTAAGCAACTCAGGGAGGCCCTGTCTCTAAATAAAATATTTTAGAAGGGCTGGGGATGTGGCTCAGTGGTTGAGTGCCCCTCAATACCCAGTACCAAAAAAAAAAAAAAAAAAAGAATACTAAAATAAGGCCAGCTGTGGTGGTGCAGGCTGGTAATTCCAGCAACTCCGGAGGTGGAGGCAGGAGGATCACAAATTCGAGGACAGTCTCAGTGATTTAGACCCTAAGCAACTTAGGGAGACCCTGATTCTAAATAAAAAAGTAAAAAGGGCTGGGAATGTGGCTCAGTCATTAAGTATCCTGGATTCAATCTCCAGTACAAAAAATAAAAAAATAAAAAAAAAAAATAAACACCTATGTACCCAACACGCAACTTTGTCAACTCAACATTACGCCTTAGTTATGTTAGCCCTTTAATTTTTTTAAAGAGGTTAAAACATCACCATTAAAATCTCAACCTGCTGTGTGTCCTGCCAAATCCCATTCAATTCCCCTTCCATGAATTCATACTTCTCCTCTATTGCTATTTTTTTCTCCTTCCTTACTTCCTTCATTTCTTTCTTGGATTTAATTCAGGGTCTCACCCACACTGGGCAAGTGCTTTACCACTAAGCTACATCCCCACCCCCTATTATTTTTATTTAAATAAACCATTTTATATTACTTAAATTTTATTTATCATTTGTTTTTGCATCATGAAAGCTAGGCAAGTATGCTACCACTGAGCTACATCTCCAGTCCTTTTTATTTTTGAGACAGGATCTTGCTAAATTTCTCAGGCTGGCCTCCAACTTGCAATCCTCCTGCCTCAGCCTCCCATGTAGCTGGGACGACAGGTGTGCACCACAGTGCCTGGTCTAAGATTTCAACATTTAAGGACTGGGGATGTAGCTCAGTGGTAGGGTGCAGGTTTGAGGTCCTGGGTTTAATCCCCCAGCAGTGGGGAAAGATATTTTTCAATTTTTTAAAATCAAGGTAAAATTTTCCATAACAAAAAAATCCCTTAAGTGTTCAGTATGCCAAATAAAAGGCAGAATATGGATTGCAGGCTTTATGTTGAAGCTCTAAGCAACCCCCTCTTGGACCTCAGAACCACAGGACCTTGGGCACACATCCCACCTTTTGGAATCATTCCTGAGCCATGGGACACAGAACCTCGCTCAGACCTCAGTTCTGTGGCCCAGCGAAGCAGCCAGCCTCCCCCAGCCTTAGTTTCCTCACCTGAGAAACAGGTTAAGTCTGACCCCAAGGTGGAGAACAGAAGGCAGCAAGGACAGGAGAGCAGAGGACGGGTTTGGGTTTGAACCCTGGCTCCATTGCTAAGCGACCATGAGCCTTAACTCTGTGCCTGTTTCTTCAACTCTAAATCAGGGACAGTGAGAGAATGGTCCAGGAGACTGCTAATGCTGGGACAGGAAGCCAAGGGACAGGGTGGGAGGGAGACTTTCCACCGTGCTAATCTTTCATACCTTTTCCTCCTGAACCAGGAGAATGTATTACCTATTCTCAAATTCTAGACTTTACTTCTAGAATAAAATCTATTCTAAAGGAATAAAAAATAAACCGACGATGTAAATTTTGAGAATTAAATGATGTTATCTACCAAACCCTTAAAACCATCCCCAGTGACGAGTCCATAAATGTCACCTAATATTACTCTCCCCTTCCGTTCAAGAACTCTGAAGAGCTGGGCACCCACATGCCTGTAATCCCAGCAGTTTTGGAGGCTGAGGCAGGAGGATGGCAAGTTCAAAGCCAGCCTCAGCAATGGTGAGGGGCTAAGCAACTCAGTGAGACCCTGTCTCTAAATAAAATACAAAATAGGGCTGGGGATGTGGCTCAGTGGTCCAGTGCCCCTGAGTTCAATCCCTGGTACCCCCTGCCAAAAAAAAAAAAAAAACAAAAACAAACCAACTCTGAAGAACATCTAGGAATGAACGTGGACCTCTGGGGTAATCTGAGAGTGGAGTGTAAAGTGGGATGGTGACCTGCGCATTTATCCATTAGTTTTGATTTTTACTTTGAAGCCACAATATAAGTTCAGTGCATGCAAACATGACACCGTTAGTTTCTCACCCTGAGTCAACCCAAAGCTGCAGGAGACATTCTGTGTATCCACCCTGAGAGCACCATGCCACCAGGCTCTGTGTTCCATGTCTGAGGCCAGCACAGGGTCAGGCATCCACACGTGTATGGCCAAACCCAACCCAGGGCTGAGCCTGGCATTTACTGTTGCTGATTTGGAAACCTTCTTCCTTCACCATCTCCAGGAACTGCAAGGGACCCAGCTCTTCCCAGAGGAAAGCTCTGCCTTGGCAGCAGACTGAGGTTCCTTTACGTCCTCCTGCTGCCCCAGCCCCAAGCCCTCCTGGCATTGCCTGGAGCCTACCTGGGCTGGCCTACCACCTGATTCTGAAGGCTCTCGCCTCAGTCCTCAGCGGAAGAGAGCTCACCCCTCCCACCCTGCTGGGGACCGGAGCCCGTGGCCGCCTCCCCTTCCTCTCCACTCACCCGGTGGTTGTCTAGATGGTCGTGGTCTCTGGACGCCATGTTATCGAGGTCACCAAACACTGGCCAATCTGGGCGGGAAGAAACGGAGATAATGTGCAGATCCCACTGCTAGAACATTCACCAGACAAACCTGTTGTCTACAGCAGACTGCACTGGCCACCAAGCTTGCATTTTCAATTTTGTTTTGTACTGAGGATTGAACCCAGGGGCACTTAACCACTGAGCCTCATCCCCAGGCCTCACTAAATTGCTGAGGCTGACTTTGAACTCTCAATCCTCCTGCCTCAGCCTCCTGAGCTACTGGAATTACAGGCCTGAGTCATGTGGCCCAGCTATTTGTAGTTTTTAAAGAAAGGTACAAAATGGGAGAAGAATGTGATCAGACCCTGGGGGACCAACTTCAGTTCTTTCTTGAGAAAGAAAAGTCCACATCTTGCAAACTACAGGGTCCTGAGCAAGCAGTTTCACTCTGTCTCCTCAAATCATAATGCGATTTACCTGTAATGTGTCTGTCACATGCTCAGCTCTGAATTAAGTGCAGTTGGGAAGAAAGAAAAATCGTATGTACTTTAGGGCCCACTAAGTGGGTCTCAGATGGTTTCAAAACCAACCATCTTCTGGTAGTTTCCTATTTATCTCCTGACCTAAGCTCTCTTGAGCCAAATCTGTCTGGCTGCCCATTTTGATAAAGTCTGGGTGGCAGAGCTCAGTGGTAGAGTGTGTGTCAAGCAGGCATAAGGCCCGGGGTTCCATCCCTAGCACAAACACACACAAAAGTGGTAAAAGTGGTTTTTACATTTTTAAATAGTCGAAAAAAGAAAAATCAAAAGAACAGCTGAGCATGGTGGCACATGCCTGTAGTCCCAGCTCCTCAGGAGGCTGGGCAGGAGGATCACTTGAACTCAGGAGTTCCAGGTGAGCCTGGGCAACATAGTAAGACTCCGTCTCAAACAAAACAAAACGAATCTCAAAAGAAGATATGCATGGGATGACATGCAAAAATTACACGCGATTTAAGACTCAGAGTCTGTAAACAGAACTTTACTGGAACACAGCCACGTTTGTTCACTTCAGTATTGTGTTTTTGGGCTGCAAACACAAAGACCGCATGGCCTGTAATGCTTAGAATATTTACTCTGGCTGGGTGTGGTGACACATGACTGTAGTCCAACCTACTTGGCTGAGGTCGGAGGTTCACAACCAGTTCCAGGCCAGCCTGGACAATAACATAGCAAGACCCATTTAAAAAAAAAAAAAAAAAAAAAGTTTTTATTTTTTTAAAACTCTCTGGCCTTTTAGGAAAAAGTTTGTTGACCCCCTGATCCAGACTATTCCCAAGGTCTTCCAATGGAGACCTCTAAAAGGCTACTTTGACATTAAAATTCTCCTTTTCTGCTCTAGATCTGCACCTTCACATCCTTCCCCGGCCTAACAAATGGTGACATCACCCTTCCAATTCTTCAGGCTGAAACCTTGGGGTCAGCCTCAACCCCTCTCTTTCCTGCAGACCTCAAAACCACACCATCAGAAAACTACTACTCAAATAAAGACTGCACTTTTCTCCTCTGATCTATTAATGTGATATTAACAGATGTCCTAAAGTTGAACAAATCTCATATTCAACTATGACAAACTATTCCTTTTATGACACTATTCACTTTTATTTGTTAATACTTAATTCAGAATTTTTATGTTGTCTATATGAGGTTGGGATATCATATAATTTTCTGGGTTTTTTTCTTTTGGTGTTTTGTCCGATTTTGGCATAAGGGTCTTACTAGTTTCATAAAACACACAGAAAACTGTCGCCACGTTTTCTACAATAGGGGTTGTTTCTATAGCATTTGGATGACCTATTTCTTCAAAGTTCATTCAAAGAACTCACTCATAAAACCATCTGGGCCATGATCCTTTTTGATTAGCATGTCTGATTTACTAACAGGAATGAAAACAAACCAGTTCAGCTGTGCTCTACCCAGAGCCTGTGCCCTCCAATCACAATGACTGAACACCAGATGGTCACTCACGGAGGTGGTCCAGTTTCTGGCTGTGTGGAGTGGCTGAAGATGGGGAGGAAGGAAGAGAGTCGAAGGTCATGTCACTCATGTTCTCATCTCCAGAGTTCTCTGAAAGGCGGAGGAGCAGTGGGGGCCGGCTGCCAGAGAGGGTCCTCACTCGGGGGCTCCCACACTTTTCCTCTGTCCCCCTTAAGATGGTCTTGGCTGATTGCTGGGGATAGTAACAGGGACACTTATATCACATAGTCGCTCTGTGGGGAATAAAGGGCTCTTTTTGTTCTTTCTGTTGTTCCCTCTCTATCCCTGAAGCCCTTCCAGCTTTGCTCTTATACATGCCCAATAGAAAATTAAAAAAAAAAAAAAAAAAAGAATTCATGCAGGATTAACCCTATGGTATCCAAGAAGGGGCACATGGAACAGATCTCAGAGGCCTGCCAGCCAGCATCCCCTAAAGTGAGGCCATACTTTGCAGCCCTGAGCTGGACATTCCATTATATGTCCAGAACCCCAAGCTGGTCTTTGCCAATATTCTGCATCTGGTCCATGTAAGCAGGGGTACAGTGGGGTGATCTCATCTTGCACACACAAAAAGATGCCCAAAGAACCAGGCGTAAGTCTGGTCTCTCATTGTCAATATGTCACACAAGCACACCGCACACCTCTCTCCTTCCCTACCTGCCTGTTTTCCTCAGTCTGGTCACAGGTGGACCCAATTCAAGCAGATACCAGCTACTCTATTATGGGGACTCTCAGAAGGGCTCTGTGCCTCAAGTTGGAGGGGATGTGTGGAACAGATGGGGTGGATGTTTCCAGCCCTGATATTCTTTAATTCAGCCCTGCCAGGCCTAGCGGGTTCACCCTGGGCACCCACCAGCAGCTTGGTGTTCTGATTCAGTGCGTCCTGCTCCCGGGGTGAGAGGTCGAAAGGAGTGAGGCCCATGCTCTTGCATATTCGGTTGCAGGCATGAGAGTGGAAGAAGAGCGCCATCCCCCGGACTCCTGTGGACAGAACAGGGGAGAGACAGCCTGGCCACATGGCCAGGGTGGGTGGAAACATGCTGAGCTGGAAGTGAGGGTCAGAGATCCCAGGTTCCCAACCCGATGAACTTGGGAAGGCCCATCGTTGCTTCGGTCTGTTTCTTTGGGTGAGTAAAGAACTTGCAGAGGCTAGGAGCAAGGACGTTCCGGCTTTCCCACTGACCTAGGTTTCCATCTCCAAAGTCCGTGCCCACCTCCGTGTGGATCTGTGGGTCGGTGTAGAGGTCACCCACACCCTGGATGTCCACCACAATCAGCTGATGGCCAGAACGCTCAAATGTGAAGTGGCTGAAGGCCTGTGGGGTCAGATAGAAAAGGAGGCTGTGAACTGTGCAGATGCTGGGCAGTCACTGTGGTGGCTGGGGTGTGTACCATCCCCACTCCACCCATGTTGGGGTGCATTCTCTGCAAAGGGCAATTGTACAGAGGACAGGATAGAGGCAGGAGGCCTGTTCAGTTCTGCAGGGACCTTGGGGATGCAAATCCTGTGGCCAACTTAGGTCTGCTGGTAGAAGCTGGCATGGGATGACAGGTGTTGGGTAACGGAATCTTCTTCAGAACCCTCCAAGGATTCTGGGGGGCAGGGGGGCTCATTCCCACAGGATCTTCCTTTCTAGGGCTGAGCCTGCTCAGGCTTCACTCCAAAGGGCTGGGGTGGGTGGAGACGTAGGTGTGTGCAGAGCAAGCCGGGGCCTCACCTGCGGAGTCAGGCGGACGTTGTCATCGCGGACAAAGCCCGAGTTAGAGTTGTACTTGATGTACTTGCCCTCGATGTAGTGCTCCAGGTGGAAGAGTGGCTGGCCGGGTCTCTCCTTCAGCTCAATGATGCACATCTGCATGATGTCCACCTTGGGGGGAGGTCAGGGAGTGGGGTCGGGTGGAAGGGCAGGCCTGGAGTGCACCCTCCTCCATCTAGGCTCTGACCCTGGGTTCCACCACTTCCCAACTGTCTGTGGCAGAACTAATTATCCCCAGGATGCATCATAAAGGGATGGCATTGCCTGGCCTCCCTTGTAGCTAGGGCAGTCATGTGGCCACACCCAGCCAATGGGAAGAGAGCAGCAGCAATGCTATAGCTGCAGCCTGCCCTGCAATGTGGGTGCTGCCTGCAAGCCAGAATGGACCAGGGATGGCAGAGCCACAAGACAGAAGGAACCAGGCCTCCGGATGACTCTCAGGAGGTGAGGCACCTGCCCACTTCAAGCCACTCCCAAGCAGGACTGTTGCATGAGTGAGAAAGACCATTTCCCACCAACACGTTTGCACGTCTGTTTGCCAGCAACTTAGCCTGTGCCTTATACTAATTCTGTGAACTGCAGTTTGTTAGTTTGCCTGTGCCTCAGTTTCCTCCCTGTGCAGAGGGGAAGCTCAGACTTAGTACAAAGATTACACTGTTGCTACACAAGGGAGTCAGTCGATGTTTCTGACATCATTATCATCAGCAGACGCGAGTTTAGTCATCTCTACCAACCTGTAAAGAGAGGTGCTCTCTCTGCAATGGGGAAGCAGGAGGAACTCTGATGCTTGGGCTAAAATTTTCATAAAGTACATGTTTAATGCTTCACAGAGGAGAAAATGTACACATGCTACATACAGTTTGTGAAGTGGGTAGGGAAGACCTGTGACTTATATATTTTATCTTGCTACATAAGGGCTCACCCATAGCACCCGTCACCCTCAGTGCCACCCACAGCATGGGAGGAACCAGGTCTGGGTTTCCCAAGAAAATGACCATTCCGGGAGGCTGAGTCATCAGACAGCAGTTTCAGAGGTCACAAAAGCCCAGAGCTGAGAGCTGAGGACTTCTCCAAACACAACCTCCTGGTTCTTGAGGCAAGGAGGGGAAGGGCAATCCTCAGAGGGCTCTCACCTCCTGTGCTGGCTCCTGAGGATGCTGTTGGCAGGGCCACCTGGTTAGCCAGAGGGCTCCCTGGGCAAGGGGCAGTGGGATGGGTTGTGTGGGCAGCCAGTACCTGCTCAAACACCACACTTCTCTCCCTGCTTTAACTCAGTCACATTCCTATTTACTAGACACCCAAATCCCTGCCCTTGGGGGACAGCAACTGAAATATTAACTACATGCACAAGACTCTTCCAGAAAGCACTAACTGCTCAGAAGAAAAGAAAAAGAACAAACCAGAATAATGAGGCAGAGGTGGTGGGGGTGGAAGGATGACTTCATTTAGGGTGGTCACAGATGGCCTTGCCGAGGAGGTGACACATGAGTTGAGACCTGAACTACAGGAAGGAGCTTGCCATGCAAGGATTGGACAGATCAAGGCCAGCATGTTGCCAATATCTGAGGAGATCACAGACACTGAGAATTGGAACTGTGGCTCTTAGGTCTACTCCAAGTGTGCTAAATAGAGGGCCTTGCAGACAGCAGGTGCTCAATAAATCCTGAGGCGCCCAGGAGTTGGTGCTTTGTATCCAGCAAGTGCTCAAGCAGTGGGGGCTGAGCTGTGAATTTAGGCAGGGCAGAGGCATGAAGCAATAATTTCTCAAATGCCCACAGGCAACAGGAAGTTCTGCTTGGCCTCATTCCTGTACAACCCTGGGGTCTCCAGCGAAGGGGTCAACCTGGCAGAGGGTGGGAAGCCTGGATTTGAGCTATGGCTCCATCTCCACCAAGCTGGGAAAGTCGGGTAACCTCACTGAGCTCTGAGTTCCTCAGGGAGCCAACAATGTGACCACCCCCCACTCCTCCTGCTTTTTCTTGGAAGCCGCTGCATCCCCAGTCTCTGGGTAGAACGCCCACCTTCCTGGCTCTAAGGAAAGCACATAGTTCAAGCAGGTCTAGCTGCATACTCCTTTCTCTTGGTCATGATGATTGGCTCATGGTAATAAGCATCTGACCTCATCAGAACCAATAAAATCCAAGTCTGACAAGAAATAAAAGCAAGAATCAATAAATGGGATGGATTCAGACTAAAATGTTTTCTTCTTACCAAAGGAAACAATCAACAACATGGAGAGCCTACAGAGTGGGAAAAAAATTCTTACCACATGCACTTCAGATACAGCACGAATCTCCAGAATTTATGAAGAACTCAAAAAAACTTAACACCAAAAATACGAATAACCCAATCAATAAATGGGCTAAGGAACTGAGTGGACACCTCACAGAAGATAGACAATCAATCAACTAATATATGAAAAAATGTTCAACATCGCTTAGTAATTACAGAAATGCAAATCAAAACTGCTCTAAAGGGGTTGGGGATATGGCTCAGTTGGTAGAGTGCTTGCTTTGCATGCACAAGGTCCTGGGTTCAATCCCCACCACCAAAAAACAAAAAAATCTAAGATCTCTTCTCACTCCAGCCAGAATGGCAATTATTAAGAATATAAGCAACAATAAATGTTGGCAAGGATGTGGGGAAAAAGGCACACTCATACATTGCTGGTGGGAATGTAAATTGGTGCAGCCACTCTGGAAAGCAATATGGAGATTCCTCAGAAAATGTGGAATGGAACCACCATTTGACCCAGCTATCCCACTCCTTGGTTTATACCCAAAGGACCTAAAATCAGCATACTACAGTAATACAGTCACATTAATGTTTATAGCAGCTCAATTCACAATAGCTAGATTGTGGAACTAACCTAGAAGCCCTTCAATAGATGAATGGATAAAGACACTGTGGTATATATATACCATGGAATATTACTCAGTCTTAAAGAAGAATAAAACTGTGGCATTTGCAGGTAAATGGATGAAGCTGGAGAATATCATGCTAAGTGAGATAAGCCAATCCTCAAAAACCAAAAGTCAAATGTTTTCTCTGATAAGTGGATGCTGATACCTAACAGGGGTGGGGGTGAGGGGTTAGGGAAGACTGGAGGAACTCTGGCTTGGACAGAGGGTAATGAGGGGAGGAGAGGGGGCAGGGGGAAGGAAAGATGGTGGAATGAGACAGACATCATTACCCTAGGTACAGGTATAATTACACGAGTGGTGTGACTACATTGTGTACAACCAGAGAAATGAAAAGTTGTGCTCCATCTGCGTACAAGGAATCGAAATGCATTCTGCTGTCATGTGTAACTAAATAGAAAAAATTTAAAAAAAAATCCAAGTCTGAGGCTTCCATTAGAAATTAAGGAAAAGTAGGTCTTGCCATTCTACCCAGGATGCTGAGGAGACAGAAAGCCAGCCTGGCGCCTCCAGGGACCACGTGCTACTACAAGTGACGAGGCTGCCTGAAGCCTGGTCAGCACAGGGGAACGCCCAGGCCAGAGATGAAGGGACAGTCCTGATGACCCCACTTTGGTCCAAGATCCAGCCCTGCCTACAGCCGGCGCTATTTTTGGGGCGCATGAAACGATGAATTCCCTTTTTGGATTAAGCCAGTCTAAGCGAGTTTCCATCATTTGCAAACAAAAATACGAATGGATCCCATCTGGAAATGGCGATTAAAGACATTCCAACCTCAGTGCTTGATTCTGAGGCATGGACGACTCTCTGCATATAGACTATGTGGCTCATTGTGCCCCACAAATTGCGGCTGTTATCAGCTACTGTGGAGAAGGTGAAGAAAGGCCCCATGAGCGCCACCATCCCCCGTCCCCAGACGCCGTCCCCATCACTCTGGAGTGGAAAGCAGGCAGGGAGCGGCCACACACCTGCTTGGGGGGCTTGTGCCGATTGTACTCCTCGCCCCAGAGCTTGGCCTCCATCTGCAGGCGGACATCCTCGAAGTACACGTCCCTGTCCACCGGCTCGATGTAGCGCTTGGCCACGTAGTTGGAGGCGCCCTTCCACTGCTGGGCGTGCAAGAAGGTGGAGAGCTTCTTCCTGGGGGAGAGGGAGGCGGCCTGTGGGCACCTGGGGTTCACTGGGGACACACCCTGGATCCTCAGGGTAGCAAGACCCTGCCCCATATGGATAACTGGAGGCAGAAACAAAACGTAGAAGTGGGAGAGGCATGTGCCCCCCACACTGCATCCTTCAAAGGGCTGGGAAGCCCTCGACCTTCAAACACCAGGGCAGAGATCAGTGGGACAGTCCCAGCCCACCGTCAGGTCCAAGGTGTGGGAACCTGGGCATTTTTTTTTTTTTTTGTATCGGGATTGAACCTAGGGGCATTTAACTGCTGAGCCACACCCCCAGTCCTTTTTTTTTTTTTTTTAATTTTGAGACAGGGTGTTGCTAAGTTGCTCAAGGTCTTGCTAAGTTGCTGAGGCTGGTCTTTAACTTGCAATCCTCCTATCTCCATCTCCCCGGTCGCTGAGAGTACAGGCAGGTGACACCATGCAGAACTTGGGCTTTAAAAAGACAGAGTACACTGTCCCCAGTCCTTTGCTGAAAATGTCTCAATTTCCTAGCTCTTAGGAGCCTGGCTGAGTCTGGGCAGAACCCCACATGCCAGGCTGAGTCACTTACGTCCTGAAGCACTCCCTCATTGCTCCACGGCCGAAAGGCTGAAAGACACCAAACAGAGAGATATCAGTCCCCATGTCCCACCCAGAAGCAAGTCTGAAACGGGAGATGTTGCCCTCAGACACCGCCCACCCGGAACCTCATCTCAATCCTGATATCCTTAAGCCCTCCCTCCTGCACCCCAGCACCAAAGCCTGAGAGGCCTTCCAGCCTGAAGGCTGCGGAGACAAGGAGGAGGCCCATGTGTTGAAGGTTGGTTCACCTGACCATGGTACACTATTAGGAGGTGGGGCCTAGGAGAAGGAAATTACGTCACTGCGGGGTGTACCCTGGAAGGGGATAGTTGAACCCCAGTCCCTCTTCTTTCTCTAATTCCTGGCTACCAAGAGGTGAACAGGTCTCCACCACCAAGTGCTCCTGCCATGATGTACTACACTGCCACAGGCACAAAGAAACAGGGCCAAGTGACATGAAACGAAACCTCTGTAACCATGAGCCAAAACACATCTTTTCTCTTTTAAGTTGATTATCTTGGGTATTTTGTCACAGTGACAGAAATCTAACACACTATTTCAAAAAGAAATGGGAGGCTAGAGTTGTAGCTCACTGGTAGAGCGCTTGCCTAGCATGTGTGAGGCACTGGATTTGATCCTCAGCACCACATAAAAATAAATAAAGTTATTGTGTCCACCTATAACTAAAAAAAAACAAAAAACAAAAAAAAAAACAACAACAAAAAAAAAAAACAGAAGGAAAAAAGAAAAGAAATGAACCCCCCACCCTGCAAAAAAAAAAGAAATGGAAACAATGTGAATGTCATCAAAATCAACTAGGTCTGTTCATTTGGTGAAATATTATACAGCAATGAGAATGAATGTAAAATGTTGAGTACAAGAAGCCACATTCAAAAGAACCCAGGCTGTGTGGCTCCGTTGGTAAAAATTGGCAAAATGGGGCTGAAGATGTAGCTCAGTGGTAGAGTGCTTGCCTAGCATGTGCAAAGCCCTGGGTTCCATCCCCAGCACTGGAAAAAAAAATTATTATTATTTTGACAAAACTAACTTAGGGTGATAGAAATCAAGGTAGTGCTTATGCTTGGGGGAGGCAACGGCATGAGATGGGCTTCTGGGGGCACTGGTTATGTTGTTTCTTCATCTGTGTGTCCACTTGGTGAAAACTCATCAAGCTGTAAGCTTTTCTCTTTCGCGCTGGGGACTGAACCAGAGCCTCATGCATGTTAAGCAGGTGCTCTGCCATGAGCTATGCCCCCAGCCAAGCCGTGCACATGACACTAGAAGAAGTTTCCCCAGACGACCCTTACCTCACTAAGCAGCAGGGACCCCATTTTCTACTATTTAAAAGCCTGGTTGCAACCCTCTGAATTCATTCGATAGCTCAGTTATGGGTAGTGACCTCCCATTTTTAAGAACTGATAAAATTACTTACAGCTAACTGCTTGTCAACAAAAGTGCTGAGAACAGTCTTTTGATAAGATGGTATCTTAGGATATGAAAGGTCCAAGATAGACCAATCTACAGGGACAGAGGGTAGATTCGTGGTGGCTGGGGTGGGAGTCGAGGGAATGGCTGATAGGCATGGGATATTGTTTGGGGGAAGGTGGAAATGTTCTGGAATTAATAATGGTGAGAGTTGCACAACTCTGTAAATACACTAAAAACAACAAAACCATATACCTTAAAGGGGCAAACTGCTGGCACATGAATGATAACTCAACAAAGCCATAATTTAAAAGATACAACACTATAACAGAAGGAATTCCCAGGGTTCCAAAAATCAAATGAAGTGGGTGTGGAGGGGAGGGTGCAGGGGTTGAAGTTGGCAGGAGAAAGTCCCCACTCAGCCCAGTCCCCTTGGGCCTCAGGGCCCAGCTCACCTGACATGCCATCTTGATCAGAACATCATCTTCCAGCCACTCCTCGGTGACAGCGTTGTACCTGTAGAGACCAGCGCCCATCCCAGAAGGGCATCATAACACCATCCCATCTCTAACTGGCTAAAGGCAAAAGACCCTCTGGGCTCCCCATGGCCTCATCCCTCCCTTGGCCCACAGGCCCTGCCGACCTCCTGGTCCTCCCTCATGGGGCCTGGTGCATGGATATTAAATGTCTGTCTGATGAGTAATCGAATACAGAAATATCCTTATTATAACTGGTCTATGTAACAGACAGAACTTCCCTGGGAGAGAGGCATCTGTACTCTCGATCTTACCAAGCCCCTGGGTCAGGTCCAGCCGGGTAGGTGGGAATATTTCCCAAGAACTAGGGTCTATTCAGGTAGGGGAAGGGGACAGTCCTATCTGAGTCCAGTCAGGAAAGGGGCTGCTGGGTCCACACTCAAGGTAGAGAGAGAGAGAGAGAGATGGAGAAGGTTCTGGAACATTCTGTTTCTGCCCTCCCAGGAATCCTCTTTCCCGGAGTACATCTGGCCCTGAGCCTGGCCAGGCCCCAAACAGGTTTGACTGGTGGGAAGCTCCTCAGCGCAGTGGATCACTATCATCTAACACCCTCTCCTGTGCCAGGGTGTTCCGAGCTCTGCTTGAGGCCTCTCTTGGCCTCTCTTGGCCCACTCCTCAGCTCAGGCAGACTCCAGAACACTCCTGGCCCTGGTCAGAACAGGTTTCTCAGAGCCTGAAACCTCTGCAAGGAAAAACAAGCAGAGACCTTATAGGGTCTCTGCCCCAGGCCCAGGGAGGAGGGCTCTTTGCAGCTGCTTGCAACCAGCTTCTGGGAATACAGTGCTCAATAAATAATAGCAGTGATTGTTTTTATTACTAGATAGAGATGAAGGTAATGAAAATAATCCTCCCTTGCCTGCAAACCGAGAAGGTCCCAGGGACTGGGGCAGGGGAAGCATGTGACCTGGTAAAGGTTTTACTGACTCACAGTCACTAACATCAGAAAGGCCACAGTGCTCAAAGTTCCCTGAGCTCACATGATCCACTTCCCTCAACCTTCACAGTAACACTGAGACTGCTGGTTATTACACCCATTTTCCAGATGGAGACACTGAGACTAGGAGAGGCAAAGTAACCTGCCTTAGATTCTAGGATTCAAATGTAGGTTGGTTTAAGTAAGAACCTTGTTCTCAACAGGCCTGGGTACAACCCACATGGACAGGAAGTCTGTTCCAATAAAGAACCAGTTTGCACCAGAGCCCATGAAAGCCCAGGAACAGAGGAGGAAGCCTCTAGTTTAGAAATCTCAGGAGATTCTAGGTATGGCCTCCTACCGCCCACAGCCAGGGCGAAGGAAGTCGGCTACTTTAATTAGGAAATAAACATTTTGGCATGGTTCCAGATCACAGCTGAGCTTGAGGACACAGCCAGTCCAGCACATGTCCAGCTTTCCCAGGCTGGTGACCCCCAGGGCCTTTCTGGTGGACATTAGGCCTGTATGTCATCAGCCAGCTACCACTGTGCTCTCGGAGGTGGAAAGGGTCAGTGCCTGTACCTTGCCCTGCTAGGCTGCCCAGCACAGACCCCGCGAGGAGATGAGCCTCCAGTGGTGGAAGCGGGGTTCATGAGGGACGAGACGAGTACTGCAGGAAGGGGGAGGGGGCAGTGACACTTTTCAACACTGTAGCTAGGTGGCACTTTGTCACTAGATCTGGCTATTGAGATGCATGGGAAATGGAGGCCACTTCCTGGGTCAAGGCAGGCTTTGAAAAGCTGCAGTGCTTCCTCAATGCTATCCTTCCCTTTGGTGCAGTTGTGGGGTCACATATGGAGATGATGAAGCCACAAGGTGGAAGTAACCTGGACCCCCAAGTTGTCCCCAAGAGCGCTCAACTTTTGCCTCACTTCAAACATGTAAGAAATACACTTTATTGCATGAAGCCCCTGGGCTATTTGTTACTGCAGCATAGCTCAGTCTCACCTGCCTAATACATACCCTATGGGACTGTTAGAAGGACTCAGGGGACTTTAGTCCTTGCAGGATACACAGGTGCTCACACATTGTCTGCAGTTATTACAAGTTGAGTACCACTTATCCAAAATGCATGGAACCAGAAACATTCCAGATTTTGGATTTGTTTGGATTTTGGAATATTTGCATAGACTTGACTGGTTGAGCAGTCCCAATTCGATATTCCAAAATGCTCCAAAGGTTGAAACTTGGGCTTCTAGATTGGGGGTGCTTGATCTGTGTTACTCCCTTCTCTTTGCATCCAGGGGTACTTGGGCCTCCCTGTCAGTGAACAGGCCCCTGGCTCCCAGGACTCCCCAAAGCCCCCAGGTGAGCTGCTGACCTGTGCCGAGTGGCATGTTCAGTGGCAATGTCCTCGAGGTGGAACTCAGCCCAGGGGTCAGGCATGTGCTTGGCCTTCTCGATTGCGTGCTTCCAGGCTTCCTGCAGAAGGCAAAAGGGAACATGAGGCTCAGGCCAGGGGCAGCCCAGCCTCCTCATGCCCTGCCATTTCCCCTGGGCAGGAGCAGTCCCCAAGAGACTCTATTTGTTCTCGTGGGCACAATATTCTTATGGAAAGAGCGACACATCTTAATTACACACTTTTTCGCTTATAGCCAAAAAGTTGAGAAGGAAAATAAGGTACCAGGCTGGGGGTGCAGCTCAGTGGCAGAGCACTGGCCTAGCATGCGTGAGACCCTGGGTTTGTCCCCAGCAAAGAAGGGAAAGAAAGAAAGAAAAGAAGATATCATGTGTTATGGTGTGGAGGTGAGGTGTCCCCCAAAAGCTCACGTATGAGACAGTGCAGGAAGGTTCAGAGGAAAAGTGATTGAGTTTTGAGAGTCTTAACCTAATCAGTGAATGGATCCCAGATGGGATTAACTGAGTGGTAACTGGAGGCAGGTAGGATATGGCTGGAGGAAGTGGTTAATTGAGGGCATGGCTTTGGGGTATGTATTTGTTATCTGCCAAGTGGGGTCTCTCTCTGCTTCCCGATCACCACATGAGCTGCTTCCCTCTGCCACACTGTTCCACCATGTTCTGCCTCACCTTGATCCCCAAGGAATAGAGCCAGCCTTGGACTAAGACCTCTGAAATCCTGAGCCCTCAAATAAACTTTTCCTCCTCTACAGTTGTGCTGGTCAGATCATTTAGTCACAGCAACAAAACAGCTGAATAAAACACCATGCCACATTATGATGAAGCCAAAAACGCCCTCACCAGGTTCTGGTGCCTTGCTCTTGGACATGCCAGCCTCCAGAACAGTAAGGCAAATAAACTTCTTTATAAACTACCTGGCCTCAGTTATTTTGTTATAGCAACAGAAAACAGGTGAAGGCTTGGTATGATCCCATTTTTTGTTTGAAAAAGCTCATTTTTATCTGGGAGGTGGGGGTTTAGCTTGGTGGAAGAGCATGTCCTCATCAACAGCAAAGACCAGGGTTCAACCCATAGCACCAAAAAAACTAACTAACACAAAATGTCCATAGAATTGCTTTTGTGATACTAAGGTGGAATCCTTCCTGTCCGAAATCAACTCCAGTACCCATGGTGGATAGCAACCCTCTTCTGCTCTCTTCCTGAAAAACCTAAATCTCTGCCCTTTGGTCTCCTCAGAATCAGTGAGACCAAAACTCCTTTCTAGGCCAGAGGCGATCATGGTGAGGGGACTAGATGGTGGACCGGACATTGTTTTGGCATGGTGGGCCCACAGCAACTCCAAGATGGGAGGAAATGTAGGGAACAGCAGTCCTAGGCCTCCCCATGTCCCCGCTAGCATCCCTCAGCAACCCTGGCCAGCCTCTGCAGGGGTCTGGCTTCCCAGAGACTCCAACCCAAACAGGGCTACACCATGCCCAGCCGACCCCATGAGCCTGGGACCTCACGGGGACCCTTCTCAAAATAAAAGCCATCAGGCAGAGAAGCTGGACCTGCAGTGTCACATACACACACTCAGAGCTCGCTGGAGCTTTCTAATCTTTGCAAAGCCCCCAAAATAAAGGGCATGTTTTTTTCTTTACAATACAGAAGCTAATTTAGATTTAGTGAAACACGTGAAAAATATAGAAGGCAAAGAAAAATCAAATCTATAGGACACCATCCACTCAGAACAACTGTGAACCATGTTGGAATGAGTTTTTCTCCAGGTTTTTTGGAATTTGTTTGTTTTGGTGCTGGGGATTGAACCCGGGGTGCTTTACCAATAAACCACATCCCCAGCCCTTCTAATTCTTTATTCTGAGACAGGGTCTCACAAATTGCTGCGGTTGGCCTCGGAATTTGGCAATCCTCCTGCCTCGGCCTCCGGAGTGGCTGGGATTACAGGCGTGTGACACTGTGCATTCTTGTCTTTTTCAGGAAGACAAATCAGTGACTGATTCTCCTGATTCCAAAAAGATGGTTTGCTTTGAGTGAAAACTGCAAGCACAATGGAACTCTGAACTAGAAAGTGGAAGTCCTCCCTAACCACGCCCCCTTCCTTTCAAAACCACAGATGATGGCTGATGTAGCTACTCTGCAAGTTTTTCCTTTGCCTTGTCAAGGGAAACCTGTATTTAGGAGCCTTGGGGTGGCACCTCACCTTCATTCTGCATCTTACTTCCCCCCACATCACGTGGGATCCTGGATGGCTTTCCATGTCGTGTGCACAGACTGCCCGGTTGACCTCTTTCCTTTCCAGGGCTGTAGGATATATAATTATATACATGTACCCTAGGGTATTTGTCTAACCTCCAGTGGATGGATACTTGGATTCTCTCCAAGATGTCCTAGTACAAACAGTGCCTAAGTGAACATTCTTGTCTGCACGTTTGTGCAAGATCTCAGTGTAGGACCTTTTTTTTTTTTTTTTTTTTTTTTTTTTGTGGTACTGGGGATCGAAGTCAGGGCCTTGTGTTTGCGAGGCAAGTACTCTACCAGCTGAGCTATCTCCCCAGCCCCCTTTTCTTTTCCTTTTTTTTTTTTTATGTGACTGCTGGATCACATTTAAAATCTGGGAGTTGCAAGGTATATATAACTCAGTGGTACAGCACGTATGAGGCCCTGGATTAAATTCTCAGAACTTTATATACATACATATATGTATACATATATGTATGTATATAAAGGCTTGAGGCAGGAGGATCAAAGCCACAGCAACTTAGCGAGGCCCTAAGCAATTCAGCAAGACCCTGTCTCTAAATGAAATACAAAAAAGGGCTGGGGATGTGGCTTAGTGATTGAGTGTCCCTGGGTTCAATCCCCAGTATCGAAAAAAAAAAAATTACACTCCATGAAAGGTTGCTTAAATTTTTAAACATGAACATTATATCAAGCAATTATAAAATTGACAAATCAGTTTACAGCCTGTTTTAAGAGTAGTATAATAATCCACCAAGTTTATTGTTATTGACTTAACTACTCTACTCCCTCGTTAGACTTGGAACTTGTTACTGATTTTTCCCTGTTATAAATAACCCCACAGCAGATGTTTTGACATCTTAAAATATTTTCTGAATTTCAAACCCTATACTTTAAAAAGGAACCGCAGGGCTGGGGATGTGGCTCAGTGGTAGGACACTTGCCTGGCATGGGCAAGTCTTGGATTCAATTCCAGCACTGCAAAAATAAAAATAAAAAAGTGCCACAGTCACTTCTCATCTTCCAGCTGCTCAAAAAGGCAGGGACAGCCTTTGACCCCTGCCAGTGAACCTGAGAAGTCAGCGGGACATCCTTCTCAGTCTCTCTATCCAGATATCCTGATCTCTGCCAGAGACACAGGGCTCTCTGGGCCTCAAATGGTGACTGCAACACTCCCTAATCCACCAGCCACAGGGCTCTCCCAGTCGATGAGGATCATCGCCAAAAATCACCTGGATGGATGCCAGGGCCCAACCAAAAAACCAGTCAAGGGAGAAAGAATTTCACAATTAGAGGGTGTGGTATTTCATGGAGTCAAAATCACCTTGTTTCCAAACCCAGAAAAAAAAAATCATGCCATTGGCAATGGGTGCATTTAATGCAATGGCGTTTTCTTTTTTTTTTTTTTTTTAAGCACAATATAAAAGTCTTGTACTAACATCCGGGCCCCTTGAGTCTGGGGTCACCGTCACAGACCAGCTGAGGGGAACCTCTACACCCTTGTTTCCAGAGGAGGAAGAAGTAGGTGTTGGATACTGGTGGCCAAGACTTTTTGTAGTCCCTGCACCTGGGGAAGGTGAGCTCTCCGGAGAAATGGACTCCCTGAGTGGCACCGCTCATTAGAGGCGACCTGCCTGAGCTGAATGTCTAACGTTTGCCCTCAGGTCAGGAAAACTATCGGGATAGCAAACTATCGGGATATTCTCAGACGCCTCGAGGGGAGCGGAAGAGGTACTGGCACCTTTAAGAGCCATCTGGCAATGGCTGTGGACCTTCTCTTGCAGTAACCTGTGGCCAGTCATTTCCATCACCTACAGGTGTGCCCAGATCAGTGGGCCAACGGCTGTCGATGCTCTAATCGTTATGTGTCAAGCACCTGCCCATCCACAGCATGGTGGTTACTTTCACATGCAGCCACTAAAAAGATCAAGGTGCCAACTCCGGTGAGTCCTAAGACTATGGCTGAGGCAGAAAAAAACAAGTTGCAGAAAAATACAAACACAATCACACCATTTTCTGGTGAAGGAAACCGAGAAGGTCAAATGTAAGGATTTTCTAAGGTTGTGTGTATCTAGGTGAATCTATATTTATATGTAAATGAATTTAAAAAGGTGCTAAAAAGATTTACACCAAAGTGACATAAAGGTTATCTCTGAATATAGAAGAGAATAAGAGGTCAATCTAGGAAACTGGCTTTACCCTTACCATGAGAAAGGTATTGCACGTGTAGATTAAAGTTAATAAACAACAAAAATCACTGCATTAGATGATTTCTTTCTTTCTTTTTTTTTGGGGGGGGGGGGGGGGGTGGAACCCAGGGCTAGGCAAGCGCTCTACTACTGAGCTACATCCCCAGCAGTTAATGATTCCTAAATATGCTCTAGTTCTAAAGATTCCAAAACTGTTGTGTGGCTAATTAATCTCACATAGAACAGGGAGCTGAGGGGTTTCATAAGAAGTAAAACACAACCCTGGTGGTAGAACAGAAAGGCTCTGGTTCTTCAAAGCCTGAGGATACAAAAGAAAAAAGAAAAAAGAAAAATTTAATACTAATACCAACACCAGTATATTTCCCGGAGGATGCTGGGAGTGAGGCCAGGTGAGCAGGTAAGACGTTTGCAGCTTCTTTGGCCCCTGGGATGGTTTTGTTGCTTTGCCATTTTGTGTTCCTACTGTAATCAGTATGACAAGACCAGAAATGCCCTCACCGGTTCTGGTGCATTGCTCCTGGACTTGCCGGCCACTGGCACAGCAATCAAGGCCTCTGGGTCTTCAGCCTCCAGTGGTTCACTGAGGCCTCCTTGAAATACCAGCTGGGACTTTTCACGAGTGGAGGTTTTGACCCATCAGTACTTCTGTGGACTCTCAGAAATACAGTTCTGAGTCAGCCTGACTCTTCTTCCTTCTTGGAGGACAGAAATAGGCTTGCACCAAACTTAACAAGAAAATAAGAGAAGCAGGAAGGAGTGAGGAACCACGGCCAAGTCCCGGGTGGGAGGAGGCTTTGTGGCTGCCTCATGCCGTGCCACGTGGACTCGGGATTTGTCCAACTGTCAGTGCAGCCTAGCATTGCATGTAGCAACAACCACAAACAAAACGAAAAAGAAAATAAGGACACAGTCCAAGCAGACCACAAGAGGTAAATTCTTAAAGAAACCATGATAAAATAATTTATGACTTGGGGATTTTGCATCATGAAAGGTTAGATAGTTCTTGCTAACTCCAGATTTGTAAGGAAAAAATGTGCAAGTTTTCTTCTTATTATTTAATGGTTGTGTTATTTAAAAAATATCTATGGTACATATAGTATGTATGAAGGAATATGAGATAAGGCAGGGATATTACTTTACTTATCCCTATAACATTTATTGACTACTTCTTTTTCCCAGTAATTTGAAATGATATCCTTTTTATACATTCAATTTCTATATGTATCTGAGTGTACTTACTTCTGGACATTCTATTTTGCTAACAGACCGGTATGATATTCTTAAACTATTTAGGCTTTTAAAAAAGCCTCAATGTGTTTTAGTGCTGGTCCCACTTCATGTTTATTTTTTTTCACTAAATTTAGCATCAGGTGATATAGCTTAAAACTGTTTTCATTGAGATTTTGTTAAATTTACAATTTAATTTACACAATAATATGGTCCTTCTATTTGTAGAAAGGCTATCTTTTTTGGTTTCAGTGGTATTTTAATTTTTAGTAGGTCTCATTTTTGTTGACAAACATATTCATATATTTTTTGTTACTGTTATATATGAAATCTTTTCTTCCAGTAAATCTTCCAAAAGATGGTTTGAATATAGGTAAACTACTGATTTTTGTATGTTGATTTTGTACTTGGTAATCTAATTAAACTATCTTCCTGTTTGTAGTAGCTGTTAATAAACTAGCTTGAATCTAAAAATAGAAACATAAAAAAATAACTATTATAAAAAAATAACTATTATAAAAAAATAGTTGAATAAAAAATAACTATTATAAAAAAAAAAGAAACTATGATATGTTCATGGACGGGACTGTCATGGAACCATCAAAAAACATGGAGCACAGTGGCACAGGCCTGTAATCCCAGTCACTCAGGACACTGAGGCAGGAGGATTGCAAGTTTGAGGTCAGCCTCAGCAATTTAGAAAGACCCTGTCTCAAAATTAGTACAGTTAGCTGAGTGGAATAGTAAAGTGGCCCTGGGATCAATCCCCAGTACCATGCTTACACACAAAAAAGAAATACTTAAAAAAAAAATCCATATTTACTGATGCAGAAATTATGATGATCTATTGTTGGCTAACGAAAAACCGGTTACTGGAAAGCATATCTAGCCATGATCCTACAATAGTAATAAAAAGTCAGATTGATTTATTTATTTTCTATGTGTATTGAAATATAGAAAAGTCTGAAATACTAAGACCTTAACGGCAATTATAGCTGCACTTTCATTGTTTTTTGTAAGGCACATGGAGCATGTCTATAATCAATACAGGAAATCACTGTAAAAGAAACTAACCCAAAAAATCCTAAAGAAAACTCTCTGTTGCAAAAAGTAGCTGCAGCTGATTTCTCCCAACCAGCTGAATTCTGAGCCTGGCTAGAGAGGAAGGGAAAGATAGAAATAATAATAATCAAAGCAACATTCCCTAGTCGAAGCCCTTGCCTCTTGGAAGCGCTTGTCCGACAGCATCCTGCCCGCACCTGAGGAGCAGGTAGGACTGTTCCCTGGTCTGTGGACAGGACTCGTTGAGCAAAGGAGGCTTCTTGCCAAAGACCAACACCCAGGCAATGGCAGATCCAGGACTCAGACCCAAACCTGCCACGCCCGGTCGCTGCTGTTTTGTAAAAAGCCTAAGGGATCAGAACACATCTCCACGTGACCTAGCAATTTCACTCCTCAAGAGAATCTACCCAAGTATCTACCCAAGAGAAATGACTTGTGACTTGCCCATAAACAGCAGCATCATTCGTAATACTGAATAAAAAGGTCCATTGTGGATGGATTTTTTTTTTCTTTTGGTGGTGCTGGGGATTGAACCCAGGGTCTTGTGCATGTGAGGCAAGCACTTTGCCAACTGAGCTATATTTCCAGTCCCATGGATGGATTTTTTAAATGCAGCATATCCATACAACGGAATAACATTCAGAAATAAAAAGGAACAAAGCCCTGGTTTTTCCTTGTTTTAACATTCTGAAACATTGTGCTATATGAGAGAAGATAGACACAAAAACCACTTTTTATGTGACTATGTATCCGATATGTCCCGAAAAGATAAATCCATAGAGACGTAAAGTAGATAGTGGTTACCTAGGGCCAGGGAGAATGGGGATATTAGAGGGGTAATTACTAAGGGATGGGGTTCCTTCTTGGTGTTTGGTGATGGGTGCATAATTTTATAAATATACTAAAAGTCACTGAATTGTACATTTTATTTATTTTTTGATACTGGGGATTGAACCCAGGGGGACTCTACCACTTAGCCACATCCCCAGCACTTTTTTATATTTTACTTAGAGACACCGTCTCACTGAGTTGCTTAGCGCCTTGCTTTTGTTGAGGCTGGCTTTGAACTCACGATCCTCCTGCCTCAGCCTCCCGAGCTGCTGGGATTACAGATGTGTGCCACCGTGCCTGGTTGAACTGTACTTTTCAGATGGGTAAGGTGTGTGGTATGTGAATTACATTTCAATAAGGCTGCTAGAAAACTTTTTAAATAAAATAAAAAGAAGGGGAACTCTTATTAACCCACAGCACATTTGCACAAAGGATTTCAGCATTTTAGCACATGCACATCGTTTGGAAAGGTGATTCCCTACAGCTAGGCTCAAGCTTCCGGAGCCTTCTATTCTCCAGACGCCAGAGGTCATTGGGTGGCTTCCTGCACTATGCCAGCATTACTCTTTATTTATTTTTTTTATCTGGGACCCAGGATGCCTAGGTTTAACTTCCCAACTCTGCATTTCCAGAGCACAAAAAGTGTTGACAGTCTCTGGGTTAGTTCTGTGGTCACTGGGCATAGCTGAAGCCCAGGGCTGCCAGGGCGGGGCCTCCTGGGGCTCTGTGGCAGGGTCTCCTCTCTGCCCAGTGAGTCATCAGAGGCTAGTTCCTGGGCTCATTCCAGGGTGATCACTGTTCCTGGCCAGGCTGTTAGAGCCACCCTCTAGGGGTTACAGGCATGAGAGCAATCGCAATCGCAGTTGGCCAGCAAGGGCGTGGGGAGCAGGTGCCCATGCACGGAGAACACATATGCTGGTACAACCTCTGTGAAAGGCAAGCAGCGGTGCCCGGCTGAGTTTAAACCCACAAATGTTTTGGCCCGGCCACTCCATTCACGGGGAGTTCTCTGGCCAGTGCACCCTGCCTGGGCACAACGAAGCACGGTCTTCCCATGAAATGATATTCAGCCACTAAAAACAAAAAGCCCACAAACATGAGGAATCCTTCACACCGAAAAAAAAAAAAAAAAAGAAAAAGAAATACAATAAAACAAAAAACAGAACCACCACAAACACGCAAGCAGCAAACTGCAGTTGTGAAGAACATCAACTCTGAAGCAAGACTGCCTGGGTTTAAAAGCAGTCCCACTACTTCCCAGGCTCCAGGTCTCAGAGACTGGGCTCAACTATCTGGCCAAGTGCCAATCATCTCGGGATCTCTGTGCACTTAAAATGAGTTGATAGGAGAAAGGCACGTGCAGCAGGCCCACCCGCCGGCTGCATGGGTCAAGCTGGTTCTAGTTCATTTGGCTCCCTCCCAAGGGACAACACGGAGGAGGCTCCCTCCCAAGGGACAACACCGGAAGGCCTCCAGGTTGCAGAACAGGTTTGTAACATCACTGTGAAAAACAGCAGGAGGCAGCCCCATGCTGGTGTATAGAAGGAACCTTCTGGAAGGACATAGCCCAGGGTACAGTGGTGGGAGGCCTATTTTTACACATCCCACTTACACTGTTTGAGTTTATCTTGTTCATATATTACTTACATCTTATAAAATATATGCATTTTTAAAGTTTGCCTATACATATGTATAAGGACATTTGCTATTCATAATAGGGTTAAAAAAAAGAAAACTAAAATGTCCCTTAAGGACCTTGGAGTGCAGCTCAGTGGTACAGCACTTGCCTAGCATGCGCCAGGCCCTAGGTTCCATCCCCAGCACACACGCCAACGAAAGTCCCTCAAGGAGGGCTGAATAAATAAATCCACGTATATCATTTGATGAACTATAGATGCAGTGCACTAAATTTTTTTTAAAAAGAAGTATACTCTACATGTGCTGATGTGGAATGATTCCCCAAGATGTTCTGGGAAGGGGAACACCTTTTTTAAATAAAATTTCTCACTGTATTAAAAAATTAAAAACACATCTATGTTCATTGGCCTATTTTAGAAAATATGGAAATGACAGTAGAAGAGAAGAGTCACTCCTGGGCCTCTCCAGAGGCAGTCCTGTTGGTGGGCTGATGAGCTTCCTCCCAGGCGTGTGTGTGTGTGTGTGTGTGTGTGTGTGTTAGGGAGGTATAATCCCACTTCATACTGTGCTCTTTAAACATAATTCCAGAACAGAAGCACTTTCCCACGTTAGGATAAACATCCTCCAGTTGGCTGCCCTGTGTTCTATTGAGAGGGCAGCCCATTGATACTCTGCCACATCCCCAGGGAACCTGGGCCTGGACAAAGACAGAACCTGACTTTTCACAGTACACACCCAGTACCTGCTGGGTGGTGCTTCTTGGAGGAAGGCCAGGAGACCATTTTGGCTAAACAACCCAGGTTACCATGTGGACAGGAATTGTTTTAAAAACACATTAGATTTGGTGAGTGCCAGAAGGAATGAGGTTTGGAAAACTGAGCTGTTGTCTCTCTCTGAAGTCACCACTAGCATCAGTAACCCAACAGGGCCGGCTCTGGATGAGCTAGAACAGTGGACAATGGAGAGCCACATCCGTCCATCCATAGGTTTCTCTTACCAAGCGACCTCTGTACAGGAGCCATGGCAACAGCAAAGCCAGTGGACACATCCCCTCGCCTTCAGGTGAGGGCTGACTCATAAGAAATGACATCAGAGAATGTCGGATGCACCAAGAGATCTGCTAAGAGCCCTGGGGAACATGTGGGAAAGAGCCAGGAAGAGTGTCTGAAGATTGACAGGGAGCCAGGCTCAGTGGAGCAGGCCTGTGATCCCAGGGACTCTGGAGCAAGTTCAAGACCAGCTTTGCAACTTATTAAGGCCCTAAGCAATTTAGCAAGACCTTGTCTCAAAATACAAAATAAACAGGGCTGAGAATGTAGCTGAGTGGTAAAATGCTCTGGGGTTCATCCCCAAGAGCAAAAGAAAAAAAAAAATGCATATATATGCAAAATACTCGGAAGAGCAAATGCTCAGCATGTGAGGCCCTGGGTTAATCTCCAGCAGCCATAAAAATTTTTTTAAATGTTTAAATAGCTACCATTTTTTTGTCTTTATTATAGATCAGCACTGTGCCAAAGGTTTTTCAAGGATTTTTTTTTTTTCCATACACAAATGAAAACAAAATTTTTTTTTTCTGTTTTTTTAAAATGGTGTCAGGATCAAGCCCAGGGCCTCAGGAGTGCTGGGCAAGCGCTCTACCACTGAGCCACACCCTCAGCCCTGAAATCTGTATAGGTACTGTTTTTAATTCCAATGGCATCTTTGTTTTAATGTAAATTCAGCGTTCTGCTAGGAGGACGGCCCCTCCTGATGTACGTTTGAGCTGTCTGGCTATCTGCCCTCGCCATCCCCCTGTCCTCCCCGCTGGGCTGGGCTGACGTTCCAAAGCTGCCTTAGAATGGGAAACAGGATAATCTGCAACCTGCCCTTCAGGGGGCCCCAACCGCAGAGGAGATCCATCAGGCTATTTCTGGAGCTGCCTGCCTGACTTAAGCCAGAACTCTGGCCCTAAAAGGAAAAATTTACCCCAGTGTCTCCAAGAACTAAAATTATTAATTTTCTAAAAACAGTCTAATTATGAAGTTATAGGAGAATGGTTTAAGTTGCAAATCCCGAAATGGTAATAGGCGTTTTGCATGCAGTACTGACAGATACTTACTGTTTGTAAAACTGCATTTTTAATTTCCCCGTCAATTATTGCACAATGTCCAATAATGTTTGCCTTGCCCCACCTTTATTCCAGCTTTGCCATATATGAACACAAATCCCTAATAAAATAAATATTCTCTTCCTCTGTCCAGAAGAACTCTAAGCAATGGCCTTTTTGACCACAACCAAAGTAAAAACATCTTACACCATGTCCCTGTACCCACATACACACATATGCACCAGGGTGATGTTAAAAATAATAACACAAAATTGGACAAATGTAGAAGATATAGAGATGGAAATCTGCTTCAGTGAACTTTTATCAGCAAACAATTTGGAAAAGGGTAAACTGTGGAAAGATTTTTTTCTTTTTCTTTTTTTTTTTTTTTTTTTTGCTGGTGCTGGGGATGAAATCCAAGGCCTTGTGCATTCTAGGCAAATGCTCTACCCTTTGTACTTAACAGCATATTTAAAAAAAAAAAAAAAAAAAAAATCAGCTAGGGGCTGAGGCTGTAGCTCAGTGGAAGAGCAAATGCTTAGCATATGTGAGGCCCTGGGTTAATCTCCAGCAGCCATAAAATTTTTTTTAAATGTTTAAATAGCTGCCATTTTAAGGCCTGAAACCATTAATGTTCACAGTCAAAGATAAATTGTTAGGGCCATATGCTGGAATGTGGGAACAGAAAGATGAATCGCATTTACAAAGCACCTACAGTGCAGCGTATGTTAGGTATTGTTTCAAAAACAATAATTAGCAAGGCTTTATTCTATTCTTCAGTCAAAACCCCATAGATGGCTGTAAATGTTAAACAAGACCATTTATTTCAATGCTTCTAAGTCATATTTCGAGGTAGCTTATACTTGTATTTCTAATGGTTTATACTTTTTTTTCTTTACTTCAATGCTTGTGCTGGATAAATGAAGAGAGACTCTTAAAATCTGCACAGACAGCTTCTTTGTACGCAACGCCTAGCCTGGTGACAGATACATAACAGCCAATCAGTGGATGCAGGTTTAGCCCGGCGCACTGCTGCACACCTATAATCCCAGCAGTTTGGGAGGCTGAGGCAGGAGGATTGCAAACTCAAAGCCAGCTTCAGCAACTTAGCAAGGCCCTAAGCAATTTAGCAAGACCCTGTCTCAAGACAAAAAAATAAAAAGGGCCAGGGATATGGCTCAGTGGTTAAGCCCCTCTGGATTCAATCCCCAGTACCAGATAGATAGATAGATAGATAGATAGATAGATAGATAGATAGATAGACAGACAGTTAGTTTAATTACTTGGTATAAACCAGTGCTTAATCTGGTACCTAACAAATGGTTTTCAGAAAAACCACCTGGTTAATAAATTTTAAAAAAAATTAACAATGGGTACATCTTCAGAGGCTGATCATTAACAACCAACAGACTCTACACTTGTGGGTGTGTAGGGTAGACCCCCCCCCAGGTGTGGTTTCACTGTCTATGGCTTCAGCACCTAGCCACATGCACAGTACAAAACTGAATTGAGAGAGAGACCACACGCACATAACTCTGATTATACTATATTATTATACTTGCTCTATTTTATTATTGCTATTGTTGCTAATCTTTTATTATACCTAATTTATAAGTTAATCTTTACCATGTGTATAGAAACGAACAGCATATGTAGGGTTAGGGACCATGTGGTTTCAAGGCATCCTCTGGGGGTCTTGGAACAAGCCTCAGAAGATAAGGGTAGACTACTGTATAGACATCAAGAAATAAAATCTTTACACTTAGCAGGGCTAGTGCTTTCTATTCTGTTTTGTTTTCCTCCATTTCTTTAAAAAAAAAATTGGGAATGCTGGACATAAGCAATTGATACACTCACCAAATTTATGTGTGTGGATGTGCGCATGACTGTGTTCAGGAAATGAGATCTTTACAATGTGCAATGCTTTCTGATATTTTCTATATTTTCTGTTCTATTCCATTAACAATAACAACAAAAAAAAATGGTTGGCAAGACTCAAGAGATTTTTATAAATGAGTCATGGGTCCTGAACAGTTATTTTGAAAACTCGGCTCTAAGGTGGTAAAGCTCACTTTAAGTCAACAGAATCTCCCAGCGTAACAGGCAAGTCCTGGGATCCAGAATTCAGAATATCAGCTGGGATCTGGAACCTGGGAGGACCCCCAACCAGAGACCTCAACTCCGGACCCCTCATGGCAGGCAAGCTGGGGTACAGAGGGTGGAAGAGGAGGTTGGCTCACCTTGAAGTGGAAGGAGCTGGCCGGGGACCCGCTGGAGCCATACTGCTGACCTTTCGTTAGGTCGCTGTAGTAGTTATTAACCTTAGGAAGGACATTCTGGTTGGATCCAAGGTCATCAGTGATGGGGCAGATGAAGTAACCTTCGTCGTCATCGCTGTCCGCTTCGGATTCGCCCTCGTGGCCAGCCCTGGAGGATCGGCCACCATCAACGCCTTCCAGGCGGAAGATGAGGTCTTCGTCTGCCATGTTCCAGGGTTGCCCGTTTTATCCAAGGGGTGCACGGCACAGCCAGAGTTACCAGGCAAATGCAGCAGCAAAGGTCCTGCAGGGGAAGCAGAGCCTGAGGTGGGTGCTGGTGTCCAAGGGCAGAGAGCCCACCGGGCAGCCCACCCCGCATGCCGCCAGCCATGGCAGAGCCCGTACCCTGGGAGCGAAAACTAGAGCTATATTTTGGGGAGGCAGGTGGCAGCATCCAGGAACACAGAGGAGGTCCAAACTTGTCAGCCCAGTAATTCCTCTTCTAAGAACTCCAGCGCTTGGAAATGGGGGAATGAGGCTGCCTCTTAAGCAACCAGATTTTTTTAGAACATAAATAAGATCAAGTCCCTCCTCTGATTAACACCCTCCAGCAACTTCTCTTCGAATTCATAAAAAAATCCAATGCCTTATTAAGGCTACAGGGCTGGGTTCCCTGGCCCCAGGCCCACTTCTCCTCCGGCCTTGGCTGCGCTCCAGGAACTCGAGTTTCTTTCTGTTCTGTGCACACGTCAAGCACATTCCCACCCCAGGGCCTTTGTACTTGCTGTTCCTTTCCCAGAACAACCCTTCCTATAGAAGGTTCTTTCTCAGCATCAGGATCCCAGCTCAAAAGTCACCTTTGGCCAGACACGGTGGCGCGCACCTGTAATCCCAGCAACTCAGAACATTGGGACAGGACAGGTTATAAAATTGAGGCCAGTCTTGGCAACTTAAGGGAGAGCCTGTCTCAAAATGAAAAATTTTTAAAAGGGCTGGAGATGTAGCTTAGTGGTAGAGTGGCCCTGGGTTCAATCCCTAGTACCACCAACAACAACAAAAAAAAAACATTTTAAAGAAATTGTCTATGAATCTCCAAATCAAAGAACCACTTCCCCAAATGCATATCCCGTTCCACTCCCTGGCATGTCACCCTGTTTTATTTTGTGCACTATGATGATTCCAAGCTGAAGTCATCCTGTTTACTTTTTACTGCCCATATGCCCACAGGTGCCTCAAAGAGAGCCTAGTACAGAGAAGGTACCCAACACACTTCCCTGGAGTGGATGAGCCCCCTAAACGAGTTCCCCGTAATAGCAAAAAAGGCTAATGGCCCTGTGTGTCCACGGCGGAGCCCTGCTACTGTGTGACCCTTGGAAAGCAAAGGGCAAGCTCCCAGACCCACAGGATGCCAAGACAGCAAGGTCGCAGGATAGAACCCTCGCATTTACAGCCGACTGACTTATTTTTGGTGGTACTGGGGATTGAACCCAGGGAACTCTACACTGAGCTACAACCCCAGCCCTTATATTTTATTTTGAGACGGTATCATTAAGTTGCCCAGGCTGGCCTTGAACTTTCCAGCCTCCCAAGTAGCTGGCATTTGTGCCACCACACCAGGCCAGCTGATTGATTTGCAATAAGGGTGCTAAGATAATTAAATGGGAAAAGAAGAATCTTTTCAATACATAGTGCTGGAATAATTGAATATCCATATGCAAAAGAATACAGTTGAATACCTTTCCTCTGATCCATCAAAATGGATCAAAGTCCTAAATGTAAGAGCTAAAACTCTATTATAGGATAATATAGAAGAACATCTTCATGACCTTGAATTAGGTAGCCTCCTTCAATATGATACCAACAGCACTGGTAACAAAAGTGTAGATAAATCAGACATCATCCAAATAAAAAACTTTTGTGTTTCAAAAGACACCATCAAGAAAGTGAGGGCTGGGGAGATAGCTCAGTTGGTAGAGTGCTTGCCTGTCAATGCACGAGGCCCTGGGTTCAATCCTCAGCACCGCAAAAAAAAAAAAAAAAAAAGAAATTGAGAAAAAAAGCCCATCAAAGCCCACGGAATGGAAGAATAATTCTGCAAGTCATATATCTGTTAAGGACTATATAAAGGACTCTTACAGAAACAATAAAAAGACAACCTGAATAAAAATAGGCAAAAAGGTTTGAAAAGATATTTCTCTGAGGAAGATACACAGATGGCCAATAAGCACATGCAGGCAAAGACGCTGGGGATCATTAGCCTCCGGGGAAATGCTAGTGAAAGTCACGCCTACCAGGATGGATATATTTTTTAAATTGGAAAATAACAAGGGTTGACAAAGATATAGAGAAATTGGAACCTGGACACCCGGCTGGTGGGAAGCTGAGTGGTGCCGCTACTTTAGACAACATGCTGGCAATTTCTCAGAAAGTTAAACACTGAGTCACCATATGGCCCAGCAATCCTACTCCTAGGTACGAACCCAAGAGAAACCAAAACACGCCCACACAAAAGCCTGTGCACAAATGTTCACAGCAGCATTGTTCACAGTCGTCAAAAGGAGAAACAACCCAAATGTTCATCGACAGATGAATAGATAGACAAAACGTGGTATATTCACATAATGGAATGATTTTTTTAAAGTACTGATACGTGCTTCGACATGGACAGAACTCCTGTGATCCCAGCGGCTTGGGAGGCTGAGGCAGGAGGATCTCAAGTTCAAAGCCAGCCTCAGCCAAAGCAAGGCCCTAAGCAACTCAGTGAGACCCTGTCTCTAAATAAAATATAAAAGAGGGCTGGGGCTGTGTAGCCCAGTGGTAGAGCGCTTGCCTGGCATGCATGAGAACTGGGTTTGATCCTCAGCACTACATAAAAATAAATAAAATAAAGGTATTGTGTCCATCTAAAAATAAAAATAAGATGATAGAGAGCCAGGGATGTGGGTCAGTGGTTAAGTGACCCTGAGTTCAAGTCCCTGTGCCAAAACCAAAACAAAACATGGACAGAACTTAAAACTATTATGCAAAATGAAAGAAGACAGCCAGTCAGATGACTGCGTGATTCCATTTGTACGAAATGCCCAGAGAAGGCAAATCTATAGAAACAGGAAGTAGCTCAGGGGGACCTGGGCTGGGGTGGAGGGGAGAAGGGAGGCTGGGAAAAAAGACAATGGGTTTTTTTTTGAGTTGAGGAAAATGTTCTCAAATTCAATGTAGTGCTGGTTGGACGGCTTGAATATACTAAAGACCACTGAATCGTACACCTTAAATGGATGAACTGTAAGGTGTGTGACTTGTGTCTCCATGAAGTTTAAGAAAAATAGTCAAGAAAATCTCAAATTTAAAAAGCAAGTTGCTAGGCCGAGCACAGTGACACACGCCTGTCATCCCTGCAGCTCCGGAGGCTAAGGCAGGAGGATCATGAGTTCAAGGCCAGCCTCAGCAAAAGTGAGGTGCTAAGCAACTCAGTGAGATCTGGTCTCTAAAGAAAATACAAAATAGGGCTGGGGTGTGGCTCAGTGGTGGAGTGCCCCTGAGTTCAATCCCCAGTACCACACAAACAAACAAATAATAAGAAGCAAGTTGCAAAACAGCAAGTATGTTATAAAAAGGAAAAGAAAAAGGATATTTGGGCATCCATTCAAAATTTCTTGAAGGATCCATAGGAGCTGTACTTGTATTTGGAACCTGGGAGCTGGGAGTCGGGTGGAGGGAACTTTTTAAAACTTTGTGCACTTCACATTGTTTTAACTTTTTACAAAGCTAGATTGCTTTCAACACAAAATAAGACATTAATTAGTTTAAATAAAAGTTTTGGGGGGCTGGGGTTGTGGCTCCGTGGCACAGCACTTGCCTAGCATGTGTGAGGCACTGGGTTCGATCCTCAGCACCACACAAAAATAAATAAATAAAGTTATTGTGCCCGTATACAACTAAGAAAAAAAAAAAATTTTTTTTTTCTTTTTTTCAGGAGCCAGGCATGGTGGGGCACATCTATAGTTCCAGCGACTGGGGGGCTAAGGCTGGAAGATGGCTTGAGCCCAGGAACCAGGGCCAGCCCGGGAAACACAGCAAGATCCCATCTCTTAAAGAAAAGAAGAAAAAAAAGAAAGAAAGAAAAAAGAACTTCTTAGACCAATCCAATAGTTGCAATTATTCTTAAGGGCTGGGTCACCCAGGCAATCTTCTAGATACAGTGGTTTAGCCCTTTCCTGACAGCTACTGAAGCAGGAAATCTATTTACATTCTAATTCAGTACATGCTCATAAAAATAGAAAGTAAAAACCAAGGTAACTCCACTTCGCCTTTGCTTTTTCTTTTGTGGTGCTGGGGACTGAACCCAGGGCCTTGTGCATGCGAGGCAAGCACTCTACCGACTGAGCTATACCGCCAGCCCCCACTTTGCCTTTCTTTATACAACATACTCTTGCTTTTTTTATTTCACCTTTGGCTCTTTTCTTTCTTTTTGTTCTTTTTCCTTAATACACTGCCCAAGTGTTTATTTCTCCACTCCCAGTTGGAAAGTCGATGTCAATTGCTGAGTTTGTTTCTTGCCCTCTGGGCAAGTCAGAGTCACCAGTCAGAGTCTGCCCCTGGCCTGCTGCTCCCATTCTTGGCTACACCCAGCCCCGGTGCAGACTCTGTCCTCCTCAGCTCTTGGCCAGAGTCTCTGTTGACCAGGACAGCATGATGATTGGAGCTGCCAGCAGGCCCAAGCCAGGTCAGTGGCCTCTGGGGACTAGAATGGCAGGGGAGGGGCCAGAACCACAGTTTCAGCCTGCAGACCTGAGGCAGAGTTGCCCAGTGGTTAGGAGTGCAGATTCAGGAGCCTCTTTGTCGGGGCAACCCTGGATCCATTGCTGGTGACCTTGTCCATTAATCCACCTCGCCCACTCTCCCATTCTACGGTGGCAGGAGCTGAGGGGAAAGTGAGGTCACTGTGGCTCCTGAGCTAGCTCACAGGGGCCTTAGAACCAGAATGGCAGTCCCTGACCATGCCCTGCCATAAACCTAACATTCCCCTGACCTCAGGAATCGAGGGCAGCTGCAGGGGAGCAGCCAGGACCTGCCTGGCACAGGGTCTGTAAATGGCGGGCACTTGGTAGGTATTCCAGAGCCAGGTGGGGGTCATCCGCCTGTGGCTTCTGAATTGTTATAAACCTGCTCCTGCAGTATCTGTGGCAGTGTCTGCCACAAGTGGGGTGGGGATGGATGTGTCACAGGGCCCAGTCTCAACCAGTTGCAGCACTAGGGTGACTGCCCACAGTGACTGGGCCAGAGATGGTCACGTGACATCAAACCAGTGGGCCCCATCCAGGTAAAGCTGGCAGCTTTTGCATAAGTGACCTGCGCTGGAAGTGAATCCGAGACTGGGAATGAAAAGAGGGCAGAACAAGAGGAAAAATGAATAGCGAGGACATCATTTGAGACCCAGAATCCAATGGGATTGGAGTCAAACTACCCAGGCCCTCTGGGACTTCTGAATTAAAAGCCTTTTGTGGGGAGATGGGTTTCCTGTCACCTGCAGTATGAAAAGTTCAAAACCCAGCCAAGACTTAGGACTATTTTATTTACATATAATTTAAAAATAATCATATTAAAGCACATAATTAAAAATAATACCTCTTGCCAGGCACGGTGGCACATACCTATGATCCCAGTGACTCAGGAGGCTGAGGCAGGAAGATCAAAAGTTCAAAGCCAGCCTCACTTAGCAACTTAATGAAACCCTGTCTCAAAATAATTTTTTTTAAAAAAAGAGCTGGGGATTTGGCTCTGTGGTTGAGGGCCCCTGGGTTCAATACCTGATATCAAAAAAATAAAAATAAAAATAATAATCCTTTACCAGGTCTAACTGTATGACCACATAAGTTGGGTACTGTTCAACTCCAGTGAACAACCTTTGCAACTGCACATGGGCAGCCCTGCTTCCCAACCTTAGAGGCACCTGTTCTCAGCACTAATCGTTAGATATCCCCATACCTCTAAATAATATGTCTTCCCTGCTAATTTTGGGTGTCATAAATAAGTCTTTAGCTCCTTCCCTTCCTCACTGGTGGCTCTCCTCGCTCTTTTAGATACCAGGTCAGGAATTCTGTCTTATTCCAACTAGACCCGGCAAAGAGCCCCTCCTGGTTCCAGGTGAGCTCTTCTCACCATGAGAGAGAAGGGAAGACATGGTTTTGTACTGCACATGGGTGATAAGAGAGAAGGAGGGACCTTGGCTCAACCTCAAAATAATAAAATTTTTACTGAAATGAAACAGACAGATAATTCACGTGAAGAGCGTGCTGCTGGCTCAATGCCAGGGAGGCACCAGGCCGTCTCTCGCATTTGACATTGACAGGAGCTGCCGGCTCCCAGCTCCAGGAGAACTGACTGCCTCCCTTTGAAAAGGCCACCCTGGAGAAAGAGTCAGCGCTGGGCAGTCCAGGGCTTGCACCTGGCTTGTTCCAGGACTCTTTCGAACCCTGGCTTGAGTCTTCTGCTCCCTTCAAACAAGAAACACAAACTTGCTGAGCAGGCCTGCAAACCCAGCAACTTGGGAGGCTGAGGCGGGAGGATCACAAGTTGGAGGCCAACCTCAGCAACTTGGTGAGATGCTATCTTAAAATAAAATAATAAAACAAGCTGGGAATGTGGTTCAACAGCAGAGTGTCCCTGGGTTCAGTCCCCAGTGGCAGGAGGAACAAACGAATGCAAACCAAAGCCTATTATGGTGACAACCAGCGTGTGCCCTGCAGCCACACGGCCAGGGTTCAAATATCAGCATCTCACTAATGTCAGCACCACAGTATGCAGTAGGTGCTCATAATTTAAACTCTTAACAGTATGCTTTATGTCAGAACAAAAGGACTGGCTCTGGGCGTCCATGCCCATCTGCCTCTTCCTGCCTAACAGCTCAACTCTCCTGCTTTTCAGGCCCAAGCCAGTCACCATGGTGACCTAACTGGCCCCCTGGCGCTTGTATGCACAGGTCCCTCTGCCCTCTTCCCACTCCAGGGCAGATCTGGTTGTTGTTCCCTCCAAGATGCCGCTCAAATTTTGACCTCCTCCAGAAAGCCTCCCCTGATCATGTCCTCGTGTATAAAACGGCGGCCTGTAAAGACCACCCACCCCAGGGGGTGCTCTGGGGACTCCGTGAGATGAGGCCAGAGGTGCCCGGCACAGAGCTGGGGTGCAGCAGCCCTGGCTATTATGCCCTGGGCACCCCCACCCCCTAAGCCACTTCCTTCCTCCCCATTTCCATCATACCCTAAGCCACTTCCTTCCTCCCCATTTCCATCATACCCAGAGGCCAAACCGTCTATGTGGCAGGCAGAATAATTGGTCCCCAAGGATGCCTACATCCCAATCCTTGGAAACCGTGAATACGTGACCTTATATGGCAAAAGGGACTTTGTAGCAGTGATTACATGAAGGGTCTCGAGATGGGAGATTGTTCTGGATTCTCTGGCGTCACATCCCCAGGGTCAGTACGAAAAGCAGGCAGGAAGGTCAGAGAAGGAAGAATGTGACGAGGGAAGCAGGGGCTGTAGACAGCGAGAAAGATCTAGGGCTGGGAAAGTGGCTCCGTGGTACAGCGGTTGCCTGGCGGGCTCCAGGGCTTGGGTTCATCCCCAGCACAGATAGGGAGAGAGAAGGATCTGAAGATGCTGTGTTGCTGGGTTTGGAGAAGGAAGAAGGAGACGCAAAGGAAGACAAAAATCAAGTGGCCTCCGGAAGCTGGAAAAGACAAGGAAAGAGCGCCTCCCCTAGAACTTCCAGAGGAACAAAGCCCCCTGACCCCTTGACTTCAGAACTTCTGCCCCCCAAATTGCAAGAGAGTAACTTTGCATTGTTTTAACCCATTGAGTTTTTCATCACTTGTTACAGCAGCAATAAGAAACTAATACAGTCTAGAAAGATGACTCTCAACCTGGGGTGCTTTTCCTCCTCAGGGGACACTTGACAATATTGGAGCCTGTTTGTTGTAAGTCTGAGGAACAGACTTAACATCCTGTGACACACAAGGACAGATCCCTACAATGAAGAATTATCTGATCAAAATGTCAATACTGCTGAGGCAGAAACCTAGCTCTAAGTTCTGATGGAGTTTTAAGGGGCCTTCCACAACCCTCCCTCCTCCTGTCCTCTTTGAAAACAAATCTTGGCAGGGTTGGAGAGGTGCAGTCTGTAATCTCAGCAACTGGGAAGCCTGAGGCAGAATTCCAAGTGCAAGGTCAGCTTCAGCAGCTTCACTACAGTGTCCCTGGGTTCAGTCCCCAGTACTGCAGGAAAAAAGTCTCCATGCAAAACATAAAAAGGGGAAATAAGCTCACTGACATAAGTAAACAGCAACCTACTATGGAAACCGAGGAGATAAGTCAATATTCACTCTGCTTAAAGGCTCATAAAAATATCTCTGCAGTACACTGTGCTATAAAACTGTCATTGTGCAAGGGCTATTTTGTTTTTGAAATTTGAAATGTACATTTTAGAGTATGAAGCACAAAAGATTGTAATTATAGCTTCATTTAACAAAATGCAAGAGCAGTTTTGAATTTTAACATTGAATCATTTGCTAGACACCCTCCTTGTATCCCCAGGACACGGTGTTCTCTTGGCAGGTCAGACCAGGAATACAGTGTAGCTGGCTTCTGCTGAACTCCGTGTTTACACAACCCTCAAAGTGGCCAGACCATGTGAGCAGGTCAAACAAAAGGAGCCATGTCTCAGTGTCTCACGTCTCTCCAGATCCCAGGCCAGAGCAGGATGCTTGGCACACCGGAAGAGTGCCGTCGCATGAATGAATCACTGCAGAAAAGCTGTCAATCTTCTCTGACATAATGAGCACAAAAGGCATCAGAGACCAGTTATAATTACCAGTTTGCCCAGTGGCAGGGCTGAGACCCTGAGTGGGTCAGTATAGATCACGGAGGATCTGGAACACCAAGAACAGAATCTGGCCCAACCACACCTTTGGATGAACGGATTGAGTTCAAGTCCTGGCTCAGCCATTTACTAGCTGAGCAATGTTGGGTAAATTACTTGACCTCTCTGAACCTCAGCTTCCTCATCTATAAAATGCATTCACACAACAGAGTGGAGGATGGCCAACTAGGCAGAGAAGAGATGAGAGGGTAACAAGACAAAGCCACCTTGGGCTGGGGACAGTAGCTCAGTTGGTAGAGTGCTTGTCTTACATACACAAAGGCCTTGGGTTCAATCCCCAGCATCCACCCCCAAAAAAAGTACCTTGGCTTAGTCAGAGTCAGACCTCCACCTGCCTATGCTTCTCTGCCCAGCCAGCGACTGCATGTCCCAGTGTCACCTACAGTTTGGTGGGACCATGTGACCACATGGGGGGCCAATGGAAAGTGGACAGAAGTAACCTGCACTTCCAGGCCCTGACCCAGCTCCCTTCCACTGCCATCCCGCCCAGAACAGACTCATGGCATTTCCATATCACTTGCTATGGAACTCCTCTCGGCTCCCTAGGGGACATGAGCTTCCCCCTCCCTGGTCTTTGAACACACCCCCTCTGTCTTTCCACCCATCCCCTGGACAGCTGTCTGCTATCCCTCTCAGCTTAGATGTCACCTCTTCCAGGAAGACTGCCCTGGAATCCCAGGGAGTAGACACCCTTAGTTTCATTCTACAGATGGGTAAACTGAGGAACGGAGAGACTTGCTCAAAATCACACAGAAAGTGTGAACTGGGCTTGAAGCTGGCGCTGGCTGAATCCAGAGCTTTCAATGCTGCCTTCGCTTTCTGAACCAGCAGTAGCCATAGCAGCCTCCTCACCAGGGAACCTGTTAGAAATGCAAATACTTGAGCCTCACTCCAGGGGACTAAATTAAACTCTGGGCCCAGAACTCTGCCTTGAACCAAGCCTTCCAGGGGATGCGGACGTGCCCTGAAGTCTGGGCCCTGCTGGCCTTCCTGCAGTGCAGCATCTGCTTTTCAGTCACTTCCGTGCCTTGCTGGTCCTGGCTAGGTCTAGAAGGGCTGAGAGCTGGCGAAGGAACAGTTCGCCTGGGCTTTCCAGCCCTCTGAACTGCCTCTCTGGGGATTCCACAGCCCTGGGGCTTTGAAGGCCAGGGGATCCTCATCTTTTGGTTTATTACAGTGTGTTAGTGACTCACTCCTTTGTTTGTTCGAAGCATTCTTGTGCCCATCAGTCCTGGCTGCAAGAGTCTGACCCAGCACTCTAAAGCCCAAGCCAACATCATCCCATATGCACACAGCGTCGGCTCTCTAACTGCTTCTTCCAGGAGCAGGCAGAACTGTCTGCAGCTTCTTCATCAGAAAAACCAACCTCCATGACACAAAGACTGTTCATCAGTCCGGCCTGCGGCTACTTCCTCGATTAAAGTCCTGATCATGAATTTTTTTGTTGTTGTTTGGGGTTTAAAAATTGGACCAGAAATGGCAAATCCTAGAGGACGAACTTGAACAAGCCCAAGTTTCTGTTGTGCACCCTTGCTCTCGGGGACCCACATAACCAGAGGTCGACTGGACTGAAAACTGGACAAGACTTCTTTGGGGAATCTGATCCCCAGGCGGGATAAACAACCTGAAGACACCCTTCCCCAGTGGGACAGTTTGGCTGGTGCATCTGGAAGGAAAGGCACAGCCAACAAGCCACCTCCACAGACCTCCCAAAGAGCTTACTGGAGCCCCATGGCCCATTCTACTCAGCAGACAGCCAAGGACCAGGGAAGGGGGAGGGAAGGTTTTAGCTGAGTGGTCTTCTAGGCCCCAGAGTCATCTTCATCAGGCCAGCAAAGACCAGAAGAGTGTGGGGCTGGCGGTGTGGCTCAGTGGCAGAGTCTTGCCTAGCACGTGTGAGGCACTGGGTTCCATCCTCAGCACCATATAAAAAAATTAATAAAGTTTATTTTTACAGACTGCATTTTGATTCATTGTACACAAAATTTTTTTAAAAAATAAAATTTAAAAAAAAGTTTAAAAACAAAGTGGAAAGAGTGGTCCAGGCTTAAGGGAGGCTTAAGCGGTCCCCGCTTAGCTCAGACATCACCTCCTCCAGGAAGCCTTCCCAGTAACCCTCACTCATACTACCCTACACTCACAGTGGGCATTATCCGCTCTCACCAACTTCCTCCCTAGTCCCCACTTTGTCCATCTCGCTTATTGGAGTATGCCATTTTCGTGATCGGCTCCCACTTAGGGAGACTCTGAAGTCCAGGGACAACTCTGAGCCTCCGTTTCCTCTTCTGTAAAATCTGCTTTCCTGTCTGAGGAAGGGCAGGCAGCGCTCACGACGGAGGACCCAGAACTCAGGCTCCTAGAGAGCGTCTCTGGGGCAGCTCTTCCCCCACACGGAGCGGCCCATCTGTCGCGCTTGGTGCACAGCCGGGTTGGTCCCCCACGATCCCCCCAGGGGCTTACCCGGGAGCCCCCGCCCCCGCGCCACCAGGCGCACCGTAAGGCTCGGCCGCCGGGCGCACGTGTCTCCGGGGCCTGCCAAGGCCCCGACTCCCGCGGCCAACAGGCTGCAAGGGCGTGCACAGTCCCCGAAGTTCCGGGAATTCGCCGACGCAGGCCTCTCTTTGGGGACCGGGTAGGGGATGCGGCTTCGGCCCGCGGGGCGCAGGCGGGCGGCGTTGCGCCCACCCTCTGCGGCCCGAACGCCGCCCAGCGCTTGCTTGCCCACTGCCTTCCCCATCCAGATCGCCGTTAATCTGCACGACTTCCCATTTTACAGACGTGAGCACCGAGCCCCTGGGAGTCGAGCAGCCAGAGGAGACGCGCACCCTTCTCCGGGAGCGCCGCCTGGGGCCGCGCCGGGCCGCCGGCTGCACCCGGGCGCGGGCCTGCAGAGCCCGGTCCGGGTCCCCACCCAGCCCGCCGGCCGCAGCTGGCACCTACCTCCTTGGGGCGGGCAGGCCGGGCCGCCGCTGCCCACGGCCGCAAAGATCCAGAGGAGCTGGCAGAGGCTCGCAGCCCGGCGCTCCAGGGTGCAGGGCGAGCGGCCCCGAGAGTGCGGGGCAGCGGCTAGCGGGGCGCGCGGGCCGGCGCTCCAGGGAGACAGCGGGGCGCGTGGACCGACCCTGGGGCGCCCGGCTGCGTGCCCGGGACACGAGCACCCGCGACAGAGTGGGGCTGGGGCAGCTGCTGCGCGGGGGCGTGGGCGTCGGATCCGGGCAGGAGCCGAGCCCGGGAGGTGCCGAGCCGGGGCCGGGGCAGAGTCTGGTCTAAAGCAGCAGCGAGTGGGCAGGGGCGGGACTGTGGCGCTCACGTGGCCGCCCCCCGGTGGCCGCCACCGAGCCTGCAGCCGCCTCACTGGTCTGCGGGCCCAGCGCTGGCGCGCAGCCCCCGGGCTGGGTGACTGGCGATGAGTGTCTGCTCCTCCGCCTGTTGAATACTATGCACAGTGTCGGGAGCACGCCTTTTGCTCCTTTGTGGAAATCTCTATAAATAACTTCACAACACTTTGATCAGAAATGCTTTTCCCCCTCATTTCTGCTTTGTAAAAATTCAGGCACGTACACCAATTGCATTTCTTTGTGTAATTATTTAATCAATGTCTCCTCCAGGCGTTCCTTGTCTTGTTTACATTGCTGTATTCCTAAACCGAACCCAGGGCCTGGCACACAGTAGGTGCTTAATAGAAACCTGTGGAATGAGTGGATGAATGGATAAACATGGCAAGGTATAAAGAAGAAAAGAAAATTGACAACTACTGTGAACATTTTGATATTCATGTCCTTCCAGTTTTCTAATGAAACATTTTAGAAATTCCACTAATTTTAGAAATAAAAAAAATAACCTGTTGCACCTCTTGAGCGATTTATTTCATTCCACTTCACACCGACTCTATAAGGTTGAGAGGTATCATTAGCCCTATTTTACTGATCATAAAACTGAGGCTTATAGACTCAGGGACACAATCAGGAAAGACAGCTAGAACTAATCCACACTTACCTGATTTCCAAGCTCAGACTCTGAGGAAAGTAAGCATCTTCCCCTTCACTTATAATCCCACTTCTAAAGTGGATCCTCTTGCCAAAGGACTTTTATATAGCAGGGCTCTGTAGTTTGGGATCTGCTGGGTTACTGTGTACTAATAGGGAAGGGGAATTTAAATGACCTGCCAGGGGGCAGGGAGGGAGGAGGCAGGGGAGAACTTTAGGACTTTGGGACTCAGAAAAATGATACTCCTAAGTAAAAGCCTCAGAAGCAAAGTTTCCCTCTGCCTTCTGCCCCCCTGTCTCTCACCCTCATCCTCCCCTAGGCAAACCAGAAAGTAGGAACTAGAATTCCTCTTCCCCAAGACGGGTCATAGAAACCAGAACCCCTTTTCTCCAAAGCCAGTCATACATTTTTCAAGTATTACTCCAATTTTATCCTGCTGTGTATAAGAAATGGCCTTAAAGAAGTTCTTTGAACTACCTTGTTTGATAGTAGGTCATAAGACCCCACCCCCGCCCATTCCAGAAGGGGAATCTACCCCACAACCAGTAGGAAGAAATGCTACAACTGCCAGATGCGGTGGCACACACCTGTAAACAGCTCAGGAGGATCGCAAGTTCAAAGCCAGCCTCAGCAAAAGCCAGGCGCTGAGTAACTTGGTGAGACCCTATCTCTAAATAAAATACAAAATAGGGCTGGGGACATGGCTCAGGGGTCGTGTGCCCCTGAGTTCAATAAACCTGTGATCAACTAAATGCTAAGTGAATCCATTACTGCTTTATTTCATCAGGATCAAAAATAGAACCTTCAGAGGGAAAATGTGAACTTCCCTGCTCAGGTACCAGACAGAGGGACAGGAGGGTTTCCAGCAGGGAACTGTCTAGTGAAGGCCACTCCTGTAGTTTACCAAGGGATGTGCAAGGTAAACCTGCTCCTTGTGCCCCAAAGAGTCCTTCCGGGGGAGCTTCTCTGTCCTGGAAGATGGTGGGTGAAGGAGACGCCCCCATGGAGCTGGGGGTCATACTGAGTCCCAGGCAAACACAGAGACCACAGGGAGATCAGAGGCAGCTGACGCTGGGGTGTGCATGCGGGTAGATCGAAGTTTGTCCCCCAAAGGGGACTTCTATCTGCGGACTCTTCTGCACATTGTTCTTTTCTTTCCTCTCATTCACTAGACTGTCACTGTGCTTCTGTGATTGGGACCATCTGTCATTTGGAATGCCTGCTTTGATATGCCTTTTGGGGAACTAAGGAGCTGATATTTATAGGACCCTAACTTTTTGTTGGGGCACTGTGGCAACTGCTTTCCAGGCTGCTGAGGTTTGGATATGGTTTAAATGGTTCCCCCAAGACTTCCAGTGTTGACGTTTGATCCCCACTGCAAGGTATTATGAGGGCGGAAATTTAATCCAACTATCTTTAGAGGTGGGGCCTTTGGAGGTGATTAGGATTAGATAATGATTAACACTGGCTTTATAAGAAGAAAGAGACCAAAAGACACACACACACACACACACACACACACACACACACACACACTCCCTAGCTCTTGTCAATGGTGAGCCAAAATAAACCTTTCTTTATAACTCCAGTCTGTAGAATTGTGTTACCAGTGAAAGAAAATGGTCTAATCAAAAGTATTAGCCCTTTCAATCATCAGCACAACCTTCTGAAGGTTTGTACCAAGAAAGACTGGGGCAACTTAAGTATTTTCCCAAGCTTGCACAGCTTGTTAAGTGGCAGTCAGGACTGGACCCAGACCGGGGTATATACAGGCCCCCTGAGTGTCCTGTCCCTAAGTCTTGACTCTTCCGTGTTTGAGGCCTATAAAAATTCAGATTCTCTTGGGAAACTTGAGGCCTTCAGGTTTACCAGCTCCAATGGCCTCTGCTGGGAGGTAGGTTCAAGTTTACAGGCTGAGGAGTGGGTAATGTACAGCAGCATCTCCTAAGGTGGTGGGAGATCAAAAGGAGAAATGGATCCTAGAGTCCACCATTGAGTATTTTACCTTTTGGCATCTGTGTTACAAATTTTGGAAATTATAAGATCTAGAAGATAAAAGACAGGCTGGGGAGATAGCTCAACTGGTAGAGTGCTTGCCTCTCAAGCACAAGGCCCTGAGAGTTTGATCCCCAGTACTGCAAAAAAAAAAAAAAAAAAAAAAAAAAAAAAAGATAGAAGACAAAATTTTGGTTTGAAATGTTGGTTCTTTTGGTTATCTTAAGAAAACTCCTTTGGATTTTTACAAAAGACAAAACTGCACCTGAAATTATGAGGAATTCCTGGGAAATTCAGGAAGGAAAGGGGAGATTGAAGAGACTGAACTACTTTTCCCAAGCCTCAGATAAACAAAACAAATGAGAAATACTTCATTACTTAAAGTTCCGTGGCATTGGACAAGTTATTTAACTTCTCTGTGATTTTTATCTGCCCAGCAGAAGTCTTTCTTGACATGAGCATCTTGATTCATCTTTAGTGAACTACTTCACCCTATTCTTTGATTTTTTAAAAAAAATTATTTTTAGTTGTAGATAGACACAATACCTTTATTTATTTTTATGTGGTGCTGAGGATCAAACCCAGTGCCTTAACCATGCCAAGCAAGCACTCTACCACTCAGCTACAAACTGGCCCTTACCCTGTTTTTTTTTTTGGGTGGTGGGTACCAGGGATGAACTCAGGGGCACTTAACCACTGAGCCACATCCCCAGCCCATTTTTGTATTTTATTAAGAGAGAGTCTCACCGAGTTGCTTAGGGCCATGCTAAGTTGCTGAGGCTGGCTTTGAACTGCCATCCTCCTGCCTCCAGAGTCACTGGGATTATAGGCATGAGCCACCAAGACCACCACTCTGTTCTTAATTCATGAAAATATCCCCTCCCACTCCCTTAGTTGCAAGAATGGACTGTCTAGACCTGGCAATTAGCATATTCCATCCCTTTAATCCCATTGATTGGTTCAGGGATTAACATGTGACCCAAGTTAGGCCAATGAGAAACTTATCTGGATCTTTTAGAGTAACACAAAGAAGAGGCTCTTTTTTTTCCAGGTGTTTGCTGAGCTGGGAGGATGTAAGCATAGTTCTAGGCATTTGTTCTTATGACAGATAGTTATTAAGCTCCTACTGTGTGCCAAATTTCATGTGAAGAGGTGGGGGAAAGGGAGCTTTCTGGGGGCGGGGGTGAAGAAAAGAAAACAAATATTACCCAAATAGTCATTATTCCATACCATTCTAAACTGTGAGGCATGCTATGAGTGAAAACCTTCAGAGGTTATGAGAGATTACAAAGGTGACCCAAGCGGGTGAAGGCCTCTCCTCTCTGAAGGAGGAATGGGCAGCACTTCCACAAACTTTGGGAAGACAGTGTCTTCAGCAGCCTCAGCTAAGCCTGCGGCTCAGATAACACTTCATTTTTGCTGGGTCCTTAATCGCCTCCTTCATGGTCAGACAATGCTGTTCAGACTTTTTTTGTTGTTTTTTTAAGAGTTTGGGGTAACAAAAAGGGATTATAGGGAAAAAATAAACTTTACCTCAATGTTATTATATTCGAGGAATAATAAACCTTTCATACTCCAGTTCCAAGCCAAGAGCCCTGTTCTAAAGCCTGCTGCTCCACCCTCATGGACAAAGCTCTTCACTTCAAGTTCTGAGGAGGGAAAAAAATCCCTCATCTCATCCACAAAGATTTGGGTTTTTTTTTTTTTTCTCCCCCATATCCCTCTACCAGGGCATTCCACAGGACTCAACCCACAAGATGAAAAGGACACCATGAAGAAAGTGAAAAGACAACCCAGAGAAGGGGTGAAAATATTTGCACATTATATATCTGATAAGGGAAGTTAAAATATATAAAGAACTCTTATGATTCAATATTAAAAAGATAACAAACTCACCGGAAACGATGGTGCATGCCTGTAATTCCAGCAACTAGGGAGACTAAGGCAGGAGGATCACAAGTTCAAAGCCAGCCTCAGCAGATTAGCGAGGGCCTAAGCAACTCAGCGAGACCCTGTCTCTAAATAAAATAAGAAAAAGGGCTGGAGACATGGCTCAGTGGTTAAGCGCCCCTGGGTTCAATACCTGGTACCAAAAAACAAACTCACTCAAATTTAAAAATGTATAAAGGATTTGAATAGACATTTCTCCAAAGAAAATATACGGATAGCTACAAAGCCCATGAAAAAGATGTTCTTCACCAATAGCCCTTAGGAAAATCCACTAGGATGGCTATAATAGAAAAAAATCAGCTAATCACAAATGTTGGCAAGGACGTGGGGCAATTGGAACCCTCACATTTTGCTGATGTGAGTGAAAAAGCAAAAACAGTTTGGTAGTTCCTCAAAAAAAATGAAACATGGAATTATGTTACAACCCAGCAATTCCATTCCTGGGTATATACACCAAGAGAAATGAAAATATATGCCCACATAAAAGCACATACACAAATGTTCATAACAGCATTATTCTTAAAAGCCAAGAAGTGAAAACAACCCAAATTGTGGCAACTTATGGATGCATAATCAAAATGTGCTCTATCCAGACAATAGTAGGTTATTTGAAAATAAAAAGGAATGAAGTACTGATTTATGCTCCAGCACAGATGGACCTTGAAAACAATACACAAAGCGAAAGAAGCTAGGCACAAAGGACATGTATCTGATGATTTCACTTACACAAAATGCCCCGCACAGAAAAATCCACACAGACAGAAAGGATTCATGGTTGCCAGGGGCTTGGAAAGGATTTGGAGGAACAGTTATTACATGTAAGTAGCAGGGTTTCTTTTTGCAGGGTGATGAAAATGTTCCAAATTGCTTGAGGTTGATGGCTGGGAATATACCAGAAGCCACCAAATGATACATTTCAGATGGGCAAAAGCATGACATGTGAATCATATTGCAGTAAAGCTGCTACCCAAACAGAAAACCCCAAACCGCCACAACCCAGTTTGCTACATTGTGACAGCAGAAGAGAGATGGCAAAAGACAAGATAATATTCCAGCTCCTCTGTGTCCTAGCCCTGCGCAGTCAATGGCTCTTCCCTCCCACAGGCTCAGAGAGGATTCCCTCTCCATGGGGAATTTGAGAGTTTTTGCTTGTTTGCTTGTTTGTTTTGAATTCAAGGGACTGAATTCAAGAGTGCTCCACCACTGAGCCACATCCCCAGCCCTTTTTATTTTGATGCAGGGTCTCACTAAGTTGCTGAGGCTGGCCTTGAACTTGCAACCCTCCTGCTTTAGGCTCCTGAGTTGCTGGGATTACAGATGGAGGCCACTAGGCCTGGCAGGAGGTATGTTTTTAGGCAGTAGCAGACAGTTCTTCCTGGCTGGGAAGGTCCTGGGCCTGTTGGGCATGAGATATGCCCACCACAGAGCTATCCAGGTGGCCCACGTGTAGCTACTGAAAGACTTGCATAATCCACGAAGTGATCCCTTTCCTGTCTTTCAGCCAATGCATTCCTTCCCCTCCCTGTGGGAGGCAAACTCCAGGATGAGGGCAGGGCAGGTGCGCTTTTTAGTTACATTGGCCTCTGTAGTTACATAGGAAAAGATCTGGAATGACAAATCCCAAAACTTTTTACAGGGGCTGCTTCTAAGCTGTGGAGTTTACTGGGCCACAGCGAAGGAGAGAATTTCCCTTTTAATTTTACGCTTCTGATTTCACATTTTAAAAAATTTTACAATGAGCACAGATGCATGTCATTACATTTCAAATTTAAAAAGACAAAAAACAACTTCGTCTTCCAAAGCGTGGGCAGAGTTTCACAGGATGAAGAAATGAAAGGTGATTTTTTTTTTTATTCTTATTTGTGTTTTTGTTTCTTTGCTCAAGCACCAAAAAACCCGGATTCCTTTTGCAAAATTCATTTTTAAATGTTATGTAAATACACACACACACACAGAAACTAAATAGACCCTGGTTGCTCTGAATTCTGTGGCTTCCTCACCCTTGCCTAACTGCGGCTGGGCTTTGCACTGTCACCCCTGAAGATATAAATCAGCAGAGAAGCCCAGTCAGCAGAACTCGTGGGGGCCAAGCTGCTGGAAAAAGGCTGGGTGGGGCAGATAAACTGAAGGCCTTGCCTCCGCTGCTGGGTTTGTGGCCTGTTGGCTAGTGTCCCTGGCAGGAGGGTTCTGAGTCGTTCTAGAAGCAGCGCCCCCCACCCCCAAAACATGGATTATGTGTGGTCAGACACAATAAATGTTGACTTAAATGATCAGAGAGGGAGAGCGCTGTGGAGGGCCAGGTGCTGCTGGCGAATGGTCCAACTACTGGAGGGATGCTTTGAGTAATCGCAGGCAGATGACCTAAAAGAACCCTGCTCCCTTCCTGTGACCCGAGGGGTGATCTTCCAGAAGGGCAGGCCACAGTCTGGCCATGTCCAGACAAAAGTTCTCTGAGCCCTTAGGCTGGGCAGCTCCAGCCACAGCATTTTCCTCTGACTTAGGTTCATGTGGCAATGTGGAGGTGACATACTAGTGTGGCCCAGCATCCTCCTTGGAGAGACCCGTAAATCCCTACTTGCCGCAGTGAGTTGGGGAGTGCTGTGGAGTATCACCTTGTGGCCAATGTCCATGGAAGAGCTCTGCGGTGAGATGCTGAGAGGCAGCAGATTACTCCGATCCCTGGAATTACCACCATCACCCCCACATTATGTGCCAGAGATCCATGTATTACCTACCACATTTGATCTTTGTGTTTTGATATGATCAAAAATGCCTGACACACTGTAGATGCTCAAGAGACATTTGCAGAATGAATGGATTAATCCTCACAGCAACTCGTACTGAGGAGGCTACAGCCATCATTGCATACACATTATATGTAAGTTACATTATATTATATCTCATTAATGTTGTTATATGTAACAGTATTGTAAGCACAAAAGGACCGGAAACAGACCTCAACAGATTCAGAGAAGCCTCCATGGGGGCCCTCTTTCCGGATGGGAAAATGGCCCTCAGTTACAGAGGGGATTCTTGTTTTACAGGGTTCAATGATGTAATCATTGGAAGCCCAGGACATGCAGTTTTGACCCTCAGGGCCTCGTTGTACAGGTTAAAACTTTAATTTAGGAGGGTAGTTGTAAATAGGTTGAAATTCATTGTTGTCTGGGGAGTTAAGATTCCAGACCTCAGGGGATGAGTACTCAAATCTTGCCCACTGGTATTTGCTGTGCTTCCATTTAGGACTAAATAGCCCTGGAATATTAAGGTTTAGGGCCCAGCATTCAGTATCTGCCCCTTTTCCCCAGGGCCCATTTTTCCTTGGCTAGTTTCCCCTCCCTCTTCCGGAGCCACACCTCTCTCCATTTTTCTTCAAGGGCTATGTTGCTAGAATATTATTTCCCATAACCCTTCAAGTATGTTACAGGAACGGGCAACTCAGGTCCTTACAGAAGTAACTTTCCTAATGTTGCGCACTGAGTAATAGCTCAAACCAGCCCTGGTTTCCACACTGCATTAGTTTCCTACTGCTGCTAGAACAAATTACTAGATTTAGTGTCTTAAAATGACACGGATTAATTGTCTTTTCATTCCTGAAATCAGAAGTCCTAAATTCAAGGTGTCATACACTTTGTGTTCCTTTTTTTGTGGTCCCAGGGGAGAACTGGGTTCCTTCCCTTTTGTAGTTTGTTGAGACTACGTGTATTCCTCTTTTTGCCAGTACTTCATTCAGACCTCAGCTTCCATCCTCATTTCCCCTTGAACCCCCGCCTCTCTAAGAACTCCTCTGATTAGGACCACCTAGATAATCCAGGCTACTTTTCCCATCTGAAGATCCTTAATCACATCTGCAAAGTCCCTTTTGCCATATAAGGCAACACATTTACGAGTTCTGGGGATTTGAATGTGCACATCTTTGGGGGGCCATTATCAGTTTCCACATCCACTTACCCAGCTGTCTTCATAACCCTGGGTTTTGCAATACACACACACACACACACACACACACAGATAGAGTCTGCACAGAAGAACCTGGGTCTTGGGAGACTGGGGAATGCACCTGAGACAAGTTACTTAGCTACTTTTTCCTCCTCTGTAAAATGGGATACTAGTTATGCCTGAGGGAGCCCCCGCCTGCAAAGGATCTGTAACAGCGTGCAACGATTTTCCTTCCTGGACCCGTGATTCTCCTATCACGAGGGCAGGGGCCAGGCCATGAGGCCACTCCGGGCTGCAAAGGAGGCTTGTGATCAGAGTAGAGTCGGCAGGATGGATTCCGGGCAAACTCGGTTTACTTGCTGGACCCCCAGCGGAGTCGGGAGGAAATCGCAGCGCGGCATCGCCCCCAGGTGGCCATAGGCAGCATTACAGCCATGGAAATACAAAAATCAAATTCGACACATGTGCAGCTCGAATGTTAATGTTTAACATTTAGGAACTATTCTTTCTTTTTTTAATGATGATTTCCTATAGTACTTATTGCGCCGGAGGCGAGAGCACCGAAACTCCAAGACTGCCAAGGAAGTCCGGGGTCTCTGTGCAGAGGCTACAGGACAAAAGCCAGTCTCACAATGGGCATGCGCAAACCTATAGGGGCGGAGCTTACCAAAAAAAAAAAACGAAACGCCCTCGTCATCATACTAACATAATCTGAGTGGAAGACTGCATGAGCGGGCGGTAGCGTGGCCGAGTGGTCTAAGGCGCTGGATTTAGGCTCCAGTCATTTCGATGGCGTGGGTTCGAATCCCACCGCTGCCACAGCCAGATGGTCTCTCTTTTGTGTTCTTCAATCGCCATTCAGTCTTTTCATGTTTCTCCTTCCTGATACTATACTTTCTAATGGAATGAGGAAGGGAGCTTTCCAACTCTAGCTTAGTACATAAACTTCTTTTCCACCTGTCAATTATATTTTACGTTCCCTTCAAATAAAGCAAAATAAACTACTCCCTTTTTCCAGGGGAATCACATCTGGGATACCTTGCAAAATTCCCAGCAGGGAGCATTAATTGAATTCTTCCAGGCCAGGGGCCACAGGGAGATGATCTCTTTACCTTCCAAGGGCAAAGGTTGAGGCGGTGGAGGGGAGATTCAGGACTAGAGTTAGAATGGTTCCCTTTCTAGCCCAGATCCTTGGGAGTGCTGCACCTGATACCCGTTAACGTCTGTTGGTAGAGAAGCTGACAGGTGACTGTGGAGGGGTTGGGGTAGCTGGGATCTGGCCTCCCATTGGGATGTCAATCTTAAGGTCTCAGCTTAATTGATTCCCTTCTCACTTGGTCTTCAGGCTTGCTTTAGGGGTCCCTCGCTTATTCATTACACAGCTGTGAAGGTGCTGGAAACCCAGCCCATCCTGAGGCGGCAGTGAGGAACAAGGCGGACCTGTTGTCCAACGTCACCATTTACAAACATTGTAAATGCATTAATTACAGTGTACTGCAAGGAATGTCTGCAGTGCAGGGTGCTAACCTGGTCCAGGAGAAGCAAGGAAGTGCCACTTAGCTAGTTCTGAGGTTGAGAGACTAGCCAAGCGGAGGTTGGAAAGAGATTTACAAGAACAGGGAAATCCTTGAGGCAGGCGTGAGCTTGGCAAGTCGGAGATGCCATGGAGGCAATAAAAGGCTGCTGGACAGAAGAGTGGACACGGGACAAAAGATGAGGCTGAAGGGATAGGCAAAGAGGGCCATGAATGCCAAGGTAAGGCTTTGAACTTGATCCCAAGAGGAATGGGAAACCACTGAAGGGTTTCAAGCCAGAGAGTGGCATGTTCCACTTTGGGATTTAGAAAGCTCAGCAGGGACATGGGGTCCTGTGCAAAATTGCTCCTGTTGTGTGGGAAAAGGACAGTGGTTTTTACCACGGTGGTGGCAGGATACAGGACCAAAGGGGTCGGTCAGGGAGACAGTGTGGAGGTGGATCTGACAGAACTCACCAATTAGACCATGAAGAGGAATGTGTCAAAATGATGCCCTGGGGCTGGACCTAGGCCGCTGGCTGGTGTGACTTTCCTCTCCCAGGGATGGAACGTGGGACAGGCAAAGGACAGGTTAATGGGGAAGATGATGAGTTCAGTTTGGTCCACATTGAGTTTGAGGTGCTTGTGGGACATGGGATGGAGCAGGAGGTTGGATACAGGAGTCTGGAGGTCAAAGCCAGGGGTGAGGCTCAGTGGTAGAGCTCTCGCCTAGCATGTCTGAGGCCCTGAGTTCAAGTTCAATCCCCAGTAATGACAAAGAAAAAAGTCCGGAAGTCAAGAAAGCACTCTGAGCAGATGACACAGATTTGGGAGGCATTGGCGTCTGAGGGCGTGGAAGTGGATGAACTTGCCCAGGAAGACCAGAGAGAGAAGGAGGCCAAGACACAGTCCTGGGGAACGTAATCTTAAAGGGAAAGCCCAGAGGAAGATTCAATGAAGGAGAAAGAGAAGGACTGGCCAGAAGGTAAGTGAAAAATAGAGGTGGCCTCACAGAGACCATGAAGACCGTTTCAAGGAGTGGGGGAACCAGCTACGGGAAGAGGTTTGGCAAGATAAAGACTGAAGAATACCCACTGGGTTTATGACTTACGGATAAGGTCACTGATGACCTTGATCAGAACCTCACTGAAATGGGTTGAAGAAAGGGAAACATAAGTATGGAGAACGCATCACAAAATTTTAAGGAGCTGGGAACAACAGAGGGAATGGGGAGTCAAGGGAGGACATACATGCTTTTTTTCAGGACTGGAAATTGAACCCAGGACCCTACATACACACATGCTAGGCAAGAGCTCTACCCCTGCACTACATCTCCAGTCCTAAGGAGGAGAGATGAGAGAGACTTGAAGACATTTTAGATGCCTTGGCATCGGATCTACAGTTGATACAAGCTTCAGTACCTGCAAATTAGTGCAGCCACTCTGGAAAGCAGGGTGGAGATTCCTTAGAAAACTTGGAATGGACCCACCATTTGACCCAGCTATCCCACTCCTCGGCCTATACCCAAAGGACTTAAAATCAGCACACTACAGAGATACAGTCACATCAATGTTCACAGCGGCTCAATTCACAATAGCCAGACTGTGGAACCAACCTAGATGCCCTTCAATTGATGAATGGATAAAGAAACTGTGGTATATATATATACAATGGAATATTACTCAGCCATAAAGAATAATAAAATTATGGCATTTGCAGGCAAGTGGATGAAATTGGAGAATATCATGTTAAGTGAGATAAGCCAATCTCAAAAATCCAAAAGAGGAATGATCTCACTGATAAGCGGATGATGACACATAATGGGGAATGGGAGGGGGGCAAGAATGGAGGAAGGAGGGACTGTATAGAGGGAAAAGAGGGGTGGCAGGGGTGGGGGGCAAGGAAAAAACAATGGAATGAATCAAACATCATTACTCTATGTAAATGTATGAATATGCAAATGGTATGCTGTTACTCCATGTACAAACAGAAACAACATGTATCCCATTTGTTTACAATAAAAATAAATTAAAAAAAAAAAAAAAAAGCTTCAGTACCAACAGAGAAACCATTTCAGTTTGCCTACATGTACCATCCTGATTGGCTATGCTGTTTTTTCATTCATGATGTTTCCTTTAGTGCCTTCAAAAAACCTAGGACTTCATTTCTCTCAGATCCTCATGGAGGCTGGCTGTCTGGGGAAGTCCCTAAATACTCACAGGGATTCAATCTGTCTGTTGGGTGGAGTTGTCACCTCCCTCTCCACTGGGTAAGGAGAAAAAGGAAGCTTTCTTGACATAGGGAGCTATGCTGCCGTCATGCTCAGGGTTTAGACATTTTATTTTCAGACCCTCAGAGAAGTAATGACTTGGAGAAATGGAAGAGGCAAAGAAATTGATCTTTCAATTTCAAAGGGTGAGGTTGGGCAATAGACAGAAGATTGAGAAGATAATGTGAACAGTGTGAGTCTGTTTTTTTCTACACTGAGAATGGACTAGTCAGGATTGGTGGAGTGCAAGTTCAGAAAAGAAGGTAAGTTTAGAGGCCAATATGCACTAAGAAGAAAGGGAGCCCAAGGACTGCCAGCCTCACACAGCTTGAGATTTGTTGACTTGAGAGAAAGAGGTAGATCCCAGACCTGGCACAGCCCAGGTGCAGAACAGAAGTAACCAAGGGTTGTGTTTTGGTCAATGGGTTTGGGAAGCGCCTCCAACTTATCCCAGCTGCAGAGAATTAACCCCCACCCTCTTCTGATCTTTGACATTATGAACAGCCCCAGATTCCTCATCTATAAAGCATCAATAATAAAACTCTATTATAAGGGTGGCCCTAACAATTAAATAAGATCATATAGATGAACGTCCTGGCTGTCAAACATGAAACAGACAAAAAGGATTATTACTGATATTTAAAACATTATATACACACAGGCAATGCCACCTAGAAGAGAGGAGCATGCCATTTTAAGCTCCATCACACAGACTTCCTTGTTCATCAGAGTCACATCCTGCAATGACGGGTGACCGCCATGATCGGTTAGCACATTCCTTCCCTTCCACCACAGGCTTGTGATGGTTTTCTCTTCTGCCAGGATCCATGGTGTTTGCTTGGTCAATTCCACATCTGCACATTATATATATTATATACATATACCATAATGTGTGTGTGTGTGTGTGTGTGTGGTGTGTACGGATCTATTTGCACTCTGAAATACTGGTATCCACAGTTGATACCAACATGATAGGAAGTGCTATGGAGAGCAGGGTTGGATTAATAAATTCTGTGGTCTTAACCCTTAAAGATGATGGTGATCAACACTACCCCTCATTAACAAATAGAAACAATTCTAAGTCGTAAAATATGACCAGTTAAACTCTATTTTCCCCATTATAACTATATTGGTATTTTTTTGAAACAATCAATACTTCAAAAAGTTTGTGTTTGTTTTGTTTGTGTTTGTTTTTTTTTTTTTTCACGGCCTGTCTGGGCATGTGTTTACTATGCTGAATCATCTCCAGAATCATAAACCGGGAACCCCAAAAGGCTGGGTCTCTGGTGTCCCTCCAAGCTCCAGTTCATTTGTGTGAATGAGCGAACCTGCAACATTTGGATGGGGAGGATCACACGCGACGTTCCTAAAATGGGTCTAACCCAAGATTCATGATGAAGACGCCCAGAGGAGCCTGGGAGGCGAGGAGGACCCGCTCTCCGGGGAATGCGAACTCTCCACACGCCACCCACTGACAGCCTGCAGCGGCCCCAAGACCCCGTCCAGGAGGTGGGGCTGGAAAGGGGTGGGGCCAGAGGGAGTGGGCGGGACCAGGGCCGAACTACGACCGGGGAGAAATGGACACCGGAGGAAGGAGCAAGTCCAGTCCCGGAAGGAGAAACCAAAGGACGGGCCAAGGCATAGAGGTGAGGCCAGAAAGTAGGCAGAGGCCGAGCAGGGAAGTATCCGAGGGCGGGCCGGGACTAGCAGGCACGGGAAGGCCTGGAAACCGAGCAGGCTGTGCGGGTGGGACCGCGTCAGAAACTGGGCCGGGCCTGGGGGAGGAGCGAGAGGCGGGGCCAGGTGCAGAGGGCGGGCCGAGGGCGTGGTCAGGCTCTAGGGGGCGGAGAGAAGGCGTGCCCAAAGCCCAGAAGGCAGACAGGGGCGTGGCCAGACCCAAGGGGCGGGGTCAGAACGCAGAGGCGTGGCCAAATTCAGAGGGCAAGGAGGGAGAGTACTAGCACTGAGAACCCAGCGTAGACAGAGCTGAGCAGGCACTCCTGTGTGGCTAGAGGTCAGAGGTGCTGCACGGTCACCTGCAAAGGCTGCAGGCCTAGGAAGTGCAGGGCAAGGCCAAGCAGACAAAGGAGAAGCAGCAGCCCGAGCAGCAGGCGCAGGAGCGTCCGCGCTGTGGAGCAGCTGGGTTGCCTGGTCGTGGACTGCAGGTATTGCTCCACAGCGTCAGCGAAGCTGAACTTGTCAGGAGAGTAGCCTAGCTGAGCGCGGGCCTTGGCGATCTGGAAGGTGTGCGTCACTGCCACGCTGTGCACCTGCGGGAGAGGCGGGGCAGCCAAGGGCCGGGCTAGTGGACAGGGCGAGCATCCTATCTACCTCAAAGACAGTATAGGGATTGCGCCTCCATCACACAGCAATTTAAAAGGACCTGGCTGTTGTGTCTTGTTCCTGCAGCGTCCTCATGGGCTGAGGTTCCTTTCTCTCTAATGCCTCCATTTTCTTGGAGTGTGTCTCCTCCGCTATGACTTTTCCGCATTTCTCCCTCCAGCCCTGCAGAATTCTCACCCTATTTAACTTCTAATCCCTAAGAAGCAAATGGCCCACCTCTGCAGTTTCCTTCCCGGCCTAGCACGGTGCTGAACCTCAGGAAACCCTTGATGCATTCTTGGACACCTGTTGGCAGAAGCCGAGTGCCCTGCCTGTGGCCGGGGTGCCATTCTACCGAAAACATTCTCCAAGAAACGATCTTGGCTTCCTGCACCCAGCAGGATCAACTGTGGTGCAGCGGGCCCCAGCTGCAGACTTCAATCCCTCCCCGCTGATTAACTGAGCATCCTTAAGAGAGGAATTCAATTATGCACAAATGATCACTCTCTACCGTCTGAGTTGCATTCTCTGCTGCCAGATGGCCTGGGGCCCACAGTCTTCAGGAGTAATAATAACAGCTATCACGAAACATACTCTGGGTTTGCCCTGGGCTAAGACATTTATATGCCTTGTCTCATTTACTCCTCTAAGATGGCACCCTCTCCCCTGTGCTTTTTTTTTTTTTTTTTTTTTTTTTTTTTTTTTTTTAGTGCTGGGGATTGAACCCAGGGCCTTGTGCTTGTGAGGCATCCTCTGTGCATTTTTGAAAATTGAAGATCAGAGAGCTTAAGTGACTTCCCCAGGGTCACACAGGAGAGCTACATTCTGGCTCATGTTTTTCTCTGCCGTGCTGGGGTTTGGAGATGCCCTCCTACCTATCTCATTTCTGTCTCTCTTGCTCCCCAGCTGGACACTGGGGAAGAGTCCACCAGGTGCTTGATTGTTGCATAGCACTGAAACAGCCTCTGGGGTCAAGCCCCTGGTCTTGGAATTTCAGTGGGAGAGGGAGAGAGGCCAGTTCTTGTCCTTTTTTGTCCCAGTTAGTCAGTTCAGGGATTTGGGGAGTGCAGATGTATGCTTATTTTAGCTGAGCTAGTCAATATTCCAGACATATGTATTGAGTACCTATTACACGGGGGTATAGCTGTGGAGGAACAAGGCCCTGGCACGCAGTGTTCTCGAAGGTCAGGCTTACGTGTGACCTCCTCCCTGGCTTCCTCAGAGCTGGCTGAGGTGCTCCTTCTGCCTACTGTGGAGTCCCTCATTTCCCTCATCACACGTATTGCGTTTCCTGGTTTGTGATAAGGACAGCTTCCTCTTTAGACTGTGATATCCCTGTCTTCTGACCTCCACTGCTCATAAGGTGCCTGGCACACAGTAGGTGCTCAATAAAAGATAAATCAATCAAAGGCTAAAAATCAAACTGGAAGGCTGGTTGGCGTGTCATAGACTGGCCAGAAGAGGGCGCCTGAACCACAGCTGAAAAAATTTCCCAGCTAAGATCTTTTGCCCCTGAGCTGGACAAGGAAATCCACCATTTAGACAAGGAGGGGGGCCCAGTTTTTGCCTGACCACAGTCCAGCAGCACCTTGGCTGCTCTTTTGCACTGCCAGGTGTGGTTTCTGATGCACTTTGCAAGCTAGCGATTAAAGCTGGAGTCATTTAGGTCTGGGTTTGAATCCCAGACCTAAATTTAAGTGAGTGACCGTGGGTAAGTTATGTGTTGTGTCTCATTTTTTTCTCTGCAAACGGACATAACGGAATCTACGACTTGTGGTAGCAGTAAAAACGGAATGGCATTGAAGGACTGGGCCTTGCATATCACCACCACGCAATAGAGGGTCACTATTGTCATTTCCTCTGCTGGTCTGGATGGCTCAAAGGAGAACTCATAGGTAACTGCTTCTTTCTGTGGCACATTCTACACCCTTCACTCCCTCTCCTCACTTCCTGGGTCAGAAAGCTCTAGACCTGGAGTCCAAAACCAATTCCAGTAGGGTGTGACCTTGGGCAAGTCACTAATTCCTCTAATAATGCACAGTCCCTCATTGTGAGCGGAGAGCATAACGTTTCCTACTCTAGCAGGGCACCTGAGAGCATCGAGTGGGACAGGGGATTGAAGATTTTTTTGCAAATAACTTGAACACCAGCTATTGCAGTACTGTTTACAATCTGAATGAAAACAGCCTCCCTTTTAAGCTGTATGTGCCAAGTAAATGTGAAACTGCGTCATTACCAGGCACTGTGGCGCTTGCCTATAATTCCAGCGATTCAGGGAAGCAGAAGTGAGCCGATGGAAACCTAGTTCTCATCTAGCCTCAGCCACGTAGGGAGGCCCTGTCTTAAAATAAATAGAAAGGGGGGCTCGGGATATAGATCATGGGGCTGGGGACATAGCTTAGTTGATAGAGTGCTTGCCTCACAAGCACAAGGTGAGAGAGAGAGAGAGAGAGAGAGAGAGAAGAGAAGGGAGAAGAGGTGGAGGGGGAGAGGGAGAGGGGAGAAGGGAGAGGAGAGAGAGAGAGGAGAGAGAGAGAGGAGAGGAGAGAGAGGAGAGAGGGGGAGAGAGAGAGGGAGAGGAGAGAGAGGGAGAAAGAGAGAGAGGGGGAAGAGGAGGGGGGAGAGAGGGAGAGAGAGAGGGCTGGGGTGTGGCTCACTGGCAGAGAGCCTTGGGTTCAATCTCTAGTAGCACAAAAATGAACACCCTACCTCATCATTACTATGAGAATTGTATTCTGTACACAGAATATTCAGTAAGCCTGCACTGTGAGGCTGGACCCACCAGGCTTTGTGTGAGCATGTGCGTGTGGATATGTGCACGTGCATACGTGTTGAGGGTTGATGGGGTTGGTGTTCAAAAGCATGAACGTCTTGCCTTCGGGCGCCTCCAGTCCGGCTGGAAAGCCACGCTGTGTATGAGTGAAGTAAGGGCTGCTGGACTGGCTTGCTCCAGGGCACAACCAAAGCTGGCTGGGATGATTATAAAGGTCCTGGTACCAGACCCGGCTGGTGCGGAAGGGTCTGAGACCTTAGCCAGGCATCCAGCTGTGCTGTCCTGGGTGAGGTGGCAGAGGTGCGGGGGAAGGGAGGCAGTTCAGGGCCAGGGGCTTCCCTGTCAGCTGCCCACTCACCTCGCTTCGAGTGAGTAGCGGGGGGACACTGCAGACAGGCCTCAGGATCAGGTGCAGGTACTCCATCACGGTGGCTGTGGGAAGAGGGGCCGGTGACAAGGGGCCTCCCTCAGTGCAAATTCCAGGAGGCCCTCAGTGGGGGACATGGTTTGCTTTGCCGAGGGTCCCTTTGCAAAAGCCATTGGTTTCCTTTGAATGGGCAGCACATGCTGGGGTGCCTTGCTGGCTGGGGACCAAGTCACAAATAACTTGTGTGGCAGGAATAGTAAAGACAGAGCTTTTGGGTAAATTTGAGCAGACTCAAGTCACCTCTAGAATCTCTCTCCCCGTCTCTGGGGAGCAGCTGAGAGCATGTCTCTGTTTTCAAAGCTCCGGGGGGTCTAACCTGCAGCCAGGGTGAGCTATAGTCAGCCCACTGGGAACTGGGAATTTGCATCCCATCCTCCCAGACTGCCACCCGCTGCGGCTGGAGGTCAGCAGTGTCAATCACTGTGGTAGTGCTGCACGTGAGAAGTCACTCTGCGCATGTCCAGGAGGACACGTTTGTAAATGATTTAAACGCAGCAGATTCAACCACAGGTGGGTCAGGAACACAGCCATTTGTGACTTGAGGGCCACCTGTCCCCTCTGGCTGATTACTGCATGCCTGATGCGGGCTCCACATTCCAGCTGGAAGGAGGCCAGCAGAGGGCACAGGGGTGGGGCAGAGGACAGCACATTGTGGAGAATGGGAGTGGACGTGGGGACTGATCTTCAGGATGAGCAAGAGAATCTAGGGTCAAAATGGAGCTTCCACGTGTCCCAAAGCCACCCTCACTTCAAGGTGACCTTGGGGAGGGGCAACTCTAGGGCCCCCTCTCCCCCTGACTGGCATGTCTCCCAGCACGGGCTACAGGGAGCCAGCCGTGCCTAGGTGTGAACTTGTCCCCTCTATAGCACCCAGAAGGTCAGTAGCCTCTCAGCATCTTTACCGTGGGTTCAGTCACATCGGACTTGCAAGTGGCTTGGGTTTAAACAGCCCAGGTCCACAGGGAGGGAAGTGAGGTGCCTGTGGAGCTAAATTTAGAGGCCTGACTTGTTCCGGGCAGGGCAGGGCTTGGCTCACCTGCAAGGCCTCTTCAAGTCCTGAGCCCTCCATACCTCGGCAGCTCACTCCCTCGCCCTGGCCCTGGCCCCGAGTTTCAGATAAGGTAAAGCACTCGCACGTGGGGCTTTCCTTACCTGCCAGGTAAACCCAGGAAGTAGGCACCTGGATCCATGGCTGGCGGTACCCCAGCTTCTCAAACTGCAAGGGAACATGGCCTGGGATGAGACAGGTTGTCCACCTACTCCTCCTACCCTTCCGCCCGCAGAAGACCCCACAGCCAGCTCCACGCCTGCGCAGGTCTTGAAATGAAATCGCTCCTTGGCCTGCACAACTCGAGTAATTGAAGGCGTGGGCGAGGTTTAACCCGGGATCATTCACATCATCTAATTATTATTTACATCTGCCCACGCCTGAAGACACTCCCAGGTACTGAAGTCAGAGTTCATAGAATTCTCTATTAAACGGAAGAAAAAAAAACAAAAACAAAAAAACAGCGAGTGTGTGGGAGGTGGCTGGACTTGCAGGAAGGGAAGGGCTGGCCGAGGGTGACCCACACAACTCTCCAAGTCAGAGAGACCAAAACTGGCTGGAAGGATGGGAGAAGCCCTCTTGCGCTGTTGGGGAGGTGGAAAGTAGTGCCACCATTTTGGAAACCAGTCTGGCAGTTCCTCTAAAAAAGATGAAACAGACTTTCCATGTAACCCATTCCCGGTATGTATGAAAGCATAACAAAGTATAATAGAAATGTGTACTCGAATGTTCTTTGTTCTATTCATAACATTTCAAAAGTGGAGGAATCCAAATCTCCATCAACTGATGAATGGCCCAAACAGGCTGGGTCTAGCTACAGAATGATTCTGGCAATAAAAAGGAATGAGCTAGGCACAGTGGCACATGCCTGTAATCACAGTGACTCAGGAGGCTGAGGCAGGAGGATCACAAATTTGAGGCCAGTCTCAGCAATGTAGCGTGGTCCTAAACAACTCAGTGAAATCCTGTCTCAAGATAAAAAATAGGGGCTGGGGAGATAGCTCAGTTGGTAAAGTGCTTGCCTCACAAGCACAAGGCCCTGAGTTCAATCCCCAGCACCGCAAAAAAAAAAAAAAAAAAAAAAAAAAACAAACAAAAAAAAAAAGAAAAAATAAAAAGGGCTGGGGATGTGGCTTAGTGGTTAAGCGTCCTGGGTTCAATCCCTGGTACCCAAAAAATAAAATGAAGTATTAACGTGATTCATGCCACAACACAGCTCAACCTTGAAAACTAAGTAAAAGAAGTCAGACACAAGTAGTCACATACTATACCTTCCATTTATATGAAATGTCCAGTATGGGCAGACATAGAGAGACAGAAAGATCTGTGGTTGCCTGGGGCTGGAGGTGATGGGTGGGAGTGAAGGTCAATAGTTGTGGGTTTGTTTTTCTTTGTTTTGATTTGTCCAGGATGACAGGCCATTCTGAATGTACTAAACCCACTGAATCGCATGCTTTAAACGAGTGAATTGCATGGTTTGTGAGTTATATCTCAATAAAACTGTTACTGAAAATAAACCAAAAGCTCTGAGTGGCCCAGGAGCTGAGGATAAGGCAACTCCTTTGTGGGCATACTCAGGCAGCCTTTTGCCACAGTCTGAGGGCAATTCTGAGGAGGGGGCCTGTGAGCCAGAGGATGCACGCTCCAACCTGGGTTTCTGGTCTACCCCTTCTGGGCAGGCTAGGCCCCCGGAAGTCAGTGGGCTGCTGGGATTGGCGGCTTGAGTCCTCAGAGGGGCACCAGCACCAGACACCTTCCTTTGTGCCTTGGTCCCTTGTACAGACCTCCTCCAGCCTCCTGCAGAGGCGCAAAGTCCCACAGGTGGGCTGCGGGTGTGCTCGGTGGCAGAGCATGGCCTAGCATGTGCAAGGGTCCTGCGTTGGTCCCCAGCACCCCAAAACGTGAAAATCCACGGGCTCGAAGCCAACATAAACCAGGAGCAAGCTGGACAGGACTGTGACCAGCTGGGTGAATACACGGGCCTCCCCAGGTCAGCCACCCAGCTCCAGCTCCAAGGTCACCCAGGGGACCGTGTGGCCACAGCTGGTTTGAAATGTGAAATCTGACTTTTTAGAAGCAGGAGAGAAAATGGGGAGAGACAACGGGATTGCAGATTGTCACTCTGGGGAGGGGTGGGCCTCGAGACCTACCAGTGGTGCCATCCATTCAAAGAGGTTGACGCTGTCCCCGTCATTGATGTAGTAGGCCTGCCCGCTCTGGGGGGACACAGGATGGGAGGCGGTCAGGCTCCTGCTGTCTGCTGACCCCACCCTTTCCGATGGCTCCCAGCAGCTGCTCCAGCCCCCTCGAGGTCTTGAGCAGCCCTCAGGCCTGGGGACAGACCTGAGCCGCTCTCCCTATGAATTCTGGGGCCACCATGCTGTGTGATGCCCATGGAGTCACCTAACCTCTCTGTACCTTAGTTTCATTTCTGAAAACCAGGGAGGTAATACTAAATCTCCCTCTTGGGCTGCTGTGAGGGCTTAGCATTTGGTGGCTGTCATTTTGGAATCAACACTGACCTCACAGGATCGTTGTGAAGGGATGGTCATGCTCTCCGAGTACCCCCACCCCAGCCCAGCAACCCCGGGGACCCCGTGGGGACAGGGCCCCCTGCCTGCTGCCTGTGGGGGGCACCACGGGAGACTCACGGCCACGTAGCCCTTGGCCGCAGTGAGGGCCTCTGCCGCCAGCACGTGAGCCTGCACCAGATTGCGCACGTGGACCCAGTTCATCCGTGTCCCGCGGTCCCCAAATCGGAACGTGAACAGCCTCCTCTTAATGTGGCTCTGGCGCAGGACGAGGGGCAGTGAACTCAGGGCCTCATCCGGAGAGGCTTCACATTCCCCTGGATGCCCACGGCTCCCTTGGATGCCAGGTCCCTCGCCCTGCCACCTGCACTCGGCTGGGGACGGACGGCCCTGGCACCACCTTTGATGTCCCCACCTTCTGTCAGATCCCACCTCTGACCCCTCAGCAAATCCAGGCGGCCCTGCTCTTCGGACCTACCCGAATCTGGCTACTTCTCACCCTAACTGCCGCCCCCGTCTCCCACCTGGTCACCGACCACAGCTGCTTCCGGACCCAAGAAGCCCTTCCTGGTCAAGCCCAGCCACTTGGTGCCTTTGCCACCTACCGATGTCTGTGGCTTACCATCTGCTCCTTGTGCAAGAGCAGAAGCCCCACGGGGCAGGAATCACCTGCTTTGTTCACTCATCTGTCTCACATCTAGAACAGCCCTGAGCCCACGAGAGGAGCCCAGCAAATGTTTGTTGAATGGATAAATGGAGGGATGAGGGAAGGAGTCACTGGGGTTGACTCGCATGCCCCAAGAACCTGGCCAGCTTAGGAGACAGAAGAGAGTCGCGAGACCAGCCCAGGACGCCCCACACCACAGCGTCACTTTCCGCATCCCCCAGGGCCTGCCACGCCCAGATCAGACTCAGCCACAGGAACCTCTTCCAGGACCGTTCTCATTTCTAGCTTTGTGTCCCAGCTGCCTCCTGCGCCTGGTCTATGGTCTCCCTACCACCCCAGGCCCTCTGTCAATCCCTCGTTCTCTTTGCATGTAGCACAGGTTACTTCCTCCAGGAAGCCCTCCAGGGCCTCCCTTCCTGGTCATTTTTCGTGTCCATCTACACAGCCTGTACCGTGCGGAAGCTGTAAATGTGGTGTCTGTCGCTCTGAGTGGGTTGTGAGCAATGTGAGGCCCCAGCTCCCAGCCTTTTCTAGAGAAGGTTTTCTGCAGAAGACCCTTGTACGCCAGCGTGAGATGACCCAGCCCTCGGGGACCCCACGTGCGAGTGGGGGCAACAGGTTCCCATCTCCCCGACTCAGGCCTAGGCCTGCCCCGCAAACACGAGGGCTCTGCCTGAGGGGTCCGTGAACTGTGGGTCATGGGGCATCTCCCAGAACCGAGGCTCCCTGGCTCAGGACACTCTGCTGCAGCCCGACGTGTGACGGTACACAGGGGGGCCCTTCGCTGTGCTCATCAGCTTGACGCCCTCTGCCCGAGGTCCCGGGAGGCTGGGATGACATACCGCCACGCGGGGTAGGTGCCTCTGCTCTTCAGGGCCGTAGATCCCTGGGGGCCGCAGCACACAGGTCCGAAGAATACCCCCTCCTAGGACACCAGGGTGGACGGTCAGGCGATCCGGGAGGAGCCGCCCAGCAGGGCGGGGAGGCACAGTACTGTCCACTCCTCCTGGGCCTTCTCTGGCGTGGTAAGGCCCATGTAGACCATCCTCTGCCCCGAGGAGCGCACCTTCCTGTGGGAGACCCTCTCTCTCTGCAAGGTCTTGGGGGCTACCCATCTAGAGGGTGGCCTTGGGAGTCTTTCAGCCAGGAGCAACGCTCAGAATCATCTCCACCAAGACCCCCGCCTAGAAGACCCACCCTAAGGAGACCGGTCTTCGGCTCCTGCCACCCAGGTCCTTGAACTGTCCCAACTCTGTCCTTTCTAAGACCTGCTGGCTGTTTTTCTGGCAATCTGTTTTCTAGAAGCTTTGCCTCATTCTTCCGACCTAAGTTCCCTCTCCCCACGCATGAGCCAGGGCTGGCGTCTCTGCATCGTTACTGAACACCCTGGCGGCTACCTCTCCCAACGTCCACGCTTGACAATGAGGCCCAGTGTGGCCCCTCAAAAGAGACGCCCTCATTCCAGAACCTGCAAAGGTGACCCTAATTGAAAAGAGGGTCTTTGTAGTTGTCCTTAGGATGTGGAGATGAGATCATCCTGTATTGTCCAGCTGGGCCCTAAACTCAATGACGAATGTCCTTGTAAGAGAAGCTCAGAGAAGAGGGGGAGGCCATGTAAAGACGGAGGCCGGCTGGTGTTCTTTTTTTCTCCTTTAGGTACTGGGGATTGAACCCAGGGGCTCTTAACCACTGAGCCACATCCCCAGCCCTCTTTATTTTTTATTTTGAGGCAGGGTCTAGGGCCTTGCTAAGTTGCTGAGGCTGGCCTTGAACTTGCAGTCCTCCTGCCTCAGCCTCCTAAATTGCTGGAATTATAGGCACACGCCACCGTGCCTCACTAGGGCAAGAGTTCTGCAGTCACAAAACACCGAATGCCTGGGACCATCAGAAGCTAGAGGAGACAGGGAAGGATTCTCCCCCCGAGGCTCCAGAGGGAGGCGGCCCAGCTCACACCTGGATTTCAGGATTCTGGCCTCCAGATGTCTACAGAAGAAATGTCTGTTGTTTCAAGACTCTGTGGAAGCCCAGAGGACACTAACGTGCTCAGAGACGGGAGGACACAACTGCATTAAGGCTGAGCTGGTATCTACACATCTCAGACTCTGCCACCAGGACCAGGGTCCTCTGTGCCTCTTTAGGGGGACAGTCCCAGGGACCAGCTTGGGTAGTAGGGAGTGGAAATCACCGAGGGTGAATGTGGCTGAACTCCTGGAAGGCAGGTGTCAGGTGAGCTGTCCTGTAAACAGGCTGCAGCCACATTTAAACTCTGGGTCCCCAAGGCATGGTAGAGGGAGGTCAGGTTGCAGCTGACATGGCCAGTGGGGCACTGGGCAGCCACGTCACAGAGGGGCCGGGCCCAGGGTATCCATGACTCTCCTGACCATGGAAAGCTGGGGATGCTCATATAAATAATTCTCAGCCAGAGGATTAGGTGTCTGGCATGCAGGCTGTGGCTGACCAGGGAGGTCCCAGGTACAGAAGAGAATTCAGCCGCCTGGGGTCAGAAAACATCCATGGACGTTCCCACTGGGGCCAGAGGTGGAGGCCTGATTGGCCTCTGCAAGGTAACAGGCTAGGGAACATTTTAGGGAAAGGAGCCCATACATCGGGACCCACTCTTCTGAGCCTAACACACAGTACAGGATAAGCCCAGGCTCTGGCATAGACTCCCCTGCGGTTCGAATTCCACCTCAACAACTTCCTAATAGTGTGACCTTGAGTTAAGCTGGAGACTCAGTCTCCATTTCTCACCTGCAAACTGGAACTAATGATTTCAAGTATCCCTTGCTCCCCACACCCACTTGGCTCCCATGTTTGGATGGTTTGGATCACAAAGGGAAACCAAGTTATCTGAGTCTCTTTAGTTTCAGAATTTCAGAAAGCTTCCAGAGCTTTCTGCATATGAAATTAGCAGGCAAAACAGGGCCTGGCATGTAGTAAGCACTCAATAAATGTGGACTGTTTGTGTTCTATTGTTATTTCTCTATAACCAGAAGAGAGAATGCAGTATGGCAGCGGAGGTAGATTTTTCTGGAAAGATATTGAAGGTTAAACTTTAAGGTTCTTTCCTTTGTGCAACCCTGCCACAGAGCTCAGCTCATTCTATATTTAAATTGTTGTACTCTTTTGTCTAAAGGGGACCCCTACACCTGGATCCACTCCTATGAGAGAGAAAAGAGAGCTGAGCTTAGTTTAGCCCCAGCCTCCTCCCCACCAGATGGTGAGCACCGTGAGGGTTGAGGCTGGACCTCTTTTGAGGCTGCCTCCCTTCAGGTCAGACATAGCAGGTGCTCGGGATGCTTTGAATGATGAAAAGCCAAAGCCCTGGGGACTGTCCCTTGGAAGGAAGGCAGGTCAAGAGGCATGTCAGCTAAAACCGCAATCACACGTGTACTTCAGGGCTCGCGTGGGTGCTGAGAACAGGCCCCTGGCTCACCTGGGAGTGGTGTCCCGTTGGCCATGAGGGTCAACTGGTCGGCGATGGCTTTGGTTCGGGAGTAGTGGTCCAGGTGCTGCAGGAGGACAGGGAGAACAGAACCGCAGGAGGGCGTCAGTGCTGCTGCTGGCAACGCCCGGCCAGCGGCCCGCCCCAGGCTACGCCCTGCCCTTCAGGTGTGTAGGTTGTGTCTGGGCCCTGGCCCGGCCCACATGCCCCTGGCCCTCTGGGGGGCCTCTCCCTCCAGAGGCAGAAGCAGAGGCGCTCTAGGTGCCTGGACTCAGGAGGCGCCTGCCAGCCCCCATGTCTGCCCTGTGACGCGGATGCCAGTCACATGGTTGGATGCGTTACTCGTGTCGTCCTTTAGTGTTCCCGTGATGTTTTCACACTCATGATCTCACTTCCTGCCCTCCATGACCCCCTGGTAACCATCGTCACCAGATGAAGAAACGGAAGTTCAGAGTGGTGAAGCCACTTGTTCAGGGCTGCACGGGTCAAAAGGGGCTGGGGCTCAAGGCCAGTGGACTGGGCTTGAGTCACCCGATTTTGTCATCCCTTCCTGCTGGGACTCGCCCTGGTTCCACCCACCCTCAGGGCTACGGGTCCCAGGTCCGCTGCCCCACCCGCCTCTCCTGGAGGTCAGTACCTGGTCCAGTGGGAAGTATGGCACAGAGTCCTCATTGCCCTGCTCTATGGGCTTCCCGCCAAATGCCACGTTGACGGTGCTGGTGTAGATGAGCCTCGGGACCCTCCGGCGGACACAGACTGCAGTGACGGATGTGACACGCAGGGCTGAGTGAGTGCAGACGGGCAGGTGCCCACAGGCGAATCCACTGGCCTCTACCCCATCTTCAACACTTCAACACACGCCCCACCCCAGGCCCTCCCAGAGTCCAGAGCTGCTCAGGAGGGAAGGCTCCCCCCGCAACTTGGGGGGCTGAGGCGTTGCTCCCTGGGCCCCTGGGGGCCAGGCCTGCTCATTCCTCCTTCCCAGTGTGGCTTTGGCCCCCTGAGCCACCCTGCCAGGGACAGGTCAGAAGAAAGTCTCACTCAGTTGGAACACAGAAAAAAAGACACTCCAGAATGAGAAAGAAAGTCAAGGTATAGGACAAGGCAGGCAGGCCCCGAGGACTCGGGTGCGGGCCTTCCACCCGGGGGTCAGTGACCCGTCTTCCTGCCTCTCAGCCCTCTGTGTCCCGGCCACACTGACATTCCCATGCAGGGCCGGCAGGTCTGCACACAGGAAGGACATGCTGCCCACAGGCCCTTACTAGGCAGGCAGGGTGAGGCCAGGAGGGTCCTGCCTCTGTCCCTCAACCCTGTCCCCCAGCAGCTGGGCCTGTGGCAGGGAGCAAGAGAGAAGGAGGAGACCACGGCTGGGCACACTCGCTCTGAGCGCATACCATCGATCACTAGTTTGGTGCCTCCGACATTTATAGATTCAATCTGCTCTTTTTGCAGCTAAAAGACAAGACAGGAGTGGAAGTCATGGTCCTGTCTCCTGCCTTGTCCCTGAGGCCAGAGCCTGAGCTGAGGGACAAGCAGGGGAGAGGGACAGTAGAAGGGCCAGCTGGGCACCCACATTGCTGTGGGTGGGGATCCTGAGAGGCCCACGGCACTGTAGGGGGCTGGCTCTGCACTACCTCCCAGGGTGGCCAGGGGAGGTTCTGTCCCCACCCAGTCCTCAGCTCTGTCATCTGTAGAGTAAGGGCTGACCCTTCGGTGGTTACTGGGATTAAGTGAGACCCTTCGGAAGAGTGGCCCAAAATAGGTTGGATCTTTTTTTGCTTCTGAAGTCTCAGTTTCCTTCTCTGTAAGATGGACTTAGCAATACTGTCCATCATAGTCACACTGGGGTGTAAACACCCGGAACAGTCTGCAGTGGCAGCTCCCCATGAGCCAGGGCCAGGGCAAGAGCTTTACCATCCCCACTCTCATTTAATCCTTATAAAATCATCAAGAGGTGGGTTCCATATTTATTCTTAGCTGGGCATGGTGATGCATGCCTGTAATCCCAGTGATGCAGGAGGCTGAGGCAGGAGGATCACAAGTTCAAGAACAGCCTCAGCAATTTAGCAAGGCTCTTAACAACTTAGCAAAACCCTGTCTCAAAATAAAAAAATAAAAAGGGCTGGGGATGTGGCTTAGTGGTTAAGCACCCTGGGTTCAATCCCTGCTACAAACAAAACCAAACAAAATGCCCCAAACTATATTTATTCTAGTGGCAATAGATTTTGCTTAATAAGTAACACAACTACAAGGTTAAAAATAATTCACACAGGGGCTGGGGATGTGGCTCAGTGGAATTGCCTATGTGTGTGAGGCCCTGAGGCTCTGGGTTCCATCCCTAGCACTAACAATGACAACAAAGACAATTCAAGCAGTATAAAGGCATAAACAATGAAGAGGAAGTTTCTTCCAATCCCTGATTCCAAGTCTTCCTTTCCCTCCCCAGAGGTAATGGCTATTAACAGTTTTGTGTATGTTTGTAGAGATAATCTATGCTTATAAATATCAGCATATATGCCTGTGCATTTAAATAAACATTAATCCTACCATTTTTTTTTTTAAAGCCAACAAAATACCAAACACTGTTTTGTACCTTGGAGATTGCTCTGTTATGAATACATTCTGAGCCACCTCATTTTTTTGAATCACTGTGTGGAATTTCATTTATGTGAATGCAAGACAACTTATTTAAAGAGTCCCCAACTGATGGGCATTTAGGTTATCTCCAGGGTTTTAAGTGAAGTCATAAATATGCAAATAAGTATAATTTCTGATCAAAGGGTATCCGTATGTTTTGATAGAGACTGTCACATGGCTCTCTGAAGAGGTTGTAACATAACCTGTAGACATACGTGTCTAACCCCAGGTATGCCTGGCAGGGCCTCACCTTCTCAGCACCGGACATTCCATAGGAGGCCACGTGAAAGACACAGCCCACCCCTTCCAAGGCGCGGTACAGGGCTTCCTCATCTCGGACATCAGCCTAAACAGAGACGAGAAGGGGTAGGAGGTTCAAGTCCAAGGTCAACTCAAATAATAACTTTGCTTCTTTCCAGGTCCCAGAACCTACCCCTGGCCAAGCATCTTCAGGGTCAGGAAAGACTGGTGGGCAGGGTTTACTACATGAGTCCACAGGTCACCCTCTTTATCACTCATCCCCGTTCATCAGGGTCCCAGGGGTTGGCTGGGTGTTTCTCTTGCACTGTCTCATCAAGCCCCCTGAGATGCTTGTGAAATGGATACTATTACTGACCCCTTTCTGTGGACGAGGACACTGCGGTCTAGGGATGTGGAGCCTCGTGACCACACTGCTCAGCTGGGAGGTAAAAGAGGTGGAGCCAGAGCTCAAACAGCCTGGCTCCAGAGCCTGTGACCTCACACCCAACCCTGTCCCCACCACCACCACAGGCCCCCATCCTTGCACCTGGATGAACTCAGTCCCTGGGGACAGTTCCCACTGGGGTCTGCGCAGATCAAGCAGGATGACAGAAGTGCCACTCTTGGCCAGGCTGGTACCCAGGCTGAAGCCCAGGTAGCCTCCTCCTCCTGTCACCAGAACCTTCTGCCTGGGGGCCTGAGTAGGTTTGGGTTGAGTCTTCTGCTGCGGTGCTGGTGCTGGGGTTGTTGACTCGCTGGGTTTGGGTCCAGTCCCAGACCCTCGTCTGGGCCCAGACCCTGGTGATGGTGCAGCTCCTGGCCCGGGTACTGACCCAGCTCCTGGCCCGGGTCCCAGAACAGCACTAGTTCCAGGCCCTGGAATCACACCAGCTCCCAGCCCAGGCCCCGGAACCACACCAGGCCCCGGTCCAGGTCCTACAAGAGCACCAGGTCCTGGTCCAATCCCTGAACCAGGCCCTACACCAGACCCTGGACCTGAGATCCCTCCCCAGGCCTGGCAGACAGGGCAGGTCTTCTCGCCCTGGCCTGCGGCTTTGCAGGCCTCTGGGGAGGAGCCTGTGGGGTTGGGCTTCATCCTCTACAGAGCCATGCAGGCCAAGAAGTGGTCCACCTGTGGAGAAGGAAAGAAAGAACATTTTAGAGCTGTCTCCAGTCACACAGAACCTCAGGAACTTCCAGGGTAGTTGCTCCCTCCCATAGAGAGAGACACTGAGGCCCAACGTCACACAGCATTACTGAGATTTATGCCAAGCATTCCTGACTTCCTACCCCTTCCTTAAAAATTTCAGTTCCCATGGGCTGGGGTATAGCTCAGTTGGTAGAGTACTTGCCTTGCAAGCATAAGGCCCTGGGTTCAATTCCAGCACCACCAAAAAAAAAAAAAAAAAAAAAAAAAAATTCCCAGTTCCCACATAGTACCAGAGAATGAGTACTTTCTGACTGGGGAGATGGGGGGGCTTCCTGGAGGAGAAGGAGGAGGAGGAAGAGGAGGAGGAAAAGGGCTCAGTGCCCTGGAAACTCCTAAATGACTCTGAGCGCTGTGCCACCCCTGCGCTGACACCTGCCACCTCTGGTTCTCTCAGACCCCCACGGTGCAGGTGGTTGACAGCACAGGGGCTCCCAAGCTCTAGACCTCAGGTGAGCCAGGCTGTCCATCACTGTTGCCATTATCATCCCCCTCCCACCCCACTGGGGGAGGAGGCTGGACCAGAGACCAGACAGACAGGTCCCCTGGGCACCAGGCCCCACAGGCCCCAGACCCCATGACTACAGGCGGCTGAGTCTCTGCCCTGTGTGACCCACACTGGCTGCAGGAAAGAGCAGGGGTACTGAGTGACTGCCTGATGATCCCCAGGGTTGTCGTGGGTGGTGTCACGGGGCAGGGGTTCGCAGCTTTTAGTCTCTTGTCACTGCCTTGTTGGCCAAAGTTCTGGGGAAGGGATTCTACCCTGCCCCACAGGAACAGAAGCAGTCATGGGTTTAACGGGGTACATCTTGAATCACAGTCATCCAGAGGATGGGCCTAATTCCCCCACAGCCCCCTGCCCAGGCCTAGAGGCCTCTGATCTGGGGAAGGATCTGTGAGAGCCCTAAGTAACTTTATGTGGCAAGAGCTTACAATCCCTAAGTAACTTTATGTGGCAAAAGCTGGGATCAGCTTCAAGTGCCTCCCCCACACCCACCCTTTGGTACCAGGGATTGAATCCAGGGGGATTAACCCCCACCCCCCAGCCTCTTTTATTTTTTGAGACAGGGTCTCGGTAATTTCCTTAGGGTATAAAGTGCTTTTGAACTTGGGATCCTCCTGCCTCAGCGTCCCAAGCTGATGGGATTACAGGTGTGCACCACCACGCCCAGCTTCAAGTGCCCTTTCGCTGGGTGTGCCTTTGGGCAAGATCCTTAACACCTCACTACGCCTCACTATTCACAGCCGAAACAGGGGCCCAAATGACCCTGGCTGCTCTGTCTTCCTCACAGGGTAGTCCGAGGGAGGGGACTGAGGCCGAAGCATTTGCAAACCACTAGATTACAAGGGGCAAAAGATTTTGCGCCTAGAACAGTAGACACGAAGGCTGCCAGGAAACGGCTGCCGAGCAAATGAAACCACCCTGGCCTGTCCAGTGCCGGGCACTGCTATGGCCAAGCGCGCGGCTGACCCCCAGACACAGCCGCCTGTGATTCTCCTGGAAGTTTGTCCAGAGAGGGAAACTGAGGCCCAGCGAACACTAGGGAACTGGGATGAATTATCCTAAATGTCTCAGCAGAAATCCAGGACCACGGGGACCCCAGAGTGGGGTTTGGTGAAAGGGCAGGGAGCGTGGGGACCGTCCCCGGGCGCGTCGGCCTCCTGGAGGCGGGGAAGAGCGCGACCCCACGCGGAGGGCAGCCTGGGGGCGCACCGCTCGCTCTTCCTCCTCGCCCTCCTCCCCGGCCGGGCCGGCGCCGTCGCTGGCCGCGCCCGGCTGCTCTCACCTGGCCGGGGCTCCCGCGGCGCTGCGTGCTCCCTGCGCGGCTCGGTCTCCGCGCCAAGCCGGGCGCCGCCTGCGCAGCACCTGCTCCCGAGGGCGGGACTGGGCGCGGGGACCGCCCCGCCGGCTCCCTCCGCCCCCGGGAACACCTGCGTCCTCCAAGGCGGCGCCTGCAGGGCCGGCCCCGCGCAGCCCAGCCGGGTGTAGTGGCCCGCGCTTCTGGTGGCGAAAGGGCGCAAAGGCGCTGCGTGCCCGGCGCTGTCCTGCTGCACAGCCCTCCCAGAACCCCGCGGAAGGGCGTTTCCTCTCCACCAGCCATCCACTCTCTGGCTTGCCGTCGTTCGCCGTCGTTCAGCCTGCCTTCTCTCCTTCCTTCCTTCCGTTTGGCATCCCACCTATTCTTCCATCTCTTCATCCATTCTGGATTCCATCCATCTACTAATCTCTTTCCCCTCCATTCATCTGCTCCTCCATCTTTTCATCTGTCTGCATCTGCCCAAGCTTCCACCCCTTCACAAATCCATCTTGTCTTCAGTCCACCTTCCACCTATCCATCCAGTCTTCCATTCATCCACCCATCCTTCCACCTCCTGTCCATTTACACAGTGACAGGGACTGAGAGCTGTGGTCACCTTGGTCTGAAGAAGGTGATTGAAAAGTTTCCACCATATGAACATGCTCCGTGGGCATAGGTGTGGGAAGAGAAAAACAAAACCTTGGCTTTCTCATGCTACCTGCTGGATGGCACGATGTCTGGGTTAATCCTCAAAACTGTTTTAGCTCAATTTTATTTATTGTTTATGTGGTGCGGAGGATCTGACCCAGTGCCTCACACATGCTAGGCAAGCAATCTACCACTGAGCCACAGTCTCAGCCCATTTCAGCCCAGTTTTAGAGATAAGGAAACAAGCTCAGAAAAGGAGCTGAGTGTGTGTTGGGTACAGGCCAGGGGTATTTAAATCTAGGCTTTGCCACTTTCTGCGTCTTTGGACAACTATGAGGCTTAGTTTCCTTGTCTGCAAACTGGAGATGATGTGTTTTATACATGTGACTTTGTGGGCCTATGGCTTACAAGGTAGAGAATATGCGAACTTCCAAGTACCAGTGCCTGTCCAGTTGATGCTGTACCAATGGCCCCTGTTATCATTCTAGGAGAGACTGGGAAGCAAACCCAATTTCTCTGCTTATTCACTTCCCAAGCCCCAATTTCTGGTGCACCTTTCTATGCATAAAGACCAGCCTCTTCCTCTCTCCCCAGAAGGACCAGAGAACTAACTCATCTTCCCCAGTGCTGACTGCTGGTGCCGCCTTGCATGGAGAAGCACGGCTAACACCACAGCTGTGGTGGGTTGCACTGTGTCCCCTGCAAAACTCATATGCTCACGTCCCAGCCCAAGCGCATCGAAATGTGACCTTATTTAGAAATAGAGTCGCTGCAGATGTAATTAGTTAAGATGAGGTCATAGTGGAGTAGGGAGGCTCCTGCTCAATATGATCAGTGTCAAAAATAAAGAGGGAAAACGGGGTCCAGACATGTGCACAGGAGAGCCTCCTGTGAAGACTGAAGCTCTGCTGTCATGAGCCAGAACCATTAGAAGTAAGAAGCCGGAAGAGATCTTCCCGGGGCCTTCAGGGGGAGTGTGCCTCTGCTAGTAGGTACCTTGATCTGGGACTTCCAGACCCAGAACTGGAGGCACTACATTTCTTTTGCTTCAGCACATTTGGTTTGCGGTGCTCGGTTATGACAGTTCAAGCAAACTAATACGACCTCTGTCGGCCGGCATTTAGAGAGATCCCCCAGAATGGCAGCTACGATTGAGCAGCCTGAGACCCCTGGCAGCAGGGGCTGTGCTCACCATTGTCTTGCTGGGCACAACACAGAGCCTGGCCAAAGTAGGAGCTTGTCAAGACTTGGTAAACTGAGTGCTTTTAAATAACTTGACAAATTTTTACACACACACACACACACACACCCATATATCACCACCACAGTGGATTGAATTTCTACCCTCTAAATACCTCACAATGGGGATCACATTTCAACACACAAACCCTTGAGGGACACACTCAAACCATATCCAAACCATGAATATCCCAGTCATATCCCAATGTCATTACCACGCAGACCAAGATACAGAACATTTCCAGCACCCCAGAAGTTCCCTCTGTGGCCCCCACAGGGTAACCACTAATCTGACTTCTATCCCCGACATTTAGTTTTTCCTGTTCTTTAACTTCCTGTAAATGCAGTTATACACTATGTACTCTTTTACGTCTGGTTTCTTTGGTCCAGCATTGAGATTGGTGCATCCTGTTGAACACAGCTGTAGTCCATGCTCTTTCTATTGATGCATATGTGCACAAATGCACCACAATTTATTTGCTAATTGGATAGACATCTGGGTTGCTTCCATTTGGGGAATCCTACAAATAAAACCACTATAAACCTTTTTGTAGGGCTGGAGTTGTGGCTCAGAGGTACTAGGTTCGATTCTCAGCACACATATAAATAAATGAATAAAATAAAGGTCCATTTTAACAACTAAAAATTACATTCTTGCATATGTCTTTTGTTGAACATATGTCTTCATTTCTCTGAGCAGAATTACTGGGTCATAGAGTACACTCTTGTTTTCCTTCAGTAGAAATTGCCAAATGGTTTTTCCAAAGTGGTTGAACCAATTTACACCCCCTCACCCGCAGCCAGGTAGTGTGTGAGCGTTCCACTCACTTGCTCCAAAACTCGATATTGTCCTTTTTGGTTTTAGCCATTCTAGTGGGTGTGTAATGGATCTCACTGTGGTTTTAATTTGCTTTTCCATGGCAGGTAAGATTGATCAGCCCCTTTACATACACCTGTTGTCCATCTGTGCTTGCTTGAGTCTTTTGTCCATTTTTAAATATTAAGACATCTATCTTTTTCTTATTGATTTGAAGTTCTTTATATGTGGTCTGGATAGGAGTCTTTTATAATGAAGGTTTTTTTTTTTTTTTTTTTTGGTAACAGGAATTGAACCCAGGGGCACTTAACCACGGAGCCACATCCCCAGCCCTTTTTTATATTTGATTTTGAGACAGGGTCTTGTGACGTTGCTTAGGACCTCACTAAGTTGCTGAGGCTCGCTAAAGTTCAGCTGGGGATGTAACTCAGTGGTAGAGCACTTGCCTAGCATGTGTGAGGCTCTGGGTGAGATCCCCAGCAACTGCCAACAAACGAACAACAATAAAAAGAAAAAAAGTTAGTTGTTTTGGCCCTACTCATGAAATTAAAGCAATTTTTTAATTTTAGAAAATGATCTCAGTCAGATGACATTAGCACACGACACATCGTTTCACATATATACAGGGGGGATGGGCTCGGAAGACATAGCCTGATTCTCTCAAGCTTGAGCAGAGCATCCCACCTGGCCAGGGTTCCACAGCAGCCTCAGGTCAGTTTGCTTGAGCAGGATGGGGTCCCTGAGGCTCACTGCTTCTTCTTCCCCCCGGGTGGACTGACAGTGAGTCTGCATTGGCCCGTGGACCAGAGTGTCGGGAAGCACAAGAGAGACGCTGGGAGAAGCAGGCTCGTCGGGCTGGTTTCCAGAGCTGGGCTCCCACGCTTGGCCACATACTCACTGTTCACCATGTAAATGCCACGGAGCAGACTTGGGGACCCACAGTTGGCCAGGACGCCCGCCTCATCCTGAGGGAGCCTCAGTCAAGGAGAAGAGTCAGATAAAGGAGCAAAGAACCTCAACCTGAAGGCTGAGTGCCGCAAGAGGCAGGGTTGTCCAGGAGGCCTGGAAGCTTCCAACTCTGTGCGGAAGGTGGGTCCCGGGGCCATCTCCACAGTGGAGCCGATGTCATCTGAATTGTGCCTCGATGAATGAGCAGGCAGAGGGTGACAAGAAGGACATCCAGGCAGGGGGCTCGATGCAGCGGCTTCCCAGTGAGCGACAGCCTTAAAACTGGAGTGTAGGGTGTGTCAGGGGACAGGGCAGGTGAGTGAGGGTAGGCCTCCCCCTCCTCAGCTCCAGGGAGCCCTGATGCCTGCCATGGTGGGTCCAGGCCTTTCCATGCTCAGGATCAGGGTTTCTGCTCCTCCCCACATCACAGCTGTCTACAGAGGGTGCCATCGGGCCTCTAGTGGGGCGGCCACTGGAGGGGAGTCTGCCCCCTCCCCTTACCTGAGAATACTTCTCTAACAAGGAGTGACCTTCTGTTCCGCGTTGTTTTTCTTCTGGAATTGGGATCTACATAGGCAGGAGATGAAGGAAAACGGTTCCCCTCGTGCCCAGATTTCTGGGCCTGGTGGGGAAAAGCCAGGCGGGAGGTCTTGCAGTCGGGGTGCCATGACCAGGGTTGGGTCTATGTTATTGGGGTCCAGCCCACCCAGGCCCTGGGGCTGCTTGAAGGACATACCTGAAGGCCTGGGCTTGCTTGAGAAAACCTCTGGCCTTCGTGACCTCCTGGGCCAATCTCCTTAAGTCATCTCCTTCAAACAGCGGCAATGTTGGATCCTGGGAAAGGAGAAATGAGTGTGAAGTCAAACCGTGGAAATGATGAGATGGGACCTGAAAATTCAAAATCTCAGATGTTTAGAGCAAATTAAATGCAGCCTTCCCACCCAGGGCAGGAAATCCTGGGGACCTCAGCTTGTCCGTCTCCTAGGACAGGAAGCTCACCATCGACCAGGTCAATTATTCTGCACACGGGACACTTTGCAATAAGAGGGCTGAGAGGCAGGGGTGATGGCAAACCAAGATAGACTCTGAACCTCAGTGAAGTTGGTGCTCCTCTGGACCCAGGGGACAGGACGGGTACACAGTGCTTGTCTCACTGCTATTGGTAAACTCTCTTCAGCCCGCTCCCCATTCCTCCACGTAAAACAGCTTCACAGACAAGCTTTAAAAAATGTTCATTACCGAAATTCCAGAGCCTAGCCTTAAAAACACACATTCTCACAATTAACGAGGTCTAAGGAGGAGATGAAGCTGTCCCCTCTGCCTGGCACTAGTAGCAGAGGACTCCCACACTGTGAGCAGAAGCTATTCACAGAGAATCTGCCTGATCCTGTCAATCATCTTCCCTTAAGTGACATGGATCCCTGGGTGAATAAATATTCATTACTTTTACCAACTTGTTCTGTCCTGTGTATCATTTGTCTGATCTGTCCCTAGAAGAGTCACCTGGATGAAGGACTCATGAGAGGCCATCCAAACTTCAGGAATTATGTTGTGTCCTGGGAAAGTAACCTTTAACCTCCAAAAAGAGATTTTAATTTCCGATTGGTGGTTTTACTTGATGATTCCGCCCGCTGGAAATGTTATCAGCAACACCACCATGTTTCTTAAAAGGTTTAGATAAGTTCGCCACTTTTCTATCAAATCAGAAGAGGACCACTGGAACCCCACTCACTAATTTGTCACTTAGTAGATAACCTATGACTTCACTAGATCTGTTGTTAATAGCTGTCTAGGTTTCAGTGAACTGATTACCACGTGACAGATCCACAGGAATTAAACACGGAAACTGAGAGCAAGGTGTTTTGGGTCCAGCTTCACCCCTTCTGGGGTATTCCTCAAGCTGGCTGAGACCATTTAAGCTGGCTGGTTCATTTAAGTGGGCATAATAGTGGTTGGAAGTTCATCTAAGTGGGTATTAAGTAATATTAATATAATTCATAGAGGTCAGATGCAGAAAGCAATATACTTGCACATAGTAAGTGCTCAGCAAACACAAACCGATCTGTACTAATAATGCCCCCGACACCCTGCTTCTCTCCTCTTGCAAGGAGTCTGCTTAAAAGGTGAACTGCAGGAAAACCACCCTCCAAGTCAACGCTTGCTCACGAGGGAAGCAGAGGTCTGAGGAGGAAACGTGGGCCTGTGGACGTCTCACCGGGCTGTTCCAACAGACCCCACACTCGCCACCCCTGCACCTACCTTTTCATGGACGAAGCCTCTGGTGAGCAGGTCACGAATCCCACAGAGTGCATCCTCACCAACGGGGCAGTGATAGCGTCCCCCGGTGAGGGCAGCCAGATTTCTCAGGAACTCCACCGCTGCTCTGGGGAAGGAACAGAGGCCTGAGGGCTGGCAGGGCTTGGGGAGGCCTGAGGCCCACGAAGAACACAAATCTGTGGGACTTAGGGGCAAGCGACCTTGCACCGGGCCTGGATTGTGCCTCAGGGACCGTGGTCAGCCTCACCAAGTACACGTTCCCAACCAGGTTACGAGCAGCTGCTCGTCACCATTGAGCCAGGACTCCCTCAAAGCACACGGCCAGAACACTCTGGCCCTGTTTCTTTCCTGGACATCTCTCCAGTGCCAACTGTGTGGTAGGCCTATCAGGAGCACAGTATGACCTCATGGATCCCATGGTTTAGACACAGAGAGAGAATCCAAGGGAGGCCCCAGAGGAGGCCAGGCATTCAGACCTCCTAGCTCAGAGCCGGGGCCCTGGGAGGAGCAGCAAGATCAGCCCTGAGCCTGGATGCTCACCTGTCTGCACAGTTCAGGGAGATGGTGTGCACCTTCACGTCTCTCTCCTCCTGGAGTCTGTGGACAGCGCTTAGAACAAAATCGCAGCTGGTATCTGGCTTCCCATCGGTGAGGAGGTACAATCCTTGCACATCTTGAAAACTGAACGCTTTCTGAGAGATCACAGAAAGGTTTTCACCAGAAAAGGCAAAACCCACTTGCCTGACCATGGCCTCTGCTGTTCCCAAAGAAAATGTGTCTGATGGACGCCACTGACTTGTCCATTAAGACTGAGACCCCCCTTTCAGCCTCAGACAGACCCAGGAAGCTGCTGAGGTTCAGGAGGAAGGGCATAGCTTACTTCCTAGCTGGTTAACCTCAAGAAAGTCACTTAACCTCTCTGAACCTCTGTGTCTTCACCTCAAAGCAAGAATAAGAATTCCCTTCTCACTGAGTTGTTGGGAAGATGAAATACAGTACCTTCTTTGTAGAGCCCAAAGCAAAACACAATATCAGCATAGAGGTGTTGGTGTTTCTGTTGTGCTACAGGGTCAGGGTCCATGGTGGCACTTGCCATCAATGCTTGCAAGACTGAGGTGCTCCCATGAGCTTGCAGGTGGGTCACCCACTGCATAGCCTCATGACACGCTGCATCTGTGGTCTCCACCAGAGTGTCCTGCCATGGCTGTAGGCCCTCTGCAAAGCTGAGCAGGTTAAAACTGGGGAGGAGGAAAGAAGAGATGGAGAACAGAGAGAGGAGAGAGAGATGGGTCAGCACAGGCCAGCCCATGCTGGTTCCAGGGAAGTCACCTCCAATGAGGGGTGTTCACTGAAGACCCCTACAAATCAACTGTGGGCCCCCTGAGAGTGAGAGGGCACAGACCGAAGAGTCTCGATGAAGACAGAGACTGATTTAAATCCCAGCTCAGGCCCTGACTGGGGATGTGATCGTGGGTAAATTACTTAACCTCTCTGAGTCCTTGTTTTAGTTTCTGTTTCCGAAAAACAGCCACACTTCCTAAGGTCTTTGTGAGGACTGACAAAACCAGGCACTTAAAGCCCCTGGCACACAGAAAGTGGTTGATGAATGTCGACTCTTGCTCACAGTAAGGCAGGAAGGCGTTCCAGCCTAGGACCAGAGTCTCCTTTGTCCCTCCAAGGTCAACTCTTCTGGGTAGAGTAAAAAAACAACTCCTCACACTTCAAAAGAAAGTTCAAGATCTGGAGGTGTAGCTCAATGGCAGAGGGCTCGCCTGGCATGCACGAGGCCCTGGGTTCTGTCCCCAGTAATAGATATGGAAAATGAAAAAAATCCCCAAGATAATGAGGTCAGGGAAAAGAGAGTGAAAAGAAGGCCACGCACTGATAGCCCTCCCCTCCCAAGACAAAGGTTTTCCAGGTCTGACTGCAGAGGGAGGAGGGGTTTTACCACCCCTACAGTAACAGTCTCTAGGAGGCATCAATCTCCTTCAGAGTAAATCCTCTCCAGACACTGCCCACGGACCCCGATCCGAAAAGCTCAAATTCCTTTGTGCCCAAGAAAACCGATATGCTCACTAGACCAGCCTTCAAATAGCTTGTATAAGCCCAGTCCCTCTCTTCGTTCAGTGGCTCAGGTTCTACCAGGAAACTGGGGTCCACCGGCACCATTTTTATCCCTGCATCCCCTGCTCTGGTGTGAAACTTGGCTCCTGAATAAACAGCTGAGATGATTCGTGAGGTTTGCATCCGTCTCCGTCTTCTTGTGCTACCACCCAGAACCACAAAGGAAAAAACCAAACAAACAAAACAAAACTGGAATTCAGCTGAAAACCTTAATTCAAGGTCATATCATGGGGCTGGGGATATAGCTCAGTCGGTAGAGTGCTTGCCTCGCAAACACAAGGCCCTGGGTTCAATCCCCAGCACCACCAGGAAAAAAAAAAAAAAAAAAAAAAGGCCACATCACAGTGATTTTACTATGCTTGCCACTGTCCCTGGACCCGAGAGGACATTCTAAAAACTGCTTTCTTTCTGCAGCAGAGCAGCACAGTATTCTTTCCTGTGTGGTAAGGTACTCAGAAGAGAACTTCCGAAGGCTCCAGGCCTGTTGGACTGTGAGGAGGGCCCTAGGAACTGCCTCTTCCGTCTTCCAGAGCCCTTGCCACTCGCCATCCTGCTTCTCACCTGTCGCAGTGCTTCCGGAGCTGCTCCCAAATCAGCAGAACCAGCTCTGTCTTCACCTGCTGCAGATAGGGGCCCATGGAGCCCGACGTGTCCAGCAGGATGCACACTTTGCTCTCCAAGATGACGCCAAACAGCCGGCGGCTCCCTGCTCCGAGATGGGTGGGGCAGAGGCAGGGAAGGATTGAGGGGGTCTCCCTCCTGGGTCTTCCTCACTCTATCTATCAAGGGGAAAGAGTCTTGCAAAACCACTGCCTGGCTGATGAGCGATCTGAGTCCCCCCAGGGAGATGACCTGGTGGTGTCATTGGATGGGCCAGAGCCATCTGTTCAAATGCAGAGGCAGCCAGTGGCCTGGGCTTTGGAAGATCAAGATTTCAGCTCTGGCTTTGCCTGTGATAATTTGTCAAAATGACTGTAATGTCCCAGAACTGGAGATTTCACATCCCTAAAATTTTGAGATTGGATGAAAGAGTGTCGCAGTATTATTTGGGGCTGGAAAAGGTGCTAGCGACCACATGGCTAGTCAACTGGTCAACAGAAAACAACTGAGCACAGTGCAAAGTACCAGGGACAAGAGACAAGGGTCCCTGCCCTCACGGGGCTTACAGTCAAGGAAGGAAGACAGACGTTGAACAATGACAACTCTGCTGAGGCTGTGACAGAGGAGAGTCGTGGGAGCATGTAATAGAAAGAATTGAAATCAGGTGGAGTAAGGTGGGGAGCAGAGAAGCCAAGGACGTGAAGCAGCTGGACATGGAGGGCTGGGGACCCCGACAGGTGGAGAGAGCAGTCTGTGGAAGGCCCCAGGGATGGAGAGACAGGCAGGGCATGCCTGAGCATCGGAGGAGCAGAAAGCCAACGCCAGGAGCAAAGCAAGGTGGGACAGAGACACCTCTGGGGAGGGGGACGAGGGAGAAGGCAGAGAGCTTGTTCAGGGGCTTGGGTTCAGCCCGGGGGGAACCGAGGCCCAGGATCACCCAGCCTGGCGCGGCCGAGCCAGGTCCACCTCCCCTGTCTGCACTTCGGTCAGGCGACCTCTAACCCTGATCCTGGGTCACGAGGAGACCCAGGAGGGAACCCAGGGGGAACCAACAAGCAGACGAGGTGTCCAGCATTCTCAAACACACCTCCGGGACCTCCCTGGGGCAGTCGGAAAAACCGAAAAACTGCTACAAAGCGGCCAGTCACTCTCCAGGAACGGGAGGCTGGGCTGGCTGGACTTGCTGCCCTGGAGCCTCCAGGACTCATCTGGGTCTTCTCTGGCAACGCTCATGTCAGAGGAAGAAGCGGGTGCCATGAGGACATCGAGTCAGCTGGTCAGCCCTTGAGAGACCTCCACCCACAAATGGCCGCCAGCTGATCCCCTCGGGAACCAGGGGAAACAGCGCAAGCTACCAAGCCGGCCGCTTTTACCCTGCAGACCTCGCTAACCCTGCCTCCTTCATCCATCTCCACGACGACTTCCCTTTGCCAGCTACCCATCCACCTGGGCTACAACCAGGTCGACCTCATTCCACTCTAGCCCTCAAGAATTCGTTTTGTAAGCTGAGCGCGGTGGCGCACGCCTGTAACCCCAGAGGCTTGGGAGGCTGAGGCAGGAGGATCATGAGTTCAAAGCCAGCCTCAGCAACTTAGCAAGACCCTGTCTCAAAATAAAAAATAAAAAGCGCTGGGATGTGGCTCAGCGGTTGAGGGCCCCCTGGGTTCAATCCTTGGAACAACAACAAAAAAAATTTCTTTTTATAGAACGAGAGGGAATACTGCAAATGTCGATCACTTTGCCCGCATTTAAAATCTTTGAATGGCTTCCCATTGCTCTTGATAAACAACAGACCCTGTGCCAGCTCTCGGGGACGGCGTCTTCCGGGACCTCACCCAGGCAGACTCTCCTCCCCTTCAGTCTTGTTCCAGCATCCTCTCTCCCCCCAGCACCTCAGTGCTTTCCGTGCTTGCCCACTTAACCTCCGTGGGATCTCAGCTCATACACCCCCTCCTTGGGGAAGCCTCTTTGACCTTCCTACCCAGGCCAAATGCCCCTCTTCGCACCATGTTCCTCCTCTCCCTGCACCTGTCACAGTGTGACATTAGATTCGTTTGGGACTCTGAGTAATGTCTGCCTTCTCCTACAGTTTCCATCAGTTCAGGAATCCCAGTGGGATTTGCCTTCCATCCACTCCCCAGCACCTAGCGGGAGAGAACCACTTACTTGTGGAAGGAAGGAAGGAAAAGAATGAAAGGAAGGAAGGAAGAGAGGGAGGGAGGGAGGGAGGGAGGGAGGGAGGGAGGGAGGGAGGGAGGGAGGACGGACCCGGGAGGTACTGAAGTACGAGTGCTCGGGTGTGCACCTGAGGAGAGGGGGGTCCGTACTACAGAGGTCGCCGACTCTGCTCTGCACACGCACCCCACAGGTCAGTGAGGTGGGAATGGGAGAGCCCACCCGCTCTGTGCCAGCCCCCGGCCCTTTCCTCACGCCCTCATCACCCTCTGAAACGTGTCTTCCGCTGTGATCAGCAGTTCCCAAACATCGATCAAGCGTACAGTTTTGTTTCAAATCTCGTTTCCTTTGGTTAAACTGCTAGGATTGTGATTCTGCGGAGGAGTCGGGGGACCAGGAGGAGGGTGTCCTGGCAAATGCAGTAACTGGAAAGTCACGGCCACACTGCTGACGGGGACTGTCTGCAGGAGGTTCTGCTGCAGAGGACTGGACCTAATGAACTTCCATGGCGTCCTGCGTGGCCCACACAAGGCTGTCTGTAGGATTTCCACGTAAGTCTCAGTCCTTCCTTCTACTGTCCCTCCAGGCCCCAAAGCCTAAGTCCCCTCCTGCCTGGCTCTGGCCATCCTCCCAGCCTCCTGGCCTCGATGCTCGGGGTGGTTTCCGTCTTCCCGGCTGGTCCTGTGCTGTGACGTGAGCTTGGCTCTCTGATGTCAGTGCTCTGGGGCTCTGGGGCCTGCATGCTGCCCAGAACTCATGTACCTGAGTGACCCTCCTGGCTTAGTCCCCTGACCTGACAGCTTGTGAGGGCCAGGGCCTCGGAAGGACGGACCCTGGGGTCCCTGGAGTGAACCTCTCACCTCCCCTCCTGCCCCTCCACCCTCCAGGACAGGGGCCAAGCTCACCGGACAGCAGCCACTGCAGCCTCTGGACGTAGCACCTCATCAGCTTCTCCAAGCACGTGATGTACACCTCCGTCTCCCTGCGTGTCCACTGAATGTGCTTCACCACTCCCTGGGTGGAGGTAAGCAGAGCGAATACCCACCCCGCCAGCTACCCTCGTACCCTAAAACAGGGTCTTCCACTGTGATCAACAGTTCCCAAAACATCTGTCCAGCACACACTTTGGTTTCTTGAAAAACTTGTTTCCTTCTATGTAACTACTGGATTTATGGTTCTACAGAGGAGGCGGGGGTTAGGAAAACGGTTTCATGCAGTGATTGTAATAATAAAAAGAATGACCCTCAGTGGTGGGGTGAGAAGGCCACCAACTTTGACTGAAGGATGAGCTTGGAGAGAGAGGGAGCAAAACTCTGGGGAAACCCTGAGCTTTTCCAATGGATAATTTCGAATTTTGAGTTATTTTTAGTTCCCTCTTAATGTTGAAAATGTGCTTTAAAAGGACAAGGAGGAAAATGATTAGATTTTCATTTTGTACTAAATTTACTTGTTCCACTGTCAAAGCAAGGGGAAAACTCTTCCCCCAAAGAGAAAACAGAGCCAGGAACCCCTGGCCTCTTGTCGTAGGCCCCATGTGCTGCCCCCTAGCAGAGCCAGCAACAGCACTGGGGGTACCGAGTTGGTTTGGTGAGTCCCCCAGCCACTGCCTTGCGCTCTTGTTTTTAATTCTCTCTCCAACGAGGCTCTCTGTCCTAGAAGGAGATGGGCTTGACTTTTCTCCCAACAGGACCCTGTATCTCCTATCGGCTGAGGATAGTCCCACTTTGCGGGGCGGGGCCCTTAGAAGCCAGGTGCGCTGATCTACCCTTTGCACCTGAGGAGTCAAGGAGCTATGGGAGGAAAGATCCAACAACCAAAACGAGGCCTTACATCGATCTCTATGCTGGGGAGGACACTGCAGTGCTTGGCCGAGGTTGATCCCTGCTCGGACTTTTGATGGGTACAGTGGGGACCCATGTATCTGGAGAGCTGCATCTTCAGGTTTTTCAGTCCGTAATTTGCTATCCACTTTAGAATAAAGGAAAGAAGTATTGTCTAGGCAATTCAGGATGATTGAGTGATTGTCCAACTCCCCTGTTAAAACCTCATGTTTGAAAGCTATTTCATGTTTGAAATGTGGGGTTCCCAGATCCTCACTGAGTATCCATCATATGTAAACTCTTTCCCGCAGAACAAGAAATGGGGGAAAAGAAACAAAATTTATTCATCTTTCCTCTAGCGGGATGTGGTGGCTTCCCCAACATCCATAGTCAACACTCAATCATGAAATTGGAATGGAAAGCTCTGATTGGTCTAAAGTTCAGACTCTAAACCAATCAGGATAATCTCTGTCTCCTTGTCACAATGAGGTGTCAGGATGGGCAGGCTCAAAGCAATCAGAGCATGGCATCCAGGATCAGCCCAATCAGAACCAAGCTCAGACTTTTATCGAATGGTTGTGGGAAGAAAGCCGTTTGATCTCCTGGATATGAACAGGAAGGGGGATTTCTGTTGCTTGCCACCAAAAGGATCCTAGTCTAATAAGTACTTTAATTCACATAAAATACACTTTAATTCATCCTCACATCAATCTGATTAGACAGGTGCAATTATCTTCGTTTTACAAACACAGACATTGAGTGCAGCTGTGTGACTTCCCAAGGTCACCCAGCTAAGAAGCGACAGACCCAGATTTTTAAATTGAGCTATGTTTAGCCACTATCCCATTTACCACAGGGAGGAGTCAGTCTTAAAGTCTGCAACCTTTTCGAAGTTCGCCCACCCTCCTAGAAGTAATGGTTGCTGGAAGAAAGGATCCAGAGGGCACGTCCTGGTCCGGACAACTTCATACCTCTTGGCTTGAGCAAACTGTATCCTTTCTGGGCAACTCCATAGATGAGTTGATGGTTCTTATAGCCCTTCTTTGGGGGTACTTCTTGAACACCGAGCCTAGGAGAACCACAGCCAGGTCACCCTGTGCATCTCTCTTCTCCCCTCCCCCGCCCCTCCTCTCTCCTGTTCCCTGAGCGGCAATCTGCTGGAGAGGTAGGAGGGGCTACTCGGCGGCCTGCAGGAATGCTGCCCAGGACCGCCCTTCTCCAGGGAGCAGGGGACCACTGCTCAGATGGGCACCTTTCACGGAAGTCCATCAGGCTGGCCTGGGGGAATCTTCTCCACCCCTTTTCCCAGTTAGCTTCAGAGCTAAGACAGTTGCCCGCTCAAACCCAAGAATCCCAGGAGAGCTCATCTTCCGTACTGACTTTTCTCATTCTCTGGGCAGTGCCAGGACTTTGCATGTCCATTTCCTTGGGCTGGAACTCAGTTGTTTGAGGACAGACCTGCTCCAGAGGCGCTGCAGAGCTGGCAGGTCCTGGGTAGCTGGAGGGGTGTCCTTCCTATGGGGCCTCTTGCTGGCCTTACAGTTCCCATGGGGCCGGGGTCGGCCAGACACTTGTGGGGCCTCCGACTTACCCGTGTTGTTCCCTGTCTCCGTGTAGAAGAGTGAGAAGGTGGGCCCCGCTGTCCTGGAGTTGGGCTTCCTCCTCCTTCCTGTCACCCCTTTTTGCATGGACTGGGCTACAGGAGAGGACATTGGCCTGTTGACGGGGGTCGCCTGGGAGGTTCTGGTGATAAAGCTGAACATGTGCTTTAGAGACATCTCACCTTCATCTACACCCTGCACCTGGAAATGGGGCTCTGGGACAGCTCTGAGGTACCTCTTGTCCCCTCTCTAGGTCTCCTGGCTTCCCCTGGGTTGGCAATAGCTAGAGTTGGGGTCACTGAGTCCTGGGGTTTCCTAGGCATGGTGCTAAGCACTTTGTGGACTTGGGTCATTTCACCCGCACAGCATCCTGGGTACAGATGAGCTGAACAGGACACAGAGCTAGTAAGAAGCAGAGGAAAGATTCCAGCCTGGTCTGACTGGCTCCAGAACTCTGCCCTGGGCTGCTCCGCTATATTTTTGACCTTGAAATTAAGATACGGTATTAGGTTAATGAGCTGAGTACTTTCATCAAAATAGTGATTCGCTGACACAGTGTGAACCCTCTGTCAGTAAAACGAGTCTATAGGGAGCCTGCAGCCTAGGACTGACTCAAGGCTTCGCAGGACCCTCTTGGCAGAGGGTGGGCGCGTGCTCACGATTCACTAATCCCTTCGTTACTCTCCATCCCTCACCTGCCCATGCCATGCCTCACCTGGAGACATGCCCACTCTGCCAGGGAGTGGGTGCCGGTTCAGATCTTTCAAGGCGGGGATCTTCTCTCTGTCCAGGTTCTCTTTCATGTTCTAGAAAACAGGCCGTCTTCCCCATCACAGGCCTGTTCTCTGTGGCGGGCCGTGTCCCAGTCTCCCCAACCTCAGTCTGTCAATCAGGAACTTTTGTAGGGAGGGATATAGGGAGTAGAATGCTCAGACGTTTGGCCTATCTTCTGCAGCAGATTTAGAGGGGACTCTGGGTTTTGGGGTGAAAGGGTATATGAATGTGTGTGGCATGAGAGAGGACCAGAGAGCAGGCTAGGTAGGACAGCCGTGGGGGTTCGCCAGAACTTTCTTCACCAGTTCCCTGACCCTCTTTCTACTAGACAGGGATTTTGGGACTTCAAGTATGACAAATAACCATCTAGGTCCCTTCTTGCCGTCTTGGACATGTGGGATTTAAGAAGGGGTTTCTTCCTTAGTGGACACAACTGTAATGTGGCAAAATCTCAACAAGTCACCCAGGGCCCTGAGCCAGTTAAGACCCCGGGCTGAGCTGCTGGGCAGAGGGCCCAGATGCTGGCACTCTGGGCAGCCCCAGCCAGGTGTCTAGAGGGCCCGTTAAAGACCCTGCCACAACCTAAGACTCATCGCACTGAACCACTGAAGGTCCCAGAGGAAGACCCTGAAATTCCAGGGTCACCTCCAGAATTTGGGAAGTTAGGAGAGAGAGGGTGATGTGTCTGGGCTGTCTCCCCAAACGTGGTGGAGTCCTTTGAGTGAGGCAGCACCTGGGCGCCCAGAACCCCCTGAAGTGCAGCTGTCTGGCTGGGCGTGAACTCTACACTGTCCAGGATGGATTTCCTCATGCTGAAAACGTGCTGCTCCCGAGTCTGTCTGACAGCATCTGACGAGCCCCCGGGGTCACTGCCCCCTCTACTCATGGCACTGTCACATGGGGCAGGGGTGGGGCCTTCCTGCTAGAGGCCCTGTGACTGCAGGAGAGGGGTGGGCATTTTATGCAAGGCACGTTTGACAGGCTGTGAACGGGTTAAGGCCCTGGTGAACACAGGCCCACCCTCCGGCTCCTGTCAGTTGAAGCCGTGGGCTGCGGCAGGAAGATCCCCTAACTCCCTTGCCCTGAGAGACCCTCCCAGGTAAGCCCTCAGATGCAAGGGTGGGCGCTGGTTCCACAACTAGGAAGCAGAGCCATGCAGAGCCAAGGTGGCCCCAGAGCTGAGAAAGCAGGACCCGGTGGGAGGCACCTGCGGAACACCCACCCCTGAAGCCCCTGCCCAGACCCGTGCTGGCCCTGGGCCTGGGGCCTGGCCTCAGATGTTTTCAGATCTAGGAAAGACCAGGAGACAAACTGGAAACGAAATCCTTTGCGTGTTATGAGGGAGGGGAGTCAAACCATTCTGGCCACCGAGGGGTCTGCGGGCTCGGGAAGGCTGAATGGCTTGGACTGGCTTCTCTGCTTGCGCGCCTTCGGCTTTTCTGCGGGGAGGGCTGCACTCTCTGGTTCTTTGCCAGAATGGCTCTTCAGAGAGGCCACGAGTAAGGCACACTGCAAAGGGAATCAGGAGGGTTAGCGGCACCCTGGACGGACAGAGGCACAAACACACCCAGCAGGAGAGCCCCTGGAACACTAGCCCATGCCTCTTTCTTAAAATTCAGTGCAGTGCTGTCTGGGGCTGAGGATGCTGCGGGTCAGTCTATTGACAATAATTAGTAGCCCCTTATGGAAGGACTGGGATGCAAGGGACCCTGGGCTAGTTAATGCCTGGGGAAGTGTCCATCCATCATGCCAACTAATTAGGTGCTAACTTGTCCCCATTTTATAGACAAGAAAAACAAAGTTCCATGAGCTTAAGGTTCTTATTTTTGGTACCAGGGACTTAACCCAGGAGGGCTTAATCACTGAGTCACATCCCCAGCCCTTTCTAAATTTTTTTTTTTTTTTTTTTTTAATTTGAGACAGGATCTCACTAAATTGCGTAGGGCCTCCCTAAGTTGCTGTTGCTGGCTTGGAACTCATGATCCTTCTGCCTCAGCCTCCTGAGCGGCTGGGATTACAGGCATGTGCTATTGCACCTGGTAAGCTTAAGGTTCTTGTCCAAGGCCACACCGCTAGTAAGTGGAGGAGCTTCAACCCAAACCCAGGTGGGTCTGGGTCCTAAGCCAGTGCTGCTTCCATTGTAAGATGCTTGGGCATCCACAAGTGCTGGTGGACGCACCCTGTGCCCAGGACCGACTCCAGGTGCTGGCAGAGCTGCTGGGTAATGCTTATTCCTTTTGTCTAAAATTCCTCAACTGCCAGAAAGCTTCTCCAGTAGTGATCCACAATCAAAGCAGGAAGGACACTATTCAGATATTCAGATGTAAATAAGCATGCCCAAGAAGGGTGGATTAAACCTCACTGTCCATTAATGCCTGTGGAGGAGTTTGTTAGGTGTGGGAATGGGACTGATATGCACCCTGGGAGAAAGGATTTACAGAGTGCTGGAGGGGACCCTTCAGGGAGGATGACCAAAGCACATCCTGGGAGCCGTAGCTCCAGGGCTATAGAGGAAAAGAACATGGAGACGTGGTCCTGCCCTCTAGGAGTTAGTCTAGAAGGAAGAAGAGTCTGCAAGAGCAGTAATTAAAATGCGATCAGGATGAGTGTCCTTCCTCGGCCCCTCCCCTGCCTTGACTGTGACCTACTGTAGGCTCTCTGTCCATCCCCATGGCTGGAACCACCCCAGATCTCTATCTTCAGCCCATATGATTTGCTACCTTCCTGTAGGATACCCCCACTTGTTAGCTCACCGGCCCCACAAACTCATCTTTGTCTTAAGCCACTTTCCCTGCACCCACCCTGGGCTCCCCCCATTTTCTCTCTCAGTCTCGTGATGAACTCGGGAGTTACTCTGGATTTCTTCTCCCTCACCCCGCACATGCCATCAGTTGCAAGTGTGGCGATTAGCCCTTAAATGTTCTCCTGTCTTTTTCCTTATTCCCATTCTCGTCGCTCCTGACATGAGCTGGCCCCGCGAATCTCACTCTACACTGCTCTACCCCCTCCATGAGGAGGAAACATGATTCAGTATGAATGCTGAGTAGTAGGGAATAAGCCACGGAAGATCTGGGAGGCGGATGAGGGGCAGAGAAGACAAAGTATAAAGGCCCTGAGCTTAGGGATGGCTTGATATGTTCAAGAAACTCAAAAGAAGCCAGAATGTACAGTTTACAGTCCAAAAACCAATCTATTATAGGACAGCCCCACAGTCCATCTGAAACCTTTGGTGTTAGTGGACCAGGACACAAAGAGGGAACCTGAGAGTTGTGTCCCCTAAAAAGATATGTTGAAGTCCCACCCCGCCCCCTACCTGTGAAAGTGAACTTACTCAGAAATACGGTAATTAAGATGTAAATTAAGATGAGGTCATATTGGAACAGGGTGGGCCCTTAATCTGACTTGTGTCCTCATAAGAGGAGAGGAGTTACAGACACACAGAGGGAAGACAGCCATGTGAAGATGGCAGCAGATTGGAGTTGTACTTTCACAAGCCCAGAGAAGCCAGGGTGGCCAGGGACAAGGACACCCTCCTTGGCCAAACTTTAGCCAAGCTCCTCTGAGTCATTTTCCACCGCGAAGAATTCTGCTGAGTTGGTTCCACATGAACCACTCCACCCTTGATGTCCAGGCTAGTTCTTTCTCCCCCATCCTTGACGTCTGAGTCCATGGCCTGCCTTTAGCAAGAATCCCCTGCCCATGACGTCTAATTTACTGTACCTTTCCAACCCCCGACTCTGCTCGTTGGTTATACACTCCCAGCCGACTTTGCTGTGGTCTGGAGTTGACCTCCTTCTCTCTCCATTATCGCAATAATCTTACATAAAGTCTTCTTGCCACTTATAACAAGCATTCACCAAAGCTTGGAAGAAGCTTGGAAGGATTCCACCCAGAGCCTTTGGAGGGAGGCTCGCCCTTGGAAGACTTTAGTTTCTGGAGGATGGGATGTCACGAACGGGGCAGGACAGCTCTCTGTTTTCAGCTGCCCTGTTTGTGGTATTTTGCTTGGGCAGCCCTGGGGGAAGCAGGCACAGACGCCAGTGCGGGCATTTGGCCCCAGACCCCAGCTTACCTTTTGGGAGTAGTTGAAGGCCTTTTGTATCTCAGCTGTGATGGCCCTGATGTCATCACTCTCGTAGACACCTGGAAGCAAGCACGTCATGAGCGTACACGCCCACACACACACACACAGGCACACTCCATCTGCAACTGTCCCGTGGGTCACCTTTTGGAAACCCGCCATGCTTTGAAAAACGTCAATGTGAGGGAATCTTAGGGTGACTTCTAGAGCTGAGATTTTAAAATACTTTAAAGAATTCAAAAAACTTTTAAGGGCTGGGATTGTGGCCTCGTGGTGAAGCACTGCCTAGCGTGTGTGAGGCACTGGGTTTGATTCTCAGCACTGTGTGTAAATGAAAATATAAAGGTCCATTGACAACTAAAACAAAATGTTAAAAAACTTCTTTACTACATATATTGTAGTAAAATATATGTAACATACAATTTGCCATTTGAACATTTAAAGTGTGTGTGTGTGTATGTATGTGTTTGTTTAAGGTGCTGGATTGAACAAAGGGCTTTGTGCATGCAAGTTGCTCATTCCACCCCTGAGCCACACTCCAGTCCTGAATCACTGTTAAGTGTGCCGTTCAGCAGCGTGAAGCACACCCACAGTGCTGTGCTACTCTTCATTTCCAGAACAGTGGTTTTGTATTAGTTTTTACTTTTTTTCATGCTGGGGGTTGAACCCAGGGCCTCATGCATGCTCAGCATGTGCTCTACCACTGAGCTACTCGTGGCCCCGAGGTTTTATATTTTTAACTATGGTTTTCATATGCCACTTTTCTGGAACATATCTATGGTGTAAGGTAGATGCTAAGTGCTAAGACAGCATCCACAAGACCAGGCAGCCCTCACACACCTGTGTCTCCAAACCAGTGGAAGCGACCACCAGCAGCCCGGGTGACTTCCCTGTAGGCTGCGGCTGTGTCGGTGCGGCTGGCGTAGCAGGCAGGGGGTGTGGTGTCCATCCTTGGCTCACCCACGTAGAAGAGACACACGTTCAGATGGAGGTCGCAGCCTCCACAGGCCTCGGCCACATAGGCGCTGAGTGTGGACTGTGGGAAGAAGAGAAGGTAGGTGGGGCCCACAGCTGAGGACCTGGAAGCTCCTGGTCCACCCTCTGTCCAGCCCAGTGACCTTTCTCAAGGAGCTCACTGCCTGCCTGGTCTAGGGTTCAGCACCGAGGACAGGAAGAAGGAGCCTGGGTCACAACTTTCCCCGACATCTTAATAGCACGGAGCCAGGGAGCTGGACCTGGGATCCTGGTTCTACCAAGTGTGGTCTGTGACCCACACCATGGACATCCTTGGGGTTGGGGGTGGGGAACTGGTCAGAAATGCAGATTCTCGGGGACCTGCTGAGTCAGGAGCTGCATTTGAACATCATCTCCAGGTGCTTTTTTGTGCCCTAAAAGAACTAAGAAGACTTAGTTTAGAAAATCATGCTGGGGGCTGGGGAAGTAGCTCAGTTGGTAGAGCGTTTGCCTCGCAAGCACAAGGCCCTGGGTTCAATCGGAGAGCTTGCCTAGCATGCCTGAAGCCCAGGGGTCACCCCTCAGTCCTGCAAAAACTGCAAAAGGGTAGTGGAAGGACAGGGCCTACCCACCACGTCCTGATCGGGGATGCCCCCTGTGAAGAGGTAGATGCCCTGCGACTGGTGTTGGTCTTTGTCCTTGAAGTCCACCTCCACAGCCTTCCGCAGGGCACTGAGCACATTTCTGCTGCCTTGGCACCGCAGGGCCAGGGCCCACCTGCAGAGGCAGGGACCAGATGCCAAGGGAGGGTGCCTGTGAGGCCCCGGGGTGGGGCGGGCAGCAGACAGAAAGTTGCTTTCTGACTTCTGCCCAGGGCTGGTGGAGGCAGGGACTCAAGAGAGCCACCCCTGAGTGGAGAGGGCAGGGAGAAGACGAAACCCGCCGCCACGCCACCTACCACCAGGCGCTTTGTAAATTGGTGTGGCTCGCGGGAACCATCTCGGGCCTCCAACTCTCGATTGTGCTCCCAAACCTTTGAAGGAAGGAAAGGGGGCTCTTCAGAGGCAGAGCGGGTGTCCATTCTGTGGCCCGGCTTTTTGTGCTCCTCAGGCTTTCAGGGGGACAAAATGCCTGCCCAAAACACGAGGGTCTGCTGGCCTCCAAGGAGCCAGTCGTTGCTCTTTTTAAAGTCTCTTGGGCTGGGCTCCCTGCATGGTGCATTTCCCCTCTGGAGCTATACTGCATTCTTTTTCTACAAATATACATCATCTCATTTGCCCCATGAAACAGAATTTAAGATCCTTAAAAAAAGAATCCGTCTGGGCGCAATGGCACACTCCTGTAACCCCAGAGACCCGAGGCAGAGGCCAAGGCGGGAGGTCTGCACGTTCGAGGCCAGCTTCAGCAACTTAGGGAGACCCCATCTCAAAAGAAAAAGGAAATGGGTCTGGGGATGTAGCTCAATGAAAGCGCACCCCTGAGCTCAGTCCCCAGCACCAAATAATGCAGGTAAATTTTTTAAAAGAATTTATCCCTTTTATTGAAGAAAAGGTGTCCCCTCTCTGGTTCAGGATTAGTTTTTCCACCTGGGCTCTTGACCCTGTCACCAAAGCTTTCTGAGACTTTGCCCTGTAGCTTCTCCTCTCAATCTACACACCCCAACTTCTCTCTGCATCCCTCTCCCCCGTTACCTCTCTACAGGTTTCAGCCTCTCCATGCTTAAAACATATCCCTCTTGGAGAGCCTACAGAATGGGAGAAAATCCTTACCACACCTCAGCAAGAGCACCGATCTCCAGGATGCATGTAGAGCTCAAAAAACTTAACACCAAAGACACCCGAAATAACCCAATCAACAAATAGGCTAAGGAACTGAGCGGACACGTCACAGAAGATATATATGATCAATCAACAAGCATATGAAAAAATGTTCATCTCTAGCAATTAGAGAAATGCAAATCAAAACTACTCTAAGATCTCATCTCACCCCAGGCAGAATGGCAATTATCAAGAATACAAGCTACAATAAGTGTCGGTGAGGATGTGGGGGAAAGGGTACACTCCTGCATTGCTGGTGGGAAAGCACATTGGTGCAGCCACTCTGGAAAGCAGTGTGGAGATTCCTCAGAAAACTTGGAATGGAACCACCATTTGACCCAGCTATCCCACTCCTTGGTTTATACCCAAAGGACCTAAAATCAGCAAATTACAGTGACGCAGTCACATCAATGTTTGTAGCAGCTCAATTCACAATAGCTAGATTGTGGAACCAACCTAGATGCTCTTCAGTAGATGAATGGATAAAGACTCTGTGATTGATATATATATATATATATATATATATATATATATAAAATGTAATATTACTATATAATGTAATATATAATATATATTATATACAATATGCATTCTAATATATTATAATATTATAATATTATATTATATTAATATAATATAATATTATCTATATTATATATTATATATAATATATAATGTAATATTATATATATAATGGACTATTACTCAGTCTTAAAGAAGAATAAAATTGTAGGTAATTGCAGGTAAATGGATGGACCTAGAGGTTATCATGCTAAGTGAAATAAGCCAGTCCCCCAATCAAAGGGCTAATGTTTTCTGTAATATGTAGAAGCTTAACCCACATTAAGGGGGTGAGGTGAAGAATAGAGGTTCCAAGGATTAGACAAAGGGGAATGAAGGGAAGGAAGCAGGGATACGAATAGGAAACCAGTGGAAAGATTCTGAAGTAACTTTCCTACGTATATTTATGAATACGGCACAGTGAATCCCACTATCATGTACATCCACAAGACTGGTGCCCTCATTAGAATAAGATATAGTATATCCTTGTAAAATTGTATAATTGTGTCAAAATGGACTCTACTGTCACATATAACTAAAAAGAATCAATAAAAATGTAAGTAGAGACACATGTACAGAAATGGAATTCTTCAACATACACTATTCATAAGCTGCTTGTTTCTGTTCATTTGAACTTACGAGGCCATTGTTCTACACGCAGTCATGTAACTCTTCCTCATTCTTTTGAATGGTTGCATAGTACTCCACTACTGGGATTATTGTACCAGTTTCCTTTTGACAGTTTTACAGTTTTCTTCCAGGTTTATCCACTATCAACTCTGCATGGAACATTCCTATGTGGTTATGTTTGCACACTCATCTTAGTATTTCCTGAGGATGATTCATAAGGGTTTCATGGACAGGACACTTCAAAAACTTTAATACAGAGGGTTCTGCTAAATTTTGCTCCCACCGACAGCTTCCAGAACAATTTTTCCTCATATTATCACCAGCACTGAGTATTAGCAATCTTTTAAATATTTCTAGAACGGCAAAAAACAAATATATCTACATATTTCCTTTTTTCCACATTAGTGAGTTCTATGACCAAATGCAATGACTCCTCTCATTCTCCCGCTCTGTGTTACTTCTGCGACTCTGACTCTTTCTTCGTAGCACCCTCCTCTCTTTGGCTTGCCTGTGCTTTCTCCCCTAGTGTTCCTTCTACTCCTCTGGCTTCGGCCATTTCCTTCCTCTGCCACCCTCCAGCACTCGGTGGCTGTCTCCTCTTTCCCCTCCACATCTCCCAGGGGCAAGTGACACACGAGCATCTTTCCAACTGCGTAACTGGACTGTGGATGGCGGAGAAACCATACTTCCTGGCTGGAACTCCAAACCCTTGAGAGACTCAAACTCAACATATTTAAAACCATCTTCCTAGGGGTGGGAGGGGTGGGAGGAAAAATGACAGAATGAATCAAACATCGTCACCCTATGTAAATGTATGATCACGCAAAAGGCGTGCTGTTACTCCGTGTACAAACAGAAACAACATGTATCCCATTTGTTTACAATAAAAATAAATTTTAAAAAATTTCCAATTTAAAAAAAAAAGAAAAAAGCCATCTTCCTCTTCAACCACCTGCTCCACCTGGGGTCATCTCCTCCTCCTCCATCCCTCACCTCCAGGCTCCACACAGTGAGCATGTTCTGAGGCCTCAGTCCCACGTCAGGCAGGCCTCCCTGCCGTTCCCATGCCCAGGAGTCAGCCGGGTCTCTCCCTCCAGTATCACCCCTCTTCATTTTTGGTACCAGGGACTGAACCCAGGGGTGCTTCACCACTGAGCCACATCCTCAGCCTTTTTGTTTTTTGTTTTTGTTTTTGAGACAGGGTCTCCCTGAGTTGCCTAGGGCCTTGCTCAGGTGCTGAGGCTGGCTTTGCACTTGTGATCCTCCTGCCTCAGCCTCCTGAGCGGCTGGGATTACAGGTGAGCACGGCTGGGCGCGCAGTACTGCGCTCCAGCGTCTCCTTTGCATTGCTGCTTGAGCTTCGGAAGTTGACAAGCTGATCGTAGCATCACCTGTGGAGGATCACGCTCTGCTGTCTTTGGTCCCTGAGGCGCCTCTATCCTGCCTGCCGCCGGTTTCTACAGAAAACACTCCACAGCGCCGTCTCTTCCTCTCTGAGGTCGGGTGTTCTGGATGCTCACTGCCCAAGCCCCAGTGCCAGCACCGTGAGGGGCACTTGGCAGGATTTCAATAACATTGTGGTTGAATGGATGTGATGGATAATGAAATAGATAATGAAAATGTGGTCTAAAATGTTTCTCTAAGCATTTTTCCGTCGACTCTGTCAGGGAAAGAGTAGCTCTGGGGCCGGGGTTGTGGCTCAGTGGCAGAGCACTCGCCTGGCATGTGTGTGGCCCTGGGTTCGATCCTCAGCACCGCATATGAAAATAAAGAGTAGGTCTGGTACAGGAGGACCTCTAAGGCTGGCTGCCCCCTTCATAGGTTCAGAACACTACCTACGTGTTGTGAGACTGTGCAACATTGTGCACTTCAAATGAATTTCTTTTCTATCTTCCCTAATTAGTTAAAATGGCATGCGTTTTTTTAAAAACTATAGGTATATAGTTTTCAAATTTAAAAAACTATAAATGTAATATTTATATGTATAATTTAAAAACTAGATCTAATATGTAATATATCCATATATTTAAATATTTAAAGATATTTAAATAAATATATTAAATATATATCTAATATATAAATAATATTTATTAAAATAAAATAACATACTTAAATATTAAAATAATATATTTATCTATTTATTTTTTGGTTCTATTCCCAGCCCTTTTTATTTTTTATGTTTTATTTTGAAACAGGGCCTCCCTAAGTTGCTGAGGCTGCCTTTGAACTTGCAATCCTCCTGCCTCTGCAATTTCAGGTGTGCGCCACGGTGACCAACTAAAATAATATGTTTAAATAAATACATATCTAATATATTTAAATATTTTTAATTTAAGAAGCTATTTATGTGACATATAATTAGACACAATGTATACTTTTAAATACCATATAATACATAACTTTAAAGCTATATATGGGGGCTGGGGAGATAGCTCAGTCAGCAGAGTGCCTGTCCTGCAAGCACAAGGCCCTGGGTTCAATCTCCAGTACCACAAAAAAAAATAAAAAATAAAAAGCTATATATGTTACATGTAGTTTTTAAATTGTTAAAATGTTTATAGAAACTACATAGTTTTTAAAATCGTGTACCATTTATGGGTAGATACCGTTTAAATTTATATGTGTAACATTTTTATTTAAATTTAGAATTGGAAGCCTACATGCTTGAAATACTCCGGCTTGCAAGAAATAGGCCGAGGACCGAGGCGAGGGCATGGCTGGGCCCTTCCTTTTCTCTGTTGAGTTTATGGACTCGGAAGCCAAATGGGGCGACGGGCTGAATTACTTTATCCTGGCTGATCAGGCACAGTGTTTTGGGGTCACTTATCACCTTCACTGCAGTGGGACCGTCCTGCAACCCTTTTCATTATTCAGTGCCCCAAACAAGATCATCCACGTCAGATAAACGGCGGCCTTGCTAGGATGCCGGGGGCTGCTAACGCCAGCACCCCTGGTCCAGCTGCGCGCCCAGCCTCAGCCCAGCGGCGGCCTCCGGCCCGCAGGCCCCCTCCCCTCCAGGAGCCCGGATGAGGCACCTACGCGATGAGGTTGAAGCAGTCCTTGTTGGACATCTGCTCCTCCAGCAGCAGCCGCAGGGAGTGCTGGATATGAATAATGTACATGCAATTGGTCACGGAGATATCCAGCAGTATAACCACCCTAAAAAGAAACACGAGCTTTCAGAGGAGAACCGAATCTCTCAGATAATGTTTATTTTGTTCCATTTTACTATTTAAAGTTTTTTCCAGGGGGATTTCGCATGCCAAATTCACGACTGGCTCACATCTCCCCCATGGTGTGAGGCCAACAGAGGTGGGTTTACACCCGTAGGCTAAGGGGGCCTGGGAACCTTCTCCCCCAGGAACTTCTGAAATGGGGTGAGGTCTCAGGGTGGGCCTGGTGTGAGGGTGGTGGACTCATGTCATGATGCTCACAAAGCTTTCTTTTTTAAAGAACTAGACTTGAATATTTTAATAGGTCAGGGTCTCTGTGTAGAAAACAAAAGCAAGGAGAGAAAGATGAGGAATCAGGTGAATCCTCCTGGGGCTTCCTGGTTGAAGGTCCCTAGCGCCATTCCATCCTCCTCTCCTTTGACTACTTCCACTCTTAGGCCACCTTCTCCCCCATTCTCCACTTGAGACAGCTGTGAATGGCAGAAGATTCCTCTGACATAGAGTCAGGTGACCTTTGCTCAGGTGACCCTTCCTACCAGCTGTGTGGCCGTGGGCCTTAGGTTTTGTGGCCAAGTCGCAGAACCTCTTTGATCTTTGGTGTATTAATAAAAACTATATAAGAAGTCGCCTTGTAGAGTTGCTTTGAGAATTGAATCATGTAAAGCTGTTTAGCATTATAAAGATCATACCTTGTAATTGGCAATGTGTCAAATAAGGACTGAAATGATGACAATGGCTTTGTTTGGACGCACTGTCCCTATTCAGCATCCATTGCCTCCTCTGGCAGTGGCATCCCGATTTTCCTCTAGGAAAGAGTCCTGCTTCTATCAGTCTATTTGAGTGACCTGACCTGACCCTGCTCAGTCTTCAGGGGCGAGTATTTGACCCTAAACAATCAGAACATGGCACCTCCCTGGCCAGAGTGAACGGCCCGTGGAAGTCTTGGGCGCCTTAAGGTGGCAGAAAGTTCGTTTGGAGCTTCAGGCATTTGTCTTCCCTCCTAGGTGGGGACGCCTGCCTGAAAACAGCCACTGAGAAGAAAGCAGAGCTGGGACACAGGTTCCTGACATGACTGCGCTGCTAGATCCAGCCATGCCTGCAGACGGCTATCAAACCTATTCTAGAATGTTCAGGTACCTTAATCAGACTTCTCTGTTTGGTTTAAGCCAACTCTCACTTAGTTTCTGTTGCTTTTTAACAGAAAGAATTCCGAGGGACACGGGATGGTGGTATTGGCGTGGTGCGATAGCGGGGGTCACCTTTTCTTCTTCTGGGGGTTCTGCTGGGTGATTACTGAGACCTCATCTAAGCGATGGCTGCTGAGGCTACCCACAGGGAGTTGTGAGTTGGATAAATGTGTCACACACCAGACCTGTGAAGGTCAAGCGCACTGCCTGGGGGAAGGTACCTTTTTTCACAGACGGTGCCCCAGATTCTTCTGCTGGCCAGGGAGAGCCACTCGATCCGCCGCTCATACAGCTGCAAAGCTCTGCCCAGCTGCTTCTGGGGAAGCAAGGATCACATGAGTGACTGCAGAACGGGTGGCAGTTAAGAGTCCAGGGGGCCCTCGAATTGGCTTCTGGAAACACTGTTCGCCAAGTCCCTGGTATCTAGGCAGTACAAACCAGCATGGGCGAGTCTGCCGGGGACTAGGAAAGGACGCGCAGCAGCATTTGGTTGGGTTGCACGTGGAGGAGGCGGGTCTTCCCAGGGCGGGAGAGATGACTGTTGGGTTACCTAGGTCCTGCCTGGGAAGGAGCCTAGGACGGAGCTCTCTTTACAACAGGGAGTTCAGACACAGGGCCCGTGTTCTGACTCCCTGGGCGCGTCACTGACCTGGTACTCGTAGAGGAAGGGCGGGTCCACGTGGATGTTCTTCATGGTCCCGTCGTGCCACTCAAACTGCACCATGGCTTTCTGCGCTCAGGAGTGGCGGGAAAGGGAGCAGGTGAGCTGAGGCTGTGCAGGGACACTGGACTCTGCAGCTCAGGAGAAATGGCTCTGAGCACAACTGGGGTGGGCCCTCCCTGCCAGCCCACCCACATACCAGCATCGCCACAGGCCGCTGCTGGGTCTGGAGCTGGCAGGACAGGGTAGCTTTCTTGGGAGCTCTTGGGTTTGGGAACCCAGATAAGCTTTCAGGGACCCTGAACATCCAGGGTATTCATACCATTCTCAGCTGCCCCACCAAGCCACCAAGGCCGCCTCTGTCACTCTGGGTGTCTGCTCCAACCGCACACCTCACGCCTTTCTCTCCTTTCCGCCTTCCATCTTTCCACTGCTCCATGTACCCATTAGTCCTTCCTTCCTTCCTTCGATTTTTACTTTCCTCCTTTCGCTTTTCCTTTCTTCCTTCCTGTTTCCCGTCATTTCATTTCCCCTCTCCATTCCCCAGCCATCTACTCGCCCACCTGTGTTTCCGTGCTTCCGCCAACATGTCCATCCTCCATTCTTTTCCTTCTTCTTTCCTTCCATCTACCCGCCCGCCCAACCAGCCAGCCCGCGAGCCTTCAGGAACCGCTTCCTTGTCCCAGACGTGGGGGACTAGGGTTGGAGGGCAGTTTTTCTCTTAAAGGACTCAAGCTTGGTGGGGGCCCGTGTGAGTTAACGTGTTGCAGGAGCATCCTGAAGTCTGTGCGAGGGACAGTGAAGGGCTCATGTCTGTCCTGTCCCCGAGTGGGGTGGAGGAGGTGACTGGGACCTGATTCACTGTCTTGTCCCATCTCCCAAGTTTCATTTCCAAATCTTTGAAACCCGGCGCTTACAGTGGATTTTGTTTGTTTGTTTTTATTTGGGTGCTAGAGATGGAACCCAGGTTTAATATGTATGCTAAACACGTGAGGTACCACTGAGCTACACCCCGGCCCTGTTACAGGGATCTGGAGAGCTATCCCGAGTCCCTGGGGAAAGCCTGCATCCCTGTCAGGCCCTCAGGTCCACTCTGGCCCCCTTAGGACTCTCCTTGCTTGAACATACAAGAAGGTGGGAAATGCCACCCAAGAGCCCCCGCAGAGGCCGGGACAGCTTTGCATTTGCAGTACCTCGTGGATAGTTGACGATACTGTTTTCTGCAGAATAGGCACAAATCCTTCCACGGGAGAGAATGCGTTGGGTGCCAGAACCTGGTAAAGACTTAATTTCTTGGCTGCAAAAATTAAATAGTTGGATTGAGTCCCCAAGGGTCCAGGCCTTTTCCTTGGTCATCTGTGTCCTGGGTTCTGCCCTCTTTGGGGATTTACCTTTTAGGCCATTGATTTTTAGCCATTCTGCAGAAGTCTTGTCCAAGTTTGGGAACTCAATTGAGAGAGGAGCATCGTGTCTTGTGGGTTTGGGCAAGAGACTTGTGAGTGGCCCTTTTGCCAGCTCTGTGGAAATCTAAGTTAAATTAGAAAACTCTCATCACAAACCTGTATTTTACAGCTGGAAAGTGTTCAATCCCCCCTCCACTTGCCCAGCTCCCTGAGTGGAGCATCTTAAATCATGACCTGGTAGATAAAAGGCAGTTCTGCTTTCCCCTCCCTTCTTCCTCATCCCTTCCTTTGGAGGTTTTTGGAATTTCCAGGGAAGTGAGAGATGTACCCAGGAGCTCCCTCTTTCTTCCATTTTCCCATCCTCCTTCCCTCTTCCTCTCCTTACCACAGATTTCAAGATGGCGGGTAGCCCCTCTGTGAGCTTAGAACACAAGGCTAATGCCCATGCCACGTCATTTAGGGAGCCCTGTTCTAGCCCAGCCTTTCCTAGTTACGGTGGCAAAGTGAAAAACTGAGTCTCTGAGAGGGTGAGACACAGAAAGGCAACTCCCAGACTCCAGCAGCTGAACACCACCCACCTCCTTCGCCAAGCAGGCCTGCTCCTCACAGGGGCTGCTCTGGTGCAGGGCTTGCATGTGGTCCAGCAGGCTTTGGGCCTTCTGGATTTCTGCCTGGAGCTCATCCACGTCCCGACTGGTATAGAGCTGGGGGGTGGGGGGAGCAGTTAGCCATCAGAGGTTGGCTGGCTATCAGCAGTAGCCAGGGCAGTAAGGGCAACCAGCCCAGGCAATTCCCAGAGCTGAGTGGCAGTCTGTTGAAATCAGAGGCTACAAAGCAGGGGGCCAGGTGCTAGATTGATGTTCTGCTATACCTTGGGCCCAGACCTATGAATCTGCCATTATGTTCTGCTACACCTTGGGCCCAGACCTATGAATCTGCCATTATGTTCTGCTACACCTTGGGCCCAGACCCATGGATCTGCCATTATGTTCTGCTACACCTTGGGCCCAGACCCATGGATCCGCCATGATGTTCTGCTACACCTTGGGCCCAGACCCATGGAACTGGCCATCTCTGGACTGAGATCTCCAAAACTGTGAGCCCCCAGATAAACTTTTCCTACACTAATTGTTCTTGTCAGGTCTTTTGGTCACAGTGACAATAAAGCTGACTTAAAACAGGTGGTAAAAGTTTTGGAACTAGCTAGAGCTGTGGTTGTACAACACTGTGAATGTCCTTAGTGTCGCTGAATTGTTCAAAATGATTCATGTCCTAGTATGTGAATTTACTTCAGTTTTTAAAAAATATAATGAAAAAAAAAAAAGAACCATATTTCTGACTCTTCTTGGCAGACTGGAAAACCTGGTAAGAGTGGGATCACATGTCTACAGAACGATCAGCGGCTGGGCTGAGCAGAGGCCATCTATGTTCCGTAGTCCTCAGATAAAATCCTTTGTGGCCATTTCTTCATCCAAAGGGTAAAACAGATCCCTCCACAGATGAGGCAACTCTTACAGTTTGGAGGTGAGGTGTCCCCCAAAAGCGACAATGAGAGACAATGTGAGAAGGTTCAGAGGAATAATGGTTGGGTCTTGAGAGACTTAACCTAATCAGTGAAATAATCCCTGATGGGATTAACTGAGTGGTAACTGAGGCAGGTGGGGTGTGGCTGGAGGAGGTGGGCATTGGGAGGTGGCTTTGGGATACTTATATCTAGATAGATTTGTGTCTGGCGGGTGGACTCTCTCTCTGCTTCCTGATGTGGTGATGTGAACTGCTTCCCTCCACCACCCTCTCCCGCCGTGATGTTCAGCCTTACTTTGAGCCTGAGGAATGGAGCCGGCCTTCTATGGACGAAGGCCTCTAAAACCGTGAGCCCTCAGATCAACCTTTCCTCCTTTACAATTGTGCTGGTCAGATCATTTAGTCACAGCAGCAAAATAGCTGACTAAAACAGCAACAGCTAAGGGCCACAACAGGTTTTAAAATAAAATATTTCTTAAAGCAGCCTATCACATTCGTTTTCTCCAGCTTTCATCCTCTGTAGCCTGTGACGCCTGCAAACAGGCCGGGCAGTGAGGCAGTGAGAAGGGGCGAGGCCAGGCCTGACTCCCTGGTATGAAATGCTAGACTCTGTGACCCCTGGACACACTTGTGGGGTGCGAGCACTCAGTTACCCACGGTTATTTGCGGTTATTAGCAGACATAGCCTGTCGGTCAGATGGATGGACATGTTTTCTAATTGTCACCTCCACTGGTCACGTGGACAATGTTTAGTTATGACCTGGGACAAGGACACGAATGGGTTGGTAGAGGACTGATTGCTCTTTCTGCCCCGCTGTGGGTCCCTTGCGGTGGCAGGGGTCTCCCGAGGACTGAGAATGGAGGCAGGTATTTCACAAGTGCGCTGGGGGAGCAGAGGCAGAGGCTGGGTCTGTGTTCGTGGGTCTGTGTTCGTGGCACCTGGCTAGTGATGGAGATTCTGCCACCAAGCTGGAGATTCCTAGGCATGCCATCAACTCGTCATATGCACTGGCTGAAGGAGTGCGTGTGACCTCAGGTTGTCCCTGTTCTTCCCATTTTCTCATTTCAACCCGCTTTTTGCCTGTGTGAACTTACTGGATCTGAGCTGGGTGCCTCGGAGGCGGGCAGGAAGGCTGAGGGTCGGCAGAGAACTTACCTCCGTCTCTGGGCTGTAGCAGTGGTAGTAGCCCCTGAGTGCTTCGGCAAGGTTCTTCAGGATAGCCTGCAGGACGGCGACAGGATCAGTCCCCCCTGACCAAGGCAGCAGCCATGCTCAACACTCCTTGCCTGGACCTGCCAGCTTTTGCAGGACTTCCCATCTCACCAAGGGGAGGTAGGTATGGGAGGGTGTTCTGCCCAGGCCTGAAGCCTCAGAGGCCGGCCGGGCTCACTATTGCCAAATCCACCGGGAGCCTCGCAGAATCCCAAGTACTCACAGGGGGAACCTGCTCGTTGCATTTGTAGGTGATGACTTGGATGGTGAGGTCCCTTCCCATGGAGGACTGTTGGATGTAGTCAGACAGGACTTCAGAAGGCTGATCGGGGCTGCGGGGAGCACAGATGGAGGGAAGCGGGTGCCCGAGGCCAAATCACTTTGAGAATATTCCAGAGCGAAATGGTAATTCCCAGGGAACATCTCCTCACTCTGAACTGACCAGCTGTGACCCGAGCCACCTGTGTGGGACACAGGCCCGGCTGCCCTGCCCTAGCTGTGGGTGGGTGGCCCGCAAACACGATCCTCTTGGGAGCACGCGTGGAGCACCACGGGTGGAGATCCTTCCTCACAGGGTTCCTCTTCTCAACCCACCTCGTGCAGTTTGTTACCCGCTGAGGAAAGAGGACCTACCAGCTTCCCATTATAATCACCAGAGAGTCCAGCCCCTTGAGCGTGAAGAGTTTCTTCAGGGCTTGTAGTAAATTGCTGCTGCCCTCAGGCTGCAGTTCCTTCACCCAGAGCTTGAGGTCCTGGAGGCTGGAAAGAAACAGGGGCAGCAACCGAATTACCCTCGGGCACCGCTGAACGAACAGGACCTTCTGAAAAACTTCTCTTGTGATTTTTGTCATTGTGTGTACATCATGGAATGCATTCACACAAACCAGATGGTGTGTCCTCCTACACACCTGGGCCAGGGGGCGTGTGCATGCAGTGTAGCCTATTGCTCACATGAACAAAACGACAGGAAACCAAACCAAGCATGACAGGAAGTGGTGTGATGGAGAGACAAGGCAAGCCTGAGATGAGGCTGCTGTTGTGTACCCTGCACACTGTGTTACTGTTGAAGGCACACTCTAAAATGCCCACGAGAGGCTAGTGTGCGCCTCGGTGGTAGAGCACTTACCTACCGTGCATGAAGCCCTGGGCTTATCCCAGAATCACACACACGCAAAGGACAGCATAGCAAACGCATAAACCAGAAAGAGTCATCTATTATCACTGCCAAGCATTAGGTACTGTACAGGATTGGATATGCTACATTTTTATTTTTATTTTATTTTTTGGTATCAGGAGACACTTTACCACCAAGTCACATCCCCAGCCCCATTCATCTTGAGACAGATTCTCACTAAGTTACTTAGGACCTTGCTAAGTTGCTGAGGCTGGCCTTGAACTTGCGATCCTCCTGCCTCAGCCTCCCGAGTCTCTGGGATTATAGGTATGCACCACTGTGCCCGGCTGTTCTATTTTTATATGTCTGGCAGTGCAGTAGGTTTGTTTGCAATGGCATCGCCAAAAACACGTGAGCGTTGCCCTGTTACGACAGCTGTGACGTCCCTAGGTGGCAGGAATCTTTCAGCTTGGTTACCATTTTATGGGACCACGTCAGATATGTGGTCCACCTTTGAACAGAAAGTCTCTGTGTGAATTCTTACTAGGTTCCAGGTCCAGGACAAATATTAGCTCGTTTAAGCCTAACAGCAACTATTGAAATAGATACCAATATTCCCATTTTATAGACAAGGAAACTGAGGCTCGGAGTTAGGATTTGCCCATGGTACTACTGAAAACAACTGGTAAAAGAGATTTCAAATCAAGTCTGACTCTAGAACCTGAGCTTGCAGTATCTCTGCTGTTTGAGGGGCTGGAGCTGAGTCCCATCTTCCCACTACACCCACCCAACTCTCGGGGACTAGAGTTCAACACAAAGCACAGAACTCAATCCCGTAACTCTGAGAGTTGGCGTGTGGCTGTGCAGCTAAGTCCCGCGGAGAGGGGACTTCTTCCTTGGCAACGTCCCTCACGGGGTGGTAGTGCGACATTCTGTTCTTTCCACTTCTTTTTCAGACCAAAAACAGGAAAATTGGGCTGGGGTATTCCATCCCCAGCACACAAAAAATAAGACTGTCATTTATTACTTCAGCTCTCAAGTCACCTCCCTCTGCCCCACAGCACTGGGGACGGAACCCCGTTCTAGCCAAGCACCCCGCCACTCTCCCTTTTGAACAGAGAGAACAAGTCCCAGGCCTAGCACCTTCTCTGGCCAATGAGTTCCAAGCTGGAATTCAATATCTCACTGTATTTATTTTTACGGTGACTGTCTACTGATGGCAAGTGACATGTGCTTCTCGGTCGCAGTCTTCACAGAAAATTGCCTTCAATAATAGAGTTAATAGAAAGAAATGGTATCAGTGCTCCATGTGGCAGGGATATGACTTAGGGACGTGACAAGGGAAGCCCAGCTGCGGGACCCTCGGCTGGGTGCTCTATGTCTTCAAGGTCCCGAGGACGGTGACCCAGCTGGAGCGCAAGAGAGCAGAATGCTCGCGTCACTGAGCACCTGTCCCCGGCCAGGTACCTGTTTTCCATTTCATCATTATGGCTCTGTGAGGAGTTGGTATCACCGGCCTCGCTCTGCAAATGAGAGTTAGAGGGCTCCCCAGGGCGCCCCAGTGACCATCAGCCTGGGTCCTGCCAGAGCTGCTGAGCCAGGCATTTCTGAACGGGGACGATTCCCTTTTAAGGCTGGTTCTCAGAAAGGGGGTCTGCTTCCCAGGAATCTAAGCTGGGAATCCAATCTGGGCTCTGTTTCCTTGGGCCTGTCCCCTGAGTCCAAGTTTCACATCCACGGCATCCACGTGGTGGCTGTAAACATTAAGACGATCATCCACGTGAAGCGCCCAGCAGGACACCCAACACGTGCTGGGTGATATCTTCTTCGTGGATAAGAGATTTCTACACACTGGCATAAGTAGGAATTCGTGCAGACCTCCTTCCACCCCTAAAACTCCAAACTAGAATCCCCCCACAAAGGACAGCTAGGCAGTAGCTGTTAGAAGGGCCGAGATGGATCTGCAGGCACTGGGAGAGCCGGTGGAATATCAAGGAGAAGGACATCACCTGCTCCTGCTTATATTCAAACCCCACAGACGCATGGATATTCAGACAGTCTGCAAAGCACACAGGAGAGACTGAAGCCGGAAGCCGGGCACAGGGGTGCACACCGGTGCTGCCAGCTACTCGAGAGACGGGTGGAGGGCCCCAGGCCCCACCGCTCAAGACCATTCTGGGCAGCACAAGAAAACCCTGTCACTGGGAAGTGAGGAGGACGCTGGAGTGAGAGGCAGACTCCTTATTATTTATCTTTCCTACTATTTGAATTTTTTAAAACCTGCCTGTTACTTTCCTAATAATAAACCTATCTTTGCTAGTTGGCTGGACAAGAATCCTGCCTCCTGGTCATCCTCTTTCCTTCTGTGGGCCGGCCACTTGTGCAGTGACCACGTCTCCAAAAACTTTTGGCTGACTGAGCTTGTGCCTTTGTGAATTGGTCACCGTGTGCTCCTGTGTTGGGGTCCTGGGGACCTCGTCTACGCACTCGAGGAAGACACTGACACTGAGGGAGGAGGACCAACAAGTGGGCCTCCTGGCGGAGGCTGGGGAGGCACTCACGTGCAGGTGCTGACCACCACGGGGTCTGGCCAGAGCGGCCTGGTGGTGGTGCCGAAGGACAGGATGTACAGCTTCTCCTTGAGGCTCAGCTGCTCATCAACGAGGCTCTGCCAGACAAAAGGATGTCACTGGCTCACAGGGCCAGGGGTCACGTGGAGCCTGGGCTGTCCTCTCTAGCCTCAGCTGGCCCCGCGGGTCTGGGGCATGGGCGGTGCTGAAACGGCGGCTCTGAGCCTTGGCTCGGGCCAACCCCAAGCTGCTCACGCCCGTGAGGAGAGCTCCGTGGCCGCCCGTCTCAGCATGTGCCGACTGGACCGCGGGCACCTGGCTGCCACACCACAGGGACGGGAGCGGCAGGACAGCGGCATCTGCAAGGCAGGAGGGCTGGCGATGGAGCAGCCCGCTCAGCCCTCTCAAGCCGCAGCTCCTCCATCCTCCCGGCCAGCTAGAAAGGTTACCTTCCTGTGACCTTTCTAGGCTTTCTAGGCTCACTGTGAGGAGCCTCGCTCTGGCTGGCCTTAGGCTAGACTCCAGGCCTGGGACTTGTCATGAGGGGGAGCTTGATAGACATCTGTTCCCTGACACCCAGGACAGGTCTGGACAGCTGGACCAGCTGGACCACATGGAGCCTATAAAGGCTACGCCTGGCCTTTTCCAATAGAGGATTTTTGCTGCTGTGGTCCCCCTAAAACTCTAGGGATTTCCATAATATCCTTCCACACACCCCCAGAGACTATAGAGGGTTTTCCCTCCGCCAGGTTTGGCACAGAGCACTCCTGAACAAACTCCTGTGCGACCCTGGTAGGTGGCCATTGTTCTTGTTCCCATTTCACAGAGAGGTAGCTGAGCACTGGAGGCCTTATGGGCGGTCCATGGCCTGGCGGGGTTTGGGCCTGACTCTAGAGTTCTGAGCTTTTCTGCTCTGGCTACACTAAAGAAACTAGAACGGCCCCTTCATCAGAAAAGGCCAGGACCCCAGGGCTGCTGGGCTGGAGGAATCAGTCCAGCTGATGCCTTCGCATCCTCTCTCCAGGGAACTGTGGGCTCTTGAGGCCAAGTCTGGTTGGTAGGCCCTGCTGTGGGGGAGAGTACTAGAAGTTCACACTGCAGCTGACAGTGTGGCGGGTTTCGCAGAATCTTCCACGTAGCTGCTAATTAAGTGGGAAATGCTCTTTACAAACACAGCACCAGAGGGCGGGAGGGACTCCAGGTACCTCCTGTGCCAGAAAGACTTACCATGAAGTCGTTTTGGAACTCTTCTTTCTGAGGGCCGCTGCCAAACGCTGACACATCAAGGAGGATGCCCACCCTGGCCCCTTTGATGAGGCCAAACACCTAAAACCAAAGAGGCATTTAGAAATGACGCTGTGGTTCTCCTGGGCCAGGCACCGAGCAGCTCTGCGGGCAACAGAGGTGCAAATACCCCCCCTCACTTCACCAAGCAGCAGCAGCAGACGGGAGCCCCATTTTATAGCGGAAAAAGCAAAGCCCAGCGTCCTGACTTCAGCTCTGGGCGTTATCTGCTCCCAGGCTGTGGCAGCCTGGTTTCTAGAAGTTCTATTTCCTTAGCACTACCTTCCACTCTCATAAAGGGGTGCTTGTCCATTACAGAGAAATCTGGAGACAGTAGAAAATGCATCCTTTGTAAGATGCGAAGTTGGATGTCCGAGGACATCGGCCTATCGTAATTTCTCTATACCCTTTTTATGTTTTGCAGACTCCACCAAAGGCAGATGTGCTGAGCTCACAGCTGCTGTGCTATTTCTGCGGGTTTCTAATCGAGTTCCTAACAGCGATTACCCCATGGTGTCAACGCTGTCGGAGCTGCTGTGGGAAGTAGAGCTTTTCATTTAGATGAAATGGATAGCCGTCTGGAGGCAAGTAGGTTCCACTGGATGTTTTTGTCTTAAATCAACTTTATTGGACTTTATTGGCTGCCCAATTTTCCTGTTCTATTCCTTCTTCCACGCTCACAGATAGTATTTTGAGGGGGGCGGACTGGGGATGGAATCCAGGGTTACTTAACCACTGAACCACCCTCCCAGCCCTTTTTAGTTTTTATTTTGAGATAGGGTCTCGCTAAGTTGCTGAGTCTGGCCTCACACTTGCAATCCTCCTGCCTCCGCCTCCCAAATCACTGGGATTGCGGGCATGTGGCACCAGGCCTGGCTCAGAGACGGTACTGTACATCTGCTCTCGTGCCTCCCAACGTTCCCTTCCTGCGCTCTCAGTGAGTGATTTGCTTCCAGCGTCACTGAGGAAACAAAAGCAAACCTAAGAGAACCTAAATTTTCTTCTTTCATGCAGAATCTACCAACCTAACTGCTCCTGTGCCCGTCCACTGCCCCTTTCTCCAGTCCTAGGGAATCCGGTGCCAGCCGCCAGTGCTCCAAGGCCAACCCTCTGACTCACACGTCTGGATCCTCTCTGGCCAAGCAGGCACTTCGCTCCCGTCATCAGCCCTTCTGGGTCGTCAACTCTCCCCAATTCATTGTGTGATTCCCACCGACAGACAAACGCAGTACAAGTCCCGACTTTAAAAAGTCTAGAGACCTTTCAGGACCCACCTCGCCCTCCGGCTCCCATTTCTCTGACCAGCTCAGATCAGGCTGGCCTCTCTGCTCTTCTGAAGTCACACGGGTCAAGGGGATCAATGACCTCTCTCTTGCCAAATCCAAGATCAAATCCAAGTTCTCCATTTTCTCAAACTCTGTAAACCTACGCAGCAGCTTCCCTTCCCTCCCTCCCTCCCTCCCTCGTTTTTCTTTATTGCACTGTCACTATGTGACCTGTTAATCATCGGTTGTCCTCTCCACTGTCCTGTAGTGCCGGGAAGTCCTTTGTACCTTCGGTGTGTGTGCCTCCCTCCCAGAAGAGCGCCGAGGCACAGTATCGACCAAAACCTATTTGTTGAATTCACAATTCAAATGAAGCATGAAGCTTTCTAGGACATTGCTAATCCTTAGGGGCCAAAAGATCAAATAGGAAGCCAGTTCTGTAGTCACGTTAAAATGCAAAAAGGTTGGGCTGGGGTTGCAGCCCGCAGTAGAGCACTTGCCTAGCATGTGTGAGGCACTGGGTTCGAGTCTCAGCACCACACGTAAATAAGTAAAATAAAGGTCCATTGGCAACTAAAAAAAATATTTTAAAAAATGCAAAAAGGTTGTCATTAGAGTTATACAACTTTTGCAATTGGAAACATGCATTTCCTTAAACCTAGCCATTAAAATTCTAGAAATGTATACCCTAGATGTAACTGGATAAGTACATAGGAGGGAATAAGAGTCCAGTGATGGGGCTGGGGTCATGGCTCAGTGGTAGAGCGCTTGCCTAGCATGTGTGAGGCATTGGGTTCGATTCCCAGCACTGCATATAAATAAATAAATAAAATAAGGGTCCACTGACAACTAAAAAGTATTTTTTTATAAAAAAAGAGTCCAGTGATACCAGATATTCTCATCTTTCAAGAGAAGTCTGAAAGCAAACATGAAAGTGAAATATTGGGATTTTTAAAGTTTGGCAATTAATAGGAAAGATATTCTCAATGATCAGACGGAGGAAAGCATGGTAGTGGGTCTGATTTGGCCTACAGGCTACTAGTTTATAACTCCTACTTTGGCCTCTCTGCAGGTGTCGGACACCAGTGAAGTGAGGCCACCAGCCCATGACCTTCCTGACAAAGCAGAGTGGAAGTGGCGCCGGTGAAGTTCTCGCCATCACTCGGGGCTGCCTCGGCGCCCAGTGGCCCCGGGGGTTGATTGACACGTGATCTCTCCTCCGGCTCCAGTCTGTTTGCTTCTGGGCTCCTCCTGCGCCTTCAGAAGTCGGGGAGGAAGCCCCTCAGTCCCACCCTGCCAGCTGTGCCACAGGCGCCTGGGCAGTTGTGATGAGGACGGGCAGCTGAGGGCCACATTCCCAGAACGGGTGTTTTTGGAGACTGTGAGGATTTTGTGTCTCGGGGTCACCATGTGTCACCTGCCCTGTGTCACCATGGGCAACCAGACAGATTGCGCCTTGGGTGGAATCATGTATCTGCTGACCCGTCTAAGCAAGTGAGGAAGGTCCTGGCTCTGAGACGTGGACCACCCCCTGCTCAGGCAGCCTTCGTTCTTTATTGTCACTGACTGTTCTTGGGTTCAGGTGGGGGTTGGGAGCATGGAGCACAAATTTCAGCATCTACCTATCCAGGGACTTCAAGCAAGAGTTAAGGATTGTGCTTAAGGGTGTGAACAAATGGGGAGCCAGAAAAGTATCCGTTGAAGGAACTTTCAAGAAAAGTTATGCCCCGAGCTGGTTGTGGTGGCGCCCACCTGCAATACCAGAGACTCAGGAGGCTGAGGCAGGAGGAGCGTCAGCCTCAGCAACTTTGCAAGGCCCTAAGCAACTTAGCAAGACCCTGTCTCAAAATAAAAAATAAAAAAGGACTGGGGATGTGGCTCAGTGGTTAAGTGCCCCTGAGTTCAATCCCAGCACCAAAAACAAAATTTAAAAGAAAAAAAAAGGAAAAAGAAAATTTATGCCCTATAAATCTTATTCTGGGTTTGAGTTAAATGATCTAGAGGAGGTTTGTTGTTTCGCGGTCCCAGCGTCCGTTTCCCCTTCAGCTCCCAGGTCCTTTGCTTGCCTTGGTCCTTTGCTCCCTCCCTCCCTGCGTCCCCAGGAATGAGCACAGTCCAGCCTGGTCAATAGTATTCCTCATGGTGATGGGTCTAAATCAGTCCAGTGAGAATCAACCCCAGGAACAAGAAGTGAGGTCCCTTTCAACTGGAGCCGTCTAGCTAGTGACAGGGAAGCTTAGAGTTGCTGGTGACCATCTCTCCCAAGCCTGGGGAGAGCCATCCTGAGAGCAAAACCAAGCCCCAGGAAAGCAGAGCCCAGAGACAAGTCACACTTGGGCACAACGGGGTCTGGGTTTTCATCTATGTAGGTTAAGAAGTTTCCTTTTTAACTTCAGCCCAGTTAAGCTGGAGAGCTGGCGACTGCAGCTGAAAGAGCTGTAACCAGTACAGATGGAATGAGTGAAAAGGCACAAAGAACAAGACCCGCATCTGTTACCTTCTTGCTGTTTTCTGTGAGCCACTGAATTCTCTGCTGATAGCGCTCAACGACTCTGTCAAGACACCGGAAAGACTCATCACCCAAGGTCAGCCGAGCAACAGCCACTTACATGCACAGAAGGAAGGTGTGGATGGGATTTTTAAAAACCTTACGGCATTGGGAGGATATAAGGCAAAATCGAGCAAAGACAAAATCACTCCAGGTCTGAGTCTGCCAGGGCACCAGGCGACATGCCCAGGGGTTTGCGGAAGGTACTGGGGCAGATGCTGCTCTGCTGGCGACAGGATCTATGTTATCAATGGCTGGTTTGGCGAGACAAGGGGCAGCCTGCAGGGTGAGGGGAGGTCTGGGAGGAAGGGAGCCGTGCTTCCCAGTCTCCTGGAGACTCATCCTAAGGCACAACCCGGGCGGTTCAGCAGCAGCTTCTTAGTAACAAAATATTGCTTTTCAAAAAGTAGCCAGAGGAATTTCTTGAGGTTCTCCTAATGCAAAGCAAACCATTCCAGTCACTGGTTGGACAGTAGCACGACAGAGACTCAAGGTAAAGACCCAGTCCCTTGAGTTTAATTGACTTGCACTCACTGAGGGCAGGTGGACTTGGGGACCAGAGAAGAGCAAGGAAAACCTATGAATATGAAATCACAGGGCAGGGAGTGGTGGCTAGAGTTGTACGGGACACGTGAGCTATGAGCATGAGCTTTATAATGAGACGGACTTGGGCTTGAGAGTCAGCTCCTCCCATCACTAGCTGTGTGACATTGGGCAGGTGTGGTAACCTCTCTGAGCCCCAGCGTTGCATCATCTTCAGCAGGCAGATACTAAAGCACTCTATCCAAGTTGATTTGCCCAAACTCAACTCACTGAAAGTCAGTTCTCTAAAAATCAAGTGGCCACATGACCAGTTAGCTTAATAGACTAGAATATTCCATAAAGTACTAGATTCACAATTAAAACCTAATCCAATAAAATATCACAGAATTCTTCAAAACCCATTTAATCTTCTAACTTAATAAAATTGCTATGAAATTTACAGGTAAAATGTTTTGATAAATTTGGCAAATTGGTCACTCTGTAAATGACCATTGAGCAACTGACTTGGTTAACTGGTGTGAGAGTAATACAATGTTTTGGTTAGTTTTAAGGGTTAAATAAGATAATGCCTGCAGTCCTTAGCAGAATTTGTGACACACTAATAAATATTATCTATTATTATTATTTTTATTTTATAACTTTGCAGAAAACCTCAGGAAAACAGTAATTATGGATCATAGATTGATATAACTAGGAAGGACTCTTAAGGACATCCTATTCTGTCTACTGATTATTCAGAGACATATCTGTATGCATGTGAGTATTTATTTGCACATGTACTATCAAAATCAGTTTAGGAGTGGGATGTATGCATATTTTTGACACACATTACAAAGGTATGAGACCCACCAATTTGAACTTGAAAGTCATCATTTTTTAAATTTTTATTTTCTGGTACTGGGGTTTGAACCCAGGGGTGCTTATACCACTGAGCTACAACCCCAGCCCTTTTTATTGTTTATCTTGAGACAGGGTCTCACTAAGTTACTTAGGACCTTGCTAAGTTGCTGAGGCTGGCCTCAAACTTGTGATCCTCCTGCCTCAGCCTCCTAATTTGTTGGGACTGCAGGCATGCACCACCACCCCCAGCTCTGAAAGTAGCCTCTCCCAACCATTAAACACCACAAGAAGCTGTGAGGTTTTATGAGTTCATCCAAAGGGACCATCTATTTTAAAAGACTGAGTGAAACTCATTTGCTCCAACCTTTACATTATAACAACGTGGGGTTACAGGTGGGAAGAGACCTGCCCAAGGTCCTGCAAGACTGGTGTTTGAACACAGTTCCTTCAGGCTGGAGAATGGCAGAATCTTTAGCACTGGGTTTGAAAGGACATTGGGAAACATACTTACTCAGAAAGCTTTGATTCAAACTGGCAGATGGTCTGGGGAGAGAAGTGCACCTTCTGCATGGCATTGTGGCCTTCCTCCCTGAAAAGCAAAGCCTTGTGAAGGGTCTCTGGGGACCAGGGGCAGGCGCATCATGCAGCTCTGGGGGGTGGGGAGTGGCTTTGGACTCACAGCGTGGCTGTGCCCTGACTTAGCAGGTCAGCCAGGGTGAGTTTCTCAAACTTTAAACTGTGAGTTGAAAGCCAGTCTTCAGAGTCTTCCAAAGCGGAAGGCCGATCCTCGCCCTCCTGCAGCCTCTGCAAGACAGAAGCCAGAGTCAGACAGAAGAGACGTGTGGGGCTGGGGTCGTGGCTCGGTGGCAGAGCGCTTGCCTCGCATGTGTGAGGCACTGGGTTCGATCCTCAGCACCACATAAAAATAAACGAATAAAATAAAGGTCCTTCAATAATTTGAAAATATTAAAAAAAATAAAGATCTATTAAAAAAAGAAGAAGACTGTGTGGGGCGGGGACGAGGATGCCTTGGTTCCTCTCACACGGACCCCCGGGTGCCGGGTCCCTCCGTAGGCAGTCTACAAATTCTCCTTGCTATGGAAACTGATGGACTGGAGGCCTGGGCTCTGAACTAGTGGCCCTGAAAAGATCACCCATTCCCCATCCTGTGCCTCATCCCCAAATGTGGCTGGGCCATTCCAGGGGACAGCGTGACCAGCCTTGTGAATGACTGCACCCACACATTGGCCAGACAACGTGACAGTAGAACGCTGAGCCACAACCCCTGCAGCGACTGGCCCAGAATAGGCGGGATTTGGTCACTGATTATTAACTTCCCCAATTTGGGGGTGGGGAGAATTGAACCCAGGGGTGCTTAACCACTGAGCCACCTCCCCAGTCCTTTTAAAATATTTTATTTAGAGACAGGGTCTCCCTGAGTTGCTTGGCTTCTCACTAAGTTACTGAGGCTGGCTTTGAACTTGTGATCCTGCCTCAGCCTCCCAAGCCACTGGAAATACAGGCTTGCTCTATTGCATCCGGTAACGTCCCCGTTTTTTTGTCCCCACTTCCAACTCAGGACCAACCAGAGAAAGTCAAATAGGTCCCCAAACCAGTCACAGAAGATGCCTGCTTCTAATGAGCCCGGCTCCAGACGCCTCACACCAGCACCCTCAGACTTGTGGTTGCAGCCTCCCCTTTTCTTGTGACAAATTTTCCCATTTCCCTGCTGGCCTTTGAGTCTCTACAAAACACCAGTGGTGGTGGCTGGTGAGCACACCACGGGCCTGCTCCCCTGTGGGTGGGTGGGTGGTCTTTATTTCCACACTTGTCTTCTCTGTGCTTTTCCAAGTGAGTGGGTTCTGCCTCTTGTCGTCCTAAAAGGTCCCCTAAACATTTGTTGGCTAACCAGTGAAAGGGGGGCATGCTTCTGTCCGGCAGCCGATGTTTTAGAGGAAGACTCTCCTAGGCACTGAAGGACCGAGGCCATGGAATGGACGATGCTCCCCTGCTGGTACCTAATGACATTTGTGTCACTTACATACTGCGAAACTCGGGCTGTGCATGGTGGACTTGGTGGTGGAGCTGAAGTCTGTCCTCAGAGGAACCTGACGTTGGCAGCGCTTTCAGGAAGCTGATTTGAGACGCTGATCTGCCTCGTCTGGTTCACCTCTGCTGGAGCCTGTTTCTTCCTTCCCCTTTCCAGCTGGTATTTCTGAGCCCTTACCTTGAACTAGGCCCCGTCCCTGGTGCTAGGGCTGTGTGGACGCTCGGGCTGTGTGGACACTAGGGCTGTGTGGACACTAGGGCTGTGTGGACACTAGGGCTGTGTGGACACTAGGGCTGTGTGGACAAGAGCAAGAAGTGTTCTTGCCTCCTGGAGCTATATCCTAGCATGGAGAGACGGCCAGTAAACTAGAAATGAAATCAATCTGCATTACAGCCTCAGAAAGGAACCATTCCGTTAAGAGATCAGAGCAGGGAAATGGACAGAAAATGGCTGGGGTGGGGACGGGGAGGCTGTTTGGTTGGCCTGAGCCGGAAATGCACATTACGGGTGGAGGCTTGGAGGCCAGGAGGCTTGAAGACCAGAGAGGCAGCTGCGTGTTGGAGCACAGCGAATACGGGGTGGCGTGACCAGAGAAGAGGCCGGACAGACTCCCCCGCCAGGCCTCCGTCAGGGGGGATTCTGAAGGGCTTCCTAACTGTCGTCTCCGTGGCACTGAAGGCCCTGAAGACTCACCTGGGGGATGCGACCCCCCCTCGGCTCCTGGCGTGAGACACGCTTCCCTCCAGGAGCCACTCGGGACTGTGGAAGGGGTCTGAGCACTCTCAACCCGGCTGGGACCCACGCCCCAGGCAAAGGTGTCTCCTGGCACCTGCTTGAGCCCTAAGTGGGTTGTGGTGGGGCTGGAGTGGGCGGGCTGCAGAGGGGAGGGAAACCGCCCGCGTGCTGGACAGAGGACAGTGGCTGCAGGAGGAGGGGGTGGGGACCAGAGGGAGGGGACGGGGCGTGCAGTGCCGGGCGATCCGCGTCCCAGCTGTGTGACGGGGCACTGCCTCCCTTTCTGGACATCGTGGTACCTTGAGCGTCCCTGCACAAACAGCTCCCCACCACGACCCTATTCTCCCCTCAGGTTTGGTCACAAATGGGCCAAAATAATAAAGATAAAACGCTGCTACTGTCTTCCTGCTAGATAGCTCCGCATGCCTTTAATTCTGTGCCCGAGACCTGCCCTGCCCTCGGTTCCAAAAGGAAATCAGCAAGTGTGAAGGAAGAGTGAAAAACATTCATGATTAGAGCAAAACTCAGTAGCACTTCCTGTCTGTCAAAAACTTTCCATACATTCACCCATCTACCTCTACAAATAGGTTAGTCAACATAACCCCATTTTACTGACAAGGAAACTGAGGCACAGAGCACTTAAGTCATTTGCTCAAGGCCACACAGCTAGTAATGGTGGAGCTGGGATTCAATCCCAAGCGATAAAAGCCCAAGTCGTGCTTGTAACCGTAACCCTACGCCAGAGCCAAGCTGATTACCTCCTGAAAGGACGAGAGAGAGGACGGGTGTGATTCCATGCCAATCAATGTCCTGCCCTTGAAAGGCACAGCTGAACATCATGGTCCCTGTCCCCACTTCTGCCTCATGCCAACACTAGATGTCACTCTTCTCATCTTTAAGGACCGGGTGGGACCTCTGGGCTTGGTTGTCTTCCATCTTCCTTACATTTGAAATGATCTTCCATGTTTCAGGATGGATATTTTGAGTTACTAATATTTGGAGACCCACTGTGAGCCACATTTTAGATTTAGGTGCTTTATATAGACCTGTGTTGGGCAATTCTTTCCCTTGTCCTTACAGCTCTCGATGAGAGAGGAAGAGGAGACCTGGAATATGGCTGATAATCTAAGAGCGGTCCTTTGTCCACCTGGGAAGTCACACATTTTAATATGAAGTTAGATGAAATAAAGACCCACGTCACCCACATCTGAAGTCACTGAAAGATTTCTTCAGCATTTCAAGACTCTATTGACCTTGCCTCATTTCCTTTTTTTAAAAAAAAATTTTTTTTAGTTGTAAATGGACAGAATACCTTTATTTTATTTGTTTTGATTTTAGGTGGTGCTAAGGCTTGAACCCAGAGCCTCACACTTCTAGGCAAGTGCTCTGCCACTGAGCCCCAGCCCCAGCCTCTCACTTCCTTTTAATCAACCTTGCATTCCCATAAATGCCAAACCTCAAGAAAACAACACGCCTATTCTTCTGGTTGTCTAATCACCAGCATTAGAACTGTATGGTTTGGACCGACAACCGTTTCAAAGGCATCATATTTGAATTCTAGACATTCTAGCGTAGGTGAGCAGATGGTTACGGGCTAGGCTTGCACCTGACGACCGCCGCTCTTTCCATTAGAATGAATTCTGAGTTCTAGACAATCTCCTCCCTCTCTCTGGAAAACAGCATGCTAAATACATGGAGAATCAGTCTAAAACCAAAAAGAAGTCTGTCTGTTCTAGAGTTTCATTCTGCTACAACTCTTTTGCTCTACCAGCACTTTTTCTTTCTTTCTTTGTGTATGTGCGGAGCTGGGGACTGAACCCAGGGCCTTGTGCATGTGAGACAAGCACTCTACCCACTGGGCTATATCCCCAGCCCCCTCTACTTTCTCAAATGGGATTTTCTATTTAGATTTTAGGGAATCCTCAAATTAAAAAAAAAAATCTCAGGAAGGGGAACTTCAGAATGAAACACTTCAGTCTTCGGACGTTGACAACATGATCAGAATCCTGACAGACTCCTACACATTTAATGACGTGGCCAAGGCAGCCATAAAATGCCTACAAACAGCATAGCGAGTCTTCACTCATTTCTAAAGTCAGGGGACTAGAGATGAGTGCTTAACTAACCTTTTTCAGTCTGGGGAATCCTATGTGAATAAAAAATACCCAGAGTTTATGATGTTCTGTGCGCCTTGGCTGTGACCCGTCACTACTCACGGAAAGCGCCACGGTTCTTACCAGTAAGTCGTGTGTCTGGTTAACGTGCGTGACCAGTAACCCATCGTCTGGTTTCTGGCCGTGTCCGTTCATGTCCTTCCAGTTTGGTTGCTTCCTTGACTCTCTGTCAGTGTTCCTCTTCATGCTACAAAACATAAAGTGATTAGATCGGTGTCCCAGCTCTGGATATCAACCAATACCTCCTTTCTTTCTCCTCTAGTTCCAAAAAAGGATTCCAGGAACACGGGTATTTCTGTGCAGGAACTCAGAGCTTCCTGTAGCGTCCTGATCAAAGGCGGACTTTGGGTTTGTGGGACGTTACATCATACTTTTTTGGTGGTTGGAGAGCGAAATCCCCCAGGCAGCTGTAAGATGTAGTGATCATTTGTCTGGTCTCACTTCAAGGCAGGTATTCCCCCCTCAATTCCCACGGGTGCAATATCGCTGCTGCGGTTTTCATTTGCAAACCCAGAGAATTCTGCTTACGCATGATTTTCCAGAAATATGTTATGTTGACCATGGAGGACATGATGAGTTTGAGTAGCCATTATAAAAATAACCAACTTTTGGGGCTGGGGAGATAGCTCAGTTGGTAGAGTGCTCACCTTGCAAGCACGAGGCCCTGGGTTCAATCCCCAGCACCACAAAAAATAAATAAATAAAACCAACACTTATTTTGCCAAGGAGGACAAGCACACAAGAGGATGAACGCAGCATGTGGACAGTAGTTTTGAGCGGCTTGTTCAGTTCAGCTCTTCTTTTAACTAATCGATACGCTACATACATATTGGGTGTCTGGTAGGTTGAAGGCACTGTGCCTGGTGCTAAGGACTCAAGGGTGAACAAGATGACCAGGGTTTCTCTGCCATGGCCCTTCTGATGGTCAGGGTGGACGGTTCCGTTGCGTGTGTCTGTACATTGCAGGATGTTTGGCAGCATCCCAGTTGCTCCCTATGAAATGCCAGCAGCACCTTCCTCCCTCCTTGTGATAACCAAAAGCATCTTGGGACATTGCTAAGTATCCCCTGGTGGTGACCATAGTTGAGAATCATTGAGATAGGTATTGTCCTTGACTTGTGGAGTTTATATGCTAAAACTGGTATGAAAAAGTGATTACACACCATGGCCAATGCTAGGAAGGAAACACTCAGGACGCTGTGATAGAAAGGCTTCGGGAGAAGGGTCTGTTCTGCAAGCAAAGTGGTGGGGGCAGGTGTCTTCTGAGCTCAGACCTTTTTGAAGGGTGAGACAGGGAGTCCACGATAAGAATGGGGAAGGCTGCAGTAATGCAGCCACATCGATGTTTATAGCAGCTCCATTCACAATAGCTGGATTGTGGAACCAACCTAGATGCCCTTCAACAGATGAATGAATAAAGAAACTATGGTATATATCCACAATGGAATATTACTCAGCCATAAAGAAGAATAATATTATGGCATTTGCAAATAAATGGGTGCAATTGGAGAATATCATGCTAAGTGAAATAAGCCAAATCCCAAAAAACCAAAGGCCGAATGTTTTCCCTGATAAGTGGATGATGATATATAATGGGGGTTGGGGGTGAGTGATGAGAGAAGAATGGAGGAAACTTAGATGATGCAGAAGGAAATGAGAGGGTGGGGGGTATGAAAAATCAGGGACTGAGACAGACGTCATGACCCTATGTACATGTATGATTGCAGGAATGGTATGAATCTATGTCGTGCACAACCATAGAAACAAAACAATGTACCCCGTTCGTGTGCAATGAATCAAAATGCAGTCATTAAAAATAAAAAATAAATAATTAAAAAAATAAAAATAAAAAAGGGTGGCCAAGGATGGAGCAGGCAGCGCGAGCAGGTTTCCAATCCCTGCGGTGAAAGAGCCCGGCCCATGCAGGGACCGAGCGGAAGCCTGTTCGGCCAGGTGGTAGGAATTTCAAGACAAGGAGAGCGGAGTGGGAGGAATATTGAGACGCGGGTGAGATCTGACCTCACTCTTGCGTGGGACCCTGCTGCTTTAGAAGTCGCCGCTCACTGGGGTGTGTATCCGAGATGGCTCATGGGATCCTCTCCCTGGGGATTTGGCAGTGAGAGCCGGGCAGCTCCTGTGCACTCGGAGGCAGGGACGGGCTCTGCGGAGGCAGGTGCAGGGAACGCCATTTCTGCTGCGTCTCCGCGGGGCCGCGGTCTCCTGGCTTCTTCCCTCCCTGCCTGCTCCTTCCAGCCTCCTTCCCGACTTCTCCTCCACCTGGCTGAGGGGGGCACACTGCTCTTACCCTCCTCCAAGGCTCCCCTGTCTCCTCTCCACCGTTCGGACCCCAAGAGCGCAGACGCCCTACTCTGACTCCGGAGCTGGGCGTCCACTGGCGTTGGCTATGTCCACTTGCAGCTTCGACCCCCTGCGTTCAAGACTCAACCCGTGAGATGCCCTACGGCCCTCCCCTCCTTCCGCTGTGTTCCAGCTCAGAGAAAAGAACCACCATCTACTTACCATCTACTTACAGGGGTCAGAACTCCAGGACTTGTTCTTGACACCCACTCCTGATGCCAACCCGTCATCTCGTTAATTTTACCTCCCAGACCTCACCCTTTACCTCCTCCAGTCCGAGCCACTGTCACCTGTCACAGACAACTGCAGTAGACCCTGGCTGCCCCTACGTCCCCTCGGCCCTCCCATCTAGTCTGTTTCCTTTACCAACTGGAGCGATCTTTTAAAAACACAGATCTAATGTTGTCCTCTTGTCTTCTCCCTCTTGCTTAAAACTGATCAAAGGCTTCCCTTTTTTCAAGGAAGAAGACTAAGATCCTTGAAATGGAATTTGAGGCCCAGAGGGTTTGACTGCTGCTCATCTACCTCTCTAGCCTTCCCACTTTCCCACGCCCCCTCCTTCTGTGTTCCACGAGGGCCCTGGAATGCTCCATGGTTCCTCTCACCCAAGGATCTTTGCATGTGCTGCTGTATTTGCTCTGAAAACTTCTCCCTCTACTCTCCTCACATTTCTTTTGGATGTCTCCAGTATTCCATTCGAGTTCAGTTTCCTTTATTTCATATAGATTTTCCCGGGAATGTGCTCCTTTCTTTTAAATAACTTAATTTGGAATGATAAATTCATTAGTATGATTTTTTAAGAAATGGTGGGTCTCTCCCATGACACTGTTGGTCACGGGAGAGCAGGGACTGGCAGACAAGAAGTATTTAGAGGAAGTGGATTGAAGGGGATGGAGGGGTTTGAAAACTGCCTTGGTTCTTGAATACTTAATAATTCTCCAAGGCATTTGGTAAGAACTGACCCATTTTCTGCCCTTGGACCCTGTGAACTACCCTGTTCCTTTTTGCTAGCTCATTTCAGTTTCTGTTACTTGCAATCCAACAAATCCTGGTTAAGATACAACCCGTGAGAAACTATGAAGCTCAAAAATTTATGTTTTCTTTTAGGAAACTGCTGGATGAAAGAGCTTAGCAATGGTTCAGCAACTGGCTTTTCTCTTCCAGGTCTGCACTTCTTTTATTCAGAAGATGCTTTGTTTTCTGGGAAGCACCAGGATAATGTGGCAATGTCTTAAATTAACAACCAAACTGGCTTGACTTCAGCGAGCGTCCCTGGGAAACCCTGATGGCAGGGATCATTGAAATAGAAACACCTGGTGAACGGGCCCCTTCGTAGTGTCTTAGTTCCTTCTTGTCGGTGGGTGATTGATGCTTTTTTATGCATTCAGGGGCCAGCACGATTGGATTCTGGGAGATAAAGCAATGGGGGCCTGGGAAGAACTCTGGACCTTCGGTTTCCTCATCTGCAGAGTGGAAGAGGGATGAAGTTTTGAGGGCCTACTTCAACTTCATTGTCAAGAGGACCAAATGGAATTGGGTTTGTAAAAGTGCTTTGCAAAATACAAAGTACAGTAGAAATAATGCAGAATGCCACTAAACATCTGCTGCATAAGATGCAGAAGCACATTTTCCTTTCATGATCATTTTGAGTGCCTGTGGGCCCGAGAGAGTGGTACCGGGGAGGATGAAGGCGGCAACCTTACCCTCAGGCCTCTGATCAGAGGAAACCTGATAGAGAGGGAGTCGAGCAGGACCTCCAGCCATTTTATTGTTCTCCACAGCAGACCTTCACCATCTGACCTTCCTATGCCAACTGCCTGCCCCTTCTCTCCCGGCTGAGCACACCAGAATAAGATCCCTGAGCGCAGGGGCTTAGCAAGGTCCACTGCTAGATTCCTTTTACAGAAAACAGTGCCTAGAACGTAGAAGCTTCTTAAAACAACCAACCAAACAAAAAGCACTTATTGAACAAACACTCTAAGGGGGGCAGGTTCAGAGTTTGGGCAAAGGTGGATCACACTGCCCTGGGGGAGAGACTAGAAGGGGAAGGAACACATGAACTGGTCCTTGTTGTTGGCCTTTTGGTCAAAGGGAGAGAGGGAACGCTGATATTTCATTAAAGAAAACCTCAGGGCTGGGGAGACAGCTCAGTGGGTAGAGTGCTAGCACAAAGGCCCGGGGTTCAATCCCCAGCACCGCAAAAAAAAAAAAAAAAAAAAAAAAAAAAATAGAAAGAAAACCTTCGGCTAACTTGCTGGTTTGTTAATAGGGTTTTTTTTTTTTTTTTTTTTTTTTTGTCATAGGTGAACACAATACCTTTATCCCATTTATTTTCCTATGGTGCTGAGGATCAAACCCAGTGCTCGCACATGCCAGGTGAGCACTCGGCCGCTGAGCCACAAGCCCAGCCCGGTTTGTACTTTTAACTGCAGAATTATCTCACATTGCCAGACTGATTCCTCCAACATGCAGAGTTGCTGCTCTCACTCTCTGTTTGGAACTCTGCCGTGGCTCCCCAGTGCTCTAAGACCATCAAGTCAGACCTTTATTTAAAATGTTTTTTCTCGCATGTATATGGGGTAATAACGTCTGTCTCATTCCACCATCCTTCCCATCCCTACCGCCCACTCCCTCCCCTCACTCCCCTCTGCATATTCCAAAGTTCCTTCATTCTTCCCTGCCCACCCCCCACCATGGGCCAGCATCCGCTTAGCAGAGAAAACCTCGGCCTTAACACCTTACTATTTCATGCCCCCTTGTTCAACCATTTCTCAGAATGCCCTTTTCCCCTTTCATCTGGCAATAAAGCTCAGTAAGTTGCTTCTGACCCCAATTTGCTGCCCCCAACCCTCCACAGCAGAGCCCCGTGGAAGTCTTGCTTGCTCTTCTGTCTCATCCCAAATTGTCATGGAGTCTCCCCAGCCAGCTTACCTATTGAACAAGGCTTGGCAGGCCAGGAGCCAGGACTCCCTAAAGCTTTCTTGCTCAGTCAAGAGCTTAGCCTCTGGGCCGCCGCTGCCCTCCCTTCCCAACCTGGTCCACCCTTGTGACACTCACCTTCCTCACTTGCATTTCTTTTTACTTCTGCATCTTTGGGAGAAGGGTCTCTGGCCCTCCAGGGCTCTGCTTCTCCTGGTTTCGACTTCTAGCTGCTCCAGGCTCCTCTAAGCAACTCCATAGTGGAGCCTGCCCTGAGGGAAGTGTTAGCTGGTCTCCAAGGCAACCGACCGAGCCACTGCAGCTTGGGGCAGGCAGGGCCTGGGGAAAACTCTGGCCCCAGGGAAGAAGTTATCACCTCCTTGTTGATAACAACCTCTCCCCGGGAATCTGCTCTTCTCCACCCTCACAAGATCCTGGAAGCAGGATTTGGACCTCTTTTCTAATTTTAGAATCTCCAGGTCAGCAGAGGACTATGGTTTAGACCAGTGGAGCCCTGGTGCCTGCCGTTTTCTTGTGGTGGAAGTGGAAGATACCAGAGCCTGTAATGAGCATGAAAAGTGGCAATTGCCTCCTCAGACTCCCTAGGGTCTCCTAAAGGAGACTGACAGCCTCCCCCGCTCCATGTCCAGCCCTGCCCAAGCCCAGCTGCCTGAGCAGCTCGCTCAGTGACCTCCGAGCATCACCAGAGAATTATCCACAGTGCTTCCTAGACCTGGGTGCCCAACCGGAATCACCTGGGCTGCTTGCTAAGCAAGCGCGTTCATTCTCGGCAGGTGATTGATCAGAGCTGCGGCCAGTGTGGGAACATGAGCCCTTAACAATGGTCTCAAGTGATTATGATGTAACCAGGTCCCGGCCCATCACTGGGGGCCTCTCTAACCCCTTCCTTTATAGAGTTCAAGAGAGAAGTGAGGAATCCAATGTCAACCAGCTTGTAAGTGGCCGAGGGATTTGTGCTTGGTTTTTCTTATCTGGGTCATTTCTCAAATCAGTCTTCACTTTCGGAACCTTTAATAAGTTAGAACACGTGCAACTTGGGGTGGTTGTCATGTTTCAGATGTCCTTTGGATGTTGAGCCCAAAGTGGCTCCTGCAGGCGAGGTCAGGAACACACCTCAAAGTAGAAACTCGATCCAGCGTGTTACTCTGGGCAGGACAGTCACGGGCTGGGAGCAGCATGTGTAAAGCCAGGGCATGTGGCATTTAGCAACGCCACCAAGACAGGACAGGAGGGAGGTCAGAGAGAAGGGACTCCGCGGCCACAACAGCTCACGGCTACGGTGAACAGGAGGCGAGGACTTTGGCGTCCACCTTGATGGGAATCTCAGAGGCTGGCTAACGTGGAGACACCACTTTTGTGAGACGGACGGACATCTGCTACTCCCTTTTCCCTGGGTCCCTGGATGCACGGTTTTCAATGTTTTGTGAGCAGTAAAACCCAGCACTGAAAACTCTGTGTTACTGCTTTCTTCTACTTGAAATTACATGACACACACATTCTGAATGTCCTTGTGCCAGATGGATAAAGCAGAGTAAGACTTTCAGGTTGACCAGCTGAGAAGAAAGCTAAGCGTGGGTACCGTCTTTCTCAGCTCGCCTCAGAATGTAGCCTGTGATTGGCCCCATGTAAGGCATCAGAGCAAAACAGGAATTTCTCTTTCTTACTTTAGGCTCTTGGGACCTGACCAGGGTCAACTCATATTTCTTTTTTTAAAAACTTTTTCAGATGTTGTTAACCTTTATTTTATTCATTTATTTATTTGTGGTGCTGAGGATCAAACCCAGGGCCTCACACCTGCTGGGCAAGCGCCCTGCCACTGAGCCACGAGCCCAGCCCCCAACTCATCTTTCATGTGAGAGCTGGTAACATTACCCCGGAGGATGGTGAGATTTTTTTTTCCCAGTTACTAATTTGTGTTTTCCTTTATTTCTCTGTCTTTCAAACTAAGGAGCAGGTGCTTTTTGTTGAGTTGAGAAGCAGCATGAAGTCAGCAGCTCTGTCTTTTGTAAAAGCCTCAGCTCACTAAGAGATTCAAGTGACATGCTATGACGTGTTAAATGTCAAGAGGAGAGTGGGAGTGTGTCAAGATCCTTTCAGTTAAGAGACAGAAACCCAAGTCAAAGTGGCTTAAGGAAAAAATGGTAATTTATTTACTTAAATAACAGAAAAAGCCAGGGGTAGTTCTGGATTTAGGCCTGACTTGACCCAAAGGCTAAAACTGATGTTAACAGATGCCTGTCTCCATTCCCAGCTTCCTTTCTTCTGCTGTGGCTTGATTCCTAGGAAGGCTTTTCAGGTGTGGCTGGCAAACTTTGGATCCAAGCAGTGCCAAAGTTCCCCTGCAACTTAGCAACACTAAACAAAGAACATCTCTCCAGTTCCAGCGAGTTCCAGGCCTGGCTTCTTGGTCACAGGAGGCCTTCACTGTGCCCTGATGGCCCAAGTCCAGCTTCTGAGCCAGAAAGTGAAATCAGCCCTGAGGTAGGAAAGGAGCAGTTTTCCAAAAGAGGAAGACAAGGATGTGGGTACTAAGCTGATATGCCTCTGAAGGAAGCCAAGGGGAGAGGAGATTCTCCCAGGTCAACAGAGACCGAGAAACCAGAGATCTGAAGATGAGGGGGATGGTGGGCGCTCAGCGCAGCCATGCCTCAGTGAGCCTCGACCCAAGAGGACCCACAAGTACTCGGTGCACTCAGAAACCACGGGCACGGGGTCCCAGCACACCAGTGTATCACGCCCCAGCATGGGACATCTGATGCCTCCCCAGGAACGCGTAGACCAAGGACTGGAGGGGTCTTCCTCATGTTTGAGCCAGGACCCCCCACAACATAGGGTACCGTAATAAATTCCCTACCCGGAGCACAGAGGGGATCTAGTTGCTGTTTAAGTGCTGTGGAGGGGACTGTGGAGTAGCCTGTTGGGGGAATTTTCCCTGGGTGCTTAGATTCTGAAAGCGCTCCACAGAACCCAACGGGTGACATCGCTAGTTTCACCAATGAAGGACAGGAACACTGTAAAATACCACTAAGCCATGATTGTAAAGAGAAAGCATGACAACAAGATAGGAATGATGGAAGATTGAATACAAACAAGTCAGTTTTCCTACTTTTTGGTCTTACAGCAAAGTAGGTAATATGCAGAAGTTGTTTCTAAATAGGGACTACCTTTTAGGGTTCTTTGCATCTCACATCCAGAAGCAGCAAGCCATAGATTTAGCTGCTCATGGTTGAGCCAAGGAATCATGCAACTGGGACAAGTTATTTTTATTTCCTTTAGACTAGACAAACTGGCCATGTGGGACAGCAGAAGGAGCCCTAGATCTGAAGTCAGGGAACCTAGGTTTGAAACTCAGATTGATGACTAGTAACAGAACTTTGGGTAAATTGTTCATCTTTTGATTCTTAGTTCTCTGGTCTATATGACACAGGAAGAGGATTAATTAAGATAACATGGAAGAGCACATAACACATGAATTTAAAGTTCTTTCCATGAACTCATTGAATGCCACTATTACCTAACCACAGCACTTTTGAAAATATGAATTATTTTAACAGAGTGATTGCTATGCTTCAAGTTAGAACATCAGGTTATTTTGATATTTGGGAAGTTTTTGTGATGTAAGGCCTAAGCTTACAGCAGCATTATTTGTAATAACAAAAACCTGGAAAAAACCTAAAAGGTGTGTATATATAAAATGGAATATTATGCAGCCTAGTAATGGTGGTAGATACATATATGATATTGCTTTTGTTAAACTGAAGGAGAGTAAAGTGTCTGTTGCAATGTCCAATAAACTATTATTAATGGTTCTCTGGAAGGTGGATTGTGGGTGTGGGGACTTTTAACTTCCTGTACTCCTGTTTTGGACATTTTTGGTTTGTTTTTAAAGATATATATTATTGTAAAAAGAAAATCCTTTGTGCCAGTTTGGGGTCATGATCACTTCCTTCACAATAGTTCTTGAGACAAGAAAAAGTTGTCAATTACCCTGAAAGCAGAAATAAAATCACATACTAGAATAGTGAGCGTAGGGTGGATTGCAAATAATAAATCCACTATGCTCTTTTAGTTAGTAAAATACACATAAGTTGATCAAGTCTTTCTTAGATGTGTACATACATTTTTTCATCCTAGAGCAATTATGGACAATAAAATATTTTGTTGTTGTTGAAGTGCATTTGCATTGGCCACAGAAAACAGCAACACAAAAGGATAAGTTTTAATTTTTTAAGAACATATGTGAACTGTCTTAGACCATATTAAATATTTAAACACCAGAGTGCCAGAGTCAGTACACGGCATTTATTTGACTGACTTGCCCTAACATAACAAATGGAGATTGCTTTAATAGTGACCAAATACAACTGGCAATATTTATTGAAATATCTTAAAATGGTCATTTGGGGAAAACCACATCTAAAATGAAATCAAATTCTTGAATCTATTCCATTTAGCGGAAATAATTAAAAACATCTTGGCAAGACCGAATCTTTGCAAAACAGACCAAATGTAGGGCTTCGAGACAGCAGAGAACCCACAAGCTTGCAGAAGCCTCCAGAGAGTTCTCTCAGATCATCCTGTTCCTGTCTGTCTAAGCAGCAGTGTGAGAGCTGTACGTTCAGTATTAAGGATCTCGAGTCCACAGGGAAATCCTGAGATCAATGAAACTGACATAATTAAACAGGGAAACACTCACTGATAAAGCAACCACACTCGATCTAAACCAGCTTTTGCCTTCAGGAAGAATTTTACTGAAACAATTCTAGCAAATAGGTAAGTGGGTCTTTTCGAATTTGTCTGAAAGATGGTTTCTTAAATTTTCTTATAATCTAGCCCTGCATTTAATCTCAAAGATTCAATTCCATAGGTAAAGCATTGTGCCAGGTCTCTCAGGAATATGAGAAAGCCATATTCCTTGCATTCAAGAGTTTATAATCTCATTATAAAAACATGTTTTAGTGATAATAGCAGCAACGAACTTTGAATGCTTACTCTGCCCTGGTACTTACTCTCATTTAAACCAACGATAGCCCTGTAATTAGGTACTGTTATTAGCCCCCTTCTACCAACTTAAAAAAAAAAAAAAAATCCCAAGACACATGGAGGTTACACGATTTACTAAAAGTCACAAAGCTAAACTGTGGAACTGAGATTTGAATGCAGGGGGCCTACTCCCCTCCAATACTGTTACAGAGCAATAAGCAAAAGCAACACAAAGCACAAAAGATTAGGAATACAGGGGGGATTAAAGAAAACCACCAGGAGGAGACTGTGTAGACATGGCCAGGACAGCAGGCAGGTCGTAGTCAGGGAACACAGAAGCAGGCTGCTTGTGAGAAAAAGGGAAGTGTGGGAAGACGGAGGAGACCTCCGGAGGCCGGACCCGGAGGGTTTTCAATGCCAGCTTACAGGAGTCGGGGCTTCGAGCTGTGCAAGGGGAATGACAAAAATGTGAATAAGCACACTTCATTTTAAGAATATTTTGGCAGCATCCACCTGGAGTGCTAGGAATCAAACCCAGGGCCTCACACGTGCCAGGCAAGTGCTTCCACGGACCAGTCACACTCTGGGCCCGGCAGAATGGACTTGGTGGACGAGTAGATGAAGATGAGCTGAAGACAGGCTGGTTCCGATGGCTGTAGGATGTGACTATCTGCCCTAAGTTCAAGGCCCATTTGTCAAAGACATTCTTTCCTATGTTGAGTGCTTTGCTGAGACCTACTTGTGTGACTCTGAGAAAGTTAGAAAGCCTTTCTGAGGTCTTGATTTCTTTATCGGAAAATGGAAATTCTGGACTTGTTCTTTTAGACTTCATCCAACTCTGAAATTTTGAGTCTCATGAAAAAAATCTCTTCTTGAAACTGAATCTTAGGTGGTCTCTGTAATTGGAACTGGGGTTGATATGCACAAACCTTGACTACTTGAAAATACCCAGTGGTGTTTTCTTCTTCTGGGAAAAGAACCAGAACTCTAAAAAAATAATACATTATGCTTTCTATCTTTAACACCTTTTATAAATAACTGCCTTTATTTGTTGCGGGGTAGCTGTGACCCACAAGAGAACCCACAGCCCTCTCCTTTTGTAGTTAAATAATCTCATAGGGCAACTAGAATAGAGTTGATGGAAGACTTGGTCAAAAATATTTTTTGAGCACACATTATTGTTAAAACCACTCTGCCTTTTCCTAATGTATTACCAAGGAAAAGGTAAAAGTTTGGTATATGCCTACATTATAGTTGCCAAGTGATCGATTCACTAATGTTTATGGAAAAGAACCCCCTGAATACCTCCAGTCTGTGTCATATATCAGGATAAGATGTGGATGGTGTGACGACTGAGTGACCTACTGACCACCCTAGTTGCCCGGAACTTCCCCAGTTATAGCACATCCTGGGGAACCCCTAGGTCTCAGGCCACCTGAAGATGCTTGTGAGTCTGAGAACCCCAAACCATCTTTTACCATGTCTTCACCCTAACTCCCCACGAGGCCCTTGGAAAGGCCATATGAAGGAAGAGCGGTGAAGGTGAGGTGCTTACTGTTGTCCTTGTGCCGGGCTAACCCTGATACTCCACAAAGGCTCTCGTAAAGCTGTAACCCGTCTAAAAATCAAGGGCCTTCATCTTGTTTCTTCAACCCACATTTTAAGATCTCAGAAGCTAAGATCCTTTGGCCTGCAGTAAAGTGGACACAGAAGACTGAAGCCAAGATGGAGCTGAGTCTACATGCAAGGAAGAAGAGAAAGATGGTTGGTCTTCTGGGCTTTGGCTCAATTTTTCTCCCCTCGTTCATGGAAACCTGATGCAGAAGACAGACCCACAAGCGTGTGGTATTTTATTGCTGGATGGCTCTTCTTATTGCTAAACACGGCATAATCAGTGGCCTGGAATAGTAATGGCATCACTGCCCTAGCGGGGAGCTAGGAATGGGGGACGAGAGGGAGCCCCGCCCCACCACAATGCTAAGAGGAGGCATGGAACTGCTTCTGTGAATATGTGGAACCTCTATAAGAAATCAAGTTTTTAAATCAAAGCTTATGCCAAAGTAATAGAAGCCCTTTTAGTTTCTTTAGTAGACAATTTATTTTGATAAACTTGCTCAATAACAAAAATACAAGTGAAGAAAATTATGTTCATTTTATACAGTTGTATTAACAATTTGTTTTGAAACTATTAATTGAAAAAATGTCAAAACCAATTAAAAAACAATTCTTAATAAAGTTTGGGATAATATACAGACCTTGATCACAAACTTTAAAATCTCTTGAGGTGACACAACTACAAGTCCTTTGTAGGGAATTCTACCTACTCAGGCCACTTTTTTTCCTTCATATATTTTATCCTTTGAAATTTTTCTGAAAGACAGCTTATTGTTTTGAACTGTGAAGGCAAATTTAATTTTTAAAAGAAGATCAAAGAGGGTTGATAAAGCAGTTACTACAGTCAGAGTAATTTGTGTCTAGCAGTCTTTTAATAAAGACAAATTAAATGCAACATGTTCTTCCCATGAAGCCCACGATGCAAAACAATAGCTAATGATTAATCCAAAGTTAACTTTCAATACTTTTTTCTGGGCCTTTCTTTTAAATCAATAGACTGTTTGTCACCAGGACTATTTATTATTTCACTTAAGAGATTAAACAGTGACTTCATAGAACATCAAGTGGAGATATCAAAGCTTAGGCAAAAGGGTAAAAACCAATGAACTGTTTTGGTCATCTAGAACATGAAAAAGAAAAAAAAAAAGCCATCCTTCAAAAACAAATGAAACAGAAAATAGGTTAAGAGGTGGACGAGTCAGAAAAATCACATACACACATTAACAACATAGAACATGGATTACCTTTGGAAAGAATCATACTGAAATGTTTACTTTTAATGAACTTAATATTTTTACGTTTACAGGTGTCTAGGCATGTTCAATAGGAGCTTCCAAAAATTTCAAACTAATTCAGTCTTGTGCAAATAAAACCAAAAGATAGTTTTCAGCATTTTACAGTGATATTCTTAGGTATGAGAAGAATGCACACTCTAAAAACAATGTAACAGACAAAAGTTTGACAAATGATTGCACCATAAAACCGTGTTTTATATACAGTTTACAAGATATGATTTCCTGCTATAAATTAATACTGTACTATATAGTACTTATTATAGTGACCTTTTTAAAAGCAACTGCTGACAGTTGGCTATCTTTTCACTTACAGGAGTTATAGAAAGTTATATGAATGAGTCCATTTCAATGTTTGGTCTGGAAGAGTACTAAGACTTGACCTCACATACTACTTGATGAGATGGTCTCAATCCTGGGTTAGTGTGCAGACTGGCTGGAGGAACTTCCCCTCTATCAGTCCTTTATGCACTGGACCTCCAAGACAATGATGAAATCAAAGACAATTTAATGGTCTGGGTAATAGATACAAATAAAACCTTAAATTTTGTAATCTTATATGCAATACCACTGTAAGTGAAAGAAGTAAACAGTGGGGAAATTCTTAGCAGCTGAGAAACTTTCTCTCCCCATGCTCATGATCCAGTTAAAAATATTTTGAGAAACTATTTACAATAAAATCCATCTTTTGGAAGAGAAAATCTCTTGGTTATACCATAAATTAATTTGAACCATACTTTGCTAACACTATCTCAGTGGTATAATGGTGACAACCAAAGCTTTCCTTAAAGTGATCCCTTTGATTTGAGGACCAGTCAAATCACAATGGGAAATGCAATCCCAAATGTCCACACATGTCCGGTGGTACTCTTAGAATTGACTAGACTGCATAATACATGGGGAAAATGACCTCCCTTGGATTTCCCAAAGGTTTCTTTTACCTGGGGAAGGAAAAGTGTGACATTCCCTCATAATGCTCAAGGAACATACCCAGGATGGTCCAACACCCCAAGCCCCCTCTAGAGTGAGCTGAAAATGGGGTTTTCATTCACAATGAAATACTGTGGAATTAACAGTAAGATATATGAACACCAAACAAGCCAGTGTGAAACACACCGAGCTCTTCCATTCATACTTTGAATATCTGAGGAAGTAGCCCCATCTCTGAAGTAACCATTCTGTAATTTATAAAATATCTTCTTAAGAAACAGTGCGTTTCATTCCTACTCATGTGAAGCATGGGCTACATGAGACTGTCTATACTTACTGACAGGGACATTTGGGTTGCCATTTCACCACACAGAGGAAAAACTTAGCTCCATTGCCGTGGAACATCCTCCTGTCCACATTTCAAACAGGAGATCATCCATGGTGCTCGCCAGGAAAAACAACTAAGCTTTGACACGAAGGCATGGAAATGTGGAGAAGAGAAATACTGTATTTTAAAACCATTTGTGAGTTCAAGCATTAGCTACAATGCTTTTTTAGGGAAAAAAACTTAAAGCTGTGGGTTTAGTACAGCCCTTTAAAATAAATGCAAAAATGTTAGCTATTAGCAAACAAAGGCATACAGCAAATAAAGAAAATATTGTATTGCTTGAGTTTTTGGTAAAGGCATGTGAATAATGCTTACAGGTGAAAAGAACAGAAACTCATTAATTTTTATAGCAGAGTGAAATTAGTGTTGTAAGTAGTCAAAAAGCCAGATATTTGCTAGTGAACTTTGTATTTATGTAAAGTTGTGTGCTTGAACATATAAAATGTATTATTAATGTAACAGACTGAGCCAATAGAAAAAAGAATCTATACAATAGACAACAGATGCCAATAATTTAAATAGTGTTAGATTCCCCAAATTATAAGGTTTGACATGATCTTACCTTCTACTGTCATATACAAATAAATTAACCCTAGGAAGAATTTTTAGCTTAACTTAAAATTGCACCTAGAAAGGTATGGGATTATTTGTACCTATTACAAAAACCGGTTAAAATCAAGGGCTGCTATAAAGAATGAGGTAAACTGAAGACTCTCTCCACTATGCAGCCTTCAGATAAATGGCTTTTTTTCTATTGAGTGAGTTCTAGGTTTGCACACCACAGTGTTTTGCTAGCAAAGCATTCAGAGTTCTCTTCCAGGAACTGTTTGCATGTGTGCATATATAAATTTACACACACATACACACACACACACACACACACATATATACACACTGTATACTGCATCAGCAAAATATATATATTATATATATATTTATATAAATATAAGGAAGATTTCCCCCACCCACCCACCCAAACAACATGTCTCTCAGTGTTTGTTCGGTTTTTTTTTTTTTTTCCCTTTTCTTTTTGTACACAGAGATTAGGGAATTTCAGAATTTTTACATACATTTTAGCAAACACATTTTGATCTATTGGCTTCTTGGTGCAGTAATGCAATGGTAATCCATTCTGGTGCCAAAGGCTCATCCCATTACAAGGAAGTTGCAAACACTAATTTCTTAGGAGGTGAGGCCAGCCCCACATGAACTTCTTTGCATCCCTCTGGTCCACCATGATTCATAAATACTTAGACTTTTTTCTCAAATGAATCATTAGACGTTAAAAACGGAACAACAGAGTCACAAAGGGCCACATGCTTTTCAGTATAAAGCATTCTCCTTCACTAGGTTGCTATCACAGTGCAGACTGACTGCCTGAATATGCTCAGGAGATTTAGTCAATATTGTCTGTATTTGGTTATGGAAAGGCTCTCAATTTTTTTTTTTAAATCCAAAGTGCATAGTGAGAACAAATCAAAGCATTTTTTTCCTTTTCAGTATCAGTTTCATCTAAGCATTTTCCTATGAGAGGACTGCTCAGATGCCTTGTCTTTTGTCCTCCCACCCTCTGAAAATAAAAAAATAAAAATAAAAATAAAAAATAATAGAGTCAAGCAGTTTAGACATTCATCAGCCTGGTAAACAAACTTTGCCAGCAAATAGAAGTCCTACTATTGTAAAGAAAATTGATAAGACAAAAAGTACATATGATGACCCAACTACTGTGTTGTTGGGTAATTTATAAGGTTGACCTCCGACTTCATTGATGTAAAATCCTATTGGAAATATTAGGGCAGCCATACAGAAAAGGATCACTGTAAAACAAACCAAAACACAACATTAGTAACATGGTTTGGTGATTATAAAAACAATGAAAATTTGGCACTAAAGAAATATATAGAAGGAGTTGTGGACTGATAACAATGTCAAACCTATTAATAACATGGACCACTTATCAAAAGATTTCCATAAATTACAGGTCACATAATATCCCTGAAGCTTAACAATTAAGTACAGCAAAAGCTGGGTTAGCCCTTTATGAAATATTAGGATGATTCTGAATTATCAGCATTAAGATGGGTACTCTCCAAACTTACTAAGTACTCACATATACTATTCTTAGCTATTTAAACTAGTAATTAAGGGAACTGGCTAGGCTAAGTTCTGACCCCACTATCTACCAACTGTGCAATCTTAAGCCTCTGGTTCCCTTCTGAAAAAGAGGGAAATACTAGAAGGATAAATAAAATAACTTCAAGCCCCTGTCACAGTGCCAGGCTAACAGATGTACTGAATAAACATTATATAATATTACCATCATAGTTATTCTTCTGCCAGTTCTCTGCTTCTGGTGGTATTAGGTGTTGGAGAAAAGGTACATAAAAATAAGTACCATTTATCTTATTCTGATTTACAATCAGCTAGTAAACGAACATCAGATTCTTTCGAATGATTAGCAAATTGTCAGCGTGGATATCTCTATCATGAATAAAGTTCCAAAAAAATAAATTAAAATCTGTCAGGTTTCTGAATACACAGAGATAAATCAAGTGAGGAAGGAAGAGGAACCTTTTTTTTTTTTTTTTCAGTTTTGCATATAAACACAATGAAACATTATTTACTGAAATGTTTTTAAAAAGATGTCAGAAAAACCCACGTCTGGGTAGAAGTAATTCCACAGTCTAATGCTCTATCAAACACTATACTACCAAAGAAATGCTCTTCTCAGTGAACATAAATTATCTACAGATGGTTAGTTTTTCCAGGAAAAAGTTTTTGCTCTTTGAAAGTGTATCGGTCAAATGTTTATAGTCCTTCATATTTCTTTGAAGACAGAAATATTTCTTTCAGTTTAATATGAAGACAAATTACTAGTCACTGTATATGAAGAGTGGAAGCTTTCCCTTATTAACTAAACAAGAAACCTTTTCCAAGTTAAATCTATCGCCAGAATACTGAGTGTCCTGGATATGGGGGTGGGGGGGGGGGGGCGGGAGGAGAGACACAGAATTACATGAGTCCTTAAAAAGTCAATTAAGAATCCTTTCCTGGTTGAAATGCCTCCAAAAATATTTATTAAAAAGTAGCATTTGCTTAAGTAATATACCACTTAAAAAACGCACCAGCACTCTGCTTTGTATCATTTAGGCAGATCATTTTATAATGTACAGACAGAATATTTCATCTTGGGCAAATGACTACACCAAAAAATATTACGTAAATGAACTTGGGTTCATTCTGACACCTACTACAAAACAGCCAAAAAATTCAGGCATTAAATTTTATTAGAGTTCTTGGTCTTTTTGTTATACAGTCTACAATAAATAACTATTAGTGCAGTCAATGCCCATTTACCACTGTTATCTGCCATCAATTTATAATGTTCTTATGGGTTAATAGTTTTGATGAATAAAATGCAACCATAATCTAAGTATCTATACATAATCTAATAAAAAACAATGAAATGATGTTTTAAAAACATTTTTCTTAATGTTGACTAATCTAACTAAAGAAACAAAACATAATTTAGAAGAAAAATGCTTAAGACATATGCACATATTAAATTTGTGTTAACTAATGTTGCAACTTCATACCTATCTTTTCCATTTTCTACTTTAAAATCAAAATCTACCCTTATAAGTATGCATTGTGACTACAGGTAGGATTTAATATTTTTAATAGTTAAAAATTTTCCAAATTAGCTAGAAAAACTTTATAAATTTTTAAGGAAGCAATGAACTCCTATGCAATTGAACCTTGTTTTCAATCCTATGAGTTTCCTTATAAAATGCCGGGGGACCAGATTTAATGAAGATGGATGAAGTTTTTGTTTTTTTGTTTTTTTTTTTTTTTTAAAGCTACCAAGTTACTACTAAGAACTTTAGATCTTTTTAAAAAATATTTTTAGTTGTAGATGGACACAATACCTTTATTTTTTATTTAATTTTTTATGTGGTGCTGAGACTCGAACCCAGTGCCTCACACGTGGTAGGCAAGCGCTTTGCCACTGAGCTACAATCCCAGCCCCTAGAGGTCTTAAAATTATTATGAACACTGATAATATCTATCACCTGAAGCCTGTAAATACATAACCTCTTATCTTCTAAGGTCCAGACCCTGGTGGTGGGAATGACAAATCAGGTATACTGGGCTCTCCTCAGAGACATAATTCCTCACTGTACACTGGCATCTGGAAGTATTACTCTTTCATTATTATCAAAACTACAGTCTTTACTGGAGTAGAAATATGTACATTAGAGATAAAGTACATCCTCAATGGCTGCAAGGGAACACTAGGGGGAGCCCAATTCCTCTCAGAACTGCCACCCCTGCTAACAACAATGCATTAAAGGAAGGTAAGAAGAGCAAGGCAGTTCTAAACCTACTTAAAATAACTCTAAAATATATTAAGCTAAAAACCAGAAGTACAGTATAATGTGTGAACATTTTTATATGAATACATATGTAAGAACACATATGCATACATGTTCCTATGTACAGAATGCCTCTAGTAGGAGAATTCACAAATCGATAACAGTGATTACCTCCAGGAAAAAAGTTACTGGGTGGCTGGGTGACACGACCACAAACTTCACTTGGTTACCCTTTCACCAACTGAATTATGTAGCACATGCACATGCTATTTCAAAAAGTTAGATTAACTAAAAAACAAAGGAAGATTATACTGCATTTGGGATCTAACTACATATACTTAAATATTCTCTGCTGGAGGGCAATGAAAAACAAGTGTAATCTTACGTTTACGTCAGGCAAACTAATAGCTCATGTGAACATTGCAGTGATTTCTTTGCCGTGTACAAATTTGCTAAATTATAATTTAGATTTTTGGTATTCAGAGCCTCTGTACTCCCAACTTTGAACTAACTGCAGAAACTAAATCCTTCTTTGGTATTTTATTCCCAAAGAGTAACTGCTACCTGCATAAATGGTTCTACCTATGAGCAAAAGGCAAAAAACTGGTTTAAATTTCTCATCAATATTTTTAAATTTAAAAATGAAATTTACATAAAATTTTTAAATTTCTGCAGCCTGATCTCTACACCTCACTCTTAGACAAGAACCATCTCTGGAGGTCTTTTGGGATTGTGTCACATTGCTTAACAAGGTGGAGAAGCTTTTTTTTTTTTTTTATGTCAAAGGCAATTTGCTTGATCTGCATCTTAAAATTAAGCTAAGTGGAAAGACAAAAATAAAAAAAAAAAGCTGAACCAGAAACATAAAGAGGAAGTTTCACCAAAAGTTAGGGAGAAACAGAGACATGAAGGAACATCACTATCCTACAGCCTTAAACATAAACTGAGTTTTAACAACTAATAGGGATCCTTGAGATTATCTCTTGGTCTAATCACCCTAGTTCTAAATGACAATATCACATGAAATGAGAGGTTTTAATAGCCATTTTTAGAAATGTATGAAAACCTGAGATGATTTTAAGACACTCCAATTAGAAGTGAAGTGTCAGTATTTGGCACAGGTATTGCTATCCCATTTCCTTACAGCAGGGCTTCTCAACAGTGGCACCCTTGCCAGTTGGGGCTAGAGAATTCTCTGGGGCTGGGGAGCTGTCCTGTGGGTTTGTAGGATGTTCAGCAGCATTCTGGTCTCTACACACTAGCTGCCAGCAGCACCCCCTAGTTGCAACTATCAAAAATATTTTTAGGCATTGCCAAATGTCTCCTGGAGTGCAATGTTGCTTTAGAGGGAAAGAAATAAGAAAGCACAATATAGAAATATCTTTTCTTTGTGCATTTCTGTTTTTAACTCGGGATAAGCTTCTGATGTGTTTTGAGATTAAACCAATTTTGCAAAGTATAAGAGAATGTGTATTACATAAACTTATCACACCACTGGGCATAGCTTAATAGTGTAAGAAATGTTGGTAAGCAATTATTAAATAATCGAATGTGATTTTCCAATGATATACAATATACAGCAGAAAGTCAACGATGTTAAATAGCAAATAACCACTTTTATCTAGTCTATGTTTTTATATTTCTTCTAGATTTATCTTTATTTTGACAACAGATACCAATACCATCAAGAAGAGGAAAAGACTCAAGCTAATGGTAGCTCTGAGTTGCAAACCTGGAATACTATGTCACAATGTAAACAAAAGTAAGATTCATCAAACTTGCATTTCATACAAAGCAATTAAAGTTGTGGATGTCCTGGTCTTGTAAGAGTTTTGCAGAACTGATGGGACTGTGGACAGTCTGTCTCAAGGCCATATGCAAGTGTTGCTCTTTGATGCTTATGAAGTCCTTATTACTGATTCTTGATTATCTTCATAAAAATACTAGTGTGCGTGCCGTCTAGACTTAGTAAGCACAGGCTACTTACTTCCAGTGAATGCTATCCATCGAGCATATTTTGTAGCTTCTCTTCGCCAGTGGGAAGCCACCAGCAACCCACATGTGACAGTCAATGAAATGATTCCCATGATGATAAAAAACAGGGTGGTGACCCACTCTGGGGGTAGCCGGGGAGGGATGCATGTTCGGTCTCGTCCATGGATTGTTTGACACTGTCGCACTAGCCCCACAGTGAGCGCTCCTGGGAAGATGCAAAAGGTGGGAATTCGTTAGTGGGTCTGGTAAGCCAGGGGCTATTCCCTTTGGTCCTTAAATCTTTATTTTTTCCCCCCACCCACCTTTTCCTTCTTCTGGTCCTTAAATCTTCTCCCTCTTTGTATATGTCATCCAAGTACTTAATTCCCTAGTCATTTACAACATAGAAATGCACACAAACTCAAAAAAAAAAAAAAAAATACACCAACAAACCCTAAAATTTTTAAAAACTTCACTGAAGTTATCAAAGGCAGCTTACTCCATCATTCATTAAACAATTTTCTGAGTACATGTATAAGGCACTGCTCTAGGCTGCAGGGAAACTATAGTGATCAAGACAGATGAGGTTCCTGTCCTACGGAGCCTGCATACTAGCAGAAAGAACTGGAATTTTTCTATCCCCGGTTTCAAGACTCAATGAATATTACTTCATTTTGGCTAAGGAGAAAATACTAATATGCCTAATCACAATATATAAATAAAATTAAATAATGGGTTAAATATTCAAAGTAACAATATTTATCAAAGTTAAAGGGTCTAGCTCACCAATTTTTAAACAATGTACACATGTTCATTCTGTCAAACTATCACTGGCATGCTTAACAGCAAAGAACAAAGAGGGTTAGGGATGTAGCGCAGTGGTAGAGTGCTTGCTTAACATGCACAAGGAATAGGTTTGATCACAGTTCTAAAAAAAAAAAGAAGAAAAGCATAAAGGCTAATTATGAAGGTAATTTTTAAAGTGTCCCCTTCCTATTTAAATAACATGAAAGTGGGGGCTAGGGTTATATATAGCTCAGTGGTAGAGTGCTTGCCTAGCATGCACAAGGCCCTGCGTTCAATTCCCAGCACTACATAAATACATACATACATACATACATAAAATGAAAGTGGGTTTTGTAAGACATCAGGTACTCTTTTTCCATCCTGTCAAACCTAAGAACCCTACAGAGTCTAGGGTGAATTAATTATAGAAATCCAGATTAGGAAGGTGTAAGGGTCATCCTTTACTCCTTTTCCTCACAAGAACAATGATTGAAATGTTACTTCTGAATAAAAACTGCTGTTTCCCCTTGCACAGCAACTGCAAATGGTAAAATAATTACCAGAAATTCAAGGGTAGATATTTTTGGAGCCAGTAAAAACACAATAGATTTCTGCATTGGTGGGGGGGGGGGATGATGGTATTCTTTTTTGGTCACATTGTTTTCTCAAAATGAACACACTGACCTCCAATCATAACACTTGCCTTCTAGAAGGACAGTCAGTAAAACTCCTGGAAGCTGCCTGTTGGGAGCAGCAGAGCAGGGCTGGAGCTATGTGTAGATGCATGTGTGGTAGGTAGGGCTGTTGGTGGAAGGTGCTTTGTGCCACTGAAGTTTTGCCATTGATATAATGTGTTGAAAGAAAATGAAGCAAGAAATCAGTTATGTTCTTGAAATTGAGCCCCTCCATGCTAACTTTATCTGACTATAACTGTTGAGTTGAAGCAGATATACAAACAAGTTGGTGCTTTCCTCCCAAATCACCTAATAATTAGGCCCACCTAGTGATCCCTGCACTAGTGCAAACAACACTGTGATTATCAGGTGGTCACATGCAGGATGGGCAAACAACACTGTGGTTATCAGGTGGTCACATGCAGGATGGAGGCATGCAGGGGACAAAGAATGCTATCCACTATGCCCTAGCTACTTGGAGCTGAGTGACTGACTTCACAGGCCAAAGAGAAGCATGTCGTGAAAATATTTTGATATTATTGCTACCTTTCAAAGTCTCCTGGTAATTGTTTGAAACCAGAAACAGGGATGGGGCAGGAGTAAGTAGGCACCAGGGGGTTGCATGATCATCCATAAACTGAAACACTAAAAAGTTTCCATGCAAAGATCACTTGGGGGAAAGAAATGTCTTTACTATAATAAAGTATTTTATTGTAATTTTAGAAGTAAGGAAGACTCACAGCAGTGCTCAAGAACTCCTAATAAGAAACTACTCCTGATTATTCAGCAAAAGACTTCTAACAAATTATTCTCTTGTACTCATTGTTTCATTTCAAAAGGTTGTAACTGCTATAAGAATAAACTAGAGGCAATGAAAGATCCTCTGACAAAATGCAATATTGTAGAGTACTATTACAGAAACAACTTTGTTCACGATTTAACATATACAGTAATTCTATGTATCTACTGAACTTAGATTTACTTTTCTCCTGGGTACTGGGGATTAAACTCTGGGGCTCTTTATTACTTGGTCCTTTTTGCTTGAGGCAGGTTTCACTAAGCTGCTGAGGATGGCCCCAAACTTAAAATCTTCCTACCTCAGTTTCCTAAGTGGCTGAGATTACAGGCAAGTGCCACTGCGCCTACCTAAATTCACAAGAGAATTATTTGTGGCCTGCAAATATTAAAAGTTATAGGTTCGGTAAATCACAACTAAAATATCTCTCCTTCAAAATATTTCTCAATATCCTGTGTTGCCTCTTTTACTTTGCTATGGAAATGGTGAGCAGGATTAAGGATGAAATTGAACTTAACTTCCTACGTCTGCTGATCACTGAGCTTCCTAAGAACTGCTTTTTCTCTCCTACCTTGCATGGCACACCAAGTGAATATGAACAGAACAAGTAAGAAAATGAAAAATTACTGCTATACTTTCTACAAACTAACCGGAAATATCCTGAGAGATGTTTAGCTTTAAACAAGCTATCATGCTCCTGTATTTATAAAATTCCTTATCACAACAAATCAAGACTAGACATTCATCAGTTCTGTTCTGAAAGAAAGATAATTCTAATTGACAATCAGAAGGTATATTGTGTATATGAAAATAAATCAATATACAAACTTTTTATTGTGCACTGGTGGTATAGCTGGTGGTAGAGCATATGCTTAGCATGTCTTAGGCCTTGGGTTGTCCCCAGAACCAAATGCAAATAGTATTACTGAGTGTCCCTTATATGCTCCGCACTATTGTAGTAATCAGAGATTCCAGAACTAATATGCCTTCACACTCTTGGTGAAAACAGACTTCCCTTAAATGTATTACAAAAACATCAGTGCAAACAGTGGTCTGTCAACATTATTGTTAAAATTCATTTTCTGGAGTAAGACTGTAAGTCAATATAATTTATGTCATAGTCACACATTTCTACTGGCTAAATGGAGGAATCTGCAAGGGTAGTTGCACTACCAATGTCACTACCATTATATTTTAAAAGTTCAGTTTCTGTTATACCCAAACTTTTTCCAGGTTTTTTTTGTGGGGAGGGGATATCAGGGATTTTATCCAGGGATGCTTAACCACTGAACTATATTCTCAGCTCTTTTTTATTTTGAGAAAGAGTCTTGCTACATTGCTTAGAGCCCGCTAAGTTGCTGATGCTTGTTTTGAACTCACAATTCTCTTGTCTCAGTCTCCCAGGTTGTGGGATTTCTCATTGTGTCTTTAAATTTCACCTTTTACCTCAATGACTTATCTCCTGCCCCGTAGATTCAAATCTGTCACAGATTTAAATCTATGAAGAGGAGATAATCAAGTCAATTTGACTTACTCCAAATTCTCTTAACACATTAGTCTCAACACATGCACTTGATTTTAAAAGGTAGCAGCTGCAGCATGTTTTTTGAAGGGTGCTGTGACAGAACGCAGAGCCTCCCACATGCTGAGCATGCATTCTACCACTGAGCTACATCCCCAGCCCCAAAAGTAGCTTTGTTTTATCCCAAATAGCACATGAGCTTTTCAGAGGAGGTAACATCACCTTCTACTTCATTGGAAACTCAAAATGGCATGCGGCAGTGGGTATGAGACTGGGATTAAAAAGTATTTGGTGACTTTAAATGAATCAAAAACAAGTTAAATTTAAAACTGAACTGCTTTGAATAGGTTACTCAGTGTGGTTTCCTGTAGCACACTTGGTACGCACAAGCTCAGTCATTCACTAGTTTTTGTTTTATCCAACAGGTTTCTTGCCTCTGGAAGGAGCCTGTAATTTCATTCCCCAAACAACAATCTATCTTTACCCAGCCGCCGTTTCCTAGGTAACCAATCCAGCCAAATAAAAGTCTTATACACAATAGAAAAAAGGAAACCACACTAGGAACTATAGCACCCCACCACCCACATGCCTCCCAAGATCTCACCTGTGTACCGTCACACAAAAGGAAAAGTCATAATGAGTCTCACCCCATTAAGTGGGGGCATTTTATCTAAAGTGCCTTTTGACACTCGTCATCTATAGCAGACACTGCTGAAATGACTTAGCACAGCCAGTCTGAGCATGTCTGCTGGCACAGTGAGAATAATTATAAGGCATGTCATCAGTGCATGAAAAGCAGTGTCACAGAAAATCTGTGACCCGGGGTTGTAAGGCAGAAGCACACACCCACCAGAACATGTCAAGAGCAAAGCCTGGGAAGTGCTTGCCAACCTGGCCACAGAGGGATTCCCTATACAGGACTGGACCCAAGCAAAACATATGAAGTTAAAATTCATGATTGGGTTCAGGGAATAGCTCAGCCACAGAGGGTGTGTTTGGCATGTTCAAAGCCCTGGGTTCATCCCCAGCATCAAAATTTTAAAAATTAAAAAATAATAACATTGAAATTGTCCTCTCCCAAGTCTCCTTTAAGTTCTCCCACCACTCAGCGTTCTCTTACTCTCAGGGGCTCCCTGTCAGCTCTTTGATCTGCCCAATCCCTGCCACTAATGGGGATCTCTGGCTCTACCTTCTCTTGGAAGATATAAAAATCTGTTCTTGGCAAGCCATCTTGCTGGTTACAGATCAAACAAATGCTTCACCACAAATGTCTTAATGATTGATAAAGGCTTAATTAACATCCTGGTCCTCCCAAGAGCAATTGTATTTAAGCAAGGGACGCTACTCCAATTTAACTGAAATTATGGAGTTCCGTGGTTTTTGTGACAGTTTGGCTGAAGAAATAGCAGAACTAGGGACAGGCGAGGACAGAAGACTGGGAATGGGGATGGTCCTGCTGTAGGAAACACCACACAATCCTCTGGGTAAGTCAGGCCCTCGCTTTGAGTGAGTAGGTGCACAAGCACAGAAAGTTATAGCCTAAAGGTAACTTTAAAACTTTAGGTTTCCCTATTCAGTGCTTCCCCATCCTGTGCTGGGGCTATTGCAAGTCTCCTGCACTCTCCTGATCTCCCATATCAGAGCCATCAAACACCTCTCTCACATTCAGTAGGTGCCAGGGTCTATTACTCAGGAAAAAAAAGAGGCCATCAGACCACAACTCCTTAGCTGTCCATTATCAAACTTGTGAATTAACCTTTCATGCTGCTGATTCTTTCTTGTGGTTTGGATCCCACCCTTCTCACCTCAAGATCTTGCCCAATCTACTGGGTTCTTTTGCTTATGTAGCCTCTTCAGGATCTCCAAAACATCTGAATAAGCATATGTCTTCCCATCATAACACAAAACCATCCACCATGCCGAGGCATCCCCAGGGGCAGCCCGCTGTCTGTCTTGCCTGCCTACCACCCTTACCCACGGCCTGGTCAAGATTTCCTGCCCCACTCCCCTCTTCCAGAGGCTGTTGGCTCTTCAAACCACTGCAGCTTGGCTTTGGCCCAACCACCTCCCTGCTTCACAACGCTGCTCTCAGACACCTCCAAGTCCCTGTCTTCTTCAAGCACATTTCCCTTGGTTTTGGTAACTCCTTCCACAGTCTATGGGTCTCCCTCCTGCTTCCTTAGTTTCTCCTCTCTTTTATCACAGACATGGCCCCAGCCCCCCCACCCCCATTCATTAGTATGTGGAGTTTTACAGGGATCTCTCTTGGACCTGGCTCTTCTACACACACTTTCCCCTGTAAATCCAACTCTCTAAAATGGCCTACAAAGGTCTGGATGATACTGATTTTGCTTTCACTAGCCTCTCCTTTAATTCCTTTTCACATTTAGTGCTCAAATTCTTATTGGTTAACCCATATCTATCCACCTATCTATCTACTCCTCCACTTCCCCAACAGCCTTTATATACTCTGTTCCCGCTCCCTAAGATACTCCAAGACTCTTCTGGCTACAATGACTCAAAATTCCAGTAGCAGCTCAGAAGTTCCTTCTGGGACTTCTTCCTTGACAAGCTCTTCCGCCTTCAGTTGGGGTTCAGTGGCTGTCTTCTATGCTTCCACAGCTCCTATCAAAGCACCGCAGTTGTCTCTTTATTGAACCTGAGGGGGTGGTGGCAACCTCTGAATTTGTGGCCAGTTAGTCAAAACAGCAGGTGACCTGGGACCACCTGTACTTATAGCAGCATCTGAATTGGGGACAGTTTGTGGAGGACAGAGTTCTCAACTTCAGTGATCTGCATTAACTCAAAGTGCTTAGGGTGGGAGTTCAACTGTACTGCCGTGCACACAGTTGGGAGTTGAAACAGAATGATCTCTTTACACAAAAACTTGCACAAGGACTGAGGACACAGTTCAGTGGTAGAGTGCTTGACTGGCAAAAGTGAGGCCCTGGGTTCAATTTCTGGTACTGAAAAAGCAAAACAGAAACAAAACAAACCCCACAAAAACAAACAACCCCCCCCCCCATGAATGCTTGATTCATAATAGCCAAAAAGTGAAAACTACCCCCCAAAGCCTATCAACTGATGAAATGATAAACAAAATGTGATGTTTCCATATGGAGTACTTCCCAGCAATTAAAAAAGTGAAGTGCATAGATATATGTTGCAACACAGATAAACCTGGAAGCATGGCACTATATGATAGAAGCCAGACATAACAGGCTACACAGTATGATCGCCTTTAGATGAATTCCAGAATAGGCAAATCCTAGAAGGCAGAAGCAGGTTAATATTTTCCAAGAGACAGGGAAGCAAGAATTGGGAGTATGGGGCTTCTATTTCATGAGATGATGCAAAGGTTCTAGAATTAGATATTGGTAATTGTTCCACAATATTATGAATCTGCTAAAAACTACTGAATTGTACACTTTAAAATGGTTAATTTTACCCCAAAAGAAACCAAAAAATCTAGTTTAGATTACTATCAACTTAAGTTCAATAGTATATCAAAAACTTTGTTCCAGGGCTGGAGTTGTGGCTCAGCGGTGGAGCGCTTGCCTGGCCTGTGTGAGGCCCTGGGTTCAATACTCAGCACCACATTAAATAAATGAAATTGAACACAAGATCCATTGACAACTAAAGGGCTGGGGAGATAGCTCAGTTGGTAGAGTGCTTGCCTTGCAGGCACAAGGCCCTGGGTTCAATCCCCAGCACTGCAAAAAGAAAAAAACAAAACAAAGAAAACAACGACAACACTTTGTCCGTTTCCTAACTTGCCTTTGTACCATTATCAGATTACATCTAGTTACATTATAAACTTATCAACACAATTCTGTAATTGTTTTATTTGAGTTACAAACAAAAACACCTTTCAACTTTTACATTTACCTACGCAGTTGCCTATACTAATACTTTTTATTTCCTTGTGTGTAGGAAAAATATTACTTCCTTTTATTTCAAAATAAAGAAACCCTTTAGTATTTCTTATAGGACAGTTAGATAGCCTATGACAAATTTTTCATTTTTGTTCATGGAATGTCTTAATTTCTTCTTCAATTTTGAAGGATAGTTTTGCTGGGTATAGGATTCTGGGTTGACAGTTTTCTTTATAACACTTGAATTTGCCATTCCACTGCCCCATTGGGGTCAGAGATTTTGATGAGACAATTGTTAATAGTATTAAGGATTACCTATACATGAGAATTTACTGTTTTTCTATTTTCAAGGTTCTCTTTGTCTTTTGTTTGATTATTATGTCTAGGTGTGAAGTACTTTAAATCTTATCCTACTTGGAGCTAAAAATCACTCAGTGTAGATTAATATTTTTTAATCAAAATTGGGTTTTTTTGGCCACTCTTCAAAGTTTCTACTCCTTTTCCTCTCTCTTCTCCTTCTATAATTTTCATTATGTGTATTTGGTGTACTTGATAATGTCTCATGTGCTTCATGCTCTGTTCATTTACATTATTTTCTTTCCTATTCCTCCATCTGGATAATCTCAACTAAAGTGTCTTCCAGTTTGCTGATCTAGTCTTCTGCCAAATTTCATTTAAGCTATTAAACTTTCGACCTCCAGAATTTATTTTTTAATATATTGTTTTTAGTTGTAGATGGACACAATATGTTTATTTATTTATTTAATTTTATATGGTGCTGAGGGTCAAACCCAATGCCTCACCCATGCCAGGCAAGTGCTCTATCACTAAGCCACAACCCTGGCCCTCCATTTTATTTTTTTTTTAAATTTCTCCTTATTAGTCTGTATGTAGTAATAAATCATTTTCACACTCTTCCCACATTGTTTCCTTTTATTTTTGGAACATATTTATAATACCTGATTAAACTCTTTGTCTAGTAAGTTCACATTTGGGCTTCCTCAGGAACATTTTTATTGACTGCTTTTACTTTTCCTGTGTATAAGCCATACTTCCCTGTTATTGTAATTTTAAACTGAACCTGAAAAATCTAAGTAATATAATGCACTTTTCAAAGACTTCTATGATCACTGTGTTCCCAGTTTTTCTTTTTTTGTTCCCAAGCAGTTTCACTCCCAACTGGTAACAATGCCTTAGGTGTACCTGCAATGTTAAACAATGGGTTGCTAATTGTTTTTAACAAATGCCCCAGGGATAAGAAAGAGGAAGCTCTGCATCTGATCAAATAAACTCTGAAAATGGAGATGTTTAGTGAGTTGCCAGACAAAAAAAAAAAAAGGTAGTTATTCTCTGGGGATGAGTCTTGAAAGAGTACCAAACCCTATGCTCTCTCAACTGTTCCGAGGCCGTTGTGATTTACAGCTACTATAGTTGTAAGGTTGCTGGTTTTCAGGGAGAAGGGGAAGGGATTAGCACAATTTAAAATGCCATAAAGCTTGCTGTTTTTACTCAAACTCAGGAGATTTTCTTGAACAAATGCATTTTGAATTGTTACTAGCCTTTAACTTCCAGAGTCCTAAAAAAGTTGATTCAATAATTTTTGTTACTTATCTTGCTACTTTTATGAAGGAACATATTTTTGGAGGTCCTTATTCCACCACTGAGGAAGTCAAACTCAACAAGTCACAATTTTAATCTCAGATTTGCCACTAACTTCGGGCAAGTTACATTCTCTTTTTCTAAGCCTGCTTCAACAAAAAAATGATACCACCTTCCATTTAGGTTTGGGTGAGAATTAAATATGATAATGTGATAACACCTGTAAAGCAAACGGAATTATAAACACTGAGTAATTACTACATGCTTTTGGGAAAGGGAATAAATTCTTGTTTTGTTTATAAAAATGCATGTGTGTACACAAATCAGTAGGAGATACCCTAGTTTAACACAGGAGTTTATTCATGAAATTCAGTTCAAAATAACAAGGGTGCTATTTAATGGCTGCTAATGCTGGTAGTCATAGAACACACTCAGGTATTACTCCCGTGTCCAATTCCTTTGCTGTATCAATTGGGCTGAAGACGACACACAAGGCAAGTTTAGACTTGCTGAAATAAAAGCTCTGAGGATGAATCTTACAGGAACAGCAATGCTAGAATCTTGGGATTAAGAATGATTTGCTAATGTAATAAAATCACAGAATGTTTTATTAGATAGCAAATAAAAAACTGATCATTAATCTTTCAGTTGGATTTTCTTTTTTGGCGGGGGGGTGGGTATTGGGGATTTAACTCAGGGGCACTGAGCCACATCCCCAGCCCCATTTTGTATTTTATTAGAGACAGGGTCTCACAGGGTTGCTTAGTGCCTCGTTTTTTGCTGAGGCTGGCTCTGAACTTGCATCCTCCTGTCTCAGCCTCCTGAGCTGCTGGGATTACAGGCGTGTGCCACCTCGCCGGGTTAGATTTTCTTTTTTCTTACAGCTCCCTAGATGTTTCCTCTTTTACTTAAAAAAAAAAAAAAATAGTTATTACCAGTAATTTTTGAGGAGGACTGCACTTCAGAGGTCCCAGATTATTATATGATTGCCTAAGTCATGCCCAACATGGCCTTCCTCTTATAATTCATTCTATCAGTCTTTATTCTCTGAACTGGCCTTGGGTCTGAACCTACTGTCACTGGAGGAGGTCCAAGGAGTTCCTGGAGAGGGAAACCTCAACTCAGGATGAATGGGGTTAATAAATGTCACAGGAATGAATTTAAGCATGAGTCAGTAAGAAGCAAAGGCAAATTTATTTACGAAAGCCATTTCAAGAGTGAGGTGTACTTTTGCCTTGTGTGTCATCTTCAGCCTTTTTGATAAAACAAATCAGTAGAACAGGGGAGTAATGTCCCGATATGTTTTGTGATTAGCAGCCTCAGCAAGTGCAAGTTGTTTTAGGCTCTTGTCTTAGTAACCATCAAATGTCATCCTTTTTATTTTGAACTGTGAGTTTCATGAATAGACTACTGTGTTAAATTAGGATATCTCCTACTGCTCTCTGTGTGTGTGCACATACATACTTTTAAAACCAAAACAAGAATTTGTCCAATTTCCTTTCCCAAAAGCATGTGATAATTATTCAGTGCTCATAGTTTGGGCTCTTCTTTTAAAGGAAACTCAGTGAGGGGTGAGTGTGGAATGATATCAGTCTCGTGATCATTAGATGGTTTATGGTGGTCTGGCAATTCTCAGGATCCTTAGATTGACATCATCTCCATTATCTAATCAATAGATTACACTGTGAAAGTAACCTAGATTACAGGTTTTGCATCTCTCTTTGCTCAATCTATTCTAAAATCAGATGTTATCAGTGGGCTAATCAGCAGTGGACATGGCAATTTTCCTAAGTGGGTGAACTTTCAGTATCTTTTAAGATTATGAGAGAAGATTTATATATTTCCTAGAAAGTTTGGAATGACAGACCTGGGAGAAAGAGCTGCCTTGGGGAGTGACAGGCCTGGAAGGAACACTTTAGGGAGTACGAGAAACTTTAGCACAAGGCTTTTGAAGTTATAGTCTTCTTGTCCTTCCGTATGTCTCCTTTCTATTTCTTCCATCCTAGATCACTATGAAGACAGTAAACACTAACTAGCAGTAAATCCCTACTTTAAAATCTACTTTATTGACGAGTACAACATAGTATCATAGTCTTCACTATGACTCTGCAATCATTGAAGCTCTTAACATATAATGCATGAAGAACTTGTTAAAGAAAACACTACGATATTTAAACTGTCCATACAATGTGTGGAAGATATGTGGAAGGATATTTGTCACACTGCTGTGAGTGGCCCTCTGGCTGAGTAGGTCTGGGGGTACAGTGGGGAGTGGGTTGAGAACTCTCGTACTTTTCACTCTTATTTGAGTGTAGATAATGGATATAACTTTGCCTAAAAATTAAATAACAAGCATGTTTTATATTTTAAATTTCTAAAATGTTTCGGGAGTATTTATTACACATTAAAGACTAATTACATTTATATTACACGCTGAAATTTTCCAATCCTACATGAACTTAAGCATATACTAATCTGCATCTAAAAGGAATATATGCCAAAGAAATAAGACTAAAAGACTAAAATGGAATTAAAATTATATTATTTATAGGGTATCATGAGACGCCCCTCTGGAGAAATTTAGTAGACCACTTTGGGGACTTATTATTTCTTCCTTTATGAATTTGGCAGAAGAAACAAATGTATTTCACCCAAATGAATACCTCCATGTTTCATATGTAGGACTAAAGTGGTTTAAGACAAGTGATACTGAAAAAGAGAACTGAAGTCAAAGATATTCGGTAGGTCAAGTAGTTTGGGTGGGTAGGAAACTAGTGCAGAATCATTTGTAAAAGCATTTTAACAAATAAACTGAACAATAATGACCCTAACTGGGTCACAGAAACACAGTGAACAAGAAACAAACAACGCAGCAGATGAGAACTGCTTCTCATCTCAAGAAGCTCCTGGCCAAAAGCAGTCATAAAATCAGACAATTCAGAGCTGGAAGACGTCTCAGGGATCATCTGTCCTGATCTCCCCAAATTAGGACTGAGAGACTACTGAGGCCCCAAGACAAGGATACAAACTAGCAGTACTGGTACTAAAACCCAAGTTTTCACTTACCTACTTCGAAATTACCCTATCAAATGACAATAACTTCCTGGAACACCATCTATTCAGTACAGAAAATGAATAATATTCCTAAAAATACCTCCAGGAACCTTCAGATTTACATCAGAGCAGGCTTAATTATAATTTCATAAGCACACTGATAGTGAATCTAAGAGGAAATTCATGGGAGGTCAAAAAATTATACCACGGAGACTGTCTTTGGATTCCTCTCAAAGAAGTGACTCCTCTGGCTTCTGTTCCCTCTGAAACGACTAGTCACTCTTCCTCATAATTGTTCAAGGAATACCCCATTCCCAGTTCCTTCTCCTTAAAGAAACATCCCTATTTCTTTGTTCAAGAATAATAGGATTCCTGGCATTGGTTTTAGGCTCTTGTCCAATGTTCAAGAAACTTAGGTCATTCATACTCTATTCTCAAACATCAAACAGGATATTCCTATTTGTCTCATTTATTTGTATAGTCCAGAAAATATACACCATCACTTTCTCAGAAAAGAATTTGTAGAGTAAATCACAATAAATAACTTCTCTGAGTTTAGTAAAATTCCATTTTATGATCTCCAGGTCTATCAAAATAATTGTTCTTTTGCAACTAGTTAATATCCCAGTATGAAACAACTCAGTTATTTCTCTAACAAAGTATATTCTCTTAATTTATATAAGTACAAGAATCCTTTAATACTAAATCAAATTCTAAACTATTTAGGCATATATCTGTTTTCTTAAGTATATTAGTGGTTAGAATTCAGGTACCAGAATAAGATTAAAATCCAGGCCCACCTCTTAATAGAAGTGAGATTTGGGTGAAGTTATTTAACCTCTGTGTATCTCAGTTTCCCCAACTGTAAATGGGGACAACAGAATGATCTCACATGCAGATTAAGACAGAGAATATATAAAGCACTCAGAACAAATGCCTGTCACAGAGTAAGAACCTGATAAATGTTAAGTATTAGGAGACATACTGCTATTTCCCTTAATATGTACTTTTACTTCAAGAAAGAAAATACAATCTGTAGGATTTTGTTGTCCTATTAAATTTATTGTTTTCTCAAGAGTATCTTTGAGTTCCTTGCTTTCTTGGCCTTAGATGAAAAAAATAATGTGTTTAATTTATATAGACCTACTAATTTAAAAATAAGTCATAATTAGAAAGGTTTGGAGCCTTGCAAATATGAGGAAAGCAAGTTTAACATTGAGATGTGTTGGTTCTGTGCTATTATTCTGGTCTCTCAAATACAGAAAAGGATGGATTTTAAAGTGAAGGGCTTTGGAGAAAAATGGAAGTTCTGATTCTGACTGCCATTCTTCCATTTAATCTTGAAGAGGAGGTTGTGTTTTCACTGCAGTTATATTTGGCTTCAGGTTGAAAATGTAAGGTGATATCTCCTTCAATTTTCAACATTAGCACATACCACCCAAGCTTCTGCAGAAACATATAAAATCAATCTCTCATTAATTAGCTTACATTTGTGGTAGACATGCTCTCTTAAGCAAAGAGGTGGTGGTCTAGGGAAATCCTAGATTAAAGGAGGTCTCTGATGAACTTGAGAAGTCTGGCACCACTGCATGAAATAGGTCTGACTTCTCTCCAAGTCTGCTAGGAAGTCATGCTACACCAGCTTGCGTTCATTCAGCAAATACTCAGACTCCTTTGCAGTCTATCCGCTCCTCCAAGCACCCAAGATGGATTTGCGTTTTTTCCGTACAGTTTTGCCTCTTGTAGAATTTTATAAAGTGGAATCATACAGTTTGCTATTGTGAATAACGCTGCTACAAACATTTGTGTGCAGGTCTTTGTGCTGTGCAATACCATGTGGCAAGCATAATGAAGAACACAGACTTAATTTCTGTGTTTCATACGCTTATATGTAGAAAGCCTAGATGCACATCCACACAAAGTTAAAAAAGCATAACACAGTACATAACAGGATGTGACCTAATGCCAAGGGAACTGTGCAGCCTCCAGGGACTAGGGATCTGGTGATAAGTATTCTATCCACAGGCACATTATTTATGTAATTCTGAGGAAGAAACGTCACTGCATCAGGTCTATTGCTCCACTTTACAAATGAAGTATTTTTAAAGAAGTCCTAAAAACACTATGCAATTGCTTAAATTAATTTTATTAAGGTATAATTTAGATATGATAAAGCTAATCATTTAAAAATGTACAATTCAATATATTCTGACAACTGTATACCACCATCTCAATCAGGAGATAGAATACGTATCTCACCCTAAAAGTTCCCAGACTCCTTTGCAGTCAATCTGCTCCACCAAACTCCCAAGATGTATGTGCCTTCTATCAGTATAGTTTTGCATCTTGTAGAATTTTATAGAATAGAATCAGACCTGTTTGCTACTGTGAATAAGACTGTTACAAACCTGGAGGTCTTTGTTTAGTTACATGCTTTCTTTTTCCTGTGTTAATAGAAGTAAAACCATTGGTCATATGGTAAGTGTGTGCTTAAACTTATAAGAAGCTATTAAAGTGCTTTCTAAAGTGGTTATACCACTTTGCCTTCCCATGAAAATTCCAGCTTCTCCCGTCACTCACCAACACTTGATATTAGCAGTGTTAATGGTTTGTAAAGGTGGGTATATAGAAACCTCTTATTGTGGTTTTGTGTTTCCTTAATATCTAAAAATGTAAAACAAAACATATGTTCATTTACTTATTTGCCATCTCTGATCTATTCAAATCATTTGCCTATTTAAAAAAATCAAACTAATTATTGAATGTAAGAATTCATCATATGTTCTAAATACAAGTCCATATCTGACATTTGTTTTATAAACATTTCCCCTCAGTTTTGCCTTTAAATGTTGTTAACAGTGGTTTTAAGGATTGATATTTAAAATTTTAGAAGTCCAATTTATCAATTTTTTTTTCAGTGGATTGAATTGTGCATTGAACCCAGGGGCACTCTACCACTGAGTTACATCTCCAGCCCTTTTTATTTTTTTATTTTGAGACAGGGTCTTGCTCAACTGCCCAGGCTGACCACCTTGAACTTGTGATCCTCCTCTGAAGTAGCTGAAATTCCACATATGCCCAGTCAATTTATTAATTTCTTATTTTGCTTTCTGAGGCTATTTAGTGGCAAAGGGGCAACCCCCACCCTAATACCTAATTCAGCCTTGGGCAATCACAGACAACACAAGACAGAAAACAAAGTAATAAACATTTATTATTTTCAAAGTCATCTGTAAGAGATGGCCAATGGTTTATGAAGAAAGAAAAGATTGCAAAGAAGTATTCATCCTTCTTTTATTTCATATGGACAGAGAGCTAAAGATCATGTCACCTCAATGATTTACAGGACATAAATATACTGAGAATAGTCCTCAATGCCTTTTCTTCTCATTGCCTAACCTATATGCTTAGAAAATATCAACTACTACCAAAGTTTATTCATTGTTTGAACAAATAATTACTAACATACAAAAATAGAGAAGACAAATATATCTGGCAAGAGGGAGAAGTTTACCATAACAGAAAGTCTCAGTTAAAACTAGCCAAGTTATTACAAAGTACAATTCTTATAAAACTAGCTTGTAAAAAAAATTTACACAGAACATAAGCAACAATTTCTTCAAATTTATTCCCAAGTTGCCTTTCTCTGAGTTAGCCCCATTGGTTCTTCAGCTTCTAAATGCACCAGACTCTCCCACACTTCAAGGCCTGAACCACACTATTTCTTTAGCCTGCACCGTCATTTTCTGCTCATTTTCTTGCCTGCTCCTGAACTTCCTTTCATTCTTTTTTTTTTTTTTGCGGTACTGGGGATTGAACCCAGGGTCTTGTGCTTGCAAGGCAAGCACTCTACTAGCTGAGCTATCTCCCCAGCCCTTCCTTTCATTCTTAAGGTGTCGTTTTCCGTTTTTTTTTTTTTGGGAGGGGGGTGCTGGGGATCGAACCCAGGGCCTTGTGCTTGCAAGGCAAGCACTCTACCGACTGAGCTATCTCCCCAGCCCCTGGTGTTGTTTTCTTAAGGAAGACTTTCCTAGTACCTATTCCTTGTTATAGGTACCCATTAAACTAATTTCTCCTTTCATAGCACTTATGATAATTATATTTATTTCCATGAAAAGAATTTTTTTGGGATCTATACTCTCTCTTATTGTTGACAATAAGTTCAGTGTATGGTCAGCATCTATATTAATTACCAGCATATATCTAATGCCTAGCACATTGCTCATATAATATGATCTCAATAAAAATATTAATATAAATTTTGTGCCTATTACTTGAGGACCCACATGCTATGATTGGAACATAGTCCCTAAAATTCACGTGCTGAAAACCTGAATCCTGATTCCAGTAGTGCTGGGAGCAGGGACTGATGAGAGCTGTCTAGATCTGCGAGCTCCACCCAGCCCAGCCTCACAATTGGACTAATGCCACTATAAAAAGAACTATGGGAACTTCTCACACCCCTGTGCTCTGGAGGATTCAGGATGGAGATGCCTTCTTGGAAGCAGAAACTGGTCCCTCCCAAGACACCTAACCTACCAATGCCTCGTTAGGTGGACTTTCTAGTCTCCTGAAATGTGAGAAATAAATTTCTGCTCTAAATTATCTAAATTATCTAAATTTAAGGCACTTTGTTACAGCAGTACAAAACAGATGAGATATCATTTTATCACATTTTTTCTCTTTCCAAAATAAAAGACATATTAGGAAATAATTTCATTCATCTAAAGGAAGGAATTCATTTGAAGAGTAGCTTCAAGCCACTGACACCATTTAGCTTATTAACTTTTTGAAGAGAAAGGGAAAGAGGAAAAAATAGAAACAAACTTTATCTCAATAAGGCAGTAAAAACAAGTAACATTTCAGATAAAATTATGAATCCTGTTAATGTTCTCATTTTCTTCATGGGCATTAAACTTTTTTATTTCAGCCAATATGATATGTAAAAAGGTGTCTTGCTACAGTTTAAATGTGTTAGTCTTATCAGGAAGGCTGAGCAACTTTAAAGGCCAATTTGTAGAACTTTTACTATAACCATCTGTTACTATCCTTTGCTTTTATTGAGTTGTTGATATTTCCCTTATTAGAGTACAAGATTTTTTAAATATTAAAGAAATTAGCCATCTGTGATTTAAACTATAGCTTTTTATCCTATTTCATCATTCCTCATTTATGGTATGCTGTTTTATATGTATAAATTCTACTTTATTTATTGTTTGTGGTGTTGGGGACTGAACCGAGGGCTTTTGCCATGCTAATAGCTTCATTTACCACTGTACTACATCCCCAGTACCCAGAAATGCTATTTTTTTATGTTCATATTATTATTTATTCTTTGGGAGGGTGGGGTACCAGGGATTGAACTGGGGCACTCAGACACTGAGCCACATCCCCAGTCCTATTTTTGTATTTTATTCAGAGACAGGGTCTCTCTGAGTTGTTTAGCACCTGGCCATTGCTTAGGTTGGCTTTGAACGCTATCCTCCTGCCTCAGCTTCCTGAGCTGCCAGGATTACAGGCATGCACCACTGCACTGGGCCAACAATTATATTTTTTTATACCTTCATTTCACTTATTTATTTATTTTTTATGTGGTGCTAAGGATTGAACCCAGTGCCTCTCACATGCTAGGCAAGCGCTCTACCAGTGAGCCGCAACCCCAACCCCACAATATTTTTTTTAACAGCTTCTAGGTTTTGCAACTTTTGGAAAGGTCTATCTTATTCCAACGTTAAACTGCCTGTGTGTTTTTTTTTTTTTTTCTGTACATATGTTAAACACAGCAGTCATTAGACTGAATTACACTAAGAAAATGTCCTGAAAAACTACCTAATGTCCCAGAGGGACAGGGGGCCACAACTGCCCAATTGAGAATTTCTACTCTAGAGATTAGTTTTATCTTCAATATTGCCTTCTAATCATAGAGAGGATTAGACCCAAAGACCAATGCCACATTTAACCACAAAGGTATTTCTCAAACACTGGGATTATTTTCTGCTGGAGCTTAATTTTTTAAATTAGCAGGTAAGGGCTGGGGATATAGCTCAGTTGGTAGAGTACTTGCCTCACCATGCACAAGACCCTGGGTTCAATCCTCAGCAAAAAAAAAAAAAAGGGCAATTAAATAAGTAGGTAAAATATCTGAGCAGATATAGTTCGGTCTCTAGCTTTGCAATAGTTAAGAACACCCAATACCTTGCGTCTAATGGAACCATAAAAATACCCTGCTGGTCTCAGAGGGGTTTTCCTTTTAATTTCTGAAATTAAAGTTAGTGTTCCCAAACACTACTTTCCCAAAGCTTACTTTCCAAGGTGCACTCTCTAGCCACAAAACAGATATACAGCTACAATAATAAAAGAATGAAGGTGGGTAGTAATGGTATAGGAATAGATACATATAAATCAATAATAGAAAATCAAACACCCCAACAGGGCAAATACAGATAAGATGGCATCACAAATCAGTGTAAAGAATGGATTATTAAGCAAACTGTCTGCATAATTGGCTTGTCATTTAGAAAAGAATTAAAATGTAAGCCGGGTGCAGCTCGGGAGGCTGAGGCAGGAAGATAACCAGTACAAAGCTAGTCTCAGCAACTTAGTGAGGCCCAAAGCAACTTAGTGAGACCCTGTTTCTAAGTAAAAAATAACCCAGTGGCTCAGGAGGTTGAGGCCAGAGAATTTTGAGTTCAAAGTCAGACTCAGCAATAGTGAGACACTAAGCAACTCAGTGAGTCTAAATAAAATACAAAATAAGGCTGGGGATGTGGCTCAGTGGTTCAGCGCCCCCGAGCTCAATCCCCACACCAAAAAAAAAAAAAAAAAAAAAAGAGCTGGGGATGTGGCTCAGAGGTTAAGCACCCATGGGTTCAATCCCTGGTGGTGGTAATAATAATAATAATAATAATAATTTAGAAAAAAACAAACTCGTGGGCTGCGGAGACAGCTCAGTTGGTAAAGTGCTTGCCTTGCAAGCACAAAGCCGTGGGTTCAATTCCCAGCACCAAAAAAAAAAAAAGAAAAAAGAAAAGAAAAAACAAACTCCCATTTACTATCAGGTATAAAAATAAGATTAATTAATATGAACATTCAAATGTTAAAATAAAAAGAAAATACTCTAGCTGACTGTGTGGTCTTAGGAAGACCTTTTCTATCTATACATCTGAAGTTATTAGCCTATAGAAAGAAAAGATCCTAATTATAATTTTAAAGTTTAAAGATATCTCTCTGCAATACACATGAAAGGGTATCATTCTTTTTATCTAATGAGTGTCTCAAATGTGAAGTCAAACACCAAAATTGAAAATGGACAAGATATGAATGAACTATTTTTTTTAATAAATTCACTCTTTCTAATAACCAAAAAGATGCAGACCAAAACAATATTTCTACTTTTTGACAATTAACTTTGTAAACACTAACACAAAAAGTAAGAAACAGAGCATACTGGGGAGGCAGCATGTCCACTGGCATTGGAAGGGTACCGAGGGGAACCTGCGAGCCCCTCGGCGACTTAAAAGGTTTTATTAAGGGGCTCGATTCCGGAAAGTTAGATCTGGTTTTGAAGTGGTTGTAAATGAGGCCTTCACGTTCGTACTAAATGTTTGCTTTGTAGAAAAAGTCTCTGGAGTCGATCAACTCTAGGCTCCAGCTTGTTATGAAAAGTGGAAAGTATGTGCTGGGGTACAAACAGACTCTGAAGATGATCAGACAGGGCAAAGCGAAATTGGTCATCCTCGCCAACAACTGTCCAGCTTTAAGGAAATCTGAAATAGAGTACTATGCCATGTTGGCCAAAACTGGTGTCCACCACTACAGTGGCAATAATATAGAATTGGGCACAGCATGCGGAAAATACTACAGAGTGTGCACACTGTCTATCATTGATCCAGGTGATTCTGATATCATTAGAAGCATGCCAGAACAGACTGGTGAAAAGTAAAACACACAAAATTTTTCTTTAATAAAACGTGGCAGAGCTTGTTTTAAAGAAAAAAAAAAAAAAAAAAGTAAGAAACAAACAACAGGTCATGGAGTGTAATCAGACACTCTCCTATAGAAACATAAATTTCTATATGTATTTCTTAGGGCAATTTGGAAATACTTATGAAAGCCTTCAGAAGTGTTCACGTCCTCCATCCCAAGAGTGCCGCACGGTGTCAGCTGACTGAGTCTGTTAGATCTGAATGTGTCTGACCACTTTCCCTGTCCTTTAGCTCCTACCCCTCGTCTTTCACAGGCACGAAGCCTCACAAACACTTGCAGTCCTAACTCCATCTTGGTATCAGTTTCCCAGAGGAAATGCACAAATGCCTTTCTAACAAAACTTAAAGTGCTTATTACCTTTCTGCTCAGCAATTTCATTCTTTCATATGCTACCAGAAAGAACCCGCAAAGATCTTCACTCTGCTGTAATTTATAATCACGAGAAACATAACTACCTGTCAAGAAAGGAATGGAGGTTGGGGTTGTAGCTCAGTCGTAGAGCACTTGCCTAGAGTGTGTGAGGCACTGGGTTCGATCCTTAGCACTACATAAAAAACATAAATAATAAAAAAAAAAGGTATTGTATCCATCTACAACTAAAAATTTTTTTTTAAAAAAGAGAGAAATGGCTAAATTTATGACATATAGACTTTAGAATTCCACAAAGAATGAGGTTCCTGATGTGGTAGGATTTCTAAGACATCATTAGAAAAAAACAACTTCTGAGTAGTATATATCATGAGATCCATGCATCAGAAACTGCAAGTGGTTACATCTGGAAAGAAAAAATGGAAAGGGGGTTGGAAATGCAGGGAGTGTGACTAATTCCCCTATTTTTACTTCGCTTTAAAATTTAAAATGCAATCACATATAATAAATTCTCATTATTGGAGAAATCCATATTTCTAACATGCTTATTTGCTAAATTTCTCTGTAAACCCCAAACCGAAAATTGTGGCATTTTCACTGTCATTTGGGGCATATTACGTATGCAGGGTGGCAAAAGATTTGTGTTTACCCAACACACGTTCCCAGCTAATGATGAACAAGATGATGTTTTGTTTCAGCTCTCATATAAGAAGTGTCTCTTCCAAAAGTGGCACTCACATTATCTTTAGTGCCATTTGAGTGCTTTTTATTGGCAATTTCACTGTTTAAAATGTCCCCATCCAGGGCTGCAAATTAGTGCAGCCACTCTGGAAAGCAGTGTGGAGATTCCTTAGAAAACTTGGAATGGACCCACCATTTCACCCAGCTATCCTATACCCAAAGGACTTAAAATCAGCATACTACAGAGATACAGCCACATCAATGTTCATAGCTGCTCAATTCACAATAGCCAGATTGTGGAACCAACCTAGATGCCCTTCAATTGATGACTGGATAAAGCAACTGTGGTATACATATACAATGGAATATTACTCAGCTATAAAATTATGGCATTTGCAGGCATATGGATGAAATTGGAGAACATCATGCTAAGTGAGATAAGCCAATCTCAAAAAACCAAAGGATGAATGATCTCGCTGATAAGTGAATGATGACACATAATGGGGGGTGGTAGGGGGCAAGAATGGAGGAAGGAGGGACTATATAGAGGGAAAAGAGGGTGGGAGGTGTGGGGGGCAAGGAAAAAATAACAGAATGAATCAAACATCATTACCCTATGTAAAGGTATGATTACGCAAATGTATGCTGTTACTCCATGTACAAACAGAAACAACATGTATCCCATTTGTTTACAATAAAAATAAATTAAAATATTTTTAAAAATAAACAAAATAAAGGTATTGTATACATCTACAAACAAATAAAAAATAAAAATAAAAATAAAATAAAATAAAATGTCCCCATCCACTGTGCTGAAGTGTTGCCTAATGTCCCTAAGTGTAGAAAGGTTATGATGTTCCCTTCATGGAGAAAATGTGTGTTAGATAAACTTCATTTCCTGAGTTTCAGTGCTGTTGGTAACATAATACCAATAAATATTACTATATATTAATAAATAATTTTGTGTAATATTACTCGATAATAATAAATGTCCTTGAACAGAAACACATGTGAAACAAGGTTATGTATCCATCAGTGGCTCCCAGGAACCTAACCCTATATTCCCCCAGGGGCAGTGATTCAGTGTTCACTAATTCAGTGTTTGGGGTGATTTTATAGAACTAGCACATGAGAATCACTGTATTACTAAAGTTAAATAAAAAAGGTGCTCTTTAAAATAGAGCATGAAGTCATCCACAAGCTATCAAAGTGTCCTTTTAACTCTCCACACTTGAATCCCTCAGTTGCCTGCTTTTCATGGTGCTATCATTTAGATCAGGTATTGAAGGCATGGTCACAGCTGGTGGCCCTTCTGGGAAGTGGTGGAAACTTTAGGAAGACCCTGACCCCTTACTCGCTCTCCCATGTGCAGACTCACGTGTGTGCAGAGGGCGTGGGGGGAGCTAGCTTGCTTACTCTTTCTCCCCACTTCCTGGTCTCCAGGAGGTGAGCAGTTTTACTCTGCCACATCTGCCATGAGGTTCTGCCTCACCATGGGCCCAGCAATGAGGCCAAGCACTGAAGTCTCTGCAACTAGGCCACAATAAATCTCCCCTCCTTTAAGTTGTTCGTCTCTGGCATTTCTGTCAGAGCTACAAAAACCTAACTGATGCACATGGTAACAAAATGGCTCTTTAAATGTTTAACTCAAAATCTTTCTTTTAAAGTCCCCCTGCTCCCCAAATCAAGGAAAGCAAAATGATTTACAACCTTTATTTGAGTTATCCAAAAAGACTTTTAAGATTTTATTCCATACACAGATTCTTAGAGAGCCTAGTCCTGCACTAATAGGATAATACTAGTCACATGTGACTACTGAATAAATGAAATACATTATAAAATTACCAATTCAAATCCCTTTAAATTTAGTGTTATCCTTTTGGCATTGCAATCTTCTTTCTAGGAACTGCAAAGAGCAAATTTTTATTTTCAGGATCTAACACCTAATCATTTTTATTAATTTCCAAATGTTTTAATATTCATTAAGACCCAAAGTCAACATGAAAGAACTCAATACACTTATTTACAAGGAGTATACTCTAGTTCAAATACTACTTTTCTTTTCCCATTCTTAAAAAGTGATGTCAGATACAATGTATCCTATTTTTCTAAAATACCCAAACTTCACACTATGAACATGTTGGAAGTGATTCTCTCCTTTCACTTAGTTGTAGCATTGTTATAAATATAATCTCACTGGATCATGCTGACTAACTTACCAAGCTGTTAGAAAAGTGAGGACCAGTGAAAGGCTGCATAAATGATAGGATAGCCACCAGCTACACTGTGGTTAAGAGGACAGTAAGCTACACAGCAAGTTGGCTTGGGGCTTTGCCACTTACCAGCTCTGTAACTTGGGCAAGCCTTACTTTTTTCATTTGTAAAGGAGGATCATAAACTACTACTACTTTGCAGGTTGCTGGGAAGCTTAAATCAATTTATTCTTGCAAAAAGATGAGAACAATGACTTAATAAATCAGTTATTTTATTATTATTGAGAGGCTGTACCAATAATGAAACAAAACACTTCTGTCTACCTAATTTGGGGGAACAGGTAATTAAACAATTATGTATACCTTCAATGGGTTTGCATTCTATGTGACTATTTTCTATTCTATTTATACATAATTGACATTTCAGAATGTCTCAAACCTATCTAAACTGATCATTTATTTGAGGTGAGTATCCTTGACTATAAATGCAATGGTCAGTACACATAAACCCCTAGACTCTGTTTAGTCTTAAATCAAGACACAATTTCCATGGATAGAAAAGCAAGGTATGTTGGTTCTATTTATTATTTTTTCTTCACAAATCTGAAGCCATTCTTGTGCAGAGGCCTTGCTAATTTACATATTGCTCCAAAGCAAGCATTCCATCTAATTTTTTAAAGTAATGACTTCCAATTTTCAGAAAACATTAGACTTTCCAAGGCAACTCACTGGGATACCCAGGATACTGGCTGAAACAAAGGAAGTGCTCAATAAATATTTATTGACAATACATAGGAATGTGAGGTAAGAGTGTGTGAGCAGCCTGAGAAAAGGTAAGCATCCACATGAGAAATGTAAACCTATATATTTAAGGAAAAATAATCCGATATGTAAAATGTAGTTACGTGGGAATGTGAATGGTCTGCTGTGGCTAAAAAGACAAACATGCTGGATACTATCTGAATTTATTAGGGAAAAAACCCAGAAAACTTAAATTTTACTATTTATAACTTTTATTTGTCCTCATAAAGAATGTGCATTTCTATGTGTCATAGTAGCAATCTAAAGGCCGAAGGGATTTAGGAGAACAGATCACAGAAACAGAGGAAAACTTTCCTTTTATTAAATTCCCAACAATGCATTTCTTTAATTATTGATCTATACTGGAAAGTTGTTTCCAATTAGAAATTACTAATTAATCAACGGTCCTATTGTTATTTTATTTTATGCATAAAACATAATTGGTTGGACTATATCACACTCAGTACATGATATAAAAAGAAGTTTTGGGGTGTTGAATAAGAGAAACAAGGGTTTGACTTCCTGCTGTCCAGCTTCTTTGCTGTATGACTTTACAAGTAATCTAGGGATATGAGCTCAGTTTCCTTATGTGTAAATGGAGACTCGACTCTATTTCAGAGAGTTACTGAAAGTGTTAAGAAAATTGTAGGACAAACTGCAGAGAGCCCATATGCTCCTCCCCACTTTGTTCAAACTGACTACAATTTATATAAACGTAGGAAAAACTCAGCAGGCTGGTTTCCTTTTGCCATAAACGAGGGCACTGCATTTACTTGGTGATAACTTTTGTTGCCCAAGTGAAATAAATACTGGCAACAGGGCCGGCTGTAGAAACATCAATCTGTAAAATGATGGCAAACATCATGAACTGTGATCAAAATCCATAGAATCCATAGAAACTTAAAGATGATAGAGAGAATGAATGTAAATATATTCAAGCAAATCACAGGAAGTAGTTTCTGGATGAAAGGTAAATTTTAAATGCTTTATACTCTAAATATGTGAAGCTCATTATTCTATGAAGTGGCACAGGCTAAAAGCATCATGAAATATTTAAGTAACTGGACATTTGATAGAACGAGAGAATTATCAAGAGAAGATGTATGTTTTCTGGACTACTCCTCACTTAAAAAATATCAGACCACTACTGACTGGGTCTGCTGATAAACTCATGCAACCTACTTAAACTTAAAGCCCTACCCCTGCTAAGTGCAGGTTTATGTTCTTTCTTTGTTGACCCAAGTGCAGTTTCAAACCTTCACCCACACTTCAAATGTTCTCATGCCCACCCACAGTAGATAACCTTTCTTCTCACTTAAAAGGAAAAAAACAAGGTCATGCAAATGTAGCAACTTCAAATTGCCCTCTTCTGCACCCCAAGACCCCTCTGAATCTCAGTTCCTCCTCTAAAAACTTCTCTAGTACCATCCCTTGTTTTTGTTTTTTTAAAGATGATGAACTTCTTCCCGAAGTTTAACCCTTTACACTTTTTTTTTTCTTTAAAATTCTTTCCTATTACTACGTGACACAATATTAATTAAAGTAAGGTCTTGGTACTCAACTACGTCAGAATCTACTAGGTGCAAGTTGGGGGTAAGTGGAGGTATAATTTGTTTTAAAAATGAGAATTTCTCTCTCTTTACGTATGAGCTATGAAAATGTATAAAAGCATTCTACTGTCATGTACAACTAATTAGAACAAAGTAAAAACATTTTTTTTAAAAAGAGAATTTCTGGTCCCCAGACCTGCTGATTAAGATTCTCTTTAAGTGGTGCCAGCAATCTGCATTTTTAAATCAAATCTCCATGTTAGTCTTAATCACACTGAAATTTAACAGTTGTCTTAGACTACAGAATCTTTCTTCTCTCTAAAAATATACTTACATATTTACAAAAACAACACAAAACAAAACAAACTACTTCCCTTAAATGACTGTACCTCAGATTTCCCCAGTGTTTCTCTTTTCCTTGATCTCACTCATCCTCACTCTGTAAGATGACTTTCACTTCACTGCTCTATTTAAATTGTTCTTCCCAATGTCCTGTCCTCTCAATCTCTGACTTCAAAGATCTTCTCTAGTCATACTCTTAGCTGTCTGAAGCATACAATGTTGGTAACTCTCTTTTTCTTCCTGGCTCTAACTGTCTCTGCTTTCTTGAGACCACACGCCTGTTTCTCTCCTATCAGTAAGGCTGTCTCTTACAAGCATTTAAGTGGGTGCCTTCACCACCTAAATGCTATAAATCCCAAGGCCCTCATTCTTTCCAAACTTTTAGCCCTACCCTCCATCTGCTTCGATTGTCCATTTAAGACGTAAGCTTCCGGTTTCCCTTATTGTCATTCATCCAAATATGTACTGCTCATCTCTATATTCTAAGAACTAAATCTTGGACGTAGAAAGTTGTAAGAGGAAATGAAGGCAGATATTTTAATAATGAGACTGTTAGTACTTAATCACCCAGTTCGGAAATCTTGGAATCTTTCTTGTTGCCTGCCTTTTATCATCTCTTCTCATAGTGAAAAACCATTCTTCCTTTGTAACTTTTCTTATTTATTCCTTCCAACAATTTCCACTCTTATCAGTCTTGTCCATCTCTTTAAGCCCTAATTTGGAAATTATTCTAATAGCTTATTAGTTAATCACTCTCCTTATTAGATTCCATTCATTTAATACATGCATGTATATAAGGAATGCCTTCTATGTTCTAGGCACCATTCTGGGTGCTGAAGCCCGAAGACAAACAAGGCAAATGGTTAAACACATTCTGGTACATTTATTCCCCAGAATACTATCCAGCAAAAAGAAGGAAACAGGGGCTGGGGAGATAGCTCAGTCGGTAGAGTGCTTGCCTTGCAAGCATAAAGCCCTGGGTTCGATCCCTAGCACCGCAAAAAAAAAAAAAAAAGAAGGAAACAACTACTGACATACACAGCTTAGATATCTTGTTCTCACTGTGGTGATGGACACAGGTGGTAAAATCACATAGAATTCACTAATGCATAAACAGAAATGAGTACATGTAGAATTGAGGAACTCTGAATAAAACTGTGGAATGTATCAATATTAATACCCTGGTTCTGATACTTTTATACTAGAGTTTTACAAAAATATTACCATTGTGACTATACAAGTAAATTTGCTCAAACAGTTATTAAAAGAAAAAAAGGAAAAGAAAAGAAATCCAAACAAAACAATGCACAGCTAACATACTGAATTGAGAAAGACTGAAAGCTCTCCCCTTGAGATTTGGAATTAGACAGGATGTCTACATCCCTTGACTTCTATTCAATGTTGTAGTTGAGGTTCCAGCCAGACTAATCAAGTAAGAAAAATAAATCTTCTATAATACTTTTAGATTAAATGAATGTAGAAAGGTTGCAGAATACAAGATTGATACACAAAAGTTAATTGTACTCCTATAACACTAGCAATGATTAATCCAACACTCAAGAAAATATTGCATTTAAAACCACAACCCTCCCAATAAACCTACAACTAACAAAACCTTCCCCAAACAGCCAGGCACAGTGGTGCATGCCTGTAATCCCACCAACTGGGAGGCTGATGCAGGAAGACTATAGACTGAGGCCAGACTCAGCATCTGAGACAGACCCTGATCAAGAAATAAAAATGTAAAAAGGTGGGAGATGTAACTCAGTCATAAATTGTCCCTGACGTCAATCTCCAGGACTGGGGTTGGAAGAGTCTCCAAAATTCTATAGGAATAATTTTAAAAAGTAAGTAGGAAATTCTGATTTCCATTCAGGCAGGTAAGGAGCCTAGAAATTCCACTTGCATTCATAAAACAAGAAAAATGCTCAACAAATTAAGAATCCACAGCTTTCCTTAGATCCATCAGAGAACTGAAGTCACAGGACAAAATGCTGCCTGCACAACGAGAGAGGCAAAAGGCACATGTAAGTATCACTTACTGGACCATGAACTTCCAAACTTCTACAGGAACCTACACTAGGATAGAAAAATATAAATGTTAACAGGTAAATTCCTAGAGGCTCTGTGTGGTCAAGTTTGACAGTTAAAATTTCCAAGGAGGCCAAGGGGACTAGGTACAGCGGCACACACCTGTTATTCCAGTTACTCAGGATGCTGAGGCAGGAGGATGGCAAATTTGAGGCCAGTTGGACAACTTAGTGAGATCCTGCCTCAAAATGAAAAATAAAAAAAGGGCTGGGGATGTAGCTTAGTGGTAGAAGCCCTGTTTACCATGTGCAAAGGCCCTGGGTTCAACCTCCAGCACTTGCATGTGTGTGTTCGTATGCACATGCACACGTACACACGTACACACACACACACACACACACACACACACATCCTAGGAGGTCTAATTTGGGGGCAGGGGGACATACTTTTTGAGACTTTTCTCAAGGAACCCACCAGGTTCTCACAGTGAAAATCAGAAAGTCCCCACATGCTTCCAGTTGGTGAAAGGGGAAAGTAGCCATTTTGAAATAAGCTCAGAGCATCTGTTCTTCTAAAAAAAGCCATGGCTAAAAAGAAACCATTTTGCTAGAGCCCAGTTAAATACCTAACACCACCTGTCTCTAGCCTTTCTATCTTACCTAAGAGGGGGAAAAGGCCAAGAAACACTTATGAAAGTCACAGGTTATTTAGGCCCAGGATGACTGGACCTAATCACAGAACACTTCCCCTTCTTATGTACCTTACCACAACATCGATACAGCTCCTATAATACAGTTACGGGGAATACAGTTTCTAAATCCCAAAGAGATCAAGGAAGATAAAATCTACACATAGATATATCATATTCAGATTGCAGAAAATGAAAAACAAGGAAATCTTGAAAGAAGCCAGAAAGGGGAAATACCTTATTCTACAGAGCAGCAAGGGTAAGAATTACATCAGAATTATCAGACACCTCACAAGCAACAAGATAGTGGAATGAAATATTTAAAGTGTTAAAATAAAAAAGGAATTCTGTATTCAATAAAATTATCCTTGAAAAGTGAAAAAGAAACACTTTCTCAAACAAACAACTGAGTAACTTTCATCGAAAGACTAGCCTTGCTAGAAACATTAACAGAAATTCTTTAGAAAGAAGAAAAATGATACAAGTCAGAAAATGAGATCTATATAAAAAACATTAGAAGAGCATTAGAGAATGAACAAATAAAGGTAAAAATAGCTTATATTTTTATCCTTAATTCATCTAACAGATAACAATTTATTCAAAATAACCGCAAAAATGTATTCAGTGATTGCAGCTTATGAATAAGCAAAATGAATGACAACCATGTTATAGGGAACAGGAGGGAGGAACTGAATACTGTTATAAGGTGGCTGCACTGCACTACCAGGGAAGGGAAGAAATGTTATCTGAACGAGAACTTCGGCTGGAGTGTTATCCCAGCAACTCGGGAAGTTGAGGTAGGAGGATTCCAAGTTCAAAGTCAGTCTCAGCAACTTAGCAACACCCCACCTCTAAATTTAAAAAAGGGTGGAGGTGGCAAGGAGGGCAGTTGGGAATGTGACTCAGTGGTTAAGTGTCCCTGAGTTCAATCCCTAGAACCTAAAACAAAGAGAAGAAGAAAAGAGAACTTAGTTTTAAATCTGCATGATCACTTTTAAAAAAAGGCATAAGACTTATATGCTGAATACTACAAAATGTTGAAATTAAAGATTTAAATAAATGGAATGGCATTCTATATTCATGAAGTGAAAGACCTAGATGATACTTCTAAATTGATCTAGAGTCAATGCAATTCTTCTCAAAATTGCCGCTGAGATTTTTGTTGTTACTACAGAAATTAACAAACTGATCCTAAAATTTATATGGAAATGCAAGGAACTCAGAATAGCCAAAAGAATGTTGAAAAGAAGAAAGAGGACTCACATCTTGATTCTAAAATTTACTACAAAGCCATAGAAATCAAAATAGTGTAGATCAATGGAATAAAATAAAATTGAGAGTCCAGAAATAAACCTTCACATTCATGGTCAATTGAACAAGGGTACCTTGAATATTCTATGGGGGAAAGAATAGTGATTTTGACAAGTGGTGCATATCAATCAGTTTGAACCCATGACTTAACACCCTATACAAAATTAACTCAAAGTTCATGAGAGACATAAATGCAAAATCTAAAACTTCTTTTTTTTTTCTTTATATAAAATCTAAAACTTCTCAAAGAAAACTTGCAAAATAAAATCTTTGTGATACTGGATTGAACAACTGTTTCTTAGATAAGACACCAAAATCAAAAAGTAACACAAGAAATTATACACTAGACTTAATCAAAATCAAAATCTTTGTGCAACAAAGGATATAATCAAGAAAGTGAAAAGAAAAATACACAGAATGGGGAGAAATATTTATGAATCAATGTCTGACAATAACTTGTAACAGAAATATAAACAACTTTTATAACTGTAATATATACAAATAATCCAATTTTAAAATGTGCAGCATATCTAAACACGCATCTTTCCAAAGATATAGAAATGGCCAGTCAGCATATAAAAAATGTTCAATATCATTAGTGATCAGAGGAATGTCCCTCAAAACCACGAAAACTATTACATACTAGTACAATACTGATAACTGTTGGTAAGGATGTGAAGAAACTGGAACTCTCTTACACTGCTTGGTGGGCAAGCAAAATGGTATAACCACTTTGGAACAGTTTGTCAGTTCCTCAGAAAGTGAAAAGAAGCTGGGTATGATGGTGCACCCCTGTAATCTCAGCGGCTTGGGAGGCTGAGGTAGAAGGATCACAGGTTCAAAGCTAGTCTCAGCATTTTAGTGAGGCTATAAGCAACCTAGCAAGACCCTGTCTCAAAAAATAAAAAGACCCTAGGATGTGGCTTAGTGGTTAAGCATCCTTAGGCTCAATCCTTAGTACAAAAAAAAAAAAAGTGAGTTAAAAGAATTACCATATAGGGCTGGGGATATAGCTCAGTTAGTAGAGTGCTTGCCTTGCAAGCACAGGGCCCTGGGTTCAATCCCCAGCACAATTTCACTGCTAGGTATATATGCGAGAGAAATGAAAACAAGTACCCACAAAGAATGTGTGGATATGAATGTTCATAGCAGCATTATTCACAATAGCCACATAAGGTGGAAATAACCCAAATGGACATCAATTATGAGTAAATAAAATATGGCATAGTCACACAATGGTAACAAAAAGTAAATAAAATATTAATACATTTTACAATATGGATGAACCTTAAAAATATTATGCTAAGTGAAAGAAGTTAGTCACAAAAGACTGCATACTATTTCATTTATACAAAGAATCCAGAATAGGTAAATTATACAGAGTCAGAAAAATGCTTAGGGCTGGTATAATTAGGGGGCGATAGTTCAAGGGGACAGGGTTTCCTCCTGAAGTAATGAAAATGTTCTAAAATTGACCAAATCTAAATTAGTGATGGCTGCACAACTCTGTGAATATACTAAAAGACAATGAGTTGTACATTTTTATGGAGTGAAATAAACGTGAATTCTATCTTGAAAAATTTCTTTTTCTATTTATTTGGGTACTTGGGATTGAACCCAGGGTGCTTTACCACTGAGCTTTAACCCCAGTCCTTTTTATTTTTATTTTTTTGATTTTGAAACAGGGTCTCACAAAGTTGCTTAGGGCCTTACTAAGTTGCTAACCTTAAATTTGCCTCCTGTCTCAGCCTCCCAAGTCACTGGGATTACTGGTGCATGCCACCATACCCAGTACTCTTTTCTTTTTAAAAAGAAGATGAAAAAACAAGCTCTTCATTATCTAGTTCCTGTTGACCCATCCAATGTCATCTGATGCCACTTCTTCCCTCAAACTGTTATCCCATTCAGCTTCCGGGACACCTACCTAAAAGTTTTCTTTTTTAATCTCTGAAGCTTTAAATTAGCTCTTCCTTCCTGAAACACTCTTAACGCCAATTCCTTCTTTGACCAATTCCTCTATGTTCTTAAGATCTTGGCTTAGTATCATTCTTCCACGTAGCCACTCCTAACCTAGGCCTGAGTCAGAGGCATGTTTAACGTGTTCCCACAGCAATGGCACTTACTACTATTTTACTGCTGTTCTCATGAATTCCAACTGTTTGTCTGCATCTCTCACTAAAACTGGGTCTTCTTTATTGCATCTTGGCCTAAAGAAGGTAAAATATGAATATTTTGTAAAGACTGGGATAAATTAACCAGAAGTCAAAATAATTTTTGTGATCATCTGTCAATTCAATTCAAAAGACTACTTAAAAAAAAGGCCCCTCACAAGATAAGTCACAAATACTAAAAAGATTTAATTGTAAAGAGAAAAGTACTGGCACATAATTTGTCTAAAAATATGTAAGAAATATTTAACGTTCAGATGCTGTAAGCAAGGTTTCAAATGGAAAAGTAAGATTTCTATTACTTGATTAAGCTTTGTTCTGATACATACACTTTTAACTTGACTGTAAAATACAGTTTTGATTTTCAGCTACTATGTGAATCTTCTGCACGATGCATGAGAGGTTCTGAATCCCAACGAATATCTATCTAGAAGAAAGTCTGCAAAATCAGATCCAGGAGAACAGAAGGCTCAGCTCATTCTTATCAATTCTGAATCAGGGTGAATGTTAGCACAAATTCCATCCACAGTCTACCATGGTGATACCCTTTGTATAGATTTTCTTCAAACTTAAGAATGGACTTCATAAGCCACAGGAACTTTTCAGAATTTGGGGATGGGGTGGAAAAGTATGAGTTTATGGCAGGAAGGATCTGAGAAAACAGCCTTTTTAGACTATCACTGATTTTTATGTGAAACTGTTTAATAATATGATAATTTAGAAATGTCTACTGTTAAGTCCTATTAACTGCTTAAAACCCTCTAAGAATGAAAGAGTATATTTGTGTACAGCAGATTTACGTAAAGTTCCACCACAACTGACTGCTAAACCATGTTTTGGAGACAAATGAAAGAAGTAAAAGCTTTAAAACAGGAAAATTCTGAAGACAGAGAATTTTCCCAAACTGTAATAATGTATAAGACATTAAGGTAAGCTAGATTTTTTTCCCCCAAATAGATGACAAGGCCAGAAAACTCTAAATGGCAAATCAATTAAGAAGTAACTACAGGCAACCCTGTTTCATTTTATGAATCATACATTATCTAACAGCCCAGAGAAAGAAGACTTTCAAAATCAGAGGTCTTTAAAATGTTAAGAATGTACAGTAAACAATGTGCTTTTTATGACTTCTTAAAACAATGCAGAAAGGGTAACAGAAACAATGCTCTGATATGCACTCATTCAAGTATGTGGGGGGAAGGGGAGAGCTAGGTAAAGTGTAAGTGTAAGAGAACATGAAGTGTGTAATTTACATCACCTTTGGAAAAGTAAAGTTTTCGACAAAAATTAAAGGATTGAGTAGATTATGTATAATGAGGCCTAAAGGAGACTTAGTAAAAGGTCAGTTAAAAAAGGAAGCAGTTGTTTTAGAAATGAGTTGAAAACATCCTTCAGATATTTAGAATATTTAATTATATGCTTATGGTGTTAAAATCCTCTCTAAATTCCAGAGTCCAGCAGCCTATCCATAATACTGCTGAAATGAATATAATAAAGCAAATATTATAATTTCTACTTAGTGCACCTCAGTAATCACAACAAAGCAAATTTATATTTGTATGTACGAGCATAGAGTTAGCCCTCTGAATCCACAGGGTCCACATCCTCAGATTCAACCGACCTCAGATTTAAAAATTCAAGGGAAAAAAATACATCTGCATTGACCATAAACAACTTTTTTCTCATTATTTTCTGAACAATACCCTGCAACAACTGTTTACACAGCATTTTCACTGTATAAGACATTATAAGTAATCCAAATATGACTTAAACAGAAAGATGTGCATACAAATACTGAACCATTTTTATATATGTAAGGGTTACGGTTAGTGGATTTTGGTATCTACTGGGAGTGAGAGAGTGTCCTGGAGAGACGATTTGGATATGTATATCCATGTATGTGTTTGGTATAATAATTATATTAAATAAAAAAGTGACGAAAAAAACTCTAGTAGCTTAATTGAATGTAATGATTTTTATTCATTATCATCTACATACTTTATATTTTTCTGGAGAGAAGACATATATCTCTTAAAATGGATGGGCACATTGCCAGGTTCATGTTTGAAAATCCCAGGTACTTGGAGGTAAGGCAGAGGGATCCCAAGTTTGAGGTCAGCCTGGGCAACTAGACAAGGCAAGACCCTGTCTAAAGATGAAAACATAAAAGGGCTGGGGATGTAGCTCAGTGGTAGAGAGGGAAAAAAAAAAAAAAGGTACAATGCAAGAAAAGAACTGAAACCAGGCTGGGGAGACAGCTCAGTTGGTACAGTACAGTGCTTGTCTCACAAGCACAAGGCCCGGGGTTCAATCGCCAACACCATAAAAAAAAAAAACACTGAAACCAATAATTTAAAAATATACAAATCTAATGACCTCAAAATATAGACTTCAAAAATGGAAACTGTATTCAGACCTTCTTCCAAAAGGTTATGATTAGCCATAACAAGATGCCTGTAGATACTCTGTTTTAGTCAGGCAACTATCTCCAAAGGAACATGGAAATTCTCACACTGAAGCAGAGGAACTGAAGGCAAAGGCTAAGGGCAGAAAACAAATGAGAAATTCAGCCTTCCTGCCATTGCACAAGTGGAGTAGGTGTTTAGCAGCTTTCCTTTTCACTTCCCAAACAGAATCTCAAGTGTTTTGGTTCAGAAAAATCTAGTTTTGTCTGAAACTCTACTTCAAAACCCTAACATCCACATAAAGGACCTTCCGGCTGGGGTTGTGGCTCAGTGGTAGAGCGTTTGTTCCCCGGGCGTGTGTGAGGCACTGGGTTTAAGCCTCAGCATGACACAGAAGTAAATAAATAAATAAATAAAATTTAAAAGGTATTTGTCCATCTACAACTACAAAAAAAATTTTAAAAAATAAATAAAATAAAGGACCCTCATAAGAAATTTTCTTTCCTCATCACTCAGGAAGCTGGAGGAGGAGAAGGAAAATGATAAATAATAACTGCTGCCATTAGATTTTGAGAGCTTACTTAGTACCACCTAGAAAAAGCTGAAGTTAGGACATGAACCAGGCCTGGTTCCATTAGCTGTGCTCAAAGTTTATTATTTAGGAATATTTTGGTAGAACAGTTTCATTTTCTTGAATGTTTATTCAGAGTCAAAACCTCAGGAATACCAACAGAGGTGTCTCATAAATGCTGATTTCCACAGATAAGTGGCATATTCCCACAAATTGCTATTTTGGACAGAAAATACAAAAATAATCATTCAGAAACAGTTAATATAATAAAAGGACTACAATATGAGTTTACATTCTTGATTCTGATAAAAAGTACCTTTTCAAATCAATCTGATTGCCAACCTTACTTCCTTTTAAAATTACACTGAAATCCTAGGCCTAGAATTCTTGAAAATTTCTCTATTACATAAAATTACATTTTCTTTAGTTATTCATTTAGTTAGTAAGTACTGGGGATTGAATCCAGGGGCGCTTAACTACTGAGCCACATCCTCAGTCCTTTTTATTTTTTTGATACAGAGATTCACTAAGTTGCTTAGGGCCTTGCTAACTTGCTGAGGCTGGCTTTGAATTTGTGATCCTCCTGCATCAGCCTCCTGAGCAGCAGCTGGGATTACAGGTGAGGGACACTGCGCCAGGCCACAAAATTACATTTAAAAGCCACATATTATGAAGATTGTTCAGGGGTGACAGAAAATAAATTCTATTTGGATTGTGCTAATTCAAGAAGAGGGTCTTCAAATGCTGTAGTAATGAAAGGGAGATTTACCATAAAAAGAACTTTAAGCAAAATTTGACTAAATTCCTGAACCGTTTAATTCCTCCCATAACTTTTACTCTGCAAAATTTCAAATAGTAGCTTCTCTTCAAAAGTTATTTACATATTTTCTTTCTTAACCATCCCCTTTTCAAAGGACCCATAGTTAATTTAACAGTTACTATGTCCTTGTTTCACTGTTTTTGCCTTCTTTAATAAATTAATCTTTTCAAAATGAGTTTATAAAATAATACTTGTTTCTACCACGTCTCAAAAAAACGCAGGTCAAACAGCTGCATTCCTTACCAATCTACTCCAGTCTCACACCAAATCACCTTAAGACATCCTAAGTTACAAATAGATTAGTGCCTAAAAGAACACAGCTTTCACATACAACTTCCAGACTCAATTATTGATACAGACTATATATAATTGTAACTTTGACTTTAGTTAAAATTTAGGAAACTAGTTTCTGATGAAGTAGGGGGAATGAGAATCTAGAGAAAAAGCTTTCAGGTCATCTTAGAACTTGTAAAGAAAAGGATGGTTACAGTCAAATACATTTTAATTCAGGAAGACATTTCAAAAAGGTGGGCATGATTGCATGGGATAAAATTCTTGAATGAAAAGAAATTAAAGAGGTTAGGAAGCTCTTGAAAATGTGGTTCTGATTAATAATTATACATGATGTCAGTAAAAGACCAGGACATAGGAGAGGACTCATCAGGAACAACACTTAAAAAAAAACTGTCTGATACAGTGGACACAGCATCATTTAATTCAAGGTCAATCATTCCCTCTCTGAACATATTTATTCATCAGAAAAATGGGGTTTGCATTTCCCCTGTAGAGCAGTTGCAGGCATGTTTGCTACCTACGAAGTTCAATATTTCTTTGTAGTTCCTTTTGTCCTTAGGCTATATCCCATTAAGGGAGTACAATGAAAGTGTTCCAAAGTTGCTTCTTTTTCCTTTTTACATTACCAATTTGAAATAGTTATGTATTCAATATTAGGATTTACATTTTTCCACTTAAAATTTTTTTTCTGAATATACACACAAATGTATTTAGAAGACTACTCTTCCCATTTCACTATAGTAGTGGTACTATTCTTTTAAGGTAAAAATTTTAACCAGTTGTCTGGGGACTAGAATTTATATTCCAGTACAGTAACATTTATATCTTCAACATAAAACTACACAGTATTTATAATTAATTTTAAGATAGTTGTCTATTCATTTCAGTGACACGCATATAGTACTGTACTTTTAGTGTTTATGTACATGAAAATCTTAATCTTCAGACCTCTGAGGTGTGCTGCCCTAGATCATGCTGCTGGTAAGTGGTACAGGTAGAATTTGAGCCCAGACTCTAGATTCTGTGCTGTCAGGTGTAACTTGAAATGTCTCCTGCATTTTTAACTGACCACACATATGTTCCTGCTATAAATGGGGGCCACACTAAAGGACAATAAAACTTACATAAGAGGTTGGTCTTCTTAAAGTAGACATTTTACATAACTACTGGTATGATTCTAAATGGTTACAGTATGATAGCTACCTACCGGATGGTAAGTAGGCAGACACTAGAAATAGTCCTCTAAAGTTCCCAGAATTATTCCTGTATCAGCAACATTTCAACATGTAAGAGTTTGCCTTCTGATCTGAAACCACTGAATCTTATCTACAGGGGAAGTCCAAAAAGTGATCCAATATGCTCAAATGACGGTATATATTTGTTAAATATATTTATTTGTTTATATTTTTGTGGTGGTGGGGATTGAACCTAGGACCTTAGGCATGTCAGGAAGCACTCCACCACTGAACTACACCCTTAGCCCTATGTTTGTTTTAAGTAAGATTCATTAGTATGGCTTTTTAAATAACTCAATGATTTTTAAATTTAGATCAAACTCTCAAGGCATTTTATTACAGAATAAAAATTATAAAGAATTTTACATTTTGTTTCACAATATGAAAATTAATAGAACTATGACATAAACTATCTTACAGGCTACCTGCTGTTTTCAACGATCCATCTTTTACTTGAACCCTGTCACTATCTTAGTCAGTTTGGGCTGCTGTAACAAAAAACCTGAGACTGGGCTGCTTAAAGTAAGAGCAATTCATTTTTCACAGTTCTGGAGATCAGGGTGCCAGGATGGTCCAGTTCTAGAGCGGGTCCTCTTCCAGGTTGCAGATTGGTGACTATTATAAGCTCCTGCAGCATAATGAGGGCTTGACCATCTGAAGTCCCCCCCTTCTAATACCATCTCATTGGGAGTTAAGATTTCAACTATGATTTTTTTGTTGTTGTAGGGGGCCACAAACATTTACCCTTTAAAAAAATCTTTTATTTTGCAGTGCTGAGGATTGAACCTAGGGCCTTGTGCGTGCTAGGAAAGTCCATTCATTCTAACAGTTATTAACCTCAACTAATGCAGTCAAGGTCATGGTTTGAATGTTTAGCTTTCTCCAGTTGGGGAAGATCTAGTCTAAGGTCACAGATGATCTCTAGAACCCACTTAGCAAAAGTTAGTGAGTATAAGAAGATTGACAGAATGCTAGTGCCTTAGTATAATCTGTCGTTGCTGAAAAATCCCCAAATCCATGTTAATTTTTTTCTTTTTTTTGGTATTGGGATTTGAACCCAGGGGCACTTAACCACTGAGCCACATCGCCGGCCCTTTTTATATTTTATTTAGAGACAGGGTCTTTGTAAGTTGCTTATACCCTAACTAAGCTACTGATGCTGGCTTTGAATTCAAGATCTTCCTGTCTCAGCCTTCTGAGCCACTAGGATTATTGGCATGTGCTTCCACGTTACCTTTGATAGGAAGAAGAACACTGACATATAATAATCTGGATAAGCTGCCAAGCACTCATTTCCCTTAGTGCTCTGTGAGAAAAGGCAGCAACCCAACCACTGGGGGCACTGTTACAGTGTGTATGGTAAAAATGATAACAGCAGCCAGGTATATACCACAGTGACATATCCTAATTTAAAAACACCAGATTGCTTTTAGTGGTTGTAAGGTGGGTAAATAATCAGTTGCAATATTTATATTTTGTGTATCAATGTATTAAGAGATTGATCTGTTTAGGTGCTCAACAAGAAGGTATAATATGTACCTGTACTGTAGTAGGTCTTTCAGATATAATAAATTTAATTCCTACAACTACACTTCAAGGTAAGAGATTATCATCCCTATTTACAGATGCAAACTAAAGCTCAAGAGGCCAATTAACAAGCCCAAAGCCAACAGCTGGTAAATAGCAGTCAGAATTTGAACTGAGTTCTAACTTCAACCCCTATACTTTTTTTTTGTACCAGGGATTGAACTCAGGGGCACTTGACCACTGAGCCACATCTCCAGCCCTACTCTGTATTTTATTTAGAGACAGGGTCTCGCAGATTGCTTAGCACCTCGCTTTTGCTGAGGCTGGCTTTGAACTTGCGATCCTCCTGCCTTGGGCTCCAGAGCTGCTGGGGTGACTGGCGTGCGCCACCCTGCCCAGATCACTTTTTAGACTCTTTTGAACTCTTTCTGCATAAAATTTTTCCCAGAATTCAATATCATATACACTCGCTTTTATTTTAAATTAAGTGATGGGATTCATGAAGATGAAGGAGGGACATGAACTACTTTTCAGTTGGGGAAAATAAAGAATAAGCATTTTGGTAATTTTTCAGGCACCAACAAAACATCGACAGCAAAAGCAGAATTAGAGACCAAATTCTACATAGTCATTCTTCAAAAAGAAAAAAAAAAAAAAAAAGCCAATTTACCTCATATCATAACCAAACTGGTATATAAAATATTGCTTTTCTCCTTACTCTTCTACAGGGCTCCTCCACAAACAGTAACAACACCAGCCCAGACTAGCAGCCCATACCATGGCCCCCAATGAGCAGCACACATTCAGCCACCTCCCTCCCATGACCTTGCCTCCCATGGGACAGATTATTTACCCATCACTAGTTGTTAATCTCCCCCCTCGCCATCACACTCATCACACTCCCCCATGTACTCAGATGCCCTCCTCGGCTCCACTGTGTCAATTCTACCTCCCTAAATCTCTAAATAAACATTTTTCATAATTCCTCTTTTTTCTTTCCCTGATAGCGCAATTTGTAAGCCAGAAATACAACCCAAATATTCTTGACAAATGTCAGAAGAATCCCAGTGAAGTACCTATATCACACAGAAGGAATGTTTTAGCTTTGAAGCCAAACTGACAAATTAAAGAACAAGAAATTCAAGGGAAATAAGCTATATTTTCTTACTCCTTTTTATCTTCTTAAAATGCCAAGCTGGGCACAGTGGTGCACTCCTGTAATTCCAGCGACTTGGGAGGTTGAGATAGGAGGATCGTGAGTTCAAAGCCAGCCTCAGCAAAATCTAGGCACTAAGCAACTCAGTGAGATCTTATCGCTAAATAAAATACAAAATTGGGCTGGGGATGTGGTTCAGTGGTCAAGTACCCCTGAGTTCAATCCATGATACCCCAAAAGTAAAAATAAATAAATAAAATGCCAAAAGTAAAGCAATTATTTTGCTTTCTACTATTTTTGTTTTGTTACAGAAGTTAATAGCTACAAGGTGGTCTTACTGACTAGCCTAACTTCTTTACTGACCCAAATAATCAACCATCAATCTACAAATTAACTTTCCTTCTATAATATTTTCTAAAAGTTGGGAATGAATATATGGTATCTTATTTTCCAAATGAAAACCAACAGTGACATCTCAAAAAAACCAGACTGAATTCTGTGGACATGCAGTTACTAAACATTAATTTGATATTATATAACAAATCCCTTATTTTTACAATCAACCCACTCTCCAAAACTTCCGATCTTATTCCACACTCTCCTTCAAAATCTTTGCGTCAACTGTAACAATTCCTCTTTCCTGCCACAAGCAAGCTGAGGCTGAATTCTACCAAGATACAAAGATCAATAAATCATATCCTTTCTTCTCAAGGAATTTTAAAAATCTATACTACAAAATAGGGCGAGTAATACACAAAACACCATGATTCAGAAGTGCTCCCACAAGGTGTTGCCAAGGTAAAAAAATCACTTCAGGGGACCAAAAAAGGTTTTTCAGAAGACAGCAGGTGAAATCCACTTAGAAGATGGATTGGATGCTGGAATGAGCAAGAAGGTACTTCAGGCTGAGAATGAAACACAACAGAGGACTTAGAGATGAGAACAGAAGTTGTACTTAGGAAACAGTCATAAAGAGGGGCTAAGAATGTAGATCTTCACAGGGGTAAAAAGTGGACCTAAGTTTGGAAAGGTAAATTAGAGCCATACTGTGATCATCTTTGAGTGCTTTTTGTTCTATGGAAGCAGCAGAGTCACTGAAGTTTTCTCATGCAAGCGCATGCAGTGGTCAAGAGCCAGGATCAGCTCTGTGACCTTGGGCAAGTTAATTAATTTTCTCTTTATCTCTACAGGAATGATGTGGGGATTAAACTAGTAAACTTCTGTGAAGTGCCTAGAACAGTATATGTAACAAAGTAAATGCTATATTAGTATTATTATATTTGTCCTTAAGTAAAATAAATCTAGCAGCAATACAGAGAAAAAGACTGGAATGGAAACTTCCTTGCTTTCTACCTACCTTTACTGTCAATCCATCTTCAAGGACAAGTACTTCCTAATTATTTAAATATTCATTATTAAATGTATCACCTGGCCAGGCATGATGACGCATACCTGTAAGGTGAGACACAGGAGGCTGAGGCAGGAGTAGCACGAGTCCAAGGTCAGCCTCAACAACTTAGTGAGATCCTGCCTCAAAAATAAATAAATAACCCTCTGAATATCCAGTAGGAGTTCCATATAGACCACAAATACTTCAAATGCATTTGTTGTAACTGGAATGAAATCCAGTGGTTTAGGAAATAGCTATGGAAAGATGTATTCATGGTAAAATAAAGATTTTATCAAAATGATGGTATTTTATTTATTTATTTTGGGGTGGACTGGAGATCAAAACCAGGGCTAAACACTACCACTGTGCACACTAAGTAAATACTTCCACTGAGTTACATTCCTAGAACAATGATGGTACTTTATCAATCAAATGATCACATCTTTGTTAGTCTAAGAATCCTTAGAGATTTCTGTCTTCGTAAATAGTGAATTGGTCAACAGCATGGATCTGAATATGGCCTATTTTTGAAAATAATTTCTATTATCATAGCTGAAAGCAGACCCAATAATGTTTCAGATAAACAACTTACCATGAATATAATGCAAATAGGGAGGGCTTCTAAAATTTTGTTCTAATATTTTTTACTTGACTCACCAAACTGCACTTTCTTTATTCCTGTTTAATCTGACTATGCAGTAGGACACCGTCCTTAGTTAACAGATCTATATTAAAAGTCAACAGCTGCCTTTTTGCTCAATATATACAATGGCAAGTGTCAAGATGCCAAATGTGACATTTTATTTATAGCAAAGCTAGTATAAAGAGACACACAAAAAGTACAGCATTTTTCTAATTAAAAATAAATAAGTTGAGTGATGACTCAGAGAAATGATTTGCTTCAAAACTGAACTGGAGCCAGTGTGGGAGTGCACGACTATAATCCCAGCTACTCAGGAGGCTGCAGCAGAAAGTTCACAAGTTCAAGGCCAGCTTGGGCAATTTAGTGAGACCCTATCTCAAAATGAAAAATAAAAAGGGCTGAGGATGTATCTTACCTGTAGAATGCCCTAGGTTCAATCCCCAATACACACACAAAAAGACAGGGTGGGGATATAGCTCAGAGGTAGGGTATCCCTGGGTACAGTTCCCACTACAGAAAAAAATTTGACAATTTGAGCACACACAAACACTTCCTGTAAGCAACTGTACGTGCTGGGGGGTACACACTCAGAAATACATGTGTCACTGATACCAACATCGAAACTCATATGCTTATGATTTTGTCAACTCTAAAACAATAAATCTCAAAGGAACATCACATTCTACTTGCTCACTGAGTTTCTGACAAGGGTTCTCCTCTGTACTATTTACTAAAAATTAACATAACATTAACACAGTAAAATTTATATATTACTAAAAAGTGATTTGGATCCAGGACCTTTTATCAATCTATAGTCAATAAAGGATGAAATAACCACTACTCTCAATCTGTTGTTACCAAGTGGAGCAGGTTTTGCATTTATTATATAAACTTTTTAGGAGCTAGCTGTTAGTTGGACAAGGAATTCTAGAAAATACTTTTAAAAAAATGTGTAGCTTTAGAGCTTGAAAACATTATGATGACTAAAAGGATATATCATGCTTACATAAACCACCACAAACAGATACGTCAGTAAATATGAAATTTATATCTATATTTCACAGTTGTCACAGTACAACCTAATCTCTTGGGGTACTTAAAGGAGGATATCAAATAAGGCCAGTAATAAATAGTTATCCATTGAGGTTGCTTAAGCTTTTATTTTTAACTTAATGATAACAATTTCATAAACAATAGCACTTCATTATGTGTCCAGATTTTCCCTATAAGATTATGCAAGATGGTCCACTGCTTAAGTATGCATGGAAAAGAGGTGTGGGAAAAACAATATCACAAACTCGTATTATAAAAGTTAATGGTAACTAGAATTAACTTTATTCCATAAATTAAAACTTTATTTTCAGTTATACGGTTTTGCCAGATTTCCATAAAGAAATATTTCATCTATTTAAAACATTCTCAGACTTTGAGGCGAGACAAACTGACTTCATACTCCAACTACAAAGCTTTACAGGCTGGGCTGTCTATAATCCTAGAGGTTAGGGAGGCTGAGGCAGGAGGATCATGAATTCAAATCCAGCCTCAGCACCTTAGGGAGGCCCCAAGCAACTCAGTGAGACCCTGTCTCTAAATAAAATATAAAAAAGAGATGGAGATGTGGCTCAGTGGTTAAGCACCCCTGTATTCAATCCCTGGTATCAAAAATTAAAAATAAAACATTTACAGCTACCAGCTCTATTCCTTTAAAAATAACTTCTGAACTAAGTCATAATCCATTGTGTACCCTGTGTTTAATACCCTTTAACTGAAAGAACAGAAAATAAAGTTGGGGTCTAAACCTGCACAACTACAAGAGGTGCTGAAATAAGTCTTTTTTTAAATATTTTTTTAGATGTCGACAGACCTTTATTTTATTCATTTATTTATATGTAGAGAATCGAATCCAGTGCCTCACACATGCTAGGCAAGCGCTCTGCCACTGAGCCACAACCCCAGGCCCAAGAAGTCGAAATCAGAACTGAATGAGTTATTTTTTATTAACGAAAACCTCTCACCCAAGATCAATTACATGGCTAACAGTGACAGTGGGACTTAACCATGCTGGTTTGTCCCCTAACCCGTGCACCCTTTCTACTATGCTAGGCTGCCTATCACTTAGAAAACCTCTTCAACCTGTTTCAAAAACATATAAACCCAATGCACTCCTTGGATTTGGTGCCTACATGTGTCCCATTAACTTTATATGACCACTACAACTGACTGTGCAGTCTCTCTGCCCAGATTGGATCCAGCTGGGTTTCCGGAATATTCAACTTCAGACACACCATATTGCCTTAAATCTTTTTGGAACAAGACAGGGCATAAGTAATACAAATGAGAAACACTAAAGAATTCAGATGCCTTGATCTTTCTATAATAAATAATTCTAATATCTGAATATTTACTATGTATCAGACAATGTGCTAATCCTTCATATGCAATATTTTATTTCCTCACAATTATCCTTTGAAATAAATCATCTCCATTTTATAGCTGAGAAATCAAATTACATGTCTCAAATTATAAAGTTAATAAAAAGGGAATCCAATTTAATCTCAGTGATTTGGGAGACTGAGGCAGGAGGATCACAAGTTCAAAGTCAGCCTGGGCAACTTAGTAAGACCCTATCTCAAAATATAAAAAGCGCTGGAGATGTAGCTCAGTTAGTAGAAAGGCCCCTAGATTCAATCTCTAATACTAAGGAAAGAAAAAAGGAATACAAGAACCAAATCTAGATAAATCTGACTTCAAACCCTACTAAACCATTTAACTATATTGCACTCCAATACAAATCCAGTTTCTCAGGAAAGGAGTTAAACAATGAATGGCTGTTTTTCATCACACTCTGCTTAAATAGTGGAAGACTGATGTGACTATTACTATACCAGTTTTAAAAGGGGCTCTTGGATCCAAGTAACAATGGATTAACTAAGTATTACCAGTTTAACAAAAGCACTGGCAGCTGTCACTGTAATTTGTCTAAATTTTTTGGTGATTTCCATTTACTTATCCTTCTTTGCTTTTGGTCCTAAATTCCCCTCTACAAAACTTTTAGGTTACGTTGTAAAATTCAGTATCAAATTATTTTAAGCACAAAGCTTATCCTATATCATATCATATTATATTATGTTACATTGTAAAAAGACTGGTCTTTGAAAGCAAATTTTTTTCTTCAGTGTTGGGTTCACACAAGGCCTTTCACTTGCTAGTCAAGCACCTGCCACAGAACTATACCCGCAGTTCTAATCTTCGAATTCTTCTTTGAAGTCCTTATTACTTTATGTGCTGAAATAAATACTGATAATGTCACTTTTAAAAAACCAAAATTTAAAAGAAAGTCTTTATACCATTTTACCATTATGGAGTTTTATTTGAATAAATTTACTAATGCAAGTGTCTGCAACTAATGAATAAATAAAATGTAGTCTATGTGTATGCTGGAATATTATTTGGAAGTAAAAAGAAATACATGTTATAATATAGATGAACTTTAAAAACATTCTAAGTAAAAGAGGCCAGTCACAATATAATACATTCCATTTATGTATGTATTTATTTATTTTGGTACAGCTTTGCCACTGAGCTACATCCCCAGCCCTTTTTGAGACAGGGTCTTGCTAACATGGTTAGGGTTTGGATAAGTTGCTGGGACTGGCCTTGAACTTGCAATCCTCTTGCCTCAGGTTCCCAAGTCAATGGGATTACAGATGTGAGCCACCATGCCTTTGTAGATTCCATGTATATGAAATATCTAGAATAGGCAAATCTATACACAGATTAGTAGTTGCCTAGGGCTAGGAGGTTGGGATAATGGCTAAGAGGTATGGCATTGTTTTTTTTTAAGTAATGAAAATATTCTAAAACTGGTTGAGTTGATGGTGGCTCACAACTCTGAAAGAGACTCACAAGGCCAATAAAGAAATCTTACTGATGCTTTCTAAATTAAGGGAGAACATGATCTCAAAATTTTTGCCCTCTTAGTCAAATTCTGTCCCTTTCTATAAGTCATCACCAAAGTGATTAACTAAACAAAGTTCTAGAAAAGCTGGTACATTTAATAATCGATGTTGCACAGGTCCTTCATGCCAAAGCACTTTTATGATCGTTGAGATTGTCACAGTTCAGAGGAAAGGGCTTGTAAGATAACAAGTGAGTCAGCTTGTGCAGTTGTAATTTTAATGTTCTAAACCAAGGACCCCCACTTTGTAGGGCAGGATCTACTTGCAGATCTTGAACTGTTACAAGGCAGACCTTTATGTGAGGATTCCCTGGATATCCTGGAGAGAGGATCAGCTCCTCTGTTCCTTCACACTGGAAGTCTTGGATGCGCAGGTCCCCCTTTCCAGCTTGGGACTCAATGGTTACATCTGTTCAATTCAGAGGTCCAGTAGCAGTAGGAAGTTGCTGGTTCCCAAATATAAGCCACACTCTCCAATATCCTCTTTATCAGTAATAAAATAATTCGGTCCCTAATTATTTATTCTTTCAACTGGTTCAAAATACAAGCAGGGAAGAGGGTGCCAGTTTTTGAGACTCTTTAAAATTTTTAAAAAAGAACAAGAATGAAAATACTTTTAGGAATGACTATACTAACTTTAACTTACATAACCACTCTAAAGACATTTTGAATAGATATAAGGGAGAAGTTCTTTCACGTACAAGAGTGAGTCTTTTGAGATACAAGTAGAAATCTTCGTAAAAACCCCTATGCAAATCCATCAGAATGATAGTTAGGGGGCTGGAGTTGTGGCTCAGTGGTAGAGCTCTTGCCTGGCATGTGTGAGGCCCTGGGTTCGATTCTCAGTACCACATATAAATAAAATAAAAAAGATCCATTGACAACCAAAAAAATATATATTAAAAAAAAAAAAAGAGTGAAACCAACCTAGATGCCCTTCAATTAATGAATGGATAAAGAAACTGTGGTATATATATATATATACAATGGAATATTACTCAGCCGTAAAAATATAATAAAATTATGGCACTTGCAGGCAAATGTATGAAATTGGAGAATATCATGCTAAGTGAAATAAGCCAATCTCAAAAAACCAAAGGATGAATGATCTCGCTGATAGGCGGATGATGACACATAATGGGGGGTGGGAAGGGGGCAAGAATGGAGGAAGGAGGAACTGTATAGTGGGAAAAGAGGGGTGGGAGTGAGGGAGAAAACAAATAACAGAATGAATCAAAAACTATTACCCTAGGTAAATGTATGATTACACAAATGGTATGCCTCTACTTCATGTACAGAGAAACAAGATATATCCCATTTGTTTACAATAAAAAAAAATTAAAAAAAAAAAGAGTGATAGAGTTAGGCTGGTATAATCCTAAATGGTCACTGCAGTCCTTGCTAAAGAGATGATACCTCAAAAAAGGGGTCTATGAATCAGAACAGCTTGCTTAACTGTTGATCATGCTAAAAATAAATAATCATCATTTCTTCCACACTGTCTCTTTAAAGAGTGACAGTGAGGTTTAAGAAACTTGTACAAAGTAAAAGCTATCATTTTAAGACTGAAACCCAAATCTCCTCTTCCCTCTTCCATAATCTAACAAAAATTCCAGCCACTGAGGAATTTTAACCTCATGTAAGATAAATAAAGTTGTACATAAATAAAGTTGTACATAATAGGTAATACGTCAATGAAAAGTTTTCTTTGTTGTAGGGCTGGGGATAGAAATCAGGACCTTGTGCATGTTAGGCAAGTGCATTATCACTCAGCTATAACTCCAGCCCCAGAAGTTTTCTTGAAGGGAGTCTTTGTTATATTGAAACTCAAATCTCATGCACAAAGTGTTGAAATATGGGGGAAATGTGGAAATGACTACTTCATATCCGTCAGATATAAAGAGCCTAAGGAATCAAATCAAGTAATGAATTTCAAAATAACTTCAAAGTTGTAAAGTAGTACATAAATCAAGATATTGCTACTGCAAGTTCCAGAAACCAACACATATTTGACCTTAGCATAGCAGAATTATGTAATTTTGCCATTATATTCATCTACAACTTAATATTTTGGGCTGCACTAATAAAAACTGTCAAGGGTCCTTATTTCCCCATGTATTTTTCCCATACATATCTGTTTGTTTCATTTTATCTACAAAAATTTCTACACAGCCAGTGTAGTGGCGCATGCCTATAATCCCAGCAGCTCAGGAGGCTGAGGCAGGTAGATCAAAGCCAGCCCCAGCAAAAGTGAGGCACCAAGAAACTCAGTAAGATCCTGACTCTAACTAAAATACAAAATAGGTACCCCCCAAAAAAGTTTCTACGTAATCTACATGCTATTAGAAGAAGAAGGAAATGTTATCCGAAACAGGCAAAAAGAAAAAGGAATATACTTTCTCTGGATCTGTCTCTGGATCTGGACCACTGTAATCAAAACAAACTAAAAACTCTGCCCATCCAAAATATGGCCCATAATCTTATGGTAATATAGTTTATCAGTTGCGATTTTAGGAAGTTATTTGATCTAGATTATGCCACTTGATATTTCATTTCCTTTTAGGTAGTTCAAAGCTGAGGATACAGATTACAGAACAGAAATGAGAGATCAGAAGAAGAGAAACAATACAGGAGTGCTGAATAAAATTCAAAGCCAAGAGAGCAGACTTTTAACTTGTTCTAAGCCTGGATCCGTTATTCTTGATGTTTCCTTATATCCAAGAGCACCTGATAAAGACATGTTATTTCTCACAGTAACAAGTTCAGGATTTTAACTGCAAAACTGGGATTCTGATACCTGTTCTAATAAACTGGAACCAATAATACAACAATATCTAACTTTTATTGAGCACTTACTATATGAAAGGCACTTTTGAAATGTTTTGCATGGATTAGTGATGTTAATCACCACAAAACTTAATGAGATGGCTATTATTTTTATCCCTATTTTACAGAGGAGAAAACTGAGCTAGGCTAAGGAACTTGAACTAAAATACAGTGCTGATAAGTGATGAAGTCTGAATTTGAGTCCTGAAATTTTCCCTTAAGTAGTTCACTGCAGTGGTTTTCAAAATTACATTCTGGAGAATCTTTTAAATACCAAGAACTAACCAAACTTTTATAAATTAATATAGTACATTGAAGGGAATACATTAACTTTTGCCACCAGGTAAATTCACTTTCGTGCAGACCCTAGAATAAAGCTGGTCTTAGCCCGGCACTATGGCACATGCCTGCAATTCCAGCCTATATAGAAGACTGAAGCAGAAGGATCAATGGAGGCTAGCGTGGGCAACTTAGTGAGATCCTTCCTCAAAAATAAATACAAAAAGGGCTGGGAGGTGTTGGGGAGGTAACTAAGTGGTAGAGAGCCTCCAGGTTCAATCCCCACTATGGAACTGGAGGTAACAGTAGATAAGCAGATGATGATACATTGACACTGGTTCTGTTACTTCTGGGAGCTTTGCACTATATTTGTTGTTGTTTTAGGTTTTGGGGGTTTGTTTGGTTTTTTTTTTTTTTTTTTGGTACTGGGATTGAACCCAGGGGTGCAGCCACATTCCCAGCCTTTTTTGCACTTTCTCTAGAGACAGGGTCTCACTGAGTAGCTGAGTTTGGTTTTGAACTTGCAATCCTCCTGCTTCAGCCTCCCACGCCACTGGGCTTACAGGCGGCAGCACTGCACTGTTTTTTGGTTTTGTTTTCAACTCAAGACTGCATCTGTCTGCTCAGGTAAAACTGAACAGTGAGTGCTCAAGCAAATACCAGACAAAGTTCAAGTACATCTTATCACAGCACAAGAGCACAACAATGAAAAAAGGAACAAACCTTTGCATTCACTTTAAATTGGGGGGGGGGGGGGGGTCTTTTTTTTTTTTTTGGTACCAGGAATTGAATCCAGGGGCACTTAACCACTAAGCCACATCTCCAGCCCTTTATTTTTACTTTATTTTGAGACGGGGTCTCACTAGGTTGCTTGTAGTTTCACTCAACTGCTGAGGTTGGCTTTGAACCTGCAATCCTCCTGCCTCAGCCTCCCAAGCTGCTGGGACTATAGAAGTGCACCACCATGCCAGCTTATTATTCGTCTTTTTAGCCACAGAATATCTAACTGAAGGATCTCCTGAGATGGCAAGGAAGATTGTTAGGAAAAAAAATCACATCCACTACTCCCTTTCAGTCACATTCCCGCACTATTACACTCTGGACCTTGTGCCCACAAGCCCCTGCCATTCCACTTTGCCAAACCAATCATTCCCACTCAGACTGATCTTCAACATTATTGGGTTCACTGTTTCACTGACTATAAACCATCGCTATTTGACTGACCAACCCAACACTGCTTTCCTTTTACTTCCATTCTTTATCCAGCTGAGCTTTCATAAGCCATCATTACGAAGACACTGTGGCCCACAGTCGAGCATGGTGGCACACATCTGTAATCCCTGCTACCGGGGAGACTGAAGCAAGAGGATCACAAGTTCAAGGACAGTATCAATGACTTAGCAAGACTCCCTGAGCAATTTAGGAAGACCTTGTCTTAAAAGTTAACTAATTGATTAACTATTTGGAAAAAAGGGCTAGGAATGTAGCTGAGTGTTAAACTGTCCCTGGGTTCAATCCTGTGTGTGTGTGTGTGTGTGTGTGTGTGTGTGTACAAAGATACTTTGGCCAATACTATACACCTTGGCTGCTTTGCATTTTATTGCATGTATCTGGCAAACCCTAGCCTTCAATGACACTTTCTACACTCTCACATTAGTATTCTTGATGTTTCCTTATTCCTAAGAACATCTGGAAAATTAACCTATTTCAGCTACCAAGTAGCTGAGCACTACTAGAAAAGTCAGTAGGGCAAACAGGTTATCACAGTATGTTGTTCATTACCAACTTCCACAAGGCTTCAATGCTGCTATACAATCCTACTATGTTCATATGCTCTTTCTGCAACTACTTAACTTTTTGGGAACATTCCTACTTCCTTCCTTCTACTTCCTTCAAACCTTGAACTACAGTTCCTCCTGAGTCTGGGGCAATTTACAGGCAATGACCCTGCCTCCAAATCTGAGAGTTGTACTCACCTTACCCTTGCTTTCTTTTGAATGAAAGAAAAGTTTACCCTGTTCCATCTTCTCAGGAATATTACACCATTACTTCTTTCTTCTCCTATAAAGATAATACTTTTCTCTCTCAATTGTAACGGTCCCAGGGACATTCAGTCTATCAGGATTTCAGGTAATACTCCTTTACAAAAAGGATCCCTCTGCTAAAACAGTGAAAATCCATTGTCCCTAAGTCTGTAAAGCCCCAAAGTTTCTTAAACGGAGTCACTACACATATAATTAGGATAAAAACAACAATGATAATGAGCAGGATGTCACACATTAATTGCATAAATTGTCTGGAAACATCAACACTTTCAGAAACAGAGCTCACAGTTGCACCAAATTCTAAACCATCACGATACTTTCTTAGAGACTTTACAATTAAAAGCTCTGCTAAAACTCCACAGCCAAGAAAAGTAGCAGAATTCTTCAGTGTTATTTTAATAACCAGTAAATGTAACAGCACGATTTTGTGTCACTAGGTCTAGATCCAGGGAGAGAAGGGAGGGAGGAAGAAGCAACAAATGCCCCAGCTACAGCTTTTTTTTTTTTTTTTTTTTTTTTTAAAGAGCTAAAAATACTGCAGGATAAATACAGAACCATAAGTAATACTTAAGAACTAAGTTTGACAGCATAGTGATACATTTTTGCAGCGAACTGTTCACGGAAGGAGCTTGACATTTCCATTCCCCAATATTCCCTTCGCCTGCACTGGGCAGGCAGTTTTAAAAAAATAGGCTCATTCCTTAATTCCTGACAGCTGTTTACGTTAATTAAAGGTTTGGTCTCACAGATCTACAGGAGGGGAGAAGAGGGATGAACAAGCTGAGAAAAACCTTGCCAGCACATTCACCTGAGATACCCGCCTCTTTCCTTGAGGGCAGCACCTTGTCTCTCCTGCCCACAGCCCCGTGGCGTCACAGCAGCCACCGCTACCGCTGCTGGGCTGCCTGCAACTCTAATGTGTTATTTAATTCTGTAACTACTATTAAGATCTCTACAGCGTTTTTGTGATGCGCTGGAATGAAGGATGCTCCATAAAATGAAGTTTATTATTAGTATCATTATAGCTCCCGGGCCTAAAATAAAGCAAAATGATAACCACATACGTTTCAAAGGAAAAATCGGAAGCCACGAGCGACTCCAGCCCCGCCAAAGAGGGCAGGGAATGGGCCGAGGGCGGGGGTCCCCGACCTCCTCCACCCGACCCGACCGCTCTCGGGCTGCAGCTTCCTCCGGAGCTGGGGTGGGGGTCCAGGGTCGCCGGCCCGCAGCCTCCCCAGCCCCTCCGCCCGGATTCTGGTTCTCTCGCAGTCCCCTCCCGTCTCCCACCTTGACTTTTCCCCCCTCTTTTTAGAATCCTCCCTGCACCCGCTCCTTCCTGGGTCCCGGGCGCCAGCCCTGCCCGCGTCTCCTCCGCCACTTTCTGCACAGGCCGGGGGTCCCGCGGGCGGCCGGCGGCGGCCGGGTCTCCGTCCCCTCCCTCGGCCCCGGCCGCCCCGGCGCCCGGCTCCGCCGCCCGGACCTCCGCCCCGCCCGCCGCTCCCAGGCCGGCCCCCGCCCGCGCCGCTCCAGCCGCCTCTCCCGCTCGGCCCGGGTCTCGCCGCCGCCCTCCGCCTCCGCCAGGCCCCGCTCACCCGCCGACTCCCCGGTGTTGATCCAGTCGGGGTTGGCGATGCTGGCGATGGCGAAGATATCGGCGGCCAGAAAGAGACATCCTGAGATGATGGTCAGTTTATCCATCTCCCCGCCCCGCTCCCCCCACCCCCCGAGCCCCGGGCAGGCCGCGGCCTCAGGCCTCCCGCCCCATGGGCCGCCGCCGGGGCCCGGAGTCCCCGCGCCGCCGCCTCGCGCCCCCTCGGCCCCCGCGCGCCGCTCGCGCCCTCCGCGCGCCCGGGACCAGCAGCCGCCGCCCGCCCCGGAACTGCTCGGCCCGCCCGCCCCTCACCCGGAAGCGAAGCCGCGGCGCGAGGGGACCGGCCCCGGCTGGCGGCCGCCGCGCCCGCTTCGCTCGCCTGCACCGGGGCCCGACCGTGCCCCGCCCCGGGCTTTCCTCCCAGTAACAACGCTGTCGCCGTCGTGCCTGGCTGTTTGGACGCAGACTGTCCCGTCCCTGAGCTTTCCAGCGCCCACCGGGATGAGCGCGAGGGGAGCCTCGCACGGCCCTTGTCACCTTGTGCTATCCTTGCCAGCTCGGTGGCGGCCAGCTCCCGGGATTGCCCCGTATAGGAAGTAGCTCTTGACACCTGCTGAGATGCGGAGGGTACTGACGCGCACAGAGACAGATTTCGTGCTCTGGCGAAGCGTACGTGCGGTGGGCAAAAGACAGAAACAAGCCCAAGCCCACCTTTAAAACAAAATTTCAGGTGCTGATTTATGGATTGAATGGGGGCCAGTGTGATGGAGGCTTGATGATGGTCAGGAAGGAATACATTTACTTTTGCTGAGACTAACTAGGATCATAAAGACTGGTCTTATGAAGACTGCCCTAGTCACGGGCAACAGCAAGGGCACAAACCAGACCATTAGGGGAGGGCACCGGGAAGAGACCGACACATTCAAGGACCTGCGAAATGCCTGCGGGGTTAGAGAGTGGTATGAGAAGAAGCAGGCAGACGCTAGATGAAAGGCTTTGGGGTCCATGATAAAGCGTTTGGATTTTGTCCCAAGAGCAAGGGGAAGGCACTGGAGGGTGACATGATCTTAATCCGTGAAGGTACATAGGGTAGATCTTAGGGGGAAAGGGCAAAAAGGAAAGCAGAGACACGACTTTAGACACAGAGTAGTCCAGGAAAGATAACTGGTTTTGAGTAACAGTATTCTAGATGGAAAAAAATTGACATATTTGGGTGTTTTATAGATAGAGGGGAGGACTTGCTGATAATGTGGGAGGAGCTGAAAGACAGAACTCAGGAATGACTCCCAGGTTTTTGGCCCGAGCAACCATGTTTGATGATAGATACTATTTACTGAAGTTGGGATGTGAGGAGAATCCTGGGCTGAATGGATAAACAGGAAAAAAGGAAAAAAAAAAGACATTTGCATTATTTGTTAGCAATACAGATGATCTAACCATTTACAATTTTGTTATCTGCTGGAGGGTTTTTGTTTTTGTTTTTGATTTCCCTTCCATGCCTCTTGGATTAAGTGACATTAACTCTGACTTCAGACCCCATTCAGGGGTAGTACTCCATGCAGCAAATGAAGTCAAGACACTTGTTTTCTCCTAAATTCCACCTGGTCAAAGATCTAGAAGAGTGACATCTGTCTCTATTTTCAGAATGTCTACCTGTCCACAAAACTCAGCAGGTTTCAAATTCCACCAAATTCAACAGCCTTGCAAAAATGTGCAGTTATCCATGGCACAACATTGATTGGGGAAGAAAGGATTTGATTGCTAAAGACTTTTCTGTCCGAACACTGGTCTCTTAGGGAAAGGACTTTTTAAAAATTATATAATTTATTTTTCTCTGCCATAGAAATTGACACAATATAACTCATATTCCAAGGATGCAGATACAGTGCATATCTTATATTATTACAGTAGGTCTTGTCTTTTTTTTTTTTTTTTTTTAAGCACTGGAGAAGTTTGAGGGAGTGGTGTTTTTGGATTCTTGTCAGGTGTTTTGATTGCCTATTAATCGAAGAAACCCTAATAATACAGAACTACGTTCTGGAATAACATCCACTGATGTTCACCACTTGCCTGCAAGTGAGAATCCTACCTTGGAATGTTAGAACCGTTTGCAACTATTCTAATTGAGTGGAATGATAGTGACTTGATTCTGTTGTTTAAAAAATACAGGTGTAAATTCTTCCTTTTACCCTGGCAGCGTTTCCCAGACTCGCCTGCATTCATCCCTCCACAAAAGGTTCTAGATCTTAGAGTAAAGCACAAAACAACCAGTATTGAGTTAAAAAATGTAAAACCTTTTACCCAGATGATGGCTACACATCATCACATGGGCCCTGCACTCTCCCACTGCACAATCTGTTTTGTACATCGCTATAGATAATGTGACCTATGCCATCCCTTCCTACCAACCAGGATGGGGTGGAGTTAGTAGGGCCCAAATGCACTATTGTCAGAGTTTCCCTTAGTCCCTGATTTGGGGCCCACATCATATTGTTGACTTCCAGAGTAGCTGGTGATTTAGTCCCAAGCCTCTGAGATTTACAGCACAGAGCAGTGCCCTTCTCTATATCTCAGTCTAGATTTTAGTACAGGCAAAACTGAGAGGTTTGGGAGGAGTGATGTGGTGGAGCAAAAAGAATGCAGACGTATGTCTAGTTCCAGCCCTGCTACTGACTAGAACTTGGGAAAACCATATCACCTCTCTTGTCCTTTTGTCCCTATCTGACCAAACAGACACCCAGAGTCACTGCCTTGGCGATAAAAGCATCCTATCGACTTACCCACACCTAAGCAAAACAGTGGGGACTTTTCAGAGATCAGCTACAAAGCTTTTTTTTTTTTTTTTTTTTTTTTTTTTTTGATACCAGGGATTGAACTCAGGGGCCCTCAACCACTGAACCACATCCCCAGCCCTATTTTGTATTTTATTTAGAGACGGGGTTTCACCAAGTTGCTTAGAACCTGGCTTTTGCTGGGTCTGGCTTTGAACTCACAGTCCTCCTGCCTCAGCTGCTGGAATTACAGGTGTGCCCCTTCACGCCTGGCCTATGAGGCTCTTTATGGCAGTAAGTCCTTGGGGATCCAGAATGACACAGAAGGCCCTCAGGAGGAGCTCTGCTGGAAGCCCAAAGATATAAATAGCCATATTGTGGCTGTTAAGGAGCCATGAGTGTGATATGCTTTATTGTGATGGATGACAGTAGGCCTCAGCCCAGAAAAGATGTATCCAGATGAGACCTTGGGAAAGGGGTGCAAGGGACTGTGCCATCACTCTTCATTTTAAGGAGTATCTCTGGCCTGACAAAATAAAGAACACACTTCCTCTCTGGGGGTCAAGTTTACTATGTGGGCCAAGAATGTGGTGAACGCACCACATGTGTATACCTGGGCTTCTGGGATTAGAGAAGACCAAAGAGCCAAATCCAGAGGTTAGCAGTTGGTCCAGGGCGCGAATCATGGTTTGTCTCCATTGGTTCCCATGGAGCTGACTCAGAGACAAGATTATTGATCAGTTTGCAGGAAATCTATTAGGGAGTGCTCTCAGATCAACTCCTGTGAGGGAAGGGAGGGGAGCAGGATTGGACACAGAAGTCAGGGAGTCAGAAGAGACTGGCAGACTCAGAGGGGAGCTCTGAAGCTGAGGTGGCAATTTTAAGTTGCTGAGTTGGGATAAAGAGGCCGAGTCTTTACGTTCTTAGCACTGACCGGTCAGTCATTGGCTTAGCTACCCCAGGAATCGGTCATGACCTTGGGTAAGGTGGCAGTCTAGAGCCAAGCAGAATTTTTTGAGAAGACTGACAACAGAGATCTGTTAATGTACGACCCTTTCAGTAGCTGGGGAACAATCCTTCAGCCCTGAAGGGGACCTAGGTGTCACACCAGCATCTGCCACAGTGCCCACATAGTGCTGAGCAGATCATAGCATTTTGTGTTATGCTCCATAAGAATAACTTTTAAACTTCCCTAATATCTTCAAATGAAACTGACCCTCCAGGAAAACAAGTCATCTCTGTCTCGTTACTTGAATTCCCTACCACATCACTCATAGTTGGGCCGTGGCTTACCCAGATTTGAGAAACATTGTTCCTTTGCAGTCAAAAGCCTATCTGCTAGCTTTAACATCCCAATTCTCAACTTTGACTTGTTTCTTTTTAAGTCCTGAAAGCGACCCCTCCAGGACGCTGGTGGATATCTTTTCCCTTGGGAAACTTCCTGGAGGAATGGGGCAGCTCATCATGAAGCATAACTGACATCCTCATCATTTCCCTCTTGATTCACCCAAGGTTCCACTCGTTCCATGCCAGCACTCTGATGGTCGAGGTGGCTTCTGTTGAAGAGTGGCCCTGAAGGACTCCAGCCCTGAAGCTTAAGCCCCAGGTTGCCGTGTACTTTTCAGGCTGTGGCTGCTGTCTTTGTCAGTTACTGTCAAACGAGGACAAAGGAGGACTCCAACACCTAAGAGGATCACCTGGGTGCCAAACATTGCTTCCTGTACCCACGTGTAGCAGCAGCCTTCTTCCTTCCTGGTGGTGACTCTTCCTGCCCATTCCTTAGCCTAATGAATGTCTAATACGTGATACCTGCTCTTACATTTCCTTCCCCTGGTGTACCATCCATTTACTACCAGGAAGACATTTCGCAATCTCAAAGCTTCCCTGTGCCAGAGGCTGCTTCGTTGCTTCTGGGGATGGGGCCTCATTAAATGGGTCGATCCAGCTCCCATGTCCCATAGCGCATCTGTTCTTTCAGATCACCTCTGGCACTCTCTGTTGCTGGTTGGGTTCTTTGGGAGACAGATTTCAAGTCACAGGGAGTTCGCTGGGAGAGTACTTTTGGGACCCCCGCCTGTGGGCAGAGGGAGAAGTCCAGCTGCAGTGCAACCATGACAGGGCCTGACAGGGGACCCCGTGGAGATCTCTGAACCCGGGGTGGCCCTGTGCTGGTCTGTCATTGGATGCTAGCTGCCCTGGGAAGGTAGGATCTTGGCCAAGGGGCTCTCTCAGTCGGCAGCAGGGAATTGTGAAGAGGGGGGAGGTATAAGTCCTTCAGCCCTGGAGGGGGATCTGGGTGACACAGCACAGCATCCACAACAATTCGTACCCTGCATTTCCACCATGAGCCCTTCAGAGACTTTTCTCTCTGGCATGAAGGGAAGACTTAGGTGCTTAAATCCCACAAACCTCACCATTTCCCTGCTGATGGGAAGACAGAGGAAAAGGATGCATTTTATGAAAGAACTTATTTGGTATCTAGAGAGACCCCTGCCAGAATATTTGGAAGAGGAAACAGGTGACCCATCACAAGAAACCACTGGCTGAAGATTCCTTGATTTGAGAGTGCCCCTTTGTATAAGAGTCTGTGATGCAGGATTTATCCAGTGAGAAATCTGGCTTGTCTGGGTAGTGCCAGAGAAAAGCAGCAGAATAAGCTGGGGCCTACTCAGGTTTACCTTAGAAATCTTAGCAGTGCCTGACATCTGATAGGCGGAGGGCTGGGTGTCTTTGGGCAAGGTGCCTGACCTCTTGGTTTCTTCAGAGTGGGGATCCACCTCATGTTAGTTCTACCTTTCTCTCCTTCTCCTCCTCTCCTTCTCCTTCCCTTTCTTTTTGGCACTAGGGATTGAACGAGGGGCTCTCTCCATTGAGCTACATCCCCAGCATCCCTTACCCTCTTAATTTTTTTTTAAGTTGCCCAGGCCTTGATCTCCTACCTCAGCCTCTTCAGTTGTTGGGATTATCAGCATGCACAACATGCCTAGAATTTATTTTGATAATTTCTAGTTTCCTAAAATTGTCCCCCATTGTCTGTTTTTAAGCATAAATTCCAAGAGGATAGAGCCCTTGTTTGTCTTGTCTACTGTGTCCCCGGCATCCCCACAAACCACTGCGGCTTCCAGTGAATAGTTGTTGTATGAGTGGATGTGTGTGGGAGGAAGGGTTACTTTGGAAAAAAGAAGGAAGCATTAATCCCTCTCTTAATAGTGACTCATTGTTTTCAGGCCACCCTTGGCCTTTTCTCATCCAAAACATCCATGAAAAAGCATAGTGGCAGAGCAGTTGGAGCTGTTGATGCAACAGTATTTAAAAACATCATCATCAGGCGTGCAGCAGGGGACTCTGATCTTCTAGGGATGCTCTGCTCTTCTGGCTGTGCTCTTCCTCTCTAGACTGCCTGGCATCTTTGAGAAAACTCTCCTCTTTGCTTTTTGCTCCATCCCATTTGGGTTTCATCCCCGGTGAATGAAAAACCCAGCGTGAGCCTGGCACTCTGCCTGTCCCCGCAGAAGTTTCACTCTTTCCACCAAAGTTTTCACATACTACATGGGAGGGTGACACCCATGCCATGGTTTCCAAGGTCCACCGAGGCCTGGAGGCACCACGCTGCGGTTCATCCTCCGCGCGGCGGCCTCGCGGTGCCCCCTGGCGGTTAGCTCGAGGGACAGCGCAGGGGTTGCCTGCGGTGCGGCCTGTCGCGTGCTCCTGCAGGATTCGAAATTGCTGGCCGTTAGACGCAATCCGGCCTGGGCTCCAGGAGGTTCTCCTGAGCCGTCCGCCCTCCCCGGGCCATGGAGCAGTTCCCTCGAAAATACGGATATGGTAACTGGGGAGAATGGGGAGAGGGTGATGTTTTCGGTTTCAAGCCATACTCACTGTTCCTCTTCTGTAAAATGGGGGTGTCACTTCCTTGGCCTGGAAGCTAACGTCTTACCGTTGTTTATCAGGTATAACTTATACACAGGAGGGCCTCCCTTCTTAGGGGACGGCTCTATGCGCTTGGACACGCATACACCCACTCTGAACCACCACAAGACAAGGAACGTACTACCATCCCCCAAATTTCCCTGCAGCTGCCCCTTGGCGACCAACCTCTTCCTTCTCCCTACTTCCTCCACTCTCATTTGTTTAGACTTGTGTTTTTTCCATGAAGAATGTCATAAAAATGGAATCATGAAGGGAGCTTTTTGAGTCTGGCTTCATTTACTTACCCTGCTGACTTTTGAAACATAAGATTACATCACGAAGCACATTTTTAATTTGCAAGCTGAGGTTGGGACCCAGACCCTGCAGAGGATGAACTTCTCTGTATGCCCAGGAACCAGAGGCTCAAAGAAGGGCATACCCGGGCCCCAAACTGCTCCTGTAATCCTAAAAGATCTCTGAAGACCTATCTTTTTATCCTGGGTACTTTTATAGCCAGAAAGTGTCTCTGGCTTGGGGGAAGATGAGTTTGGAGATGGGCAAAGACCTTTGCTTTGAGGAAAGGGTTGTGAATCCTGCCAGTTCCCCACAACTCAACAAAGACCATGAAACTTGGGTCACATGGCCTTAGCTAGGGCTTGGCAAGTTGTAGTGTGTGTCACTCATTCTAATGGGAAGAGCTGTGTATGGAATTCTAGAATGGTGTGCAGAAAACAGCTCTCCCCACAGAACTTTCCTGTGTTCTGAAAAGGAGCCTTCTAGAAGATTCCTCTGGAGGAAAAAAAAAAAAAAAGTCTTGTTTTCAATCACTCCTTAATCCTTGAAATTTCCTTGTGAGAGTTGATTCTGTAAAAAGCATGTTTCAACACCTTTACAACTCACTCCTGAAGGCCTTGGGATTTCCCTCCCACATACTTTTTGGATCCATCTACTGTCCGCTTCCTCTGTTACCACTCTTACATCTCTGGGTGACTGCAGCAACCTTTCTGTTTCTCGAATCAACTCTGGGTTCCACCACCCACACCACACAGCAGCCAAAAGTTTGTTTTAAGTGCAAATTGAGTTGTGTCCAGTTTGAATCACTTCTGAGCTTTTTCATTGAGGCAAACCTGAGCACCAGCCCATCAGCCCCACCACTGGGCCTTCTGCCCCTTCCTCCCTAGTAGCCTCCTTCATATTCCTGGTAGGGCTTCCGGAATCTCAGAACCTTAAGAGAATTTGCTCTCTCCCTTCCTCTTTCGAGTAAATATTTTTGGTCCTTTCTAAATTTGTATTCACCCTCTTGGGGAAGCCTGATTGAGGGATTGTCCCCAGAAGAGACCCTGGTCCCCTGTTGTTCACCCTCTGAGCATTCTGCTTTTTTCCTTCATAGCATGTGTTAGTTTGTGATCCAACACAGATTTACATAACTGATATCTGTCTCCTCCAGTAGTCTATAAGATCCATAAGGGCAAGAAACACATTTGTTTTACTCACATTGGTAAACTCAGGGCCTAAGCGCCATAAATATTTGTTAAGCGAATGGATAATAATAATAACTGATAGTGATTAACCCCCATGGTGCGTCAGACATTGTGCAAGAGCCCTTTAACAGACTTGTTTAATTCTCATAACACTTTTATGACTCTCATTTTACTGATGAAGAAACTGAGGAATAGGTAGATTCCAAAACTGCCCCAGCAGCCTGGCTTCAGAATCTTGGGGACTTACTGCCATGCTTCTGTCTCAGTAAATGACTGAAACAAGTTCCCCTCTTTCTGTTAGGAAGTCAACTCAGCTTCGAGTTCAAGGACTCTGTCCACAACTTGAGCAGAACACAGCAGACCAAACTCACTGTGGGCAGACTGGGATTAGGCCTGATCATCGTCCAGCATGGGCCCTACCTCCAGATTACCCACCTCATCAGAAAGGGGGCTGCAGCCAAGGACGGGAAACTCAAGCCAGGTGACTGTGGTTTCCCCATGTCTCCCTTCATCTGCCTTCAGGGTGCCTCGCCATCTCAGCATGACCATAATAATATGATGACGGTGGTGGAGAACTTTCTGCGGTCCAGCCAATTGCTATCACATACCTCACTGTCCGATGTGCTAATTCATTTAATTCTTCTCTAGGTAGGAATTGTTATTATCATCCTTTTACAGGAAACTGAGGTTCAGTGAGACTGAGTTCCTTGTCCAGGTCATGTGCATCTTGTAAGTGGCTACAACCTGAAATCCAGTGTCACTCCAGAGTTTATGCCTCTCTGTGATAAAGATCTCTTCGTTTTGGGGCAGTATTAATCATCACTAACATTTGGGCCCATGATCAGATTTTACCCTCCTGGAAACCCCAGAGGTAGATTCTGCATTAATCCACCTTACAAAGAATCAAATATCTACCCACGGCCACATGGAGGCTGGAATTTGAACCCTCTCTCCGATCCCAGGGCCCCAGGGTTTTACTAGTCTTTGGGTGTGCATTGTATCTGGTGTGAGATACGTTTTCCCAGTGCCTTCTCCAGGCCTGGTGCTGTACCCAGAGTGAGGCACGGTGGGATAGTGAAGTGGTCAAAAGCAAAAAACATTTCAGGTAGGTGACCTGATTTCTGGCCCAGGCCCTGTCACTTTCTAGCTCTGTGATACTGGGCAAAGGTCCTTAACCTTCCAGGTCTCAGTTACCCCATCTCTAAATTGGGGGAATCTTATCTTTGTCAGGGTCACTAGGATTTGATGAAATAATTTTTACGAAAGTGCTTTGAGGCTGGGCGAGGTGGCACACACCTATAATCCCAGCAGCTCAGGAGGCTGAGGCAGGAGGATCAAGAGTTCAAAGCCAGCCTCAGCAGCAGCAACTCAGTGAGACCCTGTCTCTAAATAAAATACAAAATAGGGCTGGGGATGTGGCTTAGGGGTTGAGTGCCCCTGAGTTCAATCCCTGGTACCCCCTCCCCCAAAAAAGAAAGTGCTTTGAGAACTCCAAGTGCTCTAGAAATATTGGGAATTATTACACTGTTCTGACTTATAGATTCTCTAGACTTGTGTCTTTTTCTTTTCTTCTTTTTTTTTTTTTAATAAGAAATGATTGTGATATTTGAGTCCCAGGTACCTGGTTACCTGTTAGAATCCCTTGGGCCCCATTTCCCAAGAGTTTTGATTCAACTGGTGTAGGGTTAGGACAGGGCAGCCCATGCTTTAAAAGCTCCTCAGACGATTCTAATGTTCAGGTAGGGTTTGAAGCAACAGATTAGAGAAGAAAGTAGATCAATGTTATGATGAAAGTTTAACTTATCTTAGAATCCAAAGCATTACTTGGTGCTGGGGAACAAACGGCCAGGAGAGTGTGTTAAGTCAGCTTTCTGTCACTGTGACATATGCCTGAGGTAAAAACTTATGAGGAGGAAAGGTTTATTTTGGCTCATGGTTCAGGGTTTCAGTCCCGTGGTTGGTTGGCTTTGTTGCTTTGGAACAAAGCACGGTAGGTGTGTGTGGTTGGGAAAACTGCTCGTCTCATGGCAGCTGAGAGGCAAAGAGAGGAAGGGGCCAGGGTTCCAATATCTCCTCTAGCACAGCCCCCCCCCCCCCCCATGACCTAACTTCCTTCTACTAGGCCCCTAAAGGTTCCAGCATTTCTCAGAAGCACCACAAGCTGGTGATCAAACCTTCAACACCTGGGGGACACTAATCCAAACCATAGCACTGACTGAAAGAACTCCAGGACAGGTTCTGTGGGCTTTTCCTCTTTTCAGCTCTTGAGTCAGGTGACAAATGATCACTGGTAACCAGGCACATGCTCCAGTGTGCTGGAGTGGGATGGAAGTGTGTCCTGGCTCACCCCTGTGACACAGAATCTCACGGTGGGGCTATAGCTAGTGGGCTCTTTTGCATCTTTTTTAATCCCGGGTTTGCCTATAGTACTGGCATGTTTATTATACCTGTGCTTAATAAACAAACAGTAAGTGAGTATTTGTGCCAGGCATTGTACAAGGTATTTCTACATTTATTATTTAATTCAGTGTTTGCAAAACTTAGAATGTAAATAATAAAATATAGAAGCTTAGAGAGATGAATTAATTTGCTCAGTATACACAGCTTAGTCCACGGTCAGAGCTGGGATTTGAACCCATGTCTGCCTAGAAAGCCCATACCTTTCTAGTCAATTGCCTAATAACTGGAAATGAGATTTCAGTAGGGAGTCCAGAGCCCAGGTCTCGTCATGAAAAGTCAGCCACCTCAGTGTCTAGGTTTCAGTTTCTGCGATTCATTTTTTGTAAATAATGATCATGAGATCATGGGAGGCAGTAAGTGTAGAAACTTGCTATTTCTTTGGTTTCATTTCCTTCCATTCTCACTATTTCTTATTCCTGTGTTTTAAATTTTCTTCTTTGGTGTTTCATGATGGAGTTTCATCTCAATTTCCTAATTTAGTTTAGTGTTAGTTTATTCTGGCTAAACTTTAAATCCACCTCGATCATTATGGCTTAAACAGACTGTCAACCAGGGCCTTAGGAATTTAATGTAGCTTTGACAGTAGATGCTAGCCTGTGCCCTGGCCACTGCCCATACCGGGCTTCTTTCAGTCAGTCAGTGTTTCCTGAATGCCTACTGAGCACAGGCACCCAGCTAGGCACTGTGGGCGCAGTGGGGAGTCAAGCAGATTTGGTCCCTAACCACATAGAACTTAAGCAACTTATAACCCAGTTGGGAGGGACTGAGAAAATAAAATGTATTTTTCACTAGTGGCATGACTGCTGCAAGGTTGATTTAATATAGGTAATCGAGACAAAGTTTATGCAATGTCATTCTACAGCCCATTAAAACAGAAAAAAAAAAGATGTGTAATGAGGTTGGTGTTCCTAACCACCAAATTGGCGTCTGTCTGTGAAGGGCAGTGTTCATGCCAGAGTAATCACATTCGCGCGCTGACATGCTTGGTTTACATCCAGAACAGTCAGGGTATTAAGCTGTTTATTTTCTGCTTTCTTGATAAAAGTCACCCTTTTACAACATAATTAAGCAGAATGCCAAGTCATAGCTTTCAGCTATAAACACTCCTTTTAACAGGAGGCAAGTTAAGCTCATCTAGAGAGGGGATTTTTTTTTTTTTTTAATTTTGCCATTGTAATTAACCTCAGTCGGAGGAGCAGCTGTTCCTGTGGCTTGCAGGCAGCTGAGAGAAGCCTTGTTTTTTCTGAAGTGAAACTTCAGGTATGTGGCTGATTTAACACATAGCTAATTCTTAAGATCAAGGTGGAAGGTTTTCTCCATCCTCCTAAGTATTCATTTATTGGAATGCTAATCACTTGTTTCTGATGGGCTCTAGCACTCTGGGAATCCTTGGTGTTTCTTGAAGGCTTCATCTGGGATCATTTTAAATTCTGACTGTCGCTAACTGGGGTAGTTTCAGAGAAGGTGCTTCTTCTTGATCCCTTTCTCCTCTGAGGTTGAGTTTCAGCAGGCTTGGAAAGTAGGTGTTTGAAGGGTCCCTAGCTTTCTACGCACAGAGAGGGTGAACACATCACTTCTAACTTCATCCAGGTCACTTCATCCCATGTCAGCTATAAAGTTTCTATCCCTGCTGGTAGCATGCCAGTACCTAGCAAGCTCTGAGGACTAAGATTTGGCCTTAAAGAGCTTATCTTTTCTCAAAGTCCTTGCTGAAGGCAAGTGGCAATCAGAGTTCTTCACTGCCAGCAACGGAAAACAGGTGAGGCACTGACTTTAGGGTACTGCGTCTGACAGAAGGGCATCTCCAGAGCCTGGAGAACCAGGCTCAGAATATGGGAAGAGAACAAAGGGCGTGGAGAGCTACTCCTGGAAACCGCATGCTGCTGTCCATTGCCCTGCATCTCCTCCTGCATCAACGACCCGGACAGGGGTGCCTGATGCCTGGCACTGTTTACAGGCCCATGTCACAGCTGGGAAGATAGGGAGGCAGGGGAGGTTGGTGCCAGTAAATAATTGTTGTTTTTTTTTTTTTTTTTTTTTTTTTTTTAGCTTTTCCATTTTGGGGATCCAGGGCTTTGTTGCCAAAATGTAGCTCTCCTTCCACCTACTGGGGTTTCAGAACCCCTCCCTGTCCAGTATTGCCCTAAAGTAGGGGGTCCAGCGTTCAAATTCCTTTGAACCAATATACTCTCTGCATACACAGCTTCAGCATAATTAAAGCAAGATAACTGCCCAGTGTTTCCTACAAAATTATTTGCCCAACTAATTCTGCATGGGGCAGAAAATTAAAATGAAAGGCTTGATTAATATAGTCTATTTACGGGGGAGGGCACTGGAAATTGCCAGGCAGGTACAATAGAAAGTAGGTCACTTATTTATCGCTTAATGTAAATGGTTTTTTTCTTTACTAGTAACAGTCACCCATTTTGTCTCAAACTAATATATTTTTAGTTCAGACTATAAATGGTTTATAACCTCTGTTATATTGAGTACTTTAGAAATGTCTCATGGTTTAATATCCTCCATTATACTGCTATTAAGAAATATCTTGCAAACATTCTTCATTATGCAAAGGACACTCATGTCAAAGAGATGAATGTTTTTAATAAATAAAGGCTGAAGTCTAGTTTTGGTCCAAAATGAACCAGCAATATAAAAAGAAATTCCACAATAAAGTCAGAAATCAATATTGCCCTTTTCAACCCATTATCTTAATTTTACTGATAGTATTTCTCCTCCTTTAGGTGATGTTCTGATTAGTGTTGGCCATGCCAATGTATTAGGATATACTCTACGAGAATTTTTAAAGCTTTTGCAAAATATCACCATAGGAACAGTGCTACAATTCAAGGTTTACCGAGATTTTATTGCTATACCCCAAGATTGGCAAGAAATATATGATTTAATCCCTGAGACCAAATTCCCAGTTACACGGTAAGTAGCTCCTATTAGGAACTCTTTGTTACAATACAGAACCCCAGGTCCTGGCAAGTACAGGGTTCTGGTTTAATGTGAGAACAATCAGATGGGAGGACCATGGTAGAAGAGATGGGTAACACTGCCAGGATAATTAGGTGAATTCCTAAATCCTTTTGGAAAGCATATTCGACTAGACTCAGCTAAAGCAGCATGATAAACACAACTTGTAGTGAATAAACTACAACCAGCAGTCACTGATAGGAAGACTGTCCCCAAATCACCTGCGCTGTGCCTCTTCCTGGGAATCAGAAATCCTGGGAATCCTGTTTCCTTTCTGTCTTACATTGTCAACTTCTTTCTCTCTGGTTCCCAATAACAAGTAAGCCCCTACAGGTTTCTTCCATCTTAGCAAACCCACCAACTCCATTCCCCTCTTCCTACTGGCTTCAACCACTACCCCATCCCTTGCCTCCATTTCCTCAGCAGGGGCTCCTCGGCCCACTTCCATCCAGGCTTTGCCCAGAGGCCCCTTCCTAGTGTCATCCACAGCCTTCATGCTGATTCTAATGGACGCCTCTCAGTCTTTATGTTGCTTGGCTTCTGAGCAGCATTAGACACTTTCACCTACCCCTCCTTCCCCTCTACTTGACATATCAGTTTCCTCAGGCTTCTGTTACCTGATTCCCTTGATTTTCCTGTTACCTCTGGTCACCTCCTCTTGGTCTTTTGCTAACTTGAGTTCCTCTAGGTTTAGTCCTTGGCTCTTCGAGGCAATTTCATCGATGCCTGTGGTTGCTATCTATACGCTAATCACTTCCAAATGTGTTATCTCTAAACTTGTGAACACAAGTTTTAAACACCCACACAATGTCTACATTTGGATTTATCATAAACCCCTCAAACTCATGCTTAAAATCAAAAGCCACCTCACCAGTGATCCTGTCTTACTGGGGGCATGTCTGCCTACTTGACACGTTAGAAGTCTAGGATTGTGCTTGATTCTTCCATCTCTGACCCTGAGAGCCAACCACTAATTTGTCATTTTCCTTATCTCTCACCTATGTCACTTCTCTCCCCAGCTATTACCATTGTCCTAGACAAAGTCACCATTTGGGTCTCCCTGCAGCTACTCTTATCCCCTATTCATTCTCTATACAGGGTGGTCCTTTCACAATGTAAATTTAATCATGTTATGTTCCACCTTTAAAATGACAAAAATTCTTACCTTGGCTTATAATGCTATGGTTTGTCATCCCAGCTTCATCTCATACTGTTTTCTCCCTTTATCTAGCCTACTGAATTTTAGTTTTCTGCTGTGTTGTTGTTCTTCCATCTGCAAAGTGCCTAGAAGAGTGTTGCTCTTCAGTATGCATCACCGAAAGCTCACAGTGCAAGCATTCTCTAAGAGGCATTAGAACAGTAGGGACCACCTATCACGTGCGCTCATAGCACTCTCTCTCCTCCACATTTATCCCACTTTTAATTCAATCATCTGTATAATGAGTTGTTTGCTATGCTTCCCTGGGAAAATGTAAATGCCATGAAAGCAGGGCCTGAGTCTGTCTTGTTCTACTAAATCTATTATGGGACTTTAATGTGCTGAAGGGTTCATTTATTGAAAGTGCAAAACTGAAATCCAGTTAGGAATCTCAAATTACCTAAATAATCCAACAGCTCGTTTCCCTCCTTCCTTCCTTGCCCAGGCTGGCCTCAAACTTTTGTTCCTCCTACAATCCTCCTGCCTCAGGTTCCCAAGTGGCTGGGACTGAGAGTTCGTTTCTTTATCTGTAATAAGGATTCTTCTGAGGGTCAGATATACAAGGGAGTATTCTGTAGAATACAAGGTGTAGAATATGAGATTATTCTGTGTTGAATTCTGTTCTCTGATGTAAGACTGGTTCTCAATTTTGTCAGGATTTCTAAACACTAGATACTGTCACTGTGTAACTCCCCCTCCCTGCTGCCCTAGTACTGGAGAAGGAGCCCAGGGCCTCATGCATGCTAGGCGAGCATTCTGCCACTGAACCCCAGCCCCAGTCCTATACCTTTGCTTATGGGGATAGGCTCAAAGGATATGGCCAGGAACTTTGCAGACTAGAAAATGGCCCATATTATTATATCAACTTTATTTCAGAGACTCAAACTTGTGGGCCAAGGATCTGAAGTTGTACCCAGAGGTGCTTTGCTTAGTTCTCACAGCACTTAAAAAACCCAGACCAGTGACCTATAAAGAGCAAGGAATATACATGAGGACTTAACAAGGGACCAGTAACACTGCATTTCTTGATCTGGCTGGTGGCCACCAAGGTGACTGCTTATAATATTTTTCATTAAATTGTTGTTTTTTACACTTTTCTGTGTATTTGAAAAGCACTCCCACATGGTGACAGTGGGCTTGAGCTGGGGAGCAGCTGTCTCCTTCAGATCAGGCAGGCTGAGGAATATTTTTTTCTCCAGTGACCAGGTCAATCCTGATCTGATTAAAAATAATTAAAAGTAAGTCAGGGGTAGTGGTGTGCACCTGTAATCCCAGTGACTAGGGAGACAAGCAGGGGGATTTCAAGTTTGAGGCCAGCCTGGGCAACTTAGCAAAACCTCTCTCAAAAAAAATAAGGGCTGGGGATGTAACTTAGTGGTAGAGTCCCCCTGGGTTCAATCCCAAGTACTGCAAAAATTTGTTTTTAGGGCTGGGGTTGTGGCTCAGTGGTACAGTGCTTGCCTGGAACATGTGAGGCACTGGGTTTGATCCTCAACACCACATAAAAATAAATAAATAAATAAATGAAGGTATTGTGTCCATCTACAACTGAAAAAAAAATTTTTTTTTTTAATCTAAAAATAACAGTGAACACTTACTCCTTGCTTCCTTCCGGTGGTGTTGTGACCACAGCAAGGGCTTTACAATGTCAGTAACAACTTTCTGTGGTGGTGGAATGTTCTGCGTCTGAATTGTCCTGTAGGGTAGCCATTAGCCACATGTGACTATAAAGCACTTCAATATGTGTACTGCAACTGGGGAATTTTTTTATTCAAATTTATTCAGTTGAAACTTAGCAGCCCATTTTGGATAGTACATTTCTAAAGCCTGAACCCTTAACCATTTGCGTGTAGAGCTGCCATGTCCTAAGCTTGTTCACTACTTAAAGGAGTTTGAGATTCTGAATATTAAAAGTTGATGGCAGGCTGACCATTCAAAAGCAAAGATAAACAGAATAGTACAACAGAAGTTTGAGGTTAAACCCCACAAACTTAGGGAAGGATGATACATGTTCTAAGTCTTTTTTTAAAAAATATTTTTATTAGTTGTTGATGAACCTTTATTTATTTGTATGTGGTCCTGCAAATCAAATCGTGCCTTACACATGCTAAGCACGCATTCTACTACTGAGTCACAATCCCAGCCCCTAAGTCTCTTTCTTAATTAAGCAAAGTACTTCTATATAAGGCATTTTAATAACTTATGTGGCAGGGGTTAATGAAGGGGAAGATGGGGAAAGGAAGGGGATTTACAGTATGACTCTTTACAGGAGCAGATGGCACTGTGTGCATAACAGAATATTTCATATAGCGCCCTGGGTAGGTCTAGTGGTATAAAATCTGATTCCAGCCAATGCTGACCTCTGCTGGCTGTGTTTTTATTATCCAATGCTGGTTTAATTAAAGAGCCTAGCTTGGTCACCTGTTCCTTACAGTTGCCTAATATAGAGTTACTAAGAGCATACCTCTTGTAATCTGAAAAAAAGTAACTTGGATTCTTTTTCTTTTCAAATTGTTCTGGTCTTAGATCTTCTTGCACGATCCTAGGCTAAGGATAAGGAAATCACACCATTTGAGACTAGATACTTTCAGTAAAAATAAATCAATATCAGCTGTATATTATTAGAGGAAAGAAACTTCAAAATAAAAACCAGGCAGACTGGCAAGGATATTAGTGATAACACTAGGAAGTCTGATAGATTCCCAGAATGGGTGGGGAAGACATGTTTTGTATTAGCAAGACAGAATGTCACAGGGTTATAATCACAAAGATCTAGTTTTACAGTTAGGACAAGGATGGGGGAAGGCAGGTGATGGATAGTATTTGTTCTGCAAAGATTAGCAAGCACAAGTACTGTATGCATTAAAAAAGTCCAGAGCTTTGTAGTTCCTAGCAGGCAAGCATCACCCAAATTTCAAGAAGGCTTGAACCAGTAGTGGGGCCAAAACAAAATCTACATATGTAAACCGCAAGGACAGGGAGAGAACAAGGCTCTGGGTGGCAATGCCAGGAAAAAAGACAATTTGAAGACTACTCCTTGAGGCCCACTATTTCCTGACCCCTCTGGATCTTTTCTGTTATTACCATATGGCCCATGAGAATAGGGTTCTCAGGTGATGGCCAGGTTGAATTTGTCATTCTAGGTGCAGTGAAATTAACCTATCCTTTAGGACCTCCTAATACTCTGGTCGGTAGCCTGGCTTAAGTCTATGCAAAGCTTTTTTTTTTTTTTTTTTTTTTTGTGCTGGGGATCGAACCCAGGGCCTTGTGCTTGCAAGGCAAGCACTCTACCAACTGAGCTATCTCCCCAGCCCCGCAAAGCTTTTTAAAGTAGCATGAAATAATTTTAAGGCAGGATTTATACAGAAAAAAATTTAAAGGTACTTTGATGAAACAAAGCAGGTTTTAAGAATTGCTTTAGGGGACTATAAATGTTCAGACATTCATTTCATTCACTATTCTATTTCAGTTCACCAAAGAAAACTGAGCAGGGAAAAGATGAATCTTTCTCAAGTAGTGATGACAATGAAGACGTAGTTTCAGATAAAAAACTTAAGTACTACAGAGATCCACAGTCACCTGGACATCACTCTGCCATAAGACCAGTATCTATCTCCAAAGAATGGCACAGGTATAAAAAGAAGAGCCGTACTGTTAGTGTCGGAAAAGACATCAACTGTGACGTGATGATTCATGGAGATCATAAGAAAGAAGTGAGAGCCCCATCTCCATACTGGACAATGGTGAAGAAGGACAAAAGCTCCTCTTCCTCAGTCTCCTCTACCTCAGATGTATTTTGGCTGGAGGACTGTGCCCAAGTTGAGAAGGGCAAGAGTCAACTGGCATCAAAGGTTGGTTAGGCAATAGTTTGCAAATGTGTGGTCATACGAACATTTTTTAAAACACCTGATTTTTGTGCCTTGCCATGAACAAGTCTGCAGGAATTCTTACAGGAATTATGTGCAGACTTATCAATTCTTTTTCATGACTGTGGAAAAGCCTTTAGAGACCTTCAGTGAGAAGGTGAAAGACTTCCCTGGGGTCTCACAGATCTTGTTCTCAAAATAGCAATTCAAGTCATTAAGACCCTCTGAGAATTTCCCATCTTTTAGAAAATGTGGTAGAGGAAACCATTATCAGAATATATGAACATGGTAGAGAACTTCACTTGTTGAGGTAAATACCATATTTTCTTTAGATATTTAGATTATATTCTTTGGGTAGTTATTCATATTAGCAACCTTTCAGCCCTACTGTTACTTTGAGTGTTGGCCTGATAATTATTTGAAAGAGACAGGATTGAAACAGATGAGAAATAGAAGAGAAAAATGAGAACTGCCACAGTGAAAATAAATCAGAAATATAAAGTAACAGTTACATGGCATGAATCATAGGGAATTTATGTTTTTCAGAAATGATTTCACTGTAAAAGAAAGGCAAAGAGGTTTTACCCAGATCACTTAATTGTTGTTATCCCAAATGACAGATTTTTATTTTGTTTTCATCTTAAAATGTCACCAATAATAATCTGGAAATTTTCACCCTGGTAGTTGCTTAGACTCAATTTTAATAATTTCTGATGCTTCTTAATTGATATGATTGATGTACTAAATTATTAGATTCCTGCCTCCTTCCAGACATCTAAAACAAAGATCTCAAAAAAATGGAGAATAAAACAAAGATCTCAGCATTTAATAAATGCTTGTTGATTAAACAGGAAAAATGCAAGAAAAACATTTAAGTAGAATGTTTTATTGACTCTATGTCACCTGGGATTAATTACCTGCATTTATGTTTTATATTTTACTTGGTTGAGAAAAAAAGATAAATTATTATAGACTTTTGACTTTCATATGTTTGCTGCTCTGGATGAGAAAATGTTCCGTTCTCTCCCCTGCAGTATGTGCTTCAGGGTTCCAACTCATCAACAAAAGGTGTATGCCCCAAATTTCCACTTGCTGCCATTGACTTCCGGCCAGAAACAAATTTCTTTGCAGCCTTTACATAAAACAGAAGACAGAAAGTTAAAAGAAAGTAGATAAACTCATTTATTTTACTATTTAAGAATTTATGGAGGGCTGGAGTTGTACAGCTCACTGGTAGAGTGCTTGCCTTGCTCATGTGAGGAACTGGGTTCAATCCTCAGCACCACATAAAAATAATAAAGTATGTAAGTAAATAAGTATATAAAAAAAGAGTTTATGGATAGTACATTCTAAGCCAGCAATTCTACAACAGCCTCTTGTGAAAATAAACTATGAGATGGCTGGTGCTTCATTTAATTTGGGACAATATGGAGGAAAAGCTGAACTGTTCCTTTGTTGATTTAAAAAAAAAATATATATATTGTTATTAATTGTTGATGGACTATCTATTTATTTATTTTTATGTGGTGCTGAGAATCGAACCAGTACCTCACACACGCTAGGCAAGTTATCTACTACTGAGCCACAAACCCAGCTCACCTGTTCCTTTGAATATGAATATTCCATCATATGTGTGACTGACTAAGCAAGATAGAGTAGCTGTTGAGAGGCAGATGAGAAAAACCTCACTAACATTGCAAAACAGGGCAGAGTGGCTTCAGGCAGGGCTGTACTTGCTTCTGCATTATAATGACAAATAGTCTGGATTAACCAAAATACAGTTAAAGTCAAACTTTCGTCCTTAGTTTTCTTTCTCTCTTTTTAAAATAATCATAATTGGACCAAGCTTTTTTTTTTTTTTTTTTTTTTGGTGGGATTGAACCCAGGGCCTTGTTGCATGCAAGGCATGTATTCTACCAATTGAGCTAAATCCCCAGCCACCAAGCATTTTACTTTATTTATATTTATATATATACTTTAAATTGTAGATGGACACGATACCTTTATTTTTATGTGGTGCTGAGGATCGAACCCAGTGCCTCACACGTGCTAGAAAAGGCACTCGGCCACTGAGCCATAACCCCAGCCCTCCTTAGTTTTCTTTATCATTTCAGATTCAAAGCCTAGTTGTTTAGGTTAAGTGCAATACAAAGCAGGTCTAGGTACAGCAGCAGGTCCCTTAACCCTTGCCCCCATTATCTCAGGCCAGCATTCCTAATGGAGGAGAGATAGTGAGGTAGGCAGCTGGGTACATACTCTTGTATGCCATTTAGCAGAGTATGTAATGATGAACTTGGGGGCAAGTGAATGACGTTAGGGTTATTATCTTAAGATAAGCTTGTCTCTTTTTTAATCTAATTGTCCCTGTGCAAGGTAGACCTTGGTGAGAAGATGGCTGAGACAACTACAAAGAAAAAGCAGCTGACATTTTTTAACGTAGAAAGAAATGGGAAAACCCAATGACTTTAGATATACTCTGTAGCTCATGTGCTCTTTAGGCATAGTAGGGAATAAAAAGAAGTTTGAGACATGGTCTAAATATAGTCTAGACATAGTCCAAGCCCTCAACACAAATCAGTGTTATGTGTGGGGGAAAAAACACCAAGAGTGGGAGAATGTCTTACTTAAGCTGAAAAGAATAAAGAAAATATTGAGATGCTGGATGATGGAAGGACTGGCAGGATGGGGTTTATTTCTTAGTTGTTTTTTTTTGGGTGCTGGGGATTGAACCCAGGGCCTTGTGCTTACAAGGCAAGCACTCTACCAACTGAGCTATCTCCCCAGCCCCCTTAGTTGGTATTTTTCACTACTATTTAAGCCAGGGGATATAACTCTTCCTGACCTACAGATTTTAAAATGGTTTAACCTAATGATAATTTATTTGAACAAGGAAGATACATGAGGCCTGAGTTGATAAAGAAGCTATCTGCAGATATGATAAGCCCCCGTGTCTATCCACTAGGTAGTGAGGCACCTGACAGCATAAGAACAACGTATAGAGCCCAAGGAAGCTTATGCATTTCTTCTGAAATTGATCATTAAGGTTAAGTTCTCTGATGTTACATCATAAAATCTCATTTGCTTACATTTATGACATCAGTGTTAGCCACCGAGTCAATTTGCTGAAGGAGTGTGGATGGTGGTATATAAGAACCAGCAACTAGAGCCTGGGATCCAACTTCATCCAGGAAGCCCTCAGAAGACTCCACTGACATTAGGTATCCAGCTTTCAGCTTGTTCCTGTTTGATAAAAGGCAGAAGTCAGTTTTATAAAGCAAGGCAATTTTAAAGTATATGCCTCAAGCTCTGCAATATGTTTTTGGTAAATATTAACAGCTAAGGCCTCCGTTCTATACATTTCTTCAGTTCAATGAATATTATTTACTATTTGGAAAGCTGTCAATACAAAACTGTACTAAAAACTCAACAGACTGCCTTTTGATTTTGGACTAGAACTTAGATCTAGGTAAAGCTACTGTAATGTGAAATAACTCCTGCCTTGTGATATATTTTTAGTAATAATTCCAAGTATTTATATGAAAAAAAAAAAAAAAAGATATCTACTTATACAGGCTCTTAAGGCATTGTCCACTTGGCAGAATGCTGTGCTCAATACACACACACACACTCTCTCTCTCTCTCATCCAACTGCCAAGTGCTAATTCTATGCTGGGATTTGCCTCAGTGAGGGTAGCAGGATGCTGAAGGCAAGTGGGGAAGGATGGTACAGTCCTGAAAGCCCCAGCAGCTTAAATATGAGCACAAAAGCATCGATTTGAAAGAAAACAAGATAAAATCCAAAAAGAAATTGTTATTCCATGGTATTCAATAAGGTACTTGAGTTATTTAAACCCCAAACTATCAACCTTTGGCACCCTAAGCAAGACTTCCTTTAGGCGTAATTACAATCTAATGCAGTAATTTAACCAAATTGTCAGTTTAATTTAAGAAAAGATTTTACCTGCAATAAACTTTACCAAGAGGTTATTAGTTTGTCCTTTCAGGACTGACACTTTACTTTCACTTCTTTGCTATAGGAAGACTAAAAACCTTATAAGAAAAAATATCAGCTCAGGCTGGGGTTGTGGCTCAGTGGTAGAGTGCTTGCCTGACATGTGTGAGGCACTGGATTCAAACCTCAGCGCCACATACAAATAAACAATAAAATAAAGGTCCACAGACAACTAAAAAAAATTTTTAAAAAGTATCAGTTCCATAAAAAAAAAGACAGAAAACATATCTTGACATTAATAACCAGAATTTTATTTTCTATAAAATGCTATACCTTGTAAGAACTATGCTATAGGACAATTGTGTTGTACTTATTCAAGAGATGCAATTTTGTAATGTGCTGTAAAACAAAACCAGCAACAGGCTGGGATTGTAGCTCAGTGGTAGAGTGCTTGCCTAGTAAGTGTGAGGCACTGGGTTTGATTCTTAGCACCACATATAAACAAATAAAATAAAGGTCCATCAACAACTAAAAAAGTTTTTTTAAAAAAGACTGTTAACGCTGCATATTTTAAAAAAACACACAAAAACCCAAAAACTAATAACAGCAACAGTAACAGAAACGAGAAAACGTTGTTCTGTCCTGGGCTGGAATTCACCCTGTCACATTTTTCCTGTGGTCACTACTAAGTGGTCATGAAGATGGAGTTGCAGGATTCACAACTGGAATTGACTTAAGTAGATGGAGTCAGAATAAAATGTCTTAACTTCTGAACAAAAATGCACGTTGTTTTCAAACTTTAAAGTCTGTTTTAAATCTCTGAAGTACTAATACATTAAGGGATTTTATTGTTGGCACGTTCAATCTGGAAAGTGGAAATTAAAAATCACCAAATGGCAGACATGTATTCATCTTTCTTATTAAAACAAAACAAGTCAGATGTTTTCAAGAAATCCAGTTGGGAATCTATACCTAGGAAGTACAGCTGTCCTTTGGCATCTGGGGGGTTTTCATTCTAGGACCCCCATGTATACCAAATTTCACCAGTGCTCAAGTCTCTTACATAAAATGGCACAGTATCTGCATATAACCTATGCACAACCTCCCATATACTTAAATCATCCCTAGATTACTTATAACACTTAATACAATGTAAATACTATGTAAATAGTACATGTTTGGTATAGAGGCAACTTTCCCCAATTTTCAAAAAAATCTGCAGTTGGTTGTTGAATCCACAGATGAAGTAAGTATACAGAGGCCAACTATAACATAAAATACAAAAGTGTTAAACCTAAATATGTCCTTTGCAGCTTATAATTTCCAACTGTAGAAAATATCCAACAAGTTTATTTCAATATACCAGTTAGTATTTAGACAAATCTTTAGTGAACTGAACAAATGGAAACATCGTTTATCGTTTGATGTCTTAAATAAGAGGATTTGTCTCTTTTCATTTGTAATTTTCATATTTCTACAATAAGCATACTATTTAATTAGAATAAAAAGGTACAAACACATTGTTAACAATTTGTTTAAAAATGTATAGTCAATAAAATATGCAAAATGTTAACAATTATATCTCTAGGTGGTGGAATATGGTTGTGTTTCCTTTTATTATTATTATTTTTGTGGTGCTGGGAATCAAACCTAGGCCTCACCTATGGTAAGAAAGTGCTCTTCCACTGACCTGTATCCCCAGTCTTCCCTTTCCCTTTTAATACTTTTTGGTACTTTGCATTCCTTATAAGCATACATTATTATAATATCATTATAACTAAAAAAATAATCACTGAAATTCGACAAATGTAGTTAATATGTAAACTTACTTGGCAGTCTGGACATCTGCACTGGAAAGGTTTCCTTGAGCAATTGTTTTTACTTGGTTATAGGCAGCCTTGATAACCTAAGACACAAAGTAAGGGTTGGACATCCCTGGCCAGTGCCAGAGTCTCGTGAGGCAAGCAAACGTTTCTCTACTGAGGCGAAAACACAAGATAGAGGGTTAGTTCTAGACCAACTGCACAGGGTCCACTTGGAATTCTATAGCTACTATATGTTCCTCAAAGCAGTCATTTGTGCAAATTATGGTATGTAAGCAGCCAAACTTCTTAAAAATTTAAGTGACAGACAGCAGAAGATGGCTGAAAAGGGTGGCTCTTTCCTAAGGAGGAGCATCACCTACAAAGAGTAAGCATCTCTAAAATTTCCAAACTCTCACAACATCATACAATTAGTATTGCTATCTCTTAATATTAACCAAGTAGAAAGTAGTAATGCAATTAAAGTCCATTCATAAGCTTATCCATACTTGGAATGCCAGAGCCAAGAAAGATTCAAGTTCCAGTGATGTGGGTGCTTAGTAAATGCTTGATGAACAAATATATTTTACAATCTGGTCCATGATTTTCTTCATACCAACCCTGGCACATTCCAGGGCTGCTACTTATTGTTCCCCCCATCACCTGAATTCCAGGACTTTCATTTCTCTTCTACACTAGTTACCCATTTCTATAGCCACACATGACCTAGACGTGCCCTACCTCTGAAATCCCCAATTCCAAAGGCTTCCAGCCTCAGTCTTAAATCATGTCCTTCTTCCACTTTATCAAGATCTCATGCCTTATTTTTCTGCTTTCAGTCAGGCCCGTCAGGCTTCTCTTCTCTATCTGGTCTAGATCCCTGAATTGCCCCTTCACTCACTCTTGCCAATGTTCCCAACTCCTGTGCTATCTTCCTCTTACTCCTAAATGTCTACTTTGCTGGATTCCAGTTTGGGATTAATCCTACTATCTGCCTCCCCCATTTCTCCATTAGGAAAAAAAATGCTAATGAAGAAAAATTATAAAACAGACCTGACTGATTGTACTATGAATTCATGGGCACTTTAAGATATCTACACTAGCTCTGCTGCCCATTCTGTGTGCATCTTGCCATTCGACTGTCCCAAGCCTCATTTACTTTCAATCTTTTTTTTTTTCTCTTAAAATATGACTTAGTCTCTTACCTCATGAAGGATGTACTTTCTCATCTCCCCCACACCATCTCCCAATATTAGCCTTGATTTCCTAGGCTCAAAATGTCCACTGTATTCTGGATCTCACTTGCCTTCCCAGACTTGAGCCAAATGTCATTTTTTTTTTTTGGTGATGCTGCGGATTTGAACCCAGGGCCTTGTGCTTGCCAGGCAAGCACTCTACCAACTGAGCTATGTCCCCAGCCCCAATCGTCATTTTTTAACTTCTATATTTGCTCTAATCTTTCTTTATCAATGTCCCTTCCAATTTAATCTTTCAGTATAAACTCTCCCAAAATGGCCAGCTGCAAGTCTAAGCTCTACCTACATCAACCTCTCACCTCTTACTTTTCAATCATTCCTTAATCACTGTAAATTTTAGTTCACTTCCACTCCTCTGGGGAAAACTGATATGATCACCAATGATGATCCAGTGTGTTAAACTACAAGACCTCTCTAGTAACAGAAGGGATGCTAATCCATCAGTGGATCAAAATAGTGTCAACCGTTCTCTTTTTCCTGGCCTCCAAACATACTGGTTTCTCTTCTTTTTCTTCCTGTTTTCCTGGCCATTTTTCCTTAGTCATTTGCCCCACACATGGTGGTGTTTCCCAGAATCTAGTTTTAGCTTTCTTCCCCTACAATCTTTCATCTAGAACCCTGACTTCGGCACGAAACGCATCTTGGCCTGACCTCTCCAGGGTTCTCACATTTAGGCTTCTCAAGAGTCAACTCTATGCCATTTGTCTAAATAGAACCAAAATTTCATACTGAGAAATGCTGACAAAGCTTCAAACATTCCATATTTTAACTAAAAACATGCTAATGATGGGAAAAAGAATTCTGAGAATTGGTGAGTTTGCAACTTACATCTCCAGCAGCTGCAGCCTGGGAGATAGTGTAAATTCCAAAGAGCCCAGAATCCGAGTAACTGGCATTGAAAGCACAAACCTGAAATACAATGAAACTTATTATTGTTAGTTATTCTGCCAGATAAAATGAACAATTTCCTCAAGGCTGTCTAGAAAAAACCTTGTACCTTCATGGTATAAGCAAAATAGATTAATACTCCACTTGACCAGTCCTCTCAAGGGCTGAAGTGTTCTGTACACAGGTTACCATTCAGAGACCCCCCACCCCTACAATTTAAATCTAAAATGACTGCTCACTTTCCTTTTTGTTGGGTATTTTCTAAACTTCTTTTGATGAATAAAAGGTAATTCAAACATTTTATTATAACAGATACAGTATGGTCAAGTGGTATAGATCATGAGCTAGACCTGGTTTCTTCTCTCTGCTGTTGGTGGAGACTTTTTCACCAATTTGCTTTCTCTTCTCCTACACCTAAGGTCAAAGAGTTAGAGAAAAATTTTGCTTAGTAGTCATTATTCAAATTTTCAAGGTGGCAAAAAGTTTAGCCTCTGAATAATAGGGATATTGCTGACTAAAGTGTAAGCAGAATTTAGAGCTCCTTAAGGTAATCTTGATTGGCCAACACAGGTTTTCACAGTGTTCGTTTTGACCATTTACATGAAAAAAAAAAAAAAAAATCACAAGTTGTTATTTAAAAATACATACTTTCAGATTCCTGTAAAAGATTTATTGACTCACATCCTTGTGCATGCAACCTAGGAGTATTTTTAACAAGTGCTCCAGATGACTCTTATGTACATTAAAGTTTGAAAACCACGGGCTCAGTCCATATAAAACACAAGAAGAAACTCACTTCAAATGCTTTAAGTTTAATGACTCTAAGACTACCCTAGTAATACTCTAAAATTCTGGTCAAATTCTGAACTAGGAATTCCTACTAAATTATATCATTGGATATGGATTAAACTCTAGCTACACAAAGCCATCAGTAACATTCAATAGTGTAAAGTAAAGCATTAAGAAAACAGCGGACAATGAAGGAAGAAATATAATCTGAAGAAAATTTAAAAAGCAAAATTTAATTTGGGACTACTTTAAGATAATAGTTTTCAAACTGTGCTCCAGGGATCCCTGAGGGTCTATACAGAAGATTCAAAAGATTCAAAGTCAAGTAAGTCTTCAAAATTTCTTTAAAAGTTAAACCTTTTGTGCATTGCGACTGGGAAATGATATAGGAAAAGAGGTCCCTCTGCTAAGACAACAACAAAAAGCCAAAATTTTTTAATTCAAATATTAAAGAGAAATAAAAACAGAAGAATGTGAATTAATTTCCATCCAGTATCAAATTACTAAAGCATAAATCTACATGTTCCATATACTATATTGAAAACTATAATCAATGTTCAATCCTATAATTTACCTTTTAAAGATATACTACTGAAGCTCATGAAGAATTTTACACTGGGCAAACAATGCTCACTCATTAAATAAAACTTTCTTAGTTGGTATTTTATATTTTCCTGATATATCATTATTTTTACAGCTTTAATATTTTCCTATCATAAAAGTGTGTATTCTAAAGTAACATAAACCTTTTGTTATAATGAAAGCTCTCAGCTTTTTCTTTTCATTTAATCTAAACCTGGAGAGATGGGTCTGTAAACAACTGGTATATATCTTGCTCACTTGGTTGGAAAACAAAAAGAGTAGTGAAATTCAGGAAGTAGCAACAGGAACAGAAGAGAAAGAATAATACCTAGAAAGAAACACTAGTTAGAATCTAGGAATACATATATTAACTAAAACTTGACCATAAAGGGAACTTAAGTGTGACTCTCTGACTTCTATTTTTAAGCATGCATTCCTCTTCCTACATTAGGATTGAAAATAATAAGTTCTTTTCTTTTTTTTTTTTTGGGGGGGGGGGGGGGGGGGGTACTGGGAATTGAACCCAGGGCCTTGTGCTTGCAAGGCAAGCACTCTATCAACTGAGCTATCTCTTCAGTTCCAAATAATAAGTTCTTGATAGACCCATTAATGTACTAAAATCAAGCCTGTTGTCATTACACAAATATTTTTGGTGTTCATCTTACATTTTAAGAGCAGATTATCAGGATTACATCATAAATACTGAGCCTCTGAGAACAAGGAAGATATCAACTTTTCAGACTCACATCAAATGGCTGGTGATTTCCTTTGGCAACAGCCTGGTACAAGACGCTAGTGGCATTGCTGCCCCTCTTGACGTGTGGTCCGGCACCAAGGACATGCTGAAGAACACTGAATGCATGTGCTTCTGCACTTCCTATAGCAGCACTTTCTGCTACAACAGCAGCATGGACAAGACTGTCTCCATTTTGTTCTCGAATTTCACCTTAGGCCATATAAGGAGAGGGTGAGAAGGAAAATGGCTTGGTCACCACTGAGCCACATCCCCAGCCCTTTTTATTTTTTAAGACAGGTTGCTCAAAAAGTTACTGAGGCTGGCTTTGAACTTGCAATCCTCCTGCCTCAGCCACCCAAATTGCTGGGATTACAGGTGCATGCCATCACGCCCAGCACCATTGGTTTTATTCTTCAGTATCCTCTATAACACAGTATTAATCCACTAAGATTAAGCTTTCTTAACATGCTGTTCTAGTGGTGAAATGTCCTTCTGATAAACTAACCCTAACAGAAGAGAATGCTTACCTCCACGATATTTGGCCTTTGCACCAGATAAGCCAAGTCCACCCCTCATGTTAAGAAACTGTTCAGCAACTTGCTTTAAAACAGGATGACTCACACCTGATGAACAGAAACAAAAATAAAGCTAGAACCAGAATTTCTAAAACGACTACTGTTTTTGTTTTAACATGTGATTTTAAAATTTAAGCTTAGAAATAGAGAGAATGAGAGCTTTTCTACTAAATGCCATCCTTCCATATATCCATTTACAGTTTAATATTTGTAAACTATTTACTCTCATATTTGTCTAGAATTTTTGCTGTGCAGTTATATTATTTTCTTTTTTTTTTTTTTTTTTTTTGTGCTGGCAATCAAACCCAGAGCATCCTGCATGCCAAGCATATGCTCTTACCACTAGGGATGGGGCTCAGTGGTAGAGCGCTTGCCTAGCACGGGTGAGGTACTGGGTTCGATCCTGAGTACCACATAAAAATAAATTATATAAAAGTGTTGTGTCCATCTACTAAAAAAAAAGGTTATCATTCTATTGATGTTTCTGACATCTCTCATAATTTGCATATTTCTAAGTGATTAGTCTATATTATCCATTTAAGGTTATAAAGAATGCCATTCTATGGGTGTACTATCATTTCTTTAATCAATACCTTCTCAACAGACAATTAGCAAGTTTCTAGTATTTGGGTGCTTCAAAGGATGCTATCAAAAGAGTGAAAAGACAACCCATGGAAATGAAAGAAAATATTTGCAAATCATATGTCTGATAAAGTGCTATAATTCAAAATATATAAAGGTTCCTTATGACTCATGAATAAAGAAAATAAACAATCCAATTAAAAAATGGGCAAACAACTTGAGCAGACATTTCTCCGAAGAAGTTATGCACATGGCCAGAAAAGGAATAAAAAGAAATCATGTGTCATTAGGGAAATGCAAATTAAAACCACAATAACCATTAAATAACCACTAAAATGGCCATAATCAGGACAGTAAGTGCTGGTGAGAATGTAAAATGGTACAGCTAATTTGGAAAACAGTCCTGCAGTTTCTCAAACTGTTAGAGTTACCATATATCCTGACAATTCTACTTATACGTATATCTTCAAAAGAACTAAAAACTGGTATCCTAAGAAAAACTTAATACATGAATGTCAAGTTTTCACAATTGCCAAAAGGTGGAAATGAACTAAGTGACAATGAAGTAATGGAATATTTATCAGCCAAAAAAAAGGAACATTGATACATACTACGATATGGATGGACCTTGAAAACATTATGCTAATTAAAAGCCAGTTACACAAGGTCACCTACTATATGATTCCATTTATGTGAAATATTCAAAGGGGTCAAATCTATGAAGACAGAAAGTTGATTAATGTATACCAGAAACAGGATGGTGAGAATGGGGAGGACTGCTCATGGGCATGGGGTTTCTTTGGAGATGATGAAAATACTTTGAAATTAAATAGTGGTAACAGCTGCAAAACTATTTGAATTTTCTAAAAGCCCCAGTATGGCATGTTAATTATACCTCAAATTGTTATTTCCGAAACAAAAAAACAGTATTTTAACAATACTCTCATGCAAACATTTTATACTTGACCAAGTATTTCTGTAGGACAAATTCTTTTTTTTAACACAAGGTCTTGAACTTGAGATCCTCGTGCCTCAGCCTTCTGAGTAGCTGGAATTACAGGTGTGCACTGCTACACCTAGGAGCAAATTCTTATATTCCCATTAACAACTTTTGAGAGTGCCTATTTTATTCCATATCCCAGTTACTACTGGGCAGTATCAACCTTTTAATCAACCTTTTTTGCTGTTCTTACAGATTAAAATGTTTATTTAGTGAGGGTGACTATGTTTTAAAGTTGCTGGCTCCACCCTGAGCACTTCAACCACCAACTGTTTACACCCTTTGTCTGGTTTTCTATTAAGTTGTACTTCTTTTTAAGACAGTCTGTAAATGTTCTTTGCTTAGAGAAATGCATCCTTGTTACAGGTTTTACAAATACTGTAAAGAATATAAGGCAAATAGTTTACAAAGTTAAACAATGGATTCTGCTTTCACAAATAAATGACTAGCAATTAAAATTTGATTGTATATTGTCTGTTTCACAAAAACAGAAGTTTTAAAATTTTGTTCAATTCTAGGTTCACATGATTACAGTTTAAAGGACTGCCCTTAGGAAAGCAAACTGACATAGTAATTCACAACTTACCAAGCCCAATCAAAGCCATTCGTGCGCTTGTAAAATGGTTCTGAACGAAGTGATGTAACTGAGGAAGTTAGACACTATTATTAGGTTTTATTGGTATAAATATAAAAAGTTGTAAAAACATGCAAGTGTAGTTTGGCAGGAAATAAATACACAGGCATAAATGCTACTGTTACGAACTTACAAGGGACTTAGTGCTAAATTATACTGGGATTTCATTATAAAAACTACTGCTTAAAAATCTGATATTGTGGTTAGGTTGTACAACTCTGTAATTGTAATAATGAAAACCACTGATATCTACACTTTAAATAGGTAGAATTATGGTATATGATTACCTATCAATAAAGCTATTAATAAAGAAATGAAATTAAAGCGTATTCATTGATCTGAAGTTGAAAATTGGAAGTAAATTTATAATTTTTATTATCACGTGGTTTAAGCAATATATTAGATAACTGTGTGTTTCCACAGGTAGTAATAAAGCACTATAAATATTCTATGGTTGGCCTACTAGAGTTCTATCACTATAACCCTTCTTGCCCATTTTTGAAGCCAATCTCAGCAAAACTGTTCTTGTTATGAGGTCACTGTTAATATCAGGATTTCCAATCTGGACTATCACAGAATTACCTGGGAGAACTTTTACTGTCCTCTCACTTCTACTCCATTGCAGGGACCCATACTACAGACAAATATGATAGATTTGATGAGGAATCTTAGAATCTTTATTTAAAAGTAACTAGCCATATATCCAATCAACCACCCTGGTGATCTCAGGATCAATAAGATGTAGGAATCATAGTTTTTACTATTATTTTTGACTTAATATACAATATTAGGGCTGAAATATGTATTCTTAATAGGAGTGATACTCCCTCCACGAATCTAAAAATTGGTTCTTGTGGGTAAGGAAAAAACAAACAAAAAACCTTACTCATTTTATGTAAAAAGTACAAGTATATATTCAAATGCATAAGCAGATATACAATGTATGTGTGGTATTAAAAACTCACGGGAACGGGCTGGGGTTGTAATCAGTGGTAGAGTGCTTGCTTAGCATGTGTGAGGCAATGGGTTCGATTCTCAGAACTGCATATAAATAAATAAAGGTCCATCAACAACTAAAAAAATATAAAAAAAAAATTCATGGGAAGGCTGTAGAGAAAGGCTACTTGTAGAAAGTGATAATGTTGAAAAACACTGGGCTAAAGTAAGGACTCAGAACTTTTTTTAGTCAATGTATCAGAAGCTGGGCCCTAAAATGAATGGCAGACTCCTATGACATCACTTTGGAAAATCATATTCTTTTCCTTTTTTTTTTGGTAGTGGGGATTGAACCAGAGGTGCTTTACCACTGAGTCACATCCACGGACATTTACTTTTATTTTCATGTTGAGACAGGGTCTCACTAAGGTTACTTAGGACCTTGCTAAGTTGCTGAGGCTGGCCTTGAACTTTTGGTCCTATCTCAGCTTTGAGTCACTGCACCCTGCAGTCACATTCCTTTCTTTCTACTGATGTTTTTCTATTGAAGCTGCCATTGCTCAAAAGTATTCTACTACCAATTTCTTTAGAATTTCCTTTTGCCTGGAGACTCATTAAAGATAAAACAAGGGGCTGGGGTTGTGGCTCAGTGGTGTAGCACTTGCCTAGCACATGTGAGGCACTGGGTTCAACCCTCAGCACCACATAAAAATAAACAAAATAAAATAAAGGTATTGTGTCCATCTACAACTAAAAATATTTAATAAAACAAAACCAAAACAAAACAAAAAAACACACTAGTAACTTTGACAGAACCAAGCCCTCATGGGTAAATCTTGGTATCTGCCCACAAGACGTACACTTTTTTTTTAAAGGACTTTTCAAAATATCTGAATTCATAAATTGCCTTTACTTGATATTATTTTGTTATGGAATTTTTATATATCAGTTAATATTTTCAAATAATTGAATAATGTGCTAGCCTACAGGTAATTTAATGAGTTATTTAATGTCCTAATGCTGGATATTAACTTGTTTCTCATTTGTCTCAATTATTTAAAAGATGCTATAAAAGACATCCTTATAGATAAATGTTTGTTTCTGGAATAAACTTCATAAGTTTATTAATTAAGCTATTACTTACAAAAGTATATAGAAAAACATTTATAACTATAAACTCGTTTTACTCTGACATTCAGTCTTTTATAGGGAGCTTTTAGCATCATCATCATCATTATTATTATTTTTGGTACCAGGGTCACTTAATCATTGGTAATTAAAAAATTTTATCTTAAATTTTTTTGACAATTTTTTTTCCCATTGGGCAGGTGGTAAAAGTAGAAAATTAAAGAGTATATGCACATTATCTACACTTGCAGATTTAATAGTTCATGTTTCTTATTTTGGAAACAAAGTTCTATGGCATACACATGGCTATGATAAAACTTTACTGTCAGCACAGTGTGCGGGAAAAGGTGAATGAGCTAGCGAGTGGGCTGATGACAGAATGGGAGGTAAGAAGTGGGGTTCATTCTCCTCTATGTATTCAGAGGACCAAACATTTTTAGTCAAAGAATTTACTTTGCTATTTAAACATCTGAATATTGTTTTAAAAAGATACACAGAAAAGGGTGTAAAAGAAAACATACCACGCATTAACATTGAGTGCCTTTAGGTTTGTGAGATATTTTATTTTTATTTTGAGATTTTTCTATAATGATCATATCCCTTTTGTTGTGAAAACTTATTTTTAGTTAAAAGATATACAAAAATTGTTCACATAGAATTTGAATTAAAAAGTAAGTGCATGGGGGTGAGGGAAAAGCAAGCAAGCTAAATTTCTTAAAACAAGGAGACAAAAGGAAAAATCAGCAAACATCCTGAAATGGTAGATGACTATTCAAATTAAAGGTAAAAAAAGCATATTTAAAAATGTAGGATGTTTTAACTTACCTCTTCTGATGTCACTTTTCCAATCCTATAGTCAGGACAATACAGTGAATTAGCTAAGGCATTCCGGTAAGCAGCAGCATGCAAATTTTCCATGAGATCTATAAGACAGAGAAGTAAAGAGGCCATTATTGAAATGCAACTTAAGTAAAGACAATAATATTTTTAAATCTGAGAAAGCAACAAATCTATACAAATTTGGCATTGAAATTTATTATCATTTAATCTCTAGCAACTTCAAAATTCTGCCAGTTCAATATGCTGAGGAAAATAAGAGATTATACAGTAGCAGCTTCTACATGTCAGAGCCCACCTAACACTTTTCTAACTTTAATTTACCTGGCACCACCTAGAAGGTATAACTTCCACCTGGAAGTCTGAATCTAGTTATAATTCTTCTACCACCTTGCCATGTGACCTTGGGCAAGTCATCTAATCTGAATTCCACTTACCTCTAGGTTCCCACTCTAGGTAATGAAGGTATTATCAGGATACAGGGAGTGATGAAAGTATCAGTTTTGGGTTATTTTACTAGTTTTCAGGAGTCCAATGCTACCATTTACCTGGATTTACTCTTCACTGGTACCATGGCACTGTCCCTGCCTTCCTGCTTCTGTGTTTGCATTGGAGTTGTTTCCTACATTTGTTGGTTACTTGGGCAAGTGCCCTATGCCAGGCATTGTGCTAGGTGCTGGAAATACAGAGATGAGCCTGATACAATGCCCACTCTCAAAATGTTGGGAGAAAAAATCGTGACATAAAGTCCATGCGATATCAGTATTATGTTGGAAATGCAGTATGGGCATAAGGGAAGGCAGTGGAAACTGGAAAAGAGTAAAGGAAGTAAGATCTGGGATAAGTCTTACAGAATGAATGTTTCACAGGTGAATGATGTGGGATCAGTATGAAAGGTAGAACAGACAAAGCAAAGTCATTAAATATGATAACAGGTGGATTCAGAGGGGAATCACTGCTAGGAGGGGAAGAAGGCTGAACAAGAAATAAGAGAAGCGGGACTGGACATTTTAAAAAGCTAGAAGTAGGGACTATGATACCACGTGGATTAATCATTGTAAATGGTAAATATTTGAAGACATACGTACATTTAATGTGACTTAAACACCACACAACATATACACGTATTGAAACATTACACAGTACCCCATCTGTATGTACAAATTTTTTTTTTTTTTCATGGTAAAGACTGCTTCATTGGTGGCAGTTAGTACAAATCAATAAATATGATCCCCAAAGAGCTCAGTTATTTATCAGATTACCGGTCCATAGAGAGCTGAATGAAACTGAACCAAATGATTGCTGAGATGACTGTCGTCAATCCTGCTTCTTGGGAAATGAAGCCATAGCTAAATGATTCAAGGCATATGCTGTTGCACCAACTGTAAGAATCACGGTGGCTCTATACAGCAGGGCATCAGTTACCCTACCCTTCAGATGCATTGGAATTCCATTATCATCCTGAAACAGCTTTTGGTTCTCTGGAACTTAATTTTCAAAATGCCTGCATGAAGCAGTGCTGATGGTCTTTTGGGCAATCTTACAAACACCCACCAGATTCTGCAGCATCTTGCCTCACTGCCCACCAACCACAACAACTGAAGGCCAAGAAGGAAAATCACAACAGAACCAGAAGTAATATGTACAATTTTTATGTATCACGTTAGCATTTTTTTTTTTTTTTTTTTTTTTTTGGTACTGGGGATTGAACTCAAGGGCACTCTATCACTGAGCCATATCCCCACTCCTATTTTGTATTTTAATTAGAGATAGGTTCTCACTGAGTTGCTTAGTGTCTCACTATTGCTGAGGCTGGCTTTGAACTCATGATCTTCAGCCTCCTGAGTTGCGCCAACTTACATATCACTTTAAAAAAGCTAAAAATAATAAATAAGAAACAGGAAGTGATCTGATTTTGAAGGGATTATGAAAGGCCGTACAGGCTAGTCATCTTTAAAGGCTTTTCAATGGGTTTTTCATATTAGAAAAATCACTGTAAAGGCAATGTGGAAGGCAGACTTACGTTGTAAACCAAGAGATAAAGACCAGAGCAGATACGAGATTGTACTGTAATTGTTTAAAGGATGAGGGGTGCAAGCTCATGCTACCAGTGGGGAAGGAGTCATTCTGGACACGTAAATCATCTTTCCTACAACTTTACCATTCCATTTATTTGGTACAGATCCTCAGCAACAAAGACCACATTCCTCTATGACATAAAGTATCACCATGAAGTAACAGGAGCAATATGAACTAAATGTATGTTTCAGACACCTGATAGGATCCTTTCTTGACAGGCCTACATTCTAAAAGAAGCCTATGCCATGCGGAGGCCCTGAAGCTGGTCCCTGATTCTGGTTCTACCTGCACATTTCTGCACCCACCAGAAGTTGTAAGACAACATTGCATAAACATAAAAAATTAACACAAAAAAAAGGTTCTTCTTATTTATTTATTTATTTTTTGGTACCGGGAATTGAACTCAGGGGTACTCAACCACTGAGCCATATTTCCAGCCCTATTTTGTATGTTATTTAGAGACAGGGTCTTACTGAGTTGCTTAGTGCCTTGCTTTTGCTGAGGCTGGCCATTCTTCTGCTTCAGCCTCCCTAGCCACTGGGATCACAGGAGTGTGCTATTTTTATTTTATTTTACTTTTACAAATAATTTATTTATTTTGATTCATTGTACACAAATGGGGTACAACTATTGTTTCTCTGGTTGTACACGAAGTAGAGTTGCACCATTTGTGTAATCATGCAAGTACATAGAATAATGATGTTTGTCTCATTCTGTTATTTTTCCTTCCCCTCACTCCCTCCCCCCAAAGTTCTTACTTTTTAAAAGTTAAATTGCTTGCTTCTGAAAGATTCACTAAAGGGGAGTTGACTAACAATAATAGCAATACATAACAATAAACAGTAACAGCAGATGCATTTAAAAATAACATTTAGAAATAAAAGAACATTATACTTAAGTGAGCAAATTTTTTGGAAAAGATATTTTCAAACTCAAGTAGGAAAAAAATTTCAATAGTCTCTGAAATCTGTCTTTCGAAACGTCTACCTTAGAAACAAGAGAATGTAATATGAAAATGTACTTACGAGCCTGAGGATTCTGAAAAGCCACGGCTTTGTCAATCTTTAGCTGAGACTGAAGGGCAGCCACTTCCCAACGACGGAATTCTGGTGCTGTGGTGACATTAAGCAGGAACTCCATTAGAATGTCACTAGAAAAAACATCAAAATAAGAGTTACAGGTCAAAAATTTAAAACCAATATTCAGGATTCTACACAAGTGTTAACATTCTCATATTAAAGTTTGAGCCTCATAGTAAGCAGTGTTATAAGCATGAAGTTTGTGAATAATATTTCAAACCAAAGTCAGAGGTTATAACAACACAAACATGAACTGAGCAGTTTAGGATTATTTAAAAAGCAGACGTTCTAAACACATGCAAATGCTTACATATCATCCCGCAGGCACTCCACAGTGTATGCCATATTTTCCCTTGTTGCAGTCACACTGAATTGGAAACAAATTAGAAGAAATAAATAAATCAGAAGACTAAACTGTCCTTTTATCTTTTCTGTTAAATCAACAAATTCCTTTGGAAAGTTTTTGAACTGCTATCAGAAAGTGCAAATGACAACATACCCAACTAAATTTTAAAAAAATTATATATATTTTTTTAACTGACAAATCAACCTTAAAAAGGATGAAATTCTAATTCAGACTATAATATGGATGAACGCTGAGGACCTAATGCTAAGTGAAATAAGTTACATTTTAATGAGGAACAAAATTAGAGACAGGAAATAGAACTGCGGTTGTCAGGAGCTTGGGGGGATGAAAAATGATGGGGAGTCACAGTCTAATGGGCAGACTTTGGGTTCAGCAAGATGACAAAGGTCCAGAGATAGATGGTTGCTACTACCACAGAACTATACACTTGCCCCATCATGATTATATTATATTATGCTTTATTAATTTCCCTAAAGATGGACATAGATTTTCTGGTCTCAACAAAGATAAGGAGTATCTTTATACATGTGAATTAAAAACTGCTTGACTTTTATCAATACTACTAGGTATTTCCTGATTGTTTTCTAAGTGGTTGTATAATTTATACTCCCACCAGCAGAATAAGAGATTTTCCTTCTCCCTTATTTCTGCAAAGATATGAAATTTTTAAAAATCTGATGGGTGTGAAATGGTATACAGCTGATTATGAAGACTAGTGTTTCTTGCTTCCTCTTCTGGAACTAGTCTATTCCTATCTTTTCTCCACTCATTTTTTTCTTTAGTTTTTTGCAGATTTGCAGTACTTTATTTTCCCAAATAGAAATCCTTAATATATTATGTATCTTGCAAGTAGCTACTCCCAATCAGTTATGTAAATTTTTACTTTAAGGGATAAAGATATTTTATACTTTAATGCAAATTCATCAGTCTTTTTCTTCTTGTGTTCTGTTAGGGAAATCTTCACCCACCCTGATAACAGAGAAAAGTTCCCTTAAAACTGAGGGTTTTTTTTTTGTGTTTTTACTTTATTTCCTATTATTTATTTAACAAACCTTAATTTACCACCAACTGCTTCAATTCCACGGGTTATCTTGAAAGAAGAAGCACCTTTTGTAGTCTTGAAAAAGAAAAGATTTTCTTAGTAGTTTTTTAATGCTGAGTATCCTAAACATCATAGTATATCAAAATCTATTGCCTAATCGTTATTAGCATATTCAAAAGAAACTTTCATAAGTATTGGATCCTATTAAATTAAGAATTATACAACAAGGTTCAATGAAGAACATAAGCATATATTTTTTAATATAAAGTATATTTATGTAAACATTACATTTTCAAATATAAGCTTATTGGAGTTCCTAGTCTTTTTTGAAAAAGAATTACATATGGGAGAGTCCTTTTCATTTTTCAGTTCCTTTAAAAATAATTTTTACTTATTTCTTATATTCTAACACTAACACTCAGATGGACACCAATTTACTGGTTCTCTGTAGCAAATATCCTGTGGTTTCATGTTTTATATTAGGTTTTATTGGGTTGAACAAAACTATCTACCCAGAACCTAAGAAAGTGACTTTATTTGGAAAGTCTTTTAAATAGAATGGCAGTTTCACTGTGGCATATTGTGGGACATGCATTTAACATAATTTGATCAATTTCAGTCTCTAATACCCCTGATTACCTATCCCTGCTCCCTCCCATATCCTCTCTTCTACTTGGAAATAGGATCTTTGCAGATGTACTTAAGATGATGTCGTACTGGATTAGAGTGGGTCCTAAATACCATATAACAGGTGTCCTTTTAAGAGTGAAATGTGGACACAGACAAAAGGAAAGTCATGTGACAATAGAGGCAGGGATTAGAGTGATGCAGCCACAGGTCATGGAATGCAAAGGGTTGTCAGCAACCAACAGAAGCTAGGAAGAGGCAAAGGATTCTTCCCTATAGTTTTTAGTGCAAGTGTGGCCCTGCTGATACCCTGACTTGTCATAAGACACCCTGACTTTGACTTCAAGCTTCCAAAACTGTAAGGCAAATTTCTTTTAAGTCATTCAGTTTGTGCTAATTTGGTATGGTTGCTCAAGCAAATTAAAAAAGGGATATTGCTTCCAGATTTTCATTTTCATAAGACTAAGACACCATAGCATTTCCAAACAGGCAATAAAGATACTTACTAAACTGGATGCAAGACGCAGCAAATGAGAGGTTCCTAAATTGTTGGAGTCCTCATATCTACTGCCTGCTTTAATGAACAAACCAATTCTTGATGCAGGAGCATAGTTTTCCAGAGAAGCAATTACCAAACCATTTGGTAATTTGGTAAACTGCATTTAAGATTAAGTAGAGATATAATTAATGTTTTAATATTACCAATGAGAGTAAAGTATATATGGATTTTAGTAAGCAACTCAGTTGGACTAACCTCAAGGTCCTGAGGATGTAGAGGAACTCCTGCGGGGGCAGCTGTGCCTTTAATTTTGGGGGCAACTTTGAGGGAATAAAATCTCTAAATATAAAGAAGAAATATTACACACATTTCTCACAAAGTGCTTTATATAAAAGTATTATATCAGTGTTGCCAAGAGAAAGAGGGTGTTCAGAAGTAAAAAGAGGAACCATTACTTCCATTGGATGGTTTAGCTGAATATAACTCATCAACCCAACAGCTCACCCCAGCCATTTAAAAAAAAAAAGTTTTTATTAGTTGTTGATGGATCCTTATTTTATTTACTGAGAATTGAACCCAGAGCCTCACAAATGCTAGGCAAGCATGAGTCACAACCCCAGTCCTACCCAATCTTCTATTTATTTGTGATTCATAGACTCCTGAATTCTCTATGCTCATTTTTTTTTTTTTTAACTATATAAAGAATCATTGTAGGGCTGGGGCTGCAGCTCAGTGGTAGAATGCTTGCCTTGCACATGTGAAGCACTGGGTTCGATCCTCAGCACCACATAAAAATAAAGAAAGATAATGTGTATGTGTACAACTAAAAAAATATTAAAAAAGAATCATTGTATTTTCTGAATCTTTTAACTACCTTACTGAAGTTTCTAGTGTGTCCCTCTAGCTCTAATGCTTTGGAATTTTTTGGAAAGGTACTGAATTGCCATGTTAATACCCATTTAGAGATTTGAGCAGTACTGCTTCCAGAATCTGCCCTACGAGTCTCTTTGTTTTAGTCTACTTTCCAATTTTCTACTTAATTTTAGCAACCGTGAAAAAACCCAAAGTGTACCAACTTCCTCTGAGCTATTTTCATTGTGCCAAAAACCAAGTAACCAAGGGTCTTTCTTCCATTCTTTGACTAAATAAAAATTTATATCACCCTGAGATTAATAATAGATTAATTCACAGCACATTCTCAAAATATAATATACACTCACTAGAGGAAAATAAGTTCCTATTAAATGTCAGATAATGGATTCAAAATGCATTCCCTTTAATCAGTTTTTTTTTTTTTTTTGGCAAATGATATACAGTGTCATCAAAGTCATTTTGATTATGTGTACATCTCACAAAATTACTAGTGGAAATGTTGCATATATAAAACTTGGTACTCCCAAGATGCTCCTGCTTCAGCCTCTGGAGTAGCTGGGATTACAGGTGTGAGCCACTGCATCACCCAGCTATGACATTTTTTTAGTTAGGTGCTTATTTGTCCCTTTCAAATCAGTAAAGAATTGTCCTAGTAATTATCAATTACTAAATTCTTTTGAATAACACAATGTGTTAGTTGAATAACACAATGCGAGAATAAGTTTATTAAAATAAGTGCTACAATTAAAAACAAACAATTGCTTTCAAGTTTACTATAACTTGCTTTCTTTGGTCCTTTTCAACTGTTATCTCAGAACTCTTTTTTTCTACTGAAAAATGGAATGGAGGAAATTTGGGGTATTTTGCTAGTCGGAGTTGCCCTCGAAGTGTTGTTAATCATTGGGTTTTTTAGGCATGCCACGAATATAATTACAGCCTAAATTTGTATAACAATGTAACACAAAGAACAGGAAAACTCCACTCCCAGGTCTGGTCTTTTGCATTTTCCTCTAGCAGGGTTTTTCAGTCCAGGTATTATGGAAATTTCAGGCTGGATAACTCTTTGTTATAAAGGGGCTGTTTTATGTAGGTTTTTAGCAGCACCCCTGGCCCTCTTGTCAGTAGCAGTCTCCCCAAAAGTTGTTATAAACAAAACTGTCTCTAGACATTGCTAACAGTACACTGGTGCAAATTATTCCTTGCTTAAAAATTTTTTTTTAAGTGTTCCTCCTTTTATTACTTGCTAATCAGTGCTCCACAGTGACAAAACACCTATGCTTGAGGAAACCTAAGTGACAGTTATGTTCAATTTGGGCTTAAGGGGGAGGCCCTAGTTAAGCAGCTTTTGAGAACAGTCCAAGAATCTCTTCCGGAGGATTCCTGTAGTAAGAGATGAAGAAAAGCACATTTATATTGTCCGGTTATAATTAACGATGAATGAGGTTCCAGGCAATGGGATAAGCGCTACATCTACAGGAGTTTATTTCTTACACTTTTATTAGTAAGCCCATTTCACCGTTGGGAAAAACTGATGCTCCAAGATAAACCAAGAAGCAGAGGCCACAGCTGAAGAGGCGCGGTGGGTGGGGCTTGGGTCTCGTGCGGCCTCCGCACGCCGGCAGAATAGTGACCTTCAGAAGTCTCTCCAGGGAGTCGCTTCGCCTCCGCTCTCAAGCCCTCTTTTTTCAGGTTTTCCCGCGTTAGGTCCCTCGGGTTCACAGAACGAGCCACGCCTCTCCTAATTATCCCAGCTTTCAGCCCTCTTCGCCTCCAGGGTTCAGCTGAAGGGCAGGTGAAGCCCAACGCCTGGGACCCTACATCGGGAACCTCCAGTCCGTACCACCTTGCTGACAAACTGCCCCCACACCCTCCCCAAACCTTCCGCTGTGCTCACCGAGAAGGACCCGGCTCTGGTCAGTAGCTTCATGGCTCAAGTGTACTCTGACCCGCTGTCACTGCGGCTTAAAGGCAGGTAAGATGGTGGCGGAGGACCGAAGTTTCCCAGCTTCCCCCGCGAACGCTCTTTCCCACGCCCGCTTCGTGAGGGTTCTTTCTATACCGACTGCGCTCTACTGCTCTCTGGATGTTGGATCAATCCAACTCATCCAAGACACAGGCTAGAGGAACGCATAATTTCATAAGAAAACATACAAATGGTACTTTAGGTTACCGCTTTTTGGGTTGTATACCGGTCCACATATTCACTCTTTAATCCTTTTCTAATTCCCTCTACGAAAGCCCATCACAACTTCTCCCCCCCCCGCCACAGTGGACTCTTCCAACCTGGATCGTCCAATGAAACAGCGCCTTTCTAGGCATTGCGCAGGCGCTTTCTGGGCTCACGCCAGTTTTGGATTTCCGGTTCCCTGGGGCTGGTGGCTTTTAGAGGTCGCCTGTCTGCTTTTCTGCGGACGTCTGGGCCGCAAAGCCCTGCAGTTGTCTCCTGCTTGGTTTAAGTCCTCACTAGATTATTAGCTCCGTGAGAGTAGAGACCTTGCGCGATGTATTTGCTGCTGTATCCTCCAGAACAAGCCGGGGACACTTAGGTGGGTCCACCATCCGAGGGAATCATTTTCAAGTAAGGTCTCTGCTCTCATGGAAATTGCATCCTATTGGGGTTACAATTAAAAACAAAAAACAAAAAACAAACAAAAAAAAACCAGCTATAGTTTTCACGTGTTTTGAATAGGATTGTTGAGACACGATTCAGCTGAAACTCGCATACTGAGAAGTGCAGTCATGTGATCGTCTGGGGAGAGTTCACTCCATTCTATGGATATTAACCAAGAAGGTGCCTTTTGCTGGGCACTATGATAAAGGGGAAGGCGTGGTCCCTGCTTGCTACGTTGCGTGGTTGGGAAACGAACTCTCGGCATCAATATCTTTCTTTGGGAGTTTGTTGGAAGTGCAGAGTCTACAGTTTCTCAGATTGGATTCCTGTGTTTTTACCTTTAGTGTATGCACATTAGTTTCAGAAGGTCTGGTGGAAATATTACAAGGCATAGGCAAACGTGTCATCTTTGGTTTGTGCATGAATTGTTCGAATTAATCATAGAACCTGCAGCCAAACCAATTTTTGCGCTTTCAGGGGACACTGAGTCCGTACCATAGAGAGTCCCCGGGTGTGGTGCAGGAGATTTTACACTGGTACACGAATGAATATTGTTCCGTTTTAATGGTTACAGGGGCTCTTGATATATTTTTTTCATTTTTATGTGGTGCTGAGGATGGAACCCAGTGCCTCACATGTGCTAGGCAAGCGTTTTACCACTGAGCTACAACCCCAGCCCAAATGGTTTACTTGTTTGATTATGGCAAGCAATCCTAGTAATGAATTTCCTCTTCAAATGCATTTGTAAAAAATAAAAGTTGGTTTAAAAAAGTTTAACTTTTGGTGTAAGATATGGAGGTATATAGCATAAATCACGTATTATACCAGTGAGTGAAATTTGGGAAACACTGATCAAGTCACCTGTCTACTTTAAATTCTTTAAATGACTTACCCATGTTTTTTCAGAAAAAAGTTCAAATTCATTAATGCAAAGCTCTGTTACCGGCACTTTTTAATTACTGCCCCCAAATTAGCTGCACCCCTGCGAGTCCAATCCACTGGAACTTCATCATCCAACAATTCAGGTCTGAAGGGAGTGACACAAATTCCTGTGTGTTCGTGTACACGTGTGTGTGTATTCACATTCACCTGTTTTAGAATGTGTCTCATTCTTGGATCACAACACCATCCACATATCAGAATGCAACAGTGAGTCAAATATCCGGAAGAGGGAGTTCTGCTCAAAATTTATTATTTGAATCAATAATTCATAAATCAAAATCCTGTCTATCCAGTGTTTTGGAACATTTCTGAATTTCCTATTAAACTTTCAACAAGTAGAGTGCCATCTTGTGGACATCATGTTATGCTCTACTCAATTTCATGACCACTGCTCAGTATGGAGGTCTCTGCATTTTACTGCAGAAGAAAATAAGAGTTCTTGAAATTGTTTCTGCATAGGAGATACTGAAAGTCCCAAGAGGAAACGGGCAGTCAGGAAGAAACCATACATACATGGAAGACCAGATCAGTGCATTACTAGAAAGTTCTGTTAATTTTATTACTGTGGAGTCCATTATGACCCCAGGGAACCCAACACCTTCCTGTATGTATGTGTGTGTGTGTGTGTGTGTGTGTGTGTGTGTGTGTGTGTGTGTGTGTGTGTCCTCATGCATGCATGTTGGTGGGTGGGAGAATGTAAAAAGAAATGAGGTGAGAGTGGAGGCAAAATAAACCACAGGAAGGTGGTTTGAATTTATATTTGGGAACAACATTGCTTCGCTGGTTTACAATCAAAGGCATTAATCATGACTCTGCCTAGACTCAAATGTTTAACATGGCTTAAACCATATTTTTGACAACTCATTTAAGTGGTCAAAGTCTGAAGTCAAAGCTGCTTTAGGAAATGTTTATTTCCCCATTTTCTCTTGGATCTGTATATTTCCTAGCTGAAAACCCCATCTCTTGTCTTAAAAACTGTTTTCACATTTCTCTTGGTTCTATGTAGATTCCAAGCGAGTTTGATAAGCACTTCATTGCTTGATGTCAGATATGAAGGGGAGAATATAATTGAGATCACATGTGTCATAAAACTGCACATATGAAGGAAGGGACTCAGGATTGACACCTTATTGAGAATGAGCTTTTGGAGCTAGTCTAGGAGATGTCCATGTTCTAGTTCTTACAATGTCCAATTAAACCTCATGATATCAATAAAATTTAAAACTCTGCAAGCAAATTAGGCTGATCTGTCTTCTTAGAAATTATTTTAAGGCTCAAGTAGCAAAAGCTATTTTGATAAGGTCTTGACCCTGGAAGTTTAGGAAACACAAAGAAAAATATATTTTATCAAAATGTTCACTATGGCTTTAGCATAAATCTTGTTCAAATGGTGATCTGATTGAAGATCAAGATTTTGTACTGTCAGGAAAAATTCCTTCATATCATCCTTAAGTGTTAAAACTGCAAATCCTAATTTATGAGACTTTTCTGGAAGGCCTACTCCATTTTTTTCCCTCCCAAAGGTACCTGTAATTTACTTGCATCAGAATTATGTGGGGTTATGTTAAAATGCAGATTACTAGGTTCTGCACCACACTAAACTCCAGAACTTGAAATCCAGGAATCTGCATTTATTCTTACTACTTTTTGGAAAGGAGAAAGTCAAACTGTATTCCCAGACAGCATGATTTGTCCATCTACAAAAAAGGTACTAGAAGTAATAATGGAGTTTAGCAAGTTAAGATATATGTGAGATATAAGATCAATATGCAAAAGTTGTCCTACATATTAGCAACAAACAATTGGAAATTAAAATACTGGATACACAGAATTACTATTGCTAAATGGCAATATTACCAAACACTTTTGGTAATATGAAATAACATGAATCAATATCTACAGTTTCAATACAATTCCCATTGAAATACCACTGACAGAATTAGAAAAAACAATCCTAAAACTCATATAGAAGAACAAAAGATCCAGAATAGCCAAACCATAAAGAGCAGTGCTGGAATTATCATATCATCCAATTTCAAGGGACACTCATGGAGCCATAGTAAGAAAAACCAGCATGGTGCTGGCATAAAAACAGACACACAGAACAATGGAATAGGAGAGACAAAAAACCCTTATGGCTACAGTCATTTGATTCCTGACAATCAATTAAGACAACACATTTAACAAATATGCTGGGAAAACTGGATATCCATAGATAGAAGAATGAAACTAGATTCCTATCTCTTACCCTGTACAAAAGACAACTCAAAATGATCAAAGACCTAAGTGTAAGACCAGAAACTGCAAACAAAAGAAGAAAAAATAGGGGAAACACACATATAGGCACAGGCAATGACTTCCTGAACAGAATCCTATAGCTCAGGAAATAATAACATGAATCAATAAATGGGAAGGCATCAAATTAAAAAGCTTCTCCACAGCCAACAACAGAGTGAAGTAAGAACCTACAGAATGGGAGAAATCTTTGCCAGCTATTCTTCCAAGGATTAATATCTGGAAAATGTAAAGAACTAAACAAGCAAGCAAGCAAACAAACAAAACCCCCCCATAGAAACCCCCCAGAAAACCCAATCAATAAATGGGCAAAGAAACTAAACAGATACTTCTCAAAAGATGAGTAAAAAATAGGAGTACAGGTGATCAACAGTTATATGAAAAAATATTCATCATTAGCCAACTAGGAAATGCAAATAAAAACTACACTGAGAGTCCATCTCACTCCAGTCAGAATGGCAATCATCAAGAATACAAACCACAAAAACTGGGCACAGTGCCATACAACTGTAATCCCATTAATTTAGGATCTCAAGTTTGAGGTCAGCCTCAGGCATTTAGTGAGCCAAGTTTAAAAAAAAAAAAAAAAATAGGGCTGGAGATGTAGTTGAGTGGCAAAGTGTCCTGGGTTAAATTACCAGCAGTAAACCCCTCCCCCCAAATGTGTTAAGAATAACAATGCTGACAAGGATGTGGGGTGGGAGTGGAGACAAAGGAACTCTTACACACTCTTGAAAATAAGCATGGAGTTTCCTTAAAAAGCTGAGTAGAACTACCATATGAATCTACTTATACTATTATTTAGTATCCAAAAGAATTAAAAGTCAGCATATTTCAGATACATGCATACCCATGTTTATACCAGCACGATTCACAATACCCAAGTTATAGAATCAGCCTAGGTGCCCATCAATGGATGAATGAAGAAAGAAAATGTGGTATATATACACAAGAATGAAATTAAGTCATTTGCAGGAAAATGGATGGAACTGAAACAATGTAAGCCAAACTCAGAAAGATAAGTATTGTGTGTGTGTTCTCTCATGTGTGAAAGCTAGCTGGAAAAAAAAAAAAAAAAAAAAGAATAAAAGAAAAAGGACATCACAGAAATAGAAGGGAGACCAATAAGGTAGAGGAGGGGGCTTAGCTCCGATGACACCTTGAGTTTTAGCCCCCAAAGTCCATTTTACACTTCTAGTACTGTAAGATGACAGTATTATGTTTGTGGTAATTTGTTACAGCAGCAATAGAGAATAAGAATAAACCTCATTAACATTATGCTGAATGAATAATCCAGATACAAAAACACACACATAATTTCACTCATAGAAAATGTCTAGAAAAGACACATCTATAAGAATGGAAGTGTTCTAAAACTGGGCTGTGGTGATGGAAGTACAATTTGGCAAATACACCTCAATAAAGTCATTGTACATTGGGGCAGATAGTCATCCAAAATATAAAATTCAACGATGCCTTGGTCTTCCTTCTCTAGATTAACATTTCTGTTGCCCAGCCAGCCTCAAATTTGAGACTCCCTGCCTCAGCCTCTGAGTACCTGGGATCACACATGTGTGCCACCATGCCTGGCCATTCTCTGGATTCTTGTTCATTGGGTTTGAAGTAAAGCCATGTCACCAAGTTCCCTAGGTACATCTGAACAGACACCACTGTCATGTTTCTCAACACATGGTCTCTATGTATCATCCGTGACCCTGGATACTTATTAAAAATGCAGATGTTGGGCCCCAGTGAAGTTCTATTATATCAGAATCTCTGGGAGAAAAACCTTGCTCTATATAGCCATCGATGTCCCATTTTTGCTCTTATCTGGAACTCATAATTGCTGTCCCACATGATGGACTTTGATGGCTGGGTGCATTTGTCTCTCAGAACTCAGTGTTGTTGTTTTTTTAATCTTCCTGTCATCATCTGATCTGGATCTGTGATAAAAATTACAGAGATGTTGCAGAAAGATCTCTGTTTGGAATACTTTTTTCTCCTTTTCTGTCTCCCACACATTTGAAGGGCATTTTGCACACATTGGTCCTTGTTTTAGTCCTCAAAGTAGAAGATAAACTCGTTAGGAAATTTCTTTAAAAGTATTTATTTTATTCCCAAGGGAATATTAAAGGTGTGTATATATGTACACACATGTACACACACACACACACACATACACGTATGTATACACTTATCTAGAAATATTTTCACCATGTATCAGTTATAGGCTGAAGACTGGTGAGGAGGTATGAGATGGTAAGTTGGAACCACTCTTCAATTATTTCTATAATTTTGTTTTTATTTTTTCATGTCTGGGCAAACCTCAGGAATACTTGCTCCAGTGTGATCTGACTAATGGAATAATCTTCTAATCCATATTCATCTTTGATTGACTCCAAGATACCAAATACCTTCGGGGCAGCAGAAGAAATCACTGTTACCAAAGCCCCTCACAAGGATGAATGGGGAAAAATACTGTTAGTGAGGAGAAGGCAATTCTGTCTCCCCTCTCCTGGCATGGACTATGAAGCCAATTCATCCCACTTAGAGAAGAAGAGTCCTGCCCATCTACCCCTCTGTTGATGGTAGTTTCCCAGAATAGTGTGATTTTATAAACCTCACACCTACTGACACAGAACTCATCTATTTATGTCCCTGAATTACAAATAACTCCTAATAGGCTGAAATAATTTAAGGCTAAGATATATATTATAAAATTGCTGTGGTGAATGCTGGTAAAAAACTATACTGGCTTTACAAAGTATCTATAGAAGGGAAGAATTGATTCCAGACCTAGAGGCATTCCGAATGGAATTAGGGTTGACTGAAATCTCTCAGGTGCCTGAATTTGAATGCTCCATGTTTCCACCAAATTTAAAGTAAAATACCTCCTACAGCTTTAGGAAGGCCTGGCACCACACTCACCTTTCCCCAGGTAAAGGTCTTGCTGGGTATGTGGTAATGGACCATCCCTTCGTGCTCATGTGTTAGGGAGCTGTCTGAGAAAGGGAAAGAGACAGTTTTTGAGAGGAATAGGGTTAGAATGAAGGCCATTTCCTGGCGTGTGTATTTTTGAAACCAAAGCAAAGTTCTAATCAAAAGAAGGAATAGGTTGGAAGCTCTTAATTTTAAAAAAATCAACAACATATTAATGTTGTTTGCAGATTTATCCTTTTAATTACATTTGACTTCGCTAAATACATCCCTATTTTCTGTGATTCATAAACATGCATAGGAGATTTTACTCAGCCATAAAGAATTAAATTATGGCATTTGTCGGTAAATGGATAGAACTGGAGAATATCGTGCTAAGTGAAATAAGCCAGACTCAGAAAATCAAGGGTTGAAAATTTACTTTCATGTGTGGAAGCTAGAGCAAAGTAAGGGGGAAAAAACGGGGGATCAGGTATCATAAGGATAAGAGGGAAGATCAGTGGAGGAGAATCAGGGGGAGAGAGGAGGGATGGGAAAGGGGAGGAAATGCAAAATGAATTTAATAAAATTACACTATGTGCATGTATAAATACACCACAGTGAATTCCACCTTTATACAGAAGCAATTAAAATAAATAAATGAGTGGAAGAAAAAAATGCACAGGGATGGCAAGAGAAAAACTTTATATATATTTGTATCAAGGTAAAAGGTGCCTCTGTTACTATGTTCTTGACTCTTTTTCCCTAAAATTAATTGTTTGGTCTTCTCTTATAATACTTGAAGGAGAAACCTTTCTCTGTTTACATGAAAAATAGGTAACACTTTAATAAGAACCCCTGGGTTCTACACTTGTGGACACTCTTGGTGAGAATGAAAAATGGTGTAGCCAATTATGGAAAATGGTATGAAGGCTTCTCAAAAAATTAAAATCAGTATTACTGTATTTCAGCAATTCCAATTCTGGGTGTGTAGCCAAAAGAACTGAAAGTAGAATCTTGAAGAAATATTTGCATACCTGTGTTCACAACAATGTTATAGACACACAATAGACAAAAGAATGCATAAACAAAAATGTATATACAAATGATGAAATATAATTCAACTTCTAAATGAAGGAAATTCTGACACATACTACAGTATGGATGAACCCCGAGGAAAATCATGCTAAGTGAAATAAGCCAGCTGCAAAAAGACAAACACTATATGATTCCACATGAGATATCTGGAGCATTCAAAATCACAGAAACAGTAGAACAGTGGTTGCAGGTGCTAGGAAGTTGTTTGAGGTGTGTAGGGTTTCAGAAGTTTTGGAGATTGGTCACACAATATGAATATACTTAATACTACAGAACTGTACACTTAGAAATGGTTAAGATAGTAAATTTTATGTCATGTATTTTTTTACCACAATGAAAATAGCATAATTCTGTTTCTAATACAATTTTTATATCATACACATTACATGTCAAAACTGGGTTCCTTGCATTTTAGAAGAAAAAAATATCAGGAATTCATTCCTCATTGAAAACATGCACACAGCTCATAGTTTTGACTCAAAGGGGGTGATAATTTCAGTGTTTTCAAAGGTAACAATTGTATGCTGAGATTGTATTTTTAAAATACTAAAGCAAAGACACTTTGGATCCTTTTCAGAAAGGCCACTTGAGAGAGTACCCAATCTTTACCATTTGCTTCAAATTTGGATTTTATCTTATGGTATCCTCAAAGAATGAAAAACTAGAACAACATGCAGAGGACTCTTTATTTTCTGTGTGGTGTGGTGGTAGTAGTGGTGGTTGTGTGTGTGAAGAGCAGAACAAAATAAGGTCATGTAATGGCAAAAGGGACTTTTTTTTGGGAAGACAGAGGATAAGGATGGAGACTAAAATTACTGAAGGCAGGAGAAAGTCATTCAACAAAGGTTTCTGACCAATTGTAAAGTGGGGAGGCATAGAGGAATTCTTATCCACCAGAAGATTTTGAGTCAAAGAGAAATGGTTTTGCTGTGAAAGAGAACAATGAAAGATTGTTTAGAACCATTTCAAAATGTTACTAGAATTTAGAATTCAGAGAATGAAATATAATTGTGCTATTGAGATTATTAAGAAAATATTAACTATTATGAATTAATATTGTAATTTTTCTGTTTATGGATATGCCTTAATCATTTGGCTGCAAACATCATGAAGTCAGGGGTCCTGTCTTATTTATCTTTATAGCCTTAGAACCTAGCAGTGTCTGGCAAATAGTGGCCTCTCAAAATAATGTTTGTTAATGAAAATTAAACTGGTCACCTAGAATGGTCCCATTCTAAATGCCCAAGTAAAGTCCCACTACCTCAGTGAAGCCCTCTATGATGCATTAGCCCCCCATTTCTCTTCCACATTTCTATACCACTTTTATCTATGTCATATGGTCCTGTACATAAACCCTGTCTACCCTGTCCTAAAGACAACTTTAAAATAGTAAAATAGTAAATATTGCAATTGTAACCCATGTTATTTTTGTGGGAAAAATAACTGGGAATAAAATAGTATACTCCATACTTATTATGTCTTAGATAGGTATGACAGTGAAGTGCATGGCCATCTAGCTTGGCAAAACTATGCTTATAGCAGAACTGAACTAGAAAGAGTCCTCATGGGACAAACTGGTTTCAGTTGGATACTGTAGATAGAAGAGGGAAACAAAGACTGAGCCTAGGATTGGAAGGAGGAAGCATGACAGACAGATGGAAGAAGCTTAAGTAAGAAAAATCTGTAAACAATGGGAAAGCTACAGTCTAAAGTTTTTCAATTTGGCCAACTCAGAACAGTCCAGCTGGTCTGTCCCTTCATACAACAACCTAGGCTAGGATGAATATCAGCCTTTTAGTTTACTGGTGGGGAAAAATAATACTCTCAGCAAGGAGGGAGCTGAGCACTAAGATATTGACAATTACATCAATAAAAAATTTTTTTAGAGAGGCATATGATTTTTTGATAGTTTTGAAACATCTGAACTTCATCATGGGGAAGCCAAACATGAGCCAGACATCTGAACTCTTTTCCTCATCTTCTTTGTGATCTAATTTGATTGACCAAGATCCAAAGAATAAGGATATAAATACACAGGAATTTTTATACTAGGCCAGGATCCAAATTTATTTCTACAAAAGTAGGCAAGGAGATGGTTCCTGCCTTAATGGAGTTTATATGTGAGAAGGATGGCCAATTAGACTAGAAATTACATTAAGTATGAAAAGTTCTATGGCAAGTATGGGAAAAGCATATCACTAGTCTGAACTCTGAAGTCAAACTGATCTTTCTGAATGCAATCTGATCATGTCACATTCTTGCTTTCAGCAAAAATTTATTGAATACCTACTATGTGTCAGGGCCTGTGCTGGGTATAGTGATATGAATCATAGGAGATAGAAATAAAACATGCAATTGCAAGTTCAATGAATATTAGGAAAAAAATGCTATGAAAGTATGTACACAGATGAAGTAGGGGAGCAGAACTGGTAAGAGAAGGAAGGCTTTTGTAGGAAAGTAACAGCATTCAAGCTGAGACCTTAAGAATGATTAGATAGGAGTTGGCTGTGTGGCGGGGTGAGGAGGAGGGGGCAGGGAAGAGAGGATGAGCTTCCCATTGCCCTTAGGATAAAGCCTCAACTCCTTAACATCTTTATAAAGGCTCTTTATGAAATGACCATTTTCTGCCTCTCCACTATGATTTGAGCATACAGAATAGACTGAGGATGAGGCAAGATTAAATCCAGGGAGACACGTTGGAGACAGTATCAGTAATCAAAGAGAGGTAATACTTTTCTTAAAATCAGGTGACATTCATAACATATGCGTATTTTCTGGAAGTTCATCAGAAACTAGATGGAGTTGTTTTACTTTGTTCCTATTTATAAAGGCTAGCATAATTTTTTGGCTGAAAGGCCAACAGTGCTTGAGTGCCAGAGTTAGGTCAGAGTCCCTTCCCTTTCCACAGGGGCTCTCAGATGTCTTCCACTATTTGATATGGAAAATACTTTAGCAACCAAAGGTGACAGGGAAGGCCCAGAGCAAATCACTCTGGCCTAACCCCCGAGAGAGAGGATACATACATGGGGAGATGTTAGTTGGTTGGTTATGACTAAGCATAGTCTATCACTTATGTAGGCAAGACATTTAAAGTCTACAGACATTGTTAGTTTTATGTGTGGTTCTGTGCCAAATTTTAATGGAAAAATGAAAAGAAGTCTGTTGTTCTAGTTAGCATTCCTTGAATACACCTTGGTTAAGGTAGCAGGGAGAAATATTTTTTTTTGGCAGGGGGTACTGGGTGCTTTACCACTGAGCTACATCCTCAGCCTTTTTATGTTGAGACAGGATCTTGTTAAATTGCACAGGCTGGCTTTGAACTTGAGATTCTCCTGCCTCAGCCTCCTGAGTTGCTGGGCTTACAGGTGTGCTCCACTGCAACTAGTACAGGGAAAAATCTTAAAAACTGAATTCAACAGTTAACACATAATTATTTTGTGGTTATGAAGAATTATCCTGTAAAATTCAGTTCTGTTAAGTCACAAAGAAAAGAAAGCACTGTAATTGCTTAATGACAAGGGTTGCTGAGGGTCTTATTTCTACATCTTTGGGGTGGAAAGCTTGGGAACTCTGTGTCTCAACAGAAGCTTGATTGGGAAGATTGTGCCTGACCTCCAGTACCTGGAAAGGTGGTTTTGATGAATGTCTTGAGCTCCTGAATTTCTGCCTGCTTATGCCTCTTGGTTTTGGCCAGTAGAGTGTATCCACTTCCACACTTGTTCTTGAGATACCGTGGACTGCCTAGGCACTTGAACTTCCCATTTACCATAATGGCCAGTCTTGAACACAGAGCCTCACATTCTTCCATACTGGGAAAAAAAGGAACCAGAAGGAGGTAGGGTTGGAGAGGCTCACTATGGCAGGGTAAAGACTAGAATTCTCAAGGACTAAGTTCTGCTTTTCACTGGTATTCAGAACCCAAATAAATAAGGTTTATGGGAACAGAGATATTCTGTGTAGATAAAATAAAAACAAGAACTAAGTGGCAGAAGCTTAAATCTAATACAGTGAGTCCCAACCTATTTCTACTTTCCTACTTTTGGACAGACTATTGCAGAGATCTAATCTAAGGATCCTAAAATGTTTTCTCTGGCAAGGGTCATTTACTATAATTTCTCCAGGGTATCAACAGACCCTGGCAAGATCATTACTGACCTATGCTCTTAGAATCAACCAAGTCTCCATGGTACTGTGTAATGCCCCTCCTTCCCATCCCTCAATCAAGATATGAGCCACACCTATGGGAGGTTAGAACAATGGCCTTGCCGGACTCACGGGTCCGTAAGACTGTGTCCCAGAGGAAGCGTCGGGCCACAGGATCCATCCCAGAAGATGGCTTATCCAGGAAGATGATATCAGGCCTTCCCAACAGGGCAATACCTGTACTTAGCTTACGCTTGGTACCACCACTCCATCAGGAAGGAGCAAAGGAAGCAAAGAGGAAAGAGGTTGTAAGTTGAACAAATTTCTACATATTCAAATTGTTGAGAAGCATATAACAGATATCATGAAATGTGTCCTATGCTTATCCCTAGTGGGCACATGCATACATGCTCAAATGTACATGCACATTTAAAATTAATTAGTTATAATGTGTATGCATACACACACACTTAACACATACAGAAACAAACTCATATATCTCTATTTTTGGCAAATAACTAAATGATGTTTGAATGAATAACAAAAGCCTCTTTGGCTGAGGAAATACTCCTGGTCTAAAGTAAGCTCTTCCAATTTGAATGGGTAAAGGAAAAGCCAGGCAGGTAAGGCGTACTCTTACCTGTAGTTTTTGATGAGTTCATCTGCAAAGGCATCCAGGAGAAGTGCTCTTATTATGTTTTTAACATAAGCAGGAATATATTGCTTGGGGACTCCCCTCAGATGGGCATGCAAGGCTAGCATCTCATACCCCGTTAAGTGTTCCAGCAACGGGTTATGTGCGGGGCAGTAGCTGATTCGTTGACAAATCTGAAATTGGAGAACATGTGGAAGTAATGGAGGTTAACATTGTAAGAGAAAATTCCATCCATTGTTTATGTGAGGGACATTGGTAATACAAAGGACTAAGAATGAGTCCCTTTTCATTTTTAGAAAGATTTTCTCCCAACTTCTTCACCCCACTCCCCACTGTGGATCATGGATGGCTGCTGCCTATCAGTGAGGATTCTATGGTAAATCACCAATCTCCAACTGAAGTTCAGTTCAACTTTCAGATAAAAGTATTCACTGAACACACACCATGGACAAAATGCTATGTGAAGTACTTTATAATCTTACTTGGAAGAGCATGTGTGTCTCTCATATACACACATCAGAAAGTAGTAAGATAGTAAATTGAAGTAGTTATGTCAAAGACTGGTATAAACAATAAGTTTGATGGAACAGAAAATTTGGGAGACATTGAGAGACACCTTTAGATATCTGAAGGGTTGTCACGCCAAGGAAGAATTACTATGATGGGCTGTTTATGGTTTCAAGTCAGGGGAGACATATTTGAGATGAACAATAAAAAAAACAAGAAAAAAACTTTGTAGGGCTAAGGATGTAGTTCATTGGTCAAGTGCTTGCCTAGCATGCTGGGACTTGATCCCTAGTACTGGGGAAAAAAAAAAAAAAAAAAGCCCTGGGTTCGATCCTCAGCACCACATAAAAATAAATAAAATAAAACTATTGTGTCCACCTACAACTAAAAAATATATTAAAAAAATTGAACTGTTCTACCAAGGATGGGGATATAGCTCAGTGTTAAGAGTGCTTGCCTCTGAAGCTCTGGGTTCAATCCCCAGTACTGCAAAAAAACAAGACAAAACTGAAGTGGCCTGTCTTTCTGAAAATGTCCAATTTTCTCATGGAGCTTAGGCCAGGCAGCAAAACTCAAAAACCTAAATAGCCTGCATAACCCGTGCAGGTAAGCAGTGGCCAGGAACTAAATGAGTGGCAGAGTTTGCTACAATGACAATTATGACCTATTTAAGGGAGGGAGCTACTACTTAGTGCTAGCCAATTGTTTCATTCAGGAAGTCAGATCCAGTATTATTATCGGGTCTTATTTTTTAAGAAAAGCCAAAAATCTTTTTATGTGCAGATGCTCCTTGATTAATCATGCGGTTATATCCTGATAACCCTATCACAAGTTGAAAATATCTAAGTAAAAAATGCATGTAATATACTTAACTTACGAACATCATGAGATAGCAAACCAGTATACTGTAGAGTATTGCTGTTTGCCTTTGTGATCTTGTGGCTAACTAGAGAGGATTATATTGTTCATCCCTAGTCCAGGGAAAAAGACCAAAATTCAAACTATGGTTTCTTCTGGATGCCTATTGCTTTCACACCACTGTAAGTCAGGAGCTATATGTATTATGAACTGCTAAATGTTTGTGCCCCACCAAATTATATGTTGAACACTAATCCCTGCAAGGCAAAGGTAGAACCTTTTGGGAGGTGATTGTGATTATGAATCACCTTGCAAAAGGAAAAGCCCTTATCAATGGGATTAATGCCCTTATAAGAGAGGTGAAAGGTAGCTTGTTTGCTTCTTCCACCAAGTGAGTGGTGCCTCTTGTGAACCAGGCTTGAGGTGCCTTAATTATGGCCTCCCTAACCTCCAGAATTGTGAGAAATAAAATTTTGTTCTTTATAAGCTATTCAATTTATAGTATTTTGTTACAATGGTCTGCATGGATGGAGGCAGTAGGAGGAGGGACTATATCACATTAGAAGTCTTTATTCTTCAGGATTCCCATTATTGCTTTTCTAACTTCTTGTAAGGCTAAAACAAAACTACAGAAAAAGCATCTTTTTTGAAGTTAATATTCTATTAACTTCACATTTGACAAAATACCTCAGCCTCCCTGTTTCCTGAAACTTTCATCTTGGTCTATTTTTAAGCTTAGTGGACTAAATGAGTTGGTAGAGTCTGTACAATGCACCCTTCCTTACCCTAGCCCCCAAAATTCATTGATTTCAACTCCAACAATCTTTATATCATCTCTACTTCAGCTCCCTTCAGATCCCTCTCTCATTATTCGGAACCACTGAAGTTCTGAATATAACCTTGGGCTCTGTTACAACCAATTACCTACATTTATTTGAATAGGCCAAATTTGCTTACCTTTTGCCCTTTGCACATGTTTTCATTTTTGCCAAGAATGCCTGGCTCCTCTAAGCCAACCCCTTTTTCTTAATGACTAATACTTAATTCCTAAAACCCTAGTCCAAGCTTTCACCAAAGGGATTTCCCTAATTCCTATTCATAACAGATGAGGCATCTGTGTGCTCTCTCTCTGCTCTGCAGCACAGCCTACCTACTTTGTCATAATACATGCCACCTTATATTAAAATAGCTTCTTCATCTATTTCTTTCATAAAGCTGTAAGCCCACTGAGTACAAGGACCATGTTGTTTTTAGCTCTGTAATTCCAGCACCCACCATAATGCCAGAAACATATACTTCAAAACATGTTGAACTATAAAAATGATCCCTGAAAGTATAACTGTATATAATAAATAAGATGCATCAATAATATTAAAGTAAAGCATTTTCCCCACAAATGCTTGAGTTTAGAAAGTAAATTTCCTTCTGAAGTTTGTGATAACACATTTTAAAAGGTTCTAGAGTTAAGCATGTCTTAGTAATGCTGGCATTCAGTGTATGATTACTCTATATGGTGCATATATGATGAGTTATGAGGGAGGAATACAGGTCTACTAGAAAAGATGACTTTTCCTGATAAAATGAGAGAATGCCCTGTTTTCTTCCTACAAGGGATATTTTCATGGAGATGTGGTGATTCTATTTCTAGCATGTGGATATGAGGTGAAGAACAAAAAGCCAGGATGATAAAGCAGAAGCTGGATAGCAACTGGAATATCGTAGATATTTCTGAGCTGCTATATTAAGCTTGGAATTGTTTGTTCTAAATTCTCATTATGAGAGATAATTAAATGTCCAGGACTGGGGATATAGCTCAGTTGGTAGAGTAGAGTGCTTGCCTCGGATGCACAAGGCCCTGGGTTCAATCCCCAGCACTGCAAAAAAAAAAAAGTCTGTGGAACTGAAATGTTTCATGGCCTAGGGATGAGGAAAAGATCATCTTGGGAGAGTGAAGCTTTAAGCTACGATATTTCTCCAAGTAAAAGGTTATAAAAGGCTATGAATAGATATCAGCATATAGCATTTTGACTGGTAAAGTCTATTGGCAGACGTGTGGAGCTCACTGTTTGATCTTTTCAACTTAGCAGCTGGTAGAAACTGCTTCCCTCTTTTCTGATAAATATCCTTTTGTATGCCCTATGTTGTCCTAGGTCCTGTGGCTACACAGCAGTTCCTCTCTTTAGAAAGTTTATAATCTTCTGGGGAATAGTTTTTTTTTAATCATGAGTCTTTCATATAGTATTTTCACTGAGATTATTAAAGTAAACTCTCTCAAGGATAGTACATATTTAGTACCATTCTAGATACATGGGAGATAAAGTAATTTGTTATATACAACATATACAACTCTCCCAAATCCCAGGTGAAAAGAAAGGCAGAATATCATTTTGATCTCATAAATGCATAGCCCTTACCTCTGTCATCTTTGTGCTGATATTTCTGCCATCAATTATGGCCTCCCCAGAGGTAATGGTCTCATCTCCAGTCAACATTTTGAGGGTGCTGCTTTTCCCAGCTCCATTGAAACCAAGCAGTCCAAAACACTCCCCTTTATTAACTTTAAATGTTAGTTTATCTACTGCCACAACAGGCACACAGTGAAAATATATCTAAGGAAACAAACAGCAAACAGAAGCTATAGACACTACTCCTACTTTCTGGAGAAAACACTCTATAGCAAATGGAAGCTTCAAGTCTAAGAGGGGAGCTATAGATTCCACTCCTACTTTCTGAAGCAGCTACCTTGTGGGGCCTGCCATTTTCTTACCCAGAAAACAGGAAAAGAACACAGATATCAAGGATCTATTATACTGAATTGGTAATACCTCTGACAGGTATCTGAAAGAAACTAGGACTGCCTGTCATCAATTAACTATACCTTCAAGAGTTCCTTAAGGATCAGAGGTCCGTCTAAGGATGGTAGTTTCTTTGAGGAATATTCTAGGATTTCCTTTCTCTCATTGATCACATTTTGATCTTCAGGTACTAATGAGCTTTTTCTGACTTGTATCTGTAGAAAGGAAGGAATAAAATACATCCAAACTGGAAAGAAAAAAGTTAAATTGTCTCTGTTTGCAGATTACATTATCTTATATAATAAAAACTGTTAGAACAAAAATTTAGTAAAATTGCAGGATATAAAATTAACATACAAAAATCAGTTTTGATTCTATATACTAACAATGAACTATTCAAAAAAGAAATCAAGGAAAAAATCCCAGGTATAACAATCTCAAACTCATTTAATTTAAAAATTATTTTATTAATGCTTTAAAAATGTTTTAGATGTACATAATACATTTTATTTATTTATTTGTATGTGGATGCTGAAGAGTGAACCCAGTGCCTCAGATGTGCTAGGCAAGCGCTCCACCACTGAGCTATAATCCCAGCCCTTAAATTGCTTTTGATCATAAAGTTTGTTCTACTTCTATCTTCAAATAATATTAAACATATACATGGGATTTTTTTTGGTTTATCAAATAAAATTGTGGATTATCACAGAATAAAGCCAATATATTTCTATTTTTCTGTATTATAATTAAAATGGATGCTATCATTTTTAAATTATAATTAATACAAATTATACAAATTAATAGAATTCACTGTGATATTTTCTTTTTTTTATTGTAAACAAATGGGATACATGTTGTTTCTCTGTTTGTACATGGCACAAAGGCATACCATTTGTGTAATCATAAATTTACATAGAGTAATGTTGTTTGATTCATTCTGTTATTTTTCCCTTCCCCCCACCCCTCCCACCCCTCTTTACCCTCTATACAGTACTTCCTTCCTCCATACTTGCCCCCCTCCCTAACCCTAACTCGAACCCTAACACTAACCCTTCCCTCCCCCCCATTATGTGTCATCCTCCACTTATTAGCGATATCATTCATGCTTTGGCTTTTTGAGATTGGCTTATCTCACTTAGCATGATATTCTCCAATTTCATCCATTTGCCTGCAAATGCCATAATTTTATCATTCTTTATGGCTGAGTAATATTCCATTGTATATATATACCACCCACTGTGATATTTTCTAACATGCATATATTGTGCATTGACTATGTCTATCCACCCTTCTACCTTATAGTCAGTCCCTTTACCAGTCCCTTATATTCTTTTACTTTCAGGTAATTTTTTTTGTATATCAGAGGAAACACACAATGCTTATTTTTCCGAATCTGGCTTATTTTACTTAATATAATGTCCTCCAGTCCCATCCATTTTCCTGAAAATTACAGGATCTGATTCTTCTTTATGGTTGAATAATACTCCATTGTGTTTATATGCAATATATTCTTTATCCATTCATGTGCTGACACATCTAGGCTTGATTTCATATCTTGGCTATTGTGAGTAGTGTTGTGATAAACATGGATATTCAGGTATCTCTTTGGTTATGTTGACTTCATTTCCTTTAGATATAGAACCAGAAGAGGGACATGACTGGATCATATGGTGGTTCTATTTTTAGATTTTTGAGGAATTTGCATAGTGGTTTCCAAAATGGCTGCACTAATTTATGTTTCAACCAACAGTGTATTTAAAGAGTTCCTTTTTCTCTGCATTTTCACCAGCACTTGCTATTTTTTTGTTTTTGATAATAGTCATTCTGACAATCTCATTTTATTAAAAATATAACACACAGGAATAAATTTACCAAGGAATTAAAAAATCCCTATACCCAAAATTACAAAACAATCATGAAAGAAATTGAGGAAGACACAAATACATGGAAAAGCATCTGTGTTCATAAACTGGAAGCATATTGTCAAAAGTCTTTACTTTACTTTGGGTAAAGTGATCTACAGAGTCATGCAAACCCTACCAAAAGTTCAATGTAATTTTTCACAAAATTAGAAAAAAAAAATCTGAAAATTCATATGTAGCCATAAAAGACTGAAAAGAATCCTGAGTAAGACAACAAAACTGGAGACATCACACTACCTGACTGCAAATTATATTATAAAATTATGCTAATCAGAATAGTATTGTGCTGACATAAAAACAGATACATAGACCAGTGGAACATGCATTCATGGTCAACTATTTGAGAAACATCCAAGAATACACAATGGGAGAAGAGAGGTTTTAATAAAGTGGTACAGGGAAAACTGAGCTTCCACAAGCAAAAGACTGAAATCACACCCTTATCTCATGCCAAATACAAAAATCAAGTAAAAGCAGATTAAAAACCTAAACGTGAAACCCCAAATTGATAAACTCCTAGAAGAAAAAACAGGGAAAGAACTCCTTGGCATTAGCATGAGCAATAGATTTTTGGATGTGACCCTCAAAGTGCAGGTAACAAAAGCAATAATAAACAAGTGGGATCACATCACACTTAAAAGCTGCTACACAGCAAAGAAAATAATCAGTGGAGTAAAGAGACAACCTATAGAATGAGAGAATGTATAATAAACCATATATCTGATAAAGTTTATATATATATATAATACATGTATGGAAAAACATGCATATGTATATATATTTATGTATATATTCTAAGCAACTCATAAGTAGGAAAATACAGCTCAAAGGTTGAAAAAAATGCTAAAGAGCTGATGGGATCTTTCTTAAAAGATGCCATCTAAATGTTGTCAATGGTAATATGAAAAGATGTTCAACATCACTAATCAGGAAGATGCAAATTAAAATTACAATAAAACACACAAAAGCCCTCACACAACCCCAGTATAGCCATTTGGGAAAACAGTATATAGGTTTCTAAAAAATAGAATGACCATATAACTCAGCAGTCAGTGTGTGGAAGAGTTGGTTATCTGCACTCCCGTGTTCATTTTGGCATTATTTATAATATTTATAATATTCCAGACAAGAAAGTAATCATGAATGGATAAAGAAACTGTGATACATGTATATACACAACAGAATACTACTCAACTAGAAAAGAAGGAAATCCTATTATTTGTGACATTAGCCCAGAGGACATAATGTTAAGTGAAATAAAGCAGGGATAGAAAGACAAATACTGTATGATTCAGGGGTTAGTGTGGGTATGAGGGTACTTGGGATATATTGGTCAAAGGTGACAAAAAATTTTCAGTTAAAAAGAAGGAATGAGTTCAAGAGATCTATTAGTATAACTTGCTGACTACATTTAGTAACAATTTATAACCTTCTTGAAAACTGCTGAGTAGATTTGAAGTGTTTTCACCACCAAAAAATCAGTTGTGAAGTAATGTTGGTTCAATGTAGCCATTCTAGAATGCATACATATTTTAAAATGTCATTTTGCATTTATTTGTGAATTAAAAGTAAAAAATCATTAAAAGAAACTATACTATGCAACTGTATTCTTTCCACACTGTTCTCATGGAAATTTTGAGTCACTGAATACATCTTCACTTTAAAACTAGATCTCCCTTTTAAAAGAATTATATTGTTAGCTAAAAAAAAGAAAAGGAGGAAAGAAAAATCAGGGCCATTTTTCTGCTACTAGGTCTTTGGGTCTAAATTTTTTTTTAACTTCCTTTTTCAGGTATTTCCCATATAGACCTTAGAGCTCCCTCATTTTCTCTCCTTTTCTCTCTGCCATGTTGTCAGGCCTTCCCAGTTTGTTTTGTCCTCATTCACCTAGGCCTATAACAATGTGTGCCAAAGAAGGAGACAAATGAATATGTTTTGACAATAAAGGAAGAAATAAAACAGAAAAAAAGGATGTTCTCTAAACTGATGTGACTTTTTTTTTTTTTGGTACCAGGGATTGAACCCAGGTACTTAACCACTGAGGCGCACTCCTAGCACTTTTTAAATTTTGAGACAGGGTCTTGCTGAGTTGTTTAGGGCTTTGCTAAGTTGCTGAGGATGGCTTGGAACTTGCAAACCTCCTGCCTCAGTCTCCCAAGCTGCTGGGATTACGGGCATGCCACTCGGCAACCATTTTTTTTTTTTTTTGTTTTTGTTTAAGTAGCAGCTGAATAAAATGAAAAAAGCACTACAGAAGTAATCAGAAAAAAATCTGGTTTCTAGTCCCAGATTTGTCACTGAGTGGTTGAGAGAGATAGTAGGAACTTCTTTAATGATAAGGTTCTACATCCTTTGAGTGAGAGGTTTGAGTGTGAGTGTTCACCAAGTTAGATGCTTATCTACTCACCCTCTTTTGTTTTCTGAAGAAGCAGCCATATAAGAAATTACAGCAAAGAGATTTACAAGTCCAGAAGTAGGCCTCAATGAGAAAAAGTAGGATGAGAAAAAGGAAGCCAGTGACAATCATGGCAACCACATATTTTCCAATCCCATGACCTTGAAATCCATAATAATTTTCTTCATATTTAATGTCTGAGAAAGACAAAAGGAGACCTGCTAATTTAACACTTGCTAACTCTTCTCACTTTACACTTACTGAGTTTGGAAAGTTTTTTTTTTTTTTTTTTTTTTTTTTTTAAATTAACAATGTTCTTTTTTCCCCAAACATATGACCACAGTAAACATATAAAGACTATGTTACTTGGGCGGGGTTGTGGTTCAGTGGTAGAGCGCTTGCCTCACACATGTGAGGCACTGGGTTGGATCCTCAGTACAACATAAACAAATCAATAGAGATACTGTGTCCATCTACAACTAAAAAATATTTTTAAAAAAGAAACTATGTTACTTAAGACATTAATGGAGAGGCCTGAGCCTCAATGAACAGAAGTTAATGTAATCAAATGCAGTCAATGTAAACAGTGATACAATTTCTTGAAACATCTCTCTTGGACTAAAAAGAGGTATGCATTAAAACAATGGAAAATACTCCCCCAACAGCCTAGGTAACCTGGTACCTGAGACACTCTGATCAATGCAGGGGCAGGGGGCTCTTCTGTTCCTCCCATACATATTTTCCTAGTTAGGTGACTTATGTAGAATTAAATCATTAATGGAGAAATATATAAGGTCAGTCTTTCCTTAAAGAGCATTGATGCATTTCTTTCCCTTAATTTCATTAAAATGTTTCTTGTGCCTGATATTATTCAAATTGTTAAAAACTTTTAGAGGTAAGATTAACATACAAATATGAAAGGGCACTAAAGTCTATTCATAGTGAAAAATAATGGGCTAGTAACTCAAATTTTACAACTCATTTGGTTGTTACAGTTAGGAAGTGAAGTTTTTGGGTGCTTTAAGTCTCTGATACCCCAGTTTCCTCTGAATTGAAGAATAGTAGGGATTCTGATGCCATTTGGAAACTTCTGCCTACCCTATTACAAAAGTACCAAAAAAGTCAGGGCAGAAGGCAAAAAGGTTCCATGCCCTGTTGGGTGGCTCAGCTTTTCTTGTTTGAATCTGTTTGCTGTTTATCCCAGGGTCCCTGATTGAGTTTTAATCTGTGTAACTTCATGAAGCTTGCCTTCACAGAATTGTGCTTCCCTACATGGATTCATGGTATTTGCATGCTTGAAACCTCATCTGACTGATTTTTTTGAGACCCTGTGCCTTAAACACTACTATTATGGACTATACATTTATTTTCCTGCCTCTCAAAAGTTTCCTATGAGTTGTTAGGCAATTAACAGAGCTGTTAAAGGAGTATAGGCTCTGGGACTATTTCTAGGTCCAAGTCCCAGCTTTATTAAGTAGTGATTGTGAGATCTTAGGAAGCTTTTATAGCTCTCTGCCTCAGTTTCCATATGAGATGAAAAATTATAAAATTAAGGATAATAATTATACCTAAAGTCATGAGGTAATTATAAGAAGTAATATGTATGAAGCCTTCAGAACAATGCATGGTTCACAGAAATCACTCAAAGAATTTTAGCTATACCTGCTGAAAACCCAAAGGGCACCATGACCCCACTACTTTTTAGTAAACATCTCAAAGATCACCTTTGGATAAGCAACGCAAGAGTCAAGTGAACACACTGTTTATCCTTTCTATCTTTTAAGATGGCAAGGGGCTTTACAGAAAGTTCTTCAAGTTGAAGAAATGACTTAAGTATGGAAAATGTCATCCACAGACATTCTTAAATAACACCTTCTCCATACAAAACAAAACAAAACAAAAAACAGGATAAAACAAATTCTGTACTCTAATGTGGAACACTAGAGAAAGAAGAGATCAACTGCTTCGAGGGACAAGGGGGAGCCCATGGTACTCACTATTAATCTTACAGTCTTCAGAAGTGATGTTGCAGTATCTCTGGGTTCTGAAGTTATCATAAAATCCACTGATGGACTTTGCAAGGTTGTGAGTAGGAAGCAGAAAGAATATACTAACCAATGTTTTGTTGAATATACCCAAATCCATTACTAGGGTAGAAAACAAATAAAATTTTCACTGCAGAAAATTCACAAAGTTCCAGACGATTTCTGAAAATCTTCACTTAGATACTAATAACCTTTTCCTTATCATGAGGTTCAGAATAGAAGGAAAGTCAATGGTTCAGTGTGTATTGAGAAGTTAAATACTACTGATGATAAAGAGGAAAGATATACAATTTTTCAGTTTATGGGTCCAAAGGAATAGGTAGGAGAGTTTGGAGTGACACGAAATAACTGCTGAATTAAATGTTCCAGTTCTGTGTACTACTCTAAAAATTACAGCTGTGATACATGAAAATGTCAACAGAAGTTAACAGCTAACAGTTTGCGTTCCAGAGAATTAAGGAATCAAATGTTTATGTAAAAAGGACCTAAATAATTTTCTAGGACAAAAGACCCTTTATTCTACTCTTAGAAAATTTGTTCTAAGGAAATTATGTAAAATATAGACAAGTTTTTGCTACATCTTCCATTTAGGTAGAACACTGGAAATAATTAAAAGGAACAAATGTTAACCAAACTATGATATATCTGTGCAATAAATGTTACAACTGGAATAAATATTTATAAAAGGGTTGTAACAGTATGGGAAAATACATATAGTGTGATAGATATCCCCTCCCTTTGGATGTATGATTAGGTTTTGTATATTATATAACAAAGGGCAAGATGTTTTGCAGATGTAATTAAGTTCCAAATCATTTGACTTTTTTTTTTTTTTTTTTTTTTTTTGGTGCTGGGGATTGAACCCAGGGCCTATGCTTGCAAAGCAAGCACTCTACCAACTGAGCTATATTCCCAGCCCTCATTTGACTTTGATTCAAGCAAAAGGGAAATTATTCTTTCAAGGGTGGGTTCTTAAAGTGGACTAGGTCCTGGGCTGGAGTTGTGGTTCAGTGATAGAGCACTTGCCTAGCATGTGTGAGGTACTGGGTTCGATATAAACAAGTAAAATGAAGGCATGCTGACAACTAAAAAAATATTTTTTAAAAAGTGGACTAGGTCCTTCCTGAAATCACTAAGATTTGAAGTAAAAGATTTTCTCCTGTTGGCCTTGAAAATGCATGTGGCAAGGAATGACCCTTGTCCTACAGCTTCAAGGAACTGATAACAAGCAGTGATTTTAGAAGAGAATCTGACCCTCAGATGAGACTGTAGTCTTTGACAATTCCTTGATTCAATCCCAGCAGAGGACACAGATAACAAGTACTTGGACTCCTGATCCATGGAAAATTGTGAGGCAGTAAATTTGTGTTGTTCTGAATTGCTAGGTTTTTGGTAACCTGTTACATAGCACAAAAAACTAATTGACAAAGAAAAATGATAAATTTTATAACTAATGATTTCACCAGAATAAAATAATGCTTAGATCAGAGTCTAGAACAATATACTAAATTCTTTAAAGTTGCTGTCTTCGGTACATGTGATTTAGAGTAATATTTTTCTACTTTTATTTTTACATATTTTTCAGTGGCCTGTGAGAAAGTAGAAAATGAGGTTATAAAGGCTTCCCGGGCTTCCAGGGGATAGCGGTAATAAAATCCTAGGGAATCCAAGATCTTTTCCAGAACTTAGACCACCACTACAAAATCCTAGCCCACAGGGTCCTTTAAGATCTGGCCCTTGTCTACCTCTCCACATTCATTTTATTCTACTTTCTTCTTTACAAATAATGTATACAGCACAATGGCCTTTCTTTTTTCTTTCCACAGAAAACAGATGAGCCAGACACACATCTACAACTAATACCTAGATTGACAGCAGTACATTTTTGGAACTTGCCTCCCAGAATCATCTCTTTAGTCACTAACCAAATAGGTCCTTGTATTAGTAAGAAATATCAGTGAGATGATTCTCAGGGAATGAATGCATTCCCTTCATTACCCACAAAACAGGATCTACAATCTATGTGTTGGTATGGGGACAGGAAGCTAATGGAACTTGAGTAGTGACAAAAATAATTGAATTAGAAGTCTCACAGTCTAACTCAGGATGAAATTACTAGTGTGTACAAAGACATCTAAGAAACTACCCTTCCTAAATCTATTCCATATGAATCCTATGCTTCCCACTAATAGATAAGTACTAATTTCTTGTGGAGAAGAAAAGCCTGAAGACTTTTACTTACCATTAGCATCTATCATGTAGACCAAGAAAAAGCTAGAAATGCCTGTAAGAACATTAAATATAAGAAGTCTGGTGTAGGCAGCAGCACTGCTGGAAAACATGAAGCTCATCAGATACATTAAGGGAATGGTGGACCAGCCGAACAGCATTAAGATGAACAAGACATCTACATAGTGGTTGTCTTCCAAAAATGCTTTCACGTTACAGACATAGAAGACTACCTAGAAACATGAAGACCAAGCAGAGATGAGGATTAGTTGGTGGAGGAGGAAGTACTGCTATGGGGTGGGTAGAAGATGGTGCACTAAGAAATCAACTCATCACACAGGCAAATAGCTAGTTCTGCTTTTAAAATCCTGACTCACTGGCATCAGTATGACTCACTTCCACTTATTCAACTGAAAGTAACCACAAAGATCATCAGCTTCCCTTCACCTCCTGTCTTGTTTTTTCCTATTTGGAGTAGTTTTCTTTTTTATTCCTTTCTTTTCTTTTTCTCTTTTGTTAAGAAATTTATAGGGACAATGATGTGCAGGAAAATGTAGATCTAACTTTTTAAGCCAATTTCTTAAAACCTAAAACAAAATTCTCACATTTAATTGAGCAAACTGGAATCAGGCAAAGGCTCAGGCTCAGACTCAGGGCTGGTCACTAATACCTACAGAAATGCTCTAGGGATACTCAATGTCTAGCTGATGGGATAGAAGAGGGGAAGAAGGGCCTTCCCCAAAAAAGCTTTCATGTTGTGTTTCCTAATGTCAGAAATTAGGGGAAATTAGCAGGAGAAGGTAAGTCCAGGTACAACTTCAAACACTTACCAGTAGTAGGGAGGAAGAAACTAAGAAGACGATAAAATCCCAAAACAAAGCAGAAAGCCAGAAAATGCCAATATATGCTCCACTTACAAACTGAATGTGCTTTGCTTTACAGACTCTCTCACTGACTGTCAGGAGAGAAAAACTACTAGCTATGAAGGCTATGCTGAAGAACAAACTGAAGGCAATATCATGTCCTTTACCGCCCCTGCAAAGGATGGGACATGAACAAAATACTGGTTATATCATGAAGAGTAGGAACACAATTTATACAAACAGCAATTTTGGTGTGTAGAATATATGACTGTCAATTTGTTGACAGATAATGACATTATACTAAAAACTACTATCAGTTACATTTTTTTGGGGGGGGAGGTTCTCTTTAATTTTAGGCTAGAAAGAAAACAATCCAGGAAAGTATAGGGACCAGAGGATAAAGATTATACTGTATACTATTATAGTAACCAATTATTTTATCATCTACATTTTATAAACATTTTCTGGTATGAGGTATTAAACCCAGAGGTGCTTAACCACTGAACTACATAAGTCCATTTTATTTTTTATTTTGAGACAGGGTCTCACTAATTTATAGTAACTAATTGCCTTATATTAACATATACATATGTTACCATTTTGGGTTTATTTTAATTTCACTCTAAGGTAGTAAAAACTTATCACAGAGTAGCCCTTGTCCATCTCTTAGGATCTTATGCTATTTAAAGTATCTTGAAAAATCTCATAGAACTTATGTGGATTTTTAATGAAAATAAATTAAAAATATTTTATTAGTTCACTAAAATAACAAGTCAATTACGTGTTAACAAAAACACATTTTACTAAAAGAAATCCCTTTTTTTGCAAACAATATTTACTGAGAGTAGTGGAACTATTTTACATGTGTGAAAATTTCTTTAAAAATCTGGCTTACCAGAAGACAGAACTGTTTCCCCTATCTGATTATTCCATCTGTTACAGTGTTTTGTTTTGGTTGAAATAAATGAAGAATATATGGCTTTACCAGGTTTGTACTTGAAACAGCAAATATTTTAATAACCCTTTCAGATAACAGTGGTTATTCTTAATTTCTACACCAAAACCTGACAAGTGATAATTTCTTACAGGTTAGCTGCAATTGTGATTCAACTCATCCTATTTGCCTGGGACTTTCCCACTTTTGTACTTGAGGTTCTGGGTCCCAGGAAACCTCTACATACTGGGCAAAACAACACAACTGGTCACCCTAGTTATAACAAATCTGAAAACTATCAATGAACATTTTTACTTGTGTCAGGTTGAAATCCATTGGTTAGTTTTGAACTTTTAATGGATCTTTTAATCATGCGTGATTCTACAACATGCATTGGTTATTCGGAAAATATTATTATGAAATTGTTTTGACATATCAGTCCCCTCAAAATGGTCTATATCACCCCCAGGAGTCCTTGGACTACACTTGCAGTACAATTGTCTTACAGCATAATACATCCATGTCATAAACATTTATAACATAAATTCAGAAAACAAATCCCAAAGGAAGCAAAACCACACGTACTCAAGGAATTGTTCCTTTATGCTTTGGTCGGCAGTTCGAGGCTGAGGTTTGTTAAAGACAGAGATAGAAGCAGTGGGACCAGAGATGGACTTGTACATAATATTGTCGACTACAGTTAGGGCTATTGGAGCGGCATGGTATGCCTGGTTGTTAAACAGAGCTGTGATGATGGTTCTGCTTCTGTAGACCTCAAGATTAAAAGCAACAATACATTGCTGACTACATCTTTTAGTTCTCAAAAGGAAGTCTTCTATGTTACCTAGGGAAACAATACTCATAAGTCAACATACATAATGGTTTGAGTCCAATCAACAAACATTTATTGACCATTTATAAAGTGCCAGGCAATGTGGGATACAGAGGCTGTTTATAATCTGGAATAACAACTATCATGCATATTGGTGGTAGAAAAGGAAATTAAAATTATTCAAAAATATATTTCCTGTCCTGATGTGGAACATGAAACACAGACGTCCCATTAACCAAGACAGAGTGTATAAATGCTCAAGGATGTAAGAAGTGATCAAAAGGTTTAATTTTAAAATGAGGCAGTGTATGTGTTGTTGAAGGATTTGGAAGACTTGGGTTTTGAATGCTGAGTCTACCAGTTGTCTGACCTTGGGCTAATCCTTGAATCTCACTTATATTATAAATATCAAATGGAATCATGCATGCCAAAGGACTTATTGCATAAGTAACCTCTGTGACAGCATAGCTATAACTTGTTCATCTTTATATCTCCTGGCACCTAAATGCTTTTGGGCATTTATAAGTGAAAAATTCATTTTGTTCTGGTTCTATGTGCAGCAGTTCATTACATATCATTCCAATCCCTCCAAAAGTAACTATTTCTGAAATTTCCATTCTTTATAGTGTAAAAAGCAATTTGGAGTCCCTCCTTTACCAACTTAGGTCCAATATATATAGCCAGAAGGATTCTCTCTGAAGACCTTTATCAGTTCCTCAAGTTACTGAACATGTTTCTTATATGACAAGCTATTGGAGTAAAGGTTGGCAGAAGCAGAGACATGTTCTGGACTGTATTTCTACTGCTTTCAGGAGATGAGGAAAGCAGAAATTGAAAAGCAGTCTGTTCCAAGTTGTAAACATGTAAGCATTCAAGTTACAGTAAAGGCCTCAATACACTGAAAGAACTCCTCTACAAAGCCCTTACCACTCACGAGTTGAAGAATGTGGTTCTCACTTCTTAACATAAATCTCATGTGTTCGGCAAACCGACCAGCCACTTCACTTTCTCCAGAGATAGAGAAAGGGACAAAAGATTGACCATATTGTTGCAAATCCATCTCCAAAACAGGAGCATCCTTCACTTCTGAATAGTAGAGGATGGCTTTCAGGACGAAGGCAGTGAAAATCAGTAGTATCAAAATCTGCAGTAACATTACCCTCCAGTGACGAAAAGTATACAAGGCCCTTTTTAGCAGCAAAGCATAGAACTGTTGGATGCAAAGAGGGATCTACAAAAAAAGAAACAGACAGAAAATAGGCTTCTAATAACCCTTCAGTTCAGTTTAGAGGAAAATTACTTGATCTTCAAAGCCTGATTTAGGTGCCCTTCTTATGTGATCTCCTAATACCCTATATGTTTTCTCTATCATACTGGTGAAGGGCTTTTTGGTGAGATGAATTGAATATTTAAGATAAAAGTTAACCAGGTTACAAGCATGAAGTGTTTGGTAGATAGTGTTTGGGTGTTTTGAGAGCTTCATTTTCAAGGCAAGGAGGTACAAAAGACAGGTCAGAAAGAAAGTGAAGTTATGGAAGGTAACATATGGTTTGCTAAGAAGCTTGGATTTAATTTTGTAGATAATGGGGGACTCAATAAAGGATGCTAAATAGACTTCAAGATAGAAATAAAAATAATTTTTAAAAATGTCTTGCATAACAAAAAAAAGGTCATTTGAATGTAGATTAAAGGACAAACCTAAAGGTAAATATGTGAAGGTGAGAGAGACTATGTGAGATGAATATGGCTTGAACAAGAAAATGAGGGTGGAAATGGAGAGATTATAGATTAGAGGAATACTTAGAGAAAAACTGTCAAGACTCAATTGTTGATTTTCTGGGGGAACTACAGAAGGTGGTGATTCTAGTCTGTCCTTGAGGAACCTTGCAGGGTGGGGAAGAGTAACTGATCATGAGAAAGACTGGAGCATTTCTAGGATAGTTTCTCTTAATACCACCAGGTTGTATACTGATCTTACCATAATCTCCATTAGTAACCAAACCTTCTAATTTTATAGTCCCAAGCAAGTGTAATTACCCCAGTATTAAACTGAATGTTAGAGAGATCCTGTGGCATCAAGGAGTCACTCTGTTGCTTATCATCCACAGTGCGTTCTGTCTCAACTTCTTTAGAATCAAACACGGAGGAGAGCTGATTGGCTGGGAAATCCACTGAGGAGTCTGCCAATTTGCTGACCCTGCATCAAAACATCATGTTTAACCTATGTTATGGGGGTACAATATAAGAGAAGGCAGGGTCTCACTGAGATAAAAATCCAACAGAGATAAAGAAAAGTCATCAGCTAAATAAGTGCTTATAAAATAGGAAGATGGAAGGTTATGAAAGCTTTTAGAAGTAATAACCAATGCACACTTGCTAAGCCAGAAAAGCCTTCATGAAAGAAATGACCTTTTACTTGAGAATAAAAGAATGAAAAAAGCATTAACTATATGAGAATATCCTAGACAGAATAGTGCCTGAATGAAATTCTGTATGCTTGGGTCATAGAAGGTGACAGAAGGATAATCTGGATGATGTAGGACCCTGTTCATCATGTTTCTTCCCAACACATTGAAAAAGTGCTCTCTTATTGTATAAGGCAAATCCTTCCATCTCTGCTATGGCTCCTCTACTTCTTCTGCATCCTTGGGAACCTTACCAGTACTCTAATTTATCTTGGCATTTTTGTTCTCTGATAGCCCATCTTCATCAGCATTTAAACATCTCTTATCTCACACTTCCTTCCCTTTCTTTTGCCCATGTGTCCTATATTTTGCTAATAACCTTATTCAATCTCTCAGCAGCATTTGATACTGCTGAGCATCTTTTCCTTCTTGAAACACTCCCTTCCTTTGGATTCCATGACCCTACGCCTCTGTCTTCTACCTACATTTTTTCTTTGTTTTAATATCTTTATTTTTATGTGGTGCTGAAGATTGAACCCAGTACCTCACACATGCTAGGCAAGTGCTCTTCCACTGAGCCACAACCCCAGCCTGGTACAAGAGATTTAATCCTAGGGAGCTTTACCACTCAGCCACATCCCCACCCCTTTTTATTTTATTTTATTTTATTTTGGGACAGGGTTTCGCTGAGTTGCTTAGAGCTTCGTTAAGTTGCTGAGGCTGACCTCAAGCTTGTGATCCTCCTACTTCAACCACTGAGTCACAACCTCAGCCCCTATGTCTACATTTTTCCTTCTCAGGTTCTTGGGTAAGTGCTTCTTCCTCTGTCCCTCAAGGTAGTGTTCCACACTTTCCAATATTAAGATCCTTTTCCCCTTATTTTTTATCAGAATCCTCAAATATCTGGCATTTACAGGCTATAGCGTTTTTGTTGTATGGGCAAATACCAATTTAGATCAATTTAATAAAATTATTTTTGTGATTTTTTTTTTAAACGGGGGAATGAACCCATGGGTGCTTTACCACTGAGTTACATTTTATTTTTTATTTTGAGATCGGGTCTCACTAAGTGGCTGAGGGTGGTTTTGCACTTGTGATCCTCCTGCCTCAGCCTCCTGAGTCACTAGAATTACAGATGTGTGCCATTACACGTGGCATGGCTACCATTTAAGGTTCTTTTAAAGAAATTACCATCATGTCTGATATTCAAAATATCTTTAGTGTTGCAAGGCTCACATGGTAAAAACATAAAACTTGGGGTATACACTCAGTGGAAGACAAATAGGCATTAATAACAGCTATTTCTTATTCTTCTTATTTATTTTTTGGTACTGGGAATGGAACCCAGGAGTGCTCCGCCTCAGTTCCTTTTTAAATTTTTTATGTTGAGACAAGATCTCCCTAAGTTGCTTGGGGCCTTCCTAAGTGGTTGAGGCTGACTTTGAACTTCAATCCTCCTGTCTCAGCTTCCAGAGCTGCTGGGATAATAGGCATGCACCACCATGCCCAGCCTTATTTGTTTTCTAGATGGGCTCAAGCTACCTGGTGGTGAGATGGAGAATGCATTCCTTTTTCCCATGGAGAGAGAGAGTGATGATGAGGGGTTCACTGTGATATTCCTGATGATTCCATCCCCCCAATTGCTGGGATTACAGGAGTGTGCCACCATGCCCAGCAGCTATTTCTTTTAAGAAGATTTGCAGGTAATAAGAAATGAACACTGAGGTACTAGGACAAACTGATGACACAGTTAATGAAACTTAATTGGTATTCCTTTGGGGGATTAAACTCATTACAAAATAAGTGTTTTTAATGCGTAGTGTTATATCCATGCTGCCATGTCAGAAAAAAGGGCTCGCCAAGGCAAGAGATGTATGAATGCTCCCATGCTATAGAACTGCAATCAAGTGCAACTATAAGTAATACTTGCCACTTATTTACTACTATATATTTCTTTTTAACAGTCTCTTGGAATTATGATTCCGTAGTTTCAGACTTTTTAAATACTTAAGTGACAAACTGATCAATCTCATGTTAGAAAGCATTATTTTATTCTGACCCTAAGAAAACCCCAGAAATTTACGAAAGAGGATAATAAGAGAAAATTTGAAATGTTTGGAGATTTCATGTATTTTAGTTTCGTAACAGATAATGCTCTGAGTACTTTGGGACAGATGGATTAAACTGAATTTAAAATTTCAGATATTTCTCATTTCCTTTTTTCTGTCTGCTCATACAAAACTATCACATTTGTCCAATGCACAAATATATGTTATATCTTTTCACTGAAGTCTATTCTCTATTTACATCCACATTATTTTGACTTTCCATTTTAATAAGTATTTTATGTTTCTAAGATATCATTTTTGAGTCACTGTTCTACTTTTGGAGGTCTGGGTAAGGAAACAATGCACAGTTAGTAAATGTAAACATGACAAATGATGTAATAATATTATAATAACAACAAATCACTATATATTTCTTTTTTCTTCTAGGTTATCCAATTTGTTGGTACACTTGTTCATAATAGTTTTTATGATCCTTTTTTGTTTCTGTGGGTCCGTTGTGATTCAGATTTTTAGTTGAATCTTCTTTTTTAAAGACTAGCTTGTAGCTAAAAGCTGTTCATTTCATCTTTTAAAAAATCCAACTTTTGATTTTGTTGATCTTTTCCTTTATTTTTCTAGTTTCTATTTCATTTATTTCTCCCCTCATCTTTGATATTTCCTGCTATCTGTAAATTCTTAACTGAATTTTTTCTTTTCTTAAGGTCTAATGATAGGTTTATTTGAGATCTTCTGTCATTTTTAGTGTAGGTGTTTACTAAACTACCTTAAAACTGGCTACAAACTACCTTAAAACTGCTTTTGTTGCATCCCGTAAGTTTTGATATGCTATTTTCCACTGTTATTTGTCCAAGTTTTTTTTATATTTCCTTTTGTTCTGTTAGTTGTTCTGGAGAATATTTAATTTCCACATATTTATGAATGTTTTTTAAACTTCCCTCCTGTTTTTGATTTCCAGTGGTCTGGGAAGTTATTTAATGTTTCCAATTCTCCAGAATTTGTTAGGTTTTGTTTTGTAACATATGATCTACTTTGGAGAATGTTCTGTGTGCACTTGAACTACACTTTAGATCACTTTAGGGACACATATAGATCATTCCATTCAATACTAATTTTTTTTCTTTTTTTTACATTTTTGGGCCTTAGTATCCATAAAACATTTTGCTTTTTCTGGTCTCTGTCATACAAATTTATTTCCAAAGTGCCCATGAGTTTTGGCAGAGGACAATTTCTTTCTGTGATTATCACTACTCACTGAAGGAAGACTTCTTCCATGGTTGTGACAGAGGCACCAAAACTGGCAATGCCCAGCTTTACGCCATGATTTTCCAGCTCAGTGAACAAAGCTTCAAACCTAGAAAGAGTAAGGAAGGAAAATATTTTAGGTAAATTTCTAATATTTCCTTGTTGCTGAAATACTTTTTACTATATGATATTGAAAAACATTCATTGGTTTGCTCTGGAAAATAGTAACTACACAAAGGTAGGAAGGAAAAGAGCCAAATCTTTTCTGTAGTAATAAAAAATACTGTTATATATTACTAGTATAGTTTGTTTTTAAGAGATTTTTGGCTCCATAATTTTTTTTTACTTTTTTTTGTAGTACTGGAGATTGAACCTAGGACCTTCAGTATACCAAGTAAGTGCTCTACCACTGAGCTACACACTAGCCCTTGCTTGATAAATCTTAATGACTGGTCTCGGGGTACAACAAAAGCAGAGGAAACATCTTTAAAAAATATTTTTAGTTGTAGATGGACACAATACCTTTATTTTATTTATCTTTATGTGATACTAGAGATTGAACCCAGTGCCTCACATGTGCTAGGCAAGCGCTCCACAACTGAGGTACAATCCCAAGCCTGAAGCAGGGGAAATATCTTATGTTGTCATAGTATAAAATGTGGCTTGATAATAATAATTTTGTAAGGCTAGGTCTATTGTCTCCATTTTATAAAATTAGAAAATGAAGCTCAGAGAGGTTAAGTGACTCATTAAATTTATATTAGTGTTTGATATAGTGAAGATTCAAGCTTTCTTTCTAGTACTTTCATAGTTCTCTATTGAAGAAAATCATTCTTTCTACATAAATAGAGGGCCCAAATAGGATAAATGAAAGTAAATCCACTACTAGGGAGACGAAACTAGAGGCCAAACTCGGGATCTGACAAGATGGCCAGGCTCCCCACAGGATCATCAAGGAAACCCAGCGTTTGCTGGCAGAACCAGTTCCTGGCATTAAAGCAGAACCAGAGGAGAGCAACGCCCGTTATTTTCATGTGGTCATTGCTGGTCCCCAGGATTCCCCCTTTGAGGGAGGGACTTTTAAACTTGAACTATTCCTTCCAGAATACCCAATGGCAGCACCTATAGTACGTTTCATGACCAAAATTTATCATCCTAATGTAGACAAGTTGGGAAGAATATGTTTATATATATTGAAAGATAAGTGGTCCCCAGCACTGCAGATCCGCACAGTTCTGCTGTTGATCCAGGCTTTGTTAAGTGCTCCTAATCCAGATGATCCATTAGCAAATGATGTAGCGGAACAGTGGAAGGCCAATGAGGCCCAAGCCATAGAAACAGCTAGAGCATGGAGTAGGCCATGAATAATATTTAAATCAATCCGATCATCAAGTGTGCATCACTTCTCCTGTTCTGCCAAGACCTCTTCCTTTTTTGTTTGCATTTAATGGTCACAGTCATAATAGAAACATTACAGAATAAAAGCCCAGACATCTTCAGTCCTTTGGTGATTAAATGCACATTAGCAAATCTATGTCTTGTCCTAATTTACTGTCGCTAGAAGTATCATCTGGATTGTTGCAGAATGTTTAAAAGCAGTGGCTCTCTGCTTTTATTCATTTCCCCCATCATGGTTTAAGTATAAAGCGCTGTGAATAAGGTAGTTGTCAGGGTTAGCTGCCAGGGGATGGGTGTTTTTATTTTGTGGGGTTTTTTTGTTTTTGATTTTTTTTTTTTGAGAGGAAAGGTAGTTTTATTTTAATTTTATGGGCTCCTTTCTCCCCCCTTTATGGTGATCTAATTGCATTGGTTAAAAGCAGCTAACTAGTTCTTCAGAATATGCTCTCTAGTCATGATTAACTTTATTTAGACTCTGTAGATGGACAAGCTTGATTGTTTGAATCAAAATGGGAACATTAAACAAACATCACAGCCCTCACTAATAACATTGTGACTTTGCTGTCAGGTGTAGATTTCCCCTTCAAAAAAGAAACAAAAAACTTGTGACCATTTTGTATGGCTTGTCTGGAAACTTCTGAAAATCTTATGTTTTAGTAAAATATTTTTTGTTATTCTAAAAAAAAAAGTCTAAGACAAAATTTGAAAAGCATTAGAAAGGGGCAGAAATATCAACAGAATCAAAGCACACCAATGTCTTTAAGGACAGCACTGGAAGCCAAGAGAAGTGCAACTGTGTGTATGCTGGAAGAAAACACCTACTAACCTAGAAGACATAAGATCCTAGTGTTAGAATATTTAATGTAAGAGTTTTCTTAAGTATTGCTCACACTTTGGCAACAACAGAAGCCATGACTATTACCAGTCCAACTGATGAAGTCACTGGAATCTAGTAAAAGTAACTCTAAACCTAAGTGACTGCTTAAAAAAATCATAGACCTGGGAAAGCTAGGAGAAAAATGGTTAATTCTCTCTTAATTATAGAGACAGGAAATGAACAGAAAAGTTCATGTGCACATAAATTACAGCTTAATGAATTATGAAATGAACATCTTTGTAACACCCAAGCAGGTTAAGAAACAATACTGCTAAGTTACATCAAGTCTCCCACATTCCTCCTCCTGTTTACTTATTTTTAAACTTCATATAATAGAACCATAGAGTATGCATTCTTGTGTGTTTGACATACCATTTAATGTAAATATTCTCCTTAGATTAGATTCAAATTTTAAAATAGTTACGGGACTACTGACTTATCGGTTTCCCCTTCATGTAGATTGTCTACATGATATTCCGTTTTCTCTATTAGCTCTCTATTCCACATTTCTAAGTGGTCATTATAAGAATTCTAATATATGCAATGTTAGTGTTATATATTTATCTTTAGCCTCTTCCTAGACAATGTAAGAACTTTAGAGTACTTTGCTTTCTAACTTCAATGCTATTGTTGTGCATTTAAATTCTGCTCATCTGCTGCCTGTCTCTACCTACCTATCCACCCATCCTATTTTTCCACAAGTCATTATTATTTTATGTAGTCACTGTTCATTTACATTTGTCTGCATATTTATCATTTTCATTGCTCTTTAGTCTCTGCTGTTTCTGAAGCCCAATGTAGGTTCATTTTCCTTCTACCTAAAGAACATCCCTTACATTTTACTTCAATGTAGGTTTTCTAGTGTTGAATTCTCTGTTTTTGTTAGTCTTATTTTACTTTTAGTATTAAAGAATATTTTTTGTTGGGTAGAAATTCTAGGTTGGTAGGTGTTTTCTTCCAGCATACACACTGTTGAAACTTCTCTTGGCTTCCAGTGCTGTCCTTAAAAGACATTGGTGTGCTTTCATTCTGTTGATATTTCTGCCCCTTTCTAATGCTTTTCAAATTTTGTCTTTGACTTTTTAATGATGTTCCTAGTAGTGGATTTATTTTCATTTATCCTATTTGGGCCCTCTATTTATTAATGAATGGATATTTTGATAAATTCTGATAAATTCTTAGCTATTATCTCTTCAAATACTGTCTCTTTTCCATTCTTCCCTTCAGGAAAGAATATATTTTAAAATACCTCACATTATTTTAAAAAAATCTCCTTTTGAAATTTTCATTTTGTTTCTTTGAGCCTCACTCTGGAAATATTCCCAACTTTGCTAGTTTATTGTATTTTATTCAGTTATATCTAATCTAATCCATGCATTGAATTTTTAAATTTGGTTATATTTTTTAGTTTTGTTTTTTCTAGTCCTAATCTTATTACTGTTTTAATTTTTTGCTAAAAAAAACCCCCTTAATCTTGAATTAATCTCTATGGACAGAGTAAGCATATTTATTTATTTATTTATTTATTTATTTATTTATTTTTGAGACTAAAGGCCTTTAATATTACAAGACCATGGTTATTTCTTCTTGAACTCTGAATGACTGGGTTATTTAGAGGGTGGAATGAACCAAACTCCAATTACCAACGGAAGTACCCGTCGGATCACTGTCAGTGTAAGGTGGTTGGCATCTACCATTCTGCCCAGTGCCAGGTTTCCCAAGGGTGATCCCTTGGATTTTCTACTTCACCTGCCTCTAATGACTAGAGTGATCTCATTCTGATAGTCACCCCAGCCAGCACTGTAAGCCCATCCCTCATGTTCAAAGACATGACCGAAGGTTGGGTCCACTTCTATTTCAATGACAAAGTCACAACTCTTGGGCAGAAAGGTTGGTCTGTAAGGGTGCTAAGCTGGTAGGACAGTTGGGATTTGATTGTGAAGTGAAGGAAGTTCAGGGAAAGGTCTGGGGGAATCTGCAGTCTGGAGATAGACCTAGACCCTGTTTGTCAAAAGAGTCAGAAGTTGGGACAAGTAACTGAATATGAAGAGTGAGGGAACCTCACCATGACATACTTCTCAGAGTGACAGTCATGCATTCACTTCTTCCAAATCCCATGGAAGTTTTTCTTTTGACCAACTCTAGTCCAGAAACACACAAGGCAAGAGATTCTTGGGAAACCATAATGTTTAGCTAAACTGATCTGACATTGTATAAACCATGACAGCAAGGCAGTGTATGAAAATAAAAGAAAAAAAAATGCTGATACAGTTATCAGAAAGAAAAGTAAGACCTGGTACTATGTAACTACTTGAAAATACTTCATATGTTTTGACTTGGCAATTCCACTTTAGGAAATAAAAAGAAATACACAGAAACTTATTTTAAATAGTATGATCTATACATGCAAACACAGGAAACAATACCTAAATATCCAACAAAAGGGATGTTTAAATAAAATGATCTTTCTTTTTTTGCTATGCTGGGTTCAAACCTTAGGTCTCACACAGGCTGGGCAATTGTTCTATCCTCAGTCCCTAAACACTGATACTTCAATAAGTAAACAAAAGTCACATATTCACACACTTATATCATATTAATACATAGAAACACATGTAATACTGTCCATTAAGCAAAAAAAGAGCTGAAATGTAATTGTTGATTGTAAGTATATAAAAATGTGATCACATGAATGATAACCAGAGTAAAAATAAATGATTTTTTAAATTCATAATTTTTCTATACTTTTTAAATAAAATTTGAAATGATAATAATGGAACAGCACTAGGTTTTCTTGGCTGCATACCTATTTACATACTCTTTAGGTAAGATAAATGATAATTCAGCTCCAATATTGTTCTCCAAAATGGCATTTGGTACATAATGATATATAAGACGGGTAACTTCGTTAGCTTTACAATATGGTTCCTTCACCATGACCATGTGGTATCCTGCACCTAAGGGAAATAATTAAGAAGTATCAGTTTTGCATTTCTAGCTTTTCTTGTTTGTCTTGACTTAATTTTTTCTGTTTGGGTTAAAGACAAATTTTGGAGAAAAGGAGAAATGAGTGCCTGCCACATATGCTTTTGTCATAACAGTACCTTTCTAAATGTTGCATCAAGAGTCAGTCTTATTATTCCTTCATCAAGGAATAGAAAGTGTGAATAATAAGAGGAAATGTGAAGAATAGGAAGACATGTGAGAGTCTCCCCAGCCCCCATTGCTGCAAGAAGTTCCCCTTTTAATTCAGATGTAAGAGTCTGGATTTGTTGAATACCTACACAGGCATCTCTACCCTGGTACTGAATAAATGTGTTATTTATTCTGCCATTTTCTCAGGGAATAATAGTGATTTTAATTCAGAATCTACATGTACAGGTAATAAAAAATTCACAAGAGAAAGTCCTCTGTGAACTTGCTTCTCATTTTTCCCTACAACGCTATGGGAGATACATACTAATAAGTCACCAATAATTCAACCTTCTTTTCTTACTAGTTCTTAACTTTCCTTTAGATTTTTGTTGCAGCTTATCTGGTTGAATACCTTAGTTCTCAGTTCTTTCTTTTTTTCCCCAACTACTTACATCACTTCTTGCCCCTGTGCTTTTCCAGTTGTTTTTTATTTTATAAGGCATACATTATAGACAGCTGAAATTCAAGGGTTATACTCTTGATGAGTACAACAAATGGTGAATTTTGGAAATGTGATATCCTAATACTCTGATGGTATAAAGATGGTTGATAAGAAGTCATAATGAAATAAAACTCATGATGGCATGTTCTTATTTTCCCAGTCCCTGTTTCTGATTGTAACAGGGATACCTAAATGATATTAATGCAGGAACAGATCATGTGGTGCTGGGGATGTCTGAACTCAAGTTGTCCTTGTAGTGCAGTTATCTATTTTGCCTTCTTTTTATCATTCATCCATCCAACCATATGGGAGAACAATATATTCTAGGTGAAGGGGAAAAACAAATAGAAAGAATGACCTGAGAAGGTTAATACTGGAAAGTTAATAGGAAATAAGATTGGTCAGATTAGAAACCCTAAAAAAGAAAAAACAGAATCTAAGCTTGATATAGTAGGAAACCGAATAATACTCTATAAATTTTTTTTTTTTTTGGTTAATGTAGTGCTGAAGGAAAATGAGTCTGGAAGTAGAAATAATGGATAGGTCATAAATTAATAGAATAATGGAGATCTGAAAAACCATATTTTTGCTTGAGGAACAATGAAGAGCCACAGCACTGCAAGTCCCCCTTGGCCATGATGGCAACGCGGTCCCCCAGAAGATCCGCTTCATCCATATAATGAGTGGTAAATAGGATGGTACGGCCATTTTTTTTCTGTTGAAGGAGATCCCAGGTGGCTCTCCTTGAGATCAGGTCCATTCCAGTTGTTGGCTCATCCAACATCACCACCTATAGATAAAAATACAGTTTTAGTTACTGATACTGTTTCATTTGTGGAAAAGCTTCCTATTCATGGGGCAACCTTAGGTTTTATTCTATTCTTTTTTTTCTTTCCAGTTATGCAGCATTACTTGCCAAACAAAGTACATAAAGTAAGTCAAGCTGATCTAAAACAATGACTCTTAAACTATAGTGGGTATCAGAATCACTTCAAGAGCTTGTTAAAACTAGACTACTGGGGGCTGGGGTTGTAGGTCAGTGGTAGAGCACTTGCCAAGCATGTGTGAGGCACTGGGTTCAATTCTTAGCACTGCATATAAATAAATAAAATATTCACTGACAACTAAAACATATGAATATATATATATATAAAAAAACCCAGACTACTAGGGTCCACTCTCACAGCATGTGTTTCTTCTAATTTTATAGCTCTCAGTGGGGACTGAGTATGGGCATTTCTAATAATTTTCCAAGTAATGCTGCTGTTGGCTTTGGGGACCAAAGCAAGGACTCAAAGCAAGGAACAGCAACTTTTTCTGTAAAATGCCTGACAGTTAAAAACTTTAGTCTTTGCTAGATGGACAGTGCAACTACTCTACACATCAAAGTGGCCATAGAAAGAATGGGATGACTGTGTCTTAAAAAAGCATTATTTACAAAAATAGGCCTGAGCTGGATTTTGCCCCCAGTTCCTAGTTTTTAGACTCTTGATTAGAGGTATGGTAAAAGAGATGATTAGGATAGACTTTATTTTTTAGAAGCTTGTCTGTTCTCTTAGATTTATAATTAGCTAATTTTCAGGGTTTTTTTTTTTTTTCCTCCTGACTAGGATACAATGCAAACTCAACTAGGTTCCTTATATAAGTACCTTAGAATTCCCTACAAGTGCGATACTGATAGAAAGCTTCCGTTTCATCCCTCCACTCAGTGTCTTAGGAAATGAATGTTTTTTATCTCCCATTTTAAAAACATCCAAGATATTATTAATTTCCTTTGTACATATATCTGGAGGCAATGCTTTCAGCTACAAACAAACAAAGAGAGATTTAGACTGGGATTCTAGCAACCTACTAACCATCTCCATTTCAGAAAGATTTTACACTAGAACCATTTACACAGAACAACATTGGAGAAATTTCCTCCTTCACTATCTTACTTTGTCCACTGAAGAAGAGTTCTTCCCAAAATTAACACTTAAAGCAGTCAAAAAGAGAAAACTTTCTCTCTGGCTTACCTGGGCAAAAAAGTAAAGGTGTTCAAATACTGTTAAATAATCAAACAAAAGATCATGTTGTGGACAGAAGCCCAGGCTCTTCCGGATATGAACCATATCTTTTGTAATCTCAAATCCATAAATACTTGCTTTTCCACTTGTAGGGGGAAGAAGACCTAGGAGAAGCAGAAGACACAGCAGGAACTTAGAATCACATGTATTTGTTCTTCATTAGCATCTGATGTGAATGTCTTCTTCATGGTTTAATCACAATACTCCCATTTCAACAGCACTCAAATGTTAATCTGTTCTCATTGAGAAACACAGCTCTAATTGCTGTTAAGGGTGAAAAATACAAAGGAAATATGATTATGAACAATTTTGTTGCTGATGTAAACTGTAACCTGAAATAATTTCAGAGCATGACAAGACTTCCAGCGTACCATCAGAATTTCTATCAGTGGTTCTTGACCTTAATCTTGATCAGAATCATCTGAGGACCTTTCTGAAAAGTGTAGATGCTTGGGTTTTCTCCCAGAGAAAAGTAAGAATTTTGGGGGGCTACACTTGGCTACTAGTATTTAAAAATCTGTCCAGTTGATTCTAAGGTGTGACTAGGGATGTTAACTATTGTCTAGATTAAGATTTTAATGAATATTTCACTGTTTTGTCAGTTTTTTACTTAGGAATATTAGTTTCAACAAATTGGATAGAATTTCCCCATGCATACTTAATTTAAGGGAGATATAGATAGATTTAATAAGAACTTGTATCCTGCTACTGTGCTTAATTTATCAGATCCAGAAGTCTTCTGGTAGAGTTTTTGGGGTCTGCTGAGATAATTTAACTTCATATTTTCCTATTTGTAACCCTCTAATTTCCTTCTCTTGTCTGATTGCTCTGGCTAGCATTTAAAGAAGTATATTGAATAAGAGGTGAGAATGGAATCCTTGTTCCTGATTTTTAAAAGAGAGTGCTGTTTAATTTTCACGTGTTTATGTGGATTCTATAAGGACTAGTGCTATTGATTTCCAATTTCAATGCATTATGATCTCACAAGATGTATGGGATAATATAGTTTTTTTTTGTATTTACTAAGACTTGTTTTGTGTTCTAAAATATGGTCTATTTTCCATAAGCTACTGAGAAGAATGTATACTTCTGCTGCTGTTGGGTAAAATATTCTACTGATGTTTCTTAGGTCTATTTGATTTATAGCATCATTGAGGTCTGAAGAATCTTAATTGATTTAATGTCTGGGTGACTTGACTTGTCTCTTAATGAGGGGGGGACTGATTTATCTGGCACTCAATATTAAGAAATTTGTTTTATGTAATTAGGTGCACTGTCATTTGGGGCACAAATAATTACTATTATTTTATCTTCTTGTTGGATTATTCCCTTTAACAGTATGTATGGCCTTCCTTGCCTCTTCTGATTAATTTTTGTTTGAAATCTGCTTTGTCAGATATGAGAACAGCCACTCCTGCTTGTTTTCAGACTCTATTTGCACAGAATATCTTTTTTCCATTCTTTACTTTCAGTGTTTGGATATCTTTGCCTACAAGTCTCTTGGAAACAGCATATGGTTGGATTTGGTTTTAAAATAAATTCTGGCAGTCTATGTCTTCTAATTGGGAAGCTGAGACCATTTAAATTCAGAGTTACTAGAAGAGATGTCTATTATTTCAGTCATTTTGGTTTGTTTCATTGATTTAATTCCTTCTTCATTTCCATTTGCTTAATTGTTCTTCAGAAGAGCTTCCCGAATTTGAGAACCCTAAAGATTGTTTTTGAGTTCTTTGTGTAGTATTTCCTCCAGCATTTTATATAATGCAGGCTTACTGGTTATGAATTCTTTTAGCTTATTCTTATTGTGAAAAGTTTTTATTTCTGTTTCAGTTCTGAATGATGGTTTTGCTGGATACAGTGACCTTGGCTGGCAATTGTTTTCTTTCAGAACTTAAATTATTTCAAGCTTTCCTGGCTCTCAGAGTGTGAATTGAGAAGTCAAGAGTGAGCCTTACTGGTCTACCTCTAAATATGACCTGATGTTTTTCTCTTGCAGCCTTTAATATTCAACCCTTATTTTCTAGGTTAGGCATTTTGATTATGATATATCATAGGTTTTTTTTTGGTCTCGTCTATTTGGGGTTCTTCATGTTCCTTTATGTGGACATCTCTCTTATTCCTAAGGTTTAGAAAATTGTGATTATTTCACTGAAAAGATTCTTAATGCCATTAACCCATATTTCTGCCTTCTCCTAGCCCAATGACTCTTAGGTTTGGTCTCTTAATATTTGTCCCAGAGTTCTTGAATATTCTGATCATAGACATTTAAAAAATTTTTTTCTTTACTGTTTTGAGTGTTCCAGTTCAAATATCCAGTCTTCAAGACCTGATGTTCTGTTTATTAAGTAATCTAGTCTGTTGGCGTACTTTCAAGTGAATTTATTTGATTTACTGTGTCTCTAATTTCCAGGAGTGCTGACTGATTTCTTTTCAGAATCTCTCTACTGAAATGATCTTTTACCTCCTGCAATTGGTCTCTTAGGTCATTCATTTCTTTGATCTTATTTTAGCTCATTAATCACTGTAATAATCAGTTTTTATAGCCTTTCTCTGGAATTTCATCCCTTTCCATGTCTGTGCGGTTCTTTGTTTTGGGAGGGGACTTGTTTGCCTGTTTTCAGAGCTCTTGGACTTGTGCATGTATTGAGATGGATTCCTCTTCCTCTTTTGTAAAGATGTCTTCTGTTGTAATAAGTCCTGCACTCCTGGTATTTCTTAGCTTCAACATATAGGTTCAGTGTAATCCAAATGTTAGTTTCTACGTCCAATGCCTTTCAGTGTGCTGCTGCAGAACTGCTGATTTAATTCACTCTTGTAGAGCTGCTCTAACACTGGGTTTTTCTGAGACATCATTTTAGAATATTTCTGGTTTTGCTGCAGGAGCAGGTATCCAAGAGTGGGACCTAATGTGCCCCAACCCTAGTCATTTCTACTTGGGGACTAGTCATTGGTTTTGGATTTTCATCTACCCTATTCTGTGTTAAAATATCATTAAAGCTTTGGTGTGGTTAGTTCGTGTGTGGAGGAAGGTGCACTGTTACATTGCTGAGTTGTGTGTGTAGTTTAGTTGTGGAGCTGCTTTCAGTGTACCAAACTTCCTAACCCTTGGAGTATCGGGAGTCCATCACCACTGGATGCTAAAACATGAGCTGGGCAATTTGGCAAAGTGAACTCCCCTAGTTGCTAGATGACTTGTGTGTGTCTACATACTTTTAACAACTGAACATGGACCGGGGCAGGTAGAGAACAGGAGGCAGGGGGTCAGAGGCAGAGTGGGGAGGAAGAGACCAGGGATGTGGCAGGCTGAATAGTTAGTTTTAAGAACTAAAAAGGACATTTGAAGGTTTTGCTCTCAAAAAGTAAACTTATACAACATATAGCATGTTATCTTTGTATTTCTATAATACTTTAGGTTCATAAAAATTCATTATTCAAGCACTATAGTTGACCAACCCCTACCTTTCACAAAGGCACCTGTGATGAGTATCATGAGATTCAGCTCCTCCCTAGAGGCCCTTATATCACACAAACTGCATCCTTTTTTTTTTTTTTTTTTTTTTTTTTTTGCGGTGCTGGGGATCGAACCCAGGGCCCTGTACTTGCAAAGGAAGCACTTTACCAACTGAGCTATCTCCCCAGCCCACCACTGCATCCTTCTAAAGTCAAATGTCTGTGGACATAAGGGAACCTGTAGAGTATCTTGAAGCCAAACATTATTCAATGATGCTGCAGACCACTGAGATATGAGTTACTAAAAATAATTAAACAACAAAGATAGGTCTGCTCTTTCAGAAATCCATTTTTAAAATTTGAAAAGGTCCTATTTCCTCACATTTTTCTTCCTTCTCTTCTCAATTCTGCTAATTTGGTCTCCTAGACTCTCCATATTTTCTTTATCCATTCATCTGTTGACAGCACCCCGGCTGATTCCATATCTTGGCTACTGTGAATAATGCTGCAATAAACAAGGATTTGCAAGCATTTTTTTTTGTAGCTGACTTGGGATGTATATGTATATCCCTGAGTAGTATAGCTGGATAATATAGTAGTTATGATTTCAGTTTTTTGAGGAAACTATTGTTTTCCATAGTGTCTGTACTAAATTATATTCCCAAAAGTGTATGGAAAAGTTTCTTTTTTCTCCACATCCTAGCCAGCATTTGTTAATTTTTTTTTTTTATAGTAGCTGTTTTGACTAGGGAATCTCAATGTAGTTTTGATTGGCACTTCCCTGATGGTTAATGAAATTGAGCATTTTTTCATATTTTTATTGGCCATTTGATTTTTTTTTGAAAAGTGTCAGGTCATTTACCCATCTTTTGGCCAGAGTAATTGTTATGTTTTTGAGTTCTTTACATATCTTGGATATACAATATATCTATATCCTGGATATTACACATTCTTTGTCAGATCAATAGCTGGAAAAGGTTTTCTCCTATTTTATAGGTTGTAGCTTTTTTTTTTTTTTTTTTTGGGTGCTGGGGATCGAACCCAGGGCTTTGTGCTTGCAAGGCAAGCACTCTACCGACTGAGCTATCTCCCCAGCCCCAGCAGTAGCTTTTTAATTTAATGTAATCCCATCTGTGATTTTTTTTTCCTGTCTTACTTGAGTCCTACCCAGAAAACTGTTGCTTGTGCCATTATCTTAAAGAAATGTTTTCCCTACATTTTCTTTCTTTTTTGGTATCAAGAATTGAACTCAGAGGCACTTGACCACTGACCCACATCCCTAGCCCTATTTTGCACTTTACTTAGAGACAGGGTCTCTCTGAGTTGCTTAATGCCTCCCTTTTGCTGAGGCTGGCTTTGAACTCCTGATCCTCCTGCTGCAGCCTCCTGAGTTGCTGAGATCACAGGTATGCGCCACCACACCCAGCAACATTTTCTTCTACTAGTTTCAAAATTTCAGATCTTGAAAGTATTTGATCCATTTTGAGTTGATTTTTGTACAGAGTAAGATATAAAGGCCTAGTTTTAATTTTCTACATGTGGACATCCTGTTTTCCCAGCAGCATTTGTCAAAGAGGCTGTCCTTTTACCAATGTACATTTTTGGCATTTTTTTTTTTTTAAAGAATCAGTTGGCTGAAGGTGCATTCTTTCTGGGTTCATTATCAATACCATCCTGGTTTTGTTACTATGATTCTATAGTATGTCTTGAAATCAGGTATTGTGATAACTTCCAGCATTGTGTTTTTTTTTTAAATTGTTTTTAGTTGTAGATGGATACAATACCTTTATTTATTTTTATTTGGTGCTGAGGATCAAACCCAGTGCCTCACAAGTGCTAGGCAAGCACTTTACCACTGAGTTACATCCCCAGCCCCAGCATCATGCATGTCTACTAGGGGTCTTTTGTACTTCCATGTAAATTTTAGGATTGCTTTTTTCCTATTTCTGTGAAGAACATCATTGGCATTTGGATGGGGTTTTCAACAATATTAATTTTCCCAACCAATAAATGTGGGAGGTCTACCTACCTTATAGTATCTTCTTCAATTTCTTTCTTCAGTGTTTTGTAATTTTTATTGTAGAGGCCTTTCACATTCTTAGTTAGGTTATTACTAGGTATGTTTTTTTTGTGTGTGAGGATACTAGGAATGAAATTACTTTTCTGATTACTTTCTTAGAAGTTTGATTTTGGTGTATAGAAAGCTACTGGTTTTTATATGTTGATTTTGTATCCTGCTATTTTACTGAATCAGTTCTAAAGTCTTTTAGTGGAGTGTTTAGGATTTTCTATGTATAGAATCATACAAGCAGCTAACAGCTAACTTTCTCCTTTCTTATCCCTTTGATTTCTCTTACTTGACTGCTGTGGCCATAATTTCTAATACTATACTGAGTAAGAGTAGTAAAAGTGGTGGCTTTCACACTTGTTTCTGATTTTAGAGAAAATGCTTGTTTTTTTTCCATTTTGTATGATGTTGGCTATGGGTTTATCATAAATGGTCTTTATTATGTTGGGGTTTATCATAAGCTTTCTTATAATGTTGAGGTTTAATCCTTTTATAGGTCTTTATTATGAAGAGATTGAATTTTATCAAAGTATTTTTTACGTCTATTTAATTGTTCATGTGATTTTTTTAATCATTTATTTATTCACTGTTTTGCATGTTGAACCATCCTTTCATCACTGGAATAAAATTCATTTGGTCATGTTGTATGATCATTTTTAAATGTGATGTTGAATTCAACTGGTGTTTTATTGAGAATGTATGTTTTCATGTTCATCAGAGTTAATGTTCTATAGCTTTCTTTCTCTCTTTCATTGTGTTATCAGATTTTGTAGCAGGGTAATACTGTATTGGTTTCACAGAGTTTGGAAGGGTTCCTTCCCTTTCTATTTTATGGAATCATTTGAGGAGCACTGGTGTCAGTTCTTTAAAAGCAGTGAACCCATTTAATCCTTCACTTCTCTTTGTTGACCTTTTGTTACTGCCTCAATCTCACTACTTTTTTTTTTTTTTTTTAATATCCTTTTGGTTCAATTCTGGTAGGTCACAGGTCTCACATTTTTCCATTTCTTCTAGATTTTCCAACTTATTGGCATAGTTTTTCAAAATATTCTTCAATGATCCTTTGAATTTCAGTGGTATCTGTTATAATGTCTCCCTTTTCACTGATGTTTTGTATTGTTCTTTTAGTTTCTATTTCAATTATTTTTGTTCTGATCTTTCTCTCTTGGAACCTTTCATATTCTTTGTTCTTTTACTGATTTTGCATTTGGCTTGATTCCTGCTATTTCTAAGACCTTGAGTTTGCAGTAGTAGGTTATTTGAAATCTATTTTTTTTTTTATGTAGACATTCCTTGTTATAAACTTCCCTGTTAGTACAAAATTCTCAGACAATAGTTCTTTATTATCTTCCACATTCTTTCTCTTTACTCCCTCTGGGATTATAACTTAATGTATATTTTACCTTCTCACTCTACCCCTCCTCCCCCCAGTAGTAGGGATTGAACCCAGTGGTGCTTAACCACTGAGACACATCTCCAAGTCCTTTCTCTTTTTTATTTTGAGATAGGGTCTCAATAATAGCTTAGGGTCTCAATAAATTGCTCAGGCTGACCTTGAACTTGCGACCATCCTGTCTCTACCCTCCTGAGTTGCTGGGATTATAGGCATGTGCCACCATCCCCAGCTCCCCTATGTCTCTTAATTCTATTCTGTATTTTACACACTTTTGTCTTAAGTTCTCCTCTGAGTTATGTTTAATATGCTGTCTTTTTACCATCTATTGCATGTTTAATTTCAGTATTTTATTTTAAAATATTCAGTTCTTAATGATATTCTCAATCTTGTATTTACTCTCTTTGAATACATTAAACACAGTCATTTTAAAGTTTCTACACACAATATGTAAATCATCTGTTTTGTTGTTGTTGAGCTGTGGATCAAACCTTACCTGATAAACTAGGTAATATCTGCCTTTGGCTTTGGAGATCATTGTTTTGATAACACCAATGAGAAATGGCTTCTTAAAGTGAAATATATTTTCTATACAGTACCAGTGAATGACTGTTTCATGGTTAAAAATGAAATAGCAATCAATTCAACGCTAAAAAGATGAGTGAATGCTTCATCTCTGGGTTTGGGAAATGTAGAGAAAAGCAAAGCAAAGGAAAGTCATGGAAGAACAACTAATAAACATACCTGTGAGCATAGATAAGGTAGTGGTCTTTCCTGCTCCATTATCTCCTAGAAGAGCAGTGATCTGCCCCTCATATAAATTTAGAGTCAGGTTTCTTACTGCTTCTTTGACAGTATTCCCCATCTTGAACACCTACAAAGAAATAACAACTTTCCATGTTATGTCAGAAGAGTTATATAACTAGGTATGATGATACTTCAGATTATTTTTAGATGTTTTCTTTGAAATATAGGCATTTCTAAATACATTATAAAACAGAACAAAGTGTTTATTTGGAGGCATATAAATTTTGCTTACCAAAAACAATTTTTTCATAGCTCTCACTGCTCATAATATTGAGTTTCAAACAGAAATGAAAGAAAAAATGTGCTCTACAGTCTCATGGTTTGAAAGTGCACTTCAAATCAATATACACATTAGAAATCAATAAAAGAGCATGTAAAAATGTACTTTAAAATACAGGATAATAACCATCTTGGATTAGAGGAAGGCCATCTTTTCATGATTAAAAAAAATCCCGACAAACTGCATATAGAAGGAATTTACCTCAACACAATTTAAGGACATATATGAAAAGTCACAGTTAACATCATACTCAATGGCAAAACACTGAGACTTCTAAGATCCAAAACAAGGGAAGGATGCCCATTCTCTAAGTTGTTTAGGGCCTCACTATTTTGCTAAGACTGGCTTTGAACTCATGATCCTCCTGCCTCAGTCTCCTGAGCCACTGGGATAACAGGTGTGTGCCATCATTCCCAGTTCAACGTTGATTCTTACCAAACTAATTTATACATTCAGTGCAATCTCAATAAAAATGCCAGATTTCTACACAACTTGGCAAACCAATTTACAAAATTTATATGGAAATTTAAAAAGCCAAATAAAGATAAGATAGTCTTGAAGAGGAATGGGAAAGTTTGCTCTAGTTCTAGTATATATTCAAAATTTACGATAAACTACAGAAATTATGGTATGGTATGGTTGAACACACTTGAATACAAGATATATCAAAAAGAAACATGACCGATGAGCACGTGCCATACAGAAGTGGCACTGCAAATGCGTCAGGAAAGAATGGATGCTTCAAAAAAATGGTTTTGGGACCAATGAATACACATAGGGAAAAAAGTGAAATTGGATCATACTTTTAAGCCTCAATAATCAATCCTACATGGATTAAATATCTAAAAATTTAAAGGTAAAACTATAAAAATTCTTTAAACAGTAACAGCATAGACAGTCCCAGGACATTCTGCATCAAAAGCTGCCCCCCCCCAAAATAAATAGATAAAAAAGAATTCTTATTTTTCAAAAGACCAGCAAAGTGGTGTGAAAAGATAGGGAAAAATCTAGGTGAAGTTATTTGTATATATAAACTTGACAGGATTAGTAACAGAATAGATAAAGAAATAATATGAATTGATTTTTTTCCCCCAGGCTTCCAGTTAGTCTCCCAACCCCCAGGAGACCAGGACTGACCCTGCTTAACTTCCATGAAAAACTGAGACCAGACAGGATTGTCTGTTTGGGCAACACTCGTGAACTAATTTAAGAAAAAAATTTTTTAAGTTGTACATGGACACAATATCTTTATTTTTTTATGTTGTGCTGAGGATTGAACCCAGTGCCTCACACACTGGAGGCAAGTGCTCTACCACAGAGCTATAGCCCCAGTCCTTGATTTTTTTTTTCCAAAGGACAAAGGATCCAATGGGAAAAAATGGAGAAAAGATATGAATGGTCAATTTCTAGAAAGAGATAGAATGATTCCAAAATAAATGAAAAGATACTCAGTCTCAGTAGTAGACATGGAAATGGAAATGCAAATGAACATTCATTTCAAAGCCACTTGGTTGACACATATAAAATATTCAAAAGTTATTAAGTGTGGATGAGGATATAGGGCAACTCTTTTACTATGCTGGTGGGAGAAAAATCTGTTTAACCACTTCAAAAAAAGTCTTGTCTTCATCCGTTAAAGTTAAGGATACATGTATTATATGACTCAACAATTTCACTCCTAGATATATGCCTTAGAGAAATATGTGCTCATGTTTGCCAAGATTATGTACAAGAATGAGCATGCCAGTACTGTTTGTCATAATATTTATCAGAAACAACCCAAATGTTCATTAACAATGAACTGGGTAAACTAGGGTGAAATGGTAAGTTAATTATTTCAGTTAAAATGAATATGCTGTAGCTTTCCATATTAAAAACCTGATGTTGAGTCAAAGGAATTTACAGTAGCATACCTATTGTGGTGATGACTGTACTCACAAACAAAACAAAACAAAACATAAAACTCAGCCACATTTGGTAAAATCACAAGGTAAAACAAGATGATGACTGATATATAGCTAATTGTGATTGCCTCTGGCAAAAAGAGAGATTTGGGAAGAGTACTAGGAATAGTGTGACCAACTTGCCCTGGTTTGCCTTAGACATTCCAAATTTAAGCACTGAAAGCTACATGCCTAGGACCCTACCCAGTCCCAGGTAAACTGAGATGGTTAGTGATCATTACTGGTACTGTTCTATTTCTTATGTTGGCTGGAGACAACATAATAGGAATTAATTGTATTACTATTCTTTAATCTGTACTATGCTGTTTTGTATGCATGATCTACTTTGCAATAAGCTTTTAAAAGTACAGATGTCAATTAAGAAATCAGTGTAACCCATATATGATCAATGTTCATTGAATGTGGTAATATTTATGATAAACTATATAAAAACTGTGCTTAAGATAAATTGTGTTAAAAGTAAGATAAGAGAGTTTGGAATTGAACTTAGTCTGAGCTCTGGGTAGCTATATAAACTTGAATAAATTTAAGTCATTTTATATTTGAAATGTGGATGATACAGCATTACCTCATAATGCTGTGCAGATTAAAGATAACATGTTTCACACAAACTCAGCATATAGTAATAAATACTGGCTATTTTTACAAAAAATACTAAAAATGCAGTTTTGGGCTTGGGGTGTATCTCAGTTGCAGAGTACTTGCTTGGCATGCATAGGCCTTGGGTTCAATCCCCAGCAATAGAGGGGAAAAATACCCCCCCCCCTCCAAATGCAATTCAAGGCAATAAATATATTTTCACCAATAAATTAAGACAATTTAAAAATCATAAAAAAGCAGTGATACTTAAGGTTGTAATGCAATAGGTATTGCTGAAAGAAAGGTACACTGGTATGACACCTTTGAAAAACTATGTGGTAATATATACTATAAAATCTTCAGTCTTTGATATAATAATAGGCCTAGGAATGTATCATAAAGAATATCTAAAAAATAACATTTTTAATTGTGGGAAAAGAAGCATGTAACAGATATTAACCATACACACACACACATTTGTTTTTCAGTGCTGGGCAATGAATCCAGGACCTAGAGTGCATGCCAGGCAAGCACGCTACCACTGAGCTACATACTGAACTTTTAATCACAAAATTTTTAACAGAAAAATGTTTATAAAGCCTACCATATATAATTCTGGAGAGATGGCTAAATAAGTTATTAAAATTGTAGTTACCAAAATATATAGTGGAAAATGCTGTGACACAATGCTATGATAAAAACATGATTCAAAACCACAAGACTGGGACTGATATTGTGGCTTGTGGGAGAGTGCTTATCTAGCATGTGTGAGGCACTGGGTTTGATTCTCAGCACCACATATAAATAAATGAATAAGATAAAAGTCTATCAACATCCAAAAATTTATGTTAATAGTGTTAGTTAGGCTTATACTTGAGCATTATTTTCTTTTGTTTGAATTTTATCAAATTTCAGCAATAGAAATATATTTATATTCAGCAAAAATAAACAAATAATGTAAACGTTAGTGTGCCAACTGAAACAATACCTTGGTCAGATTTTTAATTTGTATACGAGCCACCAAGTGTTCAGGTTCAGGTTCAAAGAATCCATCATAACTTTCTTCTCCAATAAATCTGGATTTTAGATTCTTATTTAGGTAGTCAGAAAAAGAACAGACCATTTTAGATTACTAGATTGACTCTTAGCATAGCATCAAATTACTTTGAAATATAAAAATCGTAAGCTTTTATTTTGTGGGAAATGGTAATTTAGCTACTAGAGTCTAGCAAACTTTGATAATCTCTTCCTATAACCCAAACCATTTCTGCTTTGAGTTTAGAATCAGGAGTTCTATGCTAAATCGACCTTCTCAGAGAAATAACTCCATATTTCATATCCAACTTCTTAGGACCCTTGGACACACAAAAAGGTTTCTGGTCAATAAAAATTATTTTAAAAAATCTTAGCATAATTTGAGCTCTTAAAAACAGTATTTTTAGGGCTGGGAATGTAGCTTAGTAATGGAGTGCTTGCCTAGCATGCATGAGGACCTGGGTTCAAGGTACCACAAACACAGATATATCGAAAAACAAAAACAAACTAACAATACAACAAAACTTTAAAAACCCAGTATTTTTAAACTAGAGAAATCTGATATTTCAACAGTTTTTACTTTGTATCTTATATTAAGCAGAAACTTCAGTCTTATGAAGCTGACAATAGGCTTGATTGCTAACCCACCATGTGATTTAATTAAGGAAAGATCACTGTTGACTTAAAGCCTTGAAAGAGATACTGTTCCTGTAAGTTTTAAGACCTACCTTCATAAAAATAAACTGAGATTGAGGTACACTATAACTGCCGAGAAAAACCATTTCCACATACCAGATTACTATAACATATAAAAGAGCATCAACCAACAGCATCACCATCACGTGGCCAAAAGCAAAGTTATCATAGAGGCTGAATGGTTTCTTAAGGTCTTGCCATTGAACTCCAACCTCTGAAACAGTAAAAAGATAGTTATTTTGTATGTCAGACTTGACTAGAATTATCCTGCTGCATATCCCTGATTAAAATAAAAAAATGTACAGGTAGTATTTTGATACTATTATGAACACTTGGTTATTATCATGAATATTTTTTAGGTTGGAACAAGCAGCTTATATTTTAGCTGCAACTTGAAAGACAAAACCCACAAGTGCACATACTAGGCTTTGAATTCAGGATAAGGGAACTAATCTTTATATAACAAATCACAAATCCTTCTGTGTAAAATAAAAACCATTATCAAAAAATTAATGATATAATACTCAGTATCTAAAAGAATCTTAAATTTTTTTTTAAAAGAATGAACTCAGGTTCCTTTTGGTTGCTTTAACTCAATAATCATTTCTAGAACATTGAAAGAGAACAGCTAGGAGGCAGAACTTCCCTTGAATTGGTTTTCTCAGGAAAACAGTTTAGTTCTGGATTCCAATTCCTGCTTGCCTGACCAGTTTCAGCTGATTCATGGGCAAGCTATGACACTATCTCCAGTTGTTACATTCTAACAAGAATAAGACCACAGCACCACAACCTCTTCACCAAACAAACCCACACACCATTCTTAATAGAACTTTATGCTCTATCTCCATTAGCATTACATCTAGAATGGACTGTACAAGAGGCTTAATCAATATCAAGTCCAAATGATCAACAAAGGAATATAGCCACATACTTGAGAGGGAGGATGAGGTATGAAAATAAAAAATTCCAGGCCAGGCTGGGAAATTTAGTGAAGACCCTGACTAAAAATGACTGGGGCTCAGATACAGGGCTTGCCTAGCATTTGCTGAGCACTGGGTTCAATCCCCAGTACCACAAAATGAAACAAAAACCATAAAATATATGAGTGTTATAACTGACAGTGAATATATTATTCATAGATCAAAAATAAATTTGGGCTGGGGAGATAGCTCAGTCGGTAGAGTGCTTGCCTTGTAAGCACAAGGCCCTGGGTTCGATCCCCAGCACCCAAAAACAACAACAAAAAAAATAAATAAATAAATAAATAAATTTTATTTTAACTTTATATATATTAAAATGTACACATTCTCAATCCTTATTTAAGAGTCCCTGTTCCAACTAAAACTACAAGAATTAATTGATTTCAGGCTGGGTGGCTCAGTGGTAGAGCACTTGCCTAGCATGTGTGAGGCACTGCATATGATACTCAATACTCAGTACTGCATATGAATAAGTAAAATAAAGAACCATTAAAAATTCTTAAAAAACTAAAAAAAAAGAATTAACTGATTTCAAGGCAATTCTCTAAAATCAGGATTTTTGTTTTGTTTTTGCAGTACTGAGGAATGAACCCAGGGATACTCTGCCACTGAACTACATTCCTACTCTTTTTTTCTTTTCTTTTTTTTTTTTTTTTGAGATAGGATATTCCTCAGTTGCCCAGATTGGCCTCAAACTTGTGATCCTCTTCTCCCAGTCTCTCAAATAGCTAGGATTACAGGCATGCACTACAGTGTTAGTGTTCTAAAATCAGTTTTTAATGTTCAAGACTAAGTTTTCAAATATGATGTAACATTAATTGCAGTATCTCCACAATATTGGACTACATCAAAACTATTGTAGTTATCCAAAATTTACCTTTGAATACAAGTCTAGCATGATAAATACCAAATGTTTTATTTAATTATACTTCACAATATTTATTGTATCTGTTAATATTTGCCTCTGGCTTATGGGGGACATATTTCAAATACAGGTAATATCAACTTGTATTTAATGATACATAAATGTTTTATTTTGGTTGCTCTTTAGATTACTTTGACCAGAGCTTCTTTGATAGGCTTTTAGATTACAGCAATAATTTAATATCTTGAATTGGAAAACACAGCTAGTTTGCCATTCCATGGTCATTCTCCTTTTCTTACTCTTTCTTCCTTGCATAGATGTTCTGTCACATCAAATACAATGGTCCTTTGTTAACTATGGTTTTCAAATTTGGGAACCAGTCTGAATAGGAAATTTCGTGTTACAATGGAGTTTTAAAAAGTATTTTCATTTAAGTTAGGAAGAAGAAAATGATTTTTATCATTGTTGTTAAAAGTAAATAGATATTTGTGGTTTTTCCACTAATACAAACAATAAAACTTTCACAGAATAGAACTTGAATGGCCAGAATTTAAAACAATTGGATGGAAATGTTAAAAGAACTGGAGAGTATCCTTATAATCTTAGAATGGTTACTATAGGCCATAAAAGGAGATTATTAAATTGCACTAGAATAAAATCAAGAATTTTTGTTTATAAGAAGGAAGTGAAGCAAATATCCAGAAAGAGTAGAAAGAACCAATTGGGTCTTATTCATCCAATGAAATAGTATAGAGCAATGAGAATGAACGAATTAGCCCTACATATAACAATAAAGATTAATATCACAAATATAATGTTAAATTCAAAATCAGCAAAAACTACTCTGTAGTGTCAGAGGGGTAGGCACTTCAAAAGGCACAACTGGAGCTTTTGAGGTACTGATTATGTTCTATTTCCTGACAGAGGTGCTACAGAGGATCTTTGAAAATTTATTGAGTTATTTAGTTAAACTTTTAACACTTTTTATACATGTGCACAAGACATCAATAGAAAGTTTTAAAATTTAAAAACAAAGTGAAAATCAAATTGAGAAAAAATATTTTCAATCCACACATAGGTATAACTAAAACCAGATTAATACCTAAAATGTACTACAAATTAGTAAGGAAAAGACAAGCTGGTAAAATTATAGGCAAAGGATATAAACAGGCATTTCACAAAAGAATGCAAATAGTTCATAAGCATATTCTTAAAATGGTCAGTTTCCTTTAGTTAGCAGAGAACTAAAGATTGAATACAGCTAGACACTGAAAATATGGAAATCAGGGATTCTCACTCAACACACCTAAGATTTAAATAATTTCCACCATTTTGAAAACAGTTTTGCATTACCTAGTAAAACTGATCATGGATATGCATATGATCCAGAAACTCAATTCCCAGTTACATAATATAAAGAAATATCTGAGTATATACCTAGGAAACATATATAAAAGACTCATAGAAATACTGTTTAAAATAAAAAAATTCAAACAACCCAGCAAATCTATACTATTTTTATACAGCTCAAACAAACCAAAACAATACATAATCCATTGGTTAGCAATGCATACTTTGTGTAAAACTATTTTTAAAAAGATAAGAGATGGAATATGCAAAATTTGGAATAGTGATTTTTATGTCCAGGGAAGGAAAGTCAAGAGATCAGAAAAGATGTGCTGATTGCTTCAACATTATTGGTAATGGATGACTTCATAGTTCAAATGATACGTCCAACTGTTTATTATGCTTCAAAGCATATATGTATGTTTAACATATTATTTTATATGTACCAAATATATGTAACCACCCTCAATTCAACTATAAATTATAAAAAAAATCCCTAAAACTTTGGCACATACCTGTAATCCAAACAGCTTGGGAGGCTAAGGCAGGAGGATCTCGAGTTCAAAGCCAGCCTCAGCAATTTAGCAAGGCCCTAAGCAACTTAGTGAGACCGTATCTCTAAATTAAAAAAAAAAAAAAAAAAAAAAAAAAAGAGCAGGGGATATAGCTCAGTGGTTAAGTGCCCCTGGGTTCACTCTCTGGTACCAAACCAAACCAAACAAATAAACAAAAATAACCCTAAAACTATCTAAGAAAGGTTAAAAACAATGTATAAATACAAATCTAGGAATTGCAAACAAATAGAAAGCTGGCAAGGCACTACTGGCATTACATTGGATAGCATATAAGAACAAAATTATTTAATAGACCAAAGAATATCAGTGGACAATAAAATATCACAAAGACGATATAAACAAACCTATGAAAACATAGTAGGCAAATACAAACATAAGCATGTATATAATTCTCTAAACAAAGAAGAACTAGGTTTAACTTTCAAAAGCTAAAAGAGTAAGGTAGGAAAGGAAGAGTAGAGGAATGATGCAAATAGAAAATAGCAATATAAATTTACCCATTATCACATTAATGTAAATAGACTAAATATTCCAATTAAAAGACCAAAATAAACCCAAATGTATGCTTCTTAAAAAAGAAACACACAATGCCATGTAAACACTAACCCAAGGAAAGCTGGTGTAGCTCTACAGCTATCATATAAGACGTTAAAGATGACTGACGTATTGGTATGTTGGTGATGAGGATACAAATTTATACACGCTTTTGGGAAAACTATTGACAATAACTACTAAAGTTAAATATGTATAGCCTATGACTCAAAATAATATACTTCTAATAATGCAATAGAAACTGGTCTACCAAAGATATGTACCAAAATATTAACAGTAGCATTAGTAATGACACCCCCAAATTGGAAACCATTCAAATGCCTATCAACAATTTAATAAAATACTCAATAAAAGAAGGAACTAGTGATATGTGCATACAAATGATACATTTTACACAAATGAAGTTTAAATAAAGAAATCAGATATGAAAGACTACATAATATTACATATTAAATGTGTAAATATAGAAAAAAGGGCTTAAAAATAGAAGAAAAATAATAAAAAATAGTGAAACAGGAAGAAATGGTTAGAGAGGAATTGACGTATGAGTGTGTGAGTGCATGAACTGCTAGAAGATTCTGGAAACATTTGTTGAAAATTTAAATGAACCCATTCTTTGAACAAGCATTATTACAAGCATTAGTCTTCACTTTGGCCAAGGAATTAATCAAGGAGAACCAGAATTTGAAAAGGAAACTACTCACCGATACTTTCAAATTTAACTAAAAGACTGATTCCGAATGTCATGGCAACATTTGACAAGAGACAGGAAAACAGTTTTATAGAAAAAGTCATCTGAACATAGTGAGGACCAATGACAAAATATGGGAGATAAGAGACAAAGTATATCAAACTTCCAATGGTGACAGCTGTGTTTGCTGCAAATTCGAAGGGAAAGAAATCATTTAAAAACACATTGAATTTCATTCTAAAGCATCTGTTTATCTATTATATCCTTACATCTGTGGTACTGGAAGTCACTTTGGAAACCCAAGTTCTGAAAAAACTAAAAATATCTACATTCCTTAAAAAAAAGATTCATTTATCTTCTGGGAATTTATTTAAAGGAAATCTGAAAAGATGTATGCAAAAAAGATATTCTTTACATCTTTTTCATATACTACCATGCAGAATTAGGAAAATAAAAGAGTACAATACAGTCATTAAAATAAAGAGTATAATTATTCAGTGATACTATTAAGCTTATGAAGAAAATATATTATTAATTCATAAAATATCTTAAGTATATATATGTATCTTGATAGCTTTCCAATAGTTATTGTTTGAGCATTAGAATTTTATATAACATATGCAATTATGTCTGCAAATCCAAAGATAAACTGATAGAGACATTAGCTTCATATATACTGGATGTATAAAGGGAATAAGTTTTGAAAGACTTCCCTGAGTGGGTGCAGGGTTTACAGTGTTCTACAGTTTGTTTTTTTCAATTGAAATCTAGAAGTATTAAGAAGTGCATTTGGATTTGTCATTACTATCACCTATACATTTCCCATTTCAACTAGGTATGAAATTCACCTAATACTATTGGTGGTTTCTAGAGTACAGTTTTCTTTTGTTTTTCAGAGAAATGGATGCTTGAACCAACACATTTTTTAGAAAATGTTTGTATTTGGCCCTTTCAATATGTAAAAGTGAGCAGACTCTTTGAGAAAGTAAAAGTAACTGGTCATTTTCAAAATGTCCATTCTCGCTACTTCCACTATCATTTTAGTAGTTTATGCTTCACATAAAAGAATATTCCAAAGGGAGGAAGTCTATTTCTTGCAGGCTACTACCAGGAATCAGAGCTACCCTAGTAAGTAAAAATTGTTCCTCTAGAGCCTTATCTAAATGAAATAATCATTGCAGGGAAAAAAAGGTAAGCTTCAGTGATAGAATACACATTTTAGGAACCCTTGAAGTAATACAAAATTGGGGGAGGGCAAGTAAGAAATAGTATTATATTTATTAATAGCTATTGATATTTATAAATATTATACATAATATTTATAATAGCTATTAATAAAACTCTAACATTTCAGTAATATTGAAAGATAACAATATTTCTCTGATGAAAGCATAACTGTGGATCAGAAGGATTCTTCTACTCTTTTAGGTTTCTTTTGTGTTGCTGGGGATACAAATCCAAGACTTTGCATGCTAGGCAAGTGCTCTCACACTGAGTACATCCCCAGCCCTATTATGTTTCTAAATTTTGATGTAGTAATGTACAGTAAGAGTTAAGTTTTAGATGTCTGACAAAAATGTAATATTTTAATAATTTCATCTTTTGAATCAAACTTGAACAATATGGAGTATCTTGCTAATACAGTAACTGTATATGCATTTCACATTTAAAATATGACATACTGGTTGAGGCAGGAGGATTACAAATTTGAGGCCAGCCTCAGCAACTTACTGAGACTTAGCAACCTAGCAAGAATCGGTTTCAAAATAAAAAGGTGGGGGGTGGTATACAGCTCAGTGGGAAAGTGCCCCTGGGTTCAATCAGCAGTACAAAAAATAACAAACAGAAAAATTACAACATGTTGTAAAAATATAATTATTCCTCTCCCTTGAAGAAAACATGAATAATTGTCAAAAAGAATCCCCCAAAAAAGAATCTGGGTGAGGGTGTGGGGCTGGAAACCTCAACACTAGCACTCTGTCAAAACTCAGTTAAGACCTCAAGATATTCAAAGGTATCAAAACACAGGTTCAGAATAGTAGTGGCCCTTTCCCAAAAAACAGGGTCACTAATCTTATAAAAAGAGAATGATCATGGAAAAAAATGAAACTGGGTTAATTTTTCCAGTGTTTTTAAAAAAAAAACAAGTCCCATATCTGACACTGGAAATAGCACTTGGAGTCTAGTCCTTAAATTCACTACTTTCTCTTGGTTTGGCATGCCTCTAGGTATCTGACCACCATATCTTTACTTATCTGCAATTCCATTTTAGCTCCGCATTTTAAAGCTTTGTTACTCTGTATGCTTTACCAATATTTCCACCTCATTCAGTTCCATTTCTGGAAAGTGGAGACTTGTTGACAGATTTCTGAATCAAAACAGGGCAAATGGTCATAGGCAACTTTAAAACAGAAAAGAGCATAGAGATTGTATCTTTCAAATTAAAAATTGGGACACATTCTAGAATCAGATTTGGTGTTATGTGGTAGTTATCAGTGACAATCTAAGTGTCAAGTAAAATACAGAAATTTCTGGAATATTTCAGTAATATGAAGATGAAGGACAAAATATTTAAAGTTGGAACTCTAAGAAATTAAGGACTTAATGTTGTATATAAATGGGATAAAATATTTAACCTCCTTGAAAGCTAATAATGTGCTTCAGTTAAACTGAACACAACAAAGAATGGGTCAGCCATAAGGGAATAACTTACCCATGCTTGACCCACAGAGATTTCCAGAAGGATAAAGGGATGTAGCTTCAGGATGGCCTGAAGCTTAGGGCAAGATTCTGCAGAAGCTGGAGAGGACAGTGCTATGGCAGGAAGAAAAGAGCAGATGAAAAAGAAAATCAGAAAGAAACCAAATGTGCCTTCTGAGCAGATGAGAAAGAAAATTAGAAGACACGCCTGAAGGCTTAGATCTAAAACTAACCTGGGAAAGAACTAAGAAATATACCACTCCTGGGAGTTATGGGGGCCAGGGGGGAAACCAACTCAAATTTACCTCAGCTTGGAAAGTTTTTCTGTTTAGCATCTATCTCAACTCTTAGAGATTTTACTTTTATAGAAGCTTTATTGTGCTCTGTTTTGGTTTTTTAATAAAATGATCTTTGTGACTCAACGTTATTTGTGATTTTGAGATGGGAAATGAATAGGACTCAGATTATAAACTCAAATACCTCAGGAATGAGGTAGGTCTCTAAATGAGGAAAGTGGGTACCTGTAAGATGCAAGCTGTGGGAAACTGAAGCATGCATACTCTGCTTCAAACCTGGTACTACTCAGATAATTCTCTACTGTTGGAGACTGCCTTACACACTGTAGGATGTTTAGTACCCAAGTCTCTATCCACTAGATACGGTATTATCCTCCATGTTGTGACAACCCAAAATGTTTCCAGATATTGCCATATGTTCACTAGGGAGGAAAAATTTGCTCTTGGCCTTGGCTTTAAAACAAAACCCACTGTGTAGGCTCCTGGATTATGGAAGCCATTTCAAGTTTTGAGTATATTTCTCAATTTGAGATAATAAAAGAAGGATCAGTATTATCCCTAGTAAATAAATATATCCAGAATGAACTAGAAACAGCAGATACTAAAAAAGTAGAGGGAAGGGTAGTTGTCAGTTAATAAAAAATTCAGAGTTAGACACTAATCCTATCCTGCCTGTCCCATCTTTTCACAGCAGTGATCTAAATGAGTTCTCACTGGGCTGAGGAAAATGGCTGAGAATTCTGAACTTACCTTTGCTGAAGAATGTGGTGAGCATGAAGGCGAAGAGGATAGTATTGATGCCATAAAGTAACAAAAAAGAAAACACCAGCAATGGGTCACTATAGCGAATGATTGGTAGTTTTACAATCTACCATAAAACAAATATTCAATCCAATTCAGCCAGGAAGAAAAGAGATGGGAAAGAAAATATATATAATTTTTACTGTCACTAAAATACCTAAAATATTATTACTTAAAATTCAGTGATATGGAAACTAAAATGAATGATTCATGACTCTGCCATGTCTAAACTTAAGGTTTCTTTAATTTGGTCTCTGAAGTCCAATTACATAGGTATATTTAATGTAGAGCAATAGAATTTAACAAATTTGTTACATCAGTGTTTATCTTAGGTTTTTTTTTATCCTATTCAAAATTTACAGTAGACATTAACAGATATTAACTGTACTGCTGTTTAATAAAGTTAACATATACTTTTTTTAAACCACCATTAATTTTTTTTAACTGAAAATGAAGTAATTTCATGTTACATTTGATCAGCTCTTTCCTCAGTTGGTCTCCAATACAGACTCTCCTTCTGCCATTTATTTTGACCCATGCTGGTTGGGGCAACCACAAAAATAATGAGCTTCAAAGCAGTAGTGGTACAATGATGGTAAAATTTTAAATTTAATGTTAAAGTTTTATGGCCTCTCAAGTAGGTGATCATTTTTAAGGAACTCATTCAAGAAACATGGCAAACAGCCTAAGAAAAGTCCTTCATTATTATTGGATTAAAAAAAAAATTTACATGCATAGTTGCCCTTAGATGAAAGAATAGTCTTTAGATGTCAAAAAATAGAGAGGAGGGCTAGGGATATAGCTCAGTTGGTAGAGTACTTCCCATGCAGAAGGCCTTGGGTTCAATCCCCAGCCCCTCAAAAAAAAAAAAAAAAAAGTGACTTTTGCTATAATAGAGGAAGGGTGGGGATGGAGGGCCAGATATATATATATTTTTTATTGCTAACTTAGTTCTTGGTTTCATACAAGGCAGGAAATTGTCACTGAAGCTTCTATGTAGAGCCTAGATTCTTAGCTAAAATTTCCAAGAAATGGGTATGACAAGGCAGCTTATATATGTATGGGCCTCTGGATGGAAATAAATGAAAGCAGATTTTTGTAAGAAACTGGAATCTTAGGCCTACATTCCATGGAGGTTTGGAGGTTGATTCACATTTTTCCAAGTTAAGAAGTCAATGTAAAATCTTTTGTTAGGCCAGTGACATAAGCATTTGGCATGTCTAAATAGAGAACCACTCTGGAGGAACTCAACCACAATCCAGGCTTTACAGAAATGCTACAGAAAAAGCAGCCCATTTGAAAAGAAGAAAATCATAAAATTCAAGAGGAAATAAAATAGGATGAACAGTCAGCAGACTTAACCAACAGAATGACAGATAAGTGCTTCGAAAAGGGCAGCTAGTAAAGGAACAATAAACCAAAAATGACTGTCAAGTATGTGCATTTAAAATCCAGAGAAAAGGAATAAGGAAGAGTATGAAACTCTTTCCAGATAATATATTCAAATGAATTATTATAAAAAAGATTGATGAATTTCATGAGAAGACAAAAACTGAATCAATGGAGACAATACAGGATATGAAAAATTCAGTAAAGGAATAGAGATTTCTGGAAAAAACAAACACAAATATTAGAAAAGAAAAGCTCAAATATCCCTCTGGAAAATCTAACAAATAGACTAGAACAAGCAGAAGACAATTTCAGGGCTTCAAAGTGGATGATATTTAGACAGTACTAAAAAAATGAGAAACTATGAACAAAATATTTAAGATTTCTGGGACAACATTAAAAGACCTAATTTAAGACTCATAGGTCTTAAGGAAGGAGTAGAGATACAGGTCAGTGGCATAAAAAATCTATTCAGTGAAAAGAAAATTTTCCAAATCTTGGGGATGAAATAGACACTCAAGTATTGGAGGCATTTAGTACCCCAAATAGACACAACCAGAATAATAGTAATAATGGACCTCAGAGAGCAGAGCTGGGTCCTTAATTCCATCCTCTTTAGTTTCATGGTAGAAGTGATATCTGAGATGAGAAAAATCTTCCAAATCAAACCACAGTCCTAGAAAAAGCTCAAGAACTAGAGATTTAAAAAAAAAAAAACCAAAAAACCTACATCTTCATGCTTGGCAAAAAATGCAACCAAAACCAAAGAGCATATTTTTAAAAGAGCTAGAAAAAAATCATTATCTTCAAAGGAGAAATAATTGAGAGTTGAATTGTGAACAGAACAATGGAAGACAGATGATGGAATGATACCAAAAATGCTCAAAGAAAAACACTATCTAAGTCTTATTAAAATGTCTTTTAGGAATGAATGTGAAATAAAAGCACTTCAGAGAAAAAAGACCTGAGAAAATTTATCAGCAGCAAAACTGTACTTAAAAAAATGAAAAGGGTATAATCCCAATGGCTCAGGAGGCTAAGGGAGGAGGACTGCAAGTTCAAAGCCAGCCTCAGCGATGAGCCACTAAACAACTCAGTGAGAACCTGTCTCTAAATAAAATACAAAACAGGGCTGGGGATGTGGCTCAGTGGTCGAGTATCCCTGAGTTCAATCCCCAGTATCTGTGCAAAAAAACAAAACCAAAACCAAAAAACACAAATGTCTACATTGTGTGATATATCATAAACTATTTGTCATTTGCTTTGTGAAATTCTAATTTCTTCCTTTTAACTGGTGTTTTTAGATCAGTTATATTTCCTGCAACTACATACCTATGCTTGAATTTAGTATTCTTTTTTTATAGATGTCCATTGCCAGAGTGAAGAAACTCCTTTGTGCAGTTAGTTTATGCATTTTCTTATAATTTTGGTCCTCTAGTTCCATGTTAAGTCATCTTTGGGGAAAGTAAAACTTTTTTTCCACCCAGTATTCTATGTTAATTCATTTATAGTGTTTTTAAGATTCTCCTTATATAGATGTTTCCATAGGAATCACTTTCTCCATAGTCTTATGATTAATATATAGAAACTTTACAATGTCATTTTATGCTCCCTTCTTTATGCCATAGTTGCAGCATATTACACTTACAATAAAAAGTTATAATTTTTAATTTGAATTATAAAACTAACTTTGAAGATCTCAAGAGAATACCATACTATATTTCCCCATTTATCATTTCTGTTGCTTGTCTATCATTCTTTTTGATTTTTAAAAATTTATCAGTTCTTTTTAGTTATACATGACAGCAGAATCCATTCTGACATAATTACATAGGCATGAAACATATCTTATTCTAGTTAGGCTCCCCTTCTTATGGATGTACATGGTAGTGGGATTCACTGTGTGGTCTTCATATAGGTCCATGAGAAAATGAAGTCAGATTCATTCCACTGTCTTTCCTTTCCCTATTTACCCTCCCTTACCTTCATTCCCCATTGTCTAACTACTCACCCCACCTATCTTACTGTGAGTTAGCTTCCACATATCAGAGAAAACATTCAACCTTTGGCTTTTTGGGACTGGTTTACTTCACTTAGCTTGATACTCTCCAGATACATCCATATGCTGGCAAATGACATAAAGCCATTCTTCTTTATGGCTGAGTAATACTCCATTGTGTATGTAAACCATATTTTTTTAATCCATTCCTCTGTTGAAGGGCACCTAAGTTGGTTCCATTGCTTAGCTATTGTAAATTGAGCTTCTATAAACATTGATGTGGCTGCATCACTGTAATATGATGATTTAAAATCCTTTCGATATATACTGAGGAGTGGGATAACTAGGTCAAATGGTGCTTCCATTCCTAGTTTTTTGAGGAATCTCCACACTACTTTCCAGGGTGGTTACACCATTTGCAGTCCTATGAGCAACATTTTCCCCACATCCTCAGCAACATTTATTGTTACTTGTATTCTTGATAATTGCCATTCTGACTGGAGTGAGATGAAATCTCAGTGCAGTTTTAATTTGCACTTCTCTAATTGTTACAGATGGTGAAGATTTTTCATATGTTTGTTGACGATTTGTATTTCTTCTGTGAAGTGTCTGTTCAGTTCCTTTGCCCATTTATTGATTGGTGTATATGGGGGGGTGTTGGTGTTAAATTTTATGAGTTCTTTATATATCCTGGAGATTAATGCTCTATCTGAGGTGTGGGTGACAGAGATTTTCTTCCATTTTGTAGCATCTCCATGTTCTTGATTGTTTCCTTTACTGTGAAGGCTTTTTAGTTTGATGCCATCCCATTTTTTGATAAATTGATTTTAGGAGTCTTGTTAGGAAGTCAATTCCTGAGCCAATATGTTAGAGTACTGGGCCTATATTTTCTTCTAGTATGTGCAGGGTTTCTGGTCTAATACCTGGGCTAACATCATTCTAAATGGAGAAATACTGAAAGCATTCCCTCTAAACAAGGAGTATGACAGGGATGCCCACTTTCACTACTTTTGTTCAACATAGTCTTCAAATCTCTAGCCAGAACAATTAGACAAAAGAAAAAAAGGAATATGAATAGGAAAAAATAAGAGCTAAAACTGTTTGCTGATGACATAATTCTGATTTAGAAGACTCAAAAATTCCACCAGAAAACTTCTAGAACTCATAAATTCAGTGAAGCAGCAATATACACTCATAAGTCAACTGTGTTCCTATATTACAATGACGAATCAGCTGAAAGAGAAATTAGGAAATCATCCCATTCACAACAGCCTCAAGGAAAAAAAACTTTGAAATCAATCTAACAAAAGAAGTGAAAGACCTCTACAATGAAAACTACAAAACACTCAGAAAGTGAAGACAACCCTAGAAGATGGAAAGACCTCCTACATTCTTGGAGGGGCAGAATTAATATTGTCAAAATGACCATACTACCAAAAGTGCTATACAGATTCAATGTGATTCCCATCAAAATTCCAATGACATTCTTTATGGAAACAGAAAAAGCAGACATGAAATTCATTTGGAAAAATAAGAGGCCCAGAATAGCCAAAGTAATCCTTAGTGACAAAAGTGAAGCAGGAGGCATCGCAATACCAGACATAAATTATACTATAGAGCTATAGTAATAAAAATAGCATGGTATTGACACCAAAACAGCTAAGATGACCAATGAAACATAATAGAAGACACAGAAACAATCCCTACTAGACAAAGGACCCATAAACATACATTGGGGAAAAGATAGCTTCTTTGCCAAATGGTGCTGGGAAAACTGGAAATCCATATGAAGTAGAATGAAATTTAACCCCTCTCTTTTACCCTACACAAAACTCAGCTCAAAGGGGATCAAGGACCTAGGTATTAAACTAGAAATCCTTCATTCTGTTTCTATTTCCCTCTTGTCTGATATTCTTCCTTAAGCAATTATTTTAGAGCAGGCCTGCTGGGAAAGAGTTCTTTTAGTTTACTTTTAATTGATGTTTTTATTTCATTTTTGTTCCTATGGAATATTTTTTGCTAGATATAGACTTCTGGGTTCACAGATCTCTAAATTAATTAATTACTTAGTTAATTAATTATAGTTTGACACCAGGGATTGAACTCAGGGGGGTGCTTAATATGAGCCACACATAGTCCTTTGGTGAAGAATATGACCTGCTTCCCAGCATCCTGCCCTTAGCCCTCTGGACAGAAATTGGGCCCATTTCTCAAAGGAGGCTGAGACCCCAGAGCCCGGTGGCCTGTGAAATCCACTGGGACTAACAAGGATCTCAGCCTATCTGTCCTTTCTTGGGCATGAATTAGGCAACTTCAGGAGCCTCAGGCTCAGTGAGCAGTAGGTGTTGTGGGTAAAGAGTCATTGTGGGAGATCCAAGATGGCGGACTAGAGGGAGGCTGTGTTCCTTGTTGCTCCATAACTCCAGTTTCAAGCAGAGGATATCTGTTTCTCGGTGAGGCAGTTTTTGCTGCTTATCGATCCCCTGGTGTTTACCCCATTTGTCTGCTGTGATGACCTGCAGTCTGCCAGCATATCGACGCCTTTTTTGAGTGCAGATTGCTCATTGTCAGGCGCCTATCATCCGCCATTTACCTGCCTCTCGCGTGTCCATCGCCTGCCTTACACCTATCCATCACCCAACGCACGAGGTTCACCTCCCGATCATCCGACAAGAGTCAGCAAACTGATCGCCAACCGCTAGTGGAGCACCAGCTGCCTGCTGTTGCCTGGAAGTTCACTGTTACAGTACCTGCAGGTTTGATTACACGTGGCTGCCGCCATTTTGAGACAACAATCAGGCCCCGTAGGACCCCTGGCCGGACTGACTGAGCCTTGTCTCCAGGATACCTCAGCCCAACCGATCACTCCCTGCCTTTGAGGCCCTCACATCGACTGACTGTTCCCTGCTGCCAGGACCCCCAGACCAACTGACTGTGCCCTATCACGGGGACCCCAGACCGATTGATTGCACCCGGCCTCCAGGATCCCACAACCACACCAAACACACTGGACCTCCAAGACCCCTGCTGGACCAATCGCATCCTGTCTCCAGGACCTACAGCTGACCACGTCCACCCCTGAGTTGCAGCTCCCCATTTGCCAACACATTTTGAAGCCAGAGCGGCCATCTTGGATAATCCTGGAAGCCGGAGCGCCAATCTTTGGGTGGGGCAAATCCCATCCTGCGACACCTGCTGGAGGGCTTGAAGCTCATTGTCAGGTACCTCTCATGCATCAGGCTACTGCACACTGGGAGGTTGCATTAGTATATGACTGTTATACAGTAGATTTTCTTTTTTTCTCCTTTTTAAAAAATTTAAGTTTTTATTTCTTTTCTTTTCTTGCTCTCTTTTCCTTTTGTTTACCTGTTCCCTCAGAGTCTCTTTCTCCCTTTTTTGCATGCTAACATCCAATTTCTTTTGATTATACTCTCACCCTTTCTATTTTCTAGGACTTCTGTATATTCTTTTCTTATCCCATTAACAGCCACATTCTACATCCCTCTGCATCCTCTTTGTCCTCCATTAGAAACTGCAGACCTTATTGCAAACCTGTTTGTTTTACCGAAGATAATATTTGAACTCATTTTGTTTACTATGATAATTTTGTTATTGTCCCCATAGGGGCTATTTGGTCTAGGATTGCATAGTGTCTGATTTGGGCACTGCTAATATTGATCTCCCCTTAAAGAAAGGGTTCTGGAAACCTATAGGGCCACTATAAGCCTATAGGGGGAAATCTGCAATACCCCAGATCTGCACTGCTAGAGGGGAAGATACATGAACAACATGAAAAAACAAGAAAATGATCCAAACAAATCTAGATTCTATAGTAATAGAATCCAATGACAGTATGTTAGAAGAAATGTCAGAAAAGGACTTCAGATTATACATGATTAAGATGATTCATGAAGCAAAGGATGAGATAAGAGAGCAAATGCAGGCAATGAACGATAATACCAATAAGCTGAAAGAGCACCTGTAGGAAGCAAAAGATCATTTCAACAAAGAGATAGAGATTCTCGAAAAAACCAAACGGAAATCCTTGAAATGAAGGAAACAATAAACCAAATAAAAAACTCAATGGAAAGCATCACCAACAGACTAGACCACTTGGAAGACAGAACCTCAGACAATGAAGACAAAATAATTAATCTTAAAAATAAAGTTGCCCAAACAGAGAAGATGGTAAGAAATCATGAACAGAATCTCCAAGAACTATGGGACATCAGGAAAAGACCAAATTTAAGAATTATTGGGATTGAGGAAGGCACAGAGATACAAACCAAAGGAATGAACAACCTATTCAATAAAATAATATCAGAAAATTTCCCAAACCTGAAGAATGAAATGGAAAATCAAATACAAGAGGCTTATAGAACACCAAATACACAGAATCACCACAGATCTACACCAAGGCACATTATAATGAGAATGCCTAATATTCAAAATAAAGATAGGATTTTGAAGGCTGCGAGAGAAAAGCATCAGATTACATATAGGGAGAGACCAATACGGATAGCAGCCAACATATTTCAAGCTCTGAAAGAACATGGTTGCCAAACAAGAATCCTATACCCAGAAAAACTAACCTTCAGATTTGAAGATGAAATAAAATCCTTCCATGATAAAGAAAACTTAAAAGAATTTACAAATAGAAAGCCTGCACTACACAATGTTCTCAACAAAATATTCCATGAGGAGGAAATGAAAAACAACAATGGAGGTCAGCAAAGGGAGGAACTACCTTAGAGAAAAAGCACTCAAAGGAGAAACCAAGCCAACTTAGAAACCAAAAATAAGCCAAATGACTGGGAATACAAATCATATCTCAATAATAACCCTGAACGTTTATGGCCTAAACTCATCAATCAAAAGACGTAGACTGGCAGAATGGATTAAAAAGAAAGATCCAACAATATGCTGCCTGCAAGAGACTCATCTCATAGAAAAAGACATCCACAGACTAAAGTGAAAGGATGGGAAAAAACCTACCACGCACATGGACTCAGTAAAAAAGTGGGGGTTTCTATCCTTATATCAGATAAAGTGGACTTCAAGCCAAAGTTAGTCAGAAGAGATAAAGGAGGACATTTCATACTGCTTAAGGGAACCATAAATCAGGAAGACATAATGATAGTAAATATTTATGCCCCAAACAATGGTGCATCCCTGTACATCAAACAAATCCTTCTCAATTTCAGGAATCACACAGACCACAACACAATAATTCTGGGTGACTTTAACGCACCGCTGTCACCACTAGATAGATCTTCCAAACAAAATCCAACCAAAGAAACCATAGAACTCAATAACACAATCAATAACCTAGACTTAATAGACATATATAGAATATTCCATCCATCAATGAGCGGATTCAAGTTCTTCTCAGCAGCACATGGAACTTTCTCGAAAATAGACCATATGTTATGCCACAAAGCAGCCCTTAGGAAATGCAAAAAAATAGAGATACTGCCTTGTGTTCTATCAGATCATAATGGACTGAGAGTAGAAATCAATGACAAAATAAAAAAGAGAAATTACTCCAACACCTGGAGACTAAATAATATGCTATTGAATGAAACATGGATAACTAAAAACATCAGGGAGGAGATTAAAAAATTCTTAGAGGTCAATGAGAACAACAATACAACATATCAAAATCTCTGGGACAATCATGAAAGCGGTACTAAGAGCAAAATTCATTGCATGGAGCACATTCCAGAAAAGAATGAGAAGTCAACAACTAAATGACCTAATATTATAGCTCAAAGCCCTAGAAAAAGAAGAACAGAATAACAGCAAAAGTAGTAGGAGACAGGAAATAATTAAAATCAGAGCTGAAATCAATGAAATTGAAACAAAAGAAACTATTCAAAAAATTGACATAACAAAAAGTTGGTTCTTTGAGAAAGTAAACAAAATAGACAAAAGAGAAGGAGAGAGAAGACTCAGATTACTAAAATACATGATGCAAAAGGAAATATCACAAGACACCACTGAGATACAGAACATAATGAGAAGCTACTTTGAAAATCTGATTCCAACAAAATAGAAACTACTGAAGATATTGACAAATTTCTAGACACATATGCTCCTCCCAAACTGAACCAGGAGGATATACACAATTTAAACAGATCAATATCAAGCAATGAAATAGAAGCCATTAAAAATCTACCATCCAAGAAAAGCCCAGGACCAGACAGATTCTCAGCCGAGTTCTACAAGACCTTCAAAGAAGAACTCATTCCAGTACTTCTCAAGGTATTCCAGGAAATAGAAAAGGAGGGTACCTTACCAAACTGATTCTATGAAGCTAATATCACCTTCATACCCAAACCAGGAAAAGACACATCAAGGAAAGAAAATTTTAGACCAATATCCTTGATGAATATAGATGCAAAGATTCTTAAAAAAAGTTGGCAAACTGTATCCAAAAACATATTAAGAAAATTGTGCACCACGATCAAGTGGGGTTCATCCCTGGAATGCAAGGATGGTTTAACATCCATAAATCAATAAATGTAATCCATCATGTCAATAGACTTAAGGATAAGAATCATATGGTTATTTCAATTGACACAGAAAAAGCATTCGATAAAATACAACACCCCTTCATGCTCAAAACACTAGAAAAAACAGGGACAGTAGGAACATACGTGAACACTGTGAAGGCTATTTATGCCAAGCCCATGGCCAACATCATTCTTAATGGAGAAAAACTGAAACCATTCCCTTTAAAAACAGGAACAAGACAGGGATGTCCTCTTTCACCACTTCTATTCAACATTGTCCTTGAAACTCTAGCCAGAGCAATTCGGCAGACCAAAGAAATTAAAGGGATACAAATAGGAAAAGAGGAACTTAAGCTGTCACCATTTGCGTATGACATGATTCTATATTTAGAGGATCCAAAAACCTCCTCCAGAAAACTTCTAGACCTCATCAATGAATTCAGCAAAATAGCAGGCTATAAAATCGACACGCATAAATCTAAAGCATTTTTATAAGCAAGCGATGAAACAGCAGAAAGGGAAATGAGGAAAACAACTCCATTTGCAATAGCCTCAAAAAAAAAATAAAATACTTGGGCATCAATCTAACCAAAGAGGTAAAAGATCTCTACAATGAAAACTACAAAACATTGAAGAAAGAAATTAAGGAAGACCTTAGAAGATGGAAAGATCTCCCATGTTCTTGGATAGGAAGAATTAATATTGTCAAAATGGCCATACTACCTAAAGTGCTATACAGATTCAATGCAATTCCAATTAAAATCCCAATGACGTACCTTACAGAAATAGAGCAAGCAATCATGAGATTCCTCTGGAAGAATAAGAAACCCAGAATAGCTAAAGCAATCCTTAGCAGGAAGAGTGAAACAGGGGGTATCGCAATACCAGAACTTCAACTATACTACAAAGCAATATTAACAAAAACAGCATGGTATTGACACCAAAATAGACAAGTAGATCAATGGTGCAGAATAGAGGACACCAACATAAACCCAAATAAATACAATTTTCTCATACTAGACAAAAGTGCCAAAAATATGCAATGGAGAAAAGATAGTCTCTTCAACAAATGGTGCTGGGAAAACTGGAAATCCATATGCAACAGAATGAAACTAAACCCCTATCTCTCACCCTGTACAAAAATCAACTCAAACTGGATCAAGGACCTTGAAATCAGACCAGAGACCCTGCATCTTATAGAAGAAAAGGTAGGTCCAAATCTTCATCTTGTTGGCTTAGGATCAGACTTTCTTAACAGGACTCCCATAGCCCAAGAAATAAAAGCAAGAATCAATAACTGGGATAGATTCAAACTAAATAGCTTTCTCTCAGCAAAGGAAACTATCAGCAATGCGAAGAGAGAGCCTACAGAGTGGGAGAAAATCTTTGCCACTCATACTTCAGATACAGCACTAATTTCCAGAATATATAAAGAACTCAAAAAACTCTACACAAAGAATACAAATAACCCAATCAACAAATGGGCTAAGGATATGAACAGACACTTCACAGAAGAAGATGTACAGGCAATCAACAAACATATGAAAAAATGATCACCATCTTTAGTAATAAAAGAAATGCAAATCAAAAGTATACTAAGATTCCATCTCACTCCAATTAGAATGGCGATTATCAAGAATACAGGCAACAATAGGTGTTGGAGAGGATGTGGGGGAAATGGTACACTCATACATTGCTGGTGGGGCTGTAAATTAGTGCAGCCACTCTGGAAAGCAGTGTGGAGATTCCTTAGAAAACTTGGAATGGACCCCCATTTGACCCAGTTATCCCACTCCTCGCCCTATACCCAAAGGACTTAAAATCAGCATACTACAGAGATACAGCCACATCAATGTTCATAGCTGCTCAATTCACAATAGCCAGACTATCGAACCAACCTAGATGCCCTTCAATTGATGAATGGATAAAGAAACTGTGGTATATATATATACAAGGGAATATTACTCAGCTATAAAGAATAATAAAATTATGGCATTTGCAGGCAAGTGGATGAAATTGGAGAATATCATGTTAAGTGAGATAAGCCAATCTCAAAAATCCGAATCATCTCACTGATAAGCGGATGATGACACATAATGGGGGGTGGGAGGGGGGCAAGAATGGAGGAAGGAGGGACTGTATAGAGGGAAAAGAGAGGTGGGAGTGGTGGGGGGGAAGGAAAAAAATAACGGAATGAATCAAACATCATTACTCTATGTAAATGTATGATTATGCAAATGGTATGCTGTTACTCCATGTACAAACAGAAACAACATGTATCCCATTTGTTTACAATAAAAATAAATTTAAAAAAAGAAAAAAAAATATGAGCCACATTCCCAGCCCTTTAAAAAAAAATTTTTTTTTTTTTTTTTTTTTTGAGACAGAGTCTTGCTAAGTTGCTCATGCCCTCACTAAGTTGGTGAGCCTGGCTTTGAACTTATGATCCTCCTGCCTCAGCCTCCTAACCATGCCTGGCCACAGATTTTTTTTTAAAAAAACACTGAAAAATTATTGTCATTTCCTTCTGGCTCCCATCATTTGTATTATAAAGTTTAGTGAAATTGTGCTGTAAGTAATGCATCATTTTCCTTCCTCTGCTTTCAAAAATTTTTTTCCAAAGCTTATGTTTTTGGGAGTGATTTTTTTGGTTTATTCTGCTTGAAATTCCATGAGTTTCTTGAATGTGTAAGTTTATAATTTTGTCAAGTTTTGGAAGTTTCCAAATATTTTTACGTACCTCATTTTTTTTTCTCTTCTCGATCTTCTATCATAAAGATTTTAGATCATTTGTTACTTCCCTACAGGTCCCTGGGGCTGCTGTTCCCCACCCCCATCTTTTTCTTCCATTTATCTACCTACAAATTCATTAATTCATTCTTTTATTCTTCTGCTAATGATTCCATCAAGTGAGGGTTTTTTTAAAATTTTTTTTTAGGAATGGTGAAATCAACTGTAAATTCGTTCACACAATGGGATATTGTACAGCAGTTAAATGATCAAAGCTAACCAAATCAATATGTAAAAACGTGAGAATAAATTGTTATAATGTTGAATGAAAAATATCTGGTGGCAAATTATAAATTTAATGTTCAATGGCATTTATATACGTTAAAGACATACAAAAGTAATGACACAAAAGCAATGCTGTATATTGTTTTTGGGATCATACAAATGTAACAAAACTGTATGGATATAATACATATGTATTCGAAGACTTTTTGGGGGGGGGAGAGAGAGAGCAAAGAAAGGGAAGAGAAAAGTGGGGTTTTTGCTATAACTAATGTTTTCTGTTAAAAATAATTCTGTACCATGTAAAGCAAATAGTTAACCTGTACTGATTCTGGGCTATAATTCAAGGGCATCTGTTATTTTAGAATATTTGAAATATTTAATAAAAATTTTAAAAAGATCAGCAATTATAATCAAAGGAAGTATTTTGACATTACAAGGGGGTACTCTATAAACATCAATACAACAGGAGAGGAAGTAACCAAGAACTGCAGAGGCAAAGCCACTGGAAGGGTTGTATTTTAAGGCATGTCAGGAATACATAGAATCTGACGGAACAAAAAGAGTTCCTGTTTATGTAGAATGTCTATGATGCATTATCACAAGGTAAAGGCTAAAATGAAGCAGAATGCATTAATTCTGTGAATATGCCATTTCTAGAAACAAAGGTCCTTGCTGAACAGAGCATGCCTATGTGGTCAAACTGCTTTCATTAACTCAAATGCCTTGGTATCACTCACTCCATATCAAGCAACTATCTAAACTTAAGAACTTTAACAGAGTAAATGTTCCTCAGCGTCTACTTGCCTTAATGAACAGGAAAAAAGTCATCAAGCTGATGGTAATCAAAAGTGTCAAGAAGAATGTGACAAAATCAGCACCCCAGAGCTGCCAGCGTGTCAGTCCCATTATTAGAAGGTAATCCTGTGGGAGACAGAATTGAGAGGTTAACAGCAAACCCATATAAATACATGATTCAAATCTTCTCTGGATCTTTTTTTTTTAATTATTTTATCATATTTACTAGAATAAATGTTGCTTAGTACACATACACATAAATACAGATTTACAACACATACACAGAAAACCACAAGCAATTACATTTGAGGTAGAACTGTTCATGGGTTTTAACCAAATGAAATCTCATATCACAACTGTCTTAGTTTGTTCAACAATTACTATTAGAATCATCTCTGAACATTCTAAAAACAGAAAAAGCCCTTTTTTCTAAATATAAACTTCTCTCCATTCCTAAATGCAACTATTAAATTGTACATTAAATTAAGCATTATGTAAGCAACAACTGCATGATAAACTGTTAACAATTTCTATGGGAGAAATTTCCACTTTTTCTGTTTTCTTTCCTATGAGCCCTCACCACCAGCTTTTGCTTAGGATTCCATTTATATTGGTCCAGCACATCTTATTCATATTCTACCTGTGGAAAATCAGACATAACCACTGCATTTCTAAGTAAATATGATACCATAAGAAATATGACACTATGTGGCTAAAGAGTTTACTTTTATTACAATTTCAATTAGTACAAAATGCTTAAAAGAAGGCCACTTAGAGAAAAGGGAAGTCCATGGAAGGTATAATAGCGACTAAATGCAGAAACATATAAATCAATACATCTGGAGTTTCCAGCTACAATAAAGCAGGATCAAATGACCTACTGTGACAATCAGTAACATGATAACTGAGAGAAAACACTGCTAGTTGAGTTAAAGAGAGATGCTTCCTTTGGAATAAAGGAAGGTTAAACATTGTACTTAAACTGTTATGTTAATGTGCATTAACCAACATTTTGAACTGTAGCATGAATGCTTATCTTTGCTCATTTACATTGTATTAATAAAAAAGAGCAATTAATGGTTAATGAAAAACAACAACACAAAAACCCCAGCATCATTGCTTTCCTAGTGGAAAAAATAGAAGAAATTCAACTATTCTCAAATATAGAATGGATAAGTAATTTGTGGTGTATTAATATACTGGAGTATTATGCAAGAGTAAAAAAGAATGAAATAATGCATCCAACATTAAATGAAAAGAGAAAATAGAATAATATATATAATTGAAATATAATAACACTCATAAAATTAAGTAATATAATATTTGGAGATACATCTGTGGTAAAATCATGAAGAAAAGCAAGACAATTACATAAAATTCTTCAAAGGTACTGATAATATGTTCTGTGTAACTATCATTATAAACTACATATGGACATACACTATTTTGTATGCAATTTTAACTTGAAAAGAAGTGAAAAAACAATACATATGACTCAGAAAGGGGATACCAAAGTCATGATCACACTGTTCTAGGAAGACAGGATCTAGTAAAAAATGTTTCACCAAGTTCATCTTCTTGGGGAACATACTGGAAATTAAACATGATTGCATTCTTCGACAGAATCTATAATTCAATAATTTCTTTTTATGGTTTGGTGGCAATTAAAATGATCACAAAAAGTAGGGACCCATCAAAATGTATAAATGCATTTCTACTGTCATGTACAACTAATTAGAAAAAAACAGGGAGACTGCCATGAAAAGATTGAAAAATGTTTTCAATTTTTCAGTGAGGAATGAGAAGTTCAAAAGGTGACAAATCAAACGATTAAGGTAAATATGGACTCCTATACCAAATCCTGAAATAGATTTTAGCCAATTGCCCAGTTTGTGAGTCATTCTGAATGTCTTTCATCCTTTTTACTCCATATCCAATTACCAAATTCTTTTGGTTTTTAAAATACCTTTCAATCTGTTCCCACCCAGTTTAATGTCACCATCATCTTCTCCTATCTGGATTATCTGAATAGCTTACTATTCCCATTTTTGCCACTTTTCAATTCTTGAATGACATTTAAAAATGTAGATTTAATGCCGTTTCCTTACTCAAAAACCTTTTAGTAGTATCCCATACCTCTTAGGAAAAATTCAATATCCTTAACCTGTACTACAAAGTCATGCTTTACACCTCCTTGTAATCTTGTGTGGCTATTTTCTTGCCTCTGTACTTTTGTCAAATTCGCCTTCTTTCATATGTTTGAGTACCCCATAATTCCTTAATTTCTCACAACCCTGGAACAGCCATCCTCTGTTAAAGAAGAATTTAAAATATCTTCCTTCTCCCCTTGCACCTAAAAATAGAATAAATTCCATGACTCTACTGAATTCTTTATTCAAGCAAAAAGCTGGAGAATATGGTTCTTTAATTAACATTAGTTTTCTCCTTCTTGTTCAGGACTGTCTACATGGGAATTCTGGATCTGGGAAGAAGACATATCTCAAACTCACAAAATTTAAATATATCTAAAAGATATAAAACTGTTGTAGCAAGTTAATTAACTTGATGTTCATACAGCATTAAAAGTTAGGTGGCAATGCCAGCATTTTTAAAACTGATTCTATTTATTCCTGAGTCTCCATCTAAGTGATTTCTTACACTAAAATCACCTCATGATGAAGCTTTCTAAAGGAACAGCACATGGGCTGGGGTTGTAGCTCAGTGGTAGAGTGCTTGCCTAAAATGTGTGAGGCACTGGGTTCAATCCTCAGCGCCACAAAAAAAATAAATGAATAAAATAAAGGTATTGTGTCCATCTATAACTAAAAATATTTATAAAAAAGGAAACAGCACAAGAACTTGTACAGCTCAAGTAACAATTTAAGGAATGACATAATGCTGTTATTAATAGGAATTTCAGATGGTCCATAGGTCAAGTAAACCAATTTAAAATATGTGAAAATGAATTCAATATAGGAATAACATTTAACAATAAAAAGTCAGCATTACATAAATTCAAATAATGAAGGTTCCAGGAGATTAAGATATTTATAGTAGGACCTGTAATGGGTTGAACTGCCTTTATTGTTGTCTTACTAATACCTAACTGATGTTAGTAATAGATAATGCTAAGCAGCACCAAACTGGAGATTTCTCCTTGCAGATGTTTTAAATTTAAATAAAAATTAGGAGTTACCTTTAATTTTGTTTCCTTTTCCTGAACAATGGTATGGAGTATTGTGAATACAGTTAATGAGAAGATAAATAAGATCATTGGGGGCCATATCTGACTGAGGTATGTAAGAAAGCTGTCATCAAGGAATGCTGGAAATGGAAATCGTTTTATAAAAACAGTCGTGTGTCTAAGAATTTCTGCTGATGATTCTTTTGCATGATACTTCATGATGGCTTTGTCCACAGCATGTTGTACAGCCAGGAATCCTTCTCTGATATATCCTGAATGTGAAGCACACATAGTAAGTGACATACACAGGTGTAAAGCAACTGGCAATATAAGTAGACCAGTGTTTTCAAACACTGAACAATTAGTATAGTGAGATATTGCTGTCCCTTTCACTGTCAGTCACCCTCGTCCCTGTAATGCCTAAAACTGGGCTTTGAACTTCTGAATAATTCTAGTTAACTACATCTACTTCCCAATCCATGAATTTCTCCATGCAAATTTTATTTACGTGCTCACTGAACACATGAAGTAAAATATTAATGATGGCAGAACTTCCAAACTTCAGCTAAAATGACTTACTATTTTACTAGAGCATATTTACAAATATTAATCTATATTAGCATTTTGGAAACCCCTTTCTTAAAATTACAAGCTTCCCTAAAAATTGTGTCTTCTATTGAGGAGTAAGAAGTAACAAGGAAAACAGTCTCTGTGAAGCCTATTATCATTGCTAATTGTAAAAAAAGAGATCTCTTTGGACCCATTTTCTTTAGTAGAGATTTTAAACTTGTCTTTATCATTACATGAATCCAAGAATGTATTGGGTTTACAGTTTTCTGTAAGAAAATTACAATGAATTTTCAGAACGAAACCAGATTTTAAATGGAGAGTAGATTCTAATAATTTTAGTCTGAGTTCTGGTGGAAACAGAGACAACCATGAAAAAATAATAGCTTTTCTTTTCCATACCCAGAAAAAATAGAATGTTCCTAGTAACCTGTCTTCATTTCTTTTATCTGTTACTCTTCCTAGGACAAGGCTCTTATTTTTTTTAAACTGTTATTTTATTTTATTAATGATTGCTCTAAGGCTTATGATATACATCTTTTCAGAATTGAATTCAGATTTATACTAACTTATTCTAGTGATATAGATACTTGTCTATAGCTCCATTCCCTCTCCATTTCTATGCTATCATTGTTATACATATTATGTTACAAACCTAACAAAACATTTTTATATAATCTTGTCTCTTAAGCTAAGAAAGGGGAGAGCACAAGAGGTTTATTTATTTATTTAGTGATACTGGGAATTGAATCCTGTGACACTCTTAGAGCTACACCCCAGTCCTATTTTTTGAGACAGGGTCTTACTAAGTTGGCCAGGCTGACCTTGACCTTGTGTGCTACTGTGTCCAGCAAGAGTTTATTTTTATATTTACTGTATACACTATATTTGTTATATTTCTCTCTTTATTTCCTCATATGGATTCAAACAGAAATCTACTTTTCATTCTTAATATTAACACAGCTTCATTCCAGCTCCATTCTTTATGGTGCTAGTGTGAAATATATTACATTTTATATGTTATGAACTGAATATGATTTTATAGAGAAAAAATTTTAAGATTTTCTTGTTTAAAAACATTTGTTCTTTTTAGTTATACTTGACAGCAGAATATATTTTGACATATTACACATATATGGAATAAAACTTCCCATTATTCTGGTTGTACATAATGTGGAATTACATTGGTCAAGTACTAATATGAACACAGTAAAGTCCATTCAATCTGCTATCTTTCCTATTCTTATCCCCCCTCCTTTCCCTTCATTCCCCTTTGTCTAATCCAAAGTACTTCTATTCTTCCCTACCCACCACCCTCTTAATATGAGTTAGCATTTGCATATCAAAGAGAATATTTGGCCTTTGTTTTTTTTAATTTTAATTAAAAATCATAAATTTACATAAGGCAATGTTGTTTGATTCATTTTGTTTTTTCCCTTCCTCCCTCCCCTCCCACTCCTCTTTTCCCTCTATACATTCCTTTCTTCCTCCATTCTTACCACCCTCCTTATCCCTAACCCTAACCCTAACCCTAACCCTAACACTAACCCCTCCTACCCCCCCATATGTCCTCATCCGCTTATCAGCAAGATCATTCGTCCTTTAGTTTTATGAGATTGGCTTATCTCACTTAGCATGATATCCTCCAATTTCATCCATTTGCCTGCAAATGCCATAATTTTGTTATTCCTCACGGCGGAGTAATATTCCATTGTATATATATGCCACAGTTTCTTTATCCATTCATCAACTGAAGGGCATCTGGGTTGGTTCCACAATCTGGCTATAGTGAATTGAGCAGCTATGAACATTGATGTGGCTGTAGCTCTGTAGTATGCTGATTTTAAGTCCTTTGGGTATAGGCCAAGGAGTGGGATAGCTGGGTCAAATGGTGGTTCCATTCCAAGCTTTCTGAGGAATCTCCATACTGCTTTCCAGAGTGGCTGCACTAGTTTGCAACCCCACCAGCAATGTATGAGTGTACCTTTTTCCCCACATCCTCGCCAACACCTATTGTTGCTTATGTTCTTGATAATCGCCATTCTAATTGGGGTGAGATGAAATCTTAGGGTAGTTTTGATTTGCATTTCTCTTATTACTAGAGATGTTGAACATTTTTTCATATATCTGTTGATTGCTTGTATATATTCTGTGAAGTGTCCATTTCCTTAGCCCATTTGTTGATTGGATTATTTGTATTCTTTGTGTAGAGTTTTTTGAGTTCTTTATAGATTCGGGATATTAGCGCTCTATCTGAAGTATGAGTGGCAAAGATATTCTCCCACTCTGTAGGCTCTCTCTTCACATTACTGATAGTTTCCTTTGCTGAGAGAAAGCTTTTTAGTTTGAATCTATCCTAGTTGTTGATTCTTGCTTTTATTTCTTGGGCTATGGGAGTCCTGTTAAGGAAGTCTGCTCCTAAGCCAACAAGTTGAAGGTTTGGACCTACTTTTTCTTTTATAAGATGCAGGGTCTCTGGTCTGATTCCAAGGTCCTTGATCCATTGTGAGTTGAGTTTTGTGCAGGGTGAGAGATAGGGGTTTAATTTCATTCTGTTGCATATGGTTTTCCAGTTTTCCCAGCACCATTTGTTGAAGATGCTATCTTTTCTCCATTGTACATTTTTGGCCCCTTTGTCTAGTATGAGAAAATTGTATTTATTTGGGTTTGTGTCCATGTCCTCTATTCTGTACCATTGATCTACCTGTCTATTTTGGTACCAATACCATGCCGTTTTTGTTACTATTGCTTTGTAATAGAGTTGAAGATCTGGTATTGCGATACCCCCTGCTTCGCTCTTTCTACTGAGGATTGCTTTAGCTATTCTGGGTTTCTTATTCCTCCAGATGAATTTCATAATTGCTTGCTCTATTTCTGTAAGGTACATCATTGGGATTTTAATTGGAATTGCATTGAATCTGTATAGCACTTTTGGTAGTATGGCCATTTTGACAATATTAATTCTTCCTATCCAAGAACATGGGAGATCTTTCCATCTTCTAAGGTTTTCTTTAATTTCTTTCTTTAGTGTTATGTAGTTCTCATTGTAGAGGTCTTTCACCTCTTTTGTGAGATTGAGTATTTTATTTTATTTTTTGATGCTATTGTGAATGGGGTAGTTTTCCTAATTTCTCTTTCTGAAGATTCATCACTTATGTATAAAAATGCATTGGATTTATAAGCATTGATCTTGTAACCTGCTACTTTACTGAATTCACTTATGAGTTCTAAGAGTTTTCTGGTGGAATTTCCAGGTTCCTCTAAATATATAATCATGTCATCAGCGAACAGGGATAGTTTGAGTTCCTCTTTTCCAATTCGTATCCCTTTAATTTCTTTGGTTTGTCTAATTGCTCTGGCTAGAGTCTCAAGAACAATGTTGAATAGAAGTGGTGAAAGAGGGCATCCCTGCCTTGTTCCAGTTTTTAGGGGGAATGCTTTCAGTTTTTCACCATCTTGGATCACCCCGTGGAAAAAGCCTGCAGCTGAAGGGGGACAATGCTGCCTGGAAAGGTCTCTGATTGCCCAGCCCTGGTCCCAGAAGCTGCTTGCGTGTGGAATGTCTCTGCTGGCTTGGGAACTTGTGGCTGGTTCTGCGTGGAGAGGCTCTCACTGGGCGGTCTGCCCTGGGAAGCTAGCCTAGAGAGGCACTTCCTGCCGGAGGGGGTTGGGCTGCTTGGGGGAGTCCCTGGCGCCCTGTGCTGGTCTCTGAGGATTTATATACAGGTAGTAATATGATCCAATTCAGAAATCAGAACCTTTGATTTCACCCACCAAATCAATATAAGCTACAATGTCTTGAATATATCCAGAATATTTTACTAGTTCTCAGAATGGCTGTCTTCTAGAAGCAAATAATTTTTTTCTTGGATCCTGTTTCTAACTTTGAGTGTGTGTGTGTGTGTGTGTGTGTGTGTGTGTGTGTGTGTGTATAACAACCAATCTAAATTCATATCGGTAAACTAACATTTCCAAAATTATTTAAAGAGAGACTTCTTTGTGGCTTGGAAAAAAAGTAACAAAACAAGAAAAAGTTGTTTAAACTAACAAACTCAAGTCTACTCACCAGGAACACCTCCATCTGGCTCCAAGGGGTTCCTGGGCCCTTGTGAGAGGTAAATTGGAAAAAGATGACCCGTGCACCAGCCATGATCCTCCTTTGGAATCACCAAAAGTCTTGTAGGTCGTGAGGTATTTCTCAATAAATAACTGAAACGCAAGTGGTACCTAACCTATGAGATAATATAGGAAGAAAATCATTTCTCTGAGATACTAAAGTTAAGCGAAAAACAATTAAAGTTTGGAGGGCAATGCTACATGATTATAAAACAAAGTTCTATCCTCAGTATCAAATGTTGTGAGGGTTTACGATGCCAGGAAACTAAACTTGTTAAGCACTTACCCAACAGCAGATATCCATAAGATATATAACCAAATGTCCCATTCTCTTAAAATCCACCAAGTAGCTGATATTTTTAAAGTTCCACAATACTTGTACGTGCATCTATTTGCCCTTTTATATCTTTTCATAACAAACATACTTGATAAACAACAGGAGTTACTTCCATGGTGTCTGAGAGTAGTACAAATCTTCTCTATCTTGACCCTTCCCCCAAAGATGAATCAGAATCAAGGACAAGAGGGTCCATCACCAAGGGGGACTATTTGTGTGCACTAGGTAGATCTGAGGCACTCATGCGACAGTGGGTAGTCACCATGCCAATTCAAAAGGATGATATATACAAATACATTTCTTTTTTCTTATTTTTCTTCTGTTTCTTTTCACATGGCTGGCACTTGGGCCTTCTTGCTTGGCACTTGGTAACTTCTTCTTTCTGTCACTTCTGGACTCACTCTTGGGATCTAGATTCTTGGGTATGGACTGGGACCTATATACCCCATCAAAGAAACTTCAGGAACTTTACTTTCTATTTTCTCCCATAAAGCTGGATTAGTGGACCTGGAAGAAGCTTGAGGTGAACCACCTTGGCAATCTCTGACCAAGTTATTTCTCTTGAAATGTGTTTCTGTTTCCGGTTAGAATCAGCACTAAACCTCAGACTTGGGCATGGTCCCTGGGATAATAATAGACCTGGCAGACCTGTACACAGTACTTTGGTTATTGGCCATCAAGGTGATCTGGTTTAAGTATTATATAAGATACAGTCTATTGTAAAATGATTCAGTGAGTTTATAGCCAAAGGTCTAATTATAATAGTATAAGCTCTTATAGATGTTATCAATTACTATACACCTAAGCCACATGATATGTACTGTCATACATGTGTTCACAGTTTACTGAAATGTAGTTATGTAGCATATGAGGTGTATTAAAAACTGGACTTGACAGCCCATTAAAAAGATTGTACTCCATGACCAAGTGATATTTATCTCTGGGATGCAACACACACAAGTAATTTAATGTGATATAACCCAATAACAGAATGAAGGACAAAAATTAATCATTTCACTAAATGGACCTCTATTTATGTGTGGTGCTGAGAATTGAACCCAGTGCCTCACACATGTAAGTGCTCTTCCACTGAGCTACAACTCCAGCCCGCAATAGATGGAGAAAATAATTTGGTTAAATTCAACACTGTTACCATGACAAAAACTACCAGTAGGTATAGAAGGAATTTACCTTAACATGATAAAAAGCCACAAACAAAAAAAAACCCCAAGGTCAGCATTATACCCAATGATGACAAACTGGAATTCTCATTCTCTTCTATTCAAAGCACATAGGTCATATCAATCCACAGATGAACAAAGCAGGGAAATGTGGTATTTACATATACAATGGAATATTATTTAGCCTTAAATAAGAAAATCTCACTATGACGACAAGGATGAATCCAGAGAACATTATGGTAAGTGAAATAATCTAGTCAGAGAAGGATAAATCCTTCAGTATTACACTTAAGTACCTAAAATAGTTCAACTTACAGAAGAAAGAATGGAAGGTAACTTCCAGGTTCTGGGGTGAAGGGGAAATGGGGAGTCATCATTTAATAGGTTTAAGTTTCAGATCTCCAAAATGAAAAAATTCTGCGTATCTACAATACAACATTGTGCCTACAGTCAATAATACGTAAAAAGGTACCTTCTTAACAAGAGGGTAATCTTGAGTTAAGTGTTCTTACCACAATAACAAAAGTCCAAAGAGAGAATAGAAAATAGGCACATCTAGATATTCAAGTCAAACTGCTAAAAAATAGAATAAAAAAATTTTAAAGCAACCAGAGAGAAAAATATAGATTGTATATGACTTCTGATTTCTCATATGAAACAGTGAAGGTCTGAAAATAGTCTGAAAAGTCTATTTCCAGGTCTGAAAAGTCCTGGAAAGAAAGTCAACCCAGAATTCTTTATTAAGTGAACATATCCTTCAAAAATGACATTTTCAGATAAACTAAAACTAAGGAAATTGATTACTAGAAGATCTATACTTCAAGAAATGCTAAGAGAAGCTTTTCAGATTAAGGGAAATGACATCAGATGGAAAGTCAAATACACATGAAAGATAAAGAGCATTAGAAATGTAACAATGCAAATAAACAATAATAAAGATTACTTCCAGATTAAATAAGGAATTAAATGTCAAAAGCACAACTTTAAAAAATTTTGAAAGAAAAATACAAATATCTCATTAACTCCTGAATAAGTTCTTGGGCTGGGGTTGTGGCTCAGTGGTAGAGCACTTGCCTTGCATGTGTGAAGCACTGGATTTGATTCTCAGCACCACATGTAAATGAATAAAGGTCTATCGACACCTAAATAAAAATAAAAAATAGTTCTTAAGACATAATAAATGATAGAAAACTCATATTTAAAAGATGCTCAACCTCATTAGTAAGTAGGAAAATTCAAATTAAGGCCAAAGTTACATATTATACCTAGTTGAGTAAGATATTTGGTAACAACAGGAATTCAATACTTCCACACCTTATGAGCTATAATTGCATTTCTGGGTACAGATATTCAAGAGAAACTATCACACATGTAGAAGTACAGTAGAAGACATTACTAAGACAATTTTGACACATTAGAAGAACCCCAAACTGAATATATCTTTGATACTGACAGAAGAATGGCTAGTGATAGTGCTATATCTTAATAAACAGATTATTACAATCATGAAAAGGATAAGTTATAGCTATATTTAACAACATGAATGAATGTTAGAAATTTCAGTTTAAGTTTAAAAGTGACTACCTAAAGATGCCTATTTTTTAAGAGTTCAAAAATAAGAAAAACTAAATTATATATTAATTGGAAACAGATACCAAAAAAAGCTAAGAAGGAGAAAATATAATTTATCATCAGTTAAAAAAAAAAAAACACTACCTGGATATGAACTAGTAGAACATGAACAGGATTTATATGCTAAAAACTATAGAACACCAACAAACTAGAAAAGAATGAACAAATCAAACTCCAAATTAGTACAAGATCAGAGAAGAGACAAAAGTAAGATTGTACAACATTGAAATGATCCACACCTGACAAAGCTTTAGCTAGGAGAGAGAAGACAAAATCAGTGATAAAGAGTGAGAAATTAACAATTGATATCACTTAAATACAAGGGAGCATGAACAAGTATATGCCAACAAATTGGATAAGTTACTAGACATACACAACCTATCAAGACTGAAATAAGTTATATATGCTAAACCCAAGGCTGACATCATTCTAAATGGAGAAAAACTGAAAGCATTCCCTCTAAAAACTGGAACAAGACGGGAATGCCCTCTTTTACCACTCCTACTCAGAATAGTCTTTGAAACCCTAGCCAGAGCAATTAGACAAAAGAAATTAAAGGGATATGAATAACAAAAGAAGAGCTCCAACTATCCCTATAGGTGATAACATGAGTCTGTATTTAGAAGACCCCAAAAAAACTTTACTAAAACGCTCCTAAGAACTCAAAAACAGATTCAGCAAAGTAGCAGAGTTTAAAATCAATACCAATAAATCAACTACATTTCTATACACCAAGGATAATATTAGCTGAAAGAGAAATCAGGAAAACTCTACCCTTTCAACAGCCGCAAAAAAATATTTGGGACTCAACCTAAAAAAAAGAGGTGAAAGATCTCTACAATGAAAACTACAGAACACTAAAAAAGACCTTAGAAAACAGAAAGATCTCTCCCATGTTCCTGGATAGGCAGAATAAATATTATCAAAATGACCATATTACCAAAAGTGCTATAAAGATTCATTGTAATTCCTATAAAGATTCCAATGACATTCTTCACAGAAATCAAAAAAACGCAATCACAAAATTCATTTGGAAAAATAAGAGGCTCAGAATAGCCAAAGCAATCCTTAGCACAAAAAGTGATACAGGAGACATCACACTTAATTATACACCTCACCTTAAATTATACTACACCTTAAATTATCACCTTAAATTATAGTACAGGGTTGTAGTAACAAAAACAGCATGGTATGGGCACCAAAAGAGACATGAAATCCAATGGAACAAAAGACACAGAGACACAGCCACAAAAATTCAGTTATCTCATCCTAGACAAAGGAGCCACAAACATACAATAAATGATGCTGGGAAAACTGGAAATTCATATGTAATAGAATGAAATTGAACCCCTATATCTTGGTCTACACAAAACTCAACTTTAAGTGGATCAAGGACCTAGGCATTAGACCAGAGACCTGCACTTACCAGAAGGCCCAACACTCCAACATGTTGGTTTGAAAACCAACTCCCCAACAAGACTCTCAAAGTGCGAGAAGTAAAATCAAGAATCAATAAATGGGATGGTATCAAACTGAAAAGCTTCTTTACAGCAAGAGACAATCAAGAATGTTAATACAAATCCTACAGAATGGGAGAAAATATTCACCACTAATACCCCAGAAAAGGCATTAATTTCCAGGATACAGAAAGCACTCAAAAAACTGAATACCAGAAAAATAAATAACCCAATCAATAAATGGGCAAAGGAACTGAACAAACACTTTACAGAAGCACAACTATGAATGGTCAAAAAAATACATGAAAAAATGATCAACCTCTCTAGCAAAAGAGATGATGCAAATTAGAGAAATGTAAATTAAAACTTAACTGAGATTCCATCTAACTCCAGTCAGAATGGCAGTTATAAAGAATAAACGGAACAATAAAGGTTGATGAGGATGTAGGGAAAAAGTTACACTCATACATTGTTGGTGGGACTGCAAACTGGTGCAACCACTCTGGGAAGCAGAATGGAGATCCTTAGAAAACTTGGAATGGAACCACCATTTGCCCCAGTTATCCCACTCCTTGGTTTATACTCAAAGGACTTAAAATCAGCATACTACAGCAACAGAGTCACATCAGTATTCACAGCAGCTCAATTCACAATAGCCAAGCTTTGGAAACAACTTAGGTGTCCTTCAATGGATGAATGGATAAATAAAATGTTGCACATATACACAATGGAATATTACTCAGCCATAAAGAAGAATGAAATCATGACATTTGCCGGTAAATGGATGGAGCTGGAGAATATCATGCTAAGTGAAATAAGCCAATCCCCAAAGACCAAAGGCTAAATGTTCTCTTTGATTTGTGGATGCTAACCCACAACAAAAGAGGGTGGAGAGGGGAATATCAGAAATCCATTGGATTAGACAAAGGGGAAAAAAAAAAGGAAGGGAGGGGGAAAGGGAATAGGAAAGGCAGTAGAATTAGTCATAACTTTCCTAGTCTTGTATTTGTATAAACGACCAGAGTAACTTCACATCATGTATAACCGCAACAGTGGGAACCTAAATAGATTAAGATGTATATTCTGCCAAAACACATTCTACTGTCATATTGTCATGTATAACTTTAAAAAGAATAGAAAATCTAAAAAGACCACTACATGTGAGAGAGAGGGGAGCGGGGGGGGGGGGGGGGGGGGGCGGGGAGGAGAGGGAGATATTAAATCAGTAAGAAGTTTCTCATCAAAGGGAAAGCCCAACAACTGCTGGTTTCACTCTTGAATCCTACCAAACATTTAAAGATTTCTTACATTCCAAAAAAACTGAAGAGAATTCCTTCAAATTCATTTTATGAGGCCAGCATTTCTGACATTGAAAGCAGACAAGGATACAGAAAAAGAAAAAAAAAAAAAAAAACTGTTAGACCATATTCCCATAAACATACATGCAAAAATCTTCAATAGAATCTAACAGCAATTAAAAAAATCACATTGTGATCAAGTGGGAATCATCAAAGGGCTTCAAGGATGGTTTAACATATCCAAATCAAACACACAATACATTGCATCAACAGAATGAAGGACTAACAGATTTAGAAAAAGCATCTAATAAAGTTCAATGTCCATTCAAAATTAAACACATTAAAAGTCAGATATAACAAACCCACAGCTAACAATATACTCAAAGGGGGAAAGTTGAAAGCTTTTCCTTTAAGATCTGCAACAAGACAAAAATGCCTACTTTATCACTCTTATTCCATCTAGTATTATAAGTTCTAGCCAGAGTTAGCTAGATAAGAGAAGGAAATAAAGAAATCAGCATTCAATTTGAAAACGAGGAAGTCTAATTGTTACTGTTGCAGATAAATACAGGAGATAAATATTTATAACCCAAGACATTCTATATTCATGGTTTGGAAAATAGTTAAAAATGTTCATACTACCCAACATGATCTAAGTATTCAATGCAATCCTTATTGAAATATCAAAAACAGCCAGGTTCTGTGGCATATACTAGCAGCTCAGGAGGCTGAATAGGAGGAATGCAAGCTCAAGGCCAACCTCAGCAACTTAGTGAATGCCTGTCTTGAAAAATAAAAAGAGCTGAGGATATGGCTCAGTGGTTAAGTGCTTCTGGGTTCAATCCCCAGTACCTGTCCCCCACCCCCACCAAAAAAACACCCAAAACAACAAAACTTAATTTTTTTTTGCAGTTAGTAAAAATTCATCCTAAAATTTATATGGAATTATGTGGGACACAAATAGCTAAGATAATACTGAAAAGAAAGTAACAAGACTCAAATTTCCTGATTGCAAAATTTACTGGCATAAACACAAACATATGAACATTGGAATAAAGTAAGATCCCAGAAATAAACAGTGGACTAGATTTTACTTCAAAGATATATAAATGGCCAATAAGCACATAAAAAAAGGTGCTCAATAACACTAGTGATTAAGAAAATGCAAATCAAAATCACAATGAGATACCACTTCACAACTATTAGGGTGGCTATTGTGACAGAAATAAATAAATAGCAGAAAACAACTGTTAGCAAGGGTTTAAGAGAAACTGGAACATTTATGCATTATTAATCAGAATGTAAAACAGTATGACAGTTCCTCAAAAATTAAGTATGATTCAGGAATGTCATTTCTGGGTATATTCCCAAAAGAACTGAAGGCAGGAATTTGAACAGATATTTTCACACCCATGTTCTTTTATCACTATTACTCATAATGCCCCCAAAATAGAAACAAATGTTCACTAACAGATAAACTGATAGAATGTGATACACAAATACAGGGTAAAATAAATGGACAAATATACAATTTCACTTACACAAAGTACACAGAATATACTTTTGTTTTCTAACAGAACAGTGGTTACCAGAGAGTTTAGGAGAAAGGGGGTGAGGATTTATTATTTAATGAGTTTCAGGTGGGATGACCAAGTTCTGGAGAGTGGTGATGGTTGCATATGAATGTACTTAATGTGACTACCCTGTACATTTGAAAATCATTAAAATGGTAAACTTTAAGTTATGTGTATCACAAAAAAGGAAACCTAAGGGGGAAAGTTATTTTTACTTTGAAAATACACATTTACTTTATAACTTACCATCTCTGAAGCAATGCACCATAGTTGTGAAGATAAAAATATAAATTAAGACACACAATCTAGTGGGGAACACAGAAAATTTTAACAGTAGTAGGAGGGAGAAAACAAAAAATATTAGGTGGTAATACTCCCCCTTTTTTTTTGTGGTGCTGGGGATTGAACCCAGGGCCATATCCCCAGCCCCACCCCCCAATTTTGTTACTTAAATCCATATGGATATTCCATCATCACCTTGAAACTAACATGACTTCTATAGCAAAACAACAACAACAAAAAAAAAAACAAAAAAAAAATAGGAAAAAAATCAGACTGAAGTATGAAGACTAATGTATGTGGCTCCATGAGGTCAGATTAGAAAAAGTAGTTCTCAGACTTGAATATATAAACAGGGATTGCAATAAAATGCTTTAAAAGCATTTATCCCTATGTCAGAATAAGTAAGGGTAAAATGATTACACTTACTTTCATTCTTATTCTTGTCCAACTATGTTAAATTCCATAAAATGTGGTTTTTTTCCCTAGCACTGTAGGAAGCAATTAATAATCTGAGATTACCAAATTAAATTTGGTACACCTAATCACAGGCTCCCAATAAATATTTGCTGAAGGCAGTATATAGACAATAACTCTAAAAATTAAATGCTCTTCTGGCTAATCTCTTTTTATGACTTCTGATAGTCTGAATAAAATCTAAACTCCTTATGTTTACCTTTACAACTTTCCCCTTTCTGTCTACTGGCCAGATTATCTGAACATATCAACCCTTCCTAGAGTTGGGGGTGAAGAAACAACAAACCCTCTAATTGGAAGGTACTCAGTCCTAATCTCCGCAAAATGGTATTCCTTCTCCTTAGTTCTCGGTTCTCACCTTTCCAGATACATTTTTAATAGTCTTCCTCATAGCACATTTCTTTCCTCCCTCCATAGCACTTTATTACAATTAGTAATGTATCATATACCTAGAAATCCCATGTAGTAGTAATAATACATGTCTCTTCCTTTGCCCCTCTCCTAGAATAATAACTCCATGAGATCATGCTTCTTATCCTTATCTTTGAAAGATTTGTGTCTTCTAGAACACAGATGATGATCAATAAATAAAATGAATTCAAGTCACTGAAGGTAGGGTATGCCAAATACTAGAAGAAAAGTATGAGCACCTTGGGACCTTGAGAAGGCAGCTTTTACTGCTAACTTCCTTTAGGCAGGTTAAGGCTCAAATTTGCCCTCCTTCATTGGTTGACAGTGATAGCTCAGGAACTGTGAAGATCTAACAGATTACCCAGTTCACATTAACATCACATCTCTTGAGCAGGTCTATTGCCTCAATTTTCAAGAAATCTGCAGACATTCCATTTCCTATCATTTTGTTGCCACACTCACCCTCTTACTCAAATAATCATAAAACTTCAGGCAAATTCAAAGCAGTCCCTTCCTTAGAAAAAAAATATTGAATCTATGACCTAAACTACCCAGAATCATACAGGCCCTTAATCATACCAAAACTTGGTAGAGATGCTGTTAGAGTCAGTCAGCTGATTGGTGAAGCAGTTCGATTTCAGTAGGAATTGCCAGCTCTGATAATTACATCTTCATTATAACCCTGGGAGCCTTTTAAGTTAAGGCTTCCTCACCTCAAGTGGCAAGGGGTCCTCACTGTGCACAAAGTCATGGTCAAAAACAACAGCAGCCATCACATGATCAGAGTCCTTATCATACTTAATGTATTCTTCAAAGTCTTTCTCTGAAGTAAAGCCATGAACTGCAGGAAGATAAAATCAAAGCAGTAAGCTTTCAACAAAAAGACAATATTTGATGCTCTGAGGGAATGAGGCATATCAAATAGCTTTTCAGGGATAGGAATTTGTTGAATTTGTTAATACTATCAAGGGATGGTAAAACTTCATAGTTCTCTGAAGCTCTGTAAAATTCCTCATTTGTGAAGTTAACATTCACTTGGAGAATTTCAATTCTAGTCTTTAGGGAAGCACCATCCCCTGCTGATCTTACTACTACAGAGGAAACAAAAGACCAAAGTAAGGATCCTTACCAATTATTTGGTCAGATTTCATTATAAGGATTATATCCTAATTTATAATTTTACCATAATTATGTAATTCTTAGTGTGCTTAAAATGATGAGGACCACAAATAAACTAAAATATATAAGTAACTGAATTGTCATAAAGAATGTTCATCATCTCTTACTTTTCAAATTATTGCTCAAAGTTTGTTGTACCATTTCAATAAGATTGTTCACTGCTTCACTGTTTGAAGGGACATAAACCAGTTCCCAATTTCTTTGCTTGTTGGTATTAAGGAAGTAAGAAGGCAGGGTATTTATGGACTGTTTTGCAAACACAAGCTTATCCATATGCTTTGTAGAGACAGAATTACGTAGTATCAAAAGAATAATGGTGAAAAGCAGTTCCAAAAAAAATTCCATGATGAGAAGAATCCATTGCCGTTTCTGAAAAATATGAAAGACTTAAGTACCCAGTGTTTAACTTCACATCGTTTTTATACTTCCGCTCCTTACTCCACAACTGATGCTCCCAAAACTAAAAAGTAGCTATCAGTACCTTCTTGTCAAATGTTGTCTACTAGCTTTTTACTCATCCTCTACTCCAATCAGGTATTTCCCCTAAGATACTTTCTGTTGTTTGAGGGTAAGTACTTGAAAATTCTTTGGCTATGGCAGAAGATGGTGTTTTAAGACTTCCAGGCCTTGGTATGATGTATCTGTTCTTTAGCCCATTTTGTTCAATCATTTTCAAATTTTGTGGAAGGTGGATCATCTAATCAGACTTCTGACTACCCAGCTTACATTCCCACTCATTATTTATGTCCTCCTGAAACTCATATTCAAATAATATCTGTCCTGAACTTCCTCTTATTTTTGGAATCCTTAAGTTTATTTTCTGACTTTTAACCAATGTGGGTTTTGGGGCTTTCAACTACATATTGAACCGCCTGATCTAACAATTCCCTAACTGATATATTTTTGATGGTCCAGATCCAAATAAATGATCCACATGACCTGGAACATAGAAAGCCAGATAATTATTTAATCCTAAGGTTATTAAGTCCCTTCCACAGTTTTCAGAAAGGTATACTCACTTTTAAAGTAAAATTCTTCCAAAGAAGAAGTGTAAACTGCCTGAACTTCACTGTCATTCTTCTGTCTGAAGAGGAAATTTGTCACTGGTAAAGATTAAAGAGGAGAAACAGAATACCTAACAAAATGTTAATTGCTCAAATATCACACTATTTATTCAACAAATAACCTCTCAACCTGTGTTCATTAAAATAATCCAAACCAAACTCCAATTTTGTATTCATGCTCTGGTTCCTCTCTTAAAATGTGTATAACAAAATCTGATTTATTCTGCTAGTTGGGAGGCTAAGGAAGGAGGATCACAAGTTACCAGCCTGGGCAACTTAGCGAGACCCTGTCTCAAAAATAAAAATAAATATATATAAAAAGGTGATAGTCACTAGATTAACTTCCTAGTACCACAAAACAAAATCTGATTTTATATTCATGAGTGGCAACACCATCTACAAGGAGTACTTACCTCTACAACAGTAGCTGGAAACATTCTGAGGGATGGTAAATTTCTAGTTCCTATAGCAGGATTAACCCAAATTGAGGTTCACTTTGGCTATCCAAGACTGGCCTAGCTTAATTACTTCCTCTTACCACCTTATTTATGCTTTTGATAGCATTTACCAACCTCTAAGTATCCTGTTTGTATATTATCATTAGTAAAATGTAAGCTATTAAAGCAAGGCCATTTTCTGCCTAGTTGTTCACTGTATTATCAAGTGTTTGGCAGTGTCTGGCATAGAGCATGTGTGCAGTAAACGTTTTTTAAAAGAGTAAGTGTGATGCTCTCCTGACACACATTCTTACATCATTTTTCTACAATGGCACATAACTTTTATGTATGGCATATCTAATTTTTGCTGCCATCACAGAAGTGGAATTAGACCTTTTTTAAAAATCACATTTTACAGTCTGCTAGAAAATTTCAAGTGTTTTGGGATCCCCTCTTCTGTTAGAAATTGACTTTTAATAAGTCTTGAAATATGGTGTTTTTAAATTCTATGTTTGCTCAATTTCAGGCAGATTTTGAATCCCAGGTTAGGGAGGATGTTCTGGTATCTCTAGCATCAAGTATAGTGCCTGAAGAGAGAACATGTTCAAGAATCTGTTGAGATGCTCAAGACAAAGACTTGAGTATACCTACCATTCAAGGTGGGGGTACTAGTGGTCAAAGTAAGACGACAGAAACTTTTAGAGCTACTGTGATTACTGTTATCATGGCCCCCAGGATAGTCCTAGTGGGCCAAGAAAAAGCTGTTAAGATAGACAAATGCTGATAAAATCTCTCCAAATTCCCTTCCTCAATTCTGTTAAAGGCTCCCACCAAATTCAGATTCATGTAATTGTTTTTAGTCATCCAGTCCCCACAGACTACCACTAAGTTTTGCCATTTTTTTCCCAAAAAGTTTGCTCTATCTATGCTTCTCCATTACTGTTACTTCAACTTCATCCATGGTAATAATAATATCCTGCTACCTATCTACAAAATCAAACATAAGACTCCAGCAAACTTACATCCTAACAAGGGAGTAAATCTCAGGAAAGTGATGGGAGAGCCACGAGGAGACCAAATGGCTGTAAGATGGGGATAAAAAACAAAACACCTATTTAACTGAGTCGTTTCAATGATACTGGATGCCCTTTGCAAACGTATCTTCCCTTACTCTAGACACGTGTTTTAGATGGATGTTAACATCTTTTTTAGTGTGGTCAAAAAGCTTGGAATATATGACCTCTGCCAGACCAATCAGACCCTTTCTAATTTAAAAGGAGTAAAGTTCTGATAGTGAATCTGATAAGGTGAGTCTGGAAGCTAGTGGAGGCAACTTTCTCCCATGGACGAAAAGACTAAATGTAACAGAAGAAATCAAGCTGACATGTAGAGAGCACTTAGGAAAGGCAGATTCTGCTATTCTCAAGTTCAGACATTTAATTAACCTTCCCTTTGTTTACTTTCAAAATCAATTTAAAAAATCGGTTTAAGTAAGGTGTCTCAAATGAACATTTTGTTAACACTTTTGAAGATACTCAGTCCAGATCTATTAAAATTTGTAATCTTTAATGCAAGAGTTGATTGAGTTTTCAAAAAGCATCTAATAAACTGGGGAAAACTAAAAACTGTTCTCGGATTCCTTAAAGTTTTGAGGAACCCACCTTAAACACATTTAAAGCCAAATGACTTGTTTTGTAATTACATGTAAATTGTAATTTAAAAATTAAAACCCAAACGGGAGGATCTTCTGCACAAAGCCAATTTTACCATATTCTTAAACCTAATTCAGAACTGTACTGGCTCAAGCGGAAAAAAAAAATCATTTCGAATTCGTCCTCAGCATTTCGGAAGCCGACCTGGCCAGGCAAGTCGCTTAGGGCGTCGGTCCTCGGCAACGTGGGGCCAGCGGGCGGGATGGACGCGAGGGCGGCGGCTGGAGGGAAGGAGCCGGCGGCCACTCACCGGACGGCGGACGAGCGCCACAGCTGCCGCGGCCCAAAGCCTGTCGCTCCTCCCTGGGTCCCGCAACCGCCACTCACCCGCGCCAGCGCGTGACTGGCCCGCCTCAGGGCCACGGCCCAACGGCGATACCCGCCCAAGACGCCTCCCTCGGCGCAGGTGGCGCCTCAGAACGCCGCGGGCGTCCCGAAGTCCCAGCTCCTGCGCCCCTCGGCCCCCACCCCGCGCCCACGAGGCCCGGCTCCCTCGCTCTGCCACTGCGGCCCGCCCAGCCTCTCGGTCCTTCAACCGGCGGCCCCGTGGAGCCGCTGACCCGTCAGGCCTTCCACGCACGCCCCGCCCACGTTCGCCCCGCCTCTCTTCTCCCCTCCCCACCACGTGCGCCCCCGCCCCTCAGGCCTTCAACGGGCGACCCCACGTACGCCGTGTCCCCTCCACACCCAATGCCGCGTGCGTCCTGCCCCTCCGTCCTTCTGCGGGCGACCCCGGGCTCCAGACCCTGTGGAGCCAGATCCTCCCAAGTACGCGGCCCCGCCCCGTGGTCCTCCTACCCCACGTGCGCCCCGCCCCTCCTCCAGGTGCGCGTCCCCGCCTCGGGCTCCCTCCCTCCCTTGTCCGTTAATTCTCCAACGCGAGGCCCGGTACTTATGTCCCAAGGCATGCCTCTCCCCACCCGGTGCAGCCCGCTCTCAGGGCCACCACACACCCGGAGGTGGAGTCCTGTCTCCCAGACTTGGTGGCCTCCGCAGCCGCCCCGCCCCTTCCTGGCGGCTGTCCCCTCCCACCAACTCCTCTCTTCGGCCCCTGCACTGCTGCCCGAGCCTCGGCCTCCCACGTGGCAGCCCCCTCCTCTGATTTTGAGTTCTTAGGTTTTGTTTTAAACCTCCGTATGCTTCAGGGAATTTTTTTGTTGCCCTCGCCCCCAGATTAAATCTTCAGTTCCTGGCTTTAGGAGGATGTGGAGCCTCCCTTCTCTAAAATGAGTACACCACCACCAAGAGGCAGGGGGCATCAGTGGTGAGCGATGATCAAAGATCTCAAGAAGCGTCTGGAAGTTGGAAAGCAGATAGAAGAGTCTTGGTTAAAGGAATATTCTCTATAGACAGTTTTTTAAAAATACACCTTTTGAGGTGTGGTTTTGACATGCATATTCAAATTATCACCACAATCAAGACATACATGAGATGAATAATCAACAGAGCCTAGCAATTTTTTTTTTTTGACCAGAACGCTTTGCAAATGGAATCAGTAACTGTTTTAGTCCAGCTTCTTTCACTAAGCATAGTGCCTTGAGATTCATCTGTTTTATTGAGTGTGTCAATTCTTTTATCAGTGGTAGCAATTCCATTGTCCGGATGTATGTGCTGGTTCTTTAATCCATTAACAAGTTCAAGGACGTTTAGGTTGTTTTTGGCAATTTTGAATAAAGTTCATTAAACATGTTGTGGTGCAGGGGCTCAAAACCAGGAAGAAGAATCAGGATTCTGGCAGGTGGAACTGGGATAGCAGACGTGCTCTATTCAGAGGTGGCAAATTTAGCTTTAGCCAGTTTCATTTTTTTGCCCCCGTCATTTCCATTTACCACTCCCTGCCACCAGCCTTTTCCATAGCCCCTTTTTATATGCAGGCCGAAGAAGGCACATTGTCAACAGGTTATATAAATGGGTGCTTGCTCACAAGCAAAATGTTTGATTTTGAATACACTCACTGAATCAGTATATCTGGCCTTGATTACACACTGACTGTAACAGCCAATTCGCGGCCTTGATTGCACTAAAAACAACATAGTGAAGAGGGAGCCTAACTATAGCCATTTTTGGGCCTGCCCCAACACATTCAGGTTTTTGTGAGAACATGAAATTTTGTTTTCAGTTAAAATTTAGGAATGGAACTAGTGGAAGTAGGTAAGTGTTTACAAAAACTATCCAACTGTTTTCCAAAATGGCTGTAGAATGTTGTCATATTGTTGTTCCACATCAACAACACTTGGTATTCTCATTCTTTCTAGTAGATGTGTAGTGATAGTTGTGTTTTTGATGTGCATTTTTTTCTCAGTGACTATTGATGAATATGTGATTGTTTGCCATCTGTATATTCTCTTCAGGAAAGTACCTGTTTGAATATTTTGCCATTTCTATTTTTATTGTGTTTTGACAGGTCTTCATATATTTTGGATACAAATACTTTGTTGGCTATATGATTTGCAAATATCTTCAGTGTCAACTGTCTTTTGAGAGCATAACATTTAATTTTTAAAAAAGTTTCCTACATTTTTCATTGGTGCATTATAGTTGTACATATTGATGGGATTTTTTGTTACACATTTGTACATACACACAATATAATTTGGCCAGTATTACTCCCCAGCACTCCCACCCTCCACATTTAATTTTAATGAAGTCCAATTGGTTTCCTTTATGAATTATGGTTAGAATACTATTCAACCACAAAAGGATGTAATTCTATCATTTGTGACAGTTTACCCTGTCTTGTCCAAATGCTATAAAAGCCTCCAAACTTAGTCTCTTCTTTCCATGAAGCTTTGCATCCTCATTATGTGTAAAACTTTCAATCATCAAATAAATTTGCATGCCTTTCCTTCTATTATATTGTCTGTTGGTTTATTTCTCAGACTCAGCCAGAGAATTTAAGAGGTAGAGAAGAATTTTCCTACCCTAAATTACAACATGGATGAAACTTGAAGACATGCTAAAAAAGCCAGTCACAAGGATAAATGCTCTGATTCCATTTATATGAGGTACTTAGACTAGTCACAATCACAAAGACCGAACGTGGAATGCTGGCTGGCAGGGGTTGGGGTGAGATGGGAGTCACTGTTTACAAGATGAAAAATTTCAGAAATTGGATGTACTGAATTGTACATCTAAACTAGCTAACCTTGTAAATTTTACATATTTTTTTCATAATTTTTAAAGAAGAAAAAAATTTTAGTTTCGAAGAAGATAAAATGGGTTTTAAAAATCCTTTAAATTTATAAACTAAACCGATAAATAAGCAGAATACAAAGGAAATTTCAAGGAGTGTCAATTTTAGAAGGCAACTACATGGGAAAACATGATAGGTAAGGGTTAGTTGGTCAGATAAGATCATGCAGACTCTTCATGGCCACTTTGTCTCCAGCAACAAAGTTAATATTACTTTCCTGGTATAAGATTATAAGGAGGAACACTGACAAGTGGAATTTTGATGTGTTCATGTAGATAGGGGAACATGAGAGAGCTCAAGTTATGGATGGATGGTCTGTAGGAATTCTCTCCAAAAAACAAGGTCCCAAAAGAAACTTGTGAGCTGGGAATCACAGGGTTTACAAGGCAGTAGGATATGTTTCAGGCATTGTCCATCTGTGTTTTCTGACTGATGTGAATCCTACTCAGGGAACATCAAGAACTGTAAACAACACTTCCATGGGGCAGCTGGTACACTCTCAGAATTGTATTATTGTGTGAAATCCAGGCATTAACTTGCTTCTCTTAAGAAAATACTGGCTTGCTTCTTTACATGTTTACAGAAATGCCACCTCAACCTTGGAAGGCATTGGTTAGCATGGTAGATCTTAGACTTCCCCTTTGCAGGCCGGGATGGAATCTGTAATCACTAACACATCCTACTTGATCTGATCACTGCATCAAGTCAAGTGGAAAGGTAGATCCACATGGTTCATAGAATTTGTTTGGCTATTTGGACCTGGTAATGTGAAGTGGGGTAGCTGAGATCAAATACTACAGGTTAGCTTTCTTCTGCTGCTTAGAGTATGCTAGTATTAGCCTTAAAAATTGTGACAAATTTTGTCCCAATCTCATATTAATCAGAATGGGGTTGATGGAATGGCAAAATAATGTAGAAATTAGGGATGGATATTCATGGGTCTCTTGCATTTTTATGAGAATTGTGAAAAGTAGTCTTTTTGTTTTAGACTATTTTTTTTTTGCAAGGATCACTATAAAACAAATGGCCTTTTCTTCTTCCTTTATTTTTAATTGGTGCATTATAGAGGTACACATGGGATTTGTTATTACATATTTCCACATGTACACAATATAAAAATACGTGTTAATTCCCCAGTGCTTCCCTTTTCCTTTCCCTCCTCTTCCTTCTTGTCCCTTCCCTCTATTAAGCTGAATTCCCTTCCATTTTTTATGAGACACCATCTGTACCTTTCTTTTCCTTTTTCCTCTCTAGCTTCCCCATGTGAGAAGAAACATGACCCTTGACCTTCTGAGCATGTGTTATTTTGCTTAACATAATGATTTCAAGTTCCATCCATTTTTCTGAAAATGACATAATTCTGCTTTTCATTTTGGCTGAATTAAACTCTACTTTGTATATATACCACATTTTCTTTATCCATTCATTCACTGACACCTAGGCTAGTTCCATAGTTTGGCTATTGTGAATTATGCTGCTGTAATATGGGTCTGAATATGTCATTCTGGTATAATGACTTTAATTCTTTAATCAGCATTAAAATAATCAACTTAATAAATGCTGAAGAGCAGCGTAGCTGGGTCGGAGTTTCCATTCCTAGTCTTTTGAGAAAACTTCATACTAATTTCCATAATGAAAAGCAGTGTAAAAGTGTCCTCTTTCTCCACACCCTGTCTAGCTTTTATTGTTTGTATTCTCCATGGCTGCTATTTTGATTAGAGTGAGATAAAATCTCAGGGTAGTTGTGATTTGCATTTCCCTAATTGCTAGTAATGTCGAGCATTTTTTCATATATGTATTGGCCATATATTTCTTCTTTTGAGAAGTGTCTGTTTAGTTAATTTGCCCATTTATTACTTGGGTTCCTTATTTATTTGGTCCTAAGTGTTCTGAGTTCTTTGTATATTCTGGATATGAATCCTCTGTCAGAAGAATAGCTAGCAAAGATTTTTTTCTCCCATTCAGTAGGTTCTCTCTTCATATTCTGAAATTTTTCCTTTGCTGTGCAGGAGTTTCTTAATATGATGCCATCCCATTTATTAACTCTTCACACTATATTTTGGGCTTTAGGGGTCCTACTGAGAAAGTCATTGCCTGTATATTCGAGTATTGATCCTACCTTTTCTTCTGGAGTTGCATAGTTTTTGGTGTAATTCCTAGGCCTTTGATCCATTTTGAGATGATTTTTTTTTTTATTTTTACAGCCTGTGTTTTGATTCATTATACACAAATGGGGTACAACTTTTCATTTCTCTGGTTGTACACAATATTCACACCATTCATGTAATCAAACATGTACATAGGGTAATGTCTGCGTCATTCCATTATCTTTCCTACCCCCGCCCCACCCCCTCTCATTTCCCCCTACACAATCCAAAGTTCCTCCATTCTTCTTGTACCCCCTACCCCCACCCCCATTATGTATCATCATCCACTTATCAGATAAAACATTCATCCTTTGGTTTATTAGAATTGGCTTATTTTGCTTAGCATGATATTCTCCAGTTCCACCCATTTACCTGCAAATGCCATAATTTTATTCTTTATGGCTGAATAATATTCCATTGTGTATATATACCACAGTTTCTTTATCCATTCCTCTACTGAAGAGCATATAGGTTGATTCCACAATCTAGCTATTGTGAATTGAGTTGATTTTTGTGCAGGATGAGAAATAAGGGTTTTAGTTTAATTCTTCTATACATAAGTAATCAGTTTCCCAGCATCATTTGTTAATAAGACTGTCTTTTCTCCAATGGATGTTTTTGGCACCTTTGACAAGGATTAGATGACCGTGGATGTGTGGGTTTGTCTCTGAGTCTTCTATGCTGTACCACTGTTTTATGTATGTCTTTATGCCAGTGCCATGGAGTTTTATTCTGTGCCTCTGGCATTGCTTTTTTGGCTTAGAAATGCTTTGATTATTCTGAATCTCTTTTCTAATGAATTTTAAGACTTTTTTCTTTATCTGTGAAGAATGTCTTTTGTATTTTGATGGGCATTCCAATGAATCTGTATATTGCTTTTGGTAGTACTACCATTTCAACAATATTAATTCTGCCTATCCATGAACATGGAAGGTCTTTCCATCTTCTTGTCCCCTCTTCAACATCCTTCTTCAATATTCTATAGTTATTTTGTAGAAGTCCTTCATCTCTTTGGTTAGATTTATTCCTACATTTTTTAAGTTATCATGAATGGAATTGTTTCTATGAATTCTTACTCAGCAGAATCATTATTGGTATATAGTAAAGCTATTGTTTTAATTGTAAACAAATGGGGTACAACTTCTCTGAAGTAGAGGCATACCATTTTTGAAATCATACATTTACATAGGGTAATGGTGTTTGATTCATTGTTATTTTTTTCCTTCCCCCTACCCTTCTTCTCCCTCTATACAGTCCCTCCTTCCTCCATTCTTGCCTCCCTCTCACCCCCCATTATGTATCATCATCTGCTTATCAGTGAGGTCATTCGTCCTTTGGTTTTTTTGAGATTGGCTTATCTCACTTAGCATGATATTCTCTAATCTCATCCATTTGCCTGCAAATACCATAATTTTATTCTTCTTTATGGCTGAATAATAATATTCCATTGTGTGTGTGTGTGTGTGTGTGTGTGTGTGTGTATCAGAATCTCTTTATCCATTCATCAATTGAGGGGCATCTAGGTTGGTTCCACAATCTGGCTATTGTAAACTGAGCAAGCTATTGAATTTTGCATGTTGATTTTGTAAACTACTACTGTGCTGAATTTGTTAGACCTAGGAGTCTTGGAGATTTTTTTGGTCTTCTAAGTACAGGATCATATCACCAGCAAACAGTGATAATTTGACTTCCTATTTTTATACGTTTTATTTCCTTCTCTTGCCTGTTTGTTCTAGCTAGAATTTCTATTTTAAAAAGGAGAGTGCACATCCTTGTCTTGTTTCAGATTTTAAGGCAAATGCTTTCAGTTCTTTCCCCATTCACTATGATGTTGGCTTTGAGATTTTGTATATTGCCTGTATGATATTCTATCCCTAGTTTCTTCAGAGTTTTTATTAATAGTGCTGAATTCTGGTAAAGCCATTCTCTGCATCTGAGATGACTAAATGATTTTTGTCCTTAATTACATTTATGTGATAAATTAAGTTATTGATTTATGTATGTCAAGCCATCCTTGCATCCCTGGGATAAAACCAACTTGGTCAAGATGTACAATCTTAATATGTATCTTAATATAATTTGCTAATATGTTATTAAGGATTTTAGCATCTAAGTTCATTAGGGATATTGGTCTGTAGTTTTCTTTCTGCTATGTCCTTATCTGGTTTTGGAGTGTGAGACTGGTTTTATAGAAAAAAACATGGAAATGTTCCATCTCTATTTCATGGAATAATGTGAGGAGCACTGGCATTAATTCTTCTTTAAATGTCTGATAGAATTCAGCTGAGAATCCATCTGGTCCTGGGCTTCTCTTTGTTGGAAGGCTTTTTATTACTGTGTCTATCTTATTATCTGTTGTAGGCTTCTGTGTCCTCTGGATTCAATTTTGGCAGTTTGGATGTGTCTAGAAATGTATTCATTTCTTGTAGGTTTTCCAGTTTATTGGAGAATAAGTTTTCAAAGTAATATTCATTGATCCTATGGATTTCTGTGATGATTTCCCCTTTTTCATTTATTAATCTGGGTCTTCTCTCATTCTTTTTTTAAGTATATTTTTTAATTGTCAATGGACATTTATTTATATGTGGTCCAGAGAATTGAACCCAGTGCCTCACACATGCTAGGCAAGTGCTGTACCACTGAACTACAACTCCAGCCCTCTTCTCTCATTCTTTTGGTTAGTTTGGCTAAGGCTTTATCAATCTTGTTTATCTTTTCAAAGAAACAACTATTTATTTTATTGATCTTTTATATCTTTTTCCCCTCAATTTCACTGATTCAGCTCTGATCTTATTTCCTTCTACTGGTTTTGGAACTGGTTTATTATTTTTTTATTAGGTTGTTCATTATTTGGGACCTTATGAAGGAACTCATAAACTTTCATTTTAGATTTGCCTTCTGAGTGTCTCAGATGTTTTGGTATGCTGTATCACTACTCTCATTTAATTTTAAGAATTTTTAGTTTTTTTAATCAGCCATTCCTCATGCAAAAGTGTATTGGGGGGCTGAGTTGTGGCTCAGGGGTAGAGAATTTGCCTAGCATTTGTGAGGTACTGGGTTCAATTTTCAGGACCACATATAAATAAATGAATAAAGTAAGGGTCTGCCAACATCTGAAAAATATTTTTTAAAAAGTGTATTGTGAAATGTATATATGTTTACATAGCTTAATAGGGTTTTGTCAAATTGATTTCTAATTTCATTCTATTATGATCTGATAAGATGCAGGGAATTATACCAAATTATTTTTGTATTTGCTAAAAGTTGCTTTGTGGCCTAAAATATGGTCTAATTTGGAGAAAATTCCATGAGCTCCTGGGAAGAAAGTGTATTCAGCTGTTGTTGGAAAAAATATCCTGCAGATGTCTTTTAAGTGCATTCAATTTATGTTTTTCAGGTCCTAAGTGTCTTTACTGAGTTTATATCTGGACAACCATCTGTTGGTGAGAGAAGTGTATTCAAATCACCAGTTAATCATACTGTGGTCTATGGGAGGCTTTAAGAGACAATATTTATTGTCTCTTCTATGTAGTTAGATGTACCAATGTACTTAGGTGTACCAATGTAGTTAGGTGTAGTTGGGTAATGAATATTTATTATTATTATATCTTTTTTGATTGTTCCCTTTACCACTGTGAAATGACCTGAATCTCTTTTGATTAATTTTGGTTTGAAGTCTACTTTTTCAGATATGCAAGTAGCTACTCTTGTTTGTTTGGAGGCTCCATTCACATGATTTGTCAATTCCATCCTTTCACTTTCAGCCTGCACCTGTCTTTGCCTGTGAGTCTTTTGCAAACAACACATAGTTGGATCATTTTTTAATACATTCTACCAGCCTATGTCTTTTAATTGGAAAGCTAAGACTATTTACATTCAATGTAATTCTGTATATTCATTAATTCCTGACATTCTGATTTATTTCTAATATTAATTTTGGTCCTGTTTCTAATTTTGTTACTTTTGGGGGGGGTACCAGGGATTGAACTCAACCACTGAGCCACATCCCCAGCCTTATTTTGTATTGTATTTAGAGACAGGGTCTCACTGAGTTGCTTAGCATCTCACTGTTGATGAGGCTGTCTTTGAACTCTCAATCTTCCTGTTTCGGTCTCCTGAGCCACTTGGATTACAGGAGTGCACCACCATGCCCAGCTTGCTTAGTTACTCTTAAAATGAGATTTGTTTGTGAGCTCTGGGTTTTGTTTTTGACTTCTCTGTGTGGAGTATTTCTTTAAGTAAGTTCTGCAGTGCTGGTTTAGCAGTCATACATTATTTTAGTTTCTTCTTCTCTTGGAACAGTTTTATTTCCCAATAAATTTTGAATGACAGCTTTGCTGGACATTGCAATCTTGGTCGACAATATTCTTTCAGGACTTGGAATACATCAGAGAGCCCCTGGCTTTTAGAGTTTGTACTGAGAAATCAGAAGTAGTTCTGATTGGCTTACCTCAAAGTGTGACCTGACTTATTTCTCTTGAGGCTTTTTAAATATTATGCTTGTTCTCTATGTTATGCATTTAAATTATACTGTATTGTGCAGAGGTTCTCTTTTGATCTTGTATATTTGGGGTTCTGAATGCTTCCTGTATCTGGAAGGAAGTCCATCTCAGTCTCAAAGTTGGAAAATTTTATTTCCCTGAAGAGGTTATCCATGCCATTAGCCTGCATTTCACAACTCTCAAGTACAGTGATTTTTAAATTTGGTCCCTTAATGTCCCAGAGTTTGTATATATTCTGATTTTGGTTAGTTGTTTTCTTTAAAACTATAGGAATGTCCCAGGTTGGTCACTTTGTTTTCCAGCTCTGAGATTTTGTATTCAGCATGGACTACTCTGTTAGAGAAACTTTCAGTGGAATATTTGATTTATTGTGTGTTTCATTTTCAAGATTTGTTTGGTTCTTTTACAATATCTTTATTTCCTTTTCTCATTCACATTCTGTATATGCTTCCTCAATTCATTCAGTTGTTTGTATGAGTTCTCATGGAATTCACTGATCATTTTTATAATCATTGTTTTGATTTCTGACACTTCACTCACTTCAGTATCTTTTAGAGTTAGTTGCTGGTCAATTATGAGTTTTAGGGGATGTTGTGTTACTTTATTTTTGTATATTTCTGATATTCTTGGGTTGGGTTCTATGCATCTGTTGGGACATTTTTCTCCATGTGAGCCATTTTAGGCGATGGTCCTCTCTTGCCAAAGTGCAGGTGTGGTATCTTGTGTTAATTCTGCTTATTATGCTGTAGGAGTGAATGTCAATGATTGGGACCTGTAGGTCCACCCCTAGCCATTCCTACTTGTAGCCTCGTTGTTAGTTTGGTTTTTTTGTCCCTTCTCTTTGTATTAAAATATAGCTGACTTAAGAATGTGGCTAATTTGTGTGTGGATCAAAGTGTGCTGTCATTTGGCTGAGCGCAGTTTAGCAGCAGTGTCTCTACCCTGGGAACTTGTAGTTTCCTTGTAGATTCCCAGCACCTCATAGAAAAGGGGGACACAAATAATAACAACAATCAATGGAAACAATATACAGTATTACAAATTATTTTGGGTGCCTGCTATAACATCTACAACAATAATTACCACACAAAAAATGTATGGTGTGGTCAGCAACTGACAACAGCAAAAAGAATAAATAACTGTGAACTAGATCTGGCACTGAAGTAAACTGCAGGTATCAATTATGTCATCCACAGAACTAATAACTGAATTAACACGAATTGTGGGGCAGGAGTTATATAAACCAAACATTTCTAAAAGATGTTAAAAATACAGTTCATTAAGAGAAAGGAAAATGTAATAAGAAGGTAGACAAGTTTAGAATGTTCAATGTGTGAATAGGGAGAATGCAGGGGAGATGCAGTAAGTGATGGTTATAAAGGAGGAGAAAAACAGGATAAGAAAAGCTTTAAGAGAGAAAGAGAGAATTGTGCTGTTAATGGGAGAAGAAAGAAGAAACAAGAGAAACAAAAACAAAACATAACAAAATAAAAATGAAAAACCCTAACCTTCAAAAGTCATAGCAAAAGGAAAAAACTGAGAAAAAAAATATATCCACAAGCCAACCAGCACTGGCAGAACAAAAAATATTTAAAATGAAAAATGAAAAAAATTGAATCATCTCCACTGAAGTGGTCAAAACAGCCCAATGAGCAAGGGTTGAGTTTTGTTAACCCCTTTCTCCTTTTGTGCTGCCAGTTCAAGCACCTGGAGTAGTCAAAGACTGAAGCTGGCTGAAACAGCTTTAAGCATAGACTCTCACCAGTATAATATAAGATGGAGTAGGAAGTACTGTCAAGTGAAGTTTTGTACAGACAGTCCAGACAGATGCACACCCAGGGTGGGGCTGTTTCATAGTTCTATGAGGGGAGTTCTGGCTGCTGGGGCTTAGGTCTAATCAGGCCTGAGGGGCTTTGTGGGTGGTATCTGCTCTGGAGAAATTAGACCAACACACACATGGGCCCATGCAGATGCCAATCTCTGCTGGGAGTCTGCATCTCAGGAGCCTCACAAGAATTCTACTGGTGGTCGGGGAGCCAATCTTCCACACACTCTGCTGCCTATGAATATATCCTTCTCAGGTTTAGTATCCCTGGATATATTCACACCTGCCTATTCAGATTCACAACCCTCTTCAGCTGGTCAAGTGAGGTGTCAGACTCACAGAGAAAGAAAGGTGTCATAGGCTCCCTTTCATTTTTATGACTTGAATCCTCCCAGGTGCGATCTTCTTTGTGTATGTTTCACACACGGTCTGCTAGGTGTACTCTAGGCCATGTTAGGTGCTTGCTGGGACAATATGGCCATATTTGCTATGATTTCTTGGGTTCCACCACAGCAAGCTGCAGCATGACTTCCTCTTAAGATGGCTTCCCACCTCAGCTTTCTGTTTACATGTTGAGAAATGCAGAATACTTTTGAAACACCAGTTCACTGTACAGCCTCTTGATCAGCTAAGTTCAGGCTGCTTTTCTGATGTACAGGTTCTTTCTTTTTCATGCCACATCTTCCCACTGTCTTTCTTCGTCTGTGTTATCCCTCCCCCGTGTTGAACCAGTGCTTCTGCCACTGCTGCCATGCAGCTTGGCTCCAGCGTTCTTTATCCAAAGCACTCAAATCTTTGAGTCTCTAAGACACTCTGACTGTCCAGTATTGAATTTTAGTGCAATCCCTCTTTCTCCCACTTCATTAAGAAGCATCACTCCTGCTGCTCGAATCCTGAGTAACAAAGCAACTGGAAATGCAGCCTTCCTCTAATCTGCTGTCTGTACCTCCCTACCTCCCATCACATGGTCTTTGAAGAGACAGTATTTCCTTTTGGACCAAAGAGAAAATTCACTTAATGTTCAGTATAATTAGAATATTTTCTTCCAGAGTAAAGGTCAGGTGGGTTTACTTACAGGTCATTATAAAAAATGTGGGTTCTATAAGCTTGGTTCCTCTCCTGCAATACAACAGGTATCACTTCACTCTTTTCATGCTGCTCTGTTAGAATTAGGGATTGAGGAACTGGCACAATTTATGAAACTTTTGTGCATTTGCTGTGAGTAAAAATGTCCTCTGACTTTGACCCAGGATACCTATGTATTCTGCCAGTACCTACAATACTGCAACAAACTATCTTGTTAAGTTGCAAGTAGGGTAAAGTCTCAGATCCTTCATAATTCTTGATAATAGGCTGCTCACCTTAATCTTCAAAGACTGCCAACTTCATTCCTTAGGGATTCAATCTGTACATGCATGAAACAGTGAGAGAGCACGCAAGCAAAATGCCTGTATGTATTCTGTTGCAGGTAGCAGTCTAAGAAAAAGGGTCGCTGGAATGGAATCTCATATCAGGTTTATTGACTATTTTCTAATTTATCAATATTAGCAAAGGTCAGGAAGATTTGTTCCAGTGTTATCTGACTGATGGAATAATCTTCTAAATTGAATAGCACTTTGGCTTTCTCCAAAATACTAAACACCTTTAACAGAAAAAAAAAAAAGGGTGAAGTTACCACTGCAATATCCTCAGATAGACCATTTCCCCTCCCGACCTTCCCCAGCTCTTGCCAGGTTTATGCACAGGGACACACACATACCAAAGGGGGAAGTCAGAAAGTAGAAAGAAAAGCTGACAGAGGAGAGGAGGTATTTCTCCATTCCCACTCCTTGATGGATAGGGAATAACAATAACATTTAGGATTAGAATTTCAATTTAAACTATATAAAGTTTCTGTTCTGCCAATGTTAGATTCCCGTTTGACATGCTTACAATCCAATGCTTTCTATTAGTCCTCTAGTTAACATACAATGTTAGGACGGTATATTTTCTACAATCACCTTTCCCCAGCAAATTTCCTTGCTTGGAATGAAGTAGCCAATAATCCCTTGATAGTCCTGGTTTATGACGTTACCTAAGAAGGGAAAGATTTTGACAGGTGAATTATGAAATGGAACCCAGTATTTGGCAGCATTTTGAAAAATTCCTTGAGTAATTCCCATTTCAATTATCTTTAGCAATATGCAGTTAATACAAAAAATACATAATTCCAAAGTTTATTACTCATATATATGAATGTGTTAACTATTTCAATAGACTTATTTCCTTGTGAAATATGATCTTATTGCCTACAGTTTGTAAAAACTGTGGAAGTTAGGATAATAAGTTTTAGGCATGAAAAAATCAATTGTTCATATGGTCACTTTGCAAAATCTGAGACCTGTATGAATCCTAATGGTTCTATAGGATTCTGTTTTTAAACATAATCTTGAAACTATGCTTGTGACATTTAGATATAGTTTCTTCTTCTAGTTGTGTATGTGTGTTGAAGGGGTATCATATCTTTAGTGTTTCCACAAGTAGGCAAAATTCATTCTAAAGGAAGAAGAAAATGTATATATATAAACACAGATCTAAAGGCATTCATTGCAGAAATGATGTATTACAGCTTTGGAAAACATGGTAGCAATATTGTAGCCACTCCTGATTAATAGGATGCATTAAATTTATTATCATGTACTTGGAGATTACTGAAAAGGATACTGAGATGAAAGTATTTTAAAGAAATTAACTATGTTATTAACAATAGTAATTCTTTTGTAACGAGTACACATACAGCCTCTATGAGTAATTTAAAAATTTAAGCCTTTTAAATTGCAAAACATATCAAATACACATATAACTTAGTAACTCAGTAAATCACAATAAAGTCAAATATAACTGATGCCCAACATACTAGATGTCAACTATGTGTTTCTCCCAGAAACTGTATTACTTAAAAAGACAACGGCTCTCCTAATTTCTTTGCTATTCTTTACAGTATTATTGCTTAAGTATGGAACATTAAATACTACAGTTAGATTTGACTTCTCTGTTCTTTACATGAATGCAATTGTACAGCATGTATTTTTTATGTCTGGCTCTTCTCAGTCATCCATGTTGTCTTCTATAGCTAAACTTCATGTTTCAGTATATAACTGCATCACTACTGTTGATGGACCTGTGGCATATGTCTATCCTCTGTGATAGTCCCAAATGATCCTTGCCTCCCAGTAGTCACACCCTATCTCATTTTCTTCTACAATGCATAAGACTGACCTGTGTAGACAACAGGTTATGACAGAAATAACAGAATGTGGTATCTTAGGCAAGTTCATAAAAGACATTGTACTTTCCATCTTGCTCTCTTTAGGATCATGTGCTATATGGGCATCTAGCCACCATATAGGAGGACACTTAAGAAGTACTATGGAGGGGTCCACATGATAAGATATATCTATGTTTGTAAGCTTTTCCTTGTTGTGAACAAAATACCAGAAAAGAACAATTTAGAGGAGGAATAGCAAAAGAAAGCTGCTTAGTTCATGGTAGCCAGGAAGGGGTAGGGATAAAGAGGTAGAAGGTGGGGAGGGAGGGAGGGAGGGAGAGGAAGTGGTTAGGGACAAAATAGAGTCCCCGAGGGCATGACTTCCTCCCACCATGCCCCACCTGTCTACAATGTATTCATTTATCAATGCATAAATCCACACATGAGGTCAGAGCTCTCATGATCCAATTACTTCCCTAAGCCCCACAACTGGACATAGTTGAACTGGGGACTAAGTCTTCAACACATGAGCTTCTGGGGAACATTCCAGATCCAAACCATAACACTTCAAACAGGCATATGAACGAGGCACTTTGTAAGCAGATCTTCTAGACCCAGTGGAATCTGGAATGACAGACACCTGAGCCAATGGCTTTACTTCAATCTCACATGAGACCCTGAACCAGATCACTCAGAATAGTAAGTATTTATTACTATTTTACTTTTTGGTAATTTTTATGCAGCAACAGTTAAATACAGATTCCAGGTTGGGGCTATTACCTATCAGTTTTGTTTTGAACATTCTCTACCGACCTCTTGGTGCTTATATAACATTATTTTCCTGGAAGTAAAACAGGTGGAGCAGAAGTTTGAGTACCTTCCATATTATTAGATATTGCTAAAAAATTGCAAGTAATTTACATTCCAGTCAGCCATATATTAGTGTTCCATTTACCCACCCAATATGGTATGGTTTTAGCCATTCTGTTGGATGTGTCATTGTATTTCATTGCAATTTTTAATTTGGATCTACTAAATGATAAATGATAGAGTACTTTTCTATAGGTTTACTGACTGTTTTTGGTTAATTTTTCAGTATAAAAGTTGCTCCTTCCAATACAGATTTAGTGTAATTCCTATTAAGATCCCAATGACATTCTTCACAGAAATTAAAAAAGCAATCATTTAGAATTCATTTGGAAAATTTATTTGGAAAAATAAGAGGGCAAGAAAAGCCAAAGTAATCCTTAGTGCAAAAAGTGACGTAGGAGACATCACAATATCAGACCTTAAATTGTACTACAGGGCTATAGTAACAAAAACAGTATGGTATTGGCACCAAAACAGACATGAAGGCCAATGGAACAGAAGACACAGAGACATATCCACAAAAATACTGTTATCTCATCCTAGTCAAAGGAGCCATAAACATCATTAGAGAAAAGATAGCTTTTTTAACATATGGTGCTGGGAAAACTGGAAATTTATATGTAATACAATGAAATTGAACCCCTATCTCTCACCCTGCACAAAATTCAACTTTAAGTGGATCAAGGATTTAGGTAGGCATTAGAACAGAGACCCTTCATTTACTAGAAGAAAAAGCAGGCCCAGCTCTCCATCATATTGGCTTAGGTGTCAATAAGACTCCTAAAGCGCAAGAAGTAAAATCAAGAATCAATAAATGAGATGGTATCAAACTGAAAAGTTTCTTTACAGCAAGGGAAACAATCAAGAACATGAACAGAGATCCTACAGATTGGGAGAAAATCTTTACCACCTGTACTTAAGATAAGGCATTAATTTCTAAGATATGGAAAGAAGTCAAAAAACTTAACACCAGAGAAATAAATAACCCAATCAATAAATGGGCAAAGGAACTGAACAAACACTTCACAGAAGAAGAAATATGAATGGTCAAAAAACACATGAAATCTCTAGCAATTAGAGAAATGCAGATTAAAACTACACTGAGATTCCATCTCACTCTAGACAAAACAGCAGTTATAAAGAATATAAGTAACAATAAATGTTGGCAAGGATGTGGGGAGAGAGGTACACTGATTTTGTTGGTGGAACTACAAGTTGGTACAACCACTCCAGAAAGCAGCATGGGGATGCCTTAAAACACTTGGAAAGGAATCACTATTTGACTCAGTTATCCCACTCCTTGGTCTATACCCATTAGACTTAAAAATAGCATACTACAGGGATGCAGGCACATAAATGTTTATAGCAGCTCAACTCACAATAGCCAAACTATGGAAACAACCTAGGTGTCTTTCAATGAATGAATGGATAAAGAAAATGTGGTATATATACACAATGGAATATTACTCAGCTATAAGGAAGAATGAAATTATGGCATTTGCTGGTACAGGGGTGCTTTACCACTGAGCAACATTCCCAGTCATTTTAAATTTTGTTTTTATTTTGAGAAAGGGTCTCACTAAGATATTTAGGGTCTTGCTAAGTTGCTGAGGCTGGTCTTGAACCTATGATTCTCCTGCTTCTGCCTGTTAAATTGCTGGAGTTATAGGTGTGCACACCATGCCTAGCCTACATATTTACTCAATTTTAATTTTCAGACAGGATTACACTAAGTTGCTCAGGCTAGCCTCAACCTAGTCTCAAATCTGCTTCAGCCTCCTAAGTAGCTGGGGTTACAGGTGTACATTACCCTGCCTGGGGTCAAGAAAACCCTTTACTAAAGCATTACATATATACAGCAAGCTATATAAATATCAAGTATAAATTTTCATCAAGTGAACCAATGTAAGTTCATATGAAAACAATCATATAGTAAGTACTCTTTTGTGTCTTTTTACTTTCTCAATATTACATTTAAAATGTTTTTTATATTATTGTAGAGTGTCTGTTCTTGTATTCCACTTCAGTAGGTCGAATCATTAGAATCATATTCCATTCCACTATGAATATGCTATAATTTACTTATTCATTCCACTGTCAATGGACATTTCTATCCCCATAGATTCTTAGTATTATGAATAGTACTTTAATAAATGGCTTTGTACACATTTTTTAGTGAACATATGGATGCATTCCTACTAAGTATCTCAGGAGTAGAAAATGATGGTATATTTCACAATCCATTTTTTTTTTTAAACAATGAGCCCTTTTAAATTTTTTGTTTTATGTTGTGTGTGTGTGTTTTTTTTAATGTGGTGCTGGGGATCAAACCCAGTGCCTCGTGCATGCTAGGCAAGTGCTCTACCACTGAGCCACAACCCCAGCCCTTCACAATCCATTTTATGAGACGAGTATAACCTTGACGGTAAAATAAAACAACACCCATTACAAGTAAGGAAAATTACAGATCAATATATCTTTTGAGCCCTGGGTTCAATCCCCAGCACTGCAAAAAAAAAAAAAAAAAAAAATCTTTCAAGCACAGATGCAAATACATATACATATTAAATACTAGAAAATGAGTCTAGCTAGATTTTTTAAAAAAAGAATACATCATAGGCAAGCAGGATTTACTCCAGGAATACAAGTTTGGCTGACATCCAAAACAAAATGCAAAACAAACAAAAAACAACAACAAAAAACCAATGTAACTGACCACAATAAGTGGAAAAAATGGCAAAATTATGCAATCATTTTGATATATGTATAACAGTCATGAGATAAAATTCAACATTCATGTTAATAAGATTCATGGTAACTAGAAGAAGGGAACTTCATCAATCTCACTTTTGATAGTCTAGAATTTCTTGAATTTTAATTTTGGTAAAATATGCATGGTATATGTCATCAGTCATTTGTAAGCATACAATTCAGTGCCATTAATTTTCTTCATAATACTATGGACCTAACATCACTGTCTTAGTTCATTTTCTATTGCTATAATGACCTACCTGAAACCATGTCATTTAAAAAAAATTTATTGGTGCATTATACTTACACTATTGGGCTTCATTATACCATATTTGAACAGGCATATAATCTGATCAATCTCATCCCTCTTTCCTTCCTCTCCCCTCCCCTATCCATTCACTCTACTCTACCAATTTCCTTTCTATTGTTATTTTAATTAGTATATTATAATTTGTATATTAATATTAGGATATCATTTTAATTAACATATTATAATTATACACATAACATCTAATAGATATATTACATATATTCAGGATTCAATGGGGTATACTTATACATGAAAACAGCATCTTATAATAGTTTTCATTCCTCTTCTTCCCCAGACCCTTCTTCTCCCTCCTTCTAGATACCTTTCTTCTACTCATTGGTTTCTCTATTTTTGTGAGATCCCTTTTTAAGTTCCTCTTCCTTTTTTCTCTCTTGAGAAAACATTAGACCTTTGACTTTCTGGGTCTGCCTTTTGTTATTTGTATTCTTAATGCTTACCAAATGGAGTAGGATGTATGCTTCTCTGCATGGATAAGTGAAGATCTTCAGCACTTCATGTAGTAAGTACTCCATAAATAATATTAAATGAATGACTAAATTAATATTTAACTGCTTAATAGATATAATCTGAATCTCATAGGTACTTTACAATTAATACAATAAACTCTGGACCCATTATCTATCCCACATTTTGGTTCCTCATCTTGTATTACCCATGTATATGTGTGTATCCATTTCCAAATATTTCCTTTTTCTTCTTACTGTCATTTCCCTAGTGCAGCCCAATATCATTTATTGTTTCACCACTATTTTGACTTCCATGTGCCTTATCTTGAACCCTGGCATCTAGCTCTCATATTGTTGATCCTTCAAGATGGAGACTAATTGGTTTAGTCTGAGGGTTTGTTCACTCTGGAACTTACACTGAGATTTAATTGCCATTTTAACAGTGTTAAGAGGTGGGGACTTTGGGATGCAAATAGGATTAGATGAGATTATGTTGGTAGAGTCCCCTTTATGGCATAAGTGGCTTTATGAGAAAAGGGAAAAACCTGAGCTCTCAGGCTTGCTCTGTTTCACTATATGCTGCCTTCTTTCATGTCATGATATAGGAAGAAGAACCTCAGCAGATGCAAAACATGACCTTGTCATGCTCTTGAACTTCTCAACCTCCAGAACTGTGGGCCAAAATAAACTTCTTTCCTTTATAAATTACCTGGTGTCAGGTATTTTTTATAGCAACAGAAAATGATCTAAGACACTAATCAAGCCCCCCAAAAAGGCTTGATTAATCCCTGTTCAATGTTTAGAATATAGTAGTAGAAATAAATAATAGAAGCTTGCCAAAAATTACTGCTAATATACCATCTGTACAAAGAAGCACAAACTAAAGTTAGCATATAAAAACAATGATTGATTGATTATTTCCTTGAGAGTCTATGGATTTTATTTGTATCTCATAAGAACTGCCTCATTTAGCCTTTAGTCCTTTGAAGGTCACCTAGGTTGTTGCCACAGCTTGGCTATTGTGAAATGAGCTGCAATAAAAACAAAATTTGGACTGCTATTTTCAACTGTGGCTCTGTTGCTAGTATGCCATTTTTAAATCCCTTTGGGTACAGACCAAGGAGTGGGGTAACTGGGTCAAATGGTGGTTTCATTCCAAGTTTTCTAAGGCATCTTTATGCTGCTTTCCAGAGTGGTTGCACCGATTTTCAGTGCCACCAACAATGTATGAAAGTACCTTTCTCCCCTCATCCTCACCAACATTTATTGTTACTTGTACTCTATTGCTATTCTGACTGCAGTGAGATGGAGTCTCAGTGTAGTTCTAATTGGCCACAAAACAAAAGGTCGAATGTTCTCTCTGATATATGGATGCTAACTCACAACAAGGGAGGGTAAAGAGGGGAAGAACAGAAGTTCACTGGATTAGGCCAAGGGGAATGAAGTGAAGGGATATGGGGATGGGCATAGGAGAGACAGGAGAGTGAACTGGACGCAGCTTTCCTACCCTTATATATGAATACAGGACCAGTGTAATGCCACATCATGTATGACCACAAGAATGGAATCCTAATTAGAATAAATTATACTCCATGTATGTAAAATACGTCAAAATACATTCTATTGCTATGTATATCTAAAAAGAACAACAATAAAAACTGAATTGCCTCATTTAGGGATCAGAAAAAGGCAAAAAGATACATGCTTAAAAATAGGATGCTACTGTTAGGAAGTGTCCCCCAAAGGCTTATACTAAAGGCTTAGTCTCCAGTCTGTGCTGCTATTGGGAGAAAGTGGAGCCTTCAGAGGCTGGGCCTAGTGGAAGGAAGTTAGGTCACTGAAGAAATGCCATTGAAGTGGATACTGGGATCCCCTTTCTCTCTCTGTTTTCTTGCTGCCATGAAATTAACAGGTTTTCTCTTCCATGCACTCCTTGGCATGAAATGTTGTCTTGCTATGGACCCAAAGGAAACAGGACCAAGTGATCATGAACCGAACCCTCTGAAACCAGGAGCCCAAATAAATCTTTCTTCTGAGTTGTTTATCTCAGGTATTTTGTCACAGTGATGGAAAGCTCCTAACAGAGGGGAACCTGAATGAATGGTCATGGATACATAATACAAACCTATCTTCAATGATTTAACTCTAATACATATGAAAGCTTTAGCTTACTGTTGATTCCATCAAGGGATTAGGATAAAAGCCCCTAATGTTTTGTGAAAACTTCTTACTATAATCAGGGATAAGAAAAATTAAAGAAGCTTAATGTAAATGCTCAATAAACATCAATAACACAATGAAAACAATAATTATTGAGAACATGTGAGAGAAGAACAAATAAGACTTAACACAATCATCGTGGGTTAGACCTATATAGATTACCTGGGAAAGCCTTCTCAATGAATTGTTTAAACTTTTTAACTTTATCTTCATCCTTCGAAATATTAATCTTTGCTGTTAGTGTGTGTATATTACCAAATTTATTTCTGACGTGCCGAGGGCTGCCTAGGCATATGAACATCCCCTTTACCATGATCGCCAGTCTAGTACAGAGGGCTTCACAATCTTCCATGCTAGGAGGACAAAGGAGATATGGGTGAATAAATTCCTGCAGGGGACAAATTCTGTATATTTTTTATTAGTTGTTGATGGATCTTTGTTTTATTTACTTATTTTTATGTGGTGCTGAGAAGTGAACCCAGTGCCTCACACATGCTAGGCAAGTGCTCCACCACTGAATCACCACCCCAGGCCAAAATTCTATATTCAAACAGACCCAGGATTGGAAGGCTTGGAATTGGAAGCTTTGGTTTTGTAGATGATTATCCCTAAGATCATATTTGGATGAGGATAATTTAAAATTCAAAGTAGTTGATGGATAAACCCACAATAGGAATAGTTTCCTAACTTCTGTTTTCCCTTAATTCTTCCCAGATCTCTGCTGAGAATTCTTGGCTGAACTCTTGAGCACTCAGCCACTACCCAATAGTTTCTCCCCCGCAGCTCACCAGTCCTGGCTCAAACTAATTCCATCCAAGGCTCCAAATGGTTCATACCTGTGAGAAGTTATGATGATTGCTTTACCAGTTTTACAGATCCATGTAACTGTGTCCCAAAGCAGGTGTCGGGCTACTGGGTCCATGCCAGTGGATGGCTCATCCAGTAAGACAACTGAGGACTTTCCCATTAGGGCAATAGCAGTGCTCAGCCTACGTTTGCTTCCTCCACTTCATGGTTAAAGAAAGTGATGGACATACAGAAGAGAAAGAAAATATAAGGGCATTCATGTCATTAATTCATAGAACAGATTATACATTCAGAACACTGATTTGATAAGACTAACAGAATCAGACTCAAATCTAAGTAAATATAACGTGTGTGTACATGTGTTCATATGTGTGTGTGCATAATTTTCACTAAAAATTTTTAAAGAAGTGTTTTTAGTTGTAGATGGACATGATATCTTTATTTTATTTTTATGTAGTGCTAGTGCCTCACATGTGCTAGGCAAGCACTCTATCACTGAGCCACAACTCCAGCCCCTTCACTGAAATTTGAAATTACATGTTTTGTAATTTGTCTCAGCATTATTATTGGTGAAATATTTTTGTTTTGGGGAGACAAAAATTAAGGGCAGATAGGAATAAAAGTGCTCTTTTTTTGAGGCAAAGGTTATAGTTGATGTTGGCGAAGGGTTAACCTCATGCAGGTAGGATCTTCTGTATTCATGATATCTGAGCCCTAACAGGACATTAGGTTATTTCCCAGTCATTGCCTTTTTGTGCAAGAGGGGTGTAGACAGAGTTTGCAGACATTCCTTCTAAAAAATAGAAGCACAGGACAGAGAGTTTATTAACTGCAATAGCATAATGTCTCACCTGTATGTGTAGATAAAGTTGTCAGCAAGTGGTTCCAGGTGCACTGAACACAAAAAGACTTCTACATACTTGTAAATGTCTGACTCTGGAACCCCCCAAAGCCTGGCATACATGATCAGCAATTCCCGACCTGTCATGTGGTTCAGCACGGAGTCAGATTGAGGACAATAGCCAATTCTTGACCTAATCTGAATCAAGCAATAGATCCATGTCAACTATTCCACTGAGCATTCAATTCATGTGAATAAAATACACTACTCATACTACTAAGAGGTTTGTTACCCCTAGAACTCCCACAAGGATGATCAAAAGCTGATTAATACAGTATATATATGTTTTGGTTAATTTGAATTGTCAACCTGACTGGATTAAGAGATGCCCATGATTAAGAGGCTTCTGTGTGTGTCCATAAGGGCGTGTCTAGGAATAACTGGAATATGGAATAGGAACTGAAGTGGAGCCCCTCCCTAAGTGTGGGCAGCACGGCTCAATAGGATGGAATAAAAGCTGGGAGAACAAGGAAGCAGATGCAGACACAAGTTTGGCTCTTCTTGAACAGGGTCTTGATCGATGCTTGGATCATCTGAGAATTTTGGACTCTCGCTTCTTCACCCTTGCAAAGCAGACTCTGCCAGTGATTCTCCATGTAGTTTCCAGAAGCCTTGGTCTTGGACTAGGGCAGCACTGTTGATCTTTCTGTTCTGGGGCTTCTGCCTCTTGGACTGCTCAGCTGCTGGTTCTTTCAATTCTCCAGCTGCAAACCGCCATGTGGACTATCCAGCTTCTGGTCGTGTGAGCCAATCTAATAAATCCCCTTTTATAATCATATTTCCTGTTGATTTTGTTCCTTCAGAGAACCGACTAATACAATATACGTATGCATATAATACTGTATATAAAGTATACAGTTCTATGTATTTCTATTTAGCCAAGTTAATGCTAAGAGAATTGAGCTATCAGCGTTTGACTAACATGGAGTAGATAAAGCTTATAGTGTGAGTTCAGCCATGCTAAATGCTTGTTGAGTATTTAAAACTCTTTGAAGGACTGTAGCAGAATTAAAAAAATACATTATTTACAAGGTCCTGTTACAATTCAACATTAATTTGCAAATGAAATGAGGAAACATTATCCATGTTTCATAGAAAACAGAATAACAGGGACTGATCCCAAACTGAGCAAGTTACTAGAATAAGTAGAAATGAGTTTTAAAGAAACTCTTGTAACTATGTTTAACGAAGTAAAGGAAATGAATAAAATGCTTGTAATAGGGAAAAAAAATAGGACAACACTGCAGAAAACAGAATACATCATAAAGAATGAAATGGAATGAATGGGGGGTGTAGTTCAGTGATAGAATGCCTAGCATGTGTGAAGCCCTGGGTTTGATCCCCAGCTAAACACACACACACACACACACACACACACACACACACACACAGTAAAAAACAAAAAGAAAATTTCTAATGGAAAACTGCAATATGAAATGAAAACACTGGATAGGATTAATATCAGGTTGGAGGTGAGAGAATGACCCTGTAAACTTGAAGAAGACAAAATAACACACACACACACACACACACTATGTAGGAAAATGAAGGAAATCACAGTTTTCTTTGTGGACCAGATCAGAAGAACTGACACATAAAAATGAATTCCCAAAAAGGGAGCAAGAAAGAATTTAAAAGTGTAAATGGTTTTGCTCAATATTTCCCACATTTGATGAGAAACACAAATTTATATATTAAATGAAGTGGCTGGGTATGGTTGTGCACACCTGTAATCTCAGAGGCTAGGGAGGCAGAGGTAGGAGGATGGCAAATTTGAGGCTACAATCAGCAACTTGGCAAGGTCCTAAGAAACTTAGCAAGACTCCGTCCCAGAATAAAAAAATAAAAATGGCTGTGGGTGTACCTCAGTGGTAAAGCACCCCTGGGCTTAGTACTGGGGTGGGGGAGCTTAGTTAATACCAATAAGGATATCAAAATGCTGCCCCAAAACATAATGGCCCTAATTCTGTAAACCAAAGAAAAATAAAGTATTTTACATGCACCTAGGGACAAAAACATATATGAAAAGACAAGAATTCCAATTTCTGCAGACTTCTAACTTTGCAGGCCCAAAGATACTGGAACGTCTCTAAAGCACAGGGTTTTATATCTATTAGAAATGTCTTTTAATAGTGAGATCAGTTTTACTTGTAAAATCCTCCAGACTAGAAAAAAGTCAAATGTCAGCTCCCAGGTAAATGAATAAACAAATTGTGACATATCCACATAATGGAATACAACCCAGCAATACAAAAAATGTAATATTCATACATGTAACAACATGGATGAATTTCAAACAATCATCATGAATGAAGGAAACTATATAAGCAATATGGTATAGGATCACACTTACATAAAACTCTATAAAATGCAAATTGATTTATAGTGGCAGAAAATTCAAGTGGTTTCCCGATGAGAGGGTGAGGAGAAGCAGGAGGAAGGATTACAGAAGGACACACAGAAACAGCTGAGAGTGTTGGAAACACTGACTATCTTAAGTAGGGATAAACTCAAAAAATGGGATGAAAAATGTGCATATTTAAAATCATACAATATAGATGAGTGAAAATGAAGATGACGGGAATGGACGGGAAGAATCGATGTTGGTGAAATGTCCACACTTCCTCAAGCGTATACAGAGTCAATGCGATCCCTTTCAAAAGCCCAATGACACTGTTTAACAGAAATAGAAAGAATTTCTAAAATTCTTATGCAACCATGCAATTATGATGACCTGATTTTCAACAAAGGCATCATGAAAGAACAGACTCATCAATAAATGGAGTTGGGAAAACCACATATTCACATGCAAAAGAATGAAGCTGAACCCTTTTCTTATACCATACACAAAATGGAAGACAGACTCAAATGTAAGACCTGAAACTGTTAAAAGCACTAAAAGAAAATATAGAGCTCAAGCTCCTTGATACTAAAAGCACAGGCAACAAAAGCATCAAACTAAAAAGAGTTTCTGTACAGCAAAGGAAATCACCAAAAAATGGAAAAGCGGACTACAAAGGGGAAAAATGTTCACAAACCACATCTGACAAACAGTTAATACATAAACTATAGAAGGAACCCAAACAATTCAATAGCAGGAAAACAATCCAATCTAAAAAATGGGTAAAGGACATGAATAGACATTTCTCAAAAGCAGATGTAAAACTGGCCTACAGGTATATTAAAAAAATGTTCCACATCATTAAGTATCAGGGAAATGCAAATCAAAACCATGAATGAGAAATCACCTCCTTATTTGTTAGATGGTTATTATGAAAAAGATAGAAGGTAAGTGTTGGTCATGACACAGAGAAAAAGGAATGTAGGAATGTAAAGACAAATGTGATGACTGAATATAATCCTTAAAAAAGATGGCGATCCTTTGTGACAACATGGACGAACCTGAAGGACATTGTGCAGAGTGAAACAAATAAGACACAGAAAAACAGTGCATGATCATTTCACTTATACTGGACTCTAAAAAAGAACAGATGACCTCATTGAAGAAGGATGGTTATCAGTGGGTGTGGGTGGGAGAAAAGGGAAGGTATTGGTCAAAGGGTGCAAATCTTTGATTATGATTTAAGTACCGTAGATTCAAGGTATAACATGATGATTACATTTAATAATAATGTGTTATATGCTTGAAATTTGATAAGGGAGATCTGTTATCACCACACCAAAAAAATAACCATGTGAGGTGATGGACATGTTAATGACTTGACTGTGGTAAGCATTTCACAATGATAAATATATATCATTTTGCTTATCAATCATGCCTTCGTAAAGCTTAAAGAAGATGGGGGACAAATAGAAAATACATATCAGCTGACAGATTTAAGTTCATATGACTTGATTTTTCAAGAATAAGTGAACTCAGTGTTGTAGTTAAAGAAAAAAGACTAACAATGTGGATATAATAAAACAAAGACATGCAGAAACAAATCCACTTACTATGTCCCCTTTACAATACACATATTTTAGAAAATAAGGAAAGTCTGAAAGTAAATGGAGATAAAAAGTTCTCCTGTATATATATTAATCAAAAGAACTAGGGAAGCTATAATATTTGACAAAAACATTAAGGCACAAAAATGTTACAAGAATTGGAAGAATGTATCTGCTTAATTTTTTTCAAAAGAAAGACATTATAAAACACTTCAGGTATTTTAGAATATAGCCTCAAAATATAAAAAGAAATGGAGTAATTTAAGGACAAACACAAATTCATTACTGCAATGGCTAATTTTAACATATTTCTTTCTCGTAGTAAAACAGGAAGACTAAAAATAAGTAATGCTGCAAATATTTTTGAATAAAATAATTAAGTTTAATCTAAAGGAATATATAAAACATTCCACCCAACAAAAAAGGAATAATATTTTCATAAACAGAAGAGATGTTAATTTGGAAGAATTTGTCATATGTTGGACATAACACAAGGCTCAATAAATATCAAAAATATAAAAAGTTACATAAATAATTATAAAAACACAATACAAACCTTTGTAAAAATCAAAAAAGGAATAAATGTAAGTTATATCAATAAGTATAAATAAACCTAAATCACTTATTATAAAGATTTTTTTTTTTGTACCAGAGATTGAACCCAGGGCCAATCAACCACTGAGTTTTTTATATTTTATTTAGAGCTGGGGATCTGAATCAGCATCCCAGTACAAAACAGAACAAAAAACAAAAAATACCCCCACAAAAACCAAAAAAACAAAAACAAGCAATCAAAAAAAAAAACGAATTAAAATATGCACAATTTCCATGGAAGAAACAGAATGTAGTCAATGATGCACTCAAAATAAGATAAAATTGAACAAAAGCAAAACACCAGTTCCAGATAATTTTATAAGGGGCATACAGTTTTTTAAAGAGAAGAATGATGGTATTTGAATGTTTTGTATTACGAAAAGATTAAGGAAAGCTTTCACAGAAAAATAAGAAAACAGAAAACAAAACCCAAATCTAAAAGCAAAATCCAATCTCATTCTGAAGAATGACAGAAATTCCTTAAGGGGGGAAAACTGCATAGAAATACAGCAGAAAATAGGATGTCCATGAGCAAATGGGAATTTATTCCAGGATATAACAATGGATTAATATCAGGTAGTAAAAGAGCTTTTAAAAATTTTAATGACCATTTTTCTTTCCAACAGTCGAAAATGAAAATAAATGGCTAATTTCTCATGATTTCTCTAATAAAAAATATATCTAGGACACATATACTATACTAGGCAGGATATACATAATTCCCATAGACTATAAGCAACAATTATGGCAATTTGTTAACTGCACAGAACAAAATATGAACATGACCACTCTATGACTGTTTGAAATAAGACAGGAAAAAGGGTATTCTGCAATTGCAAAAATAGCCAAACAACTGTGACTAACATGAGTGCTGCTTTTCTTTTTTCCAGTGACATCTCTGATATGTTCCCGTGAGCATGGTAGTTTACATAGTAACCTGACTCATGATAAAAGAAGAAACTATGCTCAAATGCCATTTTAAAAAACTTTCAGACTAGGAAAAATTCAACTGAGAGAGCATGCTGGCAAACAAGCAACTGAACATTGCTGGCATACAGCAAATTCATATAGTCACATATGGAAAGCAAGTTGGCAAGAAGGTTTTATGAAACTTATGAGTAATAAAATAGAAAACATCTTTATAGTTGACTGTATACACATAAATAGTGTAAAATGATGAAGTTGTCTCTTTTTTGTGTGGGTTCAGGAAGAAATGAGGCAAAGATAGGTAGGAAAGGGACTGATACTTGTTACTTGTATACCTTTTCATATTGTTTTGATTTATGCCCCCAGTGAACAAATACATTCTTCTCAGATAGCTTGTGGTGCTATGTATTTTTAAATTCTTCTTACTGTCCTTTTTATGTCTTCCCCAATCTGGCGCATGCTCATTATTTCCCCGTCCTCATTTGTCTACTTGCCATTCCACGCTTCAGGTCTTTATAAATAGGTGTAGGATCTCCAGTTCATTTCTTTCTTTGCCTCACCTGGCTTCAATGATCAAAACCATTCAGACTTTCCTAATAACTCCCTCTTCTTCCGTTTTTTTCTCCAGTTGTCCTTCCTATCCATATCTTAGAAATGTTGATAATCCTCAGGATTAAGTCCATTTCTTTCTTCTATTATACACACTCCTGATAGATTATCTCATCTACATATTCTCCAGCCAGAAAGAACTCTTGCCTTTCCTCAAACTCAAGAATATCATGCCTATCACTGTCCTCAGTTTGTTACTTTTGAGAAAAGAGAATTTATAGATCAGTGCCCTCCGCTTCCATTCTGTGTCCCCCACCACACTCCTGGTCACCTCCTCTTTCTGGGCACCAAGTCAGTGATAAAGAAGAGAAATACCTTTCTGATATTTTCAGTGACACTACTGCCATCAATTAACACAACTCCAGAGGTGATGGTCTCCTCTCCAGTTAACATTTTGAATATAGTGGTTTTCCCAGCTCCATTCAATCCAAGCAATCCAAAGCACTCTGACTGTTGAACTACAAGGGAGATATTTCTTACGGCTCGTACAACTGGACACTTATAATAAATCTGAGAAAAAAAAAAAAAAAAACACACCACAATGTACTGAGGCACTCATTATGGGTCAACCTCAACCATAACTCAGACCCATGGCTTGCTACCTATGGACAGTTTCACAAGAGCTCTTCTTTCAGCTCTGTTACCAGAATGTACAAAGACCCCAAAGAACTACAATTAATTAGTATTACCAACAGTGAGTTCTTGGCAGGAAAAATGTGTAAACCTCAGGGCAATGCTGCCCATTGATGGCTTTACCTTGCTAACTTTGTTAAGCAGCACTGGGGTAGTCTGCAATGTTTGAAGCAGGGTCAGGACTTCGTTTCTTTCTTTTGTTATAGCTTCATCCTCACGCTCCTTGATTGCTTGGTGGGGTGCTACAGCCTGTATTTTTAAGACAAGGATTATACATATGGATACTCCTTAAATAATTGGTTTAAATTGAGCAGCTTTAGGATAGCTAACGAAGGTATAATCTTAAAGATGTCAGAAAAGGTTTGAGTGATTTCTACAGGCTTTCCTACCACAAATATGCACAAATATATCCTTGACTCTCTTCATTTTGGAAATCGTCATGAGGGAGTTTCTACAGCTATAAATAAGCTAAGTATGTTCTTATCAATAATATGGATACTTCATGGAAAAAAGAAGTCATAGTATTATTGTCTGGTGTGATTTGTTGCAATTAAATATAAATTCAAGATCCCGAGAGAGATTGACCTCTCTTTCAAGGAAATGCTCCATTACAAGTGAAATATGGGCTGGATTTGAAGAATAAGCAAGGATCTATTGAGAGAAGGAAGATAGAAATGCAAGAAAAGTCATATGTAAGTCATATAAAAAATCAGTCAAAAGCTTTGCAAAAGACATGTAGGAATCAAACAATATGCTCTATTCTATGAAGAATCATTTTTACTATTTGTTGAATTGCAAATATTTGCATGAAGTGTTCTGTAAGAGTATTGATTAAGGAGAAATGTGTTCAGTTCAGTAAACATGCTAACCAAAGGGTGAAAAGATAGCCTCCAATCAAGTTTCTTTTCTAATCACAAAATCAGATATACAGGGGAGGTGAGAATGGGCATCCATGCTTTGTTTTCAAGATTTTATTGAGATAGGATGGTTCGGTTACTTTATTTCTTCTTGGGTTTTTGTAGTTGTGCCTTTCTAGGAAGAGTTTCATTGCTTCAAAAGTGTCAAACTTTAAAGAGTGGCTTTTATTAGCTGTATCTTCTCTTTTGTTTGGCTATTGGTAAGATGTGTCCTTTTTTTCTCCTCTTTTGTTTGGCTATTGGTAAGATGTGTCCTTTTTTCATTTCATGATTTCTCTGGCAGAGGTTTATCAATTCTAATGACCTTTGAATGTGTTAGCCTTTGATTGTGCTCACCGAGTTTTCTGTTTGTAGTTTTCTTTACTTCTTGTTCATTTACTTGCTCTGAGTGTATTTTGCTCTTTTCTCCAAAGTTTATTGGGGGGGGGGGGAGCTTCAATTATTAGAGAACTTTATTTCTAACATAAGCATTTAATGCTCTAAATTTCCATTAAAACACTGCTCTTTTGGTATACCTTACATATTTTGATATGTTTTCATTTTATTTCAGTTTGGAAAATTTTTAAATGTCCCCTGTGACTTTTTCTTCTCCAGTGCTGGGGACTGAACCCAAGGCCTTGGCCATGCCAGGTTAAGTGCACTACCACTGTGCTTCATCCCCAGGGTTACAGAGAAGTGTGTTGCTTAACTGCCCAGTGTTTGAAGTATTTCTGCTATTGATTTTAGTTTCATAAGGACTAGAAAAAATACTATGCATTATTTCAATTCTCTCATCAATGATTTCTTTTAGTGAATATTGATGTGCACTGCTTTTTGGGAAATGTGTCCCATGTCTATTAAATCTCGTAGGCTGATGCTATTTTACTGATTTTCCTGTCTCTATGTTCTATGGATTACGGAGAAAATAGTTACCAACTCCTCCCTGAGGTGGCACATTTGTATATGCATATATGCATACAACATGATTTTGTTACATTTGTTCCATGTTTCCTCCCCTTTCTCATTCTTTCTCCCTCTCTTGATCTCCTTCTATTTCACTAATATTCCCTATATCTTTACGATATCCATTCCCCTTCCCCAATGTCTTCTTTCCCTTATTTTGCTACAACTTCCATATGTGAGAGAAGCCATTCAACTCTTGGCTTTCTGAGTCTGGCTTATTTTACTTCACATGATATTCTTCAGTTCCATCCACTACATTAACTGGCAAATAGCATTATTTCATTCTTTTAAAAAATTTATTTGTTCTTATTAGTTATGCAAGACAGTAGAATGTATTTTGATATTATACATTTATGGAGTATAACCTCATTCTTCTGATTGTACATAATGTTGAATTACATTGATCATGTAATCATATATGCACGTCTGATTCACTCTACTATCTTTTCTATTCCCATTCCCCCTCCCTTTCCTTAATTCCCCTTTGTCTAATCCAAAATACTTCTATTCTTCCTTACCCCTCCCCCCTTTTGTGAGTTAGCATCCACATTATCAGAGAGAACATTCAGTCTTTGGTTTTTGGGGGTTGTCTTATTTCACTTAGCATGATATTCTCCAGCTTCTCCAGCTCCATCCATATACTGGCAAATGTCATAATCTCACTCTTCTTTATGGCTCAGTAATATTCCATGGTGTATATATACCACATTTTCTTTATCCATTCATCTTTTTAAGGGCACCTAGGTTGGTTTCATAGTTTACCTATTGTGAATTGGGATAAGTGGGTCAAATGGTGGTTCCATTCCAAGTTTTCAGAGGAATTTCCATACTGCTTTCCAGAGTGGTTGCACCAATTTGTAGTCCCATCAGCAATGTATGAATGTACCTTCTCCCCCACATCCTTGACAACATTTATTGTTACTTGTAGTTTTTTTTTTTTTTTTTTTTGGTACTGGGGATTGAACCCAGGGGCGCTTAACCACTGAGCCACATCCTCAGCACTTTTTAGTGTTTTATTTAGAGATAGCGTCTCACCAAGTTGCTTAGGGCCTTGCTAAGTTGCTGAGGCTGGCCTTGAACTTGTGAATCTCCTGCTTCAGCCTCCCAAACTACTGGGACTATAGGCATATGCTACCGTGTCCCTGGCTGTTACTTGTATTATTAATAATTGTCATTTGGACTGGATTGCGATGAAATCTCAGTGTGATTTTAATTTGCATTTCTCTAACTGCTATAGATGATCATCTTCAATAAATTTGTTGACCATTCATATTTTTCCTTCTGTGGAATGATTGTTAAGTTCCTTTGCCCACTTATTAACTGGGTTGTGTTTTTTGGTGTTAAATTTTTTGAGTTCTTTATATATCCTGGAGATATATATATGCTCTATCTGAGGTGTAAGTGCCGAACATTTTCTCCCTTTCCGTAGACTTTTCCTTCACATTCTTTGCTGTGAAGAAGCTTCTGAGTTTGATCCCATTCCATTTGTTGATTCTCAATTTTTTTTTATTGTAAACAAATGGGATACATGTTGTTTCTCTGTTTGTACATGGCGTAAGGCATACCATTTGTGTAATCATAAATTTACATAGGGTAATGTTATTTGATTCATTCTGTTTTTTCCCCTTCCCCCCACCCCTCTTTTCCCTCTATACAGTCCTTCCTTCCTTCATTCTTGTCCCCTTCCCTAACACTAACTCTAACCCTAACACTAACCCCTCCCTCCCCCCATTATGTGTCGTCATCATCCACTTATTAGCGATATCATTCGTCCTTTGGTTTTTTGAGATTGGCTTATCTCACTTAGCAGGATATTCTCCAGTTTCATCCATTTGCCTGCAAATGCCATAATCTTATCATTCTTTATGGCTGAATAATATTCCATTGTGTGTGTATATATATATATATATATATATATATATATATATATATATATATATATATATATATATATACCACAGTTTCTTTATCCATTCATCAATTGAAGGACATCTAGGTTGGTTCCACAATCTGGCTATGGTGAATTGAGCAGCTATGAACATTGATGTGGCTGTATCTGATTCTCAATTTTACTCCTGTACTTCAGGAATCTTGTTAAGGAAGTCAGTTCCTCAGCCCACATGATGTAGATTTGGGCCTACTTTTTCTTCTATTAGGCACAGGGTCTCTGGTCTAATGCCCAAGTCCTTGATCCACTTAGAGCTGAGTTTTGTGCAGGGTGAGAGATAGGGGTTTAATTTCATTTTGCTACATATGGATTTAGAGTTTTCCCAGCCTCATTTCCATTATTTCATTCTTTATGATGGAGTAAAATTCCATTGTGTATATATGCCATGTTTTCTTTATCCACTCATGTATTGACAGGCATCTGGGTTGATTCCATTACTTGGCTACTGTGAATTGTGCTGCTAAAAACAATGAAGTGGTTGTACCACTACAGTATGCTGATTTTAGTTCTTTTGGCTAAATACTAATGAGTGGGATAGCTGGGTCATATGGTGTAACATTTCTAGTTTGAGGAATCTCCATACTGCTTTCCAGAGTAGTTATGCTAATTTGTAGTCACACCAACAATGTATGAGAGTACCTTTTTCCTCACATCCTCATTAGCATTTATTTGTGTCCCTGATAATTGCCATTTGGACTATGGTGAGACAAAATTTTAATATAGTTTTAATTTGCATTTCCCTAAGTGCTAGAGATGAACAATTTTTCATGTATTTGTTGGTCATCTTTATTTCCTCTTTTGACAAGTTTATGTTTAGTTCTTTGCCTCATTTATAGATTGGGTTGTTTTTTGAGTTCTTTATATATTAATCCCTTGTCAGAGAAGCAGCTGGCAAAGAGTTGGGAGAGTTAATTCTTAACAGAGAGTAGTAGGCTACTTTGGTAGGCTCAGAGGGTAAGGAGAATTTGGGTCTTCAGATCAACTTGGATATTCCTAACCCATGTATCAGATTCCATTCTTTTTTCAACAACAGCTATAATCTGGCACAACAGACCTGCCTTGATTGAGAGCTGGACTTTCTTGGAGTTTACCCAAGAAAGTAAGGCTTTGATCCTCTTACAGAATTTTCTCTGCCTTTCCACTTCAGGAAATGAATCTCATTATATAATACCAAGTAGGTCCTATCTTTTTCACACTTGATGTTCAATATGATTCCATGAGAACCAACTCTTGTAGAAAAGAGGGAAAGGAATCAGGAATCATTTGATGCAGGCCAAATGCACCCTTAGTAGATGCCACGGCAGCTCTGAGTTAATCCAGGTGGCACAAAGATGATCTAATATTTTATACTTGCATCAGTAAGTAGATGTGTACTATTGAAAAAGAGGTGTCACCTTGAGGCTCTCTGCAGCTGAAGTTTTCCATGAAAAGTATGATGGCCAAGAACGAAGCAAAGTTAGTAATCTGTGAAGCTGGGCAGCAACTCATTCATTGAAGGGGAATCTGGACAGTGCATTACAATAAACAGCATGGGGGAGTGTATTCAAGTCCTTTACTTTCTCAGACATATCTAGCTGCCACCGGTGAAAATGTTTGCACCTAGGATAAAGTGCCACGTACTCATTTTGAAACAAGTAAAAAATCTGTACAGAGATTTTAATTAAAGATTAGATTGGCAATAGGGCATGTAAAAGGGAGTAAAGACAAGTCCCAGATTATTCTGTTACACAAATGTATAGATGATGGTGTTATTTATTGAGAGAGGGAACAATGAATGTATTTGGGCAGTGGAGGAAGTGAAAATGAAGATGTTAATGAGTAATAACAATGCTCCCATTGAAACCAAAAATTTTTGAGTGTTTTTTATGTGCTGTTTATTGTGCATTTCACCAATATTTCATCTTTTTCACTAAATGAAGTAAAGTCTATTATCATCTCATTTATAATGAAAATATTTGGACAAATGATGGGCTAAAAGGGCTGGGGAGATAGCTCAGTTGGTAGAGTGCTTGCCTTGTAAGCACAAGGCCCTGGGTTCAATCCCCAGCACCGCAAAAAAAAAAAAAAAAAAAAAAAAGATGGGGTAAAGTTTCTAAAATTTGATGAAAAATATCACTTTATACACCTAAGAATTTAAATGAATTCCAAATTTATACAAAAGATCCATATTAGTCAAAGTCAAAGAAAAAATTTGAAAGTGCTTAGAGAAAAATGACTCATCACAGACAAGGGTACCATGAAGTTGGCTTTCCATAGTGTAGAAACAATGAGTCTTAAAGTCAGTGTTACTGAAAGGAAGATTTATCAACCAAGAATTCTAATATTTTTCATTTTTTATGGTTCATGAACTATTATTTCCTCATTTTGAAATGTAAGGAAAACAGATTAGAGTTTTTGCTTAAAAAGCCTAAGAAATTCAGTTTACTTGGGGTTTAGGATTCCAAGGCTAACCAGACTAGTTCATCAGAATACTACATAAAAATTGAGGCCTTGGCCTAAATATTTCTTCTCTCTCTCTCTCTCTCTCTCTCTGTCTCTCATACACACACACACACACACACCACACAGAATATTCCTCAGTCTGGCCCTGTTCTCTTGGAATACAGGAGCAACGAGAAGTACAAGAATTCAGAAGCCAAATATTCTCATAATATTGTCATGCAATCTCTCTGCATACTCATTATACTCTTTTTTTTTTTTTTATACTGGAAGTGTGACTTGGCCCAGGGATGATTATTCAATTTAAGAAAACTTAATGGAGGAAAAAGTCTGGAGATAACACTCCCCTGTTCAGTCCCAGGTATCAGTAAAACCCCTTCCTCTTTTGTGTTGAACAAAAATTTAAAACTTCTTTTTGTTGGCATTTTTCGAACAACATGTCTTCTGACTAGAGAAGTAAAACCTGTACTGGACTTGTAACATTAGACAGAAGAGACTTTTGGACAGTTTCGTAGTTTAGGTAATAACAACACATAATAGGCAACTAAACTCTGAGTAAAAGCTATCATATTATTCAGAATTCCAGGTGGTAGAAGAGGTCATTATGCCTTTAAGATATTTAGATGTTTATGGACAAGACCCAGAACCATCATGGAACAGCATCCAGAATTGGGACAAATGAGAATTTATAAAAAGACACATGTATTGAAAAGCAATTGTTTGCTTCCTTCAGAGATGTTCAAGAATACAGCAATAAATATTCAATAACTGAATGAATGGATCACTAGCATGATTTGGCAAATCCTAGTCAAAATTCTGAGGTTATGTAAAATTAAGAGTAATACCTAAAATAATAATTAATAATTAGACTGGTGGAAGTCATGCAGGCCAACAACCTTACACAGTTTTAAATAAATCAATTCCACAGTTGCAACCACATACATATAAAAGACAGTGCGTGAGTAAGACAATGATTTCTATCATAGTTAATTTATGACAAATAGCTTATTTCCTTGAAGGTAAAGGATTCAGGTTAGTAATTTAAAACTCAAACTAAGATAAGAGGCTTATAATTCTAATGAATTCCACCCAGATAATTAAGTAATTGAGGTAGGCATATATAATTTCATAACATTCTGGCCTAATGTTGAACTTTGTGTGTGTGTATGTTGTATTTAAAGTTCATGTTAGTTACTCACCGTCTTGACTTTTGTTAATAAGTTGAAGAAATTAAAAATAATGTTATGAAAAACAAAGTTTTTCAGGCTCCAGAATGCAGTCTCCAGAGAAAAAAGCAAGAGGAGGAAAATCAAACCCATGGCAGCCAGTGTAACCAGAAACTTTGCAATCCCGTGTTCTCCAAAACTATAGATATTGTTCTGAGTTACTGAGGATGATAAAAAAGATAGCCTTACTTTAAAAACTAATACAAAGAATAAAATGATGCCAAAAAGTAAGAAATATATGATGAAAATAATTTTTAAGTTAGACAAAATAAGTAGAAAATACAGAAAATAAGTAATTATTTTGACATCTTGTTTAATCCTCCTTGACATTTATGGTTTTTAAAATTTCTTTTGTCATTTATTTTCCCTCTAGTTGTTTTTTTCTTTTATTCTTTTTTCTCTTTTCTTTTCTTTTCTTTTTTTTTTTTTTTTTCCAGTTTTTGATAAAGGACAATCTTACTACATATTCAAGAAATTTCAAAGGCTGGGCCTTTGAACAGAAGAATGCTTACTAAATGAAGCATACAAAATAATGATATTTACAGTATAAATAAAACCATGCAGAATATCCTTAAAGACTTTCAAAAAGAAAATTTTAAACAAAACTGACTAGGTAAAAGTTTTAACATATAGTATAAAATGTAGGTGGGCTATAGTTGGTTGATTTTGACCTTACTATAGAGCAAGTTAGCTAAAGTAAACAGCTGAATTCTGGATATGAGAATAGAAGGAATTTCTAAGATGTGAAGATAATTATTCTATTTTTGTAAGAATTACATTTTCTGATTGATTTGTACCAGTACATAGAAATGTGTTTTAATAAAAAATAACAGAATGAATCAAACAACATTACTCTATGTAAATTTATGATTACACAAATGGTATGCCTTTACGCCATGTACAGAGAAACAACATGTATTCCATTTGTTTACAATAAAAAAAAATAAATAAAACATAACAAAATTAACCTGTGTATATTGGGTGCATTCACAATGCTGTGCAACCATCGCTACTGAATTGATCTAGAATATTTTCATCATTCCAAGAGAAAAGCTACAGCCACTAAATGATCATCATTATCCTCTTTCCCTAACCTACTGGCAACTGTTGCTCTACAGCTATGCCTATTTTGAGGTATTTTATATAAATAGAGTCACATGATATATGCCTTATAGTGTCTTGTTTCATTCTTTCAGCTTAATGTTTTCAAGGCTTAACCATGTTGTACTGTGTATCAGTAATGCTCCCACCTTTTCATCGATGCATTATAATTATACAAAAGTGGGATGCATTGTGACATATTCATAAATGTACATAGTTTTCCCAGTATCTCCTCATTCACTCCTCTCCTCCCTCCCTCTGATTCTTCTCCTCTACTCTACTGGTATCCCTCCTACTTTTATGAGACCCTTTCTAATCTTCTCTCTAGCGTCCTATACAATCCTCGTGGTTTTACTTTGTGTGTGTGTGTGTGTGTGTGTGTGTGTGTGTGTGTGTGTGTGTGTGTGTGTTAGTGTGTGTGTTAGTGGGGATTGAATTCAGGGGTGCTTTACCACTGAGCTACATCCCCACAGGATCTTGCTAAGTTGTTGAGGCTGGTTTTGAACTTGCAATTCCTATGCCTCAGACTCCCAAATTTCTGGGATTACTGGTATGTACCACAACACCTGACTTACAACCTTTGGCTTTGAGACTGGTTTATTTCACTTAACATGCTTTCCAGTTCCATCCATTTTCCTGCAAAAGATTCAGTAGTGAGAGAGGCATGTTAAAGTCATCCAGTATCATTGTGCTGTGCTCTACTTGATTCTTGAAATTGAGAGGGGTTTGTTTCATAGGTATTCCATTGTTTGGGGTATAAATATTTACTATTGTTATATCTTGCTGATGTATAATTCCCTTAAGCAATATTAAATGTCCTTCTTTGTCCCTTCTGTTTTTTTCAAATCTTTTTAAAAAATCTACTTATATTAAGCAATTAGCATCTCCTCACTCCTCTACCTCTTCACGTCTTATTTCCCACTTTCTTCCACATTGTGTGATTGATTTTTTTCAAGGTTAATTTATAATTGTCCATATTCTACATAGTAATTTTCTGGTACGTGTGTGGCATATGTATGAAGTATTTCCTGCCAGAGTGAACTTCTTTGTTTTCTTTGTCTTTCAACAAATAAAAATTTTAATTTTAATGTAATCAAATTTATGTATATTTTTTCATGAGTTAGTGTTTTTTGTATTTAAGAAATATTTTCAATCCTGGGGTTAGAATATTATTCTAATGTATTTTCTTCTCAAACATTTTAAACTTTATTCTCTCTACCTCCTGTATTAGCAGTTGGACTTTTAAAAAAGTGTTTGGTAGTGTGTGGGTCCACTGTTTTTTTATGGTAATCTTATTTACACTTTTTGAATAGTTTAGTCTTTACCCAGTGATATACAATATTACCTCCTTTATACATCAAACTTCTGCATAGATTTTGACATGTTTCTGGGTTCTGTCCTATCTTGTTGTCCATTTATTTCTTATAAATCTTGACATTTATAAATCTTTACATTTTCAAATCTTAAGGAATTGAACCAATACTTGAGAAAGCATATAGCTAGAAAACATTTAAGTCCAAAGACAGTAGAGTGAAACAGACATTATTACCTCATGTACATATATGACTGTATGACTGATGTGATCCTACAATATGTATAATCAGGAAAAATAAGAAATAACACTCCATTTATGTATGATCTATCAAGATGTATAAATGCATTCTACTGTCATACAACTAATTAGAACAAATTAAAAATTAGTAAAAAATAAAAAAATTAAGTCCAGTTTTTTAAAGGTAAGTTCTGTTAAACATTTAGCAAAGGGATATTTTATATGAAATATTTCACTAAATAAAAAAATGAGGGAACACTCCACAATGCATTTTCTTTTGCTCATATAAACTTAGTATACAGTGGACACTATGAGAAAGGGAGATACCAGCAGAATCCTTCTCATAAATGTGTATGAAAACATCTCATATAAAAATGCTTACAAATGGAATAGATAAGTACATAGACAACTAAGTTTATTCCAGGAATGCAGAAATTTATCATTCAATATTTTAAAATATTAATGTAATTTTACCACATTGTTACATCAGTGGCAAAATCACATAATCATCTCTTTGTAGTCACAGAAAGTACAGGTTGAGCACCCCTGTACTTTGCACAAAAGTTAAAAATCACAAATCCAAAGCGTTCTGAATGCCAATGTGATGTGACAAGGTAAACCCCATATCTTACAGCATGTGATGGACTATAGTCAAAACACAGGTACAAAAATTACCTTCAGGGCATATTCATGAGGTTTATATGAAGCATAAATGAATGCTGTGGTTAGACCTGGACTCCATCCCCAAGATACTCATTACGTATATGCCAATATTCCAAAATCTGAAAAAATTCAAAATCTGAAACACTTTTGGTCTTAAGCATTTCAGATAAGGGATACCCAATCTGTATTTAAATAAAAATCAAAACTAAAAACTACACATAGCAATTCTTCATACACTTAAGGAAAACTACAAAAAACAGAATAAACACCACAATGAATGGTGGATTAGTAATTTGCGAAGCCAATAAGTTATAGTCAAGATTTAAATTCAGGACATATGACTCAAGGCCATGTTTTTATTATACTGACTTTCCATAAAAACAAATATTAAAACAGTATGCGATAACCATATTTATAACCACAAGGAATGCTTTAATAAGTTCCTTCTATAAAGTTCTTAACTGCAAATACCATGATTATAATCAATAAGACTAAATACAGGAAAAGGAGGAATAAGTCAAGAATATCAGAAATTAACAAAATAAAAAATGTAAAAGTATTTAAAATTTGAAATATTAAATTGCACATAAACTAGCTTAAAACTGTATTAGATATATTCCTTTGTAAGATTTTATTCTAAAGAGAAAGTATTTGAATTAAAATATTAGCTGAAGTTTAAAAAGAAAAAAAAGTGCTGAAATTAATACAATGAAAATTTAAAAAGAATTAAAAGGAAGTATAAAACCAAAGGCTGATCCTCAAATACATGGTTGTCTCTTAGAATCTTTAGGGTGGGGGCTAGTACTAGGACCCTGTGGGTATCAAAGCCCAAGGATGCTCAAATTCTTCATACAAAATAGTGTACTATTTGCATGTGACACACACATTCTCCCATATATTTTAAATTGTCTCTAGATTACTTATAGTATCTAATTAAAATGCAAATACTATGTAAATATTTATTACACTGTATTGCTTAGGGAATAATGACAAAAAGTCTATATATGTTTAATAAAAACACATTTTTTTCCTGACTAACCCAAGGTTGGCTGAGTTCATTGGAACCCAGGTTGGATGAATCCATGTGGGGGGTCAACTGTATTTAGGTTAAGAGTAAGAAAAAAGGAGAAGGCCCCGTTGCCAACATACTAAGTTAGGAATGAGAAATACATTAATTAATGAGTAATACATTAATTAATAAAATTAGAAAAAATGATTTTTTAAAACAAAAAAATAATTATTCTGTAGTTTGACTGAGGGAAGATATAATCAGTAACTAACGAGATTATTGCAGATCTATTAGGATAAACATGACAAGTTTAGATGGCTTTAAAAGCTGAACTCTACCAAGGATCAAATGATTTGTTATTTGAACTATTTCAAAGAGTTACCAATCTCAGATTGTCACTTCAGCCCACATAGTTGTTTCTTCCCTAAAATATTTCTGAAATGCTTTAAAAATATACAAAAGGAAATGAATCATAAGAATATAGAGAATGATGGTAGGGATATGGTTAGGAACCAGATAACTTGAAATTTCAGTGACTTTCTGGAAGAGGGAAAGATGACTGGGTGGTGCTGTTGAATAAGCCAAAGAAGAGGAAATTGCTATCCTACTGGACAAATCCCTAGAGAAACTATAAACATAAAATTGCCAGTTATCATTGTGTGGAACACTATTTAGAGTATTTACTGAAGTGTTACACAGTGAACTGAATAAAACTACATTATCACAGAATTTCTTCATTCATACATATAAACAGAGGATTACCTCTATTACCAACTTAAAACAGCCATATAGGTTGTCTTTCTGTTCTTTAAATATGTAAACTCCTTTCCCAATTTGAGGCTTGTTTTGCTCTTGCTTTTCCATCAATCCGTGTGGAAAACAATATTTCCGCTATCAGTGCCGAAAGTTTGTTCCTCCCTAGCTCTTACATTGAATTGTTCAATCTAATTCTTTCAGTCATCAGATCCAGTAACGCTCTGCAAAAATTCCTTACTTAATTATTGTCTCTCAAGTAGGTTAAGTTATTCTTTTATTTACCATTTCCTTTGATGTCTTATTGATAACTATAACTACTGTGTTTATTTACTAATCTTTAATTTTTTTCACTTGCCACAACTCTGAGAAGATAAACTTCATGAAATGAGGGACCTGTCTTCTTCAAAACTCTATCAGTATAGGAGGCACAGCAGTTCAGCAGTAAGAGTCTAAGAGAGGATAGAAAAGATTGAGGGGAAGTGACAATAAATGAAATTATAGATCTAGTACCAAGAAAGGACAGAAGTCCTTGGGTTGAAATTACAATCAAATACTAAGCAGAATTACGGTGAAAAACCCATGCCAGGACAACTCATGGTAAAATTAACTCATGGTAAAACAAAAAGGATAACAATTTTCTGAAGACAGAATTTCAAGATATGTATTATAGGTTACCTGCAAAGGAAATCAAAATCAGATTAACATCAGATTCCTCTCAAGCAATATGATTTAATAGCAGGAAACCAATTAGCTTAATTCAGCCGTAAAAGCATAAAGGATAAATAAAACTCTCAAGATTTTCTCAAAGACTCGAAAAAGTATTTGATCTTATGCATAAAAACAAATCAAACAAATAAAAGAAACATAAAACACAAACAAAAAATCCCAACTATGAACAAACTAGGAATTGAGTGGTACTTCCTAAAATTGATTTATGCAGACCCTATGGCTAAGAGCCATACTTGCTGGTGGAAGACTGGATTGCCTTACTCCTCAGGTTGGGAAGAAGGTGAGAATGCTTGCTCTCAACACTACTGCTGAACAAATGAAGTTCCAGTCAGTGAAAGAAAATGAAAGAAGAAAAAAAAATAAAAGAGAAGTTGATTTTCAAAAAAAAAGAGAAGTAAAACTGTTATCAGAAACAACATAATCAACTATACAGAAAATCTTAAGAAATTACAAAACCCTACATGAACTAATTGAATTAAATAAGTTCAGAAGATATAAAAAAAGATACAAAAGGTCATTTGCATTTCTATATGCTAGCAATGAACAGCAAAAACAGAAAACAATTCCAGAAAACAGCAGAGAAACAACTTAGGAATAAATTTAATAAAACAAATGTAAAACTCATAAACTGAAAACTATAAACAATGCTGTGGGAAATTAAAGAATATCCAAATTATCTCATAATAGTGGTCACTGGAATCTAGGAAAAGAGGCAGGATAGAGGGAGGTTGTAACATAGTAGGATGACTACAGTTCACAACAACTTACTGTATATTTTATGAAGAACTAAAAGAGAGGAGTTTGAAGGAGGTGATAATTGTTTACGGAGATGGAAATGCTAATTACCCTTCCCTGTTCATTACATATTGTATACATGTATCAAATTATCATACTATGGCCCCCAAATATATACAATTATTATGTATCATCAAAAATAAAAAATAAGGGGCTGGGATTGTGGCTCAGTGGTAGAGCACTTGGCTAGCATGAGTGAGGCACTGGGTTTGATTTTCAGTACCATATTAAAAAAAAAGGTCCACTAACAACTAAAAATAAAAAAACATATTATTAAAAATATACAAATAAATGGAGAGACTTTATGGATTATAACTGAATATTTTTAAGAGGGAATATCTTCCCAGTTTGTTCAGTAGTATCAATGCAGTCCTATTCCAATTCTATAAGCTTTTTAGTTTAGGGCAGCAAATGACAAGTAGATATTAAAATTTATAGGGAAATTCAAGGAATCTAAAATAGACAAATTTAGAAAAGAAAGAACAAAGATGGAAGACGTTTACTTCCCAATTTCACAACTTGTTACAATGATAAAGTAATAAAAAAATGTTCTAATGGCATAGGATGGTGACATCAAGGGAACAGAATTTATACACAAGAATTAAAATCTTATACAGTTCATTTTTAACAAAGGTGCTAAGGCAATTCAATGTGGAAATATATTCTTTTAAACAAATGGTGCTAGGACAAACTGTGTTATGATTTAAATGCAGATAAGTATAATTATAAAACTTCAAGTCATTGGAGAAAATCTTCATGATCTTGGGAGGTAAAATGTGGCAAAGTTTTAGATATGATACATAAAATACTATCCATACCAGAAAAAACTGATAAACTGAAATTCTTCAACATTCCAAACTTTTAGGCTAAAAGGACACCAGAAGACACCACTAACAACTTTAGTCCAAACAAATATCTGCACACTGATGAATAGATAAGTAAAATGTGGTATATTCATATAATGGAAAAATTCAGCAACCAAAAAGAACTAAGATAGGCTGCAACCTGAGTGAATCTCAAAAACATTAATTTATATGAAAGAAGTCAGATATGATTTTATTACATGAAATGTCCAGAAACATCACATTTATAGAAGCAGCAAGTATATTAAAATGATTTTATTATATGAAATATCCAGAAATATCTCATTTATAGAAGCATCAAGTATATTACTGGATTCTTGGGTTGAGTGTGATAATAGATTAAACAAACAGAGGGGATTGTTTTTAGGTAGTAAAAATATTCTAACCCTGGCATGTCATGATTGCACAACGTTACATATGTACCAAAAATACTAAATAGTATTAACTGGTTTAACTATGATATAAGGAATAAGTTGTGTTTAGGGACTTGTGGAGCTTCAGATACTCACATGATTTACTACAATCCAGGTAGATGCTTTTAAATTTCCTGGTACAAAGTTTTTTCAATTCATAATCATCAAAATATCTGCTGATACTCATTGCAAAGTTGTAACTAGGAAGCACCATTAATACATTATTTATGATAGTTCCAAGGGAAAATAGATGGTTCTCTGTAATTAAAAAGATTAGTTTCAATTATAAGAAAGTAATGAACCCCCTCAAAACAACTTTTCCCAAGTGATTAAACCAATTAATCTCAGACAACTGTCAAACCAGCATATGATCCTTGGCTAATTTTTAGTTGCTAAATTTGTCCACCTTGATAGCCTGTGGTATAGATTTGTCAATTACAGCTTTAAAAACTTTTGGTTAAGTATTGCCCTACAAAGGAACTGAACAAGCACTTCACAGAAGAAATAAAAATGGTCAAAAAATATGTGAAAAAATGCTCAACATCTCTAGCAATTAGAAATGAAAATTTAAAACTACACTGAGACTCATTCCACTCACAATGGCAATTACCAGGAATATAAGTAACAATAAATGTTGGCAAGGATGTGGAGAGAAAGGTACACACATAAATTGTTGGTGGACTACAAATTGGCGCAACCACTCTGGAAAGCAGTATGGAGAGTCCGCAGAAAAATTGGAAAGGAACTACCATTAGACCCAGTTATCCTATTCCTCGGTTTATACCCAAAGGACAGCAACGCAGCCACATCAGTACAGCAGCTCAATTCACAATAGCGAAGCTATGGAAACAACTTAGATGTCCTTCACTGGATGATTGGACAAAGAAAATGTGGTATATATACACAATGGAATATTACTCAGCCATAAAGAAGAATGAAATTATGGCATTTGCCAGTAAATGGATGGAGCTGGAGAATATCATGCTAAGTGAAAAAAGCCATTCCCCCAAAACCAAAGGCTGAATGTTATCTGTTATGTGACTGCTAACCCACAACAAGGGAGACTGGGGAGAGGAAGAATAGTAGTCCATGGATTAGACAAAGGCAAAGGAAGGGAAGGGAGGGGAGATGGGAATAGGAAAGACAGTAGAAGTAATTGGGACATAACTTTCCTAGTCTTGTATTTGATACATAACCAGGGTAACTCCACATCATTTATAATCACATAAATAGGAATCACATAAGAACAGGATCCTAATTAGAATAAGTTATACTCCAGTATGTATAATATGCTAAAATATATTTCACTGTCACATATAACTAAAGAGAACAAATTTAAAAAGCCACTAAAAAACAAGTCTTGCTCTAGGGCCTGTCTTCCTTTTTTATGTGTAGGTCTGATTTTGTTATCTTTTCCTTGCTCTCTCTTTCCCTGTTCCTCTACCTCTTAGCTCTCACATACACACATTATTTTCTGATTTCTAAAAAGCAGAAATTTTCAGACTTAGTACTCAAAATTTTTATTCTCATACATTCCATCCTCACTTATTTAACATATTTCCTTAGGAAAGGAAAAAAAATGTGTGAAGTCCTTACCATAAAACTGTAGCACACTCTGAATGATGATACTGCAAACAATTGAAATGTAGTTAAAGAGAGTAAGCTTGATGGAGGCAGCAGTCCCACTAGAAAACAGGAAGCTTCCGAGATACATGAGAGGAACAATGCACCAGCCGTACAGCATAAAGATCAACATTGTGTCCAGAAAGTTGTAATTCACAACAAAGGCTTCCACGTCACAGAATTTGAATACTCCCTGGGTCATAGAGTGTAGAGATACAAGGAAGGTAAATGATACTGTGCAGTCAGGTCAGAACACTTAGAAATCAGCCATCTTACTGTCTTCATTAGATCACAGAATTATTGATTTTATTTATTTTTCTCATTTTAAAAAAAGCCTTAGAATATGAGTCTGAAGAGAACTACTTCTTCAACAGAGAATATTCCAATGAGCACAATGACTATCCTTTTCTGTTTTTTCTCTTTGGAACACTTTTACTTTTTATTTTTCTCCCCATGATCAAAGCCAAAGTAGTTATGTCTGCATTAAACCAAACTGAACTTTCCTAGAAGAAAAAAATGACCTAGGAAGTAGACTATTTCTCTGAAGATTTGCTGCTGCATCACCTCCCACATTTAGACTGCCTCTGAGCTTGTATCCATTTCAACAATTTAGGATTCTCCTTCTTTAATTATATAATTAAATCAGATTGGTATAAAGTGGCACATTATTGATACACCAATGGAACAGAATAAACAATACAAAATATAGCTAAATGCACATTGCTAGTTAATACACAACAAAGCAAGGTTGTATTTCAGTGTAAAAGAGCCATTGTTTAAAACAGGCATTAGAACAATGGGTGAAGAACCCCACCCCTGCCAATCATTACTTTGTTCTTGCTTAAAAATAAGTTCAGGAAGGAGAGGAAAATAGCAAATGATAACCCTAGTAAAATAACTTGTGCTGATGCATGATTTGAAAAGGGGAAGCTCTCTAAAGACTTTCTAGAATTGAGCTATACAATACTGATTTACAATATTGACTCAGTAGTCTAACCCATTTGTGAAGGTGGTAATTTTTAAAAAAATGCATTATATTTTTTGGCAAATTTCAAGTAAGTTTTTGAAGAGGCTATCTTTTCTCCAACGTATGCTTTTGGTACCTTTGGTGTGAGAAAACTGTATTCGTGTGGGTATTTCTCTGTGTCCTCTGTTCTATTCCATTGATCTGCATGCCTATTTTGGTGCCAATACCATGCTGTTTTTGTCACCATATGTCTGTAGTATAATTTAAGGTCTGGTATTGTGATGTCTTCTATAAGACACTTTTTGCACTAAGGATTGCTTTGGCTATTCTGGCCCTCTTATTTTTCCAGATGAGTTTCAAGACTGCTTTTTCTATTTCAACAAATAATGTAATTATAATTTTGATGAGAACTGCATTGAATCTGTACAGTGCTTTTGGAAGTATGGGCACTGACAATTAATTCTGCTTATCCAAGAACATGGGCGGTCTCTCCATCTTCTAAGTTCTCCTTTAATTTCTTTAGTGGTCTGTAGTTTTCAATGTAGAAGTCCTTCACCTCTTTTGTTAGATTGATTACCAGTTTTTTTTTTTTTTTGAGGCTATTGTGAATGGGATTTTCCTAATTTCTTTTTTAGATGATTTATCATGGGAGTATAGAACACAATTGACTTTTGAGTCATTTTGTAACCTGCTACTTTGCTGAATTCAGTTATGAGCTCTAGAAGTTTTCTAGAGCAGTTTTTTTTGCCTTCTAAATATAGGATCATGTCATCGACAGAAAGATTGTTTTAGCTTTTAGCTTTTTTTTTTTTTTTTCTTTTTCTATTCAGATCCCTTTATTTCCTTCTTTTGCCTAATTGCTCTGGCTAGAGTTTCAAGGACTATGTTGTCTAGGACCTGTTTTTAGTGGGAATGCTGTCTGTTTTTTTCCATTCACAGTAATGCTGGCCTTTGGTTTGTTGCATATAGCTTTTATGATGTTGAGGCATGTTCCTTTTATTGCCATTTTTCTAGTGTTTTAAACATTAATAGATGATGGATTCTCAAAGCTTTTGTACATCTATTGAGATAATCATGTGATTCTTGTCTGTTTATTGATTTCTGTATGTTGAACCAACCCTGCATCCCTAGGGTGAAACCCACTTGATCATGATACGCTATCTTTTGTATGTGATCTGCAAGTATTTTAATAAGAACTTTTGCATCTATGTTCATCAAGGATATTGGTCTTAAGTTTTCTTTCCTTGATGTGTCTTTGTCTACTTTGATATCAGGATCACACTGGCTCCACAGAATGAATTTGAAAGAATTCCCTCCTTCTGTATGTCTTTCACAACTCAGCTGAGAATCCATCTGGTTCTGGACTTTTCATTGTTGGTAGGCTTTTGATAGCTTCTTTAATTTTATTACTTGAAATTGATCTAATTTTGTATATCCTTCTGTTTCCATTGGGTATGTCATATGTCTTTTTAGGAATTTGTTGATGGTAGGAATATCACTTCCTCTTTTGGGATCTAAGAACAAGTCCAGTCAGTGGTATTTCATAGAGCCAGAGCAGGGTGAGGAAGTGTCTCATTTAAAATAAGGGGATGGGAAAGATAAGCAAAGGCAAAACCCCATATAAACAGCCCCAGTATAAGCATCATGAAAGGGATTTTTGGGTGGAGGGAAGAGAACTACTAGTCCAAAAGGACAGAGAAACTGTTATCAAAGAGTAGGATTCTTAGACAAAAGAAACTGCAAATATTAGAGAAGAAATAAGTTCAAAGTACATTGCTTAGGAAAACTTTGAATGTATAAATGACAATGAGTTTTGGAGTAACCCCAGTCAGGGTTCTGGTTCTGTACTAGCCGGGTGAACTTGGGCAAGTAACTTACTTCTCTAAGCCTCAGATTCCTTGCTTGTAAATATGATGGTATGAATGTGGTAACATAAAAAACACATGGCAAGTAACTCTTCTCATGAGACTTAAGTGGAAATATTGGTATAAGTATTAATAATGTCTTAATTAACAAATTAATAGTATTAGTAAGAAGTATTATTTACATTTTTCTTTTCATTTGTTAACCAAGAAGTGGCAGCTAGATGTGCCACTGAAGTTTAAAGATCCACAGAAGAATGAAACCTTGACACAAAGATGAAGAGATTCAGGGGTTACCTGATTGATACTGCACTTCACAGCAGGCAGAGTCAAGCCAGAGACCATGCCTGGAGCAGACTCCCCATTTCCTATAGTGACAGATATGAATTGTGGCCCTCACAAAGAATGCTGATTTTTATTTGTCATGCTGGTTGGTTGATGAGCTCTACACTAAAAAGACTGGTGTGGAGAATACCACCAAGTATTACAAATATGAAGGAAATGCTACTCTGTTCTATTCCCAGATGCTAGTTTTCCCTGAGCAGCTCTTCTAGTTGTTCTCCCTCAGAACCAATCCTAGGGCACCTATTCAATAATCAAATTTTTGTGTGGTTATCAGAGCCAAACTTACCAAAGTTTATCTCTTTTCCTCCAAAAATTAATTTTACTGTCCAAGAGTATATAGTTTGGCACCAGTAATTCATCCTTTATAAATGCAATTAGCATGGTATTTTATAATGATTTACTTTCATTTTTGTGTCCATTGTGAATTATTCGAGGGCTGAGATATCTTATTCACAGTCTTTATATCCCCAACATCTCCTGTATAGAAAGGAACTTTACCTTTTTTTACTCATGTCTTTACCCCTATTAACTATATTGCTTTTGTATCTTGATCACCTCTAATATTTATACAAAATAACAAAGGTTGCTACTATTTTCTAATAAGCAAAATAATTAGACTAAAAGATAATGTTCATTCTTATATGCTCACTCTCCATATGACTTTCTTAATGTCCAAAAATGAATTGTGAGTCAAAACTAGTTCTACTTTGCAGACCTGGCCATCTTGAGTGTGAAAGTGGGGAGTGCAGAAAGCTGCCCTCAGATATTGAATCTACGTTGCGTGCTACAGTCCCACTTCTTCAGACAGCACAGCACTGGCAATTTGTGGGCAGTGGTTTAGCTATATAGGTGGCAAGGGACAAGTTACAAGTGGCCCTGATACTTTAAGAGCTAATTTTGGCCAAGGCATAGTGGTGAACAAATACATGAAAAACCAATTCAAGTGAGTCTTTTCAAAGAAAAATATTTTCTCCAGCTTAAAGAATATGAGAGAGAATCTTTCCTGAGTTTTGCAGAGCATATTCTATGGAATATTAAGCCAATATAGTTACAAATTACTTAATAAGTTTTATTTTAGAATGCAATTAGTTTAGTGGGAATTTCTATGGGCAACTGAAGGAAAATGACCATTCATGCAATCTCAATAACACTCACCAGTAGTAAGAAGCAGGGAACGGAGAAGCAGATGAGATCCCACAACAAAGCAGACAGCCAGTATGTAAGTACATAGACCCCACTCAGAAACTGGATATGCTTTGCTTTACTGATCCTTTCAGTTACTGTTTGGAGACAAAAGCTACCGGCCAGAATAGAAATTCCAAAAGCCAAACATTGTACTATTTGCAATCCATTTATAGGCCTATAGAAAATAAAATTAAAAAGATGAAATAAAGGTAGAAAATGCTGATTTCAGTAGCTATTTTCAAATGCTTATGGTCAGACACAAAGGGGCCATCTTGAGGCTCAATTTCAGTAAAAGGAAAATCATACATACGCTGCATTAGAACCATAAACAGGGAGTGGCTGAGGCTTGTTGGAGACTGTAATAGAAGCTCTAGGGCCAGAGAGTAACATAAAAAGAATGTTGTCTAACACTGCCAGGGATGTTGCAGATGAATGGTATGCCTCATTATTGAACAAAATAGTAAATACTGTTGTGTTTTTTTCAACCTCAATGGAAAGTGCAATAATGCAGAATTCACGACACTCTTTACTTTCCAAAATGTAATTCTGCACACTACCTAGAATAAAGAAATTCATCAATGAGTCAACATTTTAATACATCGACTAGAACTTATGTTGAAGAAAGATCAAAAGGATCAAATATTCTTCCCTGCCATTTATCATTTCCTTTCCCAACTTCCTTACAATGGGCTATTTTGAATCCTAACCTTGTTCAAGAATTTTACTCAATCACTAAACTCACTATATTATCTACAACCCACAAAATAGTAAATAATGATTCTCTTCTTGTCTAAAACAAACATGGTTTGCTCATTTTCAAAAAACTGTTTTGACCACTGTCATTTGCATTTATACTTAAATCTTAGAATTGGCCTGTCAACTTATGCTTTTAAAAAAGCCTGCTGGAGTTTTGATAAGGCTTGCACTAATCTACAGACAAATTTGGGAAGAACTGCTGTCCTAACAAATCAGTTTTCCAATACATGATGTGGAGTTTTCTCCTTATAATTTCCTTAGTAACATTTACTAATTTTTAGTGTATAAGTTTTTTGCTGATTATTTAAATTTATTTCTAAGTATTTTATTCTTTTTGATGCTATTGTGAATTTTGATGTGTGTTTTCTTTCCCTAGTAATTTGTCCATTACATCTAAGTGGAAATTTTTAAAAAAATAAAATCTGAAAATTTCTGCCTTTTCACTGAAATGTTCACTCCGTTTACATTTACTATAATTATTGACATGCTGGGATTTATACTGGTCGCCATGCTATTTGTATTCCCTATGTCTTACCTCCTTGTTTCTTTCTCCACCACTGCCTTTTTGTGGTAAACATAAATTTTAAACTATAACATTTAAATTCTTTTTGTTGTTGTCATTTGACTATTTTTTAGCTAATTTTCTCAATGGATGTTCTGTATATAATATGAATTCTAATTTAAAACATTTTGGTTAAGATGAATACTAATTTACTTCCAAGGACACAGAAATTTGCTCCAACATAGCTCTCTTCCCTATCTTCTATGTGCTATTATAGTTCAAATTATACCTTTATATATTACACGTCCGTTAACGCAGTCTTGTAATTATTATGCAATTATCTTTACTGTTTTCTTTACTGACCTCTGTAATTATCTTTGCTTATGTCTTACTCCTTCACATGGATCAGTTAGTGTCTGGTGTCCTTACATTTCAGACTGAATTAAACTCTTTAGTATGTTTTACAGATTGAAATATCTGCTGGTGATTAATTTCCCACTTTCATTTATTTAGGAATGCCTTTATTTCATCACTTTTGAAGAGGATATGTGCTGGATATAAGGCTAGTGGATGTCAAATTTCCTTTTAGCAATTCATTCATTCCACTGTCTTCTTACCTACATGATTTCTGATAATAAGCCAGCTATTAATCTTATTAATAAACCCATATATCTGCTGTCATTTTTCTCTTCTGCTTCCAAGATTTTCTCTTTTCCTTTGACCTTTGCTAGTTTATCATACATTTAGTTGTGGTTATCCTACTTAAAAGTTCATTAAGCATTGTGGATGTGAACCATTTTGTTTTTCATCACATTTGGGAGTTTTCAGGCATTATTTCTTCAAATATTTCTCTGCCCCTTTATCATTCTCTTTTTAATACTCCCACTGTGCATATCTTGGTAAGCTTGATGCTGTCCCACGTGTTTCACATGCTTTGTTTTTCCCCCTCATTTTTCTTCTGCTGCTCCACATACGGGATGATTTCTATTGACCTACGTTCAACTTATATAGTTAATTCTTCTGAGTTCCTCTGGTGAAATTTTCATTTCAGTTATAGTTTTCAACTATGAAATTTCCACTTAGTTTTAAAATTTTGTTTTCTAAATTAATATTCTATTCTTGGTGAGACACAGTTATCATACTTTAATTCTTTAAACACAGTTCCTTTAATACTTTGAAAACACTTGTGAACTGACTTAAAGCCTTGTTTACAAAGTCAAAAAGTTGGCCCCACTCAAGAACATTTTCTACTGACCCTATGTTCTGTTTATTTCCCTATTATCTTGCTAGGGTAATCAGGAGAAAGTACCAAAGACAGAGAGGCTTAAGGAATAGAAGTTTATTTTCTGGCATAAGATACATTCTAATTCCAAAAAAAGTTTTCTAATTCTGAAAAAGTCAGAAAGAAATCAATCATATGTCCCAAGTAAATCTTAAAACCAACAGTCCATTGGACTATAAGACTCAAGATTAAAATAATCCTCTCTGGCTCAATGTTCTGTCCTCCAAGTTCACTTTAGTGACTTTACGCCTTCTGGTTGACAGGGTTGTGACTGTGCCTTCTCCACCTTGTCCCTTGCTAGTGGTCCTGCCTCCTTGGCTCTATATGGTGTCCCCAACTATGCTTGGATCAAGAAAGCCTCATCTTCTGTGCCAATGCCCACCAGGCTCCTGGTGGCAATGACAACCTTGCTAACCTCTGAACTACCTTTGGGGTCATTTTTCCCTTCCTTGATATATAGCATGTGTTTGCAACTAGATAGCTCTATTGTTCCATTCTGAAGAATCCTATCAACTGAATAGCCTTCCTGTATATCATTCTTTCAAATGTTCCTCCATAAGTCACACAATCCTTTTGTAGCAAGTGGTGTCCAATCATACCATTGATGTTCTCTCCAGAATACTTTCTCATTTTTTACAATACAAATTACAGTCTTCTAACGCTTTACATTCTTACTTCTTTTTACTTAATGATTCTGTTATGGTATAATATGAGATGTCCCCCAAAAGTTAATGTGAAACAATGCAAGAAAGCTTAGAGATGAAATAATTGGGTTACAAGTCAAGAAGTAGATCAATGGGGACCTGCCTTTGGGGTTTATATCTTGTCCCTGGAGAGCAGGGTTCTCTCTGTTTTCTGGTTGTCATGATCTGAACTGCTTTCCTTTGCACACCCTCTGCCATGATGTTCTGCCTCACCTTAGACCCAGATCTATGGAGTTGGCTGACCAAGGACTGAACCTCTGAAACTGTGAGCCACAATGAACTTTTCCTCCTCTATGTTGTTCTTGTCGGGTCTTTTGGTCACAGTGATGTAAAAGCTGACTAAAATTCCTTCTTCAATTTCTCTCCTTTCGCATTTTACAGTATGTAGCAAGGAGAAACCAGGACATGACTTCAACACTTTGCTTAGAAATCTTCCCAGGTAAATATCCAACTTCATCATTTTTAAGTTCTATTTTCTACAAAACACTAGAACACAAGTTTTTCAAGTTATCTGCCCCTTTGTAACAAGTGTTACCTTTCTTCCAATTTTTTAATTGATGAATTATGATTATAAATAATAATAGGATTCATGGTGAAATATTCATATATTTAATAATTTAATCAATTTCAATCAATAATTTAATCAATTTCATTTCCCAGTGTTTCTTCTTTCCTTCCCTTTCACCCTTTCCCCAGCCTTTTCCTGTACTGGTTTTCCTTATATTTTCATGAACAACCCTTTTAAAAATTTTATTCTATCTTTCACACATAAAACATATGACTATTGACTTTCCGAATCTAACTCATTTTGCTCTTTTAGGTGGCTTTCTTCTTTGCATGTGTTCACTGGGTCTTCCCTCTGTGTATGCATGTACACGTCCAATTTCCTTCTCTTGTAAGAACACCAGTGATATTGGACTAAGGTCTACTCTAATGACCTCATTTTAAATTTAATCACCTTTTCATAACCTTACCTCCAAACACAGTTACATTCTGAGATGCTGGAAATCAGGACTTCCACATATGAATTTGTGTTTGGGGTGACACAAATTTATCCCATAACTCTTTTTTTGTTGTTGTTGAAAGGTGTACATTCCTGATAAACACTGTATATACTAATTTCTCTGCTCTTTATGTTTGTTAAAACTGGTTTTTAAAAAATTGTTGCTCCTCCTTTGTTTAGTGACAATGTAGACCAATTTAGTAGATGCTGTATTCTTTACAGTATGCAGTCATGGATTTCTTTGAGAGACTTTTGAAAATAATTCTGGCTTTTTTTTTTCTGCCTGGCTCCTAGAGGTCAGCCCCAGCTCTGTATATTTAGTGATTAAAAAAACCCAACTTCCTTGAATGTTTTAAGTCAGTAAGTTTCCGTGATTTGTCAAGTAGATCTATATATGAAAGCACACCTTCAAGCTTTAGGCAATTAGAAGTCAGCTTCAACTTTTACTTCATGCTTGTACAGGTCTTCAACATCAACCAGAGGTGAGTGACTAAAGCATTTTCCTTTCCTAGATCATTTCTGGCCACAGGTACTACCATTTTAAACCTTACAGAAACCCTGCAATGTCAAAACTTTTCAAAAGTTCACTGTGGTTATCTAGTTCTTCAGGTATTCCTTTTTAATTTTTTTACCTAGTTCTTGTCTGACCCTGTTGGAATCACAACTGTGATGATTTTACCAGCAGATTGCTAATAATTTTAGTAATGGTCTGAGAATAATGCTTTATTTTTAATTTTTTAAATCTTTTAGAGCTATCTTTGATTCAAATCTAACAGTAACAATGTTATTGGAATAGATATTTTCAGGAACTTGGTAGTTGACAGTGTTCTAAAGATAGGGCTTTCACAGAGCTCCAATAGAGCTGTCCTTTCTGCTAACTGCAAGGTTACTGCTGGCTTTTCATGGCTATCATATCACTAAGCAGGTGAGGGAGGGTGATGGGAAAGATGCTAACTTAAAATGCTGCAGTAGATCTTATAAAGGTTCAACAACATTTCTTGAATAGATATACATTCTAATTTGTTTTCTGCTTTTGGTTAATGCTCAGCTTTTGAAAATGTTTAAATTTTTACAAATATTTTTGTTCTTTTTATGGGAACAATGGTTAATTCCATCTTACCCAAAGTTCAAATTATCTATCTACTAGGTGTTGGGGTAATTTGTGATATAGAAATTAATCAACTGTCTTAGAGGGTTAATTTTAGCATTCATAAAGAGAATGCAGAGAACACATTCAGTTGAACAAATTAAGTAGTTATATAGACTATTTTCAAAAATTAGTTCTGAAAAGTAAATCTTTTAAGTCTTCAATCACCTGTTTTTAGAATGGCCAATATACTAAAAGACAGCTTTTAGTTATCAGAACCAACATTCTACCACGTGAGAGCTCAGAGAGACACTTGTATTCTGACCAAAGTAAAACTCTAATGCTAAACAGCACAACACAATATTTTCACTCTGGGATGATGTAATTTAGCCAAAAGACTCCATAACCAAAATGTCTTCCTTAGTGGCTAGTTGTCTCTGGTTTAGTTGCTTCTATGATACTGGTAATTAAGAGAGGGGAAAAAAAAAGTAGCCAAATATTATAGTTATGTCCTTTCTTTGCAAGTGACAAAAGTCTTCATATATCAGCAATCTCTTCTCTTCCTATGGGTCTTACCTTTAACTTTCCGTAGTTCTTGATTTTTGGACTTTAGAAAAATCTCAAGATTCCTTATGAGATTCACAGACAAATCAGAATTCCCTGAAATTGAGTAAGGCACAATGGTTCGTCCATAATGAGTCAAATCCATTTCCCTTGCAGGCACATCATCATCCTTTAATTGCAGAGCTATTAAGAGGTATGTAGTGACAGCCAAAATTACTATTATCTGTAGCAAGATCAACTTCCAGTTGCGCCAACTGAATAGTGCCCTTTTTATAAACATGGAACAAAACTGTTGGCGGTAAAGAGGAAACTAAAAGGAGGAGGGAAAAAATAGTATTTCAGTGGTTAGTGACCCAAGTATGATACTTGTTAAAATACATTAGTTTAAATGTTTCAAAATTTTATGGTTAAAAATTTTATGGTAGAAAATACATGCATATAATATAATTATGCTTTGAACTGAGTCCAAGAAAACACGATGGTTTACTTGTATAAGGTATTAAGTGAAAGCATTAAAATGGGGCTTCTGATCTGTCTATACTGAAAATCTTAAGATGGTATAGTACTTCCGATCAGAAAATAAAAATTATATCTGTCTTTTACTTAATATTAAGCTGTAATTTTTCCATTTTCTCCATTTATAAGAAAAACATTCCATAAAACTATTATATTTTTCCTGGTTATACTACTTGTACTCTAGTTCATAGAGAGAACATGTCCTTAATTTGACCAATAAATGTTTTCTGAATATAATAGTCAAAGTTCTTGGGTCTAGTCAATACTAAACAAAGGGAAAATCTATGAGAACTTTTCAAAGAGATTCTTGAGAAATAATCTGTAATCTTTTATCTAGAACCCATTTCTCCCGCATGAGGAAATTAATGTGGTTATTACAGACTGGTTCATATCTGGTTGGCTAAGCTCCAAACATCTTTTAAATTTAGATATTAAATTACACGAACATACTTAAACCAAACATACTAGTGAATATGCTTACCCCAGTATTAAATTTAATGGTAGCAAGTTCTGGAAAAGTTCTGGAAAAACCTGGTCTTTCATAACTTTCAAAACTTTTGGACATGTTCTTACTCTGCTGTTTGTCTTTTCTTATGTTTTGGTCCTGAATAGTCATTTGGGAAGCTGCCAGCTTATTGACCCTATACACATACACACATACATGAAATGAGCACAGAGCATTTAGTTTTAATCACAGCCACAATCTGTTTTATTTAAGGAATGTTAAAAAATGTTCCAAACTTTAAAAAACTCCTTGGTCTCGCTCATGGATTGGCAGGAGCGTTGATGTCACAGCAATATAATAACATGGTTCCCAATAAAACAGTCAGAGGACTGCTGTCTACTGATGGCAAGTTTTCTACCATTTAGAGGCAACAAATGTAATGAGAAATATAATACAATCTGTTTCATTAAGCTGAACATACTCAAGTTAAATGACTTACCTTTAATCAAAGATATCTGTCCTTCAGGATTTAATATGTTCTTTGTTTTATAAAATGACAGGGACATTGAACAGTAAGGTTTTTTCATTAGTTAAAAGTTTTTATACTTCCCACTACTGCCTATGTTTCCCACTACTGTGTTTTTGGGTGTGGATGCTTGAGAAGAATGCAGATACACACAAGTAATTATAAACCAAAGGGGGAAACTCTAGTTAGAATAACAGAAGAAAAAAGACATCATAGTATATTGAGAGACAGAAGTAGTGGTGAAACTCTTGGTGGTAAACACATTACTTGAAAAGGTATATTATTTTCTAAACCAGAGAGCTATCAAAATCTTTTCAATAACTTTCTGCTAGCATTTGTTTGGACTATATTACTAAACTCTGATATAATGACTTAGGTAGGCTTTAAAAACCACATACCAAATATGTATTTTTTAAAAATCTGCTTCAAAATGTTGGGTGGTATCTGCTCTGGAGAGATTAGATCAACACTTCCTATCAATATTCCCCAACCTGTGGGGAGACAGATTTTCTGCCTTTGATTTTCTCCTCCCACCTTAGAAGTCAGGCGATTCTTCGTGAGTAGAATTATGCTGGCTTGGTGTAGGTGTTGGTATCATGAAACAAGAGGACTGTTCTTACCTTTCTCAGTTCTGTGGACCTAAGGAATTTTTTCTGATTTTCCCTTATTTTGATGAATTCAGTGTGTCATTTCTGTGTATAAATTATTTGCTAGTTGGACTTCTGTGGCTGTGTGTGATCCCATGTACCATCAATGTTGACATCTTATTGACATCACTCCCAATGAAATATTTTTTGCCTTCCTTCCATATTTACCTTATGAAAGTCTTTCCCTGCACCACTTCATTGGAAACCTGAACTTCTTGCTGTCTTATTCTGCCTGTTTATCAGTTATGAAATACTCAAGTAAACCCTTTAATATTTTAATGTGACCCATTTAATCTTTGAACACATTTTATATTGATTAGTCATATCTTTTCAGTTTATGAATCTATCTTATAAGCCCTTTTTGGAATGTTTCTATATCTTTTATACTTTTATATTCAATATTTATTTACTTCCTTTATTCTTTTGATTTGTAATTTTCTAAAAAGAATATTTTAATATACTGTTTTTTTCTCATCTGTGATTCAGTACTTGGTCAATCTTTGTATCTATTCTGTACATGTTCTTGAAAAATATATTCCCAAATTGTTAAGAACAAACTTCTCTTTTCATATATATGAAAGAGACAAGAAGAAAAGCTTAATTAAATTGTTTAAACAATTTAAAAGCATTTTTATCTACCTTATTTTTCAGTTTATGAGAAAGGCATGTTAATGTCTCCTACACATTGTAAATTCTTTTAAATTAAATTGGTTTTTGCTTTTATTTAACTTCAAAATTAAGTACATATAAATTCTTGAATCCTACGGGACTTTTTTTTAGCAATATTAATTTTTTCTACTGAATTTTATTTGGTCCATTTTTAACACAACAAAAATATGAGATCATAAAATAGAAAACCATTATTTATAGAAGCCATATAGTTCTATTTGGAAAACTTTGCAGAATCAAAGATATTAAATAACTTTGAAGTATTTTGGTGGGAACTAACAAATGATATTAAGATTCATATAGTAGTGGATTTTGTCATTAAATATCATAAAATATAATGAGGAGGAACTGCACTTTTATAGAGTGTTGAATTGGCACATAAAAGAAAATATGGTTGAAAATTTCAAAGTCTCCAAGCCTTAAAAACAAAACAATACAAAAATGCTGATTTAAAACAATTGGGGGGCTGGGCAGATAGTTCAGTTGGTAAAGTGCTTGCCTGGCAAGTACAGGGCCTGGGGTTCGATCCCCAGCACCGCAAAAAAAAAAAAAAAGGTCATTAAAAAAATTGGGGGCTTGTCCAGTGCGGTGGCGCATGCCCGTAATCCTAGCACTTCCGGAGGCTGAGACAGGAGAATTTCAAGTTCAAAACCAGCCTCAGCAATAGTGAGACACAATACAAAAAAGGGCTGGGGATATATGGCTCAGTGGTTGCATGTCTCTGAGTTCAATCCCTGGTACCAAAAATAAATAAATAAATGAAAGTGGGGGGAGCTGTAATTAAAAATAACATGAAAATTAAAAAGGAAAGACAAATTGGGGAATTGTTAGCAAAATGGTTATCTTCTTAAGAGGAAAGCATATGTGTGTGTGTGTGTGTGTTTATTTCAAAATCTGGAAGGAAGAAATTCACTTTTCATTGAATTTGCTACTTACCTGCTTTGTAAGCTTGAAATTATGTAAATTCTCTGTTTTTTTGTTTTCTTCCCTAAAAATAGAACCCTACTTCAATGGATCTTAGTAAGGATTACTTGTCTTTAAATCTGTCACTTAGAATAGTACTTTGCAAATAGTAGGCACTCAATTATGACTTAATCCAAAAATCTTTGTAATTTAATGTCATCATTGTTATATAATCAATATACCCACCATTTGCTAAGTACATAAAAGGAGTTATTCACTGTGCAATTCCTGATAAATAAACTATATCATATTCTTGATCTAGCTCTTCTTAGGTTAATCTGAAACTTGCTACAATTTCAGATTTATTTGATGTTTATGCCTTGATTGATTAGCACAGAAATAATTACCTTAAGGAGAGGAAGTCATTGTTACCTTAAATTTAATTGTCTCCAAACTGAACTAAAGAAAAATTTAGTCATTAAGAAGAAGGTAGGAATAGAGACTGACAGCCATAGGCCCTAGGAGAGAGGACTCATTCTGGTCCAAGGTTTGTTTATTTGTTTGTTTGTTTATTTATTTATTTATTTTTTAAAGAGCTAAACTTCTGCTTGCAGAAATACATAATTATTTATATTTTACATCCATTTATTCATTTTTAAATTTTTTTATCATTTGTTCTATTTAGTTATACACATGACAGTAGAATGCACCTTGATTCCCTGTACACAAATGGAGTACAACTTTTAATTTCTCTGGTTATACACAATGTAGATTCATACCATTTGTATAATCATACATTGTTGGAGGCTGCTGCCCTGTAGGGCCCGCAGTGGTGGCTGGCCTTGCCCTAAGTTGGCACCGAGAAGCCCAAGTGCAAAGAAAAACAACTTTAAGGAAGTGCTTTCTATTGGCTGACTGATCTCCTCCACGTCCATGCTTAGCTCGTGATCAGTACATGTCCTCATTACCCACCATTAAGTCTCCACGAGCCAAACGCCTGACCCATTAGGTAATTGGTTGTTACATCCCATAAAGCTGCGCACTTTTCGCGGCTGAGAGGGGCAGCAGCTGCACGAGAGAGAAGAAGAAGAGAGAGAGCTGCGGGCGAGAAGAAGAAGAAGAAAGAAGGAAGAAGGAAGAAGGGAGAAGGAGAAGGAGAAGAAGGGAGAAGGGAGAAGGGGAAGGAGGAGAAGAAGAAGAAGAAGGAAGAAGGGAGGAGGAGGAGGAGAAGAAGACGGCGGTGGTGGAGGAAGAAGAACCAGGGCTCAGAAGCTCTCCCATAAAAATAATGACCTTGGTCTGCTGTGATCACCTGAAATCTGCCAGCATATCGACGCCATTTTTGAGAGCAGATTGCTCACTGTCAGGCATCTATCATCCGCCATTTGCCTGCCTCTCACCTGTCCATCGCCTGCCTTACCCCTATCCATCACCCAACACTCGAGGTTCACCTCCCGATCATCCGACAGCTGCCAGCAGACTGACCGCAGACCGCCAGTGGAGAACCAGCTGCCTGGTTCACTGTTACAGTACCTGTAGGACCTCCAGCTGACCACGTCCACCCCTGAGCTGCAGCTCCCCATTTGACAACACATTTGGAAGCCAGAGCAGCCATCTTGGATAATCCTGGAAGCCGTAGCTCCGATTTTCGGGTGGGGCAAATCCCATCCTGAGACGCCTGCTGGAGGCTTGAAGCCCATTGTCAGGTACCTCTCATTCAGCAGGCTACTGAACACTGGGAGGTTTCATTAGTATATGACTGTTATAAAATAGATTTTCTTTTTTCTCCTTTTTAAAAAAAAATATTTAAGTTTTTATTTCTTTACGTTTCTTGCTTTCTTTTCCTTTTGTTTACCTGTTCCCTCAGAGTCGCTTTCTCCATTATTACATGCTAACATCCAATTTCTTTTGATTACATTCTCACCCTTTCTATTTTCTAGAACTTCTGTATATTCTTTTTTTTTTGTATATTCTTTTATTATCCCATTAACAGCCATATTCTTCATCCCTCTGCATCCTCTTTGTCCTCCATTAGAAACTGCAGACATTATTGTAAACCTGTTTGTTTTACCGAAGATAATATTTGAACTCATTTTGTTTATTATGACAATTTTGTTATTGTCCCCATAGGGGCTATTTGGTCTAGGATTGCATAGTGTCTGATTTGGGCACTGCTAATATTGATCTCCCCTTAAAGAAAGGGTTCTGGAAACCTATAGGGCCACTATAAGCCTATAGGGGGAAATCTGCAATACCCCAGATCTGCACTGCTAGAGGGGAAGATACATGAACAACATGAAAAAACAAGGGAAGAAAATGATCCAAACAAATCTAGATTCTATAGTAATAGAATCCAATGACAGTATGTTAGAAGAAATGTCAGAAAAGGACTTCAGATTATATATGATTAAGATGATTCATGAAGCAAAGGATGAGATAAGAGAGCAAATGCAGGCAATGAATGATAATACCAATAAGCTGAAAGAGCACCTGCAGGAAGCAAAAGATCATTTCAAAAAAGAGATAGAGATTCTCAAAAAAACCAAACGGAAATCCTTGAAATGAAGGAGACAATAAACCAAATAAAAAACTCAATGGAAAGCATCACCAACAGACTAGACCACTTGGAAGACAGTACCTCAGACAATGAAGATAAAATATTCAGTCTTGAAAATAAAGTTGCTCAAACAGAGAAGATGGTAAGAAATCATGAACAGAATCTCCAAGAACTATGGGACATCATGAAAAGACCAAATTTAAGAATTATTGGGATTGAGGAAGGCACAGAGATACAAACCAAAGGAATGAACACCTATTCAATGAAATAATATCAGAAAATTTCCCAAACCTGAAGAATGAAATGGAAAATCAAATACATGAGGCTTACAGAACACCAAATGCACAGAATCACAACAGATCCACACTAAGGCACATTATAATGAAAATGCCTAACATTCAAAATAAAGATAGGATTTTGAAGGCCGCAAGAGAAAAGCATCAGATTACATATAGGGGGAGACCAATAAGGATAGCAGCCGACTTCTCAACCCAGATGCTAAAAGCTAGAAGGGCCTGGACCAACATATTTCAAGCTCTGAAAGAACATGGTTGCCAACCAAGAATCCTATACCCAGAAAAACTAACCTTCAGATTTGAAGATGAAATAAAAGCCTTCCATGATAAACAAAAGTTAAAAGAATTTACAAATAGAAAGCCTGCGCTACAGAATGTTCTCAACAAAATATTCCATGAGGAGGAAATGAAAAACAACAATGGAGGTCAGCAAAGGGAGGAACTACCTTAGAGAAAAAGCACTCAAAGGAGAAACCAAGCCAACTTAAAAACCAAAAATAAGCCAAATGACTGGGAATACAAATCATTTCTCAATAATAACCCTGAACGTTAATGGCCTAAACTCATCAATCAAAAGACATAGACTGGCAGAATGGATTAAAAAGAAAGACCCAACAATATGCTGCCTGCAAGAGACTCATCTCATAGAAAAAGACATCCACAGACTAAAGTGAAAGGATGGGAAAAAACCTACCACGCACATGGACTCAGTAAAAAAGCGGGGGTTTCCATCCTTATATCAGATAAAGTGGACTTCAAGCCAAAGTTAGTCAGAAGGGATAAAGAAGGACATTTCATACTGCTTAAGGGAACCATAAATCAGGAAGACATAATGATAGTAAATATTTATGCCCCAAACAATGGTGCATCCCTGTACATCAAACAAATCTTTCTCAATTTCAAGAATCACATAGACCATAACACAATAATTCTGGGTGACTTTAACGCACCGCTGTCACCACTAGATAGATCTTCCAAACAAAATCCAACCAAAGAAACCATAGAACTCAATAACACAATCAATAACCTAGACTTAATAGACATATATAGAATATTCCATCCATCAACGAGCAGATACACTTTCTTCTCAGCAGCACATGGAACCTTCTCGAAAATAGACCATATGTTATGCCACAAAGCAGCCCTTAGGAAATGCAAAAAAATAGAGATACTGCCTTGTGTTCTATCAGATCATAATGGACTGAGGGTAGAAATCAATGACAAAGTGAAAAAAAGAAATTACTCCAACACCTGGAGACTAAATAATATGCTATTGAATGAAACATGGATAACAAAAAACATCAGGGAGGAGATTAAAAAATTCTTAGAGGTCAATGAGAATGATGATACAACATATCAAAATCTCTGGGACACTATGAAAGTGGTACTAAGAGGAAAATTCATTGCATGGAGCGCATTCCAGAAAAGAATGAAAAGTCAACAATTAAATGACCTAACATTACAGCTCAAAGCCCTAGAAAAAGAAGAACAGAATAACAGCAAAAGTAGTAGAAGACAGGAAATCATTAAAATCAGAGCTGAAATCAATGAAATTGAAACAAAAGAAACTATTCAAAAAATTGACATAACAAAAAGTTGGTTCTTTGAGAAAGTAAACAAAATAGATAAACCCTTAGCCACACTAACAAAGAGGAGAGAGAAGACTCAAATTACTAAAATACATGATGCAAAATGAAATATCACAATAGAAGGTTAGAAAGGACTTTCTCACTACTTCTCTCACACACTGAGCTACAATCTGTAGCCTTTTCCCTCTGAGCCAATGAACTTGATGGGTGTGATAACAGATGGATCACTGTATCTTTCAACTTCCTGTGATGTACTGTATGGGAACTGATAATTTAGTGACTACAGAAGTCCTACAACAGACAATGAAAGCAGTGCTAGAACTTGGTAAGAAGCTGCATGCAGTTCTTTGATGAGCTTGTGTGTTTAATATATGTGGTTTATTGTGCAATACATAAGCTTTCTACAAGTATCTAAACCACTTTTTTAAAAACTTAAAAATTGGGCAACTCACAAGAAAAATAAGCAAGAACAAATATAATTTCCATTCAAAGTGGCATTTTCTACTTAAACACAAATAAAAAACATACATTACAAAAATAAAAATAAAAAAAATAAAGACCTTAAAACTCTTTCTAGAGCCGAGTCTTCATTGTACTCGCTGGACGAGACAATACATGTACATAGGGTAATGATGTTTGTCTCATTCCACCATCTTTCCTTCCCCTGTCCCTTCCTTTCCCCTCATTTCCCTCTACACAATCCAAAGTTCCTCCATTCTTCCCTTACCACCTACCCCGCTTATGTATCAGCATCCACTTATCAGAGAAAACATTTGGCCTTTGCTTTTTTGGGATTGGCTTATCTCATTTAGCATGATATTCTCCAACTCCATCCATTTACCTGCAAATGCCATAATTTTATTCCAAGGTTTTTGTTTTTAAAATTGGAGAATAAACTGAGGGAGCATCCTATCACTGAGATACATCCCAGTTCTTTTTATTTTTTGAAAGGGTCATGAAAAATTGCTGAGGCTGGTCTTGAATTTGTGATTCTCCTGACTCAGCTTCCCATTTCACTGGAATTGCAGGTGTGCACCCCTGTGCTTGGCATGGTCCAAGGTTTTAAAATGTAATTTCCCAGTTGCAGGTAGAGCTTCTATCACAGAAATGGTGGCTTTAAAGAATAAACAACACTCATTCATTAATTTACTCATCCTTTGCCTCAAGTATAATCACTGAACAAAAAAGACAAGATCCCTGCCCTTATGGAGCTTTTTTATAGCTGTGCTTACATAGTAATTTTCTCATTATAATTTAGTTCTCTACAAAGAGACAAGAGAACATTTTTATTGAATTATCAAGAGACCATTTCTTAGTCCATTCCGTGCTTCTATGACAGAATATCTGAGACTGGCTAATTTATAATGAACATAAATTATTTCTCATGTTTTAGAACCTGGGGAGTCCAGGATTGAGGGGTCAACATCTGGTGAGGATCTTTTTGGTGTGAAAGTAGAAGATAAAGAAAGCACTCAAGAGGAGTCTGAACTTTGTGGACCATATTAAAGTCACAGCACAAATTATCCTTATTGTAAATTAATAAAGTCACATTTTAATTTATATACATCAGTCTTTTTTTTTTTTTTACATCAGTCTTTTATAAACATGTGACTAAATTATGCCAAGTCTACTTTGAGGCATTGATTAATTCCTTGATCCTGGGAGAATAAAGTCTAGCTTCAACCCTGTCATACCCTTGCTAGAGAAGGACATTTGGTGAGTCCTTGCAACTAACTGACCTTGCTTAGTGACAATACGAATTCCATGGGTGCTGTGATTTTGAACTTTTACACAGTGAAAGACACAAACCATATAAAAATTAGATAAATTAATGGAATTATGGTTAGGATAAAATTTTAAAGTCATTTTAAAGTCACTACAAGTTAGAAAAGAACTTTTCATATAATATACAGATGTTAATTCTCTTTTTTCCTTGACCAACTCTAATCCCTCTACTACAGAAAGACATATGCATCAAGCCCAAATTCAAAATCTTTAAATATCTCTTAGTAGCTAAATATATATATATATACATTAGCAAAAAATATTTGAAAACTCAGTAATACTGTGATTATGTCAACTGCAAATGAATCGATGTAGGGTTTTAGAGGTGGAAATGTTTTTTTAAGGTCATTATTACTTACTTAAGGAAGACTTCTTTCATGGTAGAGATTGAAACCCCAAAGTTGGCAATGCCCAGCTCTTTCTGATTCTTTTCCAACTCATCAAAGAGAGCTTCAAACCTGGAATGAGAGAAGAAAGGAAAAAAGCTAGTGTTAGTCTAGATAAATTTTATCTCTTTTTTTCACTTCACTTTATTTTCTAGTAAAAAGAATGTTTTAAAAAGTAAGCATTTTTCCAATTTAACACCAATTTATATTCTCAATTGTATTTTCTCTATTATTTTCTTAAAATACATTTTGTGGTAGAATATATATAACATAAAATTTATCATTTTACATAATTTCCAGAACTTTTTCACCATCTCAAACTGAAACTCTGTACCCATTAAAAAATAACTTCCAAAAAAAAACTTCCTACTTCTTCATTCACCCTAACTTAATTTCTTTGTTTCTACAAATTTGCCTATTTTATGTACACAAAATATAGTACTTATCCTTTTGTGTCTGACTGATTTTACTTAGCACAATTCTTTCTAGATTCTTTCATGCTGTAGCATGTATTAGGTTCTCTTCCCTTTTAAGACTGAATAATATCCCTTCTATGGGTACATCACAAATTTCTTATACATTCATCCATGAGTGAACATTTGAGTTGTTCACTCCCTTTGTGTATTGTGAATAATACTGCTATGCACATGGGTTTATAAATATCTATTGAAGTCCCTGCCATCAATTCTTTTGGTTACAAAACTAGAAGTGGAATTGTTGGATCTCATTGTAATTATATGTTTAAGTTTTTCAGGAACTTTCATAGCATTAAAAAACAAAATCTACCTACCTTTTAACATTCTATCTACCAGTGCAATAGGGCTCACTTTCTCCATACCCTCACCACAATTTGCTATTTTTGTGTGTTTAATTTGCATTTCCTTAATGACTAATGATGTTGAGCATCTTTTCATGCGCTTACTGGTCATCTGTATATCTTCTTTGGAGAAATTTCTATTCAAATCCTTAGACCAATTTTGAAAGTTTTTTTATTACATGATTTTTTTCAATATTATTTTGTTCCATAAAAATGTCTGGTTATCAGTGGAAAAAATGTTTAGTAGATTATTCTTCACTGTAATTCTTATCATGAAACAAATGAAGGATGAAGGATTTACCTTAGCAAATCTATCTCCACTGTAACTGGACATTTGATACCAATTATTTGGGTTTTCTAATAAAAGAATCAGTTTATTTCTACATGTGTTAAAGACTATAGCTATTTGGCAACAGTTACTTTATTTACATATGATTCCTACACCAAATGGAAGGAGTTCTCAAATTTTAGGAAGAAGTGGTGAAATGGCTACTAAATAAAAAAGATTTAACCAAATAGCCATGGTAATTATATAAAATTTTTGCTAACTGTATTGCATTTACATCAAGGATTCCAAAGAATAGTGTTTGTTTGTTTGTTTGTTTGTTTGTTTGTTTGTTTGTTTTTGTGGTGCTGGCGATTGAATCCAGGGTCTTCTGCATGTGAGGCAAGCACTCTACCAACTGAGCTCTATCCCCAGTCCCTAAAGAATAGTTTTATCATGAAGAATTAATATTGTTTTAGGTTAAAAAAAAATCTTTTACAGAAATCAATCAACATCTTACACACATTTCCAATTCTCAATGAGGGATTATCAAGCCTACAGAGATCGTGATCTCAAAACTCCAACTCCTGAATTTCCTCCATTCTAGGCTGCATTTCATTTCTATCTAACCTCACCTTGCTTTGATTCTTGGTTTTAATCTTACCCCTCAGTTTAATTTGAGCCTTCCTCCTATAACCACTTTTCACATATTTTAAGACCATTTTCTTGTTCTTTCTGAGTTTTTTATTAAAAATCATAAATTTACATAGGGCAATGTTGTTTGATTCATTCTGTTATTTTTTTCCCTTCCCCCCACCTCTCCCATCCCTTTTCCCTCTATACAGCCCTTCCTTCCTCCATTCTTACCACCCGCCTTATCCCTAACCCTAAACCTAACCCTAACACTAATGCTAACCCCTCCTACCCCCCATTATATGTCCTCATCCACTTATCAGCAAGATCATTCGTCCTTTAGTTTTTTGAGACTGGCTTATCTCACTTAGCATGATATTCTCCAATTTCATCCATTTGCCTGCAAGTGCCATAATTTTATCATTCTTCATGGCAATATTCCATTGTGTGTGTATGTATATGTGTGTGTATATATATATATATATATATATATATATATATATATGTATGTATATATATATGCCACAGTTCTTTATCCATTCATCAACTGAAGGGCATCTAGGTTGGTTCCACAATCTGGCTATAGTGAATTGAGCAGCTATGAACATTGATGTGGTTGTATCTCTGTAGTGTGCTGATTTTAAGTCCTTTGGGTATAGGCCAAGGAGTGGGATAGCTGGGTCAAATGGTGGTTCAATTCCAAGCTTTCTGAGGAATCTCCATACTGCTTTCCAGAGTGGCTGCACTAATTTGCAGCCCCACCAGCAATGTATGAGTGTACCTTTTTCCCCACATCCTCGCCAACAATTGTTGCTTGTGTTCTTGATAATCACCATTCTAATTGGGGTGAGATGAAATCTTAGGGTAGTTTTGATTTGCATTTCTCTTATTACTAGGATGTTGAACATTTTTTCATATATCTGTTGACTGCTTGTACATCTTCTTCTGTGAAGTGTCTGTTCATTTCCTTAGCCCATTTGTTGATTGGGCTATTTGTATTCTTCATGTAGAGTTTTTTTGAGTTCTTTATAGATTCTGGAAATTAGTGCTCTATCTGAAGTATGAGTGGCAAAGATATTCTCCCACTCTGTAGGCTCTCTCTTCACATTACTGATAGTTTCCTTTGCTGAGAGAAAGCTTTTTAGTTTGAATCTATCCTAGTTGTTGATTCTTGCTTTTATTTCTTGGGCTATGGGAGTCCTGTTAAAGAAGTCTGATCCTAAGCCAACAAGTTGAAGGTTTGGACCTACTTTTTCTTCTATAAGATGCAGGGTCTCTGGTCTGACTCCGAGGTCCTTGATCCATTTTGACTTGAGTTTTGTGCAGGGTGAGAGATAAGGATTTAGTTTCATTCTGTTGCATATGGATTTCCAGTTTTCCCAGCACCATTTGTTGAAGAGGCTATCTTTTCTCCATTGCATATTTTTGGCACCTTTGTCTAGTATGACAAAATTGTATTTATTTGGGTTTGTGTCCGTGTCCTCTATTCTGTACCATTGATCTACCTGCCTATTTTGGTGCCAATACCATGCCGTTTTTGTTACTATTGCTTTGTAATAGAGTTGAAGATCTGGTATTGTGATACCCCCTGCTTTGCTCTTTCTACTGAGGATTGCTTTAGCTATTCTGGGTTTCTTATTCTTCCAGATGAATTTCATGATTGCTTGCTCTATTTCTGTAAGGTACATCATTGGGATTTTAATTGGAATTGCATTGAATCTGTATAGCACTTTTGGTAGTATGGCCATTTTGACAATATTAATTCAGCCTATCCAAGAACATGGGAGATCTTTCCATCTTCTAAGGTTTTCCTTAATTTCTTTCTTTAGTGTTCTGTAGTTCTCATTGTAGAGGTCTTTCACCTCTTTTGTGAGATTGATTCCCAAGCATTTTATTTTTTTCGATGCTATTGTGAATGGGGTAGTTTTCCTAATTTCTCTTTCTGAAGATTCATCACTTATGTATAAAAATGCATTGGATTTATGAGCATTGATCTTGTAACCTGCTACTTTACTGAATTCACTTATGAGTTCTAAGTTTTCTGGTGGAATTTCCAGGTTCCTCTAAATATATAATCATGTCATCAGCGAACAGGGATAGTTTGAGTTCTTCTTTTCCAATTCGTATCCCTTTAATTTCTTTGGTTTGTCTAATTATTCTGGCTAGAGTCTCAAGAACGATGTCGAATAGAAGTGGTGAAAGAGGGCATCCTGCCTTTTTCCCAGTTTTTAGAGGGAATGCTCAGTTTTTTACCATTTAGAATGATATTGGCCATGGGCTTAGCGTAAATGGCCTTTACAATGTTAAGGAATGTTCCCACTACCCCAATTTTTTCTAGTGTTTTGAGCATGAAGGGATGCTGTATTTTATTGAATGCGTTTTCTGCATCTATTGAAATAATCATGTGCTTCTTAACTTTTAGTCTGTTGATATGGTGAATGACATTTACTGATTTCCGGATGTTGAACCAACCTTGTATCCCTGGGATAAAACCCACTTGATCATGGTGCACTATCTTTTTAATATATTTTTGTATGTGATTTGCTAAAATTTTGTTGAGAATTTTTGCGTCGATGTTCATTAAGGATATTGTTCTGAAATTTTCTTTCCTCGATGTGTCTCTGTCCGGTTTAGGTATCAGGGTGATATTGGCTTCATAGAATGAGTTTGGGAGGGTTCCCTCCGTTTCTATTTCATGGAATACTTTGAGGAGTATTGGAATGAGCTCTTCTTTAAAGGTTTTGTAGAACTCGGCTGAGAACCCATCTGGTCCCGGACTTTTCTTTGTTGGTAGGCTTTTGATGACCTCTTCTATTTCATTGCTTGAAATTGATTTATTTAAGTTGTGTATGTCCTCCTCATTCAGTTTAGGTAATTTATATGTCTCTAGAAATTTATTGATGTCTTCGAGGTTTTCTGTTTTGTTGGAGTATAGATTTTCAAAATAGCTTCTAATTATGTTTTGTATTTCACTCGTGTCTGTTGTGATATTTCCTTGTTCATTCCGAATTTTAGTAATTTGGTTTTTCTCCCTCTTTCTCTTTGTTAGTGTGACTAAGGGTTTATCAATTTTGTTTATTTTTTCAAAGAACCAACTATTTATTTTGTTAATTTTTCCGATTGTTTGTTTTAATTTCGTTGATTTCGGCTCTGATTTTAACTATTTCCTGTCTTCTACTACTTTTGGTGTTGGTCTGCTCTTCTTTTTCTAGGGCTTTGAGCTGTAGTGTTAAGTCGTTTATTTGTTGATTTCTACTTCTTTTGTTGAATGCGCCCCATGAAATAAATCTTCCTCCAAGTACTGCTTTCATAGTGTCCCAGATATTTTGATATGATGTGTCTTTGTTCTTGTTTACGTCTAAGATTTTTTTTTTATTTCCCTCCTGATGTCTTCTGTTATCCATTCATCATATAATAGTGTCTTATTTAATCTCCAATAATTGGAGAAGTTCCTGTTTTTTATTCTGTCATATACTTCTAATTTCAATTCATTATGATCTGATAGAGTACAAGGTAGTATCTCTATCTTCTTGTATTTGCTAACAGTAGCTTTGTGGCATAAAACATGGTATATTTTAGAGAAGGATCCATGTGCTGCTGAGAGGAAAGTGTATTCGTTCTTTGTTGGATGGTATATTCTATATAAGTCAGTTAAGTCTAAATTGTTGATTGTGTTATTGAGATCTATGGTTTCTTTATTCAATTTGTGTTTGGACGATCTATCCAGCAGTGAGAGAGGTGTGTTAAAATCGCCTAGTATTATTGTGGTGTGGTCTATTTGATTTCTGGAATTGAGAAGGATTTGTTTGATATACATGGATAAGCCAGTGTTTGGGGCATAGATATTTATGATTGTTATGTCTTGCTGATTTATGCTTCCCTTAAGCAGTATGTAATGTCCTTCTTTATCCCTTCTGACTAGTTTTGGCTTGAAGTCCACATTATCTGAAATGAGGATGAGTACTACAGCTTTTTTGCTGTGTCCATGTGCATGGTATGTTTTTTCCCATCCTTTTGCCTTTAGTCTATAGGTATCTCTTTCTATGAGATGACTCTCTTGCAGGCAAGCATATTGTTGGATTTTTCTTTTTAATCCAATCTGCCAGTCTATGTCTTTTGATTGATGAGTTCAGGCCATTAACAGTCAGGGTTACTATTGTGATATGATTTGTATTTCCAGTCACTTGACTCATTTTTGTTTTTTGACATGATTTGGTTTCTCCTTTATTTGGCTATTCCTTTAGGCTAGTTCCTCCCGTTGCTGATTTGCATCATTGTTTTTCATCTCTTCCTCATGGAATATTTTGCTGAGAATGTTCTGTAATGCCCACTTTCTTTTTGTAAATTCCTTTAGCTTTTGTTTATCATGGAAGGATCTTATTTCGTCATCAAATCTGAAAGTAAGTTTTGCTGGATATAAGATTCTTGGTTGGCATCTGTTTTCTTTCAGGGCTTGGCAAATGTTTTTCCAGGCCCTTCTAGCTTTTAGGGTCTGGATTGAAAAATCTGCTGATAATCTTATTGGCCCAGAATGTAATTTGATTCTTTTCTCTCGCAGCCTTTAAAATTCTGTATTTTGTATGTTAGGTATTTTCATAATAAAGTGCCTTGGTGTGGATCTGTTGTAATTTTGTATATTTGGAGTCCTATAAGCCTCGTGTACTTCGTTTTCCATTTCATTCTTCAGATTTGGGAAATTTTCTGATATTATTTCATTGAATAGATTGTTGATTCCTTTGGTTTGTTTCTCTAAGCCTTCCTCAATCCCAATAATTCTTAAATTTGGCCTTTTCATGATATCCCATAATTCTTGTAGATTCTGTTCATGATTTCTTACCATCTTTTCTGTTTGGTCAACTTTGTTTTCAAGATTAAATATTTTGTCTTCAATATCTGAGGGTCTGTCTTCCTGGTGTTCTATCCTATTGGTTATGCTTTCTATGGAGTTTTTAACTTGGTTTATTGTTTCCTTCATTTCAAGGATTTCTGGTTTTTTTTTTTTTTCAGTATCTCTAACTCTTTATTGAAATGATCTCTTGCTTTTCGTATTTGCTCTTTTAACTGTTGATTGGTGCCATCATTCAATGCCCTGCATTTGCTCTTTCATCTCCTCCTTCAATGCCTGCATTTGCTCTTTCATCTCCTCATTTGTTTCTCTGATTGTTTTAATTATGTACATTCTAAACTCCCTTTCTGACATTTCTTCTGCTGTGCTGTCATTGGGTTTTATTGATATAGTATCTAGGTTTGTTTGGGACATTTTCTTCCCTTGTTTTCTCATATTGGTCAGATATCAGTGGGACTCTGTGATATTGCAGATTTCCTCTATTGGCTTATAGTGTTCCTGTAGACCTCCAGTGTATCACCTCCCAGCCTTCAGTAGCCTGATGTCTTGGAGTAACTTGATAATGCAGAGCTTCTGAAGAAAGCTGCCCCTAGCCCGCTAGAGTTCCAGGAAGAGAGACCTGGAGAGGTCTCTGGCTGGCCTCCCTGGTCCCAGAGGCTGCTTGCAGGTCGGAGGTCTCTGCCGGCTTGGGGACTTGTGGCTGGCTCTGTGTAGAAAGGCTCTCACTGGGCGGTCTGCTCCGAGAAGCTAGCCTAGAAAGGCGCTTCCCGCCGGAGTGAGCTGGGTTGCTTGGGGAAGTCCCTGGCTGCCCTGTCCTGGTCTCTGAAGCAACCTGTGGGTGGGCCGGAGCTCGCCACACGCTGGCTCAGGGACTTGGAGCTGGTTCTGTGCAGAAAGGCTCTCACTGGGGGGCCTGCTCCAAGAAGCTGGAGAATCTGGCCCTGTGGGAGGAGCCCACCACTGGAGTGCTCAGGGCTGCCTGGGGGAGACTCTAGCTGCCCTGCCCTACTCTAATAAGCTGCCTGAATCTGGGCCTGCCGCCAGGGCCGAGCTTCACCGGGTGGGGGAGACTCACCCTGTGGTTCTATTTTAGTCCGAGTCTCTCAATGCCTCCCCTTCTTGAATCCTGGGTTCTGGATCGACTGGAGATGCAGTCACCCTCTAGTCCGCCATCTTGGATTGCCCCGTGGAAAAAGCCTGCGGCCGGAGGGGGGCAGGGCCACCTGGAGAGGTCTCTGTCTGCCCTGCCCTGGTCCCAGAGGCTGCTTGCGGGTCGGAGGTCTCCGCTGGCTTGGGGACTTGTGGCTGGCTCTATGTAGAAAGGCTCTCACTGGGCGGTCTGCTCCGAGAAGCTAGCCTAGAAAGGCGCTTCCCGCCGGAGGGAGCCGGGCTGCTTGGGGAAGTCCCTGGCTGCCCTGTCCTGGTCTCTGAAGCAACCTGCGGGCCCTGAGTTTTCTTGATAAGAATTTCCACAGTGCTAACTTGGTGTTCACCTTTATTTAAGGCCTCATATGTTAAAGATTATTGTGTAATACTAAAAAATTATTCTTGTAATGCCATTTGACTGATTTTGGTATCAGGATAATACTGGCCTTATAAAACAAGAGAGGAAATGTTTCCTTCTCTAGAAATATTTCTAAAATATTTTTGTATAACTGGTATTTTTTTTTCCCTTCTTTAAATAAATGTTTAGGAAAATCATCACTGAAATCATCTGGTACCACATTTTTTTTTGGTGGGAAGATTTTTTTTTGTGTGTAATGGAGTCTAATTATATTGCCTCAGTTGGTCTTGAACATCTGGGTTCAATTAATCCTTTTGTCACAGCCTGGGACTACAGGTTCAGACCACCATGCCTTTTGAACTTAGAAAGTTTGATTTTTTAAAAATTGATTCATAATAACTGTAGATATTTATAGGGTTTAGCATGATGTTTCTAATTATTCAGATATTTAATTTCTTTAATAAATAAAGGACTTTTCAAATTAAGTATTTCTTATTGAGTCAGTTTTGATAATTTGTGTATTTTCTCTTTTCTTCATGATCAGTGTGACTAAAGTTTTATTGAATGTACTGATCTTCTTTAAGAAGCAGCTTAAAGCTTGTTTAAAAATCTCAAGTGCACTTTTGTTAGCCACATTGTGTGGACAGGAATCTCAGTATATGAGGTTGTAAGTATTATTCTCTTCCTTATTTTCTAATATAAATGCATACATGTCACATACCGAGAATTGTGCCTGGCAAAAAGCAAATTAACAATTATGTGTAGCTGCCAAAGTCTTAGAAATAACCAAGCAATTCTTGTCTTTTTATTTTTTCCCTACAATGATGAATTTCAATGATTTAAACGGTTTATGGCCATTTTATTCTGGTTGTTTTTTCCCCTCTCTCTTTCATGGGTTAGTTTAAAATAGAATATCTAGATAGTAATAACTACAGGTAAGAACTCAAAAAATGGCACACTCCCAAAAGGGCAATAATGAACACGCTTAGTTTCCATATCTCTTAGCAGGGATGGCAATCTCAGGTAGAATTATTGTTATGTCTCCATAACTAATTTAATTAATTGCTGAGGTCAAAATTCCTGTTTTTTCTGTTACATCTACTCCAGAGTTTCCATTGAAGCTACTTTTACTCTTATCATCTTAGTATTTTCCTAGATATGACTCACAATGAAGAAAATTTGTGTACCAGAAACATCCCATTATTAGTTAATCTTTATTAACATCACAAAGCTATAGCCACTAGGTTGCAAACCTCTTCCCTCAAAAACAAACAGAAAGAAAATTATCAAATAAGCCTGAGCTTCAACTTGTGAGGTGATCCTCTGTCTAGCAACAGAAATCTTAAACTGTGAGCTTCCTAACTCTACCTGGCAAACAGCAGCTGGAAACATGGTTTGTTAGAAAAACAATACTCACTAAGCTTGCTAGACCTGGAAAATTAAAAATAATTTCTGATTACACAAAAGTCATAGAGCTCTCTGGATCCATACCTGTGTGTGTACTCTTTGAGTAGTACAAATGATAATTCATCTCCAATATCATTCTCTAACTCGGCGCCTGGAACATGAGACTGAATCATTGCTGAGATTTTTTCAACATCACAAAGAGGTTCCCTCTGCATGACTATGTGATATCCAGCACCTGAAATAAACCATTTAGATGATCAAATGAAGATGCTTGTACTTTTTAATACCCTTGTAAGACCAAACTTGGCTCTCCAGGTTATCTAGGTCTACAAGGAAGAGGACATGGTATGTTGCAGACATTAGGTAAAGACTATAAGGAAGCTCACAACTAAAGCTTAGAAAGGCTATTCCAAGAAATAAAATCTGAACAAATAATAGCTTTCTTTTTAATTGCAAAAATTTTCTTAGAGACTTACAGTGATTTAATGTATATGTGATGCAACCAATATATGAAGAAAGGTCCTTGTTATCTGGCTACCTATCATTCTTGAAACTAAAATCTTGATAAATACTCATTTAGCTATTATCGGTTTTCTACTGTATATTAGGCACTAATAAAAGCCCTGGGGATACAGTAATAATGAACACAGCAGATAAAAATTCACTCCCTCATCAGCTCTTAGGAGATAGATAATCATCAAACGAAATAAACTGAAATACAGTGTGTTGAAAATAACAAGTGAATTCGGTCACTGTATTTGCACTGATGTTTCTTACTAAGATGCTCTAAAAGCTAATAATAGATCTTGAGCACGGATCTCTCAGCTGTTAGCCTAGTTTATTAACCTGCTTATAGAAGGGAAAACTATAATTCCATTTTATAATTGAGGTACTTCACATCAGAGAATGAAGTGCTATTTCCATTGTTTACTAGGTATGAGAACGAAATCTACTTTTGGTTAAGCTAAAAATTGATGTGTAGGGCTGAAGCTGTGGCTCAGTGGTAGCGCACTCACCTAGCACATGTGAGGCCTTGGGTTAAAACCTCAGCACCACATAAAAATAAAATAAAGGTACTGTGTCCACCTACAACTAAAAAATATACTTAAATAACTGATGTGTAAACTGTCATTTCTCACCAGGTGTGGTGGTGCAGTGACTCAGGAGGCTGAATTAGCAGGATCACAAGTTTGAAGCCAGACTCAGCAACTTAGTTGAGGCCCTAAGCAACTTAGCAAGACCCTATCTCAAAATAAAATAACAAAAGGGCTGGGGACGTGGCTCAGTGATCAAATGCCCCTGTATTCAATCACGAGTACAAAAATTTAAAATTCTCTGGAATCATGACACAATATGCTTTTTTATTGTCTCATCTTCTTCAAGAATCTGATCAATAGAAAATTCTTCCTTTTGCAGATAGGTGAGGTAGTTAGTGAGAACTGAATGCTGACACCAACATGGAATTTCTCATGCCATCAAAGAAGTAAAGCTTGGGAGGCTGAGATAGGAGGATGGAGAGTTCAAAGCCAGTCTCAGCAAAAGTGAGGCACTAAGCAACTCAGTGAGACCCTGTCTCTAAATAAAATACAAAATAGGGCTGGGAATGTGGCTAGTGGTTGAGGAGCGCCCTTGAGTTCAATCCCAGGTACCCACCCACCCAAAAAAAGTAAATTCAAATCCTAAGATTTTGATTAAAATGTAAAAAATTGTTTTAGCAGACTTAAAATTTATCATTTATGAGAAGGGATCTCAATGCCCTCAAGTATTATGCAACTTTTAAAATATGTAGTTACATACTATGTACCGATTTGTGAATACTATTCAAAATTACTATAAATGATTTATTTTTAAAAAGCATAGCTGTTTAAATAACCTAGGCAGACACAATTCAGATGTCATAAACCCTGTTTTGGATGTAGAACCCTTTAAAGGCAATTGTTCAAACTCAAACCTGTGAGGTGATAAGAAACTTTGAACAACTAAAGGAGTATCTAAATTGACTTTTGAAAAGTGTTTTGATAAATCTGGGTTTCGGTTTTGTAGTCTGTAAGGGGAGGTTGTTACTTTGAATATATGTAAGATTATAAGTTGAATGAATCTCAAATATTAAATAAATGTTCAAAATAATCATCCTTAATTATCTTCATTTACATTCATATTATCTTATTTTAGAATCAAATTACTATAATTTTAGCCCTCATTAATACATTAAAATAACAATTTTATCTCCTATTAAAGCTGTATACTTATCAAAGTCAAGAATGCTTTTTTTCACTTATATGATTGTGATTTTATTCTTTACTACATTCTTACTGTCAGCACATTTTAGAGTTATTTCATCATAATGGAGATTTGTCTTTCTTTTGCTTTTCTTTTTTCTGTTACTGGGGACTGAACCTAGGGCTACTATATCACAGAGGTACATCCCTGGTCCTTTGATTTTTTGAGACAAGGTCTTGCTAAGTCAAACTTGTGATCCTCCTGCCTCAGCCTCCCATGTCACTGGGATTACAGATATGTGCTACTGAGTATTGCTGTATGGGGATGTTGACTGTGGTTTGGCAATTGAGAAACTAAGATCAGAGATATCTGGTTTCTCTACTTTCTCTCCTCATCAGTCATATAAATCTATTTAAATACATAATTGCATTAATTGCATTCCAGAGACAAACTGTCAGCAGGCACAAAAAGGGACAAATAAGCATGACCTTTATAAGCTGATAAAAATATTTACTGAGTCTGAAAGTACGTGCTGAAGACAAGTGATAAATATATGTAAGGAATATTCAGATTGCAAAGGATCTTAATAATTATGATATTTGAAGCTTAATTTGTACAGCAGAAGATCATTAAAATTTGGAGTATACAGACCAAATATAATAAAAATAATGTGAGAATATTATTAAGGTATAAATATCCTAAGAATGATCAAATGGACAGAGACCATATGTTTGTTTCAGGAAGACAGAAGAGCCACAGCACTGCAGAGTCCCCCTGACCAGGATGGCAATGCGGTCACCCAGGGTGTCAGCTTCATCCATGTAGGGGGTGGTCACTAAGATGGTACGATTGTGTTTATATTGCAGAAGAAGATTCCAGGTGAGCCTCTTTGAGACCGGGTCCATGCCAGATGATGGTTCATCAAGTATGACTACCTAAAGGCCAGGAGAACAATTCCATAATCATCGATAACTGATGCTATGCTACCTGTGGGATTATTTACTATTTGAGGGGAATGTATTTAAGCTAAGATACAAAATCTAGACCAAAATAGAGGTAAACTTTAGGAAAAAAATGATAATCCCAAACCAACAGATAACAACTGGGCTAACAGTATAAACCCTTTCTGATTATCACTGAGAGGTTTCCTTTTAGATTCATAATATTTCTCAGGTTTTATGCAGCTGGATTTTCTATGCCAGCTGGCAGGAACACATATTTAGTCTCCCACTTACCTCCCACTTTGTATGCTCATGACCCCTTCCCTTTATCTTCCTTCTTTAATACCTTAGAGCCCCCTATAAGTGCTATAATGACAGAGAGTTTGCGCTTTGCTCCTTCACTCAGTGAGTGAGAAAATGCATGGCGATTTTCTAGCAGGTCAAAAATAGACAGCATATGGTCAATTTCCAAAGGATGCATCTTTAGTGGCATTCCTTTTATCTAAAAAGAAGAACCAGAATTTATATTGTGCATTCAATTTTATCCTAGAAAGTTCTCAGATCATTAACTTTTCTTACAGTTTTATAGAAGTTTCTTGCAGATATGTCCCTAGGAACATTTTATACCATTTCTATTTTTCTTTGAGACAGGGTCTCGCTATGCTGTTCAGGCTGCCCTTGAACTCAGGATCCTCCTGTTTCAGCCTTCAGAGTAGCTGGAATTATAGGTACCATACCAGGCACTAGTCTTGTCCTAACATCAATAAAAAACAGCATTTTTTCCTCCCTTGCCTCTGTATATATATCTAAGGAAGAGTCCCTAAAATAAGAATTTTCAAGGCCTAGGAATGTAGTTCAGTGGTAGAGTATGTGATGATAGTATGGAGTTCAACCCTCAGTGCAAAAAAAAAAAAAAAAAAAAGAATTTCCAGAACTTATAAAGACATATGAAGTTCATCAACAAAGTGAGGAAAGAAATATCTTTGGCTCCCAGGGTATACTGTAGTAAACCTACACACCTCTTTATCTACTACTGAATTCAATTATTAAACCTGGAGAATTATGAAAAGTAAACGTTAGCATTTTAATCATGAATAATACCAGAATTGAAAATATCACTGAATGAGTGATGAGTTTACCATTTACCCCCATGTATCCCTTAGTCTGAACTCAAAGCAATACAAAGCTTACAAGCAAGCACTGTAGTCTAAAAAGAGTGAGAATTAAGAATTAATTAAGAAGAAATCCTCTAAATTTTAGTTTAGTTTTACTCCCTTTTGTTCAGGGAGTAGAGGGGAAATCAATGTTTTCTTTGTTCTCTTGTGACCTAGTACATGTTAGTCTAAAGGAAAGAACAGGGGGCAAGAATAAAAAGAAGGTCTAGGGTCAAATTCTAGGGGAGGAAACTTTCATCTCAGTTTAGTGAAGCTGTCTCCAAGTAGGCAGGGACAAGTTACTGATTTTACCACACTCTTCCTATCTTTCCTGCAAGTTGGATGTGGCACAATTATGAAAGGGGATTTCTGTCTGGAGAAATGAGAAAAGATAGTACTGAGGAGATAACAGAAGAAGGCAGCAGGAAAATAATACATATATATAAATATATATTTATTTATTAATTATTATTTTTGGTACTGGGGATTGAACCAAGGGGCTCTCAACTACTGAGCCACATCCCCAGCCCTTTTTACTATTTTAATTAGAGACAGGGTCTGGCTGAGTTGCTGAGGGCCTGAGTAAGTTGCTGAGGCTGGCTTTGATAACACAATCCTCCTGCCTCAGCCTCCTGAGCTACTGGGATTACAGGCATGTGCCACCTCACCCAGCAGGAAAATGATATTTTAAAGCTGTTAATGAACTTGTCTGCTCACTCCAGCATTTGCATACACGGGTCTAATACTAATTAGCATACTAAGCTTTGAAAACTGATTAGATACTGTTTACATACATGGAAGAGAATGAAACAGCACTATAATTACTTTGAACACTGTCATTACAGTTACAGCTCACAGATAGGGTATAAATAAGATACAGAGTCTCATGAAGAATTGTTCAAACACCTGGGATAAAAAAATTATGTGGTACACAAAAATAACAAAAATCTCAATTCATAGAGAAATAATTAACAGACATAAATGACAAAATGACACAAACCCGGTAACATTATGAATGCAAAATTATGAAAATGAATGCAAAATTATGAAAATGCTCAAATGAGTATTTGCAAACAAATGCTAACATAAAAAGTATTATAAAATTATAGAAGATATAAAGAAGAAACAAATGGAAATTTTGAAACACTTTCAAAATGGAAATTCAATAACCAAAATAAAAAAGTTCATTTTATATACTCAACAAAATAATAGAAATGATACAGAAAAGGATTAACAAACTTGAAGATAAATCAGAAGAAATGATCTTTCCTTAACAGAGAAAAACATAATGGAAAAAAAAAATCTCAGGTAGCTTTTGGAACAAGAGGTCTACATTCATGTTACTGAAGTTCCAGAGCAAAGAATAAAGAATGCAAATCTAAAATAATAATATTTGAAGAAATAATGACTGAAAACTTCTAATATTTTACAAACAGAAGCCTACAGATTCAAAAAGTTGACAGAACCCCATCCAAAATGAATCCAAAGAAATCCCCACTTGGATAAATTATAAACAAATTGCTGAAAAGTACTCAAAAAATTGGGGGAGTATCCAGAGACAAATAAGAAATTACCACTAGGGAACAATGATTCAGAAGCCATGACATTCAGAAAGCAGTGGAACAATAATTTTCAAACGCCAAAGGAATAGAACTATGAACTCAGATTTCTATGTCAAGCAAAAATATCTTTGCAGAATGATGGTGAATTAAAGACACTTTCAGGAAAAGAAAAACTAACAGAATTCACCGTCAACAGTAGTGATATTTAAAAAAAACTGATTTATTTAAACAAAATAAACCACACAGAAGAAAATATGAAATATGATGAATGATAAAAGTTCAACAGAAACTATAAACATAATAAACTTACTGCGTTTTTAAAACAGAATAGATGATTTAGAAAAATATAACACTGATGAGTTTTTCAGTATATGTAGGTGAAATAAATAATAAAAACTATAGCATAAAGGAGGATAAAATAACTACAATGTGATAAAATTTCTACATTCCAAGTGAAATAGAAAATATTGATTGGAAGTGATTGTGAAAAGCTGTTTATTTGCTAACCTCTACAGAAACCACTAAAAATATATAAAGGAAATGTCATAATAGGTAAATTAAAATACATTACTAAAATGTTCCTAAAACACAAAAGAAGGTAAAGAAGGGGAAAAAGAACAACAGAAAATAGTGGAAAAAATAGAAAGCAAATAATAAAATGAGAGATTTAAATATAAACATTGGTAATTAAATTAAATATAAGTGTTCTAAACACACTAAATAAAAGGTTATTAGACTAGATTAAAAGCATAACTTGATAATTGAGTTTCTTATCATCACAAGAAAGTCAAAATTTAATAAGTAGGTTTAATATCAAATGAAGAAAACATACCATGCAAACACAAATCAAAAGAAAGTTGAAGTATTTATATTATCAGATAAAGTACAGTACAGAGTAAAGAAAATTACCAAAGATAAAATATGGAAATTGCGTGTTGGTAATTATTTCCCAAAGAAGACATGATCCTAAATATGCATACACCTAGTAGCAAAACTTAAAATACAGAAAAACACTGACAAACTTACAACTATAGTAAGAGAGTTCAACATACTTCACTTAGCAATAGACAGAACTACTACACAGAAATCAGCAAACATACAGAACTAAAAATAATATCAAGTTACTGAATCTAATTGACAGTTATAGAAAATTCCAAACAACAGAATACATATCTTTCTCAAGTACATGTGGAACAAACACAGACCATATACTGGATCATATAAAAAACTCAACAACTATAATAGAATCAAAATAACATAACGTACGATCTCTAACAAAAAGTAGGATTAAACTAAGAATAGCAAAAAGAAAACAAGATAACTTTACATCTCTTAGGCATTAAGTAACATACTTATAGATCATGTATCAGCCACAAAAGAAATCTCATGAAAAACAAAATATTTTGAACTGGAAAATATGAAACCTCAGCATATTAGAGCAAAATTTGTGGGATGCAAGAAAAGGAGTACTTAGAGGGAAAATCACAGCAAAAAATGTTAATATTAGAAAACAAAAAATGCCTCAATCCAATTATCTAATCTCTGACTTTGAGAAACAACAAAAATATTTTAAAAAATCCCCAAATGGAGTAAGAAAGAATGAATATATGAGCATAAATAAATGATATAAAAACCAAAATGTAGTAGAGAAAAATCAGTGAAACCAAAAGTTGGTTCTTTGAAGGATCATTATAACTGATAAACCCCTTGCAAGATGACAGTAAAGTTGATCAGGAGAGTGTGGCACTTGAAAATGGATAGATATATAAATCAATGGAACAGAAAACAGAGTTCAGATAATTTAATCTTTGATAGATGTGAAAAAGTATTTCAAAGATGAAAGAATACTGCTTTCAAATAATGGTGTTATCTAAATACAAAAATGAACCTAGACCTAAATTTAATACTTTTATATAAAGACTAACTCAAAATAGATCCTAAATCTAAATGGAACACATAATACTATAATAATCTAGAAAAAATATAGAATAAAATCTTCACGTTCTCAAGATTAGGGTTAGGCATAGAGTTCTTTGTTTTTTGGTGGGAATATTGGAGATATTTATTCGGAGGCGGCCATAGCCATTAGCCAGTGCCCCAGGCCATTTTCATGGGCCCCTTTTATATTTTTCTATACAACTCAAACAAAGAAAGCACACTGCCAACAGGTTACATATGGGAGAATGCGCATACTCACAAGTTGATGCTTATGATCTAGAGTTCATAAGCTCAATCACAGTGTTTCTGGCCTTGACTAACAATAACATCACCAGTTCTCAGTCCTGGATACATACTAAAAACATAACAAAGCCCCCCAGAAGTCTGGGCAAGGGGGCCTAACTACAGCCATTTGGGGCCCTGCCCCAAAACTATCTTAACCATTTTTTTTATTGTAAACAAATGGGATACATGTTGTTTCTCTGTTTGTACATGGAGTAAGTAAAGGCATACCATTTACTCCAGGCATAGAGTTCTTAAGAAAAGATATCAAAAGCAGAATCCACTAAGATTTTGGTCAAAAAAATGAAAAGACAAGTTACAAATGGGGAAAATATTTGCAAAGCAGGTATTCAACAACATATATACATAGACACCATTAGTGGGATAATAAATTAGTAAAAGCACAATGGAGCTCAGGATAGAGGTTCCTCAAAAAACTAGGAATGTAACTACCACTCCTTGGTATTTATCCAGAAGAATTAAAGTCAGTATACTATAGTGATACATGCATATCTCTGTTTACAGCAGCACAATTCACGATATAGCCAATTATGGAACCAAACTAGGTATTGATATAACCGTCCTAGATGACCATCAACAGCTGACTAGATAAAGAAAGTGTGGTATATATACCCAATGAAATTTTATTCAGCCACAAAGAAGAATGAAATTATGCCATTTGCAGGAAAACAGATGAAGCTGGAGAACATTATGGTAAGTGAGATTAGACAAACTCAGAAAGTCTAAACTCATATGTGGAAAAGCTAGAGAGAATAAAGAAATGAAACTGCATGAAAACAGAATACAGGAAGGTGGTCTAGGGTGGAGGGGAGATAAAGCAGGGTTATGGGAGAATGAAACAGACCAAATTTACATATCTATATATATAATACATATATAATTACATATATATATAATTACATATATATAATTACATATATATAATTTATATATATAACATGTATGAATATATATCAATATAGCACAATGAATCTTATTATGTATAATTAAAATGCACCCAAAAAATGTACCCTTCTTTCTGTAATATTAAGAAATGCAATAATTTTGCCAGTAAGAGTATAAAAATGGTATATAGAAGCAAAGCTGTAATATACTGAGAAAATGACTACAGAAGGTACCTCAAATAAAATGAAACAAAAGGATGAGCATGAATGAGAAATAAGATTAAGATAACAAAATTTCTGTATTTATACTTTACTCTCTTTCCTCAGCTTTGAAACACAAAACTATATAAAAATTATATTATTGCTGAATTTGTAATGCTTATAAACATAATGTGTATAAGAATATCCAAGAAAGGTATATTGAAAAAAGTATGGAGTTATGTAGTGATCTAAAGAAGGATATTGAGCTGTAATAGAGCTAATGCCTAACTGAAATTAACTTACTATAAGGGTAACATTTCTGATGTCACGAAGTACATGGTAAACTCACCCTATGGCGATATGTGAAAAAAGAGTGAAAAATTTGATAATGAAATTTAAATGCTTCATTAGAACATATCTAATTATTGTAAAACAGCAGTATAGTGAAAGCTAGAATAAGAGACATGGAAAAAGCAGAAAATAAATTAATATGGCAGACAAATTTAATTATGTCAATAATATTATACATGAACTGATTAAATAATTCTATCAAAAGCTAGAGATTCTCAACCTGAATAAAAATCAAGATGAAAAGCAATATATATACAGACTATATTAAAAAATTCTGAGACATTCGACAATAATAAATAACACATATTTAAATATGGACAAAAGGCATGAATAAACATTATATAAAAGAGATACAGGGACATTTAATAAGCACACAAGAGATATTCAACATGATTATACATTCATTAAATGTAAATTAAAATGATAATTAGATACCACCACACACATATGGTTTCTAAAAGTATTAACAATAGTAGGTGTTGGCTAACGTGGAGCAACTGGAATTCTCGTGCATTGCTGGTGGGGTTGCAAATGATAACAGCTACACCAGTAAACAATTTTGCAGTTTCTTACAAAGCTAAACATGTACTTTAAATATGATTCAGTAATCCTATGCTGAGAAAAATAAAAACTTGTTCTACATTAAAAACAGAACAACTTTAGTCATAATCACCAAGCTAGAAATCACTCAAATTTGTCTTTAAATTGCTATACCTTGGCAGACCCAAATATCAAACACTATTCTGCAATTAAAAGAAACAAACCATACATACATATAACAGCATGTATGAAATTTAAAAGCAGTTGCTCAGTGAAAGACAGCAAAATAAAGCAGTGAAGAGAAAGCTAGAATGTGACATTCAATATTGCATTGTTAAAGAGTTTGGGTGCAATGCTGAAGGACAGATGAATGGGTACAGGGGGAAAAGGGATGACAATAAATGAGAGCATGTGAGAGTGTTTTGGGGTGATGAAACTGTTCTGTATCTGAGATCAGTGTTTGTTAAGTGTGCTAACTTTCAAAAGTTTGACATCTACACTTCCATGTTTATGGTAGCAGTATTCACAACAGCCAAGAAATGCAAACAACCTAAGCGTCCTTCAATTAAGGAATAAAAAAAAATGTGGCCCAAATACACAATGAACTATTTCTCAGCCATAAAGAGAATAAAATTCTGCCAGGCTTGGTGGTGCACTCCTGTAATTCCAGCAACTCCGGAGGCTGAGGCAGGAGAATCTACTTCAAGAACAGCCTTGACAACTTAGTGAGACCCTCAGCAACTTAATGAGACCCTGTATCAAAATAAAAAATAGGTCTGGGGAGCTCAGAGGTAAAGCACCCTGAGTTCAATCACCATTAAAAAAAAAAGAAGTCCTATTACTTCTGGAGAGAATAGAAAATCATTATGCTAAGTGAACACAGTCAGGCACAGAAAAACAAGTACCCTGTGATCTTATTCACCTGTAGCTGGGGAGAGTAGAAGGGGAGGGAGGAATGGGAAGAGGCTGATCAATGAGCCCTAACTTACAGTTAGAAGAGTAATAAGTTTTGGTGTGCTACTGTACAGCAGGGTGACTATAGATAATAATCTACTATACATATTACAAAGCTAGCAGAAAGGATTTTGAATGTTTTCACTAGAAAGAAGCATGTTTAACCTGATTTAAACATTACAAAATATATGTAACAAAACATCACAATATGTATAATTTTAATGTTTTTAGGTAACAAATTAATACATCTTACATCTATATATTAAAAGAAAAAATCAAATTTATCATAGTTTTATGAAATATATCTCTGACTCACCACGGAGTAGAAAAAAAGATGTTCTGATAGTGTCAAGTCTTTAAATAACAAGTCATGCTGTGGACAGAAACCCAAGTTTTTCCGAATTTCAATCATGTTATCTGAAATGTCAAGTCCATTAACATGGGCTTCTCCTCTGGTAGGAGGAAAACGACCTAGAATTATGTAGAAGACATGGAAAAAGCTAAGCTTTGTTGAGAGAATATGATTAACAATTGCAAATTAGTGCCTCACATTCATAATCTATTTGTGGATTACTCAAGAGAATTAGCACTATTTCCTGCAGAGGAATAGTTCAGAAAAATACAGAAAGTTAAATCAGGGTGATGGAATTATTTCTCTTAATTTTCTCTTTTGTTTACATATACTAACTTTCTACAGTGGGCATGCAATATGTTGATAATGAAAACATTAAAATAATTTTGCTACATTCTAATATATAAACACTGCATTTAAATAGTAACCTTTGTGAATTATATTAAGTACTTTGTAGATACTACGAAAAAACATAAAGATTGGGAATATGTGACATTTATCCTTTGACCCATTTAAACTACTTAAAAATACTATTAAAATATATTTTTAAAAAGTATATTTAGGGTTGGGGCTGGGGCTCAGTGGTGGAGTGCTTGCCTTGCATGTGCGAGGCACTGGGTTTGATCCTCAGCACCACATAAAAATAATAAATAAGCATAACAAAGGTATTATGTCCATCTACAATAAAAATTTTTTTAAAAAAAGTACATTTAAAATATACTTCAAAGTAGAAAATTGTATTCAAAAATGCCTATAATAAGGATAACTAATTTGAAAGAAGACAATGCTCAACAAAAGGAAATAACTACAGCATATGAATATGAAAGATTATTAACACTTACATGGACATTAAAAAACATGTAAATATTAACTACCACAAGGATGCTGGAAACTATGTGGATGACATAAGCATAAATAAATTTTGTTATGAAATTATCTTCTCAAAAGCCAAATGCAAACTGTCATGCTACACAGAAGTAACATTAATGAAATATTCATTTTTATTAATAATTAATAATAAGTTCAAAAGGTGTACAGAATTTAGTACTTTGTTGTCATTAAGTTCATTCTTTCTCATATTATTACACAAACTCTTCCATTTTTAAGAATTGAAATGACAGCTCAAGAAAGTTCAAGCACCTGTCTACGGAAAAATAAAAACTAAAATAAGAACCCAGTACCCCACAAACATACTAATGTGTTCAGAACTCCAGAAAATGTTTGCAGCAACCAAGCACATAATCAAGAAAAAGGTGACTGAAACATGATACAAATCCTCAGAGTCATTTAAATTCCTTCTTGCTCTCCCTGCTTGGAAAGATCAAGGGAGACCTAATTCTAAGAGAATTGTGTTAATTTATTTTGAACTGACTAAGGACTGCTGAAGGACTGAGCAAGTCTTAGATCTGTTTCAACTAACTTGGAACTCTCTAAAGGTGGAAAAGCAGATAGGTGGAGGGCATTTTTAAAGGCAAATGGAAAAGCTACTACATCCTGGGGCAGAAGACAATAGCTGGCTGGCATTCCCTCCACCTACCTCAGTACAGGAAGAATGGACCAAAAACTCCATGTAGGGCTGGGGATGTGGCTCAGTGGTAGAGCACTTCCCTAGCATGTGTGAGGCACTGGGTTGGATCCTCAGTATCGCATATAAAATGAATGAATAAAAATAAAGGTTTATCAACATCTAAAAAAAAAAACAAAAAACAAACAAACAAAAAAACTCCACATACCCCTACAACATTTTCATCTTGAAAAACTAAAAACTTATACCAATTTAACAATAATGTCTCATTTAAGTATTCTCCAGCCTCTAGTAATCAACATTCTACTTCCTTTTTTTTTAATGAATGCAGCTATACTTTAGACATGTCTTATAAGTGGGCTCATATTGTATTTCTCTTTTTGTAATTGGTTATTTTTACTTGGTGTAATATGGTAATGTTATTGTAATATTATTCATGCTGTAGCACGTGACAGGATTTCCTTGTATTTTAAGTCTGACTATTCCACTTCATGAATATTCTACATTTTATTCAAAAATGTAAAAATCTGTTTGTAGAAATCTGAATTGCTTCTACACCTTGGCAACTGTGGATAATGCTGCTAATAAAATGAGTAGGTACATGAAAATCTCTCTTCAAGATTCTCATTTCAGACATGGGCCAGGAGATTCAAGATGGTGGTTTAGAGGAAGGCTCCATGGCTTGGGATCCAAGCAGTTGGAGTACTCTTCTCAGATGAATCAAAAAGGGAAAGAGGGACTCCCCTTTTAAAAGTCTAGCAGTCCCACCCTGACAGTGCAAACACAATATCAGACAGTCTTCCAGGAACTAAGAAATTCAAGTACCTTGAACAAAGAGCAAGAAAGAGTACACTAGAGCCAAGTCAACTGTGGCAGCAGTTGCAGTTCACCACAGAGTGGAAGGTAACACAGAGAGAGAAACACAAAGGGAAGATCTGGCACAGAAAAACCTGTACATCAGAAAAGCAGACTAAACTTAGCTAATCCAGAGGCTGCACAGTGAACTGGTATTTAAAAATTGCTCTGTATTTCTCCACTGGCAACCTGAGAGCTGGGGTGCATTCTGCTGCTGCAGGAGCTTGGAAAAATCCTAGAAAACGCTGCCACACTGTCCTGGCAAGCGTATCATGTGGTCCAGGGTATACTTAGTAGGTCAATGAAACAAGCACAGGGAAGATTCTACCCAAAAAGATTCAAGTCATAAAAAGCGAGGGGAGTGCAACTCACTTTCCTTTGAGTTTGGGGGCTCACAGGACTTCTGAAGAGGGCCGGGAAACTTAACAGAACTAAGCCTGAGATGGCCACATTTGTGGGCAGCACTGAGTGTGAGACCTGTGGAGGTTTGGCTCCCCTGCCATGACAGAACAATTCTTGTGAGGATCCTGAGCTCCAGATTCTCAGCAGAGATAGGCATCTATCTACCTGGCCCTAAAGGTGTGATCTAATCTCTGAAGAGAAGATGCCAGTCAATAAAGCCCCTAAGGTCTGAGCCCCAGCCAAGGGAACTTCGTTTTAGACTTTGCAAAAGCCCACGCTGATCTGTCAGGACAAAACTCCAATGGACAGTGCTTTCATCCTATTTCACACTGGTGAGAAGGGAAGCTGACAGCTATTTCAAACAGCTTCAGTTTTAGGCCACTCCAGCTGGCAGCTCAGCAAGCAATACAAAAAGAAGGGGTTAACCACCACCAGCCTATTCTCTCTCTCCCAACTCAGTATACTGCTCAACAAGAAAATGGAAAGGACAGATGGGCATAGGTAGTAACAATTCACTCCTGTCAACTGTTCTGACCATCTCAGTGGAGATAATTCTTTCATTCTTTGGTGTTCATAAACATTGTTTTTTGTTTTTTTTTTAGGATAGTTTTCCTGATCTTATATTTTCAGGGTTAAGGTTTTTGGTTTACCTTTGTTCTGTTTCATTTATGTTTGTTTCTCATTTTTCTTTCTCTTCCTTTTTCTGCTAACAGACATATTCTATTGTTCTTTTTATCTACCTTTTGGGGTTTTTTTTCCTATTTTTCTCTTCCTTCTTTATAATCACTTGCTACATCCTTCTGTATTCTCTCTGTTCATATTTTGAACATTCTAAGTTTTCTTCTACCTTCCTATGACATATCTCTTTTTTTGTAAAGAACTGTATTTTTAACACCTTTTAGAACTATTTGGTTTATATATTTTATATTTTGGTTTATTATAATTCTCTGTACCATTGTTTTGTTCCAGTTATTAATACTGTTTAATGGTACATTTATTTATTATTTACTGTTTTTGCTGTTGGCAACTGCTGAGCCCATTTCTGTTTTTGTGGTAAGTTGTGTTGTAGATGTCATAGCAGGCATCAGGTATTTATTTTAATGCTCTGTATAATTTACATTGGTTATTGCTATTGTTTGTTTTTCTATGAGGTGCTGGGAAATCTACAGGGACACTACAATTTCACAGGGCTGGAACTCCTCCTGAAGCTAATCCAGTCAAAAGACAGTGCATAACACTCCACACACAAATTAACAATAAAACTTCAGCTCTACTTTAATACAAATGATAGATGAGATTAAAACCCCCAAACTAATGACTAGGAGCCAAATAGAAAATGGGAAAGCCCTCAGGTGCCACTCACAGACATTCATTCCAATAGCAAAACAGAAAGAATTAACACAAAGGATGTGGAGACTACATGTACAAGGGGTCTAAGTCTAGATCACTCTAGAACACTTTAGCAAGAGAAGGTTGTACCCTAAAAAGACCCATATATAAGAGAAGAGAAATTCATCCCAACAGATGCATAAAACCCAACACAGGAATACAAGGAATAAGAAAAATCAGTGTAACAAGATGCCTCCTTAAGTTCACAATTCTTTAACAAAAGACTCCAAAGATACTGAAGTGGATGAAATATCAGATAAATAATTCAAAAGAATGATTATAAAAGGCAGGGACTGTGGTTCAGTGGTACAGCGCTTGCCTGGCATGTATGAGGCATAGGGTTTGATTCTCAGCTTTGCATGAAAATAAATAAATAAAGGTTATCAACAACTAATACAAATATTTTTTAAAAAGAATGATTGTAAAAATGATCAATGAATTCTAAGAGAACATTGACAAACAATTGAAAGAATTAAGGAAACATCTGGATACAGGAAGTATTCATACAGACAAAATCAAAAAAGAACTTCTCTACAACACAATATAATTAAAGTGTATAGAATGTTAAAAGCCTCAAGAGAAAAATGGTAGGTCACATTTCAAGGCAAGTCAATCAGAACTACTTCTGATTTCTCAGCACAAACTCTAAAAGCCAGGAGGGCCTATAATGATGTGTTCCAAGTCCTGAAAGAAATAATTGTCAACCAAGATTGCTATATCCAGCTGGGTGCAGTGGTACATGCCTATAATCCCAGAAGCTTTGGAGGCTGAGGCAGGAGGATCACAAGTTCAAAGTTAGCCTCAGTAACTTAGTGAGACCATGTCTCAAAATAAGAAGTGAAAAAAAAAAAAAATCTGGGAATGGGAATGTGGCTCAGTGGTTAAGCACCTGTGTTCAGTTACTGGTATAGAAAAAAAAAAAAAAAAAAAGAAAGATTGCTATATCCAGCAAAACTATCCTTTAAAATCAAAGAAAAAGAAAACTTTCCAATATAAGAAACTAAAAGAATTCCTCACTACTAAGCTGGCAATAAAGAGCTTACTTAAAGAAATACTCCACACAGAAGAAATAAAACACAAGCCCCAGAGCTCTTCAAATATCACTGAAGAGTAGCTAAGCAAATGAGAAACAGGACCAAATTAAACATTAGAAATATGTCAAAATGGCAGGAATTACTAAACATCTCTCCGTAACATTGTGTTAAGTGATCTCAACTGTCCAATTAAAAGAGACTGGAAGAATGGATTAAAAAATAAGACCCAATGACATGTTGTTTGCCAGAGACTCAACTTATAAACAAAGATAGGTACAGGTTGAAACTAAAAGGATGGAAAGTGATATATCATACAAATGGAGCCAGAAAACAAGCAGGAGTAGTTACTTTCATATCCAACAAAGCAAGCTTCAAATCAAAATTCATCAGAAGAGACAAAAATGGTCAATGTATACTGGCAATGGGAACAATCCAACAAGAAGCTCTAATGATAGTAAATATCTATGCCCCCTTTGGTGTACCTATTAACACAAAATGGACACTACTGAGTTAAATCCCCAAATAGATACCAGTTAAATAATACTGGATGATTTCAACACTCCTCTCTCACCAATGGATAGACTGTCAGATATAAATGCTGTGAAGACTCTTTGGACATGAAAAATTATAAACTAAATGGAATTAACAGACACCTATAGGATATTTCATACCCAAACAGCTGAACACACTTTCTTCTCAGTTAGTTATGAAATGTTCTCCAAAATAGACCATATTTTAGGCAACAAGGCAACTCTGAGCAAATATGATTGATATAATTAATGTAGCTGATATATGCTCTTATCTGGTCATAATGGAAAAAAATTAGAATTTAACACCAAAATACTCTTACAGAAACTAAACACACGGAGACTTAATGACACAGTTGTGAATAATGAAGGAAAGCATGATAGAAAAAATCGGGAAAAATTTAAAAATTCCAAGAATCTGATGAGAATATTGATACAATATACAAGTACCTCTGGGACACTTTGAAGGTGGTTCTAAGAGAAAATCTTATGAGACAGATTCCAAATAAACAACCTAATTATGCATTCAAGGCCCTTGAAAAACAAGAACAAATCAAAGCCAAAATCAGCAGAAGGAAGAAAATATTTAAGATCAGAGTAAAAAAAAAAAAAAAGAAATTAAAATTTAAAAAATATAAAGTATTAAAGGAACAAAGAGCTAGAATGATAAACCCTTAGCCTAACTAATCAAAAGAAAGAGACATAAAGGGGGGTATGGGGGAGGTAAAAGATGAATGGAGGAACTTTGGATTGTGTAGAGGGAAATGAGGGGGTAAGGGGGCAGGGGAAGGAAAGAGTGAAATGAGACAGACATTACCCTATGTACATGTATGATTATATGAATGGTGTGAATCTACATCATGTACAACCATAGAAATGAAAAGTTATACCCTATTTGTGTACATGAATCAAAATGCAATCTGTAAAAATAAAAAAAAATAAAATTTTTAAAAAAGAGAGGACCCAATTAATAAAATTAGAGATGGAAAAAGAGAAATCAGTACAGACATCATAGAAATCCAGAGGATCATTGGGAATTACTTTGAAATCCTCTACTCCAATAAACTGGAAAACACAAGAAGAAATAAGACCAGATGGAGTTTCAGCTGAATTCTACCAGACCTTTAAAAAATGAAGGTCAAAAAAACTACAGATCAATATCCCTAATGAACTTAAGAGGCAAAAAATCCTTACTAAAATAATAGCAAATCATACTCAGCAAAATATTAAGAAGATTTTATACCATGACCAAGTTGGTTTTATCCCAGGGATTCAAGGATTGTTTAACCTGGGGAAATCAATAAATGTAATTCACTGTATAAATAGAATTAATGACAAAAATCACAGTCAATAGATACAGAAAAAGCCTTTGACAAAATTAATGATCAAAACACTGTTAATGATCAAAACACTGAAGAAACTAGGGACAGAAGGAATCTACTTCAATATCATAAAGGCTATATACAAGAAACCTAAAGCTAACATCATAGTGAATGGGGAAAAACAGAAAGCATTTTCTTTACTATATAGAACAAGACATGGATGTCTACTCTTAATCCTCCTATTAAATATAATACTAGAAATTCAGCAAAGTACTAGGTAACAAAATCAACATACAAAAATCAATAGCTTTCCTACACACCAATAATGAATCTGTTGAAAAAGAAATAAGGAAAACATTTCTATTCACAATAGCCTCAAAAACCAAAAGCAAAAAATAATGAGGAATAAATCTAAACAAGGAGGTGAAATATCTCTGCAATGAAAACTATAAACATTGAAGAAAGAAACTGAAGAAAACACAAGAAGATGGAATGACCTCCCATAAACATGGAAAGGCAGAATCATTATTTCTAAAATGGCCATACTACCAATAGAAATATATAGATTCAACACAATCCCATTAAAACACCAGTGATATTCTTCACAGAATTAGAAAAAACAGCCCTAAAATTCACTTGGAAGAATAAAAGACCAGAATAGCCAAAACAATACTAGGCCAAAACCAAACCAAACAACAAAAAACCCAATGGTGGAGCTACCATAATACCTGACTTCAAATTATACTATCATGCACAGTACTGGCATAAAAACAGACAGATAAATGGAACAGAACAGAGTACACTGAGACAAACCTGTAAGGACACAGTAATCTGATCCTTGACGAAAGTGTCAAAAACATACATGGGAGAAAAGACAACCTTTTATAAAAAAGGTGCTGGGAAAACTGGTCATCTATATGTAGAAACAAGCAATAATGTGAAGAAAGAGTCTACAAAGTGGGAGAAAATCTTTGCCACTCATACTTCAGATACAGCACTAATTTCCAGAATCTATAAGGAACTCAAAAACTTACACCAAGAATACAAATAACCCAATCAATAAATGGGCTAAGGAAATGAACAGACACTTCAGAGATACATGCAACATCTCTAGTAATAAGAGAAATGAAAATAAAAACTACACTAAGATTTCATCTCACCCCAATTAGAATGTCTATTATCAAGAACACAAGCAACAACAGGTGTTGACGAGGATGTGGGGGAAAAGGTACACTCATACATTGCTGGTGGGGTTGCAAATTGGTGCAGCCAATCTGGAAAACAGTATGGAGATTTCTCAGAAAACTTGGAATGGAACCACCATTTGACCCAGCTATCCCACTCCTTGGCCTATACCCAAAAGACTTAAAATCAGCATACTACAGTGATGTAGCTACTGCAATGTTTATAGCAGCTCAATTCACAATAGCTAGATTGTGGAACCTAGATGCCCTTCAATAGATTTCCAAGTATTTTATTGAGAATTTTTATATCTATGTTCACAGAGGATACTGGTCTAAAGTTTTCTTTCCTTGATGTTTCTTTGTCTGGTTTTAGTATCAGGCTGTGATACTGGTTCCACAGAAAGAGTTCCCTCCTTTTCTATTTCATGGAATAATTTGAGGAGGAATCATATTTATAAGTTCTTTAAAGGTCTGGTAGAACTTGTCTGAGAAATCCATCTGATCCTGAACTTTTCTTTGTTTATAGGCTCTTGATGGTTTCTTCAATCTCATTACTTGAAATTAATTTGTTTAAATTTTTTATATCCTCCTGTTAGGTCATATATCTCTAGGAATTTATTGATACCTTCGAGATTTTTTATCTTATTGGAGTAGAGATTTTCAAAATAGCTTCTGATTATCCTCTGTATTTCAGTAGTGTCTGTGGTGATACTTCCATTTTCATTGGATTTTAGTAATTTGGGCCTTTTCCTCTTGTTTAGCTTGGGTAAGGGTTTATCAATTTTGTTCATTTTTTCAAAGAACTAACTTTTAGATTTATTGATTTTTAAAAATTGTTTCTTAAAGTCTAATTTCATTGATTTCAGCTCTGATTTAATTAATTCCTATCTTCTACTGATTTTGATGTTGAACTGTTGTTTTTGTACAGCCTTGAGATGTAATCTTAGATTATTTATTTTGGTATCTTTCTATCTGTTAATGTATGAGCTCAATGGGATTGAGAATTTTAAGTCTTCTATTACTGTATTGTTGTCTTTTCTTTCTTTAGTTCTGTTAATATTTAATTTACTTATTTATGTGATTGGAGGCTGGATGCAGATATAAATACAACTGTAGTATCTTCTTGATGAACTTACCCTTTTATCAACATGTTGTTTTTATCTCCTGTAATGGCTTTTGAATAAATTCTATTTTGTGTCATAAAAATAAAGCCACCTTTGCTTTATTTTGCTTGTCATTTGGATTGAATATCTGTTTCCATCCCTTGACTTTCAGCCTATACACATTCTTAAATCTAAGATGAGTCTCTTGTAGACAGCATATGCGTGGGTCTTTTTAAAATCCACTTACAATTAAATTTAGTATTTGTAGTTAAGGACATATGTTAGCCATTTTGGTAACTTTTTTGTTCTGTAGTTCTTTTGCTCTTTCTTTTATTGCTGTCTTCCATTATTATTTGAAATCTTATGGTGTGTTTTTTATTCCTTTCTCTTTACCTTTTATGTATATAAATTTTTTGGTATGATTAGCATAGGACTTAAATAAATCATTCCATAGTTATAACATTTTATTTTAAGCTAACTTATTCTTTCTCACATAAAAATATCCTACACATTTATGCCCCTCCCACACTTGATGTTGACACCATTATTTTTACCTTGTTAATAATATCTTTTAACCAATTATTGTAGATATCAATATTCTTAATACTCTTCTCTTTGAATTTTTATGAGGGTTAATATTTATTCATTATTATTACACAAGAGTATAATATTATTAGATTAATAACAATATTATAATTAGAGAAATCTGTATTTGTTTATATACTTACCTTAATCAGTAAGTTTCTATTTATTAGCATCCTTTGTTTAACTTGAAGAATTCCCTCTAGCTTTTCTTGTAATAGTGACAAACTATCAGATGTTGTTTTTATGGGAATGTCTTTATCTTCCCATTTCTGTACACAGTTTTGTTGGCAAGAGTATTACTGGCTGGCAATTTTTTTCTTTAAGCATTTTGATTAAAACAACACTTTCTTGGCCTGCCAAGTTTCTTTTAAGAAACCTACTAACAAGTCTTATGGGGCTTCTCTTTAATATGATGGGTCATTTGAATCTAGCTACTTTCAAAATATTATCTTTAACTTTGATTTTTCATACTTTGATTATTTATCTTGGTATAGATCTCTTTGGGTCCATCATATTTGGTATTCCTTAGGCTTCATGAATCTGGATGTCTATTTCCCATACTTGATTTGGGAATTATTCAACTATTATTTCCTTAAATGAGATTTCCCCCTTTCTCTCTTCTTAACTCCCCAAATGTGCCTATTGGTTAGCTTGTAGTCCCATAATTCCATAGACTTCACTCACTCTCTTTCATTCTTTTTCCTTTTTCTCCTGTGATTGTATAGTTCAAAAGGACCTATCTTAATTAATTATCTTTCCACGACTTGATCAAACCTACTGTTGAACATTTCTAGTGAATTTTCAGTTCAGTTATTTTATTCTTCAGCTTCAGTATTTGATTCTTTTTCTTTTTAAATCATTTTTATCTTTTTTGTTGATACTGTCATTAATTTTTTTATTTTTTTTAATTTTATTCATTTATTTATATGTGGTGCTGAGAATCGAACCCAGTGCCTCACACGTGCTAGGCAAGTGCTCTACCACTGAGCCACAACCCCAGCCCACTCATTCATGTTTTTTATATTATTTCATTTAGTTGTCTGTAAGTGTTGTCATGTAACTCACCGAGCTCCTTTAAGTAATTAATTTGACTTTTTTTCAGATAATTAATAAATCTCCATTTCTTTCAAGTTGGTTGCTGGGGCTTCATTTTTATTTTGATCATATCATGCTTTTTTGATTCTTCATCTTTCTTTCTTTCTTTCTTTCTTTTTTTTTTTTTTTTTTTTTTTGTGGTGCTAGGGATCAAACACCGGGCCTTGTGCATGCTAGGCAAGCATTTTACCCCAGCTACATCCAAGATACATCCCAAGCCCCCAGTTCTTTATGTTCTTTGTATGGTTGCATCACTGTCTACACATCTGATGAAAACATGCCTCTTCTTACTCTCACAGAGCAATGCAGGCAATAATAGGATGACTGTCCCTTTTCCTTTGTACTTAGTTTTGCCAGACATGTAGATTTACCAGTTCTTCAGTACTTTATAGGACAAAAGAAGGAAACTGGCCCCTGTGGGACTGCACTCAAAGGCTGTGGACAAAACTCCATTAACTTCATTCTTTCCTTTGTGGAGGAAGAGCCTCAGTTCTGCACCTTTTCCCAATCTTGCATAGTAGTTCTGCCCATAGAGGATTCCTATTTCTTCTTCCTTGCTCCTAGTTATCTCCTGAGCTCTACAAATCTTTCAGCACTCCATATGAGGCGATATAGAAACTGGCAATTTGGGGACATACTGAAAATCTGGGGGACAAGACACACTTGACTTCTCTCCCTCTCCCTTAGAAAGCCTTGGTTCTGCACCTTTCCTTAATCTTGCATGATATTATCAACTGTAGGAGAATGCTACCCTTCTTTTTAATTCCTAGCAGTCCCAGGTGTGTGAACTTTACTCTCCTTTCAGCACTCAGTATGAGGCAAGACAGAAATTGGACACTCAGATGGTACACAGAGGTTTGGACAAGACTCCATTTCCTTCTCTTCTTCCTTCTTGGAGGAATATCCTTAAGTTTTGAGACCTTTCTCCATCTCTCAGATTAGTAAAGGCTGTAGCAGGACATCTGTCCCTTATCTTTTGTTCTTAGATGTCACAGATGCCCCAACTCTACCATTCTTTCTGCCTTTGATATGAGGTGAAATAGTTAATTTATCCTCTTGGGAGCACACTGAAAGTTCAGGAGGCTGGGTGGGCAGGTACACTCTCCATTCTGTCCTCCCTAACCCTCCAAGGGAGAAGTCACAGGTCAAAGTGATCTTCTACAGTCTGTGAGCTAAACTTCCTTGAAAACTCACATGGGGAAAGTAAATTTGCTCTTTTTACCCATATCAGTACAACTTTTCTCATATGTATGTTTGCCCAGAATGCTACATTACTTAACTGGATTTTGAATTTCCCATAAAAGTATTTTTATGCAAATATGGTTATTTTGATGTTTCTGTGGGGATCAAGAGCAAGGACTCAATAGCAAAACTCAATGATTTTCACTCTTAGAAGAAATCTGACCTTTGCTCTGGATAGAGGTGAATACATACCTGTAAGAACAGACAAAGTTGTGCTCTTTCCTGCCCCATTATGTCCCAGAAGAATAGTGACCTGTCCTTCATATACATTCAAAGACAAGTCATTTACTGCTGCTTTGCCATTGAATTCCTATGGGATAAAAGAAATAATAATTTGTCATTTATCACTATCACTTATTAAGGTCAAACACGACTCCTATCCTTCAAAGAAACATAAATATCATCAAACTCATGTTGTCAATAAAGGATGATGCTGAGAATTAGGAACAATATTTTTAGGTGCATTAACTTCAAAAGAATAAAACTGGCCCCTTCTCTTACACCACACACAGAAATCAACTTAAAATGGATGAAAGATCTGCATATTATATCTGAAACTCTTAAAATTCCTGGAAAAAAAAACCTTGACACTGGTTATCATGAATTATTTTTGGATATGATCCTGAAAGCAAGGCCACAAAAGCAAAAATAGACATATCGGATTGCATCAAGGAAACGTCAGGGTGAAAAAGCAAACTATAAAACTGGAGAAAATATTTTCAAAAAACATACATTTAGTAAGGGTTAATTTCCAAAAAAAAACTATAAAGAACACATATAAAGGAATAGTTAAGAAAAAAACAAAGAACCCAATTAAATATGGGTAAAGGACTGAAACAGACATTTCTCCAAAGACACAAAAATGACCATCAGATGTATGAAAAGTCACTTAACATCACTAACCATAAGTACAACGCAAATCAGAGCTACAATGAGACACCACCTTATACCTGTTAGGAGGCTATTATCAGAAAAAAAATGTTGGCAAGACTGAAAAAATTGGGATCATTCACTCTCAATGGGAATGTAAAATGGTCTATGTTAGGTCGGAATTTGGGCGACTGTAGGAGGCAAAGCAGAGCAACTGAGACAAAGGGTAATGCGCCAAATGGTGACCAATCAAGTGGACAGGAAAATTTCACTGACCCTTAACATGCACCTGTCACTCAGCAGGACCTCCTCCCATCCCGGCCTATAAAGACCCTGGGCAGCCCGGGCCACGCATGATTTTCTCTGGCTCCCTATGTGACCTGTACCCCGGGGAGCTGGGAATTTCACCCGAGAGCCAAATTCCAATAAAGCTTGCTTCAGCCACTTTCTGTCCAATTTTATTTGGCCACTAACTGTGCCCCTGAGCTTACATTTGGTGCCGAAACCCAGGAGGGTTTTCGGGCTCCCCCCTAGGGGTTGAGACCTACCCCCTCCCTCAGAAGAACCAGGAGATTCCGTTTTGTTCCACTCAGCTCTGCTCCCTTCTGCTCCATCCCGTTTCTCTTTTTCCGGCATCAGATTGGGGTAAGTTAGGGTTTTTTTTTTTTTTTTTCTTTCCCATTTGCTGTTCCAATTTTTACCCTCTGTTCCGCAAGGGGTCTATCCGTTCACGTGTGCCATAGACCACCCCCCCTGCCAGTTCGGTTTGGGCTCTGGTCACCGGGAGATGTCCGGGCCTCCAGTTAGCCCCCCATTTATTCCATTCCAGACCCCCAAAAGTCAAAAGACATTTTGGCTTTTGGCCCATCTGCCGTTGTTCCCGTGTGCACGAGCTGAAATTGGGATGCCTTTTTCTGGCTTCTGCATACCTATCTGGGTAAAGTTGGACAGCTAATGGGAAATACTGGGAGCTCATTGGTCCCTAAAACTCCTTTGGGCTGTCTCTGCCGTAATTTAACTAAACTGGGACTCTCCCAAGACTTAAGCCATAAATGGCAAGTTTTTATTTGACCGTGGCCTGGCCTCAGTATATTCTAGATAATGGCTCAAAACGGCCACCAAAGGGCACTCACAACCATTTGCAAGCTTTTCATTTTGGAATTTGGTGCTTGCCACGCCCCTTCTTCTACCTGTTCCTCCACCCAAGTTCTCCTCCCCTGGGCAGTCCCAAATTCTGCCCCCCTCCATGCTCTGGGCAGAATTCTGCCTTGTCTTCCTGTCCTCCTCCTGCAAACCCGCCCCCTCCTCCTGCAGATGCAGCTCCTCCTCCACTTCCTCCTCAGAGCCCTCCTACCTTCCTTCCTTCCCCTCCTTCAGAACGTTCCTCCACCCAGTCTGTTCCCTCCTCCCCTGTTAGCGCTGACACACGATCTCATCAGACCCTCTCACTGTCTAACCCAAAGCTGCTTTGTCCTCCCCGGGAAGTAGCTGGTGCAGAGGGTGTTGTGCAAATCCAAGTTCCATTCTCATTTAGGGTCTTTCTCTGCTGATTCCTCTACTTATATTAAGGAATTTAAAAATCTTTCCCAAACTTACAGTCTCACCTGGCATGATGTTCATGTTATTCTTTCTTCCACACTCCCTCCAGACGAACAAGCCTGTATCCAACAGGCAGCACAGGACCACACTGACCAAGCCCATTTAAAGGACATAACTTTACCCACAGGAGCAGCAGCGATTCCAATTAACCGAACCAAACTGGACTATCAGGAAGGCCAGCAAGGCCACCATTATTGTGCTCGCATAGTCCAATATCTCATAGCAGGCATGCCAGCAGTCTCCAATAAGGTGGTAAACTTTGATAAACTGAGGGAAATTACCCAGAATCCAGATGAGACTCCAGCTCTGTTTCTTAACTGCCTTACAGAGGCCCTTTTAGATATACTAAACTGGACCCTGAATCTCCCTCTGGGGCTACAGAGGTAGCAACCCACTTCATTTCTCAACCAGCCCCTGATATGAGAAAAAAGCTCAAATGAGCTGAGGAGGAACCTCAAACCCCTATCTGAGATCTGGTGAAAATGGCCTTTACAGTCTATAATGCCGGAGAGGAATCAGCTGAATTGGCCAGACAAGTTCGTTTACAGAAGAAGGTGACACTCCCATCCCAAGCCTTGGTAGCTGCCCTGCGGCCTGCGGCTCCAGCAGGAGCTTCAAAGGGGGCCAGCAATCTCCTCCGCCAGGGGCTTGTGTCAAGTGCGAACTGCGAAGGTCACTGGGCTTGTCAATGTCCAAACCGACGGCCCCCCCAAGGCCGTGTCCCGCTTGCAAACAAGCAGGACACTGGAAGAGTGACCGCCCTATGACCAGTCCCTCCCTGGCACCTCTACACAGGGGTGTGGCCAGCCAGGCGGTCCCTTCCCATGAGCTTTTGGGATTCGCGGAAGACTGAAGGAGCCAGGACTCGAGGACCCCCATCACCCTAGCTGAGTCCAGGGTGAAGCTCCAGGTAGTGGGGAAGTCCATAACTTCCCTGGTGGACACGCGGGCTACCTATTCTGTCTTGCCTGCCCAATCTGGGCCTTTATTTCCTTCCCAGGTTTCGGTTATGGGAATTGACAGAAAACCCTCCTTTCCAAGCAGAACAACTAGCTTAGCCCAAGCTCTGGAGGGAAATCCCTGTACACACTCATTCCTAGTTATTCCCTGCTGTCCAGTTCCCCTCCTAGGAAGAGATGTTCTCCAACTCCTAGGATCTACCCTACAGCTTCTCCCCAGGCACAGTGCTAGTGTTCACCTTCTTCTACCTCTGTTTTGTACATTCTCTAGCACCCCCACACCACCTACCCTACCATTGCCCCCAGACCTGGTCGACCCCCAAGTCTGGGACACTTCCAAGCCGGTCATAGCCTCCCACCACAAGTCAGTCCTTATCCAACTGAAACCTCAAGCTAAGTTCCCTTCATGTCCCCAGTTTCCAATTTCCCGTACTCACAGGGAAGGACTTAAACCCATTATAGACCGGTTGCTTACTTAGGGACTCCTTATCCCTACTGACTCCCCTTGTAAAAACCCCATACTGCCAGTACGTAAACCACCAGAAACAGCAGATTACATTCTCTCCTTCCTGGGTTTGGCTGGCTTTTTCAGACACTGGGTCCCTAATTTTGCACTTCTTGCCAAACCCCTATATCAGGCAGCAAAGGAGACTTCACATGGGCCCCTTACCTCCCCGAGAATGATAGCTAACTCCTTTTACAAGCTCAGGGATGCTCGCATGTCCTCCCATGCTCTCTCTCCCCAACCCTAACCATCCTTTCCACCTCTTTATGGATGAAAAATAGGGTGTTACCATTGGCCTCCTCGCACAACCAACTGGACCTTCTTACAGACTGGTGGCATCTCTCCAGGCAGTTTGATTCCATGGTTTGTGGGTGGCTACCATATCTCCAAGCACTGACAGCAGCAGCTGAATTAACTAAGGAAGCTCTAAAACTCACCCTACTCCAACCAATAACTGTGTTCTCCACCCATCAACTGCAGGACCTCGTAAGCCATAAACCCCTTCCACTCCCACAGGTGCTGGAGGCACTACGTTCACCTTGTGAAGGCCTCTTCAATCACCCACTCCCCTCACCTGACCTAACCACTTTTGTAGATGGCAGTTCTGTGCTGGGTCCTGATGGACGCTGTAGAGCCGCTTATGCAGTTGTCACCACCGCCTCAGTTCTGGAAGCCAATTGCCTTCCAGGAGAGACCACTTCCAGAAAAGCCAAACTCTTTGCTCTGATCAGGGTCCTAATTTTATCCAAAGGTAAACAGGTTAACATCTACACGGATTCCTAATATACCTTCTTGACTGCTCACTCACATTGGGCTATATGGAAGGAGTGTGGATTTTTCACAAAGCGCTCACCAGATAGGAAAAAACACCAGAAGGCTCTAAGTATGCAAATGTATTCAGTACAAGGAAAAAGAATGTTTCTGGGTAAGAAAGTTCTTATATGATGGAATATATAAGGGTCAAAGTAAGTGCTAAGAAAGTCTGTGTAAGTAAAGGGCAAATTTCAACAAGTTTGCAAATAACTAAGTTGGTTATATGTATGTGAGACAATTAGTTAAAGCTTTTACCTGAGGTCAAATATTAATGCGGTGCACTTGTTTGTTTGGTATTTGCACAATCACAGAGGGCTGGGGACTCGAACCTGGGTCTCCAGCATGAGACTCAGGCACGCTACAAGAGGAGCTATACAGCCAGCACTGTCAAATACTAATGTACTGATAATCTATATGTTAAAATTACATTGTGTCTGTGAGGTTTTATTCTTTATAAGCTTCTTAAAATGACATTTAAGAAAGAGTGCAATGTGTGATAGAAAAAATGGGACAATAGTGACTGAGATTGGGGGTCTTGGATGACCACATGGCTGTGGCATGCCTGGTACCTGGGAGTGTTCCTGTGCAGGAGCACAATATGCCTGGCTGCTGTGGCAGTACCCTCGCTGGGGAAGCTCTGTGCAGGAGTCCTATCAGCTCTGACATTGATCTCAGGCACACAGCACTTGGGCAGGAAGGAATTCTTTTGCCAGATAATCAGTGTTTCCTCAGCTCCCTTCCCTGGTTCCTGCCTGCCTTACAGTAACTTTGGACAGTGCACTTTCTTGAGAGCTACAGAGAGCTCCTTTTGTTGCACTTTGCAGCTGTGAAAAGTTACACAGATGTCCTAGTCTCTGTAAATTTCCTGAAAACAAAGAATAATGCTGACATAATCTTTAACCTGATAATAAGACATATATAAAGACTGCAGACATAACTGTTTAGATCTGCATTTCCATCAGACAACAGAGCTCCATCTGATCTCAGCTTAATCTTTAAAATCTGTGTTTTGTGAAGAGCCCCACTTTACCTGAAAAAAGGCTCTGCCTCACCCTGCTGCATGTTAGAATGGCTCCAAAATAAGCCAGACTTTAATTCATGGAAAGTTGTGTTCAAAAGTTTGATGTTGGACTCGGCGCAACCCACCCGGGCTCTGGGAGGCTGCCCAAAGGAGAAGGTGCTTGGTGAGCTGTTTGGACTGAAAGCGACCACCCATGACACAGGGGGCTGCCCACAGGACAAGGAGAAATACGGGCTCGGCCGTCGCTTGGACTTGGAGCAGCTGTGCCAGGGCTCCGGGCGGCTATCCGGAGGAGCAGCGTGGACTCAGGACTCAAGAAGAGGAGATATTGAGAGACTTGGGACCAACTCAAAGCAGCCGGGTGAGTGTCTCCCATTGGGCAGACGCCCCAGATGGGGCAGTAGTCCCCGAACGCAGGCAACTTTGAAGTAGAGCTGCCGGCGAGATGCCCCTCCCCCCGCTGGAGCAGTGAACGTGGACAACTGGGAGCATTGAAAAGGAGGCCGCTCGGCACAGCGCTTGGACTCGGCACAACCCACCTGGGCTCTGGGAGGCTGCCCAAAGGAGAAGGTGCTTGGTGAGCTGTTTGGACTGAAAGCGACCATCCCTGAACACAGGGGGCTGCCCAGAGGAGAAGGAGAAATACGGGCTCGGCACGTCACTTGGAATTGGAGCAGCTGCGCCAGGGCTCTGGGCGGCTATCCGGTGGAACAGCGTGGTGAATGGTTTGGTCCCAGAGCATCCGCTCCTGAACACAGGGGGGTTGTCTGGAGAAGGAGGAGGAGCGCGGCGGGGTGCATGGGCTCGAAGTGACTGCACCAGGGCTACGGGTGGCAGTCGGGACAAGAAGGTGCACAGTGAGTTCCTGGGACTCGTGACGCACCAGATCTCTGGGTGACTGCCTGGCGGAGAAGGAGGTGTGTGGTGGGTCACTTGGACTTAGAGCGACCGCACGGAACACCAGGTGGCTGCCGGAGGAAAAGGCGTGTGGCGGGTCACTGGGACTCGAAGCGATTGTAAGGGGCTCCAGGTGCCTGCTCAGAGGAGGGACCGCATAGCCAGGCGAAAAGTGCAGAGCAGGATCCCGGGGCCTAGGCGGCTTCTTCGTGGAAGAGCCCCACAGACAAACTGAGGGGCGGAGCGAAAGCTCCAGGTCTGCAGGCAGCTTCTCTGAGGAGAGGCAGCCTAAGGAGATTTATCTGCGAAGGGCGAGGCTTCCAGGCCCAGGAGGTAGGTCCGGGTCCCTGGGAACATTGCAGAAGAAGGCTGCCCAGCCCAGGCGGTAGTTGTGAATTCAACGGAACCTCTGGGAGGGAAACCGACCAGCGAGACCTCCCCACTGGGTGAGTCCTCCCTGTCAGGTGAGGTTCTCCCAAAAGGACTGTAAAATCAGAGACACAGACCCAAACTGGCCTTGCATCAGCCCACATCCTACTTCCCCTTTGGATGACCATTCATCAGCAAGTGAAGGTACCTCTGCCCACTAGCAGGGAATATACCCCACCGGAAGGCCACCTCCCCTAGGGAGTCAGCTTCCTTGTGGAGCCCCGCATTACCAATTTCCTCCAAGACTTCAGGCTACTGAAGGCTAAGAGGGGATATACTAGAAAGCTTCAGGGATATTATAAGACAATAGAGGAAATCTGCAATATCACAGCGGTCAACTGATACCTGAACAATATGAGAAAACAAGGAAAGAAAATGCTGCAAACAAATCTAGATGGTACATCAATGAAACCCAACGACAGCATGGCAGAAGAAATGACAGAAAGGGAGTTCAGAATGTACATAATTAAAATGATCAGGGAAGCAAATGACGAGATGCAAGAGCAATTGCAGGCACTGAATGATCGCACCAATCGACAGTTAAAAGAGCAAATACAGGAAGCAAAAGATCATTTCAATAAAGAGTTAGAGATATTGGAAAAAAAACCAAACAGAAATCCTTGAAATGAAGGAAACAATAAACCAAATTAAGAACTCCATAGAAAGCATAACCAATAGAATAGAACACCTGGAAGACAGAACATCAGATATTGAAGATAAAATATTTAACCTTGAAAACAAAGTTGAACAAACAGAGAAGATGGTAAGAAATCATGAACAGAATCTCCAAGAACTATGGGATATCATGAAAAGGCCAAATTTAAGAATTATTGGGATGGAGGAAGGCTTAGAGAAACAGACCAAAGGAATGAACAATCTATTTAATGAAATAATATCAGAAAATTTCCCAAATCTGAAGAATGAAATGGAAGATCAAGTACAAGAGGCTTATAGGACTCCAAATATACAAAATTACAACAGACCCACACCAAGGCACATTATAATGAAAATACTTAACATACAAAATAAAGACAGAATTTTAAAGGCCGCAAGAGAGAGGAATCAAATTACATTCAGGGGGAAACCAATACGGATATCAGCAGATTTTTCAATCCAGACCCTAAAAGCTAGAAGGGCCTGGAACAACATTTACCAAGCCCTGAAAGAAAATGGATGCCAACCAAGAATCTTATACCCAGCAAAACTTACCTTCAAATTTGATGATGAAATAAAATCCTTCCATGATAAACAAAAGCTAAAAGAATTTACAAAAAGAAAGCCAGCATTACAGAACATTCTCAGCAAAATATTCCATGAGGAAGAGATGAAAAACAAAGAAACAAATCAGCAATGGGAGGAACTATCCTAAAGGAATTGTCAAATAAAGGAAGAACCAAGTCATCTCAAAATAAATAAATAAATAAATAAATAAAATGAACCAAATGACTGGGAATACTAATCATATCTCAATAATAACCCTGAATATTAATGGCCTGAACTCATCATCAAAAGACATAGACTGGCAGATTGGATCAAAAAGAAAGATCCAACAATATGTTGCCTGCAAGAGACTCACCTCGTAGAAAGAGATACCCATAGACTAAAGGTGAAAGGATGGGGAAAAACATACCATGCACATGGACTCAGCAAAAAAGCTGGGGTATCCATCCTCATTTCAGATAATGTGGACTTCAAGTCACAACTAGTCAGAAGGGATAAAGAAGGACATTACATACTGCTTAAGGGAACCATAAATCAGCAAGACATAACAATCATAAACATCTATGCCCCAAACAGTGGCTCATCCATGTATGTCAAACAAATCCTTCTCAATTTCAGAAACCAAATAGACCATAACACAATAATACTAGGTGATTTTAACACGCCTCTCTCACCACTGGACAGATCTTCCAAACAAAAATTGAACAAAGAAACCATATATCTCAATAACACAATCAATAATTTAGATTTAATGGACATTTATAGAATATACCATCCAACCAAGAGCGAATACACTTTCTTCTCAGCAGCACATGGATCCTTCTCTAAAATAGACCATATATTATGCCACAAAGCTAATGTAAGCAAATACAAGAAGATAGAGACACTACCTTGTATTCTGTCAGATCATAATGGATTGAAATTAGAAATAAATGAAAGAGTAAAAAACAGAAGCTACTCCAACACCTGGAGATTAAACAATATGCTATTACATGATGAATGGATAACAGAAGATATTAGGAAGGAAATTAAAAAATTCTTAGAGGTAAATGAGAACAAAGAAACATCATATCAAAATCTTTGGGACACTATGAAAGCAGTACTTAGAGGAAAATTTATTTCATGGAGCGCATTCAATAAAAGAAGTAAAAATCAACAAATAAACGACCTAACACTACAGCTCAAAGCCCTAGAAAAAGAAGAACAGACCAACAACAAAAGTAGTAGAAGACAGGAAATAGTTAAACTCAGAGCTGAAATCAATGAAATTGAAACAAAAGAAACAATACAAAAAATTGACAAAATAAATAGTTGGTTCTTTGAAAAAATAAACAAAATTGATAAACTCTTAGCCACTCTAACAAAGAGAAAACGAGAGAAAACCCAAATCACTAAAATTCGGAACAAACAAGGAAATATCACAACAGACACGAGTGAAATACAAAACATAATTAGAAGGTATTTTGAAAATCTATATTCCAACAAAATAGAAAATTTCGAAGACATCAACAGGTTTCTAGAGACATATGAATTGCCTAAATTGAACGAGGAGGACATACACAATTTAAATAGACCAATTTCAAGTAATGAAGTAGAAGAGGTCATCAAAAGCCTACCAACAAAGAAAAGTCCAGGACCAGATGGGTTCTCAGCCGAGTTCTACAAAACCTTTAAAGAAGAGCTCATTCCAATACTTCTCAAAGTATTCCATGAAATAGAAGAGGAGGGTACCCTCCCAAACTCATTCTTTGAAACCAATATTACCCTGATACCCAAGCCAGACAGAGACAAATCGAGGAAAGAAAATTTCAGACCGATATCATTAATGAACATTGACGCAAAAATTCTCAATAAAATTTTAGCAAATCGCATACAAAAATATATTAAAAAGATAGTGCACCACGATCAAGTGGGTTTTATCCCAGGGATGCAAGGTTGGTTCAATATCCGGAAATCAATAAATGTAATTCACCATATCAATAGACTTAAAGTCAAGAATCACATGATTATTTCAATAGATGCAGAAAAAGCATTTGATAAAATACAGCACCCCTTCATGCTCAAAACACTAGAAAAAATAGGGATAGTGGGAACATTCCTTAACATTGTAAAGGCCATCTATGCTAAGCCCATGGCTAATATCATTCTAAACGGTGAAAAACTGAAAGCATTCCCCCTAAAAACTGGAACAAGACAGGGATGCCCTCTTTCACCACTCCTATTCAATATCGTTCTTGAGACTCTAGCCAGAGCAATTAGACAGACCAAGGAAATTAAAGGAATACGAATAGGAAAAGAAGAACTCAAACTATCCCTATTTGCGGATGATATGATTATATACTTAGAGGAACCAGGAAATTCCACCAGAAAACTGTTAGAACTCATAAGTGAATTCAGTAAAGTGGCAGGTTACAAGATCAATGCTCATAAATCCAATGCATTTTTATACATAAGTGATGAATCCTCAGAAAGAGAAATTATGAAAACTACCCCATTCACGATAGCATCAAAAAAAATAAAATACTTGGGAATCAATCTCACAAAAGAGGTGAAAGACCTCTACAATGAGAACTACAGAACACTAAAGAAAGATATTAAAGAAAACCTTAGAAGATGGAAAGATCTCCCATGTTCTTGGATAGGCTGAATTAATATTGTCAAAATGGCCATACTACCAAAAGTGCTATACAGATTCAATGCAATCCCAATTAAAATCCCAATGACGTACCTTACAGAAATAGAGCAAGCAATCATGAAATTCATTTGGAAGAATAAGAAACCCAGAATAGCTAAAGCAATCCTTCGCAGGAAAAATGAAGCAGGGGGTATCGCAATACCCGAACTTCAACTTTATTACAAAGCAATAGTAACAAAGATGGCATGGTACTGGTACCAAAATAGACAGGTAGATCAATGGTACGGAGTAGAGGACACGGACACAAACCCAAATAAATACAACTTTCTAATACTAGACAAAGGCGCCAAAAATATGCAATGGAGAAAAGATAGCCTCTTCAACAAATGGTGCTGGGAGAATTGGAAATCCATATGCAACAGAATGAAACTAAACCCCTATCTCTCACCCTGCACAAAACTCAACTCAAAATGGATTAAGGACCTTGGAATCAGACCAGAGACTCTGCAGATTATAGAAGAAAAAGTAGGTCCCGATCTTCAACATGTTGGCCTAGGACCAGACTTCCTCAACAAGACTCCCATAGCACAAGAAATAAAAGCAAGAATCAATAACTGGGATAGATTCAAACTAAAAAGCTTTCTCTCAGCAAAGGAAACTATCAGTAATGTGAAGAAAGAGCCTACAGAGTGGGAGAATATCTTTGCCAATCATACTTCAGATAGAGCACTAATCTCCAGAATCTATAAAGAACTCAAAAAACTCTACACCAACAATACAAATAATCCAATCGACAAATGGGCTAAGGAAATGAACAGACACTTCACAGAAGAAGATGTACAAGCAATCAATAAACATATGAAAAAATGTTCAACATCTCTAGTAATAAGAGAAATGCAAATCAAAACCACCCTAAGATTCCATCTCACCCCAATTAGAATGGCGATTATCAAAAATACAAGCAACAGGTGTTGGCGAGGATGTGGGGAGAAAGGTACACTCATACATTGCTGGTGGGGCTGCAAATTAGTGCAGCCACTCTGGAAAGCAGTGTGGAGATTCCTTAGAAAACTTGGAATGGACCCTCCATTTGACCCAGCTATCCCACTCCTTGGCCTATACCCAAAGGACTTAAAATCAGCATACTACAGAGATACAGCCACATCAATGTTCATAGCTGCTCAATTCACAATAGCCAGACTATGGAACCAACCTAGATGCCCTTCAATTGATGAGTGGATAAAGAAACTGTGGTATATATATATAATGGAATATTACTCAGCCATAAAGAATGACAAAATTATGGCATTTGCAGGCAAATGGATGAAATTGGAGAATATCATGCTAAGTGAGATAAGCCAATCTCAAAAAGCCAAAGGATGAATGATATCGCTAATAAGTGGAGGATGACACATAATGGGGGGGAGGAAGGGTTAATGTTAGGGTTAGAGTTAGGGTTAGGGAGGGGGGCAAGTATGGAGGAAGAAAGTACTGTATAGAGGGTAAAGAGGGGTGGGAGGGGTGGGGGGAAGGGAAAAAAAAAAAAGTTTGATGTTGGAGATCCAAGATGGTGGACTAGAGGGAGGCTGTGTTCCTTGTCGTTCCGTAACTCTGGTTTCAAGCAGAGGGTATCTGTTTCTTGGTGAGGCAGTTTTTGCTGCTTATCGATCCCCTGGTGTTTACCCCATTTGTCTGCTGTGATGACCTGCAATCTGCCAGCATATCAACGCCTTTTTTGAATGCCGATTGCTCACTGTCAGATGCCTATCATCCGCCATTTGCCTGCCTCTCGCCTGTCCATAGCCTGCCTTACAACTATCCATCACCCAAGGCACGAGGTTCACCTCCCGATCCTCCGACAACAGTCAGCAAACTGATTGCTGACCACCAGTGGAGCACCAGCTGCCTGCTGTTGCCTGGAAGTTCACTGTCACAAGACCTGCAGGTTTGATTACACATGGCTGCTGCCATTTTGAGACAACAGCCAGACCCCATAGGCCCCCTGGCCCGAATGACTGAGCCCCGTCTCCAGGAGCCCTCAGCCCGACCGATCACTCCCTGTCTCTAGGACCCTCACATCGACTGATTGCTCCCTGCCGCCAGGACCCCCAGACCAACTGACTGCACCCTATCACTGGGACCCCAGACTGACTGATTGCACCCAACCTCCAGGATCCCACAACCACACCAAACACACCCGAACTCCAGGACCCCTACTGACCAACCGCACCCCACCTCCAGGACCTCCAGCTGACCACGTCCACACCCTGAGCTGCAGTTCCCCATTTGCCAACAGATTGGAAGCCACAGTGGCCATTTTGGATAATCCTGGAAGCCATAGCTCCAATCTTTAGGTGGGGCAAATCCCATCCTGAGACGCTTGCTGGAGACTTGAAGCTCACTGTCAGGTACCTCTCATGAATCAGGCTACTGAAGACTGGGAGGTTTCATTAGTATATGACTGTTATACTGTAGATTTTCTTTTTTCTTCTTATTGAAAAATTTTAAGTTTTTATTTCTTTACTTTTCTTGCTCTCTTTTCCTTTTGTTTACCTGTTCCCTCAGAGTCTCTTTCTCCCTTTTTTGCATGCTAACATCCAATTTCTTTTGATTACACTCTCACACTTTCTATTTTCTAGAACTTCTGTATATTCTTTTCTTATCCCATTAACAGCCACATTCTACATCCCTCTTAATCCTCTTTGTCCTCCATTAGAAACTGCAGACCTTATTGCAAACCGGTTTATTTTACTGAAGATAATATGTGAACTAATTCTGTTTATTATGACAATTTTGTTATTGTCCTCATAGGGGCTATTTGGTCTAGGATTGCACAGTGCCTAAATTGGGCACTGCTAATATTGATCTCCCCTTAAAGAAAAGGTTTTGGAAACCTATAGGGCCACTATAAGCCTATAGGGGGAAATCAGCAATACCTCAGATCTGCACTGCTAGAGGGGAAGATACATGAACAACATGAAAAAACAAGGGAAGAAAATGATCCAAACAAATCTAGATTCTATATTAATAGAATCCAATGACAGCATGTTAGAAGAAATGTCAGAAAAGGACTTCAGATTATACATGATTAAGATGATTCGCGAAGCAAACGATGAGATTAGAGAGCAAATGCAGGCAATGAATGATAATACCAATAAGATGACAGAGCACCTGCAGGAAGCAAAAGATCATTTCAACAAAGAGATAGAGATTCTCAAAAAAAAAAAAAAAAAAAAAAAAAAAAAAAAAAAAAAAAAAAACCAAACGGAAATCCTTGAAATGAAGGAGACAATAAACCAAATAAAAAACTCAATGGAAAGCATCACCAACAGACTAGACCACTTGGAAGACAGAACCTCAGACAATGAAGACAAAATATTCAGTCTTGAAAATAAAGTTGCCCAAACAGAGAAGATGGTAAGAAATCATGAACAGAATCTCCAAGAACTATGGGACATCATGAAAAGACCAAATTTAAGAATTATTGGGATTGAGGAAGGCACAGAGATACAAACAAAAGGAATGAACAACCTATTCAATAAAATAATATCAGAAAATTTCCCAAACCTGAAGAATGAAATGGAAAATCAAATACAAGAGGCTTATAGAACACCAAATACACAGAATCACAACAGATCTACACCAAGGCACATTATAATGAAAATGCCTAATATTCAAAATAAAGATAGGATTTTGAAGGCTGCGAGAGAAAAGCATCAGATTACATATAGGGAGAGACCAATACGGATAGCAGCCAACATATTTCAAGCTCTGAAAGAACATGGTTGCCAAACAAGAATCCTATACCCAGAAAAACTAACCTTCAGATTTGAAGATGAAATAAAATCCTTCCATGATAAAGAAAACTTAAAAGAATTTACAAATAGAAAGCCTGCACTACACAATGTTCTCAACAAAATATTCCATGAGGAGGAAATGAAAAACAACAATGGAGGTCAGCAAAGGGAGGAACTACCTTAGAGAAAAAGCACTCAAAGGAGAAACCAAGCCAACTTAGAAACCAAAAATAAGCCAAATGACTGGGAATACAAATCATATCTCAATAATAACCCTGAACGTTTATGGCCTAAACTCATCAATCAAAAGACGTAGACTGGCAGAATGGATTAAAAAGAAAGACCCAACAATATGCTGCCTGCAAGAGACTCATCTCATAGAAAAAGACATCCACAGACTAAAGTGAAAGGATGGGAAAAAACCTACCACGCACATGGACTCAGTAAAAAAGTGGGGGTTTCTATCCTTATATCAGATAAAGTGGACTTCAAGCCAAAGTTAGTCAGAAGAGATAAAGGAGGACATTTCATACTGCTTAAGGGAACCATAAATCAGGAAGACATAATGATAGTAAATATTCATGCCCCAAACAATGGTGCATCCCTGTACATCAAACAAATCCTTCTCAATTTCAGGAATCACACAGACCACAACACAATAATTCTGGGTGACTTTAACGCACCGCTGTCACCACTAGATAGATCTTCCAAACAAAATCCAACCAAAGAAACCATAGAACTCAATAACACAATCAATAACCTAGACTTAATAGACATATATAGAATATTCCATCCATCAATGAGCGGATTCAAGTTCTTCTCAGCAGCACATGGAACTTTCTCGAAAATAGACCATATGTTATGCCACAAAGCAGCCCTTAGGAAATGCAAAAAAATAGAGATACTGCCTTGTGTTCTATCAGATCATAATGGACTGAGAGTAGAAGTCAATGACAAAATAAACAACAAAAATTACTCCAACACCTGGAGACTAAATAATATGCTATTGAATGAAATATGGATAACAGAAAACATCAGGGAGGAGATAAAAAATTCTTAGAGGTCAACGAGAACGACAATACAACATATCAAAATCTCTGGGACACTATGAAAGCGGTACTAAGAGGAAAATTCATTGCATGGAGCGCATTCCAGAAAAGAATGAAAAGTCAACAACTAAATGACCTAATATTATAGCTCAAAGCCCTAGAAAAAGAAGAACAGAATAACAGCAAAAGTAGTAGAAGACAGGAAATCATTAAAATCAGAGCTAATCAATGAAATCTAAATAAAAGAAACAATACAAAAAACTGACAAAACGAAAAGTTGGTTCTTTGAAAAAGTAAACAAAATAAACAAACCCTTAGTCACACTAACAAAGAGAAGGAGAGAGAAAACTCAAATTACTAAAATCCGTGATGAAAAAGGAAATATCATGACAGACACCACTGAGTTACAACACATAATGAGAAGCTACTCTGAAAATCTGTATTCCAACAAAATAGAAACTATCGAAGACATTGACAAATTTCTAAAGACATATGCTCCTCCCAAACTGAACCAGGAGGACATACAAAATTTAAACATTTTAAACAGATCAATATCAAGCAATGATATAGAAGAAGCCATTAAAAACCTACCATCCAAGAAAAGCCCAGGACCAGACAGATTCTCAGCCGAGGTCTACAAGACCTTCAAAGAAGAACTCATTCCAATACTTCTCAAAGTATTCCAGGAAATAGAAAAGGAGGGTATCCTACCAAACTCATTCTATGAAGCTAATATCACCCTCATACCCAAACCAGGAAAAGACACATCAAGGAAAGAAAATTTTAGACCAATATCTTTGATGAATACAGATGCAAAGATCCTTAACAAAATATTGGCAAACCGTATTCAAAAACATATTAAGAAAATTGTGCACCACGATCAAGTGGGGTTCATCCCTGGAATTCTCGGGTGGTTTAACATCCATAAATCAATAAATGTAATCCATCATGTCAATAGACTTAAGGATAAGAATCATATGGTTATTTCAATTGATGCAGAAAAAGCGTTCGACAAAATACAACACCCCTTCATGCTCAAAACACTAGAAAAAATAGGGATAGTAGGAACATACCTGAACATTGTAAAGGCTATTTATGCTAAGCCCATGGCCAACATCATTCTTAATGGAGAAAAACTGAAAGCATTCCCTTTAAAAATGGGAACAAGATAGGGATGTCCTCTTTCACCACTTCTATTCAACATTGTCCTTGAAACTCTAGCCAGAGTAATTAGGCAGACTAAAGAAATTAAAGGGATATGTATAGGAAAAGAGGAACTTAAGCTGTCACTACTTGCTGATGACGTGATTTTATATTTAGAGGATCCAAAATCCTCCTCCAGAAAACTTCTAGACCTCATCAATGAATTCAGCAAAATAGCAGGCTATAAAATCAACACGCATAAATCTAAAGCATTTTTATACGCAAGCGATGAAACAGCTGAAAGGGAAATGAGGAAAACAACTCCATTTGCAATAGCCTCAAAAAAAAAAAATAAATAAAGTACTCGGGAATCAATCTAACCAAAGAGGTAAAAGATCTCTACAATGAAAACTACAAAACACTGAAGAAAGAAATTGAGGAAGACTTCAGAAGATGGAAGGATCTCCCATGTTCTTGGATAGGCAGAATTAATATTGTCAAAATGGCCATACTACCAAAAGTGCTATACAGATTCAATGTAATTCCAATTAAAATCCCAATGATGTACCTTACAGAAATAGAGCAAGCAATCATGAAATTCATCTGGAAGAATAAGAAACCCAGAATAGCTAAAGCAATCCTTAGCAGCAAGAATGAAACGGGGTATCGCAATACCAGATCTTCAACTCTACTACAAAGCAATAGTAACAAAACCCGCATGGTATTGGTACCAAAATAGGCAGGTAGATCAATGGTACAGAATAGAGGACACGGACACAAACCCAAATAAATACAATTTTCTCATACTAGATAAAGGGGCCAAAAATATGCAATGGAGAAAAGATAGCCTATTCAACAAATGGTGCTGGGAAAACTGGAAATCCATATGCAACAGAATGAAACTAAACCCCTATCTCTCATCCTGCACAAAACTGAACTCAAAATGGATCAAGGACCTTGAAATCAGACCAGAGACCCTGCATCTTATAGATGAAAAAGTAGGTCCAAATCTTCACCTTGTTGGCTTAGGATCAGACTTCCTTAACAGGACAAGCACAAGAAATAAAAGCAAGAATCAACAACTGGGATAGATTCAAACTAAATAGCTTTCTCTCAGCAAAGGAAACTATCAGCAATGTGAAGAAAGAGCCTACAAAGTGGGAGAATATCTTTGCCACTCATACTTCAGATAAAGCACTCATTTCCAGAATATATAAAGAACTCAAAAAACTCTACACCAAGAATACAAATAATCCAATCAACAAATGGGCTAAGGAAATGAACAGACACTTCACAGTAGAAGATGTACAAGCAATCAACAGACATATGAAAAAATGTTCAACATCTTTAGTAATAAGAGAAATGCAAATCAAAACTACCCTAAGATTCCATCTCACCCCAATTAGAATGGCGATTATCAAGAACACAAGCAACAATAGGTGTTGGAGAGGATGTGGGGAAAAAGGTACACTCATACATTGCTGGTGGGGCTGCAAATTAGTGCAGCCACTCTGGAAAGCAGTGTGGAGATTCCTTAGAAAACTTGCAATGGACCTACCATTTGACCCAGCTATCCTACTCCTTGGCCTATACCCAAAGGACTTGAAATCAGCACACTACAGAGATACAGCCACATCAACGTTCATAGTGGCTCAATTCACAATAGCCAGAGTATGGAACCAACCTAGATGCCCTTCAATTGATGAATGGATAAAGAAACTGTGGTACATATATACAATGGAATATTACTCAGCTAAAGAATAATAAAATTATGGCATTTGCATGGAAATGGATGAAATTGGAGAATATCATGTTAAGTGAAATAAGACAATCTCAAAAATCCAAAAGAGGAATTTTCTCACTGATAAGCGGATTATGACACTTACTGGGGGGTGTGAGTGGCATAAGAATGGAGGAAGGAGGGACTGTATAGAGGGAAAAGAGAGGTGGGAGGGGTGGGGGGGAAGGAAAAAATAATGGAATGAATCAAACATCATTACTGTATGTAAATTTATGAATATGCAAATGGTATGCTGTTACTCCATGTACAAACAGAAACAATATGTATCCCATTTGTTTACAATAAAAATAAATTTTAAAAAAAAGTGTATAAAGAATAGAAAAAAATTAAAATATTTTGGAAAGAGGAGGATTTTCCTTCACCAAATAATAGAAAAACATACACTAAAATCACACTCTGTAAAAGATTGTGGTATTTAGAGATAAACAGTGACTCAAAAATAGATTCATGAGTAGCTTATACTTCAGCATATAAATAATAGTGGTATTAGGGTCTTCTGAAACATGTTGATGATGGAATATTGTCGTGAAAAAATAAAATTTTATTCTTTATATCACTCACAATCATAAATCCCAAGTAGATCAAAGATGCAAGCTGAAAAAATATGATAGAATTAATAGTATAAAGTTACTGGAAGAATACATTGTCTATAATACTAAGGATTAATATGTCTTCTTATATGGGGGAGATATGCAAGAATATTAAAATCTGTGAGTACATCAAAATTTATGTTTTATTTTGTGATAAAAGACATGACTAATAACTAATGTGAAAACACAATAATTATGTTTTTTCTGCTACATAACCTCATGTAAAATAAAATCAAATTGTAGAAAACAAAAAAAAAAAAACATAATTAGAAGCTATTTTGAAAATCTATACTCCAACAAAACAGAAAACCTTGAAGACATCACCAAGTTTCTAGAGACATATGAATTACCTAAACTGAACGAGGAGGACATACACAACTAAATAAATCAATTTCAAGCAATGAAATAGAAGAGGTCATCAAAAGCCTACCAACAAAGAAAAGTCCAGGACCAGATGGGTTCTCAGCTGAGTTCTACATAACCTTTAAAGAAGAGCTCATTCCAATACTCCTCAAAGTATTCCACGAAATAGAAGCGGAGGGAACCCTCCCAAACTCATTCTATGAAGCCAATATCACCCTGATACCTAAACCAGACAGAGACACATGGAGGAAAGAAAATTTCAGACCAATATCATTAGTGAACATTGAAGCAAAAATTCTCAACAAAATCTTAGCAAATCGCATACAAAAATATATTAAAAAGATAGTGCACCACGATCAAGTGGGTTTTATCCCAGGGATGCAAGGTTGGTTCAAGATCCGGAAATCAATAAATGTCATTCAGCATATCAATAGACTAAAAATTAAGAATCACATGATTATTTCAATAGATACAGAAAAAGCATTCAATAAAATACAGCATCCCTTCATGCTCAAAACACTAGAAAAAATTGGGGTAGTGGGAACATTCCTTAACATTGTAAAGGCCATCTACACTAAGCCCATGGCCAATATTCTAAATGGTGAAAAACTGAAAGCATTCCCCCTAAAAACTGGAACAAGGCAGGGATGCCCTCTTTCACCACTTCTATTCAACATCGTTCTTGAGACTCTAGCCAGAGCAATTAGACAAACCAAAGAAATTAAAGGGATACGAATTGGAAAAGAGGAACTCAAACTATCTCTGTTCGCTGATGACATGATTATATATTCACAGGAACCTGGAAATTCCACCAGAAAACTCTTAGAACTCATAAGTGAATTCAGTAAAGTAGCAGGTTACAAGATCAATGCTCATAAATCCAACGCATTTTTATACATAAGTGATGAATCTACAAAAAGAAATTAAGAAAACTATCCCACTCACAATAGCATCGAAAAAAATAAAATACTTGGGAATCAATTTCACAAAAGAGGTGAAAGACCTCTACAATGAGAACTACAGAACACTAAAGAAAGAAATTAAAGAGAACCTTAGAAGATGGAAGGATCTCCCATGTTCTTGGATAGGCAGAATTAATATTGTCAAAATGGCCATACTACCAAAAGTGCTAAACAGATTCAATGCAATTCCAATTAAAATCCCAATGATGTACCTTACAGAAATAGAGCAAGCAATCATGAAATTCATCTGGAAGAATAAGAAACCCAGAATAGCTAAAGCAATCCTTAGCAGGAAGAATGAAACAGGGGGTATTGCAATACCAGAACTTCAACTCTTATTACAAAGTAATAGTAACAAAAACAGCATGGTATTGGTACCAAAATAGACAGGTAGATCAATGGTACAGAAATAGAGGACATGGACACAAACCCAAATGAATACAATTTTCTCATACTAGACAAAGGGGCCAAAAATATGCAATGGAGAAAAGATAGCCTCTTCAACAAATGGTGCTGGGAAAACAGGAAAACCATATGCAACAGAATGAAATTAAACGCTTATCTCTCACCCTGCACAAAACTCAAGTCAAAATGGATCAAGGACCTCGGAATCAGACCAGAGACCCTTCATCATATAGAAGAAAAAGTAGGTCCAAACCTTCAACTTGTTGGCTTAGGATCAGACTTCCTTAACAGGACTCCCATGGCACAAGAAATAAAAGCAAGAATCAACAACTGGGATAGATTCAAACTAAAAAGCTTTCTCTCAGCAAAGGAAACTATCAGTAATGTGAAGAGAGAGCCTACAGAGTGGGAGAATATCTTTGCCACTCATACTTCAGATAGAGTGATAATTTCCAGAATGTATAAAGAAGTCAAAAAACTCTACACCAAGAATACAAATAATCCAATCAACAAATGGGCTAAGGTAATGAACAGACACGTCACAGAAGAAGATGTACAAGCAGTCAACAGATATATGAAAAAATGTTCAACATCCTAGTTCTAAGAGAAATGCAAATCAGAACTACCCTAAGATTTCACCTCACCCCAATTACAATGGTGATTTTCAAGAACACAAGCAACAATTGTTGGTTGTTGTGGGGAAAAAGGTACACTCATACATTGCTGGGGGGTTGCAAATTACTGCAGCCACTCTGGAAAGCAGTATGGAGATTCCTCAGAAAGCTTGGAATGGAACCACCATTTGACCCAGCTATCCCACTCCTCGGCCTATACCGAAAGGACTTAAAATCAGCATACTACAGAGATACAGCCACATCAATGTTCATAGCTGCTGAATTCACCATAGCCAGATTGTGGAACCAACCTAGATGCCCTTCAATTGATGAATGGATAAAGAAAATGTGGTGTATATATATACAAGGAATATTACTCAGCCATAAAGAAGAATAAAATTATGGCATTTGCAGGCAAATGGACGAAATTGGAGAATATCATGCTAAGTCAGATAAGCCCCTCTCAAAAAACCAAAGGATGAATGATCTCACTGATAAGCGGATGATGACATATAATGGGGGGTGGCAGGGGTGAGCGTTAGGGTTAGGGTTAGGTTTAGGGTTAGGGATAAGTAGGGTGGTAAGAATGGAGGAAGGAAGGACTGTATAGAGGGAAAAGAGGGGTGGGAGGGGTTGGGGAGACGGGAAAAAAATAACAGAATGAATCAAACAACATTGTCCTACGTAAATTTATGATTACACAAATGGTATGCCTTGACTCTATGTACAAATAGAGAAACAACATGTATCCCATTTGTTTAAATAATAAAAAAAAGAAAAAAAGAAGAGTATTTAATGAAATAAAAAAATGCCAGTACCCCAAAAGAGTACAGATTCAAGGAGATCAAAAGATCCAAAGAACAAGATAACTACTTCCAGAGAAAATCATAACAAAATTACATAAAACCAGTGATAAATGTTTTGAAAAGTGCCAGAGAAAATGTACATGGTGGGGAAAAAGAACTAAAGCATAATGATTAGAAACAATCCTTTGGGAAAGACAGTAGAGCAACATCTTTACCCTAAAATTCTATATCCAATGAAAATATCATTTGAAAAAGAAGATGAAATAGTTTTATATTCTCCACCCACAGCTCAATGTTACTATTGCACCAAATTTATTTTATTCACATAAATTACAAAATCAAATATCACTTGTTGCCAAGCCCATCAGAGAAGAGTCAAAGAAATGCAGTGGTACAAATAAGACAATGTTTGTAAAAAATATATCTATATTTATATGTTGTCATTATTCATTGTTCCAGCCAAGCTCTGCCTCTCTCAGTATAGTAGAACTATACTGAGGATGACTCAAATTAAATAGCTCTCTCACTTGTTTTCTTGGAATGGTTAGTTATAAACAATTCCAATGTGAAGTATATGGTGTTCAGTACCTGAAGGAAAAAGAGATCTTTAAAACAATACCTTATGCAAATGTTTAATCTGGATACCTGCTACCAAATTAATAGGTTCAGCCTCAAAATAGGTGCTTCTCTGCGTTCCTCCATGTTCTTCAGCATTTTCTTTTTCCTCTTTAATTCTCGGTTTTCCAAACCAATATGAGCGCTACAAAGAAAGTCAAGATGTAATCACAAAAATAAGCATGAAGAAATGAAGCCCTCTATCCAAACAGACTTATAACAAAGTCATCAATAACATCTCTACAAACTCTGTGGCTTCATTAGTGAATTACACTAAATATTTAAACACGAAGGAACAATTTTTCCAACCCTTCCAAAACATACTGAGGGAACACTAAACTGAGTCAGCATCATGCTGACATCAAAGTCATACAAAGATACCACAAGGAAGGAAAAGATCCTTATGAACACAGATGTAAAAATCTTCAAAAAATACTAGCAAGTCGAATTCAGTAGATTAAAATAATTACATTCCATTACAAAGTAATATTTATCCCAAGGATGCAGGAATGATTCAACTTACAAAAATCAATGCACTACATCACACTAACAGAACAAAATGAAAAAAAATGCCATGCATTCATTTCAATTAAGACATAACAAAAACACTCAGAAAACCAGGAATAGAAAGAAGAGAATTTTCTCAAAACAATAAAGGGCATTTATGAAAAACAAAAGAAACCTATAGCTAACATAATACTTAATGGTTAAAGATTTAAAGTTTTCTCTTTAAAATCAGGAACAAGAAAAGAATAATTGCTTTCATACCTGATATTTACCATTTTACTGGAAGTTGTAGCCAGAGCAATGAGATAAGAAGAAAAGAAATAAAATCTATCAGAATTGAAAGAGGTGAAACTATTTAAAGATAACATGAACTTACACACAAAAAATCCCCAAGAGTTCATCCACCCCCCCACATAGCCACACACTACAGGAGCTAGTAAATTCAGTAAAGATACAGTGTATAAGATCAGCATGTAAACATAAACCAGGATAAATGATCCAGAAGGAACATGAATTGTATTTACAAAGTAGCATCCAAAAATAAAACACTGAGGAGTAAAATTAACCCAATGAGATAAAAGACTATACAATGAAAAAGCATAAAGCCTTGATGAAAGAAATGAAGACCCAAATAAATAGAAAATTCATGCATTTGAAAACAATGTTTTACATATGGCAACACTAGCTAAGTCAACCATAACAATGCAATCCCTTTCAAAGTTCCAATGGCCATTTTTGCAGAACTAGAAAACCTGATCCTCAACTCATATCAAAGTTCAAGGACCTCTTTTTTTTTTTTAAGAACCTCTTAATGAACAAAACAATCTTGAAAATGAAGAACAAAGGTCACACTTTAATTTCAAAACTTACTGCATGACTGCTAAACAAAACAGTGTCATAGAGGAATAAGGATATTCACATAGGCCAACAGGATAAAGCTGAGGGTCAATAAATAAACCCATACATCTATGTCAATTGATTTTCATCAAGGGTGCCAACATCATTCAATAGGGAAGTAAACAGTCTCTTCAGAGTGGTGTTGGGGCAATTAGTATACCCATGTGCAAAAGAAAGAAGCTAGACGATTACTTCACAATGTACACAAAAACTGACTCAAGATGAACCAATGGCCTAAATACAAGAGCTAAAACTATCCAACTCTTGGGAGAAAACACAAGGATAAACCTTCATGACCCTGGAATCTACAATGTTTCCTTAAAAAAAAAAAAAAAAAAAACAGTAGAATTATTATTCTACTGTTATTATAGTTATTTTGAGATAACTAAAGAGAACCAATAAAAATCTCGTTTTAATAAGTTAATCTACCAATAAAGATTCCAAAAAAGCAGAAAAAAAGAACTAATACCAGATATACAAGCAACAAAGTAAAAAATGTATAAATTGAATTTCATCAAAATTAAGAACTTTTGGGATAGGAATGTGACTCAGCAGTACAGCATGTGCCTAGCACACATGAGGCCCTAGCTTCCACCCCCAGTGCCAACAAAACAAAACAACTTTTGGGTTAAAGAACACTATGAATGAAAAGACAACCCACTAAATGGGAGAGAATATTTGTGGATCATGTATCTGATGAGAGCCTGGTATGCAGGATACATTAAAAAAACTTAATATAAGGGCACAGGAGTTGAATAGATGTTTCTGTGAACAAGATATATAAATGGCCAACCAACACAAAAAAAAATCCCAATACTATTAGTTATAATGGAAATGTATGTAAAACCACAATTAGATACTATTTTTATACCTAAGAGGATAGCTATAATAAAAGAAAAAAGGACAATAAGAAGTGCTGGTGAAGATGTAAAGAAACTAGAACACCAGTACCTCACTTGGGGAACACAAAATGGTGCAGTCAGAGAGTACCTCAAAATATCAAACAGAATTTTCAAAAGAACTAGCAGTTCCATTCTTGGCTATATAACCAAAAGAACTGAAAGCAGGTATTCAAACAAATACTTGTATTCATAATAGCACTATTCACAATAGATAAAACATGAAAACAACATACATGCCCTCTGATGGAGGAATGAGTAAAGGAATTGGTCCAAGTACATACAATGAAATATTATTCAGCCATAAAAAGAAATTTGTAAATACTGATGTATGCTACATAATGGATAAACCTAAACAGTATTAGGGTAAATAAAATCAGCAGACACAAATGGTCAATTACTGTATGATTATATTTATATGAAATATCTCAAACAGCTCAATCCACAGATAAAGCAGATTACTGGTTACCAGGGGCTTGGAATAGGGAAAAATGGGGATGATTCCCTCATGGGTCAGGGTTTTATTTCTGTGGAATGAAAATATATGGAACTAGGTACAGATGATGGTTGCACATTGTGAACATAAACTGTGAATATGCCAAGTGCCACTAACTCTATTCTCTTTAAAATGGTTAATTTTATTTATGTGAATTTTACCTTAATTAAAAATTTTAAATAAGAACAAGGAGCAAAGATTTCTGAGAACTGGAAAACACATCAGCTTCTTGATTCACTTTGTCAGATGAAGAAAGTTATAGAATACTTTCAGAGACTGCAGTTTGCAGCAAAGTTATCTACAATTTTGAAGCAAAAGCTGTTAAGATGCAATGTTCAAGATGGAGTGACAAAATGCAATTCTGAAAAATGAGATCACAATCAATGCCTATATATCACAAATGGTCATAATATCTTCTTTGTACCATGTATTACTGAGTAATGGCAAGGATGTGTGGAGGACAAGATGCAGGTGGTTCAGTCACTGAAAAGAAGCAAGTGGAAAACCAGGATATGAGAAGTATAAAAAATCCTCTCCTCACTAGGATCTAAGAAAGTATTACACATTAATTTAGATGTGAACTCCCTTTGCAGACTTTTAAGTTTCCTCATTCTCCAGTCTAATCCACTATCTTCTGGCTGAAGAAGGATTATGGTACTTACAGTTTTATTGTAGGGTTCAGTGTCTTATATGTTGTGCACCTGTGTCTGCAGAAGATTTTAAGGTATATCAAGAAAGGGCTAGCATTTCATATGGATGGTATACAGATGTGTAAGATTCTACACTTGACATTTTATTTGATTATAAATATTATGAAATAGGTTCATAAGATTATGGACTTTCTCAACAATAAAACTCACCAGAAGGAAAAAGTACCACGGTTGGGGCACGCCACACTGCCCAGGAAAGACAGTTTCTACATACCAGGTAACAAGGCCGTATAAGAAAGCATCAAGTAAAAGCATTCCCAACAGATAGCCAAAGATGAGGTTATCATCAAGACTGGCTGGTGTCCAAAGGTTATGCCATTTAACACCAATCTCTGAAATAAAAAGAAGATATTTATCATAGATGAATGCTCTGTGATTAAAAATAGCAAAGAAAGAAGTTTGATGTTCTACATTCTACCACTGTCAATTATCTGCTGATAACCCTTCATTCAGAAAATGATGGAATTTGAAACAACCCTGGGTTTCTCCCTCCTTCCTTCAAAACCTTCAAAAGTAAATAGGAATTTTTAAAACAAGATAAATAATTGAAACAAAAATAAGAAATAACAGAAAAGTCAGAGGAAAAGCAAACCCATTAGATTCTATCCCTTTACTCTTTTCATGCTAAATTCCTACTGAAATAACCATGAGGATATACAAATTTGGAAAAATATTCAACAGCACTAAGAGATGAATGCTGACTACAGAGCAGAAGAAAAAAAAAAGTAGTTCTGCTTAGCTATAGCACAGATGGAAAGGGAAAAAGCAAGACAAAGAAACCAAGTAATTCTATTCTCTTCTACCTTCTCTATCTCCAGACAGAGGACAGCACAAGAGGAGAAGCATTAGGGTTTGCAATGAACCCCTAGTTCAAAGAGGCAAGACATAAAAATGGTAATGGCCCGTGAAACTCATTTGCCTTTCAAATTTAGCCATCTCTTTTCAGTAGACAATCACTTTGAGAAGAACTTCTATGAACATTAAGTCTTTCGGAAAAAAGAAATAATCTGAAAAAAAAGCATTTAGTAGAATTAAAAATGATTATCAAAATGAAGCCATTCTAAGAGGTGATGAATAGTAACTTAGAAACCACAGGGTGGGGAGGAGACACAACACAAACTTCAGGAAGTGTGCCATACTTGAGAAGTCCTCCCACCCTATATCCTAGACACAATGAGTTACTGAAAGATAAAATTTGTAACACGTAAGAGAAACAATAACTAAATAACATAAAATAAGCCATCATGATAAAAATAATTAGAAAACTAAGAGTACATGTTCTGTTTCAGAATAAACCAATGAACTATCACATCTAGATAAATTAATGTTTTTAATGCTTCATTTAAGAAGAATTACACAAGCATCAATAAATAAAATCATATGTATGCATATATATACGTACGAATACATATATGTGTCTGTGTACATGTATATTCTTCTGAATGACTACTCATTGGAGGTTATGTTTACCAATGAGAAAATTAAGTATCCTGAATCAATTAATCCATTAATCAATAAATACTATAAAACTCCCACTAAATTCCAACAGGATTTTTCATAGAACTAGACAAAATGACCCTAAGTGGAAAGCAAAGTAACAAGAATAACTGAAAAATAGCAAGACAGGACAAGACTAACATATTAAGACTTGATACAAAGAAACAGATTCATGTATATATAAGAATATGATGCAAAACAAAGGTGGAATTAGAGACCAGTAGCGAACAACAAATTAATCAATACATGATTTATTTAATAGCTTTATTTTCATATGAAAAAAAACCTAGGTTCTTTTTTTTTTTTAAAGTTGTAGACACAATACCTTTATTTACTCATTTTTATGTGGTGTTGAGGATCAAACCGAGTGCCTCACACATGCTAGGCAAGCACTCTACCACTGAGTCTCAAGACCAGCCCCATTTGATTCTTACAACAGAAAGACCAATTCTATGTTTAATGAAAAGCTGAATATAAAAATTAAACATTTAAAAAATTTTAGAAGTATAGGAGTATTATACTTATGACTCTGGGTATGGAAGGATTTCTTGAACAAGATCTAGGTAAACAAGCTAAGGGAAAGGACTTTGGGTCACTTTGATTAAAAGAAACAAAAAAATTTTTGGAAAAATGAGACCACGAATAAGTTAAACTAGCCAGAGACTAAAGACTATTATTTACAATACCTACAAAATACATAGAAGATTCAAATCTCTCTATGCAACAAAAAGGAATTCTTCCCTCCATACAAATGAAACATGTTGATATACCATTTTTCGTGGTGGAAAGGAAAAAGTAAAATGATTTGATGGTGTAAAGGATACAAAATATGAAATAATCAGTTATGCATGAGACTAGATTAGTTAGTAAATATGTTTCTCCTTATCTGACATTGTGCACCCTGAGAAGATCAAAATATAAATGTCATTTTGGAAAAAAGGTTCATTTTAGAAAAAAATAAGAAGGAAAACCATGTCTCTCTACTTAAACTAAGAGAAGAGTGAAAATAAGCTGGAGAGGACAAGATGTAGTTCTTAGATTTTCTTGTCTTAGGGATATCCTAGAGAAAAGTTCAGAACAGTCAATTAGAAGTAGCTAACATTACATGAGACAGCTAGGTAAATAGACCTGAAGTAATGCTCCTAGCTCCTAATATTTTCAAAGTGGCACTGAGAGGTTGTGAAAATTTCTATGTGTTTGTGAAGGTCAAAGAAGCTCAGTGAAGGCCAGTGAAAAGCAGAGAACTGGATGAGAATAGGCTTGGGAAAGTGGCCACAACCATGCTCTCTAACAGATGGGGTGTCATTATATTGTGTCACTGGACCACACATACCTAGTCATACTTCAGTATGACCGAAGGATCCATACAGCAGCTCAGGCTAAGCATTCTACTACAAAGGGGCAAAAGATTCAGGATACCATATAGACTTGAGGATCTGCCTCCCCCAACCATAAGAGAGCTCATATATTTCCACCTATCTCAATAAACTGCTGGATTGGTCTTAAAATTACATATAATTTCTTCACTCCTAAAGTGAAGAATTTGGAGGACAATTAGTTATAAAAAACAAATAAGATATATACATATACTTTTTATTGTCATATTAGTGTAATGTATGATTTGAAAAAAATGTGTAAAACTCATACTACTGGTAAGAGAATAAACTTTTATACTCTTTGTGAAGTTAGTTTAATATTAATCAAAATTAAGCTATAAATACTTTGAGATAGCATTTTTATAGCTTAGTTGTTTTTTGGTGTTTTTTTTTTTTTTTTTTTTTTTTTTTTTTTAATTTCAAGAAAGGATCTTCCTATGTTGCCCAGGCTGGTCTACAACTCTTGGCCTCAACTGATCCTTCCACTTCAGCCTCCTGAGTAGATGGAAAGACAGCTGTGTACCACAGCACCCAGCTTAGTTTCACTTTTTTTCCACTACTGGGAATCAAACCTAGGACTTCATGCATGCCATGAGTCACATCCTGGGTCCCTAGATAAGCATTTTTATAACTATAAATTTTTCACACATGTGCACTATTATTGTTAAACTATCTAAACATACATTTATAGAGAACTAGTTAGTTACTTTATCCATTTTTAAAGGAATGTTAAATAACTTTGTAAAAAAATGAAGCATATCTTGATATAGAGAAGTTTCAGGATATATTACAAGTGAATGAAGCAAGTCATAGAACAGAAATTCTAAAATAATTTTATTTGAGAGAATAACAAGTGGTTTATTGTGGAATATTTTGACTTCATAACCTTTTGATTTTTTTCACAGTTCACATAATTGTCTTCATTATAAATAAACACATCCAGGGAAAAATAAATACATATTCTTACCTTCTTATTTCCTGTCCCTACCACCCACAAGTTCTCCTCAATAACCTTCCTAAGAACTGAATCGGGAAGGCTAATGTTGGAATGCAAACACTCACCTTTTATTTCCAACTTGATCAGAAGATTAATTCCCAGTGCCAATGCAACATTTGAGCTGAGACAGGCAGCCACCTTGTTACTGATGGGTATCTTTCCATAGTGTTGAAAGATGAAGTTAAATGGAAAGAAACTGGCAAAAAACATCAGGTTTCCAGCAGAAGCAACCAAATGGGCTGCAAATAAGGAGCACATTTGCAGTTAAGGCAATCTGAAAAATAATAAATCACAATTATGTGTGTGTGTGTGTGTGTGTGTGTGTGTGTGTGTGTGTGTGTGTGTGTGTGTGTAGCAGGGATTGAACCCAGGATGACTTAACTGAGACACAATACTGAACAGTCACTAACTTAAGGGACTGGGAAATTGTGGTTACTGGAACAGAAAATAGGAAAGCATTTGTTAACTTCAAATCTGTACCTGCAGCACCAGAGCAGGTCTGGGAGGAGGAGTAACAAAGTTAGAAAGAGGGAGAGGCAAAGTGGCAAGCTGACTTCAGAAACAGCAGTGTTAGAGAAAGTAAAACTGAGTTAAGCTGGGCAGGAGCTACACAGGCTTTTCACGAGAGTGCCCAGTTTCCCTAAAGTTGTTAGGGAAAACTGTAATGGGTAGACATCTTGTAGAGACCATATTCTACAGCTCTGAAAGGAATTCATTCTCTACAGTTTCATCCTACCTAGATACCAGCAAAATTATTGTAGGGAATGCCTTTGAAACGGGTCCTCTGAGTAATGTGTGTGTTGGTATTACTGAGCTGAAGGCTCCCCACTGCTGCCTAGAGGACTGGGGTGCAGTGAGCACAGGGAACGACACCGCCAGGGAGTGCTCAGTGGATGGCTGCAGCTGCCCCAGAAGCGAGTGGATGCAGTGCATGCCAGTGCACACCAGAGCAGCCAACTGCCACACACATCAGGAGTGGACTGCCCCCATGCGACCCAGCCATGTGGCTGTCACCACATGGGTGTAAGAGATGAGCTGCAGCTAAACACCTCCTGGACATGGGCTTCCCTGCATCTCTCCCACAAGCCACTACCTCCTGCACACCCCAAAATCGACATGGATGTGCTCAGGCCTGTTTTGATTGCTCTAGGTGTGTGAAACATTTCTACCAGGGTTAATTCAAGGCTGTAGTCCTGACCAGGAAGAGACTTGGCTATTAGGCCACAGAAAATCAGAGGCCATTTCCTCTGACCCTCCAGACAGCAATTAGATACTGAGACACAATAAGCAAAGGTGGGCGCCTCTTAGGTTTGTATAGGAGGTGTGTGTGGACAGATGCCAAGACCTAAGTTGTACTGTTTTTGAAACAAAAAGCTAAACTAGATAGGGAAAAAGTAAATATACAGCAGGGAGACAGTGGTGTGGTTGCTACCTCCACTCTCAGAGAAACTTAAGAGGACCAGCCAAGGAGGCATGGGCACCAACTATGCCTCTCAAAACCTGATGGAATCCAAATATGGAAGGCTCAGTAAGAAATCTCTCCATCTCAAATATCTAGGCAAGAAATACTTGAAGACTCTCTAATATTAGTTTTTAAATTTCACTTGTATTTGTTGATTTGATAGGTTTCCCTACTATTTGATGTCATATACATAAATCCAATTTTATGTATTTTGTAAGTATTAATGTGTTAACTGGATTTACTCTAACTTTTTGCTTCCTGATCATTTTTAAATTCTCCCCTCTGTTTCTCACTTCTTGCATTATCTGCTTCTGACTCTTTTTTTTTTTTTTTTTATAAATTTTTCTGGGATTGAACCTAGGGCTTCATGCAGGCCATACCAACACTTGACCTCATCTCTGAGTCATATGCCCAGCCCTCTTTCCTCCAGCTCTTTTTCCTTCCATGCCCTATATAGTATATATATATGGAAATTTTACATTCTTTAATACCTAAATTTCCATCCTACTCCTAAGTATTACTCTCCTTTCCCACTTTTGAACTAATGGAGTTATAGAGAACATTTTCAATAAGTTTTTATGGTTTACCAGTATATGGTAAACTCCAGCATGATTATAATGATTACTGGTGATTATTATCTGCTCTCCAAGTATTTCTAGGAACTGACCATAGCACTGTGATCACACTGAGTTTTGACACTGTGATATACCCCCAGCTTTGGACTCAGAGCAAACAAAAAGAAGCTCACTAAAAAGCTGTCTCACAGTGGTAGAGATAGCCTCACAACACAAAAGCAAATTTCAACACAAAAACAAAGATAACTTAAGAAGGCAACAGATGCTTCCAAAAGTTAGATTTTCCAAACAACTAAGTACAGATGCATTAAAGTGGAGGGAAAAGCCAATAAAGTATTTTAAAAACTTGATTATTAAAATAAGCAACAAATTAAAAGAAGATCCAAAAAATGTAATTAAAAAGAAAATGCAGGATTGTGAAAGAGCATTTTGATGAAGAGATATTCAAGAACCAAAGAGAAATCTTGGAAAAGAAAAAAATTAATCAGATAAACTCAAGTGTAGAATCTTACCACCAAACAAGAGTATGCAGAAGAAAGAATAAAAGACAAGGGCAGGCATTAAGACATTCAAACCATAATAAAGAAAAAAAAAAAAAAGAAACTATGAACAGAATATACAGGAGCTTGGGACAACATTTAAAGATCGAATTTAAGATTCATAGGTCTTAAGGAATGAGAGAAAATAGACTCATGGCATGCAAAACTTTAAGTCAGTGAAATAATATAGCAGAAAACTTTCTGAATCTTAGAAATGAGATTAACATACAAGTACAGAATGCATTTAGAACTCCAAACAGACAGGAGTAGAAAGAACTACTCCATGACATAAACACTAAAAGCCAGGACAGCATGTTTTCTTTCAAGTCCTGAGAGAAAACAACTGCCATCCAGATTGCTACAGACAGTAAAGCTATTCTTTAGAAGCAGAGGAGGAGAAAAAACTTTCCAAGATAAGCATAAACTAAAGGAAGTCACAATCACTAACCAGCACTGCAGAGGATAAGCCCAGAGCAGACGGAGTCTCAGCCAAGTTCTATAAGACCTTCAAAGAAGAATTAACATCAATACTCCTCAAATTATTCCATGAAACAGAAAAGGAGGGAACCCTTCCAAACTCATTCTATGAAGTTAGTATCACCCTGATACCAAAACCTGACAAAGACATTAACGAAAGAAAACTTCACACCAATATCCCTGAAGAACACAGACACAAAAATTCCCCATAAAATTCTGGCAAATCACATACAAAAAAATTAAAATTAAAAAGATAGTGCACCATGATCAAGTGGGGTTCATCCCAGGGAAGCAAGGTCGGTTCAACATATGGAAATCAATAAAAGTACTTCATCACATCAACAGACTTAAAGACAAGAATCAAATGATCATCTCAATAGATGCAGAAAAAGCATTTCACAAAATATAGTACTTCTTCATGTTCAAAACACTAGAAAAATTAAGGCCAACATCATTCTAAATGGAGAAAAATTGAAAACATTCCCTCTAAAAACTGGAACAAAATAGAGATGCCCTCTTTCACCACTTCTATTCAATATCATCCTTGAAACTCTAACCAGAATAATGAGAGAGACAAAAGAAATTGAAGGAATATGAATAGGAAATAACTCAAACTATCACTATTTGCTGATGACATGATTCTATATTTAGAAGATCCAAAAAATTCCACCAAAAAACTAGAACTCATAAATTAATTCAGCAAAGTAGCAAGATATGAAGTAAATACCCATAAATCAAATGCATTTCTATACATCAGTGATGAATCCACTGCAAGAGAAATTAGGAAAACTAACCCATTCACGATAGTCTCAAAAAAATAAAATAAAATACTTGGGAATCGATCTAACTAAAGTGTGAAAGACCTCCACAATGAAAACTACAGAATACTGAAGAAAGAAATTGAAGATCTTAGAAGATGGAAAGATCTCCCATGCTTTTGGACAGGCAGAATTAATATTGTCAAAATGGCCATATTGTCAAAAGTTATACAAATTTAATGCAATTCCTATTAAAATCTCAATGACATTCCTCACAGAACTAGATAAAAGCAATCATGAAATTCAATTGGAAAAAAAAGATCTAGAATAGCCAAAGCAATCCTTAGCAAGAAGAAAGAAGCAGGGGGCATCAAATACCAGACCTTAAGCTACACCACAGAGCAATAAGTAACAAAAACGGCACAGTACTGGCACCAAAATAGACATGTAGACCAATGGTATAGAAGACACAGAGACAAACCCATATATATATACTGTTATTTCATATTAGACAAACACACCAAAAACATACATTGGATAAAAGATAGCCTATTCAACAAATGATGCTGGGAAAATTAGAAATCCATATGTAACAAAATGAAATTAAACCTCTTCTTCTTTACCCTGTGCAAAAATCAACTCAGTGTGGTTCAAAGACTGAGGCACTAGAACAGAGATCCTGCACCTAAAAGAAGAAAAAGTAGGCCCAAATCTTCATCATGTCAGTTTAGGACCTGACTTCCTTAACAAGACTCCTAAAGTGCAAGAAGTAAAATGAAGAATCAATAGATGGGATGGATTCAAACTAAAGATCTTCTCAGCAAAGGCAACAATCAATAATGTAAAGAGAGAGCCTACAGAATGGGAGGAAATATTTACCACCTGTATCTCAGATAGAGCATTAATTTCCAGAACATACAAAAAACTCAAACAACTTAACGCTAAAAAACCCAAATAACTCAGTCAATAGATGGGCTAGGAAATGAACAGACACTTCACAGAAAAAGAAATACAACTGATCAACAAACATATGAAAAAATGTTCATCATTTCCAGCAATTAGAGAAAAGCAAATAAAAAATATTCTAAGATTTCATCTCATTCTACTCAGAATGGCAATTATCAAGAATACAAGCAATAAATGTTGATGAGGATATGGGGGAAAAGGTACACTCATACATTGCCCATGGGATTGCAAATTAGTGCAGCCACTCTGAAAAGCGGTGTGGAGGTTCCTTAGCAAACTTGGAAAGGAACCATAATTTGACTCAGCTATCCCACTCCTTGGTTTTATAGCCAAAGGACTTAAAATCAGCATACTACAGTGACACAGTCCCACCAATGTTTACAACAGTTCAATTCATAATAGCTAAACTATACAACCAACCTAGAAGCCCCTCAACAGATGAATGGATAAAGAAAATGTGGTACATAAACACAATGGAATATTTCTCAGCCTTAAAGAAGAATGAAATTATGGTATTTGCAGGTAAATGGATGAAGCTGAAGAATATCAGGCTAAGTGAAATAGGCCAAACCCAAAGAACCAAAGGTCGAAAGTTTTCTCTGATAAGCAGATGCTGATCCATAACGCGGGGTGGGGAAGGGAAGAAGAAAGGAACTCTGGATTGTGCAGAGGGGAGTGAAGGGAGGCCAGGGGGCATGGGGATGGAAAGGACAGTGGAATGACATGGATATTATCACCCTACATATGTCTGATTACACTACTGATGTGACTCTGCATCATGCACAGTCAGAGGAATGAGAAGTTGTGTTCCATGTGGACAATGTGTCAAAATGCATTCTCCTGTCATGTATAACTAATTAGAACAAATTTTAAAAACTTAACAAATTAAATCCACTTATAGGGGGGATTCAAGATGGCAGACTAGAGGGTGGCTGCGTTTCATGTTGCTCCAGGACTCAGGACTCAAGAAGAGGAGATATAGAGAGACTTGGGACCAACTCAAAGATGCCGGGTGAGTCTCTCCCATTGGGGAGGCGTCCCGGATGGAGCGGTAGTCCCAAACGCAGGGAACTTTGTGAAGTAGATTTGTCCGACGAAGACACCCCTACCCCCGCTGGAGCAGTGAATGCGGACAACTGGGAGCATCGGAGAGGAGGCCGCTCAGCACAGCGCTTGGACTCGGCGCAACCCACCGGGGCTCTGGGAGGCTGCCCAAAGGAGGGGGTGTGCGGTGAGCTGTTTGGACTGAGAGCAACCACTCCTGAACACCGGGGGCTGCCCAGAGGAGAAGGAGAAGCACGGGCTCGGCACATTGCTTGGACTTGGAGCAGCTGCACCAGGGCTCCGGGCGGCTGTCCAGAAGAGGAGCGTGGTGAGCTGTTTGGACTGAAAGCGACCACTCCTGACCTGCCCAGAAGAGGAGGAGAAGCACGGGCTCGGCACATTGCTTGAACTTGGAGCAGCTGCACCAGGGCTCCGGGCGGCTGTCCGGAAGAGGCGCGTGGTGAGTGGTTTGGGCTCAGAGCAACCGCTCAGGAACACATGGGGGTTGCCTGGAGAAGGAGGAGCGCGGCAGGGCGCTTGGGCTCGGAGTGACTGCACCAGGGCTATGGGTGGCAGTAGGGACGAGGAGGTGCACAGTGAGTTCCTGGGACTCATGACGAACGCACCAGATCTTTGGGTGACTGCCTGGAGGAGAAGGAGGTGCACGGTGGGTCACTTGGACTCAGAGCAACCGCACGAAACACCAGGCAGCTGCCAGAGGAAGAGCGACTGTAAGGGGCTCCAGGTGGCTGCTCAGAGGAGGGGCCACATAGCCAGGTGATTAGGTGCAGAGCAGAGTCCCAGGACCTAGGCGGCTTCTTGGTGGAAGAGCCGCACAGACAAACTGAGGGGCGGAGCGAAGGCTCCAGGACTGCAGGCAGCTTCTCTGAGGAGAGGCAGCCTAAGGAGACTCGTCTGCGAAGGGCGAGGCTTCCAGGACCAGAAGGTAGGTCCGGGTCCCTGGGAACATTGCAGAAGAAGACTGCCCAGCCCAGGTGGTAGTTGTGAATTGAACGGAACCTCTAGGAGGGGAACTGACCAGCGGGACCTCCCCACCAGGTGAGTCTTCCCTGCCAGGTGAGGTTCTCCCACAAGGACTGTAAAATCAGAGACACAGGCCCAAACTGGCCTTGCATCAGCCCACATCCTACTTCCCCTTTGGATGACCAATCGTCAGCAAGTGGAGACACCTCTGCCCACTAGCAGGGAATATACCCCACCTGAAGGACACCACCCATAGAGAGTCAGCTTCCTTGTGGAGCACCGCATTATCAACTTCCTCCAAGACTTCAGGCTACTGAAGGCTAAGAGGGGATATACTAGAAATCTTCAGGGACATTATAAGTCAATAGAGGAAATCTGCAATATCTCAGCAGTCCAGTGATACCTGAACAGTATGAGAAAACAAGGGAAGAAAATGTTCCAAACAAATCTAGATGTTACATCAATAAAGTCCAATGACAGCATGGCAGAAAAAATGACAGAAAGGGAGTTCAGAATGTACATAATTAAAATGATCAGGGAAGCAAATGAGGAGATGAAAGAGCAAATGCAGGCACTGAATGATCTCACCAATCGACAGTTAAAAGAGCAAATGCAGGAAGCAAAAGATCATTTCAATAAAGAGTTAGAGATATTGAAAAAAAACCAAACAGAAATCCTTGACATGAAGGAAACAATAAACCAAATTAAGAACTCCATAGAAAGCATAACCAATAGAATAGAACACCTGGAAGACAGAACCTCAGATATTGAAGACAAAATACTTAACCTTGAAAACAAAGTGGACCAAACAAAGAAGATGGTAAGAAACCATGAACAGAATCTCCAAGAACTATGGGATATCATGAAAAGGCCAAATTTAAGAATTATTGGGATTGAGGAAGGCTTAGAGAAACAGACCAAAGGAATGAACAATCTATTCAATGAAATACTATCAGAAAATTTCCCAAATCTGAAGAATGAAATGAAAGGTCAAGTACAAGAGGCTTATAGGACTCCAAATATACAAAATTACAACAGACCCACACCAAGGCACATTATAATGAAAATACTTAACATACAAAATAAAGACAGAATTTTAAAGGTTGTGAGAGAAAAGAACCAAATTACATTCAGGGGGAAACGAATACGGATATCAGCAGATTTTTCAATCCAGACCCTAAAAGCTAGAAGGGCCTGGAACAACATTTACCAAGCCCTGAAAGAAAATGGTTGCCAACCAAGTTTCTTATACCCAGCAAAACTTACCTTCAAATTTGACGATGATATAAAATCCTTCCATGATAAACAAAAGCTAAAAGAATTTACAAAAAGAAAGCCAGCATTACAGAACATTCTCAACAAAATATTCCATGAGGAAGAGATGAAAAAGAAAGAAGGAAATCAGCAACGGGAGGAACTAGCCTAAAGGAATTGTCAAATAAAGGAGGAAACAAGTCGTGTCAAAATAAATAAATAAATAAATAAAATGAGCCAAATGACGGAAATACAAATCATATCTCAAAAATAACCCTGAATGTTAATGGCCTGAACTCATCAATCAAAAGACATAGATTGGCAGATTGGATTAAAAAGAAAGATCCAACAATATGTTGCCTGCAAGAGACTCACCTCACAGAAAGAGATACCCATAGACTAAAGGTGAAAGGATGGGGAAAAACACACCATGCACATGGACTCAGCAAAAAAGCTGGGGTATCCATCCTCATTTCAGATAATGTGGACTTCAAGTCAAAGTTAGTCAGAAGGGATACAGAAGGACATTACATATTGCTTAAGGGAACCATAAATCAGCAAGACATAACAATCATAAACATCTATGCCCCAAACAGTGGCTCATCCATGTATGTCAAACAAATCCTTCTCAATTTCAGAAACCAAATAGACCATAACACAATAATACTAGGTGATTTTAACACGCCTCTCTCACCACTGGACAGATCTTCCAAACAAAAATTGAACAAAGAAACCATAGACCTCAATAACACAATCAATAATTTAGACTTAACGGACATTTATAGAATATACCATCCAACCAAGAGCGAATACACTTTCTTCTCAGCAGCACATGGATCCTTCTCTCAAATAGACCATATATTATGCCACAAAGGTAATGTTAGCAAATACAAGAAGATAGAGACACTAGCATGTATTCTATCAGATCATAATGGATTGAAGTTAGAAATAAATGAAAGAGTAAAACACAGAAGCTACTCCAACACCTGGAGATTAAACAATATGCTATTACATGATGAATGGATAACAGAAGATATTAGGAAGGAAATTAAAAAATTCTTAGAGGTAAATGAGAACAAAGAAACATCATATCAAAAATCTCTGGGACACTATGAAAGCAGTACTTAGAGGAAAATTTATTTCATGGAGCACATTCAATAAAAGAAGTAAAAATCAACAAATAAACGACCTAACACTACAGCTCAAAGCCCTAGAAAAAGAAGAACAGACCAACACCAAAAGTAGTAGAAGACAGGAAATAGTTAAACTCAGAGCTGAAATCAATGAAATTGAAACAAAAGAAACAATACAAAAAATTGACAAAATAAATAGTTGGTTCTTTGAAAAAATAAACAAAATTCATAAACCCTTAGCCACTCTAACAAAGAGGAGAGAAAACCCAAATCACTAAAATTTGGAATGAACAAGGAAATATCACAACAGACACGACTGAAATACAAAACATAATATAGAAGCTATTTTGAAAATCTATATTCCAACAAAATAGAAAATTTCGAAGACATCAATAGGTTTCCAGAGACATGAATTACCGAAACTGAACGAGGAGGACATACACAATTTAAATAGACCAATTTCAAGTAATGAAGTAGAAGAGGCCATCAAAAGCCTACCAACAAAGAAAAGTCCAGGACCAGATGGGTTCTCAGCCAAGTTTTATAAAACCTTGAAAGAAGAGCTCATTCCAATACTTCTCAAAGTATTCCATGAAATAGAAGAGGAGGGAACCCTCCCAAACTCATTCTATGAAGCCAATATTACCCTGATACCCAAACCAGACAGAGAAACATTGAGGAAAGAAAATTATGCTAAGTGAGATAAGCCAGTCTCAAAAAACTAAAGGACGAATGATCTCGCTGATAAGTGGATGATGACACATAAGGGGGGGCTAGGAGGGGTTATTGTTGGGGTTAGGGTTAGGGTTAGGGTTAGGGAGGGAGGCAAGAATGGAGGAAGAAAGGACTGTATAGAGGGAAAAGAAGGGTGGGAGGGGTGAGGGGAAGGGAAAAAATAATAGAATGTATCAAACAACATTACCATATGTAAATTTATGATTATACAAATGGTATGCCTTTAACCCATGCACAAACAAACAACATGTATCCCATTTGTTTACAATAAAAATAAAATAAAATAAAAATAAAAATAAATTAAAAAAAATAAATCCACTTATATAAAAAAGTTAATACCTCAGATCACCAAGTGGATTTTATGTTATACAAGAGTGGATTATTTTTCAAATATCATGCAATGAACTTTATTTTTAAAGATGAAAAAATATGCTGGGTCATTTCAATAGATAGTATTCATAAAATTTAATACCTATTTATGATTTTACAACAATGGGACCTGTCTGAATCTTTTGAAAAGTATTAACAAAGACCATACAAGAAAATTTTTAAAGGAGAATTACTGAAAGTTTTAGAATGAAAGAGAGATGCCACCTAACATCACTTATAGTCAACATTCTACAAGAAGTCCTAATCAGTGCAGTAGTAACAGAGAAAAAAATGGGTATGAAGAATAGCCCAAAGCATCTACATGCAAAGGACTAGAATTAATAAATGAATTTAGCCAGGTAGCAAGACATGAAATCAGTATAAAAAAGAAACTAGTATTTTTAGGTACTGGGGAACTAAAAATGTAAATAAAAATTAAAATATCATTTATAATAGCACCAAATAATAAAAACATGTAGGGATAGTATAATGAAAGCTAATAAAGGCTTTTGAAATAGGCTGAGTATTGATCTGAAAGATATCAGGTCCTCATTCCTGTACCTCATAAATACTACCAATTTGAGAAAAGGGATTTTGCAAAGTAATGAGGGATCTGGAGATAGGTAGATCATTTTTTTTCTTTAATTCATCTTTATTGTAAACAAATGGGATACATGTTGTTTTTCTGTACATGAAGTCGAGACATACCATTTGTGTAATCATACATTTACCTAGGGTAATAGTTTTTGATTCATTGATATTTTTTCCCCACCACCCCTCCCACCCCTCTTATCCTTCTATACAGTCCTCCTTCCTCCATTCTTGCCCTCGTCCCACCACCATTATGTGTCATCATCTGCTTATCAGCTAGATCATTCATCCTTTAGTTCTTTGAGATTGGCTTATCTCACTTAGCATGATATTCTCCAATTTCATCCATTTGCCTGCAAATGCCATAATTTTATTCTTCTTTATGGCTGAGTAATATTCCTTGTATATATATACACCACAGTTTCTTTATCCATTCATCAATTGAAGGGCATCTAGGTTGGTTCCACAATCTGGCTGTTGAAAACTGAGCAGATATGAGTTCTTTATATATTCTGAAAATTAGTGCTCTATCTGAAGTATAAGGGAGAAACATTTCTCCCACTCTGTACCCCCCCTCTTTGCATTGCTGATAGTTTTCTTTGCTGAGAGAAAGCTATTTAGTTTGAATCTATTCCAGTTGTTGATTCTTGCTTTTATTTCTTGGGCTATGGGAGTCCTGTTAAGGAAGTCTGATCCTAAGATGACATGTTGAAGAATTGGACCTACTTTTTCTTCTGTAAGATGCAGGGTCTCTGGTCTGATTCCGAGGTCCTTGATACATTTTGAGTTGATTTTTGTGCAGGGTGAGAGATAGGGGTTTAATTTCATTCTGTTGCATATGGTTTTCCTGTTTTCACAGACCATTTGTTGAAAAGGCTATCTTTTCTCCTTTGCATATTTTTGGCACCTCTGTCTAGTATGAGAAAATTGTATTGATTTGGGTTTGTGTCCATGTCCTCTATTCTTTACCATTAATCTACCTATCTATTTTGGTGCCAATACTATGCCATTTTTGTTACTACTGCTTTGTAGTATAGTTGAAGGTCTGGTATTGCGATACCCCCTGCTTCGCTCTTCCTGCTAAGGAAGAGCTATTCTGGGTTTCTTATTCTTCCAGACGAATTTCATGATTGCTTGCTCTATTTCTGTGAGGTACCTTATTGGGATTTTAATTGGAATTGCATTGAATCTGTACAGCACTTTTGGTAGTATGGCCATTTTGACAATATTAGTTCTGCCTATCCAAGAACATGGGAGTTCTTTCCATCTTAAAAGGTTTTCTCAGAGTTTTTTAATTTCCCTCCTGATGTCTTCTGTTATCCATTCATCATTCAGTCGTGTATTATTTAATCTCCAGGTTTTGGAGTAGTTTCTGTTTTGTATTCTGTCATTTATGTCTAATTTCAATCCATTATGATCTGATAGAATACAAAGTATCTCTATCTTCTTGTATTTGGTAACAGTAGTTTTGTGGCATAATATATAGTCTAATTTAGAGAAGGATCCATGTGCTGCTGAGAAGAAAGTGTATTCATTCTTTGTTGAATGGTATATTCTATATATGTCCATGAAGTCTACATTATTGATTGTGTTATTGAGGTCTATGGTTTCTTTGTTCAATTTTTGTTTGGAAGATCTGTCCAGGGGTGAACAAGGTGTGTTAAAATCACCTAGTATTATTGTGTTGTGGTCTATTTGATTTCTGGAATTGAGGATTTGTTTGACGTACATCCATGAGCCAATGTTTGGGCCATAGATATTTATGATTGTTATGTCTTTCTGATTTATGGTTCCCTTAAGCAATATGAAATGTCCCTCTTTATCCCTTCTGACTACTTTTGGCTTGAAGTCCACATTATCTGAGAATGGATATTCTGGTTTTTTTGCTGTGTCCATGTGCATGGTATGTTTTTTCCCATCCTTTCACCTTTAGTCTATGGGTATCTCTTTCTATGAGATGAGTCTCTTGCAGGCAGCATATTGTTGGATTTTTCATTTTAATCCAATCTGCCAATCTATGTCTTTTGATTGATGAGTTCAGGCCATTAACATTCAGGGTTATTATTGTGATATGATTTGTATTCCCGATCATTTGGCTCATTTTTTTTTTTTTTACACGACTTGGTTTCTTCTTTATTTGGCTGTTCCTTTAGGCTAGTTCCTCCCGTTGCTGATTTGCATCGTTGTTTTTCATCTGTTCCTCATGGAATATTTTGCTGAGAATGTTCTGCAATGCCCGCTTTCTTTTTGTAAATTCCTTTAGCTTTTGTTTATCATGGACGGATTTTATTTCGTCGTCCAATCTGAAAGTAAGTTTTGCTGGGTATAAGATTCTTGATTGGCATCCGTTTTCTTTCAGGGCTTGGTAAATGTTGTTCCAGGCCCTTCTAGCTTTTAGGGTCTGGATTGAAAAATCTGCCGATATCCGTATTGGTTTTCCCCTGAATGTAATTTGATTCTTTTCTCTCACAACCTTTAAAATTCTGTCCTTATTTTGTATGTTAGGTATTTTCATTATAATGTGCCTTGGTGTGGGTCTGTTGTAATTTTGTGTATTTGGAGTCCTATAAGCCTCTTGTACTTGATTTTCCATTTCATTCTTCAGATTTGGGGAATTTTCTGATATCATTTCATTGAATAGATTGTTGATTCCTTTGGTTTGTTTCTCTAAGCCTTCCTCAATCCCAATAATTCTCAAATTTGGCCTTTTCTTGATATTCCATAATTCTTGTAGATTCTGTTCATGATTTCTCACCATCTTCTCTGTTTGGTTAACTTTGTTTTCAAGATTAAATATTTTGTCTTCAATATCTAAGGTTCTGTCTTCCAGGTGTTCTATCCTATTGGTTATGCTTTCTATAGAGTTTCTATAGAGTTTTTAATTTGTTTTATTGTTTGCTTCATTTCAACCAAACAATTTCTTTTTGGTTTTTTTTCAATATCTCTAACTCTTTGTTGAAATGATCTCTTGCTTCCTGTATTTGCTCTTTTAACTGTCGATTGGTGTGATCATTCAATGCCTGCATTTGCTCTTTCATCTCATCATTCAATGCCTGCATTTTCTCTTTGATCTCTTTGTTTGCTTCCCTGATCATTTTAATTATGTACATTCTGAAGTTTCTTTCTGACATTTCTTCTGCCGTGCTGTCATTGGATTTTATTGCTATACCTTCTAGGTTTTTTGGGACATTTTCTTCCCTTGTTTTCTAATATTGCTCAGGTATCTACCCCTCTAGTAGAGAAACTATGGGTTATTGCAGATTTCCTCTATTGACTAATAGTGTCTCTGTAGATTTCCAATAACTCACCTGTTAGCCTTCAGTAGCCTGAAGTCTTGGAGGAACTTGATAATGTGGTGGTCCACTAGGAAGTTGCCCCTTTAGGGGTGGTGGCCTTCAGGTGGGGTATATTCCCTGTCAGTGGCAAAGGTGCCTCCACTTGTTGACTGATGGTCAGTCAATGGGGGACTAGACTGCAGACTGCCGCACATCTGAGCTGGGCCTGCGTCTCTGGTTCCACTGCCCTGGTGGGAAAGCCTTGCCCAGCGGGGAAGACTTACCCGGTGGGGAAGTTTCACTGGGCAGCTCTCCTCTGAGCAGTTCCCTTCGGTCCAGAACTACCACCTGGACTGGGAAGCTCTCTTCTGTGATGTTCTCAGGGGTCTTGATCTACTGTCTGGGCTGGGAAGCCTGTCCCTTGAGGGACTCCCTCTCTGAGCTCCGGTCTTCCCTGGGGACCGAAGCTACTGCCTGGGCCTCGGACCCTCACTCTGCATAGAAGCCTCTCACTGTGCGATCCTCCTCTGCAATGTTCCCGGTTAACTGGGTTCTCTGTTCCAGCAGGGGAGTCTCACTGGGCCACTCTACTCCATGAAGTTCCCTGAGTTTCAGACTACTGCCCCATCTGGGGAGTCTGACCAGTGGGAGAGATTCACCCAGTGCCTCTGAGTTGGTCCTGAGTCTCTCAATACCTTCTCGACTCCTGGGTCTTGTCAAAGGTCCTCTAGCCTCCTGTAGGTGTCTCAGGAAGGGAGCTGCCCTTCCAATGATGGTGGCCCTGCCCTCAGGAATAATTTGAAATGCTTGCACCAGCCTATAAAAGAAGCCTCTGGTTAGCTCCGCGATGCAGGCGGGTTGGCTGGTCTGTTGGCTTGCTCCAAGATAGCAACAGACTTGGTGTGGTGGTCAGGCAGGTCCCTCAGTGATGGCGTCTATGCTTGGCCTGGTGGTTGGGCGGGTTGGCTGCTGGCTGCGTAGCTCCAAAGGCAGACAGGTTGGGTGCCCGCCTGCTACCTCCGTGGTGCAGGGGACCTGACTTACCTGCCAGCTCGCTCTGCCACTGCAACCGACAGGTGATGGCACCGCCCCCGGTGCAGGGGTCCGGGAAATATCTTGACAAAGAAGGCAGCGACGATGGCCTAGGTAGATTATTTGAGATTATCTGGTGGGCCCTAATGCAATCAAAAACATCCTTAAAAGAGAGGCAGAGGGATACCTGAAACAGATGCTTTTTTGCCCAGTGAAACTGCTATCAGTATTTTGGTCTCCAGAACTGTGAGGAAATAAACTGCTTTTTCAAGCTACAAACTTTTGGGTCAATTTGTTATAGCAGCAATAGGAAATTAATCTGAATTCTGTACAGAAAACTGCAAAATATTATGAGAGAAAATAAAGGATGCTTAAGTAAAAGGAGGATTATATCAAAGTTCATGAATGGTAAGATTATATACAATAAAGCCTTCAATTAATTACTTATTCAATAATTCAATATACTTTTACTCAAAATTCTGACAGACCTTTTGACCCCCCTACTTTTTGGTGATGAGCTAAATTTTACTGCACAGTCAAAGAATAAAGAATATTATTCTTTATTATTTAAGCAAATTTGAACAAGGAAAAGGACTCACACTACTGGTTATCAAGACTAAAAGCAACAGCTATTTTGCTGTGTTTTTTCTTGCTTCTGGAAGTTGGTTACACATAATATTCTTATGTAAACTTTATTTCAGATCTTTTCTAATAGTACATATTTAGTGCTATAAAATTTATCTCACCACAGATTTAGCTACTTCCTGCCCATTTAGAAATGCTGTAGTTTTGTTTTGTATGTATTTTTAAATTTTGCATTTTTTCCTTTGAGGTCTTCTCTTAGACCCATGGCTTTTTGAAAGATGTGCCATTTAGTTTTCAAGAGTTTGTACATTTCCTTGTATTTCTGTTATTAAATTCTAGTTTGATTCTATTATGTTTAGAGAACTTTCTCTGGATGATTTCAGTTCTTTTTTTTTTTTTTTTTCAATTTGTTTAGGTTTGTTTTGTGGGCTAGGTTGTGCTCCATCTTAATGAAAATTCCTTTGAGGCTTGAAGAAAAGTTTGGGGTTTGGGTGTCCTATCCTATGGACTGCGTTATTCAATTCTTTGGATCCTTGGTGATTTTTCTAACGGTTCCATCAGCTGAGAATGGGGAACTAAGACTGTGGATTTCTCAATCTCTGCCTTTAGCTCTCAGTTTTTGTTTACACGTAAGATTCTTTCATTTGTTGTCTATAAATTTTAGATTATTATATCTTCCTGGTGAATTTATTCTTTGTTATTACATAATATTTTGCTTTTTTCCTAGTGATTTTCTTTCCATACCTCTGTGAAGGTACGGTATAGGGCAAGATGGGTGTGTACATTCAGGTTTTGCAAGTTAACACAGCAATCCCTGTTGTTTTTGTAAATTTGGATAATGTACCTTTCTTCATCCTTTTACTTTCACCTTCCCTACACACTGACTTTGAAGTGAGTTTCCTATAAACAACATGTTTTTGGATCACTCCTTTAATCCACTATGTACGTGTGTCCTGTAACTGATGTATTCAGATAATTTATAATTAGGGTAATTACTGATATATTAGAGTTTAAATTTGTCATTATATTCATAGTTTTATTTTTCTAGTTTAGTTCCTTTGTTTTTCTTTTCTGTGACATTTTTAGGATTCCATCTTGATTCATACTGTTTTTGAGTAATTTATATAGTTTTCTCAGTGATTACTCTGATATTATAATACACAATACATAATATATATAACTTGGGTATCTGCATTTACCAAAATGAGTTATATAAACCTTATCTCCATATAAGATTGTTTTATCCTACCCACTTTGTCTAATTGTCTTATTTCCTTTACATATACTGAACACTAGATTGGAGGCTGTTGTAAACTTGCTTCAGGATCCATCAAATTTGACTTAAGAAACTCATAAAAAGCAGAACACTCTTATGTTAGTTACAATATACTATTATACTGTAATATGCCCACTTATACCCATTTTCAATGTTCTTTGTAAAGTTACAAAATTTTCGTTATCATTTCCTTTCTGCTCATTCATTCTTTAAGGGTAAAAATGCAAGCAACTCATTATCTTTCTTTTCCTTCTCTGAGAATATCTTTATTTCCCATTCAATCCTGGAGGATGGTTTTGATGAATACAGAATTGGGAGTTGGTAGTTCTTTTTTTTTGCACTTCAAAAACATGCTATTTCCTTCTGGCATCAAATGAGGAACTTGTCATTACAAATGGTGTTCCCCCCATAAGTAATACATGATTTTACTCTGGCTGCTTTGTAGTTTTTTTTTTTTTTTTTTTTTTTTTTTTGTTTTCAGAATTTTAACTCTGATATGCCTTGACATAAAATTTCTTTGGGTTTATCCCAATTGGGGTTTACTAAGATTCCTGAGACTGTAGGTCTGTCTTTCACTAGATTTGGCAAATTTTCAGTTATTAATACTTTGGATATCTTTTCAGTCTTTTCTGCTTTCTGAGATTCCAATGTATGTCCCTGGTCCTTGAGAAACAAATCATTTTTTCTCAATATTGTTTCTCTATTTGTATTGCATAAATTCTACTGATCTTTCCTCAGTTCTACTCCCTCTTACCTTCATTCTATTCAGTTTTTTCTTTTTGTGTTTTTCAGGCCTATATATTTAGTCCTTTTTTTAATAACATTTCTTTTTTGAGATTTCTATTTTTCAGTTGTATCAAAAGGATGTATTTTAAAATGACAGGAAGAATCAAGATTTTTTTCTTTCATCTATACTGCCATTTTTTAAATCTATTTTTTGTCTTTGAAAAATCCATGTATCTTCTTCTAATTTTACCCTCACATTAATTGCTTCCTTCTATACTTGTTTATTATTTAGTCTTGATTTTTCTTAAGTGGGATTCAAGTACATGTGGTCTCGTGTTGATTAGATTGCACAGCTGCCAATTTGCTCATACCTTGGTTCTGAATCCTTTACATCTACAAAAACAAAGAGGAATCCCAGAATTTAAATAACGAAAAACCTTAGGTCTATTTGACTTACAGAACTATTTGGTTGGATAAGTCAAATGGACCTAATAAGACAGCTACAGAATATTTTACTCTAAAACAGCTAAATTCACGTTCTCAGCAGCTCATGGCAACTTTTCCAAAACAGGCCATATCTTAGGTCACAATATAAGTCTTAGCAAATTCAAAAAGACTGATAAAATCCCACTCATTCTAATGGACCATAATGGAATGAAACTAGAAATCAACAGCAAGAAATAACAGAAACCACAGAAACACATGGAGATTAAACAACAGTCTTTCAAAAGAAGAATGGATGAAAGAGAAAACATATCAAAATCTTTGGAACAACATGAAGGCAGAATTAAGAGGAAAATTAACTGCATTGAGGGCCTGTATTAAAAAAAAAAAAACTAAAGAGACCCCAAATAAATAAGCTTACACTTCACTTCAAAGACTTAGAAAAAGAACAAACAACCTCAAAGTCAGTGGAAGGCAAAAATAGTAAGAATCAGAGCTGAAATTAATTAATTGAAAATTAAAAAATAAGGTGGAGGCAACAAAGAGTTGATTCTTTGAAAAGATAAATTAGATTTATAAACCCTTGGCCAAACTAAGCAAAAGAAAGAGCAAGAAGGTAAAAAAAAAAAAATCAAAATTAGGGATGAAAAGGAGATATTACCAAAGACACTTCTGAAATCCAGAGGATCATTAGAAACTATTTTGAAAATTTATATTCCAATTAAATGGAAAGTCTAGAAGACTGATATAATCCCACTGGCAGATTTCTAGACACATGGGACTTGCCCAAACTAAATTAGGAAGATAAAGAAAACCAGAAATTGAAACAGGAATGAAAAGCCTACTGACAAATACATGAAAAAAAAAAAATGTTCACCATCTCTAGAAATTAGAGAAATGCAAAATAAAACTACACTGAGATTTCACTCACTCCAACCAGAATAGCAATTATCAAGACCACAAGCAACAGTGAATGTCAGCCAGGACATGGGGAAAAAGAGTACAAACAGTACTGGTGGGACTACTAATGAGTGCAGCCACTCTGAAAAGCAGTTCAGAGATTCCTCAAAAAACTAGGCATGGAACCACCATTTAACCCAGCTATCCCACTCCTCAGTATGTACCAAAAGGACTTACAATCAGCACACTACAGTGATGCAGCCAGCCACATCAATGTTCACAGCTGCTCAACTCACAATAGCTAAGCTCTGGAACCAACCTAGATGCACATCAACAGATGAATGGATAAAGAAATTGTGGCATATGGAATATTCCTCAGCCATACAGTAGAATGAATTTAAGTCTTATACATATAAGTGGATGGATCTGAAAATTATCATGTTAAATGAAATAAGCAAATCCCCCAAAACCAAAGGTCAAATGTTCTCTCTGGTATGTGGATGCTAACCCACAACAAGGGGGTTGAGCAAAGAACAGAAATTCTTTGTATTTGGATAATACAAAGGGGAATGAAGGGAAGGGTGTGGGGATAGGAAAAGGAAATACAGTGGAATGAATCTGACATAACTTTCTTATGTACATGTATGAATACACCACAGTGAATCTCATTATTGTGTACACCCACAAGAAAGGAATCCTAATTAGAGTAAGACATATTCTATGCCTGTATAAATGTAACAAAATAGATTCTATGGTCATGAATAACTAAAAATAACGAATACAAATTTTTTTTTAAAAGCCTATCAACAAAGAAAAGTCCAGGACCAGATGAATTCTCAGCAAAGTTCTACCAGACTTTTAAAGAAGAACTAACACGTTTTCTCAAATTATTTCATGAAATTGAAAGGGTAGAAACATTCCAAAACACTTTCTATGAACCCAGTAAAACCCTGATACCAAACCAGATGAAGACTCAACTAGGAAAGAAAACTACAGACCAATATCCCTGGTGAACACGGATGTAAAAATTCTTGATAAAAGATTAGCAAACTGCATTCAAAAACACATGAAGAAGATAATGATGTGCACTTCATCCCAGGGATGCAAGACTGTTTCAACAAAGTCAACAAATGTAATTCATCACTTAAATATAATTAAAAACAAGAATATGATCATATCGATAGATGCAGAAAAGACCTCTGTTAAATACAGCATCTATTCGTGTTAAAAACCTAGAGAAACTGGGATAAAAGGAACTTATCTCAACATTATAAAGGATATACAAAACAAACCCATAGCCAACATCATTGTGAATGGAGAAAAACTGAAAGCATTTCCTCTAAAATCAGAAACAGGATGTCCACTCTTACCACTTCTATTTGATATAGTTCTTGACACTCTAGCCAGGGCAATCAGGCAAGAGAAGGAAATTAAAGGCATACAAATTGGAAAATAAGTCAAAGTATCATTGTTTGATGATAACATAATCCCATGCCTGAAAGACCAAAAAAATTCCACCAGAAGATTTCTAGAGCTGATACATGAATTTATTAGCAAAGTAGCAGGAGATAAGATCAGCACTCAAAAATAATAGCTTTTCTATAATCCAACAATGATACAACTGAGAAAGAAATCATGAAAACCATCCCTTCACAGTAACCAAAAAAAATAAAGTCTTTGGAATTTACCAAGGAGGTGAAAGATCTCTACTATGAAAACTATAGAATACTGAAGAAAAAAACTGAAGAGAACCTCAGAATATGGAAAAAACTTCATGTTGTTGGATAGGCAGAATTCATATTGTCAAAATGGCCATACTGGACTGAGGTTGTAGCTCAGTCATAGAGCCCTTGTCTAGCATGTGGGAGGCACTGGGTTCAATTCTCAGCACAGCATATAAACAGATACATAAAATAAAGATTTTTAAAAATGGCCATACTACCAAAAGCAATATACACAATCAATGCACTCCCCATCAAAAGACAAATGACATTCTTTACAGAACCAGGAAAAAAACAATTCTAAAATTCATCTGGAAAAATAAGAGACCCAAAATAGGCAAAACAATTCTGAACAAGAAAACTGACACAGGAGGCATCACAATACTTGATTTCAAATTATACTACAGAGCTACAATAGCAAAAACGGCATGGTTTTGGCATCAAAATACATATGAAGACCAACAGAATAAAACAGAAGACAAATTTTTATAGTCATCTGATACTTGGCAAAGGTGAAAGATAACCTTTTTATTAAATGCAGAAGCAAGAACCTACACCCTTATCTCTCACTCTGCAAAAAAGTCAACTCAAAATGGATCAAGGACATATGAATTAGACATAGGGCAACAACTTTCTCAATAGGACTCCTAAAGCTCTGGAAATAATGCCAAGAATTAATATATGTGATGGAATCAAATTAAAAAGCTTCTGCAGTTGGACACAATGGCACATACCTGTAATTCCAGGAGCCCAGGAGGCTTAGGCAAAAGGATCACAAGTTCAAAGCCAGCCTCAGAAACTTAGCAAGACCCTAAGCAAGACCCTGTCTCCAAAAAAAAAATGTGTTTTAAGCATGGGCTGGGGATGTGGCTCAGTGGTTAAATGCCCCTGGATTCAATCTCTGATACCAAAAACAAAAAACAAAAACCTTCTGCACAGCAAAGGAAAAGATCGAGAGAATAAAAGAGTAAAAAAGAGCCTACAGAATGAGAGATTATCTTTGCCAGCTACTGCTCTGACAAAGGATTAATATTCAGAATAAAAAAAGAACTTGAAAACCTCAATGCAATAAACAAACCCCCAAACCACCACCAAACAATCCAATCAATAAATGGGCAAAAGAACTAAACAGAAGCTTCTCACAAAAAGAAACATAAATGGTCACGAAATGTATATATAAAAGTTCCACTTCTCTAGAATATTCTATCCATCAACGAGCAGATATACTTTCTTCTCAGCAGCACATGGAACCTTCTCAAAAATAGACCATGTGTTATGCCACAAAGCAGTCCTTAGGAAATGCAACAAAAGAGAGATACTGCCTTGTGTTCTATCAGATCATAATGGACTGAGAGTAGAAATCAATGACAAAATAAAAAAGGGAAATTACTCCAACACTTGGAGACTAAATAATATGCTATTGAATGAAACATGGATAACAAAAAACACCAGGGAGGAGATTAAAAAATTCTTAGAGGTCAATGAGAAAGATGATACAACATATCAAAATCTCTGGGACACTATGAAAGTGGTACTAAGAGGAAAATTCATTGCATAGAGCGCATTCCAGAAAAGAATGAAAAATCAACAACTAAATGACCTAACATTACAGCTCAAAGCCCTAGAAAAAGAAGAACAGAATAACAGCAAAAGTAGTAGAAGACAGGAAATCATTAAAATCAGAGCTGAAATCAATGAAATTGAAACAAAAGAAACTATTCAAAAAATTGACAAAACAAAAAGTTGGTTCTTTGAGAAAGTAAACAAAATAGACAAACCCTTAGCCACACTAACAAAGAAAAGGAGAGAGAAGACTCAAATTACTAAAATCCGTGATGCAAAAGGAAATATCACAACAGACTCCACTGAGATACAGAACATGAGAGCTACTCTGAAAATCTGTATTCCAACAAAATAAAAACGACCGAAGACACTGACAAATTTCTAGAGACATATGCTCCTCCCAAACTGAACCAGGAGGACATACATGATTTAAACAGATCAATATCAAGCAATGAAATAGAAGAAGCCATTAAAAACCTACCATCCAAGAAAAGCCCAGGACCAGACAGATTCTCAGCCGAGGTCTACAAGACCTTCAAAGAAGAACTCATTCCAATACTTCTCAAAGTATTCCAGGAAACAGAAAAGGAGGGTAGCCTACCAAACTCATTCTATGAAGCTAATATCACCCTCATACCCAAACCAGGAAAAGACACATCAAGGAAAGAAAATTTTAGACCAATATCCTTGATGAATACAGATGCAAAGATCCTTAACAAAATATTGGCAAACCGTATCCAAAAACATATTAAGAAAATTGTGCACCACGATCAAGTGGGGTTCATTCCTGGAATGCAAGGATGGTTCATCATTCGTAAATCAATAAACGTAACCCATCATGTCAATAGGCTTAAGGATAAGAATCATATGGTTATTTCAATTGACGCAGAAAAAGCGTTTAACAAAATACAACACCCCTTCATGCTCAAAACACTAGAAAAAATAGGGATAGTAGGAACATACCTGAACATTGTAAAGGCTATTTATGCTAAGCCCATGGCCAACATCATTCTTAATGGAGAAAAACTGAAAGCATTCCCTTTAAAAACAGGAACAAGACAGGGATGTCCTCTTTCACCACTTCTATTCAACATTGTCCTCGAAACCCTAGCCAGAGCAATTAGGCAGACTAAAGAAATTAAAGGGATACAAATAGGAAAAGAGGAACTTAAGCTGTCACTACTTGCTGATGACATGATTCTATATTTAGAGGATCCAAAATCCTCCTCCAGAAAACTTCTAGACCTCATCAATGAATTCAGCAAAATAGCAGGCTATAAAATCAACACGCATAAATCTAAAGCATTTTTATACGTAAGCGACGAAACAGCTGAAAGGGAAATGAGGAAAACAACTCCATTTGCAATAGCCTCAAAAAAAAAAATAAAGTACTTGGGAATCAATCTAACCAAAGAGGTAAAAGATCTCTACAATGAAAACTACAAAACATTGAAGAAAGAAATTAAGGAAGACCTTAGAAGATGGGAAGATCTCCCATGTTCTTGGATAGGCAGAATTAATATTGTCAAAATGGCCATACTACCAAAAGTGCTATACAGATTCAATACAATTCCAATTAAAATCTCAATGACGTACCTCACAGAAATAGAGCAAGGAATCATGAAATTCATCTGGAAGAATAAGAAACCCAGAATAGCTAAAGCAATCCTTAGCAGGAAGAATGAAACAGGGGGTATTGCAATACCAGAACTTCAACTATACTACAAAGCGATAGCAACAAAAACACCATGGTATTGGCACCAAAACAAAAGTAGATCAATGGTACAGAATAGAGGACACAGACACAAACCCAAATAAATACAATTTTCTAATACTAGACAGAGGTGCCAAAAATATGCAGTGGAGAAAAGATAGCCTCTTCAACAAATGGTGCTGGGAAAACTGGAAATCCATATGCAACAGAATGAAACTAAACCCCTATCTCTCACCCTGCACAAAACTCAACTCACAATGGATCAAGGACCTTGAAATCAGACCAGAGACCCTGCATCTTATAGAAGAAAAAGTAGGTCCAAATCTTCACCTTGTTGGCTTAGGATCAGACTTTTTTTTTTTTTTTTAATTATTTAAACAAAAGGAATACATGTTGTTTCTCTATTTGTACACGGAGTCAAGGCATATCATTTGTGTAATCATAAATTTACATAGGGCAATGTTGTTTGATTCATTCTGTTTTTTCCCTCCCCCCCACCCCCACCCCTCTTTTCCCTCTATACAGTCCTTCCTTCCTCCATTCTTACCACCCTCCTTATCCCTAACCCTAAACCTAACCCTAACCCTAATGCTAACCCCTCCTACCCCCCATTATATGTCCTCATCCGCTTATCAGCGAGATCATTCGTCCTTTATTTTTTAGATTGGCTTATCTCACTTAGCATGATATTCTCCACTTTCATGCATTTGCCTGCAAATGCCATAATTTTATCATTCTTCATGGCAGAGTAATATGCCACAGTTTCTTTAGGATCAGACTTCCTTAACAGGACTCCCATAGCACAAGAAATAAAAGCTAGAATCAACAACTGGGATAGATTCAAACTAAATAGCTTTCCTCAGCAAAGGAAACTATCAGCAATGCGAAGAGAGAGCCTACGGAGTGGGAGAATATCTTTGCCACTCATACTTCAGATAGAGCACTAATTTCCAGAATATATAAAGAACTCAAAAAACTCTACACCAAGAATACAAATAACCCAATCAACAAATGGGCTAAGGAAATGAACAGACACTTCACAGAAGATCTACAAAAAATCAACAAACATGAAAAAATTATCACCGTCTTTAGTAATAAGAGAAATGCAAATCAAAACTACACTAAGATTCCATCTCACCCCAATTAGAATGGCGATTATCAAGAATACAAGCAACAATAGGTATTGGAGAGGATGTGGGGGAAAAGGTGCACTCATACATTGCTGGTGGAGCTGCAAATTAGTGCGGCCACTCTGGAAAGCAGTGTGGAGATTCCTTAGAAAACTTGAAATGGAACCACCATTTGACTCAGCTATCCCACTCCTCGGCCTATACCCAAAGGACTTAAAATCAGCATACTACTGAGATATAGCCACATCAATGTTCATAGCTGCTCAATTCACAATAGCCAGACTATGGAACCAACCTAGATGCCCTTCAATTGATGAAAGGATAAAGAAACTGTGGTACATATATACAATGGAATATTACTCAGCTATAAAGAATAATAAAATTATGGCATTTGCAGGCAAATGGATGAAATTGGAGAATATCATGTTAAGTGAGATAAGCCAATCTCAAAAATCCAAAAGAGGAATGATCTCACTGATAAGCGGATGATGACACGTAATGGGGGGTGGGAGGGGGGCAAGAATGGAGGAAGGAGGGACTGTATAGAGGGAAAAGAGAGGTGGGAGCAGTGGGGGGGGGGAGGAAAAAATAACGGAATGAATCAAACATCATTACTCTATGTAAATGTATGAATATGCAAATGGTATGCTGTTACTCCATGTACAATCAGAAACAATATGTATCCCATTTGTTTACAATAAAAAAAAATTTATAAAAAGTTCCACTTCTCTAGCAAATGGGGAAATGTAAATCAAAACTACACTAAGATTTCATCTCACTCCAATCAGAATGGCAATTATCAAGAATAATAACAATAAATGCTGGTGAGGAATGCTGCACATGGGGAAAAACATACACTCTTATATTGTTGGTGGGACTACAAATTAGTACAACCATATGGGATAGCAGTGTGGAGATTCCTTTTAAAAACTAGGAATGGAATCACCATATGACCCAGCTATCCAAGTCCTCGGTATTTATCCCAAAGATCTAAATCAGCATCTTATAGTCACCTCAATGTTTACAGTCCTAGAATTCACAAGAGCCAAATTATGGAATCAACCCAGATGTCCGCTGATTGATGAATCAGATTAAGAAAATGTGGTATATTTACATAATGGAGTTGTATTCAACTGTCAAGAAGAATGGAATAATTGTATTTGCTGGTAAATGGAGAAAATCATGCTAAGTGAAATTTACTAGGCTCAGAAAATCAAGATTTGAATGTTTTTTCTCTTATGTGTAAGCTAGAGCAAAACAAAGGAAAGAGGGTGACTGGGGAAGGGATCAGATTCATAAAGATACAGGCAAGATCAGTGGAGGAGGAAGAGGAGGAGAATGAGTATGAGGCAGAAAAGAAGGGAAAGGGGAAGATAAATGGAATTAATTTAACAAAATCATGCTATATTCAAAGGGAATTTCACCTTTATGTATTTATAGAAGAAAGGAAGTTCAGTACAGGAGGAAGAATAAGGAGAGGGAGGAGGGGAGTTAAATGGGAGGGGAACTGGGGATTGAAATCAAATTCCTTGCATGTATGATTTTATCAAAAGAAAACTAATTACTATGTATAATTATCATGCTCTAATTAAAAAACGTGGTTTAACAGGTAATCACAGCACCTGCTTCATCTCAGTGTTGTTATCTGTTGAGTGTAATTTTCCATTTTTTATTGAGGTTTTCCAGATTCTTGGGTATAAGAAGACTTCACTGAGCAGATTTCTATCTTGTATCTGGTATATTCGGAAGATTTACACTTAGGGTAATTACTAAAAATTAGCTTAAGTCTGCCTTTATATACATATTTTCTGATTCCTCTGGGTTTAGTTCCTGTTTCTCTTTTCTTACCTTCCTGTAAGTTACTTGAACATATTTCTAAAAAAAACTGTCTTAAGTAGGCAAGCTGGGGCTATTTTTCACACATACTATTCTTTTTAAAAAAAATTTTTTTAAGTTGTAGATGGGTATTGTGTCCATTATTTTTATGTGGTGCTGAGGTCTGAACCCAGTGCCTCACACATGCTAGGCAAGTGTTCTACCACTAAGCTACAGTCCCAGCCCACACACACTATTCTTATGTGAGTTTTCAAAAGGAACCAATGTGGCTTTATATATACAATACAGAGTCTTGTTACGTGTTAAGTGTACAAAGAAGTTGTTAAATAAATTCATCTATCCTTCTACTTTTTCAAAAGTGATTTAAAATAACTTTTACAGGGAGCATTTTTTAATTCCAAATTGACACAACTTTATATATACATTGGGAAATATTAATTTTCAATGCTCTTTCAACCTGTTAAATCATTTCATGTTCAACTCATTTTCTATGTTAAACGTAAGCCAAAGCTACACATGAGGTAGCTGGAAGAAACTCCAAATATATTTTGGCAAATTAAAACAAAAATTATGTTACAGAAGACACATATTTACCTTTATTGAACAATGTGCTAACCATAAAGCCAAAGAATATTGAAGCAATGGCATAACACACAAAGAAGACAAAGATGAAACTACAGTCACTATGGCGCAAGACTGGCTCATCTGAAATCTACAAAATAAATACATCAGATGAGGTATACAATAACTAGTATCACACAAACACAAAAAAAGAGGAAAAAAACGCTAACGAAACCAATCATCCCACTCAATTTCTGAAACTCAATGAGATAGGAAGTTAAATATCTCATTTTTTGTAGAAGAGTGTAAGGCTTGCTAAGAGACTAGGAAGCATCTGAGTTTCCATAGTGGAATCAATAAAAAATACATTTAATTTTCCTGCAAACTTGAGACCAATCAGATCACAGCATGATTACTCTTTCCTCTTACAGGAGGAATCAACTCACAGGCTGCAAGCAGCTGGAACTAAGTTGTCTAATACAGTAGCTATTAACCACATGTAGCTGTAAAGCAGTTGAAATGTAGCTAGTGTGAGGGACAAAATTTTTAGATTTTTAATAATTATTTTGAATTTAAATACACAAAAGCAGTGTCAAATATAGAGAAAATATTTCTAACAAAAATGTCAAAATTGAGATGTACAATAAATATAAAAAGGTGGATTTTGAAAAGATAATAAAAAATAATATAAAATATATCATTTGGTATTAGGAAGTGAAACTGATCAAATTTATGTTTTTATGTAAGCATAAATGTACCACAGTGAAACTCATCATTCTGAATGATAAATAGACACCAACAAAAAAGAAACCAGAAAAAAATCTACAAAAATAAAATGCATCATTAATTTTTAAGTCGGTTACATGTTGAAAGAATATTTTGTAAATAATGAGTTTGAAAGTTATTAAAATAATTTCACCTGTTTTTTTCTACTTTTTAAAAATTTTAGTCACTGAAAACTTAGTATTATGTGATTCATTATTTTTCTATTAAACAAACAGATACTTGCCTTGGTAAAGAATAACACACAAATCAAAGATATAATAATAATATATAAAAGGAAGAATGTGAAAAAATAAGCAGCCCAAATGATCCAGTTTCTAAGTCCAATTATAAGCTGGTATTCCTGTAGGAAAGTCAACACATACCAAGTATTACATACTCTACAATTCATAGTGTTTTTACATACCCTCTTCTAATTCCCATAAAATGTTACACAAATGTCTAACAATGTATCCAATTTAAGAATGACAAAAAAATCAAGAGTGTAGATCAAAATCATGCAGTAAGGGCAGTACAGGCATTAAAATACATTCTTCCTGAGTTCAGAGATCTTTTTTCAGCACTATACCTGGTATTAGATCAAAATGAAAAACATTTCAAATTAAACTTTAAAGCACTGAGATAAATATCTCTTTTCTATTATACTCTACTTTGAGAAACATTAGAGAAAGGTGTCTACAAATAATGTAATTATCGCACCTCTGGTTGATTTTTGGTTGGTGACATTTGAGTATAAAAATGCACACATGCATGTGTGTGTTATATATTCTGCTTTGTGTTCTCTGTGGTTTGTAGTGTGATACATGTCATTAATTTTGGAAAATTCTTTGCCATTATTTCTTTAAATATTTCTTTTGCTGTTTTCTCATCTCCTTTTTGAGATTCCAATTATGCATGTTATACCACTGACACTGTCCTATATCTTTTGGATATCCTCTTTTGAATTTTTACATTTTGTTTCCTCTTCCGCATTTTAATTTGTACAATTTTTTATACTAAAAGAGTAAAGATGTTTATTAAGCATTTTAAGTTGCATTCAATAGCCTTCAGATACACCACACCACAATCCACTGACAGTCAATCAGACTCAACAGCAGCAGTTCATTCTTCACAATCCATGAGTTAAGCCAGAACTCCCTTCAACTTACAGTAAGATCTCACTTAGCTCTTGTGGGTAGGGGTTAGGGAATTACACCTCATTTCTGATCACTAACGTGATGAAGAGCATCAGTCGGAAGTATATGAGAATGAAAAGAAGTGCTTCTGATTTCAAAGTACTTTGTTTAGAAACAAAAAACATCGAAATGACAAGTATACCTGCTTCTAAATTTGTGATGGGAATGTTCTCAAGAACAAGCAACTTGCTTCCTGCTACAGAAGAGGTTTTTTTTTTTTTTTTTTAAGATCAAAGGGTTTCAATTTGTGTAATTTCAGCTGCCTTGTATTTAATTCCTCAATTCTTTCTTCATCTGGGTCAAATCTACAAATGAACCTGTCAATGGCATTTTTCATTTCCATTTGTGTGTTTTTTATTTCTGCCAATTCCCTTGATTCTTTCTTATAATTTATTTGCATAATCCTTCATGTTACTTACTGCACAGGAAAGTTACCACAAAAGGCCTGAGACTGCTGTTATTAGAACGGTATGTTTGTAAGGCTGACCCTTGGCTGGTACACAGGAACTTGACTACTAAATTATTCCCTACATTAATATGAAACTTTTGCCAAAACTGGTTGTACAAAGGATATGGTTTATGCTGTATATCTACTTTCTTGAAGTTTGGAATTTGGGTACATGCTAGGCAAAGGATGACAACATGACCAGCTCCCACTTGAAAACTTAGGTGTTGAGTCTATAATGGACTTCTCTGAACATCACAAACAGGTGACTGGATTTTCAATGCTGGGACAATAGTGCACTCTATATGATCTCATGGAGAGTCACATGAGGAAGCCTGCAAGTAGATTCCTCCAGACATTGTATCTTTTCCCTATATGATCCAGGTATGTATCTTTACTAACCACTGCAATATATCCTGGTTATGGGTATAACCATATACAGAATCTGAAGTCTTTACAGTGAATCTCAGAAACTAAAGTTGATTTAGAAGATTCTGAACACTTCTACCTTTTACTTCACTGTCTTTAGAATACTAATCATGCTTATTTTAAATTCCTTATCTGCTATTTCCAACATCTATGTCTTAACTGAGTCTTATTCAATTGATTTGCTTTTTTGTGTCTGGTAGTTTTTTGCAGAAACTCAGACATATTGTTCAGGGCAATAGTGAGGTCAACAGACCATCAGTTTGAAAATTCATGTTAGTTTAACCAGGAGTTGGGTCATATTTGAAGCTCACTGTTGTTCCAGGGATGATACTTCCAAGTTCCTCTAGTAACATTTTTTTTTTGTTTCCCTCCATGATCTGGGGTCTTCCTTTGCTAGCACTACCTCATATATAATTGGTCTCTGAAGATTTCCAGCTTGGAAAATTGGTAAGTAGCATCAATACTCACTCTTTTGGATTTGCTACTGCTGGGATGTAGCAAACACCCATCAATGTTGAATAATACAATCATTAAATAAAAGTTCTCCACGGGTCTAAAAAACTTTTTTACAGAAACTTTATCAGAAAGTAAGGGGGATTACCTTCAATCTGTTTTCCTTTTCTTGCACAATGTACTGCATGATGGAAAGTACAATTGGAGAAAACGTGAGTATAAACATCAAAGGGAGAAAAGGACTGGCGACCCAAAGTAATCCATGATGAGGAAAAGCTGGGTATGGAAATCTCTGTACAAAGATGGTAATGCCATCAAATAGCCGTTTTCCAAGACTGCTCTCATGATACAGCATTATGGCCTTATCCAGAGCATGTTGTACAGCCAGGAATCCTTCTTTGATGTACCCTATATGATAAAACAACTGCTATCAAGTAAAACAGACTCAGGAGCAGCTAGCTCAGACATACGAAGACAGTTCAAACAAGTCATAGATTGTCAACTACAGAACCTGGTTTAACTTGTTTTTTTAAATCAGGGATTGAACCCAGGGGTGCTTAACGACTAAGTCACATCCCCAGCTCTTCTTAAGAAAAAAATTTTTTAAGCTGTAGATGGACACAATACCTTTATTTTACTTGTTTTTGTGTGGTACTGAGGATTGAATCCAATGCTTCACATGTATTAGGTGAACGCTGTACCACTGAGCCACAACCCCAGAACCCAAAGCCCTATTTTATAATTTATTTAGAGACAGGGTCTCACTGAGTTGCTTAGGACCTCACTAAGATGCTGAGGCTGGCTTTAAACTCACAATCCTCCTGCTTCAGTCCCCTGAGCTGCTAGGATTATAGGCATGTGTCATCTAATTTGACTCTTGTATCAAGACCAGTTGGACATAATTGCTCTGAGAACCTATCACAGATTTGACATTAAGGGATAATTCTTCACCTGAATCTGATTCACACTGTCTCAAAATTAAAATAGGCTTTCTAAATGCAATTTCTACTTACAAAAAGAAAGTAGGTTTTTTGTTTTTTTTTTGGTAAAAACTTCATTTTTAAGAGAAATTTTACATTTACAGCACAATTGAAAAGAAGGTACAGAGATTTCCCATATACCTCTATACCCACACATCCCCCATCATCAACATCCCTCACTACAGCATGCATTTGTTACAACTGATGAATGGACACCAACATATCCATTGGTGTGTACAGTCTGTGGGTTTTGGACAAGTGTATAATGGCTTGTATCCACTATTTCTGAATCATGCAGAGTCTTTTCACTACTGTAAAAATACTTTGTGCTCTTTCTTCAACCGTTCTGTTCCCACAACCCCTCGGCAACCACTGATCTTATTTTCATCATAGTTCAGCCTTTTCCAGAATATCATATAATTGGAATCATACAGTGTATAGGTTGACTTTCTTCACTTAGCAATACGCATTTTTAAGTTTCCTCCAAGTCATTTTATGGCTTGATAGCTCATTACTGTTTAGTTCTGAATAATGGCCACAATATTGGTCTGGATCCACCCAAGCTGTTTGTTATATCCATTCACTTACTGAAGGACATCTTAGTTGCTTCTAAGTTGGGGAAATTAATGAAGTTACTATAAATATCCATGTGCAGGCTTTTATATGAACATAAGTTTTAACTTCCTTTGGGTAAATACCATGGAACATGATTGCTGGATTGTAAGAATATGTTCAGTTCTGTAAAAAACAGCCAAAAAGTCTCCAGAAGTGTCTTTATCATTTCATATTCCTCCCAGCAATGAGTGAATTTCTGTTGCTCCATATTCTTGCCAGCACATGGTGTTGTCAGTGTTTAGAATGTAGATTTAATTAAGTATTGGAGAGATTATGACTTGGAGATGTTAAAAAAAAAAAAAAAGAAATGAAATGAAACTCCAGAATCAGAGACCACAAAATAGCAAGAATGCAAAAAAAATTAAAATCTTTCTTTTCAATAAAGTAAAGTATCAGTAAAAATTGGAAATTGGAAAAAGACACTTTGATGTGTGCAATCAACGATATTTCCAGAATACACATGAAACTCTTAATCTTTGTACCCTTGTCTTTTCTTACTCCTCTTTAATTTAAATGTTATCTCAGTCTTCCATCCTCTCTAACATTCCCTCCACCAAATTAGTGTGATATTAATGCAAACTAAGGGTACAGTCTGTTCTCAAGTAATACAACAACCAAAAATCCAAAAGTGACTTTATATAAAAGTTTGAGAGAAAAAAAAATTCATTCTCTGAAATATCTTTCTCAATTAAATAATTTTTTAGCAATAATATGGAGCTAAAATATCATGTTTATGTACAAACCAAATCCAAATATCTAAACTATGTGTGCCATCAACTATAGAGATGCACCATTACCATATATATTATTGTTCCTATTCATGCCAAATATGGCTATACCTCTGTATCTCATAACTTCCAAGAGAAATTTCATATTCTTAACTTAGCACAATAGGCCTCTAATGACTTGTTCACCTTCTATACTCATACCTTGTAAGTATAGTGCGCTAACCAATTATGCCAAAGGAGCTCCTAGACTCATTCTAATATGCCTCCTCTATGCACTTAATATAGCTATGAAAAAATCTGTTAAATATAAATATTTAAATATAAGAAAGTATGTGTGCATGTGACATACTAGTATACAACTGTGGAAATAAGTATGCTTAAGGATCTGCTTACCAGGACTTCCTCCATCACTAAGCTCTGGGTTCCTGGGGCCTGAAGAAGGATGATTAGGAAAAAGAAGAGTTGTTTGCCAGCCTATTTTGTCTGGCCACCAGACGGTCCTCTGCACTCTAATAAAACGCAGATGATATTTTACCTAGAAGTAGCAATAGGAAATGAGTTATATTTAAAATCAAACAAAACAAACAAATATTAGAAATAAAGTTAAGGCCAAATGAAAAACCATGCAATTGGAGGTATGAGCCTCAAGTGAGGACAAAATGGTTGTGAATTCCTGGAAAAAACCATGAGGTCTACATTTGAATTCAAAACACAGATAATGCACAAAACAAGATAAACATATGACCCATAAATAATTAAAAGATTCTTTTTTATTTGTTCATTTTAGTTATGCAGGGTATATTTTGACATATTTAAATAAACATGAAGTACATCTTATTCTAATTAGGATCCCAGTCTTGTGGTTGTATATGATGTGGTCGTTAAAGGATTCTTTTTTTTAAACTTTTTAAAAAATATATATTTAGTTGACAATGGATCTTTTTATTTTATTTATTTATATGTGGTACTAAGGATTTAAAAGATTCTTAATGTCATACAGTGAAATAAATGTAAATTAAAACTAGATATCTGATATCCTTTTTACCTATCATATTATTAAAATCAAAATTTTGTTTTGCAACACATTTGCTTACAAAGTTGCAAACAAGCATTTTTTTTCATTTTTTTTTTAGTTGTAGATGTACACAAATATTTTATTTATTCACCTTTATGTGGTGCTGAGGTTCGAACCCAGGGATTCATATAAGTAAGCACTCTACCCCTGAGCTACAACCCCAGCCCACAAACGAGTGTTGTTTTTTTTCAAATTCATGTGGAATGAAAATGGCACAACTCCAACACAGAATCAGGCAATGTCTAACATGCACTGTCTTAGTCCATTTTAAGTTGTCAAACTAGAATTTCAGATTAAATCATAATAAAGTTTATTTTTTGTAGTTAGAGAGGCTTGGAATTCCAATGTTAATGGACAAGCATGCTTGATGATTCTGATTCCAGGATGGTGCCTTGAACACTGAATCCTTTGGAGGAAAGGAATACTTTTTCCTCACAAGGTGTAAGGTGAAGGGCACAGTAAAAAAGAAGCGGAGGAGGGCCAAACTCTCCCTTTCACAACACCATTATTTCACACACGGGTAGATTCCTGTTGTCCTAATACCTTTTAAAGGTACTCCCTTAATATTGTTACAATGGCAATAGATTTCAACATGAGTTTTGGAGGCAAAAAACATTCAAACCATAGCATGCATTTACTGATTGATTCAGCAATCCCATTTACAGGAACAGACTTGGATGCAGACCTCAAATAATATGAAGAAAACATCTGCCTAAGTGTCTTGTATTGTTATATATGGTGTGAATATATTAGAATCAACTGCTTATGCAAAGGAGACTGCTGAAACTATGGTACCACTACACAATAAGGTACTATGATCTATTCAACATACAGCCAGAAAATGAACCATACCCAGTAACTGAAGGTACAAGAATTTTGAGGTAGCAAAAACAGGAAAGTAACTGTCAGACCTATGACTAAGGGAACAAAAGCAATATGTTGAAATTATTAAATATTATAAACTCAGACCTTATATAAATTATAACCTCTGTGGGGTTAACACCTAGATCTATGAAGAGGTGAAAGAAGTCATGTAGGGCGCTGTCTCTCTTAGACTGAAGGAGGGATCCTTTAAGACTGGGACTTAGATCCCTTAGAATGAGCTCAAGTTGCCTAGTGCTAGTATTTGAGAGGCTGTAATAAAGCTGAGTTTGAAAACTGAGGTCAATCTACAAAACATATTTGGTTTCTACTATGGGAAAAACTGCTACTGATAAAATGAAGAAATGATGTTGAGAAGACTTTCAGAAGAATTAAAAACAGACAGAAAGTCAACAAGAAAGTCCTTTCTCTCCAAGTCTTACAATCTGTTTCTAGATTACAGAATGTCACATAGAACTGTCTGGAAAAGCAGAAATGCAACTGATATATCAAAGGGCAGAGTACAGAAGCATGGGTTCAGAAAAAAAGAAATTTGAAAAAAATGGGCAGTATATATAGCATATATATGCACACACTATATATATGCATATATAATCAAATATTTGTTCACTGCTATTTGAAGTGAATTCATGTTCTAAGAAATGCACAAATCTTAACTGTATACTTAGTGAGTTTTGACAAATGACAATGCACACTTATTGTAACTCAAAACACTAGCAAGATACAGTCCCTTCATTCCTGAAAGTTCACTCATGCCTTTGGCCCAGTGAATCCCTATAATAACCCTCACCATGTTTATTTCACCTACTATGGTAGTTCACATAAGTAGAACTACACAGTATTATTCTCTTTTGTATAAGGCTTTTATTCAATGTGATAGTTTTGAGATTCAGTTGTGTAATTACTTTTTTCAGTCATTAATTCCTTTTTGTTACAGAGCAATATTTCATAGTATAAGAGTTCCAAAGGCTCCACATTGTTTATTTTTCATCTTTATTGGTCATTCAGGCATGTCCCCTGGAGAACTGTCTCATTATCAAAATTGGAATGTCTCCTCCTTATTGAGCTACAGGACTTTTAAAAATATCTTGGACATCAGCACATTATCAGATATATGCTTTATAAATAATTTATTCAAATATTATATCTCCTAAGTTCATTTCCTGAAGTGTACATCTTTAGTAGACTGTCCAGTATTCGTTTATTTTTCACTTGCCTTTTCTAAAGTATGATAAAACAAGGATAAATTCAATAGTGAGTATCTGAAATCCAAACCAATTTATTTATAGTGGATATCTTTCTTTTTCTAATTAATATCACAAACATCAGTTGCCTTAAAACACAATTATACCTTATTAATCCCCATGAAGCAAAAAAAAAAAAAATACAAAACAACATACAAAATACAAATACAACATACAAATACAACATACAAAAGTTACACAATAAAAGTGCATGTTTATCTTCCTTAATTGGCCACTCATTAAATTTACACTTGGTCAAACTTACTTTTTTGGGTGGGAAGGTACCAGGGATTGAACCCAGGGGCACTCAACCACTGAGCCACATCCCAAGCCCTATTTTGTATTTTATTCAGAGACAGGGTCTCACTGAGTTGCTTAGTGCCTCACTTCTGCTGAGGCTGGCTTTATCTCTCAATCCCCCTGCCTCAGCCTCCTGAGCCACTGGGATTACAGGAGTGTGCCACTGCGCCCAGCTTGGTCATGTTTACTTGTACCATGTACAGAATTCTTCATATATGTAGGTCATTATAAATTAAGAAAAATTACTTCAGCACAAAATATACTTTCTGCTTATTGAAATCTTAATCTCAATTAGTTCTCAATCATTATAAAGTTGGATAAACCCACAGTTTCTTGGAAAGCTAAAAGACAAACAAATTTTACTAAAAATATGGGCCAACTCATTGCATATTTGCTCCCAAAATGAAAAATTAGAATTGAAGCAATGTATTGCCATACTTACCCTGAAGGTAAGCAGGTTCTCCTATATTTATAGAACTTAAACTGAAGACATTACTGGTAATCTCCAATAGAAGTGCTTTTAAGGAGAACCTAGTTTTAAACTTTGAAAAAGCATAGGACAAACCCTATAAAATTCATCTCTTGGAGGTTTTCAAGATGGCGGCCTAGAGGGTGGCTGCATTTCATGTTGCTCCAGGACTCAGGATTCAAAAGAGGAGATATTGAGAGACTTGGGACCAACTCAAAGCAGCCGGGTGACTCTCTCCCATTGGGGAGGCGTCCCAGATGGGGCAGTGGTCCCGGAGTGCAGGGAACTTTGTGAAGTAGAGCTGCCAGTGAGACACCCCTCCCCCCGCTGGAGCAGTGAACTCGGACAACTGGGAGCGTCGTAGAGGAGGCCACTCAGCACAGCTCTGGGACTCGGAGCAACTACTGGGGCTCCGGTGGCTTCCCAGGGGAGGAGCGGTGAGGAGAGCTGTGTGGACTCAGAACACCGGGGCCTGCCCTGAGGAGGAGGAGGAGGAGTGCAGCCGCTTGGATTCGGAGTGACTATACCAGAGCTACAGGCGGTTGCCAGAGGAGGAGCGGCGCAGCGAGCTGTTTGGACTCAGACCACTTCTGAACACCGGGGCCTGCCCTGAGGAGTAGGAGGAGGAGGAGCGTGGCCGCTTGGATTCGGAGTGGCTATACCAGAGCTACAGGCGGTTGCCAGAGGAGGGGCTGCGTGGCGAGCTGTTTGGACTCAGACCACTTCTGAACACCGGGGCCTGCCCGGAGGAGGAGGAGGAGGAGGAGGAGAAGCGCGGTGGGTCGTATGGACTCACAGTGACTGCATTGGAGCTCCAGGCGGCTGCTCAGAGGAGGAGACGATTGGTGAGTTGTTTGGACTTAAAGCAACCCCTCCTGAACACAGGGGGGCTGCCTGGAGGAGGAGCGCAGTGGGTCGCTTGGTCTCGAGTGGCCGCACCAGAGCTCCAGGCAGCTGCCCAGAGGAGGTGTGCAGTGGGTCACGTGGACCACTCCTGAACACCCGGGGGGTTACCTGGAGGAGGAGGAGGAACGGGGCGGGTCACTTCGACTCAGAGTGATTGCCCAGGGCTACGGGCGGTTGGTGGGAGGAGGAGACATGCAGTGAGTTGCTTGGACTCCTAGTGACCGCACCGGAACACCAGGCGGCTGTCTGGAGGAAGAGGCGTGCGGCGGGTCTCAGAGCGATTATACGGGGCCCCAGGTGGCTGCTCAGAGGAGGTGCCACATAGCCAGGCGATTAAGTGCAGAGCAGAGTCCAGGACCTAGGAGGCTTCTTGGTGGAAAAGCCACACACAGACAGGCTTAGGGGCGGAGCGAAGGTTCCAGGACTGCGGGCAGATTCTCTGAGGAGGGGCAGCCTAAGGAGATTCATCTGTGAAGGGTGAGGCTCCCAGGCCCAGGAGGTAGGGCCGGGCACCTAGGAACTTTGCAGAGGAAGGCAGCCCAGCCCAGGCGGTAGCTGTAAATTGAGGGGTACCTCTAGGAGGGGAACTGACCAGTGAGACCTCCCCACCGGGTGAGTCTTCCCTGCCAGGGGAGGTTTCCCCACAAGGACGGTAAAACCAGAGACACAGGCCCAAACAGGCCTTGCCTCAGCCGGCAGCCTAGTTCCCCTTTGGATGACCATTGGTTAACAAGTGGAGGCACCTCTGCCCACTAGCAGGGATTATACCCCACCTGAAGGCCACCACTCCTAGAGAGGCAGCTTCCTCGTGGAGCACCGCACTATCAAGTTCCTCCAAGACTTCAGGCTACTGAAGGCTAAGAGGGGATATATAGAACTCTTCAGGGACATTGTAAGTCAATAGAGGAAATCTGCAATATCTCAGCAGTCCAGTGATACCTGAACAGTATGAGAAAAAAAGGGAAGAAAATGTTCCAAACAAATCTAGATGTTACATCAATAAAACCCAATGACAGCATGGCAGAAGAAATGACAGAAAGGGAGTTCAGAATGTACATAATTAAAATGATCAGGGAAGCAAACGATGAGATGAAAGAGCAAATGCAGGCATTGAATGATCGCACTAATCGACAGTTAAAAGAGCAAATGCAGGAAGCAAAAGATCATTTCAATAAAGAGTTAGAGATATTGAAAAAAAAACAAACAGAAATTCTTGAAGGAAACAATAAAACAAATTAAGAACTCCATAGAAATCTCAACCAATAGGATACAACACCTGGAAGACCGAACCTCAGATATTGAAGACAAAATTATTTAACCTTGAAAACAAAGTTGACCAAACAGAGAAGATTGTAAGAAATCATGAACAGAATCTCTAAGAACTATGGGATATCATGAAAAGGCCAAATTTAAGAATTATTGGGATTGAGGAAGGCTTAGAGAAACAAACCAAAGGAATGAACAATCTATTTAATGAAATAATATCAGAAAATTTCCCAAATCTGAAGAATGAAATGGAAAATCAAGTTTAAGAGGCTTATAGGACTCCAAATACACAAAATTACAACAGACACACACCAAGGCACATTGTAATGAAAATACCTAACATACAAAATAAGGACAGAATTTTAAAGGCTGTGAGAGAAAAGAACCAAATTACATTCAGGGGGAAACCAATACGGATATCAGCAGATTTTTCAATCCAGACCCTAAAAGCTAGAAGGGCCTGGAACAACATTTACCAAGCCCTGAAAGAAAACGGATGCCAACCAAGTTTCTTACCCAGCAAAACTTACCTTCAAATTTGACGATGAAATAAAATCCTTCCATGATAAACAAAAGCTAAAAGAATTTACAAAAAGAAAGCCAGCATTACAGAACATTCTCAGCAAAATATTCCATGAGGAAGAGATAAAAAACAAAGAAGCAAATCAGCAAAGGGAGGAATTATCCTAAAGGAATTGTCAAATAAAGGAGGAACCAAGTTGTGTCAAATAAATAAATAAATAAAATTTAAAAAATGAACCAAATGACCGGGAAACCAAATCATATCTCAATAATAACCCTGAATGTTAATGGCCTGAATTCATCAATCAAAAGACACAGACTGGCAGATTGGATTAAAAAGAAAAATCCAACAATATGTTGCCTACAAGAGACTCACCTCATAGAAAAAGATACCCATAGACTAAAAGTGAAAGGATGGGGAAAAACATACCATGCACATGGACTCAGCAAAAAAGCTGGAGTATCCATCCTCATTTCAGATAATGTGGACTTCAAGCCAAAGTGAGTCAGAAGGGATAAAGAAGGTCATTTCAAGGTCATTTCATACTGCTTAAGGAAAGCATAAATCAGCAAGATATAACAAAATTTTAGCAAATCACATAAAAAAACATATTAAAAAGACAGTGCACCATGATCAAGTGGGTTTCATCCCAGGGATGCGAGGTTGGTTCAACATCAGGAAATCAATAAATGTCATTCACCATATCAATAGACTTAAAGTCAAGAATCACATGATTATTTCAATAGATGCAGAAAAAGCATTTGATAAAATACAGCACCCCTTCATGCTCAAAACACTAGAAAAAATAGGGATAGTGGGAACATTCCTTAACATTGTAAAGGCCATTTATGCTAAGGCCATAGCTAATATCATTCTAAATGGTGAAAAACTGAAAGCATTCCCCCTAAAAACTAGAACAAGGCAGGGATGCCCTCTTTCACCACTTCTATTCAACATCGTTCTTGAGACTCTAGCCAGAGCAATTAGACAAACCAAAGAAATTAAAGGGATACAAATTGGAAAAGAAGAACTCAAACTATCCCTGTTCGCTGATGACATGATTATACATTTAGAGGAACCTGGAAATTCCACCAGAAAACTCTTAGAACTCATAAGTGAATTCAGTAAAATAGCAGGTTACAAGATCAATGCTCATAAATCCAACGCATTTTTATACATAAGTGATGAATCTTCAGAAAGAGAAATTAGGAAAACTACCCCATTCACAATAGCCTCGAAAAAAATAAAATACTTGGGAATCAATCTCACAAAAGAGGTGAAAGACCTCTACAATGAGAACTACAGAACACTAAAGAAAGAAATTAAAGAACACCTTAGAAGATGGAAAGATCTTCCATGTTCTTGGATAGGAAGAATTAATGTTGTCAAAATGGCCATACTACCTAAAGTGCTATACAAAGTCATTGCAATTCCAATTAAAATCCCAATGACGTACCTTACAGAAATAGAGCAAGCAATCATGAAATTCATCTGGAAGAATAAGAAACCCAGAATAGCTAAAGCAATCCTTAGCAGGAAGAGTGAAACGGGGTATCGCAATACCAGATCTTCAACTCTACTACAAAGCAATAGTAACAAAAACGGCATGGTATTGGTACCAAAATAGACAGGTAGATCAATGGTACAGAATAGAGCACACGGACGCAAACCCAAATAAATACAATTTTCTCATACTAGATAAAGGGGCCAAAAATATGCAATGGAGAAAAGATAGCCTCTTCAACAAATGGTGCTGGGAGAATTGGAAATCCATATGCAACAGAATGAAACTAAACCCCTATCTCTCACCGTGCACGAAACTAAACTCAAAATGGATTAAGGACCTCAGAATCAGACCAGAGACCCTGCAGATTATAGAAGAAAAAGTAGGTCCAGATCTTCAACATGTCGGCTTAGGACCAGACTTCCTTAACAGGTCTCCCATAGCACAAGAAATAAAAGCAAGAATCAATAACTGGGATAGATTCAAACTAAAAAGTTTTCTCTCAGCAAAGGAAACTATCAGCAATGCGAAGAAAGAGCCTACAGAGTGGGAGAATATCTTTGCCAATCATACTTCAGATAGAGCACTAATCTCCAGAATCTATAAAGAACTCAAAAAACTCTACTCCAAGAATACAAATAATCCAGTCGACAAATGGGCTAAGGAAATGAATAGACACTTCACAGAAGATGATCTACAAGCAATCAACAAACATATGGAAAAATGTTCAACATCTTTAGTAATAAGAGAAATGCAAATCAAAACCACCCTAAGATTCCATCTCACCCCAATTAGAATGGCGATTATCAAGAATACAAGCAACAACAGGTGTTGGCGAGGATGTGGGGAGAAAGGTACACTCATACATTGCTGGTGGGGCTGCAAATTAGTGCAGCCACTCTGGAAAGCAGTGTGGAGATTCCTTAGAAAACTTGGAATGGAACCACCATTTGAACCAGCTATCCCACTCACAGTCCTATACCCAAATGACTTAAAATCAGCATACTACAGAGATACAGCCACATCAATGTTCATAGCTCCTCAATTCACAATAGCCAGACTGTGGAACCAACCTAGATGTCCTTCAATTGATGAATGGATAAAGAAAATGTGGTATATATATATACAGTGGAATATTACTCAGCCATAAAGAGTGATAAAATTATGGCATTTGCAGGCAAATGGATGAAATTGGAGAATATCATGCTAAGTGAGATAAGCCAATCTCAAAAAGCCAAAGGACGAATGATATCGCTAATAAGTGGATGATGACTCATAATGGGGGGAGAGAAGGGTTAGTGTTAGGGTTAGAGTTAGGGTTAGGGAGGGGGGCAAGTATGGAGGAAGGAAGCACTGTATAGAGGGAAAAGAGGGGTGGGAGGGGTGGGGGGAAGGGAAAAAATAACAGAATGAATCAAACAACATTATGTAAATTTATGATTATACAAATGGTATGCCTTTATGCCATGTACAAACAGAGAAACAACATGTATCCCATTTGTTTACAATAAAAAATAAATAAAAAAATTCATCTCTTTATCCCCTAAATAATGAATATCCTTTTGAAACATAACATATTCAGTTATCAATATTACTGCGTTATGGAGCTAGCACAATCCTACATAGCCTTGGTTAAAATAAAAAAAATTAAAGTTATCATATGAACAAGATAAGTCATTGAAGATAATTTAAGGCCTTGAAGTGAAGTAATCCGTCTAACTTAAAGCTGAAGTATAAATCATAAATTATCTACCTGAAAAGCAACAATATGTTTTTTCAGTTTTTGTTCCATGGATAAGAAAAAAGAAACAATTCTTGCTTATGGTTTGTGTATTAGAATGCTGGACCTGGAGGAATAAAAGTCAATTCCATTTTTTTCTACTGCTCATGGAAGATTTCAGGACTGCTTTAGCTGTTTACGTGGAATGGCAAACTGCAAACACTTCAGAAGGCTTCTGCTAAGTGAGGGTGAGACTAAAAGATGTTTCCATTATGTAGGTTGCTTGGTTTCTGTTCCAGTTTTTCCCATCTTTACACTCAAGTTGTTGAAATACAATGCACCTATTAATAAAGTCTATGGTTGTGCTTTCAAATGTTCTGCACTGTGCAAATCTGCAAGGACAAGGTTATTGGCAATATTTTCTACTGAGAGATTACTACACAAAGCTTCTTTACACATGACCTTCAGCCATTCCAACGCACATTTGTCTGTAGCTCCCAACAAGTTGTCATTTTATCAAGATTTGGTGCTTTTCCCTGTGGGAATGAATCTCATTTCTTTACAAACCTCAGGGTCTAAATCATTAATTTCTACTCCATTCTTTTTGCTTTCTTTCATTTCACTTTCAAACACTGCATTAAAAACTGGGGATCAAGCTGCAAGCACAGATTTACAAGCTTTAAATTCTTGTCCTCTCACACACAAAAAAAGGCAATCTGTAAATCTTGTGTTTTCCCAGAGATTACCTAAATTTTCTGCTAGTTGACATTCAAGCACCTTCAAAGTATTTGTATTCGTACATCCTGATACTTTTATTGAATCTTGGATTTCACTCACCTGTCTATAGCACCACTTGCAGGGAGGGGGAGGAGGCAGTTCTTTAGGTGGGGAGTACAATGCTTCCTCCTCTTCTGCAAGCAGTGCTGGAGATGCTCACAAAATAATGTAAGCCTGTCATCTGGTAAAAGACCATTAGCTTCATCAAGCAAAAAATCTTTCTAATGAAGTTTCTGAATCCCCAGTCCTTCCCTTGCATAAATGGATAGGTTTTTTGGCTCTGACCATTTCTTTTGTTTCTTCCCAATTAGCATTCAGAAGGGAAAATTTGAATTGTGCTTGAATTTCACTTTTGGGGTAGCTGATATTTCATTTGTCACTTGGGCCAGAGGAAAATGTTGACCTTTTTAACACTTCATCCATTTCCACTCTATAAATGGTCCACATGTAGGAATACTTTACTATTTTAACCTCTAACACTAGCTTTCTGCTATAAGACCAGTAGACATATCTCCTGGCAGAGTTGGGCTGGATTCCCAAGACACTGATTGCCACCTTAGTGCAGTCTTCTAGGATTTATGCAGTAAACCACAGAGCCAAGTACTTTACTCAGACATGCTGTGGGGCGGTGGTGAGCAGTTCCTGCAGCAAATGAGCTGGCCCAGGGAGCCAGGCTGTGACTGCAGTGGGGGTAAGAGATGGGGGGTACCACCTCTGCTAAGCTGTGTCCCTCCTCCCGGGTATGCCTTCTTCTGAATCTGAAGCTCCTCAACTTTCTCCAGGATAAACAAATCAGCTGCCAGGGGCAGCCACCTCCTCCACTCCCGCCCGACACCCTGCCCAATCTTGTCCTGCTCTGGTTTCCTAGTTATGACTCCAGCCCTAGCCCAGCCCACAAGGGCCTAAAGTAAAATTTTTAAAAATCAAAATTTCATTAAGACGATTATATATTTTTGGAATAAATGATAAATAGATCCTGGGTAAGCCTTGACCATTTCCCCAGAAAATGCAACATTTTATGAAACTACAGCATATAACAACCAGGGTAATGATATTGACACAATTCACCAATGTTATTCACAGTCCCCTGGTTTTACTCATACTTGTGTTAAATGTGTGTATTAAGTCGTGTACAGTATTATCAAATGTGTAATTCTGTGCATCTGTGGCCACAGTCAAGATACTAAACAGTTCTAGCATCTCTTTCTTCTGATACCTATTCTCCTGACAATCAAGAGTATGTTCTTCATTTCTAAAATTTTTGTCATTTAAATATCTAAATGGAATCCTAAGTATTAATCTTTGGGCACTGCCCTTCTTTTTATTCAGCATAATTCACTAGAGATATACCTAAATAGTTGTATATATTAATTGATTATTTCTGATTAATTTCCCATGGTACCACAGTTGAAGGACACATTTCTACTTTTTAAATATTATAAAAAAGAAGCAGGTGTGCAGTGAGTAGGCACACAAGTGGGGGGGGGGAGGGTCTGTTTTATGTGTAAAGGAGGTACAACAACGGGAACCTGACCCATCTGTGGATCTGCTATTCTTACCTTTTTCCATATCACTCAGAAGTGGCAGGCCTGAGAGAAGAAAATAAAATGGCCTATTAAATTTCATCAAAGGAATCATCTTAGGGACAACCCACTGTTAATCTTCAGTCTTATTTTACTGTATTTAGCCCATACATGACTCTGTCCTCTACAGCTAGAATATAAGGATATGGGAATAAAGGCTTAGAAGTAGAATCTGCCCTTCTTTATAGCTCCCTATAAAGAGAGAGCTATGTGTAGAAATTACATTTCCCATCCTTATAATTTTAAGTTCTGCTAAATTCAAGGCCTTGTTTCCTGGAGCAGGGGTAATAGTCTCAATAGGGAAAGTAGCAGTTTTTCTATTGAGACTTGGTCATACTGGTCTAATCATGGCATTCCACCAACAAATAAAAGGCTTATCATATAAGAGTGAGAAATTAACCATGATTAACATGAAGAGCGAGAGTTGATATTACACAATTAATGTGGAAAGAGCTCTGTATGTCCAAAATAGAGGTTTCACTCCAGGTACTTGCTTTTCCACAGATAATAATGAACGTGCATTTGCAATGACCATGACCTGACAACTAGGGACTCAAGAGGATATGGTTCACCCGACTAGGCAAACAAGCTAAACCCTCTATAGAGTAGGTCAAGAGTGACTAAAATCTAGACGGTGAATGTTATTTCCTTATATTAAAATTTGTCTTTTGAAATACCCACAGTAATATCTGTGTTCCCATATCAGTTTTGACTAATAGAAATATGTACAGATTTTATTACGAAAGGAGAGAGAAGGTAGGTATAAGTATGGGGATAAAAGTCTGAATGAGAGTACACAAGAATTGTCCTATAAGATAGAAAATAATGTGACCAAAGTCCTAGAAGCAAAAAATAGCATGGGTCAGGCAAGTAACTTCTAGCAGTTAAGTATTATCGGAACATAAAGTAAGGAGTTGAAGAAATGGAGAGATAGCCAGGCACCAGTACACTGATAGCCATAAATCTTACACAAAATACTCTGGACATGAGCCTATAGCAATGGGAACCAATAGTCTTTTAATAAGTAAAAGACCATATCTCAGGTTGAGATGGATCATTGTGGCATTCTTATAGATAAAGAAGAGATCCTATTAAGAAAGTCAGTTAAAGTAGGAGAAAACTGACAGAAATTAGAAAGCCTATGCTATACATGAAGGCATAAATAGAGATAATAATATTTATTTGGAAAACCATCAAAACAGTCCAAGAACCTGAATAAGAAATACATACATACATTGCTGGTGGGACTGCAAATTAGTGCAGCCACTTTGGAAAGCAGTGTGGAGATTCCTTAGAAAACTTGGAATGGAACCACCATTTGACTCAGCTATCCCACTCCTCGGCCTATACCCAAAGGACTTAAAATCAGCACACTACAGAGATACAGCCACATCAATGTTCACAGCGGCTCAATTCATAATAGCCAGACTATGGAACCAACCTAGATGCCCTTCAATTGATGAATGGATAAAGAAACTGTGGTATATATATACAATGGAATATTACTCAGCTATAAAGAATAATAAAATTATGGCATTTGCAGGCAAATGGATGAAATTGGAGAATATCATGTTAAGTGAGATAAGCCAATCTCAAAAATCCAAAAGAGGAATGATCTCACTGATAAGCAGATGATGACACTTAATGGGGGGTGGGAGGGGGACAAGAATGGAGGAAGGAGGGACTATATAGAGGGAAAGAGAGGTGGGAGGGGTGGGGGGAAGGAAAAATAACGGAATGAATCAAACATCATTACTCTATGTAAATTTATGAATATGCAAATGGTATACTGTTACTCCATGTACAAACAGAAACAATATGTATCCCATTTGTTTACAATAAAATAAATTTAAAATAAAAAGAAATTTGAGGAATTTTAGTGTCAGAAATATAGCACAAATATTTGGAGGAAAAAACCAGCCTATCAGTAGTGAGAATGAAATTTAAAATGGTATGGAGACACTCTGAGTCAATGGATATACTGAGAATTATATATATTCTTAAATCCACATCAGTATATGGATAATTTTAACTTGGTAAGGGAGGAGGCAGAAAGATAATTTGCTGTCCTATTAGTGGTCTTCTTTAATCTTGCCTTCTATTAATAAGTATCTGAATCATAAATAAAAGGATTTGATTTGATTTCTAGATTGACTGCTTATTTCTTGTGGAGAGCAGTGACAGAGGATGGGAGAGCAGTGACTGTGATTGGGGGTCTCTGATGACCTCATAGCTGTGGCATGCATGGTACCTGGAAATGTTTCTGCTTGAGGGCACAGGATGCTCAGCTGCTGTGGCAATGCCCTGCATGTGGAGGCTCTGTGCAAGAGTCCTATCAGCTCTGAGGGCGACCTCAGGCACGCACCTCCCGGGAAGGAAAGAACTAGTATGCTAGACAACCACAATGTTTCACCAGCTCCATTTCTCCGGTTCCTGCCTGCCTTACAGTAACTTTAAACAATGGGCTTTGAGAGCTACACAAAGCCCCTAACCGCACTTAGCAACTGTGGATTGCAATTACAGAAAAGCTACATAGATGTCCTAGTTTCTGTAACTTTCCTGAATACAAAGAATAATGCTGCATAGTCTTTAACCTGATAATGAAACGTATATAAATAAGGATTGCTGGTGTAACTCTTTAGATCTGCATCTCCATCAGGAAGCAGAGCTCCACCTGATCCCAGCTTCATCTTCAAAATCTGTCTCTGTGAATTATTATTTTTCAATCCCCCTTTGATCCTTGCCAGACCCGAGAGTTTGGTCATGCTGATCACAGCAATTTCTATCTCCATTAGAATAGGATATCTATAAAATCTGTAAAGGGACACCAAGTTCAAAGCATTATCCTGCTTTTTCCTTCCCATGGCCTGTAATCAGATTTTCCACAATCCTAATGCTGAATCAATGTGGCTAAGCCTTATTCACGGGAGTCTTATGAAAGTAATTAAATTCCATCTTTCAAAGAAAGAGAATTTTCCATTCTTGGTGGTCTGTCTGCTAATAAAGAAGCATCTGCTTTGAAGCTTATTTGTTTTACCACCCTTTGCAGAAGTAGAAGTGCTTCATTAAGAAATCAAAGTTTCCCATGAGTCTTAGGTCTTAAGTGTGGTAGATACAGTTCTTTCCTTATCATAATGCAGCGGTGGCTAAGAGTAACAGGTTATTGAAGTTACTCATATCTGGAATCATATTCTTGTTCTATTAGATACTACTAGGATGATCTTGAGAAAGTTAATTTCTTCATTTATAAAATAGGTTTAATATCTAATTTACTAAAACCGTAGCAGCTAAAAGTACAATTATGAGAACACCATTTATTTGGAAAACTCTAAATAAATTTTCTTACCTGAAGTGGCAAAGGATCATTGCTGTTTTCGAAGTCACAGTCAAAAACAATGGCAGCAAGCACTTTTTGAGATGCATAATCATACTGAATGTACTTTTCAAACTCCCTTTCTGAAGAAAAGCCTCGAACTATAGGGAGGAAAAAATTGTCTACTTAAATAAAAATATATGATAATCCATCCTATTTGAGAGGTTGGATACTAACATTACAAGGAAAGAAGTATATCAAAATACTGTAAATTTCTCAAACATTGGCATTATTATTATCTAGTGGATATTTGGGGTACAGAATTTTAGGTTTTATAAAATTTATAAAAATTTAGATAAGTAAAAATCAAAAACATAGTAAAACACCCACAGAAATGGTTGGATAACTGTTGGTGAGGATGTAGAGAAACTGTAACCTTCAAATAGTACTGAACAGGAGCGTAAAGGTATAGAAAGTTTGAATAACAGTTCAGCAGTTCCTCAAAAAGTCACCATATAACCTATTTATTTCCAATCCTAGAGATACACCCAAGAGAAATGAAAACATATGCCCACATAAAACTTGTGGACAATTTTTCAGTATTATATGTAATAGCCAAAATGTGGAAACTAGAAATAAACACGTACATATTCAAGTAAATGCAACATATCCATACAATGAGATATTATTATTCATTGATGAAAATAAATAATGAGGGGCTAAAGTTGTGGCTTAGTGGTAGAGTGCTTGCCTAGCAAGTGTGAGGCACTGGGTTTGATCCTCAGCACCACATATAAATAAATAAAATGAAGGTCCTTTGACAACTAAAAAATGTTTAAAAAAGTAAGTAATGACATGGATAAACTTTGAAAACAGGATGTTAAATGAAATAAGCCAGACCTAAAAGACTGTATACTGTATAATTCCATTCATATAAAAGGTCTATAATTAGAAAATATATCAGTGTTTTCCTAATGCTACTAGAGATGGGAGATTGAGAATTCATGGCTAAAAGGTATGGGGTTTCTTTTGGGGGTGATAAAAATGCTCTAAATTCATTGTGGTATTGCACAGCCAATTATGACTATACTAAAAGCCAATCAACTGTACACTTTAAATAGATATATGGCATTACACTATATCTCAATAAAGCTGTTTCAAAAGAAAAAAGAGGGGTGAAGAGCACTTCAAACTGTGCTTTAGAAAAAAAGCAAAACTTATTTGATGGCTCAGCAGATGTATGATAAAAACAAAGGAAGGAGTCAATGAAGACAGATCAGTAGAAATTACTTAATCTAAAAAGGAGAGAGAAAAATGATTGGAAAAAAGTTGAACAGAGCCTCAAGGACGCATGGAACAACAGAAAATGTCTAGCATTCATGTCCTCATAGTCCCTAAAAAGGAAAAAGAAGGCAATGTTGAAAAGTCCACAAACTTAATGAAAGAAAGAAACTTGGAAGATTCAACACTCAGTGAATCCTAAACAAAATGAACCAAAAGTAATCCACAGTTTGACATATAATCAAACTTCTGAAAACTCAAAAAACAGAAAAAAAATCTTGAAAGAAGACAGAACTGATACGTTATCTATGGGTAAATAACAACTCCAATGACCACCTACTTCTTTTCAGAAACTAAGGTGATCACAAAAAAAATGGCAACATTTTTAAATGTTGGAAGAAAAGACTATGAACCCAGAATTCTATACGCATTGAAAGTATTCTTCAGGAATGAAACTGATACACAGAGGAAGGCAAAGAAAGATGCTTCATTGTCAGCAGACCTGCTCTGAAGAACTGTTAAAAGTTTAAAAAGAAGTAAAATTATACCAGAAGAAAACATGAAACTTAAGGAACAAAACAGCCCTGGTAAACATTAGCTTATTTAAAATACATATGTGAACTATGAACTCTATTCATATGAATATGAATTCTATTTACATGGAAATGAAAACTACAACATAAAAAGGAAACTAAAAGATCTATAAACATTAAGTGATAAAATATTACATTTTAAGAAGACTGCAAAATTAAGGTATGAATATTCAAGAGCAACCACTAGTAGTATCATATAAGAGAAGCCCAAGTTACCCATCTTTTTCTTTTGTAGATTATGAATTTGGTGTCATATCTAAGATATAAAGATTTTCTTCTACGTTCTTCTCTACATGCCTTTATCATTTTACATTTAGATCGATGATCCATTTTTAGTTAATTCTTGCATGATGTATGAGTTTTCAATGTTTTAGCTATTGATATCCAATTATTCCAGCATCATTTGTTGAAAAGGTTATCCATTCATTGGATTATTTCACATCACTATTAAAAATTATTCTGGCATATTAATGTAAATCAACTTCGCATTTTCTATTCTCTTTTATTGATCTGTGTGTCTATCCCTCTACTAATACAACACTACCCTCACTACTTATAATCTTAAGTCTTGAAAGTGAGAAGTGTGATACCCCCAACTTTGTTCTTTTGCACACTGCTTTGCTCCTCTTGAAACAGTAATGTTTTAAAGGAAACTTTAATGTCAAACCTTTTATACTGATGTTTAGATTCCTCTTCACATTCTCAGTGATTTCTTTCACCACATCAATATCAGAAGGGATGTAAATCAATTCCCATTCGCTGGCATTTCTGATGTAAGAAGGCAGAGTACTGATGGGTTGAGAAGTGAAATTGTGAGGCCCAAGAATCTTTATTTCAGTAAGTGTGTGAAATACCAAAAGCACTACTGAAAATACCAATGCTAAAAAGATTTCCAATATTGAATTAATGAGTTTCCTCCTCTAGAAGAAGAAAAAAGATGGTGTTAATTAACTTACAAGTGAAAGTTCAATGCAAATGAAAATTCTGTTATATTAAATTTCTTCCAGTTTCACTCTACAACAGTCAGTGCTTTAGGGACTATGTCATACTATCCCTTTCCCTGCCCCTACTTTCTTACAGGGTATGCTATACTATTGATTCATTGACTTTTATACATTTGGAAGAGCCACCCACAGCTATATAACTAATTTTTCAAAAGAGCATGCATGCATGCACGCACGCACACTGAAATGTGACAAAAGGGCATTTGACAACATTCCCATGGATACCTTCACTTACCTTTAAGGTAAAATTTTTCCACAGGAGTACAGCAAACTGGTTGAGTGTCAACAAATCCATTCTTCTACAAAGAGTATATGTTCAACTCTAGAGATGGAGGAAAGCTTTTTTTTTTTTTTAATGTTAAATCACCTAATAATGTGAACAACAAACAAATAACAAGTTACTTCTTTCTCTGGATAAAATTATATGTGGGTTTGTGTTATTCTGCTCTTATATTTGTTTGTTTATATCTTGGGTTTGGTCTGTCTTACTGCCCCTTCCCCTACTAATAGCCAACTTTCCCTGTTTTTTCTTGCTCTATTTTGTTATTTTATTACTTTTCGTTATTTTTTTATTCCTCTTCCTTTATAGCAGTCATATGCTATCTATCTCCTGCCTCTCCTCTGATCACTTTTTAAATATTTCAAACTTTCTCTTGGCTTCCTACCCTATTTCCTTTTACTTAAGAAACTACAATCTCACTCTCTGAAAAAATTACATAGTTTATAAAATTCCTACCCCATTCATGTTGTGATACAGTGGACAATGTAGTAGATACTTGATACTGAATGCCTGATCTAGCTCACAGGTTTTTGTCAGTGCCAATGTTAAATACTGACCTCATCATTCTAATATAGGTGGCAGTGTTAACAGATGACAAAGTAGACACCAGGTATTTATCTTCAGACTAAACATTAGTGCTCTCTGCTTCATCTAAGAGAGGCTGGAAAGATTGGGACACTTCAAGTTTAGAGAGTAGAGATTCTGTTGCTGAGCAACACTCACAACTCAGCCAAGTAACAACAAATTTCACCCCACACATGATCTAGCTCCACTCCCAAACCTCAACAATACTTCAAAACATAGAACAGGGAAGACAGAAACAAAAACCAACAATCAGGAGCCAAGGAGGAAGAAAGCAGAGGGGGAATCTCAGGTTCCACTAATGGACATCTATATTCATACAAAACAACAGAAGTCCCAGAACAAAAATGATAATTTTACACAAGACTCACATATAGGAGGAAGAGAAAACCATATAAATTGATGTGCAAGCCCAAGACCTGTGAAAACATGAAGAAACAGGCAAACAAATCTCCCCCCAAAATTTACACTCCCCCAAAGAATCCTAGATAGGTAGCAGATGAAATTTCAGAGAAAGAGTATAAAAAACATTATTAAAATATTCAGTGAACTAAAAGAAGATGCCAGGAATGAATTATGAGAGCAAACACAGGAGATGAAAGACCATTTCAATATAGAAATAATGAAAAGGAATCAATCATAACTCCTGGAAATGAAAGACACAAAGAATTAGAGTAAAAATTCACTTGAAAGCATCACCCAAAGATTAGGTGTAGAAAATAGAATTTTGGCCCTCGATGACAGAATTTCAGTCCTTGATGACAGGGTATATGAACTTGAATACTTAGTATGCAATAAAGGAAAAAAATAAAAAAGATCAAGATCAGAATATGCAAGAACTCTGAGTCAGCATCAAGTGAACAAGCCTGAGAGTTACTGGAATAAGAGAGCATGGAGATACATATTAAATGCATGGAAAATATTTTCAAGGAGAGTGTAATGGAAAACTTTCCCTGTATCAGAAATGAGACAGCCATTCATATATGGAAGCTATACAGGACTTCAAATAGGCCTATTCAAAGAATACTCTTTTTCAGGAGCTGGAGTTGTGGCTCAGTGACAAAGTGCTTGCCTAGCATGTGTGAGGCACTGGGTTTGATTCTTAGCACCACATATAAATAAATGAATAAAATAAAGGTCTATCAATATCTTTAAAATACTTTAAAAAGAATAGTCTTTTTTAACAAATGGTGCTGGGAAAACTGAATATCCACATGTAGAAGAATAAAATTGACCCCTATCTCTCACCTTGCACAAAAGTCAATTCAAAGAGGATCAAAGACCAAGGAATTAGACCAGAAACTCTGCAACTGCTAGAAGAAAATGCAGGCCCAACACTTCAACATGTTGGCACCAGAACTAACTTCTTTCGACAAGAATTCCAAAATGCAAGAAATTAAACCAAGAATCAGTAAGTTGGATGGCATTAAATTAAAAAGTTTTTGCACAGAAAAGGATATGGTTAAGAGCATGAAGAGAGAGCTTACAGAACAGGATACATTCTTTGCCAGCTACTCCTCTGACAGTGAATTAATATTCAGAATATACAAAAACTCAAAAAGGCTAACACTAAAACCAAACGAACAAAAATCAATAAATGGAAAAATAACTAAACAAACATTTCTCAAAAGCAGCAGCACAAATCGCCAACAAATATATGAAAAACTGTTCAACATCTCTAGCAATCAAGGAAATGCAAATCGTAACTACACTAGGATTTCACCTCCAGTCAGAATAGCAATTATGGAGAATACAAATAATAATAAATGCTGGTGAGGATATTGAGGAAAAGGTATACGCTTACATTACTGGTAGGTAGGACTGTGAATACAACCACTGTAGAAAAAAACAGTATGGAGATTCCTCAAAAAACTTGGAATGGAACCACCATATAACCAGTTATCACACTTCTTGATATTAATCCAAAAGAACTAAAAAAAAAAAAATCAGCATATTATAGTGATACAGTCACATCAATGTTTATGGCAGCACAATTCATAATAGCCAATTTATGGAACCAGCTCAAATATATATCAATAGATGAAGGGATTAAGAAAATGTGGAATATATACACACAATGAAGTTTTATGCAGCCATAAAGAAGAATGAAATAATGGCATTTGCTGATAAATGGATAGAAATGGAGAATGTAATATGAAATGAAATAAGCCAAACTCAGAAAATCAAGGTTTAAATGTTTCCTCTCATATGCAGTAGAGCAAAATAAGAGGAGAAAAGCGGATCAGATATTATAAAGATATAGGGAAAATTAGTGGAGTAGAAGAAGATCAAGAGGGAGGGAGGAGGGATGGAAAAGGAGAGCAAATGGGGAATGAATTTTACAAAATCATGCTATGTGCATATATAAATATACCACAGCAAATTCCACCTTTATGTTTATGTATAAAGCACCAATCAAAAATTAATAAATAAATGAGTGAAAGGAAGGTCAGTAGAGTAGAGGAAGGAGAACAGGGGGAGAGAGGAGAGGAAGGGAGGGAAAGAAGGGAAGGTATCAGGAACTAATGGAGGAAATCAAAATCCATGCATGCATGATTTTATCATAATGAACCCAAATACTATGTATAACTACAATGCACTTAATTTAAAAAGAAAGCTTATGTATTTGAAATAAAGCGAATTGTATTGTTCCTATTTTTCTATTAATTTACTTAGTATCTAATGAAGTTCTATAAGGTATAAAACACCAGGAAATAGAGAAATATCAGTAAGATTTGATTCCATTTTTTCCAAGTTAAGATGGAATAATGCTAACAGGACCTGATTTTTCCTATTTCAATATTCAATAAAATAATTCCTAATGTTTTAAACAATAAAGAAATCATCACCATCACAATAACAAATTTAGAAAAATGAAATCACTGGAAAGTAACAATTATGTTTTCATGTGCTTACACTATAACACTCCAAAGTGCTGATGAACATATTCATCCTCTCTTACAGTATTCACTGTATATTCCCTATGTGTTGTATTCTATGCTAGCTGAGTTTAAGATGATGAATACAACAGAAAAATAGATCCCATCCAAGTCCTGATGATGTTCAGGTAAGGAATATCAATTTTTAAAATGTCCACTCTCTGTGGTAGTGGTTTCACTCCATGAGAGAAGAGTGCTAGCATTTCTCATTCCCAACAGATCCATGCTGTAAAAGCTCTATTCCAGGCAGACAGAAATGAGGTCTGGGGCTTCCTTACCCCACCAAGACCCTATAGGTTGAGAATACTGGGGGTCCCGATTACCCTGATCAATGCACAAACTTTCTGGTAGAGCAGCTAATACATGCCAGGAAGGGCAAGACAAAAAAGAGCCAGAGGATACCAAGTCCCCATGTTTGTTCAGAGGCAGCCACTCTGGGAGAAGTATACTGCTATCTTTATCTTTAGTTCTCATGCACTGGTACCAAGGCTCTATGCCGGGATAGAGGCAGGATATAAGAATGAAGAGCTCCACAGCTCTGCCCAATGGGGACACATTTTAATTGGAAGAGAGTAAAGAGAAATTAATGCCTAAGAGTGTTGTCAAAAAACAATGGAGAAAGGAGCTGGTTTCTCCATGATAGCAGTAGTAACAGTGCACAGAAAAAGAACCAGCAAAGAGAAATAATACAGAGAACCAAGGAAAAGTGAAAGTTAAAAGAATCCTCCTGGGATCACATATGCCGTTGGGGATTGAGAAAGATAGGAGTACAAACATATTGAGCAATTAGAACAAGATAAGAGGAGCAACTGAAGTCATTTTCCAAGCCACAGATACATCACAGGCAAAAGGTAAAAGCCTTAATGGCTCACAGAGCTTAAGCATAATAAATTTTTCTTCTTTGGAGGGAGAGCTACATTATAATTATAAAAAAAAGTGGAATTCATTATGGTAAGTTTATGTAAGCACATAACAATTTGGACAAATTCACTGCCCATTAATTCCCCTTTCCTTCCCTTCTTCTTTCCCCTGATCTACACCTTCTATTCTACTGGCCTTCCTCCTCTTTTCATAAAAATCCCCCTTTTTTCCTTTTTTCGCTCATCCACATATGAGAGAAAATACATGATCCTAGACTTTATGAGCTTGGTTTATTTCATTCCACATAATGTTCCCCAGTTGCATCCATTTTCATGCAAATGACATAATTTGCTTTGTTTAAATTTTTTATTTATATTTAAAAATTTTTTTTTTATTTTTGGTACTGGGGATTAAACCTAGGGGTGATTGGCCACAGCCCTGGTCCCTTTTTATTTTTTATTTTGAGACAGGGTCTCACTCAGTTGCTTAGGGTCTTGCTGAAAACGGTTTTGAATTTATGATCCTCCTGCCTCAGCCTCCCTAGGTGCTGGGATTACAGGCAGGCACCACTGCACCCAGCTTTGTTCTTTATGGTTGCATAAAACTCCACTGAGTATATATATAAAACATTTTCTTTATGTAGTCATCGATTGACAGACATTTGGGCTGGTTTCACAATTTGGCTATTGTGAATTGTGCTGCTATAAACATTAATATGACTATATTGCTATAGTATGCTGATTTTAGCTCTTTTGGATAAATATAAAGGAATGTGATAGCAAGATCATATGGTTGTTCCATTCCTAGCATTCTTGAGGAATCTCCATACTGTTTTTCAGAATAGCTGTACTAATTTGCAGCCTACCAACAATGTATGAGTGTAGCATTTTCCCCTACATTCTTGCCAGCATTTATTATTATGTGTATTATAGATAATAAGTACAATCTCATTAAATGCAGTTAAACAATTAGTTACTATGGCCCACCAAAGAAGCCAGGCTTTTAATAAAATCATACACAACCCTGATGAACTGTAAAACAGAGAACAGAACCCAAGGATATGTTCTCTAGGAACAAACAGAGGGACTTCTAAGTTACTAGTCCATGACTGCATGTAGATTAAAAAAATAGACTTCCTGAACTGTGATAACCACCTCCAAGTCATACACAGATATACTCACACCAAAAAGGATAAAATTCTGACTAACTGGACTTAAGTACAACCTTTGATTTGTAAGTCACATGAACTGTGACCCAAAGATTTTTATATTTACCCAGGGGTAACCCTTCAGAATCAAAACTAAAGATAAAAACAAGTATTATGAACTGAATTGTATTCCCATAAAATTCATATATTAAAGCTATAATTCCCCAGTACATAAAATGTGACTATGTTTGGAGACAGATTCTTTAACTAGGTGTTAAAATGAGTCCGTTATGATGGAACCTAATCCAATTGATTGGTGTCCTTAAAAAAATAGAGAATTCTGAAATGAAAAAAAAAAAAAAAAAAAGACATGAGGCACATGCATGCACAGAGCAGACATATCAGGACACAGCGAGAAGGTGGTCATACGCAAGTCAAGGAGAGAGGCCTCAGGAGAAACCAACTGTCAACAATTTGAACTTGAACTTCCAGTCTCTAGAGCTGTAAGAAAACTGACTTTTGTTTTGAAGGCACCTAGCCTGTGCTACTTTGTTTTGGCAGCCTTTGGCAGCCACAGATATAGAACTTGAAAAAAGACTTTAAATTATTGTCTTAAACATGTTCAAAGAGCTAAAGGAAACAGGACAATGATGTCCCAACAAATAAAGAATAGCAATATAGAAATATAGTTATAAAGAAGAACCTAATAGAAATTTTGGAACTGACGACTATAAAAGCAAAAAGAAAATTTTACTAGAGGGTTCCAACAAAGGTGTGAACATGCAGAAAAAAGGATCAATGAACTTTAAAATATATAAAATGAAATTCTTCAGTTTGAGGAGCTGAAAAAAAACCCTGAAAATGACAAGAGTCCACTAGACTAAAAGAAAGAATATTCAATGAAATAATGGCCAAGGAAGTGACATCAGCAATATGGTGGGATAGGACATCCTCTGCCCTGGTCTCAACAGAAACACTGATTAAACAACTATCCATGGATGAAAATACCCTCTTGAGAGTTCCAGAACTGAGAGGAGATACAGCACCCCAATAGAGCACAAAAAAAGAAAAATAAAAGTAAAAAGGGTAAAAAAAAAGTTCAATTTTGTCCATGTTCCACAAAGTGGGACACTGCAGCACTGAGGAAGATATCCTTGGCCTGCCATTTCTCTGTGGAAAGAGACTGATGCTAACATTCACCTTCTCTAATGTTTGGGGCACTGTCTGAAAGGCCTACTTCTGTGTTGCTTCATGTGAAAAATTTATAGAATTAGCACAGCTAGACCACCTAGGGAGGTAGGAATAAAGAAAGGGTCTTGGTGCTGGATTCCCAGCTCTTACCAGTGGTCTTACCTACCTATGGAGCCAAGCCATTCAGTCCTACCTGACCACAGCCCTAGTCAGTAGCCTTACCTGAGAATGAAGGTAAATCAGTCAGTCACACCCAGTGGTGAAGTACAGCCCTCTGTTTTTGAATGACTGCGGACACACCCCATAGTGGCCTTACCCAACTGCAGAGCAAAGCCAAACACAAAGCCCCCTCAGTGGCATCACCTGACTAAAAAGCCCCTTTAGTAGCTTTGCCGGACTGCAGAGCCAAGTCTGCTATCCCTATCTGCTGGGAAAGCTCCTCTAGTGAGCTTACCTACTGCAACCTGTGATGGCCAATTCTGTGTATGCAACCATGGAGGTAAGCCAACCATGGAGGTAAGCCCTGTCAAACTAAAGACATGCTCCCCTCCCACACCAATTAGCCTTACCTGGACATTGCCCCCATCAACCAAGTGATTGTAAATCAATTTTAACTCTAGTTTAAAAGCTAAGATAAAAGTAATAAAGCTACCATAACCAAAAAAATTTGTTAATAGATATACAATATAAAAACAGTATTAATATTATAATAGTATTAAAATAACAAAGATATTAATAACATAAAGGGCAACCAAAATGTAGAGATTTCACATGTGATTAGAGTTAGGTTGGTTTCAACTTTAAAAACTCTGTGTAATAGGGGCTGGTGAGATAGCTCAGTTGGTAGAGTGCTTGCCTCACAAGCACAAGGCCCTGGGTTCAATATCCAGCACTGCAAAAAAAAAAAAAAAAAAAAAAAAAGAAAAGAGTAAAAGTGAATCACTACAAAAATTATCAAATCACAAAGAAATACAGCAAGAGAAGATGGACTGGAACAAGAAAACTCACCTAATAATTATATTAAATAGAAATGGATTAAACTCACCATCAGTTAAACAAGATAAGTTCTCACTATATGCTGCAGACATCTGATCACAATTGCATTACAGCAGAAGCACATAAAAATAAGTTAATGGTTCTTATAGGCTGAGAAATTTAAAAAGGAATACTTGTAAGTAATTCATGTGTTAAAGGAGAAATTATAGGGAATTTAAAACACTCAAAACCAATTGGTAATAAAAAATACTAGATAAAAACCCTTGTGGAGATGGGAGTATAGCTCAGCAGTAGAGCACTTACCTAGTATGGGTTCAATCCTAATGTCTGAAAAAAATTGTGGGATATAGCTAATGTGATACTTAGATAAGAATGTGTATCTTTTAGTACTTACATGAAAAAAAACAAAAGAAGCTTAAATCAATGACCTTATAATTCAATTTAAGGAGTTAAAAAAAGAATGATAGGATGAATCCAAATAAAGTTGGAGAAAAAATAAAACTAAATTCATAAATGAATGAAACAAATAAAAGGGAGTAACAATAAAATTATAGCTAATTGAAAGAGCAGTGAAAAAGGCAAATTTGGTGAATCATCAAGGGAAAATACAAATAATAATATTAAGAATGCAAAGGCAGACATGACAAGAGATCTGCAGATAGAAAAATGTAATAAAACATATCCATCTGGAGGAAGGAAAGATGTTATTCAAATTAACATTCTGCTGATTATACCTAGATTGAAATTTGAAGAGACAGGCCTAACGGAGAGCTTTCTTCCCTTGATCACTGTCAACTTTTGAAGAGGGGTCTGAGAGACCAGGAGACCAAGTAGGCCTTTCAATAGCCTCATATAGTAGAGTGACCAAAGTTAAAAATCCATAGACCTGGGTTGAGGATGGAACCCTGTTTAGGGTTGTCCAGAGTTAAAATAAACCAGAATAGACCAGCCATTTCAGAGAATGCAAGAGAGCTCCAAATCATCTTAATCCCTGAAACTGAACTGAAGTGCCAGGTATAGCAAGTAAGCAAGCAAACAAATCAATTAAAAACCTCTCCAGGGAAATTAAAAATTAGATCAAATTATACCTAAAAATAATTTTCAAATGCAATCTCTAGCCCATAACACAAAATAACTAAAAACAAAGAAAATGAGACCACATGAAAAAAATGAAAAAAATAACAAATAATAGAAGCACTTAAAATATTCCATGTGTTAAAATTATCAACCAAGAGACTTCCAAGGAATTTTAAGTGCTATGTTCAAGAAGGGGGGGGGGGGGGGGGAGAGAATAGAACTGATAATTTAAGATGGGAACTGGAAACTATGACAATGGCAAGGCAGATGTAAAAAATTCAAAACAAGTTCTAAAATGAAAAACTGCCATAACTGAATGAATTTAACCTCAATGAATGATATAACTGCAGATTCAAATCAACTAAAGGGAAAAGTAAAGGTTTGGAAATTTTACCAGAAGAAAATACTCAAAAGTAAGCAGAGAGAGAAAAAACAAAAAACAAAAACAAAACAAAAAGATAGAAAAAGTAAAAAACTTAACAAATATATAACTGGAGTAGCAAAAGAATAAATGAGAAGTAACAAAGAAAGCGGAAATAGTAAGAAAATTTCTGAAACTAATGAAAGAAAGAAAATCACAATCTCAAGAAGCCCTATAAACACCAAGCAAGATAAATGAAAAAAAGAAAAATCCACGCTTAAGTATATTATAGTAACACTGCTTGCAAACAAACATCCACCACAAACAAAAGAAGGAAAAATCAGAGACGATGACTTTCATTTAAATGATTAGACTGATTCTGAAAAAATGGCAATCAGCAGAGATTGTAATGATATATTCAAAGTGAAACAGGCAAAAGTAAAGCAAATTATTAATGGCTAACAGATTAAGTTAAATGTGGACTTACAGTACATGACAAAATTAGCAAATAACTCAGAATACAGACAAACGGGGCCGAGGTCCTAAGAACTTTCCATTGTCTGTTAGCTGGTAAAAGTTCCAATTAATATTAAACTTTGATAAAATACACGTTATGATTTCCTGAAGAACCACTAAAGTAAGGGTAAAAAAAAAAAAAGTGGAAAACACTAAATTAACAATTAAGACAAAAGGAAATAATCAAACTGTAGTCAAAATAGAGGATAGGAGAGAAAAAGAAATGTAGAACAGGTTGGACAAATAGGAAATGCATCATATGATGGTGAATTTAAATCCAAATACTGCATGACATCACCTATACCGACTAAAAGCGGTCTAACTGCTCTAATGCGAAAACGACACTTGCCAGACGGCATCCGTACCAAGAACCCGAGAACCCCATTACATGCTATCTGTAAGGTGAACACCTGAAACGTGCGGCTGAGCGACTCGGGCTCCGCACAGTCCCGCACCTCCCTGCGCGCCAACGTCCACACGCTCCAGACCTTCGCCTTCCCCAACCCAACGCCACAACTGAAACTGGAACGCGCGCCGTCTTCACGGATGCTTCTCCCGAGGCGAGGCCGGAGAGCGGACGCCTCCTCTGCCCGGTGCCGCGCGTCTGTCTGCGTGCAGGACGCACGTTCCCGCTCCTGCGGCGTGGCTGTCGCCGAGCAGCGGCAGGGCGACTCACTCCCGCAAGAGCAGGAACGACCCCCCACGACCCGCACACTCACCGCTCAGGCCTCGCAACCGCCTCCACCTCCGCCGCTGAGGGGCGCAGCGCCTCCTCCAACGCCCACCCCAACCGCTAGCCGTCGCGCAGCCGCCCGCAGGGGCGTGGCCTTGGTCTCGCGCACCAATCAAAGGCGCCGGCGCGGTTAGGGGCGTGGCCTCAGGGGCGTGCACCAATCAACGGCACGGGCGCCGGCCCGGGGTGCGAAGGTACGTGTGGGGGCGGGGCTACACCTGCACCCAGGTGCCCACTCCCCCACTCGGCTCCACCCTTTTCTTCCAGCCCCGTGTGCCCACTGCATCTCGTCATCCTAGCACAGTTCATACCTACTATCCTTCATCCCAGCACACTTTGTGGAGATTCCGAGCCTCACATATTTCGTCCATGTACCCTGCCCCGCGGCCTTCACCCCCTGGAAGGACTCACCTAGGCACCCTTTCCTGTACTCTCCAGACACTTCTCTTCTTCACCCTGCAAAAGGCGCCCACACTTCACCATCTCTCCAGGGTTCCCCTCAGGAGGTAGACCACAGGAGAAAAAACGGTTTCAGTAACAACTCAGAGCCTAGGACTGAACTTCCAGAACAACATGCACAGTGACCTGCACACGCTTGTTCTAGAATGAGAGTCCACTGGAGTTCCATGTGGTAAGTAAGCTCACTGGCCAAGTAGGGAACGGAATCAGGCCACTTATGCCTGATTACAAATATGCTCCTGTTGTTACTGGAAAGGACAAGGGTAGCCCTTGAGAGTCAGGAACTGGGCTGACATCGTGTCCTTCGTTTTGGTGTTACTAGGAACTGGTGTGAACTGTAGCTACTCCTTTGTGGTTTCTTGTTGAATACGATTTAGTAGAACACCATACTACTTTGATTTTGATGAAGCAGGACAAAAACAAAACAAAATCAGAAAGCAACTTTCATGAATATGTCTGATGACCAAAAAAAAAAAAAAAAAAAAAAATTCCTCCAAACATCTTCCTTTTTTGGCTAAATATGCCACCCCTTTCCCAGTTACATCTTTGGCTTTATTTTCTTCTACCTCTTAGATAATATTAAGATAATCATGGAATTATGTTTTTTGACAGCATTCAATTCAGAGCAAAACCCTTGCTCCAAATTCATCTTAAATCCATATTCTTAGTTCTTCCTAACAGTTACTAACATGTCCATAGTTCCAGTGTGGTCTCCTTGTTGCAGAGTTGTTTGACTCTGTTAATGGTGATCTTTGCCTAAAGGGTGATGGCATTACAACTCACTCAATATCAGTCGTTATTGGCTTATTGATGTCCTTATTAATCTTGATACATTACTAATAGTAGCTGTTTTGTTATAATAGTTAATAAGAATTGTTTATCAAGCTCTTAAAGAGCCCTTTTCAGGGGCTGGGGTTGTAGCTCAGTGGTAGAGCACTTGCCTAGCACATGTGAGGCACTGGGTTTGATCCTCAGCACCACATAAAAACAAATTTTAAAAAAGAGCTCTTTTCAAAGATCATGTGCATGTAAGAAGCATTATTTTTTCAGTACTTTTAAAGAACAGCACTTTTTTGTTTTTTACTTATCTATGGAGTAAGTATGGATGATATCATACAGGGATTATAAAGAGGTTATTTAAATGGGGAGCTTCTTAAATACATATATTCCAAAGAGGGCTGAGGAACACTTGCCTAGGAAACAGAAACTTAGTATAATTATCTTAGGACAAAAAACTATATGTAAATAATAGCTTAATAAACTACTTCTCTGTCTTTTTAAATTGATAATGAGAGAAAGTTGTGCATGCATAGAAATCACTAGTCAGAGATCCAGGGCAGGTTGGACTAAAATTACACTTAGGCTAAAACCAAGAATGCTAGGGATTAGCTACTTAGATATTTCATACCTAACACTATCCAATTCAAGATATAAAAAGCTTGAGCAGGCCTTATTAAAATTACATGTGGAAGTTCCCCACTGAACTTATCTGGGCATGAATCCTGAAGAGCTACTCAAATATGCCTTACTCCCTTGAATGAATCCATGTGCCCAGGCAAAAATTAACTCTCTTAAAAGAGAAGACTATATTCTTAAGGACAAAGACCTAAAAAGGACAACCAGAAACACAGGAAATTATTACAAAAATTTGTTACCAGTAGCAGGATGTTTGTGGAATCTTTAGGACTTTTACTGTTGTTTTTTTGTTTTGTTTTGTTTTTGTCCTGGAGATTAAACCCCCAAGGCACTTAAAATCCAAGGGCACTTAACCACTGAGCCACATCCCCAACTCTTTTTTTGTATTTTATTTAGAGATGGGGTCTCACTGAGTTGCTTAGAACCTTGCTAAATTGTTGAGGCTGGCTTTGAACTCATGATCCTCCTGCCTCAGCCTCCCAAGCTGCTGAGATTACAGGCGTGCACCACCGCAGCTGGCACTTTAGGATTTTCTACATAAAAGATCAGGTTATCTGCAGAGAAATTTTTACTTCTTTTTTTCCCCCAATTTTAGTCTTGTCTTTCCTTCTTTCATTTCTTAATGGTTCAGTTTTGGTATATTTTATCTTTCTAGGAATTTATTTCATTTTGGTTATCTCATTTGTTGGCATACAATTGTTCCTAACAGTCTGTTATAATCCTCTTATTTAGTATTATGTGGTAGTATCCACTTTCTGATTTCAACAATTTACAATTTAAACCTTTCCACTTTTTTTTTTTTTTTTTGGTCAACCTGTAACTAAAGATGTCAATTTTGCCTGTTTTCAAATAATCAAGATTTGGTTTCACTGATTTTCTATTGTCCACTCTCTATTTGTCTCCTCTCTAGTCTATTTTGTCTTTCTTCTGTTAGCTTTGTGTTTATTTTACTTTTCTATTTCTAGTTCTTTCAGATATAAAATTTGATTATTGATTTCAGATTGTTCATCTTTTTAAGTCACAGCTATACATTTTCTTTGAGCTGTTTTGTTGTATACTGTAAGTTTTTATTTGGTATATTGTGATTTCTTTTTTTCCCAATAAATTTTCTAATTTCTCATTGTGATTTCTTCTTTAACTCATTCATTGTTTAAGAGTAAATGTTTATAGAGGAAGCCATGGTGGAGTGGAGCTAGGCAGAAACCCACCATCCCTCCACAGCCCAGACATGAGGCAGTGAAAGGACAGCTGAACAGAGGTGAGTGACCAAGTGAACACTCTAAAACTTGATATTGGACAGTTGAGACTTGGAGGGACTTGGAATTTAGTTATTGGAGCAGAAAATAAGGAAAGAATTCCTCAACCCAAACCCTGACCAGTGTGGTGTCAAGGAGGAAGGGTAACAAAGAGAGAAAATAGGAGAGGAAAGATCCATAAGCTTCCTTAACAACAGCTGGAAAGAAAAGCAGACCAAATTAAAACAGGATAGAAGCAGCAAAGACAGTGAAGGAGATCACACAGACAGGGCAGTTATTCTGTGGAGTCCACAGCGAGCCAGCCTCCATAAAAGAAACTGAATCAACATAGCTTCTCTCCACCTAGTAACAAAACAAAAGGAAACGTCTCTGAAATGGGTTGTCTCAGTAGTCTGTCTGGAAGGAACAGGTAGAGGGATCACGGCTAGCTGAGTTTACTCAAACCCCTTCCTCCTCACCTCAGACAAGGAGAGTAGGGTGAAGCTGACCTTCAAGCAAATCACCCCTAGAAAGGGCTAGCCCCAAACCAGCACTACCCACAGCCTTGGCAGGAACTTAGGTGAAGACAGGATAACTGGCACCCTCTCCCCACCACAGTGATAGGTAAAAGCTGCAGTAGCCAGTGATGATCACAGAGTCTGCACTCACAACCCCGGTAGTTGCAGACAGTCATCAAGCTCTATGCCCCTGCAGAGGAGAGTGGGTGCTCGGTATTCCATGGCAATCAGAAATAGCCCTGAGCCTTATGTCCTATACTCCCATACCCAACAGAAACAGCTAGCAGGCACAGCACCCTGCAAGCACTCAGACATGCACCTCTGGGCTAACTTGCACTGGCTGGCTGTTGAGAACACCATAGGAAGGGTCCACATCCAAGTCCCCAAGTTGCCAGTTAATTCAGTTCTCATTTAGACCCATGGACCATGGAAGACATTTCCTAAGGATAACCCCAAACAGCCTTTAGAGAATCTTGTGTACACAATGACAGTACACCCCACAAAGGAGCTTACAAAGGAGCATTCCAAAGACACCAACCACCACGCAGTGTGCCCAGAATCAAGCCCATGTATGTGGAACCCATGTACTCTAGAGTGGGCAGCAGTTCCACCTCTGTCCCCTGCCATGAGCCACCCACCACCACCCACCACCACATCAACCACACTACAATACCTCTACCTGAGACCACCAGACCACTGACACTCTGAAATATACATGGGTTGAGGACACTGCATTTGACCGTGCTGAATACATGGAGGAGATTTTGAGGGCACACAAGACTGTACCCACTAACAGGGGTAACCTGGTTGCTACATTAACACCAATTAGGAATCATCTCTGACCAACCAGAAAGTTGATAGGTACCTGGACACCAAAGATTAAAGGGAGTTTCCAAGGATCGTATCAGAAGTGAGCCAATGTGACCACTACCTCCACACCCAGGGAAATATAGAAATAAACTAAGGAGTACTGAGATCTTCCAAAGTTCTCAAATCCTGATACAATTCAAATCAAGAAGACTCACTGAGAAATCTCCTACCTCTGCATGAAATATTTTAATTGCTGTAATCTCAGTTTTGATCTTACAGATACTACTTTTCATACTGAATCAACATTCCCTTATGATTTGATTTTGCAGCCCTCAACCAACTGATCACATTTATTCTAATGTTTTAAAGCATTAACTGGAACCATTCTTCCTAGCTTTGCTTTCCTAGTTCAGGTTTACAACTGCTCCTCTTAAGTTTCTCTTTTCCTCTTGCATTAACTGCTCCTGTCTCCATCCCCCTTTATGTCCCCCAAAAGCTCATGTGTAAGACAATGCAAGAAATTTTAGAGAATAAGTGACTGGGATAAAGATCTTTAAACTAGTACATCAATCCACTGATATAGATTAACTGGGCAGTAACTATAGGCAGGTGGGGAGTGGCTAGAGGAAGTGGGTCACTGGAGGTTTGACTTTGGGGCTGATATTTTGTCTCTGGTGAGCAGAGCATTCTCTCTGCTTCCTGCTTACCATGCCTTGAACTGCTTTTCTCCACCATGACATTCTGCCTCACCTTGGCCCAGAGTGACACATCAAGCAAAGAAAACTACAGACAAATATCCCTGATAATTGTACACAAGAAAATCATTAAAAATTTTGCAAATAGCATTCAGAAACACATTAAGAAGACTGCACACCACGATCAAATGGATTTCATCCCAAGGAAGTAAGGTTAGTTCAACATACAAGGATATCCACTCTCACTACTCATATTCAACATGATTCGTGAAACTCTAGCCAGAGAAATCAGGCAAAAAGAAATTAGAAGGATACCAGTAGGAAAAGAAATCAAATGGTCTGTTTGCTGATGACATGATCCTGTATCTAGAAGACCCAAAAACTCAACCAAAAGATTTCTAGAGGTGATAAACAAATTCAGCAAAGTAGTAGAATAAAAAAAGGGAAATCAGTGCTGTAGAAAAAGGGGTTAGAGTGGGAGGGAAGAGGGATGGGAAAAGGGATAAAGAATGGAATGAAATTTACCAAATTATGCTATGTACATATATGAATGTACCACAGTGACTTTCACCTTTATGTATATTTATAAACCACCATTAAGAAAAAATAAACAAAGGGAAAACCAGCAGAGGGAGGGGAGCAGAGCGAGGGCAGAGGAAAGGAAAAGTGGATGTACTGTGGATTGAAATGGAACAAATTATCTTCCATGGTTGTATGATTATGTCAAAATAAACCCCACTATGTGTAACTATAATGCACTAATGAAACATTTTTTAAATGAGTGTTAAATTCCCACATATTTATGAATTTTTCAGTTTTCTTCTGTTACTGACTAGTTTTATTACATTCTGGGTCCATAAGATACTCTAGGATTTCAGTATTTTTTAAATTTACTCAGGTTTGTTTTATGGGCCAAGATTTGGTGTATACTAGAAAATGTTCCATGTGCACTTGCGAAGGATGCATATTGTGATGCTTTTTATTGGAGTGTTCTTTATAGGTTATGAAGTCCAATGGGTTTGTTGTGTTATTCATGTTTCCTTATTATTGAAAATGGTGCATTGAAGTCTCCTAATATTACTAATATTTTTAATTCCTTCAATTTTTTCAATGTTGCTTCATATATTTTGTGATTCTCTTGCCTTACACATATTTATAACAAAAATTTTATTTTCTGATGCATTAACCCTTCTATAAATGTACAAAGTACTTTTAGTCTCTTGGAATACTTTTTTTGGGAGGGAAAACATTAAGTGTATTACACAAGGCATTAAAAATACATGTCTCCATATCCAGTATAATTTCATTTTTGTAATGCAAAGCAAAATATTTGGAAAACACCCTATCAAAATGTGATGCTACAGTTTTGGGTGGTTTTTTTTATCACAACATGTTTTTTAATTAATTAATTTATTTGTTTATTTATACAGACTGCATTTTGATTCATTGTACACAAATGGGGTACAAATTTTCATTTCTATGGTTGTGCACAATGCAGATTCAATCCATTCATGTAATATACATGTACATAGGGTAATGATGTCTGTCTCATTCCACCATCTTTCATACCTCTCCCCCCTTCTCATTTCCCTCTACAAAACCTAAAGTTTCTTGGAATACTTTTTAAATTTTATTTTGTCTAGTATTAGTCACCCATCTCTATGTGGAACCCTTAACTTTCAACTTTTTGCATATTTAGATCTAAAGTATCTCTTCTAGACAATATGTTCTTGCATCATGCTTTTTCAATCAATTCTGCCAGTCTCTATATGACTGAAAAGTTTGATACACATACATTAAAAATAATAACAATAAAGTAAGTTATGTTATTTTGTTATTTTTTTCTGTGTCACGTGGCTTTTTTATACCACAAATAGGGGACTGTGATGAGTGTTGCTTTAGAAATTAGTCAAACTTTTCTGTTGATTTGCATTCCGGTGTATATAGCCTAAGTAGACAGAGATAAACTACACATTTGAGTCTGTTCATGTTCCTAGTCACTTCATAAAAACAAAAAACTCAAATCCCTCCTTATCTAAAAAGAACAAAATAATTAGTTATCTTCTGGATATCACTCTATAATTTACCTTATCCAATTAAGTATGTGGAAACATTGAACAAGCCACTCAAAAATAGAGCAGCTTCATGGACACTTTCAATTCTACAAGAAGCATCTTAATTGCTCATCTGCCCATAAATCCAAGACAGATGATGATATTGCTTATATTGTTTATTCCATCTGCCTAGAAGAAAATCTCTTTCTCTCTACTTCATTTCTCCTTTTTCTTTCTTAGAGCTGAGGAAAGTATAGGTAGGAAAACACACAATTTTAAAAGGAATTTTTTCTTTCTGCTCCATTACTTCAAATGCTCTTGGTGCAAATATTCTTTTTATAATTGGAGCATAAGGACTTTAGGTTGGGTTGTGGAAATAGTAACCCAATTCATCGCTCAAACACTGATGATGATTTAAATTAGATATATTAAGGAATAAAATTTGTGCTATGCATTTATCTGTATATGTACATCCCCCCACATTTGTGATAATGTTGATCATCCATAATTAGCTGCTAATTGTTTCATTGAAACATTCAGAATATTCAGGAATATGTCCTTATACTTACTTGGATAAATATTACTTTTTACTATTTCTAGGAAATAAAACAGGAATATCACCAAATTGCTTTAGATTTGCACATGTTAGACACATAGGCCACTAATCTAAATCTGCAAAAAAGGGGACAAACTCTCTTCCTTGAGAAAATCTTTATTATATAGATAAATTTGTGTCAAGAGACATACACGCAGGAATGTCCTTCTGTATATCCAGGTGTAGTTGAAGAAAGACATACAAATCACTGGTTGCATCTGAATCTCATGGAACCTGTTGTTCATCATCTGCTGTTAACCCACTAACTGGGTTAGCAAAGGCGAAGAAGACTTGTTCTAGTGTTATCTGACTGACTGAATAGTCCTCTAAATTGAATTGCTCTTTAGCTTTCTCCAAAACACCAAACACCTTCAATGACAACAATAAGAACACATGGTTACCATTGCAATCTCCCTCCAGCCCTCAACCCAGTGGAGCCCCCCCATCTCTTCCCCAGCTCTTGTCAAGTGTATGCTAGAGGCCAAGCCCACAGAAGGGGGAGATGAGGAAGTAGAAGAAACAGGTCATTGAGAAACTGAGAGGAGGGACTACTAACAGGATTCAGGCACAGAAATTAAAACAAACTATAGGAGTGTTTGAAAAATAGCCTAAGGACTCTGATGCTCCCATTCCACAGAATTCCAAATATTTTCAATTATTAATGCTCTCTTAACATGCAGTATTAGAAGGGCATGCTTTCTGTCATCACCTTTCCCCAGCAATTGTCCTTTTGGGGAACATGGTAGTTAAGGATTCTTTGATTCTCCTCCTTCAAGATACTATCTAAGAAAGGAAAATAGTACCAGTGAATAATTTCACAGATTTAATTTAGAAATTCTAGAATATTTCTACATTTATTTAATTACAAAAAGTGGACAGGTGAAGAGATGGAATTTATATGAACAGGATATGACCCAGTAACCTACTCTCTTTGGTATTGTGAGAGAGTAGAGACCCCCTTATAAAAAGTAAAAGGTAGAGACCCTCTGATATAAAACAAATATATCTAGTTAAGATTGACCAAACCAAAACAGGTGCAAATAAAATCTTTTGAGTCGTGCTGACTGTGGTAAATACTAGGACAGAAATACCCGAGATAAAATAATGTGGCCAAAAATTAAGTTAATTGTGACCATTTCTGTGAAGCAACTCATCCCTCCAGAGGACTGAGAAGCTGCTAGTTTCAGATATGAATAGTTTAGCTCCCTGCCTAGCCCACACTGCTCACCCGCCAGATGCAGCCTGCAATAGATAAACTGAAGCTTGCTGTTTGAATTTCTTTCAAAAAGCATAATGACCCCTATGACCTCTTTAATGGCATAAAGTCTGCCAAAATTTTTGTGGTTTTCACTTTTAAAACCAGCCTGCTGGAGTCACTCACTACTACTGCTCCACCTTTCCTTGGAGTGGTGGTCCTGATCCATCAGCCTGCTGCTTCTCTTTCCCCAGAATCAATTTTTATTTCTACTCTTGCCTCTGGTGGTCTCACTATGCATTGATAACCAGACCCCACCACAGGTATATGTGACAGCTAATGCTTTAGATTTATTACTGACAAAATAGTTTTCTTGTGTGGAGTTCATAACAATTATCCAGGGCAGGCTTTTAAGCACAGCACAGTAACTTATCCACTCATGTGTCCAGTGTAAGAAACCTGAGCCATTTAAAATTCCAGTGTTACTACGAGACTTAGGGCTGAGACTGAAAGGGGAGGATTTTCTTCCTGGATATGTGTGCACGCTTGTGTGCTGTTTGGAAAGGGGGAGAAAGGACAAGGATTCCTCACTCTTCCCATAATTTGCAACCTCCATACCATGCGACAAGGAAATCATCATATATAAGCCCCCAAAGTCGGGTTGTATGTCCTTGCTTCTTTTACAAGTAAGAATCCACTGATGAAATTAGGGGAAAGAAGGTGGTGTTTATTCCTAATTTTAGAACAAACAGACTTCTTTACACTTATCAATGCAAAGTTTTAAAGTACTGCAAATTGAATTAACTTGGATTAAAATGTTTAATGAAATATGCATGTTTATTATGGTATATGGATTTTAATATTAATCTTTATACATCTAATATCTCCATGATCATGTAAAACACTTTTCTTATGAAACATTTCAAACATAGAGCTTAATGAATTATTCAAAAAAATCACTGATGAAACCACCCCATCTACATCAAATAAGAATAACCCAACCTCTGTACTCCATAAAAATAACCAATGCCTTTGTGGATATAGTAGGCATTTCCTTTTTGTTGTTATTGTTTTAGTTTATCTATATAATTACATAAATTGGCAAAAATGTATGTTTATTATGTTCAACGTGAAAAATATATATATGTAAAACATGGGAGAGCTAAATCAAACTAATTAATGTATGGTATCTCAAAGACTTCTCTTTCCTTTTGTGGTTACAACACTTACAATCTACTCTCTTAGGAATTTTCTCTGCCTGCCCCCCTCCTGGGCTACTCCTTTATTTATGAAGGAATTTAACTTGACACCACATTCAGTATGCTGATAAAAGGAATAATTCCTAAAATGAAATATTCAGGTGAAGTCACTAAGTTTATTCACCCCATGACAGTACATATCTCTTAGGAATTTTCAAAAACACATGTAATAAACGATAGCACCATGTTATACAATGATCTCCTTAACTTATTCCTATTTACCTGAAATTTTGCAGCCTTTGTCCAATGTCTTCCCTGCATTATCCCACACCCACCCCTAGTAACCAGATCTTTTTAAATTTTTTTCCTAAGTATTTTTTTTTCATACTGCTGTGATTGGATTGTTTTCTGCATTGCTTTCTTTTTTTTTATTTATTGTAAACAAATGGGATACATGTTGTTTGTCTGTTTGTACGTGGGTTAAAGGCATACCATTTGTATAATCATAGATTTACATATGATAATGTTGTTTGATTCATTCTATTATTTTTACCCTTCCCCCCACCCCTCCCACCCTTCTTTTCCCTCTAAACAGTCCTTTCTTCCTCCATTCTTGTCCCCCTCCCTAACTCTAACCCTAACCCTAACCCTAACACTAACTCCCCCCACCCTCCCCCTTATGTGTCATCATCAGCGAGATCATTCGTCCTTTAATTTTTTGAGATTGGCTTATCTCACTTAGCATGATGGTCTCCAATTTCATCCATTTGCCTGTAAATGCCATAATTTTATCGTTCTTTATGGCACAGTAATATTCCATTCTATATATATACCACAGTTTCTTTATCCACTCATCAATTGAAGGACATCTAGGTTGGTTCCACAATCTGGCTATTGTGAATTGAGCAGCTATGAACATTGATGTGGCTGTATCTCTGTAGTATGCTGATTTTAAGTCCTTTGGGTATAGACCAAGGAATGGGATAGCTGGGTCAAAGGTGGTTCCATTCCAAGTTTTCTAAGGAATCTCCACACTGCTTTCCAGAGTGGCTGCACTAATTTGCAGCCCCACCAGCAATGTATGAGTGTACCTTTCTCCCCACATTCTCGCCAACACCTGTTGCTTGTATTTTTGATAATCGTCATTCTAATTGGGGTGAGATGGAATCTTAGGGTGGTTTTGATTTGCATTTCTCTTATTACTAGAGATGTTGAACATTTTTTCATATGTTTGTTGATTGCTTGTACATCTTCTTCTGTGAAGTGTCTGTTCATTTCCTTAGCCCATTTGTCGAGTGGAATATTTGTATTGTTGGTGTAGAATTTTTTGAGTTCTTTATAGATTCTGGAGATTAGTGCTCTATCTGAAGTATGATTGGCAAAGATATTCTCCCACTCTGTAGGCTCTTTCTTCACATTACTGATAGTTTCCTTTGCTGAGAGAAAGCTTTTTAGTTTGAATCTATCCCAGTTATTGATTCTTGCTTTTATTTCTTGTGCTATGGGAGTCCTGTTGAGGAAGTCTGGTCCTAGGCCGACATGTTGAAGATCGGGACCTACTTTTTCTTCTATAATCTGCAGGGTCTCTGGTCTGATTCCAAGGTCCTTAATCCATTTTGAGTTGAGTTTTGTGCAGGGTGAGAGATATGGGTTTAGTTTCATTCTGTTGCATATGGATTTCCAATTCTCCCAGCACCATTTGTTGAAGAGGCTATCTTTTCTCCATTGTATATTTTTGGTGCCTTTGTCTAGTATTAGAAAGTTGTATTTATTTGGGTTTGTGTCCATGTCCTCTATTCTGTACCACTGATCTACCTGTCTATTTTGGTACCAATACCATGCCGTCTTTGTTACTATTGCTTTGATATAAAGTTGAAGTTCGGGTATTGCAATACCCCCTGCTTCATTTTTCCTGCGAAGGATTGCTTTAGCTATTCTGGGTTTCTTATTCTTCCAGATGAATTTCATGATTGCTTGCTCTATTTCTGTAAGATACGTCATTGGAATTTTAATTGGAATTGCATTGAATCTGTATAGCACTTTTGGTAGTATGGCCATTTTGACAATATTAATTCAGCCTATCCAAGAACATGGGAGATCTTTCCATCTTCTAAGGTTTTCTTTAATATCTTTCTTTAGTGTTCTGTAGTTCTCATTGTAGAGGTCTTTCACCTCTTTTGTGAGATTGATTCCCAAGTATTTTATTTTTTTCGATGCTATCGTGAATGGGGTAGTTTTCATAATTTCTCTTTCTGAGGATTCATCACTTATGTATAAAAATGCATTGGATTTATGAGCATTGATCTTGTAACCTGCCACTTTACTGAATTCACTTATGAGTTCTAACAGTTTTCTGGTGGAATTTCCTGGTTCCTCTAAGTATATAATCATATCATCCGCAAATAGGGATAGTTTGAGTTCTTCTTTTCCTATTCGTATTCCTTTAATTTCCTTGGTCTGTCTAATTGCTCTGGCTAGAGTCTCAAGAACGATATTGAATAGGAGTGGTGAAAGAGGGCATCCCTGTCTTGTTCCAGTTTTTAGGGGGAAAGCTTTCAGTTTTTCACCATTTAGAATGATATTAGCCATGGGCTTAGCATAGATGGCCTTTACAATGTTAAGGAATGTTCCCACTATCCCTATTTTTTCCAGTGTTTTGAGCATGAAGGGGTGTTGTATTTTATCAAATGCTTTTTCTGCATCTATTGAAATAATCATGTGATTCTTGACTTTAAGTCTATTGATATGGTGAATTACATTTATTGATTTCCGGATGTTGAACCAACCTTGCATCCCTGGGATAAAACCCACTTGATCATGGTGCACTATCTTTTTAATATGTTTTTGTGTGCGATTTGCTAAAATTTTGTTGAGAATTTTTGTGTCGATGTTCATTAAGGATATTGGTCTAAAATTTTCTTTCCTTGATGTGTCTCTGTCTGGTTTAGGTGTCAGGGCAATATTGGCTTCATAGAATGAGTTTGGGAGGGTTCCCTCCTCTTCTATTTCATGGAATACTTTGAGAAGTATTGGAATGAGCTCTTCTTTAAAGGTTTTGTAGAACTCGGCTGAGAATCCATCTGCTCCTGGGCTTTTCTTGATTGGTAGGCTTTTGATGGCATCTTTTACTTCATTGCTTGAAATTGATCTATTTAAATTGTGTATGTCCTCCTGATTCAGTTTGAGATTTTCTATTTTATTTGGGTATAAATTTTCAAAATAGTTTCTAATTATCTTTGTATTTCAGTAGTGTCCATTGTATTTCCTTTTTCATCATGAACTTTAGTAATTTGAGTTTTCTCTCTTCCTTAGTGTAGCTTAAGGTTTATCAATTTTATTTATTTTTTCAAAGAACAAACTTTTTGTTTTGTCAATTTTTTGAATTGCTTCTTTTGTTTGAATTTCATCGATTTCAGCTCTGATTTTAATTATATCCTGTGTTCTACTACTTTTGGTGTTGTAGGGCTTTTGAAATGCAATGGTGATCATTTATTTGTTGACTTTTTATTCTTTCAATGTATGAGCTCAATATAATGAAATTTCCTCTTAGCACTGCCTGCATAGTGTCCCAGAGATTTTGATATGATGTATTGGAGTTCTCATTTACCTCTAAGTACTTTTTTATTTCCTCCTTGATTTCTTCTGGTATTCATTCATCATTCCATAGCATGCTATTTAGTCTCCAGGTGTTGGAATAGCTTCTATTTTTTATTTTATCATTGATTTCTAGTTTCATTCCATTATGATCTGATAGGATGTGGGGTAGTGTTTCTGTTTTTTTGAATTTGCTAAGCATTGCTTTGTGGCATAACATATGGTCTATTTTAGAGAAGGACCCATGTACTGCTGAGAAGAAAGTGTATTTGCTTGATGATGGATGAAATACTCTATACACGTCAGTTAAGTCTAAATCATAGATTGTGTTATTTAGTTCTATAGTTTGTTTAGTTTTTGTTTGGAAGATATATCCAGTAGTGAGACAGGTGTGTTAAAGTTTCCCAGTATTATTGTGTTGTGGTCTATTTGATCCTTGAAATTGAGTAAGGTTGGTCTGATGTATGTCGATGCACCATTTTGGGGGGCATATATATTTATGATTGTTATGTCTTGTTGATGTAAGATTCGCTCAAGCAGTATGAAATGTCCATTTTTTTATCCCTTCTGATAAAACTTCGGTTTTAAGTCCACTTTGTCTGATAAGAAGATGAAAACCCCTGCTTGTTTATGTAGCCCACATGAGTGATATGTTTTTTCCCCAACCTTTCACCTTCAGTCTGTAGATGTCTTTTCCTAGGAGGTGACTCTCTTAAAGACAGCATACTGTTAGGTCTTTTTAAAAATCCAATCTGCCAGTCTATGTCTTTTGATTGATGAGTTTAGACTATTGACATTCTGGGTCATTTTGGTTTATTTTTGTTATTTGACTTAGTTTCTCCTTTGATTGACCTTTCCTTTAGTATAGTTTTGTTTTCATTGTTTTTTTTTTCTTTCATTTCCTACTCATGGAATATTTTGCTGAGAATGTTCTGTAGTGCAGGCTTTCTAGTTGTGAATTCTTTTATTTATCATAGGTGGTTTTTATTTCATCTTTAAATCTGAAGCTTAAATTTTGCTGGATACAAAATTCTCAGTTATCATCCATTTTCTTTCAGAGCTTGATATGTTACTCCAGGATCTCTTGGTGCTGAGGGTCTGGGTTGAAAAATCAGCTTCTATCTGAATTGGTTTCCCCTTATATGTAATTTTATTTTTTTCTCTCACAGTCTTTAAATTTTTATCCTTATTTTGTATGTTAGTCATTCTCGTTAAAATGTGCATTGGGTGTGGATGGGTCTGCTGTAATTTTGAACATTTGGGGACCTGTAAGCCTCTTGTAGTTGATTTTCCATTTCTTTCTTTAGAGTTGGAAAATTTTCTGATATTATGTCATTGAAAAGACTGTGCACTCCTTTGGTTTTTATCTCCATGCCTTCATCTTTTCCATAAATCTTATGTTTGGTCTTTTCATGTTATCCCACATTTCTTGGACATTCTGTTCATGGTTTCTTACCATCTTCTCTGTATGATTGACTTTATTTTAATGAGTATATATTTTGTCTTCATTGCCTGAGGTTCTGTCTTACAGGTAGTCTAATCTGTTGGTGATACTTCCCATTGAATTTTTAATTTGGTTTATTGTTTACTTCATTTTGAGAATTTCTGCTTGATTCCTTTTTATAATCTCTTCCTCTTTACTGAAGTGATCATTCACTTCTGTATTTTCTCTCTGAGACCATTCTTTATTTGGAAGATCAGTCTAACTACATACCTTCTAAACTCCGCTGAGAGTTCTTCTACTGTGTTGTCTATGGATTCTATTGTTGTAACATCTCAGTATGTTTGAGATGCGTTGTTCCCTTGTTTTTTCATGTTATTTGTGTGTCTTCTCATCTAGCAGTATGGATGAGGCAGTACAGATTCTACTCTGTAGTCTTAGAGTGTCCCTGAAGACTTCCAGTACCTCACCTTAAGGGGGAGACCGATAACAGCACCCAAAGCAAACAATATGCAATCTTAAACCAAATAGGTCCTATTAAGGCATTTACAGTTTTGTCACAATAAACAGAAATGAAGTGTTCAGTTATTGTCTACAATATAAACAGTAAGTTTGCTAAAAGGGTTTACCATTTCAAATAATGGACAATGAGGGAACAGAAGTAGTATAAGATGTGATGTTCATAAGGGAGAAGGAGAAAAGATAGAGGTAAAAATTCATAGTAAGGGGGCTGGGCCCGTGGCTCAGTGGCAGAGTGCTTGCCTAGCATGTGTGAGGCTCTTGGTTCGATTCTTAGCACTGCATAAAAATAAACATATAAAATAAAAGCATGCTGTCCATTTACAAATAGAAAAAAAATTATAGTAAAAGTGAGGGAGGAATTAATGGAGGTTGGCTGTTAGTATGAGAGATGTGATAAAGAGAATCCAGGGAGACAGATAAGTGAGATAAAAATATATTTTTTAAAAAGATAAAAGTATAAGAATACACAACAAAACTGTAATATACTATTCAGACATCCCATTCCTCAATAAATTGATACATGAAAAATAGTTGGATTCAAAGATGGTAGAGGTATGAGAGAGGGGGCAAGGAAAAAAAAAAAAAAAGGAAAGTGTCAATGTAAAATTGAGTGATTGCTTCTGTTGGCTTTCAAAAATTTTCCCAGCTTCCCTTCTCTGCCAATAGGTGGGGTTGTCTGAAGTTTGATGGTAGCTCCAGTCCAGTGGGTGCCAGACCAGCTGGGTAGTGAGCCCATATCAAGATGCCCTCACACCCTCTTCCAGTCTTCCCACCCACTGTAGCAGACCCACTTCAGTCTCTGCGCACTTCAGGACTCACTGAGCTGGAGAAATCCAGTTTTCTCCAGTTTCTTCAACCTGTGCTTCCTCCAGGGAACTTCCCCTAGTCTTTCCACAAGCCTGCCAGACCCAGACTGGCCCATGCAAACCCAGATGCAATCTGATGGACCTGGGCTTCAGCTTCCCAGGCTCTGCCTTGCTGCAGTCCCAAGAGCTCAGTGCCTTTTGAACTTGCAGAGAGACCACTAGGGATGGGCTCACACAAAGGAGTGACCCTGCAAAGAAGCAGCCAGGTGGCAGCCACTACCACACGGAGCAGAAAGACCTCGGATGCAAACAGATCTACAGAGACCCCAATATATTTCCAGGCCCTGGTCTGTCCACAGACTAAGGTGGCTGTGCCCCATGATAGTGGCAGTGGCAGTGGCAATCCTGCAGGTCCTCACCAAGTCCCAAGATGGCAGCACCATGTGTAACCAAACCTGTGTGTACTGTGACAATGAACTTCCAGGCAACAGCAAGCAGCAGATGATCCACTGGCAGTCTGCAAGTGGTCTGCAGGCTAAGCACAGACCATTTGCAGGTGGATGTCACGTGATGGGTGATGGGTAGGTGAAAAGCAGGCAATGGGCAGGCAAGAGGCGGGCAAATGGTCAAATGGCAGATGATAGTCAGTGGTCAGTGAGCGATCTGCACTCAAAAGGCAGGCAATATGATGGCAGATGATGGGTGATGGACGAATGGGGGGTGGACAGCACCCCAGTGGGCAGGACAACTGCCTCACAGAGAAACGGTATTTCCTTTGCTTGAATCCTGAGCCATGGAGTGACAAGGAATGCAGCTTCCTTCTAGTTCACCATCTCACATCTGCTCTTTACCTTTTAAGTTTTCTTTCTTTCCCTGATCTTTTTATTTGTATCCAAAGGTTCCCCCTCTTCCATTATTATTAAAAATATACTGTATCTTGGTATTGATGATATTAGGTCAATTTCTCAGTTGTCTAGTTATCTTTCAGAACTAGGTTTATCTTCTTTATTTTGGGAAAATTTTTTGAATGATAGTTTTTAGTATTTCTTCTATCCCTTCCCTTTCTTTTTGTGGATTGTCATTGTCTTTTTTCTTATATATTTGTTCCCAAATGCTTATCTATATTTCTGTTTCCTATATTTCTTCTTTCCAATCTTCATTTTCTTTGTACTTTCTTTGCTGTCTGTCTGGTCTTTATATTTATGTATTTCTGAACTGTTTACTTTAAAAACAACCTTTCCAATGTTTTTGTTGTCTTTGAATATTCTGTTGTCTAGTCATCTAATTTCTTAGTCCTTCTAATTGTGATTCAGGATTTTCTTTCATGCATCTATCCCATTTGTACTTTGTTAGGTTCATATTGAAAGACAAGTTTTATTTCTTTTGTGGCATTATATATCTTCTGTGTTTTCATTATTTCGTTAGGTTTTGCTCTTATCCTCTTCTACTTATGAAATTTTTCTGTGTGATTCAATTATAATCCTTATGTTTGTTCATGTATAAGTGAGATGAATTTTCTTATAGTTTTGGAAGGAGATTCCTATGTAATAGGTGGGGTGGAAAAAATAAAATTCTTACCTTCATAGCTTTAGGATTCCTTTTTCAGAGTCTTTTGGCATGTATTTCTTACTGTTTGATCTCATGTTTTGGATCACCATTAACTTAATTTTTTTCCTTCTTGTTTTTCCTATTTTCCTTTTTGGTTGTCAAAGAATCTTCTTTTGATTGTTTCTGAGCCAGGTATTGCATTAAAGATATCTTGTTTAATCATATCGATTTCTTATTTAAGTTTGCCAGGAGTGTTTCTTGGAGATACATAATCTTTCACACTGCAGAAATGGAATCATCTTATTTGTGCATTAAAAAATAATACACAATCTCTTAAATATCCTTGAGATTATGTGGTCTCATTTTAAACATTCTGATTCCTTTGGCAAGCCCTTTTTAGAAGATTACATACATTCTAGCTGCCTTTTGCTTATAACATTTGTTTATTTTTTTATTTTTAGTTTAAATATCTTAATTGGCTATATTTTCAGACACTTCATTCCATAAAATAGAATATGTGGTCCCTCATTCTTCATTTTAGATATTAATATGTATGTATAGATTTAGTATCAGTTCACTTTAAAAATTCTGTCATATTTCAATAGCTATTTGCTAAAGATGACACTAATTAAAGATGAACTAGACCACCACCACCTTACATTTAATTTCATACCCATATTTTTGTAAAAGTGTTTGTATCTACAAGTTGCTAGGACAGTTCATGGTAAATGAGCTTTTCTGGCCACAATTTCTTTTTGTGGTGATTTAGATACCACATCAAATAGAACTCTGATACAATGCGTATTAAAAAATAATTGTAGAGTGAATGCATAATCAATATTTAATTATTTTTAAAAATATGTATTTTTAATTGTAAGTGAACACAATACATTCATTTTATTTTTTTTTTTAGTTATTTATTTTTATGTGGTGCTGAGGATTGAACTTAATGCCTCACAGATGGTAGGCAAGTGCTCTACCACTAAGCTACAGTTACAACCCCAATATTTAATTCTTGATGGACATATCTATCTGCATAGATTTTCATAGGCATATCATAATCACTATGACCAATGCTGAGGTGATTATTTTTCCACACATGTTCTCCACAACTGCTCTACAATCTGTTTTATCTATTTTTTGATCTCCATTCTTACAGATGTCAATAACTTGCAGAAAATTGGTGTTGAAGACATAAATCATAGGCATGGTGAGAACAATAAATATGATTTAACACATCTCTAACAAAGTTAAAGTAACTTAATTTACCTGGAAATGTCATTGTGATGAAATTTTTAAAATCCTCTAATTTATCTTCAGTCTTGACCTTGACCTTCAGGATATAAATATCACCAAACTTGTTCTTGAGGTGCTGAGGGCTGCCAAAGCACATGAATTTTCCCTTTACCATGATGGCTACCTTGGTACAGAGGGCATCGCATTCCTCCATGCTTGCAAAACAAGAGAGCAGAATAATGTAAGGCTAAAAAGTTTTCCTTTGGAGGACATACTGTTGAGGACATCCTACAAACAGCCAGGATTTCGTGATTCTATTTTCAATCAGAATTTGAATCTGCTGATTACCAAGCTCATAACTGGGAAGTGTATTTTTAAAAAATAATAAATAATAGGGTACCCAATTCTCAAATGTAACATCTTCTGAACTTTCCTGTCTTATCCCTACTCTTGATTTTTCAACATATTAAAAATTCTTAGCCATTCCACTTGTTAGAATTAAAATGAATCCTAATTCCTACTAAGAAGCACGTATACACATGCAAGTTTACTGTTCCATATTCCTGGTCCCACATAATTCCTTCTAGAGCCACTACAACTCCTGCCAAACCTTAACTAAGCCTGTCAATGAGTCACACAGACCTGTGGGAGGTTATAATGACAGCTTTTCCACTTTCACGTGTATTTGTCACTGTGTTCCAGAGCAGACGTCGGGCTACTGGGTCCATGCCAGTGGATGGCTCATCCAGAAAGACAACTGAGGACTTTCCCATTAGGGCAATAGCAGTGCTCAGCCTACGTTTGCTTCCTCCACTTCATGGTCAAAGGAGTGGGGATAGAAAGCAGAAGAGGAGACTATGTATCAGTTATTTAGGGAAATACTTAGCACAAATATCCCAAATGCTGAGAGATCCAACCAACAGTTAACATGAACATCCACTATGATGATTAGATATGACTTTAACAATGTAGCAGGTCCAATGACAGATTGTGTGTGTGTGTGTGTGTGTGTGTGTGTGTGTGTGCATTTTGACATGTAGAGGAGTGACATTTATGTGTCTGATTTTGGCAGATTATCAATAATATTTATTTACTCATTCTTAGGTTACCACACACCAGGTACATAAACCCCACCATTATTCACAAGGCCTACAATCCTCTTTGCTTGGAAGACAAAGAACCACAGGAGCACTAGGAAGAAGATGCGCCCTCTTGAGTTTCAGAGCTTGCAGTTCAAATAGAACTAGGATTTTGAATGTCATCTCTGCAAGTGGAAGATGTGGAACTTTATTCATCTGCCTTTCTACTTGCAACTGAAAATCTAGTAGAGCACTGGGCAGTAGGTAACTGTGATAGTGATACAGAGATATAGGTGGAGCTGTGGTTTTTCGTTTCAAGTATCGGGATCAGGAACATAGAGAAGAAGCACTTCAAGATTAGCAGCATCATTAACAACAACAAAAAAACCAGCACGATGATTTACCTGTAGGTCCTGATAATACTGTCAGCATGTGGTTCCAATTCCAATGAGCTCAAATGTTTGTTCACATACAGATGAATCTGGTGCTCAGAAACTCCACATACTCTGGCATACATGATCATTATTTCCCGGCCAGTCATGTATTCCAGCAAAGCGTCAAATTGAGGACAATAGCCAATTCTTGACCTCACCTAATTACAAAAATTGCCTTAAGTAAAAACCTACATCGTCCACCCTACTGAACATCCATGGATGAGACAGACCTGCAGGCCTCAGGTCATGCTTTTAAGAGTCCTATCAAGAATTTTTTTTTGCTACAAAAGTACGGCTGTTGGGCCTGTTAGAGTACACTGTAATAATTGTTAGATGGAGAAGTTAAAAACAAGATTTCAGAGCCCACTCAGTGTGAAAGAGCACTGGAAACCGAGATGCTCCCCTCCTCGATCAGGAGCTCCCAGGGGCATGGCCGCCATGGGTGCTTCTGCACTGCTTGACCTGCACGGCCATGTACACCTCTTGTCCACAGTCAGGCTGAACCCAAAGCAATGTTTTCCCCCAAGCCTCCATAAATAGGAGGCTAAAATGAATGTTGCTTCAGAAATTGGTCAAACCCTTTTACTGATTTTTCATTCAGGCATACACTGCCTACATAGCCAGAGAAAAAGTTGCGACTTTAAATTAATAATTACTTTACATTGTTTGGATCATTGATGCCCCTAGACTTGGTATAGTGCAAGCTTCCCCCCATCCCTAGCCAGGCTAAAATAACTTCCAGTGGACTTAAAGGAATCCTTATACTCTCGTTTTCATTTTTCTCTTTTCCCCCTTTTGGAAAATAAAATAAATAAATAAAATGAGAAGGTGACACCTCTGTTCAGGGAAACATATAGGCAGGCTCAGAAAAAACTGAGATTGCCCTAAATTTACATGTCAGGCTGAATCTAAGTTCAGAACTAGCCTTAAACAATAGACCCTGAACAATAAACAACAAAAACAACAACAAACAGGAAATCAGCAACAGCAGGAGAATGGGGAGAATATGATCCCACATTATCAGGTCAAAAATCCAGTTTTCAATAAAAACTCACTAGCATACAAAGAAAGAAAATATGGCCCACCCAAAGGAAAAAGAAAAAATAAACTGAAATTCTCCCTGTAAAAAGACCTGATGGCAAGTCACTAGACAAAGTCTTTTAAAACAATCACCTGTAAATGCTTAAAAAAACTGAAGGAAAACATGACTAAAATCAAGAAATGATGTATTACAAAGTAGAAATTCAATAAAGAGATAGAAAAAAGGCAATTCTGAATCTAAAACGTACAGTAAAGAAACTCTGAGGACTACAAGAAGACTGCATGGGGTACATAATATTCACCCCTTCCTCCACACAGAAGAACCAAAGGTACATTTTGAGATGAGTGACTGAGGGAGAATGCTAGAAATCAGCAAAAGAATGCAAATGTGTAGGACTTGGAGACCCTGGAAGACAGAAGCACACACAGCAAAGCACCCCAGCAACTGCTACCCTGTTTACACTGCCAGGGAGAGGCCCAGGAGACTCATCAGCGAAGATGCTGGCAATCTCAGCTACTAGGAAGCTTCATGGACCTCACGGGTTTGCAGGCATGAATCCCAGGTGAGCAACATGGAATCTACATGGTAGCTTTGCTTTAAAGATGATCTCTCATTGTCTCCCAGCAACCCCCTGGCCTGCTATAGCTAGGTGTCATCTTGAAAAGTGAGTTATTTTCCAAATTTGCACTGCTGTAGAGGTCAGAAAACTCTCATATTCCCATCTCTGGAACCCCTCGCAAGGGGCATATGGTATAGACAAGGCTATTCAGGGGAGGCCTCATGGACCGCTCCTCTGTGAGCCACATGGCAGGGGTCATTCACCTCCTTTCTCTATTCAACTTCTCCCCGTCTAATATAAATTTGAGTTACTCAAACATATGAATATCTTCTGTCTTTTCCTCGTGAATCCTAGCTAATCCTAATTCTTTCCTTTGCATCACAGCTAACTTTCTTCAAAATATAATCTACATTCTTCACTTCTTATCTCTAGATCTTCACTTCTAGGGTCACTAGATCCTGAACAATGTGGGTTCTAGCCCTTTCTTCCTGATTCCATGATGGCAGTGGCCCACGTGCAGTGTGGAGCAGGAGTCCATGACCACCACCCATTGGACCCTAGTGCATTGTTCTTGCCACCTTCGTTGATGAATTTCTCTGCATTCAATAGTGTACGCTATTCAGGCTTTCCTCAGATTTCCTGGCATTTGAAATTTGACCATTTCCATCTTCCTGAAATTCTCACCACACTTAGCTTCTTCCAATGTGATAACCCCTCTTCTAGATGGCGTGTTTAGCCAATGACTAGCTGATACAGGAATACAGAGGGTAGTCACCTTGCTTCGATTTGTCACCACTCTGAAGAGTGACATCCTGCTCTTCAGAGCCCTCAGTAATACTGGTCAAGGTCTTAGTTGCAAGTCAATTGCAGAAAATCTTCTGGCCAATCTTCCTATCCTTACACCTTACCATACCTTGTTTGGTATATGTTAGATGCGCTGTTGAGAGAACTTTGCCTTTTATTCCAACAATTTCAAAGACATAAAAGACACTCGTAAATTATGCTCTAATTGCTTCATTCTCTCTTCAGAAATTTCTCTTTTCAGAATTCACTATCAATACCCACCATGATTGCCATCTATTGTCCCTAGCCATCTGTCTGTTAACCTGTACCCCTGAATCATCATGTATTCAACATCTTATACAGTAATATAATCTTACCTTTAGGATATTTTTGGTGATGCTAAAGCCATCAATAAGCACATCCCCAGAGGTAGGACTCTCCTCTCCTGTCAAAATTTGGAATGTACTTGTTTTACCTGCTCCATTATATCCAAGTAACCCAAAGCACTCCTTCTTTTGGACTGCCAGGGAAATATTTTTCACAGCCAGAATTACTGGACGTGTAAAGTATATCTAAAAATAATTCGAAAAACACAGCTCAGTAAAGAATATTTATAGGCCAAATGTAATACCTTAGACCTATAGACCACTACCTCAGACAGTATCCTAAGAACTTTCCTGGGAGGATATGCATAGATGCTGAAGAACCATAGTGTGCCCTTGACACCAATGGCGTGCTCCCAGGGAACTATGAAGACAGCATGTTTCGGCCACAGAATGATTTACCTTTGTGAGTTCCTTAATAAGCACTGGGGAATTCATCAACTCTTCAGGATGCTCCAGAATTCTCTTTCTTTCAAATTCTACATCTTTATCTTGAGATTCTCCAGATAATTCCTTAGAAATTATATCCTATATTTTCAAGACAAGAATCATAAACTGTATGGCCTCATGAAATCTAAACTGAGAGATAATATTAAAGATTTTAAAACAGAAGTTTTGATTACTTTCCAAGAAACATCCTGAATATCAACCCAGGTCTCATGAACAACTAACTAAGCTATGAGTAATGAATAGTTTATCATGGAAATGAAAGTGGGGACCAGAAGCGAGGGAAAAGTTATTCACACTCGCATAAGTATGTCAAAATGAACCCTGTATTATACATAGCTATAATGCACTAATTTACATAACGAAGAAAACCACAATGAGATAACTCCTGACACCCATTACCATAGCTATCATAAAAACACAACACATAGCAAGTGTTGGAAAGTCTGTGAAGGGAACACTTGTAGGCTGTTGGTGGTAACACAAATTAAACAGGCGTAACAAAGACTTGGAGGTTGCTTTGGCTAAAAACATTGACTCTTCATTTGAATCTGCAAATGTCCAATGGGTAACTGAAAGCATCTCGGTCTTCATTTTGCATCTGTCTCCTTAGCTCTGAGTTACCTTAGATTCCAGAAACAAGTTCAATAGATAAACATCGACTGATGAGTTGAAACTATCCCCCAGGCAACAGCAGCTTTCTTATCACCAACAAGGTCCTGCCTGACCAATCCTGAGATAATGATCATCTAGGACAAGACTGCTTGATTCGGCATATTTCTGGTCCCCATCTCTACGTAATCTGGACACTCATGTTAATACCCCAGAAGACAGGGTTGGAAATGCTGGTCACTTTTGTCTTCCTGGGGTAGCTGTACCTATTAAATAGTTCCTTTCCTGCTTGTCACCATTACTTTTTCCACTTGGTTTATGGGGTGAGTGCCCAGACCTGATTTGTTGATTCGTTGGGTTTCTGGTCTAAGGCTCTGGTAACACAGCCATTATGGGAAACAGTATGGAGATTCCTAAAGAAATTTAAAATAGAACTGCCATTTGACCCAGAAATCCTTCTGTAGGGTATATATCCCAAGAAAATGAAATCATCACCTTGTAAAGGCATCGACACTCTTGTGCTCATTATAGCACTATTCACAATTAGCCAAAATATGGAATCAATCTAAGGATTCATCAACAGATTAGGAAACTAGCCTTAATAAAAAGGACATTTTGTCATTTGGAACAACATGGATGAACCTAGAGGATATTATGTCAAGTGAAATAAGCTATGGAAAATCAAATATGGCATGATCTCATTTATATGTGGATTCTAAGAACTTTAAACTTAGAGAAGTAAAGAGCAGAATGGTGGCCATCGAGCCTTGTGGAGATATGGAAAGCTGAGCGGAGTTTCGGTCACATGTGAGCAATAAGCCTTGCTATCTATCGCATACTGAATGTTGACTATAATAAATATAATGCATTATATATTTCAAAATTACTAAAAAGGAGGTTTTAAATGCTTTAGCTTGAATTAATCACTCCACTGTAAACATATTGAACATTATGTTGTACCCCTTAAAACATACAATTATTTTTGAATTAAAATCAAATTAAGAAAGTATAGAGGAGTAGATTTGAAATGTTTTCCCCATAAGAAAATATAAATACATGAGATCATAAATACATTAACAAGCTTGACTAAACCATTCTGCCATGTATATCAAAACATCATGTTGTACATTTAAATATACATATAATTTTTGTCAATTAAAAATAAATAATAATAATACATCAAAATTTAAGGGCATAGCTAGAGTAGTGCTTTTAGGGAATATTTAGTTTTAAATGCTTATTTGGAAATGAAGAGAAACCTAAAAGCTGTGCCTTTGGCATCTAAGAGGAGAAATATAAACCAAAAGTAAGTAGAAGGAAGATAATTGTAACCAACGCATCAATGAAAGAGAAGACAACAGTAGAGAAATTTTATAAAGATAAACTTCAGTTCTTTGAAATGATCATCAAAGTGAATTCACTTTGTTATAGGTGATTTTACTTCATTAAAGTTGATTTACGTTCATGCAGATGAGTTTTTCTTTTGTTGGGTAACTGAGAGAGTCACATACTGACTCATACTTTTGAGGCCTAGTTTTCAGTGTTTTCAGAGTTGTTCTTAAGCGCTCACCTTCTTATATTTCTTGTAGATAGCAAAGTAAACGTGTTGATTGAGAAACATTCTTAATCTCCACAAACTATTATCACAAAGGAAAATGAAGAGAACAAAAAGACAGCCTGCAATACTCATGACAATCAAATGCTTTCCAATTGTATGCTCTTCCAAAGAATAAATATTCTTCTCAGTATCTGGGAATAGTGAGAGAGAATGCTAATCTTATTGATACCACGAAGAGATCAAGAAAACAACAAAGAACAAGAACTACAGGATAAAATGAAACACTAGGCTAAACTAAGACCCAAGTATTTAGGGTGTAAGAAGCAACTATCCTTGAACTTTATAAAGAATAGTATCATAATCTGTGTTGTCTACTGGAATCTTATGTTATCATCTCTAAAAGTCTAAAAAGGAAAGTGAAATTTAAAAAATAATAAACACTATTCCATCTCACTAGTATCAATGTTGTTAACATTTTGCCACATTAGCTCCCATACCTTGATATTACCATATGTGCAAGTTGCCTCTGTGGTTCTTAAAAAAAATCATTTTGTTAAATGTTTTGTTTTTAATCTTTTTTTTTTGTTGTTGTTCTCATACTAGCTTCGCTTGAAAGCTAGCTACCTCTTTCTTGATTTTTTGAATTGTGAATTTTCATGGAATTATATGGATTGATGATGACAGGTTTGGGGTGAATAGTTAGCTAGCTTATGAAAGCTATTTTACTGGTAAGATGAAATGCATTTTCTTTACAAATATCTTTTTTCCTGAAGTGAGGGGTTGAGAGGTGGTAGAGATAGTACAGATGGGAGAGGTGGTGGAGGAGGAGTGGATGCTATTTTCTGATTCCTTGACAAGCTCTTTGCTCTGCAGTACCTATAACTTATTTGTTTCCTGCTTTGTATACAGGATCAAGGCTTCAAGGGACAATATTGCCTTCCAAATTTTTCTTTTTCTTTTTACTTAGATGTTTTCTCTTCCCATGAATGAGAATTTTCTCAAACTAATGAAACATCAAATCACAAATGCGATAAGTTCAGAGTATCTAATCAGGAAAAATAGTAATCCACCAAACCACATGAAAAGAGAACAGGCTAACAATAAATGATATAAGAACCCAACTTATGATGTTAGAAAACTGATCTCCCAAGTGTAAAAATGTAGAATAAAGTGAAAAAGAACTTAACTAAATAAATTAGAAAACAAACATGCAACGAAACGAACTAACAAAGCTGGAAACTTTCTTTTTTGGAAAAGACTAATAAAACTGATAAAAATCTATTACAATTGCTCAAGATAAATGGCAAGTGGAAAAAATCAGGAATATTATGCATTAAAGTGTGTATATCACTATTGATAATACAGATGTTAAAATTGTCCTAAAATATTCTGAGAAAATTTACTCCAATTAATTAGAAAATTTAGATGGGATAAAATGATCCTACAAAACTTTTGCCTTAATGTAAGAGAATACTCAATTCTGTCTTTATTCTTAGATCAATCAAGAGTTAAAAAAATCTTCTTCAATTGATGAATGGATAAAGAAACTGTGGTACATATACATAATGGAATATTACTAAGCCATAAAGAAGAATAAAATTATGGCATTTGCTGGTAAATGGGTGGAGTTGGAGAATATCATGCTAAGTGAAATAGGCTAAGTCCAAAAAACCAAAGGCCAAATATTTTCTCTGATAGGTGGATGACGATACATAATGAGGGAGAGCTCCAGAAGGGGAGAGAAGAATGAAGGAACTTTGAATGGTGTAAAGGAACATGGGGCGGGAGGGAGTGGGGGAAAGAAAGATAGTAGAATGAGACAGAAAGTGTTACACTATGTATATGTTTGAGTACATGAATGGTGTGAATCTACATTATGTATAACCATAGAAAAGAAACGTTACACCCCATTTGTGTACAATGAATCAAAATGCAGAATATAAAAATTAAAATTTAAATTAAAAAAAACTTCCAAAAAAACAATCTCCATGCACAATTAATTTCCCAAGCAAATTCCAACAAATATTTAAGAAGAAATAATGTCCATTTTAAACTACAAAAATTTTTTTAAAAGTTTAAAAAAAGAATGACACCAATCCTCCTCCACAAAATTTAAAAATTTTTATTTGTTCTTTTTAGTTATACATGACACTAGAATGTATTTTAACGTGTCTTACATGCATGGAGTATAACTTCCATTCTTGAGGTTGTACACGATGTGAGTCACACTGGTTGTGTGTTCATATATGAACATAGGAAAGTCACACCCAATTCATTCCACTGTCTTTCCCATTCCCATTCCCCCTCCTTTCCCTCCATTCCCCCTGTCCAGTCCAGTGAACCTCCATGACAACCCTCTACCACCACCATTGTGAGTCAGAGAGAACATTTGGCCTTTGATTTTTTGGGATTGGCTTATTTCACTTAGCATGATTGCCTCTAGTTCCATCCATTTACCAGCAAAGGCCATAATTTCATTCTTTATGGCAGACTAACATTCCATTGTGTATTTATTTATACCACATTTTCTTTATCCATTCATCTATTAAAGGGCACCTGGGTTGGTTCCATAGCTTAGCTATTGTGAATTGAGCTGCAATGAACATTCCACAAAATTTTCAACCAAATAAAAACCTCTTAAATATCTTTTATTCTACAAGTTTATAAATGGTTTACAAAAAATCCTAATAGTAGCAAGCAGTCTGATATATAACAATCCATACATCATAACGATGTTTGGTTTATTCAGTTTATCATATGACTTATAATTATGTGCCATTACAAATTCAGGCTAAATAATTCACTATGTAATTCAATAGAATATATACGTAATTCAACAGGGCAAAGAAGAAAAATCATTTGCTCACTTTAATACAAGCAGTAAGAAGCATCTGATAAAATTGAACACTTCTAAACATGGAAGAGAAAGGAACTCCTTAATCTGATAAAAATTGTAGACATCATACTTCATGGTAAAATATTATAATGTTCACTCTGAAATTGGACTGAAAATGGAGGTCTGCTGTCACTTTGATTCAATTTTAACTATGTGTCTGATGAAGCAGTAAATTAAGAACAAGAAATATGTACATAAAGATTGGAAAAGAAATACACTATGAACATCTGCTTTGAATACATCAATTAATCTACACTTAGATTATAAAAATTAGTAAAATAATTTAGCAAATACAATGTACAAAAATGAACTCTGAACTGTATTTTCTATATCAGCACTAAGTAAAAAAATGACATTTCAAAAAGTGATACGAGTAGATGGTTGATTATTAGTAGCTCTTATTTTATACCTGATAACCACTTTAAACTCACCTCAGATTTGCTTTGAAGTTTTACTGTATTTAAGAAGATTTCCTTGGCTTGAAAAACAAAACATGTACCAAACATGTGTCCTCTCTCCTTGAGAGGACAGCAGGTTCACAGCACGTTTCATGGCCTGAACCCAAGGTTAATTTCATAGAAATTTATAGAGATCCTCAAGATACTTACTTTCTTTACTACAATTTAAGAATTTGGGAACACTCTTTTTCCCGGTACACAGTATCTTCATCTGGTAGATAACAGTATAGTCACCGATGCATTTCCCAAGGTTATAATTGGGAAAGATCAGTAACGAATTACGTATGAAGTTTCTGGTGACATTAGACAAGTTAGTTGCTGTTGCTAAAAACATGATAAAAGTAGGTTACATAATAGAAAATGAACTATCCCTAAGACAAGAAATCCCCCAGTAATGATCCAACCAAACTCAGGGAATTAAAAACCAGATTATCTTTGAAGAACAGTAATTACTTCCTAAAAAGTTTGTTATAGTTTAAACCTGATGATAAAGAGTTTTTGCTGATAATTGCAGAATTCTGAATTTTTTGGTGAAGTATGGCCATGCTGGCTTTGTGTTTTCTTTATGGACAGAATTTGAACGATTAATCTCTTGAATACTTGTAGTACAATTCAAATTTTCTAATTCCTCTTAATCAGATTAAGTAAATTGCGTCTTTCTAGAAGTGTAACTGTTTTGTTAGTTCTGGCTTTGTTAGTACTCTATTGTGTATTCACATTGTGGGATGATCAAATCAGAGTACTCTGTGTTTGGGGGTGGTTTCTGGGGTTGAATTCAGAGGCCCTCTACCACTAAACCATACCTCAGTCCCCTTTATTTTGTTTAAATTGCTGAGCCTCTCTAGTCGCTGGGATTACAGGTGTGCACCAGCCCAGTCAGTTGTACATAATCACTTTCTATTTGGTTAATATTTGTTTTTATTTGTTTACCATTCTTTCTTTGAATATGTGATGCTGGGGTTTTCCCCTAATTTTCTGAATTTATTAGTTAAAGCTATACAGTTTCTTATTTTTGCTGTAGCATGATTATGTTATTCTTCAGTTCTAAATATTTCTTCTATTGATATAATCACTTGAGGTTTTTTTGTGAGTATTTGTGTGGCATATTTCTTGCCATTCTTTCACTTTTTGTATCTTTATATTTTTTACTGTGCCTCCTGTAACTAACATGAAGCTGGGGGCTTGTTCCCGACTTAGGGGTTGTGGAAATGCAGAATGGCAGTCGTGCCATTTATTTAATGAGCATGTTTTACTGTTATTTGACTTTATTAATTTTGGGGGTGGATTACTATCATTATTTATCTATTTATTCTGACTTTTCATTTTTATCCCTTCCTTGTAGTTTAGCTGTGATTTAGTCTTTTATTCTCTTTTCTTCTGCACTGGTGATCTATGTTTTAGAAGTTAAACTTTACAAAATATTCCTTTGTGGTTACACTGGATATTTAAAGATGCCTTCTCAACTTTTCTCTCTGGCTGCCTCAAAAGTCTTTTCTTTAACTTTGGGGTTCTGAAGTCTCATGATGTTGTATCTAGATGAAGATTAAAAAAAATCAGTGAGCCTCTTGCAACTGAAGATTTGTTTGTAAACAATTGTGTACAATGTCAGCCAGTGTCTTTTTTAACACTACATCTTTGTCTTCTGTTATTCCTTTCTGAACTCTGTCTGGCCATATGTTAGAACTTCTCTCTCTGTCCTCTATGGATTTAATATTTCTCTCATGTTTTCATCTTTTTATCTCATTGGATATCTTAAGTGTATTTCTTTTGTATTTATCTTTAATCCCCTAATTCTTAGACTGTGTATAATACTCTGATACTTTGGACTGTTGATTTTTTTATTTTTAGCTTTAAATTGACCAATAATAATTATATATATTTATGGAATAAAATGTAAAATTTTGAAATGTCAATACATTGTGGAATGATCAAAACAGAATGATTAGCATATTCATCACCTCAAATAGTTATCATTTTTGTGGTAAGAGATTTAAAATCGTCTCTTTGAGTATTTAGAAATATGCATTATTATGAATTATAGTCACCTTGCTGTGTAATATAACCTTAGAACTTACTCTTCCTATCTAACTTTATGCCTGAATTTTTTCTGTAATTAAATCTTTTCATTTTCCAAGGTACTATTTGTAATCTATTTGGGTTATGTTTGATTATTTTTCATATTTCCAAGACTGTTAGTAATGCAGGGAATTCTTTATGATAGGTGAAGTGTTAGGGAAATGAGATGGGAAGCCTGTACCTGTGGAGTTCTGCAATGACAGGGAGGCATGGACAGACTGATCTAGATCAAGTTCATATTTGTATGGGTATTAAATCAAAGAATGAGTATATATGCAAATCTCATAATCAGAGAAGGCAAGTGAGGAAATACAAATTGAAGAATCCTGCAGAAACTAGGAAAGGAAGGAAAAAGAACTGGCTTAATTATATACATGTCAAGTGAATACACAGTTTTTCGTCTTTCTGAAATGTTAGGAGGTTGATTCTTCTCAATTCATCCCTCTCTTTACCTCACTCCAAAATACCACAATGTCAAGAGATAATATTTTTAAAGATAATAACAGTCTAATATATTTGAGATATAATTTCTTCTAACTTTCTCAAAATTGCCCTTCTATAGGAAAAAAGTGCTCCTTTATTTCCTCTCTCTTTCTCCCTCTCCCTCCTCTTCTCATTCATTCTCTCTCTCTCTCTCTCTCTCTCTCTCTCTCTCTCTCTCTCTCTCTCTCTCTCACCCTTTCTCACCCTCTCTTGCAAATGAGTTTTAGGGACTAATACTCCTAAAATTTCCCAAATCAGATACAAAACAAACTATCTAAGTCATGTGACAGCGCTACTGAGGTGGGGACAGAGAAGAGAAGAGGCCTCATTTCCAAGGACCTGCAGCTCAGGTTCAATCCCATCACTTCTAGTATGAGGATACTAGATGAGGCACAATGCTTAACACATCACAGGCACTCAGAATAAGGTTATTAACTTATGGCCAATGCAGGATTTTTCAAAAAACCTAGAACTTAATTGTCTACTAATATCCCTATGTATCTGTAAGCCCATTACTTCTTATTTATTCACTGCTGTCTTCTGGGGAAGGGGAAATTTTGTGAAGTCCTTTCACTTACCGTCTCCTAATATTCTATCTATGAAGATAGTAAAAGTGCCTGAGATGAAGTTGAACAGAATAAGTTTGATGTAGGCAGAAGAACTTCTAGAAAACAAGAAGCTCATCAGGTACATGAGAGGAATGGCAGACCAGCCATATAGTGTGAGTATCAGCATTGTTTCCAGAAAGTGATAATCCATGACATAAATATCAATTTTGTAGTATTTGAACACTCCCTGAAATACAGAGGGGACAAAGCCAAAGATGAAGAGCAAGTGGAAAAGGAAATCAGGTCAAAACATTCAAAGACAGAAAGAGGAACTCCTGTCTTTATTTAGTCAATCTGCCTCTTGTTCTTTTTAGTTATACAAGTGACAGTGGAATGTATTTTGGCAAACTATACATACATATTATACATACATAGAATATAACTTATTCTATTTAGAATTCCAATCTTGTGGTGGTATGTGATGTGGAGTTACCCTGGTAGTGTATACAAATACAAGGCTAGGAAAGTGATGACTGATTAATTCTATGGACTTTCCTAAGCCTCTCTCCTCTCCCTTCCCTTCATTTTCCTTTGTCTATTCCAACGAATTTCTATTCTTATCCTCCCCAACCTCCCTTGTTCTGGGTTAGCATCCACAAATCAGAGAACATTCAGCCTTTGATTTCTGGGGGGATTGGCTTATTTCACTTAGCATGATACACAATGGAAAATTAGCCATAAAGAAGAACGAAAGAATGGCATTTGCCAGTAAATGGATGGAACTGGAGATTATCATGCTAAGTGAAATAAGCCAATACCTCCAAAAAATCAAAGGCTGAATGTTCTCTCTGACTGGTGGATGCTAGCTCAATCTGCCTCTTTTAAAAAGAAGTATAGCCTGCAAGCATCAGGTAAATTACTTGTGCCTCTTCTTCACCAGAGGGCACTGCAGTGAACAGAAAGACTATGCTTCCTTCTATTATTTTGTTTTCTACTAGGAACAATTTTTCTTTTTAAAATTCACAAAGTTAGTATACTTTCTCCCAAGAGAGCTAACTTCTACCAACTTCTCCAGAAAGTAGATTATTTCTCTAAAGAGTTTCCTCTGGCCAGGTTTGGTGGCATATGCCGCTAATTCCAGCTACTAAGGAGGCATAGGCAGGAGGATTTCAAGTTCTCTAGCCTGGGCAATCAGGAAGAATAATTTAAACAAACCAACTCTGGATCCCAGAATATTGTCTGGATCATAGCATGTATTCAGTACAAATTTTAAAATAAACTGATAGAAACTTTCAGGAAAATTAGAAAGGCTAACAACGGTATAGCCAGGACAATTGAAGGACAAAACTAGGTAGCATAAAACATTAAAGGTAGGAGTCTTTCTACCTTTAGAGCAGTTTGGGAGGTCAGCAAAAGTATATGAGAAAATAAATGGGAAATTAGTCTAAATTAGTCTTTGTGGTACTGCAAAGAAAAAATTATTTTCTGCTAATGAAGGTGTTATGGTTTGGATGTGATGTGTTCCCCAAAAGCTTACATGTGAGACAATGCAAGACGGTTCAGAGGAGAAATGATTGGATTGTAAAAGTCTTAACCCAATCAGTGATTTAATCTCCTAACAGGGATTAACTGAGGGGTAACTGAAATGGTAGGGTGTGGCTGGAGGAGACTGGAATTGAGGTGTGGCTTTGGGGTATGTATTTTGTACCTGGAGAGTGGAGACTCTCTCTGCTTTCTAACAATGCCAGCTGCTTCCCTCTGCCACACTCTTCCACCATGATGTTCTGCCTCACCTCGAGCCCCAGGGAAAGGAGCCAGACTCCAACTGACTAAAACCTCTGAAACCATGAGCCCTCAAACAAACCTTTCCTCCTCTATAACTGTGCTGGTCAGATCATTTAGTCACAGCAGCAAAAGAGCTGGCAAAAACAGGAGGATACGGGAGTTATTTTCTTCTAACAAAATCTACCATGAAACTTTGCAATGTTTTATAAGATAATGAACACAGTTTATTGGCAGAGCTAGATTTATGGAACCACTAGGATAGGGATTTTACATGAGGTATAGGAGGAAAATAAACCCTACTCACCAATAGTAAGCAGCAGGAAAATAAGAAGACAATAAAATCATGCACTAAAGCAGAAAACCAGTACACGATGACAGAGACCCCACTCAGAAACTGGATGTGCTTTGCCTTAGTGATTCTCTCAGTCACTGTCAGGAGGGAAAAGCCACTTATTAAAAGAGCTACACCCAGCTGCATATCCCAAAACACCTCCTGTCCATTTATAGTCCTACAGAAGGAACAAAAGATGTAACAGAAAATCAAGAAAGCAGAAAATACAGGTTTCTATCAATAGTTAATTTTATCATGTAAATGAATTTTAAAGTTTAAGAGTCAATTCTAATAAAAGTAATAACATACCCTTCATTGACTTTATTGTCATGGTGTGGCTGAGGTTTATTGGAGACTGTCAAGGAAGCACTAGCACCAGAAAGTGACATGAAAAGAATGTTGTCTAAAACTGCCAGGGACAGAGACGGTGAATGGTATGCTTCGTTGTTGAACAAAACAGTAAATACTGTTTCATCTGTCTTCACCTCCATGGAAAAAGCAATAATGCATAAACTATTACACTCCTTATTTTCCCTCAAGTAATCCAGAAGATTACCTAGGACGAGGAAACAACACTGGTTAGTGTATTCACAACACCTACAATATGTCAGAGAAGTAGAACAAATAATTTTCTCATCACTTTAAATTTTCTCATAATGATTACTGCACACATTTGCTGTTATCTTTAAACATTTTATTCCATCATTAAATTTCAAGCTATCACTTCATAACCTATAACTTCACTGAGAAAATACATGCAACGTGGTATAGACTCTGTCTTAAACTGATTTTGAGTACTTCCTTTTATAACTTTATCTTGCAGCTGACAAATCCTTTCTCTGAAAAACTAGGAAAACTGGATAAAAATTTTTTAAAATAATCTTTTTGAGGGCATTAGAGAGCGAAAAGAACACTCAAGAGCTTGAGAAGAATGAAAATTCATGGTGATGAGTTCAATATTTTCTTCCCTTTGAGAACTTTATAGTTTTATAAATGATGAAGGTACTTTGTTAAATCTGTGTTTCTATACTCTAACAGTAAGAAAGAAACAGACTAATTTTTTCAAAACCCTCAATCCAGTCTCAAGTCACTTCAGTCCCTCACTGGAGATCTTCCCTCAATTTTACTGCCTGCCAGAATTTAAATTAAACCTCTTTTGGAGAACATAATCTCATGTAGAATATCTGTAATTTTCACCCAAAATGCCTGGTATTGAATCAAAATATCACCAGGTATACTGACAAACAGAACTAACAAGAAGCACAGACAATTGAAAAACTCACAGCTAAAAGTGGGTACTGAGATAGAGAATTTACCAGAGAACTGAAGTACATAGAAATAATCAGCTGTTGATGTTAGAATTGAAAACCCATATTATTTAAAATTTAAAATTAATATATTCATAGCATATTGAACACAAATGAAGAATAGATCAGGAAAATAATAAGGATAATAAAAGAATACTATGAATGACTACACAATGTGATAGTTAATTTCACATGTCAGACTGTGGAACTTACACAAGAAACCTTCTGATTCTAAGATATTCAGACTCAGTCTGAATTATTTGCTTTTCTGGATCTCCAGCTTACAGGTGGCCTACTGTGGAACATTTTGGCTCACAATTATGTGAGATAATTCCCCTAATAAATATCATTTTATAAATTTGTCTCTGCCTCTCCCCCACCTCTCTCTCTCTCTACTAAACATATACTATTGATCATGTTTCTCTAGAAAACTGCAACATAAAAATTAGACAACTTAGATGAAGTAGATCACTTTTTCAAAACACACAAACTCCAGCCCACCCAATATGAAATAAATTACTTGAGTAACTATTGGGAAATATAATTCTTAACTTAAAATCCCCCAAAAGAAATCTCCAGACCCAGATATTTTAACTGGAGAATTCTATCAATGTTTAAAGAAAAACAGGCACTAAAATTATATGTAATATATTCCAGGAAATAGGAGAACACTTTATTGTTTCTTTTTATTTATATATGATAGAATCCATTTTGATAAAATTATACATGCATAGAATGTGTCTTATTCTAATTAGGGTCCCAGTCTTTTGGATGTACATGACGGTGGGATTCATAATGGTGGATTATGATGGTGGATTCATAAATGAACACAGGAAAGTTATATCAGATTAAACTGTCTTCCCTGTTCCTTTCCCCATTCCTTCCCTTAATTCCCCTTTTTAATCCTCTGAACTTCTATTCTTCCCTCAATCCTTATATATGGGTTATTTCCATATACCAGAGGAAACATTTGCCCCTTGGTTTTTGGGGATTGGCTTATTTCACTTAGTATTATAATCACCAGCTACATCCATTTACTGGCAATGTCATAAAATCATTCTTCTTATGGCTAATATCCCATTGTGTATATATATCTATATCACAATTTCTTTATCCATGTATCTGTTGATGGGCATGTTGGTTTCATAGCTTAGCTATTGTGAATGTGCAGCTATGAACATTATTTGGCTGCATCACTATGGTATGCTGATTTTAAATCCTTTGGATATAAACTGAGGAGGGGATGACTGGAACAAATGGTGGTTCCAAGTTTTCTAAGGAATCTCCATACTGCTTTCCAGAATAGTTGTACTTATTTGTTCCCACCAACAATGTACGAGTGTACCCTTTTCCCAGGTATCCTCACCAACATTTATTGTTACTTGTATTTTTGATAAGTGCTAAAGATGTTAAACATTTTTTTCATATATTTGTCGTTCGTTTGTCTTTTTTTTTTTTTTTTTTTTTGTTAAGCTTTTTGAGTTTTTATGTATCCTGGAAATTAACACCCTATCTGAGGACACTATCTGAGGAGCAGGTGTCAAAGACTTTCTCCCATTCTGTATGCAGGAGAATACTTCTTAATTCATTTTATGAAGCTAATATTACCTTGATAGCAAAGTGATTCAAAATAAGCACAAAGAATCAACAGACCAATATCCTTTATGAATATAGATGCAAAATTCCTTAAAAAATATTAGCAAATAGAATTCAAAACTATATAAAGAATTATGAACCATCACAAATGGGATCTATTCCTGAAATAAAAGCCTGGTTCAATGTTTAAAAATAAATGTCACCCACCATACTGATAGGCTAAAAAATAAAACTTATTTAATTATATAAATCTATGCAGAAAAACTTTAAAAAATCTATTCATGATTAAAACTCTGAGAAATAGGAACAAAGCAGAACTTCTTTAACTCTCTAAATACTTAATGGAGAAAGAGAGCATACTTTCTAAAATTAGGAACAAGGACAAATGTCCATCTCTCACCAATGACTCAACATAGTGATGGAAGTTCTATCCAGTACAATAAAAAATGAATAGAAAAATAAAAGGCATACAGATTATAAAGGGAGAAATAAAACTGCTCTTATTAGCAGATGACATGACTATTGATATAGAAAATCCCAAGGAATCAAAAGAAAGGTTTCTACAACTAATATCAACTAATTATCAAGGTTGCAGAATATACAAAAATAAGTAAGAATAAAATGTATTTCACCATACTAGAATAAGAATATAGACATCAACTTTAAAACATTATAGCATTTACATTCATTCAAAAATATTTAGATGTAAATTATTTTTATTTTTGCAGTGCTGGGGAAGCAAACCCAGGGCTTTGCATGTGCTAGGCAACTGCTCACACACTGAGTTACACCCCCAGATCTTTAGGTGTAAATTTAAGAAAACATGTATAAAACTTGTGTGCTTGAAACCTATACAACACTGATAAAAGAAATCCAAGAAGTTCTAAGTATATGGAGGGACATACTGGGTTCATGGACTGTAAGACTCAACATGGTAAAGCTGTCAATTACACTCAAACTTATGTACAGATTTAATCCATTTCTATCAAAATTTCAAGATATTTTGTAGACACAGACAAGCTAAAATAGCTAGATCCACTTTGAAAAACAAGAATAGAGTGGGAGGAACCAGCCTACCAGTTTTCAAGTGTGACACTAGTGAAGGGAAACATACACAGATTAAAGGAAGGATATGGAATATAATAAAGAACCCAAAAGTAGACCCATTCATGCCCAACTCATTTTTTAAAAAAATATTTTAGTTGTACATGGACACAATACCTTATTTATTTTTAATAAATAAGTTGGGAATTGAACTCAGTGCATCACATGTGCTAGGCAAGCACTCTTCTACTGAGCTACTACAACCCTAGTCCCCAACTCATTTTTTATAAAGGTGTAGAATAACTAATTGGACATTCACAGGCACAAAAGTTAACCTTGACTCACATATTACACCTTATACTAAAATTATTTCAAAATGGATCATGAACTTAAATGTAAAATGTAAAGCTATAAAACTTTTAGAAAACCATAAATCTTTTAGGAGAAAGTCTTCAGTAATCAGAGCTATGCAAAGAGTTCTTAGACTTAAAAACATGATACATTAAAATATAAGAAACTGGACTTCATCAAAAATAAAAGCTTTTGTCCTGCAAAAAAAAAAAAGTTTGTTAAGATAATAAATGAAAATATAATCTATAGCATGGCAGGAAATAAATAAGGAACACTATTTATCATCAGTATTTTTACTCCTCAGTAAAAAATATCTGAAAATATGGAAAATGAGCAAAAGACACACCCATAAAAATGTTTAAATCATATATAATTATAATGTACTAATAAAAATTGTCAAAAAATGGGGAAAGTAAATGTTTCATTGAAGATGATCTTCAAATGGCAAAGCAAATGTGGAAATGCAAATTGGGGACAGATGAGTTAAACCTACAATGAGATATCACTATAGGCTTATCAATATGGGTAAAAGAAAAATAGTGGCACCACCAAATACTGAGGAAGATGCAAAGAAACTGGGTCACTGGTGCACTGCTGGTGGGAATGCTAGAAGACACAATCACTCTGGAAAGCAATTTAATAGATTCTTTGAAAATTAAACATCCGACTATCACATAAAAAGAAATTATCCCAGAGAAAATGAAGATTTATGTTCACACAAATATGTGTATACAAATCTTCACAGCAGCTTTACTTAAAATAAAGAAAAAATAGGAGAAAAACCTCAGATGTCTTTCCGTGAGTGAATAAACTATGAAACATCCATATGATGGAGCAGTACCCAGCAAAAAAGAGACAAATCATGGATATGTGCAACAACCAGAGAATTGTGCTAAATGACACCATCAATCACAAAAGATCACATACTGTATGCATGGATATGACCCAGGAATGGGCTGTACCTACAGGACACTAATTTTAAAAAAGTAAACTGTAAATGGATTGAAGGGGATGGTGGAGTGGAGGTAGGGGAACGAGGGTCCGGGAAGGGCTGGGACTGAAATGGACAGGTTGTGTTCTATGCTATTGTAATTATGCCAGGATGTATCCTGGTGTTGTACGTAACTAAAAACAACAATTAGAAAAGGCATGCAGTTTGGAATAGAAGGAAACCATTTAAATCAGAGAAATGAAGTTATAAAATGCTCTGTGGCTAATTAGAGCCAAACTTAAAATATTACATGTAAGTTTCTTAAAGCAAAGTTGGACTTAGCCTGAAGAATCTCCCTATGCTAAGGTAATGATGGAGCTACTACATTATTTTATTGCATTTCTAACCTAACTATTGATATAACAATACAGCATATCCAAGTAATCACTTTGTTTTTCAAATGTAAGCAATATCCTGCTATATAAAAATATTCATTTTATGAATCAAGATACTTCCTTATTGTCCTTCTTTATGGTGTAACCTTGGTTAACAACTATTCATTCCTTATAAGGGAAGAGGAAAAGGGACAATTAGTTGTAATCAGTCAATCTACAATTTGTAGGCTATTAAAACAGGATTATGTTTTAAAGGACCAATTGACATGTTCAAATATATTTTCATTCCTCAAACTGCAGTGGCGTTAGCTTATGGATCAAATCCTTTTTCTTTGAAATGAACTTTACTGATTGATAGTCACACTACTCAAATATTTTCATTGATTTGGAATTGAAATTTCCCTCTTGTGAAAAAAGGAAAATTGGGAGTTTGAATAACTATCAGACTCAAAATATTTTAATATTCTTAAGTGCTACTGTATTTGCTCAGAGTCAAGTTTATCTAATTGTTACTCTCAATGTTTCAATAATAATGTGTGTACAAATATCACTATAATTTGCAAATGAAAAAAAAACCTGAAGGAGAAAGAAAAAGCAAACAAAATAGGCTGACTAATCCTGCAGGCTGTTTGTTAACCGCAAGGAGCACTCACCATCAGACAGCAGTTAAAGAAAAAATGCAATATTGTGGAGGAAACAATTACACTTCAAAGAAAGCACAGTATGTTTAGAGAGATAATGTGGCATGGTAATGGGTGTGTTCACAGATGCAAGGCAGATCAAGTTAAAGTCAACTCTCTGTAATACCAACAGTCTGATTTTGGTGCAAAGGATTTGCTTCCTTAAATGTCAGTGCTCCTTATTTAATTAAGGATAATAAAAATATGAACTGACTGGGTGATTACCCAGATCAAATGGCAAGCAGGTAAACTGTTCAGCAGGGTTTTTACTGAAAACAAATGCCCAGAGAATGTCAACTAGTATTTTTACTATCTCAGAAATAATTGTGTTCCTAGGAACTAGCCCATTAAAACTTTGGCGTTCCAGTTTTAGTTATGATCAATCTAGAACTCTGCAGAATAGCTTTTAGGACATGGACTACCATTCCATGCTGTGAAGAGAAGAGGCTGGATTTCCTGTGATACATTACATTCTGGCCAGAATTTTTAAAAAATCTCTCTTCCTCTCGCCCACCTCCCCCACATGTGCCAAAGTACATGTATGTATGTACTCTGGCATTTTACATTTTTATTAGAAAGAAGCAATAAATGCTATAGACAGCCCAGAGCCAAAATGCATCCACTAACAATTTTTCAAGATCAGAAGCCCTCAAGAGGGCACTTGTAGGGTTAGACTGCTTCTATGATATTAGTGACCAGCAAGAAAAGAATGGAGGAAGTGGTCAAATATTATAGTTAAGATTCTTCTTTAGAAGTGACAAAGCAGGTCATTCTAAGAGCAATTTTTTTCCTTAATGGGCCTTACCTGGTACTTCCTTAAGTTTGTGATTGTTAGCCTTTAGCATACTCTCAAGGTGTTCTAAGAGACGTGTAGTCAAATCAGAACTCCCAGAAATATAAAAAGGCACAATGGTTTGACCATATTCATTCAAATCCATTTGCCTGGTCATTTCATCATGATGTACAAGGTCACTGGACCGAAAGAGAAAGAATGTGGAAACTACAAGTCCCAGAATCTGTATCAAAGTTATCTTCCAGTTGCGCCAACTGAACATCAGCCTTTTCAAGAACATGGCACGGAATTGCTGACAGTAGAGGGAACTCTAAAGGAAACAGAAACATAATATTACAACAGTCATAGACCTAAACAGAGCATTCATATAGAAGTTCACTAAAATGAATGCTTTAAAAACTTGTGGCAAAACAGTTTTATGTCATAAATACCATGACATGGTAGAAACATACGAAGTTTATATGAACACTTGGAATATAACTGAAGCATAATATGATAGCACACAATAATAAGATCAGTGTTTTGTTTGTATAAGGTTGGGGACAACAAACTATGGTCTTCAACAACATTTATTATTTCTTTACATTGAATTTGCTTACTTCTGCTATGAGATATTCAATAAAATGGTTAAGGTTAAGTGTCTTACTGTAACAATTAAGATCTCAGTATATTGATGATTTTCCTCAGACTTCTGATAGTCATGAAAATGAGCATGTTTTATAGAAGGAAAAGACAATTAGAAAGGCAATGAAAGAAATCTTTGGCAACTCAAGAGACTTCCCATGCTGAGGACTGTACTGATGAGGGAGTGACTTCCTACCTTATAACAATGCCCCTTGCAAAACTTGAAATGCCTAAAATGTTGTATAGGGTTAATTACTAAAACACCATGCTCACTAGTACCCTTACTCCAGCTTCAATGAACCAACAAATTTCTGGATTACCTATCTGGAAAAAAAAAATCTAAAACAAACAAAAAGAACTAAGAAATGATGATAGTAAAAGTAAAAAGATGTTTTTCTAGAACCTATCACTTCAGCATTTGAATATTAATTAGGTTATTGTACAGACAACTCTGGTTGGTTCTCATACGGCTAAGAACTCTATACTCTTGGCTCAACTATTAAAACAAAATACACCTCTTACATCCCAAATACACACTGGTTTTCTTAGCAAAGTTTCTTACCCCACTATTAAACATAATAGTTCCATTCAGGGTAGAAGAATATACTCTCTCAAAATTACTTGACATATTCCTATTCTGGCTCATGATGGAGACTTTGCTTTTCTTGGAGGGAGACTGTATAGCTTGGATACAACTTTGTGAACCTTCCATGTGACCAACCCTACATAAAGGAAAAAAATAAAAAGATTTTCATTTTAATCTTATTATGGCTTGAATCTGGAATCTCTCCCTAAATCTTGTGGTGAGATTGTGGTTCCCAGTGCAGCAAGGTTCAGAGGTGGGGCTTTCAGGCAATAATTGAATCATGAGGGCTTTGACCCCATCAGTGGATTGATAGCTGAATGGAATCAGCAAACCATGGACTTAAAAGACTTTTTAAACCATGGTCCAAAGTAAACTTTTTCTTCTCCATGTCATTCTTGTCAGGTATTTTGAAAAGTTGATTAAAGGAGTTATAGAAACTATATCCTAATATACCTTGTTTGGAAAAAATGAGTTGTAACTCCCAGATTCTCTTGGTTTGCTTATTATTGCCTGGCAGTATGATTTGGAGGCAACATGGTAATGATGATAGAGTAATAGTTCCCAAACACAGCCCCACCCCAACTGTTGCCTCCCTTATATTTCTAATATGTGAAATCTCAAAGTTTGTCATGGCCCTTTCTCTCTAACATTTTTCTTTTCCCTAAATATTCTTACTCACTTAAGGAAGACTTCCTCCATGGTAGTGATAGAGACACCAAAGCTAGCAATGCCCAGATTTTTCTGTCTCTTTTCCAGAGCAGTAAACAGGGCTTCAAACCTAGAAGTAGAAGAGGAAAAGCTGGCACTAAACGAGATGACTTTTGTATTTATTTCTTTTTATTCTAAAGTGATTTCTCCTTAGAAGTAGAAAAATATAGATCATTCTTTGCTTCTGTACTTAGTATAATTTCATGCCTTTGGTAAATCAGAAAGGTGGGATAAATTGCTTCCTACTCAGTTCTTGGATACATGTAATTTTTATCTTCTAGTGAAATTGTCAAGAGACTCTATATGTTAATATAATTAGAGGGTATGAATTTACTTATCACACATATATGCTATTAGTAAATGAAAAAGAAAATAATATTTAATAGGAAAAAGGCACTCAAAAACAGAAAATAGAGTAAGTGCAGTAAAACTTAAAGATAGTGAGAACCATGTGATTAAATATTTAGAAAATTGTATAGAAATTGAAATGATTAAAGAAATGGAGAACAGACTAGTAGAAGTTGAGCCATTTGCAATGTAGACATATCCAGGCTTTTAAACAACAGTTTTCCTTGGAAGATCTTATAGCACAATGCAGTTCAAAAGATTCTTTTCCAGAAACTTCCAGCTCTCAAAACCATCTCTTTCACATTCCCATAGTGGGTGATTGAATGTATCTCAGTGTTGGGAGAACTCAAATTCTCTCTTTTGGAAAGTCTATAGGATTTTATATTCAAATTTCATATTCAAGCTTAAATTCAGTTTTTTTCACATTCATTCAAAATTACACTTTAAGGTTATATAGGACCCAAATCCACTTACCTGACAAGCTTTTCAAGTTTCAAGTCCACTTCCTCCTATTTCTTCATTCCCAGTACATGGTTTAACTGAGATTCCTCCATATTTTCTTTTTTAAATACTTTAGTTATGAAATTAATGTGCACATTGTACAAATTCAGAAAATAAATTTACGAAGAAAATAAAATCCATTATAGCATTAAGCCCCTTAGACAGTCAATTGTTAGAACATTAATGTTCTGGCATACTTATTTCTGTTTCTTTTGACTGTACACAATATATAACAAAAGAAAGAGAAGACTATGTGAAGAAAAGAAAGAAAAGGTTATGTCTATGTCCTGCAAGAGCTATCAGAAAAATTGCAAGAATAAGGGAGCAATACACCACCACTACATATTCACTAGGATGCACTATAGCATGTGAACCTCATGGGCTGATGTGTGAAATGGCAAAATCAATTTGTAAAACACTTGGCCATTCTGCTATTCTTTGCCACAATTATTTTGTTAGTTTTTTTAAATCTCATTTTTCCTTTTTAAAATTGTTTAGACTACATAGATGTACAACATCCTCTTCATTTTGAAACTATAGAAAGTTTAAAAACTTTTCTATTTTTGCAGTACACTTATTTTCAGAGTTGGCATTCCATATGTTTTCTAACTGTGATTCTATTCTTTCATAATTCAACGTGTTTTATATAGTCCATTCTTCTTTTCTTCAATCTTTATGAAAGGAGAGTGATATACATCCAGAAGTGATTTAAAATTATATAGAACTTCCAGAGGAAATTCTGTCTAAAACTGTGCTATCATTCTGACTCATACAGTGATTTCTTTTTTTTTTAAATTTATTTTTATTGTAAACAAATGGGATACATGTTGTTTGTGGAGTAACAGCATACCATTTGCATATTCATACATTTACATAGAGTAATGATGTTTGATTCATTCTGTTATTTTTTTCCTTCCCCCCCACCCCTCCCACCTCTCTTTTCCCTCTATACAGTCCCTCCTTCCTCCATTCTTGTCCCCCTCCCACCCCCATTATGTGTCATCATCTGCTTATCAGTGAATGTCATGGACCTTTCCTCCTGTTTTCCTCTATTGGTTTCATAATTTTGTGTTTCATGCTTGAATCACTGATCTGTTTGGGTTTTGTATATAGTACGAAACAAGTACATAGTTTCGTTCTTCTAAATGTTGACACGTAGTTTTTACAACACCCTTTACTGGAGTAACTGTTCTTTCTCAGCTATGTATCTTGGTGTCTTGTTGAAAATCAGTTGGCTGTATCATGGGTCCTCTATTCTGTTTCATGGGTCTATGTGTCTGTTTTTAGCCATATTATACTGTTTTATTTACAGTTTTACAATATATTTTGAAGTCAGGTGTTGTGATACTTCCAGCTTTGTTCTATTTATTTGAGATTTTTTTGGCTATCTGGGGTCTTTAGTGGCTCCATACAACATTCGATATTTAAGAAATGTGAAGAACGTCATTGGTGTTTTGATAGGGACTTCATTAAACCTGTAGGTTGCTTTGGGTAGTATGAACATTGTAACAATATTAATTCTTCCAATCTATGAATATATAATATCTCTACACTTATTTGTATATTATTCAATTTTTTCATCACCATTTTATAATTAACCTCCATGAGTAAATTTATTCCTGTTGTTTTTCATAACCTATTGGATTGTTTTCTTTTTAATATAGTTTAGTGTACATTTCTATACATTACATTAGTGTGCATTTCTATACATTAGTGTAGAGTTGCTATTTATTTTTTATTTAAAATATTAAGCTGTCACAAGGAATTGTACATTTTTTTTGGATACAACATGGTGTTTAAAAAAATGTACACAGAACTTAATAATCAAATTTAAGCAGTCAGCATATCCATTATCTTAAACTGTTAAGTGTTTGTTGTTCACCATATATTCTTTTTAAAAGATTTTTATTAGTGCATTAAAGTTATACATAACGGTGGGGTTCATTCTGACCAATATGATTATTATATATGATGTGCATGGGATACACTCTGCTCCACCTCAGTGCCCAGTATTTCCACTTTCCCCCACCTTCTCCCTCTCCTTGTTTGCCCTTCATCTATTGGTGTTCCTTCTTATTTTTTTTAAACTGATGCTTTATAGAAACACATGAAGGTGGGATTCACTGTGGTATATTTATATATGTACATAGAATAATTTGGTAAATTTCATCACAAAGTTCTTTTTCTTTCCCTCTCCCTCTTCCTTCTCCCTCAATCCACCTCTCTACTCCACTGATTTCCCTTCTGCTTTCAGGGAGTACCCCCCTTTTCCTCTTATTTTGATCTAGCTTCTGCATATGAGAGAAAACATTTGACCCTTGACATTCTGCCTTTGGTTTTTTTGGATTGGCTTATTTCACTTAGCATGATGTTCTCCACTTCCATCCATTTAACAGCAAATTCCATAATTTCATTTTTCTTTATGGCTGAGTAAAACTCCATCGTGTATATATACACATTTTCTTTATCCATTCATCTGACAGGCACCTAAGCTGGTTCCATAATTTGGTTACTGTGAACTGTTCTGCTATAAATATTGATATGGTTGTATCATCAGAGTATGCTAATTTAAGATCTATTGGATAAATACCAAGGAGTAAGATAAGCTGGGTCATATGGTGGTTCCATTCCTAGTTTTTGGAGGCTTTCCAGAGTGACTGTACTAATTTGCAGTCCCTCCAACAATGTATGAGTGCACATTTTCCACACCCTCACAAACATTTATTATTATTTGTATTCTTGGTGATTTCCATTCTAACTGGAGATGATTTTGATTTGTATTTCCCTGACTGCTAGGGATGTTAACAATTTTTTCATATATTTGTTTGCCAATTGTATTTCTTCTCTTGTGAGGTGTCTGTTTAGTTCTTTTGCCCATTTATTGATGTGGGGTTTTCTTTGGTGTTACGTATTGAGTTCTTTATATATTCTGGATATTAATCCTGTCAGTGGAGTAACTGGTAAAGATTTTCTCTGATTTTATAGGCTCATTTTTCACTCTTTCCTTTGCTGCACAGAAGTTTTTTTAATTTGATGAAGTCCCACTTATTGTTTCTTGCTTTTAATTCTTGAGCTTTAAGGATCTTAAGGAAAATGGTGCTGTTGCAGTATGCTGGAGAATTGAGCCCTTATTTTCTTCTAGTAGTTGAAAATTTTAATCTAATCCACTGTGAGTTAATTTTCATTATAATGTGTCTTGGTGTAATTTTGGTCTTGGTGTAGGTCTGCTGTAATTTTGTACATTTGGGGTCCTGTAAGCCTCCTATATTTGATTTTCCATTTTATTCTTCAGGTTTAGGAAATTTGCTGATATTGAAGCCAGAATTGGGAACAGGTAGTTAGTGTAGAAATAGGGGATCGGGTCAAATCGAAGAAATGGAGGCCATAAAGTCATCTGCCTCTGGAAGTTAGAGACTGCCCCTGGAAGGATGGAATGTCAAGGATCTCCGGAGGCCATTGATTACCAAATTTACCTGCCTTTATCAAGGACTGCAAGCCAGGAGCTGCTAATTAATGCCCCCTGGGCCCTTGCCTGCCTGAATCACCCTGGCCCTCCCCCTGCCCATGGTTTCTCACTTAATGCAAAACCAGGCCTAGTTACTCAGGCAGGAAGGAGAGATAAGCGGGGAGAGAACTGGAGAACAAAAGAGAATTTAACCTATAAAAAATGTAGGGTGTGCTCACTTCTTGGGACTTTAGAACATCAGCCATGGTCCCCTTCTCCCTGCCGGAAGAAGTCTGTATTATTAGCTTTAAATAAAACCTGCTTAATATGCTTGCCTTGGCGTGCTTCTCTAGTGTTCAATCTTCAACATTAGAAGGAGCAGAACTCGTCACCGGTAAACGGAGGTATCAATATTATGTTAACTTCTGTGCAAGATAGGGATTTAGTTTCATTCTTCTACATATGAATACCTGGTTTCCTCAGCACCATCTGTTGAAAAGGCAGATATGTGGGAAGTCTCCATGAATGGTGTGAGAACCAGGAACTCACAGTCAGATATCCACTGTTTGAGAGTACATGAATCAAGTGGTAACCTGTTCTAGCTCACTGCTCAAGGTTCAAGCACCAGAGATGGGAGTGACCCACTAGAACCAAACGGCTTACTCACACCCCATCCTGTTTTTTTCTTGAAGAAGCTTGTACCAATCCCTTTTGATCAGTACCACTATAAATAAAGCAAGTGCAGGCTCTTTCCTTTGTTAGAGTCAGACCCTTTTGGACTGTTCAACTGGTCATGCCCCTGCTTTTAAGATATTCTTGCCTTTTTTCTTATTTTCTTTTTTAAAAAATATTTTCATTAGTTGTTGATGAACCTTTATTTATTTACCTGCATGCATGCTGAGAATTGAACCCAGTGCTTCACACATGCAGGCAAACACTCTACCACGGAGCCACAATCCCAGCCCCTTTCACTTTCTGATATATAAATTCCGTAGCTTTCATCTTGCAGCCAGCCCATCACTGTGACAGGAACCCTTTCTTCTCGCATGTGGGAAGTGAGCGAGAACTATCTTTTCTCTAACATGTAATTTTGACACCTTAACCGAGTATCAGATGACTTCATATATGCGGGTTTGTCTCTGTTCTCTGTTCTATTCAATTGGTTTTCATGTCTGTTTTGTTGCCAATACGATACTCTTTTTGATGCCATAGCCCTATAGTATAATTTGAGACCAGGTACTGTGATGCCTCCAGCATTGCTCTTCTCATTCAGTATTGTGCTATTTCAGGTCTTTTATTCAGCTAAATGAATTTTAGAACTGTTTTTTTTCTAGTACTATGAAGAATGTCATTGGTATTTTGATGGAGACTGCACTGAATCTGCATAACATGTTTGGTGTATGGCTTTGAAAATATTAATTTTGCCTATCCAAGAACAAGGGAAGTCTTTCCATCTTCTAAGATCTTCAATTTATTTCTTCAGTATTCTATAATTTTGTTATAGAGGTCTTTCACTTCCTTGGTTAAATTTATTCCCAAGTATTTTATTTTTTAGGTTACTGTGAATGGAATGTATTGCTGAAATCTCTTTCAGCAGGTTCATTATTGGAGTATAGGAACAAAATTGATTTATGAGTGTTAATTTTGTATCCTGCTACTTTACTAGATTCATTTATGAGTTCTGGAAGCATTCTGGTGGAGTTTTTTGGGTCTTTTAAATACAGAATCATGTCATCAGCAAATAGCTTTAGCTCTTTTTCCTATTTGTATACCTTTAATATCTTTCTTTTGTTTAATTGCTCTGGCTAGAGGTTCAAGGAGTATGCTGAATAGATGTGGTAAAAGAGGGCATCCCTGTCTTGTTCCTGTTCTTAGAGGTAATGCTTCCAGTTTTTTTTTCTCCATTTAGAATGTTTGCCTTGGGTTTGTCATATGTGGCTTTTATAATGTTGAAGTATGTTCCTTCTATCCCTATTTTTTTCGAGTGTTTTAATCATGAACAGATGCTGTATTTTATCAAATGCTTCTTCTGCATCTATTAAGATAATCATGTGATTCTTGCCTTTAAATCTATTTATGCCATAAATTACATTTATAGATTTCTTTATGTTCAGTGAACCTTGGTTTTGGTATCAGGGTAATACTAGCTTACAGTATGTATTTGGAAAAGTTCCCTCCCTTTATATTTCATTGAATAATTTGAGAAGAATTGGTATTAGTTCGTCTTTAAAAATCTGGTAGAACTCGGCTGAGAATCCATCTGGTCCTGGGCTTTTCTTTGTTGGCTTTTAATGTCTTCTTCAATTTCATTACTTGAAATTGATCTATTTAAATTTTCTGCACCTTCCTGGTTCAATCTGGGTAGGTCAGATGCCTCTCTGAATTTGTCAATATCTTCAAGATTTTCTGGCTTATTGGAGTATAAATTTTCAAAATAGCTTCTGATAATCCTTTGTATTTCAGTAGTGTCTGTTGTGACATTTCCATTTTCATCATGGATTTTAATAATTTGTCTTTTTCTCTCTTTTTCTTGGTTAGCTTAGCTATAGTTTTCTTTCTTGATGTGCCTTTATCAGAGTGATACTGGCTTCATAACCTGAGTTTGGGAGTGTCCTTTCCCTTTTTATTTTAAGGAATAATTTGAGGAAGATTGGTGTTCTTTTTTAAATGTTTGATATAACTTGGATATGAATCCATATATTCCTAGATTATTCTTTGTTGGGAGGCGTTTAATTGCTGCTTCAATATCACTGCTTGATATTGGTTTGTTTAGGTTTTACTGTATCCTCATGTTTCAATTTGTGTAGGTCATATGTATATAGAAACTTGTCAATATCCAGATTTTCCAGTTTATTGGAGTGTAAACTTTTCAAAATAGTTTCCAGAAGTGTCTGTAGCAATGTCTCCTTTTTCATCTCTAATTTTGTTGATTTGGGTCTTCTCTTTCTTTTGGTTAGTTTGGGTAAAGGTTTATTAATCTTGTTTATCTATTCAAAGAACCAACTCTTTGGTGCATTGATCATTCACATTTTTAAAGTCTCAATTTCATTACTTTTAGCTCTGTTATTAATTATTTCCTGTATTCTACTCATTTGGGAATGAATTTGTTCTTTCTTTCCTAGGGCCTTGAGTTGTAACATTAGATTATTTATTAAATGCTACTTCCTCTCTCTGGATGTTTTCTGGATTTCTTCAAAGGCTCAGTTAAAAAAAATTCATGGCTTTTTAAAGCGGTGCATTATAATTGTACATAGTGATGGGTTTTGTTGTTATAGGATCTATTTTTTTATTGTAAACAAATGGGATACATGTTGTTTCTCTGTACATGGAGTCAAGGCATACCATTTGTGTAATTGTAAATTTACATAGGGTAATGTTTGATTTATTCTGTTATTATTTTTTTTCCTTCCTCCCACCCCTCCCACCCCTCTTTTCCCTCTATACAGTCCTTCCTTCATTCATTCTTGCCCCCCTCGACCCTAACCCTAAACCTAACCCTAACCCCTCCCACCCCCCATTATATGTCATCATCTGCTTATCAGTGAGATCATTCGTCCTTTAGTTTTTTGAGACTGGCTTATCTCACTTAACATGATATTCTCCAATTTCACCCATTTGCCTGCAAATGCCATAATTTTATCATTCTTTATAGCTGAGTAATATTCCATTGTATATATATATATATATATATATATATATATATATATATATATGCCACAGTCTTTATCCATTCATCAACTGAAGGACATCTAGGTTGGTTCCACAATCTGGCTATGGTGAACTGAGCAGCTATGAACATTGATGTGGCTGTATCTCTGTAGTATGCTGATTTTTAAGTCCTTTGGGTATAGGCCAAGGAGTGGGATAGCTGGGTCAAATGGTGGTTCCATTCCAAGCTTTCTGAGGTATCTCCATACTGCTTTCCAGAGTGGCTGCAATAGTTTGCAGCCCCACCAGCAATGTATGAGTGTACCTTTTTCCCCACATCCTTGCCAACACCTATTGTTGCTTGTGTTCTTGATAATCACCATTCTAATTGGGGTGACATGGAATCTTAGGGTAGTTTTGATTTGCATTTCTCTTATTACTAGAGATGTTGAACATTTTTTCATATATCTGTTGATTGCTTGTACATCTTCTTCTGTGAAGTGTCTGTTCATTTCCTTAGCCCATTTGTTGATTGGGTTATTTGTATTCTTGGTGTAGAGTTTTTTGACTTCTTTATAGATTCTGGAGATTAGCGCTCTATCTGAAGTATGAGTGGCAAAGATATTCTCCCACTCTGTAGGCTCTCTCTTCACATTACTGATAGTTTCCTTTGCTGAGAGAAAGCGTTTTAGTTTGAATCTATCCCAGTTGTTGATTCTAGCTTTTATTTCTTGTGCTATGGGAGTCCTGTTAAGGAAGTCTGATCCTAAGCCAACAAGTTGAAGATTTGGAGGATCTATTTTTTATGTAGATAGTCAATGCTGTAATATTTCCTCTTATTTTATACTATACCTGATGTTTTGATATGTTATATCTGTTCTCATCTCTAAACTTTTAAAAAAATTTCTCCTGACTTCTTCTACAATCCATTCCTCATTCAGAAGAATATTATTTAACCTCCAAGTATTTACCCTTTGTTTATGGTTATAACATTCAAATTCCTTTCTTCTATTTTTGAAATATACATTACTGTTAAATGTTTAATTGGACACTAAAATTTATTCCTACTATTTGTAAACTTTTTTCATCTTTTTCCTCCTCCCTGCCTTTTCCAGCTTCTGGTTATCACTATTCTAACTCTCTACATCTATCAGATTATTTTTTAAGATTCTACAAATGACAGAGAATGAAGTAATTTTCCCTCCTTGCCTGAATTATTTTACTTAACATATTGTTTTGTATAATAGATATGCTAATATACCTTCTCACAGTGTATAGGAATTCTCCTCAAAAATCTTGCAAGTCTTTGTTATTTGTTATTATTTTTGATAATAGCCATTCTAACAAGCGTAAGGTAGTATCTCATTGTGGTTTTGATTTTATATCCCCCAATGATCAGTGATGTTGAGCATTTTTTCATGCTCCTGTTGGCCATTTGTATATCTTCTTTTGGAAAATGGTGTTCAAATATTTGTCCACTTTAATTTTTTGTTTTGTTTTGCTATTGAGATGTTTGAAAAGTTAGATATCCACATGAAGCAGAATGAACTAAACCCCTCTCTCTCATCAGTGGCAAAAATCAACTCAAAAAGAATTAAGAATTTCCATGTAAAGTCCCAGAACTTTTAAACTAAAAGAGAAAAAAAGATTAAATGCATCACGACATTGATCTAGGCAACAATTTTCTTTTCTTTTCTTTCTTTGGATAATACCTCAAAAGAAAAAGCAATAAAAGGAAAAATAAACAAATGAGATTAAAAAGTTGCTGTATAGTAAAGAAAAAACAGTAAAGAGAAACCTACACAATAGGAGAAAACATTTACATACAACGCATCTGACACAGGATCAGAATGTGTAAGAACACAAAACCCAATAACTGCTGATTTTTATGTTGATTTTATATCCTTCAACTTTATTGAATTCTTTTAATTAGTTCTAGCATTTTTGTGGCATCCTTAGGGTGTTCTATGTATAAAATCATTTCATTTGCAAACAGTGATATTATTCCTCACATTTTGGATGCCTCTTGTTTTCTTGCCCAATTTTTTTGCCAGGAATTCCAGTACTATGTTGAATAGAAGTGTCGAAAGTAAACATTTTTTTTAACAACACGTTAGGGCATTTAACTTGGTCATATCCTATATCTGCCTGTCTTGCCCGCATTCACTAGATTTCAGGTATCATTCTATTTTCTATAGATATGAGACCCTGTGGTCTCAGAATTTCATTTTCAAAGTTTCTAAACACTCTTGAGTAATCCTTCTTTTCAAAAGATCATGCTGTGGACCAAAGAAACAAATAATGTGAAGAGAGAACCTACAGAATTGGAGAAAATGTTTGCTAGCTACTCTTCTGACAGAGGATTGATATTCAAAATATATAAAGAACTCAAAAAACTTAATACTGAAAACAGATGTTTCACGAAAGAAGAAATACAAATGGCAACAAATATATAAGAAAATATTCACCATCATTAGCAATTAAGGAAATGCCAATTTAAACTACACTGAGGGCAGTCATAAAGAATACAAGCAATATTGGTGGGTTTATAAATTAGTACAACCTCCATGGAAATCAGTATGGAGGTTCTTCAAAAGACTAGGCATGGAACTCCCAAATGACCCAGCTATACTACTTGGTATTTATCCTAAAGAATTAAAATCATCACCCTATAGTGATTAACATACATATACCCATGTTTATGGCAGCACAATTCACAATAGCCAAACAATGGAACCAGCCCAGGTGTCCATTTAGAGATAAAGGGATAAAAAATGTGGCATATGTACACAATGAAGTATTTTTTATTCAGACATGAAGAAAAATAAAATTATGTCATTTTCAGGAAAATGAATGGAAGTAGAGGCCATTTTGTTAAGAAAAATAAGCCAAACTCAGTTGGTCAAGGGTCATATGTTTTCATTCTTATGTGGAAGCTAGAGAGGAAAAAGGAAACGAAAGGTGTGGGGAGACCTCATGAAAATCAAAGTATCAAAGAGGAAGGGAAAGAAGGACAAGGGGAGGGAAAGGGAAATACTAGGGGATGATATTAGAAATATTGTTATGTAGTGTTTATGTATGAAGATATGATAATGGATCCCAACATTATAATTATAATGCACCAATAAAAATATGGGAAAAGGTGTCTGATATTTTCCCTCTTCAACCAATACTTTCTTAATCATCAGCATTAGATTTAGAGTAGCAGTTTTTTCTCATTTCCTCTATCTTCTGAGGACAGGTAATTGTAGGTTAAGAAAAGTGAGTAAAATGTCAGAAGACTGCTTTGAGGTAAATAAGACATATTACATGTCTATACTTGAATTATTCCCTTTACTATGTAATCTTGATTAAATCTTGTATCAGGAATAAATTATGCTTTTGTTCCTTTGAGCTTGCAAGAGTTTAAGTTGTTTCTTCACTTACTGTTTGTTACACATTATTTTTCCATTTCTACCTTCTAGCTCAGAGTTAATCACATACATATTCCTTGATATATAGTACAATTCTGACCTCTCTCTTACCTATCCCTTTGAAGTGCTGCATATCATCCTACAACCATGTTGTAAATGTAAGTTTCATTCTAGTAAGTCTTAGCATTGTTTAAAAGCACTGTGTAAAGTTACAACATAGTTTTAAATCTTCAAGAATACTTTCCTTGTGAGATACATCCACTGAATTGGAATACAGGTATGTGTGATTTTTTCTCTCCCATCTTATTTAGTCAGGCAAATAGACACATATCAGAAATGTGTCTGTCAAAATGAAACTGCTTGATTACTGTCAGCTATCAAAATTTTGATTGAAATGGAAATCATTAAGAACTTAACCATTATATCATTTTTTCATGTTATTATGAAGTAACTTGACCCACTGGTAATTCTTTTTCTTATATTTTTCTTCCCATTTCTTAGTTTAAAACTCCCCTGGTCAGAGAAAATTTCATTATCAGCAAAAATGTTCTTCCCTAAATTCATGATTTTTATATTATTCTGTTTATCATTCCATAACTGGATTTATGGCCTAGACAACAATGAAACTTCTATCTTCTCTCTTCCATGTTCTAATAATTAGAAATAAGTTATGTTACAACATTATTTGCTACCAGATCCTTCCATTTCCTGGCTTGATGGATCTTAACAAAGTGTGTTTGATCTCTTCTGAGGATGTCATTTGTGTCCATGAGTCAGAATAGGCAGATAGTATGGTAAGCTTTAGCAAATGATTTATCCATGTGTCTCCTTCAGACACATTATGTAGTTCCAGATGGATCAAAACTACAACACGTGGCTAAGGTGAAAATATAAAATTTGGCTCTAGCATCTGTGCTGGATAAGTCAACTACCATGTTTCTCTAGAGACATGTATCTAGAATTTTATTTCAAATTCTCCTTTTTATTTCATTCTTTCACTCTAGCTATGACTACAGTCTTGATTCTACTCTAATGCCTGACAATACTGCCCAATGCTGCTGCTTCTCAAGAACTCTTTGGTTAACTGAGTAAATAAAATTCAAATGTGGCAGGACCTCTTTCTTTTCCTTCTCCTTTATGACACATTCATTTCCCCTTTTCTTGAATATTACTACTGGCTTGAATCTATGGAATATCAAAGCAAGTTCTCACTTGAATATGAAAAAAAGATTAAATTATCAGGTCCTGAAAGGTCATTGATGAATATTCTTAATTTCCATTTCTTCTTTTAAGTATGGTCATCCCAGATAGAGTTCTTATTCTTTGTGACTCCTTTTAAAGAAAAATTTGGTTACTGCTCCACTTCAATTGCCTGTTTCCATTGGATTATTGTCATCTTGACTCCAAGAACCACAACTTAAGCCATCCTGTTTTTTCTCATGATGTTAATATTTCCCTTCATTCCATTCACTAGGAGTACTTTTTACTCTACCAACTATATATCACCCATCATCACCAGTTAACTCTGGGAAGCTATCATAGTTAGGTGACATTTCTCTCATCAGCATTAAGTGACAGCTATGAAAGAGTTTTGTTTTCATCAATAAACTCTACTTATTAAGTCTAGAGAAACCAAGAAAAGCAACAATAATTTATGGCTATCTAAAAATCAATCCCTATACTCATACCTGTGAGCGTACTCTTTGGGTAGTATAAATGATAACTCAGTCCCAGCGCTGCTCTCCAAAGTGGCTGTTGGTGCATGATAATAAATCAACTCTGAGATTTCATCAACTTTGCAGTGAGATTCCTTTACCATAACCACGTGGTATCCCACACCTGAAAAAAAATTCATTTAGAGGAACAAATGAAACAATTCTGTACTTTCCATACTTCTTGTGAGACTGTATCTAGCTTTCCGTGGTTTGGTGAGCTAGAAAGCAGTATGTCACAAATCGTTTGACTACAACACTAACTAGCTTAGTAAACACTTTCCTTATAAATTCATTGGTTTTCTTAGGGACTCATAATGATCTCAGTTATATAACAAGATGGAGCAGAGATGGGATGAAAAGTCTATTATTTGACTTCTCTTCTTCTGGACACTGAAATCTGATATGACTATTGGGTGCATGATAATTATGTGCTAGGCAGTAAATAAATCAGATAAAAATCCTTTCTTTCAGTGATCTGAGAAATCTTTGCCAAGTACTTCTTCAACTAGGTGCATATCACTGGCCTTTGAGAAACTATGGGTGGGGTAGGTTAGTGGAAAAAAATAATCCCTCTAGAGCACTCAAGGATTTGTGGAAAACCTTGCAATGGTATTTGGGTAGGCCAGGACAGCAGAGCTGAGTGAAATACCTCTAATGAGCAGAATCTAAACATAGTTGTAATATATGCCAGTAACAGCTCAAATATAGATTGTTTAGACTTTATCGTCTACAATAGTGGCCTGACAGGTATCAGTACCTACTCTTTTCTGAGAATAAATATCAAATACTTCAGTCTCTCTTATTATTTTATTCATAGCATCAGTCATTAAAATTAAAAATCATGGAAATAAACAAAAAACATAGCCCTAAGTATAGTAAAATTAATAGAGGGAAATGTAAGAGATTAGACTAGATGTAGAAACTGTAAGATGAAGACTTTAAAATAACCTTGTTAAATATATCAAATAACCTACTGTAAATGGAGAAACAAGGTGTGTGTACATTAACAATTTTTGTATAAGTATATAAAATAGCCAGATGTATACCCTAGAAAAATATATCATGAATAAAGAATTTATTCAATGATCTTAACAGACTAGACAGAAGAAAAGAATCAATAAACGAGAAAGAGGTCATTTAAAATGATCCAAACTGACACACAAAAAAGAAAGTAAAATATAAGAGAACACAGAATCCAAGATCGAAATGGTCCAATGTGAGAAACAAATCCTAGAAGAAATATTTAAAGAGATAATGGTGGATAACTTTTGTTAAAAAAATTTATGAAAAACATCAATCCATATACCCAGGAGGTTCCTCAGAGAATCCCAAGTTTTTTAAGTAAATAAATAAAAAAAAAAAAAATACAGACAAGTATAGCAGAATCAAATTTCTGGGGAAAAAAACCCCCAAAGATCTTAAAAACAGAGGAAAAAAGACAAATTACATAAGGGGGTGAATAATAAGAATGAATTCCTCAGCAGAAATAACAGAAGTCAGGTTCTATGCTTATATTGTAAAACGACGTATATATCCTTTTAAAAGTTTTTCAAAAATTACATACGTGGGGCTGGGGTTGTAGCTCAGTGGTAGTGTGCGTGCCTAGCACATGTGAGGCACTGGGTTCAATCCTCAGCACCACATAAAAAGAAGTAAGTAAAATACAAGTATTGTGTCCATCTACAACTAGAAAAAATATTTTAAAAATTACATATCCATTGGAAATACCCATAATAAATGAAATTGAAATTAGTTCATGGCCTTGTTGATGTTAGTAGGATCTCAGTGAACTCCCATCATAAACTAGTAAGAAAACTGGAAAAACGTATGAAACAACAGTTTTTAGACACTGGACAAGAGGCAACTGAGGGCAATCATCACCACGAGAGGAGCACAGATGCTTGAAGGCGATTTCTTAATGGAAGTACAGAAAATGGGCATGCAAACAGAGTCTAATAGCCTCTGCTGAATTGAGAAGCTGGAGATCAAAGTGTGGGCAGAATGAGTAAGCTAAATGTTGGGAAGACGATTGCAGTGAGGAGCTCTGCAGTGAAATAACTAGGAATCTCCTTGGGAGCACCTGTGGTTCTTTGCTGAGTGTCAGGCTATATATATAAAAGTAGGAACTCTGTGTAAATGGACTTTTCTTTTTTCCCCTCCAGTTGCTCACATAAGACCAGAGCTCACATAGTTAAGAAAAAAAATCAGTATTTATCAACAAAAAAAAAACTTAGTGAAACCCAGAGGGTTCATTTTTCAGTAGTAGAACTGAATTACCAGTGGTTGAAGAGTACTCTAGACCTACTTTTGCAAAGGTTAAAATGAGGTCTTGAAAGGATTAAACTGGCCTGCAAGAAACTCAGTTGCATTCAGGAAAGAACACAAAACCTTTTAGATAAAAACCCCAGTTACTATGGCAGAGGGTTCTTTTGCTTATTTAGATAGAAATTGCAAGAAGGAAAAGTGCAGCTCCCTTCTTTTAGCATCTCTGAGTTCTGGGCTGCAAAAGCCCTCATTGCTCTTAGTGTGAAAGCTCTGAGCTTTTAGTGCCAGTGGCTCTCTGCACCTGGAGTTACCCTATGCCTAGCATCTGGTGCTAACAGCTCTCTAAACTTCTCAATAGTTCCTCTTCAGCCAGAGTTAGTTATTCCTGGCAGTTTTCTGTGGCTCCTCCAGAGGCTGGAGCTAGAAGCTAGCAGCAAGCAGCTCCCAGAAGCTCTTCTGCAGCTCTTCGCTCTCAGGAGCTCTTCAGCAACTCTATGGCTGCTAGGTGTTCTATTGTTTTTCTTTTATTACTCTAAGTGGTTTTTTGCTCTTTCCTTGGTGTTATCAACTCAGCTCAGCCCACTCTACCCAAGATAAAAATCACCACTAGCAAATAAAACCATCTGATCAAGGCTTTATTGGGATCTGTGCTGCAGCACAGGGGGCAGAGCATGGGTCAGAGGTTCCTGACCCGTCTGATGAGACTAAGAGGAGTGTACCCCAATGTCCTATCTGCTAATGGAAGACTTTCTGCTTAGTCACACCAGCCTGCACAGGCAAAAAGGGCCCACCTGTCTTGGCTGTCATGGACAGGGGAGGTGCGCCTCACCATCAGGACAGCTGAATGTGGGTGAAGATATCCGAAGTCCATCAAGAGGTTGCAGTCACATGAGGTGGCCGCAGGTCATCTGAAGCTGCCACACCTGACACTGTTTCTGGGTGCCCTGGCGGGGCATTTGAAGCAGCAGTAGATACCTTGACAACAGCTCTACCTTATCTTGGAAGAAGGGGCCACTTGACAGCCCCTGACAGTTCCTGCAGAAGCAGTGGGCTTAAGTCCTGGCTGCTACTGCTGCCTCCAATGTGGCTTCAGGAGTGGTAGCAGTGATGATTCTATCCCAGTTGGCTTGGGATCCTACCAGGAAGATTGCAGTGGCCCTCATCTCTTTCCTGCCAGTTGCAGCTATCTGGCTATGCTCTAGAGTGTGGCTATCAGTCCAGAGGCTGGGCTGCTGGACCTGTCGGCCACGCAGTGGGGAGTGGCAGTTGCAATAGCAGATGCTCTCTGTTTTCTTTCATAATCCCTCCTGTCAGCTGGAGTTGGCTCCTGAAATCCCAAGTGGCACAGCATATCCAGCTTAGTGGACAACTGAGTGGCTGGATGTAGGGGAGAACCATCCCAGATGTGTAGCCAAGCATGAGGATACGCTGTTCCCCGGTGTCATCCCAAGGAGGCAAGGCTGGTTCAACACATGCAAATCAACAAATGTAATACATCACATAAACACAAACAAAGATGAAAAACATACAGTTGTCTCAACAAATACAGGAAAACTTTTGACCAAATTCAATGCCCTTAAACAGTAAAAATCCTGAAGGAATTTGGATGCAAGGGACTTAGCTCAACATCATAAAGATTATATATGACAAACTCAAAGCCATTATTCTCAATGGAGACAAAGTATTCCCACTAAAGTCAGGAACAAGACAGGGATGTCCAGTCTCACCATTACTATTCAATACAGTTCTGGAAATTTTAGCCAGAGCAATTAGGCAAGAGGAAGACATAAAAGTGATAAATAAGAAAGAATACAAATTACCCCTATTTGCATATGATATGATCCTATACTTCAAAAACAATAAAATTCCATTAGAAGGTTTCTAATGCTGATAAGCAAATTCAACAGAACAGAAAGATACAAAATCAACATACAAATATCAATAGCTTTTCTATTCACCAATAATGAATCTGCTAAGAAATTTTTAAAAATGAAAATAATAAGAACTCCAAAGAAAGAATATGGACATATTACCAAAAGCAGCCTGCAATTCAATGCAATCTCCATCAAAATACCAATGAGTTCTTTACAAAATCCGAAAAACTAGATAGAAAAATTAATCCTAAAATTCATATGGGAGAACAAAAAGACCCAAAGTAGCCAAAGCAATCCTGAGCAAAAAAAGCAATGCTGTTCTAGATGTACCACAATACCTGATTTCAAATTATTCTAGAGTCATAGTAACTAAAATTGCATGGTACTGGCATAAAAACAGATATATATAAACCAATGGAACAGAACAGAAGACAGAGACAAACTCACATGGCTACAGTCATCTGATTCAAATGGGTTATAGTAGAACTGTAATTAGTTGAACAGAGGGAATCACAGAAGCTTTGGGTACGTACACAAAAAATAATGAAAATTATGTTAAAATAAATATTATTAGGCATCAATATTCTAAGAATGACCAAAAGGAGAGAGACCATATAAATGTTTCAGGAATATTGAAGAGCCACAGCACTGCAGGGATCCTTTGGCCATGATGGCTATGCGGTCACCCAGTGCATCAGCTTCATCCATGTAATGAGTAGTCAGTAGGATGGTGCGATCCCGTTTATAGGTCTTAAGGAGATCCCAGGTGGCCCTTCTTGAGGCTGGGTCCATGCCAGATGTTGGCTCATCAAGGATCACCACCTAAATTCAGAAGAACAATTCCATGACCATCTAAACATTATAGTGGTACCATTAGTGTCTTGCCAGTTAAGGGGTTTATTCTTGTTTTACCTTTTTAGTCATTTGTCCAACTGAGTGAAGATAAAAGACAAAACTGAATTAGTAATGCTGTAAAAATTCCAAACTTGTTGCCATTTTATACCAATGTGGTTGTTAATATGAACCCCATCTGATTTTAATTTAGGGTTGATTTTAGTGTGTTGGATCCATTATCAGCTCTCAGGTTTGTGTCTGCTGATATTTTGGAATAGCTGAAATGTGCGGGGGAATCGATTTTTAGTTTTTTATTTTTATTTTATTTTTTTACCTTTGAGTTCCCTATAAGAGCTACAATAATGGAGAGTTTGCGCTTCATTCCTCCACTCAATGACTTTGAAAATGCATCACGCTTTTCTAGCAGGTTAAAAGCTGACAGCATGTTGTCAATTTCCTGAAGATGCAAATTTCGAGGTACTCCTTTTATCTAGAAAGAGGAGCCAGAGTTTACATGGTGCTTCCAACTTTATTCTTAGGAAATTTCACATAAGCTCTTACATAGCCTCTGTGGTGGTTTATTCCCTTTGTCACTCTTTACGTTTAAAGGAGAATTCATCAAAATTCAATTGTTGAACTTAAAAGTCTAAGGATATGGATATTTGATAATTTACCTAGAATACATGAATACAGCAAGAAGAAGGAAGCGATCTTTGACTTACCACACAATAGAAGTAAAGGTGCTCTGACACAGTCAAGTAATTAAATAGCAGGTCCTGTTGGGGACACAAGCCCAAGGATTTCCTGATTTCTGTCATGTGCTCTGAGATCTCATATCCATGAATATAGGCCTTTCCACTGGTTGAAGGATAGAGACCTAAAATCAAGTAGAAGATAAAACAAAACCTGTTTTTGTGAGGTAACATGACAACTAACTGCTCATTAGCACTTCAACTCTGTAACCTATATATGTTTTACTCCTTAGCCTCAGCAATATCTCATACAGAAGAAGATTCCAAAAATATCCAGAGCTATTTTCAGGTTACTGATATTAAAAATAATTTATTTTTTTATTTTTGTTTGCTTAATTGAATGCTCAATGAGGATGGATGAGTGCAAATTACTTGGATAATGAAAACAAGTGTTAAATGAAGGCATTTCAACATTACCATTGGTCATCTGGCAAGATGAATGAATTGTTATAATGTGCACTGCCTTAGACTGGGGCAGACTCTCTTAAAACCTAAAAATCCAAACAATGAAACTTATCCTGTAACCCATAAGTCCCAAGTTTTCAATTCTCTGAACAAAGTAAATACTCAAATATTATTTCAAAATTATCACAAGTGGTATATTTGTGGATCAATTTAAGTTTTTATAGGTGTTTCATATCCAGGATAATGGGACAAAATGGATCAAATTCCTGATAACTCATTAACCAAGTTAACTCAAGTTTTGGTCTCAAGCTTGTGGGTTCAAGCCAAGCATCCTCCTGTCTTAACCCACTGAGTATTGGGAGTATGGGCACCGGCTACCGTACTCAGCTCATTAACCTCCGCTTTTTTTTCTTTGTGGTACTGAGCATTGACCCCAGGGGTACTCTACTGCTGAGCTACATTCCGAGTCTTCTCATTTTTTTCTTTTTTTTTCTTTTTTTTTTTTTTTTGAGACAGGGTCTCACCAAGTTGCTGAAGCTGACCTCAAACTTGTGATCCTTCTGCCTACACCTCCCAAGTAGCAGAATAAATCAGATTTTGCTGAATGAACTTTGTTTTTTCTTTGACACATTTTTGGGCTCTGCTATTAGGTGCATAAATGTTTATAACTGTTGTAACTTCATGATGAATTGATCCTTTATCATTATAAAATACATTTTCTTGTTTCTAGGAAAACTTGGTTTTAAAGTCTGTTTTATCTGGTATTTGTACTGTGTAGCTTTCCTACAGTTGCATTTTGCATGATACACCTTTTTTCTTTCTTTTACTTTCAATCTATGTATCTCTTGTAGACAGCATAGAGTTGGATCTTATTTTTCCATTCAATCTAACAATTTATTTTCCTATGTATTAATTATTCATATTTAATATAATCGTTGACCCAGCTGGGTTTCTGTCTACATTTTTCTTTTTGTGTTCTATGTCTCATCTTTTTATGTTCCTCTATCTTTCCTTTATTGCTTTCTTTTGTAGTAAGTAAACATTTTCTATTGTAAAATTTTAATTCCTTTAATTTTTTCACTATTTATCTGTTTATTTTCTTGGTGGTTGCTCTAAGAGTTACCTATATAAATTTTACCTTATCAGTATCTACACTTTGACTTTATACTAATTCCAAAGAACTATTTAACCATTATTTCTAAATAGTTCTATTTCCTTTTATTCTTTTTATGCTATTATTGGCCATACATGTGACATCTCTACATGTTACCATTCCATCAATACATTGTTGTTATGTACCTATGTATTTTTATGTTTACTGAAGAAGCTAAGAAAGGAGAAATATGTATTAGTAGATTTGTTATATTTACTGTCACTCTACCCTTTATTTTTTCCTGAGTTTGTGTTGCCATCTAGAATCATCTTACTCTAACTTTTGGCCCCTACCCTCATATGTGCTGTTACTGTCAAATATAGTGCCTTTGTATATGTTACAAGCCCAATAATACAATTATGTATGTACTTTAATACAATTGCTTTTTAAATATCATTTGAGAGAATGAAGACATTTATATCACTTTTATAACTATGTAATTATATTTATTGGTGCTCAGGGTGCATGTGTGTATTCAAATTTCTAGGTTTTCTTGATTTCAGCCTGAATAACTTTTTTTAAGTATTCCTGGTAAGGTAGATTGGATAGCACTGAATTCTGAGACATTGTTTATCTACAAATGTCTATTTCTGCATAAGATTCTTGGTAGACAATTTTTTTCTTTCAGAACGTTGAATATGTCACCCCACTGACTTCTTGTCTCCATTGTTTCTGATGAGAGGTCAGCATGTAGTTTCACTGGCGCTTTGCTGCATGTGATAAGTCATTTTTCTCTTGTTGCTGTCAGCATTTTATTTTTCTTTTTCAGAACTTTTACTGGTGTATATTGAGTGTGGATCTCTTTTACATTTATTCTATATGGCTTTGTTGAACTTTTGTGTCTATGTTTTCAGCAAAATTGGAAATTTTCAAATATTATTTTCTAGAATGTTCTTTCTTCTCTTTCTCCTCCACTTCTGGTACTCATATTGCAAATAGGTTGATGCATTTCTTTGATGCTAAGTTTCAGATGCTAAATTTTCTTCATTTTGTTTCTGTTATTCAAACTGCATAATTTCTATCAATGCCTTCAAGTTAACTGATTTTTCTCCTAATTCCCTGTTAATTCACTTTAATGAATTTTAATATTTGGTTCTTAAACTTATTCCAGAATTTCCACTTGTATTTTCAAAAGATTTCTATTTATTGAGATATTATTTTCCTTTATTTTTTGAAAAAAATACTTTTAAAATTAGAACTTTAGTTATACAGTAGTTGGGTTCTTCCCAACAAATGCATACACGCATGGAATTCAATTTCAATTCACAATCCCCCCTCTTCCCTCCCATTCTTCCTCTCATCCCACATTATCCTTTCTCTCCTGAAAGGATACCTTCTATCCTTTCTTTACTCATCTATTTATTTATACTGATTGGTTCATTCACTTATACACAAAGGTAAACTTCTCTGTAGTATTTTTATATGTGCACATACTTTTTTAAAGAATTCATTCTGCATTACCTCTCCTTCACCATTCCTCTACTCTCTCGTCTCCTCTATGTTACTGACTTTCCCTTTATCTGTAGATCCTATCCCTTCCTCCAATTTTCCTTTATTTCATTCTAGTTTCCACATATGAGAAAAAACATTTGACCTTTGAGTTTCTGAGTTTAGCTTTCTTCACTTAGCATGATAATTTCCATTTCTATCCATTTCTGGAAAATGCCATAATTTTATTCTTCTTTATGGGTGAGTAGAGCTCCATTGTGTATGTATGTATGTGAAATTTTATTACATATATATGACAGTTTCTTAGTCAATTCATCTATTGATGGGCACCTGGGTTGATTCCATAATTTAGCTATTGTGAATTGTGGTGCTATACACGTTGAGGTGGTTGTATTGCCAGTTTTAGATCTCCTGGAAAATACAAAGGAGTGGGATACCTATGGCATACAGTGCTCCATCCCTAGTTTTTTGAGGAATCTCCATACCACTTTCCAGAGTGGTTATACTAGTCTGCAGTCCCATCAACAATGTACAAGTGTCCCTTTTCCCCATAACCTCACTAGCATTCATTATTGCTTATATTCTTGACCATTCTGACTGGAGTAAGATAAAATCTTGAGTGTAGTTTAGATTTGCATTTTCCTGATTGCTAGCAATATTGAACATATTTTCATATTTTCTTGGCCATCTGTTTCCTCCCTTCCTTCCTTCCTCCCTCCCTCCCTCCCTCCCTCCCTTCCTTCCTTCCTTCCTTCCTTCCTTCCTTTTTTTTTTGGAGAAGTTCCTGTTTAGTTCTTTTGCCCATTTTATTGAGTGGTTTGTTTGTACTTTTGGTGTTTCAGGGTACTTTTTTGTTTTTAGATATACATGACAGTATAGTGTATTCTGACATATTATACATACATGGAGTACAACCCATTCTAATTAGGATTCCATTCTTGTGGTTGTACATAATGTGGAATTACACTGGTCATATATTCTTATGTGAACAAAGGAAAGTTTTGTCCAATTCATTCCACTGTCTTTCCTGTTCCTATCCCACCCCACTTCCCTTCATTCCACTTTGTCTAATCCAATGAACTTCTATTCTTCTCCTCCCTACCCTCCCTTTTTGTGGTTTAGCAACCATATATCAGAGAGAACATTTAATCTTTGTTTTTTTGGGACTGCCATATTTCACTTAGCATTACATTCTCCAGTTCCATCCATTTACTGGCAAATGCCATAATTTTATTATTCTTTATGGCCGATTAATATTCCATTGTGTATATACCATATTTTCTTTATCCATTCATTACCTAGATTAGTTCCATAGTTTGGCTATTGTGAATTGAGCTGCTATAAACATTGTTTTGTATGTGTCACTGTAGTATGCTGATTTTAAGTCCTTTGGCTATAAACCAAGGAGTGGGATAACTGGGTCAAATGGTTATTCCATTCCAAGTTTTCTAAGGAATCTCCATACTGCTTTCCATAGTGGTTACACCAAATTGCAGTCCCACCAACAATGTATGAGACAACCTTTTTCCCCACATCCTTACCAACATTTATTGTTACTTGTGTTCTTGATAACTGCAATTCTCACTGGAGTAAGATAAAATCTCTGTAGTCTTAATTTGCATTTCTCTAATCACTAGAGATATTCAACATTTTTTCATAGATATGTTGACTGATTGTAGTTCTTCTTCTGTGAAGTACCTGTTCAATTCCTTTGACTATTTATTGATTGGGTTTTTTTTTTTTTTTAGGTATTAAGTTTTCTGAGATCTTTCTATATTCTGGAGATTAATGCTCTAACTGATTCAATTTGGGTAGGTCATGTGCTTCTAGAAATTTGTTAATGTCTTCATGTTTTTTTTCTTAGAGTATAGATTTTCAAAATCTATTCTGACTATCATCTGTATTTCAACAGTATCCATGGTAATATTTCCTTTTTTTCTCACAAATTTTAGTAATCCGAGTTTTCTGTTTCTTTGATAACTTGGCTAAGGATTTACAACTTTATTTTTCAAATAACTAACTTTTTTTTGTTCCAATTAGTTATACATGATAGCCAAATGCATTTTGACTCATTGTACACAAATGGAGAACAACTTTTCATTTCTCTGATTATACACAATGCAGAATCACACCACTCATGTAATCTTACATGTAAGTAGGGTAATAATATCTGTCTTATTCCACCATCTTTTCCATACCCATACCCCTTCCCCTCCCCTTACTCCCCCTCTGCCTAATCTAAAGTTCCTCCATTCTTCCCTTGGCCCCCCAGCCCTACCCCATTATGGATCAGCATTCACATATCAGAGAAACATTTGGCCTTTGGTTTTTTGGGATTGGCTTATTTCACTTAGCATGATATTTTCCAACTCCATCCATTTACCTGCAAATGTCACAATTTCATTCTTCTTTAAGGTTGAGTGATATTCCATTGTGTATATATACCACCATTCCTTTATCCATTCATCCTTTCAAGGGCATCTAGGTTGGTTCCACAGTTTAGTAATTGTGAATTGAGCTGCTGTAAACATTGACATGGCCTCATCTCTGCAATATGCTAATTTTAAGTCCTTTAGCTAAAGACCAAGGAGTGGTATAGCTGGTTCCATTCTAAGTTTTCTAAGGAATCTCCATACTGCTTTCCAGAGTAGTTGCACCAATTTGCAGTCCCACCAGCAATGTTTTTGTGGTGCTAAGTTTTTTGAGTTCTTTATATATCCTGGAGATTAGTTCTCTATTTGATGTTCGTGTGGTAAAGATTTTCTCCCATTCTGTAGACTCTCTCATTATGTTACTGTTCTTTCCTTTGCTGAAAAGAAGCTTTTTAGTTTGAATCCATCCCATTTATTGATTCTTGGTGTTATTTCTTACACTTTAGCAGTCTTGTTAAGGAAGTCAGGTCCTAGAAAAGTATCGCAATTTCAAAATATGATGGAGCAGATGTAGTGGTAACTTAGGATATGTAGTTAATGTTAAAGGGGAAGAAAAAAATAGAAGAATATAAAGGAGAGAGAGAATGAAATTTGGGTGCAAGCAATAGAAAACAAAAAGGGGGGTGAGACAAGGGAGAGACAGTAGTGGCAAAGATGATACAAAGCAAAATCAAAATATGCTAATCAAAAATCCTAACCCACAAAATATAGAGCATAGGTAAATAACACTTTTGAAAAAGAAAAAGAAAAAGGCTAGAAATGAGGAGAAACAAATACATATATAGGAGTCCTTGCATCAATCAGTACACATTCAAATAAAAACCCCAATATAGAAAACCAAACAAAAAAACAACAAAAGGAAAAAGCTTGGGGAAATGCTAAGAAATTAAGGAGTCATTTCCACTACGGCGAATAGAATAGTCAGTTAGCATATGTGTTCACTGTTTGTTTCCATATGATTTTCTTTTCATTTCTTCTTGAGGTATGATCTAAGTGTGGGAGTGTGGGCCATGGGTTGTTGAGTCTTTCTTTTATCATGTTGCTCACTGAGTTGAAGGCTGGGGTTTAAGACTTCCCAATTTCCCTTCTTGGGAGATTAGTGTGGGCAGGCTGGGCTATGGGCTGGGTGGCAAAGTGGCTGGCTGGGTCAGGCGGGCCTGGTGGTGACGTGGTGTGCTGCGCAAGCTGGGCAGTGAAGTGGCTGGCCAAGTCTGGGAGCTGAGTTGACTTGGGTCAGGTGGATCAGGGCCAGGCGCTGGGTTCTGAAGCCTGGTGGCGAAGCTGTGTGCTGGGCCAGGCAGGACTGGTGGCAAGGCAGCAACCTGGCAAGCAGGGCCATGGGCTGATGCTGGTGAAGCAGAATGCCTAGTAGGCTGACAATGGGCTGGGTTGGGGGCTTGGAGTTTAGGAGACTGGGGACTGGGGTCTGGAGGGCCTGGGTGGGTGCTGGACTGGTGCCAAACCTGGCAAGTCCTGGAGACCAGGAATCAGTGGACGCGAGACTGGTGAGAGAGCTGGGGAGAGGGCTGGTGCCATGACCAGGTGAGGGCCAGCTGCATGGACCCTGGGTCCAACCTGTGGGCGTCAGACTGGCTGGCTGGGCAAGCTGAGAGCCAAATGCCATCGCGCCCACCCCTCCAACCTCCCCACCTGGTCCTGTCAGTCCGCACAAGCCACAGGACTCACAGGGTTGGGAGACTCCGGCTTTCTCCGCTTCTCTCCCTGTGTTCCCCTGGGAACTTCCTGCAATCTCATGGATCTGGTTTTCCAGTTTCTGTTGGCTGCGTCATGCTGTAGTCCCAAGACTTTTAATTGCTGTTTCAAATTTACTACTTAATATTAGTCTGTTTAGGTTTTCTATATCTTTCTGATTAAATTTGGGCTGGTTAACTGTGTCCAGAAATTTGTCAAGTTCTTCTAGGTTTCCCAGTTTATTGGACTTTAAATTTTCAAAATAGGTTCTGATAATCCTCTGAATTTCAGAAGGATCTGTGATGATAGCTCCCTTTTTATCTTAATCTTATTGGTTTGAGTCTTTCTTTCTTTTGGTTAGTTTGGCTAATAAAAAAACAAACTCTTCATTGCCTTGATTCTACATATTATTTTCTTATTTTTGACTTCATTACTTTTTGGCTCTGATCTTATTTCCAATCTCCTACTGGTTTTGGAATTAGTTTGTTCTTCTTTTTCTGGGCATACACTTGCTTATTTGGGATCTATTTTTTTTTTTTTTTTTTTACTTAGAAATGTTTATCTTTATTTCAGAACGGACCTTATCAGATATAGGTCCTATCAGCACTTTTGAGGGGTCATCAATTTTGCTTCTAGAAATCCACCACTCAAAGCAGCAAAACTAAGTCTCTTTACACAAATGGACATCATCAGAAAAGGAGTGCTCTAGAGGGGTGATGAAACCTTACTAAATCACTTCCTATTTCCAAGACGACTTCTTTCTCATTCCTAAAACTTCTACTCTGGTCCCAGCAAAGCGATATTTTAAAAAGATCATTATCTTCATACTTATAGAAACAGTACTTTAAATCAATTACACTTTTGTTACAGTAAGGTCCAGCAAAGCCTTAACATCTCAAGCAAACCCACTACACTTATTTATGCTCAAGTAGTTTGGTTATGGAAGATGTGCTTGTCTCTTCAAAGCCTTTTCTCAGAATCCACACATGAGACACTCATCTCTGTTCTCCAAAGAGCACACCATGGCTGCTGTGTTCCTCTCCTTCTCTTCTTCCATTTCTAGCTTCATTCCATTATCTTCTCATAAGATGCCTGGTTTATATAAATATTTTTGGTATTTGCTTTGTGACCTAGAATATGATCTATTTTGGAAAAAGTTCCACGTGCTTTTGATAAGAATGTAAATTCAGTTGTTATGAGGCAAAATATTCTGTAGATGTCTGTTAAATCCATTTGACTTGTAGTATTTACGTTGGAGAAATCTTTAATGATTTTATGTTTTGATGACCTGTCTACTGGGGATAAGAGTATATTGAAGACCCAGTATTATTGTATTGAGTCTAACTGGGATTTAACATCATTATTTTATTTTTTAATGTACGTGGGTACGTTGACATTGGGGCATATATATTTACTATTGTTATATATTTCTCATGGATTGTTCCTTTATGAGGATGTAATGGCCATCTTTGCCTCTTCTGATTAATTTTAGCTTGAAATTGGCACCATCAGGTATGAAGTTAGCTACTCCAGCTTGTCTTAGAGCTCCATTTGTGTGGGATACGTTTTTCCATTCATTTACCTTCAGTCTCTGAGATCTTTGCTTATGAGTCTCTTGCAAACAGTATGTAATTAGATCTTAGTTTTTGACCATTCTGCTAATCTCTGTTTTTTAATTGGAAACTTGAGACCATTAACATTCAGCATTAGTATGGATATATGTTTGTGGTTTTCTGCCATTTTGACTTTTTGCTATATTTATTACTGTCTCGATTCCCATCTAGATTACTCTTCTATTGATCTTTAGGAGCTTTGAGGTTTGTTTTTTAGTTCCTCTTTGTGTAGGTTATCTTTGAGTATTCTTTGTAGTGCTGGCTTGGTGTTCATTAATTGTTTTAGCTATTCTTCGCATGGAAAGTTTTTATTCACCCCTTGAATTTGAAAGGGTATAGTAACCATGGCTGGCACTGTTTTCTTTTCTTTTCTTTTCTTTTCTTTTTTTTTGTAAACAAATGGGATACATGTTGTTTCTCTGTTTGTACATGGCATAAAGGCATACCATTTGTGGAATCATAAATTTACATAGAGTAATGTTGCTTGATTCATTCTGTTATTTTTTCCCTTCCCCCACCCCTCCCACCCCTCTTTACCCTCTATACAGTACTTCCTTCCTCCATACTTGCCCCCCTCCCTAACCCTAACTCTAACACTAACACTAACCCTTCCCTCCCCCCCATTATGTGTCATCCTCCACTTATTAGCGATATCATTCGTCCTTTGGCTTTTTGAGATTGGCTTATCTCACTTAGCATGATATTCTCCAATTTCATCCATTTGCCTGCAAATGCCATAATTTTATCATTCTTTATGGCTGAGTAATATTCCATTGTATATATATATATATATACCACAGTTTCTTTATCCACTCATCAATTGAAGGGCATCTAGGTTGGTTCCACAGTCTGGCTATTGTGAATTGAGCAGCTATGAACATTGATGTGGCTGTATCTCTGTAGTATGCTGATTTTAAGTCCTTTGGGTATAGGCCAAGGAGGGGGGATAGCTGGGTCAAATGGAGGGCCCATTCCAAGTTTTCTAAGGAATCTCCACACTGCTTTCCAGAGTGGCTGCACTAATTTGCAGCCCCACCAGCAATGTATGAGTGTACCTTTCTCCCCACATCCTCGACAACACCTGTTGTTGCTCGTATTCTTGATAATCGCCATTCTAATTGGGGTGAGATGGAATCTTAGGGTGGTTTTGATTTGCATTTCTCTTATTACTAGAGATGTTGAACATTTTTCCATATGTTTGTTGATTGCTTGTAGATCTTCTTCTGTGAAGTGTCTATTCATTTCCTTAACCCATTTGTCGATTGGATTATTTGAATGCTTGGAGTAGAGATTTTTGAGTTCTTTATGGATTCTGGAGATTAGTGCTCTATCTGAAGTATGATTGGCAAAGATAGTCTCCCACTCTGTAGGCTCTTTCTTCGCATTCCTGATAGTTTCCTTTGCTGAGAGAAAGCTTTTTAGTTTGAATCTATCCCAGTGGTTGATTCTAGCTTTTATTTCTTGTGCTATGGGAGTCCTGTTAAGGAAGTCTGATCCTAGACCAACAAGGTGAAGATTTGGACCTACTTTTTCTTCTATAAGATGCAGGGTCTCTGGTCTGATTCCGAGGTCCTTAATCCATTTTGAGTTTAGTTTCGTGCATGGTGAGAGATATGGGTTTAGTTTCATTCTGTTGCATATGGATTTCCAATTCTCCCAGCACCATTTGTTGAAGAGGCTATCTTTCTCCATTGCATATTTTTGGCACCTTTGTCTAGTATGAGAAAATTGTATTTATTTGGCTTTGTGTCCATGTCCTCTATTCTGTACCATTGATCTACCTTTCTATTTTGGTACCAATACCATGCCGTTTTTGTTACTATTGCTTTGTAGTAGAGTTGAAGATCTGGTATTGTGATACCCCGTTTCACTCTTCCTGCTAAGGATTGCTTTAGCTATTCTGGGTTTCTTATTCTTCCAGATGAATTTCATAATTGCTTGCTCTATTTCTGTAAGGTACGTCATTGGGATTTTAATTGGAATTGCATTGAATTTGTATAGCACTTTTGGTAGTATGGCCATTTTGATAATATTAATTCTTCCTATCCAAGAACATGGAAGATCTTTCCATCTTCTAAGGTGTTCTTTAATTTCTTTCTTTAGTGTTGTATACTTCTCATTGTAGAGGTCTTTCACCTGTTTTGTGAGATTGATTCCCAAGTATTTTATTTTTTTCGAGGCTATTGTGAATGGGGTAGTTTTCCTAATTTCTCTTTCTGAAGATTCATCACTTACGTATAAAAATGCGTTGGATTTATGGGCATTGATCTTGTAACCTGCTACTTTACTGAATTCACTTATGAGTTCTAAGAGTTTTCTGGTGGATTTTCCAGGTTCCTCTAAATATATAATCATGTCATCAGCGAACAGGGATAGTTTGAGTTCTTCTTTTCCAATTCGTATCTCTTTAATTTCTTTGGTTTGTCTAATTGCTCTGGCTAGAGTCTCAAGAACGATGTTGAATAGAAGTGGTGAAAGAGGGCATCCCTGCCTTGTTCCAGTTTTTAGGGGGAATGCTTTCAGTTTTTCACCATTTAGAATGATATTAGCCATGGGCTTAGCATAAATGGCCTTTACAATGTTAAGGAATGTTCCCACTATCCCTATTTTTTCTAGTGTTTTGAGTATAAAGGGATGCTGTATTTTATCAAATGCTTTTTCTTCATCTATTGAAATAATCATGTGATTCTTGACTTTAAGTCTATTAATATGGTGAATGACGTTTATTGATTTCCTGATGTTGAACCAACCTTGCATTCCTGGGATGAAACTCACTTGATCATGGTGCACTATCTTTTTAATATGTTTTTGTATGCGATTTGCTAAAATTTTGTTGAGAATTTTTGCGTCGATGTTCATTAAGGATATTGGTCTGAAAATTTCTTTCCTTGATGAGTCTCTGTCTGGTTTAGGTATCAGTGTGATATTGGCTTCATAGAATGAGTTTGGGAGGGTTCCCTCCTCTTCTATTTTATGGAATACTTTGAGAAGTATTGGAATGAGCTCTTCTTTAAAGGTTTTGTAGAACTCGGCTGAGAACCCACCTGGTCCCAGACTTTTCTTTGCTGGTAGACTTTTGATGACTTCTTCTATTTCAGTACTTGAAATTGGTCTATTTAAATTGTTTATGTCCTCCTCGTTCAGTTTAGGCAATTCATATGTCTCTAGAAACCTGTTGATGTCTTTGAAATTTTCTATTTTTTTGGAGTATAGATTTTCAAAATAGCTTCTAATTATGTTTTGTATTTCAATCCTGTCTGTTGTGATATTTCCTTGTTCATTCCAAATTTTAGTGATTTTTCTCTCATCTTCTCTTTGTTAGTGTGGCTAAAGGTTTATCAATTTTGTTTATTTTTTCGAAGAACCAACTATTTATTTTGTCAATTTTTTGTATTGTTTCTTTTGTTTCAATTTCATTGATTTCAGCTCTGAGTTTAACTATTTCCTGTCTTCTACTACTTTTGGTGCTGGTCTGTTCTTCTTTTTCTAGGGCTTTGAGCTGTAGTGTTAGGTCGTTTATTTGTTGAGTTTTACTTCTTTTATTAAATGCGCTCCATGAAATAAATTTCCCTCTAAGTACTGCTTTCATAGTGTCCCAGAGATTTTGATATGATGTTTCTTTGTTCTCATTTACCTCTAAGAATTTTTTAATTTCCTTCCTAATATCTTCTGTTATCCATTCATCATATAATAGCATATTGTTTAATCTCCAGATGTTGGAATAGTTTGTGTTTTACTCTTTCATTTGTTTCTAACTTCAATCCATTATGATCTGATAGAATACAAGGTAGTGTCTCTGTCTTCTTGTATTTGCTTACATTAGCTTTGTGGCATAATATATGGTCTATTTTAGAGAAGGATCCATGTGCTGCTGAGAAGAAAGTGTATTCGCTCTTGGTTGGATGGTATATTCTATAAATGTCCGTTAAGTCTAAATTATTTATTGTGTTATTGAGGTCTATGGTTTCTTTGTTCAATTTTTGTTTGGAAGATCTGTCCAGTGGTGAGAGAGGCGTGTTAAAATCACCTAGTATTATTGTGTTATGGTCTATTTGGTTTCTGAAATTGAAAGGATTTGTTTGACATACATGGATGAGCCACTGTTTGGGGCATAGATGTTTATGATTGTTATATCTTGCTGATTTATGCTTCCCTTAAGCAGTATGAAATGACCTCCTTTATCCCTTCTGACTAACTTTGGCTTGAAGTCCACATTATCAGAAATGAGGATGGATACTCCAGCTTTTTTGCTGAGTCCATGTGCATGGTATGTTTTTCTCCATCCTTTCACCTTTAGTCTATGGGTATTTTTTTGTATGAGGTGAGTCTCTTGCAGGCAACATATTGTTTGATCTTTCTTTTTAATCCAATCTGCCAGTCTATGTCTTTTGATTGATGAGTTCAGGCCATTAACATTCAGGGTTATTATAGAGATATGATTTGGTTTCCCAGTCATTTGGTTCATTTTTTAAATTTTATTTATTTATTTGTTTGACACAACTTGTTTCCTCCTTTATCTGACAATTCCTTTAGGATAATTCCTCCCTTTGCTGATTTGCTTCTTTGTTTTTCATCTCTTCCTCATGGAATATTTTGCTGAGAATGTTCTGTAATGCTGGCTTTCTTTTTGTAAATTCTTTTAGCTTTTGTTTATCATGGAAGGATTTTATTTCATCGTCAAATTTGAAGGTAAGTTTTGCTGGGTAAGAAACTTGGTTGGCATCCGTTTTCTTTCAGGGCTTGAAAAATGTTATTCCAGGCCCTTCTAGCTTTTAGGGTCTGGATTGAAAAATCTGCTGATATCTGTATTGGTTTCCCCCTGAATGTAATTTGATTCTTTTCTCTTGCATCTTTTAAAATTCTGTCTTTATTTTGTATGTTAGGTATTTTCATTATAATGTGCCTTGGTGTGGGTCTGTTGTAATTTTGTGTATTTGGAATCCTTTAAGCCTCTTGAACTTGATTTTCCATTTCATTCTTCAGATTTGGGAAATTTTCTGATATTATTTCATTGAATAAATTGTTCATTCCTTTGGCTTGTTTCTCTAGGCCTTCCTCAATCCCAATAATTCTTAAATTTCGTCTTTTCATGATATCCCATAGTTCTTGTAGATTCTGTTCATGATTTCTTACCATCTTCTCTGTTCAACTTTGTTTTCAAGGTTAAATATTTTGTCTTCAATGTCTGAGGTTCTGTCTTCCAGGTGTTCTATCCTATTGGATATGCTTTCTATGGAGTTCTTAATTTGGTTTATTGTTTCCTTCATGTCAAGGATTTCTGTTTGGTGTTTTGAATATCTCTAACTCTTTATTGAAATGATCTTTTGCTTCCTGTATTTGCTCTTTTAACTGTCGATTGGTGCGATCATTCAATGCTTGCATTTGCTCTTTCATCTCTTCATTCAGTGCAGGCATTTGCTCTTTCATCTCATTGTTTGCTTCTCTGATCATTTTAATTATGTACATTCTGAACTCCTTTTCTGTCATTTCTTCTGCCATGCTGTCATTGGGTTTTATTGATGTAACATCTAGATTTGTTTGCAGCATTTTCTTTCCTTGTTTTCTCATATTGTTCAGGTATCAGTGGACCGCTGAGATATTGCAGATTTCGTCTATTGACTTACAATGTCCCTGAAGATTTCTATATATATCCCCTCTTAGCCTTCAGTAGCCTGAAGTCTTGGAGGAAGTTGATAATGCGGTGCTCCACAAGGAAGCTGCCCCTCTAGGGGTGGTGGCCTTCCAGTGGGGTATATTCCCTGCTAGTGGGCAGAGGTACCTTCACTTGCTGACGAATGGTCATCTAAAGGGGAAGTAGGATGTGGGCTGATGCAAGGCCAGTTTGGGCCTGTGTCTCTGGTTTTACAGTCCTTGTGGGAGAACCTCACCCAGCAGGGAAGACTCACCCGGTGGGGAGGTCTCGCTGGTCAGTTCCCCTCCTAGAGGTTCCGTTCAATTCACAACTACCGCCTGGGCTGGGCAGCCTTCTTCTGCAATGTTCCCATGGACCCGGACCTACCTCCTGGGCCTGGAAGCCTCGCCCTTCGCAGACGAATCTCCTTAGGCTGCCTCTCCTCAGAGAAGCTGCCTGCAGTCCTGGAGCCTTCGCTCCGCCCCTCAGTTTGTCTGTGGGGCTCTTCCACCAAGAAGCCGCCTAGGTCCTGAGACCCTGCTCTGCACCTAATTGCCTGGCTATGCAGCCCCTCCTCTGAGCAGCCACCTGGAGCCCATTACAGTCACTCCGAGTCCCAGTGACCCGCCACATGCCTCTTCTTCCGGCAGCTGCCTGGTGTTCCATGCAGTCGCCCTAAGTCCAAGTGAGCCACCACGCACCTCCTTCTCCTCCAGGCAGTCACCTAGAGGTCTGGTGTGTTCGTCACGAGTCCCAGGAACTCACTGTGCACCTCCTCTTCCCGACTGCCACCCTGGTACAGTCACTCCGAGCCCAAGCACCCCGCCGCGCTCCTCCTTCTTCTCCAGGCAACGCCCCTGTGTTTAGGAGCGGATGCTCTGAGTTCAAACCACTCACCACGCTGCTCCTCCGGATAGCCGCCCGGAGCCCTGGTGCAGTTGCTCCAAGTCCAAGCAACGTGCCGAGCCCATGTTTCTCCTTCTCCTCTGGGCAGCCCCCGGTGTTCAGGAGTGGTCGCTTTCAGTCCAAACAGCTCACCGCGCACCCCCTCCTTTGGGCAGCCTCCCAGAGCCTGGGTGGGTTGCTCTGAGTCCAAGCGCTGTGCTGAGCGGCCTCCTCTCCAATGCTCCCAGTTGTCCGTGTTCACTGCTCCAGCGGGGGGAGGGGTGTCTTCATTGGGCAAATCTACTTCACAAAGTTCCCTGCGTTCAGGGACTACTGCCCCATCCGGGACGCCTCCCCAACGGGATAGACTCACCGGCTGCTTTGAGTTGGTCCCAAGTCTCTCTATATCTCTTCTTCTTGAGTCCTGAGTCCTGGAGCAACATGAAACGCAGCCACCCTCTAGTCCGCCATCTTGAATCCCCTCACAAGGTCTGGTTTTTGTCATCATTTGCTTTATAACTTTGCTAGATAGACTATTCTGGTAAATCCTATTTCCTATGCAGCATGATATCTTTGGTGTTACCACTTCTTGGAAAGTAAACACTTCTCATAGGAAGTCACCTTGGGATGACAGCAGTTTTAGCATGGCTCTTTTTGGCTCTTTGTCTTATCTATTAAGCTCATTGTCTCATTTGGTATTTTGTATAATTATTAATATGTCTACTTCTTTTTTCAAATCTCTCCATTTTTTTGCTTTGATTATTTTGAGCTTTGTTCTTTGATGCATGCATACTAAAAATTGCTGTCTTAGTACAATAACCATTTCACCATCATACAATGTCTTTCCCTCCCAAATTCATTCTAATTTTCATAATTATTTGTAAGCCTAAAAAGAAATTGGTTTATTAAACTATGTATCACTAAAAATGACTAAATTTTACTATAAAGAGTATACACAAAAGTCTCACTGTTTTATTTACAGTTTCTGGGTGAAGACACACTCTGAAGAGCGCTGAACACATACCTGAGAGAATTGACAGAGTAGTGGATTTTCCTGCCCCATTATGTCCTAGAAGAACAGTGATCTGCCCCTCATACAAATTCAAAGACAAGTCCTTTATTGCTACTTTGATAGTGTTATTCTCTTTGAATACCTGTGAAGGAAAAACAACAAAAACTAATTATATATTTATTGTAATCACTTTGGAAGAACAAGCACTCATATCAATTATCTCTAGAAGAAATAAGACCATATCATTAATCTTATGAGGAAAAATATATAAAAGATGAAAGTGTGAAAACAAAAAAAAATTTCTGAAGGAACATGAATTTGAAGAATCTCACAACAGATCTACAAATATCCTCTGAAATTTTCATCTGTTCCTGGTTTGTTTAAATTACCATCTTTTAAAAAAAGTTTTGTTGTAGATGGACACAATATCTTTCTTTTATTTATTTATTTTATTTTTTTAATTATTTTATTTATTTATTTTATACTGGATTGAACCCAGTACCTCACATGTAATAGGCAAGTGCTCCACCAGTGGGCAACAACCCCAGTCCTTAAATTACCATCCTAAGTTGATAATGCCACAATCTTCTTTGGTCCATGTCTTTGTCTTAATTTGGAGAAATGCCAATAAAAAACCTGCACATAGATATTTATCTGAAATTTCCCTTGTGTAGACTAGCAGTACTTCTGTTTAGAATGCAAAAAGCTGGAAAGAACATTTCCACTCCGGCAACAAGTAGAAGATGAATAGGTTACAAAACCATAACTTTTCTCCAACCCATCAGACAGGTGAGGTTTCAAGCAAACAACTAGCCTGAATTTTAAGAAAAGACAGAAACTTTCAAGGAGAGATGGTACATGAATTTTCTCTTACTCTGAGCAGACATGAATACTATACAATCTTTTAAGAAGATTTTGGTTAACAGTTAATAAAAATGAGGTGAGTAATGCATCACAACCCAATCTCAAAAGATACCTATAGTACCAAAAACAGTGTGGCACTGGCATAAATACAGAACAAAGGAATAGATCAGAAGACAAATCCACATGCATACAGACATCTGATCCTTGACAAAGGCACTGAAAACATACATTGGGAAAAAAGAGAGACTTTTAAACAAATGGTGCTGGGAAAACTCAGTATACATAGGTAGAAGAACAAAATTAGATTTCTATCTCTCGCTCTGAACAGAAGTCAACTCTAAATGGATCAAAGTCCTAGGTATGAGACCAGAAATTGCAACTGCTGAAAGAAAACACAGGATCAACACTCCAACATATAGGTAAAGGTCTCAACTTCCTTAAAAAAGACTCCTAAAACTAAAGCCAAGAATCAATAAATGAGATATCATGAAATTAAAAAGCTTCAGTAAAGGAAACAATGAAGAACACTGAGAGGGTCCTTAAGAGTGGGAGATCTTTGCCAGCTACTCTTCTGAAAACAAACAAAAACAAAAATATCAGAATATATAAAGAACCAAAAACAAAACAAAAACAAATAACCTCATCAATATGTGGGCAAATGAACTAAACAGACATGTCTTAAAAGAAGAAATACAGATAGCCAACAAATATGTGAAAAAGTGTTACAACATCCTTAGCAATCAAGCAAATGCTAATCAAAGCTACACTGAGGTTTCATTTTGCTTCAGTTAAAATGGTAGCCATTAAGAATAGAAATAATAATAAATAATAAATAATAATGCTGGTGAGAATGAGGGGAAAAACACTATACACTACTGATGGAATTGAAAATTAGTACAACCAGTATGGAAATCATTACGGAGATTTGTCAAAAGACTAGGAATGGAACCAACGTAGGATCCAGTTATTTCACTCTTCGGTATTTATCTAAAAGAATTAAAATCTGCATTACACAATGACATACGCCAGCCAATGATTATAGCCGCACAATTCCTAGGAGCCAAATTATGGTGGAACCTGGCTGTGTCTGTCAACCGATAAATAGATGAAGAAAACATGACTGATACACACACACACACGATGGAGTTTTACTCAGTCATAAAGAACAAAAATATGATGTCATCAAATAGTTGGTAAATAGATGGAACTATAAAATAACATAATAAGTGAAATAATGTCAAGGGTCTGATGTTTTCTCATAAAGATCAAGATAAAAAAGGAATAAAGAAGGGACCTCCTTAAAACAGAAGGGAGAACAGAAGAATAGAGGAAGGGAAAATGCTAAGACATGAAATTGACCAAATTATGCCATGTGAATGTACAATTATATTGCAACAAATCCCACTTTTAGGTATGACTATAAGGCACCAATTAAAGAAATTAGCAAGACCAGTAGAGTAGAGAAATGGGATAAGAGAACACAGGAGGGGAAGGGAAAGGTGAAGAAATACTGTGAAGTGGAATTAATCAAGTTATCTTTTGTGCAGGTACAAACAGATCATGATGAATTGCACTATTATGTATAATTCTAATACACCAAAAAACATAAAAGAGGTGAAAACAGTTTAAGAAATAATACATAATTGGAAGAGTTGGGATTCAAGCCTATGTCATTCAGAATTAAAGGACATATTCTTTCTAATACAACCCACTGAGGGTGAATAAAGACAAAGACCTATGTAAGGGAAAAATAAAATAAAATACTATTTGACTTTTCACTCCAAATGGTGACTAGGTGTCTTTATCCCATCTTTTTCCTAGAACTAAACATAAAGCGTAATTATTTATTTGAAATCTCTACTTGGATGAATGCTTAAATTTTCTATATTCCAAATGATGCTCCTGATTTCCCACACCCTCATTTAAAAATTGATCAATCAACAAACCAAAGAAATCCAGAATCCTCTAGAGTCTCCAGTATCCAAACACTACTCTACTAATTGACCTTTTCTTTGTCACAAAAGGAACATGCACACTAGTTTCCTCCTTTCCTTCAATCACACACATCCAACCTACTTCCACTGTCTTCTACATAGTCCATGCTACCATAATATCTTATCTGAGCTATGGTAAAAGCCTTCAATTGTCTTACTTCTTCTAATCATACTCCTTACAGCAGCTGGAGTGATCTTTTCAAATTAGATCATATTCCTCTCCTTCATAAAGGCCTATAGTGATTACTCGATTTACTTTTTATTTATGCCTTTTTTTAAAAGTTATATACAACACTAAGATGTACCCTGACATAATCACAAGAGCATGGACTACAACCCATTCCAATTCAGTCCCTACTAGCCCCAAGCCCAGCACCCCCACTCCCTTCCCTCCACTCCACTATCCCTCTGCAATCCACTTACGATTTACTTTTTTCTTTAGTGTTCTGCGGATACACCCAAAACAAGGACCCACTGTGCCACATCCATGCATGTACATATGAAAATTCAGTCAGATTTATTTCACTGTTCTTTCCTTTTCCTGTTCTTTCATCCTCCTCAATACCCCTGGTCTACTCTACTGATCTGTCCAATGTTTTGATGAAATTCCTTCTTCCTCCCTTCCTTTTTTTCTTTCTCTTTTAACCTTCCTTCCCCTATTTTGGATTAGCTTTCACATATCAGAGGAAACTTTGAACCTCTGACTTTTGGGGACTGGCTTATTTCACTTAGCATGATAGTACCAGTTCCATCAATTTACCAATTGCCATTATGGCAAATGCCATAATGTCATTCTTCTTTTTGGGTGGATAACATTCCATTGTGTACACATATTTTCTTTATCCATTCAACTGTTGAATCAGCTCCATACCATGGCTATTGTAAACTGTGCGGCTATAAACATTGATGTGGCTGCATCACTGTAGTATGCTGATTTTAAATCTTTTGAAGCAGTGGTGTAGGGGGCAAGTCTTTCAGTCTAGAGGGTGGCACATGAGCAGAAAAGTGGATCATGTGGGAGCCAAATACATTCTTCCCCTCGTCACTGTTAGACATCTTTGCCTACTTCCTGATGATCAGAGTTAAGTGTTCTTTGACAGAATGCTGATTACTCTTGTTTGTCTGCTGGTCTTCTGATGAAAGGTTCAAAGTAGCTTGGTGGCAACCAGTTTATGTTTCAAAGGGGCTCTTGGGATGCCTTCTTCTGAGGGATCATCTCCCAGAGGCCATGGTTTGAATGATAGATGCAAAAACTTCCCAAATGGATCACTGAGAGTACTGATAGGGTAAGTCCACTCCTATTTCTACTCCTTTGTTTCCAATCATGTATGCTATCTGCTGAGAACAAAGCACCATATAACAGTCACTGCTGTTACCCTTCATCCTGAAGGTTGACACCTCATGCTTACAAGGTATGCACTTCAGGCAGTTGCCTGAAATATGTCTTAACCTAGACACTAAGTTACTCCCTTGGGGTTAGCAGGTTCTGAATGCATGTGATAGACCAGTGCACTGCATGGCTGTAATTTCACCACTGTGCTTTCTTTGTGGAAAGTGGATCTCCAGGTAACATTCTGTGGGATCCCATACCAGTGAAATGTGTGATTGCTTAAGCTCTATAAGTAAGTTCTAGAAGTAGGAAAGGTAAAATCCTACCTGGAATAAATTTTTGATTCCTATCAGGATGATATGAAGCTTCTTTCAGTCCAAAGCACTCATCTAGCTTCCAAGTGATCTGGTTTCCTTGAAGAATGGTGATCAGCATTATGCTTTTGTTGCTAACATGCTGGACAACTGGCAGTAGCAGTAGCGAGTATAGCCATGGTGAGTGAGAGCTCATGCTTTAAGTTTATCCTGTATTCTTGCCATTGCAGGTGATTATGATCACTGACAAAAGGCTGACTGATGCTCACTGATTGATTCAGTGTGTCTAGCTGGTTATTTACTGCCTCTTCTTTGGCATATAATCTCTGGTGAATGTTAACATTGACAAAGATCTTCACATTTTGTTCTCATTCCTGTAGTTTCATCACATGCATCAATCCTAGAATTTCTGTCCCCAATTTTCTAGTCTTTCTTCTTCTAGGACCCTGAACTAATGGTCTAGAACATTTACCATTGCCTATGCGTTCAGTGACCTGGGGACATGCTACCCAAAGTAGATGACCACGTGAATGATCTGAAGCTCTGTCCTTTAGGAGGAATTCCTCTCCATCATTCAAGGCTGTTGGGGGCTGTGCCATGTGGGCTGCGCCGGGATGGCGCCTGGCGGCCAGCCGGAGGTTGTTTTGATCACATTGGCAGTGAGGAGGTTGATTGATATAAGCACACCCAGGTGTTTTGTCATTGGCCGTATTCAATTAAGTCCATGCACACAACACGTGCACAGGTGTTCCCGAGTGCTCCTGCTCAGGCCTGCTCCTTTTAACCTTTGTCGTGATAGGGCAGCTGGCTCCTCACCTGATCTCAACTGGCGCGGCCCTGCCCTCCGCCTCCTGGAGGGAATATAAGCGGGCAGTAGGCAGAAGGCAAAAAGCAGCAGCTAGCAGAGAGAAGAAGCAGCAGTAAGCAGAAGCAGCTAAAAGAAGCAGCTAGCAGAGAGAAGAAGCGGCAAGCAGTAAGCAGCAGGCAGCAGCAGAAGGCAGATCGTAGAGCAGAGAACTGAGAACACACGTCTAGGTCGTAGATCATAGATAGATAGCACCTAGTTCACAGGATGCGGGGCACACCTCTAAGAAGCAGCAGCAGAATTCTAAGAAGAAATAGATCTCTTATAAGCATAGGAGCCTGTCTTTCTCTAAAACTTTCTCTATAAGCAAAGCCTATCTTCCTCTCAAAGCCTCTCTTTCTCTAAAATCAAGCAAGCTTTTCTTCCTCTATAAACTAGCAAATAAGCAAGCAAGCAAGGAAGCAGCACAGGAATAAAAGTAGTTTATTCCCAGTCCACCTCTGATAAATACCCGCGCAATTGTTGCTGCAGGCAGTAACAAATATCCACGGGATTGTTGCCGCTGCCGCCGACACAAAGCTTATTTGGAGCACAAGTGTAGCTGCTAAGTTCTGGCTTTTACTCATGTACCAGGATGACACACCTTTTTTCCCTCCTCTGTGAATTGGCTAAGATGGAGCCTAATACAGCCATAGCTGTGAGCTGAGAAAGAAGCATTGATGAAATTCAAGTAGATGACATGAGAATGTAGACTCCCTGCTTACACAGTTTACTCATTTCCTTTGATTCTGCTGCTCATGTTCAATCCTTGAGGCACTACTTCTATAATGCATTGCTGCTAGCCTTGCCTGTCCTTAATTTGGTAAGTCTAATGAAATCCAACTCAAAATGGCTAGCCTGAACAAATGTTTATTTGGTGTGCCATGATTAGCTGCTTCATCTCTATCAAGGTCAACAGCACATCAGCAGCTACTTGTGAAAGATGGCTTTCTCTGATCAGTTGTTAATGGCATGGCCTTGATCCAGAACCCTAGAGGTCTTCATTGATATTCTCCTACTGATGCTTAACCATAAAGTCAATGATACATTTTTCTAGCATGATACCATTAGTACTGCAAAGTCTGTTGGGTTGTAATGCCCAAGCAGCCCTTTCTGAATCTGGACTTTTACTCAAAATTGGTAACCTTTGTGTTGCTTGATATAGGAATCAAATTAGTATTAACGGGTATAGAACATGCTGCTTTCAAAATACTGTTATGGTTTGGAAGTGCGATATCCCCCAAAAGCTTACGTGTGAGGCATTGCAAGGTTTGGAGGATAAATGATTGGGTCATAGCTTTAACCTGATCAGTGAAATAATCCCTCACGGGATCGACTGACTGGTAAGGAGAGGCAGGTGGGGCATGGCTGGGGAAGTGTTCCATTGGCAGGCGTGGCTTTGGGGTATATATTTTTTATCTGGTGAGTGGAGTTTCTCTCTGCTTCTTCATCATCACATGACCTGCTTTTCTCTGAGACACTCTTCCACCATGATTTTCTGCCTCACTAAGAGCCCTAAGGAATGGTGCCAGTCTCTTACAGACTGAGACCTTTGAAACCATGAACCCCTAAATAAACCTTTCCTCTTCTACAGTTGTTTGGGTGGGGTCTTTCAGTTGCAGTGGTGAAAAAGCTTACTCAAACAAAACCTTTTTCATAGTGAGAGGTATAAATCAGTTCTTTATTTTGGGAAGGAAATACTAGCAGAACCCAGACAACTACCTCCCAAAGATTTTACTGATGTGTCCCCAAATCTTTATAGGCTTTATTCTGCCCCTCCTCAGAATACATTGTCTTACCAAGGCCTCCAAATATACTTGTCATGTCTTGCTTATCTGGTCCAATTAAAATGATGTCATCAATACAGCAAAACAGTGGTGCTCTGTAAGATGAATAGCTAGTCACATTCCCATCAGATTATGTTAGTATAGAGAACCAAGGAATTTTTATAACCCTGGATAAGTAAGTAAACGTATACTATTGTTTCCCATTTCAAATGGGAAAAAAAAAAAGATCTTTGATACTCATTTCTGATGGTGTTGGAAAAAGGAATTTTCCTAAATCAATGGCACTGTATCATGTCCTTAGGTTGTGTTAAAGGCCTATCACGGGTAAAAGATACCACATCTGGCACAGCAACTGCAACTGGATTGACTATTGAGTTTGTAACAGATCCACTCTCATCCCTTAGAACCCATCTGAATGCATTATTGCAAGGAACAAAAGTGTTGAGTTAAATCATAATATAATGAGGGGCCACTACTCATACATTGCTTAAAGATAGCTCTAATCTCTTCCACTCCTCCCATCCTCCCAGAATGAGATACTATTTTAAAAATTTACTATCTTGACCAGTGGAATTAGGCAGTTTCAAAGAATTCCACATGGCCTTCCCTGATACAGCAGCTCTTCCCCAGAGGCATGGAGTCATTGAAGGGGTTATACCAACTATCAAGTATTTCTTTTTCCAAGGATACAACTATGTAAATGCCCACCAGGTGGATATGAGATTCCAATGTATCCTTATAAGCTAGATAAGGACCCAGATTCAATTTATTGTCTATACTGCATGTATTCCTGGCCCTAACAAGGGGACTCTGATGTTGCTTTGGATCTCTGAGTATGGTTATCCAAGGAATTAGCTTCCCTTTGCAAATGCACTATGGTAATCATTGTTACATGCATTTGCTATGATGTTTCAGGGCATTTCTCCTTAACAACCAAGCCCCTTCTTCTGTCAACAGACATCAACTCTGAAACCTGGAAACTGTGGAAAAGATCACAGACTGGTATTATGTGTCTGTACTCCACCTCCTGATGATCCATTCATCATTTCTTCTGATTGTATGGCTCGAGCAGAACCTTTATTGGCTATCCATATACCTTGCCTTAAGGGAACTATGTACTAATCATCATTTGTGTATCAAGTTCTCCAGACTACCACTTGATACTTGTCAATTATTAGAAAAAGTGTTCATGCCTGTGCCACTAACCAGTCTCTATGACCTTAGAATCATTATTATCTTCATTGCTATCAATGAGTCCAGTTCTGCAGTAGTACTTCCCTTTACTAACAGCAGTTCTCAATGGTGATGATGTTCCTGTTTCTAGAACATTTCTTACTGCTTGGACTGTTTCAGGATCTCTGAGTCTGTAGTCAAAATGTTGACCTGGGATGAAATCATCTGAATGCTTGACTGAGACCAGGAGACTTGACTTCCAAGGAGACTTACTCATGTGTACTAGTTGTTTTATGAAGTCTAAGTTCTTATCTGTAAGGAGTAACTCCCCAGAGAAGTTAAAAATTTAGAGTGGTCTACTTAAAAGGAAGAAATCCAAGACCAAGGCAAAAGCCACAATGCCTTTTATGACCCATTCTTGGAAATAATGTACCGTTATGGTTTCGATGTGGTGTGCCCTTAAAGTTCACATGTGAGATAATGCAAGAAGGTTCAGAGGAGAAATGATTGGGTTGTGAGAGTCTTAACTCAATCAGTGAATTAATCCCCTGATTGGGATTAACTGATTGGTAACTGAAGTGGTAGGGTGTGTCTGGAAGGGATGGGAATTGGGTGTGGCTTTGGGGTATATATTTGTATCTGGCAAGTGCAGACACTTCTGCTTCCTTATCACCATGTAAGCTGGTTCCCTCTGCCACACTCTTCCACCTTGATGTTCTGCCTCACCCGAGGAATGGAGCTGGCATTCTATGAACTAAGATCTCTGAAACTGTGAGCCCTCAAATAAACTTTCCTCTTCTACAATTGTTCTGGCTGGGTCCTTAAGCAATAGCAGTGAAAAAGCTGACTAAAATATGTACCATTACTTCTATAATGTTACCCAGGTCACACAGGTCAGCCATATTCAACGTAGGGGAGAAATGTACAGGGTGTGAATATAGGCAAGGGATATAGGTTTGCTGGGGGCCACATGAAGGCTGCCAATTATTATCTACATTTTGCTTCTAATGATTCATATCCTCCAACATGCAAAATACCTTCACCTGCTCTCAGGTGAAGCATCAGCTCAAAGACCAGGGTTCTGTAACCTAAATCAAGTCCAGGAGGCTCATGTGCTATAGTTTCTTGAAAACATTTTCTAGAGTATAATATCTCTAAATCTGATGACTGTGAATCAAAGAAACATGAAATCTATCATCCTCCACTGTCCCCTACAAACTTAATATAAAATAGTGGGATAAACGTTACCCACTGCACACACTTTCTTTCAAAAAGGGGAAAACAAGAAACACAAGAGTGAATAGAAATTCTGAATCCATTCCTCGGTATGCTGGCAGTTCCTTGATTAGGACTCAAGATCAGAGAATGATTCTCCATGCTCTTGGCTCGAGCTTCTGGGATTCTTCTCAATTATGCTTCCTTTTCCATGAAAGGCAGTCCCTGTCTGAAGTTAAGTGTTGTTGTTTTTTTTTTTTTTTTTTCCTGACTGCTTTCCACCTGTAGAAGTTTGAAGGTCAAAGGCCTCTTTTCATTTTTTACTTTCTGTCATTTCAAGTTGGTACAATTTCTTCTAGCAAAACTTCGTATAAAACATTGGGTTCAATCTAAGTCACAAAAGCCATACCCACAGATATATTAAGACAATCTTTCTCTACCTTTGATTTCTGCTGAAGCTCCTGATAGACAATTCCCTAAGTTGTTAGACTTTCTATTATGTGATTGTATAATCCTCTGAGGCACCATTTTGCATCTTTTTGAAGTCTTGTGACAGAATACTTTTATATTTTTGGCTTTCAACTTTAAATCCTGTTTTCTTAAATTTTTTTTTTTTATTTTTACAGACTGCATTTTGATTCATTAAATTATTCTTTTTGACAGACTAAAATTTGATCTTTGATTCAAAGACATTTTTTTAAAAAAAATTTCAACAGAACCCACCATTTGGAGAAGCTAGGAATTCTCAAAACTAATACCTGGATACTTTATGTTTTACATTTCTTTATTCAAGTTTCTTTCTCTTCTCTCACATTTATTGCCTTTTCCCCCAAGGCAACAAGAAGAAATTAGGCAGTTCCTTTACCAGTCTTCCTGGAAACATCCTTAGATCACTCAACCAGTTCATCAGGTACATTTTCTATGTTTCTCAATACTGCAAGTGATGATGTTTATGAAGTACCAATATGTACTGAGGATCTTCTTTACTCCAGTTTTTAGTAACAATTTTTCACTTCCCGTCAGGCCTTCAATGGAAGACATCTCCAAGACCCCAGGGCTTCTGCTGTTAGTCGATTCTAGGCCCTCTAGGCTTTGCCAATACTCTCTTCAATGTTCTTTCTGTTTCCACATTACTACCTTTTTGTTGCAACTATTGTGACAGCATCCTACTTCCAGGCACCAAAATCTGTATCCGTTTTAGTTGTCGTCTGCTGAGTAATAAATTACTCAAAATTACTAAAGCGACAACAAATATTTGCTTAGTTTCTTAACTGTGCTCACTTAGTAAGCTTTGGCTCAGGGTCTGACAACTAAGAAGCTCAACTAATGTAATGTTCAAATGTTGGCTGGGGATATTGTCATCTGAAAGCTTGGATGACACTGGAGGATCCACTCTCCAAGTAGCTCATTAATATGGTTGGCAATTTGGTGCTGATTGTAGAAGGGAAGGCTTAGTTCATCCTACATGTGCCTCTCTTAGTCATTTCGGTGACTGCTTGAGTATCCTCATAACATGGAAGATCACTCCTCCAGAGTAAGCAATCTAAGAGACCAAGTAAAAGCTTTAAATTCCTTTTATGACTTAGCCTTGGAAAATAATCATGCCACTTCTGAAGTTTTTGACTGACCACCCAGGTCAGCACTATTCAAAAGCATGAAAATTTGGAGATGTAGGTCACTGGAGGTCAACTTGGAGGCTGTACATTACATCTTATAACATAATACAACGTATTTTGCTAATGGCCAGAATTGTGTATGTCTTTTGGGGCAGAGGCCACTGCAGCATATTTGAAAGGAGGGCTATACTGCTTCTTAATAGGAAGGAGTAGATCACTTCTGCAGGTTGAAGGCTAAAGAGAAAATTTGGGGGTCCTAGATTTCCCATTCTAATCAAGGACTCATAGTGGCAAGAGAAGATCTAACCTTCTTGAGAGGTCTCTTATTTTTTATTAAGTGTGGAGCTTAGTTTTCAGATTTTTCTGCTCTTTGGTTGTTGAGGATGGGGACTTTTTATATGATTCCTGGTGAGCTCACTGGGTTTTACACTAATCATATATGGTCTTACATTTTCGCCAGTGTTTCACTTCTCCCTAACAATAACCCAATTCCATGGTGGTTATAATTACTAATTACCCCATATTTTTCGAATTCTTGATGTATATCACCAACTAGCAGTGCCCTTCTTTTCCCAGGTATACCATCTCGATTCATCACCTACAAACATTGTACTGCTACACTCTACCACAGGCCACTTCTCACCAGCCGCTTTCTCAGTCAACTCTGGGGACCAGTGATCACTATTTAGGTTCCATTTATGTAAGACAGAGATTGGCATATAGGAGTCTCTTGGGTCCAACATCTGTGTGAAGAAGGGAAGGAGACAGATTTAGGAGACAGAATAGTTGGACTGCAGTACAGTAATAACAAAGTCAAACTGACAAAGAGTCATGTAGCTTGGATGACTATTCAGAACTGACCTGAGCTGCAGGAAAGAGCTGGGCCTTTATATCTCCCATTGTGAGCAGTCATTTGGTTTAAGCTGACCCAGAGACAGCCTAATCTGGGGTGAGATGATTCTACTCAGCTGAGGTTATTTTATAGAGAGTGATCAGCATTTACAATGGCCATATTTTCAGAGGTTCCGTTGGATAACCTACCTGAAATATTTCTTCTTTCCATTCTATTTCTACATCCTTTTAATTTTCCTAATGAAATTTACTGTGAATTGTAATTATCTTGTTTTATTTATTTAATTAGTAACTAACTTTTACTCACACTAGTATAAGTTCCTCAAGTGCATGGACCATCTCCTGCTGTTTCACTACCATTTCCCTAGTGCCAAAAATGAGTGAATGAAAAGACACAAGGTCCTTGGTTCTTGTGAACTTTGTTATAATCCTGGATAGCAAATCTGGGGGAAACATGGGGAGCAGTGAAGTGTTCAACAATTAGAGGAGATTCTCAGGGGCAATCAAGAAAAGAAAAGAGAAATGAAAGGAGACAAGGGCATGCAGATCTGGGGAAATGGTCATAACCCATGTGTTTCTTCAGCAAATCTCATTCAGCATTCATCTATATTCCAGGTTATAAATATTCACACAAATGATATGAAGAGATCTCCTGATACCAGGGGAAAAGACTGAGTTTTACATATGGGTTAATGTAACCAAATAGAGACATCATGTTGCATAATAAAATAGAGGGGACCATGAGAGTATTAACACCCCACAAAGGTAGCCAAATTTTCAGGAAGGCTTTAGATATCAATAAGCTGTGGAGTTAGGATGTGGGTCAAGTTTAAGTAGACCTTTGAGAGGCAAGAAAATGCCTTAAAATCTATTCACCTGAATACTGCATACTTGTAGATGATCCAAATAAATCGAGAGGGCCCGCCCCCAGCCCCAATCAAATGCCCAGGCAGAAGATTACACGTAGATGAATACAAAATATTTGTAACCAGAAATTTATGTTCACGTATTCAAAACATTAAGCTCTACTTGACCCTGCATTTTAAAATGAATTTGTAGAGTAGACCATTCCATTACAGTTTACAGGCAATCTGATTCTATTCTGTAGGAAGAAGAAAGATGTGACTTTTTATGATATACTGTACAAATTTCCTTTTGATATTTCCCAAAGGAAGTAAACATGATGACTACAACCTTTTATTTGCATCTGATCTTTTTCCTGTATATCCAATAATGGACATTTACAGTGAAAGTAAACTAAGTATTAGTTTCATTAAGAAAAAGAGGTACGTGACATAATACCTTGTGCAAGTGTTTGATCTGGATACCTGCTACCAAATCAGTAGGTTCAGCTTCAAAATACTTGTTTTCAATTGTCTCTTTGGGTTGAATTGTTTCAGGTTGATTTTTAGGTGGGTTCCCAAACCAGTAAGAGTGCTAAGAAGGGAATAAAAATATTATCACTGTGATGGTAATGAAAAAGGAAACATTAGAAAACACTAATGTATTTTCTATGATTCATTTTCTATACTCCATCTCAATACAAATCCTTGTTAACATTTGTATTAATGGGTTATAATGTTAACAGGCCACTTGTATGGAAATGGATTCCAGAAAATTCCTTGGATTAAGTTTTGGAGCTAAATGGGTTAGAATTTGAATCCAATGGCATAAGAGCAGGCTATTATATTAAAGTCCTAAATGTTCAAGGAAGAAAAAAAGAAAATCTCTCCAATATTAGGTCACTGTAAAAGAATTATATCACTCTCTGTCCAATCTTTTCTGAGCAATGTGAGTCAAATATTAAGCATCAAACATTACTTTAAATGTCTGTGTATGTATTGCAAATTATGAAAACCTTGATATAGGGGCTGGGGTTGTGGCTCAGTGGAAGAGTGCTTGCCTTGCACATGTGAGGCACTGGGTTCATTTCTCAGCACCACATGTAAATAAATGAATAAAATAAAGGTGCATCAATAACTAAAAAAAATTAAAAAGAAAACCTTGATATAAAATGCCATGATTGAATGGAAAGTATTAAAACTGTCAGCCCTATTACATAATTTCTGAAGACCTCCCCCAAAAAGATAATATGAGAAAATAATGAGAAGGCAAGATGTTCATGCTCCTAATTTTTCTATGACTGACTCTAAGACTCATATATTCTTGGCTAACCAAGGAAATAAAGCAGATGTGAGAATATAGATAGACACACATACACTTATATCTATACATATATTTATACATAAATATATATATTTATATATTTATCTGTACATATATTTATGTATATTTATATGTATAGATATATACATACACCTATATCTATACATATATTTTTATCTTACACCTATATCTATACATATCTATACATATATTTATATCTATACACATGTGAGGGCTTAGTGTATATTAGGAAAAAGCTAAAACAAATTAGTAAAGTTGAAGTGTAGGTAAGAATCACCTCATCTATTTATTCAATCATAGACAGTGCAAAGTTAACTTATGATGGTTTTTAAGATATTTTTAAAAAGCACTTCACAAGGACTATGGCTCTATGAATAACATGCATTAGAACTCACCCTTAAGAAAAAATTCCATGGCTTGGGCACACCATATTGCCCTGGAAAGACAGCTTCTATATACCAGGTCATGAGGCCATACAAGAAAGTATCAAATAAAAACATCCCCAGTACATATGCAAATAAAAAGTTGTCCAGATTGGTCGACGAGAATATATTATTCCATTTAATTCCAGTTTCTAAGACATAAAAGAAGATATTTCATTAGAGGGCAAATGAGACTAAAACAGTTATCCAGTTATATCATAATTAAATAGTGAAGAAAATAATTTGCTGGTATTTTCTAGAGATTACTAGTGGAGTCAGCCACTTTGTTACACCCTTAGAATTTAGGTTGCCCCAGAGGGCATCTGAGTAAGTAATCATTATAAAGCAATTACATGATTATAATCATTATACCCAAACAAATAATTAGAAATGACTGAAACAAAATAAAATATACCAAAAATATAGGGGGAAACAAGCTTAAAGAAAAATAAACAGACCTGCAAGGTAAGATGGCTCCTCTCTTGCCACCTCTTTTCATGCTAAACATTTACTGGATATATAATTCTGGAAAAAGAATCATGGAAAGGTAGGGATAGACACTGACTATAGGAGAGAAAACTAGAAACTTTTGCATGTATGCTGCACTGAAAGAAAAAGAAAAAGGATAAAGGAGGCTAGAGTGTCATTTCCCTCTCTACCACCAGACAGTTGGTGGCAAATCCAAAAGTAAAAGGAAGAAGCACTACCAGACTTGCAGTAAATTTTTGGAGAGAATGTTAAAGCATTAATGTTATATTACAGTATTGATAAAATGTAGCATAAGCTTTTGAAGGACAGTTTAGTGATATTAATCAAAATTAAAACTGTGAATATCCACTAAGATATTAGAGATATATCTACTATATATCTCTATGGCAAAATTTACAAGGTAAATACTCACTGTTTGATTCTGCATCAAGTAGATATTTAAATCCCAGGGCCATCGCAACATTACAGCAGAGGCAGAAAATCAGTTTCTGCTTGAATGTCATCTGTCCAGAGTTGACAAGGAGTCTAACAGCTGGAAGGTAGGTGATAAAGAAAAGGAAACCTCCCAAAGCAACAGCAAAATTGACTGCAAGTAAGACGGAAAGTATAATGCAAATTTAAGCAGGTTTCAAAAGTATAAATATGTTTGTTTTTTATAAAAGTATACTAAAATAGCTCTATGAGAAATAGAAATTTGTTTTGTTCACCAGTACTTCCTTCAGCACATAATACAATATCTGGAACATAGTAAGTGCTCAAAATATTTTTCAATGAAAAGCCTGAAATCAAACACTGAAGGAACTCTTTTTTTTTCCTGAAATTTATCACTCTATATGTAAAGACTGATCATTATAAAATTTAATGGAAAATTTAGAGTTTTACATATTACCACTCAGCTTAAGAAATTTTAAATATAAATACAACTACTGGCAAAATTACAATATACCTAGATTATGGTTTCAGGCATTATGAGGGGACAAGAAGGATTTCTGAATAGAGAAAGACAAACTTGGCATAAAAAGGTCAGACTGATTTAGAGTATTAGGAATTCCAAAAATGTGATTCTGATATTCAGAGTTACCATATATATGAATTACACACACTAGAATATGCAAAATATTAATGTTTTCATCAAAAGTTATTAAGCATGCAAATAAACAAGAGTAAGGCCATTCACTAGAAAAAGAAAAAAAAAAAAAAACGATCCTTGTGGAAGTCTAGAGATTGGACTTATTAAACAAAGGCTACAAATAAACTGTCCTCAATATGCTCAAATACCATAAGGAGCAGGAGCAAAATAGTGGATAAGTGAGAGATTAACATTAAAGTAATAAAAACTATAAAAGAGAACCAAAAAGAAACTCTGGGACTAAAAATAAAATAACTGAAATGAAAATTTACCAGCATATTTGAGCAGAGAGCAGATTTAAGCAGAGAAAAGGAAGAATCAGCAAAGTTGGAAATAATATAAGCAACATTTTATGATCTCAAAGAACAAAAAGGAAAAAGAATGAAAAATTAGCAGAGCCTCAGAGACACCCGGGGAACCAACACATGCATAACTAGAGTCACAGATGGAAAGGAGAGAAAACAGAAAGGGCTGTAGAGGCTATTTGAAGAAATATGGTTGAAAATTTCCCAAATTTGAAAAAACAAAAAAGATGAATCTACATGCTCAAAAAGCTCAACTTCAAGGAGGAAAAAAATCAAAGAAACTTACTCTGAGACACATTTAAAATGTCAGAAATCAAAAAGAGAAATCCTGAACGCAGGGCGTTGGGGGTACAGCTCAGTGATAAAACACTTGCCTAGCAAGCATGAAGCCCTGGGTTAAATCTCCACTTGGGAAAGAGCAGAAGGTAGCAAAAGAGAAGTATCTTATAATGTTCAAGAGTGGTTTCTTTTCAGAAATCTAAAGGCCAGAAATCAATTGGGTAACATTTTTAAAGTGTCCAACATAAAAACAAAACAAAAAACACCTTTTCAACCAATAAATTCTATATGGAGAACACCAGGCTTTGAAAATGGAGAGACTGCTCCATGTGTAAGGAGTCTGGAAGCAGTATTACAAACAAAAACACACAAAACTACTTTTTTTTTTTTTTTTTTTTTTTTTTTTCATTTTTTCAAGAAAGGAGAACACACAACAAATCGCTGGCCTCAAGACTAGAAAGAGACTGGTAAATATAGGAAATCATGGCTTACTGAAGCAGATACTCACCAGCAGAAACTGTGGAGAAAAGTTGTGTTGGAGCAGGACAACCTGAACTGTCATTAACAAACTGCTTGACCCTCAGTGTAGATAAGATTAAGAGTTAAAAATTCCAGGGGGATTCAGTCAGAGGGGAAGGGACCACAATATTGTGACATTAACCTCCAGGGGTGTGAAATGAGTTCCCACAGTAAATATCAGATAAAAATACTCTCGTGCTTCCAGCAAGGGAAGAGTAAAGAGACATTTAAAAACAGGCAAGTGCACTCTGTTCTTCCTGACAAGACCTGACCTCAGGACAAACTAGTTAACCAGAGCCTAAGTGGCCTGGGGAAAGGGAAACACCCAACTCCAGCTCACTACAGACACTTACCTAAAGGAGAGAAAGCTGTGAAACACTTGCGAAGTTTCTCGAGGCACAGGTTCACTGAAAGAATAAGACCTAATCCTAGGGATAGGTAATGCTTCCCTTCGTCCCATAACTTTCCACCAAAGTTCTAAAGATCTACTTATATAAATTTCCTTTTACAAGGAACATCATATCCACCTATCCAGAAAAAACTATAAGGTATTACAAATACCCACACACACACAGACTTTTGAAGAGACAGAACAAGAGTACAAGACTCAGATATGGCATGTGATATTGGAATGAACAGACTGAGAGTTTAAAACAACTAAGGCAGAGTGTTTGAACAAATGGATAAAAGATAGAAATACTAAGAAAGAATGCAAAAAAATGCTAGAGATAAAAAAACAGTGTAACAAAACTGAGAATGCCTTTGGTGGACCTATTAGTATATAGGACATGGTTGTAGAAACAATCTCTGGGCTTGAGGCTGCATCAATAGAATTTTAAAAACTGAAAAACAAAGGTAACAAAGACTGAAAAAATCCAAAGCAGAATTTCCAAGGACTGTGTGACAACTACAAAAGGTTTATCAAATGAATAATGGGACCACTAGAAGAATAAAGAGGAAAGAACACAGAAAATAACAATAAAAAGCCACTAGCCTAGAATTTTGTCTTCAAAAGTAAAAGGTAAGACATTCTCAGATATATAAAAACTGAGGGAATCTGTTGTCTTAAAGAAATATTTAAAATTCATTAGAGAAAAGGAAATGATATATGTCAAAAAGTTGGTATAGCTGACAATGATAAATAATAAATGATAATATACATATTTCCACAATCAAGCTAATTTAAACATCCATCTCTTCGTGTATGTATGTGTGTATGTGTATGGGTAAGAATACTTAAGTTCTATTGAAAATTTCAGGTATAAAATACAGGTATTATTAACTATAGTTATCATGCTGTATATTTCTTCTACTTAATCGATTTAACATATAAGTTTGTTCATAGATTTGATTATGAATATTTTTACACACAGACACACACATGTATGTTTACTGTATTAGTCAACTCTTTGTTGCTCTGATCAAAATACCTGATATGAACAATTTAGAGGAGGAAAGATGAATTTTGGCTCATAGTTTCAAAGGTTCACTGCATGGTCAATGAGTTCCAAGAGAGAAGATGATGGTCAAAGGTTGTGATGTAATAAAAGCTGTCTGCTCATGGAAGCCAGCGGGCAGAGAGAGAGAGAGAGAGAGAGCGAGGAAGGGGCCAGAGACAAGATAAACCCTTCCAGGAGATAAACCCAGTTACCTACTGCCTCCAACTAGGTCCCTCCTGCCAGCAGTGCATTCAGCTACCAATGGATTCGTTCATCAAATACATTAATCCACTGATGAGGTTAAAGCCCTTATGATACAATCATTGCCTAAAGTCTCACTTCTAAACATTGCTGCACTGAGGAGCATGTTTTCAACACAAAACTTCGGGGGACATTCCAGATCCAAGCCAAATACCTCAATATAATTGAAATGACTGATGGCAATGATACAAGCGATAAGAAAGAAGAATTAGGGTTATTTTATGTTACAAGGCACTCACGACCAGTGAAGTGAAATAGTTTATTTGAAAGTAGACCTGAATTAGTTATATAAATGTATACTGTAAACTCTAGGACAACCACTTTAAAAAAAGTAGGAAGAACAGTAGATATGTTAAGAAAAAAATACTCAAAACCACAAAAAAGCATAGAGAGAATGGAAGGCAAAAATATTTTTAAAAGAACAAGGGCAACAAATAGAAAATAGTAATGAATATGGTAAATATTAATCCAACTATATCAGCAATCACTATGAAAAGTCTATGGTTTAAATGCACCAATTAGAAGATCATCAGAGGGGATAAAATAAAAAAATTAAAAACAAAAATCAAGAATAAACTATATAAAATAGAAAAAACTTACTCTAAATATAAAAACTGTGGGATTAAAAAAATGGATAGAGAAAAAAATACCATGATAACACCAATCAAAAGAAAGCGGGAGTAGCTAAATTTCAGATATAGCAAACTTAAAAGCAAGGAAAGTTGTAAGGGATAAAAAAGGGTATTACATAATGATAAATCCTCATGGGACAAATCCTCACAAAGACCCATAAATCCTTAACACCTATGCACTTAACAGGAGTGTGTCAAACTACTATAGAAGGCAAAAATTAATAGAACTACAATGAAAAATAGTGGAATACGTTATGAAAGCTGGAAATCTTAATAACTATCAGAAATGGATGGATCTAGAAGGCAGAAAATCAGTAAGGATTCAGTTGAACACAACAACTATCAATCAACTGGATATAATCAACATGTATACACTGCTCCATTCAAAACACCAGAAACGGCTGGCACAGTGGCATACATCTGTAATTCCAGCAGCTTGAGAGGCTGAGGCAGTAGGATCTCAAGTTTAAAGATAGCCTCAGCATCCTGTCTCAAAATAAAAAATAAGAAAGGGCTGGGGACATGGATCAGTGGTTAAACACCCCTGGGTTTAAGGTTCAAACCCTGATTAAAAAAAAAAAAAAAAAGCAACTGACAATCTGACAAGCTCACAAGGAACATTCCTTAGGACAGACCACATACTAGGCCATGGAACACCTCTTATCCAATTTTAAAAGATACAAACCATGCAGTTCTGCTGTGAGAACACATGACAGAAAGATAATCAGAAAATCCTCCCAATTATGGAAATTAAAGTACGTATTTCTAAATAAAACATGGATTATAAAAGATATCTCAGTTGAGCCTAGTGGCACACACCTGTAATCCCAGCAGCTTGGGAGGCTGAGACAGGAGGATGGTGAGTTGAAAGCCAGCCTCAGCAATGGCGAAGTGCTAAGCAACTCAGTGAGACTCTGTCTCTAAATAAAATACAAAACAGGGCTGGGGATGTGGCTCAGTGGTTGAGTGCCCTGGAGTTCAATCCTCAGTACCTCCCCATAAAAAAAAAAGAACTCTCAAGAGATATTTATTAATTGACTGTACATATTAGAAAATTTAAAAAAAAATTCTTAGAATATTAGAAAAGGAAGACAAAAAAACAGAAGGCAAAAATTACATCAATACAGATCCAATGAACATTAAAAGCACTATAAAAAAAACAACAGAAAAGAGGCAGTGAAGGAAAAGCAGAATTGAGAGGTGAGTGACAAAATAAATTCTTAAAGACTCCATATTACAAAGTCTCAGACCTGGGGAGACTGGAAGATGGGTTATTAGAGTAGAAAAAAACTCAAAGTTCCTTAACCCTGAACCTGAACCTGGAGATGAGATGGGGAGAGGGGCAACAGAGAGAAATGGGGACTGGACAATCTCTTAAGCTCACCTGCTTAAAAACATTTGGAAAGACAGACAAAATCTAAAGTGTGATGGCAAGAGAAGGGTCCTAAAAATGGAACAAACATCTTAAAACCAAATTATGAGAAGAAAACTGAGCCAGGAGTGTAGGGCTACCTTGTGGAGCCCTCAGCTGAAGAGTCACCAGCTCAAAGTAATACAACATCTTCCCTGGCCCAGACAGCTGCAAATTAAACCAGAGGGAAGACTCCTGCAGTGGAACCTCTTAAGAATCAGGCCAGAAAGAACTTCTAGCTCTGCGTAGCACCTGCAATGACAGGCACTGACAGACACAGCAACGAAGCAGCTTTAGTCTTGGACAAAGGAAAGAGGATTTGCCAGGCCCAAACCACTGACATTGGAGGGAGGAATCATGGGAAACCTAGGGATGGTAGGGATGGTCCCCAGGATCACAGCGCCATCCCAGAGGGAAGCTGCCAGAATATCCAATGACATGGAGGCCCGGCAAAAATCACCAGAGCCTAAGGGGCTGATGCCAGCCTTTGGTGCACAGCCTGACCTGTGATCATAACTGGCAAGTGACAGGCCATCGTTCAGATACTTGTAGGACCTCGCATCAGACTTAGCAACAGAGGAAATCAATGCCTGCCATTCACAACCAGGGGCAGTAGAAACTAGAGTCCGGGTGAACCACTTGAGATCCTTCAGTGCAGTACCCCACAGAGCAGCTTCAACCAGGCAATACTTCCACACTGCAAAACACCCATGGAAAACCACAACCAGATTTCCTGCACTCACAGACAGCCACCAGGATCTTCCAATACCTTGAAAAGGATCCAGTAGAGGGGAGCAGGCACACAGTGACCCACAGCAATCACAGGGACACTGCAGAGCCTGCATCTTGAACTGCACACGACAGAAGCAGCCATGCCACAGCATTGCACCCTCTGAGCAGTCAGCTGCAGGCCCCTGAGCTGACAAACCAGAAGCTGCTGGCTGGAGGTTCACAGCAGCTATGGAATTGGCTCCTATGCCCCTGATACTTGGGAGAGAGCCACAGCCAAAAACTAACAAATATCTGCTAAATGTCCAAATTGCAATAAAATCAAAACCAAGATTCAACAAGAATTTCCTTCACCTTGACAGGCTTTACTATAAACAACTCTAATGTCAATTTTGATCATAAAAATGACTTTTCAACTTATACCTTTGAACCCATTTGAATGTATTTCATCTAATGGTTTAAAGCATTAATTAGAATCAATCTGCCTATCTTTGTTATCCTAGCTCTAGTTTATAACTGCTTCTCTTATTCCTACTTATTCTCTTGCATTATTTGCTACAACCTCAAATATGCACCATTCATCTATTTCTCCTTTCTACCTTGATGTAAATTATTCTTGTACATCTTTGCTCTTTCCCTCTCCTTTTTTGCAAATCTTTCTTCCTCTCCTCTTTCACCCCGCACTTAAAGTTATACTAAGTTTACTAAATTTAACAACTAATTTCTTGACCTTTTCCAGAACAATAGTATAGATTTATAACTGAAGAACAACTGCAATAAGATTTTGTTTCTTATAAGGCGGAATAGAGCAAGGCTTGGCTCTAAAGTGATTAGATAGTGCTCAGTGGCATCTCTTAAAGTGGGGCTGATATTGGGATCAGCAGAGGTCACACGTTAACTTAAAATATCATTATATGGCTATTCACCCAGGGGTCTTAAGAGAAAGAAACATACAAAGTAGTTCTTTGCTTAAAATAAGAAGTGAGAAATATACTGATGGTGGGTAGACTTACAAACAATATGAAAAAGCAAGGGAACCATCCCCCATAGCCCATAATACTTCAACAGCACAGAGGAGGAAATGTCAGAGAAGGAATTTAGAAAGATCATAGGTAAAATGTTCTGTTAGCTAAAAGAAGATGTAAGGAGTGAAATCCCCCCCGCAAAAAAAATTACATAGGAAGTGAAAGATCACTACAATAAAGAGATAGAGATTGTGAAAAAGAACCAAACAGAAATCTTTTAAATGAAAAAAAAAGCCAAATTAAAAATTCAACGAAAACATCACCAATAGATTAGACTACTTTGAAGATAGAGTTTTTTTCATGCCTTAAAAAACAAGTATATGATCTTAAAAACAAAGCCAACAATAAACAAAGAATATTAAGCAGCCATGAACAGAAATTTCAATAAATCATGATAAAATTAAAAGACCAAATTTAAGATTCATTGGAATAGATGAAGGCACTGAAATATAATCTAAAGGAATGAATGGTCTTTTCAATGAAATATCAGAGCATTTCCCAAAGTAAAGAATGAGATGGAAATTCAAATATGAGAGATATACAGAACTCCAAACATATAACATCACACAATACATCCACTCTAAAAAACATTATTATGAAAATGTGTAACATGCAAAAATACAAAATTTTAAAAGCTACTAGAGAAAAATGGTCACATTTAGAGGTAAAAGAATATGAATTTCAACTGATTTCTCAACTCACACCCTAAAAGCGAGGAGGTCGAGGAATAATATATACCAAGCTCTGAAAGAAAAAAGATGCCAACCAAGAATACTGAAGGAAGCGAAATAAAGCTTCAGAGTTGAAAATGAATAAAAATTTTCCATGATTAAAAAAAAAAAGTTAAAAGAATTTACAACTAGAAAGGCTGTACTATAAAATATATTCAATAAAATATTTCATGAAGAAATGAAAAATGAAAATGAAACCCAGCAGACGGAGGAACTACACAAGAAGAATGGCCAATCAAAGAAGAATCAAATCCACTGTAAATATTAGGAAATAAAAAATAATCTCTCAAGAATAATGTAAATGGTCTAAGCTCTTTCAGAAAAAGACAGATTGGCAGATTGGATTAAAAAACAAGGTCAAATAATAGGCCATTATGGCTTGGATGTAAGGTGTTCCCTCAAAAACTCACATGTGAGACAATGCAAGAAGGTTTGGAGGAGAAATGATTGGATTATAGACTTAACCTAATCAGTGAATTAATCCCTCATGGGATTAACTGAGTGGTTACTGGAGGCAGATGGGGTGTGGCTGGAGGAAGTGGTTCATTGAGGGTGTGGCTATGGAGTATATATTTTGTATCTGGAGAGTGAATCTGCTTCCTGATCCACATGTGAGCTGCTTCCCTCTGCTATACTCTTTTACCATGATGTTCTACCTCACCTCAGACCCCAAGGAATGGAGCCAGCCTTCTATGGACTAAGACATCTGAAACCATGAACCCTCAAATAAACTTTTCCTCCTAAAATTGTTCTGGTCAGATCCTTTAGTTACAGCAGCAAAAAGAGCTGACTACACCATATGCTGTGTCTCTAAAAGAGACCATATATAGGTCACAAAGCAAATCTTAGCAAATACAAAAAATAGAGATAATACCTTGCATTCTATCAGATCATAATGGAATGAAAATAGAAATCATGATAAAATAGGAACCACTCTAATACCTGGAGACTAATAATACACTTTTGAATAATGAATGGATAGCAGAGGAATTAAGGGGAGAGGTAAAATTCTAAGAGTTAAATAAGGATACTGATACAACATCAAAATCTCTGCGATGGTATGAAGGCAGATCTAAGACAAAACAGCATTGTGCTAATATATGAAAAGAATAGAAAGATACCACATAAATCATCGAATGTTACATCCCAAGGCCCTAGAAAAAGAACAAATCAATACCAAGACCAGCAGAATACAGGAAGTAACTAAAATCGAGTCAAAATCAATGGAATTGAGATTTTAAAAAATATGAAAGATAAGTGAAAGAGAGTTGGTTTTTTGAAAGGATAAACAAAATTGATAATCTCAGCCAAACTAACCCAAAGAAATAGGGAAGGATGACCCTGTTTAAGGAGAAAAATGAGGTCTTAACTATAGTACTTCTACATACTTTAGGTGTGTATTTCCTGGGAAATATATATCACTGGGAAAAATGGTTTCTAAGTACCAGCAAACAAGTTAGTTATTTTCGATATGTTATGCCATAGTTAAGATTTGACCTCACACTGCCTGTAAAACGTGTGTTGTACAAGAACAAAGCAGTCTGCAGCTCTGCAGGCTCCCTAGCTCCCCCCAGTAAACAGCCATTTTTAAGCCCTTAACAGACACCAAACGAAAGGTGAAATAAAGACAGCAAATGAGCCTATGAAAAGATGTTCCATACTCTGTGTCATTAGGGAAATGTCACAGAAAACACCAATGAGAAACTGGGCATGGTGGTATATGCCTGTAGTTCTGGCTACTCAGGAAGCTGAGGCAGGAGGACCATATGAGTTTGAGGACAGCTTGGGCAACAGTGAGACACTCTTAAAAACAAAACAATATCCCACTATGTATTTTATTACAATGTCCAAAATCTAGAACACTAATAACACCAAATGCTGGTAAGAATGTGTAGCAACAGGAATTCTAAATAATTCCTAAAGAATGAAAAAATGGTGTAAGCCACTTTGGAAGAATGTTTGGAAGTTTCTAGGTTTTTCTTTCTTTCTTCCTTTTTTTTTTTTTTTTCTCCCCCTTTACCATGCTAACACCTGTTGCACTCCTTGGCATTTATCTAAAGAAGCTGAAATTTTATGTCCACATAAAATGCTGCACATGGATCTTTATAGCAGGTTTATTCAAAATTCTAGACTTTCAAACAATCACGGTATCCTTCAGTGAATAAACAGAAAAAATGTGGTATACCCAAGCAACAGAATATTATTCAGTATGAAAAATAAATGAGATATGAAGCCATGAAAAGACATGGAGAATCCTTAAATGCATATTAGCAAAGAAAAAGTTACATATTGTTGATTCCAACTACAGAGCCTTCTGGAAAAGGCAAAACTATGGAGATAGTGAAAATACCAGTGTTTGCCAGGGGTTAGGTTGATTACAATGTGTCAATGTAGGTCCACCAATTGTAATAAATATACTATTGGGGGGGGGTGTTAGTAATGGGGAGGCTATCTATGTGGGGGGTACCGGTATATGGGAAATCTCTGTACTTTCAACTTAATTTTGCTGTCGACCTAACACATAAAGAAATAAAGTCTGTTAAAAAAAAATGTGAAAAGAAATTAAGGAATTCCTAGATTAACAAAAGCTTGTTGTTTTAGGTGTGCCTTTAGAGATTCTTCCAGCTCAATGAAAGGACATGAGAAAGTATCTTGAAGGTATATGAAAAAAAAAGTACTCCAGTGAATATAAAGTATTAAGATGTATTCAGCTTGCATTTCCTCCTTTTCTATGTTATATAAAAGACAAATACACATAATAATTATAAATGTTAATAGGCACAGAAATATAAAAGTATGATTTGTGACCACATCAACAATGACAGTCTGGGGCTTGACAGAAAAATTTGTTTGTGCATCACTGATACTAAAATGGCATTAACTCAAATTATTTAAGACATTAATTATAGTTTTCAAATTGCCCCTACAAACCAAAAAAATTTATAGGAAAAAAATGACATGGGCATTAAAATGGAAGATGTGAGAAAGGAAAAAGGTAAGACATGTACAAAAAAAATGGCAGATACAAGTTCTTCCTTATTAGTAATTACCTTAAAAGTAAGTGGATTAAAATCTCTGTGAAAGGTAAAGGTGGCAGAAAGGATTTAAAAAAAAAATCTGAATATACAATTAGTTGAAAGTGAAAGGATAGAAGAAGATACCCCAAGCAAACAACCAAAAGAGAGCTGGGTTGGCTGTACTAACACCAGACAAAACAGACTTTAAGTAAAACATTGTTACAAGAGACAAAGGATATTATCAATAATTGCAAAACATCAGAAGGAATTAAGAGATTTTACAGAAAAGGAAACATGACTTATACTACTAACACACTAAGCTTCTTTATTATTAATTGACAAATGCAGATTTAAATTGCTTTCACATAATCCTCAAAGTGCAAGGAAGGAATTCTTCTCCTTGTTATTAGATACTGTGTCAGCAAAAAGTACATAACCCAAAGTTATAAATGAATGAAAATTTGTACCCATGATTTGACTTCCTATTTCCATCTTTCAATATTTCAAAAATGTCTCAAAACCTCCCTCTCTTCCCTGGAAGCATTTTTAGTTCTGTCTTAGCCTGGGATATTTTAATCTGTCTTTTTTATATGTGCACAAAGTTCCATTAATTTTTATTGCTGTCTATTATCCTAAAATGATTAATTTTGTGTCAACTTGACTGCACTATGGGGTATACAGACTAACCATTACTTCTGGGAGTCTATTTCCAGATGAGATTAGCATCTGAACATGGGAATTCAGTCAAGAAGATTGTCCTTCTCTGAGTGGACAGGCATTATCCAGTCCATTGAGAGCCCAGAAAGAATAAAAAGGTGAAGGAAGGGGAAATTATCCCTTTTCTTCCTGACTGCATTCTCGACTTGGACATTCATCTTCTCCCGCCTCTGGATTAGAATTTACACCATTGGCTCCCCTTGTCTTCAGGCCTTTGGACTCATGTTGAAGTTAAACCACTGGCTTTCCTGGGTCTCCAATTGCAGATTGTGGGACTTCTTGGCTTTCATAACCAATTCCTTGTAATAAATTTTCTTTGATCTTATCAAATTCTCCTATTCTGTTTCTCTGAATAACTCTGACTAAAATATTTTATATATCCATGCCACAAAGGTCAGCTCTATGAGGCAGGCACTATATTAAAACAAAACAAAACAAAACAAAACAGTAAATAATAAGCATCTATTAAGTAAGTGCAAGAGCCTTTCTCTCATTGAAAGGCTCAATTTTTTTTCTTACTCTTCACATATACCAGGCTCATCATCAGGTACTAGCAGACATTACTCCCTCCAATAGTCCTTCCTGGTGGAAGGGTTGGACAGATAGAATATGTGAGCCAGCAACTAAAGGTAGAAGAAACACTCAAGTATGATCCTACTATCACATGTATACTGTGCTCTATTAATTTTCACTCCCTAAGCTCCCTTTACTCCCTTTCAAATCATTCCATGTGCACATGACATCTGTCTCTTATTAAAAATGTAGTCTTAGACCAGGTGGCAACTGAACTTCAGAAGAAGCTTCCAAATATAATCTCTGTTTAATCACTGGTAATCTTTCACATGAGAAATTTTAGACTCACCTTTATCAAAGAATGTGCTAATCATGAAGCTGAAGAATATTAAGGAGATGGCATAAAACAGCAAAAAGATGAAGACAAGAACTGGGTCACTATACTGGAAGATTGGTGCAGGATCAATCTAGCAAAAGAATCAGAAAGTGTATTTAGTCATGCTCCAAGGGGCAATATGACAAGACAAAAGAGAAGCCAGGAAACATCCTTAAATATCAGTCCTATTGAAACTATAACCCTACTTTCCAATACAATGGTGAATTCGTTTATTAAGATTGTTCACCCATCTAGGTTTAAAGAAGAGTTTGCTGAGAGACTGAGTGGCCTCTGAGTTTCTGCAAAGGAGTAAATGAAAGCCACATTTTCATTCCCCGGTGACCTTGAGAGCTCCCACCATACTTCTGCTTCCCCTCTTAAACTTTAGCTATACCGTGCTGCAGTCAAATAGACACTTGCCTTGACAAAGAAAATTATGCACATAAAAATAATGGTAAGAACATATAAGCAGAGGAATGTGAAGAAATAGGCAGCCCACATCATCCAATTACTGACTCCTATCATGAGCTGGTACTCCTGTAGGTGAGTTAAAATGAATCATCATGAAAAACAATACAACCATACAGAGCCTTAGAGTTTTCACAATGTAATTACAAAAATTATATAATTTTGTGTCCACAACTAAAATGGGTTAAGTAGTAAATATTACTTCCAATTTATAAGGAAGGCTAAGAATATCAAATGACTTGATTAAAACTATTATTGAGTCCTATAATTCCTATAAGCCCAGAGATCATTTCCCCAGCAATTTACCTGATACTGATAAGACATGAAGAACACTTAAACAAAGCTATAAACCACATAAATTAATCTTTTCTTCTTTTTATTATGTCCTCTTCCAGGAGGTAGTAAAGAAATATAAATACACTTTATTCAGTTAAAAAAGTTAGAAAATTAAGATGAAAAATAAAGAGGAAGAAAAGCTCAGTTTCAGCAATAATCTTTAATCAGTAATATATTTTTTAGAACTAGTTTATAAAGACATGTGCTATTCTGTGTTCTAACAAAATATATTTAAAAGGATTTAACTAAGAATATTACATATAAGACCAGTAAGAATCTTCGAACACATGGTCTGAGTTTTCAGAGGCTATTTTAAATATTTTCACTGAATTTCACAGATATGTCAATATTAAATTCTACAGCTTTAGGCTCCTTAAGGGCAAATTCTGTACCTTCCTACCACATTAAAGAAGTTTAATAAAGTTATATTGAATGAATGTAAGGATCTTTGGAGATCTTCATACTTTCTAAAGTTCTTAAAAATGATTTGCATATTTTCCCCATAGGTATACAAAAATAAAGAAAGGGTCTTTAAAAAGCTTTCTAGGGATCAATGCTGGAATCAAATTTAACAAATTTAAAAAAGCAAGATATATTTAACAAAAAAGTGTAAGACTTGTATACAGAAAGCCATAAAACATGGTTGAATTAAGTTAAAGAAAGCTATTTGTGGGTTGGGGCTGCAGCTCAGTGGCAGATTGTTTGCCCAGCATGTGTGAGGCACTGGGTTTGATCCTTAGCACCACATAAAATGAAAAAAATAAGATAAAGGCATGCTGTCCATCTATAGCTACAAAAAAATTTTTTAAAAGAAAGTTATTTGTATAGATCCTAATATTTAATATTGCTAAGAAGGCAAGACCCTTCGAATTGATCTACATATAAACATGGTCCCTCTCAAAATCTCTGCTGTCTGCTGGGACACACCAAAAAAAATAAAGGGAGCCTTTATTTGTGTCAGAGTTCGGGTGCTGAGGTTGCTTTATTCACTCCCAGAAAACTTCCCAGAAGATGTGGGCATTTACTCAGCCTCCAAAAATGTGAGGAAATCCAAATCCAGAAGACTGAATAATAAATCTCTTCATCTCAAGTAGCTCAACATGTAGTAAATTAAAACTCTCTAAAATCAGATTTGGATTTCATGTGTATTATCTTCTTTATTGATTAGATGAGTTTCATTAGCTCAGGTCACACAGTAATGAGAAAACAGCTCTCTAAAAAATTCCTTGTAAAACGTAAGAGAATGATTTCACCAAATGTACACAAATCAGCACAGAAATATAGACAAAATGAGAAAACGAGGTAATAAAACACCACTAAAGCTTAACAACATTCCAATAGCTAGATCCCACAGACATCCACATGGAGGAAATGTTGGATAAAGAATTCAAAAATTGACTGTTAAAATGAACTAAAAGAAGATCTAAGAAAAGAACTAAAGGAGAAAATACAAGATAAGAAAGAGCATTTCAATAAAAAGAGAGATATCCTGAAAAAGAAACAAATAGAAATCCTGGAAATGAAAAACAATCAAATAAAAACTCAGTTGGAAGTCTAATAGATTAGATCAAGTGGGAGACAGTCTCAGTCTTTCGAGACAAGATATATAAATTTGAACACTAAGTCTGATGGATAAAGAAAAAGAAAACATATACACAATGGAATACTATTCAGTCTTTACAAAGAGGGACATTCTGGTTTTTGATAACATGGATATTCCTGGAGGAAATTATGCTAGGTGAAATAAGCTAGGCCAGGCACAGAAAGACAGATACCCCATGATCTCAAACTATTTGTGGAATCCAAAACAACTGAACTCATACACACAGAATAAAATGGTGATTACCAGAGGCTGGGGGTGGGGGTGTGTGTGTGACGATGTAGTTCAAAGGGTACAATATTTCTGTTAGACGAGAAGAATAAATGATAAATATCTAAAGTGAATAAAAAACACTGTTACAGATGAAAAGATTGGCAAACAACTTACATTAAAATTAAGGACTTTGGGCTGGGGTTGTGGCTCAGTGGTAGAGTGCTTGCCTAGCCTGTGTGAAGCGCTGCATTTGATTCTCAGCATCACATATAAATAAAGGAATAAAATAAAGATCCATAAACAACTAAAATAAAAAAAATTAAGAAATTCTGATTATCTAAGGGCCTCACTGTGAGAGTAAAAAGCATTAGAAAAAGAGACCTACAAAAAGAATCTGTCTCTCTCTCCTCTCTCATATATATATATTCCAAATACATTGGAAGTTCTTATAGTTCCATCTTTTAAAAAAATCAGATAACAAATGGGACAAAACATCAAGAGATCTGAACAAACTCTTCAGATAATATATGAATATATGAATGGCCAAATATGAATGGTGAAAATATATGAATGGCCAAAAAAATTGTAAAAATATGCTCAATCTCATCAGTAATTAGGAAAATGCATATTAGAGCCACAATTTGAGGGAGAGCTGGAAGAAGCACCTAGAAGTGTAAGGACAGACTGCAGCCCTATACTTGTTCCTCCACATCTCTAATGACAACCGATCAAATGTAATGCTCATTGCTCCACCTAAGCCTCCCAAATTTCATGGCACTTCATTTTTAGCTGACTTCTGTAAGGAAACATGTAGGCAAAAATTTTCTAGGAAATACAGTTTCCAGTATAAACAGGTTGCCAATTGATACAATACAATGAAATGCCATTACACACTTACCAGACATGATAAAATTAGAAAAGACCAGTAATACCAAATGTTAGTGAACATATGGAGAAAAAAGGATTTTTATGCATTGGTAATAGATGTGTAAACCTATAGCATTTTATTGGAAAACTTAAGCATTAGCTACTAATGGTTGCCATGTATAACGTAACATTCAGCCAAAAAGAAGAATAATTCATAGAAGTATCAGTAATATAGGCAAACTTTAAATAATCTAAATGATATAGTCATGCCACAGAATCAAAATTCAATCAATTACACAAACAACATCTACATATTTATCTAAATGAATCACATAGACACAAAATAACACATATGCATGTTTCAATTTTATCATGTGTTAAAAGAGACAAAAATGAATTTATGATTTTAGATGACAAATAACTTTGGGAAAATATTTTGAAGGGTGTACAAAGGAACTCTTAAGGTGCTGGCAGTGTTTTGTTTCTTAACAGGAGCCTGACAAAATGGGCATATTTTCTTTATAGTAAGTCCATTCAACCACATGCATGATTTGTGTACATTTCTGTGTATATTTCAATGAAAAAAATTTTAACTACAGAATCTTAAAAGCTTGACTGATTGTAGAACATGCTCTGGGGGCATAAGGTAAAAAGTGTTAGAGGAGAATTAAAGAGAAATACCAAACAGGTAGCAGGTATGAAAGAAGAGGCAAGAAAGGTAACTTCACTAATCAGAAGAGAAACAAATGTATTATAGTTAGAGGAAATATAAATGAAGCATCAAATTATGTCAAAAGTTTTGCTAGAAGGAAAGAGATTTCCTGGGGGTAAATAACAAAAAGAGAAGTAGTAAGGTGATAAGTTTTAGAAAACGTATATGCTTAAATGAAATTTATTCAGCAAGCCATCAAATAAATACATCCCTAATATTACTTATGCCACTCCGTGCTGCAGGACAATTAACCTGTTGACCATGTACAAGGTCGATTAGGAGGCAAGACAGTGGATGTGAAGATAAGTAACGAGAGCCCTGAGTGAAAAACAACGTGAGCCTGATCTGCGAAGTGATGCTGCCACTAACAAAGGAAAGGAAGAAAACGGCATGACTCATGATTACATAAAGGAGACGTGAAGTGGAGACATGACGACACTAACAGGTACACTCAGTTACTGAGCGCGCACTGTGTACCAGGCACTGTACTAAGCACTCCATATGTATCTCCTCAGTTAGGCGTCATGGCAGTAACTTTGGATGATTTGGGAAAGAAGAACTTTCATATAACATTTAACTTAATATTGAGACTATCCTGAAGGTTAGGTTTTATTAATTAAGCTAACTTTAGAAAAAAAGATAGAAATATTACATGATATTCTAGAGTTAATGAGTAGTACAGTCAGGATTCAAAACTATGGTTTATCAGAATACCTGAAAGAAAGCAAATACTTAATAAATCAATAATAAATACATAATCTTTGAATAAATCATTGGTTAATTGGGTGGTAACTGGATTTTGAACTACAAAAACTCTAGTTTAACACAACACACTCTGGACCAAACACAAAACTGGAAAAGACTCACTCAAGAAAGGTGAAAAGGTCACTTAAGAAAAAAAAAATCAGGAATCAGAAATTGATTTTAAATAAGAAATCAAAGAATCACAGTATCTTGGAATTGAAATTAATCTAGATATAATCTTAAGAGTCCAGCTAATTATTTAGTTCAGAAAGGGGCATTTAGCATTTAAATTCTATCTATAATATTCTTTGAAGTAGTCTTCTGTAACTAAAACTAAAATCATACCAAGAATCCCAATTAAAACAAAATTATAGGTAATTGTCAAAAGATCTAAGTGCTCAGTACTTAGCTGCCACTGAAACATAACCATCTACTGGTCTGAGTGTGTAGAAATAATACAATCTTCTACATAAATCTGCCTACCACAGGAAAAGTGGAGTTACCTTCAATCGGTTTTCCTTTTCCCACACAATGGACTGAATTAAGACAAGATGATTCAGAGAGAAGATACATAGAGCTACTAAAGGGATAAAAATATCAGCAAATACATAGAAGAAATCTTGATAATGCCTCGGGTATGGAAATCTCTGGACAAAAATTCTGACACCATTCAACAGCTTTTCTGCAGCAGAGCCACTGTGATGCAGCATAATGGCCTTGTCCAAGGCATGTTGCACAAGCAGGAACCCTTCACTGATATACCCTAAGTGAGAAAACAAAGATTAAGTTCTGTAGACCAAAAAACAGCTAAGCCAAACAAAAACAACAAAAAAGCACAATAAAGTACAGCCATGTTTTGTATAACAATGTTTTGGTCAACAAATCGATCACATACATAATAGTGGAACAGTGGTCACATGAAATTATATTACCTAGTGATGTAGCCATCTTAGTTACAATACATCATGATTATACTATGAAAATGGATAATGCCTAATAACGTATTTTTCATACTTTATTCCAATGTTAAGCTACACATGACTGTATATCAAAGGAAAAAAAAAAACTTGTAACAAGACCCTGTCATAATCTAAATTTCAGAGTAGGTACCAGAGTTCTGCCACCCAAATACCTAATGAGTGTGTCATCTATAAATAAAGATAATTTCACTCCCTCCTTCCCAAATGTTACGATGTTTCTTTCTCTGGTACTTTATCTAGAACTTCAGTAATTTGCTGAACAAACTGATGAAAGCAAACACCTTTGCTTTATTCCTGGTATTAGGAGGAAATGTTCACTATTTCACCAACAATCTACATATCTTACACAGATGTGCTTTATTAGATTTTGAAAATATCTTTTACTGGCACTTTGGGCTGGAGGTTTTTAAAAATATATACTTTTAATTTTGGAAAAATAAACTAACAAACAAGTTACAAAGGCAGTACAAGAGAATTTATACAGAAGAAGTTTGTTGGCAATAATTTTCTACAGGTTTTTTGTTTTATTTTGTTGTGAGAAAGTCTTTATTTCTTCTTCATTTTGTTAGGATGTTTTCACGGGGTCACCAGATTTCTGAGTTAATGGGTTTTTCCCCCCCAACACTTTGAAAATGTCACTCTCTTTTTGCTTACATGGTTTCTCACATGAAATCAGCTGTGAATCCTCCCTTGTTCCTTTGGAGAAAGGAAGGTGTTTCTCCTTGGCACAATACAATACCTTCAAGGTTTACTGTTTGTCATTGATTTTTAAACTTCTTTTTAGATAAAAATGACAGTAGAGTATATTTGGACATACAATATATACATGGAATATATCTTATTCTAATTAGGATCCCATTCTTGTGGTTGTACATGATGTGGAGATTCACTGTGGTGTATTCATATATGAACACAGGAAAGTTAAGTCTTTCTACTGTCTTTCCCATTCCTATTCCCCCTCCCTTCCCTTCACTCCTCTTTGTACAACCCACTAGACTTCTATTCTTCCCCTCACTCCCTTGTTGTGTGTTAGCATCTACATATCAGAGAGCATTCACCCTTTGCTTTTTGGGGATTGGTTTATTTCACTTAGCATGACAATCTCCAGATCAATCCATTTGCTGGCAATTGTCATAAAGTCATTCTTCTTTATGGCTGAGTAATATTCCATCATGTATATATATATACCACATTTTCCTTATTCATTCATCTGCTGAAGAGCACCTAAGTTGGTTCCATAGCTTAGCTATTTTGAGTTGAGTTGTTACAAACATTGATGTGGCTGTATCACTGCAGCATGCTGATTTTAACTCCTTTGGATATATACCAAGAAGTGGGATAACTGGGTCAAATGGCAGTTCCATTCCAAGTTTTCTGAGGAATCTCCATACTGCTTTCCAGAGTGGCTGCACCAATTTGCAGTCCCACCAGCAATGTAGGAGTCTACCCCATTCCCCATATCCTTGCCAACATTTATTATTGCTTGTCACTGATTTTATACAGTTTGAGTATGATATGCCTAAGTGGGGAGTTCTGCTTGTTTCTATTTTAATCCTGTTGGATGCTTTTTAAGCCTTTTTGGGTTTGTGGCTTAGGTCTGTCATCAACTTTGGAAAATTAATTTATCAAAAAATTCTTTCTTCTTTTGGTATTTCAATTTTATATGTGTTCAATCATTTGATTTAATTCATAGTTTTTGTTTAACTCTCAGTGGTTGTTCTCTGTATTTCATTATATACAAATAACTTTTTCACACTCAACTAGTGTAATTCTATCTCAGTACAGAAATTTCAACTCCCTTTATATCCACTTATTCTCCCTCAGTTATAACAGAATTGTCAAATATTTTCTTTACATATCTTGTGAACCACTTTCACCAGTGTTAAAATTTTTGCTTCAACCATCAAACATCCTTCAGAAAACTTGAGAAGGAAAATTCATTATGTTTACCCATATTTTTGCTTATAAATTTTCTTCCTTCCTTCCTGATGTTTCAAGGTTTCTTTTTTCTTTTTTACCAGTCCCTTTATGTTTACAGAATTTCTTTTAGCCATTCTCTTAGGATGTTCTGCTGGCAACAAATTTTCTTCCAGCACTTGAGATTTTACAACTTCCTCTTGACTGTTGGTGCATATTAATTATATAAAATGATGGGTCTTTGTTCTTGTCGTGGCATATTTGTACACACATAAAAATGTAATTTGGTCAACTGCAGCTTCCTTTCAATGCCCACGGTTTCTGATAATAGGCTGTCATTCATACTGTTTTTCCCTGTGCATAACATGCTGATTTTCCTCTGGCTGCTTTCAAGACTTTTTTGTCGTTAGTTCGTTAGTTTTCAGAAGATTTGTCTCTTTTCAAATCTGGGAAATTTTTAGTCATTATCACTTGAGGTTTTTTTGTTTTTTTTTTTCAGTTTTGTTCTCTTTCTTTTCTTTATCCCAGTCCCTGATAGTACATTAGGTCTTTTGGTATAGCCTCCCTCTCCTTGAGGTTCCTCTTTACTTATCAGTCTATTTTTATTCTGTTATTTAGATTATGATAATACTTTTTCTTATCACAGTTCTCAAACAGTAAGTAAGTGACTCTTTCATACCAGTTTTTCACATTTTTGTGCTTTTGGCTGGCAAATTCACCATTTAAAATGTAATTTTCTCTAAGTGCATGAAGTCTGTAATGTGTAGTGCCAATGGCTATCAGTTTTGTGTTGCAATTCAACCACAGATATTAAGATTTTAAAAATAGGAACACATATAAAACTAGGCTATATGGATGAATTGACAAAAATGTTGTGGTTATGGAAACCTAATCCTATATTTTCCCTGAAACAATGAATAACCATTTTCTAATTTAGTACTCTTGATAACTTTGAAAACATAATCACTGAAAATAACAAAAATCAATTATATGTAATACATATTTTTTGACAAGCTCCTATCAGATTTTCTTTTCATTGTTGATTTTCTGCATTAATGTGAATGACTACAGTAGTTATATTTATCTCTGACTCGGATTTGTGGAACTTCTTTGACCTACCAATTTATGATTTTCATCAATTTTGAAAAATGTTCAATAGTCTTTCAAACATATTCAGTATCCCTTCTCTTTCTCCTTTTGTATGGAACCTCCAATTCCAGATATGCAATATTTAATACTATCTCACTGGTTCCTATTAGTTATGAACAGAATCAATAAAAGAGGAGAGAAGGGAACATAATGGATCAACTTATATGATCAGAAGTTGAACAGCTCCACAATGGCTGTCTGCATATAGAAAAGCCAGAGAAACCATTGCTGCTGAGTCAAGGAAGCCAGAAGGACTCAGAACAAGAGGGACCAACAATACAGTCTCATTATGAGGCTAAAGTCCTGGAAACTCGCCAGAGAGTTGATGGTGCAAGTGTACACAAAAAAGCTGAAGACGCTGGCGTCTGCGGTCCTTGGGTGATGGACAGCATTGGATGAACTTGCTTAAGAGAATCGAGCTTGAGTTTTGTCCAATCTGGGCCTCTAGCCTACTAGATGGTGTTACCCGTATTCAGAGCAGATCTTTCTCCTCAGTTTACTGCCCACATGTCAGTGATCTCTGGAAACACCCTGATAGACACACCCAGAAGTATCTTTTACTGATTTCCTAAGAGTTTCAATCCAATCAAATTGACAATGATGGAGATTAACCATCACAGATAGCATACTCATTTCTCTGGGTAAAATTCCTGTAACACAAAATTAATCATTTTAAAATGCAGAATTTTGTGGTATTTAGTACATTCATATTATGCAATCAGTACCTCTACCTAGCTCCAAAACATTTCAACTCGCCAAAAGGAAACCCCACACCTATATTAAGCATTTACTCCCCATTCCCTCTTCCCCTTAGCACTCAGAAACCACAAATATTCTCTCTACAGACTTTTCTAATCTGCATGTTCTACATAAATGGAATCATACAGTATGTGATCTTTTTTGATCTAACTTCTTTCACTGAACATGTTTTCAAGTTTCATACACACTGTAGTATATAAGGTACTTCATTTGTATAAAAGACCAAGTAAGGTCAGTCCTTTCTCTGAAAAAAGTATACTGTGTATCTTCAAATTTATTGACTATTTTGTCATGTTCTGTATGCCATCAGTCTCATCCAATGGATTTATTGAACATAGTGTCTCTTTGTACTATAATATTCATTTTTTAATTTTTAAGGCACACACAGAGGTTTGTTTAGGAAGTAGATATACACTCAAGGGCAAACGGGGGCAATCTCAATAGAGAGATGCCTTTGGGGTGGAGCACAGGAAGAATGTGGGCTATCTCCAGAGGGAGAGTCAGTCTCCATTTATTTTAGTTTCAGCATTGTCATGTCTCCCCTGAAATTCCTGATCTCTTCACCTTATAAGCACCTGTAGTTTCAGAGAGGTTGGGTTTACTTTGGGGCTAATTCCATCAGGTCCTACAGCACAACCATGATTAGACTGCATGGGCTTTCTTTTGCTTTCTAGCTCACTTCCACTGTTGGCTACTCAGCAAAGATCCTAGGACTAGGGGAGAGAAAATTATCGAACTGAAACATTCTATTTTGGGGAGGGGGGCTCTTCAGATCTGAATCCGTCTTACTAGTCCACGCTATTGCCAAAAGCTTTTCCACTTGTACAGACTGCCTCTAGCTATGACTGACACAGGTGCACCCAGGTCAGGCATTTGTTCCCAGTATGAAAGCAACGAGAGCTCTCTGCTCACCTATGAAGGGCTTTTCCTTTCTGGAGTTCAGCTTATCAAAGCTTCCTTGCATCCAAAATGATTCAACAGCTTTCATCACACGGTTGAAACATGAGTTCTTAAAATGAAACAGACTATGAAGAGAGTATGGTTAAAGATCTACTTACCAGGACTCCCCCCACTTTCTTCCTGTTGGTTTCTGGGTCCCACAGGAGGCACAGATGGAAAGAGAGAATTTGTCAACCAGCTACTCGCTTCAAATGCATCCCCAAACGTGTTGTTCTTCTTAAAATTACTAAAACGTAGGTAATATTTAACCTAGGAGGAGCAATAGAACACAATACCCACAAAGCAAAAAATATATAAATATACTGACAAGTATCAAAGTAGCTTCTAAACATCAAAAAGTGAGAGAAAACTTGCCACAAGGCACATCACATGCTCAGATAATGTCTAAATTTAAGCCTATTTCCCTTAAATCTGCCCTCTCTTAAGCTTGTAAAATTTTTTTGAAGTGTAAACAATTTTTGGATGTATATGGGGATTTGCAGTAAGCACAGTGGCTACTTGTACATCATTGGGAATTTATTTTTCCTTAGACAGAAAGTTGGCATGCATACTGAAATTAAATATTCCAAAAGGCATTATTAATTACTCTTCCCATTATGTCAGCCAAGTGTTCAAAGAGGAAAATCTCTTCCTCTCCTAAAAGTGATTGCAACCTAAGAATCTTACCTGAGGACAGAGGAGGAATAAAAGATATAAATGTGAACCATTACCTAATGAATTGTTTAACAAAAAGATAATAATAATTATGGACAGCTGAGTAAACTTTACGGTAGGTTTAAGTAGTTTTCTGAGACAACACATGGACCAAGAGTTAGCAAGTCAGAAAGGTCAGACCAGAAAAATCAGTAATATGAGCAGGGGCAGGTAGACACAGAGGTGTAGGTGCATATACTCAGTTTTAGAAACTTGTTCCATGCTCAGAGATAACGCCAGTTCCTGAAGGAGCACAACATCTATTTACATTAAGTATAAATTCAGTGCTGAGATATGTTTACATGAGGATGAAGGAGGAAAGGAGTGCACATGGTCAGGAGAGTACAGGATCGCAGACGATACAGAACCAAGAAGAGACGAAGTTTGTAACTGCACCAAAAACATTTTGACCAGGTTTTATATACACTGTTGAGCCTTTATCAACATCAGCCAACACTGAGTCAGTCACCTGAGGAAAGATGGCATGTAGGAAGCAGTGAGGAAGTGACAGGACAGAAATAAGGGATACCTACAACTCCACGACCAACCAGATGGTCTTTCTTACCCTTTTGTTTCACTGACAGCCACACGTGTCCTAAGTGCAGAATTCTGACTCCACACACATCTACATTCCATGCTTGGTTATTCTCAACAACAGAGACACTCGGTTTAAAGCACTGTCTTTGTCTCCTCTTGGTGCTGTTAACAGAGTATTCCTCAGTATTTACAGATGTCCTAATTCTGATTCAGCCTGGTTAAGACTTAAAAGTCATTTTTAAAATTTAATTGCCAATGTTTTCTATGATGCCAATTTATGAATAAGGCATGGTAGGTGGTGATTATGATTCTTTCCTCATCACAAAACACTGGCTGAGTAAGTACACAAACACCAAGTCAGAAAAATCTGGATTCAAGCACCTGCCATGTATGATTTGGGCAAGTTATAGTCTCATTTATTAAATGGAATGATACCTCCATTTCATTAAATCTCCAGAAATAGACTGTACAATCATGAGGTTTCAACATAAAGCTTTCTCACCTTAAGTGGGAGAGGATCATTGCTACTCTGGAAGACATGGTCAAATACAATAGCAGCCAGAACATTTTTAGACTTATTAGTTTGCTTAACATAATCTTCAAAAGCTCTTTCGGAAGAAAAGCCTATAACTGAAAAGAGAAAAATCTAGTTCATGAGTTGGCCATTTAAAGGCAAAATGTATGACAGCCCTTCCTCCTATCTGTGAAATGAATGAAAGGCCATCAAATGTCATAAATTTCAAAACACTGTTGCTCAAACATTAGCATAACAAACTAATGGATATTTGGGAGTTTAAAATTATCACCAGTTTAAAATAATAATTAATAAAATGCATACTGAAGAAAGCTAAGGGATAAAGAATGTTCCATATAGATTTTGAAATTTTTATCTTGAAGGGAATTAGAAAAAAAATTGATCAATACAATCTATTTAAATTTCTATACCATGATATATGAATAAAAGATACCCTCAAGTTGGGGAATGAAACTATTTGTGTTTTTAATATCTGAGGTAATAAAACTTCAGTATTTGAGGGTTGGGGATATGGCTCAGTGGTAGAGCACCTGCCTAGCATGAGTGAGGCGCTGGGTTTGATTCTTAGCACCACATCTAAACAGATACATAAATAAGTAAATAAATAAATGTCCACTGACAACTAAAAAAATATTCTAAAAAATATTTCCAGCATACTACAGAGATACAGCCACATCAATGTTCATAGCGGCTCAATTCACAATAGCCAGACTATGGAACCAACCTAGATGCCCTTCAATTGATGAATGGATAAAGAAACTGTGGTGTATATATATATATATATATATATTATATATATATATATATATATACACACACACAATGGAATATTACTCAGCTACAAAGAATAATAAAATTATGGCATTTGCAGGCAAATGGATGAAATTGGAGAATATCATGTTAAGTGAGATAAGCCAATCTCAAAAATCCAAAAGAGGAATGATCTCATTGATAAGCAGATGATGACACTTAATGGGGGGTGGGTGGGGGCAAGAATGGAGGAAGGAGGGACTGTACAGAGGGAAAAGAGAGGTGGGAGGGGTGGGGGGGAGGAAAAAAATAATGAAATGAATCAAACATCATTACTCTATGTAAATATATGAATATGCAAATGGTATGCTGTTACTCCATGTACAAACTGAAACAACATGTATCCCATTTGTTTACAATAAAAATAAATTTAAAAATAAAGAAATAAAAAAATATATATTTCCATATTTGAGTTGATCAATGAATGACTTTGGCCTAAAAATTTAACCTGATATCAGAAAAGGCTACAGTGCCATTTGTACCCTTAAAATTCAAAATATTTAGTCACTTAATATATCTGTGTATGCATTTGTGTACACTAAAGATCTTACTAAGAATAAACAGCATATCAAAGAATCCAACAGCCCAAGGGTGAAAATAAAGGTCTATGAAGTTTCATTTCTAAACTTTAAAAGGCTTGACTGTCACCATTTTTCCCAGTGGCACCTCATCTTCACCAGGAGGTACTCTTATCTCATGCTTCCAAAGTACACTTTTCCTCCATCTGCCACGGCTGTCACCTGAATTGCAAGGTATGTCACCATTTCTGCATCTCACAAAGACTATTATAAAGTCAGTTCCTTTAGCTACTTTGCTCCATTAATTCTTTTACAAACAAGTCTATAAATATAACAAAACTCAACTCTAAAGAATTATCCTCCAGCTTAGACAGTGTTTTTTCTGTTTAGGAAACATGTGACCTTGATGAGTATTTTATCCTTTAAAATATCTGCATTTAGGTAAATGTGTTGGCTGGATACTCATTTTATATTTGCATAAAACAAAGGAATAGCCTTGCTTAAGGAAGAAAGGATGAAGCCAGATTATGGAGGTGACCTGATTCTGGTAACCCTGAGATAAGGTTTAGCCTGGGATATGACCATACATTCACAATTATTTATCTTAAAGGCATGTGCCTGAGGCAGCTGCTAGAAGGATCCAGCCTCCCAGACTACTTCTTGTGTCCAAACTTCAAAGCTGACCTCTAGTCAGCAATGTAACCATTCCCCAAGGTCGATGGCTTTGTATCATTAGATGAATTAGACACAGCTTCATATGTGACTCCATAGAACCAGCTTATACTTATGTGCCATTATTCTTCCTGTTTAAATCATTCATCAACTTCCAAAAACCTCAGGGCACATACCAGGACACGGATTTCTCTTGGTTTTCTATCAATACTGGCAACTTACAGCCAGGAGGATTGTCCAGAATTTTAGCACAAATCTGGTACATTAATGTGTCTCAAAAGGGCTGGGGATGGTATCAACAATAACCAAATTCATTTTGAAAAATAAAAAAGTATTGTTCTCCTAGTCCATAATGCTAATAGTTATGTTATTTTGTGATACAAACATGGTATTGCAAAAAATCTGTGATTGTCCCTTAAGGACTATTGCTGATGAAAAGTTATGGTATGAAAACTGCAGATTTATCAAGGTAAGAAGAGGGTTAATAGTAAGCATTTGTTCTCAGCTTGATGGGAAAAAAAATTTAATATGAATTTAACTCTCAAGTGTAATCAAGTTTATAATAACTTCCTTTGAAGGTAAATGCCCAGTTAAAAAGATTACAAATATGTCTTGCTAAAACAATTTAATAATGTTTTTTTCAGAAAATCTTAATTTCTAACCTTTCATATTGGTGTTTAAATCTCTTTTCACGTTTTCAACAATATTCTGTACCACAATACTTTTGGAAGGCACGTAAGCCAATTCCCAAGGATAAGGAACAGTGACAGGAGATCTGATGAATGAAGGCACATCACTGATGGGAAAAGCATTGTAACTGAAAGGTCCAATCTTCTTTATAATAATAAAGTTGCGTATTGCCAAAAGTATAATACCAAATACAATTGTCAGAACCATTTCCACAACTAAAGCCACTACTTTCCGCCTCTATAAGAGTGAAAAAACAAGATTATGTTAATTTTCCTAAGACATCATTAGGTTTGTAAATGGCTAAACTCAGGGGTACTCACTCAACCCCTGGCCCACATCCCCAGCCCCATTTTGTATTTTATTTAGAGACAGAGTCTCATTGAGTTGCTTAATGCCTTGTCATTGCTAACGTTGGCTTTGAATGCCATCCTCCTGCCTCAGCCTCTCCAGGTTGATTCAAGGCGTGTGCTACCGCACCCAGGGCTAATTTTTTATATTAACAAGATATTGCAGAAAGAACAGACAAGACAAGAAACACAGCTTTACTCTATCAAAAGTAGGACTTCTGTGAACTTTTTTTTTTTTATCCTTTCTGTAATCTGCTATTATTTCACTCTGTGGAGATTCTGTTTAGATCAGATAGCCCCAGCAATGGAGCTAAGAAAAGTACAACAGTATAAATTGAAATGCAATGATTAGGCTGTCAAAATTCCCCCTAGTGACCTCTGTACTGTTGCAAGAATAGTATGGACAGTTCAACTTACCTTTAAAGTAAAATTCTTCCAGAGAAGAATCATAAGTTTTTTGTACTCAAACAAACTCATTCTTCTAAAAGGAGTGGAAGTTCAACTCTGTGAAGGAAGCAAGAGAGGTTTTTTTTTTGTTTGTTTTTGTTTTGTTTTGTTTTTTTAAAGAAAAGAAAATTAACATTAACAACACAGATTTTCAATGAGTAAATTAAATTTAAATCACTTAATTTTCTAATCAAGTTTTAAAGATGACAATAAGAAAGTATAAGCATTTGAAATACTTGAGAAGTTGCTTATCCCTCTATTTTTAATTTATTCAGCATCTATAGAGATCCTAATATGTACAAAATGTCAAACACAAAACAAAGATCCATGAGTTATTGAGGCAAGTTTCTAGGTATGGAAGTAACTATCTGCCTGTAACAATACTGCTAATAGGAATGGATTCACAATAGACTAAATGTTTATGTCCCTTGCAAATTCACATGTTAAATTCTAACAGTCAAGCTGACAGTACTTAAAAATAGGGAGTTTGGGATATGATTTGAATAGAATTCGTGCCCGTAATGTGGCCCCCGAGAGATCCCTCATCCTTTCCACATGAGGACACAAAGAAAAGACCACCATCAGTGAACCAGGAAAGGGACCTCCTAATACATTAAATCTGCCAGCACATTAACCTTTGATGTCCCAGCTTCCAAAACTGTGAGCAGTAAATTTCTGTTATATAAGTCATGCTCGCAGTCTTTGGCATTTTGTTAGAGCAGCCCAAATGAACTAAAGTTAGCTCTTATTAATTAATGGACTAATGGATTAATTTTTATGTTTAATAACTACTTCTTCAACACTTTCTGTGTGCCATGTTAGTGTAAGTATATAATAGGAAACAAAACAAACAAAACCATCCCTCAGGGTGTGGACGGCACAGCAAGTTATTATTAATACTAGTGATCTGAAATTAGACTGTTAGATAAAAATTCCAGCTCTAACACTAACAATGTAACATAAACACTGGACTGAATTCTTGGGACTATGAGAAAGAGAGCTGAAATTCTGGGCCAGAGAGGTAAGAAATGAGATTAGGATTTTACCATATGTAAAGATGAACCTGAGGGAAACTGACCTTTGCAGGGACTGCAATCTAGCCTCAGTCACAATCTTGAGACCAGATGAAAAGTAATCCCAGACTGCAACTGCCCTCAGCTGTCTGCCATAAAACAATCCTCTCTCTGGAGAAAGTAACACGATGATGGAGTCAATTATACCTTCAAATACACTTTGTAACACATACATAAAAACTACCAGAAAATCTCACTGCTACTTTCTTAAAGTAGATGATAAGGTCACAATTCGAAATCTAAAATTTCTGCCCATAGAAGCTAAAATCAAGAAAATATGAAAAGGCAACTCAGAGCTATCTACAGATTCCATGAAATCACTATCAAAAAACCAATGGTGGACCCAGGCCCAGCCCAGCCCGGCCCCCGGCCGTAGTCTAGCACCTGTGCTGCAGTTGAGCATCTCAACACGTGGAGCACCTCTGCCCACGAGCAGGGATTATACCCCACCCAGAGGCCACCCTCCCTAGGGGGCAGCACCCTTCTTGGGTCACTGCATTATCAAGTTCTTCCCAGGCATCAGGCTACTGAAGACTAGGAGGTTTGAACAGTACTCTATAGTTTTACTGTAGTTTTTTTTATTACTAGTAATATTATGATTATTCCTATTATACCTACTATTATTCCTACTTTTTTTTCTTTTACTAATATTTTTCTCACCCCCTTTTCTCCTATCTATCTCCTTGGATACTCTCCCTTTTCACATGCTAATAATCAATTTCTTTTAATTCCTCTTTCACTACTCCTATAACATGGTACCTCTACAGATGCACTTCTTATCTCATTAATGTCATATCTTACACCCCTCCCCATCCTCTTTGTCCACCATTAGAAATTGTGATCCTTATTGCAAACCTATTGGCTAAGCTGCAGATAATAATCAAACTCATAATCTCTGTTTACTAAGACAATATGGTTAATATCTTAAAAGGGACTACTTGAGTGAAGGATGCATATTGTTTGTTTGGTGTGCTGCTAATATTGATCTCTCACTTCAAGGTGAGGTATTGGAAACCTGCAGGGACACTGTAAGTCTATAGCGGGGAAACTGCAATATCTCAGATTCACACTGCGAGAGGGGAAGATACATGGGCAACATGAGAAAATAAGGGAAGAAAGTGTCCCAAACAAACCTAGATGCTACATCAATAAATTCCAATGACAGCATGGCAGAAGAAATGTCAGAAAGGGAGTTCAGAATGTACATAATTAAATGATCAGAGAAGCAAACCATGAGATAAGAGAGCAAATGCAAGCAATGAATGATCACACCAATCAGCAGTTAAAAGAGCAAATGCAGGAAGCAAAAGATCATTTCAATAGAGATAGAGATTTAAAAAAAACAAACAGAAATCCTTGAAATGAAGGAAACAATAAACAAAATTAAAAATGCAACAGAAAGCATAACCATAGGCTAGATCACTTGGAAGACAGACTCTCAGACAAAATATTTAATCTTGAAAACAAAGTTGACCAAACAGAGAAGATGGTAAGAAACCATGCACAGAACTTCCAAGGATTATGGAATATCATGAAAAGATCAAATATAAGAATTCTCAGGATTGAGGAGATACAAACCAAAGGAATGAATAATCTATTCAATGAAATAATATCAGAAAATCTCCCAACTCTGAAGAATGAAATGGAAAATCAAATACAAGAGGCTTACAGGACATCAAATGTACAAAATTAAAACAGATCCACACCAAGGCATGTTATCATGAAAATACTTAACATACAAAATAAAGATAGAATTTTAAAGTCTGTGAGAAAAAAAGTCAGAATACATTCAGGGAGAAACCAATACAGATATCAGCAGAATTCTCAACCCAGACCCTAATAGTTACAAGGGCCTGGAACAACATATTTCAAGCTCTGAAAGAAAATGAATACCAACCAAGAATCTTATACCCAGGGAAACTTACCTTCAGATCTGACGATGAAATAAAATCCTTCCATGATAAACAAAAGCTAAAAGAATTTGTAAATAGAAAGTCGAGAGTACAGAACATTCTCAGCAAAATATTTCATGAGGAAGAGATGAAAAACAACGATGTCAGCACAGGGAGGAAATACCCTAAAGGAAAAGCCAAATAAAGGAGAAACCAAGTCAAGTAAAACAACAAAAATAAGCCAAAATGACCAGGAATACAAATCATATCTCAATAATAACCCTGAATGTTAATGGCTTGAACTCATCAATCAAAAGACATAGACTGGCAGATTGGATTAAAAAGAAAGACCCAACAATTTGCTGCCTTCAAGAGACTCATCTCATAGAAAAAGATACCCACAGACTAAAGGTGAAAGGATGGAAGAAAACATACCACACACATGGACTCAGTAGAAAAGCGGAGGCATCCATCCTCAAATCAGATAAAGTGGACTTCAAGTCAAAATTAGTTAGAAGGGATAAAGAAGGACATTTCATACTGCTTAAGGGAAGCATATATCAGAAAGACATAACAACCATAAATATTTATGCCCCAAACAATGGCACAGCCATGTATGTAAAACAAATCCTTCTCAATTCCAAAAACCAAGCAGACCACAATGCAATAATACTAGGTGACTTTAATACACCTTACACCTCTTTCACCATTGGACCGATCTTCCAAACAAAAATTGAAAAAGGAAACCACAGATCTCAACAACACAATAAAAATTTTAGACTTAACAGACATATATAGAATATTCCATCCCTCAATGAGCAAATACACTTTCTTCTCAGAACAAGGATCCTTCTCTAAAATAGACCATATGTTATGCCACAAAGCTACTCTGAGCAAACATAAATAGAGATATTACCTTGTAGTCTATCAGAGCATAATGAAATGAAATTATAAATCAATGATAAAATAAAAAACAGAAACTACTCCAACACCTGGAGATTAAATAATACATGATTGAATGATGCATGAATAACAGAAGACATAAGGGGAAAATTCTTAGCGGTAAAGGAGAACAAAGATACAACATATCAAAATCTCTGGGACACTATGAAAGCAGTACTAAGAGGAAAATTCATCGCATGGAGTGCATTCAATAAAAGAAGGAAAAGTCAACAAATAAATGACCGAACATTACAGCTCAAAGTCCTAGAAAAAGAAGAAGAGATCAACATGAAAAGTAGTGGAAAACAGGAAATAATTAAAATCAGAGCTGAAATCAATGACATTGAAACAAAAAAAAATTGAAAAAATTGACAAAAAAAAGTTGGTTCTTTGAAAAAATAAACAAAATTGATAAACCCTTGCCCACACTAACAAAAAGGAGAGAGAAAACTCAAATTACTAAAATTCACGATGAAAAAGGAAATATCGACAGACACTATTGAAATACAAAACATAATTAGAAGCTATTTTGAAAATCTATACTCCAACAAAAGAGAAAATCTCAAAGACATCAACAAGTTTCTAGAGACATATGATCCACCCAAACTGAATCTGGAGGACACACACAATTTAAACAGATGAATTTCAAGCAATGAAATAGAAGAAGTCATCAAAAGCCTACCAACCAAGAAAAGCCGAGTTCTACAAGACCTTCAAGAGATCATTCCAATACTCCACAAAGTATTCCATGAAGTAGAAGAGGAGGGAACCCTTCCAAACTCGTTCTATGAAGCTAATGTCACCCTGATACCAAAACCAGACAAAGACACATCAAGGAAAGAAAATTTCAGACCAATATCCTTAATGAACATAGATGCAAAAATTCTTAACAAAATTTTAGCAAATCACATACAAAAACATATTAAAAAGAGCAATTAGACCAATTAAATTAAAGGGATACAAATAGGAAAAGAAGAACTCAAACTATCACTATTTGCTGATGATATGATTCTATATTTAGAGGAGCCAAAAAATTCCACTAGAAAACTTCTAGAACTCATAAATGAATTCAGTAAAGTAGGAGGATATAAAATCAATGCTCATAAGTCTAATAGATTTTTATTCATAAGTGATAAATCCTCTGAAATTAGGAAAACTACCCCATTCAGAATGGTCTCAAAAAAATAAAATACTTGGGAATCAATCTAACAAAAGAGGTGAAAAACCTCTACAATGAGAACTACTGAACACTAAAGAAAGAAATTAAAGAAAACCTTAAAAGATGGAAAGATCTCCCATGTTCTTGGATAGGCAGAATTAATATTATCAAAGTGACCATACTACCAAAAGTGCTATACAAATTCAATGCAATTCCAATTCAAATCCCAATGATGTACCTAATAGAAATAGAGCAAGCAATCATGAAATTCATTTGGAAGAATAAGAGACCCAGAATAGCTAAAGCAATCCTTAGCAGGAAGAGTGAAGCAGGGGTTATCGCAATACCAGACCTTCAACTATAGTACAGAGCAATAGTAACAAAAAGGGCAGGGCATTGGCACCAAAATAGACAGGTAGATCAATTTGGGTTTGGTAGAGACAAACCCAAATAAATACAATTTTCTCATACTAGACAAAGGTGCCAAAAACATACAATGGAGAAAAGATAGCCTCTTCAACAAATGATGCTGGAAAACTGAAATCCATATGCAGCAAAATGAAATTAAACCCCTATCTCTCACCCTGCATAAAACTCAACTCAAAATGGATCAAGGACCTCAGAATCAGACCAGAGATCCTGCACCTAATAGAAGAAAAAGTAGGTCCAAATCTTCATTGTGTCGGCTTAGACCAGACTTCCTTAACATGACTCCCAAAGCACAAGAAATGAAAGCAGGAATCAATAATTGGGATAGATTTAAACTAAAAAGCTTTTTCTCAGCAAAGGAAACAATCAGTAATGTGAAGAAAGAGCCTACAGAGTGGGAGAAAATCTTTGCCACCCACACTTCAGATAGAGCACTAATCTCCAGAATCTATAAAGAACTCAAAAACTTTACACCAAGAATACAATTAGACCAATCTAATTAGCCCAATGGGCTAAGGAAATGAGCAGACACTTCACAGAAGATGTACAAGCAATCAACAGATATATGAAAAAATGTGCAACATCTCTAGTTGTAAGAGACATGCAAATCAAAACTACCCTAAGATTTCATCTCACCCCAATTAGAATGGCTACTATCAAGAATACCAGCAACAAAAGGTTTTGGTGAGAATGTAGGGAAAAATAGGTCTCTTGCTGATGGGGTTGCAAATTTTCCAGTCACTCTAGAAAGTGGTGTGGAGATCCTTAGAAAACTTGGAATGGACCCACCATTTGACCCTGCTATCCCACTCCTCAGGCTATACCCAAAGGACCTAAAATCAGCATACTACAGAGATACAGCCACTTCAATGTTCATAGCTGCTCAATTCACAATAGCTAGTTTGTGGAACCAACCTAGATACCCTTCAATTGATGAATGAATAAAGAAACTGTGGTATATATACACAATGGAATATTACTCAGCTATAAAGAATAATAAAATTATGGTATTTGCAGGTAAATGGATGCAGTTGGAGAATATCATACTAAGTGAGATAAGCCAATCCCAAAAAACCAAAGGCCAAATGATCTCTCTGATAAACAGATGATGATACATAATGGGGGGGAGGGGGTAGAAGGGAGGCAAAAATGGAGGAAGGATGGATTGTAGACAGAAAAAGAGGGGTGGGGAGGGGTGGGGGAAGGAAAAATAACAGAATGAGACAAACATCATTACCCTATGTACATGTATGATTACACTCTACTTTGTGTACAACCAGAGAAACAACAGTTGTACCTCATTTGTGTACAATGAATCAAAATAAATAAATTTTTAAAAAAGATCAATGGTATTCTTCAAAGAACTAGGAAGAAAATCCTAAAATTTATATGAAACCACACACACACTCACAAAAAAAAAAAAAAGGTTTAATAGCCAAAGCCATCTTTAGCAAAAAGAATAAATCAGGAGGCATTATACTACTTGACCTCAAAATATACCACAAAGTATGGTACTGGCATAAATACGGACACAAAGACTATAGCCCAGAAGTAAATACACACATTTACAGCCACTGGTTTTAGACAAAGGTGCTAAGAACATGCATCAAAGAAGGTACAGTCTTTTCAATAAGCAGTGCTGAGAAAATTGGATATCCATAAGCAGAAGCATGAAACTAAACCCTGTATTTCTCATCAGTTATAAAGATCAAAACTCAGAATGCATTTAAAACTTTTTGTAAGACATGAAACAATGAAACTACTAGAAGATAAAGGAAATGCTTCAGGATACTGGAAAAGGCAAAGATTTATTTTGACAAGACCCCCAAATAGAATTACATCAAACTAAAAAGCTTCTACACAGCTAAGGAAACAATCGGCAGAGTGAAGACAGGACCTACAACATGGAAAAAAAAAACACTTTGAAATTATACATCTGATAAGGGGTTAAAATTCAAAGTAGATAAGAAACTCAACAGAAAACAATCAGACTTATAAATAATTTGAATAGACATTTCTTAAATAGACATACAAATGACTAACATCCATCGAAAATGCCCAACATCATCAAAGAAATTCAAATTAAACCCAAAGTGATCTATCCCCTCATACCCATTAATGTGACTTTTATCAAAAAAGAGAGATAGTCGTTATCAAAAAACAGTACAAAAGCTCCTCAAAAGTTAAAACTCGAACTACCTTGATCCAGCAATCTCACTACTAGTTTTATATTCAACAGAAATGAATCATTACACCAGAGATCTGCAAATCCCAATTCATGGCACTATTACAGTATCCAAATAGGTAATCAGTAGAAGTCCTCATCAATGAATGAATGAATTTAAAAATGTGGTGTGTATTGTTCAACTATAAAGAAGAATGAAATTCTGTCATTTATTAATATGGATGGAATTGGAGGTCATTAAATGAGTAAGCCAGACACGGAAAACAAATACCACAGGATCCCACTTACACATGGAATCTAAAGAAGTTGCAATTGAAGAATGGTGATCAGCAGGGGCTGGGTGTGGTGGTGGGGGTCAGAGGGTTATTGGTCAAAGAATACAAAACGTCAGTCAGATGGGAGGAATATGTTCAAGAGACCTATTAAATGACATGGTCATTATAGTTAATAACAATATTCTCGAAAGTCGCTGGAAAAGCAAGTTTAAACGTTCTCACCACAAAAAGTATGTGATGTTTACATGTATTAAGCTTAACTTAGCCCATCTTACAATGGGTATGTATTTCAAAACATATTGTACATGATAAATACATTTTGTCAACTTAAACAATTTTTAAAAATAAGAAAAAAAAAAAACTTTAAAACCGGAAAAAAAAAAATCATAGCTTGTTAGAAAATATGTGTAACACAGATATCTAACAAAAGACTTGTATCCAGAGTATATAAAACACTGCTACAAGCCAGTATTAATTCTGAAAGGGAAAAAAAACTGAACAGGAAAAACACCTTAACATCATAAGCTATCAGTGAAATACAAATGAAAGCTAACACGAGGTGTCTTGACACCGTCACACACACAGAATGGCTAAAAGCGGGGGCGACCCGGGGCAGCGGCAGAGCAGAGCGGCTCCACTGGCTCTGCGAGGTGCAGGGAGGGTTCCCCAAGACCCGCACACTCACCGCTCAGTGCTCGCTACCGCCTGTGCCTCTGCTACTGAGGGGCACGTCACCTTCTCCAACGCCCTCCCCAACCGCCTGCGGCCGCGCAGCCGCCCGAGGGCAGGGGCGTGGCTTCGGCCGTCCGCACCAATCAAAGACAGGGATGCATACAGGGGCGTGGCCTCAGCGTCGTGCACCAATCAAAAGCGCGGGCGCGGACGCGGGCGGGGAGGGGGGGCGGAGCGAGAGGCACATGTCGGGGAGGGACCTCGGTCTCCTCCGCCCGTGCACCCTGAAGCCTGAGCCTACTCCACTGCCTGTTCCAGCCCCTGTCTTGCAGCTCCAGTTCGCCGGCCTGCTTCCATTAACCTCCATGTAGATCCACAAGCTCTAGCCCACTAGTAGCAAAGGCCATTGTTTTCTAGTCCCTTTCGTCAGCATGCGCTGACCAAACCCTTCACCCTCTGTGCTCAACACTCAACACTTGGGACTCTACCCGATTTTTCTGACCTCATTACCCTGAACTGCCAATCACTTGGCTGACTCCAGCTTCAAACATGTCTTCCCCAAGTTCTCAACGCTCCCTGCTCTTGGCCTACCCAAACCACCTCCCGAGAAGCTCAGCGGTTAGAATCACAGGTTCTGGGTTCTGTTACAGGGCAAATTCACTCCCGCACTGTGTTAGGTATGAATTTATTGCCTCTTAACACCAAATGGGGCAGGACTACTGAACTGACAAGAGTTGTCAGGAGAGGGCGCTAGAGGAATACTGTAAGACCAGGGGCTTCTCGGCTCTCAGGGACAGTTCATGGCATTTTGTCCCCCTTCCCCAAATAAGTGCGGATTCCCACTGAGTAATGTAGGTGCCTCGGTCGTTTGCTTTTGAGTGGAAGCCTGTCAGCAACCCGGTAATGGTTCCTTTTTTCTTTTTAAAGATGACCAACCTGGGAACTTTTTTTTGAGAGGGTGTTCTTTTAGTTATGAATTTAAATAGGATTTATTTTGACATAATTATTAAAGCATGGAATATGATTTTTTTCTAATTCAGTTCCCAGTATCTCCCTCCCACTATTCTCTTCCCTCTACTGGTCTTTCTGCTCTTGACTTATAGAGGGTGTGTGTGTGTGTGTGTGTGTGTGTGTGTGTGTGTGTGTGTGTGTGTGTTTTAATTAGCGTCTTATGGAAATACATGATTCATTGTGATATATTCATATATGTATATAGGAAAGTTAGGTCAATTGCATCCCACTGTCTTTCCCTATCCCATTCCTTCTCCCTTCCCTTCATTAACCTTAGAACAAATTTTGTAAATAATGAGATCAGCTGCCAGAGATCCATAGCAAGTATGAGAATAAAAGTCAAAGAAAGCTGTACTACAGATAAGAGAAATAGAGAATAACTTCAGACTTTCACTTTATTACAATAACCAACTGAAGATTAAAAAAAAAAAAAAAAAAAAAAAAAAAAACCTTGAACAAGACCCCCAAAGTAGAGCAGCTTCATAAGACTCTTCATTTTACATTTCAACTATGCCCATCTACCTGTGTACTCACCTAACCATGAGATTTGATTTCTCATGAAACCTACGGAGAACCATTCTGCCCAAAAAAGAAGCAGAAGAGATCCCCGTATTCTTTTAATTTCCCCCTTCTTTTCTTCTTAGAGGTGGGCCAAGAATAGGAAAGAAAATACTAATTTTAGATTATGGGTTTCTTTCCTTTCTGTTCTTCAACACTAAATGTTCTTGGTGCAAAGATTATCTTACAAATATAGAATCTTGATTTGAGTTTTAGAAATAGTAATCCAACTTGCATCTTAATCTTTGATACTGAGTTTAGACTACAAGATAAACGTGTGTGTGTGTCCTTGGGAAGCTGATTTGCTCCAGTCCTTAAACTCCTCTTATCCATAACCAGCTGCTAAAATATGTTCTTGCTCTTCAGACTGTCTCAAATGATAGCACCATTATTTTCCATGTTTCTGTTCAAATGTCCAGAATATTCAGGAAGAGGGGTCCTTGTCCTCACCCTGATAAATTCTGCTCTTTCATATTTCTAGGAGGAAAAACAGGACATTTCACCAAATGGCTATAGATCTGTACATGGGAGATATACAGGCCACTCATCTAAATCTGCAAAGAAGGGGGCAAACTTTCTCTTTGGGAAAAATCTTTATTGCATAAATATATTTACACCAAGACATACACAGAAAGGAATGTTCCTTTATGTCTCCAGATGACTGGTGGCAACTGAATCTCATGGAACTTCTTTTTAGGAGCCACCTGCTGGTCTATTTACATTAGCAAAGGTCAGGAAGACTTGTTCCAGTGTTATCTGACTGATTGAATAGTCTTCTAAATTGAATTGCTCTTTCCCTTTCTCCAAAATGCCAAACACCTTCAACAACAACAATACAAATGTGTAGTTACCATTGCAATCTCCCCTCCAGCACCCAACCCAGATGTGCCTCCTCAGCTCTTCCACAACTCTTGTCAAGTTTATGCTAAGGGCCAGAGCCACAGAAGGGGAAGGTAACAAATAGAAAAAAAAAAAAAAGAGAGGAAGGAGTTCTCTGACTCCATTCTCTTTTTGGATGTGGGATAATAATAGGATTTAGGGGCAGTAATCAGTTATTAAACTCAAGGAGTACTTGAAAAGTAGCCTGAAGGCTCTCATACTCCATTCCACATGACAGAATCCCAAATACTTCCCAGCATTAATAGCCTGTAGTGTTAGAAGGGCATGATTTCTACCATTACCTTTCCCCAGCTATTTTCCTTGCTGGGAATATAGAAGTTTAGGACCCCCTGATGCTCCTGCTTCAAGACACTACCTAAGAAAGGAAAACAGGACAGGAGAATAATTTTACAGATTTAAAAACTGCTACATATTGCTACCTTTACTTAATGTTAAATGTAGTGGAGGGGAATGGACAGGATTCATACAAAAGGCAGTATGATCCAATAACCCACTTTTTGCTATACATGTCATGATGTATCATTACATTATTTTTATTCGAGATCACTCTTTTTCTAGTGTAGGCGCTCACAGCTATAAATTTTCCCCTCAGTACTGCTTCCACTGTATTCCACAGATGCTGGTCTGTTATGTTTCCATTTCTATTTTGCTCTAGAATCTTTTAATATCACCCCTGATTTCTTCAGTGACCCATTCATTGTTCATTCAAAAATGAATCATTCAATCTCCATGTGTTTGTATAATTTCTGTAGTTTCTCTTACTGTTGATTTCTAGTTCCAGTCCATTAAGATCTGATAAATTCCAAGAAATTATTTAAAAATTTGAAGTATTTTTCTAAGACTCACTTTATGGCATAAAATACTATCTGTTTTGGAAAAAGTTCCATTTGCTCTGTAGTGTAATTTAACTCTGATGTTTCCTTGTTGGTTTTTTGTCTGAATAATCTGTTTGTTGGTGAGACTAGGGTACTTAATTCAACCTTTACTATTGTATCAGGGTCCATTTCCCTCTATGTCCAGTAATGTTTGTTTTATAAAATTGGGTGCTCCAACATTTAGTGTGTATATATTTATAATCATAATATTCTTGAATGGATTGATCCCTTCATTGATATATAATGACATTCTTTATCTCTTCTAACCAATGTTGGCTTGAAGTCTGTTTTGTTGGCTATAAACATGGCTACTCCTGAGTCCATTTGCTTGGAGTACCATTTCTCATCCTTTTCCTTTTGATCCACGTACTTCTTTGAGAAGTACAGAGAATTTCTCCAGCACCAGCCTATAATGCAGATTCCATATCAGATATGTTTATACTGCCCTTCTGCACTCTGCTAATTTCTGGGCTATTTGTGTTTACTGGGTCTCCCATTTCTCCACTACCCCTGCCCTTTTCTTGCTGCTGTGTATTTGATAATGGTGCTTTCTTTCTCACCCTCTCTTCTACTATCCAAAGTATTTGGGTTTCTCCAAGTCTCTGTCCACTATTGAACTTTAGTATTTTTACAGTCACCCACCTTGTTGAGTTCCAGCTCTCTAGCATTTTGCTTCCAACTTGTAGAGAAGGAGGTGAGTGATGATTTTTTCTAATCCACCATACTGAAACCTTGCCCATTAACATTTTTCATAGGCACCTCATAATCAGAATGACCATTGATTACCTTCCCCCGAAACTGCTCTACCATCTCTTTTTATCTATTTTCCAATCTCCATTTCTACTATATAATCAATCATGTTATCTTCCTTACCTAGAAGATAAAATTCCTACTCCTTAACCCAACTCACAATAGACATTTCTGTTATATTTTATTCAGCCTGGCAAAGCTAAGATGAAAACCCACAATCACTGAAGTCCTTGATATGCCTCGGCTTTATGTTTAGAGAGGAAAGGGACAGAAAAAAGTAGCGGCTGTGTTTTGCATTGTACCATGTAGGCAGAGAAGTGCTTACTGAATTTCTTACTCAGAAGGAAAAGTATTCTTGAGAGAAACACTTGATAGATCTTATTTGCATTTTTAACCCACATCCTAAGACAACAAAAGGCCAGAATTACATTTTTTAGTACAAGACAAAATACCTTAAGACTTTTTATGGTATATATTAAGCCTTAATTCCCAGTGTGACTTTGTTTAGAGATAGGGACTTTATGGAGGTAATTAAGTTTACATAAGGTCATAGGGTGAAGCCCCTAATCCACTATGACTGGGTATCCTTTTAAGAAAAAGAAGATACACCCAGAATGTGTGTGGATAGGAAAAAAGATCCATTAAGGAAGTACACAGTAGGAAAAGGAGGCTATTGCTAGTCAAGAAGAGGGACTTCAGGAGTAACCAGACCTTCTGAAATCTTGATAGTAGACTTCCAACCTCCAGAACTGTGAGAAGACAAATGTTTAGTCCACTCAGTCTGTGGCATTTTGTTGTGGCAGTTATGGTAGACTAATACAAATTGTGTTCAAAGAATAGATATTACTCTCAAACTTTATGACTTTAAATTTTCCAACATGAGATAATAGGTCATATGACAAGAGATTGGTGAGTACTTCTGTTTTGCTTCCTGAAAAGTTCTTAGCATAACCAGATAAAAAGATTTACCAGGGATATAATTCTCCAAAAGAACTCATTGAAGGGAGGTTGAAAATAGTAATAATGCATAGGAAACAGTTGTTAGAAACACAAAATATATGCATGGCAAGAACAACAAATATGACAACATATCGCTAACAAAGTTAGCCCAATTTAACTTACCTGGGAAAGTATCAGCAACAAATATTTTAAAATCCTCTATTATTTCCGGATCTGTATCACTCTTGAACTTGACAAACATGGTATAAACGTCTCCAAACTTGTTCTTGAGGTGTTGAGGGCTACCCAGACATTTGAACTTTCCCTGCACCATGATGGCCAGCCTGGTACAGAGAGCCTCACATTCCTCCATACTAGGGAAAAAAAAAAAAAAAAAAAAAAAACAAGACACCAGAACAATGCAAGGCTGAAAACATCTTCAATGGAGGATATTCTGTAATTCAAACACCCCTAATTTTGTGATTCTCTTTTAGATGGGAAGTTTCATTTGCCTATCATCAGGAGCACAGGAAATGAAGATATTTTCAAATTCAGAGTAGCAGAGGACCAAATCCTCAAATGGAATATCTGAACTTCCTGCCCTCTCCACACTCTTGATTAGTTAACCAAATAAAGATTCCAGCTATTCCAATTCATTAGGATTCCAACATACTTGGCAAATGTACTGTCCAGTATTCTTGTCCCCAAATAATTTCCCTTCATAGTTACTACAATTCTTCACAGTCTTCAACCAGGTTTCCCACTGAGCCGCACCTGTGAGAGGTCAAGATGATGACTTTGCCACTGTCACGTGTCTTTGTCACTACGTTCCAGAGCAGGCGCCGGGCTACAGGGTCCATGCCAGTGGATGGCTCATCCAGAAAGACGACTAAGGGCCTTCCCATTATGGCAACAGCAGTGCTCAGCCTACGTTTGTTTCCTCCACTTCATGACCAAGGAAGGAGAGAAAAAGTGGAAGAAGCACATAAAAGTGATTTAATACATAATGCATCTGTGGGATACATATCTGTTATTTACAGGAAACAATTTGCTCAGGTTTCCAAAAACTGAGTCACAGGAAACAGCAGAGATTTTAAAAAATGCTAGTTATATGTCACTCTGTCGAGACATGAGACACAAATCCAGATATAAAAATCAATTCATTTTCTTATGAAATGTAGAAAGATGATTTTTGTTTACCTAATTCATTTTGATGGTATTATCAGTGAAATTTATGTTCTTATTCTTGGAATTCCTCAGGATTACATGGTAATTGGGCCAATACAAAGAATCTCATATCTGTGCTTATTTAGGAGACAAAAAAACCATAGCAAAATAGGGAAAGAGATGCTCTCTTTTGTAGCTCAAGGGCTACAATTCAAATAGAAGGTTTGCGAATTTCATCTCCGCAGCTTTCTTGCTAGCGTCTAAACCATGCTAGCATCTAACCATTATTTCACAGTCATTATTGGTTGGCAGTAGAGCTCAGGTTAATGTGAGTATTCATTTCAAAGAGCAGAAACACAGGGAGGCTCAAAAAATAAGCTGCAATGAGAGAACCAGCATAGTATCTTACCTCAAAGTATAAGTAAGCTTGTTAGCATGGGGTTCCAGATTCAGCAGTTTCAAAAGGTGGTTCACATAATAGTTGATGGTGTTCTCAGGGATCCCCCACAACCTGGCATACATGATCATTGTTTCCTGAACAGTCATGTGATCCAGCAAGGCATCAAACTGTGGACAATAGCCAATTTTTGACCTTACCTAAAATAAGAGAATAGTAGTGGGCCTAAATGGACTACTTCATTAAGCATGGAGTAATTACAGACGATATAAAAGACAAAGTTCTCTAGGCCATTCCTGTAAGAGAGTTTGATGTCCCATAGAGTTCTCACAAAGAATTTATTGTCCTTCAGTGGTTACCGATTCACTGCAGTTAGAAGCTATTGTCATGTATTAGAACTATAAGTGTATAATATAAATGTATGCATTTAGGGTAAGTTTTCATAAAATGAAGTTATCTTCCTATCATAGACCACAGTCAATATCCAAAATAAATTTAAAATATTAAAAATTAAAGGAATACACCATGTACATTATTTATCTGAAGGGGAATGCAAAAGAAAAAGGCTAGTCTAACAATGATTCAATCTATACTCATTATAAGCCTAAAAGAAGTCCAATTACCCTAAGCAGCAAAAGAGATGTAAAATTAGTAGTAATAAGTCTGGTGGTAATAATTAGGTGAATTTTTTTGAATCATGGGGTCCTATTTTCTCTAATAAGCTGTGTGAGTTCAGTCCCAATGGATGCCAGGATATCAGAATCAAAGATATAGAAGGATTGCGATACCTAAGTTAGGTTTCTTCAAATCCTACTTTTTGATACTGATGATAAACGGATGGCTTATCAACAGGGCCCTCCATCTCTCCTTTTGTGTGTAATGTGACTTTATGAGAATTACCTAAAGTGTAGTTGGGCAGAACTGGGATCCTAACTCTTATTTCAGTCGCGTAGTAGTCATAAAGAGAGTCTTTACACGGTACAGAGAATGATGAACATTCTACTTCTAAATACTCCATGGACCAAAAAGAGGGTCTTAAGAAAAGTTACAGTATATTTTTAATATGATGAAAATACAACTATTAAAATTTGTGGGATGTAGATAAAGCAATGCAGAGACAATTTTATAGCATTACATGATTATTGGAAAAGTAGAGCAAAAATAAACCCAAATCAATATCAAAGATGAACATGATGATATCAGCAAATACTAGAAAAATTGGAATCCCCAAACACTGATGGAGGGAATGTAATGTGGTACAGTCACTGTGGAGTCTCAGGAGTTTTGATTCAGATAAGTTGTGATTCTCTGTATTCACTTTTCGTGTTCTCCAGTTTTGGCGGCAGTGTTTTGCCCTATAATCTCACTTCTCTTATGATCTAAAAAAAGTTGTTTTTCGGTTTGTTCAGATTTTTACTTGTTAGGATCGGAGCAGCAATTCCCAAGCTTCTTAAATACTGGACCAGAAACTACAAGTCTAATTTATTTTTTATAGACCAAGCACATTATCTGGACTATGTTAGAGGAACTGTTGAGAGAACTTGTCTTTCACTCAAAGATATTCTTGACTTAGATTTCTCAAGGTAAAGTAGTTTTCTTACCTCAGTGTCTTTCCCTGAGAATGTACTTCTCTTTCTAAAATGCACTGGCCAAGCCCCTAGAATCAACATCAGTGCCTCTAATGATTGCCATCTGCGATCTCCCTCCCTACGTCTCTTACTGGCAGTCCCCAGGTCATCGAGCCTCTCACGTCAGACGCTAACAGCACCTTACCTTTAGGAGACTTGTGGTGATGCTGAAGCCTTGAATGAACACATCTCCAGAAGTAGCAATCTGTTCTCCAGTCAAAATCTGGAAAGTGGAAGTTTTTCCAGCCCCATTTAATCCAAGCAATCCAAAGCACTCCTCCTTTTTGATGGCAACAGAGATATTTCTCACAGCCAGAATGGCTGGAAATTGAAAATATATCTTAAAAATAAAGAAAACACATACATGTGTATATGTGTATTTGTGTGTGTGTGTGTGTGTGTGTGTGTGTGTGTGTATGAATATTTGTCAAATACAATCAATACCTCTGGCCACCACGAACCCTACTGCCTCAGACAATTTCACAGGATCTACCGGGAGAATACCCATAGATCCCACAAGAACCACAAGGATGAAGCCAGCATTGCTGACCACTGAACCATGTTACCTTGGTGAGTTCTTTAATAACCACCGTGGAATTCAGCGATTCAAGAGGCTGGTCTATAATTCTCGATCTTTCATTTTGTACATCTTCATCTTCAGAGTCTCCCGAAAATTCTTTGGATATTCTGTTCTGTTTTCAAGACAAAAATCAGTGGTGGATACCCTTGAGGCATCTAGTATAGACTGGATGAATTCAAGAAGGCTAAAGAGGAGGATGATTTCAGTGATGTAATACAAAAGGTCTGCACCATTTCCAGGAGACTTCCTACACATGGCTGCAGCTCTCATATGCAAACTTACTCCCTACTCCCAAAGTTCAAAATCTAGGCTCCCAGTCATGAGCAAGCAGTATGTGCTCATCAAGGTGGAGACCACAAAAAACTGCAGTCACAACAAATGCCAGTAATTGTGGTCAAATGTCACTTATTAATAGCAAAGTATATTCTAGATATTCTAGAAGGTGTGTGTGTGTGTGTGTGTGAGAGAGAGAGAGAGAAAGAGAGAGAGAGAGAGACAGAGAGAGAGAGACAGAGACAGAGAGAGAGAGACAGAGAGAGAGAGAGAGAGAGAGAGAGACAGAGAGAGAGAGAGAGAGAGAGAGAGAGAGAGAGAGAGAGAGAGAGAGATTCTTAAAATAGGGAAAAAATTAACTCTAATTTCTCAGAGAAAAAGGGAAACCAGGAGCAGTTTTATGTAAGAAATATCTGAGTTAAATTGAAAAAAATAAAATAGGAATTTGTCAGAAGACTTTCAATGGGAAGAGAAGATGGGTAGGGCATTCCATATAGTGGAAAGGTAACTCTTGACTTGTGCCATTGTTCTTTTTTTATTTCAAACTTGTTTTACTTTAAACTTTTTATTTCAAAAGAATTTTGATTATAAAATAGTTACAGCACTGTTCCAGTATACAGTTTACCATTCTCCTAATGTTAACCCTATATAACATTGGTACATTGATCAAAACTAAGAAATGAACATTGGTTTAATTATCTCAACTACAGATCTCACTCAAGTTTAGTGCAAAATAGGTTGAATACTTTTGAAGGATATGGAATAACAACCCCCAGGGAGAAAGGATGGGTCCTGGGTGGAGAAGGCAAACAATGGACTCTGGACTCTGGACTTCCATCTGGTAACAATGGGTTTTGAACTTTTTTCCTGATTTAGACCTTGAACCCACACAACTAGTTTCCTGACTGCACAGCAGGCATATTCTAAGTCTCTAATGATTAAATCGAAACATTCTGCTATGATTAACTCTCACTAAAACCTATAAAAAACAGACCCCTCTTGTAACTTGTTGCCATTTTCTCCCCTGAAAATGTGCCATTCCACCACTGCTTAACAGCTTGCTGATCCATTGAGATCTGCTCCTGTTTTGGTTATTTTTTATGACAACTTTTAATGTCAATTTTAGTCTAAACTATTGAAAAATAACATATCCAGCCAAGCACATAAATCATAAATCTACATCTTAATGATTGTTTTACAAGGTATATACCTTACAATACCTTTGAAACCATCCCAGATAAATAAAAGAACATCACTCCCAAAGTAACTATGATTATGACTTGTAACATTGAAAGAATGGACATTTTTTTAAGCTGTCTGTTTTATCTCAACTCCCTAAGGTTTCCCTCCCAGTAATGGGAACAAAGCCCTTAAAGCTGTTCCAGGAAACAGCCCCAAACAGAGAGTAAAAGAGTAAATTGAGCCTGATAGCCAGATAGTGCTCAAACAGAATGATTACCAGAAACTATTGACCAGAATCTACACCTGTTGTAAAACATTGTGAAACATGTTGTCAGCAAACCCAGACCCCCTTTGAAATTTCCTGGCAGCTTTGTTCCCCCTTTTCCCCCTTTCATGTGTGACCCCTCCCGATGTGTGGTTTCTGCCTTTATAAACCTACAAGATTTTCTGCTAGGGACTCGACTCCTGGAGTTGGGTCCCAGCGCGCTGGAATAAACACCTCTTGCGGTTTGCATCGAGTGACGCCTCCTGCGGTTGATTGGGGTTGCCGTCCATCCATGGGACAGAGTTGGGGTTTCCTTTTTGGGGGCCTTACAACATCATACATATTTACTACATTAGTTTTACCTGTACTTGAACTTTAAGTGAAACTCTACTGCATATAGGTTTATGTCTAGTTTCTTTTGTGCAATATCATGTTTGTGGGATTATTCTATGCTGTTTACATGAATTATAGGCTCTTTCTTCTTGTGATTGTACTCTGTTGTAAAAAATACATTTTTGAGGGGGTATGAAAAATGGTGGAATGAGACAGACATCATTATCCCATGTACATGTATGATTACACAAATGGTATGAATGAAAATCATGTACAACCATAGAAACAAAATGATGTGCCCCATTTGTGTACAATGAACCAAAATGCAGTCTGTAAAAAATTAAAAAATAATTTTTAAAAATACATTTTAAATTCATTATAATGCTGATTAACATGTGTTTTTCTTCCTTTTCTATTATGAATAATACTATATGAACATTCTGTTAGAATGTCTATAACTACATGTCTTTTAGTAGGCAAAGAGTATTTCTATTGGGTATATACCTAGAAGGGGAATTGCTGGGTCATAGTGTAGCATATGTTAATATGCATATGAAGGATGCTTTAGAAGACAATGCCAAGCAGTTTTCCAAAGGGGTATCAATTTACATTCCTAATTCTTCTGCATCTTTGATCCTTAGCATTTTGATTGGTATATCATTATGTCCCTCAGTGACTTGGAACACCTCTACATATGTTTATTGGATATTTGGAATTTTTTTGATGTGTGTGTGAAGTCAGTGTCCAAGTCTTGCCTATTTTGAAATTGGGTTGTCTGCCTTCTTCTCAATGATGTGTAATTAAAAACTTTCTTTCCACTCTGTGACTTGCCTTTTTACTCACTTAACAATGTCTTTTGATAATGATGCCTTCATTAACATGAAGCTATTTTCTGTTTTTTCTAAAGCTTTATTATCTTACCTATTATATGTAGTCTATCACAAAGAGTTACACATCTACATCTTTAAGGAAGGAGTTAGTTTATTACTTTTCCACATGCATATCCAACAGAAGGAGCACCATTCTTTGAAAATATCCTTTTCCCATTGCATTATATGTCAGCTTTGTCATGTCAAATGACCACATATTTGTGTATCTATTTCTTTATTTCTATTCCAGTTATTCTCAGAATTAAGTGTGCACCAGACATACTTAGGTGGCATGTTAAAACATGGCATGTTGATTTTTACCACCAAAGCTTCTAATTCACTAGGTCTGGGATGAGGGCTAAGACTGCATTCCTAACAAACTCCAAGCTGAAGAAGATAGCAGTACTTAAAGGAAAGTGTGGTTCTTTTCTTATTCATAGTTGTTTTCTGAGGCACTGTTCTATTTGTCTATCTGTCTTCATTACTCTCATTTATTTTAGGATACTGATATATATTTGCACATCCCTTCTGTTCTTTCTCAAGATTTCCTTGACTACTCTTGGCACTTTGCATTTTCCAAAAAATGTGAATTTCAGAATCAGCTATTCAACACTCCACTATTAGATATGGAAAATGACAAAACCCAAAATAGCAAGGCTAGGGAAAAGGGAGTGAAAAAAAAAAAAAAAAAAAAAAACCATTGATAGCATTGATCCTTTCCCAATGTATTCTTTCCCAGTGACAAGACAGGCAGTGGGGAGGAGAATCCATCAGGTCTGGAATCACAGTCTCTGGGAAGAGGCCAAAGCATTGATCCTTCCCTAAACAAATCCTTTCCCAGATACCAACCCTGACCCCAGGCCCCTTCTTTGTTCAGGGGCTCATTTTCCACCAGGAGAGTGGGTCCATTGGAGATTTATCACCCTGTCCCTGCACACCCAGTTGCTGCATGAAACTTCATTCCGTGAAGTTTGCCTCCAGCCCAGTCTTTTTGTGCTAACACCCACCACACACAGGTACCTACAAAAACATTTGCGAGGATTTTGGTTGAAATTACCTTTAAACTGACTTGAAGAGGAGATTTCATCTTCCTATTGTTGAGTTTTCCAAAGCATAAACATGGTATATTGCTACCCTCTTGCAGAATATCTTTAATATTCCAAAAGTGTTTTGTAATTTTTTGGTGTAAAGGTCTTGCATAACTTTTTCTAGATTTATTTTCTAGGTATATTTTGTTACTATTCTATTTAAATGGCATCATTTTATATTTCACTTTTTTGTGGCTAGTATGTAAAATACATAATTAATTCTAATATACTGGCTTTTTACTTAGTAACATTGTTCTAATATTTATCTATATATTTCTTTAAATTATTACACAGTTCTCTGATCTCTAATGAATTTTAGATCTCTTTTAAAGATCTTTTTTGTAGTTGTAGATGTCTTTACTTTATTTGCTTATTTTTATATGTGGTGCTAAGGTGCTAGGCAAGTGCTCTGCCCCTGAGTCACAGTTCTAGTTCCTGAACTTTATATCTCTTTTCCATTTTTATGCATATAAGTTCTTTTTCTTGCCTTATTACACTGACTAAGCTCTGCAGAAAACTGTTACATAGAATTGGGAATTATACTGACCTAGAAAGAAGACTTTCAAGAATTACAATATTTGCTGCATATTTTCATAGCTTTATAGACACTTTTTATCAGACTGAGAAAATTTCCTTCTATTTCTAGTTTGCCTGGAAATTTTATAATGAACTGAATTTATAAAATAATTTTTCTGAATTATCATTATTTTTCTTATTGTTCATATTTTATGAAAATGTGGTGATTTATTTTATAATGTTCCACTATCCTTACATCTTTGGAATATACCTTGCCAGATTATGAATTCAAACTGCTAATATATTTGTTGACAATTTTTACATCTAATTGGTGCAAACACTCTGGAAAGCAGTATGGAGATTACTCAGAAAACGTGAAATGGAACCATTTGACCCAGTTATCCCGCTCCTTAGTATATACCCAAAGGACTTAAAATCAGCATATTACAGTGACACAGCCACATCAATGTTTATAGCAGCTCAATTCACAATAGCCAAACTATGGAACCAACCTAGGTGCCATTAACAGATAAATGGATAAAGAAAATGTGGTATATACACAATGGAATATTACTCAGCCATAAAGGAAAATGAAATTATGGCATTTGCCAGTAAATGGATGGAACTGGAGAATATCAAGTTAAGTAAAATAAACCAATCCCAAGAAACCAAAGGCTGAATGTTCTCCCTGATATGCAGATGTTAACTTAGGGAAGAACAGAAGTACTTTGAATAAGACAAAGGGGAATGAAGGGAAGGAAAAGGGAATGAGAATAGGAAAGAGAGTAGAATAAATCAGACATTACTTTCCTATGTTCATGTAAGAATACATGACCAATGTAGTTCTACATCATATACAACCAGAAGAACAGGAAGTTGTACTCCACATATGTATAATACGTCAAAATACGTTTTACTGTCATGTATAACTAAAAAGAACAACAACAACAACAACAAAGAAGTTTTGTATTTATGCTATGTTGTTATGATTTTTCTATAATTTCTCTCTTTTGTAATGTTCTTTTTTATGTATTGGTCTTAGTGTTGTTATGGCCTCATAAGAAAGTACAATGAAAATATAAAGGTAAGGCAAGAAACCAGTGAAATGGAAAAAAAAAAAAAAATACAACCGAGAAATAAAAAATTTAAAAAGTGGGTGTTCTGAAGAGATTAATAAAATTGATAAACATCTTAGTAAGGCTAATTAAGAAATGGGGTTTGAGATTGGGAAAAAAAACACAAATTGCCAACAAACATTAAATACAAAACAAAAAGATATTGTAAACAAATTTTTGTCAATAAATTCTTCCTTTCAACTACTCTCCATTGTTTCAGGATGGAGTAGAAGATCCTCAGCTTAGCCCTTGTGAGGCCTTCCCTGACATTGGCTCCTATAATTTTCTTATTGCACCTTATCCTACCTGACAATACCTGGACATGGTTCCAGACTTATTTAATTCCTTGTAGCTCTTTGAATATTCCCCACCTCCTTGTCTACAGATAAACTGATCCCTGTGCTTTGAATTCACTTCCTCAAGTATCACCCAAAGCCCACAGCTTGTTTTTGATGTCTCCTAGATATTATTTCAACATCTTATACTTCTTTTTATCAGAACTCATATTTCCCTGACTGGTATCTGATCTCTAGCTCGGTTCCCATCCTAAGGCCCTTTTCTCTTGCACATCTGTGGAGGTCTCCTTTCAAATTCTAGGATCTGTTTGCTTCTCCTGGACCCCTTTAGGGAGTCTGAATCCTGTCTAAAATCTCATGTGATACCAGGTACCTGAGGAACATCTTTGGAAGTATGACAACCTCAGACTTGGGCATCAGACTTTGCTTCCTATGAGCAATGTTACTAGTGATAACCAGTTGCTTGCTTGCTGACTTGTCCTGACTCCCAAGTCCCTAGGTTCTCCTTGCTCACTGGAAACTCCCTACCTTCATCTTTTAAGTTAACACCTTGGCTGAATAGAATATTATCATAGGCTTTGGATGCCAGGTGCTAGTTCCACTGGAGTCACCAGTGCTGGCCCTCTAGAGGCATACACTGGATATGCTCTGCTTTTCATGCTTCACCTAATTCCACTATTTATTCTTCACACACATTTTCTTGAATACCTTCAGAATCAGACCTGAGCTGGGCAATATGAAGAAAAGCCACATTGAAGAGGCAAAAACTGAGACTGAGGTCTTATGGAATAGTCATGCAGTCCCCACCTGACTCAGTTTTCTTTCCTCTGAAAATTTTGGTTCTCATAATGTGGAGCAGTAGCAGAAGAATCACTTGAGAATGTGTTACATATGGAAATTTGTAACATAGGACATATTCTAGAGCTACTATATCAGAAACCTAGAGGATACAGCCTAGCAATTTATAGGTTAGTAAGCTCTACAGATGATTCTAATAAATGCTGAAGTATGACAATGACTGCTATAGAGTCTTGACATTAAATATGTGTTCCACAAGAAAGCAGAATCAGTACCACCTAGGAGGTTTTAGAAATATCCGGAGTCAATCAGGATGAATGGAAAGCATTGGGAGGAAATGAGTCTCTGACATAGGAGGTATTCAAGGAGAAGCTTTATATTATAAGCAATCCATTAAAAACAATGTTCTGACTGATGGAGGACACAATGTTTAGAAACAACAATTTCAAATTATGATTAAGATCTCTGACTCACATATAGCCCAGTCAACGTAGATTGATTTCTTTTCCTATATCCAGTAATAGAGCTAAGCACATGTAGGGATATGCTTTTTGTCTCTAAGGGCTATGCTCAGGTACTCACCTTGTTCATTTTCTTGAAGATGCCAAAGAAAATATAGCGGTACATGAAGGCTTTCACTTTCCATAACATGGTCTCCAGAATGAAAATCAAGAGGAAGAAAACAAATCCTGTGACAGCCATTGCAATTACATACCTTCCAATTCCATCTTCCTCCAAACTGTATACAGAAATTCCAATTTCTGATGACAAGAACAACAACAAAAATATATAGGATCGCTTAATAAAAGTTAACAGAATGAGAGGCCACTAAGATAGTCTAGAAGAAGATCCTAACCTTCACTTCTTCTCATTGATATATCAACTAGCAACTATCAGTAGAAAATAACACCTTGGTAAAACACCCAAAATGTAGGCATAAGACTGAGTTATCTGTATGCTCCCTGAGACTGGATAAAAATCCACCTTGATAGGGTAAGAGAAAGGTGTTTCCCCCCTCTCTTGGACCACATTCCCCCCCTGCTTTTCTAGCAAGGTGGAGCACCATAATACAGAGAGAAATCCCGATGGCCTACAGCCTCTACATAGGGAAAAGAGGACATGAGAAGCAGGGTAAATCCATTTTGGTTCTCAACTCATTGAGATTCTAATGAAAAAACTGAATGTCTAAATCACACTGGGCCAGACAGAAGCAAAGTAAGTAGGCAGAGCTCACAGAGATCAGCATGCCATTCTAGTAGAAGCAGTGTACCCGCCAGCTGTGGTACTCCACCAAAAAGCAACATAACCCACTGGATAGCCAACCTTGTCATTCCCAGAAGAGGTGCGGAGTGCTAGATAGCCATCTTTGAGATCTAGCATCATCCTATAACCTGGGGTCTCACATAGAGGGGAAAAAGGCCCCCACAGCGAATTCCAAAAGCTAATAGGCCACAGTTGAGGTTAAAATATCTTCCCTGAAGAACACCTCTAGACCTTGCACAGAATGGGATAAAACCAAATCTTGGAATTTAAACTGTGCACCATACTTCAGATCTTACCCAGAAAGAACAAGACCAACACAATACCAGAAAATACACACTCTACCTAGCCAGATCAGTGGCAATTGCACTGTTCACTTGGAATCTCAGTCTTGTTACATAATATAACCAGCAGTCTTGCAAGATAGCAGAACAAAGTCAGTTGCAAAACCTCAATTCAGAGCAAAGGTAGCAGCCAAGAAAACAGGAGAACATTAAAGCAAGCTCTGCCAGCTAAGGGACATGACTGGCTGAGTCAGCTAGAATCATATGCTGCTATAAATAATGAAGGACTATCACTTTCAAAGAATACCTACAAAAGCCAGAAAAGGTGGTGGCCTCTACCAATAACACTAAAATAAGGACATAGTTTTACAAAGATTCAGGAAATTAAAACACCTCCAAAACAGTCTCCAAACAAAGCTCTAACAAGGAACCCTAGAGAAAGGGAGATTTATAAAATGTCAATAAAATAATTCAGAATAAATCATCTTTAAAAAGTTCAGTGGGTGGGCTGGGGTTGTAGCTCAGTGGTAGAGCACTTGTCTAGCACATAGGAGGCACTGGGTTTGATCCTCAGCACCACATATAAATAAATTAATTAAAAGTATTGTGTTCAGGTGGGAGGGGTGGGGGGGAAAGGGAAAAAATAACAGAATGACTCAAACAACATTGCCCTATGTAAATTTATGATTTTTAATAAAAAAAAAGTATTGTGTTCATCTACAACTAAAACATTTTTTAAAAAAAGTTCAGTGATCTCCAAGCATATACAGATAAATATTAAATGAAATTGAAAATAATAATGAACAAAATGAGAAGTTCATCAAGGTAATAGAAACGATTTTAAAAAACCAGAAATCTTAAACATGAAGACTACAATGGCTGGATTTTAAAATGCAATAGAAAACTTCAACAGTCAACTCAGTCATTCTGAAAAATAAACAGTGAGCTTGAAGACAAAACATTTGAAATTACCAAACCAGAGGAGCAAAAAGAAACAATAAATATAATTAATAAAGTCTATAGGAACATCAATGATGAATACTTTCATTCCAAATAGCGGTGATCTATGGGGGGGATTACTGGGGATTGAACTCAGGGGCACTCGACCACTGACCTATATCCCCAGTCCTATTTTGTATTTTATTTAGAGACAGGGTCTCACTCACAATAATTAAGAAGAGTTATTCACATTGGATGAGTAATTACTAGTAACTGATGAGCCTTGTAAAGTACCAGATACTTACTTTCTGGACTACATCTTGGGGAACCAGACATTTCTGAGGAAGAACACAATTTCTTTAGCTCTTGTAATTCATAAAATTTAATGATGCTCATCCCAAGGTTATACATAGGTATCAGAATCAACGAATTAAGCATGACATTTTTTGTAGTAGAATCAAAGCCTGTGATTTAAAATAAGATAATATTAACATGCTCCATATAAAATAAACTGTTCCAAAAAAATAATGTTTCCCCAAATTAAACTGAGAAAATTACAAAGCCATAATACTTTTCTCACAGAACTCTAATTGCTTGCTGCTAAGCATATTGCCCCTGATATCTTAAAAACAGTTTGTATTGAGAACTGCAATTCTGGAAAATTCTTTGGGGAAAGTTGATGTCCATATAATCTGCCTTCCTGTCTCCTGGTGTGAACAGGAAATCAATATTGATCATTCCTCTCGTTTCTATCCTATGTGTTCAATAAAGAAGCAAGCTGTGATGAGAAATTTATCCTAGAATTCAGTGGTAGGGAAGATATAAGGAATATTTTACCAGTTGAAAGGAGATATGTCTTTAAAGAAACAAACTTAAAGTTAATAGAGGTTTCTCTATTAAAGATGTGTAATAGTTGATGGATACATATGAGGAAACATGAAACACAGTTGTTAAGTAGTAATGTTCTGAATTGTCACTCAAGAACTTAAAGACTGAATTCAGATCATTGTGAATAAAGATGAAGCAAAAATTCTGAGCAAAAAGCCTATTTGTAAGACTTTTTGACAGAAGAAAGGTGGCCAATGAGTGAGGATGACAGATAACAGTGAATGCGAAGTTTCTACCCTAATGTGTAAATTCTCCAAGTGGTAAAGCCACTTCAAGTCTGAACCAAAGAGGGTCATAATTGGTGTAGATACAAGTAATTTGACAGTGAGAAAATAATAATAGATTGCCCACTTGAATAGATGCCCAAAATAACAACAGGATAATGTTACAGATTAGCTGTTTAGCCTCCCTCTGGAAAGGTTTCTAAGAAGCAGAGGAAAATCTTCCAAGATAAGTATGAGTAATACAACTCCTTAGTTAACAAGGTACTGAAAGCTACCATTATAGGGGTGGGAATGAGGCAGGGATAAAATGTGTTGTAAAAGCATGGATGATATTCTTTAAATATTTATTCTTCAGGACAGCATATTCCTTCTTATGGCCAAATACTGACCAATAAGCACACTACCAACAAACCATATGGCATACGGAGCACAAATAGTGTGGTCATCATGTGAACAATGACCCTCTACAGGATCCTCCCTTGCATTCATGTCTTCAGGCATCAGCTGGAGGGCTGGGCATATGGTATGGGGAGAATGTGGAACGCCATTTTGTGGTTTGCTTCCTTCTTTCACTTTTAAGCTGCTATCGTCTCAAATTGCATCCTCTGATTTTTCAACCTAAGATCACAAGTTTCATTATGGTTTTAGCCACCCTATACCTCCAAACTAAGGTCTGTGCTCAGGATTAAAGTCATAAACAAGGGAAACTCACATGCAGCTTTTTCATTCCAAGTGTGAAACTCCTTCCAGTTTGTCTACTTTTCTCATTTGAAGTATCTTTAGATTTTTAAAGAAATGTCTACAATTTTTAACTGTTATGGTAGGAGAACTGGTCCTCCACCTTTACAAATGGTAATGCTTTCTAGTCTTGTGTTACATAAATATTGCACTTCATTGTTAGAATTACTGCTAGGTCACCTTAAATTTTATTTCATAAATAACATCTATTTTGTATCTCAATTGTATCCATTAACTTTACAAAACACACTCATTAATTCTCACAAGTTATCTGTATTTAATTTATATTTTTCATATGCACAATAGCACCATCTGCAAATAATGAGTTTTATTTGTTCTTTCTAACATTACACCTTATATTTTCTGGCCTGTCATAGTGACTAAAACTTCCAGGACCATGTTGAACACAGAAATGATAACACCCATTGGCACATCTCCCAGCTCAAATGGAAATCTTTAAGTAACACCAATATTACAAATAAAAAAAATTTCCTAGCGAATATAAGAGATGACTTTATAATTTTGTGTGTGAGAACAAAATAATGATGATACTAAAATCTAAGAATATTATACAGGAAGGAAATTCTAGGCCAATCAGTTTCATGAACACTAACAAAAAACTGCCTTATATTAACAATTTGGATCTAGAAATGCATGATAAGGTGTAATAAAAAGAGCTTGGTTATCATAGAAAGAATTTAACAAATAATTAGTAAATATTTCCACATTAAAATAAGGAAGAAAAAAACCACTAATGCAAAAGAAAAAGTGCTTCTTAAAATTCAATACCTGTTCATTATAAAATTTCTTAAACTTGCAAATGAAGGAAACTGTGTTAATCTAACATATCTAAAAAATCATTAGCTCAGAGTTGTTTAAGTATCTTTTTATTGTGGCCAAATACACATAGTGTTTATCATTATAACCACTGGTAAGAGTATAATTCAGAGGCATTAACTACATTTACAGCATTGTATAACTATCACCACTAACCACAGTCAACATGTTTTCATCCTTCCCAACAAAAACTGTATCCATTAAACATACCCCCCATGATTCCCTATCCCTAGACTATGATAAACTCTTTTCTACTCTGTGTATGTGAGTTTACCTATTCTAGGTACTTCATATAAGTGAAACCATATAATATTTGCCTTTCTGGATCCATCTTATTTCACCTAGCATATTTTCAAGGTTCATCCATGATGTGATTGGCATGTGAAAACGGGTTACATTTTATAGCTGAATAATGTTCTATTTGTTGTACATACCATATTTTGCACTAATGTCTTTTTGACTCCTTGCTTTAAAAGCTTTGGATGTATACCTAGGGTCATATGGTATTTCCATGTTTAACCTGTTGAAAAACTACCACACTGTTTTCTACAATGGTCAGGGATTCAATTTCTTTTCACTCTTTTTAAAAAAAATATGTTTAGTGGTAGACAGACACAATACTTTTATTTTATTTATTTATTTTATAAAGGAGTAGCAGCTGCCTATACTCCAAAACATTCCTATTTGTGGTTGTTGCTATTCTAGTCAATCTATCCTTAAACCTTATGAGCAAAGGAGGAAAATGAAAAAAATACTGTACAAATCCTGGGCACACAAGGCCTTGAAAACAGGGGATTCATTTAGTGATAATATTAGTGGCATAATTTTTTGCATTATAGTCCCATAAAGTTATAATATTCCTGACACTTAATAAAAGTTTCTTTATAACTAACAAAAATATTTTTCCCAGAAATCCAGAATGAAACAACTTTGTAATGTTCCTATTGTCAAACTCATATTTCTTTTTTCACAGGAAGTCACTGAAAAGGGGAAATTATACAAAGCCCTTACCTGGTATGCTGTTTATTACGAGATCCACAACAACACCTAGAAAGCCTACACACTGGTTGAGTGCGAAGAGCTTAATGTATGCACCGGTGCTACTAGAATACAGGAAGCTGAACAGGTATATGAAGGGAATAACAGACCAGCCGAACACCATGAGAATGAATGCTGTGTGCAAAATGTTCCCATTCCCAATCAAGATGTCCGATCCAGTGATCACGAATACCATCTGAGACACAGAGTATAGAAATGACAAAGTGAAGAAAACTATGCAATACCTGAACAGTCAAGTCTGAAAACTTAGCAAAGGAAAAAGAATCTTCTTTTAACGGGACACAGAATTATTCACTAATCAAATCACCTTGCTGATGAAAACAAATGTGAGGTACTTCTACTTGCTCACCAGTGAGCAGAAACACTGTTCTCCTTCTTTCTATTTGGAATGGTTTTACTGTGTTCTACTCACCCAAGATCAGAGTGCATTCTTTCTTGTTCTCCAGTACCCAAATAGGCCCACTCTCAATATTTGCTGAAGTCAGATCACCTAGAAGGAAAACCTTATTTTTGTTGTTTAAGATTCCCCTTCTGGCAGCTTTAAGCTGGGATTCTGAGACCCACTGTTCACTGCTCTCCAGGCTTAGATCCTGCCTGTGTCTGTACTCTCCCCATCTCAACCATTCAGCTGAGTAGCACCCAGAGAAAGCCAAAGCTAGAGGGGACTTAAGGAAAGAAAAAAAAAAAAAAAAAAAAACTGTAGATCTGGGGAGGGAAATAAATTTCCAGAAATTATCATCTTATTAGTTGTTATAGGTTCTACATAATTTCCTTGGTTGTCTGTTTTTAGCATTGAATGATTATGTGGCAGAATTCTTGAGAAATAGGCAATAGGGTTAAATGAGAATAACTAGTATATGATTGATAAAGTGTGGGAAGTTGTCCTGATTTAGCAGAATCAGACTAGGTTGAGGGGTGGTTCCCAATCTCCTTCTGGACTTTGTCCCTTAAGAGAATGGCTCCCCTAACTCCACCCTATCCTGTCCATCACAAAAGAAGCTCCTCCCAGTCTTGGCCCCTCTTTGCCTGTATGTTATAAATAAAGGAGAGTTGGGTGAGTGGTTGTTGTAAGCGGCCAGAGCTGGTAGGGCCAGATCTATCATGCCCCCTCTCAGCTGAAAAAAGTATTGGCTGTTGTGTGTTTATTGAGTAGATAAGCTTTTTGGGTAATAGATAGCAAAACTGCCAACATCCTCCTCCGGCAATTAACCCTTTTCTCATCCACGTGGGATGTGGCAGAGAGGCCCCCCACATTTGGGGCCAAGACAGCGACTGATCGAGAGGATTTTAGAAGAAAGAATGAAGGTAAGGATGTTGACCCCTTTCCATGGGAAGCAGTGCATATGAAGTAGTAGTAAGAAAGGAAAGGGAATTTAATTGTATGGTGTTAAGCCTGGGGAATTCGCTCTCCACAGAGATAGAAATAAAAATAGATCTATTCAGCTATACTCCATACTTAGCTGGAGTGAAAATTCAGTGGAAAGAACTGCTACAGTTCTTGAAATGTAAATGGAGACCTGGTTGCTTTAAATACTGCAGACTCCATCAGACAGGTCTGCCTGCATCTCTGTGAATGTATGAGACTAAGAACTAACTTGGCTTACATAGGTGCAAAAGTTTAAAATCTTAAGAAGAAAATATCCTAATCAGGAATTCAGACAAAATCTGTAATTTAAGAAGGGGAAATTACTCTGTGAGTTTCCTAGTTTAAATATGTGTGTTCCTGCCATAGTTTCCAGCCCTCCAGAAACAGCTGGTTTCTGCTCCCTAGGGGGTAAGGATGAAAGCCTACAAAACAAGGCTGCTCCCTGCTCAGGTAGGACCCCTCAGGGCCAAGCTTCTTGATGAGAGGAGAGATAGCACGGGATTGGAAGCACAACGGCAGGATATGGAAATTCAGTTTGGACTGGAATTGAAACTTGCTTTTATTTGGACCAAGATGTTGGTTTATAGTTTTTGGAAGATTTGACCAAGAGTCTTAGAAATGCTGTTAAGAGTTTTAGATCTAAGAGTCAGAAGTGCTCCTCCTCCAGGACTTCTTTGTCTTCTGGGAAATTGTTGATTGATAAAAAAAAAAAAAAAAAAGAGGATTCAAAAACTAGCCCCAAGCATGTTTCTGTGGATAGAGGGACACCTGATAGTCTGCAAAGTTTCTATTCAGAGGACTGGAAGGCATTCAGACGTAGAGGAGGAGGAGCTAACATGGAACTTCTGTAATTTACATTTGAAAGGTCCTACTCTAGTGCCTTGCTTGCCCCTAGAGAAGTCATGAGGAGACCAAGGATTCTGACTGCTGTTAATACGGCCGAGAAGGAATTAACAAAATTCAGGTTATACACCATTTTTCAGCAAAATGATTCTCACTCAAAGTTCTGAGGGGACAAAAAGAACTCATGTGTTTATTCCTTTTACAACATTTAGGGAGTTAAAATCTGCATGCTCTATGTATGGAGCAAACACACCATTCGAACTAAGCCTCTTACAATTAATATGTGATGAGGCCCTACCACTCCTACTAGGTAGCTCTTGCCTTTCTAAAGGCGAGTATTTAACATGGAAATCTGATTAGATAGAGCATCAAATCAGGCGGAAATTAATAGATTGAATGGAGTTCAGAGTACCTTGGATATGCTTACCGGCCCAGGACAACAATTTTAGGACAACATTTGACTTATGATTTACAAACTTATGCTCAAATAAGTGCATATGCACAAAAGGCATGTAGATAGAATTACCTGCCCAGGGAAAGAAAACTCTAAACCCCAGCCAAATTTAGCAGGGGCCAGAGAAAAAGTTTTCAGACTTTATAACAACTAACCTGGACAGTGTTGCCTCAAGGATTTGGAAATATCCCTCACCTGTTTGGACTTAACAAAATTCAGAGAGAAAACATTTGTAATTGTTCTCCAATATGTAGATGACATCCTTTATATGCCTCCATCCAGGAGGAATATCAAAAGGCTATTACAGAGCTCCTAAACTTCTTAGCTGATGGGGATTATAAGATCTCAAAGAAGAAAGCTCAATTATACCATCGACAGGTTCAATATTTAAGATTGCAACTGTCTCAAGGAATCCACAAACTAGGACAGGAAAATAACCCCCATAGGACAATATCTTCTGCCCCAAACCATATGGCAATTCAAAGGTTTTCTAGGGATAACTGGATACTGCAGGCTTTGGATTCCTGGGTATAGGGAGTTAGCTAAACCTCTTTACAGTCTCCTTAAAAAACTCTACACCAAGGAACAATTGCCCTAATGTGAGAACCAAAACATACTAAAGGTTTTTAAAATGTCAAAAAGGGGCCTTACGTTAAGCCCCTGTTCTCAGCTTACCTAAGGAACGAAATTTAACCTGTTTGTCACTGAGAGAAATGTAACCCTAAAAATATTCACCCAAAACTGCTGGATAGACAATCATGGACAAATCAGGTCAACAGCCAAAGGCATATCTCAGTAAGGAGCTTAGTTAGCATAGTAACTTCATTCTCAAAAGTGATAGAAAATAAGGTTTCATAATTTTCCTTGACATCCAAACCTGTCCTAAAAATAAGAAATGGCTAAAATGCCCTTGGCATCAAGGTTTTGCTGGAACCACTAATCTTTCATTCAGTTTCTTACAGGTCTCAGTGAAGGCTTACATTGAAATGTAAATGGAGAAACCTGCAGGTTCACTAGGAGACCACTTGGATCCAAAGAAAAATAAAAATTAAAAAAGGGAAGGAAAAAAATTTTTCTGAAGTTGATAAAAGATGTTCTAATTGTGCTTTTTGGTGAATTAATCTTTTGCTTTTTAGGGATGATTTTAAAGGTGTGTAACAATCATCAGGACAAAAGCTAGCAAGCTGAATTATTCTGAAGTTTTTCTTTTTATGTCTTGAATTCTTAGCCAAATTGAATCAATGTTTAATACATGTTTGTTCACTGCTGTGGAGCTTCACTTACATGTTTGTTCATTGCTATGTAGCTTCACTTACAATAAATTATAAAAATTTCCTTTTTTTAACTGATCTATAAATGTGTGCACAAAATGACTACATAATTACATGATTTCAAAATTTACTTGAAGTTCAAGGAGCATGCTCACATTTTAAAATTAAAATAAAAATGGATCCATATAATTTTAATTCACATGAATTAATGAGATTTAATATATATTGGGTAAACAAAAATAAAATAGTCTTCTTTTATACTTATTAACTCACATTTTTCCAGGTAAAAAAGGCTTCTTAATTAATTCACATTTTCCAGATGGTCAAATAAATAATAACATTGCTAAATTCTATAATATTTAAAACCCATATTCCTTGTTTCTAATTTTTTTAAACAGGAAATTATTAATATTATTATCTACATTTGTTTGATATCTTGAGTTTTGCAATTAAGAATAAATAAACTTAATTTGAGGTACATAAATTACAGGAGATAATTGATTTACAAGAATGGGATGCTAAAAGATTATTGATTGGAACAACATCTACTAAATATGAAAACATCAGCTACTCTTAACTAAAATATATTTAAACATTAGACATATTTGTAATTGGTTAATATAAAGGAAGTCTAAAATTTCTTTATTCTCTATGTTCTCATTGAGAACCAAGACATTAACACTTAAAATATCAGGTGTGATATGTAAGTATCTAAAAAATTTTTTTCACCTGATAAAATAGAAGACTATAACATGTTGAATAAATTAAACAAAATTTGTGCAAAATAATTTTCAAAAGATTTACATGTAATTAAATTGGCTGTATATATATATATAATTAAATTGGCTATATATGATTAACACAATCAGCTAAGGTTATTAAAAGTTTTTATTCTTTAAATTCTGTTTCTATCATAAAGTATAGTTACAAATATAGATAAGATCTTTTCACAAACCCCTACTAAAGAACAGCAGAAAAATAAAATACTTAAAACATTAATTTCTCATTCTAATAAAATAATTTCTTATGCCTGTTGAATTTCCATTATAAAAAAGGGCTAATTTCAAAAACATTATGGTTTATGCAATTTGATTAAACAATAACTGTTATTTTAAAATAGCACCTTGCATTCCAAACTTCAAATTTTTCTTTAAAAGTCAAATTTGAGCAATATAAAAACATCAATGATTACATTTTAATTAACCATGGTAATTAGTACTCATCATGTTAATTATATTTTTTTTCCAGATAAAGAAGTATTTAAAATATTAGATTTATAGGGACATGTTGTTAAGCTGATGCTTCCCAAATTAAAGCTTTTTCAATAATGGTCTCTTACAAACTTATTTTAACAATAACAAATTAATTATATCGTTTAATATTTTAAAATTAAATAAATATAAGTTGTACACTTTTTATATTACTCTCTACACTAAGAAGTAAACTTAGCTGTATTTTAGAGGACACTAAGGAGATACTGGCTTATTTAAAGACTAACAATACGGGATATAGAAGTATTCTGATATCTTCTGCAAATAGGGGATGAAAGCTCTTGGCTTGTCTGTTTCATGTTTCAAATGTGGTGTTAGAGTATGCTATTTAATTTTATATTAATCCAAAGAATTATATATGGATGTTTTATAAAATATATTCAGATAAAGAGGCTAAAAGTGGTTTCAAGATTAGGGTAACTTACCTAGATTTTGTCAAGAGACTTACTTAGGAAAAATTAAGTATATATGAAAAAAATTTGTTTTAGGTTCTGACAACTATTATTAACATTTACTAAATAATCTTCTAAACTGTTTTCCATACATAAGCTCAGAGATATACATATTTTGTACCTACAGAATTATGTTGTTATTTTTAAAGCTTATAACATTGTTTTAGATTGCACATAATTAGTATTGTTTTACAACATTACTTTTAATGCCAGATTTTTGTCATATAGTTCATTTATCCAAAACCCTATGTTGGACATTAGGATTATTTTTACTACTTTAAAAACAAGGTTATTAAATATATTCATACAACTATATCTTTATGCATAAAGATTATCTTTCCATAGACCCTTAAAATAAAATTGCTAGATCAATGACATAAATTCTAAGATTTTTAAATAATTATTAAATTGCTATCCTGACGGATACTACCAATTCTAATATGATAGCTTAAGTTAATTTAGAATAATAAGGCCATTACCTATAAAATAAACAGGTCATAAGACTAATTTTCAATGTCTGTACTGACTACATTTTATAGCTTTGAAACTCAGCTTACTACTAGAGACAAAATTAGATCGCATGTTTGGTGGAAACTGGGTCTTTTTACATTTATTGTAATGCCCTTTTCAACTTAACAACATTGACTTTAACAATAGGTAACTTTTATTGCTCTTCCTGGTCAAATAGAAATATCTATTAAGTTGTTTCTTATGGTTTAAATATTTGTACAATGCTAGGCCACTGTCTACAATTTAAGGTTAATAATGCTCCAGTTTATAGCAGTCTTTCTCTACAATTAAAAAAAATAAAAATAAAAAGGGGGAAACAGATCCCTGTGTAAACCCATTTAATTTTTAAACATATTATCTAAAAATTATGATATTAGGAGTTTCACTGCTGCTGAGTGACACATGAAGCAATAGAACGCACCAGATTTTACAATAAGGAGATCTTAAACATCCACCCACAATGGTTATATGCTAGCTTTAGTGAGCTCTCAGGTAAGTGAAATATATGGGAACTCTGTTGCGCACATTTCCCAGATCCACCTTTAATACATCCAACAACGTGGACTGGAGAATCAATCCCAATATTTACTGATGATATTCATATGATGGGAGGTTTTACAGATACATTACACGCATCCATGTAACTGGATTTGACTATACTGGCTGTAGTGAAAATTTATCTGTATGCTGGTTCCATGACAGACTCTGGTTGTCTAGAGGTAACCTTTAAGAAAAAGACAACATAAGGAATACCTAGGTCAGCCAATTATACTGACCCTTGGAACTTAGGATGGGACTTTCTCGTATAAAGCCAGTCATTTCTATGAAATAGCCACCAATATCTTACTGCCTTAATAGTTCTGCAATAGAATCTGGCACCTTTCCTAAATGGATAAACTATACATGTCTTGCCAATACTACATATTATCTCTAAATGCGGTGGATATATTTTTGTATTGACCTTCAAAAAATTGATGAAAGACAGTTATATCAAAATATTTTCCTCTAGAAGATTCAAAGCCAGAAAGGCCTAATGTGGCAACATTGCTACCAAATATGTTTCACTTTTAATTCTTCTTGAAAAGAATTTACAAGCAACCATGTTTAATTTAAATCTTTAATGCTATGAAAGATCTAAGGAACTAGGCAAATAATTGAGTTGTTTAAAACTATTTTCAGTATATAAAAATAAGATTAAATATACAATCATTCTGATTTTTGAAACTCCATGTAATTTGGACTACTCCCTGTTATTTGGATATTACTCTGCACCACTGGTAACCATGTAATAAAGACCAAATTAGAATCCAACAAGCTGATTGGTATTACACTAGAGAGATGAATAATTCACATCTATATTCTAACAGTTATTTCTCTGATGATAATTTGGTTCCTATAAAATTTAATGTATTCTTTTAGGTTTCTATCTATTCCTACATTCATTATATCTAGGGGCATGATTCCTTCTGTTAAGATGCTATGGTCCCTGAAAGTTAAGTATTAATAGAATGATTGAGATCAAATTAAATGCTTTAACAGCTACTATTACAAATATCAGTGATGAGTCCTTTGCTCTGAAATTTGAACAAAGGCTTAAATGCCATAATGATCATAAGCATACATGTTGTTTCAACTAAATATCACATTTCCCAATGGGACTAAGAGATAATTAAAAATCATATAATGGACATTTGACATAGCAGTAATAAAAGCCTGGATTTTTAAAATCACATTACTACATCCAGAATATTCAAAATATAGAATTGATCTCATGGACTCTGCATTTCTGATAGATCAGATAGTTCCTAAATAGAATGGTATTGAATAATATGTTTGCTACTAATTCTTTTTGTATCATGATAATAGGTTACCATACCCTCCAAACCAAGAGCTGGGACCTGGGAACAGCTCTCAGAACCAAGATCCGAGACTCAACATAATTGCCCATCATTTGCATTTTAAAACATTAAAAAGGGGAGATGTGGGAAATTGTCCTTACTGAGCAGAATCAGACTAGGTTGAGCCATGGGACACAAGGCCTGGCTTCTAGGAGCTGCCAGGGCGCATGTGTCGCTGCGTGGGAGTGGTTCCCTGTCTCCTTCTGGAATTTTCCCCCTATCCTGTCCATCACAGAAGAAGCTCCTCCCGGTCCTTGCCCCCTTTATGTGTATGTTATAAATAAAAGAGAGTTGGGCAAGAAACATGCCAAATATAGACAAAAGAATTGTCACAAAACAAATACTGTTGTGGTATTATCACATAGATAATGACCTTAGTGCCACTAAAGGCGCAAACATGTCCCACTTCTGTGAAGGTAATTACTGTCTTAATTTCTATAATGATCAATATTTTTCTTTTCATTAGTTTTAACAAAAACATCCCTAGCACGAGGAGTTAATTCAACTTTATTAAACATTTCAAAATAGCTGGAAGAGGATTTCGAATGTTCCCAGCACAAAGAAATGGTAAATGATTGAGATGACAGATATCATAATTGCCCTGATTTGATCATTACACATTATGTACATCAAAATAACAAGGTCTGGGCATGGGATATGGCTCAGCAGCAGAGCACTTGCCTAGCACATGCAAGGTCCTGGATTCCATCCCCATCACTGTAGAAACAGACAAAAAACCTCTACCCACTCCATATTATAATTAGAATGCCTCAGTTTAAAAAACAAGTAATAAAAAAGAAAGGTAGAAGTATTTACTTATGCATGAAAAATTTTACAAAATAATTTAAATTATGGAAACCATTAAGTGGAAATTTTGCATCTGAAGAACACAAGTCTGGAATTAAGAACTCATTAGAAAAACTTAAGAATAGAATAGATAGACCATAATCCAGGGTTTTTAATTTGAAAAGAGTTCAGGAAAAAGTATACAAAGAAATGTTCAATGAAAAAGAAGTAATAACACACGTGAATGGAGTCAAAAACATGAGGAGAAGGAAGATGAGGTGGATAAAAGTAAGAGAATAGCCAAGAAATTTCAAAACTGGTAACATATCAATATTCAAGTTCAAACAGCACTGAACAGGTCACACAGGGTAAATGCAAGGAAACCTAGACACAGTATAACAAGAATGTTGAAAATCTAAGTCAAAGGGAAAATAGTAAAAGAAAACAATTAAAGAAGACATGAAACTTTATGAGAAGAAGCAAAAAAATGGAAAACAGACTTCCCAGTGATAAAACAACCTGGGAAACAACAGAATGACATCACTAAAATATACATCGAAATTTTTGTCCAAGGGAAATAAACAAATTTCCATGCAAACAAAATCTGCATTATTTCTTTTGCCATCAAACCTTTACTAAAATAAATATTACAGCTAGGTCTTTAGGAAGAAGAAAAATGATCCATGATAAAATTTCAAGAGGTCTGGGCATGATGGTACCTGCCTATAATCCCAGCTATACGGGAGACAGAGGCAGGAGGATCAGAAGTTCAAGGTCAGCCTCAGCAGTTTAGTGAGACTGTTTCAAAACAAAACATGTCTCTCAGCAGTGCCACTGGGTTTAGTTCTTAGTGCCAAAAAAAGAAAAAGAAGAAAAAAATGCAGAATGGAAAGCAATGGAAAAGACGATGTAAACTTAAGTACTGACTATAAAAATCCAATAATACCTTATGAAAAATAAAGGTGAAATTAAAATGCTTGATGATAGTAATGAAAGTAATTGGAGGGGATTAATTGGAATAAGGTTCTATAGTCTTGGCACTATCAGGGAAGTAGAAACAGCAATAACCCATACTAATAATAATTCATCAAGTATTCATGCTAATCTTTTTGTGTAACCATGAAAATAATGTTTAACAAACACTGAATAGAAAAAGGAGGAATGGGAAGATAAAACAGATCATTCAATCAGAAAATTGAATAAAGCAAACTATATGAAGCAAAATTTCAAACTATACCAAAATGTGTGGAAATGAAAAATTAGATTGTTCTGGAACACTGAGCTAGCTACCTTCCCGGCATTCAGAGGCTATTTAGATGATGGAACTAAGCGTCAGGAAATCCAAATGTTGGATATTCAAGATGGTGGATTTACAGTTGCTCTGAGGCTCAGGATTCAAGCAGTGGGAGAATGGCTGCTCAGCAGATGCAGCAATCTACAGAGACATGACAAGTTAAAAGGGCAGAGACTCCGTTGCTGAACTAAACCTAGGCAAGAGAAAGCGCACCCTGCTCCGCACACAAATCAACCACAATCAAACTTCACCAATACTTTAATACAAAGAAGAGAAGAGACAAAAGTCCCAAACTAACAACAAGGGGCGCTCAGGTGCCACTCATGGACATCCACTCCTATAGCAAAACAGCATTCACCCGCAGGCCGTGGATGACCCAAGGAGGTGTCCCAATCTGGATCATGCTAGAACACATCAGCAAGAGAAAGCTTACACTTACACACACACATACACACACACCCAAATTTGAATGATCCTGGTGGAAAATCTAAAAATCTCTAGAGGGAAACTGCAAAAGCTGAGCCCAAGTATCTCTTGTATAACCAAGAATCACAACAGATAACAAAAATAGGGAAACTCTAGAGCAGGATAAAAAGAAATGCAATTTATTTGTCCTTGCTGAGTATAGGACTGGTCGTCTATTGTGACAGACCTTGCCATATGCAAAGGATCTTTGGCACCAGTATATATCAGTGACGAAGAACGTCAGAGACTTGCTTAGCATTTCTGTTTCAGCACATGGGAACATTTTATTTAGAATGAATGTAAGGGATAAAAATTATACTGTGAGATGTAACCCAATATGTAATGATACATTTTCGTAATGATACATTTAAACAGGGTAATGATGTTTGATTCATTCTGTTATTTTTTCCTCCCCCCACCCCGCCCAAGCCTCTTTTCCCTCTATACAGTCCCTCCTTCCTCCATTCTTGCCATTCTTGCCCAATATGTACTGTCTGGCATGATTAGTTAATGTATTTTCATATTTCTTGAGAGATTTACATTTAGGATGATATTAGCCAAGGAGAAATTTTCTGTGGCATGTGGGAGACTAAACCCTCAAGACGCTGTCCAACACTCACCAGGAGTAAGCAGCAGGCGGCAAAGTAGATGGTGAAGTCCCACAATAGAGAAGAAACCCAGAAGTTAAGAGTGTAGACCCCACTCAGAAACTGGATGTGCTTTGCTTTAGTAACTCTCTCAGTCACTGTCAAGAGGCAGAAGCCACTGACAAAAATACTCATACCAAAATTCAAATTGAAGACCACCTGGAGTCCCTGTGTTTCTCTACAGAAGAATGAAAAAAGGGGACACATTGGTAAAACAACGAAGTGGAAAATACTGATTGTAATAATTATTTTTTATTAATAACATGGTTAGAAAGGGAAGAAAGGGTATACTCAATGCCAGTAAAAAAAAAAAAAAAAAAAAAAAAAAAAAAGTCATACATACCTTATCTGAGGTTTCTTGTGAGTAATAACTTTAGGCTGGGGTTTATTGGAGACTGTAATAGAAGCATCAGGGCCAGAAAGGGTCATGAAAATAATGTTGTCTAATACTGCCAGGGATAGGGATGGTGAATGGTAAGCTTCATTGTTGAACCAAAAGATAACTGTCCTTTTGGTTTCAGTAACCTCAATGGAAAATGCAATGATACATGAGTAAACGCATTCTTCACTATTCACCAAGTATTCCTGCAGGTCACCTGAAACGAGGAAACACGACTGATCATGAGCCGAGCATGGCGTAGGGCCACTTCCTGTGTGTTTTGGAGAGAGAGAATCTAATAATTCACAGTAGTTCTGACATGTCTTCAACACTCTTCTCAAGAAGTCTGTTCCATTGCAAATCCACACAAACCTTGTATCTTTTAGCTCAGTCTTGCTGAGAAAATATAGTCTACCACGTATTCTCTCAAATTTCTTTCTTCCTCTCAAAACTTTCTCTACTAAAATTGATTTGGAAGGACTCCACATTTCCAACTTTTTCAGATTAGCTGATAGAAAACCATATCCTCCTATAATCCCCAGCTACTCAGGAGGTTGGGCAGGAGTACTGTAAATTTGAGGCCAGACTTGGTAACTTGGCACAACCCTATCTCAAAATAGAAATAAACAAGGAGATTCTCACTCTCGAGCAGACCACATCCTCCTTTGAATGTGTATCTACCTTCCTAAATAAACCTCCATCTATGAAAAAAAAGAAAAAAATAAATAAAAACAATAAACAAGGGCTGGGAATGTAACTCAGTGGCAAAGTGCCTTTTTAAGAAAAACTCTAAAGACTAAATAAAAGTCACAAAATAAATCTACCTGACGGAACCAGAAAAGTACTATGATAATTGATTTGAAAGTGCAAAGATCTGAAAGAAGAAAACAAGAGTTAAGTCCAACAATCTATACTACTTTTTTCCTCCCTACAGTTCTAGAAATATAAGCAGAGCAGGTCAAGATGGTAAGAAGTATAGCAGAAAGTTGAGTAGAGAGCTGGAGTTACCAAAAACTTTCAAAAGTTTAAAAGTTTCATGAAACTAAGAAGACACATTAGAGGAGTTTCATGTCTGCCTAACAGTCACAACATAAATATCAAAGATCCAGAATGAGAAGTTCATAGAAGTATACCTTACACTCTATTTTAGGGCCATCAAATTATGAATGGAGACTTGTTATTTAGGTGGACAGGGTAAAATTATTTTTACATTTTCAATCATAAAAGAAGAGGAGGAAAAAGAAGGGGGAAGAAGGAACAATAACCACCACTACCACAACAACATGATGACAGACTGTCTATGACCTATCAAGTCTAAAATAGTAATGATGGTTTTATTTGTTCTTTTTAGATATACATACATATACATACATACATGACAGTAGAGTATAAATTGACATATCATACATACATGGAATGTAACTTATTCAAATTAGGATCTCTGTCTTACAGTTGTACATGATGTGGAGTTTCAGTGGTTGTGCATTCATATGTGAGCAAAGGAAAGTTATGTTCCATTCATTCTACCCTCTTTACTATTCCCATCCCCTCTCCTCTCCTTTCATACCCCTTTGTCTAACCCAATGAACATCTGTTCTTCCCTTCTCCCGTCCCATTGTGTGTTAGCATCCAAAGATCTGAGAGAATATTTGCCCTTTGGTTTCTTGGGATTGGCTTATGACACTTAGCATGATAGTGTTCAGCATGATAGTGTTCAGTTCCATACTTTTATCAGAAAAGTCATAAAGTCATTCTTCTTTATGGTTGAGTATTATTCCATGTGTATATATATACCACAATTTCTTTGTCCATTCATCTGTTGATAGGTACCTAGACTGGTTCCAGAGCTTAGCTATTATGAATTGAGCTGCTATAAACATTGATGTGGCTGTATCACTGCAGGATGCAGATTTTAAGTCCTCTGGGTATATACCAAGGAGTGGGATAGCTGAATCAAATGGTGGTTCCCTTTGAAGTTTTCTAAAGAATCTTGATATTGCTTTCCAGAGTGGTTGCACCAATTTGCAGTCCCACCAGCAATGTATGAGTGAACTTTCCTCCCACATCCTTGTCAACATTTATTGTTTCTTATATTTCTTGATTATTGCCATTCTGACTGGAGTGAGATGAAATCTCAGCGTAATTTTAATTTGTATTTCTCTAATTGCTAGAGATGTTGAACACTGTTTCATATATTTGTTGACCATTTGTATTTCTTCATCTGCGAAGAGCCTGTTCAGTTCCTTTGCCCATTTATTGATTGAGTTTTTGTTGTTGTTATTATTATTGTTTTTGTGTTAAGTTTTTTGAGTTCTTCATATATCTTAGAGATTAATGCTGTATCTGATGTGCAGGTGGCAAAGATTTTCTCCCATTTTTAGGCTTTTTCTTATGTTCTTGTTTGTTTTCTTTACAGTGAAGAAGTTTTTACTTTGATACCATCCCATTTATTGCATCAATATTTCATCGAGGATATTGATCTAGAGTTTTTCTTTCTTATAGTATCTTTGTTTTGTTCTGGTACCACAGCAATGCAGGCCTCATTGAATAAGATTAAAAGTATTTACTCCTTTTCAATTTTGAAGAGTCTGAGGACAATTGGTGTTCATTCCTCTTTAAGTGGTTAGTATAACTGGCCAGTGATGCCCTCTGGTCTTGGATTGTGTGTGGGTCAGCTGTGACCAAAATACCTGTCTAGAACAACCTAACAAAGGATAAATTTATTTTGGGTTCATAGTTTCAGAGACTCGGTCTATAACAGGCTGACTCCATTGCTCTAGGCCCAGGGTTAGGCACAGCGTGGCAGAAGGGTGTGGCAAAGGGAAAGTTGTTCTGCTTGCCACAGCCAGGAAGACGGAGAAAGAGGGGGAGGGGGCCACAAGGGTCATGAGCCCACCCAGGGCAAGCCCTCAGTAACCCACCTTCTTCAGTCAAATCCCATATGCCCACAATTACCACGTAGTGGTCCCTTTTAACTAGTATGGACTGATTAGGCCACAGTCTCGCAATCCAGTCATTTCACTCAAACATCCTTGCATCAACAGATGAGCTTTTGGGGGACACTTCCTATCCAAAAATATCAGTCACCTTCCACTCTTATTATTTTAAAATCCAGAGAGCTGAACATCACTCAATAACAGGCTGCTTCTTATTGGGAGAATTTTGATTACCGATTCAATCCATACCAGTCATACTTCATTGAGACTTTATATTTCTTCACTGGTTAAGTTTGGTAACTTGTGCATTACTAGAAATTTGTCCAACTTATTTAGTTTATCGTTGTATATTTTTGGGTACAATTGTTCATAGTACTCCATCACAATCCTTTTATTTTGTAAAATTAGAAGTAATGTCCTTTCATTTCTGATTAATTATTGAGTCTTCTCTCTTTTTTCCTTTTTAAAATATCTAAGTGTCTCAAATTTCTTGATCTTTTCTAAAAAAAAAAAATCTTGGTGTTATTGACCTTTTTCCTATTTTTTTCCTAGTGGTTCTCTCCACTTTAGTCTTTATTATTTCCTTCCTTTTGCTAGCCTGGGGCTTAGTTTGTTCTTCTAATTCCTTCCTTTGTAAGGTTAGGTTTGCTGATTTGAGAGTTTTCCTCTTTCTTAAGTATTTAAGATATAATTATTTTTCTCTTAGCACTACTTTGGCTACATCCCACAAGTCTTGAAATCTCATGTCTTCATTTTCACTTGCCTTAAGAAATTTTTCCCTTATGATTTCATCTTTGACCCCGTGATTGTGTGCGGTTTATTGTTGTTACATATGTAAATTCTCTGAGTTCCTTAATGTTATTGATTTCTAGTTTTATTCCATTGTGGACATAAAAGATACTTGATTTCAATATTTTAAATTATCTTAAGACTTATTTGTGGCATTGCACTTAGTCTGTACTGAGTAACACTCCTTGTGCACTTGAGAAATTGCATATGTCCTGCTGTGGTTTCTGTACATGTCTGTTAAGTTCATTTGGCTTGTCTGCTGTTGATATGTCCATTATTAAAAGTGGAATTATTACTATAGAGTTATTTTTCCCTACAGTTTGTCAATACCAAGAATCATACATTTACGATTGTTACATTTCCCCCTTTTAACACTCTCTAATATTCTTTGAGTTTTGTAACAGTCTTGAGTTAAAGTCTATCTAGTGCTAGTGAAGACACCTCTGGTCTCTTGTGGCTACTACTCACATGTGGCATCTTTTACTTTCAGCCTTCATGTGTTCTGAACTCTAAAGTAATCCTTTGTGGATAGCATATTTGGATTCTGCTTTTTATGCAGCCTGCCAACATATGTCTTTTAATTGGAAAATAATTTTTTTTGGTACTGGATTGAACTCAGGGACACTTTACCACTGAGTTACATTCCCACACCTTAATTTACTTTTTAAATTTTGAAACAGGGTCTCACTAAGTTGCTGAGACTGGCCTGGAATTTAAGATCCTCCTGCCTCAGTTCCCAAGTCAATGGGATTACAGGTGTGCACCACTGTAATTCCACTTAACTGGAAAATTTAATACATTTTAGGAATTACTAATAAGGAATAACAATTTCTATTTTGTCATTTTTTGCACATCTTAATGTCTCCTTCATCCTTATATTCTTCTTTACTGCCTTTCTCCCTGTTTAATTTCTTTAGTACCATTATGTTTTGATTCCCTTTTCATTTCCTTTTGTGTATCCTCTATGGATATTTTCTTTCTGTTTACCAGGGGCATTACATATAACATCCTGAAGTTAAAACTACCTGTTTTAAACTGATACCAAGTTAACTTCACAGTTCTATCCCTTCTCCTTGCTACTGACATACAAACTACCCCTCTACATATTGCGTGCCCATAACACTTTCTCTCTCATTTTGAATGACAGTTTTGCTGGATAGAATTCTTGGTTGACATATTTAAAAGTATTTTTCAGCATGTTAAATGCATCCCACTGCCTTCTGACCTGAAGGACTTTTGCTGAGGAATCTGTTAATTTTACTGAGGACCTTTTGTTTGTGATGAGTCACTTAACTCTTGTCGTTTCAAAATTCTCTGTGTTGATCTCTTTGAGTTTATTCTACTTGGAGTTTATTTAGCTTCTTGTATTAGAATATCTCAATATATGCCAAGTACATCTTCTGATCTTTTGATGAAAATTGGGTATTTGCAAAAACAAGTACTCTCTCAGTCTTTGCTGACTACATCCATGTGAGGAAAGACTTTCACTAATTAGATAGAACTAAGTCTTCGATTGTTCTCAAATCTTTATTAAGGCTTCAGTTGTTCTCAGACCTTTCTGGATATGTGTCTTCTTGGACCACTTTGTCCCCACCTGCTCCTGCCAATTTCCCAATATTGGCTGCCTCTAAATATCTTAATTTCCTTCTGAATCTCACCTTTGCTCCTTTTTAGAGCCTTAAGTGTTCTACTGTATTCTGCTGCTAACATCTTCCCGCCAGTTACTCACACGTCTGAGTCTGCCTTGCAGGGTGGGGGTGGGGCAAGAATGAGCTAAGGTGATGGAAAAAGTTTTTTAATGTCTTTTTAAAAATTGGGTAAGACCCTTGACTGGCCTTCAGAACACCTATAAAACTGTTCTTGGTCTGCTGTTGTTTACCTACTATTTCTATAGTGGAAGCTTCCTAATTTACCATCTTATGAAAAAAAAAAACTGCCTAATTTTAAATTAAGACAATCCCAAGGTACTCAAAAAATAAGCAAATGCAGTAGGAAAAGGAATTACATTATGATCCACAGAAATTCATTTTTTCGCTTCCCTTTTCTCTTCTGAACAACTATTTGATTTTTGATTAATAAGCACTCATCTCTAGTACTCCTGTAATGAGGGAAGAAAGGGAACACATGATTTACTGACAGTTTTTATGCCACCCAGTCTACGATGTATTTGTTGTAAAGTCAGGATAGTGGTATAAGTAAAATCCAGTATTTTCAAATACAATTTCATTTCTCACAATCAAAAAAGAAATAAGCAGGTAGCTCAATATTCCAGTTAAGTCCTTTCTTGTAAAGTGATACGAACTGGTCTTCATTCACTAGCAGTCTCTATTTTTAAAAGAGCCTTACCTTCTACTTCCTTAAGTATTTGTTTCTTATCCTTTAGTATGATCTCGAGATTTTTTTTGAAATTCTCAGTTAAATCAGAACTTCCAGAAACTGTGAAAGGCACAATGGTTTTACCATATTGTCCCAAATCCATTTCCCTGGCAGGCTCATCCGGGGTTGGTGGAATAGCCACTCTTCTCATCAGAAGATACATGAAACCCAGAAGTGGCAGGATCTGAAGCAATAACATTTTCCAGTTGCGCCAACTGAACACTGCCCGCTTCAAGAACATGGCATAGAATTGCTGCTTGTGAAGAGTCAACTGCAAGAGGAGAGGAAGGCGACATGACAGAGATCACAGACCGTCGCGAAATGTTTCCAGGCTTATGACAAGAGATGTGAACACTGTGTACATATATCCTTGGGGACAAGGCGAGTGTTGTATTAGACTACTTAAGTGAAACGTACTATCTGTATAATGTGTTCACCGAAAGGATCGGCTTGGTTCCTAACCTAATTATAACAAAAGTCTCAAAAGGATGATTTTTTATCTATTCTTAGTGTATTCTTAGCACTCTCTGCACAGAACAATACACCTCTCTCTCTTAGTATTACATCACTATCTTTCAATAATATCTTCATTTTGTAAAGGAAACATTCACAGACTATGTGCATACATGACAGGTTTCCACTGTCTGATTTTAATCTATGTGATCTACAGAATTGTGGCAAGTCAGGAAAAAAGAGGAGGAACCTATTTTAAAACTGCAATATGCTCAATATGTTTTCTTCAACCTCTAATTTTAAAATAATGAGGGCAATCATTAATTTGAAAAAAGTGCATAAATATATAATTTTCTCTATTTTTCTAGACTTTGGAGGCAATACATAGCTGATTGTGTGTATTTTCAGATTAAAAATGGAACCCCTTGTTTCAAATGTAGAGACTTAGTTTGAAAATGTCAAAAAATTGAAGAAAAACATATGGAGCATGTTACTTGAATATATAACCAATGGTTTAAAACACATGGATATCCTATTTTCCCTAATATTTGGACACCCCAAGATATATAGTGAGAAAACATCCCTAATTAATCAACCAATATATTTAGAACAAAACAATCAGCGTTGAGGCCATGCCTGACTAGAAATAAATCAAGGAGAATTCTTTTCTCATTTTGTGTTCATGGCAATAAAAAAAAAAAAAAATGATGAATTCAGCAAAATAGCAGGCTATAAAATCAACACACATAAATCTAAAGCACTTTTATACGCAAGCGATGAAACAGCTGAAAGGGAAATAAGGAAAACAACTCCATTTGCAATAGCCTCAAAAAAATAAAATACTTGGGCATCAATCTAACCAAAGAGGTAAAAGATCTCTACAATGAAAACTACAAAACATTGAAGAAAGAAATTAAGGAAGACCTTAGAAGATGGAAAGATCTCCCATGTTCTTGGATAGGCAGAATTAATGTTGTCAAAATGGCCATACTACCAAAAGTGCTATACAGATTCAGTGCCATTCCAATTAAAATCCCAATGATGTACCTTACAGAAATAGAGCAAGCAACCGTGAAATTCATCTGGAAGAATAAGAAACCCGGAATAGCTAAAGCAATCATTAGCAGGAAGAATGAAACAGGGGGTATCGCAATAGCAGACCTTTGACTATACTACAAAGCAATAGTAACAAAAACGGCACGGTATTGGCACCAAAACAGACAGGTAGCTCAATGGTACAGAATAGAGGACACAGAGACAAACCCACATAAATACAATTTTCTCATACTAGACAAAGGTGCCAACAATATGCAATGGAGAAAAGACAGCCTATTCAACAAATGGTGCTGGGAAAACTGGAAATCCATATGCAACAGAATGAAACTAAACCCCTCTCGCCCTGCACAAAAATCAACTCACAATGGATCAAGAACCATGAAATCAGACCAGAGACCCTGCAGATTATAGAAGAAAAAGTAGGTCCAAATCTTCAACTTGTTGGCTTAGGATCAGACTTCCTTAACAGGACTCCCATAGCACAAGAAATAAAAGCAAGAATCAATAACTGGGATAGATTCAAACTAAATAGCTTTCTCTCAGCAAAGGAAACTATCAGCAATGCGAAGAGAGAGCCTACAGAGTGGGAGAATATCTTTGCCACTCATACTTCAGATACAGCACTAATTTCCAGAATATATAAAGAACTCAAAAAACTCTACACCAAGAATACAAATAACCCAATCAACAAATGGGCTAAGGATATGAACAGACACTTCATAGAAGAAGATCTATAAGAAATCAACAAACATATGAAAAAATGTTCACCATCTTTAGTAATAAGAGAAATGCAAATCAAAACTACCCTAAGATTTCATCTCACCCCAATTAGAATGGCGATTATCAAGAATACAAGCAACAATAGGTGTTGGAGAGGATGTGGGGAAAAAGGTACACTCATACATTGCTGGTGGGGCTGCAAACTAGTGCAGCCACTCTGGAAAGTAGTGTGGAGATTCCTTAGAAAACTTGGAATGGACCCACCATTTGACCCAGCTATCCCACTCCTCAGCCTATACCCAAAGGACTTAAAATCAGCATACTACAGAGATACAGCCACATCAATGTTCATAGCTGCTCAATTCACAATAGCCAGACTGTGGAACCAAACTAGATGTCCTTCAATTGATGAATGGATAAAGAAACTGTGGTATATATATACAATGGAATATTACTCAGCTATAAAGAATAATAAAATTATGGCATTTGCAGGCAAATGGATGAGATTGGAGAATATCATGCTAAGTGAGATAAACCAATCTCAAAAATCCAAAAGACGAATAATATTGCTGATAAGCGTATGATGACACATAATGGAGGGTGGGAGGGGGGCAAGAATGGAGGAAGGAGGGACTTTATAAAGGGAAAATAGGGGTAGGAGGGGTGGGGGGAAGGAAAAAAAATAACAGAATGAATCAAACATCATTACCCTATGTAAATGTATGATTTCGCAAATGGTATGCTGTTACTCCATGTACAAACAGAAACAACATGTATCCCATTTGTTTACAAAAAAAAAATTAAAAAATGACTCTAGTTTTTAAAAGATTGTTTAGTAGATATTTTTCTAGAATTTAAAAATGTGTTAATTGAGGAATCAACTATTTTTCTAGACTGATCTGCCAAATCGTCATTCATCTACGTCTTTTCAAGAGGGGAAAATAGAGAATGCCAGAGAGTAGAAATGTACAAGTGGGGAAATTCAAGTACCCAATTCATGTCAAACATCATATAGTTCACAATTAGTATTTTTAACTCACTGAAGTAGTCTCATACAGAATGAAACTGAAGCTCAGAAGTACTAAGTGACTTTGCCAAGGACAAATAGCCAGGAAGTGACAGAGCAGGGAATCCAGTTCTATCTAGATCAGAATTCCACACACTCAGTCAGGTGTGCTGGCACATGCCAGTAATCCCAGAGGCTTGGGAGGCTGAGGCAGGAGGACTGCAAGTTTGAGACCAGCCTCAGTAACTTGGTGAGACTACCTCAAAATTAAAAATTTTTAAAATGGCTGGGAATGTGACTCAGTAGTTAAGTGCCCCTTGGATTCAACTCCTGATACAAATAAAATAAAATAAAGTTTCATATGCCATTGCATAATACCTACTTTGCTTCATAAGCCACATAGTGAAGAAGCACTGGTTAGCAACTTGTACAACTGTATTCTCCACCTCAGAATCCCCCTCAAAAATAAAAACAAAAAATTGCAAGGAAGAGAAGTTAGGAGACCAAGGCAAATGCTAGGCAATTCTCTGAGATTTCCCATGCTGGTGAAGGAATACTATGAATTGGAAATAGTTCTTAGGCAGTAACAATGCATTCCAGTGCAGAAACTTAAATGTCCTTTTATGTGTGTGACTAGGAATGGAAAAAAATAAATTTTAACAGGACCCTTTCTCAACTCAGAATGAACTAACAATTATGAAAACTGACGTAAACCACTCTAAGGAATAACAATGGTAAAAATTAAATTTGATTTTTGCCTATAGCATTTTACATTAGAATTAGAAAAATCAATGGGATTGCTTTTTTACATTGTTGGGCTTTCTATGACTAAGAATTCCAAACTCTTCTGAGTTAAAATGTTTAAATGAAGTGTACCTCTTTTATTCCATCCAAACATATATGTTATCATTATATTCTTATGAAGATGCTCACCCCAGTATTAAATGACATATTAGAATTTTTATCCAGGAAGTCAACTTGTGATCTTTCAAAATTTCTGGGCGCATTCATATTTTGGTTGTTTGAATGTGTGTCCGATGTGGAAGGCATCTGGAGACCCTCCTGGTTCACTTTGTAGTTTGCCATATTACTGACCCTATACACACAAACACACACACACACACACACACACACACACACACACACACACACACATACAGGAAAAAAAAAAAAACACAAATAGATAAGAAATAAGTAAATAATTTTAACCAGAAAAGTGGTTCCCAAACACCCAATTCATCGAAGATTTTCGCAAATTGAAGTAAAGAGCTTTTTAATGATGATTATGCAATGTTAACATCAATGACAATAAAATTTACTTTCTTTCTCGTGTGTGTGTGTGTGTGTTGCTGGGGAATGAACTCAGGGCCTCAGGCATACTGAGCAAGCCCTCTACCACTGAGTTACACTCTCATCCCCCGTGGATAAAATAAATAACTTAGTTAAGTTAAAGATCTAAGACAGTATCTTTTTTTTTTTTAAATTGTTTGTGGACCTTTATTTTACTCATTTATTTAGATGTGGTGTTGAGAATTGAACCCAGTGCCTCACACATGTGAGGCAAATGCTCTACCACTGAGCCACAACCCCATAAGACAGTCTCTTTGTTTTCAGAAGACATTGGTTATTAAATCTACTATATTTTAAGAAATAATAATGACATTTACAGGTTTTACCTTTATAATATTTTAAGCTTGTATTAGTGCAATAGAGTTATTTTCTCAATTTCTTAGTCCAGGCAATCTAATTATCTGGATTGATTTATAAAGCAAGTGAGCACGTGGTTAATTTGTCCTCTGTGGGTTCACAACTCCACGGAAGAAGCTGACAAGTATAATTAATTTTTTAAAAAATATTTTTTAGTTGTCAATGGACCTTTATTTTACTTATTTCAGACTGTTCTTACAATATATAAAAAACTGAATTTTGGATGGAAGGAGAAGAATATCTTATTTATCTTTTTTTTTTTAAATATCTCATCTTGGGGGGAAAGCATTTTTTTTTTTAATCAGTAAGTACAAGATTAGCTGTACACTGTCCATTCCCATTATCAGTTTGTTGGATTTTGTCAAATGTTTTTTCTGTATCTAGTGAGATGATTATGTTTTTAAGTTTCTTAAAATGGAAACATGCACTGATTTTTAAATGATAGACCCACCTTATATTTCAAACCCCACTGACTTGTGACATATTATAAATTTTATTATCATATTGCCAATCTGACTTGTTGAAATTTTGTTAAGAATTTTTATGTTTATATCCACGAAGAGATATTGGTATGTGCTTTTATTTTCTGGTAATCTTGGTGTGTGCTTTTATTTTCTGGTAATCTTTGTCTGCTTTTGGTATCAGGGTAATTAATTTTTTTTGGGGGGGGTATCAGGAATTGAACTCAGAGGTACTCAACCACAGAACCGCATCCCCAGTCCTTTTTTAACTCAACAGAATGAGTTGCCAAGTATTTCCTCCCCTTAAATTTCTTAGAAAAGATTTATAGAATCAATGTTATTTCTTTCTTAAATATTTGGTAGAATATTTCATAGGTAAGTCAATAATACCTGACTTTGTTGTTGTTAGAGGTTTTTGAATTATAATTTGAATTATTTTATTTGGTGCATATTAATTATAGAGAGTAATGGATTTAACTGAGGCATACTTGTACATGCATATTACATAATTTAATTAATTTCACACTTCACTCCCCTCTGATATCCTTCCCCTTCCCTCTGATATCCTTCATCTACCCTAATGATCTAACTTTTATATTCATGATGATCTTTTATTTTCTTATTTCTCCCTAACTTCCACATATGAGAGAAAACATATAACCCCTGTCTTTCTGAGTCTGGTTTATTTAAGTTAACATGATGCTTACCAATTACTACAAAAAAACATAATTTCAGTCTTTTTTCAAGTCTGAAAAATACTCCATTGTGTATATATGCCACATTTTCTTTGTCCACCAAGTCTCATTCCATGACTTGTATACTGTGAATTCTGCTACAATAAACATGGGTATGCCTAAATCTCTTAAGTATGCTATGCTGACTTTAATTCCTTCAGATAAATACTGAGGAGTAGTATATATAGCTGAATGATACATTAGTTCTATTTTTAGTTTTATGGGGAACTCGAATCTGACTTCCATGGTGGCCGTACTAATTTACAATACCACCAACAGTGTGTAAGATTTCCTTTCCCCCATATCCTTCCCAGCATTTATTGCTTTTTGTATTTTTGATGATTGCCATTCTGACTGAAGTGAGATAAAACCTCAGTGTAGCTTTGAGTACATTTCCCTGGTGGCTACAGATGTTGAACATTTTTTTTTTTATATAATTGTTGGCCATTTGTATTTCTTTCTTGAGAAGTGTCTATTTACATAATTTGACCATATATTGAAGGTATTTTTTAGGTGTTGAGTTCTCTGAGTTATGTATGCATTCTGGGTATAAATCCTCTGTCAGAACAGAAGCTGGCAAAGATTTTCTTCTGTTCCTTATGCTGTATCTTCATGCTATTAATTGGTTCCTTTGGTGTGCAGAACTTTTAAATTTGATTCCGTCACATTTATTAATTCTGTATTATTTTATGTGCTATGAGAATCTATTCAGACAACTGCTGCCGGTGGGTATATTTTGGAGTTTCCCTTACGTTTGTATTCTTTTTTTTTTTTTCATCAAAAAACCATATAATTGGTGGCAAAGCATTTTATTGCCTGTAAACTATATTTATATTAAAAGCAATTATTAAATTAAGAATTAAAATATTTTTACTTTGCCTAATAAAGAGTATCAGAAACTACAAACTTATGAAAATCAACTCTAAATAGACAAATGGTAAAGTTTATAAAATATAATGACAATAATAATGCATGACAATTTCCTTTTTCAGATATTGGATAAGCTAGGTTATTCAAATCCTCATACAAAAAAATTAAAATTCTGAAAAAAATTTTAACAGATGTAACAAAACTTAGATCCTTTCCACCTGCTAAGATACTATTCTTGATGGCTGCCATTCTAACTGGAGTGAGATGAAATCTGTTGAGTTTTGATCTGCATTTCCCTAACTGCTAATGACATTGAACATTTTTCTCATATAATTTGTTGGCCATTTGTATTTCTTTCTTGAGAAATGTCTTTTAGTTCATGTGACCATTCATTAACTGGACTGTTAGTTTTTGATGTTAAGCTTCTTGAGTTCTTTATGCATTCTGGAAGTTAATCCTCTGTCAGAAGAGTAGCTAGCCAACAATTCTCCCATTCTGTAGGTCCCCTTTTCACATTCCTGTTTCCTTTGCTGTTCAGAAGTTTTTTAATTTGATCCCATCCCATTTATTAAGTCTTGGAATTACTTCCTGAGTTTTAGGGGTCCTACTGAGAAAGGCATTACCTGTGCCAATGTGTTAAGAGTGTTGACTATACATTTTCTTCTAGGAGTTTCATAATTCCTGATATAATTCTTGATCCATTTTGAGTTGACTTTTGAGCAAGGAAAAAGATAGGAATCTAGTTTGATTTTTCTACATATGGATATTCAGTTTTCCCAGCACCTTTTTGGCAAAGAGGTTGTTTTTTTCACCAATGTATGTTTTTGGTTTTTGTCAAGAATCAGAAGATGTGTCTGTGTGAGTTTGTCTCTATGTCTTATATTCCATTCCCTTGGTCTAAGTGTTTGTATACCGATACCACATTGTTTTAGTTACTATGGCTCTGAAATGTAATTTGAAATCAGGTATTGTGATGACTCCATTCTTATGGATGAGGATTGTTTTGGCTATTCTGGGTCTTGTATTCTTCCATATGAATTTCAGGACTATTTTTTCTAGTTCTGTGAAAAAATGTCCTTGGTATTTTTGTGGGCATTGCATGAAATCTGTAGATAACTTTTGGTAATATAATCATATTAATGATATTAATTTTGCCTATACATTAACAAAAAAGGTCTTCCCCCCTTTAGAATCTTCCTCAATTCCTTTTTCTCAGAGTTCCATAATTTTCCTTCTAGAGGTCTTGATTAGATTTATTTGCAGGTATAGGTATTTTTTAGGCTAGTGTGAATGGAATTGTTTTCCTGATTTCTTTCTCAATTCATTCATTATTGATGTGTAGAAAAGCTACTGATTTCTGTATGTTGATTTTTGTATCCTGTTACTTTGTTGGATTTATTAGGTCTAGAAGTTCTGGGAGAGCCTTTATGGTCTTCTAAGTGCAATATCATATCATCTACAAATAGGGATAATTTGACTACTTTGCTATTCATATCCCTTTTATTTCTTTATCTTGCCTAATTGCTCTGGCTAAAATTTTAAGTACTATATTGAATAAGAGTGTTAAGTGTAGACATCTGTGTCTTCTTCCTGATTTTATAGGACATGTGTAATTTTTTCCCATTCAGTGTGATGTTGCCTTTGGGTTTGTTGGGTATGTTTTCTTATTTCCTGTCCTTAGTTTTCTTCGCATTTTTATCATGAATGGGTACAGAATTCTGTCAAAGACTTTTTCTCTGTCTATTGAGATGATCATGTGACTTTTGTCCTTGATTCTACTCCTGTGGTGTTTTATGTTTATTGATTTGCAAATGTCAAACCATCCTTAGATCCCTGGGATTAAACCAATTTGATCTTGATATGTAATCTTTAATGTTTTGCTGAATTCAATTTGCAAGTATTTTATTTAGGATTTTTACATTTATGATCAGCAAGACTATCAGTCTGCAATTTTCTTAATGTGTCCATATCTGAACTTAGTATCAGGGTGATTCTGGTTGTGTAGAATTAGTTTGGGAGCATTGCTTACTTTCTATATAATGGAACAGAGAGAGGAGCATTGGTGTTAGTTCCTTTTTAAAAATCTGGTAAAATCCAGCTGTGAATTCATTTGGTCCTGGGTTCTTCTTTGGTGGGAAACTTTTTATTACTACTACTTCAATATCATTGATTATTATTCATCTGTTTAGGTTTTTTGTATCCTCTTGGTTCCATTTTTGTTAGTTGTCTGTGTCTAGAAATATATCTATTTTATCTAGATTTTACAATTTATATGGTTTTCAAACTGGTCCCTTATGATCTTCTGGATTTCAGTGCCTATTGTAATATCTTCTCACTTTCAGTACCAGGGACTGAACCCAGGGGCACTTTACCACAGAGGTATATCCTAAGTTTATTTTATTTTTAATTTTGAGACAGGGTCTCACTAAGTTGCTTAGGGCCTCACTAAATTACTGAGGCTGACTTTTTACTTGAAATCCTCCTGCCTCAGCCTCCCAAGCCACTGGGATTACAGGTGCGTGCCATCACTCCTGGCTCATCAATCTTCCCCTTTGTCATTCATTTTATTAATCTGGTCTTCTCTTTCTTTTAGTTACTTTGGCTTAGGGTTTATTAATCATATCTTTTTCTTTTCTTTGTTAAACTGATCCCTTTTATTGTTCCTTTATTCTCTATTTTATTAATTTATTATTTATTTCCTTCTACTGGTTTTAAGAATTGTTTGTTCTTGTTTTTCTAAGACTTTGATATATATCATTAGGTTATTTGAGATCTTTTTGACTTTTTTATATAGACATTCATAGCTATATAAAATACCACTAAGAACTGCCTTTGCTGTTTCCCACAGATTCTTATATATTAGATTTCTATTCTCATTTGATTCTAAGAAATTTAAATTACTCCTCTGATATCTGAGATGACCCCACTCATCATTCAGTAGTATATTATATAATCTCTATATTTTTATATAGTTTCTGAAGTTTTTGTTGACTTCTGATTTCATTCCATTATGATCTGATAAAATGCAAGAAATTGTTTCAATGTCTTTTATTGGCTAAGACTTGTTTCCTGTCCTAATATATGATCTGTTTTGGAGAAACACTGTAAAGAATGTGAATTCAGTTGTCATTGGACAAAATATTCTGCAGATATCTGTTAAGTTCATTTGATCAAAAGTATTGATTAACTCTGTAGTATTTTTATTGATTCGGTCTGTATGATTTATCCAAGAGAGATGTACTGAAATCATCCACTCTTTTATTGGGGTTTATCTGTACCTTTATGCCTTGAAGTCTGCTTTATTGGATGTGAGAATAGCTAATCCTGCTTGCTTTCAGATTCCACTTGCATGGAATATGGTTTTCCATCCTTATACTTTCAGTCTGTTCATGTTTTTGGTTGTGAGGTATGTTTCTTGCAGAAAACACAGAGTTGGGACTTTTTAAAAAATCCAGTCTGCCAGTCTGTGTCTTTTAATTGGAGAATTTAAAATATTTATATTCAAGGCTATTAGAGAGAGGTATGTATTAATTCTAGTCATTTTATTTCTAATGTTTTACTTATCCTTCTCATTTTCTTCTCTACTTTTCTTATGAGATTTATCCTTTCCCATGCTTTTTTTGTTTTTAATCTTCTCCTATATCTAGTATTTATTTCATTTTAAAAAATTTTTTATATCTACATGATAATAAGTGTATTTTGACATATTTTATGTACATGGAGGATAACTTATTCTAAATAGGATCCCATTCTTGCAGTTGTACATGATGTGGAGACACACTGGTTGTGTATTCATTCTACTGTCTTTTCTAGTTCCATCCTTCCCCTTTTCTGTTCCCTTCATTCCCCTTTGTATAACCCACTGAACTTTTATTCTTCCCTCCATCCCCTTATTGTGTGTTAGCATCCACTTATCAGAGAGAACATATGGCCTTTATTTTTCTAGGATTGGCTTATTTCACTTTACAGGATAGTATCCAGCTGCCTATAACTGGCAAATGCCATAATTTCATTCTTCTTTATGGTTAATATTCCATTGCATATTGTGAATTGAGCTACTATAAACATTGATATGGTTGCATTAGTGTAGTATGCTGATTTTAAGTACTTTGGATATATACTGAGGAGTGGGACAACTGGGTCAAATGGTGGTTCCATTCCAAGTTTTCTAAGGAATCTCCATACTGCTTTCCCAAGTCACTATACTAATTTGCAGTCCTTCCAGCAATGTATGAGTGAAACTTTTACCCACATCCTCATCAACATTTATTGTTACTTGTATTCTTGATAATTGCCATTCTGACTGAAGAAAGATAAAGATCTCAGTGTAGGGTTTTTTTTTTTTTTTGCTTTTTTTTTTTTTTTGCATTTCTCTAATTGCTAGAGATGTTGAAAATTATTTCTTATATTTGTTGACCATTCATTATTTCTTCTTCTGTGAAGTACCTGTTTCATTCCTTTGCACATTTATTGATTGGCTTTGTATAGCATTTCACAAGTATCTTTCAATGCTGGTTTAGTGATAATGAATTTCTTTATGTTTATCTTGGAGGGTTATTTCTTTCTTAATTCTGAAGGATAGCTTTGCTGGACATAACAGTACCGCTTGATAGTTATTTTCTTTCAGAGCTTGAAATTCATCATTCCAAGACATCCTGGTCTTTGAAAGTTCTGCTAAGAAATCTGTTATTCTGATTTGTTTTCCTTTATAAGTGACTGGGTTTTTCTCTCTTATAGATTAAAAAATATTTTTCTTCCGTATTTTTGTTATTGTAACTACAATGTGTCATGAAGAGGTTCTTTCCTAGTCTTGTCTCTTTGGGGTTCCAAATTTCTCCAGTATCTTAATGTCCATCTCATTCCCAAGGTTTCAAAATTTTTCTGTTGTTATTTCCCTGAATAGATTATATACACCACCAGCCTGCATGTGTGTCCCTTCCTCAATATCCATGAGTCTTAAGGTAGGTCTCTAATGTCTCAGAATTCTTGTATATTCTGATTACACCTTTTATTTCTTTATTGCTCTCTGGATATTCAAGTTCACATACCTTCTCTTCAAGTCCTGAAATTCTGTCTTCTGCTTTTTCTAATATATTATTAAGACTTTCAACTGATTTTTAAAATTTGATTATTGACATGCAGTTTGGGGGTCATCACCCAGCGAGGCTGAGGGCTTTCTATTCTCTTTTTTCCCCCACAGGAAGAATAAATGGCTGAAGGGACCCACTGGTGCTGGGGTCCAGTATGTGAGCCTCACACAATGGCAGTGGAGCTGGTGTGCCTACTGCAGTGGTGATGCTGATGTCTAGGGTTTAGGTGCATGCAGAGTCAGAGTCTGGGCATAAGCCTAGGGTAGTAGGATGGGAAGGTAGTGACTCTTGCCCTTGGGTAGTACAGCAGTGACTCTTCCTCAGGCAGGAAAGTCTTTTTCTCTGGGGTTTCACTGACAGCTCATTCTCTGAGGGGAGCATAGCAGTGTGAACTCCAGGCAGCTCTGTTAAGATCATCATCAACTGTAGGAAATCCCTGGTAGCAAAAGTTGTGTTTGTTGGGGCAGCAGCAGTGGTGTCCTCCTGCTCTTCTGTCCCACATAGCAATAAATCATGCTGATGAGATGCCCCTTAGTGATTAAGCTTTGTTTTACCAGAGGATAACGCAGTGCAGTTAATGTACTTCCTATGCTTTTCTATACAGTTATCCTTGTTCTCATGATTCTCTAGGTTACTATAGTTTCTCTATGGAACTCCCAAGTTCTCCCAAAACTATTGCCACAAGTATATAGGTGTTTCTTTAGGGAGAAAAGTGCTGGGACCTCCTACACTGCTATTATGCTGACATCATTGCAAAATGTTCTATTTATAAGGACAAAGTTTCATAAGAATGTATGTGTGTGGGTTTGTGTACAAGAGAAGATGAGAGAAAAAATTGACTTGGTAAATTATTTTCTTATTAAAATTTTATCTACTTCATTTGCATTTACTGAGAACTTAGTTAAAAATTCTTACTCTACTATGAATTTGTAATTTTTCTTAGGGTTCCATAATTTTTTGCTTTATTTATTTGGAAAAATAAGTTTTAGTTTCCGGTAGAAGGTTCATTTTAATTAAATAAAATTTTCACCTTGAATCCTATTTTGTATAACAACTTACTAAAAAGGAGAAACAAATAAGAAAGATAAAAGGTAATATAACACAACAGTTTTTTTTAGGTGATGATGACAGCTTCTCCATGGAAAATCTCAAAGTCAAATAATTTGTGAAAAAGTTAATGACCAAGTATTAAGCTTATCTGAAATAAGAGAATACTGTTGTATAATTTTGGAAAAGAAATACAAAGAGGAAAGCCTGCATAAACAAATATTAATGTATTTTAGCAAATGTAGACTTACCACAAGAATAAAGGCTCAGGATCTAAAGCTGCATTAGAAATTCTGGAAAGAAACAGTTTATCTAATATTTTTAAAAAATCATTTTAAATGAATGGCAGTAAAATAACTGAATAACCAGTTGGGGTAGAGGATATGAGAACCAATCCCTTATCTCATGTCATAAAACTCATTTTAGCTGAGTAAAATAAAAATAATGCTAACAGAAAATAAAAATAAATGTTTTTCTAATTTTAGGATTGGAAGTATTTTCCTTTGCATAAATAGTAAGTTCTAAAATATTACAGATGGATATGTAATAATTTTAGATTTCTGTAATAAGAAAGAACATACAAATAAAAAAGACATGACAAGACATTTTGCCAAAAAATGAATGCTTTTTATAGAGGAAATATCCTTGACATATACAAAGAAGTGAAAACCATAAGAAAAATCCCATTGACTTAGTTTGAAACTGTCAATTTTTAGTTTTTTCATTTATTAATATAATTTTGTATTTTTAATTTTTTTAAACTGCAATTCTTTTCATTTATTTTTTGTTTATTTGATGAATATTTAATCATTAGATATATATTGATTTTGTGGAAATGTAAGGAATTCTATAATCTCTCCCTATCTGTTTGTTTATCTGTAAGACGGTAATTAGAACCTATTTGATTATGATTATTAAATGATAAGACATGGAAAAACATTTAAAATGGTGTCTGATGTATAGCAGGAACTCAGTACATGGTGATGTTCAAGCAGCTTCACCATGGCACCTTTTTAAACAAATTACCCAAGCAGTGTACTTTCTCTGACAAAATTGACATCCACCTCATATTAATCCCTTTAAAAGAGTCAGACTGAATCTTGGAGATGTTAAATAAACCTCATGAAATCTAGATACTAGACGTAGTGTAGTAGCCATGACACCACCTAAACTGATTTGATGCTGATGCCCATGCTCCTTCCACTAAACCATGAATATGTCATCATTAGTCATAGTGAAAAAATCAGTTTAATATAACAGGGAGCCAGTACATGAAGATGACAAAATATGCTCCCTAAAGAAAATAAAGTTTCCCTTTGGATCTTAAAGACACTATGTTAGTGGGTTAGAGCAAAAATAAAGAGCTGGCAAAAAATATATGTTGTTCCCCTGGTACTAGTTCTTATTTCAAAGTAATCAAGTGCATTGACAGGTTTCGTTAGCCTGAGAGTCATGTCCCTGTGTGGGACTGAGAGTGACAAAACTGTTTTTTCAGCCTGAGAGGATGAAATCTATATCTCAGAAACTACTTTCTGAGGTGTTCTGACAGCTGAATAACACACCCTCTCTTAAGTAGTATCCTGACTTCTGTCAGTATCTTCTCTGAAATTTAACATGGTAATCTTGAAAATAAAAACCATATGTAACCTAAGTAGGTTACAGTGCTATCACTGGATCAAGTTTTTAAAGATTTTTTCCAGTAAGATCTGCAATTTAAATCCAGGATTCTGCTTGACTCCATAAGTTGTTTATCCTTAAAGTCAATCCTAACCCCTTTACCCTTGAAAGATAGAGTCACCCAAATCAAAGCCCAAATCATTCACATGTAATCTTCCTGCTCCATACTCCCTGACTCTGGGTGTTCCATACCTGGGGTTGGTTGTTTCCCACAGTTTCCTAGCCCAAGATTTGCACTGAACATCTTGTATTCCCAGCTCTCTGAATTCTGCTGTCACTCTAGTCCCAGAACTCCTAGAAGCAACCATTTACCCCAGCAAGACATAAATTGATGTGTCTGGGATCCACAGATTAGCATTTCTAACAATCTAATACTGCTTATTTATTACTCCAGACCGACACAGAGTGAGAACTGCTTTCAAAATAAAATATGGATGTTGGGAGAGAGGCTTTGCTCTGCCCTTTCTCGCTGTCATACTTACTTGAAGAAAACTTCTTCCAAGGTAGTCATAGAGATACCAAAGCCAGCAATGCCCAGCTCTTCCTTTTTTTCTTCTATTTCCAAAAACAGGTCTTCAAAACTAGAAGAAAAAGAAGCAAAGAAAGAGCTAGGAGCAAAACAGATTATTGTACTTATATATATTTTTTTGTTCTTGGCAGTGGAAAAAAATGCAGCTTATTTCTTAAAGAAATGGTAGTTTCCATGCCCCCTAAAAAACCATAGAAATATGCAACATGTGAAGGAAAAAAAACCTGCTTCCTAGACGAAACTATCAGTTGACTGTTTACATATTAATGTTCACTGCTAGTTAAGATTTAATTAATGTAATGTAGGGTACTGTTCCCATGAAACACACCAGATGAAGATATGTAGATTGAAGTTAGGGACTGGGAGAAAACTGTCTGCTCACATAACCAGGGAAGGTGGATAACATTGGGCAGTTGTGATGTGGTGGTATAAGGCTTATGAAGAATAGTTTTTTTGAGATTTCTCAGTATCTCAGGCTTAGATGTTTAATTACTCCAAAAAAACTTGAGTTCATGAACTCAACCAGATGAGAACAGAAAACTCTCCATTTTGGAAATTCCTGTCAAAATTTTCTCTATATTTTGAGACAAAATTGGATTTCATCCCCCTCTATTTCACAATTAGCATGAAAAGCAAGCTTTTGTACATTATTCTGCTATGCTTCTCCAGATTAATAACAAGTGTATATACACACAGATCAGTATAGCATGGCAAGACCTTAAGCAGTATATAATAAACCTAAGAAGAATTATGGGATGTTTTCACATTTTAGTTTAATCATTATTGTGATGAGAAACTTTTGTATTTCTATGTATAGGTTAAACAGCAAACTCCAAGCTGGAGAAATTAGAAAAAAATTTACAACCAATTAATCAATCATTATTATTGCCATAGCTATTTTCCTGATTAAAACATAGTAAATGCAGACATTGAAGATAATATAAATGTGTAAATAAAATAAAAATAATCCTACCATCAAGAGAAGACACTACCATTAAAAATCTGGTATACTTACTTTATCTTATTTTTTACTTTGTCTTCCCATTTTACACATGGGGATCATATATTAAAGAATTATGTACACAAGTTTCAACAGTATGGATGTTTTCCTAAAATTTCATATTCCATCCATATGAATGTTATATAATTTCATTTTAATAATGAAATGTATAATTTCATTCACTGGTTCAGCAATCAGTCATGGTCACATGCTCTTAGTGAAAAATCAGGAGCTAATTGAAAGACATTTGTACCCTAAGAGAATGTGAAACCAGACTTATCAAAGCTCGTGGAGCAATTCAGAACACTGTCCTGTATATCCCACCAGAAGCATGCTCCTATATTTGAGGAATATAAACATCCAAGAAACTCAATGAATTCCAAAGAGATATACATCAAGACATGTAATAATCAAATGGTCAAAAGCCAAGAAATAGAAGACACTAGAGTATGGACTTTCCACATTCATGGATAGACAGAATTAATATTGTTAAAATGGCCATATTACTGAAAGTTATCTACAGAGTTAATGAAATACTCATGAAAATATCAATGATATTTTTCACAGAACCAGAAAAAATACTCCTAAAATTCATATGGAAGAACAAAGTACCCAGAATAACCAAAGTAATTTTGAACAATAAGAGAAATGCTAGAGCCACCACAATATCTGGTTTCAAAATATACTGCAGAGCCATAGTAACCAAAATGCCACAGTAGTGGTATAAAAACAGACATTAAGACCAGTTGGAATAGAATCGAAGACAGAGAGACCAACCCACATATACATAGTCACCTGATGCTTGACAGAGATACCAAAAACATGCACTGGGGAAAAGACAGCCTTTCTAACAAATGGTACTGGGGAAACTGGATATACATGTAAAGAAGAATGAAGAAGACCCCTATCTCTCACTGTGCAGAAATCAGATCAAAACTTTGCAACTGCTAGAAGAAAACATAAAGGAAACACCTCAACATATAAATGCAAGCAATGACTTCATCAATAGGACCCCAATAGTCCAGAAAATACCAAGAATCAGTAAATGAAATAGTATCAAATTTTAAATCCTCTGCACAGAAAAGGAAACAATACTGTGAGGAGACAGCATGAGAGATGGGAGAAAATCTTTGCCAATACTCTTCTGACAGAGGACAGATACCCAGAATAAATAAAGAACTCAAAAACATAATGCCGAGAAAACAAATAACACAAACAACAACTAGGGAAGTGAATTAAAAGATACTTCCCAAATGGCCAATAAATATGTGAAAAAAATACTCAACATCTTAGCCATGAGAGAAGTGGAAGTCAAAACTACACTGATATTCCATCTCACCCCACTTAGAATGATAATTATCAAAAATACAGAAAACAACAAATGCTGATGAGAATGCAGACAAAAAGGAAAACTTAAACACTGGTGGTGGGTCTGTAAATTAGTACAGTGCTATGAAAATGATTATGCAATGGAACCACCAGAGGATTCAGGTGTACCACTCCTTCATATTTATTAAAAAAAAAAAAAGTCAGTATACTAGAGACCTACAAGCGTATCCTGTTTACAGCAGTACAGTTCACAAGAGCCAAGTTATTGAACCAGAAAGTCAAGGACCATATGTTTTCTCTCATATGCGGAAACTAGAAGGTAAGAAGGAAGAAAGGGTGTCTCATGAAAATAGAAGGGAGAAGGAAAGGGAGAGGAAGGGGATGGGGGAGGGGGGGAGCAGGGCAAGGGAGGTACTGGGGAATGAAATTGATTATGTTATATACGTGTACAGATTATACCACCAATAATTTTTTTAAAAGACAAAGACAAGGAGAGAACCTTGAAAGCAGTAAGAGAAAACAAGTTATCACATACAGGGAATCCTCAATAAGGTTAGCAGTAGATTCCTCACCAGAAATCACTGAAAGCCAGAAGGCATGGACCAATATATTGAAAGTACTAAAAGAAAAAAGTCAACCAAGAATCCTGTATCTGGAAAAACTTTCTTTCCAAAGTGAGGAAAACTTAAAACAGTCTCAAAGAAACAAAAGCTGAGGAAGTTCATTAATGCTAGACCTGCCTTATGAGGCATACTCACGACTAGAGAGTTCTGCTAGGTGAAATGGAATAATACCAGAGGGTAACTCAAAGACATGTGAAAAAAACATTTATAAAGGTAAATATGGACAACAGTGAGAGCTAGTTTACTATAACAATAATTTGTAATACCTCTTTGCTTTCTACATGACTTAAGAAACTAATATACTCTTAATTATTCTAAAAGCTAGTATTATTATAAATTTCATTTATCCACATATTGTTTTCTATATAATTTAAGATACAATGTATTTAAAAGAATTATTATGTTTTGGGGCTCACAATGCATAAGGATGCAATTGTTTGACATCAACAGTGGGTAGGTGTGGGAAAAAAGCTAAAAAGGAGCCAAGTTTTTATATATTACTGAATTAAACTGGTATAAAAAGAATTATGATATTAAACTCAAATATAATAACTAAAAAACATACACAAAAGGAAATGAGATCATGGAATTTAAACGTTTCATCAAAAAATCCAAACAAAAGATAGTAATGCGGTAACTCAAGGACAAAAGGCTTTAAGTTGCATAAAAAACAAATCGTACAATGATGGAGGTTTTTCCTTATTACTAATGACCTTAAATACTTTAAAGTCTCCATCAAAAGACAGAGATAAGCAGTAAATATGAAAACATGCTTTAACTTTGAGCTTTAGATCTAAGTATTCCAATGGGTGGAAAGTGACAGGATGAACAAAGATATTCAATGTAAATAGTAATCAAAACAGAGTGAGGGGGCTACAATATCAAAGAAAGTGTACTCTAAATCAAAGGAGTTTAAAGATATAAGGAAGGACATTATGTATCAATAAAAGGCTCAAAACAAGATGAAATGACAAACATTTATGCACTAATAACAAACCATCAAATATATGAAGTGAATATTGATAGAGATAAGGGGAGAAATGGACAGTTCTATATCATTATTGGAAATGTAAAAACTCTACTTTCTATAATGGATATAAAGAAATACAGGACAATACAACAACCAATCAGATCTACCGGACATATATAAATCACTCTACCCAACAACAGAAGCATGTATATAGTCTTCTCAAGTGCACATGCACATTTTCAGGATAGACCATATAGTAGCCCACAAATCTATTTTCAATAGAATTAGCATATTAACATGGTACAAAGTCCCTTCTCTGGTTACAACAGAATGAAGTTAAAAATCAATAACAAAAGTAAAACTGGAAAGTTTACAAATTTGTAAAATACAGTCTTAGACAATTGATGAATCAAAGAATAAATCACAAGGGAAATTAGAAAATGCAGAAGAAAAATGAAGATGCAACATTCCATGATGTACAAGACACAGAGAAAGTATGGTAAGAAAGAAAATTTACTATTATTATGATTATGATTATTATTTTGGTACTAGGGATTGAACCCAAGGGCACTACCACTGAGCTACATCCCCAGCCTCCCTTTTTTGTTTTGAGACAGGGTCTCACTAATTTGCTGAAGGGTTCACTAAGTTGACAAGACCAACCTCAAACTTGCCCTTTCCTGCCTCAGCCTCCTAAGTCACTGAGATTACAGGTGTCCACCATTCATATTAAAAAAAAAAAAAAACAAAAAACAAGAAAGATCTCAAATTAGCAATCTGACTTTACACCTTAAGGAACCAGAAGAACAGCAAAACAAATCCAAAGCTAGCAAAAGAAAGAATATAAAGGTTATACCAGAGATAAAGAAAATAAAGTAAAATATCTTTGAAAATATCAATAAAATTGACAAATCTTTAAGTTGATGAACTAAGACAAAAAGAAGATTCAAATTACTAAAGTAAGAATTAAATGTGGACACATTATTAAAAAAATCTGCAGAAGCAAAGGGATTAGAAGTAAATACTATGAATAACTGTATGCCAACAAACTGAATAACTTAGGTGAAGTAGTCAAAGTCCTAGAAACATAATACCTACTAAGGTGAAATCATGAAGAAATGGAAAATCTGAGTTGATTTATACCTAGTAAGGAGACTAGATCAGTAATCAAAAATCTACTCAGTAAAGAAAAGCCTTGGTGGATGGCTTCACTCATGAATTCCACCAAACATTTAAAGAAGAATAAATACTGATCTCATAATTTTCCACAAAATTTAAGAAGAGTGAACTTTCTTAGATCATTCCCTGAATGTAGCATTACCCTGATACCAAGGACACATAAAAACACTACAAGAAAACTACAGACCAAAATCCCTTATGAACACTGATATAAAAACGCTCAATAAAATTCAGCAGGATATTAAAATAACTATAAAAATGTTCAGCAAACCAAATTCAGCAGTGTATTTAAAGAACTATACACCATTACCAAGTTGGATTGTTCCTAGAATGTAAGTATGGTTCAACAGATGGAAAATCTATCAGCATAATAAATGATATTAACAAAAAAAAAAAAAAAGGAAAAAACACATTATCATTTTAATTGACACAGAAAAAACAGTTGACAAAATTCAACTTTCTTTTATGGTTAAAAAAAAAAACACTTGAAAAACTAGGAATAGCAGGAAACTATCTCACCAAAATAAAAGTGAACATGAAAAACCAGTAGAAAACATCATACTCAATGATAAAAGACTGAAAACCTACTTTTGCCACTATTTACCATAGTATTAGAAGTTCTATGCAGAGAAATTAGGAAGGAAAAGAAATAAAAATAATCTAAGTTGGAAAGGAAGAAGTAAAATTCTCTCTTGAAAGATGATATCACTTTCTCTGTGTTCGAAATCCTAAAAAAAAAAGGTATTATAAAAAAGAAAACTATAGGCCAACATCCCTGATTAATATAGGTACAAAAATCCTCAGTAAAAAACTACCAAGTCAAATTCAACAGCAAATTAAAAAGGGCATTCAAATGACCACGATCAACTGAGATTTATCCCCAAAATGCAAGGATGGTTCAATATATAAAAACGAGTAAGTGTGGGCTGGGGTTGTGGCTCAGAGGTAGAGAGTTTGCCTAGCATGTGTGAGGCACTGGGTGCAATTCTCAGCACCACATGTAAGTAAATGAATAAATAAAGGTCTATCAACATCTAAAAAATATTTTTAAAAAATAGCAAGTGCGATACGCTACTGTAGCAGGACAGAAACCATATGATCATTTCAATAGATGCAGAAAGCATTTTGACAAAACAACATCTTGTCATGACAAAAACTATCAACAAATCAGGCATAGATAGAATATATCTCAACACATTAAAGGAAAAGCTCACAACTGAAAAGCATATTCAGTTGTGTAAAGTTGAAAGCTTTTCCTCCAAGATCAGATACAAGACATGGATGTCCACTATCAACACATCTATATGACTTAGTACTGGAAGTCCCATTCAGAGCAAGTGGACAAAGAAAATAAATAAAAGTCATCCTAATAAGAAAGGAAGAAGTAAAATTATCTGTTTGCTAATTACTTGATCTTATGTATAGAAAACCCTAAAAACTCCAACAAAAAGCATAGAACTAATAAATGAATTCAGAAAACTTGCAAGATATAAATTCAATGTGCAAAAATCAATATTATTTCTTTATATTAACAATGAACTTGGGAAATAAATTAAGAAATCAACATCCAGAGTAGCATAAAAAATACTTAGGAGTAACTGTAACCAAAGGGATGGAAGATCTGTATGCTGAAAGTTATAAAACCCTAATGAAAGAAATTGTACATGATACAAAGTACTAGAATGGTATCCTGTGATCATGGATTAGAATAATTCATATTATTAAGATGTCCATATTACTCAAAGGAATCTACAGATTCAATGCAATCCCTATCAAATCTCTTGGTCATTTTTCTCAGAAATGGAACAAATGACCGTAAAATCTTATGGAATCACAAAAATCTCAGACAGTTAAATTGGAACTAAATTGGGAGCATTACACTATCTAACTTCAAAATCTATTACAAAGCAGCAGCAATCAAAACAACATGGTTCTGCAATAAAAATAAACACTCACCAATGGAAACCAATGGAACAGGACAAAGGGCCTGAAATAAACCCACACACACTTACAGCCAACTGAACTTGTGAAGAGTGCCAAGAACACAAATGGAGAAAGGAGAGTCCTTTCAGTAATCGGTGTTGGGGAAACTGTAAATCTACATGCAGAATCATGGAATTGAACCCCTATTTTATAACATATATAAAATCATCTCAAAATGGATTAAAAACCATTAAGTTCCAAGACACTAATTCTGTGAACATAATAAAAATTCAAATATTATTTCAAAATTATTATAAGTGATATATTTGATACTTGATTTAAGTTTTTATAGGTGATCCACATCTGGGACAATGGGGGGGGGGGAATTGATTAAAAGACCTGAAACTGTAAAACCACTAGAAAAAAACAGTGTAAAACCATTTGTCTATACAAAGATTTCTTGGCGATGACCCCAAAAGTTTAGGCAACAAAAGCAAAAAACTTAAAAATGGAATTGCATCAAACTAAAAAAAACCTTTGCACAGCAAAGGAAACAATCAAAAGAGTGAAAAGACAATCTATGGAAAAGAAGAAAATACTTGCAAACTATTCATTTCATGAGGGACTTATATATTTTCATACCCAAAATATATAAGGAACCCAAAGAACTTGCTAGTGAGGAAATAGTCCAATCAAAAATGTGCAAAAGACTTAAAAAGAAACTTCTCAAAAGAAGATTTACAAATATCCAACAGCACTACTAATAATCAGGGAAATGCAGATTGAAACTACAGTGGGATATCACCACATGCCGGTTAGAATGGCTATTAGAAGGAAGACAAAAGATAGGAAGTCTTGGAGAAGGTGTGGAGTAAAGGGAACCCTGTGCACTACTGGTGGGATTGTAAATTGGTACAAGCATTATGAAAACAGTATGCTGTTCTCAGAAAACTAAAAACAGACTTGCCAGATGATCCAGTCATCCCACTTCTGGTTATATATTCAAAGGAACTGAAATCTGTATCCCAAAGAGATATTTTTCACTCCTATGTTCATTGCAGCATTTTTCACAGTTACTAAGACATGAGAGAAAACTAGGTGTCCACCATTAAATGAATGCATGATAATGGTAACCAGAGGCCTGTACAGGGGGTAGGATGACAGGGTGTTGATTGAAGGGTACAAAATTTCAGTTATACAGGAGGAACAAGCCTTAGTGATCTCTTATACAGAATGGGGATGATAATACTTATTATTTATTATATAAGTTGTATATTTCAAAACTACTAAAGAGTAGATTTTAAATGTTTTCTCCATAAGTATATGGGGTGATGGATTTGATAATCAGCATGACTAAATCATCTCACAATATAAACATTTATCAAAATATCACAATGAATCTCATAAAGATATATGTATAATTATTTTTTAATTACAACTAAAATTGAAAGGGAAAAAATTCTTTGTAAAACAAAAAGAAATAAGATTCAGTTGGTTTTACTGAAGAAATTTACCAAGAAGAAAATTTATACCAATTATTTGCCATATCTTACCACTAATTATCATTAAGCTTCAAGAAATAGAAATAAAGCATGGCTAAATTAAATCTAACTTTTGTAGCATCCCTCTATACATTAGCGAAATCTTAATCAGCATTCTGACTAATACTTGTCAAATACAGCAACTAGAAAGAATCCATTTGTCAAGTCTAAGAAGACCTAGAAAAATAATAGTGATTTCTGGTGACCCCAAACCATTTCATCCGACATTGTTTGGACCCATACCTGTGTGTGTACTCCTTGGGTAGGACAAATGATAATTCAGCTGCAATATTGGTTTCCATACTGGCAGTTGGTACATGATCTTTAATCAGCTCAGAGATTTTTTCAACATCACAATTAGGATTCTTTACCATGATTATGTGATATCCCACACCTGAAAGATTCATTTATAAAACCAAATCAAGATGTTCTGGATATTTTGTATTCCTTAAAAGCCATTTTTAGTCTCCATGGTTCAGGTTTTCTAGGTGCACAGAGATAAAACACAGCAGGTCACAACTCAGTTGGCTTTAACTCTAGGGAGGTGCATTTCTATAGTTTACAAAAGGTGCTCCAAGAGTCTAGGGATGATGATGGTTGGATATCAAGTTCCCAAAAGTCCTCTGTGATATAATCTCCTTTCTTTCTAAAACTGCAATTGGGAGTAGGGAGGACAATGGTAACTATTAACTAATTCATTCCATACACAACTATCGCATACATATTATGAACTAGGCATTATTCCAGGGCCAAAGGATGAAACAGTCAAAAAGGTAAACATCACGAGGATGTCTATATAAATGTAATCAATTAGCAAAATGTATACTGTGTTAGATAGCATTAAGGAGAAAATACATTTGTCCAAGGAAGTACAAGATGAAATTATGGTCATCAATTACACTGTACCTCCTATTGTGTTGAAATTTTAGCTACACCCAGGGAAGACCTGACTGAGGTGATACTGAGATTTTCAAGTACAGAAAAAAATATTTAGATTGGAAAAAAGTCATTACAGAGTCCAGCAGAAAATACCTCAAATTTTTGTCTCTGATAATGATAACAAAAAGGCATATCTGGGATTTCAAGCAGTAGAGTGGCCTCAGAAGATTCTCTGGCTCAATTGCCTGCTTTTAGCAAGGAAGACATCATTACTGCATTTCAAAAATAAGGAAATCGAGGCCCAAAGTGCTACAAATGAATTATCCATAATTTACAAACTATTGATCTCTGTAGTATTATCTACACAATGCTGACCAAACCAAAAAAAAAAAAAAAAAAAATTCTCTTTATTTTCTCCTTTTGAGTCATGACACTATGAGTCATGATACTATGAGTCAATTTACCTAGTCCATCATATTTAGAATTTTTTAATCTTTTTTTTTTTTTTGGTCTGAGGCTAGGTAGTTATTGAGATCTGTATGATATAAATTTATGTCATCATTGAACAAAATGCAATAATGACTTTTTATACCTAAAGAATGATTAAAGAAAGTAGAAATGAAAGAAAGGACTAAATGGGGAGATCCTTGTTAATAGTTACAGTTTACCATGTTTGAGAAGAGACCTAACATAGGAAACTATTACTTTTTCATTTTTACATATCGAGTAAAGAATACAGTAATACCTAATGTGATAGTTGACACTGAATATCAATATTGCTATCTCTGGGCCTAAACTGTCACGTAAGTTTTAATAAATGTATATTCTTCCTGATTGTTTCACTCAAATATGCCACCAATCTGCCCAAATTTTCAAATTCATTCTACTCCAATTAAACACATAATCCATCCCCTCCAGGAAACAACAACACAAGTTCTTGCCAATAAAAAGTTTCATGTTTAAGAGGCTTCATAGATATGCTTAAACACAAATGATGCTCAAGTTATCAATTCATTCCTCTTACAAATTTCCTTACTCTAATCTTTGGGCTGCAGTAGTTTCATATCTAGCATATTCAACATTTAAACTTGTTAAAACTTTTTTCTTTTATAGATTTGTATTTCCTTCCTTCCTTCCAGCACTATTTAAATATAGCTATGATTCACGGAAACATGGGCTTTGGGGTTACAGGGACCCAGGTCCAAATCTCTGCCACTTACTACCTGACTTTAATATTAAGGAAATGGAGCCACAGTTTTCTTCTCCATTAAAATGGAAGATTTCTGAAGATTAGACTAGATAATGTGTAAAAAGTGTGAAACCTAGTAATTCACTCAGAGAAGATACATAATTAAGATGAGTTGAATGAATTCAAATGCCAAATTAGAGATTAATGGAATGAAGTGACTCTATTCTCATTGATTTGTATCCTCCTCCAATTTAGAAGCACTTACTTGATTGAAACATGTAATTTCAAAACTCGATTATATACTGTCTAATGCTATTCATGTATTAGTCTTGTTGACTAAACAAACTATGTGCCCACTGATGTAAAAGAATGTTTTATTCCACTATACATTTACTTCCTGCCCAATAAATTATGATTGATCAGCTGCCACATTTCAGTAATATTTCATGAAAATAAGTTGGAGAGTATTTTAACTTACTAGGGATTTGATATTGATTTGAAAAATGAAAAAACAGAAGTTCAGATACCTAGTCACTGACTTTCTGCCCTAGAAGCCATGACTCTACCTACTAAATCTTCTGGCAGGATAAATTCATTCCTATGACAAATTACCAGTTCAACAGAAGCCATATGCAAGAAATAAACACGATGCTTGTGGAATCAATAAAGAGCACTTTCAAACTGAATATACTCATTGGGACATAATAGGAATAAAAAAAATCACTGAATAGGTAGGTTATATCTACATTACAAAGAACCATGAAAAACAACCAAAACAGGTTAGACCTAATGGATAAAATTAAGTCTGTAGAGAGATTAAAACATGATGAAAATGATGTTAGAAGAATATCATTAAGGCACTAGCATCCAAAAATTGATCACAAGGAGAGAGACCATATAATTTTTTCAGGAATACTGAAGAGCCACAGCATTGCAGGGTCCCCAAGACCATGATGGCAATGCGGTCACCCAGGATGTCAGCTTCATCCATGTGATGCGTGGTCAGTAAAATGGTACGGTCCTCTTTATACTGCTGAATGAGATTCCATGTGGCTCTCCTTGAGATTGGATCCATGCCTGATGTTGGCTCATCAAGGATCACCACCTAGAGACCAGAAGATCAATTCTAAGATTATATTTAACTCATGCTATGCTACTTGTGGGATAACTTTGGGGACATATTCAAGCTAAGATCAGAATCCAGAACAATAAGAATGCTGCAAAATTAATAATGTCAAACCCATGACAACATTATATCAGCTAGATGAATAATGGGAACCTTATCGTTTGGCAGTTGGATTCATATCAGTTCTTCAGGGTTTCATTTTGACTGTTACTTACCTTGGAGCCCCCTACAAATGCTATCATGATAGAGAGCTTGCGCTTCATTCCTCCACTCAGATTCCCTGAAAATTCATTACGCTTGTGTTTCAGGTCAAAAGCAGTCAGCATTTTATTAATTTCTTCAGTACGCTTCTTGGGAGGTACTCCTTTTATCTAGAACGAGAAATCAGAATTTACATAGTCTTCCAACTTAGCTTTTACAGAACTTTCTAACACAGTTATCTAGACACATTTTTTTCATTCTCTTTGCCTCCCTTTCTGATAAAAGAATGAACTTCCAATAAAGGTAAGGCTGTTGGTCCTTGGTCACAGCGCTGGAAATACGTGGAAAAAATGAGAGAAAAGTACATACCACGCAGTAGAAATAAAGGTGTTCGGATACTGTCAACTTTGGAAACAGTATATCATCCTGGGGGCACAAGCCCAAGCTTTTCCTGACTTCAACCATCTCCTTTGAGATGTCATAGCCACTAATGTAGACCTTTCCGCTTGTAGGAAGATAGAAACCTAGAACAAGGCAAAGACATGACAGGACCTTAGCTTTAATAAGAGACACTGCTCTTTAGCACCTGAACTTCACAGTGTACTTAGAGATCATGGAAAAGAATTAGGAATATCTCCTATGTAAGACGTCTGATAAATATCAATGATTATAATCTGGTGATGGGAAAAGAAATAACTCTTCCCTTTCTTTGTTTAACCTTATATTCTCAATGAGTACAAAGTAATCTGAAATAACTGAGCACTATGAGTGTTTGAAGAATATGCTGCACTCCAATGTTCTAGTACTACTATTTGCCACTTGATAACATATGTGAACCACATCATGACCTGAGCACTGCTGAGCATGTGTACCACATTTTCTTCATCCATTCATCAGTTGGTGGAGAGTTAGGCTGTTTTCCATTTCTTCACTATTGTGAACAGTGCTGCAATAGACATGGGAGCACATATGTCTCTCTGACAATTATTTCATGATATTCAATCCTTATGTATTACTAAAAAGAGCTAATAAAAAAGAAGAATCTTGAAAGCAGCTAGAAGGAAGTAATTCATGATGTACAAGAGATTCTTTATAAGTGGCAGCTGATTTATCTGAAAAAGTCATGAAGAACAGAAGGCATGGACAAGCCTATATCCAGTGAAACTAAACTTTAAAGGTATCCATGTGTAACCAAAACTCAGCAAGGTCTACACTAGTAGACCTATCAAACAAGAAATGCTAAAATGATTCCTTTAGGGTAAAATAAAAGAACACTGGACATGAATTCAAAGCCACACTCACAAATTCACATATTGAATGATTTCACTTATATAAAATATTCAAAACAGCCAAATCCCTAGAGGCTGAAATCAAATTGCTGGTGGTCATGGGCTGGAAACATGGGAAACTGGGAGGTGATGGCTAAGGCATGGTGGCTCCTTTTTCAGGTACCAAAGTTAATTAATTGGATACTTTAAAATGGTTAAAATGGTGACTTTGATATTACATGAATTTTGCCTCAATGAAGAAAATTACCACTTAGAAAAATTAACAAGACACGACTCTTGCCTCAAACAACTTAAATCTCAAACGGAAGCAAATGACTCAACAATGGTAGTACATGATGGAATTGATTACACATGTATTTGTTGAACCCTTATTGTCAGTAAGGGACTATTCTAGTCACATGGAGCATTCTGATTACTAAACAGAGATAAAGGTTATTAATTCTCACTGTTGTTTTTGAGCTAGACTTTAATAAAAGAAGAGAGTACTTTTTTGTTTTGTACCCGGGATTGAACCCAGGGGTTCTTTACCACTGAGCCACATCCCTAGCCCTTTTTAATATTTTATTTAGAGACAGGGTCTCACTCTCTGGGTTACTTAGGGCCTCACTAAGATGCTGAGGCTGACTTTGAACTCGCAATCCTCTTGCTTCAGCCTTCCAAACATCTGGAATTACAAGCATGCACCACCACGTCTAGCCAAGAACAGAGTATTTCGAAAGGTGGAGTGAAGTTTAGGCAATTCCAGGGAAGAGAAGGCTATAAATACGTGCACACAAAAGAGTGCATGATGCGTTTTTAGATTACAAGTATATTGGTTTCCAATGGCTGCTATAACAAATTACCACAAGCTTGGTGATTTATTCTATTATAGTTCTAGAAGCCAGAAGCTTAAAATCCAAACTAAAGGTGCCAGAAAGACCATCTAACTTCTAAATCATATTTGCAAAATCTTTGTCTTATAATGTAGCAAGCACAGGTTCCAAAGATTAGGATATGAATATACATCTGGGGACCATTATCTTTGGGACAACTTCCAAACATACATAAAAATGGAATGTGCTTCACAATAACACATGGAGAAATGTTCAGTCAATGGTAGATGATACTATGCTGATTACAACTATGGCAATGATTCACCGAACAATTATGTGACATTGATTATGAAGCAATTCCTTAAAAAAACAGAATTATAACTGAGGTTCAGGAGGAACTTGAAGATAAGAATTATTTTTCATCACTTCTTGCCTCAAAAGTACGACTATTCAGTTGACTTCCAAAGGGAAACTCAGTCTTGCTCTAGACTTTTGCCTGATACTCTAGAACCATTCTTGTCACTTCTTAATCTTTTCTGTTCTCTGGGCATAAAATATTCCCTGTCTTTTTGCATTCTCGTCTGAATAGCCTTGGAATGTACATCTCCCTTCTATCAGTCAGTAAGAATGGTACCCTAAGCAGTGGTACCAGAATGGTGCCACTAAGTTTAATGCTCCCAGTATACAAAAAGAAACACTAACTTTTAAATTTTATAGTAAATGATGTGTATTTTAAGAAGAGAACGAATTAGTCAGCAAATGTATGTATCAGTTAAATAACAATGATGTCACTATCAAGAATGTACATAAAGCCTCAGAGCCTGGTCCACTGGATCTGTACCATTGGTGACCCTGAATACACACCTGTAAGAATGGACAAGGTGGTGGTCTTTCCTGCTCCATTAGGTCCTAGAAGAACAGAGATCTGTCCCTCATAGAAATTCAAAGACAAATTCTTCACTGCTACTACAGTAGCACCCCCAAATGTGAATTCCTATAAAAAAGAAAATGTTAACTTTATATCTATTACTATCATTTATGAAGGACAAGTCGTTTTAGTTAGATCATTAAGGATGGGAGAAAATTTTAAAATACAATAGATAAAATTGTGAAATAAATAAATAATACTTAGAAGCGATATATGCATAGACCTTCAAGTAGGTCTGCAAATTCCCCCAAAACAATCTCATTCAGTTACCCTTTGTTCCAGTTACCATCTTGAAATTGATGAAGTCACTGTCTGCTCTACTCAGTATCTTTTTATGTTGCAGGTCTGTCTGCTGGAAATCTATTATGCTTCATTGTCCTATGAACACTCCAAACTCTACTCATAAACACACCTGAAAATGTGCTCTTCCTGCTATGTTCTTTATCTCCAGGAATGGCACCATTATCTGTCTACATGTACACACCAGAAACTTGGGATTGACTTTCCTTAGACATCACTCTATATTTCCTCTACTAAAACTCATCAGTCACTAATCACTGCTGATCAATTCATTCATTTATTCAAAAAGTAATCATCACATGATTGTTCTGTGGCATAAACTGTGTAAAGTACTATGAATGCATTTATGAACAAGACAGACATGGCACCTACACTAGAAGAAACAGAAAAATATACAAGCATGCACATATGTAGAAACATACCAAAATATGATTAGATATTGTAATAAACACTAGCTGAAGATGTCACTTCATATAAGGAAGTCATAAGGTTCTCTCAAATCATACTTTTAAAGCTACAAGTTTAACTGATATTAACAGTCTACTCCAACATATAAAGATACTGGAAGTGGTCACGCTCATTCTCACTGTTAGGGAAAAAAAGCTGAAAAAATCGAAAATCATCACTTCTTCTTAGATCTATGAGAAAATTGAGGTCACAAGGGAAACTGATGCATCAAAACTGAAGAGGCAGGTAAATACAAAGGAATCACAGCTGACTGAGAATACAGGCCACTAGGGCCAGCAATTTTTAGGAACGTGTAAATGGTAATCGACAAATTGCTGGAGACTTTGTGTAAACTAATTCAAGAACTAAATATTCCTGTGGGCTCTGTCTAAGGAGGTCTGCACACTTTCCTGAGCTTAACTGCCAAGAACCCTAATGGTTTCTCATGGTGAAGATCAGGGGGAAAGAAACCTCTCCTGTTTCCAGCAAGCAGGTAAAGAGTATTCTGTTCTCTATAAAACAAAATGCCTGTCATTGAAGAAATATCTGTCTTCATCAGAGCCTAACAGGGTGAGAAGAAAAATGTTTCTAAGGATCTATTAAGAGAGAGAAAAGGGGCTGAGGTTGTGGCTCAGTGGGAGTGCTTGCCTAGCATGTGTGAGGCACTGAGTTTGATCCTCAGCACCACATAAAAATAAATAAGCAAAAAAAAAAAAAAAAAAAAAAAAAAAAAAGGTATCGTGTCCATCTACAACTAAAAAAAATTTTTTAAAAAAGAAAGAAAAGATAACCTACTAGAACAGGAGGAAATATTTGCAAATTATAAATCTGATAATGGTGTAGCATTCACAACACATGAAAAACAATTACAACTCAACAACACGAAGATGGCCCAATCAAAAACTGGCAAAGTACTTGATTAGATGTTAATCCAAAGACGATGTGGGAAATGACCAAAGAACATGGAAAGATGATCAATATTAATAGCTTTTAAGGAAGTACAAAAGTGCTGTAACATGAATGAACCTTGGAAATATGCTAAGTGAAAACAGTGAGACACCAAAGACCTCATTTTATTTTTCCATTTATACAAAATATCTATAATAGGAAAATCCATAGAGGAAAGCAGATTAGTGTTTTCCAAGGTCAGGGGGAAGGGAAAAGTGGTGAATGCTTGCTTCATGGGGGTGACTGAAATGTCCACATTCAAGTGGTCATGGTTGCAAAACACCGTGACTGTACTAAATGTCACTGAATCATACACTCTAAAATGGCTAGAATAATACATTTCATGTTACATGTATTCCAGTAGAATAAAAAGAGATTGCTTTCTAATCGTCATTGCTAACTGCTTTATATTTAAAATAGGCATGTATGCTTAATTATATTAAATGTATTTTATATCTAATGTGATGTCTACCCTTCTTTTCCAGTGGTGAATTAACTAATTGAAATTTAAATTTTAAGCAAACCTTGTATTCCTGATAGGTACTCCCCTGTCACCATGTAATATCCATTTTATATATTGATAAATTACATTTGCTAATATTTTGCCTAAAATTTTTATATTTATGCTCATAAATAGTGATCATTTTTTGATTCATTGTACATAACTGGGGTACAACTTTCATTTCTCTGGTGGTACACAATGTAGATTCACAACGTTTGTGTAATCATACATGTACATAGGGTAATGATGTTTGTCTCATTCCACCATCTTTCCTCCCCCCACTCCCTCCCCACCCCTCAATTCCCTCTACACAATCCAACATTCCTTCATTCTTTCCTTACCTCCTCCCCATCCCCTGTTGTGTACTATCATTCACTAATCAGAGAAAACATTTGGCCTTTGGTTTTATTTGCAATTGGCTTATTTTGCTTAGCATGATATTCTCCAACTCCATTCATTTACCTGCAAATGCCATTATTTTATTTTTCTTCATGGCTGATTAATATTCCATTATGTATATTATATATCATAGTTTCTTTATCCATTCATCTACTGAAGGACATCAAGGTTGATTCTACAATCTAGTCTTTGTGAATTGAGCTGCTATAAACACTGATGTGGTTGCATTACTATAGTATGCTGATTTTAAGTCCTTGGGGTATAAACTGAGGAATGAGATAACTGGGTCAAATGGTGGGTCCATTTCAAGTTTTATAAGGAATCTCCATACTGCTTTCCAGAGTGGCTGCACCAATTTGCAATGTACGAGTGTGCCTTTTTCCCCACATCCTCACCAACACCTATTATTGCTTGTATTCTTGATAATAGTCACTCTAATTGGAGTGAGATAAAATCTGAGTGGTTTTGATTTGCATTTATATAATTACTAGAGATGTTGAACACTTTTTCATATATTTGTTGATTGCTTGTATATCTGCTTCTGTGAAGTGTCTGCCCAGTTCCTTAGTCCATTTAAATAGACACAGACCACATAAATAGTGTTACCTCATACTAGACAAAGATGACAAAAACATACAATGGAGAAAAGATAGCCTCTTCAACAAATGGTGCTGGGAAAACTGGAAATCCATATGCAACAGAATAAAACTAAACCCCTATCTCTCACCCTGCACAAAACTCAACCCAAAATGGATCAAGGACCTAGGAATTAGACCAGAGGCCCTGCACCAAACAGAAGAAAAAGTAGGCCCAAATCTTCTTCATGTTGGCTTAGGACCAGACTTCCTTAACAATACTCCCAGAGCACAAGAATTGAAAGCAAGAATCAATGAATGGGATGGATTCAAACTAAAAATGTTTTTTTCTCAGTAAAGGAAACAATCAATAATGTGAAAAGACTGCCTACAGAGTGGGAGAAAATCTACATGTACTTCAGATAGAGCACTAATCTCCAAAATCTATAAAAAACTTACAAAACTTTACAAAGAACATATAGTAATCTTGTAAGGGTTTCTTAACTAGTTGTTTAACTATAAGGAAGAATTCACAAGTGAGGCTAACTGTGCTAAGCAATTCAGTTGTTTTTCTAAATGAAATTTTTTATTATATAAGATATATTTTTCTTTTTTCTATGCTTTCGATAAGTCATGTTTTCAAGTTTATTATTACCTTTCAGAGAGTTATCAAATATATTTGCATGATTTTTCTAATACTTTATTTTTTAATGTTTGAAAGATCCGCTGCATCTTCCATTTTTCAAACTTAATATTCACAATTTTTGGTTTTTTCCTTGAATGTCTTTTTAGGATATATCCATTGTGTTGATCTTTCCAGATAAATGACTTATGTTGATTTTTCTTTCTTTTATATCTTCTTTCTTTATCTGTGATGTTTAGTTTTCCCTTACATTGCCTTCCTTCTTTCTTTGGATTTAGTTTCATATATTTTGTTTCATGTTATTCATTTCAAAATATGTTCTAATTTCTAACATCCTCTCTTCTTTAACAAACATTTGAGACTTTCTAATTATTTTTCTTTTACTCTTCCCTAGCTAACTGCCTCTTTTGTCAATAAATGAGGCTATGTTTGAGTTTAAATTTGCCACAAATTGTGAAATGGTGACTGTCATGCTAGTCAACTATGATCACCAAAAGCTTCAAGTGCCTCCCTTTTCAGAAAATTGTTTGGAGGCCTGATCCTCAGTCCATGGTTAGAATCAGCAAAACAGTTCCAAGGGAAAAAATGGCCAGGATCCTAAGTTTGGTTTAGAAAGTTGCTCATGCTTGGGAATTGAAGATAATCAAGTGCTTCTACAACTGCCTGACGAATATAATCCATCTAGCTTCAATTTTTTTATTTCTGTATTTGATTCCCATGACATTCTCCAACCTACTTGGAACCAGAGTGTTCATAAATAATGCTTGTTTACATCTCCTTTAAAAGAAAAATAATTTTATCAGCCTTGTTCAGTGCTCTATCCATAGTACCGATCAGCTTCTAGAAAGTAACAGTCTCATAAACTAGTTGTTGGATTTTTAAGTGAACATGTAATGGTACATGTAAGATCCTTTGTCCTGCTGAGCGCTCTTGAGTCTGGATATTCAAACCTGGGAGAAAGATCTCGGAATATAGGGGACACCCTCTATAATGGTGGCTGCACCCTCATGGCAACTTCTTCCTCATACGTGGCACTGCCTGACCCACCAACAGTTTACCTGGACTTCTTTGTACTGCCACTCTCCCCCGGAAACTGAAAAATGTGTTCTTACCGAGCAACCAGTTATGTGTAACTCCCTGATTGGCCTGCTTATCTCTACCCCCTACTATCAGGGATTGGTTAGCAACAGTTCCGAGAACGTGATCAGCTCGTGCTTGCCATATCATCCTCTGGGGCTCTCGCCCTCAGGAATTCCCCGACCCTTGCTGACCTTTAAGCTGATTGGTTCCCACCTAGTCCCCACCCCACATAAAAGCTGTGTAACTTCCTCAATAAATGAGTTCCTGCTGTGCTTCCTGCGCTGACAGACCTCCCTCCCGGTTCTGGTGTGTTTCCATTGCCGCAGACACTCATCAGCCTGCTCGGCCTGTATTCTCCTCAGGTGGACCTTGTTGCTCGCCAGGGAGCAACATCGGAAGAGGTAAACTGCCCTAAATCTTAGAGGAGAGACTCAGGTCAATCTCAAAGAAAAATTTAAAAATGGACAGGCAAGGAGATGGGCGAGTACAGCTAGAGAAAGGGACAGCTGATATTTTCCTTGATAGTTCCAATCTATATAAGTCAAAAATGGTAAGAAAACCGTTGGTATAAATAGATTTCCCAAGAAAATCAGTGAAAAAGCTAAATTTTACACCTGCACTTATGTGATCAAAACAAAACCAGCATGCAGTATGCTGGAGGCAAAGAAACCATGACAGCATAAACAACTCCAAACACACCCTGAACTCATAATCAGCAGAAATTGTAAAGATTTTAATTGCCACAAATTGTGAAATTAAAGTTTTAAGTTAAGTTTAAGTAGTCCCTTGAGGAGAAAGAGAATGCCAGCAGACAAATGGGTTACATGATAATACATGCCAGCAATTGATCAGATGAAATGAAGTACCTGTGAATAACTTTTTGCAAAAACTTGGACAGAAGAGAGGGCAGTTAACCTAACACACAACGCATAGAGGAAATAAAATCACAATTGTGAACAGAAACTAATTCAAATTACATATCTAATGATAACAATTCCAACCAGACTCTACCCTTTATAATGGAGAATTAGGAAAGACATTATTTATACAAAGCTGGATTCTATTCTGAAGAAAGGAGAGCAATAAAACATGGATTTTTGCCTTACTTGCATACATTTCACATTTAGTTTGTCAAAGAAAGCAAACATGCTGACTGAAACCTTAAATTAACATAGAATGGAGTTACAGCCATGACAAACATTTTACATATAGTATATTAACTTCTAAGTCTATCAAGAAACAGAAACTTGTAAAACAATACCTTGCGCAAGTGTTGAATTCTGATTCCAACTGGTAAACCAATAGGTTCAGCTTCAATATAATCACTTGACAATATATCAGAAATTTGGCTAATTTCTCTACTCTCTAATGCTGGTTCCCCAAACCAGTAGGATTTCTAAAATAACAAAAACATCACAATGTCCCTGAAAAATGAAGACTTGAAAACTCTTTGGCTCATATCACTCTGGTTTTGAGATAGGTTATAGCAGATAACATGAAACTAAATTTGGAAGTGAATTGTTTATAATATTAACTCCTAAAACAAAACATAACCAAAGAACAAACATGCTATTTAAAATGCTGCCATATATGAAGAGAGACACAAAGAAGTCACCTCAAAATGGCAGAGTAGAAAGCATGATGTCACTCTGAGTGAGGTCTCTCTATTTGAATGTGTGACCTATAGATTTCTGAATATCCCAAGAGCCTTTCAATGAGTCTATGAGGCCAAAATTATGTTCATAAAGTATTTTTAAAAATACATTAGTTGTCTTTTCTACTGTGTTGACATTTTCATTGACTGTATAAAAGCAATGGTAGGTAAAACTACTGTGCCTTAACACAAATCAAAACACTAGCACAAACTATACTAAACAGTCATTTTCTTCTTTACCACTAAGGTAATAACGGGAAAGTACCCTGTTTCACTTAATTATATATTGGATGAAGAATTTTAAATAATCTATTAAGCCTTTAAGATGGTCAACGAAAATGTTCCATATGGAAAGTGCAGATTGAAACAAGGAGACATCATCTCACATGAACGTGGATATTACTGTAAGTTCAAAAATAACAAAATGCTGCTGCATAGGCAGAGAAAAAGAAATTCCCATGCAGTATTTTTGGGAACCTAAATTAGTGTAGCATTATGGAAAGCAACAGAACTACATATGATTAACCAATCCCAGTACTGGGCATAGATCCAATAAAAATGAACCAGTATATCCAAAAAATACCTTCACTTTCATTTTTACTACAGGACATTATCCAAGATATGGAAGCAACCAAGCTTTCCACTGATGGATGAATAGATGAAGAAAATGTTGTTTATTCATGATGTAATGTTATTCAGTGGTAAAAAGAATGAAATCTTGTCATTTCTGACAATGTGGGTAGAAATGGAGGATGTTATCTTAAGTAAAATAAGCCAGGCACAAAAAGACAAATGTCATGTATTTTCAGTAATATGTGGAAGCTAAAAAGAAGTTGATTTCATAGAAGTAGAGATTAGCATAATGGTCACTAGAAGCTAGAAAAAATTTGGGGAGAGAAGAGAAGGTCAGATAACAGGTCCCCAATACTGGTAGACAGAAGAAATAAGTTCTAGTGTTCTACAGCATAGCAGAATGAACATAGTTTATAGTAATCTATTGCATACTTTATAAAGAACTAAAAGGAGTTCAAAGGTTCTCAAAACAAAGAAATAAATGTTTTGGGAGATAAAAATACTAATTATTATGATTTCATCATTACATGTTATATATGTATTGAATTATTACACTGTTTCCCATAAATGTGCACAATTATTATGTCAATTAAAAAGAAAAAAATAAAAGATGAATGGCATAATTTATCCCTAGAGTCTATGAGGAAACCACCAAACCACTGTGTATTCATTCAAATTGGGCTTCTTTTGGGGAAAAAAAAAAAAAAGTTATTATATCATATGTGTTAAAAGTTAGCTTGTAACGGCTTTAGTCAAGGAGGGAAAATAAGTATTAGCATAACAAGGCTAAAGCACCAGGTGAGGATGTCAAACATAATTGTGTTCACTTGTCTACAAATGAGGTACAAGAGGGCTGGGGTTTCTCTAAATAACAGGCCTTAGAACTCACCTGCAAGAAAAAGTTCCACGGCTTGGGCACACCATACTTCCCTGGAAAGACAGCGTCTACATACCAGGCCACAAGGGCATAAAGGCAAGCATCAATTAAAAATGTCCCCATAACATGGGCCAGAGTTAAGTCATCATCTGGGCTCACTTGTGAGAAGAAGCTGTTCCACCGAGCGCCGAACCCTGAAACATAACAGGAGACAGTTACTTCAGATGTCCATTAGCGACTGGAAAAAGTCATCCAACTGCTTCATGATTAAATAATAAGGAAAAAATGCATTGGTATTCTCTGGAGACAGGTTCTCTCTCTCTGCTATTTACTGATATCTTTAAATTCAAGTTGTCCAAGAGAAAAATATATAATGATGTAAGAAGGCTTTCTCTACACCAATCCCAACTAAAAGTTAATAGTGGTAAACAAAAATAATTACAAAAAAAAGTAAGCAGAGCCATAGGTTGCAAGGTAGCCCTATTCCTCTATTCTCTCTGAGGCTAATCTTACTTGAAATAACCAGGAAAAGATATAAATTTGTAAATATATTCATCAGCAACAAAAATAAAGTTCCAACTTCTGTTTTCCAGTCCAGCACTTAAGGACTAGAAATCACCACTCTATACAAAGCTGAACTAACTAAAACTCAATAACTCCATCAGGGTAAACTGCTTACCCCCAAATTGGAGAAAGAGAGTTACAGAAAATCCTAATTTACTAGAGTATAAACCTCTGAGTACAAACCTCAAGGGGGGGCGGGGGTAAGAAAATATAAGCCAATATTTGGTGAATTTTTAGAGATTCATTGTAAGTAGTATTGAGAGTTAAAATTTCTAGAGCAACCAATTCATGAAGAGCTCCAGTACTTTTGTGAGTTTCACCTCCAAGAGCACTACCAACTTCTAAACATAAGTATCAGAGAGAAATTCTTCTTGGTTATTCACAGAATTTCAAAAGGAAAATAAACCATTTTGAAATTTGCTAGAGAAATCTATTCGTAGCCAAGCTATCCCTGAGAGAAACTATTTAACCAGAGCCTAAACTGCTGGAGTTTTAACCTGTGTGGAAGAAGGGAAATAATGAACTGTAGCCCACTCTAATCATGATGTCAGACATAAAAGGGGTAAGAAAGCAAAAAGCCACATGAGGTCCATAATCCAAGGTCACCAGCTCATAGAAGGCTGGAGACTGGTTACGGGATCCATGGTGCTGCTCTTGTCTTCACCATACATTATCATGTCTACTGTGGTTCCTTCTAGCCAGCGCATCATGCCAACCACTTAACAAGATATTAAGGCATACTAAATAACACAGTTTAAAGTTACTGAGCAGCCATCAGTCACAGTCAGATGTGGAAGAAATGTTGGGATTATCAGACCAAGAATTTTACATTCTAAGAGTGGAGCAAGACAGCATTCTTGGCAGTCCCAGCCTGCATTCATCCACAATGATGGCATTTTAATAACTGATCTCCAAATAAAAGAGACTGAACAGACCTTCAGAGCACAATGAAGAGGCAGTAGCAAACTAGTGAAACTCTAGAACTCAGGTTTACCACAAAGAAAGGCACAGGAAACATACCTTACCTGCTTTATCCCATCCCCAACCAAGCACACCTTGGTGCCAAAAAAGATAACCCTCAGCTGCAACCTTTTCCCATAATGAAAAAGGAGACAAAAAGAGCCCCAGTAGCTTTCATCACCAAGGAGCCCAGTCGGCATGCTTGCATAGTAGACACCTGTAGCTCTCACACTGAGAGCCCCCACAATCTTCACTAATGCTGGCCCCAGCTGACAGAACTGCCCAATCTATGCTGCCGTACTCCCCTTGAGCAGAAGACACTACCCACCTCCACAGGGCTTGACTTGCTGCAACCCCCACCATCCCAGCACCACCATTGTGCACCTAGTTTATACCTGAACTGCAGACGGATGCTGCCAAAAGCATGCCTGCACCCATACTGACTGCTGCATGTACACCTCTCATCCTGATGTTACCATACACACACAGATGACCTGGCCTTGGTGCTGCACCACTGCATGTGTGTGACCTGCACCTTCCAGACTGGCACCATGGTCTAAAGAAGGTCTCATCTGCAGCATCACCCACAGGGGAAAGGAAGACCAATTAGACCATAGCAGCATTTGCTACCAAGGACCTCAGTCAGCGAAAGCAATCTTGAGGAAAGAAAAGTAAAGCTGGAAGCATCAAATTTCTTGATTTCAAACTATTTTACAAAGCTACAAAACCCAAAAGAGTATGGTATTGGCATAAAAACAGATATACTAACTACAAAACAGGATAGAAAGCCCAGAAATAAATATATACATGAGGATCAACTAACTGTTAACAAAAGTGCCAAGATTACACAATGGAGGAAGATAGTCTCTTTGATAAGTGGTACTAGAAAAATTGGCTGTCCACATGCAAAAGAAATTGAACTCATCTTTTGCATGAGTTACACACACACACACACACACACACACACAAATCAGTTCAAAATGAATTAAATGTGAGCCATAAAATTCCTAAAGAAAAATAATAAAAAGAGAATCTCCAAGAGATTAACATGGACAATGATTATTTTGCATTTGTCAGGTCAAAAAGCACAAGCAACAAAATAAACAATAAACAGGCAGGGCTTGCCTGGAGGAGAAGAGGAAGATGGCAGAAGTTATCTAGGTAGTGAGTCTTCTAGAGCAACCAATTCATGGAGAGCTCCAGTACTTTTGTGAGTTTCACCTCCAAGAGCACTACCAACTTCTAAACATAAGTATCAGAGAGAAATTCTTCTTGGTTATTCACAGAATTTCAAAAGGAAAATAAACCATTTTGAAATTTGCTAGAGAAATCTATTCGTAGCCAGGCTATCCCTGAGAGAAACTATTTAACCAGAGCCTAAACTGCTGGAGTTTAGTCTCAGCACAGAGAGGAGGCAGCAGAGTTTAGTCTCAGCACAGAGAGGAGGCAGCAAAGAAAAAGCAGAATTGAGAGTGGGTGACAAAATTCATGCTTGAAGGCTCAATATTAAGAAGTCTGAGATCTGGGGAGACTGGAGGATGGGTTACCAGAGTAGAAAAAAAGCTCAGAGTTCCATAACCCTGAAACTAACGAGAGAAGGGGGCGGGGGGGGGGGGGGGGGGGGGGGACACGGGAAACACACAACAACCAGATTTTGTGCACTCACAGACAGCCACCAGGATATTCAATACCTTAAAAAGGATTCAGTAGAGGGGAGCAGGCACACAGTGACCCACAGAAATCACAGGGACACTGCAGAGCCTGCATCTTGAACTCCTGCACACAATAGAAGCAGCCATGCCACAGCACTGTACCCTCTGAGCAGTCAGCTGCAGGTCCCTGAGCTGACAAACCAGAAGCTGCTGGCTGGAGGTTCACAGCAGCTATGGAATTGGCTCCTCTGCCCCCGCGACTTGGGAGAGAGCCACAGCCAAAGACTGATAGACATCTGCTAAATGTCCAAACTGCAATAAAATAAAAATCAAGGGGCTGTGGATATAGCTCAGTTGGTAGAGTGCTTGCCTCTTGAGCACAAGGTCCTGGGTTCAATCCCCAGCACCACAAACAAACAAAAAAAAAGTCAAAATCAAAAACAAGATTCACACAAGAATTTTCTTCACCTTGACAGGCTTTATTATAAACAACGCTAATGTCAACTTTGATCATAAAAATGACTCTTCAACTTGAACCATAAATGCTAACCCAACAGCCAACATTGTACTTTGAACCCATCTGAATGTATTTCATCCAACGGTTTAAAGCATTAATTGGAATCAATCTTCCTATCTTTGTTATCCTACTTCTAGTTTATACTTGCTTTTCTTACTCCTACTTATTCTCTTGCATTATTTGCTACTACCTCAAATACACACCATTCATCTATTTCTCCTTTCTACCTTAGTGTAAATTATTCTTGTAAGTCTTTTCTCTGTCTCACTTTCTTTCTTTCTTCCTTTCTGTCTCTCTTTCCCTCTCTTTTTTGCTCAATCTTTCTTCCTCCCCTCTTTTACCCCTCACTTCAGGTTATAGTTAGTTTACTAAATTTAACAACTAACTTTTTGACCTATCCCAGAACTATATTATAGGATTATATCTGAATTTGAAGAACTATGGAGAACAACTGGCACCACAGCTAGTAGAGGGACATCCTTCCCTCTGATAAGGTGAAGGTGAAAGAGAGAGAGTCCTAGCTTAGTGCAGAAACTTTCAACTTGCCGACATACAGCCTAAATAAATAAAAGACCTAGAGTCTGAACAAACAGCAAGCTAGGTTTAGGTTTAGGTTCACTGCATCTCCTACTGAACTCGGAGTGGTTACAGAGTCAAGAGCTATCTTGAGAACGGTCCTGTTGTTTAAGACTGTACCGCATGGGGAGCCAGAAACCCAAGCATATTCATATCTTTGCCCCTGTATTGCCTGGGCAGGTGATGGCCTCATGAGACCATTTTGCCTCTGATACAATCCCTGACTCAGGGAGGAGAGTAGGACCCACTCTCTGAAATCGAACGATCAGGAAACCTGCCCTCCGAGGCCAGAGATGGGACCATGTGGTTTCACGTGGGAACCAGAAAGCCAAATAACTTATTCAGTGAATGGGCAAATGCACTGAATAGATACTTCTCAAAGGAAGAAGTATAAATAACCAACAAGTATATTAAAAAACTCAACATCTTAGCTGTCAGAGAAATGCAAATCAAAACTACACTGAGATTCCATCTTACTTCAGTCATAATGGAAATCATTAAGAACACACATAATAGTAAATGCTGGCAAGGATGTGGGGGAACAGAAAGTCTTACATGCTGTTGGGGGATATTTAAATTAGTAAAGACAATATGAAAACATTATGGAGGTTCCTCAAAAAACTAAAAATAGAACTATCATATGTCTCCAGCTTTCCCCTCCTTAATATTTATCTGAAAGAATTAAAGTCAGCATACTTTTGGAGATATGTGCACACCTACATTTATCATGGCACAAGTCACAATAGACAAATTATGGGATCCGTCTAGGTGTCTGTCAACAGATGAATGAATAAAATGTGACATACACACACACACATGCAATGAAGTTGTACTCAGTCAGCCATAAAGAAGAATTAAATTATGCCATTTGCAGAAAAATAAATGAAACTGGAAATAATTGTGTTAAGTAAAATAAGCCACACTCTTTCTGAAAGTCTAGTTTTGCATGTTTTCTCACATATGTGGAAGCTGACAGGGAGAAAAATAAAATAAAAAGTCATTATAAGTGTAGAAGACCATTAGTGTAGTAGAAGGGAATTGGGGGTGGAGGGAGGAGAGGGTAATAAAAAGTACTGAGAAGTGAAATTATCAAATTATGTTATATGCATGTATGAATACACTACCATGAAATCCAACTATTCTGTATAATTAATATCCAGTGGTTAAGAAAAGAATTTGCAATTAAAAAAAAAACCTGTTAGAGCTAACAAACAACTTCAGCAAGTTACAGGATATGAGATCATTAGACAATAAATAAATTAGAATAGAACACTACAGTGAACAAGGAAATTAAGAGAACAATTCCATTTACAAAGTCATCAAAAGAACAGCATGGGGTTAGAGACAGATTTAAACAAGAAATGCAAGCCTGCTGCTACAGCACATTGCTGAAATAAATTAAAGACCTAGATAGGTGGCAATATGACCTGTGTCATATTGGCAATACTACCCAATACAGTCTACAGACTCAATAGAATACCTGTCAAAATCCCAACAGCCCTTTTTGCAGAAATGGGGAAACTGATATAAATAAGATCCCTAATCAATTGACAGCTCAGCAATATAACAAAATGAACTACTGATACAGAGAAGAACAAATGCCTTATGCTTAATGGAATAAGCCAGAGCAAAGGTTCATAGAGTGTACCATTCCATTTGTATGACTTCTGGGAAAAGTAAAACTACAGGGATGGAGAACAGATCCGTGGTTGCCAGGTACTGGGGGTTAAGGAGATGTGTGATAACAAAAGGGCAGCACAGGGAGTCGTCCGGACTGAGGGAGGTTTGTGCCCCGATTATTGTGATAGTTACGCTTGTCTAGACAGGAGCTTAAATTCATAGAACTTTACACCCCAAAGGGCAATTTTACTGAATATAAATTTTAATAATATTTCAAAAGACCTGGGGAAAAGATAATAAAGGAATATGATGAAAACCTTGATGTCAATAATTCTGACCTCTTATTTGTAATGGACAAATTCTATAAAAAACACAAGCTATTAAAACTCATTCAAGGAGGATAAACACCCTGAATATTTCCATGCCTATTAAATGAGTCCAATTTGTAGTTAAAAAAAAAAAAAAAAAGCATCCTACAAATAATACTCCAGGACCACTTCAAGAAATTTACCCTTATGATATGCCTACAAAAACAATGTGTAAAGGATAAGCTCATTTCATGTTTGTTCTAACTGAAAAATACCATCATATGCCACAGTACAATGGGTCGATGTTCTGGTCAAAAGTAGACTGCATAGGTAATGCTGTTCCCATAAGATCAAAATGTAGCTGAAAAATTGCTCTCACCTAGCAGTTCCATAGTGGTCATAACCTATAGGGCAACTCATCACTCATGTGTTGTGATGCCAGCCCAAACAAACCTGCCACCATATAAAAGTACAACACATACAATTATGTATAGTACATAATATTTGACAGTTACTGGTTTAAATACTTATTATACTATCTATTTATCATTTTAGAGTGTACTTCTACTTACAAAAACCAAATTTTCTATAAAACTATATGCCATGTTACACTGACAGCAGCCTCGTATGTCTCATGCAGACACCATTATTCAACTATATCAGAGGCCATGTTGAGTGACAGACCAATATCATTGAGGTTTGTCTACTGTGCTCTATGAAATTTGCATGAGGATGAAGTCATCAAATGATGCAGTCTTCTGAACGAGTTCCCATCATTAAGGGATACAGGCTCATATTATTGATTTCCTAAATGTCCATACATCATTTAAACGAACATAGCATATCCACACAATGTATTTGTAAAACACAATGAAGAAAATATATGTGAAGTTATATGGAATTATTTCTAGAATGTATTGTTAGAAAAAAGCAAATTACAAAGAAATATACAGCACAGTACCATTTTCATAAGAAAGTAAGTAAATAAGTATACATATATAATATATACACATATATGTACATATGTATATGCATATATATATAACTGATATTTTAAAAAAATGAAACACAAAGGATAAACCACAAATAAGTAAGACTAACACACATGTGTGGGAAGTAACAGCATGGGGAGGACATGACACTAAACTGAGTATACTGTTATGTTTCTACTTTTTAAAAACTGCAAAATTACATATTCATAAATTTACATTATATTAATGATGAGGGAGGACTGAAAATGGAATTCGAACAAAAAGAAGGTACCTATCCCTAGTTCAAATAAAGAACATAACCACAATGAAAGTACAAAGAAGATATAATCAACATTATGTCTGAACACAATACTTCAAGGACAAACTAAGAATAAGTATGAAATATTTCCTGTTTACAGTGGTATGGATTAGCAGTTCTGTAACTATTTTCTAAGTACTGCAAAACTGAGCAAATGAGCAAATCTATTGAGAATGGTAAGAATCAAGTTTCTCACAGCTGGAAAAGAAAATAAAAGATGGAATGGGGGAAAGTGAGGAAGAAGCCTTTGTGTTGGATTGGAATTAGATGAAACGCAGAACTCGCAGAAGTGATCAGGTGGATATCACCACGGTGTCTCGACCTCAGCACTGACATTTAGAGCTGGATAATTCTATGTTATGGGTGCTTTTCTGAACTTTGCAGGACATTTAATAGCATCTCTGGCTCTTACCTACCTGATGTTAGTTGCACTCCTCAGTCATAATAACAAAAACTAAATATATCTCAAGACATTGCCATTGTCCTTCAGGTGGCGAAATTAGTACCCAGAGGAGACATAAAAACAAGGACATATGCATGCATGAAAATATAAATAACTAATATATCACTTATATTATTATGCTTATTATACTATCTTATTTATATCTGCATGTATGAATATATACAAAACACAAATATATACATAAAACGCATAAATATAATTTTATGATAAATACTATAATAAAAAAAATAGTTACAAAACATGAAAACTATCCCTTATCCACTACCCAACCACTGACCCCAAATCACTGCCCTTTCTTTCTAGGAATCAAGACATCAGAGGCAGTTTTACAATAACAGACTCACCCTTCATTTCCAGCCTGCATATCAAGTCAGTCCCCATTCCCATTGCGGTATTTGTAATGAGACCGATGCTCAGCTTCTCTCTGAGGCTCATGCTATTATACCTTCTAACGAACACTATATATGGAAGGAATGTGATAAAATGGAGGAAACTTGCAATAGTAGTGGCCAAAGAAGCTGAAAAGTTAGAAGGAAAATATAGTTAATTGACATGAGCTAAAGAAGGGAAATCATGTGGCTCACCATTTCACTGGCATCTACCACAGTGCTTAATAGAGGAGGTGTTCAATAAATATTTTTGCTCAAATGAATGAGTGAATGGTCTAGGAAAAAAATTTCTGGAATTTATCCTTCTACTTATGCAATTATTATGAATATTTAATCATCTAACAAACTAGATTATTCTAATACACCAGTATTCACATCGTTATTAATATAACTACGCCATTTCCTTGAATTTTAAAATTTTGGTAGATAAAAAATAGAAAACCTGATAGTATTTTTATACATACTTTTAGTCTTATCTATAATACTTCAAATACTTATTCATGAAGACATAGAAGAATATCTAAAATAGAAAACAAAATTAAAGTTTCCTATAGTTGGGAACTAAAAAGTTCTCCAAAGGCCCAGTGTTAAAGGCGTGGTGCTAGGAAAATGGAAACGTGATGAGATGAAGCCCTGTGGCAGGAAGTGAGCTCATTGGGGGCCTGCCTTTGAAGGGACATTGGGACCCTGGCTCTTTCTTCTCTTCTCACTTCTGGCCAGGAGGAAGTCTCCTCTACTGTTTTCGTCTGCCATGATATGCTGCTTCACCACAGGCCCAAAAGCAATAGGTTAAACAATCATGGACTGAAACCTCCATACTGTAAGTCCAAATAAATCTTTTCCATTTTAAGTTGATTGTCTCTGATATTTTGTTACAGCAATGAAAACCTAATACAATGTTATAGAGAAGCATCTGGCTTAAAGTAAATAGAAACTCTATGATTTCAGACCAATGACAACAGAAAAATCTAAATGAATTATTTTTAAAAATATATTTAAAGCATCAAAGAGCTACCAGACAGGGACAATTTATAGAGTCACAATCGAAAGTAAACCAAAGTAAAGTGTCAATTGCAAGATGCTTAGTAGAGCTGCCTGACACTAATCCCCTCCACAAAAAGGGACAAGGAAAAAACAACTGTATTTTTTTCTTTAAATTGGGCAAGACACAAGGCAGCAATGTTTCCTGGTACCTTTGTCTCTTTTTTAAAACTCATTTTTAACTGATACAGTAAACATAAAAATTATACATATTAATGGTGCACCATTTTGATACATATATATTTTACAATGTTTAAATCAGGTTAAGCATATTTTTCTCATTCTTCAATTCAGTACAGTATATTATTAATTATTAATGCTATTAATAATGGTATTAATGGTATTGATAACATTATTAATAATGTTATTAATTATTAATGCACAACAATGTATAATACATTATTATTATTCTATCATGTGATAGCACACCAGAACTTCTAGCTCCTATCTAACTGTAACCGAATAGAAAATTTCCCCAACAACTGTGTTCTGACTGGAGAGAATAAGGAAACACACTAGAGAGTTGTAGGGAAGGGGTGACAGCCCTGTTGAATACAAAACCCCAAAATCTCTCCATAGAGAGAAGAGTGAGGTATCCTACCTCTCCCATGTACTCTCTCCCACTTGGGTCAGCTTGGAACCAAGACAATCTTTATGTGAAAACCCCTCTGCCTCTGCAAACAACTGCCCAGAAGACTACCACAGCCCTTAAGACTTCAAACAGATTTTGGAGAACTGCCTAAAGTCTATGCAGCTGTATTTTCACTGAGTAGGAGCCCATGTTGTAAACTCCCCATCCCCTATGACCTAAGCTGCTATGACTTGTCCATCTTGACATCAAAACTCTCCTAGAGGGCACCCTTCTCTGGGGGCCATTAGTCACATCATATCTTCATGTGTAAGACTCTGCTGGGGCCAGCAAAATGGGGAAACCCAACTGTCACAGCAGCTCCCAGAGAGTGAACTGAAGCAGCCATTCTGCAGTGGCAAACCAATGTTCATTACAACAAAATTCACAATAACCAAGGTAGGTAACCAGTGCCTAGGTGCCTGCCAATAGATGAATGAATAAAAAAAAACGTGCTACATATACACAGTGGAGTACTATTCAACCATAGAGAAAAATGAAATCATGTCATTTGCTGGTAAATGTATGGGACTAGAAAAAAATCATAAGTCAAACAGCCAGACTCAGAAAGTCAAGGGTTGACTGTTTTCTCTCTTATGTGGTAGCCAGAGAAAAAGGATTAAAAAACAAATTTCTTATGATAAAACACTTTGTCCAAATTCATTGGATTGGTAAGGTTTCTCCTATGGAAGAATTCCTCTATATGCAATGGAGCTTTGAATCTTGCACAAGGCTTTCCTATAATTATTAAGCTTACATTCCTGTAGGCATTCTTTCTAGCATGAATTTTTTGGTGTCTACTGAGGTTTGGCTTCTGGTAGAGAGCTTTGCCACATTCACTGCAACCACAGGGCTTTTCTCCTGTATGAGTCCTCCAGGGCTTATGAAGAATGACTTCTGGCTGAAACATTTTCCACAATCTCTGCAAAAATAGGGTCTTTCTATGGTGGGCATTTTTTTTTTATTTTAATTAAAAATCATAAATTTACATAGGGCAATGTTGTTTGATTCATTCTGTTATTTTTTCCCTTCCCCCTCCCCTCCCACCCCTCTTTTCCCTCTATACAGTCCTTCTTTCCTCCATTCTTACCACCCTCCTTATCCCTAACCCTAAACCTAACCCCAACCCTAACACTAACCCCTCCTAGCCCCCCCTTATATGTCCTCATCCGCTTATCAGTGAGATCATTCGTCCTTTAGTTTTTTGAGATTGGCTTATCTCACTTAGCATGATATCCTCCAATTTCATCCATTTGCCTGCAAATGCCATAATTTTGTCATTCTTCATGGCTGAGTAATATTCCATTGTATATATATGCCACAGTTTCTTTATCCATTCATCAACTGAAGGGCATCTAGGTTGGTTCCACAATCTGGCTATAGTGAATTGAGCAGCTATGAACACTGATGTGGCTGTATCTCTGTAGTATATGCTGATTTTAAGTCCTTTGGGTATAGGCCAAGGAGTGGGATAGCTGGGTCAAATGGTGGTTCCATTCCAAGCTTTCTGAGGAATCTCCATACTGCTTTCCAGAGTGGCTGCACTAATTTGCAACCCCAATGGTGGGCGTTTTTTGATGTGCAATGAGATATGGCTTCTCAGCTAATAATCCCACATTCTTTGCACACAAAGAGTATGTGTTCTCTGATGTCCTATGCAATGTGACTTCTGTGTGAAGGCTTTCCCACACACACACAAAAAGCATTCAAAGGGCTTTACCCCAGTGTGAATTCTCTGGTCCTTAATGAGGGTTGATTTATGTGAGCAGGCTTCCCCACATCATTGCATCCATAAGGCTTCTTCCCTGTGTGATTTCTCTGATGCCTTATGAATTCAGTATTGTGGCAGGTTTTCCCACACACACTACCAACATGAAAGGTTTCTCTGCAAGTGAAACCCTTTCAATCTGTACTCAAGAGAATTGGTTGCTGCTGGTTTATACATTGCTGGATTGTGGCTGAAAACTTTGTAGAGAAAAAAAAACCCCAGGGTTTTTCTCCATTAGATACTGTATCATGGTCTGTGCAATGTAACAATTTCACACACCCATAACATTCATCTTGCTTTTTTGCATAGTTTCTCTTACAACAAATCAAGTCTAAATTATGGTTCAAACTCTTCCTGCAAGAATCCCAGTTATTGGGGCTTTGAATTGAGGGAAAAAGATCAGTGCTCAAAAAGTGGTACTTTCACAAACTTATTAGATTCATGGGTCTTTCCCTTGGGCAGTGATTCATTCTTGCTGATGAACGCACGTTGCCGCACGCACGCTGCCTTGAAAGCATGTACGCCATCTTTTCCCCTGCATATTAACTTGCCAGAAGTCTTCCTGACAGAGGCAGCCTTGGCACCTCTGCCTCACAAATCCTTCTTTCTGCTTCAGGCTGTGATTTATATCTGGTCTGCTGCCTCTGTAATCCACTGAGACCAGGTTGCTGTAGTTCTCCAGCATCACATCATGATATAGGGCACTCTGATCAGGATTTATCTGGTGCCACTCCTTTTGGGTAAAGCTCACAACCATATCTTTGAATGATACAAGTCTCTGCTGAAGCTGATAATCATTTTCTGCTGTTCTTGGAAAAAGAGTGGAGACCTGAAAAGGTAGAGATCTTACTTAGTACAACCCCTGGAGGTCTTCTTAGGTGTGGACAAAGCCCTGTGGTCCTGAGGGCTTGCAGGAACTGAATTTCTCTACTGTTCAGCAAGATGGCAGGATATAAAGGTTTGCAGGACACCTGTGAACTTGGTAAACTCTGCTTCTAACCATGGACAAGGTTACATCTGTCCTGGTTGCCTTGGAGTAAGAAACCAGGCTCACTCTTGGAATACTGTCACTGAAGGACACACCATTACTTTTGCCACAGAGAACAAACACATAGTATAAGCTTTTCCAATCCTAACTGACCCAGTAACCTTCCAGGGAGCAGGGTTCTGGGGGTTTTGATGGGAGGTGTGTGGTTGGGCCTACGTGGTGAATGCTTGAGGGGGTCTTCTTAAAACTCTAGGGTCAACACCTGGCTCAACTCCACTAGATCAGGGGATGCAGCTCTCAAGGCAGGAAGCTGTTTACAGTCTTTTATATGTGCTGTTGGATTAAGAGCAGTTTTAAGTTTACAGAAAAAGTGAGTGGGAAGTATAGAGGTTTACTCTCTCTCCTCCACCCCCACGTATAGATTGCCCTACTTCTGACATTTTTCATTGGTTTGGTACATTCATTAAAACTGATGAATCAACATTAATCCACTATTATTAACTGGTCTATAGTTTACATTAGGGTTTACTCTGTGTTGTATGGTTTATGAGGTTTTAACAAATGCATAATGTCAAGTATTTATTTTTATAATATCCTGCAGAATAGTTTTAGTGCACTATTTTTGTGAAATTGCCCTTTGTTTCATCTACTCATCCCTCTACTCTCCCAAATTCCTACAAACTACTACTTGTTTGTTCTTGTTTATAATGCCAGTTTTCCCTTTTCTAAAATTAACATATTATGTTATGTTTCAATTCCATTTCTAGTATACATTCAAAAGAACAGCCAAAAGGTGGAACAAATATCTACCAACACATGAAGGCATTTAAAAATGTGGTGTCTCTATAGAACAGAGTATGATGTGACCATAAAAATATTGATATATGCTAATTACACACGAACCTCAAACACATTATTCTTAATGAAAGAAGCTAGACATAAAAAGTCACTGTATGATTTCATTTAGTTAAAATATCTAGAATAAGTAAATTTGTAGAGATAAAAACAGGTTACTGGTTGTGAACAGCTGGTAGAAAAGGGAATGAAAAGTGACTGGATGCAGGGTCTCTTGGAAATAAGGGTAATGTTGAGTTAGAGGTGATAGCGGCACAATACTGTGGATGTGCTAAATGCCACCAAAACATACACTTCAAAATAGTCAATTTTATTTTGTGCTAATTTTACTTAAAAAAAAAAAAAACCTGAACAATCCATTTATAAAGTAGGCAAAAGATCTGTACAGATATTTCACCAAGGAAAAGATACAAATGGCTGGTAAACACATGAAAAATTTTCAACATTAACAGTTTTTAAGAAAATTTAAATTATAAACACAATATTACCAACACTCAACATCATAACTATGACATATAGTTAGTAAAAAAATGTTGACAAAGATGTGAAGAAATTGGAACTCTCATTCATTGCTGATAAGAATAAATATAAAATTGTATGTTCATGTTGGAAGATATTTTGAAAATCTTTTAAGTTAAAACATGCATTTACCTCATAACCCAGCATTTTTACTTCTAAGAGAAATGAAAATATCTGTGTGTTGATAATCACAGCAGAAATATTCACAGGCTGAGGCAGAAGCATTGAGAGTTCAAAGCCAGCCTCAGCAACTTAGCGAGGCCCTGAGAAACTCATTGAGACCCTGTTGCTAAATAAAAATACGAAAAAAGAGGGGGGTGCTGGAGATGTGGCTCAGTGGTTAAGTGCTACTGGGTTCAATCCCCAGTACAAAAAAAAAAAAAAAGGGAAAAATATGAACGAAACAAAAAATCTGAAAATAATCTAGATGACAACTATCTGCTTGGGCAAGCAAGCAAAATGTGGTATATCCATACACGGAAATATTATTCAGCAATTAAATGGAAGAAAACATGGTATTATCCATGTAGAATGTGAATGAAGTTGAACATATAGAATGAAAAAATTCAGACACAAGAGTACATATTTTGCCATTCCATATATACCAAATGTCTACAAATTAACTATTATGAGATATTTACCACACCTCAAAATATGCAACAATTTTGAAAGTGTTTCCAAAAAATATAAAACAATAGAAACACTGATCTACTGCCAGGAAGACTGCAAAATTGTACAACCACTTTGGAAACAGTTTGATAGGTAACATGTCCGCGCACTCTATGAACTAGAAATTCCACTCCTAGTTATGTGCCCCAGAAAATTTCTTGCACATCTGCACCAGCTGACTTATACAAGAATATATTAGTATAATTTATAACAGTAACTAACCAGAACAACCCATCTATCCATCAAGTGCAAAACCAATTAACTGCACAATACTAAGCAACAGTAAAAATGAAACCAGTTACCCACAACTATATGAAGGAAGCCCTAATTTTAATCCTGAGTTACATAAAAATCATAACAAAATTTCACCAAAATTAACAGATTATTTAATTATAGATACATAAGCAATCACACTATAAAGAAAAGTGAATCAGAATAGCAGTTGTTATTACTATCAGAAAAGGGCATATGGAGCAAGTACTAGAGAGTCTCTATGCTCTAATGCAGTATATGAGAGCATAATGGTTCATTTTAATATTTATGTTGTATACCTACTCTTGCATGTATATCTCACACAATAAAAAATGACATAAAATCTAGACAATCTATATGCAAAGGCATCTGTGGAATAATAGAATGCCATCAGTTCACGTGTACGTTATCCCCTAAAGAATACATGTAGTTTTTATTCTTTAGTCAAAAAACGTTAATCAAAACAGGAATCACAAAGAAACAAAATACTTTGGATATGTAAGTACATTTTTGTAAGCAAAGGGCTAGAAGGATAAAGAAACATTATAGAGCTTATAAAATACAGATTTTTGTATCAATTCACTAGTTTCCTACTTCAAAACTTGGAATTTCTATCTGCTGATTGTATTCATTGATGTTCTTCATACAGAAACCACACTTTTAACATTTTTTGCAAATTTAAAGTAAGGCAAGGACCTGCTTTTCCTTCTGTGTGGTGCCATTATTTAATCCTTCCTCACCCTAAAATAAGGGCAGTTGTTTGAGGACCCTCTTTGGTTTTAAGTACCCCTGAAAATCTACCTCAGCAGGCTCTAGAAGATTTTTTTAGTTCTCTGAATTCTATCAGAGGAAACCCCCAAATCTTTGCTGAAAATCTGAAGAAAAAAGCTAGCTTTGAATTTTAATGTCCTCTTCCTTAGTTTTTTGACTTGTGCCACCTCAGTAATATTTACAAACAGAAGGCATTTTGTAAAATGGTTGTTCAACAAAAACATTCAGTAAAATGGTTGTTTCAGCAGTTAAGTCATTCATTGGTATTTACCTACTCTACATGTTACCTGCAACCTGATTTTAGCACAATTTTCTCTTCCATGGATTGTCATTTTGTATGGTAGTTGGTAGGTTTGACACTCTACTTTGAAAGAATCAATTGAAAACAATGTTACTAGTCAAAACAATAAAAACCAGAAACGTCTTTACCATAAAACAATGGTATTTGCAATGATTAAGAGAAGGTAATATGCTCTTTATCACAAAAGATTTAAAAATATAAAAGTGAAAAAGGTGAAGATTTGTTGATTTCTTTTAAAAATAAGTGATTACAAAAAAGATGACTGGAGAACTATCTCTGTAAATTTCCCAAATAGTCTTGTCTGAATTTAGCCAGTCACACCGCTTCCCTGCATGTGAGAAAGAGCAGAAAAACAATTCTCTTTTGGTTTTTGCTGTTGTTGTTTGTATTCCCGACACTGTTCTGAGCACATCATAAGTGATTCTAAGACTTCAGTAAGTGAATAAATAAATGAATAAACATTTCTACATGAACCTATTTTAGTAGATAGTTGCACTTCTTAGGTCATTTCACTTGCATGTATGATATTTGTCTTTTTAGTTAGAAAGTAAGCAGAGGCTACATATGAAGTGACAAAGTTTAGAAGGAGCTCACACATAAAATTCTTAGTCTGAAACTCTTTCAGCAAAGGAGCTATAGACTCACATTTATTGAAGAGTGTGGAAATCATAAAGCCAAATAATATTGAGGCAATGGCATAAAACAAGAAGAAGACAAAGATGAATGTTGTTTCACTTTTTTGGAGGACTGTCTCCTGTACAATCTAGCGAAACAATCAGAAAGGTAGTTTAGTCACATTTTAAGTGGTGATAGAAAAACAGGGAGGTGAAGGAACATATTGAACATTTAGTGGCCCGAGTGAAATGGGTCACTCTGCTCATTAAGGCAGAAATTAACTGAATGATTCATTTCTCACGGAAGGGCCTCTCATCTAGGTCAACTGTTTGATTCACTAAAAGACTGACCGAAGCAGCTTCTGAATTCCCACAGTGGAGTCGGTGGAAAACACATGTACTTCTCTGAAAACTAAACATAGTCTACCCCACAATTTCTGTATCCATTTCAAAGTTTAGCTTGTGGCTTGCTCCATTCAAATAGATACTTGCCTGGTAAAATAACAGTATACACAGTATAGTGATGACTATTGAGTATAAGAATAAGAAAGTAATAAAATACGAAGACCAGAGCATAGCATTACTGAGTCCGATCATGAGCTGGTACTCCTGCAAGAGAGAATACAAGTGTCATGAAAAACAGTTTGCAGATTTCAAATTGTAGCCACATGTATTATGTGATTTAATTCCCACAACAACTTATATAAGTTAAATATCACCCCCATTTTACAGAGGAAGAAGTCGCAGTGCACAATAACAAAATGGCCTGACCAAAGCCATCCACAGAGCGAGGGGAAGAGCTGTGACTGTGACTCAGAAATTCCAGGCCCGGAGATCTCCCAGTGCCTTGCCAGTTCCAGTTCTGACGCAAGAAACACTGTAAGATTCAAAATCAGAAAGTAAGACTGACTTTCTTTTCGTTATTTTCTGTTTCTATGAAACCACCTTGGTTTATTCAACACCACTTCTTGGTATAAAGCATTTTTCTTGACGCTTTATGTACATCAGAGTTTCTGAGTCAAAACACTGTTGACATTTTAAAATAATTTCTCATTATGGAAGGCTACCTTACGCACCCTTGGCTTCAACCCACTCGGTTCCAGTTAACAACTATCCTAGTCATGACAAATGTCCCAGACAGTGGGAGCAAAACTGCCCCAAACTGAGAACCACTGCTCTAGAATAAATGCTACTCTTGTTCCACCTAACAAAAATTAGAAAGATCCTTTTTTGTTGCTGTGACCAAATACTTGAAAAGAACAACTTACAGAAGGAAAGATTTGTTTTGGCTCAGAGTTTCAGAGGTCCATGGTCAGCTGGCTCCATTGTTTTGGACCTGAGGTGAAGTAGTACATCCATGCGGAAGAGAAATGATGATTCATGTGGGTCACGAAGCAGACACAGAGTGAAAGATAGGGCTTGGAGATAAGAATGCCCTCCCACAGCATGCCCAGTAACCTACTTCCCTCAACCAGGTCCCATCTCCTACAGTTTCCATCGCCCCCAGGAGTCTGTTCAGCTATAAATGGCTAATTCATGTGTATAAATGAGGTTATGGATAGATGATTCAATCACTTGTGAAAAATGCCACCTCTGAACATTATTGAATTGGGGACTAAGCCTTAAACACATAAGCCTTTGGGGAATAATTTACATTTAAACCACAACAATCCCCAAAATAAACTATTTCCAGGATACTAACCATGTATCAAAACAAAATGGAAGAATATATGCATACAAAATCATCCAGGATCCAACAAAGAAAACCCCACAATGTCTGGCAATCAATTAAAAATCACCATGTACCATAAACAGCCTTCGAGATGGGCCCATTAATTCTGCCATCTAGCGTTCACACCCTTGTGTGGTCCCTTTCCCAGGAGTTTGAGTGGGTTTTGTAATTTGTTTCAATCAATGGAATTTAGCAAGAGTACTGGAATGTCATTTCTGCGATGATGTTACATAGGCGTACGGTATTTGTCTCACTTTGAGAAGTTCTCCTTTGCTGTATTTGGATGCCGCTGGCCTTGTTGCCCACATGTAAAGTTACTGAAGATAATCTCTGACCAACAGCTAGAAAGAAACTAAAATGTCCGTCCTACAACTTTAAGGAGCTAAACCTTAAACCTTAAACCAACAGCCACATAAGTTTAGAATTAATTCTTCCCCTATGCAGCCACAGATGAGCCCACACTCTAGAAGACACTTTTGACTGTAGCTTTGCACAAAACCAACAAAGTTGTACCTGTTCCAACAGGGAGAACATGTAAGATAAATGGGTGTTGTTATAAGCTACTAAGCTGTAGTGGGATTATATGACAACAGATAATGTAACAGTTATGCAAAGAAGTAGAAATATTACCCACAATAAGAAGAAAAATTAATCAATAAGAATTGACATAAAGATGTGCAATTTATAGAAGCAGAAGATAAGGACGTTAGAAGTTATTACAACTACATTCAATCTATTCAGTAAATAAAAGAAAATGAAACACATTAAGTAGAGACATGAGAGATAAAAATTATGAAAAATACACTAGATTATATTAATATATTAAATGCTATAGAAACTAGTAATATATTGAAGACATATTAATATAGATGATTCGAAGTCATTGAGGAAAGAAATAAAAGACCTAAATAAACAGAAAGGCATACTGTGTTCATGATTAGAAGATTAGACACAATAAACATGTCAATCCTTTTCAAACTGTACTATAGATTTAACACAATTCGTTATCAGGTTCCTAGAAAGTTATTTAGTAGATATGGACAGACTGATTCTAAAACATGTGGAAAGGCAAAGGAATGAAAAAAATTAAAATTAATTTCCTAATGAAGAATTATTGTAGTTGAAAGAATCACATTCATATTACCCTAGTTTAAGTCAGAGTCAGTCTCTCTCTCCATATATATATATATATATATATATATATACACATATATATACATGTATATATATATCTGTTAGAGCCACCATTCTTCACAATATGGTTTTGATTTGACTTAATATGGAATGCCATCTCAAAGGAGACTTGAAGGAGTAAAACTTGGTAAAAATAATAGTAATAATCTTTTCTAATTCTTAATGAGAAAACAAAGATTGTCAAGTTTGGAATACTAAAGAATCACAGGATCATAGAATGTTGGAATTGAAGTGTATCAATTTATCTAATTCTAAAACTCTAATATTTGATCTCTGTTCATAGCATTCTTTTCAAATAGTCATACAGTAAATAAAACTATAAGTCACATGGAGAATCTACATAAAAGCAAAACATCAAAAAATTGATAAATAACACTCTAGAAAGTCCATATTTGCATATTGCTACAGCAACATATTCATTTATCAGTGTCCAGTACACATAAATAATCCAACCGTCCACACACATCTACAACAAAGGCCCAAAATTTTACAAAGAAAATGAAGTTACCTTTAATCTCTTTTCCTTTTCCAACATAATGGTCCCAACAACAACTAGTATAACTTGAGAGAATGAAAATAAAGCTGTCCAAGGAAATATCATTATGAATTGCCACATAAACCCATCATGATAATAAGCAGGGTATGGAAATCTCTTAACGTAAATGTCAGTATTTTTAAACATCCGTTCTGCGGCTTCACCACCATGATGTATCATGATGGCCTTATCTAAGGAATGTTGCAAAGTAAGGAACCCTTCTCTGATGTATCCTAAATGAGAAAACAAAGATCATCAAGTTTGGGATACTAACAAAAAGCTGAACAAACTAAGAAGGCAAGTCAGGTATTTCAAAGCTTTTAACTCAGAGAACAAAACAATTTTACGAACACGTACTGGGATTTGGGACCCACATATAATAAACACCATGAAACTGTATTGCAATCTTCCCAGAACTAAAATATTACATAAAAATGGAACAGCTGTTTTATGTAATTTTATCCATCAAACTAAATGAGAATTACAGCAAAATTAGAACTCTTACTATAGTTTTCAATGTATATTTCCCTCTAAAAACTTATGTTGGAAAGTAATACTCAGTGAGATAGCTTTATAGGAAGTCATTAAGTCATGGATAGTCCACTCTCATAAGAGAATTAGTGCTCTTATAAAATATATTGAAGGGAATACCATAATCCTTTTACCCTTTTCCCTTCCCACCATGTGAGGACACAGCTATTATCTCCTCCGGAAGATGCAGTAAGTTGTCATTGTGGAAGCACAGAGAAAGAAAGCCCTTACCTGAGATCTAATCTGAGGGTGCCTTGGTCTTGGACTTCCCAACCTCCAAACTTGTGAGAAATAAGTTCTTATTATTTTAAAATATATTTATTATTTTATTATTTTAAAATATAAAGTCTATAACGATACAAATCCATTTACAGTGGCAGCAAAAAGAATAAAGTACTTTGGAATAAATTTAACCAAGAAGATGAATAACTAGTACACTGAAAAATATAAAATGTTGCCAAAATAAATTTTAAAAGATACAAGTCAGTTGACTCTCATGTTCATGGACTGAATTCTAAGTGTCCATACTACTCAAGGAAACGTATAGATTCAATGCAATCCCTATCAAAATCACAGTGGTATGTTTCCTAGAAATAGAAAGTAACATTCTAAGCCTGGTGCCATGGCACACACCGGTAATGCCAGCAGCTCAGGAGCCCGAGGCAGGAGGATCGCAAGTTCAAGGCACTAAGCAACTCAGTGAGACCCTGTCTCTAAATAAAATACAAAACAGGGCTGGAGATATGGCTCAGCGGTCAAGTGCTCCTGAGTTCAATCCGCAGTACCTCCCCACTCCAAAAAAAGAAAAGAACATTCTAAAATTTAAACGGAATCCCAAAGAATCATGAATAACAAAAGCAAACTTGAGAAAAAAAAAAAAACCAATCTAGAGATGTCTGTCACATTTCTAGATTTCAAAACATATTACACAGATATTATAGCCAAAAGAGTATGCCACTGGCATAAAGACAGATCAATGGAACAGACTAGAGATGTGAACCATTTCATCTGTGGTCAAGCGATCTTCACAAAGGTCCAAATTAAACAACAGGGAAAAAATGGTCTCTTACTAATAAGTGGTACTGGGAAAAACTAGATATTCAGAAGAATGTAATTGGCTCCTTACTTTATACCATATACAAAACTAGATGAAAAGGAATTAAAGACTTAAATATAAGACCTAAAACCAAAAATCTCCTAGAAGAAAACAGACGGGAAAAGCTTTATAATGCAGGATTTGGTGATGATTTTGTAGTCGTTAACAGCAAGAGCAACTAAAAACTTGACCAATAAGACTATTTAAAACTCAGAAACAGCAAAGAAATAATCAAAGAATAAAAAGGCAACATATAAAATGAGAGAAAATATTTGTTCAGTATATATCTGAAAAGGTTGATATCTAGACGACAGAAGACTCCTATAACTCAACACTCCAAACAAATAAGTTATTTAATAATAGGCAACAGATGTGAATACACATTTCTCTATAGAAAATATATAAGTGACCAACAAACATAGGAAAAGATCCTTGATATCATAAATCATCAGGGAAATGCAAATCAAAACCACAATGAGACATTAGCTCACTCCTATTAAGATACCCATGATTGGCCACAACATAGCAGAAAAAGTGTTGGTTAGGATAAGATATGGAAAAACTGGAACCTCTGAGTACCAATGCTAGGAAAATGGTATGAAAATGTGAAAAACAAATTTCCCTCAAGAAAATTAAAAATGAAATTGGTTTATTTGAATTATTTACTTTAATAAAATGATTCTGCAATCTCACTTATTGATTTATATTTAAAAGAAGTGAAAATTGGATCTCTCAGTTATTTTCACAGCTGTATAAGTCGCAGCATTATTCACAATAGCCAAGAAGTGGAAGCAACCTAACTGTCCAACAATAAATGAATGGGTAAGCAAAATGTGGTATACGCATACGATTTAATATTATTTGAACTTGAAAAAGAAAGAAATCCTGTCATATGCTACAACATGTACGAACTTGGAGGACATCACACTAAACAAAAATTAACTGATGGATATATAAATACTTCATGATTTTACTTATGTGAGGTATCAAAAATAGTGAAATTCTTAGAAACCAAGAATGGAATGGTGGTTACCAGGAGATGGGGAAAAGGGACAAATAGGAAGACATTGTTAATCAGTATAGAGTTTTAGCTACACAATTTGAGAAACTTATAAATCTATTATATAATAGTGTATTCATAACAATACTGTAGAATGTACTTAGATCATGTTAAATATTCTTACCACACACACACAAATGTGCCCTCACCCTTAAAATTCATCAAACTAATTCTGTTATAATCTTCTCACCTATCACCTTTCTCAACTGATCTAACAGGCAGCTATGGTTTGGATGTAGTTTATCTCCCAAGGTTCATGTGCTGAAAGCTTGGTCCCCAGTGTGGTGATACTAAAGTGATGTAAATATTCAGAGGTGGGGGCCTGGTGGGAGGTGATTGGGTCATAATTGCCATCAGATGGATGGGATTAATACTGGTCTCGTGGAATGAGCACCAGTGGATTAGTTCCTGTAGTGTGCTGTTAGGATCAGAGTAAGCCTGGCACCTCCCTGCTCTGTGGCATCTTTGGTCATGTACATGCCCCTCCTGCAGATGGCTGTTTCCTTTCCACTTCTCTGCTATGTTACAATGCATTTGGGGAAGGAGTGACTCATCAGGATGCTGGTGCCATGATGTTTAGACCTCCAACGACCAGAATAATGAGAAAATAAACATAACCAAGCTCAGGTATTTTGTTATAGCCACACAAAACAGATTAAGACATTGATTCTAGTTCTAATAACTGGCATTATAGAATCTTGGTGCAGAGAGAGACTTAAGGGGTCACCTTCCAAAACACTCTGGGTTATTTCATTCTAGGTTATCTGAAGGATAATGATCCTGAATAACAGAATTTAAGGGGAAATGGGTAACTGACTCCTGGTCATATTATAGTACCACTTAGAAGAGAGTGTCTCATCACACTAAATTTAAATATTAAATTCATAAACAAGGTCATTCAATATTTGTAATTTGTCTATCTTCTTTCTTATTTTGAGGACTATGTTTTCTTTAAGTAAAATCTCTCTTCAAAAATCATGTTGCATATGTGTCTTTATAAGACCAGCTCTCTCTTTCTTCCTTTTTTGGGGTGTGGGGTTTGGTCTCATTCCACCAAGACCATGACATCTCCTACTATTGTTCCCACAGAATATCATTGGGATGCAGTACATTAATTATAAGAGGACAGATTTCTTTTTAAATTTTGATTAGAAAAATACTCTTAATGTTTTTGATAAAATGACAAAGTACTACATAATTTCACCTTTCTGAGTTCACAACTACCCAAATCTTTGTACATATTCATATTTATTTTCCAAAGTCATAATTGTATTGATAGCTCTATATTCATCAGAGTGGGTAGTAATTATTCTAATACCTACATTGAAATCTGTCAAACTGTAATCATGTGCTTGTTACAGATGATTTTCATTATTTTCAAATTAAATGGTAATGGTAAATTACATAGTTTTTGTCTTCTGTTGAATCATTTCTTAAAGAAAATTAGGAGCATTAACTCAAAGTTCTTACTGGTACTTTTTTTTTTTCCTTCAAGATAATTTATACAATTTAGAAAAATTAAAATTACCATCGTGTAATTAATAAAAATCATCAACATAAATATATAGGACATGTTGGTGTGTGAAAATGTATCTATTAGGTCACAGATCCGAAATTTAACAACTAAAACTATACAAATGTATGGTTCTAAAATGTTCAGGACACAATTTAAAGCAACGTAGACATTTTTCATAAGTATAAGGCTTTACCTACGTTTGTGTTTACAATATAAATTAAACTAAAAAAAATTACTGCCACAATGAATGAACAACTTTTTCACATTTAAAAAATTTAGTCACATTTGTTGCGCCTGCCTTCATGCAATAAAATTAACAATATAAGTATGCTTAAGGATCTGCTTACCAGGATCTCCCCCATCTTCTTCCAGGATATTCCTGCGATCTTGAGGAGGTACACTTGGAAAGAGCAAAAGTGTATTCCAATTAGTCTTTTTTTCACCCTCAGATGTTGTACCTGAAGAAGATTCATGGAACTTTCTAAAACGCAGATGATATTTTACCTAAAGTGAACCATAAAGAACAACATTTTAAAACAATGAATACTGTAAAGCAAATATGATTGATGAAGGAAAATAAAACATAAATTTTTAAATTGTGTTTTGAGGACAGAATTAACAATTTTGAATTCTAAATGAAGAGAACAACACTATCACCGTGACATGGGACAAGCAGCAAGTCACACATAATGTTTACAGTCAAAAATCTAAATGACCTCAACTTTCATCTGTCCTTTCACCTTCATGACATTTTGTTTCTGAGTTTCAAAGACAACAGTTAGGGGGCTTGGTAATCATTGTAAATACTGTTCTAGACCCACAATTGGTCTGCCTAGCAAATGAACAACAAAAAGTCTAGTTTGGGTGTTATCAGAGAGATGTTAGAAAGGGAGGTCCCAGGCTTCACTGCTCCATACACACAAGAGCACTTGGTTGAAAACCCAAAAATTTGAGAATAATCCAGAATCATCTATGGTACACAGAACCAAGTTAAAAAAAAAAAATGCATTAAAGAAAATGAATGACAAGAGTGACAAGAGCAAGACTTCTGATGTACTTCTACCCACAAAAAATGACTAAAGCAAAGAATAAACAATTCGTATTCAACTGAGAGATCTGATGAAGACACTGTGGAGCACTGAGACCTTGTATCTTCCCTCTCAACTCCCCAGGAGGGATTTCTGTAGCAGAGAAAAGGTAAAGAGAAGGTCCCTATTGCCACAGACATCTGAAGTTTGTGCCGTGGGAGAACCCTACAGCTATCCTAAGACCTGAGGCCAGTTTCAGGAGCTTCTGGGGAAAATACTATGACAACCCACCCCCCCGTGAGTCACAGCTAGTGATGTGACAGACCTCCGTAGCCTACGTAGTTGAGGCACTCACAAGCCCCGCCAGCATTTATTACAGCTGAAGAAACTGAATGGAAGGAATGACACTGCTGGGCCCACCTGAAAACAGTCGCTCTGTGCAACCAACATCCTACACCCTATCTCCAGGAAAGACTTCCCTTATGCAAGTCGGTCTTTAAAATCAGTATGAGCGACTGTCCCACCACATGTACAAATATCAACTTAGATAAACAAAAAAGGTAATATGACATCTCCAAAGGAACACAATAATTATACAGCAGACTGCAAAGAAAATAAAATCTATGAAACGCCTAAAAAAAAAAATCAAAATAATGATATCAAGGAACTAATACAAGAGAATGAGAACAGATGATTCAAAGAAATCAGGAAAACAATTTATTTTCAGAATGCAAAATTCAACAAAGACATATTAAAAACAGAATTAAACAAAAACACTGGACCTGAAAAATTCTGAGTAAAAAAATTACCATTGAGAAGTTTAACAATAAACCAGACAGATCAAACAGAAGAATTTTTGAACTTGAAGACAGGTCTTTTGAAATAACCCAGTCAGATTTTAAAAAGAAAGGAAGAAAGAAAAAGCCTGTAATACTTGTAGTACATAAATGAATGAAGAAATGTTCACATTTATTGGACTTAAAGAAGGAGAAAAGACAGGAAAAGCCATAGGAAAACATATCCAACAGTGCTGAGAACTTCTCTGTTGTGGGAGTGATACAGACACCCAAAGGAAATTCAAAGTTAATATCCTGACTAGTTAAAGTTCCTATCATTCCATGTTCCATTGATACAAGACCCTACAGTAGCAGAGAGTTTTTTCTCACCAGTATAATGCAATGCTTAAAAGCACAAGTATTTTTAAAAAGTTGGAACTAGACTCGAATGGGTGCTGTTATAAATATTGGTAGTTAAAATCCTAGGCAGGTTATAGTTTCCCCCATAGTCTCTAAAATCTAAAAGTATAATTATCAGATCTTTAGACAAACTTTCTCACCTTAAGTGGCAAGTTTTCATCACTGCTTTCGAAGTTATGATCAAATATGATAGCAGCCAGCACAGGATTAGAATTATTTCCACTCCTAATGTAATTTTCAAAAGATTTTTCTGAAGGAAAGCCTTGAACTGTAGAGAGAAAAATCTAAATTATCCACATAAATATAAAATGTCTATTAATACCAAAATTCTGATGGTACTGTTAATTTCAAAACACTGTTACTTAAACATTGAGGTATCAGATCACTTAATGGATATTTGATACAAAACCAAAATAAGAAATATATAAATATATAAAATAAATAAATAAATTTGTAATAGACCATAAATATGCATATAAAGACCAAAACAAAAAAAAAGCCCCCCACAAGATAATGAAGAATATTTTCATGACTGTGGAACAGGGAACTTTTTTAAATAAAACAAAGAACAATAAATATAAAGAAAAGGATTGATGTACATTAGATTTTATTAAACTTAAGAACCACTATTCTTCAAAAGCTACCTCTAAATAAAAAAGAAAGGCCTACAGTTGATATGCAATACCCATAATCAACAAATAAATAAGTAAACAACTCCAAAAGAGGGTAAGAAAAAATAGTCAATTCAATAGGAAAATAAACAATGCTTGCATAGGCGCCTTATAGTAAAACAAGAGACCAAACTGACCAATAAGGATATGTAGATTTTAATCAGAGTAAAGCAAAGTGATTCCACAGCACATGCATCAAATGGCTAGAATTTTGTAAAGTTGTGTCAAAATTTGTACTGATTAAATGAAAATCAGTCATTCATTTTTTTTTTCCTTTTCCATATAAACAAAACCATATGACCTTTATCTAAAAGATAAGTGATGGATACTGTCTTCTCTATCTGCCAAGTACTAGAATCCAGTGAATTGGTCACTCCGTATTTATAACCTGATGCAAAGGCAAGCATCTTCCGGTTTCAAGCATATGGGAGGCTAAGTTAAGATAAACTCTCTTTGCTTCCCCAAAATTAAAATAGTAGATGAAGGTTACCATAATACATAGCTAATAATAGAAACAAAAAAAGGAAAGAAAAGTTGGGGGGGAGGGGAGGGAAGGAGGGAAGGAAGGAAAGAAAGATGCAGGAAGGAGGGAAGGTCAGGAGCTATTCAAATTCCACAAATGAAGAGGCAGTTTCTACTGTGCTTCTACTCTGTTCTCAACTCTTACAAGTAACAGTTTTCAGCAGTGTAAGACCTGTTTTGTAAAAACAGATGTATTGTTTTAAAAATTCTTTTAAATCCGTGCATCATAGTTGTACATAATGGTGGGATTCATTGTTATATATCCATACACGTACACCATATAACAATATAATCTGACCAGTATCACTCACTAGCATGTCCCCCTTTCTCTCCCCTCCTCCCACGCCCTGGTCCCTTTTCTCTACTGATTTGGGTTTGATTTTCATGAGATCCCCACCAGCACTGGCACACACACACACCTTTCTTTTCCTTTTTTCCTCTTTAGCTTCCACATATGAAAGAAAACATGCAACCCTTGACCTTGAGTGTGGCTTAGTTCGCTTAACATAATGCTCTCAAGTGCCATTCATTTTCCTGCAAATGACATGATTTTTTCTTTCTGCTGAATAAAACTCCATTATTCATATATACCACATTTTCTTTATCCATTCATTTGTTGACAGATACCTAGTCTGGTTCCATAACGTGACTATTGTGAATTTCACGGCTATAAATACTGATACACATGTATTGTTCAAGTGCCAATTTTAGTTCTTTTGGATAAATACCAGGAGTGATATAGCTAGATAATATGGTGGTTCCATTCCTAGTCTTTTGAGAAATCTCTATACTTATTTTCAAAGTGGTTGTACTAATTTGCAGTCCCACAATCAATGTGTTAGTAGCCTTTTACCTCATATCTGCAACAGAATATATTGCTATTTGTATTCTTGATAATTGTCATTCTACTAGAGATGAAATCGCTGTAGTTTTGAGCTGCAATTTCCTGATTGCTAGGGATGTTGGACATTTTTTCATATGTTTTTGGCCATCTATATTTCTTCTTTTGAGAAATGTCTGTTTAGTTCATTTGCCATGGGTTGTTTGGGGGCTTTGTCTGTTATTGTTTTGTTTTGTTTTATTTTGGGGGATGGTGTTAAGTTTTTTGAGTTCTGGAAATTAATTATTCATATATTCTGGATATTAATTCTCTGTCAGAAGAGTAGCTGGCAAAGACTTTCTCCCACTCTATGGGTTCTCGTTTCATGCTCATTCCCTTTGCTTTGCAGAAGCTTTTTAATTTGATGCCTTCCCACTTATTGATTTTTGGTTTTATTTCTTAACTTTAGTAGTCTTAATAAAGAAGACACTGTGTGCACCTATATGTTGGAGTGTTGAACCTAGGTTTTTTCTAGCAGGTGCAGCTTTTCTGGTTTAATTCCTAGATCTTTGATCCACTTTGAGCTGACTTTTATGCAGGGTGAGCTCTAGGGATCTAGTTTCATTCTTCTGATATGAATACCCAGTTTTACCAGCACCACTTATTTAAAAGACTATCTTCTCCAGTGCATGTTTCTTCTTTATCAAGCTTTTTGAAGTGGAAAGTTAGATTTAGATCTCTCTTTTTAGTACAGGCATTTTATTGCTATAAGTTTTCTTCCTAGTATTGCTTTTGCTGCATGCCACAGGTTTTGGTAAGTTTTCATTTTTATTCATATATATGCCCTTTTGATTTCCTCATTGACCCAGTTGTTGTTCAAGACTGTTAATTTCCATGTGTTTGTGAATTTTCCCATTTTCTTGCTATTCATTCCTTTTCCCCCCATGCAGTGCTGGGGATTGAACCCAGGGCCTTATACATGCCAGGCAAGCATTCTACCACTCAGTTAAATTCCAGCCCATGGCTATTGATTTCTATTTTGTCACATTGTGGCCATAATCATAATCATGTCAAGACTTGTTCTGTGACCTAATATATGATATATCCTGGAAAATGTTTCATGTGTCCTTGGGGGGAAATGTGTATTCTTTATTGGGTAAAAAGTTTGGTGTAAGTCTATTAGGTCCATTTGATCTATAGTTCAAGTCAGCTGTTTAATTCTCATTCTGGACAGACTATATTATTGAAAGTGAGCTCTCTTGCTACAAGTCTCCTACTATATTACATTGTCAATTTCTCCTTTCATATTTGTCAACATCTGTTTTCCATATCTAGGTGCTCTGATGCTGGGTGTGTTTACAATTGGTATATCTTCCTGACCCTTTTTCCAATAAAAAATAACTGTCTTTTGAGACAGATTTTTACATAAAATCTACTTGTCTAAGTATACTCATTCCTCCTTTGTTTCAATTACCTTATTTACGTGTGATATCTTTTTTCATCCATTTACTTTCAGCCTAATGTTTCCCTAATCTAAATTGAGTTTCTTATAGACAACCACACAGTTGGAGCTTGCTTTCTTGTCCATTCAGCCACTCTCTTTTTTATTGGGGAGTTTAGTCCATTTACATGTAAAATGATGATTGTCAGGGAAGGATTTATTATTGGCCTCCTGTTAACTGTTTTCTATTTGTCTTGCAAATCTTTTCTCTCTTTTTCTAATTTCCTTTTTGTTTTACAAATTGGGTTCTGCTTTTGACTTTTTTGCATTTAAAGGATTTGATTCCTTTATCTTTTTTCCAGTAAACTCTATATGTATTTTCTTTATGATTACCAACAAGTTTACATAAAATATTTTAGTTAAAATAGTCTATTTTAAGCTGATACCAACTTAATCTCCTTTGTGTACAAGAACTCATTTCTTTTACCCCACTTCCTCCTATATCATGTCATAATTGGGGTGGGGGGTTGCAACTGGAAGTATTCCCACACCTGTTAAAACCACTTCTTGTTTTTGTGATATAAAGAGACTCATAATTGCCGAGAGCTGTTAGCTCCCAGAACAAGGTGATTTACTGAGCCAGTCCTTCTTATAACAGCTATTAAAGTCAGGGCACCAAATAGTCAAGTCAAGCTTCTTCCAGGGAGAAATTAAATACCTTGTGTCTTCATTTATTCAGGCTGCTATCACAAAATAAAATACTAAATAGCTTCTAAAGAGTAGGAATTTATTTTTCACCGTTCTGGAGGAAGAAGTTCAAGATCAAGGTGCTTCAGGGCCTATTTCCTAATTCATAGTACCTTCTTTCTATATTGTCAAATGATGGAAGTGGCAAACTAGCTCTAATAATAACACTAATCTTATTTATGAAGTCCCCATGATTCCCCATGATACAATCCCCTCCCCAAAATCCATCTATTGATACCACCACCTTGGGATTAGGGTCTAAATGTATGGATTTTGTGAGACACAAAATTCAGACCTTAGCCCTTGATTTTTATGTTGAACCAAGATAGTGGGAAGTGGCCTCATTCCTTTTGGAGCTCCTTTAGTACTACTACTTGCCTGCTCCATCATCTCCCAGATACAGAGCAATTGGTAACCCAACCCATACGCAGCAGCTGGGAAATCCAGGATGTTAGCAGTGCTTTTAAACTTCTTCCAGAAAGAAACTGAGAGCTAGCTGGACTATTTTGCCTGCGTGCTCTGCATTAAACAAGGGAGACAGCAATTAGGAAGTACTCACACACTCACAATCTCTTTATGTTCCATGGTCCTCAGGGACTCACTCCCCAGAGACAGGTGATTTATGAGGCAGTTCCTATAAGGGGAATTATAAAAGTCATGGTGCTCAATAGCGGGACAAATTTCTTTGTGGAGAAGATAGAGACTTGTTTTTTTCACTGGAATGAAGTAGGAAGAGAAGGTATAGCAAGTGCCCTCATAGTTGTTCAGACTTTCAGAGGATTACTAATTCCCTGTCCCATCAGCTCCCAGACGCAGGTTTAATAAGAAGTCCAACCTATGAGCAGCAGGGTACAAGCTCCTTCCAGAGAGAAATTGGTGGATAGAAATTTGGGGCTAGTTGCTCTATGCTGAGCCAAGAGTCTTAGTCATGGAAATTGTTCAAGAACCCATTTAAAATTGTTTCTTCGTTCTCTCTGGTCATTGGGCACTTAAAAATTCCAGGTTCCATCAGCTCTCAGAGCTAGGTGATTTCGTATCTAATCATTTGAGAAGGAAAACTTCGTTGGAAGATGATTGTTAGCTTGCTGTTGTTTCAGCACTTTGAATATCCTGGCTTGCCAAGTTTCTTCTGAGAAGTCTGCTGATAGTCTTATGGGAGTCCCTTGCATCTGATGAATCTCTTATCTCTTGCGGCTTTTAAGATTATGTCTTTGTCTTTGACAAATTGATTATAACATGCCTCAAAGAATTCTTCTTTGAGTTGACTTTTGAGCTTTAAGAATCTGGATGTCCACATTCCTCCCAAGATTCTGGAAGTTGTCAGACAGTATGTCCCCACTTCTCTTCCTCTTGGTACATGATTTTTATATTCATACACTCAATTGCGTCCTATAGGACCCTTATGCTTTATTCATCTTTTTCATCCTTTTTCCTTTCTGTTTCTCTAATTGGCTAAGTAAAATGCCTTAGTGAAGTTCACTAATTCTTTTTTGCATGCTTGAGTCTGCTATTGAAGTTTTCTATTGAATTTTTCAGATATGTCATTGTTTTCTTCAAATGAAAATGTTTTATTAGGTTCTTCTTTATGGTTTCTATTTCTTTATTAAACTTCTCATTTTGTTCCTGCATTCCTTTCCTAATTTTATTTAGTTGTCTGTGTTGTTTCGCTTCTTACTGAGCTTCCTTAAAGTGGCTAATTTGAGTCTTCTAATGCAATTCATAGATTTCCATTTATTCGGGTCAGTTGCTTTACTAGTTTCCTTTGGTGGTGCTCTGTCTTCTTCATTCTTCATTATCCTTGCAGCCTTGCACTAGTGTCTGTACTTCTGAAGAAGCCAGTACCTCTTCCAGGCTTTACAGACTGGTCTCATCAGGTTATGTCCTTCTTCTGTTAGGCTCCCAGATTGATGGGACTATCTCCAGGATCATGGGGATTGAGGTTGGATCTGAGCATGGGGTTACTTCTAGACATGCACTGGAGTCCACAGCTGGCAGGTCTTTTACCAAGAGCTCTAACAGGCATGGACTATCTTTCTTGGTAAATAATTCTAATACTAGGATTAGGTCTGCTTTAGGGTACAGATAACAGGCCTGTTACTAGGTACACAGGTGGGTGTAGTTTCCTCCAGGTCCCAGAAGGACTCCTTGGATAAGTAATACTTACTTGGTCTCTATTGAGAGGAGCAGAAACAAGTTGCAGGGCTGCTTCAGGTTCCAAAGCCAGGATTGAGGTTAGGTCTTTCCAGGGAACACAGATGGCCATGTATCCCTCTGTGTATCCCTTTGCCACTAGCAGGACTGATCTCAGTCTGCTGCTGAGATGGACTGCATCTGAGTCTAGGAGCCATTTCAGGGTCTGCTTTTAAACACTGTTGGCAGATCTTCTGGGACAACTGTATCTTTCCCTGGGTCTATATGTGAGCAAGACCACTCTCAGTGTGCAGCTGTGAATAACTGGAACAAAGTCTCAAGGCTGCTTCAGAGTCAAAAATAGGACCATTATCAACAAGTCTACCAAAGGCACTCAGAAAAATGTGGCTCCCTTGGGGTCCCTGTGCCACTGGCAGGACTGATCGCTGATCACTGTAGGGAAGGTACCAAGATTAGTAAGCCTGCCCTAGGAACTCAAAAATGTTTTCTCCCCAAGTTCCTATGCTGCCAGAAAACTGATCTCTGATCACTGCTGAGAGGGGCTGAGCTGAGTCTCTCAGTCATTTCTGGTCCATAGCCAGAGCTAAGGTCAAAAGGTCTATCACTGGAGGCACAAGTAAGCACTAATTCAAGTCCCTGGGTGGGTGCAAGATCAAGACCAAATAAGGATGTAATCAAGTCCACTGGGGGATAAGGTCATTCATAGATTTGAAGGCAGAGACACAGTTGTCAAGTCTTCCACCTGGGCACTGTTCACTCAAAATGGCTCTCCTAGGTCTTAGGTTTCACTGGGATTTCATGATATCCTACTTGGATCCTGAAGCCCCCACAAAGGCACTTTTTCCCATGGATGGCTGCATAATCATTGCTATGCATAGATATAAGCAGAGGATCTCCTATTCCACTATCTTCTACTATCTATTATCTGAATATAATCATAATTTTAAATGTATATGACACAGTAAAAACACACACTCATGGAAAGCATGTGACAAGACTGGAGGGAGGTTAACCCAATTCTGAGAGTATTTTTAACTGCAGAAGAGAAATTGGACGTGAGAGAAGATGAAGGGTAAAGAGATAAGCATTTCTTTTTTAGACAATTCTACACTGTTTCAATCTTTCCAAATGTATTATATATCATGCTTAAGTAATATTTTTATGAAATGTTTAAAAATAATGACCTTGAGAAAAGTTCAGGTACCCAGGAAAATGTACCTGATTATGACTTTGTGTGCCCTTTGCTGGTACATAGATGGAATTAGAGAATATCATGCTAAGTGAAATAAGCCAAACCCAAAAAACCAAAGGCCAAATGTTTTCTCTAATACCCAGAAGTTAATTCACAATAAGGGCCAGGGGGATAGGGAAGAACAGAGTTACTTTATATGAGGTAGAGGGGAGTGAAGGGAGGGGAAGGGGATAGGAGAAGGAAGGATAGTAGAGTGAAATAGACATTATCACCTCATGTGCATGTATGACTGCATGACCCATATGATCCTGCAATAAGTACAATCAGAAAAATGAGAGATTAACCCCATTTATATAGGATCTATTAAAATGTATAAATATATTCTACTGTTATGTACAACTAATTAGAACAAATAAAATATTTAAAAAAAAAAGAATTTGTGTGCCCATGGTACAAGATCCAGTATTTACCAGGGTTAAGAAGTATAATCACTGATGAACAATGTTTAGAATTAGAGAACTAGAAAGAAACTCAGTCATCTAAGTTTAAATATTATGTTTCAACAATGATTACATTAAGAATACATTTGATATTATTTGACAAAAACCACATTGTTATATTTAGGTGTAAATCATGAAAGTCACTGAATTTTCACTCTTATAAAACAATAATACATCCTGCAGAAAACCTTGTAGGCATTACAATTTCTAACCTTTAAAATCGAATTTTAAATCATTTTTCACCATCTCAGTAATACGTTTTGCTATATCACTTTCAGAAGGCACATAAACCAATTCATATGTCAAGTTAGTATTAACGAGGAAATCAGGAAGCTTCAGGGGAAGAGAATCAAAAGTGGTAGCATTTATAAGCCTCTTCTTAGTATAATTTCGAACAGTCAAAGTCCATGAAAAGAACAGAAATATTAACAAGACTTCCATAATCAAAGTAGTCATCTCCCGCATCTGTAAAAGAAACAAAAGGAGAATGTTAATTGACCTGTGTGTGTGTGTGTGTGTGTGTGTGTGTTTACTCTAGGGTATACAAACCTAAATTATCCTGCTTTGTTCTATAATAAGAATGGTTTCCTGGATTGTCTTTTCTATATTTCACTATTCATTCTATTGATTCACCCTATGGGAATTCTTCAGATTTAAAAGGGTTACCCCCAGCCTTGGAGTATAAGAAAAAAACAGATAAAAATGAAGAGAAGGAACTGTTAAGAAATTTCCCATTTGGTTTCACTAACCTTTATATCCATTTTTCACAGAGACCTTCACTTACCTTTAAGTGGAAATTTTTCCAGAGAAGGACTGAAAACTGCTTGAACCACAGTGAATCCATTTTACCACGAAGAATGGAAGCTCAATTCTTAAGAAGTAAAAATCTAAAATAATTAAGGTTACCTGCCAAAATATTAAATTTCATCAAATAATTACTTTGTTGTTCTAGTTTTATTTTATCGTTCTTGAAAAACAACTACAAAAAAAACCTTAAATACATATTTTCTCCTTATATATTTTATATTATCATTAAATTCACATATAATAGTCTTCTAATATGTATACAAATATTAAGCAATAGAGACACAAAAAGCAGGAAGGTCCAGCTCCATTTTCATAAAGATGTAAAATATAAATGTAGAGCGTCAATTATTTTTTGGATAGGTTCTGAAAGCTTCACAAATTACAATACTGAATACCTGCTATTTAGTTAATGCCTACTCTGTGCAATGTTCTGTGCTAAACATTAAGTCAATTCAAAATAGTCATGATCTTTCCTCACAGTGTGAACAGTGTGGCACAGTAATTAAGAACCCAGTGCCAGGCTTGGTGGCACACACCTGTAATCTCAGTGACTTGGGAAGCTGAGGCAGGAGGATCAAGAGTACAAAGCCAGCCTCAGCACAAAGCAAGGTCCTAAGCAACTCAGCGAGACCCTGGGTCTAAATAAAATACAAAAAAGGGCTGGGGATGTGGCTCAGTGGTCAAGTGACTCTGAGTTCAATCCCCAGCACCCAAAAAGAAAAAAAACCCAGGATCCAAATTTAGGATGACTAAATTCAAATCCTAACTCTTCAACAAGCTATATAATTTAGAGCAAAATAATTAAACTATCGCAGTTTATCTTCTGTAAATCAGTAAATTACAGCTCTTACCTCATAAGGTTCTTCCCTTGGGATAATTTACTCCTATGTAGGGGAGCGCTGAAGGGCTGTACACCACTTTTTTTTGTAACCGTGATAAAATATACATACATAGAATTTGCCTTATCACCATTTTTAAGTGTACAGTTTAGTGGCTTCAATTGCATTCACACTGTTATATAACTACCATCACCATTCCTAACTTTTTCACATTCCTAAACAAAAATGCTGTACCCAGTAAACAACAGGTAGCCATTTCTCCTTCCCCTTAGTTCCTGGAAATCGCTTTTCTAATTTCCGTCTCTCAATTTGACTAGGTACCATACAAGTGGAATTATACAGCATTTGTCCTTTGGTGACTAGCTTATTTCACTTGGTATAAAATGATTTCCAAGTTCATCCATTCTGTAGCCTGTCAGACTTTTCTTTCTATTCACTTCTTTTCCGCAATGTTTTTATTAGTACATACAGTTATACGTAGTAGTAGAATTCATTTTCGGTGACATATTCGTGTATACATGGAATATAATTTGCTCCATTTCAATCCCTACTATTTGCACCTTCCCTCCCCCTTCGCCCCTTCCCTTCCTCTACTGTACTAGTTTTTCATTTATTTTTTTAAACAGTGCTTTATAGATAAACATCACGGTAGAATTCACTGTGGTATAGTCATATATGTACATAGCATAATTTGGCCAATTACATTCCATTCCTTTTCCCATCCCTTCTTCCTCCCTGTCAATACCCTTCCTCTAGGCCACTGATCTCCCCTCTATTTTCGTGTATGTCCCCATTTTTTCCCCTCATTTCACCTAGTTATGAACCCACCCAGGCACCCACCAACAGACAAATAGATAAAGAAAACATGGTATATATGCATAATGGAATTTTACTCGGCCATAGAGAAAAGTGAAATTATGGCCTTTGCTGGTAAATGAATGGGACTAGAGAACATTCTCCTATTTACCACTTTTAACAGCCTCATTGGGGCAATCAAAACAAAACTGAACTTCAAAATATTTTCACTATTGAACTAGGATTTTAAAAAATCTTACATCCTTTAAATGAGTGAATCAGAAAGAGTAACCAGAGAATGCAGCAAGAAAGAACATCAGAATTGAAATATTTATGAATTTATAAAGGCAGATGAGCAAGGAAGTGGGTAATTTCTGGCCAGAAGAACAAAAAGAAAAGTGCTTCAGAGAACCTGAAAGTCCTGGAGAAAAAAGAGCAGGAACTCAGCCTGGACCTGAGCATAAGTGGATCTTATCCTAATTACATAGCAAATGTTTTCCTTTTTTTATTAGTTCTTTTTAGTTCTACATGACAGTAGAATCCTTTCTGATATAGTTATACAAGCATAATTATACACTAAAACCACAGCCCACAAAGGTAGATTGGAATTTGTGGCTTAAACCTAATAAAGTAGGGACATGGTAAAATATAAGATAGCCAGTTAAATTTGATTTTAGGTAAAAATATAAATCTTTTCTTGCTTTGGACATATTTATACTACAACACTCTTCATGTTTTACCTGAATTTCAAATTTTACTGGGTATCCTGTATTTTATTTTCTAAATAAATATTCTAGAATATGATCCAAAATATTCAGCACATAAGAGACCTACAAAAATTTCAGCTGGAATAAAAAGACAATTAATAGATGCCAATGATGTCATGTTACAGATGCTGGCATTATCTGGAAAAATGCTTTAAAGAATTTACTATTAAAATGCTCAAGAGAACAATCACATACAGTACTGAAATAAAATTTAAATAGAAAGCATTGTTAAAGAGAGACAAAATATAAAGAAAATTCAAATGAAAAATTTAAAACTGATTTTTTAAAAATTCATTGGATTGACTCAATAATAGAATGCAGATGACAGGAAATAATCCATGAACTGGAAGACAGAGCTAATAGGAATTATATAATATAAACAAAATGGGAGAAAGGAGAAAAATAAGTGAGTTAATAACAAAAATTCTAATATTCAAGTCCTTAGAATTCCAGAAGAGGGAAAAAAGTATGAAACTAAAAAATATTTGAATAAATAATGGCTGAAACCTTCTCACACCAAAAGACACAAGAAGTTAAGCAAACCCTAAATAAAGATAAATGCAAAGAATTGCATGTCCAGATACATCATAAACTAAAAACTAAAGACAAAAACTTTGGGGAAGAAAAAAAAGAGAGAAGTCAGAAGAGAATAAAACATTAACTTTAAGGAAACGAGTTTTAAAAATAGGAAAATTGACATCAGAAACCAGAGAGGTCAGAAGAAAATGATAAACATGTTTTTAAATGCCAGAAAAATATTGTTAACCCAGAATTGGATATTCAACAAAGAAATCCTTCAGAAACGAAGGTTTGAAAAGAAGATAATCACAGATGAAGGGAAATTAAAAGACATCCCAGCCAGGAGGTCTGATCTGAAAGAATTAATTGAGGAAGTTCTTCAGAGAAAGGGAAATGATACCATAAGGAGACTTGGAACATTGGGGATGAAGAAAGAGCAACAGAAGTGTTAAACATCTGGATAAATAAAGCAGTTTTCTTCTTCTTTTCCTGAGTTTTTGAGGATATTTTGTTAGTTGAAAACAATATATTTAATACCCTCTGATGAAGCCTTCAAAAAATAAAGATAGTAGTATATGAATAAGCTGCAACATAAACAGAGACGAGTAAGAAAACTTATATGTTGATAAAATTTCTGTATTGTAATCTAAATGATAAAATATTGATTCTAAATAGACTGCCGCAAATTAAGATTATCCCTGGTAAAACAACTAAAATTTTATACAAAATCACAATGGATAAAGTGCAAAGAAATAGCACTAGGCAGTAAATCAAGTATACATGAAGAAATAACACTGCAAGCTTACATGTGTACATAGAAAAGTCAGTATCAATAGTGTATAATCCATTTTCCTATATTATTTAAAAAACAATTGCATAAAACATATAAATCCATGCTGATTTGGCAAATAATGTGCAATTTGTTAAAATAATAACAGAGGTGGAACAGAGGTAGATAGGAGCCAATATTTTTGTATACTATAGAAATTAAGTTGAGGGCTGTGGCTGTGGCTCAGTGGCAGTGTTTGCCTAGCTTTTGTGAGGCACTGGGTTTGATCCTCAGCACCACATTAAAAAAAAATTAAATAAAAATATTGTGTCCATCTATAGCTAAAAATATTTTTAAAAAAGAAATTAAGTCAATATTAATCCAAACTAGAATATTATCAATTAAGATATTAGTTGTAGTTCATAGGGAATCTACTAAGAATAGCACTATAAATATGCTGCATAAGAAACAAAATGGTAAACTAGAAAATACCTACCTTACAGAAAAGAAATGATGATGGAGAAACTGAGTAACAAAACATCATAAGACATTTTAAAAAAACAGCAAATGGTGGAAGTATTTTCCTATCAGTAATTCTAACTAAAGGGTAGAGATTGAGAGAATGAATCTAATTTTATGCTATCTATAAAAGACTCAATATAGATTCAAAGACACAAACTAAAAGTTGAAGGGCAGAAAATAAACATCTCATGAAAATAGTAACCAAAATGTAACATGGCTATACCAATATTAGAAAAAATAAACTTTAAGATAAAAATTGTTAAAGGACACAAAGGACATTATATACTGACAAAAAGACCAATCCATCAGGAAGACATAATAATTATTAACATACATGTTCCTAACAACAGAGCCCCCAAAACTTATGAAACAAAAATTGATAAAAATAAGGGAGAAACAGTGTAAAAATTATAGTTGAATATAACAATAGCCCACTTTCAATAATGAACAGAACACTAGAAAGAAGATCAACAAAGACAACACTACTATATTAGTGTTTCTGTTGTATGTAACAGAATACTCAAGACAGGGTAATTTATAAGGAAAATGTATTTATTTAGCTCAGGTTCTAGAAGTCCAAGATCTGGTGGTTTGATCCTGCAATGGCCTCGTGCTGCATCATAACATGATAGAAAATCAAAGGGCAAGCAGGCATGTGCACTTGAGAAAGGAACAAAGGACTTTATAACAACCTGCTCTGTGTCAACTATCCTACTCCAGTAAGAATTAAGCCATTCCCTGGAGAAAGGCATTAATCCCTCCTAATAATCTAATCACCTCTTAAAAGCCCACCTCCAAACACTGCTAGAATGGCAATGAAATTTCAACACATGTTCAGGAGAAGACCCACCACATTCAAACCACAGCAACTATAAACCACCCAATCTAACAGACATATATAAAATACTCCACAATAACAATATACACATTTTTTTTCTCAAGTGCACATGGAATAGTCTCCATGACAAAGCATTATTTAGGACACAAAACAACTTCAATAAATTAAAAAATATTGAAATAACACATAGTATCTCCTATGACCACAGTAGAACAAACTTAGGAATCAGTACTAGAAGAACATCTGGAAAATTCACAAATATCTGTAAATTAAACAACGGAATCTTAAGCAATCAATGGATTAAAGAAGAAATCGAGGGGAAATTAAAAAATTCTTTGAGATGAATGAAAACAAAAGCACAACATACTAAAGTCTATGGGATGCAATGGAAGCAAGTTAGCTGTAAACTCAAATCAATAATCTAGCCTTCCACCTTAAGGAACTAGAAAAAATAAGAGCAAACTAAAACAAAAGCTAGCAGAAGGCCATAAGCAGAATAAAGCAGAGAAAACAGAACCAAGGAAACCAAATGGTCCCTTAAGGTGATCAAAAAAAGTGATACATATCTTATCTAGACTGTCCAAGAAAAGACTCAAATTATTAATGGAATAGAATTGAGAGTCTAGAAATAAATCTATACATTAAATGAACAAACCTTGTTAAAATAGTGTAACAAGGACTTAGACTTTTCACTTTTGCCTGTAAATGTCTGATGGACAGCAAAAATAATTAAAAACTTGGAATCTCTGCATCCATTTTTGCATCCATCTCCTTTGCTCCAAGTCACCTTGGATTCCAGGAACAAGATCTGGTGTGATAAACAACTCGTGATAATCAAACTCAACCCTCATGCCACAGCAACTTTATTAGGACAAGGTCTACCTGACCAATCCTGAGATAATTATGACCAAAACTGATCAAGATCACCTGCTTTGGCAGCTGTGAAAAACCCCCAGCTATGTAGCCCCTCCCTCCTACAACCCTTGTCCTCATTCCCCATTCTATGAAACCTCAAAGTCACTGTCAGCAACTCAAAGATAGAGCCAAGGAAGCAGGTTGATTTGTCTCTACAGTGTAGCTATAATGATTAAAGTTCCTTCCATAATTTTCAGCATTACCTTTTCTGTTGGGTTTTGTGCGCAAGCGGCCAGACTTAATTTGTTGGATCCCCAAAGTCAGGCCTCTGGCCTTAGGACTGTGGTAACATCAGGAATTTGGGGATAAAGAACAAGAAAGATACACTGAGAATCAGAAGAGAAGTATCCACATGCCATTGAACTTGATTATTGCCTTGGTATCATGTTACTTTTTGTGAGCAAGGACATGTAACATTGACACAGGTTGGGTTATTTGTTTTGCATTTCAAACACTGGTGGATGTTTCTTACATTCCAATGACCTGTAGATACTTCTCTTCTGATTCTCAAGATCAGGGAAAATTAGCACAAAATTGTGGAACTCTGTCCTAACTCTACCTCTAATCCAGACCCTAGCAACTGTCTCTCTACAAATATTAACAATTCAGACCAAGGGGCTTCTTTCTGTCCCTCTGAATATGGCCCATATTCTCCCTTGAATATGTATGTATCTTCTTTACTAAAAAAATCTGTGTCAGCCTAGTGTGTGTTGAAATTCTTTTCCATCATGTATACCAAGGACCTGAGTCAAGGTCCCCCTTTCTGGGAACTCCTACAGTGACATGCTCATTAATTGACAAAAGAACAATCTTTTGAAAAAATGGTCCTTGAACAACCAACTAGTCACATACAAAAGAAAAAAGTTGGGCTCTTACCTCATATCATATATAAAAATTAACTCAAAATGGATTATTGGCCCAAATATAAGAGCAGAAACAACAAACTCTTAGAATTAAAAAAAAAAAAAAAGTAAATCTTTATGATCAGGATTTAGCAACACACTGTTAGATATAATATTAAACGAAAACATAGATAAAATGGGCTTTACAAAAATTAGTGAAAAAACTTGAGCATCAAAGACACTACCAAGAAAAGGAAAAGGTAATGCAAATAATAAAATATTTGCATTGGCAACATATATTTGATAAGGGTTTCATATTCTGAATATATAACACAATGCAACAAGAAAACAACCCAATTAAATAATGGGCAAGCGTGTAAATAAACGTTTCTCCAAAGAAATTAAAAATGATCAATAAGCACATGAAAGGATGTTCAACCTTGTTACTAAAAAAAAAAAAAAAAAAAAATCAAACTTAAAACCAAAATGTGATGCCACCTCACACTCCGCTAGGATGACTGTAATAAAAGCAAAATAGAAAATAACAAGTATTGACAACAACATGAAAAACAGGAACCCTCACACATTGATGGGGGGAATGTATAATGGTGTAGCCCATATGGAAAACAGTTTGGCAGTTCCTCATAAGCTTACCACACAGAATTACCATTTGACTCTCCAATTCTACTCCCAGTTTATAGTCAAGAGTAGAAAACATATGTCCTAACAAAAAATGTATATAAATGTTCATAGCAGCATTACTCATAATATCCAAAAGGTATAAACAACCCCAAAGAACATCAACTGCAAACAAATATACAAAGTGTGATATTTCCATTCCATGGAATATTATTTGACCTTATAAAGTATGAGGTACTGGTACATAGTACAACAGGCAGGAATCTTGATTAGGTACTAAATGAAAAAAGACAAGAGCACATGATTCTTTTTATGGAACAGCCCACAATTCGCACATTTATAGACACAAAAAGCAGAACAGCAGTTGCCAGGGGCAGCAGGGAGGAGCAATAAAGAGGGTTTACTTTGGGAGTGATGAAAATGCTCTAGAATTAGAAAGCAGTGATAGTTGCACAACATGTGAATATAGTAAGAGTCACTGTATTGTACACTTCAAAAGGGTAAAATGGTTAAATTTCTGTTATTTGAATTTAACTTCAATTTCTTAAATGAAAATCTCCATGAGATGGAGAAAATGTTATTTTTATCATAGATCAGACACAGAGGTCAAGTCATTTGCCTCAAGTCGGATTAGAACCAAAGCTGACTACAAGGTCCAAATCCATCTAACTACTAAACTACAATCTGCAAAAAGTTGTGCATATCGACACGGAGTCACTTGTGTCAAACCCAAACAAAACAGTGCCAGGAGGTGGAGAAGAGAGGTGCATCACGCACACGAGGTCTGTGACAAAAAATATTACCAAGGATCCCTTAAGGACTCTTAAGCATATAAATCTGTAACAAAAATGTTTTGCCATGGGCTTCCCAAGCTGCAGCTCGCTATAGAAGTCACAGGGACAGCTTGTCACTGTATCCACTAATGAACTAAAGCTAACTCCCGTGCTAAACCCTTGAGACCAGCCTTCTCCATTTCAAAACGAATAACTGCATACTTCTTACTTTTGCCTTTAAAAGCTTCCCTTTGCTTATGCCTACGTTCCTTGCTGCTGCTACTCAGTAGTCCTTAGAGTCTGTCACTCAAACTTAGGCTGACAAAAAAATTAAAAAGTTTAAATTCAACACAAAGTATCTAAGTCCCTATTTTGTCTGCGTCCAGGTGGCACATTCCCGCCCCCCGCGGCGGCGACTTCGCATAGTAGCGGCAGAGCAGGGCGACTCTCTCCGCCAGGAGCAGGAAGGGCCCGCAGCGCCACACACTCACCACCTCAGACCTCGCAACCGTCTCCGCCTCCACCGCTGAGGGGCGCACGTCGACCCGCCGCGGAGCCTCCTCCAACGCCCTCCCCAACCGCTCGCCGCGCAGCCGCCCGCGTCAGGGGCGTGGTCTTGGCCTCGCGCACCAATCAAAGGCGCGGACGCGAGCGGAGGGGCGGGACACCTGCAGGGGCGGGGCCTGCAGAGCGAGCCGGCGCTGCCTCTATTTTCCTTTGAGTGCACACAGGAGCCCAAGCCCACTGTTGTCAGGCTTTCCAAGTAATTTCACTCCTTGCTCCTTCCAGGGCACCCCACAGTGCGCTGCCTCTAAAGAACACAGATTGGAGTAAAGAGAATGAGACGTTTGCCTTGGTAGCAACATTTAAAGGGACACCAACCAGCAATCGAGATACTTTGATATTTTAATTATTTTAAAGTTAAAAAAGTAAATAAGGAGATATGACCCTAAAGTAAAAGAGAAACTCAGTAATCCTCTCTTTACTTAAAATGTTATTTTCTTCATCGTGGTTTTTTGCATTAATGTTTATTTTTTAAACATGGCATTAAAAATATTTAATGTTTGAGCATCCTGAGTACTGAATAGGTCCCATATTTTGTACTGTAGGTGTGTACCACTGGCAGTCACTATACCTGACTCACCCTGGGAACATCGCTGTGCCACCCTCATCTTCAATGTGATGGTGCCAAAAATCTGGGGAGGTGCAAGAGACCACCTGCTCCCCAGAGTCCGTTGGGGTTTAAGCAGGGAATTTCCAGAGGCTTAGGCACAGGATCCTACAAACCCCTCACATTTGTCCCATGACAAGTTCCCAGGAGAGTGCAGGGAAAAGAATTGATCCTGGCTTCCTGGAGAGTGGTCCCTATGTTACTAGTTCCTAGTGAGTTTATTGGCATTCTTTCTGTTGAGTCATTATTACATTAGTAGTTTCATTATTTTAATAATAAAAATTAAAACCTCAATAATATTTAATAATACTTATTCATATACTAATGAATAATTCCTTTTAAATACCTGCCTGCTAAACACTTGACAAAATGATCTCTTTTATCTCACCAGAACTCTGGGAGGTTGATTGTAACATCACTGGTATTACCTAATTTTACAGTTGAGTAATCAGGATCAGAGCGGTTACCTCTCTTGTCCACAGGTTATCTAGTATGCACAAGCCAGGATTCAAATCCAAACTGGCTGACACCAGAGCTGTTACCTGAGGATCACTAAGTATGAAGCTCCTAACCAAATACCTGCAGATTACATGGTGAGAATTTCAGCTAAAAAACATTAGAACTCCAATAAAAAACCCCAAGAATGAGTTAGGATAATAGAATCTTTGTTCACATAATGCATCACATCAATGAGTTAAAGTAGGGAAATGATATAATCATTTCCTAAATGTATATAAAACTCTTAACAACCATCCCTAATAAAAGTTCTTTGTAAACTAATCATAGAAGAGTAATCATTTATATGTCACCCCAAATTATGCTAACTCCACAGCCTCAACTGTGGTAAGATGTCTGAACTTCAGTAGCCATCTCTCTTGGGCAGTCGTTGTACATTCATGGGTGCACCCTCTGTCAGTTTCCACTGCATCACCAGCTTTTATTCTAGAATATAGATTGTTGCTCCACAGTTAGCTTTGGTGCAGGTCACCTGGAATTCTGGACCAACCACTCTCCCTAGAATCAATGCTGCTACCACCAAGCTGGTGGTAAAGGCTGCTTTCCCATTTTATTAGGACTTCTTTCCAACAGTGGCTACAAGCTCTTTAGCTAAAACCAAAGCATCAAGTTGGCAGCTAAAACATGAGGAGGACCAGAGTAAGGTTACCCAAAACCCTACAAGGAAGATGATTTGAGGTAAGTCTCAGACCCATTTTGGTGGGTGGGTTATTTGTTTTTGATGGGGGGAGTTATGCATTTATTCTGATACAAATTGGAAATGATTGAAGTAGGTCATTAATCTATAGTGGCATGTTTACTTTGCTTCACCTGAAGCTAAAGAGGGCACTATAATTTTTAATGAAACAGAGTAAGTAAATAATAAAAGAGATATTGTGAAGTTTTAAGAGCTTTCATGAAAACTGACAGTTGGACTCTTGGCATTCCGTAGCCAACCAAGAATTCTCTTCTACCTGCCTAGGTTTTACACCTAGGCACACCTGACCCACAACAGAGATAGTGCATAATTTGCATTTTGAAAAGGCTCTGAAACCTCAGGACAGTTAGTTCTCTGTGTCTCTAGTCCTAACTGAATAAATTTAAGACAAATTTTCTCACTTATACTTAACTGAAGACCTGGGTGAGATCATCTAAAACTTCATAAGGAAGGTGATTTACAGAGTAGTCCTGTTCCTGCTGGACTTACTAGAATCAAATATTAAGCTTTTTCTTCAGCAAGGCTAAATTCCTTAATTCACAATGGAAGCAAATAAATAGGTGGTTTTCCTATTTCATACCTCTCTTTTGGTTGATGACTATTTGGTTTCCTTTTATTTTGCCTTCTTCTCAAGAATGACAGACAAAACTATATTTTCTTTATACCCTGTGTTTTTTAGAATCCAGTAAATGTTACATAATAATAATCATAACAATACACATAAGGGGCCATAACATTCTGTAAACCTAGCAGCTCTGGTTTCTAGAGGTGGCCAACTGAAGAAACCAAATTGTGTAAAAACCAGCTTTTCCCATCTGTTTCTGTGGACACTTCTCCCTCAGCCCCTCACTCTCTCTTTGGTAATACTACTTAAGAAACTTGGTTATCACATGGCTACTCTGTACCAAACACTGTGCTAAATGCATTATATACGATTCCTCACTTCATTGGTACATATTTTCATCCTTTAATCATTTGCTCTCTTTTATTATGATGTGGCCGTTTCCTAAGAAATGCCCCATGTGGCTCCCAACCAAAATACCAAGAAATTGTACTTACTATTTTCCCCATGCCACTCTTGCTCATCTGTATCACCCTAAACATTTGCATTCTAAATACTTAATCTTTCCAAGCATGTAATTTCTTTGCAAAGAATCACACCCTCTTAGCCACTTGACTCCAAGAAGCGATCCCAGTTTTATCTCCTGATACTCCGGACATTAACCCCTAGTTCCAGCCCAACTCATCTGGCAACTGACTGTCTCCAAGGACTGGACAACATTCCCTCCACACCTGGGCTTCACCTGGCCTGAAATTCCCTCTTCCTCCTTCTCTGCCAGAGCAGGTTAATGGTCAGGAGTATCGATCTGGAATCTAATTCCAAAGACAAAGCCCATCTCTTCTGCTAACTTGCTGGGTGAACTTGGACAGATCCCTTCCCTTCTCAGAGCCTAAAATGGACAGTAAGGCTCACGACACCATCTACATACCTGGAGATTATTGCATAATTAAGTGAAATAATGCAGTAAAGTGCACGGTGCTGTACTAGCACATATCAATGACCTATAAGTGATCATAAGTGTTGTCATTATTGTCATTCCAAGCCTTGGTTTCTCCTGCTTTTTCATGACACCTTTATCTAACCACTCCAAGTCAAAATAATCTCTTTTCTTTGAATTACCCAAAATACTTTCCCTATCACTAGTTTAGTAGCTAGGGTTTACTGCTATGAATCATTGGTTTCCCTCCAGAGTACTTACTGTCCTCTTAAGTACAATGTGAACTCCTTGGGGGAAATAAAACAAAAAACTCTGCATTTTGCCTCTGTGTGAAGGGAGGTCATTACACCTTGCCTTGGGAACTTTCCCCTTTGAAGGTAAAGGTGAATTTGATAAGTTAACCTGAGAGACAAGAGGGTTATGCACTTAAAGCGATCAATAGCCAGGAATCCAGGAGTGTGGGTGGGAGGGAGATTGGGATTGAAGACTCCAGATGGGGACAGAATTGATAGGAAAATACTTAATAATCCTGTCTCCTTTCATCCCAGATCTAGCAGCAGGTGATAATTTAAGACACAAGGGATCCCCGCCACCGCGTGCCCCATCTCCGCATCTCCTTTGCGGAGTTGGTGGGGAGGAGGGCAGGTGGGGTGCCAAAGTCCTCACTAACACCTCTTGCCAGGACTGTAGCTAGAGCTAATCACAGGAATTAAGAAAGCAGACCCAGGAATTCGAACTCCTGGCCTGACGCGACTTCCAACCGTGGGGCGCACGCCCCTCTCCCGCCCTTGGGGTGGCGGGGCGGAGACAAGCTTGGGCGGGGCGACGTTGCCCGGCCCCCGGAGGCAGGCGGGTGCCCAGTAGGCGGCACCGCAGCCCAGCGGGCAAGCTCTTATAGCGCGCTGCGGGAGGAACCTGGGCATCCGTGCTGGGCTGAGGTTAGAAGGCAGGCGGCGAGATGAGCCGGGCGCCCGCGTTCCTGAGCGCCGCCGAGGTGCAGGAGCACCTCCGCAGCTCCAGCCTCCTCATTCCGCCTCTGGAGGCGGCTTTGGCCAACTTCTCCAGCGGCCCGGACGGAGGAGTCGTGCAGCCCGTGCGCACCGTGGTACCGGTGGCCAAGCACAGGGGGTGAGTGAGGAAGACCGGGACAAGGGTCCGGAGAAACTGAAGAGGAGGACCAGGAGGAAGGGAAGGGATGCTGTGGGAGAAGGAAAAGGAGGACGTGCTTAATCAAAGCTAATGACAGCCTCCACTAGCGCGCTAACCTCCGTGTTAAGTGGGCGCTTTACAGGTGTTTCGTTCCACAGTCTCTACATCGGTAGGTATTGATGGGGAAAACAGACTGAGAGGTTAACTAATTTACCCAAGCATACACGGAGCTGGAGTTGTTTTCTGATCCAGAGTCAGGGCCTTGAACACACTGAGCTTTGTGTCTTTGTGCAAAAGGGAAGGAGCAAAGGGTAGAAGTAATGAGGGTCGGGGTCGGGCGGTGGGGCTGTGGTGTAGATAGCAGAAAGAAAGCAGATGGGGACTTTATAGGAGACCCCAGTGTTGATGGGAAGAATTTGAAGCTGCCCTCTCTCTCCTTGTAGTTTCCTGGGTGTCATGCCTGTCTACAGTGCAGCAGAGGATGCCCTAACCACCAAGTTGGTCACCTTCTATGAGGGCCACAGCACCAAATCCTGTGTCCCCTCGCACCAGGCAATTGTGTTACTCTTTGAGCCAACCAATGGCACCCTGCTGGCGGTGAGCAACTCTTTTTCCTGGGGTGGAACTGGGGCCCCTGAGTCCAGAGCTACCTCAAAAGTTAGTTCTGCATGAGTGGGAGACATTCTGGTTATGACTTCGAGTCCCCTCTACCGGTGAATGGATGGATACTCACCACAGAGAGGGTTACTTGTAACTGTGTGACTGTTTGTCCAACTGCCTGAGGGTTCATAACCCAGCTCACTGCTGCTTCCAGGGTGTGACAGTACAGAAATAATAATGTCCTCATTCTTGTACATCTTCTTATCTGCTCAGATACCTCAAATACACAGCTTGAGCTAACCCAGTAGCTGAGGAAATATTTATTTACTGAATCCCTATCAACATGGGAAAAAAGCGGTGTTCACTAATCCCTTGGAAGTCTCTTCTGAGGGATACACAGTAACCTGTTTTAATGTGTAACCATAGTATCAAAAAGTAGCAGTAGCTCACATTTATTGCAGTTTTTAATGTGTCAGGTCCTGTTCTAAACCCTTCATGTGTATTAACCCTCTTAATATTCAAAACGGTCTGTGAAGTAGGTAATATTACCCCCACTTTGTGGATGAAAAAACTTGAGTCATAGAGCAACTGTGCCCAACTTACCCAGATTTAAGTAGCTAGTAAGTAGCATGGCAAGACTTCAGTCTAAGCCCATGACCTGTCCTGTCTTAACTCTATACTCTACTGCCTTTTTAACTGCCTTAATTGAGCTCTTATCATCTGCCAGGCAGAAGATATTGGTTACATTCAATTCTGACAATTCCTCCTTGGGAGTTTTTAATTCCTCGCCCCCCCCCCCCCCCGCCCGATTTCTCTTGATGTCTCTGAGGCTCAGGTTAATAGAGCAGCTTTGCATGAGGTCACACAACTGGTTAGTGAAAGACCCAGAAATCACTCCTAAGTCTATCTGACTGACTGTGGAGCTTATACTGAGTGTCCTCTAACTGGCTCTTAAACTCTTTCCTTCTCCCTGAATTTCTGGCTCCCCAGGGACTCTCGACTATTCACTTCCCTAGGTGGAGAATCAGTGGCGATGACATCTATACTATCTACCTGCAACAGTGGTTCCCACGGAACGGGAGACCGAGGCCTTTGAAACTGTATGGCAGGGCCTAGATGCTTGCTGCATCTGCGCAGTTTACTATGCGATTCTGTCTTCACCTGGAAAATGAGAATAATGATGCCTGCCTTTTGAGGGTCAGCTAAGATAGATAACTCATAAAGTGGAGGTCAATGCAAAAGATAGTTATTAGCCAGGCATGATGCTCAGTCCTAACTGTGCATGAGAATCACCCAGGGAGCTTTTGAAAATGAAGATGTCTGGGTCCCACCCCTAGAAATTCAGGCTTTTTAGGTTTGGGGAGGAGGGCGTTGTTTTGTTCTATTTTTTACAGTGCTAGGAAGTAAACACAGGGCCTAGAGGCTAGGCATATACTCTACCTCTGAGCTATGTTCGCACCCCAAGATTCAGATTCAGTTCATCTAAAGGTGGTATCTGGGAATAGTATCTTTACAAGGCTCCCCACATAAGCATATGGAATGGAGACCCACTGATGTGGCGTTCTTGGCCCCTGCCAGATGTGAAATAACAATCTTACCCCCCAAGTTCCTCCTCAGTTTGGTGTTTTGAAAATCCCCCAGCAAGAAAACAAGACTGTCAGTTGTTAAGAACTCACCATGTGCTAGAAGTTTTTCTATACACTAATGCTTTTAATCCTTCAGTCACCCTCTGAAAGTTTGGTATTATCTTTGTTTTTACAGGTGACAAAACCAATGCTTAGGGATTAAAATGTTTGTTCAAAGTTCCGTGTCTCATAGTGGAAGAATTCAATCCCACTCTGACATAAGTCCCCACCCTCTGTAGGATACTTTCGTACTTCTTAGGGCTACTCTTTCAAAGCTGCTTCTCTCAGTTTGAGTAGTGGAGAGGGGTGCCCCTTATTCACGGTCTCTACTTCCTCCAAGGTCATAGATGGAAATGTCATCACTGAAAAGAGAACAGCTGCAGTATCTGCCATCGCCACCAAGGTAAGATGAGTGACTGGCTATGCTATCAAGGTGAATTGATGGGTGGGGTTGGGTGCTTCAATCTTGAGAGAGTAACGGAGAATAAGGAATGTATTCTGATCTTCCTTTGGACATAGCTGGAACTTCATATGCCAAATATGAGATATTGGCACAATGATTCACCAGATTATCAGCTGCATGACCAGATTCCAAATACCTCACATGCATAATTCCCATCCACTTCACAGAGTAGATTTTATTGTTTCCATTTGCCAGGAAGAGTTGCTCAGAGAGGTTCTGTGAGTTGCCCTGGATCATACAGCTAATAAATGATAAATCCAGGCCTAACTCCTAGGACTACCTTCTTACCTCTGTGCCACATTAACCCTAGTAAGACAGTATGGTATCAGTAGCAGAACCACACTTTGTATTCATCCAGTGTTGACTGAGCTGCTATCACATGCTAGACAATTTTTTTTTTCAGTACTGGAGATTGAACCCAGGGGCACTTAACCACTGAATCACATCCCCAGCCCTTTGTATATTTTATTTAGAGGCAGGGTCTCACTAAGTTGCTTAGGGCTTTACTCAGTTGCTGAGACCGGCTTTGAACCCATGATCCTCCTGCCTCAGCCTCCTGAGCTCCTGGGATTACAGGTGTGAACCACCACACCTGGCTGCCAAGCACTTTTCTAACTGTTGAGGAACCAGCAGTGAACAAAACTGAGTGATGCACACAGAGGAGATAAACAACAAAATAAAAATGAAAAGTAAAACACAGAGTATGATTTGCTTAAAAAAATAAACAACAGAAAAAAGCCTTTTGGGTTTAATAATGAATTGCATCAGTAATCATTAATTAATAACATTGTGCAATTAATATTTGTTGATTAATAAGTAATTACTACTGTGTTTACAATCCTAAAAAAATAAAACAAACCACCCCAGAAATCCCTTAGTATATTGGAAAGGTGAAAATAAAGCAGCATCAAGAGTATTGGGGAAAAGGTGACATTTTAAATTATCTGGAAAAGATCTCACTGAAGGAGTGATATTTGAGTTAAGACTCAAAGTGGTGAGTGAGTGACCCATGCAAAAGTGTGGAGGAGACCTCCAGGCAGAGGGAACAACAGGTGACAGGTGATGATGTTTCTAAGCAGCATGGAGGTATCCCACACAAAAAAATGTATTTTTAGAGGTTAGAGTTAAGAAGAGGAGGGTTAGAAAATGAGGTGTCTATGGGAACAGTTGTGGTCTGGAAGCGTTCATGTTTAATGGAGAAGGATACTGAGAAAGTAATGGAAACGTGTCCCTGGGGCAGTTGGAGCAACCAAGGCCAGGTGTTCAGATTGCACATTAAGGTTTTCTGAATATATTAAAGGAAGGGAAGGACATGAGGATTAATCTGGTAATTGTATGGGAAGGGAGCAGACCACAGAACACACCTCCATGAACTGGCTTTTGATTACATCCAGAGCCAACTCAGATCCAAATAATCAAGAGACTCCTTGAGATAGGTTTGCTGGTGATTTAGAAACAGGAGTCTTACTGCCTTACATTTCAGTCTTTTTCAAAATAGCTTCCAACCCCTTACCTGGATTTTGAGGAGGGCAGAGCAAGTATTATTGATCTCATTTTACACAGAACACTGTGCTTGACTGCATTAATAAAAACCTGCACTCCCAGAACAGTTGAGAAACCTTGGTTGATGCTTCAGAGTTTAGGCTGAAACTCATAGCTTTATTCCCAGGAGCTTAGCTGGTTATTTCAATGAGGAATAAAGGGTCTATTTTACTTTTGGCTCTGTTGAGAGTAGGATATTTTCTTGTGCACTGTTCTCTCATTTTCAGCTTTGGGGTGGAGGAAGAAAAGTATAGGATCCATGGACACAATAACTTCTTTGTGTTTGGGTTTCACATGCCTGAGTCAAGGACACTGACGTGCTTTCTCAGGGCGATAACACATCGATGGATGTATCCCTTGCGTGCTTTTTTTTTTTCAACAAATAGTTAGAGTCCACCAGATGCCAGGCTCTGTGAGGAGAATGAGGCAAATAAGGGTGAGCAGAACCAGATACAGTGCCTGCCATTCATGGAGTGAAGGGCCCAGTGGGGGAAGACAGGATATCAATCTACAGATCACACTGAAATTATAATCCTGATAACTGCTATGAGAGTAAAAGAAGTGCCTTAAATCTAGTCTGTAGATTTTGGGAATGCTTTTCCGGTGTCATGAATCTTGCATCAAAATTTGGAGTAATAAGAGTTACTCATGAGAGGTAGAAGGAAAACATTTCAGGAGGAGGAAAGAAACTGTGCAAAGGCCCTGGGGTTAAAGGAGGCACATGCACTTACAGCTGGAAGACAGGAGGTTCAGGGGAGCATGACAGGAGAGGGACTTAGAGGGGAGGGCTAGGTAATATATGATTTTAGAGAGTGCAGATGAAACATGGACTTGCAAGCTTTGGTTAAATGAAAAATCTAGCAGATTCCTATACATGTTCTTAATTACATGGTTATGGGAAAGAATGAAATGCCACTAATCCTATTATGACTTAATAAATCTTATGAACATTTATATCCTTTCACAGATGTCAATCATAACATTATTACCAGGGAAACAAATTATCAAGTAAGGCAGTCAATCAGAATTGCAGATTCAGTTTCAGAGGTTGAAAGTTACTTTTACCAGACACTGACAATTTCTGAAGCTCAAGTGCACTTTCCAAAATTAGATTCATATTGGCAATGAACAGAAAAACATGGTAATATTACCTAATTCTATTTATTGGATAAGAGCATAGGATTATTAGTCTTGTGGATCTTATCATTTTGAAACATTTCAGCTCAAGATTCTTTGAACACGGAAAGGTATCTCTCCTGCAGATAGGGAAAGAATATCCTAATGTCCTGAGACTTTTTAAAATTTTTGCTAGGAATTCAGTTAAGATTTTTCACTTAAGACTTTTTGCCTTTAAGGTTATACTCTAGAATTTTAGCAAGTAGCATTATAATAATGGGCAGACACAAAAAAACTCAATTTTTACTAAATGAAATAGAGAAAAGGCCAATGAGGGTCTTACTTAATACACATGGCCTGAGAAGCCAGGGGTTGTCTTTTTCACAGTGGAGGAGGACTTTACCATCTGCCACAGAAACATTTAGCAATATTTGGAGACACTTTGGGTTGTCATAATGAAAGGGAAAGAGATGGAGGTGCTACTGGTATCTAATGGATAGAAACCAGGTGTGCTCTGTAGTATCCTAGTATGTACAGTACAGCCCCCTTACCAATGAAGAATGACCCAACCCAAATTTCTGTAGTGCCGAGATAGAGAAACCCTGTTCTATTTCTTGTAGGTCATAATAGGCATCTACCCTTATGGGGCAGGGGCAGTGCTGAGGATTGAACCCAGGAGCACTTTACCACTGAGCTACACCTCCACCCCTTTCTATTTTTTAATTTTTTCTTATTTTGAGATAGGGTTTTGCTAAATTCCTAAAACTGTTTCCTCCTGCCTCAGCCTCCTGAGTTGCTGGGATAATAGGCATAAGCCACCACATCCTGCATGCACCATTTGTATTCCAATAAGACTAACTCTGTCCTCATGGGGCTTGTCATGGTTTGGATGCGATGTCCCCCAAAAGCTTATATGTGACAATGCAGGAAGGTTCAGAGGAGAAATGATTGGGTTGTAAGAGTCTTAACCTATTCGGTGACTTAATGCCCTGATAGGGATTAACTGAGTGGTAACTGAAGTGGTGGGGTGTGGCTGGAGGAGGTGGGAATTGAGGCGTGGCTTTGGGGTATGTTTGTATCTGGAGAGTGGAGACTTTCTCTCTCTCTGCTTCCCGATGATGCCACACTCTTCCACCATGATGTTCAGCCTCATGTCAGTCGCTGAGGAATGGAGCTGGCCTTCTGTGGACTAGGACCTCTGAAACCATGAGTCCTCAAACAAACTTTTCCCCCTCTACAATTGTTCTGGTCAGGTCATTTATTCACAGCATAGAGGAAAACTGAGTAATACAGGCCTTAAAGACCAGTATAAGAAAGTAAATTTTGAAAATGAATTTCTAAACACATATTTTGAAGTAGTGATTCTATCAGGGAAGTCAGAAGGACTTCACTGGAGAGGACTCGATCACAAAATCCTACTCTCCGATAGACACACGTACACATAGATGCTATCAGGACCTATCATAAATACTAACTTTGTATTCATCTTTTTAAAAAATTATTTATTATTTAATTTTTTACAGACTGCATTTTGATTCATTGTACACATATGGGGTACATCATTTCGTTTCTATGGTTATGCATGATGTAGATTCACACCATTCATGTGATCATACATGTACATAGGGTCATGATGTCTGTCTCATTCCACAAGCTTTCATACCCCCCTCATTTCCTTCTACGTAAAGTTCCTCTATTCTTCTCTCACTCCCCACCCTGCCACCCTCATTATATAGAGGCAGTGAAAGGATAAAAGAGAGTGGGCCTAACAAACACAGCTGAGAAGTTGGAAAGCATAGCCTAAGGGATTCCAGGTAGCTCTTAGAACCGCTCAGGCCTTAGAGAAGTAGGAGTCTCTTAGCATGTACCTGAGAGGATGTAGCACAAGAGAAAGAACTTGGCTGTGGGAAGATGTGCTTTTGGAACTCCACTGGGGTATTTAGTAGTGTTAGACTCCTGAACAAGTTATTTAACCTCTCTGGACCTCAATCTCCTTATCTGTTAAAAAGAAACCAAAAACACAACAATAGGAGTCTCCAGCTCATAGGATCCTTCTCCAGACTACGTGAGATCGTGAGGGTAAAATATTGGCATATGTTAGGTGCTCGATGAAGATACTTTCTTTCCTCCTCACTTAACAGAGAGGAAACTGAAACACAAAATGACAGCTCTGAGATTGCCTGCAAGCTCCTGAAGATAGAGCAGAAGTCACCTGATATTCAAATAGTATTTGTTTTCACCTGGCTGCCAGTGTCTTCCTTGACCTCTTCCACCTCATTTCTCCCCTAGTTTTTGAAACCACCCAACAGTGATGTGCTGTGCATCCTTGGGGCTGGCGTCCAGGCCTACAGCCATTATGAGATCTTCACAGAGCAATTCTCTTTTAAGGAGGTAAGTCCGGGTAGGGGACTAGGGAGGAGGGAAGTGGAGAGGCAGTGGCCAGTGACCTTTGTCTGTACTCCTTCACTGCAGCATGAGTTACTGTGACATAGTTAGGTTAATAGTCCAATCTAGACAATTCTTTACCTTAATGCCTTCCCCAGAAAGTTCTGATGGAGGTGAAGGAAGTGAAGTATCCAAGGAAGGTCTGCTAACCTCCTGTCAGTTTCTCAGTTACAGGGATGCAGCAAGCCTGCTCGGTTAAAGGATTCTACTTCTTGTATATGGATGGCCCTTTCAGGCCCTCTCTGTGCTTTTTCTTAGGAGACTCTAGGAGTTTTCAAAAATCCAGGGCTATGAATCCAGGAACCAGGGATGAGGCTAGGCAAGCAGGAAGCCACAGCATCCTCCTGCAGTCTGTATATTGGCCCACCTTTCCCCTGTGAAAGCTCATGCTTCCTACTGAGAACGTTCGATGCTATTTTTTTTTTTTTACATTTTTATTAGAGCATTATAATCATACATAATATTTGGATCCTTTTTGACAAAATCACACATGCAAGGAATTTGATTTCAATCCCCTCCCCACCTTTCCCTCTCATCCTCCTTCCTTCTCTTCTCCCTCCTCTACTCCCCTAAACTTCCTTTCTTCTACATGTACACAAAGGTGAAATTCCCTTTGGTACCTTTACAGATGCAGATAACATGATGCTATTTTTATTTTATTTTATGTATGAGAGAGATGAAACAGATTTAAAGTCTGAATTTAAAATTTTTTAAATGAATTTTCTTCCCAAAGAAGAGGTATTATTTAAGGAAGGAAATAAAAGGAAACTGAAACTGTCCTTTCATCTATTTACAAAACAAGCAATTAATTTTTTTTTTAAATTCTTTCATAGTTTTAATCATGTCAGACATTCAGTTTAATCCTGTCTTTTTGTCAAATGCTCTAACATCACTTTTCCAAATTATCTAATTATCTGATATTTTTCAAGTTCTCTATCAAGAGGAGTGACATGATTGGCTGTTTGCTTTGGACTGTGTATTGTGTTTCTCCTTGGTTGATGAACTTTCTTAAAGTTTATTTCTGTATTTACTGTATTTGCTTGTGAGAGATTCTTTAGGCCTTATTTTTAGTTGAAGGCTCAGAACCCCAGATCCAAACGTCCAGACTTGTTAACAAGCCAGCAAGTCCCTGGTTATGTCAATAATATCCTTGAACCCACCTCAGCACCTCCCAGGATCCTGATTCCAGCTCCTACTCTTGGCCTTCTTATCAGCTACTCCATTCACCTTCAAACCCTTTGGATCTTTCATCACTCCATACTTTCGGAGATCAAGTTATTCCATGCAAAGCACTGCCACAAATATTCCTTGTATGAATCTCACACCCAACAATGACTCCTTTACAAGGTCTCAGACATAAAGCGTGCGTTCAGTACTGACTTTGCCAAGTTACCATTTCCATTTGACAGACATGAAAACTAAGGCTGAATGAAGTAGAGTCATTTCAGCAGCAGTAAGTGACAAAGCAAGGATGGATTCCAATCCTGCCTGGCTCCAGAACTCATTCTGCTGATTGGTAAACTGTCTAGTACCTATTAAGCTACTGAGGCTGTGTGTCCTCACCTACAACTAGAAAATTTCCATCCTCTTTACAGGATGAGATAAAACTCACTTTCAGTCATCTGGCCAGGTATCTGTTCAGATTGATGCTTGTCCTTGACCAGATGTCCATTCTCCATAGGGAATGGTTTAGTCCTAGAGTGGTTCAACTTCCCTTTGGTGCCTCTGGACACAGTGTAACGTAAGTAGACAAGAAATGACACCATTGTCCCTCTTGGTACCCCAATGAAGGTAAGGATATGGAACCGCACCAAAGAAAATGCAGAGAAGTTTGCAAACACAGTGCAAGGAGAGGTCCGAGTCTGCTCATCGGTGCAGGAGGCTGTGACAGGTGCTGATGTGATCATTACAGTCACCATGGCAACAGAACCCATTTTGTTTGGTGAATGGGTGAAGACTGGGGCTCACATCAATGGTAAGCAGAGGGGTTCCATGAGCCATGGGTAGGGTTTGGCCAAGACTCCTCCTTAGACTGGATTCCAGGGCCCCATAGGCAGGACTGGTTTCCTCATTATGCAGAATGCCCAAACTTTATAAGGGCCTCAGAAACATGCGAGCCTTTGGAAATCTTATATCTCAAAGTATGAAAAGGAACCTAAGCAAGGTGGTGCACTTCTGTAATCCCAGCAACTCAGGAGGCTGAGGCAAGAGGACCACATAGTGTGAGGCCAACCTGGGCAATTTTTTTAAATTAAAAATCATAAATTTACATAGGGCAATATTGTTTGATTCATTCTGTTATTTTTTCCCCTTCCCCCCCACCCCTCCCACCCCTCTTTTCCCTCTATACAGTCCTTCCTTCCTCCATTCTTACCACTCTCCTTATCCCTAACCCAAAACCTAACCCTAACCCTAACGCTAACCCCTCTTACCCCCCATTATATGTCCTCATCCGCTTATCAGCAAGATCATTCGTCCTTTAGTTTTTTGAGATTGGCTTATCTCACTTAGCATGGTATCCTCCAATTTCATCCATTTGCCTGCAAATGCCATAATTTTATCATTCTTCATGGCGGAGTAATATTCCATTGTATATATATGCCACAGTTTCTTTATCCATTCATCAACTGAAGGGCATCTAGGTTGGTTCCACAATCTGGCTATGGTGAATTGAGCAGCTATGAACATTGATGTGGCTGTATCTCTGTAGTAATGCTGATTTTAAGTCCTTTGGGTATAGGCCAAGGAGTGGGATAGCTGGGTCAAATGGTGGTTCTATTCCAAGCTTTCTGAGGAATCTCCACACTGCTTTCCAGAGTGGCTGCACTAATTTGCAACCCCACCAGCAATGTATGAGTGTCCCTTTTTCCCCACATCCTTGCCAACACCTATTGTTGCTTGTGTTCTTGATAATCGCCATTCTAATTGGGGTGAGATGAAATCTTAGGGTAGTTTTGATTTGCATTTCTCTTATTACTAGAGATCCAACCTGGGCAATTTAGTGAGACTCTGTCTCAAAATTAAAAAAAAAAAAAAAAAAAAAGGACTGGGTATGTAGCTCAGTAGAAGAGTACTCTAGGTTCAATCCCCAGTACTGAATAAAAAAAAAAAAAAAATACACACACACACACACACACACACATATATATATATATGAGAAAAGAAAATTGCAAATATTTCACTAATAATGTTCTATAAAATGTAATATTGTGGTGAATGGTCAAGCACAGCTTCATTCTTAAATATGATGAAGTTTAAATCCCAAGGCCAAAAGGAAATTATTTACTTTTTAACACAAAACTATACAACTTTTCAAACAAATTATAGTATAAAAGACATGTGAATGCTTTTTAATACGTGTGATGGGATGCAGGAGGGAAGAGGATTTTAAGCATGAGGATACCTGTGACCTCTGAAGATCTTTAAATGGTCTTGGAGGTTACAACAAGAGCTGGTCTACATCAAATACTTAACAATTGCAGGTGCTGTTCTAAATTTTTTATTATGTTATTTAATCTTTACAGCAACCTCATGAGGTAGTAACCATAATTATCATGACCCCCTTACAGGTGGGGTAAACCAAGGCTTGGAGAGATTCAGTAATTTGCCCAAAGCTCAGTGGTAGTTGGTGGCAGGGTTGGGATTTGAGGTAAGGCAAGTCTGTCCTTAGAGTCCAAGCTCTTAAACAATGCTCCATTGTCTTTTAATAAGATTGAGCCAGGTACCATGGCACATGCAACTCAGGAGGGTGAGGCAAGAGGATCACAAGTTCAAAGCCAGCCTCAGCAACTTAGTGAGACCCTAAGCAATTTAGCAAAACCCTGTCTCAAAAATAAAAAATAAAAAAAGGGTTAGGAATGTAGTTCAGTGTTAAGCACCCCTGGGTTCACTCCCCGGCACCCACCCACCCCTCAAAAAAGACTGGCTTCTGATAAGCCAGTCAGAAAATGGCACCAGTGCTCCATGTTTTAGTGACACACACAGTGATGTAGACTCAGAAGCCACCAGTTGTGTACACTGGGGCAGATGAGCAGGCAGGAGCCAAGTCAGATGATATGCATCCATTCCTAAGAGGTTATTGAATCTCTACCATGCTGGGGATGCCACAATAGAGCAGGCACTCAAGGTCACTGCTTTCCCGGTGGTTACATTCTAATGAGGAAAGATTGGCGACAAACAAGTAAACACAGAGCGCGGCTGCTAAAGATGAGCCTCTGAAGGAGACAGGACCGTGATAGAACTTGACTGGAAACAGAGGGCGGACGTGGAGGTAGGTCCCATCCATAGGGTTGTCCGAACGGTTCTCTAAGGAGCCAGTTTTTGAGTTGTAACTTGAATGATGATGAAGAGCCAGCCATGCCAGGAGCTGAAGGAAAGGCACTGGAGGCAGATGACAGTGACCGCAGAGACCCCAGTGGCGAGAGAGTGATCATGGCATGTTTGAGGAACAGGTCACAGTAAAATCAGGGTCTCGGCTTGTGTTGGACGGGCGTTAGGAGGTGGGTCCAGAGAGTAGGTAAGAGGTGGACCAGGGCTTGGTTTTTGGAAACTAAAACCTCTTCTGGAAGGACTTGGAAAATCAAGAGGAACCAGTTCTTGGCTGAATCTCCAGCAGAACTGACTTGATTTTTTTTTTTTTTTAAACTTTGAACTATCACCCCACAATTTCTGTGGTTTGGAGTCTGGGCATGGGTTAGCTGGGTCCCCTGCTCAGAAGTCTCGCAGGATGAAACCAGGTGATTTCTAGGCTGTAATCTCATCAAGTGTCCAGGGTTCTCCTAAGGACCACATCGTTGCATCAGTGTTCAGTCCCTTGTGTTGTAGAACGAGGCTTTTGGTTCCTAAGGACCTTGCACTGTCCTCATCCTCAACGCCAACAGTGGAGAACTCCTTGTACTGGATCCCTCTCTCACTTCGAGCCTCCCTCCAGGAAGGGCTGACTTGATTTGGAGTCAAGGTATCTCTTCTGTTTCCCTGGCCTAGGGACAAAATTGCTATCTGTGTTCACAGAGCATCAAGTACACTTAAGGAAAGTTTGCCCGTTGCAGAAAACAGGGAATCACCAACAGATTTGGTTTACAGCTCAGCTGAGAGGAGGCCTGATTCCATCCTCCCCAATGCTTGCAGCCCCCTGTCTCCCACTCCACCGGCCAGTCTTCTGACCCTCAGTCTTTCTAGCCCTTAGTTTTTCTGAGTTGGGCCCCTCCTTGGCTGCCTGGCCCACCTCCATCCGCCTAAGTGGCCTCAGACAACCTTCTGAGAACTCACCCTGCTCACGGGCCAGCGGGAGCTGAGGGCAACAGTGCAGCCGGGGGTGGCCTGAGAAAACGAGATTTTTTTCCCACCAGCTTATGATTTATTTACGAGCTTCATTAGCTAGTGCCTTTGTTCTATAGAACTCCCCGCTCAAACGACTTTTGAGATGGACATTTTTATACTACTCTCTCTGGAAATTCGAGTGAGGGAGAACAGGAGTAGGAGAACAAGTTGAGAAAACTGGATGGCAGCACAAGAAAACATTTTAAAGGCCGCCTTATATTTGGAAAAGATTTCATAGCAGTTTTCAGAGACTAACTGCCCTGAGCTGGATCCAGCCAGCATGTTTTGTTTGGACCATAGAGAAATCAAGAAATAACACTTGCAAAGAGATTTCTTCTCTCTCTCTCTCTCTTTCTCTCTCTCTCTCTCTGGGAATATCTGGTAACAGTGACAAGTATCCATACATGGCAGCAGTTAGCTGGAACTGAACAATGACCGTCCTCTTGAGAAGGCCAGCTCCCTTCTGTGCTCCGTGGCCTCCACCATTTCCGATCTGGTTTCTCCATCAGCTCTGCTCCTTTCCATTACCTGCTTGGCTCTGCAGGCATTTGGTTGCAGCCTCTGCATTATCTTATGTCCCCAAGGCAGGAGGCATGATCTACTGGATTCATTGTTCTGGTCCTGGGCTCTGTGGAGGAGGTGAATGCTCAAGGCCAGGAAGGAGTCAGCCTTCTTTCTGTTGGGGCTTCCCTGTGACCTTGACACTGGGCTATTTTCTCATGAGTTCAGAGAAAAGCATTTGGGAACAAGGAGTGGAAACTAAACAGGCAGAAGATAAGGAGTGTGGGTGTGAATAAGCTCTAAGGAATGGCTTGATTTCAAGGTTTTTGTAAGGACACCATAGCTTCTGATAAGAGTCTCTTAAGTGTAAACCATGACCCTCTCTGAAACCTGGATTCAGGATGAGATGTAACCTTAATAGTCACTTCTCAAAGCCTCAATCTGAGTGTCTGTTAAATGGCAATCACACATTGAAGTGTACTTTAAGGACCATAAATAGTATTCGTAAGACATCCCACAGCAAGTACCCAATAAATGAATGCTATGTAACCTCAAAATCTTTTAGGAATAAGGTAGGGTATGAAACAGAAAGGGGAAACATGGAAGGAATTATTTTTAATAATATTTGGTCTTACCAATTGGGTGGGGCTGTTTGGCCTAGGGAGGTGAGATGGTTTTCCAAGTCTGAATATCCCCACATGTCCTTTGTTCAACTCTCTCCCATTTCGTGTCCCTACCCAGTATCCCCTGGGACTCTTGTGGGCTGAGGTTTTGTCTTGCTGCCTCGTAGCTATCGGAGCCAGCAGACCTGACTGGCGTGAGCTGGATGATGAACTCATGAAGCAGGCGGTGCTATACGTGGATTCCCAGGAGGCCGCTCTGAAGGAGTCGGGAGATGTCCTGTTATCGGGGGTGAGCCTCCTGTCCTGCCTGGCACAGCTGCTGGCTGGCCTGGACTGGATACCAGGTTTTCCCTAACTTCCCCTTCAGTTTATCCTCTTCCAGACCTTGGTCAACTCACTTCCTGGTAGGAAGAAGTTCCTAAACATCGTGTAACTCTTTGTAATCCCAGTCCAGAAAAATATGGCCATTATGGTGATGGCATGTGTTTTATTGTCCCCTCTGCTGAGAGAGAAGCTTGAGGGGTTTTTCCATTGGACTGTCTTATAAGGCATTGGGATTGAGAGATGGGAGCCTGTTGCATCCTGGAAAGCTTCCCAGTGTGGCCAGGACAATAGGACTATGGTTGACCCCCTTTGGGCTGCCTTTCTCCCTTATAATCAGAATATAGAAGCAAGAGGTGGGGCTGCCAAAAGGCATGTTCAGATCAAGACACATCTGTTTCCTCTCTGACACGGGGACCCGGCAGGCCCGCCCCCTCCGTGCAAACTCAGCTGTCTGCATTCATGACATCAGAAAAGATTTCAGGGGACAGCATCCTTTCTGATATCATCCAGTTTCCAGATGGCCTTTTATCAAGTTTAGCCCTTGCAGCCAACCCTGAGCAGACTCTGGCTTCTTCCCTCAGTTGGTGTGTGTTTGTTTCTCAGGCCGAGATCTTCGCTGAGCTGGGGGAAGTACTGAGGGGAGTGAAGCCAGCCCACTGTGAGAAGACCACCGTGTTCAAGTCTTTGGGTAAGGTCCATTGCTCCCTGGGCACTGGTCCAGCCAGGGCAGAGGCAGGCTTACCAAGTGGGGCAAAGAGAAATGAGTCACCAGGCCCTGGAGCTGAATCACTGTCACGTCCATCATTCCGGTCAGTTATTTACACATCTCAATGCAGTGGCTAAACCCATGAACTCTGCAATTGGAAAGTCCTGGGTTGGAGTCCCTTCTCTGCCATACACTGGAGGTCCTTGTCCTGACATCTCTGAGCCACATGCTCTTCAGCACCTGTTTTCATGAGTCCTTATGAGGATTAAGTGGGATGTACTTGGAAACCCATTTATGCTCAGCAAGTGTCGGCAGTAAGTCATTCAGACTTAGATCTAAATGAATTCAGAAGACAGCTTTCAGAGGTGGAGGCAGGAAAAGCAGATAAGATGATAAATGACTGGGAGACCCAGCCTGAAAGAGATTCAGACAGGAAGTTGAGCCTGATACCTCCTCGGTCCCTCCCTCCTGTCCCTCCTCCTTGCTGCTCGGAGGATGTAGTTCATGGGAGCCATAAGCCACCTGGGCTGGTATGGGTAGAAACCCAACAAGACTGGGCTCCCAGTGGCCCACCTCTGGGCCCCTGGGCTCACCTCTTCCACTCTACCTGATTTAAGAAAATGGAAGTACATGGGAACAGAACTGACATTCAACCAATAGGCCTACAAAACTGAATTACTCAAATTTGTTAGTATATAGTTGCTATCTTGAGAACCTCAAGAGTGCCTCTCTCTCAGGACCTTCCATACTTCATGACAAATGCTTGACAGAGCGTAAAGAGGGCTCTGGCCACACAGCAGCCATGCCATGGTTTAGTAGCCATGCCTTGCCAGTTGTTAAATATTTTTTAAAAAATCTCTTAGGCACTTGAAGACAGGCAAAAAGGCAATATAACATTTATGCAGAACTTGGTTCAGAGACATCCCTCTGATCTAGTTGGGTTTGAAAGTTTCAGACTTCATAGTAGACCAGAGGCCAGCAAGCCTCCTTAAGGAGGCCAAATGCTGCAGAAACCTTTACTCCCATTTTGAGCAGTATCTGTTTTCTACCTTTTGGGGATTGGTTTGTTGGCACATCTTTTTATCTGACAGGTACATCTTAAACACATTTATGCATCCATGCTGGGTGCAAAGGTTAAGGTATACATTCAGAATTACAGATCAAGTATCCCTTATCCAAAATGCTTGGGACCAGAAGTATTTCCAATTTTAGAATATTTTAACAGGCTGTACTGATTGAGCATCCCTGATCTGAACATCTGAAATCTGTAATGCTTCAAAATTGATCTTCAAAAAGTTTCAGAGTTTCAGGTTAGGGATGCTCAACCTAAACAAGACAAAGGGGAGATGCTAAAGATGCAGGGTTGAACTAGACCAGAGGTCTGCAACTACCGTCTGTGGGCCAATCTTGGCCAAGCACCTGTTTCTGTAGGACCCATGAGTTAGAAATGGTTTTTATATTTTCAAATGATTAGGAGGAAAAAAACCAAAAGAATAATATTTCATGACACATGAAAATGACAGAAATTCAAATTTGAGTTTTTATAGTTTTATTGGAATGCAGGCAGCCCATGGACTGACCTATCATCTGTGGCTGCTTTTCCACTGTGAGGGCAGCATTAACTTGTGACAGAGACCATGTGGCCCACAGAGCTGAAAATATTTACCACTGACTTTACTGAAAGTAGGCTGACCCCTGAACTAGGCCTTGTTGGACACAACATTTGGGCATTTCAGGCTTAGTATCTTGCCTTGACCTCCCTTTGCAGGAACACACAAGCCTGAACTCACCTCTGGTAGCAGTCCCTGTTACCCTGATGGGCATTAGTAGCATGCACAATATTATTAGAAGACTGCCAATCACAGGGCCTGGGTTGTTTTGGGTATTGTTCTGACCAAAGGTGAATCGAATTTCTGTTCCTTCCAGGAATGGCAGTGGAAGACATGGTTGCAGCCAAACTAGTATATGACTCCTGGTCGTCTGCTAAATGAAACTAAGGAATTCTGAGATGGATGCTACAGCCGGAGGGTTGTTGCCTCTGGTTGTTTCATAATTTCTAGATCGAATAAGGGAACCCAGTCCCCAGTGACTCATAGCTTGTGCTTATTATGTTCTACTTTAAATACTGAGGTCCCCATTCATGTTTGTAGTTGGAAAGCAACACTAGTAACCGTTCCTTCTGTTATTCCAGGTTATCATAGCATTCCCCGTCCCTTGTATTTCACTAACTTTGTATTCCCCCCAAATAAAGCATTTTCCAATTCTGCAGTGTTTGCTTTAGTAGCTTCTATTCCTCATGGTGAGGAAATGAGGACGATCAGTGTCCATTCACTCCCTGGAGGGACTTCAATGACTGTAATGACAATTTTTTTCTGTTTTTTAGTTGAAATACAACTCATCACATACTATTTTAAAGTGTGCAATTCAGTCTTTTTTTATTATATTTATAGAGTTGAGCGACCATCCCCACTATTTAATTTCAGAATATTTTCATCACCCCAAAAGAATCCTAGTGCTCATTAGTGTCATTATCTATTTCCCCAGTCCCCAGAAACCACTTTGGATTTACCTCTGTGGATTTGCCTTTTATGGAAAGATATTATAAATGGAATCATATGCTGGGTAACCCTTCGTGTCTGTCTTAAAATGTAAAGAAACGATGGCATTTCTATGTAGGTCAGAATCCTTTGGTAACAGATAGTGCAGACCACGATGCAGTCTCTCTTCAGTGAAATGAATGGGGAATGGAAGTTATTGGCTCTTGTAACTAAGAAGTTAACAGGTAACTGGTTCCAGCTATGGTGGTGCATACACAGGCTTCAAGGGTGGTCAGGAACCAGTCTTGTTCTCTGCATCCCTCCATTCTGTTTTCTTATCTTGTGTGTTCTCTGCTGTATAACAGGACAGCTGCCAATGGCTTCTGAATTATACTTTGCCCTCTGTATTATACTTTGCCCTCTTTATTGACTCAAGCACAAATATTCTCTTCATTCACAGTTAAAAGTCCCAGCCCTGAGACTTAAGCCGTCTAGGTCATGAGCTCATTCCTGAGCTTAACATCATAGCCATAAGAGATGGAATACACTCTTTGTGTACCTGTCCCTGGATGATTGTGTTATCTGGGAGAATCTGATGCCCTTGTTATTCAGTTCTGAGTCACGCGCCCCTCCCTTGAAGTCAGGTGTGGAGTCAACCCATTTGATCACATGAGATGACAAAGAGAGGGAGGACTGGGCCGGTAGAAGGCTAAATCTACACTTGTCCACTACATTGTCAGTGTTGAAAGGGCCATTAGGAATCATCTACTCCAATCTGAATGTACAGATGGGGAAGCAGATGCAGAGATGCTTTCCCCAGGCCCCCTGAATCACTAGCAGAGCTTTGTTGTCCCTGTTCTGCCAAAGAGCCTGTCTGAATCCACCTCCCAACCCCATTCCAAGGCTGGTTATCAGATAAGCCAACTGAAAACACAGCATGTTACCCTGCTTTGTTTTTCTGCCCATACTCCTCCTGGCAGGGCATCTTCATGCTCCAGATTAGCCAGAATCTGTTTATCAGGCTGTCTGGACAGGGGCCTTTGTGCTGAAATACAATATCCATATGATCTGATTCTGTACATCTCAGGTGACATTGAGTCTTTCTGGGGATCTTAATAGTCACAACCCTATGAATGTGCAGAGAAGGGAGTATGAAGGTAAGAATGTTCATTCTGGGCTGGAGATATAGCTCAGTTGGTAGAGTGCCTGCCTTGCAAGCACAAGGCCCTGGGTTCAATCCCCAGCACCACACACACACACACATATACAAAGAATGTTCATTCATACACCACTTAGAGCCCCATCACAGTTCTGCACTAGGCTACTAAAATACAAAATAGAATGGTATACATATGTGTTGGAAGACAGATTTGTCAAAAGATATGCTTTGGCATTAGAGGAATATATGGCACAGGGGCCCCAGCAGGAAATAGATGCCATGCTCAAAAGGCAAGATTGAAGAGAATTTAATGAAGAGACTGTTTAGAAGGAAGCACCCCCCAAGGCTGGTAACAGTCAGAAGTTGCTACCACTGCTAAGCTTGAAAGAGCAGTTAATGGGACCCAGCAAGAACCAGAGCTGTGGCAGGTGGCTGCCAGACGCAAACTGTGGGCTTAGGTGAAGGAAGCCAGTGACTGCCCTGCACAGAAGAAGCAGGTGGAATAAATGTCCCATTCTCTCTTCCACCCTCTGGTCTGTTAGTATCCGCATTGGTCAAACCCAACCAGAAACCCAAGGTCAAAGGAGCTCTTTGATGTAGTCTACCACGGTCAACCACCTGGGACACAGAGTTGGGTGGAAGATAGCAGTTTTAGAGGAGCAAAAGAAAACAGGCTGCCCAGCTAGGAAGAGTAGCCAAGAGTACCAGACTAGGGGGAGAGAGAGGGTAAGTCTCTCAATGGGGCTGTTTGCAAGGTGGAAGTATCTTCCAGGCTGAGGACTGATGGCACGCAAAGGCACAGGCATACGCGAGCCATCCTAGATTTGGGAAGCTACAGGAAATCTGCCGTGGTTATAATTAGAGGGCAGAACAACATCAGAGATGAGAGTGGAGGCTTGGAGAAGAACATAGGGCTCAATCATCATGAGGGTCTTGTGATGGTGAGATCCTGAAAAGCAAGAGGGAGGCAGAAGCCGATGAGAGGATTTCCACACAGTACAAAGATGACTAGCATCGCAGGGAACAAGTAAGGATGCTCGTAACGATCCAAGGAAGTGACGACAGGGTCATGAAACACACAGTGGTCATGCAAACAGAGAAGAGGATTTGGGTTTGAAAAACATTAGGGAGTTGAAAGAAGTTAGCAACCCCTTGGTGATGAAGGTGAAGGAAAGGGGTATTGTGTTGAACTTTTCATTCATCAAAAACGGAGCTATTGAGCTGGCATCTCAACCTCAGCACTATCAACATTTGGATCTAGATGGTTCATTGTTACAGAGAGGGTCATCCTATACATTGTAGGATGTTTAACATCCATTGTTTCTACCCACTCAATGTTGGGAGCACCCCCACCCAACACATGACAATCAAAAGTGTCCCTAGACATTGCCATGTGTCCCCAAGGAGGAAAGAGACAAAGTTATCTAGGTTGATAGCTCTTGATTGGGGGGAAAATGGTTCAGTTCTGGGCAGACTGAGTTTGAGGTACCTGTGTGACATTAGACGGGGGATGTCAGGTAAGACTTAAGCTTAAGAATTTAAAGCCCAAATAAAAGGTGTGGGTTGGTGACTCAATATAGGAATTATGAGCCTGTAATATGCCTGAAATGCCAGCGACCACACCATAACTTCTCAAACCCCTCTCTTCAGTGAAATGTGTCCAGCTATTTCTCTCTTGTTGATTTTTATGTCAAGCTATACAGAAGGAAAAACAGCAGGGTGGGGGCAGGGATCCAGTGTTACTGGACTGAGTTCTTCTAAGCACGTACTTAAAGGATGGAGACCTGAGATCAGTGAATATCTGAAACTCATCCTGGCTCATAACCCTCTTGTCTCTGTCCCTGGTCAAGCCTTTCTGTCACTCTAGCATCTTCTCTTGGATACACTTTGTTGCAGTTTGAATGACCTGACGTCCTTAGAACATTTAAAACTTTCTGTAAGAATGAATCAAACACCATTACCCTATGTAAATGTATGATTACACAAATGGAATGCCTCTACTTCATGTACAAACGGAAACAACACATATCTCATTTGTTTACAATAAAAAAAAAGATATTAAAAAATAAAAAAAATAAACAAGAAAAAAAAAAGAACAAAAAGGACTGGGGATGTAGCTCAGTGGTTAGAGTACTTGCCCTGCATGTGCAAGGTCCTGGCTTCAATCCCTACTACTGAAAAAAAATATATATATAAATATTATAAAAGAAAATCTAAACAATACAAATAAGCATTGAAACTTAATATCAGGGTGGACTTTGTTGATTGTTTTTAATAGTAGAAAAAGTATTTGAAATATATGTCTTCACTAACTATGCTCCGAAGCCTTTTTTTTAAAGATTATGGAGTGAATAATAAAAAATTTATGACTGAGAGAGATTCAAGATGGCGGACTAGAGGGTGGCTGCGTTTCGTGTTGCTCCAGGACTCAGGACTCAAGAAGAGGAGATATAGAGAGACTTGGGACCAACTCAAAGCAGCCAGGGGAGTGTCTCCCATTGGGCAGGTGTCCCGGATGGGGCGGTAGCCCCGAAAACAGGGAACTTTATGAAGTAGAGCTGCCGGCGAGACGCCCCTCCCCCCGCTGGAGCAGTGAACACGGACAACTGGGAGCATCGAAAAGGAGGCCGCTCGGCACAGCGCTTGGACTCGGCACAACCCACCCGGGCTCTGGGAGGCTGCCCAAAGGAGAAGGTGCTTGGTGAGCTGTTTGGACTGAAAGCGACCACCCCTGAACACAGGGGGCTGCCCAGAGGAGAAGGAGAAATACGGGCTCGGCACGTCACTTGGAATTGGAGCAGCTGCGCCAGGGCTCTGGGCGGCTATCCGGTGGAACAGCGTGGTGAGTGGTTTGGTCCCAGAGCATCCGCTCCTGAACACAGGGGGGTTGTCTGGAGAAGGAGGAGGAGCGGCGGGGTGCTTGGGCTCGAAGTGACTGCACCAGGGCTACGGGTGGCAGTCGGGACAAGAAGGTGCACAGTGAGTTCCTGGGACTCGTGACGCACCAGATCTCTGGGTGACTGCCTGGCAGAGAAGGAGGTGCGTGGTGGGTCACTTGGACTTAGAGCGACCGCAGGGAACACCAGGTGGCTGCCGGAGGAAAAGGCGTGTGGCGGGTCACTGGGACTCAAAGCGATTGTAAGGGGCTCCAGGTGCCTGCTCAGAGGAGGGGCCGCATAGCCAGGCGAAAAGTGCAGAGCAGGGTCCCAGGGCCTAGGCGGCTTCTTGGTGGAAGAGCCCCACAGAAAAACTGAGGGGCGGAGCGAAGGCTCCAGGTCTGCAGGCAGCTTCTCTGAGGAGAGGCAGCCTAAGGAGATTTATCTGCGAAGGGCGAGGCTTCCAGACCCAGGAGGTAGGTCCGGGTCCCTGGGAACATTGCAGAAGAAGGCTGCCCAGCCCAGGCGGTAGTTGTGAATGAACGGAACCTCTCGGAGGGAAACCGACCAGCGAGACCTCCCCACTGGGTGAGTCCTCCCTGTCAGGTGAGGTTCTCCCAAAAGGACTGTAAAATCAGAGACATAGACCCAAACTGGCCTTGCATCAGCCCACATCCTACTTCCCCTTTGGATGACCATTCATCAGCAAGTGAAGGTATCTCTGCCCACTAGCAGGGAATATACCCCACTGGAAGGCCACCACCCCTAGGGAGTCAGCTTCCTTGTGGAGCCCCGCATTATCAACTTCCTCCAAGACTTCAGGCTACTGAAGGCTAAGAGGGGATATACTAGAAAGCTTCAGGGATATTATAAGACAATAGAGGAAATCTGCAATATCACAGCGGTCAACTGATACCTGAACAATACGAGAAAACAAGGAAAGAAAATGCTGCAAACAATTCTAGATGGTACATCAATGAAACCCAACGACAGCATGGCAGAAGAAATGACAGAAAGGGAGTTCAGAATGTACATAATTAAAATGCTCAGGGAAGCAAATGACGAGATGCAAGAGCAAATGCAGGCACTGAATGATCGCACCAATCGACAGTTAAAAGAGCAAATACAGGAAGCAAAAGATCATTTCAATAAAGAGTTAGAGATATTGAAAAAAAAACAAACAGAAATCCTTGAAATGAAGGAAACAATAAACCAAATTAAGAACTCCATAGAAAGCATAACCAATAGAATAGAACACCTGGAAGACAGAACATCAGATATTGAAGATAAAATATTTAACCTTGAAAACAAAGTTGAACAAACAGAGAAGATGGCAAGAAATCATGAACAGAATCTCCAAGAACTATGGGATATCATGAAAAGGTCAAATTTAAGAATTATTGGGATTGAGGAAGGCTTAGAGAAACAGACCAAAGGAATGAACAATCTATTCAATGAAATACTATCAGAAAATTTCCCAAATCTGAAGAATGAAATGGAAGATCAAGTACAAGAGGCTTATAGGACTCCAAATATACAAAATTACAACAGACCCACACCAAGGCACATTATAATGAAAATACCTAACATACAAAATCAAGACAGAATTTTAAAGGCCGCAAGAGAGAGGAATCAAATTACATTCAGGGGGAAACCAATACGGATATCAGCAGATTTTTCAATCCAGACCCTAAAAGCTAGAAGGGCCTGGAACAACATTTTTCAAGCCCTGAAAGAAAATGGATGCCAACCAAGAATCTTATACCCAGCAAAACTTACCTTCAAATTTGATGATGAAATAAAATCCTTCCATGATAAACAAAAGCTAAAAGAATTTACAAAAAGAAAGCCAGCATTACAGAACATTCTCAGCAAAATATTCCACGAGGAAGAGATGAAAAACAAAGAAACAAATCAGCAATGGGAGGAACTATCCTAAAGGAATTGTCAAATAAAGGAAGAACCAAGTCGTCTCAAAATAAATAAATAAATAAATAAAATGAACCAAATGACCGGGAATACTAATCATATCTCAATAATAACCCTGAATATTAATGGCCTGAACTCATCATCAAAAGACATAGACTGGCAGATTGGATCAAAAAGAAAGATCCAACAATATGTTGCCTGCAAGAGACTCACCTCGTAGAAAGAGATACCCATAGACTAAAGGTGAAAGGATGGGGAAAACATACCATGCACATGGACTCAGCAAAAAAGCTGGGGTATCCATCCTCATTTCAGATAATGTGGACTTCAAGTCAAAACTAGTCAGAAGGGATAAAGAAGGACATTACATACTGCTTAAGGGAACCATAAATCAGCAAGACATAACAATCATAAACATCTATGCCCCAAACAGTGGCTCATCCATGTATGTCAAACAAATCCTTCTCAATTTCAGAAACCAAATAGACCATAACACAATAATACTAGGTGATTTTAACACGCCTCTCTCACCACTGGACAGATCTTCCAAACAAAAATTGAACAAAGAAACCATAGATCTCAATAACACAATCAATAATTTAGACTTAACGGACATTTATAGAATATACCATCCAACCAAGAGCGAATATACTTTCTTCTCAGCAGCACGTGGATCCTTCTCTAAAATAGACCATATATTATGCCACAAAGCTAATGTAAGCAAATACAAGAAGATAGAGACACTACCTTGTATTCTATCAGATCATAATGGATTGAAGTTAGAAATAAATGAAAGAGTAAAAAACAGAAGCTACTCCAACACCTGGAGATTAAACAATATGCTATTACATGATGAATGGATAACAGAAGATATTAGGAAGGAAATTAAAAAATTCTTAGAGGTAAATGAGAACAAAGAAACATCATATCAAAATCTTTGGGACACTATGAAAGCAGTACTTAGAGGAAAATTTATTTCATGGAGCGCATTCAATAAAAGAAGTAAAAATCAACAAATAAACGACCTAACACTACAGCTCAAAGCCCTAGAAAAAGAAGAACAGACCAACACCAAAAGTAGTAGAAGACAGGAAATAGTTAAACTCAGAGCTGAAATCAACGAAATTGAAACAAAAGAAACAATACAAAAAATTGACAAAATAAATAGTTGGTTCTTTGAAAAAATTAACAAAATTGATAAACCCTTAGCCACTCTAACAAAGAGAAGACGAGAGAAAACCCAAATCACCAAAATTCGGAATGAACAAGGAAATATCACAAGACACGAGTGAAATACAAAACATAATTAGAAGCTATTTTGAAAATCTATATTCTAACCAAATAGAAAATTTCGAAGACATCAACAGGTTTCTAGAGACATATGAATTGCCTAAATTGAACGAGGAGGACATACAAAATTTATATAGAACAATTTCAAGTAATGAAGTAGAAGAGGTCATCAAAATCCTACCAACAAAGAAAAGTCCAGGACCAGATGGGTTCTCAGCCGAGTTCTACAAAATCTTTAAAGAAGAGCTCATTCCAATACTTCTCAAAGTATTCCATGAAATAGAAGAGGAGGGTACCCTCCCAAACTCATTCTATGAAACCAATATTACCCTGATACCCAAGCCAGACAGAGACAAATCGAGGAAAGAAAATTTCAGACCGATATCATTAATGAACATTGATGCAAAAATTCTCAATAAAATTTTAGCAAATCGCATACAAAAATATATTAAAAAGATAGTACACCACGATCAAGTGGGTTTTATCCCAGGGATGCAAGGTTGGTTCAACATCCGGAAATCAATAAATGTAATTCACCATATCAATAGACTTAAAGTCAAGAATCACATGATTATTTCAATAGATACAGAAAAAGCATTTGATAAAATACAGCACCCCTTCATGCTCAAAACACTAGAAAAAATAGGGATAGTGGGAACATTCCTTAACATTGTAAAGGCCATCTATACTAAGCCCATGGCTAATATCATTCTAAACGGTGAAAAACTGAAAGCATTCCCCCTAAAAACTGGAACAAGACAGGGATGCCCTCTTTCACCACTCCTATTCAATATCGTTCTTGAGACTCTAGCCAGAGCAATTAGACAGACCAAGAAAATTAAAGGAATACGAATAGGAAAAGAAGAACTCAAACTATCCCTATTTGCGGATGATATGATTATATACTTAGAGGAACCAGGAAATTCCACCAGAAAACTGTTAGAACTCATAAGTGAATTCAGTAAAGTGGCAGGTTACAAGATCAATGCTCATAAATCCAATGCATTTTTATACATAAGTGATGAATCCTCAGAAAGAGAAATTATGAAAACTACCCCATTCACGATAGCATCGAAAAAAATAAAATACTTGGGAATCAATCTCACAAAAGAGGTGAAAGACCTCTACAATGAGAACTACAGAACTAAAGAAAGATATTAAAGAAAACCTTAGAAGATGGAAAGTTCTCCCATGTTCTTGGATAGGCAGAATTAATATTGTCAAAATGGCCATACTACCAAAAGTGCTATACAGATTCAATGCAATCCCAATTAAAATCCCAATGACGTACCTTACAGAAATAGAGCAAGCAATCATGAAATTCATTTGGAAGAATAAGAAACCCAGAATAGCTAAAGCAATCCTTCGCAGGAAAAATGAAGCAGGGGGTATCGCAATACCCGAACTTCAACTTTATTACAAAGCAATAGTAACAAAGACGGCATGGTACTGGTACCAAAATAGACAGGTAGATCAATGGTACGGAGTAGAGGACACGGACACAAACCCAAATAAATACAACTTTCTAATACTAGACAAAGGCACCAAAAATATGCAATGGAGAAAAGATAGCCTCTTCAACAAATGGTGCTGGGAGAATTGGAAATCCATATGCAACAGAATGAAACTAAACCCATATCTCTCACCATGCACAAAACTCAACTCAAAATGGATTAAGGACCTTGGAATCAGACCAGAGACTCTGCAGATTATAGAAGAAAAAGTAGGTCCCGATCTTCAACATGTCGGCCTAGGACCAGACTTCCTCAACAGGACTCCCATAGCACAAGAAATAAAAGCAAGAATCAATAACTGGGATAGATTCAAACTAAAAAGCTTTCTCTCAGCAAAGGAAACTATCAGTAATGTGAAGAGAGACCCTACAGAGTGGGAGAATATCTTTGCCAATCATACTTCAGATAGAGCACTAATCTCCAGAATCTATAAAGAACTCAAAAAACTCTACACCAACAATACAAATAATCCAATCGACAAATGGGCTAAGGAAATGAACAGACACTTCACAGAAGAAGATGTACAAGCAATCAATAAACATATGAAAAAATGTTCAACATCTCTAGTAATAAGAGAAATGCAAATCAAAACCACCCTAAGATTCCATCTCACCCCAATTAGAATGGCGATTATCAAAAATACAAGCAACAGGTGTTGGCGAGGATGTGGGGAGAAAGGTACACTCGTACATTGCTGGTGGGGCTGCAAATTAGTGCAGCCACTCTGGAAAGCAGTGTGGAGAAAACTTGGAATGGACCCTCCATTTGACCCAGCTATCCCACTCCTTGGCCTATACCCAAAGGACTTAAAATCAGCATACTACAGAGATACAGCCACATCAATGTTCATAGCTGCTCAATTCTCAATAGCCAGACTATGGAACCAACCTAGATGCCCTTCAATTGATGAGTGGATAAAGAAACTGTGGTATATATATACAATGGAATATTACTCAGCCATAAAGAATGACAAAATTATGGCATTTGCAGGCAAATGGATGAAATTGGAGAATATCATGCTAAGTGAGATAAGCCAATCTCAAAAAGCCAAAGGACGAATGATATCGCTAATAAGTGGAGGATGACACATAATGGGGGGGAGGGAAGGGTTAATGTTAGGGTTAGATTTAGGGTTAGGGAGGGGGGCAAGTATGGAGGAAGAAAGTACTGTATAGAGGGTAAAGAGGGGTGGGAGGGGTGGGGGGAAGGGAAAAAATAACAGAATGAATCAAACAACATTACTGTGTAAATTTATGATTACACAAATGGTATGCCTTACGCCACGTACAAACAGAGAAACAACATGTATCCCATTTGTTTACAATAAAAAAAAAATTATGACTGAAAAAGAAAACGTTCTGTAAAATGGTATAAACCTTTTTTATAACATGAGAATGCATGATGAAGAAGCTACATCCTCAATGCTGAGAAGTGAGGAGAATTCATCACTGATTAATTCATAAATCATAAGAGGACAAGGGTCCCCAGGAAGAGTATAAAAGTATCTAGTGACAACTATCTCCTCTAAAGGGGCGAGAGACACCTGTGTAGGCTCATTTCTCCCAACCTGATTTTTCCTCATTATATACGTTGGGACAGAAATGGAAATAGCATCTCATCAGGAAGATTGTGGGGAATCCATGAAGAGAATCCTGGCATCTATCATAATGACATATAACCAAAGGCAAACTCAGACTGCAAACTTTTTTAATACCTGGTACGTGCCAACTGCTTTTAAACACATTACTGAGGAAGTAAAAATTTTTTACTTCACAACAACAAACCAGCATTTGTCAACAAAATTATTTTCTAATGCAACATATTTAATGACTGACAAGCTTTCTAACTTCATCCACCAAGGAAGAATCAGCCAGTTGTTCTTCAGAGTTGAGCATCTGTATCATCCCAAAGCTTATGTCCTCTATGGTGCTTCTTAAAGTAAGTTGTTATAGTTTAGATATGTGGTGTCCCCCAAAAGCTCATGTGTGAGACAATGCAAGAAAGTTAGAGAAATGATCAGGTTATGAGAACCTTAACCTAATCAGTGCATTAATCCACTTGAATGGATTAACTGGATAGTAACTGTAGGCAGGGTGTAGCTGGAGGAGGTGGGTCACCAGGGGTATATATCTGGAGTATGTATTTTTTAATTTATTTTTATTTTTACAGACTGCATTTAGATTTATTGTACACAAATGGGGTATAACTTTTCATTTCTGTGGTTTTACACAATGTAGATTCACACTATTCCTGTTAATCATACATGTACATAGGGTAATGATGTTTGTCTCATTCCACTATCTTTCCTTTCCCTGCCCCTCCCCTCCCCTCATTTCCCTCTACACAGTCCAAAGTTCCTCCATTCTTCCCTTACCCCTGACCCCATTATGTATCAGCATCCACTTATCAGATAAAACATTAAATTTTTTGGGATTGGCTCATTTCACTTAGCATGATATTCTCTAGCTCCATTCATTTTCCTGCATGGGGCATGTATTTTGTCTCTGGTGAGTTGAGTTCTGCTTCCTGGTGCCATATTCTTATCTGCTTTCCTCCACCACACCCTTCCACCATAATGTTCTCCCTCACCCTGACCCATAGTAATGGAGTTGGCCATCTATGGACTGAGACCTCTAAAACCATGAGCCTCAAACAAACTTTCTCCTCTAAAATTGTCCTTGTCAATCCTTTTTGTCACAGTGATGAAAAAACTGACTAAAACATAAGCCAAACAGATGTGAATTAGACCATTCTGAAGGCAAACAGTTGCTTCTATATTATATGCATAATCAATGGCAAACTCTATATGATGTAAGTCTGGCTATAAAAATTCAATGAAGTTTATCTGTTCAGCAATGGTGACCAGTTTATGTTGTGGAATCTACAAAGCATCATTGGTGACAGACATCAGTAAATAAAAGATACATAATAAGCATGAAAATACAGAATTTGGTTCTAATATCAAGTATTTCCTACAAACAACTAGATTTTTTAAATCTTTTTTTAAGTTACAGAAAGAACTAAAACCCTTGTAAATATCATGAAGAGTTGGGTGCAGTGGCACACACTTATAATGACAGCCTTATCAGCTTTGTAAGACCCTGTCTCAAGGTAAAAATAAAATAAAAAGGGCTGGGGATGTAACTCAGTGGTAGAGTGCTCCTGGGCTCAATTCCCCAGCTCCATATATATTTAAAAAAAAAAGTTATGAAGTAGGCTTGATTCCTTCTTGCTCTATCCTTCTTTCTCTCCTTCACCATCCTCTTGCTTAGGTGCTGTATTAGTTAGTTCTGGTTGCCATAAGAAAACACCATAGACTGAGTGGCTTAAATGACAGAAATTTATTTTTTCATAGCTCTGGAGGCTGAAAATCCAAAATCAAGATGCTGGCAGGGTTGTTTCTCCTGCGACCTCTCCCATTGGCTGGCAGACAGTGCCTTCTAGCTGTATCCTTGTGTGACCTTTCCCTGTGTGTGAGCACATCCTCATGTATATCTTCCTCTTCTTCTAAGGACATCAGTCATATGGGATTAAGACTCCATCCTTATGATCATATTTAAACTTAGTCACCTCTTTAAAGACACTATCTCCAAAACCAGAAATTTTGGGGGGTTAGGGATCCAACATGAATTTTAGTGGGTATATGATTCAGCCTACAACAGGTACCTATGTTCTCTTTCTTTACTCTCCCTGCCTGTTACTCTGCCCTATTCTCAGGCAGAAATATTATAAACACATTTCCACTATTTGTAAACATGCAAGCACTTGTTGCCTCAGGCAACAAGGAACTTCTGTCCCCACTGATAGACAATGGTCATAGATCTCAGAACAGAGTCAGAATCCCCAGGGCATGCAGATCAGAAAGAAAGCAGTAGGCCAGCGTGATGGGAAATTAAAATGTCCAGCGTTAGAAAAGTAAATTGCTTTCCCTTTTCTCTCATTCATTTGACCCTGTCTTTATTGAAAAATATCAAATGGTAATTGAAGAGAAATGCCATTTTCTTGTTCCAAGGTCTCCTTTGGTTTCTCACTGATGGTTTATTTGGAGAGGTGTTGAGTATTTCCCAGAGTGGAGTCTGGGCCTTTTTCTTAGGTAGGCATCTTCAAAACCCTAGAAACCCTTCCCCATGGTCTGGCATTGGGTAGGGAGTAGGAATAGTGTGGAGTGCTTCCAGTGGGCCACAGCATGGCTCCAGGGCTGTAGGCTCACCCTGTGGACCAAACCTCCATCAGAGGCTGGTGTCCACCAGTGGACCAGGTTGTTGTACCACCTGCTTTCTTCTGTTGATGGCATGAAGAACTTTCTTCCTAGGACCCAGCTGCATTTGTATGTTCTGAAGGTCCTCATCAGAACACAGCAATAGAGCTTCTAGATCAATCTGCTCTCTCATGAAGATGGGAAGGAATTCTTCCAGGTGCTGGGACTGTAAGAAGACTTCCAGGGGAGTTGCATCCACCACTTCTTCCTCCCACTCCACTTCATCCTCATCCCAAGGCAGGTCAGGTGACCCAAGGCCATTTTCCTCTCCCTGTTCATCTGCCTCAGCTTCATCGGCCTCTGCTGCTCCTTGTCTTTGGAGCAATTCAGTGGGCATTGTAAATTCCGACTCCCGCTTGCTGTCTGAGATGTCCTCAGGGCTCAGTACTCTGTTCTTTTGAAAAACAATATTCCCTAGACCTGGACGGTTGAGAATGGACTCATGTTGCACATCGTTGTCCTCCTCTGCTGGGAACTGGAGCTTCTCTCTGAAGCCTCCTGAGAGTGAGTCTTCATCCTCCTCTCTAAACATTTCCATCACATTCCTCTGTCCACTTCTGCCTTCCTTCCCTACCTGCTCTGCTGTGTCTTTGTTCTTCTTGAACTTTAATTTGAAGGTATCTTTAATGCCTTTAGACAAGGATCCAAATGTACTGGAAGCAGAAGCATTTGAGAAGGATGACCTGGAGAAGGTGCCCTTGGAGGAAGAAAAAGTCCCAGATTCCTCCTTGTTGTAGGTGCGGGCCATCTTATTTTGGTGCTTCTCTTGGAGCCTTTCACATTCTTTGATCTGCCTCCTGGCATTTTTCTGAGCCTGTTCCTTCAGCCTGGAGACCTTCTTGGGGTTCATGATGTTCTGGGAAGTGGCAGCCTTATCCAGGAGAGCAACACATTCATTCTGATCCCTGCTGGCAGCAGCATCCAATGGAGACTGTAAGTCATTATCCAGGGCAAAGATGTTGGCACCAAAGTTGATCAGGAATGAGACACAGTGGGCATAGCCATTGGAAGCTGCATAATGTAGAGGTGTGTTTCCCCAGATGTCACATTTATCAGGGTCCCCTCTAGAAGAGAAAGATGAAAGATGAAAGTTAAACATTTTTTTCTGGGAACATGAATTCCAAAAACAGAAATAAAAACAACAAAATTTATGCTAGTGCAAACATGTTTATCCTGCCTTGTCGTTGACATAAGATAGCTGCTGTAAGTCTAGATATGTCATGTTGCAGCTAGAAACCATATGGCCAGAAACAAACAAACAAAAAAAAGCCCTTCTCTATCCTGTCTCCTTTTTAGAAGAAAGTCTTTCCAAGAAACTCCCTAGCAAGGCAACTTTCCTATCTTATTGGCCAGAATTGGTTCCCATCCTAAGGAAAGTGTAGTATCATGCTTAACTTAGATCAATTAGAACTTTTCCCTGAAGCTAGCAAGAGGATTATCCAAAAGCATAGTGGTAAATGTTTAACAACTGGCTTGTTTGAGGGGACAAAAAATCAAAGCCCTGATTTATAGCATGTGCCAATTTCTGTTGTGTAAACATTACCCACAATGATAAATTTAAACCTACCAATAAAACATCACTGGACACAGTTTGGAAGAGATGTGAAGTAGCACACAATTAATCATTTTTCCCACACAGAATCAATGGATCTGTAGCATCTTTTTTCAAAAAAATTTTTTAGTTGTTGATGGACCATTATTTTATTTATTTATATGCAATGCTGAGAATCAAACCCAGCGCTTCGCACGTGCTAGGCAAGTGCTCTACCACTGACCTACAACCCCAGCCCTGGATCTGTATAATCTTAAGGATTATAATCTTAGTCCTTAAGATTATATAGATATATTTTAATAGTAAAATATGGTAAAGTATATTACCTTTTAACATGATTTATTAAATCGTAGGCTTATATCATTTTATTTTAATAGTTGTCATGTTTAAGTGACTTTGAAACTTCCTAAAAATTCAACAACTACCTCTCAGGAGCTGGTAAGAGCTGATTCCAGCACAACACTGCTACATTCCCTCAGTCACTTGTGGAAACAAACAACCAAACAAAACTGGGTCCTGGTGTGTGTGTGTGATGGAATATTACTCAGCTTTAAAGAAGAATGAAATTCTGGAAGTTGCTGGTGAATGAATGGAGTTAGAAAATATGCTAAATGAAATAAGCCAAACCCAAAAAACTAAAGGCCAAATGTTTTCTCTGATATGAGGAAGCTAATTCACAATAAGGTGGGGGAGAGGGTAGGGAAGAACAGAGCTACTTTATATTAGGTAGAAGGGAGTAAAGGGAGGGGAAGAGGTGTGGGGGAAGGAATGATAGTAGAGTGAAATGGACATTATTACCTTATGTACATGTATGGCTGCATGACCGATGTGATCCTGCAATATGTACAATCAGAAAAATGAAAAATTACATTCTATTTGTGTTTGATCAAAATGTATAAATGCATTCTACTCTCATGTACAACTAATTAGAACAAATAAAATTTTAAAATGAGAGATTAAAAAAACTGGGTCTCCATCCACAAGAAAGAAGAAAGGAGATGTTGGGTATGTGGTAAACAGTGTCTGCTATGACCATTATTCATATAAAGGGTGGGACATCTCCACCTATTCTTGTTTACCTCCAGTACTGTGTAAGTGATAGTTCTACAAGAGGTCGAGGTGGATTAGGGGCACTGTAAAGGCACTGAGGTCACAGACCTAGTGTCTGGCACAGAAACAATGACACTGGCAGGTTCTCAGTGCAGATCTGTGAAATGACTGAATGCCTACTGGAACCCTGCCCCAGGCTCCCTGCTCCCTTGTCCTGGGAGGCTTAGAGATATAAGAATAGACCCTGTGGAGGTACAGGAAAGTGAGTCTGAAAAATTCTCCTGACATTTCTGGTCAGAAATGGCAGAAACAGAAGAGAAGCTCACACCCTTGCAGCTGATAATATTGGGTAACCCTTCTCCTTTGAGCAGCTTCTTGTCACTGTGGAGTTTGGTCCCCAGACCACCACAAGCAGCAGCAGCAGCAATGGCATTATCTATGATTTTGTTAGAAATGCAGAATTTTGGACTCCAGCCCAGACTTACTGAACAAGAATGTAGAGTTTAACCCTATCCTCTGGTGATTCTCAGGTTCACCATGGGCTGGGAAGAGCTGCCCTCGTGAATGTGGCCCCAGCCGGTGTCTTGTCACCCCTTCCTGGGAGTCCTGGCTGCCTCAGGCTTTTCAGTATCTAAGCACTTTCGCTCTCATTGCCCACCACCACCACCACCACCCCAATCTCCCTGTTAAGGAAGGCAAGAGTCTTACTGCAGAAGTAACTAAGACAGATGAATAAAGAAAATGTGGTATATATGTGCAGGAGTATTACTCGGCCATAAAGAAGAAGGAAAGAATGGCATTTGTTGGTAAATGGATGGAAGTGGAGAACATCATGCTAAGTGAAATAAATCATGCTCAGAAAGTCAACGGTTAAATGTTTTCTCTCCTATGCAGAAGGTAGACCAAAATAAGGATAAAAAGAAAAGGCCAGGGGAGGGGTGTCCCATGAAATCGGAGAGAGAAGAGTGGAAAAGAGGAAGGAGATTGAGGGGGAGGGAGGAAGGAAGGGAAAAGGAAAGATGGTGAAATGAAATTGACCAAACTATCCTATGCAGGGCTGGGGAGATAGCTCAGTTGGTAGAGTGCTTGCCTTACAAGCACAAGGCCCTGGGTTCAATCCCTAGCACCGCAAAAACAAAACAAAACAAAACAAAAAAAACAAAACAAAAAAACTATCCTATGCACATGTATGAATATACCACATTGAATTTCACCGCTATGTATACCTATAATGCACTAATTTTTTAAAAAAAGCCATACATATTTATGTATTTAAAATACATAAATAGAAAGAAAACCAGTCTAGAGGAAAGGGATCAGGGACAGGGAGGAAAAGAGGGAAAGGGTAAGTACTGAGGACTGAATTGGAGCAAATTATATTCTATGCATGTATGATTAAATCAAAATGAACCCCACTATCATGTATAACTATGATGTGCTAATTTAAAAAAAAAATAATTCTTTTAAAAACTCCAACTGTAATGGTTTGCCCAAGGCTAACAGGCAGCACGGGTTGGCTCAGGCCTGTCTCTAAATCTAATCATCTCTAATGCAATACAATCTTCAAGCAACACTTCTCAGCTTTTCCACTTCACCAGCCACAAGTCCTGTAGCTTGACTTTTCTGGGACTCAGTTCCCTTATTCGTAAATTGAAGCTAACAGTACTACTGACTCAAAGAGTCATTATGTGAATTAAATAAGTTAATGTATATAAAGCATAGAAAAGTGCTTGGCATATAGTGAATAGTCAATAAAGGTTACTTGTTATGATTCCCCTCTAAAGTCATAATCCTGAATTTTATGTATTTATTTTTTTTTCTCCCACTCATCTGCTAAGTTTCCCGCAGCTAAATAGCTTTTATGGTTTCTAGAGCTTCTAGTCTTACTTGTCAAATATGTATGCTCTGTCTCCCTAGTTAGATAATTTTCCTGACAGGGCAAAGCCTGTTTTCTCTTTTTTTTTTTTTTTGTCATCTGTAACTCCTAGCAGAAATCTCAAACCCAACACAAAGAAGCCAAGCAAGTCATGCAAGAGACAGAAAGGGACCAGGTTCTTTCAACAAAGACACGGCTCAGTGGGTGCCCTTTCTAGAAAGGACATGGTGGCTGCTGCAGAGACAATATTGTCAGAGCTTCCACTTTTCTTTAAATGAAGGAAGAAATCCAGATTTCATGGAACTTTTAAGTGTTGGCTCAAATTTAAAAGAAAAACACAGTGAAGTCCAAATAAAACATATTTGTGGACTCTATCCAGCCCTCAAGCTGGCGACCTCCTTCTGCACAGAGAGAACAGCATGAGGAGAAAAACAGATGGGTGACATTGCATGGCATACCTGGGGAACCCAACATATATGTCGGTGTGACCAGAGTGCACCAAGCTGGGGATAAGGGAAAGGCGGGGGCAGGAGAAGGAAAGACTATGAAATGGAATCTCAAGAAAGCAAATATTAAAGAACAGTTTTGTTGGGCAGCCTCTTTCAAGAAGAAGTTTCTGGTCAGTCAGTCTGATTTAATTGTCTTGGATCAAAGGAGACCCCTTTCAACCCTGGCAGAGTTGTGCATCTTAGGGGAACACAGTGCCTCACCCCCAAACACGTGGTTTCACTTTTTATTTATTTTAGCCAAGCACCGTATTCAAAAGACTCCTTAAGTACCCTAGACATCAAAAGAGGAATTGTAAAACATCCAAGACATTACTATAGACATAAACAAAAACATACTGATTAAATTTGACTAGAATAATCCTTGGATTGGATAAGCTAAAAAGGAAATTATGGTAAGGAGTGAGTTGTGGGGTGGGGGCTGGTGACAGGGTATGAAGAAGTCGGGTTAAATCAATGTGCTTAGGCCACAGCATCATGGAATTTTCCCATCTCAACGTATGTTAAATGAGAAGGAAGAACATGAGGAAAGGCTGAGATGACCACAAATGTGGGTCTTCCTTAGAGAAAAATTCAAATGCAAAATTCCAAATTTATAGATGAAACTGTAAGATGATTCACGAGTTTTCCTAGTGTATTTAAGCTATTTCCACTTGCAAAAAGGCTATTTAAAGATAACTTTCCAAACTGATGTAAAGCTTAAATAAAAATATTTTCTGTCGACAAGCTTCTTGAGGCCTTTCTAACGACATCTTTCACACTTCTTGATGGAACTATTCTATATAACTGCCCAGACGTACACCAACTAGCTCCCTTGTTCTGTAAGCCAAGATTGATGGTGTGGTTATGAGATATCTCCCCAAAACTCCCACAATGCAGAGATATTTGGAGGCAAAATGATTGAATTACAAGAGTTGTAACCTAATCTGAGAAAACTGAGTAGTAACTGGAGGCAGGTGGGACATGACTGGAGCGGGTGGGTCACTGGGGGTGTCCCTTTCCCCTCTCATTCTGTTTCCCAACTTCCATGTCTTGAGCTGCTTTCCTTTAGCCATGCTCTTCTTCCATGATGTTCTGCCTTACCTTCAGTCCAGAGCAATGGGTTTGGCCAGCCATGAACAGAACCTCTGAAACCATAAGCCAAACTAGACTTTTCCTCCTCTAAGTTGTTCTCATCAGTACTTTGGTCAAACAACAAAGAACTGACTAACACAAATTCTAACACTGACACTGTATGGTTTCCTTGGGCTAAATCTAGTCTACTGTTGAATTTTTTCCCTACTGTCTTTTTGAGAAGAGAAACTAACTTAAGAGATTTTAAATATTGCGCCCTTGATTTTTGATAGATCCGTTGTATTTGAACAAAAAGTTTTAAAGCTGGCTTGGTATTATTGTCACTAAATAGGCAATTTCCTTAAATTAAATTACTCCGAAACATCTGTTCCATTCCAATGTCTCCTTTTGAAGTTGATTTGATTTTTTTTGCGTGAAGTCGTTCTCAGAAACAATCATCCTTTCAAAAATGTTTTCCTATGTAAAAAAGAATTATTTGGACTCACAAATAATCAAAGAAATGCAAGTTAAAACAACGTACTACTTTTGCCTATCTGATAACCAGTGCTTAAAAAGTGTTCTAGTAGGAGGGTGAGGAAAGGAACTATTGGAAGAAGCATGAAATAGTTCAAATAATATGTGTCAAAAGCGTTTAAAACATGTCACCCTTTTGAATCATCTACTGTACCATTAGGTATTTATCCTAAGGAAATTTCAGATCTTTGTGCAATCAAAACAGAAATGGAACTATGGAACTCACAGAAGTCTCAGAATAGAATGATGGTTGAAGGTGGGGAATGGATGAGAGAGATGTTGGTCTTCCCAATACAAAATTTTAGTTAGGAGGATAAAATTCAAGATATCCATTGTCCAATATGGCGACTATAGTTAATAACAATATACTATATACTTAAAAATTGCTACGAAAGTAGATTTTCCATGCTTTTACACAAAAATGTATATGAGATGATGCATATCATCAGCTTGATTTAGCCATCCCACAAGTTATACATAGTTCAAAATGTATACCATAAATGTGATTTTTATCAATTTAAATAAATGAATGAACAAAACAATAAAACACAGAACCATGTAGCCATTTAAATAGTAGCATAGATGTCAACTTCTAAGAGCAATGGTCCATGATATATTACAGTGTCAGGGTAATTTGTATGACTGCCTTTGTAAGAGAGGAAAAGGTACATATGCATTTGCTCAAAATGGAAAGTCTGGAAGGGTAGATAGATGGTCACAATGCTTGTATTTAATAGATTTTTGCTTTACAATGGTGCAAAAGTGATACGCATTCAGTAGAAACTGTGCATTAAATTTTGATCCTTTCCAGGTTAGTGATACTCAGTGGGATATTTTCTAGTGATGCTGGGCAGCAGCAATGAGCCTGGCTGCCCAGTTAGCCATGGAATCGTGACAGTAAACAACTGGCTTTCTAAGTGTACTGTCATACTGAGCTATGCTGTTTAGCATTTAGGTAATTAAACACATTTTCAGCTTCTGAAGGTTTATCAGGATACAGTCCCATTGTGAGTTGAGTAGCATCTGTACTAATAGTGATGGTCATGATAATTGGAGTGGTCTTAAACTTTCTAAGGTGGCCAGGGTTTTTCAGTGACCACAGGATCCACTAACTCAATCAGGTAATGAGAAATAAACACTTAAATCATTAGACTGGAATGGACTTTAATAATTGATTAACTAAATTCAAGTTTTTTTTAATTTCCTCTTGTCACCCTTTAAATCTAAAAATCAAATCTTTAAATCTGAAAATTCTCATAAGACCTTGTTTTTAGCCTATGCCAGACCAATTTAACACAGCAAATCTTAAATGCTTTGGGGTAAGGAAACAAAATCCAAGCTGCAGTAGAATCAGCGAGAAAATCAGAGTTGAGAAAGAAGGGCTAGAAAATACACAGAAGAATTTTTGTTGCCATAGCCAGTGTTTAATAACTATAAACAAATGGTCTAAAATTTGATATTATATTGAAAAAAATTATGTTACTCTGCCAAATTAGTGGTGAAAAGGGGGGACAGGCTGTATCAGGACAAATGATTAAAAATATGGACAATGTGTAGTTAGAGCATTGAAACAAAATAAATCGTACATGAATTAAAGTCTTTAAAACATGAAACTAAAAGATACTAAAGAAAATCTGAGTCAATAGTCATGAATGTACTTAAAGTTAGAGGTACGTACCAAAGACTGATAAAAATGTACATGTACTTAAAATATATATTTGTATATTTACATTTGCATTTATATTTAACATATTGGTTGTCAAAAACTGAATTGTAAATTGTGAAAGTATTTGTAACATATGACAAATGGGTCGATATTGTTAACTTTAGAAAGCATTTTTATAAATCAATGAGAACAACAATAGGTGTTGGTGAGGATGTGGGAAAAAAGGGACACTCATACATTGCTGGTGGGGTTGCAAATTAATGTAGCCACTCTGGAAAGCAGTGTGGAGATTCCTTAGAAAACTTGGAATGGAACCACCATTTGACCCAGCTTTCCACTCCTAGGTCTATAACCAAAGGACTTAAAATCAGCATACTACAGTGATGCAGCCACATCAATGTTCATAGCTGCTCAATTCACCATAGCCAGATTGTGGAACCAACCTAGATGTCCTTCTATTGATGAATGGATAAAGAAACTGATATATATATATACACACACACACAGTGGAATATTACTCAGCCATAAAGAAGAATAAAATTATGGCATTTGCAGGCAAATAGATGAAATTGGAGAATATCATGCTAAGTGAGATATGCCAATCTCAAAAAACCAAAGGAAGAATGATCTCGCTGATAAGCGGATGATAATACATAATTGGGGGTGGTAGGGAGGCAAGAATGGAGGAAGGAGGAACTATATAGAGGGAAAAGAGGGGTGGGAGGCGTGGGGGGTAGGAAAAAATAACAGAATAAATCAAACAGCATTGCCCTATGTAAATGTATGATTACACAAATGGTACGCCTCTACTTCATGTACAACCAGAGAAACAAGGTGTACCCCATTTGCTTATAATAATTTTAAAAAATAATAATAATTTTCAACCTCACCAGTAACCAGATAACATTAAAGCCACACTGATATATCATTTTGTACCTACCATATCGGGAAAAATGGGTATTCACTTTCTGAAGGACAGTTATTAATATTCCTTAAAAAAAGTCTTTAAATTGCACACATGCTGCTATGGGTTGAACATCCCTGTGCTCTCCAAGATTCATGGGAAATTTAACCTCTAATCTAACAGTTCCAAGAGGTGTGGCCTTTAGGTGGCATTCTTAGGAGTGGAATTAGGGGGCTGGGGGTGGTAGCTCAGTGGTAGAGCATTTGCCTAGCACACATGAGGCACTGGATTTGATCCTCAGCATCACATAAATAAATAAAATAAAGGTATTGTGTCTGTCTACAACTGAAAAAAAAAAAAAAAAGAATAGGATTAGGTGTCCTTCCATTAAGAGCTTGATGGAGACTACTTGCCTCTTTTTCTGTCCTTTTTGTCTCTTCCACCATGTGAGGACACCGTTCCGCTCCACAGAGGGTGAGGCAACAGGTGCCATCTTGGAGGCAGAGACTGAGCTCTTACCAGACCCTGAATCTCCTGACTCCTTGATCTGGACTTCCTAGCTGCTAGAACTGGGAGAAATGTTTCTGTTCTTTATACATCATCCATTCTGAGGTATTCTGGCATAGAAAAACAAAGGGCCAATTAATTGAAAAATTTCCTTTTGGAGGATTTTTTCTCAATAGATAATAAACAAAGCTTTATGAGTAAGGCTAGTCGTCGCAGCACTGTTCAAACGGGGAAAAACAAAGTATCTGTCCAAGAGAGGGATCGCCTAAGAAATAAATTTATTGGCTTCTAATATTTTTATAGAAGAATATTGGCATGGACTATACACACGTACATGAATATTTACATAAACGTGGAAACGTGTAAGTATTCATATTTATAGGGCAAAGGAATTCTCAAATCAGACAAAAGGAACGGCGAAGATCAACTTCACTCTCTTCCTCATTCAGTCCAGAACTCAGGAACTCTCCTGACCCTGGGTTCTTCCTGCTTTGCCTAAAGTTCCCTCCACTTCCATAAAGGGTATCAACATCTATAAGCTGTTTGAACCAGAACCTGAACTTTGACCCTCCTCTTCTTTTATCAGTCCACAGCCAGTCAATCACTGTCCATTCTACATCCAGACTGCCACTCAAATCCACCCCCATCTGTGTATTCTCACTATCACTGTCCTCTCCCGTTCTTCTCCACTATTAAGAGTCGCTGGTCATTCTCTCTCTGACCACTGTACAACCATCAGAGCGATCTTGGTAAACAAGAAACTACCTAACGGTCCCCTGGCATAAACACATGTTTTCCCTGACCCTTAGGATGAAGTTCAACTCCTCTTTTCGAGCTCTCCATAATCTGGTCTTATGACTTACACTAGTCCTGTGCCTCCTCAAGCCATGTCCAGCCACGCTCCACTTCTGTTCCTGGAAAGCACAGTGCTTGTCTTAGGGGAAACTCGCTGCCTTCCACCTTTGCCTGGTCATTTGAATCCCAGCTTAAGTCCTTTCCCCTCAGGAAAAGCCTTCCCTAACCCTGAGTGCCCCCTAAATCCCCCATTTTAAGTCATATCACAATGTCACAGATGACCCATCTGTCTTCCCCTCTCAAATCTGATCATTGCGTTAGGAATTGTGTTTCTTTTGTTGACCCAGTGGATAGAAAAAAAAAAAAACGGCTGACATATAACGATATTAAATATGTATTGAATTGAATTCCCTGGGCTCTCCTATTTACATTCTTTTCTTTCTTCTTTTCTTCCTTCTTTCTCTTTATTTCTTTCCCCTTTTTGGGTCATAATGGCCAACCCCTCTGGTGCGGGCTGTGTCTCTGTACTGGTTAGAGATGTAATGAAGTTGAGATAGTCCCTGTTATATTTGAAAATCCCTGTTATAGCTTGGAAAGCCAGTAATTCCTTTCAAAAATCATGGGCTTGCACTGTGTTTGCATACTAAGAAAAGACTTTGGAATTTTAATGGCATAGAGTAAAAAAATAAAATAAAAACAACATTTATTCCTGCAAATGTTGGCAACTTAAAACCAAGTAGAATGGTAACTTCTGGATTTGTTTGTTTGTTTTTGGTACCAGGGATTGAACCCAGGGGCACATAACCACTAAGTCACATCCCCAGCCCTTTTTTTGTATTTTATTTAGAGACAAAGTCTCACTGAGGTGCTTAGGGCCTCACTAAGTTGCTGAGGCTGGCTGTGAACTCGTGAACCTCCTGCCTCAGCCTCCCGAGCTGCTGGGATTATAGGCATGCACCACCATGCCTGGCCTCTTTTTAAAGATTTCACTATCTAAATTTCATGAAAAAAAAATTTTTAAAGGCACCAAATTCAAATCTCCCCACCCCCAAGACCAGTGACAATGCCTTAGAGCTCAGTGTCATTCCTCTGCTTGTGGCTAAGGAATGAGACACTCCCACGGTGTCAGTTCAGAGAGAAAGACAGCATCTCTAACATAGTTTTCTCTCTTTCTCTAAAAAGCCAGTTATTTGAACAGTCTAGAAAGAGGGCAAAGTATTTGCTCTGACTTCCCTGCCTCTTGCTGCTTCCTGTAAAATCCAACCATAAACACCGTCTCCAACAGAACAATCAGGTTGAGCTTACCCTCTGCTGCAGATGATTTCGAGGGCTTCCAAGTTCCCGTGGTAGGCTGCCAACAGAGTGGGAGTCATCCCATCTTCGTCGGAAAGATTCAGATCTCGCTTGGTAGCCTCTTTCAGAAGTTCCAGGTAGCTATCACTAGCAGCTTGGTGGTAGCGAGAGGACATTTTTTCTGCTCAACAAGGCTTGGCCAGATATTTCTCTCCAGGCAAAGCAGAATGTTGGCAGAATGACTTGTGCTATAGAGCTGGTTAATCAGTGATAAGGAGCTTTATGCTAGGGCAAAGTTCATCCCAGCCTCTCTCCTTGGAAGGCAGCCAGAAAGGTTTGCAGCACTGAACTTGGACCTTTTCCTTCTGGAATAGCCATGACATTGAATATCAAAACTGCTCTGTTCACCTTGAGGGTTTTTAGACATCTTTAATTTTTGCTAGGTCCATTAAAATAAGATACCGGTTATCTTGACACAGAATGTAACAAATAATTCCCCAAAAGTTCAGAACTCTTCTAGTTCACTGGGGGAGGTCTTTCTAATAGCTGTATTGAGGTGTAATTGGTATGCCTTGAAATTTATCCATTTGAGGTATATACTCCAATGATTCTGAGCAAATTTTACCAAATTTTGCAACCACTACCATAATTCAATTTTAGAACATTTCCATCATGCTAAGAATATCCTACAAGTTCATTTCCAGTCTATCTTAATTCCCACTCCCAACTCTAGGAAACCATTCATCTGTTTCTTCTCTATATACATTGGCCTTTTATGAGCATTACATAAAAATATAATCATAAAATATATAGTCGTGGGTCTAGCTTTTTTTTCAAAGGGTAAATTTTGAAGTTCATCTTTTTATTGCTGAATGATATTCCACCATGCTAACATGTCAAATGTTCTTTGTTCATTCAATGGTTAATGAACACTGGGATGTTCCCATTTCTTCTGGCAATTATGAAAAAAGGTGCTATCGATATTCACATACAGGTTTGTGTGCAGACATATTTTCACAACTCTTGAGTGTATACCATGGAGAAGAATTGCTGGGTTATATGGTAATTTATATTTAACTTGAAGAAATTGCCAAACTCAACTTCTAATGTTCTGTAGTAAAGTGAGATAACTACAGTTGATAACAATTAAGTGTACATTTCAAAATAACTAGTAGAGAGTATTTTGAATATTCCCAGTAAAAAGAAATGATAAGTGTCTGAGGTGACAGATGTGCCAATTACCCTGATTTGATTGGATCTATATTAAAATTTCATTCTGTATCCCATAAATATGTTCAATTACTACAGTAATTATATTACATTTGTGTTAAAAATAAAATAATATGAACATGTAAAAACAAGTTGCCCAATTGTTTCCCCAAATGGCTGTGCTCCAACAATGTATGAGAGTTTCAGTCTTTCCAGACCCTTGCTCACCCTTGTTATCTTTTTGTTTATGGCCATCCCAGTAGGTATAAAATGGCATAATGTGGTTTTAATTTGCATTTTCCAAGCGAACACCTTTCAAGTGCTTATTAGTCATTCTTACATTTTCTATGCAAATCTTTCCCCCATTTTTTTTCATTGGGTTGTCTTTTTACTAGAGAATTGTAAGAATTCTTTATTTATTCTGGACACAAGTCCTTTGTCCAATATTTGGAACAAAAAGCCAGACACAGTTCTCATGCCTATAATCCCAGCTACTCAGGAGTTTAAGGCAGGAGGGTTGGAAGTTTGAGGCCAGCCTGGGCAATTTAGGGAGACCTTGTCTCAAAATTAAAAAAAAAAAGCTGGGGTACAGCTTAGTGGTAAAGCACCCCTGGATTCAATCTCCATTATGGGGGGGGGAACACATCAAAATTTATAGGATAAAGTTTAAACTATTTAGGGGGCAATTTGTAGGTTTTAACTAGAAAAGGAAAAAGGTTTTAAATCATTAATTTGAACTTCCACTTAAGGAAAGGAGGAAAAGTATGGAAAAATTAATGTAAATAAGAAGCACAAAATAACTCTCAAAAAATTCAGATCTATCTGTACTCAACATAAAATTAAATGAACCAAACTTACCACTTAGAAGACTCAATGTGTTTTATTTGTAATAGGAACATCTAAAAATATAAAATTGCCAAAAGATTGAAAGAAAAAGTTATACCAAGCAAAAAATAAAATTGGTATAGCTACATTATATCACACAAAATGTAATTCAAGTCAAAAAATTACTAGAGATGAAGAGAGAAAATAAATCATAATGAAAAGAGAAATTAAATTTAAAATGATTGTCCTGAACTTGTATATACCAAATAACACAGTCCCACAACAGATAAAACAAAAATCAAATAGAATTTAAAGAGAAAGAATAAATCCATAATCATCATGGGAGATTATAACACACCCCCTTAGTTTTATAGATCAGATTAACTATTGGTGAAGATATAACCATTTGAACACAATTAACAAGCATGATCTTAAGTCATATATAGAACTCTGCAACCAACAGAGTGTTCTTCTCAAGCACACAGGAAATATTTATAATAATTGACCACCATATAGAACTGATGCAGGGCTCCACAAATACAAATAACAGATTTCATGCCTAAATGTTCTCTGAAGATGGCAAGAAAATTTAAATCTATCACCTTTACATAACTGAGAACTTGTGGTATACTTTTATACCATTTTTAACAATACGTACCATTTTGTATTATGTATTTTCCTCTCTTTAATCTGCCATAAATAGTTTCCCATGTTGTTATGAAATCCCTAATATATTTGGATAACAGTCCACTGAATTGATGTGATGTTTGGTCCTCTTAACTCTTTTTTGTCTGTCTTTATTTCAAGATAAATTATTTGCCCACTTGGTAAAAGTACAGAGCTTTCATCTGCAGAATCCCTACAATAATAATTAGTTCCAAGGGTCAGTGTTATTTTTTTCTGGTTTCTATGTGAACAACAGAAGCTGTAGGAAGAACAGCATTATTTAGCCATAAAAAACAAATTTTGTTTTTAGCCCAGAGAGAATGACATATTCAAACATGTTCGTGGACACTCTGAGAAAAAGCAGAGATGGTTTCTCAATTCACTTTGTGCATAAGGTCCTTAGACACAACTGGATTAATTAGTGCAGTATGACATAGAAAATAAACATAGTCAGAGAGAGGGCTTCTCAAAGATAAATTATTTGTGGTACAAAACAACCAAGGAGTCTGCTATCAGAAGATGATAATGAGCAGGAGAATACTGAAGATGAAGATGAAGGCAAAGGATTAAAAGGACAGAGCAATTACAGAGAGAAAGAGGGCTGAAGCTGGAGGATGAGGAAAGGAGGGAAGAGTAAGAAGAAATTATTGGTTTTAGTGATTCTTATGACCTGGATTTAAACCTACCCATGAATTGATAAAACATCTGAGCCAGGCACGGTGGCATATGCCTATAATCCCAGCTACTGGAGAGGCTGAGGCAGGAGGATTGCAAGTTTGAGGCTAGCCTAGGCAACTTAGTGACTGTCTAAAAATAAAAAATAAAAAGGGCTGAGGAGTGGCTCACTGGTAGAACATCCCTAGGTTCCATCTTCAGTACCAAGAAAAAAAGAGGGAGGTGGGGAAGAAAGATAAAACATCTGAATGTTTTTAAATGGTAAAGATCCTGGAGCCCCCTGACATTTCCTTAGGAAACTTCTTCCTTGGGAGAAAAATGAGTGGGAAGGAGAAGGAAAAGCAGAAGCAACTCGGTGTGAATTTGAATAGCTTTCATACCTCATCCCTTCAAGGTGAGCTTGAGAAAGAGGGTCGAACTCAGAGCTAGAAGACCTGGAGTCCCAGGAGATCTAGGGCAAGTGGCTCCGTCTGGTTGAACCTCAGTTTTCTTGCGGGTGAAACTGGGAGATGTTGCTAATGATCACAATATCACCTTCAACTAACTTTACAGTAGTAAAGATGAATCAGGATAAAATTTCTTACAAACTAAAAAGTACGGTTTTACAAACTGTAAGATGTAGTGGGATTGTGATTGGTGTATTTTCTTATTCTCCAAAGCCCAAAGGAAACAAAATTCATGAGAAATAGTGAGGGCAGAAGTTAATGGAAAGAACTAACATAGATTTGCATATAATTTAGACACTAACTCCTTGTGGGGAGTCTTACAGTGGGGGAGATTATGGACTTTTTACTATCTTTTGAACGTATTGTGCTTATGGAATTGAGCTACCTGAGCAGGTAGCTCAGTGTAGAGCACCCTTGGGTTCTGTAGCAATAGTACACTGCTAGCCTCTTCCAAGGTCAAGAACACTTGCCATACGCATCGCAGAGACTTGGAGGGTCAGACCTGAGTGGTGGCAACTTCACTCACAGCCATCATCCTAGCCTGTTGGAGTCCCCCGCCACCTCTACCCTCCTGCAGTACTGGCATAACTCAGCTTCAAGAAACATTGGACAGGGTTGAGGGTGTAGCACAGTGGTAGAGCACTTGCCTAGCATGTATGAGGCCCAGGGTTCAATCCATAGTACTGCAACTAAATATAGTGCAAATGGGGCATAGCACGTATAAGGCCTTGGGTTTGATATTCAGGACTGTATGTCACATAGGTTCAGAGGGGTAGGTTTTATTTTGTCCTTCGTTTTCCTGAAATTCTAGAACTCAACTCAACCTATTATCTGGCACTTGGGGGAGAGAAAACAGCATTTATAGACCCCCAAGGGCAGCACAGAAGAGATTCTTCCACCAATGGATCCTCTCCTCGTCTCAAAGCAATGATATTGTCCACTTCTTATTCCTGTGTTTACAGTTTTGTAGCAGCTACTGACAGCTGGGTGGATTAAACAGGTATTCCATCCGCCATAGGGTCCCATTCCAGCCAAGAAGAATTTACCCAGGATTCTGACTGACTTTAATGGAGAGTCTGGTGGGTTCCTTTGCTCTGGGAGTGGAAGAAAAGAGACACAGAGTGATGAGAGACGGTGACAGTTGATATGTACTCCAAAGGAAAACCTATGTACTCCAAAGAAAAACCAGTGCTAGCAAAGTGAAAACCAGACATCTCCCTTGTTCTCAGAAGCTATTCGCTGCTAATTGGGAAGGAAATTCAATGGCTTCTGCAGCCCAGAAACACATACTTTGGGTAATGAGATTGCCCCCTGCACCCTAAAAGATCTGCTTTTCAAAGCAAACTGTGTTTGTTCTTTAAATAAAGCTATTCATGTCTAATTGCAGAAAGAGTCCGCTTGTATGGTGGGGAAGCAGATTTTTATGTAATAAGGAAAAAAGATCTGAGCGGAACATTACTTTTAACAAGATTACTTCATCTAATGAGGGTCTTATTATGAATTTCAATGAAAATAAAAACAATAACAGAAAGTAAAGGAAATGAAAAAGGGAATTACAAAAGTCTTGTTACATGAAAAACTTACAAGGACCAGGCAAGAGTGAAACCAGGCATTGTTACCAACCTGCTCTGCTCTGTGTGCAGAACTGGGGCTTATGAGAAACCAACCTACTGAGGTAAAGACATGTCAAATGTATTCTCCAGAAAATGTCACCTACACCTGTCTTATTTCTTCTCTTTAGCACAGTAATAAAACTGTTCAAATGATTGGATGTGGATTTAAACACATAATCACTCTTAAAATAAAAAGAAACTTTCTTTCCCACATTGAAGGTCATTGATGTTGTTTTCCTTAGAAACATTGTTTAAAAAAAAAAAAAATACAGACACGAAGCAATCAAAAGGAACCATTGTCTACACTTCTGTTTTTTCTTTTCCAGATGAAAATATTTAGGTGGGTTAAGTGGACTATTGAAATTGTAATGTCCCTGAAGTATTGATTGGGCTTAATTTATTCACATAAGTTTAAAATCATTCAGAGCACTATTTTTCTGCCAAAAAAAAAAAAAAAAAATACAGAGTTGTTATTGTACCATCTGGTTTGCATGAGGAATCTCTTGGCATCTCTTAACTGCACATTTTATAAATGCTAAATCCCAGATGGCATACATTTTAACAGTGGAGAGTTTTATAAAGGCTTCAAATAACAAATTCTTTAAAATTTGAATACTGGCTAGTCTAAGCAAAGGCTATGAATTTTAATTCTACACTTGAATCAACTGGCTTTGTTAGCTGGATAAATTTCCTTTTTTTTTTTTCTTATGCCTTTTATCCTTCTTAATTAATTATTGATTCTGTGACTTGAAGATTTCAATCTACTTAATTCTTCCACCAATGGATCCCCTTTATAACTCTATGACCTGAATTTCCCTCAGAACTCAAGTCCTATTAAAAACTGAAGCAGGGCTGGGGAGATAGCTCAGTCGGTAGAGTGCTTGCCTTACAAGCACAAGGCCCTGGGTTCGATCCCCAGCACCGCAAAAAAAAAAAAAAAAAAAAAATGCAGAAGCAACAACCATTGAAAAATCTATATTAACTGCCAATTTATTTGAAGATGGCAGAATTTACCACAAAGGAGGCGTGTAACAGCATCCTTTAGCACGTCGTCAGCTCTCGAGGCCGATAGATGGATTGGGAAGATAGACAAAAGTGAATGCCAGGCATTGCATTGAAATAGAACCAGAGTAATGGGAGAAAACACAGGTTCTGAAACCAGAGGCAGGAAGCCCCAAATTGGATCTTGCCATGAACTTGGACAAATTATTTCTCTCTGAGACTTACTTTCCTCATCAGTAAAACAGAGAATAATTTTCCAATTATTCATGGGGTTGTTGCAAGTAATTGCTGAATGAATATTTGTCAGATACTTAGTACCGTGAAGGGTACGCAGGGAGTACTCAGTAAGTGGAAGTTAGCAGCATTCCTACCAAATAGAAGGGAGGTAGAAATCACCTCCCCTCTTTAAGCCGGTGATAGGCCTAGGATAACTTCACTCTCTTCCCTTTCCTTTGCATTTTCTTCCCAATAACAACAACAGGTGGGACGTGGGTTTTTGTTTTTGTTTTTTCCCTCTTTCTTATCATGATATAGTAGAAAATAACATATTTTATAGTCACACAGAGTTGATTTCCAACTGGGATTTCATATTAGTTTGCTAGGGATGGAATGTTTCAACAACGGAAATTAATTTTCCCACAGTTCTGGAGACTGAGCGTCTGGGATCGAGGTGCTGGTAAGGTCAATTCTTTTTTAGAAACATGGGGGGAAGGATCTGCTCCACATCCCTGGCCTTGGCTTATAGCTGCCTGTCTTCTTCCTGTAACTTCTGGGTCCAAATGTCCCAGTCATACTGGTTTGCAGGAAAAGGGGGATGCCACCTAATGCCTTCAATTTGACATTATTACCTTGGTAAACACTATCCAAATACAGTCCCATTCTGAGGTCCTGGCGATTATGACTTCAACATGAACTTTTTTCATGGGAAGAGACACGTTTGGTCCATAACTGGGGTGATTCACCTCTAGGAGGCTTCATCTTCTTTCAGTGCCCAGCACAAGACCTATACCAGTGGACTTTAACAAAAATTGTCTTCCCTTCTTCCTGGAGAGGTTCATCCACTCACATGTGTCTGAGAACTGCCCGCTCCTTCCCAGCACCAGGCGTGCAGTGTCAACCACATGGTGTGGCTTTACAAAACTTGCAGAGGACCTTACAAAAGAGAAAGGGGTGGATTCAGAGCCATGGTTAAGGTAGATTTACCAGGACCCAACTCTCAGTCGAGCATGAGGGGGAAATGTTGTGGGAAAGATGTTCTAAAAATTATACAAACATGAGAATCAACTTCTTGATACAGAGGGGGAAAAGTGAAAAACAGAGAAGAGGGGAGACTGCATTTCATTTCCAGGACTCTCAGTAAGCAGCTGCTAGAGCTGTTGTATCTATCTGGATTCCAGATTCCTCTCCTGGAGGGAGAGCAACGGGGCTGGGGTTGAGGCTCAGTGGTAGAGCACTTATCTTGCATGTGTGAGGCACTGGGTTCGATCCTCAGTACCATATAAATAAATAAAGGTATTGTGTCCATCTACAACTAAAAATATTAAAAAAAAAAAAGAGCAATCAGTTCTGCATCACTCTGGTTTGATCAGAGAAGCAGATCCATCCTGAGTGATAACGGAACAAAGGAGTTATTATAGGAATTAGGCTTATATGATAGGAACTGGACTTTCAGAAGCAGGTTGTCAGTAAGGCTTTCTTTTGTACCTGGTGGTGTACCTGGAGACAGTAGGGCTGGCAATTGGGAAAGAAAGTAGGGCATGAAGTGATGATGAGAAAGGGCAAACTAGAAACCGCAGGGGCAAATGGGAACCCGGGAGGACAAGATGGAAACGTGCCTGAATTTCATCACCTCCAGCTGCACTGAGGCTGGTGCCCGTGGGGCAAGCTGCCACCTTCTGTAGCGGAGCTGTGCGCACACCTGACCCAGGATTCAGAGAAGCTAAAGAGATCTGGAGGGAGCTAGAGGAGCGTGGCTACAACACATGTGTTCACCATGGTTTTGAAAACGAAACTCCCATGGTCAATGGTGTAAGTATGGCTTGTGGAGGTTTAAATATGGCTTATCTGGTGGGCACAGGATTTTGAAAATATTTTTTAAATAAATATCAACACTTAACAGTGAGGAAATGTAATAGAATCTGAATTTTTAACTTCACGGTGAAAAATGGAAGGTAATGGCAGTAACTTCTACCTGAGCCGAGTTGCAGCTGCCCCTTTGGCCACACCTGCACTCCCCAGTCCATCTCAGCCCCTGCTGCTCTGGGCTGATGCTCACCCCCCATGGTTGCAATTAGTCTATTTCCATTTTTCATTAGGCAGAAACTATTTCCTTGCTTCCAACCTACTTCACTCAAACCCACTATCTGCTGGGCTCCAAAAGGCACGTCTGACAATTTTTTGAGTTTAGCGGTGTCCTCTTGATACTTCTCACGCCAATGAAATCCTGACTTGTCTTCATTTCCCTTGTGCCAATCACTCACCAAATATATATTGTGCACCTATGTGGAAACCTGTCTAGTCACCCTTTCCTACATTTCTGCTCAAACCCCACCCATCACAAAGTCTGTTCTACCTGGGACATGGGGATATCAACACCTGGCCTCATAGAGCTGTGAGTCTTAGGACATTTGCATATTGTACCACTGCAGGTGAATTAGAGGGAGAAACACAGCCACACACACTTGTAGGAGAATTTTCCAATCTAGTCAAGGACATGTAACAGAAGTGGCAACACAGAGAAAAGTTAGTCACTTTGTGTTTTATGAACAACTTATCCTGGTCCTTCTGTGTTACTGATGTGTGAGCACCTAACACAAACACTCCCTGAACAAGTACAGTCCTGCCACAGTTAAAAACAGCAGCCCAGTTCTTTTTCGTGGTGCCTTGTGGGAGGTCAGCTGCTCCAAAATGAAGCTGAATATCTCCTTCCCAGCCACTGGCTGCCAGAAATGCATTGAAGTGGACAATGAACGTAAACTTCGTACTTTTGATGAGAAGCGTATGACCACAGAAGTTGCTGCTGATGCTCTGGATGAAGAATGGAAGGGTCATGTGGTCCGAATCAGTGGTAGGAATGACAAAGGAGGTTTCCCCATGAAGCAAGGTGTCTTGACCCATGGCCGTGTTCATCTGCTACTGAGTAAGGGGCACTCCTATTACAGACCAAGGCCTACTGGAGAAAGTGCAAATCTATTCCAGGTTGCATTGTGAATGCCAATCTGAGCGTTCTTAACTTGGTTATTGTAAAAAAAGGAGAGAAGGATGTTCCTGGGCTTACAGATACTACTGTATCTTGTAGACTGGGACCCAAAAGAGCAAGTAGAATCCGAAAACTTTTCAATCTATCTAAGGAAGATGATGTCCGCCAATGTTGTCAGAAAACCCTTAAACAAGGAAGGAAAAAACCTACGACCAAAGCACCGAAGATTCAGCATCTTGTTACTCCATGCAACACAAGCGCCCAGAGTATTGCTCTGAAGAAATAGCGTACTAAGAAAATAAGGAAGAGGCTGCAGAGTATGCCAAACTTTTGGCCAAGAGAATGAAAGAAGCCAAAGAAAAATGCCAGGAACAGATTGCCAAGAGACGCAGGCTGTCCTCTCTGAGAGCTTCTACTTCTAAGTCTGAATCCAGTGGAAAATAAGAATTTTTAAGAGTAACAAATAAATAAGATCTGGCCTTTAAACTTTATTGACTTTTTATTGATGATATAACTAGATAAGAGGTGGAAAAACATGTCATAAAAAAGGGAAGTCTACCTACAAAAGATAAATGAAATTATATTCTTTAAGTTCAGAGACTGACATGACACTACAATGATTCTGGATGGCCAGCAAAAACTTCTTTTTGAGAATGAGTGGCTGAGGAAAGGATACTTAATATAAAAACATTACCTTTGCAGAAAGGCATAACTTAGGGTAAATAAATAATTACCACTATAAAAAAATAGCAGCCCAGTTCTTGCTACATCACTGTCCTAGTATATGCAGACCACTCTAAGAAAAAAAATATATATACACACACACACACACATAATGTATACACAAACACAACTCCAATCTCTTAGAGTTGTCAACATCTCTTGGTTCTTGAACCAAACTCAGCACAAGCAAAGTCGCCAACTATTTGGGATAGAGAAAATCAATTCCATATCCAGGTGTTCCCAGACATTGTTGTTGCCTTTCTCTGCACATAGGAGGCACGTAGCAAGGACCTGGCTCAGGCAGATGTACAATGAATGTCAGGAGGCTTGCTCCCCAAGGACCACTCCTATCTGCCCACCTTTAATATTCCCAGCTCATCTGATATCTTGTGTTTCTGTTTCAAGCAACAGAAACCAATTCTGGGTAAACACTTTTTAAGTAACAATTAATTGGTAAGAAATGAAGCCCCTCTATGGGAAAACCACCTGTAGCAAACAAAAAATCAACATCATGACAAAAAAAAAAAAAAAAAAAAAAAGAATTGAAGGACTGTTTTATGTATTTGAAGAGACTAAAGAGACATAACCAAATTCAATGCATGAAACTTAAGTGGATCCTGCTTTATAAAAAGGGAAGCTATAATTCATATTCTTGAGACAATTAGGAAAATTTTCATCTGGATGGTATTAGATGACATTGTGGAATTGTTATTTTCTTGGGAAAGAGAATGATATCGTGATTATGTAGGAATATAACCTTATCAAGAGGACACTTGATCATATATTTAGAAGTAGGATATCCACAACTTACATTGATTGATTAATTGACTGAATGATATTGGGGATCAAACCCAGGGTTGCTTTAGCACTGAGGCACATCACCAACACTTTTTATTTTTTATTTTTGAGACAGGGTCTAAGTTGTTGAGGCTGGCTTCAGACTTGCAATTGTTCAGCCACAGCCTCCCGAGTTGCTGGGATTACAGGCATAAGCCACCATGCTCGGCCCCCCAACTAACTTTTAAATGACTCTACAACGAAAACACGTAGAGAGATATGATGAGGCAAATATGGAAAAGCATCAGAACTGTCGAACTCTGCAGATGGTTGATACATGCTCATTGCTCTAGTTTTTCAACTTTTCTGTGTAAGATTTCAAAAACACAAGAAAAATTAGAGATAACATTTATATATACCCACAAAACCAGAAGGGCTCCTAGGATCTAAGAGACAGCTAATCCTTCAGGGAAGGGGCTGAACTCCAACCCATGTTACCCTGATGGAACTTCAGATTCCAAAGAAAGAGTCTTGACTGATTAGCTTTGGTCACATGCCTACCCCTCATTCAAAGAGTGCTGGAGGCAGCTTGACAAAGTGTCACCCAGATTATATCTCATGGGAAAGAGATTTCTTTACAGCCATATCACAGTGCTACTCTCAGAAGGGCAAATGATACTAGACAGAAAAATATACACCTGTATATATTTAAGTTTACTCCTTTACAATGGGGTCTTGAGTGTTACCTAAGTATTTGGTCTCCTCCATCAGAAACCCCTCAAAGACTGTGTCTGTGTGTATGTGTGTGTGTGTGTGTGTGTGTGTGAATCTGTGTGTATACATGGTGTGCGCTCACACAAGTATGTGTTGCTTCTCTGGAGACTTCATAGCTTCATGATTACTCAATAAATACTTGCCACCCCTAAAGGAGTATGTGTTCAATTTCATAATTAAAGACTGGAATCATCTTGAAACAGGATCTCTAATTCTAAATAATAGTCATACACACCTACTGCCATAAGTGTGCTGCATAACAAGCCACCCGACACCAGGTGTCTAAAACAGCAAGCACTGATTCCACTCAAGTCTGCAGTCAGTCGGTCAGTTCTTCTGGAATCAGCTGCCCTTGGCTGGCCTCACCTTGTCAGTAGTCAGCTGGCAGCTCAGCAGAGGACTAGCTGCTTCAGGATGGCCTGGCTCTGCTAGGCCAGGGCTGGATCTCATGGAGACAGCATAGGTGGGCAAGACCTCTGGAGAACTGGACTCAGAACAGGCACACAGGCACACACGTTCTGTCGGCCAGTGCAACTCATAAGGCAGATGTGGGGGCAAAGGGTGAAGCAGGTCAACTAGAAGGGCATAATGCAAAGAGTGGGAGTACAGAGAGGGGTAGAAAAGTGGGACCTTCTCAATCAACCCACCAAATCACTTTAAGAAACTTAATATACAGTCAGCCCTCCATATGTGTGGGTTCCTACCTCAGATTCAACCAAACACAGTTCAAAGATATTCAGGGGAAACAAATTGCTTCTGTATTGAACATGAGTATGAGAATTCTTTTTCTCATCATTATTCCCTAAATCATGCTGTATGAGGTAGTACAGATAATCTAGAGATGACGTAAAGCATACCGGAGGATGCGCATGGGTTGTTTGCAAACACTGTGCCATTTCATATCAGGGACTTGAGCATCTGAGGATTTGGGTATGGTTGGGGGATCCTGGAATCAATCCCCCATGGATATCTGGGGACAACTATTTTATTTTCTATCAACTAAAAAGAACATGCTACATTGCTAAGAAAACCTTCTCTTTATTTCTGTGGTAACCCTTGCCCAGTTATTAGCACAGAGTAATGTGTGTTAACATTCATATGTAAATGACTTTTAGTTAACATTTGCATACAAATGAGCTTTTATTTAGAACCTCTATGCTTTCTGTCATTCATTCATCAAGCAGCCCTACCTTTATATTTATAGACAAAGCCTTTGTCCTAGTGTTTTTATTTTGTTTTTTCTTATTAGAAAAACTGTTAGAAGATTCGTTCAACCTGGGTCTGTCCAAAGGGGAACTACACCACTGTGGTTACAATGTTAAAGAAACCACCACATAGCCAGGTGCAGTGGTGCACACCTGTAATCCTAGGGGCTTGGGAGGCTCAGGCAGGAGGATCACAAGTTCAAAGCCAACCTCAGCAATTTAGTGAGGCCCTAAGCAACTCAGCAAGACCCTATCTCTAAATAAAAATACAAAAAAGGGCTGGGGATGTGGCTCAGTGGTTGAGTGCCCCTGGGTTTAATCCCCAGTACCAAAAAGAAAAAAAGTAAAAAAGAAACTACCGCATGATGTTCAAGAACATTCTCGTTGACAGTCTTATTTTGCCAAGTTAAATTCACATTTGATATTTGAAAGTTATTTTAATCTGTATTAGCATAACTGGTAGAAGTCTATTTCTTATTTATCTTATACTGCTAAATTCTAATTAATGTCATCTTGTACTTTTAAAGCTAAGTGAACTGTAAGAAAAGCACAGAGTTTTAAAACGCCCCCTCACGCACACACAGAAAATGGAAATGAAATTGAAGAGGGACAGGGGATAGCATCAAGAGCCGTGGCTTCTTACTGGAGCTGTCTGTTACTAACTTGGTAATGACCTTGGGAAAATCACTAGACCTCTTTAGACCTACTGTTTTCATTTTGTGATGGAAGCTGGACTTTGGCAGTCTCATGCTCTGAATCCACTCACCTGGGCGTTGAAACTGTACCCCACTGAGTTTTGGCCCATGATGCTTGGTTCTAGGTCACTCCAACAGAGATGAGATTTGCTAAGGTTGCTGACACCATTTTCAAATTGTTCTAGTTGGCTATTTTATCACTAGAACAATTCAATCAGAACAGAAGTGAATAAAGAAAGAACAAGAAGTCGTCATCCTCACCCATTCCTATTCCTAGTCTCAGACATAATATTAAATATACTAAAACCAAAAGACCAAGGGCACAATCAAATCGGAGCAGGCAATGGTGGTCAATGCCCATGGCTTTACAGCCATGTGGTCTCACTGAGCGCCTGCAGGGTCTCTTCCCTTGGGTGACACTGTTAACACTCTGGAAGACCCATCTAGATTTTCAATGCAAATACACATCCATGTACCTACAGAAAAGTAGAGACATACAGAGAAGTTTCTTCACTTTTTTTAAAAAATCAAAACATGAAAACACAATAAAGTCCAATTTTTTGGCCACCTTTCACTTCAGCATTTGTAGATTTGAATGGATCCACAGAATCGTATCTAATAGCTGAAGCATATTCCATAGTTCATCCATCTCCTTCAGTTAATATTTTTTATAGTTGTGGACAATAAGATCAAAGGTTCAGTCTCTAAGTGTCATGAACCCTTTTCGTAAGAACTGCACCTCAGAAAAGAAGGCATCACCCAAATTCAGCAACAACAAAACAATAAACTTTCTTTAATGCATAAGAGCAATTTAAAACTCCCTCAAGAAACGCTGTGGGGTTGGCAGGAGAGAAGAGGCCTTGTGATCTCTGAGTAGAGACCAGGGCATTCTGAGGAGAGGGAGCAGCCCTGTAATCATAAATTAGCAAACTTAAGAAGGCTCCTTGAAAGAGATTGTAGAAAACGTACCTTTATTTAGTGAGATATTAAGAACCTGTCAGTTTTTGTAAAGACTAGTTTTTACAACTCACTGCTAAGGAGACAGCATCTATGGAGCAGCTATTTCTTCCTCGTTTTTAAAGATGACTTCACTCAACACATGTGCATCCTTGTGCATGGACACAGGGATTTTCTAAAGCAGAATCCTAGAAATGGATCCCCAAGGGCCTGGGGCCGATTGTTGGGTGGCTGTCCCTGGCACAGCACGGGCCTGGGTCAGGAGAAATAGATCAAGTTAAGCTCTGCTGCAGTGCAGTCCGCCACCTTCACCAGCCCACCGTGGACCTTCTCCTCTCCACGCCTCCTGCTCAGGGTCTCTCTGCTGCCTCTCAGCCTCCCAGAAACCCCCAAGCTGGGGCTCTGACCAAAGCTGCCCTTTCCAAAGCAACACATCTCATTCTGGAATTTGCAGTCTCCTGGGGTAGGGCTGGGGGAGGGGCCAAACAGGCACCTTAACCTATCACCTCTGACCACTTTCTCAACAGGTCTCTAAGTCCCACACCCACACCCCTTCCTCTAATGTCCTTTTGATGTCATTCTTAACCATCTAGCCGTGGTGTAGCAAATTCCATTTGTAGTAAAGGTGTCATTTGGGGGGAAATATGCTTAAGGAGTAACCACTGCTAGAAAGTCTCTGCTCCGAAACAAGATCCTTTCACCACCTCGAGTGTCCCCAATCTACTACTTTGTAATTTTTGTCCCAGGTCCACCGGGACATGATCTAACCAATCTGCTCCCCAGGTGAGGTTAACCCATAGCATCCACTCATCCTCTTGCCTCCCTCCCTTCAGTATTTTTCAGATTTTCTTGATTATAAGAAACACTGTGGTGCTTGTTAAGGGTCTCTTATTCAGGCCTCTCCCCTGGAGAGTCTGATTCAGCAGCTTTTGGGTGGGACCCAGGAACCTGCGATGCTAATGAGAGTCCCACGTGATTCTTTTGATCAAGGAAGCCTGGGAAACACCATTCTCAACGACAAACGTATTTCAGATGCTAGACACTGTATCAGAGTGGAGATTGTCACTCAAATTACACCATGAAGGCAAGACATCAAGCAGTCATTGTGAATGCTAATTTGCTACTTGGGCAGAGTTCAATCAGCTCACTTGTTACAGAACCCGAGCTGATATCTAGGTTCCTCAAAGAGCAATGAGATGCTGCAAAGATCCATTGATCAGGCCTCAGGAAATCTAAGATCTCAACCTGGTTCTGACACTCAATCGTCCGAGCTTGGAGAAGTTGCCTTGCCTCAGTTTCCCCACCAATAAACTTTTAAGTGCTACATAGAAGGGCATTCTTGTTCAGCTCACTACTCCCTTTGGCCCAGGAATTATACTTCTAGGAATTCATGCTAAAGGTTAACCAGGGAAATGTATACTAATGTTCATCAGATTGTTCATAATGATGAAAAATTGGAAATTATTTTAATGCCCATCAATAATAGCTACTGATTTATCTAAGCATTGAATACTAAGCAACCTTAAAAATGATAATGGAGATCATTGTATGTGACATGGAAATTTTATGACATTGTAAATAACGGCAGGTTAAAAAAAATAAAAAAACTCCCAGGTTTCGGTTTTAGTTTAAACAGTATGTGATGGTTTTAGCAAGAGTCTCTAAAGTTACACATTGAAATATTAATAGTAGGGAGATTATGGATGACTTACCTTTTCTTTGTATCCTTCTTTAAAGGGGATACATCCATCTTTTGTATCCATCTTTTGCAGTAAGCTTAAATTTTTATATTTGAAGGTAAATGCTTCATTTTTTTTTTTTTTTAAGTGCCCATTACCAGGGTGACTCCAATAGCCAGGACACTAAAGGTTAAAGGAAAGGTTTAGCGTGAACAAGAATTGTTCCTTACTCAATATAAACCCACTACATTGTAGTTGTAAGTACTTTGTCTCCAAAAGATCCTAATTTTTCCCAAAGTTACGGCGAAAACAATTCACTCACCTACAGCCAATTTCAGGGAACTCTGGTTTCATGACTGACCCGCAGAAGCAGCTGGCAGAATACCCAAGACAAGGGGCAGGAAGGCAGATGCCGCTTCCTTCCCAAATCCCTCCCTCTCAGCTGTGCTGAGAAGACTCAGGTGCCCCCAGTGGTGAAGGGGCGGGGTCCCTGCTATAACAGCACAGAGCCGCCCACCCTCTGTCTGGTTGGTTGGTGGCATTTTGGCCATGACGTGCAGGCAGAGAGGAGGTTCTGGGAGGCCCCCAAGCCGTGCAGGTTGGAGGTGAGTAATTCTGGAATCAGGGAGAAGGGATGTCTGCTTAAATTCATTCTTCCTTAAATGGACAGAACTTGAGAACATTATATTAAGCAAAATTAAGTTAGACTCAGAAGGCCAAGAGTCTATGCTTTTTCTTATATGCGGAAGCTAGAGAGGAAAAAGGAAAAGAGGTGGGTGGGGGTGGGGGATTCTCATGAAAATCGAAGGGACATCAATAGAGGAAAGGGACCAGGGGAAGGAAATACTGGGGATGATATTGGCCAAATTATATTGTTACATTGTGTGCCAGTACGGACATGTAACAATGAATCCTACCATTATGTACAACTATAATGCACCACTAAAAAATATGGAAAAAATAATAAACAGAAAATTCATTTTTCCTCAACTTTGACTCCTGTTTTCTTCTAACACCCACAGGTCACTTTTTCTCTTCACCCTTGTGACTTCAGCGACCTTGGTAGTTCCTCATTCTGTGAATCCTGACTTCCCAGGTATGCCTTTCTGGTGAGGATGTCACCTTACCTCTGAGGACAGGTTATGGGCAAATTCCTAGCTGGCCAGGCAACAAAAACTGGCCCCCTTGTTTACTTTGGTCAAGTCACTAGGTCATCCTACCTCCTCCCTATGGGCTGGCTATGTCATCAGTTTGTAAGAACACTGTACTGCTTTTCTAATCCCTCTTGCCTTAGAAGAAGCCACAGCAGTCAGACCGATCTCCAGGATCCGTAGTCTTCAACTATAACTCATGCTTAAAGGAAGCATCAACATAACAGGAAAAATCGGAGCTGTTCTCCTGAAACAGAAGTTCCTCACGATTTTATCTGAGGCAGAAGTTGGTCTAAAAAAGGAATGTGCCCTGAGGCTTACCCAGAATTTTCAACTTCACCTTGAAAAACCTGTCGTCAGAGGTTTTGTTTTTCAGTTCTTCATAGAACTACCATCTCCATCGGCCCCATTGTCAAGGTTCTGACCTGGCTTCTGCAGACCTGCTTGTTAACCCTAGTCTGGGGCTTATCCCTGGACCTTGAGAAAGCTTTGGGTATTTGATAACTTCCTCTCAGTTCTCGGGATATTGCATTGTGTTTGTTTGTCTTACCAACTTGTGGGCTCCCGAAGGGTTGGGGCCATCCTTTGCGGTTTTACCCAGCATCCTTCCTTAATACTCATCAGGGAGGGTCTCTCCTTACACTTCTATAGGAACTGTTCCTCCTGGAGCTCTGGAATCCCAAATGCCTCCTTTCCTCTCCAGGCATTTTCGTTTGCAATGAAAATGGAGTAACAGTCAATTTACCAAACCCGCATGGCACCAAGAAATGGCATGCATCTGTGGTGGGTAAGTAACATACACTCTCATCTGAGTCCTAATTAGAAAACTCAGGTTCAGGACTTGCCTATGTGGTGCGCAGAGAATCTGAATGTTGCAGCAACTGGCATCCCCTGTTGCCAGGTCCCTGCCTACGTGATGCCACCAAGTGTATGCCTTACATCAGAATCTCCTAGGAAACTTCTGGATGCAAGTCACAGCATCTCAGAGCCTGAATGAAATCGCCCAATGGGGTCAAATGTAAAGTGGCCACAGTCCTTTAGAAATGGACTGGCAGTCTTGGCTCTGTGTTCTTGGCAGATTGACACTGAAATGGACTTCTCAGCCATCACCTGTCTAACCTGCTCTGGCTTCTGCAGATTCCTCTGGTGTTGAAATGCTGAACTGCACTTATGCCCTGGAGTTGGATTCAGCAAATCTTACCCTGAAGGCCCCATATGAGACCTGTACCAGGAAAGTGGTAAGTGATTGTTCTCAAGGAGTGAGTTGGGTAGCTAACCTGGGAGCTACTGGTAGGCAACTTGGCAGTTAAGGAGCTAGGCTTTGGAGTAACGTAGTGGTTCTAAATAAACCAGAGTGCAGTGGTTTGGTTTGGATTTTTTAACCTTCCCAGAGGACACTTCGCAAATGTGCTGGTTATCATACTCACAGGTGGGGAGGGGGCTGCTGCCGGCATCCAAGGGGTATAAGTCAAGGATGCTGCTAAATAGCCTACATTGCCCAAAGCAGTCTTGTAAAACAATGCTAAGTCTGAAAGACCAATACTGAGAAGCCCTGGGTCTGCTGCTAACTAGATGTGGTCTCAAGTAAGTTGCCTAAGTGTCTTTGTCTGCTGGAAAATGAGTGTAATGGTACCCACTCCACAGAGTAACTGAAGACTGATACTCCACTAGATGAAGATTTGGCACATAACCTAAACAAGACAAATGCTCAAACATGAACTATTTTTATCAGTGACCTCTGTGAGATGGAAGGCTATTTTGGTGCTAGCAAATACAGAGCCTCTAGCCTACAAACAGGTGTTAGAAAGCAAATGTAGCTAAGTAATGAGGTCTTCTCTATTGCCAAGCAACAGTATTGCCCAATAGGGGTTGCTAGTGGTAATGAAAGCAACCTGTCGCAGCAGAAGTTCTCAAGCTTTACTGTGCAAAGAATCACCTGGGGAATTAGGAAAATATAAATTTAATTTTGAGGTAGGTCGGGGTAAGACCTAGAAATTGGTTTAACAGGCCACATCATCTGATCCTGATTCAATTAGCCTACAGTCTCTGCTTTATATAGGTACAGCCTTAAATGCTGCTCCATAAACAGGTTTTTAAAATAAGCCATCTGTGGTGTGGTTGTCCAATGAAGTAAGTCAGGTGCTTTTTTAATTGTATGGATTTATTTGAGAAAAATTGCACTTTTGTAATGAGCTTTTTTTCTTAATTTTTTATAGACTGCATTTTGATTCATTGTACACACATGGGGTACATCGTCTCGTTTCCATGGTTGTGCGTGATGTAGATTCATCCCATTTGTGTAATCATACATGTACATAGGGTAATGTCTGTCTCATTCCACCATTTTTCATACCCCCCCCATTTCCTTCTACATAATCTAAAGTTCCTCCATTCTTCTCTCACTCTCCACCCCCCACCCCCATTATATATCATTCTCCACTTACCAGGGAAAACATTTGGCCTTTTGGGGGGCGGGGATTGGCTTATTTCACTTAGCATGATATTCTCCAATTTCATCCATTTACTTGCAAATGCCATAACATTCTTTATGGCTGAATAATATTCCATTGTGTATATATACCACAGTTTCTTTATTCATTCATCTGTTGAAGGGCATCTAGGTTGGTTCCATAATCTAGCTATTGTGAACTGAGCTGCTATAAACATTGATGTGTCTGTTACTGTAGTCCTTTGGGTATAAACCAAGGAGTGGGATAACTGGGTTAAAAGGTGGGTCCATTCCAAGTTTTCTGAGGATTCTTCTCACTGCTTTCCAGAATGGCTGCACCAATTTGCAACTCCACCAGCAATGTAAAAGTGTGCCTTTTCCCCCACATCCACGCCACATCTATTATTGTTTGTGTTCTTGATAATAGCATTCTAATTGGAGTAAGATGAAATCTTAGTATTGTTTTAATTGGCATTTCTCTAATTACTAGAGATGTTGAACACTTTTTCATATATTTATTAATTGCCTATGTCTTCTGTAAATTGTCCAGTTCCTTGGCCCATTTATTGATTGGGTTCTTTGTATTTTTGGTGTAAAGTTTTATAAGTTCTCTATAAATTTTGGAGATAAGTGCTCTAGCTGAAGTGTGTGTGGAGAAGATTTTCTCACACTCTGAACATGTCCCACATGTTCTTGATTGAGGTGCTCTTCTTGAAAATCTCTAGTGATTAAACTTCTAAGTTCTAAAAAAGACCCCATCTAAAAAAGACCTTCCCAACTTCAAAGGTCTTGGAGTTGCATTTCCTTAGGCCAGGGATTGGCAAATGTCAACCTATGGATGATCAAATCTAGCCCCTGTCCTGCCTTCAATGTCCTTGAGCTAAAAATGGTTTAAAGAATTTTTTTAAATTTTTTATTTTTTGGTACCAGGGATTAAACCCAGGGATGCTTAGCCATTAAGCCACATCCCCAGTCCTTTATTTTGAGATAGGCTCTAGCTAAGTTGCTTAGGGCTGGCTTTGAACTTGTGATCCTTCTGCTTAAGCCACTGGGATTATAGGTGTGCACCACCCCACGGGGCTTTAAAGAAAAATTTTAAGTGCAATGTGTGGCTCGGTCTAGAACAATTAGCACTTAAGAAAAGGCTAGCAGACCTATACTTTAGACAGAGGTCGGAGGTAACATCAAAGGCAGCTCTGCCTGGCACAATGGCTGATACTTAAGTGTTCAATGGGTATATTTTAATTACCTGGGTAGAAGTTCCCTACCAGTCCCGCTCAGCCAGGACCATAATACCCAGACATAGGAGAAATATAAGAGAAAAACTAAACTCCTGTTCTTACTGCTAAACTCTTCTGTCAACATATAAATATTTACAATCTCAATAGAGCTATCTACGGAATCTCCTGGAAGGCACCTCATTCCTATGCCAGAACTTGTAGTTTTGATAAATTCAAGGGTTTTGCCCCTCTGCTGGGTCAGGTGGTATTCTGGAATCGCTTTTCTCACTGAAGTACCAGGACTTACTCTGATCTTGCTATGCTGTTTGCACACAGCCTCGTGGGCATGAGATAAACATCAGAATCGCCGACCACAGTGCTGCTTCCAGACCTGGGGATGGCCTGTATCAGTTCTTCTGTCCAGCTATGCAGGTGGAGGAGATCCACAGGCTTTCAGAATCCACAGTCTGCATGAAGGATTTTGTGTCTGTAAGTGAAGCAGACTGACAGCTTCTCATTGGCCACGGGGCAACAAAGTGGTGCTCTAGACAGATCTGGGCTTGGACATTGACCAGGATTTCCATCCTGTATTCACTATATTTTTTATGTGACTATTGTTTAATTTCTTATCCACACTGAGGCTGTTTCCAAGTCCAGAGGAACAATAATACTCCCCTGATAGGGTGACTCCAAGAATTAACGAGTACACATCCAGTATTTAGCACATCTTGCCTATCAGTGGAGTTCAAATGGCCTCTGTCATCCCATTAATAACCACTTGACAAACTGGATACCTGCCCCAATCCAGGACCCATCCCAGATGCTTAGATATAGTGAGCCTAATAGCTCAATCACATTTGCATAAAGTTTAGCATGGACAAGGTTAACAATGGATGACTAGAAGTAACACACTTCATCCTAATGAACAGGGTGGCTTGACATTGTGCTTGATTTTCATGGACTTAGTAAAAGGCTGCACATTTAAGAACCTAGTATCTCAAATTACAGCAGAAGGAAGTTTATATCTTCCAGTTGCCTTCTGGTTTCAAACTTGGGTGAAATGACATCTGAGGGCACAACTGGGATTCACGGCTGGCCCTGTGCTTTTCCTGCTGCACCCCACAACCAGGCCTGTTGGTGTAAGAATGACAAAGAAGTTACTCTGTGTTTTCTGCATACTGGAAGGTGGCATGACTTTGGAAACTTTCTCTTTCAGATAGAAGCTTCACATTGTGATTCATTTTTGGTTTTGTGTTTTTTTTTTTGTTTTTTGTTTTTTGTTTTTTTTTTCTTCCAGTTTTCCTTTCCACAAATCATCTCTGGCTTCGCTGATGATGGTGAGGTATGAAAGTAATTTTAAAAGTAAAAATCTTACTAACATTTGAATCTGTTAAAGCTGACATTAATTTAATCTGGTAAAACATTAAACAGTTTAAGTTGTGTAAGATACTAAACAACTATCTTGTGATCGAATGAGCACCAGCCCTCCTAAACAAAAAGTTTTTGACTTCAGATGAACAAATCTGATACTGGATGGATCATTGAGGTTGGCAATAGTTCAAGTACCCATAAGCTGAGCCTGCAGGAGGCCCTAAGACAAGGATTTAGTCTACTGATTGACAGTCAGAGGATGACTGTCCACATGCCATTCACTGCCATTGGAGTAACTCACTATGTGGTAAGTGTGAAAATTTTCTTATAACACCACTAGGGCACAGAACAGTATTTCTAAGCATGATCTCAACCATGTCCCCCAATAATTGGGAAGATGACCCACTCAGCAGTATTTTAATACCTACCATGTGGCAAGCACTTCAATGGGTATTACAGATGAAATGGTGATATAGGGAGAAAACAGGCCAAGGTGAGTAATATAGAACAAGGGTGCTCTAAAACGCCTATGAAGTAAGGTGTTCAGTTTGGGTCACATTGTTCTAAATTGTTCTGGTGTTTTCTAGGCCAACAATGAGACACTAAATTTAATCAATGTATTTAAGGTACAGTCGGGTGCTGCATACCCAAGTTTAGATCAATGATGGACCCTGTGAAATGGTGGCTCCACATTATTATAATGGAGTTGAAGTTCTCACTGACTAGTGAAGGCATAGCCATAGTGCCATTGTAGCACAAAGCATATGTTGTGATTCTGGGATGAACAAACCTAGTACGCCGCTAGATGTATAAAACCCAACTGTCTATTAGGTATACAGTGGTCTACACCAACCAGGTTTGCATAAGTATGCTCTGGCACATTGACAAAATCGTCTAATGACATTTCTCAGGAAGTATCCCTGTGATGCATGACTGTCCTTGGGATAGGAAGCCTGGTACATAAGTGCTCAAATGTCAGCCACTCTGGCAAAACTTGTCCTATTTCACTTTGAGCCAAAGCAGATTGCAGAGTCGAGTAAATTTTCTGACTGCTGATACTGCAAAATAGTCATGTAATAAGGCCACCTCTTGCTCATACCTGCCCGCAATCAGTTACAGGTCCTGCCCATGGGCAGCACTTGCCTTCCAGATGTTAGGACAAGATTAGGACTAGGGACAAAATGCCTCCATCCCATTAGTACCAAAGGGTATCCAAAACTTGAGTATATTTTTGCCCTGACCATCCTTTCTTGTTAGGGATTCAAATAAACCAATTTCCAAAATGTTGTCTCTCCAGCAAGGAAACAGTCGCCTCTACACTGCGCTCCTGAAGCTTTCGTTTGTATCTCCGGGGCAGAAGATCAGCTTCTCGTCGCAAGCTATTTGTGTGTTAGGTGAGGCCCCAGGAAGCTACCTCAGCAATGGGAGACACTGTTCTGGGGGCTGAAGGGTAGTAATGGAAGTTTTGTTAATCTTCCAGATCCTTCCGTGACTTGTAATGCCACACACATGACTCTTGCTATACCAGAATTTCCTGGGAAACTAACGACTGTGAGCATTGAAAATAGGATCATCCCGGTGGGTCAGCTACAGGACAATGGAATTAACACTGAGGCAACAAATGGCTTGAGATTACATTTCATCAAAACTCTTCTCAAGACAAAAGTATGTTCCTTTATCGACCTCGGAACTTCGTGAATGCCTGCCTTGAAGTATTCTCTTGTGGGTAATACTTACACGGTTGAGGATGTGCCCTTAAACTCTAATTGCCACCGTGATAGATTTAAACGTTTAAAGGCCTCCATTGATAATTTCACATAAAATATTTCCAGTAACTAAAGTTCTGTCTGACATCGAGTCTCTTTAACCTCTGGCAGTGGAAATTTTCCTGAGTTTTTCTCAGCTCATTTGAGTACAGATTTCTTGTCAAACATTTAATGAACCTGTTCTGCTTTAAGAACAGGATGACTTGATCCAAACAAAAGGGTCTCTTGCTGTCCTCACCGAGGCCAGTCTTGACTGATGTAATTGCCAGGGACACCAGAGTAATCTTATGTCGGGTGTGCATTTTGCAATAGCGTTTTGCAACTTCTGTAGTCCTTTTGACTCAGACTTGGCTTGGCAGGGTACTTCAGTATTCTTTGGAATTTGATCTGTTCATTCAAGCTTTAGTGCCCAGTACAAAGAGCATGCAGTGCTGGGTACTTCAGGGCATGAGTTTAAAGCAATAAATTTCCTGCCTGGGGAAGCATCCTGATCTTGGGCATTGATAGGGTCTTTCTTGTTTGGCTTAGAGGGAAACCAGATAAGTCTGCAGTGTGCCCTGCAAGTATTCAATGGACTTCCTTCCTGTCTCCTGCTCTGGGCCCCAGAGCGACTGTGACTGCTAATTGACATTCTTCTCCCATTTCAGTCCTCTGAAAAATGCCTCAGCCATCAGTTCTACTTACCGTCACTCAAGCTGACCTTTTACTTTCAACGGGATATGGTATCCATGGTGACTGAGCCTGAGTGTCTCTGTGAGTCACCAGTCTCTATAGGTAAAATGTTTTATTAAAGTCTACTTTTTTTTCTTCCTTGGCTCCTCTTGTGCACATGGAAAAACATAAAAATTCTGTTTCTTTTTCTTGTGGTTTAAACTAAAGACTAATCAGACTAGAAACATCCATCTAGCTGCTATCATGAAATATTTATGCAGGTAGATCTTGCTGTAACTGTCCTGTGTTTTAAATCATGTTTTGGGGGATTAGAGACCTGAGCCCACCATCTATATAAAGATGCTTCAAACTCCTAACTAGATGGACCATGAAAGTTTAAAAGATCTTCCCCATATCCTACATATTCCCCCAGAAGGAATGCTGAGTGGATGCCACCTCTTGTTCAGATTGCCTCTGCTTCTGTTGGCTCTCTGATCTGTAGCAGGTCAAGTCAAATAAGAAAAACTAGTTCCTGCCTCAGCTTCGCAAACCACTCAAGATTTGTGATTATTGACAGACATCCCTTATCCAAGATGCTTGGGACCAGAAAAGTTTCAAATTTCAGTCTTTTTTAGAGTTTTGGAATATTTGCATAAACTTTACCAGTTACGTGTTCCTAAATCCATAAGTCCCAAAATCCATAGCTTTTGAGTGTTCTGTCAGCACCCAGACTATATTGAAAGAAGGGATATGACCTCACAAGGTACCATATTGAAAGCCACTTTGAGTCTGATCTTTCAGTCGCCTTAGCCCTCTCATAGATCTCCACTGGTCTTTTACTCTCTGGTCCTTCTTCTGTGTCTCCTGGTCCTTCTTTGGATGATACTGAGCAGTTTAAATGTTGCCTAGGCTTCCTTGTGACTCAAGCTGCTTGTCAAGGCATTTCCCAAACTTTAAGACATTAAGACATTGCGGTGCCTCCTGTGAAAAGTTAGGATCATTCCACTGTAACACTTCAAGATCGGCAGACGATGGTTTCACAAGGCAGACGGATTTTCTCTAAACCTTCACTATGGCCTAGTTACAGGAGAGCTGTGTTCCCAAGACGGGTTTATGGACTTTGAGGTCTACAGCCACCAAACAAAACCATCTCTCAACTTGGAGACCCTCAGGGTGGGAAACTCATCTTGCCAGCCTGTCTTCAAAGATCAGTCTCAGAGGCGGGTTCAGTTTCACATACCCCTGAATGGATGTGGAACAAGACGTAAGGTTAGTACCGGCTGATGGTCAAATGTTAAGACAATCTATGAAGTAACTGGTTGATAACCAACTTTCTCAAATATTTCTTTAAGTTTGAAGATGATAAAGTCATCTATGAAAATGAAATACAGGCTCTCTGGACAGATCTTCCTCCAAGTAAAATATCCAGAGATAGTGAGTTCAGGTATGAAAACAGTTAACATTTTTTTTTTTAAGCTTTAAATTCAAGAAGTTCATTAACCTAAAATTCTTTGTACCATTCCATACATTCTTACAGAATGACAGTGAAGTGCTACTACAACAGGGATGATGTGCTACTAAAGGCCAATGTCAAAAGTCTTCCTCCTCCAGTGGCCCCTGTGAAGCCTGGTCCCCTTGTATTGATTCTGCAAACCTACCCAGGTGAGCAAGTGACACTGCAGCTTGTGCTATTAAACACTCCTGGACTTTTCTCTGACGTGAACTTTCTGATGCCGTGCTAATGGAAGAGTAGTGAGGCTATGTAAGCATGTTGCTACCATCACCTGCTTGAAACTGAAGAGGCTTCCTTTTCATCTCAGACAAAACGTACCAACGACCTTATGGGAACAACGAGTACCCTATAGTGAAATATCTCCGCCAGCCCATTTACATGGAAGTCAGAGTCCTAAACAGGGATGACCCCAACATCAAGCTGGTCTTGGATGACTGCTGGGCAACCTCGACCGTGGACCCTGCCTCTCTCCCCCAGTGGAATATTGTCGTGGATGGGTAGGTGCTCCCTGTACCATAGGCTGCCCAGACAGTCCGCTCGGGACTCGGCAGTGATGCAAGAATAAACCCTCTTAGGCATTAGAGGAGTGTTTGTTCACAAGACCCTGGTTTCTGTCCTTGTCCCCTAGACGTCCATCCTGGGTCTAATCTGATGGCTCATGCTGCTTTCCTGTTATGCTAGAATCTTAAGGAATAGGATCCTCCCCCAAGAGAGTCGAGCTCTACTACTCCATCAGGACAAAACGGGGGGTCCCAGTTCCTATTCATTTACCCATCACTTACCATGTGCTAGGTGCTATGCTGTATATTCCACATGCATCATTTGAGCCTCATCCAACTGTGGGGGGAACACTAGTTGTCTTGCTTCATGAAGAAGCCCAAGATTGCTACTTAATAACTAGCCCACAGTAATGCTTAAGTGGTGGAGCTTAATCTAGAAACTGAACACTATGATGCCATGGGGTTGTAACTACGTATACACTTGGATGTGGTGTTTGTCCTCTCAGCTCTGCCTGCAGTGTCCTACCCAGGGGTCTGTATCCACAGAGAATGCCTTGGGAGTCTGTTGCTAAGCTCCCATCTTCCATGTCCACTCCTGCCCTAGGACTGTGTACAGCCAACAAAGTCGCCTCTCATTCCCTCTCCTGAGGACTTGCTCAGGTTGCCCTTCTCCACAAGGTCTCTTGACCCTCCTTATCTCTTACCCTGGTCTGTTTATCTCTTGGTAAATACCAAGTGTGTTTCCTTTGAGTATCGCCCCTTGCTAGCATGTAAAACAGAGGCAGGAGTTCTCTACTTTCATCACAAACATACTGCCTGGGACATGACCAGCATGTAAATTAATAGAAATAATCCAGTATCTTAAGTAATGCGCTTGTAACTTTGAATTCAGTTGGCAGACAAATTTCCTAGTTTTAATACATACTATAAAAATAGTTACATCTAATTTATGACTTCATGGGTAGCATTGGATAGGTCAGATCAGAAAGTTATATAAGTAAAACAGAGGTACAGGCAGATATATCCATAGTCCTGCAGGTATCAAGACTTGGGCAAATGGGCATGTGGGGTGCATATGACTGATGTCCCTCCCTGCTTCCTAGCTGTGAATATAACCTGGACAACTACCAAACCACCTTCCATTCAGTTGGCCTCTCCATGACTTATCCTCTTCAGTATCAGAGGTTTGATGTGAAGACTTTTGCCTTTGTATCAGCGGCTCAGGTGCTCCCTAGCTTGGTAAGTGATCATGAAGTTGCCTTCATGTGAGTTAAATGTGAGTGCCTTGATTAAATGAGTGCCTTGATTCCACCCAGCTCTTCTCTCTCTAGGTCTATTTCCACTGCAGTGCCTTAATCTGCAATCGGCTCTCTCCGGATTCCCCTCTGTGTTCTGTGACTTGTCCCACATCATCAAGGCCCCGTCGAGGTAAAAATCTAAAACACTTGTTACGTGCATTTTATTCAAAGCTATCCCTCAACCTTTTTAGAACTGAAGATTTTGAGGACAGACATACTTCATTCCTCACTGTAACTATACACATACTTGGACACAAATGTTTGTCCTCTCAGCTGTGCCTGCAACATCCTGAGATGGATGTAACTCATTCCTCATGAAGTGAGAGACCTCTCGGCCCCATCTTCCTTTACCTATAGGATGAGCCCAAGATGGGCAGATTCTTTGAGTTCTGTGGATAAGGTCTTTGAGAATCCATTTAGGTTTAATGGAAAGGGCCATGTCCTCTCCTGCACAAGCAGGCCAAATACATGAAGGAGAAATCTGGAACATCTCAAGGATTCTGTAAACTTACCTATCAGATGCTCTTCCAGAGGTCAGACACATTTTTTTTTTTTCCCTGCTTTCAGCCACAGGGGTCACTGAAGAGGACAAAATGACACTCAGCCTCCCAGGACCTATTCTCCTGTTATCAGATAACTCTTCATTCAGAGGTATTGATTTAAGGCTTGGAATGCTTCCTAGACTTAAGTTGTTCCCCCCCCCCCTTTTTACATGCTCATAATGTAAACAAGGAGGGAATAAAAGATGGTCTCACATCCCAAAAGGGCTTTTTGCAAAGGGCTTTTTGCAGTCCCTTCTGGACACTCCCCTTTAACACAAGTGGGCTCACATATGCTACCCACTGATCTGCACTTGTCTTAGTCGTCTTATATCTGCAGAGAACTGCCTCACTGACAGCCATATAGTGCCTTAGCCATGGTCCTCATTCACAACCCATCGTGGACATTGTTACTTCCATGTACTTGTTTATTGCCATGCTAGATCTTTAAAAGGCTCTCTGCCTATTGTACGAGAAATTCAAGATCTGTTTCTAATAGGATTGGTAGGTCCAAAGGCATGAGCATCCTTTACCTTGCCACTGACGAGCTTCATTTGTATTAGATGGTCCCATTATCCTTTGTCTTCACCTCAGATAGTCTTTGGGCCTTAGAACTTGATATTCGGCTGCCTTAAATCCCTGGCAACTTGAGATCACACAGAGGGATGGCTAACTATTAGCATCATGATCATCTGTCCAGAGACGGGAAAAAGCAGGTGCGGGTGGCAGGAAGAAAGATGAGCATGGAGCAGGGGAGGATGGGTCACAGGGTAAGGCCCTGCCCAGTTGCAAACTTGCCAAAGAAGTTCCTGAGGCTTAACTTCACGTCCTCCTTTGGGAAGACAATATGTAAGGCTTCAACTCGCACTTTAAACAAACCTTAAGACTTGGATGTGTGCTTCCTTTCCAGATGTTGGAGACTCCAAAGGACCTGGTATTTCTGGAGATGCAGCTTCTAGAATGATAGCTGCTGCGGCTGCCTTAGCAGGCTTGGTGGTAACTCTAGGCCTTGCCAGTTACCTATGTAAGAAAAGAACCATGATGTTGAATCACTAATTGGACTTGTGAATAAAGTAAACCTCTTGCCTTGTATTATAACGTTAGATAGCATTAAAGAATTGTTTCCGTCCTTATTCTTAAGGATAGGTGTGGTATCTATCCAGTCCTCTGAGCAACCTTTGCTTTATGTGGACATACACAAGGAAATTTATGGCCTTTTCTGACTCCTCACCCCTACAACCAAATCTTCTGGCACCCACATTCAATAGTGGGACTCAGCTACAACCCATCTCTGGGGTATGCTTAAATAGGTCTTTTCTTCTACTCCCACAGGGTAGGGAACCAGAGCACTCTACCACCTGTGTTGATCCGTTTTCAGTCACTATAACGAAATGCCTGACACAGGCTACTAATGAAGTAAAAGGTTGTTTTTTGTTTTGTTTTGTTTTTTTCCCCCCCTCATAGTTCTGGAGGTTCAGGTCCAAGGTCAAGTAGCGCCATTGGTTTGGGCCTATGGTTTGGTGGCATATGGTAGAAGGACACATCAAAGCAAGTGGTCACACAAGAAGCCAGGAAGTACGGGACTTGACTAGGTTCCACAATCCCCTTTGGGGGCATGTACCAAAAACCTGAGGACCTCAAAGGATAAGGACTTTAACATGAATTTGGGGGGACAGTCATCTGTTACATTTAGTATCATCCTTAATCATTGGCAAAATTTTCCTTCTTTTTAAGGAAAAAGAGGTGTTCCCAAGAATGATCTAGTATCCTGGTTGAAATATTTCCTAACTCAAATGACTCGAAGTTGCCTGAATTTTTAAAAGTGATTTAGTCACACATTCCTGTAGTCCAACTAAAGATCAGAAATATCTTTTGGGAGGTGGAAAGGAAGGTTCCATCTTCCTTAGGTAGCATTCCCTGTATGGAGACTCTACAATCGAACCTGAACTTGGAGGGGTGTTTGTTCTCCACTTACACTCGATTCTTATCTCATCCTGAGGCTCTCTTCCTGCCGGTGCCCTATCTTCTCAGCTGCAATTATATCATCAGTATAAATAATGCCTACTTAACACTGGAGCTCAGATTATAAAATTCACTTGTATCCTTCAACTAGAAAGTTGGATCTAAACCAGAATTTCTGCAAAGAGCATAAAGATTTTAAATCTCTGTGCATAATAGGTAAAAATAGAAATATGAAAAGCTTGTTCAGAGTTATAACTCTCGATTCTGAATTTCTGTACTTGGTTTTATTAGTGCATTATAGTTATATATAAAATTGGGGTTCATTTTGATATAGTGATACATGCAAGGGCTGGAATGTGTTTCATTTTGATCCCCAGGTCTTCTTTCCTCCCCTCCTTGTTCCCTCCACTCCCCTTCTTCTATCCTACTGGTCTTCTATTTATTTATAGATTTTGTTTAAATTGCTATAGAGGTAAATGTAAAGGTGAAGTTCACTGTGGTGTGTTCATGTATATACGTAGCATAATTTGGTCAATTTCTTCCTACTGTTCCTTTTCTTGTCACACTTCCTTTTCCTTTCTCTACTGCACTGATCTTCCATTTGGATGGAATCCCCCCTTTTCTCCTTATTTTGGTCTAGTTTCTACAAATGAGATAAAGCATTTGACCCCTGATTTGACTTATTTCAGTCAGCATGATCTCTTCCACCCAGTTACCAACATATACCATAATTTCATTCTTTATGGCTGAGTAAAACTTCACTGTGTATACATACCACATTTTCTTTACCCATTTATGTTGATGGGCACCTGGTTGGTTCCAAACCTTGGCTATTATTGTGATGCTGTAAATACTGTGCCTGTATCACCATTGTATGCTGACTTTAGTTCTTTGGGATAAGTAGGAGTAGGGTAGCTGGGTCATATGTGGCTGCATTCCTTTGAGGAATCTCCATACTCTTTCCAAAGTGGTTGTGCTAATTTCCTTTCCCACCAATAACTTGAGTCCTGGGATCCGTGATGCATGCCTATAATCCCAGCAGCTTGGGAGGCTGAGGCAGGAGGATCATGAGTTCAAAGGCAGCCTCAGCAAAAGCAAGGTTTCAAGCAACTTGTTGAGACCCTGTCTCTAAATAAAATACAAAATAGAGTTGGGGATGTGATTCAGTGGTTGAGTGCCCCTGAGTTCAACCCCCCAAATAATGACTGTACCTTTCCCCCACATCTTTGCCAGCATTTATTCTTAATGATTGACATTCTAACAGGAGTGAGATGAAATATCAATGTAGTTTTGATTTGCATTTCCCCAATTGCTGGGGATATTGAACATTTTCTCACAGTTGTTTGCCATTTGTATTTCTTTGAAGTGTTTACTACTTTTGCCCATTAATTGGGTTATTTGGGGAGTTTGGAGTGGTGATTTTGTTTTGTTTTTAGTTCTTTATACATTCTGGATTTTAATGCCCTATCTGAGAAGCATGGGGCAAAGATCTTTTTCCATTCTGTAGGAGTCTTGACCCTGTTTTCTAGCAGCTGAAAGATTTGTGGTTTAATTCAGAAGTCTTTTTTTTTTTTTTTTTTTTTTTTTTTTGTACTGAGGATTGAACCCAGGGGCACTTAACCACTGAGCCACATCCCTTTTTTTAAAATTTATTTTTATTGTAAACAAATGGGATACATGTTGTTTCTCTGTTTGTACATGGCATAAAGGCATACCATTTGTGTAATCATAAATTTACATAGGGTAATGTTGTTTGATTCATTCTGTTATTTTCCCCCCTTCCCCCACCCCTCCCAGCCCTCTTTTCCCTCTATACAGTCCTTCCTTCCTCCATTCTTGCCCCCCTCCTTAACTCTAATCCTAACACTAACCCCTCCCTCCCCCCATTATGTGTCATCATCCACTTATTAGCGATATCATTCGTCCTTCAATTTTTTGAGATTGGCTTATCTCACTTAGCATGATATTCTCCAGTTTCATCTATTTGCCTGCAAATGCCATAATTTTATCATTCTTTATGGCTGAGTAATATTCCATTGTATATATATATACCACAGTTTCTTTATCCATTCATCTATTGAAGGACATCTAGATTGGTTCCACAATCTGGCTATTGTGAATTGAGCAGCTATGAACATTGATGTGGCTGTATCTCTGTAGTATACTGATTTTAAGTCCTTTGGGTATAGGCCGAGGAGTGGGATAGCTGGGTCAAATGGTGGTTCCATTCCAAGTTTTCTGAGGAATCTCCACACTGCTTTCCAGAGTGGCTGCACTAATTTGCAGCCCCACCAGCAATGTATGAGTGTACCTTTCTCCCCACATCCTTGCCAACACCTGTTGTTGCTTGTATTCTTGATAATTGCCATTCTAATTGGGGTGAGATGGAATCTTAGGGTGGTTTTGATTTGCGTTTCTCTTAGTACTAGAGATGAACATTTTTCCATATATCTGTTGATTGCTTGTAGATTTTCTGTGAAGTGTCTATTCATTTCCTTAGCCCATTTGTCGATTGGATTATTTGTATTTTTGGTGTAGAGTTTTTTGAGTTCTTCATAGATTCTGGAAATTAGTGCTCTATCTGAAGTATGATTGGCAAAGATTTTCTCCCACTCTGTAGGGTCTCTCTTCACATTACTGATAGTTTCCTTTGCTGAGAGAAAGCTTTTTAGTTTGAATCTATCCTAGTTGTTGATTCTTGCTTTTATTTCTTGTGCTATGGGAGTCCTGTTGAGGAAGTCTGGTCCTAAGCCGACATGTTGAAGATCTGGACCTACTTTTTCTTCTATAATCTGCAGGATCTCTGGTCTGATTCCGAGGTCCTTAATCCATTTTGAGTTTAGTTTCGTGCATGGTGAGAGATATGGGTTTAATTCAGAAGTCTTTGATTCACTCTTATTTGACTTTGGTGCAGGATGAGAGATAGGGGTCTAGTTTAAATTTTCTATGTACAGCTATCCCAGTAACATTTGTTAAAAGGCTATCTTTTCTCCAAAATAAATTTTTGGCACCTTTATCAAGTTTCAGATGCCTGTTTGTCTGTTTCTATTTTGTTCCATTGGTCTTTGTGTCTATTTTGATGCCAATACCATCTAGTTTGGTTACTACAGCCCCATAGTATAATTTCAGATCAGGTATTGTAATACCTTCTTCGCTGTTCCTGTTCAGTATTGCTTTGGCTATTTTGGGTCTCTATTCTGCCAAATAAATTTAAGGATCATTTTTTCTAATTCTATGAAGAATGTCATTGGTATTTTGATGGGGGTTATGTTGAACTGTATATTGCTTTTAGTAGTATGACCATTTAGACAATATTCTGCCTATCTAAGAACATGGGAGGTCTTCCCATCAACTTAGGTTTTCTTCAATTCCTTTTCTCAGTATTTTGTAATTTTCACCGTAGAGCTCTCTTATCACCTTGGTTAGACAAATTGTCAAAATTTTTTTGAGGTTATTGTGAATGGGATGGTTTTCCTGACTTCTTGACTGAATTACTGTTGGAGTGTAGGAAAGCTTTTGGTTTATAGGTGTTGATCTTTATCCTGCTACTTTGCTGAACTCATAAGCTCTAGAAGTCTTCTGTTGGAGTTTCTGGGGTCTTATATAGAATCATGTCATTGACAGAGTTTAACTTCTTTTCTTTTCCTGTTTGTATCCCTTTGGTTTTCTTCTCTTGAGTGATCACTCTGGCTAATGTTTTGAGGACTGTATTGAATAGGAGTGGTGAAAATAGACAGCCTTTTCTTGTTTCTGATTTTAGAGGAAAAGATTTTAGCTTTTCTCCATTCAGTATGACTTTGGCTTTGTGTTTGTCATAGTCTTCATGATGTTGAGGTAAGTACCTTCTATCCTAGCTTCTCCAGGGTTTTCAGTGTGAGTGGGTGCTGGATTTTATGGAAGGCCCTTTCATCAATCAAGATTATTATCTGATTCTTGTCCTTAATTCTGTTTAAATGGTGAATTGTTCATTAATTTGCATATGTTGAACCAGTGTTGCACCCCTGGAATGAAACACACTTGGTCATGGTATACTATCTTGATGTGTTTTTTGAATGTGCTTTGCTAACATTAAGGATTTTTGCATCTGTATTCATTAGGGATACAGCTCTGTAACTTTCTTTCCTTGATGCATCTTTGTCTGGTTTTGGTGTCAGGGTTATACTGGTTTCATAGAATGTATTTGGGAGTGTTCCTTCCCTTTCAATTTCATGGAATAATTTGAGAAAGACACCTGTTAATTCTTTAAAGGTTCTGGTAGAACTCAGCTAGTATTCATGTGGTCTTGGGTTTTCCCTTGTGGAAGGCTTTTAATTGCTGTTTCAATTTCATTGCTTGATATTGGTCTGTTCTGGTTTTCTATATCTTCTAGATTTTCTAGTTTATTGGAATACAAATTATCAAATTAGGTTCTGATGATCTTCTGGATTTCAAAAAGGTCTGTGGTAGAATCTTTTTTATCCAATTTTGTCATTTGGTTAGTTTGGCTAAGGGTTTATCAATCTTTTTGAAGAACCAACTTTTGCATTGATCCTATACATTTTTTTATCCTCAAAGTCACTGATTTCAGCTCTGATCTTATTTCCTGTCTCCTACTGGTTCTAGGGTTAGTTTGTTCCTAAGGTTTTGAGGTGAAGCATAAGTTTGAGATCTAATTTTTAATGTAGGTAGGCACTCGGCGCTATAGATTTTCCTCTTAGAAATGCTTTCATACTGTCAGATTTTGATATGCTGTATCTGTTCTCATTTGTTTCTAAGAATTTTTCGATTTCTACTCAGAGTATTGCTCAATCTGTATGTGATTTTTATTTTTCTTGCTGTTTTCTAGTTTCAATCTATTATGATTTGATAGAACTCTTGGGATTATTTCTTTTTGTATTTACTTAAATTTACTTGGTGATCTAGAATATGGCCTATTTTGGAAAAATTTCCATGAGCTCCTGGGAAGGTAAATTAAACTGTTTTGGGGTGAAATATTCTGTGGATTTGTTGGGCTCATTTGATTTACAGAATTATTTAGGTTGAAGAAATCTTTTTTGACTTTGTTTTGATGACCTGTCTATTAAGGGTGTACTGAATTCACTCAGCATAATTGTGTTGGGGCCTATTCAAGATTTAAAGTCATAAAGCATTTATGTAATTGGTGTGCTGACATTTGGAGTATAAATAGTTGCTATCCTCTTGTTGGCTTGTTCCTTTTATCAAGATGTAGTGGCCTTCTGTGTGTCTTCTGATTAATTTTTGCTTGAAAGCTGCTTTGTCAGATATAAGAATAGCTACTCCTGCTTGTATTGTATTTGAAAATTTTTTTTCTGTCCTTTTACTTTCAGCCTGTGGGTGTCTATGATTGTCTCTTGTAAACAGCACACAGTTGGATCTTGTATTTGATTCATTCTGTGAATCTCTTTTAATTGGGGAGTTGAGACCATTGACATGTGGTATTTGTATGGATATGCTGGTGGTTTTTTTTTTTTGCTATATTCTGTCTTAATTCTTAAAGTGTTAATCTTCTAGTGATCCTCTTCTGTTTAGGAGTTTTGGGATTTGTTTCTGAGTTCTGTATGCAGTTTGTTTCTTTGGGTATTTGTAGGACTGACTTGGTGCTCATGAATTCTTTGTTCTTATCATGGAAAGTTTTCTTTTAGAGCTTGAAGTATCTCATTCTAGGCCCTCCTTGATTTTAGGGTCTGAACTGAGAAATCAGAAATGAGGCTTATTGGTTTACTTCTTAATGTGACTTTTCTCTCTTGTGGCTTTTAATCTTATTTTCTTATTTGATTAGGTCTTCTTTTGGTCCTGAACGGTTCCTATATGTGGATGTCTATCTCATTTCTGATATGGGAACAGTTTTCTGTAACTATCTCATTGAAAATGTTTTTAATACCTTTAACTTGTATCTCAATGTTATCTTCTATCTCAGTCAAATTCGGTCTTTTGATGTCAGTTCTTTTATAGCTGATCATGCTCTATAATTTTTCCTTTATTGCATTCTGTGTACTCAATTTCAATTTTCTATGCAAGCTAATCTGTTAGCGATGCTTTCAAGTGAAAATAAAAATTTTGTCTTTGATTTCTCAGTTCTGATTGGTTTCTTTTCACTGTTTCTATTTTTTATACATATAACATTGGTTATGTTTATTTGCTTCTAACTTGATTTCCAGAAGAGGCATAATATTTCCCAAATATATTGGATCACTGACAATTTTCTACTTTACCTTCTGGGACTTTTAACTAGCAACATCCTTTGATGGTAATCTGCCATCAGACTAGTGGTTTTTCAGCTTTTTAGCCTTGGGACACCTTTACATGCTTAAAAATTTTCAGGAACTCTAAAGTGATTGTTTATGTAGATTGTTATATCTATAGATATTTACTGTATTAGAAATTTTTAAAAATTCATTTAAAAAATGTCAATCCACTAGAGCACATATTTTGCTTAAAATTTTTAAGACAATTTATAAAGCTTTAACATCTGACTAACAAGATAACCAAGTTCCATATCTGCTTCTACACTGCATCTGTTGCAGTATCACCAAGGGGCCTCTGGAAAACTCTGCTCTCCTAAGGGAATAAGACCACAACCTCTTTCAGTATCAGAAAGTGATCTTGGCCACACAGATGCTCTGAAAAGGTTTCAGAGATTCTCAGAGGTCTCTGGACCAAACTTTGGAGTTCTGTTTTCCCCAATACCTAGGATTTCATAAGACATTTTGTATCTTAGAGTTTTAGTGTCCATATTTTTTGTCTTCTAAATAGTTACACATAACAGTAGAATGCACTTTGTTACATCATACATAGATGGAATATAATTTCTCATTCTTGTTGTACATGATGTAGAATCCCACCAGTTATACAGTTATATACGTACATAAGGTAATATCTGATTCATTGTACTGTCCTTCCTACCCCCAAGCCCCTCCCCTCCCTTCACTCCCCTCTACCTAAAGTAACTGTATTCTTCCCTAGCCAGTCATGCCCCATTGTGAATTAGCATTCACATATCAGAAAACATTCAGCCTTTGGTTTTGGGGGGTTGGCTTATTTTGCTTAGCATGATATTCTCCAGCTCCATCCATTCATTGGAAAATGCCATACTTCCATTCTGTAAGGCTGAGTAATATTCCATCGTATATATACCACATTTTCTTTACCCACACTTCTGTCGAAGGGCACCTAGGTTGGCTCCATAATTTAGCTACTGAGTTGAACTGCTATAAACATTGATAAAAGTTGTATTCCAGATCCTATATTTGCTCTTATTTCATTCCATAGATCTTCTTTTAGTTTGAACATTTTAATAATCACTTGTTTATCTTTCTCTGGGATTTCATCCACATCAATATCTGTGGGATCTTTTTGTTGGATAATTGTGAATTTGGGGAAAGATTTGTTTTCCTGTTTCCAGATTTGTTTCCATGTTTTCAGAGATCTTGGACTTGTGCATCAATTGAGATGGATTCCCCTTTTTCACATGTGCCCTTGTGTGTGATAATCTTATTCTGATACTTTGTTTTTTATGTATGAGTAGATGTGAAGGGGGTAGAATTTGAGATCCTTCTGATGGTTTCGCCTTGGGGTCCTTGTTTGGGATTTTTCTCATCAATTCAAGATGGAATAATGTTAAGACTCAGGTGGGGCTAGATTATGTGTGGGGTGAGATTCATTGTTTCTTGGTTGAGATATATTTCTCAGTTGAAGTAGAGATCACAGGATCTCTACTCTGTATCTCAGTGTTCCAATCTCTTTCTGGTCCCCAGAGGGAGGATCCAGGAATGGCACTATGTCAGCAACAGATGTGCAGCCTTCAAATGTCCAGTGTCTCGATAGAACACTAATTGCCACCTATACAGGAGTGGTGGGGTAGCATTTAACAATAGTACCAAGAATTTTTTTAAGAATGAACTAGATTGGATATTTAACAGCAGGTGTCTACTGTTAATTATATTAATAATCAGAACAACTTGAATAGGAATTATCCATTTATATAACTTCAGTGGGATTACAGTGTCTTGAGTAAGAGAAAATAGGGTGGGAAGGCAAGAGAAAGTTTGAAGTGTTTAAAAATGATCAGAGGAAAGATAGGGATAGGGATTGGGGATGTCAGCTTTAAAGAAGGAATAAGTTAACTGAAAGAAATGACAAAGAGGAAGGGGAGGAGCGAATAGGAAATTTTGGCTGTTACTGGGAAAATTGTGAAGAGAAGATAGGAGGGCCCACAACCTAGGTATGAATAAACTAGCAAGTGGAATATTGAAACAACTCGTAATTGTACCCCACCAAAGTCTGTCTAGACTAAATAATGAACACATGCAGAAGTTGTTAATGTGTAAGTTATATGAATACATACATTCAAGCCTCTGCCCCATGAGAGCATACGCATACACACTCACACTCAAAATCACACAAGAAAAAAAGAATACAATAGGATAAAATGTTTGAAAAAACATTAAAACATCAGAGTAAACAGCAATGTAAAGGAAATAAAAGAATCTTAGTGAGAGATGAAGGTCCTGTTTCTGCTGTGGTGGTCCAGTCTTGATGGGAATGGATTTTTTTTTGTCTGTTTTTAGCTGTTTGGGCCACTGTCCTGTGCTCCTTGCCTGGCTGCCAGCTGGTGTGACAGCTCTCTGCTTCTTGTCTCCCAGTATTGGGTGGATCAGGCTGGGAAGCGCTGGTGAGAGGTGTAATCTGGGTGCCTGCCCTGGAGCCTGGATGTGCTTGTGTGACTGCAGTGAGTGTCTTCCCGACAGCTCTTGCGTGGCACCAGGTTCTATGGGATTTTTATCCATCGGCACCAGAGGCTGAGGGGTCCAGGTAAAATGTTCTTTGTGCCTGTTTCAGTCTCTCTGCTCTGGGAATGTTTTCAGACTGCTGGTAACCTCTCGTGAGTTCCCAATCTCCTTCCGGTGCCCTGGGTCTCTGCTAACGGCTGCGGGGGTGCCTGGGGACAGCTTCCAGTGCCTGGGAATGTTTTCCTCACCTGCGACTGTGTCCCTGCTCATGGAGGGTGGGGGGCTCTCTGCATGGTGCCCACCCACCAGGGCTTCCTGCTCCCACAGGACGCTCTTTCCCCAGAGGACCTCTTTGGATTTGTTTTCACTGAGACATTTACCCTACCAACTGAGTCAACTAAAATTGGCCTTCCTCTGTAAACCACAGGTTTCCCTAGGTCTTCTGCTTAATTTTTAAATTTCTTTATCTGTCCACCCCAAGTCTGTTGCCTGTGTGCCCAGCTCCACTCTGCTGGTGGCAGGAGGTGGTGCATCTCTAAGGATTTCTTTTTTAAATTAGCAAATCATCTTTTTCCCCCCATAGTTTTGAGGTAAAATTGAAGCACAATAAAATATACATATTTGAAATATGCAATTTGATCAATTTTGACATGTATATAACAAATTCAATATAAAACATTTCCAGTTTCTAAAATTTGAAGTCATGGAGACTTTCCTACATGATATATTACATTAGAAATCAATCACCTTAAGATACATAGAACCCCACCCCCATGTCAACTATTTCAAAATTAAATGGTGCACTTATAAATATCCGAGGTCAAGGAAGAAAGTTCAAGAAGTGTTCTGAATTAAGTGATAATAAAAGCTTTAAAATACCTCTGGAATAAAACAGAACTCAGATGAACATCTGAAACAAAGTACTTGTATCAGAAAGATGCTAGAATGACAAATTATTTTCAAATTAAGGAGTAGGCAGGAAAAAATAGGAGCAGAAATATATGAAATAAATCGTACTGCTAAAATTTGACAAAAATAAGAACACAAATTTTCAATGAAAAGGGAGCTATCAAAATGACCCTATAGATGCTAAAAATACTTTAAGGTAATATTACAATTATGACAGATGTGATAGCTCACATAACATGATCTGTATTAGGGAAGGATCTGTGTGCTGCTGAGAAGAAAGCGTATGCAGTCATTGATGAATGAAATCATCTATAAGTCAAGTCTAAATTATTGATTGTATTTAGTTCTGTAGTTTTAGTTTTTGTTTGGAAAAAATCTATCCAGCAGTGAGAGATGTGTTAAAGCCGCTCAGTATTATCGCGTTGTGGTCTATTCGATTCTCAAAGTTGAAGGGTTTGTTTGATGTATGTAGATGCTCCATTGTTTGGGGCATGAATATTTATGTGTCTTGATGTATAATTCCCTTAAGCAGTATGAGATGTCCTTTGTCCCTTCTGATTAACTTTGGCTTGAAGTCCGCTTTATCTGGTATGAGGATGGAAAACCCTGCTTGTTTCCACAATCCATGTGAGAGATGTGGTTTTTCCCATCTTTTCACCTCCAGTCTGTGGATGTCTTTGCCTATGAGGTGAGTCTCTTGGAGACAGCATATTTTTGGGTCTTGTTTTTTAATCCAATCTTCCAGCCTATGTCTTTTGATGTGTTTAGGCCATTGGTGTTTAAGGTTATCATTGGGATGTGATTTGTGTTCCCAGTCGTTTTGGTTTATTTCTAGTTTTTAATTTGAATTAGTTTCTCCTTTGATTATTCCTTTAGTGTAATTCCTCCCTTCTCTAGTTTTCACTTTTTTTTTTTCCTTTCATTTCATCTTCATGGAATATTTTGTTGAGAATATTCTGAAGTACAGGCTTTCTGATTGTGAATCTTTTAATTTCTGTTTATCATAGAAGGTTTTTATTTCATCTTCAAATCTGAAGCTAAATTTTGCTGGATTAGGATTCTTGGTTGGCATTCACTTTCTCTCAGAGTTTAGTATATGTTATTTCAGGACCTCCTAGCTTTGAGGGTTTGGGTTGAGAAATTTGCTGAGATCTGAAATGGTTTTCCCCTATATGTAATCTGATATGTTTCTCTCAAATTCTATCTTTATTCTGTATGCTAGGGATTTTCATTATAATGTGCCTTGATGCAGGTCTGTTGTAATTTTGCACGTTTGGGGTCCTATAAGCCTCTTGTATTTGATTTTCCATTTCATTCTTTAGATCCGAAAGAATTTTTAGAATTTTTCTGATACATCATTGAAAAGATGGTGCATTTATTTGGTTTGTATTGCTGCACCTTCATCTATCCTGATAAATCTTAAATTTGGTCTTTTCATGTTATTCCATAATTCTTGGAAGTTCTGTTCATGGTTTAACATCTTCTCTCTGAGGTCCACTCTGTTTTCAAGATTATATATTTTGTCTTCGTTGCCTGAGGTTCTGTCTCCCAAGTGGTCTAGTCTGTTGGTGATACTTTCTATTGAATTTTTAATTTGGTTGATTTCCTTTATTTCAAGGATTTCTAGGATTTTTTTTCCAGAATCTTTTTGAAGTGATATTTTGCTACCTGTATTTGCTTTCTTACATCATCCTTTACTTCACGTTATCAGTTTATGTACATTCTAAACTCCTTTGACATTTCCACCGTGGTGTCGATGGATTGCATTATTGGAGTATCTTAGTTTGCTTGGGGTGATTTGGTCCCTTGCTTTTTCATGTTGTTTGTGTGTCTATGCATCTAACAGTATGGATCTGAGGCAGTTGAGTTTTACCTATGTGTCCCTGAAGGTTTCTAGTACCTCACTATTTAGAGGGAGACAAATAATAACAACCAATGCAAACAATTTACAGCATTAAACTAAATAGTTCCTACTATGAGGTCTATGATGTTAATTATCACAATAAAAGGAAATGATATGATCAGTTATCACCTATAATAAAAACAGCAAGTTTGCAAAAGGGTTTACATTTTCAAATGGTGGTACAAGGAGAGAACAGAAGTGACATAGGATATGATTGAGGGAGGAGGAGGGAAGACAGAAGAAAAAGATTAAAGGAAGAGTGAAAAAGAGAATAAAGATTGGCTATTAGAAGAAAAGAGAATCAAGGGAAACGGGAGAAAAATACATATAAAGTGAAAATTTTAAAAATACAAAACAAAACTAAAATATACTAATCAAACATCCTAGTTCACAAAAAACTAATCCATGTAAAAATAACTGGCTTCAAAAATGCTAGAGATGAAAAGAAAAAAAAATAGACTGTATAAATGTCCAAGTACTATTAAGGTCACAGTGAAAAAATTTTAAGAAAGGAAAAGAAGAGAATCTTGATGAAAAGTTAATTCTTCCTGTTGGAGTTCAAAACATTCTCAGCTTCTCTTCTCAGCAGTTTTAGGTGGGGTCATCTGGAGTGTTATGCTCCACCTTCTGGTTTCTAGAATGAGAGAGGTAATCCTGTAGTCGGAGTTCCTGGAGGCAGGGTTTAGGTTGAAGCTTGGGTCCAGGCGCTTTGCTGAGTGTTAATTGGTCTGGAGATTTTAAATCAGCACACCTCCAGTGCCCAGTACTTGCTGGTCCCCGCTGGAGGACTTGACCCCTGGGCTTGGCTGGGTTCCACTTGTGTGGTGGGGGAGCCAATTCTTAGTCCCCTGCATCAGCTGCAGACCCCATGTTTCCTTGTCTCAGATTCAGTCTCCAAATAATTTCTCCTACCCCTGACCTTCCAAGTTCCTGGCCAGATGCATCCCTCCCATCCAGTCCAGCAAGCAGCTGGACTGGAGGGGGACAGGTAGAGAACCTGGTACGTTTCTGTGGCCAGTTGTCCCGTCTAAACTTCTCTCCTGGTCAATTAAGCACACTGTTGTGCAGCATGTGTTTACTGGGCCTGCATTTCGGGCAAAACTTGGATTTGCCAGGAATTGGCCCCCTCAGCTGCTACAGATTTGTCTTCTGCACACCACCTGGAGAAATGGTGGCTTCTTTCCTCACACAAGGATGTTGTGCAGCAGGACTTTCAGGTTTGCGGGGCAACGTCCTTGATCTCTAAATGCTTCATACCCAGACACACCTCAGGCTTCCCCAAAATATGGGTTCCTCTAATTCCCTTTTCCCTCCACTATGCTCATGCAGGGACCTCTCTGGCTGGAGCTTTGGGTCTGGCTGTGGCAGGGGCACACCTGCTGCAGATTTCTTCCGTCTTAGAGCCAAACTCCCAAGTCCCCAATCTGCTTTGAATGTCCAGTTTTAAATTCCAGTAAAGTCCCCCTGCTTTTTTTTTTTTTTTGTTGTTGTTGTTGTTCACCGCCCTTGCTGAGAAGCTGCCTGTTGGTTTTCTTGGTTTCACTCCACAGAGCAGCCAGGAACATGACCTCATCTTTTCCAACATCTTCTCCAAGGTATTATTTCTTGTGCTCAAGTTACCAACTTCCTGTAGCTCTGAATTGATTACCTTTCAGTATTTTAGTGTTCCTCACCTTTGTTACCTCGCTGAGGAGCAGTCGTGTTTTGTAAGTCTGGTGCTGAGGAACTGCTGGGCGGTGCTGTTTTTCTCTAATCCACCATCTTTCCCTCCCCTTGCTTTATTCCTTGAGCTTTAGGGAATCTTGTGGAGGAAGTTGGCGCCTGTGCCGGTATGTCGGCACGGCAAGCCTGTCTTCTTCTAGCCTAATTCCTAGGTCTTTGGTCCACTTGGAGTTGTTTTGTGTGTGTGTGCACAGATTGAAATACAGGAATCTAGTTTCATTCTTCTGCATATGGATATTGAGTTTTCCCAGAACCATTTATTAAAAAGATTATTTTCTCCGGACATATATTTTGGTATCTTTGTAGAATATCAGATGACTGTCTGTTTTTGTCTCTGTGTCTTCTATTCCAGTGGTCTTCATGTCTGTTTTGGTGCCAATTACCATATTGGTTTTGTTGTTTTAACTATAGCTCATAATATAATTTGAGATCAGGTATTATGATACCTCCAATATCACTCTTCTTGCTCAGGATTGCTTTGGCTATTTTGGGTCTTCCCAAATGCATTGTATTCTTCCAAATGAATTCTAAGACTGTTTTTTCCCCCCTACTTCTTGGGAAAATGTCATTGGTATTTTGGTGGGAATTGCATTTAATCTGTATAGTGCATGTGTTAGTATAACCATTTTGACAATATTCTGCCTATCCAAGAACATGGGAGGTCTTTCCATCTTCTAATGTCTTCAATTTCTTTCTTTAGTGTTTTATAGTTTTTATCATAGAGGTTTTTCACTTCCTTGGTTAGATTTATTCCCAAGGTTTTTTGTTTGAGGTTACTGTGAGTGGGACAGACTTCCTGATTTCTTTCTCAGCATATTCATTATTGGAGTATAAGAAGGTGATTGATCTGTATATGTTGATATTTTATCCAGCTACTTTGCTGAATTTTTCAGCTCTCAAAGTCTCCTGGTGGGATTTTTTTGGGTCTTCTAGAATTAGGATTATGTCATTAGCACACAGATAATTCCACTTCTCTTTCAATTTATATCCATTTAATTTCTTATTTTCTGATTATTCATGGTTTCAAAAACCATGTTGAACAGGAGTGGTAAGAGTGGACATTCTTGTTCCTGTTTGTTTTTTTTGAGGGAAAACACTTTTAGAGTTTCTCCATTCAGTATGTATTGTAAGATCCCTCTCCCTAGTTTCTCTAGCATTTTTAACATTAATGTGTGCTGGATTTTATTGAACAATTTTTCTCCATCCATTGAGGTGATCATATGATTCTCATGCTTATCTATTTGACTTTTGTTTATTGAACCAGCTTTGAATCCCTGGAATTAAACTCACTCGATCATGAGACTTTATTTTCTTAATGTGTTTTTAATATGTTTTGCCAATATTAAGGATTTTTGTATCTATGTTCATCAGAGACATTGCTCTGCAGTGTCCTTGATGTCTTTTTCTGATTTTGGCATCAGAGTTTATACTGGCTTCGTGGAATGAATTTGGCAGTGTTCCCTCCCTTTTCACTTTATGGAACAATTTGGAGACGACTGGCATTAGGTGTTCGTTAATGGTCTGACAGATCTTGACTGAAGCCATCTGGTCCTGGGTTTTTCTTTTTTGGAAGGTTTTTTATTGCTACGATATCCTTGCCTGATATAGGTCTGTTTAGGTTTTCCATGTCCTTCTGTATGGGTTGGTCATATGTGTCTAAAATTTTTAAATATCTTGTAGAGTTTCCAGTTTATCAGTAAAAATCTTCAAAATAGTTTCTAAAGATCCTCTGCATTTCAGAAATAGCTGATGACATCTCCCTTTTCATCTTTAATTTTCTTGGCTTGGGTCTTCTCTCTTGGATTAGTTGACTGAAGGTTTATCAATCTCATCTTTTCAAAGTACAAACTTCATGGCATTGATCTTTTGCATTTTTTATTCTCAACATTAATTTCATCTTTGATCTTAATTATTTCCTGTCTTTTACTGATTTTGAAATTTGTTCTTTTCAATGACCTTCATTTTCTAGAGGTGTAACATTATTTGTTTGCAATGTTTGGTTTTTCAATGGAGGCAGTCAATACTATAAACTTGCCTCTTAGAACTGCTTTCATACCATCACAGATTTTGATATATTGTATCTCTATTTTCAATTGATTATAAGAATTTTTAATTTCTCTCTTGATTTCTTCTATGACTCATTCCTCATTCAAAAGCATATTATTTAATCTCCAGGTGTTAAGATGGTTTGTTTTTATCTTGTTTTTAAATTTCATTCCACTGTGATTTGTTAGGATGGAAGGAATTCTCTATTTTTTTTATATTTGCTAAGATTTACGTTCTAAAATACGATCTATTTTAAAACAAGTTCTGTATGCAACTGAGAATAAAGTAAATTCAGTTGTCAATGGAAGAAATATTCTAGAGACATCTGTTAGGTCTATTTAACAGTTTTACTTCTGAAGAGTCTTTTAGTTTGTCTGAATGACCTAATGAGAGAAGTATTATTATGTTGATTGATTTGGTTTATTTGATTCTTTATATTAAGAAAGGTTTGTTTTATGTATGTAGGTACACTGACATTTGGGGCCCAAATCTTTACAATCATTATATCTTGTTGGATGATTAACCATTATGAAGTGATCTTTGTCAACATGTCAGACACAGAAGTAGCTACTTGTGCTTCTTTCCATCTCCGTTTACATGGTTTCTTTTTCCATTCTTTCACCTTCAGTCTGTGGATGTCTTTGCCTGTAAGGTGAGTCTCTTGTAAACACCATATGGTTGGAGCTTATTTTTTTACTGTATTCTGTCAATCTGTCTTTGGATCAAAGATTTTAGACTACTTACATTCAGTGTTACTATAGAGATGATTTTTATTTCCTGCCATTTTTATTTCTAATGCTCAAGTCAGACTTGATTCTCCTTTGACTATTCTAATAAGATTCATTGTGACACTGGCTCTGATTTTTATTTCATCTGCGTGAAATATTTCATTGCTTTGTAGTACAGGTTTAGTGGTTATAAATTCTTTTAGTTTCTGCCAATCATAGAAATTTTATTTCATCCTCAATTTATTTTCATGTTATTAGTTTATTCACGAATATATCTAGTATGCTATGAGTCTAACAGTTTGATCCATATTTCAGATATTGCACCTCTTCAGACATTCTTTGTATCTGTTAAATGGGTGGATTAGAACATCCTTATTTCTTAAGCAGTTGGTGTCTTATAAAGAAAGGTGCAGCTTCTTGGGTTTTCAAAATCTAACCTTGAAGTTGAGAGAATAATGTCTATCTTGTCATCTTGTGATACACAGGTCTCCATGTTGCATTCTGTCATCTTTCAATCTATCCTTTCTAAATTCTTTTGTTAGATTTGTTACATTTCCTGAAAAACTTGATCCTGGCATGGAGGAAAGAAAGAACTGCACTTACATTGTGGAAGGTCTGGTGTTTACAGAGCAATACTGGTCGTCTCATCCAGGCTATTTTTCTTTGGATCTTGTTTTACAGAGTATAAAGCAGCATTCTAATGATAAAGTAAGAAAGTCTTGGATTCAAATATTCTGTGTGACTTACATTTTTACAATGTTGCACATTAAACCCAGAAACTTTCAAGGCATTTTCAAAAATTGTTAGTTGTCTTGCATGGGTAAGGCCCTGGGTTTGATCTCCAGCACTGCAAAAAAATAAAAGTTGGCCACTTACGTGACTTCCTGTGTCCTCATTGCAATCCCTAGAGCTTATTGATATTGTTACCTTCCCACAGCAACATGGACTTTGCAGATATGACCAGGGTCTTATTAACATGGTGAGATTATCCAGGTGGGCCAATCACAAGCATTCTTGTAAGACAGAGGCAGGAGGGTTGGAGCCAGAATATGTACCAATGGAAGCAGAGGTCTGAGAGAGGCAGGGCCACAAGCCAAGAAACACAGGCAGTTTCTGTCTAATTCAGGAACCCAGGCAAAGTAGCAGATTTTCCTCCAATGCCTCCAGAAGGTACTTGGCTCTATTCCCCCTTTTCTGACTTCTAACCTCCAGAATTGTAAGATAATCTGTGTTTTATGCCAGTAGGTTTGTTTTTATTTCAGTAGCAATAAGAAACCAATATACCCTTTAATGATTTATGACCCACTAATTGGAAAAATGCTTTGCTAAAAATGCTCATGTTACATATGAGCCACTTGAGCCCTTAAGTAGCTCATCTCGATGTCACAGTCCCTTGATGGCGGAGTTGGAATCTCTCCTCTGCAAGTTGGTCCATTTGTGTAGGGATCGAGGTCACGTGGGCCTCAGGCTGCCCCGCAGCATGACTTTGTTCTGATGTGCTTGCCACAAATGCTAATGCAGAACTTTGAGGGTGGAGAGCCAAACTTGCCAGGAACAGATGCTGGGATGAACACTTGTTGCCATGGTAGCCTGGAACAAGTATATCTCGCAGTTGATTCAAGTCGTGTCCTAGACTTCTGAAGGTACATGGGGGAGGCAGCCTAATCGGAGAGGAACTGTGTGGGCAGAGAGTTGAGCTCAATCCCCAAGGGCTGCTCCTCCATCCACGCTAGTTTGAAGTCACCCTCACTGGGTACCCATGGGCTGCTGATTTAGTACAGGTATCAGGAGTAGACTGAAAGGGCTTTGGGATTGTAATGCTCTGCAGGCGATTCTGATGGAGGCTGCAGGGCCTGGGGATGGACTTGTGTGCCCTAATGTATTTTTTCCCTCTACCCTTTTCTGCTGCTTTGGGCAATTTGATAGGATGCATAGAGCTAGAACAAGAACTGGGTTTGGGTTCTGGTCCTACGTCCTCCTCCTTGGCAGCCTGGGACAGACAAAAATCTGAGCCTGTTTCCACATCTGTAGAACAGGAATACAACCTACTTTGGAAGCATGTGAGCGTTCATCTAAGCATTAGGACACGGCTGCCAGTCAGCACTGGAGCATCTCAGGTGATAGTACCGGTCTAAGAATTCTAAGTAAAACAATTACTAGAAGCTGAATAAAGCCATCTGCCAGCCCAGAGGTTCTTAATCTCATATTTTACAAAATATACATGCCCAGACCCTACGATAAGTGAGTCTTTAAGGAGGGAGTCCAAGCATGTTTAAGTTCTATGGGAGAATACGTGATGGCCCCCAAAATACCGGTGCTACTCCCTGGACCTGTTGAATGCTCCCTTATAAGGCAAGAGGGACTCTGCAGATGTGATTATGCTGAGAATGCCGAGATGGGAAGTTATCTGCGTGACTCAGGTGGGCCATAAACATGAGCACGCACCCTGGTAAGAGGCAGTGTGGTGGTGGAAGCCGGGAAGAAAGGCCTGAGCCCGGGACGGAGCGGGACAGAGGCTGAAAGAGGCCAGCACGTGGGTCCTCAAGGCCCCAGAAGCAACCAGCCCCTTCTTGGCCTTCTGATCACTTGGCACCTGCAGATCCTTACTTTGTGAATAAATGTACCCATGAGCCCTGGGTCAGGTATTAGAGGCTCGATCAAAATGGATCTTCTTGCTTTTCCCTCTTCTTTCCTCCTGCTTCCTACTCAGAGAACCTTGTTTTGTTCAGGCAGAGCATCACATACCTGTAGGAAATGCTTTCCAATTGACCTAAGATGGTCAAAATGAAGCCCCTTTGCCTTTGCTAGAGATTTGTTTAGAGGTGGGCATGTGATATGGTTTTGTTCAATGAAATTTAAGGGAAAACTGGGGGCAGGTTTCTTTTTTCTTCCTTGTTTAAAAACAGGCTTATACAGTGAATACAAGGAGACTTGGGTCCTCTTGGGCTTATATTCTGTCTGCCTTTGAATGTGATCATGTGACAGAGTTCAATCCCCAAGGGCTGTTCCTTGGGGACACTGTGACACTGTGATTCCTTGAGCTGTGGCAGCCATCTTATAACCAGGAGGAAACAAACCTTCCAATACTGAGAATGAGTAGGCAAAAACAAAGACTGAATCAACCCTGGAAGCGTTCGCCTCTGGAGTTCAGTGTTTAGTGAGAGGTTAAGGGTGCTTAATGTTTAAAGGAGGCATTTTGGTTTTTGTAAGTAAAGACATGCAAACTCATCCAGGATTAAACTGTTTTCAGAAGAAAGACTATGTCTATAATTTGCATCTATAAGAACATACCAAATTATATGTTCTTTGGATTAATAAAAATTTTTGTATAAACCAAAAGTAACTTTTGCTGATGAATTTTTTGCTTTGGCTCTCAAAGCCCAAGAGGACCCAAGTCTCCTTGTATTCACCTTTCAATTTCCACTGGTACATCTGCAAGGCAAGTGATTTGATGAAAAATATAATACAGCTGTCCCTTGATATCCACAGGGGACTCGATGCAGGACCCCCAGTGGTTTCCAAAATCCACAGGTGCTCAAGTCCCTAATATAAAGTGGCACAGTATTTGCACATAATCTATACACATCACCCATGTGCTCTGCATCCTCTCTAGATTACTTACACCGCCTAATACAATGTGAATGCTATGGAAATAGTTGCTGCGCTGTATTGTTTAGGGAATCATGGTAAGAGCCTGTACATACTCAGTACAATTTTGTGTGTGTGCATGTGTCAGTACTGGGGACTGAACCCAGGGCCTTGCCTTGCACACGCCAGGCAAGTACTACATCTCCTAAGACACAATTTCATTTTCAAATAGTTTTGATCCATAGTTGGTTGAATTCATGGCTTCAGAACCCACAGATACTGAGGACCGACTGAACAAAGAAACTTGATTGAAAGCAGTCAGTCTAATCTCTGCTTCTCACCCACACTTCAGAAACCTCTTGCCTGAATTTAGAGGGACAGAAGATGCCGTGAAGTGATCACAGGGACGTGGGTTCTAGTCCTGGCAGTGCAGACTTCCTGTGTGCTGTGGGTAAGCAATTTTCCCACTGGGGGCCTCTCAGGGACAATAAAAGGAGAGAGTTGGAGAGGACATCTGTTACCCAGTTCCTCAGATGTGGTCAGTGGAAAGTTTCACCTGGGACCTGGTAGGCAGTGCAGAAACTCACGTCCTGCTGCAGGACCTAAATTCACAATGTGCCTTTTCACAATTTCCCTGGATGTATGCACATCAAAGTTTAAGAAGCAGGAGTCTTAACATTTGTTCCTGGTCTGAGTGGTATTGTCTCTGCTGAGCCAGCTTCAGATAGCCTGGATGTGAGCACCCTCCACTGGCACAGAGAGGAAACACTTTAGGGAACCCATTTTTGTTGAATTTTTTTTTTTTTTCTTAAGATTTTCTAGATGCGTCTTAAAGCTTCACACCCAAACAAGAACTCTGTGTGTGACAGGCAATAAAAGCCCAAAGGAGACAATACTTCGAGTGGATGAGACAATACTTTTTATCTTTTTTGCAAGGCAATACTTTTATGATAACAACTCTACAGGGAGCTAACCATTTGTATTTCATTCTATGAGACCAGTTAACCCCTGCAGTTACTCTATACAGCAGCAGAAGTACTGGGCAACAGTGCCCATGTAGGAGGGCCAAAATCCCTGAAGGCCTCAAGGGCAGACAGAAGTTAACACTTCAGGGCACACTGGCTCCAAGGGCAGGTTTTGCAGACAGGCAAATGGCTTGGGTTCCAGTTCTAATTCAATCTGCCCTTAGGCCGTTGAACCTCTCAATCTTTCAGCTTCCTCATCTGTAAAATTGGTAATAGTGTGGATGTTTGGAAACACGTACTGATGTGCATAGCATGGAAGATATCACCCAGCACATGGCAAATGTCCAGGAATAAATAAAACAAACATGAACATAAGGTTAACTTAACATTCTGATGGTACGGAGCTGCTGTTCTCATGCTTGGGGGTTAATTACTTTTCTAATGAGCCACACGTTGAACCATATCCAAAAGGCCAATGATACCTGTTTAATGACCTTAAGCCCTCAACAGCCCTCCAGAGTCTGGTTAACAGTAGGACTTTATACATTCCCATTCTGCTCAGTTCTAAATGATTCCTGCAGTCACACATTTTGATATTCTCTGCAGCAAGCACTGTGCAGGGTTTTGTGCAACATTTCACTGTTTGATATGCAAAGGCTTTAGGCCCAGGCAGCGTGACGAACAGAGGCTGAAATGACCTTACAGTGCTGCCTTGATTTAGATGCTATGGTTCTTGGCTGAATCGGGTGAGTCATTTAATATTTAATCTCTGAACCTTGGTTTCACCTCTAAAATTCAGACGCTGATGGGATATGAAAAAGCAGCAAGCTGGTGGAGATTGTGATTGGTCTGATCCATGAGAAGCAGCAGAACTTTTGAGTTCTGTGGGGAAGCACCTTACACTTGGCCCGGCTTGAAGCAAAGGTGTTTATGTACAGGAGCATGTTTTAAAATCATCTTTGCTACTCACCGGAGAGTCTCCCACAAAGAGGTTGCGTAAAGCTCTCAGCACTGAAAATACTCTCAAACCTTATAACCTCAGCTGGACCACTCTCCAGCCAACTGTCTAATCGACACATCCTCGTGGTGTTGAAAACACATATCAGGACTTATGTGAGCAAAGCAGGGTTTGAATTTCCACACAGTCCCCATCCCAGAAAATAGTCTCTGGCCACCCACTGGCTTGAGCTGAAAATCAAAGTGTCCTTTTCCTTCTCTACCTAGTTGATCCACACCAAATGCTGCTGGCTCTCCAAACAAAGGTCTCCATGATCTCCACCCTAGAGTCCCTCTGGGACCTCCTAACAGGCCTTCTTGCTCCCAATTCTTTGACTGGAGGGTCATTTTTGAAAACCTGTCTGACCTCGTCACTCTCCCCTGTGATATCCTCCATGGTCCTTCCTATTGCGATCCTGCATGAGCAGCTCCTGCTCTCCTCCACTGACCCTTTGCTCAACAAGTCCAGTCACATGACATTGTTTCATTTCCTTCAACATATTAAGCTCTTTGCAGTCTCTGGGACTTTAGGCTGCTGTTCCCTCTGCCAGGAACATCCTCCCCACAGTGCTTGACATGGTGACAACTTCTCCTTCTTTGATTCTGAGATGAAATCCTTGATCACTGTGGCTCATGTGGGCTCTCTATCTGTCACCTTTTGACTTATGTGCATGTATCACAGCCTAATATTTTGTGTACTTGTAGTGGGTAGGTTAAGGTGCAGTCCACGATCCCCATCTGTGGTTTCCGTGCCTGGAGTGATCCCCTCCTTTGAGTGTGGTGGCTCTAACCACCAAAATATGGAAAACATGATTGATTATACATATATGGTTGTTACCATATATTGCTGACAGACTCCCTCCCTTGGTGGAGATGCAAACTACCACATTGTGAACTGCTATATGGACACATAGCAAGGGACTGAGGGCCTCCGTTCTGTAGCCAGCAAGGAACTGGATGCTGCCAATGACAAACGTGGATGCTTCCCATCAAGCCTCAAATGAGACCCAGCCCTGACAACTGTGACCATAGTCTTGCAAAGGATCTAACCAAGTTGTGCCTGAACTCCTAATAGGGAGAAAATGGGGGCGGGGGGGGCGGTAACACATTTATGTCCTTTTACACCAACAATTGGTGGCAAATCTTATGTACCAACGAATAACTAATGATTGTTAAGTGACTCCTACACTGGACAGTCAACTTGGAGGAGGCCAGGGACCTCTCCATTTGTCAATACTGAGGTCTCAGAACCCAGCTGGGTAGACAGGATGCATAGACAGATTATATCAGACACTTGCACTGAAGGGAAGAAACACTGAAAAATCAGTAACTCATAGTATTAATACCACCATATATTGGCAGGAATGGGTGGTTCTTGTTCTCTAATCCTTTAGTGTTAGCTGTGGTTCAAGGTCATGGGATGCAGAAAGGTCTCAGTACCAAATTAAGATTTCTATGTCCCACTATGACAAGTAGCACTATTTGTTTTTATCTGCCCAGCAAGTCATCCCTTTTCTTCTGGCATCCTTCTGGAGCCTCTTCCAGCTTTCTGCACCCCTCCCCAGCTCCTGAATGAACTGTCCAGCCCTGCCTCATCAACTTAGTCCAAAAACATCATGATTGGTTCAAAGTTGCTCACATGATCCATGTCTGTCCAATCAGAGCCAAACACAGAATATCCTGATGTCCTCAGCAGAAAACAGCTCTCTTGCCAGGTTGAGTGCTGACTGTAGCAGCTGCAGCTGGGACTTCCATGTTTGACAGGTCTGCCTGAAAAAAGCAGCTCATTCTGTAAAAAGCAGGAGTGAGGTCACCTTAGCCCCTAGATCCAGCGGTGCCTTGAAGATCTCACTGTTGGCTTTTTGGTTGCATGAAACTAATCCCTCTTCCCGTAACACCTACTTTTTTTTTTTTAAAGCAATTTTAATTGGGTGTCTTATCGTTGGCAACTAAAACACCCATATTAACCAGGATCTGTCACGAAATCAACAGAGAAGGAATAGGCAGATGCTATGTAAGTGTCTCCCAAAGGACCGTGTTAAAGGCTTCATCACCAACCTGTGGCTCTATTATTGGGAGGTAGTGGAACCTTTAGGAAACGGCACCTTGTGAAAGGAAGTTAGATCACTGGGGAGGGGGTGGTGGCATCCGTCCCTTGAAGAGGACATGCGGTCCTCAGCCTGCTCTTTTTGCTTCCAAACTGCCACGGCCCTTCTCTGCCACATTCTGCCATGATGTACTGCATTCACATGTACAGGCTGAAATTAACAGGGCCAAGGGACCATGGACTGAAACCTCCAAAACTGAGTCAAATCGACCTTTCTCTCATAAGGTTGGTATCTCAGGTATTTTGTCACAGTTACAGAAAGCTGACTGATGCAGCCTTCTGGCATATGGAGGCTGAAGGGGCAGATTTTTTTTTTTCAAAGTCGACTCAAATATTTAATAAAATCCCATAGCAAATAAGCTACTGAAGTAGAAATCACACAGGATATTTTATTTTTACTTTGTAGTCCTTTCACTCTTTTTTTTTTTAAAGAAATGGCTGAATAGGACAAGTTCTTTAAAATAATACAAAAGTATCAAGTGCAAATATGTAAAAGGTCAAAAGCACTTAACAGCACTCAACAGTAACAGTGGAAACTACACCTTTAGACTTTTTCAAAAAGACTTCTGGCCACAAAGTTAAGTTTGGATTCTTCCAACTCTTAAGAGGCCCCTATTCCCAAATGTCGTTGTTCTTTATGATAAAAAGCAAATAAGGCAGAAGAGCTGATTCTTTTTTGGATTTTTTTTTCTTCTTTTGTTTCAAATGAGTGAAAAACAGCTTCCCTTGTTTCAAAAAGAAAAATAAACACCCTCAAAAATAATTCACTATTACCCCCAGTTGGGACTCTGGACATAAACTGTGAGGCTCTGGGGTCAAGTGGCCAGAGCCCAGATCCCTGCCAAGGTCAAAGCTGCACACATGGAGTGTGGGGCAGGGAGAGGCCACACTGTCCACCCCAGGATTTTACACACTGTGAGTGGAAAGGCCAGAGGACACATCTATGGGGTGCCTGAATGTCCAGCCTCTCCTGAGCCATAATCCCAAGGGGCAAGTGTGACCCAACAGCTTTCTCGAGATGCTGGAGAAGCCCGTGGTTCCGATCGGCTGGTCATTCCTGGTAGAGCCCCTCGAAGTCTGCGGCCTTCATAGCCAGCTGACAGTCAGGGCTGGGGTTCTGCTGTGTCAGCAGCCTGTTGGCGACAGGGTGAAAAAGGTCAGCACAGGCCCCTCTAAAGAGCAATGCTAAGAGCACCCCACTGAACAGATGACATTCTCTGCTGTTTATTTTAGCTGCCACTTGTCACCACACCAGATGTGAGGCTAAATCCATTTTAGGGATGAGGAAACTGAGGGCATGGAAGGTTAAAACGACTGGGTGACGGGCAGCGTTATGGCCCCTTTCCCCACTTCTAATCTGGGATCGTGTTTTTCCCAGTTGTCTGTGTGTCTGCCAACAATCTAGTGAGAAACAGGGTGAGCAATGGCTTTCTTCACCACTAGAAGAACACTGAGATCAGAGAGGTTAAGCAGCTTGTTCAAGATCACACTGCTAAATAGCAGCAGGTAGGGATTCAGACAAATCTGATTCTCATTAGTTTTTTCCTTCAATGGAAGGAAAGTTACAGGGAAAAGAGAAATTGGTCTACTTTTCTTAGTCCCTGTGACTGCAGGTTCAAAGGTCAGAGTGAGGGGAGATGGTGCTACCGATATTAGCTTAGTGACAGCCTTCCCGTCACTGTGACCCACTGTGGGTGCCACGCCAGAGTTGCTCACCAGCACCTTATGAGTTAATGCTACAGAAGACTAGGGAGCTCGGTGCTCCCAGGTTGGAGTTGCCACCTGACAAAGCTCTGGCCAATGAAGTGTGCTGGGGAGAATAAGGAGAGGATGTGGAAAAGAGTCCACCTAATATTTTTTTAACTTTTTTTGCTTCCTTCATCCTGTCTTGAATGCAGCTGGAATACCCAGAGGCACAGACGCTGGATGGCAAAGCTGACAGGCAGAAGGTACATGCTATGTCCACGATACCACAGAGTGGCTGTGCCAGTCTTTTGTTACACAACAGACATAAAATCTTACTTGTTTAAGTTAGTATCTACCTGAGTTTTCTGATTTATTTTTCATTACTTGGCACTTGAAGCATTCTTATTTGGAAACAAAAAAACTAAGAAGACTCCTCCTCTTAGGTAAAGATGTGAGGTGGCGAGGTGTGCTCTGGCTGCTTTGGAGATGTGTGTGAGGTAAGGAGAAGGAATTCTGGTGGCTCTACAAATAGACACCGGCTGCCTGGGCTCCTTACCTCCCCCTCCAACTGCAGGCCCGAGGAGGCCTCTGGAGCTCCTAACTAAGCAGCATGGTCTCTCCTCCTCCTGGGAGGCTAGTTGATTTACATAGGAGGAGGTCAAAATACCATTTAATGATTCTCATTAGAAAGAACACTTTATAGGTTTTGTTGTTTGTTTGTGGCCTTGAACTTGCAATCTTCCCGCCATGCCTCCCAAGTTGCTGGGATTACAGGTATGCACTACTGTGCCTGGCCTTTTTCTTTTTATTTTCTTTTAAAAAACACTTTAGTTGTGTTATCTTTTATGTGTTAGGGTCAAAATCCCATTAAATCATGAAATACACTGACGAGCTCCTCTTTTCTACTCATGCTTTGGATTATCTAGGGAGGGAATTATCATCTTCAGTTTTAAGATTTCATTAATACCAGGGTTCACAGGTGACAGCAATTTTCAAAATAACATAACACAACATATAATATGCCCTTTTCCACTCTCATTCCCTCACAAGTGAATAGTGGAGTTCTTCACAGGATATCTGGAAGATATGTATGACTCAATGAACCAATATTCTCCAAATGACCAATGCACAGTTACAAAATCATACATGGAAAGACCTGTTAAATGCAAGACAGACCAGTGGATTTTCAAAATTAATAGAATACAAGAACTTCACCTTTCAGCTAACCTTTCAGAAACTATCACCTAAACACCATCACAGAAGAGCATCCAGTCATACGAAAAGTTTCTGCCCCTCACAACTACACATTTGTGAGGTGGGATCCTCTTCAAATCCATCAACCAGAACAACATGCCACAATGGGACACGTGCAGGTGACAAATGAGAACCCAGCTGACTTATATTAGGGGAGATGTTCAAGAGATTTGTAAAACATAAAACAATGCCACTTATTAATTTCATTTTGGAAAATATAGTTGCTTTTTTGTTTCTTATATCAACAGGTAATATTCTTCCTTTTAAGTGAATAGTTTTAGTATTTCTGTTGTAATTTCTAACAGAGTATTAATACCATTAACTCCCATAAACAAAAGCTCTTTGGGTGCCTCAGTAATTTTTAAGAAGGCAAAAGGAGTCCTGGGATCAAAAACTGTAAGAATCTCCACCTAAGTGAAAACCACAGGTCCTCTAGGGAAGAGTAGGGGAGGATGATAAGGAGGTCAGGGACAGATCCTGGAAATACTTTTCAATCATTTCATTGATAAAACAGCCATTCAGATTTTGCTACTTCTTTTGGTATGATTTTTAAGAACAGGGTGCACAGGCAGGGAGGGATTTTGGCTCAGAAACATCACCCTCAAAAAACCAAATAGGCCTCTGTTTCTCTTTTTATTTCCTTTAAGCATGATAGTGATCAAAGTCATTTTAGAAAAGCTGAATGTGACTCCAGGGGTATCAACTAAGCTATCCTGTGGAACCACTGAGTGATATAAAAATTACACCCATTTCGACATATCGATGACAACAGGGCTCTTCTGTACAAGAACAAAACGCAGGGTACTGGTTCTTTTAGAGCAAGGATTGGCAACCCATGGCCTGTGGGTCAAATCCAGCCAGTTGGTAGTGTAAATAAAGTTTTACTGGAACACGGCCATGCCCACTCACTTGCTTATTGTCTGAGCTGCTTTCGTGCTACAGCAGTGGAGTCTAACAGTTGTAAGAAGAGAGCAAAGGCCTACAAAACTTCAAATATTTACTATCTGGCCCTTTCCAGAAGTTTCCAAGAGTCACTCGGTGTCTTGGATAAGAAAGCTTTAGAGTTCACACTGGAATTTAAGTCCCTTCTCTGCTACACTCAAGCTTTGGGATGTGGTTTCATTTCCCTTATCCCAGCATGCAGCTGGTTGTGAGGACTGCACGAGATGAAGCCTGGAAAGTGCTCAACAGATACCAGCCACTGTTCAAATGACCAAGAGTTAAAATCTACCCACGGGACGAAAAGCAAGCATAAAAAGTGTCACCTCTGAAAATCCTAAAGAAGGGCAGCACACTACAGACAAGTGTGGTGTCTCCCAGAAACTTCAACACAGCTGGCTTTCCACTAGCATCTGAAGAGATCACTGCTCCTCTAGTCAAGGCCGGGAGGCACAGTGTGAAGAACATCTACGTAGTCACACATGAGACTGGTACTTGGCACGCTGAGAAGCCCACCCTCTGAAGAGCAGAGGGGATCAGGCAGACTATGGGGACAGCAGATTCCTGGCTCCTGTGCCACTCTGGAGGATGAAGTAAAAAAATGGGCCATTTTTCTCCTGTTGTTTTCCTCCCTACTCTTACCCTCCCCAAAGAACACTGACTTTTGTAAAGGAAAGCAACATCCTTGGAAAGGAATGGATGACTACCTCACGGAGCTGCATGACAATGAAATGAGGTCTGTGTGTGATGAATGAAGGTGATAATCGTTTGTTTGAAACTCCACTGTGATTTCCCATTTGATGTCTGATGTGTATTGAGAACGAATGAGGAACACCTGCCTCTTACAGTTTGGCTTCCAGACACCAACTGGGGTTAGGACATTGTCCATGAAAATCTCCCCAAACAGCCATGATTACATTGTTCCCTTGACATGTATTTACCTGGGAGAAAACCAGAAGCTGATGAGGCTGGATATCACCATGTAGGACGCCATGATTGTCGCTGACATTGCGACTGATACAAAGCCCAAGCCACAGAGGACACAAAGCAGTGAGAGGCCACCCACAGAGATGACCAGTCCTAGGAAGAGAACATGGTTACGAGAAATATTTATCTAAAACGGGTTGAAAATGGGGAGACCCTGGACCAGTGTGTTTTTAAAAATGACAGATAACTCGGATTTTGTTAAGTGAGATTTCCCCCCAAAAATCCAGATTTCTGGCATTATTTAATATGGAGTGGGCCTCAGTGCATAGCAACTGGCTGGCCCCATGGTTACCTCCAATCCCCACTATTCACAAATTGTATCACACTTGGGCTCTGTGCTTGTTTTTGTTACCTATTGAATTTGAGGCTCAGAGAGAGTAAACAACTTGTTCAAAATCATACTGGTGGAGGTGGGCTGTCAATGAGGACGCCAGAGTCCATGATTTAACTGCGCTGACAAGCCGCCTCACTTCAGAAATGGGAACCTTTGACAAGAATGGCAGATGCCCAGTCAACACTGCCCTCCCCATGCAAATACCTTCCAGTAATATGACCCCCACAAGGGCAGCCAAGGAGGTGAACACCACGAGGAGCAGGAAGATCCCAACAGGGACGGCTGACACAGCAATGAACACCAGCACGGTGAGGGCCAGAAAGGGATGCCTGTCCAGATACTGACCCACTGGAGACTTCGTGAAGGCAACCACCTGCAGGCAGAGGACAAAGAGAAGGAACTCAGCCCACGTCTGCACCCCAGGTTGAATGATACGCCAAGCTGTGGGAAGTACAACGAACACTCATCAAGGTGGAGGGTTCTTAAGCAAGATGTCACTTCAAGACTTCTCCTAAGATAGTCACTTGGACAGCAATGTAAGGCAGCTGTGGGACAGGAGGCAAGTTTGAGGTCCCCATCCAATGGCAGGACTTATGAGCGGACAGACATGAGAACGTAATTTGCACACAGTGGTCCCCAAAACACAAGTGCCTCCTAGAGAGGGGTTCGCCTAGCTGATTCAAATGGTGAGAATTTGGGAGCAGCTGGAAACAGGAGGGTATGACAGTTTATGCTGATGGCAGCCAAGTGTTGGGTTCACCCTGCTGAAATAGAAAAGGCTGTTCCTTGAAGCCACAGCCATCTGTCTTGTGGCTTCAGTAATGCCTCTTAAGGAGAAGTCTCTCAAGGCATGCCAATTTCACTTCCTGGTAGGTTACAAAATGGCATAATGCCACTGGCCACACTGCCTCCTCACTAAAGACCTTGCTATTCAGCTTCTCTATTCTCTAGCCAGAGGTGACTGTACCAGGGCTGCCCGGCTCAGACACCCATTACTAGAGCCCCGTGAGATCCTAAGTTAGGGCACTGACGGTGAGAGCGAGGGCAGGAAGAGGTCTCGGCTGCTTCTGTTCTAGACCAGGTGTATCCTTAGCAAAGAGCCCAGGGAGCAGAGAGAGGCTCAGCACTCAGTGAGGGACAGCAGGGCATGCAGTGAATGGATCCTGCCTGGAAGGGACATTTATGCAGCAAGAGGGGCAGATGAAGCTGGGACACCCAGATGGCAGGCACAATTTACATCTTAAAACTGGTAATTGAAATTGATTTAGGTACTAGAGAAGTTTTTAAGTACGTTTCAAATAGATTGATCAGGTAAATCTAGTTTTTTAAATTGGAAATGAATACTAATTTGTTCTAATGTATGAAAATAAAGAATATAGGATACCTTAATAACGACATTCCATATTATTACATGCTAAAATTATAATGTTCTGGGTTACATAAAATATATTATTAAAATTAATTTTTTTGTTTTCTAAAGTGACCACTAAAATAAATTATATATGTTACTCACATAATATTTCCAATGGACATGACATGTTTACTTTACCTCCATGGGGTGGAATGGAGCAGACTAGGGACTTTTGAGCAGAACTGTGAAGAAACTGAAAGAGCAATTCAAGGAAGAAAAACCTGGCACTTGTGTGAAGAGGCAATTAGGGCAACCTGCAGGAAATCAGGCAAGAAACACTAATGGCCAAATCTGGGCTGATGGCAGAGGGGCAGAAGAGGGAGATGTAGCCTGGCAGTGGAATGAAAGATCAACAGGACTTAGGGAACCTAACAGGAATTAGTTTGGTATGGGAACCAAGACGAGAAAGGAAAGACAGTCCTGCTTCCAGCTCTTAAGGAGCCACCTTCTTCTGAGTCTAGGCTCTATAACCAAAAGGGCAGTTATTCAGATATGCAGAGACCATTTTCACACTCAACCAGCTTAAACCGTCTTCTCCCAGGAAGAAGGACCTCTAGGCCCCTGTGTCAGGAAGGGGAGGGCAGTTCAGCCACCCCTAACAATAAGAATATCCATTGGACACGCAGGTGCCAGGCACTGTTTTGACTGCTTTCCCTACTTCCTCACGTATTTCTGCCTAAAGTACTCTGAGGCAGGGGATGAGGAACGAGCTGACATTATCTAAAGCCAGGGGTTAGAACATCACAATCACATCTGCACTCTCACGGCAACAGACGGGACACAGCAGGAGGATGAAGTGAGGGAGCTTGTCCCATGCAACGTGCTCTGGACTCCCCATCCCCATCCTGGAGGCACGGGGTCCCCACCTGCACTTTACAGGTGCAGTGCTGCACTGAACAACCTGGGGATGTCAGGCTAGGAGAAAATGGTGCTGCCATGTTTCAGGCTCCCTGTGAAGGCGTCTCAAATGGCATCACGGACAATCTTCACAACACGACTGTGGGCCTGGCCTTGCTTATTCTAGAAAACAGGACATGTAAATAAGCTGAATTGACTTGTCCAAGGTCAGACAAAGGTGATTTATTTGTAAATACAAACCCTGGCATGGGAGGTTACAAAGCAGGGACCAGGTGGTCGGGATCTGAGGACATGAAGACTCCACCCAGGCTACTCAGGAGCCAGGCAAATCCTCTGGTGTTAGAATGTGAAAGACAATCGGTGACTCACTGTCTCTTGCTGCCAGAGAGCAGGAGGGTGAGGGGCCAGGACTATTTGAAACCACTGGTAATCACAAGTCAAAGGTGCTCTGTGACAGCCACTCCCACGTGACAGTCCCCGAGTGCCGCTGGCATGGGATTCAGAGTTGGCACAAGGGTGCAAAGGAGTATTTGTTCAGAAACATCCTTTGTGTCAGGGAAGGCCCAGCAGAAGAAAACCACGTGGGTGGAGAAAATCCACATTAGGGAGTGCCACCATGTGGGCCACCTCTCCTCTTCCCCAAGAACAGCGCCCTCCCAGGGAGGAGCCATGAATGAAAGTCCCCAGCCCAACAGCCAGCTCCATGGTCACAGGTGAGGGGGCTAAATAGATTCTTGCTCCCAGGAATCAGGCACTGAGAATCCCAGGTCCCTAAGGGGAGGGCTTCAGTTGGTGCTGAAGAAGGAAGGAGTCGAAGGTGCCAGCCTTGACAACCATGTTTGCCCACATGAATGAAAAGGCCAGGAATCAGGCTACAGACGAAAAGAATGAAGCAGAGACAGAGAAGCTAACCTGCCTGACCCCGACTCCTTCTGAGGCTCAGCCCTGCTTCACTCCCTGCCCTTGGTTTCTAAGGTAGCCTTACATTTCCCAAACGCCTGGAAGTCCCATCTCTTGAGCAGGTTCCTGTATCTCAGCCTAAAAATAAGACAATAAAATCCTAACCAGTTTTCCCAGAAGAGATGACACACACTCCAGCTGATGCCCAGCTATTCTTATCTGGAGTTTCAAGGGCTCATTAGCATATGAAGAAAAGGGACAGATTATTTGGGGGAAAGAAATCAACTGAATTTCCTGATGATGAGGGGATGGCTATGTCAATTATGGTGTGTCAATCTGATGTCCTTGCTGATGGACCCCTGGGCAACAACTGTTCTGAAGATTCACACATCAATGTAGGAAAACTGCAAGGTTCATCAAGCAAAAACAAAAATCAAGAAATACATCTATTGTGATACAACCAGCAATAAGTAAAAATTACATACTGAAGCGTCATAATAATTAGTAATAATAATCACCACCACTGGGTGATTTGCTCCCCTTTTCCCTCCTAATCACTTCACTGAGTTGTCAATACAATTAATATTAATACAGTTATTATGATTTTAAAAATTTAGAAGACACCCCATGGCAGGACTATCTGAAAACATCAGGATGTAGATAGCTAATAATTTTTTCCTATGGCTAGGAGTGGGCTGGCCTGGTAGCTATCTCACCCAAACCTATTCCAGTGAACACATAATGAGGAACTGAGAGGAAGAAATGCCAACAAGTGCGTTCCTCTGCATTGAAATGCACACCTCAGAAGGCAGGTGTAAATATTAACTAAGTTAAGGCCTGCCAAAGGCCTAGCACAGTGCGTGGTGTATAGTAAGTGCTCAATGTTGATGAATATACAGTCAATTCTTATTATTTGTGAATTTCACATCTGAGAACTGGCTACTCAATAACATTTATTTGTAACCTCACAAATGATACTTCTGGCTTTTGAGGACTAGTAGATGTGTACACAGCAGTGAAAAGCTCAGTCACCTGACGTACATTCCCAGCTGAATGGAGAAAATCGAGGAAAACTTAAGGAGAAACTCTGCCTTCTTGTTTCAGTTCTTTCAGTGTGTCCTTATCAGATATGTTAGTCAGCTTTCCACTATAACAAAAACCATAGATAAGTGACTTAGAAAAGGTTTATTTTGGCACAGTTTTGGAGGTTCCAGTTCATGATCGGTTGGCCCCCCTGCTTTCGGGACTGTGGCCAGACAGCATATCACAGCTGGAATGTGCTGTGGAGCAAAACCAGCGGGGAAAAAAGGAATGAGGAAGGAACTGGGAACCAATAATCCTCTAAAAGGGCCCAACCCCAGTGACCTAAGACCTCCCACTAGGCTCAACCGCCCAGGAGTGCCACCCTGGGGACCGAGTCTTTAACACTTCACATAAGCCTTCGGGGGGACACTCAAGAGCTGAACAATAGCATCATGTTTTAATGCCATAATTTCACACTTTTGTGCTTTTGGTTGGTGATTTCACTATTTAAAATGGTCTCAAGTGTTGTGCTGCAGTGTTGCCTAGTATTCCTAAGGACAAAGATGTGCCATATGGAGAAAAATTCAGGAGTTGAACACACACGTATTTGTTCGATACATGAGATACAGTGTTGTTGGGCCTGAGTTCAATGTGAATGATTGACAACACATATTAGTGTCTTTAAACAAAAATACACATAAAACAAGGTTAGGTATTGATCAGTTGATGAAAAGGTTACGACCAGAGGAGAGAAGGAACAAGTGTTTCCCCTAGGAGCAACGGTTCAGCACTTGCTGATCCCATGTTTGTGGTCATTTCATAGAATGTAACTACCACCAGTGATGAGACACAGCTATAAATGTGGAAGGAGCATGAGGACCTTTCTTACTGAGCTAACTTTTAATAACAAGATTCTCAGCCAACTGACTAGAAAGCTGCTTGACCAATTTAAAAATAGCTTGGCAGATCTACAGAGTGTCAGATGCATTCTGGAGTAAGTCCAGAAAGGACCTCTGTAATAGCTCATTAGACACTAGTGGGACTGTGCTGTCCCACAGAAAAATCACAAAATAGTTCAATACTGTTATGTATGCGTGTGTATTTTTATGGGCATAGTGCATAAAAAGTCTAGAAAGACAAAATGTTAATAGTCTTATTTATGAAAGCTAGTTTGTTTTCCATGAAAAAAATGCTGAAAGGCATATAGAAGCAAGCAATAAATACCCAAGAAAACAGAATACACCCGAGTCCCATTGCCATCAAGTGGCTACAGAATACTTAAAAAGCAGCTCATTTGAATAACAATGTCCTCTAAGTGTAAAATACAAATTGAATTTCAAAGTTAGTACAAAAAACAATGTCACATATCTCAAGAACTTTTTTCATTAGTAATTTTTATAATGATTACAGGTTTAAATGATACAATTTTGGATAGATTAAATAAGATACATTCTTAATATTAATTCACTTACTTCTTTTTACTTATTAAATGTGGCTACTAGAAAATTTCATTATATATATGTGCTTCAAATTAAACTTCTAGTAGCTAAACAGCTGGATTTCTACTGGAACCTGAACTCAAATCTTAGATCGGGCTTTGGCCTCTCATTTTCAGAGTAACAGACAAGCCAACAAAACCAGAAAAGGATGGTACCTGTGGCACAGCCAGAGAGTGCCCTCTCTAAATCTAGCTAAAGAATTGCCACTTGCCATTAGGGGTGATCATCCAACCAAATTTTGGTCCATGAGATAAAACTGGAAGTGTGTGTGAATTCTTGGAAGTCTTCTTACATTGAAAATGGCTTGGGAATTTTTCAACCTTCTCTCCTCCCATCCTATTGTCTGGAATATGGATATGATGGCTGAAGCTCTTGGAGCCACACTGAACAATGAGTTTGAAGGTCACAACTCAGACATGGCAGGGTGGTGAGTTAGAAGAATCCCTAACTTACCTCCAAACTTCTTTTACTTAAGAAATAACTTACTATGTTAATTACATGAACATTCAATCTCAGATTTTCCATTATACATAGTGATCGGAAACTGACCTTTGAGTTATTCTGGAAAGACTCTAGCAGCAAAGACAGCTTCCTCTGCAGCTCCTGCAAGTCCTTTAAGGTACTCGGGGACTCCTCTTTGGCCATCCTGGAACTTTCTTCAATCTCTTTGGGGATTAATCCTTCTGTTGATAAGTTCTTCAGTGTAGTGTGCTGTCTGATCTCTCATGTTGCCCAGGTGCTTGCCATCACTGGGGAAATAAAAAAACTCTTAAACTATTAGTGGTCTTCATCCAACTGATTCAACAAGAGTTTCTACTAATCCCTACATGTTGATGGCAGGCATGCAGATGGAGGATGACTTGGCAATGTTAATCAAACTTTCAAATTTCACACACCTTGACACAGCAATCTATTTCCTAGGACTCTAGGAAATAATCAGATATGTCAAAACATACCAAAAGGATGTGCATCGCATTTGTTTATAGCATATAATGATTCATAAAAAAAGAAGCTAGCTGTTCATTAATAAGAAAATGGTTAAATAATGATTAAATTCACTCATTAAAATAATGGGGCTATTTACTTGATGACATGAAAAGATGTCCATAGTTTAAAAAAATACAAAATACTTCATTTTGTTACATATACATATAGATTTTCTGTATATTCTGCAGAGCAAAAGATGTAGGACATATAATAAAATGTAGTCTGAGAGCTTATATTTAATTTTTAGCCTGACAAATGCTGTAAAGAATATACAAAAAGCAAGACAGCTTCACTGCTTTACCCTGCCCACACTCCCGAACACCTTTCCCATACAACAGTGGCCTTGGCTGATTTCTTTCTTTACTTGGCTCCCAATGGCACTGTGCCTTAAATCACTATTTATGGATAAGTCTCTTTCCACTAAGTAACAAGAGCCATGCCTCAGGGACAGACAGTGCCACAATTACACTCCCTGATCAAACTGCCTGGAACTCCTAGGACTGTCCCAATCTCACATAGCTCTTATTAAAGGAAATTTGTTAAATTTGATAGGTTTTTAACATGGTTGAGTTTTTAAACAAGAAAAAAATCATTCTTACATTTCTCAGAAAAACACTGTCTGGCTGGAAACATATCGTTTCCATTTCTGCCTTAGAACTAACCTCCTGACCTATGGTACAAATACCTAATAGATTTTGTCATAGTGGTCAAAATTAACTAAGAGATCCTCACATTTATTGGCCATAATGAGTATCCCACATGCTAATTATGTGAGTTACAGGGGGGATATATGGCAACTAATATCTACAATGTCTAGATGCATATCAAAGCACATGTTAATCACCCCAACTAGAGATCATCACCCTTTGGACAGGGAAGGACTAATTCCTCCACCCCAGATTTTTTTCTTTAAAGCTGCAGCAGGCAGATCATGACGCTGGGACGTTCCCAGCTCAGTTCCCTTAATCTCATCTCTGAAACTGGAAAAAAACAAGCCCAAATCCCCTTACAGGTCTCCTTTGGCCTGAGAAATCCAAGCGCTACCAGACCGGTTTGAGGAGTCGGATGTGGGCGAGAGAATGCCAAGGGCCACAGTCCTCAAATACATCTATCTGACCATCAATTCCCAGACTCCCTAGTCAAGTGACTCCTCCTCCGAGGGGCCTCCGCTGGCACTAAGCAGTCTCTCCAGAGGGAGCAGGTGACACAACCCTTACAAAGCCGATTTGATCTACCCTCTCTGCACCTTCGGGACTCAGCCAAGCCAACCCCAGCCAATCAGCTCCTTCCCTTTCAAGTCTCCAAAGAAAGCCCGGGGGCTCTCCCACCCTCGCGCCTCCCAGAGCAAACGGCTACCCAGAACATTCCAGCTGGGGAGGTGGGGGGGGGGGGGTCACATCTCCTGATGGGGGAGGGAACTTCAGGGCGCTTCAATGCCCAAAGGCCTGGAGGCTCTAGAGGGGAAAGGGGTGTGACGCAGGTGTTGGAAAGGTCCCGGCATCTGAGCGGGCTCAGAGGCGGAGAAATGGGAACTCAGGGAGATTTGGGATGCACCCACCTTTGGTTCTTGCAACTCCCTTCTCCGCAATGACGGGGAAAGGGCTCCTCGGGAGAGAGGACAGGAATGGTGGAGGGGAGGGCACCCATTTTCACTGGTTACTAAGGGAGGTGGTTTAATGTCGAGGGAGGACTCGACATCTTCCCAGCCAGGTTTCCCAGGAGAGGCCAGGGTCTAGCGCGCGGGGTGGGGCCGACAACCCTTTTAACAAACACAGTGACAGGTGTAGGTGGGAACGCGGTTTGGGTGGGGCGGGATGGACTGAGTCTCCTTCCACCCGGGTAAGTCCCCAGTCGTGTCCCAACGACTCGGAAGCTTGAGACACCCTTGTAACTAACGCCGGCACCGAGCGCTACAGGCGCGGGGCCCAGCGCGCCTCTACTCCCCCAGCCTGGCCAGCAGGGTCCAGCCAGCCCGGCCCCGGGACCCCCAAGAAGCCTCGAGCTCTCACCTGGCGCTGGTGTCGCGCTGCCCCAGCCGCATCTGCTGGCGGAGCGCAGGGAGGCGCGAGGAGGAAGGAACGCACTGGCGCGCGGCGGTCGCGCGGGCTTCCGCCGCCCTACGACTCCGTTCGGCCCCGCCCCTCGGTTCGACTCGGCCCCGCCCTCTGGAGCAACTCCGTTCGGCCCCGCCCCTCGGCTCGATTCGGCCCCGCCCTCTGGAGCAACTCCGTTCGGCCCCGCCCCTCGGCTCGACTCGGCCCCGCCCTCTGGAGCTGCTCAGCTCGGCTGAGCTCGATTCAGCTGGGCTCGGCTCGATTCGGCTCGGCTCGGCTCGACTCGGCTCGACTCGGCTCGGCTCGGGTTCCCCCGCCCGCGAACCGAAGGGCTGGGCAGAGACGCGGCAAACCGCGGGGCCGCAGCGCTTGCGCTCGCGTGAGGGGCCACCCGGACTAGCTCGGAGAGGGTTACGGATGAGGATTCTGAGACTTAGAGTGCTTTCCTACACCCATAGCCTGGAGTGACTGTTCTCCGGCACCCGCAGACAGGTGGACTGGCAGCTGAGAATGGGTTTTCGGAAGAACTTAGGGCTTTCCCTCCTAAATATCCAGAACCAACTCTTCTGGAAGCGCCTCTGGAGTTGGAAACACGTGATGAGGTACCGCCTTGACTGGAAGGTTTTAACCATTACTCCTCAGATACAAATGTTATCAGCCAGTGAGAACCTTAGAGACGAATTTTACATCCATTTTACAGATGAAAAAATTGAGAGACAGAGAGAAAAGGTAAATCAACCCAAATCCCACGGTTCAAAAGGACCCAAGTCAGAGGGGGAACCCATGTTTCCCTAGCACCAAATCCAGACCTAAGGAGAGGATTTCTCAATAGCAGTGCTCTTATGGGTGGGGAAGTTATATTTCTGGGTACAGAAATTCTGACCTGAGCACTGCGGGATCTTTAGTAGCATCTTGGTCTCTATAATCAGTAGATACCATTAACAGGCCTCCCTCCAGCTTTGACAACCAAAAATGACCCCAAACGTGAGTGGGCGTGTGCAGACCAGCAGAGAAAGTCTTTCTAGTTTGAGAACCACTGCCCTTGAGCATCGGAGTAAAGACCGTGGGCTGAGGTCCAGCAGTCCTGGGCTCTGGCCCCATGTCTGTTTCTTACAGTGTTACCTGGGAAGAGTTAACTCTGAGTCATGGCTTCATCTATAAAATCCAGGCACTGGTTGCTACTGAACAGTTTTTGGGCTCTTTCCATCCTAGGACCTGTGTAGACCTACCTCTTTCCTGTGGCATGTGTCTATATCCACCTGGAAAATAACCCATTAGTTAGAGAGAGGTCCCAGGTTTCTAGTGAGCACTGCTAACAATGATGTCTGTCAAGAATTTAGCAGCTATTGGGCGCATGGTAGAGCTTCAGAAATATTCAATGGTGTAATTCTACCACATTATATTTCTAAAAATAAGCTGGCAGGTGGATAGAGAAATAAGTTGAGGGATGATGAAAGTGGTCATTATGGATAAACCAAGGAATCCTGCTCTAAGTTGTCTGCAGCAGCAGAGAAGGAGAGCTAACAGAAAAGATAGAAGACCATGGATAGACAAGTGTCTGACAAATTCCTTTTTTATTTTATTTTGGGGTGGTACTGGGGAGTGAACCCAGAGGTGCTTAACCACTCAGCCACATCCCCAACCCTTTTTATTTAGAGAAAGGGTCTCACTGAGTTACTTAGGGCCTTGATAAATTGCTGAGGCTGGCTTTGAACTCGCGATCCTCCTGCCTCAACCTCCCGAGCTGCTGGGATTACAGGGGTGCACCACCATGCCCGGCTGTCCCTAAATTCTTAAGTTTCAGGCCATCTTGTCTGGCTTTGTGCACTTTGTTCAGCCGTAATGTGGTGGGTTCCCTACCCAGGAAAAGATTCGTTTGTTTTCCTCAGACTAAAGCATTGTGGTCATCACTCCCTGGGGGGACCTTACTTTGAAAAGCTGAATTGGGCTTCCACTGGGGTTTTCGTTTATGGTGCCATCTAGGGTCACCTCTGTGAATCCTTGAGTTCCTCCGACCTGTGTCATTTTTGTCACTGGTGTGGATCCGGCATCTTTCCATAGCATCAGGTCTTGGCTCTCGATGAATGTTTAATGAATCAACTACAAAAGTCCACTTGCAGCCTCCCCTTTGCCTTTCCACAATGACTGGTTGCAATGGGCTGGATGTTTGTGTTCCTGCCAGTTTCACATTTTGAAGTCGTATGCCTAATGTGATAGTTTTGGGAAGTGGGGACATTGGGGAGGTGATTAGCTCATGAAAGTGAGGCTCTCATGAATGGGAGCTCTCTTGCCTCTTTCTGCCTTGAGAAGATATGAGAAGTTGACAGTCTACAACCTGAAATGGGGGTGGTCCTCATGGGAACAATCCCCCTCCTCAGTCCACCCTGCCAGATCTTGGCGTCCAAGCTTCCAGAACTGTGAGAGGTAAATTTCTGTTGTTTTTAAGCCTCCTAGTCTATGGTTCTTTGTTATAGGAGCCCCAGTAGACTAAGACACTTTGCTGTAGGTTAGCAGTGATTTCAGGTCTCAGAAAAGATCTGCCAGGAACACTTGGCTCTGAGTAAGGAATGTATGACAATTTCCCAGCCACAGATTGAGACCCTGAATTGGTAACATCACTGAGACAGGAACAACTGGGGACCCAACTGAACTCTCCTCCCAGGTTAGCAGACTTCACAAATATAAATATAGGACACTCTGTTGAATTTCAATTCCAGGTAAACAACAGATGACTTTTTGATATAAGTATCTCCCAAATATCGTCGAGACATACTTATCCTGAAAACTTGTTAACCTGAAATTCTGATTTAACTGGGCATCCTGTGGTTTTTATCTGACAAACCTAGGCACCTGGAATTGAGGGGATTGAGGATCTTGAGGCCCTCATTTTCTCTTGGAAATTATCGAAAAGAAAGATAAACCAGATGACAGAAAATTCTGGTGCAGGTGAGGAGGCCTGGGGGGAATGTGGCTTTATTCCCTTTGGCAAATATTTTGATTTCTTTTTCATCTTTCCTCAGATCACATGTAGGTTTTTGGTTAAAGTCATGGAACAGTTTCCAATACCATGCTCAAGTCCCAGCTTCGCTGCTGAGCTAGCTGAGTGACTATGGGCAGGTTAGTGTCTCAGCTTTCCTAACCATTAAAAATGGAATGAAAAGATCTATCTTCTGGGTAGTTGAAAAGATCCAAAGAGATGATGTTCATTAAGTGCTCAGCCCCTATCGCAGATGATTGTGTATGTTCGATATAGAAGTTATTGTAATAAATTGAAGCTATTATTATTGTATCATGTTGGTTTGATGATTTTGAACACAGCTAGTGCTTTAGGCACACAGAATTCAGATGTAGGCATGTCTTCTGCTCACACATAAAGTCATAGGTCTGATTAACCCTGAAGAATTAGGGTCCTTCCTAATTCTTCACTTCCCCAGATAGGAGGTTTTACATGTGCTACAGGAGGCCTGATAATAACCCATTTCTGTCTAAGCCAAAGTCTCAAACCCTTCCACTGGCTCATTTATTCCAATACTGTTTAAAACCTTATATATAGTTGTCTCTCAGTATCCACAGGGGATTTGTTCCAGGACTCCTGCAGATACCAAAATCTTTATATGTTCAAGTCCCTTATGTAAAATGATGTAGTGTTTGCATATAACTTACACACATCTTTCTGTACACTTTATATCATCTCTACATTACTTAAAACACCCAATATAATGTAAGTGCTAAGTAAATAGCTATTATACTGTATTGTTTAGGAAATAATGATGAGAAGAAAGACTGTGTACAGTCAGTACAAAAAAACACATTTTTTCTTGAATATTTTTAATCCACAGGTGATTGAATCCCCAGATGAGGAAGCTCAGGTTATTTTGGAAGTGTAGAAAGCCCAACTTTGAGGGTACAGTGATAAAAAGAATAAATGGAAGTACTTGGTGCTACGCAGTACTCTTCAAAGGAACTCAGAAATGTGTGTGTTCTGGGAAGATTCGCAGGGCAAGAGCACTGGACTTGAAGTTGTCAGAACAGGGTTCAGATTATATCAGCACTGCTTATGAGTCATGCAAACTGGAGTTTTGCACCTCTCTGTTTTGGATTCTTTGTCCATAGAATGGGAACATCATTTGGAGGAAATTAAAGATTAAAAAAAAAAATCTATTTTTGTTTTGAGAGGACTGTGAAAACAGCCTTGCAACAAGTACTTTGAATATTTGGGTAGCAGCTAATCTTAGCCCTTGCGTACAAGGGCTTGTGTTTTTACTATTGATGTTAGCTACAACTTTTATAGAAGTCCTATTGTGTCAAGTGACCAAACTGTCCCAGGACTGAAAAAAATCCCAGGACACAGCACTTACAAACTCGGATGAATTAGCCATCCTTTCACTATGTACAAATTGTTATATATGCATTATTTCATTAAACCTTCAAACCCACCTGCTGAGGTAGATACCTTACATTATTGTCTTATTACAGTTGAAAAGTTCACTTGAAGACATGAATTTGCTCAAGCCACAGCTAACTAATGGGAAGAGCAGGATCTGAGCCATTCTGTCCGGCTATAGATCCCAAGCATCATTGCTGAAGGCATGGTCTCTTTCTGCCACTCGCCTCTGCGTTCCTGAGCCATTGCTAATCACCTTTCCACCATCCCTTCTGCCAGTAACACTTCCTGCTGCCCAGCTGAGCTTCCAGCAAAGGGAGTCAACAGGACGAGGCGCTGGGTCAAGCCCAGTCTTGTACATAGGCACAGCAGTGGCCCCTTCTTCCCTTAGCAACAGACGCTGGTGCCTGGTTACTGGCACTGGGGCTGGGTACAAGATCCACCAGAGTTGAAACTACTCAGGGAGGAGGCAGAGAAGAAAGAGTGTAGCTGCCAGGAGTGTTGTTTGGGAAAGTGAGCCCTCCCTATTCTCCGTATTAATATCTAACTCTGTTTCAATTTTTTTTCCACTACAGGGATCTTGGTGTGTTTGCAGAAAAGTTTCAAGAGAAGAAAGACCTGCTCAGGGAAAGGAAGAGCAACTGTTGCAAGGAATAGGAACTGGAGCATAAAACCCAGAAGAACCCCAGTGTTGCCCCTTCATCCTCTAGCTCCTCTTCCTCTCCTCTTCTACCGGGGAACTCCTCAGGGGACCCAAGTGTATGACCTCAGAGAGGCAGCCCTGTGAACGGAGCTCTCAGAGCAGCCAGAAAGTTCCATTGTCTGTGTCATCCCCATTATGCTATAAGGAATGGTGGATTTCAGAGCAACCAGATAGTCACGGAGCATCCCTAGAGAAGCCAAGAGCTTTCTGTTCATTTTTCAAATAGGTACAATTAAAGTGGACACCATGAGCAACACAGATTGCTCATCTCAGAAGGTAGGTGTGAATTCTAAGGCATGTTTCTTTACCTGTATTGTCAACTTGACGAGAATTGAACATGTGGGAAGAGGGATGTTTGGTTCACAGACCAGTTGCATGTTAGGTTTCCTTGATCTAGCAAGGGTGGCAATTGCACTTTTATGATGTGCACTTTGAAATATGATTTTTGCTGGATTAGACTTTTGGAAATACTTAGGTTTTACCGTGAAAATATTAGCAATAGATATATTTTCCTTTTCCTACCCTTCCAGAGTCATTAGAAGATATATTACAACCCATAGTTTCCAATCCCAACAGTTCCCAGACTTCAGGGGCGTATCTTAAAAAGAGTCTTGTTTCCCACCCCCAAAGATTCGAATCCAGAAGATTTGAAATGCAGCTGTGACCTAATCTATATGTTTACCTAGGGCCCGAGTGATTCTGGTATAGCAGGTTCTTGGCTGAGCATTTGAAACTGCCTCCATGAAGAACATGCAGATATCATGGCTAACTACAAATAAGCCAGCTAGTTCTACCCAAGTGGGATGTCAGAATCTTGGTTGTAGAAGCCAAGATCCACTGGGTTGCCATTTAAGGTAACCCAGGGGAGCATTTAAAATCAAAACTTTATAAAAATTAAAGTGGATTTGTTGATAATATTCAAGCCCATGCTATAAAATGAAAGATTCTCGCCATTTACCAAAGAAGAGATTTCTTCCCTTTTTTTTTGGGGGGGGGGTGGGTATTAAAGACTGAGCCCAGGGGCACTTTACCACTGAGCCATATCCCCAACCCTTTTTTTTTTTTTCAAATGGGATACCTGTTGTTTCAGTTTGTACATGGAGTAACAGCATACCATTTGCATAATCATACATTCACATAGAGTAATGATGTTTGATTTGTTCCTTTATTTTTTCTTCCCTCCCAACTCTCTCTTCCCTCTATACAGTCCCTCCTTCCTCCATTCTTGCCCCCCTCCCACCACCATAAGTGTCATCATCCGCTTATCAGTGAGATCATTCCTCTTTTGGATTTTTGAGATTGGCTTATCTCACTTAACATAATATTCTCCAATTTCATCCATTTGCCTGCAAATGCCATAATTTTATTATTCTTTATGGCTGAGTAGTATTCCATTGTATATATATACCACAGTTTCTTTATCCATTTATCAATTGAAGGGCATCTAGGTTGGTTCCATAGTCTGGCTATTGTGAATTGAGCCACTATGAACATTGAGGTGGCTGTATCTCTGTAGTGTGCTGATTTTAAGTCCTTTGGGTATAAGCCGAGGAGTGGGATAGCTGGGTCAAATGGTGGGTCCATTCCAAGTTTTCTAAGAAATCTCCACACTGCTTTCCAGAGTGGCTGCACTAATTTGCAGTCCCACCAGCAATGTATGAGTGTACCTTTTTCCCCACATCCTCTCCAACACCTATTGTTGCTTCTATTTTTGATAATCACCGTTCTAATTGGGGTGAGATGGAATCTTAGGGTAGTTTTGATTTGCATTTCTCTTATTACTAAAGACGGTGAACATTGTTTCATATGTTTGTTGATTGCTTGTACATCTTCTTCTGTGAAGTGTCTGTTCATTTCCTTAGCCCATTTGTTGATTGGGTTATTTGTATTCTTGGTGTAGAGTTTTTTGAGTTCTTTATATATTCTGGAAATTAGTGCTCTATCTAAAGTATGAGTGGCAAAGATATTCTCCCACTCTGTAGGCTCTCTCTTCCCATTGCTGATTGTTTCCTTTGCTGAGAGAAAGCTATTTAGTTTGAATCTATCCCAGTTATTGATTCTTGCTTTTATTTCTTTGTGCTATGGGAGTCCTGTTAAGGAAGTCTGATCCTAAGCCAACAAGTTGAAGGTTTGGACCTACTTTTTCTTCTATAAGATGCAGGGTCTCTGGTCTGATTTCAAGGTCTTTGATCCATTGTGAATTGATTTTTGTGCAGGGTGAGAGATAGGGGTTTAGTTTCATTCTGTTGCATATGGATTTCCAATTTTCCCAGCACCATTTGTTGAAGAGGCTATCTTTTCTCCATTGCATATTTTTGGCCCCTTTGTCTAGTATTAGAAAATTGTATTTATTTGGGTTTGTGTCCATGCCCTCTATTCTGTACCATTGATCTACCTGTCTATTTTGGTGCCAATACCATGCTGTTTTTGTTACTATTGCTTTGTAGTATAGTTGAAGTTCTGGTATTATGATACCCCCTGTTTCATTCTTCCTGCTAAGGATTGCTTTAGCTATTCTGCGTTTCTTATTCTTCCAGATGAATTTCATGATTGCTTGCTCTATTTCTGTGAGGTACGTCATTGGGATTTTAATTGGAATTGCATTGAATCTGTATAGCACTTTTGGTAGTATGGCCATTTTGACAATATTAATTCTGCCTATCCAAGAACATGGGAGATCTTTTCATCTTCTAAGGTCTTCCTTAATTTCTTTCTTCAATGTTTTGTAGTTTTCATTGTAGAGATCTTTTACCTCTTTGGTTAGATTGATGCCCAAGTATTTTATTTTTTTTGAGGCTATTGTAAATGGAGTTGTTTTCCTCATTTCCCTTTCAGCTGTTTCGTCACTTGCGTATAAAAATGCTGTAGATTTATGTGTGTTGATTTTATAGCCTGCTATTTTGCTGAATCATTGATGGGGTCAAGAAGTTTTCTGGAGGAGGTTTCTGGATCCTCTAAATATAGAATCATGTCATCCGCAAATAGTGACAGCTTAAGTTCCTCTTTTCCTATTCATATCCCTTTAATTTCTTTAGTCTGCCTAATTGCTCTGGCTAGAGTTTCAAGGACAGTGTTGAATAGAAGTGGTGAAAGAGGATATCCCTGTCTTGTTCCCGTTTTTAAAGGGAATGGTTTTTCTTCATTAAGAATGATATTGGCCAGGGGCTTAGCATAAATAGCCTTTACAATGTTCAGGTATGTTCCTACTATCCCTATTTTTTCTAGTGTTTTGAGCATGAAGCGGTGTTGTATTTTGTTGAACGCTTATTCTGCATCAATTGAAATAACCATATGATTCTTATCCTTAAGTCTATTGACATGATGGATTACGTTTATTGATTTACGAATGTTGAACCATCCTTGCATTCCAGGAATGAACCCCACTTGATTGTGGTGCACAATTTTCTTAATATGTTTTTGGATACGGTTTGCCAATATTTTGTTAAGGATCTTTGCATCTATATTCATCAAGGATATTGGTCTAAAATTTTCTTTCTTTGATGTGTCTTTTCCTGGTTTGGGTATGAGGGTGATATTAGCTTCATAGAATGAGTTTGGTAGGGTACCCTCCTTTTCTATTTCCTGGAATACTTTGAGAAGTATTCGAATGAGTTCTTCTTTGAAGGTCTTGTAGAACTTGGCTGAGAATCTGTCTGGTCCTGGGCTTTTCTTGGATGGTAGGTTTTTAATGGCTTCTTCTATTTCATTGCTTGATATTGATCTCTTTAAATTGTGTATGTCCTCCTGGTTCAGTTTGGAGGAGCATAGGTCTCTAGAAATTTGTCAGTGTCTTCGGTAGTTTCTATTTTGTTGGAATACAGATTTTCAAAGTAGCTTCTCATTATGTTCTGTATCTCAGTGGTGTCTGTCGTGATATTTCCTTTTGCATCATGTATTTTAGTAATTTGAGTCTTCTCTCTCCTTCTCTTTGTTAGTGTGGCTAAGGGTTTATCTATTTTGTTTACTTTCTCAAAGAACCAACTTTTTGTTTTGTCAATTTTTTGAATAGTTTCTTTTGTTTCAATTTCATTGATTTCAGCTCTGATTTCAATGATTTCCTGTCTTCTACTACTTTTGCTGTTATTCTGGTCTACTTTTTCTAGGACTTTGCGCTGTAATATTAGGTCATTTAGTTGTCGACTTTTCATTCTTTTCTGGAATGCACTCCATGCAATGAATTTTCCTCTTAGTACTGCTTTCATAGTGTCCCAGAGATTTTGATATGTTGTATCATCGTTCTCATTGACCTCTAAGAATTTTTTAATCTCCTTCCTGATGTTTTCTGTTATCCATGTTTCATTCAATAGCATATTATTTAGTCTCCAAGTGTTGGAGTAATTTCCCTTTTTTATTTTGTCATTGATTTCTACTCTCAGTCCATTATGATCTGATAGAACACAAGGCAGTATCTCTGTTTTTTTGCATTTCCTAAGGGCTGCTTTGTGGCATAACACATGGTCTATTTTCGAGAAGCTTCCATGTGCTGCTGAGAAGAAAGTGTATCCGTTCGTTGATGGATGGAATATTCTATATATGTCTATTAAGTCTAGGTTATTGATTGTGTTATTGAGTTCTATGGTTTCTTTGGTTGGATTTTGTTTGGAAGATCTATCTAGTGGTGACAGCGGTGCATTAAAGTCACCCAGAATAATTGTGTTGTGGTCTATGTAATTCTTGAAATTGAGAAGGATTTGTTTGATGTACAGGGATGCACCATTGTTTAGGGCATGAATATTTACTATCATTATGTCTTCCTGATGTATGTTTCCCTTAAGCAGTATGAAATGTCCTTCTTTATCCCTTCTGACTAACTTTGGCTTGAAGTCCACTTTATCTGATATAAGGATGGAAACCCCCGCTTTTTTACTGAGTCCATGTGCGTGGCAGGTTTTTTCCCATCCTTTCACCTTTAATCTGTGGATGTCTTTTTCTATGATAAGAGTCTCTTGAAGGCAGCATATTGTTGGGTCTTTCTTTTTAATCCATTCTGCCAGTCTATGTCTTTTGATTGAGGAGTTTAGGCCTTTAATGTTCAGGGTTATTATTGAGAAATGATTTGTATCCCCAGTCATTTCGCTTATTTTTGGTTTTTAAGTTGGCTTGGTTTCTCCTTTGAGTGGTTTTTCTCTAAGGTAGTTCTTCCCTTTGCTGACCTCCATTGTTGTTTTTCATTTCCTCCTCCTGGAATATTTTGTTGAGAACATTCTGTAGTGCAGGCTTTCTATTTGTAAATTCTTTTAACTTTTGCTTATCAGGGAAGTCTTTTATTTCATCTTCAAATCTGAAGGTAAGTTTTGCTGGGTACAGGATTCTTGGTTGGCAACCATGTTCTTTCAGAGCTTGAAATATGTTGTTCCAGGCCCTTCTAGTTTTTAGAGTCTGGGTTGAGAAGTCGGCTGCTATCCGTATTGGTCTCTCCCTATATGTAATCTGATGCTTTTCTCTGGCAGCCTTCAAAATCCTATCTTTATTTTGAATGTTAGGCATTTTCATTATAATGTGCCTTGGTGTGGATCTGTTGTGATTTTGTGCATTTGGTGTTCTGTAAGCCTCTTGTATTTGATTTTCCATTTCATTCTTCAGGTTTGGGAAATTTTCTGATATTATTTCATTGAATATGTTGTTCATTCTTTTGGTTTGTATCTCTGTGCCTTCCTCAATCCCAATAATTCTTAAATTTGGTCTTTTCATGATGTCCCATAGTTCTTGGAGATTCTGTTCATGATTTCTTACCATCTTCTCTGTTTGGGCGACTTTATTTTCAAGATTAAATATTTTGTCTTCATTGTCTGAGGTTCTGTCTTCCAAGTGGTCTAGTCTGTTGGTGATGCTTTCCATTGAGTTTTTTATTTGGTTTATTGTTTCCTTCATTTCAAGGATTTCCGTTTGGGTTTTTTTAAGAATCTCTATCTCTTTGTTGAAATGACCTTTTGTTTCCTGCAGGTGCTCTTTCAGCTTATTGGTATTATCATTCATTGCCTGCATTTGCTCTCATATCTCATCCTTTGCTTCGTGAATCATCTTAATCATGTATAATCTGAAGTCCTTTTCTGACGTTTCTTCTAACGTACTGTCATTGGATTCTATTACTATAGAATCTAGATTTGTTTGGATCATTTTCTTCCCTTGTTTTTTCATGTTGTTCATGTATCTTCCCCTCTAGCAGTGCAGATCTGGGGTATTGCAGATTTCCCCCTATAGGCTTATAGTGGCCCTATAGGTTTCCACAACCCTTACTTTAAGGGAGATCAATATTAGCAGTGCCCAATTCAGACACTATGCAATCCTGGACCAAATAGCCCCTATGAGGACAACAACAAAATTGTCATAATAAACAGAATGAGTTTAAATATTATCTTCAGTAAAACAAACAGATTTGCAATAAGGTCTGCAGTTTCTAATGGAGGACAAAGAGGATGCAGAGGAATGTAGAATGTGGCTGTTAATGGGATAAGAAAAGAGTATACAGATGTTCTAGAAAATAGAAAGGGTGAGAGTGTAATCAAAAGAAATCATATGTTAGCATGCAAATAAGGGAGAAAGAGACTCTGAGGGAACAGGTAAACAAAAGGAAAGGAAAGCAAGAAAAGTAAAGAAATAAAAACTTAAAATTTTTTTAAAAAGGAGAAAAAAGAAAATCTACTGTATAACAGTCATATACTAATGAAACCTCCCAGTGTTCAGTAGCCTGATGTATGAGAGGTACCTGACCATGAACTTCAAGCCTCCAGCAGGCGTCTCAGAATGGGATTTGCCCCACCCGAAGATCGGAGCTATGGCTTCCAGGATTATCCAAGATGGCTACTCTGGCTTCCAAATGTGTTGGCAAATGGGGAGCTGCAGCTCTGGGGTGGATGTGGTCAGCTGGAGGTCCTGGAGACAGGATGCAGTTGGTCCGGCAGGGGTCCTGGAGGTCGGGTGTGTTTGGTGTGGTTGTGGGATCCTGAAGGCCGGGTGCAATCAGTCGGTCTGGGGTCCCGGTGATAGGGCCAGTCAGTTGGTCTGTGGGTCCTGGCGGCAGGGAGCAGTCAGTTGATGTGAGGGCCCCAGAGGCAGGGAGTGGTTGGTTGGGCTGAGGGATCCTGGAGACGGGGCTCAGTCAGTCCGGCCAGGGGTCCTACGGGGCCTGGCTGTTGTCTCAAAATGGCGGCAGCCATGTGTAATCAAACCTGCAGGTACTGTGACAGTGAACTTCCAGGCGACAGCAGGCAGCTGGTTCTCCACTAGTGGTCTGCGGTCAATCTGCTGGCAACTGTCGGACAATCCGGAGTTGAACCTCGAGCGTTGGGTGATGGATAGGGGTAAGGCAGGCGATGGACAGGCGAGAGGCAGGCAAATGGCAGATGATAGACGCCTGACAGTGAGCAACCTGCTCTGAAAAAAGGTGTCGATATGCTGGCAGATTGCAGGTGATCACAGCAGACAAATGGGGTAAAGAGCAGGGGATCGATAAGCAGCAAAAACTGCCTCATCGAGAAACAGATATCCTCTGCTTGAATCCAGCGTTACGGAGCGGAGCGACAAGGAACGCAGCCTCCCTCTTGTCTGCCATCTTGAATCCCACCTAATATTATTTTTAACTAACCACTTCGCATAGTCAGGTAATTTTTATAAGAACCCCCTATCTTTTCCCCTTGAAGGTATCACAGAGAATTCTTAGCCAGGTATGGTCAAGAAACCTCTCTTTGTTCTGGAATTGATTTCTAAGTTTGCTGACTTGTGTGTGTTTCATCTGTTCTTGTCCCATGGATTGAGATGTTTTCTGTTATCAGGGTATTTATGACTCTTTGTGTATAAGTCTTAGTCTTTGTCTATAAACTAGCTCAGAGTTTAATTTGTTTCTGAAGAGCTTCTGTTGTGTTCTGCAAAATGCTCATGGTTTCCTTTCTTCATTATCCCAAGAATGACTTATCTATTTGTATGGCTTGGTATCTGTTCTCGCCACTAAGCACCTGTCATTGACTCAACTGTTTCCATGTCTATTGCTTGGATGATCATTTCTCAGTATGAAGGAACATAAATATAATTCAAAGTTCCTCAAACCCCAAAGAATCTATGGGCTTAAGTAACCAAGAAGTACAAGTTGGATCCAGGGTTCCTGTTGATGTCATTGAAATTCTCTTCTCTTTTGGGGAACTCTGCTTGCATCTATGTTGGCCTTGTTCCAAGGCAGACTTTTCCCCATGTTAGACAAAGATGACTGTCAGAAACTCTAGTCGTAAACATCCTGACAGTTAGTGACTTTAATGAAGAGAGAGTGCTTCTTTCTCAAGAGCGCTAACATAAAGTTCCAGGAAATACTCTGGTCAACCCAGCCTGGGTCCCTGAACCAGTGACTGTGCCCAGGAGGCCAGAGTAGTCTGACTGATCATATCTGTGCCTTGTGCCTTGTCCTGGAGCCAGGGACTGGGGTCAGCCACATTTTATAACATGGACTGAGATGGGAGTAGAGCCATTTATGCCCCCTGGGGCTCTATTTTACCCCTTTTGGTGGGAAGAGTAATTTCCCAACTGGTGTCAGGGCTGACATCAGATTTTTCCCACACTGAGCAGAAACTTGAATGCCAAGACACCTCCCACACAATATCACCATTCTCCTTGACTGCAGAAGGTCAGGGATTTGGGGTTTTAATTATTCATTCCCATTCTCTCTTTAACTTTCTCTAGCTGTTCCAATTTTATGGTGTTTGCTAGTTGCTCCTTTAATGAAGATTTTTATTTGAAACAGATTTAAAATCTAGGCTAAAGGAAAGATTTCCACTGACCACAAAACCTTGGTTGCAAAACACAATACAGACAGTCCTAACCTATCAATTGATACATGTCTTCTGCCTGGGATCCTGACAGGAATAATGAGTAACTTCATATCCCTGAAAGTACTGCTGCCAAAATCTTCCTTGGTTGGTATGGTACCTGCTTTGGTTGACCATATTCCTTTCTGGTTGATGCTGGGATTTTCCATTTTGTTCACCTTATTGGTACAAATACGGCATTAAACCCAGTAGTGGAAGAGGGAACTCTTGGTGATGATCCGTCAGTTCTCAGATCCTGGAGATTGAGGTCAAGAGCAGAAAGGCAGAGGCAGTGATTTAAATCAACAGACATGTTGTAAGATGAAAACAGCAGGGTTGGGTCAGTAGTTCTCAAACACATCATCCAGAGATGAAGCATTCCTAATTTGAATAAAGTTTCTTTGGTGAATCTAATATGCCACCATTTTTGAGAATCACCAAATTAGGCCACGAGAACTGTGCACCCATTGCATGTTCTTAAGAATCCCAACCCATCTGTTTGTGGGCTTGCATGTTTTCCTTTAATTTTTAGGTCCACGTGATACTTGCTTTTTCCAATGTGTTGTGGTACAAAGTGATGTGTATTTAAAAGTCATCTTGGGGGACTGGGGAGATGGCTCAGTCGGTAGAGTGCTTGCCTTGTAAGCACAAGGCCCTGAGTTCGATCCCCAGCACCCAAAAAAAAAAAAAAAAAAAAAAAAAAAAAAAAAAAGTCACCTTGGTAGGCAAATCTGCATCTGCCTCTTCTGTGGCTTTTCGTCATCTAGAATGTGTGGGTACAAGAAATTGCATACCGTTGTACAATGCCTGGCACATAATATTTGGAATAATGGTAGAAATCATTGTTACTGTTGTTATTATACAATGAGGTAGGTATTCAGGGGAGATAACAGACATTAGCTTGAGTCAGCAGGGAAGGGGTTTATAGGGGCATGGTGGGAGATACTGCTAAGAGCGAGTCATATACCACTCATCCACCATACCCCTCACCAATGATTTGCTTAACATAATTTGAAGAATTTGCAGATCCAAATAAATAAAATCTGTATAATAATGTCTCATCTTATACAAGTTAAGTCCAAAGTCATTGCCTAAGGTGAAAAATCAAAGAGCCAATATTGCCCTTGAAATTCCTCCAAACTGCCATATAGGAACACCTCCCCATAGGTCCAGGCCAGTGGCTTTTCTCCAGGGTTGGAACAAATTGCAACTTCTCTGTCACAGCCCCAGATGAAATAGTTGTCTTGCATATAGGGACTGAGTCTTTTGTTGATACTGAAAATTGAACCCAGGGGCACTTTGCCACTGAGCCACACATCCCCAGTTCTTTGTAATTTTTATTTTGAGACAGGGTCTCGCCAAGTTACTTAGGGCCTCACTAAGGTCCTGAGGCTGACTTTGAACTTGTGATCCTTCTACCTCAGCCTCCTGAGCCACTGGGATTATAGGCATGTGCACCACTATGCCAGAAGGATTGAGTCTTAAGACAAAAACACATGAGACTATTCAACACTGCTGTCACTTTCAGCTCTGTTCCGAAGAGGTGGAGACGTACTTGGGAACTGAGAGTGACTGTGGAAGATGTTCACACCTACCTAAGGCTCACTCCCAAGTATACATGCTCTGATGAAATGGAGGACTTACACGCTCCTGCTCTTTAAAGAGAGCACAGAGAGTTGCTTGTGTGTATTTAAAACACACATAAACATGCAATGCCACTGCCTGAGCAGATTTCCATTTGGAAATTTGTATATATGAAATGCAAGAGTCGGTTTTTTAAAGTGACCCCCTTTTAATCACATCCAAGAATAGGGTAGCTCTGGGTACCCTCAGAATTTGGTCTTTCCTAAGGGAGGGGATTATCTAGACTGGCTCATAGAGGGAAAACCAAGGAGGAGACACCAGAGGACAGACAAACTGATGATGAAAAAGTTAAATATATGTAATGAATGGGAGTGGAAAGGGTGTTTTGCAGGCAGAGCTGTGTGCCTGAAATCTTTCCTGGGATTTCTGTAGTCCTTAACCATCAGGGGCTTGGGAGATCTCTCCTAATTACTGAAGAGTGTCTTTGTTCCCATTTCCCACAGTTCTCCAGGAGTGACTCCATACATCACATGAGCCACTCGCAGGGACGGCCAGAGCTGCCTCCCCTGCCTGCTTCTGCCAATGAGGAGCCTTCTGAACTCTTTCAGGTAGGTGCCCCAGGCTACCAGATCTGCTGTTGAGGGTGGCAAGGTAAAGAACTTGCTGAATGCCTTCTGTATGTGTTCAGCAGGTGCTCGTAGGAGACAAACAGTCAGACTTGACGAGTGGCTTTAGTGGCTTTAGTTGTTTTTGCCATTGGAAGAGGCTGCAGCAGCGTGAGAAAGAGCTATCCAGTAGTATGAAGGGGAGTTAGAATCCGGCTTTCCCGTTTACCTACTGTCCGATTGGAACTCTCTGAACTACTACATCTTTCATCGTAAAAGGAGGGTCATTCTGCCTCCCTTTTAGCCATGTCCATAAGGAATAAAAGCAAATCACCTCACTCACAAAGTTATTGTTGAATGCCAGCAGTTAACCTTGGCCTTAGAAATCATACTCACAGTAGTTAAGAGTTGCAATTGGTGTCTGTTTACAAAGTATTTCCACTGAGTGCAGAATGTAGAGGCGTAGCATGAAGCATGTGAAACTCTGTCTCAGTGTGAGCAGAGCCCAGGTTCCTAGAGAGATGTCTCTGATCAAGTCTTGCCTTGCATTACTTCCCTTTTAGACTGTCATGTCACACAGCTTTCATCCCCCATTGATGCAACGCATATCGTGGACCCTAGCTGTGCCCTTCAAAGAGCAGAACCACCACCGTGGACCCAGTGACTCCATTGCCAACAACTACTCCTTGATGGCCCAAGACCTGAAGATGAAAGACCTGCTGAAGGTCTACCAGCCAGTCAACATCAATATCCCTAGGGACAGGACTGGTCAGGGACTATCATCAGGTACTTCTGGCAGTGTGCAGTATTCTGTGTAGAATGAGACTTTTCAGTGAAACTTCTTCTCCTGGGTTCTAGTCCTGGCTCTACCTCTTGCTCATCTGATTTTGAATAACTCCATAGATCCATACCCTCCTCATCTATGAAATGGAAATTATTCTCATGGCTCACATTAATGGATCATTTGCATATACCAGGCACTGTTCTATGTATTTGTATCATGAGTGCTGCGTCAGACATTATCAAGAAATATCATGGCTTAAAACAACCACTATTTATTATTTCACAGTTTCTGCAGGTCATGAATCTGGGCATGGCTTAACTGGGTAGTTCTGGCTCAGGGTTTCATGAGCATTCAGTCAAGATGTGAGCCTGGGCCATAGTCATCTAAAAGCAACTAAAAACTCACTCATATCCTTGGGTCATTGCTTGCTGTTTCTCACTGTGTGGGCCTCTCCATAGGGCAGTCAGCAGCATGGATTCTGGCAGCCCTTGGAGTGAGTGAAGAGAGCAAGACAGAGCCAATAAGACAGAAATCATGCTATTTCCTGAAACTTAATCTTTCAAGTGACATCCCATAACTTTTTACCATACTCTATTTGTTAAAAACGAATCACTAGATTAGCCCATACTCAAAGAAATAGAATTACACAAAAGCATGATACCAAGAGATGGGGATCCTTGGGCGCCATCTTGGAAACTGTTTACCACAGTGCCTTATAGGTATTAATTAATTTCATCCCACCAAGTACACATATATCTGATTATGGACATCCTTTAGTAATTTTATTTTTGTTAGATGTACTTTGGAGCCACTCAATAGACTCTTTGTTTCAAACTCTATGTGTTTGTCATGTCTAATAAATGTTAATTCTTTTGCAACAGTATTTTTTTTTTCATTTTCATACTTTCTAATGAGTTCTATGTGTGGTTTCTCCCAATTTCTTATTCTATTATGGTCATAACCCCTTCAAGTACCACTTGGAGGATTTTTTCAAGTAGTTCTCAATACTGTTATTTGTTTATTAAATATATATCTCCACATGTTGTCTTTGCATATTTCTGCTTCAAGGACACACAGCAAACATTAAATACCAAAAATATTCAAGATCATCATACCTGGAAACAAGTTTGATGTTCCAATTGCTAATATCATGGTCATTGTCTTGGTCTGTTCAAGCTGCCATAACAAAGTAACATAGACTAAGTAGCTTATAAACAACAGTAATGTGTTTCTCATGATCTGAAATCTAGGAAATCTAAGATCAAGGTATCAGCAGATTCCTTGTATGGTGAGGGCCTATTCCTGGTTCAGAGATGACTGTGTTCTCTCAGAGTTCTCCTACAAGGGCACTAACCCCCAAAGACCTCACCCTTCAAATACCAGGAGATTGTTTTGTTTCAACAGAAATATTCAGTTTAAAGTCATCATTTAACACTTTCCTTAAACAGTAATTACTATGAAGATTGTATTTTCACGTTTTGTAGTTTGAAAATTGTTTTTAATCTGTGAATAATTAGTGTTAATACCTCCCAAATTTAATTGTCACAAGAATTTTCAGCCTAGTCAGAGTCTTGAGAATAAACTGCTAAGGTACTTTCTGCAAAACAAAAAGAGCCAGCAAGACAGAAACTGGTAAGTATCTGTCACTCAAGTTCTTGCTTGGGTTGAGTTCTGCTTATTACTCATTAAAGGATATTTGTATTTGGAGGATGTTAAATATTTGTTTTGGAATGACAGTGGTATTGCTGCACTATTTCCATTTTGTGCATCTTTTCTTTGATTGTTGAGTTTATTGACTATCTTTCTTGATATTGTTTTTAATAACATCTATTGATTTTATTCATAGTTCCTTCTATTTATTTATGATACTGTTTTCTGTTTATAATTATTACATACTTGTTAAAATGATACTGGTTTTTCTATTGTGATCCTTATGTAAAATTTTCTCTAAAAATAAATGTACTAAGTTTAAAGAGAAATATTAAATAATAATACAATGGATGCTTAGAAATTGGGGCACACATTGTTGTGAGAAAATTGAGCAGGTAGTTATGAATAGTTGTGAAATTATAAATGGGTGAGCCAAAGGTATGCTTAACCCCATTTTACAGCTGGGGAAGCTGAGGCCTCAAGTGACAAAGTCACTTTTTTAGGGTAACACAGGTAATTAGTTACACATGTGGGAACAAAGCCCACCTCTCCTGCCTGGTCCCCTACACTCTGTCCATTCCCCTTAGTGTGCTCCTGAACTGTCCCAAGTGTCATGTCCCTGTGGACAGAGAATGGCCCAAGGCCACTGCCTACCACTGATGTCTTTCTTCTCTGCTCTTGCAGCATCCAAAAGCTCATCAGAGCCCAACAAGAAGAAAATGAAGTTCTGCCCCAGAGATAAAGAGGATCTTACTGGGTAAGGTGTCACTGTGGACAACAGAAAGGGCAGCCCACCGGACTGAACCTAAGTAGAGTGTGGTCTCGTGAAAGCCACACTCTGCTCCCTGACTTCGGAGCATTCCCCAAAACCTACCTACTTACGTTTTTTCCCCACCAACTGCCTTAATTCAAAACTTCATGGTTCTAAGTGAAAATGAATTAACCAACAGAGCAAGAGCAGTGTGACCTATCTTCGAGGTGTTCAGTGGTTGGGGTCATCTTTGAAGTACACGCACATGCCATTAGAGGATAGAGGACAGAGGCTTCTGTTACAAAACCACACTCACGGGATTGGAGGAAGTAGGTCTGACACCATAGTCCCTCTGTGGAGCACCAAGGGCTGGACTATATCTGTTTTCCAGGACCAAGTCACCCTGCTACACCTCAGCCATGAAGAAGGATGTGGACACAACTGTAATCCTTCCTGGAAGCAGACCCATGAGTCCAGAACAGCAGATGGTTGTGATGTTGCAGCAGGAGATGGAAATAGAAAGGAAAGAGAGAAAACCTTCTGAATTAGACCTGGAGGTATGCTCTTGCTGGCCCCTTTCTCTCAGTTTGCTAAGTGTTATTCTTGGCATCTGAGGGATTCAGACTGGTCCAAACCACATGAGAGACCTGAATGACACTCTGTGTGTGTGTGTGTGTGTGTGTATGTGTGTGTGTGTGTGTGTGTGTGTGTGCATATGAGAGAGAGAGAGAGAGAGAGAGAGAGAGAAACTTTGAGTTAGTAAGTCTTAGAAATTGGTGCCCTTGGGTCCTCTTAGAACATAGATTTCAAAATGGTGACCCATAGGCTAGAGTTACCTGATTTTGCAGAACAAGAAACAGGACACCCAGTTAAATTTGAATTTCAGATAAATAATGAATAGATTTTTAGTCTGAGTATATCCCAATGTATTCTATTTTTTTTCTTCTGGCAACCCTATCATAAGCTCAATGTGGCCCTGTAGATGTTATTTTTAAAAGAGGAAAATCTCACATAAACTAGGTTTCCAACCTCTTAAAAAAAACACTAAAAATATTTGCAGCTGAGCTGGTTAACTTCCTCCCTTAAATGGGAAATAAATTCTCTAACTGGTCATCATCCTCACCATTGTCTACTCTTATGTCCAGCCAGCTTTCACTCATTAGCATTAGCTGCCTGGCTCCAGGTAGTCATTTGAGATTCCAACCCCTTTCTTAAAAGACCAAAGCTTTGGCGCAAACAGCTTGTGGTTTTATAGTATGTCATAAAATAATTAATAATAGAACCCCACAGTGACTGGGTGTGTGCAGTTGGCAAAATTCCAGGCTAAACCCCTTAGATTCTTGGACCCACTGGAGGCTTGGTACTATGATTATCCCCATTGTCCAGGGGTGTAAATTGGGGTGGGGACTGAGGAAGCAACTTGCTCAAGGTTACGTAGGAAGAGACAAATCTAGGACTTGTACGAGACTTGGCTGTTCCCAAGTCTCTGTGCTCTTAAGAGTCACGCCACATTTCTCAAACTTGCCTGAAGATAGGAGTCACCTGGGTGCTTGTTTAACCTCCCTAACTGCCTGAAGAGGGCCTGTCAAGCTTCATTTTAACAAGAGCCCAACTCCCCGCTGCCCACCCAGGCGGTTCTTAAAGTCAGGGAAGTTTGGCAACACGGTCCTTTGCAGATGAGCTTTAGGATGGTTTGGCTCAGGGTTCTTCTTATAGTGGTGTGAAAGTGACACACAGTCCATAGAACCTCTCCTTCTAATTGTGAAGTTTGATCTTCCCCCGGGCTATAGATATGCAGCCTGACCCTCTCGTGCCGTACCTGGCAGTGGCAGTGAGCCGTAGGTCCAGTCAGCCACACAATCATGAGGGGACACAACCAATATCCACAGTGTGCTGCGTTGCTCAGCTCAGGCGTTGGGTCGGTCAGGCGTATTAAACGCATTTTCGTCATTGTAAGTCAAGGAGGGTCCTGTTATAAGCTGCTTCCCTTAAGGTTGGAAAGAAGCAGACTGCAGGTGAGGGCAGCAGCCTCCTCTGACCACAGAGGGTTGAGGCTGAAACTCAAGAGCCAAACCTCCATGTTAGTATTTCGTCACTTTGACAAGAGCAGCGTAGAGGAGGGAAAGTTTATTTTGGCTCCCAGTTTTAAAGGCCTCGGCCCGTGGTTGGCTGACTCCTTTACTTGAGGTGAAGCAGAACCTGATGGCAGAAGGGTGTGGCAGAGCAAAGCCACTCAGCTCCTGGCAGCCAGGAAGCAGAGAGAGAAAGTGATAGGAGAGGGTCAGGGATAGAGAGGCCATGGCCCGTGACATACTTCCTCCAGCCAGGTTCCACCTGCCTTTTGTTTTCACCAGCACACAGTAAGTCCATTCAAAGTATTAACCCACTAATTATGAGGTCAGAGCCCTCATGATCCAATCTTTCACCTCTGAACTTTGCTGCGTTCCCTAACACATGTACATCTGGGGGGTCACCCCACATCCAAGTCATGACACTTCTTTCCCAAACTTAGTGCCTCTCGTCCATCTGAAATTATTCCTTCTCAAAGCTACCAGCAGTTTAGGGGAAAACCCTACATAAACAACCCCATGAAGTCCCCAGGTCGCATTGGGTATTTTTATTTAGTTTGTGTGTTTATGATTTCTGAACTCAAAAGCCCACAGTTGGATTAGGAAAAAAAAAAAAAATCCCAAGTGTCACTTTGGGGCTATTTTCCCCACTGACAACTATAGGCCACAGGATCAAAGTGCTTTGTAGAGGATCATTGTTGTTCAGGCAGGTTAATTATTTGAGTCATTTTTGGATCTTGCCATTCCTCTTGTTTAAAGTCACTCGGTACGCTATCGCCATCCCTGGCCTCTGTACTCATTCCACTGTTGCCACCCGCAAGGCATTGACAAGTCCTTCATTATTGTCCCAGTGAATCTCTCTGGCTTAGGTTGAATCTTCCGGAGCCATGAGAAAAACTTGCCAGTGATCTTGTTGCCAAAATGTGCCAGGCCAGAAAGCGTGATTGTAGGTGTTGCATGAACAGGGTCCCCGGCAGCCCACGGGTGGGACAGGTGGGCACACTTACTCAATCATGACCTTTTTCTTGTGGTGATTGTTCATGGAAGAGATACTGTTACTATTTGACTCACGGAATCCAAAAGGACATGATTACACCCCAGGAGGATGAAGTGATGATTCGGATTTCAAAGCTGATTTCTACCTCATTGCTGACAAATCCCTCCCTGGAACCCCTGCTGGTCGCCCTTGTGGAAGAGAAAGAAAATGACTATTACAGTAGCCTCATGAAAAGTATTGGTAAGGAGACGTGGGCACCGGCTTGCCCCTCACTTTGTCATTTGCCACTTGGTTCTGCTGAATATGCCAAAAACATGAGTTACCCTTTCATTCAAATGTCCGCTCACCGCCACCCCCACCACGGAGGGCCACCTGTGCCTCCCACGCTGTAGTGTGCATCCACAGAACCTGGGGATAAAAGGCAGATTCTGGCTCAGGAGATCAGCCTCTGGGGTGGAGCCCCGGATCCTGCATTTCCAACAAGCTCCCAGGGGACTCAGTGGGACTCACCCAGGGACCACTTTGCGGTAGCAACAGTTGCTCAGACTTCAAAACCCAGCTCAAGACCTACCTCTTCTCTCAAGTATTTTTTTTTGTCCCTACAACCATCACAGGGGTCCCTGTGGTCTCTGCATCCACAGTACTCCTTGTCCCCACCTTCAACTCATTCTGCCTTCCAACTTCTGTGCCTTTATTTCTCTAGTACTGCGTCACACCGGGGCTGTCAGCTCATGTCTCCGGGGTCTTGTCTCCTTCATTAGACCATGAGTTTTGGGTGGAGATGGGGAGGTATCTTGGATCCCTGTTCCACTTCATCCTTAGCCCAGTGTCGTGTGCACATGGTGGGTTAGTGGGAAGTATCTGGTGATGGGTGAGCAGTGGCAGAAGCATATCCAACCACAGGGTGACCCTATGAGTTTTCCACCTTTCTTTTCTATCTTTTTTTTTTTTTTTCTTTTCTATCTTTATCAACCTGTCTGGTTATTTTTATTTCCTAAGTAGCTTTCTAATGGTGTCGGCGTAATGACCCCCGTCTACTCTCACACAGAACCCAGCTCCTAAGAATAAACACATAAGGTCCTTCCCTTCCAGCTCCAGCTACTCCTCCGTTTGCAACACCTCTAACCTCCTTACCCGTCCCTGATCTTTCTGCCACAGGGCAGCTCACAGCACTTTGAGCAGACCTGAAAGAGATGGCACTTCACCTCTTTATGTTCTTCCTAATAAACTCCTGCTCACTCTTTCAGATCCAGATCTAGTGTTACTTCCTCAACGAAGCTTTTACCCATTCTTCCTTAGCATTAGAAACCTCTGCTCTCTATGTTGGTCTTTGTAAGTATGTGATGTGATCCGTTTGTTGACTTTTGTGTATCTTGATACCAGAAATCAACAGCCGATTAAGGAAGTATCAGCATACGAGTGCATTGTCATGCAAGGTGCTGGGTATCCCAACGGGACTCAACTGCAGGTTTAAGTGCACCAAACTGTGAAGTTGCACTCCTCCTTCCCAGGAAATAACTTCTCCAGGAAGAAAGCACATGCTGACAGAGTGGCGCTTCCCCACCAAGGGATGGCCTATGATCTTGCAAACAAAGGGCAATTTCCCAGTGTAAATGGACAGAGGCTCATTTGCATTATAGGTGCTGAAGCTCGGAGCAGGGATGTTCAAGGTCCCTGCCGAATGACAGAGTGTTTGCCCTCTTGGTTCTAGTTGATTACATCCTCATGGACCCACTGGAGAAAAAACGACTCTTCATTGAGAGCATCCCCCGCATGTTTCCTCAGAGAGTGATCCGGGCCCCCGTGCCCTGGCACAATGTCTACAGGAGTGCTAAGAAGTGGAACGAGGAACACCTGCACACGGTGAACCCCATGATGCTCGTCCTGAAGAACCTGTGGTTTGAAGAGTAAGAAGTGTCCCCCCTCCCTTTCCTTCCCTTCAAGCCTCTTAGGTGGGGCATGGTGACATTTTGCTCTGAGTGCAGCAAAATGAATTGAACAACAACAACAAAAAAAAAAAATAGATGAAAAATCCTAGACCAGAAATGCACATTAACTGTGAATGAGAACCCCACATGCAGGGTTAAGTGGCTGACCTTTGTCCTCCCCGAGTGCCTAGTGCCTGTGTCTCTGTGCAGAGCTTGCTTAGAGAGCAGACCCTTTGAGCCAGCCCCAGCTCAGGTCCGAAGCCTAACTCTGCTGCCTCGTAGGTAATGTGAGTCTGCTGCATCATTTCTCTGTGTCTTGCTTTCCTTATCTCGAAATTTAGGATAAGGAGAGTTCCTACTTTGAAGGGTTGCTGGGAGGAATAAATCACTGAATACATGCAAAGTACTTTGCACAGTGTCTGGTATAATCTAAGTACCCAGAGAGCGTAAATTCACCATTGTGACACTTATCACCCTGAATTAAAATTGTGTGCTTTCTTGTCCACCTCTCCCCCTGTGAGATGCATGGGGGCTTGGGTCTTACTCCTTTATGGAATGCAGCCAGCAAGCTGGGGTCTCTCAGCTCTATCAGTGACTAAATTGGCCCTAGGAATTATAGTAGTCTACAGGAAAGAGGGGGAGATTCACTTTTTTTCCTCTCAATCATTTTTTAAAAATTGAGATATACAGTTGTCTCTGGCTAGTCTTTAATTGGGCATGTGCTGCTTGCTTCCTGAGTCCCCCAGGGAACTTGGCTCTGGGACCCCTCACAGATACCACAATTAACAAATGTTCAGGTCTCTTATATAAAATGGCAATAGTGTTTTGCAAATAATATGCACACTTTCCCCATAGTTGAAATCATCTCTAGATTACTTATAACATCTAGTACAAAGTAAATGCTATATAAATACAAGGAAACAATACAAGAAAGAAAAAAAAAAAAGTCTGTACGTGTTTGGTACAGAAGGAGTTTTTTTCCAGAATGTCTTCCATCCATGGTTGGTTGAATCCATGCCTGTAGAGCCCACGGATATGGAATGTCAACTAATTCACATTCCTTAAAATTTACCCTTTAAAAGTGCACAATGTGTTAGTTGTTAGTATATTCACAAATTTGTGCTGTTCTCACCACTAATTTAAGAATATTTTCATCACCCCAAAAAGAAACCCTATACCCGTTAGCAGTCACTCTCTAGTCTCCCTTTCTTTCAGTTCCTGGCAGCTGCTGATACGGGGCTTTGCCTATTCTGGACATTTTATGCAAGTGTAATTATACAAACTATGTCCTTTGGGTCTACTTCTTTCATTAAACATGTTTTCAGTGTTTACGTACATTGAAGCTTGCATCAGTACTACATTCCCTTTTATGGCTGAATAATAATCCATAATATGGTCAAATTTTGTTTATCCATTCATTGATTGTTCTGGAGGAGGAGGAGACTGTGAAGTTCTTTTTAGGTCCCTTAAGAAGGGATACAAGTCCTGGTGGGATAGTTCACTGAAAGGCCAGGCTAATGAAATGATTAACTGCCAACATCTGGGTTCTTTGTTAGGAAAATAAGAGGCAGATATCTGTATGTGATTTTGATTGGCTAAACTTATCAGCAGCTCTTATGTTTCTTTCTTTCTTTTTTCTTTTTTTTTTTTTGAGGTTCTTTAGTTTTCGTTCAGTCTGAAGAGAGCCTTATTGCTTGGATAACCTATTTGTTTTTCTTATGCTTTTATTAGAAATTTATCTGTCTATTTATTTATTTATGAATGAATGACAGGGCATCACTGAATTTCCCAGACTGGCCTTAAAATTGCAACTCGTGGGATTATAGATATGCTACAGCACCTGGCTCATTTTTGCTTAAGCACCCCTGAGGGCGAAGTTAACCTGTTAACCTAGGAGAACCTACCAGTGATAAGAAATAACCACATTCCCTTCTTTGAACAAAACTCACTTTTCTAAGGTATTGGAAGTACCAGTTCAGACTCTTAAAAAAAATGTAATTTTCCAACTAGTCAGAAATGTATAGTAATAATTTATAGAATTGACCCTGAAACTAGAGCACCTGGGTTCTGGTTCTTGTTTGGTTACTGATGGACGGTGTGAGTTGGGGTAGATTAATCCCTCTGTGACCCTTGGGCAGCAGGGATGTGAGAATTGCAGACAGCAGGAGCAACCTGCTGAAAGGACCCAGGAATAGTGTGGAGCAGAGTGAGTTGGGGAGGGTGGTGGAGGAGGAGGTCAGAGAGGTGATGGGGAGGACAAGGAGCAGGAGAGAAGGCCCAGGCTGTGGGGGACCTGCGTGCCCTAGTCAAGGACTCTGGCTTTTACTCTGATATGGGAAGTCATTGGAGGGTTTCAAGCAGAGTGACATGATCTGGCTTAGATTTTGAGAAGATCCCCCAGATGAATGTTTTCTTTAATAAGTGAAAACCAACCCGCAATAAGAAGGGGGCGAGTAGAAATTCAGAGTATTTGTCAAAGGGAGGGGATAGGAATAGGAAAGAGTGGAAAGAATCTGACATAACTCCCATGTGTGTATGTGTATTAACCGCGGTGAATTCCACTATCATGTACGTCCACAAGACTGGGGCCCTAATTAGAATAAGGTAAACTCCATGCATGTATAACTTTATGAAAATGGATTCTACTGTCATGTATAACTAAAAAGAAGCAATAACAAATAATTGATTAGAGATATATTTTTTTTAAAAAATCCCCCAAGGGTGGGGAAGACTCTCGGGTCTTCTCCCTATTGGGCTTTGCTTCACTCTCACAGTGGCGAGAACAAAAAATAAGTCAGCGACTTTTTTGGTTCTGATCCAGGGAGTCCTCTGTAGCTCACCCTGGAAGCCACACTGAGGTTGGGGTGAAGCCCAGTGGATGATGAAGATGGTGCTATGCGTGGCCCTGTCCTCTGCACCTTCTCTGTTGGAAAGAACTTGGGATGGTGCTTTAGAACCAAGTTGCCAGCCAGCCAAATACCCATCGGTGTCAAAGCTCCACTCCCCAGAGGGAGGTGCATAAGGATCATTTACCACCTGTTGAGTGAACTTCTCTGGCTCCTCTTTGCAAGAGTTCTTTTGGACTAGACTTAGGCCGAGACAGGAGGATCTCCGGTTCAAAGCCAGTCTCAGCAATGGCAAGGTGCTCAGCAACTCAGTGAGACCCTATCTCTAAATAAAATACAAAATGGGACTGGTGATGTGGCTCAGTGGCCAAGTGCCCTTGAGTTCAATCCCCAGTATCCCCCAACCAAAAAAAAAAAAAAAAAGAAAGAAAGAAAGAAAAAGACTAGACTTGCAGGTTTTTAGGATATAATGAGTTTTACTAAGTGCGGTAGCACATGCCTATAATCCCAGCAGCTTGGGAGACTGAGATAGGAGGATCACAAGTTCAAGGCCAGCATCAACAATTTACCAAGGCTGTGAGCAACTTAGTGAGACCCTGTCTCGAAATAAAAAAACAAAAAAGACTGGGGTTGTAGCCCCCGGGTTAAATCTTCAGTACCAAAAAAAAAAAAAAGTGTTTTACTCTGCTTCAGTTTCTTCTCATTGCAAAGTAAGAGCATTTGCCTTTTGAACCTTTCCTATAAAATTCATTATTGGTTTTTCAGCTTAAGAATTTTCTCCCTCTCTTTTGGCAGATTTAGAGACCTCAGGTTTGTTCGAACAGCAGAAATACTGGAAGGAAAACTGCCTCTGCAGCCTAGCGAATTTTGGGAAGTGATCCAGAACCATTGCCTGGAAGCACACCAAATTCTCCTCACCAAGTCAGTGCCTAGCCTCAGAATGGGGCTGCATCACAGCCCCATAGAGATGGAACCCTCAGGAATGAAAGCCGGTTTCCCATCTGGGGGTTGCACAGACTCTGTCCCCTTCCTTCCAAGTTCCCATACCCTGGAAGCCTCATGTCTGACTGCTCTTTGCCCCTGGCTCCCAAGCTTCCTCTGCCTTTTGGAAATTCTCTAATTGCTTTTCCTTGGGAGGGTACCACTCTCATTTCCTCCCTCTGAAATCCTTTAGGCTTCAATGGGCTATAGGACAATGTATTTGAAAAACTTTTATTCAGATGGTCCAGATGAACAACCTCAAGGTTGCAAACTTAGAGGGTTTTCAGATGCTTAGACACATTTTTTCCCCTTTGCAAATGCATGCAGGACTATATCCAGAGTCAGAGACATGACCTTATATAAAATGGGATAAGAATAACTGCTGATTATCAGAGAAAATGTGTTTGTCATCATTGACACATAGTAGCTGCTCAATTAATAACTATTATCTTTACAGATATGACTATTGCTGGATACTTAGATTGCTGGGGTAGATCAGAGAACAAACATGATAGGATGAAATAGCCAGTGGCTATTAGAAATTGGGAGAAGTGTGATAAAAAGAAAAAAAAAAAAATAAGGCACCCATTTCTTCTTTTGGTTGTCTCATTTCTATGCACAACTCTTGAGTACCCACTGCCACAATGGAGTTTCTTCTCCCAAGTTCATTTCCTTCCCCCTTTTTCTCTCTACAAAGTCTAAATCAGAAACCAAGTGCCTGCTGGCGAGAAAAGTTGGACAGAACATTCCAGTTCCTTATGCCACTTTACCCCAATCTCTAATTATAAAGGAGTTAGACTTTCAGCAGGACAGGCCACCCACACCCTCTGTGCATTCCCAAATGGTCAGTGGAGGAACAGCCTCTCAATTCAAATCTTACTGCCTTCCAGGAAAGGGGTGTTTGCAGGTGAAGCACCCAGGATGGTGAAATGGTCAAGGCTGCTTAGTGGGAAACGAAGCACCGGCCTGGGTGCAGAGAAGGCTTCCCGGAGCCCAGAGGGCTGCTTAGAGAATGCCCTCCTCTCTTCACAGGTGGATCCCTACCTGTGCCCAGCTTTTTGTCTCACAGAAGGAACACTGGATCCGCTTCGCTCCCAAGAGCGACTATGACTCCTCTCGCAGTATCGAGGAATATTTCGCTTCTGTTGCCTCCTTCATGTCACTCCAGCTCAGAGAGCTGGTCATTAGGTCCCTCGAGGACCTGGTTTCCCTCTTCATGATACACAAGGTATGCTGGGGCTCTGCCCTGGGTCCTCTTGGAGGAAAAGAACTAGTTACAACTAGGATGCATCATGTGTGTCCTCAGCTGCAAACCAAGCCCAAAAGCAGAATTCTGGATTTGAACACAATGGGCATTTATTAGTTTGCAAAAATGACGTCTAAATACACAATAAACTTTCCTGAGGATTAACGCACTGTAAGACTGGCTAAAAACCCCACCAAAGGGGAGGAGTTGTTAAGACATTTTAAAGAAAGATTGCATAAGATGGAATACCCACCTCTTACAGTAAGGTGGAAGGCACTTTTTGTCATCTCTGGTACAAGGAAGGAGTTAGAGAAGTTTGTTATCAACTCTCGGCTTGCTATTTAGGGACTGTTGTATGTATCCATTGACTATAGTGACTCTGTTCTTTGAAAGGGGACCCCTCCAGAAACAAAAGCTCTGTTGACCTAAGTAGTAACTTTCTTCATGAAACTGCTTCAGGGAAGTAAAAATAAAAATCTAAAGCACGAAGTCCTAGTTTTCAAAGCATGACAGAATTCCCTCAGTTGAGACACAGCCTAGGGATCAAGGAAGAGTCCTTTGGATTTTATAACCATGTACATATTTCGCCTTACAAAGAGTAATAAAAATTAAAACTCTCCTGGTTATAAAAGGCTTAAGTTTTAAGTATATTTCCAAGTAAAGTGAATAAATTGGCCTTTTGCTAATGAATATAGAAAACAATGCTGCTGACTTTTGACTGCAGTGTTAGCACTCGAAACTGGAGGGTGACATTGTAGATGTTATTATAAGCATCTACTTTGTCAAGCAAAAGAAACCCAGATGTGGAGAGAAATCTCATTCTAAAATTCTACACAAAGGAAATCGTAAAAGTTTATGTGTTTGCAGAAAAGGGAAATTTATGAGTATTTGTTATACAGTAGGTGTTCAATAAGTGTTCTACCTTAAATCTAGAAATCTCTAACTCTAATTACTGCACAAGTCCTTTACATCTCCCTAAGGAAAATTCATTAGGTACTCTAGTTCATGAAAGGTATCTACCTTTTGAGGAAATTAGAAATATCTTTAAATCTGTGTTTCTGTTCTAGGAAGACTGATGTTTTGAATGTCTGAAATAGACTATACACTCATAAGCAGTGCCATTTGGGATGTACAGATAACTAATCATGCTTTTGGGTTTAGTTAACTAATTTTTATTGATCACTTACTACATGCCAAATACTGTATTGGATATTTTGGAGGAGAGAGACGGATCAGACATAGATCCCACCCTTTAAGTTTAAAATTCTGCAAAAGATAAAAATAAAATCCCATGAAGTTCAGAAGTGGAGGAGATTTTATCCAGGGAGGGAGGCTTCCCAGAGCTGAATTTTGAAGGGTGGGAAGGATTTGTAAATTAGAGTACAGGAAACATTAAGCAAAATAAAAAATACTGAGCAAGGGCTTTGGGGAGAGGGAAGGAGTTCAGGGTGAGGTAGGCTGTGCCCTGCCTGTGTTTTAAACATGCACAGTATGTGGTATGGTTCAATTCCCTTTCTGGTGCTCAGCACTGTGAAAACATGACTTTCACTCCCTTGACTTTGGGAGGCCCAATCTGGTGACATTTGCCATACCTTATATCTCCTGAAGGATGGAAATGACTTTGAGGAGCCCTACAAAGAGATGGATTTCTTCATACCCCAGCTAATTATGATCAAACTTGAAGTCCAAGAACCCATTATTGTATTTAATCCATCTTTTGATGCCTGCTGGGAATTGATAAAGAATTCTTTCTTGGAAATTATTAAGAACTCTGATGGGATCCCCAAGGTATAGTATTTATTCACTTAATCACTCATTCGTATCTTTATTCACCTATTGAATAAAATATGTTTAAGTGGTTGATTGTATAAGACATAGGGGGTGTGATATTCAGTTGGGAAGTTTTATTTTGGAGTAAATCCTGAATATGCCCCCAGAAAGATTATGTGGGCCATAAAGAAAGGTCAGTGCAGCCCAGGATTGTGCTTCTAGCAAGGGCATTAAGAGTTGTTTTTGAGAGAGTATGGTCCCTTCCATGATGTCAACTCCCAAGGAGCAGATGTGTCTCCTGCCATATCCAACTTGGGCTAATAATTCGTTATGGATTGGTTGCCATGAACTTGCCAGGAATTTTTGTAAAACTGGATCTGATTTCACTTTGAAGTTCTGTTGGTTTGTTTCTTTGCCATGTAGACTTCCAGAGACAAAGCTTCCCTTCCTGGTCCAAGTCCTTTCCTGTTTACTTCCCAGGCTGGAATTGCTACTCAGAAACAGACACTTCCGAGCAGAGCTTTGCTATTGGACAGGATCATCCGCACTGTTTAACACCCGTCTAATTCCCTCCAGGTGTTTGGTGTGATGAGAGGCCCAGTGTCCCATCCCATATGGGAAGGGAGCTGTAGATTCTTGTTTTCTCTTTCTTTCTCATTCTCTCCAGAATATATGCTTGTACACTTTTGAGTTTTCTTCTCTTGATAATCCTGTACGCAGAGTTCTAAGAAATCAAGATCAGAGAAGAGGTTTCTAGGGAAGCCTGTGAAGCTGAAGGTTCCAGTTGATTGCAGCAGAGGTCTCTGCATTTGGAGTTTTGATCTCAACCAAGCATGGTTAACATGAGAATTGGGTGTGTACAAGCGGGTGAAGGAGGGCAGCTTGCCTGTAACCAGTATTCCTAGGAAGGAAATGAAAGAAAAGACTCCGATTTGAAGGGATAAGTATGGAGCTTGGGACCAGATAAAAACATACCACTCAAGGCCTCCTTCCCTGCTGTTGATCGGCAACGTCTGCAAGCAGCTAAGATAGGAGAGCCGGCAACTGAGCGGCTGCTGCTGCAGATGGTCCAGCAGAGGCTGGTGCTATCCAGACTTAGTGGCTGTAATGGCAAGAAGACATCCTCACAGGTGACAATTTGTGCCAGGTTTTGGAAGCTGTTCCACCAGACTAGGAGAAAAAAAACACAGGGTCTCTGAGTTCTCCATGGAATGATCCATAGCACTGGCTCCCTCCCTGAGTGTCTTGGGCTATTCTAATCAACAGTGAAAAATCAAATTATAATTTCTTAGGTCGAGTCTCTACAAAATATATCTGAGAACAGCAGCAAGTTGGCAGTTCCCCCAATCCCTACCTGTCTTGCCTTATCTATGATTAAACATAAGTTTTCGGTTGGGAGACAGAAAATTCAGTGAGAAACCTTTGGAAATAAGGTAAATAGCATTCAAGGTGCAGAATGGAGGCCTGTTTGGGAAAGTTACTAAAGAAAGCAAAAGTAAATATTAGAGGCTGTTCATCTCAGCAGTATGACTGAGGGAAACAGGATGCTCTCTAATCCTGACTGGTGCAGAAGAGAAGTGAATGAGAGGCAGAAATAAAGGGAAGCCGGGTGAAGTAAGGGAAGGGTTTTATAAAACTAAAAATGCGAGGAAGAGAATTTAAATCAGCATTGACTGTCATGTTGCTGCATTACTTTCGTGGTGAAGAAAAATGTATACATGACTGCGAAGAGGAGCCAAAGGTCAGTCTGTCTTCTAAAAGGCAAGCCCTCTCCCTCAATGTGCCAGGGAACGCCAAGTCAGAGAAGTGCCTGGGCAGGTCCACAGAAGCACTGAGAACCACGTCAAGACCAGGGAGTCCAAGATCAGAGAGCCAGGGAGGGGGAACAGAAAGAAAGCTGCAATTAATTACCTGGAAAGGACAGGATTGCGCTTGTTTCCGTTTCCCCGACTGCTCTCTAGGGCATGGGAAAACGGCCACTTGGAAAGGCAACAAGAGGTCGGGCCCAGTGGCACAAGCCTGTAATCCCAGGGGCTTGGGAGGCTGAGGCAGGAGGATCACAAGTTCAAAGCCAGCCTCAGCAAGTTAGCAAGACCTTGTCTCAAAATAGAAAATTAAAAGGACTGGGAATGTGACTCAGTGGTTGAGAGTCCCTCAGTTCCATCCCCAGGACCAAAAGCAACAACAAAAGGCAACAAGAGGTATTTCTTCATTTTTGGATTGAAGGACTTCTTTCCCTGAGGTGATCAAGGTCCTGGGTTCAATCCCCAACACTAAAGAAAAAAAAATTGAAAAAAAGAAAGAAAGAATGCAGATCTTTGACCCCTTTGGCTAATCCCGGTTTTTAAACCAGGCAGTGGAGGTCAACAATCTCTCGCGGGATCTGTTGCGTGGCCGTGGTGCCAGTTGTGCTGCCCCAGACCTTCTTACCCATGCTGTAGACCAATGCCAGTTTCTCCATCTTCTTGTTCTCAGCCAAGGTCTGCAAAGATGGCCACAGCAAGAAAAGTCGCACCTCGACTGTTAAAGACCTTTAGACTGACCAAAGAGGACAGAGATCATTTGCATTTGTTTCCCCCCGTCTAAACCAATGCACTTTTTTTTTCTTTTGTAGTGCTGGGGATTGAACCCAGGGCCTGTGCATGGTAGGCAAGTGCTCTACCACTGAGCCACATCCCCAACCCCATAAATCAATAGTCTTATCAAAGGCATATAATTTATAAGGCATGTATCTTACAGAAGCACTCTGAAGATCTTTCCTGGGGCCAATCGCTAAAAAACTTCCTTAGCAGAGAAGCAGTAGTAGGCAGTGAGCCCCTAGCAGGGACTATTCAGCCCATGGGAGTCATTAAAATAAGAGTAATCTTAGAGACACACATGTGACATTAGGAGGTTGAATTCACAGTGTTCAGGATTGACAGTCACTGCCTTATAATCACAAAGTCATAGGTTTTCCCATCCCCTGAGATAAGAAGATAATCTAGTCTACTCCTTTTTAAAGTCATTTACTTAAGAACATTTACTCTACTGATGCTAGAATTAGAACCCACGTCTGCAGTAGCTTTTATTAGAGAATAAAAATGAGTAGTGGGGGAAGAGGGGCACATCACCACAATAATCATTTTTTATTGAGCACCTACTAAGTGCCAAGCTCTTGCTAGGCTGTGGGGATACAACAGTGAAGAAGTCAAATACGATCCAGGTCCTCATGGTATTTATATTCTAGGGAATACCTTGAACAGCTCATTACAAATTCATTTAATTGCAATTGTGATGAGTGCCAAGCAGAAAAAGTTCAGAAGGTAAACTTAGAGAGAAAGCCAAGATCCACTGGAGGCCCAGGAGGACTCCTAAAGACATGAGACTTGAAAGGAGCAGGGAGCCGAAAGAGGAATAATCCAATCATAAAGCTATAGACAAGTCAGTGGAATAGAAGAAGGAGATCAAGAGGGGAGAGGAGAGGGATGGTAAAGGGGAGGAAATGCAGAATGAATCTCGCAAAATCATGCTGTGTACATGGATAAACACAACTTGACCATATTATAGATTATCATTCAGCCATAAAAGGGAATGAAGTACTAATGCAAGCTTCAATGTACGTAAACATTGAAAACATGTTTAATGAAAGGAATTCCACCTTTATGGATATGTAAAAAGCACCTGTCAAAAATGAATACCAGCTGGGGTTGTCGCTCGGTGGTAGAGTGCTTGCCTAGCCTGTGTGAGGCCTGGGTTCAATCTTCAGCACCACATAAAAGTAAATAAAATAAAGGTCCTTCAACAATTAAAACAAGAAAAAAGAAAAAAAATAGTGAAAGGAAGATCAGTAGAGCAGCAGAAGAAGAATGGGAAGACAGGGGAAAGGAGGGAAGGGCAGGGGAATGGGAACTGAAATGGAGTAAATCAAATTCCACCATGTGTGACTTTGTCAAAATGAACCCAACTACTGTGTATAACTATAATGTTCTCATGGCGGGGAGGGTTGCGGGGGAAGAAGTGATCCAGGCAAGAAGAGAGGAGAGAATAGAAGTAGAGGGAACAGCAGGGTGGTTCCTGTATCACCCGAGAGGAAACAGAGGGAAAATGAGCTGGTTTCCCCAGAAACTAGTCCATTGCTAGAGATCTTGCATTTGGGTATTGTGTCTCTTCTCATGCCTTGACATCCAAAAGTGCTTTCTGCTCTAGGTGGAATCTATCCTGTTCCCAGAGTTGAAGGGATATAACCTGATCCTTGGAACTGTTGACAGTAAAGAAAAACTTGTTTCTGATTTTGTGGATCAAACGTTTGAGGTATTTCAGAAAAATCAAGTTGGCCCCCACAAGTAAGTTGGTTTATCTATAACTTTACTACTCAGTCTTTTGGTGTTGGTTAACTGTCAAGAAATAAGCAATTCCTGTTTCTGCAAATCTGAAACACGTACATAGTATGTCTTGCCAGTAGTTACGTAGGTGTTACTGTTTACCCCCATTTTACCAATGGGGAAACTGTAACTTTCCTGAGGTTACACCAGAAGTAAATAGGAGTGCCAGAATTTGAATTCAATTGCAGATCCATCTCCATTATCTGAAAGTCATGGGACCAGATTTTGGCATTAAAAAATTTCTGGATTTTAGAGAAGTCATCTATCATATATTAGTGGCAGCTTCTGTAAGGTCTAGGGCAATATATTCATGTTTCTTCTGTAAAACCTGCAAATATTCACATCAGTAACCTCACATTAATTCAGGCCAGCTTTTGCCACCAAATGAGTGTTGATACAACTTTGTTTTCTCAGATCTTTTTGGAAGTGGGAATTGAAGGAGAGGGCCCAAGGAACAGTTACCTGAATCCTGTCATTGTCACATGGTAGAACACCTCACAGCTGCCTATGGGGCAGTGACTATTTTAGGGTGATCACTTCCAAACTGAGATTCCTTAAGAGTAAAAGGAGTGTTATTAACACCATGGGACAGTGGGTATAAACTTTGTCTCAGGCAAGCCAGGACATCTGGTTCCCTTAACCAAGGTTTCTTGACTGTACTCTATTGAATTTTTCAATGGGACAATTCTGTATCATGGGAGGCTGTTCTTCATGTGGTTAGATGCTCAGCAGAATCCCCAGCTGCTACCTGCTAAATGTCAACCCCAAATGCCTCCAAACATGGCCAGATATCCCCTGCAGGCCAAAATCACCTCCAATGGAGAACAAGTACTAACCTAAACTGAAAATCATGGTCTCGGAATTGGAAGCCCTGCCCTCAGGAATTTAAGTGGAGATTTTTATTTGAAACACCTGTTTTCTCTGTTCATGGAAACTTATATGTACACTTTGTCTTTCTGGAATGATCGCTCCATGGGCTTCTCTCTGCATCTCAAAGTTTCCAATGTGTTCTCCAACACTTGGAAACCTGTGGGCTCCACTGAGTTCTGCTCACTGAGTATCACCTTGATTTTAATTCAAACTTATTTCAAGATAGGCCATCCCAAATATATCTGTCAATTTTGGGAAAATCTGTTCAGCCACCTCTCTAGGGTCTGAAAACAAATTTTTATTTGATTTAATACACTTGAGGTTAATTGACTTCAAATTTTCATCTTAAAATTAGATATAGAATTTTGGAGCTGGAAGGATGGATGGGAACTAATATGTATTGTACATTCACTGTAAGCATAGTATTAACTGCTATATATACATATATACAATTACATATATATGCATAAGTATATACATGTGTATAAGAGTTAAGATTTACAACAATCCAGGGACTGGGGTTGTGACTCGGTGGTGGAGCACTGGCCTAGCATGTGTGAGGCACTGGGTTTGATTCTCAACGCCACATATAAATAAGTAAATAAATTAAAGGTCCATCAAGAACTAATAAAAAATTTTAAAAAAAGATTTATGACGATCCTATAAGGTATGAATTATCATTTCTCCTTAAAATTGAAAACACCAATTTTTGAAAACCCCAAATATCTAAGTTCATGCAGCAAGAAAGTGACAAATTGAAAGCCAAAATTCAGAATTCCCAGTTTGAGGTACCCTTTGCCACATTACATTTCACTTTCCTGGTTTGGATTCTTTTTTGTTTTTAATGCTATTTTCTGTTTCTTTGGTCACTCTGACTCTTCCGATTTGTTGGTCTGTATTTGTGTTTTTGATTTTATGTTCTTCAACATGGAAGATATTTAAATGTATACAAAAAGTACGATGACTTATTGGATAACACGGCAGAGCAAAACATCACTGCTTTCCTGAAAGAAAATCATGATATTGATGATTTCGTGACGGTAGGAGACTCCTGTTGGTATTTCACACCTTGGTGGTATGTGCTACAGTCAATCCACAGAGTAGTCATTGTGTTTCATTAGGGTATATAATTCTCAGTATTGGACTGGCGTTTGCCATGGAGGAGGCTGGGGCAAACCGATGGAAGCTCAAAGTCAAATCAAGCCACTGAATGTGCTCCTTTCTGCAGAGTATCAATGGCATAAAAAAGAGGAGAAATGAAATTGCATCCATGCACATTACTGTGCCTTTAGCCATGTTCTGCCTTGACACCATGTTCCTCAATTATGATCTCTGCGAGCGAGCCCAAAATCTCAAAGACCGTTTGATTCAATACCAAGTGGATGTAAATCGGGACACCAATAGCAGGTATCATCATTCTGTGTAATTAGCAATAATGTTTGACACTGGTTAAAGTGACCAGAACTTGTGCCTTCCGGCAATGACCAGACTGAAGTTCTAGTTCAAGATTTTTTTCTGCCCCAGAGTGAGAATGATAGGGAATTCAGATCCGTTACATAAGAATAAACTTGCTGGTGTACTGATAAGATGGTGATTATGATTAATTTGGTGCTCCATTTACCATAAAATGTGAGGAGAGTTGTTGGTAGTGTTGATATTCTTATTCTTTTGCTCTACCCATGAGAGTTGGTATGGTTTATTCATTAAGACTATGAGCTTTATAGTCAATGAACCAAAATTTAGATCTTGGCTCTGATACCTAGCAACTGTTTTGCCTGGGGTAAAGTTACTCAGACTTACTTTCTTCCATCACCAAATGTAGATAGTAATAGTATGTATCTTTTGTAATTGTAAGTTTTAAATGATTAACATATGTAAATGGTTAGAATGGGGCATGGTACCTTGTAAGAGCTTAATACCTGTCATTACGTGGCACCATTATTATTGTTACCATCCCTGGGATGTGGTGTGCATGTGAGTATCATCTGGCAAGGGTTCACAGGCAGAGAAAACTTGGTAAACAATGTTGTGGTCTTCTCAATAAGGTTTATGTCTGTTTAGCACAATGGGTCTCATAAGAAGACATTTTTGATGATGATGATGATGGCAGCCATTTCTTTCTCTGCAGCATTTGTAATCAGTACAACACCATTGCCGACAGAGTCAGTGAGATTCCTGCCAACACTAAGGAGCTGGTACTTCTCATTGAATTCTTAAAGAAATCCAGCGATGTCACTGTGTTCAAACTCAGGAGACAACTTAGAGATGCAAGTGAGCGGCTGGAGTTCCTGATGGACTATGCAGACTTGCCCCGTGAGTCCATGCCATGCATGCCCACCTGCATTCATGTGCTTATTATATTTTCATATGTATGTAGAAGATCAAATAAATTTCTATTTTTAGAAATAAGAAGTTGGTGGGGAAAGGGATATAGGAATCCTATCACTAAATATTAGAAGGGCTGCTTTTCAGCTGCCCCGAGGAGGTAGAAGCACTAATTCCATACTCCTCCTCACAGGGATTTGAATCACACCAAGGGGATCTTCTTAGACAAAAGGAAAATGCATCTAGAGACTCTAGCTCTTAGATGCCTGTCTTGGGCATCTTGTGTCTGATATTTCTGGAAATGTCACTTCCAAATGCAGAATCCTTAGATTTTACTTTTCTATAACCTTAATACAGTCCCATCTTTGAGCGGGGGACCAGGTTACTTTCCTTCATGCTCCTGCATATCCAAAAAGGAAAGAAAGGTTCAAAACCCTCTGAAGACTTCTTGGGTCAAGTTGGAGTTCTGAAGTAAGGTTGGAACCCTAAAGGAAAAGTTGGAATGATCTCCACAGCCACTTTCCATCTGAGAACACCTGTGTGCTACCTGGTGTTCATAGTGTGTGTGTATTTGGGGTGGTGTTGATGTGAGGGCAAGATGGGTGTGAAAGTGGAAAGGGGTTCCCTAGCCCTCCATGCATACGTTTATGAGCTGTGCCCTGGACACTGGACTCTCTCATGGTCTCTGCCTCTGAAAGTCATAAGGAAACCCAGTGCATTTAATTTGACCAGAGCCACGGTGGCAGGGCATCTGCCTTTGATACCATTACAGCCATTTAACCAAAGGGAAACAAGCTCAGATGAAGTAAGATGGTTCGAAATGTGGAACCAGAACTTCAATCCAGGTTTCTGACTACTCAGCCAGTAAAACAGAGTCGTTAGAACATAGACTTTGGGGATTGTTAGACAAATTCTACTCTGTCATCTAGCAGTGTAACCTTGACTGCTTGGTTTAACCACTTTGTCTCTTATCTGTAAAAAATGAAGATGATAATGCTATCTACCTTCTAGCCTGGCCCTAGTAAGGACTCAGGACGTGTTGGCATCGTTCATCCAGAGTGGGTCCATTCATTCATGGCCACCCTCCACCTGTTTTGGCTGACCCTTTGACTTGCTGAACTAATTCTCCCCGAGCTGAGCAGTGTCCTAGAGCGGACTGTCTTTGTTCTGCAGAAGAGGACATCAAATTGAACAGCACTCTGTTCCTCTGGCCAGATCAGATTGAAGATATCTTTGAAAACAGCCGAAACCTGCTCCTTAACAAGAGAGATCAGGCAGAAATGGACTTGATCAAAAGGTACAGGGAGAGTCTGGGGTTGTTTTTGAAGTGAGGCCAGGTTCCTAACACCTCCTGCAGGTTCCTGGCGCTGCCTGGATGTGCCACTCCTTTGCAGTGCTTGGGTGAAGACTGAGGCTAGTTGGTGGAGAAGGAATTTCCTTTTGTTTCCCACTGAGGGTTCTTCTCTTTAATCCTGCTTCCCTGTAGTAACCCCTGCCAATGTCTTTCCTCCTGTCTTGAATCATTGGGATTTGGCAGAGCAGAGAGAAACAGGCAAAAATAGTGACACGTAATAACAGCCTCCACCACAGCAATAACAGAAGTGTCAGCCTTGCGTTGGAGGCCACAGATGTGTGTGCTGTCAAGACAGGGAACATAAAGGCATGGCAGGGGGGCTGAGAAACTGACTGTTTTGCAGCTGATCTTGTCCAGGGATAATGTGGCTATAATCATTTTTCATCCATTACGTGTCCATGGGAATTTATTATGGATCTTTACTATGTGGGCTCTATTCTAGACATGCATGTGTTTGGTCATTAAATGAAGACTTTAATCCAGTGACGGAGAAAAGTGTTAAGTGAAGGGGGTCAAGTGTTATGTGGAGGATAGACACACACACACACACGCACCAGCTTGTGACACTTGGACCATGAACTACAGATTCATATGGATTACCCTGTTTTCTTCACACACAAGACTTGCACTCCCTAACTTCAGGTGCTATGATCCCTGCGGACACTTTCAAGAAAGGAAAAGGGTGGATAAAAGTAGACTTCAGACTGGGGGTATAGCTCAATGAAAGAGTGCTTGTGTAGCATGTGTGAGGCCTGGGGTTTAGTCCCCAGCACTGAGAGAGAGAGAGAGAGAGAGACAGACAGACAGACAGACAGACACTTTTACACAGAATGGGAGTTTGGGCTGAGGGGTGAACCCATTCAGCTCCTACCTTGAAAAGAAGACTGCTCCCCAGGGTGTGTAAAAGGAAAGCTTCCTTTGGTTTTTTTTTTTTTTTTTTTTTTCTGCTACAACCTTCTACTTACCTCCTTACCTGAATGAATACTGTCTACAGAGCCCGGAACTTAGCCTGATGAATGGAGGGATATATTTTCAATTCATAGATCATGTCCCAATGCAGTTGTAGATCTGCAGCAAATCTGAGCAGAGTACAAAGGGTTCCCATGTCATGTCCCCAGACCTGCTCCCATACATGGCCATCCCTGTGGAACTGACTGTCATGCCTAACCAGAAAGCAAAACTGTTTTCTGTTAGTTAGATAAATGCACAGAAGCAAGTTTCGTCATCTCTCTGAGCCTCAGTGTCCCTCATCTGGAGAGTGGGATGACATTACAGCAGAACATTGTGCTTAAGGATGAGATGAGATGAGCTGAGAGTGTACCGGTCAGTATCTAGTGCACAGTGGGCATTCCAAAACCATCAGCTTCCCCCTCACTTCTAACCGGGACCCCTTGGGTGAAGAATGCCTTTAGCTTCCAGACTGCTGCCTCGCAGGTGCACTTTAGAATGAAGTACCCGGAGGCGGTCAGTGCTGTTGAACTTCAGAGGAGTGAGGATGGGTCCTGGGAAGAGGGGGAGCAGCTGTCACTTCCAGTGAGGGCAGAAGAGCACTGGGCTTCTCCTTTTTGAGGGCTCTCAGCCTGATCCCGGCACCTGGTTCCTGGGCTCAGCAGCAGAGGCCATGGAGGAGCCATCCAGAAGAGGCACGTCAAGGCCACCCTGGCCCAGCCCTCCCCTTGCTGAACCTTAGACATCCATCCTGTCCGTCATTTTGCGTTTATCCTGAGGGGATCCTGGGAGGAGGCTGGAGTAATATTCATGTTTCATTTGTCTTCTATGCAAACAATCCCATTTCCTTTCTAAGAAGCTTGACCTGGTTTTCCCAACCCTCATTAACTTTTGGCTTCGGTGCTAGTTATTCTCCTTGAGCTGCCCCCACCCCTCCCTGCTGTCCATTCTCCTTCTACTCTGTCTGAGAGGCTGACGTCCAGATTGTGGCCTCCGGTTCCCTCATCCCTGGGATCCAGGCCAGGCTCTGCCAGTGGAGTCTCCGACAGGAGGCTGGAGAGTGATTGAAGGCCCTTTTCTCCTCTCCCTCTCTGCTCAGCCCTGGGGCTCTGGGTGGCAGTGCCAGCTGCTCTGTGGTCCCAGTTCTCCTTGTCCCCTCATGCCCAGGGGCTGTAAGGGCTGGTCTCTAGTTGCCTACTATTTACTGTTTTGTTCTTTTAACCCTAACCAGTATCCCACCTCTGTAGAACATCAAAGATTATTCTATTTCCTGAATAATTTTCCAGAATTCTGGCCAATCTCCCCCATCTTTAAATTTTTCCATTATCCTTCCTTGGACTCCAGGTGGACAACTCATTTACTCAACCTAATTTCCTGAGTGAGCTATTGTATAGAATGCATATACAAACACACACAATACATTCATATACATGTATTCCAATGGATGTATACATACATATGAACTCAAAAAATTCTAAGAAGAAATTATTTAATGATGTACATTAGTTATCTATTGAGGCATATCAAAACACAACAAGTTAAGACAATTAAAAAATAGTTATCTCACAGAATCCATGGGTTGTAAATCCCAGTACAGCTTAACTATGTTCCTGTGGCTCAAGGTCCCTCATGGACTTGGAGTCAGGGTCTGAGCTGAGGCTGTGGCCTCATCCGAGGGCTCAAATGGGGAGGACCTCGATCTAGGCCCACTCACAGGACGTTAGTAGGATTCAGTTGCTCATGAACTGTTGGCCAGACACCACTGTCTGTTCCTTGCCACGGGGCCTCTCCACAGGCTAGCTCACAGCACAGCAGCTGTTTTCCTTCAGAGCAAGAGAAAGAACGAGAATGCAAGATAGAAGCCAGTCTTTCTGTGAGCTCATTTTGGAAGCGACGCCCCATCCCTTTTGCCATATTCTGTCTGTAAGAAGTGAGTTATTACCCAGGGTAAGGACACCAGGAGGTGGGGTCCTTAGGCTGCTTCCCACACAATGCGATTAGAAATAAAACCCAAATCACATCACTCAAATCACTTGAAAATAACTCTTATACTCTCAGGAGGAGGAGAGAACATTAAAACTGCCATAACAGAATTAAATATTTTAAAGATAATAGCCAAATTTATGGAGTGTCACTGAAGCTATTCTCAATGGCACATTCTCTTGTTTATTCAACGAATATTGACTGTTTGCTATGTGCCAGATACTCTGCCAAGTGCTGGAAATACAACAGGGAATTAAGGAGACAAAAACTATTTTTATAGATTTACATTCCACTGAATGAGAACAAACACTAGTGTAGTGATTATTGTGTAGCAGGCTCCATTCTGAGCATTTTGTGTTAGTTTACTATGAAGCAGATACTTTTTCTCTATTTTATATCTCTGAGGCACAGAGAGCTTAAGTGATTTGCCCAAGTCCACATAACTATTAAGTGGCAGTGTAAACATCTGAACCAAGCCCGTCTGGCTCCAGATCCTGTCCTTTAAGCACTGTATCCTTCTACCTGATTAGGAAAGGGGAGAATTAAGTTTGAGACCAGCTCTGTTGATCATATGGATGACGTAGATGAATCTCTGTAAACACCCCCTGCCCCCTGGCCACCCCAATCCCTCTAGCTGAAATAGCCCTCCCCAGATTGATCCACTAACCACTGGGTTTTTGTTTTCTTTAGAGTATTTGTCACTATCAGAAATATCTCATTTCATTTTCATCCTATCTGTGGATCCATTCATCCCCCCATCCATGTTTATCATCTAGGTCTCCCCCGATTAAAATGTGTTCCATGAGGATAGAGAGCTTAATAACATGCTTCACTGATTTATTTGTGATGCTTAGAGTAGTTCTGGAATGTATTCAGCACTCGGTAATAAATATCCAATAGCTGAGTGAATACGCAATAGGTATATACATCCATACAGCCACACATCCAACATACATTGTACATATATGAACTTACCTGTACAGGAAAACATCTGGAAATGTTCAATCACCAAGAGGCTCACAGCTGGTCCATCTCTGGCAGGTGGAATCATATAGGTGGTTTAACTTATTTTTTCTTCTTCATGTATTTTTAGATAAATAGGTAGAGAGAGAGAAAGAGAGGAGGGGGGATCCGCAGATGCCGGATCAACTTCTTCCCAGAGTGAGCAATGAACGATCACAGAGCAGAGTTTTCCAGTGTCATCGGGCTTTTATTTTCAGGTGCTCAGAGTTTGAGTCGAAACTCGAAGGCTACGGCAAGGAACTGGAAGGCTTCAGAAAGCGGGAAGTGATGACTACAGAGGAAATGAAGAACAATGTTGAAAAGCTTCATGAGCTTTCAAAGAACTTGGATCAGGCGCTGGTGGAATTTGAGGTTTGGGATCCCGGGGTGGGGACTTAGGACTCTGCTGATTCTGGTTCTTGGTTTTGTATTTTCCTAATAATATCTGTCAGGGGGATAGTATTGATTGATGGATTAACTGACTCGTTCTGTCATTGGTACTTTCAACCACCTTTTTCCACACCCCTACATTACAACATGAGCCACGTTTGTGAGCCACGTATGCACACGAAGAAGCAATTATAATGGGGTAACTGCTTACATGTATTCAGCTTTTATTACGCGCTCAGTGACGTGCAGAGGGCTCCCACGTGTGATATCTCATTTAAGGTCTGCAGCAAACTCCTGGGGCTTGTTTTCCCCCTTATCCCTATTTGAAGTGGGAAAGCTAAAACTTGGAGACACTAAATAACTTTCCTCAGAAGATTAGCTGGTAAGTGTTTTGAAAAAAATTGTTCCAGTTAGTTCTACCCCACAGTAGAATGCATTTTGACACATGGTACAGAAATGGAGCACAACTTCTCATTCCTCTGGCTGTACATGGTACAGAGTCACACTGATAGGGTGACCACACATGTATAGAGGGTCATAATGTCCATCTCATTCCACCATCCTTCTCACCCCCACACCCCCTCCCCTTCCCTCCCTCCCCTGTGCCCAATCCAAAGTTCCTTCATTCTTCCCTACCCACCCCCCATTCTGGATCAGCATGTGCTTATTAGAGAAAACATTCAGCCTTTGGTTTTTTGGGTTTGGCTTATTTCGCTTAGCATAATTTTCTCTAGTTCCATCCATTTACCTGCAAATGCCATAATTTCATTCTTCTTTAAGTCTGAGTAATATTCCATTGCGTATATACCACATTTTCTTTATCCATTCATCTGTTGAAGGGCATCTAGGTTGATTCCATAGTTTTGCTATTGTGAATTGAGCTGCTATAAACATTGATGTGGCTGTGCCACTGTAGTATGCTAATTTTAAGTCTTTTGAGTATAAATTGAGGAGTGGGGATAGCTGGGTCAAATGGTGGTTCCATTCCAAGTATTCTAAGGAATCTCCATACTGCTTTCCATACTGATTATACCAATTTGCAGTCCCACCAGCAATGTATGAGTATACCTTTTTCTGCATTCTTGATATTTGCCAGTCTGACAGGAGTAAGATGAAATCTTAGAGTAGTTTTGATTTGCATTTCTCTAACTGCTAGAGATGTTGAACATTTTTTTTCATATGTTTGTTGATTGATTATATTTCTTCTGTGAAGTATCTGTTCAAATTCTTATCTCATTTATCGATTGGGTTATTTGCTTTTTTGGTGTTAAGTTTTTTGAGTTCTTTATATATCCTGGAGTTCTTTATATATCCTGGAGATTAGTGATGTATCTGAGGTGTGTGTGGTAGAGATTTTCTCCCAATCCGTAGGCTCTCTCTTCACATTACTGATTGCTGAGAAGAAGCTTTTTAGTTTGAATCTATCCATTTATTAATTCTTGATTTTTACTTCTTGTGCTTTAGGAGTCTTGTAAAGGAAGTCAAGTTCTAAGCCAACATTTCTGTTAGGTACAAGGTCTCTGTTCTAGTGCCTAAGTCTTTGATCCACTTTGAGCTGATTTTTGTGCAGGGTGAGAGATAGAGGTTTAATTTCATTTTGCTACATGTGGATTTCCAGTTTTTTCAGGACCATTTGTTGAAGAGGCTTTTTTCTCCAATGTATGTTTTTGGTGTCTTTGTCTGATATGAGATAACCATATTCATGTGGGTTTGTCTCTGTGTCTTTTATTCTGTTCCATTGGTTTACCTGTCTATTATGGTGCCAATACCATGCCTTTTTTTGTTATTATAGCTCTGTGGTATAGTTTTAGGTCTGGTATTGTGATGCCTCTTGTTTCACTCTTCCTGCTAAGGATTGCTTTGACTATTCTGGGTCTCTCGTTTTTCCAGGTGAATTTCATGATTGCTTTTTCTAGTTCTAAGAATAATGTCATTGGGATTTTAATAAGAATTGTATTAAATCTGTATGTTTTTGGTTGTATGATCGTTTTGGCAATATTAATTCTGCCTATCAAAGAGCTTGAGAAATATTTCCATCTTCAAAAATCATCTTCAATTTCTTTCTTTAGTATTCTGTAGTTTTCATTGTAGTGATTTCTCACCTCTTTTGTTAGATTAAATCCCAAGTTTGTTTTTTTTTTTTTTTTTTTTGAGGTTATTGTGAATGGGGTAGTTTTCCTAATTTCTCTTTCAGTGGACTCATCACTAACGTATAGAAATGCATTTGATTTATGGGTATTGATATCATATCCTGCTACTTTGCTGAATTCATTTATTAGTTCTAGAAGTTTTCTGGTAGAATTTTTTGGATCCTCTAAATATAGAATCATGTCATAGGCAAATACTGATAGTTTAAGTTCTTTTCCTATTTGTATCCCTTTAATTTCTTTCATCTGTCTAATTACTCTGGCTAGATTTTCAAGGACTATGTTAAATATAAGTGGCGAGAGTCCCTTCCCTGTTCCAGGTTTTAGAGGGAATGCTTTCAATTTTTCTCCATTTAAAATGATGTTGGCCTTAGGCTTAGCGTAGATAGCTTTTACAGTGTTGAGGTATGTTCCTACTATTCCTAGTTTTTCTAGTGTTTTTAACATGAAGAGGTGCTGTATTTTGTCAAATGCTTTTTCTGCATCTATTGAGATGATCATGTGATTCTTGTTTTCAAGGCTATTGATGTGATGAATTATGTTTATTGATTTTTGTATATTGAACCAACCTTGCATCCCTGGGATGAACCCCACTTGATTATGGTGCACTAGCCTTTTAATATGTTTTTGTATGAAATTTGCCAGAATTTTATTGAGAATTTTTGCATCTATGTTTATCAGGGATATTGGTCTGAAATTTTCTTTCCTTGATGTCTTTGTCTGGTTTTGTTCTCAGCGTGATATTAGCCTCACAGAATGAGTTTGGAAGGGTTCCCTCCTTTTCTGTTTCATGGAATAATTTGAGGAGTATTAGTGTTAATTCTTCTTTGAAGGTTTTGTAGAACTTGGCTAAGAATCTGTCTGCTCCTGGGCTTTTCTTGATTGGTAGCCTTTTGATGGCATCTTTTATTTCATTGCTTGAAATTGATCTGTTTACATTGTGTATGTCCGCCTGATTCAGTTTGGGTAGATCATATGTGTCTAGAAATTAGTCAATGTCTTTGAGATTTTCTATTTTATTTGAGTATAAATTTTCAAATAGTTTCTGATTATCTTCTGTATTTCAGTAGTGTCTGTTGTGATATTTCCTTTCATCACAAATTTTAGTAATTTGTTTTCTCTTCATTAGTGTAGCTCAGGGTTTATTGATTTTATTTATTTTTTCAAAGAACCAACTTTTCATTTTGTCAGTTTTTTTGAATTGTGTCTTTTCTTTCAATTTCATTGACTTTATTTGCGCTTTTCTCCTGCTTTTGGTGTTGTTTTGTCCTTTTTCTAGTGCTTTGAGATGTAACGTTAGGTCATTTATTTGTTGACTGTTTATTCCTTTAATGAATGAGCTCAATGCAGTGAACTTTCCTCTTAGTACTGCCTTCATAGTGTCCCAGAGATTTTGAGATGTTGTATCGGTGTTCTCATTTAGCTGGTAAGTTTTTTTTTGGTGTGTGTGTGTGTATGTGTGGTGCTGGGGATTGAACCCAGGACCTTGTGCATGTGAGCTATGTACCTGGCCCTAGTGGTAAGTGTTTTTAGCCTTTAAAGTTCTCTGAGGGAAATCCAATTGGGAAGGCCTGGAAACAGTCTTATAAGCCACTAAAGCACATGCGGAAATCAGGAAACCTGAGACAGAACATGGTACATTGGAAACAAAGATGGATCAAGTAGCAAATTATCCTACAGTTTCCACCAACTGGACCTCAGCTGCCATGGCCCTTGGAAGTAGCAGAGGGACCTTCTTGCTGGAGTCCGGATCTTATTTTCCTTTACTTTCGAATGAGTGAGCATCTTCCTGCTCTGGGTTTTCAAGGTGCTGAGAAATTTGCCCTTGAGGCTTTTAGGGTTCAGGAGCACCACCTCCCCAATAGACAGAGTTCCCTCTTGTCCTGCAGTTGATTAACAAAGAGGAAGAGCTGTTGGAAAAGGATAAGAGTACCTTCCCTCTTCTGCAAACCCTGATAACCAACAAAATACCTTACGAGCAGCTGTGGGTGACGGCCTACGAGTTCAGCACCAAGTCCGAGGAATGGATGAATGGTATGCCCAGTTCTCAGTCTGCAGGGGCAGAACGGGGATGGGAAGGGGGGCCCCTTCCAAGCAGTTCTGATGCCAGGCACAGTGGTGCATGCCTGTAATCCCAGCGACTCAGAAGGCTGAGGCAGGAGGATGGCAAGTTTGAGGCCAGCCTGGGTAACTTAGTGAGACCCGGTCTCCAAAAGTCAAAAGGACTGAGAATGTATCTCAGTGGTAAAGTGCCCTGGGTTCAATCCCTGTACAAACAAAGGAAAGGAAAGGAAGAAGGAAACAAATAAACAAGGTCTGTTTTTCATAGTCTGTCTGAACTTTTTATCGAATTCTGACACTCCAGATTAAAACAGCCACAGTCAACATTTTCTGAGTGATAACAAAGGAAAGTGGGGATCGAAGTGCCAGACCTGTTGCCAGAGCAAATAGGATGGGCAGTGCCCAGAGCCAGGGACCAGAGAGAGGCAGAAGCAGGGAGGATGAGGTGGCAGTTCCTCTCCGGTGCTGCTTCAGGAAGAGCCAGCGTGCCATTGGCCTCCGTAAGCCACCTTTTACTCTGGCCTCTGGAGTTAGGGCAGAATGGAGATGGTAGAATCAGAAGACTTCATGGTGGAGCCGGCATGGAATAAGGGGCAGGGAGGAAGAGGGAAGAACCTAAGCTGACTTCCAGATTACTGGCTCAGGCAATTGGGTAGGCCTTGCCTCCACAGAACAGAGAGATGACAAATTTGTTGAGGGAAAATACACTTGAATACATTGATTTCCACATGTCTTCAAACATCCAAATGGAAATTGTTTGAGTCAGTTTTTTAGTTGCAGTGACCAAAAGACCTGACCAGAATAATTTTAAGGAGAAAAAGTTTACTTGGGGCTCATGGTTTCAGAGGTCTCAGTCCATAGATAGCTGACTCCATTCCTCAGGGCCCCAGGAGGGGTAGAACGTCATGGCAGAATGGTGTGGTGGAGAAAAGCAGTTCAAGACATCACACCAGGAAGAAAGAGAGAGAGAGAGAGAAAGAGAGAGAGAGAGAGAGTCCACTCATCACATATAAAATATGTACCCCAAAGGCACACCCCCAATAACCCACCTCCTCCAGCCACACCCCACCTGCCTTCAGTTAATCCCTATCAGGATTAATGCACCAATTGGGTTAAGGCTCTTTTAACCCTCTTAACACCTATAAACTCTCCTGCACACATGAGCTTTAGGGGACACCTAATATGTAAACCATAACAGAAATATTAATTAGTAGTTGAATATGTCAGTATGGACTTTAGGAGATGGGTTTGGATGGAGTGGTTTATAGAGGAGTAATTAAGGTGTAGATGATAATTAGAAGCATAGATGACATCACCTCTGGAGAAGGTTTAAGAACAGAGGATAAAATTGGGGACCCTTAAGCTTATTTCTGATGCTTCAGTATTGCAAACACAACTGAAATGAACGTTTTTACTGCTGGTTTTCTGGATACCACTCTGAGGCTTTTCTTGAGATGAATTCCTGAAAGGGAAATGGCTAGATCAGAGGCTAGATTATGAAAATTGTTAAGATTTAAAAGAATACTTCAGTTATTATCTTCCAGAAAAGTTAGACATTTTGATTCATTCTTTTTCTTGTGTTTCTTAAAGAGGACCCAACAAACCTGGTAAAGAATAGTTTTGAAAAAAATTTTTTGTCAATTTGATATTTAAAATGATTATTTTTAAAAAAGTATTCTTTCCCTTATTCACAATTGAAATGGAATATTTATTGAGAAATCAAATTTCTTGTTTTATAAATGTCCAGGAAAAGGGCTTTGGACTGAGAAATGCTGTCTGCCCATAGCCTGATTTGTTGCACAAAATCCAGGCACATCATGTCCTCTGTCCCTGACTCAGTGGAGCAGGAACAGTGGCTTGGTAAAATTACGTACTTCATTCATCCTACTCGTAAACTCAATTCAGCCAGTCCCTCCCAAGTAGAAGCTGCTCCTTCCTTGTAGGTGCTTTTCCTGTTCCAAACCAGCACCTACAGAGTTTCTGATGTACAGATGGAACCCACATGTCTTTTTCTTTTTTAAGTTTTAATTTTTGATCACTCAGCAAAAATGTTGAGTGGATGAAGCATGTTGAATGAACGCAGCTACGTTTAGTGCAGGCAATCCTGAAAGAAACATGCTTTTGAGTAAGTTAGCAGCATCACGATGGAAGAGTTAATGCTGATTTGAAATATCCAGGGGGATGGACACAGCAGTCTGCTATGATTTTGGCTGACTCTGGAACCCAAGTGCTAAAGATTCCCTACAAGAGTAAAGAGGGAGAAGGAATTCATGCTGTGGAGCACACCTTTTTTTTAAAAAAAGAAGGTGTCATTCTTTGTTTTATAAATAAATTCCAATCCCCAGCCCTTTTTTATATTTTATTTAGAGTCAGGTTCTCTCTGAGTTGCTTAGGGCTTCACTAAATTGCTGAGGCTGGCTTTGAACTTATGATCCTCCTGCTTCAGACTCTCAAGCTACTGGGATTACAAGCATAAGCCACTGTGCCTGGCAGGTTGTGTCTTTTCTACAGTTTTTCCTTAGGTAGCATCTGTCTCAAATAAAAGTTTTAATGGGTGACTACTAAAAATAAATAAATAAATAAATAATTTGAAGTGTATATAGAACTTGCCAGAAGTACACAAAGGGCTCCCGTGTCCCCATTCACCCACATTCCCTGAGCCTTATTTCGCAGCATGTTGGAACTCCTTTTAGTACTTCTAGGAGAGCACTTAAAAATCGTAACAACTGCCACCCTAACTGTACATCTGTACGTGCCAGGTGTGACGTGAGCCACTCATGTGTTCCTTTCCCAGTTATCCTCCATGCTGTCCATTATCACCCCTGCATTGCAGGCACTGCTTTCGAGGCTAAGACAAGTTCCTTAACAGGCCAAGTTAGCCCGGCTACCTTGAGGTTTCCCCCAGAGCCTGTGCTTGTTCCAACGTCCTGTTGACTGGCTCAGTCCTAAGTTCAGGGACTTAAAGGTAGACCTGACCAACATCTACTCGTTGGCCTGACCCTTCTTCCCTCACCCCGTCTTTTCTGTTCCAGGCCCCCTCTATCTACTGAATGCTGAGGAAATCGCAGAGGAGATAGGGAACATGTGGAGGACGACGTATAAGTTGATCAAAACCTTAGCTGATGTGCCTGCACCCAGGCGCTTAGCAGAGAATGTCAAGATAAAGATCGAAAAGTTCAAGCAGCACATTCCTATCCTCATCATTGCCTGCAACCCGGGGATGAAAGACAGGCACTGGCAGCAGGTTCATATCATGGCTCACCCCTCTGGCCCAGCCCTTGCCTAGTCCCGGTGACCCTTCGGGAGGCGGGAAACTTGACTGAGTTGAGCTTCTCCTTGCTGAAAGGAGAATCTACTTGAGACCAAGTGGATGGTGATGGTAGCCTTGGAAGAAAGGGAAGGGGTGGGATATGGAATGACCTTCCTGCCTCAGGGTCAGGTTGAGCCTCCCTTAGGAACCTGTGCTGGTTCAGTGAATATTAATCAAGCCAGTGGCCACAGAGGGTCTCCTTGTCTGCTTTACTAGAGGTCCTAAAGAGTAATAGAGTGTTAAATTACAGATGGTTTGTTCCTTGACATAGCATACGCAAAAAAGAAATGGTTTGATTCCTGCTCAGGCTGACTTTGCAGTGCAGTTTCATGGTCAAACAGCCCATCTCCAGAAATAATTTTGCACTCCTGTTACAGCTCTTTGAGCCTATAAATGAGAATAATAAATATTCTTCCTAAAAATAGTTCAAATTTTTATAATCTATCAAGTGTGAGGTTGATAAGTGTGGTGTGAGCATTAAGTGGAAAAAGAAAACTCACCCAATTTCTAAAATAATCACCACATTCAAGGACTAGCAATGGCCTTGAAACGTGCTTCCCAGGGAATTGCTCCCTGTGGAGGTAGAGATGTGACTGACTTCCTGTGGCAGGACTTGACCGGAAATCCCCTCTCTCAGAATCATGGACATGGCCGAGGACCTTGTTTCTGGAGGAACCCAACCTGACAACACATGCATTACCTTTAGGAAGATGAACCCCTGAACCCAGTGGTTAGGAACGTTTTGGTCCCTTCAGGAGGGACTGGATGCATGAAAGTTTCAGGCTTCTTCTGTAGCAGGGAGTTACTTTCAATTTCTCTGAAAGCCTTGAGACTGAAGAAAGGCATGAAAGAGGTCATCTGTGTGGACTCGTGGCCTTGGAATGTCCCAGGAGGGGAGCTGCAAAGGGTGCCACAGGGCTATCCTCTCCACCTCGCTGAACTCGAACCTAGATCTGCATGGGGGTTATGGAGGTGGGATGGACAGGTGGCCTCTGTTAGAGCCAAGTTTCTCTATGAGATGGCGTCATCGAAAGTGTCCTCATAGAGGACCTTTAAAGAACACTCTTGGGGTGGGAACCCCATTCCCTCCCACTTGGTACTCCCTCTGTGATGACGCTCTTCTTGCATGGGGCACTTTAAAAATCCCAACCATTCTTAACTCTCATTTAAAGACTTATATAGACCAATTGGGAAAAAAAATGTTCCTTGGAATTATAATCCAATAATGGCAATAATGGTGAAAACGCATCCAGCACAGCGGCGTCGTGGGTGCTGCGTTGCTTCCATTATTTGGATTCTCCCATTTCATCCTCACAACGACCCTTTGAAGTAGGGACTATTATTATCTCCATTTCCCAGAGAGGAAAACGGAGACTGGAGAGATTAAGTCAATTGTCACATGGCTAGTTGGTGGACAAGGAGGAAATGTTCTGTTCAACTCAACTAGAAAGATAAAAAAAGAGGGCAAGAAATGTCAGGCAGGGGAAGGGGGCTGGCAGTAGGGGGCAGTAAACCATAGGGAAAAGTGGAGATGGCTCCAGGAAGGTGGCTCCTGAGGAATGAGCCCGTAAGTGGAAGCCCATGAGTTGAGCAGAGAAAGGTGGGCTCAGAAAGGACAGGGTCTCCAGGTGCACACAGGCTGTCTCCACTCAAGAGCCCATTTCTGCCAGTTCTGTAGATTGTACCATGAGCCACCCCAATGACAGCTCTGGGCTGGGGGAAGCCATCTGTCCTGATGCCTGAGTCAGGAGATGTATTTGTACAGATTCTGGCTCTGTGAGAAAGTTCTACAGGTGAAACCATTTGTAGCTCCGAGGCTAGAGAGGTCTTCTGGAACCACAGGTGGCTGTGCTGTGTGGTTCCTGGCCACTCACCAGAACTTAAGCAGGAAAAACTAGTACCCCTGTTTGGGGCACAGACTCTATAGATGTCCACAAAAGGGTTGCTTCAGTAGTTTAAAACAAGGTGGAGCAAGGTAACATTTGACCTTAGGAAGGAACTGCACTGTTCTATACTAAAGCTGGCACCTGTCCAATAGAAAAAAAGAAAACCCACGCTATACATAGATTTTAGTTTCTAGTAGCCATAGTTTAAAAAGAAAAGGACAAGTAAAATTAATTTTGAGAATATACTTGATTAAAAAATTAAAAAAAGCACATGCCTGTATTCTTAGTGACTTGAGAGGATAAGGCAGAAAGATCACAAGTTTGAGGTCAGTCCAGGCAACTTAGTAAGACCCTGCCTCAAAATGAAAAATAAAAAGGGCGGGAGATGTAACTCAATAGTAAAAGCACCCCTGGGTTCAACTCCCAGCACCAAAAAAAAAAAAAAAAAAGGATTTAACTAAACGTACCCAAGTTGTTAGCATTTACATACTAATATGAAAATGTTAATGTGAAATATTTGGAATGTGGCACGTTTTCACACTTCGCACATTTAAAGTGCTCAAGAACCATATGGGGCTAATGCCTACGTGCTGGACAGTGTAGATCTAGGTGCTTAGAATTAGAAAGCCAGACGTCTTGTCAATCTCTGTAATCAACAGAACCAAACAAAAGCAATTAAAAAATTAAACTACCAATCTCAGTTCTTTCCACTTTGCCACATGCTTTCCATAGCTGTGTCCTTTAGTCTCACAGATATTGTGTTACTCTGAACTACTGTTTCAGAGATGTAAGAGAATAAGGAGACTAGGGCCACCAGGGTAGGATGTCTGCTGCACAACTCTAGGAAATATTAATTTTGTGCACGACAGCATGAAATGTGTTTTCTAGAGTTATGCAGTATATAACTTGCATAACTGTAGAAGACCTTTGAGAGACACTATAGAGTTTGATGGATAAGAGCTTTGGAGTCAGGATTGGATCCAAGTCCCAATTCTGCCATTTATTAGCTGGGTGTTATTAGACAAGATAATTAATTTCTTTGTCTCAGATTTTTTATATGTAAAATGGGAATAATAATACACTAGTATCTCCCTCATTATGCTGTGCTAATCAAATAAGTGCATAAAACCAGGAACAGTGGCTACTACATAATAAGCCATCAATAAATATTCGTTCCTTTCATTATTTCCGTTACCTCATCAGTCCTCCAGGTGTCCTCAGAACCCAGACTGGAAGCTATTTGAGTTTACTGGTCCCTTCATGCCTTCACTCCATAGATACTTACCTGTGCCTACCAAATGCCACCACCAGGAAGACAGGGCTAGGTGAGACAGAATCGGACATTGCTCCCTTGCCCTTTCATTCTCTGGCTTTCTTTAGTCCTCAGGAGCCGGACAGAGAGACAGTTGAATAGCAGGTAAGGTTTTTCAGAGCCTCCTTCCAGCTCAGTCCCCCTCTTCCCTTCAGTGCCCAGGTCTCTCACACTACCCAGATCTTTCAGGCCCTGAGAAGTGTCTAGACACCACCAGAGCCTTCACATATGTCCCTTCTTGGGGATATTTGCACTTAGGAGGTGAGCCTGGGGTAGCATTCATACCAGAAGGATTTCCAAAAAGCACACTGGGCATAAAAAGGGAGGTATTGAAGGGAAAGTCCCTCCTCCTCCCCAGCATCCCCAGATCACAGAATCTAGGAGTCCGCCTGTCCCACAGATTCATGACTCCTCCCTTCATTCAGCAAACTGCTTGCTGCAGCTTCTATCACAGAGCAGGTTTTGCACAAGGCCCTTGGAGCACAGGAGAAGAACAGACCCTGTCCTGACCCTTAAGGTGTTCACAAATTGCTGGGGAGACCCACCCCCAGTAAGCCAGAGATAATGCAGGGTGGCTCTAGATGCCTCCGCAATCCTCAGGCCTGCTCTGTCCAGTTCAGTAGCCACCAGCTACACATGGCTCTGTAAGTAAATTTGAGTTCATTAAAATTAAATTAAAATGAAAAATCAGTTCCTCAGCCACACCAGCCATGCTTGCAGTGCTCAGCAGCCTCCTTGGGGCTAGTGGCTGTAGTAGTCTGGGACAGCGAAGATAAAGGACATCACTGCCACCACAGAAGGTCCTACAGGAAGGTGCCAGCTTGGACAGCAGACACTTGTTTCCTTCTTTTCTTTGCAGATCAGTGAGATTGTTGGCTATGAAATAAGGCCCACGGAAACGACTTGCCTCTTAAATATGCTGGAATATGGATTCGGCAAATACGTTGAAAAGTAAGCTCATTCCTTCCTTCTGGAAGGTTCTTGGTCCACATATCTGTAAGTTCTCACATTGATGTGATTGGCCTAATATCAGTCTTTTTGTTTTCTTTTAGCTTAGAGTGACTTAAGACTATTTACTAACCCCCTGTTAGCTAGCTGACTTAGTACTAGTAAAGCTTACATTTCTAGCCGCAGAGATGTTGATGGCCTACAAACAGAAAATTGTCAGGATTTTATTTCAAAGGGAAATTTAAAAGAAAAAAGGTTTTTTTTTTTTCCCTTTGACCTTGAACTTCAAGCCCAGCAATCAGTGACTTTGGGCAAAACCATTCAGCCTTCCTGTCCTGTTTTCTCTTCTTTAAACAAATGACAATGAACTGGGAGTGGCCTTCTGAACTCTGATATCTCATAACTTGTGGTCCAATAAAAGATCTCTTCACTAGCTTTCTCTCCTTCTCCAAATGCCCATGGAATTTCATTGTGAAAATTGGTACTATTTGAATTGCCTTTTTTTTTTTTTTTTTTTTTTTTGAAATAAAGACTCTCAAGGCCCTGTTTGCTTTTCCACACCACTTCCTTCAGGTGATGAATGGGGAGAATTTGTATAGCTGGGACTGGAGACACTGTTAGACAACTGGGTTCAGGTCTGACAGGACGCCCGTGGTTTACAGAGCCACTGCATCAGCATCACGTGGGAACTAGTTAGAACAAGTTGGAAATGCACACACTCAGGCTCCACCGCAACCTGCTGAATCAAATTCTGCAGATGGATGCTGCCATCTTGGTTTTTCCAAATCCACCAGGTCAGCTCTGCCCAAGGCAGGAGCCACTAACTACATGTGACCAATAAGCCCTTGAAATGTAACTAGTCTGAGTTCAATGTGCTGAAAGTTGAAAATACAGACTGGGTTTCAAGGACTTAATAAGAAAAGAGAAAATGCAAAAATAGCTAATAATTTTTAATATTGACTATATGTTGAAATGGTAACATTTTGTCTGTAGTGAGTTAAGTAAATTACTGAAATTAATTTCACCTGTTTCTTTTTACTTTAAAAAAAAAATGTAGCTACTAGAAACCTCAATGCATAATGGACAGCACTGCTCCAGGCAATACTGGTACTCGCTGGACTCTCGGAACTTCTCCCCCATTCTGTAGCAGACGGGTTTCAACCCAGGGGCTTCCCAGCCAAGGCTTTCTGTCATCTGAGTGCTCCAGTGCCCCCCAGCACCACTACTCCTGTCCCACATTAAGGAGCAGCTCTAAAGACGTACATTTCTACAAGCTTAAGTTCTAGTGTGCCCTTAGTACCCATGGTTCCCCATCTGTCGATTCAAATAACTATGAGCTGAGGATATTCAGAAAAAAACGTGTGTCCATACCGAACATGTACACACGTTTTCCTTGTCACTATTCCCTAACTGATGGCATAGCATTTACATTGCATTAGGTATTAGAAGCAATCTAGAGATGATTTAAGGTGTACTGGGGAATGTGTGTGAGTTATATGCAAATCCTGTTGCATATATCAGTTGTTGGTATATTTAAATAAGACTTAACACAACATGCTTATGAACAACTGTCAGGTGTGACTGAAGGCAAATGGTTGCATTGGAGTGGGATTAATCAGTTTGGGAATTCATGAACTATATAAAGAGACTTGGAGCATCCTCCATCTTGGTATCCACTGGGGATCCTGGAATCCATTCCCCACTGATACTGAGGAATAATTGTGTTTTGTTAAAGAACCTCATTTTCCCTCAATGAGATGTTGCCAAGAGACACCAGCTGTTGAACACTTAGGCTGCACCAAGCATTTTATATACATTAGCAAATTTATCCTTCACAACATCCCAGTATTCTAAACAATACTCTTTTCATTTTACAGATGAGGAAATAAGCTGAGAAGTTAAGTAACTAGCCATCAGTAGCAGCTAGTAATTGAAAGAAACAAGACTGTAACTCAGGCAGACAGATTCCAAACCTGAACCATTACCCTTTACAGACTAAAAAAAATTCACTCATCTAAGGAGACAGAGACTGGGCAGATAAATATACAGCTACTCTTCTTCTTCCCACCTAAATGTGCTCAGGTGTGACAAATCCAGGAAGGGTGATGCCTTGGCCACATTGCTTACCACTGTGAGCCTCCTTATCTGAAAAATGGGAAGAATAGTAGCTAGGCAATTCGAGTTACTGTGAGAATTATTATCAGATAAGGCATTGTCTCTGTAGCTTCCTGTTGCTATAACAAATTGCCTTAGACTGGGTAATTTATAAACAACAGAAATTTGTTGCTTTCGTATCTAGAGGCTGAGGAATCTAAGATATAAGCACTGGCAGATTAAGCATCTGGGGAGGGCCCGGGATGGTACCTTCTGGCTACATCCTCATGGTGAAAGGCGGAGAGGGATGGGGAGGGAGCTCCCTCAAGCTTCTTTTATAAGGGACTCAAATTCCACTCATGAGGGTTCTCCCTCATGAATTGATCACTTCTCAAAGCCCTGCCTCTTGTAAAGCATTGGGCACTAGGTCCCAACATATGAGTTTGGGGGGACAGTAGCATTCAGACTATAGCAGGCATGTAGCCCGACTTCATGTCCAGGTGTCAGTCACTGTGTATTAGTGACTTGTGATGTCACCTGTGTCCTGCTGACACGATAGTTAATGCACCCTTGTTGCAGCCCATAGACAATGAGCTTCTCTGGTATATTTGGGTGAGGTCAACTCCTGATATACCTTCATGGATTCCCTCCCTTGTGTGATCATTTGCATTTTAATCCATGTCCTAGGGCTGTTCTTGGGACACATTGCAAGTATTTTGTCTTATTTAATTATACCAACAACTCTATGATAGGGGCAGATGGGGACCTGAGGCCTGTCAGGTGACTTGGCCTTGGCCACACAGCCAGTGGGCATGGAGCCTGGGCTTTGTGACTCCTTGTTTTGTGCTTATCTGGTGGGTACCTGCCTTTATAAATGATTCCCTCTGTTGCACGTTCACTTCGATTGTCAACCAAGGGCCACGTTAGGATGATGACCGCTTCTAAGGTCTTGAGCAGCCATTGATTGGAATCGTCCATGGTTAGTCTCCCTCTCCTCACAAGGCCAAATGAGGGTTCTCAGCTCTATTTAGTCAGCCCTATTTGATTGACCACAGTTCTCTTGCTTCCTCCAACAAAGAAAGGGGAGGAGACCCACATGAGGTGGGGAAGAAATACTGGATTAGAAGGAACTGGTGTCTAGATCCATTTCCAGCACTCCCCAGCTGTGTGGCCTTGGACACGTCCTTGTGTCTGTCTCTGAGCTTCAGCTTCTTCTGAGTAAAGCCCAGGTGCACTCTACACAGCTGGGCTGGGCTTGTGGCTCAGTGGTAGAGCACTCGCCTAGCATGTGTGAGGCACTGGGTTTGATCCTCAGCACCACATACAAATAAATAAAATAAAGTTATGTGTCCACCTACAAAAAATATTAAAAAAAGAAAGATAAGGACTGAGGCCAAGAAAATAATCCCTGCTTTGCTTCCCAATTCTTTGGCTCTGCCTGGGTTTTAGGACCCAGACCTCTGTGTGGAAACAAGAAGAAAGGAGTTTGTCTTCCCCGTCTCTCTCTGCCTGTGGAACAGGGGGATTGTAGGGGGGTTGACCCAGAGTATCAGGAAAAAGAGCAGGTGTTTTGGAAAGGGGAGGGAGAATACATGGAGCAAGCACCATCTTGTACATTAACAGAAGTTCCAACTGAGTGAGAAATCAGAACGAGTAAATAGTAAAAAAAGATGAAAAGAAGTAGTCTTGTTTTAGTGACCTTAAAACAGTGGTTCTCAACAGGGAATCTGCCTCTCCCAGGGGCATCCCAGATGCAATCTAGGATGTCTGTAGTCACCTTGATTGGTAGGTCATCTGCTACTGGCGTCTAGCTTGAAGTTCAAGACCAAGTTGTTGGTGGGATTAATTCTTCTGAGACCTTTCTCCCTGGCTTGTCTAGGGAGAGGCAGGGATGCTGCTAAACATCCCACAGTGCGCAGGACAGCCAAATGACCGAGTCATCCAGCATAGGGGCAGCCAAGGTGTGATACCTGTCCACTCCCATTGTAAGGGTCAAAGCCAACACCCCTATGAGAAAAGACAGGTTAACAAGAGAAAAGCACACCAAGTGAATCAAAATGACACAACACAGGAACCTCAGAAATGAACCCCAGATTCCCTTGGGGGAAAAAAATTATGCTTAGATTCTATGAAGAATGGACAGTTCTCTAGAAATGCAATTGGGTGAAAGAGCATAAATTAACGGAAATAGATCGAGAAGGGGAAAGCCAGCCAGGCTGTCTGTTCAGAGTCTCCCTGTCCTTTCTGGGTAGTGTCCTACCTCCTGGGTATGGCAGGAAGCCTCTGGAACCAGGAGCTTATGACCTTCTGTCAGGCAAAGTGTGTCAGAGGAATTCCTTATGGCCGACTCCTACATAGAAAGGCAGGGAAAGCTTAGAGTGATATTTGTTGTAAGGTGACTTTGGGGAAGAGGGGCTCTAGTTAATTTGACCAACCTTGAGGAGGGGAAATTCTGGTTTGTATGACTTGCTTTGGGGGAGAGAAAAGGAGGGAGGCAGGCAGGCAGGAGAGTGTCAGAGGTTTCATTTCCGAGACTGATTCTGACTCCTTCCAATCTCCTTTATTGAGTTCAATGTCAGCATGCACAGCACTGTGCTTTGTTGATATTGTTTGAATCTCAGCACCAGCCTATGCTTACTTTGTTAGGGCCACCATTACCGAGTGCCAGACGAGGTGACTCAAACAAGATGGCCATCTTCTCCCCATGTGGTCATGGGGTTCTCTCCTCTGTGTGTCTTATCTTCATCTCTTCTTCTTATAAGGGCACCAGTCATAGTAGATTAGGGTCCTCCCTTATTTCCTCATTTTAACTTAATTACCTCCTTAAAGAGCCTTTCCCCAAGTACATGCACAACCTGAGGTCCTGGGGATTAGGGGACAATGTTCAATTTGTCATCATCCAAAAAGTCAATTGTGTTGAAAGTGAGAAATCCTACAACACACTCTGGAAGTAGTTGGCAAATCTCAGAGTAAATATTGTGGTAAAATTAAAAGCCTTTGAGATTCTCTTAGAACCAAGCCGACATTCCTCCTTGGACGTGTTTCTTCTGCCTCCTCCTGTTGACGTTGCTGTTGTGCGTTCTTTCTTTAGACTGGAGCCCATTGGTGCCGCTGCCAGTAAGGAATATTCTCTGGAGAAGAACTTGGAGAAAATGAAGTCAGACTGGGTTAACATGACCTTCAGCTTCGTGAAATACAGGGACACTGTGAGTCTCAGTTCAGCTGCAGCCCCCTGAAAACAGCACCATTGATCATGTAATGATAAGGTTATTCACTCAGAATTGCAGTAGAACTCAAGAATAATCCCTACATCCTGATTGTTTCCTCCTGTCTGCAGTCATCTTTCCTCTCAGACAGCCCTGGAGAGATGTGTTTTCAAATCAGAAAGGCCCTTTGATTTGGTGCAGTAGGGATCCTCAGTGCAAAGGAACTGAGCAAGCCTCCTGAATTAGCATCTCCCAGGGAGGACACAGGTTGGCATACTCTTCCAATCCTCCCCTGGGCGCTCAGAAGCCTACTGGGAGTGGATAAAGCCTAAGAACTTCTCAAATCTTAATACGCACAGGAATCACCTAGTGCTCTTGTAAAAACTGCAGGTTCTGACTCATGAGGTCTGGGGTGGGGCCTGAAGTTCTGTAGCTTTAACAAGCTCTCAAATATATGAACTGCAGATTGACTACCAAGGGTGTAGATTTCTCTCTTTCCACTGGCACTTGTAGATAACAAATGAATTTGTACAGTGCATGTGGAGGTGTGTAAACCCAAAGCATCTGCTCAGTTGTCTTGGGTTCTGGCTTGCTCTTGGGATGGAGAAGCGGGTAAGGATGGGGGCTGCAGCTCTGTAGATCATGCTGGCAACAGGCTGATACTCACTTGTCACACACTGTTGGCAGTGTTGGCAGTGCTGGTGCACGACAGAGTCACGTGTTCCTAAAAATTCCACATTGATTCTTCCTGGCTCCTCCACCCTCGGAGTGCTTGGCATCTGAATTCTTAAGGCACCCCCGACTTTACTGATATTCAGGGCGTATTGAGAACCAGAGCCTGTATCTTCCTTCCCCTTTAAGCTGCATGTTATCCTCCTGTGACTTCTCCCCCAGCTTTGTTCTGACAGTCATGATGCTTCAATTTCACACTTGGATAAGAACTATCAATGAGCCCGTGGGAGCCGGGAGAGCTGGAGGCCTGTGGGCTCATTGCTGGGCCTCTCCTGGCAAGACCAGGGCCCTATAGGTCCCAGAAGCTTGGTGCTCCATGAAAAGATTGGATTAGATCCTGCTGCAGAGGCTGTTGGGCTGTGAAGTTCAGCTGGGGGACCTGGGAGCAGCTGCATCGTTGCTGGCCCATCTTCGGAGTTTTTGACTGACATAGCCGTATCTACAGGACCAACTGCAAAATGGAAATAAAGCTGTTTATTAATAGCTTTATTAATAGCTGGGCATACCTCCCAGTGCAGAGTTCCTGGTGAAGGGTAGATGAGAGAATATATTCTAGGCCCAATTTAGCCACCCAGTTGTAGGGTTGAAAGAGATGAGAACAGACTTGGCACAGGGACAGACCCTTATCAGTTTGTCATAGTGACTCAGGAGGAAAAGTACCATTCACCTTTAAGGCACAGGAACCTTACATACTAGTAAAATATGACCCATTAAATGTCTAGCACAGAGTTTCCAAAACTGTCTTGGTTCAGAGGGAGTTTTGGGTCTGAGTACTTTTACCATGATAACTTACCACCACCAAAAAAAAAAAAAAAAATTTGTTTATGAAGTAATTAGGTCTAAAAACTTAATGAGAATTTATGTCATAGAAGCTTATCAGATGTTTTAAAATAATATTATTAATTGAAATAAAAATTATATTTATATTTTATTTTTAAATGGCCACAATAGTTATGTTGAGTTGCCTGTGCATGAATCTAGGCCTAACCAGTTAGATTAGCAACTGATCTTATAGGAGGAAGAGGACAAGCAGGAAAGCTAGTGAACTGAGCAGCAGGAATGTGGGGAAGGGGTCAAAAGTCTTCCTCCCCCAAGAGACTCTAGCTGCAGGTCTGCGATCAGATGGCATTTGGTTTCTGCAAAGGAGATGCACAGTAAATATCTTTACAGACCTTTTTAAGGAAGAATATAGAAATCCCATCTCCTGCAGACCAGATGCCTGTGCCACTGAAGTGCAGTTCTGAGCCTTAAGGAACCAGCATTTAAAAAACGGGGTAGGAGCTGGGCATGGCAGCACACGCCTGTTATCCCAGTGACTCGGGAGGCGGAGGCAGGAGGATCGCAAGTTCAAAGCCAGCCTCAGCAAAAGCGAGGCACTAAGTAACTCAGTGACTCTAAATAAAATACAAAATAGGACTGGGGATGTGGCTCAGTGGTCGAGTGCCCCTGAGTTCCATCTCTGGTACCCTCCAACCATGGGGTAGGGATGGGTTGGGGGGGTCTTGTAATTTTGACAGGGCAGGGTGTGCTTGTTTGTAGGATACAAGCATTCTGTGTGCAATTGATGACATTCAGCTGCTGCTCGATGACCACGTGATAAAGACCCAGACCATGTGTGGCTCTGCATTCATCAAGCCCATAGAAGCAGAGTGCCGGGTAAGAGGAAATAGGGTTGCATGTTTTTTGACATTCCATTAGCTCTGGGTTTCTCAGAGGAAGGGGACGTTTTTCAAGTTCAGTTAACAAAGAAACTTTTTGAGAAAAGAAAAACACAAGAGTGAAAGCAGTAATGATCCAAGTAAGCATATGGCCCACTGAGCGGTTGTCTGCCAGAAGAGAAAGATGAGCTTTGAATACACCAAATAAAAATACATTTGGAAAGTAGCTTATGGGCTGGAGTAACCTACAGTATGAACAACACCAGGGTAGAGAGTTGGCCTCCTTTGTTCACTTTTTGGAGAAAAGTGGCAGAGACCAAGGGCACAGACTCTGGAGCAGATGCCTGGTTTCAAATTCTGGCTCTGCCCCTTATTAGTCATGGGACCTGTGCGAGTCAAATTGTTGTTAGTTCCTGCATCTGTAAGTTGAGATTTTTAATAATATCTACCTTATAAGACCGTTGAATTAAAATGGATTGATGTGCACAAAGCACTCTGGCATCACAGGTCACGGAGTAAGCTTGCAGCTATGCTTACAGTTCTTACCTCACCAGAATGTGATCTCACATGTGTGTTTCTTTCATTGCTGTATCTGTGTTGCCTGGAATAGTGACCCGAATATAAAGAACAGTCAATGAGTATTTCTTAAATGAGCAAATGAGCAAATAAGCGAATGAGGGGAGATCCAAGATGGCGGACTAGAAGGAGACTGCGTTCCTTGTCGCTCTGTAACTCTGGTTTCAAGCAGAGGATATCTGTTTCTTGGTGAGGCAGTTTTTGCTGCTTATTGACCCCCTGCTGTTTACCCCATTTGTCTGCTGTGATCACTTGCAGTCTGCCAGCATATCGACGCCTTTTTTGAGTGCAGATTGCTCACTGTGAGGCATCTATCATCCGCCATTTGCCTGCCTCTCACGTGTCCATCGCCTGCCTTACTCCTATCCATCACCCAATGCATGAGGTTCACCTCCCGATTGCCAACAACAGTCAGCAAACTGATCGCTGACTGCCAGTGGAGCGCCAGCTGCCTGCTGCTGTCTGGAAGTTCACTGTGACAGTACCTGCAGGTTTGATTACATGTGGCTGCCGCCATTTTGAGACAACAGCCAGGCCCCATAGGACCCCTGGGCCCGTCTCCAGGATCCCTCAGCCCAACTGATCACTCCCTGCCTCTGGGGCCCTCACACTGACTGACTGCTCCCGGCTGCCAGGACCCCCAGACCAACTGACTGTGCCCTATCACCGGGACCCCAGACCGACTGATTGCACCCTGCCTCCAGGATCCCACAACCACACCAAACTCACCCGACCTCCAGGACCCCTGCCTGACCAACCACATCCCGCCTCCAGGACCTCCTGCTGACCACAGCCATACCCTGAGCTGCAACTACCCATTTGCCAACACATTTCGAAGCCAGAGCAGCCATCTTGGATAATCCTGGAAGCCATAGCTCCGATCTTTAGATGGGGCAAATCCCATCCTGAGACGCCTGCTGGAGGCTTGAAGCTCATTGTCAGGTACCTCTCATGCATCAGGCTACTGAACACTGGGAGGTTTCATTACTATATTACTGTTATACTGTAGATTTTCTTTTGTTTCCTTATTGAAAAAATTTAAATTTTTATTTCTTTACTTTTCTTGCTCTCTTTTCCTTTTGTTTACCTATTCCCTCAGAGTCTCTTTCTCCCTTTTTTGCATGCTAACATCCAATTTCTTTTGATTACACTTTCACCCTTTCTATTGTCTAGAACTTCTGTATATTCTTTTCTTATCCCATTAACAGCCACATTCTACATTCCTCTGCATCCTCTTTGTCCTCCATTAGAAACTGCAGACCTTATTGCAAATCTGTTTGTTTTACTGAAGATAATATTTGAACTCATTCTGTTTATTATGACAATTTTGTTATTGTCCTCATAGGGGCTATTTGGATTAGGCTATTTGGCTATTAGGATTGCATAGTGTCTGAATTGGGCACTGCTAATAACCCCTTAAAGAAAGGGTTTTGGAAACCTATAGGGCCACTATAAGCCTACAGGGGGAAATCTGCAATACCCCAGATCTGCACTGCTAGAGGGGAAGATACATGAACAACATGAAAAAACAAGGGAAGAAAATGATCCAAACAAATCTAGATTCTATAGTAATAGAATACAATGACAGCATGTTAGAAGAAATGTCAGAAAAGGACTTCAGATTATACATGATTAAGATGATTCGCGAAGCAAAGGATGAGATAAGACAGAAAATGCAGGCAATGAATGATAATACCAATAAGCTGAAAGAGCACCTGCAGGAAGCAAAAGATCATTTCAACAAAGAGATAGAGATTCTCAAAAAAACCCAAATGGAAATCCTTGAAATGAAGGAAACAATAAACCAAATAAAAAACTCAATGGAAAGCATCACCAACAGACTAGACCACTTGGAAGATAGAACCTCAGACAATGAAGACAAAATATTTAATCTTGAAAATAAAGTCACCCAAACAGAGAAGATGGTAAGAAATCATGAACAGAATCTCCAAGAACTATGGGACATCATGAAAAGACCAAATTTAAGAATTATTGGGATTGAGGAAGGCACAGAGATACAAACCAAAAGAATGAACAACCTATTCAATGAAATAATATCAGAAAATTTCCCCAACCTGAAGAATGAAATGGAAAATCAAATACAAGAGGCTTACAGAACACCAAATGCACAAAATCACAACAGATCCACACCAAGGCACATTATAATGAAAATGCCTAACATTCAAAATAAAGGTAGAATTTTGAAGTCTGCAAGAGAAAAGCATCAGATTACATACAGGGGGAGACCAATATGGATAGCAGCCGACTTCTCAACCCAGACTCTAAAAGCTAGAAGGGCCTGGAACAACATATTTCAAGCTCTGAAAGAACATGGTTGCCAACCAAGAATCCTATACCCAGCAAAACTTACCTTCAGATTTGAAGATGAAATAAAATCCTTCCATGATAAACAAAAGTTAAAAGAATTTACAAATAGAAAGCCTGTGCTACAGAATGTTCTCAACAAAATATTCCATGAGGAGGAAATGAAAAACAACAATGGAGGTCAGCAAAGGGAAGAACTACCTTAGAGAAAAAACCACTCAAAGGAGAAACCAAGCCAACTTAAAAACCAAATATAAGCAAAATGACTGGGGATACAAATCATTTCTCAATAATAACCCTGAACATTAATGGCCTAAACTCCTCAATCAAAAGACATAGACTGGCAGAATGGATTAAAAAGAAAGACCCAACAATATGCTGCCTGCAAGAGACTCATCACATAGAAGAAGACATCCACAGACTAAAAGTGAAAGGATGGGAAAAAACCTACCACGCACATGGACTCAGTAAAAAAAGCAGGGGTTTCCATCCTTATATCAGATAAAGTGGACTTCAAGCCAAAGTTAATCAGAAGGGATAAAGAAGGACATTTCATACTGCTTAAGGGAAACATACATCAGGAAGACATAACGATAGTAAATATTTATGCCCCAAACAATGGTGCATCCCTGTACTTCAAGCAAATCCTTCTCAATTTTTGGAATCACATAGACCACAACACAATTATTCTGGGCAACTTTAATGCACTGCTGTCACCACTAAATAGATCTTCCAAACAAAATCCAACCAAAGAAACCATAGAACTCAATAACACAATCAGTAACCTAGACTTAACAGACATATATAGAATATTCCATCCATCAACGAGTAGATTCACTTTCTTCTCAGCAGCACATGGAACCTTCTCGAAAATAGACTATATGTTATGCCACAAAGCAGCCCTTAGGAAATGCAAAAAAATAGAGATACTGCCTTGTGTTCTATCAGATCATAATGGACTGAGAGTAGAAATCAATGACAAAATTCAAAAGAGAAATTACTCCAACACCTGGAGACTAAATAATATGCTATTGAATGAAACAAGGATAACAGAAAACATCAGGAAGGAGATTAAAAAAATTCTTAGAGGTCAATGAGAACGATGATGCAACATATCAAAATCTCTTGGACACTATGAAAGCGGTACTAAGAGGAAAATTCATTACATGGAGCACATTCCAGAAAAGAATGAAAAGTCGACAAATAAATGACCTAACATTACAGCTCAAAGCCCTAGAAAAAGAAGAACAGAATAACAGCAAATGTAGTAGAAGACAGGAAATAATTAAAACCAGGGCTGAAATCAATGAAACTGAAAGAAAAGAAACAATTCAAAAAATTGACAAAACAAAAAGTTGGTTCTTTGAGAAAGTAAACAAAATAGACAAACCCTTAGCCACACTAATAAAGAGAAGGAGAGAGAAAACTCAAATTACTAAAATTCGTGATGAAAAAGGAAATATCACGACACCACTGAGATACATAACATAATGAGAAGCTACTTTGAAAATCTGTATTCCAACAAAATAGAAACTACCGAAGACATTGACAAATTTCTAGAGACGTATGCTCCTCCCAAACTGAACCAGGAGGACATACACAATTTAAAGAGATCAATATCAAGCAATGAAATAGAAGAAGCCATTAAAAACCTACCATCCAAGAAAAGCCCAGGACCAGACAGATTCTCTGCCAAGTTCTACACGACCTTCAAGGAAGAACTCATTCCAATACTTCTCAAAGTATTCCAGGAAATAGAAAAGGATGGTACTCTACCAAACTCATTCTATGAAGCTAATATCACCCTCATACCCAAACCAGGAAAAGACACATCAAGGAAAGAAAATTTTAGACCAATATCCTTGATGAATATAGATGCAAAGATCCTTAACAAAATATTGGCAAACCGTATCCAAAAACATATTAAGAAAATTGTGCACCATGATCAAGTGGGGTTCATCCCTGGAATGCAAGGATGGTTTAACATCCGTAAATCAATAAATGTAATCCATCATGTCAATAGACTTAAGGATAAGAATCATATGGTTATTTCAATTGACGCAGAAAAAGCGTTCGACAAAATACAACACCCCTTCATGCTCAAAACACTAGAAAAAATAGGGACAGTAGGAACATACCCGAACATTATAAAGGCTATTTATGCTAAGCCCATGGCCAACATCATTCTTAATGGAGAAAAACTGAAAGCATTCCCTTTAAAAACGGGAACAAGACAGGGATGTCCTCTTTCACCACTTCTATTCAACATTGTCCTTAAAACTCTAGCCAGAGCAATTAGGCAGACTAAAGAAATTAAAGGGATATGAATAGGAAAAGAGGAACTTAAGCTGTCACTCTTTGCTGATGACATGATTATATATTTAGAGGAACTGGGAAATTCTACCAGAAAACTTTTAGAACTTATAAGTGAATTCAGTAAAGTAGCAGGATATAAGATCAATGCTCATAAATCCAATGCATTTTTATTCATAAGTGATGAATCCTCAGAAAGAGAAGTTAGGAAAACTACCCCATTCACAATAGCCTCAAAAAAAATTAAATACTTGGAAATCAATCTAACAATAGAGGTGAAAGACCTCTACAATGAGAACTACAGAACACTAAAGAAAGAAATTAAAGAAAACCTTAGAAGATGGAAAGATCTCCCGGACCAGAGACCCTGCATCTTATAGAAGAAAAAGTAGGTCCAAATCTTCAACTTGTTGGCTTAGGATCAGACTTCCTTAACAGACTCACATAGCACAAGAAATAAAAGCAAGAATCAATAACTGGGATAGATTCAAACTAAATAGCTTTCTCTCAGCAAAGGAAACAATCAGCAATGCGAAGAGAGAGCCTGCAGAGTGGTAGAATATCTTTGCCACTCATACTTCAGATAGAGCACTAATTTCCAGAATCTATAAAGAACTCAAAAAACTCTACACGAATAATACAAATAACCCAATCAACAAATGAGCTAAGGATATGAACAGACACTTCACAGAAGAAGATCTACAAGCAATCAACAAACATATGAAAAATGTTCACCATCTTTAGTAATAAAAGAAATGCAAATCAAAACCACCCTAAGATTCCATCTCATCCCAACTAGAATGGCAAGTATCAAGAATACAAGCAACAATAGGTGTTGGAGAGGATGTGGGGAAAAAGGAACACTCATACATTGCTGGCGGGGCTGCAAATTATTGCAGCCACTCTGGAAAGCAGTGTGGAGATTGCTTAGAAAACTTGAAATGGAACCACCATTTGACCCAGCTATCCCACTCCTTGACCTATACCCAAAGGACTTAAAATCAGCACACTACAGAGATACAGCCACATCAGTGTTCATAGCTGCTCAATTCACAATAACCAGACTGTGGAACCAACTTAGATGTCCTTCAGTTGATGAATGGATAAAGAAACTGTGGCATATATATACAATGGAATATTACTCAGCTATAAAGAAGACTGAAATTATGTCATTTGCAGGCAAATGGATGAAATTGGAGAATATCATGCTAAGTGAGATAAGCCAATCTCAAAAAAACCAATGCACGAATGATCTCACTGATAAGCAGATGATGACACATAATGGGGGATGGGGTGGGGCAAGAATGGAGGAATGGAGGGACTGTATAGAGGGAAATGGGTGGGAGGGGAGGGGGGAAGGAAAAAATAACAGAATGAATCAAACATCATTACCCTATGTAAATATATGGTTATGCAAATGGTATGCTGTTACTCCATGTACAAACAGAAACAACATGTATCCCTTTTGTTTACAATAAAAATAAGTTAAAAAAAATAAGCGAATGAATCCACCCATTTTTCCATTTCGGGACCTGTGGTGCAGAGTGTCAGGGCACTGATGCGGATGCGGAATGTTAAATTCACAGAAATGGGAAGAAAAGCTCGTTCGGGTGCAGGAAAATTTGGATGCCTGGTTGAAATGCCAAGCCACTTGGTTGTACCTGGAACCAATCTTCAGTTCAGAGGATATTATTGCCCAGATGCCAGAAGAGGGCCGAAAATTTGGCATCGTCGATGGTTACTGGAAAACGCTCATGTCCCAAGCAGTAAGTTTTCCCCCAACACATCTCACCAACCTTGAAACTATTAAGTAAATTGGATTTTTGCAAATTTGATATTTTTATGTCTTTGTTCTAATTTATTAAAAATTTGAACATGGAAATATGTAATATAGAATGTAGTAACCTTGTGCTCCCTAGAGGTAACTATGAGCAGTTTGCGTTACAGAGCGATCATTTCTAATGAGATAGAAGACTTTGTTAGAGGATAATTTAATAAAAATTTTATATATCAATAATCCTTTTAGAATGCAAAAAGTTGTCCACATTGTTACTATTATTTCACAAATGTTTGTTATCTATGTTGACTCAGACATTATATATTTTCAGAAAATACTTGAAGAAAGTAATATGATTTCTGCCTTTGTAGAATTCATTGTCTTGTGACGAGACATGCTTAAATAAATAAGATCCGTAATATATATGCAAACACTGTTCAGAATACAGAAGAATGGTTTAGTTGCCTGGAAATCCTAGGAGACCTCTAAAGAGGTGACAGTAGAACCAAGCTTTAAAGGATGACAGTTTCACTGAGTGGGCATGGCAATCGGGGCCCATTTTAAGAGATCGTGTCTTGTTCCTTTTCTAAGTCAAGTGTGCTCAAACTGGGGTGCACTTACAAAAAAAAAAATGTGTCCCAGGGGAATGTATCTGCCCTGTTTGCAGGAGTAAAGTAAGTGGGAATTTCTATGGCCCAGCCAGTGGAACCAATTTTATATTAGTTAAGTTTCTTTAATTGCACATTACAGAAATCCACTCTGTAGCACAAACAAAAAGACCCGGTGGTTGTCTCCTGAGGCCCCAGGGCAGAAATTGTAGCACAGTCTCCCAAAGGTTGGATCTAGAAACCAGAAACCTCAGAAATTCAGAAGCACTCTCTTCCCATACCTCTGACCTCTGTTTTTCTTTCCAAGCCTGCTTCAAACTCTCTTTGCAATCTGGCTTGCTTGAGCACTTAGTCACACGGCAGGAGGTGATCCTTACACAGATCCAAACCTCCCTGATACAAGGGACCATCCCAAGCATAAAGTGTCATGGTCTGAATTCTAAACCCCTGGAAGTTAGAACTTTAATTGACTCAGTTGGTTTCAAGTGCCCAATCCCTGCTCAGTCAACCATGACCAGAGAAATAAGATTAAATGAACATTTACCCCTATGGATTTAGGAGGGAGATAAGAAAGCAGTTAACTGGGCAGGGGGCATAGTTGGTTGACAGGCTAGTCACACATTCATTGTCATGACCAATCTCAGAACTTGGGAACCCCATGATGGTCCTCGCGTTTGTTGGCAAAATTCAGGTGAAAGACGCCAGGGTTCTGATGGCAGCAGACCAGCCACGGATGACTGAGAAGCTTCAGGAAGCCAACATTCTACTGGAGGACATCCAGAAAGGTCTGAATGACTACTTGGAGAAGAAGAGACTGTTTTTCCCCAGGTATCCAGTATTCTCTTATTTGGAGTTATTGTCTTGAACCATATTTAGGTAGAACATTTTTCATACTGAGATTACCTTTAACCTGTCTATTCCACTTCCCAAGATACAGCGCCTAGGATTAAGTCATGTCTTTATGGTCATTATCTGAAGTAGGGTTGAATGGACAGAGTGGGGGTCAAATCTGTACTTTGACAAGCAAGACTTGTCATTTCTGGAGCCTCACCTTTGGAGCTGCACAGACCTCTTTTGGAGTCCCATGTTTTCCACATATTAGTCTTAAAACCTTCGAGAAATCTGAGTCTTTGGTTCTCAGCTTCAAAATCAGGATATAATTATAATGGCTCTGACTTCATATGTTTACTGAGCAGTGAGCTAGTGTACGTAAATTAGATGTACTTGAGAAATGCCACCTGACCTTTTTTTTTTTTTGACATCAAAATTTGTAGTTTCTGGTAGGTAAATCTCCAAAAATTTGACTCTCTTTTCCACAAAAATTAATATTTACACAAAAGTCAAAGTGACTTTAGAGGGCTAACTCCAAAAGGGGCAATCTTCACTCCTAAAAAAATCCATCCAGATCTGGTTTACTGTGGATCGTCACTTCATGTCTTTAGGTCTGATTAGAATGTAGATTTGATCCCAACATGCCTTTTTTATAAAGTTTAGTGTTCCTTCATATGAAAACAAAGTTAGTTCCTGCTTTTCACAAAAAAGAAAAGTTGTCTGTTTTCTGTTTGTAATCCAGAAGTGCACTTGGTACGTTCACTGTAGTATTAGCCAACAGAACTTCCTGCAGTGACAGGAATACTTTATATACGTGCTGACCAAAATAGCAGTCATTAGCCCCATGTGGCTACTGAGCACTTTAAATGTGCTCCTGTGCTTGAGAAAGTGAAGTTGTAATTTATTGAATATTACTTTTTTTGTTTTTCTGGGTGATTTTATTTTTTTCTTCTTTTTTTAATTATTTAAACAAATGGAATACATGTTGTTTCTCTGTTTGTACATGGAGTCAAGGCATACCATTTGTGTAATCATAAATTTACATAGGGCAATGTTGTTTGATTCATTCTGCTATTTTATTTTTTCCCTCCCCCCCACCTCTCCCACCCCTCTTTTCCCTCTATACAGTCCTTCCATCCTCCATTCTTCCCACTCTCCTTATCCCTAACCCTAAACCTATCCCTAACCCTAAACCTAACCCTAACCCTAACGCTAACCCCCCCACCCCCCATTATATGTCCTCATCTGCTTATCAGCGAGTTCATTTGTCCTTTAGTTTTTTGAGATTGGCTTATCTCACTTAGCATGATATTCTCCAATTTCATCCATTTGTCTGCAAATGCCATAATTTTATCATTCTTCATGGTGGAGTAATATTCCATTGTGTATATATATATATATATATATATATATATATATATATATATATATATATATATATATATATATATGCCACAGTTTCTTTATCCATTCATCAATTGAAGGGCATCTAGGTTGGTTCCACAATCTGGCTATGGTGAATTGAGCAGCTATGAACATTGATGTGGCTGTATCTCTGTAGTAATGCTGATTTTAAGTTCTTTGGGTATAGGCCGAGGAGTGGAATAGCTGGGTCAAATGGTGTTTCCATTCCAAGCTTTCTGAGGAATCTCCATACTGCTTTCCAGAGTGGCTGCACTAATTTGCAACCCCACCAGCAATGTATGAGTGTACCTTTTTCCCCACATCCTCGCCAACACCTATTGTTGCTTGTGTTCTTGATAATCGCCATTCTAATTGGGGTGAGATGGAATCTTAGGGTGGTTTTGATTTGCATTTCTCTTATTACTAAAGATGGTGTACATTTTTTCATATATCTGTTGATTGCTTGTACGTCTTCTTCTGTGAAGTGTCTGTTCATTTCCTTGGCCAATTTGTTGTTTGGATTATTTGTATTCTTGGTGTAGAGTTTTTTGAGTTCTTTATAGATTCTGGAGATTAGTGCTCTATCTGAAGTATGAGTGGCAAAGATATTCTTCCACTCTGTAGGCTCTCTCTTCACATTACTGATAGTTTCCTTTGCTGAGAGAAAGCTTTTTAGTTTGAATCTATCCCAGTTGTTGATTCTTGCTTTTAGTTCTTGGGCTATGGGAGTCCTGTTAAGGAAGTCTGATCCTAAGCCAACAAGTTGAAGGTTTGGACCTACTTTTTCTTCTAAAAGATGCAGGGTCTCTGGTCTGATTTCAAGGTCCTTGATCCATTTTGAGTAGAGTTTTGTGCAGGGTGAGAGATAGGGGTGTAATTTCATTCTGTTGCATATGGTTTTCCAAGCACCATTTGTTGAAGAGGCTGTCTTTTCTCCATTGCATATTTTTGGCCCCTTTGTCTAGTATGAGAAAATTGTATTTATTTGGGTTTGTGTCCATGTCCTCTATTCTGTATCATTGGTCTACCTGTCTATTTTGGTACCAATACCATGCCATTTTTGTTACTATTACTTTGTAATAGAGTTGAAGATCTGGTATTGCGATACCCTCTGCTTCACTCTTTCTACTGAGGATTGCTTTAGCTATTCTAGGTTTTTTATTCTTCCAGATGAATTTCATAATTGCTTGCTTTATTTCTGTAAGGTACATCATTGGGATTTTAATTGGAATTGCATTGAATCTGTATAGCACTTTTGGTAGTATGGCCATTTTGACAATATTAATTCTTCCTATCCAAGAACATGGGAGAGCTTTCCATCTTCTAAGGTTTTCTTTAATTTCTTTCTTTAGTGTTCTGTAGTTCTCATTGTAGAGGTCTTTCACCCCTTTGGTTAAATTGATTCCCAAGTATTTTATTTTTTTCGATGCTGTTGTGAATGGGGTAGTTTTCCTAACTTCTCTTTCTGAAGATTCATCACTTATGTATAAAAATGCATTGGATTTATGAGCATTGAGCTTGTAACCTGCTACTTTACTGAATTCATTTATGAGTTCTAAGAGTTTTCTGGTGGAATTTCCAGGTTCCTCTAAATATATAATCATGTCATCAGCGAACAGGAATAGTTTGAGTTCTTCTTTTCCTATTCATATCCCTTTCATTGCTTTGATCTGTCTAATTGCTCTGGCTAGAGTTTCAAGGACAATGATGAGTAGAAGTGGTGAAAGAGGGCATCCCTGCCTTGCTCCAGTTTTTACAGGGAAAGGCTTTCAGTTTTTCACCATTTAGAATGATATTAGCCATGGGCTTAGCATAGATAGCCTTTACAATGTTAAGGAATGTTCCCACTATCCTTATTTTTTCTAGTGTTTTGAGCATGAAGGGATGCTTTATTTTATCAAATGCTTTTTCTGCATCTATCAAAATAATCATGTGATTCTTGATTTTAAGTCTGTTGATATGGTGAATTACATTTATTGATTTCTGAATGTTCAACCAACCTTGCATCCCTGGAATAAAACCCACTTGATCGTGGTGCACTATCTTTTTAATATGTTTTTGTATGCGATTTGCTAAAATTTTGTTGAGAATTTTTGCGTCGATGTACATTAAGGAGATTGGTCTGAAATTTTCTTTCCTCGATGTGTCTCTGTCTGGTTTAGGTATCAGGGTGATAGTGGCTTCATAGAATGAGTTTGGGAGGGTTCCCTCCTCTTCTATTTCATGGAATACTTTGAGGAGTATTGGAATGAGCTCTTCTTTAAAGGTTTTGTAGAACTCAGCTGAGAACCCATCTGGTCTCGGACTTTTCTTTGTTGGTAGGCTTTTGATGACCTCTTCTATTTCATTGCTTGAAATTGATTAAGTTGTGTATATCCTCCTCGTTCAGTTTAGGTAATTCATATGTCTCTAGAAACTTGTTGATGTCTTCGAGGTTTTCTGTTTTGTTGGAGTATAGATTTTCAAAATAGCTTCTAATTATGTTTTGTATTTCACTCGTGTCTGTTGTGATATTTCCTTGTTCATTCCGAGTTTTAGTGATTTGAGTTTTCTCCCTCTTTCTCTTTGTTAGTGTGGCTAAGGGTTTATCAATTTTGTTTATTTTTTCAAAGAACCAACTATTTATTTTGTTAATTTTTCCGATTGTTTCTTTTGTTTGAATTTCGTTGATTTCGGCTCTGATTTTAACTATTTCCTGTCTTCTACTACTTTTGGTGTTGGTCTGCTCTTCTTTTTCTATGGCTTTGAGCTGTAGTGTTAAGTCGTTTATTTGTTGATTTCTACTTCTTTTGTTGAATGCGCCCCATGAAATAAATCTTCCTCTAAGTACTGCTTTCTTAGTGTCCCAGAGATTTTGATATGATGTGTCTTTGTTCTCGTTTACTTCTAAGAATTTTTTAATTTCCCTCCTGATGTCTTTTGTTATCCATTCATCATATAATAGTGTATTATTTAATCTCCAGGTATTGGAGAAGTTTCTGTTTTTTATTCTGTCATTTATTTCTAATTTCAATCCATTATGATCTGATAGAGTACAAGGTAGTGTCTCTATCTTCTTGTATTTGCTAACAGTAGCTTTGTGGCATAAAACATGGTCTATTTTAGAGAAGGATCCATGTGCTGCTGAGAAGAAAGTGTATTCGTTCTTTGTTGGATGGTATATTCTATGTAAGTTGGTTAAGTCTAAATTATTGATTGTGTTATTGAGATCTATGGTTTCTTTATTCAATTTTTGTTTGGAAGATCTATCCAGTGGTGAGAAAGGTGTGTTAAAATAGCCTAGTATTATTGTGTTGTGGTCTATTTGATTTCTGGAATTGAGAAGGATTTGTTTGACGTACATGGATGAGCCAATGTTCAGGGCATAGACATTTACGATTGTTATGGTCTTGCTGATTTATGCTTCCCTTAAGCAGTATGTAATGTCCTTCTTTATCCCTTCTGACTAGTTTTGGCTTGAAGTCCACATTATCTGAAATGAGGATGGATACTCCAGCTTTTTTGCTGTGTCCATGTGCATGGTATGTTTTTTCCCATCCTTTCACCTTTAGTCTATGGGTATCTCTTTCTATGAGATGAGTCTCTTGCAGGCAGCATATTATTGGATTTTTCTTTCTAATCCAATCTGCCAGTCTATGTCTTTTGATTGATGAGTTCAGGCCATTAACATTCAGGGTTATTATTGTGATATGATTTGTATTCCCAGTCATTTGACTCATTTTTGTTTTTTGACATGATTTGGTTTCTCCTTTATTTGGCTATTCCTTTAGGCTAGTTCTTCCCGTTGCTGATTTGCATCATTGTTTTTCATCTCTTCCTCATGGAATATTTTGCTGAGAATGTTCTGTAATGCCCGCTTTCTTTTTGTAAATTCCTTTAGCTTTTGTTTATCATGGAAGGATCTTATTTCATTGTCAAATCTGAAAGTAAGTTTTGCTGGGTATAAGATTCTTGGTTGGCATCTGTTTTCTTTCAGGGCTTGGTAAATGTTGTTCCAGGCCCTTCTAGCTTTTAGGGTCTGGATTGAAAATCTGCTGATATTCTTATTGGTTTCCCCCTGAATGTAATTTGATTCTTTTCTCTCGCGGCCTTTAAAATTCTGTCTTTATTTTGTATGTTAAGTATTTTCATAATAATGTGCCTTGGTGTGGGTCTGTTGTAATTTTGTATATTTGGAGTCTTATAAGCCTCTTACTTGGTTTTCCATTTCATTCTTCAGATTTGGGAAATTTTCTGATATTATTTCATTGAATAGATTGTTCATTCCTTTGGTTTGTTTCTCTAAGCCTTCTTCAATCCCAATAATTCTTAAATTTGGCCTTTTCATGTAATTTTCATATAAATCTTGTAGATTCTGTTCATGATTTCTTACCATCTTCTCTGTTTAGTCAACTTTGTTTTCAAGATTAAATATTTTGTCTTCAGTGTCTGAGGTTCTATCTTCCAGGTGTTCTATCCTATTGGTTATGCTTTCTATGGAGTTTTTAACTTGGTTTATTGTTTCCTTCATTTCAAGGATTTCTGTTTTTGGTTTTTTTTTCAGTATCTCTAACTCTTTATTGAAATGATCTCTTGCTTCCTGTATTCGATCTTTTAACTGTTGATTGGTGCGATCATTTAATGCCTGCATTTGCTCTTTCATCTCCTCCTTCAATGCCTGCATTTGCTCTTTTATCTCCTTGTTTGCTTCTCTGATTGTTTTAATTATGTACATTCTGTACTCCCTTTCTGACATTTCTTCTGCTGTGCTGTCATTGAGTTTTATTGATATAGTATCTAGGTTTGTTTGGGACATTTTCTTCCCCTGTTTTCTCATATGGTCAGATGTCAGTAGGACTCTGTGATATTGCAGATTTCCTCTATTGGCTTATAGTGTCCCTGTAGATTTCCAGTGTATCACCTCCCAGCCTTCAGTAGCCTGGAGTCTTGGAGTAACTTGATAATGCAGTGCTTACAAAGAAAGCTGCCCCTAGCCCGCTACTGGTTCCAGGGCTTGGAGCTGGCTCTGTGTGGAAAGGCTCTCACTGGGGGGCCTGCTCCGAGAAGCTGGCCGTGTGGGAGGAGCCCACTGCCGGAGTGCGCAGGGCTGCCTGGAGAGGACTCTAGCTTCCCTAGCCTACTCTGATAAGCCACCCCAATCCAGGCCTGCCCGCCAGGCTGAGCTTCACCTGGTGGGGGAGACTCACCCCATGGCTCTATTTTAGTCCGAGTCTCTCAATGCCTCCCCTTCTTGAATCCTGGGTTCTGGAGCAACTGGAGATGCAGTCACTCTCTAGTCTTCCATCTTGGATCTCCCCATGGAAAGAGCCTGTGGCTGGAGGGGGCAGGGCCGCCTGGAGAAGTCTCTGGCTGCCCTGCCCTGGTCCCAGAGGCTGCTTGCAGGTCAGAGCTCTCCACTGGCTCGGGGACTTGTGGCTGGCTCTGTGTAGAAAGGCTCTCACTGGGTGGTTTGCTCCGAGAAGCTAGCCTTGAAAGGCACCTCCCGCCAGAGGGAGCCAGGCTGCTTGGGGAAGTCCCTGGCTGCCCTGTCCTGGTCCCTGAAGCTACCTGTGGGCCGGAGCTCGCCACGCTGGCTCTGGGACTTGGAGCTGGTTCTGAATATTACTTTTTGAGGTAAAATAGCTACTTGTAGCTAATGGCTCTGTATTGGACAATATAAGTATAGACAAATTTTGAAGGGATGCTGGCTTGGAAGCACAAAACTGAGAAGAGATTAAACTCAAGAACCCCTTGTGGTTTGGGCTTTCAGTTCTCTACACACTACTAGTAAAATCATGAATAGCCAACATGAACAGAGCATTTACCTTACACCAGGACACTGCTCCAAGTACTTTATACTTATTAGCTTATTTAATCTTCACCATGAGCCTATGAGATTGGAGTATTATTATTATCCACATTTTATAAATGAGAAAACAGTAATCCGTCCAAAGACACACAAAACTGGTCAATGACCAGACTAGAAGTCAAACACAGGAAGGCTGGATATAATACTCAGGAATTTAACCTCTTGGGCCACATTGTCTCCATAAGTTAAACACATACACCTCAATATTTCTTTTATTGTGGGGTATCAGGGATTGAACTCAGGGGCACTTGACCACTGAGTCACATCCCCAGCCCTATTTTGTATTTTATTTATAGACAGGGACTCCTGGAGTTGCTTAGTGCCTCGCTTTTGCTGAGGCTATCTTTGAATTTGTGATCCTCCTGCCTCAGCCTCCTTAATATTTCTTTGTGCATTTTTATAAAATAAAATTAAACACTCTAAGTAAACATTTTCAAAGTGTTACTAATAGTTACATAATTAATTTTACCTTGAAGATCCAGAATGCTGAATAATGTTTTTATTACTCATGGTAGAGATAGAGATAATGTGGATCCATGGACATCACCCATTTGAATTCACTTGGGAATGGGAAAAACTGACATGCCTATTAGATATTATTTTGTCAGTCAGCCAACAAGTAATTATTGCACTCTACCTACCTACCCTGTTCATCACTGCAGGTACAGCGTATTAATTTACTTGGCTGTGTAACAAACACACAAACACTCCAAAACTTAGAAGCTTAAAAAAAAAAAATTCATCTAGTTCACAAATCTGTGGATTGGCAGATTGGGCAGGGCTCAGCTGTGTGGTTCTTTTGGCCTCACCAGAGCTCACTCTTGTAACTGCAGTTGACTGACTCTCTGTAGCCTTAATCTCTTGTCTGGTGGTTGGCTTCCTATTGGCTAGAAAGTCTTTCATCCTCCAAAAGGCTAGCCTGGGTTTATTCACATGGTGGTGGTCACAGAGTCCTGAGAACAGCAAGCGTAGAAACATCCAGACCTCTTGATTTATAGACTTGGAATGTGCAGGTTCATGTTGCCCTGGATTCTCTTGGCCAAAACATGACACATAACCAGCCCAGATTCAAGAAATATGAAAATAGACTTCACCTCTTGAACCTGGGCTGGTTCTGTGGTCTTTGTGGAACATGGGCCATTTTCATCATCTGTCACATTCAGTGAAGACTCAATGTTCACATGGTCCCTCCACCATGGGACTTTACACCTGGTGGTCACAGTAGAGCTTTGTACCTTGAACATTTTCTGAAGGTTTGTTGTTGCTGCTTTTGGGGCCTGAGCGAGAGCTGAAGTTGTCTTATTATCTTTAATTTAAAAGATGGTAGAAGACTCTGCATGTAAATTAATTCAGTACTAACAGGCACTTTCTTGCTTCACACCCATGGCATTTTCTGGCATACCTGGAGAAAAGGAAAGACAAGAAGTCTCTCTCTTCTCCTACTCACAGGTTCTCAACGCCGACTACACATTAGAATCACCTGGGATTGTCAAAAATATAAAGGTCCCCAGGGCTTACCCCAGATCAATTTATATTGAAATCTCTTAGCAGTGGCCTTTTCAGAAGCTCCCCATGTGATTCTAAAGGACGAGCAGAGTCTCGAACCACGACTTCATTCGGGCTCCTTTCAACCATATTAAACTCTCGTAAACCAGCCTTCCTCCTTCCTCTTGCTCTCAGAACAATCTTCACCTTCTGTGCCCCAAATGAAGAATAGTGCGGGGGAGTGGGCCTTAGGGAAGACCCGGCGGAAAATGGGTGGAACTTGCAACCATTATATTCAGCAAAACAGGCCAGACTCAGAAAGTTAAGGGTTGTATGCTTTCTTGCATATGTGTAAGTTAGAGAGGGAAAAGGGCAGGGGGCAAGGGATCTCATGAAAATATGAAGATGGAAGAGGGAGGTCAGTAGAGTAAAGGAAGGGACCAGGGGAGGAAGGAGAGGAGGGAAAGCAGAAAGATGGAGGAACAAAATTGACCAAATTATATCATTATGTCATGTGCATTTACAAACAGAGAACAATGCATTCCACTATCTCATATCATTATAAGGCACCAATAAAATATATTAAAAAATGGAAAGAGAGAAGACCAGGGGGCATGGCTGGTATTCATTCACCTGGATCTGTTGGGGTGTATCACCTCATTGGAAATAGAAGTTGTCAGAAGAGGTCCCAGTTACCATCTTCCTTGACTTTTAAATAGGTTCTTCTTCCTGTCAAACGATGAGCTGCTGGAGATCCTGTCTGAGACAAAGGACCCCCTCCGTGTGCAGCCTCATTTAAAGAAATGCTTTGAAGGAATTGCCAAGCTGGAGTTTACAGACAATCTGGAAATCACGGGCATGATCAGCTCAGAGAAGGAAACGGTTCCGTTCATACAGAAAATCTACCCAGTTAAAGCCAAAGTAAATCCCCTTATTCATTTCTGGTTCTTTTCTCCATAATAGAGCAAACCCAGGAGAGAACACATTGATTTAGCTTTTAGATTCTAGTTCTGGGTATAGAACACTTGTATTCCATAACTTAATAACTGAGTGTTTGGGAAGAATCATTCAGTCTTTTCAAGTCTCAGTTTTCCCATATCTCAGATGGGATTGATATTGCAAGCCACGTGACATACTAAACCTGTGGAAGGATTTTATTCTAACTTGATGTGGAGGCAGTAGTAGGAAGCAGATCCAAACAATTGATAGCATTTAGATCTCCTCATAGGGAGACTAATTAAAAACAATCCAGTCAGATGAAGAGCTTCCTGGAGCATTTGCTTATAGGTCAATTATACATCACAGATCTGATGCCAATTAAATTGGGCTTTCATATATATGTCCTTTTATAATGAGTACAATGTGAATTACTTCAATTTTTGTTGAGCAAGGCAGTACCCTTAAGTGGAAATAGACAAGTACTCTTGGCCTCCCTTTGTTGCCTGTTTTTGCCACCTACACATACAAACGGTGACAACTAGGGATCACATCACCAACCCAGACAGACACCCACTTGCTAGTTTATAGGTGCCTGAAGTCAATAGTCACAGTTACCTGAAATGCTAAGATTGAATAATTTGCAGCACACTTTGAATTTCCTGTGCAGCTTTAAATGAAACCCAAATATCTGGGCTGCATTTCGTACCAATAAGATCAGAAAGTCTAGAGGTGAGAGAGATATCTGTATTTTTTAAAGATCTCCAGATGATCCCAATACACAGTGAAGTTTGGGAACCACTGGAATAATGCATAAAGTAGAACTGATCAAATGATTAGGAGCTACTTTATTATGTGAAATATGAATATTCATTTGCCCCTGAGAAGTTGTAAGTCTCAGAAAATGACATGAAAGAAATATGTGTTAAAAAATCTGTTGCCCCTACAGGAGGCATATACTTTCTTGAACACTGTAAATAAATGTAAAGCAAATAGTTAAAGACTACTGGCTTCCAGAGGAGTCCAGCCTTGGGCCTCTGTGCATCCCTACTCAGAGAGAAAGCTGGGTTCATCCCACATCCCTCCTGGGCTTTGACTGACTGCTGTCACCTCCCTCTGTCTGCCTTGGTCCACAGGGCATGGTGGAAAAGTGGCTCCAGCAGGTGGAGCAGATGATGCTGGCCAGCATGCGGGATGTTATTGGACAGGGGATTGAAGCATATGCCAAGGTGAGCAACAGTCACGGTGTGCGTGCAGGGTGTTGGTACCTTAAAGGAAACCCTGGGGAGAAGGTTGAATGGATCTGTTCTGTTGATCTTCTGTTGTTCTACCAACTCCCACTCCTCTGTGCCGCTCTGTCCTTCACCTGTAAATCTGGGGTGATGAGCATATTTCTGGAGAAATGTTTGTTGTTAGAAGCAGGTCATACAGGTGGCTTAGCTGGAACACTCGGGGCCAGTCCTTCCCGTCACATGTCTGTTTAGACACTCTTCCAGTGAATCATTCATCTGCATTACATATGTCTGGATGGAATAACTCATTAAGCTCCCAAAACTTTAAGGGAAACGAGTGTGATACAAAGCCTATGAGTAAAGAACCTGTCAGGACAACCCTTTAGTCAGCCTCTACTACTGTCCCTTCTACTGTAGGTGTCTTTTCTTACTTCCAGGTTCCCATCCCCTTTCCCAGGATCCCTTGTATCAAATAAAACATTCAATTAACACCTTCCCCCTAAAGTACTCAGGAACCACCCTCCTGTCCCTCACAGTAGTCTTTGTATGGCGAATGGAAGGCATATCTGTTTTCCTATATTTAATTCTAAATCAAAAATTAAGAAGAAATAGCTATCAATATGAAATTAGTTCATGCAAGCAAATATGTAGCAAAACTTCACTAACATTTTCTGTAAAGGGCCAGATGATAAATAAAGCAGGTTCATTTCTGTGGGACAGACTCCCTCTCACCTCCCAGCTATTTAACTTTGCCCTTGTATCACAAGGACAGCATAGACAATATGTAAATGATGAGCATTGCTGTGTTCCAATAAAACTTTATTTACAAAGACAAGAGTGACCAGATTTGGTCCCCAGGCCATTGTTTGCCCACTTCCGATCTGTAGTTGAAGGGGAAAAGTGGGAGAAGGGGGTCATGGCTTTAAAAAAAAATGCATAAAAAACTGATACAGCCCTGTAATATTACATAGCCATTAAAAAGAGTAGTTATGAGTATTCTCAGAACATCACCTTGATTATAACCGTATAAAACTTGATATATTTTGCATGCAAAAAATGCAAAGTTGATGAAATTATTGTTGGTTTTTTTTTTTTTTTTCTTATAAGCTTCAGGGAGGAAGATATAAATCAGTAATCCCAGAGATGTCAAGCTTCTTAGCATCTGAGGGCGGGGGAGAGGATTTTGTTTTCTTTGTCCGAGTGAGGTGGTTGGGCATGCTTTTAGAAAGTCAGTTTAAACCACACACGATGAACTGACCCTACAACAAATCCCTGCCCCTTCCCAGGTCCCTCGTAACTCCTGGGTCTTGCAGTGGCCTGGCCAGGTGGTTATCTGCGTCTCCTCCATCTTTTGGACCAAGGAGGTGTCCCAAGCCCTGGTTGAAAATACCCTACCGGTAAGCGAGCCTGCCATGAAGCCTGCAGTGGAGAGCCAAGCATCCCCTAGGATTCAAATAACATATAATCAAGAGTTGCCATGTTTTGTCTCCTAAACAAAAACAATGTATGCCACAGCATCTCAGAGGCCAGGGTTCTCGTGCCCATCGTGACCGAGAGATGAACAGTTCCTCTCCACCCCAAATTCCCTTGCACCCTCAGTAGTCAACCCTTCTCTGCTCCAAGACTCTGCCATCGCCTGTTTTCTGCCCTTGTCGTTTTGCCTTTTCTATAATATCATAAAAATAAGATTGTACAGTATGAAGCCTTCCAAATCCAGCCGCTTTTAGTTAGCCTAATGCATTTAAAATTCATCCAGAGGTTAATGGCTGCGGATTTGAGAGCTGACATACAGGAGTCTGGCTGGAATGATGTCAGTCCCTGAGATGGGAATTGCTGGGGAGAGAATCCAGTGTAATTGATTGCCTCCTGTGGCTCCTGCCAGGATTTTCTGAAAAAGAGCAATGACCAGATTGCACAGATTGTCCAGCTGGTGCGAGGGAAACTGAGCAGCGGAGCCCGACTCACTCTTGGGGCCCTCACGGTCATCGATGTCCACGGTAAGCAAGAATTTCCCTGGAAATTCTTCCCTGATTGTCCAGGTTTGCCTGCCGGACTTGCTGCTCCGTCCTCCTGAACGGAATGATTCAGGTTTTCCTTCCCCGTAACGGAGAGGCTTCTCCAACTGAGAGTGAGGTGAGGGTAAGGACAGAAGCCAGTGCCAAAGGGCCCTGTTTGTCTCCATCATTTCCTCTCCTGTCCCCAACCCTATCCTTCCAAGGGACCCTCCAAGCAGGGTTCTTACTCAGACTGCGATGACCAAAGTCATTTCTGAGATTCACTAACTTGGCGACTGATTTCCTTGAAGCAGCCGTGGCTCATATTCTTGAACACTCAGTAGGTACCAAGCTTTGTGCTAAGTGCTTGTGTTATCTCATTTCCACATGTTTCAGGGATAAAGAACTTGATGCTCAGTGAGGTAAATAACTTGCTAAGAGGCACAGAGTACAGATCGGAGACTTCTCGTCTGATTCCAAACCCCAGGGACTGGAAATGGGCAGTGATGCAGGGGGTGAGGATGACGCCTTCCAGCTCTCCCTTTAAAAGACACGAAAAACAAAAAGAAGACTAGCAGGAGGAGGAGGAGGAAGAACTGGGGTCTTTATATAAAACAGACCACCCTCACACCCTCACTCCATCATCACCAAGGAAACCAGGGCTGGACCAGGCTGGTTGCCTGGGAACAGTGGCTCTCTTGCTCACAAACTCAGCTTCCTACTGGCATGTCACAGCATTTTATTCCCTCAGGGCTGATGCTCATTTCAGTCTGATTTCATTCAGATAGACTAGCATAAGATCAGGGAGAGAGGAGAGGAATGTGACCCACTATGGTCTCATGCCCTGCTGGTAGGGATAATAAAAGCAGACGTGGCTATTGCCCAGGGTAGCCCAGAGTGGTTGGGTTCACAAGCACAAGTGTGCATGCATGCATGTGTATATACACACATGCGCACACACACACACAAGCACACACACTGCATAGCACGGGCAACTCCAACAACCCCTTGAGATTTACTTTCCTCTTGAAACGCTCATGCAGACCCTACTCCTGCCAGCATTTCATGGGTTCTCTCAAGAGCTCAATGGGGAGTTCAGTTCCTTGGGAAGGAAGGAAGAGCTAGTATAACCTTCAAGGATTCTTCTCTGCAGGGCTTTGGCTTATACTGTAATAAATTTGAAGTAAAGAGGACCTCTTTCAGAGAGACAGCAGGCTTGCAGAAGCTTCCCTTTTTTGTTTCTGAGAAGCTGGGTGATGGTGGGCACCTATAATCCCAGAGAATTGGAAGGCTGAGGCAAGAGGATTACACGTTCGAGGCCAGCCTCGGCAATTTAGGGAGACTGTCTCAAGGTCTGGGGGTGGTTGAGAGGGGCTCAGTAGTACAGCACCCTGGGTTCAATCCCCAGTACCACCGAGTTACAATTCTAAGCTCCTAATTTCTAGCCTGCTATACTAGCTTGGAGATCTTGGTATCCCTTGCCCCATGAGCTGCCTAAAAGATAATTAATGATTTTCATGAAACTGTACCCACTCTTCAATTTTAGCGCTCCTGTCACTGTGAGAAAATTGTTAGTTTCACAATTCTATGAGAGAAAGGAGAAGAGCTAGAAATTCATCTCTTTGCTTGTTCTTCAAGTCCTAGCGGGGGAGAATACCTCTAACCCTGGGTTCATGGGACACATTCCCAGGGCAACTATTTTAGGTCAAATTGATCGAATTTTCCTAGGATATCCCGAAGGCCTGCTACAGAGCCAAAAGGGTCATAATGGGAGATGGAAGTATTTGGGATTGCTACATATTGCAAAGCCCTTTGAGTCAGTCCTTCAAGAATCTGGGGATAAATAACAGTAGTAAATTCTTATATACTATTTTTATATGCTGGAGGCAGGTCATTCTCTAAATTTGTCTCTCTTTATTTCTGTGTAATGAATGGGTATATATTATGTTATATACCTGTATATTACACACATACATATTCATTAGTTCTCATAACAAACATATACGGTAGGTACTGTGTTATCCCCATTTTATAGATTATGCAGTTAAGGGACAGAGAGATTCCGTAATTGCTCCAAAATCACACAGCTAGTTCATGGTGGAACTGAAATTTGAAACAAGGCAGTCTGATTTCAGAGTATACACATTTAATACTTCTACTCTCTGAGGGAAGACAATGCAGCAGATCCTCTGGCCACTCCTTGGGAGAAGGCAAAGACTGCCTTCTGAGAGCTGCTGCTGCCTGCAGATTGAGGGTGGGAAGGAGGGGAACAGAACCTGACACTGTTGGGAGATGTGGCCTTAGTAACAGCTTCTTCTAATTGAGGAGGCCGCGGAGATGGGAGATTCGGACAGCTCCTCACCTGTGTTTCTGCATCTGGGTCCCAAAAGCTCGTGACGTGGTGGCCAAGTTAGCTGAGGACAGAATCTCTAATCTGAATGATTTCCAGTGGATCTCACAGCTGCGCTACTACTGGGAGGCAAACGATGTGCACGTGCAGATGATAACCACGGAAGCCTTGTACGGCTACGAGTACCTGGGGAACTCCCCCCGGCTGGTGATCACACCCCTCACTGACCGCTGTTACAGGTACTCTCTGGGGCTCCCAGATTGAGGGGCGAACAGAGAACTCCAGAAGGAAAAGACTCTGGGGAAGAGGCCCAGGCTGTCTTGGATTTGTTCCCCTCTACATTTCAGATTCTTAGATTTTGGAACTTTTCTTTGAGTCACCATCATCCCACAGATGGGAATGGAAACTAGGTCTCCAGGCTAGAAACGAGAAACAAGTACAGGTGCTGGTGCAAATGCACAACCTTAGAACCAACCAGCAGAACATGGGTACACGGCTGTGAAAAAGGTCTGGTATCTGAGCAGAAAGTTCTGCAGTGGCAGGAATCAGGAGGGTGCCTGGAGATCCTGTGGCCAAGAGATTGACAAGTAGCCAGGCCAAGGACCAGACAAGGCATCCCTAAGCCCTTCCAGCCAACCTGCTGAAGAGATAACGGTCATTGGGTGCTCAGCTAAGCACTTTGCCACTTTCCATGGAATTCCTGACATGAGCAACCTGTATTTTGTAGGCTCATCAATGTGATGATATTCAGATTTTATTTGCTTTTGTATTTTTCCTTAGAGTGAAATTTTTTAGATTATAAAAATAATACTTGAGAGGATTTTCTCCCTTTGAAATCTTCAATCCCTTGTTTCCTATGTTCTGTGACTTTTTATTCATTAATTCATTTATTCTACTCATTATTCTATTCGACAACTATTTCTTTTTAAAATAAATTTTAGTGTGTATATTAGAGACATTCAATATGATATCACAATGATTTCTAATAGTGGAACAAATTAGCCCATCCTTGATCTCACAGTTACCTATTTTACCCTGGGTGGCATGAGTATCTTTAATCTGCCATTTAACTAAAATTCTGAATATAGTACACTGTTATTAACTACAGTTCTTGTGAACAACTATTTCTTGAACTTTCCTGTGCTACATGCAAGGAACCCTAAATCTAGTTAGGGTTGGGGGTTACATATGCAGAAGATTTCAAGGTAGTGTGTTAACTGAATTCGTAAGGACTTATACCAAGGGCTGAACAAGTTAGCATGTCATTCATTTCTGACATTCGTCTTGCACATGCCAGGCACTGTATTCTCTTGCTGAGGATATAGAAATGAATCAAAATACAGCTCCTGAACTCAAGAGTTCATAGTCTGCTAGGAGAGATACATTTATTTTCACCATTCCATTAGCCCTAGTGCTCTTTGAAAGTGACATTTTTAAGTACCTTTCACATTTATTTGATTCATTTATGTATATATTCCTTTATTCATTCAGTCATTCATTCAAATAAATGTTTATGGCTGCCACCCAGGCACCAGGCTCTTAGTTTACAATACTGAGAATTTTTTATAATGATATAGTGGTTATATAATCAGAGGGAACTTTTTAAACTTTGCATCAACCAAAATAAACAAAAAGTCAGTTTCTTTCCTGTGTCTCAGGACTTGGGCACTGCATTCTTGTTTTCTTCTCCTTAGGACTCTGATGGGTGCTTTGAAGCTGAACCTTGGGGGAGCCCCAGAGGGTCCAGCAGGAACAGGCAAGACGGAAACCACCAAAGATCTGGCCAAAGCTTTGGCCAAGCAGGTGAGGAAATGCCATTTGTCTCCACCAGCTAGTTCTTCCCGCCCCTCTCTGGACCCCTGTCCTGGGAATTGAGCATGAAGTTCAAGATGATTTAGTTTAACAAGAAGAACAGGGAATAAGAAGAGAGTGGAATACCAAGAGAGGAGCCCCACCCCTCCTTCAGGGTGCCAGGGAGTACGGAGACGATGGAGTCCATCCTTAGTGGTGCTCACATCCTCCCTCTTTCTAGTGCGTGGTCTTCAACTGCTCCGATGGTTTGGATTACAAAGCCATGGGGAAGTTCTTCAAGGGGCTGGCCCAGGCTGGAGCATGGGCCTGTTTCGATGAGTTCAACAGGATTGAGGTAAGTCTGCTTCCAGACTAAAGAACAAAGGGGATGAGCATAGAGGATCCTTTGTGGGCTCTCAGCTCCTTAGCGATAGGGCCTTATGTTTCCTCTGTGGCCTTGAATAGAGTAGGTATACGAAGCATCCACAAGGAGGCAGAACACATATCTTACATACACATCTCTACCTCCCTACCATATGCATTCATTTACTGACTCTTTCAAAAATGTATTAAGCAGCTACTGTATGTCAGCAACTCTGCATGTGTTCATGACGCAAAGATGAGTAAGAAATTATCTTCCCCTCTAGGCTGATACAGTCTAGTAAGTAGAATTAAAAACCAAATGCAACAAATAGAGTCCGATAGAAATTTATAGTAGTGGTTCAAAAGACACATCACAAAAGAGTGGGTGATTAACTATATTTGGGCGAAGAACAGAGATCGGGAAATGTAAGCATGGTTTGGACCCATTACACTGAGTACCTTTCATGGGACAAGCACAATCCTAAGTGTTGAAACAAAGACAAAATATTATGGAAACTATTTACATGCACACACACACGCACACGCATGCACACACAGCCCTTTTCTTTGCCAAAACCCCAAACCATGCTCCTAATCTCCTAATTTCGAGCATGAAGGTCTGGTTCTCAGGAGGTGGGGTTCCTTTTTGAGGGGACCCTGGCAGAGCCCGCATTCCCACCACAGGTAGAAGTGCTGTCCGTGGTGGCCCAGCAGATTCTCAGCATCCAACAAGCCATTATCCGGAAACTGAAGATATTCGTCTTTGAGGGGACCGAGCTCTCTCTGAACCCAACCTGTGCCGTCTTCATCACCATGAACCCCGGGTATGCCGGCAGGGCCGAGCTGCCCGATAACCTCAAGGTAAACATGCTGCTGAATGCCAGGTATACCTTAGAGGACAGCGACTTCTGGAGGTGCTCACCCGAGGGGGGCTCGTAGAGAAGCCTGGCTATGGGAGCAGCTAGCACTTTTTAGCTGGCAGAAGTAATCATGAAGCACCAATGGCAGTAAAAGAGTACTTGGCCCCAGAACACGGCCCCTTCCTCACCAAGGTCTTAGGAAGAAAGGGAATACATACACGATGACCAATGGCAAGTAGGAAACAATGAACACGAGGGCGAGGGTCGCCATTTTGGTTGTCTGCCGGGGTCAGAACGAAGATATAAACCAGGGAGGCAGGCAAGCCACGAACTCTGGTGACTGCAAAGGCACAGTCACCTCGCAGTCAAGCCCACTGTTGCCAAGCTGGAATTGTCACCTTTCTCTCTCTCCCTATTTTTTTTTTTTTTTTTTTTTTGTTCAGAACAAACTAGGAATTTGTATTTTTGCATGAAATCTCCTAATTTTTTAGATCTTGATTCAATTAAAAGAAATTACTGTAGGCCAAAGTAGAGCTCTTTAACAGAGAACATCAAATTTCAGCATGGAGAACTCGGGCAAACCTAGCCTGGACCGTGTAGAGCTCCCCTTGCCTACCAAGCAGGCCGAACCTAAGTAGTTTCCATACCAACGCAGGCCACAGGACGTCCTGCCGACTAGAGAAATAGAATGAGTGCTTATTTGTTTCCAGTGCCGATTGCTGATCTGGCCTGAGCTACAACCAAAGCAATATCCATTGGCCCTGTTGCTAGTGGAAGAAGGAAAGTACTTCTGAAAGGGAAAGAGGCAGGCCATCTTCAAGGGACAGATAGCCTTAGATGACCTTAGCATGCTGCATTCATGGAAGGCAAACACACACACAAACACACAACCAAAGGGTATAAGACGTTTAGGTCCCCTACCACCCAGGTGCATGAAAAGAGAGACCAGAGACTTCCAGACCTGCTTCCTTTGATATTAATTTGTTGCTCCATCCTCTTGAGTGGAAGGATTGAGAAAGACAGACACGCCCAGATCCCCCAACTTTATACAAGGTACTCCACCTGCTAGAAATGCATTAAGGCGAGTACCCTTCAATCTTATTCAGACAGACCACTTCTTCTCTCTTAAGAATACAAAAGAGTCAAGGAAATTCATCAGGTGCTCCTCCCCTGTAGGCCAGTGTAAGCTAGTGAATGCCAAAGTAGAATTCGGACCCATATTTCTCATTTTTTTTTTTTTTTTTTACCACCAGGTTGTTAACTACCCCTTTCCCTCATCCCAGACAACAACCATGTCAGATCCACACAAAGAACTTTCATGAGACAATGTGGCAAATACAGAGCACCAGGGGTTGGTGTCAGCGAGCCTGGATTCCAACCAGGCTTTATCTATAACTTACTGCATGACTCCGGCAAATCACTTCCTCTAGGGTCCAAGATAGTAACACCATAGTTGATGTTTATTGAGTGCTCACTCGGTGCCATATCCATGTGTAAACACTTGACTTACATTATATCATTTGTTCTTATGATAGAAGAGGTAAAATTACTAGTTCATCTTGAGGTGAAACATCTGAGGTCTAGGTGGGTTATATAACTTGCCCTTGGCTAAGAAACAAGAACTCAAATTAAGATCTCTGTGACTTGAGGACAATTCTGGTACGTGTTGGTCTGGTGTTCCTAAATGACTTCCGATGTCCATGTTGAACACCAGGAAGCTCCAACAGTTGAAAGATACTATGAGACATCCTCATTTGACACAGGAGAATGAGGTGTTGGGACACAAGCACCTAAGAGCTTCCATACAGCCGTTGAGGGACTCGGTGTAATAGCACATACTTGGGCAGGGATGAAGGGGAAGCGTCATCCACTGAAGATGGTCCCTCTGAGTTGAATCATTCTTGGGCCCTCCTTTCCTCACTTGTCACTGGAGTGTCCTGAGTGATCATGCTCCTTCCCATTTTCTCTGTAGATGTGCATTCCCTCAGGAGCCTCCCTGTTTGTGTTCTGCTTTTGATTGGTTACTTCTTTCCCAGGCCTTATTCCGGACAGTGGCCATGATGGTGCCAGATTATGCCCTCATTGGAGAAATCTCCCTCTATTCTATGGGGTTTCTGGACTCCAGAAGGTGAGTTATATTGGTTTTCCAGTGGGTTGCGAAGGCCCTTAAAAAGAGTGGATTTTTTTGTGGTGAATTTAAAAACTTGAAAAAGAAACACTTAAGAAACTCGCTTCCTCTCACTGGCTGATTTGAGAACTTATAGTCCCGGCTTTGCTCCCAGCCGCATTTCTGATGAAGAAATGCCCACGTGCCCAAGAAAGGGCTTCCTCTGTCTTTACACCTGGACTTCTATTAGGGTGAGTAGCCATTCAGATCCCACCCTTCACTCTGATATATCCATACCACATTACTAAGTGGTTTAAGGTAAGATAGTGAACCATGAAAGTCGAAGGGAAATTTTTAATATTATTTAACAATTTAATTAAATTGTTACTGACATAACATTTATTGACTCCCAGTAGCTGGGTTATTTCTCAATCAAGTATTACCCAATTTTCCAAGACACACACACACACACACACACACACACACACACACACAGATCAACATCTTTATGTGCATACGTGTACACAACATGTGCACTAAAACTTATGAATAATCATTGTAAAATGTTTTTTTTGGTCTATTCCAAACTATATTTGTCATTACTTGGCCTTTGCTGGGATCGATGGATTTCTTTTCTTTTTTTTTTTTTTGTCACAACAGATGTCTCCACAGGTGAGTATTTTGCTGCAGAAATCCTGAACAGAATGTGTCCCCCTTCCTAGACTTGGAGACTTCCTCCCTCATGTGAAGCTTCATTTACTTTTCTGTGCTAGACCTGCATTGCGTTGGTTTACCCATTCAATTAATTTATTTGCACATTCAATTCAATTAATGAAACTTTTTTCGAGCAACCCACCTTATGCTTAGCCCTGTGCTAGATGCTGGTAAACAGCACAAAATCTTTGCTTTTAAAGTGAATCAGTTCTGTAAAGAGGATTTCCCTCAGGGGAATGTACATTAGTATATTACTTAGGGTCACCACCCCAATCCAGTGACTTAGCATGACGAACACTTGAATTTTACTCACTGGAAATTTAAAGCAGATGTTTCTGATTAGGAGCAGTCTCCCCCAAGGGATGGTTCCAGGACCCAGGCTTTGTTTATCTCATGACTGCAGCTCGTGGCCCCGAGGACCTCAGGGAGGGGGTTTTCCTGGGCCAGCCCTGGACCTGACATGTGTCACTCCATTCACATTCCACTGACCTACAAACAGGAGCATGCCTGCCCCTAGCTGTACAGCACACTGGGAACTGAGCTCCAGCTGTGTGTCCAGGAAGAATGGGAAATGGCCATGCAGTGAGTGCACACCTGTCGTGTGCTGAGTATATTACATTTTGAATTGGTTTTCTTGAATTAAAAGGTGAAATGTTATTCAACAAAATAAAAATGTCACAGAAGTGAAAAAAGTGAACTTTCCTCTAGTCCCCCTCTACAGGGATTAACACTGTGATTATCTGATGTGTTCTTCCCCATCTTGTATATATGCATGTGTGTATATGTGCATGTGTACACATGTGCACATACATTCACGTGTGCACAGGAAAGTATATAATGTGATCTCAACCACAGTACGTGTTATACACACGTGTGTGCTTGTCTTTTTTTTTTTATCTTAAATTTGAAAGAGAGTTATTTCCTGAAGTCATTATGCTAACTCTAAAAGAAAGACTTTTGGCTGCCCATCAAGTCCATAGGCAAGCCTGGTTTCTGAAGGGACAGGGACAAGGATCTGCAGACGTGTCCTTCTGTCCTAGCCTTGCCCAGAAGATCGTTGCGACCTACCGCCTGTGCTCAGAGCAGCTGTCCTCCCAGCATCACTACGACTATGGCATGCGGGCTGTCAAGTCTGTGCTCACTGCCGCAGGAAACTTGAAGCTCAAGTACCCGGAGGAGGACGAAAGTGTCTTGCTGCTCCGGGCCTTGCTGGACGTCAACCTGGCCAAGTTCTTAGCTCAAGATGTTCCTCTGTTTCAGGTATGCAGTGTGAGGACCCAGGTTCACCCTCTGAAGATGAATTTTTTTTTGGTCACCTTTTCCATATCTTTTTTCATTTCTTGACACCCTCCCTCATTCCACCCAACATCTCTGTGGCCTGATCCACTTCTTCCATATGTTAAATAATAATGGTAAAAAGCATTCCTAGTTTCTAATTTTAATCAAAATGGTCTCTCTAATAGGATAATATATGTTGTTGGGTTTAGGTAGTTGCTTTTATCCAATATAAGTAGGTCCCTTCTGGGGGCTGGGAAGATAGCTCAGTCAGTAGCGTGCTTGCCTTGTCAGCTCAAGGCCCTGGGTTCGATCCCCAGCACCCCCCCCCCAAAAAAAAAAAAAAACCATAAGTAGGTCCCTTCTGTAACTAATTTATACCTGTCTTTCTTCTCAGGCTGTTTGTTCATCCTTAGTATAGTGAGTAGCAATTAGTACTTATGATTCATTAAGTATTTACTGACTTTTAAAATCTCTTGGAAGAGTAATCATGATTAGCAGTGCTGACGTTTGTGATTTCAGATGAATTTTGGTGCAGGAAAAATAAGCTTTGGAAATTCTTAAATATTTCTGTTGTCTGTAGATCTCACTTTTAGGAAAATGTTGATATCACATACCTGATACGTCATCCTTTCCACTTTTTCCTGAATTCTTGTGAACAGGGAATTATCTCAGATCTTTTTCCTGGAGTCGTGCTTCCAAAACCAGACTATGAAGTTTTTCTGGAAGCACTGAATGAGAACTCAAAAAAGATGAAACTCCAGCCAGTGCCTTGGTTTATTGGAAAAATTATCCAGGTTGGTTCCTTATACCTGTATGGGAACGCACTTTTCTACTGTCTACTGGAGTCAGGAACTAGAAAGACTTAGGGCAGCTGGCTATGGGTGCATGCCTGTAATCCCAGTGAGTTGGGAGGCTGAGGATGGCAAGTTTGAATCCAGCCTCTGCAAATTAGCAAGGCTATAAGCAACTTAGACCCTGTCTCAAATTTTAAAAAATAGAAAGGACGGGGGATATAGCTGAGGGATAAAGCACCCTGGGTTCAATCTCCAGTACTGAAAAATTAAAAAATAAAAAAGACCGAGAGCAGATGGGAGCTGGACTGACAGCAAACAGAGGTGCCTGAGTAGAGATGAAGTTAATCGACCACTTGATGTATTGTATCTTCAGTTTCTATCTCTAGAAGTTGAAATTTAATAAGCAACACTTGCCCCTAGCCATCTTCCTTGGGGTTTCTTTTTGAATTTGAGAATGAAACCTAGTCTCAGGGGCACTGAGATTTAAATTAGCCAGTATTTCTCCATTCTGAATGATAGAAATCCAATTCACACTGCCTTAATCAATAAAAAGGAATTTATTCACTCACCTAATTTGGGAATTGCAGGAACGTGTTGGCCTCAGGCGCAGCAGGATCTGAGATTTTAGTTAATGTCATCGGGAATCTACCTCTCAGCATTTCTGAGCTCTGCCTCTGTCTACATATGCTAAAAATTCCTACTCAGGTCCCCACACCTACCACCAGCAGCCTCAGGCTTACACTGTTCCAGGTTCAAGCCCAGAAAAAAAAAAGGGGTGTGGGGTGGGAGGAAGCATCCCCTCCAACTGGCTCTAGCGACAGATCTCAGAGGTCTCAACTTGGCCTTGAATGGTTCTGAAAGTCACATGACTCCTATCCTCTAGCAACTGTCATTCTACTCTAACTTTAGTGAGATCATAGAAATGGTAAATTTTGCAAGATGCGGAGATGCTAATTACCCTGACTCTTACCCCATAAAAGTGCAAATATTATATACCAATCAAAAATTGTTTAAAAGAAAATAAAAAGGAAATGGCAATAGTAATGATGTAATGAAAAGATTAGAGGCATTGAAGTCAGACAGCCCTGTGTCCAAATCCCGGATCCATCACTGAAGAGCTTGGACAAATTACTAAACCTCTTTTGAGCTCAGTGTTCTCAGTGTAAAAGGTGGTTAATGATACTTGAGTAGATTAAATGAAATAATTTGGTACTTAGCACATAGATAGATGAAAAACAAATAGTAGCTCCTATTCCTTAAACAATCTGAGACACACATATACTTATTCATCCAAAAATATTTTAATAGATTACCAGGGCTGGAGTCGTGGCTCAGTGGTAGAGTGCTTGCCTGGCATGTCGGAGGCACTGAGCTTGATTCTCAGCACCACATATAAATAAATGAAGAAAATAAAGGTTTACCAACATCTAAAAAAAAAAAAAAAGGAATAGATTATCAAAAGGATTGCAGTTCACCAGTTAGGAGTGTATATGAAAAACCCTCTTTCAGCTTTTCCTTCCTCATTGACTTTTTTTTAAAAAAAGAATACTCACTGCAGCGTTCTTTCTTTTTTTTTTCTTTTTGTGGTGCTGGGGATCGAACCCAGGGCCTTAGTGCTTGCAAGGCAAGCACTCTATCGACTGAGCTATCTCCCCAGCCCTTACTGCAGCATTCTTTTTACATTTTTTTTTTAGTTGTTGATGGACCTTTATTTTCTGCATTTATATGAAGTGCTGAGTATTGAACCCAGGGCTTCACACATGCTAGGCAGGCATTCTACCCCTGAGCCACAACCCAGGTGCTCCTCATTGACCTTTGAACAACTTGCAATGTGGGGAGCTTTGCGGTGATCAACATTTTTTGATACTAGGGATTGAACCCAGGGATGCTTTACCACTGAACCACATCCCCAGCTCTTTTTTTTTTTTTTTTTTTAGATAGTCCGCTAAATTGATGAGGTTCTCACTAAATTGCTGAGGCCAGCCTCGAACTTGGGGTTCTTCTGCCTCCGCCTCCTGAGTCACTGGGATTATGGGTATGGTCATAGAACCCAACTAATGATTAACTTCTTACATGTCTCCTCCCAGATCTATGAGATGATGCTGGTAAGACATGGCTATATGATTGTCGGAGACCCTATGGGCGGAAAGACCTGTGCTTATAAGGTGTTGGCTGCGGCTCTGGGTGATTTATATGAAGGTAAACCTCATATCCCTGACTTCCAGCAAGGACAGGACTCCCTGCTCAGCTGGCTGGCTCCATGTTGAGATAATGCCAGGCTGTGGGTTTTGCCAATCCTGAATCGTGATGTCAGATCTAGAAATAGAATATGGCACGCAGATGTCTGCAGGCGGAAAATAAATGGTGGGGTAGGGGAATTCTAACAAGGGGCTTTATGTGTCTGTCATTAAGGCTGGAGGAAACTTCTCAAATGCTGAACAAGTGGCTTCTCACAGTTCCCCAGTGACAGAGGAACTCCTATCATTGGTCTAAACAACATCAGTCCAAAAGCAAACCTTTGGATGGTTTCTTTTCTTTCTATTTTCATCCCTTCTTCCCTTCTCTTTTTCCTTCCTTTTCTCTTCTGTTCTTTTCTCCCTGTCTTCCTTCATCCTTCTTTTTTAGGTAGGGAAAAAGAGCTCCTATTTTTGAATTACACTCAAATGGTTAAAAATAACTTGCTTATCCTCTGGTTTCCTAACTGTAAAATGGGATCATAAAATGGGATTGTTAAATGAGATTATGCAGGTAAATAACCTAACTCTATGCCTACTCAACAAATAAAAGCTGTTTATTGCCAGAGAAACAGTTTGGGGGTTTACAATTTGTTGTTTGTTTGGTACAAAGGGCAAACCTGTGGTTCTGAAAAGCAGCCCAGGGTTGTATGTTTATATAATCACTTCAAGTCCTTCATTTAAAATTGTTTTATAATGACATTTGATGATTCAATTGTGTTGGATTTTTTTTTTAGATTTTGTTTTAGGAGATAATTTAGATTTAATAACTAATTTTGGCATTTCAAATTTAAATATGGTAATAATTTCAGCACTTAAATATAGTTTAAGAAACTAAATGAAGAAAAAGGAGGCTGTACACCATTATATTGCCTCAGAATTCTGCAGAAATCTTCTTTATTTAGTGCTTGGCTCACACACTCCAACTTTTCCTTACTCTGAATGATCAGGTAGAAATGTCATTATTTTCTGTTATAAATACTGTGCATCATCCTAGTTATTCTGATTGGGTTCTAGTACTCAAACTGTGTGCATTTCCCTGGAAAGAAATGACACTGAGCTAAGCCAGCCCCTAGGATAGAGGAAAGTAACCACCCTCTTCCAGAATCGCTTTACCTGTCAACTGTTTCATCATCCCACACCAAAGCCAAGGTCCTTAGGGTGGCCAGGACAGCTAGGTGAGTAAAGAGGACTGAGAAGATGACTTGATGACTTCTCTTCTTCTATAATTCTTGAGTTCTTTTAGGTCCAGTCAGAATTTTTTTTTTTTTTATCCTGGATCTGACTGGCATTCTTGCCCTGATGAAAATAAGGCTCAGAAGAAAGTATGATAGAAAACCACTGACCATAATAACCCCACAATTTAAGGCATATTCTCTCCAGATACCCCAGTCTTTATAAGGACTGAGCACACATTTTCTAAGGACGCTTCCTTAGATAGCATCTTTGTAAATGTGGGTCAGCCTCTGAGATGGCATTATCTCTTGCCTGATGGTCTGGTCTCACTGGAGCCTTTGTAACTAGTGTTGGACCTTCTTGCCCAGCCAACCAGATGGAGGAGTTTGCCGTGGAGTACAAGATCATCAATCCCAAGGCCATCACGATGGGGCAGCTGTATGGGTTCTTTGACCCAGTGAGCCACGAGTGGACAGACGGTGTCCTCGCCAATGCTTTCCGGGAACAAGCATCTTCGGTGTCTGATGACCGCAAGTGGATTATATTTGATGGACCAGTGGATGCTGTTTGGATTGAAAATATGAACACTGTTCTGGATGATAATAAAAAGGTAGCTGTGGCATCTATTACTTTTTCATGGGTGGGATACAACATCTTTTATTAAAGTGAGTGATTGAAATGATACAAACACATGTGTTTATCACACTAAGTAAATACTCCATGAGAGAAGACAGTTTCCAGTTCATGAATTACGTTTGTTTGTATTTATAGTCAGTAAGCTAAAGGTGATTAAAAACAGTGTTGAACAGTGGTTAAAAACCTTAATGCTGACATCAGATTGAACTTCCTGTTCTACCACTGAGCTGAGTTGTATTGGGCAACTTATATAACTTGGTTTTCACATTCGTAAAAATATAATAAGGCTGTTGATAATTAAAAGATAATGCATATGAAATGTGTTTTGGTTGTTCATTGCTGTCTAATAAACTATGCCAATACTTAATGGCTTAGAACAACTATTTTTCTCATGATTTTGTGGTTTGGGCATTTTGAAAGGGCTCAGCTAGGCAACTGGTTTTTAATTCTGGTGATTTTAGTTGGGGCAACTGGACTAGAGGATCCACATTCAAGACAGCTTCTTCACTCTGCAGGTACTCATTCCTCTTGCCCTCTTTCTTTCTCTCTCTCTTTCTCTAAATAGCATCTCATCTTCCAGACCTCTCCACACGACTTGGATTTTTTTTTTTAAATTTATTTTTATTGTAAACAAATGGGATACATGTTGTTTCTGTTTGTATATGGAGTAACAGCATACCATTTGCGTAATCATACATTTACATAGGGTAACGATGTTTGATTCATTCTGTTATTTTTTCCTTCCCCCCACCCCTCCCACACCTCATTTCCCTCTATATAGTCCCCGCTTCCTCCATTCTTGCTCCCCTCCCACCCCCCATTATGTGTCATCATCTGCTTATCAGTGAGATCATTCGCCCTTTGGATTTTTGAGATTGGTTTATCTCACTTAGCATGATATTCCCCAATTTCATCCATTTGCCTGCAAATGCCATAATTTTAGTCTTCTTTATAGTTGAGTAATATTCCATTGTATATATATACCACAGTTTCTTTATCCATTCATCAACTGAAGGACATCTAGGTTGGTTCCACAGTCTGGCTATTGTGAGTTGAGCAGCTATGAACACTGATGTGGCTGTTATCTCTGTAGTATGCTGATTTTAAGTCCTTTGGGTATAGGCCAAGGAGTGGGATAGCTGGGTCAAATGGTGGTTCCATTCCAAGTTTTCTAAGCGATCTCCACACTGCTTTCCAGAGTGGCTGCACTAATTTGCAGCCCCACCAGCAGTGTATGAGTACACCTTTTTCCCCACATCCTCTCCAACACCTATTGTTGCTTGTATTCTTGATACTCGCCATTCTAGTTGGGATGAGATGGAATCTTAGGGTGGTTTTGATTTGCATTTCTCTTATTACTAAAGATGGTGAACATTTTTTCATATGTTTATTGATTTCTTGTAGATCTTTTCTGTGAAGCATCTGTTCATAATCCTTAGCCCATTTGTTGACTTGGGGTTCTTGCATGGTGGTCTCTAGATAGTGGCACTTCTTATGTAGTGTCTGACTTCCAAGAGGCAGGCAATGGAAGTTTCCAAGAATTGAAAGGTCTTGCTTAGAATGACACTCAGTCACTTCCTCTGGTTCTGTTGGTTAAAGACGTTGCACACTTACCCAGAGTCAACAGAACAGGGAAATAGATACCATCTCTTGATGAAGGTGGACAAGGTCACACTATGAAGTACACGTGGAATGGATGCGTTGTTAGAGTCTTTGAAAAAGATAGTCTGCCACAGAAAATATAGTAACACTAAAGAGCTTGGACCCAAGCCAGGCAGGGCTCAAATCCTGGCCCACACCAGGCAGCCCAGTAACCTCAGACATACTCTTTATTTTCTCAAGGCCTCAATTTTTTCATCTATAAATGGAAATGACAGTGTCTGCATAGTGTTGTTAGGAAGATTCGATAAGTTAATATTTGCAAACTGCTTATCATAGGCCTGACAGCAAGCAAGCACTATAAACTATTGCTTAAAATGAAATAATAAAGTTAAATAAAATGTATTGTTACTTCAAATGAGAGTCCTACACTGAATATATGCCATTATCAAATCAAAACATATTTTTAAACTGTTTAAATGTCACATGAGTAAGTCATACTCAACAAAGGAAGTCCTAATTATCCAAATTATACACATACGTTAATTCTAGCATGTGCATAATTTTGATGGTGTAACATAAAAATAGAAATGTTTTATTATGTGATATGGTCTGTACCATGTAAACTAATGTATCTGTTGGTCTTGTTATGGGGTGCAACTTAAGAACAGACCAGTCACCACTGAGGAGTCCAAATTTGAGAGTCTTTATTAAACTGGCCGCAAATGCCCCCAAAAATGGCTATTGGGAAAACAGCCCGACCATAGGGTTGTAGGGGTTCTTATACCAAAAATCAGATCGATCATAAATGTCTGTTTCTTTGATTCAAAATTACAAACCAACATCATGAGATCATCAACAGAGGGAGAAATGGGTCAAAATGACCCTTACCTAGGTACAAACTAAAGAATAGTACTAACCATCCACACAATCACTGTTCACATGGTACATTGTTCAGGAGCAATAGGAATCAAAAGAGAGCAATTTTTCTTTACATAGGAATTGTCATTCTGTATTGTTAAACACGTCACGCTAAGTAACTGATGATGGGGACAGAGGTGGGGTGCTCCCATGGGAGAAGCTTATTTCTTACATAACATGGAGTCTCAGAGCAAAATGGAGTCTGTTTAGTCATTTCCCTTAGAGTCTGGCCTGTAACATTCTCATGGAGCCAGATCTGTCAGCCCATCACAGTCTTAAGATAAGAAGTATTATGAGAGTTATAATCAGGGTATTCCCTAATGGTTCCTCTCAACTCTGGATGTAAATCAAACTCCAGTCACAGAGGGTGGTCTCTCTTACTTTTCTTGATATTCAGAGATGACACAGCTGGTGGTGTTAGCCCTACAGTAGTCGTGACTTTTCCCAAGGGGGATGCATGCAGCGATGTGGGCCAGGTAATATGCAGGGAACTTTTTTGGTTTTTTTGTTTTGTTTTGTTTTATTTTGTTTTGCAGTGCTGGGGATTGAACTCAGGACCTTGCACTTGCAAGGCAAGCACTCTACCAACTGAGCTATCCCCCCAACCCCTTGCAGGGAACTTTTTAACCACAAAATAAGAGGAGCAGCAGGGACCCAGGGTGTTTTCCCTTCCCTGGGTCTCAGGCTTCCTCTTTGGACCTTGAGGTCTCACCTGAGCCCAGGTGGGCAAATGGCGATGGTATGTACCTCCTGAGGCTCATCTTTGCGTTTTTGCACTTTTTACAGGGATGTACCTGCCGAATGCTAAGACTTCCAATGCTCTTCCATTCCATTCCAAAAAATATTTATGGAAAGATTCTTGTCATGCCAGCCATGGACTAGTCCATTGACAGGATTCAAAATTTAGTCTTTCAAGAGACTTGAGCAGATAAAACAGGATGAGGATGTGTGGTTAAACTCAGAGGAAGGGGCTTAGAAACAACTATGTGCCTGGCATGTAGTAGGTGCTCAGTATTTGTGGAATGCATTCAAACCAGCTCTGTCTCCACTGAGAGCTTTCACTTGCAGGTGGGATTTAACCCCTATGCCTGTCCTTCATCCCTATCCCTCTGCTTTACCCTTTCAGCTGTGTTTAATGAGTGGAGAGATCATCCAGATGAGCCCCAAGATGAGTCTGATCTTTGAGCCAGCAGACCTGGAACAGGCCTCCCCTGCCACTGTGAGTAGGTAAGTCACCAACACTGGCATCCACACCCAATCAGGAAGGAAAGCTCTGAAAAGCCACAAAGGTGATTAAACCCTGCAAATCACCCGTTGTATTTGCTGTTCACTTACATTTGTGATAAATCAGTCATTAATCCAAACACTGCTGGTGGGAGTCTAAAATTGAGCAAGTACTTTGGAAAAGTATTTGACTTTATCTCCAACAGTTGAGCTTCCATTTGCCCGTGCATGACCCAGGAATTCGACTCCTAACTACATGCTCAGCAGAGAATTACCTATGAACAATAGGAGATCTATAAAGAATACTCAGTGTCACAACTCACAATAACATTTAGAAACAGTCTAAATGTGCCCATAAACAGGAGTAACTGGAGTACAGTATAATCATCAATTGTAATATGCATATCTTGCAAAATAAATGAGCTGCACTAACATGCAACTATACAGATAAGTCTTTGTAAATATATTAAGGATCAAATCACAGCAATAGTATGTATAAAACTAAGTCCACAATATCACCTTCAGAATGATACCCCTTTTGTTTATTTTAATGTTTTTATCAGTGCATTATAGTTATGCATAATAAGGGAGTTCATTTTGACATAATCATATATGCATGATATATAATTTGCTCCACTTCAGTCCCCACTTAAATTGTTAAAAACAACTAAAATTAAAATATATGTGTGTATACATTTTAGGAACACAAAGAATATTATTAAAGTATGTAAGAAGGAAAGAAGTCAAGGTTCAAGATGCTGTGTCACCTCAGCTGGGAAACTCAGGAATAGAACAGGGAGGTCATGTGGGTAGGTGAAGGTCATTGTCAAGGTCTCTAAGGCCTAGCATAGAGCAGGGAATACAGCAGATGTTCAGTAAATGTTGGTCAGCGTTCCTAACAAACAGGAGAGCACTAGCCTGGTTCTCTGTGCTTCCCAGGTGTGGGATGATCTACATGGAGCCGCACCAGCTAGGCTGGAAGCCCCTGAAAGACTCGTACATGGACACTCTGCCCACCAGCCTCACGGAGGAACACCATGAATTGGTGAGACCCGCGGGCCCCTTTCCTCCCACACCACCCCCATTTCCCTACTCATCTGAAGGACATTCTAGGTACATCTTCACCTTCAGAGTTCGAGAATTGCAAGAAGGGGAGGGGATGCCCTGCCTGTCCCCAGTTACCTTGTTTCCTGTCTGCCTGCCTTTTTTTTTTTTTTCAGCTGTATTTTTCATGTCGTGGGGATGGAGTGGTGCAGTCAGTTCTCCCTCCTCTTCCACCTTCTCCATTGCTCCTCAGCTCCCTGGGGTGAATCCTGGTGCTGAGGAATGCTCCTTTTGTCACTTCTTCCTCCACTGTCACCCTTTCTTCCGTTACCTGTTAACAGAAATCTCTGTAGAAGTCGCCGTAGAGGAATACCATGTCAGGAAGAGCCGTGTTCCTCTCTGCGGCCATTCCCCCTCCCTGTAACCCATCCTCCACATCTCCTTCAAGGAGGAAGCCAGATCCAGAAAGAAATGCTCTCCCTGCAGCTGCTGCAAATGACGGTTCCCTTCTTCCCTTCCTTAAGGAGCTGGGAAAGTTCAGGTCACAGACGCCTAACCGCACCCTCGGACGAGGGAAGGAGATAGGGACAGCCTGTGTTTGTGGTGCCTCTTGTCTGTTAATCCCTGTATTAAGGGACAGCCTTAGGAAAGTCCCCACAGAGGGAGCCAAGGGTTGAGTTCTGTCCAACCACAGGGATACTGTTACCATGTACATATATGTATAATATGTAGAGCATGTGCATCGGTAAACAGGTACATGTCCATGTGCACATTCAGGAACCAGTCTCCCCAAAACACACACTAAATGCTACCAAGGCCCATGCTTGTAAAGTCCTTCAGGGACTCCCTGATGTCGTTTTTGCTTTTTCTTGTAGTATTGGGGATGGGACCCAGGACCTCATGAATGCTAGGCCAGCCCTCCACCACTGAGCTACATCCCCAGCCCGTCCCCAAGGTCTTCGGCTCAGAAGGCCCCACAGTCCCCTGTCACCTGGCCCTGGCTGCCTCTACGACCTCATCCCTGGTGTTCTCTCTCCAGCCTCACCTCATTATCCTCCAGCTCTTCTCCCTTGACTTCCTTCTAGAAATCTCCAGGTTTCACCATGTCGAAGCTTTTGCACGTTTTATTCCTCATATTAGAAGTCTTGTCCCAGTTCATTTCATGGGTTGGACCAACCTTCCCTGACCAACTGATTTACACCCTTTCTGTTATTCTCCATCGGACCTCATTTGTTTCCTGTGAATACTTTTCCACAATCTGTATTTTATTTATTTCCTTGTTTGGTTTTTTATTGTCTGTCTTCCTTGCTCCTCAGGTCGTAAGCCAGCAGGAACTCTGTCTATCTCATGCTGTCTTTCCCCAGCACCCCTTCAATGCAATTAGTAGATGCTCAATAAATATCTGTTGACTGGATAAATACACATGCTCCTCAGCTTAAGATGAGGTTATGTCTCAACAGATCTATCACAAATTGAAAATGCATTTTATCCTCCTGATCTACCAAACATTAGAGTTCAGCAACACAGCACACTGTGAAGTATCAGTTGTTTCTCCTGTGACTGCAGGACAGACAGGGAGCTATCTTGCTGCCACTGCCCAGCATCATGAGAAAGTATTGTGCCAAATATCACCAACCCACAAAAGATAAAAATCAGAATTTGAGACATTTAAATTTTGAACCTACACTCAAAAGTGATCAGCAGTCTTACCTCCCCAGCCTCCTGAGGCAGAGGGACTGAGCTCTTAGCCTTCAGCTCCTTTTTCAGTAATGTCTACAAATCTCACACAGCTTTCTGCTCTCAGGTGAATGATATGTTCATGTGGCTGGTCCAGCCCTGCCTGGACTTTATTCGCCATCAGTGTAAATTTGTGGTCCAGACGTCTCCCATCCACCTTGCCTTCTCAATGATGAGGCTCTACTCCTCTCTGCTTGGTAAGTGCCACCTGTGGGTCCTTAAGCCACATGAGGGTTGGGTGCTCTCACTCCCTTTTGTCCCCCTTGAGTTATAATAGAAACAGCTGATTGGCCAAGAATAAACAAGACTTTAAATTTTAGATAATGGAGGGGGAAAAAAAGTCCTTGTGTTTTGTCTTGGTCTAATATTGATTGGCGGGGAGGAGGGGGTTCTTGGGCAAGTTACCCCAGCCTCAGTTTCCTCCTCCATACAATGGCGTAATAATCCCTGTCCTCCATCTCACAGAGATATCCTGGAGGGAGATGAATTTAGTTGGTACATGTGACTGTATCTCAGAAAAAAAATTATGAAAAAGATAGGAAGTTTTCACATGTTAAGAAGACTTACATTGCAAAGATATGAATTCACAAAACATAAATACACTGTAAGAGAACCAATCACGTTATCCTCCCAAACTAGGCAACTGCTTTAGAATATTTAAAGCAATGGTTCTATGATTTACCTACTGCCTAAAATACAATTATATATCTCAATAACAGTCTTGCACAAATTAAATATAGCTAAATTCCAGTGTGAATGACAAAAGATGTGTCCATTAGGAGAACTTTTCTTGGATGCCATTCTTTTTTCAAGATGGCACATAGGGCTTGGGAGATAGCTCAGTTGGTAGAGTGCTTGTCTTGCGAGCACAAGGCCCCGCGGGCTCACCAAGATGGCACATAAGTCACACTCAAGATGAATCTTTTTAAAAATATTTTCTGGTACACAAAGATATTTTCTGATCTCATTTCTTTCTAAAGCATTGTAGTTGTAGATTTTTAAAATATGTGACCTGAACCTTCCTACCTCCTTAAGTAAGGGAAGAACAGAACTGTCATTTGTAGTAACTGCAGGGAGAGCATTTCTTCTCCAGTTAAGTGGAGAATTTCTATGTGTTATTTTATTCTCAAAAGTTAAATTTTGAGGCATTTTTTCTCAGAAGCACACCAGCTGTGTATATAATGCCACATATTTGCATTTTTGTTTGTGAATGTTACATGTTTTCCTAAGCCCCATCCACCATCCTAATGTGATATCTCCTGGAAAAGAAGACAACAGCTGGGGAATAAACTCATTGCCCACTGCCCTAAATAATCTCATCTCTTACCTTCCAAAATCTGTGACGATGAAACCTCTCAGAAGTACTCAGATGCACACGATGAGTAAAAACTGGAGATTGGAGCTTGAACACACAGATGACTTCAGAAAGTACAGAGTACACAGGTCCTTCGCCTAGCTTTCCTTAACGTTAACCCTCTGCCTAACCAAGGTACAGTCATCAGAACAAGGAAACCAATACTGGTACTCATTTTTTAAAAGTTGTTTATTTTTTTTTTAGTTGTAAATGGACATATGCCTTTATTTATTTTTATGTAGTGCTGAGGATCAAACCCAGTGCCTCACACATGCTAGGCAAGCACTCTACCACTGAGCCCCAGCCCCAGCCCGGTACTCTTATACTATTAACTGAACTATGTACTTTCTTTGAATGTCACCAGTTTTTTCACAAATGTCCTTTTCGTATTCCAGGATTCAATTCAAAAGGCCACGTTGATTTTAACTGTGTGTTGCGTATTCCCACACTATTGCAGTCCCTCAGCCTTTCCTTTTTTTGAGTACTGGCCCGTTGTTCTATAGGATGCTTTCCAATTTAAGTTTGCCCCCTGTTTTCTTATAATTAGATCGAGGTTGTGCATGCTTGGTAAGAATACTGAAGAAGTGGTGATATACATCTCAAAAACTTTTTTTCAGTTGTAGATGGACACAATACCTTTATTTTTATTTACTTCTTTTTATGTGGTGCTGAGAATCAAACCCAGTGCCTCACACGTACGTGCAAGGCAAGTGCTCTACCACTGAGCCACCCCTCCAGTCCACTGTACGCCTCTTATTACCAATGAATGTTCTGATCAAGGTTAACTTTGCTCAGAGACACATTTCTCCACTGTTCCTTTTCCTTTGCATTTGATCAATATCTTGGAGAAGGTATTTGAAAACTATGCAGATATCCTATTTCTCCTCACACTTACACCCACAGATGCACATCTATTGATGCATCTTGCCTATAGCAATTATTATGGTGTTTGCCTAATGATAATTTTCTGTTTCTGTCCCTCCTGTATTTACTCATCAGAATTTTTCTGGAAGAAGTGCTCTTCCTTACTTAATTCCTTATGCAATTGTTTGTGGATCAAAATATGTACGTACTTACGGATATTTATTTTATTCTGCAGATTATAATACCATGCTGTAGTTAAATTATTTTGTTGCTCAAACGGCTTTGGTCATCGGGAACTCCCTTCAGGTTGGCTCTTGTGTCCTTTCAGTATTTTCCCATCCTTTTTCAAGCATGTCCTGCTTTTCTGACACTTCAAGGTATTCCAGGCCCATCTTTTGATTTCCCTGGCTCAGCCTGTAATCAATGACTTCTCTAAGGAGCCCCAGTTCTGTATGCTGAATAGCGGTATTTAGAAACCAGACATGGGCACTAGAGGTGCTCACCATGACTGAAGAGGAATGTCAAATACTTGTATGTGCTGCTGGGTGGAGAAGGAACAGAAAGGCTGTAGGAACTGTCTTTGGTTAGAAGACTCAGGTGATAAAGTGCAGCGACTCCTGGGTAACCATGAGCTGCGTGGCTTTGGGAAAAGTATCTGTTAGGGTGGGCGAGGAGGAGCGCTCAAAGGGAGGGACAGTGTTTATCTCATTATCTGGATTTTTTCCCCCCTTGGGTCTGTTCTTTGACCTGAAAGAGGGAAGTACCCTTTGCTGCTTTGCTACTTGAAGTAGCATTGACAAGAAATATCGCATCACTTGGGAGCTCATTAGAAAAGGAGAATTATGGACCAACTGAATCAGAGTCCGCAATTTTACAAAACCTTGGGTGATTTGTATGCTCGAGAAAGTTTTGAGAAGCATGGGAGAAGTCATAAAGAGCTTGGGCTTTGGAGTCAGCCAGGTTTAGATGCAAATCTTAGTTTCAGAATGTATGTGTTCTGTAACCCGTGATGTTTCCAAGCCTTAATTGATTCATCTAAAAATGGGAACTACCATGCCTCTTTCATAAATTTGTTATGTAAGTTAAATAAGGATATGTGTTGAGAGAGAATATTTTGTAAAGACAAAGAAGTAGGAAGCATGAGGAATCAGTCTCCCATCTGGACAAATGGCCCAGCAGAATCTTTCCAGTATAACTATTCTGCACTTCTGGATTCTATTCCAAGGCTCGAAACTTCCAGGGGAAGGCCTGGATGGTTAATTGCAGTTAATTATGGTCAATTTCAGCTTTCAACATGGTAGCAGCTTCCCTTCTCCACCCCTCAGTGCTCTGGCAGGAGCTATGCATATGTTCCAGGATCAGCTTGCACGTAGGTTGTGCGAGTCAGAATGGCCAACAAGGACCTTGTCCACCAAATGTCAGGGATCTGCCTCTGATCGCAGAGGTACAGACAGAAGCAGGCAGCCACTGCTACACTCCTAACCCCATGATTGTAAGTCACATCACGTTGGGATGAGTAACTTCCAAGAAACTTCAAGGACCAGCCCCTTCTCCCACCCCTGAATTTTTCTCTTTTTCTATTTTTAGGAGCTAGACATTTAGGGATTAGGACATTCAGAAACAGCCACATACACAGAAGAATTTGCAAACTCACCACAGATAGCCACAGAAAAAAATGTACTCTCAGAAAAAAACCTAAACAAGTGCTGGGAATTGATACCGGCCAGATCATAGTTATATTGTGTGCATGTACAAATACGTAACAACACATCCCACTATCGGGTACAACTATAATGCACCAATTAAAAAATGGGAAAAAAACCCCAAAAAACCTCAGGCTGGTGTTGTGGCTCAGTGGTAGAGTGCTAGCCTAGCATGCATGAGGCACTGGGTTCAATTCACAGCACCACATATAAATAAGTAAAATAAAGGTCCTTTGGCAACTAAAAACTAAAAATAAAAAAAATTATTAAAAAAAAGGAAAAACCTGAGAAGACCTTAAGTTTATAATTCTTTATGATCCCTAAAATAGATACAGCAGCCAAAGGGGGGAAAAGAAAAGCAAAAAAAGAAACCATTTCAACATAATAAAAAGCCACGCATGAAAAACCTACAACAAACATCATGCTCAACATGAAAAACTGAAAGCTTTTCGTCTTTGATCAGGACCAAGACAAAGATGTATACTCTTACCACTTCCATTAAAAATGGTCCTATGGAGGTCCATTCTGTTTTTTGAGGAATCTCCATACTGCTTTCCAGAGTGGTTATACAAATTCCACTCCTTGAGGTATATTCAAAAAGCCTAAAATCAGCATGCTATGGGAATATAGTCACATCAGTGAGCAGTGTTTGTAGCAGCACAGTTCACAGTAGCCCAATTATGCCATCAGCCCAGATGCCTGTCAACAAATGGGTAAAAAAATATGGTATATGTACACAATGGAACTTTTCTCAGCCATAAAGAAGAATGAAAATATGGTGTTTGTTGTTTAAATCAATTGGAGATCTAAAGAAAATAAGCCAGACCCATAAAGTTAAGGGTTGAATGTTTTCTCTCATATGTGGAAGCTAAACCAAAATAAGTGTGTGGGTGGGGGATCTCATAAAAACAGAAGAGATCAGTTGAGAAGAGGGAAGGGGATTGAGGGGAAAGGGTAGGGGCAGGAAAAAGGAGGAATGTTAGTTAGATCCTTACCTAATACCATATAAAAATTAGCTAAAACAGATGAAAGGTCTAAACATAAAAGCTAAAACGATAAAACTTATAGAAGAAAACATACAGCAAAAATCTCATGACACCAAACATGGCAATGATTTCTTAGATTTGACCAAACGCACGGGCAACAAAAAGAAAACAATAAAACAACTGAACTTCATCAGAATTTAAAGTTTTTTTTATATATCAAAAGGCATTTTTTAATTGTAAACAAATGGGGTACAACTTGTTTCTCTGTTTGTACATGGAGTAACAGCATACCATTTGTGTAATCATACATTTACATAGGGATGGTGTTTGATTCATTCTGTTATTTTTTTCCCTTCCCCCCACCCCTCCCACCCCTCTTTTCCCTGTATACAGTCCCTCTTTCCTCCATTCTTGCCTCCTTCCCACCCCCCATTATGTATCATCATCCACTTATCGGCGAGATCATTCATTTGGTTTTTTTGAGATTGGCTTATCTCACTTAGCATGATATTCTCCAATTTCATCCATTTGCCTGCAAATGCCATAATTTTAGTCTTCTTTATGGCTGAGTAATAGTCCATTGTGTGTGTGTGTGTGTGTGTGTGTGTGTGTGTGTGTGTGTATGCACACAGTTTCTTTATCCATTCATCAATTGAAGGACATCTAGGTTGGTTCCACAATCTGGCTATGGTGAATTGAGCAGCTATGAACAATGATGTGTCCACATCACTGTACTATGCTGATTTTCAGTTTTGGGTATAGGCAGAGAAGTGGGATAGCTGGGTTAAATGGTGGTTCCATTCCAAGTTTTCTAAGGAATCTCCACACTGCTTTCCAGAGTGGCTGCGCTAATTTGCAACCCCACCAGCAATGTATGAGTGTACCTTTTTCCCCACATCCTCTTCAACACCTGTTGTTGCTTGTATTCTTGATACTTGCCATTCTAGTTGGGATGAAATGGAATCTTAGGGTGGTTTTGATTTGCATTTCTCTTATTACTAGAGATGTTGAACATTTTTTCATATATCTGTTGATTGCTTGTACATCTTCTTTTGTGAAGTGTCTGTTCATTTCCTTAGCCCATTTGTTGATTGGGTTATTTGTATTCTTGTTGTAGAGTTTTTTTGAGTTCTTTATATATTCTGGAAATTAGTGCTCTATCTGAAGTATAGCAAAAATTTTCTCCCACTCTGTAGGCTCTCTGTTCACATTGCTGAGAGTATCCTTTGCTGAGAGAAAGCTTTTTAGTTTGAATCTATCCCAGTTATTGATTCTTGCTTTTATTTCTTGTGCTATGGGAGTCACGTTAAGGAAGTCTGATCCTAAGCCGACATGTTGAAGATTTGGACCTACTTTTCCTTCTATAAGATGAAGCATCTCTGGTCTGATTCCAAGATCCTTGATCCATTTTGAGTTGAGTTTTTTGCAGGGTGAGAGATAGGGGTTTAGTTCGTTCTGTTGCATATGGATTTCCAGTTTTCCCAGCACCATTTGTTGAAGAGGCTATCTTTTCTCCATTGCATGTTTTTGGCCCCTTTGTCTAGTATGAGAAAACTGTATTTATTTGGGATTGTGTCCGTGTCCTCTATTCTGTATTGATCTACCTGTCTATTTTGGTGCCAGTACCATGCCGTTTTTGTTACTATTGCTTTGTAGTATAGTTGAAGTTCTGGTATTGCGATACCCCCTGTTTCATTCTTCCTGCTGAGGATTGCTTTAGCTATTCTGGGTTTCTTATTCTTCCAGATGAATTTCATGATTGCTTGCTCTATTTCTGTGAGGTACGTCATTGGGATTTTAATTGGAATTGCATTGAATCCATATAGCACTTTTGGTACTATGGCCATTTTGACAATATTAATTCTGCCTATCCAAGAACATAGGAGATCTTCCCATCTTCTAAGGTTTTCTTTAATTTCTTTCTTTAGTGTTCTATAGTTCTCATTGTAGAGGTCTTTCACCTCTATTGTTAGATTGATTTCCAAGTATTTTATTTTTTTCAAGGCTATTGTGAACAGGGTAGTTTTCCTAACTTCTCTTTCTGAAGATTCATCACTTATGAATAAAAATGCATTGGATTTATGAGCATTGATCTTGTAACCTGCTACTTTACTGAATTCACTTATAAGTTCTAAAAGTTTTCTGGTGGAATTTCCAAGTTCCTCTAAATATATAATCATGTCATCAGCAAATAATGATAGTTTGAGTTCTTCTTTTCCTATTCATATCCCTTTCATTGCTTTGATCTGTCTAATTGCTCTGGCTAGAGTTTCAAGGACAATGATGAGTAGAAATGGTGAAAGAGGGCATCCCTGCCTTGCTCCAATTTTTACGGGGAATGCTTTCAGTTTTTCACCATTTAGAATGATATTAGCCATGGGCTTAGCATAGATAGCCTTTACAATGTTAAGGCATGTTCCCACTACCCTTATTTTTTCTAGTGTTTTGAGCATGAAGGGATGCTTTATTTTATCAAATGCTTTTTCTGCATCTATCAAAATAATCATGTGATTCTTGACTTTAAGTCTGTTGATATGGTGGATTACATTTATTAATTTCTGAATGTCCAACCAACCTTGCATCCCTGGGATAAAACCCACTTGATCGTGGTGCATTATCTTTTTTAATATGTTTTTGTATGCGATTTGCTAAAATTTTGTTGAGAATTTTTGCGTCGATGTTCATTAAGGATATTGGTCTGAAATTTTCTTTCCTCGATGTGTCTCTGTCTGGTTTAGGTATCAGGGTGATAGTGGCTTCATAGAATGAGTTTGGGAGGGTTCCCTCCTCTTCTATTTCATGGAATACTTTGAGGAGTATTGGAATGAGCTCTTCTTTAAAGGTTTTGTAGAACTCAGCTGAGAACCCATCTGGTCCCGGACTTTTCTTTGTTGGTAGGCTTTTGATGACCTCTTCTATTTCATTGCTTGAAATTGATTTATTTAAGTTGTGTATGTCCTCCTCATTCAGTTTAGGTAATTCATATGTCTCTAGAAACCTGTTGATGTCTTTGAGGTTTTCTATTTTGTTGGAGTATAGATTTTCAAAATAGCTTCTAATTATGTTTTGTATTTCACTCGTGTCTGGCGTCATATTTCCTTGTTCATTCCGAATTTTAGTGATTTGGGTTTTCTCTCGTCTTCTCTTTGTTAGTGTGGCTAAGGGTTTATCGATTTTGTTTATTTTTTCAAAGAACCAACTATTTATTTTGTTAATTTTTTCCATTGTTTCTTTTGTTTCAATTTCATTGATTTCAGCTCTGATTTTAACTGTTTCCTGTCTTCTACTACTTTTGGTGTTGGTCTGCTCTTCTTTTTCTAGGACTTTAAGCTGTAGTGTTAGGTCGTTTATTTGTTGATTTTTTTCTTCTTTTATTGAATTCACTCCATGAAGTAAATCTTCCTCTAAGTACTGCTTTCATAGTGTCCCAGAGATTTTGATATGATGTATCTTTGTTCTCGTTTACCTCTAAGAATTTTTTTTATTTCCCCCGTGATATCTTCTGTCATCCATTCATCATTCAATAGCGTACTATTTAATCTTCTGGTGTTGGAGTAGTTTCTGTTTTTTATTCTGTCACTTATTTCTAATTTCAATCCATTATGATCTGATAGAATACAAGGTAGTATCTCTATCTTCTTGTATTTGCTAACAGTAACTTTGTGGCATAATATATGGTCTATTTTAGAGAAGGATCCATGTACTGCTGAGAAGAAAGTGTATTCGCTGTTTGTTGGATGGTATATTCTATATATGTCCATTAAGTCTAAATTATTGATTGTGTTTTTGAGATCTATGGTTTCTTTGTTCAATTTTTGTTTGGAAGATCTGTCCAGTGGTGAGAGAGGTATGTTAAAGTCACCTAGTATTATTGTGTTGTGGTCTACTTGATTCCTGGAATTGAGAAGGATTTGTTTGACGTACGTGGATGAGCCACTGTAAACATAAGAGCTAAAACTATAAAACTTATAGAAGAAAACATAAGGCAAAAATCTCATGACACCAAACATGGCAATGATTTCTTAGATTTGACCAAACGCACGGGCAACAAAATGAAAACAGTAAAACAATTGAACTTCATCAGAATTTAAAGTTTTTTTATGTATCAAAAGGCATTATTGACAGATTTAAAAGACAGCCCACACAGATTAGAAGAAAATGTTTACAAATCATTTATCTGATAAAGACCACACTGAGAACCACTAAAATTCAACATAAAAATATAAACTACCACATTCAAAGGATAAAGGACTTGAAGAGACATTTCTCCAGAGAAGATATACAAATGGCCAATAAGCACCCAAAAAGGGTCAATGTCACTAATCATTAGGGAAATACAAATCAAAGTCTGGTGGTATTGATAGATGGCTACAATAAGAAACACAGGAAATAGCCGAGTATTGGCAAGGAGGTAGAGAAATTGGAACCCTTATGCACTGCTGGTGGGAATTTAACATACTGTCCTGCCATTGAAAATCGTTTGTTGGTTTCTCAAAGTAAACATAGAATTACCATATGATTCATGTTTTTTGTTTATGGCTATATTCCCAAAATAATCGAAAGCAGGTTCTCAAGCAGAAAGCTTCTAGCAGCTTTCTCATGATATCCAAAAGGTGGGAGCAACTCAAATGTCCGTCAGCAGATGAACGGGTAAACAAACTATGGGATGATCACATGATGAAATTTAATTCTTCCTCAAAGGGGGAAAATCCTGACACATGGTAAGGCACGGACAAACCCTTGAAAACGTGACGCTATGTGAAATAAGCCAGCCACAAAGTGACTGCACGGTTCCACTCCTGTGATGTACCTAGAGTCGCCAAACTCACAGAGACAGAAAGTAGACTGCTGGGGGCATGAGGGGTGGAAGGAGGACGGAAGGGCACGTTCCTGTTTAATGGGTTCGGAGCTCCCGTTCTGCAAGGTGAGTTCTGCACATGAGTGGCCTGGTGGTTGTGCAATATGAATTTTTAAGGTCACCGAACTGTGTACTTGCGAAGGGTAAAGGTTCTATGCTATGTGTATTTTATCACAGTAAAAGCTGTGTATGGTAAAGGACATGGTATGTGTGGGCACTCAGCCAATATCAGTCACCTCCCCAGGTCCTTCAGAGCCAACACCTGTTAGTTCACATCTTTCATACCCGTGGCATTCTGCTGCCAATCTTCAGCTTCCCTTTTTTTTTTTAGATGAAATCAGAGAAATTGATAAGGAGGACTCTGACTTATTTGAAGGCCTATCAAGTCAACAAGTCTTCCTCTGGCTACAAGGACTATTCCTCTTTTCCTTGGTATGGACAGTGGCTGGCACCATCAACGCGGAGAGCAGAAAGAAGTTCGATCTGTTTTTCCGCAACCTGATCATGGGCATGGATGATAGCCACCCAAGGCCCAAAAGTGTCAAACTCACCAAAAACAACATCTTTCCAGATAGAGGTAACTCAGTACTTGTTTGTTACATCCTATTATGAGAGTTTTAATCATATGTCCCAAACCCAACCAAAATGCATGAATTGTGTAAGACCCTTTATAAAAGCTAAGGAAGGTTCTGTAGTTTTGTAGGTGCGTTCACTTCTCCAGGGCTGGTCCAGGTATGCAAGAGATGGGAGGTTCTGATGACAGGATCTTCTAGGTTTTAACTGCTTTTTTACTTCACAGTGATATGACAGCTTGCGTTGGTTTCTTTGGGGGAGGGATTACCCATGATTCCAAACAGAATGAGAAATTTCTCCAGTTTTGTTTTCTTACTCTTGTGTCTATTTACTTCATGTCATGGTGATGATGCTGTTATGTCTTTTAACTTTTGTCATTATAATCTAGTATATTCATATATTTCCATGGACATATATTTCCATATATTTTGCTATATAATCTTCAAAATGATCATTTTCATGGCTACAGGTATTCTTCTACGTGTGACATCATTTACCAAAAGAAAGATGTTTCTTTTAAGTAGATTTTATTGCTTTTTCCTACCATCCATGTAATACATTATACAGCATTTAGAAAATACAGAGAGGAAATAGAAAAAAGTTAAGATCAGTAGGAATCCCATTACCCCGAAATGTCACACACGTGTGTGTGTGTGTGTGTGTGTGTGTGTGTGTGTGTATAGCTTTTCTTTTACAACATGAGGAGGATCATACTATGAATACTTTCCAAATAGCTCTCTTTTTGTGACTGTGAAAAAGAGCATATGAAGAGCTAGAGGGACCTCCAGCACTGACAGTGATGTGTTGAGAGAGCTGGTCACACAGACACATGCTTTTGCTTAGGATGGAGGCATTTTATTATATGTTAGCTTTAGGTCAAAACGAAAAACAAACAAATCGGGAACCTTTGAATCACAGTTAATAACATACATGCTGAAGCCTTTATGGGGAAGTATAAAGGTGTTTTAATTTATTTTGAGATGGGTTAATGAATAGAGAGAGGGACAAACAGGAACATGATAAAACAAGAAAAGTCAATGGTAAACTCTAGGAGTCCGGTATCCAGTGCTCACCATGCAGTATTTCCCGTGTTTATGTGTGTTTGAAATTTTTCATGACAATAAAACAACGAATGAGCAAGTAGGTTCCTGGCCCTCTACCCCACACTCTCACCCACACCCCTGGCACATTTCAGGTAGTGCATGATTACATGTTGGACTAATTGCATGGAGGCCCATACATTTCCATTAGTTGGGTGGTAGTATATTCATTCACTCTTGTTTTGGGATGGTTTTATTTTTTTATTGTAGTAAAATGCATATGACATAAAGTTTACCATTTTAATAATGTTGAATTCAGTGGCAGTAAGAACATTCATATTGTTGTGCAATCATAACCACCATCCAAATCCAGAAATTTTTCATTTTCCCAAACTGAAATTTCATTCCCATGAAACAATGATTCCCCATTGCCTCTTCCTCCCTTTCCCAGCAACAATGCCTCTACTCTCTGTCACCTAATATTAGACTACATTGGGTACTTTGTATCACCAGAATCATATGGTCTATACCCTTTTGTAATTGGCTTATTTCATTTAGCATCATGTCCTCACTGCTCATCCGTATTGTAGTACATGTCCTTTTGAAGACTGAATAATATTCCATTAGATAGATATACCACTTAGTCATTGCTGGTATATAAGAAAGCAATTGAGTTTTGTATTTTGAAGTCCTGCAGACTTTGCCATCATCACTAATAAGTTCCAGGAGTTTTTTGTTGATTCTTTAGGATTTCCTGCATACTCATGTCATCTGCAAATACAGTATTGTTTCTCCCTTCATTATTTTATTTCCTTTTCTTCTCTTACTCCATTAGCTATGATTTCCAGTATGCTTTTGAACAGGAGTGATGAGAGAAGCCATCATTATTTTGTGCCCAGTCTAACAGGAAAGCTGCTCATTTTTTGACCCTTATCTGTGCTATCATTTGTACAGTTTGTGGATATTCTTTATCAAATTGAGGAAAATCCCTCTTCTCTTTCTAGCTTATTAAGATGAATGCTTGGGCTATTATTTTTAGATATTTCTCCCTTTCTGATCTATTTAATTAATGGTATAAATGTCCCTCCATGCCTTATTTTCACTGCATCCCACAGATCTTGCAAAGTTGCATTTGTATTTCCATTTAGTTCACAATATTTTTAAATTGCCCTTGAGACTTCCTTGATTTGTGTGTCATTTAATCCCAAAGTATTTGGGGATCCTCCCGTCCTCTTTCTCTCATTTCTCTTAGTATAATTCCATTGTTTGAGAGCATACCTTGTATGATCTCTATTTTTTTTTTTTTAATGTGTTGAAGTGTTTAATGACCAAAAATGTGGCCTGTCTTGGTGAATATTCCACATGAGCTGGAGAAGAATGTACAGTCTGCTGTTGTCAGAGGGAAAGATCTACAGATGTAGATCCAGCTGATCAACAAGGGCGCTGCTCAGTTTAACAGTATTCTCACTCCTTCTCTTACTGTCAATTTCTGATAAAGGGGCATCAAAGTGTCCACTTGTAATATTGAAATTGTTTCTTCTTGAAGCACTTTCCATTTTCCCTCATGTATTTCATCTTTCTGTTTACATTTGAAATGTGAAAACAGAATCTAATCTAAATTTCTTCTTTTTAATTATAAATGATGCTGGATTTTATATATAGCAGTAGTTTGTTTTTCAGTATGTTCTTTATTTAATGTTCTTTTCGTTTTTGTTTTTGTTTTGACAGACTATGTCTAGATGTAGGTTTCCTTCCATTTACTCTGCTTGGGATTTGATCCATCCTTTTAGTCAGCAAGGAAAATTCTCTTTGGTCTTAATATCTATTCTCTCCTCTTTCGGGTGTGTGTGTGTGTGTGTGTGTGTGTGTGTTTACCCTTTCTAGTTGGCATTTTCGTGTAAGTCACCATAGTTTCAATCAGTCTCCTCACTGTCTTGATTGATTTTAATTCTGCTTTTATTTCTTTTGTTTCCTTGCTACCCTTTTTTAGTGTGACAGTTAAAAGCCCAGGCTGGGAACGAAACTGTCAGAGCTGGAGTCCTAGCTCCAGCACTTAACTAGGTGGGTGAACTTGAACGGATTCCCTTAACCCCTCTCAGTTTCCACAACTATAAAGTGTGCATAATAATAATGGGCCATATTCATGGTGTTCTTGGAAAGATTAAACAGGCTAATGCATGCAAAACTACTTAAGATATACATGAGGGAAAATGGACAGTGCTTTATGTTGAAAGCATTAAGTGGATATTACCAGTTTCTATTTATCATTCTTATCATCATCATCATCTCTCTCAGATCATCCATCTCATTTTTTTCTCCCCTTGCCATTTCATCTCAGCCTATTTTCTCCTTATTTTTTTTTCCTATTTCATAAGAAATGATGTTTTGGGGGTTGGTTATTTTATTTTATTTTATTGCACCTTATTGAGGATACCAAACTGATTCCTGAAACTGGTTTCCAGGTCCACATTCAGCAAGTTTAAGAGAGATACTCTTCAGGCTAATTTCCATATTCTGTTCCTTTATATTGCAATAGTTTTTCACTGGTTACATTTGTTTCTTTGCTTACTTTTGTCTTCTCCATCCTTTGAGATCAGTCTATGCTCTGTGTCTACAGAGATGGTGCGTGAATTGCCCCTGACTCCACTCTTGGCCCACGTTGCGACAACATCTTTCCTTCTCTCTTGCAGTGACATGCGCAGCTCCCACTCAATTTTTAGGTAACTTTCCCCTCTAACATGTCTTGTTTACTGTGAGGACCTCATTACCTGCTTCCATACCTTACCTAACTGAAGTAGCATAAAAGAAACCGTCATTTCCAGCATGCATTCTTATTATATTTTTAGTTGTTAAAGAACCTTTATTTTATTCATTTATTTATATGTGGTGCTGAGAATTGAACCCAGTGCCTCACACATGCTAGGCAAGCTCTCTACCACTGAGCCACAACCCCAGCTCTATGCATTGTTATTATTATTATGCATTATATATATTTTATTATATATATCACACATTATATATTATTATTATGGCCTAGTAACAGGGGGACAACAGTATGAAGAGACAGTTCTTCCAGAATAGTTGCTGGCATACGGATGAACCGCTGTCTAACTTTCTGTGTATGTTTAACCTGTATCTCTGCATCTTGGGGCAGCCATGGGGGAAGGACCCAGTGGACTCTCATGTCTTTCTTCATATAATTTCTTGATTGACTTCTGTGTTAGTTGACTTTCCATTACTTACCAAATACCTGAGATGATCAGCTTTAAAAAAAGGCGTATTTTGGCTCAAGATATTAAGAGTTTTCAGTCCGTGCTCAGTTAGTTGGCTCTGTTGCTTTTGGGCCTGTGCTGAAGTATACCATTGTGGCGGGGAGTTCATGCTAGAGCAAAGCTGCTCACTCATGGCAGTAGGAAGCAAAGGGAAAGTAAAGGGAGGATTGGGTCCCTTCAAGGGCATGATCCCATTTCCTTCCAGGAGGCACTGCCTCCTGAAGGTTCCATCACCTACCAATCAGGAGGACCAAGCCTTCAGCACATGGGTCTCAGGGGGAGTTTCATCCAAACCACAGCATTTTCTCAGCCTGGCTCTTTCTGCTTTCTACTTAGAAGAGATTCTGCCCAGATTCTTCCAGTTTTTGTTTATAACAACATCATTCTTCTTTTTCCTCCAATCACAAGTATTTTAGTGGGAAATTGGGAAGCTACTAACCAGAACCCACTTGACTCAAAAGGTATGGTTTACAGGGCTGAGAACGCAATCTCTTTATGTAAGAGCTTTATTGCGATGTATTTTACACACCATAAAACCCGCTCACTGAAGTCTGAGAATCAATGATTTTTAGTAAATTTACCTAGCTGTGTGCCCATCACTAGAATCCAGGTTTAGAATGTTTGCTTAGCCCCTGTACAACCCTTCATGACTATTTTCAATTAACTGTAGTTCCTTTGCTAGCTCCAGATTTGTATAGATTTGTCTTTTCTAGGCATTTAATATACATGGAATGAATTACTATACGGCCTCTTGTATGTGGCTTTGATTGCACTTTCCTATAACGATCAGTAAACTTTTTTAAAAAATATTTTCTTAGTTGTTGTTGGACCTTTATTTTTTATTTTATTTATTTATTTACATGTGGTGCTGAGAATTGAACCCAGTGCCTCACACGTGCTGGGCAAGCGCTCTGTCCCAGGCCCGTTGTTAAACTCTTAAAATGCCTTTTTTAGCTTTTCCACAAGGACCTATGGTTAAAATTTTAAATGTGAGAGCACAGGAGAGCCTTCCCTGACTTATGGAATGTTATTGTCTGAGCTTTTCATGATGCAGGAGTCTGGGGGTGATGGATCTCTCAAGGAAGTGCTGGAGGACAGCAGGCGGCTTTGGGGGACCCTCCCAAGATGGGGTCCATATCGTTGATTGTAGATCCTTGTTGGTCAACCAGGATTTATTTTTCTCTTTATTCACCAATTTACCTCTGAAAAGTCTTTTATGTCTCCATTGAGACATTTGCCTTATTCTCCAAGTAGAGGAGAGGATAAAAGAGCTGGGTGAAGGAGACATTAGGAATCATTTATCTTCCAGGATTTCTACTGTTCCTACTTCTTCCTGCCCGCCCCCCTTGCACCTGAAGTGGAGTTTGAGTTATAAACACAATGCAGAGAAAATAAGGGCCATTATTCTGATGAGAACCAAAAAGACCCAGAGCTAAATGTTACCAGTGTACCGTGGGCCCAGACCTATGCTAATGCTTGACACATGCATTTTATTCAGTCTCCATAGTCATTTTCTAAACTCAACATATAATCAGGCCCATTTTACAGATGTGCAGATGGTAAAGTTGACCAAGGTCACACAGCTGGTAAATCCGCTTACCACAGTTAATTTAAATATTTTCTTTGTCCTAAATGTTACTTAATCAAGCCACAAATTAGCTCTAGCTCAGCATTATCATGGAAGGGGGAAAGTGTTTCATTGATTCATGCTTTTAGTGTCTCCTTTTTTACTGTAAACATCATTTTATTAAAGAAAAATAATTGAAAAGTACATTTTGTTAGGGTTAGGGATAAGGAGGTGGTAAGAATGGAGGAAGGAAGGACTGTATAGAGGGAAAAGAGGGGTGGGAGAGGTGGGGGGAAGGGGGAAAAATAACAGAATGAATCAAACAACATTGCCCTATGTAAATTTATGATTTTTAATAAAAAAAAAAAAGAAAAGTACATTTTGTTCCTACTACCCTATCATGGGTATTTCAGTTTTCAAAAATACTTCCTCCTGTGTATGAACCTGCTTTCATCTTTTTACCTCATTTCCGTAATGGTGTATATCCATGTTCATCCGCCATTGCTTCTTAAAAACATTTTCTGTGTTAATCTTAGTTTTTGCAGTGATCTTCTTAATGACTGAAAAACACTCCATCCATCTCATAAGACACGGTTTTTACTGGTCTCCCAATGTGTGACGTGTAAGCTATTTCTTTGCCATCACAGATGGTGTCGCATACTCATGTATACAGATTATTTTCATTGTGAATTGTTTCCATGTGATAAATCCCCAGAAACAGGATTTCTGACTTGAGTAGAGGACATTTTTAGCTCTGTAAGCGTAGTGCCAGATTGCTTTCTGAGAGCGTGCCAGATTGACTTCTAGGTAAAGCTGCAGGGTGACGTAGAATAACAGAAGCTCCCTTCTTTAATATCTAATGGAATTAACAACAAATTGATCCTAAAAATTCCCCAGGAATAAGCAAAGACATTACAGCTTAATTCTATGAGCATTGGAAAGTGATGGACAGAGAGAAAAAAAAAAACTGGGGCTACGGTCCAGAACCTGCCACCTCAGTGACCTGCAAACAGTATTGTAGGGAGGAAAGCAGGCGGATTGTTCTCACTGGTAGTCAGAGGACTGTGGTGGTGACTGGGTGGCTGCAGAAGATCTAAGAGAACCCCTTGAGCACAGAAGCCCCTTCGTAACGCTGCAGCACCTCAGCCAGGGCCAGAAAAACTACTCTGATTTGCATCTTCCAGATTCCTGTGCTGGATGGGAATGAGAGTCGAATCCTACAGGAGCAGAGTGCACGACCCTAGCCAGGATGGGAGTGAGCTGGGTTTGTGGGTTAGGGAAGTTGACCAAATTTCAGAGAAAGACTGAAGAGCCCAAAAGTCCCAGGAATGGCAACTCTCTTTTTATCCAACCCTTGTAACCTTGGGTTCAGAAAAGAAAGGCACATGCCGGTGCTTGAGTTGTGACCAGAAAGTAGGTAAGATAAATTGGTCACAGATATTGTTGGGTAACTTTAGGAAGAATTTGCTTGATTATATCCGAGTAAGAACGGTATGGCATTTGTACGAATGAGAGAGACAGAGAGAATGTCTAATAGAATAAATACTTCCAAGGCCATACTTCAGTAGAACAGAGGAAGGGAGTAGCGGGAGAGAGAAGGAGCAGGAAAGGGGAGGTACTCGGGAATGAAATGGAGCACATTGTGTTACGTGCACTTGTGAATTTATCGCAATGAACCCACGACTGTTATAGTTATAATGCACTAATAAAAGCATAATTTAAAAATAAGAGAAAATATAATCCAAGAAACAAATTATTTCTGCTGAATTGTATGGGATAAAAAGATAGATATGCAGATTAATTAAAAAGAATTAAAAGTAAAAAAAAAAAAAAACCCTCATATTTATCTGATTTGAATCTTGACAATGGTACCAAGATAATTGAGTGGGAAAAGAAGAGTCTTTTCAACAAAGGGTGCTAGAACAACTGCATCACACAGGTAGAGGGATGAATTTGGATCTCTGCTTCATAGCATAGCCAAAAATGTACTCAAATATATCAAAGGCATAAATCTAAGGGTTCTTAGAAGAAAACACAGATGCAAATTTTTGTAACTTTGGACTAGGCAGTGATTTCTTAGGGCACCAAAATTAACCTTGAAAAAGGAAGAAATTGACAAACCAGACATCATCAAAATTAGGAATTTTTGTATTTCAAAGGAAAATTTCAAATAAAAAGATAATCAAGATTAGGTGATTTTTATCAATGTTTATAGCAGCTCAGTTCATAATAGCTAAAAATCTATGGAAGCAACCTAGATGCCCTTCAACAGATGAATGGGTAAAAACAAAATGTGGTGTGTATATATGTGATGAAATATTACTCAACCTTGAAGAAGAATGAAATGATGGTATTTGCCGGTACTTGGATGGAGCTGGAGAATATCATACTAAGTGAAATAAGCCAATCCCAAAAAAAACCAAAAGCTGAATATTTTCTCTAATATGTGGATGCTAATTCACATTGGCGGCAGCTAGGGAAGACAGAGTTACTTTAGATTAGGTAGAGATGGCTGGGGAGATAGCTCAGTCGGTAGGGTGCTTGCCTTGTAAGCATAAGGCCCTGGGTTCGATCCCCAGCACCACCCCCCCAAAAAAAAAGTCTAGATTAGGTAGAGATGAGTGAAGGGAGGGGAGAGGGATTGGGGATAGGAAGGATAGTAGAGTGAATGAGTGAATCAGACATTATTACCCTATGTACATATATAACTATATGACCAGTGGGATTCCACATCATGTATAGCCAGAAAAATGAGAAATTATATCCATTATATATGATGTTTAAAAAAAAGAATGGGGGTGAATTTTATATCAAATTCCATATCTTATGAGGGATTCATATGTAGAATACCTAAAGAACTGTTTCAACCCAAAAGGACAAATAACCCAATTTGAAAATGGGCAAAGTAACTTAATAGATAATTCTCCAAGGAAGGCACACAAAGGGCCAATAAGCCCGTGGCCAGATGCTCAACATTATTAAGTATCAGGAAAATTCAAATGAAAATGAAAATGAGATACTACTTCACAGCAGCTAGGAGGAGTATATTAAGAAAAAGATGGGAAATTACAAGCAATGGTGAGGACACAGGAAAACCAGAACCTCGCATGCTCCCTGGGAACTTAAAGTGCTGCAGCAGTCATGGAAAAGAGCATTTGGCATTTTCTCAAAATTAAACAGAATCCAAAAGGTCCATCAACTGATGAATGGTCAAATGAAATATGATATATCCATATAATAGAGTACTGTCCGGCAATAAAAAGCAGTGAAGTATAGATGCTGCAACATGGATGAACCTTAAAAACATTATGATAAGTCAAAGAAGCCAGTCACAAAAGGAACACGTATTGTTTATGTCAAATGTGCAGAACAGGGAAATCGATAAGGACTGAGAGGAGATGAAGGGGCTGTCTAGTGTGGGCCGGCAGAGGATAGGCAAAGCCTCGCACCAGCCTACTGGTCCAAGGCAAGCAGGGGCCAGCGGGCCGCTAGGAGCCCGGCGCACAGGCTGGCGGGCTTGAGGCGTGAGTGCCAAGGTGAGACGAGGCATGGCCACTGTCAGCCTTCAGTGGCCAGGCCTGGGCACAGTGAGGTGCAGATGCCTACTGCAGAAGCCCCATCCGGTGACCTCAACTTCCTCTTCTTAACCTGCCACAGAAGATGGAAGTGGAGTAGGCTTGGATGAGAGTTGGGACTCAGGAATCCACTAATAGAAGTTAGTACATTTCCAAACCCTAATTAGCATAAGTTTGGACCAATAGTATTGGTAGTTTCTTCAAACCCTATAAGTTTGGACCAATAGCTCTGGTAGTTTCTTCAAACCCTAATTAGCAGAAGTTTGGACCAATAGCTTTGGTAGTTTTTTCAAACCCTAATTAGTATAAGTTTGGACCAATAGCAGTGATACGAGTGCCATATAAACCCTAGACTAGCACATTTGGGGAGAAAGTGTGCTATCAGATCCCGCTTCGCACTGCAAGAATTCTATTTCTGTTCTTCCATAAATCCTACTCTTACACTCACCCATCCTGGTCTGTGAATTTCATTCTTTGAATTCACAAGACAAGAACCCCCAGAGAAGAAATTAATGGAGAGCTGCTGGGGTCTGCCCCAACACTAGAGGGCGGGGCCCACATTTCTCAGCTATAGTTCATGCAGATACCACCTGCCGGCAGCGGCAGAGAATCAAGTTTCATCTCAAAACTCAGTTGGTGGCGGAGAATTATGAGGTTTCTTTTTGGTGTACTGAAGAGTTCTAACATGTGCTGTGGTCGTGATTCCACAACTCTGTGGATGTTTATCATAGCCACACATACGGAAACTTTTAGTAAACCATTGAATTGTATATTTGAAATGGTTCAATTACATGGTATGTGAATTATATTTTAATAAAACTCAAAAAAGTTTGTAGGACATGATAAAAAGAGAGGTTGAAGAATCAAAGAAATTGAGAATCAAGTACTGCTGGTAATGATCTAGTAAGTAAATTATAACCAGTGAGAAATAAAATATACAAGTTTAGGCTTCTAATAAGTGGCTGAGAGGAAACGTTTGATGTAATTACACATGCTATGGAAGAAAAAGATAAAAGCAGTGAAGCAGAATATGGTTAATATGGAGACAAAAAAATGCTAATTCCTTGAGTTGCAAACACAATAAATACAGCAGACACTATATACAAAGATATAAATACATAAATTTTTCCTAAAATGAACTGTTTCTATAAATTGTAGGAGTGTGCTATATTCCAAGAAAAATCGATAGAGTAATTGACCAAAAGACAACTTAATTAAATTATTTTCAGGTTAAAATAGATTCCATCAGACAACTAGAGTTTAAAAAAGAAAGAGTCAAAAAAATATTTGACAGGCCTCAACTTCTGCTCATAACTTAAAATGCAACGAAACAGAATGATTTCTGCAAAATTCAGAGAGGAAGAAAATGTGACATATGAATATTACTCTCAGCCAAATCTCTGTTAAAACATAACAGCAGCAGACAGAATTCTCAAATGTGTAAAGACTGAGAGAAGTGAGCAGCGATAAGCCCCTTCTTGAAAAAAAAAAATTAAATCAGCCAACTAAGAAATTAGTCAAAACAAAGAACTCTGAAATGTTCTGCTAAAAGGCCCAAGTCTGAGTACTGAATTATTTAAATACTGTATAAACCTGAGACTGAGGACTGGGAGGATTAAGGTGGCAATCAAAACATGAACGTTGAAAACCCTGACAAAGTAGAAATTGCACTATTAATAACAAGAGCCAGGGAAGGGGAGGTGAAGGAAGAGGGAGAGTTGACCACCTCATCGTTCATAAAGGAATCGATGAAACCGGTCTAAAATTGAATCATGCGTATTAACAAATGCAATTATATGATTCAGGATTTGCTTTTTAAAAGTTCAAAGAAAGAAAGGAAGGAGGGGAGAAAAGGGGGATGGAAGGAAAAAGACAAATATGGTGGCCCTTGGTAAAGTGGAAATGGATGAGGCAGGAATTGCAAAACATTAATCACTGAAGCAGGAGAATGACACTTGACGGTTTATTATCCCTTTCTCTTTATTTTTGTGCATTTTAAATTTTCCACAATAAATAAGTAAAAAACACAGTAACAAAATTAGATTAACTGATTTTTAAAAGCATATTGACCTTAACTCCTTAAAGGCTTGAAAATTATTTTTTAATTAAGAAACACCTTTTAGGAACTGATATCCCAATAGTGAATAATGTGTCTAAAGTTCAGTGGAACCTTCTGTTTCATTCTAACATCTTTATTTTAAATTTTGTCACATGCTTCCATTCTTGTAAAATATTTTCTCACATCTTTCTGTCCTTTCATCTTTAGTGTTAGTGTGCCTAAAAAGAGGTAGTAGATTAGTGCATCAGTGGTGTGGAATTTGGAGTGATTTATTCCTTTTTTGTGTGTATACTTGCTGTTTATGTTATTAAAAAATAATTTAGTAACTTGCGTGGTCAACACTTATTTTTAAATAAAATCACCACTCTTTAAAAAGTGTTGCCTCAATTTGAACAGATAACAGCAATGTATAGTTTCACCATAGTTATGCCAACACTGGTTATCATATGTTTTGGTTGTTGAAGCTGAGATACATCAAAATGTGAAATGGAAATCCTTGGTAAACTAATGACCTCTTCTGTTTCTTTGGATCCAGGAAGCATCTATGATTTTTATTTCTTCAAACAAGGTAGTGGACACTGGGAAGCATGGACAGAGTACATCACCAAAGAGGAGGAAATTATTCCTGCTGGTGCAAAGGTAAAAGAAAAGCGTTGGTTACAGAACTGTGGTTTCCAGAATTACCCAGATATCCTCCTTGGTGGAGGAATTAACAGGTCTATGTGGGCATTTTTTAAGATTCCTTTGGTAGAAGATTCCAGCATGAGCTGGATCACACTTCAAGAAAGCATAGACTTTAGAATCAGAGACCTATGTTCCTTACTCAGCCTTCACGCTCTGTCTCCCTTTATTCAACCATAAAATGGAAGAAAAAACATTTAAATTATTGCAAAGATTGAAGGCAGAATACATGAGCCTGTGGCCCATACCAGGGGTTAGATGAATATTTGTTGCTATTTTCATTATTGTCATTACCAATAATACCATATGGTCTACCTCTCAGTCACCCTAATTCTCCAAAAAAATCTTTAAAATCCTCAAAAAAAGATTTTCAATTTTCTTGATCAGCAGAAAAGCAGGTTCTGATTAATAGATTTTTTTTTCCCTAGGTCATAGATAATATACCTATAGCCACTATTCACTTCTTGCCTGTGGAAACTTTGTAAACATGTGCACTTTCATGCCCATTGACATCTAGTAGATATAATTTGTCTTTCTGGGGTGACTGCAGATCTTTCAGACCCTGGGTGCAGTTGTGGGCAGTGGATGGGGAACTGAGAACATGGACAACCCAGTTAGAAAGCAAGTGGGACCAACCATGCTCCACACGTAAGAATGCTTAGGTGGGCAAGTGTGTGCCGGCCTCAGGACACAGCTTGGCACCTGAACTCCAGGGATTTGAAACCTTGCTGAAGGCAAACAGACGAGAGTCCAGTGTAGAAAATAATTTCAATTCATCTGGGATTTTTCCTTGTCAAACTATCAGTGTAGTCCCTGAAAATAAAATACTGTGAAACCCAACTTGTTTTAAATTCCCAGTCTTGATTGCAAAACAGGCATCTTGGACCTGGTTCTGCCTTGAGCATTGCTTTCTGGCTAAGCAGCTTTCATCCAGGTGGCCAGCTTCCTTGGACCTCAGTTTTTTCATCTACGTTATTATACCCCTGCCTCAGAGGGTTACTGGGAAGACTTCTGCAGACAAGAGATCCAGAGTTTAACACCTGCGATTTCTCTTCTCTACTTCAACCACCTTGCCCTGTCTTCTCCTTTTCCTTTGGTGAAATTACTTCTTGAAAGAAGCCAAGCTTTTGTCTACAAAGTCTCCCGAATTGCATAGTCTGGGTGGCGTAGTCTACACTAGTTTTACACTTGAGAGGTCACCATTTACACAAACCATAGCAGGAAGGCCACTCCCCAGAGTCATAAAGCAGAGTGGCCCCAGCCATGAATCCCTTTTAGCCCAGACATACAAAGAGACTTCCATGTTTGATATACATCTCCCTGCCTCTTCTTCTGTCCCCGTGGAGGGAATGGATGTGGTCAAATGACCAATGCCAAGGTTCAGGCTCAGAGAGGCTAAGCGAAGGTAAGATGTTCTACCCAAAGAAATAGGGGTTCCAGGAGCCCAACATGGAGCCCTCAGAGTCTACCTGAGACTCTGTAGTCTTTTTTTATTAAGTATATGCTCTTTATTTATTTTTTAAAATTTCTTAGATGTTGATAGACTTTTATTTTATTCATTTATTTACATGTGGTGCTGAGAATGTAACCCAGTGCCTCACACATGCTAAGCAAGTGCTCTACCACTGAGCCACACACCAGCCCAGGACTCTGTAGTTTTTGAAATCGCACAAGCTGGGACCTGAATCCCTGCATTTCTACATTTCTACTCTCCTGTGTTACTTGGGCAAATTACAGAAGGGTTCTTGGGCCTCAGTTTCCTCGTCTACAAAATGGGGACGATAATGCTTATCTTTATGTGCATGGTCTTATTTAATCTCAGTCCTGTGTATTATTTCCCTTTCAAAGATGAAGAAATGAGGACACTAAATTGGTTAAAGACTCACTCGGGGTCATAAAGACACTCAGGGACAGAGCCAAAATTCAAACCCAGGGCCCTGCATGCCAAGTCTCAGCCCCCAGGGCCTGGGGCCAAGATCCTCCCTGTCTTTGCGGTACAGGTCTCAGAACTCATCATCCCCACAATGGAGACGGCCCGGCAGTCCTTCTTCTTGAAAACCTACCTGAACCATGAAATCCCGACGCTGTTTGTGGGTCCCACAGGCACTGGCAAATCGGCCATCACAAGCAACTTCCTCCTCCGCCTTCCCAAAAATACCTACCTGCCCAACTGTATCAATTTCTCTGCCAGAACGTCAGCCAATCAGACCCAGGACATCATCATGTCCAAGCTGGATCGACGGCGGAAGGGCCTTTTCGGGCCTCCTGTAGGGAAGAAGTCGGTGGTGTTCGTGGGTAAGGACACAGCTTGCTCTCCCACCTCAGGCGGCAGCAAACCAGAGCTTCCTTTTGAGGGGCCACCATACAGTCTTCCTTACTCTCTCTAGGAGATAAAAAAAAATTCTGGTTTGTATAATTTAGTATTCCCTCCCTCCCCTTCCTTCCTCCTCCTTTCCTACTTTCCTTCCCTCCTTGTAGGGGACAGAAGTTCTAGAAGGCACTGTGGCATTTGCCCTCTGACAATGACGTCTCTGCAAGCGACATACACGTTGAGACAAGCCCCTTGTCCCGTTTTTGCATCAGATAACATATATCACCAGTAAATGAACCTAATAGTTGTTAAATAAATGTTTGTGAAATAAGAACAACACTGAATTTTCTCAGGGCTTTACCTGTTTACAAAACTCTTCTTCATTTATTTCATTTGAGCTTTATCACCCTGTGAAGTTATTAATCATCATCATAATTTTACTAGACAGTTAAGTGAGGCTCTAGGGAGTTAAATTTCCTGTTCAGGGTCAAACATCTAGAAAATTCTGGAGCCATGATCCAAACCCAGGTCTCTTGGTGCCAAACACATTTTTCATGTCCAACTGCTGATTCACAGGGTTCTGTAACGTCCCGCTCTTCTCACATGTCTTCTCTTTAAAGCCCACATTGCATTCATTTATATTCTTGCCAACTAACACCAGTGCCTTAAGGGACAGAGATCCTTTTCCCCCCTTCTTTTTGGTTGCTGGGGATTGAACCCAGGGCTCATGCATGCTAGGTAAGTGCTTTACCACTGAGCTACATCCCCAGCCCCCTTTTTGTCTTATTGTCCCTTTCTTTTCTTTCTTGCATACAAGTCTCCCTCCCTAATTGTTTTGTTGTTGATTTTATTTGTTTGTTTTGGTACTAGAGATTAGAAAAAAAATTTTTTTTTAGTTATCAATGGGCCTTTATTTTATTCATTTATATGTGGTGCTGAGGCTCAAACCCAGTGCCTCACACATGCTAGGCAAGCACTCTACCACTGATCTACAACCCCAGCGTGGTACTAGAGATTGAATCTTAGGGAACTTTACCACTCAGCCACATCCCCACCCCTTTTTGTTTTATTTTATTTTTTTAATTTTGAGACAGGATCTCAATGAGTTGCTTAGAGCTTATCTAAGTTGTGGAGGCTGACCTCCAGCTTTCGATTCTCCTGCTTCAACCTCCCAAGTTCCTGGGATTGTAGGTGTGCACCATGGTGCCCGGTTTCTCATCCCTATTTTTCTGGTGTATCCAAAAACAGTTTTAAGTTTTGCAGCTAAACATATCTGGGTTCAAATACCAGTTTTTAACTGGGGCATAGTGTAACTTAATCTCCCTGGCCCTGGTCAGTTTTTCACCTTTAACATGGAGGTAATACTGTCTTTAAAGTCATTATGTGGATTAGATGAGATCATGTGTGTAACACTCCTAAAATGTTACCTGACACAAACTGGGCATTCTACCAGTGTTTGTTGAGGAAACATTTAAAAAGCTTCTGTCTTACTGAGTAGCTCCTGTGTGCCAGGATTGAGCAATATGCTATTGAGGAAAAGGTCATCCCTGCCCTCACGGAGGCCCACAGTGTATTCTTGCCATTTGGGTGTTGCTCATCAAAAAAAATCTTTGCTCCTGCTACAGTTCAACTATTATTACCTGTTGGTCAAATGAAGTTCTCTATTGGGGACTGTGTTGTGACTCAGTAGTAAAGCCTGTGCTTAGAATGTGCAAGACCCTTGGGTTCAATTCCAAGCAGCGGGATTGTTTGAGCTCAGAAGTTCAAGGCCAGGCTGGCAACATAGTAAGACCCCATCTAAAAAAAAACAAAAAACAAAAAAACAAAACCTGTTGTCCTGTTGTCTGGGAGTTTGACTATCTTCCCAACCCCCGTTTCTCCAGCAATTGAGAAAATGTCTAATGTAGACCATCAGTATATTTTGGTTGAAAAAAATGGGAAAAATTAAAGACCTGTTTGCTGATGCCAGTCCTGTAATCACAATGGGCAGCAATTTCAACAAGGCAGGAGAGTCCAGAACGCATCTGACCAGGATGCCTAGTGACCGAGCCCTGCCTGGAGGGGAAATGGGACAGCTGGCCATGGATTCTCCTATGGAGGGAATTGTCACTGTCACCTCCTGGGAGAGAAGAGGACCCATGGACTTAATGATGCGTCGCTGTGCTTCTTTCTGCAGACGACCTCAACATGCCGGCCAAAGAGGTGTATGGGGCCCAGCCCCCCATCGAGCTCCTGAGGCAGTGGGTTGACCACGGTTACTGGTTTGACAAGAAAGACACAACGAGGCTGGACATTGTGGATGTGCTGCTCGTGGCCGCCATGGGCCCTCCTGGGGGAGGAAGGAACGACATCACTGGTATGTGAAGGGAGGAGCTCCTTCCTTCCCCGACTCCGCAGCAGGGCCGACCTTCATGAGTGGAGGGTTGGAGCGGGGCACTCTCCCTGGGAGAGCAGGGAGCACACAGCTGGAGGGGTTTGGGTCAGCTCCAGACTTCATATTGTGAGAAGTAGGAAGTGTGAAATAGGATGGGAGATACACAACAGGTAGTCATCTCGAGGTGCTGGAGACACAGGGTGTCATGTGAGAGGAGGGCTCAGCATGTGGAGAGTTCCAGGAGGGAGGCTAGCTTCGACGGCAACTAGGGGTGCATGACGGAGTCCCCTTTTGTAATTGTTATCGATCTTCGAGTTGCCAAAGACACATCTAAACAAAGTGGCCAAGGCAAAATATATAACAGTGATAGCGGATAATAAGTAAAATCCCCCACCATCTCACAGTTCAGAAAGTTCAAGCTTCAGGTACAACTCGATCCATCCGCTTATGTTTCTGTACTTTGAAGTACATCTTTGGTTAAGAACTTCATTCCATTTCTGGACTTGGATTCTGTGACTTTGGACAAATCTCTCTCCTCTGGCTCTCAGCTTTCTTACCTGTAAAATAAGAGAAATGGCTCATCTGGGTGCCCACACCTCAAGTGTAGCATTGAGGGGTACTTTTGCTTGGGTTTGGCTATGGTGGGATCTAAGGAACCTGGCGCCCATAAACTCAGCACGGGTCTCACCAGGGAGGAAGAGGAAGGAACTTGGTGTATTACTTTTTTCCATTTAAGATTTAACTATTCAAAAAGGAGTATCTGTTTCCAGCACACACAGCAGTGGACAGTTTTCAACTATGATCTTTGGAAAAAGACCAATAATAAAGCCCAGTGCCCAGCACTTGCCAGGAACACATCTGTAGTCAAATGAAATCAGGTGTATTAATTGGCCACAGCGAGGGTCTCTGTGTACCAGGGAGAGCCGAGGGAGAGCCTGGTGAGAGGGCGCTAAGCAGGCTTGAGGGAGGTTAGAAGCAGGGGCCCTGTTCTGGGTTGGCTACTCCCCAAGTGGAGGCAATCCGATGAGCATCGTAAGAATGTTTAGCAAAGAGTCAGGAGGAATGAAGACGAGATAGAGTTGTCACTTGGTGAAGAAGCTGAGCCACGTTGGCTGTGGGGGAGGAGGTTTGGCCCGTCCCTGGTTGGCAGAGCAGTCTTGTCTCCGCCCTGTTCCACCACAGTCTTGGAGTGATCACATCAGATGCCGATTGTTGAAGAATCTGGGTTCAGCAGAGAACCAGCTGCCCAGCTGAGAATGACCCGGGGCCAGGACTCAGATGGGGAAAGGGAGGATCAAGTGTGGCATTGAGAGCAGTTTGGCACAGATCTGTGTTTGCATGACACTGAGCAAACATAGATAGACATTAAGTACCATTGTTATCCCTGTCATCAAGGTTGAGTGACTTCCTCAGCTCCCCATAGCTAACAATGGTCCCACGTCAACAATATATAAAATATTATTCTATCCCTTTTAAAAAAGCAAAACCTGCATATGTCAGTGTAGACATGTATATACAGTATATCTTTTGTGTGTAGATTGTATATAGGCTTTCAAACTATATCTAGTTACATATATAATATTTACACGTGATACATACATATGAAAGAATTTTGAGGAAATGTCAGCAGCAATGGCAAGTCAGGTGTTGAATCCTCCCAAATCCCCACATAAATACAGATAACTAGATAACAAAACCTTTTATACTGCTAAAAGGAAAATTCTTACCAACATACGAGAACACAGAAACCATTACTTCCATAAGCCCTTTCTTAGACATCTCCTAGAAGGTGGTTTTCAAATAGTTAAAATGATTACAATGAAACCACTGGTAGTAAGCATTAAATATAGGATTACTCGATCAACTAAAACTAACTGGGAGAGATTATAGAATTTGGTATGTTGATATAGAACAATCGAAAATGCAACAGTCATTAGGAGAATGCATACAAAATCTTAATGTTGCCAGCTATTACAAATGGCAGTGGTGGTATATTCATATTCTAAAGGCATTATGTATACCAGGTGAGATTATGCAAATGAGTAATTGTGCAATTTTCTATTTCTTTTATCCCTTGTGTCCTGTAATCTCAGCATAGAAGGGAAAAAAAATCAAGATGTAATATACAAGAAGTTAAGCCAGTGTCCTGTCTTAGACTTGAAGTGGAAATGCAGTAATAATTCCTCGGCTCCCCTGATAGCCACTGAAAAGGTCTAGGAATAATGATCGGCTCATTAACAACGAGCAGGCTTACCACCCAGATTGCCATCTCGAAATCCAATTTCCTACTGAAAGAAACCAGGATGTTTTCTGTAGACCTGACTGACTGCTTGTCTGGGTCAGGAAATATATGAGATAAGCCTGTCACTTCTTGATATACCAGATAATGAGAAAGGTATCTGAGACTACTAGAGGTATGTCAGAAAGACTCCAGTAGCCAACAGAAACAGGTTCTCACTGCCAAGGTGAGCACATTTCAGCTTCAGCAGTGATGGTGATTTCCAGGTATTGGCATTTGCCAAAATACATTTTAATGCACGACAGCATAATTATCATAATCTCAGGTGGTTAACGTCAGAGGCTGATAAGGAAATAACTCGTTATCTTCACAACTAATAAACAGAATCACGCCCTTACACTTTTTTTTCCTTGGGCTGGGGATTGAGCTGGTGGTGCTCTACCACTGAGCTACATCCCCAGTCTTTTTTTAATCATTTTTTTCGTGATAACTTTTTATTTGTTCTAATTAGTTATACATGATAGTAGAATGTGTTTTGACACAGGATACGTACATGAAGTATAGCTTCCCCTTCTTCTGGTTGTACCTGATGTGGAATCATAGTGGCTGTGCATTCATGTGTCCACACAGGATAGTAATGTCTGGGTCATTCTTCTGTCTTTCCTAGTCCCATTCCGCCTCCATTCCCTTCATTCCCCTTTGTCTAATCCATAGTACTTCTTTTCTTCCCTGATCCTCTCCCCCTGTTGTGACTTAGCATCCGCCCATCAAAGAAAACATTCAGCCTTTGGTTTTTGGGGATTGGCTTATTTCACTTAGTATGATATTCTGCAGCTCCATTTATTTACTAACAAATGACAGGTTCTCACTGAATTGCTAAGGCTGACCTGGTCCTGATTTTGCCCCCTTAGTCACTGGGAGTACAGGTGTGCACCCCATTATCCTGACATGATATGTACCACTATATGACCACATAGTAAATGAGAAAAGTGTCTCTTTAGAAAAGGGGATGTGGCTCAGTGGTAGAATGCACAAGGCCCTGGATTTGATCCCCAGCACTGCAAAAATAAAACTTATTTTGGCAGTGGGGGGTAGGGCTAGGGAGTGAACTCAAGGGCACTCGACCACTGAGCCACATCCCCAGCCCCATTTCGTATTTTTTTATTTAGAGACAGAGTCTCATTGAGTCACTTAGCACCCGGCTTTTGTTGAGGCTGGCTTTGAACTCAGGATCCTCCTGCCTCAGCCTCCCGAGGTGCTGGGATTACAGGCCTGTGCCACTGCGCCTGGCCAAAATAAAACATTTTTTGAAAAAGAAAACAGAAATAACTCAAAATATGGTCAGTTTGCACAAGTAGCTCCCAATGTCACTAAAGGAGAAGTACCATGAAGGTCCTTCTGATGAGGGACCACAGCAGCACCTACAGTCTGACCAGAGGGGGAAGCCCGGTCCAGTTCTCTCTAGATTCAGCAATAAATGTGTAAGAAATACAGAGGAGAGGAGCATGGTAAACTGCACCGGGGTAAGTGATCAACAGAGTCCTACAGGTCAAACATCCTAGATCCACAGCAGTTAAGAGAAATGGGTTGTGGGGAAAACCCATGGATCAAAAAACAAAAGATATATAAAGTATTTTTAAATGACAGAAGTTAAACTGTAGTGTCTAGGAATAATAATTGAGTGATGGAAACCCTTAAGAAATGTAAGAGGGATTACTGCAAAAGTTACAATAGTGATTTTTTTTTTTTTTTTTTTTTTTTTTTTTGGTGGTACCGGGGATTGAACCCAAGGGCGGTTAACCACTGAGCCACAACCCCAGCCCCCCTAGCCCATTTTTTTAAACCTTTTATTTTGAGCCAGGGTCTCATTGAGTTGCTTCGAGCCTCACTAAGTTGCTGAAGCTGGTCTTGAATCTGGGCTTCTCCTGCCTCAGCCTCCCAAGCCGCTGGGATACAGGCGTGCACCACCGCACCCAGCTAGTGATAACTTTTTGGAGGGGAAAAAGGGAGAGCAATGGCCAGGATGGTGGCCATAGAAGGGCTTCTGTGGAGGACTGGCAGAGTTGTTTCTTGTCCTGGGTGGTGGACGTAAGGGCATTGAATGCCTTCACTGAACTGTACATTGGTTTTGCGTGGTTTTCTGAGTCTGTGTCTTACTTTGTAACGAAACTTTTTTTTTTTAAAGAAAACAATAACAGGCAGATCTAGAGAGACAGAAAGTAGATTATTAGTTGCTGAGAATGGTAGAAAAATGGGAATGACTGCAGGGTTTCTTTAAGGGGTGATTAAAATATTCTAAAAATGTGGTCATGGTTGCACAACTCTGAATATACTAAAAATCATTCCATTGTGTACTTTAAGTGGATGAATTGTATAGTGTGGTAGTCTTTTTTTTTTTAATTTATTTTTATTGTAAACAAATGGGATACATGTTGTTTCTGTTTGTACATGGAGTAACAGCATACTATTTGCATATTCATAAATTTACATAGAGTAATGATGTTTGATTCATTCCATTATTTTTTTCCTTCCCCCCCTCCCCTCCTACCTCTCTTTTCCCTCTATACAGTCCCTCCTTCCTCCATTCTTGTCCCCCTCCCACCCCCCATTAAGTGTCATCATCTGCTTATCAGTGAGAACATTCCTCTTTTGGATTTTTGAGATTGGCTTATCTCACTTAACATGATATTCTCCAATTTCATCCATTTGCCTGCAAATGCCATAATTTTATTATTCTTTATAGCTGAGTAATATTCCATTGTATATATATACCACAGTTTCATTATCCATTTATCAATTGAAGGGCATCTAGGTTGGTTCCATAGTCTGGCTATTGTGAATTGAGCCGCTATGAACATTGATGTGGCTGTATCTCTGTAGTGTGCTGATTTTAAGTCCTTTGGGTATAGGCCAAGGAGTGGGATAGCTGGGTCAAATGGTAGATCCATTCCAAATTTTCTAAGCAATCTCCACACTGCTTTCCAGAGTGCCTGCACTAATTTGCAGTCCCACCAGCAATGTATGAGTGTACCTTTTTCCCCATATCCTCTCCAACACCTATTGTTGCTTGTGTTCTTGATAATCGCCATTCTAATTGGAGTGAGATGGAATCTTAGTGTAGTTTTGATTTGCATTTCTCTTATTACTAAAGATGTTGAACATTTTTTCATATATCTGTTGATTGCTTGTACATCTTCTTCTGTGAAGTGTCTGTTCATTTCCTTAGCCCATTTGTTGATTGGGTTATTTGTATTCTTGGTGTAGAGTTTTTTGAGTTCTTTATATATTCTGGAAATTTCTTTTTTTTTTTTTAATTTTGTCTTCTTTTTTTTAGTTGTAGGTGGACATAATACCTTTATTTTATTTATTCATTTTTATGTGGTGCTGAGGATGGAACCCAGGGCCTCACACATGCTAGGCGAGCGCTCTACCACTGAGCCACAACCCTGCCCCAGTTATTTTTATATATCATTAAAGCTGATATAGATAGATAGGTATGAATAACTTGGGTAGGTAGATAGGTAGATAGATACCAAATTAACAATGGTTAATTTGGGAAAGGGGGTGAATTTGGTATATGGGAAGTAAGTGAATGAAGGAAATACTTCCTACAAAACTGTTTCTGAATTATTTAACAATATCCATGTATTGCCTTAATCTTTTTTTTGAATATATATTTTTTTGAATATATATTGTAGATGGACACAATGCCCTAATTTTATTCATTTATTTTTATGTGGTGCTGAGGATCAAACCCAGTGCCTCACATGTGCTAGGCAAATGCTCTGCCACTGAGCCACAACCCCAGCCCTGCCTTAATCTTTTGAAAAGAATCCTGTGCACTCGATTAATGCTGTCAGTAGGACTTCTGCTATCAGGTAGATGGTCTGTGTCTATGCTGAGCAGTACAGTAACCACCTGCCTTGTGTGGTTCTTGAGGGGAGGCCCGAGAGACTGAATTTCTAATGTTACTTAACGTTAATTTGAGTTGAAATAGCCACATGTGACTAGAGACTGACATGCTGACAGCAGAGCAGCAGAACATGAAGGCAGAGGAGAAACTGACTCTCCTGTATCCCGGGGCACTAGGTCCAGGAAGCACGAGTGTGTGCAAACTGGAATGTGTGTGTTCTCCAGGTCGATTCACTCGCCATCTGAATATCATTTCCATCAGTGCCTTTGAGGATGACATTTTAACCAAGATTTTCGGTTCTATTGCGGATTGGCACTTTGGGAAAGGATTCGATGTGGTATTCTTAAGGTGAGAGGTTCCTGGATATTGACCTGGGGGGTGGTTCTCCATTCTGGCCCCTTCTTAAATGATCTCCCTTCCTCCTCCTCCTCCCAAGGCATGGAAAGATGATGATACAAGCGACCAAGACCATTTACAGAGCTGCAGTGGAGAACTTCTTGCCAACTCCCTCCAAGTCACATTACGTCTTTAACCTGCGGGACTTCTCACGGGTGATCCAGGGCGTACTACTGTGCCCTCACACCCACCTGCAGGTCAGCCCCCATCAGTTCATCACCACGAGCATTCAGCAATATGCTTAGATAGATAATAGTAGTGATGGCTGGATTTATTAAGCACTTAGTCCATACTAGGCATCATGCTAAATATTTTATATGCTTTATCTCATTTACTCTTCACCTCAACCCTAGAATTTATTTTTAAAAAATTTTTTTAGTTGATGGACCTTTATTTATTCATTCATGTATATGTGGTGCTGAGAATCAAACCCAGTACCTCACACATGCTAGGCAAACGCTCTGCCACTGAGCTACTGCCCCAGCCCTGAACCCTAGAATTTAAATACTGCTTGAGACCTGCCACCTCAGGTACCACCTTCCATTCATTTGAATAATTAACTCTGAATTTTTAGGATTTGGAAAAATTTATTCGGCTCTGGATCCATGAGGTTTACAGGGTGTTTTATGATCGCCTGATTGACAAGGGTGACCGAGAGGTCTTTTTTAATATGGTGAAAGAAACCACCTCCAATTGTTTCAAGCAGACTGTAGAGAAGGTAAGTCAAGATTCTATGACCATTTGGCCTCAGAAACGGTCCCTCGGGTTTGACCATGTTAGTCTCAGATTCCAGTTCCCTTCCCAATAGCGACTACCACTCTGCTCTGAATCCCAGGAAACGATCCTGCGTGCATCAGCAGGTCTTTTGATTTGGTGATATTTTACTTGGTCCAATTTTGCTTCATTTCCATAATAACATAAATTTGTATCCATACACAGGGGTTTTGTATATGTTGTTATTTGTTTATAATTAATTTAAAATGCAGTTTTAGGGTCAATTCATTTGAGAGTTGAGGGGGAAAAAAGAGATTTTTTTCATGGTATGACTGAGGCCCTGCTAACACCCAAATGGAAGATTATTATGATCTACCATTTGTGAATAATTTCTCTTTTTCACATTGATATATGAAAAGTTGTCTTAAACTGATATTTGTGCATCATCTGCTTTGACCTGCATTGCTAAGAAGGTGTGATTGCTCCATAGAAAATTTGTAGACGTGTTTTATATATATTACCTTCAAAGGCCCAGTGCAAAGCATTGCCAGTCTCTAATATCAGCAAGGGGAAACATCTGAAGCATTCCTTCTCCAGGCCCAGAGCAGGGGCCGGGGTGGTGCCTGCACCTCTGTCTGTTGAGGGAGGAACATGTGAAAAATGATGGCATCCTTCTCTGGGGACCTTCCAATCTGACCACCAGTGTTTAACTAGTTAGTACATAGACCAGCCTTCCCCTTCACACTCTCTAACATGCTTTCACCAAAGGCTTTACAACCATCAGGTGCACTGTGACATTTTAAAAACATGTAACTGTTGAGAAACCGTGACTGAAGGGTGTGCTCAGAAGAAACAGACACGTCCTGCTCCCTCCCCTCCCCACCTCCCACTGCCAGCCTGGTTGGGCCACAGGCTGAATGGCCAGCTGACACTCCTCTTTCTCCCAGGTGCTCATCCACTTGTCACCCACTGGAAAGATCGTTGATGATAACATCCGCAGTCTCTTCTTTGGGGATTTCTTCAAGCCAGAAAGTGATCAGAAAATCTACGATGAGATCACTGACCTGAAACAGCTCACGGTGGTCATGGAGTACTACCTGGAAGAGTTCAACAATGTCAGCAAGGCCCCCATGTCCCTGGTCATGTTCAGATTTGCCATTGAGCACATCTCCAGGATCTGCAGGGTCCTGAAGCAGAACAAGGGCCACCTGCTTCTGGTGGGCATCGGGGGCAGCGGGCGGCAGAGTGCCACCAAACTGTCCACGTTCATGAACTCCTATGAGCTATACCAGATTGAGATCACGAAGAATTACACAAGCAACGACTGGCGCGAGGACCTGAAGAAGATCATGCTGCAGGTGGGGGTGGCCGTCAAGAGCACCGTGTTCCTCTTCGCTGACAACCAGATCAAGGATGAGTCCTTTGTGGAGGACATCAACATGCTTCTGAACACGGGCGATGTGCCCAATATCTTTCCAGCTGATGAGAAGGCTGACATTGTGGAGAAGATGCAAACGGCCGCCCGGACAGAAGGCGAGAAGGTGGAAGTCACCCCTCTTTCCATGTACAACTTCTTCATTGAGAGAGTGAAAAAGAATCTTCACATTGTGCTTGGTGAGAAGAAGCAGTTTGCCTTTTCTCCCCTGGTATTTTAGGGTATTCTATGTATGCTAAACTCAATCCCCTTACCATGGTCCCATGGTGGAATCTACCAAAGCACCACCCAGGTTCAGCCTGGAACTTCTCTAGCAACTTCTCCCACTCTTCTCCTTAACAACCATTTAATAACTTAAACCTGTTCCACTCTCTTAATTCTCTGAATTCTCCTCTGTAAAAGAGCACACTTTAGTGCATTACCCTTGCACAGATCAACACCTTGTGTTCTCTCTGTGAATGACATCCACATCTATCCGGAAACCTGGAGTCATATTTAGTACCTCTCTATCTTTACCACATCCTGGTGATTTTTACCTCCTCACTGTGTCTCATATCCACCCTCTAATCTCCATCTCCCTCACCTTCTCCATTGTCATCTCACCCAAACTTCACCTCTGCAACCTTCTAACTGTTCTCTCAACCTCTACTCTTGTCCATTCTAGACCTTTCTGTTCCACTGAGCCAAGATAACTTAGTTTTATGTACTGCAGATGTGATCATTGCATCCGTGCATCAGTGTGTACATGTGCAAGTGTGTGCACAAACCCAAACCCATACTCTAATTGCTTTCCATCAGGATGAGGGTCAAAATTTCTAACCTGCAGTCTCATAAGGCCACTTACCAGACTGTGCCTTATATCCTCTGTACCTTCATCTCAAACCAAGCTCTTCTCCTCTCTGTTCTTGAGCCACACTGACCACCCCATAGTTCTACCTGTACATCACGCTTCCCCCACCACACTGGGTCTCAGTAAATAATGAATGGAATTTGAGAAGTCAAACGCAAAATTTGTATGCAGACGGCGTCAGAAACTAGCTGGTGGCAACTCCTATAAATAACTATATAGGGGACATCCGTGGGACTCTTGTGTCTGAGTCAGCATAGATAGAACAAGTGCGTCAAAGGGCTCTACTCTAAGTGACCCCAAAGATCCAGAAGGGACAATGGTGTGTTTGGGAGGGTAGTCAAGGCTGTTGTGATACATTGCGATCTCATCACAAAGTTTCATGAAAATATCTCATGACACCCACTACCTTGCCCTACCTGGGAAATACCTGTTCCTTTTCACCTCCCTGGGAATTTTACCCAGGAAGGGAATTAACACAGTCTACTTTTCATTAGCCATGAGTCCAATTGGGGATGCCTTCAGAAACCGCCTGCGGATGTTCCCGTCACTGATCAATTGCTGCACAATTGATTGGTTCCAATCCTGGCCCACGGACGCCCTGGAGTTGGTGGCCAACAAATTCCTAGAGGATGTGGAGCTTGATGACAGCATTCGGAAAGAGTGAGTGTTAGCTACGTTTTAATACCTGCAGTATTCTAAGCTAAAAATTCATACGTGGGCTGTATTTATGTTATTGTTTTAAAGATTTCTTAATTTACATGTAGAAGATGTCTTAACACTTATAAGTGGAATTGCATTTATTTAGATATTTAATCAGGTACCATTGTTCAGCAGTAGCCTGGAGATGCACTGTTGTCACAGCTCTGAGGACCTGGATCTAACAATACAGTAATTTCAATAGTCTTCAGACGTGCGGTCATGACAGGAACGGTCTTGCTGCCAAGAGGATGAAAACAGGTTCATGGGAGGGTGAAAACGCTTTTTCTCTTATGTGAAAAGCACAGATGTTTAAAAACGGCACTTTGTTTTGGTGCAAAACCGCCACGGGTGCTCTATGAAAGCAAGGATCAGTCAACCCGCCTTGTCTACCTCTGTATCCACAGTGCCTGGCAAGTGCCTGGTGGTAGGCGCCATGGCTGGTTCGGTTTGTTAAATGAATGAGTGAAGAACAAAGTAGGCAAGGGTCAGAGTATTGACGTTCTTAAGTTCCAGTTGGAGATTTTTGAACTTTATTCTCCAGATCAGAAAACCATCAGTCTGGGTCCTCAGGCTCATGGATAGAGGTTGGTTAGTTTGTATGACTGGGGATAAATTGCATCTTTCTATTTCCACTGACACCTAGCTGGTATTTTGCATTTCCTTCAATGATGAGTGTAAATAATAAACCCCAGTTGGATTAGCAGGGCCTCTGACTGTGTTACCAGTAGGAATCACAGTTCTTTTCTTAACGGATTTAGTCATTAAAGATACCTCCATATATCACTTCCTTCAAAACTATGGTTTTGTAGACCTGCTGCCCAATCTTGTTATTTAGTACAGTGGTTGGCAAACCACGGCGTATGTGCCAAGTTCAAAATCACAACTTGTTTTTGTCAATAAAGGTTCATTGGAACAAAGTCATGCCTGTTCATTTACACATGGTCAATGGCTGTTTGTGTGCTAGACCTGCCAAGTTGAGTAGCTGTGGCAGACACCATGTGGCCCAGAAACACTAGAACATTTATCATTTGACCCTTTCCAGGAAAAGTTTGGTGAGCTCTGATTTAATGCTTATTGATACTAAGCATGCATATTAGAGTATCTGAAGTTTGGTTTTAAAAATATTTTGAAAAGTCTATTTCAATAAAATTGAATATATTTTATTTTATGCATTTTAAAACATTATTCTGCATAGTCAGAAAGCTTCTTCAGACTGTGAAGATTAGAAAGTCCTTCTTGAGCCCCAGTGACTCATCAAATGGCTTGGGATAGAAAGGACTTTTAAGATCATTCTAGTAAGAGTATTCACCTTCTCCATCCTTTGCAGCCTCTTCTCTAAGGACCTACTCCATTCTAATGGACCACAGTCAGTGTCCGTGCCTTCTTATGCCCTCATGTCTTGTTACTAAAGCTGTGCCAAGTCTCCCTGTAGGAACCTGGGTCCTGCCTAACCACCTTGGTGTCCTTGGCAGGGTCGTCTCCATGTGCAAATATTTTCAGGAGACCGTGAAGAAGCTGTCGGTTGATTATTACAACACGCTTCGCAGACACAACTATGTCACCCCCACCTCCTACCTGGAACTGATTCTCACCTTCAAGGCGCTCCTGAATATCAAGAGGCAGGAAGTGGACATGATGCGGAACCGCTACCTGACGGGCTTGCAGAAACTCGATTTTGCAGCTTCCCAAGTGAGCACTACCAAAACAGAACAGGGACAGAGGGGCCCAGGACTGGGTGGCCGTGGCGAGGCACTGGTTCAGGCACAGAATTTAAAAAGGCACCAAATAAAGACAGGATCTGAGCCTGCATTTACACAGTTCACCTTACTTGCCTCCTAATCCAGACGCCACGGGATCCTGCCTTTATTAAAGATTCTTGTATTTTTTTACACTAATTTTGATTTCTTAAAGTATTCCAATAAGGTAGTATTTATCTGGAATGCTGAGTATTTGGGTGCTCCTTTAAGCTTTGTGCCTGGGGCTAGTACCTCACTTGTCCCCTCCTTGTGGGGAACTGGACAAAGTAAGGCAGTAAGAGCAGAGCTTTGTGGGATCAGACCTGGGCTCAAATTCCATCTCTACAACTTACCACGTATTTCACCTCTTTGGGCCTCAGTTTCTTTTTCTATAAAAGGCCATGATAACAGTTTTCGTTGTATAGGGCTAGCATGAGAATTAAAGAAGCCAACACAATCACACAGTCCTTAGCAAAGTGCCCGGAGGTGAGTTATGAACTGATTTGTGCTTGGAGCCCCTTAACAAACCATCTAAAGTTAGAGCCATATTAAGAGATGGATTTTCACCACCAGTAATTACTAAGGCAGTGGGTTGATTGACAGTAGGTTGGCCTGTGCTGTATACAGCAAACCCAGATACTCCAACAGCAAGGAGAGAACATCAGAGGTGACCTCCACTGCTCTGCTTCTGGGGGTCCTGGGTCCAACTTGGGGTGCTTGGCTTTTAAATAGCCACCTTCTTGCTGTGTCCTCACATGGTGGGAAGAGACAAATCTCATGTCTCTTCCTCTTTTTATAAGACAGTTTATCCCATCATGCGGTCCCCTCCTTCATGACATCCTGTAACTCTCATTACCTCCAAAGGCTCCATCCAAATACCATTGATTTGGGGATTAGGCTGCAACATATGACCGTTCAGTTCTCGGCACTGGTGGAAATCATAGCTTCGAAGGTTCCTTTTATCTCAAGTATCTTATCGTGTACTTTCCTTGATAGCCTTAAAAAAGGTAGCTTTTATTTTTAAATTTCTTAATTTGCTTTTGTTCTGTCTTTCCCTGTTCCCAACACTAGAAGGAACAAGGGAAGAAATTGTACCTTTAAAATTTTTCTAGCTTGCCACCATACGACTGGCACCTAGCACAGAGCTTGATGACCCCAACACAGAGAATGAATTCAATAACCAAGTGTTAAAAGATCAAAGCGATAAACACCGGCCAACAAATGTGACCCAGGACCATGGACCACGTCCATATTTTCTGCATCTGTTGGAGATGCAGTCAGTTCTTGCCAACTTTGTCATTTTCTGCACTGACCCAGCCGACCCTGGATAACCTCCCACCCCTCTGTCCTTGCCAGGTGGCAGTCATGCAAGTAGAACTGACCGCCCTTCAGCCTCAACTCATCCAAACCTCTGAGGAGACCGCGAAGATGATGGTGAAAATCGAGGAGGAGACCAGGAAAGCTGATGCCAAAAAGCTTCTGGTGCAGGCGGATGAGAAAGAGGCCAACGCTGCTGCCGCCGTCGCTCAGGGGATCAAGGTATGAAGAGCCAGCCCTGCAGATCGTGCGTGCTCATGCCCATCTTGCAGATGAGACCAGTGAGATTCAGGAGGGGTGGGCCACTTTTCTGGCATCACACAGCTAGTAAGGAATTAAATCTGACACCTGGCTTTCTCCAAGAGGCATTACCATTTTCCAAATATTCTCCATCTCTTTCAGAATCAAGGCCAAAAAGACTCAACATGATCTGAGCTCTTCTGTGTTACTTTCCTCTCATTTCCTCTCTTTGGGCACACTGACCCCCTGGTTATTCCTTACATAAACATAAGACACACTCCCACCCCGGGGCCCTTGCACGGGCTGTTCTGCCCAGATGCTCCTCCTTTAGGCATCCAAAAGGCTTTCTCCTTCATCTCTGTCACACTGTGCTCAATCATGCCTGACATGGTTTAGATGTGGGAACAGATATCTGTCGGATCAAACTAGAAGACCTTATTGAAGGTGGTTCTTATACCAAAGTTCTGGGGAGGTCTTGGCCTACATCAGATATTAGAAGAAAATATGATTAACATTGATGTGATATTACGTATTTCTCAAAGCTTTTTGGAGCATGCAATTCCATTTGAGTAGCACAAACATCTTGAGACTTAGGAATGACAGGCATCAATATCTGAATTGATGGCATTGAGGTCAGGGGTGAAATGGCCCTCCTGAGCTGCAGAGCTACTTGGTGGGATTAGAATCTAAGGTTTGTGGCACTTATATTAAGACACATGTCCCTACATCCTTTTTTTGCACTTAGAGAAATCTTTCCATCATTCTTCAATTCTTCCTGGGTTTCAGCAGGAATAGCCTGTGTCTGACTTCTTACCTAAATAAGTCATGGATATTTTCTCAAAAAGGACAGGCCTTCAAATTGACTTTTCTCTAATGATTTCTGAGACTTGGTCTCTGGTGTGTTCTTTTGGGCCCCAGAGTCCACATGAGTACCCTGCATTATGAAGGCTTACTCACTATCTAGTGGCTTGGACAGAAGACAAATGGAAATCATAAAAATGCTGACTGTTACCATAATAAAGAGAATAACAACATACCCCCCCAAAAAAAAATAGTGACTGTCAGGCACCAAAAGCCATAATCTAGTGGGTGATTTGCCATTCTATAACAAAATAATTATAGCTAATACTCATCAGAACCATGGTGTTTTTTGAGGGGGTATTTCTTCATTTAACAAGAATTTAGTTAACACTATGTGCTAACACTTTTTTAGGCGGTAAAAAAAATAGGAGTGAACAGATAGACCAAATCCTTTCATTGTGGAGGTTATTTTGCCTGCACTACTTACTTCATCAACCCTGCAATGCAAAAAGCACCAGTCCCAGTTTTCCAATGAGAAAACCATGATATAAGACTTGTCTAAGGTTACATAGCTACCGAGTGACAGAATCAGCATTCAAAACCAAATCCCTTTGACTCCAAGGCCCAGGCATTTGACCATTATTCTATTGCAAACTGGCATCCTGGGACTAACATGTACACTGTAATGCACATAATATTTTGCTTTAAATCAGAAATGGTTATCAACTTTTAAAACTCAGGACGTTTCAAGCTGAGTACAGTGGTACACGCCTATAATCCCAGCAACTCGAGAGGCCAAGGCAGGAGGATTGCAAGTTTGACGCCAGCCTCAGCAATTTAGCAAGATTCTCAGCAACTTAGAGAGACCCTACTCAAAATAAAAATAAAATAAAATAAGGACTGGGAATGTAGCTCAGTGGTAAAGCACCCGTGGGTTAAATCCCCAGTACCAAAAAAAAAAAAAAAAAAAAAAAAAAAGATAAAAAAATCAGGAGATTTCAAAAAAAAATTATGAATATTTAGCTTTTCCTTTTAAAAATCAGGCATTCTGGCAACATCAGCCCTGCATTCCTGGGTTGCACCTGTCAGCTGCATTGGGTACATGCTGGTTCTGTGTGTCGCAGTCCACCAAAGCCCCAATCAACCCACTTTCCACTCCCATGTCACCAGCCTGCCCCCTGAAGCCATGTGAATTTGGAACTCTTTTGTCATTCTGTACTAGAATCAGGCACATCAGAGCTCTATGTTGGCTCTGCCCCTTTCCCAGCCTCAGTTTCTTCATCTAGAAAATGTGGGTACTAAGGGGGAAACACGTAAAGTTGATAGTATGTGTCAGAGTTTAAGGTCCAGGTTGGCTGTTCTCCAAAGCTGCTGTTTGTTGCCCTGTACCAAGAGTGATGAAGTCCAGCCTCTCACCACCTGTGGGGACCATGCAGAAGGGGCACCTCATACCCAAGATTCCCTTCTGTAGAGTCAGGCGAGGCAGCAATCTGCTGGAGTGGGAGGAAGGTGAGTAGTGACGTGAGATTCCTAAGGAGTTGACCCAGGATCCCCACCCACCCACGCCTGGGCAGTAAACTGACAGCTCAGGTTTTGTGGGAGGGTGAGGTGGTGTGCCTCCCTGTCCCCACTCTCAGGAGTGACAACCTGGAGGTGAGTCAGGAGGTAGATGAAACTGCCCAGGGAGGAGAAGGAAGCAACCGGTGTTTACTCTGCAGTTTCCCTGAGGCTTGGTGTGGACCCGAGTCCCTTCCTGAACCTTTCAGGGCAGTCACCCCTCTCCTTGTCAGGATGCTAATTTCCTCCACTCACCCTGAACCCCTCGAAACGACATCACATGGGAAGTGCACAATCACACGGGAAGTGCACGGGAAGTGTGCATTGGGGACTCCACATGACAAGTGTAGTTCCCGCTGGAAGACTGGGATGGAAGAGAGACGGGTCCCAAACACTTGATGCACAAGTTCAGCAGTTTGTGTAAACTGGTCAGCTCTTCCCGAGCTAATGAGTCACTGCTTTCCCCCTAAATGAGGATAACCTGGCAGAGTTGCTGCAGATCTGACTCCATTTCATCAGAGTGGGCCGTGCTTGCTCCTCTGACAGCCCTGGCGTGGCTGGCATTGCTAAGACACAGGCCATTTTTAATTGTGAGGTTTTTAATCATACAAATGATGCAACAGCACAGATGAAACAAGTTCAAGTTTGAATGTCAATTAGCCTTCTCATCCCCGTCCACACACAGGCATGGTTTTATATCATGGAAATCATAGTATAATTGTGATTTCCACCATGTTTTTGCTTTTTTTTTTTTTTTTTTTTTTTCCACTTCAAATCTTATCACAAACAGTTCCCAGAATGTCATGTAATCATTGTCATGACCATTTCGAGGAGGTACACCACACATCAGTGGCCATTCCCCTACTGGGCATTGGAGCCCCTTCCTTTGGCCCTTTGTGTTCTGAGTTTTGATGGTGTAAAGTGGATTTCTCAACAGAGCTGTGTGTCAGAATCACCTTCAGAGTTTTAAAAATGCAGATGCCCAGACCCCACCCAGCCCAAATGAATCAGAACCTCTGGGCGTGGAGCCTGACCACAGGGTGTTCTCACTGCTGCTTGGTGACTCTGAGGCACCACCGACGCTGGGAATCGTTGTTACAGATCAGGCCACAGTGAGAAGCCCCTTTGAGTCACTTGGCAAACTAGCTCCAAAACTGAGGTGGAATTCAGGTCTCGTCCCTTAGGAAAGGAGTGGAGCTGCCCGGTCACCAGGGGCACGAAGCGTGCGCGGGCCACACCTCGACTGGCAACATTATAAGAAAGTGACGTGGACTGTTGCTGTGAAGCCTGGGGCACCTGGGATCCTCGACATGCACCAAGTGTCCAGAACTACCCCTGAGCCAGCACCTTTGGCCGCTCCTGCTGCCAGACCCTGTCTGAAGCTGATGAGAAACATTAGGACCAACCCGAGTTCTTCTTCTTGCTTTCTAATCTGGCGCATGTGCCAGGGATGAAGAATGAGCAAGCTGGGTTGCCCCCACGCCTGGGCCATTATTGCCACCTGAGGTAGAACATTCCAGATTCCATTTTGATAGGGCATCCGATGTGGTTTACAGGGCGTGGAGCCTTAACATGATGAAGTGAAATAAAACATTGCTTTATGTTTACAAGAGAAGCAGAATTCCTGAAACAATCTGCAACATACACAGGAGTATATGTGTCATGCATGTGTGCACACACACATGCAAGAAGGTGGAGCCAGTTTTGTTTATCTGCCTATCCCAGTAACCCTGAGGGATATAAAGATACATGCTTGCTCTAACTCGCCTGAGAATTGCCTTTCTCTGTGAAGTTTCAGTTTCCCCATGGCTGTGTGATCACTCCTTGGACTGGGGGACCCAGCAGAATTCAGAGCGGGGAGCCAGGATCCTGGCTCTGTGAGCACCCAGCTGTGTGACCTGGGCTAACTCATTGTGCATCTTGGGATTTTTTTTATTTTTTATTTTTGATGGAGTTTGGTAATTGGGTTATTAACCAATCTAAAGTCCCTTTCAGTTTTAAAATACTCTTATGTTAAGCTTTGTCTTTTTTTTTTTTAAAAAAATAGAGATATAATCCATATGGCTTTAATATTCACCCTTTTAAATTGTGCAAGTCAGTGGTTTTGAGTACACTCACAAAGTTGTGCAACCGCCACCGCTATCTGACTCTAGAACATTCTCATCACCCCATAAGACCCACTAGCAGTCACTCCCTGTCATACCCTCCTCCTCTCAACTCTGGGCACCGCTTGCTTATTTTCTGCCTCCAAGGATTTGCCCATTCTGCACATTTCATATCAATGGGATTGTATTAGCAGGTGGCCTTTTGTGCCTGGCTTCTTTCACTTAGCAAGATGTTTACAAGCTTATCCTTGTCATAGCAGGCATGGGTACCTCATTTTTTTTAATGGCTAGATAATGCTCCGTGGTGTTAATTGTGTATTTAAATTGGCAATTAATGAATAAAACATACACCACCTGAGTTCAGCCCTATCTCCAGCTCCGCCAGCTCTCATCTTTCTCCCTGTGCCCATTCCGTCTTGCCTGAAACTCTGCCCTGTCCCTGGTTCCCCCAGTGCCTTCTCTGACCCTCACCAGTGCCTGACATTCTCCACCCTGGTGCCTTGTCTCTGCTCAGCCTGCCCTCGCCCCCTTTCCTCCTGTTAATCACCTCTAAGCCTCATCTTTGACGGTCTCTCAACCCTACCCCATGAATGGAGGGGAAACACCCTTCTAGAAACTTGTTAAAAATTAAATGCTTCATTTTTTTTTTCCCCAGAGACTGAATTGTAGATTTTATTGACTAAGGAGATAAAAAGAAAGGATGCCGATTAGTTATGCAGTCCAACTAGTTTCAATTCCAACTAAAAGAATAGTGGCCATTAACAAAATAACAAAATCAACAAGCATTCCAGATGTGTTCCATCTGATATGCCAGGAGAGGTTTTCTTTCTTTTTCTGACTTTTTTTTTTTTTTTTAAGGAATTTTAGTAACAGGTACCAAAAGTATAGCCAGATAGAAAGAATTGGTCCTCATGTTCTATAGTGTGGAAAGGTATCTACAATCTACAACAATTTATTATATATTTTTAAATAATTAGAAGAGTTTGAAATTTCCCAACACATAGAAATGATAAATCTTTGAAGATATGGAAATGCTAATTGCCTTGTTTTGAACAATGTTTAAATTTTTTAAGAACACAAAGTGGTTCCTCAAATGTGCAGGACGTCCAACCCCCAACCCCAAGGTGCCAGGCACGTGTTCCTGCTGCTGTCCCCTGTGGTCAGAGCCACCCTTGAGTGCTCTGGGGGAGGCCCTGCCCTAAAGGGCGTCTGGGCACGAAGCGCCTCTTCCTTTCTCCTCTGCCTGCTTCACCCCTGCGTGCTGGGCCCCGGGCACTCATCCCTTTCAACCCTGTACTCCACAGAACGAATGTGAGGGGGACCTGGCCGAGGCCATGCCAGCCCTTGAGGCTGCACTTGCCGCTCTCGACACGCTGAACCCCACTGACATCTCACTGGTGAAGTCAATGCAGAACCCACCGGGCCCTGTCAAGCTGGTCATGGAGAGCATCTGTGTCATGAAGGGGCTGAAGCCGGAGAGGAAGCCAGACCCCAGCGGCTCCGGTAACCCCCAGCCCAGCCCAACCAGATGCCTGCACAGGCTGCCCTTCCCTGGCAGGAAGGATGCAAGTGACCCATCCCACCCCACCTGCTACAGGCCCCAGGCAGGACCACTGAGTTCTAGAATTTCAAAAGGTGCCTGGACGAGTGTGTGTGTGTGTATGTACGTACATGTGTTTGGACTCAGAGAGCCTCCTGGAGCTTCTTCACCAACCTTTCCCTCTCTATCAGCTGGGAAAATGCAAGTATCCGTGAGTAGAACTGAGCTTAGGCAAAGCCCCGCCTGAACACCATTACAAAAATGAACATCAGGCAGACAGAAGGCCTCGAGTGGAGCAGACACGGAGTTGAGTTCTGTGTGTGTGTGTGTGTGTGTGTGTGTGTGTGTGTGTGTGTGTTAGTGAGAGAGACAGAGACAGAAGGAGAGAGAGACAGAGACAGAAGGAGAGAGAGACAGAGACAAAGACAACATGAGCAGAGATAGAGACAAAGAAAGAGAGCGACTGCAAGACTGGAAAAATAAATGTAGAGAGACCCAGACACCTGTGGAAACACACACACACACACTCACTCACACTCATAGAGAACAGAGAGATGAGGAGGGGAAAAATTAGGAGGGAGAAAGAGACAGAGAAACAGAAAGAGAGACAAAGATACACATACACAGTGAGAAACAGAAGAGAGAGGGAGAGATGTGGAGGAAGAAACAGATGGAAACAGACTGAGGCTGAAATGCTGAGAGAGAAACAGAGACAGAAACACATGGAGTCAAGGAGATGGAGAAAGAACGAGTAGGAAGAAAAGAGGGAAAGAAAGAAAAAGAGAAGAAGGAGAAGACACACATATATTGGGAGAGAAAGAAATTGGTGGTTTGGGATGGAGGAGGAGCAAGACAGAGATACAGAGACTCAGAAAAGGGAAGAAAGGAACAGGAGAGGAAGGGAGAAAAACTCTTTATATGAGTTTACCGAGCAGCAATATATAATAAATAAATAAATACATACATAATACATAAATAAAAGGTAAATATTTATCGTCCTTATAATGTGAATTTGCTGTGGGACCTTGTATTAAGACCAGTGCTTTAGACAGCCAGGTGGTGCGGTGGTGCCCCCCTGTAAGACCAGCAACTTGTGGGAGCTGAGGCCGGAGGACCAGAAGTTCAAGGCCAGCCCGGACAACCTAAGAAGACCCTACCTCAAAATAGAAAAAGGGCTTGATGTTGCTTGGTGGTAAAGTGCCCCAGGGTTCAACCCCCAGTATATAAAAATCAAATCAAATCAGTGCCTTAGAACTGAACAAGGACTCCTATCCTGGAAACAGTCCTGCCATCCCTTCATTCCTTCTGAAATGTCAGAAACCTCTGATCCCTCCTTTGGGATCCTCGATCTCCTGCTTCCTGGGCTTCGCATCCCCTCTTGTCTGGCCAGTTTCAGAGGAGCAACCACATGAAGGTGGTTGAAGATGGTCAAAAATGGCCAAGCAGGGAGCAGACTTGGTTAAATAATTCTTCGGAGAAGCCACAGGGACACCAAAAGTGGGCCTGAGTAAGGATGAGCACGCCAGTATGCCTGCATCCTGGCTGTACTAGGATCGCCTGGTTAGTTTGGAGAATGCGAAAACCCCCACCTCTAGGGGGATTTATTTTATTGGTCTGCCATGCAACCTGAGCCTCAGTACTTTTTATAAACTCCCTGGGGAAGTTGTAAGGTGCAGCCAGGTTGAGACCTACTGAGATACGGTGTGGGCTGGTCATGGATGTCGGTTCTCATTTTGGATCATTGAGGATCAACACAGAATCCACCATTAAAATGTAAGCCCATCGTGAGTGTTATTCCTCGGACCTGTAGAATGTAGTGGGTATGTTGGGAGGGAGCAAAAGAGCAGTTGAGTTAGCTTGAATTCAAATGAAGCAGGTCATTTTGCAAAATGCAACCAAAAACCTTCATGGGAAATATTTGGCTGGTGGCTGTGCTTGCTCTTAGGAATGGACAAATCATAGTCACTATCATGTTTCAAAGTGTAGCTTTTTTTGATGAGCCCTAGCTTGCAGAGTATTGTGAGCTGAAAAGGCTCTCACATTTTTTTCTAACATGTCAACAAAAAGAGCCCCATTTCAGGATGGGATCTGAAATTCACTTGATTAGCTGAAAGCATGACCAGTGCTGAGGATACATAGCTTCACTTCAGGGCTGGCCAGGGGTGGCCTCTGCCCAGTTGTAAGCCTACAGTCTACTACTGCCTCACACCATTCATCACAAGGACAGACTGGGTTCCATCCACCTACCTCCCAGACTGGGGAAAGAAACACTTGACTATAGGCTCTGGCTCCTGTTACTCTTCGCACCTATCCATGAGGTATTGAGATAACATTCACTCGATTCATATTTATCAATAGCTGACCATCACAGTGCCAAGTTCTAGAAAACGTAGAAGAAGCTTACACTTTGAGGGAGAGGTCGACAGTAGAAAGTAAATAAAATGACTGAGCGCAATAAATGCTATCAAGGGCAAAGAGCTGCTAGTAGACATATGCCTGTAATCTCAGTGGCTCTGGAGGCTGAGGCAGGAGGATCCCAAGTTCAAAGCCAGCCTCGGCAACTTAGCGAGGTCCTGAGCAACTTAGCAAGACCCTGTCCCAAAATAAAAAGTAAAAAGTGCTGGTGATGTAGCCGTGGTAAAGCATCCCTGGAGTAAATCCCTACTGTCAAATTAAAAAAGAAAAAGAGAAAGAAAACACTGAGGGAAGGAGGAAGTGGGATCCCCCTTGGAAGAGAAGTCAAGGGAAACCTCTGGATGGAGGTAGCTTTTAAATTGAGAAGTTTAGTCTGGTCAGCCAGTAGAGCCTAGGCGAAGGACTCATGGTGGAGAAACACAGGGGATCATAGAGGATTTTAAGGGAGGTCCTTTGTAGCCTGTGTCCAAGGAACAAAACAGAAATGATGTGGGTAGGGTCAGCTGGAGGCAGGGTGTAGCTCAGTGCCAGAGTGTGTGCCTAGCATGTGTGAGTCCCTGGGTGTGATTCCCTGAACCACAGAGGTAAACCCATGAAACTATGCTGGGTGTGGTGGCGCACACCTATAACCCTGGGGGCTGGGTGCGGAACTTTACCTCTCATCCAAGATATGCTCATACGATCTAGCTCTGTGTCTTGTACCAAATAGGCAAGATGATAGAAGATTTCTGGGGAGTGTCAAGGAAGATTCTTGGAGATCTGAAGTTCTTGGAGAGTCTCAAGACATATGACAAAGACAATATCCCCCCATTGATCATGAAACGGATCCGGGAAAGGTTTATCGATCACCCAGAATTCCAGCCAGCTGTCATTAAAAATGTGTCATCTGCCTGTGAAGGTCTGTGCAAGTGGGTGAGGGCCATGGAGGTGTACGATCGTGTGGCCAAGGTGGTGGCTCCCAAACGGGAGCGACTGAGGGAGGCTGAGGGGAAGCTGGACATACAGATGCAGAAGCTAAACCAGAAGCGAGCAGAGCTGAAGCTGGTGGAAGACCGTCTCCAGGCCCTGAACGACGACTTCGAAGAGATGAACACCAAGAAAAATACGCTGGAGGAAAACATTGAAATCTGCTCCCAAAAGCTTATCAGGGCAGAGAAGTTGATCAGCGGTCTTGGTGGAGAGAAGGACAGATGGACGGAAGCTGCCCGGCAGCTAGGGATTCGCTATACTAATCTGACAGGGGACGTGTTATTGTCCTCGGGGACTGTGGCTTACCTGGGTGCCTTCACTGTGGATTATCGGGCCCAATGCCAAAAGGAGTGGCTGGCCAGCTGTAAGGAGAAGGTCATCCCGGGCTCCAGTGACTTTAGTCTCAGCAACACATTGGGGGATCCTGTAAAAATCCGTGCCTGGCAGATTGCCGGGCTTCCTGTTGACTCCTTCTCCATTGACAATGGCATCATCGTGTCTAATTCTAGACGCTGGGCCTTGATGATTGACCCACAGGGGCAGGCCAATAAGTGGATCAAGAACATGGAGAAAGTGAATAAACTGTCTGTCATCAAGTTCTCTGATGCCACCTACGTAAGGACTCTGGAAAACGCTTTGCAGTTTGGCACCCCAGTCCTACTGGAAAATGTCGGAGAAGAACTGGATGCCTTTATCGAACCCATCTTGCTCAAGGCCACCTTCAAGCAGCAGGGGGTTGAGTACATGAGGCTGGGTGAAAACATCATCGAGTACTCGAGGGATTTTAAGTTGTACATCACCACCCGTCTGAGGAACCCGCATTACCTCCCTGAAGTCGCTGTGAAAGTCTGTCTCCTCAACTTCATGATCACCCCCCTCGGTCTTCAGGATCAACTCCTCGGCATCGTGGCTGCCAAGGAGAAGCCAGAACTAGAAGAAAAAAAGAACATGTTAATCGTGGAAAGCGCCCAGAACAAGAAGCAGTTAAAAGAAATCGAAGATAAGATCTTAGAGGTCCTCTCCATGTCCGAGGGCAACATCCTGGAGGACGAAACTGCCATCAAAGTTCTGTCCTCCTCCAAACTGCTCTCTGAAGAAATCTCGGAGAAACAGAAAATAGCTTCCGCCACAGAAATGGAGATCGATGAAACCCGAATGGGCTACAAGCCCGTGGCTGTGCACTCTGCCACCATATTCTTCTGTATCTCTGACCTGGCCAACATCGAGCCCATGTACCAGTACTCTCTGACGTGGTTCATCAACCTCTACGTGCACTCCCTGGCCCACAGCACCAAGAGCGACGAGCTGCAGCAGCGTATTGATTACATCATTGAACATTTTACCCTGAGCATCTACAACAACGTGTGCCGCTCTCTGTTTGAGAAGGACAAGCTGCTCTTCTCCCTCCTCCTGACCATAGGTATCTTGAAAGAGAAAAAAGAAATTAATGAGGAGATGTGGTACTTCCTTCTGACCGGTGGCGTTGCCCTGGATAACCCCTTCCCCAACCCAGCTTCCGAATGGTTGTCTGAGAAGGCGTGGGCAGAAGTTGTTCGCGCATCCTCACTACCCAAACTGAAAGGCCTGATGGAACATTTGGAACAGCATATGAAGGAGTGGAAGATGATCTATGACTCAGCCTGGCCCCATGAGGAGAAGTTCCCTGGAACTTGGAAGTCCCTTCAGGGACTAGAGAGGATGGTTGTCCTCAGATGTTTGCGGCCTGACAAGATGGTCCCAGCCGTTCGGGAATTCATTTCTGATCGCATGGGAAAGGTGTACATCGAACCCCCTACATTTGATCTCCAGGGATCCTACAATGATTCCAGTTGTTGTGCACCATTGATTTTCGTGTTGTCTCCAGGTGCAGATCCAATGGCAGGTAAGGACACAATATTATATGAAGAACGTCTAAAGCCCAGAATGTGTGAATGATTGACAGCAGTGTGTCCTTAAGAGCAGGGACCACAAACTTGCCTGGCTTAAGACTGAGCCAGTAACAGTCACCTTAGCCTGTTACCACCTCAGGAACTGAGGCAAGTGAATAATACGTCGTTTTCTGCCTAAAGGGGTAGCGCTAATCAGCCATCTGGGAATGTGAACCCAGAATCAACCTTGATCATCTGATTTTTCAAGGGAAACCTGAAAGGTAGAAATGACCCATTTTGAAATCTTGATAACCTCGTGCGAATTTTATTTTCCTAAAAGTGTTGCAAGGGCCAGACTCAGCCTGCTGGCTGCTAGATTCTCATCTTTGTCTGAAACAGTCTTCTCTATTGCTTCTTTAATTAATATGTTTTTGACTAATTAGTACTGCATATAGTTAAAAAAAAAATTAAACAGGGCACAAAAGTATAGGATCGTGCCTCAAGCAGGGGGATTATGCCTCCTCAGGGGGGACATTTCACAACATATGCAGGCATCTGTGTTGTCCCAACTGGGAGGAGAGATGCTACTAGCATCTAGAAGACAGAGGTCAAGCGTGCTGCTCAACAGCCTGCAGTGTCCAGGACAGTTCCCACAACAGACGACCCGGCCTAGAACATCACTCTTGCCAAGGTCAAGAAAGCCCGCCATGGAGTGTAGGCACATCTTTCTTCTCACACCCTGAGAAGTAACCACCATTACCCATTTTCTTTATCTTTCCAGAAATACATAATTCCAAGATTTCCAGAATATCTTGTGATACAGAAGGATATGAGTCATTAACAGGAATAGAGTAGATTTGGGTTCTCAATGCTTTAGTTTTCTCTTGCTGAATGAAGAAAGAGTGCAAGAAATGCAAGTGACAGGCTGACCCTCTCCTGGGAGAGCTGAGGATGTACCCTCACCAGGGAGAAAACCAGCACCCTGCCCTGGGAGCAAGGCAGAGGAGGGAGCTGAAAGGAACAGGCTCCAGGTTCCTGTGAGCACTGAAAGGCTACTGTCAAGCAGCAGTCTGTGAGTGACCCTTTGTGTCGCCTTTGCTCCCCACCCCCATATCCTTTATGTGGCAAATTTATAAGTGAGAAATTTGGGGAAAGTCAAGAGGAGTAAAACAGAAATGGGGGGAAGGAATAAAGGAATCTAAGATGCTGTGCTGGTGGCGTGTGCAGCCGAGGCCTGTCTCTGCTCCGGAAGCCTCTTCAGATTCAGCTCGGATGGGTTCAGAGGAAACCTCATCGGTTCTGTGTCCCTCTGAGTGCCTCACTTCAGGCCTGGTCGTCTTCCCTTTTCTGATTAGGACTGAGCAGTGGGGTCAGGCATTGATGAATAAGCCAGTCCTTCTCCTCCTCCTCTATAAAGTCTCCCATCAGCCTTTCATCTAATTCCATAGTTCTGGATCCTGGTTGTTCGTTGGAATCCCATGTGAAGCTGTAAGAGAAATCTGGATGCATGCCAGGCCAATTAGATTAAAATCTTCAGGGTGGAACCTTGGCATCATGTTTTATAAAGCTTTTCAGGAAATTCTAGTGTACAGTCTGTGATGGGAACCACTGACTTTAATGGTTTCAGCAGCCTTTGAAAATCATTACCAAGATCCATTATTTCATTAGAGGCTGTGAAATGGTGATATTTTAATTCTGTTCTTCCTCCCACATTCATTAGCTGAAACTCTTCTATACAGAAGAATTTTCCCCTGTCAACTCTGAATATAGTCCAAACAGGACGGGCAGAATGGATGTTTGATTTCTTTCTCTGTATTTAACCAGCACTCAGAACATTGAACTGATGCCCTGGTAATCTCCAAAGTGAACAATGAACCACTAAGATTTTTCTGTACCATCGTGAATGCATGGATTTTAACATATTGGATATTTCTTTTCTTTTTGCTTTTTTTTTAATTTTTTTTTTGTTTTTTTTTTAAGTATTTATTTTTTTATTTTTTACAGACTACATTTTGATTCATTGTACACAAATGGGGTACATCGTTTAGTTTCTATGGTTGTACATGATGTAGATTCATACAATTCATGTAATCATACATGTACATAGGGTAAAGATGTCTGTCTCATTCCACCATTTTTCATACCCCTGCTCCCTCTCATTTCCTTCTACATTATCTAAAGTTCCTCAATTCTTCTCTCACTCCCCACCCTCCTCACCCCCATTATATATCATCATCCACTTATCAGGGAAACATTTGGCCTTTGGTTTTTTGGGATTTGCTTATTTCACTTAGCATGATATTCTCTAATTCCATCCATTTACTTGCAAATGCCATAATATCATTCTTCTTTATGGCTGAATAATATTCCATTGTGTATATATACCACACTTTCAATGTGTTGGTGTTGATCTCCACTGCCATTATTGTTTTTATTCTCAAATTATTCAATCTTTGACTAGTGGAAGCACCTTTATATCTGTTTATTTTTCACATAACCCTTGCAGTTTTTAATTTATTTATTTTAGTTGTAAATGGACACAATACCTTCATTTTATTTATTTATTTTTATGCAGTGCTGAGGATAAGACCCAGTGCCTCACATGTACTAATAAGCAAGTGCTCTACCACTGAGCTACAACCCCAGTCCTCCTATCAAAACCTTTTGATAAAATTTCCTTGCCTTCTATCTTAACTGCCTCTATGAAAGATCTATCTCCAATTACTGTCACATTTTGAGAAACTGGGGATTAGAACTTCAACTTATGAGTTTGGGAGGGATACAATTTGCTCATCACAGAGAACCTATGAAATCTGATCATTGTATGTGCTAACTATCCCTTTTAGTGATATACTTCCTCCTGTAGTTTGGGTTTTTTTTTTTTTTTTAAAGGTGAGTTCACAATAATTAGGGTTGTGTTATTTTGTAGAAGTCTCTTTTAGGAGTGTCCCCACAGGACAACTTTCCCTATGCAGACACAGGTTGACATTCTAGATTAATTTAATGAAAATTTCTCAGCTAGAGAATTCTCTACCGGAAGGTTTTTGTGAATTTATACCTCCATCTGCATGTGGCATGAACTCAGTGTTTTGATTTCTCACCAGAGAATTGTTGCTTATCTTTTTCCACCCAGGCTCCCAGTCAGTGACAAAGTTCCATGTTGCTTCCATGAGTTAGTAGGCAGATTTCTGGTCTTAATGTGAGGGTCCAGATCTTTGAGGGCTGGACATAAGTCTCAGTTCCAGCTCCCCATTTCTTAGGAGTTCAAAGCTAAGTTTCCCATTGGTGTCAAAACTCCATCCTCTACATTGGCTAAGTAAAATACGGTATTTCTCCAGTGGCAAAATACTAACAAGCCATAAAGCATACGGTCTTTATTCAAGTATATAGATCTTTTCTTCTATGGTTTTTAAATTTGATGTCTTGCTTAAAAAGATCTTTCCTACCCCAGAAAAGGAAAAAGCATAAGGTCTTTACATATATACTGATAGGAGAAAGAGCTACAAGATACATCATTAAGTGAAATAAGCAAATGTTCTATAACCCATATAATTTAATAGTATGTACATAAAATCTCTCTGGAAGGATTCACAAATCTAATAACATTGGCTACCCCTGGGGAAGAGAGTCATGAAAAAGACTTAATCTCACTGTAAAAGTTCATATATTTTCTACTAAAATTCATAAAAACTCAGTTCCTAGTTGGTGATATGCACACCTCCAGTTTTGAGTTTCCTCTTCATTTTTGGCACCTAAGAATTTTCCTGTCTTTCAAACTCTGATTTTTTTTTCTTTTCAGTCTATGTAAATTTTTTTACAGCAAGAATATCTACATGTTTAGAGCAAAAGGCTTTATCTGCCATCTTACTAGATTGTCAAAAGCTTTCTCAGAGGGACATTTATTTTGTACTTAAGCTCATGAAAGCCAGGTGTGGTGGCACACCCCTTAGTCCCAGAAGCAGTAGGGTCATGAGCTGGAGGCCATCCTGGGCAACTTGGTGGGATCATTAAAAAAAAAAAAAAAAAAAAAAAAAAGTCAATGAGTTTCTTTGTGAATCCTAACTTTTAAATGTCCACCTTCCTTACTCCTGATATGAGCTTAACTGGCCTATCCTCTTTCAAACCCCCTGTTCTTCCTGGTCTCAGGCCTGCTGAAGTTTGCAGATGACCTTAGCATGGGAGGCTCCAAAACACAGACCATCTCCCTTGGCCAAGGCCAAGGGCCTATCGCTGCCAAAATGATAAACAATGCCATAAAAGATGGTACCTGGGTGGTCTTACAGAACTGTCATCTGGCCACAAGCTGGATGCCTGCACTGGAGAAGATCTGTGAGGAGGTGATTGTTCCTGAGAGCACTCATGTGAGATTCAGGTGAGATGCTGTCCCCTACCTACCTGTCTCTGGGACCCAGCCTCGAGCTCCAGGCAGCATACTGGTACCTGGGGATGCCAAAATAGCAAGACACATTCCTGCCCCTAAGAAGCTCTCAGTGTAGGGAAAGACAACTCATAGATGAATAAAGAGGAGACCATGTGATAGCTGAACAAGAAACAAGGTGCACAGAAGAGAGACAAGATCACTGGGGGTGGTCTGGAGGACAGATAATTGCCTGGGATTTTGAAAAATGAGTAGGAGTTTGCCAGGAAGGAACTTCCATTCGTAAGGGATAGCATTTGTAAAAGCAAAGAGGTAATATCAGGGAATACTGAGAGGGTAGCCAGTGACTCTCAGGTGTATGTTGTAAGAAGTTGGGAAAGTGATAGAAGACATGTCTAGGAAGTTAGATTAAATGCCGTCAAGACCAATTTTTTTTAAAAAATTACTATTGATCTAAAAAAAAAAAAAATGCCACCTGTGGTCTAGGCACCATTTGTCATTCCTCTAGCCTCTGTTTTTTGGGCTCCATGGAATTTTAATCAACAATGAAAACAGCTATTTGGTTTTTATGCTCTTTAAAGCCCAGCAAGTCTGAACTTCAGTTTTTGCATTCATGGAATGAAGAATAGAACCAGACAGAATTTAAAGCCTCTTTCAACTCAAGTGTGCAGGGAGTCTCTAATTCCAGACTCTAGGCCAGGGAATGGCCTGTGGGCTAAATCCAGTCTGCTGCCTGTTTTTGATATGAACTGCAGTCTAATTTTCAAATAGGTGGTGGGGAGGACCCTAAAGAATCACCTTTCATGACACATGAATATTATGTGAAGTTCAAATTTCAGTGTGCATAAATAAAGTTTTATTGAAAAACACCCCTAGTTAGTCACGTATTGTCTGTGTCTGCTTTTGTGCTCTGAGTAGTTGAGGCAGACACCATGTGAGCCCACAAAATCTGAGATACTGACTCTTCTGTCCTTTGTGGGAGAAGTTTGCCGACGTCTGCTCTAGGCAACAATGTTTGCTGGTTGCTCTCATGTTGCTCAGGTCTGCCTGAAAATAGGGAAGTGGTGCTTGTTTATGAAGTCACATTAGGGCCCACGGTTGACTTACAGTCATGGAAGCTGCCCAAGGACAGAGTTTAAGGGAAGTCCATTAGTTTCATGAACACTATTTGGTTTGGGATGGTGTTGAGATTCATGGGCCGTTGATGACACTTGATGAAGAAAAATCTCATCTTGTTGACGTGTTAACGCTTAATGCTTATTCATCATTATGCAGAATACGGGCTTCTTGTGAGTAGGTTTTCTGACGATTTTAAAGAGAAAGTTGGGATCTAAAATTTTAAAAGAAAGCCCTCATCTTTGAGAAGTGGGAAACTATTTCAAAACTGTTATAGCACTGTGTGACTGTCAATGGTGTGAGCCAGAGATTGCCCCTCTGAAGGCTGACGTTGGGCCGAGGACCCCTAGTTTAGGACCCTTCCTCTTGTCTCCCAGCCCTGGCCCTTGACCACTGCCAGCTGCCCACCAAGCCTAACCACATCCCAGCTCCCCTCGTGCATGCGGGTGCTCGGCCTGTGTCCTGTATCTCTAAAGACCACCCATCTGCCATCCACCTGCTGGCAGTCTCTCTAATGTCTAGCAAACAAATAAAACCAGGACGTCATGGTGTATGCGTGACTTGAGCTTGGATAAGAAAAACAGACGAATCAAAGTCTGGAGAGCTATATATCAAAATGTCAACCTACAGGTAGAAAAATCACAAATTTTGTTTCCTTCTAAACACATTTACATATATTCCCACTTTTTTGTGGACATAAATAAAAATTTGCATTTTAAAGAAAGAAATTTCCCACAATACCATTGTATTAAATACCATTTCCTATCTGATTGGGGTCAGGACTCTTTTCCTCTAAAGAGAGAAACAGTAAATTTATTTAGGCTTTGCAGGCCGTATTGTCTCTCTTGCAGCTAGAAAACTCTGAAGTTGTAGGGTGAAAGCAGATGTAGATAAGATGTAAATGAAGGGGCTTAGCCATGTCCTGGTAAAACTTCATTTACAAAAACAGATGATGGACGAGATTTCTCTCACCGGGCTACTGCTTTTAATCTGATATTTTCCTGGTTCCCTTCAACCTCTTGAAACCTTCCTCTCATGGATCCTACAGCCCATTATTTCTTGTCTCCCTGTAGTCTTATAATGCCTACCATCCTGTTAGCTTGTTTTTTAATCTCTTTCCTGGTCCCCATTTTCTCCTTAGCAAGAAGGTTGTGAGTATCTAGAGGCCAGAAACAATGCTTTGCTCACCTCAGTCAGTGAGAGGGTGCCTGAGTAGTTCTTTACCGAAAACTGATGCTCAAAAAGTCCAAGTAAGGGGCCCAAGAGCAGGGGCTTTGGAGCCAGGGAGTCCTAGGTGCACAGTAGCTACTTCTAAGTTCACCTGACTGCTCCATGCCTCTGTGTTCTGGCTGGTAATGGGATGGTAAATCTCTCACAGGGTGCCTGTGAGGATCAAAGGTAATCAAAGGACACATACTAAATTCTTAGCACGTGTTTGGCATCTGGGGATGCTTAATAAATGATAGCTATTATTTTTTGCTATTTTTTTTTTTTTCGGTATAACTGATTGCACTGCTCTCAAGAGTTGAATCCATTGTTTTTCCAGACTCTGGTTAACCAGCTATCCATCAGAGAAGTTTCCAGTTAGCATTCTCCAGAATGGGATCAAAATGACCAACGAACCCCCCAAAGGGCTTCGGGCCAACCTTTTGCGCTCCTACCTCAATGACCCCATCTCAGACCCCACGTTCTTCCAAAGCTGTGCCAAGCCAGTGATATGGCAAAAGCTGTTGTTTGGCCTTTGCTTCTTCCACGCCATTGTTCAAGAGAGGAGGAACTTTGGACCCCTAGGTGAGCCACGACTGCACCTGGGTTGCCTGGCGGGGAGGATCACAGACAGATGGAGGTGTATTTACAAGTGGTGTTCAGCTTTGCACTCAGATGACCAGAAAAACAGAATCTCTTCTGGGCAATAATCTGGACATATGTATACTCTTTTGTTATTTGTTATTTATCTGAAATTAAAATTTCACTTAGTGTCCTGTATTTTTATTTGCTAAATCTGACAACCCAATAACCATATTAATGTCGATGTCAGGGGAAAAAAGCCACGCTCCAGAATCAGCGGTCGCTACCTACTGAAGTAATGTGATAGCCGGAAGGCTGCAGGCTCTTCACTTGGCCCTGTGTGTGTCTGTCTTAGGCACCAGGACCATTCTCCAGGGTATTGTCACCAGGTGACTTATAACATTTTAGGTAACGCTCTTTACATGTGCATGACCATAGAGACAGAAATACGGCAGGGACATTGGTCTATGATTCTTCCCCCAAACTAATAATAAACCTGTTTATCAATGTGAGCTACCCTTGGCCTGACTTACAAGTAATGAATGATCTTGTTAGAGCAGGTTTGCCAAACTGTTACCTTCAAATCCCGTGTCAGGGTGTTCAACTTGAATGAACTTTCTCTCATCCAGGGTTTGCCTCTGATTCTGTTCAGTAGCCATGAAAGGACCTACCACAGGGTATCCCCACAGTCCTTTTGGGTTAGATAAGGAGACAAATCGTCCTCACGGTGATTCTCTGAGCCTCCTTCCTTTCCTCCTACCTCTGCACTCTGGCCAGCCCCAGTTAGCTCCGCGGGGGACACGGCTCTTCCGCGGAGGATGGAGGGTGAAGGACGCTCCCTCTGCACCTGCATTTCAGCCATCACCTTCTCCCCCCACCTCTTTGCCATGCCAGGCTTCTAGAAATCCATGCAACAGTTTGGCTTGGAACCCCACTGTGCTTCATTTGCCAGCACATGAATTTTATTATCTTGTTATGTTTTAATATGAATGTGAATTTTTAGGAGGAAATTAAACTCCTCGGTTCAGCACACGGCCCTCCATTCCCTGCTGTCATACACGGGTCTCTGTGCACACATTTATGTGATTGTCCAGCCCAGCGGGCATTTATCACTGACCCTTGGAAATCCAAGTGGCAGTTTCTCTAAGGCCAACCATCCAGTCCTCCCAGGAGCTCCGGAAAGGCACTTCTCAAAGCCAGCTTCATTCTGCTGCACAGTCGTAGCTACTGCTCTCAGCTACGCTTCAGTGTTATTTTTGGAGCTCTGTGCATTACTACAGCCAGGCTGAATCATCCTCATTCCACAAATCCCAGGATGTTAACATCTTCCTTAACAAATGGGGAGACCCATAAGGAAATTGATTTTAGAATGGATGTTTTCTCAGGCAGAATGGTTCCCACGTTGGCAATAAATGTCAAGGCTAATAGTTGGCCCGGTGCTGGATATTCATAGGGCTGAAAAAGGCTCTTGATCCATAATGATGCTTAACTCCACCAGCACAGTCTCTGAGTGGAAATTAAGAGCTCTCAGCACTGAAGCCTCTAATTCTTCTTCTGCCTCTTGCAGGTTGGAATATTCCTTATGAATTCAATGAATCCGACCTCAGGATTAGTATGCGGCAGATCCAGATGTTTCTCAATGACTACAAGGAGGTGCCATTTGAAGCTCTGACCTACCTGACAGGTATTTGTGGGAGGGGCTTTGTTGCTGTAAACCTCCAGTACCTGTCGCTACGGACTTATTTGTTCCCGCCTTCATTCATTCCTAATGCTGGTCATCATTCTGGATATAGTAAAAAACAGGAACAAGAAAATGAAGGAATATTCTCTATGGTCAATCTACAGTCTACAGAGGTAGAAATGATAAATGGATGATATTACAGTGATAATTTCAATAAGAAAAACATTTGTAAAGCAGAAAAGCAGCCCGATGATTAAATCTCGGAGTGGGTGGAGTGGGGGTGATCATGGAAACATTTCTGAAAGTTTAAGAGATGGATTTCAAGGGATGAGTAGGAATTTTACGAGTGGAAGAAGAACGAAGAATAGGAATAAGGAAGCATTCCAGCAGAGGGGTCCTGAGGTGGGGACCCTCCTAGCTGGCTTGTATTTAAGCAATTTATCAGCAACATTGTCACCCGATCCATTCTAGTATATGATATGGAAGAATGCAGAGGCATAAAAGTTGGTGGCTGCTTTCAAGGAATATACAATGTGATCTTAGAGATGGGAGATAAACTAGAGATGACATGCCATGGCCAAAGGTCAAAATGCATCTCCATAGGAAGACTGGAGCATCTTCAAGATCACACACAATTCCCTCTTCAGGTCCATATGTTAAGTTTGTCTGGATCCTTCCCCAAGCAGTGACGTGCACTTTATACACTTTGAGTTTCTCAGCAATCTTACAAACTTCACATCAGTAACCCCATCTTACAGCTGAGGGGAGACAGGCTTCAGCACAGTCATTCTGAACTTTTCTTTTCAGGGGATATTTGGCAGCGTCTGGAGATATTTTGATTGTCACAACTAAAGAGAGGATGCTACTGGCATCTGCTGGGTGGAGGCCTGGGATGCTGCTAAGCATTCTCCAACACACAGGACAGCCCCCACAACACAGAGCTCACTAGTCCACTATGTTATGAGTGCCGAGTTTGAAAACCCTACATGAGAGCGACTACATTCAGTTGTAGAAGGCCATGCTGACCTTAACCCAGCACAGTGTCCCCTAAAACAAAACCTCAAGTGACATACACAGCTCAGGTACAGTGGGTCTTAGTTTAGTAAAAGAGCGTCTTCAAAGTGGGTCACGTTCCCATGATTCTACGCCATGCAGAAGCACCTCTCAGGGATCCCTTCAAACCACAGAATAAGTGCATGATCGTCCTGAAATGTGGTCTTAGTGGAGGACCATGTAGGGCATAAACCAACCTGCCCTGCCTATGCCAGCCAGCTTGAGGATCGTCCACTTCCAACGGTGCCAGTCAGGATAGGCTAGTTGGGCAGAGGCAACAATCCCCAAACCTCAAGAGTGAAAGACTTCAAAGGTCCATTTCTCACCCACTCTACGTGCCCAGTGCAGATCGACTTTGGTTTCTGCTCATTAGGATTATCTATCAGATGCACAGTTGGTAAAGGCTCCTCCACCAATTCTTACTGCTACCATTTTGACATACTTGTGTGGTCACTTCAACAGGGATAGCACTGAATGGCTCACACCAACAATTAAATTACAAGAATGTGTCACACTTGGCCCTCCTCTACTCTATGTGCCTAGAAGGAAAGAAGAACCAGATGCAGTGATCACTGAGTTCTCTACAAACACTGACCAGAGTCAGGTCTCATCTAGAAAGGTTGTCGAGTCAGAGGGACCAAAGTCACCCATTCTCGATCTGGGACACAGCCCTGCAACTGGGACCGTTTAGAAGATCTTTCAGGTTCATCTTGGCCCCCTCTAGGAACTTTTGCTCTTGCTACAAAAAGCAGACATGTATGTAACTATAAAGAAATGAGCCTTCCTTCATAAGCCTAAAATGAGCCTGTAAGAGTGTCCCCTGAAGAGAATTCACAGTGGCGATGGGACCTGTGCCACAACCCTGGGTGCTCTCGAACACGCCACACTGACTTCGGCAGGAAGAAAACCACTCTCCCTTTGATGTTGCAGTTCAAGTGTGTTGTAAACCTCCTTAGCAGTGAAACAAGCGGTCATATTCAAACTGACCTTGCTAGAAGCCTGGAGACGTCCACAGAGCTGCAGAAAGCTAGATTAGCCGGCTTAAGGTGAACGGCTTCTGCATTCGCTTCCTCTTTTCCCTCACACCTCCCTTCTCTTGCCACCTAGGCCCACCTTCTAGACACTACACCCCTCTATGTCAGGGCCAAGAGGACCTGAGGCCTCTCTTTCTGTCTGCAAATCTGTCTTTTCCTGAAACGGTTGAACTTGGGAATGAGCCCACCCTGATGTCCCCTCAAAGAGTCACCTGTTTGTAAAACTCTGGGTGTAGAGATCCTGATTCAGAGAATAATGTTAACAATGAGGAAGTGGGAGGGGCGGGGAAAGAGAGATCCCAAAGCAGTATATATAGGACAATCTTATTTTTCTGAAATATATGTATTTGTAACAGCTATAATTAATTAAATGCTTCCTGAAGGCTAAGCCTCTTAAGCATCATCTCAAGTGATCTTAACCATAGCGTTATAAGGTTGGTATGACGATTATCTCTACTTTTTGTTCAACAAGAAACTGCTGTTAAGTGGTAGAGATGTGGACGGTCTCATTCCAAAGTCCTTGTCCTAAGCCAAGTTTTTGTGATGCCTTTCACATAGATGTATACAGATACTTGGGGAAAAGTCTGGAAGATGCCTCATCGGTATTTATCTTTGGTGGAATTTTTGCTGATTGTGTTTTCTTTTTCTCTTTCTTTCTAATTTTGAATATGGAGAACATTGTTTTTATAGCAACCATGTCCTTCTCAGCTCAAGCTGAATATGACATCAGCAGCCCTGTGTCCCTGGGGCCACTGTTTCCAATAGCACTTCTTGGTCAGAAAAATCCCATTTCAGGTTAATGACCAAGCTCGTGATGACCTTCCCTGGACTCAACTTCTTTCCCTGTTGGTTGTTCCCAGGGGAATGTAATTATGGAGGCAGAGTGACAGATGACAAAGACAGGCGTCTCCTGCTATCCCTTCTGTCCTCGTTCTACTGTAAGGAAATTGAGCAGGACCAGTACTTCCTTGCACCTGGAAAGACTTACTACATCCCTCCCCATGGCCCCTACCAGGTAAGAACTACCTTTTTCCCCAGAGGGACTCAGTAGTCTCTATAGATGCCTAGAGGTGGCCTTGGGCTTCCTTACTTGGATTTATCAACTGTCTCAGATATTCCAGATGCCTTCAAGGGAGATGTTGTTACTGTTCAACAAATGCTGGATATTTGATAGACAAGGTCCTTGAAAGTATGGCATCCTCCTGGGGTGGCGAGGGGAAGAGAAGGACGAGAAGATGAAGCTGTGGTTGTGAACCAGCTCTTAATTGCTGCTTATAAAAAGAGGTTCAGAATGTGGTCAAGGGGAGGGAGGACAGGAGAATGAAATAGGTAAGATAGGTAAGATGGAAACAAGACATCTGCAGGAAGGATGGAGAGCAGTACTTCTATCAATTGCCTGTCAGATGCCCAAGCCTCTTCTTCCTTTATAGCCATTGGTCTTCCCATTTACAAATAAGGAAACTGGGGATTCAGATGACAGGCTCCGGCTGCACAGTTAGTCTGGACTAGGACTAGGCTCCAAACCCTGTTCTCTGTAACTTTAAAACCTGGACTCTGGGGAACAGAGAGGAAGTCGGAGTTTGGATGGAGGCTGTTTGGCCCATTTGCTTTCATGCTTTTACCAGAACACTGTAAGAAGAAGAGCTTGTGATGTGTTCACCCAGCCTTGGGTTGGGGGGCAATTGCTGACACAGTGTGACTCCTGTTCAGGTTGGCCCAGCCCAGCCCTGAGTCATCCAAGGGACCCCGGGGACCCTGCGTTTTTGTCAACTCAAGATTTCTTTTCCAGTCCTATATCGACTATGTGAGGACCCTCCCCATCACAGCCCACCCAGAAGTATTTGGCCTCCATGATAATGCCGACATCACCAAGGACAACCAGGAAACCAACCAGCTCTTTCAAGGGGTGCTGTTGACCCTCCCTAGACAGTCAGGAGGGAGTGGAAAGTCCCCTCAGGTAACCCCTCAGGAGAGACATGATACAGACTCCCAGGCTGGTTTTCATCCGCTGGGCACACAGGATTGTGGGTGATGACCAGGAAGACATCAAAAGAGAGGCCTGGCAGACCCCCGAGGGCGTGGATGGGCTCTCCCCTCATTACCGAGGATCCTTAAATATGGAGCTGAAAAAGAATCAGGGTTTCCACAGTGTCAACTATTCCTATATAACCTTCATGATTTTTTTTTTTTTTTTGCTATATCCATGAATCACCTATACTCAATGTATGTAATATTTTAAAACTAATTTTCTTTTACTTAAAAACATTTATTTGAAAACCAGTATATCAGAACCATAAGTGGAAACCCAGTATAATTTCTTTAAAGTCATGATAGGCATGGAAGGAAGAGAGGAAGGAAGGAAGGAAGGAAGGAAGGAAGGAAGGAAGGAAGGAAGGAAGGGAGGAAGGGAGGAAGGGAGGAAGGGAGGAAGGGAGGAAGGGAAGAAGAGAGGAAGGAAGGAAGGAAGGAAGGAACGAAGGAAGGAAGGAAGGAAAGGGAGGGAGAGAGAAAGGAAGCTAAACAGTTAAGGTCTTTCCAGATGATATGGCTGTCCAAAGCCCTGGAACTGAGACCATGCTGGCTTCTTGCTAAAAGAAGGAAGATGAGCAAGTGTTCCAGAATTGCTAAATTAGCACTAATCCAAGGCTTTCTACTTGAGAGGAATGAAAGGGGAAAGATGATTAAAATTTGAAAAGAGAGTGATTTTCTCACCATGCAATTCAACATTTATTTCATGTTCTGGAAACACCTAAAATCATTCTGGGTACTTCTACGGGTCCCAGTGCAGACTCTGTGAAGCACTCACCCAGTCTGTAAATGAACCCTGGGAGAGGAAGTGACCAGCTCCAGGTCTTTGCAAAATCAGAGGCAGAGCCAGGCCCAGAACAGGATCTTCCACCATTCTCTTTCCGCTCCACTCCACCCTTCCCTGCCTCCCCCGCTGCTCACATTCAGCCCCTCTCAGTTGGGAATCTCACTCACTGGGTTTTGTGATAGGGTCTGTGGTGCCATAAGTGGTCACTGGTATTGAAGGCAGACCAGCCTGGCTGGTGTGAAAGAAGTGCACATTCTAGCTTCCCAGACCCCGAGCGTGGCAGAACCATGGTCTTCCACACCCAGGCCTTAACTTCTCCTCGGTCCCCCAGGCCTCTACCCTTCCCTACTTGGCTAAACCCAGTGCCCTGGGCTTTTCTTGCTCAATGCTGGGTAACAACTTGCAGCCTTCCCAGATGTCACTGGGATTGAGAAACAGCCCATCTGCAACAGCTGGTCCTTAGGAGCTGGCTGTGAGAGCTGTGGAGACTCTCAGCCAGGGGTGACCTTGAAGACAGGTGTTTTTGAGGGTTCATTGCTGTCTGAGGTTACCTGACTGAGTAGGAAGTCCCTACCGAGTCCTTGGGCCTTTACTCCAGGTGTGAGAACAGCTCATGGTTCAGCATTTTTGCTTTTAGGAAAGGGGTGATGTCCATCATTCCAAGGCTTATGGGGTGATGAGTGCCCACCTTACCCCCAGAGGCAGAAATGGCTTCTGAAGGGGAGTTTCCAGAAAGGTTGGATAGAATATGTTTAAAAAGAAAAAAAAAAAAAAAAAAGTGCTTACTACTTCAACTTTAAGGCGATAAAGCCACAGCCTGCAGGTCTTATTTCTCATCTACATCTCTGTTGTTGGCACTTTAAGGAGGTGGTTGAGGAGCTGGCCCAGGACATACTCGCCAAGCTTCCCAAAGACTTTGACCTGGAAGAGGTGGTGAAGTTGTACCCTGTGGTCTATGAGGAATCCATGAACACTGTCCTGAGGCAGGAGGTCATCAGATTCAACAGGTGGGCCAGAGGATCTTGTCGGATCCTGGGAGTCGGAGCATGAAGGGCAGGATCTCATGGCAGTAGCTGAAATGGACACTGGATAAGGAGCTGCTATGTAGACGTGGTGACCCCACCCATAGGGCCATCCCCAGCCTGCTTTGGCCCAGGGTTAAATCACTCCCATCTATTCTGTCCCACACCTTCATGTGACATCTACGGTCAAGTTCAAACTGAAACCAAGCACAGGCTAATAGTAAAAGCAGTCATTGGAGCTACATTTTGAGCCCCTATCAGTACCCGATATGGTTCCAAGCACTACGCATGGTTCTCATTCAAATCATGCAGTTACTAATCTTGTACTAGTACTTTATAGATGAGGAAGCTCATCTTGGCGTGATAGGCAGTGGTCCTCATTGGTCCATTCCAACACCAGACCGAATAGCTACCCTCCTCTACTACTCAGTCTCCCATAGGCCCCTGGGGCCCTTCCTTTACTAATGGCCATTGTAATATAAGATTGAGATCAGAAGGGTTAAGGAATTTATCCAATATCACACAGCTACTTAATGTCAGCACTGAATTTGAATCCAGGTTGTCTGATTTCAGAGCCAATGCATTCAGCCAATGTGTAAAAATCAAGGTACATGTAGCAAGTGGTTACAAAATCCCTCTTCCACAGAGTTGGGGTATTAGGTGCTAGCCATGAGACCAAGGGTCTCTGTCTTTCTTTTCTAGTCCCACCTCACTTTTCTTCCAATTACTCTAGTACAAATCCCATTAGGTCAACTCAATTTGATTTCTAAACATTCAAAACAGAAGGGTTGGGCTGGGGTTGTAGCTCAATGGTAAGGTCCTTACCATATGTGAGGCACTGGGTTCGAGTCTCAGCACCGCATATAAATAAATAAAAGTCCATTGACAACTAAAAAAATTTTAAAACGAAACAAAACAAAAAAACCAGAAGGGTTATCAAAGACCACATAGGCCAGATGAGGAAACTGAGGCCCAGACATACCAGTGGTTTGATACAAGTCTCAAGACTAACTCAGAGCCACGTGGGCTAAAACTCATCACTTCTGCCTCCGAGGTCTTTCCTGCTGCACACACTGTGTTGCTATCTCCATTTTGCCTCACAGGGCTATGGCTCACTTTTAGAGACAGCCTTGGCTCTAGAGGACTAGGGACCTGCAGAAATGTCATCCGAGAACTTCCTGGTTCTGTAATCTTAGGGTTAGTCTCTAAAGTCAACATGTGGTTGGCCACATGGGAAACCAAGGAAGGTCTGGGATATGCACCCCGGAGGGACATGCACAGCACTTCTGCTGTGAGTCAGATGCCACCGCACAGTGGGCTGTAGTCCTCGTTGGTTGAATCAGACACCAGACCTGGTGGCTTCCCTCCTCTACAGCTACCCACTCTCCCTTAAGGCCACTGGAGCTCCTTCTTGGTAATTGCAGGGGCCTTCTCCAGACTACAACTGGCCGTCGTGTACAAGAGGACAGGGTATCAGCAGTCTTCATCTTCAGCAACCAGCCTGCCCCACTACCTGTTTTTTGTCTGCTCTCCCAATGGCATGGGAAGTCCAAAATATTAGGTGACAGATCAGCTTCTAACCCAGGGGGCCATTATTATATCTTCTGGCAGAAATGTTCTTAAGCACTAAAACTTCTAAACTGGCAAGAGTTCATAGTTATAATAGGCCTTGAGGGAAACAGAGGCCCATGATGTGACCCCTTAGATGGTATTTTTGCCCCTTGACCCCTCAGCAGGCCCATGTGCCAAGTGTCTGAACCTTCAATTCCTCCTGATACAATGTCCAGTGGTTGCACAGCCAAGAGGCCCTTTTTGGCATTGAACCGTTCTCTTGCCCATTGGGTTGAGATTGCATAAATCTTTGAAGATGAGAGGTTCCTTCTGGTGGCAGGTTCTTTGGCATCTTCAGGTGAATTTCCTGTGGGCTGGGCAGAGCCTCAGAACATGGAGGCCAGAGAGGCAGGTGATTTGGCATCTTGCAGACTGCCCTTCAGTTGCTTTTCTCAGGTGTGCACTCACAGTCTATAAAGAAAACTACTTTGGCACTGTGGATCAAAAGCCCTGAAACTGCATGTACTCTTTGACCCCAAAGTGTTTTTTTTGTTGTTTTTTTTTTTTTTTTTTTGTGGTGCTGGCGATTGAACCCAGAGTCTTGTGCATACAAGGCAAGCACTCTACCAACTGAGAGATATCCCCAGCCCCCAAAGTTCTTTTACTAAGAAAATAATCAGAAATTTGCACAAAGATTGATATGCATGGATTTTCCTTGAACTGTTGTTTATAATGACAATAACCTAGAAATAATGTTTCAATGATAGGGGAATAACTAAAACGGAACACTTTGAGGTCAAAAGAAAGGACAGTTTGGGTCTCATTTATTGAATTGGAAAGATTTCTCCAAGAAAAAAAAAAAGATTACAAAAAAGTAATATGGGAGGAACCCATTAAAAATGATTTGTTTACATAGAAAAAAAAATCTTAAAAGATCTATATCCAAGTTATCTTTAACTTGGTAATGGGTCATTTGATTTTTTTTCCCCCTCAATTAATGATTATATGTTCATTGACTTTTTAAAGGCGAGAAAGATGAAAGCGAGCTGGAGTTAGCGTAGTTGGCCAGGTTGGGGCCATTGGAAAGCCAGGCTCAGCCACATCTTTTGTTCTTGCAGGCTGACCAAAGTGGTTCGCAGGAGCCTCATTGATCTTGGCCGAGCCATCAAAGGGCAGGTCCTGATGTCCTCGGAGCTGGAGGAAGTCTTTAATAGCATGCTCGTGGGTAAAGTGCCAGCTATGTGGGCCGCCAAGTCCTACCCATCACTGAAGCCCCTGGGGGGCTATGTGGCTGACTTGCTGGCCCGCCTGGCCTTCTTTCAGGTACCTGGGAGTCAGGGTAATGGGTGTCTGGCCTGCTTGTTCAGGTGAACAGAACATTCTGAAACAGCAGCTGAGAGGTAGAGGGGGTAGGGCAGGCAACCATGCAGCGCCCCAGGTTGAGCATCCAGAATGATCTTTCCAGATCTGGAAGCAGGAGAGAGACTTTGCAGAGTCCTTGGAGAAAGTATAACCTAGAGGCAGGAGTAGGGACTAGAATAAATATCACCAACTGGAGGCTCATGGGACAGATTTGGATAATGGATATACTTGTTTTGGCTGCCTGGTAATTTACAAATTTTTAGTTAGCCTGTGAACATTGGATTTTTACACATAAAAACTCCAATGTAAGGGGCTGGGGGGTGTAACTCTGTGGTAGCATGTGTGAGGCCCTGAGTTCAGTCCCCAGTGCTGGAAAAAAAAAAAAAAAAGAAAATCCAGATGTTTGTCCAGCAAAAAACAAAAGACCTGAAACAATGTGCCAGTGTTCATACATGGCAACGATTGCTGGAGCTGAGTGGCCATTGCTCACTTAGACGAGACACATATTGCCCCTGCTACTGTCCCCATCACTCTCTATTGTATCCCTAACACCAGCTTGCACCTGTGCTTTTCTTTAAAAAAAAAAAAAAAAAAGAATGTTTCTAGCATATTTCTTTCTAACATATTTCTATTTCATATAATTTAATATAAATTAAACCGAGGGCTGCCAAGTTAAAGAAAATGAGAATTAGGATATTTCTTCGTGGGACTCATTTGCTGGCACCTGCCTTTTAACTGTCTTTGATGTGGTGTTGATTTTGCAGGAATGGATTGACAAAGGGGCCCCTATGGTCTTTTGGATTTCTGGATTCTACTTCACACAGTCTTTTTTGACGGGTGTCTCTCAGAATTATGCTCGGAAATACACCATCCCTATTGACCACATTGGATTTGAGTTTGAGGTAAGGGTGCTTTGGGTTAGGGCAGCTCAAACCACCAGTCAGAGAAAGCAACATTGCCCAATATCTTTGTAAATCCAAATATTGGGTGTGTTAAGGCCCAAATGCATCTGAGATGCAAATGAAATACTTAGCATGATTTATAGTAACTCCAAAAGGTATTCTGTATGTAATCAGGGGACTCCCAAGGCGTTGTCTCTGTGTATATAAAAAGGAATCTTTTCAGAGGATTCTTCTGTCACCATCATGCCAGGAAAAATGGAAGCATCCTTTCATAAAGCCTATTCAACATGGTGGACTCTTTATTTGGAAAAATATTAATACCCTTGGGTAGTCCTTAGAAATGAGAAAAAAAATAGCCAGGTGGTACAGGCTTGTAAGTGCAGCAATCTGGGAGGCTGATGCAGGAGGATCACAAGTTTGAGGCCAGCCTCAACAACTTAGCAAGACACTGTCTCAAAGGCTGGGGCTGTAGATCAGTGGTCAAGTGCCCCTGGGTTCAATTCCCAGTACCGAAAAATGTTTTAAAAAGTGGAGGAAAACAGTCCATTCATAATAAAAAAAAATAGAGTATTAAATGGAGCTTGTGTTCTCTGGTTCACTGTAATCCCTGCCACTCCCTATTATTCTATACTTGGACCATCCTCTCTGTTTATCTGAAGGAATTTGAGTTTACCACTTCTTAATCTAAACTGGTATGCTGAGACTCACTCATACCAACTCACCAGAGCCAGTTGTTACATTCTCAGGGATTCTGTGAACTGGTTCCTAGTTGGTAGCCTGGAGTTAACCATGGTGTGAGTCTTTACACCACAAAAAATGGACAAAAAGCTATACATCAAGAATTTCATGCCAGGCATAGTGACACATGCCGGTAATCCCAGCAGCTCAGGAGGCTGAGGCAAGAGGATCACCAGCTCAAAGCCAACCTCAGCAAAAAGCAAGGTGCTAAGCAACTCAGTGAGACCCTTTCTTTAAATAAAATACAAAATAGATCTGGGGATGTGGCTTAGTGGTTGAGTGCCCCTGATTTCAATCCCCGGTAAAATTTTCATCTTTCCACCCCCATTCCAGAACTGTTTTACCAGCCTGCCTCTGAATCTAACCCTTCACTTCATAGATCCAGGTCCCAAAACGTAAAGGATTGTGTAAGATTACTAAGTTATAGTTAATGTGGCCTCCTGATTCCTTCTTGAGCACATTCTGTATACCTAGGATACACAAGGACAGCAAGTGTGACCAGGATCAGACCTGGCTCTGTATGGCTGGCAGAAATGTCACAGAAGCCCTGTTGTCATCCAGTGTGCTTCCTGGTAGATGCAGAGATTACAACCAGGTTGTCCTTATTTCTACCCCACATAGGAAAATGGCAGGTTATGGAACTCACAGCTTTCCACTCTTCTAGGTAATGGCACAAGAAACAGGCATGGAGAGAAACCCAGAAGATGGGGCCTATGTAAAAGGACTTTTCTTAGAAGGTGCCCGTTGGGACCGGACAGGGATGCAGATTGCAGAGTCTTTCCCCAAAATCCTCTATGACCCATTGCCCATCATTTGGCTGAAACCTGGGGAGAGCGCAACATTTCTGCATCAGAACATTTATGTGTGTCCAGTCTACAAAACGAGTGCCCGGAGAGGAACCCTCTCCACCACAGGCCACTCCACCAACTACGTCCTCTCCATTGAGCTCCCAACAGACATGCCCCAGAAGCACTGGATAAACCGAGGGGTAGCCTCGCTGTGTCAGCTGGATAACTGATGGCATTTGTCCCAAAACAGAAAGTAAAAGCCATTTTATTCTCTACTACGGCCTAGGCTTCTTTTCTTGAGAGTCGCATTGGCTGATGGTGGTGGTGGTGATGGTGGTGATGGTGACGATAGAGCTGTGAGCCAGGTATCTCATGGCGGCCCTGCGGAGCAGGGCTCATTTTATGGCTGCAGAAACCATGATACAGAAAAGGAATGATACAGAAACCATGATACAGTACTTACTGTCCCCCAGGTCAAAGTCACTAAAGTAGAACTTAAACACAGGCGGCGGAACTCTTCTACCTGGACTTTTGCTCGTATGACTTAAGTTCTCGTGTAATCATTTTTTATGGAGTTGTTTTGTACCTATTATTTTGCTGTAGCTGTCACTGTATTTCAATGATTTCTTCCTAGTCTATCCACCTGAGAGGTTGGAAGGGGCTTGAGATATTCTTCTTTGCTAAAGGCTCTTCATCGATTTAAAATGCACACCTTGCAATAATCTTAGGCAGTGGGTATTATTATTATCTTCATTTTATCGACACAGAGTTCCACAGTTAGTCAGTGGTAGAGCTGGGACCCAGCTGCTTCTCTGCCAGCCCACACAGATGGATCAACGCTTCAGGAAGAAAGGAGAGAGAGCCGTTTTTGTTGCACACCTACTGTGTACCAAGATTCGTGCCCAGGACTCAGACATCTCACTTGATCTTGTAATCTGGGCCTGATTGCCTCTCCCTGTGGAGGTTCAGAGGAATTTAGTAAGTTGCCTGAGATCATCCAGCTTTTTCAAACTTGCAGACAGGGTTTCCAGTCGAGGTTTGTCTAGCTCTTGAACCCATGCATTTGTCACTGCCACATGCTACCTCCCTGACTAAGGACGTGGCTGTGTTGATGCAGACTCCTGGAGGAGATGTCTAGCTCCAACTACACAACCCTGCCAAGAAATTTCAGTCATTTGTTTCTCCCCAGGGCCAACTGGAAGAGAATCCGGAGGGAGATAAAGATTGAATTCTTGATTTAGTCTTCACTAACTCATGTGGCTCTTTGGCTCTCAGTGGCTTCTTTCGGATGTTCTATTGGTCACTTCACAGCTGAGCAGACATAAAGCTATTTGAGTCTTAATGTATCTGGCCAGGTTCCCCTTCACCAGAACAAATGTCCTGACTCAGGGACTTTGATTTTTCTTCTGAATGCGGGGAGCTTCTGAGAACCAGTAAATACATTTCAGAAAACTTCCATTTCAGTTCCTTCATGGCGCCAACCAAATTCAGATTGAGGAATCTGACTTCTGAGATCAGCAAATCATCCTGATTTGCAGCCCTAGAGATTAAGTACACCCTTGTTCTCCAAATCTTGCCACTGAGGAAGTAGAGACCATGATGAAGAACTAATGTCTAGCTCAAAGTAGGTAGCTTATTAGCCATTTTTTCAAGAAGAAAACTGACTTTTTCCAATGGGGGGAAAAATCAGAATGCACAGATAGCTGGGTCTGCTGTACCATTCCAAGTGACACAGTCAGACATATGAACTGGAAAGATGGTCAGGATCCCACATCCCTGAATATGGGACTGGTAGGTAAGTCACATTGTAAGCTGTAAAAGAACTGGCAGTGAGTGAGGGTGCTAAAAGCATAACTGAATTTTAATTACAGTTATCTAGTTCCAGCTTCAGCAACAAAAACCTGAGGGAGGCAGGGACTGTCTCATTCTTCAGGGGTCAAGGGAGAGAATGTTTTTGTGTGATGGATGACATTTTTATAATTCAAAAAATTTCCTCCACTTTAAAAACAAGATTGCCCTAAATTTGAGGTCATTTTTAATTGGGGCCGGTACAGTAATAAGGTCTCCTCCTGGGAAAAAGCAATATGCTCTTCAGAAACCATGGTGAGTTAGAGGCTGCAGTCCTGGGGCAGAGATGGCCAGAAGTCAGCTCTGGGAGAAGCAGCAGGCTTGTGTATAAATAGCTCCACAGATAACATCAGACAAACCTGGCCAACAAGCTAGTCCTTGCTCTTAAAAATCTAGCTGCTGAGTAGCCAGTTCAGTCCTGCTCAGAGATGGAAGAAAATTACATTAAAAAAGGGGATGTAGGAAGGTAGGTTGTACTTTTAAAATTAAAAGACTGAAGAGGGAATTTTATAGTCTTGGAAAGAACATGGGGAGATATCGTATTAAAAATAAAGCACCTGTAATCCTAGAGACTCAGGAGTCTAAGCTGGGAGGATTTCAAGTTCAAGGCCAGCCTCAGCAATTTAGCAAGGCCCTAAGAGACTTAGCGAGACTCTGTTTCAAAATACAAAATTAAAAGTGCTGGGGACTTAGCTCAGTGGTAAAATACCCCTGAGTTCAATCCCTAGTACCAAAAAGAAAAAAAAAAAAAAAAAAAACAACCCAAAAAAACAAAAACATACATGGAAAGTTTGATAATACATTTTCAAGTGTGGCTTTGTGCAATAGTATAAGCATCTTTGCAAAGGGGGCTGGACATAAAATTCACATTTAGGTAAGATTTCTGGCATGTAGAAGGTCCTCAAAGGTTGGCTAGCAATTAAATGAACTTTGATTGTGGAGAAGGCTGGGTGGGGAGGGTGGTCCCCACATTCAGTGGACTAAGGCAAAAATTACACCGAGTCAAAGTTCCTTAAAAATGGAGCATGGTGGAGTTGGACAAGCCCTGGCTCACTTGGTCCAACACAGCCAGGTTTTCCTCCATTGCGGGTCCAGGTCACTGTCTCATTGGCCAACCACCAGATGAAGAGTTGGCTTGAGTTCACAGACATGATGTTGCATGGGAAATCTTTTAAACATTAGAACCAACTCCAGGGAGGGAGATGCTTCCATACTGAGACCCACTGAAGGAGAGTGACTGAAAGAACAGCAGATTCCTATCTCCCAATTCAAGCAAGGCTGGGACGCTGCACGCTGAATGGCCAATACACCTTTCTGTCTCTCTTCACCAAAGGCCTACAGCTGCATCTGTGTTAAGCATGCATGTGCCTATGCTAGTTCGCCACTGATGGCGTGTCGTATCTGCTCTGCATCATGGCCAAGCCCTGGAACACGTACCCTGAGCATGACAAAGTATGTTCCTGCTCATAGGAGGTTATTTCACCTGCTGCTTCTGAGGGTCATCGGCCCATTTTGGAAAGAATACGGAGAGACCAAAATTGGTAGAGACTTGTCTTTATTGGTGATGATGACTCTCTTTGTCAGTAACAGAATGACAGTGATGCACAAGTGACTTCGCATGGACTCTCACCTGACTCCACACAAGGTGTAAATCTTTGTGTGATACTGTTTGTCTTATTTCTGCTTAGACATACTTGAAAGCCATTTTAGACCTTGTACTATTCAATTATGTTAAAGTCAAATACTTAATGAATGCAGGATGAATTTCTAGTAAGCTTTTCAGATCCCAAGTGCATCTTAGCTAATCACGGGCTTTAAGAGAAGGTAAACATGCCTGCAATCAAAGTGCCTTAGGAGGTGGAGGCAGGAAAAACGCAAGCTCAAGGCCAGCCTCTGCAATTTAGTGAGATCCTGTCTCAAAATAAAAAGTAAAAATGGCCGGAGATGAGGCTCAGTGGTAGAATGCCTGGGGTTTTATCCCCAGTACCATGGCCCCCGCAAACAAAAATAAACACATGCATTTAACTAAGGCATGCACTTTTGTGTTTGGGGAGGGGGAATGGGTATCATAAAATTTCCATGAAACACCACGATCACTCTAAAGATGTACTTTTTAAGGCGAGTTCATCTAGAAATTGGAAGGGTCACAGGTCATAAAAAAGCTCACAGAAACAACCCACTTTTAAGCAAATCTGTAACTGTTTGCTGGGTGTAGTGGCACACACCTGTAATCCCAGTGACTCAAGCGGCTGATGCGGAAGGATCACAAATTTGAGGCCAGCCTCAGCAATTTAGCAAAACCCTGTCTCAAAATCGAAAGCAGGGAGTAAGGGGGAGGTGCACCTGGGGATGTAGCTCAGTGGTAAAACACCCCTGGGTCAACTGCCGGTACAAAAAAAGTCTACTTTAAAAAACATATTTTGAGGGAGGTCGTACTTCTGGAATAGCCAGAAGAACATCTACCACCTGACTGATTCCTTGTGCGAGTCGAGGAGTGACAAACGACATTCCCAAGAAAAGTTCTATCACCTTCAGCTTTCCTCTCACCTGTTTCCAAAGGTGACTTCACTGACCTCTAGGGTTGTCATCTGCTCAGGCAGCAAGACCCAAACAAACCCTTGGATGTAAAGACACCCATAATGGGTGAGGATCAGTTGTGGAGGTCCGAAGAAAATACTTGGGGTTTTGTCCCTAATCAAGGTGAAGAGTGATGTATTCTGACTTCCACTCAAAACTGAAATGGTTCATCATTCTTGGAAACAAACTGTCTTCTAGTTAGGAAACTTCATCATGAGACTTGAGATACACTGGTTTGGAAAGTTTCCTCAGTTTCTCCTGAGTTCGAAGTCCCCGGCCTCGTAGTGGGGTGAGGCCCATTGGAGGCAGATGAATCTAAATAATAAGAATAATGATGATATTAAGAATTATACTCATAAAGCATTGCTGCTGCTTATATTTATTGAGGATGTGCTTCCTACTGTACTGCCTGCTAGGTGCTAAATCTACCACTGACTAATTTTTACAGTCTTTTCACTCATTGTTCTTTTTAATACCTCAGAAGAAATTATTATTCCAATATTTATACATGAGAAAATAGAGGCTCAAAGAAGTTACATCCTAACTTGCTCAAGAGTGTACATCAAGTGGGGAACCAGGATTTGACCTGTCTGATACCAGCTCTTGTACTCTTCTTTGCCATATTACTTAAAAATAGTGAGCGCAGATCACTCAGCAAGATGGAAAGGTACCCAAAGGGTATCTTTGTATACAAATAGTCAATGCATAGTGGAAAACCGGGACCAACTTGAATGTCTGCTAATAGAGAGCTAGTTAAATAATGGCAGAGATGGTTAATTTTGCATGTCAATCTGGCCCAGATTAAACACTATTTCTGGGTATTTCTGTGAGGGTGTTTCTAGATGAGATTAGTACTGGAATCAGTGGACTTGGTAAGGCAGATTGCCCTCCCCAGTGTGGATGGGAGTCCTCCAGTCTGCTGAGGGCCTGAATAGAACAAAAGGCAGAGGAAGGAGGGATTTCCACCTTCTGCTTTCTGCCTGCCTTGCTTGAGCTGGGACACCTCATCTTCCCCTGCCTTCCTACTGAGATTTACACCACCAGCCTACTTTGTTCTTAGGCCTTCAGAGTCAGATTGAATTCTGCCACTGGCTTTTTCCTGGGACTTCAGCTTGAGGGAGGAGAAAAGCTCTGTCACTGTGTGAACAAATTCCTCATAATACATCTTCTTTTAATTATACTTAGATAAATCTATTCAAATATATATCACCATCCTCCCGGTTCTGTTTCTCTGAAGAATCCTAATACAATGGTACAGTCCCACAACAGCAGACAACGCAACCACCTAAAAAGATCGAGGTGGAGCTTTATACAAAGATGTTCAGAAGAGCTGGGCATGGTGGCACATGCCTGTGATCCGAGTGACTCAGGATGCTGAGGCAGGAGGAACGCAAAGCCAGCCTCAGCAGTTTAGGGAGGCCCTAAGCAATTTAGTGAGAACTTGTCTCAAAATAAAAATTAAAAAAAAAAAAAAAGGACTGGGAGTGTGGCACAGTGGTTAAGCACCCCTGGGTTCAATCCCTGGTACCAAAAAAACCCCAAACAATAACAAATGTTCAGAAGAGATGAAGTAAAATAAGTAGATAATAATAAAATAGTATGCCTAGAATCCCATGCATATAAAGAATATGTCTATACATGAGTATAGAAAAGAAAACTAAAAGATATATTACCAAATGATTAGATCAAAACACTATCAAATAGCTGCTTTTTAAGGTAAAAAACCAAATATTGACAATTTTGTCTGTTCCAATGTAATAGTTACAGTTCTTATTACCACATGGTGAGGATTTTGGTAAGAATTTTTTTTTTTTTTTTTTTTTTTTTTTCAGTGCTGGGGATTGAACTCAGGGTAAGAATTTTTGACAATTTTTGCTTTCTAATTTATGCATTCTTTTAATGTTTGAACTTTATTCTTTTAGTAACAACAAACCTGCCTTTTATAATAAGGAAAATAAAAGGATTTTCAAAAAAAGGTGAAGGTCAAAAGAAAACGTTATATAAACGTGAGCTGGTTTTCGCTTCCATATGTGGGAAGCTGTCCCGGAAGGAGAAACCAGGCATTCACGGGCACCCTAGTTTGCTGTGAAGGGTTGGTGGCACACAAGGACATGCCTCATACAGGAGCTGTAGGCCTCTCAGCTAGCACTTGCCTTCCTGGTATACATTCTGAGAAATAACTGGGTTGACAAGGATAAGTACCCCCCCTCCACCTGTTAAATGGAGTCTCACTTACAGGCCTTGGGTAAGGAATCTGGTAATGCAGTCCAATTTCAATTCTGGCCGTGCATTCGTCTATACACTGTTTAATCAGGTCTCTGTCTGTGAGCTATTAAAATTGGAAAACAAGTGAGGCTTTTTGCATCTTTCTAATGGCACATAGGGTATAGGTACACATGCTTTCTCAAACTTTTTTCAGTTCACTAGCCAGTAACTATTGATCATTTCTTTGATTCCCAGCACAAAATATTGATAATTTGAAAAATCAAAATCAATTTAAAATTAAAACTTACTATGGACTAAAACTTTTAAAATAGTTAAAATAGGTAATACATAAGAGCATGGTAAAAATATCAAAGTATATAATGAAGAAACTAAGTCTCCCTCCTACCTTTGTCTTTCAATTCCCCTTCTCAAGAGATAATTTGCCAAGTTTTTTCTGTGTCTTTCCAAGATATTCAGTGCATATATAAGCCCATGTATGTGGAGACTTAGCTTTTCCCTTACACTAACAATAGGTCACTTTGTTCTGAGCCCTGCTTTTTCACTAACAGTTTGAAGTTCTTTCTATATTCATATTGAATATAGGGCTGTCCTATTCTTTTTTAAAAGTCATACAAAATTCCAATCTAAGATTTTATTATAATTTAACCAATATTCTGCTGATGGACATTTAGGTAATTTCCAATCTTTTGTCACCATAAAAAATTCTGCTAAAGATCCCTCTGAAAATTTTTTTGGCTTACATGCAAATATACCTAAAAGATGAATCATAGAGAAAAAGAACTGCTAGGACTAAGAGTATATGTTCAGGCATTTTAAATTCTCACAGTACTACCAAGTTACCTTCTAGAGTTTGCACCAATTTATATTCCCACCAACAATGAATGAAAAAGTGCTTCTTTAATGCCTATGTTGATTAACATTAAAGTAACCTGATATTTTCAGTAATGTTGCTCAGAAACCCCTTGAGTAAGATATTGGAGAATGATCTGCCTCTTGTTTTAAACTGCAATCTCTTTGATCCCCAGCACCACAAAAACAAAACAAAATTCCCCAAACTATAAATTGCCTTGCTCATTAGTACAGGGAACAAAGAGGGTTCAAAGTCCCAAATTAGTCAAATTGTGGCAGTCTACTTTCAAGTAAAGGAATGAAAAGTTCATTTTGAAAAACAGAAAGCCCAACAGGAGAAGGGCAGAGACTGCTTCATTCTGAGGATGGAAAATGAATCAACACGTGGATCTGCTGTCAGTTTGCAAGTGGGCCACAGAGTAGAGCGAGGATTGCATCAGCCCCAGAAGACACCCACAGTGAAGTCTGGGCCCATGTGGCTTGGAAATTCCAAGGGAGTTCCTGCCTACAGTGCCTGCTGGAGCAGAGGGGAAGAGTTCCAGGAACAGAAACACAGAGAAGCACAGCTGAGTCCTTTGGGGCAAAGGCTCAACTGTCTGACCTCTGTGCTTCTCAGAAGCTACTGTTCTGCTGCCACTTTGGGAACAGATTTCCATGTTTCCATCTGCCTACTGGGATTCAAAGCAATTAATGAGATACCTTTGGATTATTAAACTCACAGTACAATTAAAGTTACAAGACACTGCTTATGTCTGCATGGGGGATTAAGGAAAAAGAGCTGACAAAGATATGGTTAAGGAGGCTGAAGCTTCTGGGGCTCCAGCTGTCTTTCTGAACAAGCTCAGGCTAGAGTACTCCAAATTCAGCCATTCATGGGCTGCCTGCATGATTTTGCCATGTCCTTACACCACCTATACTAATAGTAAAATTTTTATCTAAATGGACTCTCTCCTAAGCAATAGTATTTGTGAAATTCTAGCTTGGCTATTTTTTTCCTACTACATGCTAAAATGATACATCCCTTAAAATTAGAAACCAGGGCACCTCTTATCTGCACCCACAAATAATTTCATGTGCCATACACCACCCTCTGGCTCACCTTGTGGGCCAAGCCAAGCAGAAGCAGGATTACCATGATAACTAAGAACACGGCGTCTTGAGTAGTTTCCAGGTGAGTGAGCCTGCCTAAGTTTATTGGGCACATGCTATGATACTCCCCCACACCAGGCCGGACGTTATGGGGCTATGATTTCTGCTTTCAACTACCAAAGCTGCTATCTGTGCAGAATAATTCTAATAAGCAATGCTACATAAAAGGTACCATGGCATATAATTAACAAGGGCAATGATGGCTGCAGACCTCTGTTGTTCAAAATAGGTAGCTGACAAGGGGTTAGATGGAGCAGAGAAATTGAGGAGAACTTCTTGGAGGTCAACTGAATCAAAGGATTTGTAAATGTTCACTAATTCAGCAAAAACTACAAGGTGGGTCTCATGGAATATACCAGAGAAGTGTATGATGCTGTCCAAATGTACTTTAGAAACTGACCTTTGTTGGAAAGACCATCCCAACTAAACGAACAAAGAAGGAAAAAGAACGTGACCATCTACTCAGGGGTCTCCAAACCTTTGTGTGTGTGTGTGTGTGTGTGTGTGTGTGTGTGTGATACCAGGGATAGAACCCAGGGGCCCTGTACCCCTCAGCTACACCCCTATACCTTTTAATTTTGAGACCGGGTCTTGCTCAGTTGCTGAGGCTGGCCTTGGTGATGCTCCTGCCTCAGCCTCCCAAGTGGCTGGAATTGTGGGTATATGCCATTGCACCTGCCTCCAAACTTTTTATCATCTACCTATTTCCTATGTTAAAAAGATTCTAAAACTATAGCTCCCATATATGTGTACTTGTTTATCAATTTATAAATGTATTAATTTATAAATTACAAATGCTCCTTGACTTTCAATGGAATTATTCCAGGTAAACCTATCATAATTTAAAAATGAATTTAATACCACACACCTAACCTATCGAACATCACAGTTTAATCTACCTTAAATGTGCTTGAAACACTTGCATTTGCTTAGTGTTGGGAAAAATCATCTAACATAAAGCATATTCTATTTTATTATTTTTTTGTGGGGGGTTACTAGGAATTGAACCCAGAGGTGCTTTAGCACTGAGTCACATCCCCAGAACTTTTTTATTTTTTTATTTTGAGACAAGGTCTCACTGAGTTGCTTAGGCCCTTGCTAAGTTGCTGAGGCTAGCCTTAAACTTGCAATCCTCCTGCCTCAGCCTCCCAAGCTGCTGGGATTGTAGGCTTGCACCACCATGCCTGGCCAACGTATATTTTATAATAAAGTGTTGAATATCTCAAAACTTGAAGTGCAGTTTCTACTGAATGCTTACTGCTTTTGCACCATTGTAAAGTTAGAAAATTGTAAGTCAAACTATCATAAGTTAGGGCCCATCTATACATATGTACTAATAAGTTCATTAGAAATTATATATAAAATAGACATTTTTATAGAATGAAATAAGAAACTAAATAGAAATATCAGCTCTAGTATTTTATTTCTATTCTTTGAGGACTGTTTAAGGACTTCAGGGGGAATACAACTCTGGTTTGGCAAGCCTGGTCTACACTAAGCGGAAAGAATTTGGAGAGGCCGGAGAAGGGTCAGGAGAGTATGGAGAAACATCATTACCAGTTGGCCTTAAAAGCATGGAGGCTTCAGGGACTCGGAGAAGGGGAGCACTTTAGATAAGGAGGTTTCCTTCAGAGGCACTTGTCTCGGTTGTAATTTTACCTCTCTTTCCATCTAACTCTGAAACATCCTGGAGGGACCCTGTCTTGGTTTTGCTCATTTTCAAATCCCTGATGTCTAGCTGGTGTTGAGCACATGGTGGGCCCTTGAATACTTTCTGAATGAGGAATGGAACAATGAGCTGCAGGGTGGGGATAGGAGCTATGATGAGCACAAGCAGGAGGGGAGGCGCTTCTGTAGAGAGGAGTCCTGTCTGGATTACAGGCCGAGCTGAAGGCCTTTGGGCACTGGTCAGAGGCCAAGGCCAGGTACTCAGATGTGAGAGCTGAAACCATAGGTGGCTACATGTTGCACGGGCTTCAGTGCAGAGGAGTGACTTTCGGGGACCCCTGCAGCTTGTGAGAGGGAGTGTGGGAAAAGCGGGAAGATGTTAGGGAGGGAAAAGTATGAGAGCAGATTGGAAGTTTCATGAGGGAAACCGACAGCAATAAACCCACTGGATCAATGCAAAAGAGGTGAAAAGAAGTGAGGTGCTGAGCACCTCCGTCCATGCTTGGCACCTGTGGTCTCCCTAAGGAGCTCAGAGTGCAGGCCTTACGGTTTGTTGGAATGGGTCAAATCTGGCTCCCTGGTGTCTGGGTGGGCAGCTCTGCTAAAGTGGCTAGTGGAGGCACTATATTATTCAGTTCTATGTCCCAAAGGGCAACCTCACTCTGCTAGCCAAAGAGGCTTGAGTTCAAAACTCGGTTATGTGGGGAACCCTGTGTCTTAATCCTTTCTCTTCCCTCTAATGGATTGACATTTGGAGGCAATGACTAGTTTTTGAACTGAAAAAAACTACTTTACTGTGCACCTCCTGTGGGAGTAGCTGGCAAAGGGCACAGTGTGTGACAAACAACTCTTCCTCTAAAAACTTTCATTGGTCTGATTTATGTCACCTGGTTCATAAGGTCTTCTGAGGACACTGAGCCACTTACTGGCTACACTAAGACCTGGAACAAGTGAAGAGAGAAGGAAGGCTGCGTTCGACTTTCTAGTGCTTGAACAAGCTTGCGAATCTGTACTTGGTCCCTTTGGCCCCTTGGCCCCTTCGGCTCTGCCATGTTGACTTGTGCGGCTCAGTCCTCGGAATTGAGGAAAGAAAAGAAATGAACAAACACCATGAGAAACTACTCTTGCAATCTCCAACGGAAGCCTACTTACGTTTTTGTTTTTCTGGAACAGTGTTCTGGCTTCGTTGAGTATGTACTGCTTTTCTTTGATGGTGTCCTCCATCTGCCCTGATGCTGCCTGCCATTTCCTTGCGAGCCTGAAAATGCGGCGGTAGAGGCCAAGAACTTCTTGTCGTGTTGCTGTTATCATCTCAGACCCACCAAAATAGAAGAGGGAAAATTTGCGTTAAAATGCAATTTGACAGTAAGCAGCTAGGCAGATGTATATTTTTAAAAAAATCAAGATTTTTAATTAGTCTAGAAATACTGCTTTCTGTCAACAGATCTGTTGTGTAACATTGCCAGAAAGGCATGGCAGAAACAGTAGCGAACTTAACTGAAGTTGAACATTATCCATGGCTGGGGGCCGCTCTACCATGCTGTCTGCCGTGAAGGCCATTTTTGCAAACACTGGCAAAACCAAAATTCACATTTACTATTCTTTAAAGCCAGTGTCAACAGATTATATCAGAAATGATACTTTTAGTGGTAAAATTACATCACAAACCTGAGTGCCTAGAAGACGCATGTGGGACAACTGAACTTTCTAGTTAAGTGAACACTGGTATTCAAAGCTTAGGGTGTATACTCAAGTGCCTCCAGGGCCTGGCAGACAAAATACATGAGGGCACATGGCTGGATGGGGACAGTGGCCAACTGGACAGGACATACCCCTCTGAAAGGGGACAGTAGCTATTCAGCTCTATCCAGCTGTTAACATGCAGAAACAAGGGCCTGAAGATGACAGATTTCCTTACAGTTTAAGAATAGGTGGTAATACAGCCTTTTATAATATGAAATCTCAAAACAGACTCATTTGTTATTTTTGAAAATGTGAGCACCATGCAGGTTTAATAAAATGACTCTGTCTCTTTTTTGGCTATCCAGGGGATGGAATCCAGGGCTTGCATATGCTAGGAAAGCACTCTACCACTCACCTACATCCCTAGCCCTTTTTTGCGTGTGTGTCGGAGGGAGGGTACTGGGGATTGAATTCAGAGACACTCAAACTCTGAGCCACATCCCCATCCCCAGCCCTTTAAAAAAAGTTTTATTTTGAGGTTGTGGCTCACTGGTAGAGTACTTGTCTACCATGTGTGACACGCTGGGTTCAATCCTCAATACCACATTAAATAAATAATAAATTAATTAAATAAAGGTATCATGTCCACTTACAACTAAAAAAGTACTTTAATTTTTTTTTAATCTTTTTTTTGTGGTGCTAGGGATTGAACCCAGGGCCCTGTGCATGCAAGGCAAGCACTCTACCAACTGAGCTGTCTCCCCAGCCCTTTTTTTTAATCTTGAGACAAGGTTTTGCTAAGTTACCCAGGCTAGCCTTGAACTTGTGATCCTCCTGCCTGTCTCCCGAATAGTTGGGATTCCAGGTGTGTGCCACACCTAGTAAGTTCTGACTTCTCTTAAGTTCATCATAACATTTTAGGAAATATTTCTCAAAATGTTTCATCTTTTTTTATCTAATAAGAACTGTAAAATAATTATAATTGAAAATCTTTCTAGTTATAACAGTTTTAATTCCAGAGGGCTTGGCTAGATGAGAACTGACCTAAGTCAATTCCCTCAAGCTAACTGTATTTTTTTAAGTAAAATTTCTGTCACCTGGGTGCAATGTTGCATGCCTCAAATCCCAGGAACTCTGGAGGTTAAGGCAGGAGGATCACAAGTTCGAGGCCAGCCTCAGCAACTTAGTGAGCCCATACCCAACTTAGTGAGACCCTGTCTCAAGATAAAAAATAAAAAGGGCTGAGATGTGGCTCAGTAGTTAAGTGCCCCTGGGTTTAATTCCTGGTACCATTAAAAAAAAAAAAAAAAAAAAAAAATCTGTCCCCTTTAACTTATTTTTGTCCTAAAATATTTCAGATACAAAAATATAGAGAATAGTATAAGTCCTATATTCACAACAAACCTTAAACAAATTAGGTATATAGAGATGAAACTCTCATTGAGCCCCTTTCAAATCACATTCCCCTTCCCCTCCTCTAGGAGGAACTGTTATCCTGCATGCTCTTTACCATCGTTATGAGTAGCTCTACACTTAACACTGTATGGTATTGCTCTGCCATTTGCACGTTTTATGCATCACATTGGTAAGATCTGAGTTGTCAGCTGAGCTCTAGATCATACGTTCTCGCTGCTGCAATTTGGTCCACTAATGAAGACCGCCCAACAAACTGTTTATCCTGCTGATGGGCATTATTATTTCATTCTCTTTTTAACTTCCGCAAAAACTTCAGCTTATTTAATATTTACATTTCTGCATCTAAACTTTAGGGAGAACTGGGGGGGCGGGGATGTTCCACCTGAGGAGACAGAACAATAAATATTATACTGCCTCTGACAAGGGACAGACAGGCTGGGAAGACCAGGGGGACAGATTTGGTGAGTAAGTAGCAGGGCCACTTGGACAGGTCATTATGAGTCCTGGGTTTTCCTCAAACAGGCTTATCAGGACTGGGGAGTAGGCGGCTCACTGCCATTTAGGAACATGATCCATTTCCAGTCCAAGGAGAAGGCTTAATACCCAGGGATGTCTAAATATCCAGTGATATTTAGGGTGGTCCTGGGCTTACAGGAATTTGGGCGATGGGAGCTGGCAGGGGTTGTATATATCTGGAAATTCTAGGCACCTTCAAGGAATTCACCTTACAGAGAATTTCTCTTTTAAAGATGATGGCCCCTCCTACTTACCCTGACCCTGGGTGACCTTCTTTAGCAATAAGGAACAACCAAGGCTTAGCCATTTGGTCAAAACCTTGAAAGCACTACTCCACCCAAGGGAAAGGTTAAATAGATCAAAGTTATGTGCAATACCGATTCTGAAGTCGTCCATGATGCTTCGCAGAAAAAATGCTTAAAAGGACTTCATAAAAACCAAGAGAGAACATCATGTGTAATAAAAACCCAGATGAGATGACGACATTTTTCCTGGTAAGGAAACAGGTTTCTGAGTTTCTGGCTCTCCCTAAAACTCCATGGTTTCATCTGAAAATACGTGAGTCAGTTCCTGTAAGGGGCACTAACATCTATTAATGAATGCTTCACTTCCCTGTCATTAACAGACAATGCTTCCTTCCCTTGGAGGAACTTGCCAATGAAAGTGAAGGTCAGGCATATTAAGATCCAGCACACTTCTCCAAAGCCTGACTTCAGTTAGTTTTCTTGCATTGCTGTAAGAACCACCCTTTAAACTCTGATCACATACCATAATCAGAAGTCCCGCAGACAGGTTCTCAAGGTGACAAGCAATATGAACAACTGGTATTTAGAAGGACTATTTTTCAAAACACATTAGTTGATGTACTTTGAAAACTAATCCTGGAAAGGAGATAGGTGATGTTTCTCTCTCCATCAGGTGACAGAAAATTTGAGTTCCAAAGATTTTCAGAGAGGTTTTAAAGCTGTAGTCACCATTAAGGACTACCAACAAGTCTTGAGAATAAAACCAAGAAAAAGGAAGGTTTTTTTTTTTTTTTTCCTTACTGAATTTCTTTCAGTTCTCTGAGGGAACCATGATCTTATCCATGCTGGTTCCCTCTTTCCAGAAGGCTCCTCTGACTTCCTCCCTTTTACCTGACCAACCCCTACACATCTTTCAGCTCCCTTTGAAAACATGGATGACTCAGAAAACCCTTTCCCTCCGTACCTCCTCCCTGACCACGCACTTTGGGGTGGGTCTCTCCCTTGAAGCTTCGCATGGCTCTTACTACTTCGTTGTGGCATACATCACTCAAGTAATGGCTTGTTAATGTCTGTTTCCCCCAGTGGACTCCAACCTTCATGGGGACAGTAACTACACCCAACTTATTTACAGCTGAAATTTCAGAACCTAAAAAGGTGCATCACTGGTATACAACAAATGTTTGGGGAATAGATGAAAATATCTCCAGTTACAGAAAGACTGTGATTCTAGAAACAGAATTGGTCAGACATTTAAAAAAAAAAAAAAAACAGCTCTTTTGTTTTTGGTTTAGTTTTGTCTTTGCTCTTAGAAAGCAATTCAATTACAAAAACTGCCTTTTCCCAAGGATATTTTCTCTGCATGGATTTAATGGTTTGAAATCAACATTTTTTTTCTTCTCACTATTAATGCAAGTCTAGGTAGCCCTTCAGTAGGGTAAGAGGTCAGCTGGGCACAATGGGGTCTGCTGGGAGGGTTCCTTTAGGAATATCAGTTATTCAGAGGACCACAACTGAACTGCAGTCTCAACTGGCCATGAAGTATATTCTTACGCAATTTTACGGTTCAAGTTTTATGATTTTTATTTTGAGATTGACACTTTTTAAAACTCTTTGTTCCTTTTCATCTTTTTTACCGCTAAATCCCAGAATGAGGAAAGGCAATGTAACTGGAAGCGGGTCTCTTTTCTTAAAATCACACCTCATGTGTGCAAAGCGTGCGGAGACGCAGTTCACTGTGGAGTGCCCCTTCTGTAGAGAAGGCGGTGGCTGCTAGGGTCCTGGCCTCTGGTCCTAGTTGGGAAAAGTTTCCCCTAAAGCAGGTGCCCTGCAGTCTATTTGGGGAGGTGATTCTAGATCTACATATATTAAAAATAAGCAAATAATACACATATTTGTTAGCTGTGATTATTTTAATGTATCTTAGAATAGCCCACTTAAATGCATTTAGAATCTGTGTGATATAGAGCTTGCTCTAAAGAAATGTATTATCAACATTCTTAAGTTGGCTTAAAGTACATGAAAATAGCAAAAAAAAAAAAAAATGAATAGTAATAATTCTGAATAACAGAAGCAGGGGAGCTATGCTTTTCCAGAGCACCTTTTCCCCTGGGCCTGTCATAGCCACCTATTGCTCTTTTACAGTTATAGTGTGTGTGTGTGTGTGTGTGTGTGTGTGTGTGTGTGTGTGTGTAACATAGGGTCTCCAAACTCCTGGAGAGCAGAGCAGACTGCTCATTACGGTGATAATATTAAGCTACATTGCTTTGAATTTACTGTGTGCCAGATACTCCCCAAGGTGCTTTACCAATATTAACCCCATAATCACCACAGCCATTCTATAAGGCACGTGCCACTATTATCCTCATTTTACAAAGGAGGAACCAGAGGCAGAGAGATTAAGTAACTTGTCCAAGGTCACCAAGCTGGTAATAGTCAGGGCCAGGATTTAAACCTATCGGAGCCAGAGCCTGTGTGTGCTTTTAATCACTCTATAGGCAGCTCCATCTCAATGTATGTTGTTGGATGTGTGTTGATTGATTGCTTGAAAGAGCTCAGCCAGTGGAACCAAGAGAACCAAACAGTTCCATTCCCTTCCTTTACAAAGAGCAAAGAAAGCAATTTTCATGCCTTGATATGAATTACAATAATCTTTTATAAAATTTCTCATATACGGTCTGCCCCTGCATCTGCCCTTCTTCAATTATAGTACCTATCAGCACCTCTCAAGGAGGTTGTGCACTTGACTAGAATGCTCGGTTCTCCTGTTCCCTGTGGCAACCCTGTCCCCTCTGACTCCAATGGGAGCTGATATCACAGAAGAGACCCCAGGGCAGGGGTTCATTCCATTGCTTCCACCTGCAGGCTTTACTCTCCCTACCTAAGGACCCATCCATTCAACTACTCAGCATTTACTGGGAGCCCACAACATGCCAGACACACGTGGGTCTAAGAATACAGTGTTAAACAAGCACTACCGTCCTCCTAAAGCTTATGGTGTAGTGGCAGAGGCAGATCATAGTCAAGAAAAATGAAGAACTTCAGATAGTGATGTATGATCTGAATGAAAGAAACAGTAATGTTAAAAATGAGCAGAAATCAGTCGTTTGGGTTGTCAGTGACATTTCACTTGGGTCCTGAATGGTGTGAAAGAGCCTAACAGTGGGAAGAGTTAAGAGGAGGGTGGGGCAGAAAGAGGGAACAGCAGGAGCAAAGACTTGGAGATGGGAAGCAACTTCAGAGGTGAAGGCCAGTGCAGCGAGAGCCTCCAGGGCAGGAGGCCGCAGGTCAACGCAGCCCAGCACCAGCTGGGAGAGTGGGCCTTGGGAGGGGGTTTGTAGTCTACGAGGAAAAGGAAGATGTGAGCAGATTCAAGTTCAGCAAAGTGTGCCAACGTGGGTTGCTTTCCATCTTTTAAAATGTGCTTCGGTCAAAGCATATCATAACTACTTATGATTTCATCACTCTTGTAGATGGTAAAACAGGAATCTGGCTTAACGCCACCCAACTAATTGACAGGAGAGTCAGGATCAAGAGCCCAAAAAGCAGGATGATTGTTTCCCTGTCTGACCACAAGCTTTTCCCTGCTTTTATTTTGGAGTCAGTAATGGAACTCATAACATGCAGTGATCAGTCTAAAAAGTAAAACTAAACACCCACTAATCTTTCCACTTGCTGTTAAGGGTATAAGTACAGTGAAAGGGCCAGGGAACCTATTCTGTAGGGCACACGGGGTATGTCCAATTCAGTTTTGTAGGTCTGTGAAAAGACCTGCGAGTACCACCCACCTCTGGAACAATTTCCTCCATCTTTGGAAAGACCATTACAGCAAGAACACTTCAGAGAAGAGATGAAAATTCCCTTTCCTCAGATGAAATTTATAGAAGTATGACTCTGGTCTCAGGAATGTCCAAATTCCAAATGTTGAACTCTCAGGAGGCTTTGCCTTCCACTGAAGAAAAAAGTGTTGCAGTACAAACAAGAAAAGGGACAGAAAAAGACAAGGAGAATTAACCCAGACACTAAGCCCCAGGAGGTGAAGGGAAAGACTTCTTTCATTCTTTGAAGAAAGACCTGATTCTGGATGGAGTTTTTATTTTTTCTCAGCACAACTAAGGATTAGTTGAAATCTGTCTCTCCAGCCCTTCATGATTTTTGGTGGGGCATGGTAGAGATTGTGAAATCCACCCAAACGAAATCAGTCTTATGACTCACTGCACCGGTGGCATGTCCCATAACCTGCTGGCTGTCTGCTTAGATCTGGGGACCCTTTCCTCTTGCCACATGAAGGCCCCATCCCACATGATGGACATATTCTTTCTTTGCTTATCTGCTGCTTCTCATCCTTTGGCTTCCATCACTTCTGCGGGGAGGGTGCCTTTTTATGCTGAGACTGGGTCAATGTCCCTACTAAGTGCAGCCCTGGCATTTCCAGGTTGCCCTTGTGATAACGTTCATCCTACTCGACCTTTCTTCTTCTACCATGTGTGTAAGTGTGGGGTTGAGGGGAAGCAGGCTGAGACTGAGTTTCATTCATTACACTCTTATGCCTGGTACAAAGTTGGAGTATGAAAAATATTTGTTAGAAGAATAAATTTGTGCACACAAAACAGTCATCAGCAATATCCATTCTCATGATTGTATTTAGATCAGGTTTCAAAAGTGAAGCTCTCAGAGCACTTTAAAATACTTATTAACTCTCCCAATGGTATTTTCAAGAGCTGTGGGGGTCAAGACAAGGAACCAAAATCTCAGTATTATTTAGAGGTGTGGGGAGGCCCTATCAGTTCCATCCAGGGTCACCTAAGATACACGGCTATGATGTAATCTTCACTTATTTTAAGGCCAGTTAGCATTTGCTCACTGGACTGAAATGTTCTATAATGTTTCTGGAAGCTCAGAACCAAAGATTTGGAAAAATGGGGTTCTGATATTTTTTTCTTAAAAAAAAATTAGGGGGAATAAGGTCCATTTCAACCAGTGATCAGAGGTTAAAACCCACCCAAGGAATTATAACTTAAAGTGTTTGTTATTTGGAAAACCTCTAAGGAACTGAAATGCTCTGGACAATGCTAAAGCAATCAGACTTTCTTGCCCTGAGTAGCAGAGTAGAGAACACCCATCCTGGATTTGGGGCCTCAAAATTTTTCTACATTTCTTAACATATAATACAAAAAAATGAATTGGGCTCTGGGTAGACAAACTTGGGTTTGAATCCTGACTTTCTTCTGGAAATGGGCGAATTATTAACCTTCCTGAGCCTCAGATTCTTAAAATGTACTACAGGGTTACAAAAGAACTGTCTTCGAAGAATTGTCAGGATTATTCATGAGATATTTTATTAAAACAGCGCTGGGGCTGGCGTTGTGGCTCAGTGGTAGAGCGCTCGCCTAGCACATGTGAGGCACTGGGTTCGACCTCAGGACCACATAAAAATAAATAAAATAAAGTTATTATGTCCATCTAAAACTAAAACATTTTTTTAAAAAGACAAAATACTTAGCGCTACAAGTTAAAGGCACAAATTACCTGAATAAGAGGAAATACAGAAGGAACAGTGAGGCCTCTTGTATCTATGCCATGCTTTGTCTGCAGAGAGGGGAAGAGAAGCGTGTGGCCTGTTGGTGAATTTATTGCTTGGTGGTAGAATGGATTTTCCTAAAGCTGTTTCCCTCTGATCATTAATAATCCCTGTACAGTAAAGGGCCATTGTTCTTCAGTATGAGTAAACGACCTTTTGGAGACACTGCTTATCTTCAGACCACAGCACATACTTCTTACTGGAAATATAGTGCAGGTGCCAACTCCAAGGCATGGCCAAGCTTTCCTTCCTATTTTTCTTCCTTTATCTCTTACTCCTTGTTTATCCTTTGGTGTGCTTTCCTCCTAGATCTGTTACAGTTCCTACTTTTTGGCATACACCAGTATCCTATACCATAGCATAGTCACTACAATCAAATAACCTTCAAGTGAAACTGCCCCACACGCCCGTGGTCCTCTACCGTCCTTCCCCCTCCATCAATCAACAGAAACACACACACACACACACACACACACACACACACACACACTCTGACTTGTTTCCTGTCCTGGATTCAGTTTTTGGTTACTAGAATTCAAAAAGGGAAGTGTAATGCCATGCACTTTTGCAAATCTCAGGATGTGCTTGTGGGTGTACTCTGTCTTACCACAGCTATTCTCTGAAACAGCATTTTTTTTTTTTTTTAACACAGAAAGTGATGAGAATATGGTGTGTCAGAGACTGGGGGCAGGGAGGAAAGGTACTTTCATTTTACCTAAAGGAAATGAAATTCTCTGCAAATTGGCAAATTTTTAGAACAAGAAGCAAAACTGAAATATCTGAAAGGCTTCTAAAATAACTATCCCAAATAAGATCATAGAATGCAAACACACTCATTCTAAATACAGATGCCCCTTGAAGTTGAAAACATTTTAAGTGGAAAATGCAGGTGATACACCTAACCTACCAAACATCACAGCTTAGCCACACTGTGACGTCTTGGTTGCTCACCCTCATGCCGAGTGGGAGTTGTGTGGCTAGCAGTGGCTGCCCTGCATTGGGAGAGTACTGGAAGACATATTGCTAGCTCAGGAAAAGATCAAAATTCAAACACATATCACTTTCCCACCATTAAAGTCAAGAAATCCTAAGTTAAACCACCGTTCAGCTGGGATCCATCTGTGTATTCCCTCAGCACCGGAGTGCACACAAGATTATGCTTGTGTAGGGGAACTCCAATCAGACCACTGTATCTAAGCTATATCCACCAATAGACACACAGGCTATTTACACTGTAACCAAGATATATCAACCAGTAGACATACAGCTGTTTTCCCCTTTAGGGATAGAGATTCTATGTGAATATCAAGCCATGGTACCTCAATTCAAAAGAAATAGGACTATCTAGTTCCTTATCAGCATTTTTTTGTGGGGGAGGGCACTGGGAATTGAACCCAGGAGGATTCTACCTCTGAGCTATATCCCCAGTCCTTTTAAAAATATTTTGAAACAGCATCTTGCTAAATTGCCCAGGCTAGTCTTGAATTCTCCGTCTTCCTGCCTCAGCCTCCTGAGGCACAGGCATGAGCTATCATGCTGGTTCCTTATCAGCATATTTTAAGAGATAAAGACAAGATAAGGGTCAGTCAGGTGGTGAAAACCAGTTACTAGAAGTAGGTGGTGTCAGAGTAGGTGGGACAGGCTGAGCATAGGCCATTGCTAAAGATCAGCCAGTCATTCATAACTTCCAAGCCAGGATTTTCAACCTTTCATAGCAGCTAGGGAGGTTAAGAGAGCAAAAACATTAACGTAAATTCCTGCTTTATGATAATTTTCTTAGAAACTGGATTAGGAAACTGATACAAGGGTTAGATTACATTAGATACAGCTGGAGCTTTCTAGCAACTAACCCTAGATTCAACTATTCAATAGAAAACCTCACTCTGCACAAGGGACCAGGCTGCAGAACATTTTCCAATCCACTACCAAATGATCAACTTTTCTTATCTGTACAGGCACCTCAGCTCTTTACTAGATTAAGTCCCTTTAAGAGTAAGAGCAATGATTGACCATTCTTATGATATGAATGATAAGCAGTCAGAGTACCCTTGAGTTCCTCCAGTTTCAGCATTGATCAACAGAACTTTCAGTGATGAAACTCTTCTGGCTGGGCCTGGTGGTGCATGCCTGTAATCTCTGCTACCTGGGAGGATGAGGCTGATCAAGGCCAGCCTGGATAACTTCAGAGAGATTGTCTTCAGAAATACTTGTTCTGTCTGCCTCATCCAATAGGATAGATATCAGCCATGTGTAGCTATTGAGTGTTTGAAATATGGTGTGTCCAAAGATCTGAATTGTTATTTTAAAGAGTCACATGTGGCTAGTAGCTACATATGGACAGCATAGCTCTATACCAAAAACTGCAAATCAAATGCCCACAGGGGTCGCCCAGGTACTGGAAGGGAGAGGAGGCCTTCGGCACACTTGGGGAATAAGTCACACAAATGGGGGAAGCAATTCTTCAGCTTCAGCGGTCTTGCTGTGTAGGAACCTCTAAGAACCTCAGGCTAGTGTCAGATTGATTTTTTTCAAATGAAGTTGAAAAATCTGGATTTTCATGTCCAATTTTTAAATGTTATCAAACTAAAGTATTTACATTACTTTGTGGGCCCAAAGATATGTTTGTAGGCAAAATGTGTCTTGCCATTTTGCAACTTCTAATCTAGGCGAACTCTCAGCTCAAAGGGCCTTATTCAAGGCCACTCTGTTGGTTAGTAGCAGATTCAAACCTAGGCCTTCTGATTTTTCTTCTGATACCCTTTCTACTAGATTATGAGATGGATCATAATTGTGATGATGTTAGCAGTAACAGCAAGCATAAAAATCCCTTTTTCAACAGCTTCTGAATTCCAAGGCTGATAACATATGAACTTTGTGTTCCTGTCCAGTTACAACCACATGTTGGGCCCTATGGAGTCAGGAAGACACAAAGATGAAATAGTCCATGAGAAAGACAGACATGTAAATAAACATTTGTCAGAGAAGTTGCCGTTTCTATAATGGACGCAAATTACCTGTGCATAAGTCCAAAAGCACTGACAGCTGGGAGCAGAAGGAAGGAAGGATTTGAGCCAGACCTTTGAGGATTCATCTCACATCATGAGGGTGGGTCCCATTACTCCAGTATATTAAGGGGGACTTCTTTTATCTTTGAGGTCTTGTCCATATTAAGAGTCTCCTTTACTGATCTCTCCCTCTCTGGGTAATCTCTAAATGTTATAAGCCCAAAGAGTCTGGGAATCTTTCTCTTTTATCTCTACCCTCTTCCTAGGTGATTGAGGAATAGACCCCCCCCCCCTCCCCACACACACATATTTATTATCTCCAATTACTTCTTTCCTCCTAACTTGAATATCTGGCTTCTCTCAACATCTTCATCTGAATTGTTAACAGAGTTTTCATACTTGGCTCTGTTCAGGAGAACTCATAACATTCTTTTCCAAACTGTTTTCACTTTGGGAGTGATCCCTGGTTCCACCATCTCCCAGACACTTCACATCCAATTCTGAAGCAAGTCCTGCAAGCTTCAAAAATACTCCCCAACCTAATTCTCTTCATTTCCACAGTGAGGGCCCTTTCAACACTATGGTCCCCTCTCCCTTGGCCTAAGGCAACAACCTCTCAACAGCAGCCTTTCTCGATTCAGCAGCCAGTATGATTTTTGTAAATTATTTTTTTAGTTGTCAATGGAACTTACTTACTTGCGGTGCTGAGAATCAAACCCAGTGCCTCGCCAAGTGCCCGCTAGGCAAGCTAGGCAAGGACTGTACCACTGACCTACCACCCCAGCCCAACCAGAGTGATTTAAAAAAAAAAATGTAAATCAGGTCAGGTCACTACCCTTCTTAGAATCCTTTGGTAACACAAAAGCCAAATCCTTGCCTTGGGCAAAAAGGTTCTGCCAATTCTCCAACTTCATCACAGAACACTGCCCATTTCTGCTTCAACCACGTGGTCCTCCCACTGGCTCCTTCCTCCACCTCGAAAGCGCTTTCTCTAGCTTCCTCCTGCTCCTGGATTCTCCCCAAACCTTGACCTTCTCTGACAGTCTCACCTATTGGGAGTAGCCCTCCCACTCTCTTCCATGATTGCACTCGGTCTTTGGGGGGCATTTCCCACTTGCTGGGGTCTTCCTTATTAATTCACTTGTTAACTCCTGCACTAACATGTTCTGGAGTTTGCTGATCAGGGAAGTACGACGCCGACTCTCGGTGTCCTCGAAAGCCTCCGTTTCCGTCCGGGGGCTAGTTGAGGTCGACCTTCCTCAGCCAGGCGCCTCTGGCCCGGGGAACTGCCCCCATCATCTCCGGGCTCCAAAGGGTTGAGAAGAGTCTCAGAGGGACTCCCAAACTAGACCTCCCCTTCCTGGCCCATTTCCTGGATCCAGGTCCTCAAGGCCAGTGGCGATGACACCCAGCCGCCCTCGCGAGGCTGGGGTCACACTGGCGCGTCTCCTAGCGACGCCGCACCCGCACCCGCACGGCATCCCTGCCTCTGGGGAGCCAACCCCTTCCCCGGGTTCCCGGCGCCAGGAGTAAGCGTCTCCATCCCTCACACTCACTCTGCGTCAGTCCTACCTTCCCCCACCCACAGAAGCGCCGCAGCCCCCGGCTGGCAGGGAGGAGGCGGCGCCAGCAGCTTTGCAGAGCGGTGGCCGACCGAGCTCCCGCAGGTCGGATAGGACAGGCCGGACCAAACCACCGGGAGGACTAATGTGGGAGCATGAGTCCCAGGTCAGGGGCAGTCTCGAGCTTTCCTAAACTTCCAGAGCTATCCCATTCTCCGCCGCATCCGACAATGTAGCCAATCTCATACTCTTTCTTTTTTATCCTTCACCCCTTTCGTTATCCTGCTCCCCCATTCCAGTCAAAAAATGGTCCAGCCCAGCTCTTTCTGGCCCTCCCTCCTGGTGGTACGTCTTTGCCCTTACTTGGCTATGGCTTCGTACGTCTTTGCTTACGTCGTGACGCAACCTTCTACCCGTTCCCTCCCCGCCCCTCTCCCATTCTCTCTCCTGGAGCTGGCGGCCGGCGGGGTTACCGGAAGTGATGATGCAGGAGGCGATGGAGGGGGCGGGGCTTCGGGGCGGCCGCCGCCGGTGGGCCGCAGATGAAGAGGAGGCGGCGGCAGTGGTGGAAGAAGAGGCGGCGGCGGCGGGGGTAGGGAACCTGGAAACGCGAGCGGGGATGGTAGGTGGTTTGGACCCGCCGGGCCGCCGTCGTTTCCAGAAAGGGTTTGACTGGAGGAACCTCTGGAGCAGCTGTGAGTTTGGGGAGGGGGGAGTTAAGAAAAAGGGGGGAGCATTGAGAGATGCAGGGGCGGAGGTTGGGTTCCTTCGAGAAAATGGGGGTGGAAGGGGAGGAGTGGAAATCAGCGCCTTGTCTGGACTGGACCCCCTGGAAGAAGAGGCTGTGAGGGGAGCCTGTGGCGTGTCAGCCGCAGGGCTCAGAAAACTTGCCTACTGTCCCTGCCTCCCCACCGCCAGCACCCCTCAACCCAGGGTCTGGGGCCGGAACTGCCCTGGAGGAGGTGCAGACTCTGGTCCTAAGTCCCGGGGAAGCCTTGTGAGGTAGGAGCCCAAGGGGGAGACGGTGGGTGAATCTCCAGCTCCCTCCGCCCTCATTTCCCTCCCCACCCCCATCCTTCTCTTTAATCGTTAACAGCCCCGGAATTAAGGGGCTCGGACCTGAGGCCTTTCTATGCACCTTTTCTACGAACGATAACCATCTGTGCCTGAGGTAATGGGGCTTTGCCTGTATCCTGTATAGGAAGTGGGACGGGGTGACAAATGTATTGTTTTTTTTCCAAGCCCCTTACCCCCCATGCACACCCCTGGTTTCCACTTTAATTCTCTGTGGCTGAGTGTCGTAGTGCCCCCTCTTCCCCGCCTTTATGGCACTTAGTATCTTGGTTACCTCTTTTAAATGTGGTGTTCAGCTTCTATCCCAGATCTTAACTGCAAGCTTTGTGATACTTCAGTCACAGGCTGTGCATTGGGAGTACTTCTCAGCGCCTTGTAGCTTCCTATTATAATGAGCAATTTCTTTTATGAATAGTGGAATTCTAGAGCCCTTGCAAGGAATCCTAAATGGCATCATAGCCCAGGAATCAAGGTCTCTTGCTCTAAATACTTTATGTGTGAGGAATTTACATGTTGTCAACTCTTTCCAAAATGATTTGATGTTAGGCTAATTCTGGATTTCTCTGTTTTTCTCCACCCACACTTCATGATGCACTTCAGAGAACAGAAAACCCCATATTACTTTTTTGTTTCTACAATTGGACAATAGCTCTTTTATCTTTTTCTCCATTTGTGTCTGGCACACACGTCTTCAGTGACACAATCGACTTGTGCTGATTTTCATCTTATTTATTTAGCTGATTCTTTGTGTATAGGTGGTCTTAAATGAGACATTGTGATCTGTTCAGTTTTGTTGTAAAGAAGAATACAAGCCAGTAATGGGAGTGAAAAAAAATGTTTGAAGAAATTAAAGAATAATTGAAAAGTATCAAAATGTCTTTGATACTCTGTTGTTTAAAAAAATAAAAATTGCCAAGTAGCACGCCTCAAGCCTGTCATGTGGCTTTCAGTGAAGTGTCATGATTCTTGTTTTGGTGTTGGTCTTTTTTTTTTTTTTTTCAGAAATTCTCTGTTGAATGTGTAACTGTCTTCTTAAGAACTTTGATAGTGCCTAAATTTTAGGTGTCCTTTTATTAGAAAGTGTGTAAAAATCCTGTCCCTCTGTAACTGAACTTGATATGCATATTGCTAGAAGAATTATCATAACAGATGTTCTTCTGATGCTGGGAAGAGTCCCATTTCTATTTATCAGGTCTTTCAGGCCTGATAAAACAGAATGCTTAATGCCTTGATTGTACACCTAACAGTGTGCTTAGATGTTTCATGGAAATAATAACAAAAGAGTGACTCTTTTTCTTAATACATTTGGAGCTTAGTTTGCCATTGAATGAAAAGTCCAAAATTCATTCATTCAACACACATTTATTGACTGGCTACTAAATACTAACCAGTGTTTTAGGCACTAGCTGTACAAAGGTGAACACAAGAAGGTCTACTCTACCATGGAGCTTATTTGGAGTGGGGGTGGGGACAGTGAGAGTACATAATCAAATAAATCTGATTTTGATGACATGCTAAAGAAAATGAGTGACGTGACAGAAAATGTTTGTAATGCAGTCAAGGAAGGTCTTTTTCCTTTTTTTTTTAAATTGAACCCAGGAGCACTTTACCACTAAGCTGCATCCCCATCCCTTTATTTTTTTATTTTGGGATAGGGTCTCACTAAGTTCTTTAGGTAAGGCCTTACTAAGTTGCTGAGGCTGTCCTTGAATCTGTGATCCTCTTGCGTCAGCCTCCCTAGTCACTGGGACTGCAGGTGTGTAACATCATACCTGACTTCAAGAAAGATCTTTCTGAGGTGACACTTAAGCTGATCTTTAAATAAAAAGCCAGCCATGAAAGATAAAGGGAGAAGCCTTCCAGGTTCAGCGAACAACTAGTGCAGAAACTAGTTGGAATGAACTTGGCATGTTCCAGGGACTGGGAAGAAAAGGGTAGAAGGAAGGGGAAGGGGGGTAGTAATAGCCAGAGCTTAGGGACCAAAATGTTGAGTGAAAAGAAAGGGTCAGAGAAGTGGAGTTAGGGCTCAGAATAGGTAGACAAAATATGAGCTAAAAGGAGGAAATAGATAATGTAGCTGCTTTTTGATTAAATCTGTTACCTTTCTAAGGGTCTTATCATTTACTGTTTTTGCAGGTACTGTTGGACTATTGTAACAAAAAGTCACCCTGCTGAGAGTGGGAGAGGAGGAGGCAATGGTCACCTGGGTCTTTTCTGACAGATACATCTCTGGGCTACGTGGGATGTTCAGTTGAGGGCACACCTTATGTGTGCTGGTATGTGAATCTTCCATCTCTGTGTGAATTTAAGATTGCAGGATTGGGCATGTGTTAATATGTGCCCCGTTGGTCTACAAAGATGACCATGAAGATCCAAGTTTCGATCTGTGTTTTGGTGGGGAGGAACACTATGTTGCAATAGTTCCACTCTTGTCTGGTCCTCCTGATGACTAATAATACACAGCTGAGATGTAGGTTGGTACTAAAAGTTCACTCAATGGATTACATTAGATAATGACCATTGTAGGCTCATTTCCAGTATGTTGGCATCTTTGGGTTGACACATAACCAAGGCCTTTTGTTGGGGGCTTTCATCTCTAGTAGTATACTGCTTTGGAGCCTCACCTTGACCAGATTGTCCACTTGAGAGGTCTAAGGAGACTTCTCCTTGATTGAGTCCTCTTAAGCCCTATAACAGTGGGCTAAAACAGAAAGAATATGCTTTTTTCTTCTTTTGAACTTTACAAACAGTGGCCAGTGTGTTATTTGAGTAAATCAGCCTTTTGAGCCAGGCTGTTAAAAGACTTAAATGTTGGGGGCTGGGGCTGTAGCTCAGTGGTAGAGCACTTGCCTAGCATGTGTGAGGCACTGGGTTTGATTCTCAGCACCACATAAAAATGAATAAATAAAATAAAGATATTGTGTCCATCTACAACTAAAAAAAAAAAAAAAAAAAAAAGACTTAAATGTTGCTTGGGCTATTTGTAGTAAACTCAGTGTTAGAAATGTTAAATAAAACCTTTTAGTGTTTGGGAAAGATGAATAAAAAATTGAGAACTTGACACCTGTTTTAGGGTCTAGTATTTTGATAGCACCTATAGATGATTGTCATGAATGAATTTGAATGGAGCTTTCTGGGTTAGTTCTGGGGTGATAAAGGAATGCAGCAGAGTCTGGTACTGAATTACTGACTTCTGATGTGAATGCAATTAGAAAATCTTAGCAAGCAAATAACTGAAGTGAACAGCTTGGGCCAGGCAAACAATAAACACCACCCTCGGTACTATGAGTAGCTCAAAGGCATGGAGAATTGGTAGTAATACAGACATACAGACACATACACACATGAAGGTATATTTATGTGTATATATGTGTATCTGGATTCATATATATATGCATATAGATACACACCTATGTATGTGGATATACACATGCACACTTGTATACATATTTGACCACACATTTGGTTGGGCCCAGGTTAAAGATTTTAAACTTAATTTTGTATGTTCATGCTGGGCATAAAATGCTCTACCCAATGGGTTATTAAGCTGTCCACTATTCATCTTCATTTCAATGGTTTATTATAACTCAAGTATGAAAATATCCTGTAGGCTGAAATTTCATCAGCCAGTTTGAAGACTGGTGGCTCTTTTCTAATTTTTGAAAGGGGGTGGATGGGTAGGAGGGGACTTGAACACAGGGAGAAGCCATTGACTCCTACATTGGCCACTAATTGTTTTTTGGAAGAAAGAATCTGCAAATTCAAGTATATTTGGAGCCTTGGAGTTAGTCTGGTCTTTTAATGTAGGGTACCAGTGAATTTGTTTCTTAAACATTGGATGGAAGCTTTGGGCTAACTCTTCTAAAAAGATGTGCACCTAAAAAGTCAGCTGACACCACTTGTTGGAGTTGTGGGTAAGTGGTTTTGCATTGCATAGATGACTTAAAGTTAATCTGATTTTGTTACTGTTTTGATATATGTTCTACAGTAAGAGAGTTAATTGTACACTGGCTGCCAGTTGTTTTGAGGTGAAGAAGTGGTAACTCAGATTGAAACAATGGTAATTATGTGGTAACTCCTGTTTCCCCAGCTCTTGATAACTTACAATTACCTCTTTGTGTCTGTTTACAGATGTTGATACCAGTGAACCAGGATCAGTTCTTCCTAATGTTGGGACAGTGTTCGGAGCCCTTTGCACACCAGGGTCAGTTGAGTTAGTGTCCTTAAGTTCGAATCTGGTTTTGCTAGTTGTTCTGGTTTTTTGAGGTGATAGAGGGTCTTATTTCTTTTGGGACAAAAAAAGGAGATTTTGGGGGGTATAATAGCTAAAAGGTAGGAAGTGACTCAAATTCTAATTCTCTGAAGTTGTGGTATGCTGAAAAGAGAAAATAACAGGGGGAAAATGCCAAGTCATCTTCTTTAGGATGTGTGCAAATAAGATCTCATTTTAATACCATAAATCAGAATAGGGAAACTCAGTAAATTGATGTCGAGGTGGTGATTAGCCCTTGTTGTGACAGAATAAGTCACTGCCCAGCATTTGGTTACCAGCCTGATTGCATAGATAGGTAGACATGTGCATGACGACTCCTACCATCCTGAAGGCTTGGCCTTGCTCAGGTGTGTCTTTGGGCTGTGCTGCGCTGTTGGGTTTTGAGCTGAATTGCATCATGGGAACCTAAATTACATAGCTTTGGGAAGCATCATCCACTTTCTGGTTCTCCCCTGTCTTGCTGGAGGACTAAATCTCAGGACCTGGCAACTGGAAATAATTTTGTGATGAGACCTGTATATACAAACCAGAGCTGATGATTGATTGAGGATCTTGGATAGGACCGCTGCACAGTATAGGATTTTTCATTTTGGGGGAGAGTTTAGCTTCTTGTAGGCATTGCCTTACGTGCCGCATGTTATTTTAGGAGTCAGCGTTGGAAGGACCTGGCTCCTTATTTTAGGAATAGATTACTTTCACACTATCAATCAGCAGAATTTGACTACCCCTTTTAACTCTATTTTGTTCATGAAGGGTTTACTCTCCAGTGTTGACCTGAAGTGAATTGGAGTGTGACCTCTAATTTTGATTCTGAGCAAGACTCAGGTTGAGTCTTGAATACTTCATTGAATACAGTGAATTCCACTTTCTGTAGTCTGTGAAGAAGCAGGTAAAAGTCAGATCCTTGCAGAACTTTAGGTTATTTATTGAGATTCTTTTATAAGCTGAGCTTTAAGGTCTCTTGGTGACCATTACTGGAGCATGCTTGTGGCAGGGATGAGGGAATTTTGCTTTCTTCCTTCCATTTTACCCCACTGCTTGATTCTGAAAAAAGTTCTTGTAATATTCTTGTATATTGGGCTTCCCCATAAAATTTCAGTTGAACAAAATGTTCTGAAGCTGAAAACAGGCTGAGTAGCAGTGATTTTAGTGGGGAAGACAAATCAAGAAAGTTATAGAGCCTTCTTGGCACTAATTCTTATCCTTTCCATTTTTGGGGCCCGGATTGTGGCTCCGTGGTCGAGTGCTGCCTCTTTCGGTCTGTGTAGACATCCAGTAGACTTCGAGTCTTAATTAAATCCTCGGTGTTGGTCTTCTATATTCCTGGGTTCTTTACCTAAACATTTTGTCACAAACTATTAATCATTTAGATAGGACTCCTTATAGCATGGCATATGTGAAGTGAATTTATTAATGACTAACAGGTTGAGAGCATCCTAGTTGAGAAAGGTTGTGGATGCTTACTTGGAGACCTGGCTTTTCTCCCTCAGAATCTTTCTGAAAATCATCACATTGCATTCAAATAGGAGTTGAGGCTTTTTTTTTTTTTTTTTTTTTCACTTTAAATCTGATACTAATGGGCATGCTTTAAAGAAGCCCTGTGCAAAATATTGAACCATGTACAGTACTTCCTTTTCCCAGTGACCTGCTTTGGAATCTGAACAGGAAAATGCAGATATACCCATTGACAGAATAGCTTTGTGGAAATAACCACAATAAATATAGATTCTTTTTAAAAATTTTTTAAAATGTTTTTTTTAGTTGTGAATGGACCTTTATTTTATTTATTTAGATGCAGTGCTGAGAATCAAACCCAGTTCCTCACACATACTAGGCAAGCACTCTACCATTGAGCCACAACCCCAGCCCCACAAATACTTAAAAAAAAAAAAAAGTGTGGGTTGGGGTTGTGGCTCAATGGTAGAGTGCTTGCCTAGTATGTGTGAGGAACTGGGTTAGATTCTCAGCACCGCATATAAATAAATGAATTAAAAATAAAGGCCTGTCAACATCTAAAAATACACACACACACACATATATATGTATATATATATATATAAAATATTTATAAATTAGGTTTCTTTCAATTAAACACTTGCTTTATATCCACTGGTTACTTCCTAGTGGGTGCTCTTTTTAAACAGGAGAGAGAGTGTTTGGGATACCCCTTCAGGGAGGGTGCTAGCCCTCTAACAGCATGAGTCCTAGGTGGCAGGATCAAGGGACATGCTGAAAGTTTCAGGCCCTATAAGGAGTGTTTTTCCCACTTGAGATGTTGTCTTTCTTGGAAGTGGAATTGAGGAGTGAAAAAGTGATTTGATGAATGCTCTGTGTCCATCTTTAAGAATGTTTCCATGGTGCTCTTGTCTTAGCAAACTAATTTTTCTTAGACATAACTTGTCACTTGTCCAATCATTTACTCCAAACAGTTGGTTATATATTATTGCCATGGGCTGGAGAATTCTGCTTGGGGTTTCCAAATCTTTATGAAAGAGAAAACTCCAAAGGCTTTTCAGGAGCCATTAAGGTGATTCTGTTGAGGGGGAGAATTAGGTATAGGGGAGCAGACCTTTGTAGGAACAGAGTTGTAGAGGAGCGTATTATGGCCAGGATATAGTGGGAAAGAGACCTATCCTCAGTAATCCAGCAGGGAAGGGCTAGACAATACTAATAATAACACTTACTCAGGGAACAATGAGGTACAGCCCTACCTGATTGCCCAACTCAGGGAATAACATTTACTAGGAGAGGGACAGGGACCTGTGGAGTTGTGCAATATACTGGCCCTGACCAGGGCCATGACCCAAGTCCTCTTTCCTGCAACTAGAAGGTATATTTCTGCTGCAGAGAGAGGAGTGCAGGGATGCAGTGGTTGGTTTGACTAGCTTGGTCTTCAAGATTGACTAGACATTCATGATGGTCTGCTTACGGAGTGGTGGCTTTCTCTTAGATTTCTGTCACTTAGGACTTTATTTTCACAAATTGGAAGTTGTTAAGTAAGATGGGAAATATAATGTGCCTGGCTCTGTTAGGGTTTGGGTTAGAGCACATAAGGAAGAGAACAGTAGGTGGTGGCTGTTGTCATGTAACAACCTCTGCAATTCAGAGCCAACAGGTAAACTCTTGAAGTAATTCATGATTGCTTCTCTCCTGGAAACTAGAATAAATGTGCAATAAATCACAACACAACAATTTTTAACTGCATTTCTACCATGCCTATGTTTTCTGTTTTTGGCAGTGCCGGGGACTGAATACAGGGCTTCACTCAAGCTCTATCACTAAGCTGCATCCCCAGCACCCCTCCCCCCTGCTTTTTTTCCCCAGCCCTTTTTTATTATTATTTTATTTGGAGACAGGATCTCATTGTTGCCCACACTGACCTTGAACTTGCAATCCTCCTGCCTCAACCTCCTGAGTAGGTGGTATTATAGGCATGCGCCACCATGCTGGTGCCATGTTGTATTCTACCAAGGTGTGTGTGAATCTGCCTAAAGGGTGTGATTTCTTACTAGTGCCAAATTTAGCAGTGTTCTGAATTGGTGACAGGTGTAGATTTCACAATTAGATCAAGCCTGGGAAGTGCTTCTAAGCATCAGCGAAATTGGCTTTAATGTGGGCCTGTTTTTCTGTGGTGTGGTCCAAAGGTGTGCTTCTTGAATAATAAAAGACACATCAGCCAGGAAATGCCAAGGGTTTTAGGAACAGGCAGGAACGAGGAATGAGGGACAAAGACAATATATTTTTTATTATATCACATTTGTCCTCCATTTTTGTATCTTGTAAGTAGTAATGGAATAAGACTACCTATAGTTGATTTAGATGACACTTAACAATGTGAATTATTATTTGATGGCACTTTTTGATATCCAGGATGCTGCAAACAATTGAATAACTTCAGATTACAGGGAGTGAACTTCCCTCCATATAAATGGCATTCCCAGGGCTGGAGATGTAGCCCAGTGGTAGAGTACTTTCCTAACCTGTGCCTGGGTTCCATGCCCAGCACTGGGGTGGAGGTTTTTGGGGAGGTGGCCTTCCCAGAACGTGCTATATTCTTAAACTTCACAGTGCACTGGTGCACTAACTTTTGACTTCCCTAATAGAAGAAAAAATTAATAGAAAGTTAGATATGCAGACTTCACATTACCTTTTAATATGATTTTAAAACAGTTTGGGTATACATAGTGCAGTAGTGAAGACATTAGGTCTAGAATCAGTCTGCATTTCAGTGCTTACTTGCCTCTTGAACTATAATGAGTCACCTATCTCCAGGCCTCAGGTCTATCATGTGTAGAGTGACAGTAATCCCAGTAAATAAGTGTGAAGATTCAATAAGATAATGCATTTTTGAAGTACATGGCACAGGGCCTCGCGTATAGATAAATGTGTAATAATCTTCGCTATGGTTAGCTACGTGGCATAGCTAAGCTTACCTGGATTGGCAACTTTCAAGAGGCTAGGAACTATGTCATTTTACCTCCTCCTGTAGTCCAAGTATGGGGCAGTGTATAAAACACTGCTAGGCACACAGCAGATACAAGTTATCTATCACTTGAAAATAAAACCTGCCCTCTGGGTATCTAGGAAATACACGAGTGATTCTGTAATGGAAACTTCCAGCCTGTTTCCAAAGCTGGCCTAAAACCCAGAGATGGAAAATCTTCCTCTTGAAACCCTATGGAGGCTGCAATGGGGACAAAGGGTTAGGATACTTTTGGATTAAAAATTGGGAAACTGATCCAGGAGACATTTTAATCTTTGGCCATATGCCTTAAAAGTTCAGTGAGTTGGGCAAAACTGCATGAGACTTTGGAAGGAAACAAGGTTTTCTTTTAGCCAGTCCAGATAATCTTTGACAAGAGAGTCAGCTGGTAAGTACCATGTTGTGGATGTTGCTTCCTGGAGAAGTAAAAAGCCCAGATCCACATGCAGAGGGCTCACTGACTAGTCTCACTTGTCAGTGAACTCTACTGAGGCCTGGTCTCTAATTTGGTTAGTTCAACCATCTGGAGAGTACTTAAGTAGGACCACCCCTGGACAGTCCTCATGGCTAGCCTGGAGTCTGCCATTAGTTGCTGTGTCTTTGGGCAGGTCACATTCCCTCTTTGTTTCCTTAACTGTGACATAAAGGATTTAGGACTAAATTTCTTGAAGTGTGGCTTTGGTTATACTTTTAGTATATGGGCTGTTGTTAGGAGCACCCAAGGGTGTGTATTTTTGTGTCATTGATGGTATGTGAGGTAATTTTTGGTGGTGTGTGATGAGTACTTTTCACTTATAATTCTAGTTTTTAATGTGTGTTAATGAAAACATAAGTAGCATATGACACCTGTGACTACATGGATATTTGGGCTTAGAATAATAATTTCTTTTAAGCTTTTAAAGAAAGATCCCATGAACAGTAGTTGGGATGGAAAATGGACATGTAAGAGCATAAAGGTGGTAAGGAATGCTGAAGTTAGTAAATTCCAAGACACAGTAATTCTACTGCAGTGCCACATCCTAATGTTAAGTCTTTGTGGTGATGGCCACAGTACAGCAGGTCCAAATTTTAGTGGATAGACTTTTCTAACTCAAGCAAATAAACAATTTTTATTTTTATTTCATGGCAAGAATACCCACAGGTTATATAGAATTTTAAGTCATGAACATTAATACCACTGCCTTTTTTTTTCTTTTGCATAATGCTGGGCATCAAAAAAGGGCCTTGAATATGCTATGTAAGAGCTCTGCCACTGAGTCACATCCCCAGCTTGCCTTTTTTTAAATAATGAAAAATAAATAATATTGTTTTCCCCCTTCACTGTTAGCAGTTTCCCTTCCACCTGGATGGATCTTTAGTTCCATTCACTCTGATGTTGGGGCTCCCTGTGGTAGGAGTTAGGGTCTGCCTTACTCTGTTGAAGAGGATGAAAAAGCCTTGACCGCTTCTCTTGCACCTAAGCCAGACATGGATTCAGGGCTCTGAAAACCTGAGACTTTGCCTCATCTCAAGAGCTGACCTGTACATTACTTACTGCTAGTAACTGCTGTAGAAGGACAGTGCGACACGTGCCCTAAAGTGAAGTTAAGCACTGAGACAGGCAGTTTTTAAAAATCTTGTTTCACTTTCTTTCCTGTTGCTCATAATTCAACATAGTGTGAGGTCTTAAGAAGGCAGACTAGTAGTGGTGGAAATGATACCATCTATTGTGGGAGGTGCTTTTTTCAGTAAAACCCCAGAATAAAACTGAAATCTCTGTTGAGCAATAGAAGTTGAGAAAGCAGCTTCCAGATGTAGTCTGTGTTTCTTGATTTTTTTTTTTTTCTTCTGTTTTAAGCCTTAATTATCTGTATTCCTGGCTATTTTCTGTGTATCTTACCACTATCATCTCTCATTATCTGCATTTGGTTGTTTTTATGTGTTTTTCAAGTGATCTTATTCTAAATTTACTTGGCATACAGGACCAGGGATTTGACATAGCTCCTTGTAATAAATTGTTTTTGCTTCAAATTATAATTTTTGGAAATTGCCATAGAGATGTTTCCAAGTCTGTTTCATTTCTGTGCCAAATGTTACTGGTCAGGATTGGTTTAATACTGAGCAAAATGATGATAGTGATGTAGCATAAAGTTTTTCTTCTACTTCTTCTACTATTACTTGTGTAATATAAGAGTTTTACTTTTTTTTTTTTTTGGCAGAGCTGGGGATGGAACCCAGGGCCTTGAGCATGCTAGGCAAGTGCTCTGCCACTGAATTACATCCCCAGCCCTCTACATGATTTCCTAATGAGAAACTCCTCTCATGTTTCCCAGCTGAGGTGGGATCTAGTGTTCCATGCTTCAAATCCTCATGTAATTTTGATTTTTTTTTTTTTTCATTCACACTGTCTTGTCTTCTGAGAATGGCTGTGACCTGTGTTACTGGTACATTGGGGAAGTCTGTTACCCAAGATCATGTACATTCATACATATATGTGCATCTACACACACGTACATGCACACACACCCAGGCCTCTCATGCATGCCCTGCAAGGACTGTACCTCTGCGCTACACCTCATTCTATCCCCCTTTTTAAAAAATTTTATTTTGAGATAGGGTCTCACCAAGTTGCTTTCCTAAGTTGGGCTGACCTCACACTTGCCATCCTCCTCCCTCAGCCTCAGGAGTAGCTGGAATTACTGTCATGGGATACCACATCAGACATTCAAGGTATTTTCCTGCATTCCCAGGAAGATGTACTTCATGGTATGCATCTGCAGCAAGTAGATTTTATTTGAGTTGTAACCAAACAATTTACCTCACTCCTTGGATGTAAAACTCCCAAGACCACCCTGCTCAGAGCAGATAGGTATCAGGTTTCTGAACTAGTTCATTCCCTCGGTGTAGAAGTTTTCATTATTTATAGGTAATGATTGATGAGTCTGGATGAATTCTGAAAGGGATGGGTGTGGGTTGTGACATTTGCACTAGCGCTACAGACTAGGTTTTGCAAAGCCCTTAAAGTGGAGTTATTTATTTCCTTCTCTTCTTGGGAAATTGCCATTGGATCAATGTGTATTGGTTAAGCTTTCTTGTGGGCAGCTGAGCAGTTGGGTTTTTAGAGATGAGAGCCACATGAAAGAAGATGATTCTTTCCCAGTCATACAAATAATTATCTCCATGGTAGTATAATCTCCATAAAAGTATAAGCATTTGAAACCACACATTTAAAAAGACAATACATAATTTAGAGTTAGAAGGAAAGTAACATCGTGGTAGATTTCAGTACCTTTTCAAGCTATTCTTACGTGTTTCCAGGACCACTTACTGTGATCTTCTCATGGTGGAATAACCTTCAGTTCACCCAGAATCTTTTTACTTCTAAAATAAAGTGTTTTCAGGATGTTGAAAACTTGAACTTTCATGGTAACTTCAAATAAAAAGAACAAACATTTAATTGAAGACTTAATCTTTAATTCTGACTTTAAAACTTCCCTAGTCAAGGAACAAATTGCTTAATTTATCAGAGCATTTGCTTTTCTAAGTATGTAGCTCTCAACTATTGCTTGGCCCAGCAAAAAGAGCTAATAAAAAGTTATGCAACAGGTAAAAACCTTTCCAGTTGCCTTTTCCCCTGTTTGGAAAGACATGGTTTCTCTTTCCCAGTAAGTAATTTGGCTCAAGCCCCTCTCTTTTCTGATTTGCATATTTATTATTTGCATACAATACATAAATTGATTCATTCAACACAAAATTCTAAAGCTTTCCAGCATTTAATACTTCTGACAAAACCTGCTTAAGCAAAAGAGCTTTGATTGTCCTAATAGCTCAACAGAACAAAAATTTTTAAAAGCACACTTTTAACATTGCTTAAGGTTTCCAAACAGATAAAAGATATTTTCTCCCTAAGACGAGCCTGATTTTTGTAGTTTTCCTATTGAAAGTATGAGTAAGGACTGGCTTTCCTAGATGGAATGTGTATCATTTATAGGGAACTTATTATAAGCTAGAAAAATTCGATTGTATTCATAGGGAAGCTGTATAGTTTGACTGATCCCAGGATTAAATACATAGTGTTTTCAAAAGGAGAAATGTGTTTATATGTTGCCAGCTCTTCATTCCAACAAATTGGACTGCCTTTTGTTATTAAGGACCTTAATAGTTTTTTAGGAACATCAGACACAAGAACAATTAAGGTTGTAAAATCAGTGCTATAAAAGAAGGTGCTGAGAAACAGAGAGACACTTGGTCGGCAGGAAGGAGTCCTGTGGGAAGAACATCTGAGCTAGACTTGAAGGACCAAGACTAGAGAAAAGGGAAAATGAAGAGATTCCTAGCAATGCAAATGTAAAACTATAGTGTATGTAAAACTATAGTGACATGAGATGCCTTGACATCTTGGGGAATGGCAGATATTGCAGTATGCCTGAGCTACCTGGGATGAAAGGGGAAGAATAATGACAGCAGTTGAGGACAAATCCAGGCGAGCCTTGATGACTTTGGATTTCATTCTGTAGATGAAAAGGAAGTTATTTTGAGTAGGACGTGGCATGCCCACTGTGTGTGTGCATGTATGTGCACGCATGTACGTGTGATCACTCCAGGGTCTGTGTGGAGAGAGGTTGGAAGTAGGTGAACCTTTTGTGAGAGTACTGCAGTAAAGACAGTGGAGTGCTGAACTAAGTCACTGTGGAGTAGAAGAGTAGATATTCAGGAGTTAGAACTTAAAATTTTGGCTTATTCTGATAAAAGCTTATTACTTGTGTGTTCCACTTGAGTCAGTAGATAGACCAGTGCTCTGCTCCACACATCGCCACAGAGACTCAGTCTGACATAGGCTCCACTATCTTGTACTGTACCATTTGTGCTGTTTGGGTTACTGGCTTGGCTCACTAAGGGGCAAAGATGGGCAAGATATCATGCCTGCAGTCACTGTGTCATTTCTGCCTACAGCCCATTTGCCAGAAGCAGACACACATCCCCAACTAATAGAAAGGACACTTAGAAACTGGGGAGCAGAGGGGGTGTTTGGTGAGCTACTCTGTTGCAGAGTAGGGACTTGTGTAAGCTGTTTTATTTCTGAGCTTATTTCCTCATCTGTAAAATAGAGATAACAGTAGTACCATCCTCCTAGGGAAGCTGTGGAGATTAAATGCTATCATGACTGGAAAATGTTCAGTGTTGTGTCTGGCACAGTAAAGAAATTGGAGGGAACTTTCAAATTTGGTCCCGAGATTTTCAATCTATGGGCATATGTCATTGAGGGTCCTACCAACCATTTTAAAAACAAAATGAAACAGAAACAGCATAAAGCAGAGTGCATCACAGGAAGGTAAATAATTTTGTGTGAAACTTCATTGAGCTATTCGTGTATTTACATGTGTGTATTAGGTCAGGATGTAGAATATATTTCTTACTGAAGGTCGGAGCTGAAGCTTGAAAGCTACGGTCTAGTTCAAGCTCTCATTCTGAGTAACTGAAAGATATTGGAGCACCACAACATACAGAATGCCACTCTAGGGTAATATGCTTGTTTTGAAAGAGGCAGTTTAAAAACTTGCATTAAAAAAAATGACTTTGAAAGCATTGTCCTTAAGAAAAAGAGTAGAATGTGGGGTCAGATTTCAGCTTTGCCTTTTTTTAGCAGTGTTACTCACACTTAATGCCTCAATTTTCTCATCTGTAAAATGGCGAAAATAACATCTACCCCCAGGGTCTTGGCATGGATTGTTGGGTTGTATTAGTATGTGCCAAAATGTTTTTAAAAGGGTTTGGTACATAGTAAACCTTATGGAAATATTCGTGGATATTATTATGTAAAAGTGATGAGTAGTCTGTTGCAGTGGTACACACCTGTAATCCCAGCAGCTTGGGAGTGTGAGGCAAGAGTATCACAAGTTCAAGGCCTGCCTCAGCAACTTAGTGAGACCCTATCTCAAAAAGTGTGTCTACACACACACACATACACACACACACACACACACACACACACAGGCTGGGGATGTAGCTCAGTGGTAGAAAAACGTGATGAATAATGTGCATATAGGTAGATTTGTGCAGTGCAGGAGATACATGGTAGGTGCTTATTTTTCATTTGATTCTTTAGAAGGCGATTCTTAGGAGTCTTGGCCCTTTTCATGTCACCTTACACTCTTCCCTTCTTGGAGCTTGCAGTAATGTCCTGTTTCTTTTATTCACTTATTATATTTGACTGTGTACTTGGGACCCATGAATGTTTGTGTCCCTTAGGAGCAAATATTGTTGTCATTCATTTAACCCTTGAATGCATAATAGAATAAAGTGTTTTATAATAAAATATCGCTGGGGAGATAGCTCAGTCTTTAGAGTGCTTGCAACAAGCACAAGATCCTGGGTTTGATCCCCAGCACCGCAAAAAAAAAAAAAAAAAAAAAAAAAAAAAGAAGTACTGTATAATAAAATATCATCTTAGACACTTAAAAATTCAGTCAGAAAAATGAAGGAGAAGTAATGAAGCATTTTCTTTTTTGGCTCTTAAAAACTTTTTTTTTTTTTTTTGGCCTGGAAGAAACCAGTGTCAAAGTTTTTAAAGAATGTTTGAAGTTTGATGTCTTGCAGTTAATGTCAGCAAACCTATTTGTAGTGAGAAAGATGACTGTGCTTTTTGCTGAACAGTGGTAGATAATGACATTTCCATTTTATAAGCCCATTGGCAGTACTGAGTTGAAACCTGGGTGAATAGGAGTTAATCCTGGCTGCCTGGCAGAAATGAATTTGTTATGTAATTTGGTACCCACAAGCCCTTTCGGTAGGTCTTTATTATCATGACAGTATCCATCTAGGCCTGAAGATGAATTTTGTTGTTCTTATCTAAGTCCACCAGAGTGATTCTCATAACTAAAGGATAGCAACTTGCTGTTAAATACCTGCACTTGGCTTTTGCTTTGACACAGGAGTGTGTTAATCAAGAATGGGCATTTGAAATTCAGAAGTGTTTTAGTGATAGTTTAGGTTTTTTACTTCTCCTTTTAAACTGACTTCTAAAAAAATGAGTCATAATCAACATGTCTTCTTTGACTCGCCTCAAGAAGGTTTATTAATGTTTCTGTCTTGTAAGTCGCTGCTGCAGTTCATTTGTGTCAGCCCTGCCACTGCTGAAACAAACGTGGGAGGACGTCAGCCTGGCTTTCCATCTGACACAAGTGGACTCCGTGAGTCTGGAGTTGGTGGACATCCACTGTTAACAAGCCTGTACTACTTTTTATGACTCACTGGGAAGTCATGTGGTGGTGTGATCCCCATCCCCAGCTACCAGCACCTAAACTTGTAATTTTCAATGTATTGTGTTAAAACAAACTTCTAATTCTGGCTATTTTTCTTTTCGATTTTAGTCCTAAAATTGGAGGCTCTATTTTTATGAAGCAGGCTCCTAGAAAAGTCACCAGCGTTGCTATTCTCTCTCTACCCCAAATATCATAACTGGGCCTGGGGGCGGGGAGAGCACGAGCTGGCTTTTTCACATGGGTGAGCAGAATGTGTGGGCCCGCCAGCCAGCGGAGGTGGAATCTGCTCTTTGCTTTCTTGGCAAGTGCCTCTGGCTTTGAAAGCCCTGTTTAGGACTTTAGAGCTTGGTCTTCTTGCCGTCATATGCAACATAGCCTGTTTCTCAGTGGTTCTGAAAGACATGGAGGACCTTTATTGTCCACGTCTCTTACCCTCTTTGCCAAGGTACCTGTGTCAGTTGTCTGAATCAAAAGCTACTCTGTCATCACATGAGTTTTTGTAAATAACATAGTGGTATAACATCTTAAGAAATGTAAAACTGGCTGTGAGTCCTTCTGTTTTAAACAGCTGAATACCTGTTTAAAACAAGTAGTGTGCAGTGTTGAGAAATGCTGCTGGTTTTTGTTCTTGCATCTCAAACCTTTTGATAGGATGCCTTCGTTTATTGACACGGGAAAGACACTTCACACCAGCACCCAAAAAGTTTTCACTGGGGCTTCCTATAGTGCTGTGTGGCAGCAGCTTCAGTAACCCTTGAACTTAAGCCCTTGGTAAAAGAAGAAGCAGGAGGGATTTCCATTAATAATGTGAATTTTCCCCAAGAGGCCAGGTGCAGGTCAGAAAGAGACAGGTTAAACATCTGCCTGTTTCAGCTTCAAATTCTGACATTTGCTGAGTGGGAGGTGAAAATCATCAACTGGTAAAGTGTTAGGGAGAGACAGAGCCTTATATTGCTGACTGAGAAACTGAGAAGCCATGTTCTTATCACATTACCTGAGAAACTGATAAGGGAAGGAATAATTGGAGCAATGAGACAGTTTCCTTCTTCCTCTCTTCTTAAAGGTAGCAGGGTTTTGGGAGTGGAGAGGTCTAGGAGGAATTGGATCTTGAGAACCAACTCTTGAGAAGTAAAATTGAGTTCTGCATCCTTAAAACTCAGCGCCTTTTATTGCTGAGTATTTGTTAAAAATCAGTATTTGGTCAGAATTGGTATAAATATCTACCATTTGTTGAGTAACTGTTCTAGGGAAAGTGCTGAGCGTGTCTGGTTGGTCATTCATTCATTTGAGAGTTAATACACTTGAAGTGGTAGACAGGTGCCCTGTACAGAGGGCGCGCTCGTAAGTATCAGGGATCATCATTCAGTGTACATACTTAGCAAACGCTTGCTGTGTGCCGCATAACTTAGTTGCATAGGATAGAATCCCTATGAGTAGTGGGAGCAGGCAATAAATAAGTCAACAAATAAGAATTTCAGAGAGTGGTATGTCGTGAAGAGATAGAACAGTGTTGTCCAGGGTTGGATGAAATGACACTTAAAGAAATCCATCTCGGCATTTGAACTGAGACCCCTCAGATATGAAGGAGCCATTTATTCTTCATTTTGATTTTTTTATTTTCCCACTTTTTAGGTGAGAAAACTGAGGTGCAACATGGTTAAAGTGGGTGCTGGAGAGCCGAGAGGGCCAGATTGTACAAATGTCTTCATTTTGCAGCTAAATCTGTCCTTCCAAAAAGGTGCAGGACTATACCAGAGCAGCTGAAGAAGCTACAGTTTTTGAACAACTGGTTTTTGAGTGCAGGGGTTGAATGTGGTTGCAGTGCAGCTAAAACAGTACTGGCAGATCAGAGAGTTACTTGTAATTCTGTGGACCTCCATCATTGGGTGCAAAATGTGTGTGGGTGCGTGTGTGTGCTTACAGTTTGTTCTGGGGCCCATAGCTATCCTCACGTTTTCATATGTACCAAAAGAGCTTACGCTTCTTTTGCTTTTGCTTTGTTTTAGAGTTTTCTCATACTGGTTGTTCTTAAAATGGGGACTAGCTGTGAGGACAGAGTTTGAGTAGATAGCAGTGCAGTGGCCCTAAGGCGTGGCAATTTTGGCAGGAAAGTGGGTGGGAAGTGGACAAGAACTGGGTAGGGATTATCAGATGCCTTTGCAAAAGGTGCAGAGTTCTATTTTGATTTAATTATCTGCTTATCTCTGCACATGTTAATGTATCCTGGGGCTTCATGCCATATAATCATTTGTGAAAATAAGTAACTTAAAAAAAGAAAAAAAAAAAGAGCAGAGCTTCAAGTTTCAACCTGCAGGGAATATATTTCCAATAAAAACACAAAATGCAACCATTTCCTGTCACTGTCTTCGAAGCCTGAACACTTTCTAAATTTGCTCTTCAGCACTTAAAATCAAAGAAAAATTGTTTCAGTGATAGTAATTGAAACCAAGGGGGTAGCCAAGATCTGGTCAGTTTCTGGTCTTTCTGTTTCATAGGATGTGGTTTAGATCAAATACCTGTTTCATCTGGAAGATCATATTATTTTTGCATGGGAAAAGACTTCCAGAAGCTCTCACTTTACAGCCTTGAGTGTTGGGAGGAGACTTCTCTGAGGGAAGATGAGGAGGACAGAAAATATGTCCACAGTACAGCAAAGCACCTGTAAGAACTCTGGGGCTAAGATTGTGAAAACTGCAATTGGAAAGGTACTTTTAGCTTGTTAGTCCTACAATCTTCTAACTAGCATCCTAATGGTCCATTGAGTTGTAATGGAATTTGACAGCTTTTGTGAGCTAAGCATCTTTGGTCCTGTTGTTCAGCTAAAGGTTCTCTCATATTGTGGCCTAGTAAGTTAGTCTTGGAGCATGAATCAGGAAGTCTGAGTATTAGAGCTTCCCTTCCTGTGCTTTGTGAAGTGGGAGAACTGAGTGACATAGCTTGTTAGGAACTCTTTCTCTTGTGACAAAACTGACATCTTGTCTGTGCAAAAGAGAATTTACTTATTTATGGCTCACATATTTGTGAAGTTCAGACTTTTACTCTAGGTACAGTTGGATTTAGGGTGCAAATAATGCCTTGAAAATTCAGTTTCTCTGTCTTTAGTGCTCCTTTCTATTTGGGGATTTTATTCTTGGGCTCTACATGCATTAGAGCTAAGACTCATGTAGTAAGGAGGGCCCACATAATCCTCACTCTGATCCTTTGAATAGGCATTGTTACTTTCCCTGGTGGCTGAGGTAAGAGGATGGTATTTTCAGGGCTGAGATCCACTTTGACTAGCTTAGGTTACCTGTGTTATTACTGATCCAACCTCCATCGAAGCCACAAGAATATGAGACTTTTTTGGTCCTGGGCACGTGTAACATTATGAACTCCACTCTGTGTTGTTGCCAAGACCAAGGGTCAGGGAACTACTGGTGAAATTGGGTGTTCACCTGATCAAGAGCCCAGTTGTTGGGGAGGCAGACAAGTCTCTGCTACATGAAGTGATATCCTTTGATTCAATCGTGGTTTAAAAGCACATAAGAAAAGTCTAAGGGCTATGGTTGTAGCTCAGGGGTAGAGTGCTTGCCTAGCATGTGTGAGGTAGTGGGTTCGATTCTCAGCACCACATAAAATAAATAAAATAAAGACGCATCAAAGACTAAAAAAGATTAAAAAAAAAAAAGGAAAAGTTTAGCACATGAAATATTTAACGGATTCCATATTTCCCATTCAAGTGAACCTCTTACTCCCTGGGAATATGATTCACTGGTTCTGGCTAGCCCTTGTGCTAGATGCTAAACCTTTGGTAAGGGGACAGTTACTTATCAGACCTTAAGATGGTCTTTTTCTCTTTTTCCAGTTGAGTGTGGGGGAAGAGATCTGTCTTTTGAAAAACATATTGAGGAAATTTAGGTAAAATAAAACTTGAAAGATGTGCTCATGATTAATCTTTTTTCAGTCTCTTCCCCCCATCCTATTATTTAGCAACATTTTCTTAAGATCCTGAACTCACTGTGAAGGAAATATTTTTTTCTTTAGCTGCCTATGTCCTCCTTTAATAGTTCAATATTTTTCCTTAAGTGCTTTTGGTAAAGATTTTTATAAGGAACTTGAATCAGTTGGCAGATATTACAAGAAGATATTAAGAGAAATAAATACTGTCAATACACTGCCAGAAAAAATGAACTTCCTTTTTTAAAAAGTCATATGTATATAAATGTGTGTGTGTGTGTGTGTGTGTGTGTATTCTTTTGGTCATTAGTTTTTTTTCTAGGAACTTATTCTCAGGAAGTAATTATAAATATGCTGAATTTTAATTGCATTTTTCTATTTATTTTCACAGTATTGTTTATAATAGTGAGCTGTTGGAAGCAAGCTAAGCGTCCAACAAACAGTAAGGGATTAAATCGACAAATTATGATATTCGCATTCAGTGGGAGACTTATCTGGCTATTAAAAATGTTTTCACACAAAGTCTCAGTCTCTTTGTCCACCTCTGCAGTGCGGTGCCAGATTTTTGACAGATTGAATAGTTGGGTATAAATAGTCCATGGGTTATGTGAAATAGCTGGAGCATTAGTGGTGATACCAATAATACTGTTGAATTGCTGCTCTTTCAAAAACATTTTGAGAGGGGAAGATTTTTATGAAAAGTGTTGAGCAGGAAAGGTTGTAAGATAGGATGCACAATATGATTTCAGTTTTGTTTAAAGATTTAAGTGCATACTGTGTGCGTGTGTATTTATGTGTATATGGGTGCCATCCAGGTGTGCTTATTTAAGACTGAAATTAGGTGCTCTAAAATATAATTGGAGTGGTGGGATCACTCACTGACTCTTTTTTCCCCTTATGCTTCTTTATATTTTCTTTTTTTTCTTCTCTACATTTTCTAAACTTCTCAGAATAACTGTGTAATACTTTTGAATTGGGCAGCAGGAAATGAAAGTCTTAGTGGCCTCACTTTTCTGACCAGGTTGTTGATGTGGTTGAAAGCAGGTACTCTTTTATTGTACAAATCTTCTCTGTCCCTCTTCAAGCTCTTCCTGTCTGCTCTACATTAGCCATCAGCCTCCATCATGGGCCTCTAGGAGAAAGCTGATAAATGTAGTCTTAATGGATTTCGGGTTTTTTTGTTGTTGTTTTGTGTTTTTGTTTTTGGTAAAGAATTAGCAGACCTTAAAAGACATTGATTAGTTACCATGTGATGAACTTGAGGCCTACTTAGAGGCTGTGTCATTCTAGAAACCACATCTGTACATTTGTGGTAGTTCAGGTGCCCCTTTAAGACATTTGGAGGCAATCATTTATCATCTTTGTATCGGGTTCCTTCCTCACCTTTTGACTCATTTCAGTTTCCTTTTTTGCCTTTTATTTAGATGTAAAAATCGACTCCAATTAACTGTTTTTCAGTTAGTTGCTGATTCTTGAACTCCTTAGAAGGTGACCGAAAAGTGAATAGGCAGTATGGTAATTGGATGTTTAGAGGGCTAATCAGCTACATTCAGGTGAGCCTCCAGAGTAGCTGGTATCTATATGCAGCCCAGAAGCAGAGAATTGGTGCCGCCTCAGAACTTTACTTTCAGTGGAGTATAACGAGCCACCATCCTATGAAAGGAAACAAATTGCAAGCTTACAACCAGAGATAGGTGTAGCAGGCACGCCAGTTTTATTATAGTACCATGGAGCACAAACAAATCCAAGACTACCCTCTGGTTTTAAACAGGGAACGTCACTGGGAGAGCTGGCACAGGAACAAATAGAGTGGCCAACATAGAAATCCTATACCTTTTAATGATGCCTGCCCTCTTTCCATGTAAGTGAGTAGTTAGACCCGCCCAGAACAATGGTGATGATAAAAAATATTTCACTTGGGGATCAGTGAATTGATCTGGCCCTTTTTTGGTTATTTTGAGTCACGTGGGATGTAGCTCTTTTAAATACCTCCGTTCTTAAGCTCAGAGACCAAAAATGCTTTGTTATTTGACGTTTAGAAATTTTTATAGTAGTGCATGTGTGTTGGCTTGGTTGTATTTGGCAAACATTTGGTTTAACCAGCCCACACTGGCTTCAGTCCTCAGACCTCAACTGGATATATATTCTTAGTAGTGTACGGTATGTGTTGCTTAATGAGGTGGTTTTGTTTGGAGAAATGTGTCATTAGGCGATTTTGACATTGAGCAAACAACATAGAACGTACTTAAAATTTTGATGATAAAAGTCACTTGGTGTAGCAGTCAAGAGATGGTAAACACAAGATGTCTGAGGCTGCTGTTGGTGTCACACCACAGTAAACTTTTTATAGGTAGGAGTGTGCTCTAAGGATAAAGAGCACAGTGAATACATACGCTGGTCACACAGCAGTTTATTATCATTACGAAGTGTCATATACTATACATAATTGTATTGTGATATTTTTCTATGACTGCAGCACAGTTTTGTTACACCAGCATCAACACAAAAATGTGAGTGATGTGTTGCACCATGGCAACAGCAGGATGGCCAGGATGGTTTCGATGTCATGAGGCCATAGCAGTTTTTCAGCGCCAATATAATAGCTGTTGTATATGTGGTCCACTGAGCGTCATTTCTGTGGTGCATGATTGTATTCAAGATGTGCCAGGTAAAGAACAATGAGGACACTTTGAAGAGAAATTAGTTTGATGAGCTAGCTGGTCTTGGTCATGTGACTTAAGATTATCTTATAGAAATATAACCAGTTGGTTTATTTTCTTTTTAAAAGGTTTTCTCATCTCTCCCTTCATCCCTCTTTCCTTTTGCATTTTTGAATTGGCTGGTGTAGAAAGTCATGTGTTCCTAACTGGAACTGCTGCCTTGGGTTGCTGCTGTAGGACATTTTAGGACAAAAAGTCTCTTAAAAGCATGAAAATAGAAGCAGACGGGTCTTGTTTGCTTTGGCAGAAGGAGCAGCTTTCCCTCCCAAGCAGCTCTGAGTAAGACCTAATCTCCAAAGGTGATCTTTGAAGTCCCAAGTTCCAAGTGACAGCAGCGACTCTGCATTTATAGCACTCCTTGATCTTTCTCTTCTTTGGTATTTTTGTTATTCTAGGAAGTGGGTTACTAATGGACACCACCCTCTTCATCTTTTCCTCAGGTCGCTCAGGATCTGTGGCTGCCAGGTAGAATCAAGGGGCTTTGGTGGTCTTGCCTCGAGACTCTCTGGAGGATGGCTTCTGCCACTACAGCCACTTTAGCCTTTGGCACCAGTAGAAAAGCTAAGAAATTAGCCTTTGGGTATTTGGCATATACAGTGAGAAATAAGCTACACAAGATACGCCCAGCTAGTGCTGCAAACTATTTAGATAAAAGCTGAAAAGATGGTTTTCTTATTGCTAATATGTGGGAACACCAGCATCCATTAGTGGCTTCTTGTTCCTGAATAAACTCTAGATGGGAACAGAAAGGAGAAGTGAATTGGGTTGGTCCCTTCTGTCAAGGAAGTCTTAGAGTAGATCTCAAGTGCTTGGCCGACGCTATTTTTTTGGTGCCGGCAGTTGCCTCCTCTTTTTTAGCTCCTCATTTCAGAATGCTGTTCCTTGGGTGACGGGCTCCCCATCAGCAGCAGCACTCCTCAGAGCAGACTCCCTGACCTAACCAGCTGTAGCAGCGAGCCAGCTTGCTCTGGTCTGTTTGCCATATGTCAGAGCCTATTGCTGACCCTGCAGAGATCAAACTGAGATGATTAAGGAAAAGAAATGCAGCAGAACCAGTGTTCTCCATACCCCTTGTTCAGGTAGGAGTAGCCTTATGCTGTCTTTCTCTCCCTCCTTTTGGGCTTGGCTCTGACAGGCATGGACAGGAAGGGGCATGAGAACCATTCTCTGAGGAGGCACAGGACCCGTCCTCCAAAGGGTTCACATTTAGAACTTCAGCTTGTTGAATGTCAAAATGTGAAGGAGGGCTGGGCTGTGGCTTGGTGGCAGAGCACTTGCCTAGCATGTGTGAGGCCCTGGGTTTGATCCTCGGCACCGCATACAAATAAACAAATAAAACAAAGGTGTCCTGTCCATCTACAACCACAATTTTTTTTTTTTTTTTTTTTTGTGAAGGAAGTCCCAGAACACTAATCCAGACCCTTGTTTAATGTTGAGGTCACAGAAACTGAGAAAATTTAGGTGACTTCGTCAAGGGCACACATTGTTTAGGGAGACTTCAGACAAAAACCAGAGGCTTTCTGGGAGCTCGTGCAGATTGACTCAGTACCTCCGGAACACACTTAGGTTGTTGATGAGTATGTTTTCTTCTAGGGGCGTCATCATCTCCTCATGGGAGGAGTGTACACAAGGGCACATCACAGCAAGAATCGTAGTGAGGCTAGTGGTGGAGAGCAGTCTAGAGTCTGGGTTTGAATCATAGGCTGGCTGTGTGACCTCAGGCCAACTCCCTTAATCTCTGTTCACTTCCTCCCACTATAAAATGAAGATTATGTGTGCGAATTAAACATGACAATTCATGTTAATCTACTCACAAATATAATGATTTTTAAAATATTGATAGTTTGTTACGTATTTGCCCTCTCCCTCCTCCTGTTTCACGCTGTGATCATTTAAGGACCAAAACAAGACCTGCCTTCTTTGTGAAACATTCCCATGGGAAATCTGTCAGACTCCCCTGACCCCAGTCCCACGGCTAGTGGTTAAGAAAACTGTTTCCTAATCTATAAAAGACAGAGCAATCTCTCTTAGGTTTGTTGTGAGGTTTGAAGGTGATGATGGCTATGAACATGCAGCCCCAGGTTCTGCAAAGCTGGTTTTATTCCTGAGTCCCTCTCTTTCTCTCCATGATAGTAGTTCCCACATCGCTTTCCTTTTCCATTCATACTGGGTCCTAGTGGGCTTAGTCCTCAGAGTGCTTCTGTTCCATGAGAGGCTGTCTGTCACAGCAGTTGATAATAGTCCCCTAGAAGACTTCCTCAAGGACACACATTGCTCAGGGAGACTGACTCTCACTTCTCGGAACTGCGCAAGAGAGGAGCAGCTTCCTCATCTTTTCTTGGAGCTAGAGCATCCATGGGGACCTCAGCTTCTGGGAGTGCCCTTTGGGCCCAGCAGTGACTGCTGCAGGCCTGGGGCTGGGCAGCCAGCCAAGCCTCTTCCCAGGAACAGCAGCCAGGGCTGGCACAGAGGAGGAGGGAGTCCGGAGGCTGTGTGATGGGAGGCAGGGAGGCTGATCTTGGTCCATCCTAAGCTGAGCAGAGCTGAGCAGATTTATTCATGTTGGTCTTTCAGATAAACTATTTAGAAAGTGGGTTTCCCCAGTTCGTGTGTGTACATTTTTGCTTTTTTTTTTTATTCACTCTTTTTTTTATTTCCCCTCCCTTTTCTTTATCCCTATTCTGCCTTGTCTTGGCTCCATTTAACCCTTTGGTGCCACGTAGCTGAGGCAGAAGAGCAGAGTAGAGTCGCCTACTTTGAGAATGTACCTGAGTTGCCATGCAGCTATGGGGTTGCTACTGAATGCTGTTCCTACCATAGGGGAGGCCTGATTCTGTCATCAACTTGGTGATAACAACAATAATAAAACAATAACAGCTGTTATTGAGACTCCTACAAAATGCTTACTAAAAGCAGAGCATTTTACATGGATTAGCTTAAGTATTCTTCCCATGGTCCTTGGAAGTACAGCAGGATGAGCTGCTGACAGTTCGTTAGCACCCTCCCCCTGATTGAAATCCAGGTTTGTCATCCTCTTATTGTGTTCCTGTTCTCTCCCCTCCTAGTTAGGCTCCTTGACCTCAGTGTGCTTCCATTTATTTTCCTATAATTGAGGGTAATTAGTTCATAGAACTACATTTCCATACAGCTACTAATAGATTAACATAGAAAGGAAATTAATAATAATAAAAATAATGCGGTTGTTTTTGGAATGTGGACACTTGGGCGCCTGGATTGTGCTCAGGCTGCCCTGGGGAGCGGCAGTGGTCTGGAGGAGGACCAGCTGGGAAGGCAGTTCCACTAAATGAGCTGAGTAAAAATGGAAACCCTGTCCTGTAAACCTACGGATCCCGACCAGGTGGAAAGGGAAGGAGTCTGGAGCTGGCTGAGAGCCTGCCTCAGGTTAGGGGCAGGGCGTGATCAGCAGTTTAATAAAGTGTGCATCAGGCACAGCAGGCACTCACCTTGGGTTTTATTCGGGATCAGTCACGAGGAGCTCCTGTCCCGTGGAGAGCCTGACCCTCCTGGTGTTTGGGGCAGTGGTGCCCTTGAGTAGAGGCCGTGCGAGGCGGGTTGCAGGTGCGTTACAGTTGGACATAAGGAGACTGATTGTGAGCAAGAGCCAAGCTAATCACTCAGGTCGGGGTAGAAAACTTAGCTGGGCCTGGGGAAACTGAGGCCTGCAATCCATTGTTCAGATGGAACAAGCTGAGCCGGAAGAAAGGCTGACCATACTAACCTTTTCAGCTGCTTTTTAAGAGGTACCATATCAGGAAAAGTGCCAGGTACTCTTTATCTGCATTTCCTCACTGAATCCCTACAACAGCTCTATAAGATAATACTATTTTGCCGATCTAAGAAATTCTGGTTTCCATCAGGGATAATAATTAGCCAGTGGCAGGACTGGGCTTTGGTTTCTGAGATGAAGCTTTAACCATACTTGTGGACTGAAACATCACAGGACTAGGGCAGCTGGACTAATTCTATGCCCCACCTCTGGTGGGGCTGAGCCCGTGGGCATTCTGCCTCCTGGGATCATGGCGGCAGGGCTGGCCTGGCCTGGCCTGGGGGAGGGCTGGGGGAGGATATCCTTTTTGAGCACTGGGCACAGTGTTGTTTCCTTCCTGTGGCTGGATGGTTGAGATTTGCTGTTCTGGGGTTGCTGTGGTGTCACTCCTGAACTCTGGGCCTAGTCCCTGGTGTTCCTCCCCCTGGTGCCTACTGCATATAGTATAGGTCATCGTTTCCTGGACCAGACATTCCAGCTTCTGTTTGGTGTGAGATCTCAGGTAATTTACTTTACCTTGAACCTCAGTGTTCCTGTCGTTAAAGGGGATTGTGGCGAGGATAATATGAGCATAGTGCCTGTCACCAAATCAAGTACTCAATAATCGATGACTGCTATTATTAGCTATTAGTCAACAGTTAGTGAGTCCAGGGAGATCTTTAACTTTAAAAGACTTGAAATGTTGCCAGCCTGAGATGCAGGACTGGGCACTGTGATTGGGCCTGGGAAAAGTTCTGCGAGTACAAGTATTTTCCCAGGGAAGGGGTAGACACAGAAGAAGGGAGCCCACTGGACAGTAATCAGAGTAATCAGGGGCCATATTCACCATTAGACCTGAAAATATTTTCTTCTGATTTGAGACCACCACCTGCCTCAACATGCAACTGGAATGGGGGCCTTTCAAAGAAAGGAGCCAGAATGGAAGAAAGATCCGACCTTCTGGCATTTACTGATTGATCAACTGTCAACATTGATTTTCCCCTCCTTTTCTCGTCTGCTGGGCATGTTAAAAGCCTTCAGATTTCAGCTGGTTCCACTGTGTCAGGTCATCTAAGATGCTCTTACATTGAAGGCTGATGGGGGTAAATGGGACTGAGGCCTCTTTAGGAGCTCCGTCTGTTTGGTGCTTGCAGGAGTCCTTGGTGCCAGACTCTGGAGGAAGCTGTGGAATGAGGTGTCTGCCCTGTGGGTGGGTTGAAAGGCCTGGGGTGGATGGGTCAGTGGAGGCCAAGAAATCCTTTTATCTCACCGGGTGCCCGGCCTCCCTCAGCAGCAGGAGCTGAGCAGCAAACCCTGGTGAGTCAGCCTGGGAATGAGTTGCCAGTCTGTGAGCATGTGGGGTTTGTGTACGTTTGGGCCTTTTGTTTCTTTCAGCACTCCAGTCTTTAGAAACACAAATCTGGAAACCAGACCCTCCACATGGTACAGTCCTTCTTGTTTGGAGATAATTCTGCTTGAACAGTTGCTTTTCTTGTATGATGGTCTTCCAAGAATTAACCCCTTGCCTTTTGAAAATTTGAATAGGCTGTGCTTATGGATGACTAGTTATACTCTCAAAGCATGAAAAGACTTTTTAAAAACCTTACCAAGGTCTATCATTTTCACAACAAAAGCCCTAATAAGGGGTTCATTGTATCTTAGAAGCTGAATTGAAACTTCAGATCTGTTGAGGACATGTATGGACATGTCTTTTTGTCATTTATTCTCTTTGAGGCTGGAGAATGGGACACTCCCTGATATGATGATTCCTCAGTAAGTACAGGAATGATTCTGGCTTCATTTTAAGCTTGCACACTCAGAGCTTACCCTTAGAATTTCCTCTTGAAGACAACTCCCGTTTTATCCTGACACTACTGGAGGAAGTCAATAAGGTGAAGTTTAAGTTTCAGCCTTTCATAAAAACTACCGTGTACCCCCTTGCCAGGCTTTCGGGAGCTTTGAATCTGCATCACGACGGCCCACAGGAACTCCCTAGAACTGAGGAGGCCCATCTGACTGACATTGATTTTGTCTGGTGTCTGCTTTTCCTACTTCTGGCTCCTGATCTACATTTCTCTTAACAGTATAATTGCAGTGGCCGCAACTGGCAAAATTTTGCAAGTAGTAAATTATAAATGGATTTTCTAGCAAACTAATTGAGGGTAAGGATGAGTCCTGAACAATGTAGTCTTAGAGAAATCACCTTGCCTTTGGCTCACACAGTTCTAGCACTTCATTTAAAAACTTATTAATTACAACAAGTAATTAATAAATCACCATGATGAATCTGTTATGTATCACTGCAGACTTTTCTTTTTCTTCCAGCAGTTAGTTATCCTATCATTTAGAGATGGTACCCGGTGAATCAGCCTTTTTTTTTTTTAAAGTGGAGACAACTTCTTTGGAAGGCAGGGCCTGATGATCCTGTAGCACAGTCACGTTTCTTATGAGCTGGGCTCGCATTCTCTGTACGGCCTTGCTGCAGACCCAGAGGAGGAGGAAACAGAAGCTCCTCCTTGGCATGCAGGCTTGGTGGGTGATTTCTGTGGATGTGGGGTGGAGCAGGGCAGAGAAAGGATATTACGATGCTGTGAGGGATAGGCCCAGGCAGGAGGCTGGAGAGATCAGACACATCTCACTTTGCTGTTTGGCTAGGCCCCTGCTCACAGTCTTGATGCTGCGAATCCTTTACCTCAGCTTTAGGCCGTAATGAGACTGTGTAGCTGTCTTGGATGTGACACCCCCCCCCCGCCCCCCGTTCTTCTTCTCATAAAGACAATCTGACTGTTGAGATCAGGAACCAAAAGATGGACCTTCTGGCTTAACCAGGTCCAAATAACTTTGTTATGTGATGGCGGCTTGGCAAGACAGATTTCCTTTGGAACATTCCTGTCACGACTGCGGTCTCTGATGTGTCCTGCACGTGAAACAGCCTTTTGTAACCCGTGTTACTTTAAGAATTCTAGGAATTTCCCTTACTGGTTCTCCACCTGTACCCTGGCCCCTGAATTTCTAGGGGGAGTTATGGAGCTGGCTTATGAGGAGGTGGTGATGAACTCAGGGTGTCTCCCTTGGTTCACTCTCAGTTCACTGAAATGGAGTGGTCACTAGTACATGGTTCCTGGCAGGGTAGTGTCCATACCCCACTCTATTGAGAAGTGACCGCTTTTAATTTCCTTCCAGGTTGGCTGGCTCTTCTGGCTGATGGCATGTTGAGGTACATGGGCCAGTGGCAGCGAGGGCATCCAATCCAGAGGGGGCCACTCTAGAGGCCAGGCCACCACCACCATGGGCCAGTGCGTCACCAAGTGCAAGAATCCCTCATCAACCCTGGGCAGTAAGAATGGAGACCGGGACCCCAGCAGCAAGTCACACAGCAGGCGAGGGGCAGGCCACCGTGAGGAACAGGTGCCACCCTGTGGCAAGCCAGGTGGGGATATCCTCGTCAATGGGACCAAGAAAGCGGAGGCTGCCACTGAGGCCTGCCAGCTGCCAACATCCTCGGGAGATGCTGGGAGGGAGTCCAAGTCCAATGCTGAGGAGTCTTCCTTGCAGAGACTGGAAGAACTATTCAGGCGCTACAAGGACGAGCGGGAGGATGCAATTTTGGAGGAAGGCATGGAGCGCTTTTGCAATGACCTATGTGTTGACCCCACGGAATTTCGAGTGCTGCTCTTGGCTTGGAAGTTCCAGGCTGCTACCATGTGCAAATTTACCAGGTAAGTCACAAACACTTCAGGTCAGCAGGTGAACAGAGAAGAAAAGAAAGAGCACTGTTGAGCAGTGGTGCCAACTAGGATAGAAAGTTTGGCTTCACAGGGTTTGGGGTAAGTTTTATTTATTCTTTTTCTGACCAAATTCTCTAAAGCTTAAATTCTGACCTAAGTTGTGATTCTGATCCAGAGAACCCCCTCAGACTTTCCCATTGGTTGAAAAAACACATACCTGGCACTACAGCAGACCCACTGAAAGGAATCTCAGGGGATAGTCTCAGGCATTTGTATTTTGGTACAGCTTCCTGTATCTTATGTGTATTTCACATTTCTTCTCACAGGAGAAAGCCTTTGCCTAATTTGTAGGTCAGATTTAAGAATCCTACCGTAGCATTACCAGGCAGCTTGTGAGAACCTGGACACCAGCCATCTTTGCCTAAAGTTAAATGAGGAGTAATCCAGGGCAAGTCCTATTGCCAAGCTGCTGCTCAGCCCCACTGCTATCTTAGACCTTTCTTTCCTTTCACACCCTTGCTCGTCTCACTTGATATTTATCATCTGTCTATCCGTGCAAGGCATGGTGCGTAAGTGCCAGTACAGTGAGTGCCTCTGGGGCTGTTCCTCAGGGACTCTGTGGAGCCACTTGTGCTGTGCATATCGCCACAGTCATGCATCCCTGTAGAGGTCAAGGGCAAGGATGTGGCAGGCTCATCTTGAGGTGGGCTTTGAGGAGCACAGGGTGTGCATAAGAGCAAGCTTCAAGACTTAAGCTGAACGGGGTAGGTTACTTTCTAGAGCTCAGATGCCTCACCTCTTCAGCAAGTACAGCAGCCCCTGAGAAGATGATCAGTGTGAGAGAGACCATGTTGTAACCTTAAAAGTATTGTACAGGTATTTAAAATACATACGCAATTTCTGTTTTTAATCCAGAACTTTCATCTCTAGTGGCAGAGTTACCCAGTTTCATCCAGAATCTTTGGCTCCAAAAGTCTCCTTGGCTGTTAACAAAAATATACGTAGAACATCCCTTAGAGAATCAAAAGGGAAGCAGGAAGCCTCCCTGTCTGGAAGAATTTTCCCTATTGCAGAGTAGGAAACAACAGGCCAGAGAGCAGCAGACTTGCTTTTAGCTTTGGGAAGATGAATGAATAAATGAATGAACCTTTCTTCATCAGTTGCCTCCCATATGCCAGGCACAGTTAGAAGCAGTTAGCATCTGTTAGCTTTAGTCCTCACCAGAACCCTGTGAAGGAGGTGTTCTCAGTGTGACTGCTGAGGAAAGAGGAATGCTTAGGGGAGGAGTTGGGATTCTAATCCAGATTCTTAGACCTCAGAGCATCGCTGCTATTAGTTGCTTATAGTCTGTTGCCTCTTGGTTGATGATGCCATGTCGTGATTAATTATGCCCTTTCCTTCCTGTTGTAGGAAGGAGTTTTTTGATGGCTGCAAAGCAATAAGTGCAGACAGCATTGATGGGATCTGCGCACGGTTCCCTAGCCTCTTAATAGAAGCCAAACAAGAGGACAAGTTCAAGGATCTCTACAGGTTTACATTTCAGTTTGGCCTGGACTCTGAAGAAGGGCAGCGGTCACTGCATCGGGAAATAGCCATTGCCCTGTGGAAACTAGTCTTTACCCAGAACAATCCTCCAGTATTGGACCAATGGCTAAACTTCTTAACAGAGAACCCCTCGGGGATCAAGGGCATCTCCCGGGACACTTGGAACATGTTCCTTAACTTCACTCAGGTGATTGGCCCTGACCTCAGCAACTACAGTGAAGATGAGGCCTGGCCAAGTCTCTTCGATACCTTTGTGGAGTGGGAAATGGAACGGAGGAAACGAGAAGGGGAAGGGAGAGGTGCACTCAGCTCAGGGCCCGAGGGCTTGTGTCCCGAGGAGCAGACTTAGTGGCTCTGTTCCAGGAGCAGCAGCAAGGATCTGCCCGCTGCCCTGCAGCCAAGCGAGGAATTGGACCTTTCTGGAAATTACTGAAGATCCGGATATTTTCTACTTTACACCTTTCTCTGCCTTGTATCTGAAAGGGCTCTAAAATGCTGTATCATGTTTTAGGCACTTTCTTCATTTTTGGTTATTTTGGTTATTTCTTTTTGGGGGGGGATCCCCCAAAATATTTGAACCTGGCTACATGTTGTGTATCTTCTTTTTTTGAAGCCTTCAGATAGAATAAGCCTGCCATTTCTTGCACAAATTTAGGTTTTTCAGTTTTGTTTTTGTTTTTTTGGGTGGGGGAGGGTGTGGAGCCGGGTGGGGAGAATGGGATTGTTAGGTTGAATTAACATTACAAAATGATACAGTGCCAGATCTCAGTTTTGCATATTGTTTTTCAGGGCAGGTCTGTACTGTGTGTAGTGCTGTTTACATGTTTGAAGTTAGGTTGTAATAATTATTTTTAAAGATTTACACAGATTTGATAGCAGTGTTAATTGTTAACCACATTGCATTAATTTCCAGACAATTTAGAGCTCTTGGAGAGCCAAGGCCAATCAAGAGCATTTGCAGTCTGGTGACAACCCCCTTTTAAGCTAATTTATCCAAAACCCCTATTTCCCTTACTTCTTGCTCATTCCTTCTTTGACCTATTGCGTTTCATGTTGAGTTTATCCATCAACATGCTGCACCTGTCAGTCAAGTGAGCAGTTTTTTTTCAGAACACGTTGTACTGAGAACCACTTAAGCGTTGAATGCAGAGAAAGCAGTGCTACCTCAGTTTTGCTGGAAGTTGACTTCTTTGATAGTTTTCTTTCTTTGATGAAGTTTCCATATTTTCATGTTTTAAGTGGAAATACTTTGTTTTTCATTTGCCTTGGAGCCAAAGTTTCTGTTCCTGGTGGTCGGAAAACTGTGCCTGCCGGCCAGCTGACTTGAAGGAAAACTGTGGTATGGAGCTCTGCTTGAATTTTTTTTTTTTTTTTTTTTAATTTTTTTTCTTTTCTGAGAGTCATCAGCTTACTTGTCTGGCAAGTGCAGAGCCTGGGGCTGGTCTGAACTCTGCCAAACAAATGTCAAAGTGTATTTAATAAATGTGTGCCCTTTCCCTTCTTGCTGCACCCATGTTGTCACTTAACCCCTAGGAGTTATTTATTATCTTTTTGTTAATGTCAGGCTCATTTGGGGTAATGTGATGACTGTTTAGGTTTACATGACCCTCTTCTCCTTCCTCTACCCTCAAATATGTATATATACATATATTAAATATGTATATATTTTACCTATATAAAATATATATATATACACATATATGTATCTATATTTCTTTGTTTTTCTGCCTGCTAAAACTGGCCATTAAAGAGGGAGCCGCCTTCAATATATAAAGTGTAAGTAAGAAGAGTGCCAGAGAACATCATGATGGAGGCTTTTGTGTCTGACCATTTTTACTATAAGAACATGAATTTGTTGCCCATCCCCTTCCGTAGAGGAGGGAGGGCCTGCTCCCCAGACTCCTCCACATGCTCGCTCCATGTGGCCAGCTTTGGCCGTACTGCCACTGGGGCCTGAGGAGCTAACTCTGGTCCTGTCTGGGTTCGGTAGAGGGTCCTCTTGTTGTTTTCCCAGTAATATATATATCCTCAAAAAACTGTATCGGAAGGTGGATGGCAGGAGCTTGTTCAGTTCAACTTCCATCATTTTGGAACAGATTAAAAAGGGAATCTTTTAAATAAAAACTTATAAAAATCTTTCTACATTTGAGGTAATGAGAGTTTGGCTATTAAACATTTGGAGTTGCCTCCTCTGATTAGTCTCCCACCCCACTCCAGGCATACATTTCTCAGCCTGGACAAGAATTGCATGCTTTGGGTTCCTTTATTAGTAGTAGCTCTGGGCTCTCATAGTTACAAAGATGCTTATTTAAGGAGTTTAGGCTGTTTTTCTAAAACTGATACTAGCATAGGGAACAAGGAAATTTTTTTTTTTTTTTTTAATTCTAAACCAGTCAGTTGCCCCTTTGAGAGTGGCAAGAAATTTTTAAGTCAGCCACAGTAAACTAACAATACTGCTGGAAAGTTGAAGAGGCTCTTAGGCCAGATGTCTCTCTTGGTTCTAGCTAAATAAGACACAAGGTCCTTGTATCAGCGCCTCCAGGGTCCGCAGTTGTGGTGGGTTCAGTTGTGGTTGGGGTTCTCAGGCTGTCTTAAAGAGACCACCTTCTCATCCACAGTTTGCCAATTCTGGATTAGGAGAGGTTGATGAGGAAGGAGAGGCAGGCTTTACCTAGCCAGGTAAGACTTCTGCCAGATCAGCGGGTGTGTGGGAGAGAAGTGCACAAGAGGCAGCTGAGAACTCTGGGGACTTTAGAACCTGCTGAACTCTTTCAAGCCTGCGTTCATTGCATTAGGTTTACAGGTTTACAACAGTGAGTGGTTTTGTTTTTTAACTATTTAGCTTCTTTACCCCCACCCCCAACAAAAGAGCCATTCAGAAGTAACTTTTGGCTGTATTTTTTAATGATCCCGTTGTTGAGAATCTAGAAAAGAGAGCAATTAGGGAGGGAGCTTCCAAGTTTGAGTCCCTGCTCAGCAAGGAAGCCATGCTTCTACAGTAGCTCTGGGCCAGTGCTTGACCCTTTTGTGACCACAGGAAAAGCAGTTTTTCTGTAAAGGGAACCAAGTGAAGTGTGTGTAGGATTTGTACTTCTGTGAAGTGAAAAGCCCCTGTTCCTCCTGCTTAATGGCAGGTGAGCAGTTGACTTGGGGGAGGAAGCCAAATGTCTGCCCCTCAGGTAAGCCAGTGCACCCCTCATTTTAGCATCGTGACAACAGGGTGGGATGGAGGAGGCAGAATGTGGATGGCATTTTGAAGATCTGCAACATCTAAGGGTTACTGATAATAGGTGTTAGGAAATTGCTTGGTTTTGGCAGATGGATTTGTGAGGTGTTCCTTCAGCCATTTATTAGCAAGCTGGCACTGCTTCATTGAATTGCTTCCCCCATTCTTGCCAAATTTGTGTCACTCTCAGCCTGACCTCCTGTTATGACACTTGGCTGTGCTTCAGCTGGTTGCCTCCTAGCTCTCCTCTCACCCTGCCAGGTGTGCTCACATGAGTGAGGTCCAGGAACCCATGGGTACCTTTCTAATAATGGAGAGAGCTGGCCCAGGATCCAAATCTCAAACTTGTAGGCCCAGGGAAATAAAATCGAAAATGTACAAGGCAGTATTTTCAATATTAAACTTCCATAAAAAGATGGATACAACTAGCCCTTTTGTGAAACAGGAAAGGATTAAGCCACATAGTATTAGTCTGGAACAGTACTGGTCTAAGGCTGGTGCCAAAATTCAGTCCTCAGGCCAGGAGGCTGCAGGGTTTTGGGACCCAGTATTTCATTTGATGGCCTCACATACTACGCCATTAATGAATGAGACTTGTAGAAAAGTATATGAACCAAAACATCTATATTTTGTAGTGTTTGGTTTGCAGTATTTTGTGAGGTCTTCAGTGCAGCAAAGCCCAAAGGTAGCTGCTTCTAGAATTTTTTTTTTTTTTTGGGGTGGGGTGGGGTGGGTGGTTTACTAGGAATTGAATTCAGGGGCACTTGACCACTGAGCCACATCACATCCCCAGCCCTATTTTGTATTTGATTTAGATAGGGTCTTGCTGAGTTGCTTAGCACCTCACTTTTGCTGAGGCTTGCTTGAACTTGCAATCCTCCTGCCTCAGCCTCCTGAGCTGCTGGGATTACAAGCATGCACCACTGCACCCAGCTGCTTCTAGACATGTTTCCCTTCAGTTGTTTGCTGTTTTCCTGTGTCAATTGTTTGGTTGATAACTTGAATATTTTGGTAACTGAAAAAGGTCTTTCTTGGTGGACAAAGATCTTCCTTGGAGGACTCCAGCAGAATTTTGTTTAAGCAGCTAAAAGGACTATGTTATTGAAATATTAATTAGGACTCATTTGAGAACATGTGACATTCATTGATCCTTTTACTCCCAATCTTTACTGAGTCATGAGAGGGGATTCCTACAACCCCAAGTTTATTCCCATGGTAAGCTATAATTATAGCATATATTAAGTTTCACCTGGACTATGACTGCATGTCAGTGAGGATCAGTGCCCCCTCCCCCTGTAGAAGACAGACTGATGCTTAAGCACTATTTGCAGAAACCAAGATGGTCCAAATAGCTTTGAGTAACCCTTCAGGTTCTGCTTCTAATTCAAGAGCTGGGGCATCATGTTCTACCTTGTCTTCTTGGAAACCCAGCCTGCTCTCAGAAACTCACTCCTACCATCTCCTCCTCCTCCTCCTCCTTTCAACACAAATCTTGGGTAATGCCAAAGGAAGCCATTCAGCAGCTGCTGTCCTTTTCCCCCCAACACACACACACTTGCTCTGGAGGAAGTGTCTTCCTTCTCACCCTGGTCGTCAGTTGTGATTAACTGCTCTTAACTGTTGCACTAATGAATATGATTTTAGGTTTCAAAGAGGGAATTTGAAACAATAGGCAAACGGGGCTTGGATGAATTGGTCTCGCATATATCCTGCCTTAAGCTGCTGAGGTGATGAGTCCACTGCTCATGTGACCCTCCACCTTTGTGGATCCCTCTTGGGTTGTTACCAGCATGTCTATTTGAGGTTGTACAAACTTGACAAAAGTTAATACTTTTATTTGTATTCTCTGCACTGTTGCACTCTCCAAATCGCCCCTTGATATTTTTATTATTAACTTGTTACACATTTTTTTTTTGTCTTTGATGTCATTTTTTCATTTGATCCCCCCCCCCCAATTTGGAAGGTAACCTGCTGGTGGATTTAATAAATTTGTTTACCTGAGTATTGATATTTTTGCAAGAAAAAACAAAACAAAAAAACAACAGTGAGTTTATTCTGGAAAAAGTTTTACCCACTGGAAGCCCAACATATTGGACAATTCTTAGGCTTTGGAAAATAAACGATAGTAAAGGATGCTCAGACTCCAAATGTTCACCCAAGCATGTATCAAGCTTAATGGTTGGCTTTTAGGGTCCCCAGTACTTGTAGACAAACAGCAAATGGGTCATTGTAGGGCCACTATCTAAACAGTCTTATCTTAACCAAATTCCCACAAGGAATAAAAAAATCTGAGCACTGTGATAAATATACATGTAGTTAACACAAAGGAGGTAAGCTGACCTGGCTTTTAACTGTCCAGTGCCACTGCTGTGTGACCTTTTGCAAGTTAGTGAAATTCTAAGTTGTCCTTTTACTCATCTGTAAAATGAGACTCTTACTTCCATGGGAGTGTTAAAAGTCTATAAAAGCACCTAAGATTAAAAAAAAAAAAAAAAAGTGCTCAATCATTACAAGCTCTTCACATTCTGCAAAAGACCTTTTTTTGCAGGGAACAGCAAACAGAGGGGGTTTGCATCGCCACATGTGAGCTCTTACAAGTCCCTCGGGTGAGTTTACGCTAATGTCATCACCAGGACTTGCCTTACATGCTATAAGTCTGATAAGGTGAACCACTTTCAATTCTGAGCTTCCTTTCATTGTATTTTTCTATTTCTTGTTTATATTTAGGAATGTTACTGACTTGCCATCTCATTTCTTTGGTGGAGGCCTTAATGTCTTCCCCAAAGATTCCCAGCCCCACGTTGGTATCTCCTAAAAATAAGTACAGTGGCAGGGATTAAATGCTTTTTCTTGTCCGTTGCAAAGGGCTTATAAATCATGGCTACATTCCCTAGCTAGGGAGAGGTTTCTCAGCTTTCTTCAGTGAGTTGGATTTTTTTCTTCTTTATGACCAAGGTCGGCTTCAGGTGGGGGTGACTTTTCTCTTGTAAGAAAACATGCCTCCAGGACATGCACTTATTCCCCACTGACTCTTGGGCTTATTTCCTCTCTGCTTTGGCCCTCCCGAGTTATCAAGCCCACCAGGGCCTTAGAGATTTGGGCAATAACCAAATGGAGGGTGCTGATTTGGGTGCTTGTATAAAGCCTGGAGCTATTCCAAGTGTCACAGTGCCATGCTAATCACATGCAGCTAAAATTCAATTAGCTGCATGTGGAATGGACTTTCTAACAAGTAAGTATACTGAAGGTGGTCCACAGGGTCCAGAAGTCACTTTAGCACTGGCCTCTTCTTTCTTGTCACATCCAGTTACCAAAGTACATGGCTGCATTGGCTCTGAAAATCATCCCTCTGGCTCTGGATTTTGGCTCAGATGGAAAAGGGTTATGACTGGGAAGGAGAGGTTAGGGAGCCTTTATTTGGTATTCATGCCTTTGCCTTCTGAGAATGCCCTCTCTTAAAGCTAAGAGTGCCTCTCTGGGGTTACCATTCTTTACCAAAGTTCTGACCTTGATCCAGTCTTTCTTTATAGAGTGGCTGAGTACGTCTTGGTGAAATAAAGATCACCAACAATGCCGTCAGCAGCAAGGCATATCAACTCTATAGTGCTGACTGGGACTCTCCAAGGGCCCTGTGCTTACCTGGGTGCTGCTGCTGAAACTGCTAGTATATTAAAAGCTATGAGTGTTCTACTGCAAGACCGGACAAAACACCGGTGTGGCTCTACTACTTACACAGACTTTGGGAAAAGTTGTCATGTGCCAAAATAAGTTCTAGGAAGATTAAAAGTGGAAATAAAAACATTAAATCATTAGAAATACATGAACTTGCCAGTGGGTATTTAAACTGATCTCTGGATCAATCAGGACTTTCTAAGCATAAAAGTAAAACTGAAGAAATCACAAAAGAATAAACTCATAAACTTCTTAACCTAGAAACATGTTTATTTAATAATTAACAAATGGACACGATACCTAATCCATAAGGAGATTTTTAAAATTCAGTACGGAAAAGTTCATTTTCAAACAAAAATGGGCAAAGGATATTGACAACCTGCTGAAGGAAAAAACTGGCCTAAAAAGCTTCTGAAAAAAAAAAAAAAAAAAAAAAAAAAGATGGACGCCAATCTAAAGGGTTTTCATATAAGATGAAAACTTTTTATCTACCAGATTGACAAAGATTTGAAACAACTCCATACTGGCAAACAGTAAAGCCTTTCTGGCATTAAAATAACCTTAAATGTTAATACTCTTTAATCCAGTAATTTCTTTTGGGAATTTAAAGAGTACTATCTGCCAAGTGTGTAAAGATATAGTTGGTAGCATCATTTGGGAACAACTTGTGTTAACAGGATAGTGTTTTACAAATTATGACACACATCAGTGTACAGTATTATGCAGCTAGTAAGCCCTCTGCTTTTAAATAATGATGGGAAAAGCTTGATAGAAGCTTGTCAGTTATTGGCAGTCAGGTGGTAGGATTAGATGTGATTTTAATTTTCCTGGATTTTCCAACTTCCATTAATGGCATTTCTATTTATAAAAAAGGAAGAAGACATTTACAAAGAAGCGGACAAAGGAAACAAAAACAACATGGCTAAGTGTCTACCCCATTATAGGCAGGGAGACCAGAAAATGGGAGTAATGTGTTCAAAGCCTAAATCAAGAGTTCTGTAAAGTTTTGGCGTTGCCCCCCTCCCCCCATGAGCCACTGCTTCTCCAGCAGCTGCCTTGGCAGCTCCACATTGGCTGCCTGGAGGGTGTGGGAGGAAAAATGAACAAACGCACTTATGAATGGAATGTGTTTCGCAAGAGGCCAAGTTGGCAGCTTTGGCTCCCAAAAGGTGGGAGCATCAACTCAAAGAACAGAGTGTGCAGACTGAGGTCTCAGAGGCCTACTGGGTCCGGGTCTATCTCTGCAGAATTCTGGAGTCGAGGCCCAGAGGGAAGCCTCTAGCCCCACCCATCCAGAAGGAAAAGGCCTTGGCTAGTCTTGGGAGCGGTGGAAGTGGTCTAGGTTCAGGGAGCCCTTATCTGTCCTTTCTGCACTTTGAAAACAATACTCAATAAAATACATCTCATTTTTGAGCACTAACTGTGAGCTTTACCCTAATATAGTTGTCATAACAACCTTAAGTAGATACTAATTTCCTCATTTTAAAGGTGAGGAAAATGGAGGCTGACAAAATAATCCATACACAGTCCACTATTCTGTCATTTTCCACAAACTATTCTCTTTGAATTCTTGCACTAATCATTAAAAGTAGGTATTTCCTCACTTAATTCAGCTGTGCAAATGGGCTCAAAGAATGTTAAGTAACTTCCCCAAGAATACCCAGGAGCAGAGATGAAACTCTAACCCAGGCCCTTCCATGTCCAAGGCAGGCACATCTTTGTCTTCAAGACAGGACTCAAAAGGTAAATATCAACTAAGCTCCCACAGCTCTGGAGTTCAGCTGGACAGGAAGGAATCCAGCAATACTATGAATTTCAAGTTGTTCTTAGTCCTTGCAGCTGAAGCTGGCAGCAAAGGAGAACTTTCTGAGGGCTCCAAGTTATAGTGTCTCCATTCCAAATCAAGCCTCTTTTAGGGCCAGATCTTACAGAAGCTACATTTAAAGGGTTAAACACTGCCCTGAATGCCCAACCTTGATAGTTAAGTAGAATTTTTTTTTCTAATTGTAAAAGTAAAATATGCTAAATTAAAAGAAAATAATCCAACCTATACACAGAAAATCATTTGTAAGATCTTATCTGTCAATCTCACTAGCTAGAGAAAAATACTGTAAACATCTTGACAAACAGCCTTCCCAGTTTGGTTCCAAGCCTATGCATAACTTTGTACATTGTTTTCCCTACAAAACTGGAATCAGAACTATACATCCCATTCTGTATCCCTCTACACTTCATTCAACAAAGTATAGTCCTGTGACTACATAATCTCATTTGCATTCACAATCATTCTATGAGATATAGACCATTATTCAATATCCCAAACACAAGATAACCATCAAAGGTCAACAATGAATAAGTACAAAAAAATGGGATTCAAAGTTAGGCACTTTGATCAGGCATGGGGTACAATCTCAGTGACTTGGGAATTCACAGGAGTACTGCAAGTTCAAGGCCAACCTCAGCAACTTAGTGAAACCCTGTCTCAAAACATTAAAAAAGGGAGCCTGGGGATGTGGTTCAGTGGTTAAGCACTCCTGGTTTCAATCCCTGGTACCCGCCTCCCTACCAAAAAAAAAAAGTTTTTGGTGTGATACATAACGTATAACAGATGAGTTCACCCTTTCTGGAAAATCATTAATACCTCTACCAATTTGGAATTGTGTGCCTGTGCCCTGTGTTCTTTCCAATATAGACTGTTACCAGTTTGAGAGTTGTTTAACGAGACTGAGCTCAAAGTTTCCAATGACCAGACGGAAAGCTGATGTGACAGAGGCACCTACTGGTAAAGGGTGGCATTGCAGCCACATTCAAATGAAGCAGAGATTCCCAAACATGGAGATGGAAGTGGGTTTCCAGGATTAGTAAAAAGCTGAAACTGTGTGGTGAAGCTGAGATTTTTCCACTCAGCCTTTCTCCTTCAATTTATAATACCTGCCAAGGTGGAAACGGTGTGTCTTAGAGAAATTTCCTCCAGATATGTCAATTATCTTGACAAACTGCATAACTGGCTGTGCTTTCTCCCGTCATTCCTCCTGGTTTCCTGACCTAAATATACATCACTTTATGGGAGTGGAACAAACTCACACAAAGAAAAAGCTCATTTCCTTCCTCACTCTGTTTAAGATGAGGAAGGCTTGAATTTCAGGCATTTATTGAAAACTTGCACATGCCATGTAAATGGATTAGACTCCTTAGTTGGTGCACCAACGTTCCACAAAAAGCTGTCCAGTGAATGAAGAGGCCCAGCAGTCTTTAGAGAAGCTGCAGTCTGACCATCTTCTCTGCCACTGCCCGTGAGAAATCAGAATGGCACATGGAAAAGTGGTGGGCAGACTCACAAACCCATGCTTGGGACGATGCTTTCCTCTTCATCTTTTATTCCCATCAGTCCTAGTCCGGAGAGTGAGCCATGAGAGCTGCAACACATGAGGAATGAAGACCAGCTTTATCAATAGGGTTGAGCCGCCTAGGACAGCAAAGGTGAAGTTTCTGCGTGTGTGCGCGCCACGGGGCAAGAGGCAGATAGATTTATGGAAAGCTGCCTGCTAAAGATGGTTCAATGCAAAGAACACTGACTAGTCCCAGAGGCCTGATTCAAATCCTAGCTTTGCCTCTTAGGAGATAGGTGACATCTCAACTGAGACTCAATTTTTCAACTATAAAGCTCTAAAATATTTAAATTACTATCTCACAGCGCTTTTGTGAGAACCAGACAATAAAAGCCAGATACCCTAAGCACATATTATATGCCAAGGACTGTTCTGAGCACTTGTCTCATTTAATCCTCAAAACAGCTCAGTGATGTAATGGCAGGCACTATAGCCTTTTGGGGATGAAGGAGTGGCTCTGATCTCATCAGGGTTCAAATTCCGTGTACTTGCTAATTGTGTGACCTTAGTAATGTTGCTTAAGCAGAGAATCTCTCTTTGTTAAAGAGATTGCTAATTTCAACCAAAGGTATATACAGCACAGTACATGTCACTTCTTAAGGGTTTGATAAAATTATAGCAGTAATTGTTTTCAATATTAATTTCAGTAGCTACTTAAAACGTAAGGCTGAGGGAACCTGCTGTCTTGTCTTTGCTTTTCCTGAGTAGTGGCAGCTACACAGAGGAGGCCTGGAGAGGTCAGTCACACAGCAAGCTGAGACAGTTGGGGAAATGCATATTGCTGCTACTGAGATCAGTGTGTCTTTTAAAATAAAGGAGTGACTTGGGTTTCCTTGCAGTGGGCTTTGCTACTTCCAGAGGGCATTACTCTACTGACTTGTCAAGCTCATCTTAGGATCTTTGCCTCAGTCAGAACCTAAGCCTTTTTACTCCCTGACCCCAACAGTCCCTCCCAAGCCTTCATCTTCTGTGGAATATCCAGATAATTTCTGCAAGAATGCTCTGGACCACTCTTGACTTAGTTTACCTGCTAAATGAAGACTGCAATATAAGTATTCTACTTGGGAACATTAAGACAAGTCCTCTATTCTACTTCTACTTGAGGAGCTTTCTAAGCACAGTCTATTTTCCCCTTTGCTCTTAACCAGAAAGCTTTATTGACAACTTCCCGTCACTTTTTAATCTCTTACTGTTAACAGTTTACCCACAAGCCTTTATAAAATATATTGATCCACAATCCTGCCTCTGCCAAATGTAAATATGTTTCTGTTGCTCAGAAAAAGCAGTTTTTTCAAGCTGCCCAGAAAGAAGACATCTCACCAGTGATCCTTGAGTACATTTTTTGAGGATTTTATGACGCGAAATGAGTGTCACATTATCAGAATCTTAAGGGACTAAATAACACACTTTGATGATTTTTAAATTGTTCCAAGAATTGTTCCCTTCTTCCTCTACTCTACACACTTACTCATTCACCCCCCTATTCCAAAACTGCTCAGTTTCACACCTTAGGACATGAATTTTTCTTTGAAGAGAGGGTTTACAGTTAAAAGGGTTTAAAAAGGGTTAAAGGGTTTAGAATGGAATTGAAACCCATGATGGGAAAGTGGTTTGGCCACTTGTGAGAGAGACGTGAGAGAAACTGGAACTGGACCAGAAGTCCTATTCCTATTCCAGTATTTCTAAGACTTAGAATCAGCAAAATAGGCCCTGCGATGGGGAAAACAGCAGGAAGGTGAGGCACACTACTGATATGTGGGGAGGACAGGCCCTGATCACACTTAAATCTGGGCTTGTCCTAGGACACTGTGACATTTTTTCCTCATGGAGTTAGGCATGCAGCTCTTTCTTACTCAGAGAGACTTCAGAACCTAAGGCCTCTAGTTTTAAAGTGGAATGAGCTGTCTTCTTGAGGAACCAACCAGTAAGTGTAATTAACAACCCATATCAATGTAAATTGGAATGTAATACCTATCTCTCAGAACTGATGAGAATTAAGAGATGACTCATCTAAGTCCTTATCTGGAAATTATTAGAAGGCCTTTCTCCAAGAACACAGGCCAAGGGGCCACTGTCAAACGGGAAAATCCTTTAGTCCTTACCTATTGGTTCCTGGCAGGAGGATGAGGCAAAGGGTGCCTGGGCCCAGGCTTTGGTAGAGTCTTCCAATCTTCCGGCTCCAGCGCCAGGCTGCTATTTTCGGGTGGTCCGCCCTCAGAGTCTGGGATTAAAGCCTGGTGTCAACACTTAGCCAGAATACCCATTTGGAGGGGCCACCTCAGGCTCTAAGGCCATGAAATCCCAATATAGATTCTGGACAGATCCCATTGAAACTGGAGTCCATTCTGTGGGCCTCCATTGTGGTTTAGAACCTCCTTAGGGCAAGAAAGTTGCTATCCTTTCCTCCAGATGGGTTTTCTAGGGACCCCAAGCTAGGGTAGCAACATCACTTATGAGGCCTCTATCATTATCTTTGTGACTTTGGGTAAGTCACTCACCAGCTCTTGCCTCCATTTCTGCTAAGTGTGGGAGATGAGACTAGGACCCAGGTCCTCCCCTCTCCCCTCCTGTATGTGCCTTTAAACAGAGTAAACTCTTTCTTAGCTTTGCCTAAATAATACTACTCATGATGTTTAATATGTCTGTACACTTCAGTAACTGTTAGAAAAGTAAGTCCACATAAAAGTGAAAACAAAAAAGCCCACCTACAACTATCAAAATTTAGTTTGTATGTGTACAGTTCAGGAAACCCTAAACTAGGTCCCTAAGTAAGAGTTGTCCAGTTCTCTAACCATCCACCTTAATCCCTCAGAGAGTCATCTTAAAGGCTAAAAACTTGATTTTACCAGGGGAAAGAGTATGAGAAATCTGGGAGGAAAACAGATTTGGCTAGGGCTAGGAGAATTTGAAGAGTGATATAAGATGGGGCAAGGCAGAAAAGCGATAGATCAAGGGTCATTGAGCAGGACTCTCCTGACTAATCTCCACAAACCTAAGTCCAGAGTTCTTATCCAAAGTAGCTGCCTTCCCCCTCTAACCCAGAACAGTCTCACTCACCTGCAGGGCCTCCTGCTCTGAGGGAGGAGGTATAACTCTGAGACCTGGGGGCCTTCTTGATTCAGGTGGCAAGCCCCTGAGCCACGCATGGAGGTGCCTGGGGGTCAGGGCGTGCCTGCCTTTCAGCTTCCAGTCCTTGCCTGTGAGAATGTGGAGGGCCCTCTGGGCACTGGCAAAAGTTTTGAATTCTGAAAGTAAGAGCAGCCCCCCCCCCAAAATAATTTTGTTATGAATCAAAGAAAGCTAATCACTGCATAAGCTGGAGCCTGGTGATGGCTCAGGGTGGAGATAGGGGAGGGACAGAACAAGAAGCTCATGCCTTGGTCTGTCCCAGGAAGGCTTGTTTGGTAAAATGTTCCTCCACCTGAGGTCACCACCATCCCGATTCTCCTCCTTCAAGGTGGTACAGACTTACTCAGGAAACAGTATTTTTTCTGTTTTCCACTTTTAAGATCTTTAGGCAAGATCACAGCTTCCAGGCCAAGGAAGAGGTTGGACTGCTGCAACAGGTGTTGCTTGAAGGTATCATGTACTCCAGACAGGTAAATAGTATCTCGGTTCTCAGAATCTCGTTCTAGCTCATTAACAAGGGTGTCACAATCAAGCGTAAGCTCTGTCACAGGTCTCTGCACCTAACCCAGGAAAGGTGATATTAGTGGTCAAGAGTCACCTCTTTCTCTTTTGAGCCTGTTACATATTAATTATTTAATTTTGCAGCTTCCTAATCTACAAAGAAGCTAATGATTACTGAGCCAGAGTTGGCCAAAGATGTTCCCTCAGTCTTTTCCTGGGCCTCCCTAGGGTGTTTCTATGTCATGAGGCACTGCTAGGCCAGGCCTGAGTGAAGGGGCTGCTTTCAGCTTTCGCTGGCAATCTTACCTTGATGCAGATACCTTCCACCAGAACGCCATTCAAGGATTCTATGGCCAGCTGGGCAGCTTCCAGGACTTCATACCGTATATAGAGATGAGGCTGCAGAAAAACCAAGATTTCTCAACTACTGCTTTCAGCACAAACTGCCAGAGAAAGGGTTGGGAAAGGGACCCAAACTGCAGTGGCCAAAACCCTGGGCTAGACTGGCTGTGACTGCACACTGTTTAAAAAGAAAGATAAAGTCGAGGATTTGGTTCTTAGACAGTAATCTTTAATTACCATTTGAAATTAAAGCTCACTGCTGTGAGTTGTGTGGGGAAAGCACTAACAAATCCCTTACTACCCAACTTACTTTTTATGACATTTATTACATATCACTAAAGTTCACAGGCAGATTCCCCTTTGTTTTTTTTTTAGCTGGACTTTAGGCAGGCTGAGTTCTTCAGTTATCTCGGTCACATGTTCCAGTCTGCTTTTCTATTTGATGACTCAAGAGTACCTAAATCTCTGTGATTATCTGAGCCACAGAATCACTGTGGAGATAAAAGCACTCCCCCAACCCCACTACAAAGAGCTTTACAATATTTCTCAAAGATGACATCAAAGGCAGGCAAGAAAGGAAAACATATACCAGACTTCGTCAAAATTAAAAACTTGCCAGGCACAGTGGCACACACCTATAATCCCAATGGCTCGAAAGGGTGAGCCAGGAGGATTCCAAGTTCAGAGCCAGCCTCAGCAAGGTCCTAAGAAATTCAGTAAGACTCTATCAATAAAAAAAATACAAAAAAGGGCTGGGATGTGGCTTAGTGGTTGAATTTTGCACCAGGGTTCCAACTCCAATTAAAAAAAAAAAAAAAAACTTCGGTTTTTTTAGCCAAAGGACACTTTGTTGAACAGCGTCAAAAGGCAACACAAAGGGATAAAATATTTGCAAATTACATAATACGAGATTCGTATCCAGAACTTATAAAGAACTACAACTCAACAAAAATACAATTTAAAAATGGGCAAAATACCTGAATAGATGTGTCTCCAAAAAAAAAAAAAGATGTGTCTACAAATAGCCAATGATGCTCAACGTCACTAATCATTAGAGAAATGCAAATCAAACATTTAAAAACAAGTGTAAATGAAGATGTGGGGAAATTAAAACCCTTGTCTGCTGGTGGGAATGGAAAATGGTGCAGCTGCTATGGAAAATAGTTTGGTGGTTCCTCAGAAAGTTAAACAAGAATACTACATAATTTATCAATTCCACTTCTGTGTATATGCAAAAAAGAACTGATAGCCGAGTCTAACAGATACTTGTACACCCGTATTCAAAAGCAGCATTATTCACAATAGTCAAATGTTACTGATGGTAAAATGGATAAAGAAAATATGGTGCACACATACAGTGGTATTCAGTCTTGTAAAGGAATGAAGTTCTAATGTGTGCTACAATATGAATGAACCTTAAAGGCATCACACTAAGTGAAATAAGCCAGACACAAAAGATCAAATAATGAATGATTCCATTTACACGACATACACAGAAGAGTAAAGTTCATAGGGACAGAAATTAGCAGTGGGTACTAGGGGCTACGGGAGGGAATGATGAGAAAAGTTCTGGAGATGGCTGCACAGTATTAATGTACTTAATGCTACTTAAATGGTTAAAAAAGGAGCTGGGTGTGGTGGCACACACCTGTAATCCTAGGTACTTGGGAACCTGAGGCAGGAGGAGACCCAGCCTTAGCAATCTGGCAAGGATATAAGGAACTCAGTGAGACCCTGTCTCTAATAAAATGTAAACCCCTCCTCCCCCCCAAAAAAAGTTAAAAGGTAAATCTCATATTATAATTTGGAAGGGCTGGGGGAGAAGCCAACAGAAAGACTTATAAGAAGAGATTGTGGTCCCTTGTCATCAACTTCCCATCCCCTAGTCCATCTTTTTTATATGTATTTTTAGTCACAGGAAAGATGTTAAAAGAGATTTGGGGAAAGCACATTTTTATTTTTTAATATTTTTGTACTTGTAGATGAACACAATGCCTCACACATGCTAGGCAGGTGTACAGAGCTACAAACCCAGCCTGGAAGCACATTTTTACAACTGGGACTCTTAGATCAATTTTTAAAGTTTTTATGTTTTTACATCACTCAATAGTTACTAAAGTACAAGTTTCATTGCAGCCTTGTTCTAAATTTCAAAGGCACAAAAAATTTACAGTGAAGTTATCACCTAACCCCTTTCCTCAGCTACCTGGTTTTTTATGAACACAATACCCTTATTTATTTTTTTATGTGGTGCTGAGGATCAAACCTAGTGCTTCACGTGTGCTAGGTAAGCGCTCTACCACTGAGCTACAACCCCAGCCCCTTTAAAAGGCTTTTATGTAATAAAAATCCAATACACAAAACTTACTCTGAGAGATTCAAAAACCCCTCCCACAATCCTCCTCCTGTGTCTTATCCATGCTGTGAGTGTACCTTGCAGCTGAGAACTACAAGACTTCCCACAATATGGAAGTCATGGTTTCTTTCTGAAAGGGCATTTTGTCTTTGAAAACTCTGACGGGCTACATCCAACAGATGAATTTTCTGTCCAGCCTACATAATAATTAAGAAAGTTGGAGCCAACATACAAAAATTGACGTATTTCTCAATTTCCAACATAAAACAAAAAACACATAACTCAAATCAGAAAATCTGGCAATGCAAGGTATACATTCTTACAGGTCAATACCTGCTCATACCAGACAGAGTTGGAGACAATCAAGCTCACTTCACTAATATCTGTTATCTACATAGTTCCAGAAGTCATCTGAATTTCTAACACTCATCTAGAAGGTCAAAATATGAATTTTTTCATTTCCTTACCTGATGTGTTTCAAGAACAAGAGTCATTGAACGGATTGGGCCAAAGCTCTTAAATAGCCTCTTCAGAGCCCTTAGGTTACAATTTTTGCTAAATGGCCCAGCATAGACAGTTGACATCTCTGTCCACTTGATCCTCATCTATGTGAAAAATAACAGAATATAATGAAAAGGTGGATGTGGAAAGAAAATTGCAATTTTGAGTCAAAATATGGGATAATTCCACCTCAAAAATTTTTGACATATACTTGCCAGATGTATAAGACATTGTTTACAAGGAAGTTCACTGCAACATTATTTGTAACAGAAAAATTTACAGTGCACAAATGCTGTCAATAACAGGTATACCATAGAGTGAAATATTATGCATACTTAAAAATTTGAGAAGATACATAATGACATGGAAAGATGTGGATAGTGTTTTAATGAAAAAAAGAAGTTGCAAAACAATAAGCACAGTCCACTCCTATTTTAATAAAAATGTGTTTAACTGTTAAGATATACATTGAAATGTAAATTTGATAAAAGCTTGCATTACTTTCCTTCCTTAAATCAATTGTTTAGCAGAACCCATCTACTTACCCTTTTGTTCATCTCCTCAGTGAGGAGAGGTGAAAAAGGCTCAAAAGAGAACTGGACAATGCTGAAGGGGAACAGAGGGATTTCCATTCTGGCCTGCTCAAAGACCTGCAGAAAACAGTAGAGCCTGGTGAGACAAGGAGGCTCATATCCACTCTACTGTGGCTCCTGGATGTTGCTTTAAATGCAACCTACGAAGGCACAGGAAGTCACTCACCTCTTTATTTGAAAGGCACTTAATAGTTCGACAGTTTCCAGAAGAGCGAAGTTCAGTATGATCTGTCTCCCGGGTCAAGAAGAAGAGCTTCTTACCCACTGAATCTAAGCATTCTAAAACACTGTAAAGAAGTAGAAGAATTAAGAATAATTGCTTTCCATATCCTGACAGTTTTCTATACCTGCATGTAGCAACATGTAGTTGTTTAAATTTAACTAAAACTAAATTAAAAATTCAGTCCCTCAAATGCCTTAGTCACATGTATCAGTGGTTACTATACTAGGTATCATAGGTACAGAATACTTTCATCACTGCAGAAAACAACTGGACCATGTTGCTCTAACACGGAGATACACTAAAAATGATAAACAAAACAAAAAACAAATGAGCAAATGAAAGCAAGCAAGCAAGTCTTCCATCAAGGTTTGGGTCAAATTCTTTTTGCAATCTGTTTTTTTGTTTGTTTGTTTTTTTCTTAATATGGGCAATATCAAGGTGTAGAGTGACTCTTCCAACCAAATTAACAAGTCTATCATCTCCTCCAGTGCTATTTAGTTCAATGTGCTAGCATCCTATTATTTTGTAAAAATAGACACTCATTTTATACTAGCCCCTAGATTCAGAATGTTCGAAATTAGATTTTCCATTTGCCTCTGGCTCTTGTTTAGAATTGGAAAACATCACCTGTTTGGGTGCTGAACCACTTCTCTTGTATTTCTTGGATCTTGTCCTGCTGATTGTAATTCCTGGGGACTAGCTAGCGCCTCCAGATTGAGTTCAGCAATCTAGAAGAAAAAAAGTGGTGAAAATCATCTAATCTTGTGCAAAGCATATGATGTTAAAAGAAAAAGAAAACCAAAACCAACTCAAGGGTTATTCTGTTTAGTTAGACCATAGCTTTGCCATTGCCACAGTCCTGAGTTGGTTTCAAATGTTACTGGATAGTCAAGAATGGCAATCTGTTACCAGCCATCAATGTTAAATGAACACAGGAAAGAGCCAAGTAAGTCTGAGTAAAAAGGAGTATCACAATTTCGGCTCATCCTCATTGCAGACTTGGGTCACTTAAAAGGCACTTCTCTGCAAACACGCCCCTTTTGGAATTGATAAAATAATGGTTCTTATAGTAACAAAAAAAAAAAAAAAAAAAAAGACTTCTTTGTTTAATAGAAAACCATGAAAAGTCTATCCTAATTGTTTCTTCTTTTTCCATCAAGTGGGAGTCTACATGGCAAATGTGATACAGAAAAACATAATTAAAAAAACAATTAATGGCTGGAGTTGTGGCTCAGTGGCAGAGCGCTTGCCTAGCATGTGTGAGGCACTGGGTTCAATCCTCAGCACCACATATAAACAAACAAACAAACAAATAAATAAATAGTCCATTGCCAACTAAAAAAATACTAAAAAATAATTAAATTGTAGATTTAAAAAAAATTAAAAAGATAGTACAGAGTTCACCTATACCTATGGCCATTTTTACCTATTAGTAATAAATTCATATGATGCATTTGTCATAATTAATGAAATAATACTGGTACATTATTAACTGAAGTTCATGCTTTGTTTAGACTTCCTTAGTTTTTATCCAAGTGAAATAGAATTTTACCAGGAATCAAGCACATTATCCAAATATGGTCTGAGAACCTGAAGGGTTTCAGAGACCCTTTGAGAATGAGTTCAAGAGATCTTGCTTTCTCCAAATGTACAACTCAACAGACTGAAAATAGAGGCAGATATGAAAAGCAACCTATATTCTATCAAGTTAGATATTAAAGAGATTTGCAAAATGTGTAAAACATTTTTCCCACAATTTTTTTTGAAAATGCTACATTCCATAAATCATGCTAACATGTTTTTAATTTGATATTTTAAACAAAGATATTTTTCTATTTAATTTCTAATATGGTAGGTGTTGATAGATATGACCCACACAAAACAAGTTCTTTAAGGGTAAAGCAGTCTTTGAGATCAGCAAGTTCTTAGAATCCTTGATGCAGTGGTTTAGGGAAGGGCTGGCCCTCAAGTGAAATCTAGTCAATGGATATTATGCTGGATCACAGCTGGGCACACTGCTAGCACACTGTGTACGGCTGCTTTGGTACTATAACAGCAAATTGATTAATTGCGACAGAGACAAAGTCTACAATATTTATTAACTGGCCTTTATGGAAAAAGATTGTTATATTCTGATGTAAAGCACAGACATGCTTTAAAAGCTGACAGTCCTGGTTTGAATTCTGGCTCCACCTCTGGTTCACCAGCTCTCTGGAGGGACCCCAGACCAGTTATTTAGGTTTTTAAAACTTCAAAATTTCCCTGTATGAAACTGGAATGATAAGCTATCTCACAGGGTATATTGTCTATAAGGCATTTTAGAACAGTAGACTTAATAAGAGCTAGTGAATGGTGACTATTACATTTATGAGCACAAATAAGATCTTTTAGAATATCTTCATACCACAATGACAAAGAATATTATTAAGTTATTATTTTACATGGATTACAATTTACTGCATAATAGTCACAATGGAAATTATCATGTAATGGGACATTCCAAAAGGTTAGAATGCACAAGAAACTGTTCTCTTCAATGTCTCTCTTATGTGCTATTCTAATCTATATACACTGAATTGATGTTAAAATAATGATATACCCCTCTCCACACTTGAAATCTATGACAGATTCATGTTGTAATCATTGGCATGAGTTACAACAGTCACTACCAACAACATGGTGCTTAATATATTCAAGACACTGTGCTAAAAGGTTCATACACAGTGTCTCATTTCCCTCATCAATACCCCAGAGAACCGTGTATTCCCAATTTACAAATTAGAAACAAGGTGTTTGGAGAAACTGCCTACATGATACAGCTAGAGCCTATATTTAAAAACAAGTAGGCACAACTTCAGAGCCTATATACTTTACCACTGCATTATGCTAGTGATATGGGTCTTAATTCCAAATACATGCTGAGCTCACTCATATATATAAAAAAAAAAAAAAAAGATGAGCCAGGCATGGTGTCACATGCCTGTAATCCTGGAGACTCTGGAGGCTCAGGAAGGAGGATCATGAGTTCAAAGTCACCAATGGTGAAGTGTTAAGCAACTCAGTGAGACTCTATATCTAATTAAAATACAAAAAAAGGGCTAGGGATATGGCTCAGTGGTTGAGTTCAAACCCTAGTAGCCAGGATAAAAAAAAAAAAAAAAAAAGATGATGGTATATGAGTGTTTGATCCAGTCCCATAATTTTAAGAAAGGCAAACACACTGATCTAAAACACTAAACACACTAACCTTCTTTGGGCCATACTTGAGGAAATACCGAGCCAATTCAAGGGCTGTTGCAGCATCTTCTGTGGCATCATGACCAGCTCTGTTTGAACACTGTATATCCTTCCTGGAATGTCAAGATAAAATTGATATACCTGGAACATTTTATTCTGGCTCACTCTCAGGTCCTGAGAGAAGTGCTGGGGGTGCAAATTTGTTTCATGCCAAGCATACATCTGGACAAAAGGCTAAGCAACAGAAAGTCTAGGCTACTCCTTGGTCAGTCCCTTTTCTCATTTCTTAGACAAAGCAAATGTTTATAAAGTCAACTTTTCAGAAACTTTTTTATTCACATTAAAGTGTCTATGTGTACTTTAGTCCTTTCTTGGGTTTTTACAAAACTTCAAATTACATGTATACTTATGCTTACAGTTATATTTAAAACTAATCATATCATATCAATATCTTCCTCTGCAACACCATTTTACTCTAAGTAATTTCTTTTTTTTTTTTTCTTTTTGTGGCACTGACTATTGTACTCAGGGGTACTCTACCACTAAGCTATATCCCCAGAACTTTTTATTTTGAGACAGGGCTAACCTCAAACTTGAGATACTCCTTCATCCCAAGTTGCTGGAATTGTAGACATGAGCCACCATGCCTGACTTATGCTAGGTAATTTCTTAAGAAAGGTTTCCAAATTAGAACAGATCCACCTTTTTTTTAAACAAAATGTTCATTATCACAGCCATAATTTAATCAGGCTTCCATGGTATTTCCAGTTTCTCCATTTTTTTCCCCTATTTTTGAACCATGTTATAATGAACATCTTTCTACATGCATTTTGACTTACAGAATGTAATTAACACAATTATGTTGTATTTTGAAAATCTGGCTAACTTTTCTGTAATTCCCTGTCTGGCTCTACCAATCAAGCCTCCTTAACTGTGAATGTAAACACTCTCCTCCTGTAATGTTTTCAAATGAGTTATTTCATTAGAAATGACAGCAGCTGGGGTGTGGTGGCACACACCTGTAACCCCAGTGACTTGGGAGGCTAACGCAGGAGGATTGTGATTTCAAAGCCAGCCTTAGCAACTTGGCAAGGCCTTAAGGAACTCCGAAAGACCTGTCTCTAAATAAAACATAAAAAAGGGCTGGGGATGTTGCCTAGTGGTTAAGCGCCCCTGGGCTCAATCCCTGATACGAAAAGAGAAATGAAAGGAATAATATTTACAAAGTTAAAGGGAGGTCAGAGACCTTGAATTTTGTAATTCAGATACTATACCAGATACTATATGATAACGTGTGTGTAATTTTATCAGGACAATGTTATAATAGGTAAATGAACATACCCCAAAATAGCTTTGGCTAAGAACTTTAGCTTAAATCTTCTGCCCTGCTCTCTGACATAAAGCAATGAAGTGTCAATAACATATGGATGTATCATCTGAGGAGGAAAGAGAATACAATGAGTAGCATCTTTTGCTAAAGAGAAAAAAAAAAAAAAAAACCATTGAGGTAGGGGTAGAAGAGCACAAGGCATTGGATTTGATATAAACAGAGCATGCATTTATGATAGACAAATGAAGTCTTAAATCAGATACGCACTTTCAATGCTCGGAGATCCTGATCTAGAGAATGGCCTACTAACACAGCATCAGGAGGAAGCAATGCTTTTAACTGCCTCTGCACATCTTTAAGTTTGGTTGTCACTGGGTTAAGAATCTTCTTTGTGATTCCAGAAAAGCTTTCAATAAAAGGATAGAAATGGACAGGTCAAAATATTAATAAGTTTTTCTCCCTAGAAAGTCTTTAAAAAGAATAAAAATTATTTTTAATAAATGCTCAAGGTACAAAAAGTTGAAAATACAAATAAAGAGAAAATTAAAAGTAAGCCATAATCGCATCACCCAGATATGATCACTATTTACATTTTAAATATCCTTCCCTATTTTCGATATTCATGAGTAGTTACTACAAAATGCAATCACAATGTATTACTGCTTTATAACATGATTTTTTCAGTTTCAATATACCATCAGTTTCACATTAATAAATCTGTTTCAGCACATCCTTTTAAATGGTTAAGAGTTGGGCTGGGGAGATAGCTCAGTTGGTAGAGAGCTTGCCTTGCAAGCATAAGGCCCTGGGTTCAATTCCCAGCACCGCAAAAAAAAAAAAAAAAATCATAAATGGTTAAGAGTATTCCATTAAATGCATTAACTTATTTGAACTAATTTTCTACTTTTATTTATATTCCCATAGTTTTATAATACTATAACCAACATGCTTATACATACATCTTTGATACAATAGAACAATCTACATAAGTATCATGGTCTCTCTATGCCTAAGTAAGCAGATCTATAGGTATATATTAAAGGATGGAAAGAGTAATGTTTCACAGACTTTTTCTTTGCCTAACAGAGTACATTCTGAAATTACATGCTAATCTTTGGAGAAAGACAAAAATTCTGAGCTTCAACATCTTTCATAGAAAAGTTAGTTTTGTTTTATTATGAGGACAGATTAAGTAGTAAGGTCATCTGACAGCCAAATGATAGTTTTCAGATTTTCAGAGGGCTTACCAGAAAAAAAAATTACCTCCAGTTTTTTGGCAGTTGCTAGATAATGAAGAGAATTGGGAATTCTGAGATAAGGAAGATAATATTTTGCTGACTTAACATCCCAGTAATATTAGAGAATGAGAAGGGCAAAAACAATTAACTATATGTGAAATTTCAATATTAAAATATATAAAAATGTTATATAGAAAAATATAAAATATTAAAAATATTAAAATATAACATTGCATAAGAAGATAAAACCTAAGTAAACAGAAGCTATAAGCCTTTCCTGTTAAGTCTTATTCCATTCTATCTAGTTCAATAGCTCTAGGAACATCTGGAAAAAAGTAAAAAATACCTGGTAACGTAGTCTACAATCTTGTCATCAGGTTTGACCAGTTCATCCATAACACAGCAGCCTCCTTCAGCAACCAGTGAGATGCGTGTTAGTTCTCTCCCTCTCAATGTGAGGCACTGAAAGATCAGGATGGTCAGGCTGCTGAACTATGAAAGTTATTGCTTCCTCTCATCCACACTGCTACTGCCACCTACTCTCAACTACCAGGGTCCCTGCAGCAGTGGCAAGATGTTTGTTTACTAGAGGATCCAGGATGAATGAAATTAAAGCTAGGCAAGTGGCTGAATGTTATACAGTACAGTACAATTCCTCTGGGAAATATTGTTCTCAAGGAAGATGAATGTCAACAATCATAACTGTACCTACCATTTATAGACAGTATACTATTTCCAGTATTGTGGAAAGTACCACTATTAGGTAATTTTGTATCATGTGTGATACCGGAGATTGAACTCAGGAGAACTTTTTACCACTGAGCTACATCCCCAGCATTTTGTTTTTGAGACAGTCTTGCTAAATTGCCCAGAATGGCCTCAAATTTGCAATTTTCCTGCCTCAGCCTCCTTAGATGTTAGCATTGCAGGTGGGTTCCACTGTGTCTAGCTCAATACATAAGCACACTCTAACCTTATGAGGTAGCTTTTATTATCCTTTCTTCAAAGAGAGAGAAGCTGAGGCTAAGAGAGGTTAGGGGACTTGTTCAAGGACATAGACACCAACAGGGAAGATAAGACTCACATCCTGATTATGTCAGATTCCAAAACATTACCTGTTAGCTACTCCACCAGGAATTACGGACCATTTACTGAGTACTGAGAAGTGATGCACTTTAAAAGGAGAGTTACTAAAATCAGGCAAAGCAAAACACAGCAGGTGATAAAGCAGGAAAACCCTACTTCTGATTTTCAGTGTGTAAAACTGAATCAAACCAATAGTAATTAAGGCAGAGTTTTTGTATCAACAACAAAATACTTGTTCAAATGACAGGAGTAAACCTCTAATAATGTGTGAAGACTAAACAAAGCAACTAGCTGAAAAACTTACATATCTATTCTTCACAGATCCACAATTCATAAAATATAAATAAAAGGGCCTACTTTCAGCTATTTAAACTGTATACTCGAACAAATGCATTGGTTCACTAATATTGGACTCGAGAAATCATCTTACACTAACTTCCAGTTTCCATCATTCTAGCCGAAAAAACAAAAGTAATACTTACCATTTCACAGTCAAGCCCAAAGAGAGGACTGTTGTCTGTTATGGAACCATTACATTTGGTAGGTATAAAGTTTTCACAGTCAGGAGAACCTAGAAGGAAAAATAATAAATATTTTCCTTTAGAACCAAAAATGATAGGTGCAATGGCACATGCCTGTACTGCCTATGACTCAGAAGTTGATAGAGGAGGATTCACAAGTTCAACACCATCCTCAGCAACTTAGCTAGACCCTGTTTCAAAAAAAAAAAACAAAAACCGGGTGGAGGGGCAGTTGGAACTTGCCTGGGAATGTAGCTCAGTGGTAAAGTGCTCATGGATTCAATCCCCAACATATGCGCACACACACAAGACTAGAAACAGTAAACACCACTCTTAGATTCAGCCAGGCAAACAAAATCAGAAATGTCATATTTGCTAGGAACCTTCTCTATGTTAGACATTTAAAACATAAAGACTATGTAAAAGGGAATTTCTGTCCATATGTTTTCCTCCATCCTCTCATTTTTATATTCTGAGAGACTAATGTAGGCTGCTGTTACAGGGTATCCTGAGGCCTGGACTTCCTGGTAGTTACCACATAACAACTTTTCTATTATTAGAAATAAAGCTAAATTGTGGCTATGTCCAAAGTCACTGGACTTTTTCCATGCAGGTACTAAGAAAATGAATAAAATATGCAAATAAGTGCAGGCAGAATTTCTTTCCTAAATAAAGCAAGAGAAAATACACAAGATTCCACCACAGTGGACATCAAGGAATTGTGCAGCACACAGAAAGTTTAACATTCACTTTGTGCACCCTGCCACCAAAATCCACCCATGAGATTTCTCTGAAATCTCTACACAGGGGCTAGAGTTTTGGCTCAGTGGTAGAGCACTTGCCTGGCATGTGTGAGGCTCTGGGTTCGATTCTCAACACCGCATATAAATAAAGATCCACTGACAACTAAAAAAAAGTACATTAAAAAAAAAAAAAAAAATCTCTACTCAGTCTTACCTGACTTGCAGCCCAAAAATTCCCTACAGAGGCTCATAGATGGGCTCAGGGTACCCTGCTGCATGTGTACCCTAAATCAATAACCAGACATATGTAGTTCAGTGGCCCAAAATATCTGAATCATGTAAGATTTCTAAAGCAATGAAGATAATTTTGAGATCTTGTTTGACAAAATCAAAGGAAAGAAAGTATGAAAACCTCTGACCAGTTTCTATCTCTCAGAACCCTGAAATTGGGTGGGGTTGTGGCTCAATGGTGGAGCACTTGCCTAGCACATGGAGCACTGGGTTCGATTCTCAGTACCACATAAGAAATAAATAAAAATAAAAATAAAGGTTCATCTACCACTAAATACACACACACACACACACATATTTAAAAACAAAATATTTAAAAAACAAACAAAATCCTGAAATTTCCAGCTGATGGCAATTAAAAGAAATCAAAATCCAGCTTGGTCCAGAAAAGGCAGCACCAAATCTGGGAAGCATTACACTTGCTACTATCTTTTATCTATACTATTAATGGCAATAATGGCAAAAATATTACTAATATTTTGAAAGTATTTATGTACCCAACAACAAACTATGTACCGTTTGTACACTAACTGACCTAATCCTATGTAACTGATCAAGACTCTGAGCCCTGACCTGCTCCACTTGTTAAGGAAATGAGGCATGAGATGGGAAGAGGATTAAAAGTATTGGAGAAATGTTAAAATGTTAAAGACATACTGAGAAGGAATGAAATAAAATGGAAAGGGAAGGAATGAAAGGGCATAATTTTCTCACTAAATATTTCAATGTAATTTAACGTCACGTTCACACCCTATCTTAAATAATCACTTTACCAATCATGGTTTATATCCTTTACTTTGGGAAATACTGCACTTCAAATATTTTCTCATAAAAGATGGAATAAGTAAAAATAAGCCATTTGGAAATTAGGTAGAAAAATAAACTTTCAGCAATAGTTCTTAAAACTGTTATCAACGTTAGATTAAGTCTAAGCCAACCTTGTAATGGAAAGTTAAATGTTTTCATTTCCTCCTTGGTCAGAAGGCATCGGATCATGCCCACTTTCTTAGAGCCATACTTTTGAATGATGGGGTCGTTCTGCAGGTTGACACTGGCTTTTGAATTGGCAGAAGGTAAAGAACCTGAAACAAGAAAGACAATTGAATGTATGTTAGAATGTCTAAGGCCCTCATAGGACATGTCTCCTAACATTGTGTAGGTGTTTAAGACCCAGCCCCAACATTGCGGGGGGCGGGGGGGTTTGCTATCTAATATAGTTATAAATCACAAATGAAATATAAAAATAAAGGCTATAAAAGGAAAAGAAGGAAGAATATACACTTCAGGCTCAAATGGTTCTTTAGGGTTTAAGAGAGGAAAAGATAAGCTGAGTACTACAGGAAAAAGGCAGAATTTAAATACTGGTGTGTTAGCCCTGTTATATTGCCTACCCATTTCTCATAGTCCATTTTAGCATTTAGCTACTCCATCTCCTCAAGCAATCATCTACTATAGCTACCTACTCAAGCAGCACCAGCCTATTCCTCAATTAGAAGCTGTCAGTGTTTGGGTTAAGGATATGAACCTGGCTGTACAGACAAATCAGTGACCTGATATTTCTTATTGAGACATGTTTAAATGGGACGATAATTAGCTATGCTGATTGGGCTGGGGTTGTGGCTCAGTGGTGGAGCACTTGCCTAGCACATGTGAGGCACTGGATTCCATTCTCAGCATCACATTAAAAAAAAATAAAGATATTGTGTCCATCAATAATTTAAAAAAAAAAGAAAAGAAAGAAAAAGATCAACCTCAAATATTTGTGGAAAAATGCAGTAGAGACAAACTAGAAAAAGCTTTGTTGGAAAAAAAAATTATGACTAGAGTCTGGAGTAAGATGGTAGAAGGGATGGGGAAATACAGAAATAAATACAAGAAAACTGGTACAGCAAGGTGACAGAATAACTGTGACTCTGTATTACACACTCAGCATCGCTATAAATACCAACGAGCCCCAGTGAACAAAACCAACAAATTCTCCTATTGAATAAATTCTAGTGGAGAAGATGTATCAAATAAATATTAAATATTTAATAAATCAGGTGATGCTAACAAATATGAAGTAAAGTAGGGAATGGATGACAGTGATTAGTAGGGCATGAAAATGCTACTGCCATAAGGTCTCAGATAAAGTGACATCTGAATGGAGATTTAATTTATAGGAGCAAAGGGAATGAGTCACGCAGATGGCGGGGGAGGACAGGGAGTTAAAAAAAATGTAAATTCAAGACTGGTGTCTTCAAGAAGTGTACTAACAGGAGAGAGAACTTAAAGATGAGAGCTTGTTATCTGGGGATAAGAAAATGTTTTTAGTTATGTTTGCGGTGACACTGGAATATCAATCAACAATGTCCAGCAGGTAGATGAAAATCCAAGATTGGAATCTGGAACATCAGATCTACAGATAAAAATACAAGAATCATCTATGGAAGACTAATAAGTAAACAGGGTAAAATGGATGAAGAGTCCAAAGAAAAGATGGGAGAAAGATCAGAGTGCTATGGACTATTCCTTGGGGACTTTCACATTTAGGGTGGGAAGATAAACCAAAATCTTTTAAAAGGACAAAGCAGCCATCATAAGCTTCTAACTCTTCAATGCCTACAGAATGAAATCCTAAGTACTGCACTCAAAATCTACAAGACATTGCATTTATCTGCCTCTCCAGCTTCATCTCTTACCACTACCTTCTATTCCCCTTTCCCCTCAGCAATCCCAATTGCTATTATTCTTCAATCATGTGAAATTTTTTTTGTAACTGTATTTTCTTTCACAAATCAGTATCTTTGAGCCTAAAATCTCATGATTGCTCATGTAATTTATTTGAAAATATTTAAAATACAGTGTATGTTAATTCAGACACAGCTTCAAATTAGATATGGGCATCTATTGGAAAGAGAGGGAAACAAAGGAAAGGTAGAAAATTAAAGATGTTGAGACAAAGGAGATGTGAAGGAATCACTGGTTATTCTTCACCACTTTTTCATGTTCCCTCAGTGCAATTAAATAATATTTAACTATTTTTGAACATGAAAGCTATCACTGAACAACATTTATCCTTACTGTCTACACTCTCTAATAAGTCCTATTCTACCACTCACCTCCATGCCCCCACAAAAAAGCAGAGTTAGCTATAACTTGCAAGCAAGATACAATTCACATCCTGAAAAACACAGATAACATGGATAATATATCTTCAAGAAGCTCTAATTACTGGGTCTATACCTCTTGCAAGTATATTGCTAAAACTAGGAGCATCTAAATCTCCCATTCATTACTGAGTATTAGGAAGTGTTTCCTACATTAAAGGCAAAACCTCTACCTGTATGCTAGTTTGTACAAAGATCCAGTTACAGTTCAGAAATTATTCACAGTAATTCCTAAGAATCCAATGTTAGTGACATCCAGGTATCCTTGGCTAGTTCTGAGCCACAACCCTGACAGTGGTTCCAATGTATAACCTCCCTGGGTACCTGCCCAAATTTTTCCAAAACAAAACAAAACAAAAAACAGTCTTCTGATTCAGCTAGTCAGAATTCAGTTTTGTTTTTGTGTGTTTTTTTTTTTTTTTGCGGTGCTGGGGATCGAACCCAGGGCTTTGTGCACACAAGGCAAGCACTCTACCATCTGAGCTATCTCCCCAGCCCTCAGTTGTTTCTTCAACAATAAAGTTGACTGATAAACCTATTATGACCACATCTATAATGAGCACATCTGGAAACCAGAGCTGCAATCATACCTTCAATGGTCTTGGGCAGATCTCCAGCTGTTTCTTTATTTTGTAGCCCAATAATATCAGCGAGAAAATTAGATGATGGAGGCGGCAAGCGGAATTTCTGAAATTAAAAGGTGTTTTATAAAAAATTTGAAAGCAATTGAAATACTGTGAAAGGTCTGGAATTTTATTGTTAGCTCAGTACTATGAAAGGTCTAGGCCTTAACTGTTTGTATTGTAAAATAAAAACCATTTCCTTAATAGGAAGTAACTAGGTAAACAAAGCCAAATTTAGTACTATTACCACCTCCTGGAAATTTTCTTTGCCTCTTTCATATTATACCTTGTAAAAAAAGAACAAACATTATAGAAATGTACACCTTAGAGAAGTCCTTTTGTATTTTCAAGCACTTCCATATTTAATATTACAGTGAACAGCATGCTAGGTAGTCAGAAACAGATGATAAGAGCAAGACAAAGAGGTTGAGCTCTAGCCTCAGATTCACCTTCACCGTTTTACAGCTATAACTTGGACATGTTACTCAGTTTCTTAGGGAAAAAAAACAGAACATCTAAGGTTATTGTGTAATTTAAAATGATGTATGTAGTATGATTAATATACAACTCACTATATAAGAAGTGCTCAGTAAATGGAAGCAAAAAAGAAAATGGAGACTCAGGGAGATTAAATGAGGGTTAATCAATTCAAATGCCTTCAGAAGTAAATGAATAAAAGAAGTCACTAGGGAATGGAAGAGGCTATGGGCAAATGGAGAGCGTATGCCTCAAGATGACAGCTGCTATTCAGTTCCAGATACCATTCCAGGGAGCCCCAATCTTATATGATTTTTAAAAAAGAGGTAGAAAAACACAGATTTTATGTATACTTTATAGTTTCTGAAAGTATCATATCGCAAATTAAATAGGACAATATCAGGGGCTGGGGATATATATAGCTCAGTTGGTAGAGTGCTTGCCTAGCCTGCACAAGGCCTTGGGTTCAATCCACAGGACCACCCAAACAAAACAAAAACAAAAACAAAACAAAGCATCAAACAGGACAGTATCAATCTGGAAGCTATAGACCATAATTTGTAAATAAGTGTTCTGCCTCGGTTACCAAAGAAAATCTAAGAGAAATCTAATACCAACATGAGGCCTCTAACATTCTACAACCCCTGCCATTTGTTTTGTGGTCATGAGGCACAAATACATGCACTAGGAATGAGATGACCTAACTCACCCCCTCTAATACAAAATTTTCTTAACTTACATGTTTGAAAGCTTTTCGGAGAAAACCAAACTCCAAGTAGAACCTATAGAAATGTAGCTGACTCATTCCTTGAAGTATAAAAACCACTACGCTGTTCAGGTGGTTTTGATGAAAAAGTTGGCACCACCTATTAAAAAAAATCAAAACAAAACAGTCCTGAGTGATGCCCTCAGTCAGATATAGGTATACAGAAGGAAAGCATGGAAAAATAAAACAGGGATAGCTAATGGACTTTTTTATCACACAATGATTTCCTAGAATTGAAGTCATTACTACAGAGAACTCCAAGATCTCAAGACAAATATTTTTTGCACTCAAATCAAGTAAAATACCAAGGGAAATGCAATGCTTTAAATTCACTATCCCATTAAGATTTGCTTCAAATCAGAACATAGTTCATTTTACAAAGACTCATCTCCAAGATCCCCAACCTACTTGCAGTCCTTCTTAGCCAAGAAATCTAATGACTGGCATCTAGAAATTCAATTTTAGATAAACTGACAAACTTATAGAATATTGGAATAGCAAAATTCTCTCTTTGCCCTTTATTCATAAGAGGAAGGCAATTACTGACTGGAATTACTAACATATTATCATGTTATTTCAGTGGATCAACACTATGGGGAAAAAAACTAAAATATCTAAGGGAAGCCGGTCAGATGAGACACTGGAGCATATACACCCCATCTAAAGAGGAAGACTACTACTCAGTTTTGACAAATACATGCCAAATGGGGAAGACAGAGATAGTTTCCAGATTTTTTAGTTTTTTTGAAGACATCAAAAATCTTGATTTTTATATAGAAATTTCCAAATTTAATGGCTGCTGGCAGCCATTACTAAAAAAATAAAATTAGACACACTGAATGACAGATGTTGGTAAGGCAGACATGGCCCTCTAGGCACTAGTTTGAAACCTTTGGTCCACACATACTAAGTTCATCTCATACCTTGGTTTAGGAACGTTGGATTTACCCAAAACTGCATACTTCAGCAATTCACAAAGCTGGCCATGGGTTACTTCACAGTTTTCAGCAAATAAAATGGTAGATAAGCGGGCCCTCTGTAAAAATAAATCAGGGCATGGCAAACCATGATTATTAAGAATAGCAAAGTGAGGCAAATTATTCTAGTTTCTGATTACTTTTACAATCATAACTAAGGATTCTAATTAATTGAAAATAAAGGCCTAAAACAACAAGCTGTGATACTATTAGGATATTTAATAAACATTGATATAGAACCTGAATTACCCTTGATTATGTGCTAGAAAATGCAGGATAAATAAAATATGCTTCATGCTCTCAAAGAGTCCATCCACTAGGAAAAAAAAAAATGTGACAGGTAATTACAATACAGTGTGAGTAAATGTCATCAGAAACATAAGGGAGCAAAAAGGCCTTGGAGGTCAGAGTTTGGGAGACAGTTTCAGTGACAGGACAGCACTGGGGCTGGGCCTTGTAAATAAAATGCCTTGTCAGGTTGGAAAGGACATTGTGTCCAGACACGTAGTGTGGTTTAACTGGAGCCAAGACCACATGTTGCACAGTTGTGGCAAGGGAAAAGACACAGGAACTAGACCATACATCAATGTAGTCTAAGCTAAGGAGTCAGCCAACAAGAAGTTCAATGAGTCTCCCACCTCCTTAAGAAAACTGCACTTACACCTGGTTATCAAAGTAGTTTGTGTTTGTTATTAAAGACTCAGAACATAGAGATAAGTAACAGATAATAGATACACAATAAATATAAAAGCCATCTGTACAACTCAGAGATAATTATCACTTTCCATTTTTTATTTTTTAAGAGTGCAGGGGTTAGGAACTCAAACCTTGGGAGTCACACTACCAGAGTTCAAATATTCTATTATCTTAGAGAAGTGTCTTAACTTTCCTGACTTACTTTTCTTACTTATACAGTGACTATAATTCTATCTCATGAGATTGCTAATGCCACACATTAAGTCTAGGACATGACATAAGTACTTAGTGAACAACAGATAGTATTATGGCTAATTTTCTCCCATGACCTTAAACAAATATTGAGCATTTGCTATTAGCCAGATACAGTTCTGAGCTCTTAACATGTGTTAAATCATTGAATTCTCAAAACTCTTTAAGTACTACACTTCTCATTTTACAATAAAGAAACAAGCAGGTAATAGAACAACTGGAATGCAGACAACAAGGCCCAAGTTCTATTTATCTCTTTACTATCCACCGCCTAACTTATGTGAAATCCTTTCCCTGTCAGTTAAATATAACATCAATTTTAGTACATAAATAGCTCATTATCTAAATATCCCTAACAATTATAATCTATTTGAAAAAAATTCCCTCTTGATGACACTTATCTAATCACTTCCTCAAGATAAATTAGTCAAAATGAGCAAGTATATTTTAATCTTTAGATAAAATTGCTAACCACAAATGTATGAGATTTTAAGGTGGGACTAAGCAAGACAGGGGTCTATAGTGCAGTGAAGAGTCTGAGTAGGGTAAGAAGGGTGCAGTCCAGGACTACAAGCAGAACCTCAACATATCATTGTAGAGGGTATCACAGCATGAGATATCAAAGCCTGAGCAACATGACAAGCCACCTGCATAGAGGGAAAGGTAGACCATGAGGCCTGGCATTAGATAGCAGAAACTCTCGGGTAAGGAGGATATCAATGCTTAGGGACAGTGGAGACCTGTTGCAAGATTTAGAGCCTCAGGGTGAGGGTGTCTGAGAGAGATAACGGTAACAGTCTGTCCCAGGAGAGAAAGGGTGTGCCAAATGTGACCTGATATGATACATCCCAGCCAGGGTGAGAAGGATGTGGGGATGGGAGGTGGTGGCAGTGATAGGGAAACAATCAAACATGGAAGATAATGAAATCAGGCTTCTCACTTTTAGAGAAGCTCACAAATGTGAAAAGGAAGGAAATAAAATGAACCCTGTAACCCTGTAAATGAATCCCACTATAGAGATACTGACATGAGTTCATAGTTTTCGATATGTATGGACACAGGAAAATATTTAAATGTAAACTGTTCAGGTGAGTTTATGTATATTTGCATTCAAATACACATACATAACTTTAGCTCCATCTTTTAGGGGTAGTGACATCCCAATAGCAATTAGCACATCTAGCACCCAGATCTCATGTTTCTAAATTGCCTTTTTCCACTAAAACAAAAACAAAAACAAAAACAGATATTCTAGGAGAAAAGGCTGATTCCAGGGCTGGATTGGAAAAAGACATCTTTTTGTGCCAGAAGTAATGAAATGCTAAAAGAATGATGGAAACATGCCAAAATGATATATAAGCATCAAAATAAATACAAAACAGTAGAACCCATTGAACAAAATAGATATCCATGAGTTTATACTTATAAAGCAAACAAGTAATGAGGAGGCACCCCAAATTTATGAAGATAAAAAGAACTTTAGTTTAGCAGATACTAAGTAATTAAGGTTAATAAGACCAATAAAAGGGATTAATCAGAATCATGTACCAACTCAAGGGAACAGGCATCACTTCTGTGAAACCCCAAGATGCATGAACTTAATCTAATCAATGAAGAAGCGATCACATGTAACTTAAGAGGCATTCTACAAAATAAGTTGTCCAGAATTCTTCAAAAGTAGTAAGTCATGAAAGTCAAGGAAAGAACTGAGGAATTGTTTGAAGGAGACAGATCAACAGAACAACTAGACAGATTTGGGGTCTGCGGGATAGGTAGCAGCAACATATTCATGTTAATTTCCTGATTTTGACAATTACATAGTAATTATGTAGACCTCTTTGTAGGACATACATAAAAATACCTGGAGAAGTGGGGAGTGAAGGGTTATGGAAAATAATATTCCTATAAGACAGCTTCCCAAAAAGCTGGGGAAGGTGTGGCTCAGGAGAAAGGAGGGGAAATTGGCCAAACATTAAACCTCTCCCATTGATAACAATGGGCCCTGGGGGAAAGGGACAGATATGGAATACTGGGTCCTAAACCTTGACCTTCCCCCAGGGCAATTTAGTCCTCAACTGGGAGCATAGTATAACAACAGACAAGATTTGAGTACTCATCCCTCAGGGTCTGGTTTTAACCCGAACTAGCCCGAGGGTCAAATCAGCACGAGCATGGTTTCCAATGACTACAACATGCTCACTGTACCCTACAAAACCAAAATCCCCTCTGTAACTGAAATGGGCCCCAAGGGCACCAGACTCTGGAAGGTTCTCTGAAAGGATTGAGGTCTACTTCCTGTCCTTTTGCACTTACAGGGAGAAATGAGCAGTGTCAGCAACTATTTAAGTGTTGCCTGCAGGAAGTTTTTTGGAACTGTTTTTGCAACTTTTCGGTTAAAAGTTTGAGATTGTTCTAAAATACGATATTTTCAGCATCTTTACATTTCTTATCACATTAACCCTCATTGTTTTCCCTCATCTTAAAAAAGTTGCAATTCTATTTTGATAAAAATGTTCGTGGCTGAATTCCTGTCAAATGTATCACTGAACTTATTTTCTATTATCTTCTGTGTTCATACTAGAACGGTAGGTCCTTCATTTTTTTCACTGATGTACCCCAAGTGCCCAGGTTAGAGCCCCAGCAGATAATAAAAACCTGATGAATGACTCTCAATAAACGTTAGGGATGCTGATCGTCCCTATTACTCCCCCGCTAGAATGCAAACTGCACGAGGCCAGGGAATTCCGTGTTTCTGTGCACGAGGCTACTCCCAGAACTTAAGACTCCTGAAGACCTCAATAAATACCTGCAGAAGGAACCTACATTTTGTGGGCCAGGCACTACGGCTTTTAAGAACTGCAGCCCCGAAGCAGAAAAACATGACAATACCATTCTCACTGTAGGGATCGCAGAGCAGATTCGGCGAAGGCAATGGGAGGGTGAGGCTGAGTCCCGCGCGGGACTCCAAAGGAGGCTGGGGTGAGGGTCTGTGGGATCCCCTTTGCTCACCTTGGCCTCGGGCTGCCTGTCCTCGAGATCCCAACGGGCTCTCCTCACTCCGGGTGCCCTGATCAGCCTGTTGGGGACCCGTCTCCTCTTCCTGCCCTTCCTGGGGAGCCTCCCGGTCTTCTCCTGCTCTGGCTCCATGAGTCTGTGGGGAAAGACCAGCTAGAGGTGAGAAACTCCGACGACCAGACCCGCTGGGCCTCGACGGCTCGAAAGCTCCCCCGGAGGCGCCCGCACTCCGCACCTTTCGGCGTTTTCCCCGCCCTAGGAAGCCAGGGTGCCAAGGCGCCTCCCCTTCCCGCCGACGCGCCCGCTGCCTCGTGCACCAACCGTCCGCGTCCGAGGCCGGATTCCAAACGGCTCCGCAACGACGCCACCGCCGCCGGCCCGCCGGCCGAGAGGGCGCTCCCTGGCGGCTTCTCCGCCTGAAACCACTCTCCACGCCGCTGAGTCTCGGAAACGCCGGAGAGAAGCGCCGAAGTGAGCGCAAGGCACCGCCTCCGCCTCTGCCACTGCGACCGACACAGCCGCGCGGGACGTTTGAACGGACCGGAAGTGGGCGTGGCTGGACTTCCGGCAGTTGGATGTGGGAGAACCGGGAGTGTCGGAAATGGCGACCAAGCGGCTGGCGCGGTATGCGAGTGGGTTCTCGGCGACGCGGGGGAGGGGTGGTCGCTCTGGGTCCGGCGCAGGCGGCGTCTGCGCTGGCGGCCTCCATTCTCCGCGTTCTCGGCGTCTGGGACCTGCACTCTCGGAAAAGCTCCTGCCTGAACCTGGGTCTCGAGCCCCAGGCTGCGCTCTGCAGGGCGGGAAGGAGCCCGAGGAGCCTTGGCTTCTCGTCGGCGTGGCCTGGCGCGGCCCTGGGAAAGGACGGGACGCGACAGCGCCGTGGAGCTTGTTGGGAGGTCCCAGCCAGGCGCCACTGCACCCATCAAGCCGTTAGCCGCACCACTTCCAAATGATCCAGTTCATAATATGAACGTTGTGACCTTTTCTGATTCCTGGATAAGCTGGCTTTGAACTTGTGATCCTCCTGCCTCAGCTTCCCGAGCTGCTGGGATTATAGACATGCATAGGCATGCACCATCACGCCGGGCCAAAACTGTCCTTTGACAAATTATCCATTTTTCTCATCAGTGTGGGAGCAAAAATGCCTGCCTCCTAGAGTGTTTGACTAAATGAGCTCACCATGTAAGTTTCGTCCTGCTGTGTAGTAAGCAGTCAGCAAATGCTAGTTATTAATTATTCCCAAATTCCTGCACTTCCCTCATACCTCTTAGCAGCAGCAACAAAAAACATATCACTGCGACAGGTAAGACCCTACCTGCTCATCAAAGTTTGTCTCACCTGTACTTGAGACCTCAGTAAAATCTTCCCTTTGGATGCCAGCATATGGCCTTTGGGGGAACTCTTTATTATGGATTACCTTCCAATAGTTTCATTGTTTCTTTACCCAGTTTTGTTAAATTCCTGAAGATAAGACCATGGCCTGTGTTCTTATTTTCTCAGAACTGTGCTATATACATAGCAAGGACTTGAAAAATGAAAGAAAAAAAAAAATGCAAACACAAAAATAACTAAAGTTCTTCAGTGTGTCTGTACCCCTACAATCTTGAGTTCCCCAGTGTTACTATAAAATACAGGGAGCAGATAAAATTAGCCTGTTTGCAAATATGTACTTGAGGCCTATGCAGGTCAGATGACTACCAAAATCAGAAGAGTATGACAGTACAAGAACCCAGGTTTTTTCCTCCAAAGTCTAGTTCAGTTTCTTTTAAATCACAACACATGAAACCATTTGCACAGTACCATTAGTTTTATACCCTCTTTACACAGAAGTGTGAATGGGTTCGTTGATCTTATTGGGTTGTTTTACATTTTTAGGCAGCTTGGATTAATTAGGAGAAAGTCAATTGCACCAGCAAATGAGAATCTAGGAAGAAGAAAATCCAGTAAGTAGTGTGCTTAGTTTCTTTACATTTTGTGGCTTTGTATTTTCAGCACTGGTAAAACATAAGAACACCCTGATCTTTTGCAGAGCAGTTGTATGACTACTTAATTGTGATTGATTTTGAATCCACCTGCTGGAATGATGGGAAACACCACAATAGCCAGGAAATAAGTAAGTCTGGAATTGCAATAACCAAATTTAGCAGTAGGGGAGTCATTTTAAAGTTTATACATATAAACCAGCCAATAGTTTAAGAAAACAGCCTATGAATTGGTAGTTTAATATAAACCTGTCTTTATTAAAAAAGAACAAAATTCTGAATACCTAAATGTGTCATTGTGTAAAATAATTATTTTAGGATCACATACAAAACCTCAATTGCATAGAAACTGAAACAAAATCTTTGCAAAAAAGGGGTATATTTCAACTTCCATATGTTCTTCATATTTAATTGTAGAAATATAAATAGGTACATGTGATTTCAATATTTTTATTGATGGCTTATTGTTACTTTATATCATACTCCTTTTGTCTTTTAATATGCTTTTATTGAAATGTTTAGTAATGCTATTGTGACAATATATGTTTAATTTAGAATGACTATAGCATTGTTAAAAATCATATATTCAAGTGTTGGTTGATGATTCTTCTCGTTTAGTTGAATTCCCAGCAGTATTGATGAACACATCAACTGGAGAGATTGAATGTGAATTCCATACTTACGTTCAACCTCAAGAACATCCAATTCTTTCTGAATTTTGCATGGAACTGACAGGCATAAAACAGGTATGATGCAAATTTTAAAATTCAGAAATCAGTTTCAGAAAAAAAATAAATTTATATGCCATTTAGAATTTTATGTATTCAGTGTTAGGAAAAATAATGTCCTCTTCAAAAGTTCATTGGAATCTTTAAAAATTAGAATTGTGTTATAAACATGTCTATCAAGTCTGGATATACAACTCAGTGGTAGAGCACTTGCAGGGCATGTGGAAGTCTTGGGTTTCAATCCCCAGTGTTGGAGGGAAAAAACAAAGAAGAAGAAGAAATATATTTCTCTAGTGGAAATTAAGTGACTCAAATTTATGTTTTTATTTCTGTCAGTCTGGATTTAATGATTATATTTCTGTGCAACTTTAGATTTATCAACCCAATTCTTACCTTGGTGAGTTTTAATCATTAGAGAACTCCTGTGTATCTTAACATCTTTTCACTGGATAAACTCTTTGCCAGTTAGAACCTCTTTGATATATCCTGTCACACTGTATAATTATAATGCATGCTCGGTAATTATGGAATTTTATTATTGAACTCAGATTTTGTTGCTCTAATAAGGCTCAAGTTGATGAAGGAACCCCTCTGAAAATCTGCTTGTCTCAGTTCTGTAAATGGATTCATAAGATTCAGCAACAGAAGAAAATTGTGTTTGCTACTGGGATTTCAGAACCTTCTACTTCTGCAGCAAAATTATGTGCATTTGTTACTTGGTCAGGTAAAAAAAAAAAAAAAACAGTGAGTTATGCCTATCAATCACAAATGGGTAGCATTACAACAATGTAATTCTTTATTTCTAGTTTTCTACTTTATAATCTAGAATTATATTTCTTAACCTGGACCAGGAAAAGAAATTCGAGTGCCTCACAGATGTTAACCAAGAAAAGTAAATTTGTTCGTATCTTTAACGTTATGATACTGGGATACCTTAAAAATGTAAGCATTAGCTTTTAGAATCTTTCAAGATGTTCCTCTATTCTGCATTCAGACAATGATGATTCAGTGAAAACTCACCATGGTATTTTCTATAGTCTTGAATAAAAAGAGTCATTCAGCTCTCATCCTTTGCTTTTATGCATTGATCCTTACTAACATCAAGAAAAAAATGAACCATTTATCATAGGTCTTTTGTATGACCATGATATATTAATCAATTACTAATTGCCATTAATTGTCATTGATAGCAGTACAGTACCCTTGATAACAGATTAATAGTCATTTTTGGATTCAAGTTGCTATAAAATATTTGGTTTTTCAATGACATTAACATTTTCCTAGAATATAGAAAATATGGCCTTTGGAATTTAACATTTTATTCTTGTTTCTGAAACAGAGTTTTATTGGGTGTTTAAAAAATCATTTTGAAATTTAGTTATCAGTGTGATTTCTCTTTTTAAAATTTTTTTTAGTTATAGGTGGACACAATACCTTTTTTTTTAATTCATTTTTATGTTGTGCTGAGAATCAAACTCACTGCCTCACACATGCTAGGCAAACCCTCCACCAGTGAGCCATATCCCCAGCCCCTCAGTGTAGTTTCTTAACAGTAAGTTGTGTAAAGTAATAAAAAGCATACATGTGGATTATTAGTTATTAGCAGAGCAATTAAATCTTACTGTTCTATTTTATATCATCTTCCATATTTATTTGTAAGTGGAAGAAATGCTGACATAACTTTGTTCTATTTTAATTTACTTAATGCAGACTGGGACTTGGGGGTTTGCCTAGAGTATGAGTGTAAAAGAAAACAACTGTTAAAACCCGTGTTTTTAAATTCCTGGATTGATCTCAGAGCGACTTACAAGGTAAGGGTCAAAGGTAGGGGCATGTTCATTTTCCTTCTGTTGAAAAATAATTTATATTTTATCCCATGCAGGGGAATTGGTATTTTCTCTGGGAATGTTTACATAAATATGACTTTAAGAACTTTTTAAAATATTTAAAACAAGACAATATAAATAAGCTTATTCCGAATCCAGGAGAACTAAAATTATGAAAAGTGGTTAATATATAGCCTTTCAAATAGTAATAATATTTTTGGCCTTTTTTTTTTTTTTTTTTTTTTGATTAGCTTTTCTATAGAAGAAAGCCAAAAGGACTAAGTGGTGCCTTGCAGGAAGTGGGAATAGAGTTCTCAGGACGAGAACATTCTGGTTCGTATAAATTGCAAATCACTTTTTTATGTAACTCAGTTAACTTTTGTAAGAATTCTAATGTAAACTTCATTTTTTGGTAATGCCATTAATAGTGAATATTCTACGTTAGATTAATTGTTCCTAATCTACACAATTCAAAGTGTTTCTGGTTTTGGAATTACCAATTTCATGAACTATTTAATGTAAAGATTGCCATCTAGTGATTTTCTAGTTACTAAAAAGAATGAAAGAATTAATTAGCCAAATCCAATGGTGATTAAACAAGTGCCCAAGTGATATAGTAGATCAATAAACTGAATCAGGCTATTTGATTATTCACAAATCCTGGTCCCTATAGAATGCTGGTCACGTTTTTAGAAACTGAAACAAATTTTTACTTCTTCCTCTGTAAATTTATGAGATCTTCTCTTTCATTGATAATGTGGCCACAGCTTTCCACAAGACCAGTTTATTATGATTCAAATGAGTAGGTGAACATAAAGCTAATAGTACACCCCAGTATTTATTTGAGTGGTGATTTTTTTTCTTTTTGCTGTTATTTATACTACTACTGAATTCAGTGTTTGATGTTTCCTCAGGGTTGGATGATTCTCGTAATACTGCTCTTCTTGCTTGGAAAATGATCAGAGATGGTTGTCTAATGAAAATTACAAGGTCCTTTAACAAGGTTAGTGGTATTTTCCCTTTTCTGTTATCTCAAACTCCAGAGTACTCATAGGTCCACTGAAACGTGAATTTCATATGTGTGATCATTTATAAACAGATGACATTTTTCTTTTTTGTCATATCACATAATTTCTGCTGAAGAAATTACAGAATTTCTAAAGCTTTTGGATTTGTCTGTGGAATCATAGGTTCTCACAAAGAAGAATCCCAACATTCTGGCCAGAAATTTGAATACAAATCAAGAAGAAGAAACATCTGCCTGCAACATTAGCTTACAGGGTCCCAACATACATGATAAAGAGCTTAAAAATGCAATAAGTGCTCGTGAAAAAGTTCAAACGAGTTCAGTTTATGTGAATTCCCCTGTAATGGTACAGCAGGATCAGTTACAACTAAAAAACAATATAAAAGCAGGTCTTCACAATGTCAAAAGTTGCTTATCTGTTTTTACTACTAAGCCCTCTACATCTTTGGGACAGTTGCAATCTCCCAGCTTAAATTCACCTGTCTATATGCAGAAGCAAAGAAACAATGCAGTCAATGCCAAATCTAAGCCTTCAACATTTGATTCAGAATTGGTACTTGTTTCTACTACCATTCCTTCTGTTAATCATGTTTCTGATATGGAAATGAGTTCTACTGTTGACTGTCTGCCTATGTTGGCTGAATGGGAAGACATAGTTTTACTGCCAGCATCTCAACCTGAGGAAAATACAGATTGTATACTTCCTATTAGTGACACAAACGTAGAGACTTCACTTAATTCTGGAGAAAGATTAATGGTTTTAAAAGAATCAGAAATGCTGAGTCATGAAAATTTTGGCGGCATCAAGGAAGCTTTTCAGGAATTGGAGACCACTCAGTCCATTGTGTATAAGAGTCCTCACACTACTATTTATAATGTAAAAGAAGCTAACTATCCAGGTTCAGACGAGTCAGCCTTTAAATTGCCTGAACGCAAATTATGTGCCTTTACCAGTGTTGATGCCAATGCAGCTCGTCCTTCAGTTTTGGGGAAATATCCTCTTTCTTTAGGTGGCACTAAAAGGAATTCATCTAATCCCCCAGTATTCCCCCCAGCAAAAAAACAGATCTTCACTATTCACGAAGAAAAGCCAGCATCATCTGATTGCTCCCCAGTAAGAAGTTCTTGTCAGAAGGTTCTGCCCCCTGTATTAACTTCTGCAGTGAATCTACAAGAGCCTTGGAAGAGTGGGAAAATGACACCTCCCTTATGCAAGTGTGGCCGAAGATCTAAGAGGCTTGTTGTTTCTAACAATGGACCAAACCACGGGAGAGTCTTCTATTGTTGCCCTATTGGAAAATACCAAGAAAACAGAAAGTGTTGTGGTTATTTTAAATGGGAACAAACACTTCAAAAGGAAAAAGCCAACAGCCTAGTTCTGTCTCATTCCACAGGGGGACTCGCTTTGAGTTCTCCAGTAACAAGCCATATTCGTGACAATAATTGTTTTCCTATTAAAAATTCTTTGAGACTCAGACCTTCAATGAGGAATTGATAAACTTTCTTTGTAGTTAAGCTGTTTTTACTTTTAGGACAACTTTTTTTGACTTTTAGTGCAGGAAAGATAAAGTATAATGCTACAAGTTATGGAAACTTAGCATATCGGAATTATGTAGGCTGTACTGGAGCAGTTACACAAAGAGAAAATATATTTCATAACCTTTTATTCACCATTTGCTTAACAATTATCTTCTTTTGTTCAAGTATGACTCCTAATTATTCCTTAAATTTCCACACATGAACATTCTGATGCTATCTTACACAATTTTATTCATATCTCACATATTAATGTTCACTGAATTTCATACTTCCTTGTAGAATGACAAAATATTTTATAGGGGGCTGGTGATATAGCTCAGTTGGTAGAGTGCCTGCCTCGCATGCAGAAGGCCCTGGGTTCAATCCCCAGCACCACAAAAATAAATAAATAAATAAATTCTAAATATATTCATTATGCTAAATATAATAAGAAATAATGGTTCATGATGTCCATTTTTGTAGTTAGATCTTGAAACAAATTATAAGCTATTAAGTTATTTAAATAAAATATGACTAATAAAAATCCCTAGTCTATTTTCAGGTAGATACTTTGAGAATTATGATAATCTCCTCACTGATATTTTTTACTTTTAAAAAATTGTAAGTTGTTTAGTTTTGTTCAAGCCTTAAAGATTGGTTCTGATTTGTATATTCATATACTGGAATTATTTAACTAAGGCTTAAAAACCCATGGGGCAGAGATTTGATTGATTGATAGAAGCGTCTTCTAAACCAAACATTTAAGAATTCTGTGGACTGGGTATATAGCTCAGTGGTAGAGTACTTGTCTGGCATGTGTTACTCTGGGTTTGATCCCTAGTACTATAAAAAAGAAGTATCAAAATAATTCCTGAGCAATTGATGATTCTTTTTATGTTGCCAAATTATAGAAACATTGACACTAGTGCATAGGAATCTATTGAATATTTTATTTCAAAATTCAGCCTCTGATGTCATAATTACAAAATACTTTAAATCAACAGTTTATAAGAATACTGTCACATTTTTTAAAATCCCCTCTTCCTAAATTTGTGGTTTCTACAGACACCATGTTTGTTTTATATGTACTATGATAATGGAATGAATTTAAATTGTTTTCCATTCTTTCTTCCTCAGTTCATTTCTTTTTATCTTCCCACTAATAGTCTTTGGCAACTCTTGAATAAATTCTACCTGTAGGTATCAAGGAGAAGAAAATTAGTCCAGATGTTTTCATCTTTAGATAAAGCGATTTATGTAGTAGTTCTATTATGAATTCTAAATGAAAAAATTAGGGCACCTGTTGTAGGTTTTTGGTAACCGAAAAGGGAAGGGGGTATTGTTGAGGAGAGTTTTCTTGATATTAGTATTTACCACAAGTTCACTGAGCCAAATGACCAAATTAAGTTAGGAGTTTAATTTTTAAAATTCTGATTCTTATTCATACATCATTAGTTCCATTTGGAACATTTTGTGTAACATGTTTGAGGAGAGTGTTCATTAAAAGGGAAATAATAATTGAAAAAATTCCATAACACTGAACAAAAAATATTCATCATAAGTAGGATGCCTACCTTTCTGGGATATTTGTAAGGTGCTGTAGTTTTTTTTACATGCTCCTGAATCTCCTTTTTTAGTTGTTCTTGATCATGTGACTTGTAATCAGGGTTCAAAACAATAAAAGCTTTTACTACCTAAAATAAATATTTGAAACAGCGGAAAGATGAGTTGTATATTTTTTTGTTTTAGTACAGCTTACTTACTTTGTCAAACTGGGAATCTTTGTACTTGGTAGTGTGAACCAGAGGGTTTTTAACAGTTTGGTCTCAACTCTGTCTTCTTAAACTATTGCCAGTTGACTCGCACACCTCTTGTTCCATACCCAATCCAAAAGAGTTTCTGGGATCCCTGATTTATTTATGATATACTGTGGAACTCTCCCACCTAGCTACATTTGAAATCTTGCTTTCTGACCTGTTTCTGATCAGCTCTGTCCCACTGCCTCATATTTATCTCCTTTAATAAAGTTTTCTCTTGAAATTTGGCAGTGCACTAAGCACAGCCTCTTATGTAACAACCCAACCTGTCCAGGCCAGTTTCTGAAATTCTACTCTTGTAGCCCTTATAAAGTAGTCACACTGGCTTTGTCACATTGTTGAAGAAAACAGCTCACTGAGACCGGTGGTCTTTTATACAAGTCTGTGAAGATTCCAACAGCCACTTTGCTGTTGCTCTGTCCCGCTTATGTGGCCCTAAAGAATAAGAGCAGAAATGATGGTGACCTTTGCTCTCTAACTGGCAGAAGATAGGAAAGACCTCATCGCCTTATGCTCATGCACCCTGTTTCCGAAAGTTCATCCTTCCCTGAAATGTTTTGAGAAACCATTAATGGAAAAACAGAAAGATAGGCTAACCTCATGAGAATATTTGGGGTCCTATCTACCATGTTTTCCCCTGGGGCACTGCCGTGGGCTAGTTCACCTGGAAGCATGGCTAGGTGTGTGAATCAGAGTATACCACCAAATCCAGCTTACCAGTCCAGGGGTTGCCATGGAATGCTGCTTCCCTGCAGGCAGAGTCTCAGGGGAGTCCCCTACAACTATCTTATCATTAAATATCCTGCATTTGGGCAACTGAAATCTTACTAAATTCATGAGTTCATGTGTCCAGCTTAAAGATAAACAGGCAACATTTCCTGCACATCGTGATTTGGGAGTAAAGATTTGATTGGAAATTATTTGAAACAGTAAATCACTCAGGACAAGCATTTGATGAGAAATGAAAACCTATAATTGTAAATTTTCACATTGAAAATTGTTTACCAGTGGGCAGGTTTATGACATTTTATGAGTAATTACCCAGTTTTATCTTTATTAAAAACCCTTAAATATTTCTAATTAAAGTGTCCCATGGGGTTACTTGTGCAACTGTGAGTATCTGTATGTATATAATTTTAATCCTATTCATTTTTGACATTTTATAAAATTTATAGTTAATGCTGGCTTTGTAGCTTCATCTTTTTTTTTTTTTTTTTTTTTTTTTTGTACTGGAGATTTAACCCAGAGGCACTTTACCACGGGGCTACATCCCCAGCCTTTTTATTTTTTATTTTGAGACAGGATCTTGGTAAATTGCTTAGGGCCTTGCTAAGTTGCTGGTCTCAAACTTGCAATCCTCCTACCTCAGTCTTCTGAGTCACTGGGATGGGCCACTGTTGATAACGGCTTTATCAACGTTTTTATGAACTTAAAAAATTATCCTTACTAAAAATGAGTAGTTTGAAGACTTAATTATTTAAAAACTGCAATCACTGATTAACATATTGATGACTTCTACACATTGAACAAACTCCATTTTGTCTTTCTAAAAGTCTTTACAGACCATTACAGAAATGTGTTAAATGAACAAGGAACAACCTAACATTTTAGTTAGTATGAACTCTGAAGTCAGATAACCTGGGTTCAAGTCATAGTCTTTTGTATCATCTGTGCCTCACTTTCCTTCTCTGTAAAAGGAGCTGCAAGGAATACATAAGTCAATGTAGACATAAGGCTTATAATAATGCCTCCGAATAGTAAGTCATCAAAAATGATAGCTCTGGGGACTGGGGTTGTAGCTGAGTGGCAGAGCGCTTGCCTAGCATGTGCAAGGCACTGGGTTTGATCCTGAGCACCACATAAAAATAAAGACATTGTGTCCATCTACAACAACAACAACAAAAATACTTAGAAAAATGATAGCTCTTAGGTATAGTAGTAGAAGTACAAAGAGAGTTTTGTTTTGTTTTGTTTTGTTTTTTAACCTAAAAATCCACATGTGGGCTTCAAAGTTTCTCTCAAATTCTATGTAAAATCTTGGATTTTTTAAAATCTATGGCTGTACCATTTAATATGGTAGCTATTAGCAATGTGTGTCTGTTTCAATTAAAGTTAGCCAAAATTAAATTAAATTTCCTGTCATGCTAGCTGCATTTCAGGTATTAAAAGCCATTTGAGGCCATTGTATTGAATGGTGCAAATACAGAACATTTCTATCATTGCACAAGGACAACAGTGGCCTATGGTCTTTTTTCAAATTCTCAGGTATTTGAGCTAAAAAATTTTGGGAACCAGTCAGCTCAACAAATATTTTTCACCTCTTTATTTCACATCCAGTGTTAAAATGGTATGTAAAGTATCTATTATTTTCAGAAATAATAAATACAAATTATCCACTCCTTTAACACGTTGGAAATTTTGTCTTTTGAAGAAAGCTATAAAAAGCACACATTTTTAAAATCGTGAATATGTAGTTCAATAGATACAGTATACTCACTGGCTAAAAAATTTTAAAAGCAAAGTAGCCATGTGAAACTGAAAATAGTAAAATGTGAAATTCAAATGAGAATGTACAAAAATTATCAATATAGGAGATAAATTAAGGAAATACTCATTTTAAAGCCTATTTGCTTTTGGTTAATTTACCAAAGAAAAAATTAAATATTCAGGAGAACTGTCAAAAGTAGTTTGGTTTAGTTGGTAGCGTGAGGAATGTTTTAAGTTCAAACGCTACAACAGTGTTTAAAGAAGTAATGGTGTGAAAATGTACATATTAGGTTGAAATACTATGATGTTGTAGATTTTAAATTGTCAATATTTTGGAATCTTATCTTCAAATTTTCATTTTATCTGTTTTCAATTAATTCTTCTGGAACTTGCTACCCTATCAAAGACCAAGCTGGACCTAACCTGGAGAAGGACCCAACCCAGCTAAAATATGTCTGCCACCAGAAAGAGAAGAGCTGCCTAGGACACGCCACCATGGCATGAACCCCTCATTTGAAATACCCAAGCATCTTTTGCCAGGAAATGTTGCAGCCCACCAATGTTGGGAAGCTGGCCAAATCTAAGCCCTATATCAAGACCCCAGGGTTGAGTGAAGGACGTACAACCCACTGAACAGATCTTTGCTCTGTCATAGTCTGGGGTATCAGGTGACTGCCAAGCCAGTCCTAGCCCGAAAGGGTCCACAACCATCCTGTCCCAAGTAAGCACTTGTCTAGGTAGATAAAAATGAAGACAGCAGAGAGGTATGGGAGGGGCTTTTCACCTCTATTTCACGTTCAAGTCTTAAAATGGTATGTAAAGTATCTATTATTCTCAGAAATAATAAATACAAACCCTGCCAGTGGAGTTCAGTGAAGAGATCTGTTCCCTGCTCTCACCTACTGGAATATATTCTCTTTTCTAATAAATAGGGGCTTTTGTTCTGGCAACTTTCCAAACCAGCAAGTGCTGGTCAATATCCAAAATTACTTTGGGCTATCTAGGAAGACTTAGAGCTTATCCTCTTGCATCAAATATTAGGAGAATCAGTCGTGGGACAGAAATTCACTCTCTGTACTGCAGTAAACAGTCTCCCATTTCTGCCTTGACTAATGCAGCCACTGAGACTAAATACCTTATAACCCTGCCCCTTATCTGGAACTTCAAGCCCTACACCTGGTGTTCCAGATAAGGAACTTGAATACATAGTACAGAACATCCTGGACTTGCACTGACATCAATGTTGTTTTCAAAACCTTGATTCAGTGTTTGGGATACTGTCCTCAAATCCTCATCTTACCTGCTTTTGGTCAATTCTTCTGGAATTTGCTACCTAATCAAACACTGGATATGGATTTGTGAACACATGTAGCTTACCTTACAGAAACACCGGAGGCATGTTGTAGACACACAGGCAAAACCCAACAGTCCCTGCTTAGCAAAAGAGGCCTGAAGAGTGATATGGACTCTCACTTGATATGGCCGTGGTCAGCCCCAGCAGGAGTGGGCTTTTGGGACTCCTGTCTTACACTGCTTATTTTCTGAAACCTCTGCTCATCTGCTTACCATTTTACTCACAGTTGCCTCACTTCCTGACTCTGACCTTGTTCCCACTGCAGATGTCTGATGCCACGTCCTCCTTTTGCAATGCCAAGCACCTTACTGGCTTCCAGCCTTCTGGGTAACAATTTGATCTAGCTAACTTCTAGAGCCCTGTCCTGGAGTGATCTGGATTATTGGCATCACCCCATCTTTGTCCCATACTCCTTGGAATTCAAGTTCAAATTCTTTTTAGTGTACATTTTTCAGTTTGTTCTGTAGCTGTTCTTTCTGACTAGCATATTTCTGTCTAACTTGCTTTTAGTATGTAATTTTGTGTGTATGTGAGTGTGGTATTGGGGATTGAACCCAGAGCCTCACACATGCTAGGCAAGCTCTCTACCACTAAACTATATCCCCAGCCATTAGTTTATATTGAGACAGAATCTAAGTTGCCCAGGTTGGCCTTGAACTTGCAATCCTCCTGCCTCGGCCTCCTGAGTTTCTAGGATTACATGCATGGTTTTACTAATCCGTTGGGCCTGGTTTAGTAAATGAATATTTGTCAGGCTTGCATATTTAGTGAATGAAGCATTTGTGTTATTCGTTTTTCAAGGAAATACTGTACAAAAACATGTTGTTTCCAATAAATATAAAGTTGAAATGAATCTGTTCATTTACCTCTCCTCTGATGGGATCAGGGCTGCTGACAACAGCTGACTCTACAACCGAAGGGTGCTCCATCAAGGCACTTTCTACCTCAAATGGCCCAATCCGATAACTGGGAAAGCATATGACAGGGATTGTGAGGGTGAGACAAGATTCACTCCAGTATACTGACGATCAGTTATACAGACATAGACACAGTTGGAGAAGAAAATTACCCAGAGGACAATATGACATCATCCGATCGCGCAACAAACCACAAATATCCATCTTTATCCATATACCCTCTGTCACCTGTGACATAGAAGTTGCCTCGTAGAGTTGAAGCTGTTTTTGAAGGATCATCCTGCCAAAACAAACAGCCTTTTATTAATGTGACTCTTCTCTGTTCAGTTGATTTTTTTCAGAGAAAATTCTGGTTCCTTTGAGAAGCCTTAGAATGAAGAGGATCTGGGGTATGAAATCAGGATGAAATTCCAGCATGGAGCCAGTCCAACCAACTTTTAAGAGAGGTGAACTGCAGTTACAAAGAGTAGATAAGATTCCTCCTTGAGAATTTTCTTAGCTAAATTACAAAACATGTTTCAAGAGCTCAGAGAAATAGGCTAATTTAAGTCTTTTGATAATTGGCTAATACCTAACACTGAGAGAAAAAGAGAGAAGTGAAACCAGGTGCGGTGGTGGTGCACATCTGTAATCCCAGTCACCTGGGAAACTGAAGCAGGAGGATCGTTAGTTTGAACCCAGCCTCAGCAATTTAGCAAGGCTGTAAGCAACTCAGCAAGACTTTGTCTCTAATGTAAAAAAGGACTGGGGATGTAGCTCGGTGGTTAAGCCCCACTAGGTTCAATCCCTGGTACCTGCCCTGCTCTCCCCCCCACCACCCCCGCCTCCGCCAAAAAAAAAAAAAAAAAAAAGAGAAGTGAATACTCATTTGAAAGAAAGCACCAACATCAAAATCAATTTGGCAGAAAAAAGAAAAATAAATGAAGAATTGTCATAATATGTAAAGTTCTTCGACAAGTAGAACCTGGACATACATCTCTTACTATATTGAAATAAACTTTGCTTTGATTTGTTTATCATGAGAGATAAGATGTGATTGCAAATAGTAAGGAACTAGAAGGCCTCAAGAGGGAGGAATCTACTTAATCTAATTGCCCTAATCCCTGTTCCTCCCACCTTTCCTAAGAAGGGAGAGCACTAATCCGGATATTAGTAAAATGACTGGGTGTGATTTGATGGTTAAGAGGATCAGTGGGTGCCAAGAGGACGTGGGTGTAAGAGGCGGTCTTCTTTCTAAGACTCCCTTCTTCCTTCATGGCGATCTAGCCTGTGGGACCACCGTGCTTCTTAGTAAGCATCCAAATGTTTTTTCAATTCCCTTTCCGTGGAATTGTTCAGGGAAATGAATCTCTGAAGAAAGGGCCAAGTGCCTGCCTAAATGTTTTGACCAAGCAGTTTTGAGAAATAGAAAAAGAGATTTTAAAATAAGTCTCTTACGATATAATGAGTAAAAAGGCCAAATGGTCGGTTAGGTAGAACTTGAATTCCAATATCTCCTTCTTGTTCAGGAGGTAGAATATTGCCACTTTCATCTAAAATCTGAGATAAAACAACAGAAAAAAAAATTTAAGATAATTTTTATTTAATACTGCATCTTAAATTACTTAGGTAAGCACACTTCAAAAACATTTTAAGTATACCTTAAATTCCTTAGAGAAATGCATACATTTAAATTCTTATTGCATAAAATGTTACCAAATGCAAATTGCTGAAATGTGAAGAATAGAAATTTTCTTAAATTCTGTCATCCAGTAATAATAATCACATTTTGGTAATATCCTTTTGCACAATACAGACACGGGAAAAAATAATATCACTTTATAACATATAGTTTTGCAACCTGCTATTCTTTTCTTTTCTTTTTTTTTTTTTTTTTTTTTTCCTGGTGGTACTGGGACTCAAATCCAGGAGCATGCCACCTCTGAGCTACGTGAGAACAGGTCTTGCTAAATTACCCAGGTGGGCCTTGAGCTTGAGATTCTCCTGTCTCAGCCTCCCAAGGTGCTGGGTTACAGGTGTGATCCACTATGCCCAGGTCATTCAGCAGTATATCTTATTAAAAATAAAAACATGGATTTCAGGGTCTGACACCAAATCTGTTACATCAGACTTTCCAGGGAAGGCTCCAGGTAAATAGTGTCTGAGTTCTCCACCCTGGAAGTGAATCCATCTTGCCTTTTGGCTGCTGTTGCTTTCTCTTTCTTATTAATGAAAATTCCTCTGGCTATCCCTTGCTTTGCAACTGGGTCAATCTGAGAACAATTCTGTCCCCATACAGTATGCAAATGGGAAGCAGAATGTTCCTAGGCATCAGGTGGTAGTAATGGCAGTGGTTACAGAAAGCCTGGTAATGGTCAGTTAAGCAGAGAGAGTGCTGCAGGCACCATGAACTTGTCCCTCTTTTGGCCTAGTTGATCCCCTCAGGAAGTACTGACCCACCTCAACAGATACGTATGATGTTGTGGTTGAATATGGCTATTGAAGCCAGATTGCTTGAGATTGTATCCTTACTCTCTAGCAGCTACTAGCTCTGTGACCTTGGATGAGTTCCTTAACCTCTCTGTGCCCTTATCAGTAAAATATTAGTATGTAATTAGATTCCTCCTGGAAACTAATGAGTTTATGCTTACAAAATGCTTGGAACTACATAGTACAATATAGATGTTTGTAAAGTAATTAGGACTCAAGCTAAAATTTCCAGTCCATTTCCATCTTTACAGAAATTAAGGTATCATGGAAGTAACATGAAATTGTCCCTAAAACAAAGAGTGCATATGGGGATAGGTGGGAAACACATCGGGATGTTAAACATTCTCATGGAAAGGAATGTTCAAACCTTAACGTCAAAAGCAGGAGAAGGTTTTCCCATTGAGCCAGGCTTAATTTTCATTCCTTTAAAATTTCCACAGATTAGCACCTAGTTTAAGAAAAAGAGAAAGTCAACTGACATAAGTAACTAAGATTCATTTACTCATCTATCACACATTCATTCAACAAATATTTAACGAGAACTTGTATGAACCAGGCCCAAAATAAAGTCTCTATTCTCACAGAGTGAAGAGTTGGAAAGTGTACAAAATATGTAATAAAAGATATCAGACAATTCATAATTACTAATGTCTATTAAAACATGAGCAGATTTATATTTGTACTCACATTAGCATGGTATGCTAATATTATGCTGGTTCTGTTTAATTTGTTAATTTTGCTTTTTAATTTTTTTAAGTTTTTTTTTTCAGTTGTAGGTGGACACAATACTTTTATTTTATTTATTTTTATGTGGTGCTGAGGATCGAACCCTCAGGCAAGTGCTGAGCCGCAACCCCAGCCCTATTTTCATTTTCGATCATGTAATACATTAACATCATAAGTTCAAACTTTATATATTGAAGAATTATGAAAAGACATGATGAGAACTTTCTTTCAACCTTTTCGCTCATCTGTTCCATCTTACTCCTCCTTCTACAAAATGACCACCTTTTTTCTTACTTCATTAACGCCCCCTAGAATTTCTTCTTATTCTTATCCCTGCAGATTCTTTAAAGAATTTTCTTGGAGTCTGTTCACCAGGGTGATTCTAATAGACTCTCAATAACTTAAGTAACAAGGGGCTTAGCCAGCGTTTTCCATTTTGAGGCAGCCCTAAGGAAACTCCTCATCACTTAAGGGGGAATCCTCTCTTTTCATAGATCCATTATTTTTTCATTTAAAAAATATCATAATGCCTTCAACCTGATCAGTTAATAGCAGTTTTTCTATTAAACAATTTGTCTATTAAACAAGTGTATCTGTTTTAGAGATTTTTTTTTTTTTGGCAACTCCCTGTTATTATTGTTGTACCTCTTTTCTGGCCACCCCACTCCTTCCTGTATCCTTGGGAGATGCATAAGGACATAATAGAGACTTCAGTTTTTATTCATCTAACTACATCAAGCCGAGCTCCATCTTTTCAGTGGGGTCAGATACCGTTTCTGTCTGTCCGTATCCTTCGTAGATATCCAGGCCCGTCCTGTTTCTCCATTGTTCAATCACTTCTGGGTTTATTGGCTCCCCAGCACTCACACAGTGCTTTAAACTTTTGAATTTATAGCTTCTCAGAAAACAGGAAAACAGTTAGGTTTAGGAGGAGAAAGTATGGAGAAGTGGAAATTAAGATTATTTTAATACAAAATAAGCAGATCATTCTGATTTCATAAAATGACACAGAATATACCACCTTTTCTTCTTTTCTCTTTTATTTTGGGAATTGGGGTCGGGAGGGGGCAACTCGCTATAAAGAGAAACCAGGGATCCTTAGGGAAGATACCCCATAATAACATCTTCACTAATCAATTAAAATTCCCCTCATATCTGGAGACCACAGAGTTGAGTGTTGTGAGTATAGTAAAAATTTCTTTTCAGACTACCAATCCATCCTTTCGAATGGAATCCATAATAGATTTTAAAATCTATTAAAACCTGCATCCTCTTTTCTGTTTGCTGAGACAAGGTTCCAAATAGGAGGACCTTCTCTGCTGTCTCTGCTCAGGTAACAGCCATCTTCAAAATATCAAATGCCTTCTTGCCTGTAAACACTGGGCTCAGCTCTAAACATGGCTTGACCCTGCCTCTCCTCTCCTTCTTTGGGGGAACCTGCCCTGGACACAGTCATCATTCACAGAATGTCAGCAAGGAGGAAGAGAAGGAAGAGTTTGCCAGATCCTGCACCACCTCTCTAGAGCTATGTTTTTAGGCAGAAAACTCTTTTATTTTCTAACTTTTTTCCTCCCCCTACTAAGTGCCTGTTTACCAACATTTCTTACCTGCTCATATCACTCTGTACAAGCATTCGGTATGCGGTTGGTGCTGAACAGAAGACGGTGATGGGAAACGTGGAGAGTGTCTGCAATTTAGAAAAAGCAAACTCGTGGCCTACTATAGCTTTATTATGTGCTTAAATATCTATGGGAGGCACAGCATGATGTAGGCACTGCTTATTTTAATGTAAATACACTCACACCTTTCCTCTATTTTTCAGGCTTACAAACTTTCTGCATGTTGTCTACTCTGATCTTGACAAATTAACAGTATTCACCAGTCAGTGATAATGCCGATGCATTTTTAATGTGGCCCTCTCATGCTCTGCCTTACTTGTAAGATGGAAGCTGACTCGAAACGGGGCAAGTGATGTGCAAATACGCATGCTCCTTGGATCCATGGAGAGAAAACACTGCTCCATGCAGACTTTGCCCAGCCTGTGTCTGAGGTATTCCACATCACATCCAAGGGCGTCAAATCCAGCCAGAACCTGCAGAAATGATAACCCTGATGTATACATTTGTTAAATTTGTAGGAATTTGACGAGTATAAACATATGTATAAATTTTTTAAATGGACAAATTTGTTAAATGTGTAAAAATGTTAAATTTGTAGGAAAACACATTTTAGAGGCCAACACATGAATGGTTATCTTTTCAGTTTTGGCACTTGAAGCTGCACTCCTGTGGAAGTACCTTCCGTTTACAGATAATCCTAAACCAAAACTGCTGTGGGTGTGTCCGATCATTTTAGGGGGTCCAGTTGTTCCACTGGTGAAGTAAATGGCCATCGTCTCGTCATGTTTTGTCTTCACACAGGCATGGCTGTCACTGGCGTGTCTGCAAAGGAGAGAGGCAGTGGTGTGCGTGTAGACTGTGCCCCGACAGGGATTTGAGAGACCATCTCCTCTGACCTCTTCACCTTAGGAATCAGGCCCCAGCACCTTGGACTGAATCCCAAGGTAAATCTAACCCCCTTCCATCGTTTTAGGTGCTTTCTAGAATCAAAATAAACTTTGCTATCAAAAACCCATATAAAACAGATAATTTCATAGCTTTTTACTATATGATAAAGAAGGATTAAAGCATTTTAAAAACTCAAAAATAATATTCTGCTGGGCAGAATAAGGATTCTACCATCTTAAAATCATGGACTTAGGAAGAATTTCCTTCTTCTCTCCTGTGGATGCTTTAAAATGTGATTTTTTTAAAAAAATGAGTATGTTGGGTTGCAGTTATAGATTGCAGAATGCTTGCCTAGCATGTGCAAGGCCCTGGATCTCCAAGCACCACACAACACACACATACAGAATAAAAAAATGATTATGTTAATACAGGTCATGGGTGATAACAAGGATATGCAAATTATGGCTCTTGGGCCAAATTTGACCTGCCTCCTGTTTTTGTAAATAAAGTTTTATTGGCACAGAGTCAAGTCCATTGGTGTATTAACCCTGGTTGTTTTCACACTGTAATGGCAGAATATAAGTGTTTGGCCAGCAAAACCTTAAATACTGAAGTCCCTGTCCCTTTTGTAGAAAATACATGCCAACTCCTGAAAGGATAGTTTTTCTGTTTCCCACAAGATTCTGCACAGTCCTAGGTGTAATAAGCAAAAAACTAGAGAGGATATTTGCCTCCATTCATGGAAAGAAGGACTGGTGAAACCAGAGAAAGAAAATCTTTTAGTTCTAAATTGTGCATTAGGGCAGCCAAGAGCAGAGCAACTCTGCATGCATACACAGCAGGTGTCTAAGAAGCTTACAGATTTATCTGCGAGTACTAGGTGCAGAATGAATGAAAAGAAACATCCATGCCATAAGAAATACAGAAAAACTGGTTAAAAGCCTCGTAAAGCCTAAACCAAGTCTGGGAGTCCAGAATTCTCTTCCTTAAAAATAATATTTATAGCTGTGTGCCTGTCGTTTTCATTACAGATACGGTTGTCTGTAGCTGGCAAGCATGCTTCCTTCCAAATTCTTGCAAAAATGTAAGAAGCTCATTATAGAAAAGGAAATCTCTGCCAGCCTAAAGCCAAGATGTGGCCAGTACCTGGCAGAGTTCCAGTGACTCCCAGAAGCACCCCAGGGAAGGACTTGAACTTCAGAGTGCAATTTCATTTTATAATTGCACCCATTAACATCAAATGCTGTTTTATTAAACCTAATGTAAGTGCTGCTCTCAGCAAGGGAACAGTGATGCCTCCAAAGAGGACCGATTGTGATCCATTTCCCTGGGAGAGGGTAACAGCTCTGCTTGGTGCAGTGATGCACCGGCTGGATCTCTGTACAGGATGAAGGACTTACTCTCCCCAGGGGCTGGGAGCCCTCTTTAGAGATTGCCTTGGCTGAAGAGAAGGCCACGTTCAAGGGCCCACTCCCTGTAGGGACAGCCAACATCCAGTAACTGATCAATGTGGATGTGTAAAGCCAGGACCTCTTGCTTTACTTGTGAACTGCTTTGAGGAGCTCTCCAATCTCTGGAGGTCCCAGTAGATTGGTTGAAAGTTGTTGTAGGGAATACATTGCAGGTTAATTTCTTCCTCTGCCCAATTTCACACTCTTCCCTTTCTTTCACAGGTGTTGATCCCAAGAGAACTCCTTAATAAACTTCTTATACATTCTTTTCCATCTCCTTGACTGCTTCCTGGGGATCCCGACCTACAAAAAATACTCCAAGCTCCTTCCTGCCTCAGAGCTTAGCACTACTAATGCAGTAATAATCACCATTTGTTTTCTTTGCCTGTTGCTTTAGTTGGCATTTGTCTGTTCACTACTAGATTGAATATCTTTTTGTTATTGCCTTTATTTCTGGGAATCTGTTCTACAAGGAAGGCTACTCACTTAATCATCTCCTTGAGGTTCCCCCAGCCCTCTCTGGAGTTCTGGGACACAATTAGCCTGGAGTGGAGATATTCACATTTAGGTGCAACTGCATCTACTGCTGGGGCCAATGTGTCATCAGTAATAATGCACTTTGCTTTTGAAGACTGTAGTCGGTAGAAGATGTCTTTCTGGGTCAGCTGAGTAGTTCCTGGAATAATAATTGTCCCTAAAGAAGCAATGTTTAGAAGTAAGATTATTCTCATCATGAACCAGTTAGTCGGTTTACCAAGTAAGATATCTGTTTGTCTTTCATTATTCTGCTTTCACCCTTCAAGGCATCTTAAAGTCTCCGACTATTTTGAAGCCCTCACATGAAAGGTTAGTAAATACTGGATAATTAGCTGACATTTGGAGACCATCTATAACATATAGCTGGAAGAGGGTTATCATTGAAAAGTAATATTTCTTAACATTTGTTGAATACGCGAGTAAGTGCCCAGTTTCTGCATCTATAAAATGGGGATTATAAAAATACTGTTACTGGCAGTGTTGCCAAAAGCTTAGTCCACGTCCCTGATGCCAATCCAATTACGAGGACACGGTTTTGAGACAAAGGAAAAAGAACATTTATTGCTTTGCTAGCAATGGAGAAACATAGGGGACTCCTGTCCCAGAGATTGTGATTCTGCCTATCAGTAGGAACAGGGGACATTTTAAAGAGGCCACTCAAAGGCTGCATTGCACATGTTCTCTGTTGGAGTTGCGATTCACTTCTTAACACGGGAGATAGTCATTTTGGAGATCCGCCACCATCCCCAAAATCTGGATTACTGTGTTCCTGTGGCAAGTGTGTGCTCAAGGACAGATAAATCTGCCTAAGATGAGGAGGAAAGGTCATCCTGTTTCCCTGAGATTAGGGAGGAGCAGGGAGAGAAGAAGAGATTTTAAAAATCAGTCGCAGTGACCGAGCAGCAAGGGCTGCGTTCAAAGCCTTACATGGACACCTTTACAGCAGGAGTTAGGATCAGGTTGGTGTTCCACAGAGCAGAGGGAACACTGTGAACGCTGCCAAGGTGAGCAAGTGAGCAGGAACTTGTTAAAAAGTAAAGTGGGAAAAGATTGGGAACTGCAGGTGCAGTTGGCCTGGAGGGCAAGGGTGTCAGTTAAGTCTCACAGCGTTCCTTCTTCCATAGGCACGGGAAGAGAAGCTGATAAGCTCCTCCTGACTGGTCCTTGACATTTCAGAGACCAAGAGCCAGAATTATGGATTATGTAGTCACTTTTGACTAGACGTAGAGTTATGCCCTTTCTGAGAAACAGGAACTGTTTTATAACATGGCAGGGATGTGAGAATGGCTGTTGTCAACGTTTACTCTCCCTTCCTTACTCTCCACTGCCTATCCTTTATAGCTCAATACTATCCCCAGTATAGGATTCTAATCCCTTAGAGAATTAAATGAGTTAAACATGTATAAAGTTTAGACTAGAACTCAATAAAATTTAGATATTTATGAAATTTATATAATCTGCAAAAAGTATGTATGTGCATATATACATTGTGTATATACATATGTATTTTATATATAAATGTGTATGTATATGTGTGTGTGTGTGTGTGTGTGTGTGTGTGTGTGTGTATTTCTTTGCATTATATGTAACCTGAAAGTCCATTTATCTTAGCATTCTCCACTTTTAAGTCCCAAACCTTCAAGAGAAGGTTTGGACTGTTTTTAGTTCACATTGTTCTTTACTCTTTCAAGTGATCCAGTAAACCAGGAAGATTGAGGGACACATGCTTGCTGCCACTCTTGAACTCTTAGCACTAGCTCATCTTTTCATTTTGGAAAAAAAATGTCCTCTACAGTGCTCTGCAGGCAACAAACAGGACCAGGACACAAACTTCTTCTTCTTCCTTTCTAATAGGGGCAATGCAGCACTATTTGTAAGGAATAACCTTAGAGAAGTTCTGCCTCCTGTGGTCTGACATTTTTACATTAATTAAGGTGCTTTCTAATAATAAGCAACTGCCAGCATTTTATGCCCAGAAGAAGCAATTTATTTGAACACTTTACTCTCAGATAATTATTTTCTACCAATAGATAATCCCTATTTTATTGTTTAAAGAACTCATTACCTATTGAAACTATTTCCTGCCAAATTAATCCTGGGAAGCATTACAATTTCTTGCCCAAGGGGCAAACTTAACACTTTATTAAGTGTTAAGAATAGGCTGAGGAGAGCCAAGATGGCGGACTAGAGGAAGGCTGCATTCCTTGTCGCTCCATAACTTGGGTTTCAAGCAGAGGGTATCTGTTTCTCGGTGAGGCAATTTTTGCTGCTTGTCAATCCCCAGTTGTTTACCCCATTTGTCCACTGTGATCACCTGCATTCTGCCAGCATATCAACTACATTTTGAATGCAGATTTCTCACTAAATGGTGCCTATCATCTGTCATTTGGTCATTTGCCTGCCTCTTGTCTGTCCATCGCCTGCCTTTCACCTACCTATCATCCACTGCCCAAGGTTCACCTGCTGATCTTCCACTGGTAGCCAGCAGACCGCAGACCACCAGTGGATTGCCAACTGACTGCCGTTGCCTGGAAGTCCACTGTCACAGTACCTGCAGGTTTGGTTACATGTGGCTGCCGCCATTTTGAGACAACAGCCAGGACCTGTAGGACCCCCGACTGGAATGACCGAGTCTCATCTCCAGGACCCCTGCTTGACTAACCACACACCGCCTCCAGGACCCCCGACCGACCACACCCCTGCCCCAAGCTGCAGCTCCCCATTTGCCAACACATTTGGAAGCCAGAGTAGCCATCTTGGATTATCCTGGAAGCGACAGCTCTCATCTTTAGGTGGGGCAAACCCCATCCTGAGATGCCTGCTGGAGACTGGAAGCTTATTGTCAGTCACTTTTCATGCATGCATTTCATTTTAAGGACTTAAAATCAGCATACTACAGCAATGCAGCCACATCAATGTTCATAGCAGCTCAATTCACAGTAGCTAGATTGTGGAACCAATGAGATGCCCTTCAGCTGATGAATGGATAAAGAAACTGTGGTACATATACATAATGGAATATTACTCAACCATAAAGAAGAATAAAATTATGGATGGCATTTGCTGGTAAATGGATGAAGTTGGAAAATATCATGCTAAGTGAAACAGGCCAAGCCCAAAAAACCAAAGGCTGAATGTTTTCTCCGTGAAGTGGATGACAATATATAATGAGGGGGGGGGGGGCTGCGGATATAGCTCTGTTGGTAGAGTGCTTGCCTCACAAGCATAAGGCCCTGGGTTCGATCCCCAGCACCGCAAAAAAAAGAAAAAAAAAGAAAAGAAACGAGGGAGGGTGGCGGGGGGAAGAGAAGAATGAAGGAACTTTGGATGGTGTAGAGGAAAAGGGGGTGGGAGTGGGTGGGGGTTGGAAAGATAGTAGAGTGAAACACACAGTATTACCCTATGTATATGTATGACTACATTAATGGTGTGAATCTACATTGTGTACAACCATAGAAATGAAAAGTTGTATCCCATTTGTGTATAATGAATCAAAATGCAGTCAATAAAAAATATTTTAATAAAAAAATAGGATAGAGACCAAGATAGACCTAGGTCCCTGCCCTCCTGGATCTTACATTCTAGTTGGGAGAACCTGAGGGTAAGCACAGCTACACTATCAGGTGATGATAAGTGCTGTTTAAAGACTGGAGGATGATCATGTGGAGGGGCTGGTAGAGGAACGATTTTAGATAAGGTGGCCTTCGATGGCCTATCTGAAGAGGGTTCCTGCGTATGCTTGTAACAGTGTCCACTTTAGGCTTTGAATACAGCCCTTGCTGCTTGACCACTGCAACTGATTTTTTAAATGGACAGGTTTCTTTCTTTTCCTCTTTCCCTGCTCCTCCCTAATCTCAGGGAAACAGGATGACCTTTCTTCCCCATCTTAGGCAGATTTATCTGTCCCTGAGTACACAGCATCACAGGAACGAAGTAATCCGGGCTTTGGGGATGGTATAGCAGAAGATCTCAGAAATGACCGTCTCCCACATTAACAAGTGAATCACAACTCTGAGAGAACATGTGGGATGGAGCCTTTAAAAACCTCCTGTTCCTGCTGATGGGCAGAATCACAGCTTTGGGGACAGGAGTCCCCTGTGTTTCCCCTTTGCTAGCAAAGCAATAAAGGTTCTTTTTCCTTTTTCTCAAAACTGTCATCATTATTGGATTAGCATTAGGGACAAGTTCCAAGCTTTCAGCAACACACAACTGCTGAAACTTTACAGGCAAGGTCTCAGGAAGGCTCTGGAGCAGCAGAATCAGCACTGGGCTGACCATCTGGGTTCCAGGACTCTTGTTTTGCCTGTTTCTCTAATCAAGGCATGACCATGGACAATATGCTGAACCTTTCTGAACCTCACTTCCTTCATCTATAAATTGAGTGGAAAAACTATTCCCCTGTTACTCAAAGGGAACCTCCTTGTTACTCTAGAACCTCAAATACATCCTGGCTTGCTAGGTCAGAATCTGCATAACAAGGTCCCCAAATGAGTCATATGTGCATGAAAGGGAGAAGAAATGAGGTGGAGAAGATGGGAGGTCTCAGAAGGGGCTGCTAGCCAAGTATGTCAGAAAAATCTGTGAGGTCGAGCTGTACAAGGAGCTAATTGTACCCTTTCCATGGCAACAGAGAGTTGGCCTCCCATTTTTTTGTAGCTCCTTTGAGAGTTAAATGCTTGGTTCTATCTATTGCTCCTCAAAGATCCTATCGATAGCTCCGGAGCATTCAGGAACACTCCTGACTCAGCCTCCCAAGTAGCTGGGACTACAGTGAAAGGGAAAGCAAAAGCCAATCACAGTGCATCTGTGATCCCAGTTGCTTGGGAGGCTGATGCAGGAGGACCAGGTGGCCCAGGAGTTCAAGACTAGCTTGGACAACATGACAGTGTTGCTGAAAGTTCAGTCCTATCCCCGATGCCAATCCAATGACGGCATGGTTATGAGAAAAAGGGAAAAGGTTTATTCTGTTCATCAGCAGCTTTTAAAGAGGCCACTCAAAGGCTCCATCCCACGTGTTCTCTCAGAGTTGTGATCCACTTGTTAACGTGGGAGACGGTCATTTCTGAGATCTTCTGGTGCCATCCCCAAAGTCTGGATTACTTTGTTCTTGAGTTGCTGTGTACTCAAGGACAGATAAATCTGCCTAAGATGGGGAAGAAAGGTAATTCTGTTTCCCTGAGATTAGGGAGGAGCAGGGAGACAGAAAGAGAAAGAAACATGTCCATTTAAAAAATTAAGTTTCAGTGGCAGAGCAGCAAGGGCATAAAGTGGACCTCTGTGGCTAGCCACCTCACTCCCAGAACCCTCTTGAGCCAGATCCGGGCCGCTTTCTGGGAGCCATGTCTTCTGGGGTTTACTGATGCCAAAGCTGACTACCAGCTTCTCATGGAGGCATTTCTTTTTTTTTTTTTTTTTTTTTTTTTTTTCAATTCAAATATCTCTTGTTCTTTGTTTTTATTTAACTCAAAATAGCTAGTAACATAAAAACATTTAAAAAATATCTCCAATACTTGACAATTCAGTTATTTTTGACTGATGACACTTGATTACTTAGTTTTTGCTTATTTCCAACATGTAATAACATAATCTAACACAAAACATTTTTAAAAGTTTGCAGTAGGCTTTAAACTTGTGTATTTAGATCCTAATCAAAAACCATGATGTAGTTAATAGTTTCAATCTTATATATTTTTCTTCCACACAGAAACTAATTAAAGCTAATAACCACGACTAGGCTAGCTATTAATTAGTGTTCAATGAATGCCCATTTGTGGCACATACATACAGGTAGCATATATGGTTTTATCCTTAGCTACTCAAAATATGAATGTACGATGTCCAGTGGAGTTACATCAGAGACACATCTAACTGAATACATGAGGCCAGCCAAGAGGAATCCATAGGGAAAATAACACGAAGCCCTGTGACAATGCCATTAACTTGAATGCACGCCCCCAAGTGAACCTGGACCAGTACTGTACATCTGCTCTTTCTTCAGTCATCATCTTTTCACATCTGCCTCTTACCCAGCAAGCATCCTATAGGGCTAAGTGTGATTCTAATGTTTAGAAGAATGTGCTTTTTATACACAATTGTCCCCAAACCACCACCATCAATGGAATTTGATCTTCAAATGACCATTCTTATTTTCCAATGCTAGAGAAGAGACGATGTGGTGGGTGTACAGGCTTCTAATACAGTACCTTTCTAAAGGGCTCTCAAGGATAGTCTAACATGCCATTTCATCTTATGCTCTGGTGTTAGAAGTTAACTTCTGGGATGCGATGCAACTCCACTGTAATATAAATTAAGATGCCATGATTTTTAAATGTCATAACACTGCCAATAAATTTAATTTCCAGTTTGGTTCCTTCCCCACAGCACAGTGTGTTTCTGTGATGCTCTTCTGGTGCCAGCACTTCAGAATGTACAATCACAGGCCAAGAAAATTGCAGGGTGAAGAGATTAGTGTGTCAGGAGATCTGAACAAAAATCCACTCAAGCTGACCCGTCTCAGGATGATTCAGGATACAATGTTCAATTAGTAAATGGTGCGACTGAAGCAGAGCATAATTTCGCCGACACTCTGCTCCCAGGAATCTACTGTGACCTCCTTTTCGTGGGTTTCTAAGTTGGCAGTTACATTCTACTTCTTAAAACTCAGCCTTAACCTGACCACCACCCTGGTTCAGTTTCTATTTTTAAAAGCACCATTCTAATGGAAACGTCCCTGCCCTGAATTAAGTTGGGACTGTGAATTTTACCACTAGCTAGAGCTGTTATGCCATGGAGTTTAGGTTAATTTGGTAGATATCGATTTCCTTGACTATGACTTTGAAAACTTGCTTCAGCTTCTTTGAGCCTTGTAGGATTTCTACCTGGGCTGCAGATGAGGGTAAAATATCCCATGGAGTACTCCTTCAATAACCACATTTGGAAAATCGCTGGCTGCAGGCAAGACGTATGGATCCCTGAGGAACAGCAGCACCGGCTGGTGGGACAGTTTGCTTGACTCTTCAGATTCTGTCTCATCAAAAGATCCACAACTTTCTGCCTTTGGTAGAGAGGGCAAGTGTCTCACATTTAGGAAATCAAGAAAGAGTTTGGGAAGTTCTTCATTTTCTAAAATGACAGCCTGTAAATATGTTTCCAAACCTTGTCGTCGCTGTTCCAAAACTTTTGGAACCCAGTTCCTAACATGTTTAGAAGGGATTTCTGGAGTTTTTATACATTTCTTAAGCTTTTTGTGCAAAGCATGAAATTCGCTGTACCTTTTTTCAACAAAATGTTTTCTTCCATTCATAAGCACTTCTATCTTAAACACCGTGTATCCCCGCTCCAGGTCACTCTCCTCGTAGCGAAAGGACGGGATGTAGACCTCCATGGCCGAGCCAGCCGGCCGGCTCATGGAGGCATTTCATGTCATCCGCCTACCATTGCTTTGTGTGACACTTTCCCCTGTACTGTGGCCATCACCATCCTGTGTGACAAAGGGGCTAATCAGTAGGTCTGAAGTGGTGCATGCTGGCCCAGGAAATTGTGCACAGGAGGAGCTTCATCTCCTATGAATGTCCCTGGGAAGGCATGCCCGGGGCCTGCTTCTACAGAGCTCTGAAGTGATGGAAAGAAAGTAGCATGACCACGGAGGAAATTTCAGGGTGAATAGACTGCTGGCTCCTGAGCTCACTGCTGTTCAACCTGAAGTCCGGAACCGGCCTGCAGGTGAGAAAGTGCCCTCCGCGCCTATTCAGCCGTTCCTCGCTGAAGGCTGGAGCACCGGACTCACCCCTGAGGACTGGGCTGCTGCCCAGCCACACAGCGTTCCAACCAGGCACTGAGGGGTCTTACATTGTTCTTCTTCAGGTGTAAGCAAAATGGAAACAAGGCTGGCAGGAAATAAACAGCCGTTTGTTAAATAAGTCACTATTGCTTGGAGTGTGGATGAGAAGAGGGAGCACAGAGCTAGGGGCTTCTCTGAGCCCTGGGTCTACCGAGTGGTCGGGTTGTCCCAGGTGTCAGTCCACTAGAGTGAGCCCAGTAGGCTGCTGTGATTCTGTGGGCCAGTAGCCACAAACTGGGACCCGCAAAAGAACTGTGACATGGCTCAGTGTCAGAGCACTTGCCTAGCTTGTGCAAGGCCTGGGTTGGATCCCAGGCACTGCCCCCCCGCCAAAAAGGTGGGGATGGGGACTGTGACTGCCTCAGATCTGAGGTTCCAGCTCCTACTGGGCAAGTTTACAAGACTATGCCTGAAAACGAGCCCAGATTCCATTTCCTCAAATTCCTTGGAGATGACATTGTGAACAATGATTATGGGATATTTTTTATAGTTCTCTTGTTCTGGAGAAGTTTTTGTTAAGCTAAAAAGTTGCTATAGGAAGGACAAATACTGTATGATTCTGTTAATATAGGGTACCTAGACCAGGCAGATTCACAAAGAAAGACTGTGGAATAGCAGATGTGGGGAGCAGATGGGAGAGAGTGAGGAGTTAACGGGTAGAGAGCTTAGATATGGGAAGATGAAAATGTTCTGGAAGGGGATACTGATAACGGTTGCACAGCCTTGCCAACATACTGAATGCTCCTCAACGGCACATCTAAAACTGGTCACTGTCCTTGTGTGTATTTCACCATAATAAGAAATACCCCACCGCCCAGAAAAGGAAGAAGAAATGGGCTCGATCTTACTTTAAAATGTTAGGAATACCCTAGAAAACGCTGGAGAGTGCAGTGATCTCCAGAATTGACTTGCTGAGTAGCCATGGGCCAGTGACTCGATGTTCCCTTCCCCTGTCTATGAAGCTTCGGCTTCCCTGTGAATAAAATGAAGCTTCCCCCTTCCTAATCATGCACCTCTCAAAGAGAAAGTGAGCAAATAAGCAAATGCTTATTTTAAAGCCAGAGAAAGTTCCTAAAGATCTGCAACTGAGCACTAGTTTTTTTATGGTAAATATTACTCAAAATAAGGGATAAGCTTATTGAGAATTAATACTTTTTAATGACATGTTAATATAATTATATGCTAATATAATTATACACTAATATAATTACCTTGATAATTATATACTAAAATTTTTGTTGTAATGGCATTTTATAATACATAAAAAGAGTATGTGAAAGTTAAAGTGTGATGAGTTTGTTGCTGGCACCGAGGGTGATAGAATGATCTAAGAATTTAAAAATAAAAGAAATAGATTGTCTTCCTAAGCTAAACTATATACTCAGTCTAATAGATCAGAACAGAGACACATAGACAGATAATGATTCATGAAGTAGCAAGACTAAACTGTATCCTAATATATGATATATTAACTTAGGCTTGGTCTCAGAAGTGGGTATTGCTACTACAGAAAATAGATAAAGAAAATTTACTGGAGCAAACTGACAGGGTGTTATGGTTTGGATATGACGTGCCCCCCGTAGAACTCCTGTGTTAATGTCACCTACAAGTTATTTCCTGCCTCAGGGACTTTGCACAAGCTTCTCCATTTGACTTTAAGTCTCCCATCACCCACACCTTCTCTTCTCCACTGACACTTGTCTCTCAGGCCTCAGCTTAATGTCCCCCTGACTTTCTCTCCATCTGTGTCAAGTACCCTGGCACTGATGACTCTTGCACCATTTCCTTTGTTGAATTTATCACTATATGATCATTTAACTCATGACTGTCTTTACCACCAGACTCTCAAACCTACAACTCCTGAAACATAGCAGGTGCCTAGCAAATATTTGTTGGGGGGGGGCAGGGAGTAATGTGTGGGTCTTAGAGGGATAGATCAGACTTCCAAATCCTGGTGCAAATGAATTGTGAACATCACGTGTTCTGAATCCCAGTCTACCAAACTTTAAATTAAACTTTGTCTTCTCATGCAGGTCTGTTAGCAAGGAGAAAGGAGATACTTGTGCCAGTATTTTTGCCTTTAATGCAAATTAAAATGTTGGTAATACCATTTTATGCACCCAACTTCGAAGCGTGATTCTAAGAGCCATCTGCCCCTCTGACCTGAGATTCAGAGCTCTACTGTCAGATGCACTGAGATCAGGAGGCTTCTGACCTACTAGGCGAATGGCCAGAGCCGATTCATTCACCAAGTTCTCGACATCCTGAGACCTCCAGGAAGAGAGAGACTCAGTGGGTCAGGACATCAGGGTGTGGTTGTCTGAGAAAGTAACATTGAGCTGAGACTGGAAAGTCAGTAAGACTTGCCCATGTGATTAAATGTGAGGGAAAGGTTTTCCAGTATAGGAAATTTCCAGTATAGGAAATGGTATGCAGAAAAGCCAGGAGATGGCTTTTCTGCATAATGGTGGAGTATGATAGTAGAGAAATTACAGCAATAAAGAGGAGATGACTAGTGTTTCATGGTGCATCTAAAGAACTTCAGAGTTTATCTCTTAGGCAATGGAGAGGTATTAAATAATGTCAAACAGGAAAATGATAGCATCGTGTGTTCTAGGGAAAAGACTGGGTAGGGAGGATGCACTGGACTGGAGTAGGGGTGTGGGCACACTTAAGACCAGAATTAGGAGGAACCTGGGGAGAATCCATTTGGGAGATGCTAACGATGTGAAATAAAGCAATGGCGATAAAATTGGAGAAACTCTGGAGGCAGGTAGGCAGTCAGATTTATAAGGCATAGTAACTTATTGGGAATGAGGAGGAGCAACTCCATAGGAGCTGGCACCGAGGGTGATAGCATGATCTAAGAATTGAAAAATAAATGGATTGTCTTCCAAAGCTAAAGTATATACTCAGGCTAATGGATCAGAACAGAGACACATAGATAATAATTCACGAAGTAGCAAGACTAAACTGTATCCTAATACATGATCTATTAACTTAGGATTGGTCTCAGAAGTGGGTATTGCTTAGGGTTTGCCTTAGGGGACAGCTGGATGATTATTAGCCATGACAGGAACAAAGGCATGAGAAATGGGGTTCTTTTAGTACGTGAACATACTGAGTTTCAGATACCCAGGGTTCCTGTAGGAGGAGAGGGAAAGTAGGCATGAGGCTCTTCAATTGCTGACTAGCATTCACTTACAAATCTATTTCACTATGTATGAAAAACCTAACTTCCTGTGTAGGTCGAAAAGCATGACATGTTTCCAACACATTTCTAAAGGTCCTGAGAATAATATTACATTGTACAGCGTTCTTCTTCAAAGGATCTACCCAAATAAATATCTCACGACTACTTAGGCTTTTTTAAAAATCTCTCCTCTGGCTTAGTTTAAATATGATTGGATTGCAAACATTACTAACCTGTTCGCAAACAGGCCACATTGGCAAGCCACCACTCTGGGATCTTAGGCAGAATCACAATTACTCGATCTCCCTTTTCCAGGGAACAGGCTTCTGTAAGAATATTGGCAAATCTCCTGGACAAAGATCCCAGTTCCTCAAAACTCCACTTTACTTCATCTCCATTTTCATCTATCCACCAGAAGGCTGGATTAGAAGGCCTCTGTCCAGCCTAAGGAAAGACAAACCAGCCATGGATTTAGAGGTTGTTAGACAGTTAAATGCTATTTCGGTGGAACCAATGGAGTATATCCTCTGAATGTATTAGTTAGGACTTATACTGAGTCTTTGGAAATAACTCTGGGATTCTTATTCTAGGGAGCAATGTCATTTCTTATTTAGTGCAATTGCTTCTTTTCCCAAAAAGTTAGAATATTACTTTCCTTTATATTTCTCTGAATACTGTATCTGTGCCTTATTTCCTACCATTTCTGACTCTTGGAGTCACTTTTCACTATACTTTTTGTTTTTTAAAAATCAACCTAACTATTGACATTGTGGGCCAGATAATTATTTATTCTGTAAATATTTTATTCTATAAATAATTTATTCCATAAAGAACTGTCCTTTACATTAATTTTTGTTTGTTTGTTTGATTTTTAGCAGTATCCTTTTGCCTTTATCCAGTAGCAACTACCCCCTCTCCACCCACATTTCCTCAGGGCAACAAAAATGTCTCCAGACATTGCTAAATGTCCACAGGGGGGCAAAATTGCTCCCAGCTCAGAAACTGTCATCTGACTGTCCCTTTCTCCATACCTTCTCCTTATTGGTCCACTGGTCCAGGACATCTTTAGCAAAGTTGAAATACTCTGGAATCTCCAGTTTGAAGTCCTGTTTCATGGACTCATAGTTGGAGAAATTCTGAGGGATTGCTCTTCTGTAATCTCTATGAAAAGCTCTCATAAAACCAGAAATTGCTAAGCGCTGAAAACACTTGGCATTGAGCAGTATCTCCATGGTGACTAGCATCAATTTCGTTGGATGTTTTAGCACTCAGGATTTCCATGGAGACTAATCCATCTAAAAGACAAGCAAAAAGGTCATAGATTTATTTCGGTCCTGAACGTAGCCATACCCCGAAGCAGCTCAGTTTTATTTTTATTACCTACTGCCACCATTATCATTGCACCATTTTCTGAATACTCCTGTGTTCTAAAAACTGTGCTCAGTGTTTTATATACACTTTGTCATTAATCCTCAGATTAACACTGTGAAGTTGGTATTGTTACCATCTGTGTTTACTGATAGAGAAAATTGCTAGCAAGAGAACTTGGGCTGGATTTAAACTATCATGTCTTAGCCCATTCTAACTAATGAACTATTGCTTCCCAACATGTATTTCTAAAGAAATAAAGATCTGGGACACCCAGGTAATCTCACTGTCCGTAAAAGGATGAAGGCTTCTTATCTTTTATCTGCAGATTTCAAAAGTAGTACAGAAAAGTTCAGGAGAATTTTTCACAATCGATAAGATAAGATGAAGAAATGGGGAGTAGCCCACTACCAATTAGGCATGAAAGTAAACTGTCAAAGTTTATAATCTGTCTAGTTTATAGGCTGCTGTTCCCATGCTCCCAGTAAAAGCCCACGCTACTTTCAAGTCCTGGAAGCTGTATTGTTGGAGATGTAATAATAGGGCTTTAACCTTTAGGGATTTTGTGGGGGAGGCCCCTTGGGGCCCCCTAACCCTTCCTCCTTCTGTGGGAAATCATTTGATCACATTGTCATTTATTTGTTGAGGCTGTTAAAGATACTATTCTAGGAATTATGAATATTCAAGGTTCTCCTCTTTATACTTTGTGTAATTTTCTAAATTTTCTATAATGAAATATGTATTACTTTCATAATCATTAAATAATAATTTTTACTGCAATTCTAGCTATTTGCTACATAAGGCAGCCTGACTAATGTAGAAGCATTTCTGTATTGATAAACTGCCAAAACAATGCATAATAACTGATATCAGTTTAGTTTTCTCCTAGATGGACCTGGGGTTTGAGCATCATGTTGGTGTACTGAATTGGAAGCCTGGGTACTTCTTCTGACCTTCCCATTTCTTTGTATGAGGACCTGATAAGTCAGTTTTCTTGAATCCTTTGAGATAATCTGGTTTGAGCCTCATTTTTCACTTGCAAAGACATCTGGAGCCCCAGAGAGGAGAGGCAACTGGCTTCAACCTGTCATTATTAGAGTCAGAACCAGAACTCTCCCGTTTTGAATTCCCATGTGAATGTTTTTACTTCAGTCCAATATTTCATAAAATAGTGATTCTCAATTTTGGCCATATATATGAATCATTAGGTAAGGTTTTTTTTTTTTTTAAATCCTGATGACTAGGTCTTGAATCAATTAAATCAGCATCTTTGGGAGTGGACCCTGGACATCATATTTAGAACTATTTAGAAAGTTCATTGGAGGATTCTAATGCAATGCCAGGGTTGAGAATCATTCGCCTAAAGGCTGCAATCTGTGAACCAGCAGCATCAACATCACCTAGAAGCTTGTTAGAAACACATAAACTCAGGCCCCAGACCCATTGAATTAATGGATATTAAACTTTTAACAAGATTCCCAGGTGGTTGGTATGTACTGTTAAGCATAAAAATCACTGGCCCATACCATTTTGGCTAAATACATTAGCTATTAAACCATACAGTCATGTAAGTCCCAGTTTTGCCACTTATGAACTGTGATTGAATCATTAACCACTTTGAACCTTGGTTTGACATTTTACCAGTGGAGAGACTAATAGAACCTCTGTCAGAGAGTTGCTCCAATCATTTTGTACAAAAATGATTATGATAGAGCCTAGCATATTTCCACTAGAAGAGGGGTTGGCAAACTTTTTCTGTAAAGAGATAAACAGTAAACATTCTGGACTTCACAAACTGTATATGATCTCTGTTGCAACTATTCAATTCTGATGTAGCCATTGATAATACTTATGCTAATGGACATGGCTGGGTTTTCCAAAGAATCTTATTTATGGATATGAAACCTTGAATTTTTGTTACTCTTTTAATGTTTTCTCAATCATTTAAAAATGTGAAAACCATTCTCAGTTTGCAGGCTGTGCAAAAACAGGCAGAGGCTGGATTTATCCCATGGGCTACCATTTGCTGGTTATATTAGAATATAAATTTTAAGAGAGTGGAGCCTTGTCTGTTACATCAATGCTACTATCCCTGACAATTATGATAGCATATGGTCCATAGTAGGTGCTTAAGAAACAGGTTGAATGAATAAGAAATGTTTTTGGAAGTGAAAATTTTTGGATGCAGTTAACTTCAACAACTCAGGATTCCAGTAGACCTAAGAAGTGCCTCTACTACTTAACCAGAGTCATGTGACTACCTGTACTGTCCACATGTGACTGTTTTATTTAAATTAATTTAAATAAAATTTGAAAATCAGTCTTTCAGTCACACTGGCTGCATTCTGAGTGCTTAATAGCACTCATGGCTGGTGGCTGTAGTACATGGGTCAGTGCAGACATAAAACATTTCTGTCATTGCAGGAAATTCTTCTGGACAGTGTTGATCTATGTTGACAATAGCTCAGAACTGGACTGATACAGAACATTAAAATACAGGAAAATCAAAGGAGAAGTTTCCTAAGATTTTTCTAAGGGCCCAGGTTTAGTTTTAGTAAGTTGCCCATCTCTCTTCTCTTGACTATAGGGTGTAGTAGGAAACTCATTAACAGAAATGTCAGCTCTAAGGAGAAAAAGCTGCTCTTTGGAACAGAAATAAAATCATTCTGAGGCCCATTTTCCTGGGGGTTAAGTTCTTAATTCCTCAAATGTCATTTGACTTGGCACTGGGGCCTGGGTGGAGAGAGAACTACTGATCTTGGTTCTTTGTTGGCAAATTGCTACTTGCCCATTTGGCTACTGTCCATCCTAACAAACTTAGCCTCAGTTTTCTTTACACTGAAGGAAACAGTCAACACTAAATGTCCAAACATAATTTGTCTCTGTTCTTCATTTTTTGCATAATGTCTTCAGATGATTCAAAAAATATCAAAGGTACACAGTGAAAAATCTGCAGTCTTAAATCTTCCCATTTCCATCCCACTCTTATTTCTCAAGGAATTTCTGTTATTCTTTCTGGTCACCTTTCAGGGTTTCTTTCTGTGTATTCAAGCAAGCATGACTATAGATTCTTTTTTTCCCACCACTTTACAAAACAGATAGCCTAGATACACACTGTTCTGCCCACTAAAAACATTTTTAAATTTTTTATTTAATTAGTTACACATGACAGTAGAATGTAGTTTGATACATCATATATAGTGGAGTATAATTTCTCATTCTTCTTGTTAGACATGATACAGAATCCGATCAGTCGTATAGTTACACATATACAATGGGGTAATAATGTCTGATTCATTTAATATCCTTCCTACCCCCATCCCTCCTAAAAATATTTTTAAACGTGTTTCTAGAGATCTCTTCATATCAGTACATGAGGCTCTTCATTTTTTTAAAGTAGCTGCATTGAATTCTAATGAATGGTAGCACCATAATTTCTTTCTTTTTTTATTTGTTCTTTTCAGTTATTCATGACAGTAGCCGTGATTTCTTTAACACAGTCCCCTATCAATAATCACTTGAGTTGTCTCTATTATTTTACAATTTAGATGAAAATTTGAAACTATTTTCTTCAAAATAAATATTCTGATTCTTTGTCTCATTACTTGGATATAAAAACAAATAGTATTTTTAAATAGTTAAGAAGTATAATAAAACAATTTCTGATCCTATTAAAATAAGAGGCAGGAATTTAGACTGGTTAGAACTGGGACGTTGCACTTCATTCTTGGTAGGTAAGCATGTTTCATTTATTATTTAGCAGCTACTGAGTACCTACCATGGAAACACTTTTCAGACATAGAGTATATACAGGTGAATGAATGAGACTCTTCTCTGTCATGGAAAGAAACACATAAGTAAGGCAACAAATAAATGTGATATTGAACAAAAGGAAAGGGTAACAGGAGAAAAGGGAGTCTATTTTAGGAGGTCTCTCTGGGAATGTGACATTTTTGCTAAGATCTGACCAGTGGCTTCACAGTGCTAAGCATTTTGCATTGATTTATCATTGTCATTTTACATACAAGGAGTATAGACAAGTGCATGCATATCCAGATTGAATAACACACTTGTTCGTTCTCCAGATACTTACTGAGCACTTACTACATGCCAGGTGTATACTACCTGCTGAAAATACAGATGCAAGCAACACACAGCTAATGGTGCCCCCATGAAGCTTGTAGACTGTTAAACAATTATGCACATATTGTAATTGGGATAAATACACTGTACTCAACTGGCTGATGCTGAGTAGAATCAGCAGTCAGTATGATTTCTTCCCTATGCCTGATACAAAACTCTCCACCACATTCATAATCCTTCAAACATACATTAAAAACAAACTTGACCAGCCATTTGGAGCTGAAAATGAACCTGATCATTCTATTCTACCAAAAAGAAAATACCAACATCCTCCTCACCAAAACCATAATATTGCCTTCTCCCTAAAGCTCAATTCCTGTCTTTTTAAATTATCTTAGCATTTGTAAAAATTCTTTGTAGATGAAAGAACTGAGATAACTTTCAGATAAGTCCAGATTTTTATACTGAGCCGACAGAAATATTGCCAAGGAAAATTCTTCTAAGAAAGACAGTACTACTGATGTGTCAGATGGACTTTTGAAAGTATTTACTGTCTCACCTGACATACGTTATGTTCACCTAAACATTGGTGCCAAGGGGGGCCTCCCTACATCTCCGTAAACACTCCTCCCCCTAAGTTGTCCAAGTAATTACAGTGGTCTGTCATACATGGCCCAGGCTATTCTTCCCACCAGCAATAAGATGTTGCCTAAAAACACAACTTTTGGAGCATCCCTCAGTTGATCACCTAATGGAAAAACGTGGCTGCCTCCAAATTATTTTCTTCAATTTTGCATTTTAAGTTTCCCAAAGTTTTCTTGAGGTAGTTTGCATGCTTTCTAGATGATGTAGAAGACAGGTTTCCATCCGCTACTGAGCAGGGTGGGAACTAAGCAAACAATGAAAACAGTGAAAAACTCAGCTGCTCTTCAGACTCAAAATTTGTTTGAAAACAATTTATCAAGTAAATGCATGCACATGCTTAAAGAAGATCAAAAAGCACCAGAAGTCTTGACATGGAAACTCAGCTGCTGCGCTTACAGCCATTTCTGTGTGCACACGCCTCATCACTTACTTGGGATATTACACACAACAACTGGGAAATTCTGAAAGAAATACCTTGGCTGCCTGTGACTTCAGTGGTAGCATTTCTTTAGATCAGTTGATTTTGTTTGCTTATAATTTACTATCTTTGCTCAAAAAAAAAAAATGTCTTTATCAGTACAGCAAATCAGGCAGGTACTCACTAAAATTATGGCTTCTGACAGCAGGAGGTGGTCAGACGTGTCTCCCAGAAGAGCAGTCCTGAGACTTGATTTTCCACCTTTGCTTTGGACTTGGTAATAGCCAGTGAGTAAAGAAGTAGTGTGACAATCAGAAGCAAATGTGCCCAGAGTGATTTCTTTTCTTGATTGGCGAAGACTCTTTGGAAGGAGGAGCAGGAACTCAGGGCTAAATTTACATCGAAAGTTTATGCAATCCTTGGCAGTCCTGCTTACAGGTAATGATTATATACAGGGGCAGGCTTTTAGCAAGCTGGGAAAGCAATTTATTCATAGGTAGGACAGTGCCCAAGAAGGTTCTGGAAGGGTTAGTCTTGTGAAGGGACAAAGGAAGTTCTCAGAAGGAGGAAAGAACAAATGAGAAGACGTGGAGGTATTTGAAATGGAAAAAAAAAGAAAAAGAAGTTGAGGGGTGTGTATGGGTTAACCTAGGCCTCAGCAAGCCAGTTGCTTTGTGGATCTGTTGAACTGGTCAGGACTAAACATAAACGCTGAAGTCACTCCTGTACTCCTCAGTTCACTGTAAATAAAATCCAAGTCCGCATGTAGACTACAAGAAGCTGTATGATGGGGCACAGGGTCCTCTCTGCCCACAGCCTGCACTTCCTCCTCTGTGTCACTCTACTGCAGACTCATCAGCACTCTGCCTTTTCTCAAACAAACCATGCATGTTCCAGCCTTGGGCTTTGTTGAACCCCCTCTACCTGTAACTCTTCTCTGAGATACCCGCTTGGCCACATCCCATCAAAGAGGTCTTCCTTAATACATTTTCTAAAGTAGAAATCCTCATTCTCCCCGCCTCTTTAGCCTGCTTTAACTTTTTACATCTCTTCTCACCACCTTTGAAAGTAAGAACTTTGTTTTATTTGCTGATGTATCATTATTGCATGGAATAGCTATTAAAAAATTTTAGGCACTCAGTAAATATTTGATGGATATATGAACAAATTTTTCTTTCAATGACATGAGGTAGAAACCCAATTTGAATTCTCTTAAATAAAGAGAGGAATTTATATGTCATTTTTTTTGTTTTAGGAGTTTTTTGTTGTTAATATTCCTTAGGATTTTCTATGTAGATAATGACATTATCTATAAATAGAGAGAGTTTTACTTCTTCCTTTAGAATCTACATGGCTTTTACTTTCTTTTCTTGCCTTATTGCACTGGTTAGCACCAGCATTATGTTGAATAAGATTGATGAGAGCAGAAATCCTTGCCCTATTCCTGATATTAGAGAGAAAATATTCAGACCTTCATAATTAGGTCCAATGTTAGTGGTAGGTTTTTCTTTTCTTTTTTAATTATATAAGAATCTTTACCTGCAATATTAATGTATTTTGTTTTATTCTATTATCAATACTTGTTTTAAACTTTACTAGCTTTTTTTTTAAACTTTGTTTTTTAGTTGTTGATGGGCTATTTATTTATTTGTGTGGTGCTGAGAATCAAACCCAGTGCCTCAATATGCTAGGCAAGTGCTCCACCACTGAGCCACAACCCCAGCCCAACTGTAGGTTTTTTGTTGAGTTGAGGAAGTTCTCTATTCTTATTTTTCTGAAAATTTATCGTGTAGAGGTAGCAAATTTTGGCATTTTTCTGCATCAGTTAATGTAATCATATGCTTTTTTTTTTCTTCTTGCTCTTTGTTAATAAAGTGAATTTGCTTCCCTGGAATAAACCCAACTTAATTGTATATGATTCTATTCATATATTGTTGAATTCTATGTTTATGTGTCCTTCTCAAATTTGAAACGTTTTCAGCCTTATTTCTTGGAGTAATTTTCTGCCCCTTCATAGATCTTTTGTGATAATCCCACAGGTCCCTGAGGCTCCTCCCCAAATCCCATTTTAGTTCCATTCTCTTGTTCAGGTTGAGCGATTTCTATTGTTCTAGCTTCCAGTTCACTGAATTTTTTCTTAAGCTTTTTTCATTCTGAGGTGGATCCCGTTAGAGATAGGAAAAAAATGTTTTTCCTACTCTTACACACCACTCAACACAACAGGATTGTTCCTTGCCTCCCCCGACTCACCAAGCAATTCTCCAGCACACACCAGCTGGGTGTCCTTTACTTCAATTTAATTCTACATTAACTACCTGAAGATAGTGGCAGATCCCACAGATTAAGAGCTCAGTACCAGAAGATTGCCCCCTACTTCAGATGCCAATTGCAAGTCTCAGATTATAACTTTTATTACTCACCGTAACCTGTATTAGATTGGGGTCCCTCTGATTCCTTCCTTGGGTACAATTAATTTGCTAGAATGGTTCACAGAACAACAGGAAACACTCTACTTAAATCTATTCATTTGTTTTAAAGGATCCTGCAAAGGATGCAAATGAATAGCCAGGTGGAAAAGAGGCATAGGGTGAGATATGGGAGAAGGGGTACAAGGCTTCTTGTGCTTTGTCCTTCCCGAACCTCCTTATTGTTCAGCTATCTGGAAATCCCCCAAATCCTATCCTTTTGGGGTTTTATGGAGGCTTTATTACACAGGCATGATTGATTAAATCATTGGCCATTGACAATCAACTCAACCCTCAGTGAGCTTCTCCTCCCAGGAGATGGGAGGATCATGTGGGATGTGAGGAATGGTACAATTTGATTTCCCTGGCAAACAGTCCAAGTTCTATGGCTACCCAGTAGCTCTTAGTCACCCGGCATCTCACTAGCATACAGAAATGCAGTTCTCACATAAGAGATCCCAAAGGGTTAAGAGTTGTGTGCCAGGAAACAGAACAAATACCAAATATATATTTTACATTATCACACTTATCCACTGAATTTTTAAAATTTCTTTTATTGAATTTTTGGTTCTAAAATTTCTATGTGGTTCATCTTGATATATTCTCTTTCTTTGCTGAGGCTTTGTTCTTTTCATTCTTTTTTATTTGTTCCAAGCTGATTGATTGATTGATTGATTGTGGTACTGGGAATTGAACTCAGGGGCATTCTGCCACTAAGACATATCCCACATCCTTTTTTATTTTTCATTTTGAGACAAGGTCTTGCTAAGTTGCTAAAGCTGGCCTCCAAACATGATCCTCCTGATTCTACCTCCTGATTTTTCTGGGATTACAGGCATGCACCACCGTGCCCAGTTTGTTTCAAGCATATTTGTAATTGCTTGTTGAAGCTTTTTTGTAATGGCTTCTTTAAAATCTTTATCAGATAATTCTAGCATCTTTGTCATCTTGGTGTGGGCTTATTTTGACTGTTCATTCAGTTTGAGATCATCCTGGGTTCTTGTTGTGTAGAGGAATTTTCAGTTAAATGTGGAAATTTTTCTGTTACCTAATAAGATCTGGATCTTACATAAATCTTATGTTTTTGCTGGCTTTCTTGGTGCTGCTCTGACAGGGGAAGGACCACCTCATTAAGGCTGAGTGAACATACAAACCCAAGTTCTATGCTTAGCTTTCAATGACACCTGAGTTGAGGGAGCTCCTTGTTCTGTGGACTCTGCTGACACTAGTCTGTTCCATTTTTACCTAGCCTTCTCTGCTACCATCCCATCAAAGGTATTGTGGCACCTCAATTTATATACTCATAAGGGTAGTAGAAGTATAAGCCTCTCAATCTACCTTTCCTGGAATAGGTTGGGATAGGTGAGTCCATTTTTTCTGCGTTTCTTTGGCTACAGTAGCTATTATTTAATAGTTTCCTGTTTGCTAAGCTGCTCCCTGATCCTTGGCTAAAGAAAGGTGCTTTTTTGTGGAGGAAGGGGGGCTTCTCTTGTTTGTATCCATTGACATCTCCAGTTTTCTGATTTCTTTAACTACAAATTCTAGAATGTACAAGTCAAAAAGAAAACCTAAAGAACTCACAGCTGTGTTGCTCCTTGGGGATCAATGTCCATGGTCAGTCTGCCTTGCTTTCTACAACATTCAGAGTCTTCTTATGTTTTATATTAATGTCCAGAAATTTTAGTTGTATTTAGCAGGAAAAATAGGGAAAAGTATGTCTATTACATCTTCCCAGAATTAGAAGCTCTCTCATTTCACTTCTTGAGATTAGAATAAAATTTATAGCAAAACCAGACAAGAACACCAGTGAAAAGAAAATCAAGAACTATGATACTCTCCGAGCATAAATAAGAAATCCAAAATAAATTATCAAAAAACTAAAATCATTGACACATAAAAACCAGAAATTTATTATTACCAGTTTGAGTTTATCCAAGAAGTAAAAGGAGAAAAAAATCACATATTTCAATGAATGTAGAAAAAGAAGTTGATGAATTTCAACAATCATTCATGATAACCCCCATCTTATCAAAAAAGTGAAATGTGCATAGAGGAGAATTTCCTTACTATGGTCAAAGTCCATGATGGGGTTCAGGACATGATGACCACAAATGTGGCACATTGGCATTTGAGGAAATAGGAAAGACAAAAACACTCTGGCCTTTCCTCTACCCTTCTCTCAGGAAGCATGTCATAAGACCCTCATTTGAGATTTCTATGGTTTGAATATGTCCCCCCAAAGGTCATTTATTAGAAACTTAATCTCCAAATTCATATGTTAATGGTTTTAGAGGTAGGGCCTCTGAGCAGGAATTAGGCTTAGCTGAGGTCAAGAGTGTAACTGCCCCTTATGGCTTTGTAAGAAAAGGAAGGAGACCAAAGCAAGCATGCTTACTCCGTCTTGCCATGAGATGTTCTCAGCTATGTTACACTGCAGTAAGAAGGTCCTCATCAGGAGCCAGCTCCCTGTTCATGAAATTCACAGTCTCTAGAACCTGAACTAAATAAATCTCTCTTCGTTAAAAATCACCCAGCCTCAGGTATTCTCTTATAATAACTAAGACAGCAAAATGCCTTCCCTAACACACAGAGGAAAGGAACATCCTTATTTCTGAAGACACAGGGACATAAGGAAGAATCTAACAAACAGACCTTGCTAAGTTATCTTCAGTTTAGTTTCATTAGATCATACCCCTGTGTCCAGTCACACTTCTCCATGGGTAGCTACCTCTTCACCAAATCTAGAATAAAAATGTACAAGTTTACCTGTTTCATTGGGTCTCCAAAGGGTTCCATGCCACATAGAACTTATATTAAATAAATCTATATGCACCTCTTTGGTCAGTCTACCTTTTGTTTTAGGGACCTATTTACCTCATTATGGGTAAGGAAAAGATAATCTTTTTTTTCCCTTACATTGACAGCATTACAAGTCTTTCTGCTATTGGTATAATTGCCTGTTCTATTTTTCTCTGTTCAAATTGCTCACCCTTTGTAGATCTTGATGTCTCAGGACTCCTGCTAAAGCCAACATAATGGCAGGCCAACTCCTGGAAAATACTCACCAAGTCACGGCCCCACTGGATTTTTTCAAATAATTTCTGATCTGCCTGAAGCTCTGGTTTTTCAATGACCTTCTTGTTGCTCAAACTGCCCTACAACCTATGAACTTGCTCTATCAGCATAGCTGTCAAATACACCCGCTGATGAGGGAATGACTTTCTGGGACAAATTCATTCCAGCAATATGGGATCTCTGATTATTAACTTGAAAGTTTTTTTTAAACGAGTTTTAGTTGTCAATGGGCCTTTATTTTATTTATTTATATGCAGTGCAACAATCAAACCCAGTGCCTCACATGCTAGGCAAGTGCTCTACCACTGAGCTACAACCCCAGCCCAAGTGGAAAACTTTTGATTAAAAGGGGGAAATGTCAAGGAAAAAAATAAAAATGAAGTAATTTGGGGCACTTAAAATATAATTGGGAGGCCATCATTAATCAGACCTCAGACGTGTCACAGCTGATCCTCTGAACTGGGTTGTCTGCCCAACACGTTAATCTTTGGGCTGAAGCAAAACATTCTGTCTTAATTCTTTCTTTAATAAAATTCATTAACTTCAGCCAGAGATGTTTCGGTGGTGTTAGTTCTGTATCAGGTCTTTGCCTGAAGCACAGTATGTCCTATTGCTCTAGAGAGCTTTTCTTTTGTTGTTTTACCTCAGGATTTTTCTCAGTTGCAATTTGTATCATCATTTTTTTGGTAGCTGTTCGTGTGAATGATCTGTCTGAACTCTAATGTTTCATTTCCAGATCTCCTTTCTGTTACTGATCCCCACCCCGCATTCTCATGATCACACTATGCTTTCTCATTACCACAAACAGTACCACCTCCAAAATCTGTTTCAACACCCCACTTTTGGCTAGCTCCTCCTGCCTTCTCAGTTCATGGTTCTCTAGCCCCTTCATCATGAATATTCTTCTGGTTCACTAAAATCTCCAGTACATTGAGTTAAACCTCACCTCCTGTATACCTCCACTGACCTCTTGTCCAGCTTGGATTCCATGAACTACTTAGCTCATTGGCATAATCATCTGGAAAAACCCAGCTCTGCAAAACTCTAGGATAGCTTTCTGCCTGAGAAGTAGCTTGACATGGCTCTGGAGAAATGCTCTTAGGGTCCTAATGGTACTCGTTGATGGTCCTAAACTGGTTGATGGCTACTCTTGTTAAAAGATAAACTAAGGCACATTACAACTTTAAATGGTTTATTTGAGCCCACAGCACTTTATGATTTGGGAAGCTCCAAATGAGAAGTGGTTAGGGGTTCCACCCATGGAACATGCAGGGAAGACTTTTATAGGGTAAATGTGGAAACCAAGCAAAATAAATTATTCATTTGGTTAAAGTCGGAGCAGTTGCCTTATTTGGACTATCTCTGTGGGAAGTTCAAGATAGTACATTTGCTATGGTTTGGATCTTGAAAGTTCCTCAAAGTCCCTTGTGTTAAAGGGTGTGTCATGAGCTGCTGGCACTATTGGGAAGTGGAGCCTAGTGGGAGGAAGTTTGGTCACTGGGGATGTTCCCTTGAAGGGAATATTAGGACCCCAGTTTCTTCCTCTCTCTTTGACTCTTACTTCCTGGCCTCATGAGGTGAGAACCTTCCTCTGCCACCTGCTTCCACCATGATGAAGTACTGTCTCATTTCAGCCCACATTGAATGGGGCCATATCACCATGAACTGAAACCTCCAAAACTGTGAGCCAAAACAAACCTTTTATCCTTTAAACTGATTGTCTCATGTATTTTGTCACATTAACGGAAAGCCGACTCAAACAATACTAATGCCCAGTTGGTTGCCTGTGACTAGCTAAGCTTATGCTTTGTTTTTCTTTAAAATTCTGAAATTAGGTTTCAGTTTGCTTGTATAAGAATCCTGGGTGTTAGAACTGCCTCAATCTAATGTCCTTTCATTTAATTATTTTAACACACTTTAACTTCCCGACTGCCAAATATCTAAATGGACTGTCCCTGGTGTCTGATAAACCCACAACAATTCTATAGTTGGAGATTTCACACTTTCCCAATTTCTTTAAGCCTTTACTTCTCCTCCCCTACCCATTATTTCACTGAGATTTGTAAGTAGTTGGAAAACAATGTTCTCAACCCTCTACCACCTACTTGACCACTACTTCTATAACTCTGCATCCTTTCCAGTGGTGAGGGATGAATTGCCCAACTTGGCCACCATTTCCACTGTATGCTTGACATCATCTTCTCTCTCCTAATCAAAAACATTCCTCCTCTAATAACTCCTTTGTCTTGCATCATCACTTGCAGAGATCTGGAGGTGGGTCTTGGGATTAGCCTATTTAAGTTAAAACAGGGAAAAAAGACACCTGGAATATTCTCTGGCTTTCCTAGATTTCTGTCTCACCACCACTAGACAAGGTTGGCTAAATCTTTTCTCAAACGTAAAAATAGTTTGAAGTTTTGATGACTCCCCCCAGACAATTTAAACAATAACAAGACATATTTCAAAAAAGAAAAACATTTTTGTAAACAGTTCTATAGGAAAAAAGGACAAAGTTTTATATAGAATAGTGTCAGTCATTTTGTCAGTTACATACAGGTAAAATAACTTGAATTCTATTTTATGTACATTTTGTAAGGAGAAAGTAAGATGTAATTCATGGTGTTCTGGCCGGAAAACAGAAGCCTGACCTCTGGTCCAGAATTTTCCACTGATGCCAAGAAAGTAACAGACCTGGTCTTCCTGCTAAGATCTGATTCCAAACTCCTGTTCTCTTTGCTACATTATGAGGCCTGCTCTCTTAATTTATCTGAAGGACAATGTCATAATCTCCTTGGACAACACAGTACTAATAAGGATAGAAAAGACATTCTGAAGACACTCTAGATACCCAGTGCAAGGTGTGCTAGGCTGCAGAAGCAAATCCAAAGCTCAGAGACCCAAGTCCCGAGATGTTCCTGTTTGATGGGCTTTCCTGGGTGATTCTCCTGCAAGCACACTCAGAGGTTCTTCCCTCCCCCAGACCTCCTAGAAGTCCTGTTTGGATCACTCAGAAATCAACCAGCTGACAAGAAGCAGGAGCCAGAGGGAGGGAGGAAGGAAAAGAGTGTGTGAGGGAGAGAAAGAAATCAGCTATCCCATGAAATTAGGCCTGAAAGTAGCTTGTATTCTCTGCCCTCATTTCAGTGGCTTTATTCTCATTTCCAGGGGGTGGACAAATTAACGTAGCTGTGGATCCAGGAAAAAAGAGAAATACTTTGGTGTACACCTACGTCAAGGAATGACACTTCATTTTAACTTACAAAAATTATGCATGCATATGGTCAAAAGATACAGAACGGTGTCAGATAAATGTGTTGCAAAAACAAGCATTGTGTGCCTGTGTGTAGGAGGAGTGGTAGGTGGGATGGATAAAGGTAAGTAGTTTTTTAAACAAGTTTAAACTCAAACTATTTTTTTTTTTTCCAATTTCTGTTTTCCCCCTTTGTGTATCTAATATCCCTTTTCATGATGTCATGGGATATTCTGTAACTTCCGGCTACGTCCAGTTATTAAAAAAGTGTGCCCATTCAAAAATTTTAATCTCGAATTTGGTATCCATTGCACTTGTTCTCATCTCTCCGGCATGGGCTGAGGGGGACTTCTGGGGACTTGCAATGGCAGGTGTTTGTTCACCGTTTTGATCCTCCCACTCCAGCACCTGGAATGGAGTCACATGTCCCTACCTGTCTCCAACATCTTTTCCCATTCCTTCTGCTAAGCTCTAGATCCTCCACTGTTGAGGGTAAAGGAAAGAGACTAGGATAAGGGGGCTTACTCGTTGGGTGTGACTTTAATCCTGCCTGCGGGCTCTACCTTTCCAGTATCTTGTGTGTGGGGGGGTCCCTGTGAAGCACCAGATATTCACCTGTCTTTGGAACACCCTATCTGGGGTTGCAGACCTCTCCTCTGTTGTCCTCTACAGGACAGAGGGGTGTGAAATCAGTCTCTTCCTGCAGCCACCTCTAACTTTTAGGAGGGAGGCCCTTGTTGACTCCCTCTGCAGAGGGAGTCTCTCCTCCCTCCAAGCTTCTTAAGTGAGCAGAAAAGCAGGCTGGTGTAGTCAGAGTAACAGGACCAGTTGAGTCACCTTTCTGCAAACTTGGAGAGTAGTGTTTGTTGACAGTTCTCTTTAGAATGTCAGGGGCAGAGGATTAGTACCTCTTAATCCTTAGCTTTGGGCTTTAGTCAAGAACTGCAGAAAAAATAACCTCACTACCATCATGTGTACACACACGCACACACACATGATTAAAACATAGACATATATATGTGTATTACGCACATATATACTCTTTTAAATGTTTTTTTAACTTTTTTTATTAAAATCTTTTTTATTTTTACAGACTTCATTTTGATTCATTGTACACAAATGGGTTACAACTTTTCATTTCTATGGTTGTACACAAATGTAGATTCACACCATTCATGTAATCATACATATACACAGGGTAATACTGTCATATACTCTCTTTTAAAACACCAATTGGCTCATAACTATACATATCTCACTTAGACCCCTCCCTACCCCACTTTACAAAATGTATCTTGTAGACCTTTCCATGTTAACACATTTGGATATAATAAGGAGTCTGGTGGGTACTGAGAAGCAGTTAGGAGTGGCCGGAAACACTTCAAAGCAAATTGACCAATATAAAAAGCTTATGTCTTAACCTCGACTTCTAAAAAATAAAAATTATACCCACCAAACTTTCCAATTGCCAACATCTACAACAAAGACATAGCAGCTAATATTTATTGACTATTTGTATGTATAATAGACTTGAATTATTTTATTCAATACAATGACCTATAAGATACATATTACAACTATTCCCATTTTACAAACAAAGAGCATGAGGGTTAGACTGGTTAACTTGCCAAAGGTCATAGAACTTGGGAAATGATGAATTTATTTAAATCTAGGAGTGTCTGACTCAATTATAGTCTTAATTTGTCTCTGTGTTCATCTATGTCTTAAATGCTATATTCTCTTTGGCTTTTCTCCAACTTTTAGTTTAAATGTAAATTATTCAACCTGAGAACTCATGTAACCCATTCTCATTAGCTGCATCTGTGCCAAAAGCACTTCTAAACTCCAGGTACCATGGACTCTTGAACATTCATCTACTTTAAGTTAGTGTTTATCCAGCACCAGCATTATGGATTGGGAGATTATGCATTCCATATGATTTGAGTTGTAAATGGAAGTATTTCTCTCTAACTTACCAAACTATCTGAGATTCTACCACTAGGGATTCATTCCTTGGAGCACTGACTGAAGAAGTCGTCAGAAGAAGCAGGAGGATGATCTAGAAGTTTCCAACAAAGTAGAACTAAACCATAAAACTATTACAATTACAACAACATTTCAGCATAGATTATTTAACCAAACCTCAAACAGGTGGGAAAGATGTACCCACAAAACACCAGGAAAATTTTTACGGAGAAAGACTTATGCTTGTGTAGATAGAATATAAAATGGAGAAGAACCTGAGAGAGAAAGAGATTCATTCACTTTTGCCCTCAAGAACCTAGATCTACAAAATCCCATGTGAGCCTCAGAGAAACAACACCTGTCAACAATGGGACTCTGGAATTGGTGGGATGAAACAAATTGGAAGTGGCGGGGATAAGGGGTTCAGGACACCCAGGGGGGCCAAGAAGGGTGCACAAGCGCCAGGATGAAGGCAGACCCCAGCTCACGTGGGTTCAGAGCTCGTTCCAACAGGGGAGTCTGGCTTTTGGGTCTTTCACACAGCTGAGGTATGGTGAAAGCTCAAGAGTGACAGTGCCAGCCAAACCACATACCAGTTAAGGACTTGGGATGCCATCCAATCAAAATGTGAGACTGGAGAAGTTGGCACGCAGGTGTTATTTATTTTTCTTTGAACTATTTAAAAAATTAATTTCCTTTTTAGCCTCCTTTCTGAAAGAAATTAAATTTATATATCGTGCATATCAAAGGACCATTAAAATAAGAGATTAGGAGACAGATAAGGAGGTTTGGGGATTAGATTGAGGATGATATTGACTTCCGTGAGTCACAACCAAACTCCCAGATGGCCTTTTTTTTTTTTTTAATTTGAACCCAGGGAAGCTTAATCACTGAGCCACATCCTTGGCTCTTTTTTATATTTTATTAGAGACAGGGTTACTTAGGGCCTTGCTAAGTTGCTGAAGCTGGCTTTGAACTTGCAATCCTCCTGCCTCAGCCTCCCAAGTCACTGTGATTACAGGCGTATACCACCGAGACCAGTCTGAATAGCTGTTTTTAAGTCCATACGGACTAGACAGTGAATTTGACCTAAGTTCTTAACATGCCTGATCTTATTGAATTCTCCTAATAATTTGTGATGTGGATGTTGTTATTATTATCTTCATTAATTTCTTAATCCAGTGAAGAAAACGAAACTTGGCTTGGGTAATTCTCTGACTCCCACAGCCAGGACATGACAAAACCAGGATTTGAACTTGGTTTGACTTTAGACTCTGGGCTTAAAACCACACAACTCTAAAGGCAGCAGGTATTGGGAATTAAGTCAGAAGGAGCCCAGTGTTCAGTGTTAAGACATCTGTTCGCTATAGTTGCTGGATAAGACACAAATAAGACAGAAAATCCAGGTTGGAAGCAAGGTCAGAACAAGAGAAGGATCCTACCTGTATTTGGGGTCAGGCAGAATTCTGGACTGAATATACAAGGTAACCTAGGTGCCAGTAGTTTTGAAGATAAGGAAGAAAGAGGGAAAGGGAATCCAATTTACCCTTTCCAGTCTGTAATCCCGTGTAAACATGTGAAATGGGTTGGTTAGAATCAAGGCCAACTTCCTCAGAGAACTTTATGTACTCTAGAAAGTGCCAAGTGTTCCTTTTTGTAACGCCAGCATTTTTTCTTACAAAACATCCACCTGCATAGGAGCCAGAAGAGAGTTTACAAAACACATTGTAGTCCTTGGTGCCCAGTGATAGACACCAGGCCGTTGTTTATGACTGGCAGGTAACCTAAGGAGGTGAAATTCACACACGTAGGAACTTTACATAAATGTGGTCCAACATTACCAAGGACACCTCTCAGTGAAATAATGACCTAGTCATGAGGGATAATCAAGAATAACAAATGCTGAGTTATTTAGAGCTGCAATAAGAGCCTGTTTCAGGGGAGGGGGTTGAATTGAAGCAACATTGGCAGTTGCTCAAAACAAGGGAGGCAATACATGTATATGTATCCTAACACATAGATGGGGGGGGCTAATCAGCTAACTGGGATATTTCTGGCACAGTCAGCAGCCCTGAAACAAAATGTTCTGATTTTTTCGTTTGCCTCCTGACTGACAACTTCAGCAGGCAGTAGTTCAATATGTGCAAGTACTCAAACGCTCCATCTTTCATCTGTAGTCTATCCTCTACTATCCTCAGGACAGGGTAAGTGTGTAAGCAACTGAAAAATCCATCCAGAACTGGGAGAGGTTTGGGGTCCGATTTATTATTTTTTTTTTTAGGGTTTAAGTGAGATTGGAATCATAACAAGAGAGATTTGAATCATAGCAAGAATGAGTCCTTGGAGTAGACAGGAGGAACAGTTGTGCAAGACCAAAGCTCAAATCAGGGTAAATAGTTGCAAAAGATTGAAACACATTGTTGCTGGGAAAGGGTGAAAGTCCAAAGTCCAGAGCCCTCACCACATTGTCCTCCTTTCTCTCTGGGGGTTGTTATTCCCCTTTTTCTTGGGGGTTGTTACTTTTCATATTGTTCAGTAATAATACTTTTGGAAATAGTGGTGGATTTGGATTTAGAACTAAAGGTTATTGGCAGTGAGTGCAATGTCCATCAGATTAACTCTTAGGATTTTGTAGGAGATCGAATCTGGTAACAACTTTGTACCAAAAGGGTGGTTTGCGTGAGAATGACAAACATTCACTCCTCCTGAACACATTCATCAAAAGTGGCATCTTTTCAATAATCAATAGGAGAATGTCATGCTGAGCAAAATAAGCCAATCCCCCCAAACCAAAGGCCAAATGTTTTCTCTGATATGTGGGTGCTAAGTCACAATAAAGGGGGGAGGGCACGTGCTAAGGAAGAATAGTTACTTTAGGTAGAGGGCATAGGAAGGGTAGTAGAATGAATCAGACCACATTACCTCTGTACATATACGTTTGCATGACCAATGTGATTCTACAGCATGTATAATCAGAAAAAGGGTAAAATGTGTAATGTATAAAGCTGCTCCCCCGCCTATCAGGCGCAGTAATTGTCCCCGCCTCCCAACCACTTGTCAATCTGGGAACATCCTAGCTAGCTATTGGTTCATCAGTCAGCTTGCAAGTGTCCTTCTCCCATATTGGTCCCCTGGTAACCCTGCAGAATTCAACTGTTTAGCTTCCCCCGCCATTTTTTCCCCATTCTTCTGTCTGTCTTCACTTTTCTCTATCCTCCTGGCTTTCCACTCTCTCTAGCGGGCACCCTTTCTCTTTCCTTTCTCTTTTCCTCTCATTTTCTCTTACCCTGCAGGGAGACATTCTGTTTGCTTAATAAATTCCCTTATGTGATTTCCCCATGTCTGGCGTGGTTCCTTGGAATTTCCTTATAAAATGTACCCCACTTATGTATATCAAAGTGCATAAATGTATTCTACTGTCATGTTCAACTAATTAGAACAAATTTTTAAAAGTTACACTCAGTACCAGCCAACATTCTTGGTTGTAGGTCAAACAAACATTCTGGCAAATTTGGGCGCGTATGAACTTTACTGGAAAGCTTTTGGATACTTGACACAGTGATCCGGAGGGCTTTAGGACCCCGTGCAGCACCCAAGGGGACCCGGAGGCGGGCGGCGGGTGATGCTACCGCGCACATATGACGTTATCAGCCGGCGCCAGCCAAGGCGCGGCCGCCGAGAAACGGCGAGAAACACGTTTCTCGCTGCCTCAGCTCCACGCGCCATGGCGGAGCCGGCCCAGCAGCCCCCTCAGCCCAGCGGCGGGAAGCGCAAAGGCAAGGCTCAGTACGTGCAGGCCAAGCGCGCTCGGCGCGGCGACGCCGGGCCGCGGCAGCTGGAGCCCGGGCTGCAGGGCATCCTCATCACCTGCAATATGAACGAGCGCAAGTGCGTGGAGGAGGCCTACAGCCTGCTCAACGAATACGGCGACGACATGTACGGGCCCGAAAAGGTAGCGCTCCTGGGCTCGCCAGCCTGCCGGCCTTTGGGGGGGAAGGAGGGACTTGGGAAGGCCGGCTGCCTTTGTGCGCGTGCGCGCGACTTGCCGCGGGAGCCGGGCGGCGGGGGCGTGGCCTCGCCGGAACCCGCGCCCTCCTGTCTCCTGCGGACTCCGGGCCTGTGGGTGTTTTGCTTGACGTGTTGCCAGTCACCCTGGATTTCCTTCCCATCTTTAATCACAGTAGCTCCCTTTTATTGATGGCTTCCTGCAGGCCAAAAGATGTGCCGAAGAAGTTTCAAAACACGTTCTTTGCACGACAGCCCTGTGAAGTTGACTAATAATGTATTTATTTGTCTGTGAAGTCGTGGGTTTGATAGTAATGCTATAGTAATGCTAGTTATTTCCCAAATGCACATATAATACATTTAAAAAACATTTTTTGCTGAGTCTGACTCCGAGCTCGGGATCCTCCTGCCTTAGCCTCCCTAACTGCTAAGATTACAGGCCTGCACCACTGCACCTGGCTACATTTTTTTTTTTCCCAACAAATACTACCTGAAATTTCACTACCTTTTGGTAGTGTCATGATTTTATTGACTCAGAATTTGAACCAATATACACATACACACCCTGAGGAATAAAGTAAAGAAGAATAGTACAGAGGGCCTCATTGTTTTCTGGCTCTGGGACCTGGGCATGGGCAGAGTATTTAATTCTGCTGAGCTTTATTAAAAAAAAATAAATAATAATAATGGTAGTACTTTGGCTAGGAAGTTGCATAAGTATGTAAAGTACATTCTGGATATATAAGGTTTCCTTAAATGTGCACAATTAGTGTTTGATTGGCAGTCTCTTTGTTAGGGTGGAACACTGGGCAACAGGTGAATGTCTTCGCTATACTGGTACCTTGAGCAAGTTCTCGAAAACTCTGTGCTCTTTTCCTTAGTAGAACAGGAGTAAAGGTTCTTTAATTCTGTTAAGTATTTGGTTCTAATCTTACCAAGAGAAGAGTCAGACACAAAGATATCTAGAGATGGTGTTAAGGTCCACCCTGACAGGCTTCATCTGATGAGCACATTTTCCTCGGCCAGACTGTCAAGATCCTTTTGGAAAAAAAAAAAAAAAAAAAGATCCTTTTGAAAATATTTTCAAATGATACCACGGTCTGAGGGAACGCCCTTCTTCCTTCAGAGTTTGGAGGGAGTGTTAGTCAATCTCTTAATAAAATATTTTATTGTCAGTATTAAGCCATCTGCCTCCAGGGGTTTCACATAAAGTTAATTATAGTGTTTGAACATGAGCTGTTGTGTCATTTCTTCCTATTGGTTTCATGTGAACAGTTTACGGACAAGGATCAGCAGCCCTCTGGAAGTGAGGGAGAAGACGATGACATGGAAGCTGCCTTGAAGAAAGAAGTTGGTGATATTAAGGCTTCTACAGAGATGAGGCTAAGAAGATTCCAGTCAGTGGAGAGTGGAGCAAATAATGTAGTCTTCATCAGAACACTTGGGATAGGTGTGTCTATCTTACACCCCCTAAGGTTATTGATCCTACGTATTTGGACAACTCCCTGTCTCAGAGAACACTGGCTACAAAGTAGCTTCATGGGCATGGGTCTTTTAATCACTTGATTGCAATCTTTCTAGACCAAATTAGCAGCAGGGAATGGAGAGGTAGAATGAGGCGGTGTGGATAGCATTGTCTTAGGAGTGGAAGCCTGGCTTTGCCACCGTTTCCTTTGTGTGTAACTGTAGGCAGGATAAGAGCGCATGTTCTGACTGCTACTCAGCTCCAGCCAATAGTTGCCATTTGGGGAAGCAGAGCCAGATTTTGTGTTGGAAATCTGGAGAAGTTCTTGGATTTTAAAATGAGATCAGCAAAAACTTAAAAATATTAAAAACATTGAGCATCCCCACAGAGACTTGTAGATAGCCTGACCATGCAGCCCGAGGACCACCACTTAATGATAATGCACTGCAGTGTTCTGAGATTCTTCCCAGGTCTGAGATCTAGACTTATGTATTCATTAGCTGATGTGTTAGTTGAATTTTTTCAGTGACTTGCAGATTTTTTTTTGTAAGAAGGTTACTGTTTAATGTCTGTTACTCCGATAGTTGCTACTGTTATAGGAAAACAACAGTAGGGTTTTGTGTTTTTCAAATCAGGGCATCAAAAACATTAACTCCAGAATCTACATGAATAATTATTTTTAGCAGAAGTAGAAATGATGAAAAGTTAAAATATCAGATATAATGTGGGCACTGAAGAAATACTACTTGAAAAAACTTGTTTGTTCTGTGCTGATTTCTTTTGTTTTCTTGTAGAACCTGAGAAATTGGTGCATCATATTCTCCAGGATATGTACAAAACCAAGAAAAAGAAGACTCGAGTTATTTTACGAATGTTACCCATCTCAGGCACATGCAAAGCTTTCTTAGAAGATATGAAAAAATATGCAGAAACATTTTTGGAGCCCTGGTTTAAAGCTCCAAACAAAGGGACATTTCAGATTGTTTATAAATCTCGAAATAACAGTCACATGAACAGAGAAGAAGTTATCAAAGAGCTGGCAGGTATGTTTCTCTTACTGATTTTATGTAGGTAAACACTTGTTTTTTCCTTTTTTTGGTACCATGCCCACGGGTGCCTAACCACTGAGCCACATCTCCAGCCCTTTTTATATTTTCTTGAGAGATAGGCTCTCACTAAGTTGCTTAGGGCCTCACTGAATTGCTGAGGCTGGCTTTGAGCTCAAAATCCTCCTACCTCAGCCTCCCAAGTTGCTAGGATGACAGGCATGTGCCACCATGCCCAGCAAGAATTTCTCTTTTAACGTTTAAGGTTTACATTTTTTAGCATAGATCAAGTATATTAAAATATCAAATTTGTGACAAGATGTTAAATATGAGACTTTCTGATAGTCCTTTCCAAACAGGTTTGGAATTTTCTTTAAGGAAAAAAGTACATTTGTCTCTGTGTACCTATGGGAGATTGTTTCCAGTATTCCCTACGGATACCAAAATGTGGATGCTCAAGTCCCTTTTATAAAAAGGTGTAGTGTTTGTATGCAACCTGTGCACATCTTCCATATACTTTAAGTCACCTCAAGATTACTTAGAATACCCAGTTCAACATAAATGTGTAAACAGTTATACTGTGGTTTATAACAACAAGAAAATAGCAATTTCAAAAGTCTGTATATTCAGTACAGATAGTTTTTTCCTGAATATTTTGATCAAAGGTTTGTTGAATCTATAGATGGCAGACCCACAGATAGGAGGGCCCATTGTATACTTATTAAATGTCTCAGAATTTCATTCGTATTTATTTATTGAAAGAATTCAAAGAATTTGATTCAGGTTCACATAAAAGAGGACTAGTATACATTGTGTTTTAACAAATCTCCAATAGAGAGTAACGAGAAGTTTTGTTTGTATCCATCAAACTTAGTGGTATCCCTCTCAACCTAAATGTTTTCCTATTTTTTTTTTACAGGAATAGTGGGTAGCCTCAATTCAGAAAATAAGGTGGATCTCACCAATCCCCAGTACACGGTGGTAGTAGAAATCATCAAAGCTGTCTGTTGCCTGAGTGTGGTGAAAGATTACATGTTGTTCAGAAAATATAATCTCCAGGAGGTTGTGAAGAGTGCTAAAGACCCACCACAGCCCCACTCAAAGCTAGGAAATGGGAAAGAAGCAAAATTGGAACCTGAAGCCAAATTAAATCAAAAAGACCCCTCAGAAGGAAAAAACAACCAGCAGGTGGTACCAGAGAATAATGAGGAGCTAGAGCAGACAAAACCCAAGTCTGAGTCACAGGTGGTGAATGAGGAAGGAGCTAAACCTGAACTTGCAGATCAAGTCACAGAAGGATCCAAGTCAAATGAAAATGACCACTCATAGGAGGTCATTTTATGTTGGAGGTGGGTTTCCCAGTGGGGTTCTGTGAATGGTACTAGGGTTCCATGTAAAATTATAATATTTTGACCTTGTGCTGCCTAATGCTGGTCTCACAACCCTGTTAGCGGTTTTGTTAGCACTCTTGCAGCCCCTTGGTGGGGTGTACAGGCCCATCTGCTGTCACGAGGGGAGGGTGGTGGGAGAAAGGTGTTGGCTTCTTCCTTCTCCAGCCTCCCCATGTGCACTGCCAGCCTGTTGTCTTATGGGAGTGAACAAGCTCTGAGAAACAGAAATCAGAGGGACGTTTTCCTTCTAAGGAAGGAATTTTTATGTGCCACAACTAAGCTATCCCCTGCCATTTTGTTCTAAACATTGCAAAAATGTGGATTTTGTAGGTTAGAAGTGCATTGTTTTGTGATGGTTTATAGTTTTTGTGTTTTTCTTGTTCAGTTATTACATCATTTTTATCTTTTAATAATGTTTGCTGTGAACACATCTTATGGTCCATTGCTGCAGTTTTTGACTGCAAGGTGTGAGCTAGAAGAGGACCATTCCAGGCCTAGACCTACAGGCATTTCTGATAAAGTTGGTGATGAGGAATCCCAATCTCCTAGTATAGCAGGCAAAACAAAGAGGTTCTGTCATTCCAGTGCAAGCTCCTTCTCCAGGGTTTGATATGGATTTATGATCCAAGCTGTCCTGTACACTGTGCCTTGTCTGTGGCATGCAACTTACTAGCAGTTAACTCCATCAATGGTAACTAAATCACAATTATTTGATAAGGATATGGATTACTTTAATGACTTTTGGAATATGAAATCAGAGTAAAGCTTTTGTTCAAAAAAATCACATTCAGTGAAAAGGGTTAGGAAGCAAATTATTTAGGAGCAGACTCTATCCTAGAAAAGAAAAAATTATGTAGTTGGTAAAAATCTAATAAGATCAACACTAAAGTGCAAGGGCAAGTATAAGCAATTGAAATGACTTTTCTCTCAGTTTGATAAGTTGATTTAATGATGATATGTCACATGATGTAAAGAGGTTTTGTGTAGTTGACTGAGAAACAGCAGCCTCTACCTGGGTTGAGTCAACAGATTTCACAACTATTTTTTTTTTTGTTGTTGTAGCATTTGTAAGATTTCTAAATGATAATGAACATAAATGGACAGTTTTTTTTTTTTTTTCTGCTGCTAGAAGTCTCTCAAAACTAAGGCCTATATATATATATATATATTTTTTTTTTTTTTTTTAATTGTAGATGGATACGATACCTTTATTTATCTTTTTATGTGGTGCTGAGGATTGAACCTAGGGCCTCAGACGTGCTAGGCAAGCATTCTATCACTGAGCCACAACCCCAAACCAGGCCAATCTATCTTTAATGTTACATCTTCATACCTAGAAAACTAAAGGCCTCTCTTCTCCTAGTTGCCCCTTATTGGTTGGCTCCATGAGAGTTATGCCTTATTTCAAAAAAAGAAATCCTGATGTTTGCAATAGCACACTGCTTTCTTCACAGAGATGCTGATATCAACAGTGTGAAGATGAAGTTCTCAATAATGCTACAAAAATGGTTAATTTTATTTAAGGTCCATTTATATAAGAATGTTAAGCAAATCCCAAACTAAAACATGGATAAAGAGTACATATATCTCATACTACCTACAGAAACCTGCTGTCTTATCAGAGGAAGAGTTCTTAAAGAATGTGTGAGTGGAAAGGTGGGTTACCAGGGTACTTACAAGAAAATAACAGGACAGGTTTGCTGAATGCTTTGAAAATGAAGAATAGCGATAGAAAGCAGCCTATGTAGCAGAAATTGCCATTGTATATATAATGAAAAAGTTTCTGCAAGATCCTAGAGAAACATTTTTTTTCTTAAAGTGATCTAACTCCAAGATTTAGAAGGAAACGGACTCTGGAAAAGTAATTTTAAAGAGTTGCCAAAGGAACTGTTGAAGTGTTTCTGCAGCAACTTGCACTCGAAAATGAAGATTACAAAAGTGGCAAATCTTCGACCTGAAGGAATGCAAAACCAAATTAAGCAGCATTTCTTCTCCTGTTTTCACTCTGAAGGAAGAAAAAGAACTTCGCTCTGGTCTGACAGCTCAGGACTTCCTTGAAATAAGAGCATTCTACTTTGTGCTCACGCTCATGCCACAAGGGGTTCCTGCAGGGGTCACCTGAATTTGAAAATGTTTTCAAGGGTCCCTCCCAGGTGAAGCGATTGAAAAAGGCTGGTAGAGAGACACCAAGGAACAGTGTAAAATAGGTTGGGAATACTAAGGGGCTATAAAATAATTTGGGTGTTTATTTTAAAGTTTGGTAGTAGTGTAAGTGACAAAGGCTCCCTACATAAGTGACTGCTTATGTAATGGCCAGTCAACATGGGAATGCATGTGTACCCTGAGAGCTCTGCGTGGTAAGCAGACTAGAAGGACCTGGGGGTGGGCAGAGAGGGTGGGCACGACCTTGGTAATGTAGGTGGGGTGGAATGTAGGCATCTTCAGATGTTCAGGATGTTAACTCAGACGTCTTCCTGAAAGGATGAGTATCGTCAAGAGTCATTTGGGGGAACAGGGAGAATGGGATCTTGGTGCCTTCTTCAGTGGACTTGCTCCAAGACAAAGATTCTTTTGATAGTACAAGATAAAGGGACTTTGGGAATAAGCTGGCCATACAGCTACAGAACAGAAGACTCTGTGGCACTGAATGAGTTCCTTTTGCTTTGTGAAGCTGCTACTCTACAGAATTTTGCTTTGATAGTTTGGGTTTAGTCAATTTTTATGTTTATTTTTATTTGGTAAGACCTGAGTGTGACACAAGCTGTTCTTCCCCAGCTGTGCATACCATGCCTGTTGGGGTCTAAATTCATCCGTGGACAGATTTTTTTTACCATCTGTTTATACATTTGAGCATTTTGTTTATAAATGATGAGATCCAACGTTGGAATCGAATGCTTTTTTTTTTTTTAATTATAGCAGTTAAAAACACTTCAGTTGTGGTTTAATGAACTTGTTTTGCTCTATTGAAAAAAGAATTAAAATTGGCATTTTAAAATGTTTCTTGAAGCTTAAACATGATTTTCAGATGTCACTTTGCTTGTATTTTGCTTTTGGTACAGCCAGATATTCAGCTTGTTTTTCATAGTTTCTGGTATTTTCCAAAAACCAAAATAAATTTGTTCCTTAAAGATTGGTTGGTATTCTGTACCTTTTCTTTCTACCTCTTAGTAAATCTCTTTCTTCATAGTATATATCATTAAAATGTTTACATGTTAAATAATGTATCAAAAAAGTCATACATGGTTCTAAAAAGTAAAGATAGAAAAAAATTATTAGTTACTGTAGATTAAATACTCCTAAATAATCCAAGTTTTAGGTATTTTACAGGATTTGTTCCAAAACAAATCAGCAATATAGTGCTATTGTTAATTTTCCCAAATTCACTTTGGAGTTATTAGGACTCCTCATTTTAACATTAGCATTTTAATCTACCTTCAAATATTAATCTAATAAAAATATTAAGCAGAAGAAATTCTGACTTGAACATTCTCTCAGAATGGCGCTTTAATTAAGCAGGACAAGATAAACAGTTTCACTGTGTGCTATGCTTTTCAAAGTAATCATTTGACCTCTGCTATTTTAAACACCACAAATCATTACCTTTGTTGGTTAAGTCATAACAGTATTCTCAAATATGTTTAGATATTTATTTGCTTCTTTATTTTTTGGCTAAAAGCAAAACAAAAACTCGATTGAATTTTCAACCAGGAAAAATCTTATACATTTTAAGAAAGTAATCACAGAATTTATCAGGGAGCAAATACTAAAAGAGCATCACTGTTATCCTTAAACCTTCAGTTTTCTTATCAAGCTATGCTCGTCCCCATTCTTGGTCTCTTAAAACGTTGCGCTTGATTTTTCCAGTGACTGTCTTTGGGAGTTCTTGAACAAATTCCACCTAATTGACAGACATATTATGAAACACTTAATTCCACCGACTTATCCCACCTGTACTGGGAGAGAGCGCTCATGAAACTCTTGAGGCTGAATTTTAGCTCTGGAGATGGTCTTAGTCTGAGCTCATTGCATTTTGTGGGCACTAGAAACTGGTCTGTTCAAAGACCATCATCCTGGTATACAGTGCAAATTCACTATGTGCTCTGCCAGAAGAAAAGAATCCCTTTCACCCCTTTGTTTCCTCTATCTAGACTTAGACCCTATTGCCTCTGGGGGAAATGGAGGTTACACCTAAATTCAAAAAGAAAAGTTCTTGACATCTGAGCTTTTTATAGTAGGTTCTGAGGGAAATGTTTCAGGGATAACTTGGAGTATATATCATTTTCCCCTTACACCCTGACTGGACCTTAAAATCCTGGACCCCTCAAAGTAAGATTATGGGAAAAAAAAAAAAAAGATTAGATTATGTATTTTAAAATGCCATCAATCCTCATTTCTGAAAATCAAAGAGTTACTGATTTAACTTAATGGAGAAAGTATTAAAATGGTTCAGTTAGTTCTTGGGTTGAAATTAACTTCCTTTTGGCTGAAATGGCAACTGAAATGGAATTGTCTCAGAGGATTAGTCCATATCAAGCAGTACGCCTCCAGCATGGGAAGGAAACTGCAGTATTGTCTGTATTTAGGATTGTTCTTAAATCCTCTTTTGAAGAATGTTCCAGGAAAGACCCCATCCTTCCTTTGGATACTATCTTCCTGAACCTTAAGTGAGGTCACTTGATTCTTACAGGCATACACTTTGAATTTATAGGAGTATTATGGCCAAGAGTACTAAGATAAACCAGGTGCCATCCCTAAAAATAAGTCACTTTAGTAGACATTGTCTTCATTCTTCCCGAATGGAATGGGACTAATTGGTTATGTAAAGATTCATATGTTACAGTAATTCAGACATTAAAAAAAACAAAACAAAACAAAAAAACCCCTAGTTTATCACATTTGTTGTGCCCTGATATATAACATTTTAAAGCAAAACTCTTAGGCTAAGGCTAACCAAACTGAGAAAGTATCTACATAGTAAGTCAAAATTCAATAACATCTATATACTAGCTTAGATCTTAGTTTGGGAACCCAAACTTGGACTTGCCTTTCTTGGGTATTTATAAGGTGCAGTTAATTTTTTCACATGATCCTGAAGCTCCAGAGTTAATTTCTCAGGGTTGGAGGATTTGAAGGGCGCAGATAAGACAACAAAAGCTTTCACCACCTGCGGGCAGAAAACTCCATTTACACTGCTATCATTTTCTTTTGCTATCTTTTTGTTTTTCTTTGTTTTAAGTCAAGGGTTCAGAACCAAGGCTGAAGGTAGACACTGTTAATAGCAACTTGTGATGAGTTCAGTCACCTCTGAACTCTGTTTACGTGTCACATATTTAACATTTCAGTCGACCTGTTTTACTAAATAGGCATCACTGATTGACAGATGACCCCTTATGCCAACAAACCTATACCTATTAGGAAAAGCATGTTATTGCAGGACAAATGGAGGTTCTAGAGAATATGGTTTGAGGGGGTGTTGGGAAGCCCTAACGGAGGAAGGATGATGTGTCAGGAAGGATTGATCTGCCTGTAAGGTGTTTCTTGCCTTCTCCTTTTTGCTTCTCTTTAAAGCAATTAGATAATTGTTGGGTTAGCAAGCATACTTCAAATGATTATTTGTGCATGGATTCTAATTGGTGTACACTTTGGTTGTTCTGCTGAAATCAGGAGGACAATATTTTGGAGAATGGGATTAGATGGATAGTGGAGCAGGTTCAGGCAGTAAGAGCACAGGTTTCCCATGCTCCTACAAAGGGTCACTGGTATGAGAGAGGGAGGCACAGAGGGAAGATGGTGATAACACACTGTTTTGAGAGTTTTTTTTTTTTTTTTTCCCCACTTGCTGAGTCTGGAAACTTTCATGAGCAAAGGAAATTCTCTTTCCATGTTATAAGGCTTCCTACTGAGCTAATGTTATTACTGTCATTACCTTAGTAACCTCTCATTCATTAGACCCTAAATGGCCATGGGACTTATTTGGGGTCTGGCCTCAATCTCCCATTTGCATCGTTTTTGTAAGAAAATGCATTTTGAGCTTCCCGACAGTTTTCCAGGCTGAAGTCTATTGCTTTTGCTTGTGTAGTATCTGTTCCCCCTTTTTAGTAACAGTACTCAGAGTTTCCCTTGGAGCACTACCCCATCTCCCTGGTGGGGTCGGTACCAACCCTCACCTCCTGTGACAGGCATATGACCCAGGCCTGGCCAGTAGCCTCTCATTCTCTGGACCACATTGGCTAGAGTTGTGATCGAAGGTGGGCAAATGAGATCGAGGAAGTTACTTGAAACAGTTGAAAAGAACTTTCTCCTTTTGTGGGAGAGTGAGGAGGATTGTTAAGCCTGGAGTTGGTTGTTAAAAAGTAGGAAGAACCTGTTGAAATGGTGCCAGCATAAACAACAGGAGAGGCAGACGTGGAGAGCGACTGTCATGCTAATTTCACTGAATGCTTGAATATAGCTGCTCCTGAATACTTCTTTCTTGTGTTAGCCCACCAAATTATTATTATTATTATTATTATCATCATTTATAACAAGTCGGTTTGAGCTGAGTTTCTGTCCCTTGCCACCTAGAGACTCCTAATCCTCTTTGGGACACAGTTCATTTATAAAGTCAATTGCCTGCTATATATATATATATTTTTTTTTTTTTTTCCATATGTATGCCTTATAAGTGACTGTTCTCGGTTTTGTCAAATGCACAGAAGTTGAAACACGAAATTGCGGCTGGAATGAACGGCATCCACCCTACCTCTCCCCGGACTGGATCTGGACTGCTGACAACAGCCGACTCCACCACCGCCGGGTGCTCTATGAGCGCGCTCTCCACCTCGAAGGGCCCAATGCGGTACCTGCCAGGGAAAAGAAGCCTTCGCTGCTGCACTTGCCAAGTAGGTTGCCCTGCCTGACAAACCGTCGCTTTCTGAGAGTGGCAAAGGTACAAACCCAGAGGATATGATGACATCATCAGCTCTGCCCACGAACCAGAAATACCCATCACTGTCCATCACTCCTCTGTCTCCAGTGACATAGAAGTTCCCTCTTATCGTGGCAGCAGTTTTCTGTGGGTTGTTCTAGGAATCAGAGATGTCATTTGGGGACAGTTTGCACAAAACAGGGACATAGCACTCATTAAATGACTAGCACAGTACACATTCTACTTCTAAAGAAAATAGTTTTTTTCTTAAAAAAAAAAAAAAAAAGAGTAGTTTCCAGCATAAAGTAACAAAAGCTTCAAAAAAGTTTAATAATAACCAAGCCTCTCTTCTCCCTCTGGTGCTTCCCTCTGTCCCCCGTCCCGCCCCCGGCCTACTCCTTCTGAGGACAGTCACTGCGCCTGGTTTCTTACACCTGGAATTTAATCTTTACACTTAGGAGATGGGTGATACTCTCTCCACTGTACAGTACAATTGTACAGGGGATTTGTCACTTGCCCGCATTTAATACAGCAGGACATGGTGAGTAGAAATTTGGATATGTCTGCATCAGTGCATGACTAACACCTTCTCCATTTTCATACCACATATTCAGAGAAGAAGCAGAAGGGCCGAGTGGACTTTAGTCTGAGGGCAATTTCCCCCTCTTTGCCAGGCGGCATGACATTGCCATTTTCGTCTATAATCTAAGAATGAGAGAAACAGTTTAGGTTTTGACATTTTTCTTTTCACAAGATGACAATGGGTTATGCACAGTTGTGTAAGGAGGGGGCAGGGAACCACAAGACGGCTCTCTTCCTCGTGGAACCAGATATTTTCTCAATCCACCTGGACATCGTAGGGCAAGACGCCTTTCCCCATAGATCCTGGTTTGATTTCTTGTCCTTTCATATTGGCACAAATTATTCCCTGTGGAGAAGACATGCTTTGCGTAAGTATGTAAAACTTTACTTTCTGTAGTTATTTCCTTTATGACACTGAAACTCAAATCCTGATTTGAGCCATCTCCCCAGTATGCAACACATCTTCTCATATTCTAATGCATTACTTTAGAGCACTTGTTCTCCAACTTGAGTGTGTGTTGAAATCACCTGGAACATTATTACAACACAGATCACAAGTCCCAGAGTTTCTGCTCCCATAGGTGCATGGTAGGGACTGGAAATTTGCCTTTCTAACAAATTCCCAGATGATGCCAAGGCTGCTGGTTTGAAAACCACATTTTGAAAACCACTCCTTGTAGACTCCATGATGTGACTCTTGGAGAAAATTCCCCACAGAGAGCAACGGAAAGATGGGCAACTTAGTCTGAGCCTCACCAAGTCCTAAGGAGCCTGAGATTTTTCCTGTGTGGAGAGGAGGCAGGAATACTATAGAATAATCACAATTCTCCTAAATCCAAACCAAATTGGAAATTCACAAGTTTTAATGACTACAGGCAAGGAAAGTTATTGGAAAATGACACAAAAATTTAGAGCAGGATTGGGGCACTTGAGGTGTTCAGTTGGCAGACCTGGGACTGAAAGACCCCAACGTCCATTTCTGCAGGTTCTGTATCCTTGGATTCAACCTACCAAGTGCTGAAATATATATATTTTAAATTGTACCTGTACTGTGTACATTTTCCTAACAATAGAGCACAACAGGTATTTAAGTAGTATTTGCATTGTATTACATACTAGAATTTAAGGATGATTTAAAGTGTGCAGGAGGATGTGTGTAGGTTATTTGCAAAAACCGAGTCATTTTCTATAAGGGACCTGAGCATCCCAGGATTTTGGTATCTCTGGGGTCCTGGATACTCTCCCATGGATACCAGGGGACAACTGTATTAAACTTAAACTTTGCCCTGACATATACCACTTCTGTCTGTCCGTAGCCCTCGTACAGCTCCAGCCCAGTCTGCATCTTCCACTGTTCCATCACCTCCGGGTTGAGCGGCTCCCCTCCCGTCACACAGTGCCGGAGCGTCTTGAATTTGTATCTAAAGAGAAAGAACTGTACGAAGTCTTGGGGGAGAGAGACGAGTGACTGTCACAGCAAGATAATGAAGACATTCAAGCAGCAACCAAAAGAGCTAGGGAGGCAAGTCTCAGGAAAGCTCCCTCCACACATTTGTTGAACAACTGCCTTGTTGGCAGACATTGTTCTAGCCATGTGAGGATTCACGTTAGTGATGGAAAGAGTTTCCTGAAGGACCCTACTTCATGGCAGGGGGAAGAGAACTTAGCTATGAGGGAAAAGGCTAGAAGTAAATGCTAATCATATTAACTATTTATGAAATTATGCAACAACTAACATCAGGTGGGTTGTGGCTACGTGGTAAGGGCTTTAGGAGTCAGCCATCTTAGACTCTGCTTTACAGATGAGGAAACTGAGACCCAGAGAGCTTAAAGAACTTGCCCAAGGACTCTGGAATAATAAAAGGCTGATTTGAATGCTCTCGAGTGTGAACTTAGCACATGTCTCACCAACCATGTCACTTATAGTGAATTCTCTTCGGAGTCTCTTGGGGGTGATACTTAACCTCTCTTACAGATGGAGTTGATGGAGGCTTGGCAAGGTCATCCTGAGTGTCTGAGGTACACCATTATAGCAGAGCATGTTTGACTTTGGAGTTGAGCTTCTAACCACTGGCCTTCCTGGACTTAGGAAGCCTGGACCGGCCTGTCTATCAATATGGTATGGTCCCAAATGTTCCAGAAGGTGTGGGTAGGATACAAATTATGTGTATTTAAAAGAACCCTTGAACAGCCTTTGAATTATCCTTGAAATGTGAGCAAGATGTGCACATTTGGAAGGCCAGAATGAGTAGCCACTGACTAGGGAAAGAGATTCATTTCTGCTTCATTCTGTCTCTTACAGAAATTTCCTTCTGGAGCATCCACACACTGGGATCCACAGGCTTGTCCGCAGACTATGGGCAAGCCTGCACTACTTAAATAGCTTATTTCTCTTGCTCTCTCTTCTCATGTGCTAAATTCAAAGCAGTTCCATAAATATATATTACAACTCTGTTTGGATGAGCAGGTGATTTGGCTAGATTGAATATAACCTTCAAGCCATAAACTTCATTAGCTTCTCTTCAAAGCCATATAAATATGCTTTTATTTTTTGTTTCATTTTGTTTGGAGGGGGCAAACTCTAACAGGCCATCTTTCTAAAAGAGTGGTACTGAAGGACAATTTTTCTTTGTTTTTTTGAGTGGGAGTTCTAGGACATTAGGCCCCTGGTTGTCACTGGGAAAAGCGTATCCCAGTAATTCTTCCGGGGAGATGATTTTATCCCCCATGGGACAGTAGGCACCATCTAGGGACATGTTTGGTTGTCACAAAGGAGATGCTCCCGGCATGCAGCCAGTATGCTGCTCAACATCCTACAATGCCCAGGACAGCCCTCCATGACAAAGTCGTTTGGTCCTGAATGTCAGTAGTGGTGAGACTAAGGATGTCCTGTGCTGACAGGGGAGGCCAGGGATGCTGGAGGAACGCATTCCTCTGTGGTTCAAATGGAGCTTCCTGCCCATATACCTCTTAAGGTCTTTCTGCACAAGCATCCGGTACACAGTGGGGGCGCTGCACATGGTCGTGATGGGGTAAGTGGCAAGTGTCTGGAAGACGGAGAAAGAGATGTCAGAAGTGGGCCACGAAAGGCCAGGACAGAGCGGAGGTCCACAACCTCTCGTTCTCTTCCATCGGCATGAGCTCATCTCCTGGTTGCTGAATAAGAAATCAAATATTCATTGGTTGTCGCCAGTGACCATGTGTCTATTGGGAATTCCAGTTACTGTTAAAAATGTGTATGTTTCAGAGACAGACATGCACCATCACAATCAATAAGCCAATGGCCGAATTTGAGAACAACCCAAAGTAAGGACTGGTCGTTCTACCCCCAGGGCTACGTGTTACCTCTCATGGTGGAAGCTTACAACTTCCTGCCCATACGTTCTTGTGTGGTATTGATGCTTCGTGGTACTGACTAACCCACTGGCACCTCTCTGGCACCATTTTCACAGAGAACATTAGTCCTTTGAAGGGGACTGAGTCAATGCAGAAATGGGCATTTTTCAAGGCCTTTTGTTAATGGTTTAAAATCTGTTGGGCACATAATGTCTCTAGTTCCTGAAATCCAATAATGACCGAGGCATCTTAAATCTAAAGAAATATTAATGTTTCAAAGATCCTCTTTCTGGGGGAACAAGTTTCACTATGTCACTGTGTTGACAATTGTGTTAAACTTAAGAATCTGGGAGAAGGCTCTCTAGATGTGTGCACAGGCTATCTGGATTGTTATAGGTCAACAATAACCTGTGGTCTGAAAATGAGCATGTTAGATTTTATTTTTAATAAGATAGATTTTATTTTTAATAAGTGTAATGTATACATCTAAGAAAAGCACAAATTTATAAAGGTTTTTATAGCACTTAAAATACACACATTATCTTTTTAAAGTAAAAATGCTCTTATTTTACAAAATAATAAGACTGCAAAGTTAGTTGATCTTTGGGGCCTTTTGTAAACCTGATAAAGCGATCTCAGCTCTTCTTTACCTTACATTTCTCTTTTAAGGCCTTGGAGACATCTTGTCAGAGAGCAGCGTGCAGAATAACAAAGTTGTGCTGCATATTTAATATGTATTTCGTCAAACTTAATTGATTTTTCACGGGTGAAATATAACTGGTCTGAATCACATTTTTCTAAAGGCTAAAGCCATCAGATATCTCAATCTAGTCATGCCTGGCTGAGAAGGAAATGCATGCCTGGTTTCCGGAAGAGTACTGGGGTCTGTAATTAAAATGAGGAGCATTCCACAAATTAAAGAAAAAAAAAAAAGAGAGAAACATTTAATTGGGGTTGGGGTGGAGAACGGAAGGAGCTGCTCTGGGAGAAACATGACCCTACTTTCAGTCTCCTGCACACAGGAGTTGAGGTTTATCAGCTATTGTCTCTTGTGTCTTTAAATTAGAAACAAAATATTTGTTTCAATTTGAGATTTCTAATTTACAGATTTCTTATTTAGAACCAGGTTCCTAGGCAGTCGCAGATTTAGCCACACTAGCAAATCTTGAGCGATTTGAAGCGGAAGCCTGGGTCTTCCGCTTGAGAGTGGTGTGGGTGATCCCCTCTGTTCTGTAAATACATTCAAAAACCTAGGCCCTGGACACTTTGCTTCTGGAAAAGGAAGCCCTGTATACTGAGGAATCTTTTTTTTTTTTTTTTTTTTTTTTTAATTATGAGATAGGGTGGCACTCTACAGAGAGATGTAACAGAGGTCAAGACTTACATCCAGGAAGGTGTCAGGGTCAAACGAGACCATCCGATGCACAAAGACACAAGCACCCCATAGCCAGGAAGAAAATACACTACCAATGGCGGCCTTGATCCAGCCTGTGTCTGACATGTTCCATATGACATCTGAGGACTTCAAGTCCAGCCAGTATCTAAACGACATGGAGAGGCAACAAAACAGACCCAAAATAAATCAATATGAACAAAAACAAAAACAGGGACGCAAACAAACTTGTCTTTGAGGAGTGGCCATGCCATAGAGAAACCTCATAGAGAAAAGGGTTCAAAGGAAGCCCCAACTCAAGGTGAGGATTTCCAGTCCTACTCTTCCTAGGGGGCTTTTCCAGCATCCTAGGCATTCCAAGACTGGAGTGGGAAGTCTGGCTTTGGCACGATTTTCTGAGCTCATCCATTGATGCAGCAGATATTTATTAAGCCCGTATTAGGTGCTTGGCACTCTTCTAGCACGGTAGCAAGATAGACTAGATCTCTAAGGGAACATGCAAACAATAAAGTGAATTAAGTACATAATAAATACCATGATTTCCAGTGGTGATAAGTGCTGTGACAGAAATAAAACAGGGTGATGTGATAGTTCAGGACAGGCTTTCTTTTAGGAAGGTCTTTCTGGCTAGGCAAGTTTACCTGGCAAGGAGGGGAGGGAGCCAGATGTGTCCTTATGGGAATTGGATCAAGGTCACTTCCTCAGTTCTGGTTTGGTCTGTTGTTCAGATGGCACCATTTACTGAGTTAGGGTGGGACGGAGCATGGAAAGTCGTTCTGTGGGGGGTATCCTATAGCCATTCCAGGAGAGGTGTCAATCAGGCAGTGGATACACCTAGTGGCAGCTCTGGGGAGGATTCATCAAAAGCAAACTGAGTTTTTCTCCCTACCTTCCACAAAGGGCATACCCAATGCCAATGCTGCTGTGAGAGTGCTGCGCCATCTTCGGAGAGCCCGTGGTGCCACTGGTGAAATAAATGGCCATGGGTTCTTGACTTCCTGTCTCCACACAGCTGTGCTCTTCAGAGGCAGATCTGAAACACAGGGACCCCAAGATGGTAGCTGAAGATGGCAGACCAATTTAACTCTGCTATTTCTTTTGCTCTGAAATAATAACTACCCAGAGAGGAATTCCTTAAGAAATCTTAGAGGGACTGTGAAGTTCAATGCTAAAATCTATCCATTCGAATCTTTTTATTTAGCTCACCTCCCTATAAACCAAATAGATAGTCAAGATAACGTTCAGTAGTAATAACGAAAGGATATGTATTTTATTTATTTAAACCTTTTTTCCATAAGTGCTTTGTTTAATATGTAGAAGTTAGATGAAAATAAGGAGAAAAAGGAGTGGGGGAAATCCCAAGAAAATAGAAGAGAGATCAGTGGAGCAGAAGAAGGGGATTGAGGTAAGGGAGGAGGGACAGGAAGAGGGAGAAGAGCAGAATGAAACTGACCAAGTTATGCTATGTACATATATGGATACACCACCATGAATTTCACTTCTATGTATATCTGGAAAGCACTAATTTTTAAAACTACAAATAAAAAACAACATTGAATCCCTGTAAATGGATAGTACCATTTCAGTTTTTATTGCTTAAAGGAAGACCTTTTGGCATTTAAGTCAAACTTTTTTGTGCGTGTGATGTGTGCATGGTTTCTTTATTCCTTCCTTCCTTTTCTTCCTCCCACCTGGCCCCCTCTTTTGTCCCTCCCCCAACTTTCTCCCTCTCTTTCTTTTTTAGACAAAGTCTCACGTTTTGCCCAGGCTTGTCTCAAATTCCTGAGCTCAAGTGATCCTCCCACCTCAGCCTCTTGAGTAGCTGGGACTACAGGCATGTGGCACTGTGCTTGCCTCTTGGATCAAACTTAAATAATTCTGGTTCAGTATCTTCACCATCTCTGATAGACGCAGTGTTAGTTGCTTACCAAAGAGTGATTCCTTCTTATTCTGACACTAATAAAACTCTGATCTTGCTCTGATACCAGGTAGTCAACTGCTTCAGGGGAGAACGGCTCTGTGTGGCTCCTTAGGGTAAGTCTTGATTAGCTTAAACCAATTGTGACTATTCCTTCTCTTACCAGTGATGGACACAGCACAGATAACGGTCAACAAGATGCAAGGCCTTAGTGGGAGGTATATTCTTGTTCTAAGAAGGATCATCAGGAAGGGATGCCACCTTCTCCAGTCCACCTTGTTTTACAGTCTTTGAATATTGTGCAAGCACAGGATGTCTGGAACTATCCTAGCCATGTTGGGAGCATACCAGGGATGGCCTGATGAAAGATGAATAAGCCGGGTTCCATGTTAACTTCATCCAACCGCTGGATTAACCAACCCTGTTTGTCCTACCTCTGTACTTATTGGTGACTGGCAGAAAATTTTCAAGCACTGACCCCATCGTCTGACTTCTCTTTCTTTCCTTGGGTCCCTGAGTTCTGGGTTACGTCTTTCCAAAATTTCAGAACTGATGACTTCCAGATCTGGATCTTTACCTCCTCGTACCTGAGACACCCATGTGCACCACCTGCTAGATATTTGAATGTTCACAGACCCCTTGACCTCAGTATGCCTAGTTTTAAACACATCATCTTAATCTCCTCTATTGGCTATTTCTTCAGTTGGTACAACACCAACTACCCAGACTCCAAGTATGGACGCAGATTAGCCTTGACTCCTGCTTCCTCCATCCTCCAAGTGCAGCCAGCCTCTGAGTCCTGCTAATTCTTTCCTTTGCCCCTTTCCGTCCATCCCATTCACCAGAGCTCAGATTTAGACCCACCTCATCTTTCCTCTAGATTAAGCTCCAAGGTGGTGTCTTTGATTTCAATTTGATTCCCCTCAAATTCCTTCCCTGCAGGACTCCCAGGTCTATTCAATATCCAAACCTGACCTTGACAGGTCTCTTCTTAACCATTTTTTTTTTGTGTGTGTGTGTGTGTGTGGTGCTGGGGATTGAACCCAGGCCTTGTGCATCAAGGCAAACACTCTACCAAATGAGTTACATCCCCAACTCTTTGACACGTCTCTTCTTACAACACATCAGTGGTTTCCCTTGCTCACAGGGTCAAGTGTAAGATTCAGCATGGTGTGCGAGATCTTCCACAATCTGGCCTCTGCTTGCTCTTCTGGCCTTCACTCTGATTCCATATCTCTCCCCTGCCCCAGCTGCTCAAAAGGATGTATAGTCCATTCCCTGCACACCTCAGCTATTTTTTTTTACCCCAAAGTCTTTGTTCATGCTGTTCCTGTGCCTAGAACATCAACTTTATCATCTCAAGATTAGAGTTCAGGACCTTTTGCCCTAAGACAGGAAAAGAGAAGCTTCAGTCTGGTCATAATTTAAAAAATTTCCCCAACCTATCTAGAATATTCTAGAAAGTGTTCATGGACTTCTGTCCTAGGAAGGCAGAAGAAAGGTGAGAGGTCTTTAAATGAGCAACTTGAATAGAAGATTGATTGGCTCTAATGATGTAAATTTGCCCTTGTTCTTGCTCTGTGGGCCCTAATACGGCTGAATTGGCAATGATATAATTATCCCTACCTCAGTTGGTAGAGAAACTCATTGCCTTTTTGGAGTTATGATACTCCAAAGTTGTTCGAAGTGGAGATTCCCTCCATCTCAAAACTACCCTCCAAATGTACAGATTTCAATTTGAAATTCATGTAATTTGTTTTTACTTTGTGAGTTTTGTGGCATCTTTAAGCTTTCTTGTGGCCTCAACAGAGTTCTTTAGGATGGGGGTCTCTAAAGTGGGTAGGGGGTGGCTGCTCAGAGTGAGCAAGATAACTGGGATGGAAAAGAAACAGGAGAACTTTGAACCGTAGATTTTTAAAAACTCATTCTTTAAAATTTTTGATTTTGGTATTTGTATAATGCACAAAAATATACATATATAATTTTAAAATACGTGTTTTGGGTAGTGTATTAAAAAGCATTTTACCAAAGGAAATGCATATATAAATAATCTGGATGCCCCTACCTTAGGAATCAATAAATTGTGGAATTTGAAAATGATAATGCAATTATCACTATAGCGGTATTTATAGAGTGATCGCTTTGTGCTAGGCATTATGCTAAGCATTCCTCTCACTTTATCACATCTGATCTTTCTATAAACCCACAGCTTGAAACTATCATTATCCCCATTTTATGGGTAAGATACAGACTTTCAGAAATATTATTGGACTTAGCTAAGTTTATACAGCTTAGAGCAAACAGGACACTAATGTGAGCCCTTAGGAGAAAATTTTGTGATTTGCAAATAGGATTTGGTATTCATTAATTGATAGAGTAAAGTTTAATTCCAACAAAGGAAACTGGTATCCAACAATGTTTACATGTCTTCTTTTTCTATGTACTTTTCTGGGAAAGGCTTTTGAAAAACATAACTTATAGGTCATTCTGATGAGTTAGTAATTTAGATTAAGGTTATGTTGATATGTTCCTGAGTTAAACTTTGATAATTTTGAAGTTTAAATAAAGAAAAAAATAACAACTTATTTAACACCTCTTTGAAGCGTAATATCATTAATTAACTTTTTTAAAAAAAATTTTCAGCTGTAGGTGGACACAAAACCTTTATTTTATTTTTATTTGGTACTGAGGATTGAACCCAGTGCCTCACACATGCTAGGCAAGTGCTCTACCACTGAGCCATAACCACTAATTAACTTTTTTTGTGTGTGATACTGGGGATTTGAACCCAGGGCCTTGTGCTTGTGAGGCAAGCACTCTACCAACTGAGTTATATCCCCAGCCCACTAATTAACTTTTTAACTTACATTTTTTACAACTTAGAAAGCACTTTCTCACATATTAACTTTTTTAATCCTCAGAACAACACTTAAGATATATGCAGTATGATTGTCCACATTTACATATGAGAAAAACTGAGGTAAAGTGATCTGTTTTGTTCATTCATTTATTCACAAAATATTTCTTAAGTACCTGGTATGTGTTGTTAGGTAGTGGAGATAAAGTGATCAACCAAGTAGACAAAGGAAGCCTCTGCTTTCTTAGAGCTTGTAAATTAGGGCAGGTGGTGACAAACCTTTTTTATAAAGGGCCAGATAACAAATATCTTAAGCTTTCTGAACCAGACAGTCTCTGTTGCTTCTATTCAACTCTGCAGTTGTAATATGAAAACAACCATAGACAATATGTAAACAAATGGGTATGGCTGCTTTCCAATAAAACTTTATTTACAAAAACAAGTGGTGAGCCAGATTTACTTGCGGTCCTTAATATGCTGATCCCTGCTCCAAAAGAGAAAATTGGGGAAACAAATGAATGGACCTTATAATTCAGGTAGTAACAAATACTATGAAGAAAATATGAGAGTGATGTGATGGAGTGGCCTGTAGCTCTTCTTTGGTTAGTTTGGTAATGGAAAACCCCACTTAGAATAAAACATATGAGCTGAAATCAGACAGGACGAACCCAACAGTGAAAAGAACTAGGGAAGAGCATCCCAGGAAGAAGAAACAGCAGGTGTAAAGGCCCTGAGGTAGGGCATGTTTGAGGAATAAAAGGAAGTATGATGATGGGTGTGGTCCAGGAGGTAAGCAAGGACCACACCCTGTAAAATACTCATCGTTGGCCACAGAAAGGAGCAGGAACATGGGGGTGGGAAGGCTGTATTGCTTCCTGCTGCCTATAAATCCTTTAGTAGGTAATTCTTTTCTAGAAGGAACCCAGATCAACTCAGTGTTGCTGAGACAGACTCTAAGATGTAGCTGTGATTTTTGTGCTTGCTGGTGTTGCAAATAGACCAGGAAAAAATACTCACCGGAATAACTCGGGGAAGCTGAGCCACCCTTCCCGGCTGTTTGGAGACACCAGGAGTTTGGTCTTCAGGTTAGGACATGCTGACATGATGGATTCCACTGCTGGGGCCACCTCCTCACTGACCACAATGCACTTGGCCTCGGATACTTGCAGCCGGTAGAGAATGTCCTTTGCTGTCAGCTGGGTTGTTCCTGGCATGAAGACAAGCCCTGGGGAGGATAGAAGGTCCTGAGCTCAACAGAACTCTTGTCCCCTACGGATGACCTCTGTGGACTGTGGGAAACTTGGGCATTGTGACTGAGCAGGGAGAAGTTTCACAATCCAGCCTTCAGTTCCTCCTGCCTTGGCCCCCAGGGACATCCACAGGACCCTGGTCTTTGGAAGCTCATCATGGCATTGACTCTGGAGTCTGACAGATTCTAGGTCTAATCCTTGCCTTGCCGTGTGCTAGCTTTGTGACCTTGATCTCTCTGCCTTCCTTCCTTTAACTGTAAAATGGGGATAATGATAGCATCTGACATAGGGAGACATTATAAGGGTGGGTTCTTCTGCAACATTTTATGGCAATGGTTGAGTCATTACTATGCAACACTTAAGTAGCACTTTACATCTTATAACATGTTTTCATGAACATGATCTCATTCAATCTTCTGAACCAATAGTCTCCAAAGTGAGTTTTTCAAGATAATCCCTTGGGAAGGAGAAAAGAAAATAATAGAATTTTAAAAAAGTATTGAGATAGTGCAATTCTTTTTGTGCTTTTATTTCCTTTTCGTATGTTTTATAGCACACATACTTTCTTAGTGCAGAACAATATTTAAAAAAAAAACTATAACCCAATGTCAAGATGCAGGTCCTAAATAATTTTATCGATACATTATATAACCCCAGATACCTGGAGACCACTGTTCTAAGCAACCCTGGTAGGTCATTAACATTTGACGGGAGATGAAATTTGGTCATAGCTGGTAAGTAGCAGAGGCAACCCTCAGATCTCTGGATCCTGGTGGTCTAGCACCACTGAGACTACTATAGCATGTTTAATTTATACCATTTCCTCACTTTATCTTAAACACTGATTGGAGATCAGCCTGATTTCAAAGTAGCAGTTCCTGATGAGAAGAAAATATGTGGCAGAATTAGATTAAGAGAGAAGTTTGTTGCACTTTCTAAAGCGAGTCTATGGGAAGAAAGTAGTGTGTACGTAAAGCATTACAGATACCCTCTACCTTTTATAGAGCCCTTGTTATGTACCTAAGATCTCACTTAAAATTAACCCCGTATGGCATCTCACTCAAGGGGTGCAGAGACAGTCAGTATCAGAGCCAGGATGCAAAGATACATCACCCAGACCTCCAAGGTGTGTGCTATATATACCAGACTGCTTATTTCTTGATGAATCCCCTGAAGTTAGCTAAATAGGGAGATGTGGAGTTGAATTCCCAGGGAGGAGACTGTATTTTATTGAATATATTTAAAAAACTCTTAAATGTCATCCTCTTATGAGAAAATGAATAAATATGTCAATATAAGGTAGTTGGTTAGGGAAACACCCTAGAGGATCTCAGGACATTCCCACAGTTTAAAAATATAAAATCATTTATCTTACAAACCACTTGTTCTTAATGAATCTCAAATAATTGGTCCCCTTGATGGATTTGAATATGTTCAAAGGATAAACTTCTATCTGAGGGGACTGGGGGAAAATTTCTTCGAGTGAATTTCAGATAGTAAATATTAAACAGATAACAAATACCTTAGGCTGTACTGCATACAACTTTTTAGCAAAACCAAAACATTTTGCCACCCAGTGTATTATAACCAATCTCAGTATTTACAGAGAAGATCTGCTAATTCTGGATTAGAAAACAGACTCCTCAGCTGCTTGCTTTACATTGAATTAACTGAGTGCCTTTTTTTTTTTTTTTTTTTTTTTTTTTTTTTTTTTGCGGTGCTGGGGATCGAACCCAGGGTCTTGTGCTTGCAAGGCAAGCACTCTACCGACTAAGCTATCTCTGTAGCCCCTAACTGAGTGCTTTTGAGCATTTAGATTGTGTTTGGATTCTGTTGGCATTTCATAATTTGTAGTTGTTCTAAGTAATATTAAATATTTACTTTTTATGACAAGTAGACGACCTTTAATCTTCTCCCAACCTGTGATTGGTTCCACATTAACAAGTCCTTTTTCATAATGAATATAAAAAGAATTTGAAAGATTGCTGCTTATGTTTATAATTATATTGGCAGTCAAAGCTTTTTTCAGCATTATGATGAAATCCTTCTTTTCACATTAAGATTATCATTATCTGATCCTTATTATCAATTATCTTTCAAGTGATAGCCCATGAAGTGGAGGTGCCAGAGTTTCAGCCAGCAGTAAACACATCTCAAGTTCCATCCCAGCTAAGTTAAAATTTATACAATCATTTCTATTTGTTCCTAGTTTTTTTACTATTATTAATGCTATTGCAACAAGCATCTTTGGGTTCTCTGCAGTACTATCCTTGGTATTCTTATTTTATTTAGTCTCTGTAAACTTTTTATTGGTGCATCATAGTGGTGCACAGAGATGGGGTTTGTGGGTTATGGACACCATATAGCAATGTGATTTGGCCAGTATCACTCCCAGCACTTTTACCTCCTCTAGCTTATTTCTACTTGATTTATAAAGATTTACGTGTGTTTCAGAGAAGAAATTGGTAAAATTTGGGGAGTAGTAGTAAAAGGCCAGCTAGCAAATATCGTAGTGTTGGGGGACCCAGTGATCATCTAGGTCTTTATTAGCACTTCTGATGCTGTACAACAAATGGAGCCATAGACAACAAATGAATGAGCACAGCTATATCTCATCAAAACTTTATTTACAAAAACCAGTGACCAACTGCAGGCTCTGGTTTGCTGATTCCAGCCCTAAAGGAGAACTTTTCATTAGGGGTACATTATATTATCACTTTGGGAGAAAAATGTATAATTGAATATATTCGTCTTTTTGTTGGAAAGAGGTAGAGGTTTCCAACTGGGCTCTGTAGTCATTCATATATTTATAAGTCCTAACATTCTAAAATGCTTTTTTTTTTGGTTGTTTTTTCTATTTTCATGTCAGAGAGAATCCAAATATATTCAGAGAAGAAAATTCTGGATCACCAGGCTGAATATGTCATAAGCCAGGACTGCAAAGAAGCATTGATACCCACATTTGCTTTTATGGAGCTTGGCATTTAAATCCTAATTGCGTGACTTTCTAGTTCTGTGACTCTGGGCAGACTCCTTAACCTCTCTGAGAATTTCCTCCAAAACCTTATCACTGTCATACTGACTTCTTAAGGTACCTGATATTGCATTATTCAACTCTTCTTTCCCTGTCCTCTGTAAGCACAGATTTAGTCAAAGCTAACATTTCAGAAAATGCTCAAGTTTTAATCTCTATATGTTTCTGCATGATTTACAAATGTCACATTTTGGCACTGACCTGTTCGCATGCAAGCCACATTGATGAGCCACCATTCAGGGATCCGGGGCAGAATCACGGCCACCCGGTCTCCTCTCTGCAGGCCACAGGGCTTGGTGAACACATTGGCTGCCTTTCGAGACAAGGAGCCCAGTTCTCTAAAGCTCCATTTCACCTCATCCCCTTGGCCATTCACCCACCACAGGGCTGGATTGGCTGGTCTCTCCCCTGTCTGGTTAGGGATACAGAGGAAAGAGAAGAGAAGGCATTATGGTTTGGAAGTGTGACATTAAATAAAGGCTGTTCCATAGCCTATGGTGCTACTGGGAAGTAGTGGAACTTTTGGGAGGTGGGTCCTAGTGTAGGCAGTTGAGTCATTGGGGGCGTGTCTTTAGAGAGGATATTGACACTTGGCTCCTTCCTATCTCTCACCCTTTTTGCTTCTCAGCTGCCCAGAGGTAAACAGGCCTCCTCCACCATATGCTGCCACCATGGTGTACTGTGCTGCCACAGGCCCAAAGCAACAGGTCAGTTTGTCATGGACTGAAACCCCTGAAACTGTAAGCCAAAATAAACCTTTCCTCCTTTTAAGTTGTTTATCTTAGACATTTTGTCATGGCAACAGAGAGCTGACTAATGAGGCTTATAGGACTGGTTACCAGACATATGAGACTTCTGCTGTTACTCCTCCTCAGCACCCATTCCCATGCATTCTAGTAACTGCAGGTCGTTTATCTTGGGGGGAACTGCTCCTCTTCTTCTGAACACAGTCTTGGTGAGACAACCCATCAGGGTGCTTGCCTTTCTCTGAACAGTGGGTGGGTATGTGATAAAAGTTGGACCAATCAGACCTTTTCTCCATGGACTTTTTAGTTTTCTGAGAGGAACCAAAAGAAAAAATGGTTGGAACCAAACTCGTTTCTGGGTTCTTGTACTTCTGTGTCCCCAGGGAGCTGTCCTGGTTTCTGTCCTCACCGATACTGGCTCTCCAGTTCCCAGGAGTGTTGTGAACCCTCCTGTATTCCTTTGATTGGGACCCTGGCATCCTTTTGTTCCCAGAGGCTGAGGTGCAGGTTTCACAGGTCACAAGGGACAGGGTGGAGGTGGGCATCAATGGATCGATTTCAGGAGGAAATCACCTATCATTCCACAAAGTTAGTCATCTGTACTGAAAAACCTATTTGCTTTCTGTATCACCAGGAATAATATTTTTCTTCCCTCTTCCCCCTCTCTGGAAAGTTTTATCCATTTTCCCAGGTTGGAAAATATCTCAAAGCCCAGTTTTCATTTCACTTCATCTGTGATCCTTGCTTAGCTTCCTCTTCTTTTCCTCACCAAATTCTCTGTTCCTCAACACTGTCTCATATTCCAGACAACTCCATTGTACTGCACAGTATTACATAATATCAGGAATGTGGTCCATGTTCTTTGGAGCTGTGTGATCTTGGATAAGTACTTAACTTCTATGGTTAAGTCCCTTATCTGAACCCCACCCTCAGGGTGCTTATGGGGATTTGATGAAATAATATAGGTCAACATTTCCCAACCCTAGTCATTTGAGTATAGTTCTTTCCACACCTGCACTATTGTTCTTTACTTTGTATTTGTCTTCATACTGACTCACTTGTACACATTTACTCCAGAAGAAAAATGCATTTAATCAGTACCACTTGCTAAAAATAGGTAACAGAGCTGGGCATGTGGCGCATGCCTATAATCCCAGTGACTCTGGAGGCTGAAGCAGGAGGACTGCAAGTTGGAGACCAACTTGGAAATTTAGCAAGACCTTTTCTCAAAATAAAAAATTAAAAAAAGGACTGGGGATGTAGCTCTGTGATAAAGTACCCCTGGATTTAATCCTCAGTACCACAAAAATTTTTGAAAAAAAAAATAGATTCCAAAAATATCTATAGTGAAAGATAAACTATGCCCTTAAATTTTAATCTAAAGATGGTCAACCTCTACCTGCTCTCTGTGTTCAAAAAAGAATTTAACAAGTATTGAGTGTTAAAGACACAATGACCAAGATTTCCAGGAGGATTATCCAACTTTAATCAACTAACAGGAAGGACTAGTTTAACATTATTTAATGCCTTGTATACCTGGTACCCGACCTCATTTCTGAACCACAGAGCAGAGCATTTGGCTAAGCACTGATACATGGAATGTTGCATCAGGTGCCTGGCACGGGGTGGGGTCAGGAAGCAGGGACCCCGTCCCCAAACTACAGTGCAAACCCTCCATAAGGCGTGTGTGATTTATTCTTCTCCATTTCAGACCCTCCCCTAATTATTCCAACCATAACTATATCCATAAAACCAAAGTGTAAGTTACTACCTTTTCTTGTAAGCCTGTGACAATTCTGAACCCTTTTACTGGGAGCAAAGGAGGGAAAGGAGCATAAATAATTCTGATGCGCAACCCTGATATGTGTGAGTGGGAGGAGGGAAGGGACTAGGGAGGCTCCAGAGAAAGCCTGATGCAAGTAGGGACCTGAGCTCTCTGGGGAGAGAGGACGGCAATCCCAGGACTCAGGAAACCAAGGCAGGTTTAGGAACTGTATTGAAACCGACCAGAGGACCCCAGAGCAAGGAACTGGAAGACAGGGGATAAGTGAATGCAGTTGATAAAAGCCATCGTCTTATACCTTCTCCTTTTGAGACCACTGGTCCAGCACATCTCCAGCAAAGTTAAAGTTCTTAGGCAATGCCTTGTCACAGAGATTTATGGCTTCAAAGTCAGCAGGGGTCAGAGGCGCCCTAGTCTGGTGATCTCTGTGAAAGTGGCGACCAGAGAGCTTGACCAGCCAGACGAGTCGAAGTGTCTGGCGGTGGAGAAGAATCTTCATGATTCCCAATGGACTTTGTCTACTGATGGGAATGTGGTGGTATCACAGCCTGTGGGGAGAGATGGGTGGAGAGTGTCAGCCAGAGACTGGGAAGTGGACCTGTGGCTGTGTGCCCCTGGCAAGTTGAGGAGCCCCGAAGAACACCCATCCTGCAGAGCGTGGCCATTAGATGCCAACTGGTCCCCCTACCACTGGACTCTCCTTCAGTGTTCTGTTTGTGACCAGGCTGGTCCCTACCTTCTGCCAAACAAAACCAAAAACAAATAGAATGCTTGTTGCCTGAATTGGCATTGCCAATCTTTGTCAGCCACATACTCTCTTCTAACCTATCTGCTATCCCTCCTCCAGGAGAAGCAGCCCGTTCACTCCTCATGTGCATGTCTACCACCAAAGTTGGCAAGCCATGGCCCTTGATTCTGGATACCCTGTCCCCCTTTCCCATCAAGCTTTCATTACAATTGATTGGACACCTTCATTGAAGTTCTGGCTCAGATACTTTCTGACTGTAGGATTTGGGCAAGTTACTTATCTTCCTGAACATCAATGTTCTTATCTGTAAAATGGGGAAATATATTTACCTCCCTCCTAGGGTTATTGTAAAGATTTAATAAGATAACTTGTAAATACCTTGCTTACACAAATGCATTCAGTTGGTAACTATTGATATTGTGGAGATTATCTCCGAGAGCACTGTTTGTGGCACAGTTTCATGGAGAATCTCACTGTATTAATCAGGAGGTCTGGCTGTTACTCTCAACTATTTCAAAACGAGCTCTGTGACATTGGTAGTCACCTATGCTCTCTGGACTCCCATCTGTAATCTGACCTATTTTTTTCCTAACTCTATAATCCCTTCTTCCTTTGAATTTCCCTACCTGGCCTCTGTACCACATGTGACAGTTGACTACCTTGTACTCTTATTTATCACTTTTATCTGTGTGTCCCGTCTAACCTACCTAGATGGTGTGGGCTACATATTTGCATTCTTAGACGATTCACGACTTATAGCCAATAATAGAAGCCAGCGTCTGTGGAGTTCTTGCATTCCTGGTATCATTCAACATTCCCGATAAACTCGTGAGACTGATGCTATTGTTATTTACTTTCACGGATGAAGACCCTGAGGTTCACGTAGATTTGCACAAGGTCATCCAGCTCACGGTGGTAGAGGCAAGGTCTGAAGCTCTATGGTCTGACTTCAGAGCCTGGTTTCTCTTTGCTGTTCAAGTCTCCTTTGTATCGCCTTTTCCAGTAAAGTTTCCCTGTAGGTGCCAAACACCTTCTGCCCTTTGGTTCTCTGCAATTGATTTGCATGGAGTGGAAGAATCTACGGGTGCAAAGGGCTCCTGGGCCTGCAGCTCAGTGATAATGACTAAACAGGACAGAGGAGCACCTTTCGGCCTCATTGCCAAACCCTCTTTGCTGCTCAGGGTGTTGTCTGGACAAGTCTGTTTGGTGCAAAAGCAACTTGCTGTAGCGCAGAGAGCTATGTCTGGCAGTCCAATCAGTATTAAACTCTCTCTCGTATGTCAAGGTTGGAAGAGGGCACAATCTGGGAGTGTGGTGGAGGTACAAGGAGCGAAAGGAGGGAAGGGAGAAGTTGAGCGAGCATGCTCATGGTTTAGCATCCTACCAAAAGCGAGACCCCCATTTTCTCCTCCTGACACACAAACACAGACACACTTGAATCCGTAGCCATTCCTTTGAGCCACCTTTGCCAAGTTGTTTAACCTCTCCAAATCCTTTCCACCTCTGCCACGAGCAAGGAGCGTAAAGACAATAACCTTTCTGCTGGCTACTTACTGGTGGGGTTTAAGTGAATACCTCTTCCTGTGTCGGCTGCATTCCTGTGTCTAGGAGCCAATAAATGCTGTGTATCCACAACCAGACTTCAACCCATTTATGGTGGAAGGCTGCTTGACATACAAAAAGAAAAGTGCAGAAAAGCTATTATAGGCCTGGACTAGCGTTTCTTCCTCCCTGTTTAAACGACGCATCGCTATGCACCATGCTGGGGACTGACATCTGTCCCTTCCGTCTCAGTCATTCTAGCCTTCGCTTCTTTTTTCTCAACCTCTCCTTGTCTTAGTTTAATGAGGAACTGGAAAGACTTCCAAATCACCAGGCACCTTCAATACTTCTGCTTCCTACAGTGAATAGCGAAGAAAACTTAGTGAATTGCTTTGCCTACAAATTTCTTCTCCATTTTCTCCTCTGAATTGAAAGATGATGATCTTCCATGAATTACTATTGCCCAAACCTCCAGAAAAGATTTTACTTATCTTAATAAATCACCAAATTAACATACCAGCACATCTAAAACTACGTATTGTAAATAATGCATGTTTCAGCATTTCCTGCGCAGCAAACTAAATCATGAGTTCGTGATAAAATAAAAACAAAGGTATTACAGAGTAGGATTTTTCGAGTTTCAAAAACTTCAGAACAAAAAAAAAATTTTTTTTTCTAATAACTTTTCTTATTTTCTCTCTTTTGGTTTGCCTTTGACTTTCAGAATAGATTTGGTACTGTGATGGCAAAACCAGATCTGGTAGTGAAATGAAATTACAAAAATGCTATGATAAGAGACCAGTGCCTGGGGAAGGGGTCAGTTCCCCTCCCTTCTCTCAGCCTTTCTCCAGGAAGCCTAATTAACCACGGGTCCCCACCTTTTGCATTGTCAATAACTGGCCTAAGAGTCTGACTGCTCCCTCCTGAAATGTAATAGATGCCTGTGAAAAGAGCTGTTTCTTCTTGTCTGTTTCTGTGAGCATGCTTTATGTTAGAGACCCTGCACAGGCCTTCAGCCGCAGAGATTAGGATTTTTTTTTTTTTAAAAGAGAAAAAAGCTCCAATGATAGGATGGGTCTAAGATGACATCAAATGACCTATAAATCCTATGAGAAACTGTGCCTCAGGGCTCAGAATTTGGAGTTTTTGTTTTCCTCTGGGCCCACCGGCGTAAAATAAAGTTTGAAGTTCTCCTCCTCTCCCGAGTGCTGCCTGCTACTTCTCACCCAGCCTGTCTCCCGCAGCAGTACAAGACAGGCCTGCAAGGCGCCAGCAAGACTCTGAGGAGCCGCCATTTTGCATCAAACAGCCATTTCCTAACTTGGGATTCTGTGACCAGTTTTCATGACTCCGGGGTCAAATCTGAAGGTCACGGACTATGTTACTTCGAAACATTATCTTTGTAGAAATTTGCACACACGTTTGACAAAATATCTCCAGAAAATTTCTGTAAAAGCAAGAGAGTTGAAGCCAGTGGCGTCTGAAACATGATGTCACTGGTAGTGACTTCCTGAGTGTTAAGAAACCATAACAGCGGGGGAAAAAAAAAGCATTGAGCACTTGGTGGCCGCTCATATGAGGGACTTCCATGTAATACCTTGCTTCATTTTATCATTAGTTCATTGTTTCATGTGTTAGATAACAGAGGCACCAAGAGGCAAAGCAGATTACCAAAGGCCGTTCATCTTAGTGAGCAGCGGCAATTCCAGTCCTCCTTTGTTCTCTCGTAGCCAAGGCGAGGAATGCTATCCCAGATATTTTGCTATATTTCTATCAACTTTGGTCAAGTAGAACAGTCCATTTTTCTGTCAAAGGGAGAGGATCTGGTCAGGTCTGCAGTGATCCAATAACGGCAAGACAATGTGCCTCTTTTCTTACTCCCATGCTGTGGATTTAAATACACCTTCACAACTTTGCGTTTACCAGAATTGCCTCTATGTTACTACAGCCATCTCATCTTACCTGAAAATGGTATTATTGATCCAGAAAGGCCGTCAGCTCCTTCGCAAAGACTCAGCTCTGTGTCTGCCAGAAACCTGGTTCCTTCCTTCTCTTTTGGTGGTATCTATGCCATGTGGCCCCAAGTCTCTGGTGTGCAGTTAGTTGGGAGGCTCATAATCCTGTGGGAGGAGAGTTTTTGTTTTGTGGACAACCTGTGGTTAAAGGGACAGCGGCTTATAAGACACAGCTGGGAGGGGAGAAAGGAAACGCAGGAGCAGCTTCCATTCAGGTACAGTGTCAAACAATGGCTAAGCCCCAGGACGTGAATGAATCATTTTCATTGTTGAAGCTGATGATATTGAGATCCATACTTCTCAAGTGGCCTACTACCCAAGCCTCTGCACATGATTATCAAGTAGCCCAGGACATTGGCATGCTCAATTATTGTGGCATAACTGGATCTGAATTGCAAGCTTGCCAGAGTGGTACAGCCAAAGGAACCACACCCAACCGGTCACTTGGAGGCCATTACGAGAAATCCTCCTAACTCCTGGCTTTTACTGAGTACCTGCTCTGTGCTGGCCACTGCTAAATGTCTGTCCAGATATTATCTCATTTGGAAATCATCTTGAAACAATGTTCCTGACTACCTAATGGGCGACTTTCATTTTTTTCCCCAAAAGTATACATACATATTTTATACCATGAGCGTATCTTGCCCATATTTTTAAAATCAGAAAACTTTATAAATTATTTCTAGTGGGCATGAGATATGCAGCTGTATACTCAGTTATATGAAAAAAAAGTTTCCCAGAGCTTGCTGATTTAACTTGAAAACAGCTTTTGGCTACAGACCTTCAGGTTTAAGGCACATTCTAAACTACAAGGAGCCCTGTTATTGGCAGGGAACTTGCTTTGTTCTCATGGTTTTGCAAGGAAGATGGAGTAAAACAGCTTTCTGGCCTTTTAATTTTTCTAAAAGGAAGTGAGTTTGGCTAAAACAGAGCTCATGACACATTCTTACCAGATGCAAACATTACCCTTACAGGGTCCCTTTTGAACCTTGATGAGGACATGTTACTTAAACCATCCTATCGCTCTCACTAGAAACATATATGCAGCAAAGAGACTTACATGCACCTGCCTGGCACACACACACACACACACACACACACACACACACACACACACACACATATATAAATCATATATATATAATAAAAATCATATATATATACGGAAAAAATCAGTGCAAAAGAGGAAATCATGATGACAAGGTCCAATCTGATTCCATTGTTTGAGAAGCTGTATGGTGCCTGACAGGCAGACATATCCCATTACTAAGTAATTATGGGATCAAAATACTTTTCTTTTTTTCAAAAAGAGGCTTATTTTACTCCTGCTTCTGCATACAAGGGAAAACATTTGACCCTTGACTTTTCAAGTTTCACTTAGCATGACATTCTCCAGTTCCAGCCACTTACCAGTAAATACCATAATTTTATTCTTCTTTATGTCTGAGTTAAACTCCATTGTGTATAAATAACATGTTTTCTTTATTCATTCATCTGCTGACAGACACCTGGACTGGCTCCTTGGTGGGGGTGGGGATCCCATGAAGCTGGAAAGATCAGTGGAGAAGAGGAAGCAGAGTGAGGGGGAAGGAGGAAGGATAGGAAAAGGAAGGAATTACAGAATGAAATTGACCCAGTCCTGCTATGTACATGTGCGAATATGCTACAGTGAATTCCACCTTTATGTATATCTATAAAGCACCAATTAAAAAGCAATACATACAAAACCAAAAAGAAAAAGAACAACAAAAAAATAATACATACATAGAAGGAAGATCAGTATAGGGGAGGAAGGAGACTGGGGGAGGGAAGGCAGTACTGGGAATTGAAATGGAGCGAATGATATTTCACGTGTGCATGAATATGTCAGAATGAACCCCGCTGCTATGTATAAGTATAATACACTAATAAAAACATCAAAAAAGAGGCTGAGGAGATGCAGATAAATGAAAAATAGAGAAGAAAAGCAAGATAAAAACCAGTGTGAAATAAGTACACAAAATTACATGCCATAAAGTTCTCTCTATTCACTAGAAGTTAGCTAGAAAAGTGGCTAGAGCTTTCTTTCATCCAGATGAGAGAAAGAGAAAGAGAAAGAGAGTCGGGGGAGAGATATGATCAGGCACATGCAGAGTCTACAAGAAAAATACAAGTTGGGTGTGGTGTCCCATGCCTGTAATCCCAGCAGCTCAGGGACTGAGGCAGGGGGATTGCAAGTTCAAAGTCAGACTCAACAACTTAGTGAGGCCCTAAGCAACTCAGTGAGACTCTGTCTCTAAATAAAATACATAAAAAGGGGCTAGGGATGTGGCCCAGTGGTTAAGTCACCTGGTTCAATCTCAGGTACAAAAAAAAAAAAAAAAAAAAAAAAAAAAAAAAAAAGAGAGAGAAAAGGAAAAGAAAAATACATACCAACTAACTACCTAAGGAAAAAATCCTACTTTTGCCTGATATTGAGACCTGAGGAAAGTTTTTCTCCTGCATCTTTCTATGAATGTCATCTATATTCTTCATACACTAACCTCAGTAATGAGTTTCTTTTTAGTTCATTTCTATATCCAAGACAATTGCATTTCAGCAACCTACGTTCTGATCAAAACAAAGTCTATGAAGGAACAGAGGTGTAGCTGGAATTCAGTTGTGAAGTCCAGATGCTCTGCTTAGGTGGGGGTTGGATTGACATCCTTTTCTGAAACTTAAAGCAAATCTGGTAAATACCATAACATCTTCACAGAGAGAAGCCACAGAGACAGACCAGTGAGCATCACTGGGTAAGTATGGTATTTCAGGCAGGCACTAGGAACTGGGGTATCACAGATGAGTAAGAGATGGTGTCTGCCATGAAGAGTGTTGCATTCAGATTGGGGGGGGGGGAGAGACTGAAGTGCTGCATGTGTTGTGATGAACATGTGGACAGATGTATGGAGGGAGAGGTTGACTGTGTTCCTGTGGTGGTGGGGAAGAGACATGGACATGCTTTTCCAGAAGAGGAATTTTAGGGTGGTTTCTCTGGCACCCATGTGGAGGATGTGTAGGAAAGGAAGATCCCAATGGGAGACAGGAGTTGAAAGGTGTTCCAGCAGTGAAATAGAAAGGTTGATTGGCTACTGAATTCTGTTTCTGTTCCACATGAAACTGGAGAAATCAGTACTATATTCGTCAAGACCCACTTGGTTGTGACAGAATCCCAATCTGTTCAGCACGCAGGAGAAAAGTGACTGATAGGCTTGCCAGATCAAGAAGGTATTGTCAGTCAAATCACAGGGAGGCCAAGGTGCAGCTGGACCTCATGAAAGTCAGGGGCCTCAAACATCATCAGGAGTCATTTTAGGGCTTTGTTTCTCCAAAGGGGTTGATTAAATTTGCTTTCCTCCAAGATGGTCTTTCTCTACATGGTGGAGAACATAGGTCCTTGCCAACTCTTTTATCTTATGGTCCCTGCCACTGAAGAAATTGGCTATTTCATCTATACTTTGAAAAATTCTGGAGAAGAACTTTGGATTGGTTGAGCACCACCCGGGGGGGCCAATGAATGGAAGTCAAGGTGGGGAAGGAGTCAAGAAATCATACAGAAGCTACCATGATGGTTGTGTAGTTAGGGACAGGCTATCCCAAGATGTTCATTGCTGGGCAGACAAACCTGGAGATCTGCCTCACTTACTAAATGCTGACTGTGCACCATGTTTGGGTCCAGGAAGTAGAGATGTGAAACAGTGCCCGATTTTCTCTCTCAGGGATGTCATGAAAAAAAAAAAATCACTAATTTTTAAATAACCTGCTTCTAAATTCAACCCCTTAGAGACTTTTCTCTCCTCAGTGCTTTCCTCTGGTACTTAGGACTGAGGTCATACGGTCATGGGCCTTTGGGTTCATTTGGCTCTGAGCATCTCTGAAGTCTTTGAATGTTTTATATGGCTTATAAGAGCTAGATTCTCCTTTCTACAAGGCATAGTGTATATTCTACACATTCTTGGTTATTCAGGAATCCTGTGGGAGCTTCTTGTTTCAACTAGGAAGGCAAAATAACAAGTCACCATTGGATTGCAATCGGTCTTCTAGTGGTTCTTTTGTAAGGACCAAGATTTCTTCCAGTGATGATAAGAGCCAGGGACCTTGTTATGCAGGATATGGAGTCTGGGTCATTATCTGGGCCTCCAGGGAGCATACCCTATCCTTGGCAAGAATGAAACTAAAGTAATTATAACCCAGCATACATTTTATGGGGAAGATGGCGAATCACGTTAGAGTAGAGACTCTACACTTAACCCCTTGGGTAAGTAAACTCTTGGACCAGAGACTGAGAGTATTAAATGACTCCACAAGGTCTTATAATCACATCAATTCAGAAAATAGGTGTTTATTAATCCCGAGAGATCTGCTTCACTAGGAAAGTCTGCACAAAGTGATAGCAGCTATCCCTTATAGCATATAGTATTTTGTAATGTCTTAGGATCTCATATGCTATTATTTCATCTAATCCTCACAAAAATCCCGTGAGGTAGGCGCTAGTAGTACTATTGTTTTAAAAATAAGGGAACAAATTCTGAGAGGTTAAGTAAATTATATAGGACCAAGTCTTATTTTACTGCTTCATTCTTTCTCCTTACCATCATCAATGAGTTGGTGCCCCAGCAATCTGTAATGATGACAAATTTTCAAAGTATGATTGTGAATTTATAAAATTTTAATTGTACGTAGTTACATACATATTCAGTATTCCAATCCAATGCAGTCATTTAAAAAGAAAAATACTCAAATTGTCCCAAAGTGACTCCTGGGAGGCCCTTCAGGCAGGCTTCTGTGTCCTTTTGACATAACCCTGTTGACCTTCGAAAGTGTCTTTATTTTTTGGTGCAATAATATGTTCTAGGTTCATCTTCTATATTTCAAATCAGTCATTTCTCCTAGGACTCCTGGTTTCTTTTAGTGAAAAATGGTGTTTTTGACAATCAATCAGTTGACCAACCATCAATTACTATTGTGCTTTACTAATATCAGAAGGGCCAATCAGGTCTGCCATGACAGTGTTAGGATAGTGACTGGCATTTCAGCCCGTAAGGCACTACATTAGTAGGGAGCCAAGAGGCAGGGCATTACTAAATCGAATGTACCTCCCAGCTCTGTTAATCAGCATTACATGATCTTATCTATCTGTATTTGGTTGAAGCCTATAATTATTCAGTGTACATTTTACTCCTCAAATGCTTACTTATTAACATACTTCATGCTAGATTCTGTGCAGGGATCTGGGAATGCACAAGGCATACATGCACAACAACTCGTAGTTACTACGGTGAATGAGGCTATCACTCCCTGCCTTTGTCCCTTTTGTAAGTAAATAGTAGCACATACCTTCAACAGTAAGTGACTTGTAGCATTTTCTCTGCAGACAGGCCAGTTAGAGTCAATGATGCTGATACCCTTGACTTCAAGTTCTGCCTCCTGAGCCTTCTGGCCCCAGGGGACAGTTGCCCCAGGCAGTTTGTTCTTAAGCAGTATTCACATTTTCAGAGATTTCTAAAGGGGAAGGCATTCTTAGACACCAGGATAATTGATCAAAACATGAACTCCTCTTCTTCTAGGTCAGTGGGCAGGACCCCAGGTGCAGCCAGAAGAAGAAAGAGCTGTTGTTTACTATGAATGGAAATAAAAAACCAGCATTTAAGAGTTTAAGCCAACTTAATGATCTGCATTTCAGGGCCCCAGATGGCATAGGTTGGATTACTGCATATATTGCTTCAGAGTTTACCCTAAATGTCACTAAGAGGGAGGCTGTTAGCTTGCCACATTTCTCGTTTATTCAGCTGGATGCTCAGATCATGAGAAACAGGAAGTCTATACTCGCATAATAAATATTTTTAGAGCATCTTTGCCTTTCCTTAATCTACTGCGTTATAAATTCCACGAAAGGAAGGATTTCTCTCTGTTCTGTTCACTGTTCTTTCTTAAGCACTTTGGTAATGCCTGCTTTCCCAAATACTATTTGTTGAATGAATTAATATTTTTCTCCCATAACAACACTGATCTGTGCAGACTGTTCTTGGTGGGCTCTTCTTTGCCCTGTCTTGGCCTTTGTGTGTGTTTCCCTCCCAAAGGAAGTACCTGAGGCTTGAACATGGCTGTTCTTCAGTTTTCCATTTGTGAACTGCTTTGTCAAATTGAACAACTGATATACTTTGTACTGAAAAAATATCTAGGGGAATGTTTTCCACCAGTGCAGTTAGAGTTTATTTCAACTTCAAAATAAAATGCATACGTGTGCATTTGGGGGCATTTGTCATGCATAAATAGAGCAGGCAATTTGTCATGCTTCAGCAAACTCAGAGAGGGAAGATGTAGTTTCTATCAACCTGGGTAAACTATTCCATAATGCAAAATGAATAATCTTTGCTTATCTTTTGTTCTCACTACTTATTTAACATAGATCAGAGCTGAGAAGTCTTAGGTGACCTGGCTGATGGAACCACTATTTGAAGGATTGTTAGTAAGTGTGGAAAAGGGAGAAATTATATGCTGCAGCTCACAGTGGATTGACTAGAACTTGTCTCATGTGCCAATTAAAGTACTCTCTGGGGGGAGAGAGATAGGTGACAACTACTGAAGTTATTGTTTTACCAGAGTGTTCTAGATTCATTCTGTTTCTTGGAAGTGTTTAATAACAGAACCCAGTAGCAATTTTGTAGAAAACCAGTACTTAAAAACAAACAAAGACCAAAGTGTGAGTTGAGGGTATAATCAAGTGCATGCTTAACCTTGGGTTCAGTCCCCAGCACCATTAAAAAAAAAACATCATACTGGTCATTTTGTAACCTCAGCAAAACAGGTCTTACACATTGTGCATCAGCAATTAGGTGTTAGAATTTTTGGAATCAGAGAGATGAGTTCAAATTCCAGTTCTGCCCCTTAGTGGTTCTGTGGCATTAGTATTATCATCTCTAAAATGACTCTGCCTCTCAGCTAGGATGAAGTTGTGAGCATAAAATGAGATCATCTAACGAAGGACTTAGCATGCAAATGTCTGGCACATCCTACAGATTCGGAACGCGGTAGCTAGCTTAAAAGATGGAAAGTCTCATATTTTATCAGTTGGTGTCTCTTGGGCCAAGTTTTCTTGGCAGGCAAGATTTTTATGTCCTCAGGAGGTCTGACAATTAAGACTGCTCAAGTTTCTCTGTGGGGAAACGTTCTTTGAAATGATCTTCAGATTTCGCTTTCATGGATTCTCTGAGTCCACCCACAGCCTTTAATTATATTCTCCATACTACAGACTCCCTGGAAGTCTCCATACTTGAGTCTCAATCTCAGCCACAGAATAACCAGAGCGTTTGTGAATACACCAATGCCCGAGTCCCACCGCAGACTGACTAAATTGGTTCCTCTGGGACTGGCGACCCAGTCATCTATATATTTTTTTGAAGCTGCCTTGGTGATTCTAACAAGGAGTGAGGGTTGTTCAGGCTCTTGCTCACGTCTCCAATCTCTCTCCCCTCCTCTGCTCACCAGCTCCTGACTTCTTGTTGAACATGCCAGAGTTGCCCCTACCTCAGGACCTTGGCATTCACAGTTCCCTGAGTCTGCTGTGTGTTCCACTCAGATTTCTACATAATTGATTCTTGTTTGTCAGGCTCAACTCAAATGTCACTTATTCAGGATTTCACTTCCTTACCCCATTCCCAAGTCGCATTCCTTACCTTGTTTAATTTCTTTTCTAACACACTGCGATGAGACATTTATGGATTAATTTGCTTATTTGCTGCCTGTCTGACATTAGAATGTAAGCTCCAAAAATATAAAGTCCTTGTCTGATTTATTCACTATTATATACCCAGGGCTTAGAAAAGTGTCTGGTACATAACAGATACTCAATAAATATTGTTGAATGAATTATTCCTGTTGGCTATTCACTGATAAAATCACATACCATCTTTCTAATGGTCAGTTTTTATGGTGGGTACACAAAACAATCATTCCCTTAAAGTTATACAATTTCAATTTTCTCATGCCCCTTTATATGGTTTTGGTATTAACTATTAAAGGGTTAAAAAGAAGAAACATTATAGGTAAATATTCAGCATTGTAAAACAGCATCATGGCTTTATGTAAAGAGTTCTGTGATGATTCAGGGACTTCTTAACCTCACTTAGATTCGATTTTCTCACCTCTAAAGTGGGACTAGTACATATGGTAGTTATGAATAGAGAATGAGAAAACACATACAAAGCCTTTGTGAAAAATTCTTAGTCCTGAAGCCTAGAAGTCACTCATCCCACCCATTTGTATCTGTCCCACTATCCAGGTACTAATAAATGCCTGTTCACCAAATGGAGCATTTAGTTGCTTTAAGTCCTGCTTTTGCTTAGGAGGGAGAAAACATGTTTAGAGAGAGCAGGAAGAGTATCGAGTTTTAACTTTGCCATTACTAGGTTTTCTATTTAACCTGGAGCAAGTTACTTAGTTTCTTCATCTGTGAAATGAGGTCAGCTGCAGTAACTACCCTCTCAGCTACTAAGCAGACTCAGATCATATAAATAATGTGCTAGCACATGATCTTTGTTCTATGTGGTGCTTATTATTACTGCTATTAATGAAGCTGTTATGGGCAGATATTTTCAGCCTGTAGACTTTGACTGAGATCAAAGACTAAATTTAATCCATTTGATTTCATTTTCTAGAATGAAAATGAAAATTATTCAGTGCAAAAATGAAGCAATAATGGCAGTCAAATTACCAACATGAGAACCTCCTTGGCTTGATCCCCTGGAAAAATATGCAGACACCTTGACAGTAGGGACAAGGCCAGGAGTCTGAGCACTCATCACAGTGTCTCAGTCCAGAATAAACTGTCACTCTCAGGAGAAACAAGTCCCTAGAATGCACCATTTGTCATATCTTAAACCAAAGACATAAAAAACAGTGTGTCATTCTGTGGGTGTTGGACACAATTTTTCTGTAGTTTCTTTCTAGTTCCATCCACAGAAGTTGCTAATTGAATGCCAATAATGCATTACAAATCCCCCACAACTCATACCTTCCTTGAAGAGAGGCTGAGAAGTTTATTTATGGCCCCTCGACTGAGGTGTGAATTCCTGGAGGCTAGGTGAAATGATTGGGTATATTGTGTTGTAAAAATGACATCTATGTGTTCTCGATATTATTGAGGCAGGTACCACCCATCCATCCACACATCCATCCATCCACAATTACCCAGTACTTACCATATGCTAGTTATTAATCTAGCAAAGGTGAACAAAATATAGCTCATAGTCTTGGATGCCCTTTGTTAGAACCCATGCTATACTTTCCTTCATTCATCTGGTAAGTCCTCACTGTGGGCTAACTTCATGTAAAGCATTATTGAGGATATAAGGTGTGTGTAACAGAGTCTATGAAGGTCGATCTCTTACAGTTATCAAGAAGTATGAAGTTATAAGATGGCAACAATCCTTGAATTACATGTCAAGAGTTCTGGGTTCCAATCCCAACCTTGTCATTCCTACTATCTGCTGTCCAGAAGCTTGATTTCTGCACCCATCCCTCCAAGCCCTCAGGACCCCGATCTCCTCTCTTTCAGTTCTTTGTCCCTTACTTCCATCACAACTGCTTTCCTACCATCTTCAGGATCACCCTAAGTCATTTCTGTTATCTGCCCACCTGCCAAGACCATCTGTTCACAGCACGTTCTACTCTTTCTCTGGTTTCATCTCATCCTTCTCCTGCTAATAGCCTCAATTTCCTTTCACCTTATGCACCCAGGGTCAGGAAAGCCCCAACTAAGAATCACATTAATGATTCCTCTTCTCATCTGTTCCAGAGCAGCTAATATTGCAAAACAAAAGACAAAATGAACAAACAAAAAACCCAAAACAAACAAACAAATGCCAAAGCAAACCAACCAATCAACCAAAAACCCCACCTGCTTTGCAGACCAACAGCTCAAAAATTATGGTTTCCTTCCTCAGAGGGGTTTGGACATGATTGGGAAGCTCCGGTCATGGAAAACAATTTGGGATAATGATTTAATATAAAGGGTCTAGGATCCAGAAGGCCTGGGTTCAAATCCCAGCTTACTCAAGTCACTTACCCAACCTGTGTTCTCTGAGTCTGCGTCCCAAGCTGTTCTGGTTCTGAGTCTACTTTCCTCTTCCATATAATGGAAGTATGGAGATGGGTTGGAGGATTAAATGAACACAAGTGAATGTTTAACAAAGAACTCAGCGTGTCATGACAGGAACTTTGCTTCTTCCTCCTTGCAGGGGCCCATCAGCAAGAATTTCCTCGACTTGCAGTCCTTCCCGTCCCTTGCTTCCTGCTTCCACACCCCACTTTGTTCAGGGTCAGGCAAAGAGCCAGTATGAGGCTGCAGTGGGTCCCACATCTTGGTCCTTTACATGTTTGAAAGTCTCTTTTCTCTGCCAACTTCTCCTGCACTGACCTTTCTTCTTCTTCTGCTTCTCCTTCTTCTTCTTCTTTTGGTGGTGCTGGGGATTGAACCCAGGGCCTTGAGCACGTGAGGCAAGCACTCTACCAACTGAGCTATATCCCCAGCCCAGCACTGACCTTTCTTATAAGTTCATAAACATCCTGCAATCATTCCTATATTTTAAAAGCCGACTGCTTATATTTCTCTTTGCACTGAGCCCTTAAGAGAAAAGTTAACTTCAAGTGAGTCTGCTGTAAGCCTTTCTTCCAGTCATTCCTCCATGTACCGTGTTCACCTTCTGGCCCTACTACTCTCCCGGAACTGCTTTCGTCATCATCATAGGGACCTTCTGGGTGCCAAATTCAATTGTTTATTGTCCATCTTGATCTCTTAGCATATTGGAAACTTAACAATCCTCCCGGAGATGTCTTTTCTTGGTGTTCATCGTTTCATTCCCTTCTAGCCTTCCTCTTACTTGCCTGACTTGTTCTGCTTCATTTCTTTTCTGGATGCTTCTTAAATGTTGTTGTTTCCTGGAACTTTACCTCCAGGCTGCTCTTCTGGTGCTATGTCATGTGGACGCACAGTGGCCTCATTCATGTGCATCGACTTGACCATCATTTAGGCAGCAAAGATTCCCAAGGTCTAGCTCTAGCCTAAGCATGACTTTTGAGATTTGAACCCGTATGTCCATCTTCACCCAGATATCCATTGGGCACCTTGAAAACTCACTCTAATGATGCTTGAATTTGTTATTCCCTTGTTTATAGAATGTAAGCTCAGGAAGGTAAGGATTCTTGCCTGTTTATTGGTATGTCCCTAAGGCCTAGGACATGGTCAGGGACACATTCAGTGCTCAGCTAATACTGGTTACATGAATGAACAAAGCCTTTTGTCTTCCTCACCCACCTGTTCTTCCTTCTGAAGGGCAACAGCACCGTCTGTACCACCCAGGGTTTCGTGTCACCTCTCTTTTCCTTAATCCTTATGTCCCGTTGGTTTCCTAGGTTCCACGAATTCAGACTTCTTGATCTGCAGTAAATTCCATCCTCTACATTCTCATCGATATTTTAGGGAGCCTAGTAATCTCTCCTTCATTTGTATTCTCTCTTTCCCTATCATGAAATGGGAATAATGACGTGACCTATCCCATAGGACTGTTGTAAGGTTCATTGAGATCAGTTATCCAATTAATGATGTTAAATTTGTTCACTTGGTTAAGGCAGTGTCAGTCATATTTTTCAATTATGATTTTCACCTAGAAAATGTAGCATCCCATCATGATACTTGTCTGAATCTACCACTGCATTGGAGGTTGTAAAAAAAAAAATTTAGTTTTGGTACCAGGGGTTGAACCCAGGGGTGCTTAACCACTAAACCTCATCCCTTTTAATATTTTATTTTATTATTATTACTTAATTTTCTTTTTATTTTACAGACTGCATTTTGATTCATTGTACACAAATGGGGTACATCTTTTCGTTTCTATGGTTGTGCACAATATAGATTCACATCATTCGTGTAATCATACATGTGCATAGGGTAATGATGTCTGTCTCATTCCACCATTTTTCATACTCCCCCTCATTTCCCTAGAAGTAATCTAAAGTCCCTCCATTCTTCTTTCATGTCCCCTTAATATTTTATGTAGAGATAGGATCTCACTGAGTTGCTAGGTCCTTGCTAAATTGCTGAGACTGGCTTTGAACTAGCGATCCTCCTGCCTCAGCCTCCCAAGTCACTGGGATTACAGGTGTGTGCCACCACATCCGGCTTGGAGGTTCTAAAACATTGATTTCCAAATTCCACCTCCTTCTGCTTTTACTAACTAGAATTTCCTTTCTCTCCTTTACCCTACCCTACTCTACTCTGAATATAACTATAGTCTCATGGGGATTTTAAAAAATGCAATGTTTTAAAACCAATTTCCATGATTGATCCTTTCTGATACATAAATTGTCTCAAATTTGGCCACCGGCAGCCTTTTCAGGACGACTTCTGTGTCTGTTGTCCTTCGATCACTTCTTTACTTACTGGTGCAGCAAAAAGCCTCAGGATCACCTGGAACTTTCCGCGCCTCACACTTGGAAACATCGGTTCCTCCGAGGAGCCGGTGGAATAGGGAATGGCATTTAGAAATCAAGATCTAGGTTCTAGGCAGACTCATGACCACGAGGGGGCTTTGCTCCAGGCTCGTACAGGGCACAGCACTAGGAAATACAATTTTAAAACGTCGTGAGTTCATGCTTGTGAGGGTTCATCTTGATTGTCATCTCGATTCGATTAAGAGTCAGCTAAGAAACAGGTAAACACTTCCGGACGTGCCCGAAGATGACTGTGAAGTAGGATGGCACTCCGAGGAGGGAGGCCAACCCTGAACGTGGGCAGCGCTGTCCAACAGGCAGCTGTCCAGAGCGGCAAGGAGGAGTCAGTGAGAGTAAATCTGGTGACGGCTGGAAGACAAAGGAGGGCGGCGAGGTCATGGCAGGAAGGCCGGGCGGAGTGTCTCAGGCAGGATGCACACGGGCAGCTCCGCTGTCTCTTCCACAGGAACGTCTCGGTCACGGTCAGGATGATGGACGGTCCATCAAGCAACGAGCAAGTCGGTGAGTCCCCTTCAGACTTGGTGCAACACTGGCATCATTGGTGCAAAACGGGGACTGGAGCTAGGCTCATCATGAGTCCTTTTAAATCCTTTTTATCAGACCCTGCCAGCTGATCTGGGTCCGAGGGAAGTTAGTTATCTTACTCGAGGTCAGTTGCACATGTCTCCAACTTGGGGTAACGTCAACCTTATCTTGGGGCAACATCACATCATTACCTCATTACAGCACAGAGCGCTCAAGTTATTTTTTGTAAGTTACACGGCACAAAGTAACAAGTTGTTTTTTGCAAGTTACACAGCACAGAATAAACAAGTTGTTTTTTGTAAATCACACAGCACACAGGACGTCACACATTTAACTTTGCTCCTTACATCAGGGGTCCAGATGGGACAAAGTGGAGGAAGGAAGAAGTGCGCTGGCCCATGCACTCTGCATTCTTGTGCCGGGGTGGCTCTTGTCGCTGTCACCACCTGGGGACATAGGGTGCTAACTTCTTCAGCCCTTCAAAGTGGATCACAGCAGCAACCCTCCAGGGAGCTTCTAGGCCATCGGCCTTGACTGGGCTCTTGTTCCTCTTGTTCGGAGGCAGCCAGCTTCTTGGACCTAGCAGCTGGTTTCTTTCGGCTTTCCAGTGTGCAGACAGGCATTGTGAGACCACCCGCTTCTGATGGTGGAAGCCAATCTATAAATCCCCTTTCATAATTCATATGCGGTTCCTGTGAACTGTCCATTCATGCATTTTGCCTCTTTTCCTACTGGGTATGGCCCTTTTTCTTTTTAAGAACTTCTTATCTAGTAGGAATGTTAGTTTCTGTTGTACAAATTACAAATATTTCTCACCCAATCTTTTATTTGTCATATTTGACCCTCATTCAGCTGCCTAGAGCTTTGGTCAGGAAAAGGAATTCCTGTTCATATGGCAAAAACGTAGGTAAGGAAAATGGAGCTGCCACTTTCCAGATGTCAGTCACCATTCTGGGTATTTCAGGAACATTCTGTCATTTGTGCTTTTTAGTAAATCTTTTTAAAAATTTTTTTTGATTTGTTCTTTTTGAGGAGTATTCCTTATCTCATGTTCTAAAGCTCTTTATTTTAATCTTAAAAGGCAAGCATTAAAGTTACATCTTATGCCAAAGTCAGAGAATTAAATGAAAACAGAGGATTAATGAAAATTAAGAAAACTCTTGGAAAATCACTCCAATTGGCCAGAGGCAGGAAGGTGCCATTTCTCGGTCAGAGCAGAAGGGTCAGGGTCCCCTCTGTGGTGAGATCATGAGCAGTTTTCCATGAACTCTGCCGGAAGCTGCCATCTACAGTCCTGGCTGCCAGGAGCCTCTCAGCCAGGAGGGCCTGGGAGTCCCGGCAGACTGACGGAGCCGCAGGCTCCACCTGCCAGCCCCTGCCCATCCAGCCAGGGACGGCACACGGCCGGCACTCTCCGCTGCCCGCTCTCTCTCCCCTACTCCTCAACACCAGGGTCGCGGGGTTCCATTCCCACCAAGCTAGTCTGTGTGATCACAAGCTGGGCAGTGTGGCTAAGAGGCAGACTACAGCTCGGACTGTCTGGGTTGGAACTTGGCTCTGCCACTTGCTGGCTCTGTCTTCGGGCAAGTTCCTTATCTGCAGAGTGGGCATCCTGAGGGCAGGGCTCCCCCAGGGGTCTCCTGGGGACTGAGAGGGCACCTGTCTGCCAATCGCTCAGAGCATTTCCTGGAACAGAGCGAATACTATTGAAGTGTTCGCTAATTTTCTTAAAATCCCCTATATTTTCTCCATCCACCACAAATTCCGAGTTTCCCTGTCCCTGTCACCCATACAGTCACTTTAATGACTGACACTGGCGGGGTCCGTTTCTCCCCCAGGGTTGCAAATCCCAGTTTCCTGAGTCCACGCTTCATGTTGGGCCTTTTTTTCCCCAGAAGATGGGAAAGGCAAGCTTGCCTTCTCTTCTCTCATCCTGAATCTCTTTGCAGGTCGGCATCCCCGAACCACACCTGTGTCAAGTCAAAGACTTCGGATCCAATGGTCATCTTCTTCACCAGTGGGACCACGGGGTTCCCCAAGATGGCGAAGCACAGCCATGGACTAGCCCTACGGTCCTGCCTCTCCTCCAGGTAGGAAGAGGGCACAGCTCAGAGGCTGGGTCCCAGGTCTGTGCCAGCTGTGTGCATGTGCAGGGTGGGCCTTGGGCTCTCTATCTGCCCCTCCATCCTGTGTCTCCGTCTGCCCTTCGCTTCAGACCTCTGAGGGTCCCAGAGGTGGAATCCTGGAATCCCGAATGTTGACGGAGACTCAATAATGAAGGAGACCCTTTGGGGTCCTGCCTGAGTTCCTTCACAGGAGCTGTGGAGGAGATGTGGTGGAGGCAGCAGGCATTCTGCAGGCCACACAAATGACAGGCCAGCCTGTCCCTGAAAACAGCTCCACAGTTTGGTGTGGAAAAGAGAAGGTTCTGGCAGTGTTACTTGAGGCCAGAGGGCCCCTCCTCTTCTCCATTTGGGGTAACTTGAACTTGGGGATTCCCAATCATGAAATACTTGGGAAGAAAATACCTGAACTAGCCTCACCAAGTCACTGCCCCTGACCTTGAACCAGGAGTGCATAGAACTGAAGCTCTAGCCTGGGGTTAATCATTCAGTCTGTTTTAAGCTGAGCCTGTCCCCCCACCTCTCCTCCTCTGCAGTTAGTAACCCTCTGATCAGAACACACTCGACTCATGTGTGTTCTGACTCATCCACCAGGACAAGGGGCAGCGATGGCTTCTTGTGGGCAGGGAGTGTTGGTGCTAATGGTAGCAACTGAGCACCAAGACCCCAGGAGGGGACAGAAGGGAAGGGTGTCAGTACATTTGGACTAATACGTGCAACCACAGTGAGAGGAAAGCGTTCTCAGGATTATATGATGAAATCTATAGAAAGCTTATTCATGAGCGGCAGAGACCTGAGAGTAGCGCTGGGCTACAGGACAAGGACCGATGGGAGCAGCTGGGAACCCAGCAAGGCCCAGGTTGGGCAGGCCTTGGGGCCTCAGGTAGAGTCTGGGCCTCAGGAGGAGGCAGACAATGGGTGGGTGCTGATGGGATTTCAGGGAGGGAGAGATGTGATGGGATTTGTATTTTGAAGAAGCCTCTGTTGCTGCAGGACGGAGGAGGGGTTGGAAGGGAGGTGGGGAGGACCAGGTACCACCTCTTAGAATAGGCCAGAGAGGAGAGTGGCCTGGACCAGGGCCATGGATGTGATGAGGTTAATACCCTCGAAATTTCAGGAGACAGAGTGGGCAGGCCCTGCTGGCTACGGCGGGAAAGAAGGGTGGGATCAAGGTCGGCCTCCTGATTTGGGCTTGGACACTGATGCTGTTCACTGAAGTAGAGGTCACTGGAGGAGAATGAGCTCAGAAGAGGCCCGAGAGATCAGGATCTGGGCTTGGGGAGCCTGAGACACACCCCAGAAGAGGTGCTCACTGGGAAGCTGAGCTGAAGCTGAGAAGAGAGGCCCCCTCCCTCCGGATTTCCCTGGGGGCAGCACACTCCTGAGAGGGGCAGGAAGAGGACCTGTGGGTGGCTCATCAAAGCCCCTCCCTGCTAACAGAAAAGCTCCTAAAGCCACAGCCTGCTCAGGGGAGTGTTGCGCTTTCTCCAGGACCTGTGCACTCAGAGTCCGGCAGGTGCAGGAGGAGGGCAGAGAGGTGACAAACCTTCCCACTGCAGTTACTGCCATTTGGCTAATTGCTTCCTGTCCCTTGCCAAGGGGATGTGCTCTTTGGGTCTCTTCTCCCTCTCCCATTCTATGCCCCTTTGCAAATGACAGAAAGCCCAACCCATTCCCTTTTAACCAAAGAGTGAAGAAGAGGATTTATCGGCCCCACACATAGCTGGATAGACTCCAGATTGGGGTTCCCTCCGTCCCTTGGCTGCTTCTGCTTTGCTGATGCTGTCCTCAGAAAGGCTCAGGTCTTATTGCTGAAAAATGCCCTCCACCATCGGCTGGTGGCGACCGATTCAGATCCAGGGAAAGAGAAACAGACTTCCTCCTGGCTCTCCTAGCAAGGGCCTTAAGGATCATTAGCACTGCACTAGTTAGGGTAGCGTGTGATTGGGCGGTCCACGTTGGGGACCCGTGGTGGGGTGCCCTGGAGCCCCATCTCATGCACTCAGTGAGAGGGTGATTCCCCAACTGAAAAGCAGATGCCCCAGCCCTTGATCACACCCAGTGCTGATGGCACAGCTGAGCCCCTGCATTGTGGAGTTAGCAGGAAAGTGTTGCAGCTGAAGACCTCTGATGTCCTGTGGTGCATGTCAGACCCCGGTTGGATTCTGGCTGTCGTGGGGTGCCTGTTTGAACCATGGGCAGCAGGGTCTACGCTTTTCATCCACCACCTGCCCCAGATCGACCCCAAGGTCATTGTACAGGTAAGAAGACCAACCTTCTGGTATCAGAAACTCCAGAAGAAACCCATGTTTCCAGGTCAAGATCTGGACTCTGCTCAGAAATACTAAGCAAAGTTCATGGTCATAAGAGACCCCAAGTCTGGGATCCTCACAGGGTGGAACACTGAACCAGAGTCACTAGGTCAGATTGACATCAAGATGTAACCTGGTGCTGGGCGCTGTGGGGCCTGCAGGTAATTCCAGTGGCTCGGGAGGCTGAGGTGGAGGATCACCGGTTCCAACCAGCCTCAGAAACAGTGAGGCACTAAGCAAATCGGTGAGACCCTGTCTCTAAATAAAATACAAAAGTGGTTGAGGATGTGGCTCAGTGGGTGAGTGCCACTGAGTTCAAACCCTGGAATCCCTCTGTCCCCCAAAAAATGTAACCTGGAAGAGAGCCCTTATTTTTGGGCCATTTCCCAGACCTGTGGATGAGACATTATGGGTGTGAGACCACAGAATATGTATTTTGAGAAATAAAAGCAACCACAGTCATCCCAAGTTTCCTGAATCTTCGATCCTGGCTGTGCTGGGGCCAGGTAGCTGGTGTGAGTGTGAGTGTGTGTGTGTGTGTGTGTGTGTGTGTGTGTGTGTGTGTGTGTGTTTTGTTTTGGAAGTGATAATTATCAATCAGCCTAGTTAAATTAAAGCATGATCCAGAGACCCAAGAGAAACATTTTGTGAGCCTTGCATCTTTGTTAGTTTATTCAAATGCTTTATGATGAAATGGCAAACATACAGAAAGCTTGCACAAGATGGAAATCTATAGCGAAATCAACACCTGAAAAGAAAACACCTGTGTAGCACTCACCCAAATCACAGAATAGAACCTTGCCAGCACCCCAGCGGCATCCACCTGCCTCCTCTTCCCCCTGAAGGGAATCGATATCTCAGTCTGTTCGGCATTCACTTCCTTCTGTAATTTAGCTACAGTGGTTTACATATGAGATGTATCCCAATCGCTCATGGGTGAGATACTACAAGAAAGCTTAGAGGTGAAAGGATTGGATTATGAGAGATTTAACTTAATCAATGCACTAATTCTTTGATATGATTAACTGGGTGGGAGCTGTAAGCAGGTAGCCTGTGACTGGAGGAGGTCGGTCCCTGGGTGTGACTTTGGGGTGTATAGTTTCCTTTTGTTGAGTAGTACCCTCTGCTTCATGGTACCATGTTCCCAGCTGTTTCCCTCTGCCACATCCTTCTGCCATGATGTTCTGCCTCACCTCCAGTCCTGAGGAATGGAGTCAGCTGACTGTGAATTGTGACTTCTGAAAACAGGTGCCCCCAAATAAAGTTTTCCTCCTAAAATAGTTCTTCTCAGGTCTTTTGATCACAGCACTTGAAGTCGCTGACTAAAACAAATACTAAGAAAATATTCCTGAGCAAAAATTCTATTTTACATGATTTTGAACTTTAGGTCTGCATTGTACATCATTCTCTGATACCTTGCTTCTTTCTTCAACCTTGTTTCTAAGTTGGGCTGTGTTATTGCATATTGCTATAGTTAATTTTAATTTTGCAATTTTCTTCTATCGTTCCTACCATCAGTGGAGATGTGAATAGTTTTCACATAGGGACTCTTGATAATCAATGATCAATGAACTCTGGCACATGCACCCTAGTAACCAAGCATTTCTGAAAAGTTTTTCTTGGAGAAGAATTAGCAGGTCACACTGACACTACTGCCCCATATTCCAAATGTAAGAAAACCCACAAAAACCACGCTGGACACGGGAAATCACATAAGGGAGATTATTAAGCAAACAGAGTGTCTCTCTGCAGGGTAAGAGAGAAAATGAGAGGAAAAGAGAGGAAAACAGAAAGGGCACACGCTAGAGAGAGTGGAAAAGCCAGGAGGAGAAAGAAAGTGAGTCAGGGGAGAGAAAGCGTGAGAAAAGATGGCGGGGTAGATACCCTTAAGCAGTTGAATTCCGCTGGGCTAACAGGGGACCAATGACGGAGAAGGATACTTGCAAGCTGACTGATGAACCAATAGCTAGCCAGGATGTTCACAGATTGACAGTAGTTGGGAGTCGGAGAAAGTGGCTGCAGCGGAAAGGGCGGGGAGAGCAGCTTTCAGACTGAGAAGCTAGGTTGTGATGCAATGGAAGGGTGGGGGGAGCAGCTTTGTATTACACCAAATATTAAACCAATTTATGTTGCCAGAGAAATGTAGGAGAGATTCCATTGTTCCACATCCTTGAAAAACGAGTTATTATCAAAGTTAACTTTAGCCAGTCTGAGGAATGCAAAGCACTCTCTTATGTAATTTTAATTTTGCAAATCCCTGTATTTGATGGCTAATTTTTAGCTAACCGGAAATCTGCAGTGTGAACCTCAGGGGCATTTGTCTATCTTTTAGACTCTGAAATTGAAACGGATATTTCAAAAATGATAGTTAACATATTCTGGACATGAGAGTTAAATTATCAAGGAGCTTACTGACGACCCTTCTAAAGCTAGCTGAATTACACTTGGTTTTATTCATCAAGCCTTGGTCCGCCTGAATTCTGTTTCACTGAATTTCAAAGCTCATGCATATCAGTTAATTTTTGCAACACTCCTCAGACCCGGGCCTTTGTTCAAAGCCAATAACATTTCATCAGTGCAAAATGAACCACTGCACCTGAAACTCTGCTCACTTCTGTCCCTTGGGCAAAGCCCAGAGGAGGAAGACTCTCAGTGGAGAGGCCCCGGTTCCTCCCTGCCTGCTGTGTCAGGAGAGGGGATGAGGGTGGAAAGTGGTGCAGATGCTGCCACCTTCGCCCCCAGGAGCTGGCCGGGCACCGCCCACGCCAGGTGGGGCAGCCTCAATCACTTCCCCCTTTTTCTTTGGGGAATCCAGTCCTTCCTGGGCGATTGTTCTTGTATGCTTTGGAGAACTTCATGGGGAAGGAGAGGTCACATCTCATGATGAGCCTTCACATCAGACGTTTCTGTTCCCTCTCAAAGTCCCTGTCTCTGGGCTTCTGCTTTTCCTTCTGTTTCCTGTGATCCTTCTGTGTCTTCCTACACTCAGCCCAATCTTACCTGAGGCTCTAAGCAGAGCATGTCCAACCCCAGACTTTCATTTCCCACCTAGAAATACAAAAACCCTTCAGTCGGGAAGCCCAGCCCTCGCTGAAGACAGCACGGTGTCCTCTCACCCCAGTGTGTCCCTCGGGTCATGTCCACACCTTCAGCTGCATGGAATGCTCCCCTAAGGTGAATTCCAATGAACGCAGCTTCCTCCCTCCCTGAGTGCAAACTGAATCTGAATTTCCCTGATTAACCAGGAGCTCAGGACCACCCACCCATCTCATGCCAGGAGAGTTCTCAGGGGCTGACAGGAAGGGGGAGACCTCCACTTGGCCTTGACCTCACTACAAGGGCCAGAGGTTGAACAGGAAAGTCAGGAAGTAGGAGGAGGGAGGACCCAGGCGACACAGCCGTCACCTCCTAGGGCACTGGGCCTGGGGCAGCGTGTTCAAGCTGACTCTGCTGCCTTCCGCTAGCCTCAGGTTCCCCACCCTGGAGCACTGCAGTACTGGCGGGGAGGCCCTGCTGCCCGAGGAGCATGAGCAGTGGAGGCAGCAGACGGGCCTGTCGCTCCATGAGCTCTACGGACAGTCAGAAACGGTAGGCGGGCAGGCCCCCGGGCCACTTGGGTGTGCTGGGCCACTGGGCTTGGGAGGCTGCCGGTCCTATGGAGTGTCAGGCTCAGCCCCGCTGAGTGCCCAGCGTTGCTCAGAGCCAGCAGGAGGCTCCAGGGCTCAAAGCTGCTTTGCCTCGAGTCAATTGACAGAGGATCGTTCACGGCTGAAGACACATCGAGGGACCACCATGCTGCGAACTGATGGGCCAAGCCTTAGAAAGGGATCTAAGGACATTTGCCCCTGTGCCTGTGATGATCAGCTCAGGGACCCAGGGGGCGGTGGGTCAGGAGGACCTCTCCACCAACATGGAGACCACCGCCAGGAGGGCCTGCCAACTCCACCATCTGTCCCTTCCCAGGTGGCCACATGCAGAGGCAGGGGGAGCCGGCTCAGGTCCTCTTTGGGTGGTTAGGGTGACACAGCTTTGAGTGTGGAAAGCTTCAGGTGTGGATGAGGGACCGGAGACTCTCTGTGTAGACTAAGTACAAACACACTGGGCGTGAGCCTCGTGTGTCCCTGGCCACCCACCAGGGGGTGGGATCATTTGTGGTATTGTGCAACCTTGACCCTCCCAGGCTTCATCAGCGACAGTGGGGGTGGCTGCCCCTCTTCCGTCACATTCCTGATCCATTCCTGATGCTGCATGAACCCGCTATCCCTCCAGCTACTGGAGAGAGGACTCCATCTCAGGCCCTGTGACAAACTGGAAAACCACATTCCTTCATACCAATTCAATGTATCTGTCTGACTCTTTTTTCTTTCCTCTTGGAAGGAAAAAATTACTTGATTGGTTGTTTTCCAAACCTAAAAAGGAAACGCTAAGACTCTGGGCCTGAAGAGTAGCTCGCAGCTTCTGCTTGGACATGGGGAGGGTGAGAGAGACGACAGGCTTCATCCACGACCTCAGTCCCTTTGCATCCAGCGTTTGCCACAATAGCTGGTGGCTCTTCCTCCAAGCACTGCCCCCACCCACACAGCGGGTCCACACAGCTGCAGTGCGGGCAGTGCCAGGCTGTGGAGAAAGAGCTTCCCTCCTCTGCCAGGAGCTCAGCCCCAGGTGTGGGTCCCAGCCCTGCCCAGGACAGGCTTCAGGACCATGACCCTGGCCTTCCACCATCTGAGTCTCAGTCTCCCCTCTCAGGAATGGCCATCATAATGGCCGGCTTGCCAGATTGCAATCGGGTGAAGGGAGTGTGCCCAGCGCTGGCCACAGTGCCCAGCCCCAGCACAGGCTCACCCCTTTGCTTCTCTCTTGACCCCTCACTGGCCACTGTCAACCTCACACCTAGGACAGAGCCAGTCCATGCTGGTGTCGCTGAGCAGAGTCTGGTCAGAGCCCTGAGCACAGAGTCTGGACCCCTGGCTTTCCGACAAGGGCTCCTTGTGCAGCATTGATTGACATCTGTGCAGGCGGGCAGGGGCCCAAGCCATGTTGTGTGAATTCTGCTGCTTTGTGACTGGCCTGGCCTCTTCAGCTGTCCTCAGTCCTCTCTCTTTTGTGAACAGGGACTGACTTGCAGTGTCTCCTGGGGAATGAGCATCAAACTGGGCTCCATGGGGAAGGCCATTCGCCCTTCGACATCCAGGTCTGGTCCTCAAGTCTTTGGCAGGGCACAGTGAGGGCCCAGCTGGCGTTGGACCCTTGTGTGACAGCAGGTGGCAGAACCAGCCCTGCTTCCCTGCCCAGTATCCCCTACTTCCCCTCCCTGTTTCATTTCCATTTCCCATTTCCCTTCAGATGAGAACTGCACTAAGCATTAGTATGTCTGCAAAGCACTTGTTCCTAGGAGGACTGAAAAGAGACCAGTTTCTCTCATGGTTGAATCTGCTGGGTGTCCGATGTGTTTGGGGATCTGAGAATCATCCAATCCAAAGGAATTTTGGACACAGCCCACACTAGGAATTTTCTTTCCTCAGTTGGGTCTTGACGGAAGGTCTTGAAGGAAGTCTTTTTCTGCCTCACCATACAGTGTCCCCAAACCCACTGGGACCATGGCAGCTCAAAATCAGTGCTAGAAATCCCGTCTCTTTTATCTCTATGCACATTTACTGTAAGCTGGAAACATTCCGTCATTGCATTATATAGAAAACCAACGCATATTATTTTTTTAATGACTATTAAAATGTTTAATAATATTTGCTTATGATAAAAAAAATCAACCAATACCCCCAAAGGATAAGGACAGAAATTTTAAAACTCTTTTTAAAAAAATTTTATTTATTTCTATTTTTACACACTGCATTTCAATTCCTTGTACACAAATGGGGTACAACTTTTCTTTTCTCTGGTTGTATGCAATGTAGATTCACACCACTTGTGTAATTATGCCTGTACATAGGGTAATGATGTCTGTCTCAGTCCACCATCTCTCCCTCCCCTGCCCCCTTCCCTACCTCATTTCCCTTTACACCATCCAAAACTACTCTATTCTTCTCTTATTCTCCTGCCTTAACCCATTAAGTATCATCATTCGCTTGTCTGAGAAAACATTCAGCCTTTAAGCAATGTATTTTAATAAGAAAGAAATCACGAGAAACCCTAAAAAACCCAGGAAAACAAAATCAGAGTAATGATACAATGAGATAAATTTTTCTTAGATGTTACTATCTGCATAAAAAGTCCCAGGACTGGCTTAGAAGTAGAGCACCAGAATAGGAAGTTTGAAGTCAACTGCACAACCCTTAGGTGGGGAGACACCCCAGCCTCTGTGGGGGCAGGGACGTCCACAGTGGGGTGCCAGGGTCATCCAAATTGTAACTTAATCTGGACAAAGGAAAGGAAGGGAAACTGAGTGGAGTCCAGGGCCCTGAAAGGGAAGGCCATTCCTACAGCCCAGGAAGCCGCCCAAAGCCAGTGTCAACCTGCCAAGTACTCTTTGTCCCCTGGAGACCCAGACGGGAGACCTTGGTCAGGTGCCTTGGCCGGAGACTAGCTGTGCCTCTGATCAGCCGTGGGACCCGGGCAGACTTCCTTCTGCACATCAGAGTGATGGAGATTGGGTGCAAAGGCCCTCACAAGGACCGGGGGAAGTGACATATTGGGCATGTGCACAGGGAGCATTGTTAGGGGCCTCTTTCCCGCCAGAACTGGCACCTTGGAAGGCCCACAGTCATTAAAGGCAGTCACGATTGTAAGGATGGTTCCCCTTACTGCTCATGCCAAGCACTTCACTTTACAGTCATTGTCTCCCGGGACCCTGAGGTGCCATCTCCAGCTCCCTTGCACAGGTGGGGACGCAGGTCCAGAGTGGTCAGGGAGGGACTGTGTCCAGGCAGAGCAGAGTATCAGAGGGACCTGGGTTTGGAAGGGGGCATGAGGAGTTGGCGAGACCAGCTGGGGAAGGCGCCAGAGAGACAAGGGGTTCGGCGCCCAGCTCTGCGTGGGTAAGCCCTGCTCAGAGCAGAGGTGGACTAGGGGCCATGTCCGCAGTTCAGATCCTCCACCTGCCACCCAAGTCGTTGGTCACTGTGATGCTGACGTCATCTCACATTCCCCATGGCATCCTGATGGGGAGCAGAGGATGCCAGCCCACTGTGGCGCTGGGCAGGGTCCTGGCGGTACTTCTTCCTTCCTCTCCTGATGATGGCTAGCCCTGCTAAGCCCCAGGGAATACCTCCCACTCCAATCACACCCTGATCCTGTGCTTTGTCCTCATCCCCAGGGTCACCCAAGCCTGGCAATTCTCAGGGCCTGGGCATGACCCCCCCCCCCCCCCCCCCCCGAATGCTTTGCAAGTGACAGCTGCGCAGCACTCAGTTTGGAACCAAGGAAACACCACATTCTGTGGGTGATCAAGGGGCAGATGATGAACTGCCAGGCCTCTCTGGTTGTCCTGTGCATGGGGGTGTGGCAGTGTGTGTGTCTGTCACGCAGATCTGCCTGTGGACACTGGTGGTCTGGACTTCAGTGTCTGTGAGTTTAGAGTTGGTAGTGTGGGTTTTTGTGGTGTGGCTGGTCCTGTGAGCGTGTCTCTGCTGGAGGTGTCAGTATGTTCCCCTGTGAGTAGGTATCACTGTGGACTTCACATCAAAGCAGATGTGGGTGGGATCTTTTCAGTGGTGACTAACTGGGGTGACTGAGAGGGGAACAGCAGTTCTTCACCACCTGTTCTCTTCTGTCCCTGTTCCTGTCTGCCTCTGGTCTCCCCCTGGTGGTTGTACATCAGACCCCAAGTGCCATGACCCTAAAGACCGGTGAGGGGCCATGGGGAATTAAGAAAGACACACAAACATTTACAAAGAGAAAGCTGGGACCAGGTGGGAGACGGACGGAGGAACAGTGACCCAGAGCTGGCACAGCGCCTTTATTGTGTAAGTTTTATCATCAAAAGTTTACTTGTGGGAAAGCTCCTGGGCTTGAGGCTTGCAGTGCTTGCAAGATGTTGTGGTTATCTTGTTATGCTCAGAATTCTCTATCCCTGGCAGCTGGTGTCTGAGCACAAGGTCAAGATGCTATTGTTCTGTCCCTTTGCACAAAACTCCCCCAGGCAGGGCATTACCATATCTCCTGGGCAATCTCCTCCTGCACCTTTGCACAGGAAGTTCCCAGGACAAAGCTCAGCCACAGCTCTGGGGCAGTCAAAGACCATGGTCCAAGACACCACTCTCCATACCCAAGGACACGGCCCATGCACAGGAGTCCAGACCAGGGGGTGGAGAGGGATCTGGGACCCTGGAGGGGATGGTGAGAAGGAGAAGAGGTGTTGTCTGGAGAGGACTCTTGGATGAGGAAGGGAGTCCTGATCCCTGGCAGAGGAGTGGCAGTCCCTATCATGATCTGAAAGTCAGACCTCCTGAATCCCTGGAAGGAAGGGCTTTGTTGGGTGTCTATGGAGGAAAGTCTGGGTTGTGGGTCGTAGGTCTCTGGCAGCTCTAGAGAAGCCCTGTAGGAATCCTGGGTCCTCAGAGACTGGGTCCCTCACTCAGCAACCTTGGGTTTATGCTGGGACACAGAAGCAACCTCAGCACTTACGGGGGCTAAAAGGCAGAGGACCCACTGAAGGATGGTGGTAGGGGATGGAGCGGCAGGTGGGGGTGGGTGCCAAGTCAGAGCTGACCTCCCTGGACACTCCCTGTGGGCTCCCCGTTTGGCAGGGTCTGGGCAGAGCCCCGCAGGGGCAGGCGTGTAGCCCGGCAGGCAGAGTCTCCTTCCTGGCTCTGTGTCCTGGCTATGGAATGGAGCTGGGAGCCTTCCCAGATGCTGGTGTCAAGAGGGAGCATCTGGCCATGGGACGTGCCAGACTAGGGCTGAGGGTGATGGTGGAGGGAAGGTGTTAGCACAGGCTCATTCACTCGACAAACGGACAACACCAAGGTGCTGTTGCTGCTGCTGTTGGTGTTTTATTACCTGTAACCCCAATCCTCGAGCTCACCTTAGCCCCCCAGAAGAACAGAGGACTTCCAAGAAGGGTAGCAACCAAACTCAGAGGAACAGAAATACTGGAGCCTCAGACCTCCTGATACCCTTCCAAAGCAACCCTCTCTACACCCCTCCAAGCCCCACCATATTGAGGAAACTGAGGTATCTCAGGATTTGCCTAAGGTCACAGGGCAGGTTCTGGGTTTTCCCCTGATTACATCCCACCAAACTCCTTTTTCCGAAGATCATTCCGTTTAATCTTGCCAGTGATGGTTTTGGGCAGCTCTGGGACAAACTCCACCTGGTTGAGAAGAAGGCAAATCCATCCTGAGTCTGCTGCAGCATCTCGCCAATTTCCCATGGCCCTCCTTTCCCCTCCACGGTCCCCGTACAGGAGGAAACCACATGGTGATCTCAGTGGGGTCCCCGAGCATGGCAGATTCCTTCCCCCAACTCCCTGAAGCTGAATGTAGCCTTGTGACTGACTTTGCCTATGAAATGTGGGTGGAAGTGAAGCGGGTCTCATCTGGGCAGAGTCTGGAACCAATGGCTCCCTATCCTCCATCTCTTACAGCACCTGGCAGGTATCCAGGTGGCGGCTGCTCCTTTAACTCAGCCCCAGGGTGAGTGGATGTGGGGCAGAGGTCCCAGGAGATCTACGGGGGACATACAGCATGAGCAAGAAAGAAACCTTCACTGGTACAGCACTTCATGGTCTGGGGCATGCAGGGACATGGTCTGTATGTCCTGCAGGGACATCTCACCTCCTACCCAGGGAGACCATCTATTCTGCTGTCAGTCACACTCGTTGCAGAAACATGAGATTGGCTGTCAGACACACGTGTGTTTGACTTCTAGCTCTGCCTCTTCATGACCCCAGAGTGACCCGAGGTAATGTCCTCTGTAGAGGGAAATCTGTCGGTTGCCTAAGCTCCCCACTCCAGGGCCACCCTGGAGATGTGGTGCAGCAGAACCCTGGGGACGTGGGGGGACCAGGTCCATCCCTCCGCCCTGGCTCACCTTCCTTGGGTACTTGTACGGGGCTGTCACCGACTTCACATGCTGCTGCAGTTCCTTGGTGAGCTGGTCCTTGTCGTGGGACAGGAACTCCTGGGTCAGGACAATAAACGCCTTCACCACCTGCAGAATGGGACAAGGGGTTTCAGATGAGGGTCACCTATTACGTACAGAGTTTTAAAAGTAAGTGTTCATTGAATGAATGGAAAGGCGAGTTGATGGCTGAGCCCATGGAGGTTAAGAGCACAGGAAAAGGAGGGGCCCGGGTTCAACTCCCCATCCTTCCTATTTCTATTTCATCCCTTGCGAACCCCCAGCCTCTCTTAAACTCATTTTCCTTCTCTGGGAAATGGGGACAATAAAGTTTCATTCCTCATAGGATTTCTGAAAAGACCCACGAGGTCACACATAGAAATCGTCTGTTTATATTTGTTATCACTCCCTTTATAATCTTCATCATGGAGTTCTGTGCTGGAACTCTGTGGGATTTAATAGTTGCTAATGATTTACTTTTACATTAGTAATTTTCTCCCAGTTCATCACACAAGATTTTGTGTAAGGAAGATGTTCAAGAGATACTTGCTGAACCAATAATCGCATGCTTTGGAGGCAGGTTGCTTGGAGTCTTCTTCTGGATCTCCCTCCTCCCTTCTTTCTCCCTCCTCCCTCCTCCCTCCTCCTCCCTCCTCCTCCTGCTCCTCCTTCCCTCTCTCTCTGTCTGTTTTAGGTACTGGGGATTAAACCAAGGTGCCCTCTACTACCAAGCTACATCCCCAGTCCAGGCCTTTTTAGTTTTGTATTTTGTGCCGCTGTCCATAAGTTGCCCAGGTTGGCCTCGAGCTTGTCATCCTTCTCCCTCAGCCTTCTCAGTAGCTGGGATGACCAGCGTGGACCACCACTGCCTGGCTGGCTCCACCTCATATTAGCTGTTTGATTGACAGGCAAGTTGCTTAACCTCTTCTCTTCCCTTATCCACATAGAGAATACAGTAAGAGTCCTTAGATGTTGGCTTTGCGAGAGTGCAGTGATTCGGCACATAGTCAACGTTCATTGAACATTAGCCTTCTTGGTCAACTTGAAGCAGCTGTTTCAGAACCACAGCTGAAGCCATAGTGCCACCTGGTGACCCCATATGCCTTCTCTCTATCCTGGCTTTCCCAGAACTGCCCTGCCAGGGCCCGCACAGATGCACGAGGGCCCTCCTCACCTCCCCGCGCTTCGGGTCCGGGCTGCCCACCACCGCGGACTCCGCCACCGCCGGGTGCTCGGTCAAGGCGTTCTCCACCTCTGACGGCCCGATGCGGTACCTGCGGGATCAATTGTTGGGGGCAGATGCTAGGGCGGGGGCGAACCAAATCTTCACTCTGATACTTTGGAGGGTTGCATCTCCCCCTGGACCCCGAGGGTAGCAGTCCTGGGGAATCCAAGACTTGTGAACTGTCGGTATGTGGGGTCCTAAATGGGAAGGCTTGGGCATTCGGTGCTGGAGGTACGGAGCTCAGCTGTGCCCTGGGACTTGGCGCCCCATAGCCTCTGGTGGGCGGGAGGGAGAAACTTCCTCCTCCAGAGTCTGGATGCTTGGAGTAGGTTGTTTGGGAGCCTCAAACTCTTGTCTGCAATTTGCAAGCAAATTCCACATCCTATTACTGCCTCTATCGACATGCTTTATTTTAGTGGCCATATATGTATGTGTACACACACACACACACACACACACACACACACACACCATGTTTTAGAAACTTATAAGTAGAAGGTTATATTTCTATTTCACAGCAGGGTGACGACTGTTAACAATAATGCACATCTCAAAATAGAAGAGATGCCTGAATGCGCTCAGCCCAAAGAAATGGTGAACGCTGGAGGTGATGTGCGTGCTAATGATCCGATTGCATTATTCTTATGGCATCTGCGTATCAAATCGTCACCTTGTTTCCAATAAATACGTACAATTATTAGGTGTCCACTAAAAAAAAAAATCTCAGTTTCTCTGAAATATTCAAGGAAAGTTGTGTGATATGTCTTGTTCTCGAAATCAGGTAGGAGTTAAGGCTCAGCCTCAGGCGGCTTCGGCTCCCATCTGGATCCTACCGTTTATGACATTTGAGACTGGAGGCCAGTTTCTTCACTGTTCAGTGACCCAGTTTCCCCATCAGGGGCACAGGGATGGTAACCCCATCTCCCGCTCACCCTGAGATGGGTTCCCATAAAGTGGTGGGGAGACATGGTAAGTGCTTCCCAAGGGTTAGTTCTTCTTCTTATCATTACCACATTTCTCTCTGACATGCTGTACCCCATGAGTGGAACACAGACATAAAAGAAGCTCCCCTAGGCCACTACCCCCTGTAAATTGTGTGATGTCTTAATCCCCTTCCAGAACTTCTCGAACTTTGTTTGATTGACTTTTCTGGACACAGAGGGGAGGTGCACAGGTACCAGGGATCAGGGCAGGCTAGACATGGCTCTGCCACATTAGACCCCGAGTCCCACCACCAAGGCATGGAGGAAGGGTCAGACAGGCAGTAGATCCCAGGAGATGTGCGAGGGTGGTGACAGGAGCCAGCACAGGGTCAGCCACACCTACCCAGAGGCATTGATGATGTCATCGTCCCTGCCCAGGAACCAGAGGTAGCCCTCGGCATCCATGATTGCTCTGTCCCTGGTGTTGTAAAAGTCCCCACACTCCACCTCCGCCGTCTTCTCTGGGTTGTTCTGCAGAGAGAACAGACCCCATCTGTGAGGTTGGTGAGGTGAGAGATGATCAGCTGGAGCCTCCGGTTCAGACCTGGGTTTGAATTCTGGTTCTCCCTGGTACCTGGGGACATTCTGTAAAGCCTTTGAGTCTGTTTTCTCCACATGCAAGAATTCAGCGCTGTCGCTACTCCATGAGTGGACATGATTAGGCAAATTTTAAAGATGTGTGTAGAAACAGTAGCTCACTTTTCTGTGGCACTCTGTTGGAATAAAATTTCCCTTACTGTGGGGATGCTGTCTATTTTATTTCCTGCTTGATAGCATCCACACAGCACTGGGACAGATGAGAGGGGCCAATAAACATTCACTGCATGAATTTTCTTCCCCAATACTTCTCCTGTGATCCTCACAGACACCCTAAAAGGGTGATATTTTTAAGTCAACTTTTCCTTGGAAGATAATTGTAGATCTGCATACGGTTTCAAGAAACATGACAAGGAGATCCTGTGTACCCCTTATCTAGTCCCCCCATGGTAACGCCTTGCAAAACTATTTTTCATACCTACAGCTATGTACCCACATGTGATTATATATGAACTACCAAAAAGTCGAATATTGTTATTTACTACAATTGTAGTTGGAAATAAAATTGATTAAAATTTCAGTATTATGTTCAAAATTACAAAAAAAAAAAACGACTATTTTTCAGTGTTCCATTAAGGATACCGACATTGATAGAATCCACAGATCTCATTCTGATTTCTTCTAGTTCTTCTAGTCCTTGGTGTGTGGTCTGTGAGTATATTTAGTCATGTAATTTGGCTACATGCATGGGTCTGTTCACCAGCAGAACAACTCAGGTAGCTTTCTACTGCCACATTCACCTCCCTGCCAGTCCCTCTCCCTCCTCTTTCCCCATCTCTATCCCCTTGGCAACACTACCCTGCTCCCTGTTGTTTTAAATTGACACAGGATAACTGGACATGTTATTGGGAAGAGTCAGTGCGTGAACACAATATGTAATAATGATCAAATCAGGATAATTAGCATTCCTAACTCCTTAAACATTTTCATTTTTTGTGTGTTGAGAAATTTTGAACTCCTCTCTTTTTGTTCTTTAAAAAATACATACTAGATTGTTGTAGCTATAGTCACCCTAGTGTGCTGTAGGACCCTAGACTCATTCCTCCTCACTGTTTTCGTACCTTTTATCCAAACTCCCTCTCTTCTCCATCCCTTCTCCCCTTCCTATCCTCCAGTGACATTATTCTACTTCTAGAAGATTGAGGTTTTAAGCTTCCGCATGTGAGAGAGAACATGTGGTATTTGTCTTTCTGTCCTTGGGTTAATTCACTTGACGGACTGTCCCCCAGTTCCATCAGTGTTGTTTCTAGAATATTTTATTAGTGGACTCGCAGTATATAACAATTTGGGATTGCCTTTTCCCCTCAGTATAATTATTTGGAGATTCATCCACAGTGCTGTGTTCATCGATAGTTTGATTTTTTTAAAATTGCTGAATAGTATTCCACACTACAAATGTACCTCAATGTTTGTTTAGCTATTCACCCACTGAGGGTGTCTATGTTGTTTTTAGTTGGGGGCTATTATGAATAAACCTGCTACAAACATTTGTATATGTGATTTTGTGTGAGGTCAGAATTTTTTTTTTGAAGCTTATTTTATAGAAAAAGAAACTCATACTCAGAATGGCACAGTAACTTGCTGAAAATCAACCAACAAATGAAGGAAAGAGATGATATTTGAATTTAGTTCTTGCTTCATAGCTTAGTCACTTGATCCATAAGCAATCCCTCTTGTGGGACACCAAATGATTTTAAGAGATACCTGAGAAAACATTGCAAAACCAGGAGAGCTTGTCTTTTTTGAATTCACTTCCAACTGTTGTGATTTTATCAAGGAGATTCTTGGTTTGCAGTTGACATGTTTTTAGAAGTTCTGCAAACACCAAGAGCAAGGTAAGCTTTGGGATCAGAGCTTTAACCAGAAACAGGATTCATCTAAAATCTAAGACAATTTCTTTAAAAATATTTAATTATAGTTATAATGGCCTTCCGATTTTCAAGCGATAGTTTTCCACTTACAATACTAGACCAATTGTTTAAAAAAATTTTAAAGTGAAATAATGCATTTGAGGACATGGAAAGTAGATAAAAACATAGTTAACAAAAAATAGTGAATGTGGAGAAAAATGAATGAAACTTGGGAAACACTGCATTGAGGGTAATATTCCACTCCCGTTCACGGATCCCTGGAGTGAACAGTGCTCCAGAGCAGTGAACTCTATTTTGATACTTTGGTCAATGCACTCTGAAGGACAGGTCCTTCCTGAAGGGAATGAGCTTTTCTGGTGTCCCTCTTCTCAGGTAGTGCTTGAGCCTAACACCTAGAAGATGACCTTACACATCCATGGAAGGATTTCTTCCCTCCCTTTGGACCTGGGTTTCTTGGAGGTGAACTCTAGCTAATCCTTCCTTGGAGAAAAGAAAGGCTTCTGAGTTCCTGGAGAAAATCGCTCACCTGCCTCATAAAGATGGGTGGAGTCCACATTTCCCTCCTGCAGGTTGACAGGGACCTTGAAGACCCTCAAGGGGGTTGTTAACCTTGGCTACTTTTCCCAACAAGGTAGAGGGGAAAATGGCAGAGGAGAAGGTGCAAGCTCTCGTTCTTCCACAGAAGCATCAAATAGCAAACCAACCACCCAAAAGAAACCCAGAAGCTGTCTGAACTGACTTTGTAGTTGCTCTGGAAGGTAGTCAAAGATTTACAACAACTGAGCAGTTTCTGGTCAAGGAAAAACCATCTTCAAAATGGTAGAAAAGCTGGTGGCATTTTTACTACAATGGCCCCTCCCTTGCTCAAGCACGGAAGACATAGTCTCGCCATGCCTGTTCTCAGTTTCTTCCTCTCTCCCCCTACAACTGCAGCGGGCAGAACAGATCTTATTTGGGAACTTTTATGTCCTAATTTGTCTCGTTGATACCTGGAGGGCTGATGCAAGGGGATGGCTTAGATTAACCAGAATCCAGCAAAAAGCAGTCGGGAAGAAAGAGAGTATGATTTTCAGAGTTATTTAGAATTAACACACTAAAACAAGGACAGGTCCAATTTTGAACACCACCATCAGCAAGAACAAAGTCGCAGGCATACAAAGAAGCAGGAAAACATGGCTCACCCGGAAGAATAAAGTTAATGGACAGAAACTGTCTCTGGCACCCACACCATTGTCTTTACTAGGTAGATAACTTAGATATTTTAAATATGCTTAAAGAACCAAGGGGGTAAAACAGGCAGGAATCAAAGGAAGTCAGCAAAATGATATATGCATGAAAATATCAAAAGAGAGAGAAATGATAAGATTTTGCTTTCCAAAAGAGAAATTCAGGAGCTCAAAAGTATGATAACTGAAGTAAAGAATCCACTAGAAGGTGTAATAGCATAATAGAGAAGACACAAGAAAAAAAATCAGGGAACTGGGAATAGAGTAACTGGAAACAAATCAAGTCTGAGAAGCAAAAAGGATGGGAAAAAAATGAACAGGGCTAAAGGGACTTGTGGGGCGTCACATGACTGGTGGTTCTGAACCAAGTCTTCCTTCGCCCCAGCCATTACCCCTTGAGCCTCAGATGGGTTAGGGCCAGGAGATGTGGCAATGCACTGGGAGCCTTGGTGGTCATTTAAAGGGACTTCATCAAGAGGGAGCGAACAGAGGATGACCTGAAGAAGCTCAGGAGGCAGAGTTCCGGCAGGGTCCCCGACGTCCCATTACCTCGTAGCAGATGAAGAGGCCTGCGGGTCTGGTGGGCTTCATCCTGATGCCGATGTTTCCTTCCGTGTTGGGGGGCAGGATGTTGCCCTTGTCGTCGATGATCTGGAGCAAGAAGCCTGTGAATCCCACCAAGCGAGACTCGTGCGCCCCTACCTGAGCATTGCCTGGCTCTTCTATGGGACACCAAGAAAAAAATGGGGATAGTGATGGAGGAACCGTGTCAGAATATAAAATAAGACTTTCGGAGTCTTTGAAATGAGCAACTGTGGAATCCGAGTGCAGGGTCTATGTGTTCCACACCAGCCATGTGTCCTTGGCACCGCTTGGTGGGAAAAGCCTCCACACTCCTTGGAGGGCTATGTGAGGCCTCCGGCTGCCAGTCGGGACTGCGTTAGTTGTAGCTCTCAACTGAAGCCTCCATGGGAAATGGAAAGGACAGCGATGGGGAGGGGACACCGGGCAGGGAAGCAGGGCTGGTTCTGCCACCTGCTGTCACACGAGGGTCCAACGCCAGCTGGGCCCTCACTGTGCCCTGCCAGAGACCTGAGAACCAGACCTGGATGTCGAAGGGCGAGATGGCCTTCCCCATGGAGCCCAGCTTGATGCTCATTCCCTGGGAGACTCCGCAAGTCAATCCCTGTTCACAAAAGAGAGAGGACTGAGGACAGCCGAAGAGGCCAGGCCAGTCACAAAGCAGCAGAATTCACACAACATGGCCCAGGCCCCCGCCCGCCTGCACAGATGTCAATCAATGCTGCACAAGGAGCCCTTGTCGGGAAGCCAGGGGTCCAGACTCTGTGCTCAGGGCTCTGACCAGACTCTGCTCAGCGACACCAGCATGGACTGGCTCTGTCCTAGGTGTGAGGTTGACAGTGGCCAGTGAGGGGTCAAGAGAGAAGCAAAGGGGTGAGCCTGTGCTGGGGCTGGGCACTGTGGCCAGCGCTGGGCACACTCCCTTCACCCGACTGCAATCTGGCAAGCCGGCCATTATGATGGCCATTCCTGAGAGGGGAGACTGAGACTCAGATGGTGGAAGGCCAGGGTCATGGTCCTGAAGCCTGTCCTGGGCAGGGCTGGGACCCACACCTGGGGCTGAGCTCCTGGCAGAGGAGGGAAGCTCTTTCTCCACAGCCTGGCACTGCCCGCACTGCAGCTGTGTGGACCCGCTGTGTGGATGGGGGCAGTGCTTGGAGGAAGAGCCACCAGTTATTATGGCAAACGCTGGATGCAAAGGGACTGAGGTCGTGGATGAAGCCTGTCGTCTCTCTCACCCTCCCCATGTCCAAGCAGAAGCTGCGAGCTACTCTTCAGGCCCAGAGTCTTAGCGTTTCCTTTTCAGGTTTGGAAAACAACCAATCAAGTAATTTTTTCCTTCCAAGAGGAAAGAAAAAAGAGTCAGACAGATACGTTGAATTGGTATGAAGGAACGTGGTTTTCCAGTTTGTCACAGGGCCTGAGATGGAGTCCTCTCTCCGGTAGCTGGAGGGATAGCGGGTTCATGCAGCATCAGGAATGGATCAGGAATGTGACGGAAGAGGGGCAGCCACCCCCACTGTCGCTGATGAAGCCTGGGAGGGTCAAGGTTGCACAATACCACAAATGATCCCACCCCCTGGTGGGTGGCCAGGGACACACGAGGCTCACGCCCAGTGTGTTTGTACTTAGTCTACACAGAGAGTCTCCGGTCCCTCATCCACACCTGAAGCTTTCCACACTCAAAGCTGTGTCACCCTAACCACCCAAAGAGGACCTGAGCCGGCTCCCCCTGCCTCTGCATGTGGCCACCTGGGAAGGGACAGATGGTGGAGTTGGCAGGCCCTCCTGGCGGTGGTCTCCATGTTGGTGGAGAGGTCCTCCTGACCCACCGCCCCCTGGGTCCCTGAGCTGATCATCACAGGCACAGGGGCAAATGTCCTTAGATCCCTTTCTAAGGCTTGGCCCATCAGTTCGCAGCATGGTGGTCCCTCGATGTGTCTTCAGCCGTGAACGATCCTCTGTCAATTGACTCGAGGCAAAGCAGCTTTGAGCCCTGGAGCCTCCTGCTGGCTCTGAGCAACGCTGGGCACTCAGCGGGGCTGAGCCTGACACTCCATAGGACCGGCAGCCTCCCAAGCCCAGTGGCCCAGCACACCCAAGTGGCCCGGGGGCCTGCCCGCCTACCGTTTCTGACTGTCCGTAGAGCTCATGGAGCGACAGGCCCGTCTGCTGCCTCCACTGCTCATGCTCCTCGGGCAGCAGGGCCTCCCCGCCAGTACTGCAGTGCTCCAGGGTGGGGAACCTGAGGCTAGCGGAAGGCAGCAGAGTCAGCTTGAACACGCTGCCCCAGGCCCAGTGCCCTAGGAGGTGACGGCTGTGTCGCCTGGGTCCTCCCTCCTCCTACTTCCTGACTTTCCTGTTCAACCTCTGGCCCTTGTAGTGAGGTCAAGGCCAAGTGGAGGTCTCCCCCTTCCTGTCAGCCCCTGAGAACTCTCCTGGCATGAGATGGGTGGGTGGTCCTGAGCTCCTGGTTAATCAGGGAAATTCAGATTCAGTTTGCACTCAGGGAGGGAGGAAGCTGCGTTCATTGGAATTCACCTTAGGGGAGCATTCCATGCAGCTGAAGGTGTGGACATGACCCAAGGGACACACTGGGGTGAGAGGACACCGTGCTGTCTTCAGCGAGGGCTGGGCTTCCCGACTGAAGGGTTTTTGTATTTCTAGGTGGGAAATGAAAGTCTGGGGTTGGACATGCTCTGCTTAGGGCCTCAGGTAAGATTGGGCTGAGTGTAGGAAGACACAGAAGGATCACAGGAAACAGAAGGAAAAGCAGAAGCCCAGAGACAGGGACTTTGAGAGGGAACAGAAACGTCTGATGTGAAGGCTCATTGTGAGATGTGGCCTCTCCTTCCCCATGAAGTTCTCCAAAGCATACAAGAACAATCGCCCAGGAAGGACTGGATTCCCCAAAGAAAAAGGGGGAAGTGATTGAGGCTGCCCCACCTGGCGTGGGCGGTGCCCGGCCAGCTCCTGGGGGCGAAGGTAGCAGCATGTGCACCACTTTCCACCCTCATCCCCTCTCCTGACACAGCAGGCAGGGAGGAACCGGGGCCTCTCCACTGAGAGTCTTCCTCCTCTGGGCTTTGCCCAAGGGACAGAAGTGAGCAGAGTTTCAGGTGCAGTGGTTCATTTTGCACTGATGAAATGTTATTGGCTTTGAACAAAGGCCCGGGTCTGAGGAATGTTGCAAAAATTAACTGATATGCATGAGCTTTGAAATTCAGTGAAACAGAATTCAGGCGGACCAAGGCTTGATGAATAAAACCAAGTGTAATTCAGCTAGCTTTAGAAGGGTCGTCAGTAAGCTCCTTGATAATTTAACTCTCATGTCCAGAATATGTTAACTATCATTTTTGAAATATCCGTTTCAATTTCAGAGTCTAAAAGATAGACAAATGCCCCTGAGGTTCACACTGCAGATTTCCGGTTAGCTAAAAATTAGCCATCAAATACAGGGACTTGCAAAATTAAAATTACATAAGAGAGTGCTTTGCATTCCTCAGATTGGCTAAAGTAACTTTGATAATAACTAGTGTTGGCAAGGATGTGGAACAATGGAAACTCTCCTACATTTCTTGGGAGTATAGGTTGGTTTAATATTTTGTTAAGTAGTATGGTAGTGTGTATCGTCAGTGTGACCTGCTAATTCTCCAAGAAAAACTCTTCAGAATTGCATGGTCCTATGTACCAGGGTGCATGTGCCAGAGTTCATTGAGCACTGATTTTCAAGAGCCCCTATGTGAAAACTACCCACATCTCCACTAATGGTAGGACTGATAGAAAAAAATTGTGGTTTTTCATAAAATGGGATATTACACAGCAATGAAAATTAACTACAACCACTTGCAACCACACAGACACCTCTTAGAAACAATCCTGAAGAAAGAAGCAAGGTATCAGAGAGTAATGTAAAATCATAGACATGAAGTTCAAAAGCATGGAAAATGGAATATTGCCTTAGCATTTAAACTGTAAAGGAAAGGAAGGGAATGTCATGCAGATTTAGACAGTGGTTTTCTTTAGGGGAGAGGAGGAGGCAGATGGATGCCTCTGGGGTGCTGGCAATGTTCTATTTTTATGATTTAGGTGACTACTCCTAGGCATTTTCCTTTCAGCAGTTGATTCATCTGCAGATTTTCCATCTTGTGCAAGCTCTCTGAATGTTTGTCATTTCATAACAAAAAACATTTGAGTAAACCCACACAGATGCAAAGCTACTGAGCATTTTTCTTGAGTCTTTGGGTCATGCTTTAATTTAAGCAAGGCTGATTGATTATTTTCACTGCCAACATCACAACACACACACACACACACACACACACACACACAGTCCTCCCAGAATCAAAGGAAAATCTTTCATGACATGACACATCAGATTTCTTAAAAAATCCTACTCAAAGATTATTGTCACCAACCACTTCTACATACTTGGCAAATTTCTGCTGTAGAATCATTCGATAAATGCCTGGTGCAGCCAGGAATTGGGTGATGGGGTATTTGAACAACATCTGGAAAACGAGGAGGAAGGAAATTTATTTTTACAGTTAAAGTATCACCCAGTATGATCACTTTAGTTCTGATCTCCCCTCTAGAGAGCCCACTTATTCAGTAATTCTTTCAATATGTGTGCATTGGGCATGAATTTCATAAAGGGCACCTGTCAGGTGCTGTCAGGGAGGTACAGAATGAGTGAGGTAACATCCCAGCTATTACAGAGCAGATACTAACAGAGGAAAGAAAGCAGGAACTGAATGGTAAGGCAGAAGCTGGCAGATGTCATAACAGACTTGGAGGAGTTCTCTAAGAACAGAGTGAGGGAAATAGTCCTTGTGGTTGGGTGGCCAGACCCTGATGGAGGAGGTGGCACTCAGGAGGGACAGTAGCAAGTGGGCAGGAGTCTGCAGGCAGAGAAGTGGGAAAGCTCATGGAGATGGGAGGACTACCAGGAAGCCGTCTTAGGAGCCCAAGAAATGCTTCCGCCAAGTCGAGTGACGTCACTTCCTTATTCTGGACGGGAGGAGTCAGAGGTCAGCTTTGGAAGACTGAGGTTGGTTGGAACAGGATTATGTGGGCTCTAAAGGGCCCGATATTCGCCATGATTCCTTAGGGAGGGGGATCGTGAGAGCTTCGGATCAGAGTGGAGATGAGCTCAGAGAGTGAGCCACAGCCAAGAAAAGAGGATGCGGGTTTCAGATGCTGCCCGCTCTGAATTTAAATCCTGTTCCATGAATTAAAATTCCACTGGCAGAAGAGAACTCAGGCCTGGCGGTCAGGGTGGCTTGTGCAGCTCTAAGTCGTGGGTGCAAACAGCAGCAGACAGTGATGGGAGGCAGAGGCAGATGTCTTGTGGGGATGGTGTGAGGCTCGAGAAGTGCAGGCAGAGGTGCTGGAAGGGCCATCAGCCGAACTTGATGGACCAGCGGGGACACGTGGAGAACGAGCCTGGAGAGAAGACTAGACCCCCCGGTGCAGTCTTCAGGACCAGGGGCACAGCCGTGCTTGCTGAAGAAAGGGAGGCAAGGAGGCTGCTCAGAAGGAGGCGGGGCGGGACATGGAGGACACAGGTCAGGAGTGAGCCTAGCAAGCAGAGGACATTCTATGTTGAAGCTGGTGTCCAGCGAGGACGAGGGGACTGATCCAAGGTGTAGCACCATCAAGTCAAGGGAAGGTGTCCTAGGAGGGGGCTGCTGACCGTGTGCGTGGACTGAGGGAGGGGGTCAGGAAAGTGAGAGGATAAGCCTCAGGGGGAAAGGCTTTCTGGTGAAGAAGGAGTAGACAGAGGCCCCTCAGAGGACAGCAGGGGCAGGAGCAGGATCTGCAGCCCTGTGTGGAGCGGGGGATCATGGAAGGCAGAGGGACAGGCCTGGCCCTGAGGTGGAGGGACGGGTGTGCGGGCATCTGCAAAGAGCACTTTTTGATGAAGGGCCACACATGGAGGGAGCTCAGACAGGTGGCTTCAAATGTCATCCCTGAAGGCTCTCACTTAAAGTTCTTTCTATGTGCCAACCTCAGGGTTAAACCCAGGACACACTGCCAGTATCATCCCACTAATATCCCTGATGATTTTATGAAGTGATATCCGTAAAACCCCAACTTACAGATAATGCACTGGGGCCTGGACTGACAATTAACTTACCCATTAATTCATAGTTGGGATAAGAAATTAGATCTGCCAATTACAAGCACTTGTTTTCAGACATTTTATTATGATGAGTAGCAACACACACACACACACACATACACTTACACACACACACACACACACACACACACACACACACACACACACACACACCGGCTACCTGGCCCTAGCAAAGCCAGGATCCAGGATCAGGAGACGTGGGCTGATTGTGGTTGCTTTAATTTCTCAAAAAGTTTATTCTGGGGTCTTATATTCATAACATCTCATCTACAGGTCTGGAAAATGGCCCAGATAAAGGGTTATCTTCCAGGCTACATTTTTTTGGGGCAAGGGAGTTCCAGGGTTTGAACTCAGAGGCACTCACCCACGGAGCCACTTTTTGGCTCAAAAAATCCTCAACCATTTTTTGTATTTTATTTAGAGACAGGGTCTCACCGATTTGCTTAGTGCCTCACTGTTTCTGAGGCTGGTTGGAACTCGTGATCCTCCACCTCAGCCTCCCGAGCCACTGGGATTACCGGCAGACCCCACAGCACCCAGCCCCAGGTGACATTTTGATGTCAATCTGACCTAGTGACTCTGGTTCAGTGTTCCACCCTGCGAGGATCCCAGAACCAGGGGTCTCTTATGACCATGAACTTTGCTTAGTATTTCTGAGCAGAGTTCAGATTTTGACCCAGAAACATGGGTTTCTTCTGGAGTTTCTGATACCAGAAGGTTGGTCTTCTTACCTGTACAATGACCTTGGGGTCGATCTGGGGCAGGTGGTGGATGAAAAGCGTAGACCCTGCTGCCCATGGTTCAAACAGGCACCCCACGACAGCCAGAATCCAGCCGGGGTCTGACATGCACCACAGGACATCAGAGGTCTTCAGCTGCAACACTTTCCTGCTAACTCCACAATGCAGGGGCTCAGCTGTGCCATCAGCACTGGGTGTGATCAAGGGCTGGGGCATCTGCTTTTCAGCTGGGGAATCGCCCTCTCACTGAGTGCATGAGATGGGGCTTCAGGGCACCCCACCACGGGTCCCCAAAGTGGACCGCCCAATCACACACTACCCTAACTAGTGCAGTGCTAATGATCCTTAAGGCCCTTGCTAGGAGAGCCAGGAGGAAGTCTGTTTCTCTTTCCCTGGATCTGAATCGGTCGCCACCAGCCGATGGTGGAGGGCATTTTTCAGCAATAAGACCTGAGCCTTTCTGAGGACAGCATCAGCAAAGCAGAAGCAAGCCGAGGGACGGAGGGAACCCCAATCTGGAGTCTATCCAGCTATGTGTGGGGCGCATAAATCCTCTTCTTCACTCTTTGGTTAAAAGGGAATGGGTTGGGCTTTCTGTCATTTGCAAAGGGGCATAGAATGGGAGAGGGAGAAGAGACCCAAAGAGCACATCCCCTTGGCAAGGGACAGGAAGCAATTAGCCAAATGGCAGTAACTGCGGTGGGAAGGTTTGTCACCTCTCTGCCCTCCTCCTGCACCTGCCGGACTCTGAGTGCACAGGTCCTGGAGAAAGCGCAACACTCCCCTGAGCAGGCTGTGGCTTTAGGAACTTTTCTGTTAGCAGGGAGGGGCTTTGATGAGCCACCCACAGGTCCTCCTCCTGCCCCTCTCAGGAGTGTGCTGCCCCCAGGGAAATCCGGAGGGAGGGGGCCTCTCTTCTCAGCTTCAGCTCAGCTTCCCAGTGAGCACCTCTTCTGGGGTGTGTCTCAGGCTCCCCAAGCCCAGATCCTGATCTCTCGGGCCTCTTCTGAGCTCATTCTCCTCCAGTGACCTCTACTTCAGTGAACAGCATCAGTGTCCAAGCCCAAATCAGGAGGCCGACCTTGACCCCACCCTTCTTTCCCGCAGTAGCCAGCAGGGCCTGCCCACTCTGTCTCCTGAAATTTCGAGGGTATTAACCTCATCACATTCATGGCCCCTGGTCCAGGCCACTCTCCTCTCTGGCCTATTCTAAGAGGTGGTACCTGGTCCTCCCCACCTCCCTTCCAACCCCTCCTCCGTCCTGCAGCAACAGAGGCTTCTTCAAAATACAAATCCCATCACATCTCTCCCTCCCTGAAATCCCATCAGCACCCACCCATTGTCTGCCTCCTCCTGAGGCCCAGACTCTACCTGAGGCCCAAGGCCTGCCCAACCTGGGCCTTGCTGGGTTCCCAGCTGCTCCCATCGGTCCTTGTCCTGTAGCCCAGCGCTACTCTCAGGTCTCTGCCGCTCATGAATAAGCTTTCTATAGATTTCATCATATAATCCTGAGAACGCTTTTCCTCCCTCTGTGGTTGCACGTATTAGTCCAAATGCACTGACACCCTTCCCTTCTGTCCCCTCCTGGGGTCTTGGTGCTCAGTTGCTACCATTAGCACCAACACTCCCTGCCCACAAGAAGCCATCGCTGCCCCTTGTCCTGGTGGATGAGTCAGAACACACATGAGTCGAGTGTGTTCTGATCAGAGGGTTACTAACTGCAGAGGAGGAGAGGTGGGGGGACAGGCTCAGCTTAAAACAGACTGAATGATTAACCCCAGGCTAGAGCTTCAGTTCTATGCACTCCTGGTTCAAGGTCAGGGGCAGTGACTTGGTGAGGCTAGTTCAGGTATTTTCTTCCCAAGTATTTCATGATTGGGAATCCCCAAGTTCAAGTTACCCCAAATGGAGAAGAGGAGGGGCCCTCTGGCCTCAAGTAACACTGCCAGAACCTTCTCTTTTCCACACCAAACTGTGGAGCTGTTTTCAGGGACAGGCTGGCCTGTCATTTGTGTGGCCTGCAGAATGCCTGCTGCCTCCACCACATCTCCTCCACAGCTCCTGTGAAGGAGCTCAGGCAGGACCCCAAAGGGTCTCCTTCATTATTGAGTCTCCATCAACATTCGGGATTCCAGGATTCCACCTCTGGGACCCTCAGAGGTCTGAAGCGGAGGGCAGACGGGGACACAGGATGGAGGGGCAGATAGAGAGCCCAAGGCCCACCCTGCACATGCACACAGCTGGCACAGACCTGGGACCCAGCCTCTGAGCTGTGCCCTCTTCCTACCTGGAGGAGAGGCAGGACCGTAGGGCTAGTCCATGGCTGTGCTTCGCCATCTTGGGGAACCCCGTGGTCCCACTGGTGAAGAAGATGACCATTGGATCCGAAGTCTTTGACTTGACACAGGTGTGGTTCGGGGATGCCGACCTGCAAAGAGATTCAGGATGAGAGAAGAGAAGGCAAGCTTGCCTTTCCCATCTTCTGGGGAAAAAAAGGCCCAACATGAAGCGTGGACTCAGGAAACTGGGATTTGCAACCCTGGGGGAGAAACGGACCCCGCCAGTGTCAGTCATTAAAGTGACTGTATGGGTGACAGGGACAGGGAAACTCGGAATTTGGGGTGGATGGAGAAAATATAGGGGATTTTAAGAAAATTAGCGAACACTTCAATAGTATTCGCTCTGTTCCAGGAAATGCTCTGAGCGATTGGCAGACAGGTGCCCTCTCAGTCCCCAGGAGACCCCTGGGGGAGCCCTGCCCTCAGGATGCCCACTCTGCAGATAAGGAACTTGCCCGAAGACAGAGCCAGCAAGTGGCAGAGCCAAGTTCCAACCCAGACAGTCCGAGCTGTAGTCTGCCTCTTAGCCACACTGCCCAGCTTGTGATCACACAGACTAGCTTGGTGGGAATGGAACCCCGCGACCCTGGTGTTGAGGAGTAGGGGAGAGAGAGCGGGCAGCGGAGAGTGCCGGCCGTGTGCCGTCCCTGGCTGGATGGGCAGGGGCTGGCAGGTGGAGCCTGCGGCTCCGTCAGTCTGCCGGGACTCCCAGGCCCTCCTGGCTGAGAGGCTCCTGGCAGCCAGGACTGTAGATGGCAGCTTCCGGCAGAGCTCACGGAAAACTGCTCATGATCTCACCACGGAGGGGACCTGGCCCTGCTGGACTGACCGGGAAATGGCACCTTCCTGGCTCTGGCCAATTGGAGTGATTTTCCAAGAGTTTTCTTAATTTTCATTAATCCTCTGATTTCAACGTAACTGTTACACTGCTGAAATGTTTGCCTTTTGTGGTTGAAATAAAAAGCCTTAGAAACCAAGGTGTTTCTCCAAGGATACCAACCCAGCATGAATAGCCGTAGTGCTTGCAGAATCCAAGTCGGAGGGGAAGAGAGGAGTCTCTCCGATCCCCACCTCTTCCCTACGTCTCCTAGAAGGTGTCCCTACAGGCCCCCCGTCCCTGGCAGATTCAGTGTTTGCTCTTGAAGCCTCAGGCCTGCCAGAAAAGGCATTTCGATTTGTTTTGAAGCTTTAAGATTCACCTTACAAAAATCCATTTTTATCTTTCATTAAACTTCTTCACATTTGCATTTTTATTGAAAAGATTTTTCTATCCCCTATCTGCAAGGAATATGTAACACAATAGTCCTCTTTCTTTATAGCTCTCCTTTATATATATCCAGGCTGAGCGTATTTTAACGAGAGGAGCGTGGGATTCAAGTTACTTATTTTACACATAAAGTAGCCAAGACCCAGAGAGGGGCAGCGCTAACCCAGGATCACATAGCAAATAACTAAGTTAGCCGCAAGAGAAAGTTTCTGGCATCTAACCTTGTGAGCTTCTGACCTCTGGCTGCTTGTCTTCCAGCTCTTGGGAGTGGACGGACTTCCCCCACCATGCCACGTTCAGAACCCGTATTTATCAGACCAGAAACTCACCTGATTAGTGATCGAAAGTCCAACCACCCTTCACAGCTGTGATCAGACACCAGGAGCTTGGTTTTCAGAGCAGGGCACTCAGAAGCCACAGAGTCCACCTTGGGAGCAAGGGTATCTGTTGTCACAATGGCCTTGGCTTTAGATTCTTGTAGTCGGTACATGATGTCCTTGTCTGTCAACTGGGTGGTCCCGGGCATGAAGACAATGCCTGGGGTAAGAAGGAGCTGCTTGTTTCAGGTTCTTTCATGACTATTTGCTTCAGGCCTGGCTCATCGGCAGAGAAATCCCCTGAGCTTGTGCTGTGCACAGTATTATCCACAGGTCCTTTGCTTCAGCACCACCTGGGATGCAGAATCTCACATCCTGAGCCAAATTTACTGAATCAAAATCTTCATTGTAACAAAATCTCTGAGGGATTATCTGCATGTTAAAATTGTCAGTCCTATCCCTATTTGCTGATGATATGATTATATACTTAGAGGAACCAGGAAATTCCACCAGAAAACTTTTAGAACTGATAAGTGAATTCAGTAAAGTAGCAGGATATAAGATCAATGCACATAAATCTAATGCATTTTTATACATAAGTGATGAATCTTTGGAAACAATAATTAGGAAAACTACCCCATTCACAATAGCCTCGAAAAAAATAAAATACTTGGGAATCAATCTCACAAAAGAGGTGAAAGACCTTTACAATGAGAACTACAGAACACTAAAGAAAGAAATTATTGAAAACCTTAGAAGATGGAAAGATCTCCCATGTTCTTGGATAGGAAGAATTAATATTGTCAAAATGGCCATACTACCTAAAGTGCTATACAGATTCAATGCAATCCCAATTAAAATCCCAATGACATACCTTACAGAAATAGAGCAAGCAATTATGAAATTCATCTGGAAGAATAAGAAACCCAGAATAGCTAGAGCAATCCTTAGCAGGAAGAGTGAAGCAGGGGGTATCGCAATACCAGATCTTCAACTCTACTATAAAGCAATAGTAACAAAAACGGCATGGTATTGGTACCAAAATAGAAAGGTAGATCAATGGTACAGAATAGGGGACATGGACACAAACCCAAATAAATACAATTTTCTCATACTAGACAAAAGTGCCAAAAATATGCAATGGAGAAAAGATAGCCTCTTCAACAAATGGTGCGGGGAGAATTGGAAATCCATATGCAACAGAATGAAACTAAACCCATATCTCTCACCATGCACGAAACTAAACTCAAAATGGATTAAGGACCTTGGAATCAGACCAGAGACCCTGCATCTTATAGAAGGAAAAGTAGGTCCAGATCTTCAACATGTCGGCTTAGGATCAGACTTCCTCAACAGGACTCCCATAGCACAAGAAATAAAAGCAAGAATCAATAACTGGGATAGATTCAAACTAAAAAACTTTCTCTCAGCAAAGAAAACTATCAGCAATGTGAAGAAAGAGCCTACAGAGTGGGAGAAAATCTTTGCCAATCATACTTCAGATAGAGCACTAATTTCCAGAATCTATAAAGAACTCAAAAAACTCTACACCAAGAATACAAATAAGCCAGTCGACAAATGGGCTAAGGAAATGAATAGATACTTCACAGAAGAAGATCTACAAGCAAATCAACAAACATATGGAAAAATGTTCAACATCTTTAGTAATAAGAGAAATGCAAATCAAAACCACCCTAAGATTCCATCTCACCCCGATTAGAATGGCGATTATCAAGAATACAAGCAACAACAAGTGTTGGCGAGGATGTGGGGAGAAAGGTACACTCATACATTTCTGGTGGGGCTGCAAATTAGTGCAGCCACTCTGGAAAGCAGTGTGGAGATTCCTTAGAAAACTGGGAATGGAACCACCATTTGACCCAGCTATCCCACTCCTTGGCCTATACCCAAAGGATTTAAAAATCAGCATACTACAGAGATACAGCCACATCAATGTTCATAGCTGCTCAATTCACAATAGCCAGATTGTGGAACCAACCTAGATGTCCTTCAATTGATGAATGGATAAAGAAACTGTGGTATATATATACAATGGAATATTATTCAGCCATAAAGAATGATAAAATTATGGCATTTGCAGGCAAATGGATGAAATTGGAGAATATCATGCTAAGTGAGATAAGCCAATCTCAAAAAACCTAAGGATGAATGATATCGCTAATAAGTGGATGATGACGACACATAATGGGGGGAGGGAGGGGTTAGTGTTAGGGTTAGAGTTAGGGTTAGGGAGGGCAGCAAGAATGAAGGAAGGAAGGACTGTATAGAGGGAAAAGAGGGGTGAGAGGGCTGGGGGGAGGGGGAAAAATAACAGAATGAATCAAACAACATTACCCTATGTAAATTTATGATTACACAAATGGTATGCCTTTACGCCATGTGCAAACAGAAACAACATGTATCCCATTTGTTTACAAAAAAAAAAAAAGAAAAAAAAAAAAGAAAAAAATTGTCAGTCCTGCCCTAAACTTTCTGCCCTCTATGGATCCATCCAGAGGACAGATGGAGCTCACTTTACACAAATTGATACCAGATTTGGGGATACAGTTGTGAATAGGATCGTGTCCCTAACATCAGGATCAGCTGCGTGCCGGGCCCTGTCTTCATCCTCTCACTCCTTTCTCTATCAGTTCATGGATATCATCTCAAATTTCCTCTCTTTCTCTCATTCCGAGTTTAGCCACACTGTCTTTGAACTTCTCTGCCTTCTCTTCTGTTTCTGTACCAATAGTGAGTTGAAGCCTGTGGCTACCGCTGCAGAATTCCCTTCCCTCCACTGGATGTCCTGTGAGGAACCTCTCTGCCACCCAAGTTCCATAAGCTCTGACTTTCCCCCCACGTTTCTCTGCACCAACACCCGTGCCTTCTGTCCATTGAAGGGTCACCCTCTCTCTTTCTGTCTCAGCTCTTCTTTATTTCAAAATGGCCGTCCTTCATCTAGGGCTGCTCCTGACTCTACGCCTTTGCATACGCTGTGCTCATGCTTGGAATGCCGTTCCTTCCCTTTAATCCTCTGCAATTCTGCTTATCCCAGAGGGCTCAGTTCAAGTCTTGGATTTCCCATGGACCATTTCTTGGCTTTATATTTCCTCTGCCCTCACTGTTAATTTAAAAAAAAAAAAGATTTTTTTTTTTTTAGTTGCAGATGGAAACAATACCTTTATTTATTTATTTTTATGTGGTGCTGAGGTTGGAATCCAGTGCCTCACATGTGTTAGGCAAGCACTCTACCACTGAGCTACAGCCCCAGCCCACTGTTAATTCTTAATTTTCGATGACCTTGTGGAAAGAGAGAGAGAGAGAGAGAGAGAGAGAGAGAGAGAGAGAGGAGAGAATGACAAGAGTGTTGCATAATGGAATGAGAGGTGACTCAGAAAAAGCAACCATGAGTCCCATGTTGGTTCTACATTGTATGTATAAAAGACGTATAGGTAATTAAAAGAGGAAGGGAACTCTCTACAGAATAATTCCAACTAATAAATGTAGAGGGTATGATATGGATAGAAACTCCCATATAAAACCACCATAATGTCATTTAATTCAGTTGAGAATTATCAATGGATACTCCAGCCACAGTGTAAACTCTGTTAGGGAACAGGACATTCATACAGATTACTGCAAAGAAAAAAAATCTGGTGAACACCACCTTGTTCATTAATAATTAATACAGATGATCAAGATGTACACACTGAGGAAGACACAGCCTTCCCTGGGACTATCCTTACCCAAAGTGCTTAAACTAAATATGACCGTGAAGGAGGAGACAAAAGAGGCCTTGAACTCTTTAAAAATGTCATCGTCATGCCGAAAGGGCTGGGGGACCATTCTATATTAAAGGAAACTAAAGAGACCTGACAACTAAATACAAGGTACGATTCTTCATTGGGCTTAAAGAAACAATATCTATAAAGGATATTATTGGGACAGTTGAGCGACTTTATGGATGTGTGTGTTAGGTAACTGAATTGTGTTGGTGTTACTCCTCTCTCGTGATAACTCTATTGTGCTTATGTCAAGGGAATAGCTTGGATTTTAACAGATGCATTCTCCTGTGTTATAAATATTTGCTTGGTGTTTGTAGGTGTCACAATGTTCACAACCAATTCTTATATGTTTCAATGAGAGAGACAGAGAGAGAGAAGGGCGCTCAAATATGGAAAAATGTTAACAATCGATCAATCTTTTTTTTTTTTTTTGCGGTGCTGGGGATCGAACCCAGGGCCTCGTGCGTGCAAGGCAAGCACTCTACCCACTGAGCTATCTCCCCAGCCCACAACAATTGATCAATCTTTAAACTGAGACTGTGCAAGGGAAAGTGTGTGTCTGAATGTGAGAATGTGAGAGAGAATTATGGTATTAATGAATGTGGGAGAGAGGAAGCAAGTAAGAACGAGTAGGAGTACTTGTGAGGGAGAGTGAGAAAGAGACAGACGTGAAGAAAGAATGTGGGAAGAGAAGGCATTTTGTCTCAAATCGAACCATGACTTGCCCGAGGCCAGGAGCCTGGTCTGTGGTTCCAGCAAGAGGACAGAGGCTGAAGCTTCAGAGCTGCATCTGTGCCAGGCTGGGTATGCAGCACCTAAAATCCCAGGACCGACTGGCTCTAGGGTGTCCCGAGGACCACTCAGGTCCCTGGAGTCACTGACCTGTCCGGATGCAGCCCACGGTCACCAGCCACCACTCAGGCACTCGAGGCAGAATCAAGGCCAGATAATCCCCCTGCTGCAGGCCACAGGCCTGCGTGAAGACGTTGGCTGTGCGGCGGGTTAACTCTGTCAACTCTCTGAAGCTCCACTTCACTTCCTCTCCTTGGCTGTTCATCCACCACAGGGCGATTTCGGAACCTCTCTTGCCCTCCTAGTCAAGATGGTACACCATGCGTTACTTCCTGCTTTAAAGGAAACGGTCATTTCTTTGGACAATCCACTGTCACAGTCACATTGCAGTGCGAGCATAGCTCAAGGACTGAGATCCCATTTTTGACATTTAAGGAATCAAGAGAAGTTGGGAGGTGAGGTGAAACCCAACCAACTTCTGCCCTTCTGTAACCACCTCCCCCTCAGATCACTTAAGGCCATGAATAGCCTTCATGTCTCCTATTGAAGATTTAAGATTCCATTTCTTCATGTTTCTCTATTAGTCCCATCTGGATGGTGGATTTCTCTCCAAGCCTCATTGTCACATCTATGGAATGGGAATAATAATATTTCCTAGAAGGTGGTTGAGTTTAAATGAGATATTTAATGAGAAAAATACACATAAGAGTGTGTGGCACAAAGTAGGTGCTCAATAAATATTATTATCAGAACAAACTAAAACAAAAGAGGTAAACTTAATTGCTAAATATTTTGGGATTTTTAAAAAATTAAGCTACTTCTAGCAGCTAGGACAGCAAGTTAGAAAACTAAGAGGCTCCAGGGTCTTGTTTCCTCAGAAACTTCAAGTAAATAATGACAGATTTACTAATATAGCTTCTGGGAGCTCTAGAAATTAGTCAAGAATCTTTAGCAATCGAGCAGATGCCCACAGCAAGAAAAAAAAAAAAAAAAAAACAGTTAAGATGTAGAAAGGTTTCTGCTGTTTTTGTTTATCTTTGCCCCCTCCCCATACTTGGTGTGGTACACTGCAGTTAAGGGTAAACCCCCCAATTCCTGACTCCTCTCTCAGGACAGAAGGAATGTAACTTGTTTGCAATATTTTGCTTTGGCCTGGGGAATTGATCTGTCCTACCTGATTTAAAGGAACAGCAGAGTTTGAGTATCGGATTGCAGATCTCTGAAAGTAGCAGCAAGTACTATGGTGTGTGAAAATGGAGGACAAGAGATAATGGACAGAGATACACAATTGGACATCAAAGATCCTGAGAAGAATTGAGGATAGGGTGTTTAGGGCCATTAGGACATTTAAAAACTGGCAGGTAAATGGGAAAATTTGGGGGAGGAGGAACACATAAACAGGCCCTGGGAAGGCAACTTTCTTAAAAGGCCTGAGATGACCTTAATCCATCATGCTGGTAGATTGGTGAAGGTTTTCCTCTGTATAAGACTGAGACAAGTGTCTTCCTCCACACCAAATGCTCACAGAGTGTACAGAGGAGCAGGGAAGCATGGACTATTCCAGGAAACAAAGTAAATCTCCAAAAACTTACCCTACAGAAATACAGGCTTCAGTTCCTAGACAAAGATTTTAAAACAACTGTCTGAAATATACACAAAGAGCAAAAGAAAACGCAGACAAATTCCTAAGGAAAATCAGGAAAACTGTAGAGGAACAAATGATAACATCAACAAAGGGGAGTAAGTTATTTTTTAAAAAAAGAACTAAATGAAATTCAGTAACTGATTTTAAAATTCACTAGAAGTGTTCACCAGAAGACACCAACAAGTAGAAGAAAGCATAGTAAAGTTGAAGACAGATCATTTGATATTATTGAATTTGAGGAGCAAAAAGAAAAGAGAACAACAACAAATGAACAGAGTTTAAGGAACTTATGGAACACAACCAAGTAGAATAATATACACATTTTGGGAGTCCCAGAAGGAGAACACACAGAGGAAGGTACATTGAGCTTATTTGAAGAAGTAAGGCCCAAACTTCCCAAATTTGAGGAAAGACCTAGGCATGCAAATACGAGGCTCAACATCTCTAAGTAGGATAAGCCCAAAGAGAACCATAATTAGACACATTATAATTAAAACAGAAAAGCCAGAGGCAAATAGATAATCTTGAAAGCAGTTAAAGGAAAGCAATTCACTATGATTCATTGCGTACAAGAGATCCTCAAGAAAAATTTCAGTGAATTTCTCAGCAGAAAACTTGCATGCCAGAAGGTAGTGCTTAAAAAAAAAATCCTTGTCAACCAAGAATTCTATACCCAGCAAAGCTGTTCTTCAAAACTAAGGGAGAAATTAGTATATTCTCAGATAAACAAAAATTGACGAAATTTATTACCACTAGAGTTGCCCTATGAGATCCTAAATTATGGATCAAACAGACAACCTCATTTTTCCTTCACATTTCATTAATTATTTTCTTGATGCCTTTTAGGGAAAATGTGAAATATGAAAACATGAAAAGTTTTTTTTATAAAGATAGTTAATGTTCAAATAAAATAATCAGCATTATTATAATTTGGGCTTGTAACTTTATACTACTAGAAATATAAGGCATAAAATATTCTAAATTTGTGCTAATGGGTACATACTATATAAGGATGTCATTTGTGACAACATAAAGTGGGTGGGGAAAAAACTGTAAAGGATTAGAATTTTTGTATGTGACTGAAATTCAGTTGTTATCATTTTTAAATAGATTGTTAGACGCACAGGATGTTCTGTGTAATCCTCTTGGTAGCCACAAAGAAAATATCTATAGTTTATAGATATTAAAAAGGAAATGAAAAAGAAATAAAAATGTGTCACTATCAAAGATCAACTAAATAAGGAGGCAGTAAGAGAGGAAACAAGGACCAAAAAGCTCAGAGATGTGAAGAAAGCAAATAACAAAGATGTTTCCAGTTATTAGAATTGTTCTGGGTAGAACTTAGGTGTCCATCAAATCTTCGATGAATGAATGAATAAAGTTAATAAGAAACAGAATGAATAAATGTTGACATGAATAGGATCGCTCATGAATAAATTTGGATGCTGCTCCAGAAATGAATTGAAATTGAGCTTATTATCCTAGGATATTATAATAATATAGGATTTAAATTTCCAAGAACAACCATCGGTTACAAATTGGTGGACTCAGTGAGTAACTTTAACTCACAGACAATGTTGTCCAGCTTACAAGCTACTTTTTGCTGTTTGTTTTATAAGGGATTCTTGGCCAAGACTAAAAAAATCAGAAGATTTCACCTGAAATGGTTGGATTTCTACCTTACATTTTATAATTCAAACGTGTTGAAAAAAATGAGTCAAAATAAATACTACACTCTAATGGTTTGGCAGTGTCGTTGTTGAGGTCATGGATCAGTTTCTGTGTGATGCTTGTTAGTTTGTAAGGAGAGGTTCAGGAAGCCAGTGAGGACTTTTTTCCAGGAGTAGCAGTAAGGCATGTGCCAAAATTAATTCATTCTATAAGTGCAGTGAGCAGCCAGTATGTTAGGGACCGTGCAAGTCTCTAGAGAGAGTTGCTGAATGAGTCTAAGTTACTGATCATGATCAAGGCAACTGATAAAACAGAAAAAGAGCTCAGAGATATTTTGAGAATGAATACCAGTGGGATGCTGGGAGTGAGACAGATTCAGAGGTATGAAGAAATTGGCAATGACTGATAATGATGTTACGAAGCCCAATAAAGATGCCATTCTCTGGGGAATATTTACTTGGTTGTTAAATCCACAGGTTGGTGCATGAACTTATTAACCAGAACTGTATGGAGCTAACCAGGGAAAAGGTGATTCCGTTGCTTTTTGCTTTCCAGTACATTTCATGTTCAAAAGTTCTTAACCAGATTTCTGGTTTAGGCAATGTGGAAAGTCAATTTATGCTCTGAAGGTGGAGGTGTTTGACCTCATCAGATTTTGAGACTTAGTTAAATAATGGATTATGGAAGCAGTCAGCCTGAAACCAAATTCTGCTCCTACACCAGCAGGTTATTTAAGTCCTGGAAGCCTCAGTTTCCTCATGTGAAAGATGAGGACAATAACTGCTCATAAAATGGTTGACATGAGGGCTGGGGAGATAGCTCAGCTGGTAGAGTGCTTGCCTCGCAAGCACAAGGTGCTGAGTTCGATCCCCAGTACTGTTTAAAAAAAAAAAAAAAGATTGACATGAAATATAAAAAAATGTTCTCTGTAATGGAAAGGTTTTATTTTGGGGAGTGGTTTGTGTCATCCTTGAAAGAAACGAAGACAGTAAATATCATGTCCCTGAAATGCCTCTTTCCACCTCTGAGAACTTAGCCAAGCCAAGGGAACAATGAGAGCAAGCGTAGATTGGAATGTCCAGGTAAGTATTATCATGAGGGACGCTGGTTCTGTCTCTCATGCACTAGAATCTAGAGCAAATTTGGGTCATCTGTAGAAACTGCATTCTTACACAGATGTCAGGACAAACTAGTCCTTGGAATTAAACTAATGATATCACTGTGTATGTAGCCTAACCTGTAAAATCCCTCTCCCTGTAGCAACTGGTATGAAACAGAACCGTGGAGAGGATTAGTGCTCATCCAGGCAGACAACACTGTACAAAGCCCTGCGAGGGATGGGGGTGTGACTTATCTAGCCCATCACTTTGGGACCATCCCTGAAAGCAGTTTTTAATTAACCTTATATCTCATATACCATCTCCGGGTTTCTTCTTTGGTCTTTCAGCAATCCATCCCTTCTCCCTAGCACAACTAGGAAAATGGATATATAGGGTTATCATGAAAATTTAGAGGAAGGAAGAAAAGGGTGGAGAGAAAGTCATTTCAGAGGGCGTATTAGCCTTGAATAACAATGTACGAATGCATGTTTATGGGGATCATTAAACTTTTATCACCTCCAACTCCATCTCAGGTGAATTCTCTCTTCGTACAAAGATGAGTTCTGGGTGAATTTTCACACCTCGACTGAGACAGTAGCTGGACACACCACCCATTTTCTACTCTAACGTCTAGTGGCATAAATATTTTTCTCTGGATCTGTGTCTTAGGAAAAGACAAACCATGCGCTAGAGGATTTCTGCAGACAGGAATATTCTGGAGGCCACAGGGACTAGTTTCTCTGGACACACCCTAAGGCCACACTTGAGTAAATTGTTCAAACAAAGGATTTTGGTTAGAATTGCCACCCTCATAGGAAGATGAATAACTTGACTTAGGTCAAAGTGTCAGATGTCAGGTACACATCAGGTGGGCTATCCCACTCCTAAAGTCAAGCCCAGGTTTGATAAAATTAGACTGCTGTCCCATTAGTTGTACTAGAGAGCTCAGGTTTGTGATTAGCACTTTGCCCTTGGTCCCAGTTTTGGATCACTGTGTACCAGATACTTTTACCTATTCTTTAACTAAATTTAACAGTGAGTCTATCCCCGTCTCACAGATGAAACCACTGAAGCTCAGAGAAGTGAGGAGACAGCCAGGCTGGGAGTTGAACCCTGAAGTGTAAGATTCACTGCTACACTGATACATTGAGGAAGGAGTTGTCCTTGATTCTGTGCCTCTTAGCCTAATAAAAACAAGATTAGGCCATTGAAGTCACCCCTCTCTCCACCCACATCATGATGCCCTCTTACCTTCTCCATTTGAGCCCAGTAGTCCAGCACGTAGCTTGCGAAGTTAAACTCCTCAGGCGTATCATGATCGTTCCACTTTGGGACTCTAACTCCTGATGAAGATTGGCAGCACAGTTTCCGAGGGGCAGGGTGGAAGCTGTGGAAGGATTTGTGGATGCCCCAGAGGCCCCGAAGTCTCATCATCCACTGCATAGTGGAGTGGTCCTCAGGAACCGGACACAGAATTCACAAGTCACCTCCTGCGCTGGGAAGAGATACCTTACAGAGTGGTCATGCAGCAGGAAACTTTTCTGCAAAACGGATGCATGTTCCTCAGTTCATTGCTAGAGTTAAAGCTTTGCTTCAGCTCACCAGAGTCTGGAAGGCACAGCTTATTGATTTAGGTGGGGATTTATCTTCCCAGCTGAGGAGCCATGGGGCACAAAGTGCTACACTGTTGGTGCACATTCATGGCAGCCTTCTCCATGGATTTAAGTCAAGGAAGGCAACCACGTGGCCAGCCATTCTCTCTGTGGTAGAAACTGGTCATTTTGGAAGTTGGATACTCCAGGTTATCTTTATTTCAGAGACCAGTCTTCCCACCATGTTTAGTTGGGGGTTCCCATAGAAACTGCCATGTCTTCCCATTTCCTGATTAACGGGTTAGGGTTAGGGTTAACTAGTCATTCCTAATGATTTTATTATCCCAATCTGGGTTGATCAGAATCCTTCTCCAGGTCTCCAAGTGTGTGTGTGTCTGTGTGTGTATTTGGTCTCAAAGAGTAGACATGGCTGACTCTCACTAGGGGAAGCCCCAAAATGCATATTTGGGTAACTGTGGCTATGATTCCTGTCATGTGGACAGAGGGAAGCTTATGTTTAGAGGGATGAACATGAGGGTAGCAAGAATTCTGGAGGCATTCAAATCCCTGCTGTCTATTGCTCCTGAGAGGCCCCTCAGCCTCTGCTCCTCTTGTGTATTCTGTGAGCCAAGAATTTCCCCTTTGCCTGAGACTGGCTTTCTGCCATTTGGAACCATGTGGATTCTGACACACCATCCTCAGGGAAGGAGTTGCTAGTATCATAGCCCCTTCTGTACTGGACTTGGATGTGCACACAAGATCTGCCCTAGGATGATCTCCTGGGCAGCCATTCCCCGCCCATCAGAGTTAACACATGCAAGGAAACCTGTTTGCCCTTTTGGAGCCTGAAAGTATGTTTCCCACCTGGAGTAGAACTCTCCTTTATTCAGGTTCTCCTTGAATTTTGAATAAAAAAAAATTTGCCTAAGTTAGAATCTACCTTTCCATGAACATGTTTTTATTGTTATTCTATGCTGTTAGAAAATCCTTTATTTCAGAGACGATGTGTTTGGAAGTACCCTTTAGATTTTAAAGACTGGTTGAGATGGACTAAGTGAAGATGACAACTAGATTGTTGACTTAAAGACTCCAGTGGTCTTTAATTTTATTGTAGGAGTGAGTATATTGAAGGGTATAGACCCTAGGCACAGGGTCTTTATAGAATAGACCCTTCTGAGTTGTTTTTCAAATTTTTATTCTAAATCAACAAATAATAATCTTGCATATTTATGGGCTACAGTGCAACATCTTAATCTATCCATGAAAATGTTGACTGAACAAATGTTTGCCTCTTGGCAAACCGTTTTGAGATTCAAGCACTTTGTCACTCACAATGCCACCTTCCCTCAGTTTTGACAATAATCCGCTTGGACAATAGCTTTGTAGAGTAAATCAATAAGACCAGTCATGGCCAGCAACACTGGGCACCAATGGGCTGGAGATGAGAACTGTCTTATTTTGTGGCACCTTGCTCCTTGCTAACCTTAGCTGCTCAACCCCTGTTGACAGTTGAGCTTTAAATCCCTGGTCTAGGCTAACATCCCAGGAAGGACAGGCCTTCCCCCAAAGTTGCAAGGCAAATTGAACAGCAGAACTGTTTCTTCCCCCTTTGCTCTTTTCTGCAGTGTGCACCCCCCTCCACAGCTGGGAGCTGATTTAGAGTGAGAACACCAAGTTCAGTTGCCATATTGCTACACCGGTATATATATGACCTTGGGGGTCTTCCTTAAATATGAACTCACTGTTTGCTCCAAAGACAGTGCAAACAGCCCCTCAATAAGTGGCTAAAGGAGAAGACCAAAGGGAGAGATATGATGTGGGAATCCATTCACCCTTTGTGGGCATTTTGTGAGCCAGCCATCTCTTGTCCCTTGAGGCCAGATGAATTCTGTCACACAGACACCCCCATCCTTGGGGCGGAAGCTGCTAGTCTTTCAGTACCTTCCCCGCTGGACTGGGATGGTCTCTTGGACAGCCATTCCCAATCAAGTTAACATACGAAATGACACCCATTTCATCAAGGGCTGCATTGTGTTCCCCCCAAATGCACGTTGGAGTCCTAATCCCCAGTACTTCAGAATAGGGCTGTTTTTAGAGATAGGATCTTTAAAAAGTCAATTAGGTTGAGGTTCTCGGGATAAATCCTAATACAGTGACTGCTTTCCTTGTAAGAAAAGGAGATGAGGGGCACAGACAAACTTGGAGGGAGAATGCCAGGCGAAAAGGAAGGTGGCCATCAGGAGAAAGTCCTGAAAAGAAATCACCTTGACCTTGAACTTCTAGTCCTGAGAGAAAATAAATTTCGGTCAGTCACTCAGTCAGTGGTAATTTGACACTGCAGCCCCGTGAACCAATAACCCTCATGATCAAATAAAGAATAAATGATTTTGACATCATCTTATAACCATGGTTGCAGTTCTAATTTGATCTTCATTATATGCGATGGCCAAATCCAGTGCCCCGCTGAGAAGGAGTGTGGCAGCTGAGAATGTGGCCTTGGGGATCAAAGAGCATAGGTTCCACTTTCAGCCCCTTCCTGGGCTCGGCCCCTGCGTAACTGCGAGCAGTTTACTTAACCTCCCCTGCAGACCTCAGGAAGACGGGCGGCAGCTGCGTGGTCAGGGTGATGGCTGAATGGCTTCCTGAAGAAGACATTTCCCACCAACCCAGCACAGGTGCATATGCTAGGAAGAGGAGCTGGTAGATAGCGCTCTCCCCGGGGAACCTCGCTGAAGAAATGGTCCCTCAGCCTCTGGAACAGGGCCTAAAAAGAAGTGGGGCTAGATTCCTGACTGTAGACATCACAGGGTCCAATTTTGCACTGATATATATGGGCATGTAAGAACCTGATCTCATGATGTTAAGAAGATGAAAATTCAAAGATACCTATATTTATACATCTATGCCTATGCCTATGGCCATATCAGTATCTACACCTGTATCTATCCTCATAACTACTTATGTTATCTATAATTGCACCTATATATATCACTGTCTACAACTATGTTGATATGTGCATAGCAATAACTCTATCTGTTCTATACCTCTCTGTTGCTCATAGTGCTTGGTACATAGGAAGTACTCAATAAACTGTTAGAGTCTTTCCTTCTTTGTCATCGTGGAGAAAACTAGGGAAAGAATACCCATAAATGGTCAGAACGCTTGAAAAAGATATTGCTAATTTCTAAAATACCTATTGTGGATGTGCTACATATGGTTTTAGACACTATCAGAGATGAATTAGACTGGAAGAGTCCCTACCCATTTGAAACACAGTCAAGAGCATTCTATGGACATAGCTTTAAAGAACAATCTTTGAGGTGCTTTAAAGTACACTCTGAAGGCAAGTTTGCACGGTGGCTTGGAGAGGTAGCTGGGCTCCAAACTGCATGCACAGGCACGCAGTTGCCTTGAAAATGTTCTGCAACCCAACTCTGACTTCACAGACCTTTGAACTCAAAAAACTACTTAATGAGGCAACAGAACTTGATGTGTAAGGGAATCCTGGAGCTCCAGAGCCACAGTCTGACTTCTGGCTCCACCGCCGACCACCTGGGTGATCTTCGCAGCTGTCCATGTCTCTGGACTTGGGGACATAGCAACACCTACTTCCCTATTTTCCAGTATTGAATAGGGTACACAGTAAGAGCTCAATGCATGTTGAGGTACCCTTCAACTCCCAGCAATCCTAGGACCAAGCTCCTCCTTAGATACATTTTTAAAGAAGATGAATGAAGGTGTTCGTTTCATAGAGAGTGGATCAACTTCTGCATTCCGAAGTTCTCTTTCAACCCTCGACTCTCACGCCACACTCTCCACCCCACCCCCACCATGTCCAGAGTTGCCTAATGGTAAATCAGTCACCTGCTATGGGCCAGCCACTGGGTTCCACTGAGCCTGTGTGTATTCCCATTAGTTCTTATCACCCAATATCACCATTCTTATTTTCCATTAAGGAAATGAAGTGTCAGAGAAATCAAGTGACTTTTACCCAATGTCACCTAACTTGTAAGTGGCATTGCTAGGACTTGAAATTAGATTTTCAGTTCAGGGCTTCTGACACACACACACACACACACACACACACACGCTTTCAAAGAAGCTACAATCCATCTTACCTGGTCCTGTTCAAGACACAGCTGGACTAGGTCCCTGGTAGGAACAGGAGAGAGAGCTTTGTTTTTATTTCCTCTGTGTCCAGGTCCTTTCCAGATGAGTAGTCAGCAGAACTTGGTTGAGAAGAACCTTGAGCGGAGAACTGGTCAGGAATTGGTTGACTCAGCAGGGGGAGGGGATGCTCAGTAGAACAGGATAGAAGATAATTGCAGGTCTCCAAGAGAGAAAATCGGTTAGGAAGACAGATTCTAGGCTGGGGATAGAGCTCAGTTGGTAGAGTGCTTGCCTCACAAGCACAAGGCCCTGGATTCAATTCCCAGTACCTCAAAAAAACAAAAAACAAAAAAGACAGACAGATTTTATAGAGTCACCTCCCATTTTTGTGGGAGGATCCTGAGTGTGAAAGAATAAAATCCAGTGGAACATGTTCACCAGCTCTCTGTGGCTAACCTGCATCCCTCGTCCAGCTCTGCACCCCCTTGTCTTCATCTGGTGACAGCTGAATGACAGCATGACTCAGCAGCTATACACTGTGCCCTGGAGGCCGAAAGATCTGGGTTTGAGCCACGGGTCTGTCACTAAACACCTGACAGATCTTTGTTGACTTCCTTGTTCTGCCGCTCACTTTCCTTATTGGTAAAACTGGAATGGAAACAGTCATTTCCCAAGGTCTTATTTATGTTTATTAGGATTAGATGAGATAATGCATGAAAAACACATAACACAGTGCTAAGCAAAACTGTTAATGGCTGTGTAAAGCCCCAATGAGTTAACTTAAAAAGTTGCCAGAGCTGCTGATTCTAAAAAGGGGTTAAAAATGAAAAGCTACAGATGAGCTGAAATCAGCCTAGCTAGATAACAGATGACCTTGGCAGCTAATTGAGGCTGTTGTTAGGGGTAACAGGAGATCCTCCCAACTGCAGTCAAGCTGACCTCCTAAAGACCAATGGTTACTATGATAACCAAAACTTGGCAGCCAAAACGTATCCTGATATGCAAACAAGGACATAAACCCTCCAATTGTAAAAGAGAAACTGAGTCCCTTTGTCTGAAGTGTATAAAAGAGCTTGTAAATTTGTGCTTGGGGTACTCGGCATTGACTGCTAAGCTGGTCTGTGTCGAGTGCCCAAGCAGCTGCTTGAATAAACTGGCTTGGTCTCCCTCGTGTTCTCTTTGGTGGTGGTTTGGGGCTTGGGCACAGCACCTACTCAGAGGACTGGGCACAACATTTGGGGGCTCGTCCGGGATGGCCCCCCGGTTGACCCCAAGGAGACTCCTGGGACCCCAACTGTGAAGCCTGACCACTGATCAGTAAGTTGGAAGGATCCTGACTTTGTGTGACCGGTCAATTTGTAGGAGGGCCCGATTTGTGTGCCTGTGTGATCTGGGTGGACGCACCGAAGGATCCTAGGCTGGGGAGGCGAGAGAGACATCTCTGCCCCCGTTAGGTCGCGTTAAGCGGCATCTGGGACCCTTGGAGCATCATTTGGTCGCCGATTTGGTTGTGTGAGTGTGAGTCTGAATGTCTGCACAATGGTTAATATGTGGACTGTGAAAGTCTTAGTCTGTCTGTTGGTACTGTGTTCACTGTAGGTCTGTGTGGTGTGTACCCTGGGCGTCCTCGTGTGGAACGTTTTATTGTCTCTCTGTTGTACTGTTTTGTGTGTGAATTATTCTTCTCCATTTACTTTTTGAGCACGCTTTGAGCTTCAACCATGGGTCACTATGATGATTTTAAGAGTCCTTCTCACCATCTAGGTGTAGAAGCGAGAAAAACTAAATTGGTTACCTGCTGCCAGAGTGAATGGCCAGCCTTTGGCTGGGCCGACCAGTAGAAGGAACCTTCAATCTTAAAATAATTAAGCAGGTAAAGGACTGAGTTTTTAAGCAGCTGGGAAGCCACCCTGATCAGGTGCTTTATATTTAACTTGGAAGGATCTGATGGTCAGACCACCCTCTTGGCTAAGATGGTTTTTTTTTTTTTTTTTTTTTTTTTTTTTTTAACAAAAAGATAAGTAAATTACAGTTAACATGTATGGGATTACTCAAATGTGTCTGTGAGAGACATCTGATTAATTTGCAAAGTTAAAATCCTAATTGTTAAATAACATTGAGTACTCTTAACTCCTTAAATTCCATGGAATAACATACTTAAACATTATTGGTGTTTTCATAGGTTGGTAAATATAAAAAGAGTCTAGAATTGCCTTGTGTTATTACTAAAAACAAGGTTACTTAAGAGTTATGACCTAACAGGTAAAACCCCAACCCGGAGGGTGAGTGTTCCATCTGCTCCCTTACCACTTCCTCCTCCTCCCCCTCTGGTTCTGCAAAGCTCCGAGGAGCTCTTAGATTTGGATTTAGAGTTACCACCTCCCCTCTTGCTGTGTTTCAATTAGAGTACTATAAATAACAAAGTATTTTATCTTATTAAAATGGAGTAATTTATCTAAATTCAGAAATTTCATAAGAGTTGTTTCAGAATGTGAATAGAAAGGGGTCAACAGATAGGAAAGAAGAAAATAAAAAGTTCTGGGTATGGAAATATATTTAGTAGAAGGAAAAAGGAAATGTTTCTGGGCAAGAAAGTGCTTATGTGATGAAATATATGAGGGTCAAAGTAAGAGCTAAGAAAGTCTGTGTAAGTAACAAGTTTGTGTGTAACTAAGTTGGTTACAAGTATGTGAGACAATCAGTTAAAGCTGTTTAAGGTTTTTTCCTAAAATCAAATACTGATTTACTCTTAACATTATGTCTGTTAAGTTTCATTCTTTAGGACAATTAGTCTTGAAAATGGAGGTTTATACAATTATGGTTAAACAACTGTTAAAGTATTGTACTATGTTACAGGGTCTGAATTTTTCTTTCAAAACTAAATTTGGTTAATATAAAGGTATCAGGTTAATTGTGTGATGGTTACTCTTTGTATATTAAATGTGTTCATATTTTCCAGGTATTTAAAACAGGAAATTTATCAAACTGCTATTCTCCAAACTAAACTTGTCTGTAATGGTAATTTTAAACTTATAAAGAGTTTAAAATTATTTTAATTGGATTTTATTGGGGATTTATTTCTATTGTTTAATGTTCTGTTTTAGAACCTGTTATCAATAGGGTATATATAAAACTTGTTACTTTTTACACTGAGATAAAAATTTAAATGTAAATGTATTTCTAAACATTAGTGAGAGCCTGATTGTCTACATGTTCATATTGTAAAACATGAAAGCATTTTGCCACACAAAAGAAAAGTTAAAAACTCAGCCTTCCTTTGATTCCTGTTTTAGATATAATGTTAAATTGTGTTAACTAAGGTTCATATAGACTCAGGAGTCAATATATGTGAACTTCTTAAAATGACATTTAAGAAAGAGTGTAATGCGCAGTAGCAAAAATGGGACAACAGTGACTGAGATTGGGGTCTCTGACCTCATGACTGACATGCCTGGTACCTGGGAGTGTTCCTGTGCAGGAGCACAAGATGCCTAACTGCTGTGGCAGTACCCTCCCTGGGGAGGCTTTGTACAGAAGTCCTATCAGCTCTAACATTGATCTCAGGCACACAGCACTTGGGCAGGAAGGAATTCTTTTGCTAGATAACCAGTGTTTCATCAGCTCTCTTCTCTGGTTCCTGCTCACCTTATAGTAACTTTGGAACCTAACATTGCACATATATAAAGATTGCTGACATAACTCTTTAGATCTGCATTTCCATCAGAGAACAGAGCTCCATCTGATCTCAGCTTAATCTTCAAAATCTGTATTTACAAACCTTTATTTTCTAATACTCCTTTGCCCCTCACTGAACTTGAAAATTTGGTCATGCTGGTCATGGCAAAAGAGGCAAAAATTAGCTTCAGGATTAGAACATTTTACTTAAGATTTGTAAAGAGCCCCGCCTTACCTGAGGTAAGGCTCTGCCTCCCACCTTATGGCATGTTAGAGTGGCTTCAAAATGAGCCAGACTTCTTCAGCTTATTTAAAGTTATAGTCAAAAGATTGGTTCTTGTTGTAAAATTACTATGATCTCAAACAGGGTATAATGTAGAACTCAGCCAAAATTCAAGATAGCTATTATACAAGCTAAATATGTTTTTACTCTTGCTAATTTCATTTTGTAAAACTGTTGCCTGTTAATATTTTGCAGAGGTAGCTGCTTCCAGAACATACAACCTAGGTAACTTGTGATAATAAACCATCACCTACAAAACAGATAGTATGTGGTGGTACTTAAATAAAAGGGTAAATAACTGTAAAGTCATAGACATTGAAGTTAAAGCCAAGTACTCTTACTTTATGACTGGTGAGACTGGCTTGCTGGATGGTTAAGATCAAATTTAGAGATTGAGATTAAATACAGAAGCCCAAAAAATCTAATATTTGGGTCTTGCCCTCAGTCAGCCTGAATCCAGGGAACAAGAGAACTTCTCTAAGGAGCTTTGCAACTCTGGGTCACACAATCTCCCGATCAGGGAGATTGATGAGACCACTGGAGGATAAAAAGTCACTCAGTGCACCTGCTGCAGAGGAGGGTCATTGAAAAAGGGAGACATCCCTGATGCTTCCAAGGGAAGCCACCTCATCAAGGAGACCCTGCCTAATGAACGACACTAATGGAGCTAAGAAGCTGTTCTTGAGTTCTCTATGAGTGACCCCTGTGGGAACTCAGCTGACTCTTAACAGACAAGAACAGGTCAATTTGACCAGCTTGTCCATCACCTGAGACCTCTATGACTCCTGCTAGGGCTGGACCCCGGCACTTGAGAGCTACACAGAGCTCCTAACATTGTACTTTGCAGCTGTGAAAAAAGTTACATAGATGTGCTAGTCGTAAACACCTATCAAAATAGTTAAAACCAAAATATAGCCATTTTTAGACATTTAAAAAATAATAGATAATAGTTAAATGTAACTTAAGGTGTACACTTGTGTTAGCCCCCTAGAATAAGTAAAGATTGGAAGCTACAAAAGAGAGATTCTTAGGCAAATGTGCCTGATAACTATCAAGAGAAACTGCCAGAGTCAGGAATTTTTAGTCAGTTTAAGGCCTACAGACCTTCCTAAGCTACACAGGTATACTTAATCTATGTTTGCTAGTATGATTATCTAGCCCTAAGTAACAGAAATATAAAGATCTCTACTAAAAACAGGTTATAACAATAAAAGGATATTTTACAAAAATCAGATGACATTAAGTAGCTTAGCTATATTTTCTGGGAACATCAATGACATTAATGGTTAAATGTTGTGTTTACATTCCTGATAACTTGGACAATGTTAAAGTTCCCAAATAAAGGCCTTGTCCTCTCCAACCTTTGTTGGGCCTTGTTATGGGAAAAATTTCTCAGTTCTTCCACCTCCTGGTAAGGGATTATTGATTTCTGTCATCTTCATGATATTCATTGACATGTTTCAGATTCTGCAACATTTATTTTGTAATAATCTCATTTTAGTGCTCATGTCTTTTAGTTCTTCTCTCACAGAAGCACCCACCCCCAGATGCCTTTACAACCTGGTCTTCCCCAGCCAAACTTCTACCTTGAAACCCTCGATTGACCTGACTTTTAAGAGGGAACTCCAAACTGCTTGCCCCATGCCACCCCCTCCCAGCTTGAAGAAGCCAGAGCAGTCATCGCCCTCTGTCCTTACAGCAGTAAGGAGTTCCTAAAGCAAAAGGGGAAAATGGGGACAAACAGTTAGTGTGAAAATAGGGGATCAGTCAAATTGAGGAAATGGAGGCCATGAAGCCATCTGCCTCTGGAAGTTGGAGGCCCTGCTGGCCCCCATAAGACAAGGGAGGAAAGAACTGGAGAACAAAAGAGATCTTAACCTATAAAAGATGTAGGGTGTGCTTACTTCTTGGGACTTTAGAACATCAGCCATGGCCTGCCATCTTGACCATGGACTAGTCCTGCAGTTCCCCAGGGGACACCTACTGTGTCTCCTAGGTGCTTCCTCTGGTCTCTATTCTCTCCTGAAAGAGACTTCAGCTTCCCTCCTGGAAGAAGTCTGTATTATCACCTTTAAATGAAACCTGCTTAATATGCTATATTATATGTTACCAGCTGCCCCAGCCCCAACTCCCCCTTTTCTTCCTACTCCTTTGCCCCCAGAGATAATCTCTACTAGTACATTAGCTTCTACCAATACCCTTCCTATTATTTATAATCCCACTGCAACCACAGAAGGTCTAAACTTACTTTTCCTTCAACAGGGTAGATTATGTGTAACACTTAATGAACGATGCTGTTTTTATGTTAATCATTCTGGTGTATTAAAGACAAAATAAGTGCTGTTCAGCTAATGGTCCTCTGGGCCCAGTATTCTGTTATCCCTGATGCTCCTGGTGGTCCATAGTCCTTAGGTATTCTAATGATTGCTTATTTGCTTCTGTATACTCGCTTTCGCTGATAGCGAAACTGACTAAAAATTCCTGACTCTGGCAGTTTCTCTTGATAGTTATCAGGCACATTTACCCCTATGCACAAGTCAAGGGGGGATGTAAGGCCCCAATGAGTTAACTTAAAAAGTCGCCAGAGCTGCTGATGCTAAAAAGGGGTTAAAAATGAAAAGCTACAGATGAGCTGAAGTCAGCCTAGCTAGATAACAGGATGACCTTGGCAGCTAATTGAGGCTGTTGTTAGGGGTAATGGGGTATCCTCCCAACTGCGGTCAAGCTGACCTCCTAGAGACCAGTAGTTACTATAATAACTAAAACTTGGCAGCCAAAACTTATCCGGATATGTAAACAAGGACATAAACCCTCCAATTGTAAAAGAGAAACTGAGTCCCTTTGTCTGAGTGTATAAAAGAGCTTGTAAATTTGTGCTCGGGATACTTGATTGACTGCTAAAAGCTGGTCTGTGTCGAGTGCCCAAGCAGCTGCTTGAATAAACTGGCTCTATCTGCAGTTGCATATGGCTTAGTCTCCCTCGTGGTCTCTGTGGTGGTGGTTTGGGGCTTAGGCACAGCACCTATCCAGAGGTCTGAGCATAACAGCTGCTGGATTAATTTGGGATTCTAAGAGAAGCAATTTAGTGCGCTACAAAATGCAAGGGTCTTTGGAATTTCCAAAAAGCTGAAATCCTGGCTCAGCTACTTACAAGAAAGCTGTTGGGGAAGTCATTTAGCTCTCTCTCTCTCTCTTTTTTTCATTCTAGGGATTGAACACAGCGGTGCTTAAACACTGAACCACATCCCCAGCCCTGTTTTATATTTTATTTTGAAACAGGGTCTCACTAAGTTGCTTAGGGCCTCCCAAAGATGCTGAGGCTGGCTTTGGACTTGCAATCCTCCTGCCTCAGCCTCCCAAGTTGCTGGGATTACAGGTGTGTGCCACCGTGCCCAGCTCCATTTCCCTCTTCAAAGCCTGGTTTTCTCATCTATAAGATGAAGGAAGGAGAAGTTGTTAATGTTTGTTCCGTGGGACATTGAAGAAACTATGTGACATAAAGTCTATAAAGCACCTGGCTTGGGCATTAGACAGAGGTTTGAGATGGATGCTGCACTGGTCACTCTGGGTTGTCACAGGTACTGGTCTATACTATTAGTTTGCTAATGGAGCCATTTTGAGGGGGCAGTTGTTAGAGAATAGGAAACATCCAGGATTCTGGCCCAGCTTTCCCAGCACCTTGCCCTTCCAACCTCTCCTGAATCTGGAGGAACAACACTTCTGCTCAAAGTCACTGCTAAAGATCACTGCATACAGGGTTAAAGGTCAAGTCTAGTTTCTTACATGGGGGAAAGGGCAGGCTATTCATTAAACACCCACTGTATCAAAGTACAGAAATCCTGTTACTGAAGCTGAAGTCTCTTTCAAGGAGAGAATGGAGACCAGAGGAAGCGCCTAGGAGACACAGTAGGTGGCCCCTGGGGAACTGCAGGACTAGTCCATGATCAAGATGGCAGGCCATGGGGCCAGGCAGCCTGACACTGGGTCTAGCTTTTACCAGTTCCCAGTTCTGTGATGTGGAGTGGGTTTCTTATCCCTCTTTGCCTCAGTTTTCTCATCTCTGACAATGGGGGACTGTGGAGAGAGAGAACTCTCTGAAGATTCCACACGTTCCTCTTTGATTTGCAGCCTCTCCTCTAGTTAACCTAAGGCCATTGAATTCTGGGCATGAACTCCAGGCATGAACTCCAGGTGGAAGTGACAGAGACACTTCCGGTCTGGGGCATATGAGAAGCTGTTAATGTCATGAGTGGAGATGGGATAGCATCAAATAGCAGAGATTCCCTCTATCGACTTCTCTAGACGACTCCGTGTCCTTGACTCTCCGGTCAACCTGGGCCTTTGATACCTGCTGGCCTCCTTAGTCTCATAACCAACCGCCAGTTCATTCATTCATCCAATAGTTACTTAAGGAGCATCTTGCAGGTGTGGCTACCATGTGAACATGTCAGACAGGGTCACCCCCCTCAAGGACTGTACATTTCCATGAGGTAAAGACCAAAGACAACAAGTGAAATGTCAATTAATTAAGAAGATTTCAAGGGGAAAGAGACATGATCCAATTAATAAGCAATTTTATTGATTACTTAATTTTAAAATAAAAGTGGAGAGAAAAACATTCAGAAAAGAAATGGTTAGATTTTCAATTTACAAAGCCTACCACACTGTTCTCTGGAAAAGAGATTTTTTTATGGGGGGGGGGCAGTCAAGAATGGGTGAGGGGATCCCAACTGGGAGGCTGCTGTTACAGTCTAAGTGAGTAAGATGGCGGCTCAGACAAGAGCCGTGGCACTGGAGATGGAGAGGGTGCATGTTTTTGAGTTACCATTAAGAGGACTTGCTGCTGGTTTTGATAGGGAATTAAAGATGAGAAGAAAAAAGGAGGAATCTCAGGCTTTGGGCTTGTCATGATTCCTATCTGAAGACATGGATGCTGAAGAGATTCTGTAACATGTCCAGAGTCTCAGAGGCTCTATGAGGCAGGGATAAGACTTGAACCCCAGTTTTATTTAAGCTGGTTTTTACCTGTTCAAGTTTCCTAAAGCTATTCTGCCTCTGTCTTGCCTGAGGCACTTTTTCATTTCTGATCCACCAACAAATAGACATGGGTTGGTAAACTGAAGTCTTTCACTTGCTGGGGACCTGGGAGATACTTTCATTGTCTTTCCATTACCTGGTCAACTTTATCAGCCAACTCCAGGGTAAAAATAATAATAATAATACTTTGCCTTTGGAATGAAGAACATTACGAAAATCTCAGTATGGTTTCATCTTTCTTTGACCACGCCATAAGAATACATCAATGGCGTCCCTATTCATCTCAGACTCAATATTGAATGGGGTTTATATCCTGGGGGGACTAGTTGAAATAATGTCGGGAATTCACTTGCCAATACTTAGCACATGGCAAGGCTTTTCAAATGGCAGAGGCAGATAGATAGAGCTGGAAGTCTCTAGCAATGCACTGCCTCTATTTCTCTGCATGAAAATAATGGCACCTTCTTCATATGATCATTGTGAAAACGAGAGGAGATAATATATATACAATGTCAACTGCTTAGAGTGGCAACCAGTAAGAGGAGTATTCTTGTGATATTATTAGGAGTGGGCAGAGTGAGAGAAAAGAAGTGATTTTTTTTTTTTTTGAGCTTTTAACTTTCTTTTTGTGGAAAAAGTGGCAAAATGCTTTCATGTTTTACAATGTCACCTCTAAGCCAGTCAGATTCTCCTTATTACCTTCCAAAAATACATTTTAAATTCCTATTCCAGAGTGAAAAGTAACACAGAATTATACTTATAACTTATAGATGACAGGTTACTTTATCCAGCCATAAAACATCAAGTGACATGAATAAATACCAACCCAAATTGTTATTTCTATACAAATCCAAGACTATTGCTACAGATAATTTTAGTTTGGAGAACACCAACTTGGTAAAGTGCTCTCCCTGAAGCTTTACATTTAAGTAAGTTGAACTTTTATGGTACAATTTAGAACCCAGAGTGTACGGTAACAATTATCACAGGTCTGTGTGGGTTTATAGTACTAGCAAAAATCACAGGGAGCCTTAAATCTCTTACACATTTAGGAAACAGTGTTAATGATCAGAAATGGACTTAGTCAAAACAAACAGATATAAGGCAGGTGTTCAAATGATAGTGTGGCCCTTTTATGTTAGATACCATGTATAAAAGAGAGCACTTATTGGTTATCTTGCTGATAAACTTACATAAACTTTTGTTTAATAAACTTTTACATAACACTTAGACAAGGCTTAGAAAGAGTTCTCAGATGTATACATATTCCCACTCACATATTTAGGGTTTCAACTATATTATTATAATCTAAAATAAGTTGTTTAATCAGTTACAAAGTAATCATTTGAAATACTTTAAAATAGGTAAAAACCCTAATTCCTTCAAGTCTTGGTTTACCTAAGTAATAAAACCTAACAGAAGGCTGGAGTTGTGGCTCAGTGGTAGAGCACATGCCTAGCATGCATGAGGCACTGGGCCTGATCCTTAGCACCATGTACAAATAAATAAATAATTCAAATAAAGGTATTGCATCCATCCACAACTAAAAAATAAAATAAAATAAAATAAAAAAATCCCTAAGAGATACAAGAAAATTATCTTGATAGATAAGATAGACATTTCAGGCTTTGCTTCATATCAGTACATTAAAGTTCAAATAACTTTGTGCTAATTATATCCAATTTAATCAAAAACACAAACTTTCTGAGATTTACCTTCCACAAACCTTCTGTGACTTACTTAGACATTCACAACTTTACATCCTTAGTTGTGTCCTCTTTCATCTTGGACTGTAGCTCAAGAATATTTCTTTACCAGACCAAAATACTTTCTCATCCAGAAACATTTCTTTTACCTTCTAATTTTCTGTACTAAAATATACTTTCATACCTACAACTTTTTTTCCTTCTTCTCTAGTTTTGAACCCTTTCTTAAACTCATATTCTGAAACAATCCTTATGAATGTTTTCTAAATGTGCATTTAATTTATACAACACATTTCAACCCAGGAGAGAGTTGGACAATCTGACATATACAAACACTGTGCCTTAATCTTTTTCCTCCCAGATTGCATTCAAGGGGTTGGAGCACAGCATATTTGTCTGTCTTATCATCATCAAAATGCCATCAACTCTGGGGTCCCCACTGTCAAACACCCAGAGGCTCCTCTTGGCCTCTTTCTTCTATTAGGAGTATTGCTGTGCAATGGAGGAGGCCCTTTCCAGCTTTTCTTTAGGCTTCCTTGAGATCCCTTTGCAGAGGCTGCCTACAAAACACAGATTGGCCTTAGTTTCTGTCTTTTTCTTTTCTGGGTGCAGGTTTTTATTCTGCCAGCCTCCCCGGGCATTGAGTTGGATGGAATACTGTTATAGTAAGAACTGATTTTCCCCAGTGATGAATATCCCCTGACCAAATGGGGTGTCCTGTCAGATCTTAAAGGAGAGACTATTCCTGTCCCCAGATCATAACCTGACAGTGCTGGAACCTACCGTCTCATCCTTTGTGTCCAGCAGCCTCCCCCCCCCGGGGGGGGGCAAAAGGGGCTAGAAGGCAGGGCCAAGGTCAGGGTCTCTTTGGCCACTTTTCCACAGCTCAGGTAGCTTCCCCCACCCCCCAGTTTAGGGCTGGTATCCTTGACCCACAGTGATCTGCAGCTGCCTGGGTCCAGGTTGAGAAATAGTACTGGGAGTGCCGGCACTCGGTTTAAAGGACTTAAATCTTTTTAACCCTTTCTTCTGGTGTCCTGCTATCCCTGCACACCAGAGGCAGTGCCTTTTGGCACCTTCAACTTAGTTCCTGACAGTTCAGACCTCTTATCATGCAACTGCATCAATGCCTGTACATACAGAATCTCTTTCATATACTTTACCCATGACAGACCAACTTCAACTTCAAGATTGTATAATAATCCAGAAAAACCATTCAAAGGCCAGATTGTGTTACTGTAAACCTTCTTTCTCTGAGATAGGCTTATACCTATAGGTGGCCCATTCAGTCAACATCTCTCTGCTCTTGAGACGCCTGTAAAATCAACACAGCATGGACCAGGACAAGAGAGGATCATCAAAACCAGGGCTGACAGATGGGAACCTTTAAAACAGACCTGAATGTACGAATTTCTTCCGCTTCCTTTACCTTTGAGAGACCAACTTTCATTGCATGATTATATAATAATACAGAAAGCAATTCAAAAGTTGGATTGTTACAGTAAAACATTATCTTAGACAAGCTTATACCTATAGGAGGGCCTTTCTTCCACTCACTTTACCTCTGACAGACAAACTCCCATTGCAGGACTGTTCAAAAAAGAAAGAGATAGACAACCAGAGAGGAAGAAGCCCCAAGACCATGGCTGACAGACAGAAACCTTTAAGTTCACCAACCAAGATCTTTCCCAAGAGACTAACTATAGAATCAGTGCATTATTGGCCGTCTCTTCAGAGGAGCAGTAATAGATACAAACAAAACAAAACTACAGATAACCAGAGGGAATTCTCAAACCCAAGGCCAACACACAAATGAGAACCTAGAACAGACCAGAAGGGAATAAGTATCCTAAAGTCCTGCTTAACCATGACTCCTACACCAGTGGCATCACAGATGTCCCCACAAAGAAGGACCAGATGTTCCCATGAAGAGGAACCAGATATGTGGAATCAAGGGTCTCGGTGTGCACACTGGGGGACTTGCCAGATGGCCAAGGAGACTTTGAATGGTTTTTCTGGATTATTATACAATCTTGAAGTTGAACTTTACTGAGTTCAGTTTCCTTTTTCTCAAAGTGGACCTGATGGAGCAACCTATACCATTCAGGGAGAAGAGGTGGGAGTTCCCTGAAGCAAAAGGAGCTTCAGTAACTGCTGGGATGGTTCCTGAGTCCCTCCCTTTACTCACAGGAATAGATCCTCCATTCCACCTGAGGCAAACTCACTCATCTATCTCTCCTGCAGTTGGCTCTCAACAAGTTCACCAGCCACCTTGCATCCTCAGCATGGAAGTGGGGTTCCTTAGAGAGCCAGAAAGCTGGAGTGGGGATTAGTGCTCTGTCTGAGGTGTGTGTGGAAAGGATTTCCTCCCTCTCTGTTGGCTCTCTTCTCACATATTATTGATTGTTTCCAGGTAATCAACAAATACATGAAAAAGTGCTCATCACCCCTAGTAATTAGAGAAATGCAAATTAAAACCACCCTAAGATTTCATCTAACTCCTATTAGAATGGCTATTATCAGGAACACAAGCAATAATAAGTGTTGGTGTGGATGTGGGGAAAAAGGCACACTCATACATTGCTGGTGGAGTTGCAAATTGGTGCAACCACTCTGGAAAGCAGTATGGAGATTCCTCAGAAAACTTGGAATGGACCCACTATTTGACCCAGCTATCCCACTCCTTGGTTTATACCCAAAGAACTTAAAATCAGCATACTACAGTGATGCAGTCACGAAAATGTTCATAGAAGCTCAATTCACAATAGCTAGATTGTGGAACCAACAGAGATGCCCTTCAATTGATGAATGAATAAAGAAACTATGGTATATATACACAATGGAATATTACTCAGCCATAAATAACAATAAAATTATGGCATTTGCTGGTAAATGGATGAAGTTGGAAAATATCATGCTAAGTGAAATAGTCCAAATCCAAAAAACCAAAGGCTGAATGTTTTCTCTGATAAGTGGATGACAAGATATAACGAGGGAGGGGATGGTTGGGGGGAGAAGAATGAAGGAACTTTGGATGGTGTAGAGGAAAACGAGGTGGGAGGGGTGGGGGATGGAAAGAGAGTAGAATGAAACAGGCAGTATTACCCTATGCACATGAATGATTACATGAATGGTGTGAATCTACATCGTGTACAACCATAGAAATGAAAAGTTGTACCCCATTTGTTTATAATGAATCAAAATGCAGTCCGTAAAAATTAAAAAAAATTAATTAAAAAAAAAAAAGAAAACTGGAGTAGGGGCTGCTCTTGGGTGCCACCTGGGATGCAAAATTGGTCCTTGTCCCCAATGCCAATCCAATAACAAGGACATGGTTTTGGGAAAAAGGATAAATCAAGTTTTATCACTTTGCTAGCAAGGAGAAACACAGCTGACTCCTGTCCCAAAGTTTGTTATTCTCAATTATTTCTCAAGTTCCTCTTGCCTGAAGAAATTCATAAACATAACCTCATTCAAACATATATTAAAGCTTCAAGATAGGTGATTTCTTTTCATTATGAAGATGAAGAAATTGAGACTCAAAGTTTCCATGACTAAATAATATGGACTCAAACATATTGACTATTTATTGTGTGCAGTGTATTAAGTAATATAGCATAAAAACTTACGTGGAAGGTACTGCTAGTACCACTATTTTTATTAACAAAGATTTTCACACTCATGAATTTAAGCTCTTGTCCAACGTCAGGCAGCCAGGAAAAGCCTAGATCTACCTGGCTTGAAACTCATCACTTAGTCAGCGTTGTCAATTATTAGCACAAGTTCACCCTAGGAATACCTTCCAACTAAAACAAACACACAGTTCTTTGCAAATCAGACTTTATCTGCATTTCTAAAGTTCATATGTTCAGCAAGTGAAAATATCCAGAGGCAGAACAAAACTTGGCTTGAAGCTTGTGTACTGATTCAAATCCAATTTTTTTTTTTTTTTGTATAGCATCCTGGGAACCTCTCAGGTATCTTATGAAACAGCAGTTTTTGAGTCAGTTTTTTTTAACTGAGTTAAAATTTGTACGCTCACGGTGAATGTCAGTCAGTAGCACAGATTAGTTAATTCACAACGAGCACTACGACTGCAGATCTTTCACTTCAAGTAATGGAGGAGAATCTTCTGTAGGATTCACCTCTGACTGATGCCATCTATCAAGTGTGGACAAAATGTTTAAAAAGTTACATCATAATGTTCTGGAGAGCAACCAGAACAGGCAGAAACTGTTGGTAATCTACACTTGGAGATTGGATCAGTTTCCCATTTTTATGAGGAAAATCCAAGGAGAGTTGGAAAAGAGAAATCCCAAATTCTGTGAATAAATTTTGCCCAAATTACTAGCTGATTGTGGATATACACAGAATCCATGCAGCTTTGGACTCAAAGAATTGAGTAGAGTTTTTAGTTGCTAGATATTAAAGGAGGTAAAGAGTTTGGGATCTGAGTGTGGCCAAATTAACTGCCTGCTAAAAAAGAGAGACAGAAAGAGAAAGAAAGAAAGAAAAAAAGAAAGAAAGAAAATAAGATTTCAGAAAAATAAAATGACATCCAGAAAGTTTACAACATACTAAAATTCAAAATTTCTCCAGCTGAGGCTGTAGCTCAATGGTAGAATACTTGCCTAGCATGTGTGATACCCAGGGTTCCATCCCCAGCACCATAAAAAAAGAGGAGGAAAAATTATTATAGACATAAAAACAGGAAAACATTCTCAAGAGAAATAGGACATCAGTGGAGAAATCTAATGGCTCAGAGGTTGGAATTAGTAGGTAAGGATTTTAATATCTGTGCTATAGCTCTAATGATTATGCTTGGGACTAAAGGAAACAGTATTCAAAATGAACAAATAATTTTTAACCAAGAAATACAATTTTAAATTGGGAATAATCTGCTGAAAAAAAAATTAATTGCCTGAAGTTAAAAATTAACCAAATAGATTTTCTAGCAGATTGAAGGTGATCAAAGAAAATCAGTGAACTTGATATTAGATCAAAAGAAATTATCACCTTGAAGAACAAAAGGAAGAATATTGAAAAAAAAAAAGAAAGAGTAGATTCTTAGTGAACTGTGAAATAACATGGGTAATTGCAAAAGAGACAAAAAAATTTTAAAAAATTAATGACCCAAAGTTTTTCAGATTCTGGTGAAAGAGACAAAAAAATATTTTAAGAATTAATTACCAGAAGTTTTTCAGATTCTGGTGAAAAGTCTAAATCGGTAACTCCAAGAATGTCAGAGAATCCAAAACAGGAGAAAGGCAAAAGAAAGTGATACCTAGGCATATCATAATAAGATTTCTTTAAATCAAAAAATGAAGAGAGAATTGTGAAAGCTGACAGAGGAAAATGACATGTTACACATGGGAACAAAGTTTCAGATCACCACTGACTTCTTATCAGAAGCAAAGGAAGCTGGGGAGTAATCTCACCAAGATGGCGAATTTGGTAGTTCCTGGCTTATGCTCTTCCCCCTTCAGTAACAATAATTTCTCAACTATCTAGAGATAAAAATACCTTTGTGGAAGCTTTGGGATTTAGGTAAGAGTGAGTGAACTCCAAAAGGGCCCAGAACTAGAAGTGGTATTTAGAGAAGATAAACCCAAACCAAGGCAGACTCATTAGCTATGAACCTGGCTACACACCTGGGAATGGTCCTGTCCTTTTGCTGACTTGGTTGAAGTACACTTGGCTTTTTTTCTGCAAACAAAACCATCTGCCCGGGGGACTGGCAAGAGGCACACATCAGTAGTGCATCAGAAGACAGGCCTATCCAAATTGATCTCAATTCTGGACCCTGAAATGACCCTCTAACTCAGTTTCTGACCGTCTCAGCTTCAGTGTGAGATGATTCATCGTTCACACAGACCCAGAGTGATGTGATGCCTGGATGAACCTCAGGGGCAAGCTGGCCAATCTCAGTACCACAGAAGATCCTGAATAGGTCCTGAATCTTGTCTCCAGCCCCTCTCCAGCCCCCAAACAATCCTCTCTGCATAAGAAACTGCTGGGAGACTTGCCTGTCTATGCCTCTGGGCCACATTTATCAATCTTTGTTGTGCAGCAGATTCTAAAACGGCGCTCAACCTCAACCTCAAAGCTATGGTCTGAAAGCCATTCTTTTTCAGTCAGGAACAAGCTGAGAGACTTACCCATTTGAGTCCTTGGGGCAGACTTGACAACCGTGGTCCTGAGAAACAGCCCCGTATCTCAGCTCCACTTTCTCTCAGTTGCAGATCCCAATCTGCAGCCTTCCTGGCCAGTGGCCTATTAGAAGACACGCCTACCTGTGGTACCAGGGACCAGCCTAAAGACTTTGAACTCTGTAGTAGACCCTGAAGCCATGTTGCAACTTGGTTCCAGTCACTATCAATCTCAGATTGAATCAGTACTGCCTGCCCAAGGACTGACTGACTCAGATCCATCTAGGCAGTTGGTTTTGCTTGCAGAAATCCAGGACCTAGAAGAAGTCACACTCACCCACAGGATAGGCAACAGGATATGAATGCTGAAATTGACCCTTGATTCAGCACCAGCTCATTGACCTACATCCATGAGAGAGTTGAATCCACTTAGGGACCAGACAGGATCAATCCCTAATTCACCAACTGTGGACCCCACTGTGGGAAGAGCAAAAACTATGTTATATGGCTCCAAAAGCACTTGACTATGACCTCAGAGGCCATCTCCTCACCCCCAGGTATGTAACAGAAAACCTTAAGCAGCTCAAACCAGTTTGTAAGGATTGGAGGAACTATTTGTTCCTTTTTATGCAGACACTAATGTAAGGCTACATGACTAACAAAGAATCAGGTAAACAGGACACCACCAAAGAAAAATGATAAAGCTCCACCAACTCACCACCAAGAATTAAATATATATTAATTACCTGAGAGAAAATTCAAAATAATCATCTTAAAGAAGCTCAATGAGATGCAGAAAAATATAACTAAATGAAATGAAGAAAATAATGCATTAAAACTTTTCCTCTAAGATTAGGAATAGACAAGGATGCCTCTTTCATCACTTCTATTCCACATAGTATTTTAAGTTCTAGCCAAAGCAATTAGATAAGAGAGGGGGAAAAAAGGCATTCAAGTCAGAAATGAGGATATAAAATTAGCTCTGTTTGCAGATGACATGTCTTATATATAGAAAACCCTAATGATAACACACACACAAAAAATGTTAGAGCTAATTGATAAACTCAGTAAAGTTGCAGAATACAAAACCAACCTACAAAAATCAGTAGCATTTTATACACTAACAACAAACTACCTAAAAAAGAAACCAAGAAAACAACCCCATTTCACCATAATTAAAAAATAAATAAAATATTTAGAAATTAATTTAACCAGACAGGAAAAAGACTTGTACACCATGAAGTATAGAACATGGATGAATACAATTGAGGAAGGCACAAATAAATGGAAAGATATCCCATGTTCAGGGATTGGAAGAATTAATATTTAAAAATTTTCATAGCATCTAAAGGGATCTACAGATTCAATACAATCTCTATCAAAATGCCAGGGACAATTTTCACAGAAATATTAAAAAATATCCTAAAATTCATCTGGAACAACAAAATCCCCTAAAGGATCAAAGCAAACTTGAACAGAAAGAACAAAGCTGGAGATCTCACATTACCTGACTTCACCTTACACTACAAAGCTGCAGTAGTCAAACCAGCATGATACGGACTTCATAGAAGACATACACCAATGGAACACAATAGAAAAGTTAGAAATAAATCCACATATTTACAGTCACTTATTTTAGACAAAGATGCCCTTGACACATGTTGTGTCTTTAATTAACCCAGTGTTGATACAACTGGGTATCCACATCAGATCCCTTATCTCAGCCCATTTATAAAAATGATCATGATGGATTATACACTTAAATGTAAGACCTGAAACTTATGTAAGATACTAGAAGCAAAAAATAGAGGAAAATCTCCATGACTTGGGTCTAGGAAGTGATTTTTTAAAAATATGAAACCCAAAGTACAGGCAACAAAAACAAAAATAAGGCAAATGGGATTGAACCAAACTAAAATGCTTCTGCATAGACAAAAAAATTAACAAAGTGAAGAGATGAATGGGGGATAATATTATAAAACCATAGAGTGGATAAGGGTTAATATCCAAAAGAGAAAAGGCACTTAAATCAATAGTGGAAAATAAATAATCTGATTGAAAAATAGGAAAAGGATCTGCATAAACATTTCACAAAACAAGACATACAGAGAGGGTGTTGAGAATAAAGAACACGTTTACAGTGTTGGTGGGATTGTAAATTAGTATAACCACTATGGAAATCAGCATGGAGTTTCCTCAAAAGACCAGTCATGGAACCACCATATGACCCAGCTTTACCATTCTTTGGTATTCATCCTGAAGAATTAAAGTCATCATATGACAGTATGTGCATACCCATGTTTATAGCAGCACAATTCACAATAGCCAAAGTACAGAACTAATCTAGGTGTCCATCAAGAGAGGAATGGAAAAAGAAAATATAGTATATATACACAATGGAAAATATAGTATTTATACACAATGGAAAAAGAAAATATAGTATATATACACAATGGAAAATATAGTATATATACACAATGGAATTTTATTCAGCTATTAAAAAAAAAGAAATTATGACATTTGCAGGAAAATGGATGGAACTTGAGACCATTATGTGAAGCTAAATAAGTCAAACTCAGAAGGTCAGGGATTTTATGTTTTCCTCTCTTATGTGGAAACTGGAGAGAAAAAAGGAAAAGAAAGGGTGGGGGTAGGGATCTCATGAAAATCTAAGGGAGATCAGGCAGAGGAAAGGGATCGAGGGGCAGGGTGGGGGGAGGGAGGGGGTAGTTATTGGGCAGTGATATTGGCCAAATTATTTTATCATATTATGTGCATGTTTAAGTATGTAAATCCCATCATTATGTACAACACATCAATAAAAATGTGCAAAACAAGACATACAAATGAAAAATAAAATAGGCATATAAAAACAGGTTCAAAGTCACTAATCATCAGAGAAATGCAAATTAAAACCACAAGCAGCTATCACCCCACACCTGTTGGAAAGCCTATCATCAAGATGAGAAATTGCAAATGTTTTTGGCACTGGTGTGGAGAAAAGAGAACCTGTATATGTCGTTGCTGCAAAGGTACATTAGTAAGCTGTTACAGAAAACATTATGGAGGTTCCTCGAAAAACTGAAGACAGTCATCCAATAATCCCACTTCTAGGTATATACCCAAAGGAAATGAAATCAGTGTGAGGAAGAGAGGTCTGCACCCCTGTTGCACTGTTCTAGTCTGCAAGGCTTGGGGGCCCCACATTGGGTGCCAATTGTTGGGCGGGGCTGCAACACCGGAGGCCTTAACCTGAACAACAACCTTTCAGGGATGTAGGAACTCAGAATGCACACTGAAATCTGAGAAGAACTTTATTCGGGAGAGACGGAGCACCTGTCACAGAGGAAGCTACTTCTGTCTTTACTGCAAATAACATGTCCTTTATATGCTTGCAGTGAAGCCAGCCATACATCCAAGTGCATAAGCAGTTACTAGACTATTTGGCAGATTATCTGTCTGTAACAGAAAGTAATGAGCAATTCTGTGAACCCAGGAGGTGACAGGCTCACAAGACACAGAAGAGCTGTTTTACCGACCGTAGAAGAACATCCTGTTCACAGAGCACAGGATAAGGGGTATGAGGCCCTAGTCCCCGAGTGGCCTGTTCGGCGTGCCTGTCTCTGGACAGAATGCCACATAGGCCTCCTTCCAGGAGACATGTCCTGCACACCCCCATGATTAATATTCAGGCGTGGGAAGACCAATACCACATGATCTCACTTCCAGGTGAGAAGGCTCTTCTATATGCTCACAATACAGATCACTTCTGGTTCCTCCCAAAACTCTGGGGGATTTCTCCTCATCAGCAAACAAGCAATCAGTTCTGCAGCAGACACCAGCTGGGGGTCCTCTAGTTCAATGCAATTCCAAGTCGATAATGTCCAAGAGGCGGGGCTCTTTCTGGCCACTCTCCCCTGGCTCTTGGCTGGCCTGAGACTGCTTTTCTCCAGTAGTCAGACAAAAATGACTGCATGTCAGCCTTGGACTAATCTTAAAGAAGACAGACAGCTTCTGCTCTGATCTCAGGGAGACATAAGTCTCTTAAAAGCATTCTGTCTGCCCTTCAGGAGAAACCACTTAAACGGTCTTGACATGGCTTGGAGAGGGCAAGGGGCCCAGTCAGCCCTGCGAGGACCCTGACCTAAGTGTGAAGCAGCTTGAAACCCCCAGCATGGCCCAGCTGCCCTGAGGATGAAATCCAGAGGATGCTAGTTAATGCCACATGGAGCCGAAAGATTTCTCATTCCAGCCAAGTTCAAATTCTTCATCTGTAAAATCACGAGATGAAATAAAGAGATGGTTGTTTAAAGCCACTGAGTTTGGCATCGTTTGTTACATAGCCACTAGTAACCATAACTATGCTCAACTTGTCCTCATAACAGTGATGTGAGGTAGACACAGTAATTATTAGTTACAAGAGAAACTGAGGCCCAGAGAAGTTAAGTCCCACGACTGTGTTAAGTGCAAATGATTCACGGAGTCCATTCAGGAGTTGGTTGGTCCATTGGCTTCCAACGTTTGAGCTCTTCACCGTTGAGTCGGACATCTCCCCAGACTTGTGTTTGCGATCCTTCATAGTCTGGCCACCCTTTGTCTTACCAGGGGAAGACAACGTGCAGCTTCTTGGAATGGACATCTGGTAAACCGCAGAAACAGGCGAGTAAAGAGGCCTTGTTATTTATTTACTTATTTAGGTAAGTGTAGCCTAGATGTTGTTTGAAGCACAGTGTGACGGTTGGGGAATTCACCTTCAACAACAGGGAAAACAGGAAAACAAAAGGTCAGATGAGGTGGGAACAGCCCAGGCATGAGGGAGCAAACAGTCCTTATTGACAACCAGTTGAGCAAACAGTCCTGTTGACAATCCATTGATTGAGTAAAACTTGGATTGAGCTGGGAAAGTTTACTCTGGACTGGGAAGGAAGGGAGGAAGGGAGGGAGGCCAAACCCAGGACTCCAGTTCTTGCTCAGCTGAGGATCACATTTCCTCGTTGGCACACTAGGGAGTTGGAATGGATGGAGCTTAACGATATCGCTCCTGGTCACATTTTAGATCCAAGAGTCCCTTGATGCAGACAGAAGGTTGTAGGATATTTAGCAGCATCATTGGTCCCTACCCACTAGAGGCAAGTAGCCCTTATCTGAGTTGTGATGACCCAAACTATCTCCAGGCATTGCCAATGGCCCCTAGAATGCAATTGTCCCCCAGCTGAAATCCGCTGCATTAGATGCTCTCTTTGGTGCTCAGACTTTGCCTCAGTTTTGCAATCTATATGAGGAGAATTTAAAAAGCACCACCACCTTTTTGGCTAACCTCATAAGACAATATAGAGAACCCATGGAGTGGGTGAATGACTTGAAAAGATGAAAGATGGCATTATAACTACAGATGCCCTCCAGAGGAAGCTGGGCTCAAGTCCCCAAGCTGTCCTGTTCTGCCTCTTGGAACCTAGCTGCAGTCCTTGTCTGAGCTTCAGAGTGCACCATCTGATAAATGGGTTGGTAATGCAAGGAGACTGTAGATGAAAAGGGTCTGGGATATAACCAAGCCTCAGTACATCAAAAGTCTGATACTGAGATTGTTTGAGATCCCTAGAAATATCTATGGTTGTTTTTCCTTCTCCACTGTATGTTTCTTTAAAATAGAGTCTCATCCTGGAATCTCCAGAACACAGATCCTAAGGCAGAAGCTTAGGTGGCATTATTTTATCAAGGAACATGAACCTGGAGGGCAGGAATGGGGTGTCAGACTGCAAACTAGGGAAAAAGAGAGAGCCCCTATGAGGGAGGCCATCGAGCTGGCCCTTGTGACATGTGACCGGTTGCTTAACTGCATAGAGCTCTCCTCCAAGAAGTTGTATCAATGGCATGTCTGACAGAGGAAGGGGGAGTATTTATCCACTGGCTTTTGCCACGAGTCAAATTTTGGCCCATGGAGCAATCTTCCCCTATTGCCAGGTTGCACCTGCGTGGTATTGAGTAAGATCTGAAGCTTCACCTGCCTCAGTGGGTGGCAAGAGGTAAGTAGGGATAAGGATGAGGAGGAGCAGCATCAGGGCTATTTATAAACATCTGTAGCTGTTGCCCTGGCAACAGCAACTTCGGCTCTATTAACTCTTCAGCCTGGTTCTCTGTTGTGGGAGACTCCACTCTGGTTGAAGGATGTTTAGCAGCATCCAAGGCCCCTGCCCACTAGACCCTTGTCCCTTAGGCAGGACAAAATGTCTCTAGACATTTCCAGACATCATGAGGCGTGCCAAGCTGGAGATGCACAATAGCCCCGGTTGAGATCGGCTGGTCCAGAGCAAGAGGCAGCTGAGGCAGAGTCTCAAGTGAGCTTGAGGGGCATCTGGGGCAGACAGTGCTATCTCTTGTTCTCCTCTCTTCCTCTGCACTCAGCAGAGGATGGTTGTTACTCGGCTCTCTCTGCATGTTGAATGAGTGCTCTTCCCCTGTGCGCGAGTCTTGTTCCCACAGCAATTTCCCTCATGCGAGGTGTCTGTGACTGACTGAAGGATGATCCCAGATGCCCTTGAGGAAAGCACACCTGGGCCTGAGAAATCCAAATAAAATCATGCACGAGACACCACGTGGCAGATGCGTTTGGGTTAGGGACCAACTATCCTACCAGCCTTGTGGTCAAGTCCAATTTCACCCTCAGCAGAATGACATCGTCACGTGACAAGCTAGGTCACTGTGAGCCCTTGGGCCCTGGCAAGAATGAGTGCCAGGTGACCTCTGCTGGAAGAGGGACTTTTGTCAGGGATGAACTGCACAGCTTTGGGCAACTGCATTGAGAGAGACACTGAGTAGAAGAGTAGGAATCTTCTGGATCGTTACTGGTGGGCTTAGACCAAACAAAGGCAAGGCGAGTGCACCCCTAAGAGGAGTGCCCCTTTCCATAAGTTGTGGGCTGAACAAGGAACAGGGACAATTTCTGTGCTCCTCAATGACCCCAAACATTCAGTGGCCTCCTGAACAGTCCCCAGGGGGCCAGAAGGGTGGTGGGCATGCAGTGCTGGTCAGAAACCAACAAGTTAACCTTCCACAAAACCAGTTCCTCAAATTTGGGAGTCTCTCAAGTCAATTTTATTTATTCTACCCCTGAAGCATTCCATCACTCAAAATAGAAAAAATTGCCACCAGTTGCTATTTCTTACTTCCTTCATTTTCTCCATTACTGCCTATCTTAGTCTCTCTCTTTCTCCATATATATATGTAATGTATAAAGCTGCTCCCCCGCCCATTCTGTTGCATCCCTGCCTCCCAACCACTTGTCAATCTGTGAACATCCTAGCTAGCTATTGGTTCATCAGTCAGCTTGCAAGTATCCTTCTCCGCTATTGGTTCCCTGTTAGCCCAGCAGAATTCAACTGCCATCTTTCCTCTCTTGCTTCTCTCTTCTACTCACTTGCTTTTCCTCCTCCTGGCTTTCCACTCTCTCTAGCACACGCCCTTTCTCTTTCCTTTCTCTTTTCCTCTCCTTTTCTCTCTTACCCTGCAGGGAGACACTCTGTTTGCTTAATAAATTCCCTTATGTGATTTCCCCGTGTCCAGCGTGGTTTCTGTGGGATTCCTTACAATGATGCCGTGACTCGGGTGGGATCTTCCACTGTCTCTTAAGGGAGTGGAACCCCATCCGACACCCCAGTGCCCCCAGACACGGCCCCACCTTCCATTCTGCCTGGACGCTCAGCTCTGCATTCATCACTGGACTTCAGGTTGGTGAGTCCTCTAGGCCGGTTCCCCTAGGCCAATTTATAGTTACGGCAGGCCCCTGTAGTCGGTCTTATCTGCCGGGTGGATTCCTGATTTTATGGTGGAGATTCTCTCAGCGTTGAGGCTCATCTCGTGCTCACGCACTTGTACTCGAAAACCCTGATATCAGGTCCTCAAACCCTTCTTGGCTTTTGCCCGGCACACACATTGGTGCTTGCGTGACGACACAATCAATGTGCTGCCCCTCATCTAGCCCAGTGTTCTGGCCTCGGGACACCCAGGGCACAGACTTGGCTGTATCAGTCCCCACCATGGAATCTGGGTCCTCCAATCTGGCAGATTCCACCCTGGGAACCCTTCGCCCGACCCCGGTACTTAAAGCCATCAAAATCCGTTTGTGTAATGGCACACAGCTTCCGTGAGCGAGCGGACAGATGGAAAGGGATGCCTTATCTTCAAGTCTCTTCTTTCTTGCTTCTTGGCTCTTCCTGCAGGCTCAAGCGCCTCCAGACCCTGCTTCTCCATCTTTCCCTGCTTCCCCATGTAATATAAGCAGCCCCATTCCCCACAAGTAGTGGGAGATAATTGTTTGAAAAATTTCTGCATTCAAACCTAAATTAATTACTAACCAGGAAAAAGGGTTAAAAGGACCTAAGCATCAAGTTTCTGCTAGAACATTTTAGCCCCTTTCAGATTCAGATCTCAGTCAAGGCTTACATTGAAATGTAAATGGAGGAAGGCACAGTGGGAGACCAGTCTCAAACCCAAGGAAAAAAAAAGTGTCCATTTTAAATTTCTCCTGGGCTACAACTCAGAATACTTTTCTCCCTTTCACCTTTTCTTTCCTTCTCATTTTCTCATGCTTTAATTAATAACCATTATCATTTTTATTCTAGGACTTTTGTTTTTCTTAAATGCTATATTTTTGAGCTCACAATTTTGATCCCACATACCTAGGTTAATGATTTTTGATCACTTCTTTTTATCCAACTCTAGAGTTATTTTTGAACATCCGTTACATTGCAATGGAGATAAATATTACAAGGCCTTTGCTTTTATGTTAGATATAAGCATGCATAAAAATTAAAAATTTAAAAATGGATCCAAATATTTTTAATTCACTTGATTGAAAGAGGTTCAATTGAAATTGGGTAAACTAATAGAAGTAAAATGTCCTTAAAATTAACTCACAAGTCTCTAGGTGGTCAAACTAATAAAATGTTGATGTTTATAAAATGCCTAACATCAATTTTTCTAGGACTTTTCTTCAATAGGAAAGAGATGGCAAATACTGTTGGTATACTTGTCTGATATCTTGTTTTTTTTTACAATAAGATGAGTGAATTAGAGTCGACATGTATGGGATTACTCAAATGTGTTTGTTAGAGACATCTAATTAATTTACAAAGTTATTCCATGGAGTAACATACTTAAAAAAATTATTCTTTATATATAAAATGTGTTCATATTTTCCAGGTATACAAGCATTTAAAGCAGAAAATTTATCAAGCTGCTATTCTCCAAATTAAACTTGTCTGTAATGGTAAACCTATCACTTAATGTTCTATTATAGGACCTGTCATCAATAGGGTATATGTAAAATTTGTTAAATGTATTTCTAAAAGTTATTGAGAGCCTGATTGGTTTAAAGGTTAAGCATGAAAGCATTTTACCACTTTGCCACACAAAAGGAAACTTAAAAGCTCTCTCAGCCTTTCTTTAATTCATGTTTTAGATATAATGTTAAATTGTGTTAATTAATGTTCATATAGACTCAGGAGTCAATATATGTAAACTTCTTAAAATGACATTTAAGAAAGAGTGTAATGCGCAGTAGCAAAAATGGGACAACAGTGACTGAGATTGGGGTCTCTGATGACCTCATGGCTGTGGCATGCCTGGTGCCTGGGAGTGCTCCTGTGCAGGGGCACAAGATGCCTAACTGCTGTGGCAGTACATTGATCTCAGGCACACAGCTCTTGGGCAGGAAGGAATTCTTTTGCTAGATAACCAGTGTTTCATCAGCTCTCTTCTCTGGTTCCTGCCCACCTTACAGTAACTTTGGAACCTAACATTGCACATATATAAAGATTGCTGACATAACTCTTTAGATCTGCATTCCCATCAGAGAACAGAGCTCCATCTGATCTCAGCTTAATCTTCAAAATCTGTGTTTATAATCCTTTATTTTCTAATACTCCTTTGCCCCTCACTGGAAAGCCCCATGTAACCTGAGATAAGGCTCTGCCTCACAACCCTGCTACACATTAGAATGGCTCCAAAGTAAGCCAGACTAACTCATTTAAAGTTGTGTTCAAAAGTTTGATGTTTGTTGTAAAGATTACTGTGATCTCAAATGGGAACTCAGACAAAATTCAAGATAGCTATTGCACAAACTGAATGTTTTACTGTTGGTGATTCCATATTGTATTTTCCTTGTAAACTCTAATTGTTGCCTGATCCATATTTTGCAGAAGTACTGCTTCAAGAGTGAACACCATAAATTAACTCGGAATAGTAAGCCATCACCTATAGGACAGATAATGTAAACCCCAATTAGATAAAAGGGGGTAAATAACTGTAAAGTTATAGACTTTGAAGCTAAAGCCCAGTACTCTTACTTTATGACTGGTGAGACTGACTTGCTTGATGGTTAAGATCAAACTTAGAGATTGAGATTAAATACAGAGGTCAAGAAAAGTCCATATTTGGGTCTTGTCCTCAAAGTCAGCCTGAACCCAGGGAACAAGAGGACTTCTCTAAGGAGCTTTGCAACTCTGGGTCACACAACCTCCTGACCAAGGAGATTGATGAGGCCATTAGAGGAAAAGCCACTCAGTGCACCTGCTGCAGAGGAGGGTCAAGGAAAAAGGGAGACATCCCTGGTGCTTTCAAGGGAAGCCACCTCATCAAGGAGACCCTGCCTAACCAATAGCACTAATGGAGCTAAGAAGCTGCTCTTGAGTTCTCTATGAGTGACCCCTGTGGAAACTCAGCTGACTCTTTAACAGACAGGAACAGGTCACTTTGACCAACTTGATCTTAAACACCTAGCAAAACAGTTAAGTCCAAAATATAGCCATTCTTGGGCATTTAAAAGAAATAATACTTAAATGTAACTTAAGATGTACATTGTGTTAGCCCACTAGGATTAAGACTAAAAGCTACAAAAGAGATTCTTAAGCAAATGTGCCTGATAACTATCAAGAGAAACTGCCAGAGTCAGAAGTTTTAGTCAGTTTAAAGCCTACAGACACAAGTAGGCTTAATCTATGTTTGCTAGTAACAGAAGTATAGAGATCTCTACTAAATGTTGTGTTTATATTCCTGATAACCTGGAAAATGTTAAAGTTCCCAAATAAAGGCCTTGTCCTCTCCAGCCTTTGCGAGGCCTTGTTATGGGAACAACTTCTCAGTTCTTCCACCCCCTGGTGAGGAATTATTGACTTCTGTCATCTTTATGATATGCATTGGCATGTTCCAGATTCTGCAACATTTATATTGTATCAATCTCATTTCAGTGTCTTTTTGTTCTTCTCTCATAGAAGCACCCATCCCCAGATGCCTTTACAACCTGCTCTTCCCAACCCGACTTCTACCATGAACTCCTCAATTGACCCGATTTCTAAAAAGGGAACTCCAAACTGCTTGCCCCACGCTGCCCCCTTCCAGCTTGAAGAAGCCAGATCGGTCCTCACCCCCTTTCCCTACAGCAGTGAAGGAGTTCCTAGAATTAGAGGGATAAATGAAGTCAGAATTGGGGACAGGCAGTTAGTGTAGAAATAGGGATCAGTCAAATCGAGGAAGAGAAGTCCATGAAAACTATCTGCCTTTGGAAGTCTGGAAGGAGAATGGACTTTTTACATCTCACCTGCAAAACCAACCCCAGTCACTTAGGCAGGAAGGAGAGAGAAGGCTTTGGAAAGAACTGGAGAGCAAAAGATTTTCTTTTCTTTTTTTTTATTGTAAACAAATGGGATACATGTTTTTTCTCTGTTTGTACACAGATTTTCTTATAGAAACAGAAATGGGGGAATGTAATGTATAAAGCTGCTCCCCTGCCCATTCCGTTGCAGTCATTTTCCCCGCCTCCCAACCACTTGTCAATCTGTGAACATCCTAGCTAGCTATTGGTTCATCAGTCAGCTTGCAAGTATCCTTCTCTGTTATTGGTCCTCTGTTAGCCCGGCAGAATTCAACCGCCATCTTTCCTCTCTTGCTTCTCTCTTCTACACACTTGCTTTTCCTCCTCCTGGCTTTCCACTCTCTCTAGTGTGCACCCTTTCTCTTTTCCTCTCCTTTTCTCTCTTACCCTGCAGGGAGACACTCTGTTTGCTTAATAAATTCCCTTATGTGATTTCCCGTGTCCGGCGTGGTTTCCGTGGGATTCCTTTATATATATATATATTTTTTTTTTTAATTAAAATTTAAATTTAAAATTTGGGGGGGGGTACCAGAGATTGAATCAGGGGCACTCGATCACTGCACCACACCCCCAACCCTATTTTGTATTTTATTAAGAGACAGGGTCTCACTGAGTTGCTTAGCACCTGACTTTTGCTGAGGCTGACTTTGAACTCGTGATCCTCCTGGCTCAGCCTTGCGTGTTGCTGGGATTACAAGTGTGCACCACCTCTCCTGGCTTATTTTTTTATGTTTATCTTATATATTGTCTTATTTTCAAACAGCTAGAATTTGAATCACTGGGGGATGGGAATTTCTTTTTTAAGCTGTGTCCTAAGACTTGGATCAACACCCCAGCTACCTCCTTTTTGGTAAGATGACACTATGTGCCCTGCCCTTGGGTGTTCCTGCTGATTTCATTCTTCCCTTCTCGGTGAACTCTATCTGTTCTCATTCCAACACTGCTCAAACTTCAAGCACTCATGCCTCACCTCTGTTTATTTTGCTATAACCAGGCCTATGACCTCTTGTCTTATTGACTCAGTTTTTTTTTTTTAACATTGCTTCCTCTATTTTTTTTTTAAAGAAAAGAACTATACTGATCTAAATGAAATTGTGTTTCTCTAACTTTAAAAAAGCCATATATGCCACAAACATAAGGAACAAAAGGGGGACACAAAGCATTTATACTACTGGTTATCGGTGACGAGTTCCGCTTCCTCAAATGTTGAAGTATAACACCAGAGAGGCAGCGTAGGCAGCATATGAAGCGGGTTTCATTTAAAGGCAGTAACACAGACTTCTCCCGGGAGGGGGAAGGGGCCATGGATGGCAGTCCCAAAAAGTGGGATCTTTTATGGATTAGACTGTCTCCTTTGTTCTCCCTTTTTTCTGTCCTTCCTGCCTGTGACTAGGACCAGGGAATGCTGGTGAGATGGCAAAAAGGTGAAAGCAGAGGGGTGGTGGGAAGGGCCAAATGGAATAATCAAGGCAGGTAGGGGCTGGGAGACATTAATTAGCAATCCTTGCCTGCAGCCTTTTGGAAGGGGTAGTATAGGCAGGTAAATTTGGTAATCAAAGGGCTCTGGAGACCCTGACATTCCATTCTCCCAGGGGTGGTGTCTAACTTCCCAGCCTCAGATGGCCTCCATTTTCTCGCTTTGACCCAATCACCTATAAATTTGATTTAGCATTATCGCATCCCTTTGGATCTGTCTTGTTCTCTTTGTTAAAAGAGAAGGTTCAGGATCTATCAGTCATTTGTCCCTATATAATCTTTCACAGAAAATGCTCTCAAATCTCAGGGGCTTACCCTAACACATATTTATTTTTCTCTCACAGGTCTGCAGGGTGTCTGGGGCCCTGGGTTCACCTCTGCTCCATGATGCTTTCATCTGGAGACCAGTGGCTCTCCAAGGGTGTGGTCTGCTCACGAAGATGGCAGACACACCACCGGTCAAGTCCAGTCAGACTTCTGCCTGCGTCATGCTCACTGACATTCCAGTGGACAAAACGAGTCATGGTTCCAAGCTCAGCCTCAGCAGAAAGCTGTCCTCTCCCCTTGAGGGAGTAGACAGTGAATTGTTGCTGAATGACAAATACACTTTATTACGGAAGGGAGGAAGACACGGAAGTAGCAAATTAAAAGGACTGGCTTGGACCAACATACTGCATGCCTTGGTGGTGGGCTCATTGCTGTCCTGAACAAAATCAAGGTTCTTTTAGCAAGAATCAGGGTGTGAGCCATGGCGGGGGGCCGGCTGCTAGGTAGGAGGAAGGAGCTTTCGCCATGCTGCCCAAGCTCCTCCCTCCTCCCAGTCGCTTCCTTCAGTTTTTATATTTTCTTCGGCTCCTTCTTCCTTTATGTTTATTAAAGAACACCCTGTCTTAGCTGTTTCTCTTTCCCTCTCTCATGGATATGCCAGCAATTATCAGGTTTCTATCCCCAAGTTTCTAATGGAACTTTCTTGTTGGCTGGGAGGGACACCGGGAGGATAGCAGGGCGACATGCCCTCCAATGTTTTGCCTCCCAATGCAAAGGATCCTCTTCAGTTCCTACGTGTGGATGTCCTTGGCAGTGCTGATCGGTGCTTGGACTGCTCTCTCCCATCTTTCTGATCTCACACTTTCTTTTTTTCCTGTGTCTTCTTCCTCCAGATCGTTCATGGGATCTCCATCCTCTTCCTACCCTTTAAATATCACTGTTCTCCGGGGACCCCTCCTCCGCCAGTTTCCTTTCACTCCATACGCATTCCTGGTCCATTTCAGGCATTCTCAGTGTGGACGATGACACCCTACACCACATTCGAAACCTTGAACTCTAAGTTCATAAGTATCCAACGGATTACCAAAAACGCACGCATCTTGGTTTTACACGGACAAGCTACGTGAGCGTGACCACAGAGAAACTCACACTCCTGCCTCCAAATCCTCTCCTCCCAGAAAGTGTCAGAATCATGGATCCCAGTTTACCTGATCCCAAACCTGGATGTCATCCTTCAGTGCCTGCTTTCCCTTAAGTCGTTAGGTCACCAAGTTCCAAGAGGAGATCCTAAACATTTCTCAGTTTCCCCTTGAATATGTTCATAGTTCAACTGCTGGAGTCATCAGTGGGCTGAGTTCATTGTTCTCCTTGACATACTTTAGTGACATTGCTCTTGAGATGAAGTCCAAATGCTATACAGAGGGAGAGATACGATGACCACCTCTCCTTTCATTCTAAAAATTGAACCTGATGCCACAATAAGATAGTAATGAGGTGACTCCCCTCCTCCAGGGCGCTAATATGTGAGTTGCTTTCTTATCTAGTGAGGATAGCATCCAGTCTGGGGGTGGAATGCTGAAGTGTAGGTGCTGAATGTCCACTAAGGGTCCACCAGTTAAAGGCTTGATCGCCAAAGTGGTACTATACTGAGGGGTGGTGGAACCTTTAGGGGTGGGGCCTAATGGGAGGTATTTAGATCATTGGGAGGTGCTCTTGAAGGATATTGTGGTTCCAAGGCTTCTTTCTCGCGTGCTTTTTGCTTCCTGGATCATGAGGTCAGTAGTTTTGTTCTGCCATGCACTCTTGCCATGGTGTACTGCTTCACCACAAGCACAAAGAAACAGGGCCAACTGATAGTGGACTAGCATCTTCAAAACTATCTGCCAAAACAAACATTTTTTCTTTAGAAGTTGACTTTCTCAGGTTTTTTTTTCCAATTTTTTAATTAATTAATTTTTTTATTGTAAACAAATGGGATACATGTTGTTTCTCTGTACATGGAGTAAAGGCGTACCATTTGTGTAATCATAAATTTACATAGGGTAATGTTGTTTGATTCATTCTGTTATTTTTTCCCTTCCCCCCTCCCCTCCTACCCTTCTTTACCCTCTATACAGTCCTTCCTCCATTCTTGCCCCACTCCCTAACCCTAACTCTAACCCTAACACTAACCCCTCCCTCCCCCCATTATGTGTCATGATCCACTTATCAGTGAGATCATTCGTCCGTTGGTTTTTTGAGATTGGCTTATCTCACTTAGCATGATATTCTCCAATTTCATCCATTTGCCTGCAAATGCCATAATTTTATCATTCTTTATGGCTGAATAATATTCCATTGTGTGTATGTATGTGTATGTATGTGTATATATATATATATGCCACAGTTTCTTTATCCATTCATCAATTGAAGGGCATCTAGGTTGGTTCCACAATCTGGCTATTGTGAATTGAGCAGCTATGAACATTGATGTGGCTGTATCTCTGTAGTATGCTGATTTTAAGTCCTTTGGGTATAGGCCAAGGAGTGGGATAGCTGGGTCAAATGGTGGTTCCATTCCCAGTTTTTTGAGGAATCTCCACACTGCTTTCCAGAGTGGCTGCACTAATTTGCAGCCCCACCAGAAATGTATAAGTGTACCTTTCTCCCCACATCCTCGCCAACATCTGTTGTTGCTTGTATTCTTGATAATTGCCATTCTAATTGGGGTGAGATGGAATCTTAGGGTGGTTTTGATTTGCATTTCTCTTATTACTAGAGATGTTGAACATTTTTCCATATGCTTGTTGATTGCTTGTAGATCTTCTTCTGTGAAGTGTCTGTTCACTTCCTTAGCCCATTTGTTGATTGGATTATTTGTATTCTTGGTGTAGAGTTTTTGAGTTCTTTATAGATTCTGGAGATTAGTGCTCTATCTGAAGTATGATTGGCAAAGATTTTCTCCCACTCTGTAGGCTCTTTCTTCGCATTGCTGATAGTTTCCTTTGCTGAGAGAAAACTTTTTAGTTTGAATCTATCCCAGTTATTGATTCTTGCTTTTATTTCTTGTACTATGGGAGTCCTGTTGAGGAAGTCTGATCCTAAGCCGACATGTTGAAGGTCTGGACCTACTTTTTCTTCTATAATCTGCAGGGTCTCTGGTCTGATTCTGAGGTCCTTAATCCATTTTGAGTTTAGTTTCGTGCACGGTGAGAGATATGGGTTTAGTTTCATTCTGTTGCATATGGATTTCCAATTCTCCCAGCACCATTTGTTGAAGAGGCTATCTTTTCTCCATTGCATATTTTTGGCCCCTTTGTCTAGTATGAGAAAATTGTATTTATTTGGATTTGTGTCTGTGTCCTCTATTCTGTACCATTGATCTACCTTTCTGTTTTGGTACGAATACCATGCCGTTTTTGTTACTATTGCTTTGTAGTAGAGTTGAAGATCTGGTATTGCGATAATCCTGCTTCACTCTTTCTGCTAAGGATTGCTTTAGCTATTCTGGGTTTCTTATTCTTCCAGATGAATTTCATAATTGCTTGCTCTATTTCTGTAAGGAACATCATTCGGATTTTAATTGGAATTGCATTGAATCTGTATAGCACCTTAGGTAGTATGGCCATTTTGACAATATTAATTCTTCCTATCCAAGAACATGGGAGATCTTTCCATCTTCTAAGGTTTTCTTTAATTTCTTTCTTTAGTGTTCTGTAGTTCTCATTGTAGAGGTCTTTCACCTCTTTTGTGAAATTGATTCCCAAGTATTTTATTTTTTTCGAGGCTATTGTGAATGGGGTAGTTTTCCTAACTTATCTTTCTGAAGACTCATCACTTATGTATAAAAATGCATTGGATTTATGAGCATTGATCTTGTAACCTGCTACTTTAATGAATTCACTTATGAGTTCTAAAAGTTTTCTGGTGGAATTTCCTGGTTCCTCTAAGTATATAATCATATCATCAGCAAATAGGGATAGTTTGAGTTCTTCTTTTCCTATTCGTATCCTTTTAATTCCTTGTCTGTCTAATTGCTCTGGCTAGAGTTTCAAGGATGATATTGAATAGAAGTGGTGAAAGAGGGCATTCCTGCCTTGTTCCAGTTTTTAGGGGGAATGCTTTCAGTTTTTCACCATTTAGAATGATATTAGCCATGGGCTTAGCATAGATGGCCTTTACAATGTTAAGGAATATACCCACTATCCCTATTTTTTCTAGTGTTTTGAGCATGAAGGGGTGCTGTATTTTATCAAATGCTTTTTCTGCATCTATTGAAATAATCATGTGATTCTTGACTTTAAGTCTATTGATATGGTGAATTACATTTATTGATTTCTGGATGTTGAACCAACCTTGCATCCCTGGGATGAAACCCACTTGATCATGGTGCACTATCTTTTTAATATGTTTTTGTGTGCGATTTGCTAAAATTTTGTTGAGAATTTTTGTGTCGATGTTCATTAAGGATATTGGTCTAAAATTTTCTTTCCTTGATGTGTCTCTGTCTGGTTTAGGTGTCAGGGCAATATTGGCTTCATAGAATGAGTTTGGGAGGGTTCCCTCCTCTTCTATTTCATGGAATACTTTGAGAAGTATTGGAATGAGCTCTTCTTTAAAGGTTTTGTAGAACTCGGCTGAGAATCCATCTGGTCCCGGACTTTTCTTTGTTGGTAGGCTTTTGATGACTTCTTCTATTTCATTACTTGAAATTGGTCTATTTAAATTGTGTATGTCCTCCTCGTTCAGTTTAGGCAATTCATAGTCTCTAGAAACCTGTTGATGATGTCTTCGAAATTTTCTATTTTGTCGGAGTATAGATTTTCAAAATAGCTTCTAATTATGTTTTGTATTTCACTCGTGTCTGTTGTGATATTTCCTTGTTCATTCCGAATTTTAGTGATTTGGGTTTTCTCGCATCTTCTCTTTGTTAGTGTGGCTAAAGGTTTATCAATTTTGTTTATTTTTTCGAAGAACCAACTATTTATTTTGTCAATTTTTTGTATTGTTTCTTTTGTTTCAATTTCATTGATTTCAGCTCTGAGTTTAACTATTTCCTGTCTTCTACTACTTTTGGTGTTGATCTGCTCTTCTTTTTCTAGGGCTTTAAGCTGTAGTGTTAGTTCGTTTATTTGTTGTGTTTTACTTCTTTTATTGAATTTGCCCCATGAACTAAATTTTCCTCTAAGTACTGCTTTCATAGTGTCCCAGAGATTTTGATATGATGTTTCTTTGTTCTCATTTACCTCTAAGAATTTTTTTAATTTCCTTCCTAATATCTTCTGTTATCCATTCATCATATAATAGCATATTGTTTAATCTCCAGGTGTTGGAGTAGTTTCTGTTTTTACTCTTTCATTTATTTCTAATTTCAATCCACTATGATCTGATAGAATACAAGGTAGTGTCTCTATCTTCTTGTATTTGTTAACATTAGCTTTGTGGCATAAAATATGGTCTATTTTAGAGAAGGATCCATGTGCTGCTGAGAAGAAAGTGTATTCGCTCTTGGTTGGATGGTATATTCTATAAATGCCCGTTAAGTCTAAATTATTGATTGTGTTATTGAGATCTATCATTTCTCTGTTCAATTTTTGTTTGGAAGATCTGTCCAGTGGTGAGAGAGGTGTGTTAAAATCACCTAGTATTATTGTGTTATGGTCTATTTGGTTTCTGAAATTGAGAAGGATTTGTTTGACATACATGGATGAGCCACTGTTTGGGGCATAGATGTTTATGATTGTTATATCTTGCTGATTTATGCTTCCCTTAAGCAGTATGAAATGACCTTCTTTATCCCTTCTGACTAACTTTGGCTTGAAGTCCACATTATCTGAAATGAGGATGGATACCCCAGCTTTTTTGCTGAGTCCATGTGCATGGTATGTTTTTCCCCATCCTTTCACCTTTAGTCTATGGGTGTCTCTTTCTATGAGGTGAGTCTCTTGCAGGGAATATATTGATGGATCTTTCTTTTTAATCCAATCTGCCAGCCTATGTCTTTTGATTGATGAGTTCAGGCCATTAACATTCAGGGTTATTATTGAGATATGATTTCTATTCCCAGTCATTTGGTTCATTTTTAAAATTTTATTTATTTATTTTTTTTGACACGACTTGGTTCCTCCTTTATTTAACAATTCCTTTAGGATAATTCCTCCCTTTGCTGTTTTGCTTCTTTGTTTTTCATCTCTTTCTCATGGAATATTTTGCTGAGAATGTTCTGTAATGCTGGCTTTCTTTTTGTAAAATCTTTTAGCTTTTGTTTATCATGGAAGGATTGTATTTCATCGTCAAATTTGAAGGTGAGTTTTGCTGGGTATAAGATTCTTGGTTGGCATCTGTTTTCTTTCAGGGCTTGAAAAACGTTGTTCCAGGCCCTTCTAGCTTTTAGGGTCTGGATTGAAAAATCTGCTGATATCCGTATTGGTTTCCCCCTAAATGCAATTTGGTTCTTTTCTCTCACAGCCTTTAAAATTCTGTCTTTATTTTGTATGTTAGGTATTTTCATTACAATGTGCCTTGGTGTGTGTCTGTTGTAATTTTGTGTATTTGGAGTCCTATAAGCCTCTTAAACTTGATTTTCCATTTCATTCTTCAGATTTGGGAAATTTTCTGATATTATTTCATTAAATAGATTGTTCATTCCTTTGGTTTGTTTCTCTAAGCCTTCCTCAATCCCAATAATTCTTAAATTTGGCCTTTTCATGATATCCCATAGTTCTTAGAGATTCTGTTCATGATTTCTTACAATCTTCTCTGTTTGGTCAACTTTGTTTTCAAGGTTAAATAATTTTGTCTTTAATATCTGAGGTTCGGTCTTCCAGGTGTTGTATCCTATTGGTTGAGATTTCTATGGAGTTCTTAATTTGTTTTATTGTTTCCTTCAAGAATTTCTGTTTGTTTTTTTTTTTCAATATCTCTAACTCTTTATTGAAATGATCTTTTGCTTCCTGTATTTGCTCTTTTAACTGTCGATTAGTGTGATCATTCAATGCCTGCATTTGCTCTTTCATCTCATCATTTGCTTCCCTGATCATTTTAATTATGTACATTCTGAACTCCCTTTCTGTCATTTCTTCTGCCATGCTGTCATTGGGTTTTATTGATGTAACATCTAGATTTGTTTGGAACATTTTCTTCCCTTGTTTTCTCATACTGTTCAGGTATCACTGGACTGCTGAGATATTGCAGATTTCCTCTATTGACTTACAATGTCCCTGAAGATTTCTAGTATATCCCCTCTTAGCCTTCAGTAGCCTGAAGTCTTGGAGGAACTTGATAGTGCGGTGCTCCACGAGGAAGCTGCCTCTTTAGGGGTGGTGGCCTTCAGGTGGGGTATATTCCCTGCTAGTGGGCAGAGGTGCCTCCACTTGTTGACCAATGGTCACCCAAAGGGGAAGTAGGCTGTGGGCTGAGGAAAGGCCTGTTTGGGCCTGAGTCTCTGGTTTTACCGTCCTTATGGGAAAACCTCATCCAGCAGGAAAGACTCACCTGGTGGGGAGGTTTCGCTGGTCAGTTCCCCTCCTAGAGGTTCCCCTCAATCCACAACTACCACCTGGGCTGGGCTGCCTTCCTCTGCAACATTCCCAGGGTTGGACCTACCTCCTGGGCCTGGGAGCCTCACCCTTGGCAGACGAGTCTCCTTAGGCTGCCTCTCCTCAGAGAATCTGCCCGCAGTCCTGGAAACTTCGCTCTGCCCCTAAGCGTGTCTCTGTGTGGCTCTTCCACCAAGAAGCCGCCTAGGTCCTGGGATCCTGCTCTGCACCTAATCGCCTGGCTATGCGGCCCCTCCTCTGAGCAGCCACCTGAAGCCCTGTACAATTGCTCCGAGTCCCAGGACTCGCTGCACTCCTCTTCCTCTGGACAACCACCCGGTGTTCCAGTGCGGTCGCTAGGAGTCCAAGCAACTCACTGTGTGCCTCCTCCTCCTGCCAACTGCCCGTAGCCCTGGGCAGTCACTCCAAGTCCAAGTGACCTGCCACGCTGCTCCTCCTCCTCCTCTGGGCAGTCCCCCGGTGTTCAGGAGCGGTCGCTCTGAGTCCAAACAGCTCACCACACAGCTCCTCCTCTGGGCAGCCCCCCAGAGCCCCGGTGGATTGCTCTGAGTCCAAGTGACCCGCTGAGCTCCTCCTCCTCCTCTGGGCAGCCCCCCCAGTGTTCAGGAGCAGTCGCTCTGAGTCCAAACAGCTCACTGTGCACCTCCTCCTCTGGGCAGCCACCGGAGCCCCGGTGGGTTACTCTGAGTCCAAGCGTCCTGCTGAGCGGCCTCCTCTACGATGCTCCCAGTTGTCTGTGTTCACTGCTCCAGCGGGGGGAAGGGCGTCTCATTGGGCAATTCTACTTCACAAAGTTCCCTGCGTTCCGGGACTACCGCCCCATCTGGGACGCCTCCCCAACGGGAGAGACTCACCCGGTGGCTTTGAGTTGGTCCCAAGTCTCTCAATATCTCCTCTTCTTGAATCCTGAGTCCTGGAGCAACATGAAATGCAGCCACCCTCTAGTCCGCCATCTTGAAATGCCCCCTCAGGTATTTTGTTATAGTAATGGAAAGCTGACTAATATAGAAGTTGGTAGTGGAAAATGGGGTTGTTGTAACTATATACCTAGTGATGTGGAGGGGCCTTTGGATTTGGTTTATGTAGAGTTCAAAAGCGTTCAAAAAGCTTTGGAGGAACAGGCCATACAAAGCTTAGAATTCTGTAAGTAGAGCTTAATGGGTGATGGTGGAAGGGGCTCAGAAGGCAAGGATGCTGATAGAAATGTGCACAGTAGAGGCTGTGCTGAAGTTTTGGATGGAAATGAGGACTCAGGAGAATTGGATGGTGGCAAAGAATTGGAATTCCCTTGGTTTATTCCTGAGACTTCGTGGGAGACTGAGCTTAAAGGTGATGGACTAAATTGATGGGTAGGTATAGAAATTAAAAGCATAGGTGTTATACGAGACAGGCTGTGTTACGACCTGGCTCTGTCACTCACCAGCTGTGCAACTCTGGGGGAGTTTCACTAACTCTCTCCGAGTCTCGGTTTCCTCCGCCACACCATGGGAACAATAATGGTGCCTGACTCAAAGCTGGATTGTGAACATTAGGTAGGATTTGTACACCTGCTTGCTTAGTGTCTCACCCTCAGCAAGTGCTAAGGGTGTGAAGTGTTAAGTGTTACTCTTGTTGCTCTGGTTGCTGAGTGTTCTCAAGAGAAGTCGTGACCCACTTCTCCTTACTCCAGCCTGATAGGAAGGCTCACCCTCCATCTCAGGATTGCAGGTGAAGACTTCAAAGTCCTCATCTCCCTCCTCTTCTGGAAGGTTCTGGTGACCCAGAGGTCCCAGCAAGGGAGCCTGGGGTCCGTCTTCCAACAGCGCCACCTGCTGTCTACCTCTGGGGTTCCCTGCCCCACAAGTTGAGAGAGACATCCCTCCCATTCTTTGTCTTCCCCAAAGACCATCCTCAGGGTCTTGATTTTAAAATGATTTTATTACTTGATTCTAGGAAGATCAGATGACATCAAAAGCATGGGGCCTGACACCTTCACTACCCTCACAGTGAGGCCTGTCGGGATGAAGCAGGCTGGCTTCTCATGCGTCTCAGGCCTTACCTGGCTCATGGCAAGTGCTAGTACCTGGCGCTGTCCCTCCTGTGTACGTGATGGCTCCAAGGTTTGGAAGACCTGGCAATGACGCCCATGTCTGGACTTTTCTTTCTCCTTCTTCTCTTTCCCTTTTCTGACTCTCTCCAATTCTCTCTCTTCTATCATTTCTCCTCCCTTCACACCATCTTCCCTTCCTTCCTCCCGCCTCCTCGATTTCTTTTCCAATGGCTTCCCTTGCTGTTTCATCTTTCCATGACATCTGAATTTCCTCTTCCAGTCGCCCTCTTTTTATCCCTCAGCCCTCCTCTTTCTTCTCTCAGCCTCTAACATGGCGATAATAATGATCAAGAAAAAAAGCTAACAAGGCATCATGCCTTTTCACAAAGCATCTCATGTCCTCACGGGAAGACTGAAGACCCCGAGGGAAGGGTCGCGGAGAGGAGGAGACCCCAGAGCGAGGCCCTGGAGGTCTCACTGGGCCCGCGCTTGCTCAGACGTCTTCCACTCTCTGGCTCGAAGCTTTGCCCGTTCGATTTTCCCTGAGATGGTCTTGGGCAGGTCCAGGACAAATTCCAGCTGTTGGGACAAAAGCCAACCAGGGTGGGTCAGACCACAGGTGGGTTGGATTTTTCAGAGGCGTTTCTGTGAGGGGAAACCGTGAGGCTGGAGGCTCCAGGTGAGTGAGGACAGAGTCTGGGAGATTTCCAGAGCACCTCTGTGTGCAGCAGGAGCTTTGGAAAGTGCCGAGGGGTAAGGCTAGAACTGGGCAGAGAAGTCTAGAGCCCTGGTCGCCAACATACCCTCAGACAGAGGAGAAGCAGGAGGAGGAACTTGACATGGCACAGAAATGTCAAGTACTCAAAAATGTCAGCTGTGTTATGAATCCGGACTAGGAGGAGTAGGCAGCCCAGAGTCAGAATACCTGGCTCTTAATTCCATCTCTGATCATTTCCTATTGATCTCCTTTCGATCAAACTATAACATTTCTCCACTTTCCCTATCTTCATCTGTTAAAGGCAATGTTGAAAGTCAAGGACCTTCCATGTCTAACATCCCTGAATACTCAGATATAAATGAAGATCTCATGGAGGCTTCCAGTGTTAGGGCTTAGCTGACCACTGCCTTGACCTGGGAGCCAGACGTTTGTAGGCTTAGTAAAAATAAGCACCACAGGGATACCCATATAGAAAATGTATCTTAGCTGGGGAGGTAAGATTTGTTTCATAAGGCAACACTGACTTTGTTGAGAAAGGAGTCTCTTCCAACACAGGAGCAGGGGTCAGAAACTATGACCCGTCGGCAAAGTCCAGTCCTCTTCTAAATAAAACACAGTCACTGTTTGGAAACGCTCACACCCACTCATCTGGGTACGATATCCCTTCCTCCTCCACAGTTTTTATTTCCACAGCTTCAGTTATCTGAAGTCAACTGTGATCCAAAAAGACAAAATGGAAAATTCTGGAAATAAGTAATTCATACCTTTAAGCAAATTGTGTCCCAGTGAATTGTTATAATGGCTTTATTTTATTGTGATTGTTAATCTCTTATTGTGCCTGAATTTTAAATCAAACTTTATCAGAAGTATGTATGTTTAGGAAAAACATAGTCTACATATGGGGTTTGGTATTATCTGGTTTCTTAGAGCATATTCCCTGTAGATGAGGGGGCAGTCCTGTCTTGTCTCTGGTCACTTTAGTATTAAAAGGCAAAGTTGAGTAGCTGAAACAGACAATATGGCCTAAAATACTGTCCCCTTGGTCCCTGCAGGATAGACGGAGAGTGGAAGGAAACCATAGTGGAGATATGGGTTCGAGGCCAAGAAGGAAGTGCTCTGCTGGGTTTGGTTGGTAAAAAGAAACTGTTGCCTCGGGAATTCTACAGGAAAGACTGATGGAAAGCAGCTCCTCTATGGGGGACATGTAAGTAATACTCTGTAAGCTATGTCATAGGCCCTGTACTAGATCTTCCGAAGCGTTCCATTACAATTCAGAATTCACACTACGTTTGGTGTGATTGGGTTTCTAGTCTCCTTTAAAAGTACTTATTAGCTGGGTGTGGTGGCACGTGCCTGGAATCCCAGTGACTTGGGAGGCTGAGACAGGAGGATAGCAAGTTCGAGACCAGCCTTAGCAACTTAGCAAGACCCTGCCCCCAAAATAAACAAAAAAAAAAAAAAAAAAAAAAAGAAAGAAAAGAAAAAAGGGCTGGGGGTGTAGCTCACTGGTCAAGTATCCCTGGGTTAAATCCCCTCCCCATCTTGGCAGAAAAAAAAAAAACAAACTTAAGAAATGCTTCTTTTGTGCCCGTCATTGTTCTAAGTGCCTGATAGCTTATAAATATGAACCCTCCCTGATGGCCTGTGAAGGGATAATCATTAGCCCCTCTTCGTAGGCAAGTGAACAGCAGAGAACAGAGGTCGCCGAGTAGGCAGAGGAAGAGGAATCTGACCCCCACAGGCGGATTCCTGAGACGTGGTGATGCCTGCTCGCTCTGCACTTGAGGTCGAGAGCCACGCCGTGGCCTCTGATGAGAGACGGAGGTCCCCCTTGCGGAATGAAGGACTTGTACCACCACGGCCAGCCCTCTTTGAGGTCTGTACCCGCCAGGGACGGCTGTCCTACCCAGGCTCACGCCCCTTCCCAGGGCAGCCTGCATGCACGCTGATCCGCATGGGTCCGTACGGTCCCTTTTCCCTTCTCGCCCTGGCTCAGGACAATTTCTAAGGGCTGTCCTGACTTTGGAGCTTCGGGTGGGGCAGGCTGAGGTCCACATGAGGCCCTCCTTCAGTCCTGCTCCCTGCCTTCCCCCTCCCAGGGGTCGATCCCCAAGAAACACCCTGCGTGCCACCCTCCCTCCCTGGAGTCTGCCTCTCAGGAAACCCCGGGACAATGAACGCGTGCCCAGGAAAGTGGACCTCAGACCCCCTACCCATCTCAGGGGCCCAGGCTCACCATGGTCTCCCTCGCCTTCTGCTCCAGATTCAAAAATATTTTTTTTCTTTCCCTGGAGCAAGCACTTACCTTGCACCCCAATCTATCCACGGGCTTCTCTTGCCATGTCAACCTCCATACCTCAGGTGCCTCCCCAGAGTGAGAACAGCTGGAAACGTGGACAGTTCACTCCACACTTTGTTCAGGTAAGAGAACTTCCATTGCCCTATGGGGACCATGCCTTGCTCCCCGAACCCTCCTCCCAGAGGGCTGCCCCTGTCCCCATCCTTCTTGCACTTCCTCCATGGGTGACCACATGACCCAGAACTGGCCAATCAGGGGATCCCATTGCCCTGGTTCCATTGTCCTGGTTTAGCAATGGGCACGTGGCCCAAGATGCTCCTAGGAGAACCAGCCCACAGACGTCTGCTGGGGCCCGTGGGGACATGCGCGGTCCCTTCCCACTGGGGTTTGTTAGGCTGCTGAGAATGTGCGTTTGGAGCTTCTGTAACCACAAAGGGAGAGCGCTTCAAGAAATGAAGCAAATATGAAAGGAGCGTCAACGAGTGAGGGCGACATCTCTGGCCACGCCGTCCGGACGCTGGGGGCCAGCCGTGGTGAAGGCGTCACCCTCCCCTGGACTGTGTCCAGCATGAATTCCAACTTAACTCTCCGTCGCCTGCACCTGAGAGTTGTGTAGCCCCGAACATTCCAGCAAGGCCGACCCCGGTGCGGAGAGAGGGGCGTAGGCCAGGGACGGGCTGGAACGTGTTTTTTTGTCCGTTTCCCGGTTGGAGTGAGTCAAAGACTGAGTTCAGTTTTCAGGCCTCAAGACAGATTTGCGGTTTTCTTTGGGGACTTTCTTGGTCACGACCAGGAGGAATTTTGGAATTAGAGGACTTGGCCTCATTCTGAAGGATAAAGCAGTACAGCCGGGCTCCCTCCCCAGGCGTGGGCCCCCCAGGAGCCCCACGGCCTCACCTTCCTCGGGTACTTGTACGGGGCTGTCACCGACTTCACGTGCTGCTGCAGCTCCCTGGCCAGCTGGTCCTGGTCGCGGGACAGGAACTCTGGGGCCAGGACCACAAATGCTTTCACCACCTACAGCGAGGGCAAAGAGAGAGGGGGCTAGAGCGCTTAGTCACCTCCTGGGACAACGCACAACCTCACCACCGCCACCTCTGTCCCCTCAATTGCACCTCCCAATACTTGAGTCAAGGAGAGAGAAGAAAATGGAGGTAAGAGGGGCCAAGTTTCCAGCTCTGTCTCAAGCGGGTTATAGGGCAATAGGTTGAGACCAGGCTCACCTCAGGCCCCAGGGACGGTAGAGACGACGAGGTGAGAGTCAATGCAGGGCAAGTGAAGGCGGGCACCCTTGACCCCGAGTGACCTTGTTTAACTTATCCAATTTCACTTTATCCATCTTTAAAATGGGTATAAGACGGTCAGACTTAATTCATAGGGAATAAAATCGTCTGTGGCAGGGCTCAGCTCAGGGCTCCGGGGGGCCCTGAGTTACCAGTCTCCTGTGAGACGCCCCACAGTGGCCAGCCGCGCGATATCGCCCAGCCTGCGCCCTGCAGAAACGTCCTGCCACCCTGGTCCTGGCCTCTGGCCTTGACCTTTCTCTAGGCATACTCTGAACTCTGCCAGACTCCCTCCGGGCCTCCTCCTGTGACCCTGGCGTTAGAGGGGTCTTTCTTTGTCTTCACATATTATATGATTTTATCCCTATACAGAGTAATTCCATAGAAACTGAAATAATGCATCATGTGCCTGAGAATTTTAATCTAGAGAGATTTCATTAAAAAAACTTTTATTATTTATTTATCTTTTGATAGTGATAAATATTTAAAAAAATTTTTTCATACATGTACGTAGAGTAATAATGTCCCTCAATCTACTGTCCTTCCCCTCCCCATCCGCCCACCTTCTCCTCACTCCCTCTGTGCAATCCAGAGTTCCTTCATTCTTCCCTGCCCACCCCTTATGGGGTCTTTCTTTTCCCCTTATGCCCACCGTGAACCACATGGCTGAAGGATTCTGTCTCTTGGTTCAAATCCTTCTCTGTTCTCTTGGTCAGGAATCAGATTCTGATTCAAATGCCAAACAGTAGGAGGAAAGCCTTGCATTCCCATAATAATCAACCACCCATGTGGAGCTTACTGTGTGCTAGACCTTGTTCTAACACTTGACAAATATAAACAACATCATGACAACCTCTCATCTTACCGACGAGATAACTGAGGAACAGAGAGGCTAAGTAGCTTGCCCAAGGTCACACAGCCAAAGTGTGGACCTAGGCTGTCCTGCCCTTAAGTTCATCTTCTTTATCACCACCCCACGCTGCTCTTAGGTTTCCTGTCTGCACCCCCGATTGCTGCTCCCGGTCACCTCTCCTCGGACAGGGTCTGGACTGCTGATGACAGCTGTCTCAACCACGGCAGGGTGCTCCATCAGAGCGTTCTCCACCTCTGAGGGCCCAATCCGGTACCTGTGGAAGAACCAGTCCTTCAGGGAACACCAGACTCTCAACCCCTAGGCCATCTGCAAAGTCCAAACCAGTCAGAATAAAGATCCAGAATACCCTTCCCAGCCCAGAAGCCCAGCTCACCCACTGGAATTAATGATATCATCTGCCCGTCCGACGAACTGGAAATACCCATCTTGATCCTTGATTCCTCGGTCTCCCAGAAGCCAGAAGTCCCCTCGAATATTGGCTGCCGTCTTTTTGGGATTGTCCTGGTGACCACAAAAACAAATCACTGTACCTGCAAAATCTAACTCCCTACCTCAGAACTGCCTGGCACAGATGTGCAGGTTGGGCAGTTTGCAACCTGAACAACCACATATGGTGGACCATCTGCCTTGAACCCACCGACCCTGTATCCCTGATAACACTGAATTGTCCTCCTTTATTTCAGTTATTCCAGCTCAGGTCTTTCACTTACTTCCCTGGGTCCAGTCTCACGGATAATATTGATGTACTCTTGCATCTATATGCTAGGGGATTTCTCCCCATTGAGTTCGGCCTCCCTTCCCTGGACGGCCTCGCCTCTGCTCACTCTTTGACACTGTTCTAGGGTATCTGGTGGAGTCTGTCCTTTTTCAGGATCCGCCCAAGGTGCATGCTTCTGTGATGCCTGGGCCCCTTCGGCAGCCGAGGCTTGGGCTTACTCTGCCTGTGCATCTTCCTGTCTTTCTCAGGTATAGGAGTGTGGGTATAGAATTGGGTATTCAGTGACTGGGTTAGACAGCGTCATGGGAATTCTTAGCCTCGCTCTGTCACTGGGAATGTAAGGGCATTGAAAATCAGAGGGGTGGAGAGGACTGTCTGAGGCTAGCCAGCCATGCTGGGTGACCCGAGCTGGTTTCTTAACGACTGGCTTAGCTTCCTTCTTGACGCTCACCATCCGGCCTCTGCGGTCACTCACCCAGTGGCTTAAATAACTCTGCCAACTTCCCTGAGTCTGTTTCTTTGTCTGTCAAATGGGGAGAGTTCCATGCCCTAGCTACCTCGCTGGCCTGTGGGGACAGACAGGGAGAGTGCACAGAAAACGCTTGGAAAGGGCAGCGTGTGGCCGTGCCCTCCCAGGGCCTCGGTCTTCCTCATCTGTAGAGTGGGAATGGCACTTGGGACCCCCATGACCTCTCCTTTAGCACACTCCGCCTCACACCGTCAAGTGTTTGACGCATGTCAATGCCGATCATCGAGCTTTATTAGGACACACAGCTTAGAGCTGAGGACCCCGAGGCGGGAGAGCTCAGTCACTCGCCCAAGGTCACCCTGTGAACCGCGAGGCAGGGTTTTGAACTTCAGCAATGGATCTGGAGGGTCCGTACGGTGCCCAGGAGTGACGTCTGTGGTGCTTTAGGGCAGGCCTTGCCTTGTGGTACGAACTCGATAAATGGGGAAAACTACAATTATGGAATTTCTGGATTCGCTTATTGATTAACTAGACAGGGGGGGTGGTCAGGAGGCAGGCGTTTGGGGTCTTCCCTGCCCACTCCCAATAGCCGTGGGCTCAAACGAGTCTTGCCCGTCTCTGGGGTCACCGTCCTCACCTGCGGGTGAGCAGGCTGGACTCGGGGTCATCCCTACCTGCACCTTCCGGAGGTCGGAAGCTAGGGGTGACCCGCGCCATGGCGAAGTCTCCAGGTGAATCCGCTGCCATGGCCCTGACAGATGGCACGGGGCCTGGGGCAGGGCGGCCCTGGGGGAAGGCTGGGGAGGCAGCTCAGGGGCAGCAAGACCTCTGGCCGGAGCAGGGGCTTCCTGGAGGGAGGCCTTTGACAGTGAAGGGCTGAGGCTGGCAAGGGTGGATGGGCGGTCCTTCCTCTTGGTCCTTGGACACTGGACACGCTCCTAATCTTGCCAGTGCCTCTTGAGGGGCTCATCATTTCGGGCCCCACGTGTCGCTTGGAGTCCCCCCATCCCACTGGAGAGAAGAGGACGGGGGCAGGTCCTTACCACATAGCCGGAGAAGATGCCGACAGGCCTGACGGGCTTGACCCTGACGGCCATGTCCCCTTCTTGGCCAGGAGGCAGGACATGGCCCTCCTCATCTATGACCTGGAGGAAGAAGCAGATTGGAAGGAGTGGCCTGTGTGGCCGCGGGAGGTCAGACCCAGACCCGCTCTGGAGGAGTCTGTGGACCAGAGCCAGATCCCAGGGAGGCCGAGCGTCTTCAGCCCAGAGCGCCCCTGCCTGGGACCGTGTGGGTGAGGCCTCTTAGTGCCACTGGACTGGGAGAACCTGGGCAGGCTTCTGGTGCCAGGAGCTCAGGAGAAATCAAAACTGCCCACCATCTGCGAGGCCGCCTCACCCCTGCCCTGGAAACCGGAGAAACCGAGTCTCGAGTTCCAAACCGCCACCTCACTGGTTGACGGCCAACGCTCCCAGCCTCAAGGTTTTCTTCTGGAAAATGGACTGAGAGCTGATGTCAGGGTTTTTATGCAAATGAAACAGGAAACTGAAAAAAGCAGCCCAGTGAATAGTTATCCTGGAGAGTGAGTGGGGCCACAGGTCACCACGCATGCTTCTGAATAAAGTTAATAGTTACACTTCAGACTCACATGGCTCTGCACATAATCACAGGTGCACACACTCAGATTCTAGCTCTTGCAAATGCAGCCCACAGAAATAAGAAGGGAAAGGAGGAAAACTTCAGCTACAACCCACTCAGTGCAGTATGGATTTTACTAGGGAAAATTTGGGTAACCCCCATTGGACTGACAAGTGATATATCCCTTAATTAGTTAATAAAATTCATGCCTTACATTGGCATCAATTAACTTAGAATAATGGTAACCCACGGTGGGGTGCAGTGGCGTACATTTGTAACCCCCGTGGCTCGGGAGGCTGAAGCAGGAGGATGTCGAGTTCAAGGTCAGCCTCAGCAACTTAGTGAGGCCCTAAGCAACTTAGTGAGACCCTGTCTTTAAATAAAATATAAAAAGGACTTGGGATATGGCTCAGTGGTTAAGTGCCTTTGGGTTCAATGCCCAGTACAAAAAAAAAAAAAAAAAAAAAATTACCCTTATTTCTATTTTTAAAACGTATATACTTACCTGGCCAATTTGCTAGATATACAAAGCTGTTCTCTGTATGGTAAGAATGTAAAACTTACCATCCTTTCTCCTTCCTTCTTTTCTTCCTCCCTCCCTCCCTCCCTCCTTCCTGCTTTTCCTCTGGTTCCATATTATTTTAATATCTTTTATTCTCAATTATGTTTGACTCAGTGAACAATGTAATAAATAAATTCGGTTCGTGTTTTCTGTTCCTCCCTCCTCGGGGCCCGCGGCAAACCTGTACGTCGTAATGGGGGAAGGCTGTTCCCAGGGAACCGGGCTTGATTTTCATCGTCTTGGAAACTCTGCAGGTAACTCCCTGTGGAAAGCCACAGATGAATCAGCAAACCCAGGATACAGCACAGGAACCCAGAAAAAGAAACAGGCAGGAGAGAGAGAGAGTTCGCCAAGGTGTTCCTGGTGTCCTGAGCTGGTGGCTCAGTCCCTTCCCATTCCCCAGCTCTCTGACCCCTTTCTTGGAACCTCTATTCTGGGGCGGGGGGGTGGTCATTAAATTGCTTGAAGCAACCTCACTGAGGACTTCCCAGGGAAGAGAAACTAACAACCACATGATAAAAAGAGCATCAGACCTGCCGGGCATGGTGGGGCACACCTGTTATCCCAGCGGTTTGGGAGGCTGAGGCGGGAGGACCGTGAGTACAAAGCCAGCCTCAGCAACTTAGCAAGATCCTAACCAACTTGGCGAGACTCTGTCTCTAAATAAAATATAAAAAAAGGTCTGGGGATGTGGCTCAGTGGTTAAGCACCCGACTTCAATCCATGGTACCCAATGAATAAATAAACACATAGAGGTGAGGAATAAATTCTGGTTAGTGTCCTCTAGCACAGTAGGGGGGTGACAGCTTACAGATTTCATTGTGTGTCTCAAGAGAGCTAAAAGAATGTTCCCAACACAGAGATGATCATTTCTTTGACATGACGGATATTCTCTAATGACCATAATCTGATCATGAAACTTGGTATACATGTATTGAAATATCACACTGTACACCACACTTAAGCGCAATTATTAGGTATTATTTAAAACGTTTTAAAGACATGAAATTACTAGTCTGCAGTCTGAGGAGACCTAAAAGATGCTTCTTAGATGACTTCCCATGACAGGATCGGTTCTGCTTGAATCCTAAAGCGGGCCCTTCCCACAGAGCTGCCGGCGTCCTGGAAGCCTTCCCTACGTGGCTCTCCCAGGAGTGGGGGGACGTCCCTGCCAGGCTGTGCTGACCACGACTCCGCTGTCCTCACCCGCCTTAGCGAATCTCTTCCTGCTGTTCTGTATCCCAGCACCGTCGTTGCCCCCTGAAGGCGCCCTGCCTGGAGGACCCACTAGTCAGAAAAGCAAGTCAGGAGAGAGGTACTGGGAGAAGGAAAGGCAGAAGTCCCCAAACTGTTTTGATAAGTGGCTTCGTGCAGAGGAGAGTGAATCCATGTTGTGCCTCTGGAACCCAGAGAATTCCAAGAAGAATTTCCAAGAATTCCAGCAGGCGAGGCAGGCCCCCCTTGGCTTCTTCTCTGTCTCTTACTTAGATCAGAGCAGCTTGCTACAGCGCCTGACAGGGTGAGTTGAAGAAGCACGAGCCACCCAATCTTGGACTTCCCAGCCTCCAGAACCACGAGCCAGCATAGATCACTTTTCTTTATAAATCACCCTGTCTCGGGAATTCTGTTACAGTAACAGAAAAATGGACTAAGACCCCAGCCCCTCTGCCTACTTTATTTTCTACTTCTATACTATTCCATCGCTCTCTCTTCACCAACTACCACGTCACCTGTTACTTTATTAATCTCTCTCCCACCCTAGAATGAAATCTGAGAGTAGGAGCTTTGCCTGTTTTGTTCTCCTAGCAGATGTGCAATAAATATTTTTTTTTCATGTAAGTGAATGCTAAAGGGTGTCAATATGTTTATTATTAAAGAGACTTCAGACCCACCAGATGCACCCAGCCCCTGATTCCCTTGGGAACAGGTACCGTTTCTGTCTGGCCGTAGAATTCTCGGATGTCCAGTCCGGTCTGGGCCCTCCAGTTCTCCAGGGTGTCTGGAAGCAGGGTCTCCCCTCCGGTGAAGCAGTTCTGTAGGTGTGGGAACTTGTAACTGAAGAAGAGAGGTGAATGTCCCTCAGCCCTATGGAAACTAAAGTCCCTGCAGACCTGGAGCCGGAATCTGGGGGCTTGGATGATGGGGCTTTGTGGGACTACCGGTGGTTGGAAGTTCAGCTACACGGGCATGCATGTGAGGGAGGCACGGGGATGTACCTGCAGGCTCCCACCCAGCCCCGGAAAGTTCCATCACCTGGAAAGGTCCTGTTGTAGCAACATCCGGTAAACAAGAGGGGCGGCCACCAGGCTGTGGATGGGGTAGCTGGACAGCACCTGAAGGGAGAGGGCCAGCCGAGACACTCACCAGGTCAGATGCCTCACTGACCAATATGCACAGGGGTCACAATCATGGGCTATGTACTAATAACGGTCCAGATCGAAATCTCAGCTTATTCTTCGGCTTCAGACTCAGTGAACCTCATATTTCTTATGCATCCAGACACAAAAAATCCAGAAAAACCATCATTGCGGCAAAATAGTCCAAGACCCCTTTGGGATACTTATCAGATCCTAGCTGGTTGTTCCTGCTGATTGAAACACTCGCCTGCGCCATAAATCCCCAGGGAATCGCGGTAGGACCGCAGATGTTGTGGCATCTCAGCTGTGACCTTGGTTAAGTCTCTTAACCTGGAACCAGCTTTTTAATAGATTATTTCTAGACTGTTTTCTGAAAAAAAAAAAAATACTTTTGGAGGATAATTGATTTTTTTTTTAAGTGCTTGGAAAAGTTAAAAACATCTGTAGGCATTTCAAAAGAAATGTTGCAAGAAAGACCTGGTATTGACCGCTTGCTATGCCCCGTGCTATGTTGTTTAATTCTCCCACGAACCTCAGGAACTCTGTACCTCTTATGGAGGAGAACACTATGACTCAGGGTTAAGTGACTTTTCCAGGGTCACAGCCAGGAAGTGGTGGAACAAATATTTGCAGTATGTACTTTTCGACTGTTATGTAATACCACCTTCATCCCAGCATAAGGAGTACCCAGAATTGAAGAGCGGTTTAAGCAAAATGTCTAGAAAAAAGATATTAACGTTAGAAGCCAGCCTCAGCAAAAGCGAGGCGCTAAGCAACTCAGTGAGACCCTGTCTCTAAATAAAATACAAAATGGGGCTGCGGATGTGGCTCTGTGGTGGAGTGCCCTGGAGGTCAATCCCCGGTACCCCTCCCCCCAAAAATGAGAGGATCCCGTGATCGGTTCATTCGGGGGCTCTTGATGAACTCGAGTAAGCTGTGGAAATCTCTTGACAGGTAGCTCATCTTGCAGTGACCTAACTGATGGGCTAAACTTCTCTCCTCTTCTCAGTTCATTTCCCCCAGATCACACAATGTATGTTTTCCAAGTGGGTTTTTAAAAATTCATCTATTTTCAAGTTTTGCTTCCCTAGTGTTTTGTTTGCAGAACTTAGCAAAAGCCAGTTCAGAAAAATAATCTGTTTGGGGAAAGTAGCGGAAATGTAATCTGTTCAAAACAGAATGATGGTATCATTCGAAGAGACTCTCCAGAGATAATCCAGACCACCCCCGACTTTTGGAAGAGATGCTATTCGTCCCTTAGTCTGCTTCTGGCGGTCTCAGATGCAGCCAGATGGATGTCCGGGTTGTCCATCAACTGCTGCAGAGGATAATTCTGCAGGCCCAAGAAGGCAATGATCCAACTTCCACATCGTAATTACAGTCCAAACTGGTTGTAGCATTGCAAGCAAAAGGAGGTCACTTTTTTAAAAAAAAAAAATTATTTTTACAGACTGCATTTTGATTCATTGGAAATCAGGCCACTTTTACTACTTAAGGCTACATGGTAACAAATAGTTATAATTTGTGGATTTTACTTAAGGACTTCTCAATCATGTTCTACAGGGAAAAAAATATCCAATTTGTTCTTCAGAATTCCTCTTAGATAATAGCTCCAAATGAGACCTAATCCAAATGTCCATTGATAATAAGATGGAGAAGAAATTTGGAATTGAGTCACAGAGTGGAATACTATACAGCAGTCTAGAAGAACAAACTTCTGACACATGCAACCATATGCACTCATCTCACAGAGAACATGTTGAGTGAGGGAAAATAGGCACAAAGGATTACATAGTGTACAACTCCACTTACATAAAGTTCAAGAAGAAACCAAATTAATCTGTGGTGGTAGGAGTCAGAGGAATGATGAGAATCTGGGGTGAGGATGTGGTCAGGAAAGGGTATGTGCACCTTCTGCATGGCTGGAGATGTTGATCTGGGGGTGTTACATGGGTGTCTGGGGAACCTGGAGGGTTCCATATGCACATGACAGAGCCCTAGCCCTTCATGTGATGGTAACTGAAGGTGGGGCTTCAGGGAGTCATTACCCTCAGATAATGAGGGGGTTGCCCCCATGAGGCCCTGGTGCCCCTGTAAGAACAGGAAGAGATACTGATTCTCTCTCTCTGTCTGTCTCTCTCTCTCTCTCTTTCTCTGTTATAAGGATATAGCAATAAGGCTCTCATTTGCAAGCCAGAAGGAGGACCCTCACCAAGAATCCAACCATGCTGGCACACTGATCTTGGATTTCCAGAACCATGAGAAACAAGTGTTGTCTTAGTCACTCTGGGTATTTTGTCATAGCAGCCAAAGTTGACTAAGACAACGTTGAGCACAGGTAAATTGTTTTCAAGCTGAACACTTGGGAAAAAGTTACTTTGTATATTTTGCTCAGTTTGTGTGTCCTGCTGCAAAGAAAAAAGAAAATACAATGTACACACACACACACACACACACACACACACACACACACACACACGAGAGGAGATGGCATCACCTCCAATTCTCCTCCCCACCATGCCACCACCATCTACCTGATCTTTGACTCCAGACGAAAAGCCCATTTTAAACAGGAGTTGAGTGAACACATGGTCCGCGCGCCTGTCTCCTGAACACGCGCCTCTTACCCGTATGTGTCTGTCTCCTTCCCTAGATCATGAGGCCCCGCGGTCAGCGGTCCTTTCCACCTTGCTCACCAAGCCGGCTCACATGGCTGGGATTTAGCAAAAATGACATGAATGGAAATCCACCACACTAAACGGACATGCGCAAACTCTGGGCTCATTCTGACCAACCAATGCAAAACCGGGGTCTTCTCTTACCTTCAGGATGGTCTGTGGGTCAAACCTGGGCAAGAAATGGATAAATACGCATGCGCCCAATGTCCAGGGTTCCAGAAACGCGGTCAGAATGTTCAGTATCCAACCCGTGTCGGAGATGGTCCAGATGATGTCCCAGGCTTGCAGGCCCGTCCAGGTTCTGCGCACAGAGAAAGCACCCGTCCATCCAGGTGAGAGCAGGCCGGGGCATGTGGAACGCAGGGTGTGTGCGTGGGTGTGTGTGTGGGGGGGGGTTGTGCCTGTCTGCCCGTGCGTTTATAGGAACGCGTGTGCGTGTGAGCAGGCAGAAGGGAGGAAAGTCATTTTTTTCTGCACAGCCTGACGGGAGGGGACAAGAGTTCTAAATGTGACCCAGTAAACGTGACCCAATGGACAATGGGGTCTAATTTGTTCTCATTTTATCCTCAGAGCTCAGTACAGCGTCACATGCGGTAACTGCGCAGGATTAGTGTGCCAACAAAAGTCATGGCCAAGTTCAAGTTTGCCTGGGTAGAACCTTGGTTCTCATTTCTCCAAGCATCATGAACAGGGAAAAACTGGTTTCCTTTATCTCTTCAGCTCAGAATAAGAGGTAGTAATCCTGTCTTCAAGCAAGAATGATTTAGGTTAGACATGAAGAACTTCCCTGAGGCTGGTAGTCACCCCAGTATGTGTCCTTTCTTGCAGATGATTAATATTTTCAACTCTGTGGGGGAAATTAGGCCTATTAGGACCGTTGCAGGGGGTATGAATAAATATGTTACCTGTATTTAAGAAATTTATCCCCCTGTTCTTTAAAAACAGCATTTCCCTACAGCAACTCTTAAATGATTTGTATGATTAATTTCATTTGCGGATACTATGGGCTCATAAGTAGGACAAGGAAGTTTTTACAAGCTTTTTTCCCCTAAAAATATGTTTCCACGCTCATAACATAAGTTAACACGGCAGAACAGATCCCAAAGATCCCAGAAGATCCCTCCTTAGGATTGCATGAAGACCTTGCCGTGGTGTTCCTGATTTCACAGATGAGACGGATGGAGCAATGGAATAAAATTCAGAATTATGTGGTCCGTGGTTCAGAAATTCTGAGATCTCAGCTCATCTAACTCATCCAATTTTACCATTTTTTTTTTTACAAATTTCGAATTTGCAAAGCTATTTGCCATTCACCAAAATGTCTTCTTGGAATAGAGGGACCATCAAAGTCAATTGCCAGCACCCCAGAAGACAAGACAGAGGTTATTCTGGGGAAAATGCATATAAACTTTGCTGTTCATCGTTTATCCAACTAGCCACATGGTTCAAAACCTGGAAGAGGTTTTGAGATGTGGAATGATCTGAAACGGGAACATCACCCGAGGATCAGCGAAGGCCCAGAATGGAAAGCAGGCTTCTTTAGACCCCTTCCCAGTTGTCTTCCTCAGGAACTCCCAAGAAGAGTCGGATCTAAACTCAGAAAGCCTTTTCTGTCTGGTCATTCGGCTGTCTTACCCAGCATCCAACTGGGCCTTGATGCCCAGGCTTGAGTGGGTGTGTTCCGCCATCTTGGGAAGGCCACTGGTTCCGCTCGTGAAGTAAATGGCAGCTGCTTCTCGGCTTCCGGTCTCCACACACTGATGAGTGGCGGGTGCCTCTCTGATGGAGACACAGACCGTCACCTTCTCAGATCTAGCTGGGACACCAGATGTCACCGTTACTCACTTTCCCCACCAGCTCCCAGGCTGGGGGGAAGCCACTTGATCCACTTCAGAAGGGAGACCATTGAGTGGTTCAGATTGGGGGGTTTTTGGGTCAGTCAGATTTGGGGTTAAAACCACCCAGGGTTTAAGCGTGTCAGTTTGTACTGGGCATTTAACTGCTTCAAGTCTCACTTTCCATACCTGTGAAATGGGATCAATAAAACCTGTCTCATGGAGTTAATGAGAAAAGTAACTCTACCACCAAAGAAATGAGTAATGTGCTTAGCAGGAACTTAATAAATGCCAGTCTAACGGTTGTGGAACCCTAGCATGATACCAGGTGGGGTGCAACTTGATTTTGAGTCTTTCAAAGCTGGTATCATGTGATTTCTCTGACAGTTACCTTAAAGACCATGCTGTTAGACAGGAAAATGTCCCTAACGGAGGGATTTCAGATGGGCGACTGGGAAACGCATTCATCCATCGAGCCTTGCTATTGGCCTTTGGAAGGACCACTATCCTGGGAAGCCTTGCTTAGGGAAGCAGAGGGCGAGAAGAGCCTAGAAACTCAGCATTTCAACCACCTCTAAGACTCTACCTCATATGCCGCCGGCCTCACTACTGGTTTGAGCCACTGCTGGTGAGGAACTCCCATGAGCCTCCACCTCCCTGGCACTAACCCCATGTCGTCTCTGGCGTGCACTCCACGGGATTCACTTTACGCCCCAGGGCCTTTTCTGTTGCCACTGTGGTGTGTGTGGAACCCTGAGCTTTCTCTTCATGTCAGTGCACAGCCCAGAAGTGTGGGCTATAGTGCCCCTGGTACCACCCTGAACCCTTGGGGCTCAGGGGGCCGTTCTTGTCAGTTCTTCCTTAGAAAGTCCTGGAAGCTTTCTGTGTTTTCCACTGAAGATCCCCACACACTAAGTCCCACGTAGCCCTGGAAATGACCTTCTTCCTTGATTTTCTCTCCCTAGTCCTGCACTCTGCTTCCTGAGCCCCTCACCCCAATAAAGCACCTGTCCGTGAGCGCCTGCTTTGGTTTCCAGCTTCGGGGAAGAGCCAGGACACTCACTGTAGCAGCATCCTGAAGTTCAGCCACCCATCCTGGCTTCTCTCAGACACCAGTAGCTTGATTCTCAGGGAAGGGCAGTCGGATGCTATGGCGTCCACTTCTTGGGCCACCTCATCCCCAGCCACGATGGCCCTGGCCTTAGACATCTGCAGCCTGTAGAGTATGTCTTTGGATTTCATCTGGACGGTCCCAGGCATGAAGACGAGGCCTGGAGAAGCCAGAGGGTTAAGACAGAGCTGGGAGGACATGCCGGTTGCAAACCCCGGAGGAAGGAGGGCCCCGTCGCGGGTGGTGACCCGAGGGGAGGGGTTGCTTTGGGGGAGAGGTGGCTGCGTTTCTCTGCTCTGGGTTCCTTCACGGAAAGAGGCTGCCCAGCCCACGCGGCCAATGACCAACCTGCTCGCAAGCAGCCCAGGGCCACCAGCCACCACTCCGGCACTCGGGGCAGCACCACTGCCACACGGTCCCCACGCTGCAGGCGGCAGGTCCCCGAGAGGACGTTGGCGGCCTGCTGGCTGAGCTCACTCAGCTCTCTGAAGCTCCACTTGACTTCCACCCCGTCGCCGCTCACCCACCACAGAGCAGGGCCTTGAGGTCTCTTGCCGGCCTGAAGAAGGAAGGCCTGCTGATCAGGGTCGGGGACCTGCAGGGGACCATCCCAGGCCTGGGGTTTGCTGCACCAAGGCTTGGCGCGCTCTCAGGACCCTCACACGCTCTGAAGACCTTCAAGAGGTGTTTTTTTTTTTTTTTTTTTAATATTTGTGGGGTTCTATCTATCAATATTTACCAAGTTAGAAACCCAAACTGAGAATTTTTAAAAAATTTATGTTTTAAGAAATAACAGTAATAAGCCTAGTATATAATACCATGATTAGGATTTAAAAAAAAAATAAGTATACTTTCCCCCCAAAACAAACAAATAAAATCAACAAAAAAAGCCAAAGGAAAGAACAAAAAAAGGGGCATAATTTTACATTTTTACACATGTCTTTAAAGTCTGCCTTCATAGGCGACTGTCGGATTCTCTTATCTGCTTCTGTACTCACTGTTGTCTCGGTCAGCAGGGACCTTCTAAAAAATGCCACCATATATTAGTGAGAGAATTACAATCTCAAGGGCAAACGTCATCTTGGGTTTATGTGTATATTTCTCTGCATATATCTATCAACATTATTTATTTTTGTTCTATCTTGTGATGAAATATGTATAATGGAATTTATCATTTTACTTTATCATTTACCTTTCAATTTAAGTTTATTTTTTAACAGATATATAAAGACATCAAAATTGGGCCTACTCATGGGCACCCGTGATGGTTCAGTACACGCGTACACTGTGCCACGTTTAAATCAGGGTCAGCTCATCTGTCTCCTCGGACATTTATCATTTCTCTATGGTGCAAACATCCTAAACCTTCTCTTCTACCCTTGCAAAATGCACAGTATGTACTCGTTGTCTCCAGGGACCAACTGTGCGATAGCACACCAGAGCTTCTTTCTCCCATCCAACCACAACTCAGCATCCATCCATCACTTCTCCTCCTCCCTCTCCCTCTACCTTCCCCTCCCTCTACTCTCCCCCATTTTAGCTATTTCCAGGTGTATAGTTCAGGGGCTTTACGTCCTTCCATCATCCACAACCATCACCACCATCCATCTGGAGAAAATGTTCCATTATCTAAAACTGAAACTCTAAAACACTTACTCCTTATGCCCCTGGTAAGACTGTTCTATCTTCCGTCTCTATGAATTTGACTATTCCAGGTATCTTAAATACCTGAAATCGTACAATACTTGTGCTTTTGTGACTGGCTCATTTCACGCAGTGTGAGATCCTCAAGGTTCATCTTTGTAGAGGCAAGTGTTAGAATTCCCTTCCTTTTTAGAGTTGAATCATATTCCATTGTATGGATATTGTATCTATATTTTCATATCTATTCACCTCTTAATGAACATTTGGGTTGTCTTGATCTTTTGGCTATTTTGAATAAACCTACCGCGAATCTAGTTGTACAAATATCTCTTTGACCCACTTCTTTGGATTCTTTTGAGTATAAACCCACTGATGTTGCAATTGCTGTATTTTATGGTTATTTAGTTTTGGTGTCAGGAGTGGGATTGCATTTACCACTTTACATTCCCACCAGCGATGCACAAATATCCCATTTTGTCCATGTTTTATTTTGAAATAGGTTTTTACTCCACAGATCCCCCTGAGTCTTGTGTATTCACAGGGGTTTGCAGATCATAATTTAAGAGCAACAATACGAGTAAAAGAGGAAACATGAATAATTCAAAATTCCACCAGAGTTACATGACTTTGTGATAATACATAAGAATGTCTGTCTTCTCACAGCCTTGGCAACAGTGTGTGGTCAAAGTGTTGTAATTAACTAACATGAAAGGAATAAAATATGATTTCAGTGAAGTTTTCTTTTGTCATAGTCTCAACTATTGGTGAAACTGAGTCTTTTTTTTTCTTATGTTTAGTAGTCATTTGAGTTCATTTTTCAATAAACTGTCTGCTCCTGTACTTTGTCCTCTTTTATTTTGGGTTCAGTCTTTCTCTCTCTCTCTCTTTTTTTTCTTGATTGATGGGAGCTCTTTTGTATTGGAAATATTAATTCTTTTTTCAGTCACTTGATTTGAATAATCCCCCCCTGGTTTGGATTAGTTTTTATTTTGTTTATGGTGTTATTGACAGAAAGGTTCTTTTGATGTTTGTGCAGCAGATGTCTTAAATCGTTTCTTTTGTGGATTCAGAATTGTGAGTTGTGAGAGCCAGGGCCTTCCTCTGCATTCCAAGGAGGTATAACTTTTAAAGAATATCCAGAAATAGACATTTCATCTTAACATTTTCCATTTTAAAATGTCGACCTAACTTTTTTTAAAGAACAGCTGCACCTAGGTTCCATTGCCTTCCTGGGGGCCAGGTGTTTGCAGTCTCTACACTAAGGTTGTGTCACAGTGTTGGCACCTCAGGGCAATGTCACCATTGCGGCCACCTTGGAGCACCATTGTTTAAATCCTATTCTGGTAAACCCACCCCTTTCCTTATCCTACCTTGGGTGGACTCTTCCATCCCCAGAAATGTGCACAAGGCTTCAGGTGAAGGCCATTGGTGCATCAGTACCAGGTGGGTTAGAATTCTAGAAGCTCAGGGCTTGAGAGGGAACGACACAATTTTGCATGATTCTCACTCTCTTGGATATCTCAGGAGGGAGCCCTTTTGACATCTCTGCCTGGTGGACATCCTACCCACATGCCCCTAAGGACAGAGGCATGTGACCTAACTTTCTGAGAAGACTGACTCAGATCTGCTCTTATTAGATCCAGACCTATTTCTTCTGTGACTCCAGCTTACTTGTCCTTGTTTTGCTCTGAGAGGTCAAAATGCAGCATGGCTAATGTATGTTGTCCGCTGGGGGTTACCAGATTGCCCCTCCCCGTGCCAGACTCCTACGCCTTTCTGCCTGCCCAATCCGTACTGTCTCATTTTGACACTGTGGATGATGAGCATCCTGTTCATAGCTTCTTACAGGGACTGATACCTAATAAGCATTCAATAAGTACTTACTGAACGGACAGATGAATTCACGAAGTCAGTCGAACCATCCCACCCTGTGCCTCTTCTCTACCTATTACCTTTTCCAGGTCAGCCCAGGGGTCTATCACGTTGCTAGCAAAGTTAAACTTGTCAGGCACATCTTGGTAGCCCCACGGTATGGACGACATCCGCCCGAGAGTAATGTGAAGAGTGCGGCGGGACATCTCAGTACTCCAGAGGGTACGAAGTCCCCGAAGTTTGTGCAGCCAATGCATGTTCAGATCTGTGAAGGAAAGGGGGGACAGAGCTGAAGGCTTCCTTAGAAGATTGCTCCACGAACCATCCACTGCTGGAGGAGATTCCTCGCAACCCCACAGGGCTGTCCCCAGGAGTGGATCTGTGGTGGTCACAAGTGGGCTGGCACTCAGCCTCTGTTTCAGAATCCTTTTAATATGCCCCATTCTCTGAAGGCACCTCTCCAGCACCATTCTGACTATTTTGTGAACATCCAGTTCCATGTAATGAGTCCCCTTGTGCTGGAAACACAGGGAGTAGTAGATGGTCTATTGTCCCCAGCAATTTGATCCCTTCCTTAGTGGGAGCATATATCCTCATTCGCTTCCATGTGACTTCCCAGAGTAATCTGAAAGAAGAGCATGTGTACCCCGCGTTGACCTTGGCCTTCCCATGCAATAGGCTCTGGCCAATGGAATGCGAGTGGATTGGTCTTACTCTTGCATTTCTATTCTATGAGAATTGCATGTCAAGATGGGCATTATTCCTTCAGCCTGGGGCCCAGAATGATAGGATGAGCAGAGTCCCACCTAGCCACAGACAACCCTCACACCCCTAGAGGGAAAAACATGGATGGTTACAAGCTACTGGGATGTTTGTTGATGTATCAACTGCTGACTAATAGAAGTAACATCTACTTCTTGAAACTGAATCTTTGATACTTGACTGATATCTTTTTAAAAAAAATTTCTTAATTTGTTCTAATTAGTTGTACATGGCAGTAGAGTGCATTTATACGTTTTGATAGATCATACATAAATGGAGTGTGATCTCTCATTTTTCTTATTATACATTTTTCAGGGTCACATGGGTCATGCAGTCATACATGTACATGAGGTGATCATGTCTGTCTCACTCTACTATCATTCCTTCCCCCACCCCCTTCCCCTCCCTTCTCTCCTCTCTACCTATTAGAAAGTAACTTTATTCTTCCCTATCCCTACCTTATTGTGAATTAGCATTTGCATATCAGAGAATTCAGCCTTTGTTTTTGGGGGGCTTGGTTTATTACACTTAGCATGATATTCTCTAACTCATTTACCTGCAAATGCCAGAATTTCATTCTTCTTTAAAGCTGAGTAATATTCCATCATACACCACGTTTTCTTTATCCATTCATCTGTTGAAGGGGATCTAGTTTGGTTCCATAGTTTAGCTATTGTGATTTGAGCTGCTATAAACATCGATGTGACTGTGTCACTGTGGTATGCTGATTTTAGACTGATATCTTAAATACTTTGTATCTACTACACAGGGCCTAACACAATCACTTTGGAAAGTATAGCTATTGTAATCATTGTTTCCATATACGTTGGCTCCAGGGAAAGTAGTTCCAAGGCGGTGCAGGTTGGCCTTTGAGTTCCGCTTTGCACACCCTGATGAGGTTGCAAAATGTAAACCTTTAATTCCAGAAATCCAGGTAGCAGTCCAGTCCATTGGCTGGATTCCAAGACCCTTTTCTCTAGTCAGCAGCTGTCAGAATACTTAACATCCCTGACATATATGCTATCTCTCCTATTTTCTAAAAGAATAAGAGGCAAAAATTTCCTTGGCAGGTCCTGGGCAGGAATATTTATTGCTTTTATACCTGCTGGTGCTTCTCTCTTTTCATGATTGGCTTTTTCTCATTCTTCTGTCTCATTCTCAGGCCATCTTTCCTGACCACCACCCTCACCTGGCCACCCTTCTCCCAGCTCCATAGTCCCTCTTATTGGGTGTGTTAGAGTCACCCTTTCCTCTTCCCAGGTTGCTTCCTTGCTGAGACCCCACAGACACTCTTTTCCGAGCCTCTTAGGAATTCCTCTGTGAATTCTCACTCTCCTTGTTGACGGTAACTCCTAAAGATCAGTGAGGGACTGATCACCACATCCTTCCATTCCTTACAATCGCACTCACCTGCTGAGTTCTTTCTGGAAGTCTCTCTGGGGATACCTCGGTCCACTCTCCTCCTGAATAAACAGCTTCAGTGTCCCTGAAGTTTTGGAGAAAAACACAGTAATCATGCAGACAGCTCCTGAGACAAATTTCTGCAGACTTGGTGGAGAGCACAGCTAATCATTAACTGTGGAAAACCCTGGAATCTCACATGAGGTAACATCATTCCTCCTGGTCACATTTACAGATAGCATGGCCCTTGAGCCTTTGGTTCCAACTGCACCTGCACTTGCAACCCACCCAAGGGATAAAGAGGAGTTTTATGCTCAGAATCAACAATGAGATATTGCCCCAACCAGGGGCAGAAATGGAGCTTATATGGCTCTGGCGATTCCTCTCTTGAGGATTTCTCTCTTCCTTTACTCTTTCTTCACTTGGATTCCTGCACCCCACGTTTGCCTGGTTGTCCTCTTACTCTCAGTGTCTTTTGCTGATTCCTCCCTGTCTACTTTATCCCACTCACTCTGCACATGATCTCCCTCAGTATCATGCCTTGGGTCCCAACCACCTTGCCAATGAGACTCACATGTGCATCTCCAGATCTGCATGCTGGATTTCTCCACTTGGATGTTTAATAAGTATTTTAAACATACTTGTACAGAACTGAGTGCCTGATATTAATTCTTCTTGCAAATCATCCCACACTCTCTACTGTCTTACCCATCTCTTACCCTATCATTCCAATTCTTTCTACATGAAACCTTATTCTTCCCTGACTCTCATGCCTGGAACTGATGAATCCATTAATTCTGTCTCAGGCTATCCAGAACCTATCTCAGTCTCTGCCCCATTTCAAAATACCACTTTTACTCCATAAGAGTATTTTGTGGTCTTCTTTCTGGTCTTTCTACCTCTACTTTTGCCCCCTGAAGTCTGTTCTTAAGCAGAGTTAGCCAGACTTAAATCAGACTGTTACTAATTGGCCAAGGGTTCCTTTGTTCAATTCGGTTACAAATCACAAAGTAGCAAAGTGAGGCTCCCTTAGTGTTAGCAGCTCTGTAAAGCTCTCCTTGCTGCTTGCAACTGCTCTCCTAACAGCTCTTCTGTGACTCTCAGCTTTCCACATTGATAGTCCTGGCAGCTCTTAACATTACTAACTTTGCAACGGGCTCAGCCTGCCCAATTTAAGACAGAAATTACAAACAGGCAAAATAAAACTGTTCAAAAGAGACTTTACTGGAGCTTGTGCTGCAGTATAAGGGGGAACAGGGTTTGGGGATGGAGGTTTCCTGGTCAGGCTGATGAGGTGAGCGGAGTGCTACTTTTACAGGCAAAAGTGCCTGACTCCCACATGTGTGCAGTTTCCTGCCTGCTAACTGTGGACTTTCCGTGCTGTCATGCCAGTCTGTGGAGGGTGCTGAGCTGCCTGTCCTGGTTGTCATGGATTGGGGAGGTGCATCTCTGGACTGGAGGGGGGTGTTTAAAGAAGCTGCAGGGTGGAAGGAGACATTGGGAGTAGCTGTGGGGTGGCCAAGTCTCCAGGAGCAGCCACAGGGTGTCAGACGCTACAACTGAAGCAGTGGTTTCCTGGAAACCTTAACCACAGTGGAAGTTGTTGCTATAGCTGCAGAAGAGCAACTGGATCAAGCCCCAGAGCAACCACTGTGGTCATGACATAGGTCCAGGGGACCTCTGAAGCAGTGACAGTCGAGTTGGTGGCCCCGCAGCAGCTGCAGAAGATTCAGTAGGGTGAGCGTCTGCCATGACTACTGCAGATCTGAAGGGGGTGCCGCTGCTCCTCTCTGCCTTCTCTGACCATCTTGGAGTTCTGGGACTGGTCCCTTCCACCGCAGACGGCGCAGTCCCAACTCTGATCCCCGCCACACCTCCACCCTGTGCTTCAGGCCCAGGTGCCACCTGTCTTTATCCCAAGACATCAGTGGCTGCAGCAGAGTGACCAGACATGAGGAAGGGGCCTGGAAACTGTCAGCCAAACAGCCTGTGGGCGGACACCCGCGCGCGGCAGCTTCGCCATGGGAAGAAACAGCAACCTGTTTGAGAAGGGCGGAGAGACGAAACACGAGAAAAGCACCCCTCTGGGGAGGGAGGGTCAGGTCCTCCGATTCCATCTCTAGACCGTGGACTCCTCTGAGTGAAATCCCAAGTCCTCGCTCTTTTCGACCAGGTCATCACCTCAACAGGCTCCTCTCCTGAAACTCTTCCCTTGCTTCCCCGCCCGTCACATGGGCCTCCTTGCTGTTCCACCTGCAGGTAAGACACTCGCCTGCCTCAGGGTCTCTGCAAGTGCTGTTCCCTCTGCTTGAAATTCTCTTCCACCTAAACATTCAGATGCCTCGCTGCCCTACTGCCCTCACATCTTACCAAAGCCCTACTCCACCCTCCTGCCCTGACACTAGCCATCCACCTCTCTGCCATATTTTGTCTTTTTGGTCACATCCGTCTTGCTACACATACTGATATTTTTCTTGATATTGATATTTTTCTTTCCTTTCCCCAGCATAAGCTCTCTGAGAGCAAAGATGTTTGGGTTTGGTGCTTCTTGCTTCCTAAGCCCTAAATCAGTACCTGGTACATATCAAAGGTTGGCCAATAAATATATACTAAATAAAATATCCTCCTTCACCCTTAGAACAACGCTATGAAACAGGAATTACTCTGATCCCCTCTGGATAAATAAGGAAACGCAGGCTTGAAGACATTAACCCCAAGCTCCCACAGCAAGTGAAAAGCAGAGCTAAAACCCAAGGGACCGTCTATGTTGTTCTGGTACCTTGTTGAAATCTCGCCCTTCCCTCCCACTCAGGGAACGTGGCAAGGTGCCACTGTTGCTTACCCTAGACTTGAGGTCTGCTGGGCCCCGAGGCAGCTGGGTAATGGCGTACCCTTCCACCCCTCCCCAGGGCCAGACATCTGAGATTCCCCTTCCTGCCCATCTGCTTTTCAGTTTAGCGAGATGGAAAGTTCATGGCTACTGGAATCAGCTGTCTTTTCTGATCTGACTCCTCATCTTACTATTGGGTGAGTTGGGTAAGTCACTGATCCCCCAAACCTCAGTGTCCCCATCTGGAGAATGGGGCTCACAATGGCGCCTCTCTCAGAAGGTGAGTGTGAGAATGTGGTGAAATAATCCTTTTTTAAAAAAAAATATTTATTTTTTATTTTTTACAGACTGCATTTTGATTCATTGTACATAAATGGGGTACATCATTTTGTTTCTATGGTTGTGTGTGATGTAGGTTCATACCGTTTGTATATCATACATGTACATAGGGTAATAATGTCTGTCTCATTCCACCATTTTTCATACCCCCCATTTCCTCCACATAAAGTTCCTCCATTCTTTTCTCATCCCCCATTCCCTACCTCCATTATATATCATCATCCACTTATCAGGGAAAACATTTGGCCTTTGTTTTTTTGGGATTGGCTTATATCACTTAGCATGATATTCTCCAATTCCATCCATTTATCTGCAAATGTCATAATATTATTCTTCTTTATGGCTGAATAATATTCCATTGTGCATATATACCACAGTTTCTTTATCCATCCTTTTGTTGAAGGGCATCTAGGTTGGTTCCACAATCTAGCTATTGTGAATTGAGCTGCTATAAACATTAATGTGGCTGTGTTACCATAGTATGCTAATTTTAAGTCCTTTAGGTATAAACCAAGGAGTGGGATAACTGGGTCAAAAGGTGGATCCATTCCAAGTTTTCTGAGGATTCTCACACTGCTTTCCAGAGTGGCCTGTTCAACAAATGGTGCTGGGAAAACTGGAAATCCATATGCAGTAAAATGAAATTAAACCTCTATCTCTCACCCTGCTCAAAACTCAACTAAAAATGGATCAAGGACTTAGGAATTAGACCAGAGACCCTGCACCTAATAGATGACAAAGTAGGCCTGATTCTTCATCATGTCGGCTTAGGACCAGATTTCCTTAACAAGACTCCCAAAGCACAAGAAATCAAAGCAAGAATCAATAAATGGGATGGGCTCAAATAAAAAAAACTTTTTTCAGCAAAGAATACAATCAATAATATGAAGAGAGAGCCTACAGAGTGGGAGAAAACCTTTCCCACACACACTTCAGATAGAGCACTAATCTCCAAAATTCATAAAGAACTTACAAAACTTTACACCAAAAATACAAAGAACCCAATCAATAAATGGGCCAAGGAACTGGACACTTTACAGAAAAAGACACACAGGTGATTAATAAATATATGAAAAAGAGTTCAACATCCCTAGTAATTAGAGAAATGCAAACTAAAACCACCCTAGGATTTCATCTTACTCCAATTAGAATGGTTGTTATCAAGAACACAAGCAACAATAGGTGTTGGCGTGGATGTGGGGAAAAAGGCGCACTTGTACATTGCTGGTGGGGCTGCAAATTGGTGAAATAATCCTTACAAATCCCTTTCCGCGGTGGGGGCGTCTAGTGAGAGAGAGCAGCTCTTCTGCAGCTGTTGAGTCATTCACAGAAGCAGAGCTTCGAGGACTTTTGAGATGGTTGGCTGGAGAAGATGAAAGGCAAGAGTGGAACAGGCTGTGCCTCTGGACCCAGGTCCAGACGTCAAAACGAATCCTCAGGCCTCGAGGATGCAAAGCAGAGGGCTCGGGGTGGCGGAGATGAGATGCGTCCCGGGAAAGCCCGCCAGAGGGAGACGTGTCCCAGTCCCACCAGGGGCTGCTGGCGCTGCAGATCACATCAGAGCCTGCATCTTCCCGGCTGGGGAAAGTGGTGCCACTGAGCTTCCTCATGGACAGGGATGGGGCTCCTTAGGCTGCCATTTTTCCTCTGTTTCCTTGGAAACAGAGACCCTCAGGCCAGAGCCCAGACAGGGGCCCCAGAAGCCTGGAAATAAGTGGGCAAAGGCCCATCAGAGGTCTTGGAGACCCTGCAATTCCGCATTCAAAGGGGGCCCTGGGAGGAGAAGAGAGAAGACACCTGAAGCGCATACGAGAAGCAATTTGGGCCCCTTAATGCTGTCTCTCTGGGCCAATCCTAGAAATGGTAGGGCTTGAAAAATCTGATTCTGCCGAGCAGCAGACACAATCTGGGGAAAGTTCCTTACCTGCTCTGGGAAAATTCACAGAATTCCACCCCCTGGCCTGTTTATTTTCCAGCCTTAAAGGTATCTGTCATCCCTTCTTCTAAAATCCTGGGATAGATATTTCTGAATGTCTCAGAATCACACTGCCGTTAGCCTCTTAAATGCTCATCTAGGAAGTTCTCCCGAGGTCTCCCTTCAGTCTCTCCTGCTGTTGCTGTTCAGTGCCTCTTGCCACCTGCCCATATGGATGCCTCAGAGCACAGAGTGTGAGGTCAGCGATGCATCCTCCCTCCCCTTTGGTTCCGATCGGTTGGCCACAGAGGGGAGGCACCAGGACCCCAATACCTGGAGTGGAAATCGAGATCTTGAAGACTGTACCCAAAGGGCTGCCTTCCTCTAAAGTCCTATTGAAGGACATGAAGAAATCGTTGCACTTGCTTGGAAAGGGGAGCCGCACCGTCTGAAGGAGTTTGAAACAAGGGCTCAACCTTCCCATCTGCATTTTGGGTCTCCTGAGAGTCAGACTCTGTGGGTCCATCAGGAGTCCCAAAATAACTGGCTGTTCCACCCATTGCCTCCTCTCCTTTTAAGGTGCCCCCCGACCCATCTTGGGTACCTATCGGCAACATGGAAGTAGTTCCCCTTTGTTGGACTGGCAGTCCTTTCCTGGCTGGGGCAGCAGGGACAGGTTCCACTCCTCCGTTCCCACCATGGCTCCGTTCACAGCCTCACGTGCCCCCACCCGAGTCTGGATTTGAGCTCCCTTCTTTGCAGGAAGGTCCCTCCTCTTCCCTGTACGACACCCGTTGGTTCCTCAGCCCCAGCAATTGGCAGCCTCCTCGCTCACGACTATACGATAGAACCTGGTGGGTGAGCACTGAGGACCAGCGTCAGATTGTCCAGTTTGGGGTTCGGCTTCCCGGCCTCTGAGCCGTGTGTTCATGAACAAGTGATGCTGTCCCCACCCCGAACCTCAGCCTTCTTGTCTGGAAAGTCAGGAAGGACCCCAGGGTACCTCTTAGAGCCCTGAACTTGATGACCTAGCAAACTCGGGCCACCAAGATGCTTTGAAAGGCTACTGCTCGGGATGGTGAACTTGAAACTGCTCCGCTCAGTCACTCTGGAGAAGGGGAGCTAGTTCAACTTTGAACCAGGGTAAAGGTTTCCTTGTATAAAGTAAATTATTTGAGTTATTTGTTTACCTAGTCCAAAAGATGAAAAAAACCAAAACTAAATGCATTGCGTACTGTGAATGCTTAGTAACGTGAAGCCGGATGTGGTTTGGAATGGGGGATTTGCAGGGTGGGGAATGTCTGGATTCCAATTCCCACACCTGCATGGACAGAGGCCTGGGGTCATTGACCACGGATGCAGTGAGTCACACATGATCCGGGAAACAGGTTTGGGAAGTGAGGGACACACACGATCCGGGTAACAGCAGTCCGGGTCTCACAAATGGCAGGAATCTCAGGAAAAGGTCATTTGTCCTCTCAGAAGTTAGGATTAAGGGACCCACAGACCCATTTGGTTTGGAGCTTCCAGAGCCAAATTCTAGAAGCCAGGCCATGGGAGGCTGTTCTTCCTGGAAATCTCTGTCTCTGACCACAAGTCAATTAATATTTATCCGGGACTCCTCTAAGTAGATACGGAGGTGACCAAGACAGAGCCCTCCTGGTTGGGAAGTAATATAGATAATAACATGCAAAAATGGCTTCGCTCATCTTAGATGCTGGTCAGGGTCAGAGGTCAGCTCATGTCACATGTCTGTTCAGAACCCACCCGTGAACTTCAATTTCATGCAAAATAAACATTTGACCTCACGCCGCAAGGTGAGGTCACGCTCCCTCTCCTCCTGCCCGCCTCCAGGTCCTGCCCTTTCACCCCGACTCTGGGCACCTCGGCAGCACCAGCTACCTTCCTGTTCCTTGCAGGTCCAGTCTGCAGGTACTGTTCTTTCTTCTCAGACTGCTTTTCCCTGGTGCCACCTGGGTAACTCCCTCTCCCTCAAATCTTTGCCAGAGATTTTTATCACTGTTTCAAATAAAGATCGGTCACCTACTTAAACTCATACCCACCTCTGGCTGGTTCTCCCTCCTCCCCATTTCCAGGCTATGCTCCTTCCTGCCCATTTCTTTTAATGTGCAATAGAATTTACTTGTTCCTTTTTTTTTTTTTTTTCCTCTTCTCCTTCCATCAGAATCCAAGCTTCACGAGGACAGAGATCTTGGCCTGTCTTGCTCGTTGATTTATCTGAGGGACTTAGGACTGAGGAAGTCTGGGCGCAGAGTTAAGTACTCAGGAAATATTTGAGTGAATGAATAAGTACCGTGACGGAAATAACGCACTTTGACGGGAGAATGTGTGTGACTGTGTGGAGTGTGAACTCTGCGTGTGGCAGCCCACGTGTCTGTGTGTCTGTGTGTCTGTGTGGCTGTGTACGTAACTGCTGGGTGTGAGTGAGTCCCCGTGTGCATGACTGCCCCCTGAGTTTGTGTCCACGTGTGTCTCTGGGGCTGTGGATGCATGGGGTGTGAGATTGTGTGCACCTGGCTGTGGGTTTCACAAGGTGATTTTAGATCAGCAGTTTTCATACTCAAGGTTTGATGTACATTAAGGAAAAAAAAAAGTAATAGCATTCCAGACTTTCATGAATACTATAGAGGATGCAGATATTTTGTTTTAGAAGCGAGTTGAACTAGGTGCCGGGGCGCATGCCTGAATCCCAGCTACTCGGGAGGCTAAAGCAGGAAGATCAGAAGTCTGAGACCAGCCTCAGCAACTTAGTGAGAACTTGTCTCAAAGTAAAAAATAAAAAAGACTTGGGGACATAGCTCAGCGGTAGGGGGCCCCTGGGTTCAATGCCAAGAACCACAAAATAAGTAAACAATTCAAGTGCGCTGACGTGGCACAGGTGGTATGAGAACAGAGCTACAGCCACAGAGGCACAGTGAGAATCAGCACAGGTTGAGAGGAACCGAGGCAAAAACTTTCAGCAGAGCCCTCAGTACCATGCCTGGCACAGAATAAGTTCCTGATAGATCCGCGGTGGCAGCAGAGGCCATCACAGCTGGTATTTCTCATTGGTGACTTTTGGAGCTGGCGGGGAGGTCTGGGCCGTGTGGTGGTAGAGCCTGGCTCCCCATGGTACCTCTGTGGCTGGGAAGTTGGCCTTTTGCCTTTGGAGGTGAGCTAGGCTGAGGTCCGTTTGTGGGAAGGTTGGCTGGGGTGTCAGTGGGGACCGGACCTCTGTTCCTGTCTTGTACCGCTTGAAGTGTGAACCAAGAATTGCTGATTCCAGTCGGGGAGGAGCAGAGTGCCTTAGCCCAGGGGGAGGCAAGAGAGGCCAGAGAATACCCAGCAGGGCAGCCGGAGAGACACTGAGGCAGGTGCCACATCCCCAGCTGCCGTTTCCATCCTCCAAACCTCTTGGCTTCCGGGGAACAAAGAGAGGCAGTAGAGAGAGCTCTGGCCCCCCAACACTTTGGGGGCTCAGGAATCCTAGCAGCCTCCTCTGCTTGACTCTAACCCCCAGGCCAAGAGCCCTGAAGCTGTTGAGTGCCTGGTTTGCAGGATTTCCTGTCCTCTGGCTCCCCCTGCTGTTGGCCTTGGGCAAAGCACCAAAACCCTCAAGAGTCCACCTTTAAAAGGAAGAATCTGCCCAGCACAGGAAGGCCATAAAGACAAACGACACAAAACCAACAGCCAACCAACCAGCCAAATAAATTGCTTCAATAAATGTGTTCTTTAAAGGAATATTTTAAATTTCAGCTTATTGCTGAATTCTTAAATTGAGTCATCCCGAATTATCCGTAAGAGGTGAGTTATACAGATGCCAAAGCGGGACTCCAGGGTTGAATCCCAGCTCTGCGAGGTGCTGGCTGTGTGAACCTCAGCACATGGCTGGGCCTCTCTGTCCCATCTGTGAAATGGGATGTTATCAGCGCCTACCCAGAGGATGGCTGAGGGCTGAAACCCCTGGAGTGGACGTGGCTGTTCCTTCCTGAGCGTGCGTGAACTGTACTGGGAAACAGGAGTCTCTCCTGCCCACCTCAAGACCTTTGCACAGGCTGTGTCCTCTATCCAGAGCACTAACTATCTCTTTAATGACATTATTTCCACTTTTCCTTCAATCCCAGGTTACCAGAAACTTCTTATAGCAGCCTCCCCCAAGACCCTGAGTCCCCTCTGTCCCCACGGTCTGTTTCCTTCACAGCATTTATTTCCATTATTCTGCAATAAATAACACCAGCCTCCCCACGACGAGGCTAAACTCTACGAGAGCCGTGTATGGCTGGGTGGCGCCCTCCTCCATTTGAATGTTGAAGTCCCACCTCCCAGGACCCTAGAATGTGACTGTACTTGGAGACAAGGTCTTTAAAGAGGTGATAGGTTAAAGGAAGATCGTGAGGCCCTCATCCAACAGAGCATGACAGGTGTCCTTAGAAGAAGAGGAGATGGGGACACAGGACTGAATGCACAGAGGAAAGATCATGTGAAGACACAGGGAGAAGTCAGCCATCTGCAGTCCAAGGAGAGAGGTCTCAGAATGAAACCAACCACTGACACCTTGATTTTAGACTTGTAGCTTCCAGAACAGCGAGGAACTATCCCTGGGTCTTTGGGCTGCCCTGTTGGTGGCACTTGGTCATGGCAGCCCTAGCACATTCATACAGGTAGGGACTGCCTTGGCTTTTGCTTATCATGTTCCCAGATCCCAGCACTAAGTAGATGCTCAATAAATATGTATTGGTGAGTAACCGGAGGTGCTGGGAGTTGAGTGGGGGACACTAGGTTCCCTCAGTTTCTCCTGCAAGTGGCTGGTCTCTGCCTCCCAGAGCCACCTTCCAGGGTGAGACGTAGCACACCGGAACTTGAGGACAAAGCATTGATGTGTGAAGGAAGAACTAGACACGGGCAGGAGGTGCTTCAGGAAGATTGTTTCTTTAAGATAACTTTTTCATCAAAATAGTTGTGTCTCCTTAATACGACATCTTGGAATATACAGAAATGCATCGAGAAAAGGAAAGAAAAAAGTTATTTTCCCTCTCTCCTCAATTTTCAGGAAAATTACCACAAACATTTGAATGTGTTTCCTTCCATTTGTGTTTCCAGCCACTGTTTTTTCCTTTATTTTTCAGGGTTGTGATTCTCCACTATGCAAATGTTTTTCCTTCCAATGTTTAAAACAATATAGCTCATGTAATGCCAGGTTCCCTTAACTCTGCCAATGGCCACAGAATAAGCAATGGAGTTGACTGTGTCATGATCCTTTCCCTCTGGCTTTGACATTGATTTCTTTCTTCGCAATGCTGCAGTGAACGTTGTGGTGCACCAGACGTTTTCTACATTTTGAATCCTTTCATTTGTATTAATTCCCAGAGATGGAATTTCTAAGCTAAAGGGTATGGCCAATTTTAGGGTCTGGGTGTACGACCCCGTGGTTTCATGTAAAGGGTTAATCCTTTACACTTCCACCGGCAGTGACTGAGGCCACAGCACCCAAGGCTACGGTGACCTGCCTTTTCTGGGGATCAGTGGGAAGATGCCGAGGAGCCTCCAGGCACGGGGTGAAGCTGAGTGCCATGTGCTCTGGCTCAGTGATGTTCTTCCGTTCGTTTCCAGGGTCATCTGCGGATCCGGAGCTGCCCACGTGGGAGATGAGTGCCTTCAGGTCTGTGGGGTTGTGAGGACGATGCTCCAGGCAGGGGCTGGCTGACTGGCGACCCCACCACGTCCCTCTGGAGCCCTTAGAGGAGGGTTATGGGGCCGTTCTGGGGTGGCCCCTCATCTCCCCCACTCTTGGCTTCTCAATTTACTCCTTTGGATCTTTCCGGAAACTGTCTTTGGCAGTTCTGAAACAAAAGCCACCTAGCGACCCAAAACACAAACAAAACCAAAAGAAAAACCCCTTAGCAACCATCATTTTCCCAGGACACTTTGGTCTTGAGTCATCACCTTCTGCCACAATGCAGGAGAGCTGCCACGAGCCAGGGTTCTCCCCAAGTGATAGCCGTCCACACGGCTGGGCCCGCAGCACCTGGGCCGGTGGCACTTCAGCACCACCCCTGCGTCTGAGTTAAAGGTCAGTTCTTAGGGGAAGAACAAAATGTGCTTCGGAGAGGGTCTGTGAGGAAATGGACTGGGGTGAACCAGCTCCCCGGTACCGGCACGGAGCCTAGGCCTCTGTGGGAGACCAGGGGGCACGCACCCATCTCATTCCCCAGCTGGTGGCATCCGAGAATTCCAGACACTTACCTTCCTGGGGTACTTGTACGGAGCAGTGACCTTTTTCACGTGCTCCTGGAGTTCCCGGGTTAGTGCTTCCGGGTCATGAGAGGAGTAGGCTGGAGAAAGAACTATAAATGCCTTTACCACCTGCATGGGGGAAAACAGAAAGGGTCAAGCCTTCTAGAACCACTCTTCCAGCCTTGTGAACAAGGGCTCACATTTGCCAGTGCTTGGGCACAGCCAGTGACATAGACAACATCCACTCTTCTGTCACCTTCCTTTCCAGGATCAGCTGTTAGAAGCGTTGGCTCTTGTGGAATGACTTCAGAGCCCTGTTTGTCCTCGGACTAGTCCCCAGCCCATGAGGCACCAAAGTGGCCTCTCCTAGGATGCAAACACTTTGGAGCAAAAACCTTCACAAACTCTAGGACCTTTTACTTCCAGGATTTCCCGACTCGGAAGAGAGTGAGACCTGGGTCTGCACAAGCAGACTGACAGAAATCTACTTTTCAAGATCCTGAAAGTATCAATATCTACTTTCAAATATCTACTTTCAAGGGCAGGTGGGTCTTTCAGAGACCACACGTCTGGAAGTTTGCAATCAGCAAACATGGAGCTGTATCACATCCGTTCCAGGCATCCGAGGGACATTCTGCACCTTGGCTTTTCCTGTCCAGGTTTCTCCTACAAGCTGTCTACTGCCAAGAAGGAGAAGAGTCCCAAACTCGGGCACAACCAAACATGGCTTCTGATAAGTCCACTTGGTTGCTAATCCATGCCAGCATGAAACTCTGCTGAGGGTATCACTGTCCTTCCACTCTTCCGAGGTGGGAAGATTACTGTGACTTCATGTTCTGGTAGATCTTAGGAAGGGCGCTCTTTTACTGTGATAAACACTAAACTCTTGCTGTGTGCCAGGTTGTGTTCTAAGCATCACACACAGATTAGCTTGGAGCATGCAGCCTTGGTCACAGACCCGGTTAACTCGTAGTGTGCAGAACAAGGCACGATTTTCCAGGTAGCATATCTCCAGCAAAGAGATGGGACTCACACCTCCCTCCTTCTGGACTCAGATTTTTAGTGGGGAAAATCACTTGGCAAGGGAAGGCTGGCAATATGCAGATGCTCTGGGATGCGCCCTAGCTGGTCTGATTCAGCAGCTCTGACTTGAGGTCTAAAGTCCATATTTTAAATAAGAGCTCCAGATGATGCAGCTGTGAACAGTCCAGGGACCACTTTGAGAATCAGTGCTCCGGCCCTGGTGCTTTTAGCACGGCAAGGTGATGCAGCACTTCTATAAGATTATGTTGGATTTATAGCCAGTGAAAGGTATATGAGTCTGCATGTAAGCTCATCCTTCCCATTCTATCTGTTTCTCTGGGACCCACAAAAAGAAATTTGCATCTGTCCAGTGAAAGCCAAGCTTATTAACCTTGGCTTGGCTCATCTTTCCCCCTGCTATACGTAAACACATTTAGTCATCCTCAAGTTGATGTCCCTCCTGAATTACAGCCAACAGTAACCAGGACTGGTGTATTTGCTGTATTCTCCTCTGCAAGCAGGAAGAAATTCTTATTGGATAGGACGGGTGACAGGACCTGCCTCTGCCACCAAGATCTCTTGTTCGATAGTCAGCCTCCTTTGGACCCAGTTCAATGTCCACTTAAAATGGTAGTGTGGTATTTTCTCTTGGTGTCCCCCCAGAAAGTATCTGCACCTCTAAAGGCGCGAGGCCAATGCTTAATTAAAAAAAGAATGTTTATCTGTGGGTGGCATTTCGACTTTGTGGTACTGGGCGGGGCGAGGTACTGGACAGGGGAATGTGGGCCTTCCTGCTTGCTTGTTGGGTGTTCATAGGTACAGAAACAGGAGGCCCTGTCCTCGGCGGGCCTGTTACCTCCCCCCGGATGGGGTCTGGGCTGCTGACCACAGCAGACTCGAGCACAGCCGGGTGTTCGGCCAGGGCGCTCTCTACTTCCACGGGTCCAATTCGGTAGCTGGAAAAGGAAAAGAAACTTCAAGAGGCTTCCCTTCACCCCGGAAACCTCAAAGGAAGGAGGAAAGAGTAGACAGGCTGACCTCGAAGAGTTGATCACATCGTCGCTTCTTCCCATGAACCAAAAGTAGCCGTCCTTGTCCATGTGGGCTCGGTCCCCTGTGATGTAGAAGTCACCTCGTTCTGAGGCAGCCGTCTTCTCGGGATTGTCCTGAAAGACAAAGAAAGTTCACGAAGGCCTTGCTTTTCTTCCTTCCTTCCTTGCTTCCTTCCTCTCTCTCTCTCTCTCTCTCCCCCTTTCTTTCTCTCTCACAGTGGCAAAGGTCAGCGACTGCCTGAGAAGCCCCAAGCTTGACAGTCCTGAAAGGGAGTCCAGCACTGCCCAAGCCCCTGCTGGCCCAAACTCCCCCTGGAGCAGGTGGCTGCCGGCCTGTAAATTTGTGGGGCTCCCCTCTTTTAATTGGAAGGAAGCTACCAGGAAAAGATCCGGGTGGGCCACCGTTGCCATCTTTAGAAGGGTGCTAGGGGTCACAGTTGAATGCAGGAACAGGCTTAAAAGAGCACACTGGGGGCAGGAGGTAGAAAGTGGGAGTTTGGGGGAAGAAAAATCCACAGGGGAGAGGCAAGGGCCCAGGAAGGAAAAGATGCCAAACTGTGATTCTCAAAGTCTTAAGGAAAAAGCTACTGCTTGGCAATGAAAAGACACAAATTACTAATAAACAATATAAGTGCCTGGCCAACATGTTATGTTGAGCATAAAAAGCTAGGGGTGCAAGAGTGAGTGTTTCATGATTCCACTGTATATAAAGTTCTTTTTTTAATGACAGAATTATTAGATAATGACAAGAAATAATTTACCAATAGCCAGCAGTCTGGGTAGGGAGGATCAATGGCAAAGGGGCACAGGGGGATCTTAGGGGTGACCACAATGTTCCACATCTTGACTCTGGTGGTGGTGACTCTGGTGTATGTATTTGTCAAAAGTCACTGACCTGCCTACTTAACATGAGCGCATTTTATTGCAGATAAATTATACCTTCTTTCAGAAAACACATTTTGAGAAAAAAAGCAAAAAGATAATCTATCAATGCCTAAAAATAACACAAACGGTAAGATATGCACTCAGAAAACCTAAAAATCTACAGAATATCAAAGAAGATCTACACAAACGGAAAGACAGAAGGCATTAACAGAGATGTTGGTGCTCTCTGAGTTGATTTATAGATTCAGTGCAACTCCAATCAAAATGCTAACACACATTTTCCTGGAACGTGGCAAGGCAATGAGAGTGTATGTGAACAAGCGAAGGGCAAAGAATAGGCAAGATACTTCTCAAGAGGTTGAGTAAGAAGAAGAAACTGTCTACTAGGTGTGAAGACCTCCACCTTCGTCTGTTATAAACAACTCTGGAGTGGCCATCCCCACTGTCAGTTCCTATTCCTTATCTTAGACAAAAAATTGACATAGGCATATTAAGCTGACGTGGGATTTTAACTGCCTGGTAATGGCCAACATGAATTTGAAATGTGCCTGTTTATTGTGGGGGAAGGCTGTGCCTAACTTGTCCATCCTGCTGACTTTCCCTCAGTCACAGAGCAACTTCAGTCTGACATTTTCTACTCATTTTCATCTATGCCGTAATTCTCATGAACAGATTTAATATGTTTCTCTTAATGATGTAGAAAGAAAATTAATTCCTGGTACTGGTGATGGAAAGAAAAAAACTTGCAGAAAGTGGAGGTTCTCGTCCTGCAAATGACTTAAAAAATTACTTTAGTACTCTCTCAAGGGAGTAATCACAGACCCAGAGAGGATGTGTCATGTGAACTCCAGGGGTGCCACTGTATACCTAGAGACGTGGACACTCAACAAACAATGAATAATTTTTCCAAGAATGTTAATTCACTGCTTACAAAAATATTAGAAGTCTATTAGAATTTTCACCTTATTCCTGCTTAGCACGATTACTAGCTTTATAGGTAAGTTTCTCTGATTTTAAATGAAATAAAGCAAAAGAGTGTTTCTCTTGTAGTGACATGAAAACCCTAAAAGACAACATTACAGAAACAAATGGTCTGATTTTTATCTGCTTCTTACAATACTGCTGATTGAGAGCTGAGTCTATACACAAGATGGAATTTCTATAAATCAGTTGTTATGGTCTGGGAAGGTGGCATCCGCCAAAAGTCTCATGTGTGACACGGTACAAGAATGTTCAGAGGTGAAATGATTGACTTATGAGCTTTAACCTAAGAAGTGGATTAATGCACTGTAGGCAGCTCCAGTGTGGCTGGAGGAAGTAGGTCACTGGGGGCAGGACTTTAGGGTTTATATCTTGTCCCTGATGAGTGGCGCTCTCTCTCTGCTTCCTGGCCGCCACCTGAGCTGCTTTCCTCTGCCATTCCTTCCGCCATGATGTTCTGCCTCTCTTCAGACCCAGAGCTATGGAGCTGGCCAACCACGGACTGAACCACTGAAACCATGAGCCAAAATAAGCTTTTCCTCCTCTAAGATTTTCTTGTGCTTTAGTCACAGTGATGAAAAGCGGACTAAAATAGCAGTGGTTCTTAATCTGGGTTACACGTTTGAATCACCTGGGGAGCCGATCCACACCATTCAAAATTTCGATTTACTTGGTCTGAGGTGCGACACAAGTATCAGTAATAGTCGAATCTTCCCAGGTTTTTCTTATGCACAGCCAGGTTTGAGAGTTTAATGGCAAAGAGGCTGGGAGAAAAAAAATCCATCGTAATGCCAACCAAGGTGGGTATGAAGAAAAGTTAGCTCCTGGTTTATTTCAGAAACTTGAACTGAAATCCTGGGGCGTAAGGCCTGACCAGCTAGTCAAAAGGAGAACCCCGAAAACTCAGCTCTGACACCGAATTTCAGTTTCAGCTTTGGTAAGTCCTTGCCCTCCCCTGAACTTGGATTTTCTCATCCCTAAAATCATGAGGGCACTCGCATGCCACTTTCAAACACAACCACACTTAAACCCCACGACCTGTGTGTGCGAGCAACATGACACTAGAGAGGTCACTTCTCTGTACAGCTTTCCCTCTCAGCAACAGGATCTTGCTGACAAGAGTACCAACCTGCCTCCTATGATTATTCCAAGGGTTAAACATATACTTATAAAATGTGCCGCGCAAGGCTTAACGCACGGTCATTGCTAAGAGAGTGGCCCATCCCCGTCTCTTACCAGGTAGCAATTGAAGAAACAGAAGGGCCTCGTGGGTCTGACCCGCACGGCAATGTTCCCCTCTTCTCCGGGAGGCAGGGCCACACCCTGGTCGTCCACAATCTGGTGGAGGGATCACGGGGTGGTTGGTGTCTCAGCTCCCGCACAGCCAGGCCGCCCGGCTGGGGTCCCGCGCCTGGCCAGCCCTGGCACCGGCTGCCTACCTGCACGTCGTAGGGCGGGGAGGCCTTCCCCATGGACCCGGACTTGATGGTGGAGCCTTTCAGATTGGCACAGATCACAACCTGGAGAGAAAGCAGGACCGATAAGGAGCCTCATCCTCTTAGCTTCTTTCCTGATCTGAGCTCTTCTCTCACCTGCCGACTACTTCTCCCTCCCTTTCTCACCTTCTGCTCTTTCTCTTCTCTCTCCTCTCCCTTCTCTTCTTTCCTCTCTGTTCCTTTCTCCTTCTGTTATGGTTTGGATAGGTGGCGTCCACCCCCAGACTCCTGCGCTAACGCAGGAATCTTCGGAGGCGAGATGACTGGCTCATGGGAGCCGGGAACCTAGTTTGAATGGACTGACTGGGTGGTGACTGTGGGCAGGGGGGCGTGGCCAGCGGAGGAGGGTCACTGGGGATGGGTCTTCCCTGTGACCCTTCCTCCATTCCCTCTCTTTGCTTCCTGGCTGCCACGAATGGAGCAGCCCTTCCACCATGATGGTCTGCCTGACCTTGGGTCCAGAGCAATGGATCTGGCCATCCATGGACTAAACCTCTGTCACCATGAGCCCAGATAAACCTTGCCTCCTCTTGGTTGTTCTTGTGGGTGTTTTGGTCACAGAGTTGCAAAGCTGACGACCACACCTTCCTCCCTTCCTCGCTCCCGTCCTCTTTTCTTCCTTCCTCCCTTCTCTTTCCTTTTCTTCCTTTCCCTTCTCTTCCCCTTCCTTCCTTCTTTCTCTCTTCTTTCCACAGTGACACCCATGTAAGCAGCTCTTTCATGGACACTTACACATCAAGAACTTAACATATAACTAAGCTGAAAGACCCCACCTCTCCCCACATCTCTGCCCAGAGGATTACAGAGGATGCTTCTTAGGATTTGGGGCTCTCCCCACAACACGTGCGGCTGTTCTCCTGGAGACAAATGGACTCTTGGCAAGGAGAGCCAGTTTACTGGTCATGGAGTAATTGTGAAGTTTCTTTTAAACCAAAAGGAAGAGAAGCTGATGGAGATTTGTTATCAGTGTTTCCCCCCTGAGGACAGGGCAGTCCTGACAGGTATCAGAGAAAGGACAGACAGAAAGGCAGGAGGTGTGGGGATGTCGCTCTTGGCCAGCAGGAGGTGCTGTGGAGCCAGCGGTCCTGTCTACTGAGCTGAGGGCTCGCCTGGTGGAGACCCCGGACAGCACTCACTGTTTCCGACTGCCCGTAGCCTTCATGAAGCTCCAGGCCCGTCTGGCACTTCCACTTCTGCCTCACATCAGGGTTGAGGGCCTCGCCCCCACACACACAGTGTCTCAGGCTGTGGAACCGGTACCTTTCTCAAGTGGGAAGACAAAGTGGCCTGAGTCAGGGCCCCCCACACCTGCTAGGCCCTTGCACAGGTCCACACCCCTAAAGCACTAGGGAGTAAACTTCCCTGCTTTACAGTCTTCCCCAAGGACCCCACCCTCTGGCTTTCCAGGTATGTTTCTCAGGGACAGATCATTTTTTAAAAAATTCATTCTTAACTAAGTTTGGAAATAAAAGCTCACAACTTGCTGATTTTGGTATAACATGGATGAGTTTCAGGTAAATGGGCCAAAATAATTTAGCAAGAAACAAACAGATGGATAATAAACTGATCGAGAGAACGATTGGATTGAAAAAGATAAAACAGTTAAAATTGAAAAGATAAAAAAGTGACCCTCCGAGAATTCCCCAAATTCTCATGAGTAGTTCAAAAATTTCTAAAGATGTTAAGTAAATTTGAAAGCAACCTCTCAGCTCAGCAAATTATCTGAAATGTTTTTAAAAATCAGTGATTGCAAATATACTTTTAATCCTTTTTCCCCTTTTGGATCCAATTGGATGGATTGAGTTACTTAGTATTACTAAGCACCAAGTACTGAGTACTTAGAATCATCACAGTGTTTCGTGGTTAGTACCATTCAACCAAATTCCTTTTGAATGAACTGATCAGAGACTGTTTTCAGCTAAAATCGTAATGTGGTGCTGGACACAACAGATGGATAAATGGGATGAATTCTTACATTGTAGAAGAATTCACTTTGAGAATCTTGTAAGATCTCCCTCTTTAGGCGTTTCATGGCCAGAGTGTGATAAGGGAAAATAAGGGGTAGGGGAAGGCAGCTCCCCACAATTGGGAGAGGATAGAAGAGCAAGACAGATTAGAGTTGGTATGTTACTGAGGGGTGAGGGAATTCTCCAGTACCCCAGAAGCTTTCTCTGCCTGCCAGTTGACATTGCTTTGGATTCACCCAGAATGAGAGTCGTCCAGTATTTCGTTACCTTCTCTTGAGTGCCCAATGGCAGGTCTCTAAAGAATGGCTGACGTGGGTCTGTCTGGGGCTGGGAGCTGGAGGACCCACTATGGTGGGCTTGTTGTTAGTCCTGCCAGACCTATGAGCACATTCCATTGGTGGCAAATAATAACTCAATTTTTCTACACTCACCGAAAAAAACCAGATACACAGCTGAGGGAATAGTCTGTGGTGGGAAGAAAGCCAATGTCAAGGGTTAAAATTTCAGACTGCCTTAAATCTACTGAGTTCCATTTGCATATACATTCCTGGGGTCCAGAAAATCATCTTTGAATAGTGTCTACAAGGGATGTGGGTGTGTATTCTTGTGTGTGTGTGTGTGTGTGTGTGTGTGTGTGTATGTGTGTTCGAGAGAGAGAGAGAGAGAGACAGAGAGACAGAGACAGACAGAGAGACAGAGAGAGACAGGAGACAAATAGGCATTACAGATAGAGGCAGAAAAAGAGACACAGAGACAAAAGGAGAGACAGAGACAGAATTGGAATGAGATGGCGGGGTTACATATATTCATTCTTTGACCCTCAAAGCATCAAATCGATAGGCTGTACCTTGTCAGATCCTCTTGCACAAGCAGCCGGAAGATGGTTGGGACACAGCAGAGGGTGGTTATTGGGAACCTGGAGAGAGTCTAAACAAAAACAACAGGTGCAAGATCTTAGAATCCTTGGGGTGGAAGTTCATAGAGATGGAATTGGAGAACTGGGTCTTCATGTTCTCATTATTGAAGAGAGAAATAGAAAACTATGTGTTGTGCCCAGCCTCCAGCCTCCAGCCTCCAAGATAACCTCTAATGACCTCCACCTCCTGGTACTTACTTGTGCCTTTGTGGGGACCCTTCCTACACTGCACCAAGATTGGTTTGTGGGACCAACAGAATTCTGTTGAGGTGAAAAATATCACTTTTGAGATTAGGTTACATGAAGCTGATGGCCTCTGTCTTAAATACTCTCACTCTTTCTGCCTCTCTTGGATTACTCACTCTGGAAGAAGCAAGGCACCATGTTGTGAGTGCACTCCAGCTGTGCCTGTGGATGAGTGAGGAACTGAAGCCTCTGACCCACAGCCAGGGGGGACCTGAACTCTGTTCAAAATTGCAAGTTGGTTTTTGAGCAGATTCTCTAGCCTTGAGATGACTGCAATCCTATCTCACATCTTTAAAAAAAAAATTATTACTGAGGCAAAATACACACAATAGACGATTTCCTCATTTTCAATGTACAGTTCAATGGCACTGAGTATTTTCACACTGTTGAGCAACCGTGGCCACAACCTATCTTTTTATCTTATCAAACTGAAACTCTGTACCCATTACACAATAACTTCCCATTACCCTCTGCCCCAGCTCCTGGTTGTCACCATCCTACATTCAGTTGCCATGAATCTGATTACTCTGAGGACCTCATGTTTGTACAATCACAGAGTATTTGTTTTATGCCTGAATTCTTTCACTTAGCATAATGTCCTCAAGGCTCATCCATCTTGCATCATCTCAGAATTTCCCTCTTTTTAAAAGCTGAATAATATTCATACATATTCTTTACTCATTGATCTGTTGAGGGATATTGAGTTGCTTCTCCCTTTTAGCTACTGTAAATAACGCTGCTGAGAGCACCGTGATACCTGATTGACATCTTGACTAAGCCTCAGGAGAGATCCTGCTCCAGAACCACCTAGTTAAGCTACTTCCAGATTCTTGACCATTAGAAACTGTGAGAGAATGAACGTTTCTGTTTTAAGCTGATAAGTTTTGGGTTGATTTACTGTAGAGCAAAAGATAATGAATACACTATTTCAGGGCTGGAGGCAATGGAAGGAGAAGACACACATGTTGGCTGATCAAGTCCTATGGAAGTAATGACGATGACGAGCTTGATTAATAACAATAACAAATGTTTGTAAAGAATGTACTATGTTCCTGGTATCATTTTATTCTCCTGACAACTCAGTATAAACATGCGATCCCTTTCTATGCCTCAGATGGGGAGGCTGAGTCTTAAGGAGGCTAGGTGAGTTTCCCAAGGCCATGCTGCTAGCTAAGAGATGTAAGATGAGAGTTCAGGTCTGACCAATGGCACAGTGTGTGCCATTAGCCACCACGTGACACAGCTTGCCTCATTGCAAAGAGTATGGGCAGATGGGTCTTCTTCTGATGATTTAAGTAATGTGATTTTAGGATGCAGAGGACAGAAGAAAGCAGCCCTGTGTCTTCACTGGGGGTATCAATTCTCCCTCCCTAAGGGAAGACCCTGAGAGGCTGGGCGAGAGGCATCAGGTCCATTGTTGGGTGAAAGATTTCCAATGAGCAGCAGGGCCAGCTGGAATTGAGAAGTAGACTTTGATTTTACCCAAGGTTTTGACTAATAACTAGGGTCTCAACAGGAGCCTAGAAAAGAAGGTGGTAGAGAGAGAGAGGTAATCCAGGTAGGAAAAAAATAGGATAAGCAAAGGTCTGGAGAGATGCTCTTCTTTCTATCTAGGGATCCAACTTGAGCATAAGCAGTGACTGAAGAGAGCCAGGTGGTCAGGAACCAGATTATGGGAGTCCTGGGAGACTTTCCAGGTAACATCAGCAGGAAGGAAGCCTCTGGTCACCAGTTGGTGCGTTTTCTCCTACAACCTTGAAATCTATATCCCACTCACCTTGTTTACACCAAAGACATAAGAGATGTTTCAGTCTCTTACATTTAGGATAACTTTGGCATCAACTCGAGGAAGTTCATGCACAAATACACAAGATCCATTAGACCAGGCAGAGAAGAGAGTCCAGGCTGCCTTCACCCAACCAGTGTCAGTGGTGTTCCAGAAGATGTCCGATTCAGTCAAAGTCATCCACTGCCTGTCAAAATAGGGAAAATCATCACCCCCAGCAATGCCTCTGACTTTAAAAAGGATTACATGACCCGGGTCACCTTATTTGGAGTCCTGATCACAGTGACTATTCACTTACGCTTGTCAAATCTGCACAAGAACCATCAAATCAACTATTATCTCAACAAGCATTTTTTGTTGAGGATCTTTTATGTACCTATGATCTAGGTTAATAGTACAGAATAAAATGATAAGTCTCATACATGAAGTTCACAGTCTAGCGGGAGCAACATGTAAGGGGACAATGAGCTCAAGACACTGTGTGATAAAGGCACTGTTTACAGCCAACATTTGTTCAGCACTTAGTCTGGATTTAATGTCAGGGATATGAAAACGATTGTTCCTACTTTAGAGAGCTTATAGGTTTAGTAAGTATAAAACATCCAGGAAGCCCCTGGAGAGCCTGTTTCAGCAGAGTGAAACACCAAGACTGCTCAATTACAGAGAACAGACATCTAACCCAGGGCAGGGGTGGAGATGGAGTCAGAGGTGTGCTTCCATGGAGGAGAGGACACTTGAATTTGACTCGTATGTAGAATTACAGAGGTGCTGCAGAGAAGAAGGAGCATCTCAGGAAGGGGAAACTGCCTGTGAAGGTGGAAGACAGGCAAGTGGCCATGTTGCGCCCTTGGATTCCGGGGCAAGTGCTCTCCTGGTCCTCCTCAATGGGGGCTCCTTCTCGGGCCCCTCTGCTGTGTCCTCCTGTCTCTCCCTTCCATGAAGCTATGCCTTGGTTCTCAGTCCTGAGAACACTTCTCTTCTCCTTGTACAATGCTCTTTGCTGATCTCATCCAGTCTCTTTCTCACCAACTTTAGACCAGTAGATCCAAATGCCTACTCAACATCTCCAGTTTAACTAGGGATACAGAGATGCATAATTCTCCTCTCAAGTTCACGATGCCAAAAATTCACTCCTGGTTTTCCTCCCACTGGGGGCTCCTTCACAATCTTCTCCTTTTCATTTATCACCATATGACTCAGGGTCTTCCTTGACTCTTCTCTCTCTCGTTCCACATTCAAACAGTCAGCACATCTGACTACGTCTGTGTTCAAAACACATCCTTGTCTCAGCTGCTCCCCTGGACGATCACCACCCTTTCCTCTTCAGGTGCCAGTCCCTTCCTTGATCCTCCCTGTCATCCTTTGCCTCTTACCATTTATTATCGACCCAACATACTGAGTGAGCCTTTAAAAAACAACAAAAGGCATATTATGTCACTCCTCCACTCCAAATAGTCAATGTTTCTCAAAAGAAGAGAGAGAAAGATTAAATATAGAAAGGCAATGTGATTGAGCAATTGTGCTTCTGAGTGTGTACCCCAAAAATTAAAAGCAAGGACTTAAACTGACACTTGCACACCAGTGTCCACAGCAACATTAATGACAACAGCTGGAATGTGGGAGTATCCTAAGGGTCTACCAACAGGTGTGCGGATCTAAAACAGGTTTCATAGACCTGCCATGGATTATCTTTCAGCCTTAAAAAGTAAGGACATTTCAACACATGTTACAAAATGGATGAAACTTCTGATGCTAAGAGAAAGGAATTAGGTTGCAAAAACCAAAGAGCAAATATTATGTAGGTACATCTACATGAAGTTCCTGGAGTAGTTAAATGCACAGAGATGGAAAGTAGAAGCCACAGCAACTCAGGGAGGCCCTAAGCAACTCGGTGAGACCCTAAATAAAATATAATAAAGGGCTGGGGATGTGGCTCAGTGGTTAAGCGCCACTGGGTTCAATCCCTGGTACTGAAAAAAAGAACAAACAAACAAAAAACAAAACAAAACAAAAACAAAAACCGAAGCAAAACCACAAACCACTCTACTGTCATGTATATCTAAAAAGAACAACAACAAGAAAGTAGAAGAGAGGCTGTTGGGAGGTAAGGGGAAGGAAATGGGCAGTTATTGCATGTGGATAGAGATTCTGTTTGGAAATATATATAAACAATTATAGATGGTGGTGATGGTTGCAAAAAGTGTGAGTCTGTGTAACAATACTGGATGGTACACTCAACATGGTGAAAATGGTAAATTTTGCTGGAAAAAAGGATGTTGAATGCTTTCATTATAAATAAATGGGGCTGGGGGTATAGTTCAGTTGGTAGAGTGCTTACCTCGTAAGCATGAGACCCTGGGTTCAATCCCCAGCACCGCAAAATAAATAAAGAAAGAAATAAAATATAAGTAAATAAATAAAAAATAAATAAATGACAGGCTTCTGAGGATATGGACAGGTTTACCGTGTCCAGAATGTTCCACAACACATTCGTTGATGGAAACCTCACATGGTACTCCATAAATAGGTCCCATTTGAGGTAAAGGCTAAAATTATTTTTTTAAATGGTGAATATTAGATTATGCATATTTTGCCACAACTTGAACATAAAACGCTCCCACTGGGTTTTGCGCTACTCAGAATAAAGCCCACAGTCTCCAGGGCCCTACCTGATTGGCGCTCCCATGGCCTCGACCCTCGGTTCCTGCCACCTCCCTTTCCCAGGCCCCTGCCCGCTTGCCCGCACTCTGCTCGAGGACCCTGTGGACAGGCTGTGCCCAGTACCTTCCACAGGCCACAAAGCCCAGTCCGTAGCTGCACTGGGAGTGCTCGACCATCTTGGGGGTCCCCGTCGTCCCACTGGTGAAGTAGATGGCCAGCGCATCTCGACTCTTGGTCTTCACGCCCTTGTGCTCTGAAGATGCGTCTCTGGAAAATGTAAAAATCCGAGGTGCGACTCCCAATAGTGAACGGTATTTTTACCATTTCAATAAATACCGTGTGGGAGCTCCTCTGAGATGCAGCCTGTACTATCTACCGCCACCTCCTCCCATGATCACCCTTTTGCAGATGAGGAAACTGAGGCTCAACATGGTGAAGTGCCTCATTCAAAGGAGCCCTCTGTTCTCCAAGCACGACCTGAAGAGTTTCTGTGTCCGTGTGCATGATTCCACACTCTTGGGCGTAACCCCATCCCACTTCAATTCCTAATGAGCTGGAGCTCTTTCTAAAGCTTCCCCCAAATCTGGGGGTTTGAATTTTGGTTAATTCCCAAAGCTTTGTGATTTAGGGAATCAGTTAACTTGTAGTCCATGGTTCTCAGCCTTGGGATCCCCAGATAACCTTTTAAAAGAAATACCATGACCTGGGCCCCATCCTGGACAAATAAAATCAGAATCTCACTTTTTTTTTTTTTTTTCCTTAAAGCTCCTCAGGTAATTCTACTGACAACTAAAATTGAGAGCCACCGATCTAGGCCAAACAAGCAATTCATCAAAATCGCATGAGCTGATTTAAAAACACATACAGATGCCATGAGCTCTGGCTCATAATGTCTGGTTAAATAGGTCCAATGTGGGACCTTTGAATCCACAGTTTAAACAGAACCCAGGAGAATCTGGTCTGCGGGATGGGCATTTGTGAATCCACAGTCCAAGTCTCTGAGGGCCCCCTTTTGGATGCTGGCCTCCAATCCGAACAGTCTCAAGTTCCCAGAGAGGTTTCCACCGAGTCCTTGCCTCTAGGCAGAGGTGACTGTAGCTCTGTCCCAGCACTTATTTAACTACTTTTTAGCATCTTGGGCAGGTCACTTCACATTTGCAAACCTTTTCCCTCACCTGTAAAGTTGGGTTACATTGCAATTCATAGGGTTCTTTTCCAGGACGAAATGAGATTATTCATTACTGTGTTCTGAGCACCAAACACAGAACTCATCACAAAATAGATATTCCCTCAATCTTTCCTTGCACAAACGAGTGTAAGTGACTGCTTAACCTAGTGCCGCGCCTAGCATACACGAAGCGTGCGATACACGGTGGTTATTTTATTTTTAGCCACCTGCTGTGTACCGAACCATTGTATAGGTTAGCTCCTATACTGAGAGCTCGAAAAACTACTGCCAAATCATAGGAAAAAAATAGGGCATAGAAAAGCTAGAGACGCATTTAGGACTGACTGAATGAGTGACCTGGAACATTTAAGATGGTCACAAGGATTATATCTCAGAGCATCCCGGCTTCCAAAGAGAACGTTGCCCTCTGATTCACTCTCTTTGTGTGCCCTTGGCAGTGCATTTGGTCTTTTGTTGGCTAAAGGGGAAATGCCTTGACTTCATGTCATCGTCCTTCCCCCAGAGAGCCGTGACTCACTGCAGGAGTTCCCTGAAGTTCATCCAGCCTGGGCGACCACTGTCGGACACCAGAAGCTTGGTCTGGAGGGACGGGCAGTCAGCACTGATGGCGTCCACCTGCGGGGCTAGGGAGTCACTGGTGATGATGGACTTGGCCCTGGATGTCTGCAGCCGGTACTTGAGGTCCTTCTCTGTCAGCTGGGAGATACCAGGAATCATGACGACACCTGACATTACACACACAGAGAGGGTGTTGGCTTAGCAGGGAAGACCCCGGTGTAGAAACCAGAAATGGGAGCAGGAAGGAGAGGATCTGGGTGCCTGAGTTGGAAGAGGTGCCAGTAAGAAATCCACTTATCAGGAAAACTATTTGGCCTTTGGTTTTTTGGAATTGGCTTATTTCACTTAGCATGATATTCTCTAATTCCTTCCATTTATCTGCAAATGCCATAATATTATTCTTCTTTATGGCTGAATGATATTCCATTGTGAATATATAGCACAGTTTCTTTATCCATTCATCTGTTGAAGGACATCTAGGTTGGTTCCACAATCTAGCTGCTACATACATTGAGCTGCTACATACATTGATGTACATGTATGATTACATGAATGGTATGAATCTACATTGTGTACCACCATAGAAACAAAATGATGTACCCCATTTGTGTACCAAAATGCAGTCTGTAAAAAATAAAAAAAAAGTTAAAAAAAAAAGAAATCCAGAAAACACTTGAGGAGCTTTGACTTGTGTGAAGAACTTTATATATCTTATTTTATTTAATTCTCATAACCTTGGGAGGTGAATGCTGTTGATACCTATTTTGTAGGTTTTTAAAAACCCTAAGTTTTAGAACTGTAGGCCTTAAATAAATTAAATGACTTGCCTAAGAGCACAGAGCTAATAGGTTGTAAAACCAAAATTGTAAAGTCAAGAAGTGGTAAATCTGGGTCTATGATCTTGATTGTATTGTTTTGCCTGAACCTAGTTCAGTGGTTTTCTGTGCCTTTCAAGTGAAATGCCACAGTGAATCCTTGTACTGGGTGTGGGTTGCTTGCAGGCACAAGGGAGAGAGAGAGATAGGGGTTTTTGGACCCTCAGATGGCTTCAACCGAAGGCACTCTCAGGTTAGCTGATTTCATCTCTTTCCAAGGGGAAGAGGAGAGGAAGCAAAAATCAGGGGTAAACTTTAACCAGGCACTTGAAAAACCTCAAGTATCTCATGATGCATGTTGCAAACATTTCCTTGAGTCCAACACTCTCATTTCACAAACGAGAGGAAACAGATTCCCCAAAGAATTGGCCACCCTGCTGTGTAGTTGAGGCCAGAAGAGAGAGGAAGGGGCCAGTGACAGGCAGCACAAGAGCCACATTAGGGTCTTTGTCCTTTGCTCTTCTTCCAAACTGCTGCAGGATTTGGACCCCAGCCCCAACACTTGGAGCTGCCCAGTGGGATTCTTCATTCTACCTCTGTGTTTTAGCTATTTCCAGCAGCAGTCTGTCCTACCTAGAGTTTTGCTTGTGGTGCTTTGGGGAACAGAGGTGACAGAAGGGTATAAGGAGAAAATCGGGTGCATCCCGTAAAGACCTCAGCTTGGGTGTCTTCTAAAGAGTTGGAGAGGATATCAGACTTGACATGGTAACACAGGATGTGGTTTTTGTTTTATGTTTTAAACAAGTCGCTATTTATTTACTCATTCATTTAGTACTGGGAATTGAATCCAGAGCCTTGTACACGCTAGGCTTACATTCCGCCACCAGGCTAAACCCACAGGCCATGCCCATTTTTAAAATTTTTGCTTGTTTTTTTCTCCAATTTTTTAAAATTGGTTCATTATAGTTGTACTCAGGAGTGGGATTTGATGTGGTTTGGGGTTATTTTATTTTATTTGGACACCAAAGAGGAGGAGGATTGTGTATCGTTGGAGGAATAGGAAATTTAGGTAACAAGAAATAATAAACCAAAGGGAAGTTTCAACCCTGCAAATCACTTGACCTGGTGACTGGCACATAGCAGGTGCTCAAAAAAAGCGTAGGGAGGGGCTCCTTGTACTTTGGCCCGTAAGGAAAGGGCCTGCTTTTATGTATTGCTTTGGGATCTTGCCCTGGGATGAATCAAGTTTGTGCTTGTTGGACAGATGAAGCTCCACGCCAGGACTCAGATAGTGTCTGCCCTCACTGGAGTCCCAGCCCTGCCCACTGACCTGTCCGCATACATGCCACACTGGCCAGCCACCACTCTGGAAGTCTTGGGAGCACCAGCATCATCCTGTCCCCGGGCAGCAGGCCGCACACACGCTCCAGAATGTTGGCTGCCTTCCTAGACTGATTTCCCAGCTCCTCAAAACTCCACTTGACCTCCGTTCCTTTACCATCCACCCACCAGAAAGCAGGATTCGGGGGCCGGTGCCCAGCCTAGACGTGGTGCAGGAAGAAGAAAAAGTAGAAGCCCTTCATTGAGAATTTTTGTTTGCTTGTTCTTTTTTTAAAAAATGAATCTTATTCTTTTTTACTATAGTTAATACATTGGGTATATTCGTAGGGCTCAAAAATCAAGATGATACTGAAAGATGCATATTGAGGTTTGTTCCCTTCCTTGGGTCTCTCTACGCTGTTCCCCACTCCACCTCCCTTTCACTAATAAAATCAATTTTATTAGTTTCTCCTGTATCTTTCTAGTGTTTCTTTAGGCAAACATGAGTATATATTTCCCCCATACCATTTTTTTGTTGTTGTTACCAGGGATTGAACCTGAGCCTCATCTCCAGCCCTTTTAAACATTTTTTTTTTTTAAATTTAGAGATAGGGTCTTGTTGAGTTGCTTAGGCCCTCACTAAGTTGCTGAGGCTGACTTTGAACTTGCAATCCTCCTGCCTCAAACTCCTGAGCTGCTGGAACCCATACCATCTTCTTAATACCAAAGTTAGCATATAGGTTACACTGTCCTGTATTCTCCACTTTTTAACATTAAAATATTGTTCACCTACCACTAAAATCATCAAAGTTTACAATTCATTGGCTTTTAGTATATTCTAAAGGTTGAGATTAGATAACCATCATCACTATCTAATCTCAAAATATTTTCATTACCCTAAAGAGAGGCAGTGCACAGATTATCAACTCTATTTAGCCTTCACTTCTTACTTGCTCAAAAGCCTCAACGTCAGCCCAAGGTGAGTGCTTATAGTTTTTTTAGGTCTTTCCCGAGTGTGTGCGAAGCCCTGGGGTGTACAGAATCCCACTTGTGATGTTGCTTTTGAGATTCCCAAGAACAAATGGGAGTTTTTCAAAGCTCCTATGGATATGTCCTTCCCTAGCTTCTCATTTTTAGCTTCTTGGTTTGTCTATTGTTTGCCCTGATTGGAACCCACCCTGCGTCATGTAACCACAAAGTTAAAACACTTGCCTGTACTTGTTTTTGACTAAGGACCTCAGGGAAAAGACTCTTCTGATTGGTTGAGCTCTGAGTCAGGTCAAATACAAATAACTTTGCAAATGAGGTTTTCCAGAGAACGACCATTCAAATATGGAGAATTCTCTTGGGAATGAATTTTGAAAAAGTCCCAACTCCATTCCACTTCCTCTGTGGCTTCAGGAGACATTGAGAACAAGGATGGTTGTTTTACAAGTTACCATGTAACTGGCAAAGTGGGGGGTTGGGCTAAGGAGGGTTCAGGGCCACAGAGTTTGCCATCTTGCTGATTTGGCCTTTCCGTTAATAAACGCTCCCTGGTAGCTGTCATGTCTGGTTGGTTTCTGGGTTCTGAGAAATTTGATTCTCATAATCTTTCCGGGACCTTGTCGTTGCTCCTGTTGCTTTTATGGAGCACAGAGTTGTTGAAAGTCCTGTTCGTCCACGTTTGTTGACTTCCTCCTGCTTGTTTGCTTTGCTAATGATCAGAAGGCCTCTTAGGACGTCTCCTGCCACCCCGAAAAAAGAGCTTAGACTTTGTAGACAGTTAGAAATGAAGCCTCCTGGCTGCATCTCCTACAATGACTCTGGATTTCTGATTCCCATTTTACAGGTGAGAAAACTGAGTCCTAGAAAGCTTAGGGAGCGTGTCCAAGTTCACAGTTCAAGTGTGTGGATGAACCCCATCCATCAGACAGCAAAACCAGTCCTGTCCCTCTTCATTCCACCTCCCTAGGCTCTGCCATATTCACTAGCAACGCGTCACTATCTACTAACAGTGGCATTGATCTCGCTTTCTCTTTCAACAAGGTTACCTTATAATTAACACCGATACGTTTCTTGGAAGTAAAATTTGCTATTTACTTATTATCAATAAAATGCTTTATCTTAACATAAATGTAATACAGAAAGAGACAGTAAAGAAGGAAGCGTCTGCAGAGAGATGCCCGAGGAGATCAGGATAATCTCATTCGGGTCTGTGCACCTGCTCTGATCTGTGAAGAGCTTTCAGCCTGAGTTCTGCTCTCTCCTGGTGCAGAAGGGAGTGAATGGGAGTGAGATATTGAAGAGAGGATAGACCTCCTCTTTCACTAGATCCCCGTTATCGGAAGGGAATCAAGAGAGGGTGTAACTGTCTCGTGGTGTGATTTGGACCCAGAAATGCAAGATACCTCCAGGGTAATGCTAGAGTATTTATGGCTCATAACACTTAATCATAATTCTTTCCCTGTTCAATGCTAACAGTTTAATTTTTGGACTTGCAAAGATCCCAGGTCAAAATGTGCAAATCCACCTTATAGTCTCGGGTCCCTCTGGGGTGGCTGGGGGCACCAGGGCGGAACGGGGTTCACCTTTTCCAGCTGACTCCACACATCCAGCACATCATGGGCAAAGTTGAAGTACTCGGGCACCGGCTGCCTCCCCAGATTGATGGCTTCCCATGTGGCCACAATCTTCTGAGGGTCAGGGAGAGGTGACAGGTGCCCACGAGACCTGCAGAATCCCCGGGAGCTCCTCAGCGCCTGGAGGACGGGGCGTCTCAGCCACAGCCTCATGTGGTCTGCTGCCTCTCACCTGTCACCAAAGAGAGGAAAGAGGCCGTCACTCTGAATCCTGGGTTTGGGGCTGGGGAGAACCCCGTGGCCAGTCCAGAGGGTGACTGCAGCTCATATTGGACACACTGTTGGCCTCTAGGCTCAGTTCTGCTGTGTGACAGGGGTCATTTCCCTTCTCTGAATCTGAGGTCCAGTCCTCTCACCTCTTGGTGCTTGTGGTTCTTTGTGGGTCGGAGGTCATTAACTGCAAGCCCACTTCCCAAAGCCAGGTCTAAAGGAAATCCCTCCCATGTAATTTATTTTGTTGTTGCCTTAAAAAAGAATCTTAAAATACATTGTTAATTGAAAGAGTAATTGAACACATTGGTGGGGTCCGGCGTGACATTTTAATCAATGTGTACTATGGGCCATGATCAGATTAGGGCGATCGGCACAGTCATTACCTCGGATATTTATCATTTCTTTGTGTTGGAGCGTTCAGAATCCTCTCTGTTAATTGTTTCCTCAAATACCCTTTGACTTGTCCTGAGCTGGCCTGAGAAAGCCAAAGAAAGCTCTCTGGCAGCACTGCCCGGCGGAAATGGACCCTGAGCCACACGGTACTTTTCCCAAAGAAGAGTAAAAAGAAACAGGGGACATTTATCCGAATATCTTATTTAACCAGGTACATGGAAAATATCATCATTTCAATATGGAATCCATATGAAAAGAAGTGATTAAAGAGATAGCGTGATGCGTTATTCCCCAGAGACTCGTGTGTTGAGGGCTTATTCCCAATGCCACCATGTTCAAAGGTGGGACTTTGGGGAAGGGATCCATCAGGAGGGCTGTGAGCTCATCAGTGGATTCATCGTTGAGGGATTCGCAGCTGAACGGATTATCAGGAGGTGGCGGAAACTGCAGGGAATGTCGTCCTGGTTGGAGAGAGAAGGTCACTGGGTCATGCCCTGGCAGGGTGTACCGTGTATATCCCAGGCCCTTCCCCTCTCTCTATCTCCCCCTCCCCACTTCCTGGCTGCCACAGATATGCAGCTTTCCTTTGCCATGGTCTCTCTGCCTTCCCGTGGAGCCGTCCAACCATGAACTGAAACCTCTAAAACCGTGAATCAAAATCAATTTCTCCTCCTTTAAGTTGTTTTGCTCAGTTATTCTGTCACAGCAGTGAAAATCTCACAAACGCAGGTATCTTGCATTTTCTTGTACCAAGTCCTGGGAATGCGATGCGCATTTCACGTTGGCAAGCACACGCCAATTTGGATCGGCCATATTTTGAATGCTCAAGAGTCACAGGTGGTCAGTGACACTCTACTGCACAGGGTTGTTTTAGTGTCCTGCTATTGAAAGTGTGAGCTCTGGACCAACTGCAGCAACTGGGTGCTTGTGCCAATTGCAGAACCTGTCTCTACCCCACACGTGTGGAACTAGAATCTGCACCTCAGCTGGGTCTCCAGATGCATGGGGTGTCCATCAAAGTTCTAGAAGCTGTGGCCTAGGGGTTGGGTCTCTTGTTTCAATTCTCTCTGCCAAGTTCCTCTTGGAAGTAATAATAACAGAATGTGGTAATAACAACCAACATTAATAATGCATCACTACACAAGAAAATCCAATCACAACCACTATCTATTGAAAGCTCACTGTGGACCAAGCACGTTGAAAATGCTTTATAAACACTATTTCATTAAAACATTACCATCCTCTATGTTGTAAATATCATTTTCTCTATTTTGCAAATAAAAAAAGGAGGCACATAAAGAAAATAAAGAAAAGACAAAAGTAACTTTTGACCTCCCCTCCCAGTCTCCCAGCCTCCCAGCCTCAGCTGTGGCCACTAATTCTGGGCCTGGGGCCCTGGAGACTCTCTCCCCTCCTCTCCTCACGGCTCCTAAATTCTGTCCCAAGCCTGTGCCTTGGCTTTCCAACCCTAGATTTCCATTTATTTTTTGGTTTTGGGCACCAGAGATTGAATCCAAGGGTGCTTAACCACTGAGCTACATCCCTGGTCCTTTTTTATATTGTATTTAAAGACAGGGTCTCACTAAGTTTCTCAGGCTGGCTTTGAACTTGCAATCCTCCTGTCTCAGCCTCCTGAGCCTCTGGGATTATGGGTGTGCGTCTCTGCACTTGGCAAGATTTCTTTTTTCTTTTTTTTTTTTTTAATATATTTTAGTAGTTGTAGATGGACAGAATGCACTTATTTGTTTATTTTTATGTCGTGCTGAGGACTGAACCCAGTACCCCGCACGTGCTAGGCAAGTGCTCCACACTGAGCTACAGCGACAGCCCCCTTGACTAGATTTCTTATTTCTTGACAGCTGATAATTAGAATCCCCAGGCCTCCCTCTGAAGCTCCCCAAGGTCATTGCTGTGGAGGATTTCTTGCCCAGTTACCTTGTTCTCGGGCCCAGGAAATGCAAAAGTCTTCTGTGCTCCGCTCCAGCAGAAGGGCAGACCCGAAAACCCTTCCCGATGCAGGACGCTGGGGAGGGCAAGTTACGGACTCAACCTCTCCTGGGGAACTTTGGCCCCAAACAGAGCCCAGAGGGCAGGTCCAGAAGCCAGAGGTGCTGGCTGGTCAGAGCACTTGGAGCCAGGAGCAGTGGGTCCCTGCCAGGCTTTGTTCCCAGCTCCCGGTGGCTGCAGGTGAAGCCAGAACTGGGGACCGGCAGTTAGTGTAGAAGTAGGGGATCGGGTCAAATGGAGGAAACGGAGGCCAAAAAGACCATCTGCCTCTGGAAGTCGGAGACTGCCCCTGGGAGGATGGACTGTCAAGGATCTCCGGAGCCCAGTGATTACCAAGTTTACCTGCCCTTGTCAGGGACTACGGCAGGGAGCTGCTATCAATGTCCCCTGGGCCCTTACCTGCCTGCATCACTTTGTCCCTCCCCCTGCCATCTGCTGCTCACCTTTTTGCCATGTCACCACAACTCCTGGGCCTAGTCATCTAGGCAGGAAGGAGAGCTAAGGGGGAAGAGCACAGAACAAAGGAGACCTTAACCTATAAAAAAGGTAGGGTGTGCTCACTTCTCGGGACCCTAGAACATCAGCCATGGCCCCCTTCTCCCTCCCGGGAGAAGTCTGTATTAATATGCTTTAAATAAATATAAATAAAGACTGCTTGATATGCTGGCCTCGGCGTGCTTCTCTGATGCTATACTTCAACACCTGAGCAAGCAGAACTTGTCACCGGTAAATGCAGGATCACAAGGTCGAACCCCGCTCCAACCTGGGATGCCTCCCAACTGGTGGATGTGTTCCCTGAGGATTTAGGGTGCCACCTCATCTAAAAGGAGAACGGGGACTTTATTCTGTTGTAACAGAAAGGATCCACCAGTGACGATAAGAGGAGACGGGCCTTGTCCATTTCCTGCTCAAGACCCTCCCGTCCACAGAGACGGAAAGTCATTGAGAGCTTGTCCGGGCCTAGCAGAGGTGGCATGTGAACAGTGACTGCCAGGGTCACAAGGGTCATCTCCGAAGTGATGAAATCATTCTAAATTCGGATGATGGTCACAGCAATACCGCTGTGTAAATTTACTAAAAATAGCGATGGTGACGATAATGACCCTCAAACTAAGACATCGATCGAATAAAGAGCCTCCCGTGCGCCCTGCCTCCCCAGGCAGAGCGAAGTCCTGGCCACCGCCTAGCGCACCCTCCGCGTGTCCTGCCGGCTTCTCCCTTCTTGTCCCCTTGCTCGTCCTGTTCCCGCCGTGCTGGCTCACTGTCCCCTGAGGTTCTGACTCGTTTCTGGAAGATCTCTGGGGACACAGCAGCCACATTGTCCCCACTTGCCGGGGTTTCCAGTACCTGTTGCCGTGACCTCCTGCCAGCCGAGGCGGCGTGCCTGTCCCTCTGCAGGTCTCGCTGTGTGCCCCCGTGGGCGACCTCCCCGAGACCAGCACCCTCTCCCGGCCCGTCCCACCCTCCATTCCCTGCTGAGCTTTCCCCCTTAGCTTGGATCACCTCCTAGTGCTCCATCTTTTGTGTTTATCACTTTGTTTCCCCCTTCCCTACGTACACACTAGAACGTGAGTCCCATGGGGACATTCATCTTGGATCTTGGGCCCTGCCGTGTCCCCAGCACCTGTCGTGACGGAGAGTTTGGTAAATCTTCGTTGGGTCGAGCAGAGTGCTCGACTAATATTGATTCAACGTTCTCTACCTGCAGAGTGCTGTGCGGAGACGTCCTGGGTGTGACAGATTGATTTCTGTCCTTCTGGGTACAAAGCGTGCCCATGATTTTGTTTTCATAGAATCACACCAAACCCGGGGAGGTGCCCCGTCACTGGGACCTGTAGAAACTTCAGGTTCATGTTCTCTTTAGAGCGTCTTCCTTAGCCCTAGAATTGGACCAAAATCCCCCGATGGCAGAGGGGCAGTGGACGTCCTATAGAGAGGACGCAGGTGTTCAGCCCTTTCTGTAATCACGTCCCCCTGCGACTCCGTCTTATTGCTGGTTAGGTCAGCGTGGCCTGTTTCCAGGTGGGCAGCTCCCCTCCCCAGCAGGCTTGGCCACCGTGTCCTCTACGGGGTCCTGGGTAACACTCTTATCTCTGAAATTCCAGCCATATCTCAGTTGATAATCTCCACTTGGGGTGGATGGATGGAGTGGCTGTTCTTGAAGCCATCGGCCCTCAAGTCACCACTCCATCAGCACTCGGTAGGAAGAGCACGGCAGAGAACCGAGGCTTGCAAATTTTGTCTACCACCACGATGATGCTAAAAATAGCAACAGCCTTTCATTGGTTCATTCAACAAATACTTAATGGCCACCTCTTCCTTGGTAAGCAAGGGAAATGACAGGAAACTTAGAAAGTGATTAATGCCGTGAGGAAAATCAACCGTGGAAAGAAGATGGGGAGTCCCTGAGAGGTGAATGAGACTGTTACCTTTTTAAAGAAAGCAGTTGGGAATAAAGCCACCTGGGAAAGTGACATATGGGCAAAGCCTTGAAACATATGAGAGAGGGAAGCTTGAGTATACCCAGGTGAAGAGTGCTGGGTTGAGTAGGGGAAACGGAAGTGCAAAGGCCCTGGGGTAGGTGCGTGACTGCCGGATGTGAGGATGGGCAAGGAGGTCGGTGCGGTTGGAGCCGAATGAGTGAAGAAAGACCACCAGGCGGGCTGGGGTGTAGCTCAGGGGTAGAGAGTGTGCCTGGCATGAGCGAGGCCCTGGGTTTGATCCCCATTGCTGAAAAACAAAAAGCCAAGGTAGAGAGGGAAGAGGGAGCTGACCGCCCCGGGTCCTGTGCTCACTGGGCACACAGTGCTTGTCTAACCTCCCCATACTCCTGAGGATTGTTTCCCACTAAGCCAGGGAGTGACAGGCTCCGGGCCGCTCTCTGAGGACAGAGCTGGGGCTCAAACTCTACACCGTACCCACTAAACACGGGGCCCTGCTAAGCCACACCTAGCAGCCATGTAAGTTTTGTGTCTGGCGCTCCATGTCAACTCTGACCCCTGGGGTGGGTGGGAAGCGCCTCCCAGCGGGGGTGCTGGCTGGGTTCCCTCTGACTCAACAATGGCCATTCTTCTCCAGGGTTACCCTGGGCCTCCAGAACCCCGGGGCTTAGAACGCTGCTGCCCAGGCTTCCCTGGCCTTGCGGTGCTCACTAAGGCCTGCGTTTCTGCTCCTGGGTTTCTTGTAGTAACCAGCTGCTTGACGGTCCTGCTCCAAACACAGGGGAAGCCAGGAGCCTGCTCTTCAGGCCGCGACCCCCAGAGTCCCATGGAGTTCACCGTCCCAGCTCAGCTTGGCTCCAGCAGCCCTGAGAGAAACCCAGCTTCCCTCAGGTATGAGCGTAGGTGTCCTTGGCAAATGGGACTGGTGGGTCCTTCCACGGCAGCCTCCTCTCTGCCAAGGATCATACATTTAAGACGGGTGCACATTAGGGTCAATTAGGGGGCTTAAAAAAGACACTCAGACTCACCCCACCCCAGACCCTTTCAACTAGAACCTGCTGGGTTTGGGTAAAACTCCCCAAGAGATTCTAATGTCCAGTCCTAGGTGAGAACCAAGGAAAGGGAGCAGGGGGTTTGCTGGGAGAACTGAATTAGGTCATTCATTCATTCAACAAACATCCATTGAGCATTCAAATCAGGTTCTAGTTCTCGGCGAGGAGATGCAGAAGCCTCTATGAATAATTGCATTTACACTTGAATTTTAAAAAATAAGGTAAACTCAGAAATAATACAAAATAGGAAGTAATCACTTGTAGAACAGCAGAACAGGCCGGAAGAGGGGTGGGTGGAGGAGACCTAGTGGCCAGGAAGACCCTTCTGATGAGCTGGCATTTGTAGACAGAGGCAAAGGTCCAGAGAAAGGGAGGGGAGGAGACCGGGGTGGCTGCCCAGCCAGTGCGAAGAGAGTGCTGAGCAGGATGAGGTCACATGGGGGCGAGGATAAAGTCCAGAGCCCCGTGGACCTGAGAGACCACAGGCAGGGTTTGGATGATGTGTGTTGGCAAGACCCTGCGGCCCGTTAATAAGCACAGCAAGGGGTCCAATTCATTTACCGTGGAAATTTCTAATTGCTATGTGGGGGGGGGGGTGGGGACAGAGAGTAGAAGCAGAGGGACCAACAAGGGGCTGGTGGCAGCATCTAGGCAAGACGCCATGGTGGCTGGGGTACAGGGGTCTCCCTCATGTGCAGATGGACAGGATGGCGTTTGTGCTCGGCACCCTGGCTGGTGACCGACCACTTGATGAGTTGCTCTTGTGAAGAGTGTCCCCTCATGGCCAGTTCCCCTGAATTGGGAGGTCATGTCCCAGCTGGGCTTGGCATTTGCAGAGCTGGGCAGCGCCTAGGGAGAGGGGGCCACAGGGGATGCCAGGCTGAGGAGCAGGTGCTGCGGAGGAGGGTCCCCAGCCCTGAGCACAGAGGGGCAGCACAGCGGGGACAGGGCAGAGTGGCAGGGCTGAACCAGAATAGGGTCCAGGTGCGAGGGTACCTCTGAGATGACGCAGAGCTACACCTGAGCTTGAGGGTCTCAAGAGGAAGAGCGAGAGGGGCGGGTGGAGAGGCAGTGAGCGGAAGTCCCTGGTGCCACCCCGCGGGCTGCAGGGAGTTCACGTCTTTGCTTGTGCGCGAGGCTTTCCGTGGTCGCCACGTTGGAAATGTCAGCGCCCCCCTTTCCCCACTGCTTCCACATCGCCGCTTAGCTGCACCCCAACCCCCGCTTACCAGCAGCCGGTGCCCCGTTTGTCTGCCTGTTCAATCCGACGCCGCTGGCAGTACCCGAGCGTCTGTTTTGCTCTCTCGGTGCCTCCTGGCACCTAGACGGGCATTTGCTGAAGCAGCAAATGAGTAAGTGAGGCAGAGGGAAAGGCTTGGGGGGCAGAAGGCGCCCGTCTCCGTGCTGTCAGCCCTGGGGCACAGGTGGCCTTCTAGGCTCAGGGTCCAGCCTGCCCAGGTTAGCAGGAAACCTGGAGCCTTCCCCGGGAAGGGCAGAATCCCCAGGGAACGCCGTCAAGGGCCCGTGGGTGGAGAGCGTGAGGGTGAGCCCCCTGGTCCCCCAGCTCCTACTCAGATACTCTGCTACTCCTTGGGCTGAGCTGGCTCTGCAACCAACCCAGCCTCCTCTTTCCTCTGAAGAGCAAAGAGGGTCTAGCGACTCCACAGCACTTTTCCAAATCTGGCCCCCTCCTGCCAGGCAAGGGTTCTGGTACCAAGGAGGTATGGAGGAGATGGCCAATGTCAGGCAGGCCTGGGAAAGTTCTAGATGGTTTGCTTAACTAAGAAAGGGTCATTCTATCCCTTTTCCGCAGAATAAAAACAAACACCAACACTCTAGTGCTTTGGGGCTCTCGTGTCTCCACACAGGCAAAGACTGTTTAGACCCATTTCTCCAGCAACTCAAAGGCTCATCAAACACATAGGCCAACAAGTAAATTAGTTCTTAAAAAAAGAAAGACCTGCCAGGGCTGATAAGTGGCATGCCACCTGGTGGATCCTGGGACATAGCAGATCAAGGGGACTTTCCAAGCCCGGTTGGCAGTAATGATCCTTTTGACTGAGACGGGATTTGAATCATGGCCATCACTCAGCATTCCAGAAAACCAGGCTTGCCCACCCCGCCCTTGGCCCTCATCTCAGCTCTCAATCTTAGTTGATTTTTTTTGCCCCCGTGGCTCACGAGCTACACACAGTACCCAGAGGAGGCTTTAGAGACGTAACTATCAGTGACTGTACATGCGTCTCGTTTGGTTCCAAATCCAAATGAAATTTATGAACAGAGAAATTTGCATGCCGACTAGATTGTTGATGGTATGAAGATGTTATATTTCATGAAGTATGAAAATGGTCTTTTAGAAAACCCTCATCATTTAGAGATTCTTAGTGAAATATTTGTGGGGTGAAATGTACGATGCCTGTGACTGGCTTCAGGAGAATCTAGGGCAGAGAGTCATTGGAAATATACATGACATGATTGATCGAGACAGTGGGAAAGCTGAAGGATGAGTCCCTTGGGGACATAGCATACCATTCTCTCTAGTTTTGTGTGTGTTCAAAATTTCCCAAGTAAAAAATTAAAACAGAATGGCAAACATAGAATCATCTTGGGAAACGTTGAAATGCATGGATATTTGAGGTCTACCCTGAGCAATTCTGAATTAAGTTGGTCTTGGATGAGATTAAGCATCAGTTGTGATCTTGAAACTCCCCAGGGAGTTTTAAGATGTGTCAGGGTTAAAAAGAGAGAACTAAGCACCCAAAATACGTGTAGTCTGACTCCATTTATGTTAAAAAAAATGCATGCAAATATGTCCATATAGGCATTTTCAATGTCTGTAAGGATTCACTCCAACTTGCTAACAGCTTTCCCAGTGGTGGAATTATGGAAGAGATTTTTTTTTTTTTTTTTTTTTTTTTTTGAGCGGGGAGTGCCGGGGATTGAACTCAGGGGCACTAGACCCCTGAGCCACATCCCCAGCCCTATTTTGTATTTTATTTAGACACAGGGTCTCACTGAGTTGTTTAGTGCCTTGCTTTTGCCGAGGCTGGCTTTGAACTCGCCATCTTCCTGCCTCAGCCTCCCGAGCTGCTGGGATGATGGGTGTGTGCCACCAAGCCCTGCATAGAAGAGATTTTTATTTTCTACTTGACATATTCTTTTTGTGTTGTTTGAAACATTTGCAAATGCGAACTTTTACAACAAAATATTTACTCTTGAGATTATTTCAAAAACCAAATGGAGGTCTAGTGCAAGGTAGGGAGCCTCCCATCCCAGGGGCATTCAAGCAGGAGCTGGAGGAGCATGATGCTGGCAGAGAAGATGCTGGGAGGCTGCGTTTGGGGAGTGAGCCAGTCATCTCTGAGGTCCTGGGACTGTGGGACTTTGCCATCTCTGCAAAGTTCTTACTTAAAGTGGCTGGGAAGCCAGTGGGTTCCAGCAGCAGCTCTGCCTGGGGCCCAGCGACTCTGAGCGTCCCCCGTGCAGTCTCCCACCCTGGGACTAGGCTGTCCCTAATAAGCCAGTCCATGTTCCCCATGGGCGGAGGGAGGGGACAGAGCGTGAGGACTCACGGGGGACAAGTCTCCTGTGTTCACAAGGGCTCTGTTCCCTCTCTGCCCCCACAGGACAGCCACGGGGCTCCTGCTCCTGCTGCTGGCTTCCTGTGCGTCCTCCGCTCACCACGACCTCAAAGAGGAGTACACCAGCGTCTCTAAGTTCAACTTCTCCCCGCCCTTGCGCATCTCAGAGGAACGCAACCTGATGGTGCTGACGTCGGCCGGCCTGACCCTGATGCTGAACCAGACCCGCTTCCTCATGGTGCTGTTCCGTGAGTGTCCCCCTCCAGGGTGAAGGGAGATGAGCGAGTGGGGTAAAGCCTGCTTGCCTGCTTCTAGCGGGTGCGGGTGGCAGGCAGAGTTTTATAGATCGCTAAATGCCTAAGAACACATCATTCACGTTTTCAAAAGATGATCAGGTGACATCGTGCCCCATTTCCTTTTGTCAAGAACTTTCCTATTTAAGCCAGGAGTGTTGCAGGACATGGGCTTCTAAAAACACAATGCGCGCCGATACGTTGTCTAAACCCTGCGCTCTGGGTGGCCCGAGGTGGAGAAGTGATGCTCGTCCTCAGAAATGGCTTCCCAACCACTGCAGCTGAGCAGCTTCGCTGGCGTGAATCCCGTCCCCTCTTATTGTGCAGAGGATTCCTGAGCAAAAGCAAATGCATCTTGGAGCTTGAGGTTTGCTTTGAAGTGAGAGAAATCCTGTTTGCCTTCCCAGGAAGGCCCCAGGACAGTCTGTAGCCAGAGCAGGGCAGTCTTTAGAATTTATGGTGGTGGACACCAATCGTTATCATGGTGCCCGTGTTAAAGAACCCGCGCCAGGCCCTCAAAAAGCCAAAGAGCCTCCCTTAATCTGAATTGTCCACACCTTTGTCCTTGAGCTTCTTGAGGTTCCATGGGAAGTTCATGGAGAGTCAAGCAAGCCTGAGGGGAGCCCCATTCTGCCACAAATTAGGCCTTGGGGATATTCTTTGTGTCTCACCTTTATCTGTAAAGTTTGACTAGTAAAGTGGTATGTATAGTCGGTATAGCAACTAACTGAGAGCGTCTACTACCTGACACAGAGAGGTTGCTCAAGAAACATGTGTTCCCAGGGTACAAAGGCAGCTTATCAACTCTGCAAGGACTGGGTGTAACCGTTAATAATAAAGAATCTGCTGATGGTGGCTTAAATCCAAGAGTGGATCTCACGTACTGTATAGACCAGGGAAAGGCAGCTAATGCCTGGCAGAGCAGCTCCTGTCAAGAACCCAAGAACAGGATTTTCTTTTCTTACTCCAGCATTCTTGACCTGTCTCATGGTCACAAAATGGCTGCTGTACTTCCTGCATTGTGTTCAACATTCTAGCTAGGTAAAAAAGGGAGATGGGCAAATAGCAAGGGGATAAAATACATGCCAGCTACTTATTTATTTACTTTTGGTGCTGGGAATTGAACCCGTGGTCTCAAGCACACTAATCACATGCTTCGTCTTTGAGGAACACTTCCAACTTCCAACCCCACGTATTGTTGTAAAAGGATGTCTCTTTAGAAAAGTAAAACCTGACACATGAAATTAGCCTTTAAAATATAAAATAAATAAAACTTTTCCAGAAGCTGCACTCAATGACTTTGTTTATATCTCGTTTGCTAGAAATGGGCCTGCAGGGGATTATAACTGAGAAGTCTGGATTGGTGAATGTTTTCTGTTTTCTCAACTGTGGCTGAGGAAGCAAGAGAAAAGGAGATTATGATTGACTTACTCACGGTATTTGCCCCAGGATCCAAGGTTATAGGTTAACTTAAATGTGCAAATGTCTCATCAGTTCTTTGCGTCTTGTAGGATCAATGTATACTCGATGAAGTCCTTCAAAGAAATGAATTATAAGATTGCCTACTTTCATACTCAAACTCCTTTGTTCTTTTTCTGATTAGATATCTTAAAGATCACCATGTTTTCGGGGAAACCTAACTGCTGCGACAACTACCAAATCATAAAGTTTCATTTCTTGCTTATATCACAATCTTGCATGGATCTGCAGAGGACCTCTGCTCCATACAGTCACTCAGGCACCCAGGCTTCTTCCATCTTGTGCCTCAACCACCACATCAGGGCTGGAGGACATGCATTGGAGCCAGCCCGGGCCTGTACATCTATGCTACTCAAAGTGTGGGTCACAGGCCAGCAACATTAGCATCACTTGGTTCATTAGAAATGCAGAATCGCAGGCCTCGCCCCAGACCTACTGAATCAGAATCTTCTATTTCAACAAGACTCTCAGGGGATCCACACACGTTGAAGTGTGATGAGCTCTGGGGTGTGTCATTTCTGTCCACTTGGCTTTGGCCCCGTTCCTTCCTTATGGCCACACCTGTATCAGGTATGCTGGGAACTGCGGTCTGGCTATATGCACAAAGAGAAAATAAATGGGATTTGAGGAGCCTCGGCATTGTCTGTTCTAAGTCACATTGTACCTGCTTTTTGCTATAGAAGGCTTGAAATGGTCTTTGACCCAAAACAACCTTTGATGTGACCGAGAGGGAGCCTGCTGGTGTAAGCAATTTAACATAATGAACCAGCGAGAAAAGATTTCTCCTCTGGAGGAGAATGCCAAGGACTACTTCCTCCACCAGGTGGACTTTTTTGACTGTTTGGCTCAGGCTGACTTTCAAAGGATACCAAGTTCCCAAATCCAGTGGGCCCTTGCCAGTTCTCACCGTCCTTCACCTGGGCATCCCCTCTCTTCCAATATGGCTCCTCTTTCCCCCTTAACCTTGAACACAACAGGAAGTCATCTCCTGGCCTAAATAAAGATGATTCAAGGGCTAAAGGTGGGCTATGGGGGGCCTACCTCGTGCTTTAAAACCCAGAACATTTCACAATTAAAATTGAATTTACATCAGTTTTTGAAAATCTGGGAGCATGGGCCCATCCTCCTTGCAAGGTGACGATCAGAGGTGAATAATGATGCTTCCCACAAGCCAACTTTGCACAGTCACTCACCGGACTTTATGCCCCCTGCCAGACATTCTGGTCTTCCAAAGCTCCTTCCTCTTTCCTTGCCTCTTATTTGAAGCATTCTCTCTTGAGGAGGAGTGGGGGATTTGACAGTATCAACAGCTTAGTCCTCTTGAGTCCAGGTCTTCCCCAGCAGCTACTTCAAGGCAACGTAAGTCGCGTTCTCTGTGTTAAGATCCCGGAAGGAATATTTGATCGACTCATGTTTGCCTCCATCCAATATGGGGCATGCACATTGCCTCAGTTCCTTCAAAATAGCTCTAAGCCTCAGGCCGTTAATGGTCGTCTTCAACATAAGCACGAGATGCATGCCTGATCTTACTTCACGCCCGCTGAGCAAAACCTTGAAGGAGAGGTCCAGTCTGGGCCACTGTCTTTACACAAGCAGGACAGGCATTTCCACTTTGCTGGATGGCTCTTTCATCCAGTTCTGCACATCTCTCATTCACTCCCGGTTTCCTGGTCGCTTCTTCTGGGGAGAGTCCAGAACCCTGCAGCCCCAATATGCTTGCTGTGGAATTGTAAGCGAGTTATTTGCACGGGTCAAAAATCCAAACCATCTTCTCCTTTTGAATTTACTTGTGATCTCTGAATCCTTAACCTTCAATGTGAGTGGAGGCAGTGTAGAACCATCCCAGCATGCACCTGGACACACCCTTGGAAAAATGGAGCCGCAGGTGGTCAGGTTTAGGGAACCTGCTCTATCCCCAGGAGAAGGCTCAGCCCTGACCAGTGCTGGTTCTGTTTTAATCAGGGCAAAGGGGCAAGTTCTTCATTCTTTGGGTCTTAAAACTCAGGAACTGACCATGAACCTGGGGCTACAGAAGCAGTCAATCAATTTTCCATTCTTTAACTGCACTGGATCACAACCAATCCAAATCCTTTCAATGCTTCCCGCCAGTGCGTGTTTCAAACCAGCAGCTCCACACCAGCACAGATTTTGTTATCTGGGAGAGACACTCAATTACACTCATTACATTTGACTCATCGATTCCTGCCAATGCCCAATTTAGCTCAAAATGAGTTCTCCAAAACTGGCTGGCCTTCCAAAGTGACCTCTGGAAAAATTAATCACTCGGGGGAAAGCATTTTAAAAGATGTCCCCCCACACCGTGGTTAAGTAGGCTCTTTATAAAGAGCATTTCTTAGACAGTACCCTTCAGGAACTTCCCTAATGTCTCTCACATCCTTAACTGGAGCTGGCTTCTACCTTCTCATCTCCCTGAGGTCTCCAGTCCCAAGGAGGACGGGACCTTTCCTCTCAGGTGGGCTTTGCCAACATCTCAAATCCCGCCGGTGTCTCAAACAGGCCTCAGCATCTCGGATTGGATCCCATCCACCTGTCTCTTCCCACGACCTGCCTTCCCCAACTGCACCGTTGCCGGACGACCAATGTCAAAGCCAGGAACTTCAAGGTCGTTCTCGATTCCTCTCTATTCTCATATCACATCCACCAACACGTCCTGTGGATGTCCCTCTGCTGTCTCAGCCCTCCCCACCCCTCTACCTGCCCCGTGGCAGCTCACCCTCTTCATTCCCAGCTGGAACCTCCTCCTGGGCTCTGCCTATTTGATGCTATTCGAAACTGCACGCAGAGCTCTTCTTCAATGCAAATCTGATGGAGTCACCCTCTGATTGTAACCCACAATTGTGGTGGGGGGTGAGGAAAGGGTTAACTGCTGGAGGATGATGTTGGCTGTTAATCAATCAATTACCCATAAACTTATCTAATCAATAAACACCCAAGAGCCAATACTCTTTTTAAATGAGAGGGGGCATGATGGTTTGGGCCATACCAGCTCTGACCTCTAACAAGACAGAGTAGTCCCCCACTCCTTTATTATGGTCACATAGGTAAAGGGGGCCAAGATGGGGAGGGGCTTCTTCTGTGATGGACAGGGTAGGGTGGAGTTAGGGGAGCCATTTGCTCTGGGAAACTACCATAGAACCAGACCGGGAACCATTCCCACACAGTGCCACATGCTCACTGGCGATCTGGGACAGTTCTTCGTGGCTGCCAGTTCCTGGGAGTCAGGCCTCTGTGTCCCATGGCTCAACCACGTCTGATTCTGCTAGATATGGATGGCTCCCCCCACACAAGGGTTTTCTCAAACCCTAAACTTCTTAACTTGGCCACCAAGTCCTCCCTGGGGTGTAGCCCAGACCTGCTTCTCATTCCCCCGAACCCTGAGTTACCTGTGGTTGGCAGAAAGGGCCATCCTGGCCAGGCCTTCCAGGATCATTTGCTTATCCTGAAACTCTGTGAGGGCTGCACCCCTGGAGGGTTGGGTCTGGTCTTTCTTCTCCCCTTTCACCAGTAGCCTGACCACTTACGAGAAATACAGATGTCTCCGAAGGACGCTCCCTTCCCAGAGAGGACCTGGTCAGAGCAAGACCAAAGATTCTCCTCCTCCATCATCATAAAGGTTAATGCTTATTGAGCATTTTGAGGCCAGATTGGTGCCAGGGCTTTGCTCCTTGTTTTATTAGGTAGGACCCACCCTAAAGTAGATGCAGGATCTATTAGGATCCCTAGGACCTGAGGGAGGTGGACCTGCAGGGAGCTCAGCCTCCCAGCACAGGGGTCCTGCTGTGCTGGCCCACTGGGTGCCACTCTGCCCCCATGCCACACCTGAACTGTCTCCTCACCCTGATCAAACTGCACGTCCAGTGGGCAAGGACAGGACGTAGGAGGAGGGACCTGAGGGATGTATGCATGTTTCACCTTTATGAATCTGGAATTCAAGATCCCAGAGTCCCAGAGGTAAAGCCAGATGGCAAATTTTAAAAAACCAGAAGCCAGAAACAGGACCACAAATCAGAGGATGGGTTTGTCTTCGCAGGTCCTCTCTGCTCCGATGGTCACCTCCTGGGGCAGGGGAACTGGGAGCTGCAGCCCATCACTCTGTTCCAAGGAAAATGAACATTTTTCAGACCAACTGCCTGGTTTGGTCAGTTTGAGCATGGATCTAGGAGTCTGTCAGCTTAGAGTTGACTGTCAGCCTAACCGCTTACAAGCTGCGAGATCGCTGACCTTCCCTTTCCTTGCCTAGAGCATCCATTGCCTGTGATCACAGGTCACTCTTAGGGTTGTTCCGCAGGTTAACTAAGATAGCAAATGCATGCAACAGCTAGCAGAGGGCTTGCCATGTTGGTGATCAATGAGTGTTATTGTTCTTATTACTTTGTTATTCATCACCACCACCATCACCACCATCAACACTATCACCACCACCACCACCACCACCACCATCACCACCACCATCACCACCATCACCACCATCACCATCACCATCACCACCATCACCACTATCACCATCACCACCATCACCACCATCACCATCACCATCACCACCACCACCACCATCACCATCACCATCACCACCATCACCACCATCACCACCATCACCACCACCATCACCACCACCACCATCACCACCACCATCACCACCACCACCATCACCACCACCATCACCACCACCATCACCATCACCATCACCATCATCACCACCATCACCACCATCACCACCACCACCACCATCACCACCATCACCACCATCACCACCACCATCACCATCCCCACCACCACCACCACCATCACCACCATCACCACCACCACCATCACCACCACCATCACCACCACCACCATCACCACCATCACCACCACCATCACCACCACCACCATCACCACCATCACCACCACCACCATCACCATCACCACCACCATCACCATCATCGCCACCACCACCATCACCATCACCACCACCATCACCACCATCACCACCACCATCACCACCACCACCATCACCATCACCACCATCACCACCACCATCACCACCACCACCATCACCATCACCACCATCACCATCACCATCACCACCACCATCACCACCACCATCACCACCACCACCATCACCATCATTGCCACCACCACCATCACCATCACCACCACCATCACCACCACCACCACCACCACCACCACCATCACCACCATCACCACCACCATGATCACCATCATCCTCATCATTTTTCCAGTTGCTCAGACCAAAACCCGAGAGTCATCCTTGACTTCTCTTTGGCTCACACTCCACATCCATCTAAATCCAGACACCTCCTCCAAAATCTCTCTGCACTTAGATCACTTTTCACCCACCCCTGACCCAGTGATCACCATCTCTCACCCAGATTATTATGTAGCATCTAAGTAGTTTCTCTGCATCTACTTTTTTCCCCTTTTAGTCTTTTTTTTTTTTTTTGCATCACATTGAGAGACATCAGTTACAAAACAACTCAGATCACATCTAACTCTGCTGCCAACCCTGGAATCATTCCACATTCCTCAAAGGAAAGGTCAAAGCATCATTCCCGCCCACCCCTTCCCCTGGCTCACTGTGTCCAGACCCAGTGGGCTTCTTGTCATTCCTCAAACATCTCACACACTGTGCCCCAGTGCCTTTGCACTCACCCTGCCTCTGCCCAGGGTACTCTCCTTCCAGAGGTCCTGTGGCTTGTTCCTCATTGTCTTTGGTTTTTATTAAAACATTGCTTCTCAGCCAGACCTTCTTCAATCTTCTCACTTAAACTCATAATTTCCCTTACACGCCCAATCTCTGGATTTGCTGCTTCTTTCCCCATCATATTTATCATCTCAGGGAGCACATATTTTATTTCTGTATTTTATTTCCTGCCTTTTTCAGTCCCTATAACGACACCTGGTATATGGTAAATCCCAAAAAGGACTTGTTGAGTGAATAAATGAATGAGTGAATGAAATGAACGAACCTCGTGACTATTACTGTTAGATCCTATCCTTTCAGCTCTTAGACGATAGAGTTCCAGGGGTCACCATGTCTCTTGGCTTCGTTGGACTGTGAGTGGACCCTCTAAAAGCTCCACCATTTGCACAATGGAGTTTCTTGCCCTGAGTTTCTGCACTTGGAATTTAGATTTCTATGTGATGCCCATCAGCAACCCTGAGCCCAGCGTGGCCAGATCCACAGGAGACTAGGAGGGCCCTGCAGAGCAGAGTGGCAACAGGCAGGTGGTGATGGATGGGGGTGTCGCACCACGTGGTGATAAAGCTGGCGGAGGCGAGCATCCATCTAGGAGGGAGGCAAACCCCTCTGCCCGCCCACTGACGAGGGCTCTGTGGAAGTGAGCATTCATCTTCCGGCCCCACGGCAGCAGTGGGTGTGCTATCGGGCAGTGGACTGAGTGCCAGCTGTCCCTGGGGCCCAGCTCTCTGACTGTGTTTACAAAAGACCTCCCTGTTGGACTTGGCCTTTCTCGCAGCAGAGAGATGACCTGCACTTTCTCCCAGTGTTCCAGATGGACGGAGGGTTTGAAGGAGAGGGAGTTCTGGCTTCAAAGGGAGTCAATGGCCCTCAGCCCCGGCCTGGCCCACCTGCCTCACCAGACCTGGGGAAGAGAGGGACTCTCATGATGCCATCAGGAGGAAGAAAGTCAGACTGGGGTGTCACTTAGTCCCCTCCCATGTAGGCCAGAGAGGCTTCTCCCAAGGTCAAGTTCATGTGCCAGCTCCGTGAGTTTCTTTTCAGAAAAGGGTTCCCCCAGCCCTACCTCACTGCCCAGCACTAGGAGCCACCAAGGAATCCAGAGCGTCACCTCCACCTGCACCGTCATGCCCCCATCACCTGGTCCTGACCTGAGGGTTTGCTGCCACATTCAGGGGGTTGCTAGGCACTGGAGGGATTCACTGTTACCTCTAGAACATTCCACCAGAGGGCGCTCATGAGCCCTCCCCTTTCTCTCATTCTCTCTCCCTTTCTTCTCTCTCTGTCCCCCGAATTTCTGACCACTGGAATCTTACAGCAGTAATAACAGTAGTAATTTTAATGTGCTATGACCTTGCCATGTGCCAGACCTTATGCTTTGCAGGTCTCAGGAGCCTGGTGGAGGTCAGAGGACAGGAACTCTGCAGCCAGACCCAGTGGGGTCCTGGGGTCATGGCGATCATGACGATGGCACTAATAATAAGTACCCCACAGGTTTATTGGGAGGAATAAATGACTTAATACAGGGAAAGCTCTAGCTTATAGTAAGCACTACATCATTTCTTGTTTAATCTTGCTGGACTCTCACCATAAGGTAGCCACTATTATTTTTCCCCATCTTACACTACGGTGGAACTTGGAGTAAGTTGCCCAAAAGTTGTTTTATTTCCATGTTACTGAACTCAAAGAACCCTGAGGTACCCCTCCCGAGCAGAACCACTTCATAAGCCATCGTGTCCACATCCTGTGGCCCGAGGAGCTAAGCGGGCCAAACAAAGAATCTGTCCTGGGAGATGGGGACGAGGGAGCCTCTGACCAGTCTTGTCTTCCGATTGGCTGTTTCAGACAACCCATCCTCAAAGCAATCCAGGAATTTGGCTGAGGAGCTGGGTAAAGCTGTGGAGATCATCGGCAAGGGCAAGAATGGACTTGGCTTCGGCAAAGTGGACATCACAGTGGAGAAGGAGCTTCAACAGGAGTTTGGTGTAAAGAAGGCTCCGGAGTTGAAGCTGTTTTTTGAGGGCAATAGGTCAGAGCCCACCAGCTGCAAAGGTAACGTGTTCAAGTCTCAAGATGACTTTATGTTCATATAAAGCCCACTTGGCAGCAGAGGCTGGAGGTGGGAGGTGCCGATCCACATGGTCTCTCAGGGACCCAGGCTCTTCTTAACTGTGGCTCCACCTTCCTTTAGGGTCTTGGCACCACCTGGTTTCCCCCCAAGATCTCGTCAGCATCTGGGGAGAGGAGACCATGGGTGATGATCAAGGCCTGGAATTGTCAAACATCCCTTCTATTCACAGTCCATTGACCAGAATTCTGTTAGAGGGCCTTAGAGGGCCCCAGGCAACTACAAGAAAGTGTGAGCATCATGGTTTAGCTCATAAGAAAAGTGGTTTTGGTGGAAATACAGTGGTTTCTACTGCAGCCCATACCTCAGCTGATGGGCCCCCAAATCACCAAGAGGTAGAGGGCGGGAACGTGACTTAAAAACACCAGGCCAGAGATCAGATTTCTAGTTCTACTTCTTACTCCCAGTCTTCTACTTTGGAATGATTTTGAAAAGTTCCCAGGCCAGGAAAGCACTCATTAGCCAAAAGGGAGACGGAGAGATAACGACAAAAAGACAGGTTTGGGATGGGATTCTCCTACATACTTTAACTTAAGCCCATTCATTTAATGTATTCGTTAACTCATTCATTCATTCAACACACATTTATTGACAACCTTCCATGTGTCAGCCCTGCCTTGGCGGTGAGGATATCTGGAGAATTGTGTGCTTTGGCGTGGCACAGGGTAGATCCTAATTTACATACATGAATGCCTAATCAGATGGATGGATGGGCAGATGGATGGATAGATGTTTACAAAACCAACGAACATGGAGAGCCCCTACTATGCTAGCGAAATGTGTCTATGTACGTGTTGAATGATTGACACTTAGGAAGCCGAGCCTGCCTGGCATATAGGCAGCTTCCAAGCCTGGAGGAGCTGGTGCAGGAATAGCTGGGGGAAGCCAGCTCTGGAGGGGGCTGGAGCACATTGCAGTTCTCAGAATGGACACAAGGGGGCATGAGGGACCCAGGACACTCCTGGAGGAAGGCGCTGCCAGAGGAGAACCTCAGGGCGGTTACATAACAGCTCTGGACAGGACCGTGGCACCCAGCAGGTGTACAGGAGGGTGATGCTTGTATGGGGTGCGGAGAGATGAGGAGTCTGTCACTTTTCTGTTCCTGCCAGAAGTGTGAGAAATCACAGAGAGATGGCTGCTTCCTAAGACAATGAGTAAGGACCCTCCATATTGGGGATCTGTGACCCCAGCAAGCAGCCCTTTGTGATAGGTTGGTTTTGGGGTAAAGAAATGAGTCATTCCCGCTACTTTGCCCGAGTCCGTGTCTGCTCACGGAGTGGCTCAGGTTCTGGCACGTCCTTCCCTCCTGGAAAGGTGGAATCTGACTCCATGGAGAGGCAACTAGGTGGCCATGTAACAACTTCCGGGCTGGGGGTGAGGGTGTCAGAGAAGGTCCCAAGGCCTTCTGGGCCCCTCTGTGGTGGGAGCCAGTGCCTGCGGCCTCCTTTGCCACGCACCAACCTCAGCCTCACCTCCCCCAGAAAGCCTGCCCTGGCTGCCCCGGATCAGGAAGCTGCACTTCTGGGGTCCTCAGCAGCCTGTTCCCCCCATCAGAGTCCCAGCTCACAGGGTCCTATCTGCCTCTCCTTGTCTGCTGAGATCACCAGGAGGGCGGGGGCCGATCCGACTTCCATTCCTGTGTCCTCTGAAGAGGCTACCTGTATTGGCAGCACAGCTCTCGCCTGAGGAATAATCACTTCCTTTTGTCAAACCTCAGTTTCCTCATCTGCAAAATGGGGATGGTGAAAATATCCACCTCCCAGGTTGTTGGGAAGATGAACCCATGCTTGCCAGGCACAGGGCCTGGCACGTAGCTGCAGCATTTACAGGTGCTATCTAGGCCTTCTCCCATGTCACGGCAACCCAGTGCAGAAGGTGTCTTAGAGATAGGCCATGAAGGCACAGAAAGATGGAGCAACTTTCTCAAAACACACCCGCTAATATGCAGCAGGGTCAACAAAAGTTTCCTGCACAGAGTCAGATAATAAGTGGTTTAGGCTCTACAAGCTAGAAAATCTCTATTGCAACTGATAGAAATCTCTACTGATGCAGTGTGAAAGCAGTCATAGGTCAATGAATGGGCATGATTGTGTTCCAATAAAACTTTATTTATAAAAATCAAACAGGGGACCAGATTTTGCCCCCTGGGGCTGTAGTTTGCTGAGTCCTATTCTACATTGTGCTGTTTTCTAATCAATGGTGGGGGTGTTTGTCATTATTACCAAATTATTAGTTTCCTTGGACCAGTTAGTTTCTTGATAGATTTTCGAGTCTGAGTGGAATGAAATTGCAGAGGCAGGCAGGGCTGAGGGGCCAGCCCACATTTTTGCTCTATTTGCTTACCACTCCCCTCACAACCAGTTGTCAGTATTATTCCCAAACAGGGAAAGGGGCAGCTGGGTGGCAGGATGGAGCCCGGGTTGGGACGCAGGATGCCTGGATTTTAGAACAGGCACTAGCTATGGGAACTTGAACAAGCCTGTGGACCTGGGCTTCAGTTGCTCATTTTCTAGACTGACTGAATAATGCCACTTCTGCCTACTTGACAGGACTTCTCTGAGCTAAGAAAGGGACAGAACTTTTGCACACTCCTGATGTTCAGAAAAACCTGTCTTCGGAGGCTGGTGGGATTTGGTCCCTGCTGGGTCAAAGCCCCAGTCCCATTCTCCTCTAGTCTCCAGGATGGATGATGAGAAAGGCCTTGGCCTTCTCCCTGGAGGGCGGGAGACTCACATTGCCTGCAGGTCCTCTGTTAATGACATATTTAGAGTCTGTGCCTAGGAATACGCAGCCATGCCAGCCCCTGTCAATCATTGACAAAGCTTTCACACCTCAGTTGTCACCGTGTCCTCTGGCTCATGGCCAAGTGCCAGGGGAGGCTCAGTGCCCAACAAGGGCAGTGCTTGGAATGTGGGCACTCAGGAATAAGGTATTGGCCACGTTCACAGCTATTTCAGCCTCACGGGAACCAGAGGGGAAATGAGACCCATACATCCTGGGGAAGATGGTCCGAGATCACGTCCCCTTAAGCTGGCTCACTGGATGTTCATCCACTTCATTCATTCATCCTGGAATAATTTCTTAAGCACCGAGCATGTGCCAGGCTCTCTAGGAGCTGCTGGGCTCTCACACTGAACAAGTTAACAGAAAACCATCCATCACAATAGCTTCAGAGTGTGAAAGAAGAGAAGGTAGAACGCGTCATAAGACAGAGAAGGACTGGGGAGCAGGGGACATGGGAGAAGACCAAACTAGGACTTGAAGAAGCAGAAGGAGCTGCCCTTGCAGAGCTAAGGAAAGGGAAGCCCAGGCAGATGGACCGGTGGTACCAAGGCCTGGTTGACTGGAACATGGCCGTATGTGGACAGGGGGAGAGTGACCCACAGGGAGATCAGAGCCACGGTTCTGATGGCCTGAAATCTAAACCCACTTGAAGGTTTCTGTACACCTTTCTTAATACTTTCAGAATTTCTAAGCCAATTATTTTCCTGGCACTTAAATCATAATTTTGCTGGACAAACAACTACAAGAGAAGCAGGTTACTTTCCTCTGCATCCATTTTTTTCTCCTGAAAGATGGTTAGGGACACCATGGACACAAAAACTTAGCTTTAGGACTGAATTCTCAGGTCTGGCTCTCTTGTTTGTAGCTACTAAACCTGAGTAAGGCGTTTGCTCTGTCCAGAACTCCTGGCCCAAATGTGCAAAAGAAGTATATTCAGTTTGTGCCAGACTCATGCACAAGAATTCGTTCAAAATGGCCCTAGACTGGAAACAGCTCATGCCTATCAACAGAGACTGACTGAACTGTGAAACACAGTAGAATATCACACAGTGGTGGAAATACATCTCCAAGTACAGGAACCACATGGATGAATCTTGCAAATGTCACAAAGCCAGGCTCAAAAGCATACACCATATGATTCCTTTCACCCAAGGTTCAGGAAAAGGCAGACAGATGCCTGCTGTTAGGAGCTGGGATAGTGGTCACCCCTGGGTGGGAAGGGCTGGGTGGCAGCACAGCGGGGACTTTTGAGAGGCTGTTAACTAATGTTCTAGTCCTTGATCAGAGTGATAGTTACATGGTTATGCTTATTTTGTGAAAATTCATCAAACTATCTTATAATTTTTGCACAATTCTGCATGCAAATATACTTCATTCTAAGTTTTTTTTTTTAAAGGCATGATGCTCTTAGGAAGCATAAGCAAAGAAACTGAAATTACATCCATTTGCAGGGAACTTAGCAATTTGGGGTGCATTCATCAAGCCCCATGCAGTAATTTGTCCTGCCACAGGGCCTTTGCACAGGCCCTTTGCTCTCCCTGGAAGCATTTCTCTCCCCTTCCTGACTCTTGGTTAACTCCTATGCATCTTTCAGTTTCCGGCTCATGGTGATTCCTTCCAGGACAGCTTCCTTAACTTTATTGTCTAGCTCAGGTATCTTTGCTACAGCTTTGTAGAACTTTGCTTTCAAACACTTCCTTAGGATGTAACTGCACACATGTTCCTGTGGTTACTTGTTGAATGTCTTCCTCAACAGGATGAGAGCTGGGGAATTATGGGAATGTGTTTGTTTCTGTCACCATCACATCCCCAGGACTAAGCAGGGCACTTGAGACCCTAACAGGCACACCATACACATCGGTCACATGAATGACCAAGTGAAGGCATGACTGAGTAAATAAATAAAGGTCTGTAGCTAATCAACAAATATGTCATCTTACCAACTCATGTACAATGTTCCATTCTATTCTACAGGAGACACTGAGATAATCATAACTCACATAGCTTGCCATCATGTGAAACTGACATTCCTAGGAAACATATGCACCTGTACGTGGCCTGTGTACATTCTGTCACACTGTATGTCTTTCCAGATGTGACACATGTGTCCTCGATTTAGGTGGTTGGCACCTCCCATATAATAGCTGAGAAAAGATCCTATGACTTTAGAGAATCTTTAGGTCTCAGCTGGGGAGCTGGAGTTCACAGAGGGACAACAGGATTTCCCCAAGGTCACAAAGCTATCTGGTCTTTTGATTTATATATTAAGAAAATAAATTCATTTTCCTGTCACCTTGGAGAGTGCATGAGAAAAGAAGGTTTGACTGCTTCCTCCTAAGTTTGCTCCCCAGCTGTTAGTCAGCTGATCCTTGATGCCCTCATCTGCAAATGAGACGACTAAGAGTGTCCAGCCCCAAATGACAGCTGTGAGGGTGTCATAAAAGCAGAACATTTGGCAGAATATCTTGCCTTTGGAAAGAGCTCAATGACATTTAGCTGCTATTGTTCATGCTCATGCCTTGGAGTTTGGGGAATGAAGAAACTGAACTTGACCTTCAAGAGTGGGAAACCAAGACAAGGTACTTCTTCCAAACACATGGGAAAGTCAGGCCTTGCTCCAGCTCCGAGGAGACTTCTGTGGTATCCATTGGACTATCTCTCTTTCCAGGAGTGGTGGAGTCTACAGCCTTGGTTGTTTGGCTGAGAAGACAAATTAGCCAGAGGGCATTTTTGTTCAACACCAGCAGTGATCTGGCAGATTTCGTGTCAATCAGACCCTTGGTCATCGTTGGATTTTTCCAGGTACTGGGGTCACGAGATGGGAGGTGGCTTTTCTGCTGGTGGGCTTGGGAGGAGTTGAAGTAAGGAGATTCTTCCCCTTGGGTTGTTCCAGCCCCAATCCTCCCCATCCAGTGAGCTGGCTTTCTGGGGCAGCTCCAGTGTTCAAATGAAAAAAGGAAACAAAAATGGCAGCCGAGATGTTAGGGGGAGTGAGTTAGTGAGATGGATAGGAACGGAGAGAAAGACCATGAGATTGACCTATTTATTTAATTGGTTTTAGTAGTGCAAGTAGTCTTTTGAGGTTCCCATTTAGAATGTCACAGAGTAAAGGGGTGTCTACCTTCTGCTTTAGAGCTGTTGATTTCTGTGATTCTGGCAGCACCTGCCATGTTTGGTCTCTGCCAGTCTCCGTTCCATGTTCTGTCCAAGCATCTCTGTAAATGAAAATCATCAACGCTTCCGAGACAGGCACCCACTTGAAAATGCATCGACTCTCATCATAAATACAATGAGGGCAGATGTTTAGGAAGAGACATAAATAAATTAGAACTGATAATGAGGTGTCCCATATTAGCTTTATATTGATCATATTTTTCATATGCATAAATAATTTGCAACTTGTTTTTGCTTTTAGAAAATGAGTTTCTCACGGATCTAACTCAATTACTCTACATCGATGCCTCCCCCTTGTCCCAGTAGAAAGTCACAACTTGGGCTTCCTGTTCACACATGGGGAGAGTATGCTTCTTCTCCTTCCGGTGTGTTTCCGGTCCCAGGTTTCTTTTGAGTTACAGCGTGAAGTTCTAAATCCTGGCCACATCTTGATACCACATTCATATTTGTGGTCAAATCAATTGCTGATTCTGAAAGTAATTAAGGAACACTAGTAAGACTTCTGAATCCCCAGGTTATGACAGCCTTTATTTTAGTAATTGGAAAAGGTGGAGCTATTCAGTTCTCTTCACCGATCTCTGAGAATTTGCCTAACCGGGCTTTAATCACAGCCAGGGAAGCATCCTGGCTATGAAGCTTTCAGGAAAGGGGATTCAGATGACCCAGCAAAACAACAGAACTTGAAAGGTCAGGAAGACACATTGGCTACCATTTCCACCTTCCCCTTAAATAAGCCAGATATTTTGCTTCCTATCAAATCCTTATGAATACGCTTTCCCCAACAGGACTTGGAAGAAGAGGTAGCAGAATTGTTCTTTGATACGATCAAAGACTTCCCAGAGCTGGTATTTGGAGTGATGGAGATCAAAAACACCCGTGGACGTTTCAGCGTCATCCTGGACAGTGTCCTGGTGTTCAAAAAGGTAGGACTTGGATCCTATTTTTTAGGGAAGGGTCTCTAGTTCAAAGTTGTGGAAAGTGCGTGTGTATATGTGTGTGCGTGTGTGTGTGTGTGTGTGTGTGTGTGTGTGTGGGCTTCTGGTCCAAACTCTTGTTCTGCCACCTGTGTGCTAAGGACCATCAGGCAGGTGGGTGATCTCTGTGAAATCTCAGTTACCCGGTGTCTCCCTGGCTTTTCTGGCCCATCTCCGCTGCGTGCTGCTCCTCTTTCCTTAGCTAGTAAATGCCACCCGTTAAGGTCCATTCGCATCTGTTTGTTTTCTTCTGGCCTGAGCTTCCCCTTCCACCCTCTGTCACCAGTTACCTTCTATGTACCCGTGACTTATAGACATCCATCTTCAGCTAGACTTTGCTAATCTCCAGGCCCTGACAAGCAGCAGCAGAGGGCGCGACACGGCTGAGCCCCGGGTCATGATCTCCCCTTCGAGTCTTCTGCCTGCTTTTACTTACTCAGTGGAGGGGGCCACTCTTAGATCTCTCCCACCCAGTGAGGCAAGTCGGAAAACTCAGGCATCACTGAACCTCTCCCTCCGCTCCACCTTTAGGACCAATCCATCACCCCAGTCCTGTCGATTTTATACCCCAAACACCTCTTGAATCTGCATTTCTCCCTGTCTCTTCTGCAATTGCCCTAAATCTCCTGCATTCTATTGCAGTAACCTCCTGCCTGATATGCTCCGGTGCTCTCGAGAGCATTCTCCCCCAACTTCAAGACTGATGATCACCTCTCTTCTCTCTGAAAACCCTCTTTAATGGCTTTCAATTATTAGAATAAAGACAGAAATCCTTAGTGAGGTCTATAAGATCTTCCCAGGGACCCTTCTCCGTCCCTTTCCAGGATTTAGACCTGAGATGCCCAATAAGGCAGCAGCTAGTCATTTATGACTACTAAATTTAAAATTAATTGAATTAAAATTTTAGTTCTCCAATCAAACTGGTTACATTGCAAATACTCCATGGCCTTATGAATCTGGTGGCTGTTGTATCAGAGAGCTCAGACTTACAGAGCATTTTCTTCTGTTGAAATTTCTAGACATTGGGGTCTGGGGTCTGGTTTCTGGAAGATACCTTAGTCTCTTCCCCCAGGAAGCTGAATCTTTCCCAAATGCCATGTAACTTACAGATCCTGCTGAGAGGTTGGTCACTTATCCAAAGCCACACAGAAAATGTGTGCCGTGGTACCCAGATCTGCTTGACTTACAGGGAAAGCTGTGAGCCTTCAATTTCCTCTTGGGCATGTGGAAGCCATAGAGAGGTGTTGAGCTGGTGAATAAGATAATCTGAGGGGGTGGGGGAAGAGGGTGGAGGAAGGAAAGATAGCGGACTGAGACAGACAGTATTACCCTGTGTACATGTATGATTACACGAATGGTGTTACTCTACATCGTGCCCAACCATAGAAATGAAAAGTTGTACCCCATTTGTGTACAATGAATCAAAATGCAGTCTGTAAAAAAGAAATTTAACAAAAAAAAAAATCTGATTCTCCTTTTTGAGTGGGACAACATAGAGTTCAGAAATGGATCCAATTACATATGAAATTTTACTATATAAGAAGAAAGATATTTTAGATCAGTGGAGAAAATACGTATATTGAATGAGTGGTATTGAGACCCTTGGTGGCCACCCAGCAAGAGGGCCGAAGCTGGATCCCAGCTCTGGGGCTGGGAGTGCAGGTCGTGGTGAGCACAGGCTTAGCACTGGCAGGGCCCTGGGTTCAGTCCCCAGCACCTGCCAATCAACCAACCCTGGCTTCACCTCTTACTAGCTGAGTAAACCTGGATGGGTTACTTCACGTCCCTATGCCTCAAATTTGCTCAAGGGCAAAGCGGGAGAAATAACAGCACATAGTTCAGTGAGATGTGATGAGGATTAAATAAGATCATCTTGTAAGTAGCTGGAACTGTGGCTGGCAGAACATGAGCTCTCGAGTATTATTAAACTATGACTTCTGACCAGGAAAGAGTTGAGGCTTTATCCCAGGGACAATTTGGTGCTATTAAGTGTTTGAGCGAGAAAATGATGTATAATCAGATTTGTGTCCAAACAACATCATTCTGGCTGAAATGTGGGAAAATGGATTGGAGTCCAGCAAGAGAAGAGGCCAGGTCAGTGGGAGGCCACCGCAGGTGTCCAGGTGAGAGGTCTGGACCAAGGTATGATACATAATCCATTTACCTGATAAATACCAACCACTGAGCCGATTGGCCTGAAGGTGGAGTACGGCTATGTGGTAGCCATGAAAATCTCAGACCTATAAACCTGGAGTCTGATTGACTGATACTGCTGCTGGGCTCTGAATCCATCAGATATATCATACTCCTGCCTCCGCCCTGGCCTTTCCTTGCCATCCCAGGGCAAGATGGCACTGTTTGAATGCATTAAATGACTATATCAAGGAAGCTACTGCCCTCCAAATGATTCTCTTCTTTGGCTCAAGGGAAGAATCGCGAAACGCCAAGAGCTCATTAACGACAATAACAACAAACAGGACCTCCAACAGATCATAAAAGGGCACCTTACAGATTTTGTGATTGAATACAACACTGAGGTCAGTAAGCAGAGGGTCCCCGGGAGACGGACAGCTGGGGTGACTGCGTAGGTCCGCACTGACGTACGTGTTTTCCTGGGAATTTCAGAGCAAGGATCTGATTTACGAAATGCGCATCTTCAGTCACATGCTGCTCTTCATCTCCAAAACCTCCGAGGCATACGGTGTCATAATCCAGCATTATAAAATGGCATCGAAGGAGTTCCAGAACAAGGTAGGAATGGGCCTTTGCTCTTTCGGGCTTTTGGATGGGGATGCCAATCATGCAGACTGTGAGTTCATTCGCCTGCCCTGCTTATTATAAATTCAGTCGGGAATGATTTGCATATTGATATCCTTATTTGCCTATATCAATACTATGCATTATTTACTTTTTAATTTTAAATAGGCCTCCTTGGTTATTCTGGCCCAGCCTCTCCTCCTTTTTGGCTAAGCTCATACTCCTCCTTCACTCATCTTTTCAATCAGGCCACTGTGGGAACGTGACGTTTTGATGGACCATCTGTACTGATGGGGGGGGGGGGATTGCAATATGGGAGCAGTTAGCTGGGAGTCGAGGGGGAAAGAAGACCACTCCTGCCTGAAATTCAGGCATACACAAAGCCTGCAGGCATGAAGCAGCATGCACTGGCAAATAGTCGCTGAGATTCTGGACTTAATAGACTCAAATTCGAATTCTCTCCCTCTTATAAAGCTATGTTGTCTTAAGCGTGTTTCTTAACCTCTCAGCTTCAGGATCCTCCTATGGGAAATGAAGACTTGTAATACAAATTAGAAAGTCTATGTGTAAAGCAATCAGCAAAAGTCTAATACGTGGAGCTTGTGATTAATGTCACCGTTATCATCGTGAGACAAATCAGCTTCTCCTGAGGCCTATACCTAAACATCATGTACTAACCACTGCCTAGAATCTGGGGACTCTTCCCAATTACTCTCTTAATTTTTATAAGAAGTATGATAATAGCAAGTTTTTTATGTAATGTAAATTATTCCAAAATTTTAAAATTTTTGTTCTAGTTAGTTATATCTGATAGCAGAATGCATTTTGATTCCTTATGCACAAATGGAGCACAACTTTTCACTTCTCTGATCGTATATGATGTATAGTCACACCATTTGTGTACTCATACATGTACATAGGGTAATGATGTCTGTCTCATTCCACCATCTTTCCTACCCCCATCCCCCTCCCCTCCCCTCATTTCCCACTACACAATCAAAAGTTCCTCCAGTCTTCCCTAACCCTCCCGCCCCCCGCCCCCAGTTATGTATCAGCATCCACTTATCAGAGAAAATATTTGGACTTCGTTTATTTGGGACTGGCTTATCTTGCTTAGCATGATATTCTATGACTCCATCCATTTACCTGCAAATGCCATAATTTTATTCTTCTTTGCAGCTGAGTAATATTCCATTGCGTATATATACACCATAATTTCTTTATCCATTCATCTGTTGAAGGGCATGTAGGTTGGTTCCACAATCTAGCTATTGTGAGTGTGCTGCTTTAAACACTGATGTGGCCGCATCAGTAGCCACAATACACTGTAGTATTTTAAGTCCTTTGGGTATAGGCCAAGGAGTGGGATAGCTGGGTCAAATGGTGGTTCCATTCCAAGTTTTCTAAAGAATCTCTATGCTGCTTTCCAGAGTGGCTGCACTAATTTGCAACCCCACCAGCAATGTATGAGTGTACCTTTCTCCCCACATCCTCGCCAACACCTATTATTGCTTGTATTCTTGATAATCGCCATTCTAATTGGGGTGAGATGGAATCTTAGGGTAGTTTTGATTTGCATTTCTCTTATTACTAAAGATGTTGAACATTTTTTCATATATCTGTTGATTGCTTGTAGATCTTCTTCTGTGAAGTGTCTGTTCATTTCCTTAGCCCATTTGTTGATTGGGTTATTTGTATTTTTGGAGTTGAGTTTTTTGAGTTCTTTATAGATTCTGATGATTAGTGCTCTATCTGAAGTGCCTGTGGAAAGGATTTCCTCCCACTCTGTAGGCTCTCTTCACACTATTTATTGTTTCCTTTGCTGAGAGAAAGCTTTTTAGTTTGAATCCATCCCACTTATTGATTCTTGATTTTAATTCTTGTGCTTTGGGAGTCTTGTTAGGGAAGTCTGGTCCTAAGCCGACATTATATGAGGATTTGGGCCTACTTTTTCTTCTATTTGGTGCAGGGTCTCTGGTCTAATTCCTAGGTTCTTGATTCATTTTGAGTTGAGTTTTATGCGGGGTGAGAGACAGGGATTTAATTTCATTTTGCTACATATGGATTTCCAGTTTTCCCAGCACCATTTGTTGAAGAGGCTATCTTTTCTCCATCGTGTTTTTGGCACCTTTGTCTAGTATGAGAAAACTGTATTTATGTGGGTTTGTCTCTGTGTCTTCTGTTTTGTACCATTGGTCTACCTGCCTCCTATTTTGGTGCCAACACCATGCCATTTTTGTTACTATTGCTCTGTAGTATAGTTCAAGTTCTGGTATTGTGATGCCTCCTGCTTCACTCTTCTTGCTAAGGATTGCTTTGGCTATTCTGGGTCTCTTATTTTTCCAAATGAATATCATGATTGCTTTCTCTATTTCTATGAGGTACATCATTGGGATTTTAATTGGAATTGCATTGAATCTGTATAGAGCCTTTGGTAGTATGGCCATTTTGACAATATTAATTCTGCCTATCTAAGAACATGGGAGATCTTTCCATCTTGTAAGGTTTTCTTTAACTTCTTCTTTAGTGTTCTGTAGTTTTCAATGTAGAGGTCTTTCTCCTCTTTTGTTAGATTGATTCCCAAGTATTTTTTTCTTTTGAGGCTATTGTGAATGGGGTAGTTTTCCTAATTTCCCTTTCAGAGGATTCATCACTTATGAATAGAAATGCATTAGATTTATGAGTGTCGATTTTATATTCTGCTACTTTGCTGAATTCATTTAATAGTTCTAGAAGTTTTCTGGTGGGAATTTTTTGGATCCCCTAAATATAGAATCATGCTGTTGGCAAATAGTGATAGTTTGAGTTCTTCTTTTCCTATTCATATTCCTTTAATTTCTTTTGTCTGTCTCAGTGTTCTGGCTACAGTTTAAAGGACAGTGTTGAATAGAAGTGGTGAAAGAGGGCATCCCTGTCTTGTTCTAGTTTTTAGAAGGAATGCTTTCAATTCTTTTCCATATAGAATGATGTTGGCCATGGCCTTAGCATAGATGGCCTTTACAATGTTGAGGTATGTTCTTACTATCCCTATATTTTCTAGTGTTTTAAACATGAAGAGGTGCTGTATTTTATCATATGCTTTCCCTGCATCTACTGAAATGATCATATGATTCTTAACTTTAAGTCTATTGATGTGATGAATTATTTATTGATTTCTGGATGTTGAACCAACCTTGCATCCCTGGGATGAACCCCACTTGATCATTGTGCACTATCTTTTTAAATATGCTTTTGTTAAGGATTTTTGTGTCTATGTTCACTAGGGAGATTGGTCTGAAGTTTTCTTTCCTTGATGTGTCTTTGTCTGGTTTTGGTATCAGGGTGATACTAGCCTCATAGAATGAATTTGGAAGTTTCCTCATTTTCTATTTCATGGAATACTTTGAGGAGTATTGGTATTAGTCCTTCTTTGGAGGTCTTGTATAACTTGGCTGAGAATCCTTCTGGTCCTGGGCTTTTCTTGGTTGGTAGGCTTTTGATGGCTTCTTCTATTTCATTGCTTGAATTGATCTGTTTAAATTGTGTATGTCCCCCTGATTCAGTATGGGTAAATCATATGTCTCTAGAAATTTGTCAATGTCTTCAAGATTTTCTATTTTGTTGGAGTGTAGGTTTGCATGTAATATACATTTTTCTGAAATAAAAAAAATAAAAACTTTTAAACCTAAATTAAACAGAGAATAAAGCCAAGTGTGTTAGTCAGCTTTTTGTCACTGTGACCAAAATACCTCACAAAAACAACTTAAAGGAGGAGGAAAAGTTTATTTGGGCTTGTGGTTCCAGATGTTCAGTCCATGGTGGGCTGAGTCCATTGAGCTGGACCCAAGGTGAGTTGCAGTTTCCCCCCTATAGTGACCCTGCAGGTTTCCAAAACCTATTCTTTAAGGGGGACATCAATATCAGCAGCACCCAGTACAGACAATATGCAGCCCTAAACCAAAGAGGCCCTATGAAGATGTTAACAGTATTATCATAATAAACAGAGAGGATGAGTTCAATTATTATCTACAGTATAACAAATATATTTGCAATGAGGTTTGCAGTTTCTAATGGTGGACAAAGAGGATGGGGAGGGATGTAGGATGTAACTGTTCATGAGAAAATAAAAGAGTATATAGAAGTACTAGATCATAGGAAGAGTGAATGCAGAATCAAAAGAAGTTGGTTGTTAGCATGAGAAAGGGAGAAAGAGACTCTGAGGAAATAGGTAAACAAAAGGAAAATAGAGTGAGAAAAATAAAGAAATAAAAACTTAAAATTTTTCAAAAAAGGAGAAATAAATCTACACTATAACAGTCATATAGTATTCAAACCTCCCAGTCTTCAGTAGCCTGAAGCATGAGAGGTACCTGACAATGAGCTTCCAGTCTCCAGCAGGTGTCTCAGGATGGGATTGGCCCCACCTAAAGATGGCAGCTTCTGCTTCCAGGATAATCCAAGATGGCTGCACTGGCTTCCAAACACGTTGGCAAGTGGGGAGCTGCAGTACAGGGCGTGGGTACCGAGTCTGTGTGGGATGCATTTGGTAGGGCCAGAGTTCCTGGAGGCAGGGTGCAGTCAGTCAGGCCAGGGGTCCTGCAGGTCTCAGTTGTTGTTCCAAAATGGCAGCAGCCACGAGTAACCAAACCTGTGGATACTGTGACAGTGGACTTCCAGGCCACAGCAGGGAGCTGGCAATCTGCTGGTAGTCTGTGAGAGTTCTGCAGGCTACCAGTGGATGGTCAGTGGGTGGACCTCAGGCAGTGGGTGATGGGTAGGTGAAAAGCAGGTGATGGGCAGGCAAGAGGCAGGCAAACGGGCAAATGGCGGATGATAGGCAGCAGTCAGTGAGCCATCTGCACTCAAAAAATAGGCGATATGCAGGCAGACTGCAGGTGATCAAAGTGGACAAATGGGGTCAACAGCAGGGGATCCATAAGCAGCAAAGACTGCCTCACAGAGAAACAGATTTTCCTCTGCTTGAAACCCGAGTCACAAAGTAACAAGGAACGCAGCCTCCCTCTAGTCCACCATCTTCTGGGCCAAACTATGTTTCCGGTTATTCTTTTAACTCTTTGATCCAGCTGGGATTTATTTTAGGCATAGATTGAGAGATGAGAATCTGAATTCTCTTTTCCCTAATTAGTGATCTTTCCAAATGCCAATTATTGGGCCAAAGGTAAACAGTAGGACTAATATTGACTATATTGTTATACTAATAAGTTATACCCCCAGGTCCACCTCATGGCCTCTGGACTCCAGCCTCAGCGTGTCCAAGGTGGCCAGTACTTCTTGGAAGTACATGAGGGTGGCTTCACAGGCCTGCTTTGTCTTTCACTCTCCCTGGGGCCTAGAAGAGAGGGGCACACTGTGGAGGCCTTCATCTTACAACGGATGACTGACCTGGAGTGCAGAATGGGGTCTGCAGGGCTCTCACTTGTCCCTTTGCTTCCTCTCCTAATTTCCTCTGCAACCAGAGTGACCAGGCTTATCATGTTTCATGGGCCTCCCATTACATCCAAACCCAGCCCAAGCTCTCTCCTGGACCACCATCCTCACCGTTGACCGCCTCTAACCTGGTCTCCCAGGACACTGTCCCTCATGGTGTTGAAGTCACAATGGTTTTCCTGTCCCTAGAACATTCTGAGCTCTATGTTTGCTTTGCCACCAGGCCTTTGGGTTGACAGTGTCCACCATGTGGATCACTGTTCCTGGGTTGGGTACTCATCACTCAGGTACCAGGCAAAGTGTCACCTCCTTAGCTTCTCCTCCTGACCATCTTGCCTCCTCTTCTGTGCACTCTATGCCACGCCCCTGTTCTGTTGTCTGTCCATCATTGCTCTCTGGATTTATCGGTTCATTTACTCAGTTGTCATCTGTCCATTAGAACACCAGCTCCGCGATGGTCAGGCAGTCTGCTTCCAGCAGTGCGGTATCTCCTGTGCTCAGTAAAATTCCTAGCACGTGGTCTGTACCGGATGAGTCTTTGTTGCATGAATAAGTGAGTCACGTCATGGGCTTCTTTTATAAATTTGGATAATAACAAGAGTTGGCGTGCTCTGAACATTTTCTACCTGCCCGTCACTGAACTAAGCCTTTCTATGGTTTCCTTGTTTGATTCTCACGGTGACCCTCTAAGGCAGGTACTATTTGCATCACCATGTTACAGATAAGGAAACTGAGGCACAGATGAAGACAGAACCTCAGGACTTCTTGACTTCCTGAAGTTGTGTGGATGGTACACAGCACGAGACGCTGAAGCCTGGCTGGCAACTGCTACCTGTCTTGCATTTGGTGTGGGGCTGACTTTACTGTCCTTTGGAGGTTCTCCAGGCACCCCACTGTTCCATTCCATTAGTCCACAGCCTTAAAGCAGTTTCTCTCCCTTAGCAAAAGATTCAGAGAGACAAGGCTTTTGTTTCATTTGGCAGATCCTTTTCATCCTTGTGGACACAGACCAACCGAAAAACAAGCGTGTCTTTAAGTACTTCCGGGTCTCAGAGTTCAATATACCATGTGTCCAAATCCTAAACTTGAGTTCGGATGCCAGATACAAAATGCCTTCAGATGAGATAACCTATGAAAACCTCAGGAGATTTGGCCGCAGCTTCCTAAGTAACACTGCCAAGGTAAGCGTGCTCTGAGGTAAGTTTCATCCAGAACCTCAGAAATCATTCCTTTCCTGGAATATTGCTGCCATTGGTGCCTGAATGAAGAAGGTCAACCTCTTGGCTCGGTGTGGGGAAATCTCCCCATTTTCCCCACCTGGAATCTATCCAACTTTTAACTATCCTGAACTTATAATCCCACCCTTCATTCTTGAGTTGTTGAGTAAATTTCCAATAAAAATGGCAGGCACTGTGGAGGGTCGTAACCTCTTATATGAGATCTACTTGGTCCAAAGGTAGATACTTGAACTAGAACAGACAAAGCAATCAGGATTTAGCCTCAAAACATTTTAGGAAACTTCTGGTTGGGTGAGGGTAGGAGGGGATCTATGTTGTCGAAAGGAGAGACTCAGAAAGGTAGTTGTTTTAGTCAGCTTTGCATCACTGTGACCAAAAGACATAACGAGAACAATTTAGAAGATAAAAAAGCTCTCTTAGCTCACACAGAGGTTCAGCCCATGGTCAGTTGACTCCAAAGCTCAACTATGGGCCTGAGGTGAGACAGAGCGTCATGGTAGAAGGGTGTGGAAGAGGAGAGCAGCTCAGGACACAGCAACCAGGAAGCAGAGAGCGCTCTGTTACCAGGGGCAGAATTTAAACCCCAAAGGCACACCCCCAGCGACACCCCCACCTCCTTGGGCCACATCCTACCTGCCTACAGTTACCACTCAGTTAATCCATCAGGAGATTAGTCTACTGAGTAGGTCATAGCTCCCATAATCTAGCCACTTCACCTCTGAGCATTCTTGCATTGTCTCACACATGAGGTGACTGCATCTCCAGACCATAACAAGAGTCGCATAACACATCGGCACCCACTGGTTATTGACAATCGCTGTCTCCTCAACTACTCTGCTGAGTAAGGGAACCTGTTATTTTCCAAACTGGGAATCAATTGAGAGTTAAAGAGAGTAAAACATTCATCAAAAAATATTCTGGAATAACGAGTAAATACAGACAATCCAGACGACCCAACCTCCATAGGCACCTCCCTCCGAGTGCTTCCATGCCTTCTGTCCCCTAGGACTGCTTCGTCCCCTGTTGCCTCTTCAAGGAGAAGCTGTTCCTCTTTCATGTATAACATCATCATGGGCCAAGTGGAAAGGCTGGTGTCCTTACTGTTACCTCCAAAACATTCCTACTCTTTCTACCTTCAAAGAACCCTCTATTCTTTAGAGACCATGCTTTTGGACTTTAGATCACTTATTTCCTCTCCCAGCTGCTGTCCTGTGATCGTCTCCCCTTCACTCTCTGAGGATATGATCTCCTAACTGCCCTCTTGCCTGCCACACCTGTTCTGCCATCATTTCCAGAGATGTCCATAGCTGATACCCTTTTCCCACAGCTGTTGAGTCAGCCTTCATGCCGACTCAGCCTCCATTCTCAGGGCTATAGTTAGAAACAGCAGCTCCTGCAAATGCCTCCTGTCCGGGTTTCCATCTTCTCAGTTCCCTCTCTGTAACCTGCATTCCTACCATTCCTCACGCTTCCCCTGGCCTCCAATCTCCTGATCCCATTTCTCAGTCTCTTTAGTACCATCCTCCATCGAACTTGGATTCCACTCTTGTTGCTCTGTCAACTCCTTTTTCTCCTTCATCTTCCACCACCTTCGTACCCTGTGGTCCTCACCAGGTAAAATTCCAACTCTAGTTGGTCCCACTTAGCTTCCCTGCTGATACTAGAGGAAAACATGGTCATGGAGCTGGATGGCAACAGAGTCACTAACCAAAACTTCCGTGGGCTCAGAAACATCCTGGCACCTCTGTATGAATTTCTCTTAGTGTGTCCACTCTATTGATCTATGAGACTATTCCACCTTCTTCCCCATTTCTACATTTACTCTTAGCTGAGAGCTCTACCCATACCTCACAAAGGAAAGAGAAGTCTCGACCTCCCATTTCCCATCACCCTATCTCCACACCTAACTGGGACTTGGTCCCTCCTCTCTCTCTCTCTCCCAGTTACATCTGAGGAGAGATGTCTCTTTCCCTCTCAAAGGCCAACATGGCCTCCTGTGCCCCTTGACATGAGGTGCCTAATCTAGCCCATTCCTAGTTCTCCGCCATTCTCACTGCTGCTCATCTTCCATGCCCAGGACACACCTCCTTTACACTCCCACTGAAGAAATTTTTAAATCCCTTCCAGATGCTGGTTGGAGTGAGGGAGGGCCTTGTGGGAGAAAGAGCTGGTGCATTGGGCAGAGGCCAGAGAGCAAGGTCTCATAGCACCGTCAAGATTCATTTATCTTCAGGGCAATGAGAAGCTGGAAACAGCCCTACTTGTAGAAAATAAAGGTAGGGAGAAAGAACTGGAGGAAATGCAGGGAGAACACTAGGGGTCTCTTAGAGTGATGCAGGTGAGAGATGTAGGCCAACTGGGCTAGGGTAGTTTAAATGGAGCAAATGAAGAAAAGGGTGTAGATACAAGGGCCATGATGAGGCAAAAGTTGCACAGAAAAATGTGGTCTGGGGTTTTGAACACTTCTTTGAACAGATGCAAGGGCCGAGTTCATTCTATCATTCATTTGTAAACCACTGATTGAGGTCCTACTATGTGCCAGGCAGTGGTTACTCAATGACAAGAGAAGAAGAATCTTTTATGATATTCCATCCCTTTCTGGACACAGTTAGACCTCTCAAATTTGCTTCCTAGAAACATCAGTCCAGCGAAGAGATTCCAGATTATTGGGACCAGGGTCCAGTTAAGAAGCTTGTGGGGAAGAACTTCAATGTAGTCGTCTTTGACAAAGAAAGGGACGTTTTTGTGATGTTCTGTAAGTACCTCCACAGAGGCCGTGGCAGGCTCAGGAACCCAAGGGTACTTTTCAAGTGTTGCTCCTGAATCTTTGAGCTCTGCAATCTCCAAAACCTATGGGCATACCCTACTGATGATGGTTTGCAGGCACCCAAAAAGATTGGATCAAGATGCTATTGGCTACAATGCAACCCTGTCCCCCCCTGTCAGAATGTATGACATGCCTTCTGCCTCCAGGCCTGTGGCTATTTGCAACAATAATAATGCCGATGGCTCACGTGGTTTCATTGAACACCTCATGCTGAGTCATTGCTGAATCATTTAATCCTTACCAATGTCCTTCTGAAAGTAGCTACCATTGTACACCCCATATATCCCGTCTGACTGCAGCACCTTCACCTACCCACACATACCCCCTCTCTCTCACGTGATTTTTGGCAGAACCTATTTTGCTGTACAGAGTACAGCAGATCCCTTGCTTTGTGCTTTATGGGACATATCCAATGGCCCATTGGAGGTGGAGACCCAAATTCTTCCTGTAAAGACTTGGCACAATGTCTGGTGTAAACACAGTAGACAACAGCCATTTTCGATGTTATTATTCCTATTATTATTTCCAACACTCATCTAAGTTAGGACTATCGCCCTAACTTTTTCATGGTTTCTGGTTTGCATCTGAGATCCAAAGCTAGAGGCCGTCTCTCCTACCATGAGACGCTGAGGAAGCTGACTCTGAAGTTACTTCAGGCATCTTTTAAACAGGCATCTCTTTCACCATTCAGTGAGCACTTATTATGAGCCAGGCATGTAAGGTGTGTAACAATGAGCCTGTGGGGAAGGGATGGTGGTTTTCTCCATGTTACAGGGACCCTACTCTAGTCACACAGTAAGTCCTAATGTTCCAAGCAAGCTTTGTGCCACTGCTGGATTAAGTGCATCATACAGTTCTTTGACAGTCTTTCTGAATTGATCTCTTGTTTAGAGTGAGGTATTGCAGGTCTGAGGCTGAATCACCACCATCTGCAGCCCGCAAATGAGAGGCAGGGATGGCTTTTCTGCAATTACCTGATGCCCTGAGTTCTAAGAACACTCATTTAGTTCTGATAAAAGGCCAAACTAACCTCATTTTCTTGGAAGTACAGCTGTCCGATTGGCCCCGTGGAGCTGTGGGCATTATGCACCCTGCTGTTGTGACCCAGGTATGCTGGGTTCCCAGGATGCACTGGGGTTGGCAGGCAGGTAGTGGGTGGCCACAGAGGCACATATTTGTAAATGGAAGATGATCATGTAGAGGTGGCATGCCAGGGGTCTTTAAGGCCATTCCTCTCTCAGGACAGAAACTGAACTCTGAGCTTTGAGGCAGGACATCAGGTGAGATTGGGCCTTCCTGGTGTTGCCTGGTCTCTGGCTTCCCTCTGCAGGGCCCGGCACCTGGGCCACACTCAAAGCTCAAAGAACCATCTGGGGACAAAGTGCTGTCCCCTTCCCAGGAGTAGCCACACTGTCATACTTTTTGGGACACCTGTTCATTTTGTGGCCATGTTTTCCTCCAAGGACTGAAAGGCATATTTATAATATTGTGTCTTGTCATGTTCTATTTGTAGTACAATGGCTTTAAGTCCAAGTGACCTGTCTTCGAATTTCTTCTGCTTAATTACTGGTTGACCTTGGGCCAGTAGCTTAACCTCCAGTTGAAAACCCCTGGGCTAAAATCCACCCCTCACACACGCCTCCCTCTCTCTCTTATGTGAGTTTTGGTAGAACATGAGGAATCATCTAGCATACATATTTTTCTTGGAAAGGGAAGGAATAAAAAAGAAAAAGAAAAATAAGAGAAGACAATGCTAATGTGCCTAAAGTGTTAGCGTTTGGGTTGAAGGGGACTAGGCCAACTTTCTTCTAATTCATTGAATATAATGATCAGGTACTGTGACAAGTGTAAAAGTAACCTTATAAATAAGAGTGCAAATCAAAAAGCAGCCACACCAGGAGTAGAAGATGGTGGGCATGGTTTGGCATCATCTTCCAGAGCCTGAGCCAGGACCCTCTCTTGCAGATGCACCGTGGTCTGAGAAGTGCCAGGTGCTCTTCCCAGTGCTGGAGGAGCTGGGTAGAAAGTACCAAAACCACTCCACGGTCACCATCGCCATGATCAACATCATGGCAAATGACATCCAGCTGACCCCATTGGACCGGTACCCATTCTTCAGACTTTTCCCCACCGACTCTCAACAGGTCAGGGGGCTCTTTGGATCCACATAATTGAAAATGTTCCTATGTCGTCACCAGTTTCTCCCTATCTCCAGCTCTGCCATCTGCCAAACCAAGCTTCATTCTCTGCTCCTGTCCCTATGACCCTCTCATGTTCAGGTTCAAAGGATATCTGCCAGTAGCTGCCACTCAAGTCCTAAGACTCACTATACTTATGTGCAACTGAGGTCAGTTGTTCATGCATGACCACAGTGGCCAAGTGGGTATGGATGTTTTGATTGGTCAGGAATAAATGACTTCCTTTAATATTGAGACTGATCTCTACTGAGAATATATGGAAAAGGGTGGGAAATAAGGTGGAAGATCTCTGTGGGAATGTTGGGATGGAACATAGGCAGATGAAGGGAGAATGTGCAGTAGAGACAATCAGTGCCTTGTACATTTTGGGACTAGTCATCTACCAATCCTCGCCAGTGTTGATGGAGCACACCCTCCATGACACATGGCAATCTAGGGAACTATGTCAATCAAAGAAATGTGAGCCAAGGTCCCTGTTCCTGAGAAGAGTGTGACTGAGTGGGAGGGAGGAGTCATCCTGGTCTGGGTCCATCTGTAAGTGTGACTGGGTTGCAGGAGAGGGACAGATTCTGGAGGGCAGATATGGCAGAAGTCTTCATGGAGATGTGGGACTCTGGAGAATGGGGGGCGGGGATTTCAATCAAACTAGAGGAGAGGGGTGGGGAACTACAGACAGGATGACACAGCACTGTGAAGGAGATGCCATCTTGGGGCAGAAGATGCAATGGGAAGGTTGTTTAAAAGAGGATGGACTGAGAGAATAAGGCCAAGGGTCCCCAATCTTGAGTTACCTGCAAAGGGATTTAGACAACCAGGGGTCAGTAAGTCACTTCTTAACCTTCTTAAAGACTGAAAGAGAACAGGGAACTAGTGATGACTGAGCACGAACCATGTGCAATATACCTTGTAAAACAACAACTAGTATTGCCATTGATGTAGTATTAATAATAACCATAGCAAATAGTGATAATACTATGAGCCAGTCACTGTTTTAAGCAGTTTTCATATAGTAACTCATTTAATACTTATAACAATATTGTGAAGTAGGTACTGGTATTGACTCCATATTAAAGATGAGGAAACTGAGGCAGAGACCTTCAGCAAGCAGATCACATCACTAAGTAAAGCAACCTAGCAGCTAAGTCCTAGAAGTATGCTTTTATAGTCCATGCTTGAACTGCTGTGTTACGATCCTATGATGGAAGAATATTTATTATCCTTATTTTATAACCATGGTAATGGAGACTCAGAGAGGTTGAGGAACCGAGGTTATTAGGAATTTCTAACAATCCACGAATGACTTGCAGGAAGAGGCTCCCATCCTAACACTGTTCTGTTTTCTTCCCAGGCTGTGGTGTATAAGGGTGAACACACCGTGAAGGGTTTCTCTGACTTTCTGGAAAGCCATATCAAGGTTAGGATTGAGGATGAGGATGAGGTAAGAGGCATCAGCAACTTTCTGATGATTCTCTCTTGCACACAATGACCAGGAACTTGATGGACTAGAAAAAAGTGCGCCAAGAGTTCCACAAGCTCATGCTGTCTGAGGATGGTCAAGGATGGATGGACACTCACCCATTTTGGGTGATTTTCTTGGTCACCTTTATTCCAAGGGCATCTGCTATTAGGAAGTAGAAAGGGCAGACTTCAGAAACACCAGAAAAGTCAAGGCGTTGAGGTTACACACAGCAACTAAGGTTTCTTCCCTTGGTCCACTTCTCTGAGATGCCAGCCAAATGTCTCCCTGGGATTTTCCCCTCTGGTGCTATCATTTTAGCATGGGACCACAGTCCCTCTTTTTCCCTTAGTGAGGTCATCTTCTAGAAGGTATCATCTGAATTAGTTAGGACTCTTTCTGTTACCAATGTCAACAACAGAATTTAATCCATATAACTGGTAAAACATCTGGCATGGGTGGATCCAGAATCTCAAATTTGCTTTCTGTCTTCCCATCTCTGGTTTCTTTTATGATGGCTTCCTTCTCAAGCAGTTATCTCCCCATAGAACATCAAAGATTATCCTACAGCTCCAAAGCTAATTACTTCTTAGAAGCCTCAGTAATGTTCTGGAATGGGATCTCATTAGTTAAGCCCAGATCATGGGCTCACTCTACCTGGAGGTAGAAGAGGGACAGTCACAACTAAGGACTTAGAGTAGAAGAAGGGTAGTTCTCCCAAAGATCCTATTCCCAGAGGGACAAAAACACATTTGGGCACTTTAGCATTAAAGGCAAGTGGACCTTTTGTGTCTATGAAGGACCCTCTAACTCAAAGATTGATTGTCCCTGGGCATGTTCAGAAAAGAGCCTTGACAATTACAGTATTGGTTATCACATAGATTTCCTTATCCCCTTTCCTCCTCCCTCTCTTCTTTCCTTCTTTTCTTTGATAGCTATTGTCTATTGAACAAAATGAAGTGATAGAAGAGGAGGTATTAGTTGAAGGAAAAGAAGTACCTTCTATGGAGAAAGAATTACCTGAGGTGCAGGTGCCAGAGCAGGAGAACGTGACCACGCTGGAAGAGCCAGTAGGGCAGGAGATACCAGCTAAGAAAGAGGAGGTGGTCACAAAGCCACAAGGATCTCCAAGACCAGAGAAGAAACCAAAACTCAAGGATGAACTTTAGGGTCTCCAAAACCAGGAGGAAGGGGCCCATGTTTCAGGTCCTGGCATCATTTCTGAGTGGATCTACTCCCAGTAATATATCATTATGATGGCGTATAGGTGGGTGCTGGAGAATAAAGCCCCTTAATGATGTTGGCCCTGGTTTACTCATTACCTTTTTTCTGGTCGAAGCTGCCTTTGGAGAGCTACACATGGCTGTGAGATAAGCTGCAACATTTAATAAGTGTTTACACACTCATTCATCTAATTCTAGAACACCACTGGCAGCTGGGTTTCTTTATCCCCATTTACAGATAAGAAAACCAAGGAACAAAGAGGTCAGGCAACCAGTTAGTATCACACAGCTAGAAACTCTGCACTTAACCACTATGCCTACCACTTCCTACCAGATTGGAGTTCCAGGAGTTTGACTAAACCTTCCAAAAGCGATCAACTGATTGGCTTATGCTGCATTTTGGCACAGTGAGAAATAGATCCAACAAGATTATCCCCAGATTTCCACAAGTGACCTGCTCACTCAAGCAGTTGTGTTGGAAGAGCATCCTCCACGGGCTCCTTTCCTTTTACTACCATAAAGGTTGTTTAGCAATCCATGTGATTCCACCCACTTCCTTCCATGTGGCCCCACCCACTTTCTTCCATGTGGCCCCACCCACTTCCTTCCATGTGGCCCCACCTACTTCCTTCCATGTGACATCACTCATTTCCTTCCCTGTGGTCCCACCCACTTACTTCCTTGTGATTTCACTCACTTCCTCCCATGTGGCCCACCCACTTCCTTTCTTTTGGATCCACCCACTTCACTCCTCTTCCGCCAGTCACCCTCCATTTTTCAGCTGCAGAAGTCTCATAATTCATCTTTCCTGCCACTCTGTACCTCTCTTCTTCCCCCCACCAAATTTCATATTCATACAAATGCTGGGGTAATCTTTTAAAAAACCACAGCTCCGAGGGCTTCCAACTCTGCCATTTCAGCCCCATAGTGGCATCTTTATTGCTTTTAGGATAAAATTCAGTCTGCTTACCTATCTGCAAGGTCCTGGATGGTTCCCCCCTGAAGAGCTCTTCTCCTCTTCCTGCTATCTCACTTTCTAGGCCCCAGTCACACTTCTCCTCAATTCTTTGAACAAACCAAACTCTCCCTGCAGTATTCCCTTTGCCTGAGATGCACTCTCCTCAGAGTACACTCCCCACCCCCACCTGGCTCTTCATAGAGCTGCATTCATCATTCGAATCTCAGCGCAGTCATTGTCACCTCAAAGAAGCCCTTGTGGACACTAATATTGGACTATTTAATACTAATATTTGAACTATATCATTGGGCAATTGTGAGCTGCCTGTTCCCCACTCCCTGACCCAGGACGTCAGCCCCATGAAAGAGGGCACGTGTCTCTTCTTTCTTGCTGTGTTCCCAGTACCTAGGATTCTGCTTGGTACATAGCCAATGCTCACTAAATGTCCATGGACCAAATACCTATCTCAGGCAGCACCCTGTCTCCCAGAGAGACGTGATTTCATGGTCACCCCAAAAGGAAGAGATGAAGACAGTGTCTTCAGATCCAAATCAGAGCCTGTATTTGTTTCCTGCCGTTGCTCTGACTAACACAGACTTCATGGCTCAGCAAAAACACAAATTGGTTGTCATAGAGTTCTGGAGACCAAAAAACACATTTCACTGGGCTAAGTCATCACGATGGCTTCCTTCTGGAAGAATCCCTCTCCTTGCGTTCTCTAGTTCATGGGTGCCGGCTGCATTCCTTGGTTTGTGGTTCTACCCAGGGATCACTCTGACCTTTTGTTTCATCCTCACTTCTCCTGCTTCCTATGATTCTGCCACCGAATCTCTCTTATGAGCGCCATGTGATTGATCCAGCCTGCCCGGATGATGTCTCCTTCTCAGGACCCTTAGTCACACCTGCACAGTCCCTTTTGTCCCATAAGGCAATATTCCCAGGTTCCAGGGATCAGGATGTGGCCATATTGGGATGGGGGTCATTATTCAGCCCACGACACACACCACTGATTTGTGTCATTCATTTCAGCCTGTTAAGACATCTGTTTAAAAATCAAGAGGGGCATTAATTTAGGGACTGTGGCCTCTGTAAGTCGCCTGGCCCCCTCTACTTCCCACCTGTCACCTGGGCAAGCTCTCCCTGTCCTGTTTTCTGACTTCCAGAGCCCATTTCCATCCCGCCCCACCCCCAACCTGGCCTGTCTACATCCGGACCAAGCAGGGGACAGCCTGGGGCCCTGGAACTTACCTGTGCCAGGCACCCTGACATGGCAGGTGTTAGTATTCAGGACACGGTGCAAGGCTCACCTGCTTCCACCTTAAGGCCAGGTCCACGGAGACTGCTGAGACTCGGTCACGTGGAACAGCTGCTGACCAGCCACGAGCCAGAGCACAGGTGTGCACCTGAAGTCCTGCAGGTGTGACTGCAGCCTCTAGTACAGATGGGGAGGCAGTATAGGTGCAGGGGGCAGGTGGCGTCCCAACACCCACGGACAGCTCCTTCTAATCTCTTGTGTTCTGTCTGATCAGTTTTCTGACCCTCCATTTCTTACCTTCACTCTGCTGAAAAAGACCTAAAAATCACTTGTCATTCTAGGGCCCTTTTATGGCTGAGCATGGATTGTTCTCTACCCTCAAGGAGTACAGTCCATCGGAGGGGTAAATCAGAGTGGGGTTTAGGGTTGAGTCTGGAGTTAGCTCTGACTAGCTGTGTCATCCTGGGAAAGTTACCCAGCCTCTCTGAACTTCGGTCCTAGCTCCTCTAACAGGGGTTGCTGTGATGCACTCTTTCCCATGACAGATTTAAAAACACACTGCGTGACATCCGAGAAGCACTTGGTAGGCAAGAGCTGTGCTGATTATTAACATTAAGTCTCTTGTCTGTGTTTGAAAGTTGGAGAGAAGAGTATTTCAAGAGATCAAGCGAGGTTCATGCAAAAGCAAGTATTTAGTGAACACTGCCCTGGAAATAAGGTGGGAAGTATCGATGGCATTTGGAACACGGGGATCTTGGATGGTCTTGGTGAGCAAGGTCAACGGAGCTGGCTGTCCACAGGGCATCTAGCTGTGATGGAGAGAGAGTGCACACAAATCCTTCAAGACATTTGGTGATGAAAAACAGCAGAAAGGGCAGAAAACGGTGGCATGGGTGTGGGATGGGAGGATGGTTTTTGTAGAAGGGGTGGCAGATGTGGACACTCCAGGAAGGAGAGCAGAGTGAGGAGCCAGGAGGAAGGGTTAACGGAAGGAGAGGACAGGTCATCGGAGGACCTGGGCAGAGACCTGTCACAGGCAGGGCAAGGTGATCTTCATCCCAAGAGAGACGTAGGTAGATGGGGAGGATGAGGGGGCCTCAGCTCAGGGGCTCCAGGGAAGTCTGTCATGGCGTCCCCAAGAGGAGGGGTGGGGAGAGAGGTCTGAGGAGAGTGGGAGACACACTGCAGGGCGACCCGACTGGGTTGACAGAGGACAGCGCTTACTGTTTTAAAATGTAGGTTCTGTTCTTATTCAGGTGTGGTGAGGCCAGCTGGGCAGAATGTTGCCAGGGGAAAGATGCCTTGTTAGGCTCCTGGGTCCCGAGAGGAGGGGACAAGCCAGGCCGTGGAGGGGAGGGGCTCACGGGGAGGTGCAAGGGGAACACGGTGGGTCAGGACGCACAGGGCGGGAGAGAGCCTTTATTGGGGTGTTTACGCGAGGAGAGGGAGAGGCCGGTTCGAGGTCAGAGATGGTTCCCTTTTTGTGTTCCAGTGAGATCTGGGGCATGGGACCTGTGTCCACCTTTCTGGTCCCCAGCTGGCTCATGGGGTGACTAGAGTGGTAAGAGAGCCCCTGAGAGTGAAGACCCATCACGAGGCAGGTGGGCGCAGGCTCCGAGTGGCGGGCTTGCCTGTGAAAGGCCCCCTCACAGGCAAGGTGGTGGCCACCTCTGGAAGCCAGCTGACTATCCCAGGAGAGCTGCCCCCATGGCCAGCCAGGCACCAAGGTGTGGAGCTCGAACACACAGACCTGAAAAGACTCCAGCGCCAACCCCCTTCCCCCACCCAGGCAGCTCTGGAAGCCACTGGAGTGGCCAGAGTTAAACCCCTTCAGGACACCCAGCCCGGGGTACGTGGGGCCTCCCCAGAAAGGCCCCAGCTATTAATGGCTAGTTCCAGAAAGAAGAATAATTGGTAATTCAACAAACAAAGGGATGATAACATCCCTCGTCACCCAAGAATTGCCAAAGTGAGCAACAATGAGACACTTCTTCTCTTTTGGGCAAAGATGAGAAAGTTGGCCAAAATAAAAGCAGCCCTGCCCGGGGCTGGTGAGTCCTGCGGTTGGGTCTGGCAACTAATTTCTAAGTACCTCTGTGTGGTGCTCTTTGGGAAGAGGTACCCATATTCTTATTGCTGTGCCAATATTTTGACTCAGAAATGCACTCTTGTGCAATCAGCCTCAGGTGTTGATCCCAGTGCTAAGGACTACTGCCTGGGACGGAACAAAGGAAGCCCCCCAAAAGTCATTGAGGTGGTCCTGGTTCTATTTCCTGCTCAGCCCAAGTTCACAGATGTTCGATTTTTCTCAACATGATGACATCCTCTATTCCACTGACTTTCAGGTTGCCACGTGGGACTGGGTCAGGAGACATAGCTCTCAACTACTCAGCCTCTGTCATTTTCTACCTCTGTGGTTGTCCATCAGCAAAGCAGCATTTGCAGAATTTCCACCAGTAAAACCATCCGTGTGACTTTACTCACATCATCTCCATTAACCATCACTGCATCTCAGGAGATGGGCGATTACATGTTGTGGACAAGGAGGTCGCAGTCAGGGAAATTAAGAAATGAGCCAGCTGGCACACCAAGATGGCAGACCTAGGATTCAGACCGGCAGGCCCCCAAGTCGGGGTCTATTGAAATCACAAAGTTATTCCTCTCCCAAGGGCCCTCCGTGCTTTGGAATTCAGCTTTCTTGTGTTTCAGGATGGATGGGGTCCAGGGACATCTGAAGTGTCTTCTGCCTCTGATTTTCTACCATTCTTGGCTCTTCTCTTGCTCATGCCTGGACCCTCGAGGAGCTGGCTGATCTGGTGAGGACAGAGTGAAGGAAGGGCATCCTCCCCAGGTCAGGTGCCCACCCAGCAGGGACAGCGAGCATCCCTTTTATCCTAAGGCAGCCTGGCTTCAGATGCTGGCATCTGCCTGACTCTTTGGGTCCACCCCGTCCTTGTCAGTGACCAAGAAAAACCCTGGGCACTGCCTGCCCAGTTAATGTCTAACTCAGGAATCTCTTGATGTCAAAAGGTGCAAAACAGAGACCTTGTATTTCCAGGCACAGTGTGACCCCAAGGTCAGTCATTTGGTGTCTCTAGTAATTAGGGGAAAAACAAACACCTCGCAAGTTTGAAAAAGGCAAGCATTTTGCCAAAAGAAAAAAGAAAATTTCCACCCCCAAGGAAAAGATCTCAAGAAATAGAACCAGAGACTAATTGGAGGAGAGAGTGCCCACCAGCAGCGAATGTGTGTATATAAACAAGAGGCACACACTGTGACGGGACCAGCCCTTCCCGCCTGGCTTCAGGTAAGGCACCCTATGGCTGGCTTCTCCTGGCCCAGCATCTGCCCCATCTCGTTTTCTGTTTGAGGGAGGTGGGAAAGGAAGTTAAGTGTTTGGATACTGGGGATTTAAGTCATTTCCCTGCTGATTATTGGCTTCATGATCTGTGGCAAGTCAGTCTCCTCCTCATGGAACCAAAGTTTTCCTATAACAACAGCTATTATTTTTCCATGCATCTGATGAATAGTTAAGCATCTACTAGGTACCAGGCACAGGAGATATGGTAATGAGCCGACGTGAAATTCTTTTTAATTAAATAATAGAATATGTCAGCAAGCAATGCACACACTAAGGATAAGAGTAGTTTGATAGAACGTGGATTGGGTGTGTGTCTGTGTGTGTGTGTGTAGGGGGGGTGCATGTACTTAGTCACAAAGGTCTGGAAAACATGGCTCTATAGAACACAAGTCATTTGAGGACAGGGACTTCTCAGAACTGAGTGTGGCACATCTGAGACACTCGATTTGTGGAAGCAGAGACCTCCATTTCAAAGATGAGAAAATCCAACCTCAGTAAACTGAAATACCTTGTCCAAGGTCACACTGGTAGTGACTAGCCACACAGGGATTTCAAACACCGTTGCAGACTCAGTAAAAATTGGGGTAATACTAGCATCCACCTAGGATTATTTCACCAGTTGGGTGTCATAATAAATGCTCACTCTAGAAACATTGTAATGTGTTGTGGAGGTTGATCATCTCAAGTCATTTCTCTACCATACTTGAATTACATGAAGACATGGATTCATCATGTTTCTTGTTCTCCTTGGCACCTAGCTTGCTGTTTGGCACATAGTAGCTACTCAATAAACATCTGTGGAATGGATCTGAGCAAGCTGAATATTTCCAGGCAGGGCACCAGGAACTGGCTGTTAAAATCCAAAGCTACCCCGTCTTGCCACTTTGTGCAAATGAGAGATTCAGTTCTTCAAAATGCCCACTGAGATCTGGGAACCAAGGGCGGGTTGTGGTTGGGAGCAAGGGTGACACAACAGAAGGGACACGCACCAAAGCCAGGGCTGCCACGCTGCACAGCATCTGTCATCCCCATAAGTGACTCCTCCTGGGGCTGTGCAGCTTAACCACCAATGCTTTCCCCCCGAGTACAGAGAGGGCGTTAGAACCTGCATTTGTCCCGTCCGTCTGTGATCACGGGACTTCTGGTATCTGAAACAGGGAGGAAATCCCAAGGGGCCAACCTGTCCTTGCCTTAGGGCCACTGTTCCCAGGACCAGAAGCAGCTGTGGAACTACAGACAGGATGGGGCGTCTGTTCTCTCTGGCCTGGTTGCTGATGGTCATGGTAGCAACCCCTTGGTTCATCAGAGCGGTAGCCACTGACTCCTCGGAAACAAGTAAGTGTGTGTGTGTGTGTGTGTGTGCGTGCACACAAGAACTGCACAAGAACTGCAGTGTGCCCTTTGTGGAAGCAGTCTTACTCCCTCTCCTATCTTGGCTGGGATTTCCACAGTCTTTATTCTAAGTCCATTTCTTAGACTTCAATGTGCACGGGACTCACCTGGAAATTTTGCTGAAAGCAGCCGGGCTCAATAGGTCTGGAGTGGGGCCTGACACTTTGAATTTCTTGCAAACTCCCAGGTGATACTGATCCTGTGGTCCCTGGACCACACACTGAATGCAAGGAGCTGGAACATGGCTAAGGCCTGCCAACACTTGACTTCCCCTTTCAGCCTTAAAAGGCCATTCCGTGGGTCAAGCATTGCCCTTACCCACCTTCAGCCTCTCTTCTGAGCACAGCAAATTAGATTGTTGGGTCACAGTTAAGAGCACACCCTCTGGTCCTGCCATCTGCATGTGTGTCATGGCTCTGCTGTTCCCAACTAAGCAGGGGACTTAATCCTTCTGAACCTCAGTTTCCTCATTTTTAAGATAAAGATAAGTAAAAACAGATTCTCAAGGGGCCACTGGGAAGGATTCATGAAGACAATGAATGAAAAGTGTATGTCCTGCTACTTGGATATAGTAAGTGCTCACTGAACAGCAGCTCATTTTTTTAAACTATTATTTTTTGTGGAACAATGTACAACGGCCCTGCTAGGTGGACTTGGGGAGGTCTTCAGAGAGGCTCATCAAGCAGGAAAGGGGACCTGGACCGAAGGCATAAAATGTGCAAAAGCCAGGAAGGTCCTAGCAAAGCATGGGGAATTCTGTGCATTGTCCCTTTGGATGTGGGACGGCGTGTCAGGAAGACGATGTGAAGGCGATGCTTAAGGTAGAAGGATGGACTCGCGGCAGCTCAGACATCATCAGGGAGATTTGGGAGGAGTCAGCAAGGGTGAAAGAACATAGGCTCCTTGGGAGGAATCTTTGGTTGGCCATTAGCCCGGTTGCTCCTGCTCTGAGGCTGGGCTCTTCTGTCTGCAGGAAGGTGCTCTGAATGTCACAGCAATGCCACCTGCATGGAGGACGGGGTCGTCACGACGTGCTCCTGCCAGGCGGGCTTCACCGGTGACGGCCTCGTGTGCGTGGACCTGGACGAGTGCGCCACTCCGGGGGCGCACAACTGCTCGGCCAACAGCAGCTGCGTGAACACGTTGGGCTCCTACGCGTGCGTCTGCCCGGACGGCTTCCGCCTGACGCCAGGGCTGGGCTGCACCGACGTGGACGAGTGCGCTGAACCCGGGCTCAGCCGCTGCCACGCCCTGGCCACCTGTGTCAACGTGGAGGGCAGTTACCTGTGCGTGTGCCCCGAGGGCTACGCAGGGGACGGCTGGCACTGTGAGTGCTCGCCCGGCTCCTGCGGGCCAGGGCTGGACTGCGTGCCCGTGGGGGGCGAGCTGGTGTGCGCCGATCCGTGCCGGGCACACCGTATCCTGGACGAATATTGGCGCAGCACCGAGTACGGGGCTGGGTATTCCTGCGACACCGACCTGAGAGGCTGGTACCGCTTCGTGGGTCCGGGTGGCATGCGCCTGGCGGATACCTGCGTGCCTGTCCTGCGCTGCAACACAGCCGCGCCCATGTGGCTCAACGGCACGCACCCGTCCAGCGACGAGGGCATCGTGAGCCGCACGGCCTGTGCGCACTGGAGCGGTCACTGCTGCCTGTGGGACACGCCCGTCCAGGTGAAGGCCTGCGCTGGTGGCTACTATGTCTACAACCTGACGGCGGCCCCCGAGTGCCATCTGGCCTACTGCACAGGTGAGCCAGGCCCCTCCTCACCCATCCTAGACAGCAAGAGCCCTGCAGGGGACAGGGGCGCGTCTTTGCTGACACTCCGTCTGTCTCTCTCTGGACCTTGCAGATCCCAGCTCTGTGGAAGGTACCTGTGAGGAGTGCAGTGTAGACGAGGACTGTGTATCAGATAATGGCAGGTGGCGCTGCCAGTGCAGACAGGACTTCAACATCACTGGTAAGGACGGTGGAGAGGAGGCGGTGTGTTGAGAAAGCGGTCAGCGACTAGGGGAGGGGACATTCCCAGGGGGATGGGGCCCCTGTGGCTATGACCCAAGGGCTAAATATCCAACCTGAAAAGGAAAGGTCCCCTAAGACCCATTAAAACGGGCAAGAAGCTCTCCCTAGCTCCCTGTGCCCTTTTAGTTGGCTCCAAAGCTCCCGGGGATTGGGGACCTCACACTCGGTCTTCCTTTTGAGGCCCCCACCCTGCAGTGGGCATGCAAGTTGCTGCCACCATGTGGCTAGAGGCTGCCCTGCAGCTCAGGCCCCACCATCTGGATCCTGTGCCTGGGCAAGGCTCTGGCCCTCTCCGCTGGCTCGTGCTTCCCAGATTTCAGTCATGATTTCTGTCACAGCCCGGTGCCCATTTCACAATTCTGCTGTCTCCACACATCCAACCGAGGCTGTGAATTCCATTACTACTACTTCACATTTTAAAATTTGTTCTTATTAGTTACACGTGATAATGGAATGCATTTTGACATATTGTCAACTATGGAACCAACTAAGGTGCCCCTCGACAGATGAGTTTTATTATTAACCAGTTTTCTTTCAAATTGAATCTCATCTTCCCATTCATTCGGGTCATTGGTGGTCACTAACACGTTTGCAACTTAGTAACACTTTAGAAAGTTGACTGTAAAAACAAATCAGCAAAAAGAAAGGTATCTCAACAGTACTATGGTAAAGCAATTTTCTAAAAACACTGAGAAATTAAGATGTGCTTCAGCCGTTGAACGTTCTAGCTGGTTGTCCTTGCCTGAGCCTAAGGCTTGTTCCCTGTTTAAGAGGGGAAGTGACAAGTATGTAGTAATAAAGACATGAGCAGCGAGAACTGTCCCCTTCAGGTAGAGAGAATGGAAAGAAATTGTAGTTAAATTTCCCTTTCCTTTTTCTTTTTAAAATTGGATTCAATGTTACTTAATGCTGGACCACCCAAAGACCCCCAGACCATCCCGTATTTTGCATTCAGCCTGCCCGTAGGGGGATGTAGGCTGTATGGTTGGTCCTTGGACCTCCCCGGGATGCTCAGATGCAGTCTTCTGTCCCCATCTCTCCAAGAGGAAAGCATGACACGTCAAGGATGAGCACCCCAGCTGGTGCCCAGTCCAGCCGTCTCGACCGGACCCTCGGGGACTGCTGGGCACCTGCACTGCACACACAGGGCCCCATCCTGTTCTTCCTGACTTTTCAGATCTCTCCCTCGTGGAGCGCAGGCTGGAATGTGGGGCCAACGACATCAAGGTGTCCCTGAGCAAGTGCCAGCTGCGGAGCCTGGGCTTCGACAAGGTCTTCATGTACCTGCGTGACAGCCACTGCTCTGGCTTCAGGGAGAAGGGCGAGCGGGACTGGATGTCTGTGGTGACCCCCGCCCAGAATGGCCCCTGTGGGACTGTGCTGACGGTACGCCCGGGTCAGCCTGGGGCAGGGTCTGAGTGCTGCCTGGCTATGCCCCGGGTCTGCTGCTTAGCGGCCGTGTGAGCATCCATGAGTTCTTTAGCCTGGCCGAATAACTGAATTGGAGCTAACTGAGCATTGTCACTGGTCAATGCATCTGAAGTGATTAGGACGGTGGCTGGGGCTGAGTGCCCTGAATACATGTTACCTTCAAGTAAAGAGGGGATCCAGGTGATAGGTGCCCACTTTACAGATGGGAAAAGTAGGGTCAATGGCAGTGATTGCTCCCAGCCAGTAGGGGTCAGCGTTGGGACCAGAAGCAGGTCTGTTGGCTTCCAGTGGCCCCCGGAGGCAGGGTACCTGGAGAACCAGGACCTTGCCCACAGAGGCCTCTACGGATGGGGCCCAGAGGTGAAGGCTGAGTAAGAAGCATTTGCTTCTTTCTGCCTCCCTAATCCCCTGAAAGAAAAGGAAAGAAACAAAAAAAGAAAGAAAGTAATTGATTGTCATTTGCCAAGGACGCAGTGTGAAATTCCACTAGTGATGACTTGCTGTACGGTCTTAGTCTTCAAATGAGGAAGCTCCAGGTACTGGAAAGAGGCCAGGGTTCCTAGCTCCCCTGTGCTGCAAGAGATTACTCAGTCACTTGGAACCTCTGTCTCTTCATTCACCAAGCAGGGCTGCAGCAACCCTGCCTCCTAGTATCACTGGAGAGACTAATGCAGTGAGGCGGAAGAGCCTTTAGCTCAGGGTCTGGCACGTGCCTTGAGCTCATAAATGCCTGCTGCTGTCGTGACTTTTTATCAGAGAGACCTGGAGGGCAGCTTGCAGGTGGCCAGAGACAACCTGTTTCAGCACTGAAGTCTGACTAAGATGCTCTTGATTCTTTCTCCCACTCCTCACCCTCTAACACACACAGAGGAACGAAACCCATGCCACCTACAGCAACACCCTCTTCCTGGCGAATGAGATCATCATCCGCGACATCAACATCAAAATCAACTTTGCGTGTTCCTATCCCCTGGACATGCTGGTCAGCCTGAAGGCCTCCCTACAGCCAATGGTCAGGTGCGGCCAGGGAGGGGCTCCAGTGCACCTGGACAGCCCCACCCATGACCCCTAACTCATAGGCTCTTCTGCTCTGCCAGCTGACACCCATAGGGAACTGGGTTTGAGGGCTGGGAAGCAGGGTTGCTTCGTGGAGGAGCCCAGCTAGGAATTCTGGAGCCAGATTCAAGTTCAGCCTCAGTTGCATTTTAACCAGAAGTCTCTGGGGGGTGCACACCCCCTTTCTGGATGTCAGATGTGGGTTGAACAATATTTGTACTACTTTTCTTGGGAGGGCAATAGTGTTCTGCAGATATGAATCAAATATTAGAGTCTCTGGCTTTTCAGAGAGGTAGGATGGTTGGACTGGAGGGAAGGAGGGCGAATCTCGGAGTCCCCATGGAATCTCAGTGCCCTGCTATGAACATGGAGAAAATCATATCCTATATTTTGAGCACAGTTTCCCTTCTCTGTAAATTCAGAATGTCTGATTAAAGGGCATTTACGAATTATGCTCTTTGGAGGTGCCTTGGTGGGGTGGGGGTTGCTTGCAGGGACGAGTCAGAGAATTCCAGAGAATTTTAAAAAAAGAATTCTCTTTTTTTAAAGAGAAAATGCTGTTGCTAAATAAAATGGAAAGTCTTCCAATAGGATGATTCACAGGCTGATGATGCTGACATTAAAGGGATAGTTATATTCATAATTAGCATTTATTGAGAGCTTACTATATGTCAGATAAAGTCCCATACATGGGACATCTCATTAAAATCTTATAGTAGCCCTAAGAAATGTAGATATATTATGATTATTCCTTTTATACTGATGTGGACAATGCGGCTCAGAGGCGTCCGAGTCATTTACCCAAAGTCGAAAAGTCTAGTAGGTGGCAGAGCTGGGATTCAAACATCGGGTCTGGAGCCCCTGCTGGAGAGTGACCTTCACTTTGAGGCTCACCCATGGTTACAAGTTCTCCAGGCCAGCCAGACTCAGGGAAGGGCTCTGGGCACAGATGAGGGTGTGCGGCTGGCTGGAGGAAGAAGATTGCTCACGCCAGGCTGTTGACAGGAGTACCACGTGGACAAGGTGTGTCCTGGAGCAACCTGGTCATGTCCTAGGCCTGGGAGGTGCCGGGGAGCCAGGCCTCGGCCATCAAACCTTGTTTGGGTTTGAGCTAGAACTCTCGCCTGTGACTGAGCTTCAACCTCACTGAGTGTTCTCATGCACTTTATTTCACGTGACAGCGTCCTTTGAAGGATCGCCCAGTGAAGTTCACAGTAGGGGGACTGTGTTCAGTGAGGTCACCCATAAGCCATTTATAAAACCCAACCTTCTGACCTCCGCTAGAACGTCACCCTGGAGCTCTGAGACTCAGGTCTGCCCTCCGGATGGCCCTTCACGCTTAACCTGCTGTTAAAGGAGGAAGCCAGGTGATTTCCTCCAGAAGCTGTGTGAGCCATCTTGAAAGCTCAGAGCGGTTGTAGCAAAGGCCACCAAGTGAGGGACTGGGCATGTCTCTCAAAATGCGGTCTCTGGACCCGCAGCGTGGGCGGCACTGGGAACTTGTTAGAGATGCAGAGCCCCGGGCTCCCCTCGCACCCAGTCAGAACCTGCTTTCCAGCCAGACCCTGGGGGGGACCCCTGCATACTGGAGGCAGTTTGCAAAGTCACGGTGGGTGGCTTCCCTTCCTCCTGCTGGATGAGGATGCAGATGACTGCCGGGGACTTGCAGGGAGGCTGAGTAGGCAGGGCCGCCTCCGTGGGTGCTCCCTGCGGGTCCTCTCACCAGCCCTCCCCCCGCAGCGCCCTCAACATCGGCGTGGGCGGGACCGGCGCGTTCACCGTGCGGATGGCGCTCTTCCAGACCTCTGCCTACACGCAGCCCTACCAAGGCCCCTCGGTGGCGCTGTCCACCGAGGCCTTCCTCTACGTGGGCACCATGCTGGATGGGGGGGACCTGTCCCGGTTCGCACTGCTGATGACCAACTGCTATGCCACCCCCAGCGGCAATGCCACGGACCCCCTGAAGTACTTCATCATCCAGGACAGGTAGGCCACGGGGCCTGGGGGGGCCGTGGATGGGATTCAGGGAGGGCTTGGGACTTGGGTGGGGAGAAGTGCATCTTTATATTCATTATCCTGAGGCTAGAATTTAGCATTCCCATCGTCATGAATATTGACCAAAAAAAGAAAAAAAGAAAAAAAAAAAAAAAAAAGTCATAGGAGAGTTCCAGAGACTGTCAATGCTCACCTGTACTTTTAAAAATTTGTTCTAATTAGTTACACACGACAGTAGAATGCACTTATACATCATACACAGATGGAGGATAATGTCTCATTCTTCTGGTTATCCGTGATGTAAGTCCCACCAATCACATAGTTATTTATGTACACAGGGTAATAATGCCTGATTCATTTTACTATCCTTCCTTCCCCCACACCCCCTCCCCTCCACCTAAAGTACCTCTATTCTTCCCTAGCCCCTCCCCCATTATTGTGAATTAGCATCTGAATATCAGAGAAAATATTTGGCCTTTGGTTGTTTGGGATTGACTTATTTCACTTAGCATGATATTCTCAGCTCCATCTGTTTATAGGCAAATGCCATAATTTCCTCCTTGTTTAAGGCTGCATAATATACCATTGTGTATTTATATCACAATTTCTTTATCCATTCACATGTTGACTCAGCTATTGTGAGTTGAGATGCTGTAAATACTGATGTGGCTGTGTCACTGTAATATACTGATTTTAAGTCCTTTCGGTAGTAGGAGTGGAATAGCTGGGTCAATGGTAGTTCCATTTGGAGTGTTCTGCGGAATCTCCATACCACTGTCCATAATGGTTGCACCAATTTGCAGTCCCACCAGTCAATACTTTTAATTACTATAGTACTAGAATTTCCACTGGACCTTACCATTGAATGCACTATCAAATATTTGGTCACAAATATATTTATATATATAATATCTATGCAAATATGTAAAGTACATATCAAAGATTTTACTATTTTAAGAAATGTGCTTCCATTTGGTTTCCTTTATCATCCTTAAAATATGTTATTGCCTGCTTTTTAAAACATCGCATTTGAGGCGGGTTGCATGAGCTTCCCCAGAGCCCCAGGGAGCTCTGTGAAAATGGAGACAATCCTGATGGAAAGGCAGGCGCAGAGCCGTGGGCAGCCTGGCACCTGCCCGGGAACCAGGAGGGGCAGGCACAGTTAGCTGAGGACCCATTGAATCTGAGAAGACACAGGTGTGCTGCCTTTTACTCGACAGGCTTTAGAAAACTGAGCATGAGCAAGAACATTGCATTTATAAAGCGAGCAGATATTACGGAAGCTCACGATGTGGCAGGCTCTGAGCATCCTGCAATGGACAGAAGAGACAATAAGCTCTGCCCTTCCACGGCTTATATTCTGAAGGGGAGATCAACAACTACGTGAAATCTATAGTGTGTTAGTGGAAAAGGGCCGTGGAAAGACGAAGCCGGGCAAGGAGAGGGGTGTTTGCAATGTTAATAGCACAGTCAGAGAAAGCATCCCAAGAGGTCCCGTCTAACCCATTCCCATTTCACAGGGGAGCTTCTTGGCCAGGTGCTGATCAGACCTTCAGCCCTCTCTGTTACTTGGAATATCCCTTTGCAATAAAAAAGAATGCATAACTATTTTAGGTCTCACTGAAAGTGACTAGCACTCTCTTGTTCACCTTCTTCTCATTTGTTTGATCATGTTCTATTAATGGCAAGAGGTACTGCTGGCCAAGTGATTGACATTTGTGGTCCCGATCTAAAAATTCTAGGGAATAAATGTATTTCCTTAAAAAAATATAAGTGGGTTTAAAGAAAAGGACTACGTAAATAATAATACAGATGTTGGAATATGCAGGAAGATATTCGTAAAGGTTGTATCTAGGCCCCAAAGACTGGAATTTATCGCACAGAGCAGCTGAAGAGTGTTGAATGCATTTTCTGGATCAGAAGTGCTGGCTTTTAGATTGCACTAGGATCAAATAGAGAGAGCACTTACAGAGCACCACATCCTGTTCGAAGCACTTAGAAAAATTACCTAATTTAATCCTCACAACGATCTTTCGATGCAGGCTGCAATTATTAGCCCCCATGTACAGATGGGGAAATTGAGGCTCAGAGACATTAAGCCAGTTTCCCAAGGCTGCACAGCTAATAGGTGATGGTGCCATCTTTGAACCCAGGAAGTCTGGCTCCATTGCTTAACCAAACACCTTGTATGACACGGCCTCCCCTCACCCACCACCAGGTGTCCACACACTGAGGACCCCACCATCCAGGTGGTGGAGAATGGAGAGTCCCCGCAGGGCCGGTTCGCCGTGCAGATGTTCCGGTTTGCTGGAAACTACGACCTGGTCTACCTGCACTGCGAGGTGTATCTGTGTGACACTCTGAACGAGAAGTGCAAGCCCGTGAGTCACCTCCCCTCCCTCCGCCAGCTTGCCAGTGCCCCATCCCATGACCGGAGGCGTTTGGCCAGAGGCCTTAAGAAGGCAAACACCTCTACCTGCTCCCCCTTCAGCACCGGGACAGCAGGGACAGCGAGACGGGGTGGCCAAGGCCGAGCGGGAAACCTAAGCTGCTGGGAAATGGGCTGGGCTCAGCCACGGGCACCCAGCTGGAAACCACTCATCTTATCCACAAGCTTATCTCCAGTAAGGGCAGCTGCCAGTCTAAGCACTGCGCCCCTTACGTGCTGTAAGGTCTGGATGCTTCACAGAAGCTCTGTAAGGGATGTTGACCAGCCCTGTGTTCAAGGGGGACTGGGGATCGGAGAACTTAGAGACCTGCCTGAGACCCTGACAAATGATAGAGCTGATCTCCTCCTGCCTCCACCTGCCTCAAGCCCCAGCCCAGGCAGGAGGATGCTCCAATGCCGGGGTCACACCAGCCTCCCTCACGGAAGCTGCTCTGTCCCCCTCTCCCCGTAGACCTGTTCCAGAAGCCGATTCCGAAGTGGGGACTTCATAGACCCATCCCGTGTCCTGAACCTGGGTCCCATCACACGGAAAGGTAAGGCGGCCACTCCCTCCTTGAGGCTCCTAGCTGGGACTCTCTGGAGAGGAGGAGATGACAGAGTCTGGCACCTTAGGATCTTACTGGGAACTGAAGAACTCAGAGCAGTTTCTGTTCATTCATTCATCTATTCATTGCACAAATACGTTTCTTGTACCTACTGTGTGCCAGACTCTGTACTAGTGGTTGGGGATCTGTGATGAGCCACAGCACAAACCCTGCACGTGGAGCTTTCGGATCAGTGGGGGAGATGTTATTCCAATAATCCCACTTAGACACGTCTACTTACAATTGTTCTATGTGCAAGTGAAGAAAATGTAAAAGGAGCCCTGAGCTTTTGGGACAAGGGAACCTAGTCTACTGGATTGGGGAGAAATAAGGCTAAAATTTGGAAAGTGAAGCAGTATCAACTAAGAGGGACAGGGAAGGAGGGAGGGAAGCCGAAAGAGTGGGTACAGCAGGCGCAAAGGGCCTGTGGCAGGAGGGAGCCCAGCCTGCTACAGCATCTGAGAGAAGACCAGGCATGCGGAACGCTGTGGGAGGAGCTGAAGCAGGGGAAGCCAGACCACGTGGGGCCTCTTAGCTCACGCTAAGATTTTAGGTATTTCTTCTGAAAGCCTCGGGGAAGCCCCTGAAGGGCCCAGAGCAGGACAGTGACGTGAGTAGATCTGGGTTTCGGAAAGATCACTCTGACCGCAAGGAGCAGAGCGGATTAGAAGGGGCTGCTTTCTGGACAAAGCTCATGCCTTCTCTTCTCATGGATCCTTCTGTGTCCCCCCCACCCCAAAGGTGTCCAGGCCACAGTCTCAAGGGCTGCTTCCAGTAGCTTGGGTAAGTTTAGGTCCCCTCTGCCCCGAGACCTGCTGGGAACGCTCCTCTGGGCTTCTGGGTGTGCGGAAGAGCCTGGCCTACTTGGCCCAGCACGGAAGAGGCGCGCAGCCTATGGAAACGCCGGGTCCTGGGGCCGGCCGGGCGCGCATGCGCTCATGCTGCCTCATGACTGTGCCCGGGGACCCAGGTGTGTCCGGACACCTGTACGAATGTAGCTCGCACACACACCTGAGGTCACGTGCACATTCGCATTTGCACACTCAGAAGCACAGGCACCTGCAGCTGCGTGCACATACATTTGCACATTCACACACATGCCTGTTGCGGACCTCCACCCCAGCGTGTGCCTGCTCCAGACCTGCCCGTCGGCACTTCCTCCTGGGTTCATCTCTGACACCTTTTATGGGATTCACTTGACAGGTGACAAATATTTGCTGAGGTCTATTATGTGCCAAGAACCAGGATTAGTGCCGGGGTGAACACATCTCACACACACACACCTGTTTTTCTGCTTTGAGTCTCCTCTGACAGCAAAGAAAAGGAACTGCTTACCCTGGCCCTTGATTTTCAAGGTCACTGAATTGTCTGGGAACCTAGATAGAGAACCCACGTGCCCGTCGCCTTTCTTGGCTCCCCGCACCTGGATCCAAGGGGCCTTTTACACCAGCCTGGGGTTTAGCCCGAGCAAGTCCAGCCCAGTTCTGGTGAACTTGGAGTTGAGACAGCAGGGCGTTCCTGAGAGCCCTGCCTCTGTAAACAGCCTCTGGGGTCTCTAAGGAGGACGGGTTGGGCTCTGCCTGGCAGTGCCCTGTGGAGGGGGTTCCCTTCCAAGGGAGGGTGGCTGCCCTTCCAATCATCCACCTGAGGCCCTACTTTCCTATTTTTGCACGCCTATTTCTCACTGGTCTTCTGGGCAGAGAGGAAAAAAATTTCCTGCTTCTCACTGACCCTCCCAGAGAGGGTGTCCTTTCCTTACTGGTCAGTTTGTCTGAGACATCTGACGTTAATTTGCACAAAAACACAACAGAACTGCCGGTGGCTCTACTAATTGCTTTTCTTTCAGAGCTCCTGACCGTCTGGCTGCCTCTGCTGGTCTCGGTGGCCTTGACCCTGACATTTCATTGATGGACAGAGTTTGCGGCTCTCAGCTTACTTCCTGCCGGCCAGGAGGGGAGGCGCAGGCTGGCGCCCCAGCCACAGGAGAGGGAGCCCACGCTTGTACGAGCCTGCTTGTGTTTCTGCCCCTGAATCCTCGCCTGTGTCTTTAAATGCTGCTGGCCCTCTAAATGGGACTTGTGACGTGTTTGTACATGAGGCCCCATTTCCTTCCAGAGGGTGGCAAAATAATACTTTTAAGAGCTCCGCCTTTGAAGTCATTCATTCACTCAACAAGCGTTTGCTGAGCACCTACTAGATGTAGGGACTGCCGTGCACTGAGGATCCTGTGAGGAGGAAAAGCAGACCAGTCCCTGTCCTCATGGAGTTCACAGCTTGCTCAGAGAAAGTGGGTTCAACCCAGCTTCTGCTGTGTGACCCTAGAGGAGACACACGATGCCCTGAGTTTCATCATTCATTTATGCAGGGAGTGTTTCCTGAGCTGCTACTATGTGCCAATGCCAGGCACTATGCTAGATGCTGGGGCTCCAGTGGTGAACCCAAGGCAGTGAGCAAGTCAGACTCAAGCCCTGCCCTCCTGGAACTCCTGGTAGGAGGGAGGACACTGGAACCAGGAATCCCGAGGAGGTCAGGCATTCCGGAAACGGAGGCCTGAACAGGCAGCAGCAGCTTCTGCATGGGGGGTGGGGTGGGGATGATCCCTGGAAGGGCTCATTCGGTGTGCCAGGGGCACACTTCTGAGCACCTCATCTGTGCCAGGTGTTGTGCCAAGTGCTGGGAAGCCCTGGTGATAGACAGGCACAGGCCCCGCCTCCAGGAACCTCCCCATCCTTAGGGGTGACAAGGGACAAACAAGGAGATGCCGGGCCTGGCACACCTTGGACTTGTGTCCCTCCCAATGCAGAAGCTGGAGACCTATTTCCAGGGCTTCATGGGCAGTGGATGAGCAGACCCCCTTCCCCCCCTGGCAGGGGACATTGTGCAGGGGATCCTCCAGGAGGCACAAGCAGAAACCAGGAGGTGACTGAGACCCGGGGGCAGCTGTCCCAGGGGTCTCTGGACGTCTTGCCAAGTGGGCCAGAGAACCCTGGTGCCAGTGGGAACTTTCTGTCCAGGTGCAGCTGCTCCCCAGACTCCAGCTGGGCCTTTCCAGGGGAGGCCAAGGCCTGGCCGATCCCAGGGAACACCACACGTGGGTGTCCACGGCCAGGGCCTGCGTCAGAGGCCCTCTGATCACTCGCCCGCTGCCTTTGCCCTGAGCTCTATGCAGGAAGATGCCGGCGGAGCCCGGCCCCTCCCACAGCCAGTCTGTGGCCCGTTGGGCCCGCCTGACCACGTGCAGACTCATCCATATTTTGACTCGGGTACGAGAGAAAATAACAGAAACATCTGGGCCAAGAACCATGAAAACAAGGCCCCCAATCAAGGGGGAAATGTACAACAAAATTAATTCTTTTTCCCCTTTTTGTTTTCTATCAGTTACTTATTCAGCTGGGTATAGCCCACAGATACTCTGGGCATAAACTTAATACCAGGTACTTCTACAGGTGCCAAGGAAACGTCAAGAAACTTACATTTAAAGGCGGGGGGCAGGGTCCATCTTAACAATGACCTTGTGAAATGTGACAGATGGTGACAAGTACCCTGGAGAAAAAAGAAAACAGAGAAAGGAGGGAGGGCAGAGCCAGGGGTGGCATTTTACAAATAATGAGGCAAGGCCTCTCTGATAAGCAGAGGTTGAGAGAAATAAAGGAGCCAACTAGGGGAATATCTGAAAAAGAACATTACAGGCAGTTGGACCAGCAGGTGCAAAGGCCCTGAGGTAGGATCTTGGGTCTTGCCACCAAGGTTGCCCACCACTTGGAGAAGTGACTGACTGGAGAGTGTAGGGAGCATGCACATTGAGATTTTGTCTGATTGTTTACTTGATGAGTACTTCTGGGTGGTGTTAGAATCCCTGTCCACAGGATCTTACGGTCCTCAAAGGGAAACAGATGAGTTATCAGGCAATTGAGCAGGATTAGAACGAGGCTTTGGAGACCCAAGAGCAGAGGAAGGGAGCACTGGCCAGCCTGTGGAGTGAGGGAAGGCTTCCTGGAAGAGGTGGTAAGTAGGCAGAAGCTGGGGATAGAGGGGTCCAGGCAGAAGGAAAAGCATATGGAAAGGTTAGGAGGAGAGGAACGCAGATTGACTGGAGCAAAGAATGTAAAATGGAGAAATAGTAGGTGAGGTAGAAACCGTGGCTGGGGGTCAGATCCCAGGGAGCATACAGTACTGGGAATGGAGGATAATGCAGAGATGGTCCTGAGACCCGGGTACTGAGATGGTGCTAGGAGACAGCAGAAGCAAAGGGGTTGGGAACAAAGGCAGAGAGACCCATTAAACAGCCATGAAAGTCACTTTCTGAAGAGATGATGACCTGCATTGGGATGGCTGAAGTGGACATGAGAAGGAAGGCTAGATTCCGGAAATACTCCGGAACTTGTAAAGGCAGGGTTGGTAATGGCTGGAAATGGAGGCTGAGGGGGAGTGGGAGGAGCGTGGAGGGGAGGGGGAGGAGCTCGAAGAAGAAAGAGCCCCATTTCCAGTGTGGATGATGCAGGGCCAGGGTGCCTTTGGCTGAGGTGGGGGACACGGTGAGGAGGAGGAGAAGGAGAGGTTGAGGGGAATCAAAGGGAGCTGATCTGAAGCTGCTGAGTTTGTGGTCCCTCAACATCTCGACCCAGGCAGAAAGGCTCGACGGCGATCCAGTGGACGCACCCGAGCTTCATTCCGAGCGTGGGACAGATTCGCATCTCACCAGCCTGCAGATGGTGCTTGCAACCACTAGACAACTGGACACCTCCCAGGGAGAGCATCCCGAGGGACAGGAAATGTGGGACCTACCAGTATGTTCAGGGCCAGCTGGAGGGAGAGGGCCCTAGAGCAATAGTGGGGATATGTAAATAGTTTAGGATGATTAAAAATGTTCTGTTACTGGGGAGTCAAGGAAATCAGGGTAACCAGAGGAAGCAAATCCAGCAGTAAGGGGACAGAAAAGAGTGTCTGCCGGGCTATTCCATGAGCAACCTTAGCAGGGAAGTTCTAGCCACATGACTCACCTTGGAATGGAGGAGTCCGAAGAGGATGGAGGGGCCGATGTCGTACAGGAGGATGTTCTAACCAACATTTCTCCATCCCTCCCATCCCCTCTAACCACTCAGCTGCTGGGAACCGCCCTCCTGATCACTACTTTGGCGAGATCCACGTTTTCAGATCCCATGCAGAATGTGGTGATTATCCTTCTGTGCCTGGCTTATTTTACTGACCATAAGTTCCTGCAAGTTCATGCACCCTGTTGCATATGCCAGGACTTCATCATTATTTATGGCCAAGTAATATTCCATTGTATGTACATACCACATTTTCTTTATCCATCATCCATTGATGGACACTTCAACTGATTCCATATCCTGGCTATGGTAACTAGTCAGTCCTGCAGTGAATGGGAGAGCACAACTATCTTCAACATTCTGGTTTCTTTTCCTCTGAATGTGTAGTAGGATCACTGGGTCACATCGGTTGTTTAATTTTTCCAAGGAATCTCCATACCACTTTCCACAATGACTGTACCAATTCATTTTCCCACTAACATTTATTTTCTCTTGTCTTTCTGATAATGGTTATTATAATGTGGTGAGGTAAATTCTTGGGGTTGATCCAAAGGTACATAATGATAGTTAGATGGGAGAAATAATAAATTTCAGCAGATCTGTTGTCCAGCATGATGACTACAGTCAATGACAACATATTGTATTCTTGAAAAGTGACGGTGGATGTTTAGACCATCTCACTACAGAAAAGAAGAGCTACGTGAGGTAATGCATTTATTAAAGAGCTAGATTTAACCACTCCATGGGGCGTGTCCAGGTCAAAACGTCATGCTGAACCTGATGAAAAATACAATGTTATCGTCACCTTAAACCAATAAATACAACAAATCTTAAAAAAAAAAAGACAAGAAGAGGAGATGGCCTTGGGTAGGGAGGACTGGCGGGCCAATACCTTTATGTTAACAGGGAAGGAGCAAAGGTCATGGGCTGTGGCCCTGGTTTTCTTGACGTAGGACACAGAACACCTGTTCAGAAGTGTGGGGTGACTGGTGGTAATTGTCCCAGATGCCACTTATGAGGCCGGGGCAGGTTATGAGTGATCCCTGGGGAGGCTGAGGTGGTACCTGGCCAATAGAGTAGAGGGATATGCTGTGGGTCCAGCTGCCCTAAGGTCCACATTTGGGGGATTGCTCCCCATTAGTACCAGGAGTAGAGAAGCCGGCTTGTATCCAGATTGAGATCTTGCTGGAGGGTATTGCCAAGGTCAAGATCCCTGAACTTCTCACTCCCAAGAGCTTTGGTTCCTTCAAGAGTCCCAAAGAAAGAGAGAAGAGGTAATGGCCGTTGGCTCTCCAAAAGCCTTGGCTCTTTTTGATCCGCCCTAGGATTTCCACCCTGGCATACAAGCCAAGTCCAAGCTGGTGTTTAAAAGTCCAAGATCTTCTACAGCCCTGTCTCGGTTCTCTACCTTCCAGTCTTGAGGGGAGCCCCCAGAGCAGAAGGAACAGCAGGAGAGGTTGATACTCACTCTGTCCAGGAGCCTTGGGATCCACGTTGGCCATTCCCAAGTGCCTCCGCATTGGTTCTCTGAAGCTGGGTAGATTCTGTGGGCCAAGAATAGGAGGCGCCCCCCCCCTCCCCGGCTCCCAGTTCACTCCTCTGCACCCACCAACTCCAAGCCGACTGCAGAAGTACCCTAAGATACCTAGCTAGAGACCCTGGGTACACTGGTCATCTATTATGAAAGTGCCTGTTTCATTGGTTACCTCTTTCCTTTGGGTATTAAACCTCCTTTTCATTAGTGTTTGTTTTCTGGGAATAAATATGACCCCAGCTTTGCGGGTCTATTGTGAGGATTAATGTGAGAGGTAATGGTGGCGATGAACTTGACGGTGCCCTGTGTATTCAGCACTCGGTACATATTGCGGCTGTTTACAGAGAAGCATTGGTGTGAGGAAGAAATTGCTGGAAGGGTTTACATGGCAGGGAGGGCCAAGGAACTTTCTATCACCAACCTTTGTGCTAAGTTGCTTATCTTTCCCATGCTTGATGAACCCAGCGTACACCTGGGAAATTAACTCCAGTCCGACCTTCGCGCCAATCACAGACAGCCACATGGGTGGGAAATCGCATTAAAGACAAACCACAGCAGGCTGCGTTCCCACAGCCGGCCAGAGGAGGACCGGGGCTCTGGGTTCTCAGCCCAAGGTGAGTCCCGCTCACCAAGCTTTCTCGCCAAGCTTTCTCCTAATCCTGGGGGGCTCACCCTTTTGACCTCTTGGACTCGTTAGGGTTCTTTGTTTCTAGAAGCTTCCAGAATCCGGCAAGGAGTTTGGACCTTAGCCATTGTCAAGAGCTCCTGGATCACTCTGTGTCCAGCTCAGCCGTGGTTTTGGTCACCTGCTGGCTGCTCCAAGCCTGCAGATGCCACCCTCCCTTCTGCCCCAGACACCTCCCCCAGGAAGATGGGTTTCCACCTGGGACGGCCTCTAACAGTCGCAGTCCTGGGTGCTCCCCTCTCCCTGTGTGTTCATGACCTCATCATTTCTGTCTTCTGAAGTCTTCCAGAGGCTGTGAGAAGCTGTCCACAGACTTGCCCTTTTAGGGAAAGGGTTTTCCAGAAGAGTGAACGGCATTTGGGCGTTGGAGGCTTTCCGAAGCTCCTTATCCTACCTCCCTATCCCATGTCTTATTCATTCTTCCATTAACTGGGGTCCTTGAGTGCTAGGTTCTGTGCTAGGAGTAGGGTCCACGGGGCCTGGTCTGCTAAGGACACGCACAGAGGGCACCCTGGGGACGCTCAGCAGGACCCGATGCAAGGCTCTGCGGGAGGCAGCTCTAGATTTGTCTGCAGGCCTTGGCAAGCTCTAGAATCCTCTCCCTCCATCCAATTTCCAGAGAGAATTTCCCTCCACCTGCACAGGGACCTCCTGACACCCTTCTAGAAAAGTTTGCAGCACTGCAGACTCTAAACCTAACTTTGCTTCACCTGCTGTCAACTTCGCCCCCGTGGTGGGTCCCCCCTTCCCATTGCCTCACTGCTTCTGCGAGTCACACCTGCAGGCCTGTTTCTGAGAGCGCAGCCTCTTAACCTGGCTCGGATTGGATGCACTCGGCTCCTCCAGCTGTAAAACGGGAGCAATCGCACCTTCCCTGTAGGATGGCTCAGAGCCTGAGACCAGGTCAAGTGTGTGAGGGGCTGAGTCCAGATGGGGTCACATGATCGATGCTGAACTCATTCGAGTCCCCATCTTACCCTTGCACCACAAAAGGGAGCTCTGTTGCTCTGATCCTGCGGGCTTTTCCTTTCCCAGGGCTGCATGGAGAGCCTGCGCTCTGTGGAGTGAGCTGCACGTCTCACCCTGCGTGAAGGATGGCTGGCTCTGACCCCCTGTGGCTGGCCTTGGCCTCCTGCTTCCTGACCCTGGCCTCTACAGTGCAGCAAGGTGAGTGTCTGCTTATCCGGCACCTCAGACGTCTAGAAAGACCCACAGAAAAGGTACATGAGGTCAGTGAGAGGAACAGGCAGGTCTAAAGCCAAGACTCCGAGCTCGGTGTCAGGGAGGATGTGATGAGAGAAAAGGAAATCAAGTCACAGTGTGTCCACGAGCCGAATTAGAACTTACCCTGGAGAGGAAGGGAAGCATCCGGTCAGCGGAGGCCAGGGTGCCTTCAACAGTCCATGATTCTATTGTGAGGGTGGACTTCACCGGGAAGACCCGGCCAACACACCCTGGGCCAAACGGGGGAAATCCTATGGACTGTGTCCACTGTGTGTCCACTGGCGGGGAAGAATGTCCATGCTGCAGTAAGAGGAGAATGCACGGAGAAGGGTTGAACAGCCCTGATCCGATTTTTTGTTTTTGTTTTTAGAAAACAGCATTCTACACAGACACACAGACACAGACAGACACACACACATCTGTGCATGGGAAGACCCTGAAGGGTAGACAACAAATTCACGGTCACTCCTGGGACTGGGGTGGGCTTAGGACAGCTTCATTTTAGAGCGGAAGCCAGCTCTGTGACAGCTTTCACTTCTCCTTTATTCTTTTGAATGATGTCTGAGGTTGTTTTTCCAGGAAGCCTGCCATTACATTTATGAGAAAGGAACAAAGAGCGCCAGGCAGGACTTTGGCAGCTGGGTTTCCCAGGGAAGCTCTTTGGAACTCAGGGTGGGGCACAGGGGCTCATGCAGGACAATGGCCCCTGATGGCCGTACTGGTTGTTAAACCTCTCCTGGGCTCTTCTGAACGACGGCCAGCAGAGTCTGATGCTGAACTGACGGCTCATTTGCCTGTTGGACTCATTAGTTCTCAGCACCTTCAGACTGGGGACAACACCTCTGGGTGGGGGAGTTGCTCAGGACACCCAAACACTCTGTCCCCTTCCCAGGTTACAGAGACCCCAGAGAAGCCAGTTCCCATGGGCTGGACTTGGCCTGTGGAGCCCCGGGCACCCCAGAGGCCGAGATCTGTTTTGACCCCTGTGAGAATCACACCGTCCTGGACGATCCCTCCCGGAGCACGTTGAACTCTGATGACCTCCAGCAATGCGACCAGGATCTGAGAGGCTGGTACCGCTTTGTGGGCGAGGGAGGAGCAAGAATGCCTGAGACCTGTGTCCCAATGCTGCGATGCCGGACGGCCGCTCCCATGTGGCTAAACGGGACCCACCCCGTCCTTGGGGACGGCATCGTCACCCGCACCGCCTGTGCCCACTGGAGTGACAACTGCTGTCTCTGGGCATCTGAGGTGCAGGTGAAGGCCTGCCCGGGCAGGTACCACGTGTACCGGTTGGACGGCACCCCAGATTGCAATCTGAGATACTGCACGGGTGAGTGGCAGCTGTGGGCGGGGCGGCCTATGAGATGCTGGGACCCCCAGAGCGCGGGGATTGGTCCGCAGGAGGCGGTGCACCTCCTGGCACCCCGAGGAGAGCTCTTTAAATAAAGATTTCAATAAAGCTAGAAATTCCACGTTGAGGGTGGAATCTCCTGATTTATAAACGCATCGTAGAACAATGTCAAGAACTCAGGCTCCTTCCTCTTTTGATTCCATTCGGGTGGGTTCAGTTACCTTTTAGAGCCTCAGTTGTCCGATCTGATTAAAAAAATGGATGATAGCAAAATATCAGCTAAGCCACGTGCTCACCATGCTGAGCCCTTTGAAAGTATTGACTCTGGAATCTTCCACCAGCTCCATGAAATAGGTCCTATGTAGTTACCCAGGTTAGGGCACAGAGAGGTCAGGAGACTCTCTCCATAGGAGAGCTGGGATCTGAGCCAGGCACTGTGGCCCTAGCATCCAGGACTCTGTCGCCAGGCTGCTCTGCTCCCCTTGTAACCTCAGAAAGAATGCCTGGCAGCTTCAGGGCTGTCGCTCACCCCGCTGGATGGGGAATCTGGACAGCTGAGTTTGAGGTTGACCCTTCCACTGGGCATCTCACCCTTGGCCCACCTCCTGTGCCCTGGAGGAATGAGAGGGTTGGACCTGGGGGCCTGGGATCCTCCCTGCTTTGCATCCTGATCTCCTCTTTCCTGGCCCCGCCTCCTAGACCCCACCACCGGGGAGGACAGGTGTGAGCCGGGCTGCCGCCCCGAGGAGCAATGCCTCCCTCAAGATGGCATCTGGAGTTGCGTCTGCAGACAGGAACTCAATGGCTCTGGTGAGGAGATCACGGGAAATGGCGACTGCTGTCCTAGCGGGTAGGGTGGGAGCAGGGAGCTTTGGAGGGTCACAACAAGGTGTGGATCAGAGTCGGGGGGCATGGACTGAGGTTGGGGGGGATCCTGTGGGTTCTCCAGTCCACATGCTATAAAGCTGGGGCATCTGCAAAGATGAGAAGGCAGGGCTAGAACAAACTCCATGTCAGGTGCTGGACCATGGCCGGGTTGGATCCGTGAGGGACAAAGTTACTGCAGACGAGAACTCTGCAGGCTGGGGATGCGGCTCCATCATAGAGGACTTGCCTAGCATGTGTGAGGCCCTGAGTTCAATCCCAGAACTTCCAAAAAATAAAACATCTACATGGATGGGAGCTGAATGCTGCTTTCAAGTATCTACAATCTTCATGCTAGGAGCACGGGCAGACTCCTGGGACAGGATGCAGATAGTAGATGCTCAAGAAAGAGTTTTTGAGTAAGTGTCGAATGCATGAACGGACACAAAGGCTCAGAACCTGCTCAGATGTGCTGGCTTCATGAAATAGTGTATATCAGGCTTTGATTCTAGTGTGGAAAGCAGGGACCCTTTGCTGAACGAAAGATTCCAATCCCCGCAGGGGAACTTAGCCAATCCTGTGCATTAGATGTTCAGAAATCCTAGCCTAGAGGCCTCTCTGCCCGTCTGAATGTGAGTCCTAGACTATGCAGCCTTCTGGTGGTCATAGTGGCTTGCTCCCTGCCCACTGCTTCTAGGCCTCTGTCCACTCTGTCTGTCTCTTCTTGGCTTTGTAGATATTCAGAGTTTGCAGCCTCAGCTGGACTGTGGGGCCAGCGAGATCAAGGTGAAGGTAGACAAGTGTTTACTGGGAGGCCTCGGTTTTGGGGAAGAGGTCATCGCCTACCTCAGGGACCGAAACTGCAGCAGCATCCTGCACAGAGAGGATGGGAACTGGATGTCTGTGACCAGCCCCGTCCAGGCCAGTGCCTGCGGGAACATTCTGGAGGTAAGTGGTGTTCACTCCCTGGCTGCCGAACAGTGGGGTTCAGGCTCAGCGGACCCATCTTAGTAGCTGAGAGATCTTGGGCTCTTCGCTTCTCTCTGGGCCTCCAGGATCATGTGTGAAATTCAACACGCTGGTTCACACAGAGCCTAGGGTAGGTTTGACACTTGAGCTTCATAAATGTGAGCTAAGATTATGATGATTTTAATCAGGGCCTCGCGGGAGGGAGGCACAGAGCACCAAGCTTGCTGGGCCCGGACTCTTCCCTGGGGTCAGTTATTTATGATTCTGTTCTTAATCTGGCTTCCTCATTCCTCTTCCTATAAAGAAGAAGGAGGCCCCTTGAGGTCAGAGTGCCAGGTGGCTGTGTGACCGAGGACACTCACTCTGGAGTCAGACAGATCGGAATTCCACCCGCACCTGCCCGCGTCCATGTAAACATATATGTGGTTTTGTTTTTCTACCAAAGAGTAATGGAACCCATGCCCTCTACAAAAACACTCTCTCGTTGGCCAGTGACTTCATCATCCGAGACGTCATCGTCAACATCAACTTCCAATGCGCCTACCCGCTGGACATGAGGGTCAGCCTGCAGACTGCGCTTCGGCCCATTGTGAGGTATGGTGCTGACCCTTGCCCTTTTGACCCATAACGCTGACTTTGGCCTCTCTCACTCCCAGCACCATTTATGACGTCCACACAATGACACTAACCCCTTTTGGGAACTCCCACTCGTTCAACTATTCACAAAATTTGTTAATTGTACATTGGGTTAATTGTATATTTGTTAATTGTATATTGGGGACACTCAACGTGAGCAAGGCGCACATGGGCTATTTCCTGGATATTAGAGATTATTATCATGAAGCAATGTCATGCTATGAAACAGTGCTTAGAAATGTGCTTCGGAACACAGAGAGAGAACAGGTCCATACACCTTTAAGAAGGGCATCCAACAACTGTCGCCAGTTATTTACAAGTGAGATGGATGCAGTGTAGGAAGGACCCAGGATGCTCTGGGAGCAGGAAACAGGTGTCCCAACCCTCATCTTGGTGGGGTGGGGATCACGGGGGCAGGAAGGCTTCACTGCAGACTTGGGATTTAAACTGAGACTGCCTTTGATTAGATAAACAGTACCCGTGTCCCACCAGAAATAAAACCAGTTAACAATCTGGGTGAGATTTGATACAGGCCAGGCTGTTGTTTGCTTTGCTCATTGCTGTGCCCCTGTGCCTGGAACCGGCCCTGTCCAATCAGGTCCTTAGCATTTCTAAGCTTGCCAGGGGAACTTCCGAACTGTTCGAGATCCAGAAATCCAGACTGCCTGTCCCATTCCCTCATGAAACTCCTGGACTCACAGAGTGGCAGAATCAGTAGGATTGGAAATTTTTGAGTTCAGTGGTTTTCAATTATATTATGCTGGAGTTCATGGGTCATGGAGAATCAAAATGAAAGACACTAAGTCCCATTCTCCAGGTGACAGGATGGCATTGTGTGCTAACCTTTATGCAACCCACCAGAGGCAATCAGTGGAGATCTCAGAGACAGAGGGATCTCTGTCATTTTTAGTGCCTAGAAGCTAGTAAATGCTCAGTTTAAATGAATGATTGAATGGTTCTTTTAGAGATAGGAGATAAACCTTTGTCTCCATAACCTCACACAAGTATGGGGTTTGATTTATGTTGCTCTCTCTGGTCAAAACCTCATGTGCCCGTTCCTGTGGTTTTCCTTCCCTCAGTTCCCTGAACATCAGTGTTGAGGGGCAGGGAGAGTTCACTGTCAGGATGGCCCTCTTCCAAGACCAGAACTACACGCATCCTTATGAAGGGGATATGGCTGTGCTGTCGGTGGAGTCCATGCTCTATGTGGGCGCCATCTTGGAGAGAGGAGACACCTCCCGGTTTAAGCTGTTGTTGAGAAACTGCTATGCCACACCATCGAAAGACAAGGAGGACCCTGTGAAGTACTTCATCATCAGAAACAGGTATCAGGCAACTCGGGCTGGGATTTTCTTTGGGTTTTAACAGAGTTTGGGGGAGAATATCAATCTCATTTATGCCTGGCAGTTGTGGAAGTTGGTTTAACTCTTTGGGAAAATTTTGGTATTACATATTGTAACCTACCCTTCTGACCCACGAATCTCACTCCTGATATTTTAGCCTAAGGTATTAATACATAATAGGTGGGCAGGGTAAAGAAATGCTAATTGTTTTCCATTTCAATATGCTTGATCATTCTGACAACAGGCTCATTGTTCAAAAATAGTCCCTTATACAGATATTAGCGTTGAACAACATAAAAATGATACGAGAAATATTAGGAGAGAAAATATCATTTGAACTGATAAAAGCAAAGGAATATAAATATCTACAGATCATGCTTCAAACCATAGTAAGATATTAGATAATGTTTCTCACTGAGCTCAGCTACATGTGAGGCACCGTGCTGAGCTATCTACACGGTTGTACGGTTGTCTCATTAAGTGCTCACATCAACTCTGTGAGATGAATATTCCCGTCTCCATTTTGCAGTAAGGTTAAGGAATCTGCCCAGGACCCTTTAGTTAGAAATTGGGGAAGGCTGGGATTTAAAACTAGTCTGCCTCACTCCAGAGATTGTGCCCCAAATAATTTAAATCATGTGAGTTTGAAGAAGAAACAGAGGAAACAAAAAAGTTTATGCTACCATCATGGAAGGAACCAGGTGTGTGTGTGTGTGTGTGTGTGTGTGTGTGTGTGTGTGCTCAAGTCACACCTTTTCTCCTTTGCCCCATCAGCTGCCCAAATCAACACGATTCCACCATCTATGTGGAAGAGAATGGGGTATCCTCGGAAAGCCGGTTCTCAGTCCAGATGTTCATGTTTGCTGGGAATTACGACCTAGTTTTCCTGCATTGTGAGGTTCATCTCTGTGATTCCCTAAATGAGCAGTGCCAACCGGTGAGTGGTCTCTTTGGGTGGGACTATTCAGAGCCTGGCATTGGGCCTGGCACCTGACAGGTTCTCTATATATAGTTTTTAGATTTATGGAGGGAGGGATGAATGGATGGATGGATGAATGGGCAGATGAATGAGGGAAGACAGGTTTGTTGGATGTATGCCTGAAGGCATGGAAGGACAGATGGGTGGCCAGATGCACGTGAAGGATGCATAGATGGACTTCAGGCATTCCAAAAACTCATTTATAAGCAAGTACTGTGTCCCCAGGAGGCAGAACTGTTTTCCTTGGCATGAGACCTATTTTGAATAATTATAATAATACAGGTTGAACATCCCTGTTCTGAAAAACTGAAATCCAAAATGCTCTGAAATTCAGAACTTTTTGAAGGTGGACATCAAATCAAAAAGTTTTGGATTTTGGAACATTTTGGGTTTCATATTTTCAGATTATGAATGATCGACTGATAAAGCTTGTGCAAATATACCCAAATCTAAATAACTCCAAAATTGAAAAAAAACTTCTGGACCCAAGCATTTTGGATAAGGGACACTCATCCTACACTTGACTTTTTTAGTGCTTCCTCTGTGTTGAGCTTCATGCTAAAACTATTGCACACCTTATCAAATTTAGCACAATGTCTCTTTAAGGAGGTTTTTTAAATTGACCTCATTGTACAGAAGAGAAGTCCTTTGCCCAAGAACCACACACAGATGGACAGTATCAGAGCTGGAATGTACCCCAGCTGAGCTGTGGTACGGCTCTTACCCCCACTGGACCCTATCTATGAATAGTGCTGTCTGTGCCTGTCTGTTACTGACATGCTTCATTGCAATCTTTTTAAATTTAAATGTTTTAAAATTTTTTATCTTTCAAACCAGGTATGTCCTATTTAATCATCATGGACAGAAGTCATTTGCCCCAAATTACACAACTGAAAAATAGTGGAGATGAGAGTCAAACCTGGATTTGGTTGACATGACAGTGAGAATTCTCTGGTTTGGGAAAAACTTAGCCTCAGAATTAGGGTCAAAAGGCAGGTGGGGCCCAGTTCCTGGGCCAGAGCTGCCAAGGCAGGGGAGTCTGGGTAGGAACTTTGCCTTGAATTAAATCTGGTTATAATGAGAGTTCTCTATCCTCACAGTCTTGTTCAAGAAATCAACTCCGCAGTGAAGTACCGGCCCTTGATCTAGCCCGGGTTCTAGATTTGGGACCCATCTCTCGGAGAAGTAAGTGGCCCAGTCCTGATAACAAGGCCAGCTGGCCAGGTGCTGATACTTAACTTCAGATGCCTGGGGTCACCCACACAATCACTTGGGGTTTTTCTGACTTCTTGGTTCTGCCCCCATTGCTGGATCTATCTTTCCATGATACACATAGACTTTGCCATTTGTGCTGGGTTTCCTGTGTGCTAGAGCCCTGGCCAAGCTCTTGACTTTCAATGATTGACTTAATCCATCCATAACTGTGTGCATTTTATAGGTGAGAAACCAAGGTTTGGAGAGAATAAGGAACCCACCTAAGATGGATCTGCTCATGAGTAGTGGGAATAAGGCCTGAACCCAGCTTAGTCTGATTTCGGAGCATGTGGCCTTGACCTTCTTCCACCTGCTCCAGATCCCCACAACTCAGTCCCTTTTGGGTGAAGTCTAAGGCTCCTGCTTAGATACAACTCTATTTTCTGGTGAATAGTTGTTTCCAACATTCAGTTGCTGTATTCTTGAGTGGGATATTAGGGGAAACTTTCCAACTGCTCCCCAAATTTTCATCCATCCTACACATGGGTTCATAGTACTGTTACAGTTTTTATTTCCACCACAATGGAAGAGTCAAGTAATGCAAAAGAATGAAATCATTTTTTTTTTGCCCTAAAGAAATTAAGATGCAGTAACATTAATAGCTATAATAATAATAATAATACTTTTTTGCACCTGGCACCATGCCAAGCAGCTTTATAAGCATTAACACTTGGAATGCTCCAGTAGCTCAAGGAAGTGAGCACTATTGCCAAGTCCATTCTCCACACGAGTGAACAGAAGCTGTCTCATGAAGGAGACTCTGCCCTGAGTGGCTCTGCCCCTTTATGGGTCCTCAATTTGGTGCCTTCCGTGGTGCCCAGGGTAACTGGGAGAGGGAGAGTCAGGAACTTGCGCTTTGGAATCAGACATACTGGGGTTTGGATCCTAGCTCTGCCACTGATGGGCACAGTCAACTTTGCAAGTCCCTTAACATTGCTGAGCCTCAGTCTTCTCATGTGTCAGATGGAGATGAGGACAATTTCCTCACAAAATCTATGAGAAGGATTATGTTTTAAATGTGTGAGCTGCATTTAGAAATGTGCCCACTGGATACATGGCCTCCAGGGTGTAGGCTGTGGGTGGTGGCGGCCACCAGGTCAGGGTCTGGAACAGAGGTGGTCCTAGTGCCGCAGTCACCAGAGCAGGACTGAGGAAGCTCTCACCTTCTGCTTCTGTTCACAGGTGCCCCATCTCCTGGCATCATGAACGGAGCCCCTGGCACTGCAGGTACATCCTGTCCTCATGTCTCTCCTGTGGCTTTCCCATCTCCCTCTCCTTCCCCTCTTCAATTTAGTCCCTTCTACCTGCCAGACCCCATGCTAGGGACTGTGCATGCCAAAATGGATCAGAGCCCAGACTGGCTCCTTAGTCTAGCAGAAGAGACAGCCATTTAACAGCAAATATTTATCAAGTGCCTACTGTGTGCCAGGCATTGTTCTAAGTGCTGAAATTATGATGGTAATTATGAATTGGCGCATGCCCTCATAGAACTTATTATCTGAGAAACAGACAATAAAAATGAGCAAAAGCTTATTTAGAAATAAAAAAGATGATGTGACAGAAAGTTACCCACATGGCTAACAAGGTCTTAAATCAGACAGAAGCGTATTGCTCTCACATGTAAGTGAAACCTAGAGGCAGGCAGTTCAAGGAAAGTAGATTGGCACCACAAAGTCATCAAAGATCTAGGTTCTTTCCAGATCTCTGCTTCGCCATCTTGGAGATATGACCATCAGTTCCATGGTCCAAGATGGCAGCTGGAACTCCAACTCGCCTATCTAGAAATCCAAATGGAGAGAACATGGAAGAAGTTAACGAACACTGAGGAACATTCCTGGAAGCTGGCACTATATACATACTTACATTCGTTGACCAGGGCTTAGCACATGGCCCCATGTGACTGGGTGACCATATATCCAACCAATGATCGATGGTTTTATTATCAAAGTAGAAAGGAAGAGTGAAGGTTAGGATGGATAAATGGTCAGAAGAACTATCAGAGGAAGTGATATTTGACTGAATGAGAAATGGCAAATGGGCAAATCTGAGGAGAATGGAACCCAGAAGCAGAGGGAACGTCAGTTCGTTTCATAGGAGGCTGGCACATATGGAAGTTAGTGACGAGCTAGAAGATAGTACAGAAGGAGCACAGAGAAGACTAATCTACTGTGTTGGAAAAGGTTGTAAAAGAATTTCATCAGGCAGTAACAACTGAGCGGGGTTTTGATGAATGACTTAGAGATGGATGAGCAAACAAATCAAAGAAGTTTATTTTGGACAAAATGGGAAGCTCGTGTATTAGGATTTTGCTACTCTTCAGAATGACCTGTCTTGTCAAGCACAGACCTGAAAAAATTCCCTCCATCCTCAAATCCCCAACTACACTACTGTCTAAAAATTTTCTCAATAAGTCCAAGATGGCCTCTTTATGCAAACATTCAGACAATCCTAAGAGAAGTCATGTGCGTGGAAGAGAGTGGGGGCAGCTTCAAGTCAGGGACCTCAGCCCCAGTCCTTCAGGTTAGCACAGTGCCTGGGATGTCCCAGGAGAGTCTGCTTGAATTGCCTCATTTCTTGGGTAGAGTGTTAGGAGTCTTCTGGAAGAGCTCGGTCTGATGTCGAGGCAGCAGGCCACCACAAGAGGGCACTGTGGTTTTCACAGTTTGCTATCTGCCGTAGTTGTTTCTGATATTTTAGAATTAATAGACTGTCCATCTCATATTTCATCATTATAAACTTGTTGCCATATACTTGCATGCTTCTGAAGATTATGGTGGCCCTCTCCCTTCTTCTAGGACATCAGCAGCAGGTCACTTTGAATTTGGGGGTGGGGAGGGGAGATGTTCTAATTTGATAGTATTGTGGAAGAGGGTGCACATACTTCTGTTAGGCCCTCAGAAAATGGTAACTCTCATCCAGGATCTGCACCCTTCCTTAACACTGAGTGTACACCAATGTGCACAAAAGATATGATCCAGCACTCAGGTCTTAGAGTCTAATTTTTTAAACCAGTATTTATACAGTGTTTACCATGTGCCAGACACTGTTCTAAATGCTAGATGTGAATTTACTCATTCGAGTCTTAACAAAAATCTGCTTTGCATACAGGGAAACTGAGGCACAGAGAGGTTGACTATCTTGCCTGAGATGGCCCAGCTAGAGATAAGATTCTAAATTAAGTAGTCAGGTCTCAGAGGCATTGCTCTGTGCCTTTCTGCCTCTTCAGTATTAGTCAGTATAAGTTAGGCTAGCTGCTGTAACAAACAGTCTCAAATCCTCTGTGCCTTTATACAACAGTATCATTTCCCACTAAATCGCTGATGTGGGGTACAGTTCTATTCTGTGTAGTCATTAGGAACTTTGGTTACTTCTGGTAGCTTCTGGAAGCTCCATTATTGAGTCCTATCCTGGATCTTCTGCAGTGTAGCCCTAGAATGGTGAATGTGAGGACATGCAGGATCATGTAGGAGATTTTCCGAACCTGGCCTATAAATGGCATAGATGACTTCCAGACATGTGTCATTGCCTAGATTCAGTCACATGATTCAACCTACCTGCAAAAGAGACTGGGGAAAAAAATTGCCTCCTTGTGTTCCCAGAAGAAAATGGGAAAAGTGGTTAGTGGATAGATAGCTGTGCCTCCACCACATGAGCCCCAAGGCAGTGACCCGGACCAGACAGGAAGGATGCTTTGCCTTTCTTACCCCATGTGGCATGTGGCAAGGAGGCCAGCTCGCATTTGCTGTTGAGTCCCCAAGCCCGGCACTTGACTTTCATGTCTCTTGTGTTTCAGGGTTCCTGGTGGCCTGGCCCGTGCTCTTCCTGCCTGTCCTCCTGGCTTGGCTGCTCTGAGAGCCCGCTGGGTATCTGGCCTTGAAGTCCATGCCGTCCCCTCCAGCAGTGGCTCCCATTCACCCTTCAGCACTCTAGTCCCTCTCCATGAGGAAGTCGTGGTGTTAACAGACTTGAGATCAGGAAGCGGAAGAGCTTTCACAGACCTTAACGCTGTCATGCCTCTGTATTCCCCTTGGCCTGGTGGCCGGGGCCCTGTGGGCCTGTCCTGGGCTGGCTGTCTCTTTTTCTCCTTTACCCGTGGAACCCTGAAAGCAAACTTGTTGGAGTAAAGACTGTGGCTCCAGGCTTGACCGGAAGTGTGTGCATGTCGATGACTTTAGGGGAGAGGCGTCCTGCTGTGGGACAGGGTGGTGAGCAGGTAAAAGGGGTGCTTCCCCCAAGCAGCTCCTGTCCCGACCGCCGATGAATCAGACAGACTGACTCTCGGGTTCTGTCTGCATCCTCTCATATGTTTTCTGCTCCCAACGGTCCCATGGAAACATGTACCAAGGAGATTCTCAAAGGGAAGAGGGGTCCCATTGCTCTGCTGTCCCCCACCCCACCTCAGTGACTTTCTAGGAGCCACACAAACTCCTACCCTAGGCACCTGGATGCTGAAGGAGTTGCGTGGTTTTGGTGCAGAGATGCCGTCATTCCAGAGTACACTTCTCCCTGTTAGGACCCTGGTGCACCTGCTCTGAAGGCCAAACAGGAAGTCCCGGCAAAACCCACTAGGCCCACCCTGCTGTGGGAACATGGCCGCAAAGTCAGGTAGCGTCCCTTCCTGGAGAGCTTTAATGAACCCTCACAAAAATGCCGCCCACAGAGAAGTCTTCCCTTCCCACAGCTACACGAGTGTCCCCTGTCAGGAGCCAGGGTCAGGCCCCTGGAAGCTGAGCCTGTTTACCTGCTGGGAGGAGAATTTTCAGGGTCTGCCTGTTCACAGAGGATATGGTTGCAAGGAACAGAAACCCATTTTGACTAACTCAGACACAAGGCAATTAATTATAAGGACAAAGAAGCACAAAGACCAAGGGCTGGGACTCCATCTCGGTCACACAGGCTCTGGGAGTCAGGTTTGAGCAAATATGAGCAACCGGACTTTGTCTGTCTTTCCATCCGTCACTCCTCCTGGGACCCCATCACCTGCTGCAGCTGCTTACCTGTGTGTGGCTCCTTCATTTCCTGTCTCTGGAGCCGCTCCACCTGCTCATTCGTCACGTGGTTAAGTATGGCCATTCCAGCTTCACATCACTTCCCAATTCAGGGACCCACAGAGACTGGCTAGCTTCTGGCTCTCCCACGCACATCCACACTACAGCGGGGGATCAGCTGGGGTCCCCAGGTCCACTCATCCGAGATGAGGTGAGGGGCCAGCGAATGGGGCCAACCTGCTGGGCAGGCCTCCAACAAATGGGGCTATTTCTTGGATAGACACCCCCTAAGGCCATGAGGATGCTGGCTTTTTAAGAGACGGGTTTCTGGGAGGAAAGGCTTCCTATTTCCCTGTGAGTTGGAGGATTCATACCCTCTACATTCCAAGGGAGATGGTGTGGGTGGGGAAAGTTGGAGAGGGGCCAAGAGGCTGTAACCTTGTCCCTTCTGTAGAATAAAAGGGGTTGAGCTTCAACAAGGTTCTGGAACATTTTTAATTGTGGAGACTTCTTTAAATATATTTCTGTATGGATATCCTATACAAGGAGAAAGAAAAAAGAGCTTCCTCTGACTGGAGTCAGACGGAGGCTTAGCTCTTCCCTTCTGTGTCTCCTCTTCCTCAGGTCTCAACACAGCTCATGGACTTGCTCCAGGTCCCTGAGTGGTTCTCTTTCACCCACCCTACTTAGCATGTGCTGTTCTTGCTGCCTGGAAGGCTCTCCCCGCACTGGGGGTGCCAGCCTCCGGTCTCCACTTTGGGGTCATGTCTTCTGCCAAGCCTTCCTGACTCCCCTGCCCTAGAGTTGAGCCCACCCTGCTTTGTGACCACTTCTCTGTAGACCTTTAGTGTGGTATGAGTCCTCTGCTTGACATTTGTCCTCCGTCCCCAACTCTCCACCCCAGACTATTAGTTCTTTGAGGGCAGAGACTTTGCCAGATTCAAACGTTTTTGAATGAATAAATGAGAAAGCAGGCTGTTTCCTTTCTTCTTTGTTCCTTGACCTCCTAAGTAATCATGCTGTAATCTTCTGGAAGGGGAAAAAATAAATGACTTAACATCAGAAATAAAGGAGACATTCTCACTTGGACAATTATGGTAAAAAAGGCCAAATCAGAATGTGAAGTAGGAACTCTGAGCTCTGCCCCAGACATCCACTACCACCCGCTTTCAGCCTACTTTATGGATGGTCTGGTTCTTTTCACCTTATTCCCTTCAGGGGAGGTGGGTTGGAACTCTGAGTGTCGGTCTTTCACTGAGGAGGGATGGGATGGAATCAACATGCTGCATTTGGCAGACAGTCAATTGAGAGAAGCTTTAATTAATGGCAAGAGGGGAGGAATAAAAATAAAGTCAACCTCTGAAGAGTTGGGGAGACCAGGTTAAGTCAGAATGTAGGGCATCCAGCAGCCAATCAGCAGATGAATCCTAGAAAGTCACAGAGAGGGGCTTTTGGACACACAAGTGTCAGAAAAAGCATTTCGGGGCTGGGGCTGTAGCTCAGTGGCAGAGCGCTTGCCTGGCACCTGCAAGGCCCTGGTCTGCCTCAGCACCATGCACAGGCACACACGAGCATGTGTTTAGAGAACACCCAGAGCACCAGGTTCTGGGAACCCCTGTCTCGGAGTAGCCTTAGCTTCGTTCCAGAGAACATCTTGCAGGTGGCTGGATTGGCAGGGAGGGGCGGGGCCTTTTGGTACATATTTTATTTCACTGTCTAAATCTGGTTCCAAATTCAAGAAGAACTCCAGTTTTAAAGGGCAGAAACCTTGAACTCTGACCCCAGGCCATGAATGCATGTTCTCCCCCTCCTTAGAGGTAAAGAGGGAGTAGCCGCCCTAGCAGCTCAGAGGGCCACCAGAGAAATAAAGGAGGTAAGAGTTACGAAGTCACTTTGCAACGTGTGAAGAATCGTGCATGAGATCACACCATCATGCTGCGGCTGGCACTCCCATTTTCATGGGGTAAGCTGCTTTTCACATCTCTTCACTTTGCCCTTGTGACCAAGACGAGGCCACCCTTAAAAATCTTTTCCAGAGACAGAAGTCATGGGAACATGTAGGGTAGGCCCTTTCTCCCTCAGCACCTGGAATCTTTCATGAACCTTCGTATGTCCAAACCAGCCTGCCAGGCGTTTTCTACGCAGTCTACAATTTAATCGACACAGCTCCACAGATGGAGGCTGTTATCCATTTCACAGAGGAAGACACTGAGGTATAGAGAGGCGTAGGGACCTCCCCAAAGTCATAGCATTTATTGACTGCCTCTATTTTATTTAATACCTGCCATGTATTTATTGGCTATAGATGGGTCAGTACTTGTCATTCTACATCTTCAAGGCGAATAAGGGAGATTCAGCAACATCAGGTAGCTTGCTCAAGGTTGCATGGTTAGGAAGTGATAGGATCCAAGGACGGAAATCAGATTTACGTAAATGCAACATATGCAACTTTGTCTTTGCCACGCTGTCTCCCTGCGTATCCCATGATGCTCTGCAATGACCAATAAAAACCTACCTCAGAACCGTGTCAAGTTGTGCACGTATGCACATGCATTGCGTAATGTGTGTGTGTGTTCATGTGTGCTTCTATGTATGTGTGTGAGTGTATGTACGTTTGTGTGTCCGTGGGTGGCGGGCCGGCAATCACAAGTTCATTCTGGCAAAGCTGAAGGATATTAAAACCACTCTTCCTGAGACATCATTAAGATCCCTTCACCCTCAGCAGGAACTCGGAAGAATCATTGGACCCAAGGGACCCGGAAGAGCCGTACAAATGATCTAATCCAATCCCCTCTCTCTGTCCCCAAGGAAACCAACACCCAGGGTTCAATGGGCCAGAAGTCAAGAAATTCATATTTCAGTCTGACTTCTGCTGATGTGAGAGTTCAAGAATGCCACTTAACTTTCCTTGAGTCATCGGTAAATTAAGATAATGACACCCCGTCTGCCACACTTGATGATCTAGGACTCTGCTGTTGACAAACCATCCCTGTCAAATCCTCAGCCTCAGCACAACCCTCTTATCCAGCCTGGGGCTGTTGCAAGACAAATTCCTACTGTAAACTTGGCCTCTGAGTCCTCAGATTGGTCCAGAACCTGGGAGAGCGACCCACTGGGCAGGCAGGGAGGGGGTTTGCAACTTTGCCTGGAGAGAAAACTCCCTCCCTTGGTTCCTTCGGGCTCTTCCTGAAGAGCCAGGTGAGCCAGCGCCTGTCTGGGTATCCCTCACTCTGCAGGGGCTCAGTGGAACCCTACCTTGTCACTGGGGCGCCTCTCCAGTTGGGGATCCTCAGGGAAATAAGTAGCACTCAGGGTCTTGTCCTCAAAATAGCCATGTCTGTGTTGCTGGGCTGGTGGTAACTGCAAGTGTTTCTGTGATGAGCCCACTGGTGTCACTTTGTAGCCACAGAATGCTTTTGTTGTGTTTTATTAGCATATAACACACAGCTCCTGGGCACACCTCATGTGCACAGCTTGGTAAATTCTAGCAAAATTTTTTTTTTGTGTGTGTGTGGTTCTTTTTCTTCTCATTTGAGAGACCGGAGATTCGAACCGCGGTCCTTGCGCATGCTAGGCTTGCGCTCTCCAGAAGGAGCTATTTATTCAACTCCAATCCTAGCAAAATGAACCCCCCCCCCCCCCCCCCCCGGAAGCAGCACCCACTTCAGGAAATGGACTGCTGGCCGCTCCTCAGAGACCCTCTCGCCCTGCCAGTCCCTACACCTCTCTGGGACACCCATTTCCCAACTGCCAGTACCCCACATTAGCTTTTGTCTATTTTTGAACTTCATATAAAAGGACTCATACAATAGGTATCTTTTCTATTCAACCTCTTGGGCTCAGTGTTACCTTTGTGAACTTGGTTCACATCTTTGTGCTTAATTAGACTATGGTCATTCCGATGGCTGACATTTTTCTATTGGAGGAACAGAACCTAGTTTATTGGTATTTATTGATCCATTCTACTGTTGAGGGACAGGAGGGGTGCTTCCGGTTTTTAGCTAGATGGTGACAGGCTGCTTAGGGGAGCACGTGTACCCGTTTCTGTCGGGATGTGCATGTTCAGCTTTAGGGACACTGCCAAGCAGTTTTCCAAGATAGTTGTGCCCTTGGTCATAATGGATTGAACATTCTAAGACTGATTAGCTTCCAGGATCTGGTAACTACTGACTGTATCCTTTGGTTCCTTGACACACCAAGGTCTCTGTCTCTCTCTTTCCCAGGGAGGGACAGCTCAGGCTGCTCTCTTGGCTGTGGTATTCTTTCCAAAGGATCTTCCCATGGGTGAGTCTTCATCCTTCAGGATTCATATAAACATTTAGCTCATGCTCCATAAATGGTTAGTTCCAAACAAATGTCAGCTAAATACTGTTGCTTTTGCAATCATTTTTTTTTTTTTTCTGGTACTGGGAATTGAACCCAGGGGCACTTTACCAGCGATCTACACCCAGCCCTTTTTATTTTTTGAGACAGGGTCTCCCTAAATGGCTGAGGGTGACCTTGCACTTCAGCCTCTGGAGTCGCTAGAATTACAGGCATGCACTACTGCTCCTGGTTATTGCAATCGTCTTTGAGTCTCACTTTTTGAAATTCTGTGATTTCGGGAAGTCAGATTTCCTGCCTCTTGTCCCCTATGTGCTAACGCGGTTGTGCCCCGAGGGTTCTGCATCCCCACGGGAAAGAGGCAGCTGCAAACTGCGTCTGTGTTGTCCCTGTTCTCTGCCGAGCCGCCAATAGAGGGCACTGTGGGAACGCGTGGGAGGAAGGCGGCCAGAGCTGGCCAGAGTTCCTACGACTGAGCTGGAGCCAGAAGGGACTTAAAACCCATCTAGACCCAAACCTTCATTTTACAGATGAGCAAGCAGATACCCAGACAGGAGACGTGACTTGCCCACGGTCACACAGCTACTGCGTGGTGAGCGGAGATGGCGCTTGGCGGCGTTCGCGGAGGAGGCGCCTGCGCTGGACCAGACAGCTGCCCGGGCGGCTGCAGCCTCGAGGCCGCCAGGCCCCTGTTTGCGAGCCCCACGGTGCTGGGGGTTTTCTCCTTCCTGCTTCCTATTCCATGAGAGAAAGGCTCCTGACATTGGAAGCAGGACAAGCACATGTAGATTCTACCATGAGCTAATAACAGCTGCCGATTATTGAACTAAGTGCCAAATTTTTATGCTGCGGTCAGTGTGTGGTCTGGGGGTTCAGTTATTACCTCTCTTCTGGGAGGTTTCTTCCCCTATTCTCCCCATTGAAGGAGACTGCTCTTCTCCCACTTCCTGTCTGTGACATCACCCAACTCTTAGAATTATTTTAATAATCATTTTGCTTATTTCCTCCTCTACCTATTTGTTACTTGCTTCAGCTCCTCCTCTCCCCAAAGTAGACTCCACACTCCATGAAAGAAAGATTCCGGAGCCAGACAAACCTGGGTTCAAATGCCAGCTTGCCCACTTACTAGCACAGTTGCCTGGCATTGGTCACTGAAGCTCCCCGAGGGAGCTTTGTAAAACAGGGACTCATGCTTGGCCAAAGCTCTTGGTTCCTTTGGACTCTGACTGCCAGACTGAAGGGAGGAGGGTGACCCTTCATCTGTTGGAGAGAGTAACTTGACAGATGCTCTGGAGAGGCTGGGAACGTAGTTCAGTGGTAGAGTGTGTGCTTAGCATGCTCAAGGCCTTGGGTTCCAGCCCCAGCGCTGCAAAGAATAAAACTCTCCAAAGGTCTAAAGCCCTAGTCAAAGGCAAAGACATTGATATGGCCCCAGCTATGGAATAGAAAAGAAGAGAAAGTGGGTAGATTTGAATCCAGGTCAGTTCTGGAGCCCACCCTGTTAATCATTACGTCGTATGCCTCTTGACTCTGGTTGCCTCTATCCCCTGAGTGTTCTCTGGTCCACTAACAAAGGACAAGTCATTGAACTTGGGCTTCAACAATTCTTCCAGGATTTCTCAAGCTCAGCACTATTTACCACTTTAGAGTTAAAGCCACTGAGGCTCAAAGAGGTTCCATGACCTGAACACAGCTGAGCAGAGTCTGAAACAAGTCTGACTCCCCAAGTCCAAGTTCATCTCACTATGGTTTGTGCTTAGAGCAGCTCTTGCTGGCAACCTCTGGACTCCAGCCAGTAATTACCAATGCACTGCCAAGGAGTCTTCAAATTCATGCTGAAGGACCCTGTAGGATAGATTCATGGGATAACTCCATCCATTTTGGATGTGTCTGTGTGTCTACTTCCCAGCACCTCCTGGGATTTCTTTCTATCCCCAAGCTAAATTCCAAGGCTGTCACTTCCCCTTTTCTTGCTGATGCCTTCAAATATGTTTATATCCCTTTGGCACAGAAAAGTCCTCACCCTTGGCAGCTGGAGTGATGAATGACATGGTGGCTTTTCACCTCCCATCAGCACTGGGAGAACAGATTACCAGTGCTAAGAGTTTCTTCCCACACCTCTTGGAACTCCCTGCTGTTGTGTTTTATGTGTCTCTCTTTACTCCTCTAACTTGTAAACCCCGGAAAGAAAGAACCATCAAATTCACATATCTAGTGTAGAAGCTGGCACTTTAGATATCATATAAATGTTTGCTGGATGGGTAGATGGATGGATGGATCCATGGATAGATAGGTCAATGGGTGAATGGGTGAATGGGTGAATGGATAGAGGGATGGATAGGTTGATGGGTGGAAGGGAGGGTGGAGGGATGGACGGAGGGATGGATGGATGGATGGATAGGTCAATGGCTGGATGGGTGGATGGATAGGTTGATGGGTGGATGGATGGGTGGATGGATAGGTTGATGGGTGGATGGGTGCATGGGTGGGTGAATGGATTTATGGGTAGGTCAGTGGATGGATGGATGGATGGATGGATGGATGGATGGATGGATGGATGAATAGGTCGATGGGTGGGTAGATGGATGGGTAGATGGATGGATGGATGGGTGCATGGATGGATGGATAGGTCAATAGGTGGATAGGTGGATGGATGGATGGATGGATAGGTCAATGGGTGGATGGATGGAAGGATGGATGGATGGATGGATGAATAGGTTGATGGTGGATGGGTGCACATGGGTGGGTGAATGGATTTATGGGTAGGTCAGTGGGTGGATGGATGGACGAATAGGTCGATGGGTGGGTAGATGGATGGGTGGATGGATGGATGGATGGATGGATGGGTGCATGGATGGATGAGTAAATGGATAAGGGACAGATGGATAGGTAGATGAATGGATAGTGAGGGAATATCCCAGATGACTCTCAATAGAACTATTTCTTACCATCATTCCAATCCAAATCCTACTCAGCTCCTATTCAGAAAGACATACAGTTCTTCTAATGGGCTCCTCATCTCTACTGTGCCCCCTGCTAAAATCTGTGATTCATGCAACACCCAGGAAGGTCTCTGAAAAGCACATCTCATCATGCCAGCCTGACCCACTCTACCTAAAACATGCCAGTGGCTTCCTACTGGCTTTAGAATAAAATCTAAATCCTCCGAGGGCTTCCATGGCCCCGCAGGCCGTGCTACCTGACGAGGTCTGGGCACTCCAGCCATCTTTCATTTTCTCCAGTGAGCCCAGTCCTTCCTGCCCTGGGGCCTGTGTCTGAACTTGCTGTTCTCGCTGCCTGGAGTGCAATTTTTGCACAGCTGACTCCTTCCTCCTTCGGGTCTTAGCTTCAGAATAAATCCTTAGGGGAATCTCTACCACCCCACCCTTGGCCCAATCTAAGTCACATCCTGTGTATTTTCTACCTGCTTTATCCACATTCGTGGCAGCCCTGGTTGAACCCTGGCAGCGTTGTTAGTTAGTGTCTGACTTCCCAGCTAATCGGTGAGCTCTGCCTGGGCAGGGGGGGCATGAGCCATGTCAGCCTTACGCACTGCAGTACCCTTGGTACTTAGCGAAGAGTCAGTGCTCCAAAATAGTCTTAATAAGAGGCTGGACGATGAGATGGGCAGGCATGGGATGTGTCTGACTTTTCATCAGAAGGAGCATGTGTGAGGCCAGTAAGCAGGCCTCTTTCCCTTTCACTAAGCATGGCTAATACATAAGTTTAGGTACAGAATCATGGAACCTGACTATCTGGGAGTTTGATGGAACCTCTTGATCATGAAGTTCAGCTTTATTTTACATTTGGACAGAAGGAGCCTGAAAGTAGAAGACACTTCCTTGTCCAGGGTCACTGTGGTAGGGACTATCAGTTACCTGAACAAGGACATTTTCTTTGTCCTTTTGAGCAGAAGCCAGATTCTGATATTGGTGGTGGTATGCCCAGGTTTTCAAGAAAAAGAAAGACCATATTTGCCAGCCTCCCTTTTGGAGAGGGAATGTCATGTGACAGAGTTCTGGCCAATGAGATGTAGGTGGGATTGGTTTGGTGTGGCTTCCAGAAACTCTTCTTCAAGGAGGGTCTGTCTTGACAGGCATGCCCTTTACATGCCCCCGCCCAGCTTTCTTCATCTGGAATACAAGCATGAAGGCCAGAGCTGAGGTGGCCGTTCTGTGCCCATGAGGCAACCTTAGGGATAGAAGGTACATGTTAAAGAGAGTAGAACATCAAGTTAGGAGTTTGGAACGCTGCTGACATCTGGGACCTACCGATTAGCCGTGGAGCACCTACTTCTGCATTTTATATCACAGAAGACAAAATTAATCCCTTATTTTCATCAAGCCATTTTTGTTTGAATTTTCCATTTTATGCAACCAACTCTATCCATGATGATATGGCCACTAACAAGCTACTGGCACATCCAGGACTTGAAGTCAGAGACTCTAAACTGAATGTCCTTTCTTTGTGCCACCAGGAAGTTGGTGCATGGGCCACAGTGGGCTTGGTTAAGAAGGGCCACCCTGGAGACAGTGCTGGAAAGCAGCTACTCTGTCCAGAATAGCAGCAGCAACTGGGAAGTGGTTGGTTTGCACATTCTTCAGTTCCTTGCTGACCCACTGACTGGATCAGAAGCCCCAGGATGGGACTTGTGTTCTCGCAAGCTTTCCAGAAGACTCTATTGTCCACTGAAGTATGGGATTGACTATGTTGATACTGTTGTGTTACTTAAGGAACACCCAAACAAAGCAGGTCCTTTCTGCAGCTTGGTGAGGCTTCTGTGGGCTGCAGAGGGTACAGAAGTCACCTCCAGGGCAGAAAGAAAGAAGGGAGCCCCCTTGAGTTCAAGAATACGTGCATCCCCACCAGCAAAACAGGCACATTACACTTGCATTTTTATTTACCAGCTATCAGAGTATGGGCTACAGATCAGTAGCATTGACTTCACCCTGAAGTTCGCAGAAAATGCAGAATTGCAGGTCCCATCTCAGAACTACTCAGAATCCGCATTTCGATATGATCCCCAGGTGGTTCACACGTGCATTCAACTCCTCAGCCCAACTCAGTTGGAGACTGAGGACAGGGACAGGGTGGTTTAGGTCCTGCTCCCTGAAAGTACCTGCCTGAGGTGCTGGGGGGAGGAAATGCACCCGTGTCTGGTGCCCAAAGGAAACCAGGACACAAAACTGACAGGGTAGCTTCGCCGAGGCCCCTGTTCCCTGTCCATCCACCCACCCTCTCGTCTTGCTCTACCTGATTTCCTCCTAATGCCCTCCTCGCCATCTTAGTGGTTGGGAGAGAGGGTTCTGGAGGTGGATCTGCCTCGATCCAACCTTACAGCTTCTTGCTGTGTGATCTTTGAGCCTGAGCCCTGGCACTGCCTTCACGGCGTTGTCATGGAGATGAACGAGTTAATGCCTCCGGGACACCTAGCCCAGAGCGTCCCAATGCTGGATCCATATCAGCATCACCCGAGGAGTTTGCAAAAAGTACGGATGACTGGGACACCCCAAACCAATTAAACAGGCACCCCCAGGGATGCAGCCCGCGTTCCTATTAACAGATCAAACAAGAACCTCTGCGATCTTCCGAAGGTGCAGCCACGACGGAGCCGCGCACCTACAGCCCTGGCAGGCACGAGCGAGCGCTCCGCCGCAGCTGGCTATTGCTAGTCATGCTGGCTGCCCTTCCGCGCACGCGCCAGCCCGGCTCGTGCCTCTGCCCAGCTCTATCCTTTGCCTCAAATGACCTGCCCTCTCTAATGGCCCGACTAACAGCTCCTCTTCCAGGATTCCGCAAGGGGCTGCCACTTCATGCAGTCTTCCTGATCCCTCCAAACCGAATGGACCGCTTCCTCCTCTGGGTTCCAGTATAATTAAGCTGATAAGAAAAATACTGACTTTACCCTCTTACAGATTATCTAACCTATCCTGAACACCATGTTGGGCTGTGTGGATATTTTCTTTTCTTTTCTTTTTTCTTTGATTTATTTATTTTTCACTCACCACAAACATTCTGTAAGGTTGGATGCATCAAAAATCCCTTGGGATAGGTGAGGAGATAAGGGTTCGTAGAGGCACAGTGGCAGCTGGATTTTGGGGTGCATGCCTGTAATCCCAGTGGCTTGGGAGGCTGAGGCAGGAGGCTTGCAAGTTGGAGGCTGGCTGCACAACTTAGTGAGACCCTGTCTCAAAATAAAAAAGTAAAAAGAGATGGGGAGGTCGCTCAGTGGTTAAGTGCTCCTGGGTTCAATTCCTGGTACAAAAGGAAAAGAAAAGAAAGGAAGAAAGAAAGAGAGAGAGAGAGAGAGAGGAAGAAAGAAAGGGAGGGCAGGCAGTGACATGCCTATAATCACCCAGGTAGAAAATTGTGGAAGTGATATTTGCACCCAGACCCAGGTCCTCCAGAGCTTGGGCCCTCCCCACTGTCCCACTCTGTCCTCACTCTCTGCATGCCTGTCTCCTGTCTCCTCCTCCAGCACATTATGATTTTCAAGAGCAAAGACTGCATATAATTTATCATTGTATTTCTAACACCTGGGACATATTAGATACAGGATAATGACTTAATTAATCCGCTATGAAGATAGAGTATGATATGCAGCCACCACCTAGCTTGTGCCAGGCCATCTGCTCACCACTCTCCAAATATTGGGGCAAGAAAGTAGAGAGCTGACCTGAGAACCAGGCCCTGGGGTGAGAGCCCGTCCCCGGACCCCAGCACGGGTGACCCCTGGCAAGTCATGGAATCTTCTAAGCTTCCTCTCTTTATCTGTGAATGGGGACAACACATGACCACTTTACAGGGTTGAGTTATACACAGAAGACACTCTGCACAGTGCCGGGTACACAGCAAGGGCTTACTCCGTGTGGGCTGCCGTGAGCATCTCCTGCTGACCTCATGGTCACTGTTACTGTGTTGTTATTTTCTTTTGGGGCGAGGGACCTGCTTCTCAGAGGTGGCTGCTTGTCAGAAGACACACAGCTCCTTAGTGGCAGAGCAGAGACCAGAGCCAGGTCCCTCTGGCCCTGGGGTTCGAGCTCTTTCTCTCCAGGTTCTCTCAGGCAGACAGAATGGCTCGGTGACCTTCATCCCACCACCGGAGGCAGCTCTGGCCGAAGGAGCGGGGAGTAGAAGGACTTGCTGGAAGGGTTCATGCTCGCCAGGCCCCTGCATCTCCCTGGTTCCCAGGAGAGGACAGCTGGCTGCTGCCACAGAGGCAGCTTGAGACTCCATGGCCTGGAGGGCTGATGGCCACAGAGTCAGGAAGAGTGGGCAGTGGGGTCTGGTCACGCCCAGGGAAAGAGGGGACGCCAGAAGGTGGGAGATGCTATGCAGGGGAGGGGTGGTGGCAGCCCAGGACGAAGGCCAGGGACAGAAGGAAAGGTGGCCAGGACGGTGGGGGGCAGGGGACCAGGGCCTACAGGAGGGCTCCTGGTGCGAGCTGATCTCTCGGTGTGGAAGAGCGGTTGCCATGACGACGCAGAGCCAGATCGATGCCTGGCGCGGGAGGGAGCCTCCGGCGCCGCCCACTGCGCCCCTGCCCCCCTGAGCGACGGGGAGGGACTATCCCCCGAGGACCCAGGCAGCAGTGACCCACAGACTGCCCCAGAGTGTGTCCTGGTGAGGATAAAACAGGGTCCTCCTGCTTCTGAGGACCTCAGCTCAGGAGAGATGGGATGAGGACGGGTTTCCCGAGGGGGGCGGGCCTCCTGGCTGTTGTCCCTAAGGTCGTGCAGGAACCCAGCGTCCCCTCCCTACCCTCAGGCGCAAAGTCAGCTCCGAAAGGGATCCTGAGGCCTGGGTCCAGATTCCTTTCAAGGCCTCCTCTTTCACCACATGGAAAAACCACCCCAGGAAAGAGATTTTCTCTGAGGTCCTCCCAGCCAGAAAGCAGAGGTTTCCACCTATTGTCCTTATGAGGCCAGGTCACTCTTTAGTGTGACCCCCAGGAGCAGAGCCCAGGGAATACCTGCCTGCCTCAATATGTCTCCCCACAAGCCAGTTAGAAGGGTCTAAATTTCCAGTCAGGGTCCTTTCTTTGAACTTCCTGTAAAAATTCAGCGAGTCAATGGCAGCAATGCTATAGAGGCCACAGACCTGGGGTCCAACGTGAGTCCTCCACTGAGTGTATCTTTAATCCTGGCAAGTTATGGGACTTCTCTGAACCTTTGTATCCTTCTCTGAAAAGCAGGGACTGGAAGAATTTTAATATATTGGAGTACTGAGGTCATTAAATGAGGTATAAAAAATAAAAATATATTTAAAAGAAGTCATTATGTAAAGCTCTGAGTCATGTGAGTGGAACATTAGCCCTGGCAGGGAAGGGAGTTTTGGGAAGCTGGTGGGATGCAGCGAGCCCCTCCTAGCCGCTGGGTGCTCTCCCAGCATCACCCAGGGTGGGCTCCTCATATCATCCCCATTTTTCAGATGGAGAAACTGAGCCTCGGAGACATTAAGTATACTTATCACTGAGAACACACTGAACTCCAGGAACCTGGAATTTGGAATTTGAACTTGGGTCTCTCTGCCTCTGCAGTCCTCCCTGAAGTTATAGTTGTAAAGCAGTTTCCTGTCAGGAGGGCCAGGCAAGGGGGCCAGCCTGGCATAAAGATGGAAGAAGATTTGTCCTGAAGGCAGTGGGCAGCAGGTGGGTGGGTGAGAGACTGAAGATCCACTTCACCCATCTCCCCTGTGGACGTCCCAGGAGAACGTCCCAGTGAGCGCAAGTTCGAGGGGACAGATGGACGCCCGGGGGGTGGGGTGTGAATAGACAGCAGCAGTATGGCATGGCTTTTGGCTAAAGAAGGGAGGGCAGGGCAGAATGGTGGGCCAGTCACCTGACTCGAAAGCAACACGCCTCTCCTCTTTCTGGTTCACAGGACTTTCCCAAAGGTTGCACCGGGGCGGTCAGACGCAGGTCCCACTCGGTCACTCCCAACTCCCTGCAAAGTCTGGCATCCCTGAGGTGCAGAGGGAAGCCATTTCAGAGCAAAGCAAGACACTGATGTAGAGACCAGGACTTCTGCAGAGGGGAGGAAGGAGGGAGACATCCTCAGTTTGAAACGGGAGGGCCGAGCGGAAGGACCGCACAGGTGCCCAGAGCTCCCAGGAGATTCCAAGAGACCCAGAGCTGTCCAGTGCCTGGCAGCGGCCCACGAGCTTCCACCCTGGAGCTGAAGCAGTGGGTGGGAGGCTGTGGGTGGGAGCTGGCCCTGCCGTGAAAGAGAGGGGCGTGGGGAAGAGGCTGGCACGGAGGAGAAGCCAGTGAGCTCTGGGCACGAGCAGCGCCGTGCATGCCAGCCTTCTGCTGCCTGCTTTGCCATCTCCCAGAGCAGAAAGTTCTGCTCTTACTCCAAAAGCAAATAAATGCGCTGCACACAGCAGAATCTTGCAGGTTAGGGCGCTCCTTGTATCTGCTGCTGGTCCCTTGCAAGCTGTTTGACTTCCCAGGATCAGTGTCTCCCTCTGAAAAACAGGCAGAGGGGGCATCTTCCCTGGAGGGGGCGGCTGGGCTTGAATAAGATGACACGTGAATGGTAACTTAAAATGACTGCTGTCCCGCAACTCCGACATGCAAAGGGGTTTTGTGAGTTCTCCTGGAATCTTAGGGATCTCAGGGCAGGGGGTGGGATGGGCTCTGAGGTCCCCAAGGAGGACACGTCACTGAGGTTGGGAGAAGAGACTGTGGAACCTGAGGGAGGTGGACGTGGTGTCCTGTGAGGGCGGAGGGTGTCCTTTCCACAGGGCAAGGGGACATCAGTCCATTCTACTGATGAAGGGACTGAGGCTCAGAGAAAAGTTGTTACCCAAGTCCACCTGATCACCAAGTTCCACCAAGTGGCGGGACCAGAGTGCAAGTTCAGATGTTTCTGCTTTCCAAACTCAGGCCTCCCAGATTCAGCCCCCAGAAAGGGAGGCACTTGAGGGTAGGCAGCTCTGGGTGCTGGTCCCACCATTACCAACTTGGGCAAGGGACGTCACCTCTCTGAGCCTGTGTCCTTATCTATAAAGTGAGGCTTAGATAAGCTGTCCTGCAGAAGAGACCTGAGCAGTGTCAGGTTCAGGATGGTGTATCAGGAACAAGATCTTCTGGGAGCCAGAAGCCCTGGACTCTGGTCTTGCCTTGCCTCACCTTGCTGTGTGACCCTGAGCAAGTCACAGTCTCTCTGATCATTAGAGCATTAGAATTCCCAGGGAAACTTAAACCATCAGAGTCGTTCAGCTTTCCTTCTGGAGATTGCGGATCAGCGGGTTGGGCAGGAGGCCTGCACGTTGGAACTCTTTTCAGCCCCTCAAGGCACTGAGTGTATAATCGGAGTCGAGATGATAACAGTGCTTCTGCAAGACTGGCCCCTGCACCAACAGCATCAGCGTCACCAGGGATCTTGCTACAGATGCAAAACCTCAGGCCCCTGTGGACCTACAAAATCAGAAATCTGGCGATCGGACCAAGGGATCTGTTTTTAATAAGCCCCCCTGATTCTGATGTGCACTCAAGTTCAGGGGACCCTGGGCTCTGAGGTCAAAGATCCTAGTCATATGCATCAGAGGGGGAAAAGAGGGTTAGGTAGGGGCAAGGGTGACATTGGTGACATTGGAAAAACGGAGTTGCAGGGGAGAAGAGATGCAAAGAATCCAGAGATGGCCTCGGACTTTCCCTGGGTGGTTGGCGCTGCAGTTCAGGAAACCTCAAAAATTTAAAAGGTCTAAGAAATCAAAAAGGTCTCCAAGGAATTGCTTCTCAAAACGGGGCATGCGGTGGGAGGGGTTGACGCAGCAAATGAGGGTGGGGCATCTTCCTGGAAAGTCCATTTACCAGAAGACGTTTTAGGGAGAAAAAAAGTTGAATTATTTCACTAATGAGTAATAGAAAACATGACAGTTAGATTAGAGCAAATGGAGAGATGGTGGCAGCAGGTGTCACCTGCCCCTGGGCTTCTGAAGAAAGAAAGCCTCAAAGCCGTTTCGGACCTTCGGTGTTGGAGACCCAAGCTTAGAGCCCAGGGTGACCAGTTCCCACTTCCTACCATGGAAAATGTGACCATCAACGAGTAACGTGATGGATCTGTGGAGTCGTCAATGGGTTGATTGATTGAACAAATGGTGGAGTCCATTCCTTGTGCCAAGCACTAGACCAGACACCAAGGATCTGCCAGAAACAAAACCAGGCAGAGTTTCTCCCCCCAAAAGCTTATAGTGTAGTGGGCGATGGGGGTGGGGGAGGCAGGGTCAGACATTAATCCGATCTTCACACAAATGGATTGATAATGGCCAATTGTGACCGTGTTCTGATCAACGAGAACACATAGAATAAAGTAAGGCCAAGAGAGATCTCAGAGCAGGGGGCAGGGACCAGACCTGCAGGGAGGTCGGGAAAGGCTGCCCAGGAATGTGCCCTTTGAACTCTGACCTGGAGATAGATCTGAGAAGCACCCTGTCTGCCTGTGCTTCTCAGCTAGACTGGACATCCCTTTCTCCTGACTCAGTTTAACCCTGCCCTTCCCAAGGGACTGCATCCATCCAGTCCCCTCCAGGAATCCTGACCCTGGGCTCTCCATCCTCTGAATTTCCAAGGTTCCTTTCCCAACACCCGCTGGAACAACCAGCTCTTGATTTCTGGTATTTGGGTTCCACCTACATGATGTTTTTCATAACCAGGTAACACCAACACAAGAGTTGACTCAGGTCCTTCCATCTGAAAAAGAACAATATATTTTAAAAGAAAGTTATTCAACATCTTTAAAGGAAAGCCAAAAATAAATAATGCCAGGAACATGCCATAAATAAAAGGTAATTGTTAAAATGAGTGCCTACGCCTTTACTATAAGGGAGACCAGCAAGAGTCAGAGTGGGTGAAGGGACCAAGCTCCAGGAGACATTAGCATTGTGATAGGTCAGAAAGGCGGAAGAAAATGCAAAAGGGAAAGACATTATCACTTTGTGATTTGCTACATGTCCATCTAGCTTGTGAAATGACTTTACATGCTGGGTGTGGTGGTAGGGGCCTGGAATCCCAGTGACTCAGGAGGCTGAGGCAGGAGGATCACAAGTTTGAGGCCAGCCTCTCCAACTTAGCAAGACCCTGTCACAAAATAAAAAATGAAAAAGGGCTAGGGAGGTGGCTCAGTGGTAGAGTGCCTCTGGGTTTAATCACCTGTACCAAACAAAGAACAACAGCAACAACAACAACAACAACAACAAAAGGAGAGACTTTAGGTTAAACAGCCTTTAGTAGTAAACAGCATTGAATTCTGTTCTTGTGGCTGGTGTGCTGTTTTGATTTGATTTGGGGAGGGTACCAGGGCTAACAAAATTGCAGAATCCTGCAGGACACAGCTCTCTTCTCTATTCCATAGCACCTCAGCAGGTGTTCAAAAGTTTCTTTTTCAAGAGGAAGGATTTTTGACCTGCCATGGCCCACAGGGCTGTGGTTTATTGAGTCCTTAACCTCTTCTTGACCTGGGCTGCATCTTCACCTGCATTAGTGTCTTGCGTTTTTTCCACCACAACCCTGGGGACAGAGGTAGCATCGTCATTTTAGTTCTACAGAGGAAGAGACTGAGGGTCCAGGCAGGAAAGAAAGAATTGGTGAGGCCAGTCCAGGAAGTAAGAGTCAGGCTGGAGCTCTGGTCTGGCACTCAAGTGCCTCTGGTCAAGGGCCTGTGGTCACCGTGGCCAGATAACTTAGGCCATTGGGACACAGGGGGGTGTTCAGAGCTGAACCGTTCGTTCCAATGAACAGTGCTCACCTTTGCAGAGGACACCCACCCCAGAGGATTCTTCTGAAAATAAAATGAAGACCTAGATGTGAAAGGAGGAGGAAGGAGAAGAAGAGATGCTGTGCACCACGGACAGCCACCCGGCCGGCCCCTCCATCTTGAGACTCTAACTTGTGCAGCTCGGCTGACTCTGCGGCTCCCAGACACTCTGTTTCCATGCATCGCCGTGACGCAGTTTGCCACATATACTGCCTGTATTCCCGTTCATAGTAAAGACTTGAACTTTATTTTTGATGCATTTACTTGTTGAAAATGCAAAAGCTACAGAAGGGCGTGCAGGCAGGTCTCCGACTTACGGGGGCCCAACTCACGACTTTTGTCCTTACCATGGTGTCCGGATCCTTTGCATTCCCTAGAAATGGTACTTCGAATTTTGGATTTGGTTCTTTGCCCCAGGGTGGCGATCTGCATCACTTTGCTCTCTGGTGACACCAGGCAGTGGCAGTGAGTCACAGTTCCCAGTCAATCACGCCATCCCGGGGACAGCGACTGAGATGCGCCGGCATGCCGTGTTGCTCTGCTGTGATGTCTGGTCTGTTAGGTGTATTAAATGCAGTTCAACTTATGACATTTTCAAATGAAGTGGATTTGTCATAACACAACCCTACATAAGCGAAGGAGCAAGACCTCTCCGTCCACCCCGTCAACCCACTCACCTTCCAGACACACTACCAATGTCTTGTGTGTCCTTCCAGAGGAAGTCTACGTGTGTGCGTGTGTGTGTACACGCATACCTTTTCAAAAACAAATGAGAGACGAATGAAATTTTTTTAATGCACCATAAAACCCCCCAAAATGAGAGCTTATCAGACAGAATATTTGGCCAATTGCTTTTATAAATTAAGAATACACCGTAGAGCTTGCTCTGTGGCAGAATATTCAAAGCCTTCTTTTAAAAGCTGCTCTGCATTTACTGCCCAATTCTTTGGCTAGTCCACAATTGATGGGTACTGAGATGGTTCTCAATAGTTTGATATTATAAATAATACAACATTAATAAACTTCCAATTGTCTTGTGAATTCTTATATCATCTTTCCACTGTGTTGAAAAAAAAATTCTCCAACCAGGAAATCACAGGTTAGACAGGCTAATTATTTACTTTTCTAATTCATGTGAAGATAGATAGATGAAGTTGGTTGTTGTAGGGCACGCCTGTAATCCCAGCGGCTCAGGAGGCTGAGGCAGGAGGATGGCAAAGTTCAAAGCCAGCCTCAGCAATTTGGTGAGGCTCTGAGCAACTTCATGAGACCCTGTCTCTAAATAAAATCTAAAAAGGGTGGGGATGCAGCTCAGGGGTTAAGTGCCCCTGGGTTCAATCCCTGGTACCAACAAACAAACAGAAACATAATCTATAACTATCTCAATAATGGTGCTACTCCTATGTGTCACCTGTCATTTTGCTTAGCTCTGATACCATGTAGCTACTTTTTAGGAAACACTGGCCTCCGGGATAGGTTCCAAAGGTCTTCCCTCTACTCCCCTCTCCAGACTCATTTCCCAGTTGTCCTGTATTCTAGTCCTGTTGGATCACATGCTGCCTTAGATCTACCCCTAGTCTGACCATGCCCCAGGACGTTGCCGGCTGCTCTCTTGCAAGAGCCAGCGTGCTTTGTACCTTGGACAGCTCCCACCCGCCTCCAGTCACATCACAGCCCTCCCCTCCAGGAGGCCCCAGCTGCTTTCTTCATCCAGACACCAACGCCCCGCACGCCCACACACCTCGTGCCTGCTTCCTCCCACGCAATCAGCACGTAAAGCTAGAGTGGCCAAGTGGCTGAGGGCACTGTCTGGAACACAGTGACCGAGAAGTCACCCAGTGAGAAGTTAGGTCCATCTCAGTCCATTCTGAACTTCCAGACTTTTCCCATCATCCTTTCTTCTTTAACATCTCTATGGAGATATAATCCACACATCCCACAATTTTCATCTAAAGCGAGTGATCCCGTAGTTTTTAGTGTGCTCAGCCCTGGACCACCTTCGTCCTTAGCAGCTTCAGAACCTTTCACCACCAAGAAAGAACCTTCGCGACCATTAGCCTCGCTCCCGATTCCCTCCCTCCCTCCTCCATCTTCTCCTCCCACCTGCTGCTCCCAGGAAATCACTTATTTACTTTCCCTTCCATCTGACTATAATTATGTGTCCTTTGGCCAACATCTTCCAAGGTCTCCGCCCACCTTCCCGCCCAAGGCTCTTTCCCAACATTCTAAACACCGAAGTCCTCGCAGCAGTAAGGATGTCCTTGTGGCCTCCCCCTTCCTCTTGTTCTCCATCTCCAGACACACTGGCCTCTTTGCTGCTCCTCAGACACATCAGGCAAGTCCCCATCCCCCCGGCCATTCCCCTCTGTCACCTCTTCCCCCGATCATCACCTGGCTTCTCGGTTTCATTCGGAACGCTGCTTGTCATAACCCCCGGGCCATCCGCAGCCTCGATCCCAAACTGCTTGGCAGTTCTTCACTGTTTAAAGCGTGTGGCTTCCTAGCAGGATGCTGATCTTTGCTTCTCTGCCCCACTGAGACGGAGGCTCCGTGAGGACAGGAAGTCCAGTCCCTGAGCCTGTGCCCCACACTGAGTGACAGTCAGTACGCACTGGGTGGACTGATGAGGGACTGCAGGGTTAAGTGCAGGGCAGGGACATTTTTCAGGTTTAGCACATGTTTAGAGAGGACCAGAAAGAGCCCAGAGGGAAGAAAGAAGGCAGGAGAACAGGAAGTCCAGAGGAGTATTTGTCATTGCCATGATTCTTTATTGAGGTGTGATTTATATCCACAAGACCTGTGGGGGTAAGTGTATGATTTTGAGAGTTTCTGTAAATTCCTACAATGCGCATCCATCACAATAGTTTCAGGGCTCTTAGCAAACCCCAGATTCCCTCCAGCCCATTTGCCTTCAATCCCTGCTCACAGTTCCAGCACCAAGTGACCTCTGATCAGCTGCCTCATTCTCTGATTTTGCCTTTTCTAGAAAGTTCCTGTCAATGGATTGTGCCTTGTGTAGTCTCTTCTGTCTGGTTTTCTCCATGGTAGGTCACCCTGATTTCAAGACTCACTCATGTCAGCCAGACACGGGCTGCTCATTCCTCAGTATTGCTGGGTAGCATTCCTTGTATGAAGAGGCCACATTTTGCTTATCCATTTAGAAGTTGACAGGTGTTTATTTTGCTTCCACTTTGGGGCTATCATGAAGGATGTTGTCATGATTTCCATGCACAAGTTTTGGGGTGAGCCTACGCCCTCAGGTCTCCGGGGGAACACCTACAAGTGGAATTGCTGAGTCATACCATAAGTATACGAGGACTGTGTCATCCTAAGACGCAGATTATATTTGGAGTCTCTACGCGGGCCTTTAAATATGGTATAGGAAAATGCACGTAAAACTCAGCGTGAGCAGCAAACTCAACTCCAAGTCTGAAGTGTGCTGGCAATTCTTCATGCCTGGGCCTGAAGTCCATTTGGACCTGTTTGATATATCGTCTGCAGGGAGACGGTGAAATTTGCCAGCCTTCAGACTAACAACTGAGCCTGATTTTTCACCCAGTGATTCTAAAGAAGTTTCGTCTTGGCAAAGGATCGGGAGAGGAACAGTTGGTGGAATCGATTGTGGCAAAATGACGTGAGAAGTCACACATTCTATACCAGCTCAGGAACACAAACAGGATCGGTAACCTGCAGTGAATGAATTCAGCTCGGGGGGACTTCCTGGCCCACCAAGGGGCTTCTATCCTGGCCACCGTCCCCAACAGCAGAGGACTCGAAACCTGGGCCTTTGCTTCCAGTTCTCAGATTCTGCTATGGGTATCCCCACAAATCCTTTCTTCAGGTTTTAAACTTTGTTGTCATGAGACTCATCATGAGACAGAGCAGACTGGGCTGTAGGGAGCATTTACAGAAAGCTTCTGGCTTTCAACTCCTGGCCTGCCGCAGCTGTTCCTCTGATTTCAAAGCCTTCAGCCCATGAGGGTTGACATCCAGGTGGAACCTCAGGGTGGATCTCCCAGCCCTGCCCCCAGCCTCCCTCATGAGAAAATGAAATGCTTACCGCCGCTGTCCTTAGAAATCTTTTGTAGCATAAAATCTGTATTGGTCCTGGGATATATGATTTTGGCTTCAGAAGTCAATCCCTGATGTTCTCAATTGAACAATGCCCATTTGGAAAAAAATAAAATAAAAATAAAAAAGCAGACTGAATGCAGAGCTTCTCAGAGATTTGGATAAATACATATCCTCTCAGAATGGTTCCAGCCTCCGTGCGAAGAAAAAAAGACACTGAGAAAATGATCAATCGAGGGGACAGGGTTATTTAAGGAGTTTTTGTCTGATGTAGCCAAAGTTCTAGCTGAGAAAAGGGCAATGGAGGCTGTGGTGAAGGTCTGAGGGGCTGGGAGGTGTGCAGAGTGCTGGCAGTCCTTGAGAGTCCACTGGCATGGGCTGGGAGTGGAAGCAACAGGGGCCTGGTGGCTGGGCTCTGTTCCCTGAGGACAGGGATGCACGGGTGTCTGAGAGAAAAAGGTCCCATGCTGTAACTCTGGGTGCTCAGAGACCGTGGTAGTCCATCCTGTGTTGTGTCAGCGGCATGCCTGATGCTGGTCCTGTGTGAAGAGAAGAGGTTGGTTTGGCGCTCAGCATTGGAGGCTGAAAGTCCAACGTCGCCCAGCCCCAGCTGTTCAGCATCTGGCAAGGTCCTTCTGGAAGAGAAGCAGAAAGGGAATCGGCCATGTGCACAGAGTGCCAAGGCGTGGCGTGGCCTCCACTTCTAACAACTCACTCTCGAGGACGACGTGAAAGCCTTCCGAGGTGCTCCCGCGATCGAATGGTCCTCTGCTCGCCGCCCCCCACTTAAAGTTCTGCCCCTTGTTAACACCATTACGTTGGAGACCAAGATGCCAGCCTAGGAACCTCTGGGGGACAGTCACTCCATATCTGAACGAAACCACAGACACACTGGGGTAGAGGCAGGGAGAGGGCGACCTCTGATTCACTCTCCTGTGGCGTGTGGTGGGGCCCTGACTTGACACGATGGTGGGGAGGCAGCACTGCTGCGCAGGCCCAGCTGCAGGGCTGGGTGGCCTCACTTCCGGCAAGGGATCCAATCCGTCTACACTTTGGTTTCCTCATCTGTAGTGTGAATATGCTCCTAATGACTACTTCTTAAATTTACTGTTAGGATAGGGGCAGTGCTCACGTGAATATGGAGACGGCATTTGCGACACGTGCGGTGTCACTCGATGCTGTTGTTGTTGTGGCTGAGGGTCGCCGGCCTTGGCGAGCAGCCACCGACACCATCGCCGGGTTATATATTGGTGATGTCAAGGGGGCTCCCGCAAGAGCTGATGAGAACTGAAGTCTGGGAAGTCTCCTTCAGAGCTGGGTGAACAACCCCGCAGGAGAGACCTGGCCCCCAGCAGGGAGAGCTTGAAGGCTTTTATTATGCAGATGGGGTACCAGCCAGTGAGACAGGAACTGCCACTCTTGCCAGTGACTCCTTATGCTGTCAGCTTCAGGGGCTTGGGACATATGAGCTACTCCAAGAAGAGGCTGCTGTCAACATCGTCAAAGAAAGAACAAAGTTACCAAGGAGCTTAGCAGCTGAGAGTAGAGCTCCTTGCATTCAAATCCCAGCTCGGCTACTTCCTGAGTTTGGGGCAAGTTAAGTTTCTTGGTGTCTGAGTTTTTCTCAAGAGCAAAATGGGAATAAAGACAACAATTCATATCTCATAAGGTTCTGTTGAGCTCTGAAGAGATCAATAGCCTAAAGCAGGCACAGTGCAATGCCCAATAAGCATCAGCAATCATTATAGTCTCGTGTAAGACAAAGGAAGAAACGGCAGCTGCAGGAATATGGCCTTCTTACTCCTGCCAACAGGGTGGATGACCCTCTTGTTCAGCTGAAGGCAAATGTCTCCACAAGCTCGCTCTACTCACAATGGCCTCCTATCAGTTCCTAGAACCTGCCTGGTTTTTTCCAACTTGGTGACTTTGTACGTTTTCCAAAAATCCTTTTCCTCCTGCCCTTACCCTGGCTAATTCCTCATCATTAAAATCCTGCTCGAGTTTCAACTGCAGACCATCGCCCTTGCCCACGAATGTCTAAAGCAGACCCCGGCGTCCATCCACATACACCCAGAGACGTGCTCTCACATCCCCCGTCAAAGTCCTTCCTGGAATCCATTATGTTCTAAAATGTCATTTGTCTTTGCTTACTGTGTCTATTTCCTGTTAGAGTTTGCTCCCTGTGTGAACAGGAATCTGTGGGCCTTGATTACAGTGGTACCCTGGGGCACTTTTCCTAAGTGTCTGGCACATAGTAGGTGTTCATTAAATCGTCACTGACTATGGAGGGCTGAAATTCCCCAGCTACCTCAGATGCTGGCACTCACAAAGCAGAGGTCGGTGTACTCTGATCTGGAAAGACACCAAATGTGTGCTTTTACCCAACTCCACCCAATTCCCTGACGCCAGCTTATGTCCAGTGATTTGGTTCAGTTCTGGCACTAACTGCTCAGAAGGAGTGCAGGCCCAAAGCTCAGGCTTAGTCCCACAAGACTGTCCCTACTTCAGACACCTGGTCCCCCTGCTTCAGACTCCCAGGGTGCCCAGTCTACCCACAGTTCTGCCTAGACAACTACTAATTCAGGGCTTTCCACAACCCCCATCAGGCTAAATAATTCACTAGAATGAGGCAGAACCCAGGAAGACTCTTTACTGACATTAACTGGTTTATTATAAAGGATTCCTCCAGCAAGAGCCGAAGGAAAGGTTCACGGGGCCAGGTACAGCAGCAGGGGTACTGTGGAGCGTCTCTACCCTCTCCAGGTGCACCATCTTCCCAGAGCCTCATGTGCCCATTGACAGAAGCTCCTTCATCTCACTGAGTCTTTCATGTCTCAGTGGGTGAGGCTGAAAGTGTCCTCCATCTGGTCTATTTGGTCTTTCTGGTGACCAGCCCAAATCCTAAATCTCTCCATGGACTCCACTCCAAGTCACCTCATTACTCAGGTATGGTGGAAAAGGGCCCGCTGCTTGCTTTATAAATAAAGCTTTATTGGAACACAGAAACACCCATTTGTGTCTATATCACCTAGGGCTGATCTCATTACGACAACAGGATGTGCAGTCACTGCAGAAACTACACAGCTCACAGAACTGAACATAGTCACCCCTGGTAGGAAAGTTTAATGACCCCACTCACCATCCCCCATCCTGAAGGAGGAAACTCCCTAGACTGGACACAGACGGCAGCCACTGAAAGGGGGTGCCCAGAGACCCTTTGGGAAAAGCCCGAGGGAACTCGGCAGGGGCCTCTTCATGTGCATCTGAGACTCCTCAGGAAGAATCTAAAATCTCTAAAGTACTAAGCACTGGAGGGTTTGCTCCATGAAAGACAGCTTTGTCCCCACCCTGCTCGCTCCCTGGGGCCCGCTCCCACACTCACTCGCTAAGGCCGGGAGGACCCGCTCCATGTCACACTCTCCCATCCTATCCCTGCCCGTTCTTCAAAACCCAGCTCCATTCAGTGAACAAACACAATTTTAATGGACTCTAAGAATTCGAAGTGTCAGTGAAGAGTGGGCGACAGATAAGGAATCAGGTCACCAGAAAACTTTTCAGTAAGAGTTCCATGTGGCATGTGCTGGGGCTTTGGGTGTACCCCAAAGCAATCTCCAAACAGCTTTGGGGAATTAAGAAAAGTTTCCTGGAGGTAGGGCTATCAGAACTAAGTCTTAAAAGATGACGACGAGGGATGAGTCAATTTAGCCAATTAGGATGAAGAGGGTCATGTGGATGGAGGCAGCACATGCAAAGGCCCAGAGGTGGATAGAGAGCAGAGCTGCTGGAGGCAGGAGGGAGGCAAGGTTGCAATACTGGGGACCACAGACCTGTGTGGGGCTCTCAGTGCTTCTCTGCATTGTGGAATGATGGGGGGCAGGGGAGGTTTGTGGGAGATTTTTCCAGTGCCCTTATTTGTGTCTGTCTCATTAAGCTAAAATGTAAGTTCTTCCAGGGCAGGAACCTCATTTCTCCATCTCTGTACCCACAGCACATTTGGCAGTGCCCTAAATGGAATGGGTACTAAGTTAGTGTTTTTGTCAGATGTTGTTAAAAGCCCTGAGGAAGCTCCATATCAGGATTCTGGTCCTTCTTTGCCTTTGATGATTCACTGGAAGGCCAAGGCCAAGTCATGCCCAATGTTTTCTGGGCCAGCAGAGGATGGGAAGGACACAGTTAACATCGAATATCCAGTCAGCAGGAGCGCCAGGCCTGGAAACCATTTTCTTTGCTCCATCGAGTGCTCCTTTCCCACTTGATTTCTTACAGGGCAGATCAATGAAGGATTCTGCTGTGTGCTTGAACTCCACATCCTCTGCTAAGCTTGCATATTTATTTTCAATGAGCTGGTCAATTCATCTCAAGACTTCATTACTCCCAAACAAGATGGGGATTCATAACAAGCCCTTACAACAGTGATAAGATGAAGATATTAATCCTATATCACAAATGAAGGAACTGAGTCTCGAAACAACTGGATTGACTTGTCTGTGTTTCCAGACCTGGTGAACTTGGGTCTTCTTGAATCCAAAACTCATGCTCTTATCTACTGAGAGGGGATCCCAGGTGTTAGTTAAGAAGCGTTGCCTAGGAGACAAAGGCTTGAGTGGAGGTCTTGGGTTCTACACCCACACAAGGCCCGCAGGATGGAAGACTGGTCTGGGGTCATGGTCAGCTCCTTGGAGAAAGTGAGAATCATAAACCCCTCCACATTTCCCTTCCTCTCTCCTTCTTTGGGGGGCAATGGGACTATAAGGAAAACCCAAACTCTTACCATTCCATCATCTGTATTGATAAACAGAAGTCAATGTCAACAAAAATGTGACTTCATGGCTTATGACTGTTGGGAAAAAGCAGGGCATGCTCCGGCTGTGACATCAGATACAGCACAAAGGATCCAGTCACCTTCAAGTTAAGAAGTCTCCAGAGAGCTCACAATTTCCTGTCTCCCAGTCCCAATCCCTTTCAAGAGAATCAATGTTTTCTTTTTGCCAGAGCTGAAATTCACATTTAAATGCCCATTACATCATAAAATGTGCCTCATGCATGCACACAGATTGACCAAATGTATTAATGACTTTTGCACTTATTTTTTTTCCTGTAAAAAAATCTATCTTAATCTAATATGGCTCCATCTCCATTAAGGCACCTCCTTTGAATATCGTCCCAGCAAGAACACTCCTTAAGTGCCTGAAATTTCATTTCCACTGTCAGCTGGAAAACTCCAAAAACAAAGAGCTACCATGTAGTGAGCACCTACTATGTGCCATGTATGTTACACAATGGCAGACTCTGGGATTTGGGGTATGAGTTGGTTGCTGAAACAGAGAGTCCCAAATGACCACAGTGAAGGCATTTTCTTCCTCTCATTCAGCAGACTAGGAGTGAGCAGTCCAAGGCTGGGGGTGGGTCTCCATGATGCCCCTCTATCTTGCTGCTCTGCCATCTTTGAATATTGCTCTTGTCCAAAAAGATACATTTCTCCTTTCCAGCTGGTTGTGAAAGGAAGGAAGATGAATGCTCATTTCCCTTAGAGATGTGAAGCCATAGAGGGAATATTGTCTATTTCCCACTAGCTGGAATTTAGCCTCGTGGCTGTGCCAAGTTGTGAGGGAAGACTTTAATCCAGGTGGCATGGACCCAGGTAGAAATCAGAGGTTCTACAACTAAGAAAAGAGGATCATGGGTATTGGAGGCTGCATAGCAATATGTACCATGCAAGTGAATCCTAAGAGAGACCACACCCCAGGATTTTTGGACTTAGGAGAACAGGCTGAAAATGAAATTCTCTGAGAGGCACAGCCTCACCTAAACTGGGTGCGGGTGGAGTCCATGCCTCATTTATGACTTTACCTAATATGAAATAACCCTGACATGATTTGTTCCACCTGCACAGGAGGGGCACAGAATGGCCCTGTGGGTAGAGAGGGGTTTTTCTCTTGGAGGGTGGGCAGTCCTGGCCAGGAGATGAGGAATCTGAAAATGGACCATCAATGGGAATTATGGGACAGTCTCTCCTCTCTTAACTAGTTGTCAGTTTGGCCTGAACTTCACAGGGTAGAGCTGCTCAGACTGTTTCTGGTGAGAGAAGAGGGAAATTCAGGCCCAGCCATGGGGAAGCAGGCTGCAGGAGAGGGGGTGGGAGAGAGAGGGAAAGGAAGACTGCACACATCTGAGCAGTTCAGGGACCCGAGGACATGCTGGGGCCTGTTCAGCCACTGTAAATTATTCTGCTTTGCATCTTCCTAAACTAGTCCCATGGCATCAATATAAACTTGTTAAGAGCTGCATCTTGTTCTCTGTTCTTGTGTGGGGAGTTAAGGCAGAGTGCCTTCCCTACGCTTGGAATGAAGGAGACATGACAGTCTGGCCTCCTTTTCATTCCCTTAAATATGCCACATTCCCTGCTGCCTCTGAGGCCTTGCGCGTGCCTCCTCTCTGCCTGGAATGCCTCTTGACACCACCTTTTACTACACACTCCTGCTCACCCTGAGCTGTCACCTAGAACGTCACTTCCTCAGGAAAACACTCCTAGATTCCCCAAATCCTCTCTCAAGTGGGTTCTTACTGATACTCTCTCCTAAATCCTCTATTAGTCCATTATGGTTACTATAACAAAACACCCAAAGCAGGCTAACTTTATAAAGAAAGGAGATCTATTGATGCCGAAGATCCAAGCAGCATGGTGCAGGCCCGAGTGAGGGGTTCCTGAGTCTGTGTCACCTCCCGGTAGGTGGCGATAGTGGGAGCAGGTGTGGGAGGAGGTCATATCTTGAAACATGAAGCTGCAGAGGATGAGATCCACAGTGACCAGAGGACCTCCCTCTAGGCTCTGCTTCTTAAAAGTCCCACCACTGCACCAAGGACCAGGCTGCCAATCTGTGGAATGACGGGTGACAGACACATTCGAACCACGGAAACTCTTTATTTACTGTCTTATGGTTTTTAATTACATATATGTATTTGTGGAATTATTGGATCAGTATCTTTCTCCCCTAGTAGACTGTAAGCACCCTAAAAACAGGAACTATGTCCAGTTTTCTTCATTCCTCAATGTCCAGCACCTAGGATATAGTACCTGGCACCTGGCAGGTGCTTGTTGGGTATTTTTAGAATGGACCAATGAGATCCGCACCTGAGGCAGGGGCAACACAAGGGTCATCAACAGAGGACGGCCCTGGCCCCCAGAGATACTGGCAAGGAGGCCACACAGCCCTTGAGGTATGACAAGAAAAAGATAGAAGCACAGTTGGTTAAAAAGGGCCACCTAGGAGCCACGCCAGGGAGAAGGGGCTGACCCGTGGCTTCTTACTGTCCCAGCGTCAGGATTATACACAGGGAAGTGATCTCCGGGATTCTCTGAGCACCCCATTGGGCAGGTACTTGGATGGTAATGGATGTGAAGTCAGAAATGTCTGGAAACTGCCGAGGTCACACGTGAGCAGATGGACGCTGCCTTCAAACTCAGGACTGAACGCCTCCAGAGACCGGCCTCGTTCCCACACTCAGTTTACCTCCCAGAAAAACAGACAGAAATGGGAAAGAAAACCTGCAAAAGCCAGTTTTTTTGTGTGCAATGGCTCCCACAGCAAAGGTTTCTGGCCGCCCTTGCATCCTGAGGACTTCTCCTTTGCTCGGATGCCTCCCTGGCCGAGCTCTCCCAGCCAATGGGCCTCCACCATTTAAACTTGACATTGGCTTCTTTTCATGAAGTGTGATTTCAGCTACGCTCTCCGGTTTCCAAATCTTTGAAGACTGCTACTGGGGCTCTGGGAAGCTGCCGCTCTCCCAGCCTAAGTGGATTTTCTTCCCTTCCTTTACTCATGAGCAAGTATGCTCCTAGATCCCGACCTCTGAACACACAGCAGTTTACTTATGTCCCTCCAGGGAAGCTTCACAAACGGAACATGCTGAAATGGGCCCAGTCTCTGAAAAGGGCAGTTTGGATTTGTAAAAAATGAACATCTCTTACATCCAGCATTTCCCCTGGAGGGGCTTCATCTCAAGAGCATAATCAACCAGTCGTGCAAAGATGTCAGATCGAATATTTTATTGATAGAAATGTTTATGATTCTTGAAAAATGGGAACAAATATCCAACAATAGGAGATTGGCAGAATAAATGGGGGCATATCTGTACAATGTCATCATTAAAAATGGCAATGTAGACTTACTAATGATGAAAAACGTTCACAGTGAGAAAAAAGCAGATTCAGAAGGAAATTGTGTAATGCTATTTCATTTCTGTGAAAATACAGATTCATTTATTCATTCAACAAAATATATCAGGTGGTTGCTATTTATCAGGGGCTATGCAAAGAACTGAAGATACAGTAATAAACAAAATAAATATTGCTTATCAGGGAAACACCAATCTCTAGACCATTCTCTGTTGGTGCATAGTCAGCTTCGCACAACTATAAGGAACTACCAGAGATAATTAACTTATAAAGAGAAAAGGTTTATTTGGACTTACAGTTTTGGAAGGTCCAGGTCACAATTGGGCAGACCCATTGTTTTGTTCCTTTAGTGGGTGTGCCAGATGACCACAGTAGGAAGGGAGTGCTCATGGGAGTACTACTCATCAGAGAACTATGCACCTCATGGCCAGAAACAATGAGAAAGAAGAAGAGACAGGGGTCCTGCAATCTCCTTCAAGGACATGCCCCCAATGTCCTAACAACCTCCTACTAGTTTCCAGCTCCTAAAAGTTCCACCATCTCCCAATGGGGCCAGCCTGGGGTCCAAGCTTTCAGCATGTGGGCTGTGGGGGACACTTATCCAAACCCGAATTCTGAGTCTCAGGTTCCTCATCTATAAGAAAGGGTGTATCACAGCAACGGAAGTTAACAACATATTATATTCTGGAAAATTGCCAAGAGAGTAGATTTCAAATATCCTTACTGCAAAAATGATAAATGGGTGTAGTCATGCACATATTAAATAACTCGACTGAGTCATTCCGTAGTGTGTACATACACCGAAACATCATCTTGCCCATCGGAAAGATATCTCATTTTTACTTGCCAATTTAAACATTGTTTAAAAGACATTAACAGTAACATAGAGAGGAGTGGGAAGGCCAGAGGTGTGAGACGCTGATGTGAGAACAGGAGGACTCCGCAAATACACGTTGGTCACACCCAAATCCTACCCTTACTACTCCCCGTCTACCAGGAACAGTTGTGATTTTATATAAGAGCCCGAGGCTGTAGCTTAAGTTCTAGTTCCAACAGAGCCATTGACCATCTGTACAAGCCAGGGTAAAGGAAATCACCAAGGTTGGTTCCTTCAGTCAGTAAGTCAGTCAGTCAGTCAACAAACCCTGACTGACACCATCTCTGTGTCTTACCATAGCCTAAAATGCTTCTCATTTCCGGTCTCAACCACACTGCCTGCCCTCTGCCCTCGCCATCTCTTCCAAAGAGCAGGCCCTTCCAAAGTTCCTCCTACAAACCAGGTTTGTAGGCAGGGTCTCTGCTCTTGCCCTGTCCTCTGCCTATAGTACTCTTGCTGGGATATGGGTGCCTTCTATCTTTTTTGCTCTCCTTTTGAATATCTCCTCTCAAAAGGCCCCTGATCACCCTAGGACCTCCTGGCCCTGCTGATCATCATGCCACTTGACCATCTTAGAAATGACCACCCTCTCATAGAAGCCAATTCCTTTTCTTATTTGTTACCTGTCTTCTCTACTGCAAGGTCAGCACCCCCAAAGCAGGGACCCAGTTTGTCCAGTTCTTTGCTGGACCTCAACTCTCAAAACTGTGCCCATCACAGAGTGGGCATTTGACAAATGTGCGTCAGATGGATGTGTGAGCGAATGGATGTGTTTGGCACTGTGCTAAAGTGCAGGATAACGCAAAGATGGGGGCACTTGTCAACTGACGATCATCCCCTGGCGAGGCCTCGTTCCTCCTAGGTCTCCAGAGGGGAATTATTCTTGACCCCATCTTCCCCGAGAACTCTACAGAGTTATGAAACCCGTGCTCATTTAAATATGCACAGCCCTCTATCAGATCCTTTCTCCAGGACTCTCCTCTGCCAGAGTGCTGAGTAATTATCCTTTAGAATCTACAGTGGCTCCAAATTTTGATTAAATGCTTTCCTGGCTTTTAAAATTCTAGGCCAGACTATTAGGCTGTCCTCTGCTGTGGCATTAGCCGGTGCAACGATTGACTGAGATGGACCTTGTCCCCTTCTTACTTTGTGGCTATTTCCTTGAGTATTTTGATCCGGGCGAGAAGTATGACATTATTGATTCGCTCTGCTCTGCTCACCAACTGCCTTATCTGCAAGAGCTGGGATCTTTATGGCTTCAATAATTTCCCGGAGTGCAGAGGACTTTTATATTTTTTGCTTGGCATTTTGCAATTCTGTAAATTTTTTATGGATGCAGAGGTTAGGTTTCGTCCCTTGCTCTTAGGTTCCCTGGGATGTCTGCTCATGCTGAGAAAGAACCTGACCTTCCCCTGCCAGTCATGTTCTTCCCCACCCTTATATTTAGAGAAGGGAGAGAGGGAAGAATTCTTGAGCTCTTCGTCTTCCATACTCCTTTTCATATTGATTCTTTCTAGTTATGTGTAACATTAGGGCACATTGTGACATGATCAGCAAGGCATGGAATATAATGTGCTCTAACTCAGTCCCTAGTACTTCTCCTTACCCTTCTTTTTCCTCTCCCTACTCCTTCCCCTCTACTGCTTTTTTGCAATTTCTTTATAGGATTTTTTTTTTTAATTAGTGTCTTGTGAATATTTTGTACTTCTTACTGAAAAGAAAAATTAAACGGAAGCTCAGAAAGATACAGTGACATCCCTAAAATAACACAGTCAATAAATGCTGTTTCTGGATTGGTCATTGATGCTGTTCACCACATGTTTCTTTCACCTTCTCCTAGGTACAAAGTAGGATTGCCATTTTCTTCCTCCATAAGGTCACAGAATTGCTGTCACCAATGGAATGTGAGTGGAAATGAGCATCATCATTTCCAGGTGAACAGTTTTAAGAACTGGTGCACAATTGATTCATCATGTCCTTCCCACCCCCAGATGGTGGAGGCTCCATCTACCTACAACTATAAATGAGGACAGTGATCTGAGTATGACATGTGATGTGAATGGGAAATAAATCTGTCATTTTAAATACTAAAATTCAGGACTGTTTGTTACTGCAACATAACCTAGCTCATCCTAACTGAAATAGCCTCCAACTCCAGAACCTCTCAGGTAAGATGATTTGGAAATCTTGAGGAGTCGATGTTGGCCAGATGATCTGGGGCAAAGAGAGAACTTGAGAATGCAGTTGCTTTAACATCACAGATTTCCCATCTACAGTTTTGTTTAGAACACAGTTGACAAAGCTATGAAGTGAGGGTAAGTTCAATTCATCAGGAAAATATTCAGATTCCTTCAAACCTTGGCCTTAAACTCGTACCAGTCTCAAATCTTCACAGGCCCCCTCAAATGCTCTGTGCTTCACCTTCATGAATTGCATCCCTTGCTCACATCTGTCCTTTCTTTGTTTGCACATTCATTCATTCAACAAATATCTGCTGGGTTCCTGGTATGTTCAAGACATATGGTGGATGTCAAAGTGTCAAACTGTCACATGCACTTCTTACTCTAAAAGGCCTCTACCATTCCCCAGTTTTATTTTTGACACACTAAGGTTTATTTGTATTTCAAATCCAGATCAGAACCTTGTTTACTGGCTTTTTAGACATCCCTTTCTTTTCCAAAACAGATTGAGCCTCCTCTTTCTGTGCATTCATGACAGAAAAATATATATTTCATATATATTTCTTTCACCTGCTGAGCATATGGATTTACGATGATGGTTTGCACGTTTATTTTCTTAACTAGATTATACACTCTTTGAGGACAGGGTTCATTCTTCAGACATCTCTGAAGTTTTAATTCTCGCTCCTGGTCCTTGCACAGTAAATATTTGGTGGCTGAATGGTACAATTTCAATCTGGCTGCTTTTTCTGATTCTGTTTCCAACATCCCAGCATCTTCTCTCTCTTTAGGAGAAATGGTCACATCCAGAGTCTCAGAAACCTGGCTGAACTGGATGTTTGGGTAGATGTTTATTCCATAGACATACCTGGGTGCATTGGCATGGATGGAGAGCTGTTGACCATCTCCATGCCCACTTGACCCAAGAGAAACAAAGACCCCCATGGGTGTGCTAATGCGAATTCATGGTAGAGGGCTACCAAGACTGGCTTGCTGAGGGGAGCCAGTATCTCATAATGAGCAGGAATTACCTTCTTATAGACCCCAGGACATAATCACAACAGGTGGGAGGTCCTCCTTCCAGTTGCATTTCAAATGTCATAAGTGGTACATTCCCTCATTAGCCCCAAGCTTGGATCCTGATGGTGACATCTTCCAGCAATCTGTCATTTCTCCAACAACATCAGCACCTTTGATCTGTCCAAGTAACCCCAAGTCGACAGGGCCTCCTAATGGCCACTTCTCCACTCAGTTGCTCTCCTTCCCACGCTTGTGTCTGCAGAGAAACTAGGCTGTGTTGGTTTCCTCCACCACATTTGATATAATCCATATTTTCCACTTTAAATATTTATAGCAAACTTGGAGGGAAAACATTCTCTTTTCAAGCAACCTTCTAATTTCATTTAACAGTGAAGGTCAGAGGAATGAATGCTTTTGCAAAGAGATTTCTCCCCTCCTTTTTAGCAGAATCAAGGACAGAAAACAGAATCCTTTTACCCAACTTCATCCTTTGTGCCCTTCCTCCAATACCAATTACCTGAAGTGCCCCGTTAAGGGGAAAACAACTGAGAAATTACTTCCTGATAGATTTATAGTATTTTTCTGGTTGTAAAAAATACAAATCGTCTGCAATAATTTCAGAATATATGTAGAAGAAACTAGAGATCACATTTAATTCACCACCCAGAAGTAATGTTTATCAACAATTTCTTGCACAATCTTTTAGATCTTTCTCCCCAAAAGGGATTATATTATTTCTTACTAAAATGGATTGCATTATGTGTACCCTCCTGCAAGCTTCTTTTCTTAATAATTGCACTGTGGGGAACTTTCCTGAGTGTTACTCAGTGTGCATATGTGTGTGTATCACCCCCGTCATAATTTCTAATGGCTGCATAAAATTCTGTTGTACAAAGGTACAAGGGATAATTAATCCATCCCCCATCTCTGCATGTTTAAGCTGTTTTCACTTGTTAATTGTTATTTTTAAAAGATAAATTTAAAGACTTGGGGATTCCCTCCGCAGATAGATGTTCCTCTCTTACTATTTCTTTCATATAAATTTCTTGATGCAGAGTTGCTGGGTCAAAGGACATGAGTCTTCTAAAGACTTTTGATTCATATTACCAAAAAGAAAGATGAGACCATTTTACTCTGACAAGCAACACATGACAATGTTTACAACCTCAATAGTTCTGAGCATTAACAATCTTTAAATTTTTGACCAAGCAGGCAGAAAACAAAAAGGGTCCTTACACTGCTGTCTCATTTCAATATATCTCACTAATACTAAGTTTAAATTGTGTATGTTTAGATCGTGTTGTTCATTTTTCCCTTTGGAGAAATTTGGTGTGTTATCGTCGTAAATATTGAAGAAATAAGGCTGCAAATACTTCTCTCAATGCACCTTTTGCCCTTTAATTTGGTTTTCTTTTGCAGATTTTAAATTTTGTGTAATAAAATCCATCAATGTTTTTGCTTGGTGGTTTCTGACTTAGATGTCAAACTTCCAAAGGCTTTCGCCTCTCCCAAGAGAACAGAAACAACACCTCCATAGTTTTACAACATTTTGTATTCTTTACTTGTTATAAAGTATTTATTTATTTATGTTCATTTTTTGTGATACAGTGAATCAAACCCAGGGCCTCACCCCTGCTAGGCCAACGCTCTACCCCTGAGCTAAATCCTCAGCCCTATCATCTGAGAATTTAAACAACATGAAACTAACTATAGTATAAAGTATGAGGTAGGGAGCTTAGTGTTTTTTCACATAAGGTGAGTTGTTAATGTATGCAAGACCTTTCAATGTCTGAGTTACCCTTCTCACTGATTTGAAATGCCACAAAACTATGGCTATGTTTGTGCCAGACAGACGTACTTTCTTAGGTAGGTTTTTTTGTTTTGTTTTGTTTTTCATTTTTTAGAAAGTCTCTTGAGTATTTTCAGATAGAAACTCTTCTGGATGAATTTTAGTTTCTCAGCAGGTAATAAATAGAACTACTAATGTTTTAATTAACATTGTATGATATTTATTTAATTTGGGATAAATTGGCAGATATCCAACATTTAAAACAGGGTTTCCATTTACTAATCTCTTATACTCTTTGATGAAGACTTGTAATGTCCCACCACATAATATGTGCACATTTCTGATTAATTTTATTTCTAGGTAGGGTATGTTTTCATTGTGATCAGAGTTTCATTCTGATTTTATCTCATTATTGATTGTTACTAACTTGTAGGAAGACTACTGATTGGTGTGTGTTTACTTCTTACTTGTAATTGTTTTTGAAGATGATTATTTGTTGGCTAAAGGCATCTTATTGTACTTCATAGTTCTTTGATTATATTACAAATAGGAAATTCCACAGGTATAAATAAGAATGGCAGCTGGGCTGGTGCAGCTCCGGAGGCTAGGACAGGAGGATCACAAGTTTAAGGCCAGCCCTGGCAACTTAGCGAGGCCCTAAGCAGCTTAGTGAGAACCTGTCTTAACATAAAAGACCAAAGGGACTGGGGTTGTAGCTCAGTGGTAAAGTGCCCCTGGGTTAAATCTCCAATACTGAAAAAAAAAAAAAAAAAAAAAAAAAAAATGGGTATGTGGGTCAGAAAGTCCATCAAGGATGAGTGTATAAATTATTAATTATGCTTTTTAAAACTTTTTTCTGTATTTTATGACACTTTGCCATCTTAGCGCCTCGCTGACCCAAGGGAGACTGTCCCTCCCAGAGCTAGTGGATCCCTAGAGATCCCAAATCACTCCCTAGCACACAGGCCTCCCATGCAAACCAATCGGCCCAAAGCCTCAGATGCCTCCTTTATCAGGCTCACGAGTTCTAGGCCGAAGTTTCCCTGTCCTAATCCTCCTGAGGCCAGGTACAGGCAACTCGGGTCAGGGCCTGTGCCCAAGTCTGCAGAGGGTTTTTGAACTAACCGATCCTGAACCGTGTGATTACCCAGCCTCACCCTTCCTCCTGGGGAAAGCACAGTGAAGCTCTCGCCCAGCTTCTGCCCCTCCTGTCTCCAGACCAAAACTGATGCTTCTTCCTGGGGCCCTGGACAGATGGCGAGGAGCCTCCACTCCTCTTGCAAACTGTGGCTAAAAAAAAGCTATCTTTTTAGTGGCTGTCATCGTCTGATCTGTGGACTGCACTACGCCTAACTAGCAACGCAGCCTGCATTTTAAAACAATAGCTTTGACAGAACATCAGAAATAGCCTGTTACAGGAGGAAGAGCCTAGATTTTGGAGTCAGACAGACCTGACTGGAGTTAAATTAAACTACGTGGCTTGTGAGACATGTGACTTTAGACAAGTATCCTGCCTGCTCTGGTACTTGATTCTGAAAAACAGAATCACCCAGGTGGTGGGTGGCTGAACTGGGATTTAAACCCATAGGAGTCTGAACATAGATCTGTGCCCAGACGGAGAGCACATTGTCTTGTATCTCATCATGGTGTGAGTGTCCCGAGAGAGCCCAGCTTCCAATCTGGGTACCTGATACCATCATCCAAGTCTCAGTCTAGAATCTAAGAGGTAAACAGAAGAAACTAAGGTAGGGGATCCTTCCACTAGCTGACGTCTACCATTCCCATTGGTCTGGGGTCCTGGTAAGTTGGATTCTTATTGACTGAGTTGGAGCTTCTCTGAGGTCAAGACATGCTCTAGTACAGTGCACCATGGGACACACCAGCTGTCACAGTAGGGTGCAACAGTAAGAGTCGACGCCTGCTCTGGCACTGCAGGTATAGCTCCATGGAGCACTTATCTAGCATGCATGAGGCCCTGAGTTCTAAGCCCCCCAGGGGTGCATGTCCCCTCTGAGATTCTAGAGCAACTCCAAGAACCTACAGCCTCTCCTCTACTCTGGAGAGGGGCACATAAAACAACAACAACAACAAAACAACAGAAAAAGCCCATGCAGGATCTCCTTTACAGGCACCTACCATTAACTGAGAGTTCACTTTCTGCCACATCTTAAATATATATAATACAATCTATTTTATTTAAAAAAAAAAACTAAAAAAGAAATAAAATTAGGAAAAAAGGAATTTTTATTCACAAATTCATGTAAACCTCACAATAGGTTTGTGAAGAAAGAATAGTCATTATTTCCAGTCCACAGATGAGGAAACTGAGATAAGAGTTTTAATCAAGGTCAGGTATCTAAGAAGTGGCAGAGTTAGGATTTGAACTCCAGCCCTGACTTGTAACCATTTGGCTCTTCTGCCCCCCTTTGGCCATGGATGGTGCCCATTTGCATCCTGGTATTGACTTGTTTGGATGGGCTATTTGTCAGTGACCTTCTTAGTCCAATGGTGAGTTATTAGAGAATATTCATAACGGGGGGTGTGGTCAACAGTCTTGCCGAGATACCACACTGTATATCCTTTCTCTTTCAGTCAGCACTGTTGGTTGCTCTCCTGCTTGTTCAAGATGGCGGTGGTCATGTCTCCTGAGGCACTAAGTATGTAAAGCATGCCTAGACCTTGGAGCAGCCCCATAAACAAGAGGTTATGTTGGATTTAAGGACATTTCTAATAACATCCAACACAAAGAATTCTGCAGATGAAATGCTTCTATCCACCCATCCATCCCTTGTGAAATAGCCAAGAGGAAACACATGTACATATTCACCAATGGGAGAAAACATCCTTGGGCAGAAACATGTTGCCATATAATCTACAACTGAGTGTTTTATGTTCTTGTTTAGGCCAGCAGGTGTCCACTGGGCCTGAGCCAAGCCCTTTTACTAGAATAGCTGTGTTCACCAGTGAACCCCTGTCTAGGTGCTGAGCTCCAAAGAGTCATTATGGGAATTTCCTAAGTGCCAGCCCCAAGGAGCTCCACCTCCCAGGTTCACTCCACGCCCTGCTCTATGGAATACACGATCCTGCCTGGGAGGCTAGAGCAACAGCACTCGGGAGTGAGCAGGAACAGAAAATCCCTCTGCTGAAATGTTATGCATTAATGTGAAGCAAACATCTGGTCCGGAAGCCAAGGACCCCTTTGGTTTATGTGTGACCTCAGGGAGCCCTTAGTCATCATAGACATTGCCACAAAATCACATCAAAAAGGACATCGCTTTCTGCTAAGGACACCAGGTCCAGAGCCTGCAGAGCATATGGTGAAGCAGATTAAGAGGGCAAGAGGGACTTCCTGTGCCAAGATGCCAGCCTCATTTACATGGATTAGCACCTATGACTGAAGTCATTTCCTCTTAGTCAAAGGCTGAGGAGCAAACTTGGAGACCAGAGCAGGGCAAGGAGTCAGGGGAAGGGGTGAGTTATGTCTTGTGACTTTGCTGGTTTGGAGCTTTCTGCTGACAAAAATCCATTTGTTCCAACAGTTCCATGAGAGAAAGGGACATCGGCAGTGCAAATCACTTAGATGTGGTTTGGGTTTGACCATGGGGATTTTCTAGCAAAGCTTCCAAAGCACTGGTTTCTTCATTACCAGGTCGCTGTGCGTGACAGGCGTCTCTGAGCCTCCTCCTGCACCCCTAACTGTCCCTGGCTCTCTCCACCCTTCCTCTCATGAGGCTAAGTTCTTTCCACCTGTTGTCTTAGGACCCGCTTAAAACCATCCATGAGTGGCAGCCCACAGATGGCAGCGTAGAGTGGGGTTAAGGGCACAGACCCTGAACCAGGTCACTCTGCCACCGGTGATCCGTAATACTATGTGGCCTGAGTGTGCCCCCCAATAATAGGACCTCACCCCAGAACCTCTGAATGTCGTCCTATATGATAAAGTTTTTGCAGATGTGGTTAAGAATCTTGAGGTGGGGAGATCATCCCAGATTTTCTGGACTGGCCCTAAAAGTCCATCATAAGAGAAATTTGACAACCGAAAGAGTGGAAGGTAATGCAATCAGACAAGCAGAGACAGTGATGTGGCCCAATCCAAGAGATGCCAGCGGCCATCAGAGACAGAAGAGGCAGAGGAGGAATTCTCAACAGGAACCTGGCTGATCGACACCTTGATTTCAGACTCCTGGCTTCTAGAATTGTGAGGGAATAGATATGTATGTTGTTCTAAACCACAGAGTTTGTGGTCATTTGTCTAACGACCACCAGAATTGAACATGTAAGGGTTATAATATTTCCTACATCCTAGGGCTGCTTTAAGAATTCAGTGATTCATTGTGTTTAAAGCAACTGATACGATTTCCGGCACATGGCACGTTCTATGAGATATCTTTACCAAATGAATATTGGCACCATTCTCTGTTTTTTGGTGCATAATAACCATAGAGAATATTGGGCTTCAATTGTGGCATACTCACACGGTATGGTATGGAAGCTAAACTCTGACATTATTGCTTCTCAGGTTTGAGATCAGGTCTTAGAGTCCCGAACCCCCAGCAAGAGCCTACCGGGCTAGTCCCAGCCATATCCTCCCAAGCTCTTCTGGGAAGGAAGTTTCCAGAGTCCAAGGATCAAACTAAAACTAGGTCAGACCTGAAATCTGAGCTGTAAGTCAGGACAAGGAGCACAGCCCCTGGCCACCATCCCGGGCTCATTTGTTTGCCCATTTGGTGAAACCTAAGGGCAGGGAATTCCTGCCATCTGCTCTGGTTACATTTGAGGCCACAACCATAAAAATAACAATAACTACTACGATTGTTTATTTTCACTTCCGGCGTGCCAGGTTTGGAGCTAAGCACCTTAGACATTCGCTGTACCCATGGTACAGGTGTGTGGAGGCTCAGATGCTGGAGGGCCTGCCCACGCTCACGGGAATTCAAATCCACCTCCACCTCGCCCCATATCCTTAGGTCCAGCGATCCTCCTCTGCTGAACAGCTTCCTATGTGGCAGGCACCCCACTCTCTTGCTGAGTCATGTTGGACTCCCCCTCTTACAGGTGAGGAAACTCACGTGCCAGCAGGGTCACCCAGAAGGCCAGCGGCCGAGCCAGGACTTAGACTGCAATACCTGACTCCAGAGGGCCAGATCAGCTCCAGAGGGCATCTTCTTCCTCCATCGCTGCATGGACTCCTGGGTGGACACCTTGGCCCCTCAGGGTTGCGGAGGACACCAAGTCCACTCCTGGCCTGCCTTGTCCCACCGAATCCAGAGGAGGCTGGCTAGCTGAAAGCTGGAAACCAGGGTGTGCGGGAAGTGTCTCTACCCCACGCGGACGCTAACTAACTCCTCACAGTACCCAAGGTGTATGTCACCTACAGAAAACTGGGGGAGGGCTTGCAGGAAGGAGCAAGGTCAGTCCCTGCCCCCCAGGGCTGGCAGTGTGGCCCATCAGAACTTCCCCCTTGCTGGGATCACAGAGGCAGTTAGTGGTGACTCTATCATAGGAAATGGTCACTGCAGTCCCCCTCCAGTCCCCCAGGCCCAATTCCTATAGCGGCTCCCCTGGGAGGACTCCTCTGGACTTAAGCCTTGTGGCTTCTCTTCCATGCAGTCTCAAATTTCTGCTCGGTGACTGAAGCCTCCCTCAACCTTTCCTACAGTTCTGTTTTTCCAAGTGTCTTGGGCAGCCTGAGGTTATGCTCCTGAGCCCCTCCCCTTGTGGAGACCAGAGTGTGGACAGAAGTGAGGGGAGCCGCCTGCCAGGTCCCTGAGCACTTGCTTGCAGTAAACTTGACAAGGCCGTCTTGCATCTCTTTTCTCCCTTTACCCACACGACAACCCTGTGAGGTAGGTATTAACCATTATTCCCATTGTACAGCTCCAGGTCTTCTGATGCTGAAGAGGACAACAAAGATGCTAGTAATAATGTCCCTTGGCACTAAGCCCTCCCTCCATGGCAAACACTGTTCCAAGAGCTCTTCATCCATCAACTCATAAGGTTCCACCTGTAAATGATGAATATCAGGAGGGACCAAGATTCCCATTTGACAGATGAGGAAACCAAGGCACTGAGGCATTAAATAAAGTCACAGCTGGCAACTGGAGAAGGCAGGAGTCAAACTCAGATGATTTATTCAGGGACCAACTAATTATTGCATGCCAGCTAGTTGTCTGATTTGGTAAATACATTTTTGCTGGAACCCTGCCATGTCTGTTCATTTATTTCTCGTCTTTGGCTACTTCCGTGCTAAACAGCAAAGATGAATGGTTGGAGCAGAGGTCGTGGGGCCCATAAAATCTAAACTTTTCGCCATCTGACTCTGTACAGACAATGTTCGCCGACCCCTGGTCTAGCTCCACAGCCCAAGTTCTGGAAGCGTCAAATGTCATCTCCTTCGGGATGTCTCCCCAAAGCCCAGGTGAGGAGGGAAGAAACACCAGGTCCTCGGATGGCACGCTCTCTGTTGAATTCCCTGTTCTGATGCGTGGTCTCTCTGTGGCACATTACGTTTTTATCTACTATCCTAGTGCTGTGGTGTCCCCCACAGGCCCCCTGTGGTTTGAGACTTGGTCCTCAGGGTGGCGTTCCTGGGGAGTGGTGAAATCTTTGGGAGGTGGGGCCTAGTGTGGGTCCTTAGGTCATTTGGGGCAGGCCCTGAGAAGGTAGTTCTCATGGGGCCCCTCCTTCCAAAAGGAACAGGCCTAACTCCTTTCTTCCTCTCTGCTGTTGGTTCAAGACATAAACGTTTGCTTCCACACACGCCCCTACCATTGCTGTCTGACATCCGCCATTACCTATGAGCTCCTGGCTGGAACTGAGCTGATGCAGGTGCAGTGCCCTTGAACCTCCAGAATTGTGAGTTAAATCAACCTCTTTTTCTTCAGAAGTAACCTGTCTCAGGTATTTCATTATGGTAATGAAAAGCTGACTAATACACTTAGGGATAACTAAATCTTTCTCAGGGGCTTTTGTGTGGAGAGGATTATATGCGACACTGTAAGAAAAGTAGGCAAACATTAGGTACACAGTGCCCAGAAATCACCAAGGGTACAGGTGAGGTGGAGACTCCCTTCACCTCCCCTGCATCTCAACAAAGTGTCGGCTCCATCCTCCGCCCCCGTCTATAGAGAAAGAACACCTGTTATTCCATTGAAGTGCAAAACAGTTCCCATCCATTTCACATTTGCAGGCGATCATCAATATGCTGCTTCAGTTTGGCAGATGCAAAGAGAATATGCCAGTCTCCGGCACAGCCGGCTGCCTCCCTGGTGAGCAAGGAGGAGGAGGCCGAGGAGGAGGAGTGGGAGTATGGGAACAGAGGCAGAGTCCAGCCGGAGCCCTCATGGCCCCTCCATCTCACCTTGATATCCAAGGAGCCCCCACCTCAAGCTGGACAAAAGGCCATTCACAGCCTGCAAGCAAGCTCCCAGAGTCCCAAGAGCCGATCGCGTCCATAGAGTTCTTTAATAAAGGAAGCTCTGCATAGGCCTGGAATCTGTCTGCAAGAGTCATGCCCTGCTCCTCCCCGGACCTGCTAGGGTGAGAGGCGATTGGGGGTGTTTTATCAGACTGGCTTCCCTGGAGAGCTTCCCGGGGCACAGCCAGGAGCACAGCCACCACTAATAGTAATAGCTTTCACTTATTAAGTACACACCCTTCAACACCAGTGAGGAAGATCTCCATTATGCACTGGCAAGAGAGGAGGTGTTTCTGCAGAAGGAACACAGGCTCTGGAGTCAGATGGATTCAGGCTTGAATCCGTGTGACCTTTAAAACAATTTGATTTACTTAGCCTCAATTTTCCCATCTATGAAATGGGCATGATTTCTGTCAATTTTCATGGGCTTCTGTGAGAATTCAGTGAAACATGTGAAGTCCAATACAGTGGTAGGGATTAGAGTAATAATACTAATGGTTATTTTTGCTTTCTATGTCTGTATTAGTTGTTTTTACATGACCAAGACTTCTTCCCCTTCCTGGTAATAAGTAGTACTTTTTTTTTTAGTTCTTCATGCTCAGATGGTTTGGGGGTGGAGGTAATTGTAAAGAGAAGAGGTCGACTCTTAATCACCACCACTTACACCAGACTGACTGGGGGCAATAGTATATACCCCATGACTATGGCGGCTGGTTCAGGTCCCAGCACACAATTCATCCTTTGTTTCAGACTGGAAGGTGTTGGTTGAAATATTTGTCAAGAAGGGCTTTCCTTTAGTCGAGGTTGCTAAACTGGCAGATCAAACTGGAAGCTGCTGTGGTCCACCAGAATGAAACGAAGCAGAGGAAATCGCATCCCAAGGAGGGAGGAAGAGATTTCTATCTACAACACATTGCTCATAGCCCTGCGCCTAGGTACATCTGAAGGGAGAACTTGGGCCTCTCAGTTACAAGAGCCAATCAATTCTCCCTTTTTGCTCAAGCCGGTTTGAACAGAGTGTCTTGATTGATACATCTCCTGAAGTGGGCATCCCTAAGTGACACTTGATAGCCAGCACTCAAGACTCCTCCTTGCCACTTTCCACCAAACACCAACTCTGTTTTCCTTTTCATTTCATCACCTTTTCCTGCCTCTTGCCTTTCAAATCATTTTCTTGCTCTTCTGAGTCGTGGTTTCCTATAGCTTTGAGAGTATGCAAACCCTGCCTCTGTTTCTGCTGGGTCTGCATGCTCTGCAGGTAATGAGGAGCCAAGATCAGACTCATTGTACTTTGGCCAAGAGGGCATCAGGCAGCCTCCCTGCAGGGAATGATGCTCACACAGCTTTGCAGAAATAAAGCCAGGTACCTGGAAGGCATAGCAAGGGGCATTTGTGGCCAAGGCCTTAGCCACCTTCTCCAAAGCTCTGCATTTCTAAGCTGTGTGCATTTCCCCTTCGCTCGTCTGCGCCTCTCGTTTTGGGAGGGGAGGGGAGTATATTTGCTTGTTAAGTGCTGCTATAATATCTGCTGTGGCTTGAATGCTCGTGTCTCGCCAAAATTCATATGTTGAAATCCTAACTGCCAAATAGACAGTGTTAGGAGGTCGGGCCTGCAGGAGGCGATTAGCCAGTGAGAATGAAGCTTTTGCGAATGACATTAGCATGCTCTTAAGAGAGGTCTTGGAGGACTCCCTGGTCTCTTCTTCCATGTGAGGTTACAGTGAGAAGAGAGCGGTCATGAATCAGAAAATTGACCCCTTATAGACACCAAATCTGCAGACACCTCAGCCTTGGACTTGCCAGCCTCCAAATACATTTCTGTTGTTTATAGGTCATCCAGTCTAGGGTATTCTGTGACGACAGACCAAAAGACTAAGACATTATCTTTGAATCAGAGATGTGGAAGGCAAATGCTTTTTGTTCTTCAAGAAGACTAAGATTTACAAGAATGCCAACAAACTAAGAAATGAGCTACTAATAAACAAAGTTGCCACTTTTTCCAGGAACCTTCAGAAGACAGAAGTAAACCACTTCTGTCTACCAAGGCCAGGAAAGCACAGCTCCTGGTACCTCCATTCCTCTTTCTTACTATGGTGTCTTTGAATTGCCCATTCACATTTTTATACCTCCCCTGAGACTGTAAGCTCCTTGCAGACAGGCCATTTCTTATTTACATTTGCATCCGCAGTGCTGAAGTGAGTTGAATGGTGGTTCCCCAAAGAGATATTCCAGGTCCTGATCCCCAGACCCTGTGAATGCTATTATAGGCAAATGTGATAAGTTAAGAATATTGAGAGAAGTTGCTGCTGGACTTATGGACCATAAATACAATCACATGCATCCTTAGAAAGAAGACACAGAACAAAGTGATAACCAGAAGAGGAGGCATGTGATGTCACAAATCAAGGAAAGCCTGCAAATACTCGAAGCAGAAAAAAACAAAGAGTGAGACCTTGAGAGGGACTTCATCCTTGCTGACACCTTGATAATATTATTGACTTTCATTCTCCAGCACTGTGAGGAAATAAATTTCCATTGTTGTAAGTCACCCAGGTTGAGGTGGCTGGAGCAACAACAAAGAACGAAAACAAATGCTTTGCACGAATCTCAGCAGGTGGTAGCCAGGGAGCCACAAGGATCCCACAAGATTGAGCCACTCAGATCAATGGGGAATGCCTGGAAGGATGGGGTGGAAAGACCTGAGTCTGGTCTCCTCAGGGAAGGAGAGGACCATCGACTAGTGCTGTCTGCCATAGGTTAGGAAACGAGATATGAGTGACCCAATACGACACATTAGTACTTCCCATAAGGATGCTCAATAAAAAAAGTTGTCAAATCAATGAGTAAAGGAGACTTCCACAAAGGAGACCCTCTTGATATTTAAAGTATTGTGATTCTTAAAGAGCACAGCTCAGCTCCAAGCCTTCTGAGACTCTGGGAAACTCCAACGGAGATAGATGTTCAGTGGCCTCCCTCCAACAGGCCTCCATGGGGGAGAAAGAAGGAGACCCGCATAATTACCAAACCATATCTCTTTTACCTCGGGTCCTATTTCATCTCCATTTCAGAGAAGCCAAACAGGACAAATGGATGCCCTGGGTAAAAGAATCCAGGTCTCTGACCTGGTTAAGTCCTGGGGTGCCCAATAGTTTTGACTGACGTGTTTGGAAGATGTCACTGATCACGATTTCAGCTGTGAGTAACAGAATTCCGGACCTGAACTGGCTTCAATGATTGGGGAACACGCCATCTTCCCTCCCAGTTGAAACCCCTGAAACAGGATTTGAGATGGGCTTGGCCACCCTTTAGTGTGATGGAGGACCCAGATTCTTCTGACTCCCCTCAGTCACCCTCGGAGCTGGTGTCATCCTCGAGTCCATCGACTGACCAAGAGGAGAGGTCACTTCTGCTGCTCACTCTCCTTTAGGAGCTCTGAGCTTTTCGCAGAAATCCCAGGCGGATTTCTCACCACCTCCTATTGGCTATCTTGAGGTCACGTGCCCACTCTGAACCATCCCCTGATTGGGGAGTGGAATTATGCACCGGCCAATCAGATTCATTCATCGTGCTGGGGCGGGGTTCAGTTTGTGGCGGTTTTTTTTTTTTTTTTTTTCCGGGTAAGGCGGCCAACAACCCTCATTGTGGGAGAGTGGAAGGCACAGCTCCGGGTCTGACATCTCTGAGACGTCACCCTGATCTAAGGCACCACCGTCTCTTGACAGGCAGTGGCCTCCTGTTTCCGGTCCTCCTCTCTTTGCTCCACAATCCATTCTTTCTGGCATGAGGAGTTACATTTTTCAGAAGTACCTCTAATCTTCCTAACAGCTCCCCAGGGCTCCTGGAGCTCTCAAGACAAAGTCCAGCTTTCAAACTGATTTAAATCTCTCGGCATGACCTGGTCCTGCCCATCACCCCACCATTGCCTTGGGTCAGTTTCTTCCTTCCCTCACCAGCCTCATCTATATGCCATGAACTTTGCTCCTTCACCTGCCCTAAACCTTGAAGAAGTTCCTTCTCTTCTTGGTGTCTTTACATACCCCATTCCTTCTCCCGGCCCATTGTCTGCTTCACCAACTGTCTTCTCCTTGCACATAATCTTTTCATATCCAAAGTTAGTCCACCTCTTCTGAAATTTGTTCTCACGCTTCTCTCTTCTTGGCACATTTGTTACAATTGTAACTACAAAGTTTGTGGTGCAGTTAACACTGAACATCTACATCCCCTTGCTAAATTGCAGCCACTGTGAGAGCAGAGATTATGAATTTTGTTTCAACTGTATCCCACAGAACCTGGCATGCAGTAGGTACTCAATAATACAATTATGCAAGACTTCTGGAATTGCAAATGACTCACTGTATTATTTAGAATGCAATTCACTATATATTATTTAGATTTAAGTTATTTAGGCTATAACTCTCACTGTATGTATTATATTATTTAGAATATAGTTTCAGCAAACTATTCTCATAGAGACTCAGAATAACAGAGGCTTCACAAAATAGGAGGGTTTTTCCTCTGACATGTAATGGTTTCAGTGCAAGCATTCCTGGGCTGACATGACTGTCCCATGGTGTGGGGACCCAGGTTCTTCTGAGCCTATCACTGTACCACACTTTGGGTGCCGCCCTCTTCTTTTTGGTGCAAGATTATCACCATGTTGACATTGCTCTCAGCAGAGTCAGGAGGACACGAGCAGGAGAAGATCCACCCTTTTGGTTCAAGGTTACAACTCAGCTCTCTACTTCCATACGATTGGTCAGAATTTAGTCACATCATGGTCCAGCTATAAGTGCTTAGTAGAAAGTATGTTTTCATTTTGGGTAACCATAAAGATAATTAAAAATCACAGGTTATAAAAGAAGGGAAGAATGTATGTTAGGACAAAAATCATTACTACCTTGAACAAGTTTTGCATCATCCCTAAAATATGGCTTATAATCAAACTTCATGAGGGGTAGAGACATTCCTCAGGAATAAGAACTGGGACAGACTCTCCGTCCATCTTCATCTCAGTTCCTTGTTACCTGTCAGCACTTTCTCAGCATGACAGCTGCTGAATTATATATCTACCGATGCCTGTACTTGGACAGAACCTCACCCTCTCTCTCAATTCCTGGGGAAGTTCAAAGTCTGCTTTAGAATAAGCCACTGTGTTCAGGGAGACAGGGCCCTGTAAGAACATTCTACTAAAACCGAGGAGACAGGAAGAAAGATTGGATGAATGGATAAATGAATTTGAACATCAGTACCTATCATCATGTATTTCTGGCTAATATTTCATATGTCAACTCCTTGAAGGCCAAAGCTCATGTCTGATATCTCCACATAACCTGATTCCTGCCTTCCCAGACATACTGAGATAATTCAATGAACGTTTGTTGAGACAGAGTCAAAGAATCAATATTTGACATTAATCTTAGTACCATAAAAATGATCAGTGAACTAAATACATGGAGAACCTGAGAGTAAGGAAACTTAGCAAACATGCAATGGAAAAGGTAACTGAGGACTTGGAAAAGCCCCAGCGCTGTGGTTTGCTGAGCTGGCTCTTTGTATCCAGCCGATAGGAGATCCTCAGGGTGCAATGAGGGCAGCACGTGCTGAATGAGGCCAGAAATTGTCTTCATTACCACAGTGTTTCTGTTATCCTTCATATCTAAATGAGACCCAGAGGGGTAAGTTTGGAACATGATTATCAGGGATTTTGCAAGGTGGCGCATTAACATAATTCCCCTAATTAGACACCGAAGAAGCTCTTGTTCAAAATTTTCCACTAAATATTACAGGGACATAATTCCTGCATCATTTGGTGCCAGCTCTGAATTCTAATTTCAAGCCTCCCACTATGATCTGTGAAGGGCTCAGACCTAGAGGCCTTTCTTTCATTTAATAAACATTTACTGAACCACCCCTGTGTGTTCAGTACTGGGCTAGGTGTCCAGAGATAAAGAGAGACAACGTAATCCTTGACATTAAGGAGCTCACAGTCTAACAGGAGGGACAGAGGAACTGACAGATAATTGCAATGCATGAGAGAGAGAGAGAGAGAGAGAGAGAGACAGAGAGAGAGAGAAGAAAGGAGGAAGAGGAGGAGGAGGAGGAGGAGGAGAAGAAGAAATATGGGCAAAATAAGATAGAGGAGGAGACTTGGGGAAACCTTTCTGGAGGAATTCTAACTTGAGAACAACATATACAAAAGAATAGGACCATGAAAGACGATAAAAGGCAGTGGCAAGTCCGGGAAACTTCAGATATTCCAGAATGTTTGGAACTTAAGGGGTGAAATGGGAAAGAGGGGCAGGCATATCTCTACTGGTGGCTGGGGGTCAGATGTCAGCATGGCTTGGAAATCATGGTCAGGAGCATTTTTAAAAGCTAGGAGAAGAGCCAGTTGGGGTGGTGTATGACTGTAATCCCAGCAGCTCTGGAGGCTGAAGCAGGAAGATTGCAGATTCAAATGAGTTTCAGCAACTTCGGAAGGCCCTAAGCAATTTAGCAAGCCCCTATCTCTAAATAAAAAATAAAAAGGACTGGGGATGTGGCTCAGTAGTTAAGCACCCCTGTGTTTAATCTCCAGTACCAAAAAAAAAAAAAAAAAAAGAAAAAAAAAGCAAAGAGAGACAAGAGGTGAGGGAGGTCACTGGTCAAATGCATTTTATATTTGATGCCCAGCGGATTATCTTCCCAACAAAAGCCCCTTCAGCTTATCCTAGAAACCTCTCACCCACTTGCCAATCCTCCTCTGGCCATACCAGAGAAACCAGGTTACTACTTGACCTTGCTTGTTGGCTTTATCTGATTGGTTTAGAGAAAGATCACCTGATTCAAACCGAACCAATCAGGCTTCAGGAATGCACACAAAATACTGTGTGCCCTCCAGGGAATCAGAGGCCTTGACTTTCTCAGTTTACCCAAGAGTGTACTGGAGTTCTCTAGAGAAATGGAATAAGAGATATATAGACAGATGAGGGGATTTATGATGAGAACCGGGAATTGTGGCGGCTAAGAAGTCCCTCGGTACTCTACCTGCGAGCTGAAGAACCTAGGAAGGAGGTGGTTTCCTGCAGCCTGAGGCCTGAGAACATGGGAGGTCTGAAGCCCGAGAGCATGAGATGCATGTTCCAGCTCCAGAAAAGAGAGCAAATGTACCTTTCTGGGACCTCTGGGGATGCCCACCCCTATTGGTGAGGAAACACCTTCTTTACTCAGTTTCCCGATTCAAGTGCAGGTTCCTTTGGAAATACCTTCAAAGTCAAGCCCAAAAAATAATGCTCAACCAATTATCAGATGTCCCTTAACCCAGCCAAGTAGACACATAAAATCAGGTTGGTTCCAGCCTCATTTTCCTGAGGTGTAAGCTTGGGTGGGGGTCACGGGGTCCCCAGGCCCACAATGCTGCCAATCACTGGCGCCAAGAGAATAGTTTTCCAAAGCATAAACTACCCCAAGCCCTCTGCTACAAATCTTCTACCATATTTAACATTATTCCAGACCTGCCTCTACCTCACTTATTTTTATCTAACATGATACAGTATCTATCTTGTGAGCAATGGTGAAATGGACTGTAATAAATATATTGCCTAAGTGAAGAAAGTTGACGGGAATATAGATACAGGGCATGATATATAAAGCCCCACACCTCCCCATCGCCTCATTTATTAAAATCTTGCCTCGCTAAATTTACAAAGCATATTCATCTCTATATGTGTCCTCATAAAACACCGCTCTTGTGTTGCTCAGATTTAAACCCTCCCCGATTTTACTATTAGCTGACCTTTCTCTATGTAAACCTCAAGGACAGGCTAATGTCCACCAGGGACTCGACATTTCGGGGTAGGATTTAGGTCTGTATTAAGGTGGAAATAGGATGCTCTGGTTAAGAGGCGGGGGTAACGGGGAATTTCTCAAAGAAGGATGCTCTCTGGGTTATCTTCACTCCTAATCACCCATGTCATTAACTCTGAGTCTCAAGTGATCATTCACTTCTCTAGTTAATATTTATTGAACACCTACTATGTTCTCAGTGTGGGACAGAGACGAATTGTCCACCTCTTTTGCCTTTAGAGTACTCACAAAACAATGAGTGGTGCAAATGCTCAAATGTCTACTACTGACACAGTGTGATAAGCAGGGAGACTGGGGAGGCAGAGGACGATGTTGGCAGGTCTGTGCTGCTCGCTCTCCTCAAGATCCATCATGGAAGCCCCAGCGCCAACTTCACATGGTCACCCACCGCTCCTGTGGGCCCACGCAACTTCACCGCCCAGCAAACCTGCCTTCCCCAACCAACAGACTCGGTCTACGCTTCAGACAGGCGGATGTAACCAGCCCACCTTGAATCAGTTATTTACCCTCCATGGAAACAGCTCTGGCGACAGGAAAAGGGAGGAGTGAGAAGACGTGGGAGGAAAGGATTAGTGTATCTTGAACAGACTGTCCCTCAGTGTTGGGATTAAGGATACTCACTTTTTATCCCCCTAATTTTTAGCATTATCCGATTTTCCTAAAGTGACAGGCGTTGTTGATAAGGTGGTGGCGTTGAAAGGTACAGGCTCTGGAGTCAGAAGAAACTGGCTTCAAAGTTTTACTCTTCCCCTCCTTGGCTGTGTGACCTGAGCACTTATATTGAACCTCTCTGGGCTTCACTGTCCTCAGTTGAACTCTGGTATGGGGTGTTCACTTTTTCTTAAGTATTAAGTGAGATGATGTAAGTAAGGCGTTCCGCATGGGATCTCATTCACAGCGATCGCTTAAGAAATGCTACTGTACATTATTATCGTTCGTAATTTGTATAATTAAAAATTCTTTCTAAAAAAACACCTCCTAGCTCCGTGTCCATTTTATTGAGAATGCAGGATCAGACTCTATTGCGACCATCATTTTCCTGACCTGTTCCCCCTTGCAACTGGGATTTATCTACACTGGAAATTGCCACTATGTCCCAAATGACCCTCTGCCATACACATGTCTAATCAATAAACTGAGCTCTGTCTTCCTCCTGGCCCTCATCGCTGGCCCTAATTGACCAGGAGGAGGGAGGCATGCTCAGAAGGTCCCTGGGCTCATATGTTAATTGACTGCACACCCACTTAATGGGGAACTCCCCAATTCCCCAGCTCCCTCCTCCCCCTGGTGCGTTCTGGGAGCCGGTGAAGGACAGAAGGTCGGCAGGTGGTGCATCTGATCAGTTAATTAGGAGCACGACGAGAGGGTTGACTGCAAGCCTAGCTAATCGCGTCATTAAAGCTGTGCACATCCTCCATCTCAATCCCCCATCCCAAAGTCTCTCCCAAGCCCTCCACAACTATTGGTTGAGGGGAAAGACATGATCCCTCCAAGGCAGAGACAGCTCCTCTCGCTTCCTGCTCTTGAGTTTTTTGAAGTTTATTTTATTTTTAATTGGAGGATGAGAAGCACCTACTCCTCACATCTGAACTGGAAAAAAAAAAAAAAAAACGCCCAGAAAATGTTCTTTGAGAGCACCTGAGAATAAAAATGATCTAACTTCCTCAAAAGGCTGCGTGGGGATTAAAGGAAATAATAGAAAGTGCAATGAAGCTTTCGGAGGAGAAAAGCCTCCACCAGCACTGGATCTGCAGGCCCCGCCTACCTCGCCCTCTGGGGTGCTGGGGCTCCCGGCTACTCTTCCACCCCGTGCCCCGGTTTTCCTCTGTTCTTTTCCATGGGAACCTTGTTTTTGTGCAAGGCATCTTTGCGTGCAGCTAAAATAAAATGTGTTTCCCAGGGTCCCTTGAGCAGGAAGTGGTCAAGGGATACCTCCATCCACTGAGATGTTGGAAGTAGCCCTGGGGGTGGGGTGACCTGGCATAAATAATAAGGTGGGGCCCACAGAGGAGGGGACTTTTGCCTCTGACCTCCACCCTTCTCCTTTTTCTTCTCTTGAAGACAAATGCAATGCCTGGATGTAAAAGCAACCATCTTGTCACCATGAAGGGGAAAACAAATTCTCTCTCTCTAAGGATGACTGGTAAAAATGGAAGGAACCTGGATTTCTAATGGCGTCATGAACAGCCATTGACAGCCTAGGCCTTCTCTAATCTGTTGTTCTGTGAGAAATAAACAAGTAAATATGTTACATAATTAATGTGATCAACTCTGGCCTGCAGCTGGACACGCTCCTAACTGACATGGATGCTGACCTTAGCCTGATGCACAGATGGGTCAATGTGTAACAGTAATAGTAATAACAATAATGACATATAATGAGCATATCTCCTGCATAGTATGCTGGCCAGTTTTCCATCACTGTAACAAAATACCTGAGATAATCAGCTTAGAGGCATAAAAGGCTTATTTTCATTCACAGTTTTGGAGGTTAAGGCTCATGACCACTAGGCCCCACTGCTTTAGACCTGTGGCAATACAGTGTCTGATGTCAGGATTGCATGGTAGTGGATGACGCCATTTACCTCCTGACCCAAAGTGAAAAAGAAAGAGAACAAGACCGGCAACCCATAATCCTCTTCGAGAACACACCCCCAACGACCTAATCCCCCTACACTATGCCCCACCTCTTAAAGGATCCACCTCCCCAAAGCACCAGCTGAAGATTTAGCCTTTCACCTATGGACCTTTGGGGGACATCCCAGATCCAAACTGTAGCACACAGGATTACTGGAAGGATTACATGAGATACAGTATTTAAAACTCTTAGTACAGTGGCAGGCACAGGCAAACATACGTAAATCCTGTCTTTTATTGAAACCTGAGGTTGAGAGAGTTTGTAAGACTTATAAAGAAGAAGTAAAAAGAAAATGGGGAGGAGGAATCAACTCCAGAATTTGGGGATCTATAAAAGACATGAATAACATCCCTCCGGGGCTCAGACACCCCAGTCTTCCTGCCAAAGTGTTTTTCCAGCAGCCCCCATAAAAAGCGGGAAGAGAGGCACCCAGCATATTCCTCCCTTTGATAAAATCTCTGAGAGGCCATAAATGACCAGATCCTTGTTTCAGCTAAATCAAACATACTGCAGATTCCGTTGGCATTTAATACTGATACCGTAGGCCCCGGGATGACAAGTGACAGTAATTAAGTTTAATGATTCCAACGAACCCAATATGCTTGATTGCAGCGTGTAGGCCTAATTATCGTCCCTTTTTGTTGTTGTTGTTGCTGTCGTTGTGTGCTTGGTACAGATAAGGGTCTTTTTGGGGAGAAGGCGGCTCTCATTTAAAGATGCATTAGGGAGAGTGGTATCTGTGGTACCGTTTCTGAGGGGCTTGTTCACTTGCTTCAAACCCTGAACTGGGAGAAAGTTGCTTGACTTTTTAAAGGAGGCCAGGGAAGGAAGACTCAATGCTCAGGTCGCTAAACTGTGTGACAAAACCAGGCTTGCCAGCCCAGAGGTGGAACGAATGGGAGGTGGCCTGAGACTCTTGGCCTCCACCTCCTCTCCACACCAGTGAAAGGAGAGAGGAGGCTGAGGGTAGAGGCCAACCCAGGGCTAGAGACGGGAAGCTCTAGCCACTGCACTCAGGCAGGGTGGCTTCCACTCTCCTGGGATCCATTGCACCACTGGCTTCCGTTCCCACACATCTCCCCGAATCTGCATCCTCTGCAGCAAGACTTTCCACCTCTTCCACTGAAAGGGTAGCAGGCACTTCCCCATCCCCCAACTTTGGGTTTGAACATGTAACTTGCTTTGGCTAAAAGGATGAGGGGCAAATGACAGGGTTCCAGCTGAGCCTACAGTCTACCAGCCTGAATGCTCCCGGTGGCGTCTTGTGTTCCCACCATCTCCAAGTGCCTGGCCTGCTGGTCTCAGGTGCAGAAAGGGCAGCATGCCAGCAAGAGGCACTGAGTCAAACCCGGCCCCGATCAGCCCATCCCTGCCAGGCCCCAGATACGGGAACTAACCATATCCTTACTGTTGACTTATTGACTAGATGCCACTGGGATTTTTGTTTTGTTTAAGTTTTCTATGTGGCATGAGGGGCTTTGATAGAATTGCAGAAAACCTTGAAGTGGCCAGGCGCAGTGGTGCACGCCTGTAATCCCAGCGGCTTGGGAGGCTGAGGCAGGAGGATCGTGAGTTCAAAGCCAGCCTCATCATAATTGAGGCACTAAGCAACTCAGTGAGACCCTGCCTCTAAATAAAGTACAAAATAGGCCTGGGAATGTGGCTCAGGGGTCGATTGCCCTGAGTTCAATCCCTGGTACCCTCCCCCCAAAAAACAAAACAAAACAAAAAACCTTGAAATGTTCTTTGAATTTTGTGATGATAAGTGATTTTCTGGGGAAATAGTTTTCCAGTTTCTTTGAGTGTTCTTAAAACTACACCTAATCCAAGGAAAATTAGAAACCCTGTAGCAGTGAACACAGCTAGCTGTGCTCATCAAGGTAGTTGAAGGCTCTTGAGGTATCTGTGGCTCTTCTTCCCTCGCTACACACTGTCTGCTCCTGACTCCCACTTGGTGGCATCACCCTTGTAACTTGGAGTTGGCCCTTTTGGGACCTATTTATACCACATAAACAGAGCAACCCTACCCCGACCTCTGTGTGCTCTAGCTTCCCTGCATCCAGCCGCTCTCCCCATCAGCTGATGGAGTTGTCTTGCTGATTTCCCTCAGCTGCACCTCTAGCAAGTGGCCCCTTGTCCCCGGTCCAACAAGGACATTCTCATTTGTCTTGCTTGGCAAGTGGTCTGGAGCTGCACAGAGTCAAATGATCTACATTCAGATCCGGGCTTGTCTACTTAGCAGTTGTGTGATTCTAGCAAGTTCCCTCAATTTTCTCAGCCTCGTTCTCCACATCCATAAAATGGAAATAACAAGATGGTATCTACCTCTCCATGTTATCAGGAGGAGTCACTGAAATGGCTCAAATAAAGCAGGCAGTGCTCTTCCTGGTCCTGCTAAGCAGGCCCTTGAGTGACAGGGCTCACGACGTGGTCACATTCACACCATCTTCTGTCTTGGTGACTTGCAACATCTTCTAACTGGCATCCGTCCTGTGATCTTCCTTCCTTCACTCTGTCTTCTCCACAGTGCACAGAGAAGAACACAAATAGAATTGGATGCTCCATTGCTCAAACCCCAACTCCCCTTTGCCTTCAGAAGAGAGTCCCATTTTATAAAAGGGGAAACCAGAGTTTGGAGAGGTTGAGAAATTTGATCATCATCATACAAGGAGTAAATGAAATGAGGTTCAAACAAAGGCTTTAAATCCCTACGTTCTCCCCTCTTAACCACTGAGAATGAAAGGGTATGGATGAATGAGCAGATGGAATTCAAGAAACATGGGAGAAGAGAAGGATGGTGGACTCTAGGATGAAGGAGTGGGTGGGCAGAGGAATGGAGGGAGGAAGGATAGAATAGAAAGAGAAATATGAATGGATGGGAGTTTGGAAAAAGATGGAGGGATCCTCCTCACTTGAATATCTCTTTCCCTCTGGCCTTCCCTTTCCTGAGAGCTCTGTCCATGGACGCCTGCCTCAGATGAAAACTCACAATGCAGCAGATCTTAAGGGTCTTTCTGCTTCCTGGTTCCCAATTTCCTTTCCCTCCTCTCGGCTCAAACCCAGTTCATCTCCCAACAAGTCTCTCTTGGTGAGCTTTCAGGGAACTGACCACTTCTGATTTCTTCCAGAAGTTCACCTTTCCCATAGTCAGTGACCAAAATTTGCTTCTTAATAACTAACATTTATTAGGCACCTACCGTATGATAATTATGTGCCCAAGTTGCAAAATACCAAGTGGCGGATTCAGAATAAACTCAGGGAATCAGCCCCCAGGGTCTGCACTCAAAGTGACCACACTCTACTGGTTTCTCTTCTGAGTTACCCCAGTCATTAGCTCCATTCCCCACATTTGGATGGATAAGGCATCAACCACGAGAGGGGGAGTCAGGTTATTCCTACTGATCTTACGGAGTTTCTCACACACCTGCCAAAGTATGTGAATGACACTCATGACTACCTGCTGACTTATGTGTCATCACTACCAAACCACAGCCACAAAGACCACAAGGACTCCTCCCATGAGGGGTTGAAGGGCCACTGATATCTTGCCTGAGGAACATATTCCTGAATGTGACATGGCCTAGTTGGGGACAAAAGACCCATGGAGTTTTGATGAACAAAGTCTGGGGCAATCATGTCACTCAACTTGATTGACAATAGGTTGTGGTGGGTTTTTAAATCTAGCATGCCTATCTTCCAGCCCCAGCTGTGCCATTTAGTTAAAATACATAACCTTAGTGAATTTTAATAAAGTTCGTTTAAAATATCAAAAAAAGTTATAACCTTGGCCAATATTTTACATCTCTGAATCTCGACATCCTTACATGCAGAATGGGAAGAATAATAATAGCCAATACAAACAGGTGTGAAAATTGAAGAAAATTATCTGTACAAAGGGCATACTATTTGAAATGAGCAATTGATACTTATTATAATGGGGGTTATGATATCCTGACTGGAATAGCCCATTTCTGGGCAGATAATCTGCCTGCAAATTTTCTAAACTGTGATAGACTTTTTAAAAACATCTCTCTTTACCATGAAGACACATAATGAAGCATAAATACCTGGGGGAAAAAGACTGCATTTCCAAATGAATCGAACAGAACTTTCCTATAGGCATATGTGAATACAAGACCAGTGAAACTCCTCATCATGTACAACCACAAGAATGGGATCCTAATTAGAAATTATTCTCTGTGTATGTATGATATAATACCCTCTACTGTCGTGCATATCTCAAAAGAGCAAATAAAAATCAGATATTAAAAAATTAGATATTTAAAAATAGATATTTTTTCTTTCTTTTTAATTATTTATTTATTTTATTTTTTATGGACTGCATTTTGATTCATTATACGCAAATGGGGTACATCTTTTTGTTTCTGTGGTTGTACACGATGTAGATTCGTACTATGCGTGTAATCGTACATGTACATAGGATCATGAGGTCTGTCTCATTCCACCATTTTTCATACCCCCATGCTCTCATTTTCTTCTACATAATCTAAAGTTCCTCCATTCTTCTCTCACTCCCCACCCCCAATTATATATCAAAAACCAAATATTTTAAAAAAGACTACTTTTCTTCACTGTATGTGAGTGTGAGTGTGTGTGTGTGTGTGACTGTGCTTAAACACAGTGGAAAAAATAAGACCCATGCCCGTCACCTCCCTGCTCCCTTCCAAAAGCTCCCAAAGTCGCCCCTAAGTCCTCCTGACAGAGGACCCTGGAGGGAACAAATCCTCCAGCCTGATTAGCTTCCCCTTGTTAACTGACAGGGTTCAACGCAATTTAATTTCATTGGGAGGAACTAGTTCAGAAATCAAGGTCATTCAATTTCTGAAAGGCAGCTGAAGTGTTTCCTTTCCTAAACGATCCTTCTGCCATTCATTCCCTTTACAATGAAAAGTTCGGTAGTTAACACAGTGGCTTCAAGGTCGTATTAGACCACCTGTCCAAGGAAGGGAAGAATTCTCCCTACAGGATTTTAATTAGGTCGAGCAGAACTAATTCTTCCTTTGGTACCTTATTCCATCTCCTTCCCTTTCTGTAATTACTGCCAGCATCACGCTCCTCACACACACAAATGGAGCTCAAGAAAGCCCTGCGATTACCCTTTAGTTCCCCTTCATGCAAGAACAGAGGGGGTGATCGGCGGCATTCAGTCTTTGTCAATCTGAGGAGGATGGTCCTGCTAGCTAAGCCATGCCAGTGTCAGCAACACCGTAGGAATGGGGGCTTCCAACGCGATCGCCATCCTAACACCACGACGCTCCTTGTCTCCCCTTCACTTTGTCTACAGACCGTGAATAGGCATCAGGACAGAGCAAATCAACTCCGGCACATGTCGTCCATCAATAAACGTGAATTAAGGGCCAGCCAGGGACTCGGTAGGGTGTTAGGTACACAGGAACGCAGGTCGAAAAAGAGATAAAGGAGCTCTGTTAGGTTTGGCAAAATGTGTAATTAGTAGGCAAAATAAATTCATGATACCCAACTTGGTACCAGAAGAGTCCCCCACTGTGTGTGGGGGTGACAACCAGGGAAACAAGCAGAGGGCTTCATAGAGGAGGAGGGAAGGCATTGGAAGAACAGAAGGATCCAGGTCATTTGCCACTTAAAAATAAGTCTTTCCTGAGGGCCCAATGTTCTAAGTACTTGATGGGCAATATTTCACTAGGTTGTCACTTCAGTCCTCAGGGGCAGGTGCCACCCTCACTCCCACTTTACAGATAAAAAAAAATCCAGATGTTTCTTATCTGAAACATCAAGCGGACTGCTCCAGAACACATCACAATGGCAGCATCAGGTTTCTCTCACTCCACAAGCAAGGCAGAAAGGAGGAGAAGAACAGAACCCACCGGGCAACGCGAGAGCACGCAGGTTGTCTGGACCGGTAGAAAATGGAACCGAACTTTTATTCAGTGCCCTAAAGTCAGGCTCCATGGAAAGTGTGTTTCCTCAAGTCCCTCCCCAATCCCTTTATTTTCACCATAGCCTTTGTCACTACCTGTGATTTTCTTGCTCTGATTCTTTATCAGTGTCCTCCTCCCTCTAAAACATGAATGCCAAGAATGGAAGGCCATCTCTGGCTTGATGACAGCAGAGTACGCAGACCAGGGGCCCTGAGGAGCAGGTAGTAGGTGACCAATAGGCAAGTACATGTGAGATCAAAGACTGAGCATCACTCCCCGAGAGCCAGGAGGAGGGACTCAGCAGCTCCAGCAAGGCACTTTCCATGGACCTCCAGAACCTTGGACAGCACCCACAAGTCGGAGCCGCTACTCAGACTGGAGGATAAAGACAGGAAGGAAAAGCTGATTTCTGGATCAGAAGGACACTCACCATATAGAATACAGTCAGATTACCATTCTGCCTTGCTGATGGACAGAGCCTTGCTGTTAAAGACTGAATCGGAGAGAACTCTGCCCTGAATCCATCCCCGAGAAGACCCAAATGCTTTGTCTGCTCCACGCTCCCGAGGAACCTCCTCTCTTCACACCCCCCTGACCTGGTCCCAGAGCTCAGCACCAACCTGGATTCTCTTCTCATTAATTCATGTTTACCTAAGGAATATTTATTCAGGTAGTCTGTGTTTGGGCAATTATTGAAATTATGTCTAATTATGTGATGATGGTAAATAATAATAATCACCTCGCTACAAACATGTGCTGTTTCTATTATGAGTGAGGATTTTGTGCAATTTGCAAAGAAATGTTCTCATGTACGAGTGCTGATGAGGAAGAAGAGTGTTATTTTGAATAACTGGTTGAGTTATAACTATTTCTACCCAACTGCTAAGCAAGAAAGGTGCTGTGTCTTTTTTTTTTTTTTAATCCAGCCTTGAGACTATTCTTTGGATATTATTATCATTATTACTATTAGTGATAGTTATTCTTCATTCAGCTCCTATGATGTGCCAGATCCACTTTACATCCAAATCAAAATTCACTGCAAACCTGAGTGTCTTCAGAGACCAAGCGAGCATGGTAAATTACCACAGCAGGTGGGTTGGAGATTCAGTGGGGGGCAGTGGGTCCTTGGTGAACTGCAGCTTTCATGGCCCATCTCTGGGAGACACCTGCCACCAAACTGAAACCAAATATTTATTGTCCCGTGGAGAGATGGAAATGCTTCCAGTTCTGATTTTTTTTGGAAGTCAGGAATACGAATTTTAATGTGAAATTTCCAGATTTTTAACCACATTGTGTGCCAACCATCCCTGGGCTGCCTGTGTGTACCCTCTTGGATCTCAGGCAGCCCCCATCAAAAGCCTCTGGGGGAAATTAGCCTGTGAATAGGGACTGTGTCAACTTTGTTGACTGTGATGTGGGGGAAGTGAAGAAAAAATTACAGCGAGCCCGTGTGCAACGTTAAAAGCCCATTTCTCATTTGTATGTAAAATCTCATGGAGGTCATTTCAGAGAACAATAAAATATCATCAGAAGTCTGGCGGGGGAGGGACATGAAGGAGGCTGAAACAGCTACTGGCATCACAGATAAGGGAGACGGAAACAGCCAAGCCGGAGTCATGAAAAAAAGCCACTCTCCTCCCACGGCCCTCAGTTTGGGGGTCAGGGGATGCTACATGCCCCTGGGACTGGCCAAGACAGGGATCTGCAGTGAAAGGGTGCCAAGCTGCCCAAGTCTCTGACTTGCCCTCGGTCAGCAGGACTAGAAGGAGGCTGGACCTGGCTGGACTCTGGACAGGGCACGGAGGGCTCCTCTTCCCTCAGTGTCAATACTATAACTCAGGGAATCTAATGGCCAAGTTCTAGTTTGGAACTTGATATTCTCTCTGGATAAGCCCCTTGATTTCCCATTGTAGTGCTCGTTTCACATGTGATGATCTATTTATGTCAGAACCACCTGCCTTTGTCAACTTGAGAGGAGGGATTTTGTCTGGCTGGTTCGCCACTGCATCCCTAACACTCAAACTGCTTGACACACAGTAGGGACTGTTGGTCAGTTTTGTTCTTCTTCTGCCCCCCCAATGGTGACCAAAAGATCCAACCAAAACAATTGTATTGGGGGAAGAATTTATTTGGCTCATGATTTCAGAAGTCTCAGTCCATGGTCAGCTGACTCCATTGCTTTGGGCCTGACGTGAGGCAGAACATCATGGAGGAAGGGTCTGGTGGAGGAAAGCTGTTTAGGACACAGCAATCAGGAAGTAGAGAGAGCTCTGCTCACCAGGAACAGGATACCAACCCCAAAGTCACATCACCAGCCACCCACCTCCTCAAGCCACACCCTCCCTGTCTAGAGTTAATCCAGTTAATCCCCATCAGTGGATAGACCACACCTCTCATAATCTAATCATCCCACCTCTGAAAGATCTTGCATGTCTTTCATGAGTTTTTTGGGATACCTCAGATCTAAACTATAGCAGGGACTCAATAAGAAATGCTATAAAGGAAAAGTGAACCAACCTCAGGCAGGAGTCACTTCATTGCACAATGCCTCGTTCATGAAACAGGGATAGCAATAGTACCTTTATGACTGCTGTCTTCTCTCTGCCAGCACCCCCTGGAGATGTGTGCTTTACGCACAGCCAGCCTCTCAGACCCACAGGTTCTATCTGCTTCTGAGGATTCAACCAAGCATGGCTCAAAAATATCCCCAAATCCCTGAATCTGTACTGGACTCACAGACATTTTTCATGTCATTATTCCACAAACAATATAGTACAACAACTCTTTACATGGCGTTTGTATTGCATTAAGTATTTTAACTATCTAAAGATGATTTGAAGCACACAGGAGGATATGCATAGGTTATTTGCAAACAGCATGTCATATAGAAGGGATTGAGCATCTGTGGATTGTGGTATCCATGAGGAGTCCTGGGACCCATCCTCATGAACACCAAGGGAAGATTGTATTTGCTCTGTTCTCCACAATAGGTACATGGGATTTTTACTTCAACTTTTTACTGAGGAAATCCCAGCTTGCAGATGTGCCCCAGGTCACATAGAGAGGAAGTGACACAGGGAGATTCCCACCCAGGACTGAGTTGCCATTACCTCCCCCACAGGAATTTGGAAAGGGAGAAAGTCGTTGCTGTAATTGGATCTGGACTGTCCCCTAAGGACTCTTGTGTTAAAAACTTGGTCCCCACCTCACAACCATGGAGTGTGGGTGGCACAGGTAAGAGGCGGGGCCTAGGGAGAGGTCTTTAGGTCATTGGAGGTGCAACCTTGAAGGAGAGAGTGGACTCCAGCCCATTTCTCTTCTCTTGACTTCTCGACCATGGGAGGGGAGGTGACTTTGCTCTGCCACTCACTCTCTACCTCGAAGGGCAGCTTTGCCACGTGCCCAAAAGCAACAGGTCCAGCTGCCCATGGATTGAAGCCTCCAAAAATGTGATAAAAAGTGACCTTTTACTTTTTGTAAAAGTTTATTATGTTGGGCATTTGCTATCGTAATGGAGAGTCAAAACAAACATTCTATCAAACCAGTGGGAACCAAAGCAAGTTTCATAAAGGAGGTGCATTTATTCTGGGTCCCGAGGGATAGATGAGAATCTGGGAGGCAGGAGAAGCAGAGAAAGTGTTCTCTGTGGGAGGAATAACTCAGGAGGAAGTCCCCAAACAAGAAGTCAATTCAAAGAATGATGGTTGGATCAGGTAAGATAAAGGCGAGTCCTGAGAAAGGCTAAATCCGCGTTGTAGAAACTTTGAATTCATTTATCCTCTCAACAATTATTTATTGAGTGGTCATCATGCATGAAGCTCTGTACCAGGAGATGGAGCAGAGCACCCTGCTTCCTGTCCCTGTGGTGCATAAAATCTAGCACTGTGGTTCCATAGTCTTGTTGCAAAGATCAAATGAAGTGGCCAAGAACTTACCTGGAAAAGCTCAACTGGGCTATTTAAATTCTGTTTTCTTCTGTTCTACCAGTTAGATTCTTTATAGTAGTTAAGTAAAAACTTGAGTTCAAAATGGCTTTTACCAAAAGAGAATTCATTGACTCAGGTAAGAGGACAGTAGGAGAGCCGTGTGGCCCTGCTGGTTCCAGGGATGCTACAATGTCCCCACCACTTCTTGGACCCTCCTCTGGGTGTAAGCCTCCACCTTCTCAACTTCAAATCCTACTGAAACAAAACCTACTCTTCCCCAGTCATTTGAACTGAAGGTCAACTTTCATTGGCCAGAAAATGATCAGGTGCTCATCTTAGAATTAATCCTCCAACCATAACGATACGATATGCTAATTACTATAAGCCAGTCAGGACCCCCTTTCTCTGGCCAAGTCAGGGTAAAAATTCAAGCTAAGATTCAAAGAAAAACAATTTTTCAAATGCCATGACAGGAATGATTTTGTCAGAAGAATGGTAAATTCTTGGAAATGAAAGCATGCTTACCAAGATGAGGTCTGTGATCTTAAGAAGTCTCACGTTTTCAAAAAATCACATTATATAATGTGATGGTTTTAGGGCACTGACCAATGTCAGACTTGCAAAGCCAAAGTTAGAGGGATCTGGGGAAATTTTTTCAATAACAACGCTGGTCTTCTTTTTAAAAGTAGGTGCATGTACTTTGTAATTACAAGTTATAAAGCTGACCAGAATGAACAAGGACATCGCTAAACTTATCAGCACCTGAGACTGGTCTCCAGACAACGAGTGTCCAATATGGTGGCTTCCAACCTTGGCAGCACATTAAACCGCCAGGAGAGCTCTGGTGCCTAGGCCTAGCTCACAGTGATTCTGATTTAATGTGTCTGTGGTATGACCTGGATGCAGTTTTTAAACAATGTTTCTCAACTTTGGCTACAATTAGAATCCCAAAGTCCCGGCTACAACCCAGACCAGGTGCATTAGAATTCATGGCTGCAGGATCCAGGCATCAGGATATTTTGAAGCTTCTATGAGCAACACAACAAGTACTAACCAAAGGGGGAAGCAAAAGGACATGCATTGTGTAGGAACGCCAGCGGGGGACGGGCAGACAACTGCTCCATAAAGCAGCTGAGTATTCCTTTATAATGTGTAACTTTTCTTTTCTTATCCATGTTTTCATTCCTGTTATAGGAATGAATGTTATAGGAATGAATGGAGGTTTGATATAGGTAAGTCATGTCCATTAACTTCATTGACAGCATCAGATCAATTTTCTAATTATGAAAACTTATGTAGTAAAAGAAGTGACCTGGGACAGAACTGATTTTTCATGATTCACATGTGAGATTCCAGGAGTCACCAGCACTGTCAATCAGTTGAGTTAAAGATTTGCATTAGAGCCAATATTTAACAAGGACTTTTTGAACCATGTATGGTCCTAAGTTGTTGACATGGACTTGACTTTTTAAATCTTCAGAATAACCCTCTGTGTTATCATTATCCCCTTTACAGATGAGGAGACCCAGACACAGAGGGGCTCAGTAACTGGCCCAAGATGCCATAAGTACAAAATTGGGTGAGCCAATATTTGAGCCTAAGCTGCTCAGTTTCCAAGCATGGGAGGAAGTCTTTCCAGAAGTTAAAAGGAAGGCTCCGTACATCTCTTTTTATGGCCACCCTAAAGAGAGCAGGCACAGCTTGAAGGCAGTCTCCTCTGTGTTTTCATTAGAGATAGTGGTTGGTGGCCTGTGGGCTGGTGGCCTTTCAGATTAGTTCCATGGGTTCCCCTGCCTTTCATTCTCTGACTCAAATGATTAGATGGTTAAAAGATTCTCCAGGGAGGACGACTATTCGACACTCTCCTACCTCATTGTCCACTCAGGGAGAATGTTCCCTCACCACCTACCCCTGATTAACTGCGGCAGCGGCTTCAGTCTTCAGCTCAGGATCACCATGCCCTCTAAGCAACTTCCCCTTTTCAATTCCTCCCACTCCCAGAAATTTCTTCTCTCCCACATGAAGTACAGAGACATAGTCATCTTTTTTGCTGCTGTGATTAAAGAACCCGGCCAGCACAATGTAAAGGAGGAAAAATTTTTTGGGGGGGCTCACGGTTTCAGAGGTCTCAGTCCATAGACAGCCGGCTCCATTCCTCAGGGCTTGAGGTGAGGCAGAACATCATGGCGGAGAGTGTGGTGGAGGGAAGTAGCTCACATGATGATCAGGAAGCAGAGAGAGACTCAACTCACCAGATACAAAATATATACCCAAAGTCATGCCCCAATTCCCACCTCCTCCACACCCTACCTCTTCAATTACCATTTAGTTGATCCCTATGAGGGGATTAATTCACTGATTGGGTTTAGACTCTCATAACCCAATCACTTCTCCACTGAACCTTCTTGCTTCGTCTCAGATGCAAGCTTTTGGGGGAAACCTCACCTCCAAACCATAAGAGAGACAACAATGTTTAGATTAAGAGTTGAGATTTGGGCTGAAGTTGTGGCTCAGTGGTAAAGCACTTACCTGGCATGTGTGAGCCTCTGGGTTTGATCCTCAGGACCACATGAAAATAAAAAGAAATAAAATAAAGATACTGAGTCCATCTACAACTAAAAAATAAATAAAAAATAAAAAAGAAAGAGTTGAGATTTGGGGAGGGAGTTGTACTTTTTCAGCACTGCCACCATGATGAGCAATTTGGGTCATAAAGGACACATCCCAGAGTTTGGAAGGCTTAAGACATCTGTACAAAACCGAATGCCTCTGAATAACAGTGCAGGAGGAATTTGGAAGGTGCTGGATGAGAAAAGTAGCAAAACGTGCAGAGATGTGTAAGGGTGAAGGACAATACTGTGGCTGCAGAACAAGAACTATGAGGAGTAATGTTGGCCAAGGAGAAGTTCTCCCAGACCCCGACAAGTCTAGTGAAAGCACCTGTAGTGGTTAATTTGAATTGTCAACTTGATAGGATTAAGAGATGCAGATGATTAAGAGGCTCTGGGTGTGTCATGAGGGCATGTCTAGGAATGATTGACAAGTGGGTTAGCCAACTGAAGTGGAGCCCCTCCCTAAGCATGGGCAGCACCGCCCAATAGGATGGAATAGAAGCTGGAAGAACAAGGAAGCAGATGAGATGGCAGCTCAGCTCTTCTTGAACAGGTTTTTGATCACTGCTTCCATCCTCTGAGGACATCAGACTCTCACTTCTTCACTCTTCCAAAGCAGACTCTGCCAGTGATTCTCCAGGGAGTTTCCAGAAGCCTTGGTCTCAGACTAGGGTAGCACTATTGATCTTTCTTGTTCTGGGGCTTCTGTGTCTTGGACTGTACAGCTGCTGGTTCTTCCAGCTCTCCAACTGCAGACGGCCATTGTGGTCATTTCTGGTCATGTAAGCCAATCTAATAAATCCCCTTTTATAATCATCCTTCCTGTTGATTCTGTTTCTCTAGAGAACCCTGACTAACACAGAACCTTAGAACAAGGATCTCTGGTAGTTCATTTTAGGTCACTGGCTGTGCTACAGTTCAACCTCTTTATTAGCTTTCTCCACCAAAAAGAAAAATTATTCAGTGAACCTTGACTTTATGCACCTTCTTCAGTTGACTGGCATTCTGGAGAGGCAAGGGAAAGTGACCCTGCTGCCTATTTGGACTGATCAGGAGAGGAGAGAAGAGCCCAGCACAGAACACAGGAGACAAATGCATTAACAGTAAAGGAAATTAGAGCTGGAGATATGAATATAAGCCATAGGAATTAGGAAAATCTTGGGGAAGCCTGATCTAATAGCATGAGCTGCATTTGGGAATATGAGTTCTTTAGTTCTTCCAAGACAATTCCAGCTATAGTTTAATTACACAGGTTTTTTTTTTTTTTTTTTTTTTTTTTTTTTTTTTTTTTTTGGAATGATGGTCTCTCAAAGGCACTCACCTCTCCTGTACAAATTTTTAGCAGGAGACAGGAATCTTTAACAAGCAACTCTTTCAGATGGTCTTGATTCTGGCTGGACAGAACCATTTTATTCTCCTATCTGAAATGCACTTGGTAATCGTCTTAGTCTATTTTAATTTCTATTATTCTTTCAGATCTCAACTTGATCTGTTAATTCCTCTGACATACCAGTGAGGATACTTTAGATTGCCGGTAGAAAAATAAAATCCAGCTCAAAATAGCTTCAACTGTATGCATTCACTTGTGCACCAGACACCTACTGAGTTCCATGACTGAGCTCCATGCTTGCTAGTTGACCAGTAGTCAAGAAAAGGATCACAATGCTTATGGGCTCCCTGGATGCTGAGTCCCTGAAGAGCTGGGGGTGGCACTACTGAATGGGGGTGGGGGAGTTGCTTCCATGCCCTGTGATCACAGAACTCTATCCATCAGGTGGCTTTGTTTGTTTGTTTGTTGTACCAGGGATTGATCCCAGAGACGCTTAACCACTGAGCCACATCCCCAGCCCTCTTTATTTTTTACTTTTTTAATTTTGAGACAGGATCTCACTAAGTCCTTAGGGTCTCTCTAAGTTGCTGAGACTGGCTTTGAACTTGCAATCCTCCTGCCTTAGCCTCTAGAGCCACTGGGATTACAGGCGTGCACCACTATGCCTAGCCAGAAATCTGTCAGCTGATGGAAACAGGAACCAACAAAGTCAAGGCCACAAGGAAGACAATCCAGGTCCCCCTTTCAACCCAGATAAGTTCAAGTCCTGGCCTGGGGTGAGAGGAATCTTGCATGATAGTAAAGATGATGGATATGAATTAGGAGCACATGATCAACCATGGGGCAAGAAACCTAAGTATGAGACTACATCACGGGCAAAGTAGAATGATAAAATGTAGCTGGGTCTTTACTTCATCTTCAAGCAACTGAAGAAGTGCTGGGATGGCTTTTCTTTGTGACACTTGATCATTCTCTTTCTTATTAGCCATTATTATTTAAGTATTACATTGCACTTGGTTAAAAAACTTTCTACCTGATAAAGCCATCTACAATGTCTGCATTTCCAGGAGACCAAGGCCATAATGGCCATCCCTCTCCTCTGACATGCAGGCCTTCCTGTTACTGTAATTACTGCACTCGACGTTCATTGTTCAATCGAACAGAAAGGTTTTTGAAGTACATAAGGTATGCAAGAAAGGTTGAGCCTTGGTTGTGGAGATGATAGTATAAGATTCCTGCTCAGGGCAGTGCACTGAACAAAGTGTTCCCTAAAGTCTCTTATGACAGTGAAATTGATCGCCCTGATTATTTTGATATAAATGTCCCCTTTCCATGTATAAACAGGAAAAAATGCTTTGCTAACCACTGGTGTAGATGACAGTTTGAAGTCCCTTGGTTGTCCAGTGTGGCAGCCCTGGAGCCAAGATTTGAATATGTGTTTAGTTGAGAGCTCTGAGTGAGTGTTTTTCCTACACGCAGAATAGCTAGGAAAATTTTTGTCTTTTTACTTCCATTGTATCTGGCAAATTGCCAAACTGATGGGGACTGGGGAAAGCCAATGTAAAAAAAGTGACTTGTTTGTGATGTGGAGAATTTCTAGCTACATTTCCATTTTGCAGATGATTTGGGTTTCTTGGCTATTCAGAGCAGGCCTGTCCCCATTCTCCTTCAGGAATACAGAAAATGCATATGAAAAATAACCATGTGTCCATATTCCTTTCATACTGAAATGATATTCATAAAGTATTCTCTGTAGTTATGGCTAATGAGTCATAGTTGCTTCCATTCTAAAATTCTGATCAATATACCCTTCAAAAGAGCTTAAAGCTCCAAAGCTCTTCATGTAATGTGGTCTTTAGTCAGCTTTCTGTTACTGTAATGAAACACCCGAGATAACCAACTTATAAAGAGAAAAGGTTTATTTTTCTCATAGTTCTAGTTCTATCCGTGATCAGTTGGTTCCATTGCTTTGGCCCTATGGTGAGGTAGTACACTGTGGTGGGAGCATATGGCAGAGCAAAACCACTGTTATCACAAGCCAGTGTCACAGGCCCCGCCTCTCAAAGTTTCCACCATCTCCCAAGGGTGTCGTCCTGGAGACCAATCCTTTAACACAGGGCCTTTGGGAACATTCAGGATACAAAGTATAGCACTGGCATTTATCATCATAATTCATCATAGTCTATAAGTAACAGAGGAATTGTCTTTGGAGAAAGAACAGAAAATGGAAGATAAAAATTAATCAAATATCAACCTGCAAACAGAAACCTTTTAGAAGTAGCAACGACATTCTAAACTTGTGAAACGCCATTTGTTTAGAAAATGCCCCTGATATTTTCTCTCTCTTCACTGATTGGCTTCTTGCTGGTCAATGGAAAAGAAGAGAACAAAACTGCCATGTGCTCTGTGTGCCTGGTGCTCAGTGAGTCCCTGTGTGCATATGGTCTAAACAGACCATGCTTTTCATTTAAAAGGCACTTTTTAAATTATATAAGTCATGCATGTTCATGAGAAGGCTTTTAAACAGTTATAGGGCATAAAAATTAAGAAGTCACAGTTCCTCTTCAGCTCCAAGACACTTAGTTCCTGGAGATCATTTCTGTATTCCTTGATGCGTATCTATCCATCCTGACTTCCTTCCTAAGCATTTTCATAACTAGACGTACTCTTAACTCTTACATGGATATGTAAACAAACTCTGTTTCATCTCTTCCATATCATACTTTTTTTTTGTACCAGGGAGTGAACCCAGGGGCGATTTACCACTGAGCTACATAAGCAGTCCTCAGTCTTTTTTTTTTTTTTCCATTTTGAGACAGGGTTTCACTAAGTTGATGAGGCTGGCTTTGAACTTGGGATCCTCCTGCCTCAGCCTCCTGAGTTGGTGGGATGTGTGCACCCCTGTGCCCAGCTCCCTGGTTCATCTATTCTAGGATATGCGCTTTTTTTTCCCCCAGACTTAAAATCTCTGAAATAAAAATGCATCATATAATTAAAAGCATTGTATAGAAGGTGCTTTTTTTTCCTTCTCATTATTTCCAAATTTTCCCAGTATAAATAGGATTTCAAAGGCCATCTTTGTCCCCAAATCTTTGATCCCATGCATAGATACTTGAGAAGGAATGACTCCTAGATTGTGGTTTCTTGGAGTTAATGCTTTGTGGTGGGAAGAAGTTGGTGGTGCAGAGTCGACTAGACAGATGTTCCAATCCTGGCTCCAGGGCCGCCATGTTGAAAAACTCAGGAGAGTTCAAATTGTCCTCTAGATTATGATGACCAAAGGCTTTTTCTGTAAAGAGCAAAAGGGTGAGTTTTTGCCAGTTTTGTGGACTCCTCTGTCTTTGTTGCAACTACTCAACTTTACTAACTCAGCACATAATCAGTCATAGGCGAGTATGTGTTGAATTGACTTGTCCCAGTAAAACCCAATGACAAAGACAGTTCCCACGGGCTCTAGACTGCTGACCTCTGGGCTGGGTGCATAGGTCTCAGCAGCCCTGCCTGACTCTGCACCTCCACGGACCTGACTAGAATAAGGCTGGCAGCCTCTCCAAGCTTGGAGTTTTCATCTTTAATTGTGAGAGATGACATACAATTACAGAAATATTTTAAAATGTGTTGTTGAACTAAAGCCAATGCCTGAGTATGTGCCCATGACTCGGTTTCCCTTGACAATTATTAAGAAAGTAAACCTGCGTCCCAGCCTTTGAGAGGATAAACGTGATGCCACATATGGGACATTTGCAGATACCATCAGCCCTCTGTGTCCTCGGGGCCTGAATCCGTGAATCAACCAACCTGGGATAGAAAACATATGTGAAAAAATTACTTCTATAATGAATATGTAGAGACCTTTTTCTGGTCATTATTCCCTAAACAATATAGTACAGCAACCATGGACATGGTGTTTACACTGTAAGCATCTAGAGATGATTTAAAGTACACGGGAAGGGGCACAGAAGTTATAGGCAAGTTATAGACACCACTTTATAGGAGAGATGTAAGCAGCTTCAAATTTGGGGAGCCTCAGGGGTCCCGGAACCAATTCTCCATGGATACTGAGAGGTGACTTTACTAGTTCCTGCTATAGTTTTCAAAACATATTGGTCTGCTTGTCTTTGCAGTGCTAGGGATTGAACCTAAGGTGTCTGTCACGCAGACGAGCCACCTTGTCCATCACTGGCTGAACCCCCATCCCAAAGACACAGCTCCTTTAAAAGCTTTTGTCTTGTTTACTGATGAGGAAACTCATAGTTCCTCATCCATGTAACTACAGCACGAAGCAGGTCACTCCAAAACCCGAACCTCCCCTAAACACCTGTCCTCACAGCAGAGTCACTATGTAGAGATTCTGAACCCATGGAGGCTAAAAAATTTGGCAAATTCCACCTTATCAGGAGAGGACATAATAGAAGGGTCAGGGTCCCGGAGAATCCAGCCAAAACACTGCCCACAAGAAGAGGTGGCTTCTGCACCTTCGAGCCCTGGGACTCGCCGATGTTCCCAGGCAGAGGATTTTCCTGTTATTTATGCCGATTCCGTTTGATCAGAGTTCTATTACCTGGATGGAAACGCAGCCACTGAGGTGTCGATAAAGCTGTCACAGCAAGATGGAGATAGTAAGTCTCATTAATATTAAGAAAAGAACAAACCCATAAATAAGAGAGTACCAAGTGAAATAAGAGAGTCTCTCTTGCAACTTCTAACAAATCTTGTGTGCAAAACCATGTCACTTCCCCCTGCGTCCTCCCCGCCGGAGAGATGTATGCCACATGAATTGCGGAGGGGAGGGAAATCGGTATGCAGAACAGGAGTCGGCGAGGTGACGGGAAGCCTTCTCCCTCTTTGTGTTTTATTTGAGAAGTCACCGAATGTGGAACCGTGGGGTCCAGGCCACACTGATTAAATATCATGGCGGTCCATGTACAGGGACTGCAGTGGGTGATGCAGAGATGGGTCGGTCCCCTGAGGGTGAATGGCAGATCCAGGCCTGACCTGGGGTCAGCTTGGGGCCACTTTCCTAGGTGGGTAGGAACAGGTGCTGCCCCTTTGTGGCACTACCATGCCCAGTACAGTCACTGTCCCCAGCCACTCTGCCCATGGAGGTAAGCTGCCCCTGCCTCCCCTCTCTCTGTGTGGCTCAGTCACACCGACTGTTCCTCCTGGAGCTGATCACACCTAAGGCCACATACAGATTGCGGCTGATTGGAAAATGCGACTTTTTATTAACTTGCTAAAATGTGATTGATGAAGAGCCACATGCCGACAGGGACCATTTGGGTCTGTATCCCCCTGGGGGGTTCCCAACTCATAGCCTGGCTTGTGGTAGGGAATCTAGAGATGTTGATTGATTGGCATTGACTGGAGCCACTAAGGGCAGAGAGGAGGTGGAGGTGAGTGGTCTGGAGCAGATGGATGGACCCGGGGAGAAGAGGTGTAGGGGGATGGACAGAGGTTGGCAACCAGACGGCCAAGAATGGGGCCACACAGGGCAGAGACAAAGAAGGACAGTGGTCAGATCCCCATTCACTGACACAAAGACGAGAGAGACTATAGCCATGGCCTGGGGACCAAAGAATTCCCCAGTCTCCCAAGAGAACCGTGTTTCCTCTCCACGCACAGCTCACTCCCCTTGGCTGGCTAGATCCTTACAGAGAAATGGATCAGGAGAAAAAGTCTTTCTGGAAGAAGCATCGTCCAAGATGGTTCTGGGGACCTGTGGTTGGAAGGGTGGGGAAGGCCTCTACCTCTGACTCCCTGCCAGTTCTGCAGTGGCACTGGGGACTCGGGTATGCTTCTGAACCTCAGCAAGCAGAGGGGAAGGGAGGAAAGACTGGCCCTCTCTGGGCGCTGGACTCCCAATAGGTTCAGTTGTGATGAGAGCAAACTTGGCCCCCACTCACGAACAGCTGAAAAGACCAGTTGAAACAAGGCCGTGGAAATGGTCCTCCCAGAGCACCCCGGGGTGAAGGGCGCGGTGGGTGCGATCTCCCTGAACTCTACTGGCTCTCGTCCTCCCCCTCCCCTTCCCGCTCTCCTCTCCTTACCTTCCTTCCCTTTCCAATCCACCCCCGCCCCACCTTCACATTTGATTTCTATTCCAAAGAGACCTTGATTCCAGCCCTCGGGTCATGAAATATTCAAGCCACTGGGACACTTTTTAATTAATCTGGGGTTCGATTCAGGCCACAGCGCCTTGTCGTCGGCCTCTGCACTCCCATCCTGGATCCAATTAGCCAGGCTTGAGCGCTGCCTGGGACAGACAGGAGCGCCTGCCCTCCAGCACCAGGTGCGCCCAGGCACGGGCCGGGGCACCCCTCCACGCAGGCCCGCAAAAGGTGAGAGCAGGGTGAGATCTGGCCTGCAGGGGAGTCGGAGGTGAGTTTTGAAGGAGGAGAAAAAGAGTAAAAGAGGAAACCACAACTGGAGAGCAACCGACAGCTCCGTAGGCAACTGCCCGGGGATTCAGAGGCGGTCTGGATCACGGATACAGATGTTCCATCAGAACCCAGGACTGTCCCTCCTGGCTGCACCCAGCATCCCCACCTCCGGCACGACTGGATGGCTACAGGATTCATTTGCACTTGTTAACATTTTGCTCTGTTAAAAAAAAAAAAAAAAAAACTAGTGGGCTTTTCATGGCTATTATTGTATTGCGCAGGCAAATCTGAGTGGCAGGCTGAGTCATAAATAAACGAATAAATGAAGGTTTTGAGCACCAATTCCAGGCTCACGTGAGGTGCTCCACAGTTAAGGAGCACTTTGATGACCTGTGGTCGTAATCATCATTGTCCTATTTATTTTAGGGACAGACAGGGTTTTCTGTTCCTCCTGAAATGAACCACACCATACCCAGCATTCAGCTGTTCTTACTAAAGTTGACCAGGCAGCCACCAACTATTTTTGATATTGTTAGTTGTGTATTTTAAAGTAGTTAAGTGGTAAATTTTATGTTATGGGAATTTACACCCCTGCCCAACTCCCACAAAGTATTTTAAACCCCGGAGTGCAGGTTCTCGTCCCTCTTCCACACCCTACAGCTCCTGGGACTGAGACGTTCTCAGCAAACACGGCCGACTGGTTGCCAGTGCTGGTAGAGTCGGAACTTGCTTGATTTTTGACCACTTTGCAACCATGAAAGGCGGAAGCTTTATGGGAATGCAGAAGGTCCCTGTCCCTAGAGTAGCAGCTGGGGCCAGAGGGGACTCTGAGGGGGAGGGTGCAGGGGTCTGGCCCCCCTGTGTTTGGAGCCCCAGGAAGTCCAGGAAAGTGCTTCCCAGGAACCAGGGACACAAATGGGAGAAGCGTCATCGGGATGGACATGGGATAGCAAAGCTCCAAGCCAGAGGAGCAGCTCCAGCTGGAGTTCTGGGGGGACACATGGAGCTGAAAACAGAAGACAAATTAAGGTCAGGGGCTGACAGAATCTCAAGTCTTTCAGGAAGGAGACTGATAATAATATCATGAAATGGCAATAATCAAACCCCTAGATAGAGCTTTCCACAGGCCAGACACAGTTTCAAGGGACTTTACTTATTAATTTATTTACCCTCTTTTTGTAGATAAGGAAATGAAAGCACAGAGAAGTTAAGTGACTTAGCAGAAGGTCACACAGCTAGCCAGTATCAGAACCTAGATTTCAAGGGAAGTGGTCAAGAGCCAGAGGTTGATCTCTTAACCATATGAGGTAAGAAGTTAATCTAGAATGCAGATCCTGGTCTTGTGAAGGGCTGGTCTAGTGAGATAAAGGGTTCACTGAAGATTAATGCTAAAAATAAAGTCTGGAGCTCAAGACCCCAGACTCACAAAGCAGGGGGATAGTTACAAAAGAGCAGGGATCAGGACACAGCCTGGACCAGAAGCCTAGGATGGATCTCAACTCTTCCACTTGGCAGTTGCCAAATCTTGGGCAGAGGAATCCATCCCACTCTGCTTCGGTTTCCTCATCTGTAAAATGGGGATGCGATAATGCCTGTCTGCTAGAGTTGCTGTGGCAGTGAACCGAGTCCATCTGTGCAGAGCATGGCCGACGGTCCCTGGCATACAGCACACCAGCTGTAAAGGCTGAACTAGCCCATTAGAGATAAGAGCCGTAACTGGATGCGTCTTGAGTGGGGAGCTGGGGAAGCAGCGTCCAAGCGGGGGACTTCCCTGCCGCGACACCTCGACTGGAAACAGCACTGATGTCAAAATGAAATGCACCCCATGTCTCCAGCCACCCTCCTACGGGAGCCCCGTGGTGGCAGCTCCCTCTTCCATCCACGCGTCAGGTGGGGATGGCTGAGGTCCACCTGCCTCAAGCTGCCTATGCATTGATATTTAATTAATCTTTTCATTTGATCCTCAGGTTTGCTCAGTGGCTTCCTTTCCTTGATGCTCCCTGGGGTTTGAAGACAGTAAAATTCAGTCCTAATTAAAATGGTTGAAATACCAGAAGTCTCCATTAATAAAACATCATAATAAGACTGGATTTTTTTTAAAGGCCTTTTCTCAAGAACTCTGAGAGGGTGAGCAGAGTGAGCCCAGGTAGGGAAGAAGAAAGTTAAAACAAAACTTTTTTGCCACCGGGCATATGAGGATAGCGTCTCTAATGCTTCTGGTCCTGACCCAGTGGCCAATCATTTTTAGCAGAAAGAGCTCAAGAGTCTTCATCCGGAGACCTGACACCGTGTGAGACCTCAGGTAATCACACCTCCTCTTGGAGTCTTGAGATTTTTCTTTCTCAATTTTTATATCTGCAAAGCAGGGGCCACCAGAACAGATCTGAAAACACCTGGGTGTCAAGTTCTTGGATATCTTTGGTCAAACAGGAATTCTGGAACCGATGTCACCATCCGGCAGTCCCTCCCACTCGTCAGGGCTTTGGGTCATGTAAGCCACCTTCTAGGGACAAGGGACTGCCGCAGAGGTCAGAGCCCAGTCCCAGGCAGCACTGCCGGTCCTACCCAGGGGCCCATGAGGAGTCCTGACCCGGAGAATCCTCCATGCTGGGCAGGGTGGACTCCCCAGCCAGATCTTCTGTCCTGGGGGAACTTAGCATGTGCCTCTCCCCAAGCAGAAGGGAGGAGAAGCAGGGGACAGTTCAGCCGTGGTTGCCAGCGTGGACCCGGGAGCCAGATACACATGGGGTTAAAATCCCCCAGGTCCCGCGCTGCCTGTGCCGGTTACATGGCTGGATGTGTGTCTACGCCTCAGCTTCCCTATGTGAATGGGAGTGCTAATCCCTTCTTCACAGGCTGTGTGAGGACTGATGACTGTCACTGACACAGAATGGGGCCTGACACCCCAGCTCCTGTTATGGGTGTGAGCCCTTACTCTTGATGGTGGTGCTGGAGAACCAGGAGAGAGGGAGGAAGGGCGGGCCACAGCAGAGGAGACCCCGAGAAGGTGACTCTCACACACTCACATGCACGCCAAGTGGGACTGGGATGGAGCTCCCTCCTGGCTCTTGCCCCTGTGCTCTGAAGCACTCCGCCATCTTGTCCAGCCACGGCTCCCAGGACCCAGGCGCACGCCAAGCAGAGCCTCACATTTTCCCAGCGATTGCGACTGGTCCAGGGGTAGGCACGGCCCACTCACGAGACCCAGGTTTCACCCTTCAATATCCAAGACTGCCTCTTGATTTCTGACTGTAATCAAGTCTCAACTATCTATCTTTTGTGATTCTTGAGGATTCTCAAACATTGGTTGGAGGATGAGCAAAGGGCCATATCACAAAGCAGGTGACTTTTCACCACCCTGCCTTCGCTCCCTCCCCACCCCAGAACAAGCCTGGAATCCACCCAGGGGCTTCCAAGAATAGCCCTGGGCTCTGAACACCGTCAGGGGTTTCCCAGCAAAGGTGACTTGCCCTTTGGAAAACCAGTGCTGGTTGAATCAAATGACATCTTCCTACTTCATGGCTTGAGTGTGAGGTGGGCCCTCCCTGAGCAGACCCTGATCATCAGAAGTGTTCCCGGGCAGGAGGGCACGGATGATGGACAGATCCACGCCAGCCCCCTTGCTTGCCTGAGATTTGCCCACACCCCTGGAATCACCACTCCAGACAGAGGGAACCAAGTCCTTGCCCACTGGTTCCCCAAGTCAGAAGTTGTGAGGTCCGACCATCCCACTGGACTTAGAATTTGCTGGTCTTGCTGACATCAGCATTGCCAAGGTTAAACATCTGGGTGAGAATTAATAACACAGCAACAGCCTCCAGTGGGCTGGGGAGTCCCCCTGCTAGGTAATAGAATGATTCATTTGAACTGCTTCCCCCTTCCTGGATGGCGTGGGGCCTGTTTCTCCCCCTGCCAGCCCTTCCCTTTCTAGGAAAAGATGAGCAAGGCTTATTGAATTCTAATACATCATCCTGGCAGCGTCAATAGAGGCAGACAGATGTGAGTACAAATCGCAGAGACCAGTGACCATCCCTGGCAGTACCCCGCCCCTCCCTCCCTTCCTGGCAAATCTACTCAGCACCCCCAGGGAGGCTGAGAGTTCATTATGAACAGCAGCCAAGAGTCAATAAATACGTGGCTGAGATTTCAGTCACCTACTGTGGCTGTCCTCACCACCGACAAAGTAATTGCATGGCCCCAGACTGGGCAGGGGAGGCTTCTGGGGCAGGGACAAGTGACAGGGAGCTCAAAGGAGCCTCTGTAGCCGAATGATCATTTTATAAAGCAAATTTGATCATGTCAAACATCTCCACCTCACTTAAAACTCTACAATGGCCCCCCACGGCTTCCAGGATAAAGACCAATGCATTTAATGTGGCTTACTGCATTCTGCAGGTTTGGCCCCAGACAACCTCTCTGATCCCATATTCAGATGTGTCCCCCGCCCCCGTTCTCAAGGACGCCAGGCACCATGACCCTCTCTCACTCTTTCAGTTGCTTAGTGGGTTCCCAGGGCTCAGACCAAATCTCACTTCCTCATTCTGGAGCAAATCCTACCGTGACCCAGCGGCTACCATCCTTCATGATCATCCTTCATTGCCTTTCTCCTGCCTGTGTTTTAAAAAGTGTAAATAAATAGATACACAGACAGACAGAAATGATGCTCTCTCTACCCACTGTTATGCAACACCCCGAGCTGCTCATCAAGCATCTCCAATTCCTAGCACAATGCCTGGCACAGAACAGGAAATCTGTAGATACTTGCTGAATGAATGTGTGAAGGAATGAGTTACAAAGTAGGATGTGTTCCAAGAACTGGAAGCAACTCCTTTAGACTACAGCGGAGACTGTATGGAATAGAGTGAGATGCGAGGGGAAGAAAAGCAGATGCAACGCTTCGTAGAGCAACCTTCACCAGGCACCTGCTTTCCACCAGGCTCTGGAGAATGCAGAGCTTCTGTTCAGGGCTGCTCCCCTCTGGTACTGCAGGGCACCCATAGAGCAATAGTCCTGGAAGATCTCCATTTGTAGTGCTGTTTTCTAAGTCGTAGCAAAAAATAAATCACAAACCAGGTCTGAGGGGCCTCCCATTAGCAACTGCTGAGATGGTCCTGCACCCTCATGAGGAGACCAAAGAAAACATGTCAGCATCCATCTGCAAATAAATCCACTTTGTGCCCTGTTCATAAGTAGATGGTTTCCTCGGGATGGGTGGAGGGATATGAAGGGTTGATTAAACTGTGCCCCATGCAAGTGAAACAGCAGCAATTTCCCCATCAAACACTCCGCCGTTCCCTCAAGTCCCTCACCCTAACCAGCCACTTCATCTCTCTTCCCTCCCTCCCATACTGCCTCTCAAAATCTTTCTCTCCTAAACATGTCAGCGCTCATCTTCAGCTTGCAAATCCACCTAATGGTAGCCATCTTTCATTTCTCAGATATGCTCCTTGGGGCCTGAGTTTATGCTGCCATATAAACACTGATCAAATTTGGTGAACTTCTTATGAAGGGTTTCAATTCACCATTGGGCCATGCATGACCCACTGGGTGGGAATTGCTGTTACATGGGGCCTTGTTCCTCATGCTAAGGATTTTGACCTTTGCTCAAAAGGCCACATTGAACACAGGAGGTTTTCAGCAGGGGAGTGACCCCTGGGCAGATTCTCCACTACACCTGAGATTTCTTCCTTTCTTTCTTTCCTTCCTTCCTTCCTTCCTTCCTCCTTCCTTCCTTCCTTTCCTTCCTTCCTTCCTTCCTTCCTTCCTTCTTTCTTTCTTTCTTTCTTTCTTTCTTTCTTTCTTTCTTTCTTTCTTTCTTTCTTTCTTTCTTTCTTTCTTTCTTCTTTCTTTCTTTCTTTCTTTCTTTCCCTCAGCTGCCAGGAAGAATCCAAATGCAGCTGTGGGTATCCTTCTTGCAGCATTAATCAGAGTTTCGCCCTGGGCCCAGCTGTAGAGAAGCCTGGAGGGTGGGTCATGGAGGGGGAGCAGCTGCTGCTTCGAAGAGTCTGCAGGCAGCTCTGAGCATCTCAGACCTCCCCAGATACAGGCATCTTCCTGCCAGAGTGGTGCAGGGGTTGCCTTAGGAAGAGGATGTCTCTAAGCTAAAGCTAGAATGTCTGCTTCCCACAGAAGAGGGAAAAGGTTGTGTCCTTGGGTACAAGTCTATGAAGTGCAACTGTCCTTGGGGTTCCTCTGTCTGGTCTCCTCTCAGGACTGACACCTGCAGCCAGGGCTCACCTTGTTAACAGCATGAAGTTGTCCATTTGACAGCCCTGCCTCCTATCTGTAGAGACAACCTCCTCTGGCCAGGACCAGGGGGCCCAGGGAGTTGTCTAGTAATAAGCATAAAAATTCACAATTGCAGCTTTCATTTATTGAGAACTCACCGATGCGATCACTTAACATACACTATCTTAAGTAAGTCTCACAATCATCTGGCAGGATGGAAATTACTCTCACCCTCGGACAGATGAGGAAACCGAGGCTTAGATCTCCTTTTGAGCACTTGACTTCCATTGAAAAGCCGTGTGACGTTGAGCAAGTTACTTAATCTTTCCACTTCAATGACTTTTATTGAATTGAGATTAATGCAAAGTCTTCCTCTGAAGTACATCTGCATCCTTACCCCAAGCCTCTCACCCAGGTCAGGTGACTCTTCGACCACACTCTGAGAAAAGGCAGCAGCTGTGTTCTAAGGTCTCAGGAATCCCATTCTGGAAAGTGAGGATATGAAGCTTAAGCAACCAAACGGGGTCTCGCAGAAGGCTCTCTGCCCATGCCTGCTGATGGGAATTCAAATCTACATTGGATAAAAACCTACAAACTCCCCGAGCGAGCATCCTAAAAAGAAAACCTGACTCCATCTCCCTTCACCTGATTAAAACCACTACCAGCTCCATTCGTTGGTGGTCAGCAATGAAAATGAAATAGAGCAAACTTTAGAAGAGGCAAATGTGAGATCAGAGGGAATTCATGAGAGTTTGAGGGAGCTGATAAGAATTCCTGGTGGCGGAGAAAGAAAGGCATTGAACTCAGTGAGCCTTGTCCCCAAAGAGCAAATTAGTGGGCCATATAATAGAACTGCCAGGTAACCAATCTTCCCGTTTCTCAAAGCCGCCTATACAAATCAGGATGGATACAGGTCCACTGACTTAACAGAGTCCCAACATGACAGTGGTTTAACAAATTAACTCTTTTCCTCTCATAAATATCCTGGATAGATAGAAACAGGCCAGGGCTGGTGACTGAGTCCATTTGTCCAGGACCTTAGCCTCTTCCGTGATTGTGCTCTGCCATGCCTACGTCATGGCCTAAGAATGATCACCTGCCGTTCTTACGGTCGTCTGCCATCCTGCCAGCAGAGCGAGGAGAATGTGAGTGAAGGAAGCAGTTCTTTACTCTAAGGGCACAGCTCAGAAATCATGCACTTCAATTCCACCCACAGTGGCCATTCCGCTGGCCAGAATGCAGTTAGTTCCAGGGCCACACAAAGCTTCAAGGGCAGTGCAGTCTTGAATCTTGACATCGGCTCTACTAATGTGCCACACTGATAATTAAGGGTTTCCTGCTACTTTAGAAGGACTGGCACAGTTGAGTTCCTGGCATCTCTACCATAGCCACCCGAGTCCTCGGAAATAGACACTAGAATGCTGCCCGGATCTGGGGACACATTCCACCTCTCTGTCACTCCTCACTGCTTCTTTGGGGTGTCTGCTTCATTATTCTCTCTTCTCGATTTTCCAAGTCCCTTCCTGCCCAGGGCGCTTGGACCACGGCCACCTTCCCATTTCGAGGTTTATACACACCATGAAGTAAAACAAGGCCAGCGAGGTTTCCAACACAAATGGAACTTGAAATGAGCATTCCCTGCCAAGTGGAGTGAATTTCTGATTTAACTCCTGGCCAGAAAGGGGCCAATCAGAACATAATGAGGCCAGGGTATTAGCTCACAAGAAATAAACGTAAAGTTATCTTAACAGGAGGAATATTAAATTCCCATGCAGATCAGAAGGATGTGCATGTGGCAGGGGTGTGTTTAGGAAGTAAATTAATTCTGGGGGTGAGGTGATGAGATCAGTTTCATTTTAAGTACTCTAGGGAAAAAACCAGCCACAGAAACCCAGGATAGGAGATGCTCCAATCTATCCAAAGCGGGGAAAAAAAACAATTGTCCTTACCTCAAAGGCCAGCCAGCTGGCCCTGAGTTGGAACTGCCCTGTCCAGGCATCAGTAATGAAGGGGCAAGAGAAGAGTTATTCAGAACCTGAAGCTGGTGGGTATGGAGACTTTATTACCTTGAAGTAGGATGTGGATTAACAATGGTTGGAGGAGAGTGGATGGAGATACTCTGGAGGAAAGAGGTTAAATGGAGAGGGCTGAGAAAGGGTAGGAGAGAAAGAACAGCAGAGAACACCATTCAGGTGGCACCCAGGGTCCAGATCAAGGCCTGACTGTCCCTAACACCACAGAGCGTGGCACTTAACACCTGAACCCTAGATTTTTGAGCAGAGAACGTCCCTCCCTGCTCAGAGCCCAGCATGCATGTGGTTCGGGAGCAGCAGTAAGTTGTTTCCAGAAGAGACCAGAAAGTGCTCCCTGCTCCTCCACCAGGCAGCTGAACATCGCCACCGTGGGGCTGAGGTGACAGAGAGGACCCATCGTCCGGGGACAACTGAGCAGAGAAGGAGTCACCTGCAGACCACAGTCCAGGTGTGCAGAGGGCTCGGACATCAGCTGGAGACCCACTGCGCTGATTTGCTAGGCCTGCCAGAACAAAGTACCACAGCAGGGCTAAAACAGGAATTTATTTTCCTAGACATTTTCTTGTAATTCCGGAAGTTAATCCAAGATTTAGGTATTGGAAGGGTTGGTTTCTTCTGAGATCTCTCTCTTTTTGACCTTGAGATGGTCTCCTCACGGTGTCCTCAGGTAGTCATCCCTTGGGTGTTTCTGGGTCCCAGTCTCCTCTTCTTCTAAGGTCAACAGTCACAGTGGATTCGGAGCCACCCTAAGTTCTCATCTTGATTTTATTACTTCTTCCAAGACCTAAGCTCCAAAGACATTCTGAGGTTAGGACGGGAGGGTGAGACTTTGATATGGGTTTTGAAAAGACACAATTCAGTCCCTAATGCCCCAAATAAGGAGCTAAATTGGACACTTACCAAGTAATTCCTATGTCATGTATTAACCACAAGAAGAGACTTACTCAACTCTCAGCTTTGACTGCAAATCTTGGGAGAAGACTTGGGGTCGGTCCATTTTGGGGTGGGTGGTCATCCCTGGCCCTGACAAACATGCCCAAAGGCTGTGGGCTCATCCTGGGTAAGAATGGCTGCCAGGACTCCACCTGAGGAGGGTGGTGTCAGGCTACCTGTTTACGGTCTGGTAAACACTTCATCTCAACCAGCGGAATCAGCTCAACTGTCCAGAATCCTTCCTTCTTGTCCCTTCCATCCCCGCCCCTCAGACTCACCCCTGCCGCGTCTGCACACATTCTATCTTCATCCACGCCAAGCGCACCTGGCCTCCCTGGTTCATGTTTTTGTGTAGGATTTTTCCCTCTACCTGGAAATCCTTTCCTCTCCATCCCCTTTGTCTACCAGACAAGCTCCCACTTATACTCCTATTTCAAAGCTCAGCTGGAGTATTTCTTTTGGAAAATCTTTCCTGGCCTGTGAAATTGGACTTTCTCTTCTGTTTACTCTTGCCTTGTATTTGCCACTTAGAACATCATCATAATTTGTGTTAGATCGCCTTTCCTGTGGATTCCAGGAGGGCAGAGAAAACTTACCTCACCTGCTCTGAAGTCTCTAGCACAGTACTTGCTTGGGACACAACAAATACTTTGACTATTGTGAATGAATAGTGAATATCGTTATTGCGGGCACAAGAGGATATACGGTTTATGAATACAACACAAATCCCTGCACTTTGGGAACCTCTGATTGGCAGTGACTAAGAAAGACATAAATGTGAATAATAATAATGAAAACATAGGCATAAACTATCCAGGTAAAAGAGTCTTCTCTTTCCATTCCCTGAAGATTCAATAATTGGAGTCTATACATCAGTGACAACAGGCAGATTGACAGGAGAAAAAGCATACAAATTTAAGGGCATGGCAGCACTTGGGAGTCACACGAAGTAAGAAACTCAAGAAGGGCCATGTGGTTGAGGCTTACACAGCAATATGAGCTACGTAAAGACAGGTGGGGAGGGAGAAAACGCAAGGTGAACGAAGGATCTTACTACGCAAATAAGTCTCTCAGGTCACAACCCTAGGAAGAACAGATGGTTTCCTGTGGTAAAACCTCTCTGTCAAGGTATCTGTTTTAGTCAGCTTTTTGTCTTTGTGACTAAAACACCCAAAAGGAACAACTTAGAGGAGGAAAGTTTATTTGGGGCTCAGAGTTTCAGAGGTTCAGTCCATAGATGGCCACTCCATTGCTTAGGGCCCAAGGTGAGACAGCACATTATGGGAGAAGGACCCAGCAGAGGAAGGCTGCTCAGCTCAAGACAGGGTCAGGAAATAGAGAGAGCAAGTTCATGGAGGGAAGAGTGGCAGGGAATAACAGCCCTTCCAGGATACACCCTCCTGCCATGTCCCACCTGCCTATAGTTGCAACCAGTCTTTCAAACTAGGATGGACGGATTAGGTTACAGCTCTTACAATCTAATTCTTTTACCTCAGAATATTCCAGCATTAACACAGGAGATTTGGGGGGACATCTCATATTTTAGTCAGTTTTTTCCACTGCTGTGACTAAATGATCTGACCAGCACAATTATAGAGAAGGAAAGGTTTATCTGAGGGCTCACAGTTTCAGAGGTCTTAGTTCATAGAAAGCTGGCTCCATTCCTCAGGGCTCCAGGTGAGGCAGAACATCATGGCAGAAAAGCATGGCAGAGGGAAGCAGCTGGCATCATCTGAAGCAGAGAGAGAGACTCCACTCTCAGATACAAAATATATACCCAAAAGCCCCAATTCCAATCTCCTCCAGACACACCCTACCTCTTCAATTAATTCCATCAGGGATCAATTCACTGATTGGGTTAAGACTCTTATCACCTGATCATTTCTCCTCTGAACCTTACTGCGTTGTCTCACATGTGAGCTTTTGGGGGACACCTCACCTCCAAACCATAACACCTCATATCCAAACCATAATAGTATAAGACCTCTGGTCTCCTCCTGTGAGTTAATCCCTCTGTTTAATGAGATATCAGGGAGGGGTCCAAGACAATGGTACTCCTTCTGGAGGAATTCTGCTAGTCAGATAAGACAACTTCAGAGAAAGCCCTTCCATGGAGTACAAAGATCAGAGGCCGGGTGGGTTGTGGGGAAGTCAGGGGAACCTTGAGTTTGCTTCCATAGCTCTAAGTACTCAGCACAGCAAACGCCGTATTTATGGTGTAATTTTCTGAGCCAAACACAACCAAGGATTAAGGAAATGTGGATAGTTGCCATTTAAACTGGGAGGACAGTGGAAGGCTTCTGGGAAGAGGTGACTTTGGGTGTAATTACAAAGTATAAGTAGGAGTTTGCTGCTGAAAGCTCGGTCCTCGTCCCCAATGCCAATCCAACAATGAGGGCATGGTTTTGAGAAAAAGGAAAAAGAAGGTTTATTGCTTTTGCTAGCAAAGGAGAAACACAGGGGACTCCTGTCCTAGAGGCTGTGATTCTGTCCATCAGCAGGAACAGGGGGCTTTAAAGAGGCCACTCAAAGGCTCCATCCCATGTGTTCTCTTAGAGTCGTGATTCACTTGTTAACGTGGGAGACGGTCATTTCTGAGATCTTCTGCTATACCATCCCCAAAGTCTGGATTACTTTGTTCCTGTGGTGCTGTGTACTCAGGGACAGATAAATCTGCCTAAGATGGGGAAGAAAGGTCATCCTGTTTCCCTGAGATTAGGGAGGAGCAGGGAGAGAAGAAGAGAGACATGTCCATTTAAAAAAATCAGTCACAGTGGCCGAGCAGCCAGGGCTGTATTCAAAGCCTAAAGTGGACACTGTTACAAGCTGGTCAAGTGTTCCAGACACTGAGTCACCACTTGACATGTGGTGTTCCCTTCTGTAGTGTCATTAATTCACTATTTTGTTAGTTCATTCAGCAGTTGTTCAGAACCTATGGTGTATCAGACACCAGCTTAACTCTGGTGAAATTTGAAGAGTTCTAGAAAGGAAAGAGATGGGCTGTTGCTGGGCTTCGTCTAGGATGGGAAACCACAAGGGGAGCAAATGCTCTGTGTTTCATGGGATCATGATACAACTTGCTCAGTGGTAAAGACTTGGAGAAAAGACTCTGGAAATTAATTTCCTCCAGAGTCATAGGTTATGAGTGACACAGAGTGAATGACTGATTCTGATTAGAATGGATAGGTGGTTGTAGGGTGTGGTTGAAGAAAATGTCCCCTGCAGCTAGTTGTGTTGGGTGCGTTTCTTTGTGTCCCGATGGACTTCAGAGTCATTGCGATGACTGGGGAATCAGCTTCTAGACTGAACTGCTAAGAGTGACTTGCACCTCAACGCAGCAGAACTGAGTACCGAAGGAAGCCACCTGCCACGCTAGGAATTTGCACACCACAGATCCAAGTCTCCTCCTCTATGGACCTTACCAGCCGAAAGGGTGAATCCCTCCTTACCTAACTCGGTGCCGAGTTCCAGTTTCAGGTGCATTTGTCTGAAAACCTCTCTGGAAGATAGTTTCCAGAAAGAATAGTATTTTGGAAGGAAGCAGGAATGAAACTGGATTGACCCAATCCCATGGTTTTCCTCAGGAGGGACTATTTAAGTTGTAGATCTGGGACAAATCAGATTCTGTAACTGAACTGAATCCTGTAAACCACCATCAGGATACATGGTGGTATGGGCTTTCCTTTAAAAGACTGACTGAGTGTGCTAATGGGTGCTAATGACCTGTTCATTCTAGAGTCCAACTGCTATAGATATGAGCTTTATGTCCCCAAAGCTCATGTGTGACACAATGCAGGAAGATTCTGAGGTGAGATGATAAGATTATGAGAGGTGTGACCTCATGACTGGATTAATCCACTGATGAATTAACTGGGTGGTAACTGTAGGCAGGTAGGATGTGGCCAGAGAAAGTAGGTCAGTGGAGGTGTGCCTTTGTCCCCTGGAGAGCTGCTTCCTGGTGGCCACATCGTGAGCCTCCTTCCTCTGCCATACTCTTCTGCCATGATATCCTGCCTCACCCTGGGCCCAGAGCTATGGAGTCAGCTATATACAAACTGAGCCTTCTGAAACTGTGAGACAAAACACACTTTTCCTCTTCTATGTTGTCCTTATCAGGTCTTTTGGTCACAGTGGTAAAAAGCTGACAAAAACAATAAGTCAGAATTTCTGTGGTTAGGAACCAGGAAGCTGTATTTTTTTAAGGTCCTGTGTTAATCCCTCTGATCAGTTTGATTTGGGACCATTGAGAAAAACTAATTCATACCAAATAATTTGGTCAATCTTCCCAGGAACATGTGCATCTCAACAGAAGGCAATTTCTTATAACTCAGAGGAAGGTTGTTCCAAGGCCAGAGCAGAGCTTTTTAATTTCATTAAACCAAAGCAGGCGGGCACCACCCATTTCACCCAAATGTAGGCAAATCTTCCCATAAGAGGGTGGAACTTTCCTTTGGTTTAAATACAGAGCAACAATCCTGCCAGTAACTAACTGGAGAGGAGCAAAATTGAAACTCAGGAGCTGGAATCAGACATGCATCAAATAGAGGAGAGTCCCTGGCCACCTCATGCTGACCACCCAGCAGAGCTGACTCCCAGGTGACCTGCAAACAGCTACCATGTGGGGGGAGTGAGGCATTGCCTTGATGGAGTGTGGGCACCAGTATGCAGAAAGCATCAAGACGCTTCTCTACGCAGCCCACGGCCTGTGGTAATGGTGCCTAGCTGAGCTCATTCTGCAGGATGAGTTGGCCAGACCCAGAGACCAGGGACAGGGACAAGTGTGCCCATGTGAAGGGACCCACAGGCACAAAGGCCGGGAGTCCTTAGTGACCTTGGCCCCGTTTGAGAACTGAACTGTGTTCGGCATTGCTGGAGCACAGAAAATAAAATGACTGGTTCTGAAAGTGGAGATTCAAAGGGGAAGCTAGCCCTTTCAAAGAGGCAACGTCGGCAGAAACCCTGGAAGGACAGAGAGACCCAGCACAGACTGTCCTAGGGATGGGGCTGCAATGATCCAGTGGCCAGAACACAGCAGCCTCCACACAGAGAAAACAATAAACAGCAAATCGGACAGGGCTGGCATGAGAAGGCTGTCCCAGGTCCCTTCTACAGGAAAACACAAAGAAGCAAAAGCTTTCAGTGGCTCGAGGGAGGGGCCCGCACGTAGTTCTCATTACCACCGGACTTTCTGCCTAGAGGCGCCCAGAACAGATTGTGTCCTTGCACCAGGCACACTGGGAACACAGCTAATCGTCCAGCAGCGTGGAATGCTTCTTTCAGCCTCCAGGCCCCTTCCTGAGTCTGTTCCAGGCAACAGGGGAAGCCAGCCAGGTGAGCCCAGGACGCTCAGGCATGAACACACACACAGGCTGGGTACGAAGGCCTGGTTCTGACCACTCCTGCCCCAACATCCACTGTGCCCAGCCCTCCCGGCTCCTGACCTCCAGGCTAGCTCTCCTGTCATCATGTCATCTACCTGACCTTCCACACTCAGCCCCGCCTTCTCAGCTCCTGCCTGGTCACCTCTCAGTCATGAATTGAATTTTCCTTCCCAGGAGACCTCCCTGAAAGTGACTTTGATAGACACCTTCTTCAGTGTGACCCGCAAAGTGTTTCATGATGAAAAAACATTACAGGTTCTGGAGCCTTGCTTTGGTGAAGATTGACCTCTTCTGGGCAGTATAACCTTGGGCAAGGGATACAACCTCCTTGAGCCGCAGTTTCCTCACCTGTGAAAGGGAACAGATGCACCCATCTCCACTCCATCTGCAGTGAAGATGAGACAGGAAAAGCAGACACGTGCAAAACGCCACTTAAGTCAACTTGTTCTCATTTCCTCTGCCCTCACCAACCGGAGAGTTTGTATCATGACCACTAGTCTTAAATTAAGTAATTATTGTGATGATCATTTTTTTAGCAAAAATCAGATAAATAGCACTTGTTTAGAATTTTTTTGCATATTTTAGTAATACAAGAATAATCCCTGTAGCATTAATAACAATACATATTTGATTTTTGCCAGGCTTACTCTCAGAAAGCAAACCATTGTGCTGTTGGTTGTTTGGGGGATTGTTTCCTGTTTTACAGACTTTCCTGCTGCCCCTGTTAAGAATTACCTTTAAATGATCACAGTGGCAATGATGAGTTAAATATAAATCCCAAGAGTTTGAGTGGCTCATGTCACTCAGCAAAGCCCTGGCTGTAGCCCCCTATCCTGATGGTCATCCAACAAAGATGGGAAGGACTGACTTGTAAGACAGTCTGCAGTGGGCGGGACTGATCCAGCCCCCAGTGCCTACGTATCTTGTTGAGCAATATCAGATAAAGTTGCACAGAAACATGCTGGGAGAGCTGGCCTGGGTCAAGGATTATTTCCATCCACAGCAAGTTTCCAATTTTTTTCTTACATCCTTAAACATGTATAACAGACATGCAGTAGATTAAACTTTAGCTCCTATTCTGAAAACCAAGAGGGCAAAAGCATCAGAGTACTTTATATTTTATAAATCAAACTTTACCCCAAGCCTCATCCCACTGGTCAGGCAGGAAATGGAATCCTCGTCATTATCAGAACTTCTTCCCATTCTCGAGCATTAGGAAAGAGCCTCAGAGTTGTTAGAAACAGCATAATATTCCGGATGGTTTCAAGCCGTTTAGTCTGCTGTACTCAGGCTGCTCGACGACTATGTGGGTGTAGGAGCCCCGAGAATGCTGGAATCCCACCCGAGTGCACACCCCAGGTGCACCTCTGCCATCCATCCTGAACTTGACACCCAAGGCCCTGTGAGGAACCGCCATGGATTCCAGCCTCTCGCAGAACCTGCCCATCTTCCTAGGCTTCAGATCGCTCTTCTCTCTACCCCTCTCACTCCCATTTCCCTCTCAAAGGACTCACATTTTTCAAGACCCACCTAGCATTATCTCCTTAATAAACTTGGGCTTTTCAGGAGCAAAAGCCAAGAAGCAGATTCACCTTCCGGGCAAAGACATACAAGGATTGGCTACCATCTTGGAAAACACTTCATTTGATCCTGAAGAGCTGCATAAATTTCCTGCCTTCTACCATTTCTGATATCATGGAGCACTTCCACATTGATGATGTCTTAAGAAAGCTGTTGGTCCCAGGAGTCAAGACAGAGTCCTCATCTCCTGGGCCTGCCCGATTTTAGTTTCTGTCCCTGGTGACGTGATTGGACACCTGAGATTTTTCAGTCAACCAACAATTGAAGGACTCTTGAAGAAAGGGGTATGAGTCTTGGTCATTATCTTAAAACCTCTCATTACAACATCTTGGTCAGAGGAAGAGAAGATGTCAACGTCAAAATTGAGTATTAGAGGACCAGAAGAAAATCAGAGACAACCATGGAGTGTCTTTCTGAGAAAAGCCGCGTCACCAACACCCTGAACAGAGGTTGACACTGTGTGAAAAAACACAAATACCAATGAGCACAGATGACTCCAAGTACAGAAATGACCCACAGGAGTCGTTCGATGAGTGTGAACGGTCCTAAGCCTTCTTTGCTTAAGTTTTCCTTTTATGTATCCTCAGGAATGATCATATTCGAATCTCTTTCTCAAGAAGGTTGGTGAGGATTTCATGATATAAAATGAAAATTCTAATTGACAGGAAGCATCGTATCATAACTTCATTTTGTTTTTTTCTTAGTGAAATGTAAAATATGGAATATCTTCAAGGCAATGAGATAAAACACCAGGAGAACCGAGCTCAAACGAAGCCAAACGTACATGAGCCAGGTACGCGCTGCCTAGCTGGGACCTCGGCCCAGCTGAGAGGGAGCAGCTAAAGGCTGGAAAACTGAGATGCTCCCGAAGGAAACACGATGGTGTCAGTGATGGAGGAATTCCAGTCTTTGCCTGTGAGCCGTGATTTCTGGATTCAGTCCCTGAGCCCCTGAGTCCCCAGATCCTGCCAGATGGAGAGAGAAAAGAGATGACTGCAAGCTCCAGCACAGCACGTCCTTAGCCAGGAGCACAGTGGAGGGAGGCTCTGTCCACCAAGTGGCCCTCGAGACCTGGCTGGATGTGCAGTGGACTCACTCTCCAGTGGGTTATCCCCTCTGACCTCCACTGAATGGCTCAGGTCCTCCCGTTACCCTCTGGAATGAGATGCTGCTTTTGGAAACCCTGGGGATCCCTCTGCCTGGTCCCCTAAAATGCATGTCCTGCTTTTCCTAAGCTGGTACAGCAGAAGGGGCCCAGGTTTCTGAGGGGACACAGGTAGCCCTGCCTCTGCTCCCAACACCCTCGGGCATTAGTCAGATGTTGTAAACAAGCTGCTTAATCTCCTCAATACTAAGTTCCCTTCCCTTTCTTTTATCCCTCTCTCCCCTTCTTCCTCTCTCTCTCTCTCTCACTGATATAGCACCCTACATCGCAAACTGCCCTAAGTTCTTTACAAAGTTAATTCATTTAATCCTCAGAACAAAATATAAAGCAGATACTGCCATTTTCAAATCCTCATTTGCTCATTACAATAATATTCTTGGATTATTGTAATGCTTAAATGATATAATCAAAATCCCTGACACATAGTAGGCCTTAATAAATGATAGCCATCAACTTCATTCTCTAAGCCGTTAGTTTTTCAATATGCATAGAGAATGGCAATAAATTCGACTTGTTTTGCTTTATAAATTTAGGAAATGAATTTACCAATTCACCCTGGTTGATTCTTATAACATTTTTACTATCTTTTTTTTTTAACATTTAATAATGTTAAAATACATACTTTACATGCCCTGGGCACAATCCTATGAGACTTATGCATTTAGTCCTAAATTCAGTCTGATAGCTCTGTGAGGTGAGTATTATTATATCCACATTACTGGTCCAAAGAGGTCAAGTAATATGCCCAAGGTCACAGTTAGTAAGGAGTGGGGTGGAACCAGAGAGTCTGATTTTGCTGTAATCCTTCATTCTGTAAGTCCTATGATTAAAGCAATTAAAGCTCATAAACCCTTCGTGTGTGCATGTGTGTGCACATGTGTGTGTGGTTGTGTGCATATGTATGCACACACACCTTCCCCCATTAAACTGGAAGCTCTTGGGAGTACAGCCTTCAGGTTGTTCATCCTCACACACTTGACAAATTATACAAAGTTGACCACATGTAAATGCCATTTTTGACCACATTTGACCTACAGACGTGGAAATTTCATATGGTCCAATCTAATACATACTCATTAAAGACAAGTATATTTGATATCGGGCAGTTTGTGAATTCTTGACTCATAGTCTACAGGCCTGATGTTCTAGAAGACATGTTAACCAAATTTTCTGTAAAGGGTCACATACAAAAATATCTCACACTTTATGTGCTATATGTCTCTGATCCAACTGTTCAGATTTGCCATTGTCACATGAAAGCAGCCACAGACAATATGGTAAATGGTCAAGTATGATGAGGTTCCAGTAAACTCCATTTATAAAAACAGACCAGGCTCAAGAAGAAAGGGAAAATCTGCAGAGATTGATAATAACTAATAAGATTGAATTAGCAAAACACTTCCCACACACAAAAAAGCTTAAGATTGAATAGCCACCCTGACAAATTTTACCAAACATTTAAGAAGCTGACATGGTTTTCCCACAAGCATTTCCAGATAATAGAAGAGAAAGGAGCAATTCTCAATTCATTTATGAAGCCCAAATGACCCTGATACCAAAACCAATCAAGAAAACACAATGCAAGAAACTACACACCAAAGTCTCCTAAGAATATAAATGCAAAAGTCTTCAAAAAACACTAGCAAATTGAATCCATCAATAAGTAAAAGGATTATAAACTATGACTAATGGGACTTACTCCAGAATGCAAGGTTGGTTTAGTATCTGCAACTCAAATAATGTGATCCATCACTTCGTAGAACAAAGAACAAAACCACATGATCATCAGAACAGACCTCAGAAAAACATAAAGCACCCTTTATAATAAAAGTACACAACAAACTAGGAATGGCGGAGAAACTTCCTCAAGCTGACAAAGGGCATCTACCTAAAATGCTGTTAACACTATTAACTTCATACTTCTTCATGGTGAAAGACTGAATATTTTCTCCCAAAGATCATGAACAGAACAGGGGAGACCACTCTCATCTCATAGAGCCAATGCCACACTGTAGGCTCTAGTTGGGGCAATTAGGCAAGAAATATGACTTCTAAAACTCAAGAAATAAGCCCAATAATCAAGAAGAGAAATGGTCTCAAATTACAAAGCTTCTGTATGACCAAGGAAAACAATTGAAAATGTGAAGAGAGAGCCCACAGAATGGGAGAAAATATTTACCAATTACTCTCCCAAGAAGGGATTAATATCCAGAATATGTAAAGAACTCAACAAACTCACCACCAAAAAAACCCCGATAACCTAATCAATAAATAGGCAAAAGGTCTACACAGACAATTCTCCAAAGAAGGACTATAAATAGCCAACAAATGTGAAAAATGTTCAACCACCTTAGCAATGAGGGAAATGTAATCAAAACTGCACTGTGATTTCATATCCCTCCAGTTAAAATGACAATCATCAAGATGAATCAATCATCCTGGTGAAGATGGGGAAATGGTATACTCATGCACCGGTGGTGGGACTATAAATCAGTATAACCACTGTGCAAGTAGTGTGGAGATCCCTCAAAAGACTAGAAATGGAACCTTCATGGGATCCAGCTATCTCACTCCTTGGTATTTATCTGAAAGAACTAAAATCAGCATACTACAGTGAGATGTGCATACAAATGTTTACAGCAGTGCAACTCACACAGCCAAGGACAAGAAACCAGCCCAGCCTGTCAACAGATGAATGGATAAAGACACTGTGGTCTATATACATAATGGAGTTTTACTCAGCCCTAAGGAGAAATAAATTGTAGCATTTTCTGGTAAATGGATGGAATTCGAGAATCATGTCATGTATAATTATAATGCACCAATTTTAAAATCATTAAATAAATGGAAGACCGACCAGCAGAGTAAAGAAAGGGAATCAGGGGGAGCAAGAAGAAGGAGGGAAGGAAGGAAAGAAACTCCTGGAGATTGAAATGTAACAAATTACATTATATGCATTTATAAATATGTCAAAATGAACCCCACTATTGTATAATAATAGATGCACTAATAAAAAATTTTAAATTAAATAAGAAGTATGAAATAAAAGCCTCCACATTAGAAAGGAAAAAAGCAAAATTATTTTCTGCTGGCAGATGACATGATCTTGTGTAGGAAATCCTAAAAAATCTACTAAAAATTATTAGATCTAACAAACAAGTTCAGCAAGGTTTGCAGGATACGAGGTCAATATACAAAAATCTATTGTATTTCGATACACTAGGAACTAACAACCCGAAAATGAAATTATGAGAACAATTCCATTGACAATAGCATCAATAATGTCCTTGGGAATAAATATAACAAAATAAGCAAAGCTACAAAATGTAGTTGAAAGAAATTAAAGAAGAGCTAAATAAATGGAAGACATCCCATGTTCCTGGACCAGAAGACTTAATATTGTTAAGATGGCAATATTCCCCCAATTCATCCACAGCCAAAGCAATCTGTCAGTGCAGAATGCCAAGAAGCAGATAAGTAGAAGTTGAAAACAGCAGAAGGGAAGTCTTGGGTGGACCAGAAAAGCAGCCACTTTCTTAGCCACACTCAACAAAAACTAATGAACAATTTAGAATCGTGAATTAATAATATTCATCATCATTATGTATAACCTTATGCTGATTGAACAATAAACCGTTGTAAAAATTTCAAGCCCAAATTAGAACTCAGTCTTCCCAACTAACCTTTCTTCTCATATTCATAAAACACAGAGTTAACATTTATGGTTTTGGGGTATGGCCTGAGACAGCTATAGAATTGACTGACAATTGCAATCACTATTTCTGTGCCAGAGTGGGCAGGTACATCCATGTGTGAATAGTGCCTTAGCTCATTTCCATCCAGGCAGGCCAAACCGTTGCTCACCTGCGTGGTCACATGGGTAATGACCATCACTAGCATAGAAACCATTGGTTTGTTATCTAGCTGGAAGGACTTATGTGTCTTCTCACTTGCTCAGCCATGCCGTGCCCCACACTCAGCTGGGCACCAGCCACAGCAAAGGACAAGCCCTAATTTTTTGCTCCAAGCCTAAAGTATGAGATTCTAGTGTTTAGAGAACATCTGTTTCACTGGTTTTCAAAACTGGGATAATTTTACATGGCAGGGGACATTTGACAGTATCTAGGGACATGGTTGGTCACAATCAGGGGAATACTCCTGACATCTCCTGACCACCTCCTGAAGTCAGGGAAGCTTCTAAATATTCTGCAGTGGCCAGGACAGCCTCTAACGACAAAGAATCATCCAACCCATAATGTCAGTAGTGCCCCTATTGAGAAACCTCATCAATCGCAGTCTCATTATTTTACAGAAGTCACTGAGACCCTGTAGTAACACACCCAGGATCATCAAGAACCCAGAATCCATGGTTCAATTATACAGTCAATGAATTTCCAGTTTTCCTTTTTTTCAACTGATAATCAAGGGCCCATTTTCCTCTTCCTAGAAGCAATGAGCTCTGCAGGACCACCCTGATAGAAAGCTGTTTCAACCCGCAATAAAAAGGCACTCACGTTCAATCTTCACACTTGCCGCAGGAGATGGGCACCAGACCTGAGCGACAGAGCTGCCTTGTCATGGTTGGGTATGTCTCTAGGCTTTGTTTGAAAGTAAAGATGCTGTGAAGGACAAGCATGGGCGCAGAAGTTCCATTTCTGCATTCTTCTTTTTCTTGTTCATTCACATGATTCAGTGAAAGCACACACGAGTCCCTCCTGAGTGCTCAGCACCAGGCTGGAGCCTGGAGACGGGACAGAATGACACACATGTACTGCTGCACCCAGAGTGCACAATAAACAAGATGGGCAGGCAGGCAAGGCACCTGCACACAGAGGTAGCTGTGCTGTGCAGGCTAGCACCGGGTGGAGTGGGAGTGGGCCACCAGGGCAGTGGGTGGCAAGCCACAGAAACTGATGCTGGCTTAATTGGGCAGAAAAGGGATTTACTGAAAAAATGCCAGAGAGCTCCCAGAAACAGGACCTAAAGGACAAGGTTTGGAAAACAGGCAGGATAAAGAAGGCTCTGAAGCAGCTGGTATCCCCGTCTCAAAGCTGCCATGGTGAAGACTCTTCGGTCCCAGCTGGGGAACACCAGCCATTACTCTTCAGCAGCACGGCCCCAGCACTGGACACGATACACTGCTCTGGACTTCCACCCTGTTCCTGGAACCAGCGTGTTGCTGCCGCAGCCGTCCCAGGATGGCTTCTCCATTGTCCCAGCTGCTTTGGATCTCCAGGTCCCAGGGCAAGGCTTTTGGGTTGGATTATCCCAGGTTACCCATCCCCACTCCAGCTGCAAGGAATACTGGGAAAGCAAGCAGGTTGCCTGAGTTTTTCCCCCACCCAAACTCTTATGGACAGTTCTGCTTCCAGGCTTGGCTCAACTGTCACCTTCTCAGTGAGGACCATCTATCTAATACTCTGATACTCCTTTTTATCCCCCATGAGATATTTCCCCCCATGTCTATTTATTTATATGCTTGACGATCTCTCTCTTCTCAAATATAAGCTAGAGAGGGAAGAAAATTGCATATGGCTTATTCACTGCTAGGTCCCAGGGCTTGGAACACCGCAGGCCCTCAGTACATAACTGTCAAACAAATGAGAAAGCAAAGGAAGTCACCAAACACAGGGGGTGTCAAAGATCCCAAGAAATGCAAATCTCAACAAAGAGCCTCTGGGAAAACAGGTAATGTAACCCAGCCTAGGGAGAATAAGGCACGCAAGAGCGAGACTCCAAAAGAGGTAATGCAGTCAAACAGATCGGGACAGCAAGATTTAAGCAATTAGATGGCATTCCAAGGATGTGCTGTTTTCTGGTTCATACAGCTCTGCCAAAGGCTGCTCCCACATCTTTTCTGGATGAAGGAGGTACAGGTCTGGAGCAGTACAGCTTCAGTATTTACCACCAAAAGCCAAGATTCAGAAAATCCTGTCTTTGATGGCCACATGGATGAGCCTGGAGAATATTCCATTAAGTGAAATAGGCTAGGCACAGCTAGCCTATGAAATACCCCTATGTTCACGTTCACATGCAGAACAGAAAGAAGATTTCATGGGAGTCAAGAACAGAAAAGTGGTTACCAGAGGTTGGGAAGGAGTTGATTAATAGGTACAAAAATACCATTAGGCAGGAAGAATAGTCCTAGTGTTCTGTAGGACAGCCAGGGTAACTATAGCTAATAATAATTTGTTGCATATTTCAAAATAGCTAGAAGAGAGGATTTTGAATGCTTCCAATGGAAAGAAATACTGAATATCTGAGGTAATGGATATGCTAATTGTTCTGATTTGATCATTAGGCATTGCATACATGTATCAAAATTTCACACCATACCCCATAAATATGTACAAATATTATGTGTCATTTTTTTTAAGGCCAAGATTCAGAACTTGGAAGGGGAGGGAAGTTGATTCAGCACCCAAGAGTTGCCCTGGCAAGAACCTCGGCGTCTAGGGTGGTCAACTCCAAGGAACACCTGGAGTCTGATCAAAGTGGAGACTGTTCCTCTGAACATTATTTTGGAGAAAGGCAATCAGTGAGAGAATAAATAATGATCAGGCTTAAAAGGCAAGTGAGTTTTTTCTTCGGTTTAAAAGTGCTTATTACCTGGATAGCTTTTTGTTTAAGTGATTATGTTGCCAGAGGACTTTCTGTAATTCATCAAAATTCAGAGGACATGAAAGTCCAGGAAAAAAAAAAAAAAGAGTAGGTGGCAGGGTTTTTAAGTGGAGTTCAATTCAATAAATATAATATATTTTTCTATGGCGTCCTTTATGCGAAACCTTGCCAGCAGCTTTACGGTCCAACAAGACTGCGTTTGAATGACTTCAGCTACTTGCTCTCAGACCCAAATGGACATTCATGAACACTTTGACTTCCCTGTACTAAATGAAGTGATCTACAGCAATGCTCTCAATAATCTGTCACTGCCATTATCTTTTCTTGCTTCGGCTCTTCCGCAGCGCTCCAGAACAACCATAAAGTGGTAATTGCTGCAGGATTTCCCGATCGTTCCAGGAGAGCCTTTCACAAGATGCTGGGAGGTGCAAAGGAAAGAAGGGAGCCGATCAGGACAAGACCCTGGGACAGCCCCATGGCCTCCCTTTACGACAGAAGCAGTGGATTCAACCACAGCTGTCAAGCAGGCAGAACTCCAGACCCTGCGGATGCTAATGTGACCCACATACAACCTTGTCACCTTACCTCATCTCCTTATGACACTCAAATAAATAGTCACGGAAAGGCAATTTACATCTCTACTGCAATTTCTGCTGAAATGGAGGAGGGGGTTAGACCTGCATAACACACAGCAAAAGTCAAAAACCCTCTCCTCGATCTCCTCTCCTTCCTCATTTCACATTCCCTAAAACTCCTTCATAAATCAAGACATTGCCATCTTTCTGTTCTCCCTTAGCTCTCTGACTCCTTCCGTTCTTCTTTCTCTACCATTGCCTAGACACTTGTACCAGGGAGAAGTGAGCATGAAGGGTCTGGGGCAGAAAAAGATTGCAAGATTTATAACTTAGCATGCTTTTTCCCCTTCCAAGAGTCCCCTTCTGAGCACAGTTGTGTTTGAGTTACACCTGGAGTGTAAAGTATTATGTTATCGCCAGGACTTCTGGTCTGTTTACAAGTAAGCCTTAGAATTGGACCCCAAAAAAGAGAGAAAGAGAAAGAAAACAATTGTGCATAATTGAACATGAGCATAGAAGATTTAATTACCTCCAATGTGATCCAGGAACACGTCCTGTGAGAGCAGAGAAAATCCCAGAAGAAATAGACTTGATTTTCCCCGATTCCCATAACCAATGACAAGTCCTTTAAAATAAACCTGGAAGTTAAGCTATACTTTTAAAACTTGTGGGAAAACGAGCCCAACATCAAATTATCAATCTTAACCATTTCAAGCATGCCATTCAGTGGCACTAAGGACATTTGCCATGCTGGATAACCATTTGCACCATCCTTGATGGTGCTTCCCATCATCCCAGAGTGGAACTGTCCCCATTAAACAACACCTTATTGGCTTCTTCCCCGCACCTGGGAAACCACCTTTCCACTCTGTCTCTACAAACTTGACTACTGGGTACTTCACGTAAGTGGAATCCTACAGTATTTATTCTTTTATAGTTGACATACTACACAGCATCACATCCTCAGGAGTCATCCAGGTGGTAGCATGAGTCAGAATTTTCCTCCTCTTTAAGGCAGAATAACATTACACCTGCACGGTAGCATCTTTTGTCCACCCATTCATCAGTTGATGGACATCTTGATTGCTTCCAACTTTGAACTATTGAGAATAATGCTGAGTACATGCATATTCTCCAGTCACCATATTTTGTCCAACACAGAAGTCTGAAGTCCATTTTGTTCCTTCTGGATTTTTACTGGGGAGAGACACAGCAGCACTAAGTGTGCAGACCCTTTGCTCAGCACTGAAGTGGATATTCAGAGGCACTCAGCAGACCCTGTCCGGGTTCTTTAAGAACTAGAGTGATAGACTCAACTCTTCCCATTATAAGTGGCTCCACCCCTCTGTGAACTCAGATGATTGGATGAGGAATAATCCTGGCCAGGCAAAGCCAAGCCATTGGCTGAGGTAAGCCAATTAAATTCTTCTCGTCTGTCTGGAATTAGCACTTGGGTGGCTGGGATGGCTGTCTTTGAGTACTGGGTTTGTACAGCTTGTAAGTTCAGGATGTGTGTGGGGAATGCTTGGGCCAGTCATCCTGTTCTCCAAGGTGGAAAATGGAGAAAGAATCTCTGCTCCTGGAGGGTGCATTTCCCATTCCTGGGTTCCATAAGATACCCAGCATCCTTCCAAAGCAGTTCCTAATTTGCTTAAGCTATTTTGAGTGACTTTTCTTCTCTGTAACCCAATGTGTCAGGATAATCTATTGAGATATTAATTTCTGTCTTGTTTCTCAGCTAGAGAAGAGAAAGATGAAAATGGAATTTTCTCTTTCCTTCCACCTCCTTGAAGAACAGCCACGTTTTCGTTTTTGTTTTATGGTAAAATTTCACTGTCCAATATGGTAGCCATTAGCCATATGTGGCTTTTGGGTGCTTGACGTGTGGTTTATGCAAATGGAATGTGCTCTAAGTGTGAAATACACACTGAATTTCAATAACTTAGTGCCAATAAGGGGATGTAAAATGTCTCACAGATAATGTTACATTGGCTGCAAGTTAAAGTGGTAATATTTTGAATATATTGAGTTAAATAAAAATATATTCATATAAATTTCAATCATTCTGTTTTACCATTTTTAAAGTGGTTACTAGAAAGTTTTAAATTACATATGTGTCTCAAGTTATATTTCTCTGAAATGGTGCTAACTGAAAGTCAATGCTGTTCTTAAGGGAATAAGCAGTAGCCAGAGGTCCTGAGTATGGAGGTCCTTCTGAACACGGTCTTGCTGGTCAGAATGACCACGGAACTAAGCTGGAGTTGCTGTAGAAGGACTGGTTCCATGAAGAGAGGTGAGGAAGAATAGTGCCATCCTGGGGAGAGGATGGAGAGGCAGTTTTCAGGAGAGCTAGAAGCCTGTGTCCTTCTCTGTGCTTGGAGAGAAAGAATCCTCAGAGGTGGTCATGTCTGGGTCCTAGGGGTGGTTAAAGACTGTCAGACCCCTGTAACTAAGTCATAGCTCAACTCAGCCACCTAACAGACAGCTCAGGACAAGGCTCTTCTGGCACCAAAGTAAGCTCCAGGATCTGATGCAATCCCACCAGGTGGAAAAGCCACCCAGTGATGACAGATCTTGTCCATCTCCTCAGTCATGAGGGTGGAGGCTCAGAATCAGATTGAAGCGGTGTGAGATTTTCTGCACCCTAGCAACTGGGAAGCAAATTCATGCCTGTTTCACAAATAACCTTTGGCTAAGGAAGCCAGGCACCTGCACGTCTTTGAAAACGTATTCGTAGCATCTGAAGCCAAATGTCCGTGGGCTCTGCGTATCTGGCTGGCCATTAGCCCTTCTGTCCCATAGCTTTCAACCTGGAGCAACGGGACGTATGTGTTTTCCAGCTGGCCACGTCTTCTTAGGACTATATTAAGAAGTTACAAGGGCTCGAAGCCAAGAAAATGACCACAAATGCAGAGGCCACTATCACAAAACCTCGGAGTTCAGAGGGATCTTGGGGATAATATAGTGCAACTCCCTTGTTCTGCTGGGAAGAAACCAAAGCTGGTTGGGAGGCCAATAGGACTTGTCCAAGGTTCCACAGACAGTGGTCAGACTTCTAACGGGAAAACATCCTGTTTTCATTCTCTCGAGCGTCTCCAATGGTCCTCCTACAGCTGAATTCTCAAGACTGCAATGTAAGGTCTTTCACTCTCCAAAAAAAGCCACACGATTTTTATGATTTCAGGCAGAGCCTCTCTAGCCAGAAAACAGGCAGGTATCTAATTTGAGATGTTTGAACTATACAGGGAGGGCATGACCTTCACCAGAACTGTGCACATGCACTCATTGCATGAAGTTTAACTTAGTTTAGCTGCTGTAGCTGCAATAACCAAGACCCTCAAGAAGGTAATTTAAATAAGAAGTTCGTTATTAACCCACAAGACAACTTAATAGGCAGTTCAAGGCTAATTAGTAAGGAGGCCCCGGAGTGCTGTGGCCCGGGATCCTTCCATCTGGTAGCTCTCCCCACCTAAGCCGATGCCCTTGACTCTGGTCCAAGATGGTTCATCTTCATGCTGCATTCCAGCCAGGGGGCATGCAGAAAAGGGAAGGATGTGGACAGCTCATCCCTGCCCTTCGAAGGCATGGTCCAGCCTTGGTTCACATCACATCTGTTCATACCCTTGGACCAGAACTTAGTCACGTGGCCATTCCTCACTGCCTGGGAGATGAGAAAGCTGTCCTTGGGAAGACTTGCACCTCACAGAAAGTCTCTCATCGTAGAAAAATGGAAAATGCTGAACACGAGGGGCAAGCAGCAGTGTTTTCCTCATCCTTCTGAGTGCATCTGGGTGTGCCCAGGCTTAAGCCAACAAGCTCAAGTGAGAACACACACTTGGACATCAATCCACAGCATGGTGCCCACAACACGTAGATCCACTCACACACTCAATCGTGCCCGTAGACCACTGCAGTCCCTTCACGGGTTGGTTCCTAGGCCTGTGCACAAGGCACATGCTCCAGTGCAGTTCTGTCACTAACACACATACACACGTGCCCAGATGCGTGGAAAGAGAAAGAGAGAGGCCCTTCCAAGCCTACCACTCTTCTTTGTAGTGCTGTGAGGATCACGTCCCAGCCCTTGCTCCTCCCCACTCACGGAGGATGCCCCTAGTTCTGTGGTAAGTATACGTTCTTATTCCTACGCTTGGAAAGACACCTAGAGTAAGATCCAGGGTGTGCAGTACAACACGACGAAAATATGGTGAGATCAAAGGAAGGTGCTCATTAAGAGATCCATATCCATACCCACTAGGGGAGCAGATGCCTCACCCTCTCTTTTGGCAGCACGCCAGTTGCATAGTTGAGGTTGCCCTGCACATCGGGAGGACATGGCAAATACTAGCTGTGAGATCAAGAGGACTTCTAAGACCAACTGGCATGGGAAGAGAGGAAAAACAAGACGCAAGCCCAGTATGTTGTGGAATATCCAAAATCCAAGTATGACCTGACATGTGGTAAGCACTCAGTTAATGCACATTGGGTGGATGCATGGATGCACAGGAGAAGCAAAGAACATTCTGCATCCCACCCCCACTTCACTCCTACAACTCAACCCTGTGGCAAGAACCAGGTCCAATAAACTCAGTGCTCAAACAATAATGAAGCCAACCGATGGGATGGATAGATAAACAATTTAGGAGCTTTTCCATTCTTTCTGAGATAGAAGTGTTTGCCCAGGAAACATTCTGAATTAAATAGATCAAGGCATGGGGGAGGGGAGGAAGCATTTGTTGGCATTTACCAAACTTCAGTCTGAACAGTTGCTTGACTGTCACATTTAATTCTCAAAAGAAGCCCATGAGGTAGGCCCTATTATTATCTTCCTCATTTTACAGTTTATGACCACTAACTTTATGTGTCAACTTGACTGGGATAAGAGGTGCCCAGATAGCTGCCAAACATTATTCTGGTGCCTCATGAGAGCATTCCAGAATAGATGAGCATTTGAATCTGCAGGCCGTGTAAACTAGATGACCCGTCCCATGGAGGCCCTCCATTGAAGGCCTGAGTAGAAAAGTAATAGAAGAGGAAGGACAAATCCATACTGTCTGTTCTTGAGCTGGAACATCCATCTATCTTCTGCCATGGACACTGGAGGTTCTTGCTCTTGGATCTTCAGACTCAGACTAGGATTCACACCCTAGTTCCTCTGGTTCTGTTGCCTTCAGGCATGGATTGGACCTAGGCCACTGGCTCTCTTTGGTCTCCAGCTTGCAGATGGCAGACGGTGGGACTTCTCAGTTTCCACAGCCATGTGAGTCAATCCATCACAATGAATCTCTGTACCCCTTTATGTATCCTATGACCTGTTTCCATGGATAACCCTGATCGATACACAGGGGATGAAATTAAGGCATAAGAATATGAACTGTCTCGCCCCAGGCCACTTGCTCATGTTAGTAAATGGGGAACAGGGATTTGAACAGGGCTGTTGACGCTTGCTTGCAACCAAGCTGTAGTGCAGAACTCTTTCCCCAACTGCGACGTGTTGTGGAGCCCAGTGCACATGCCAAGTGAAGAACAGCTGTGGCTGTGCTGACTCTGGATCCCAGAGCTCGGCTGCACCATGCCACCCTCTGCTTATCCCCAAAGACACCTCTGAGGACCCAGAGAGCGCCAGGGAGCATGACATCAAGTGATGTATGACCACTGCTCTGTGGGCTTCTCCAGGGCACTTCCTGACCCTGTGCTAAGAGGCTTTCTGGTCGACCACAGCCAGACAAAATTACTCACCCCAAAGCTTCCAACCAACAGGGGTGAACGCTGTGGGGACACCACCATGAAAAGAATCCAGCCTTCAGTGACTTATCATTTTCCTCAGATGTAAAATGGGCCTAATAATGTCAACTTCACAGGAACGAAGTTAGGATGAAATGAAATGATGAGTGACTGATTGTGCTTAGCTCTGTGCGTAGAACATGTCACAAATAAAACGCCAGCTGATGGTTATAGTAGTGGAGGCCATCTCAAAATAGTCTAGTTCTCTAGACCCAAAGGAAGGAACTCCTGGTTCTTTGTCTCTTCTGGAAGCAGGAAATGATAAAAACGAAAATAAATTAGATTTAGATTAAAATGCCAAATCTGTGTGACCCTAGTAAGTCACGTGACCCTCTATTTCTACTTACTGAAATGTGGAGAATGTTTCCTAACTTGTGAGAATCAAATGAGATGAAGGATAAAACATGGTACCCAACAAGTGCCTGAGCATTTGCCTTTTCTTTCTATTGCCCAGGCTTGACGGAGACCCACAGGCATGTGCCTTGGGATACAGATCTCCAGTTGCTCCCCACCCCGGGTCTACCATTCTCTCCCCACTGAGTGGGAAGATGCTGGCTTCAGTACTCTGCTCTGTGGACAACTCCTCTTTATTATTTATTTATCTCCAAACCACAGGGAGAAGGAGTGGGCTCGCCCTTGCCTTAGGCAGGCTAGCTTCAGAAATATAAATTGCTCCCGTATCCAGCCAGACAAAGAAAGATCTGGAGTCCTGGATGAACGGCCTGCACACTCCTGCCCCACACCCTCAGCCCCGGGGAAGAGAAGGACGCCGCCACTCCATCATTAAGCCGGCATACGGGTCGCCGGGATTCCTGGGAAAATGACATCTGAGAGGAGGTTTTTCGGAGCCAGCGAGATGATTTGCTAGTCCGCTGTACCGTCTGAGTAACAGTGCCCGGATGTCCTCCCGACACCTCCATCATCTTATGCAAAGGATCTCTGAGCAAGGGAGGCGGCCTGGGCAGAATCCATAATGGTAAGAGGTAATTAGCTGTCATACCTGCATTTGCGGCGACCAGGGGTTGAACATCTCTCTCACTCTAGAGGGTTCGCAGGTGTAAGAGTGGGGGCGGCAGAGGAGTGAGGCTATAGGCTCAACAGTCATGGCGGGCGGGAAAGAAAACCACCCCCGAGGTGAGGTTTCCTGACTACCCTCTAGATTGCCAAGTCTCCTTCCAAAGGTTTTTGCAAGAACTACTCATGTATCATTACGGCGACTCTAGGAGGTGAGCTCTCTGGTTGTGCCCATTTACAGGTGAGGAAACTAAGGCACAGGAAGCTCTCCTTCCCTCTGGTCATACAGCAGGGAAGTGGCAGAACCTGAATTTGAACCTAGGATGTCTGGCTCCCAAGCTTGTGCACCTCTAGAGAACGACTTTCAGGACCCATCTCTGGATCCCAAGTTCCCTTACGTACTAAGATCCAGCCCAGCAAGCAAATGCGCGCTCTGTCTGCTTGACCCTTCCACAAACAGGCCAGGAGCACCAATGCCGAGCTGGGCCCCCCCGGTTATATTGAGATGAGTCAGATCAGGATGCTGCACGGATAGTCATCAGAAGGACTGGTCACATATACCAATGTCTTAACGTAATAGCCATTATGTGGGGCAGGGTGCATTAGCTTCCTCGTCTGCACCGTCCCCTTATGAAGCAGGTGCAATTCTGTTTCACAAATGAGAAGAGTAAGATACGAAAGTGATTTGCCCAAGCTCACTACCAACCATGGCAGGAGCAGAAATGGACACCAGACCATGGAGCTGCACCCACCCACTCCACATTGGGCTGAATGTATGAGGCCATGTGAACATCCAGACAGAGCTACAAAGGGGCCCTGGAAACTTCCCTAGATCCAACCCTGGCTGGGAGGCCTTGATGGATGGGGGATTTGGACGGAGGGGAAGAAGCTGGGTAAGCATCCAGACCCATGAAATGGCACGAGCAAATGGACAGATGGGGTATCACGTGGGCTCAGAAAGTGGACAGGGTGCCACCCAGCCTCACTGACCAGTGGAAAGGGTTCCAGAAGAGAAGGTTGGTGACAGCTGGCTCAAGCATCAGCTGAGATCATTAGACTCACAGGGTTTCAGAGCAGAAGAAAGACCAGCTTGGATCCATGCTTTGCGGCAAGGGGAGTGTAACAGTCAGCTTTTTGTTGTTGTGACCAAAACACCTGCCAAGAACAACCTGGGAAGGAAAGGTTTACTTTGTCTCACAGTTTCAGATCGTGACCACATGGCTCCAAGTCAGGACCATCAGGGCAAAGAGGCATGGGAAGGAAAGTCAATCCGCTCATGGTAGCCAGGAAGCAGAGGGTGGGGCAGAGACTAATACAATCCCCAAGGACGAGCCCCCGGGGGTCTACTTCCTCCAACCATGCCCCATTTGCCTGTTTGACTCCCTTCAAGTTGTGAATCCACCAAATGGATTAATCCACCTACGAGGCCCAAAGCCCTCACAGTCCGATCATTTCCTCCGAATTTTGCTGCACTGGGCAACCAGGCCTTCAACACTGTCCAGGTCCCCCACCACAACGGGGAGTAACAGAGCAGAGGAGCGCATGGAGGGGCCAAGCCCCTAGGGGCAGGGAGGGAGGTGCAGGCATATATGAAAGTTGCTGTGAGATTCCAGGAAGACCAGAGAGGAAACAGGAAAGAAGGAAGGGGAGAAATGAGCCCCAGGGAGAAAGAAGAGAGAGCAGTCAAGGAAAGCAAGAAGGCAGACAGGGCAAAGGGCTCCTGCAGGTGTCCCAGGCTGTGCACAGCCTTGCCTTGTGCTCCCTAAACACAGAGCCATGAATCCGATGTCAGGAACACACCAGACAGGACCCGAGGCAACGCCCAGCCATGAGAAGAAACATGCCTGGATCTCGTAGTAAGAAGGACGATCGCCTTGAAATTTCTCTTCACTCCAGAGGGAGCTTCGGCGTGAGGCTCACACGTCGGCCAGCCCTCTGGTGCCTGGCGGAGCAGACACTGACTCACAGCCTTCCTGGGCCATGGGAAGGAAGCCAGCCCCAGAGAACATTATTTGTTTTCATTCTTATTATGGAGTCAGATTTAGGAAAAACCACAAAGTTAGTGCTCCCAATGACCAAAGTACAGATTCCCCATCCCCCAGCTGTGCCTTAGAATCACCTGGGAGTTTTCAGACATACAGGTGCCCCAACTGCACCACAGAGATCCCAACGTCATGGGCTGAGATGGGGCCAAGGTATCAGTATTTTTTAAAACTCCCTGGGTGATTCTAAAGAGCAGCTGCAGCTGGGAACCACTGGCTTCTGCCTTGGAAATATCCCATCCCCTGGTTTACATCATTACTTGCCTGTCACTCCTCGAGATAGTGACAAAATTCCCTACCTCACATCATTGCTGAGGACGAGGGGAATCCCGGTCCCGAGTTCATGCCTGGCTCCTGCCCCTGTCTTCATGTCAGTGCCTGGGAGGCTGGGTCCAGACCCAGGATCATACCAAAGTCCTTCGGGGGCCTCTGCCTTGATAAAAACCATACCAAAGGTGAACCCACGTGAGACACATGAGCTTTTGAAGGACCTTTCCGCCCCAAGCCAGGTTGCCAGGTGCCCATGGCCCCGGCTTTGGCAATATGGCAATTCAACAGGCTCGCCGAGGAGCCTGGGGAATCCTGTGTCCTCTTCCCAACCCAGCACAGTCCATCCATCCCCAGTCGAGGAAGCTGGCATGTGGTGTTCTTTTAATTAAGTCCCACGTCAGTGCCAAGCGCTCCCAGAGATGGAGGTGTAGGAGGAGTCTCTGAAGTAGGAGGCAGGTTGACAAGGTGGGGGTCATGATGGATCTTCCCACACCGGAGCCAATTTGCTTCTAATGACTTGTGATCCAGCCAGCATCAATCCAGGCTCGCAGGAGCTCCCAGGATGCATTTGTGTTCTTTGCATAACCAGAACAACTTTTCACTCCAGGGAGGTGAGCTCTCGGAGATGCGGTTCTCGGAGACACATTAGATTGCAGATCAGGTGCTGCAACCCCCCAGTGCTCGCGGGAGCCCGCGTGAGAAACGTCAGTGGGTGAAGCACACAAGGACAGGGGCGGCGCGGGTAGACGGGACTGTGGCAAAGCGGAAGCAGATGCCCAGGGAGACGGGAGTCTAGACCTGCTGTTGCTCTGGGGATTGGGGCCTGATGTTGGTCCAGTCTTCTGGTGTTTTAGGAAAGCAGGATTCCTACTTCACTAGAAGTCCCAATCCTGACAGTAGCTTCCCAAATTCTCCCCGACCATCTCCCCTGTTCCAGGCCCCATCTTGAGACCTCACCTCCTACCACTCCCACCCCTCTGGGCTCTGCTCCAGCTGCTCTGGACTTCCTGCTAAGGGACCATGTACACCGCAGCCACAACGCCCACCAGGGCCAGTGCCCTGGCTGCTCCTTCTGCCCTGGGCTTCCCACAGGCTTATTCACTCACCAAGGTCAGATCTTTGCTCTGACCTCCACCCCATAAAGGAGGCCCAACCTAACCGCCCTGTCCACTGCCATCTGCCCCACCCCCATCCTGGCCAAGCCCAGAATCCCTTTCCTTCCGTTATTTTTTATTTTTTCCCATAGCATTTATCATTTTTAGTCCCACAAAGAGAAGTTCTATTTTATTTACTCCTGGGTATCCTTAGAACCTGGAATTGTGTCTCAAGTCTAAGTGCTTCCAAAAACACATTTGTTCAGTGAATAACTGAAATCTGGTGTCATAGACTGAATTATGTTTCCCTTTCCAAATTCAGGGGTGAAAGTTCTAACCTATGAGACGTCTACTATCTATCTACGATAGATCCTTTAAGGAGATAATTATGGTTTAAATGAAATCACAAGGGTGGACCCTAATCCCATAAAATTGGCATCCTGATAGAAGAGGAAGGAATGCACTCAGAGAGGTCACATGAGGATAGAGAGAGAGGGAGAGAGAGGAGAACAACTGTCTGCAACCCAAGGTCAGAGGCCTCGGGAGAAACCAACCTGCCAGTCCCTCCATCTTGGAACTTCAGCCTCCAGAACCATGATAAATAAGCATCTGGGGTACTTTGTCATGGAAGTTCTGGCAGAATAATACATCCGGACATCTAGAATCTCCTAATTCAGAAATGCTGACCACTGCTTCAAAATTTAAAAATAAATTCATGAGATCTTCCTACAGACCTAACAGGGTGGGTTTGCAAACTAGACGAAGGTCCCAGGTCCTGGTTTGTGACGTCAGGTTTACTAGCAGTCAGACATCTGAAGGAAGGTTTGTGTTCTGCTTTAGATTCCCAGCCCTCAGTTACCGTCCCTCAACCAGGGCAGGAAAAGGTGAGCTTGTTCAGGTGCCTCTGCCAACCCTGCTCCTGTGCAGCTCACCAGAGCCACAGAACCCTTTCCAAAATGCCAGCCCACCCACCCAGCCCCACCTGAATCCTGTGGCTCCCTATTCCTCTTAAATTAAAGCCTTACCTCCTTACAAGACCTCTTACAAGATCTGCCATCTGGTCACCTCTCCTCGGACTCTTTGCGTCTGAAGGGGGGGTGCAAGCCCTCCCGGATTCCCTTGTCTGGCTTCTGCTTACCCAGCATTCCCATGCTTTGGTGACAAAGCCACGCCTTCTCTCTCGGGAGGAATTATTCTTGTGTACACCATGGGTGGAAATGGCAGGAAAGGCTGGACCCTCCCTCGTCCATTTTCCCTTCCTTGGCAATGGGAGTATAGAGAAGTAATAAAGGCTACCTTCATGCACACACACACACACACACACACATCCAACACGGGAGCGCCCTTGTTCTCCTTTCCCTTCTAGAACAACCACATTGAAGATGGCGGGGTCACATGCTGGACAGAGCCAGGATCCCAGAGTCGTCGCTTGGAAGGCATCCAACCCCAACCCAACCTTCATCTGGACCATGATGAGTAAGAAATAAACCTTCATTGTTTAAACATGAGTGTGTGCTGGGAGCGCAGAGTCACTGTGGACCTTTCCTGATTTTGACAGTGCCAATGTCCATCAAAGCACATGCTGTTGCTGTTTGATCCAAACTTGGCCAAGGGATGATCTCTCAGCATGGAGAGAAACAGAATGCTCTTGTCCCTGACTCATCCAGCAGAGGTTTGCTGAAGAGACCATCCGCTCATTCCTGCTCCTTGGAGCCTCTGAGGGTCTCTGAACCCTGCTCTTTGGAAGCCGGGGGCCAGGTGACTCTGAATTCTTGATTCCACTGTCCCGCCTTGACATCTAACTCTGACCCATGAAACTTACTCCCTAACCCTAGTGTCTTAGTCCATTTTCTATTGCTATAAAAGAATACCTGAGATTGGGTAACTTATAAAGAAAATAGGTTTCTCAGAGTTCTAGAGGTTGAGAAGTCCAAAGTCGAATGTCTGGTGATGACTTTCTTGTTGGTGGGGATTCTCTGCAGAATCCCAAGTCAGATCAGTGCATTGCCTCATGCCGGAGAGAGCTTATTTTTAAAACAAAGCCCTTCCTTTGATAACACATTAATCCATGACTGGATTAGCCCATTCATGAGAGGAAAGCCCTCAAGATTCAATCACTTCCATGTACTGTTAACTTATGACATTGTGTCTCCAACACGGGGATTCTGGGAGACAAACATTTGAACCCCAGTACCTGGCTCTCCCACCACTGATCTGCCTTAACTAGCCAGACTGCATCTGACCTCACCTAAGAAGGAAGCCTCCGTTGAGTCCTGATCACTCATGGTCCATCTCCAGTACTGACCCCGGAAAGTTGTCCTGGCCACACCAGGAAGGCCATACCAGTATCCAGGCCCCGAGTTACTCAATATGGCCACAGAGTACTTTGTTTTCTGTTTTTTTTTCTCCCTTCTGTTTTAGTCAACGTTTTTTTTTTTGTTTTGTTTTGTTTTAAGGTTTCTGGGACCAAAAGACCTGATAAGAACAATGTAGAGAAGGAAGCTTATTTGGCTCCCTGTTTCGGAGGACTCAGTGCATAGATGGCTGACTCCATAGCTCTGGGCCCAAGGTGAGGCAGAACATCATGGTGGGTTGTAGCAGAGGAAAGCAGCTCAGGACAAAACAACCAGGAAGAAGAGAGCACTCTGCTCCCCAGAGATGCCCCCCGTGATCTGTTTTCTCCAACCACACCCTACCTGTCTAAAACTACCACCCAGTTAATCCATCAGTGGATTAATCCACTGATGAGGTTCCGACTCTCATTTCACCTCTGAAGTTTCTCACATAGTCTCACACATGAGCTTCTGGGGGATACCTCATATCTAAACCATCACACATTCCTAGTCCACTTATGAATCCCTAACGATTTCAGGATGGAAACAGATTCATGTGACTCAATGTTTGGGAGTCTGGGATCTGGAATCAACCTGGCTTTATTTAAATCTGATCCCCATTAATCACTAGCAAATGACCTTGGACATAACTCTCAAGAGTCCCAATTTATAAAGTAGGCCTAAAAACAGTCCCTATTCTCAAAGTTTTTGTAAACTTTTAATGAATTAATAGGTGTGAATTATTTAGAATGGTTTCTGATACATACCAAGGGATCAATGAATCTAAGCTCTTAATACTGGGTGCCAAATACTAACTTCATATTCACACTTAATCCTGTCAAAACTAATATCCTATTCTTCCTTGTACAGATGAGGAAACCAGGGATATTGGGTCTAACTACTGGCCCTTGTCAAGCAACTTGTCAAAGGTGTGGTCAAGATCAAAGCCATGCCTTTTTGCTCTACTCACTTCTTTGAGCCTCCAAATTCAGTCGAGAAGGGAAGCCAATTTTATTAAGCACCTGCTGTTGCTTTTGAGTGTACAGTTTCACTCATCTCCCCAACATCACTTGAAGCATACAACAGCATCCCCAATTAGCACAGGAAGAACCTCTTAGCCAAGTGAGATAAATCGCTGAAGATCAAACCGCTAAGAAGAGTAATCGGTCTTTGAATCCAGGTCAGTTCAACTCCACAAGGTCACTCCACTGTGCCTGGTTAGCTTTCGTAATAATTAAAGCTATTTACTGAGTTTCTTTTACATGCCAGGCAAAGGACAGCTTTCAACTCCTTGTGAGACAAAGCGAGTCGTCCTTATCACAGCAACAATGGAGGCTCACGTAGCCAACCTGGTTGCCCCAGTGCACGTGGCTCATGAGGGGCAGAGGGGGGACCAAAGCTCAAATCTGCCACCAACAGTGTCTGTTCTTGCCTGACATCAAGCTCCAGAGCCCAAAGGCCACCCATGGTGACAAAATTCTTCTCCTCACCCTGTGGCCACATCATGCCTGTGCCATTGTGGCTCATTGATTTGGATGCCTTTACTGTAATTCAAAATTTATGATATTTTGACCAAAATTGAAGTTTCTCTGCATGCTGTAAAGAAAGGACTGAACTAACAAATGAGTGAAAATAAGATTATAGGATCTGGGCATGCGTTCTTTAAAATATTCACGCATCTAAGAATCATATCCTTTTAAAGGAACGATCTCCCCAAAATTATTGGAAAGGACTTCGGTATCTAGCTTCAGCAGTTGATTAATTGCCTGTCAGCTGGTGACATCAGGAGCTGCTGAGGAGGTCCAGCTCTGCACCACACATAAGAGATGCTGCCAACCTCAAACTCCCCTGGTGCCCCTCAGCAGGAAGGCGAAGTGGAGTCCCAGCCAGCCTCCATGGGACTGCTGCCCTGGGAGAGGGGGTGTGGGACCTGGGGGTGGGCCCAGCTCCTTCTGCACAGCCCAAACGAGGGCCTTCAGGGACTTTCGGAGAACCAAAGCTTTCCCCCACAATGGATTGCTCCAGCTCTTTCTGCAAAGAGGCAAGGACAAATCACAAATGGTTAATAAAACAAAGGCAAAATTTGTAGGGAGTTACGTCTTTGCCTGGACTTTTCAATTCAAGGAGCCCATGACGCCTCTGGATAGAGAAGAGAAGCTCAAGTGGGTGCAGTGGGCAAGGCTCAGTTCCCCCCCACCCCACCCCCAGGTGGCCTGTGGCACTACACTCCTTGGCAATGGCCCTGTTTCATGGATACTTTGATGTGCTATGCACTGGAATGCACAAAATCACAAAAGAGCCCAAGAAAAGCCTCCTGCTATTTCAGAAGCACATAAGGCAAACACCAACAAACCAAGAAAGCCTTGATTTTTGCCTTGAGAAGACCTCCTGTTTTAATTCCTGTTAGCATACTAATTGCCCTTCTGCAGCTGGGTGCTGCTAATTACAAATGAATGGTATTTATTCATTATAGAAGACCAGCAGGAGAGTCTCTACTTAGCAACACTATGTTAATTTGAGTTTGGCTTTCGAAGGTCATAAAACTGCTTTGGATTAAAAGCTTTTTACAGAGAGAGCTGATTCCCCCTCTCTCCTTCACCCTTTCCAAGGAGAGGCTGGGTAGAGCGTCTCATTCTTTCCTTCTCAGTTTCCAGATCTGCTCCTGCTCTGATCCGAGAACCTGTTCACTATGGTCTGCACCTTAAATGTCCCCCGAAAGCTGATGTGTTGAAGGCTTGGTCCCCAGATGATGGGCTGTTGGGAGGTGGCCGAAACTTCGGGAGGTGAGGCCCAGTTGAGAGAAGTTGGGCCCTGGGGACGTGCCCTTGAAGGGAACATGGCAACACCTGCCCTCCAACCCCGCTTCCTGGCCGCCATAGGAGAGCAGCTTGCTCCACCCCATGGCCCCTGCCATGAGGTTCTGCCTCACCACAAGCCCAAAGCGAGGAGGGCCAAGCAATGGTGGACAAAAAGCTCTGAAACTGAGCCAAAATAACCTTTCCTTCTGTGTCTACCTCAGGTATTTTGTCACAGTGATGGAAAGCTGACCGGCGTGCCATTTTATCAGGTGAACAGACAATCACATTGACAGGTACTGCCCACGCAAGCCGCATCCTCTGAGCGCTCTCTCATTTGTGTTCTCAGTATCTCTTCAGCACTGCAGACCCGTCTCTGCCCTTCCATCTGCAGGAGGGATGTGCCCTTCCACCTCCTCCAGAATTTCTGTTTGTGCTTCCTCGTGGGTACTCGGGTGGTTAATCTGGCCAATTCATTTCTGTTGACAAACTAGCCACCTTCCAGTGAGGGTTTAAGAGAGTAAGACTTTACTTTTGACCTAAGATATTTTTTGGCCTTGGATCTGAGCTGTATCCTGATTCCGGTCTTGACTTGAGAGCCCTGGGTTTGGGAGGCAGCAAGCTGCATTTTTGTTCAACACAGCATCACTGTGCATTTGTCTATTGGCAGCTGCACAGAGCACCCACTGGACAGAGCTCAGGAGACACGGTGGGAGTGTAGCACCTTGCATCTCTCCAACAGTCTCTGAGCTGGACCTTTCTGTAGAACTTTGATCGTGGTCAGTGTGAAGTATTACAGATCCACCCTGGATGCTTATCTCTCCGCAGAATGACTTGAATTCATCGTTTTCTAACTCTCTGATAATAATAATAATATATAGATACTTATTTAGATATGAATTCTCTCTTATCTCCCTTTTTTTCCCCAGGTTTTATCTCATTTTCCTCTCAACAATCCTAAGGGTCAGCACTATTATTATCTTTACTTTCCAAATGAGGAAACTAAGTCTCAGAGAGGTCAAACAGCTTGCCCAAAGTCACACAGCTGGTATATGAAAGTAGAAATGGATTATCGCTGACTCCAGAGCTCTGGATCACTACTGTTCTCCGGTGGTCTGTCAATAACTCTGCTTTTTAAAAATCAGTAAAAATTTAATCCATCAACTATTGAGGAGTTGGGATTGCCAAGAGGATGAGATGTAAGCCTAGAATTTCTGGTAACCATCCTGAGGGAGGAGCTTGTTTGAAAGTGGAGACCACATTGAGGAGAGAAGATCTGAGATGGGAGACTGAGATGCCAAACGCTGGTTACACCTTCAAGACCCTGGATCTAGCCATACCTACAGGCTCACCTCTTTTCTAAAATTACTTGAATGAATCTAATTCTTCCATGTTCTGGTGCTAAGAATTTTAAAATCACTTATGAACTGTTAAATCTTCTGAACTTCAATTTTATGAGCCAATACATCTTTCTTTAACTCTTTAAATTATGAATTAGATCTTCTGTCAGTTACAACTGCAAGTGCCTTCAGTATGTATTAGCTTTATATTTTTGTTGTTCTCTTTATTATCAGTATTATTATTTTATAGCACATGGTTACATTATTTAACTGTGGATTAAAAGGTCCCGAGTTCATGCAAACTTTACATCCTACCCAACAAAAAAACTAGCTCCAGATGGGTCACTGAACCCATAAAACTATAAATGTAAAATTCCTCAAACAAAACACAGAACAAGAACCTCGAAACAAATTTTCTCAGACAAGGCAGAAAAAACACTATAAGACTAAAATAATGAAAACTATTATATTAGTTATTAAAATTAAAAACTTCCAGTCTTTGTGTTAGTCTTTTCTGGTATTGGACCACAATACCTGAGTTAGCCAACTTAAAAGAGAAAAGGGTTATGCTGGCTCACTGCTCTGAGGTTTCAGTCCATATTCAGCTGGTTCTGTTGCTTTTAGGCCTGTGGCGAGGCAGCATGTCGTGCATGCTGGGAGAGCTGGCCTGGGTCAAGGATTATTTCCATCCACAGCAAGTTTCCAATTTTTTTCTTACATCCTTAAACATGTATAACAGACATGCAGTAGATTAAACTTTAGCTCCTATTCTGAAAACCAAGAGGGCAAAAGCATCAGAGTACTTTATATTATATAAATCAAACTTTACCCCAAGCCTCATCCCACTGGTCAGGCAGGAAATGGAATCCTCGTCATTATCAGAACTTCTTCCCATTCTCGAGCATTAGGAAAGAGCCTCAGAGTTGTTAGAAACAGCATAATATTCCGGATGGTTTCAAGCCGTTTAGTCTGCTGTACTCAGGCTGCTCGACGACTATGTGGGTGTAGGAGCCCCGAGAATGCTGGAATCCCACCCGAGTGCACACCCCAGGTGCACCTCTGCCATCCATCCTGAACTTGACACCCAAGGCCCTGTGAGGAACCGCCATGGATTCCAGCCTCTCGCAGAACCTGCCCATCTTCCTAGGCTTCAGATCGCTCTTCTCTCTACCCCTCTCACTCCCATTTCCCTCTCAAAAGGACTCACATTTTTCAAGACCCACCTAGCATTATCTCCTTAATAAACTTGGGCTTTTCAGGAGCAAAAGCCAAGAAGCAGATTCACCTTCCGGGCAAAGACATACAAAGGATTGGCTACCATCTTGGAAAACACTTCATTTGATCCTGAAGAGCTGCATAAATTTCCTGCCTTCTACCATTTCTGATATCATGGAGCACTTCCACATTGATGATGTCTTAAGAAAGCTGTTGGTCCCAGGAGTCAAGACAGAGTCCTCATCTCCTGGGCCTGCCCGATTTTAGTTTCTGTCCCTGGTGACGTGATTGGACACCTGAGATTTTTCAGTCAACCAACAATTGAAGGACTCTTGAAGAAAGGGGTATGAGTCTTGGTCATTATCTTAAAACCTCTCATTACAACATCTTGGTCAGAGGAAGAGAAGATGTCAACGTCAAAATTGAGTATTAGAGACCAGAAAGAAAATCAGAGACAACCATGGAGTGTCTTTCTGAGAAAAGCCGCGTCACCAACACCCTGAACAGAGGTTGACACTGTGTGAAAAACACAAATACCAATGAGCACAGATGACTCCAAGTACAGAAATGACCCACAGGAGTCGTTCGATGAGTGTGAACGGTCCTAAGCCTTCTTTGCTTAAGTTTTCCTTTTTATGTATCCTCAGGAATGATCATATTCGAATCTCTTTCTCAAGAAGGTTGGTGAGGGATTTTCATGAATATAAAATGAAAATTCTAATTGACAGGAAGCATCGTATCATAACTTAGTTTGTTTTTTCTTAGTGAAATGTAAAATATGGAATATCTTCAAGGCAATGAGATAAAACACCAGGAGAACCGAGCTCAAACGAAGCCAAACGTACATGAGCCAGGTACGCGCTGCCTAGCTGGGACCTCGGCCCAGCTGAGAGGGAGCAGCTAAAGGCTGGAAAACTGAGATGCTCCCGAAGGAAACACGATGGTGTCAGTGATGGAGGAATTCCAGTCTTTGCCTGTGAGCCGTGATTTCTGGATTCAGTCCCTGAGCCCCTGAGTCCCCAGATCCTGCCAGATGGAGAGAGAAAAGAGATGACTGCAAGCTCCAGCACAGCACGTCCTTAGCCAGGAGCACAGTGGAGGGAGGCTCTGTCCACCAAGTGGCCCTCGAGACCTGGCTGGATGTGCAGTGGACTCACTCTCCAGTGGGTTATCCCCTCTGACCTCCACTGAATGGCTCAGGTCCTCCCGTTACCCTCTGGAATGAGATGCTGCTTTTGGAAACCCTGGGGATCCCTCTGCCTGTCCCCTAAAATGCATGTCCTGCTTTTCCTAAGCTGGTACAGCAGAAGGGGCCCAGGTTTCTGAGGGGACACAGGTAGCCCTGCCTCTGCTCCCAACACCCTCGGGCATTAGTCAGATGTTGTAAACAAGCTGCTTAATCTCCTCAATACTAAGTTCCCTTCCCTTTCTTTTATCCCTCTCTCCCTTCTTCCTCTCTCTCTCTCTCACTGATATAGCACCCTACATCGCAAACTGCCCTAAGTTCTTTACAAAGTTAATTCATTTAATCCTCAGAACAAAATATAAAGCAGATACTGCCATTTTCAAATCCTCATTTGCTCATTACAATAATATTCTGGATTATTGTAATGCTTAAATGATATAATCAAAATCCCTGACACATAGTAGGGCCTTAATAAATGATAGCCATCAACTTCATTCTCTAAGCCGTTAGTTTTTCAATATGCATAGAGAATGGCAATAAATTCGACTTGTTTTGCTTTATAAATTTAGGAAATGAATTTACCAATTCACCCTGGTTGATTCTTATAACATTTTTACTATCTTTTTTTTTAACATTTAATAATGTTAAAATACAATACTTTACATGCCCTGGGCACAATCCTATGAGACTTATGCATTTAGTCCTAAATTCAGTCTGATAGCTCTGTGAGGTGAGTATTATTATATCCACATTACTGGTCCAAAGAGGTCAAGTAATATGCCCAAGGTCACAGTTAGTAAGGAGTGGGGTGGAACCAGAGAGTCTGATTTTGCTGTAATCCTTCATTCTGTAAGTCCTATGATTAAAGCAATTAAAGCTCATAAACCCTTCGTGTGTGCATGTGTGTGCACATGTGTGTGTGGTTGTGTGCATATGTATGCACACACACCTTCCCCCATTAAACTGGAAGCTCTTGGGAGTACAGCCTTCAGGTTGTTCATCCTCACACACTTGACAAATTATACAAAGTTGACCACATGTAAATGCCAATTTTTGACCACATTTGACCTACAGACGTGGAAATTTCATATGGTCCAATCTAATACATACTCATTAAAGACAAGTATATTTGATATCGGGCAGTTTGTGAATTCTTGACTCATAGTCTACAGCCTGATGTTCTAGAAGACATGTTAACCAAATTTTCTGTAAAGGGTCACATACAAAAATATCTCACACTTTATGTGCTATATGTCTCTGATCCAACTGTTCAGATTTGCCATTGTCACATGAAAGCAGCCACAGACAATATGTAAATGGTCAAGTATGATGATGTTCCAGTAAACTCCATTTATAAAAACAGACCAGGCTCAAGAAGAAAGGGAAAATCTGCAGAGATTGATAATAACTAATAAGATTGAATTAGCAAAACACTTCCCACACACAAAAAAGCTTAAGATTGAATAGCCACCCTGACAAATTTTACCAAACATTTAAGAAGCTGACATGGTTTTCCCACAAGCATTTCCAGATAATAGAAGAGAAAGGAGCAATTCTCAATTCATTTTATGAAGCCCAAATGACCCTGATACCAAAACCAATCAAGAAAACACAATGCAAAGAAAACTACACACCAAAGTCTCCTAAGAATATAAATGCAAAAGTCTTCAAAAAACACTAGCAAATTGAATCCATCAATAAGTAAAAGGATTATAAACTATGACTAATGGGACTTACTCCAGAAATGCAAGGTTGGTTTAGTATCTGCAACTCAAATAATGTGATCCATCACTTCGTAGAACAAAGAACAAAAACCACATGATCATCAGAACAGACCTCAGAAAAACATAAAGCACCCTTTATAATAAAAGTACACAACAAACTAGGAATGGCGGAGAACTTCCTCAAGCTGACAAAGGGCATCTACCTAAAATGCTGTTAACACTATTAACTTCATACTTCTTCATGGTGAAAGACTGAATATTTTCTCCCAAAGATCATGAACAGAACAGGGGAGACCACTCTCATCTCATAGAGCCAATGCCACACTGTAGGCTCTAGTTGGGGCAATTAGGCAAGAAATATGACTTCTAAAACTCAAGAAATAAGCCCAATAATCAAGAAGAGAAATGGTCTCAAATTACAAAGCTTCTGTATGACCAAGGAAACAATTGAAAATGTGAAGAGAGAGCCCACAGAATGGGAGAAAATATTTACCAATTACTCTCCCAAGAAGGGATTAATATCCAGAATATGTAAAGAACTCAACAAACTCACCACCAAAAAAACCCCGATAACCTAATCAATAAATAGGCAAAAGGTCTACACAGACAATTCTCCAAAGAAGGACTATAAATAGCCAACAAATGTGAAAAATGTTCAACCACCTTAGCAATGAGGGAAATGTAAATCAAAACTGCACTGTGATTTCATATCCCTCCAGTTAAAATGACAATCATCAAGATGAATCAATCATCCTGGTGAAGATGGGGAAATGGTATACTCATGCACCGGTGGTGGGACTATAAATCAGTATAACCACTGTGCAAAGTAGTGTGGAGATCCCTCAAAAGACTAGAAATGGAACCTTCATGGGATCCAGCTATCTCACTCCTTGGTATTTATCTGAAAGAACTAAAATCAGCATACTACAGTGAGATGTGCATACAAATGTTTACAGCAGTGCAACTCACAACAGCCAAGACAAGAAACCAGCCCAGCCTGTCAACAGATGAATGGATAAAGACACTGTGGTCTATATACATAATGGAGTTTTACTCAGCCCTAAAGGAGAATAAAATTGTAGCATTTTCTGGTAAATGGATGGAATTCGAGAAATCATGTCATGTATAATTATAATGCACCAATTTTAAAATCATTAAATAAATGGAAGACCGACCAGCAGAGTAAAGAAAGGGAATCAGGGGAGCAAGAAGAAGGAGGGAAGGAAGGGAAAGAAACTCCTGGAGATTGAAATGTAACAAATTACATTATATGCATTTATAAATATGTCAAAATGAACCCCACTATTGTATATAAATAAGATGCACTAATAAAAAATTTTAAATTAAAATAAGAAGTATGAAATAAAAGCCTCCACATTAGAAAGGAAAAAGCAAAATTATTTCTGCTGGCAGATGACATGATCTTGTGTAGGAAATCCTAAAAAATCTACTAAAAATTATTAGATCTAACAAACAAGTTCAGCAAGGTTGCAGGATACGAGGTCAATATACAAAAATCTATTGTATTTCGATACACTAGGAACTAACAACCCGAAAATGAAATTATGAGAACAATTCCATTGACAATAGCATCAATAATGTCCTTGGGAATAAATATAACAAAATAAGCAAAGCTACAAAATGTAGTTGAAAGAAATTAAAGAAGAGCTAAATAAATGGAAAGACATCCCATGTTCCTGGACCAGAAGACTTAATATTGTTAAGATGGCAATATTCCCCCAATTCATCCACAGCCAAAGCAATCTGTCAGTGCAGAATGCCAAGAAGCAGATAAGTAGAAGTTGAAACAGCAGAAGGGAAGTCTTGGGTGGACCAGAAAAGCAGCCACTTTCTTAGCCACACTCAACAAAAACTAATGAACAATTTAGAATCGTGAATTAATAATATTCATCATCATTATGTATAACCTTATGCTGATTGAACAATAAACCGTGTAAAAATTTCAAGCCCAAATTAGAACTCAGTCTTCCCAACTAACCTTTCTTCTCATATTCATAAAACACAGAGTTAACATTTATGGTTTTGGGGTATGGCCTGAGACAGCTATAGAATTGACTGACAATTGCAATCACTATTTCTGTGCCAGAGTGGGCAGGTACATCCATGTGTGAATAGTGCCTTAGCTCATTTCCATCCAGGCAGGCCAACCGTTGCTCACCTGCGTGGTCACATGGGTAATGACCATCACTAGCATAGAAACCATTGGTTTGTTATCTAGCTGGAAGGACTTATGTGTCTTCTCACTTGCTCAGCCATGCCGTGCCCCACACTCAGCTGGGCACCAGCCACAGCAAAGGACAAGCCCTAATTTTTGCTCCAAGCCTAAAGTATGAGATTCTAGTGTTTAGAGAACATCTGTTTCACTGGTTTTCAAACTGGGATAATTTTACATGGCAGGGGACATTTGACAGTATCTAGGGACATGGTTGGTCACAATCAGGGGAATACTCCTGACATCTCCTGACCACCTCCTGAAGTCAGGGAAGCTTCTAAATATTCTGCAGTGGCCAGGACAGCCTCTAACGACAAAGAATCATCCAACCCATAATGTCAGTAGTGCCCCTATTGAGAAACCTCATCAATCGCAGTCTCATTATTTTACAGAAGTCACTGAGACCCATGTAGTAACACACCCAGGATCATCAAGAACCCAGAATCCATGGTTCAATTATACAGTCAATGAATTTCCAGTTTTCCTTTTTTCAACTGATATCAAGGGCCCATTTTCCTCTTCCTAGAAGCAATGAGCTCTGCAGGACCACCCTGATAGAAAGCTGTTTCAACCCGCAATAAAAAGGCACTCACGTTCAATCTTCACACTTGCCGCAGGAGATGGGCACCAGACCTGAGCGACAGAGCTGCCTTGTCATGGTTGGGTATGTCTCTAGGCTTTGTTTGAAAGTAAAGATGCTGTGAAGGACAAGCATGGGCGCAGAAGTTCCATTTCTGCATTCTTTCTTTTTCTTGTTCATTCACAGATTCAGTGAAAGCACACCGAGTCCCTCCTGAGTGCTCAGCACCAGGCTGGAGCCTGGAGACGGGACAGAATGACACACATGTACTGCTGCACCCAGAGTGCACAATAAACAAGATGGGCAGGCAGGCAAGGCACCTGCACACAGAGGTAGCTGTGCTGTGCAGGCTAGCACCGGGTGGAGTGGGAGTGGGCCACCAGGGCAGTGGGTGGCAAGCCACAGAAACTGATGCTGGCTTAATTGGGCAGAAAAGGGATTTACTGAAAAAATGCCAGAGAGCTCCCAGAAACAGGACCTAAAGGACAAGGTTTGGAAAACAGGCAGGATAAAGAAGGCTCTGAAGCAGCTGGTATCCCCGTCTCAAAGCTGCCATGGTGAAGACTCTTCGGTCCCAGCTGGGGAACACCAGCCATTACTCTTCAGCAGCACGGCCCCAGCACTGGACACGATACACTGCTGGACTTCCACCCTGTTCCTGGAACCAGCGTGTTGCTGCCGCAGCCGTCCCAGGATGGCTTCTCCATTGTCCCAGCTGCTTTGGATCTCCAGGTCCCAGGGCAAGGCTTTTGGGTTGGATTATCCCAGGTTACCCATCCCCACTCCAGCTGCAAGGAATACTGGGAAAGCAAGCAGGTTGCCTGAGTTTTTCCCCCACCCAAACTCTTATGGACAGTTCTGCTTCCAGGCTTGGCTCAACTGTCACCTTCTCAGTGAGACCATCTATCTAATACTCTGATACTCCTTTTTATCCCCCATGAGATATTTCCCCCCATGTCTATTTATTTATATGCTTGACGATCTCTCTCTTCTCAAATATAAGCTAGAGAGGGAAGAAAATTGCATATGGCTTATTCACTGCTAGGTCCCAGGGCTTGGAACACCGCAGGCCCTCAGTACATAACTGTCAAACAAATGAGAAAGCAAAGGAAGTCACCAAACACAGGGGGTGTCAAAGATCCCAAGAAATGCAAATCTCAACAAAGAGCCTCTGGGAAAACAGGTAATGTAACCCAGCCTAGGGAGAATAAGGCACGCAAGAGCGAGACTCCAAAAGAGGTAATGCAGTCAAACAGATCGGGACAGCAAGATTTAAGCAATTAGATGGCATTCCAAGGATGTGCTGTTTTCTGGTTCATACAGCTCTGCCAAAGGCTGCTCCCACATCTTTTCTGGATGAAGGAGGTACAGGTCTGGAGCAGTACAGCTTCAGTATTTACCACCAAAAGCCAAGATTCAGAAATCCTGTCTTTGATGGCCACATGGATGAGCCTGGAGAATATTCCATTAAGTGAAATAGGCTAGGCACAGCTAGCCTATGAAATACCCCTATGTTCACGTTCACATGCAGAAACAGAAAGAAGATTTCATGGGAGTCAAGAACAGAAAAGTGGTTACCAGAGGTTGGGAAGGAGTTGATTAATAGGTACAAAAATACCATTAGGCAGGAAGAATAAGTCCTAGTGTTCTGTAGGACAGCAGGGTAACTATAGCTAATAATAATTTGTTGCATATTTCAAAATAGCTAGAAGAGAGGATTTTGAATGCTTCCAATGGAAAGAAATACTGAATATCTGAGGTAATGGATATGCTAATTGTTCTGATTTGATCATTAGGCATTGCATACATGTATCAAAATTTCACACCATACCCCATAAATATGTACAAATTATGTGTCATTTTTTTTAAGGCCAAGATTCAGAACTTGGAAGGGGAGGGAAGTTGATTCAGCACCCAAGAGTTGCCCTGGCAAGAACCTCGGCGTCTAGGGTGGTCAACTCCAAGGAACACCTGGAGTCTGATCAAAGTGGAGACTGTTCCTCTGAACATTATTTTGGAGAAAGGCAATCAGTGAGAGAATAAATAATGATCAGGCTTAAAAGGCAAGTGAGTTTTTCTTCGGTTTAAAAGTGCTTATTACCTGGATAGCTTTTTGTTTAAGTGATTATGTTGCCAGAGGACTTTCTGTAATTCATCAAAATTCAGAGGACATGAAAGTCCAGGAAAAAAAAAAAAAAAGAGTAGGTGGCAGGGTTTTTAAGTGGAGTTCAATTCAATAAATATAATATATTTTTCTATGGCGTCCTTTATGCGAAACCTTGCCAGCAGCTTTACGGTCCAACAAGACTGCGTTTGAATGACTTCAGCTACTTGCTCTCAGACCCAAATGGACATTCATGAACACTTTGACTTCCCTGTACTAAATGAAGTGATCTACAGCAATGCTCTCAATAATCTGTCACTGCCATTATCTTTTCTTGCTTCGGCTCTTCCGCAGCGCTCCAGAACAACATAAAGTGGTAATTGCTGCAGGATTTTCCCGATCGTTCCAGGAGAGCCTTTCACAAGATGCTGGGAGGTGCAAAGGAAAGAAGGGAGCCGATCAGGACAAGACCCTGGGACAGCCCCATGGCCTCCCTTTACGACAGAAGCAGTGGATTCAACCACAGCTGTCAAGCAGGCAGAACTCCAGACCCTGCGGATGCTAATGTGACCCACATACAACCTTGTCACCTTACCTCATCTCCTTATGACACTCAAATAAATAGTCACGGAAAGGCAATTTACATCTCTACTGCAATTTCTGCTGAAATGGAGGAGGGGGTTAGACCTGCATAACACACAGCAAAAGTCAAAAACCCTCTCCTCGATCTCTCTCTCCTTCCTCATTTCACATTCCCTAAAACTCCTTCATAAATCAAGACATTGCCATCTTTCTGTTCTCCCTTAGCTCTCTGACTCCTTCCGTTCTTCTTTCTCTACCATTGCCTAGACACTGTACCAGGGAGAAGTGAGCATGAAGGGTCTGGGGCAGAAAAAGATTGCAAAGATTTATAACTTAGCATGCTTTTTCCCCTTCCAAGAGTCCCCTTCTGAGCACAGTTGTGTTTGAGTTACACCTGGAGTGTAAAGTATTATGTTATCGCCAGGACTTCTGGTCTGTTTACAAGTAAGCCTTAGAATTGGACCCCAAAAAAGAGAGAAAGAGAAAGAAAACAATTGTGCATAATTGAACATGAGCATAGAAGATTTAATTACCTCCAATGTGATCCAGGAACACGTCCTGTGAGAGCAGAGAAAATCCCAGAAGAAATAGACTTGATTTTCCCCGATTCCCATAACCAATGACAAGTCCTTTAAAATAAACCTGGAAGTTAAGCTATACTTTTAAAACTTGTGGGAAAACGAGCCCAACATCAAATTATCAATCTTAACCATTTCAAGCATGCCATTCAGTGGCACTAAGGACATTTGCCATGCTGGATAACCATTTGCACCATCCTTGATGGTGCTTCCCATCATCCCAGAGTGGAACTGTCCCCATTAAACAACACCTTATTGGCTTCTTCCCCGCACCTGGGAAACCACCTTTCCACTCTGTCTCTACAAACTTGACTACTGGGTACTTCACGTAAGTGGAATCCTACAGTATTTTTTTTATAGTTGACATACACACAGCATCACATCCTCAGGAGTCATCCAGGTGGTAGCATGAGTCAGAATTTTCCTCCTCTTTAAGGCAGAATAACATTACACCTGCACGGTAGCATCTTTTGTCCACCCATTCATCAGTTGATGGACATCTTGATTGCTTCCAACTTTGAACTATTGAGAATAATGCTGAGTACATGCATATTCTCCAGTCACCATATTTTGTCCAACACAAAGTCTGAAGTCCATTTTGTTCCTTCTGGATTTTTACTGGGGAGAGACACAGCAGCACTAAGTGTGCAGACCCTTTGCTCAGCACTGAAGTGGATATTCAGAGGCACTCAGCAGACCCTGTCCGGGTTCTTTAAGAACTAGAGTGATAGACTCAACTCTTCCCATTATAAGTGGCTCCACCCCTCTGTGAACTCAGATGATTGGATGAGGAATAATCCTGGCCAGGCAAAGCCAAGCCATTGGCTGAGGTAAGCCAATTAAATTCTTCTCGTCTGTCTGGAATTAGCACTTGGGTGGCTGGGATGGCTGTCTTTGAGTACTGGGTTTGTACAGCTTGTAAGTTCAGGATGTGTGGGGGAATGCTTGGGCCAGTCATCCTGTTCTCCAAGGTGGAAAATGGAGAAAGAATCTCTGCTCCTGGAGGGTGCATTTCCCATTCCTGGGTTCCATAAGATACCCAGCATCCTTCCAAAGCAGTTCCTAATTTGCTTAAGCTATTTTGAGTGACTTTTCTTCTCTGTAACCCAATGTGTCAGGATAATCTATTGAGATATTAATTTCTGTCTTGTTTCTCAGCTAGAGAAGAGAAAGATGAAAATGGAATTTTCTCTTTCCTTCCACCTCCTTGAAGAACAGCCACTTTTCGTTTTGTTTTATGGTAAAATTTCACTGTCCAATATGGTAGCCATTAGCCATATGTGGCTTTTGGGTGCTTGACGTGTGGTTTATGCAAATGGAATGTGCTCTAAGTGTGAAATACACACTGAATTTCAATAACTTAGTGCCAATAAGGGGATGTAAAATGTCTCACAGATAATGTTACATTGGCTGCAAGTTAAAGTGGTAAATATTTGAATATATTGAGTTAAATAAAAATATATTCATATAAATTTCAATCATTCTGTTTTACCATTTTTAAAGTGGTTACTAGAAAGTTTTAAATTACATATGTGTCTCAAGTTATATTTCTCTGAAATGGTGCTAACTGAAAGTCAATGCTGTTCTTAAGGGAATAAGCAGTAGCCAGAGGTCCTGAGTATGGAGGTCCTTCTGAACACGGTCTTGCTGGTCAGAATGACCACGGAACTAAGCTGGAGTTGCTGTAGAAGGACTGGTTCCATGAAGAGAGGTGAGGAAGAATAGTGCCATCCTGGGGAGAGGATGGAGAGGCAGTTTCCAGGAGAGCTAGAAGCCTGTGTCCTTCTCTGTGCTTGGAGAGAAAGAATCCTCAGAGGTGGTCATGTCTGGGTCCTAGGGGTGTTTAAAGACTGTCAGACCCCTGTAACTAAGTCATAGCTCAACTCAGCCACCTAACAGACAGCTCAGGACAAGGCTCTTCTGGCACCAAAGTAAGCTCCAGGATCTGATGCAATCCCACCAGGTGGAAAAGCCACCCAGTGATGACAGATCTTGTCCATCTCCTCAGTCATGAGGGTGGAGGCTCAGAATTTCAGATTTGAAGCGGTGTGAGATTTTCTGCACCCTAGCAACTGGGAAGCAAATTCATGCCTGTTTCACAAATAACCTTTGGCTAAGGAAGCCAGGCACCTGCACGTCTTTGAAAACGTATTCGTAGCATCTGAAGCCAAATGTCCGTGGGCTCTGCGTATCTGGCTGGCCATTAGCCCTTCTGTCCCATAGCTTTCAACCTGGAGCAACGGGACGTATGTGTTTTCCAGCTGGCCACGTCTTCTTAGGACTATATTAAGAAGTTACAAGGGCTCGAAGCCAAGAAAATTGACCACAAATGCAGAGGCCCACTATCACAAAACCTCGGAGTTCAGAGGATCTTGGGGATAATATAGTGCCAACTCCTTGTTCTGCTGGGAAGAAACCAAAGCTGGTTGGGAGGCCAATAGGGACTTGTCCAAGGTTCCACAGACAGTGGTCAGACTTCTAACGGGGAAAACATCCTGTTTTCATTCTCTCGAGCGTCTCCAATGGTCCTCCTACAGCTGAATTCTCAAGACTGCAATGTAAGGTCTTTCACTCTCCAAATAAAAGCCACACCGATTTTTATGATTTCAGGCAGAGCCTCTCTAGCCAGAAACAGGCAGGTATTCTAATTTTGAGATGTTTGAACTATACAGGGAGGGCATGACCTTCACCAGAACTGTGCACATGCACTCATTGCATGAAGTTTAACTTAGTTTAGCTGCTGTAGCTGCAATAACCAAGACCCTCAAGAAGGTAATTTAAATAAGAAGTTCGTTATTAACCCACAAGACAACCTTAATAGGCAGTTCAAGGCTAATTAGTAAGGAGGCCCCGGAGTGCTGTGGCCCGGGATCCTTCCATCTGGTAGCTCTCCCCCACCTAAGCCGATGCCCTTGACTCTGGTCCAAGATGGTTCATTCTTCATGCTGCATTCCAGCCAGGGGGCATGCAGAAAAGGGAAGGATGTGGACAGCTCATCCCTGCCCTTCGAAGGCATGGTCCAGCCTTGGTTCACATCACATCTGTTCATACCCTTGGACCAGAACTTAGTCACTGTGGCCATTCCTCACTGCCTGGGAGGAGAGAAAGCTGTCCTTGGGAAGACTTGCACCTCACAGAAAGTCTCTCATCGTAGAAAAATGGAAAATGCTGAACACGAGGGGCAAGCAGCAGTGTTTTCCTCATCCTTCTGAGTGCATCTGGGTGTGCCCAGGCTTAAGCCAACAAGCTCAAGTGAGAACACACACTTGGACATCAATCCACAGCATGGTGCCCACAACACGTAGATCCACTCACACACTCCATCGTGCCCGTAGACCACTGCAGTCCCTTCACGGGTTTGGTTCTCCTAGGCCTGTGCACAAGGCACATGCTCCAGTGCTAGTTCTGTCACTAACCACACATACACACGTGCCCAGATGCGTGGAAAGAGAAAAGAGAGAGGCCCTTCCAAGCCTACCACTCTTCTTTGTAGTGCTGTGAGGATCACGTCCCAGCCCCTTGGCTCCTCCCCACTCACGGAGGATGCCCCTAGTTCTGTGGTAAGTATACGTTCTTATTCCTACGCTTGGAAAGACACCTAGAGTAAGATCCAGGGTGTGCAGTACAAACACGACCGAAAATATGGTGAGATCAAAGGAAGGTGCTCATTAAGAGATCCCATATCCATACACCACTAGGTGAGCAGATGCCTCACCCTCTCTTTTGGCAGCACGCCAGTTGCATAGTTGAGGTTGCCCTGCACATCGGGAGGACATGGCAAATACTAGCTGTGAGATCAAGAGGACTTCTAAGACCAACTGGCATGGGAAGAGAGGAAAAACAAGACGCAAGCCCAGTATGTTGTGGAATATCCAAAATCCAAGTATGACCTGACATGTGGTAAGCACTCAGTTAATGCACATTGGGTGGATGCATGGATGCACAGGAGAAGCAAAGAACATTCTGCATCCCACCCCCACTTCACTCCTACACTCAAACCCTGTGGCAAGAACCAGGTCCAAGATAAACTCAGTGCTCAAACAATAATGAAGCCAACCGATGGGATGGATAGATAAACAATTTAGGAGCTTTTCCCATTCTTTCTGAGATAGAAGTGTTTGCCCAGGAAACATTCTGAATTAAATAGATCAAGGCATGGGGAGGGGAGGAAGCATTTGTTGGCATTTACCAAACTTCAGTCTGAACAGTTGCTTGACTGTCACATTTAATTCTCAAAAGAAGCCCATGAGGTAGGCCCTATTATTATCTTCCTCATTTTACAGTTTATGACCACTAACTTTATGTGTCAACTTGACTGGGATAAGAGGTGCCCAGATAGCTGCCAAACATTATTCTGGTGCCTCATGAGAGCATTCCAGAATAGATGAGCATTTGAATCTGCAGGCCGTGTAAAACTAGATGACCCGTCCCATGGATGGCCCTCCATTGAAGGCCTGAGTAGAAAAGTAATAGAAGAGGAAGGACAAATCCATACTGTCTGTTCTTGAGCTGGAACATCCATCTATCTTCTGCCATGGACACTGGAGGTTCTTGCTCTTGGATCTTCAGACTCAGACTAGGATTCACACCCTAGTTCCTCTGGTTCTGTGCCTTCAGGCATGGATTGGACCTAGGCCACTGGCTCTCTTTGGTCTCCAGCTTGCAGATGGCAGACGGTGGGACTTCTCAGTTTCCACAGCCATGTGAGTCAATCCATCACAATGAATCTCTGTACCCCTTTATGTATCCTATGACCTGTTTCCATGGATAACCCTGATCGATACACAGGGGATGAAATTAAGGCATAAGAATATGAACTGTCTCGCCCCAGGCCACTTGCTCATGTTAGTAAATGGGGAACAGGGATTTGAACAGGCTGTTGACGCTTTGCTTGCAACCAAGCTGTAGTGCAGAACTCTTTCCCCAACTGCGACGTGTTGTGGAGCCCAGTGCACATGCCAAGTGAAGAACAGCTGTGGCTGTGCTGACTCCTGGATCCCAGAGCTCGGCTGCACCATGCCACCCTCTGCTTATCCCCAAAGACACCTCTGAGGACCCAGAGAGCGCCAGGGAGCATGACATCAAGTGATGTATGACCACTGCTCTGTGGGCTTCTCCAGGGCAATCCTGACCCTGTGCTAAGAGGCTTTCTGGTCGACCACAGCCAGACAAAATTACTCACCCCAAAGCTTCCAACCAACAGGGGTGAACGCTGTGGGGACACCACCATGAAAGAATCCAGCCTTCAGTGACTATCATTTTCCTCAGATGTAAAATGGGCCTAATAATGTCAACTTCACAGGAACGAAGTTAGGATGAAATGAAATGATGAGTGACTGATGTGCTTAGCTCTGTGCGTAGAACATGTCACAAATAAAAGCCAGCTGATGGTTATAGTAGTGGAGGCCATCTCAAAATAGTCTAGTTCTCTAGACCCAAAGGAAGGAACTCCTGGTTCTTTGTCTCTTCTGGAAGCAGGAAATGATAAAAACGAAAATAAATTAGATTTAGATTAAAATGCCAAATCTGTGTGACCCTAGTAAGTCACGTGACCTCTATTTCTACTTACTGAAATGTGGAGAATGTTTCCTAACTTGTGAGAATCAAATGAGATGAAGGATAAAACATGGTACCCAACAAGTGCCTGAGCATTTGCCTTTTCTTTCTATTGCCCAGGCTTGACGGAGACCCACAGGCATGTGCCTTGGGATACAGATCTCCAGTTGCTCCCCACCCCGGGTCTACCATTCTCTCCCCACTGAGTGGGAAGATGCTGGCTTCAGTTACTCTGCTCTGTGACAACTCCCTCTTTATTATTTATTTATCTCCAAACCACAGGGAGAAGGAGTGGGCTCGCCCTTGCCTTAGGCAGGCTAGCTTCAGAAATATAAATTGCTCCCGTATCCAGCCCAGACAAAGAAAGATCTGGAGTCCTGGATGAACGGCCTGCACACTCCTGCCCCACACCCTCAGCCCCGGGGAAGAGAAGGACGCCGCCACTCCATCATTAAGCCGGCATACGGGTCGCCGGGATTCCTGGGAAAATGACATCTGAGAGGAGGTTTTTCGGAGCCAGCGAGATGATTTGCTAGTCCGCTGTACCGTCTGAGTAACAGTGCCCGGATGTCCTCCCGACACCTCCATCATCTTATGCAAAGGATCTCTGAGCAAGGGAGGCGGCCTGGGCAGAATCCATAATGGTAAGAGGTAATTAGCTGTCATACCTGCATTTGCGGCCGACCAGGGGTTGAACATCTCTCTCACTCTAGAGGGTTCGCAGGTGTAAGAGTGGGGGCGGCAGAGGAGTGAGGCTATAGGCTCAACAGTCATGGCGGGCGGGAAAGAAAACCACCCCCCGAGGTGAGGTTTCCTGACTACCCTCTAGATTGCCAAGTCTCCTTCCAAAGGTTTTTGCAAGAACTACTCATGTATCATTACGGCGACTCTAGGAGGTGAGCTCTCTGGTTGTGCCCATTTACAGGTGAGGAAACTAAGGCACAGGAAGCTCTCCTTCCCTCTGGTCATACAGCAGGGAAGTGGCAGAACCTGAATTTGAACCTAGGATGTCTGGCTCCCAAGCTTGTGCACCTCTAGAGAACGACTTTCAGGACCCATCTCTGGATCCCAAGTTCCCTTACGTACTAAGATCCAGCCCAGCAAGCAAATGCGCGCTCTGTCTGCTTGACCCTTCCACAAACAGGCCAGGAGCACCAATGCCGAGCTGGGCCCCCCGGTTATATTGAGATGAGTCAGATCAGGATGCTGCACGGATAGTCATCAGAAGGACTGGTCACATATACCAATGTCTTAACGTAATAGCCATTATGTGGGGCAGGGTGCATTAGCTTCCTCGTCTGCACCGTCCCCCTTATGAAGCAGGTGCAATTCTGTTTCACAAATGAGAAGAGTAAGATACGAAAGTGATTTGCCCAAGCTCACTACCAACCATGGCAGGAGCAGAAATGGACACCAGACCATGGAGCTGCACCCACCCCACTCCACATTGGGCTGAATGTATGAGGCCATGTGAACATCCAGACAGAGCTACAAAGGGGCCCTGGAAACTTCCCTAGATCCAACCCTGGCTGGGAGGCCTTGATGGATGGGGGATTTGGACGGAGGGGAAGAAGCTGGGTAAGCATCCAGACCCATGAAATGGCACGAGCAAATGGACAGATGGGGTATCACGTGGGCTCAGAAAGTGGACAGGGTGCCACCCAGCCTCACTGACCAGTGGAAAGGGTTCCAGAAGAGAAGGTTGGTGACAGCTGGCTCAAGCATCAGCTGAGATCATTAGACTCACAGGGTTTCAGAGCAGAAGAAAGACCAGCTTGGATCCATGCTTTGCGGCAAGGGGAGTGTAACAGTCAGCTTTTTTGTTGTTGTGACCAAAACACCTGCCAAGAACAACCTGGGAAGGAAAGGTTTACTTTGTCTCACAGTTTCAGATCGTGACCACATGGCTCCAAGTCAGGACCATCAGGGCAAAGAGGCATGGGAAGGAAAGTCAATCCGCTCATGGTAGCCAGGAAGCAGAGGGTGGGGCAGAGACTAATACAATCCCCAAGGACGAGCCCCCGGGGGTCTACTTCCTCCAACCATGCCCCATTTGCCTGTTTGACTCCCTTCAAGTTGTGAATCCACCAAATGGATTAATCCACCTACGAGGCCAAAGCCCTCACAGTCCGATCATTTCCTCCGAATTTTGCTGCACTGGGCACCAGGCCTTCAACACTGTCCAGGTCCCCCACCACAACGGGGAGTAACAGAGCAGAGGAGCGATGGAGGGGCCAAGCCCCTAGGGGCAGGGAGGGAGGTGCAGGCATATATGAAAGTTGCTGTGAGATTCCAGGAAGACCAGAGAGGAAACAGGAAAGAAGGAAGGGGAGAAATGAGCCCCAGGAGAAAGAAGAGAGAGCAGTCAAGGAAAGCAAGAAGGCAGACAGGGCAAAGGGCTCCTGCAGGTGTCCCAGGCTGTGCACAGCCTTGCCTTGTGCTCCCTAAACACAGAGCTCATGAATCCGATGTCAGGAACACACCAGACAGGACCCGAGGCAACGCCCAGCCATGAGAAGAAACATGCCTGGATCTCGTAGTAAGAAGGACGATCGCCTTGAAATTCTCTTCACTCCAGAGGGAGCTTCGGCGTGAGCTCACACGTCGGCCAGCCCTCTGGTGCCTGGCGGAGCAGACCCTGACTCACAGCCTTCCCTGGGCCATGGGAAGGAGCCAGCCCCAGAGAACATTATTTGTTTTCATTCTTATTATGGAGTCAGATTTAGGAAAACCCACAAAGTTAGTGCCCCAATGACCAAAGTACAGATTCCCCATCCCCCAGCTGTGCCTTAGAATCACCTGGGAGTTTTCAGACATACAGGTGCCCCAACTGCACCACAAGAGATCCCAACGTCATGGGCTGAGATGGGGCCAAGGTATCAGTATTTTTTTAAAACTCCCTGGGTGATTCTAAAGAGCAGCTGCAGCTGGGAACCACTGGCTTCTGCCTTGGAAATATCCCATCCCCTGGTTTACATCATTACTTGCCTGTCACTCCTCGAGATAGTGACAAAATTCCCTACCTCACATCATTGCTGAGGACGAGGGGAATCCGGTCCCGAGTTCATGCCTGGCTCCTGCCCCTGTCTTCATGTCAGTGCCTGGGAGGCTGGGTCCAGACCCAGGATCATACCAAAGTCCTTCGGGGGCCTCTGCCTTGATAAAAACCATACCAAAGTGAACCCACGTGAAGACACATGAGCTTTGAAGACCTTTCCGCCCCAAGCCAGGTTGCCAGGTGCCCATGGCCCCGGCTTTGGCAATATGGCAATTCAACAGGCTCGCCGAGGAGCCTGGGGAATCCTGTGTCCTCTTCCCAACCCAGCACAGTCCATCCATCCCCAGTCGAGGAAGCTGGCATGTGGTGTTCTTTTAATTAAGTCCCACGTCAGTGCCAAGCGCTCCCAGAGATGGAGTGTAGGAGGAGTCTCTGAAGTAGGAGGCAGGTTGACAAGGTGGGGGTCATGATGGATCTTCCCACACCGGAGCCAATTTGCTTCTAATGACTTGTGATCCAGCCAGCATCAATCCAGGCTCGCAGGAGCTCCCAGGATGCATTTGTGTTCTTTGCAAACCAGAACCAACTTTTCACTCCAGGGAGGTGAGCTCTCGGAGATGCGGTTCTCGGAGACACATTAGATTGCAGATCAGGTGCTGCAACCCCCAGTGCTCGCGGGAGCCGCGTGAGAAACGTCAGTGGGTGAAGCACACAAGGACAGGGGCGCGCGGGTAGACGGGACTGTGGCAAAGCGGAAGCAGATGCCCAGGGAGACGGGAGTCTAGACTGCTGTTGCTCTGGGGATTGGGGCCTGATGTTGGTCCAGTCTTCTGGTGTTTTAGGAAAGCAGGATTCCTACTTCACTAGAAGTCCCAATCCTGACAGTAGCTTCCCAAATTCTCCCCGACCTCTCCCCTGTTCCAGGCCCCATCTTGAGACCTCACCTCCTACCACTCCCACCCCTCTGGGCTCTGCTCCAGCTGCTCTGGACTTCCTGCTAAGGGACCATGTACACCGCAGCCACACGCCCACCAGGGCCAGTGCCCTGGCTGCTCCTTCTGCCCTGGGCTTCCCACAGCTTATTCACTCACCAAGGTCAGATCTTTGCTCTGACCTCCACCCCATAAAGGAGGCCCAACCTAACCGCCCCTGTCCACTGCCATCTGCCCCACCCCCCATCCTGGCCAGCCAGAATCCCTTTCCTTCCTTATTTTTTATTTTTTCCCATAGCATTTATCATTTTTAGTCCCACAAAGAGAAGTTCTATTTTATTTACTCCTGGGTATCCTTAGAACCTGGAATTGTGTCTCAAGTCTAAGTGCTCCAAAAAACACATTTGTTCAGTGAATAACTGAAATCTGGTGTCATAGACTGAATTATGTTTCCCTTTCCAAATTCAGGGTGAAATTCTAACCTATGAGACGTCTACTATCTATCTACGATAGATCCTTTTAAGGAGATAATTATGGTTAAATGAAATCACAAGGGTGGACCCTAATCCCATAAAATTGGCATCCTGATAAGAAGAGGAAGGAATGCACTCAGAGAGGTCACATGAGGATAGAGAGAGAGGGAGAGAGAGAGAACAACTGTCTGCAACCCAAGGTCAGAGGCCTCGGGAGAAACCAACCTGCCAGTCCCTCCATCTTGGAACTTCAGCCTCCAGAACCATGATAAATAAGCATCTGGGGTACTTTGTCATGGAAGTTCTGGCAGAATAATACATCCGGACATCTAGAATCTCCTAATTCAGAAATGCTGACCACTGCTTCAAAATTTAAAAATAAATTCATGAGATCTCCTACAGACCTAACAGGGTGGGTTTGCAAACTAGACGAAGGTCCCAGGTCCTGGTTTGTGACGTCAGGTTTACTAGCAGTCAGACATCTGAAGGAAGGTTTGTGTTCTGCTTTAGATTCCCAGCCCTCAGTTACCGTCCCTCAACCAGGGCAGGAAAAGGTGAGCTTGTTCAGGTGCCTCTGCCAACCTGCTCCTGTGCAGCTCACCAGAGCCACAGAACCCTTCCAAAATGCCAGCCCACCCACCCAGCCCCACCTGAATCCTGTGGCTCCCTATTCCTCTTAAATTAAAGCCTTACCTCCTTACAAGACCTCTTACAAGATCTGCCATCTGGTCACCTCTCCTCGGACTCTTTGCGTCTGAAGGGGGGGTGCAAGCCCTCCCGGATTCCCTTGTCTGGCTTCTGCTTACCCAGCATTCCCATGCTTTGGTGACAAAGCCACGCCTTCTCTCTCGGGAGGAATTATTCTTGTGTACACCATGGGTGGAAATGGCAGGAAAGGCTGGACCCTCCCTCGTCCATTTTCCCTTCCTTGGCAATGGGAGTATAGAGAAGTAATAAAGGCTACCTTCATGCACACACACACACACACACACACACATCCAACACGGGAGCGCCCTTGTTCTCCTTTCCCTTCTAGAACAACCACATTGAAGATGGCGGGGTCACATGCTGGACAGAGCCAGGATCCCAGAGTCGTCGCTTGGAAGGCATCCAACCCCAACCCAACCTTCATCTGGACCATGATGAGTAAGAAATAAACCTTCATTGTTTAAACATGAGTGTGTGCTGGGAGCGCAGAGTCACTGTGGACCTTTCCTGATTTTGACAGTGCCAATGTCCATCAAAGCATCATGCTGTTGCTGTTTGATCCAAACTTGGCCAAGGGATGATCTCTCAGCATGGAGAGAAACAGAATGCTCTTGTCCCTGACTCATCCAGCAGAGGTTTGCTGAAGAGACCATCCGCTCATTCCTGCTCCTTGGAGCCTCTGAGGGTCTCTGAACCCTGCTCTTTGGAAGCCGGGGGCCAGGTGACTCTGAATTCTTGATTCCACTGTCCCGCCTTGACATCTAACTCTGACCCATGAAACTTACTCCCTAACCCTAGTGTCTTAGTCCATTTTCTATTGCTATAAAAGAATACCTGAGATTGGGTAACTTATAAAGAAAATAGGTTTCTCAGAGTTCTAGAGGTTGAGAAGTCCAAAGTCGAATGTCTGGTGATGACTTTCTTGTTGGTGGGGATTCTCTGCAGAATCCCAAGTCAGATCAGTGCATTGCCTCATGCCGGAGAGAGCTTATTTTTAAAACAAAGCCCTTCCTTTGATAACACATTAATCCATGACTGGATTAGCCCATTCATGAGAGGAAGCCCTCAAGATTCAATCACTTCCATGTACTGTTAACTTATGACATTGTGTCTCCAACACGGGGATTCTGGGAGACAAACATTTGAACCCCAGTACCTGGCTCTCCCACCACTGATCTGCCTTAACTAGCCAGACTGCATCTGACCTCACCTAAGAAGGAAGCCTCCGTTGAGTCCTGATCACTCATGGTCCATCTCCAGTACTGACCCCGGAAAGTTGTCCTGGCCACACCAGGAAGGCCATACCAGTATCCAGGCCCCGAGTTACTCAATATGGCCACAGAGTACTTTGTTTTCTGTTTTTTTTTTCTCCCTTCTGTTTTAGTCAACGTTTTTTTGTTTTGTTTTGTTTTGTTTTAAGGTTTCTGGGACCAAAAGACCTGATAAGAACAATGTAGAGAAGGAAGCTTATTTTGGCTCCCTGTTTCGGAGGACTCAGTGCATAGATGGCTGACTCCATAGCTCTGGGCCCAAGGTGAGGCAGAACATCATGGTGGGTTGTAGCAGAGGAAAGCAGCTCAGGACAAAACAACCAGGAAGAAGAGAGAGCACTCTGCTCCCCAGAGATGCCCCCCGTGATCTGTTTTCTCCAACCACACCCTACCTGTCTAAAACTACCACCCAGTTAATCCATCAGTGGATTAATCCACTGATGAGGTTCCGACTCTCATTTCACCTCTGAAGTTTCTCACATAGTCTCACACATGAGCTTCTGGGGGATACCTCATATCTAAACCATCACACATTCCTAGTCCACTTATGAATCCCTAACGATTTCAGGATGGAAACAGATTCATGTGACTCAATGTTTGGGAGTCTGGGATCTGGAATCAACCTGGCTTTATTTAAATCTGATCCCCATTAATCACTAGCAAATGACCTTGGACATAACTCTCAAGAGTCCCAATTTATAAAGTAGGCCTAAAAACAGTCCCTATTCTCAAAGTTTTTGTAAACTTTTAATGAATTAATAGGTGTGAATTATTTAGAATGGTTTCTGATACATACCAAGGGATCAATGAATCTAAGCTCTTAATACTGGGTGCCAAATACTAACTTCATATTCACACTTAATCCTGTCAAAACTAATATCCTATTCTTCCTTGTACAGATGAGGAAACCAGGGATATTGGGTCTAACTACTGGCCCTTGTCAAGCAACTTGTCAAAGGTGTGGTCAAGATCAAAGCCATGCCTTTTTGCTCTACTCACTTCTTTGAGCCTCCAAATTCAGTCGAGAAGGGAAGCCAATTTTATTAAGCACCTGCTGTTGCTTTTGAGTGTACAGTTTCACTCATCTCCCCAACATCACTTGAAGCATACAACAGCATCCCCAATTAGCACAGGAAGAACCTCTTAGCCAAGTGAGATAAATCGCTGAAGATCAAACCGCTAAGAAGAGTAATCGGTCTTTGAATCCAGGTCAGTTCAACTCCACAAGGTCACTCCACTGTGCCTGGTTAGCTTTCGTAATAATTAAAGCTATTTACTGAGTTTCTTTTACATGCCAGGCAAAGGACAGCTTTCAACTCCTTGTGAGACAAAGCGAGTCGTCCTTATCACAGCAACAATGGAGGCTCACGTAGCCAACCTGGTTGCCCCAGTGCACGTGGCTCATGAGGGGCAGAGGGGGGACCAAAGCTCAAATCTGCCACCAACAGTGTCTGTTCTTGCCTGACATCAAGCTCCAGAGCCCAAAGGCCACCCATGGTGACAAAATTCTTCTCCTCACCCTGTGGCCACATCATGCCTGTGCCATTGTGGCTCATTGATTTGGATGCCTTTACTGTAATTCAAAATTTATGATATTTTGACCAAAATTGAAGTTTCTCTGCATGCTGTAAAGAAAGGACTGAACTAACAAATGAGTGAAAATAAGATTATAGGATCTGGGCATGCGTTCTTTAAAATATTCACGCATCTAAGAATCATATCCTTTTAAAGGAACGATCTCCCCAAAATTATTGGAAAGGACTTCGGTATCTAGCTTCAGCAGTTGATTAATTGCCTGTCAGCTGGTGACATCAGGAGCTGCTGAGGAGGTCCAGCTCTGCACCACACATAAGAGATGCTGCCAACCTCAAACTCCCCTGGTGCCCCTCAGCAGGAAGGCGAAGTGGAGTCCCAGCCAGCCTCCATGGGACTGCTGCCCTGGGAGAGGGGGTGTGGGACCTGGGGGTGGGCCCAGCTCCTTCTGCACAGCCCAAACGAGGGCCTTCAGGGACTTTCGGAGAACCAAAGCTTTCCCCCACAATGGATTGCTCCAGCTCTTTCTGCAAAGAGGCAAGGACAAATCACAAATGGTTAATAAAACAAAGGCAAAATTTGTAGGGAGTTACGTCTTTGCCTGGACTTTTCAATTCAAGGAGCCCATGACGCCTCTGGATAGAGAAGAGAAGCTCAAGTGGGTGCAGTGGGCAAGGCTCAGTTCCCCCCCACCCCACCCCCAGGTGGCCTGTGGCACTACACTCCTTGGCAATGGCCCTGTTTCATGGATACTTTGATGTGCTATGCACTGGAATGCACAAAATCACAAAGAGCCCAAGAAAAGCCTCCTGCTATTTCAGAAGCACATAAGGCAAACACCAACAAACCAAGAAAGCCTTGATTTTTGCCTTGAGAAGACCTCCTGTTTTAATTCCTGTTAGCATACTAATTGCCCTTCTGCAGCTGGGTGCTGCTAATTACAAATGAATGGTATTTATTCATTATAGAAGACCAGCAGGAGAGTCTCTACTTAGCAACACTATGTTAATTTGAGTTTGGCTTTCGAAGGTCATAAAACTGCTTTGGATTAAAAGCTTTTTACAGAGAGAGCTGATTCCCCCTCTCCTCTCACCCTTTCCAAGGAGAGGCTGGGTAGAGCGTCTCATTCTTTCCTTCTCAGTTTCCAGATCTGCTCCTGCTCTGATCCGAGAACCTGTTCACTATGGTCTGCACCTTAAATGTCCCCCGAAAGCTGATGTGTTGAAGGCTTGGTCCCCAGATGATGGGCTGTTGGGAGGTGGCCGAAACTTCGGGAGGTGAGGCCCAGTTGAGAGAAGTTGGGCCCTGGGGACGTGCCCTTGAAGGGAACATGGCAACACCTGCCCTCCAACCCCGCTTCCTGGCCGCCATAGGAGAGCAGCTTGCTCCACCCCATGGCCCCTGCCATGAGGTTCTGCCTCACCACAAGCCCAAAGCGAGGAGGGCCAAGCAATGGTGGACAAAAAGCTCTGAAACTGAGCCAAAATAACCTTTCCTTCTGTGTCTACCTCAGGTATTTTGTCACAGTGATGGAAAGCTGACCGGCGTGCCATTTTATCAGGTGAACAGACAATCACATTGACAGGTACTGCCCACGCAAGCCGCATCCTCTGAGCACTCTCTCATTTGTGTTCTCAGTATCTCTTCAGCACTGCAGACCCGTCTCTGCCCTTCCATCTGCAGGAGGGATGTGCCCTTCCACCTCCTCCAGAATTTCTGTTTGTGCTTCCTCGTGGGTACTCGGGTGGTTAATCTGGCCAATTCATTTCTGTTGACAAACTAGCCACCTTCCAGTGAGGGTTTAAGAGAGTAAGACTTTACTTTTGACCTAAGATATTTTTTGGCCTTGGATCTGAGCTGTATCCTGATTCCGGTCTTGACTTGAGAGCCCTGGGTTTGGGAGGCAGCAAGCTGCATTTTTGTTCAACACAGCATCACTGTGCATTTGTCTATTGGCAGCTGCACAGAGCACCCACTGGACAGAGCTCAGGAGACACGGTGGGAGTGTAGCACCTTGCATCTCTCCAACAGTCTCTGAGCTGGACCTTTCTGTAGAACTTTGATCGTGGTCAGTGTGAAGTATTACAGATCCACCCTGGATGCTTATCTCTCCGCAGAATGACTTGAATTCATCGTTTTCTAACTCTCTGATAATAATAATAATAATAATAGATACTTATTTAGATATGAATTCTCTCTTATCTCCCTTTTTTTCCCCAGGTTTTATCTCATTTTCCTCTCAACAATCCTAAGGGTCAGCACTATTATTATCTTTACTTTCCAAATGAGGAAACTAAGTCTCAGAGAGGTCAAACAGCTTGCCCAAAGTCACACAGCTGGTATATGAAAGTAGAAATGGATTATCGCTGACTCCAGAGCTCTGGATCACTACTGTTCTCCGGTGGTCTGTCAATAACTCTGCTTTTTAAAAATCAGTAAAAATTTAATCCATCAACTATTGAGGAGTTGGGATTGCCAAGAGGATGAGATGTAAGCCTAGAATTTCTGGTAACCATCCTGAGGGAGGAGCTTGTTTGAAAGTGGAGACCACATTGAGGAGAGAAGATCTGAGATGGGAGACTGAGATGCCAAACGCTGGTTACACCTTCAAGACCCTGGATCTAGCCATACCTACAGGCTCACCTCTTTTCTAAAATTACTTGAATGAATTATCTAATTCTTCCATGTTCTGGTGCTAAGAATTTTAAAATCACTTATGAACTGTTAAATCTTCTGAACTTCAATTTTATGAGCCAATACATCTTTCTTTAACTCTTTAAATTATGAATTAGATCTTCTGTCAGTTACAACTGCAAGTGCCTTCAGTATGTATTAGCTTTATATTTTTGTTGTTCTCTTTATTATCAGTATTATTATTTTATAGCACATGGTTACATTATTTAACTGTGGATTAAAAGGTCCCGAGTTCATGCAAACTTTACATCCTACCCAACAAAAAAACTAGCTCCAGATGGGTCACTGAACCCATAAAACTATAAATGTAAAATTCCTCAAACAAAACACAGAACAAGAACCTTGAAACAAATATTTCTCAGACAAGGCAGAAAAAACACTATAAGACTAAAATAATGAAAACTATTATATTAGTTATTAAAATTAAAAACTTCCAGTCTTTGTGTTAGTCTTTTCTGGTATTGGACCACAATACCTGAGTTAGCCAACTTAAAAGAGAAAAGGGTTATGCTGGCTCACTGCTCTGAGGTTTCAGTCCATATTCAGCTGGTTCTGTTGCTTTTAGGCCTGTGGCGAGGCAGCATGTCGTGGCAGATTGCATGTGGTGGAGCAAAGCCCGCTGGGAAGCAAAGGAAAGAGGAAGAGGAGGGGCCAGGGTCCCAAGGGCACACCCAATGACCTCACTTCCTTCCACTAGACCCCACCTCTTAAAGGCACCAACACCTCCCAGTAGTTCCAAGGGCTGGGACCAAGCCTTTGTGGAATTCTTATCCAAATCATAGTAGTCTCCAAAAGATATCGTTAATAAAAGAAAGAGGCAAGCGATAGCTTTGGAGACTCCAGAACTTGACACCCATCTCCAATCCTGGCTTGAAGGCCTGCCAGGTGAACGACCTTTAACAATTTACTTCACCTCTCTGAGCTTTAGTTTCCTCACCTATCCTAATCCTACTTCCTGTCCTGGGATGATGGAGAACTTAAAAAGATAACGGCACAGTGTTGGGTTGAACCAGTGTCCCTCAAGAATTCATGTCCACCTCAGAAGGTGACCTTATTTATAAACAGGATCTCTGTAGATATAATTAAGACAAGGATTGAGATAAGATCGTATTGGATTAGAGCTGGTCCTAAACCCAATGAGAATGTCCTTATAAAAGACAGAAAAGGACACTCGGAAACAGAGAGGTGATATGACAATGGAGGCAGACACTGAGGATGTGTGTACAAACCAAGGAACGCCAAGGAACGCAGGCTAGGAAAATCTCAGGACAGTTTCTCCCACCAAACCTTCAGGAGCAACCAAACCTACCAACACCTCAACTTCTGGCCTCCTAACAGTGAGAGGATGCACTTCTGTTTGTTTGTTTTTTCATTTAAAAACAATTTTTTGAGACAGGGTTTCACTAAGTTGCTGAGGCTGGCCGGAAACTTGCAGTCCTCCTGCCTCAGCCTCCCAAGTCGCTGAAAGTGCAGGAGAGAGCCACCACCACCCCTGGCCCATTTCTGCTGTCTTGAGCCACCCAGTATGTGGTATGCGGTGATGGCAGCCCCAGGACACTCACACACATGGTGAGGAAGGGCCCATGTTTATTCTATGGATTTGCTTTCTTAGTACCTCTTTCCCATTCTGAAAGAGCAGCTGTCCTGCCCTGTATCCCTATGGATACCACCAAGGATGCAGCCACATGTTTGTTTACTCAGGCCACCATAACGAGTACCACTGAAGACTGGGTGGCTTAAACAACAGATATTGATCCCTCACAGTTCTCAGGGCTGGAAGTCTGCCATCAAGCGCGTTTCTTCAGAGGCCTGCCCCTTGGCCTGGAGATGGCCAGCCTCCCATGTCTTCACATCATCTCCCCTGACGTGTCCATGCCAATCTGCCCTTCTTATGAGGACACCCAGTGCCTTGGCTTAGGGCCCACTATATTTTAATTTTTTAATTTTTAGTTGTAGATGTGGACACAGTAGCTTTCTTTAATTAACTTATTTATTTGTGATGCTGAAACTCGAACCCAGCGCCTCACACGTGCTTGGCAAGTGCTCTCTCACTGAGCCACAGCCTCAGCCCTGAAATCATCTCTTTGAAGATCCAGTTTCCAAATGCAACCTCATTCAGAAGTACTAAGGGTTAGGACTGCCACATACAAATTTGAGGGAGACACGACTCAGTCCACGCCCCTGTTGACAGATGATTACTGTCCTGAAGCACCAGAGCACAGCTGGCAAAGACCATCCTGACACACTGAAGGAGGATTTCCAGAGCTTGCTGGAGAGACATGGAGGCGTCCTGGGCAGACCCTGCCACAGGGAGCACGGCGACCAGCCTCGGCCATTGAAAGGGAGGAAGGGCCGCTGGATCCGGGCTCCTGCTGCTGCTTCAGGATTCTGCTACCACAGCAGGCAGATATCACTCTGGATGTCCCCATCAGCCTGATGGAGACTTTCCCAGAGCCACACCACCATGGGAGGTGCTCCCAATCCATCCTCCCTCTCTCCTTCATGCAGGTCAGACCTGCAACATGATTAAAATCTCTCCCTGGAAGTCTTCCTTTGTCCTTTGTCCTTCCCAGGAGTGTCTCCCAACTAACCCTCTCCTGTCCTTTCTTGGAAAACGCAGTTCATATCTCTCAGTTCTGGAGACTGGAAGTCCCACGTGAGGGGTCGAGAGGGTCCTCTCCCGAGTCGCGGCGGCCTGACTTCTTGTTGCACCCTCACGTGGCAGAGAGTGAGCGTGCTCTCTGGATCCCTTTTGAAGGGAACTAACCCCATTCAGAGGGCTCCACCCTCCTAACCTGATCTGGGACTTCAGGGGTTTGGATTTCCACCTGTGAGTTTGGGGAGGACATGAACACATCTCTTGGCATCTGAGAATCTGAGAGTGACACCACGTGGAATTCACCAAAGCCACTGGAAAGCACAAGGTCATTTGGTACACAATTTACAGACAGGTGCTTCATGTCCATTGGTAACAATGTAAATTGGGTAGGTGCCAATACCGTCACCATTTCATGATTCTTATAGAAAAATACAGGTGTTGGATCTCAAATCTCAATTTCGTTTGCCCCAAAGCCTGTAAGTCTATTCTCTTCACTGCCATGTTCTTAGGGAATCCATATTCTAAGGGCTCAGACCTTGGGCAGGTAACAGAAAGATGTGAATCAAGCTGGGTATAAGGTCCAAGGTGTGATGGGGTTTGTAGAGAACTGGAAAAAGTTATACACTCAGGTTCAAATTTTTCAGTTGGCCAAAGAAAACACATCTATGGAACTGGGGGCAGGTTAGCTCAGTGGTAGAGTGCTTGCCTATTAGGCATGAAGCTCTTCACCCAACCCCTGGTACTGCCAAAAAGAAAAAGAAAGAAAAACCACAAGAGTTTGCAACTCTGTTTGGTTCTTCATCATCATCATTGTCTCCTCGTTATTATCATTATCCTGCCTCTTGTACTTGCAAATCTTTTCTTTGATGAGCACACGATGAATATTTACCCATCCTGCAAGACCCTAGATGAATGTGTTGCTATAACAAGATACCAGAGACAGGTTAATATTATAAAGAAAAGAAGTTTATTTAGCTCAGAGTTTTGGAGGCTAAAAACCTAAGGTCAGGCAGTCCTAATGGTTTGCCCGCTGATGAGGGTCTAAGAGCATCATGGCAATAGCATGTGCAGGAGTGAGAGATCACACCCCTAAACAGGAAGGCAGAGAATAATTCAGGCATTGCTCTCACAGCAGCATGCATTCACAAGCACTCCCAGATGCCATGAGAGCGCCCCTGTCCAGGCAGCTTCCCCAGGGACCTCCCGACCTCCCACTTGGCCATACCTCCCAAGAGTCCCATCGCCTCCCACACTGCCATGCCAGGGAACAAGCATCCCATTTTGGGGGGACAAATCACTTCCAAACTCTACCCTCCTCTCTTTTTCTGGAACATTCCGCAGACGTCTCTATCCCAGGCATGAGGACACCTGTGTGCAGGTCTGTCTCCCCAAGCTCCGGCCCAGTTCCTCTCCCTTTCCCTCACTTCCTGTGGCAGCAGGAAGCAATCAAACCGAGAACCTACTGATACGCACCAAATCTCGACCACCCTCTGCAAAGGCAATTCTCTTATCCCACTTTATAAAAAGTTTCTCTGAATTCCAGAAAGGTGAAGTCACTTGGCCAAGGTCCCACAAGTACCAAGATGGTGGCAGACCCAAAATTCTACCTCGAGTACTCCTGACAACAGAACTCCATCCTATTTTTCCACATCACACTGTCCCCCAGACAACCAGAGAGGCCACCTGCAACAGAGGGCACAGAGGAGGGCCCTGGGGACCATCCCTATCCTTCCCGGGTGTGGAGGGGGCCGGACTAGCTGATGTTTACCTTCTTTCCTGCACTGACATTTTATTCTAGCAGGTTTGTTATCTCTCCTTTTGACACCGCCTGAACTATTCGCGACAAGTCCCTGCTTTAAAAATAATGATAAAACTGCCTGTCAGTGGAAATAAGCCTCACACACTATCTCACTAATAGAAGCAGGAGAATTTCTGAGATACCTCTGCGGGTTCGTTAGGCATGCAAGATTAAACTCGGCTCAGGCAGACGCGCTCGGAAACTGAATTGCAAGGGACAGGAGTTTTGGCCGCTCAGCTGGTTCAAGAGGAAGGTGAGGGAGACCTGGACAAGCATGCAGAAGGCTGCCCACCGGGAGACCGGGGCCCCTCACTGGCAGTGGCCTGGTGGACCCTGGCTCATTTGGATATAGTGCATAAAGGGGAACTGTATACTTTAACTCACCTCTAGATCACTTATAATACCTAAGTCAATAGAAATGCTACGAAAATAATTGTAACATGGCATCTTTTAGGGAATAATGACAAGAAAAGGAAAATGTCCAGACAGGCTCAGTATGGATGCAATTTTTTTCAAATCGTTTCAATCTGGGGTGGGTGGAATCCACAGACCCAGAGTCCACAGGTGCGGAGGGCCAGCCCTGCTTGCCGGACGCCTGGTCATTTCCTCCTCTCTTCCCTTCTTTTCAGTGGTTGCACATTGAAGGGAACTGTCCTTCATCCTTCAGGGGTCACCTCCTCTGGGAACCTTCTCCCTTCCGCCTCGCCAGGCAGGAAGACTGTATCAGACTGCAGGAAGGCTCCCCAGCTCCAGGACCTTCAACTCACCTCGCCACCCTGCAAGCACGTAGGAATGTGCTGGCTGCCGCCAGGACTTGCCCTGGTGGGCAGTCACACCAAAGGTCAGCGTGTCAAACTGCCAGGAGGGCCAGCTTGCCAGGACAATGACCAAAGGAAGCTCCTTGGGCTCCAAGGGGATCCTCTCTCACTCAGGCAGTATGATTGGCAGCTGGGTGCCTGCCTGAGGACTTGGAAAGTCCCATCTTGTGAGGGCTTTTTCTTGTTCAATTCATCCCTGTAGCCTTTGCCTGTGGCTTCTAGCATTCTCTCCTGGAACTGCATTACCATCACCCCCTTTAGACTACATGGTGCCTGTCTTCTGAGACCCCATGACACCCTGAATTCTCTATTGGTCCTTCTCGTGCTGTCTATGGCTAGTTCTTCTGAACGTGAATTCCAATGCTGAAGTTCCAATCCAAAAGTCTTCATTTCCTAGCTGTGTAACCCCAGGATAGTGACTTAACCTCTCTGAACTTCAGTTTCCCCTTTGTAAAAGGAGTCATAGGATTGCTTCTCTTGAAGTGTTGGGGTGAGGACCAGTGAGTCATATGTGCCATACTCTTGGAAGAGCGTCTCATACAGAGATGTTAGCAAGGATCTCTATTCCCCCACCCCCACTTCCCTCCTGGGTTGTAAGTTCCAAGAAACTAGTGACTTTCTGTATTGTGTGTCTTTGGGCAGCACAGGATTTAACACAAAGCAGGTACTTGGTATGTATTGGTTGAATGAAGGAAAGGAGGGAGGAAGAAGAAAGAAAAGAGGAGGTGACTGGGAAGAAAGAGGCGGGGGGGAGGAGAGCGGAGGGGGAACCTTAAAGTTTCTTTAATTACAACGTGATAGTAGAAAATCATCTGTAATCGAGGAAAGCCAGGTAAATAAATTTCCACCTAAGTAGAATTGGTTATCCTTGGTTTGCCAAAACCACATAACCACCCTCAACCATTAAATAGTCCACAATTCTTTATATTGAGTTCATTATTTGTAATTTTGGGGAGGGCCATTGAGACCCAGGAGCAGTTACTTGAGAGTCGTGTTGAGTGTCACAAAAGGCTCCCTACACTGCACCAGAATCCAGTTGATCCCTCAGAGAGCTCCATTCTGAATACATCTCAATCCCAGCCAGTGCCCGTGGAGGCCAGGGGACAGCCAGTGGTCACCTGAGGCCCCCTCCTGCACTCCCATGCACCAGGTCCAGTCTCACAGGAGGAATCCCCAATCTTGCCAGCACACCAACGTGGGCTCTGTTTGCCGATTCACGTTACCCAAGTTCACAAGATGAGTGTTTAAAAGCAGAAAGTTAAGGGGCTACTTTCCAATGCAAAATCAGTACGGCACAGACTGGATTTCTCTAACTCCATGTGACCAGCATTTTCTCTGCCAGTCAACAGCGAAGTAATATTCAAAGGTCATCTGATGATTTAATACTCAGAACTAGAGGAATTACAGGAATCAAATGCTCAGCAGCATCCAGATAAGAGGGACCGATGTGTCACCTCACGGTAACAGATGGTCTTGCTTCGGATTTCTTAAACTTCAGTCACTCAGATGCCACCTACATGACTTTTTCAATTATTTACTATCTTGATAAGGGGCTCTTGGATAATCTCTTTCTAGGAAGGAGCTTAGAGACCCCAAACAAATACCTCTTTATAGCAAGTTTTTCCCTTGGTCACCAGATAGTTCCTAAATGGTTGCCACCTACAGTTCATCCTTACATCCAAATTCCCTTTCCAGACTTTTTTAAAAAAATCATATGAGAATTGAAAAGAGATAAAAACTGTACATTGAATTGTGAGAACATTTCTTGCTTTTCCAATCAAGGGATTTTAAGTATTGGTGTTTTTACAGGACCGGGCAGCTGTCCTTGGCCATCACTTATAAGTTTGGGTTATGCTAAGGTGTCTGTCCATCCAGGGCACCCAGAAACAATGGGTTGCCCACCCCATCCATCCACAACTACTGCTCTGTGATAGAAGTGCGGAGCTTCACTGGACACACGCATGAGTTTCTTGGGGACTCACATGTTGCCGGAATGGTCAGTGGGAAGGTTTAAAGGTTGTGACTCTTTATCCCACTCTTGGGATCCTTCCTCTCTCCTCCTCACCAGGTTCAGGAAACATGGCCCATCACCAGAATGCACATCTATTTAATTCACACGTTGAGCATTTGTGTTCCCCGTGCAAACCCCATGCATTTGTTTCTCACCTCTCTCAGACAAGAGCAAGTTAGTCATCAAACCAACACATTTATATGAGTGGGCAAAAAGGCTCCTTTGTATATTGCTTGAATATATTTTGTCTTAAAATAAAACTTTTTATTTCTATAATAATTTCACAGATATAAATAAGTGGAAAATCTGTCCCATTTTCCAGAAATAGAAGTCCGAATAAATGTAAATGAAATAAGGCAGTACAGTTAAAATCCAATTAGATACTGTAATTTATGAAAGGTACTGAAACTGAAATCTGTTCTCTCTTTGCAAAAAAAGACAAAACAACACGTTAGTGTGAACAAGTGTTAGAGAGGTGATGGTGTCAGGCTGAGACTTTCTTTGATCTAATTGGATATTTTTTTTTTAAAGGATTTTGTGTGAGAAATAAAATTCTGCCTGTGGGAAAGTGGAACCCCGTGTCATCGGATGCTACTTTCATGTACCTCAGAGGATGATCTCACGACATCAGAGGACATGCCCCAATCTTTAGGAACATTTATTGTGTCAATGGAAAGTGAGTTCTCAAACAGCATGGGCTGTAGCCTTCTGAATCCAACTCCACATTACAGTTGGTCTTACCAGTACACAATTCACTGGTCACCTCAACGTGATAAGGTTACATATGAAAAACCAATAGCTCACACTACATTCAATGGTGAAAGACTGAAACCTTTCCCCTAAGATCAGGAATAAGGCAAGGATCCTTGTTTTCAGTTTTTCTATTCAACATAGCATTGGAAATCTAGTCAGTGGAATCTCAGTCAGGGGGATAAAATAAATAAAAGGCATCCAAATTGGAAAGGATAAAGTAAAATTATCTCTGTCTACATGTAACATGATACTATGTGTAGCAAATCCTAATGAGTCCACAAATTTATTAGAGCTAATAAATTCATCAAAGTTGCAAGACACAAAATCAATGCACAAAATCCAATTTGCATTTCTATACAGTAGCAATGAACAATCTGAAAGGAAAATTGAGAAAACAGTTCTGTACACAAAAGCAACAAAGAATGGAATATTTAGAAATAAACAAAGGAGCCGGAAGAAAATACATTCTGACAATTAGATATAAAGCCTGCCTAAAAATAATTAAAGAAGACATAAATAGTACAAACATATCCCATGTTCATGGATTGGAAGAATTCATGTTAAGATGATGATACTACCCAAAGTGATCTCTAGATTCAGTTCTTATATAAATTCCAATAGGATACAAATACTAAAGTTTTATGAACTCTTAAGGAACTCTGAATAACCAAATCAATCTTGAAAAAAATAAAGAAGAAGAACAAAATTTGGAGGACTCCCAGTTCCTGATTTCAAAACTTACTACAAAGCTACAATGATCAAAATGGTTTTATACTTACATGGGAACTGTTATATAGACCAACAAATAAAGAGTCCAGAAATAAATCTACACATATATGGTCAATTAATTTTCAAAAAGAGTCAAGACCATACAATAGGGGAAGGAGAGTTCGTTCAACAAATGGTGCTGGGAAAACCAGATATCTTACATGCAAAAAATTGAAGCTGAACCTTATATCATATACCAAAACAAATACAAAATGAAATAAATCTAAGACTAAATATAAGAGCTAAAATCCATAAAACACCGTGAAAGAAAGCCTAGGAAAAATTGTCATGACTTTGTCTTGGTTAATGGTTTCTTGGATATGATCCAAAAACATAAGTGACAAAAGAGATTTCATTAAAAGTAAAAACTTCTGTGCATAAAAGGATACTATCAGCCAGGCATAGTGGCACACTCCTATAAATAATCCCAGCAGCTCAGGAGGTTGAGGCAGGAAGATTATAAGTTCAAAGCCAGCCTCAGCAACTTAATGAGACCCTGAACAACTTAGCGAGACCCTGTCTCAAAATTAAAAACAAACAAACAAACAAAGAAAAACAGAAAACAACAACAAAAATGGGCTGGGGATGTGACTCAGTAGTTAAGCACCCCTGGCTTCAACAAATCACTCTTACAACTCAAAAATGACCCATTTATTTTTTGTAACAAAGCAGGTGAAGGACTTGAATAGACATTTCTACAAAGATGCAGAGTTTAAGCACATGAAACAATGCTCTATATCTCTAGCTGTTAGAAAAAATGTAAATCAAAACAACAATGAGATATCGCTTCACAACCATTAGGTTGTCCCTTATAGCTGGGCACAGGGATGCACGCTGATAATCCCAGCATCACCTGAAATCCCAGTGACTCAGAAGACTGAGCAGGAGGATCGCAAGTTTGAGGCCAGGTTCAGTAACTCAGCAAAGCCCTAAGCAACTCAGTAAGACCCTATCTCAAGCTAAAAAGGACTGAGGATGTAGCTCAGTGGTAATGCACTCCTGGGTTCATTCCTCAGCACAAAAATAAATGAATAGATAAAAATGGCTCACATAAAAAAAACTGAAAATAACAAGTGTTGACAAGGATGTGGAAAATTTAGAAAGAATTCGGTGTATTTCTAGTGGGTATGCCAAATGGTGCAGTCAGTATAGAAAACAGTACAGTGATTCTAAAATAATTAAACAAAGAATCACCATGAGTCTACAATTCCAGTTCTGAGTATATATGCAACTGACAGCAGAGACTCAAACAGATACTAATGTTCATAGTGGCATAATTCATAATAGCCAACAGCATAGTGGCCACCACAGGATGAACGGATAAAGAAAATGTGGCATATACACACAATGGAATATTATTCAACCCAAAAAGGAATGAAATTCTGACATATACCACAACTTGGATGGACCTGAGAAGATTATGCTAAGCAAAATAAGGCAATCCCAAGAGGACAAAGACCATATGAATCTGTGCATATGAGGAACCTAACACTGTCAAGTGTGTAGAGACAGAAAGTGCAATATAGGTTATCAGGAGCTGGGAGAAGGGGGGAAAGGGGGATTTATTGCTTAATGGGTACAGAGTTTCTGTTTAGAGTGATGAAAAGCTTCATATATATATATATATTACATATATATATTTGTGTGTATGCATGTATTAAGAAATCTGTTGACATCATAAGGTGAGAATGGATAAACAGATTGTAGCATATTCATACAATGGGATACTACTCAGCTATATAAAGAAAGATTCTACTGCTATTCCCAGTAACACGGATGAATCTTAAGAACAGTATGTTTAGCGAACGAAGTCTTAGATAAAAGGATATTTCCTAGATGATCCATTCATATGAAGCTCTGGAATAGCATAAATTATTCCAAAGTGAAAAAATATCCTAAACTGGTGACTGAAATGGGATGGGGCGGCTTTGGGTATTGACTGGAAAGAAGGTTGAAAGAACTTTCTGGGGTGAAATAAACGTATTTTTGTTTTGGTGGTTGTGTACTATTATTCAAATAAATTTAGTTGAACTCTGGAAACTTCGTCATATGTGAATCACACATCAAAGGTTAAGAAAGATTCTGTGGGTCATCATTTCCAGCTGGTCAGTGCTGAGCTGAGTACCCCATTCTCTTGTCTCTGTGAGTGCGCAATGTCCTGACCACATCTTTTTGATTGACGCTTTCTTTCTTGGGCTCTGTTAATACATTCAATCAGGTTACATTAATATTTCACAGGTCTGATACCTATTCAATCTTCTTAAGGTGATTTTTCGTAGCACCCTCTGACTCTTACACAGCTCTGTGACTTCCACATAATCTCCCAAGGGCAACTGTACCTTAACAATCAACTTTCAAGGATAGACTTCACTGCAGCCCCCAAACCAGACTGTGATATTATTTCCCATATTTGAGCCCCAGGATTTTACAGGATGGTCCAATATTCATTTTATAGTCAGATAAAATGGTTAAGTTGAACCATATGACATTTCTAACATTTTACTTGTTTTTAGAAAATGGCAATTACATCTGGCTCAAAAAAGTAAAATTAAAAAATTGGATAATCTCATATTTTCCTCAAAATTCTTGACAGTCACTCTGAAAAGGAACTCTTTGAAAATTTATAAAAACTGAATAAATAAGCACAGATGATTACATAATTTTAAATTGAGTGAGATGGTTTGGATCTAGAATATTCCCCCAAAAAACTCATTAGGCAATGCAGCAATGTTCAGAGATAGAATGTTTGGATTATGAGAGCTGTAACCTCATCAGCAGATTAATCTATTTGATGCATTAATAATTTGAATGGACTACTGGGTGGTAACTGTAGGCAGATGAAGAGGAAGTAAGTCATTGGGGGGGCATAAGCTTGGGGACTATATCTTGTCCCTGGTCTCTCTCTCTCTCTCTCTCTCTCTCTCTCTCTCTCTCTCTCTCTCTCTCTCTCTCTCTCCTCCAACCCCCTTCCTGGTAACCATGAGTTGAACAGCCTTCTTTGGCCATATCTTTCCACCATGATGCTCTGCCTTACCTCGGACCCAGAGCAATGGAGTTAGCCAACCATGGACTGGGACTTCTGAAACTATGAGTCAAAATAAACTTGTCCTCTTCTAAGTTGTTCTTGTCAGATATTTTGATCACAGTAACAAAAAGCTGATTAACACATTGAGTTAAATAATGTAAGTAGTTCTTTAATTAAATTTAGCTAATAATAATTAAATTATTAAAATAAGTCAAATATGCAAAAGATTAACTAAATATAATTCATAGGCATCATGCTCACGGTGACCCAACACCTTGCCAACGTCCATCTTGCAGCCGCGGAGAGCAGCCTCTGAGTCTTACTCATGGTTACCCTAGTACCCTGTGGAGTGCATGAACTGTCGTTAAGTGCTCAAGAAATATCTGCTAAAAATCACAAATGAGAAGGACATTTTGGTACAGGAACCATCATGTCCCCAAGACTTAGACTTATCTCTGATGTCTTCTGCCTATAAAAGGAGGTTCCAGGTCATTTTCAACACGTTGTGTCCCAAGGTCCCTTTACACCAAACCAACTTCCCTGCTTTTAACCAAGACATACAAATGCCTGCATCGAAGGGGAAAGGGTGGGAGTATCAATAATCCAAATATTTTCAAGCCATGTCCTCTGTGTGACTAGAGAGGATTTGAGGTTTGACAGTAACAGGAACTTCCAGAAGAGATAGATAGCAGAATACTACCAGAGCATGACTTCTGCCTGGGAGTATTGAATTTTCTGGAGGCAATATGGTAATCTGTCAAGAACATGAGGTTATGTATTGGGCATGGCTCAAATCTCCGCTTTTCTCTTTTTCATGCACTTGATGTTGGGCCAGTTCGTTAGCCCCCTGAACTTCAGTTACTCACCTATAAAATAGGGCAGTAGTGAATTATTCATTTATTCAGCCACCAATTACATATCGAATACCTACATATTCCAGGCCTTGAACGAGGCTCTGGGGATACAACAGTGAACAAAACAGACCAGAGTTCCTGAGGCTTACATTCCAGAGAGAATGAGACACAGCAAAATGTCAGTCAATTTTAGAGTATGTTTGAACACGAAGAGAATTTTGGCGGGTCTGAGATTCTGCGCGAGTCAGTAAGGCAGAAAAGGAAGGGGTTGCTTCGGGCCACTGCTGAAACTGATTTAGGGGAGCAATCATCGCCAGGCAGGTGGGTGGGTGTTCGGATCGATAGGTCTGATGGATAGATACACAGAGTAGCAGACGGATGAAGAGGGAGTCAGCAGACAGACAGGCCTCAACAGCTTGGCTCCAACGGTGTCCTGAGGTGCCCTGACAGCAGCATCCGCTGCTGGCTTTGACCTTGCCCTTCTGACTAGCCGGCAAGACAGGCGTTTGCAGCTCTGCCCTGAAGAGCCGCGGGCAGCCTTGCAAAACCCTCTCCATTCTCCAGGGCGATTTGCAAGGGCTGACCTTCCATCAGGAGGGTACCTGAGAAAACCCCACACCAATCTCTTCTCTGAACCCTCTGAAGACAAATTGGCTCTTTTAAGAAGGCAGAGACGGACCAGGGAAGTTTCTGCAATGGGACAAGCTAACAGCACCAAGAAATAGACATCAAAGGCCAAAGGGCTAGAGAGAAGATGCATTCAACAACAAAGAGGGATGTCAGAGAGTGCCAGGTTTCATTTCAATAAGACCAGGGGCGCATCCTTCATAATTTCCCACATGAGAGGATTGAGTGTGTGCTGAGTATCAAGACTACTGGAGGATGATTGCTGGTCTTCTCGGTGTGGTGATGGCGTTGTAGTACCTTAGAGAAAGAAAGGTCTTTGTCATTTATGTTTGCAATAGAAGATGAGATATCTGGGATTTACTTTGGCAAACTCCAGTAAGGAAGGAAGAGAAAAAAATTAAGAGAAGTTGGGATTTAGATGAAACAAGTTTGGCAACATGTTCATAGGCATTGGGTGCATCGTGGTTCAGTAGATGATTCTGTCTATGATGGAATGTGCTGGGAAGTTTTCAGAGTAAGTCGTTAAAATGCAATCTTTCCATTGACTTCCAGAAGAGAAAAAAAAAAAAAAAAACATACACATAGGCATACCCATATGCTTTTGCATTTTTCTAGCTCTGGGGATTAATTCTTTGGTGCAGATGAAAGCTATTCCATTAAATGCTTTATGGTATTTAAAAGAGCAATTTGGTTCCATTTAATTGCTACCTTAAATTAACTGCTGTCCAAGCCTGGAGAAATGACTGTTAGGGACAGAGGAGAGAAAGAGGGGGCAGTGGGACTCAAGTGGTGTCCAGTGGTTCCAAATGTGGCCAACAACTTAGAGGGGATCACTTGCCTCCAGGAGGGGTGCTGAATTCCCAGGTGGAAGACAAAACTCTCTAAAAACCACGTCTCTCAACACCCTGGTGCCATCTAAGTGAGAAGGTTACTAGACTTCCTTCCAAGCTGTTCCCAAGCAGAGCATTTTGTCACGCAGAGGAATTTTTCAACATTGGAGCCCAGCCTTCTTTACCTTCATCCTTCATCCCTGGCGTATTTATTTGATATTTGTTCTATGGCAGGAGCTGAGCCAGGCATAAGGGATATTTGGTGGCAGACAACCCAAAAAAGAACACTGTTCTTATGACACGTATGGTCCAGCCGGGATAACAGACATCTGTGACATCTAAGCACACAATAAAGCAGATTTGTTACCATATGATAAGTACGAACACAGAGCCCAGGAAGATATACTGGACGCAGGTCTACAGAAATTCATTTAATCCCCCAACGGCTCTCTGGAGCATTACCGAATGCCTCTGCAGACGAAGAAACTGAGGCACAGAGGTTAATAGCTCATCCAGGAGATCGGATATCAACCAGTGGAGCTGAGACTCGAACCCTGGTGGGTCTGCTAATGGCTCTGCTGCCCCGCCTCCAGAGCGAGGCAGGTGTGACATGTTCACTGAGGCCCCACCACGTGCCAAGCTCTGCTCTCGGCCAGGAGACGGCAGAGACTAAAGCAAAATCTCTGCTCTTGTGTAGCTTTCTTGGGGAGAAAGACAATGATACATGCCTAAATATAAAACATGTCCGAAGGTCGTGGAAGGGAACAGACAACAGCAGTGGGTAGGAAGTGATGGGGGGCTCTCGGGTAAGGTGACATTTGAGCAGAGGCCTAAATAGAGCATTGAGGGAAGGTGGGAGAGGATCACAGGCCATAAAAGCTTCAGTGTGGAAAGACTCGTGGTCGGTCCAGAGACCCTCCAAGATGGCCCCAGACAGAAGGATGACAGGGGGAGGGGGACTGAGTTCAGAAGGTCACAAGAGAAGGTGGGCACTTTGGATTCCATTTTGAAAGGATGAGGAGCCCCCAGGGCTGTGAACAGAGGAGGGATAGGGTATGTTTTTTTTAAAAAAAGAATTTTTTTTTTTTTTTAGGGCTCACTCTGCTTTGAGGAGTGAGGGTGAAAGTAAGGAGACCTTTTATGAAGTTGTTATGACATCCAGCTATTCGCAGTGGTGGCTTTGACCAGGAGGGAACCACAGGGAGAATGCCAAGGGGTCGGGGCTGGGCATTCTGAAGACGAGGCCAATGGGAGCTGCCGCAGGGTGGGCTGGGTGTGAGGGAAAGAGGCCGAGTCGTCTGCGCCGAGCATCCGGGAGGAGAGAGCTACTTGGAGGGCAGAAGAGCCACACGGTAACCTGACCCCTGAGAAAGGGCCTGGCAGGACAGAGAAATGGGTCTCCTCATTCACTGCAGATCGAAGACCGAGTTCAAGGTCAAGGCTGGAAACAAGGGTAGATGAAGAACTAAGCATTAGGATTGGTCAGAGAGCATGAGCAGGTGGCAGTCTCTGGGAATCCTGGAGCCCAAATGCCCACACCTGACAGGGACTGGGGCTGGGGTCCCTTAGAGAGACTGGGTCATTGGTCAGCTCTGGGCTCAGCATTAAAGGATGGGGAAGGCACAGAGATGGCAGAGGAGCTAATGTCCCAGCAACTGAGAGGACGAAGGTGTGGTGGGGAGCCTGACTTGGACACGTGATCCGGCTGCTACTGTCCCCAGTGACCACTGGGCAGGCAAAGCCTCCAGGAGCCCGTGTTCAGCACAGCTCAGAGTCGGCAGGCGGACGGCGGAGTGCGTTCCTCTGCCTGAATCTCCCAAGCAGACCATTAAACCTGAAGGGGAGGAGAAGTTGGAGCGGCAGCCACACCCCACCCTGTTCGCGGCTCGGCTGTTTGGGTTGTAAAGTTATTGATGGAGGCCGAGCCAGCGGAATCTGGGGAGGAGGGATTCAGCTGAGTGACGTCTCAAGAACTTGCTTAGACACAGAGATTCTGAGACGAGGATTTAGACAGTCCCCCTCTCCACGTCTCCCCACATCCCTTGCTTCTCAACCCAGCCCCCCAAACTGCTGTCCAGGCTAGACCACAGGCTCTGGAGGAGCTGGAAAGAGGGAACAGAAGCCTGTGCTTCGGGAAGCTTCCCTTCTGGGTCTGAGAAACTACACTCCTGCCTCCCTACACCACCCTGGGCAAGTTCCTGAGATATTCTATGTTGCACGATCTTGAAAGAGGATCAGAGTGGCTCCCCCTGGGGCAGTTGTGACATCCATGTAAAGCATGCTTGGTGCTTACTAGGTTCTCAATAAAAATCAACTATAATTATTATTGCTCAACTGTGCACCTGCATGGATGGAGCTGAGCGTACATGGTGGCAAATGTTGGGGACTGAGTAAATCGTAAATGAGTAAATGTTGGGGACTGACACAATCGTCATCCTCATTACAGAGCCTTTACAGTGTAGGGTTCCTCTCAGGACAACTGACAGACAGTTGATTTCCTTGGGTTATCATGTTGGAAATACCCCAAAACCCAAGAACACCTGTCGGGTACCAACTTTGCACAGAATCTCAGAGATAACTTTGAGAAGCAGATCTTGGTCTTGTATCAGACAGGGACAATGGAAAAGCAAAGAAGAAAAGAAGGATGACCTGGGAGAAAAGGGTTTGCTGAGGATAGGAGCTGAGGTCATAGATGCTGTAGGGAATTGAATCTGTCCCTACCATGTCTTTTTCTTTTAAAGTGGGAGACAGGCATTACTGATGTGTGAGCTTCACCTCAAGACTCACTGCGGTCCATCGCCCTCTCCTCTTTTGGACCTTCCCCTCTCCCTCCTTCTTTTCCTGTCTTCCTTCCCCCCTTCCATCTTTCCTTCCTTCTGCCCCTCCTTCCTAGGAGAAACAGTCAATGAGCTTTGGTATATGGAATCGGGCACAAACAAAGGTGCTAAGTACCAGTTCCACCACGATGTCCTGAGTGCCAGTTGGCTAAGTTTACCACTCTCCTTGAGTGACCTGAAAACCTTGGGATAAACCTGAAGATAGAAAAATGGAAACAAGAGCAGGCCACCAGTCTCTGGAGAGAACGAGGCCTAGAACGTTGCTTGGAAAGCCACCCAAGGACCTGTGGCCAAGGGGACGTGGGTGGTTTCTTCTCAGTTCGGCCCTGAGGGACCAGAAGCACTTGACTATGAAGAAGAACCTGTCAAGCAAGACCTGGAAGCAACATGCCACCTTGGAAAATGCTGGAAGGTAGCAGGAAGTCCAGCTTGAATGTCATGCATGATAGGAAACCCCACTTTGTGAGAGAGGAGGTGGGCTGCAAGAGAAGGCAACTCTTTCCCAGAGTGAGGGAAGCCACAGGTGCCAGATCTCATGGCAGCCTGTGTTTAAGTCCAGAGTTCTGAAACCCGGCAGGAAATGATGAGTGTCCTGGTGAGGCATGAGCTACAGATACTGTCTTCTCTCTCCTCCTGTGCTCTGTGTCTCCACTGTCCCCTTTAAACACTCTGCTAATTGACCCCAGTGGCACAGAGAGATGTGCCTTTGTTGTTAAGAGTGCAGACTCAGCAGGCAACCTGCCACGTGACTTTTGGCAACTCACTTCCACCTCTCTCTATAAATGGGGGTGAAAGTAAATAGAGCACCATCTTCATGGGGTGGTTGTGAGGGTTAAATCAATATCACAAAGTTCCCAGAACAGTCCTTGTCCTTTGTAAGTGATCGACACATAATAGCAATTATTACCGTTACTCTTATTGCTGATGTTAGGATGATAATCACTGTGTTACTATCTGAATGAACCTGCTCAGACCAAGAGGAAGCACCATTCAAAACTGGGAAGAGGAGAACTTCAGACTTTAATTTTTTTTTTTTTTTTTTTTTTTTTTTTTTTTTTTTTTTTTTTTTGGTACCAGGGATTGAACTCAGGGGCACTTGACCACTGAGCCACATCCCTAGCCCTGTTTTGTATTTTATTTAGAGTTGCTTAGCACCTCACTTTTGCTGAGGCTGGCTTTGAACTCGTGATCCTCCTGTCTCAGCCTCCCCAGCCACTGGGATTACAGGCGTGCGCCAGCACACAGTGTTTGAACTGGAACTTAACTGGAGCATGTCCTCCATGTGGAACGGGGTCTGATCACTGGGAGGCTACACTGAATAACATCGCTGAGTATGATCTCAGGTGGGACGGAGGGTGAATTTGCAGTCTCTGTGGTAGAGAGCCGTCACATAATGGCTGAGTTGGTATGATCCTTTTCAGAGAATTCTGGTGGGCAGGAGCTGAACCATCCATCCTCCTGGTTCCAGGAAAAGACCCAAGGAAGTGTTAGGAGGGAATTCTGGAAACCAGAAGCAGAATTGCCTTGTTACATCTGCTCCTTCCCCAGGGAGAAGCACCAGCTGACGGTTGGCTTAGCTCTTCTTGCACCTTACGGGAGATCAGGGAGGCTCCACACCCCCAGAGCCACAGGCAGTGAGTCCCTCTTCATAGGTGGGAAAACACAGGCCCAGAGGCCTTCGAAGATCAGAACAGAGACAGCAGGTGGCACAGCCAGGACTCTTGCCTGGTCTTCAATTTTTAAATTCCCTTGCCACTGATGTATCCACATTCATTACTCTAATAACTTAATCACCCCAGGGAAAAGAAAACTGTGTATGCATTTACACATGTATATATTTTATACACATTCACATACATTTATATATGTGCAGTAAAAATGCATAAAGGGAAAATATAATAAAACCACGGACTCCCCTGTCCCATGGCTGTGTGCGTGGAGGAATATGTGGAAGTCAAAGCATCGCCTCTTCCGGGCCGACTTCCTGGGCTCAGAGTTGCTTCTCCACCTCCTAATTCACAGGAGGCTCTCCAGACGCCCGCCCTGCTCCCGCCCCGTTCCTCGGTCTGGCAGGCAAGTTCTGAGTTATGCTCTCATTAGAGCAGAATTCCTTCGGATGGAGGCTCCGTGGAGGTGAGGATAATAGACTCTTCCAGCCAAGGATGCCTGCGAGGCCGAGTGTGGTCAGAAGACAGCAGAGTTGAACAGGGACCCGACTAGACATAGATAATCCTGCTGGTGGCCACAGCCTGGGCGGCTGGAGCTGGCCGGGCAGAGATCTGGGAGGTGGCGGGCACTGAACGGGATGTTGAGTAATAGGTTCAATAATGCCAACTAGACCGCCAGGTGCTCTGGGGTCAGGTTTTTCTCAATTAATGAATTAATGCTTGTAATAGGACGGCGTGCGCACTGGGGGTTCTGAGGGAGCAGACAGCGCTCGGCTCCCATCGATCCTGGAAAAGATTCTCTAACCTCCTCGAGATGGTGGCTGAGGTTTGGCCCTGGAGGGTCCTGCCAGTGTGGGAAAGCAGCACCAGCATTAGGGTCAGAATCTGGATTCTAATCCCAGCTTTATTTACACAGGAGCTGCAGGACCAGGACCCAAGCCCCCATTTTCCTTGGATGGCTTTCTGAGAGTCACCTGCATGTTGATTGTATCAATACACATATACAGTGTCACCCTTGCTACCCACAGATGGGGTGCCAGACACACCTCAGCACACAGATACCAAAGCCCAGGATGCTCAAGCCCTTAAATAGAAGGGCCCAGTCTTTGCATATAACCTATGTACGACCTCTCAGGCGCTTAATTCACCTCCAGATTACTTTATCTCCAGATTGCTAAAACAATGGAAATACTATGCAAATATTTGTCATGCTGTGTTGTTTAGGGAATGATTCCAAAAAAAGATGTCTGTACATACTCAGGAATGACACAATTTTTGTTCAAATATTTTCCATCTGCAGTCGGTTGAATCGATGATGCAGAATCCGAGGAGACGGAGGATGGACGTCACCTTAAAGCCCTAACTCCTAATTCCTGCGGGGGCTTGCATGTTCCGGTCTCTGCTCATCCCTCACCTCTGCTGCTCCCGCCTCCGCCTCATCCAGGGTCTACATCCTTGGCCTTGCATCTCCCCAAGGGACCAGCTCCTGCCACTTTCCTTCTCTACACATTCTTTCCTCTCTACCTGTGTTACTTTTCCCTCATTTTCCTCTGGTCAACTGCTACTCACCTTCCACGTCTGGCCTGGAAGATGGCTTCTTCCAGAACCTCCCTGGACTGCCTCCCTACAACCGGGAGGCTGTGTAGCCTGGTGGTGAGAATGCATGCTCTGGAATTTGCCTACCTGGGTTCAGATGCAGCCCCAAAGGTCACTGGATCATTTGACCTTGGAAAAAAGTATGATCCGAGACTCTGTGTCCTAGTCTGTAAGCAGGACTCAGACTAGGCTTCCGTCTGGAGGCTGGTGTGAGCATTCAGTCAGATTTACTGTCTGCCATGCAGACTGTCAGAGAGTGGTACCTGTTTCCCCTCCGCTGCACCTGAGATGGATGAAATTTTAGAAAATACTCACCCAATCAGCTCTTCACATCTTTCTCCCCTGCTGTATTTTGAGCTCAATGAGGGATGGAACTATCTCTGCCTGTTTCATTCCTGTCTCCAAGTCCCCACCAGAGTGGGTGCTCAATAAGTTACATGTCTTGAGTGAATGGCTGAAACTAAGGGGCTGCAGGGGGGAGCACAGGAGATCACGTGCAGCTGGGTGTATTCTAAGCCATGAAGTGCTGGAAAACAGGAAAGGGGCCATCGACATCACCGTGAGGGGCAGAGGGACTCGTGACCACCCAGTGGGGTCCGAGGAAGAGAAGCCATGGTAGGCCTGAATAAGAGAATGGGAAGATGGTCAGAGAGCTGGAGGAGACGGCAGGGGGAGCTGTTGGGAGGGTGACCTGGGGGATAGAAAGATGTGTGACAGAAAAAACAACATCATGGTGTTTGAATGACCTAGCCAGGTCTTGAGCATAAAGTAGAAGGGTCTGTGCGTCTGTTCCTCCTGAGAACTGTCTTTCCCCAGAAGGCTTCCATTCATTCGTTTATTCAGTCATCTGATATCTGACTTCCTACAAGCGCACTTTATTGAGCACCTACTAAGTTCACTCCAAAGCCTAACAGTGACTAAAACAGAGCAATGACTAAATCAAACCGAGTTTCAGTTCTGTTGAGACTCCTATCCTAGTGAAGATAGAGAGCTAGAACACAGACCAGCCCCTACAGACACCGTGTCTGGGATAAAAACCACGAAAAGGAGAGCCACAGAAAGAAACAGGGCGGGGGATGCTGGTAGGCGTCACTTTACAAAAGGGGGCTGGAGAAGGCCTCTGGGAGAGACACATCCATCCAAGCAGAGCTCCTGAGAGAAACGAGGTCTACGCCGTGAGGGGCTCGGAGGGAACAGCGTCCTGCGAAGTGGGAGCAGCCGGCATGAGGGCCCTTGGGTGGGAGCAAGCTTGGAGGATCCAGGAAGCGCTGCCCAGCCATTCTGAGCAGGGGAAGCGGAAGAAGGTGAGGTCCGCATGAGGTAGGGCGCCTGACCACACGGCGGAATCAGCCACGACGAAGGCCAATAACAAGAGGGAGCAGCCTTCGACCGGTCCCAGGCTGCCTGTGGAGAACAGAGCACAGGGTCGTGGGAGGAAGGAGGGAGGACTTCGCTGCTGGCCAGGCAGAGTGACGGCACCTGGAACCCAGTGACGGAAGTGGTGGCAGTCTCTTTTTTTCTGTCTAGAAGGACATTAGCTTTGGATCAGAAAAGCTAGATGGAGCCAACCAGGACCTTGATTCTCAGCTGATCCAAGCACCTCATCGGACCAATGAGACTCCTCCAGGACACGTGGTCAGGACCGGACAGGGGCTGGGCACGCCTCCCCTTCCCAGTTCACCCCCTCCACCCGGTCACTGTGCCCTTGGTCTCTGGGGCTCTGGAGAAACAAATCCAAAAAGAGCTACCGAACTTTAGAGGTCGAGGGTAAAATTAAGAACCATTTGCTTTCCTTGTATGATTTATGCATTCTTCACCACCTACTTCCCAAAAGGATTTGAGACAGCTTACAATAACAATCATCCTTAAACCATCTGCACCGCCACTAAAAAACAGGTTTGCAGAGAATCCTTAATGGCACAAGGAAATGCTCAAAACATCACTTTAAATGAAAAAGACAGGATCCGACGCTTTATTTACTATAATATGGTTACATAATACAGAGATGGATAGGGAGTGGGACCGAGGAGAGGGGAAGAGGGAGGGAGAAGAAAGGGAAAGGAAGGAAAAGAGAGGGGAGAGATGGGGAGAGGAAGGAGGTGGGTCCCCGAGGCAGGAAGGAGACACCCACGGTGGTCATTTCCCTCCTTAAACTTGTGCAGTGACACGTCACCGCTGGCCGATGAGTTCCCTAAAGAGGGCTGAGACTAAGATGGTTTTCAGTGGTTCGCTAACGTCTTTTTCTTGTTATCAGTTGTGCATTTATTTATCAAATGTGTATTTAAAAACAGATTAGCACGTCCAACCACATGGGCTGATGAGACGTCACCGGCCCTCACAGATCCATCTGTCTGGCTCTCAGCAGAGGAAACTCCTTTGCTCTCTGGCTTTTGGTTAGTTTGGGTCCATGGGGACTCCGGTCGACCCTGCCTGCTTTGCTCTCCTCGACTGCCTGGGATTTCCTATTCCCGGCCTCCAGTTCTCCCTGGGTGGCGTGGATCCTGCCTGTTTCCCCTCGATGGCTCCTGCTTCACTGTTCTCCTGACTCTCCCTGACTCTGCCCTCGGTTCTCTTAGGAATTTCTTATGAGCCTGATCCTTTTTCACATTCATAAGCTTAAGAATCACCTAGGCAGAAGGCTGGTTGCAACTTGGATTTCTCTACAGCACAATATTGTTTACCATCCCTTCCTGGGCAAGAGGCCCCCAGGTCTTATTCCTCCTTCTCCCCATCTCCACCTCTCCTGACTCTCCCTGACTTCTTTTTTTTTTTTTTTTTTTTTTTTTTTTCAGTACTGGGAATCGAACTCAGGGCCTTGTGCTTGGAAGGCAAGCACTCTACCAGCTGAGCTATCTCCCCAGCCCCCTCCCTGACTTCTGATAACCTCTGTCCACCCTCCACTTCTGAGAAAACAGCAGTTTTAGATTCCACAAAGGAGGGAGATTGTGCAGTATTTTTCTTTCTGAGCCTGGCTTCTTTCTTTTCTTTTTTTCGGTGGTGGACAGGGTACTGGGGATTGAACTCAGGTGCACTCCAGCATTGAGCCACATTCCCAGCCCTATTTTGTATTTTATTTAGAGACAGGGTCTCACTGAATTGCTTAGCCCCTCACCATCGCTGAGGCTGGCTTTGCACTCGTGATCCTCCTGCCTCAGCCTCCAGAGCTGCTGGGATTACAGGCATGCCTCACCATGCCTGACAAGCCTGGCTTATTTCATTTATCGTAATGTCCTCCAGTTCTACCCAAGTTGCTTGCACATCATGGGATTTTATTTTTTTCATGACTGACTAATATTCTATTGCATATATATATATGCCATGTTCTCTTTTTCCATTCATCCATGCAAAAGAGCTAAAAGAGGAGACTTAATGTTCTCACTACAAAGAAATGATAAATGTATGAGGTGTTGGGATGGTAAGTACCCTAATCTGATTATGATACAATGTATTTAGGTATTGAAAAATCACACTGTACTCTATAAATATAATATCCAATTATTAAATGTCAGGTGAAACTAAAATCAAATTTTTAAAAACAGATTCCTGTCCCTTGTCCCCAGAGATTCTGATTTAGGAGGTATGGACAGGACCTGAAAAACTTCATTTCAACACAAGCTCTCAGGTGAGGCTTCTGTTGCTGGCCCAGTGATCACACCTTGAGTAGCTGTGTTTAACACAGCCCTCTGAGTGTGTCATCTACTTCCAGAAAGTTCCCTGACTAATCTTTGACCAGGGAAGTTCAGAGGTCTCTACGATGGTGGAAATGCTCTGTGACCTTCCGCACCCTCACCAAGTGGCCACAGGTATCACGTGAACACCAGAAATGTGGCCAGTGTCAATGAGGAACTGGATTTCTAATTTTATTAAATTTTAATCAATCAAAATAAAGAGCTCTGGGCTAATAAAAGACAGTTGGCACTTCCAACATTCTGCCTGCAAATCTCCTTAATCCACTGACAACTTTCTTAGATACCATTTGTGTCTCCGAGTTCAACTCTACTGCAGGGGACAATTTTGTAAATTGCTCTGGCTGTCAATCATTTGGGTCCCATTTTCTCCTGCTTCCAATAGGACTTTCTTCGTTGCACTTCAGCCTCCATTTATGGCCTCCTAGTGACACTTGGGGTCTCTACCCAGTGCCTGGTTCCACATGTTTAGGGTCATTTTACTGCAGACTTCTGGTTCCGGGCACGGACTTCTCTTTCAGTTATCTATTATGCCATCACGAGCCACCCATGACCTAGTGACGGACACAGCACCATGTTATCATCGCTCTTGATTCTTTGGGTTGAATGGGTTCAGCCAGGCAATGCTTCTGCTCTCCACAACATTGGTTGGGGACACCATTGTCATCTGTGGACTCAGCTAGGATGGACCAGCCCAGATGGCTTCCCTCCCTGGTCAGCAGTCAGGGTTTGGCTGGATGCCCCAATGGGACTATGAACGAGGGTGCCTCAGTTCTCACCCAAGGGTCTTCTCCATGTAGCTTGGGCTTCTCACAGCATGGCTGCAGGGTTCCAAGAGATACGAGGTACAAGCTGCTCAGAAATTCCAGAATATCACTTTCTGTGCATTCTAGTGATTAAAACCAGTCACGAGACCAGTCCAGAGTGAAGGGAAGAGAAACAAGTTCAAGGAATTGATGTGAAGAGGACATGGACAGTGGGAAGGCGTGGATGGTGGGCCATCTTTGGAGACTCCGTCCTCAGCATCTTTCCACGGCAAAAAAACATCCAATGGTGTATGTCCCTGCTTCCAACTTCAGTGGCTTCAGAGGCCGGCTGAAGCACAGACTCTGGCTCAGTACTCCTAGTGGGTCCCGAGAGTCTACATTTTCAACAAGTTTCAGGTGATGCTGACGCTGCTGGTCCACGGTCCATATTTTGAGTTGCAAAGTAGCCATCATGTGGACGGCAAGGTGGAAGAAGCAGCCAGGGGTTTAGAATCACAAGACCTGAGTTCAAAACCCATCTCTACTAATTTTTGCTTTGAGTCCTCAAAAAGTGAGGGTTAGCTTCTCCTTCTCTCCCAGCGGGTTGAAACCAAAGACAATAACTGAGAACTATCTTTGTCCTAGATGACCGGTAAATAGCTCCAGCCCCATGGTTTGTGGTATCGGTGGCTGATGTGATTAATGGTCCCTGCTGGGAAATTCAGCTGTGGGCTTCTGATGGCTGAGAAGAGTCATGAAACACCGAGTCCCAGAATATTCCAGATCTGGTTCTATGTACACTGCTCCCCCAAGGGATCCTCGGGCCATTCTTAGGGATCAAACGTTCTGGACCACCTAGGACAGTCTAAGTTTGTCTGGTTATTTATGTGGGCTTTCTTGTATTCTCTGAGATCTGTGTCGAATTCAAATGGCTCTCGGATGGATTATGTCAGAGTGTTAACCAAAGCCATCACGCCTGGGAAGAAGGCCACAGAACCAAGACAAGACAGGGTGGTTAATATTCGTTTTGCACTTACTGCATGCTGGGATAAATACAGTCATGACACCCTAAGCCATGGAGATACAGTCTGAGAAACACGTCGTTGGCGACACCATCACTGTGAGAACTTCACCATGTGCACCGAAATTCAGGACTGACTGGCAGCAGGCTAGGCTGAGATGATTTCCAAGGCTGATGGATTTGGGCTGGGCAGGAAGGAAACGGCATCACAGTTACAAATATCTCTCTCCTGATTCAGTCACACACACTCACCCCGTTTTGGAAGAGAAGAGCTTTAAGGAGACCGCACATGCTTACGAAGCCAGCTCCCTGGGTTCTACTGGCCAAAGCAGAATTAGAAGAAGCCGTGACCAGTCTAGATGTTCAGCACTGGCCCCTCCCCGCCAGGCCCGGCCCTCCGCACTCCTGAGGCCTGGCCTGCGCTGACCCACATCATCTTCCTGCATGGGGGGTCCTCTCCCACTCCCTGCTGTCTTTCTTGAAGATCTTACTGTGTTCTCTGCCAAGTTCTGCACTGCCTTCCAAGGTCCCTGAGACCAGATCCTCTTCTCTGGCCACCCTTTCTCCACCTGGGTCCGCCTCTCTGAAAATTCAGATTTAATGCAGTTACTCCCCAGTTCTGAAATCCCGGGGGCCCCCACTCTCCTCAGGGCCAGAGCATCTGACGGCCCCCGAGTTCATCTTCCGCCGCTTCCTCACCGGCACCTGGCTTGGCAGCCATAGTCCATCACCTCGGCCACGGTCAGCAGCTGTCCCCGACCCCCTTTCGCTCCCCTTTTGCTCGTGCTCTTTCCTAGGCCTGGAGAGTCCTTTCCCCAGCTGCTCACCTAGCAGTACAGCCCCCAGCCAGGCCCACAGCGCCACACCGAGGCTCATAACTACCTCTCCTCCAAGGTGGGGGGGATTCAAACAGGACGACCCCAGACAGAGCCCGCTGTGGTGGGGAGGGGAGGCTGGTCCCTGGTCCTGCACCTGACTTGCCAAGATCACCTTGGTCCCTCCTACACCTTCCCAAGGACACTTCTCACACCGCCCTGACCCCCACCCCAACTCCTTCCTCTCCAGAAGACCTCACCTGACCGATTACCAGGGAATAAAGAAAAGGGGAGGAGGGCTGGATGCCCCGGAGACGTGTCCTCCCTGGCCCTGGGAGGCCCAGCGCCCGGCGTGGGAGTGGCAGGGGGCTGCTCACTTCCCTGTCTCTCCCTGATGTGAGGCAGGATGGTCTCGTTCAAGACCCTATCCGGCGCTTTCTTAGCAAACTGCTGTCATTTGTCGCCCTTTGGGGAAGGCATGAGCAGAAGGGAAGAAATATCAGAGAAGTATTTTACCCCCGAAGCCCTGCAGCCTGTGAAATGAACCTCCTGCCGCGGCCGGAGCCGCAGGGAGGCCTCATGCAGTTAGTTGCCCAAGATCCTCATAAATCGTCAGCCTCGACAGTCGGATGGCAGGCTGGACGTGAGGGACGGGCGGGGGAGAGACACAAACATTCAACACACCATCCCTCAAGGTGTCCCTCTGCTTCCTGCCTGCCGGTTCCCCGGAGGGAATGGCTTTCTCCTTTCTCTTTCTCCTTCTCTCTGGCACGGCCCCGAGGAGTCAGACACCTTCTTCCCAGGTCAGATTCCTCCTGGGTGATGGAGCTTGGAGGAAGGGGCCAGATGGTCCTGGATGTCCACCCCACACCATCACTGGGCAGCAGCATCTCCTCTGGTGACCCTTCGGCCTCTCCAAGCCACAGTCTCCTCATCTGTGAAGTGGGGCGTCACGCCCACACCTCGGGCTCCAGGGGGTCTACCTGGAGGCACAGGTAAGAGCCAACGGTGCTTCAGGCTCCTAACTGGCTCTTACTCTCATCGTCCCTGTCCTTATACTTGAGTAAGATGCTCAAGGTACTTGGGCAGCACCAGTAAGAGCCCCAGGACCCCCACTCTTGCCGCAGCACAGGTTATATTTGTCTCTATAGCCTTTCCCCGACCCGGATCCGCCACGTGTATTTCCTTATTTCTATTTATCTGCTTTCCTCGCAGGGAATGTTCGCTCCCTGGGGGCAAAGATCTTGGTCTGCTTTGTTTCACTGCCAAAATTTCAGCCCTGAGCAGATGTCTGGCACACAGTAGATGCTCAGTGGTGGATGGATGAACGAACCCAGGATTACACCCTGATCGCTGAAAAGAATTAGAAAAGACCACTCATCATCCTCTGGTGTGCCCTCTACGTTCAATGACCGCCCGACAGACCACACCAGGAACCAGGACGGGGTCCCACGTGTCTCGGCAGTGGGATGAACCACCGGAAGCTTGATTTGAGTCATGATGTTACAAGCCAAGCATTTGGCTCTCACGTGAAATCGCAGTTAAATGTTGGCTGGGCTCAACTGGGGTTCAGCCCCAGGGCTGCAGGGCTGTCACTGTGCCCCAATCCCAGCTGGCCCATGCAAGGCCTCCCGCCCAGGGCCTCTCCTGCATGGTGGGCCCAGGGCAGGTGGACCGGGGCAGCTGGCCGGCCCAGAGCAAGTGCCCCAGGCAAGAGGGCAGAGCTTCGTCTCCGTGCTGACCTAACTTGGACCACCCGAGGTTCCCGTCTTCCACACCGTCTTGGTCAGAGCAGGCCCAAGCCCACCTGGGTGCAAAGGGAGGGAAGGGAGCCCCCCAAGAGTGTTGAAGAGCCCGGGCCACCATGTGAAGCCTCCACAGACACCACCTCTCACGCCTGCCACGAGGACCTGGACCTGGTGAGCGGTGGCCTTGCCCCTCTGGGGGGACCACGCACAACTTAGCTCCACACGGTTTTCCCCTATAGAAATGTGGGCCCAGAGCAGACAAATATTTAGATTTTTCAAGCACATTGTGAAATTTTTAGTGGAATTTCCCAAATCAAAAACCACCGTATGAGCCAGAGAGCTGAAGACCCCCGGTTCCATGCGATGGCTCCAAGAGAATGATCTGAAGTCACAGCGCTGTGTGACAACAGAGCCAGGGACAGCCACCGTGGGACTGCGGGAGCCCCTCCCCCAACAGGAACCCACCAAAGGGCTCTTCACAGCAATGGGGGCTGCCGATCCCCAGACAGGGAGGAAAACAAATGCAACAGAGAGAAGTGTCGCCTCCAGCATCACAGCCAGGAGTTCCGAACCCTGAGCAGGTGACCCGCCCACCACCACGAGCAAACCTCCTCTCAGCAATGCGGCCGCGGCCAGGCAAGCTCATGGAGAGTGCAGAGCCTGGGCTGCAGGGACACACACAGGGACACAGCACACACACACACACACACACACACCACACATATCACACACACACCACACATATCACACACACACCACACATCACACAGACCACATATCACACACACACCATGCACACCACACACACCACACACCACACAGCACACACACCACACACAGCACACACACACACCAATACACCACACACCACACATACCACACACACACCACACACCACACATACCACACACCACACACAGCACACACACACACCAATACACCACACACCACACATATCTCACACATACACCACACACCACACACACACATCACACACAGCACACAGACATGTACACCACATACCACACACACACCACACACCACACATACCACACACACACCACACACCACACATACCACACACCACACACAGCACACACACACACAGCACATCCCCCCCACACCTCACTCACAACTCATACAGGAACTCAGACACCACACACCACATACACAACCGATGTACACACACTCCACACACACCACACACAGACATGCACACACTATACACATGCCCCACTAATACCACACACACCACACACAGACATGCACACACTACACACACAACACGCCCACACTGCACACACACACACACACGGCACACTCACTCCACTAGGCCAGGCCTGGTGTTACCAAAGCTGCACAATCAGCAGCGGCCCACACGGGTCACCAGATGCACAGTCACTTCTTGGTTGCCGCCTGGGTCGGTGAGCTCTGCTGCTGCGCCCATCACAAGAGCTCCTGCCGGGACCAGGCGCGGCCTCGAGGGTCCCTCTGCGGTTCCTCTCCATCGGCCGCACGGGGATGGACTCGGGGTCGGGCATCCGGGCCGACGGACACCCACTGCAAGACCCCGGGGACGGCCCGCGCGCCAGGACCACACAGGAACGCGTCCCTACCGTGGCCAGCGTGCAGAGCCGGCCTCTGCCCGCGAGCGGCATGCTGCTCCTCGTCTGCAGCCGAATGACGTTTTACTCTTCAAACACAGTGACGGATCCTCGGCCCGAAGGAGCAGAGGCAGGCGCCGCAGGAGGTGGGCGCAGCGCATCCGGTCCCCCAGGCTCCCCAGGGGGCAGGCCATCGAGGTCGCCTCATCCGATGAGCAGAAATGCTTTTTAAATAAAAATCTTAAAAACACAGAGGCTTCTCGTGGAACTCAAGGCCGGGAATTGCACTTTGGCCTCAAGAGGAAGAGGAGGGAGAAGACAGGGACCCCCGGACTACCCCGCCGGCCTCCCTCCTGCTCTGGCACATCGACCTCTCCCGACGCCACATCTGCTTCGTTCGCCTCCATTTATCAGTTTTCGGCCTCGCAGAAACGACTCTGGCTGACTTCAACGGAAAAGGAATTTATTGAAAAGAGAGCCCAAGATCGGGAATCTCCAGGAAGAAGGAACAAGACCCAGGAGGACGGCAGCGAGGAGGCCAGACGCCGGGATCACAGCCAGCTCACGCGGCAGACCGACCGAGCCTGGCAGGAAACCCGGCTGACGCTGAGGTGGGACAGCCTCGGCCAGCACCTGGCCACCCCCACCAGGAGCCCGGGCTGCCAAGACCACGGCCGGGCACTCCATTGCCACGTCTCGCGCTCTGTTGCATGCTGTTGTTTGGGAATTTTTTAGACAGTTACAGTCCTCTCTGTGTCCCTGGGGTGTGGGTCAAGGACCTCCGCACAGATGTCAAAGTGTATGGATGCTCAAGTCCCCGCGGTGTAGCTTCTGCATATATCCCAGGCCAAGCTTCCCCTGCACTCAGATCATCTCTAGATGACTTATTATTCCTCGCAGCCATGTCCCTGGGTTGTCCAGGGAATAACGACAAAAGAAAGGCTCTGCACGGGTTCAATTCAGATGAAACCTTTTTTTCCAAATACTTGATGCTCAGCGGAACCCATGGACATGGGTGCCGACTGAATCTACACCCTCAAACAGAACAGTGCCATGAAAGGAACCTCAACCCAACTTCCATAATTCTCAACAGCTAGCCCATCTTATTTCACCTGTATCCTCAACCTTCTGCCAACAACCCAAAATATTTTGAAACAAAGACCATTCTTCCTGAAATTTTATCCATAACTTTTTTGCTGCTGTTGTACTGGAAATTTAACCCAGGGGTGCTTTACCACTGAGCCCCAGCCCCAGCCCTTTTTATTTTTTTTTTTTATTTTGAGACAGCATCTCACTAAGCTGCTTAGGGCCTCACTGAGTAGCTGAGCCTGAAACCTGTGATCCTCCTGCCTCGGCCTCCTGAGTCACTGGGATTACAGGTGTGCACCACTGCTGCCTGACTTCTTCAGGCAATAGCGCCAATACTACTTCCACATGAATCTCTAGAATGGGGTTTCTCAATCTGAGCACTATTGACATCTTGGGCCAGCTGATTCTCTGTTGTAGGGACTGTCCTGTACAGTGGAGCATTTTAACAGTGTCCCTGATCATTAGTCAACAGATGTCAGTAGCACCTCCTCACTCCCTGCTGTGACAGTCAAAAATGTCTTTAGACATTGCCAAATGTCTGCTAGGGAGCAAATCTGCCCCACACTGAGAAGGACAAATATGTCTTCTGATCATTAACACGTGGATCATTCCAGACACATACATCTCACCACAAAAATAAATAAATAAATAAATAACTACGAAACCATTGCCACACTTCAAAAATTAAAAAGAATTCCTCAAACTCATTAATGGCCAAGCCAGTGTCTAAATTTACCTATGGGTCTCCTAAGTATTTTTATTTTATTTATTTGTTAGATTCAGGATTAAGATCACATCCACACTTTGCCATTGGTTGATAAATCTCTTTAAATAATAGACTTCTCCTTCTGTCCTCTCTTCTCCCCAGTGCAATGTATTTGTTTAGGATCACCAAGGTCAGAAGGAGTGGGGGGGGGGGCAGAAATGGAAAGATGTGGGTCAAGAGACACAAGATAGATGAGCGGGATGCACAAGAGTTCAGGTTCATGTTCACCACACAACCACTCATCATAGTGTGCTGTGCTCACATTTTTGCTAAAATGACAGATCCTGTGGGAGATGGTGGACATATTAATTTACTTAACTATAATCATTTTCACCATCTATGTATATACCAAATCATCACGTTGTATACCTTAAGAATAGACAATAACATTTAAAAAAAATAATAAAACTAGGAGCCAGGCACTGTGGTGCACCCCTGTCATCCCAGCAGCCTGGAGGCTGAGGCAGGAGGATCATGAGTTCAAAGCCAGCCTCAGCAACTCAGCAAGGCCCTAAGTAACTCAGCGAAACCCTATCTCTAAATAAAATATAAAAAGGGCTGGGGATGTGGCTCAGTGGCCAAGTGCCCCTGGGTTCAATCCCTGGTACTTCCCCCCCAAAATAAAATAAATAAAATAAAACTAAGGCTGGGGGCTGTGGGAGAGTACTTGCCTAGCATGTAAGAGGCTTTGGTTCAATTACCAGCACTGTAAAACAAACAAACAAAAAAAAAACAAAGAAAGGAAGTAAAGAAATCGGATGCGATAGAGTTCCCTACAGGCTGAATTGCCAATTTTATCCCTGTGGCTCAATTGCACATTCTCCTCTATCTCCTCTATTTCTAGAAACTGGAAGTTAGATCCAGAAGCTCAGTCTGATTCCAGCTCTGTTAACAGTTGCACGGCTGTGGCGCACATCTCCCTCAGAAGGCCACGGGGCCTGTATGCCTCTGGCAATCATTCGCTAAGTTTCTTTATTGCATTTGGTATTAAAAATGGTAAGATTCTATCAGTGCTTCTTCATTTATTAGCTAGAATACCTGGAAAGATTAACATGTTCTTCGATTTCTTCTTTACCTCAGTAAACAGTCTGTGTAGGAAAAGTGGGGGGGAAATGCTTGATTTTCTCCCTTTAGTTATTATTAATTTTCAAAATAAAGCCTTGATAAACCAGCATATTCCTAAGGGGACCTGTGAACTTGCTTCTGGTGAATGTCATTGTGAATTCCTGATTTTAATCACATCGGAAGTGCTTTCAGTCCATGCCATTATGTTCCCATTGGTGCTCAGACTGTTCCATCTTTGGCCACTGAGATCCCCTGTAAGTTGGCTCCAGAGTCCTTTTGACAGACCTCAGTGTCTTGTGGAGCTTCCTGGCTTCCAAGCATGACAAGACATTCCTGGCTCCTTGTGCACAGTTCCTACCCCAGACCAGGTTTCAGTATTTTCTCCAAGGTGCCCTGATTTCTTCTAGCATGTTCCAGCTTCTTTGCAATTTACTCCAGATTTATTCCCTCAACCACTGAGAACAGATGACCAAGACTGTGCCATTCGCCTCTGCACTCCTGGCCATGAGAGCTGAAAAGCAAAGATTTGGCCTCTGGGGCTCCTGTGACCAGAAGTTTTGCTCCCATCAAGATGGACAGAAGGAGAAATTCCCCACACAATGGATGTCCCCATCAACACCAAATGGCAATGCTCCCTGACTCTCTCTCCTTCTAAAGCACACTGTCATGGAATGCAATGAGTTCTTTTCTTGAAACCAATGAGCAGAACCAGAAGATGGAAGGATGGAGAAAGACTATCATGGACAGTAAGAGAAGCCCTGAAGTTAGCTACAAAGTAACTAACTTCCTCAAAGAAGGAACCCTGGGGTCTTATTCTAGAGATCTACTTACATTCATATAGAACGAACTTCAGGGGCAGGCACATTCTGAGCATGCTCAGTTTAAGCGCACAGCTTTCTGAGCATGCTCAGTTTGGGGCGCATCTTTCTGAGCATGCTCAGTTTGGGGCGCATCTTTCTGAGCATGCTCAGTTTGAGGCGCATCTTTCTGAGCATGCTCAGTTTAGGGCGCATCTTTCTGAGCATGCTCAGTTCGGAGTCATAGGGAAGGATGGCAAATACATTTCTAGGCCTAGTCAGCTGGAAGCCACAGAGCTCGTGTTATGCGACATTGGCTCATTCTTTATAAATTTCTCTGAAAATTTTTAGCTAATGCAAAAAGAAAGAAAAGGACCCTGGGAAAGGACGTCATGTAGAAGTTTGCCCCTGAAGGTGCCTGTCTTGCTTAGCAGCTGGCACTACTTTTTCCATGTGCGTGGCTGATCACGGCTGTCCCACAGCTCCTGAATTCACAGGTCCTGTGGCTCAAGTGCCACCAGAAACTGAATTCCACCACTGGATTTCCAGGAGCGTAATTAGGTTTAGCCTCATGAAAGGGTCATCCAATACAAACCCACTCACGTGGAAATGGGAAACAGCGGATGCTGAAGGACAGGACACCTGGCTAAGCTGATGCCCCCAGAACACCTCCTCTGCCCGCAACCAGAGTTGAGGCCTGGATGACTTCATCTTTGACGGCTTTGAGCTCTGGGAACTTCACAGGTCCCTCTCTGGGGCTCCCAAGGGAGGCACTCCCAGCATCACGCCCAAGCCATCTTCCGTCTGCCTGGCTCTTGTCTCTGTGGCACCAGTGACAGATCCATCTTTCTTCAGTGGATGACTGTAGCTCACTCTTGCAAAGCCTTCGCTGAGTGCCAGTCCCCCTGTGTCCCCTTTGGCCCCGGCCTGATCCTCCATCTTCAAAGTCTCCCTCTGGTTTGTGTTCCAGTCACTCTTTCCTTCTTCCTGACAGAGAAACTAGGGTGTGGAGGCATCGATAGGGCCTATCTCTTACTAGCAGGGAAGGAGTCAGGCGTTGGACCCGTCGGTGGCAAGAGCACAAGTCTGTGATCGTCCCCCACCCTCAGGCAGCCCCATGCACCAGTCACAAAACAGAATTCAGGGTGACCGTGGTGGTCCCCACAGAGGGGAACCTAGTTGTCAATAATCCAGAAGAAAAGCCGCCTTATAAATCTTGTACCTGTATGGGCAGAGAGTGTGGATGTGCATGGACTCTCCAAAAACTCCACACCCATCCCATCCTCCAGAAATATTCTTTTGGCATTGTCTTGGGCATGGGAACAGAGAGTGAAGGAAGCAGCCTGCTCTCATGATGGACTTTTGTGCTGGGTGAGTGGAGAGAAAAGGCAGACGGGCCACAGACAAGACTATAAATATAGGATATGGCACTTTAGATCATTACAAGTGCTGTGGAGAAAATAATAAAAGAGGAACATGAATATGAAGTGTTGGAGGTATGGGGTTAAAGTGTCCGACTGAGAAGAGGAGGCAGTCCAGGGAGGGACCATTTGAATAAAGTGCTAGAGAGAGTGAAGTAATGTGGAGGTGTCTGGGGAACCTTTACTACAGGAGGCAGAAACAGCACATGCAAAGGCCCTGTGGTAGGAATTGACTGCAGGTATGTTCAAGGAGCAGAGAGAAGATCATTCAGCATTTGAGTGCAGGAGGGGCAGAGCAACAGAGATGAGCGTGGAGAGGACGAAGAAGCAGGTCCTATAGGCCTCCAGGTTCACAGTGAGGATGAAGGCTTGTAGGGGGAGGTAGCAGCCAGCAGAAGAACGACATGCTCGGACTTGTGCCTCACAGCCTCCCTCTGACTGTCGTGCCTCAACACTCCCAGCACCGAAGCAGGAGACCAATCCCGAGGCTTTTGCAACAGTCTGGCTAAGAGCGGGTGTGGCTGGCACCAGAGCCAGGCCAGTGGAGGTGGACACGTTTACCTCCCTCTCTCACAAAAGTGGTGCTGACAAGATTAACGCAGGATGTGACATGAAGAGGGAATCCCAGGGGACTAGGAGATCTGGACTGAGCAAGGCAGCCAACCTTTATGGCCTCCAGGTGAGTCAGAAGTCACTCGGTCCCCGCCAGGCTGCTTGGGCCAGCGGCCTGAGGGTGCGTCTTGCTTGTTATGAATTCTCTTTCTCTTCAGCAGAGCCAGCTTGGAACAGTTTCTTCATCACTTAAAACCCCAAAGGACTGAGAGAGGAGGTTCAGGCAAGAAGGCTGCCCCTCCTGGACGGCAGATGCCACTGTACGCACGTTGAGATCACCGGCTCCTGGGATCTCTCGCTGCCCGCCCCCGCCCTGCCCCAGACACACAAAGAAACCATGTTTCTAAGAGCCAACTTCAAGTCAAAAGCCCTTTTTCCTGGCTTCCTGTCCCAGGCCAAATTCCAGTTGGCTGCTTAAGTACTGCCGGTGCATTGGTCAGAGATGTGGGAGCTCACCCTGGTACTGCCGGCCAGGAGTGCGAAGGTGTGGGTGTGAGTGTGTGTGTGTGTGAGTGAGTGAGTGTGAATGTTTAATACCCAGTCTTCCAGAACAGGCTGCAATCCGGAGGAGACTGTGGGGTAAGAAAAAGTTGAACATGAAAGAGGAAATCATGGCAGAATGAGAGCGATCAGACCTCTAGATTTAAGATACCAAACCAGCAAGCAGCTGGAGACGAAGAAAGAGGGACCCAACACAGGCGCATTGGGACTGGGGTGTAGTTGAGGGCTAGAACATTTGCCCCACCCGTGTGAGGTCCTGGGTTTGATCCCCCAGCACCACAAATAAAAATAAAAATAAAACAAAAGCATCCATTCTCAAGACTGCCAATGTATGTACACCACAAACGTGTCTCTATGGAAACGGCTTTAGACATTCGCCCGTCGGCCCTCACCTGGCACCAATTTCTCTCCCTATAGATCTGCAAGGCTGTTTTGCAGTTTGCAGAATTTATCTTCAGAACGAAAGCATTTGGAGGGACGCAGGAGAAGGCGACAGCTTCTCATCATAGCTGACCAAGCGCTCTGCTGTAATGTAAGCCACCCTGAGAAGACAGCGCATGTCCTGACCAGGAGAGGCTCACTGGCAGGGCTAAGGCCAGAAGGGAAGGGGGTCTAGTCCAGTTCTGGCCCGTGGAAATCTTGGACGTGTGACTTGACCTCTCAACGCCTCATTCTCCTCGCCTGTGAAATGGGCCCAAGACCACAACCCCTGGAGGAGCCATGGAGACCAGGGGAAACCAGGCCATTGGCACAGCACCGTGGCTGGCACAGAGCACGACCTCAGAAGATGCTGGTTACGACCCTTTCTCTCCTAGCAAAAGAGCCTGGTGGCCAGGTTTGCTCTGCGCCTCTAGATTCCGGCGCCACGACGCCCTCCGATGTGTGGTGACACGCCGCCAGTGGGACGAAGGTATTTAATGACACGCAGAGCTGTTTCGACAGCGTGTTTTCCTTTGTCGGGCTGTAATTTCTTAATTGCTTACAGCAGATGTGCTCGGTTTTGCCAGCCAAGTTGAGGGAGCTGGGTCTCGGGTTTTAGGTTTCAAACGTGACGTTGGCACCATGTTCGCAAGACAGTCCCTGGGAGGGATGGGAGCGGCGTCACCGCGGGCCCAGGTACTCTCTGACGTCAGGCAGGTCGGGGGAGAGGACTGCTCGTGTCCTATCCACTCAGTGACCTCCTGGACAACTACAGGATGGGCAGGTGGAGGAGGCTGGTGGCAGATATGAGTCCCAAATCAAGTGAGAGTCTGGAGAGAAGCCCGCAGGCATTGTGAAGGCCAAGGTCATCAAAGACCCCGCAGAGCTGTGGAAGGGGAGCCGTGACCTGCGTCACATCATGCAGTGAGACCTCGCACCTCAACACAGCTCCGAGCGCTTACACAGAATGACACGTGACATCCTTGCAGTGGCCCCCAGCGGTAGGTCCTTTGCAAAACCCACTTTTGGTAAAGAGAACCGTGGCTCAGAGAGGTTAGGTCACTCAGTGCCACACAGCTAGCACACAGCAAGGCCAGGATTCTGACCCAGGCAGCGTGGAGCCAGAGCTGAGGGTCTTGGATGCCAAGCTGTTGCCACCACATCTTCCTGGTCACCCATTCATTCACCCAGCAGTTACACAGAGTCCAGGGAGCAGGAACCCGCCACCCAGGCTGGGGGCATTCTCCAGGACACAGCGTTTGCCCCAGGAAGGAGGGAGAAGGCAGGTCGCAGAACCGGGATGTCGCCGCCAAACAGATGGGGGTCTCAACGTGGATCTGATTTGGAAAAATTAAAAATCTACAGGCCTGTTGACACCGTCGGGAAACATGGACACAGACGGGTATTGGAGGACATTAAGGATGACTGTTAACTCTGGAAGAGCAGTCATGGCAGGGACGTCATGCAAGATACGGCCCTCATGTCCCGATTCCTCTACAAATGAATTACCAGGAAAAACAGGAGAGGCAGGGACAGAAGGAGAATCTATAGAGTAAAGCAGACTTTAGCGCCGTCTCCACTGATGGGGACATATGGCCGTTGTTTGTATTCTGATTCAAACAGATTGTAAAAGAGAAAAGGAAGAGAGAGGAAGGGAGGGAGGGAGGGAGGAGGCGGGGGAGGGGGAGGGAGGGAGAGAAGAAGAAACAATCAAATAATGTGAGACCATTGGGGAAATGCGAATGTCAACTGAATATTTGAAGGAAATGACTAAAATATTTAGGTGTGATAATAGTACTTTGGTTTTTTTTTTTTTTTAAAGATTCCTTGCCTTTTATTAAAAAATGCTGAAATATTTACAAATAAAATTATAAAATGCCTGAGATTTGCCTCACAATAATTGGCAGGGGAGAGACAGGAGACGGTAGATGAGGGTTTAACGCACAAAGATCCCCCCCAAGTTGGCACCTGCTGAAGCTGCTGGGAGGTCCAGGAGACTTATTAAATCCCCATCTCTCCTGGTTCCTAGCTCTCAAACTTCCACAACCAGTTTGTTTTGATGTTCAGGTGAGAGAGAGACACAAACTGACAGATTTGTGGATAACGTTATGCCTGGGACTTGCTTTAAAATATTCCAGCAAAAAGGCTTCACATATAGGAAGCAGGAGGCAATGATAATGGCCATGGGTTCCTAATTGCTGGAACTGAGGCGTGGACCTGTGGGCACTCCCTTCTCTATTTTTATTTATGCTCAAAACTTCCTTCCACAAAGAGTAGGAAAGGAGAACTTGGGGCTCTGGCCCTATGGCTACCAGGTCTGCAGAGGGCTCGACTCTTTACCAGCTGTGTGGCCTTCAGCAACTTGATATACTCCTTGCCTCGGTTTCCTCATCTGTAAAATGGGGTAAAAATAAATCCCATGTCCACAGCCACTTCCTGCAACAGCCCCAAATGGAAAACACGCAAATATCCATCGGCAGGGACACAGGGAAATGAATCTGGCACATCCATACAGCGGACACTACTCGGAAGTGAAAAGAGCCATCTCTGATACACGCAGCAGAGTGGGTGAATCGCAGCCCAGGGATGCTGTGGAAACCAGGCAGGGAATGGAGGGGATCATTCTGCATACTTAACACTTCAGAAAACGTGAACCTAGCTCCAGCGGTGGAGAGCCGGGCTGCAGGGAGGGCTGGAACGACTGGGACGCAGAAGGGCCGTGGATGCCTGCAGTTGGTGGGCCAGTCTGTGACCTGGACTGTGGTTTTGTTTTCAGAGGTGGGCACAGGTTAAGATCTATCAGATTTCACACATGCAACACGTGCAGTTTACTGTATGTCCTTTATGTCTCGACAAATCTGTTAACAACAGGGTAAAACTGAGCTCAGACAGCGAGGGTCAAGTCAATACACTTGACATAGCAGAATCATTGCAGGCCCCTGGTGAGCTCTCAGGCAGAATCTGCGTCAGGTGCTGGGGGAAGACAAAGCCACAAGACAGGCCAGGGTCTTAGATCTTGCCCCTCATGGAGCTCTTGGGCATCCCAGGAGAGGAGAGAGCAAATAATGAAACATTTTAATAAAGAAGAACCATAGGAAAGAAGAATATAAATTGGTGCTGGTTTCCCAGAAAAAGAAACACATCTGCTGAGGCCTGGAAGATAGTAGGAGTTAGCCAGGAAGGAGTCTAGGAGAAGAATGTGCCAGTAGAAGGAAAGCAGGTGCAAAGGTCCTGGGGCGACTGAAAGCACAGCAGAGACAGGAAGTACAAACTGTTCTGAATGGTGGAATATCAAAGACATGAGGATCTGGAAGAGGAAGCAGCAGAGAAGAATCTGCAATTAATAAAATAATAAAATCAACTAGTAATTATTGTCTACTCTGAGGTAGGCCCTGTACTAATTCTTTTACACAAAGTAGCCTATGAGGTGGGAACTACTATTATTCCCATTTTACATATGAGAAACCTATACACAGAGTGGTTAAGCCACTTTATCCATGATCACACAGCTAGTAAGGGTGGCAAGGGGGTCTCAGACACAAGCCTGGTAGAGTCCAGCTCTCAGCTGTAGCCTAACACCTTGGGACCCATGAAAGGGTCAGAGAGAGTTTGCAATATCACCCAACACCCTCCTTCCTTGTGAGAGGTACCAAAGAATGGAAAAGGGCCCGCCGCCCCCCGAAGACCCCCTGTGGGCAGTGCTGCTGTGGCAAACATTCCCCTCCCCCACTCATGAGTAAGCTGAGAATCAGAAAGGTCAAACGACTTGCCCAGTGTCACACAGCCAGACGCTTGGAGCCTGTGGGACTCTGAGTCACAGACCTTGAGAGCCACTCTCCTCTTGAAATCAGTATTCTCCCCCCCAGGGCCACATTGCCACTCCCCTTGTCCCAATCTTCTCACCGCATGTTCAGGACTCCTGTTGTCCCTTCCTGGCCAATGCTGAGCACCCAGCAGAGCTGTCTGAGGAAAGTCATGGTGACCATCACGAGCAGAGTGGCCATCAGAATCCCACCTTTAGAAAACGGGTGTCAGGATTTTGTGACAGAGTCCCTGTTGGCTCCTGTTTCCTATTGAATTAGCGCTGCTGGCCACCATTTGCCATTGTAATGTGATAAGTGGCTAATTTGATTGGGCTCAATGAGATGTAAATGATTGTCTTCAATAAAGGGCCGGGAGTGTCTCCCTCCACCGCTGACCTCATTTCTCATCGCGGGTACCGCTTTCTGCCCAGGAGGAGCCGGGAGCCCTTGCTAGCATCTTCCGCAAGGAAGACTCGGAGCGCCCCTTCTGCCGTAGTCTGGATACAGTGTGAGTGTCCCCCAAGGCTGCGGCTGACATGTAGTCCCCACGGGGAGGTGTGAAGGGGTAGAAAGGATAATTCGACTCCGATCGAAGGCCACAAGGACGGATGACCTCGTGGACAGAGCTGTGTGATTGAATCTTGGTGGCTCTGTAAGAAGAGGGTGAGGGACCAGACAGACACAAGGACACACAGGCACACTCCCTCTCTCTTGCCATACGATACCACAGGCCACAGTGGGACTCTGCCAGCAAGAAGGCGGTCACCAGGTCCAACCCTCTCACCTTGGACCTCCAGAACCCTGAGCCCAAATAGAACTCACATCTCGTGAGTGTGTTTCAAGAAGCAGACAAGGCAAGGACACGTCCTTAGGACCCGGAACGACCTTCAGTAACACAGGCCTTTCGGTTAAGGACCGCAGTCTATCCAGCCCAGGAGCCGACTTTCCCCACGCGACCTGGGACGCGTGATTGACGTTCTCCGAGACTCCGCCTCCTCTTCTTTCCAGGGGGAGAGCCACGCAGGTGAGCAGGACAGGAGCGGGGCAGGGTGCAGAAGCCTGGCTCCCAGTAAGTCCTCCCTGAACATCAGCTCTTGTCATATCAGCGGTCACTGTTAGAATTGGCAGTGTCAAGAACGAGCAGGAATCGCAAAGACGGCGAAGAATCTGTTACCTGAAAGTGTCTGTTGAGAGCCTAACAAGAGGTTTGAAATAAATAAATCTGACGGTAAATGGCCCGCAAAGGGCGCAAATGCGTGCTGACTGCGTAAAGCGTGGAAATCGCTCCAAATGGAGCTTCCAGATGTTCCATCCTGAACGCCCCAAGCCGTACCCCCAATGTCAGGCCCAGAGGCCAGTCGCAGGCTGACTTCCAGATGCTATCCCTTCATCGGACCTGGACTCCTCAGGCCATAAAAGAAGTGAGTCAGTGGCTTAGTCACTGCTTGGCATGTAGCAGGGCTAGATTAGAAAGGCCTCAAATGAGGAGCAGAGACTTAAACGGCAAAGACCTCAGCCATTCCCTCTGTCCTTAGCCCTGGAAAATCCCTGGCTGCTCCAGAGCAGCCCCCATCACCAGGGAATGGGGAATTGGAGATGAACCCAGTCCTGGGTTTAAAGAAATCCTAGTTGAGGACTTCTTCCCAAACCCCAATGGAAAGAACTAGGACTCCAGAGTCAAAACAGAGCTCAGTTCCAGCCCCAGTGCAGACACCTATGGCTGTGTGTCCTTAGGCAAGTTGCTTTACCCATCTGGGCTTCGATTTCTTCACTGTAAAATGGTACAAGGTGATGTCTACCTGGCAGGGGTTTGTGAGGCTCATATGAGACCACAGATGTAAAGAAGATCCCCAGCACACAGTAGGCCCTCAACAAATGGTAGCTAGACATCTACCAGGGTTCACTCCATGGGGACAATAAAATCGCCTGTGGCTCTGAGGGTTAAGAAAGATAATAAATAGAGTGCTGAACATGCGCTACACAAGTCTGGATCTCAACAAGATGAAGATCATTCTTCCTAGAAGTTCCTAGAAGTTCTCTCTTCTAGGGAGTCTTCCCAGACCAATCAGAAGGGGAATGGTCAACTCCTCTAGGGCTTCTTAACCACATTGAGAGACCCCTGGACATGAGCAGTGAAGAAGAGACTGGATGAGTCTCTGCCAAACCTGTTCCCACTTCTTCCCAGGCATGTGATTGGACCACATCTCCCAGACTCCCTTGCAGAGGGATGTGGTCATGTGACTGCAATCCAGGTGAGAGATATGGACAGCAGTGACTTAAGCACTCCTGTGCTCTGCTCATGGGGACCCCTCCCCCCCTTGCTTCTCCTGCATGTTTTCCCCTTCATCCTGAGAATGGGTACCAAATATTCCAAGACCCCAGCTGAGGGAGGAAACCCACAGGATGGGAAGAACCTGGGTCTCAGAATCACTGCATAAATGATTAGCCAATAACCAGAAATGGCCTCATGGAACCATTAAATAAGTAAGAAGCAAGCTTCTGTAGTATCAAGGTACCGAGTTTCAGAATTTGGCTTTTCAGGAGTTAACAGGACAGTCAACATCTGGAGAACCCACTCCAAATCTCCACTCACCACATGGACCAGATGCACAGAACGTAACCGAGTCCTCTGGGATCAGTGAGTCAGACACTCCACCTGCAAACACGAAGGCTCTCGACGTCAAAACTGCCATAAGGACAGCTCGCAGCCAACTGACCTAGGAAGCACTGCCACCGTGATGTCCAACCAACACTGCTAAGTGCTTGCTGTATGCCAGGCACTGTGGGAAGTGCCGCACATGCTTGATCTCCCCTATTCCTCACCATCATCTTATGCAATAAATATGGCCCAGCCCACTTGACCTCTGAGAGAATGGAGGGTCAGTGACATTACGTGACATGTTCTCATTTTCACAGCAGAGAATTGGCTCGGAGGCACCAGACACGGACAGTTCCTTTTTGTCAAGAAGGGAATACATCCCCCAGGGGCACTCTGAAGCCAATTCAGAACGGGAGCATTGCTGGGGTCCTGAGTGCTGGGACAGGACAGGGCTGCCGTTTCCAGATTACGGGGGAAAGGCCAATGTCCGGACTTTGAAACACATATCCCGGGTCAGGCCAGCTTGCTGTCACACACTCAGGGTAGACATTCCATCTGTCCATCCTGGCATCCACCAGGGACACATGCATTCTGTGGGATCAGAAGCTTCCCCCCTCAGGCCAACCATTAAGTGGTTTTCTTCATTTGTGTCTCTTGCTGTGTAAACTCAAGCAAGTTACTTAACCTCTCTGAACATCTGTGCTCCCATCGATAAGATAGAGACAATGATATCACAACTCCCCCTGGTTTGTTGTAAAGATTAAATGACAATGCACGCAACTTGCTTGGCATGCAGTAGGTGCTCAGTCAATTGGGTTTATGTGTATGTATATGCACTCACATATTTTCTGCTGCCTTTAGAAAAAATATTAACTCTTTTGATGTCAGGAAGTTTAACTAAAATGACAAATTTCCAGTAGCATCTTGCACACAGGAAAGTCAATACTTTGTTGATGTTGCTCCTTCAAGTTACCACCAGCACTGAACAAGGATTCAGAAGCCCGTGTTGAGTCCTGGGTCTCCTAGCTGGACATCTGTGGCCAAGGAAGCTCATCTTTCCATGTCTCCATCTCCTGTAAATGACATGGGAAAATTAATACTCGCTACAGAGAGGTATACAATATTCGGAGGTGCAGTAGGGTTTTAAATATGTGTAATTGTAAATATTTGGAGACATGTCCTTTCACTCCTTGCTAACAGGAAACAGATTTTGTTCCACGTCAATACAATGCCCTACATACAGTAGGTGTTCAATAAATGTGCAACCGAGTGAATGACAAATGAATAGGTGGGATGTCTAGGACTGTCGGAAACTTCCAGAACATGTGCTTTTTGTCTATGAAGCAAATTTCTTTTGGAATAATTATCTCCATCACCCACCAGCCCTGGGCCTCCGGCTTCATTTTCTATAACAATGACGAGGACTCTCCGGACTCTTTCCCATATGCATAACAATAATAATTGAATGCCTTCCTTTCAGAATGCCTTTGCATCTATCATTACATTTCCTTTTGTCAGCACCCTTATAAAAGTAAGAATTATTATTTTCATTTTGCACATGGAAGAAAAACAGAGGCCGAGAGAGGAGACACAGTTCTCCTAGCCTGGCCAGCCAACAGCCTCTCCAGCATTTCTGTGAAACCTGACTTCCAGTATTCTTTCCTGGCCTCAGAAATCTTGGTGTCTTGATTTAGGGACTTGAAAAATGGCTTCATCACCATGTCGCTCAGAGCTCACTGCAGGCAGCACGTTGGCTCCACTCGCTGAACAGCATCATCTTCTACACAACTGTCCAATCTAAAAACTCACTTCTCCTGGGTGCCTGCCAATCCCAAGTCCTTCTATTGCCTGCCCCACACACTTGCCCAACCAGGCACACACACACCCAAGCTGGCCGCCATATTGTCCACTTCCCTTCTAAAACATCTCCCGAGCACCTTCTTATCTTCTCTGCTCCTACATTAGATCAGGCCACCCTGGTTTCTCAGTGCATGACCCCAACACCCCAGATGGACCACTGGGCTCACCTCTGGCTCCTCGATCTGCCTTCTACACTCGTCTATAACTTCCTCTTCTGTTCCTCACACTCTAACCAGACCAAGTCACAGAGAAGTTCTTGCAATTCCTGAAGTGTCCCCTGCTCCTTTTCTGCCCTCTGAGCCGTCACACATATTGTCCCCTCCTCTGGGAAGACTTGTCCCACTTTGTCCCTTTCTGTTCTTCAAGCTTTGACCTAAACATCACACCCCAAAGATACCTGTTCTTGCTTTTCCAAACTTCTTTGCTTCCCTTTATCAATCAATACAGTTGTTATCTGTGTGATTCCATTACTGACTTTGAGATTTCAATAAGATTGAATTGAGCTATCATGTCTCAATGACTTCCTCTCCTGTCCAAAGTCCTCCAGAAGACTCTGTGTGACCAAGGAAACAGGAAAGTCTTTGCTGGCACCTCTGGTGGAACACATTGTGCCCAGTGAAAAATTTGAACCTTTCCTCAGAGTTCACACTAAAAAAACCACTCTCACCAACATGGGGGAGGGGGATTGTTTTGACTTTCCCACAATGTCTGGAGATTCCCAGAGAGGTATGAAGCACACATCCTTCTGCCATTTTGCTCAAATCTCTTCTACTTCAATGCCTCTGATACTTCTTATCTCCTACAAAACAGCTTTAGAAATCCTTAGCGTCTCCATCTCTAAACCAATGTGGTAGCCTCTAGCCGCATGCATCTACTGAGCCCTTGAAATGTGGCTAGCCCAAGTTCAGGTTTCTGGTAAATGTAAAATACACACCGAATTTCGAAAACTTAATAGAAAATTGTGTAAAATCAGTCATTAATAATTTTAATACACATAAGATAAATGAAGTTAAAATAATTAAAATAATTTCATTTGTCTCTTGTTACTTTTTGTATTTTTTTACTGTTACAGATTGCATTTTGATTCACTGTACACAAATGGGGTACATCATTTTGTTTCTGTGGTTGTGCACAATGTAGATTCATAACATTTGTGCAATCATACATGTACACAGGGTAATGATGTTACTTTTTTAATGTGGCTGCCAGAAAATTCTAAATTTTGTCTGTGACTCATATTACTATTGGGCCACATTTGTCTACACCATTGAGTTCATCAAGGGCAGCTATTTCCCCAGGGGAAATTCCAGTGCCAGGTTTTAAGATGATATTTAATCTTTGTACATTGTAAGGTGAAGATGCCATAGCACAGAATTAAATCTTTTCTTTTAGACTGTTTCCCCTGTGGTAAGGAAGAGACAGGTATTCACTGGACAAGCAGTTTCAGAACACCACAATGCAAAGGGCACTGGAGCACACCAAGGAGTGGACCCAGAGGAGCTTGATGATCCCTTCAAACTCTAGAACATTCTATCTCCCTTCAAATTTCTGATTTTCAGTGACACAGCCTAGGAATTCCTCTAATTCCTTGGGGCCAGAGCATGAAGAAGTTGAGGTCTTTAAACTTAAAGGTATTTTCCCTAGAAATTCCATTAGAAAATGTGTAATTCAAGATCCCGGAGAACCCCACCAATAGTTATAGCAATCTATTATCTACTCTGTACTAAATAGTGTGCATTTTTAGAAATTATCTCATGTACTTTCCACAGCAACTGTGGAAGTTAAACATGTTGGCTTTGCAGATAAGTTCAGAAAAGTCTATCAGTTGCCCAGGTTCACAAAGCTTTATAAAAACATTTTTAAACTGGTATGCGAACAAAGATTTGTGTAAGTATAGAGGAAAGAGTGGCTGGAAACCATGGGTAGGTTTCACCGATCTAAGATGGAACTGAACCTAGAAGTTCTTCTTGATCTTTCTCTGGAAGACTGGTTAGATTTTCTTACATATTCACTTGAAATCTGATCCAGACTAAGACTGGAACCCTGTGAGGGTTGGGGCTCTTTCACCTACAACTTACCATTGCCAAGAGACAGAAAACCCAACATAAACTAGTTTAATCCAGAGGTGGAGTTGGGGGGGTCACGCTTATTGGCTCAGCAGTTTCAAAGCTCAAGAGATACCTGGCTGCAGGTACCGCTTGCAGGTGCTCAGCTCACATCACCAGGGCCATCTACCTATCCATCTCTTCAAGCCTCTTCTCTCCAGTGACTTCCAAGCTCTCCTTCATGGGGGGGGGGGGTGCATAAAAACTTACTGGTCTCTGATTGGTTTAAATATATCACATGACCATCCTCAAACAAACACTGTGGTCCGAAAGATGGGGTGCTCTGATTGGCCAAGCCTAGGTCACATGCTCAGTCTCACCCAAACCACCTGACCTGAGATGAGCAAGAGTATTTCTCCAAAGGAAACTTGCTATTTCCAGAAAAGACCAAGGAATGAATGCGGGACAGGCCGAACCGGCAGATGTTGACTGTGACCTTTATAACAAGCAGCATGCAGGTAAACCAGCTCCTAGGAAAACTAGGCCCGATTTGTCGGTGACGTCAGTGATCCCAGCGTGGCTAATTTCAGGGTACCAACTGTCTTAGCCAGGTTTCCAAAATCCCTAAATGTTTACCAGTCTGTTCTCATGAGCTTCACTACACACTGCAACCTCCAAAGGAAGGAGAAGAGAACAACTGCAGAGCAGAGGTGTTTATTTACAAGAAGAAAGGGATTTATTTTTCTAGCCCTTTTGTATTTTGATTTTATTAAGTAAAAATCTAAGTACCTTGTCATTGTGGTTCATAAGACATCAAGCTCTTAGGCCCAGAGCTGGAGGGGACGGGAGTCAGCTCCAATGATCTCAGGGTCACCGGCTCTAATTCTTAAGCCACATACGAAATCCCTCACCCACTTGCTCAAAATCTCTCAGCAGTAGCACATATGGTCCAAATAAAAGCTCCTCTCTCTACCTTACAATTTGTGTTGACGTTATTATCAAAACACTGATTCAGAGAAAATGCTGCCTTCTGTGAACATCTGTTGTCACTGATTAGAAACCACTTAGAACCAAACCGTTTTCCATCCTGCCCAGTATTAGCTGCAAACAGACACCAGGCCAAGTTCCTCTAAATAACTTGCAGCAAACTGGGAAGTTTCCTCAAATGTGTATGCAGAGGAACTCACCCTAGCAACCAGGAGTGCCAGAAAGTGAGATCCTCAGGGCAAACATGGAGGTAGTTGTGTTTGTCCTGGGTTCTCAGAGAAACAGAGCCAACAAGAGATATGAGTATGTAAGATATTAACAATAAGGAATTGGTTCACACCGTTATGGAGAAGCTGCAGGTCACCGGTTGGTTACCCAGGAGAGTGGACAGTGTGGTTCTGAAGGGACAACCAGGAGAGTCAAAAGTGTCAGTTCCAGTCTGAGTCCAAACACAAAAGAAGACCAGAGTCCCACTCACAGAGAGAGAGGATTCTCTTACTCAGCCTTTTATTCTGCTCTGGCCCACCTGCACTGGGGAGGGTGGTCTGCTGTACTCTGTCTGCCAGTTCAGCATTAAAGTCCTCCAAAACCAGCTCTTCAGACACCCCAGAAATAATATTTAACCAACTATGTGGATCCATCAAATTGACACATCAAATTAACCATCTCTCTCATAATCCCTGTTAGCACCCGAGAATGGACCAGAAGCCAAGGTCACAGATCAGCTCTTTATTCAGGAACAAAGTCTCACGCAGGACCGCGTGGGGGGCGGGAATGGGGTGACGCTGCTGGACCCACTCTCCTGGTGGAAAATGGGCCACCAAACTCAGGAGGGGACCAGGCTTATGTAGGTTACACTGAGAGGTGACTTAATTAATGAACGTGTTGGCTTGGGCACTCAGGGATTTGGGGTCTGTTTTACTGGGTGAAATGGGAGGGAGTCTGGGGTCAGCAGTCAGTCTCTGGGATTTATCTTAGTGGGCAGGATAGAGGGCCTGGGGCCAGAGGTTGGTATCTGGAAAGGATCTGTTTAGGGAGGGATCAAGGCTTTGGCCTCTCCCCAGAGATGGCCTTTCCAGTTTGATGGACTCCTCCCCAGGGTTTGCTATATCACTGGGAAAGAAGGTGCTGGGGAAGGCTCTCAATGTATGGCTTGCTTTCTTACCCCCTTTACAAGGTCTCACTATTTTGTTTTTTGTTGTTGTTGTTGTTGTAGGTAATATTTTCCATATCCAACAGTCCCAGTGCCCAGCAGTATTACACATTTTACGGTGGATTTTCTATGGAAAAAATGTCCTCCAAGTTCATAGCTTCTGACCTCGGGCTTCAAGTAAGTGGAAGAATTCCTAGATTATACCACCGAATATCAGAAACGTGAGGTGAGGTAGGTGAGGTGCATGTTCCAAGCTCAAAGGGATTATAAAGTTTATAATCTATAAACTATAAAAATTATATAGTTTAAAGTAGACCCTGAGCACATTCCTCAAAGTCTCTGAACCTCAGTTTTGTAACCTACACACTGAGAAGAATAGTACTACAAATGGTCCCTGAATTGTGAGTTTTCAACTTTGGGACGGTGGAAAGTGATACACCTTTGACAGAAATCATACTTTGAATTTGGGATTTGGGTCTTTTCCTAGGCTAACAATATGTGGTCCAGTCTTGGGATGCCTGCAGCAGCAAGGCCCAGCTCCCAACTAGCCATGTGGTCCCAGGGGAAACCACAGGTACTCCACCGTGTCCTGTGTGGCTGAGCTTTGATGTTTGGTAGGTCATACGCATTAAATGTATTTTTTACTTAAGATAATCTCAACTTTTAATGGGTTTATTGGGATGTGAGCCCATTATAAGTCAAGGAATGCCTGTGTATTTGCTGAATGCCTAAATGAACAAAACAAGTAACTTGCTTAGTAAAGGTCAATTGAAACAGCAAAACTCAGGGAGAGTAAAAGCTGACATGTGCCAAGACTGTTTCTAGAACTTTCTAACCACTTAATCTTCATGGAAATTCTATGAAAGCATTTTGTCCTCTTTGTGCAGATGAGTAGACCCAGGTGCAGACACATGACCCCCATATGTATCCAGGAAGCGACCCAGCCAAGGGACAACCTGGAGATATCTGGCCCCACAGCCCAGGTGTTCAGGAGACTGTCCCATGTACAGACAGGACACAGAGCAAAGAAGAAACCCTTGGACTTGGCACGACTCAACCCACCTTTCTCTTTCTACCAATGAAACTGATAACTTGAAGGTTAAGATCCTGAGCTTTGGGGTGAGACCCACTTCTCTTCAAATCCCAACTCCACCCTTCTCCAGCTCTATGATCTTAGGCAGCTTAGTCTCTCTGAGACCCAGCAAGGTGGAGATGATGATAAATGGTGGAGAGGATCAAATGAAATCAGGGGCAGCGGGCTCCTATCTCAGTGCGGCAAACCTGGTGAAATGGCGGTAAATGGAAATGATCATGAGATCAGCAGGAACTAAAATGGCAACCGTAGAAATGATACTGATGAGACATGGCTGAGGAGGAGGAGGAAGAGGAGGGAATGAGGAGGAAGAGGGGGGAAGGAGGAGGAAGAGAAGAGGAAGAGGGAGAGAAGGAGGAAGGCGAGGGGGAGGTGGCAGGTTCCAGGAAGAGGTGAACTCCAAAATAGGTTCTGAAGACATGGGAGAACTCTGTCAGAGTCTAGAATATTCCCTGGATTGGGCAGGGGGAACAGGGAGATAGCATTATCAAAAAGGCATAGACAAAAACCCCTGAAGCCCACTCTCTGCTACTTGGAATGCCGGACCCTGAGGAAGGAGCCCCAGGGTAGCAACAGGAGCAGCCGCGCTTGACAGCACAGACCCAGGCAACCGGAAGCCCTCCAGCCATTTCCAGCAACCTGCAGTAGCTGCCCAGGTGACTTCACTCGGGGACATCCAGTGGCCCGTGCCTCCCTCACATCACCACGAGATCGACTTTTCAGCCACGTCCTCCAAAAGCCTTCGTTTTGGCGGAGATGCAGTTTGCAGGGACCAGTCAGGACGGCCTGTTAGTGCAAGCCCGGCTGGAGCAGCCTGCTCGCTGCACCCTCGCTGCCTCCGCAGACCCAGACGGACGCTGCTGGCGTCTGAAAGGGCGGGCCTGCCTGAAGCAGTTGAGCGGAAACTCGAATTTAGAGAACAATTTGCTACTCGTAAGGAGCCATCACTCAGAAATGCACTGACTGGCTTGGAAGAATCAGGCCATCGCCCGTGGCTCCTGTATGGCTCTGCCGTGACCTTGAGGTGTGAAGCCTCCTAAAATCCGGAGTCTGGCAACAGCTACGACTCAACAGAGGTCTCAGCCGAGGAGGCCAGAAGCACGGGGTCCTGAGTGAGAAGAAAAAGCCCAGAGGGCCACACTAACTCCCTCTCTCCCCGCCCCCTTCTTTGGATCCAGGAGAGCTCACAGGCCTTACTCCTTGCAGACCTTGCTGCTCAAAGCAACCACAGCATCTCCAGGGAGCTGTTCTGCGGACCAACGGCGCCTGCATGGAAAAGGGATCTCACTAGCACCCCAGAACCTTGGGCTCCACCCTAGACCTACTGCATCAAATTCACCTTTTACCAAAAATTTCCAGATGCTTCCTGTGCAGAGCTCTGTGTGTGAGAAGGCCTTCTGAAGGGAATCGCAGCCTCTGAACCCGCGTAGCTAAACACCCATTGTCCTATGTTTAATTAAAAGTAAACCAGATATCCACAGAAGAATCAGAAAAGCCACCGCTTTTCGCAGGCGCCTGGACCGTCGAGGGTCTTCCGTGTGCGTTCTCATTTGGCCGCCGCCCCCCCCCCCCCATTTTACAGACAGCAGCACTGAGATCCAGACAGATCCAGCAGCTTGCACAGGACCGTTCAGCAAGCGACCTTTGGGCCCAGGGTTGGCTCGTCCCCAGAGGCTGGGGACACGGTTCGCCTCCCAGAGCCCACCACCACGGCCTGGATCGTCAAGGAGGAAGGTGTGAACGCTCTTGGATGGAAGGACAGCAGGGTTTAGTTTAAATGTGCTTTGTGTCCCCCAAGGACCCTTTGTGGTTGAAGGCTTGGTCCCCAGGGTGGCGCAAGTGGGAGGTGGGCCTGTTAGGCGGTCCCCAGGCCGGTGGTGTGTGCTCTCAGGAGGGACTGTGGGGCCTCAGCCTGTTGGTAATGGAAGCTCTCACACGTGTGTTTGCCTCCACTGTGATGTGACGCAGATGAAAAATAGGGACCTCCCCAGAACTGAACCCCACAGTCGCCATCAAACCTCCAAAGCCATAACGGAAACCTTTCCCTTCACCAGCTAGCTGACTCAGACAGGAAGTTGCCGCATCTCGAAGCTGCTCCATACCAGTAGTGTCAGCGCACCCCAACAAGAAGAGGGGGGCTCCTGCACGTAGCCCTGAGGCTGCAGGAACTCGACACGCAGCTCCTGAGAGGCAGAGGTTACTGCCATCCTGCCGGCCATAGGGAGGCCCTGGTTGCATCCCTAGCACCAGCCAGGGCAGGAGGGGAAAAGGACAAGGGAAGAGATGATGGAGAGAGTCTCCCTGACACGCACTATGCCTTGTTCAAGTATTGCCTCCACACAGCCTCAGACTGATTTCTTGATCCATTGATTGATTGATTGACATCAGGAATTGAACCCAGGGTTGCTTAACCACTGAGAGCCACTTTCCCAGCACTTTTGATTTTTTATTTGAGACAGGGTCTCACTAAGTTGCTCAGGACCTCGCTAATTTGAGTCTGACCTTGAACTTGGGATTCTCCTGCCTCAGTCTCCCCAGTTGCTTGGCTGACAGGCGTGCACCATCGTGCCTGGCTCAGACTGATATTTTAAACATTGAGCTCTAATTGCGTCATTCTGCTTAAAATGTTTCAGAGGCTTCCCATTGCCCTTAAGACGAAATCCAAACCCCTTCCTAAGACCTGTGGGGTTCTGCACAATGGGGTCCTGCTTCCACAAATGCCCTGGTTTCCTCTCCCCTCTTTACTCTGTAAGCCTGGGCCACCCTGAACACCCTTCGCCGTACCTAACACTGGGAGACCCCAGGATGCTTCTCGTCATCCTCCACTCTGTGACTTTAAAGCACAGAAGCAACTGCATTTAAACACCATGGAGAATTGTCTTTGGTGCCCTGCTGATTTCAGAAACAAACATTGCTCTGGAAGGCAGAGAAATTTTCAGCACTGAAAACACTTAGGGAAGGAAAAATACAAATTAATTAACTTGTCACATCCCTCCTCTCAGATAACATGAATGCAATATATTCTTACAAAATGAAGCATTGTTTTCCAGCAACGCCAAGCCACCATTTACTAGCCTCCCTTCATGTTTCAATTCATGGGTCCGGAAGTGCTCGTGAATCCGCCCCGTGTTTGCAATGGGTGGACGTGACAGCTGAGAGACATTTTGCAATATTAAATGATTTATAGTGCTCTGAAGTTTGTATTCATGGAGGTTCAAATTCCATTCGTGGCAAATTGAAGCATGATTTCTATTCTTTGTAGTGACAACAAGCTGAACTCCAAAGGCTAAAATTATTTAATGAGTCTGAATCTAAGTTCCTAAAGCTGAAATGAATTTCAGTTGTATTTAAATTATGTGGCTTTGGATTTTGATGCTCATTAATTATAACCTGCCTTTGTCTTTTCAAGTTTAATAGATGAATGAAAATATTTAGGCATAAAATATGTGACTCTCCCTTTGGACCCTTGGGCCCTGCAAATGATGAATCAGGACTGCTCCAGGCTCCCAATCACATTGGAATTTCTTGGGTTTCTCTGGTGCATGGACTTCTTTCTTACCTCAGGACCTTTGCATGTACTGATCACTTACCTAGAACACACTTCTTGTCAGCATTCTTCACCTAGCTAGCTCCTCCTCGTGCCTCATAGCTTACCTTGAAGTCCCTGGCAGGAGTTATTCCCTTGCCAGGCACACCCATTGCACCTGCTCTTCTCTTTTGTATTTATTGGTTCAATGTCTGCCTTCCCCAACAGACTGTAACCTTCCTGAAGCCAGGAAGCTGTTCATCTCATTACATCTTTTCTCTCTGATACTGAGGCAAAAACCAAGCTCATAGCAGATGCTCACCGTAGTGGGTGAATGATTGGCAGAGCACAACCCTGCCAGTTCTGATCACACTGAATTGTAATTACTCACTTGTATCTATCCAGTTGGACCATAAGTCGGAGGCCAAAAACTGCTACTCATGAGCCACATCTGCCCTGCAGGTTGTTTAGTGAATGTGCCTCCCACAGTTCACGCATTGAGAACTCAGCCTCTCACCCACCATTGGTGAGAGGTTAGGTCGCGAGAGCTCTGTCATGGTGAGCGGGTCACTGCCATTACTGCAGAAGTGGGTTAGTGGGTTAGTTATCATGAAGATGGGTTCCTGGTGAAATCATGAGACCAGTCCCTCAGCCTTCCTTCCCTCTTGTAGGTTCTGTCTGTCCTTCTCTCACTCACCTTTGCTCATTCCTTTCCTTCCACCATGGATGATGCATCAAGAAGGCTACCGCCAGAGACCTTCATCTTGGACTTCCTGGCCTCCAGAACCGTGAGAAATACATTTCTTTTCTTTATAAATTACCCAGACTACGGTTGCTGTAGTTTGGATCTAGACTGTCCCCCAAAGGACTATGTGTTGAAGGCGATCTTCAGGGAGGTGCTTTGGGGTGGAGGAACCGACAGAAGGTCCCCAGGTCACTGAAGGTGTGCCCTGTGGAGATTGTGGGTCCTCAGCCCCCTCCTCACGCTCCCATTTTCCTTCCTTCCCATCAGGTGAGCGGTTTTCTCCTACCTGTCCTGCCATGCAGTGTTGCCTTGCCCAGGCCCCATAGGAACAGGGTCAACTGATCACGAACTTTAACTTTCAAAACTCTGAGCCAAAGTAAACCTTCTTCCTTTAAAAGTTGATTATCTCAGATATTTTGTTACAGTGATGGAAGACTGACTAGCACAATGGTATTCTATTATAGCAGCACGGAACAGAGTAAGACACCCAGTGGACTCATTTCCATTGGTCTCACAGGGCAGAGATTAATATTCGATTGCCAAATATTTCTTCTTCCTGAGCTCACAGCTCAGTTGTATTTCCAAAGCCTGCCTCTTGGCCTGTCACAGGTATGTGTCTAAGTTCTAGCCAATAAACTCTGAGAAGCGGTGGCCACTTCCAGTTCTGGCCCATGAAAAACTTCCATTCAAGGTCTCTACCTTCGGTCAGATAAATACTGTTGCTTGGACAACCCGGAACATGAGAAAGCTTCATCAGCCTTCATCAGCCTGAGCTCCTGAATGATCACATGGAGGAGGGAACTCATCACTTACCTTCTGTCAACCAGGAACACCTGCCTTAGACTGTTCCACCAGCAAGTAAAACATTCTAGCTTTGATAAAGCACTAAGATGCTGGACTTTGTTTATTAGTGGCTGATGTTATCCTACCATAGACCCCATATGTATTTGAACTTAGGACCCTGCATAAGCTTTTAAGTGACAGATAATGTCTCATTCACACCTTTATGTATCTGCCATGCTTCTTAGAGTGCTGGTCCTCTAATGGATATTGCATGGATGGATGGATGGATAGATGGACGAATTATAGGAAGAGAAAGAATCCATGTTAACTGAAAGCAGAGCCAAGGCAGGCTAACTCTCCAATTCCACTCATGGATTCCAGCTCCATGCCCACCATCAGGTGACCCATGCATTGGTATAAAGAGATAGGCATGAAGTTGGAGCAGTCACCTAGAAAACAATTACATGCATTTACCTGCGTTCCATTCTAACCTCATCTAGTTAGAATCTCATCTATTCTCCCAATCCCTGCAACTTCACTCTTCTCTCTTGACTCTGGAAACAGAGACTCATTGGACAAGAAGAACAGGACAAACTCTACCTCTCCATAATGATGCGTCACCTAATACTTGTTCCATGGCCAATTGAGTCTGATATAACAGTGGATACTGAGCAATGTCTATGCCACGCCTTCTTGGTCAGAAGTTCAGAATGGCAAAACTCACACCCTTAAATTCCATTCACCTACATTGTTGCATATAATAGTCAAGCATCCATGTGATATATGAAGGCAAATAGGCATAAATGTCCTCATTATGCAGACGTAAATATTTCTCAAACTTTATTTTGTATGTTCCAAGCACTACACTAAGGACTTGACGTATTATTTCATTCAAAACTCAAAAACAACTTGGTGGGGCATGTTCTACTATCATCAACCCACTGTCCTAATGAGGGCAAGATTCTGAGACCAGAAAGATTAAGTGATTTTCTTAGGTTCATACGTCAGTGAGACATGGAGCCAGGTGTTGGACTCCTATCCATCTGATGCCAAGGTGCTAAACAGTTTGCTGTTGTATCCTCTGAACTCTGTGGTTTATATTTGTCCTCCGTCTCCTCTGCACTACTGTGAGCTCTTCCATGCAAAGACCAAGGCATGTCCCCACAGTCCCCAGCTGGTAGAGAGCCTGACACTTACAGCAGCACACGTCATGAAGAAGATGGGACAGAGCAAGAGGTTAAATGGCCTTTCCATAGCCATATAGCTCACTAGGCACTCCCTTGGGTTCTTCTGTACCCAAGGACTTCAGTAATAATAATAGGAATAATAATAACAATATCAACTAATGTTTACTGAGAATTCATATCAGGCCCTCGTAGGCATACTTGATTTCATTTAATTCTTCAAATAACCTTGTAAAATAGTCACAATGGTACCCTCATTTTGAAACAGGTTTAATGAGATAAGATAGCTTGCATAAGGTTAGTCAGCTAATAAATCTGAGACCCAACCTGTTGCATCTGAGTTACTTAACACCTGCTAGCTCCCTCCCCCAAGAAATGGACCTAGTTTCTGTCTACTCCAAGTCGTTGGATCCTTCCCTTCTGATATCCCAACCCATGACCCTCACACATTTGACTCCAAGAACCCCACTGCTCAACGGTTCCTGCGATGGAGCGTCGCCTCTGGAGGATATGGGGACTCTGTCCAGAATTAAATCCGATGGGCTAAGAGTATGAGCTTCTGAGTGGCAGGCCAGGCTCCGAGGCTGTTATGATTTGAATATCAGGTGTCCCCGCAAAAGCTCATGTGGCAGGCAATGCAGCAATATTCAGAGGTGGAAAAATTAGGTTACAAGAGCAGCAACCTCAAAAGAGGACTAATCCACTTGGTGGATTCATTCATTTGGTGGAGTAATAATTTGAATGGAGTACTGGATGGGAACTGTAGATGGGTAGGGTGTGGTTGGAGAAAGCAGGTCACTGGAGCCATTCCTTGAGGGACTAAATCTTATCCCTACCTTCTCTCTCTCTCTCTCTCTCTCTCTCTCTCTCTCTCTCTCTCTCTCTCTCTCTCTCTCTCTCTCTCTCTCTCTCTCTCTCCCCCCCCCCCAAACCAGGAGCTAAGCATGTTTCCTCCTCCACCATGTCCTTCCACCATGATGTTCTGCCTCACCTCACACCCACACTGAACCTTTGAAACCATGAGCCAAAATAAACTTTTGCTCCTCTAAGTTCTTCTTGTTGGGTGTCTTCATTATAGAGACGAAAAGCTGACATACACAAAGGTTCTGTTGTTCCCTAGCTGCATAAATGGTTGGAGGGAAGAAAGAAGGGACCCTCTGGAGACTATTAGCTCTCTGTGGAGCATGACCTAGGCTCCTTCATACCCCCATTGCACATTTCAGATGCACATTTCAGGAGCTCCAGTCATGCCTTCTTCTTCAGGTCTCCATCAACCCGGCAACCTTCTACCCATTCTTTTAACTACCTTCTTTTTTTTTTTTAACTAATCTTCCCTTCCACCATCTTTCTGTCCCCCTTCAATCCTTCCTTGTATCCATCCATGCAACAAACATTTATTGACTATCTACTTTCTTCCCAATCCTGTATTGGACTTTGGGGTCCCAAAGACAAGTAAGACAGGACACAGTATGGTGTAGTGGTCCAGAATGAGAATCAGCAGGTGCAAGGAGCTCAGTTAACACCTGGACTCCGTCACTTAGCAACCAATGCCCTTGGACAAATGCCTGTGTCTCTCTGAGCCTCAGCATTAACTCATAGACCATTTGGGAAAAGAAGGCAAGGTGGAGCCCTTACTGCATGCGCTAAGGTCTTTAGTTGTTATGGATATTTAAAAGCCAGCTCCTGCCCTGGAGAAACTCACAGTGTATTCAGGAGGCACACTCTTAATAAAGTAAGGCATCCCATGGGGGACAAAGTAGTGAGAAATACCCAAAGTCAGCCTGGAGCATCAAGGTGGAAAGAGGTAGATAACCAGCTCCTTCTCTCCTAACAGGACTCTTTTCTAAGAGAAAAGTTAGTCTGAATTACTCAATGACCTTGAGGCATCTAAAATGACTTCATAGATAATAACCCTTTTTCTCCCTTAGATCAAGGTCTTTGCTGAAGTGTTTTTCAGCACTCCCAGTTATGTGTCTCTCTTTCTGAGTTTAATAGATCTTTATTCCCCTGCATTTTATATCCAGACATCCTTGAAACTGGATATCTCTTAAATTTATTTAAAAATGATAGCAGTGAAATATGCCTTAGATGCCATTTAACCCCACATTTCTTGGTTTGCCAGTAGGCAAGACCCAGAGAAGTTAAGTGCTTTGTCTGAGATCACACAGCTAACTTGGTGATCCTGTTGGAACTGGAGCCAAGGTCTCTTGGTGCCACCCTAAGGTGATTCCCAACCAACCTCTAATTTTTTCATGCTGTTTTATACCAAGCTGCCACCCCATAGTCTTCTTCCTATGTATTTCTTCATCTGTGTCTTATCTATGATATGGTGGAAAGCTTAGAACCCAATAATCTTGGAATTTTACTTGACCTCATCAACTCTGCCTCCCCATCTGTAAGATTCTGTTGAGAATTGGATGCGAAGAACCTCGCAAATTGAATGCAAAGGTTAAATGAGAGAATTTAAGGGAAAGTGCTTCAAGAACTGCTATGTTGTCTTTGGTTCTGAGAATGGCTTATTTGCTGAAGACTCTGGATTCTGAGCTGGCTGGACCTGTTGTTTACAACAGGTCCATCATATGTCTGCTACTTAGTGGATGTTTACTGAGTCAAAGAAACTGGCTTTCCAGAAAGTGAAGTAGACGTACTTGGATCTATTCCTCAAGCTAAGCGTAACTGAGAGTCCCAGACATTATAAAATAAACAGACATACAACCTACCTTCCCCTGAGAGTGACAGGTGGCCCCGCCACTCCTCCCCTTCCAGAGCAGTGGTATAGAAAACCAGCTAAAATAGATGGGTTACATAAAATCCAGCCTCCACACTTAACACAAAAATGTCTAGACTTTAATCAAAAATCACTCATCACCCTGAGAACCAGGAAGATCCCAAATCAAAAGGAAAACAAAAAGGCAATCAATAGATACCAACAGCCAGATGCCAGAGTGGTTGGGATGATCCGACAGGGAGGCGTTTTAAACAACCACCTTAAAAAAAAAAAAAAATGCTCCACACTTGAAACAAAAGAAAGGGTGAAAAACCTCAGTAAATAAATAGACAGTCTCAGCAAAGAAGCAGAAGGTAGGAAGAAGAAGCAAGGGAAAATATTAAAACCTTAAAATAGGAGAGTCAGAGTCTTAAGACTCAGCAAAACAGGTTCAGTTGTGGAACAGAGAGGGGAGAGGAAATAATCAAGGAACTGGGGCAGGGAATGATAGAAATTACCCAGTCTGAAGAACACAGAGGAAAAGAAAAATAAATGAATAAAAAATGAACAGAGACTTGGGGACTAGAACAACAATGGAACAACAATGGAAGAAGAGTTAGTATCTGTGTCATTGGAGCCCCAAAAGAAGAAGAGAGAGAAGATGGATCGAAAAGAGGCAGGACTGGGACTGAGACATGGCTGGAATCAGCATCTCCAGTGTCATTGGCTGGTGCACATCTCTGTCCCATGTCCACTGTCTCTTTCTCCACACCGGTTTCACCATCTCATATCTGGGCTTCCTTTGCTACAAGTATCTCTCCGTTTACATCTTAACAGCCCTGGACCCAGAAAGAAAAAGAATTTTCTACATTGCCTCCCAGTTTGTACAAAGCCCCCCAGAAGGACTCTGATTGGTCCACCTGTGAATCTCGTCTTCCTCCTCGACCAATCTCTGAGAGCAGAAACATGAGTGAGAGACTGTCGATCCACTCTGTGTCTAGCGGGTGGGATCTGTTGGCAAGAGTCTTCCATGCTGGGCAGACACAGCCTGTGGCTCATGAAACTGCTTTTTAAAACATGAAACCAAGACAAAGCTCAACTAATGTCCTCCCACCAATTTAATCTTTCTACAGGGAATCCTTAAGGAATCTGGTAACAGGGCTGCTCAGCCCCGGCTCTACTGGGGTTAAGAGCCACATACTCCTCTATCGAGGCGTGCTGACCCGTCCATTGGAAGACGCTGAGCCACATCCCTGCTGTCTTTACCCACTAGATGCTGGTAGAAGTGCTCTGTCTTCCAGTCATAAGGACTAAACACGTCTCCAGACCTTGCGAGGGTCCCCTGGGGAGCAGCCCTGCTCCTGGCTGGGAGTCGCTGCAGTAGAGGAAGGTGAGATGGGAGAAGGGGGCATTCTTCCCCCGGAAGCTGCCATCCAAGGGCACATCTCAAGGGGTAGGAGGACGTGGAGGAAGCGGGGAGGGAGGAAGGGAGACCGCGGTGCCACTGGCCCTCCTGTGTCCTTCTTCCAGTAGCCCTTGGCATCCACGGATTCGTCATGTTATCTAGTTGTCACTTTGGAAGAAGAACTAGGGCCCCCGGGCACAGGAAACAGACCAAGGCATAGGAATGCATCCGAGTTGGTGTGGAAGGGAAAGAGGTCTCAGGATCCAGACTCCCTAGGAAGGGCGGAGACGGCATCGTTCAGCACCGGTGGGGATGACCTGAAGGTGCTGGGCTCCTGCACCTGGCCCCAAGGGTTTTCCCACCTAACCAGAGAGAATTCTCAGAACTCAGGGTCCAGACTTCATGTCTTCCAAAGCCTGTCCGTGTATAAGGAGAAATCTTGTTATGTCCACTGCCAGATGGGGACACTAAGACCCACACCAGGACCCCATCAGATCAACATTGAAGCCTGGGTCTTTCAATACAGACAAATCAGGCTTCAGTTCTTGGCTCTACCACATACGAGCTGTTTCTTCTTGTCAAGTTACTAAACGCCTCATCTGTAAAGTGGAATCAGCGCCTCAGTTACACAGGTTGACATGAGAATCAAATTGGCTAATGCAGGTGACGATCATATTACGACACCGTCATTTAGCAAGCACCCGATAGGAGGGAGTGGCTATGGTTATCATAGTTATCACTAAAATTCAAGAAAAATAAAAACCAAGCCATTTAGACACAGAGACTCACAACCAGTAAATGATGGGCCCGGGGCCTTCGATTCAACGTATGAACATCCAGCTCCTTTTACTCTTCTGTGATAACTGAGACTGAATAAGAGGCTGAAGATGGATTATCTAGTAAAGTGCCTGGCACTTAACATCGTCTTACTTAATCTCACCATAATATTGTGAATTAACCAATAGTATTTTCATTTCACATATTTAAAAAAAATTGAGACTTGGAAATGTCATTTTTTCCCACCACTCAAGTTGGGCAGAGAGTGGGTGACTGGTTTCGTGTTATAAAACGCTGCCACTCTTGTGCAATCTGTTGACTGGTTGTAATAGTGTGGAATGGTGTCATCGCTCTGGCCCTGAAGACCGGAGAATGGGAAAGCTTTAGAGAAAGCTAAATAAATGTACATAAAGATGCACATGAGGAGAAATGGCTTCTCTACTTAATATCTGCAGAACAGTTGCCTCCCTCTTGCATCTGTGAGAAGAGTGAGCTGGAGGGAAAACCACAGCATGGAAGATACCCCAGCAGAAGACACAAAGATCACTGGGCCCTTGATGACCTCACTCAGCCACTCAGCAGTCGTGGGCATCTCTGTCTCAGAACTTATTTTCACATGAGAAAATAAATCCCTTTTGGCTCCTGTGTTCCCTGCAGCCAAAAGCATTTTAATGCAGTCAAGCATAGTAATACCATTAATAGGGTTCGCTGTGCACTTAGTATATTCCAAATACCATACTAAGCTGCTTAGCAGAAACAAAGAATCGGACTGTTTGGGTCGGAGGCTGGGACAGAGATATGGATTAAGACCACATTGCAAAGAACTCTTCGTGCATCGTCCAGGAATGTGAGGAATACATCTACAAATCCACAAGGTAGATCCTATTATTATTTCCATTTTGTAGAAATGTAATAGAAGGAAGAAACTATACCATTTGTAGCGTATTGTTATAGCATGGTCTCAGAACTGGCGGTAGGGACTAAGAAAATGCAGATTGAAAATGTGTTTCAGTTGAAGAAACACAACCTGGCATAGCCTCTTAAGGATTGGATTGGATTTGTGCACGGACACGCATAAAAGTCTGAGCTGTGACTGTGGTTGCAGTTCAATCTCCTGTCCCTCTGTGACGTGGGCACGTGCTGACCTCATGCACTTGGACAGTCAGGACTCTGAAGTCACATATTCTCTTATTGTAGGAAACAGCATGATCTCACATCTTTATAGGAAACTGGGTGTCAGACAGAGCTGGCCTGGAATAGTATATAAATGTCTTCAAGCATACAACTTTACTCCCGGGACCCTGGTATAGTGGCTCTAGAGTCAGACTCAGGTTCAAATCTTGGGTCTGCCACTTACCGGCTGTGTAACTAGCAATAAGTTACTTCTAAGCAGTCTCTGTTTCCTCATCTGTGAAAAGGAGAAAAATAAATGGACCCAGCTGTTAAGGTGGCGGAAGTGAAATGATGAAAGTCATACAGACAGCGAATGGTTACTGACAACCTCTGTCAGTCAGGCCAGGTCCCTGTTGTCATGGAGTTCACGTTAAAGCAGATATTTTGGTTGGTAGAGTGCTTGCCTCACAAGCACAAGGCCCTGGGTTCAATCCCCAGCACCACAAAAAAAAAAAAAAAAAAGCAGATATTTAAAATAACAAAATAACATCAAGCAGTGATCCAACTAGAGTTGCTTGGGACCCAGAGGAGGAGGTTTGAGCAGAGACTTGAATGAGCAGGGGACTAGCAGGTGCAAAGACCCCGAGGCAAGAGTTTGGTATGTTGGGTGTGGACAGAAGCCCAGTAGATCTGGACAGATCAAAGACAGTGCAAGAGCGAGATCCTGGGAGGCTTGTCACCTTGCCTTTATCTTGGATTTTTCTCTACTTGAGAATGGAAGGCACTTGGCAGAGGTTTTCAAAGAGTTCTTACCAGGGTGTCTGTAAGAAAACAGACTCTGCCTAGTTGATATCTGTTACTAGCCTCTAAGATGAGGTCAAGGAGTATGATTTTGAAAAGTAGTGAAGAATAAATTATACAATGTATGCGAAGCACCAAAATTGTAGCATGTTCTTTAAAATGTTACTCCTTTCCCATGTCTGCTCCAACACCTCTCATGCCATGTTCAGACCAGAAGTCACCCTGGAACAGAGGGTGCCCACCGGCATTTTAAACTGAGGTCAAATTTCCTATTCACCCTTCCCAAACTATACCAGCCCTACAGTTTATTTTTCAAACATGTACAGTTGTCTATCTACCCTAATCCATGGGGGATATATTCCAAGACCCCTAGAGGATGCCACAGATAATACTGAATTTCATATATTTATATATTATATGTAATGTATTATATATATGTCATATATATTTACATAGAAAGGTATATTGTTTATATTGTCTGTACATTGTAACATATCACATCTAATATGTGAAATATATTTTTAAACTCTGTTTTTCCTATATGGGCTGCAGTATTGGCACATAATAGCAGAGTTAGTCTCCTTTTCCACATTGTATGCCCTGGTACCTCCTTTGCATCACTACTCTAGAACTTTGGGACCATTGTCAAGTAAAACAAAGGCCACGTGAACAGAAACGCTGTGATACCATGACAGTCCATCTGATAACCAAGATGGGTAGCATATACAGAGTGGACCCACTAGCAAAGGGATGATTCATATCCCAGGCACAACAGAGCTACGCAGCGAGATCACCTCATGCCCCTTAGAACGGTACGGGATTTTAAACTAGAATTTAATATTTGCAGACTGTGGTTAACCACAGGTAACTGAAATCACAGAAAATGAAACCACAGATATGGGGGATTGACTGTATTCACCAACAGAAATGTTGCTACGGGTTTGAACCTCTAATGAGCCCTCAAACAGCGGCAACAGAAAGAAAGAAAATAAATCCATGATCATCCTGTCCAAGTGGCCAGGCACTGTGTAAGTGCAGGTACCTGCAATGCTGCCCATATGTTGTCAGGAGATGCCATGGAGGAGCTGACTTTCAGGGATCTCAGACCCAATGTCAGATAATATGAAGCATCCCCATGCTAAGGGGGAGTCTCAAGAGGGTGCTTGCATGTCTCCAACAGCCCCTAACACTAGCTAAACCCTCCTTTAGACAAAGAATGAATGGCCTGACACTCATAGCCTTGGCAGGCTAAGGCACTCACTAGAATTTTAATGACATTGGGTTTTTTTTCCGCCATGATTTTGTAAAATGCTTTCCTTCTTTACAGAGCAAGAGAGACTAGTTTGCATAAATATGAAAAAAATTACTTATTTAGTAAATTTTAAACAGTTCATAGAAGTATTTTACATGCATCGATGTAAACAGACATATTAGGTAAGTAATGTACAAGTTTCGAAAGTCACGCACCTGGTTCCAAAATGGCTGCTCTTCAGGAAGTGCTGATAAAATCTTTTATCCTCATAGCAATGCTTAGCGGGTAACTGCCATTTTTATCTCTAGTTTTTTTGTGTAGAAACAGTGACGTCATCAAGAAATGACCCAGTCAAGGTCACACGGGCCTCTGAAACCCAGTTCCCCTGGGCTCTGGTATTTGAGATCTTACCAGATCGACAGATCATGGCATTTGCTTCCAGAATCAGGAAATCCTCCTGTGCATCACTTAAGGCTCCAGCGACCTGCTAGCTTTAGAAATTAGCTGCCAGGTATGTGATCAGCCCTCACCTGTAAAAGCTTGGGCAGAGCCCCAAAGCACCCCTACGGTTCTTCTGCAGCCTCTCCCCACCACCCCACAGCATCAGCTGCAAAGAGGGGCCAAGGGTGCCCCGCGCCACCCTGCATTGCAAACCGGTCTTCTGGATCAGCCCTGCAGACTTCCCTGCCAGACAGAGCTGTTAACCAAAAGGCGTCCTGTGGCATCCAAGTATTCAGGACATTCTGGAACTTTCCTGAACAGGACAGCTCATTCCTCCATCCCCTCCCAGCCAGCAGATCACCCCCCTGCTGGCCTCTGTGCCGCTCTCCTCTGTCTCATCCTAGCTTCTTGGCGGAACTGGCCTTATCTGTACGTTGATGAGTCATGCTTTCTCTACATTTCAATGTTTTATCCCTGCAGGGAGGATTCTGGTAAGTACCTTCACCCTCGCAGCTCTCAATACTCCCAGCCACCCTCTTAGGACTATTTCGGAGGCTCTTAAAGAAAATTGGACTTTTGGGCAGTTGGAGTGCAGCGAGTGAGGAGGGAAAGCACCCGGGTTTGGGGCATGATCTCGGGATGAACTGATCAGAACCGATATCCCAACCTTCTCTTCTGTATCACAACCTGAGCACCTGGCACGTCCCAGGTATCAGACACCGGGTGTCAGAACTCCTGGCTTCCGATGCTGCGCACATCAAGGGGGAAATGGCATCTCATAACCTTTTGCTCACACAACACACAGACGGGATGCCAACTGTGTTACTGTTACTCCAGAACACGCTGGCTCTTAGAGCCATCTCAGCCACGCAATGAATGACATCACAAAAGTTATGCTGTATTCCAGCTCTGGCGACGCTGTTGACCTCAGACACCTCCCCTGTTTTCTTGGGACTTATTCTTTCACCTGTAAAATGGGAGCGATGGATGAATCATCTCCGGGGTTTTCCCATTTCTGCAACGCTGGGCGATCCCGGGTCCCTTGCTGGCTCTCTCTGGGTGGCAGAGTTCTCATTTATGACATGAGCTGATAATGCCACCCTTGGCCACTTCACATGAGTAGCGATAAGGGTTAAAATAAAACAGTGCCCCTGGTGATATTTTGCGCGAAGTGAAGTTTTAGCCGTTGTGCGATGATACTAGAATGAAGGCTGGGTTCACTGGCGAGCCAGTGGATGTCCTTGGGTTGCTGGCAACAGACACCGTCTCTGAACAACTTCAACAAAAGGGGTTTTTATTTATTTATTTATGCAGTCATTTATATTGGAGAAGTATTCTTTACATTTCTACAGAGCCTTGTCTAGACAGTCTTTGTGGGGTTTTTTTGTTTAGTGGGGGAGTTTTGGATTATGATAAAAATGTTCAATATGATATCTATCCTTTCAATAAGTTTTGAAGTGTATAATTCAGCCTTGCTGACTTAAGTACAACACTGTACGGCAGCTCTCAAGGGCTTATTTTTCTTGCTTCACTAAAACGATCTCCAAGAACAGCAGCTCCCCATCCCCCACCCCCAGCCCCTGACAGCCACAACCCAATACCTCGTTTCTGTGTCTTCAACTTTTCTGAAGACCCCTTATAAAAGGAATCTGGGAGAGGAAGGATTTGTGCTTCCACGCCTGACTGTTTTCATGTAGCATCATAGTCTCCAAGGTCTTCCATGTTATTGTGCATTATAAGCTTTCTTTTTAAAGGTTGAATAATATTCCATCGTGTGTACAGATCACACCTTTATTCATTCCTCCACTGATGGATATCTAGGTTGTGGCCACTTCTTGGCCACTGTGAGTAGTGCTGCAGTGACCATGGGGGTGAGGAGCTGCCCTGATAGAGGAACAGGAAGGAACAGGAGGAATAGGAAGCCACATGTCAGGGAAGGGGCATGAAGCAAGAATCACAACTGTGACCCCAGAGCAGATGAGTCCTGGTGGGCAGACCCCGCCAAGATGAATGATAACACAAACTCTTCTCCTACCCCCTTACTCGACTCTCTAAAGGTTCTACACCCCAGGTCCAGTTGGCTAAGTTCAGGAAGCCTGCCTACCTACCCCTGATTGCTGTGAATTTGAGCATCTGGTTCCTTAAGGGTGGCCCGCACCTGATTCACTCTTCTTCCGAGACCACATTCAGCAGGGGAGAATCACTCACCAAAGATCCAGATCTGCTAGGTAAAGAACGAAGAATCTGGGAAGCTCCTAAATGCAAATTAATTACTTCTCAGAAATTAGTTGGTTTTTAAACATGCACATGGGGCGTGCGTGTGATCCCTGTGAGCTGGGAGACTGAAGCAGGAGGATCAAAAGCTGGAGGCCAGCCTCAACAACATCGGGAGACCCTGTCTCAAAATAAAAATCTTAAAAAGGCTGGGGCGGTGGCTCAGAAGTGAAGCACCCCTAACTTCTAATGACTAGCACCTCAAAAGACAGAAAAAAATAAATAAATAAATTAGTGAAGTGCTCAAATATAGGATTTGGGGTTTGATTTACATTTTGCCAGTTCATGGTCTCCTCCCCTGCCTACAGGAGTCGGTGCCATTGTGGGTTTCCTCTGTCCTCTGTCTCTTCTCGTCCCTTCTCCCCTCTTCGGCACTCTCCTTTCTTACTGTCCGGCTTCCCCCTCTGTGTGCTTCCTCCTGCGTCCCCCCTCTGTCTCCCTCATCCTGCTCCCGTTGATAAGGCCTTTCAGAGCCAAGCGAGTCTTAGAGGACGCTCAGGAGTCTCTCGGTCCCTCCGAACTGGAGAGAAAAGACGGTGGTCCTGACACCTTCCATCGCCCCCCATCCCATCACACCTGCACGCGCGCGTGCGCAGACGCTCACCCTGTCGCGCACCTCACCCCCGCCTCCCCCGCTTCCCCTGCAAAGACCCCACTTCCTCCATTTCCTCCACAGTCCTCCGTGTTCTGATGACGTTTACCCAAGTGCAACGTGGAGCCTTCTCCTTTCCCCGAGGCTGGGCGCTCCCATGCTCTGTGGCTGGCGCTGACCACGCCGACAGCTGGGTGACAGACAAGGAGAGCCTGGATCCGGATTCTCTGGGCATGGACATGCCCGTCAAAAACCGCCAGGCGTGGCTGTTGCGAGGACTGCTGGTGTCGATGCTCGGGCACCAGGGGCAAGACAGGAGTGCCAAGTGGGCTCTTCCTGGACAGCCCATGGGAGCCACAGAGGAAGGTAAACTATCGGAGCTCCAGCAGGACAGGCCTGGGTCAGTGGTGCCCAGGCCTGTCCTGCTGAAAAATATCAGGCACCATTCTGACAGCCCAGTGGCAGGGAGCGATTGTCTCCTCCATCAGCTCCAAAGGTGAATTTCTCAGGAACGGTGACCCCACCAGCCGAGGTGGGTTTCACAAGCGCTTTGTAATAATGTGCTTTCCCAAGATGCAGCACAAGATAGGTCTACCTGTGTTTTACTACCACGATGCTCAAGCATACCTAAAAGCGGGAATTTTTAGAGGGAAAGCTCATATGCCTATGACCTGGGTTTAATTATCTGCACTTAATTGATCTCTTTGCCTAAGTGCCTATTAATCCCTTTGCTCGTTCTTCTAACTATGCGTACAGCTTTTCATTTTTAGATGCATTTTGAAATCAGTGGCAGGCATGAGTCCACTTCCACCCAGAACTTCGGCCTGAAATGAAGGTGGCTCTTTATTTGTGATTCCTACAGAAGATACGTTCAATGTAAAAAATAAAATAAAATGAAAGAGTTAGGGGGAGGAACTGAAGGAGGGATGTACAGGCAGAACACAGAATTTAGGGCAATAAGCTGGCTCTGGATGATTTGGTAATGGTGGGCTCATGTCATAATGCATTTGCCCAAACCCTTAGAAGACACAATACCAAGAGCGAACCCACGTAAACTACGGATTTGGTGATAATGATGTGTCAAGGTAGATTTGTCAGCTGTAAGAAATTGCTGTGGTTCAGAGGCGTGTCCCCCCAAATGTGTGAAAGGCTTAGGTGATACTATTGGAAGTTGCTGGGCACCTTTAGGACGTGAGGTCTGGCAGGAGGTCCTTAAGTCATGGCAGGCATGGCCTCAAAAGGGATTATGGGACCCCAGTCTCTTCTCTCTCTCTCTCTTTCTGCTCCCTGGCACAAAGGTGAGCAATTGGCTTTGCCATTTGCATCTTCCATGAAGTGCTACCCTTAGTAGAGGCCCAAAGCAATGGGGCCACCCAATCTTGCACTGGAACCTCCCAAACCATGAGCGAAAATTAACCTTTTCTCTTTACAAGTTTAATGCCTCCAGTAATTTGTTACAGTGATGCAAAGCTGACTAAAGTAAAAATGTAACACACCAGTGCAGAATGTTGGTAATGGTGCATGCGTGGGGAGAGAGGGTTTATGTATTTTGTTATGAACTTAAAACTTCTCTAAAAACTGAAGTCTATTAAAAGCTCTTTAATAAAACATACGACCTGGATCTAACAGAGCACTAGCCAACTGGCATTCCGTGGGCTGCATTCAGCTTGCAGACCTGTGTTGGTTTTGCCTACCCAGCATCTCTCCCATTCCTCCCATTACAGAATCTCCATTTTCCTTTGGGTAAGTGGTCCACCTCCTGTTCTCTCCTAGTCCATGTGACTGGAAAGAACTAAGCCCTTCTCCTGGCTCCATCGCTGGACACATGAATCATTCAGGTGTTTTTTTAGTTGGACACAGAAATCCAATTCACACTAGTTTGAGATGAACAGGTGACGCAGGCCGGTGCATCCAGAGGTGTTGCCAGGACTTCTGATGCTCTCTTTCAGCTCAAGTTCCTAAGCTGGCAGGATCAATCCAGGGATGCCAATGATCATCTTTTTTATATCTTTTATATTGTAGGAACCTGCTTAAGAATGCAGCTAATCAAAGTAAAGCAGCCTTCACTGATGGAACGAGACAGGGAGGTCTCGTGCCAGGATCCCCGAGGCCTCCCGTCAGGTAAACGTCTGTACTTTTTAGTTACGAGAGCCCGTACATTTCTTTTTAAAAACTGAGCTCGTCAGAGCTTTTCTCTATCAATTTCCATCAGAGGCGTCCGGAGAAGTGCTTCGTTACTAGAGAGCGGAGTTGGCGTTTCAAGCCCGCCTCTGACTTCAAGGCCTTGATAGTGTCCCCACGGACACTGCAATTAGATTCCACACCGAAGGAAGGCAAAGATAAAGAAAGCGTGGCCTGGCCAGGAGGCAATCGGAATCCAGGATGGGCAGGTGACAGACTCCCACGCCCCAGGTGGTAAGAGATGTCGCAGAGGAGAGCGTGTGTGGGCAGAGGGGACACGCAGGTCAGGAAAGGCTTGGAGGACGTGACCCACGGGAGGATTCTTGAAAAGTGAAGAGACCCCAGAGGGCCAGTTAGCCTGGGATGGGAGCGAGGACTGGCCGCCCAGCCCTGCCATTCCTACCAGCCTCAGCCACGACCTGCGTGTGTGTGTGTGTGTGTGTGTGTGTGTCCCTGTCAATCTGTCTACCATCTCTCTATGCACACACATTCGAGCCTGCTCCCTCTCTGCTCTCCTACCTCTTTTCTTCTCCCTCCTCTCTGTCCCTCCTCCCCTCCTGCATTCACTCCTGACTTCAGGGTGCAGTCCACTCCATCCTCAGTGCCACCCGAGTCCAAGCCACCGTCATTCCCCACAGGTCCAACGGGACAGTCCCATAACTTGTTTGCCCACTCCCATTCTTGCCGTCTGTCCATCGATTCTCTACCTCCCTGACAAAGTGAACGTTGGGAGGTGCAAATCTAATCACGGCTCCCCGCATGCTTAAACCGGGGCTAAAAACCACGCTCCTCACCAACAGCCAACAAAAGCCCTGCCCACGCTGCCAACTGCGGCCAGCTCCTCGCCTGCCACACTGTCTGGCTCTCCGGTTCCTCAGAGTGCTTGTCTCTCCCACCGCAGGACCTTTGCACTTGCCCTGTCCTCTACCTCAGATGCTTCCTTGTCTCTGCCTAGTTATCCCTACTTACCCTTCTCACCTCTGCTCACTTCTTCAAAGACGCCTTCTGTGACTGCCAGGCCACACAAGATCTCCTGTACACATTCTTCCATTCCTTTGAACTTTTTCATCGTAGCATTTATTCGTGTGTGGGGTGGGGGTGCGTGTCTGTATGTGCATTGTTTCATACCTCTTGCTTTTGACTTTAAGATCTAACAAAGCAAAGGCTATATCCTTTTTTTTTTTTTCAGTACCAAGGATTAAACCCATGGGTATAGAACCACTGAGCCACATTCCCAGCCTCTCATTTATTTCTTCATTTATTTTATTTTGAGACAGTATCTTGCTAAGTTGCTTAGAGCCTCACTACATGACTGAGGCTAACTTGCTCCGTTGCTTAGAGTCTCACTAAATTGCTGAGGCTGACTTTGAACTTGCCATCCTCCTGCCTCAGCCTCCTGAGTTGCTGGGCCTACAGGTGTAAGCCACCACGCCCGGCTATCTCGACTTTGGAAAACAACGGCATACCCAGAACCTAGTACCATGATTGGCAGACACCCTGCTATTTTGTTGCATTGCCATGGTTCCATGTATGTTATGTTTGTGATGCTGGTTTTATTAGAGTAAATAATTATTCCTAACCCTTTATCCAAGGGTGGAGAAATGGAGTCTCGACCAAGAGGGCCAACGGTTTCCAGGAAAATGAGAGGCAGCATGCTATAGTTTAGGTCTGGAATGTTTCCCAAAGTCCCACGTGCTGAAGGCTTGGTCCCCAGCGCAACGCTGTTCAGAGGTGGGGCCTTTGGAAAGTGAGCAGCTCGGGTCCACCACGCCCATCCGCCATGATGCGCGGCCCACCAGAGGCCCAAAGCAATGGATTTCCAGCCGACCACAGACTGAGACCATGAGTCATAATAAATCTCTCCTTCTCTCAGTTCTTTCTTTTTTCTTTCAGGTATTTGACACAGTGGTGTAAAGCTAACACAGTTTCTTTCTTTATGGAAGTGAAGAATGTGTAATAGTTCTGTGTCACTCCTATTGATTATCTACCAGGTATTCAGGCATTTCTGTTTAAGACTCCTCTGCTAACACTGGGCATTTATTTCTATTTTACTCATTTATTTTAGTTTTCTTCTGGACTTCCACTTGGCATACACTGGAAATACAATGCGGGACAAGACCCTGCCTTCATGTTCCGTGGGACCTGCTCTGCAGCATGTGACGGTTTTCTGTCTGGACCTGTCATCCTGCCCAGCTGTCTGCTGCTGTCAGCTCAGGTTCTGGGGTCAGACCGCCTTGGACCCCTTCGTAGTCCAGTGGTCTTGAACAAATGGTCCAGCTGCTCTGAACCTTGGTTTCCTGCCTGTGAAATGTGACTGAACATTGCACCTTCCTTCCAGGTGCTTCTTAATAAGCCTCAGGGGTGCTCACTCCTTCCCAGCGCTCCTCTGAACCCTCAGCAGGACCAACTTTTGGGTGTGTGACTGAGCAGCCACACAGGGACCCGCATGGAGAAGGTTCCACACTGGGTCTAACGCCCTGCCTTCGCCATCTTAAAATTCTCCAGCATTTTTGAACAAGGGACCCCACATTTTCTTCCTGCATCAGGCCCTGCAAATTACAGGGCCAGTCCTGACCAGCCCACATGGGGTATGTTGAGAGGATGAACGTAACAGTCACGTTAGTTTATGAGCATTCCATCGTCACACCTAGCCAGTCTCTCAGCCTCCCTGGGACAAAGGCATTCCTTTCTTCCTTTACTCCTTTCTTCCTCTTTTACAGATGGAGAAAATAAAGGCTCGGGCACAAGAAGGTCTCTTTATATTCTCCATTCAACCCAGTACCTCTTCCTGGCCACGTCTTATAAATAGCACCTAACTCGAAGCCTCAAAATGCAAACCACTTGGAACCATTTTCAAAGTGGCTAGGCAGACATGATAGTTACATGCTAAGACTGAGGCTGTGTCCCCAACCTCAGTGGCATCCCATGCTCTGGCACTCAGGGCTGCAAATACAAGCAAAGACAAATCCATCTCCCAGCGCCCTGCATGCCCTCTGCTAGTGGGTGCTGAGGCTGGGACAAAGGAAGCAGAATATTTCCGAGTGAAGAGGAACAGAGTTCAGTTTTGAAATGGTCCAAAAAAGCCTCAATGAGAAGCAGACCTGAGGAAAGCAAGGAAGCAGGTCTGCAGCTTTCTGGGGAGAATCCCAGGCAAGGGGAATAGCCAGTGCAAGAGCCCTGGGGCCTTACCCATGAGTCATAGTGTCGGGAGATGTATGAACATGGAGGGGGATGGATCATGTACACTGCTCCTCACCCTCAGTCTTGCATCTCCGTCTAGCCACCTGCAGACATCCAATCTATGAGTTTTTGAACAATTATTTATTGTGCCTCTGTGATGTGAGGCATGCTTTATTTCAATACAGTGGGGGTTCTTTTATTTTTTGTTTGGGCTAGTTACATTCAAAATAGCTACATGACAAGATTGTGAATGTTCTCATGCCAACGAAATGATACCTGTCTGACATGTGTTTAGAGTTGATGGATATGCTAATTACCCTGATTGGATGATTACACATTGTATACATGAATCAAAACGTCACATTATACCCCATAAATATGCACAATTACCATGTGTCAATCAAAAATAAAAATAAAAGAAATTAATGAGACAGGTCAAAATAAAATTTTAATATCTAATAAGGCTTGAAATATCAGACCAGGCTTCACTAGGCCCATGTGACTCTACCATAACCTGTCCTCTAGGGGGCTCCGGGGCCTCCCTGTCCTCCACAGACCCAGCCAGGCCCAGCAGCTCTCTCCCTCCCTACTCTGTCTGGCTCTGTGTGCTTCAGAGTTCTCCACCCTGCGCTCCAGGGACATGCCCTGCCCTTCCCCAAAACCTGCTTGGAGGAGACACTAACAAAGATGGGGCGTGGGCAGAGAGACAGGGGTCCCCTTCACCTTAGGAGACAGGGCAGAGGCCAGCCAGTTTCTTCTCTCCAAGAGCTGACGTTGTAGATGGGGGTGCAGGGCGGTCCTTAAGCCCATCACACGGTTGACATTGGCAGCTGCTGCACTGCTCCTGGAATTGCCTGCCTCTGTATTTCCGCAGAATCTTAACAGTCTCACACGCGCCGTCTGGAGTACTGGACAGATGTCTCTAGCTCCCCGTTCTGTGGTAGCTGAGAAGTGTGCTCTTGAAACTCTCCATCTGCCCACCCCTAGGAGGAGGGGCGCTGCTCCAGGGCACTGCTTGGATCCCACCTGGTCTGCCCACACCCACTTGGAACACGCTAGACCGCCCCGCGCCCGCGTGTCGATGAGAGCGCCTGCCTGCGTGTTTTCACGTGTCTAGCTCGGTGTGGGATGAGAGGGCCTCGCGTGCACGCGAGTGTGTGAGGGCGCCCGCATGACTGGGTATTGTGTGTCTTTGTGTGAGCGTGGGTGAATCTGCTCCTCCCAGACTGAAGGGGTGGCGTGTGGCGGGCTTCTCCTAGCCAGCCTGCATCCCCTCCAAGAGCACTCCAGCTCGGGGACGTCCCACCGCTGGCCGCCCCCAGAGTTGGTACACGCTCACAGAGATGCACGGACCCTTCGGTTCAGAGGCAGCAAGCTTCAGCCAACCCTCTGGCATCTCGCGTCTCCCACAGCCTCCCCTTCCCCCCACGCCCTGGATGTAGAATCCTCTATATGAAGATGGACTCGAGGCATCGGAGAGGGAGAAGAGGAGAGTCGAAGAAAGGCAAACTGAGGACACGCTGGAGGAGTACGGAGCCGCTGCGGGAGAAGCTGGTCCCACCCACACCACGCCCCTCCGCGGGGGCTGGGGAAGGGGTACCCTGGTCTCCAGCCTGGCCTTCCTCCGGGGTTGCGGGCTCCAACTCCATCGTCTCCCCTGAAACTGGAGCCAAGACAGGCAGCTGGGACCCCTCCTTTTTACGCACCTACCCGATCCCCCCGCCCCCCCGCAACACACACACCCCACATCCAGGCCGTTGCTGATTGGCTGCCGGGAGCGGCGTCCCAGCCCCCCGGCTCTGAGGCGGGAGCCGAGCGGTCCGAGGTGGGAGGTGCACGAACCGGCTCCGGAGCCCCTCCCGAGTCCCCGCGCCCTGCGCCGCGCGCTCTGCACCCTGCGGGAGGGCTGAGCCCGGACTCCAGGCGGGCAGGTGCCGAGCGAGCAGAGGGATCGCGGCCAAGGGTAGAAGCAAGTCCTGCGGGAAGAAAGGCGCCGCTGCTCCAGCTGCTGCCTCCGCCGCCACCACGGAGCCGGCGTCCAGAGCCGGGCCGGCAGGCAGGGCGCGCAGCGGCGGAGGGCAGGAGGGGCGCGCTCATGGAGCACACCGCACGCCCACCTCGCAGCCAACAGCTCGCTGTCCTGCGGCTTGGGCTTCGTGCCCGTGGTCTACTACAGCCTCTTGCTGTGCCTCGGTTTACCAGGTGAGGGGCATGGGGAGAGGGGGGGAAGCCAGGATCCCTCAGGGGCCAAGCAGCTCTGCCCAGAACCCCCAGAACCCCAGACCCCTGTGCGTTCCCTGCCTCCCTCTGAACAAGTTTAAGCCTTAAAGGCAGCTGCGGAGAATTTCCAGCCTGGGGAAAGGAAGTTGCTGTGGCCTGGTGGTGGTGCTGCTGCTGCTGGTGCGTGTGTGTGCTCAGGAGTGTGCACAAGCAGCAGTGGGCATCGCATGAGTTGGCCCCGAGAGTGTCCGTGTGGATTCCAGCAGGCACTCGTGTGCCGCTCTGAAGGTCTGAGTGGGGAGGCTTCACTCAGGGCTGTGCTGTGACTTGACTGCAGGTTCTAGACCCAGCGCTTGATGGGGGCTTCACTTCTCCCATCAAACCACACGTCCAGCTGGGGACACTGCTGCCCCTCTGCCCTCTGCGCCATCTCCCAGACCGGAGATAAAGCTGGAGACCCTGATGCTGGTCACTTGCACAGAGGGCCCTAGGATGTGCCCTTGCTGCCCACCCCCCCCCCCCCCCCCCCCCGCCATAATAGTACCTCCGGATGGTTGAGAAGGCTCAGGTGGGTGCCTCTGGGGCTGTGCGTGCTCAGGAAAAGGGTGCTGACACACACGGCTGGCTGTCAACCTCAGGGGGTCACAGTCTCCTTGAGGACCAGTCTGGTCCCCTGGATTTGCCTCCAGGTCTACCCTGGTCCTTGCTGGGCAGCTCACAGGTGCTGCGGATATCTGACTGGTCCCACATCGTAATGTCCTCTCTGAGTGTAGCTAAGACTTGTGCTGAATTCCTGAGAGAGCTAGATGCTGGAGAGGAGGGGGTGCCCGGGGCCCTGTGTGAGAGCAACAGAGAGAGAGAGAGAGAGAGGTTCCCTGAGGCTCCAGCTTGGATGGCTCTTTCTTCCACACGGTCTACTGCAGAAAGATTCTGAAGATCACTTGCAGACAGAAGAGAGAGTGACAGAAAGGAGCAAAAAGGGACGGAAAGAATCCAACCCGCAGGCTAGAACCTTAGCAACCTCTCCAGCGAGAGAACCTGAGCATCCTAGGGTCCTGGGAAACTTGGGAACTGGGATTCCAAGAGCCGTTTTGAGATCTCCTTCCAAAACATCCCGCTTGGCAACCTTGAAGAGATTGTGTCAGTCGCCCCCTCCCGAATCGCCGGGCTAGGGAAAGCGCCAAGTTTATACTAAACGCGGAAGCCTCTCTCCCCACGGCCGGGGACTTGGCTTCTATTCCCACTAACCGCTCAGGCGCGGAGGGTGAGCCCCGCCTCTGATGCACCCTGCCGGGTGGTAGCGTCCCCCTGCATTACCTCGCGCTGGGATTGATTTTGGTCCCCAGTGGCACCTTCCCCCGGATCGTCTTTGGGAAATGACTTTTTCAGAAGGTTGGTTATGAGTGATGCTCGCTGATCCGGAGAAGCGATAGACCCTCCTGCCGGGTCAGCCCCTCTCATCAGGACAGATATGACCCCCAACACCTCACCCCTCCGTTTTTTTCTACCCTCTGAGGTAGCCACTCTCATGCTCCTCAGCATTTCCTCTGAAAGGCTTTAAGGGACAGTGACATAGAGGCATGGGGTTGGCTGACCTCTAGAGTCCAAAGCCAGGGACATGAGGTTGGAGAAAAGGAAGGACAGCTCAGCTGTCAAAGACCTCAAAGTGGAAGTCAAGCACCTTGGACCTTCACCGCCTAATTCCTCTGCCAACCAAGGCCTTGACCCACAGCATTGGCACCTACTGTGTGCCACTCACTGTGCCAGGTCGTGGGGTCCAGCCAGGGCCCAGAGACATTAAAAAATGAAGGGTTGGGATTAGAAACTTATAGAACGTCCATACCCTCGACTTAATGTTGACCACCCAATGCAGCACATGCTAAGGACGTGCTAAAGGGCCCCAGAGAGTCCTGGGCAGGACTCTGAGCTCAAGGAGCTCACCAGACAGCGGCATCTGATTCTAGAGGCTGCAGATGGATGGAGAGGGACTGAGCATCCTGGAGAACACGTGCGGAGACCAGGCTTGTCCAAAACCACGGGCTGAAAGGAGTCTTGTCAGTAGCCCACAACGTTGGTTCAGAGGTAAAACCTTGAAGTCACTCTTTAAAGCCCCCAAGTTGGGACTAGTACGTCCTAGCAAATAAGAGTGCGGGGTGAGCATTAACCCAGCCTCTGCCCGGGGGAGGCTGTGAGCCTCTCATGTCTCTGTGACTCAGTTTCCACATCCATTCGGAGACCGTTGAGAGAGCAGCACCTCTGGGCTGCTGCAGCTGAGGTGCTCATCACCATGCTGGCTGGTGACAAGGAGGAGGGCGCCCAGCCCCACAGGGAGCCAGCCAAGGGCTAGGAGGGGCACAGAGGAAAGCACTGGGCGTGGGGTGCTAGTCTTCCTGCAAGTTCATCACCTGGGCCCCACCTCCCCCCAACCGCCATCAATTAGCAAACCCTCATTATCCTCCCACTGACCGAGAGGCACAGCTACATGGGGCGCGAAGTGAGGAACTTGCTAACACGGCTGAAAACAGAGATTTTAATTGAATCACCATTCCTGGCAGTGAACACAGCCCCAGTGTTCCAGATTCTCGTAGTGGTGGCTGGAGATGTGGGTGGAAACCGGGGAATGGAGGGGGATCGGCGAGCGAGGGGAGCCAGTAATCAAGGGAAAGCGGGGGATGTATTTAGCTACCTACAGTCTCTAAGGAAGAGCTTGAGGAAAGCCATGTAGTCCCCTCCCCTACTCCAAGGATGTGCCTGCTCAGTCTGGCTTCATGGGTCTGGTGTGGAATCCGGAGAATTCTAACGTGAAATATAAGGATGACTTTTCACCCTCTTAGTACCTCAGTTTGCCCCATCAGTAAAATGGGGCTGACAGGTGGTCATTACCCACACAAGCAATATTATAATAAGGTCACCTAGATAAAAATGGCTCAAGCCAGGCACGGTGGGTGCGCGCCTATAAAGTGAACTAATGGGGAAGCCAAAGTAGTTGGATAACTTGAGCCCAGGAGTCCAGCCTGGGCAGCACAGCAAGATCCCATCCCTAGAGGGTGACACAAAAATGGCGGAGCCCAGTACCTGATCCAAGAGGGACCCCTTTCCTCAGTGCCTCCTCCACACATCAGACCCTTCTCACCTTTGTTATGACACTTCATCTCCATCACACTCCTGTGACAGTCTCTGAACCCATTTTACAAATGAGCACATGGAGATTCAGAGCAGTGAAGTGTCTGTCCGTGGTCACACAGTTGAGCCAGAGCCTGTCCTATTTCTGCACCACGTGGCCGGCATCACAGCAGAGGTTCTTTTCCCAGTCTGGCGCCTCCTGCTCACGGGCTCAGAGGACAAGCTGGGTGCCGCAGCCTTTCCTAAAAACTCCATCCCGTTCTCTCTCCTCTTCCTCCTTTTTAAGTAGCAAGGTATTTCCCACTTCTCGAGAGACAGACAGTAAGTGCGCTGAGCTCGGCTACCTGGGCCAGCAGGGACGAGACAGTCCAACAGGAAAGGCAGTGCAGGCGGAGGAAGGTGAACTTGAACTTGGACACCTGGAGAAGACACGGGGTGGGAGGCTGGGTGAGCCCCACCTGATCGGGAAGGAGCGGCATGGAATTAAACTGAGATTTGAGAGATATTTTTTTAAATTTTACTTTCTGAAAGATGCCAGAGATGTGGAGAAAGACAAGAGATGATAGCTGAAACCCAAGGGCCACCCTGCAGAGGGGGCTGCCAGTCCTAGGCGATACATCTGCCTCCCAGGGCTGCTGGGAGATGACAGGAGTTGATGCGGCTCACAGGCTGGCAGGTAGTCAGCAAGCCCCACACGAGGCAGTTACCGTGGTTATTAACTGGAGGTGGCAGACCAGCAGCCTGTCCCCTGGACAGAGCCCTGCAGCTGTGTTTTCTTCAGCCCATACACATCTTTAATTAGAGAAAATATAGTAAACAGGTTACGCCTGAGAACTCAGGAACTGGACCTCTAGGGGAGTTGAGTCCTGGCTTTCCTGCTTACGAGCCGTGTGATTGAAGGCAGGGACTTTCACTGGCCTGTGCTTGGTTTCCCCATCTGTAAAGTGGGACTGATGATAATAATGGTTCATAGTTGGTAAGGTTTCTGTGAAGATTCAATGAGCTAAGTACTGAACACAGTACCTGGCACATAGTAAGCACTCTGTACGCCATATTTTCATCTTTTAAAAATTAGGAAAATGTTCCAACTTGTTTGATATTGCCAGCTTTACCCTACATATCAAAGCCAGACAAATACATTGCAAGAAACCTGCAACCCAATAATCCTCATGAAATATGCACAATAATCCTCAAGAAATCACAAATCGAATCCAGCAAGATGTAAGAAAGACAATACGTCAAACCAACTTGAGTTTATCTAAGCTGGTTCAACATTTGAAAATCACTCAGTGTAGTTCACCAGGTTAACAAACTAAAAAGAAAATCCAAATTGATTCATCTCAGTAGAAACAGAAAAAAGCATTTGGCAAAATTCAATATTCATTCATAAGAAATCATCAGACTAGGAACATAAGAGAATTTCTTTAACCTAACAAAGAGCATCTGTAAAGAACCTAAATCTTGCAGCATATTTAATGAAAGCCTGCATGTTTCTCCCTAAGATCTGGAATGAGGCAAGAATGGCTGTTCTCACACTCGTATTCAGCTCTGCACTAGAAGTCCTAGCCAGAGTAATAGGGCAAGAAAAATAAATAAAAGCCCTGGAGAAGGAAGAAAATAAAGTCATTTCTATCACATGTGATAAAATGTCTTGCCAGGAAACCTCTAAGGCTTTACCAAAAACTCCTAAAACTCATAAGTGACTTCAGCACATTTGCAGGACACTTGATTAACATGCTAACCTACTATATTTCTATATGCTAGCAATGAATCATTTGAAATTACAAATTAGGAATTTTAAGTAAAAAATCTTTAAGCTCCCATGTAAAACCAAAAAATTACATTAGCTTTCATTCCCAGAAGCTAGCAATTTTCTGGAGCTGAGGAACAGCTGCTTCCCCTACCCCATTAAACAGGTAATAATATTTATATGGTGAAAACCCTAAAATAAGAAATGGCACACATTGAAAAGTCTCCCTTCATCACTGTCCCCCGTTGCCAATTCTCAAATCTACCACCACAAAGGTAACCATTCTGCTTAGTATTTTAGCTTCCTATGGAATCTTCCAGGGTACCTTACTGCATATATAGGATTAGAATTATAGAATGAGGATTTCCATTCTCCCTTTTTTTTAACTCTCCCCAAAATGAACACATAATACACATTGACCTACATTTGCTATTTTTATTAATCATTCATAATAGTTATGTGAGCTTGTCATTCTTTGATGCAGATGCATAGCCTTTCATTGCATATTTATATCAAAATTTGTTTATTGGCTGCCCCTTTCCAAAGCACACACTGGCTCCAGTTTCTAAACAGTCCTTATGTGATTCTCCATGTTCATCCCCATGACTTCTCTGGCCTGTCCTTAGACCGCATTTGACCATAAGACCCCTGTCAGACCAAGAATACTTCCTCAGAAGTTCTTGCCTAAGTCATTCTTGATGGTTCCATCGAAGCCACAGGGAAGCCACGCTCTGCCTGGGCTATAGTTGGAGACACAGCCCTTAGATGGTATTCAAGCATAAACCAAGGATGGAGCAATACAGGGGACTGTCTGGGGTGGCCTTGGGTTTTGGCAGTTTTTGCCTTTGCATAGTTTCTGTAATGATCATGTCAGGTCTGGTTCGATGAGATCGAACATAAAATAACATTGCATGGGAAGTCGGCATGGATTTGAGCCATTTCCTACCCTGGTTTGCCATATGATCTCAAGTACAGCCCTTCACTTTTCTCATCTGCAACAATTCAGCAGTTAAGAAAACTAACTGCCTGGTTGTGAATTCTGGCTCCCCTAGCTGCCAGTCTGTTACATGGGTCAGATTTCTCATCCCTCTCTGAGCCTCAGCCTCCTCAGCTGTGAGAGGAATAACAATACCTAGCTCATGGGGTTATTTTGAGGACTAAATGAAATGTGAAAGTGCTCACGCCGTTCTTGACATGTTGCTCTCACAGAAGAAGAGTTTCAGTCGTGTTATTAACCTCTGTGCCCTGCGCTGTTGCTGTGGGATTAGAAAGAATAAATGCAAGGGCTCCTCACACATTGTTGAAGCTCAATTCTCCATTGTTTTATTGTCCAACATGTCCATGTGTTCAAGTTATGTAAGAGCCTGGTAGCCACACATTACATGGTCCATGGATCTTTTCCCATAAATTGCACAGTTCCATTCAAAGTGGAAATGAAATTCTGTGTCCTGGCAAACTGGAAGAGAATGAGCCACTGGATTAAGCCATCAATGCCATGGTAAGCCCAGGGAATGTTTCCTCCTGAAAAGTTGCCTGAGAGTCAGTGAAATTCTCAAAAATATATCAGTACAGAACATGCAGCAGCCTTTTGCCAAAGCTGGCAAATAGGGACAAGTACCAAGGCCGTCAGTACAGCGGCCAGGGTCGTGAGCAGAAGGCGTCCTGCCATTGAATCCCATGTGCACCTGAAACACATAGGCAAGGGTTGAAATGAGTAGCCACTCAAGTAGGGGGTACCATGAGATGCGGGCGTGGGTGCAGTGTCCATGTCTTCAATCCCAGTACCTTCAAGGGGCAGTAACTAAGTGGTAATGGAAATGAACAAAGTAGCCCAGATTTAAGAAACATCTTACTTGTCCCAAGAATGGTGCTTCCCTGCTGTTTTTCTGAAAGCATGTGGCTCTCTTGATCTCTCATTTTCCCTGCAAGACAGACATCTGCAAAAAAGGAAAAAGAACTCAGAAACACACTTACATTTTCCCTTTAATAATTGCTGACACTTACGTAGTGCTTTCTGCGTGCGAGGGAGTCTTCAAAGCACTTCCCGTGCGGGAACTCATGTAATTCTCTCGATCATTCTTTGAAGTATATATCACGCCCATTTTTCAGATGGAAACTTTGAGATGCTAAGCCCAGGTCACACACTAGGAAATGACTGAGCAAAATTCAGTGCTGCTGCCCAGCTTTACTGGGCACACGCAAGATGACAGCTGACTCCAGACGCTCCGGCCTGGTGGGGAGGTGAGGTTGGCAGCAGGGAGGGCAGAGCCTGGACAGTAGAAGGCCCCTGCCACTCAGCTCTCTAACTGGTAGTTCAGTGTCGCCAAGTTGTTCTAAAAATCTAGAAATCCAGATTTTTACATCAAAGGCCCAATCTTTCAGTCTTGGCAACTAATTCAGAAATGTGAGCCAGCACTTTGTGAGCCAAACCAAACATCTCTGCAGGCTTGGTGTGGCCCACCAGGTTGCCAATTCACAAGCCCCAGGATCGGGAAGGCTGCAGGAGTGACAAGGTGCAGCCTGGACTCACAGGAGATGGAGGATGAAAACAAATCCAGAGCTGGGAGCGAAGAAGAGTAGACACAGAGACCCAGAGAAACGTATGGCCTAACAGGAAAAGCATACCAACTCTGAAAAGCAGGGATCTGGCATAAATCGGAAGAAAACACCTCCAAGAAATACCACAAATTGCATGTTGACAAGGCCTTGGAACATAAACCCACCATCTTTTGGAACAACCGGCCTTAGAACCTGCCAGCATGGTTGGTGAGGATGTGGGCTCAGTAGTCCCCAAACCAGATTCCAACGCCAGCCTCATATCTTTGTCAGAGTGGCTCTGGCAACTTGCGTTATCCTTTCTGAGCCTCAGTGTTCCTGTCTGCAGAGTGGGCACAACAACACCCTTCTCCTAGGGTCTGTGGTACGGATGGGAGGAGATCATTCCGAGCTGGCCCACAACACAGAGCGGGACGCTCCACAGCTGTTGGGTTGTTTTTTAATCTGTTTTGCTTTGCTTTTTGATGAGTCCAAACCGCCCCATTTCACAAAAGCAGGAATTCGAGCGCTTTTCCAGAGTTCCCGAGCTGGGAATGGCCAAGTCTTCACCAGGACTTGGTTCTCCCAACTCTTACCTAGTTTGCTTCCCACATAGTCTCCCTGCCCAGGCCTCTTAGGAGGCTGCAGAGTGATGAAGTGAAAGCTGGGGAATCTTAGAGCACAGAGCGGTCACCCAGATTTGGGGGCTCATTGTGTTGGTATCTGGGATGATATTAGGTGGCACCAGTCTGCTGCGTTAATCCCTTTGCGGTTTGCTTAATCCTGCTGATTCCATCAAAGGGGAGCCTCAGCCCCTGCTACTGTGTCTTTCACACCTTTTTAATATGTGCTAAATCTCCTATTTTAACAGACACAGGGCAGGCTCTGGGCTCAGCACCGAGGCTGGCAGCAGTATCTAGCTTGAATTTAATATTATTCCTGCACTGTCACTGTACTTATTTTGAAGGCTACTTTCTATTTACAATAGGAAGACTGGTTTATCATCAGCGGTTTCGTTGGTCTGAGCTGTCCAGTGCGGTCACCACCAGCTAGGTGAGGTTCTTAGGTATTTGACATTTCACTAGTGCAACGGAAGGACCGAATTTTTAATTTGACTTCATTTCAGATTAAAATCTGATCCTTAATTTAGGTATTGGAAAATAAATGTCTAACTGAATCCTGGGTATATGATCTACTCTTTCAACTATATATTTTATGGCATCTAAATAGAGAAGGAAAACTTAGCCCCCATAGAGAATGTGCTGGAATCACGAACTACACACTGGCTTTTGAAGATTGAGCACAGCAAAAAAAAAAAAAAAAAAAAAAAGAAAGAAAGAAAGAAAGAAAGAAAGAAAGAAAGAAAGAAAGAAAGAAAGGAAAGCTAACTATCTCCATAGTTGCTATTGATTATATTTTGCATGTATGTAGTTAAATAGAAAATGGTGTTAGATTAATTTGTTTCTCTTTCATTTTTGAATGTAACTACTAAAATTTTCTAACTGCATCTGTAGCTCATATTACATTTGTGTTGGACAACACTATCATACGAAGTATAAATTTAAGATAAAGGACAAATCACTTTCAAACAAAATGTGAAAGTAAATAAAAGTACAGGTGAAACTGACTTTTGAATACAGTAAAAGTCATAAAATTGGGTAAGTACCTTAGTCAGTTTGGGCTGCTACAACAAATACCATAGGCTGGGTAGCTTATGAACCAAAGAAATTTATTTCTTACAGTTCTGGAGGACTGGAAGTCAAAGATCCAGGTGCCAGCATGCTTGGGCTCCAGTGAGGGCCGCCTTCTGTGTGGCAGATGCCAGCTTCTCTTTGTACCCTCACATGACAGAAAGAGGCAAGAGAGAGCTCTCTGGGACCCTTTTCATAAGGATGCTAACTGCATTTGTAATAGTGCCACCCCCATAACCCAATCACCTCCCACAGACCCCACCTCCAGATGCCCTCACTTTGGGGGTTAGGATGCCCACATATGGATCGAGGAGGACATGACAACTCAGTCCTTTGCAGTGGACCAGTCACCAAAGTCTGGAGAACACTCATCAAATACAACAATGTCCTCAGTGAAAAACGTGAGGCCAAAAAGTCAAGGAAGTTCCCCGAGGATACCTAGCTGCTTAGGAGCAGAGCGGCACCTGAGCCAGGTCTTCCAGATTCCAAATCCAGTGTGCTCTGGTCACTGTGCGGCAGGAGTGACCCCCTCACCACCAGCTCCGTGGACCTGTGAAGAAGGTGGGGACGGGCGTGAGAAGGAGGTGACTGCCTCGGGCCCCCGTGGGAGTTCACGGGAAGGAACTTCTCTGTGTGGACGAGTTGGGATCTTTGCTCTTCTGTGACCTGGAAGCAGAATGGCCTGGCTTCTCTTGAAGGAAGGTCACGGCCAGCTGAACTATATGGAGGTGAAGCAAAGGACTTTTCAGCCTCAGTGTGTGATTTCATTTGCCCCACAACAAGGAGGGGTGACAAAAGACGCCAGGACACGTCACACGTCACAGGCTGCATTCCAACATCCAGCCACCCAGAAGCCACCCTCAGTCCAACACCTCTGGGAACCAGGCACTGTGCTAGTCACCGACAATCCAGAAAGTCCTGTTCCTGCTGCATGGGATGTCCACACCCCTCCTGCCCCCCGGTATCAGAAACCTGAATAAATGTCGAAGTTCAACCGTGAAAAGTTCGTTGAAGAGGAGACAGACACACGGAGCTTGAGATGCTAAGACCGAGAAACCTGAGGTCTTAGAGGCGAAGGAAAGTTCCCTGCAGGAAGGAGCGATTGAAATCTGAAGGACAAGAAAGGGCAAAGGGCAGAGGGAGCAGGCTGTGCCCCCGCCGTGGCAGGAGGGGCGGGTGCACACCCTTGGGGACAGGAGGGGGATCAGAATGTCTGCAGTGAGAAAGGGGGTGGGCAGCCTAGGAGGCTCACACAGAGCGAAGCAGGAGAAGCCAGGCGAACGGCTCCGGGTCGGGACAGCACCTCTGTGTGTGAACTGACGTCCCCAGGAACTTCTTTTCTTCTGCCCCTTGTTTGCCAGAAACGTTGGCAGCCGTCGGAGCCAGGGGAATTGCTTCCCTGCCACAGACGTTTCTTATCACTTCAGCTGAGTGCAAAGCAAGCTATCCATCACATCGCTTCCAGCGAGGGACGTCGCCAGACACACACACACTCCCACACAGCTGCCCACGCCAACACACAAACACAGACACACACAGGCATACACACAGACGCACAGCAGACACACAAACCTAGACACACAGAGAGACACAGATAGGCTTACAACACACAGACGCACAGCAGACACACAAACGCAGACACACACAGGCATACAACACACAGATGCACACTCTGCACACTCTCACACACGCACACATGCACCACCACACAGCACAGCCAAAGATGTCAGAATGACCCAGGGGCTCTGCTCTGGTCCGGGGCCTCTGCTCCCCTCCCGCGTTCCCAGCCTCCCCAGCCTCCTCAGCCCAGTTTCCCTCCACCCCCGTCACCAACCAGCAGCGTCGTCTACCTCTGGAAGAAAAGCCGCAGCTTACCTCTAGGTGGGGCACTGGAGCGAGCTCCGGAGGGGACAGGCCACAAGCAGGGCAGGGCTACGCGTCCTTAGATGACCGCACACAGTTCCCACCTGGCCTCTGCCCTCCACACCCAGGACCTTCCAGATCTGCACTCCCCTCCACAGCAGCGGGCACTGGGTCAGTGGCACTGACGTAGGAATCGAGTTTCAAAGTCCCAGGTGCTGCAACGTGGCTGGCAGGGAGTCTTGGCAGGTAAGGTCCCCTTCTCTGAGCCTCAGTTGCTCATCGGGGAGCCAAGGTGTAAATCACTTGTCATAAGGGGCTGGAGCCCTTCCTCGTGCCAGGCATGCTTCTAGGCACCATGAGGAAAGCCAAGAAGACCAAGAGATCCCTGCGCTGCTGTCCATTCTACTCAGGAGCCAGATGGCAAGCAAGCAGACGGATGCATACACAAAACCACCTTAGGGACTGTACAAATCCACAAGGTAGATCCTATTATTATTTCCATTTTGTAGAAATGTAATAGAAGGAAGAAACTATACCATTTGTAGCGATTGTTATAGCATGGTCTCAGAACTGGCGGTAGGGACTAAGAAAATGCAGATTGAAAATGTGTTTCAGTTGAAGAAACACAACCTGGCATAGCCTCTTAAGGATTGGATTGGATTTGTGCACGGACACGCATAAAAGTCTGAGCTGTGACTGTGGTTGCAGTTCAATCTCCTGTCCCTCTGTGACGTGGGCACGTGCTGACCTCATGCACTTGGACAGTCAGGACTCTGAAGTCAATATTCTCTTATTGTAGGAAACAGCATGATCTCACATCTTTATAGGAAACTGGGTGTCAGACAGAGCTGGCCTGGAATAGTATATAAATGTCTTCAAGCATAAACTTTACTCCCGGGACCCGGTATAGTGGCTCTAGAGTCAGACTCAGGTTCAAATCTTGGGTCTGCACTTACCGGCTGTGTAACTAGCAAAAGTACTTCTAAGCGTCTCTGTTTCTCATCTGTGAAAAGGAGAAAATAAATGGACCCAGCTGTTAAGGTGGCGGAAGTGAAATGATGAAGTCATACAGACAGCGATGGTTACTGACAACCTCTGTCAGTCAGGCCAGGTCCCTGTTGTCATGGAGTTCACGTTAAAGCAGATATTTGGTTGGTAGAGTGCTTGCCTCACAAGCACAAGGCCCTGGGTTCAATCCCCAGCACACAAAAAAAAAAAAAAAAAAGCAGATATTTAAAATAACAAAATAACATCAAGCAGTGATCCAACTAGAGTTGCTTGGGACCCAGAGGAGGAGGTTTGAGCAGAGAGAATGAGCAGGGGACTAGCAGGTGCAAAGACCCCGAGGCAAGAGTTTGGTATGTTGGGTGTGGACAGCCAAGCCAGTAGATCTGGACAGATCAAAGACAGTGCAAGAGCGAGATCCTGGGAGGCTTGTCACCTTGCCTTTATCTTGGATTTTTCTCTACTTGAGAATGGAAGGCACTTGGCAGAGGTTTTCAAAGAGTTCTACCAGGGTGTCTGTAAGAAACAGACTCTGCCTAGTTGATATCTGTTACTAGCCTCTAAGATGAGGTCAAGGAGTATGATTTTGAAAAGTAGTGAAGATAAATTATACAATGTATGCGAAGCACCAAAATTGTAGCATGTTCTTTAAAATGTTACTCCTTTCCCATGTCTGCTCCAAACCTCTCATGCCATGTTCAGACCAGAAGTCACCCTGGAACAGAGGGTGCCCACCGGCATTTTAAACTGAGGTCAAATTTCCTATTCACCTTCCCAAACTATACCAGCCCTACAGTTTATTTTTCAAACATGTACAGTTGTCTATCTACCCTAATCCATGGGGACTATTCCAAGACCCTAGAGGATGCACAGATAATACTGAATTTCATATTTATATATTATATGTAATGTATTATATATATGTCATATATTTACATAGAAAGGTATATTGTTTATATGTCTGTACATTGTAACATATCACATCTATATGTGAAATATATTTTAAACTCTGTTTCCTATATGGGCTGCAGTATTGGCACATAATAGCAGAGTTAGTCTCCTTTCCACATTGTATGCCCTGGTACCTCCTTTGCATCACTACTCTAGAACTTTGGGACCATGTCAAGTAAAACAAAGGCCACGTGAACAGAAACGCTGTGATACCATGACAGTCCATCTGATAACCAGATGGGTAGCATATACAGAGTGGACCCACTAGCAAAGGGATGATTCATATCCCAGGCACAACAGAGCTACGCAGCGAGATCACCTCATGCCCCTTAGAACGGTACGGGATTTTAAACTAGAATTTAATATTGCAGACTGTGGTTAACCACAGGTAACTGAAATCACAGAAAATGAAACCACAGATATGGGGGATTGACTGTATTCACCAACAGAAATGTTGCTACGGGTTGAACCTCTAATGAGCCCTCAAACAGCGGCAACAGAAAGAAGAAAATAGAAACCATGATCTCCTGTCCAAGGGCCAGGCACTGTGTAAGGCAGGTACCTGCAATGCTGCCCATATGTTGTCAGGAGATGCCATGGAGGAGCTGACTTTCAGGGATCTCAGACCCAATGTCAGATAATATGAAGCATCCCCATGCTAAGGGGGAGTCTCAAGAGGGTGCTTGCATGTCTCCAACAGCCCCTAACACTAGCTAAACCCTCCTTTAGACAAAGAATGAATGGCCTGACACTCATAGCCTTGGCAGGCTAAGGCACTCACTAGAATTTTAAGGACATTGGGTTTTTTTCCGCCATGATTTTGTAAAATGCTTTCCTTCTTTACAGAGCAAGAGAGACTAGTTTGCATAAATATGAAAAAAATTATTTAGTAAATTTTAAACAGTTCATAGAAGTATTTTACATGCATCGATGTAAACAGACATATTAGGTAAGTAATGTACAAGTTTCGAAAGTCACGCACCTGGTTCCAAAATGGCTGCTCTTCAGGAAGTGCTGATAAAATCTTTTATCCTCATAGCAATGCTTAGCGGGTAACTGCCATTTTATCTCTAGTTTTTTTGTGTAGAAACAGTGACATCATCAAGAAATGACCCAGTCAAGGTCACACGGGCCTCTGAAACCCAGTTCCCCTGGGCTCTGGTATTTGAGATCTTACCAGATCGACAGATCATGGCATTTGCTTCCAGAATCAGGAAATCCTCCTGTGCATCACTTAAGGCTCCAGCGCCTGCTAGCTTTAGAAATTAGCTGCCAGGTATGTGATCAGCCCTCACCTGTAAAAGCTTGGGCAGAGCCCCAAAGCACCCCTACGGTTCTTCTGCAGCCTCTCCCACCACCCCACAGCATCAGCTGCAAAGAGGGGCCAGGGGTGCCCCGCGCCACCCTGCATTGCAAAACCGGTCTTCTGGATCAGCCCTGCAGACTTCCCTGCCAGACAGAGCTGTTAACCAAAAGGCGTCCTGTGGCATCCAAGTATTCAGGACATTCTGGAACTTTCCTGAACAGGACAGCTCATTCCTCCATCCCCTCCCAGCCAGCAGATCACCCCCCTGCTGGCCTCTGTGCCGCTCTCCTCTGTCTCATCCTAGCTTCTTGGCGGAACTGGCCTTATCTGTACGTTGATGAGTCATGCCTTTCTCTACATTTCAATGTTTTATCCCTGCAGGGAGGATTCTGGTTAAGTACCTTCACCCTCGCAGCTCTCAATACTCCCAGCCACCCTCTTAGGACTATTTCGGAGGCTCTTAAGAAAATTGGACTTTTGGGCAGTTGGAGTGCAGCGATTGAGGAGGGAAAGCACCCGGGTTTGGGCATGATCTCGGGATGAACTGATCAGAACCGATATCCCACCTTCTCTTCTGTATCACAACCTGAGCACCTGGCACGTCCCAGGTATCAGACACCGGGTGTCAGAACTCCTGGCTTCCGATGCTGCGCACATCAAGGGGAAATGGCATCTCATAACCTTTTGCTCACACAACACACAGACGGGATGCCAACTGTGTTACTGTTACTCCAGAAACACGCTGGCTCTTAGAGCCATCTCAGCCACGCAATGAATGACATCACAAAAGTTATGCTGTATTCCAGCTCTGGCGACGCTGTTGCCTCAGACACCTCCCCTGTTTTCTTGGGACTTATTCTTTCACCTGTAAAATGGGAGCGATGGATGAATCATCTCCGGGTTTTCCCATTTCTGCAACGCTGGGCGATCCCGGGTCCCTTGCTGGCTCTCTCTGGGTGGCAGAGTTCTCATTTATGACATGAGCTGATAATGCCACCCTGGCCACTTCACATGAGTAGCGATAAGGTGTTAAAATAAAACAGTGCCCCTGGTGATATTTGCGCGAAGTGAAGTTTTAGCCGTTGTGCGATGATACTAGAATGAAGGCTGGGTTCACTGGCGAGCCAGTGGATGTCCTTGGGTTGCTGGCAACAGACACCGTCTCTGAACAACTTCAACAAAAGGGGTTTTTATTTATTTATTTATGCAGTCATTTATATTGGAGAAGTATCTTTACATTTCTACAGAGCCTTGTCTAGACAGTCTTTGTGGGGTTTTTTGGTTTAGTGGGGGAGTTTTGGATTATGATAAAAATGTTCAATATGATATCTATCCTTTCAATAAGTTTTGAAGTGTATAATTCAGCCTTGCTGACTTAAGTACAACACTGTACGGCAGCTCTCAAGGGCTTATTTTTCTTGCTTCACTAAAACGATCTCCAAGAACCAGCAGCTCCCCATCCCCCACCCCCAGCCCCTGACAGCCACAACCCCAATACCTCGTTTCTGTGTCTTCAACTTTTCTGAAGACCCCTTATAAAAGGAATCTGGGAGAGGAAGGATTTGTGCTTCCACGCCTGACTGTTTTCATGTAGCATCATAGTCTCCAAGGTCTTCCATGTTATTGTGCATTATAAGCTTTCTTTTAAAGGTTGAATAATATTCCATCGTGTGTACGATCACACCTTTATTCATTCCTCCACTGATGGATATCTAGGTTGTGGCCACTTCTTGGCCCTGTGAGTAGTGCTGCAGTGACCATGGGGGTGAGGAGCTGCCCTGATAGAGGAACAGGAAGGAACAGGAGGAATAGGAAGCCACATGTCAGGGAAGGGGCATGAAGCAAGAATCACAACTGTGACCCCAGAGCAGATGAGTCCTGGTGGGCAGACCCCGCCAAGATGAATGATAACACAAACTCTTCTCCTACCCCCTTACTCGACTCTCTAAAGGTTCTACACCCCAGGTCCAGTTGGCTAAGTTCAGGAAGCCTGCCTACCTACCCCTGATTGCTGTGAATTTGAGCATCTGGTTCCTTAAGGGTGGCCCGCACCTGATTCACTCTTCTTCCGAGACCACATTCAGCAGGGGAGAATCACTCACCAAAGATCCAGATCTGCTAGGTAAAGAACGAAGAATCTGGGAAGCTCCTAAATGCAATTAATTACTTCTCAGAAATTAGTTGGTTTTTAAACATGCACATGGGGCGTGCGTGTGATCCCTGTGAGCTGGGAGACTGAAGCAGGAGGATCAAAAGCTGGAGGCCAGCCTCAACAACATCGGGAGACCCTGTCTCAAAATAAAAATCTTAAAAAGGCTGGGGCGGTGGCTCAGAAGTTGAAGCACCCCTAACTTCTAATGACTAGCACCTCAAAAGACAGAAAAAAATAAATAATAAATTAGTGAAGTGCTCAAATATAGGATTTGGGGTTTGATTTACATTTTGCCAGTTCATGGTCTCCTCCCCTGCCTACAGGAGTCCGGTGCCATTGTGGGTTTCCTCTGTCCTCTGTCTCTTCTCGTCCCTTCTCCCCTCTTCGGCACTCTCCTTTCTTACTGTCCGGCTTCCCCCTCTGTGTGCTTCCTCCTGCGTCCCCCCTCTGTCTCCCTCATCCTGCTCCCGTTGATAAGGCCTTTCAGAGCCAAGCGAGTCTTAGAGGACGCTCAGGAGTCTCTCGGTCCCTCCGAACTGGAGAGAAAAGACGGTGGTCCTGACACCTTCCATCGCCCCCCTATCCCATCACACCTGCACGCGCGCCTTAGTGCGCAGACGCTCACCCTGTCGCGCACCTCACCCCCGCCTCCCCGCTTCCCCTGCAAAGACCCCACTTCCTCCATTTCCTCCACAGTCCTCCGTGTTCTGATGACGGTTTACCCAAGTGCAACGTGGAGCCTTCTCCTTTCCCCGAGGATGGGCGCTCCCATGCCTCTGTGGCTGGCGCTGACCACGCCGACAGCTGGGTTGACAGACAAGGACGAGCCTGGATCCGGATTCTCTGGGCATGGACATGCCCGTCAAAAACCGCCAGGCGTGGCTGTGCGAGGATGCTGGTGTCGATGCTCGGGCCCAGGGGCAAGACAGGAGTGCCAAGTGGGCTCTTCCTGGACAGCCCATGGGAGCCACAGAGGAAGGTAAACTATCGGAGCTCCAGCAGGACAGGCCTGGGTCAGTGGTGCCCAGGCCTGTCCTGCTGAAAAATATCAGGCACCATTCTGACAGCCCAGTGGCAGGGAGCGATTGTCTCCTCCATCAGCTCCAAAGGTGAATTTCTCAGGAACGGTGACCCCACCAGCCGAGGTGGGTTTCACAAGCGCTTTGTAATAATGTGCTTTCCCAAGATGCAGCACAAGATAGGTCTACCTGTGTTTTACTACCACGATGCTCAAGCATACCTAAAAGCGGGAATTTTTAGAGGGAAAGCTCATATGCCTATGACCTGGGTTTAATTATCTGCACTTAATTGATCTCTTGCCTAAGTGCCTATTAATCCCTTTGCTCGTTCTTCTAACTATGCGTACAGCTTTTCATTTTTAGATGCATTTTGAAATCAGTGGCAGGCATGAGTCCACTTCCACCCAGAACTTCGGCCTGAAATGAAGGTGGCTCTTTATTTGTGATTCCTACAGAAGATACGTTCAATGTAAAAAATAAAATAAAATGAAAGAGTTAGGGGGAGGAACTGAAGGAGGGATGTACAGGCAGAACACAGAATTTAGGGCAATAAGCTGGCTCTGGATGATTTGGTAATGGTGGGCTCATGTCATAATGCATTTGCCCAAACCCTTAGAAGACACAATACCAAGAGCGAACCCACGTAAATACGGATTTGGTGATAATGATGTGTCAAGGTAGATTTGTCAGCTGTAAGAAATTGCTGTGGTTCAGAGGCGTGTCCCCCAAATGTGTGAAAGGCTTAGGTGATACTATTGGAAGTTGCTGGGCACCTTTAGGACGTGAGGTCTGGCAGGAGGTCCTTAAGTCATGGCAGGCATGGCCTCAAAGGGATTATGGGACCCCAGTCTCTTCTCTCTCTCTCTCTTTCTGCTCCCTGGCACAAAGGTGAGCAATTGGCTTTGCCATTTGCATCTTCCATGAAGTGCTACCCTTAGTAGAGGCCCAAAGCAATGGGGCCACCCAATCTTGCACTGGAACCTCCCAAACCATGAGCGAAAATTAACCTTTTTCTCTTTACAAGTTTAATGCCCTCCAGTAATTTGTTACAGTGATGCAAAGCTGACTAAAGTAAAAATGTAACACACCAGTGCAGAATGTTGGTAATGGTGCATGCGTGGGGAGAGAGGGTTTATGTATTTTGTTATGAACTTAAAACTTCTCTAAAAACTGAAGTCTATTAAAAGCTCTTTAATAAAACATACGACCTGGATCTAACAGAGCACTAGCCAACTGGCATTCCGTGGGCTGCATTCAGCTTGCAGACCTGTGTTGGTTTTGCCTACCCAGCATCTCTCCCATTCCTCCCATTACAGAATCTCCATTTTCCTTTGGGTAAGTGGTCCACCTCCTGTTCTCTCCTAGTCCATGTGACTGGAAAGAACTAAGCCCTTCTCCTGGCTCCATCGCTGGACACATGAATCATTCAGGTGTTTTTTTAGTTGGACACAGAAATCCAATTCACACTAGTTTGAGATGAACAGGTGACGCAGGCCGGTGCATCCAGAGGTGTTGCCAGGACTTCTGATGCTCTCTTTCAGCTCAAGTTCCTAAGCTGGCAGGATCAATCCAGGGATGCCAATGATCATCTTTTTTATATCTTTTATATTGTAGGAACCTGCTTAAGAATGCAGCTAATCAAAGTAAAGCAGCCTTCACTGATGGAACGAGACAGGGAGGTCTCGTGCCAGGATCCCCGAGGCCTCCCGTCAGGTAAACGTCTGTACTTTTTAGTTACGAGAGCCCGTACATTTCTTTTTAAAAAACTGAGCTCGTCAGAGCTTTTCTCTATCAATTTCCATCAGAGGCGTCCGGAGAAGTGCTTCGTTACTAGAGAGCGGAGTTGGCGTTTCAAGCCCGCCTCTGACTTCAAGGCCTTGATAGTGTCCCCACGGACACTGCAATTAGATTCCACACCGAAGAGGCAAAGATAAAGAAAGCGTGGCCTGGCCAGGAGGCAATCGGAATCCAGGATGGGCAGGTGACAGACTCCCACGCCCCAGGTGGTAAGAGATGTCGCAGAGGAGAGCGTGTGTGGGCAGAGGGGACACGCAGGTCAGGAAAGGCTTGGAGGACGTGACCCACGGGAGGATTCTTGAAAAGTGAAGAGACCCCAGAGGGCCAGTTAGCCTGGGATGGGAGCGAGGACTGGCCGCCCAGCCCTGCCATTCCTACCAGCCTCAGCCACGACCTGCGTGTGTGTGTGTGTGTGTGTGTGTGTGTCCCTGTCAATCTGTCTACCATCTCTCTATGCACACACATTCGAGCCTGCTCCCTCTCTGCTCTCCTACCTCTTTTCTTCTCCCTCCTCTCTGTCCCTCCTCCCCTCCTGCATTCACTCCTGACTTCAGGGTGCAGTCCACTCCATCCTCAGTGCCACCCGAGTCCAAGCCACCGTCATTCCCCACAGGTCCAACGGGACAGTCCCATAACTTGTTTGCCCACTCCCATTCTTGCCGTCTGTCCATCGATTCTCTACCTCCCTGACAAAGTGAACGTTGGGAGGTGCAAATCTAATCACGGCTCCCCGCTGCTTAAACCGGGGCTAAAAACCACGCTCCTCACCACAGCCAACAAAAGCCCTGCCCACGCTGCAACTGCGGCCAGCTCCTCGCCTGCCACACTGTCTGGCTCTCCGGTTCCTCAGAGTGCTTGTCTCTCCCACCGCAGGACCTTTGCACTTGCCCTGTCCTCTACCTCAGATGCTTCCTTGTCTCTGCCTAGTTATCCCTACTTACCCTTCTCACCTCTGCTCACTTCTTCAAAGACGCCTTCTGTGACTGCCAGGCCACACAAGATCTCCTGTACACATTCTTCCATTCCTTTGAACTTTTTCATCGTAGCATTTATTCGTGTGTGGGGTGGGGGTGCGTGTCTGTATGTGCATTGTTTCATACCTCTTGCTTTTGACTTTAAGATCTAACAAAGCAAAGGCTATATCCTTTTTTTTTTTTTTCAGTACCAAGGATTAAACCCATGGGTATAGAACCACTGAGCCACATTCCCAGCCTCTCATTTATTTCTTCATTTATTTTATTTTGAGACAGTATCTTGCTAAGTTGCTTAGAGCCTCACTACATGACTGAGGCTAACTTGCTCCGTTGCTTAGAGTCTCACTAAATTGCTGAGGCTGACTTTGAACTTGCCATCCTCCTGCCTCAGCCTCCTGAGTTGCTGGGCCTACAGGTGTAAGCCACCAAGCCCGGCTATCTCGACTTTTGGAAAACAACGGCATACCCAGAACCTAGTACCATGATTGGCAGACACCCTGCTATTTTGTTGCATTGCCATGGTTCCATGTATGTTATGTTTGTGATGCTGGTTTTATTAGAGTAAATAATTATTCCTAACCCTTTATCCAAGGGTGGAGAAATGGAGTCTCGACCAAGAGGGCCAACGGTTTCCAGGAAAATGAGAGGCAGCATGCTATAGTTTAGGTCTGGAATGTTTCCCAAAGTCCCACGTGCTGAAGGCTTGGTCCCCAGCGCAACGCTGTTCAGAGGTGGGGCCTTTGGAAAGTGAGCAGCTCGGGTCCACCACGCCCATCCGCCATGATGCGCGGCCCACCAGAGGCCCAAAGCAATGGATTTCCAGCCGACCACAGACTGAGACCATGAGTCATAATAAATCTCTCCTTCTCTCAGTTCTTTCTTTTTTCTTTCAGGTATTTGACACAGTGGTGTAAAGCTAACACAGTTTCTTTCTTTATGGAAGTGAAGAATGTGTAATAGTTCTGTGTCACTCCTATTGATTATCTACCAGGTATTCAGGCATTTCTGTTTAAGACTCCTCTGCTAACACTGGGCATTTATTTCTATTTTACTCATTTATTTTAGTTTTCTTCTGGACTTCCACTTGGCATACACTGGAAATACAATGCGGGACAAGACCCTGCCTTCATGTTCCGTGGGACCTGCTCTGCAGCATGTGACGGTTTTCTGTCTTGGACCTGTCATCCTGCCCAGCTGTCTGCTGCTGTCAGCTCAGGTTCTGGGGTCAGACCGCCTTGGACCCCTTCGTAGTCCAGTGGTCTTGAACAAATGGTCCAGCTGCTCTGAACCTTGGTTTTCCTGCCTGTGAAATGTGACTGAACATTGCACCTTCCTTCCAGGTGCTTCTTAATAAGCCTCAGGGGTGCTCACTCCTTCCCAGCGCTCCTCTGAACCCTCAGCAGGACCAACTTTTGGGTGTGTGACTGAGCAGCCACACAGGGACCCGCATGGAGAAGGTTCCACACTGGGTCTAACGCCCTGCCTTCGCCATCTTAAAATTCTCCAGCATTTTTGAACAAGGGACCCCACATTTTCTTCCTGCATCAGGCCCTGCAAATTACAGGGCCAGTCCTGACCAGCCCACATGGGGTATGTTGAGAGGATGAACGTAACAGTCACGTTAGTTTATGAGCATTCCATCGTCACACCTAGCCAGTCTCTCAGCCTCCCTGGGACAAAGGCATTCCTTTCTTCCTTTACTCCTTTCTTCCTCTTTTACAGATGGAGAAATAAAGGCTCGGGCACAAGAAGGTCTCTTTATATTCTCCATTCAACCCAGTACCTCTTCCTGGCCACGTCTTATAAATAGCACCTAACTCGAAGCCTCAAAATGCAAACCACTTGGAACCATTTTCAAAGTGGCTAGGCAGACATGATAGTTACATGCTAAGACTGAGGCTGTGTCCCCAACCTCAGTGGCATCCCATGCTCTGGCACTCAGGGCTGCAAATACAAGCAAAGACAAATCCATCTCCCAGCGCCCTGCATGCCCTCTGCTAGTGGGTGCTGAGGCTGGGACAAAGGAAGCAGAATATTTCCGAGTGAAGAGGAACAGAGTTCAGTTTTGAAATGGTCCAAAAAAGCCTCAATGAGAAGCAGACCTGAGGAAAGCAAGGAAGCAGGTCTGCAGCTTTCTGGGGAGAATCCCAGGCAAGGGGAATAGCCAGTGCAAGAGCCCTGGGGCCTTACCCATGAGTCATAGTGTCGGGAGATGTATGAACATGGAGGGGGATGGATCATGTACACTGCTTCCTCACCCTCAGTCTTGCATCTCCGTCTAGCCACCTGCAGACATCCAATCTATGAGTTTTTGAACAATTATTTATTGTGCCTCTGTGATGTGAGGCATTGCTTTATTTTCAATACAGTGGGGGTTCTTTTATTTTTTGTTTGGGCTAGTTACATTCAAAATAGCTACATGACAAGATTGTGAATGTTCTCATGCCAACGAAATGATACCTGTCTGACATGTGTTAGAGGTGATGGATATGCTAATTACCCTGATTGGATGATTACACATTGTATACATGAATCAAAACGTCACATTATACCCCATAAATATGCACAATTACCATGTGTCAATCAAAAATAAAAATAAAAGAAATTAATGAGACAGGTCAAAATAAAATTTTAATATCTAATAAGGCTTGAAATATCAGACCAGGCTTCACTAGGCCCATGTGACTCTACAATAACCTGTCCTCTAGGGGGCTCCGGGGCCTCCCTGTCCTCCACAGACCCAGCCAGGCCCAGCAGCTCTCTCCCTCCCTACTCTGTCTGGCTCTGTGTGCTTCAGAGTTCTCCACCCTGCGCTCCAGGGACATGCCCTGCCCCTTCCCCAAAACCTGCTTGGAGGAGACACTAACAAAGATGGGGCGTGGGCAGAGAGACAGGGGTCCCCTTCACCTTAGGAGACAGGGCAGAGGCCAGCCAGTTTCTTCTCTCCAAGAGCTGACGTTGTAGATGGGGGTGCAGGGCGGTCTTAAGCCCATCACACGGTTGACATTGGCAGCTGCTGCACTGCTCCTGGAATTGCCTGCCTCTGTATTTCCGCAGAATCTTTAACAGTCTCACACGCGCCGTCTGGAGTACTGGACAGATGTCTCTAGCTCCCCGGTTCTGTGGTAGCTGAGAAGTGTGCTCTTGAAACTCTCCATCTGCCCACCCCTAGGAGGAGGGGCGCTGCTCCAGGGCACTGCTTGGATCCCACCTGGTCTGCCCACACCCACTTGGAACACGCTAGACCGCCCCGCGCCCGCGTGTCGATGAGAGCGCCTGCCTGCGTGTTTTCACGTGTCTAGCTCGGTGTGGGATGAGAGGGCCTCGCGTGCACGCGAGTGTGTGAGGGCGCCCGCATGACTGGGTATTGTGTGTCTTTGTGTGAGCGTGGGTGAATCTGCTCCTCCCAGACTGAAGGGGTGCGTGTGGCGGGCTTCTCCTAGCCAGCCTGCATCCCCTCCAAGAGCACTCCAGCTCGGGGACAGTCCCACCGCTGGCCGCCCCCAGAGTTGGTACACGCTCACAGAGATGCACGGACCCTTCGGTTCAGAGGCAGCAAGCTTCAGCCAACCCTCTGGCATCTCGCGTCTCCCACAGCCTCCCCTTCCCCCCACGCCCTGGATGTAGAATCCTCTATATGAAGATGGACTCGAGGCATCGGAGAGGGAGAAGAGGAGAGTCGAGAAAGGCAAACTGAGGACACGCTGGAGGAGTACGGAGCCGCTGCGGGAGAAGCTGGTCCCACCCACACCACGCCCCTCCGCGGGGGCTGGGGAAGGGGTACCCTGGTCTCCAGCCTGGCCTTCCTCCGGGGTTGCGGGCTCCAACTCCATCGTCTCCCCTGAAACTGGAGCCAAGACAGGCAGCTGGGACCCCTCCTTTTACGCACCTACCCGATCCCCCCGCCCCCCCGCAACACACACACCCCACATCCAGGCCGTTGCTGATTGGCTGCCGGGAGCGGCGTCCCAGCCCCCCGGCTCTGAGGCGGGAGCCGAGCGGTCCGAGGTGGGAGGTGCACTAACCGGCTCCGGAGCCCCTCCCGAGTCCCCGCGCCCTGCGCCGCGCGCTCTGCACCCTGCGGGAGGGCTGAGCCCGGACTCCAGGCGGGCAGGTGCCGAGCGAGCAGAGGGATCGCGGCCAAGGGTAGAAGCAAGTCCTGCGGGAAGAAAGGCGCCGCTGCTCCAGCTGCTGCCTCCGCCGCCACCACGGAGCCGGCGTCCAGAGCCGGGCCGGCAGGCAGGGCGCGCAGCGGCGAGGGCAGGAGGGGCGCGCTCATGGAGCACACGCACGCCCACCTCGCAGCCAACAGCTCGCTGTCCTGCGGCTTGGGCTTCGTGCCCGTGGTCTACTACAGCCTCTTGCTGTGCCTCGGTTTACCAGGTGAGGGGCATGGGGAGAGGGGGGGAAGCCAGGATCCCTCAGGGGCCAAGCAGCTCTGCCCAGAACCCCCAGAACCCCAGACCCCTGTGCGTTCCCTGGCCTCCCTCTGAAAAAGTTTAAGCCTTAAAGGCAGCTGCGGAGATTTCCAGCCTGGGGGAAAGGAAGTTGCTGTGGCCTGGTGGTGGTGCTGCTGCTGCTGGTGCGTGTGTGTGCTCAGGAGTGTGCACAGCAGCAGTGGGCATCGCATGAGTTGGCCGAGAGTGTCCGTGTGGATTCCAGCAGGCACTCGTGTGCCGCTCTGAAGGGTCTGAGTGGGGAGGCTTCACTCAGGGCTGTGCTGTGACTTGACTGCAGGTTCTAGACCCAGCGCTTGATGGGGGCTTCACTTCTCCCATCAAACCACACGTCCAGCTGGGGACACTGCTGCCCCTCTGCCCTCTGCGCCATCTCCCAGACCGGAGATAAAGCTGGAGACCCTGATGCTGGTCACTTGCACAGAGGGCCCTAGGATGTGCCCTTGCTGCCCACCCCCCCCCCCCCCCCGCCCCCGGCCAGTATAGTACCTCCGGATGGTTGAGAAGGCTCAGGGGGTGCCTCTGGGGCTGTGCGTGCTCAGGAAAAGGGTGCTGACACACACGGCTGGCTGTCAACCTCAGGGGGGTCACAGTCTCCTTGAGGACAGTCTGGTCCCCTGGATTTGCCTCCAGGTCTACCCTGGTCCTTGCTGGGCAGCTCACAGGTGCTGCGGATATCTGACTGGTCCCACATCTTAATGTCCTCTCTGAAGTGTAGCTAAGACTTGTGCTGAATTCCTGAAGAGAGCTAAGATGCTGGAGAGGAGGGGGTGCCCGGGGCCCTGTGTGAGAGCAACAGAGAGAGAGAGAGAGAGAGGTTCCCTGAGGCTCCAGCTTTGGATGGCTCTTTCTTCCACACGGTCTACTGCAGAAAGATTCCTGAAGATCACTTGCAGACAGAAGGAGAGAGTGACAGAAAGGAGCAAAAAGGGACGGAAAAGAAATCCAACCCGCAGGCTAGAACCTTAGCAACCTCTCCAGCGAGAGAACCTGAGCATCCTAGGGTCCTGGGAACTTGGGAACTGGGATTCCAAGAGCCGTTTTGAGATCTCCTTCCCAAAACATCCCGCTTGGCAACCCTTGAAGAGATTGTGTCAGTCGACCCCCTCCCGAATCGCCGGGCTCGGGAAAGCGCCAAGTTTATACTAAACGCGGAAGCCTGTCTCCCCACGGCCGGGGACTTGGCTTCTATTCCCAACTAACCGCTCAGGCGCGGAGGGTGAGCCCCGCCTCTGATGCACCCTGCCGGGTGGTAGCGTCCACCCTGCAATTACCTCGCGCTGGGATTGATTTTGGTCCCAGTGGCACCTTCCCCGGATCTGTCTTTGGGGAAATGACTTTTTCAGAAGGTTGGTTATGAGTGATGCTCGCTGATCCGGAGAAGCGATAGACCCTCCTGCCGGGTCAGCCCCTCTCATCAGGACAGATATGACCCCCAACACCTCACCCCTCCGTTTTTTCTACCCTCTGAGGTAGCCACTCTCATGCTCCTCAGCATTTCCTCTGAAAGGCTTTAAGGGACAGTGACATAGAGGCATGGGGTTGGCTGACCTCTAAGAGTCCAAAGCCAGGGACATGAGGTTGGAGAAAAGGAAGGACAGCTCAGCTGTCAAAGACCTCAAAGTGGAAGTCAAGCACCTTGGACCTTCACCGCCTAATTCCTCTGCCAACCAAGGCCTGTGACCCACAGCATTGGCACCTACTGTGTGCCACTCACTGTGCCAGGCGTGGGTCCAGCCCAGGGCCCAGAGACATTAAAAAATGAAGGGTTGGGATTAGAACTTATAGAACGTCCATACCCTCGACTTAATGTTGACCACCCAATGCAGCACATGCTAAGGACGTGCTAAAGGGCCCCAGAGAGTCCTGGGTCAGACTCTGAGCTCAAGGAGCTCACAGACAGCGGCATCTGATTCTAGAGGCTGCAGATGGATGGGAAGGACTGAGCATCCTGGAGAACACGTGCGGAGACCAGGCTTGTCCAAAACCACGGGCTGAAAGGAGTCTTGTCAGTAGCCCACAACGTTGGTTCAGAGGTAAAACCTTGAAGTCACTCTTTTAAAGCCCCCAAGTTGGGACTAGTACGTCCTAGCAAATAAGAGTGCGGGGTGAGCATTAACCCAGCCTCTGCCCGGGGGAGGCTGTGAGCCTCTCATGTCTCTGTGACTCAGTTTCCACATCCATTCGGAGACCGTTGAGAGAGCAGCACCTCTGGGCTGCTGCAGCTGAGGTGCTCATCACCATGCTGGCTGGTGACAAGGAGGAGGGCGCCCAGCCCCACAGGGAGCCAGCCAAGGGCTAGGAGGGGCACAGAGGAAAGCACTGGGCGTGGGGTGCTAGTCTTCCTGCAAGTTCATCACCTGGGCCCCACCTCCCCCCAACCGCCATCAATTAGCAAACCCTCATTATCCTCCCACTGACCGAGAGGCACAGCTACATGGGGCGCGAAGTGAGGAACTTGCTAACACGGCTGAAAACAGAGATTTTAATTGAATCACCATTCCTGGCAGTGAACACAGCCCCAGTGTTCCAGATTCTCGTAGTGGTGGCTGGAGATGTGGGTGGAAACCGGGGAATGGAGGGGGATCGGCAGAGCGAGGGGAGCCAGTAATCAAGGGAAAGCGGGGGATGTATTTAGCTACCTACAGTCTCTAAGGAAGAGCTTGAGGAAAGCCATGTAGTCCCCTCCCCTACTCCAAGGATGTGCCTGCTCAGTCTGGCTTCATGGGTCTGGTGTGGAATCCGGAGAATTCTAACGTGAAATATAAGGATGACTTTTCACCCTCTTAGTACCTCAGTTTGCCCCATCAGTAAAATGGGGCTGACAGGTGGTCATTACCCACACAAGCAATATTATTAAATAAGGTCACCTAGATAAAAATGGCTCAAGCCAGGCACGGTGGTGCGCGCCTATAAAGTGAACTAATGGGGAAGCCAAAGTAGTTGGATAACTTGAGCCCAGGAGTCCAGCCTGGGCAGCACAGCAAGATCCCATCCCTAGAGGGTGACACAAAAATGGCGGAGCCCAGTACCTGATCCAAGAGGGACCCCTTTTCCTCAGTGCCTCCTCCACACTCAGACCCTTCTCACCTTTGTTATGACACTTCATCTCCATCACACTCCTGTGACAGTCTCTGAACCCATTTTACAAATGAGCACATGGAGATTCAGAGCAGTGAAGTGTCTGTCCGTGGTCACACAGTTGAGCCAGAGCCTGTCCTATTTCTGCACCACGTGGCCGGCATCACCAGCAGAGGTTCTTTTCCCAGTCTTGGCGCCTCCTGCTCACGGGCTCAGAGGACAAGCTGGGTGCCGCAGCCTTTCCTAAAAACTCCATCCCGTTCTCTCTCCTCTTCCTCCTTTTTAAGTAGCAAGGTATTTCCCACTTCTCGAGAGACAGACAGTAAGTGCGCTGAGCTCGGCTACCTGGGCCAGCAGGGACGAGACAGTCCAACAGGAAAGGCAGTGCAGGCGGAGGAAGGTGAACTTGAACTTGGACACCTGGAGAAGACACGGGGTGGGAGGCTGGGTGAGCCCACCTGATCGGGAAGGAGCGGCATGGAATTAAACTGAGATTTGAGAGATATTTTTTAAATTTTACTTTCTGAAAGATGCCAGAGATGTGGAGAAAGACAAGAGATGATAGCTGAAACCCAAGGGCCACCCTGCAGAGGGGGCTGCCAGTCCTAGGCGATACCATCTGCCTCCCAGGGCTGCTGGGAGATGACAGGAGTTGATGCGGCTCACAGGCTGGCAGGTAGTCAGCAAGCCCCACACGAGGCAGTTACCGTGGTTATTAACTGGAGGTGGCAGACCAGCAGCCTGTCCCCTGGACAGAGCCCTGCAGCTGTGTTTTCTTCAGCCCATACACATCTTTAATTAGAGAAAATATAGTAAACAGGTTACGCCTGAGAACTCAGGAACTGGACCTCTAGGGGAGTTGAGTCCTGGCTTTCCTGCTTACGAGCCGTGTGATTGAAGGCAGGGGACTTTCACTGGCCTGTGCCTTGGTTTCCCCATCTGTAAAGTGGGACTGATGATAATAATGGTTCATAGTTGGTAAGGTTTCTGTGAAGATTCAATGAGCTAAGTACTGAACACAGTACCTGGCACATAGTAAGCACTCTGTACGCCATATTTTCATCTTTTAAAAATTAGGAAAATGTTCCAACTTGTTTGATATTGCCAGCTTTACCCTACATATCAAAGCCAGACAAATACATTGCAAGAAACCTGCAACCCAATAATCCTCATGAAATATGCACAATAATCCTCAAGAAATCACAAATCGAATCCAGCAAGATGTAAGAAAGACAATACGTCAAAACCAACTTGAGTTTATCTAAGCTGGTTCAACATTTGAAAATCACTCAGTGTAGTTCACCAGGTTAACAAACTAAAAAAGAAAATCCAAATGATTCATCTCAGTAGAAACAGAAAAAAGCATTTGGCAAAATTCAATATTCATTCATAAGAAATCATCAGACTAGGAACATAAAGAGAATTTCTTTAACCTAACAAAGAGCATCTGTAAAGAACCTAAATCTTGCAGCATATTTAATGAAAGCCTGCATGTTTCTCCCTAAGATCTGGAATGAGGCAAGAATGGCTGTTCTCACACTCGTATTCAGCTCTGCACTAGAAGTCCTAGCCAGAGTAATAGGGCAAGAAAAATAAATAAAAGCCCTGGAGAAAGGAAGAAATAAAGTCATTTCTATTCACATGTGATAAAATGGTCTTGCCAGGAAACCTCTAAGGCTTTACCAAAAACTCCTAAAACTCATAAGTGACTTCAGCACATTTGCAGGACACTTGATTAACATGCTAAACCTACTATATTTCTATATGCTAGCAATGAATCATTTGAAATTACAAATTAGGAATTTTAAGTAAAAAATCTTTAAGCTCCCATGTAAAACCAAAAAAATTACATTAGCTTTCATTCCCAGAAGCTAGCAATTTTCTGGAGCTGAGGAACAGCTGCTTCCCCTACCCCATTAAACAGGTAATAATATTTATATGGTTGAAAACCCTAAAAATAAGAAATGGCACACATTGAAAAGTCTCCCTTCATCACTGTCCCCCGTTTGCCAATTCTCAAATCTACCACCACAAAGGTAACCATTCTGCTTAGTATTTTAGCTTCCTATGGAATCTTCCAGGGTACCTTACTGCATATATAGGATTAGAATTATAGAATTGAGGATTTCCATTCTCCCTTTTTTTTTAACTCTCCCCAAAATGAACACATAATACACATTGACCTACATTTGCTATTTTTTATTTAATCATTCATAATAGTTTATGTGAAGCTTTGTCATTCTTTGATGCAGATGCATAGCATTTCATTGCATATTTATATCAAAATTTGTTTATTGGCTGCCCCTTTCCAAAGCACACACTGGCTCCAGTTCTAAACAGTCCTTATGTGATTCTCCATGTTCATCCCCATGACTTCTCTGGCCTGTCCTTAGACGCATTTGACCATAAGACCCCTGTCAGACCAAGAATACTTCCTCAGAAGTTCTTGCCTAAGTCATTCTTGATGGTTCCATCGAAGCCACAGGGAAGCCACGCTCTGCCTGGGCTATAGTTGGAGACACAGCCCTTAGATGGTATTCAAGCATAAACCAAGGATGGAGCAATACAGGGGACTGTCTGGGGTGGCCTTGGGTTTTGCAGTTTTTGCCTTTGCATAGTTTCTGTAATGATCATGTCAGGTCTGGTTCATGAGATCGAACATAAAATACATTGCATGGGAATTCGGCATGGATTTGAGCCATTTCCTTACCCTGGTTTGCCATATGATCTCAAGTACAGCCCTTCACTTTTCTCATCTGCAACAAATTCAGCAGTTAAGAAAACTAACTGCCTGGTTGTGAATTCTGGCTCCCCTAGCTGCCAGTCTGTTACCTTGGGCAGATTTCTCATCCTCTCTGAGCCTCAGCCTCCTCAGCTGTGAGAGGGAATAACAATACCTAGCTCATGGGGTTATTTTGAGGACTAAATGAAATTGTGAAAGTGCTCACGCCGTTCTTGACATGTTTGCTCTCACAGAAGAAGAGTTCAGTCGTGTTATTAACCTCTGTGCCCTGCGCTGTTGCTGTGGCGATTAGAAAGAATAAATGCAAGGGCTCCTCACACATTGTTGAAGCTCAATTCTCCATTGTTTTATTGTCCAACATGTCCATGTGTTCAAGTTATGTAAGAGCCTGGTAGCCACACATTACATGGTCCATGGATCTTTCCCATAAATTGCACAGTTCCATTCAAAGTGGAAATGAAATTCTGTGTCCTGGCAAACTGGAAGAGAATGAGCCACTGGATTAAGCCATCAATGCCATGGTAAGCCCAGGGAATGTTTCCTCCTGAAAAGTTGCCTGAGAGTCAGTGAAATTCTCAAAAATAATATCAGTACAGAACATGCAGCAGCCTTTTGCCAAAGCTGGCAAATAGGGACAAGTACCAAGCAAGGCCGTCAGTACAGCGGCCAGGGTCGTGAGCAGAAGGCGTCCTGCCATTGAATCCCATGTGCACCTGAAACACATAGGCAAGGGTTGAAATGAGTAGCCACTCAAGTAGGGGGTACCATGAGATGCGGGCGTGGGTGCAGTGTCCATGTCTTCAATCCCAGTACCTTCAAGGGGCAGTAACTAAGTGGTAATGGAAATGAACAAAGTAGCCCAGATTTAAGAAACATCTTACTTGTCCCAAGAATGGTGCTTCCCTGCTGTTTTTCTGAAAGCATGTGGCTCTCTTGATCTCTCATTTTCCCTGCAAGACAGACATCTGCAAAAAAGGAAAAAGAACTCAGAAACACACTTACATTTTCCCTTTAATAATTGCTGACACTTACGTAGTGCTTTCTGCGTGCGAGGGAGTCTTCAAAGCACTTCCCGTGCGGGAACTCATGTAATTCTCTCGATCATTCTTTGAAGTATATATCACGCCCATTTTTCAGATGGAAACTTTGAGATGCTAAGCCCAGGTCACACACTAGGAAATGACTGAGCAAAATTCAGTGCTGCTGCCCAGCTTTACTGGGCACACGCAAGATGACAGCTGACTCCAGACGCTCCGGCCTGGTGGGGAGGTGAGGTTGGCAGCAGGGAGGGCAGAGCCTGGACAGTAGAAGGCCCCTGCCACTCAGCTCTCTAACTGGTAGTTCAGTGTCGCCAAGTTGTTCTAAAAATCTAGAAATCCAGATTTTTACATCAAAGGCCCAATCTTTCAGTCTTGGCAACTAATTCAGAAATGTGAGCCAGCACTTTGTGAGCCAAACCAAACATCTCTGCAGGCTTGGTGTGGCCCACCAGGTTGCCAATTCACAAGCCCCAGGATCGGGAAGGCTGCAGGAGTGACAAGGTGCAGCCTGGACTCACAGGAGATGGAGGATGAAAACAAATCCAGAGCTGGGAGCGAAGAAGAGTAGACACAGAGACCCAGAGAAACGTATGGCCTAACAGGAAAAGCATACCAACTCTGAAAAGCAGGGATCTGGCATAAATCGGAAGAAAACATCTCCAAGAAATACCACAAATTGCATGTTGACAAGGCCTTGGAACATAAACCCACCATCTTTTGGAACAACCGGCCTTAGAACCTGCCAGCATGGTTGGTGAGGATGTGGGCTCAGTAGTCCCCAAACCAGATTCCAACGCCAGCCTCATATCTTTGTCAGAGTGGCTCTGGCAACTTGCGTTATCCTTTCTGAGCCTCAGTGTTCCTGTCTGCAGAGTGGGCACAACAACACCCTTCTCCTAGGGTCTGTGGTACGGATGGGAGGAGATCATTCCGAGCTGGCCCACAACACAGAGCGGGACGCTCCACAGCTGTTGGGTTGTTTTTTAATCTGTTTTGCTTTGCTTTTTGATGAGTCCAAACCGCCCCATTTCACAAAAGCAGGAATTCGAGCGCTTTTCCAGAGTTCCCGAGCTGGGAATGGCCAAGTCTTCACCAGGACTTGGTTCTCCCAACTCTTACCTAGTTTGCTTCCCACATAGTCTCCCTGCCCAGGCCTCTTAGGAGGCTGCAGAGTGATGAAGTGAAAGCTGGGGAATCTTAGAGCACAGAGCGGTCACCCAGATTTGGGGGCTCATTGTGTTGGTATCTGGGATGATATTAGGTGGCACCAGTCTGCTGCGTTAATCCCTTTGCGGTTTGCTTAATCCTGCTGATTCCATCAAAGGGGAGCCTCAGCCCCTGCTACTGTGTCTTTCACACCTTTTTAATATGTGCTAAATCTCCTATTTTAACAGACACAGGGCAGGCTCTGGGCTCAGCACCGAGGCTGGCAGCAGTATCTAGCTTGAATTTAATATTATTCCTGCACTGTCACTGTACTTATTTTGAAGGCTACTTTCTATTTACAATAGGAAGACTGGTTTATCATCAGCGGTTTCGTTGGTCTGAGCTGTCCAGTGCGGTCACCACCAGCTAGGTGAGGTTCTTAGGTATTTGACATTTCACTAGTGCAACGGAAGGACCGAATTTTTAATTTGACTTCATTTCAGATTAAAATCTGATCCTTAATTTAGGTATTGGAAAATAAATGTCTAACTGAATCCTGGGTATATGATCTACTCTTTCAACTATATATTTTATGGCATCTAAATAGAGAAGGAAAACTTAGCCCCCATAGAGAATGTGCTGGAATCACGAACTACACACTGGCTTTTGAAGATTGAGCACAGCAAAAAAAAAAAAAAAAGAAAGAAAGAAAGAAAGAAAGAAAGAAAGAAAGAAAGAAAGAAAGAAAGAAAGAAAGGAAAGCTAACTATCTCCATAGTTGCTATTGATTATATTTTGCATGTATGTAGTTAAATAGAAAATGGTGTTAGATTAATTTGTTTCTCTTTCATTTTTGAATGTAACTACTAAAATTTTCTAACTGCATCTGTAGCTCATATTACATTTGTGTTGGACAACACTATCATACGAAGTATAAATTTAAGATAAAGGACAAATCACTTTCAAACAAAATGTGAAAGTAAATAAAAGTACAGGTGAAACTGACTTTTGAATACAGTAAAAGTCATAAAATTGGGTAAGTACCTTAGTCAGTTTGGGCTGCTACAACAAAATACCATAGGCTGGGTAGCTTATGAACCAAAGAAATTTATTTCTTACAGTTCTGGAGGACTGGAAGTCAAAGATCCAGGTGCCAGCATGCTTGGGCTCCAGTGAGGGCCGCCTTCTGTGTGGCAGATGCCAGCTTCTCTTTGTACCCTCACATGACAGAAAGAGGCAAGAGAGAGCTCTCTGGGACCCTTTTCATAAGGATGCTAACTGCATTTGTAATAGTGCCACCCCCATAACCCAATCACCTCCCACAGACCCCACCTCCAGATGCCCTCACTTTGGGGGTTAGGATGCCCACATATGGATCGAGGAGGACATGACAACTCAGTCCTTTGCAGTGGACCAGTCACCAAAGTCTGGAGAACACTCATCAAATACAACAATGTCCTCAGTGAAAAACGTGAGGCCAAAAAGTCAAGGAAGTTCCCCGAGGATACCTAGCTGCTTAGGAGCAGAGCGGCACCTGAGCCAGGTCTTCCAGATTCCAAATCCAGTGTGCTCTGGTCACTGTGCGGCAGGAGTGACCCCCTCACCACCAGCTCCGTGGACCTGTGAAGAAGGTGGGGACGGGCGTGAGAAGGAGGTGACTGCCTCGGGCCCCCGTGGGAGTTCACGGGAAGGAACTTCTCTGTGTGGACGAGTTGGGATCTTTGCTCTTCTGTGACCTGGAAGCAGAATGGCCTGGCTTCTCTTGAAGGAAGGTCACGGCCAGCTGAACTATATGGAGGTGAAGCAAAGGACTTTTCAGCCTCAGTGTGTGATTTCATTTGCCCCACAACAAGGAGGGGTGACAAAAGACGCCAGGACACGTCACACGTCACAGGCTGCATTCCAACATCCAGCCACCCAGAAGCCACCCTCAGTCCAACACCTCTGGGAACCAGGCACTGTGCTAGTCACCGACAATCCAGAAAGTCCTGTTCCTGCTGCATGGGATGTCCACACCCCTCCTGCCCCCCGGTATCAGAAACCTGAATAAATGTCGAAGTTCAACCGTGAAAAGTTCGTTGAAGAGGAGACAGACACACGGAGCTTGAGATGCTAAGACCGAGAAACCTGAGGTCTTAGAGGCGAAGGAAAGTTCCCTGCAGGAAGGAGCGATTGAAATCTGAAGGACAAGAAAGGGCAAAGGGCAGAGGGAGCAGGCTGTGCCCCCGCCGTGGCAGGAGGGGCGGGTGCACACCCTTGGGGACAGGAGGGGGATCAGAATGTCTGCAGTGAGAAAGGGGGTGGGCAGCCTAGGAGGCTCACACAGAGCGAAGCAGGAGAAGCCAGGCGAACGGCTCCGGGTCGGGACAGCACCTCTGTGTGTGAACTGACGTCCTCCCAGGAACTTCTTTTCTTCTGCCCCTTGTTTGCCAGAAACGTTGGCAGCCGTCGGAGCCAGGGGAATTGCTTCCCTGCCACAGACGTTTCTTATCACTTCAGCTGAGTGCAAAGCAAGCTATCCATCACATCGCTTCCAGCGAGGGACGTCGCCAGACACACACACACACTCCCACACAGCTGCCCACGCCAACACACAAACACAGACACACACAGGCATACAACACACAGACGCACAGCAGACACACAAACCTAGACACACAGAGAGACACAGATAGGCTTACAACACACAGACGCACAGCAGACACACAAACGCAGACACACACAGGCATACAACACACAGATGCACACTCTGCACACTCTCACACACACGCACACATGCACCACACAGCACAGCCAAAGATGCAGAATGACCAGGGGCTCTGCTCTGGCCGGGGCCTCTGCTCCCCGCGTTCCCAGCCTCCCCAGCCTCCTCAGCCCAGTTTCCCTCCACCCCGTCACCAACCAGAAGCGTCTTCTACCTCTGGAAAGAAAAGCCGCAGCTTCCCTCTCAGGTGGGGCACTGGAGCGAGCTCCGGAGGGGACAGGCCACAGCAGGGCAGGGCTACGCGTTCCTTAGAGGAACCTGCACACAGTCCCACCTGGCCTCTGCCCTCCACACCCAGGACCTTCCAGATCTGCACTCCCCTCCAGCAGCGGGCACTGGGGCAGTGGCACTGACTTAGGAATCGAGTTCAAGTCCCAGGGCTGCAACTTGGCTGGCAGGGAGTCTTGGGCAGGTAAGGTCCCCTGCTCTGAGCCTCAGTTTGCTCATCGGGGAGCCAAGGTGTTCACATCAACTTTGTCATAAGGGGATGGAGCCCTTTCCTGTGCCAGGCATGCTTCTAGGCACCAGGAGGAAAGCCAAGAAGACCAAGAGATCCCTGCGCTGCTGTCCATTCTACTCAGGAGCCAGATGGCAAGCAAGCAGACGGATGCATACACAAAACCACCTTAGGGACTGGGAAGTGTTTTGGAGATGGTATCACCAGGAAAGGTGACAGGGAGCTACATCAGACATGGTGGGAAAGTGCTCTCTAAAGAGGTGATGTTTGAGCAGACTCTGAATAACAAGAAAGAGCCAGCCAGGGGCATGTGGGAGGAAGGGTGTGCCAGGCAGAGGGAACAGTGAGGGTAAGAGCCCAGAGATGGGGAGGAGCTGGCCCAAGGATGGGTGTAGCTGCAGTGCACTGAGCAAGAGAGGGGAACCAGAGATTGGGGGAAAGGTAGGCATCAGCCCCGTTAAGTGGGCCATTTGGTCCATTGCAAGGACTTTGGATTTTACTCTGAGTTGCTGGAAGACATAGGCACCTTTAAGCAGGCGACATGAGTTAATGTGTCTCTCAAAGGTCTCTGGCTGCTATGAGTCAGTGGACCATGGTGAGAGGGGAGCCGCACAAAGAGGGAGGAGTCTGTGGCAGGACGAAGGGCCTTGTGAATGCTGGGAGGAGCAAGGGAAGCACTGGCAGGGTGCCCAGCACAGCACCTGGCACCCAGCAGGAGTGAGGGTCAAGGGTCATGTTCAGGGTCAGGGTCATGTTCACGGCTAGCCTCTCACCTCCTACTCCTGCTCCGTCCAACAACCTCCAGAGAGTAGAGAAGCCAGCGAGCTCCTGACGTCCTCAGACGCCAGGATGTCCGTGCCTGGTTGCAGGGGCTGTGCAAAGTCCCCGTGGCACGGCCGAGAGCCGGCCTCTCGGCCCGGGCTGTGGGCAAACCCGGGCCTGGCCCAGCGTGGGCGGTCAGGATCCCAAACCCAGAGGAGACACCAGGCTCTGCGGGGCCGCCACCCGGCAGACGAGGCAGCCTGGAAAGGTCACCTTCAGCGCTGTCGTTTGACAAATGAACGGGGCTGAGGTCTGGCCAGCGTGGCGGAGGGACACGGTCACCGGGACTGCATTCAGCTCTAACGACACTGAGTCCAGCAGGAAGAGTGACACTCCCCAGCCCGGGCGAAGACTCCAAGGACATCGTGAACAGAGTTAGCTCGTGGGGAAGGGAAGGAGAGGCTGGTGACTCCGTGGAGTCAGCCTTCACTCCTCCAGCCCTAGACACGTCCCTGAGTTGGTGACGCGCAGTCGGCTAACGCTCTTCTCACGCACCCTCGTTTCCCTCCTGGAGAGGTCTGAACAGGCGACCCCGCCAGCCTCTCAGAACGTGGGCCAAGTCTTTGTCGCGCTGCCTGCAAAGGCAGCACCTGCCCTTCACGGACGCTGAGGCCAGCTCAGAAAAGTCCACGTTTCACGTGACTCAGAAGAAATGTTAACGTCTGGGAAACCAGCCCTTCCCCCACTGTCACCAGGAGCCCAGAGCCAGGTCACCGTGGCCTCCTGCAGACTGCGGCTATCCAGCTCACCACAGTCCCCACCTCTCCTCAGTGCCTCCCCCAGGCGAAGATCTTTCTTACCGCGGCCTGTTTTTATTCTCACTGTTACCCCCACAGGAAACTGACGTTGAAGTTCACCTCCAAGTTCCTCTACATATACGACACACACACTCACACACATTTACACCCTCATGGTTTATTTACATTTACACCCAAAGAATCCTAAACGCCTTTCCGTGGGAGAAGTCGTCCAAGCCCTGGATTCGAATCTCAGGGCTAGACCTCCTAGTTGGGAACAGCCAAGGTCTCCAAACCTCTGGCACGTCAGTAAAATGAGGACGAGTACCCAGCTTCCCCTCTCCTGCCCATCTTCTCTCCCCCTGGTCCCTTCCCTCTACTCTACTGATCTTCCCTCCATTTCGTGAGATCCACCCCCTCCATCTTTCTTTTCCTTGTTCCTCTCTAGCTTCCACACATCTGACCTTTGACCTTCTGAGTTTGGCCTTCTTCAATTAACAAGATGGACTCCATTTCCTTCTGTTTTCCTGCAAATGACATTATTTAGTTCTTCTTCCTGACTGAATAAGTTTCCACTATGTATAGGTACTACATTTTCTTTGTCCATTCATCTGTTGATGGACACCCAGGCTGGTTCCACCATCTGAATACAGTGAATCGAGCTGCTATGAACATGGTGTGCATGGGTAGCTGTGGCAAGATGACTTTAATTCTTTAGGACAAATACAGAGGAGGGGTGTGGCTGGGTCATATGGTGGTGCCAGGCCTAGTCTTTTGAGGAACCTGCACACTGACTTCTACAGTGGTTGTTCTAATTTACACACCCCCTGACAGTGCAAAAGTGTTGCTTTTTTAGGCTGCATTATTAGGAACCAACACAAGGTGGTACCAGGGAGGATGGGGGAACAAAAGAGAAACACAAAGATGTGCACGAAATGGCCCCTGCCCTTAAAAACTGACACTCTAGTGAAGCAGAAAGACATTGGTAATGACAATAAAATGTGACATATTCTATAATAGAAGTGAGGGCGGTAAGAGGGTGAGGTATTTAAAGTCCTGTAGGGACCCCAACGAAGAAGGGCTCATCTCTGCCAAGGAACACCAAAAAGAGGCTGAATTAGACTATGAGCCCTTGGCAGTAGACATGGAGTCTACATTATCTCTTGGATTCCAGTGTCCTCTGGGGGCCTTGGTACATGCCAAGGGTTTGATATGTATTTAATAGATGGCTGGACAGTGGGTGGGTGGGTGGATGGATTTGTGGATTGGTGGATGGATGGATGGATGGATGGATGGATGGATGGATGGATGGATGGATGAATGGATTGGTGGGTGGATTGGTGGGTGGATGGATGGATGGATGGATGGATGAATTGGTGGATGGGTGGGTGGATGGATGGATGGGTGGGTGAATTGGTGAATGGGTGGGTGGGTGGGTGGATGAATGGATGGATGGATTGGTGGATGGATGGATGGATGGATGGATGGATGGATGGATGGATGGATGAATGGATTGGTGGGTGGATTGGTGGGTGGATGGATGGATGGATGGATGGATGGATGGATGGATGGATGGATGAATTGGTGGATGGGTGGGTGGATGGATGGATGGGTGAGTGAATTGGTGAATGGGTGGGTGGGTGGGTGGATGAATGGATGGATGGATTGGTGGGTGGATGGATGGATGGATGGATGGATGGATGAATGGATTGGTGGGTGGATTGGTGGGTGGATGGATGGATGGATGGATGGATGGATGAATTGGTGGATGGGTGGGTGGATGGATGGATGGGTGGGTGAATTGGTGAATGGGTGGGTGGGTGAGTGGATGAATGGATGGATGGATTGGTGGGTGGATGGATGGATGGATGGATGGATGGATGGATGGATGGATGGATGGATGGATTGGTGGGTGGATGGATTGCTGAATGGGTAGGTGGGTGGGTGGATGGATGGATGAGTGTATGGATTGGTGGATGGGTGGGTGGGTGGATGACTGCCATCTTAGTCTTATAAATGCAATCTCATACTGGCCTTGTGGAGATTGAGGACATGTCAATCATGACCATCAGCATCGTCACTAAGCAGTACAGCAAACCTACGTATCCCCTTTGCCATCAATCCTCACACTCGTGCCTGGGTGGTTGGTCATCCTGCCCTTCTGGCAGAGGAGGAAACTGAGGCTAGAAGGAGAGAGGCTTGCCCAAGGCGATTCCTCTGGCGAGCAGCAGAGCCAAGGTGGGCGAGTCTGCAGGGCACAGCTGGTGCTCTGTGCTCACTGCTGAGCCTGCGGCACATTGGTATTCAGGGCACGGGACAAGACAAATGCTGTGTCTGCCGACCTCTGCTTGGGTGCATCCTCCCAGCCTGGTCTTCGCAGGCATCTTAGGGAGCTATGTCTTCCTTCTTGATTGAGGACTCTCCCCATGTCCCCTCTGCCCTCTCCCCAAAGCAGATGGTTTAATTACTTGAAATTATTTTTAAGCAAGGACAGGTAGGTGAATTCCCTCTCTGCTCCATATCTAACCTAAAATATGGAAATTGAGTTGCCTCTTTTCTTTTTTTTTTTTTTTTCTTAAACTGGCATTTTGTGATGAAACAGTCCCCCTTTAAAAAAAAAAAAAAATCTGTCCTCTTCCAGGTCATTTCAAGGTTCCATTTATCAGCCATAAGGGAGCTCAATGTCAGTCAAGTGCTCATGATTTTAAACCCCTTTCATGTAGTGAGTGTTTATTGACCAACTACTATGTGCCAGACTTTATTCCTAATGCTTAAAAAGAAACATCAATAATAGCACTAATGTTGACACAGTGCTGCCCAATATGCTAAGTGAATTAAAACTTACAAACTGCTCATCCATTATGAGACAGAAGGCTCAGAGGAGTTAAGGAGCTCTCCCAATCTACAAGTAAAAGGCAGGGCTAAAAACCGAAGCTGTACTCTTGGTCTTCAAACCCAGGGCTCACGGTTCTGTGATACCCACAAAGCATCCAAAGGCAGCAACGATCTCCAAAGCAAAGCCACCTCTCAGAATCTTGCTAGGACCTCCCACCGTCTGCTCCTTTGTAAATTGTGACCAGCTACTGGTTCTGTAAAGACCAATAAACAGGTGTCCCTGCCTTCAAGGAGGACACAGTCTGGCTGGGAAGATGAAGAAGTGACTGCATCCCTCTGTGTGATAATCCATGGACCCCTGGAGAAAGATGAAGGGCAGGAACTCCAGTCCTGGGTTAGGGACCATGCTGGGGATAGGGTGGGGTTACCAGGACAGACCCCTCCTCCTTTCTGAGACACTCTGCCGTGCGTGTCCCGGTCACAAGTCCATTTCCTCGTCACCCACATGCACTAAGCATCTTCTCTGGACCGTCGCTGGGGGCTAGAGGGAGGATGGATGAACTTGGCCCCTGATCCCAAGTGGGTGGAACAGAGTGAAAGAGCTTTCTGAAACTGTGCCGTCTGGCTTAGTCAATATCTGGCCACCCTTTCCCTTTGATAAAGTCCATGGTAGGTTGGTCGGCTGATTACCTCGTAGTGGAACGATTCATTCTGGAGAAAAAAACTCAGGGTGATCTCATAGCCCCAAGTCAGTGGCCCAATACTTCATTCATGCCTGTCGATCACCACCTCCCCGCAAGTGGCCAAATCCATGGCTGAACCTTGGCTGGCAAGACTGTCGAAGCCTTGTTGGTGAAACTTCAGAGTCATTTGTCATAATTACAACTAACATCACTGAACGCCATACTGGGCACTGTTTTTAAGCCCTTGACACGAATTGACTTAATTAATCCTTCTAAATCCATGAAGCAGGGGCTCTTATTACCCCATGCTACAGATGAGGGAACTGAAGCGCTGAGGAGGTGAGGTGGTAGGTGGTTGAAGGCCATGTCATGGTTAGTACTGTGCTGCTCCCATCTGCAGTGTGAGATGGACTTTTAATGATCCATTTTTGGTTTTTTGGTTTATTTTGGGGGGGAGGGGTTGTCACCCAGGATTGAACCCAGCGGTGCTCAACCACTGAGCCACATCCCCAGCCTTTTTTATTTTGAGACAGGGTCTTCCTAGGTTGCTTACAGCCTTAAGTTACTGAGGCTGGCTTTGAACCTGCAGTCCTCCTGCCTCAGCCTCCCAGAGAGAGGGAAATTTTAACCAGGGTTCAGGCAGGACAGCTTTTGGGTTCCAAGGGCACCCCACTGGGGATGTCACTAGAGCTGCTGTGATCTGTTCCTCTGGGATGGAAATGTGGCTTGCAGCCTTCCCCCTCGGGAGGTCATTGGATCTGGAGATGGGGGTTTTCTTCACACACCAGGCAGCCTTCTCTCATAGATGAGAAGGCCATCTGTCTCCCCCATCGGGAAGATGGATGTTGGAGACTTTTTTTCCCCCACCAATAAGGGTCGGAAACTGACAGTAGAGATGTGGGCGACTTTGTGAGACGCTGAGCAGAGCAGCCTGCAGCCTTCCTTGGGTGTGCGCAGGTCGAAGGCTGTAAGTGAAATCTCCTTCCTCTTCCATTTCTAACCAGCCATACATTGGGCTGACGCATTGGGCTTCCCTCCTCTTGAGAGCTCGCCTGCTGCCTCTAACAACTTGGCAGCTAATTCTCTTGAGTTTTTAAGCACGCCATTATATTATCTGCAAAAATAATAATCATAACAGCAACGGCAGCTCCTGCAATACCTCTTATTTTAGTTTCCTAACTTATGACTCTGGCTCACCTGCAGGTCTGGATTCTTCATTTGTACCATTAGTGTTTGTTATTAGTTAAAAATGGGTCTGACCGACGGTCTTTTATTGGAACGGGGGAAATGGGTTGCATTTTTAAGCAAACATAGACTGGCTTTGAGAATCAAGCAGCCAAAGCTCAGCCAAGACTTCCTGCAGCAACTGGGATGTGACAGGTTGACATTGAGACCAAGATGCTTAACAATTCCCCACCAAGTGCCAGTGTGCCTGACACTGTGCTAGGGCTAAGAATGCGGCTCTAAACCAGCCGGACCCAGACCTGACCTCCAGTGTCCCGACAACCAAGGAAAGAGACGCAACAGAGTGCATCCAGGAGGTGTCTGGGTGAAGAATCAGCTGAATGTGGTCTAACCGGCAGCAGAAAAACACCACTCCGGATCTCAAAACGCGGTTGCAGGATTGATAATGAGCAGGAAAGCAGCAGAAGGTGTATTAGCTTCTGAAATCTATTATGATAATATTTATCTAGACCAAAAAAGGGAGATGAGCGCGAGGAACTGAAAATGGTTCACGTATGAATGCTTTTGAGAACGTGGATTCGAGAGAAATCGGCAGATCTTTTCATTCGCTGCTGACTCGTTTCCGACACCCATCGGGCCACCTCTGAGACGGGTCAGGATAATTCCATTTGCCGACGCTCTTCCCGGGTGCAGAGCCGCTGCACGGGCCTCGTCTGGTCCCCACAACCGCCCTGGGAGTCTGCAAGCAGCTTCACCGAGGTCCTGGCGCCCGATCCTTGAGTTCCCGCCCTTCATCTCTGCGGTCCCCGCGCCCGCCAGGCCCGCTCTTTTCCCCATTCTGCGACCGACCGATCGCAGTGAGCTCTCACACCTGCCTGATCGTGCACGCGGGGCCGCCCCCACCCCCGTCTAGAAAGAAGCCCATCCCTTCCCGGCTCCACCGAGAGCCCCCTGTCCATCCAGGAAACCCAAGGCGAGCAGGGAAGGGCATTTGTTTCCTGGGTTGGGGAACGTGGACACCTGGAGTAGGGAACTAGGGCATCCCCCCAGGCCAGTGGACATAACTTTGGTCCCGAAGCCAATTTAGGCACAGTGGAAGTGTGGGTCCCAAGGGCTTCTCCCTCTTTAAAAAAAAAAACATATATATATAGCAACTGCTACAGGCAGCTGGAGGGACCTGGGTTCGAATCCTGGGTCTGTAACTTAGAGCTATGTAACCTCGGGGAAGTCTCTACACCTCATCCCCTCCTCCATGGCCTGGGGGTGTGGCCCAGGGATTGCCTGGTATGCACAATCCCCAGCACCCACCCCCCAAAAAGAAATCCCTCCTGTACAGAAAGGGTCTACTAATACTCTCCTTTAAAGTGAGAGAAGGGCAGTGATCATATTAAGTATTCGAGGTTCCTCACCATCTCTAGCTTACAGGGAGACTGCTCAGGGGAAGCCATCCTTATGATTAAGACCACTTCCCTGATAGTAGGCAAAGGTGCAGAGCTATTCATCGTCAGCACCCGGCTTATCGCTGCTGCCCTTGCTATTGTGATTGAGCATTTCTTTTATTTCTGAAAGAGGGGAGGGGAAATTTGTTTTTCCTATGGACCCTTTTTCTGCCCTGTTTTGGAAATGGTATTTCTGCTCAGAGGAAAGGGAAATCAGTGTGTTTTATCATAGGCAGGGCGATAGCAAAGGAAGGGGGCATCAATCTGTCACACTGGTGGCTGGGTGAGCTGCTTCATCAAGGACAGACCAGAGTCATCCAGACAAAAAGAACAGGGAAGGGCTAGAGGAAGGGGAAGTGTGTAGGCCAGGGGGAGAGGCTGGAGGTTGGGGGGGCTCTGCGGATAGTGGTTCTTTTCATCTACATAGGGTGGGTGGCGGTGATGACAAGAATAGGAAGGAGACCTGAGCACAGGCCACAATTCTAGTGGTGCCCACCGCACACCCCAAACTCTTCTAAGCACTTGCTATTCATGAAGGTATGTAGTCCCCACCCTGATCCCATGAAGCAGGTTGTTTTCTGTTCCATGTTACAGGTGAGGAAAAAAAGGCACAGGAATTTCAGTAACTTGTCCAAGGCCACAGTCCTAATCCATTTTTTGTTGCTATAACAAAATAACTGAAGGTGGATGGTTGGTAAAGAAAAGAGGTTTATTGTGCTTAATTCTGGGTAGTCCAAACAGCACGGTGCCAGCATGGGGCAAGGGACTCCTGACTGTCTCACAACCCAGCAGAGAAGGGGAAGGAGAAGAAAATTGCACTGGGAGGAAGAGAGAGTTCACAGGGTGAGACAGGAAATTAGAAGGCCAAGAATCCCTTCACAGGAGCCCGTGGTGACTTCACCTCCACTAGGCCCGCCTTTTAAAGGTCCCACCACCGTTCCATATTGGGGATCAAGCTCCCAGTGCATGAATCTTTGGGACCAAACCACAGCAGTCACACAAGTGTGGCTTGGATCTGAATCCAGCACCCACACTCACTCCCACGGAGCGAGACAAGCATTGTGTCCTTTTCTTTGTGACTCTCAGGTGTGTGTCCTGAGGCCAGAAAAGAGGCTGGTCCCTCCAAAGTCCCAAGGAAGCAATCCTGCTCAACTCAGCGTGGGCCCATCTGAAGTCACTTCCTCTCTGCCTCTTCCCAGGGTGGGGAGGGAGACTTTTAGAATTTCCCAAACACAAACCCATTTCCACATAATCACACCTCCTTGACCTACATGTCATTCAGCTCTATGCGCAGGCACAAAATAACAATTTCTCCAACCTCAGAAAATTGCTTCCTGAGGCTCCTGGGTAATTAGCCATTGTCCTCTGGGCATGGCCTGTTCCCCGTCCAATCCCGTCTCCCAGCACAGATGCCGTCACTTCGACCCGGTACCTAAACGTAGGTCCCACGGAGGAACAGAACGTCCATGGGAAGGTGGCCTCGGAGGACGAGCAGCCGGGCTGCGGGCCCCAGGGAATCTCCTTGTGTTCCTGAACATCCAGATCCCATGGACCTTCCCTCAGCTAACCCAAGAGCGGGAGGGAGACGCGCACTCCGTGGGAAGATGCCGCCTCTCGGTGTTCCTGCTCCCTCTTGTCAAATGTCACAGATGCGGAAGCCGCCACCTCCACCCGTGTGCCAGCCCCCCTGAGGGATGTCAGGAGCCTCTGCTCTGCATCCCCCTTCGGGACATCTCTGGTTTGGTCCAAACAACAAGCCTCCTCCTCATCAAGCCCTTTCATACCTGAAGTCATCCCCTGACCCCCATCGCCTAGGACAAATGCAACCCATCGTGGCTGCAAAGCCATGCACCCGGCTGCCCTTACTGCTCTGCCTCTCCAGCCAGGCCCCCTCCTGGCCTCTCCTCCCTGGCAGGAGTGGAGGACGTAAACAAGAGGCCTGGTGGAGAAGTCTTCAACAGGAGGCAGCCGGCGTGGGGTGAGGAGTCAGCCTGGCCTTCCCTTCTGGGTTTCTAAAGAAACTCAGATCCTAGGTTGGACGTGAAGCATCCAACGTGCAAATAAGGCCAAAGCCTGGTGCTACATCTGCCACCCAGAATCCGCCCATCAGGTGCCAGTCAACCTCCATCCTGTGCCGATTCCCTGCCCCTGGCCCTGCCCGCTCTGCTCGCTCCTGGCCGCACACTCTGCTTCCCAGGCGCCTGATCGCCTGGCTCCAGCATGCCGCTTGCTCCAAGAAGGTTCCCACGCTCCCCAAAGCTCAGGGCTCCCCGTGCACACTGCCTTCTGCCATCATGGGGCTCTGAGTGGCTGCCTGGCTCTTCTGCCGGGCTAGAAGCAATGGGCGGGCAGAAACTGGTTCTTCTGCAGCCTGTAGCAAGATGCCTGCTTAGGGCCGGGAGTACATGTCTGTGATAGAAGGTGGGGGAGGGAGGCCCCCCAATGAGTCCTGTGAAATATGAAACCCTCCTCGATCCCAGAATCTCTTGGTTTCAGTTGGTGGACAGTCGACTTTAGCACTCACTAAACACTCACGACGGGCTGGGAGCTCTTTCTTCTGTTTGGCGGGTGGGGTGCTGGGATGGGAGCCCAGTGGTGCTTTGCCCCTGAACTACATCCCCAGTACTTTTGGGGGGGTATGGGGGGACAGAGTCCTACTAAGTTGCTGAGGAGCTCGCTAATTCACTGAGGCTGGCCTCCAACTTGTGGTCCTCCTTCCTCAGCCTCCTGAGTTGCTGGAATTACAGGCATGCGCCACCATGACTGGCTTCCAGGTACTCTTTTAATTCATGTAATTCTCACAAAAACCCTATAAGACAGGTATTATTAACCCCATTTAACAGATGGAGAACTTCAAGGCATAGAGTGTTTAAGAAACTTAACCAGGATCCCCAAACTAGGAATCAACAAATTGGGGCTTTTAACTCTGGGAAATCTGGCTTCAGAATCAGTGCTCTTAACCACCCCACCTTCAGTGAGGGAGAGGAAGGCTCTTTGTTCTAAGAGGAAAACTGTCTGTCACACTCAGAAGGGAAATGAATCCTATTTCTGCGCATCCTACATGACAGGCCTGTGCTAAAGCTTTTGATAGTTTACTCGGTCTTCCTAGCAAGGCACAGGGGAGGACATTATTCCCCACTGCACAAAAGAGGAAGTTGAGTTGAGCTTCATGCCCAAGCAAGTAAATGGGGAATTTGAACTGAGATCCATCAGTCATCATAGGGCGTGGCCAGAAGGGGTTTCCCAGAGCCTAGCCAGGGAGCCAAGGGGGAAAGATCCTCATCATGCACATAATGGAATACAGGAAAGTGTCGTGAGCAGATGAATGTTCCCCGGAGAGATCCTTGAGGAATTCACCCACCCATCCATCTACCCACCCACGTACCCATCCATCCACCTGTCCATCCATGCATCACCTATCCATCACCCATCCATTCATCCATCCATCCATCCATCCATCCATTCATCCATCCATCCATCCATCCATCTACCTATCCATCCACCTATCCATTCATCCATCCATCCATCATCCATCCATCCACCCATTGATCCATCTACCTATCCACCCATTCATCCATCCATTCACCTGTCCATCCAACCATCCATCCATCCATTCATGTATCCATCTATTCATACAAACATACATCCCTCTTTCATTCTGCAAATGTTAGTGGAGTGTGTCCTTTATGGCAACCCTGTGACAGGCCCTTAAGGTCTGAGAACAGAACTAGCAGTTCCTGCCATTCAGGAGTCCAAGGTGGCAAAGATCTGGAAAGAAATCATCACAGAAAAAGTCAATGAAGTGCTTAAGTGCACATGGAACTCAGGCAAGGAAGGCTTTAAAGTACAGTCTTATCTGCAAAGGGCCAGTGCAGGGCGGGCGGAAGGAATTCCACGCAGAGGAAATAGTCCAGGCAGTGCTGCGCGAGAGAGCCAGAGCCGTGCGCGCAGGCGGGAGGGACCTCGTAAGGGCTGGTGCAGGGCGCAGTGGCCTGCGGTGCGGGAGGGAGCAGCTGGTGTCGGCGGGGAGGACATTGACAGTCACGCGGGGACTTTGCAATTTGTCCTATGGAGCTGAGGTCTCAAACCAGTGACCCAGGGGCCACACCGTGTGTGTGCACGCGCGCGCGCGTGCAGCTTGCACGCCTCTCCTGAAACACTGGAAGAGGCGGCCACGCTGGCCCTCATTCCAAGTGGAAGGGAACAATGACTGCCCCGTAGATGGGGTGGAGGCTGTGTTATCACCAGGACCGAAACGGCACAGGGCCATCAAGGATGAGGGTGGGAACAACTCCTCCTGCCTCGGGTGGTTAGATCAGTAAGTTCTGAGCGCCCTGAGCCCAAGAAACGGATCTCCTACTCCAGGCCCTGGCACTCGGGTGGACGTCCCTAAATTTATGTTGGACTGAACCGGATTCGCCTGGGACAGTCTGGCACAAAACCTCTTCTCCAGGAACAGATGGTCTCAAAAAGATCCCTCTTACCACTGAACACCAAATGAATTTCCATTACCTTTAATTACATCACCTGATTCATTTTCCGTGGTAAAGCCTTAGTTATCTTCCAGTCCATTCAAACCTAGTAACCAGAACTACCACATGTCCCTGAGGCTGTACTAATCTATATTCATGATTATTCATTCAACAGGTTTTTACTGAACACCTATTAAGTGCCAGAAACTGAGTAAGAGATGGGTGACAGACTAATAATTATCAGAAAAGCAGATCCTCCCTGCCTTTTGGAACTTCTGTCTGCAGTATTAGGCACTGTTCTGGGCATTTTCATGCATTAATTCATTTAATCCTCACAAAATCTTGTGACAGGTGCCATAGAGTCATCCTTTTCAAAGATGAGCAAACTGAGGCACAGAGAGGTTGAGTAAATTTTCCAGAGTCACACAGCTAGAAAGTGGCAGAGGCAGATAGGAGTCCTTAGAATCTGTACTCTTTGCCATGCATATTCTTGGGGTGATGTTGGGAGACCCTTCTGAATCATCAGAGTGGGGCTCATGATGACAGTAGTGGCCAGCTCTCAGGACATCTGCTGCAGCAGAGCCCACAGTATGTAGATTAACTGCAGCCACGTGCTCTAGAAACTGCATGTACGAGCTCATTGTTTCACTGACAGCACGGTCTTGCCGTTTCCTCTAAGCTGGAGACACCTGATGCAGGCCTAATGCTAGAGAGTAGCCAGGGACGTGAAGTCGGGGGCTGATGGTTCCAGTTTACCAGGGCCTATCTGGAGCACAGCCAGCGGTCCCCAGGAAGAGACGCCGTAAGTCACTGGCTGGAGAATTTCATGTTTGACTTAGGCCTTCTGCTCCCACTGCCTGCGTGTTGTCACTCAGTCACACTTCCCTGCCTCTGCTCTTGCCGACCTTTGAGTCCTTTCTCCCAGTCTCTTCCTTCCTGCCTCCACCAAGCCTTCCCAGGCCCCTCACTGTGAGCCTGGGACAGTGCTTTCGCCTCCTGGGTCAGGAGCCTCACCTCTGTTGCTTGGTCGGGCAGCCTCACCTCTGTGCGCAGCACGTGCTATCTGGACGCAAGAAACAAGCCCAGAAACACCGGGTCACAGAGCTATCAACTAGCAGAGCAGGATTCTCCTGGGTCTGAAAGGAGCGTAAGCCGCGTGTAGAGGGGCGCTCTGCGCTTGCGCATTGCCGCCTCCCTGTCTAGCACCGTGCCTGCCCCGGGTGGTGGCTCAGGGGGCGTTTGTTGAATGCACGTGTGAACGCCAGCCACGTTTAATTCTTCCTTTGTCCTTGCCTGCATGGGAGAACAAGGCAGGGTCACAGAAAATGATGGCTTTCCGTTGGCTGCATTTTGTATGCACAATTGATAAGCTATTTGCCCGCGGCTAAAAATACCTACCCCTGGCAGCCATTGGAGAGATGGCGCTCGGCTCAAGATGTTTAATCAAACAGCGACAACCCGAGCAGAGCCACAATTAGCCTCTGACACCCCATGAACTCCAGATGAAGAGCCCGGAAGCCTCTGACTTCCTGTTGGTCCCCTGGCACCCAGTGACCATCACCCTGGGTCCACAAAACAGCAAAAACAAATGAGCATCCTCTCTTTGCCCAAGGCAGTGACCAGCTGGAAGTCAGCGGATGGACCGCCTGGGCAGAAGCGAGGCTGGGAGATGAACGTGGTGGAGACTGGCCAGGGGGAGCAGCCTCTGACCCTGGAAGGGACACTGCAGAAGGTCTCAGCTGTTTGCCCTGGACCCCAGGAGAGCCATTAGCTGCTGCTGGGGTCTCTTCATCCCCTCCCCCACTATTCCCAGGGATTCTCAAAAGCCATGTGACATCTCTGAAAGGAATTCTGTCAAATTCATTCATGCCACTTACATGCCAGCTGATAGTACTGGTAACAGAAGCATCTGAAGGAGGTGGTGCCCCGGGCAGGTTCTAGAATCCTGGATCCAGAAAACACTTGCTGACTGACCTGGGAAGTCACCCAAGCTTTGGTGTTCTCATCTCCGAAATAGGGAGATTCCTGGTATCTATCTCACGATGCCGTGTGAGAATCAAATGCAATGCCAGTAAAACCTCCGCAAGTGAGACACACAGTAAGCGCTCAGGAAAGGGAACCATTGAAATTCACCGGACGGGCCGGCTCTCCTGTGATTCCAGCACTGGGAAGCTGAGGCCGGAGAATCATGAGTTCAAAGCCAGCCTCCGCAACTTAGTGAGGACCTAAGCAACTTAGCGAGGCCCTGTCTCAAAATAAAAAAATTAAAAGGTCTGGGATGTGGCTTAGTGGTTGAGTGCCCCTGGGTTCAATTCCCTGTACCAAAAAAAAAAAAAATGGACTGACCTTGCTCAGCTTTTCTAGAGCAGGGGTCAGAGAGCGGGAGAGCTGGAGGAGGACCTCGATGTCATTATGTAGGACACGAACCTCAGTCTCTGTCATCGACAAGGAGTTGGAAGCCGTAGGAACCTCATTCATAAGACTTTAACTACAGAGGCCCCTTGACTTACGATGGGGTTGTGTCCAGACAAGTCTACTGTACTTTTAAAATATCCTAAGTAAAAACGCCCTAATCCACCCAACCTACCCAATGCCCTCGCACACTGGCAGCTTTCCTTCACGGTCCCAGGGCTGACTGGGAGCAGCAGTCACCTCCACTGCCCAGCATATCACGAGCCCGGGAAAGAGCCAGACTCGGTGTACGGCTTCCACAGAATGCAGCACATAAAGTTGAAGAATAATCGTAAGTCAGGGACTGTCTGTGTTGGACTTGAGAATATTAGATGACACATCATTGTAGCTGTGACCCATAGGGGGAGAGCTCATTGTCTGGCACAGTGAGCACTCAATAACTCAGCTGTTCCAGAGAAGGGATAACCTCTCGACCTTGACCTTGGCCCTCCCTTGCCTGCCTGTTAAGCCCCCACTCAGCTTCCCCAGCTGAGCTAACGCTTTCTTATTAACCAGCTCACTTTACAGATATGGAAACTGAGGTCTTGAGAAGCGAGATGGCTTGTCCAGAGACACAGGGGTCCACCTCCGACACCCAGGCATCTCCTAACCAATTCAGGAAGTCTGAGGACTCTTCATTGACCTCGTCTGATACCTACATCAGACGACTTTTCAAGGAGAAGGCCCCATCTAGAACTGTGAATGCTCCTTCCTCCTCATGGGGCCCTTACCTAGTGAGCCCGTTACCTTGGAAAGACTAATCCCCACGTTTGTGCTCAGTAACCACTTCCTGAGAGCTTCCTCAGACCTGGCTCTTGCTAAGAGTTTCCTGTGCACCTCTCTTGAACCCTCACAGCAAATCTCTGAACCAGCTTCCACATCACGACCCCCTTTTCCTGATGAGGAACTTTGTTTATGTACCTGTGAGTGGACCCAGGGGCCCTTAACCACTGAACCACATCTCCAACCCTTTTTATCTTTTTATTTTACTTTTTATTTAGAGACAGGGTCTCACTAAGTTGTTTAGGGCCTTACTAAGTTGCTGAGGCTGGCTTTGAACTTGCGATCCTCCTGCCTCAGCCTCCCGAGCTGCTGGGATGATAGGCGTGTGCCACCGCACCTGACTCCCGATGAGGAATTGGAAGATTATTATGTTTATACGACTTGACCAAGAATGCCAGTTGGAAAAACCTAGATCTGGAAAGCTAACCTAAATCTGCCAGACTCCAAAATGCTTCTCTCATTTTGAGTATCTGGTGATGCTTCCACTCAGCATTTGGAGGAGAGCCACCTGCATGCCCAAGACTCATTACCAAAAAGCCCTGCCCCATCTGTCTTTGTGACCAACTCCCAGAGCACAGAAAGCACAGGTGCATCCATCACTTGGTGCAGAGCTTGACCCAGGGTGGCACCTGAGTCCTTGCGAGATGCTTCTTGGATTTTCCAGCTGCACTGTCTGGGGCAGGTGCCGTCCTCTCTCCATCCATTTCCTCATTTGTAACTGGGGACCGGAAATCTTCCTTCCCCCTGCACTGTCACCTCCTTACAGTTTACTTTTAATCAATTCACCTTTTAAATAAGCTGAACTTATTAGCTAAGCAGGCATTTATCACTACCCTCCTTGAGAAAGTAACATCCTTCTGACATCGCTTAAACGACACCTGTAACTTTTGAAGTAACAGTGTTCATCAGTGAGTTGTGCAAAATCATCCACAGAAAAGCCACCAAGACCTCCTAGCTGCTGGGAGGAGGGTTGTCACTGGCACTGAGAAAGTGTGGCTTGGAAGTTTTTGAGTCTTGCAGCTGGCTTAGTTGTGGTTGTATGATCAAGGCTTCGCTGCCCTTGGTCAAAAAAATAAAAATAAAAAATATTTAAATAAAAAAATAAGTAAAAAAGTAATCTCAAAAAAAAAAAAAAAAAAAAAAAAAAAAAAAACAGAACCAATTTTGCTTTCAGGAGGTCAATTGATTGGCAAGACAGACTCCAGCCCTGCAGCATGGTTGCTGACTCATGTTCCCAGTGCCAGGAGTCAGTCTGCCTGGGATGGCAGCCATCTCAGCTCCTACTGCCTGTTCATCAGCAAGGTGGTCTCCGCTGGAAATCACTGCTCTGTTAATTTCCCAGGACAAAAAGCCAGGTAGGCTGCACTGTGGATTCAGGGTCCGAGAGCCACAGGACAAATCCACCCCATGTGTTCCACCTTGGCAGACATCACCAATCCATCCCAGCTCCACCAAGCCCAAGCATGGTTGAAAGAGTCCATTTCAACATGGCACCCAGAGAGCCACACCAATGGATGGACCAATCCATCCCAGTTCCACCAAGCCCAGGCATGGTTGAAAGTGTCCTTTTCAATATGGCACCCAGAGAGCCACACCAATGGATGGACCAATCCATCCTGGCTCCACCATGTCCAGGCATGGTTGAAAGTGTTCTTTTCAACATGGCACCCAGAGAGACACTACCAATAGACAGAAGGTGAGACCCCGTTGATAGGAGACTCTATGAAAGGAGAAACCAAGAAAGGGGAAACATTAACTCTGGTTTTGCAAAGAATCCACTCAAGTGTTAAAATGCGATTATAGGGAGAGACAAAGAAAATGAAAGAGCCATCAAAATAGAAACTCAAGGTTTAAAAAAGCAAAGGCTATTTCAGAGGATGCAGAGACAACTGGGTCATTGTGCGATAATGACTCTTAAGGGCACAGTCGCGCAGGTAATGATCGGTGTTCCCCACCAAGCAGAGGCACCAACTGGGGAAGGGTGGGAACACAAGAGGGATGAGAGGGTTTGGGGTGGAGGCAATGGAGAATGTTCTGGAGGCGGATAGGGCTGTCAGTGCCTATGATGAGTCATGGGAGGAAACCAGAATCTTCTCTGGGATTCCTTGAGAACGTGGACTCTCAGCCACTCCTCTCACATCTAGCACAGGGTCTGGTCTCTAGTAGGTGCTCAATAATTACCTGACAATCTGAACTGGCTGAGTGCAAAAAAAACAACGAAACGAGCTAACTTTTTGAGCGTTCACTCTGTGCCAGGAGCGGTGCTATGTACGTGCACACAGCAGTTCCTATTCCTAATGGTCTCAGAGGGTTCTCTCGGTTCCGAGGCCCAATTCACAGAGGTGGGGACAGATGCTCAGAGAGATCAGGTCACCTACTAACCATGAGATGGATGGTTCTCTTGGGATTTGAATCCTGTTGCCTCCAGAACCTTAGAGATCCTTCACGTTAGGGTATATTCTTTGGTACCCTGATATTTTGGGTGAGATTCAAACTGCGTAGGACGAAAGGACAAAACAGCCCTCCTGCTCCCTTCTGGGAACCTGGACGCCATCTCCCAGGCCTGGCCTTCCACGGGGTGGGGTCCCGCTGCCCACCTTCAGATCCCTCACCCGCAGTCAGTTTCGTGCCCCTGTCAACCTTCAGGAGGAAATCCGCACCTTCCCAATTCCTGCCACTGAGCCAGGGGGACCACGGAAACAAGGATGACCACTGGCCAGCGGCAGCGCCTGGGGCTGGGGATCCTGGTGGGACAGCCACCCTGGGGCCTCCTTCCCCAACTCAGAGCTCAGAACCCCCTGAAAACCTCCTGGCATCATCCGCAGAGGCCCAAATCCTGAGCACCCCATCTTGCCAGCATCTCCTCTTCCTTTCCCTTCCTCCGCCCTGAGACAGGCAGCTGCCAGTGAGAGGCGACAGCCTCCGCACCTCTGGGTCCCTGCTCCTCACTTGACCTAAGCAAGGGCACCGACGACCTCTCAGCTAAGGAAGCTGAAAAATTGCTCTTCCTAAACGTCCACCCTTGGGGATTCCCGGAAGCAGGTGACATAGCGTCACTGGAACTGCCGGCAATGCCAGGGGTCTTCGTGACCCCAGGGCTGACTCCTGTCATGCCAGAGATAAGCGACTTTGGGGGGCATGCATTTAAGCCACAGGGGGTGGTGACTGAAATGGGCCAATGACTCTCTTTTGGGAAATTCACAAGAACATAATTGAGTATGCAGAGCAACAGGGTTTGCAAAAGGTTGCAAAGGAATTTCATTAGCCCAGATAAGCAGTTCTCTCCCCGATTCTCAAGCGCTATCTGGATGGAACAACCATGCTGTCCGGGTCGAGCTTTGCTTTACATAATTGGCATTGCAATCGAAAAGTTCTTCCTGGGGTCTAACCTCAATCTTTTTATGGTCCTAACTTGAGTTCTTTTCCTTCTTATAAAATCTGTTAGCTAGGGGCTGGGGCTGTAGCTCAATGGTAGAGTGCTCACCTCCCACATGCAAGGCACTGGATTCACACCACATAAAAATAAAATAAAAAGATCTTGCGTCCATACACAACTAAAAAAAATTTTTTTTTTTAAATCTCTTAGCTGCCTTGAGGAGGGAGAGAAGGAGAAGCAAGAAAAGAGAAGGGAAGAAAAGTATATTGCATTTAAATGCAATACCAGCATTTGGATTTGGGGGAATTTAGCCTACAGAAATGCTTAATGAAGCTCTATAGTGATCCCCCCCAAAAAATAACAGTAATAATAATAAGGAATGTCCAGCAGGAGATGAATATTGCATGAATATTATTGATATAGGGAAAAATTTATGATGTATTTCTAAGTGAAAAAATTCAAGTTGCAGGGCAGTATTCCTGTATAATCCTGTTTCGTGAAGCTTATCATTATTACTGACCATTATCATAGGCATGTATAGGCATCCTGAAGAGAGAACACCAAAGAGATAACAAACTCTGTTCTAGTTACCTCTAGGGCAGTGTAGCCGACCACCCCACAACTTAGAATCTAAAAGCAACCATTTATGGTGGGTGAGGTCTTGGGCTGACTGGGCTCCATGGGGTTGTTCTTGCTTCTGGTCTTGCACAATTGTGTCCAGGAAGCAGCTAGGACCTCAGCCCCTTGGCAGCTCCATGCCACTGGGCATCCAAGATGGCGGCTCACTCCCCAGTCAATGCTGGATGTTGGCTACAGGCTTCATGGAGCCTTTCAACTCACATTCCTATACATGGACTCTCCAAGTGGTGTGGGCATTTCACAAAATGGCAGCTGGGTCCCAAGAAGGAGCATCCCAAGAGTAAGTGTTCCAACGACCCACTTATGACCAGGCCTCGGAGGTCACGCAAGGCTGCTCCTGCCACAGTCCGTTGGTCAAAGGTCACAGGACCAGCTCCAAGTCAAGGCATGGAGACAACGTAGGGGACCAAATAACAGGATGTGTGGTTCATTGGGGACCATCTGCAAGGTTAGCTACTACCTTATCTCTAGCAAATAAGATGTTGATGGATTTTTCCTTTATTATTTCTACTATAGTAGTTAAATGTATAAACTCAGGACACAAAAGGCCTGGTTTAATGTCCTGGCTCACCACCCTCCAGCCTCTGTGTGACCTCAGACATGTGACTTAATCTCTCTGAACCTTGATGCTCTCAAATCATGGTACCAACCTCGCCTGGCAGTTGTGAAGATTGAGGGAGACATGGCGTATAAGATGCTTTGAAGCACCCTGGGCATGATAAATGCTCAAGAAAAGTGAGCTAAGTATGTTATTATTATGCACTGATATAATGTTGAATATTTTACAAGTGGATATTACTTTTGTAATTGAAAAAATAAATTTTCAAAGACAAAAAAAAAAAAAGGAAATGTAGCAGAACAAAAATATAAACTCAGAACTCCCAACTGGTGGCCTGTCTCCATCCAGCTGCTTCTTCCAAGGAGCCAGAGGGACCCCTTGGTCCCCGGAGACACAGAGAATACCTCTCAAAGACCTTGAACCTGTCTCTCTGGGCCCTGACCACGCAGTGCTGGGCTCTGGCATCCCAACCTAGGTTATTCTGTCAGCCACTCCCCACAATCCTCTCAAGTTTGGGTACCGTAAGCTGCAAAATACAGGAAATTAATTCCCCCAAGAATATAACCAAGAAGCTTTGCAATCACAAAACATGGGCTTTCTATTATCCGGGAGCTTAAACCTGTCCAACAGCACCATTGACAGAAAGGATTTGCTACTCAGAAGCGTTGACATTCGGATCGTGAAGTTCACCGGGTCTGGCGTGGGTGAGATTGGGTTTCCCAACCACAGAGTCCCTGGGCCGGTCAGCTTGAGAGAAAAACTGTGAAATGCAATTTCAGGCCGTGATGATTTAGGTTTCTTAGTTTACTCACCCTTATAAATACACACAGGTCCTGGTCAACACCAGTCTTTCTCTTTGGGAAGAATGTGCCTCTGTAGAAATGAAAGGAATTTTTTTTTTCCCTGATGTGGGGAGTCATGGCCAAGGTCAAGCCTGGAGAGTGGACGTCTCTGTCCTCTCGTTTCTTCTGAAAATCCACAGGCTCCCCCTGGCTCTGTCCGGTTCCACTCTCTCTCTCTCCCACCGCCAGGTCTCCTAAGTGGTCTTGGTGTCACCCTGGGGTCAGGGAATCTGCCCGAACAAAAGAAGTGGGAGACTCTGTGTCTTGGGGTTGGTTTCTCGGGAGAGGCAGTGACTAGAAACTTGAGGAAATGTCAAACATGAATACCTGGCAATTTCATGTGGAGTTTGATGACTTGCCTGACTTAAAGCATTCATTAGGTGGGGCTGGAATATTTTTAAAGAGTTTCGATATGGAGAATTTTTAGCACCATGTTTCAAACAGACGTCAGCTGCGGGGAGGAGACGTTGGCAGAGTCTCTCTCTGCAGAATATATAGAGCACTTTTCCTGGGGAGACCCCACCAATTATCCACCTCTGGCTCTTCATGGGTTTGGGGGACACAGATGAGAGGGTATGAGAGGGTATTGCTTAATGGGCAGGAGAACAAGAGGCTCTGAGAATTGATGGTACTTTTCCAAGTCAGGGGCAACCCAGGGAACAGGGATTGCTCATCTCCTGCTAAGAACCCTTTCCTACAACCAGAAATAAGCAAGGCAGAATTTGATGTGCCACAAAACCACACGAAGCTGGAAACCCCTTCCAGTTTCCCCACATGCTCAGTTTGTGACTGGGTGAATTACCTAAAGCTTCAAGTCTCAGTTTCCTCATCTGTGAAATAGAAAAAGTCACTTTTCTGTCTGTTCTGTGAACATGCCAAACTCGTTCCCACCCCAGGGCCTTTGCACTCGCCATTCCCACTGCTCAGAATCCTCTTCCATCATGGAAGGTCCTTTCTCTTCAACCCTGATTGAACTCAAACATCACTTTCTGGTCTAAAAATAACTCCCTCAACAGCTTATCTCATCCTTTGACTTGACTCTTGATGGTATCACTCTCTGAAATCCTCTTGTGCATTTTGGTGCCTGCTTATTTATCTAGAGCCGTCTCCCTTACTCTACCATCCTCCCCATGATGAAAGGGAACCTGTCCATTGTGCTAATCCCTGCGTCATCAGCACCTCGTACAATATCTAGCATAGTAAATGCTGAATCAATATTTTTTGAGCAAAGGGACCATCGCTCACTAGCTCATTCAGTGGGCACTTAACCATGTCTCAGGAGCTATTCTAACCACTTTGCAAAAATTCTCCCACTTAATTTTTTCCCTTCTTTGGTCTGACTCAGAACAACCTTATGAGGTGGGTATTCTCATTAGCCCCATTTTATAAATAAAGAAACTGAGGCACAGAGACAGTAAATAAACTTGCCGACCAAGAGCCAGTAAGTAGTAATCCAGGAGCAAACCTCACCCAGACTCCATGCTGCCGGGGCAGTTGGCGGGCTTCAGACCTGATTTTACAGCTGGGTTTCCAGGAAGCTCTGACCCTATGTGATCTGGTCAGAGCCAGCAGGAACTGGCAGCCAGACCTTGAATCCAGACCCCTCCTCCAAAGCCTCTGCCCTTCACTCTGAATCTGCCCAGTCACAGCACAGATCTCACTGTGTGCTCTCATTTCACCGCTCATAGCAGCTCCTACGCTGATAGACCCCAACTCTGCACCACCAATCTGTATCTACCTTCAGCCCATGCACGCATGGATCCTTACCCCACAAAAGGTAGACGCTCAGTACTTTTTGAAAGGATTTCTGGATGAATAAAACATTTTGAAATCCTTTTCAACAGAACACAGCAAGGCTGTTTAATAAAAGAGAGCTATTAAATGCAAAAATGCTTACAGAGCCAACAGAAATCAATATCAGTGTTCCTGGCCTTAGTAAATGCTGTGCTGTGTGCTTCCCCCACCTCGGGGCCTTTGCACATGCTGTTTTCTTAGCTTGAACCCCCTTCCCTTACCACACTTTCTGCCCATTTATCTCTTACTTGTCCTCCAGTCTCAGCTGGAACAAATCAGTCCCCCAGCCAAGCCTTTTCTGATCACTACGCCCGAACATTCCTTCCTAACACTTAGTATAGATCCACCTTCTGTATTTTCTCGTATGACTCTTCTGTGGATGCTTTTCCTCCCCGGGGGGATTCTAAGCTCCGTGAAGGCAGGACGGAGGACATCTGTCCTATTCACGGTCTCTTCCCAGGTGCGCTCAGAGCAGAGACAGACACATCGCTAGGTAAATGCTCGGAATGTCGGGTTACAAATACAAAGCACTCCACCTCCATGGGCCTCTTTTCTGAAGCAGTGACTTGAAGTAGCACAGACTCATCCTCTTCCTCTACGGGACACAGGGTAGCATCCCTGGCAGAGGGCACCGCGCCCTGCATGGATGAACACTCACATCATACACTGTATGGAGCCTGAGCATCGGTCCTGGGTTTGAATCCCGGCTGAGGCATCTCGCCCGTCTTCACTTGCCGCCACTGCAGCAGGTCACTTGGAATTGCTCTGGGAAAGAGCAAGAACATCACAGGCTGCAGAAGGAAAGGGGAACCAGGTGGCACAGCAGAGCTGGGACTCACACTCGGCTGTTGGGAGTGTAAATTAGCCAGGTAGTTTTGCAGGTCATTCTTAATCAATATCTACTAAACATGAAGATGCACCCACTCAAAAGCACCACAGGCTTCTAGGCGGGTGCTACCCAGAGAACTCGCAAATAAAATGACTTCCTGCGAAGAGTCACGCGGTGCATAACAGCCAAACCCTGGAACCAGCGTGGTGTCGTATATTGATATGTTATAATAAATACAGATTCGATATACTAAATGTGTTTGACGTAGTTAATACATTTATGTATTTATAGGTTTGATTTATATATCTATAGATTTGATCAACTTGATGTAACATTTTATATTATGTCTCTATTCGATGTGATAAATTATAAATGATTCATAACGATGGATGAATTGCAAGGAGTTCACAAGGAACCGCTTTATGCTCATCTCGACAAGCAAACTCAGCTCCACCGGGTCTCGGGGACAGGCTGTCGGTGGAAGAAGCTGCGAGGGGCCTGGCAGGGGCAGAGGGTGGAGGAGGAGGGAGGAGTCAGAGTGGAGGGTCCCCGCCCCGCAGGGCGCCCGGAGGAAAGGAGGGGAAGAACGGGAAGGGACCTCGGCTGCTCCTAGGGCGCCACCCCTCTATTAAAGGATGCAACAGGGTGTTCGGATTTGTTCCATCCAGGGGCCGGGCCCTGGAGCGGGTGGTATCGTCACACGTGCAAGATCGTAGACGTGAAGTGGCTCCCCAGAGAGGGGCGGGGTCTAGCTCTGCCACTGGGGCCTCGCCGAGGACGTGGGCTCTCAGACCCGTCTGCAGAACAGGACTGACCGAGTTTAAGTCCCGGGGTTGTGCATGGGAATGAACGAGAAGCAAGGCCTGGAACAGCTTCGGGCATTACCCCAGAGACAGGCTTTGGGACACCAGTCCCGCGTGATTTTCTAAACGCGTCCCGTCCAGGGAGACGCTAGTTTTTAAACCCAACCAGAAACTGTGTGCGTGCGTTTTCAACACTAATCGGCCCAAGGGGGAAAAATACAGTTACTCTTTATGCAAAAACTGCTCACCTACGTGATATATAGACTTGCAGGCTCATCGATGGCCTGTTAACTGCCATGGCCTTGAGGGCTCAGAGCTCGGATGGCGGGAGAACAAGAGCGGAAGGGAATTTACATACTCTGCTATGATTTTTGATGACTGATGACCTAGTCCCAAAATCGATTCGTGTGCGTGTGCTACAGGGAACGAAGCCCAGACGCCCAGGGGTGCTCTGCCACTGAGCCACATCCACAAACCTTTTGAGGTCTTATTTTGAGAAGGGTTTCTTTAAGTTGCCCAGCCTGGCTTTGAACTTGCCTTCCATCCTCCTGCCTCAGTCTTCCAAGTAGCTGTGATTACAGACCTGCACCACCATTCCTGGCTAATTTATTTTTATTATTATTTTTAGATTGATCCAGTATTCTGGTATTTTTTTTTTAATTTCTTTGGGGAACTTAGAGAAAGAACAAAGAAAAGGAATCTTTGTTTCACCATTAAATGTATCTATTGTTTGCAGATGACATACAAACAATAGTACATTGTGTGCGTTACACTTTAGCAATGCTGTAAAATTCAACAGCAACAAATAGCATTTCCTGTTTTCTTTTTTTTAAAAAAATTTTGATTTGTTTGAATTAGTTATATGTGACAGTAGAATGCACTTTGACACATCATATATAATAAATCTGAAAGTCATGATCATCCCTCTCCTTTCATTCTAAACCCACTTAAAAAGGAAAAGTCCTAAAATCCAAGTTCTAGAGAGGTTCTCGCAAGTTCCGGGAGCCCAGGCTGCTGCCTGAATAGGTGCAGCAGGAAAAAGACCCTCATCCCCTCATGAGATTAGACAAAAGAAAGAGCAGAGTGTTGGGATTAGATCTGGGCTGGTTCCTGTCACCCTGACTTACACTATATGACCCTTTGGCTCTTGGGGTGCTGGTTTCACTTCCTAGGATAATGGCAACACCACCTCTCCTGGTTGTGTGAAGAATAAACCAACTTTACAATAGCATTCACGCCAGGTGCAGTGGCGCACGCCTGTAATCCCATTGGCTTGGGAGGCTGAAGCAGGAGGATCTTGAGTTCAATGTCAGCCTCAGCAAAAGCGGGGGGCTAAGCAACTCAGTGAGACCCTGTCTCTAAATGAAATACAAAATAGGGCTGGGGTGTGGCTCAGTGGTTGACGGCCCCTGAGTTCAACCCCCACTACCCCTTGCAAAAAAATAGCATCCAGATGTTCACATTAGGTTCAATTTGTGGTGCAGAGGTTGTCCCTCAAAAATGCTGGTTCTACCTATCCCACTCCTTGGTTTATACTCAAAGGACTTAAAATCAGCATAGTACAGTAAAGTGCAGCATACTACAATAAAATCAGCATACCACATCAATGTCTATAGTTGCTCAGTTGACAATAGCTAGATTGTGGAACCAACCTAGATGCCCTTCAGTAGATGAATGGATAAAGAAACTGCAGTATACATATGTGGAATATTACTCAGCCATAAAGAAGAATAAAATTATGGCATTTGCAAGTAAATGGATGGAGTTGGAGAATATCATGCTAAGTGAAATAAGCCAATTCCAAAAAACCAAAGACTGAATGTTTTCTATGATAAGTAGATACAGATGCATAATGCAGGAGTAGTAAGGGGAAAATGGAGGAACTTTGGATTGTGTGGAGGGAAATGGAGCGGGAGAGGGTGGAAGAAGGAAAGATGGTGGACTAAGACATTATTATCTTAGGTACGTGTATGATTACACAATGGTGTGACTCTACATCGTGTACAACCAAAGAAATGAAAAGTTGTACCCCGTTTATGTACAATGAATCAAAATGCAGTCTGTAAAAATAAAAAATAAGTAAATAAAAAAAAAACCTGCTAGTTCTGTCCTTCAACCTCCACAGAAATATCCTGATGCCCAGGGCTTCCCTCGTAGTCAGCAAAGTCCTCTGTGCCTCAAAGATCAACCAGACTCTCTTTTTTTCCCACAGCAAATATTCTGACAGTGATCATCCTCTCCCAGCTGGTGGCCAGACGGCAGAAGTCCTCCTACAACTATCTCTTGGCCCTGGCGGCGGCCGACATCTTGGTCCTCTTTTTCATCGTGTTTGTGGACTTCCTGTTGGAAGATTTCATCTTGCACATGCAGATGCCTCGCGTCCCCGACAAGATCATCGAGGTTCTGGAGTTCACGTCCATCCACACCTCCATCTGGATCACGGTTCCCTTGACCATCGACAGGTACATCGCCGTCTGCCACCCGCTCAAATACCACACGGTCTCCTACCCAGCCCGCACCCGTAAAGTCATCGTCAGCGTTTACGTCACCTGCTTCCTGACGAGCATCCCCTACTACTGGTGGCCCAACATCTGGACGGAGGACTACATCAGCACCTCTGTGCATCACGTGCTGGTCTGGATCCACTGCTTCACCGTCTACCTGGTGCCCTGCTCCATCTTCTTCATCTTGAACTCCATCATTGTGTACAAGCTCAGAAGGAAGAGCAGTTTCCGGCTCCGCGGTTACTCCACGGGGAAGACCACGGCCATCCTGTTCACCATCACGTCCATCTTTGCCACGCTCTGGGCCCCGCGCATCATCGTGATCCTCTACCACCTCTACGGGACGCCCATCCAGAACCTCTGGCTGGTGCACATCATGTCCGACGTGGCCAACATGCTGGCCCTGCTGAACACGGCCATCAACTTCTTCCTTTACTGCTTCATCAGCAAGCGGTTCCGCACCATGGCGGCGGCCACGCTGAAGGCCTTCTTCAGGTGCCAGAAGCAACCCATCCAGTTCTACACCAACCATAACTTCTCCATAACCAGTAGTCCCTGGATCTCGCCGGCGAACTCGCACTGTATCAAGATGCTGGTATACCAGTACGACAAGAATGGGAAGCCTATAAAAGTCTCCCCTTGACCCTGCAGGTGCGGCACCTGGTGCCCCTGCGTGATCCATTTCAGGTGGGAGGGTGTCCCATCCTGTGGCTGGACAGGTCTCCTTAAGAGTGCTCACCTGATTTCCTGTCACCGCAGCCTGAGCAACTCTCAGACTGGTAGATGAGAAACATGGAAGAGACGGAAGCAATGCATGGACCTTGCTTTTATTTACGCACTCATTTCCACAAAATCACGTCGACGGCAAAAGTTCCTGCCAGTCTGGAGATGCTGTTGGAAGCCGGGCCATCATCCTATGACCAGTAGGGACCCCGGTAGAGAAATAGCCTGTGACTTGGCACCGGCACCATAACCGTCACTGGGAACCGCTCATTTGTGTGACGTGCCGAGCCCTTGGTAGCACGTGGCCGCGTCCCCGCTCTTCTTCCGAGAGCTGAGGTCACCCATCGCTTCCCCGTGCCATTCCCAGAAGCCAACCATGCCGACCGATTTGAGATTTTTTTTCCAAGGTGCCCTTTGTCCTGGAGAGGGTTGTGGTCTTGAAGAGGCCCTGGCACCCCGGCTGCAGAACGTCACCGTGGGGGGAAGGGGGACATTCAATCCCTTCCAAACTCTGTCCCGAGCTCCCGCAGGGAGGCTCCAGACCAACGTGACTATGACCCTCAGGCCTGGCGTCTGAGGTCCAGTTTTCTATTTGCCATAATGTATAGATTTTATCTGTTTCCTCCAAAACAAAGACCCTGCCTGGTGTGTGGGGAGGAAGGAGGAATTCTTGAGCCCAGAAAAACAAAAAAAACAAGCCCACTCTTGCCATTGTCCCGATCCATGCCCCTGTCGACCGCCAACGACGCCTTTGCTCCAAACCGCTTCTTGTTGTGGTGCCCACGGCCTCCTAGAGGGGCCTGCGCCTGCTGAGTCGCCAGCCCCGCCCACTTGCTTGCTGAAACCCTCACCAGGCTGTTTGATTTGGTGTGATTTCCTCACTTGAATGTAATATTCCAGGGTCAGGAAGGGAGCCATCCCCTGTCCCCACCCCCAGGCCAGCCGGCACCACCTTGAGGCCACCAGGACAGACGCGGTTGACATGGACAGGTGCTGGCGCTGGCTGCTTGTCTGTCCTTTGAAGCACATGGCTCAAAACGGTGGTACCGGTTCTCAGTGAAGCCATTTCATCCAGATCCATTCATAGGATGAAATATGAATTTATTTCTTTATTCTCCCCTTGCCTGTTGAAGGCAAGAACCGTTCTAGAATGCAACCAGCAGGAGCTTTCCCAAGAATGATGGCTGCGTGCACACTCACTTGATTCCATGAGACCACCCCACGCCCAGGGCTGTGTTTTAAAAGGGAAATCTGAGCTGGAGTCCCTGTTATTTTACAGTTTATAAAAAAAAAAAAAAAAAAAAAAAAAAAAAATTCACTCTCAGATCTCTAGTATTTGCATTCACCCCGTTCTGGAAGAAATCTTCCAAAATGGTTTGGGAATTACATGATATTTTTGGTGACCCAACAAAAAGCAGACAGTTCACCTGGAATGCTAGGATCTTTAGGCTGACATTTTACTGCATGTTGTCCCTAGATTGGAAGGTGGTCTCTTTTTTAAGGGAGTTTGCAATAAATGAATGGGGTAAAAATGCCCCACACAAACCCCAAACTTCAGCCAAGGCCCTCAATACTAACTAAATATAATTTTGGTCCTATCAGTCCTAATGATTCTGTCTCCTACTTCTTTTAAGTCATAGCAGTAGAGTCCCACCAGACTCCGGGGACAGACTCTAAGGTCAGTGCAAAGGACAAAAACCCATGGTAGCCAGTTACCTGTGCAAAGTCCTTAGGAAAGAGTCACATTGGAGATCATGTGCTGTCTGTTTCAAAACCGAAGATAGCTAAGTTTTTCTTTAGCATCAGAACAGGTTGTTGGTTCTTTGGTTGAAGACAAAACAGACTTGGCTTGTGTTTAGGTCCCATGTTGTTTGATTCCAACGCGTCTGAGAACGTTAGGACCCTCTGGTGTGGCTAGGCACTCCCGCTAATAGAGGTTTTGGGAAGTTGTTGTCCAACTGTTGGACAAGCAGATCCCTGTTTCCCTTCTCACTTGCTCCCCGGCATGTGTCTCATTGAGTGGAGAGGTGAGCAGAGGTCCTCAGGTCCCTTCAGGTCCATTTCTTTGCCAAGCTTGTGCAGTTGAATACATGTTCATTAAAAGTGTGTATGATGTGACTCCACCGCACCCCCTTATGAATGAACATTGACCAAAGGCTACCTATACTGAATATATATATATATATATGAATATTTATTTATTTATTTACTTTTAAAACACTTAGCTCTAAAAATATGCCAGTTTGAGCTATATGTGATATGAGTCAAAGTGCAATATCCTTAATGATAAAGCAATTTCTTTTTTTTTTTTTCCTTTTTTTTTGGGGGGGGGGGGCGGTGCTGGGGATCGAACCCAGGGCCTTGTGCTTACAAGACAAGCACTCTACCAGCTGAGCTATCTCCCCAGCCCCAGCAATCCTTTTTGAGGACGTATGTGAGATGGAAACTGAGTCTGTGAATCGCCATGCTCTCTGGTCCATGTTTTTAATTGTATGTAAAAATTAATCCTTGATGTTTAAAAACTGGGTATGCACTGGGAAGCTTTTCCTCGGACACTCGTTGATTAGTTCTCTGGACAGTAGTGGTTTTATGTAGTAGGGCTGTGATCTCTTTTTTCTGACTCGGTTTTCTATTTTGCTAAGTTATCTTTTCAAAGATCTGATTCTCAAAGGCACTCCGGAGTGAGTCGCTGTCTCCTGCTTAAAATGCCTATTAATGCCCGATGGGTTAGGTTGGTACATAGCTCCTAAAATGTATTTCAGATCCTCTAAGGATTTTTAATTTATTATGATTTATAGTAATCATTATGAATGGTAATGAAAAAAAATTTGTTTTTTACTTTAGAAGTTTGGAAACCTTTTCTTTCATGCCAGTTTTGGAAACAAAGTCTTGAATCTTGAAGCCGTCAGGTAAACAGCTGTTGCCCAGGACGCTAGAGCAGTTGCCTTGGCTGGGATTCTGTGGTGCCTCTTTCAAAGACTGTTAATCGCATCTCCCTTGCTGAAGGACCTGTGTCCTTGGTTGGACACTGCTATGATGCTGCACACGTCCGTGCTGTGTCTTTTTAGTGAATGACTCGAAGACAGAAATGTCTCCTGGGGAAGGAAATGAGGGTGACGACCGACAAATCAGAAAACAGACCATGAGAAGGCAGGAACTTCCACTCTGAATCCCTGCAATTGGGAAAGGTGGTTTTGCACAGTCGGTGCCTACTATCCAACACAGGGAGCCTCTGGGAAGAAAATAAGCGACTCTACTGTGGGCTCTTCCAGCTCAAAAGGATGGAATAGAAGGTTGCCATAGAGAAGTAGCAAAAGCTCATATTTTCTTAATTAGACAATATATTGTGTTTGGACTTGTTTGTATTATAATAAATTCTAATATGGTGCGCACTTGGTGTTTGGCATTTGCATATACGTTTAAGCAATTGCAGAATGTTGATTTTTATGAATATAATTTTTAATTGACAAATCATAATTGTATACCTGTATGGGGTACGATGTAATGTTTTGATATATGTATTCAATGTGGAATGATTAAATTGAGCTAATTAGCATATCCATGACTCACGTAACATTTTTCTCTGGTGAGACTTTTGAAACTTACTCTCAGTTATTTTGAAGTATCCAGTATGTTATTATGGACCATGGTCCCCCTGCCACGCAGTAGGTCTCAAAACGTCTTCCTCTTATCTAACTGAAACCTCCACTCAACAGCCTCCCATTCCCTTGCCGCCTCCTCCCATAGCCTCTGATAGCCGCCATCTAAATCTACTTCTGGGAAGTTGGCTGTTTGGGATTCCACATATATGTGAGATCATGTGATGCTTGTCTTTCTGTCCAGGGTGTATTTTACTTAGAAAAGTCCTCCCAGTTAGGATGCTGAGTCACACTTTCAAAGAGTCACCTTACATTGTCCTGAGTGCTAGAACAAAGCAGAGTCCTGCCAGCCTCCTGGTTAGTCAGATGGATTTCAGAACCCAAAACCACTGAGCTCTGCTTCCTGTCCTCCTGAATTAGATTGTTCATCGGGGACGAATCAGAATTCTTCTGATCACATCCTGTCTGAGACCATGGGGGCCGCCATCACAAATGGAAATCTAGCATAATGACTAAGAGTTTGGACTTTGGGGTCAGACAGCCGTGGGTTCATGTCCCAGCTCCACCATTACCAGACAGATGGCCTTGAACAAGTCCTTGAAAAATCTCTGGAAGACTGGCCGCATCTAGAAAACGGGGCCCATTTTAATTGTTTCCCCAGTTGCCTGTCAGGAAACTAGACGCTGTCTTTGTCAGACACCCAAGATTTGGAGTCAGTTATTACAGGCTGTGCTTTGCAGGCTGTGTGACCTTGGGCAAGGTTCTCAATCTCTCTGAGTCTCCATTTCCTCTCCATAAAATGGGGCTAATCATAATTCCAGTAAGTGCCTCCTGGGGTGCTTCTTCGTAGCAGAACGTTTTAAAGCCTCCAACTGGACATCATTTTACAGGCGAAGGTGCTAGACTCGGAGGTGAAAGAGGTTTTGTCCAGAGTGGCTCCCACATCACTCAACACTTCCCTTTCCACCCTACCTCACTGACTTCTCTGCAGAATTCTGAGTCATCCTCCAAAAGATCACTTTATTTTTATGCCCTTTATAGAGTTGGGGATGTTGCAACTCTTCAAACCCAGGTCAGCCAAGCATGAGGTATATTTTAACAGCGTCGTAATTAAAATACTCGGCTTGACCTTTCCCTGGAAGGTAGAAACTGCTTTTTTTTTTTTTTTTTAATTGATTCTATCAGCTCTCAAAATCGCTATGCATTTTCCCACACAAACCACCATCAATTCTGACAGCCACCCACAAACTATTGTCACATTCCATCTTTGCCTCAACTTGGGGAATGAAAGTGACTTCTAAGTCGGGGAGGAGGACAGAAAAACCAAGAATCCGCTGAGAGGGTCACCACCAGGAGCCGCTGGGCATGTCCACAGCAAGCTCATCCCCACCCACCACCTCAGGGAGAGGAAGAGCGAGTTGAAGGAGGTTGGACTGATAAAAAAATAATCCTTTTATTAATGCACTCGGTTATATGTGGTGGTCCTGCCTCTTTGGAGGGTGCGCTGTTAAATCCAGGTCCTCACCAGACAGGATGCAGCAGGGACAGACTTGTGTCCACTGGGAGAAATAGATACTGCGAATTTCCTGGGTTTATTGGGAGAATGTGTCACTGTCACGCCAAAAGAAGAAGAAGAAGAACTTTCTGATGAAAAAGGAGCAAACAGGACCACAGGGAAGAGAGACGTGTCCTCATCTGTGTGAGGTGTCACCATGCCCGGAGAGCTTTGGTACCAGTAACAAAGTACGTCTGTACCGAGATGGAGCAAGAGGAAGTGAGCCTTTAACTGCAGCAGGAAGGCTCTGGATTAAAACCAGAGAAGAACTATTCGTAAGGATGTCTGCTAGCCCCCTACTGCAGGGGGAGCCCTTACTAGTTGCCTCCCTAGATCTATTTCAAAATGGATTCTGCATCAGAGTCTGCTCAGGATCCAAACCACGGGCAGGTGCCTTCGGTGAGAAGACTTGAACCAAGAGATGTTGGCAATAGTCAGACTTGAGCAGGAGGAAGAAACCAAGGAGAGCTGTTGGGATACCAAGGAACCAGAAACCATGGGAAATCTGACTTCCCTCGGATTTATGGGGACTTCCCAGGGAACAGCATCACCTGTGCTCAGCCAGGGCTGGAATCTAGAGGAGTTCTATACCACTGTCAGAAATGTGAGGCTGAGGCAAGAGGATCGCAAGTTTGAGGCCAGTCTCAGCAATTTTGTGAGGCCCTAAACAACTTAGTAAGACCCTGTCTCAAAATTTAAAAATAAATAAACACATTAAAAGGGATGGGGATGTGGCCCGTAGATTCAATCCCCAGTATCCAAAAAGATTCATGATGCCAGAAAGGGAGGTGTAGAGATGCCCCAACCTCTCTCTTCCTTCCCTCTGATACACCTGGTGCCCCCCACACCCAAGTCAAACAGAACCAGCAGAAGAGAGTTCACGGGGTGCAGCCCCCAGCGGCCAGACCCCAAGACGCAAAACAGCGAAGAACAGGCCACGGGTGAGATCAGACAGGAAGCAACACAGAAGAACCAGCAAAGGTCAGGTTTTTATTTTACTAAGTCCACAGAGAGCCAGGGAGGGCTTAGAAATTATTTTGCTCAAAGATTAAAAAAGAAAGGAAAACTGAGACCCCAAAGTCCCCCTCACCCAAGGTCACACAACCTAAATGTTAGCTGATCCTCTTTCCCGTGATCTTCCTTCACATTTCCCAGAAACACAGATGGGACTGTGCACCCTCGCCTGCCTTAAACCTTCATGGTCAGAAATTTCTCAGATTCCTCCTCAGCATCTCCTATGCGCAGACTGTCAGCCTGAACATGTTCAGGGATGCAGACGACGGGGATCCCGAGAGCAGGCCCTCACCAACAACCAGATCCTAGCGCCACGCATTCATCCGACTGATGATTATTAAAATACACTATGTGTCAAGATCCATTCTAGGCATGGTAATTATTTAGCGAACAGACAGATGAGGCCCCCACCCTTGTGCCAGTTACCTTCTCCTAGGCAAGGAAACAAGATAACTTCAGGTAGAGGTAAGTGCTGACGAAAATAACAGTTAAGTATCCAGGGTCGGGCAGAACCAACATTAGATAGAGCAGTCAAGAAGGTCTGTTTGAGAAGGTAACAACAGAGAGAGGGAGAGACAGAGACAGAGAGAGATAGAGATAGAGACAAAAAGAGAGACAGAGACAGAGAAAAAGAGAAAGAGACAGAGAGAGGAAAGAGAGAGATAGAGAAAGAGAGAGAGGAGAGAGAAAAAGAGAGACAGAAAAAAGAGAGAGGAGAAAGACAGAAAAAGAGAGAAGGAGAGACAAAAAAGAGAGAAGGGAGAGACAGAGAAAGATGGAGAGAGAAAAAGAGGAGGGGGGGGAGAGAGAGAGAGAACATTCCAGGTGAAGGAAGCAGAAGGTCCATGGCCTTAGAAATGGGAATAACCCTGAGTGCTCATGGAACAGCCCAGACTGCGGATACCTGTGACCTGGGAGAACGTGGCCCAGGCCAGGAGGGCGGGAGGGGCAAGGCGGGGACAGGTTTGGGCCCTGTGAAGAATCTGGAGGGACACCATTGGACACCTCTGGGGGGGGGGGTGCCATTACCTCCATTGCTAAGTCTCCCGGGGACTAAATCAAACAGCCCCCACATCCCAGTGAGCCACTTCTGGGCTGGTGCCGAAGCCCAGTCCGGTCTCACTCCAAGAGCCACTTCCGGAGGGCACTGTGGCCGGCTGCGGTTGACACCCGCTCTCTCCTTCCTCAATTAGCCGTGGTCCCATTAGCCTTTTCATGGTCCCGGGCTGATATTTAGGTGAACGTCCTCCTCTAATTCCACTAATGAGGAGTCAGACATCACTGGGGCACAGTCCTTTATGGTTCTATTTCCTGACCCAATTTTGCATTTGATGAAATCTGGCGGAAGCCTGGCCCCCCAAGGTTGTGAATGGGATAATAAAGATGCTCCTGGTGCAGGAGACACAAAAAAGCAGAGGCTGGCTCAAAACGTCCCTGCACAGCCCACCGCAATATTCTCAAGGTCCCTGTCTCCCCCAGACTTTCACACGAGGTTCTGACTTGTCTTCCTTGGGCGTAGGCACTCACCCTTCAACTGACTGCTGCTGCTGTCTCTGCTCCTACCCAAGATCCTGAAGCCCCTGGGCCATGACTTTTATTTCATTCAGAGTGATATCTGATGCAAGAAAATTTTAGACATAAAGACACAGATTTGCACTCCCCCCCCCACCCCCACATTAAAAAATGGACCCTGGACTGTATTAGCTACCTTATGGGGACTTTTAGGGCAGGATTTCTTGCAGAGTCGAGTTCCACCAGGGCCTAGCTCCTCAGAACACCATCCCCCACCCCCCACCCCCCGGCGGAAGCAGCAGCATTACATGGAAGTCGGTGAGAAACATGGAATCACAACCCCCCTGAGGGATCGGAATCTGCATTTCTTAATTTTTTTAGGGTTTTTTTTTTTTTTTTTTGGTACATCGTAATTATACATTTTGGGGGACTTGTTACGTATTTATTTGTACATGCACATAAGTCGGTCAATGTCATTTCCCAGTCCCTCGTCTTTGTGAGATTTACACACCATCTCACCCCAGACACAAACACACACACAGATACACACTTTTTTTTTCTTTCATTATTTTTTTCTCTCCAACTTCCACAGATGAGGAGAAACTTCGGAGCCTTGACTTTCTGAGTTTGGCTAATTTTACTGAACACGATACTCTTAAATACCAACCATTTTCCTTCAAATGACCATTTCATTCTTCTTTGTGGCTGAATCAAACCCCATCGTGCATATATACCACATTCTCTTGATCCGCTCGTCTGTTGACAGACAGCTAGGCCGCTGTGAACTGTGCTGCTATAAACACGACTATGCATGTAGCACATAACGTCTGCTCACTTTAAGTCTTTGGGATAAACATCAGAGATGGGTCATGAGGTGGGTCCATGCCTGGCCTTTTGAGGCACCTCTGTGTTGCAGAATCTGTATTTTAGCAAGATCCCCAAGTGATTCATAAGCAAGTGAGTTTGAGAAGCCAGGTACTTGTGCATTTTAACCAACGGTTATGTACCCTTGGTTTGGAAAATCCTAAAGCCCCGGATGGAACTCAGACGTCAATAATCTTCACACTCCTCAAATGATTCTAACATGTCATCGAGAGAGAGAACCTCTGATTTCCTTGAAGAAAACTTCATATCACCACCATAAATGGAAAACGAATACCATCTATCATAGATCAATAAAAAAGAGTAAAGCAAATGACCAAAGATGGTTGAAAAGCTCAACATGCACTGTTCTCTGAACTTGGCATCTAGTCTCTCTTGTTTATGAAACAAGAGCCAGGCATGAAAGGCCCATACTGAGAGGTTTTTTGGTTTTTTTTTTTTTTTTTTTTTTTTCCCTTCATCCAATCAAAAGGATTGATAGCAAATTAGAAAGGGAGGTTCTTTCAAAATATGCTTCGACATTCCGGAGTCAAGCCTTGTGCTGTCTAAACCATCACACACAAACCGGCTTCCCCTAGTCACAAGCACTGTGCCTTAGAAGACACGGTACAATAAAATAAGGCTTCTTCAGCTGTTTTCATCTAGTGATTCTCAGGCTTAGCTGCACTTTATAGCCATCCAGACCCCATCTTATCTTTAAATAAGAATCTCCAGGAATGAACATGAGGCATCAGGGTGCCCAAGTCACACCTGGGTGATTCTGAAACAGCCCAAAGTGACGGCCACTTGCCTGCCTAGCAGCATGGAGGCAGCTAGAAGAACTTGGAAATCCCAACACAGTCCTCCCAAATAATCTGTCACTTGGGCATTTCACTAATCCAGGCTCCACAGCTGGTTGGGATTCCAATGTGTGCCCTAGTCCCTGTTGGAGACCCAGGGAGCTGATAAATCCTACCCATCTATCCCCTACTCTGATTTTGGAACAAATTGAGAAAGAGATTCAAGAAATGGACCAGTGGAGACCAAAGGCAAGTTCTATTACTGGAAGGATGGATTGGAGAACCTCAGTTAGCCCCAAGGCCAAAGGACTTCCTTCCTACCCAACTAGTTTGGAGCTAGATCTGGGTCCAACACCCAGATGTGGGAAAGCATGGAAAACAGGTATCCAGACTGTAGCAAGCAGACTCTCTGCCTCCCAAGGTGATCTCTGTCCTCACAGGGATGGGCCTTCAGACCATCCTCTGGATATGAGGTAGGGACAAAATACAGCTAGTGTTCCTGTGCAGACAAGAGAGCATAAGAATTCCTCCCTCTTGGGACAGCCTGAGAAATAGAGGGGAAAGGGAGCTGATTCCCGGCTGTCATGTTCCTTCTCCCAAGTCCACAGATCAGTCAAGGCCTTTCCTCTTCACTGGGGGTGGATTGAAAGAGGAGGATGGAGATAGTCACCTCCCAAATACTGCTGGGAGTAGGGGCAAAAGTATCCCCCATGCCCTAAGTTGGAACGACTGGGAAGGCAGCACGTTCCCCCTCCACGTGCTCCTCAGGGCCCGGGCTATCTGGGGGACTTCCCCACCCACAGGGAGGCGACGGTCGGGTGTGCCAGACTATTAAAATACGTCGAGGGAAGATGCCCCCGATCCTCCCAGCTCCTCATCATCCGCAAAGCAGGGTGGGGCCATTGGGCACCTCCAAAGACACGTCCTATCTCAGGGACCCTCAGTCTTGCCATACTCTCTCCCAGATCTCACACAGTTCTCTAAGAACTCTGAGGTAAAAAAAATGATTTTAAGCGATTTTGATTAAAATCATAGCACGCTGAGGAGTGAACAAAGATGGTACCCGAATCGGACACCTGAAACCTTGCAACCCCTAAAGGCAGCAGGCTCGCGGGTGCGCAAGGATACGGTCATGTAGATTCAGGTTCAAACCCGGGTCCCCCTCGTCCCGCCTAAGTGACCCTGGAAAGTCACTCCCGGTCTCTGAATCTCCGTGGTATCAACCTGTAAAGTGGGAGTAACAGTCATACAGACTTCGAAAGGGAGCGGTAGGGACGATTTATCATATTTTGTGTCTGGAGATTATTAATACATGTATTAATGAAATATGTGTTTATTATTACTAATGAATGTGTTCATTAGCTATACCATTATTTCTTATTAATTATTAATAAACGAATCGATTCTGTTGTTTAAGATAGATTGATTTTTATTATTATTTGTATTATTCTTGTCCTGGGAATGAGGGTAAGAAGAATGTTGTGGGTTCCAGGACTTTTCTGAGTAACGGGGTCCACTTTGAGGTGATGAGGTCATTCCCAGGAAAGAAGGGGTGAGCGGGGTCCTATCTCATCCCTCTCCCTTTTCCAAAGTAGAGAAAGCATCTCATTCACTGCAGTTATCCAGTGACAGAGTCTGGAAAGGACAGAGCGTGGAGGATCTGGGAGAGAGACTGCAGGCCCTCCGTCACCCCATATCTCAGTAAAAGGCGGCTCCCTGGGGCACCTGGCTCCTTCTCTCAGTCTCCGTCCTCTGCTAGTCTCTGGACTGAAGCTTGAGCATTCGGCATGAAGAGAGGACAATGACACAAAGGCCACTTGCCCTTTTGTTAGGGTTGCTATCACTCGGCTCTGGTGAGGATAAGAACGGAAATAGGCCTGTTGGCGGGTGAGTGTGGATGCAGGTCACCTGTCTCCACTATGTCAAGTACGTCTCCAAGAGAGGACACACATATTCCTCAGCTGGGGACAAGGGCTTCTTGTTATGACAAATTAATTTTATAAATACCCAATTTCCAAGAGGCTGTAAGAAAATGACTTCCTGTTGCTGTATGTGTGTGCCTCTTAGTGCGTCTGATTATCTGGGGCACAGGGATGGACTGTGACCCAGCTGTCGCAGCAAGATGTGCAGGGGAAAGGCCACTACCGTGAGAGGAAGGGACAGGGTCTTCCCTCAAGACTGAGGTCATCGCAGCTGCTGAGGGAGAGACGGGCCATCGGACAGAGAGACAGGAAGTGGCCCCGGGAAGGCAGGGTTAGGGTTAGGCCTCTCTCTGTCTGGGTCGTCTAAGTGACCACGTTAGTTTTCCTGGGGAGAGACGCTAAAGGTGAAACTTAAGACAAAGGACTGGGCAAGTCCAGCTGGAGAGGTGGCTCCAGTTTAAGTTGGACCGTCCCCTTCGAGTTGTCTTTGTTGATTTCCACCATCGTCCCAGACCTGAAGCAAGCTCTTGTTGAAATATTCCACCTTGTTCTGGTTGATCAGAAATGTTAAGCAAGAGCGTCCCCGACTAAGACCAGCGGGTCCTGGAGGCGGGAAAGGCAGGGTGACCCCAGCACTGAGTTGTGAAGCCAGAATTGGGGACAGGCAGTTAGTGTAGAAATAGGGGATCGGGTCAAATCGAAGAAATGGAGGCCATGAAAGTCGTCTGCCTCTGGAAGTTGGAGACTGCCCTGGGAGAATGGAATGTCAAGGATCCCCAGAGCTCAGTGATCACCAAATTTACCTGCCCTTGTCAGGGACTGCAGGCAAGGAGCTGCTAATTAATGCCCCCTGTGCCCTTACCTGCCTGAATCACCTTGGCCCTCCCCCTGCCCATTGCTTCTCACTTAATGCAAAACCAGGCCTAGTCACCCAGGAAGGAGAGATAAGTGGGGCGAGAACTGGAGAACAAAAGAGACCCTAACCTATAAAAGATGTAGGGTGCGCTCACTTCTGGGGACTTTAGAACATCAGCCATGGCCCCCTTCTCCCTCCCAGGAGAAGTCTGTATTATTACTTTTAAATAAAACCTGCTTAATATGCTCGCCTTGGTGTGCTTCTCTAGTGTTCAATCTTCAACAATAGAGGGAGCAGAACTTGTCACCGGTAAACTGTGGTATTAGTTGGACCCGCGGGGCCCTCTGCCCATTCTTCCACACACGTCCCCTCTGCAGCCACCCTGACACATAGCAACCTGACCTCCTCGAGATTGACAGCAGGGTCTCACGGAGGCTTTAAGTACTTCTGGGATGGAAAAGCTCTATCCCCTTCGCTTGGTCCTTGAACTTCAAGATTGGTCTCTCTTGAAAGCCACTGACTTCCCAAGTGACTGGAGGTGACTCCCAGGAGATGATTTTCCTTCTCCCCTCTCCCTTCCCCCACCACGTCTGAACGTCCTTCAGAGTCAATGTCAGTTCTCTCCCCAAACTTCCTTTTCCCCACTTACTTCCAAATCTCCTCGAAAATTTAGCCACAGTGTCACCAATGAATGATGTTGGGAAGGAAAACACAAGAAGGGGATTGGGAACGAATTCCAGCAAGTAGCAAGACCAACCTCACCCGTTAGCACCAAACCGCTTCTTCCCCATCTGCCGAAGAAAAAGCATTCGTTACCCTCCATTCCAGAGTCCCCTTGAAACTCACGGGATGTTTCCTCATTTTCTTCTGTAATCCAAACAATGTTGATACCTCTTCCATTTCCTTCAGCATTTTTTCCTGCAAACACTGCAATAATGCTTGTGCCTCTTTCCAAAAATATTCCAATCATCGATGCTATCTCCACTGCCCACAGATAATTCCATTGTGGGCAACCTATTTCTTTTATCTACCTTTCTGGAGCAAGATAAGAGGACAGACAGAGCTTAATAGGGGGGATGATTTAATTTAGATAATTTAAAATTGGTTAAAATAAACGCAGAGCAGATTCTTCAGATTCTCTGTTGCTGTTATGGCTTATTCGTTGTTGTTTGTTTGTTTACAGACCATTTTCAAATACCAAAACTTTCGGGGACAAGCTTGGAGGATTAACAGAATCAAACCGGGCTTTTAAAAGTCAACAGTAATCACGATGCAATTGCCACTCATGCCCCACCTTTTCTCCAAAAGCACCCACGTTTATTGAGCTCATCTTTCAATGGTCTTTCAGCACAAGGTATAAAAATATTCACTGACCTGCCTGTGTGATCTTACATATTCCCAAGGCACATTTCTGAAGACATCTGGGTAAATAGAATTTCAACAAATGTACATTTAACTGAGTCAAAGTAAAGAGTGAAATAAGGTGAGAGAAGAGAGGATAATAGGGGGGGAAAATCATCCTCCATATTCTGCACCTAAGAGTGAATCTGAAATGAGACCCAGGGACCAACATTTGATTCAGCCTCCTTTTCCAGCCTGCCTCCCGAGCCTCTTTCCCTCCACTGGAAGATCTAATCCCTGTACGTGGATTTTCCTGTAAACACAAGCCCCCTGCTTCCACTGGTCCCCAACTTTCTTCTGGCCCCAATGCCAGGGCAGACTTTTGCTATTTGCCATGTTATTGTGTTAATGTTGCAATGGATTTTCCAAAGGTGATTTTTGTTACACCCAATACCACCTTCCTTGTTAATTTTGAAACCCAGTGTCCACAAGGGAAGATCTTAGTCCCTCTGATCCACAGCGAATTCAGATCCGAAATTCTAGTTTCTCCTTCAAGGGGGATGAGCACATTCTAAATGTTTGCTCGTTCCCAGCGTCGTGATAGAGTAGACGTTGTTGATTGAGCTACTAACAGTTTCTTGGATGAAAATAACAGTGCTGCTCAAACTAATAGGTTTAACATTTCGGTGCTGTATTATGGACACTGAGCACCTTTGCTCTGATTGTTCAAAATGCCTTTCAAAGATTGTTCAGATAATTACCCAACTCAGGAGACAATGACTAGACTGAGAAATCAATAATGTTTTTAAGGTTTTTCCAGTTGATCTGAGTGACTCAGCTCTGAGCTTGCTAAGTTCTTAAAGACGTGTTGTCTTCAGAACATATGAAAACTTCACCTACTGGGGGAGCTTAAAGGTGAGCAATTTACTTAATAAACTTGTTGTAAAATTTGTAGTAGAGTGATTCCCGACAGCACAAAATACAGCCCCGCTGTAAGTAATGGCTCGGTCTTCGTCGACTCCACACTTCTTACTTCTGTCTTCCAAAGAGTTATCCCCACCCCAGATCCCACCCTGGGCCCTACTCATCTGTCACTCATTTTATAATGTGGAACTTCAACTGCTGCTAGAATAGAAGTGGACCCTTTGATTGAAGTGTGGGAGAAAACCTGAGAAGTTCTCTTTGGCATCTCAGCTGAAGACCACTGGTTAGACATCAGTATCCATGTCCCGGGGATTAGAGGGAATGTATGGTCTACATCAGATCACGAGGGAGAGAGACAGCAAAGAGTACCTGGCAGGGAGGGAAAATCCAAGTTCTAGGTGTGCCCTCGCCATTAACCACCTTAGTCACTGATCCATCCTCTCTTGAGTTTCCTCATCTACAAAATGAGGGTGTTGACTCCAGTTGGTTCCAGGCAAGAGACTAGTTCATGGTCAAAACAGGTTGGAAATCTAAGATGAAAGGATTACAGCAAAAAGGAGAAAAATATCCAAAATATCTGGGGGGTGTCATTTTTTATGATCTATAATGTGAGGAGCTTTTCCTAATATGATGCTTAAAACCAGAAAGAGGATGTGGAATGAAAGAATAACAGATTTAATCATGGAAAAAGTTTAAACTTCTTTATGATAAAAGACATCATCCATATACTTACAACAAGCATACCAATGCAAAACATGCAGACAAATATGAAATAACGGGAATTAATGCCCTCAATAGGCAGAGTGGTTAAAAATCAGAAATAGAAAGAAAAATTTTAAAAACCTTATAAAAGGTACACATGATAGGAAGACTATTTACAAAATAAGAAATACCAATGAACTGGGCATACACCCAAAGAACCAAAATCAGCATGTCAAAGAGATGTCCACACTCTCATGTGCTTTGCGACTTTATTCATGATACGAAATATGAGATCAATCAAGTTGTGAAATCAACATGAGTCCCCATCAATAGATGAATGGATGAAGAAAATGTGACACATATACACAGTGGAATACTACTCAACCATAAAAAGGTTGAAATTCCATCATTGACAAGAACACAAATGGACCAAGAGAACTTTGTTAGATGACATAAGCCAGGCACGAAAAATTAATGCCACATGATCTCACTCACGTGTGGAATCTTGAATAAATAAAAATTAAAAAAGCCTAACTCATAAAGTGAGAGAAGAGTGGGCACCAGAGACTGAAGAGAGTAGGAAACAGGGAGAGTTTGGGAAGAGCTGACCAACGAAGGAAGTGGCAGTTCAATAGAAAGAATAAACTCTGGTGTTCTGTGGTGACTACAGTCCATAGAAATTAATGCATTTATACTGCAAAATAGCTAGAAGAAAGGATTTTGAATGTTTCACTACAAAGGAATGATAAATATTTGAGGAAAAATACTGAAAGAGAAAACAACCATGATAACCAACATGAAAAGCTTATTTCTAGGTAAAGAGGTACAAGCATGAAGCTGTCTGTCTTTCCGGAGGTCACACCACCCTGTGTGAGCCAGGATGTGGGAAACACAGGCTGCCACACACCGTTCGGGATGGTTTAAACTCCTCTAATCCTTTTGGAAGGAAAGTTAAAAAGTTTAGGTGTACATACCTACTGTTTGACTCAGCCATTCCAATTCCTAGCATTTATCATTTTTCAGATTGTTAACCATGAGAAGATATTTGAGCAAAGGTATTGCGGCCTTATTTGATAACAATAAAGTATTGGAACCATCCTAAATGTCCAATTTGTTAAATGGGTTATTATGCCTCTATAAAATAGGTATTTGAAAATGATGAGTGAGATCTAGATGTACTGATGGCTAAGATATCTACAGTACATTTTAAAGTGAAAAAATAGCAGGTACCAAGTATTTCCATCTTGTCTTTATGGGAAAAATGCCTGGCGTGTGTATCTACAAATGTGTGTGTACACATGTAAGAGTGTGTGTGCGTGTGTGTGTGTGTGTGTTTATATGTGGGAGGAGATGTGTAAAAGAGATACTCCAAATCTTAACATGGGAGAATAAAATATACTGGGGACTGTTCACTATCTAAATTACAAATATTTTGATTTAATCAATGATTTTTTAATGAATATATATCCATTTTATTATCAAAAATAATATTCACTATTTACAAAATAAAGTGAAAGGGTTTTCTTCCAGATGATTTATGAATAAGTATGGAAACAAGAATACCAGGTCCTGGAATAAGTTTATACCACTCAAAAGAATACAGTCTTTTCTTCTGGAAACCCTTAGTCTAGTACTCAGTAGTCATGCACATCAAGAGTTTTTGATGAATAAATACATGAATGCATACATGTATGTATGTATGGATGGATGATGGATGGATGGATATATATATGACTGGACGGATGATGGATGGATGGATGGATGGAAGATGGATGGATGGATGGATGGATACATATATGGATGGATGGATGATGGATGGATGGATGGATGGATACATATATGAATGGATGGATGATGGATGGATGGATACATATATGGATGGATGGATACTAATTTCTCAAAGGCAGGTGACCTCAATAATTTAATACCAAAAGTCATTTTGAGGCTAGGTGGTCCTCCAAAAATGTCATTATTATCAACCAATATGGCTTTTTTTGGAGTCTGCTCCTTATAAGCAAAAATAAACCTGATGAGGGGTCTGGTTGACAAGAAGGGGCAATGTCTACACCTACTCTCCTCAGCTTAAGACAAAACCTTTCCCCTCCATGGGTTCCAAGCATCTCCAGGTTCACTGCTTGATAAGGTGCAGGCTGGCCTTCAAGGTGTCATGTCTGTTGGAATGAGGTGAACACAGAAATGAACCAACAGGGCAGAAAGAGACCTTGTGTGACAGAGCCTGCCTGAGAAGCAGCAGGTCTCAGGGAGGTTAGCTTTGTCAGTGGTTTATACGCACCTGCTAGGGTCATAAAAGGAATCAGCCGATGCCATGTCATCTCGCCGTCCAGAAATGGCTGAGAGGTGCAATGATTCCAGTGTTCTCCTGCCTCGCCGTCCTCTGGACACATTAAGGCTTACAGTGAAAATGCCCTATGGGTCATAATGCCCAAAACTGTTGGTGTCATGCCCTGTGTGTTTGCTCAGGTCCCCTTCAATGTTTCCAGGAGTCTGTGTGGGCATTTCTCCATCTGCCAGCTATAATTTCCATATGGAGTCTCTCCTGTCCTCCTCCATTGTCCAGTGCCTTCCTCATTGCTGTCTCCTGACCATGAAGAACTTCAGAGGACCTCTCTGCTGCCACTGTGGGCAGAGGCCACCATGACAAAAACCTCTCTCTTTCTCTCTCTCTCTCTCTCTCTCTCTCTCTCTCTCTCTCTCTCTCTCTCTCTCTCTCTCTCTCAGCTAATATGAAATATTCCATACCTGTTGTCAGCCACAGGGACCTTATTGTGCCAGAAGAAGTTATGTCTCCCCTGTACTCATTAGCCGTCTCCCTCCACCCCACTCCTCACCCCATTTCCAGACTCTGGCAACCACGATTATATTCCCTACTTCTCTGAGATCAGCTTTAGCTCCCCGTATAAGTGAGAGCATGATGCAGGATTTGTGTAATCAGTAGAGCATGCAGAAGGTGACGGACGTCACTCCTGTGATTAGCTCATACCACACAGCAAAGATAGAACATCACTCCATGACTATTTTGTCATGTAATCCTCTGCCTTAAAAGACTAGAGCAAGAGGCTCTTTCAGACATTTTGAAACACAAGGTGTCGCGCTGTGAGAGGGCCAGGGGTCAAGGAACTATGGGTCACAGTCTAAATGCTTCCCCAAGCTGACACTCAGAAAAAAGCCTCAGTTGTACAGCTACCAGGAAATGAGTTCTTGCAGCAACCTGAGTGAGATTAGGACTGAATTTTTCCCTAGTCAAGATTCCTGACAAGAAGACAGTCCAACCAACCCTTTGATTACAGTCTGGGTTCATCAACTTTCCATTACTATGACAAAATACCTGACAGAATCAACTCAAAGGAGGAAAGATTTATTGTGGTTCATAGTTTGAAGGTTTGAGTTCATGCTTAGTTGGGCCATTCACTGCTTTTGACCTGTCATGGTAGGAACCACGTGATGGGGCAAAGCAGCTCCCCTCAAGGTGGCTGAGAAGCAAAGAGAGAGCAGGAGGAGGGGGCTGGGTCCCCTCCAGCTAGGCCCCACCTCCAAGGGTTCCACAACTCCCGAATGTACTGGCAGCGAAGCCTTTTACATGTGGGTTTTGGGAGACATTTCAGACTCAAAGTATAGCACAACCTTCTCAGGCCCTGGCACAAGACCCAGGTGAGCTGCACCTGCCCTCAGAAACTGAGATCATAAGTAAGTGTTGTTTAAAAGTCACTAAACATTCAGTCCTTGGTAATGCAGCAGTAGAAAACTAATACTGAGAAGATAATCATGGAAGGAAACAGGAGCTCGGAACAAAGACACGAAGCTCTGATGTCATGATGTTCATGTGTCGAGAAGCAAGAAGTGATTAGCTGGGACAATGCTCTAAAAGCTGAGCTCAAGGGTGACCAAGTTGTCTCCTTGGGCTTCAGCAGCTGCAGAATGGTGGGCTATAGAGTTGGGGGGCCAGTGGGTTGAGGAGCTGGTAGGAGATGAGGAGTCAGAAACAGCTGGCGGAGAGGTTTATTAGAAAGGAAGGGGAAGGAGGGAGCCCCGTGGTGCGTGGAGCGGGGAGGCTGGGCGAGGTCTGTTGATCTGGGGTTTGGTGGAGGTGGTGGTGGTGCTCATAGAAACCAAGAGAAAGTGAACATGTTTACTCGGGTGTCTCAAGGTTCTTACTCAGAACGATGGTTTGGTTCACCCCACGTTGCCCATCAGAACCATCTAAAGAACTTTCGAAAAGTACCTCTAACCAGTGTATATCAGGCACAGAATACTACTCAACAATCCACAGGAACAAAACACCAACGCATGCTACCACTCGGATGAACCTCCAAAACATTACGCTGAATAAAAGAGACCAGAGGCAAAAGATCACTGCCCTATGATTCTACCTGTGTCGAAATATTTCTGAAAGGCAATCCAATAGCTATAGTAGATTCACGATGACCTGGGATTGAAGCTGGGACTAGGGATGAAGGGTAAACTTCTTTTTTTCTTACCATTGCCCCATAGAACAAACTTTTCCAACTCCTTTGGCCTCAGGTTCCTGGCAGTGCGCTCTTCTGCTGGGGTGGTCTCTCTCCAGAGGACCCTCGTGTGAAGTACACCTTTCATCATGACTCAGAGACAGCTCCCTTCCCTGGGAGCCTTAGGGACAACCCTGCCACGTGAGACTCAGGGAGCACTAACTGTCCCTGAAGGCCTTGTCCCACCATCCGCTTCTGGTCCACACCTTGGCTTTGAATTTCTAGATGTTGTAATCGTTAGTCTGAACTGTCAACTTGATGGGATTGAGAGCTGCCCATGACTGAGAGGCTCTGGGTGTGTCATGAGGGTGTGTCTAGGGATGATTGGCATGTGGGAGGGCCAACTGAAGTGGAGCCCCTACCTGGGCGTGGGCAGCACCGCCCAACAGGATGAAATAGAAGCTGGAAGAATAAGGAAGCAGAGAAGATGCAGCTCGGCTCTTCTTGGTCGCTGCTTCCATCCTCTGAGGACATCGGACTCTCACTTCTTCATTCTACCAAAGTGGACTCTGCCAGTGATTCTCCAGGTAGTTTCCAGAAGCCTTGGTCTCTGACTAGGGTAGCACTGCTGATCCTTCTTGTTCTGGGGCTTCTGCATCTTGGACTGCACAGCTGCTGGTTCCTCCAGCTCTCCAGCTGCAGACGGCCATGTGGACTCCCCAGCTTCTGGTCGTGTGAGCCAATCTAATAAATCCCCTTTTTTATAATCATCCTTCCTGTTGATTCTGTTCCTCTAGAGACCCTGACTAATAGAGATGTGCAACAGGTAACAGTTACTGTATTCTTCAAGTTGCAACCTTTCCAAGCAGATATCTTTAAGTCCAACACACACGCACACACACACACACATGCACACACGCACACACACACATTCTAAAGACATTTCTACTCTTTGGTGAATTGCCCTCTACTCTTGTGAATTTCCAAATGAATCTTTAGCCTTCTATCCCATAGTCTGGAGGCTGGTGATGAGCCAACGCTGGAAAACCCAACTTGGAGGTCTGTCCAAGTCCCAAAACCGTCTAGCCTGTCGCTGTGGGAACCCTTGGCCCCTATTGCTCTCAGTTTGGGAATTTGTCCAAAACTCAGACGCAGGAATATTCTGGTTCTAACAGCTTGAAATATCGTCTCATCTCCGGCTGTCTAACTATCGCTTCCAGCATGTGCTGACCAAATTGTGGCCTCGGGGCAGGTGTTCTTCCAGGAAGAAGGCATGAGTAGACAAATGTGATTCATACAAGGGACAGGTGAGCTCGAGCTGCAGGCTGATCGCATCCCTGCGTTCCCTGGGGCATAAGAAGACGTGTAGAACTTCCGAGCATTTTCACTTGTTCTTTACGGCCATGCTGTGATTACCAGGTTGCCTGAGCTTGTGAAATAAGGACCTCATCACCTCGATTTTGCTCCTCCAAAAAAAAAAAAAAAAAAAAAATGATAGGCTGGGATTTCAGCTCAGTGGTAAAGCATTTGCCTGGTATGTGTGAGGTACTGGGTTCAAGTCTTGGCACCACATATAAATAAATGTTCATTGACAACTACAAAAAGTTTTTAAATGCACTGCTCCTATAAGACAATGCTCAGTTCACCAAGTTCCTTGCACAGGCATAAAAATAAGAGTTGAATGGGACAAATTTTGCCACTTGCAGGAGGCAATCCAGACCCTGAACCATTAAGCTATGTTATTTTGTGGTCCTTGGCCACATTTGTATTGAGGTGACGGCTCCAGATTTGTGACAAATTTGTAATGTCCCATAGTCAGTTCCTCACTACAAAATGCACCACTGGTTCTTCTCTAGCACAGGGGTCAGAACTTTTCTGCCGAGGGCCACATAGTAAATATGTTGACTCTACCGGCCAGGTGGACTCTTCTGCAACTCCTCTCCTGGCAAAAAAAATTCCCCCCAAACCAGACATAGTCTATACATAAATGAGGGAGTGTGACGGCGTTTCAGTAAAACTTTTCTTACAAAAACAGGTGGTGGCAGATTTGGATCATGTGCCACAGTTTACTGACCCCTACTCTAGCAGATTGAATGATTTAACAAGATACATTTTATAGCCCTCAAACAAACAAAAAAAGTAGGAGATATTCTGCCAAATACTCTTGGTTCCTTGGAGTTTTCTTTGTTGCCCAATAAATTGTACATTTATGAAAAAGAAATTTTATATACACCAATAAATGTGGGTGGGAATGATTTGCTATAGGCAAAAAATTGAAAATGCCGGGGAGATGATTGATGGAGGAGAGACCCCGAGAAAGCAGGAGGAGGAGACCTCGTGAACAGGTCAGAGACCCCTGCACAGGGGAAGGGAAGGAGGAGAGGCTGGCCCTGTCGGATGGCTTCTGGGGCCATGTGCTAAAAGGATCCGAGAAATCAGGAAGTGTGAGAACAAAGGTCCCAACTTCACTTCATGAACACTGAGTGAGAGAGCAGAGGGGGGCGTGGAAGGCCAGGATCAGCCACACCGAGGCCTCTGCTAACTCAATTTAAAGAGAAAATGTCATCTGCTTCACCAGGTCGCAGTTCAAGAAATAAAGCCAGTTCCTCTGCATAGCCAAGATCCTGGTGGCCGAGGGTGAGATTCAGTGGTAGAGCGCTTGCCTAGCATGCTCGAGGCCCTGGGTCCCATCCCCAGCACCCCAGGAGAAAAGAAAAATAAGAATCCTGACCTTCCACCTTAGACTCACTGAAATTTTCCAAAATAAAGGATAAGTACCACGGACGATGGAGACAGGTTTTAGGCAGTGCCCAGACATGACATCAAATGACGTCAACTCGCCAAGCCAGGCTGTGTGTCCCTTTTCCATTCCCTTTCTACCTTTCCAATCTTGTCACATAGAAAATACCCATCAGGTGCTGGTGTGTCTGCAAAACCTCTCTAAGGCGGACCATTCTCCCAGGTAGCAAGTCCCACTTCCCTTCCAGCAGGCAGGAGGGTCTGAGCAGAACCTAACCTGGTTTGGTTCCCTCCTCTTTCCTCCATGACTGCCTGCCTGTGAGAGCCACTAATCGTCAGACTCTCATTCATGATATAAATATACCATGAAAACATGATTCACCTTTTTCTTTTGCAGTAAATTTAAAGTCAGTCATTTCAAAAGAAAAATAGTGGACAAGTCTCCAGGGAGGGCAAAGATTTAGCCCAAGAGTGAGCGTGCTGTGAGCATCAGGCATCACGGGTCGGGGAGTAGGGGCTTCTGGAGCCAGTGGCCAGGCCCACTCAAAACTTAAGGTCCAAGCCCACCTTCCGAATCCTAAGTAAAAATGGCTGCTTCACGTTGGGCGTGAGCGAGACTCGCTTTGTTTGATACTCTATCCCCACGTTCTGGCGCGCAGTGGACCCTCAGTGAAAATCTGTTTAATGTCTAATGAACGTGAACCTTGAGTCAGACAGACAGACAGACACAAAGGGGAGCAGAAGTGAGGAAAACATCTGTCATCTCCACCCAAGTGTCTGAATTCTTCCACAATATTTATCCCACGGTCAAGACAGGGCATTATATGAAGAGAACTCTCAATGAATGCCTTTAGAATCAATGGAACACATGAACAAATAGGTCATACCCATTTATAAATAACCTGATGTAATCTAAATGTAGGAGTGTCAAAATAATTCGTGCCTCACACATCTTGAGCACTTACCGTAAGTTACCGGTGCTAACTCTGCTGCGGTCACAGGTAGATCATCCCATGCTGTCCTCACTATCCCTCAGGGCAGGCTCTCTGGTCAGTCCCATTTTACAACTGAGATAACTGAAGCTCAGAGAGGTCAAGCGTCTTGCTTAGGATCATCCAGCTAATGAGGACAACCGTGGATTCAGGACCCTTAGCCAGGTCTTATATCCCCAAAGCCTGGGATCTGCCCCCGATAGCCCTGTGTCTAACAACGCAACACTCAGAAGATGGAGTGGCTGTGGTGGGTGCTTGGAAATTGCTGATCAGCTACAGAATATGGAGAAAAAAAATAGAAAAATAAGAGACGCATGGGACGCATTATTAGGATTTCCCAAGATTTTCAGGTTTTTTCCTGTCACATTCCCCACATGACTAGGTGACATTCTTTGGCCAATGAAATGTGACCATAAGTGGCATGAACCACTTTTGGGAAAGAGGTATTGAAAAGCCACTAAGTGAGCACTTCTGTCTCTTTCTGGCAAAGCAGGAGTTGAAACAGTGTAGGCTAAGCCAATACATGGAGGACAACCGTCCTTACCTACAATGAATTTTAAATCAGAAAGAAACAAAGTTATGCTAAGCAACTACATGCTGGTGATGTTTATTACTTCGCCTAGCCTAGCTGATATACTGGTGACTGTGAAACAGTTATAAAGCAGTGATATCCATCAAAAATAAAATGCAATGCATAGAAAAATCTACTCAGGGATATCACATCAAAGAGAGAGCTTTTTAGTCTGCTTATAAGTAGAAAAGCAAGCCAAGCTTGGTAGTGCATGCTGTAATCTCAGTGACTCTGAAACCAAGGCAGGAGGATCGCAAGTTTGAGGTCAGCCTCAGCCACTTAGGGAGACCCTGAGCAACTTAGCGAGACCCTGTCTCAAAATAAAAATGCAATAAAAAGGGCTGGGGATGTAGCTTAGGGATAGAGCATCCCTGGGTTCAAGCCCCACTACCAAATAAATATAAAAGCATTATCAAACCTACTAGAAAAGATGGCACAAGTGAAACCTGACCCACCTGGGTTTAATTTCTGCCTTGAACACTCACCGGCTGGGTGGACTTAGTCTCTCCAAGTCCACTTTCTCATCTGCAACGCCACCTGACCGGAACACTAACTGCACACAGTGGTCACAGGTTATAACTGAGATCATACACATGGTGTGTTCCACACAGTACATGGCTCAGTGTGAGTGCTGAAGAATTGTAGCTATCAGCCAGGCATGGTGGCCCACGTCTGTAATCCCAGGGGCTCGGGAGGCTGAGACAGGAAGATCCGCGAGTTCAAAGCCAGCCTCAGCAAAAGTGAGGCGCTAAGCAACTCAGTGAGACCCTGTCTCTAACTAAAAGACAAAATAGGGCCGGGGGTGTGGCTCAGTGGTTGAGTGCCCCTGAGGTCAATCCCCAGTACCAAAAAAGAATTGTAGCCATCCTTAACTGAAGGAGAAGGCCACAGTCACCAGCAGGAACAAAAAGTGTTACTTTCTCTTTTCCCAGTAATGCCCTGAGAGAGGGCTGTTGGCAGGCCAGCAGGGGTTAACGGGAGGCACGCAGATGCACACACGTCCACACGCACGCTCGCCCAAGCACACGCGCTCACGGCCCTGCCTGCGCCCTTTGATCCTGCTCCCAGGGCGGATGGAGATGAGGCCTGCCAACCGCGTGGCCCTAATTGCATTTTCTTCCTGAAAGAGGGTCTGGCGCAGAGCACCTGCGGCCCCGCGCTACGTGACAGCCGGGCTGTCGCGCAGGCAGCATGCAAATCCGGGTCCGAGGGCTCCGGGCACCCCTCCCCACCGCCACCCTCACCCCAGACGCAGAGCCTCCTGCACCGGCTGGGCAGTCTGCAGTTCCACCATTCATTCCCCTCCCAAGTCGCCTCGGGGGCTGCAGGGAGGGAAGAGCCCCCACGTCTCCCTGACGCCCTGGGAGGGAGAACAGCAAGAGCGGTGGTAGCTGAGAGCAGAGGACTTTGCAAGGCAAGAGTCAGGGCCCCAAATCAAGCTCTGAGGTCGCGAGCTGGGCTGCTATGGGCCCAGTTTCCCGGCTGTAAGGGGGATCACTGGCAGAACCGGATGAGATGATTATCTGAGGCCAATGCCCTGCACGCAGCAGATGCCTGATAAATTGTAGCTGTTATAATTAGGATCCCTCCTTCATTGACTAGACAAGAATGACTGAGCACTAACCAAGTGTCAGGGGCAGCTGCTGCTCAGGAAACCAGGGTGAGCCCCTTCCGACCAGGTCTCTGCAGTGGAGAGCCTGCGTCATGGTGGGCAGGTTAGCCGGAAAAGGTTAGCGGGAAGCCCAGCTGGGTGAACTCCGCACAGGGCAAGTGAGGGAGGGAGACGGACAGAGGGATGGGATTGAGGAAGGGCTGAGCCGGTGGGACTGGCATTTTTCCATCACTGGGACCAAAATTCCTGACCGGAGCAACTTAGAGGAGGAAAAGTTCACTTGGGGCTCATGGTTGCAGAGGTTTAGTCCATGCTTGGCTGAGTCCATTGCTGTGAGTCCAGCGGGAGCCGCCTCAGGGCAGGCAGGACAGTGAAGGAAAACAGCTCTGCCCGTGGAAGCCAGAAGCAGAGAGAGAAGGGGTCAGGGGCTGCAGGAGAGATGGACCTTTCCGGGACACTTCCCCACCTCCTCCAGCCATGGACACCTGTCTACAGTCACCACCCCGTCCACTCAGACTGGGATGGACTGATTAGGTTGCAGCTCCTGTGACCCAATCATTTCACCTCTGAATATCCCTACACTATCATGTGACCTTTCGGGGAGCCCCTCATATCCAATCCATAACATGCCACCCCTGGTCTCCAAAGGCTCATGTCATCTCAAGAAAAAATGGGGAACCCTGTTTTAATCTGGTTGGTCAGGAAGTCCTCTTGAAGGAGAATGTGTTGACAGCTGAGGGGAAGTCAGAGGGTAGCATGTTTCAGGCAAGGGAACAGCACGTGCAAAGGCCCTGAGGTGGACTTCTCGGTCATTGTGTGAAGATGCACAAGGAAAATCTCCTCAATGGTGGCTGCCACCCTCCATCCAGATCCACGTGTCAACAGAGAATGGTTTCAGATCTTCCAAGACTCTGAAGCCCAGATCATAGGGGGCATTTCAACATCAAATAGTTCATAAAAGTTTATTTAAACCTATTTCATTCCTTTACAAATATTTACTGAGTATCCTCCATGGACCAGGCAGTGAGAGATACAGAGTGAGTCAGGAGGACTTGCTTTCTATGCTCACGACCACCCTGTATCCAAGCTCAAGGTCAGGAAGACAGAAAGTAGTCAGTAAGTATTTGTTGTAGAGACACTGAGAACAATGACGTTTGGTGAAGCTCTTATTCAATTCTCCTACACCATTAACATTAACTTATTAAATTCTCACAGCTCTGGCATGAGGTGTTATTATCTCCATTTTACCGAAAGGGAAACTGAAGCTCAGAGACATCAGGTAACTTGCCCAGGATCACACAGTAAATAAGGGGCAGAACCAGAATTCAAACCTTTAACACCCTGGCCTTACGGTCAATGTTCTTACCCACAGCAGGGTGCCCAACCATCCTGGTTTGCCTGCAACTACCCAAACAGAAAGTCCCATGTCCTTGGAAACCCCTCGGGTCTGGGACAGTTCACTCCACCCAGTACAGTCTGACTTTGTAACAAGGTACATTGCCATGAAATCAAATAAATTTCAATAGGGTGAGGCGAGTACAATAATAAACACATATTGCATTTGCAGAAGTAGCAAAGGGAGCCAGGAGCTCTCCAAACAGGAAGAAACTTGCCCCTAAGACCCAGGAGGAGCCTACATCCAGGTGGGGTTGAAGGGGGCCACGGCTCTCCTGTTGGATAAGCTGTGGGGGGCTGGGCAGAAGAGGAGGGAAGCCCACGGAGGGGAATGTGAGGGACATCCTTAACCAGGTCAGGTTGTGGACATAAAGAAGCCTAAGAAAGGAAGAAGCAAGAGCCAAAAGTAGAGAAATAACGGTCAGGTCAGATCCTGGAGATTTGGAGCTTAGATTTTATCCTGGAGTCAATAGAAACACCATGAAAGGATTTGAGGTGGAGAGGGAGGGAGTCGGATTTGCATTTTAGAAGGATCGCTTCTGGAAGGGCTGAGTGGGAAGGAGGAGTGAGCCAATGGGCAGAGGCTCTGAGGGTGCCGACAAAGCACCCCTGGGGAAAAAAATCTCGATTAAGAATCAGAACCCTCAGAAACAGCTCCCAAGCAAGGAAATATTGAGAAACAAGGCTCCTGGAATCGTGGGGAGTGGGCATTCCGCCTGGTATCCCAGCTTGCTCTGGTCGATGGCAGCTTTTCTGTATTTGAAAGGCAGAATCATTCACTAAAGTCAGCCGTCTCCAGGAGCTCAGCCACCCACCCACCCACGCATTCATTCATTCACTCATTCACTCACTCACTCATTCATTCACTCATTCATTTGCTCACTCATTCATTCACTCATTCATTCGCTCACTCATTCATTCACTCATTCACTCACTCACTCGTTCACTCATTCACTCATTCATTCAAAGAGCGCCTGCTGCCTGCTAGGCACCGTACTGGACACAGGCGCTGAGGATCCACAGCAAGCTGATCACCATGTTCCTGCCCTCCTGTCCCTCTCAGACCAGTGGGAACGCAGGCGCCAAGCACGGTTGCTGAAGAGTCATAGCCGTCAGAGGCTCTGAAGGAGATGGATAGGGTGCTTAGGCGGGAGGAGGCTCAGTTCAAACCAGGAAACCAGGAAGGTCCCCCCTGACCTGAGCAACGATCCACAGCCGGCCAGGTGCCAGTTAGGCAGGTGAGCGTTCCAGGTGGAGGGAGCTGTGCGGACAGAGGCCTTGGGCCCAGAGAAAGCTGGGCGTGACCAGGGTGGCCGGAGCAACATGGACAAGCCGGGAGAGGCCTGAGAGGAGGGGAAGGGAGAGGACGGAGGCCAACCACCTAAGCCACGTGGCCCTCACGGCAAACCCGCTGGAGGGTTGGGTGAAGAGCCGAGGGATCAAAGATCTCTCAAGTGGGTGATGGGGGCTAAGTAGCTGCAGAGATGTGGTCAAGGAGACACTCGTAGCCAAGAGATTCTGCGCGTCTGGACCAGGCTGGCGGGTGTAGACAGAAAAAATGAAGCAAAAGCCAGTTATGGGGGGGTGCAATCCACCTATTTTGGATCACATGGAAAGACTGCTATGAATGGCCCACCATCCCCCAGGTTTCTCAAGTCAAGAAACTCAATGTCGTCTTTTCCTCGAGGTGGGTCCTCACCCAACAGGAACCAATCCCTGCTGGCTCTCCTCTACAATCCCGATTGTGACATGAAGTCAGATCATTTCCTACAACACTGGTCTTCCTTCCCTCCTGTGATGAGTTGGATTGTGTCCCCCCCACATCCAAAAACAGAGAGACACGTCAGGTCCTAAGCCCAGACCTGTCCATGTTCCCTTATTTGGAAAGAGGGTCTTTGCAGATGTAATTAAGACATAAGTAAAGGTGAGGCTGTTTCGATTAGGTTGGGTCCTTAGAAGAAAAGGCGGAGCCCCGGGGGGAAGAACCCCATGTAACTATAGGAGCAGAGACGTACTTGCCAAGAGATGCCAAGGATTTCGGGCAAACACCAGAAGCTAGAAGAGGCAAAGGAACATGCTTCCACCAGAGCCTTCAGAGGGAGCCTCACCCGGCTGACACCTGATCTCAGACGGCCAGCCTCCAGACCTCCAGCCTCCAGACCTCCAGCCTCCAGAACTGCAGAAGAACACATTTCTGTGGTTTTATGCCACTAAATTCGTAACAATTTGCTACGGCAGCCCTGGGCCACCCAGACACCTCTCCGACAGCTAGCCAACCAAGGGGACCAGAGTCACTCACCAGCCAAGGCCAGTTGGAGCTTAATGCAGCATGAGCCGTTGTGTGGTCCTAGTTTCAAGAGCCAAGGTGGTGACCTGCCCCACATAGTGGTGTCAGATCTGAACAAGCCAAGCCTTCCGTGACGGAAGAGCCAGTTCCGAATTGCTCCAGTCAAATTCCATTTCTCTGAAGTAAATTTTCCATCCTCTTCCCCCTCCAGAGTTTAGGAGGGACCCTCTCTTTCCCCTGTATTAAATATCAAGAAACAGAGGCAGAGAAAGATCTCTTTAAAATAGCGACCAGTTGCAACCAGTAAGTGTCACAGAAGTTAAGTGTGAGCAACAGAAACTGACTGCTATGGTCCGAATATCCCCTGAATTAAATCTGTTGAAACTTAATCACTAATGTGGTAATATTAAGCCATGGGGCTTCAAGAAGATGTCAATGCAGGACACAGAAGGCATCAAACCTGTTGGCACCCCAACCTTGGACTTCCCAGCCTCCAGAGTTAGAAATTAACTTTTGCTCTTTATAAATTATCCAGTCTCGGGTATTTTGTTGTAGCAGCATAGCATGGACTAAGCACCAGTTCTGGGTAATGTGCCCAGAAAAGGAAAGAATTAACAGGTGTTACATAGTTAGAAGAAGGGCAGGAAAGCTAGCTAACCAAGTCTGGAGATTCTAGACCAGGAACAACTCCAAAATCACATTACAGGCCTGGACAGGTGGAGACACCACTCCCCAAATAGAGGACCGCCAGTCCCTGACTCTTTGGGTGGAGATTCAGAAGTTTCGTGTCCAGCGAAGCCTTAATCCCCTGTCTGGGTCAGCTAGCTCTCAGACAAGAAAAGGAGTTTGCTTGCTGAGTGACCAAAGATGGATAATACGTTCATGTTCCATGTCATTCATTGTGCTTCCTTTGAAGATCGCCTCTGTCACCATGCATCTACCGAGCACCTGGTTTTGCCAGGCATTAGCGAAACAAAGATCAACAAGACAAGTCCACTGTTCTCCTACAGCCCAGGAAAAAGACAGCAGAGACCAAGAAAGCCCCGCAGCCTGGAGAAGTGGGATAAACTCTGCACGAGGAGCCCGAGCGTCCCACTCCAGCCTGAGCCTTCCGTTCTGAGCAATCTGGAGCAAGTCTCGGTTTCCTCATCTGTAAAATGGGCATAGAAGCACGCGGGTCCACTACCATTAAAACCTGGTTCTACAGGTGAGGATGCTCTGCAGACTTAAAAGACTCCTTGCAGGAAACTGAGGGCAGAACCGCCCACGCGTCCCACCCCTTCTTCATTCACACCCTCTACCCTGAGGCTGTACCGCTGCCCTGGGAAGGGCAGAGTCCCCTCCGCCTCTCTCCACTGGATTGAGTGTGTCGCTTGTTCTTGCCAACAGGATGCAACAGAAGCAGATGTCCATCGCAGGGCCAGGCCTCTGGGGCCCTGCTCTCCATGGGAACACTGCCACAACTTGAGGACAGCCCAAGCCACCCTGCAGGAGAGTAGGGCCACGTGGACAGCAGCCCTGCTGTCCCCGCCAAGTCCACACAAGCAAGGTCAGCAGAGCCTCCTCCACAGCCCTCGGGTATGCAAGAGGCCACACTGGCCACCCTGAAACCCCACACGGGATGGTTGTTTGCAGCCGCTGAGTTTAGGGATCTGATTTTTTAGCCTCATGCTGGCGAGAGACAACATTGTGGATGCAGCGGCCCTGGGTATCCATAGCTCCACTACCAAAGAACTCGCAGGCAAAAATAATTCAAATCCTGCAAACTGTTGTTTTTTTAAATTAAGTGGTACAAAGGGAGGTCAAGCAGAGGTTATCAAACTTTTTCCCAAAAAAGATCAGATAATGAATCCTTTAGGCTTTGTGGCAGGACAGTGGCTGTCAAAACATCAGCTCTGCCTGTGGAGAGCCACGGCAGCGAGGGACACACCAGGAAGTCCCACGGGCAGGGCCGCGCGCAAGGAAAGCGTGTTCACAAAACGCGCACAGCAGGATCTGACTGCAGTTTGCCAGCCCGTGGAATAAAGTAAAGGGCAAAATGCCTTCTTGTCCCTCTGTCCCCTGAGAGGTAAACACCCTCACCGTTTCTTCTGTGCCCTTCCAGTAGTTCCTACCCATAAGCGTCCCTCAAGTGGATGCACGCCGTAAGCACACCGTACTTGCTGCTATGACCTTGGATGCGTCATAAAATGTGCTTTGGGTATATTTCTCAGCCGGCACAGAGTGACCCCAGGGCCTTTAGTCACTGCGCACAGTCACTGTACTGCCTTCCTGGTAAGGAGGGACAGTAATTCATTGCTGAGGGTTGAACGGTCTTTCAGTAGTTTGCTCTCCATACAAATGCTGCAATTTTGATACACAGCATGAACTGGTTTTCTTCTTGACGGTCATCCAACAGTTTGGACAGAAGTTGAGGTGATGCTTGATACACGTCTGGAGGGTTCCAGACATGAAGCTGCCCTTAAAGAATTCACAGTGGCACCCGATAATGATGTGGATGAGTTTACTGAGCAATTACTATGGGCCATGGACGGAGCGATGGTATCGACATGCATGATATCACCCATCTTCACCACACCCTGTGAGACTGTTGCTATTATCAGCCCTACTTTACAGATGAGAAGGAAGCTCAGAGAGATGGAGTAACTTACCCGAGATCACACAGCTAGCAAAAGATGGACCTGAATCTCAAACCCAAGTCCTAAGCAGTCTGCCTACATAGGAGACAGTATTGAAATTAAAACGGCAGGAACTCAGAGAATTCTGGGAGCCCAGGTGGCAGGCCCATGGACGGCGCCTCATCTTGGCTGAGGGCTCTGAATGTTTCCTGAAAGGTCTGAGGAGCCATGAAAAGGTTTTTAAAGCTCGTGAGTCAAAAATCAAGTCCCCTATTGAGAAGGGTGGGCTCACTGCAGCAGAGAAGATGGATTCGAGAGCCAGAGGGAGCCAGGAGATGGGTCAGAGGCTGCCACGGTCACTCAAGCAACCCTGGGGGCATTTTCTTCTTGGGGGCAGATTTGGCCATGTAATTAAAGACAGCAAGGTGGCATCAGGCCCAGGAGCAGAGCACGCCCACACGGGGAGCCCGGGGCTCAGGGGCAGACGCGATTGCCCAGGATGTGTGAGCCGATGGCCGACCACCCCATGGGGAAACCTGGCCCAGCCCCGGATCATTCACTCCTGTCCAGAAGGCTTCAGATGGCGGAGAGATGGCCTCGGGTCGCCCCATCCTGGAGAGGGAGGCTCTTGATCAGTGGCCCGTCCACTGCCGCCTCCACTCCCCACTCTGTGGCCCTGCGGAGAGCCAAACCACGTGGCCGCCGCATCCTGAGTCATCCCAGCTGGGTCCAGCTATTTTCCCTGGGAGGCAGAGAAGCCAGGCGGAAGCGTGTCCTGGCCAGGCAGGGGACCCACAGGGAGCCAAAGGGCGGGCTGCTGCCTGCAGCCTCCCACCACCCCGCAGGGTGGGAGGGCGCTGTGAGGACCTTGTTCACTTCCGGCCAACAGGTCTGGGTCTGAGACAAGATGCCAAAGGACACTGGCCAGGACAGGAGCAGAAAGCACCAGGGAGCAGCCTAGAGCAGAGGCTGGAAAGCAAAGCAGCTCTTTGCCAGGCCGGGGCTTCGGGCCAGGAGCTGGGCTAAGTACTTGACATCATCATGTCAAGCCGGAATATGTGATAGCTATTATTTCATTTCATCCCTACAACAGAGATCAGCCGAATCCTGTTTGCGGCTTATCTTTGTATAGCCCATGAGCTAAGAATGTCTTTCCAATTTTAAAAGTTTCAGAAAAAAAAAAAATAGATGATGGAAACTGTTTGTGGTCTGTACAACCTAAAATATGTATTATCCGGCCCTGTGCTGAAAAGTGGTGCTAGAGATGGAACTCGGGGGTGTTTAACCACTGAGCCCCAGCCCCAGCCCTTTTTCTTATTTTTTAAATTTTGAGACAGGGTCTTACTGAGTTGCTTAGGACCTCCTTAAGTTGCTGAGGCTGACTCCAAACTTGCGATCCTCCTGCCTCAGCCTCCCAAGCTGCTGAGGTTACAGGAGTGTGCCACTGTACCCGGCTCTAGATTACTTATAATACCAAATATAATGCAAATACTATGTAAAGAGACATTATACTGTGTTATTTAGGGAATACAAGAAAAATAGTCTGTCCATGTTCAGAACAGATGCCATATTTGTGAATATTTTCCATCCGCAGCTGGTTGAATGCACAGAGGCAGAGCCCATGGATAGAGAGAGCCAACTAAAAATTTCTGGAGTGTGGTGCACAGTGTAAACTCATTTCCTCATCTCCCTACAACCTCTTTAGTAAATGGTTTGTGTTTCCTAACACTTGACGGGAGAGGCTCCCTGTTTAAGCCCCCACAGAAGACCTTCGACATCTGATCACTGAACTAACCACTATCTGTGTATGCGGACCACGTTTGCTTTACCCATTCACATGTCCAAGGGTTCCTAGGCTGGTTCTGTAGCTTGGCTATCGTGAATTGTGCGGCTATAAACATGGATATGGCTGTGTACCTATAGTATGCTGATTTTCGTTCTTTTATACCAGGGAGTGGGATATCTGGGTCATATGGAGGCTCCATTTCTAGTTTACTGAGGAATCTCCACACTGCTTTCCAGAGTGGCCGCACCAATCTGCAGTCGCACCAGTCACGTATGAGTGTGCCTTTTCCCCACATCCTCACCAACATGTATTATTACTTGGACTCTAATAATTGCTCTTCTGACTGGAATGAGATGAAATCTCAGCGTAGTCTTGATTTGCATTTCCCCGATTGCTAGAGATGTCAAACATTTCTTCATATATTTGTTGGCCATTTGTATTTCTTTTTTTCCCCTCTTGGTACCAGGGATTGAACTCAGGGGTGCTTAACCACTGAACCACATCCCCAGCCCTTTTTTGTATTTTATTCAGAGACAGGGTCTCGCCAAGGTGCTTAAGGCCTCGCTAAGTTGCTGAGGCTCATTTTGAACTCGAGATCCTCCTGCCTCAGCCTCCCGAGCTGCTGGGGTCACACAGCACCCAGCCCTGCTTTCCTTTTTAATGAAACCCCTGCTCACTGCTTACCCTGGTGTCCACAGTGTTCATACTTCAACTTGATGGAACACAAACCAAATCCTGGCTCTTGCTGGTAAGAGCATTATGTATAACAAAAATGAACTAATAAAAAAATTTTAAATAAAGTTTAGGGAAAGAAAAGGAAGAGATCTGTGAATTCTTAGGAAGGGGAATGAATTGGAACTAGGAAATCAGGGAAAGAAGAGCAGATGCCTGCTGGGAATCACATTGCATGTGGACACCCGCCTGCACCAGGCCAGAATGAGATGCACCCACCACAGAGCTTGGATGATTCAGACCCAGAAAAAGACCTCCGTCAGGCTGCAGAACTCTGCCTTCTTGGGAACCTTAGCGGGGAGAGGTGGGGAAACAAAGAAACCACAATCAGGAGCCACGCCCCAGTTAAAAGCAATTGAACCCTGTTTATTGATTTTCTCTTCAGTCGTTTGATTTCTAAACCACCAACAGATTTTTTTTAAGTCACTCAGTCGACATAATCATAATCATCATGGTTAAGAGTATCTTTCTTAGCAAGGCACGGTGGTGCACGCCCGGAATCCCAGTGGCTCGGGAGGCTGAGGCAGGAAGATGGTGAGTTCAAAGCCAGCCTCAGCAACTTAGTGAGGCCCTGTCTCTAAATAAAAAATAAAAAGGGCTGGGCATGTGGCTCAGTGGTTAAGGCCCCCTGGGTACCAATAATAATAATAATAATAATAATAAAGAATATCTTTTATGCCAAAAATCTCTAAGGCAGAGAAAGGAAAGGCAAGTGGGGAAGGAAAGAGAGCAGGCTCAGTGAGCAAGAGGAGCCTGGAGAGAGAAGAAAGATCATGCCGCCGGGAGGAGCCACCACACTGGGAGAGCAGAGGGAGCCAGGGACGTGGGCTTGGCGCTCGCGCGGCCTCTCTGCATCCCTCGGCAGAGCCCTTCTGTAATCAGAGAAGCAGGACATTACCAGGACTCTACGGTTGTTGGTGTGGACTTGGCTGTGGACGTGGATACGGATCCGATCCTAGTCCGTGTGAGTTGCCGCCACAGTCTGGGTGGCTCATAAGGACTCGCGGTCTCACAGTTCTGTGGGCTGGGAGATCCAAGACCAAGGGCCAGCAGATCCTGGGGCGCGTCCTCTTCCTGGTTCACAGGTGGCCGTCTTCCTGATGGAGCTGTATCCTCATGTGAGAGGGGTCAGGGAGCGCTTGTAAGTGTGCTCACCCACACAAGGGCGCCACCCTCACCTCAGCTACACCTGGTCACCACCGAAAGCCCACCTCTAAGGACCACCGCCTTGGAGGCTTGGGTCTCAACCTGTGAATTTGGGGCCCAGGAACATTCAGTGCTCGCAGATGCAGATATCAATTCAGATTTAGATTTTGTTTCTCTTAAGGGATTAGTGGCAGAGGCACGACCTTATGCATCTGTGAGAAGGGGTGACGGGGCTCCTGGGGGTCTGTTGTCTTTGATCTGATACAGAAGCTAAAATCCAGGGTGGTCCATCCAAAGAGAAGATAGAGACAAAGAAGAGTCTAGAAACTACCCCCAAACGTGAGCTGAAGCCCAGATCGGTTCCTAACTGCCTCTCCACCTTGGTCACCTTACCATGGAGGTAAATGCCTACATCTGCCCCAGGGAGGGACATGCTGAAGGAGAACCCAGCAGAGGTGAGCAGCCCAGCAGACCCCATACTGCCAAGGAGGTGAGCCAGGTAAGCCCTGCAGAGTGGCCCCTGTGTCACTTCCGACCTGCTGACCTCTCATTGGCAACCCAAGCAACCAGAAAGGAGCAGGAAAGAGGATGCTGGGAAATGTAGTTCAGCCTCCCTGTCGACCTCTCAGCTGCCACTGCACCTAGGGAGATTTCTTTAGTTTGGGGGATTTGCATAAGAGAAGGGGAGTTTATTTATGAAATCAAAGAAAAACAATAGAAACAATTAAAGGGTCATTTTTAAATATTCAAAATAACAACTCCTAAAAGCACGTGCTTGAGATTTTATTTAACTGGTAACTAAAGAGAGAACCAGAAATATGCTTGCAAGTCATTCAAAGGAAAAGTCAAAGAAGAGACACGTAGGCGGGCAGGATTCCTGGAGTGAATTTGCTCACTAGACACAAAACCCTTCAACAGCCACAGAACCATCATCCACTGCATTCTGGCCAGACGTGATTTATTTGTTATTTCTACAGACAAGAGTCATTTGCATTATTATCAGTTTTCTGCAAGTTACAGAGCTGTAAATTTGCAGGCAGGAAAGCCAAGGTACAGGGAGGGAGAATAACTCATTCGAGGACACACAGCTAGTAAACATGGGAGCTGGGACTGACACCTGGCTACCCAACTCCAGGTTTGCTGCATCCAACTTGAAGTGGGAGGGGTCTGGGACTGGGGGTAGTATTTTATCACAAACACTTAAAATTTCCTGACAATGCCTGGCAATGATAGTATGCCCATTAAGGATATATTGCAACCTGGCCCACCCTCTGCCTCTCTTTTTGCTTCCTCACCGACATGAGCTGAGCAGCTTCCTCTGCACACCCTACTTTCACCCTGATGTGCTGCCCCAGCACAGGCCCAAAGCATCAGGGCAAAGTGACCATGGACTGAAACCATGAGCCAAAATAAACCTTTTGTCTTTTTAAATTGATTATCTTGGGTATTTTGTCACAGTGAGAGAAAGCTGACTAACAGTTCCTCTCACATCTCCCCTTAATAAGTCATCTCCACCTCAACTTCCATCTCCTCCTCTCCCCTTGCCAAAGGGAGACCTTCATCACTAATCTCCAGCTTTTTTCTTGCTTCAAGGGGTGGATGCTGGGACTGGAGTAGTGGCTCAGTGGTAGAGCACTTGCCTGGTGTGTGTGAGGCCCTGGATTAGATCCTCAGCACCATGTATAAATAAATAAAATAAAAAATGGGTGGATGCTAACTAAATAAGGGTGAACTTTGAATTCCTCAGGAACTCCAGAAGGGTTTTGAGGGTTGGAGGATAAGAAAGAAAGAAGGAAAATAGGAAAGAAGCAGTTGGAGAGCAACAAGCTCCTACTGGGAAAACATAACCAGCAAAATCACAGGTGAGTCCTGGGAAATCTGATAGGGTTTCTGCCAAAAGGGGCCCAGCATGGACCACCCTCCTCCCCATGTCCATGAAATCCTCAGGGAAAAATGACATTTTGTTCACATACTTGGCTGTGGATCTGTTGACGGGAGTTTAAGAAAAGCAGCTCCCAGTTAGGGAAATGCAATTCATCCAGAGCTACACTGAGAACCCACCTCACCCTGTAGAATGGCAGACACCAAGAACACAACCCAGCAAGGCACGGGGGCCCTCGCCTGCAATCCCAGAAGCTCAGGAGACTGAGGCAGGAGGATCTCAAGTTCAAAGCCAGCCTCAGTAACTTAGTGAGGCCCTAAGCAACTCAGCAAGACCGTGTCTCAAAATAAAAAATAAAAAGGGCTGAGGATGTGGCTCAGTGGTGAAGTGCCTTTGGGTTCAATCCCTGGTACCAAAAAAAAAAAAAAAGCTGGACAGTATGATATGGGGAACCCTTACACTCTGCAGGGGGTTGCAGGGGCTGCAGAGGGTGCAGTTAGTACAACCACTATGGGAGTCAGTGTGGAGGCTCAGCTGCACCCCTCCTCGATATTCATCCCAAAGAACGAAAGTCATCACACTACAGTGACACGTGAGTCCTCACGTTCATAGCAGCACAATTCACAATAGCCAAGCTGTGGAACCAGCCTGGGTGTCCGTCAGTGGATGAATGGACAAAGAAACCATGGTGTATACACACATTGGAGTTTTATTCAGTCACAAAGAAAATTAAATTAGGGCAGTTGCAGGAAAATGGATGAAACTAGAGACCATCATGTCGAGTGAGATAAGCCAAGCTCAGAAGGTCAAGCCAAGCTCAGAAGGTCAAGGTCCTAGTTTCCTCAGATGTGTGGAAGCTAGAGAGGGACGGGGACAAGAAAGATGGGGCGGATCTCATGGAAATCAAAGGGACATCAGTAAAGGAGGGAGACCAGAGGGAGGGAGAGGAGAGGGAGAAGGGAACCCGGGATTCTGCTGTCACACTGGGCACGTGTACAAATACGCAACAGCCATCCCACCATTGTGCATGATCGCAGTGCACAAATAAAAAACGGAAAAATCTTAAAAAATAAAACAAAAGTGCTTCACAGCAAAAGAAGAATAGGAAAGAGGAGGAGAAGAGGAAGAAGAAGAAGAAGAAAAAGAACAGCAGCTTCTCCGAATAAACGAGAAAACCTGGGCCCGCTGCTTCATGGAGCTAGGTGAAGACCCATGAGCTTCATCCCGTCGGTTCTGCATCCCTGGGTTCTCCATCTGGGGATCCAACCAGCCCCGGACTGAGAACATTCAAAACAAGTGTGTCTGCCCTAAACGTTCACAGACGTTTCTGGGGGGTCTAGTCACTGGGGTGTAGCAGCTGTCTGCACAGTATTGACATGATGGGAGGACTGCAAGTGATCCAGAGGCAGCTTCAAGTGTAGGCAGATGCGCAGACTGGATGCAGACACTGGGCCATTTCATACAGGGAACTGGAGCATCCTCCAACTTGGGGATCTACGGGGGTCCTGGAACCAAACTCGCCCACCCAGGGAGATGGTTGTCTAGGAAGCAGCTGACCCGGAAGAGGAAGCGGAGGAAGCGCGAAGGACAGAGGAAGGGGGAGGGGCGGAGGGGGGAGGGGCGAGAGGCGCACTGAGGACCCCGTGGGTGCAGGAAGCACGTCGCCCAGGAAAACTGCAGGTGCCTCGGCCCCAGCCTGCTTCTCTGGATCCCCCGCAGGCCTGGCCCAGGGGCCATTCCTAGTGTCCACTCACATCTCATTAAAATGCATGCCTCCCATTTATAAGAGCAAGCAAACCAGACCCTTTGGAGATGCTGCCTGTGGGCAGCTGGAGACGGAGAAATGAAAGGGAATTAATTAATTAGTAATAAAACAGAAAAGGAGCTTTGTCCACATAAATGATGAGAATCTGCTCAGCAAGAAAGGACAATAGCTCAACCCTTGACCTCCAGGAACCGTACGGATGGAGGGGAGGAGGAAGAGGGAGGGGGAGGAGAGGCGGAGAGGGAGATGTGGGCTGCGGAATGACCCAGGGAGTGGGCGCCCACTGCTTGACGCAGCTGGGTGAAGATTCGCAGGTTAAATACAGTTGGCGCCGTGTGTCCTAAGGTTCTCCAACCAGGGAGTCAACCCACCGCCCATCAGACTGGAAACATTCCAAACAAATGCACCCGCAATACTGCCGAGCAACTCTCTTACCAGGAGGAGGTCGGTTGGGAAAGTTTTTCCAAGTCTTGAAGAAGGACTGAGAGTTGGCCAAGGGTAAGACAAGCTGGAGACACTGACTCGGAAGAAAGCAACCCAGCACCCGAGGGACAGTGTGAAAGACAGGCTCGTCACTGGAGACCTTCGCATGCCTTTTGAATTTGGAACTTTGTAGAAATGTTGCCTATTCGCCTATTAAAATACATATTATTTTAGAAGGTTGGCCGAGTTAATAATAGTGGTTGAGGAAAAGGTTTCCAAGCATAAATACATTCCCTCCTTTGCAAACACTTGGAAAAGTTCGTTTCCTTTCCTTGAGAAGAACCACCAGGCCAGTGTTTGCTTCCTTCCCAGTCCTAGAAGTGATTGGTTGAGAGTGTGGCCCTCTCCCAGGCTTCCACCTAAAGGCTGCTGCACCAGCCATTCCAGCTGAACACTCTACAACCCTAGTGACTGCCAGTCCTGGTGGCTGTAATGCAAATGCTTGTTCAGTGTCCAACTCGCTCAACCTTCTATGTGATACTCTCCTTCTGCCACATCCTCACTTTCTCTGGAATATAAAATGATCATCAAATTCAAAAATCCAAAACAGCCCCACCCGCAGAAGCCTCTTTTCTTTCATCTAGGGAGTTTATGAGTGTTGTTGGCTTTGATTTTCAAGTGTGGAAGAAGCAAGCGAGGCCTCCTCCGGTGAGCTCACCCCCGCCTGGCCCAGCACTTCCATTCCGGGCCCTGGCGGAGGCTCTCTCACCACAAGTGAAGTGCCGCTGCCCACAGCAGCAAACGATGAGCTCATGGTTTGTTTTCTGCCCTCGGAATTCAATTTGAGGGGTGCATCCGGGCCACCGGAGCTTGCAGCTTCCTGACCACTGAGCCGAGAGGTCATCATCCGGGAAGGCGGGGACAGCCAACTCCCTGGAGGTGAATAGGCAAACACCGGGTGGCGCCCGTCCCCGTCTCCCGTCCCCAGTCATCGTCTAGCCTGACCCCGAACATGTCCCCAGAGAAGGTGTCGCAGGGTCTGCGACTCCACTACTCTGTCCGCTTGCTGCTCAGCCACAGAGAAAGCGCACGCAAGCTGCGGAGTCTGGAGTCTGGCAGGGAGCTGACCCGGCATTCTTGCCAGTGCCCCCTGCACCCATCATTTCCAGGTCGGCAGGTCCTCCTGCTTCCTGGCCTGGGGACACGCTGGTCCTCTCCAGGAAGGCCTTTCCATGAAGGGAGGTGGATCGGTACCTCATGGCAACTCTCACAACAGAATACGAGACAGCCGTTAAAAATGACGCTAGGAAAAAATGTTCAACATCTCTAGTAATAAGAGAAATGCAAATCAAAACCACCCTAAGACTCCATCTCACCCCAATTAGAATGGCGATTATCAAAAATACAAGCAACAGGTGTTGGCGAGGATGTGGGGAGAAAGGTACACTCATACATTGCTGGTGGGGCTGCAAATTAGTGCAGCCACTCTGGAAAGCAGTGTGGAGATTCCTTAGAAAACTTGGAATGGACCCTCCATTTGACCCAGCTATCCCACTCCTTGGCCTATACCCAAAGGACTTAAAATCAGCATACTACAGAGATACAGCCACATCAATGTTCATAGCTGCTCAATTCACAATAGCCAGACTATGGAACCAACCTAGATGCCCTTCAATTGATGAGTGGATAAAGAAACTGTGGTATATATACACAATGGAATATTACTCAGCCATAAAGAATGACAAAATTATGGCATTTGCAGGCAAATGGATGAAATTGGAGAATATCATGCTAAGTGAGATAAGCCAATCTCAAAAAGCCAAAGGACGAATGATATCGCTAATAAGTGGAGGATGACACATAAAGGGGGGGAGGGAAGGGTTAATGTTAGGGTTAGAGTTAGGGTTAGGGAGGGGGGCAAGTATGGAGGAAGAAAGTACTGTATAGAGGGTAAAGAGGGGTGGGAGGGGTGGGGGGAAGGGAAAAATAACAGAATGAATCAAACAACATTACTGTATGTAAATTTATGATTACACAAATGGTATGCCTTTACACCATGTACAAACAGAGAAACAACATGTATCCCATTTGTTTACAATAAAAAAAAAAAAAATGACGCTAGGGAAGAAAATTTGCTGTCCTGGGAGAATGTTACCATATGGTGAAAAAACGCCGTTGTGAAATAACAACAGCAGCTGATATTTATTGAGGAAGGTTATGGTTTGAATCCAAAACATCCCCCAAGCCCATGTGTTAAAGGCTCAGTCGCCAGCCCATGGTACAGTTGGGAGGTGGAGGAACCTTTAAGAGGTGGGGCCTAGTTGGAGGAAGTTAGGTCTTTGGGTCCATGGCCTTAAAGGGATATTGGGACCCTGGCCCCTTCCTCTCTCTTTGCTTCCTCTCTTAAACTGCCATGAGATGAACAGTCCATCCCCACCACATGCTCCCACTAGGACATACTGTGCCCCCACCAGCCCAGAACAATGGAGTCACGCAGTCATGACAGAAGCCTCTGCAACCATGAGCCAAAATAAAATTTTTCTTCTTTAAGTGGATTTTCTTGGGTATTTTGTCATAGCAACAGAAAACTAACCCACACAAGGATTTCCTGTGCACTACTATTTAAGTGCTTTACATACACTTACAATTGAATCCTCAAAACAACCTGGATTGTTATTACCCATCACTTGACAGGTAAGTAATCTGTGGCCCAAAGAGAGACACAGGATGTGTCTAAGTTTATCAGTCTAGTCAGCACTAGATCTGGGATTTCATCCCAGGCAATTTTTTTTTTCAGTGCCTGCACACAGTACCATATCAGAGTCCATAAAGCATGATCCTCTTACTGTTAAAAAAGAAAAGTATGACCCATTTAGAAAAAGGGAGAGTATTTTAAAGCACTGCTGTGCTATGCACTAAAATGTTCATAGAGAATGAGATTTATGGGCTGGAGTTGTGGCTCAGTGGTAGAGCACTTGCCTAGCACGTGAGGCACTGGGTTCAATCCTCAGCACCGCATATAAATGAGTAAATGAAATAAACGTCCATCAACAACTAATAATTAAAAAAAAAAAAAGAGAGAGACTGAGATGTATGGCAGCGATGTCTCAGGTTAGTTCTGCAGAAGCAGCTCAGAGATGGAATTTAGCATGATGCATGTTTATTAACCCCCAAGTCCCAGATTTTCCACTCTGTATTTTGGTGAAATTGGCACAGGTGCATTAAAATGGGTATGTGTGTGTGTGTGTGTGTGTGTGTGTGTGTATATCCTTCATATTATATAACCTTATATATCCTTTATATTACATATATGCAAATATATTTTTCAAATAATCTAATCCCTCACCTATTATTTTTCTCAAAAGAACACACCTTTAAAAGCATAATAATCACTTCAAATTCACCATAAATGCATGTTCGATTTCAGTTTTTATAGGTGTCCCGTATCTGGGCCGATGGACAGGTGGGTTAAGGAGGGCTCGTGGGAAGGGAGACCCAGCACACAGAGCAGAGGGAAGCTTGGGCTTCAGCACATGCAGGGCTGGGTCTAGAAGAGCCCTCCAAAGTGCCCCACGCTGGCCCAGGACCGCCAATCATTGTGCCCCATGATCCGTGGCTCCCTGGAAGTGGGCACCCTCTAAGGTCCCTCAAGGAGGCAGCCCTCTGCAGCCACGGCGCGACTGTTCATTTATGTCCACTCGACTGGGCTACAGGCTGCCCAGATAGCTAGCAAAGCCGTGTTCCTGGGTGTGGCTGTGAGGCTGTGATTATTTGCTTTTGACTCAGAAGATGAGGTAAGGAAGGTTGGCCCACCGGCAGGGACGGGCATCACCCGTCCGTGAAGAGCTCAGACACGGCCAGCAGGGAGGGAGGGAGCTTTGTTCCCTAGTTCTCTCTGGTCCTCAGACCTTGGCACTGCTGGATCCCAGGCACTGACCCAGACGGGCAGTCGTGTGTGGCTCCCGCAGTTCCCGGGCCTTCAGACCTGGACTGAGTTGCAGCACTGGCTGTCCTGGGTCTTCAGGTCGCAGATGCTGGGTCACGGCACCTCTCAACCTCCGTGATCACGTGAGCCGACTCCTTGTAAGAAGTCTCCTTTTGTTTACCTACGTCTGTGTCCTGTAGGTCCTGTTCCTCTGACACCCCCTGATTAACACACCAGGCGACCGCAGGACGGGCGGGGAGCTGGAGGGCTGCAGTCGGCACACCCCACAAGCCCTTCCTGGGAGGGGTGCCCGAGAGGCGGCCCGCGGCCCTCCAGGGGGATTTTACCTTTCTTCCTTCCGTGCGGCTACATGTTCTGCAACTGACGCACATCACTTGTGTAGCAAAGGGAAAAGCTACAAGAAGAAAATGAGTCACCAATCCTCAATGACATCAAAGCCAAAGGCTAGCCTGGCACTGGCTTTTGAAGTGAGCAAGGTCAAAAGATGGAGCAAGTATATGCCTTTCAGAGGGTACATAGCTCACACCTTCCAGGACTGCTTGGGCCTAAATATTAGCTCAAATTATTACCCCTGGATTACCTGGTAGGGCTCCAAATACAGACAATTACAGAAGCCAATAGGTGTGTGAAAAGACCTTAGTCAAGGCCCCACTAACCAGATTACCTGGCCCTAGGGAAACCTGTGGCAGTGGCCTCTCCTACCTCAAAATGGCAGAGTAGACTTTGCATGGTGGCCCCAATGAACACGCCCTGGGGTCTGTACTCAGAATGGACTGAATGCTGGTGTTCCCCACCTCTGGGCTCCTGTGGTGAGGTGAAGGATGTGAGGAGACAGGGATCGATTCCCTGGCACCTTTAAGCTGCCACAATGGTGAGAAAACAGATCCCCACTTCAAGATGGTGCTGGCAGTGGGAAGTCAGTCCGGGCACCCTACCGCAGTGGAGTTAGGGAGTCGTGGTGAGAGGCACCATAAATCCATCATCCGTGGTGAAAGGTCCTGCAAGGAACATTGCACATGAATATTTTTGCTGTTAAGGAAAGAATTCTGCGAATTGTGTTTGTGTTATATACTAGGGGGGCTCTGATATAGTCATCGCCCGATAGTAATCGTGATGCCATGATCTTCCAAATGTGTCCGCACACCTCCCTCCATCTGCCTCCATCTCCTCACCCTTCAGACGTCAAGATCAACATCGCTTCCCCCCTGAAGCCCTCCCAGATTCCCAGCCGCGTATCCCGATGTCTTCCAAGTCCTCTCAGATTGGAATAGATCTAATGGCTGCCCACCAGCATCCAAGACCTTCCCCTCAGCCCTTCCTCACAGAGCCTGCTCATGTCCGGCATTCCCACCTCCCTGGGCTTTAGGAGAACCCAGCTCCTGCTCCAGGGGTGGACCCTAATCATCCGTGGCCACTCAGAACAAGTCATGGTCTCTGGCAACGCTTACTGGCTCAGGAAAGCCCACATGATATGAGCTGGCCATTCGGACTGAGAGGAAGATACGTAGCCCGTGGGTAGTAAAGAGATTTTAGTATCTTGTGCCAGGAGTGAACGGTGAAGCCTAGGAGCCTACAGTGCCACTGGAGGCCACTCTGTGACTATAAGAACGAGGATAAGGCCAGCTCCGGAGGCCGAAGGGGAGAGAGAAAGAACCTGGGCCCTGAACACCCCGAGTCCAGAGCCCACCCTACATGTGAACCTCCAGTTCTGTGTGATTAAATGTTTATTCCTACTCAAGTTTTAATCAAGATTTTATACCATTATAGATTTTTAAAATTCTAATGAATGTTTCTGTCATAACTTCCAACACACTATTCTTTTTATTTAATTGCCTGCTGCCTCCAGATTTCCCCACTAGATCATGTTCTCTGTGATGGTGGAGACTAATTCACCACAGACCCCCTGGGGCCTACTAGAGTGACTAGCTCATAGTAGGAGCTCAACAAATATTTGTAAATGAATGGATAATATCCTCTGCGCTTTAAGAATGGGTGAGAGGGCGTGGCTCCAACCAGCTCAGGAAGTCACTCTTACCCTGTCCCCACCCGACGTCAGCCTCTAGTACTTACTGAGGCACCTTCACAGCTGTGGCAAACCTAGCATGCAATGGGTTTCGGACACACTACCCCAAAATATGGCACCTTGGTATTTGAGAAAACAGCAGAAGCAGGAAGCCCACTCTTGCCTTCCCCAGCCCATCTCCCCTAAAGCAGGCCATAAAAGGATGCTCTGACCTTCTGCTGAAGTAAGTCGTAAGACCCTCATTCCAGAGCCCCGACCCTACAATCAAAGAAAAGGACGGCCTTATCACTGCAGACACAGGACACAGAAGAATCTAAACACATAGACCTTGCTAAGCTCCTCCCAGTTTATTACCATTAGGGCACGCCCCCTTTGTCCAGTTTCTGTGACCGTCCACTCTCCCTCAGACCTAAGCAAAGAGGGCACAACTCTCCCTATTAGGGTCTTCATTTCTGAAGGTTTCTACACCACCTAAAATTTATATTAAATAAATGTGTACGCTTTTTCTCTTGCTAGTCTGTCTTTTATTACTGGGGCCTCAGCCAGGAACCTGGCATGGGTGAGAAAAGAAATCTCTTCTTCCCTGACATTGCTTTATTTATTCACAAGTTGTTTAAGTTATTCAAGATCAAGAGACACACATGCAGGCATGTGATATGAATGAAGGTATCAATTATGTGAGTAAATTTGATTGCAGGTTAAAGGTCATCATTAGCCGGGCACAGTGGCACACACCTGTAATCCCAGCAGCTCAAGAGTCTGAAGCAAGAGGATCACAAGTTCAAAGCTAGCCTCAGCAATGTAGACCCCATGTCAAAATAAAAAGTAAAAAGGGCTGGGGATGTGGCTCAGTGGTTAAGCCCCTCTGGATTCAATCCCTGGTACAAATTAAAGGAAAAAAAAAAAGAAAACCACATCTTGGAAAGCATTAGGTCTTCTTCATCTTCTCCTTCTTCTTTGCCATCATCATCAACAACCCAAGAAAATGACCATGTTAACTGCTCCTATTTTCTGAGTCACACAGCAGGCAGTATGTCAACTGCTTTACATGTATTTAATCCTCATAACACTACTCAGTAGGAACAATTATTATTCCCATTAATAGATGAGGAAGCAAAGCCTGGGGGCAGTTAAGTGGCAACTCTATGTCAAACAGCTAATAAATGAGTAAACCAGGATTTAGACCCAGATCTAATTGCAGGGTAGGAGCTGCTACTAGCTACTCTACACTGCCTCCCACTGGCCAGTAAAGGAAACTCCACCTATCCCAGAAACCAGGTGAGGTTCCCAAAGAGGGCACCCCACCATGGGGAAAAACATTTTCAAATCTTGAAATCAGAGTTAAATAAGCTCCAAAACAGTGAATAGGATGACGAGAAGTTGCAATACACAGAGTATACTCAAGAATAGGACCAAATGAAAAGGAGAAATCAAATGTATGCAAACGTATGCAAATATATGTAAATGCATGCCAGGAGCTCTGTCCATCTCTAAAAAAGACCATGAGGATCAGCTTTTCAGAAGGCCATTCCCAAAGCCAGTCTTGATGCTCTTTGGTGTAAGGGTCACCACTGGGCAAAGAAGAAACGTGTTTAAACTAAAAACTGTAGGGAAAGTTGTACCAGAGGTGACATCCAGATTTTCACAGAAGTTTAGAAAAGTGGGAGGAGAGAAGTCCAGCTTACCCAGCTCCCAAAAAACTGCCAGATTCAATAAATTAGTAAAAATCAGTAAAGAAAAATCCTGTTTGCCAACAAGTGCCCATTTTCTAGTCCCAAAGGTAAATTAGCAAAAGTCCAATTGGAAATCTATCCTTCCAGGGCAATCATTCTGAACTCTGGTGTGCATTAGACTGGCCCAGTGTCTGTATTTAAAGTGCACATCTCTGCACCCCTCCTGAGACTTCCTGAGTCAGTGCTTGGGGTGGGAGTCCGCCGAGCTGGAGATACGCATTTTTAAAATAAGTCCTACATGCGTGTCCATCGATGCCCATGGATCACTTTCTGAGAAAACGAGCATTTGCAAAATGCAGGGTTTGAGATCGGACAGATCTAGATTTGAATCTCGGATGACATTTGCCAGCCTTGTGGCCTTGGCTTGTCAGCAAGGTGCCACAGTTCCACCATCCTCGTTTGTAGGGGGATGCTAATTCATTCTCCCTCTCAAGGAGAGAAGTCATTTAAAGCCCTAGACACATGTGTGCCAGGCAGTCAAAATTCAGAAAATCGTTAGCATTAGGATGATGACGACCATTCCCTTATGAAAGCAGGAATCAGCGTCTCCTTCTCCTTCCAGTACCTAGGACAACTCATAAAGTAACAGAGCTGGACTTTTAGTGGGTTTATAAGCCTGTTCCTGCCCAGTGTCGCTGACTCCTCCCCGCAGGAGGCGGAGCAATGGACCTCATTGGTTACTTGGCAAAAGCCCTAACCTCATTGGTCCGTTGTGTGGCGTTAGACTTACCTCTCCCGCTTCCTCCTCCCCCTCCCCGTTCTCTTCTCTTCTCCCTCTTCTCCCCTTAGGAGCATCTCAAATTCTGCACGGGGGAGAGGTATTAAGGCCAACAAGTCCAGGCCATGTCCTCCAATCCAGATTAGCCAGCAGGGGACTTGATACTTTGATTCTTACCTGACCCCTGTGTCTGTTCATTTCTCATCTGATCCAAACCCACAGAGCAAAAGGTTGACCATCTGCCTAAAACCCCAGCCCTCGTGTGCGCCTTGGGGGAGCCGGTCTCATCCCCAGTGGGTAAATTCCCTTGCTGTCCATTGTCTAACTTGGCAGGTTCCCACGGAGGCCAGTTATTCAATCCCCATTAACCATGGCAACCATACTTACGCACTAATTTCACTGCTGCCAAGACTTCCTCTCGCGGAGCATCCTTTATGTGCTTGAATTACGACTTTTTTCCCCCATCAATTCTTAATCAAGTGGGTTTGTGTGTGCAAAATCAACAAACAGAGAATAGCCATCATAAATGATACTTCAGAAAGAGGCGCCCTGGGCCCAGCCCATTAACAATTAATAATTGGGTTTTGAAGAAGCTTTCAAAAGCAAGTAATACATGTTTATAAACAACAGCCCAGGCCAGCCAGCTCCAGTTAAGCCAGGAGCAGCGGTGGGGGATGCAGGCTACCATGCCAAGCACTTGAGTGGCACTTTGCACAGTTTTGTTAGGGCGCATAATCCTCAGACAACTCCATTCGCAGAGGGGAAGACTGACCTTGGGGAGAGTAAAGGAAGACAGGGCCCAAAGTCCCTCAGCCAGAAGCCACCTGGCCAGGATTCAAACTTAGGTCTTACCACACCTGGCTTTTTGTCATGTACCCCTGTATTTCAGAATATGTCTAGCCAAACCCCAGAGCTGAGAGGCCTTCTTTAATGCCTACACTCATAACATAATTGCCAGGTGGAAATCCTGACTCTTCCTACTAGCTGAGGAAGACAATTCCTTAAACTCTGAGTCAGTTTCCTCACCTTGAAGACAGGGATAATAATGCTTGCCCTGATTATCTCATAATTAATTACCTTTGGTAATTACCTTATGAGGTAGCTGTGATGCTCATTAAAGTGTTTTGTGATCTAGAAGAAATACATAAATACTATGATTGGGTGTTTTCATTATTTTTTTTGTAGTAGTGGGCAAACTCCTAAGGGGGCTCCCAGCGATCCCTGCTTCCTGGGATTGAAGTCCTATGTAACACCCTCCCCTCAAGTGGGCCTGGGACCCAGACTCGCTTCTATTCATCAAAACAATACAAAACGGCCATGGCAGGCCATTCCCACGGCCCAAGTTCCAAAAGACTGTGACCTGTCTTGCTAGCAGACTCTCAGTTACCCTCCCAGCTTGCTCTCTTCCATAGGAGAAGATGCACAGGGCAGCCCGTGCAGCATCGGCAAGAGGAGTCGAGGCCTTGAAAACTCGTCCTTGGCTGATTTACCTTGGGGGTGGGGGTGGGGGAGAATGGGCCCTTGTTGGATTTTTTCTTTACAGCCCTGTGAGCTAGAAAGAAGATCCTTGCCCAGACCAGCAGAGATGACCGGAGCCCAGCCGACACTCTGATGGCCACAGGACCCAGCTGAGCCCTGTTGAATTCTTAGCCCACCAAATTCATGTTCTTCTAAGTTGCAAAGCCTTGTGGTGATTTATTAAATCAGCAGCCACTAACACACCATTCAAGCTTTGACTCCATGTGCTCACAGAGCCCTTCCCCCAGACCAGGCACCATGGGGTGCGGGGGACAGAAATAAGGAGGACGTGGTCTGCATCCCCAGGCTGTGCATTTTAGTGTGGGGTCCAGCCTGTGTATGATTGACAGCAAGACACATGAGCCAGAAGAAGCGAGGCAGTCCATGCAGGAGCGTGCAGGGCTGAGAGGCATGGAAGATTCTTCAGCAAAATGAATATCCATTACAAAATGTGCATTTCCATTAAAATTTAAGAGTAAAATTTAGTTTAAAATACAAAAGTAAGGAAAAACCAAAACGCTTCCATCAACAGGAAAATAACAAAAGAAAACAAAAAACAAAACACCCTCACATTTTCGGTCCAGGAAGCCCATGAAGAACTTAGCAGCCATTAAAAACAGTGAAGTAAGTCAAAATCTATTGACATGGTAAAAACTCCAAGACACGTTGCCTGGCTGATTTTTTTTTTTTTTTTTTTTTTTAAGCAGTATCAGGCAGGTTGCAGTGGCTCATGCTTGCAATCCCAGCAACTCAGGAGGCTGAGGCAAGAGGATCACAATTTAGAGGCTAGCCTCAGCAACTTAGTAAGACATTCAACAACCTATTGAGACCCTGTCTCAAATTTTTAAGTAACAACAAAGGACTGGAGATGTAGCTCAGTAGTAAAGTGTCTCTGGATTCAATCCCCAGTTACCAAAAATAAATAAAAAGAAAGTAATATCAGAAAGAACCATTCAAAAATGACACTGTTTATGTTTTTAAAATAATCCACACGCATGGGTGTATGGATATGAGATTAATCTTAAAATGTAAATAAAATAAGGAATGTGTCCCCAGAAAAAAATTTAAATAAATAAAAACAATTAAATGGAAAAAAATAATAACCCACACACATACACAGAATCACACTCTTTCAGGGCTCAATTTGCAGTTATGTCCCTTACTTGTTCTGTGACCTTGGGGACATTTCTGAAATACCGGGAGCCTCAGGCTCTTCGTTTATAGCATGGAGATTATAATGCTGTGTAGAGATAGGGTTGAGACAAGGATTAAATGAGCTGATAGGAAGCTATACATAGTAAGTGCTCAGTGAACGTGTGCTATGACTGACTCTAAAACAAGGTCATCATTATTCCCATTACCATCATTGGTCCAGAAAGATCTACACACACACACACAAAAACAATGATTATCTTGATAAGGGTGCTGGATAAGACCAGAGGACAAAGAGGTCTTTAGACCTATCTGAAAATTCCAATTTTTTAAACATTTTTCAAAAATTCCAGGGGCCACATTTCAGGTATTGCACAACCTATGATCTAAAACCATCAATCTATAGAGAATTAACAGGTGCCCTGGGACCTCAAGTCACAGCAGGAAGTGCTCTTCTGTATCAGGCAAGGTTCTCTGGAGGAACAGAATCAACAGAAATGATGATTATAAAGGGGGACTTATTAGATTGGCTCACACGACCAGAAGCTGGAGAGTCCACATGGCCGTCTGCAGCTGGAGAGCTGGGGGAACCAGCAGCTGTGCAGTCCAAGAGGCAGAAGCCCCAGAACAGGAAGGATCAGCAGTGCTACCCTAGCCTGAGATCAAGGCTTCTGGAAACTTCCTGGAGAATCAGCAGCAGAGTTTGCTTTGGAAGAGTGAAGAAGCAAGAGTCTGATGTCCTCAGAGGATGGAAGCAGCGACCAAGAACCTGTTCAAGAAGAGCGAGCTGCGTCTGCATCTGCTTCCTTGTTCTTCCAGCTTCTATTCCATCCTATTGGGCGGGGCTGCCCAGGTTTTGGGAGGGGCTCCACTTCAGTTGGCTCTCCCACATGCCAATCATCCCTAGACACGCCCTCACGACACACCCAGAGCCTCTTCATCATCAGCATCTCTCCATCCCATCAAGTTGGCAATTCAATTAACCATCATCCTCCCTCTGAAGGTGGGGAGGGTGTCACACAGGCTCCAGAAGCTCCACAGGAAATGCCACTGGCCTGGGGTCACCTTTCCCACTGACCATTTCTCCATGTTCAACTTTTCTTGTCACCTCGGCCAGAAGAAGCAGCCCAAGAGGCCTCCCCAGAGGGCCTGCTGAGAAGCTGGGGAGGGGGCACCCTAGGGCTACTCTCAAAGGTCCCCAGAAACCCAGTGGAATGTTTGGGCCAGCTGCCAGCCTGGCCTGGCTGGACCTGCATGACCCAGTGAGCTCTTCCTACCCCACCAGGTTGTCCATTAATAGCCTCAGTGGAGGCTGCTGCTGAGGGGACCCTGGGTCTCCTGAAGGGCTTTGGCAGGCAGTGGTGATGAATGACTGCCTCATTCCCACGTCAGCCCCATCTGCCAGCTCACTGGACGGTCAGTGGCTACACACGGGGGCAAGGAAACCCACCTAAGGGCTTCTGAATACAACTAAAGTCCCCCATCACCTTGGGAACCAAACCACAATTGGGATCTCATTAGCTCCTAGCGCTGACTAACTGAGCTGAGAGCCCTTGGTGAATGAGCCTCTCCTTTCAAAGTCATAAATTCACCCAGAGGAAGCAATTAACTGGACCAATAAAGTAGGAGGAGCAGCGAAGCAGCATTTATCAACAGCTGCCTCGGTACTTGGCCTATTTTCCCTCTCATTTAATTTCCCCGATAGTTTTTTTTCCTAATTTTTTTATCTTATTATCCAATAGTTCTTTAATATCTCCACTATTATTATTGCCCACTTTGTGGATGAGGAAACTGAAGTCCAGAGAGGTTCCATGCTTTTCTCAATACTATGCAACTAAGAGGCTAATGAATTTGGCCCTTATCACATCATGATGTCCATTTTACAGATAAGAAAACTCAGTCTTGGGGTATTAGGTGTTTTCCCGGAGAAGGGCACGTGGTGGAAAAGAGATGCAGTCATGATTTCTGAACTCAGGCAGAGTTCTTTCCCCCCATTGGAGTCCAGGAGACAGAAGCAGCACCTTACCCTCTTCATCACGCACTAGGAGGCTGGATCAGACCTTTCCTGATCCCCATATCACACTGCTTCTTAGTAGGTGATCCCAAATTCACCCATAGCAGAATCAAATAGGAGTGTGTGTTAAAATGCAGATTCCTGGGCCCCATCCCGAGCCTTTGAATCTGACGTTCTCACCAACACCCGGGGCGTCTTCGTCCTAACCATGTGCCCTAGAGGTCTCATGCACACTGGAACCTGAGAATTAGAGCACAGGTTCCTTCCCTGGTGCCTGGTACATACATAAAGCCCAAGGCCAAGGCCAAGGCCGTTCTTGAAAGAGCACAGCTTTGTATTAGAGAACCTAATTCTCAAATCCATCATCACTTTACTTTATGAAGTTCCTTTTCATCCCCTTAATCGGAGGTCTAAAGCTAGCAGCCTCCTGCACTGGCCTGTCTTTCATCTTCCTCTTGCCGGGTTTTGAAAGAGTCGGGTCAGGGCCTCAACCCGCCTGGTCTGGGGTCCACCTCCTCGGCTGCCGAATGGGGTGCTGATAACCCACACCCCATGAGCACTTGCCACAGACGCGCTCGCTGGCAGAAGCTCTGCCCTCAGGGCTCAAGGGTGACTCTCGACAGCAAATGGTACATTTCCACATTTTCCCAGGACAGCATCCAGCTGGACCCAGGTGGTCTGACCAGCTCACACCCAGGGCTTGCCCCTGGCGGTCCCTCACAGGCAGGCCCCCTCCTGCGGTGGACCCTGCCCACCCAGCGCCTGCCGGGGCCTCAGGCTCCAGCGTCTCCTCCCACAGCACAGCCCAGGAGCTGCCCTGGGACTCGGGACCCCCATCCTGGAGATGGAGGGGAGCAAGAGGCCTCTCAAGGCCCCCCTGCTTTCTTGCCCGGCCTTCAGCAGGAAACCCACGCTTGCTTCCTCTCGTTCCAGCTGAAATCTCACTTCTTCCAGAATGGTCCGGTGGCCTGCAGAAGCCAAGCGAACCGGCCCACCGTGGGCTCCTGTGGTGCCCCCAGCGTCCGGCTCTCCCGCCACTTCTCACGTTGGGCCTGGGTAGCCTGGTGAGTGTGTGTCCACTTCCTGCCCAGGAGACCCAGGAGCCAGAGTCTGCGTCTTGTCCACCACAGACCTAACAAAATGCTCAGCACATAGTCGACATCGATAGGTGTTTGTCTAATGAGTGGCAAGCACGGGGACCCTGCCGAAGTTCAGGAAGAGGGGCTAGAATCCTGCTTATGAAAGAAGGAAAGAGAGACAACGTCAGCAATTTTTTGCCACCACAGTGATTATTACATGTATTTATGGGACTCCGTGTAGCCTTTCCATACACGGATGTAACACAAAATGATCAGATCAGGGCCACTGGCAGGCCCACTCGCTCAAACACTTGTCATTTCCTTGTGTTGGCAACTCTAGAAATCCCTCCAGCGATTTGAAATATTCAATTTATCATAAAAGGAGCATTAATTGGACGCTTACTGTGTGTGAAGCTTTACTACAACCTTACGAAGCAGGTGTGATAAGCCCTTTGATGAAGAAGAAAACGGGGCTCAGAGAAGTTCAATGTCCCAGCTGCCCAGTTCTGTCACAGGAGTACAAAAGTTGCCACAGATAACATGTAGACCACTGGGCTCAGCTCCGTTGCTTTGCTTTGTTGGCAGTGCCAGGGACGGAACCCAGGCCATGCCCGCGCTAGGCAAGCGCTGTATCACTAAGCTGCACCCCAGCCCTGGGCGTGGCTGTATTCTAAGGAAAGCATTTACAAAGCAAGCAATAGGCACGACTGGACCCGCGGGCCACAGCTGGTGAACCCCCTGAGGTTACCGCCCAACTGCGGGAGAGGAAGCTGGACACCATGTCTGCTACAGGCTAGCTTCTCAGACAAAAGTTGGAGACAGACAGAGTCACCAGGAGAAATGGTGACGATCCAGCCAGAATAACTAAAGTTGCCCCAGCTGATCATGGGAACAGATCATGTTCACTCTTTAAGGAAGCATTCGCTAAGCACCTACTATCTGCTAGGTCTCTACCACTTTCGGAGGGCCAGTCTTTGCCCTCTCTCGGCCTGTAGCGTAGTCAATGAAGTGATAGATGTGCATTTCCTTTCATCTATTTGTAGTCCTTGAGCACCTATTGTGTGCTGGGAGGGAGGCTCCAGTGATAAACAACTCGGGGTTTGGTCCTTGTTCTTAAGGAGGTTACAGCTCAGCTGCAGAAAAGGACATGAAATAATAATCACCCAGATAAATATTTAATCACAAATTGGGATAAATGCCATGAAGGGAAGAACACGATGCTGGGAGAGAGCATAACAAGAGGCAAGTCATGTAGGAGGGGGAGGGCCGGTCAGGTAAGAACTTTCTGGGGGAATGCTAAATACCCCAAAACTGACATGGCAGGGATTAGAGGCAGTTCAGAGGAGGTAGGGTTGGAGAAGCTTCTGCAAGGCTTTGACCCTTGCCCTTTACTTGGAAGGATAATTGAGACTTGGAAGTATGGGAACCAGCCCTCCATGGCCAGCTGCAGGACTGTGCACTGCACAACATCAACAGATACCTTCAGGTAGACGCATGGGAATAGCACCCCTGGGGTTGTACAACTGTACACCTGTCTGCATGTCTAAAAGAGGGAGCCAGGTGATGGCAGGACCACTGATTAATCACCGTGCCTTAAATGCCTCGCATCTGTCACGATCTGTGCAGTGTGGGGTGTTCTCGGCCCTCCTCAGCAGCTGTGATGAGTGTCCTCTTGTCGCCTGTGCCGAGTCCCCCAGTGAGGCCCTGGGCTGGTTCCCCATCAACCCGCCTCCTGGCTGCAGCATGTTAAGAGGGTACTCAGCCCTGCGCTTATTACTGCAGTTTAATGAGCTGGCAGCAGAAACTTGCTGATATAAAATTCATATTTATTGAATTTGATTGTCCCCGAGCCTGCTCCTATGTGTCTAACCTGCTTGTCCTGGTGGCTGGGACCACTTTGGGTTATTATGTTACATTTTTATTGATGGGCAGTCCATTTGCTCAGTTCTCTCAATAGTAAGTCACATGCACACACGCACACACACACACACACACACACACAGACACGCACACACACACGTCCCCTCCCCTGGCTGGGTGCAGGCAGGTGGTCTACCTGGCAACCCTATAAACTGGGAAGGGGGGAAGTGGAGCAGGAATCCAAATCCCCAGGCCTGCTAGAACCAGGCAGATGTGGCTAGAGAGCCACCTGAGCTGGGAGAGCCGGGAATGAGGACTGGACAGCACACACAGCCCCCAGGGGATGGCCACTCCTGGGCCCTGGCTTTGCTGGCATGCACAAATAGAAGCCCATTAAGATAGATCTTTAGTTTTTCAGAAAGATGGAAAAGAGGTATTTTTGTGTGTTTATGAGCTCTCTCGATTTTTAAATACCTGTGGTTCACCTTTAAGAATGTTTTTAATCTGCACAAGTCAAACAGATTACTTCAGGAGCTCAAATCCACCCTTCAGGCTGTGACTTTGCCATCTCTAAGTTAGAGGAAGTTGACAATCTGAAGATAAGACAACTTTTCCTGGGGGAAACTGTAAGTCCTCTTAGAGAAATAAAAGTTTTCTAAAAGAAACTTTTTTTTTTTTTTTAATTTGCAAAGCAGCAGGACATACTGGCTAAAAGAATAGGCTTTAGAGTCAAAGAGATCTGCATTCAAATTCAGGCTTCCCCACCTTCTGTGACCTTGGGAAAGTCCTTCACCTTGCTGAGTCTCAAACTCCTCATCCATGAATTACAGAGACATCTACGTATTTTCCAAGACTGCCACATAGAATTAAAATGTCCCTTGGAGCTAGACATGGCCATGTGGCTTGCTTTGACCCAATGAAACAAGAGCATAATTGTATGGATAGCTTCCAGGCAGAAATTTTAAGAGCTGACTCACAATCTGCCATGAGCTCTTTCCTAGATTGCATTCACATGTCAAGATGGGCGCCTCCACCATGCTGGGTTCTCAGGAACAATGAGGAGCAGACTCCTCTGCTGACCTCCAGCAGACACACAGCATGAATAGAAAGTAAGTTCTAGCTGAGCCATTGAGCAGTTGGAAAATTTTTTTGTTACTGCAGCAAAACCTGATGCATGATACCTATCTCATAAAGTTGTTATAAGAGTTAAGTTAGTTCTAGTTTGGTTTGTTTAGTTTGTTTTGGGTGTGTTCATTTGTAGCAAAATACTACAGACTGGGTATTTTAAAAAGAACAGAGGTTTATTTCCTACAGTTCTGGAGGACAGGAAATCCAAGGTCAAGGGGCCCACAGGTGGTGAGGGCCTCCTTGTTGCACCTCCCCATGTTAGAAGGTGGAAGGGCAAGAGCTCACACTGGAGACAAGAGCAGGTCACACTTGCTCCTAAGACAAACCCACTCCAGTGATAACGACATGAACACACTCAGGTGGGTGTTCACAGAAACCAGCCCCTCACCTCCTCCAAGTCCCACTCCAACACTGTGGATTGCACTGGGGATTAAGGGTCCAATGCATGTTTTGTGGGGACTTGTGCACCTGGGACACCTGGACATGGCCAGCTCTGGTGTTGATCAGATTTGCTATAAAATCAAGTAACCCCAAAATGTCAGTGACTTACAACCAAAGAAAGTTTACTTCCTGGTTCACAGCCCAGCAACCCCTGTTGGGGACGAGTCCTAAGGTGCTCCATTCTTGGGGCAGAAGGAAAGGGTGAGAAGCAGCCCACAGCCATAAAGCTCTTACTAAGGCCCCACCCCTACATCCCCTCACATACTGCCATCCAAAGTGAGTCACGTGGCCGAGCCTAGTGTCCCTAAGGCACTAGGAGGCACTTCAGTCACACAGCGATGAGCAGGACTGGGTCATTCTTTCATTGGGGAGCAAATAACTGGAGAATGATGAAGTCAGGCTTGCTCTCAGTGGGAGTTAGCTGTTCTTTCCATTCATGGCAGAAGGGATCGGCGAAGGGAGGTCTTGGCCCTTAGGTTCAAAGGTCCATGGAGGGATGGAGAGGAGGGCCTGAGATCTGCCTCTTTTAGCACCTTGGAGCTCAGGACCAGAGATGACCACCAGCCAAAGGAGCTCATTGCACATGGATGCGCGAAGTCCTAAGCTCGGTCTTAGGTCCTCCAGATAAAATGTGACTCTGAGTAGCTGAGAGCGCGTCCTCCTCGCACCAGTGCTAGGATCCAACAAGGACGGAGTCCTTGCACTGGGTTCATCCTCTGGGCTGTCTCTGTCTGGGTCAGGGGAGAACCCCTGAGCTGGGACTTGGCATCTTCAGAAGCATCAGCCAGTAGCCCCGGCGAGTGTCCTCTCCTCTCACATCTTATCCGATGGCCAAGACCAGCCAGAGAACACAGTGGGAGCCGAGAGGTCTGGTCATGGGGTCAAGTGAGATGTCCCTGGAGCTGCAGGACTAAGCGGGGACTCAGAGACAGGTCTTTAGGGTCCTGTGCTGTGCAGGAGAAGGCCTGAGCCGGCGAAGGCTGAGCTAAGCTAGTAAACAGGCACCATTTGTCCCATTGGTCTCTAGTAACATGACAATCACAGAGGCGTGATGTACACAAACAGACAAACTATCCCCAGGCAAAAAGGGCAGAGAGCCCCACCTGACACGAAAGGCTTTTTCTCAGCTTGGCAGACTTGAGGAAAGAGCTGGTCGAGTTGGTGGCTGTACCTGCTGGCCGGGGTCAGGTTGGGAGGGACAGAGAAGGAAAGGGACGGTGACAGGCCTCCCTCTAGGAGCCCCCTGGACACAGCCCACATTCTAAACAGAGATGAGTGACTATGCCGTAGAAATAAGGGTGATGTAGCCGTTATTGAATAACGAATACCAAAACCATTTTAAAACTTGTTCTAGGTTGAACCGTATGCAACCCATAAAACAGGCGATTTCATCTGCTCCATCTGCATCTGCCAGGCTCTGTGCTCAGTGAGTAACGTGTGGTCACCTCTTTCAAAACTCGTTCCAAGCCTCCATCACAGCTTCCACGGCACCTCCATTTTACAGAGGAGAAAACTGAGGCCAGTGAATTATTTGCCCAGGTCACACAGCTAATTAACTGCAGATCTAAGAAATCACCCAGAGTGTTAGAACCTAAGGCCCAGGCCCTTGACCACCCAAATGAATTCCAAAACCAGCAGCAGCAGCAGCTCCTGGGAATCTGTTTAAAATACACAGTCTCAGGGGCTGCGGGTGTAGCTCAGTAGCCAAGTGCGTGCTGAGCGTGTGTGATGCCCTGGGTTCCCATACACATAGTGATATTATTCTCCATAGTCAAAAATGGAAACCACCAAAATGTCCACCAGCAAACGAAGAGATAAAATGTGGTATAGATGCATAGATATGTATGTCTGGATATTATTCAGTTTTTAACCAGCAGGAAATCCTATCACATGCTACCACATGGATAAACCTTGAGGACATTATGCTAAGTGAAATCAGCCAGTCACAGAAAGACTATGAGCCCTCTTAAGTGAGGGACCCAACTCACAGACAGAGTATGGAATCTGGTTACCGACAGCTGGGTGACCAGAAGAACAGAGAGTTGTTTCTGAGAGGTAGAGTTCCAGTTTTGCCAGACCGTTCTGGAGACTGGCTTCCCAATGACGTGACTGTCTTCGTGCCGCAGAACTACACCTAATGGTTTAGTGAGAGCCGAGTTGGTGCTCAGTGGTAGATCTCTTGTCTAGCACAGGTAGGCCCGGGTTCCATCCTCAGCCCTGGGAAAAAAAGGGCTAAAATGGGAAGTTTGATGTCATGTATATTTTACCTCAATAAAAATAATAGCTTCCAAAAGGTGCAGAGTCTTGGGTCACAGCAAGCCATACCTGGGCACTCGCTGCATTTTAGCAAGATCCTCAGGTATCCTGTGCACATTAAAATCTGAGAGGCATTGCCACTAGAATATCCTGCCAACCCAGGGCAAGGAAGCGCTAATAGGGACAGTCTTAAACAGGGGAAAGTACAAGGTATAAATGCAGAAAATATTGTGGGTCCAGCCTGCTGGGTTCCTGCCCAGCACCAGGGAAGGTGGTCTTCACTAAGGGGGTTCTGGCCAGCCAGCCATCAGCTGGGACAACAGAACTCCCTCCCAACTGTGTTTAGTTTGGCTGTTTGGAGCCCTTTAGTCACCAACAGAAGCCACCCTGGTGCCTCTGAGCTCTGCTGCAGATGAAATTAATTCCTCCAGAGCTGAGGGAGTTGGGCGGGCACAGGAGCAGACACCAGGCTGGTGGAGCAAACTGCTTTGGCAGCAGCTGTTCCATTTGGGGAACTAATGACACTCGAGGAAAAACCTGCCAAGAGATGCCAAGTACTTGTTTGCTCATGGATCCGAGATAGCCTTGGCCAAATTGGACAGCTATGCAAAAATGTCCATCATTTTTTGTTCAATTTTGCAGCTCTGTCTTACATTTCAGAGAGAGAAACATTAAACCAGTGTCTGTCCCCAGGTTACCCCTCAGCTTCCCACAGAGTCAGGGAAGAAGATGACTCACGATGTTGGGGATTCCAGAAGATCATCTGCCTGGTCCTCACTCACCCCAAGCCCTGACATTACCTCCTAAAGGTTTCTTGCAAACTGTTTGGCTCTGTGCTGCCTTTTGTAGCCATGCGTACCTCTTTGCAGCAGGTACAACATTTGAAAAGTCACAAACCCAGGTGAGCAAAACTATAACCCATTTTACTTCCTTATAACTGGGTTTTATTATTTTCCAGAGCCCCCACCCTATCTGACGGCAGAAAACCTAATCTGGTTCATGTGAGAATGAATTTGGACAATTGAGGGAGAAGTCTGCAAGTTCAAGGTCGTAGCAGTTATTTCTTCTGCTGCTCCTGCTGTGGGTTAGAGGCTCCTGTTAATGCAGGAATGTGCAGAAGTGGAGGACTGGATAACACAGTGGTGACCTGAGCAGCCATCCTGGTTCCAATGGACTGACGGGGTGGTGACCACAGGCAGGCAGGGCGTGGCCAGAGGAGGTGGGCCACTGGGCGTGCCCTGGAAGGCGCAGCTTCCTTCCCTCGGGCTTTGCCCTCCCCTCCCCTCCTCTCTTCTTTCTCTTTCTCTTTGCCTCTTCCCTCTCCTCTTTTCTGTCTTCTATTTTCTCTTCTCCTCTCCCCTCCTCTCCTCTCTCCTCTTCTCTCCCCTCCTCTCCTCTCTTCTCTTCTCTTCTCTCTCTCTCTCTCTCCTGACCATACCAAAAGCTGAGCCACCTTCCTCCACTGGGCTCTTCCCCCACGATATTCTGCCTCATCTTGGGTCCAAAGCAATGGAGTCGGCCATCTGTGGACTGAGACCTCTGAAACCAGGAGCCCCAGATAAACTGTTCATTCTCCACCTTGCTCTTGCTGGGTGTTTGGGTCGCACCAATGACAAAGCCATCTGAAATAGTAGCTCCCTCTTGCCTTCCCCACGCAGCCGTGTCTCATTTTGCAAGGCACTAAGAGGGTACCATGTTTGAACGTGTTCCCCGTAAGTTCATGTGTTGAGAACTTAATCCTGACATTCGTATGTTGATGGGATTTGGAAGCGAGACCTTTGGGATCTCACCTGATTAGATGAAGTCATGAGGGTAGGGCCCCCATGATAATAACAATGTAAAAAATAGTCTCATAAAAATAAGAGGCCTCGCCCTGCATGCTTGCTCTCTGTCATATTACAATGCAGCAGGAAGCACCCGCCAGGTGTTGGTGCTGTGTTCTTGGACTTTCCAACCTCCAGAACCATCAGCTAAATAGACCTTTATTCTTTATAAATTTCCCACCTCTGGTATTCAATTATAGCTACAAAAAATTAACTGAAATATAGCGGGCACTGTCTGGTCCTTGGTTATTGCTTGGCATCTGCCAAGAAGTACCTTGTCTTGTATTTAATCTGTGCTCTTACTCCTTGTTGACATCACAGAGACTTCTTAATGTTTTCTGGTCTCCAAGGATGCACATTTTCCCTCATTCCCCCTCCGAGGCCCTCCATGTGCTGACCTTGCCAACCTCAGATATGGAGGAATAGGTTCTCCCCCTCTGGGAGACGCTGGGGCATCCATGTCAGGGGGCTTGTCCTCCACAGTCTGCTCAGACAACACGGCAGCCACCTCACATCTACTATTCTAGCCTGGCCAGAGCTGCTCTCCAAGTCACAATAGCCAAAACACAGTTCCTCTCTGCTTGTGGTCCCCGACCCTACCTAGAGTTTATTCAACCCCTTTCCACTTAAGACTCAGAGAAAAGTGCAGGAGACAAAGCCCTTTCTAAATACACTTGTGGCAGATCAGATTTTCCAGAGATGGAGGTCACCATGTCTCTTGTCTACTCCTCTTAAATTGTTACCTTGATACTCCACCCACCGAGTCAGGGAGTCTTTGTTCCCTTCCCTTGAAATCCGAGTGGATCTTTATGATCATCTCCACCAATAAACTCTCTCACACTTCTCTGTAAGATGCAATCATTGAAAGGCCACACGTTTCCACCTTCCTCTCTTGGAATGCTGCCTTTGCAACCAAAAACCCATGCCACGCCAACGTCCAGGCAGCCCATGGAGAACTCCCCTCAGGAAGAACCCACGACCCTGGCCATAGCCCCAGCTGAGCTTCCCACCCACAGCCAGCACCCACCTGCCACCCTGAAACTGGACCCTGCTAACATCCCACCCACGCACTGAGTCATCCTAGCTGAATCCACTGGAGCAGAGAGGAACCTTCCCACTGAGCCCTGCACCAATTGCAGAACAGATCGCAAAATAAATGAGTGTCATTCTCCTAAGCCACTGAGTTTTGGGGTGGTTCATTATGCAGCAATAAATAACGGATGCAAAACTTATCAGCACCTGTTTCTCTTGTAGCTCCGAGTCTCTCTCTCTTCCCAGGGAGATGTTATTACTTCCAGAGCGATAAAACTGCCTCTTCATCTGTCCTTTCCCATTGTTTTTTATTATGGCATAAACTTTACACTCCAAGCTCTTCAGGACTTAAGCTTTTAAAACCATTTAAAAAAAAAAAAAAAAAAAAAAAAAAAACACCTGGCTCTCACAAAGCCAAAGAACCTTGGCTTTCAAAATTGTCATCAGGTGCCAAGTCTTTCAAAAATCTGCTTTGAAACTCCAGAGCTGAGCACCGTCTTTGTTCTTCCTCTACATTCCTCCTCCAACACCCCTCCCTGACATGGAGCATGGAATGCTGCGGTCTGGGAGGGACGGTGACATACGTCATCTCCAGGAGAGGTGGCATGCCCTGGATAGTATATTAATATGCTCTCGTGTTATCGTTTCCAGAGCAGACACAAATCTGCAGGTGCAAGACTACCCTGTACCTTTATGTCCTTTACATCAACTCCGATCCAAATTTGGGTCCCTATCCCACTGTACTGGTGGGAGAACAGACCACAGACATGATCAGCAAACCTCCTCTGAGCACTAGAGAACCAAAGTTCGTAGGCTTCACTCACCCCAATCACTTCCAGGTAGTACTTGCCAGTTTGGGGCCCACACAGTCTCAGCTGGGATGCACATTATCCAAACCCGTCAGCAAAAGCTTTTTGTTTTCTGTTTATTTTGTGAAGAGCTAGATAGTAAATATTCTCAACACCGGAGTCACACAGTCTCCTCTGCCAGTACCCGGTTCTGCCACTGCATTGCACAAGCAGTCATGGGCAAATTCAGAACCGGAGGGTGGTGGCTTTGTGGCAACAAAACTCTATTTGCACAAGCAGGTGGCCAGGTCATAGTTAACCAACTCTGAGCTCAAGTTGACACAAGTCCCTTGAATTCCTGGGTTTCTCTGACCCTGCCCCAGGGAAGGGCATCAAAATCTTTGCCAAGGCTGAAAAACCAACCAAAGTCCTTGGGTTTGGAATCCAAGGTGAACTGGGCATCTTCAAAATGTTGCTCTTGAGCAAGGTAAGGGTACCAGCCCCGCAAGTCCCTACCAACCTCCAGTCTTCCCAGATCCAGGGTTATGTCCTCTCTGACCTTGACCTACAGGGCTCTCTCTCCTCCTCCTTCACCTCTGCAATGAATTTGAGCATTTTACACTAGACAGGAAGAACCATCAACTTTAAGCAGACTGTTCTTTGAATTCTGTAAGCACCCCAGGGGTTAGAAAAGGCGAGGCCTAGCAATGTGCATGACACGGGAAAGGAGAAGACCCAGGAACAGTGAACACAGACTGACATATCAATACAGTATCCTGCCAAATATCGTATTGTACCTAACGCATGCGGACCCTCTCGCACACACAGTGCACTTCCGAGGACAGAGGACAAATTCCCGCCTCATGGCCATTCAGCTCAGTGCCTGGCACATTGGAAGTGCTCCCTGAATATTTATTCATTCAATTAAAGAAAGTACATCCTGCTGGAAGCTCTGGTGGCTGAATTCCTAGAGAAGTTCTCAATGGCTTACTTAACACTTAAATAACTGAAGTTTCTTTGTGTTTGCAATTTTTTAAAAAATGGTAGAAAGCAATTCTGGGGAGTACCAGTAACTAAAATATTAAATAAAAGAGTGCTCCAATTGAAGACAGAGACCCTACACATAGTAGGGTTTGCATGTGCGGAGTAGGATACACACACACACACACAACTGGGGAGGATGACAGAGGGTTTAAATAATAAGATGAAGGAAAGATCAAGAGAGGCATTCACATCCATTCTAATTGCAACCCTGGACCTTTTCCATGACTTGAAGGTTAACAAAATGCTTCTGTGTGACATCAGTACTACCAGTTCAAATCTGGAGCCTTTCCTTCATATTAAAACAGATAGCTCACTCAAATTGCTCTGCCACGGGGCAGATCTGATCATAACCATCTGGAACTTCTATGTGAAATGAAGATATGTTAACTTCATGTTACTCTAACAAAATGCCTGTTATAATCAAATTATAGAGAGAAAAGGTTTATTTTGGTTCACAGATTCAGAGGTTTTGGTTCACGGTTGTTCAGTTCTGTGGCTTTGGGGCCTGGGTTGAGTCAGAACATCACGGAGGGAGCACATGGCAGAGGAAGTTGCTCACTTCATGGCAACAGTAAAAGAGAAGAGAAAGTGAGAGAGAGAGAGGAGAGGAGCAGTTTCCCACTATCCTCACCCAGTGACCGAAGACCTCCCATAAGGCTCCACCTCTTGAAGTTTCCACCACCTCCTAACAGCACCAAGTCTTCAGCACATGGGCCTTTAGGAGACCCTTCAGATTCAAACCACAGGAGGAGGGAATAAAAGGAAAGGAAGGAAAATATTAGCCTGAAGGCAGAGTTGGGAAAGAGATGGAAAAGGGAGCAGAGCTTAAGAGAGTGCATGTATGTGATAGGTCGGCAAATGATCAAAATTCCTGAAGCGGAACCTACCAAGACGTGTCTTCAAAGACAGAAGAGGAAGCACTAAGCACCCACAGACCCTTGCAGAGGTACCAGGGCGAGAGTAAAGCAGAAAACGAGTCAGACCATCTCCAGGCAGCCACGAGGAAGTGAGTGCTGTGGGTCTAACACAGCTTGGGTTCTGTCCAGAGCGTTTGGGGGAACCAAAGAGAAATGACAGTCAAGGTTGTCAGCTCCCACCTGGTGCCCCTGCTTGTCTCCCTGAACGGCTCAGGCCAGGCACATTCTGCACCCAGGTGTAGCCCTGATGAGAAACTCTACCAGGAGCCTCCATCACTGGAGGACACTCTAAGGTCAGTCCATGTTAGGGCTCCACACCTGCTTCTTGGTCTCTGTCCAGAACCAAGTCACTCGGTCTCTCTCTTTGTTGACCCTCTCCTGTGTCTCTCATGCTGTGGACTTGAGTCCTGGGTCCAGCTCTCAGTCCTACCACATGCCAGCTGTGCAAATTCTGCCCTCTTCCTCGCTGTCCTCTCTCTCTGGATCAGATCAGTGCCATCTCTTGCTTGGGCTATTGCTATAGCCTCTTGATCAGTCTCTGTCTTCACTCTTGCCCTATATTCTCCAAATATCAGCCAGAATGATCTATTATAAACTAAATAAGGTGCTTTAAGTCCTCCAGTGGCTTCCTTCTGCCTGTGGAATAAAATTGAACATTCTTGCCTTGGCCCACAGGTGCCCAGATTATTTGGGCTCGAACTACATCTCCAGCTACATTGCCCTTCTTTCTGGGGTTTTTGATTATACCAACTTAGTTCCCACCTTAAGGCCTTTTCCTTTTCTCTTCTCTGCCTGCGAAGTTCTCCCCTGGGTTAATTTATATCCAACTAATCTTCATTCAGCCTGACCCAAATGTGATATGACATCTGTCTATGGCCACTTCTTTAGTCAACTGCTAGCTCATTGCCATACTTTACTTCCTTTATAACATGGATCTCCATCTGAAAACGTCTCCTTTAGGTATTTGCTGATGTGGTTGTTATCTGACTCCAAGAATGTGAACTCAAGAGGACCAGGACCTCATCTGTCTTGCTCCATGCTCTATTTCCAGCCCCAAGAATAGCGCCTGGCCCTCAAAACTCATTTGCCAAATGTCACATGATTGAGGGGCACAAGGGATGGTTTCATTACCTAGAATGTCTGAAAGCAACAGAATCAAAATCACTTCAGTATTCAACCAGCATCTATTAGGCACACACTGAATACCAGTCACTCTAGGCAGCACTGGGCACAGCTGGGCCCAGTCAAGTCAGTCCTAGACCCGACACGACTCCCATTAGACAGACTCTGGTCCAATAAAGTCTCCTGTGGCTCTTCAGAACAACGGTCTCTGTATGAGCTAGCATCCTGCCCTGAGCACCCCGCAGGACCTACCAGAAGACGCAATGACCTTGGGAAAGGGGACCGATGTGTAGCCAGGGACCCTGCACCGAGCAGGGTCATGAGTTACCTGGCCGTTCTTATCACCGTATCGCTACACTTTCATGAGACCTCTGTCAGCGGCCTGAATCCACCACCTTCTGAGTACATCTGTCACCTAGATGTTGTCAAACTTTTCAGGACCTCTCAGAAAGAAGAAAAGGCAAGACACTGGAGGTGGGGACCTGAGGCAGCACAAGTCGTGGAAGGAAGAAATCGAGCATCTGGCCACAGAGGTCTCTCTCTGCTCTAGGGAAGACCTATGGGCTTGTCCTGCCGAGCTCCATCTTTGTACTTCCTAGGTGCAAACATCTCTCAGAGAGGGGCTGAGTAGGGGGACAAAAGGGAGAGAGAGAGGGGAGAGGGGCAGGAGGAGACTTTGCAACAAAGGTCAAAGGTGGAGGGAATGCCCTGCCATTTGACCTTTGGCCCTTTGATGGAAGTCTGACTCCCACCGCTCTGGTCTATGGAGGGACGAGAACATCAATTGGTCTCTACTGGGACCTTCCTCTCCTCTCAGAAACAACAACCTCATCTTTTCAGAAACTGTTCCGCCCATAAAACTCATTCCTTTCCTGAGAACCTGCAGCGGTGGTCTCCAAACTCTTTAATTGCATACCCCATCCATAAAATATTCTTGAGTATGCACACATCCCCGTATGTGTATATTACGTATATGTCCTACCGTGTGGACACACTGGATGGTTATAAAATACCCACGGGAGGGGAATGTTTTAAGGATGAAATGAAAATTAAAGAGAGGTTAGATTTTTCTTCCCAAGACCCACAGGGTGTCTCTACTTAGAAGTCCATTGCACTAAACAAAAAAGGTTCCCCCAAAGAAAACAGGCATATATGTAATTTGTGCAAAACAATATTTAAGGGGATTCTGCATTCTGGGACCTCCAATAAACCAACCTGCCAAACCACGAACTACCTAAGTCTCTGACCCCCCAGTGAACCACCTATGTCACCACATCTCAGATCACCTTGGAACACACTGGAAATGCAGACTCTCAGCCCCGCCCAGACCCACGGAGTCAGACTGCATCTGAATATCCCCAGATGAGTCCCCGGCCGGTTAACCCGGGCGCGCACTGATCTAAAACACGGTTTCCCGAGACTCTCTGGCGAAGGACTCACCTGTGCCACGTGAACACATTTACATCCCGCGCTCTCTCCTCAGACCTGCTGGGTCAGAACATCCCGGGGCAGGGCCCAGAGGTCTGTATTTTTATGAGAGGCTCAGGTGATTCGTGGAGCAGGTGATAAATATTCTAGACCTCGCAAATGGGAGCGGCTGACGGAGCGGCTTGTTCTAGCTATGACAAGGCTCCTTCCTTTTTCACAGGATGAATCTAAAGGGGCAGAGGCAGGAAAGGGAAGTCTCAAGCCGGACAGGTAACAAGCGCCTTCCTACCTGTGCACGCACGGCCCGTGGGAAGCAACAGCTAGGCATGAACACTCTCCAACCTCAGGTGTTCCGGGTCCAGCCTCCTGAGCGCCCTGGAGCCGCAGCGTTAGCGCCATGAGAGGCTGCACTCCAAAGGCAGGGACGGGGGGCGTTTCCTCCTGTAATCACCGACTAACAGAACTTAAAGTGGGCATGACTTGAGTTTTACGTAAAGCATCTGTTCCATCCTAAATGTCATGAAGTCATAAATAAGGACTTGAAAGCAAAGTGGCATAAATTATTCCCAAGGAAAGATTCAGCTTCGGAAGTTTGAACTGGGGTCTGTGGTTCAGTGGGCTGGATCCATGAGTGCTGCTCATTTGCTCCAATTGGATCCATCTGGCCTTCCCAGGGCACACCTGCTCCGTAGACCAAAATGCTTTAAGTGGATAAAGCAAAGTCCAACTGAGCCACTGGATGGTCTGGATAAGTGTCCCCCAAAGGCACTGTTAACGAACAGGTTGGTGACCAGCCTATGGCACTACGGTGAGGTGATAAAGCCCATAAGGCGTGGGGCCGCTGGGAGGAAGCTAGGTCACCAGAAGCATGTTCTTGAAGGGGATATTGTACTGGGACCCCAACCCTTCTTCTTGGCCAACATGAGGTGAGCAGCTTCCTCTGCCACACATTCCCACCACAGGCCCAAAGCAATGGGGCCAATCATGGACTGGAATCTCCAAAGCTGTGAACCAAAATAAAACTTTCCTCTTTTTAAATTGATTGTCTCAGGTAGTTTGTTACAGTTATGGGAAGCTGACTAGCACAGCTACTATCTGAAATAGCACTCAATTGCTACTGCACCAAAGAACTTCAGGATTCCCAGTTAGGAACTTTGGGGATTATGAAGATGTTTTCTCTAAAGAATTTCCTTTCCTGTTTTATCATCTTAATTCTACTGAATTCCATTTTCCATTTCAGAAAAAAGAAAAATGAGGACAAGTTAACTACCTTACAATAATAATAGCTACCATTTATCAAGTGCTTACTCTGGGCCATGCATTGTGCTGAACGTTGCATGAAGAATATGCTATTATTATGCCTCTACTTTAACCTCTGAGGCTTAGAGGGGTTAAATAACTTGCCCAAGGTCATTGTGTATCCAGTAAGTGGCAGAGCCCGAGCTGGAATTCAAATTTGCTGAATTCAAAGTTTTGGATTTCAACCTCAGTTTTATGCTGCCTTCCTTTTTCCAAAAGTTGCTCAACTGGCAATGCCAAGTGCTGTCTTCCCGTGATGAATGATCATTCCCTTCAATCAGCAAAGGGAATGATTATTGATGTTTACTACATGCTGGGCTCAATGCCAAGTGTGGGTTCCAGTAACCTCCACCCTCAGAGTGTTCACAGGTGGTCAAGGTGATACATAAGCACACAAGCAAAGAACTAAGGGCTGAGGCCAAAGAAGAAAGAAGACAACTCACTGGGGATGGGAGATATTGAGACATCTTCTTAGCAGAGACAACACCTGAAAGACGAAAAGCAAGATCTGGGTAGAGCATAGACTATACCTGGTAGTCAACCATGCAGGAATCTGGGCCTCACCAGAGTCCAAACAGCTCTTTGTGCTACAGCATCTGGGTAGGAGGAGCAGGCCTGGGCAACCCCTTAAGCCCATCGCAGAGGTATCTATCATTTTGTCCCCATCCCACACCTGCCGATCCCTCTGGGAACAGGTCCTTTCTCAGCTCTATCTATCCTTTACATTTCTATAAGACCTAACAGGTTCTTCTTTGTCCTTAAGCCACAATAGATTGGTTCTGAAATGGGCACCCAGCCCAAGCTTGGCCAACCAGAGCCCGAGAATTTTGTTTTCATTTGAGATCACAGAGAACAACAGGTGGCCTCCCTCTGGTGGGTGGAAAAGTCACACCAAGGCTGCCGTGTTTCCTGCCACAGGGAGTGAAGTCAGCCATCATGAGAGAATGAAGTTAACACTCAGGCGGGGCAAAAATGAGAGAAGGGTGGTCCTACTTCTGGTGGAGTGCCGGGTCAGGCTGCCTCACCCATTTCTGCCACGCGACTGTGTACCCTCGGCTTGGATTCTATGCACCCATGGCCTTCATTAATTTTGAGTTTGGTTTCTATTACTTTCAACCAAAAATATTCTCATGGTTTTTCATTTCCAAACAATGAATCAGTTAGTACTAATTCTGGCTTCTTCTGTTCCTTCTAAACTCGACGCCATTCTGAAATATCTATTGAGCACCGAGTATATGTCAGAGTGAGCTATGATCTGAATGACATGATGGAAACTTTCTCCGAGGCACAGACATCTGCATTTTAAAATCAATGGGTTGAGAGGACCTTGGAAAAATCAGTGAGGCTCTCAAACTTTGCAAAACCAAAACATGCTCTTTATGACGGTGCTTTCAATCAAACAGGAAATGAAGGGTGTCAATCATGATGTCACTTAATTTTAGCAGTAAAACATGTGCCAAAAAAAGGGACCATGCTTTTTGTTTGTCCTAAGATTTGGTGCAGAGTTCTTAGTAGAACCAAAATCATATTAAATGTAATATAAAATTCATGTTTTCCAATTTCTTATCTTTTTTTCAGTATGAACCCAGGGCCTTTCACATACTAGGCAAGCCCTCTACCACTAAGCTACATCCCCAACCCTCTTTGTCCTTCTCTGAAGGTGATTCCCACCAAGCAGGAGAATCTCAGCAGCTCGGGAGGCTGAGACAGGAGGATGGTGAGTTCGAAGCCAGTCTCAGCAAAAGCAAGGCACTAGGCAACTCAGTGAGACCCTGTCTCTAAATAAAATACAAAATAGGACTAGGATGTGGTCAAGTGCCCCTGAGTTCAACCCCTGGTACAAAAAAAATAAATAAATATTCCCTTCCTATGGGCTGATCCTAGCATAAATTATCTTTGGATAACAAAGACCTCCTGCACTTTAAAATAAGTAGTTACCAGATGGTGCATGCTGGGAACATTTGCCACTCCTTTGCTTGCATGACCCGTAAAGAGTTCAGTGGGTACTAATGGATCCTGGGGTCCACAGTCCTCCCTGGAGGACTCTCAGTCCAGCTGGAAGACTCAAACCCCTTCCAACCAAATTACTCCTTCTGTGACCAGAGTCGGCAAAAGAGGATGAGACTCTCCAGGACTTCCCGGTGCAACCCATGTCTTCTGCTCTCCCACAGGACACCACAGGGCAAGGCTCAGAGCCCTAGGGATGCCCTCCATGGAGAGGCCTTTTCCCCTTAGACACCTTCCTCTAGAGCAGGGCTCAGCAAACTCATTCTATAAAGAACCAGGTAACACAGAGTTCAGATTTTACAGGCTACAGAGTCTCTATTGCTACTGCTGAGCCCTGCTGCTGTCATGCAAATACATCCATGAATAATATTTAAACATAGGCATGGTTGTGTGCCAATAAAACTTTATTCATAAGAACAAGGGATGGGACAGACATGGTGGTGCCTGCCTGTAATCTCAGGGGCTCCAGAGGCTGAGGCGGCAGGATCTTGAGTTCAAAGCCAGCCTCTGCAAAAGTGAGGTGCTAAGCAACTCAGTGAGACCCTGACTCTAAATAAAATACAAAATAGGGCTGGGGATGTGGTTCAGTGGTCGAGTGCCCCTGAGTTCAAACCCCGGTATTGAAAATAAATAAATAAATAAATAAGTAAGTAAAACAAGTGATGGGCTGGATTTGGCCTGGGGGTGGCTGTTACTTACAAACTCCTGTTCCAGGGCACTCTAGGGAACAGGGGTGTTTGCCGCCCTGTCCCCCTGCTCACAGGGGTGCTACCCGCAGCCTGTTTCTTGGTCTCCCGGATCAGTCAGTGTCTGGCCATGGCTGGGAGAGCCCTGGACAGAAGGAGGAAAAGCCAAGCAGGACACTGCCTTCTCCCGCAGCAGCTCCATGTCCTCTGAGACCGCAGCCTCCACCTGGGGTCTCAGACCTGAATGGATCCAGTTTTTACTGGAGGACACAGACTTGCCGCTGGAGAAGCCAACCACGCCGGTTTCCTCTGGAAGACCCCAAGCCCTGAGATCTGCCAAGCCCACGCCCGCCCTTTGTCCTCCCACGTTGTCTAGTTCCACCGGCGCCACCGGCTTCCCCAGCCCTTCTTTCTCATGCGACCCATCTCCCCTACCTGCATCCCTCCATTTAAGTACTTAGAATAGTTTTCTTCTTTTTTCTCTTTCTGCACTTTGGCCCCTGACTTCCAGGAGGCAATAATGAGGCTTTTGCTCTCCAAAAGCAAACATTGCCGGCTGGGCCTGAGCAGGTCTAAGAGATGATAGCCTTTCCTGGCTCTGTTGGAAGAAATAATGGGCTGAGCAGAGCAGGCACTTTGCTTGGAGAGGGAACCTCTCAGCAGTTTGCAGCCTGAGCTGATGGATGGCGCGCGCGCGTAGAGCAGCTGCGGGCGTGGAAAGCGGCTCCGGGCTCGGCTGCCGTGAAGGGAGAGGGGATGGCCCGGGGTTGCCAGAGGAGGGGGTAGTGAGGGTACCTTCCATCGGTGGCCCTGTGGACACCTAGCTCAAGGTCTATTCAATGCAAAAAAGTAATTACTGTGACAATGCCGTAAACATAATAAATGCACAGAAAGCTAAGTGCTTTGGTGTTTCCCAACCTTACTTATTAAACTTAATAATTCCTAGACTTGTTTTATTGACTCAGATGGAGCCGAGAAGCTGCATTTTAATAACCAGTCAGTGACCCCGCTGGCCGCGTAAGTCGGGGGCACACCGTGTCATCTCCTTTGAGCTCAATAATACCTCCCATGTAGACACTCTCTTTCTCACTGTATGCATGGGGAAACTAAAGCACAGAGAGGTAAAAAGGCTTTGGAGGGGTCACACAGCTGGGAAAGGGCAGAACATGATTCAAACCCAGGTCTGTTTGGCTCCAAAGCCGGGAGTGTACGTCCCGGTTCATCAGCCACCTGCAGAGACACGTTGCTTTCTGCTGTCTTTATCTGCACAACAACGCTGCGAGGTGGGAAGTGAGGTCCTGGGAACAAGTAGGAGGTAGAATGGGGATTTGAACCCACGCCGTCCAGCTCCTGCCCCTGTCCTCGCCTACCCTTCTCGCCAGCCTTGCTTCTCACCTGCTTCCGCTGCTTCTCTGAACTTCCAGGCCGATTTCCAGCATCTGTGGGAAGAGAGGCTTCAGGCGAGCCTGCTCCTTCTCTGGGCCTGTGCCCTGGGTCCGGAGCTGAAGCAGACCAGTGGGAAAACAATGTGTCCAACCCTTCGGCCATGGCATGGATGACCAGGTGTAGTCGTCACAGGCCCGGAGGGATGCGCCAGCAGCATCTGCCTCAGACGGGTTGTACTGCTATCCCAAGACACGATGGGGACACGCAGCTGCGTCTCGGAGCTCCGGAGGTCGGACATGTCAGATCAGGGTGCCTGCAGAATCAGGCTCCCCAAGTGTTCCTTGGAGGTTCACGTGTTGGAGGCTGAATCCCCAAGCTTCTGTGTTTGTGGTATTTGCAGATGGGGACCTTGGGAGGGAGTTGGGGTTAAGTGAGGCCATAAGGCATGATGGCATCTGTACAGAGAGAAAGAGAGATCCAAGCTGGCAGGCACACTTGCTCTGCCTTGCCACGCGATGCTTCTGCCATGTTACAACGCAGGAGGGAAGGCCCTCACTAGATGCCAGTGCCATGCATGTGAACTTGCTAGCCTCCAGAACCATGAGCTAAATAAACCTCTCTTCTTTATAAATCACCCAGCCTCCGGTATTTTGTTACAGCAACAGCTAATAGACTAAAGTCCTTTTTGTGCAGATTCCTGCCTTCCTGCTATGTCAGAGGGGAAGAGACAGAGGGAGAGATCAGCTTTCTGAGGTCCCTCCTCCTCAGGTCTTAGTACGGGGCTGAAGTCACGGAGTCCAAGGTCAGACCCAGGCTCTGTCTCCCTCTGTCTTTATGGTTCCTGAACCTTTCATAAAAGGTTTAATCTAATTTAATTTAATTTAATCTCAGCCCCCTCATCTCAGCCACACTCTGGAGGTACCAGGAGCAGCACCTCCTAGATAGCAGCTCAAAAGAAATGAGAACATACATCTACCCAAAGACTGCACAGGAATGTGCATGGCCGCATTATTCACAGAAGCCAAGAAGGATAAACAAGCCACATGTTCATCAACTAGCAAACAGAAGAATACAGGGAAGTGCGTGCACTCAGTAGAAAGCCCCCCGCAATGACAGGTCCCCACAGGAAGGAATCCCAAACATGTTATGCTGAAGGAAGTAAATCGTGTGATTTCATTTATCTGGACTGTCTAGAAGAGGCAGATCTGGGGGGCAAAAGTCGATTCTGGGGCTGAGCAGGGGGTGGGACTCTCTTGGTGACTCAGCTTCCAGAAGCCACCGAGAGAGACCCACCTCCTAGGACCAAAGTCGGGAACCGCAAGGGCTAATTCTCCCGCACGGAGACAGTCCCTGCATGCAAGCCTCAGCCCTTATTCTTAGGGCAGAGCATGGTCTCCCGCCTTCTCTGGTCCCTTTTCTCTGTTTCCTTGGACACTCCCCAGTGGTCCAAACAAATCAGGCATTCGCACACAAAGCAGGTCCCCAGGAAACACTCGAGGTGTGTGTCCTGAGGGTCCCCCACCCCTGCATGCATGTGGCCGCCCAAGCACCCAGGGCTGACGTGCAGGCTTCTCATGCGAGGTCAGGCAGAACAGAGACTGGAAAGCGTCCGTTGGGTTTCAGACACTGAGGTCATTAGCAACCTGAACAGGAGCACGCAGCTTGCACCTAGGTGGCCAGTGTACTTGTTATCCGTTGCCCTACAACAAATGGCCACACACCCGAGCATGTGGAAACTTCCCGTGTGTATGGTGTCATCGTTTCTGACCCAAGTGACAATTTCAGGTCGAGTCCTCTCCTTGAGAGTCTCCCACAAGCCACACGGTCAAGGAGTCGCAGGAGCTGGGGTCGCGTGCGAAGGCTCCACCGGGGAAGGATCCTTTCCAACCCCTCGTGGTTGCTGGTGACTCAAAGGTTATTGGGCTCAGAGCTCAGTTCCTTCCCAGGTGAGAGCAGAGGCCTCTGCCAATTCCTTGCCCCTTGGATCTCTCCTTATGGCTGCTTGCTTCCTCGAAGCATGCCAGCAGAGAAGGCGACAGAGTCAGCTCCCGAGAAGGAAGTCACAACCGAATCACAAAGTGACCCCTCAAGTGGTCGTATTCCCTCCTGTGGGAAGGGATTTCCCAAGGGCATGAGCATCAAAGGGGTGGGGACCACTGGGGACCATCACAGAGGCCGCCTGTCCCAGAGAACAAAACAATAAGCAAAACGAGTGAACTGCTTTGCACATTAGATAGAATATGTACGGCAGTGGAGACTGAGCACGGAGTTGGAACAGGAGCATGGGGGTATCCTTTTAAATAGAGTGGTCAGTAAGTCCTGGCTGGGCGGGAGGAGGGGAGGGCGTGAGTCCAGGTGATAAATGGGGAGGGAGTCCTCTGAGCCCGAACGGCAGGTGCAAAGGCCCTGGAGAGGAAGAATGGCTGGGATGATAAGGTGGCCAGACCAGGTGAGGGATCATTCAAGGCCAGGCAGGCCCCTGGGGCTCCACGGGATGCTTTCCGTCCTGAAAGATGGGAGCTACTCAAAGCTTGGCATAGAAAATGCCCCACCCTGAATCCTCCCACTCCTGTTGGAAAGGGCAACAGGAAAGGCTGGCCGAGGCCCAGACGACCAGCTGGGACTGGGCAGTCAGGAGTGTGCGCAGGACAACGCACTTCCAGAGGTTGCCTGGGTTGCCCTAGCAACAGGGGCTTCCAAAATCCTCCCCGGAGACTCCTCGGGCAGCAGCAGGCTGGGCTGATTTCTTGTAACCCAGCAGCATGAGGACATAAAAAATCAATTTATTGGCACAAATGGTCCTCCGGTCTCCTGCTTAGTCTCCTCAGAATTGCACTCAGCACAGAGCTCCCCAGATCGCAACGTGGAACGAAGGGTGGTGTGGGCATCACCCTCGGTGGGAACGGGTCCCTTGTGGTCTGTCCCATGCTTCATGGAGCAAAAAGTCATGGAGCATCAACTCACAGCTCTCTCACCTACTAGCTGTGTGACCCCAGATAAGTCACTTAACCTCTCTGAGCTCTACATTCTTCTGAACCTTCTGCTGCGAGAATCAGGCAAGGTGATGCCTGTCTTGTGGGCCTGGACTTCTCCCACTGGACACTCTTTTTTTCCTAAATCATCTCCTGCACCTCCTTCAAGTGGTTGCTCAAACGTCCCTTCCTCCGGGAAGCTCTCTGTGCATGCCCTATTTTACACCACAGCATGTAGAATAACCAAATAACTAATAAAATGTGCACGAGGGAACCCACTTCATTGGAGGTTAGGGGAAGGCACACGGCCCCTGGCAACCGAGCTTCTCCAAGAAAGGAACGTGCACAGATTCCTGCTGCAGTCTCCAAATGCGTCTTCACGAGGACTGCCGGGACCTCAGGGTTGCTCGGTGCCCTGGGTACTTTGCAAGCTGTGCTCTGCTTGGCCCCATGAGGAGACTGGCCCCTTGTGTTCCCATATTAGCTCCATCAACCTGAGCCCACAGCTCCTCCTCGTGATCAGAAAAGACACTGACAACCCCGCTACATGCTAACTGCCCCTCAGCACCCGGGCACTGTGGAAGAAAACAATGGGAGAAAAGCCATCACACCCTTGCGAGGTAATGGCAGGGACAGGATGTCTGCCTCCATCGACATATAAGGCAGAAGACCACAGTGAGGAAACACATCTGCAGAAAGAAGATTGAGCATTGTTCAAAGTTGCCTGGTGGGTCCTCCACCCAGGCCCCTGTGAGTGCACCAGGTAAGGATCTGCTGTGTCCCCCACTGTAGGTCAATGCCAAGTACAGACTCGGAATCGTCCGTGATAGAAACCCACAGCCTCGAAGAGAGAAGCCACTACGATGTGGCAAAGGGGACCTGGAGGCAGATGAGACAGATGACATGTCCCATCCTGTTTCTGCGTCCATCCCTTCATGGACAGATGGGAGCCTTCTGCTCTGGAGATAGAGGAGGAAATGCAAGAGATGGATAGAAAGAGACCGAAAGAACATGAAAGAGTCTAAAAGGAACTCAAAAGAGGAGTGACTAGAGAGAATGGTTGAAGAGAGGCATTTTTGGGAGAGAAAATGATTGAGAATCTTTCAGATCTTTGGAAAGCAAGTATCCTCAGTGTCAAGAAGAAAGCCAATTCCTGAATGGGATGAATAAAATTAAATTTGTACTCAAACACATCAAGAAGCTTCTGAAAGCACAAAGAGAGAAATTATGGACTCTATCAAAACAGGATATATCCATCAGAGGTTCCACCTACCTTGGGAAAGGCAGGTAGTACCTGGATTCGTGGATTTAAATAGCTTCTGGGCCCTCTCTCCCTTCCCTTCCCTCAATCTGCTTCTCTCAGGCTGTTTCTGGCACACATTCTACACCATGCATCTCAGAAAGGGACCACCACTCTATCCCTACTTCTAATTCAGAAAGAATCCCAGGGAAGGATTCTGATTGGTCCAATTGGGAGTGATAGACTCACTCTTGGACCAATCAGAAGGCTGGGAGGAGGGTGGAATCTGAATTGACAATCCCCATAGGAACCTCAAGCCAGAGGTGGAAGAGGGTAGAAGAGGAAAAGCAGCTCAAGAAAACAAAGTTGGAAGGGGCCAGGGTGAGAGGAAGTGAAGGCATTCCAGAAAGAAAAGAGGAGTGCTGGGTAGACAAAAAGACAGATCTGCCTTGTCACCTTTTCTAGTCCTCTGGGAAAGGACGTGGGCCTGTTTCTGAATCCACTCTCACCAAATTCCCTCCTTTCTCTGTTACCAGCAAAGGATAAGGATTAAGAGTTTGGGTTCTGAAACAAGACTGCCTGGGTTCAAATCCCAGCTCTGACACTTCATAGCTGTGCAACCTTGGACAATTTACTTAACCTCTCTGTACCATGGTTTCCTCAAGCATCAAATAGGACACCCTTATGACTTCTGGGATTACTGTAAGGATTAAATGGTTCATACAAATAAAAATGTTCAAACTGTGGCTGGGATATGGTAAATGTTCCAGAAATGCCAGGCATAGCTATCTCAACCTCTCAGTGAGTCTCCTGATGTCTCCACAGTGGCACCATTGACACTTGGGACCAGACACATTGTTGCCATGGGGCTGTTCCGTGCACGCTAAGATGTTTGGCAGCATCCTGGCTTCTACCCGCCAGATGCCAGCAGCACCCCAGTTGCCTGAAGACAGAATCATCACCTCGTGGGTCAGAGACCCAGCCCCACGATCTTGCCCACATTCTCTGAGTCAAGAACCCCAACTTCAAGAAAGTGAGTGACCAGGGAAAGAAGACTAGCGTGAACGTGGCCACGGCTAAATGTGCTTCCGTCACTCTCTCTTGAAGCTCATGACACTAAGCCCAGTTTCACTGCTGTCCCCATTTCACAGACAAGGCGACTGAGGCCCAGAGGTGTTGGGAAAGAGCCCAGGACTGGCGGACTGGCTCTCCGCAGGCCCCTCCCATTCCCAGCCAAACGGTCCCCTTTGAGGACAGTGAACAGCACGTTCAGGGCCCCCCGTGGGCATCGCGAGAGAGATTAGCCCCCTTGTGCAGAGGACATCGAGGCAGAGGGAGGCTGATAACCTGCCCAAAGTGGCTCATCTGGGTCTGAACCCCATTTACATCCCGTCCTTTCCACAGTCCCCAAGAGCACAGTGAGACTTAAACTCAACAGTGTCCCCAGAAGGTGAAAGCCACACGGAGGTCACAAGCAAACTCATTCTGGAGAGCCCCGGTTCCCACGCATGCCTGTGTACGCACACACACACACACACACACACACACAGGCACACACGTGTGACCCTGCACGGAGCCAAACAGTTCCAGGTCTGGAAGACCCCAGGACGCCCCGGCCAGGCTCACAGACACAGGGACCCCTCCGGTGACCTGGCTGGGTTTCTGTCAGTCAGCTGCCCGTCGACGCTCACAGAGAGATGGCACGCGCCAGGCTGCCCAGCAGCCCCGCCCGGGGGTCTCTGCCCCCAGGCCCCACTTTCTCGCAGATATATCCTACCCCGCTGAGTCAGGATGAAACGAGGTCACGGACTTAGCACGAGGCCCGGCAGGTGACCGGAGCTCGACACACTGAAGTTCCTTCCCGTGTGCATCCCGCCCCGCTGGCCCTCCTGAGGCTAGAGAGGCAGCAGAGCGGAGGCCATGTCTGGGGACCCTGATCAAAGGGCTCCCTCCAGATTGGGGTGCAGGCAAGGCAGGCCGAGGCTTGGCACGGGGCTTGGCACGGGGCTTGGCGCCTGTCGGCTTTACACTTGCTGCTCTGACTTTTAACTGACCTTTGTTAGGCGCTGACCAAGCACTTGACCTACACGAACCCCTTAATCCCGGAACGACCCTGAGAGGTCACGCTGCTTCATCATCATCACCATCAGCTCCGCTTTTGGACCCGGCAAAGTGCTCGATCCACGTGTCTCCTTCCAACAGGAAGTGGCCGAGCTGAGATCTGAACCCAGAGTCCGGCTCCCAAGCGCTGGTCCTGACCACCCCGCTCCGTCCCCAGCCTCCCATCAAACACCCTGCCTCCCTCACTAGGTTGGGCGGCAGATCAAACAGGACACAGTCAAGTCCCAGATCGATTCGAAGACTGAAAGATCAATATCGAAGGCAAAACTCATAGAAGGCCCGAAAGTCACCTTGAAAGAAAATCCCTTCCGCTGTCCATGAAGTCAGGGGAGTCCTGAGCTTGACCGTAACTACCTTTTCCAGCCAGTTTCTCCTCCGGTGTCAAAGCAGAGCCACCAATTCTTCAAATAACCTAAATACCCCCCGGCTGGGTGTCGTTAGGTTGGACTGTTAGGCCGGGTGATCCATTGGCCAGCTTGCGTGGCTCGATTCCCACTAAGTTAAATGGGGCTGTGACGTGGCCCACCGACACCTACCTCTAGCCCTGAGTGCTGTGTGGAGATGGCTGTGAACTTGACCCTCTGGAAGGCCTAAGGGCTGTGCTCATGTTTACACCCTCTCTTACAGATGGGGACAGATGGGGACAGATGGGGATGCTCAGGCACAGTTGCCAGCACCTGCCTGACATGACTGACCCCCAGCGCTGCAGCTTCTGGACATGCCCTCTCTCCGAGGGTCCCAGGGGGAGGGAGGACGGTGACTCCCCTCCTCCCCCGCGCCCCTCCCCCGCCCGGCCACCTCCTGGCAGGCTCGGCTGTCCTTCCCCAGGCAGCTGCGGTCTCGTCCAGTCCTCTCTGAAAGCTAATTCGGCCATTTACTCCCAATCTGTAGCGGATGCTGTCGTCTCTCTGATTTCAAAGAAGATGAATGCGTGGGTCAGATTGGATTAGGACATTTAATTGAATAAGACAGAACCAGACAGCTTGATGGAAGACTTTGATCCGATAAGGGAGGGGCGCGAGGGCCGCTTCCAGCGCCGCGCGATGGGGAGCTGTCTGGGCCCCGTCTGGCCTCTTCTCCTCGGCACGAAAACCAGTTATGCCAATTAGGAGCGATGGCCCGGGCCGCGTGGGGAAGACCTGGGAGCCTTCCAGACCACCGTGTCCCAGAACAGCCCGACGGCCCACCCCTGGTCCATCCCCGCCGCCAGCCCAACCCGACTCAGAGCCCCGAGCCGGGACCCCGCGAGAGCCCAAGCTGCAGACGGTGATTGTCCGAAATAGCTCGCTTCTAATCAGCAGCCTCCCCTTTAAAATCCACGTTTGTGTTTGTGTTTTAACTGTCACCACTGAAGTAAGGTCCACGTGCCCTCGGCTTCAGCAGCCACGGGGAGCTTGTGGGAAAGGCAGAGTCTCGGGTCCCGCCCCGATCAGACCAGAGTTTACATGTGAGCCCCTAAGTGTGCGAGGCATTGGCTTTGAGGCCGCGCATCAGAATCGCCCGGAGAGCTTGTGAACACCCAGACGCCCAGCCCCACACCAGCCCCTGAGGAGCTGCTCTGGGGGGGTTTAAAGAATCCAGGTGATTCGGATGGGAAGCCACGGCGGAGAACCAGGAGATTAAACCAGAACAGCAGGCAGCACCGGGTCCTAGGCTTATGTGGCAGAAGTGGCCAGAGCTGAGCAGCTGTCGGTCAGTGCTGCCTGGCCCTCGCAGTGTCACACCGTGCCAGGTGCAGCTTGGTCCCTGGCATGGATAAACTCGAAGCCTCTGAAGCTCGTCTCCTCCTGGACTCTCTCCCTACATTCCCCATCTCTCCCTCCCTTAGGAAGGTTATTACAAGCAACTTCGTAACAGGCAGATGCATGTTTACTAATAAAGGCCCGGGAATTCCATGCCCAGGCTTAACAGAATCGAACGCACTTGCCCACAAACAGACTTGAACAAGAACCTTCGCGGCAGCTTTATTAGTGAGTGGGAATGACCCAGCGGCCATCAGAAGAGGAAAGGATAGACCAACTGTGGTATGTCCATTCAATCACTATATCTCAATAAAAGAGAACCAACTACAGATCCGTGCGAAAACACAGATGAATCCCAAAAACCTAACATTGAGGGAATGTAGCCAAAACCAGAAGCACACATGCTGTATGATTTCATTTATACGAAACTTTTTAAATGCAAAACAAAGATGTGACAGAAATCAGAGCGGCGGGGAGTGTTCAACTGGCAAGGGTCATGAGAGAACCTTCCGGGAAGATGTAAAGCTGTATCTTTATCTGGGTGATGGACACCTGGGTGTATACCACTGTCAAGCTCATCAAACTGCCGTCTTAGGATCTCTACATTTTGCTCTATGTAAATCACACTCAGAAGAAAAAGTTTTCCTGCTAATTTTTTGAAACAGCTGCCAAGAAGTCGTGTGGGACAGTAGAATGTGCACATTTAGGAATTTGATTCTTGATTCTTCCACTTTCAACCTGTGAGACCCCAGCAAGGAAGGCAGTCAGAACAACATCACCATGGAAACCATAACTGCTTAGTGGCCCACTTTCTTCCCAGCCCCTCTTCTCCCTTAAGAGAAAAGAAAGCACATACTCATTTCCCAGTCTCCAGTGCATTTAGGAATGGCCAAATGGCCAAATACCACACTCTGTGAGTAGATGTCTGGCAGAAGAAGGAGTGCTGAGAGAGATTTTGCATTTCTGATTATAAACAGATGATAGATAGATAGACAGACAGACAGATGTAACAGTTGTAGCTGGTACCATACTTCCCTCTCCCTCCTTCTGCATTTAAAAACAGGCATGATGTCTGGAGCAGGGGCAGCCATCTTTTGACCATGAGGCAACAAGTAGTTACGAAAAGCAAAGAACTCAGCAGTACTGGCCCTGATTTGAATGAGGTGCTGGGCCAAGGTCATCAGCTGCCTACCTCCAGAATTCCTCTTATATAAAAAGAATGATCTTCAGGTTGATGTGCCACTGTGAGTCTAAGAATTCCTGCAGCTGAAAGCATTCCTAACCTCTCACCAGGAGACCCGTCCCCGGGCTGGACGGGTCTCTGATGGGCTGACCTCGAGATGGGAGAGGATCCTAGGTCAGGTGGGTGGAGGATCCCGCGTGATGGTCCGCCGACGTGAAAGAGGGAGGTGGGAGTCATAGGAGCCCCCCACCACCGGCTCTGGGGAAGGGGCCTCCCGCCAAGGAACATGGTCCTGCCCTCTCCAATTCTGCCCAGAGACCCACCGCAGGTCTCTGACCTCCAGGCACGACTTACATAAGTCGCTGAATTTGTAACTGTCAGAGCAGCCAGAGGACAAGATGGCAGCAGGACTCGCAGAGAGCAAGCCCTCCCCCCGGGGGAGCGAAAGGCATTCAAATATTCCAACCGGAAAAGCGCCATACAGGGCAGCTTCGCTGGCGGTCAGGCAGGGGTGCAGAGATGGAGGCTTCCCTGTCAATCAAAGTTGAAGAGCGAGGCTAAGCATCACCACAGTACCTTTCCAGACAGTTTCCCCCAAAGTCCAGCAGCCCGGAGGGGACAGCACACTGTGGATCAGGGGGGTGGCCATGTCCCGTCTCCTCCTTCTGCATTTAAAAACAGACATGATGTCTGGAGCAGGGGCAGCCACCTTTTGACCATGAGGCAACAAGTAGGCGCTGAGGATCTAGGGCAGAAGCCAACACATTCCAGAAGCCTCCACCTCGGACTCCCCTCCTTACACACCTCCTCTTCCTTCTTGTCATGCAATCTTCTCCGACGTCTTTCCACCATCATCTAGGACAACGACACATCTCCCTTGTCACCTGTTGGCCCAGTAGAATTTATTTTTTCAGTTCTGGAAACTAAACCCAGGGTGCTCTATCCCTGAGCCACATCCCCAGCCCTGCCCCTTTTTAGCTTTGATTATTGAAAACAGGGTTTTGCTAAGTGGCCCAAATTGACCTTGAACTTGCCTGTATTTCCCCTGCCTCAGTTTCCCTCCTTGTTGGAATTACAGGCATGCGCCCCCGAGCGAGGTTGGCCCACTAGACTTATTAACAGTGTGTCCCAGTTTGGGGAATGAATTATGTAGCCGCCTACTTTGAACAAATTACTGGGAGAGCAGAAAGAGAAAGAAATGTCTGCCCCGAGCACACCACACTCCGTGCTTCTGAGTCACAAGGACATAAGCAGGAGCAGAAATCCCCCTGCTGCCCGGGCCTGACCACACTCACCCCTCCACCTCCCCCACGGCACCGGCCTCCTCTGCCCAGGGGCAAGCCCAGAGCTCAGGGACGTGGCTCAATAAAACCTCAGTCACGTCCTGCTCCCGCCCCCAACCAAAGCGCCCATTCCATCCTCCCTGGGTGACAACGGGCACTTGAGAGCATCACATGGCACCCAGTCAGGGTGCTGAACCGTCCGAGGTTATAAACCAGTCCCCACCCCCAGCCTCCACGCTTAGACGAGAGCAGATAAACTCGGACTTAACTTCTCTTGAGGCCGAAGTCTCTTCAACTGGTTGAATGACATCCTGCCCTTTGGGGACTGGAAAACGTGACCCCTATTGTGCTCCCTACCTCCAGAGCCTGTGGGAAAGTGGCCTTGCAGGAGCGTTCTGGGGCCCAGGACTGCCCAGTGAGGACTCGTTTCCCTATAACGTGAGTGTGACTGGACACCAGCCTGTGGCTTGGCCGCCTCTTAAGGCTAACGACATACAATAGTGTCACTCGGTTCTGCAGAAAGCCGCATCGACAACCATGCACGACTCCTCTGCCTGGCTTCCTCTTCCAGCGGAGGACCCAGACGCTATGAACAGGGGCAGCCCGTCCCAGCGTGCCCTGTCTGACGTCCTGGTCTGCAGAAACCGTGACAGATGGTGAAACTGTACTGTTACTGAAGCCATCTATTCCGGGGTTGTTTGTTACGCAGCAGTTGATAACGGATGCACAAAGCACCTACACGATGCCCTCTTGTGCAGCATCCAGATACACAGTCTGCGGCAGGCTGGGATCGGTGCTGTCTGAACCGATCACTGAGCCCAGGAGAAGTCGGTACTTTGATTTAGCCCAGCCAACCGCCAAAGCGGAACACCATGATTGACATGCTACCTGGAGGGAAAGAGGGGTCGTCCTGAGAAAGCAAGGCGGGAGGCAAAACTATCTCAGGTCCGGGGCTTTTGGTGCTTGGCTGTCCCCCTCCTGCCTGTCCTGCTCCTCTGAGCCACGGCCATGTTCTCAGCCAAGCCCAAGCTGCTGACCCATAACCGCCGAAGACACTTCCACCGCTGGCTCCCGTGGTAACCGCTAGAACTCCTGCCGCCACAGCCAGCCTCCCACAGCAGCCAGGACGCTGCACACCAAGCTGCCTTGCTACCTCTCTGTGGCCATTCTATTTTGCTTTTGGCCTTAAAAATCAAGTGTCCCTGTCAACAAAATGCACGGCAGACCCTGGGTTGTGCCACCAAACCGCTTAACCTCTGCTCCGGGGACTCTGTTGGGCACAACCCATTCTCTTCCGTGTCCCCTTTTACTTTGAAAAGTGACCTGACCATGGGGGCCCATTGCAGTTTCCCGGGCAGCTCTGAACCACCACCCGGGTGCCCAGGCCCCACCCAAGCCGAGGACATCACATTCTCAAAGAGTGCCGCCTGAACAGGTGCACTTCCAAGCTTGCCAGAAGATTCCAGAATCACAAAGTGGAGACTGCAAGTGTGGGATGAGGTCTGCTTCTGAATCAGTGACCTCCCTGAAGTACCAAGGTCACCTGCACGGCCCCCGCTGTTCCTCCAGGTCCCCACCAATGGCAAGTTCCATCCATTCCACCTTCTAAGCAGCTCCGGGATCCGCCCTCTCCAATCCAGCCGCCATTGATGGACACCTGGGTCACCCCGCGTCCTCGCTCCTGTGAGTGACATTGCTATGGACATGGTGAACACAGACACCTGATCCCCCGCTTTCCCCTGTGTGTGCGTGTGTGTGCACACACATGTGCGTGTGACTAAGGACTGGACGCAGGCGTCACCCACCCAGGCAAGCGCTCTACCGCGGAGCCGCATCCTCAACCCCTGCTTTCGATGTGGGGGGCAGTGCCCAGGATCAGAATTGCCGGGTCACAGGGCAATTCTATTTTTAATATTTGGAGAAGCCGACAAACTCTTTACCTTGCAGCTGAATCCATGCTGTTTGAAACTCCCAGACTCGTGCTAATTTATTGCACAATTACTCACCGGGACACTTGGGAACTCTGACCCTGGAGGTAGTAATGGCTTCTTACGTCGCTTATTCTCCTGTTATTCAGAATTTTCTTTACCTCTCGTAATTAAGCCTTCAACGAGTTAATAGTTCTTTATAACATTTTCAAATGACCAGGGTGGCATGTGTCTCCTGAGTGGCCCCTGGCTGATCCCATCTTTAATAAACATTGGCTTCTACATGGAAATTAATTTGGAGAACTAGTTACCAGCAGCCCCCATGCACAGGGCCACGCGGGCACCTCTGCAGGTTCACAACGGTATTAACTGGCAGTCTGTTAATTTTGCAGTTTTTTTTTTTCTCTAACCAATTTGATATTCGATATTCTTCCGTCTCCATAATATATTGCAAAGACGCAATGAAAATATAATGATCTAAAGAAAGAGAACCTGAGTTTTGTGGCTTCCAGCTTTCTATCTGATCACTTAAGAGTTTTTATTTGTGTTTAAAATTTAAAACAATGAAATAATATGAACCACAAAGTGTCATGGGTTGGTTTTGGTCTTTGTTTTTTATTTTTTTGGTAAGTCCAGATTTTACCTATGAGATATTTTGTCACGTTTAAATAATCTGTTTAAAATAGTATTTCTTTCTCAATTTTTTTTTTCACCACTGGGGAGGAACCAGGGCTGAGGACGCCTCTCGCGCCGGGTGACAACCCTGATCCAAATTGCCTGATTTCAAATCTAAGTATGAATCAAGAAAATCCAGATTCTTACAATTATTGGTCCTTCCTGGAATGATCTTTCCCTGTAAGGGAGGGAGGTGTTAAAAACCATCTGCCCTCAGTGTGGAACTCTGGGTCCTCCTGTGATCAGGGACGAGGCAGGACCCCCGCCTGACCCGCCGCCTGACCCGCCGCCTGACTTCGGCCCTCCGCTGGGTCTGGGTCCTGCGCTTTCCTCTTTAGGAAAATCTTAAAATATATGTCAGGACTGGGATTTCGAGTTTCCTGCGCCCTCCTTTCTTGTCTGCTTCTCTGAAAATAAAATAATGGATGCGCTCAAGTCCCCCGGAGAGACGGACGGACGCGGGGCGACCCCTCGGGGCTCCGCCAGCGCCTCCTGGCCACCCGGCCCCTGCCCGTCCCTCCTGGGCCGTCTGGAGACCCAGCTCCGGCGGGACGCCTCCCCGCCCGAGCCCCAGGGCGGACACGCGGCCGCCCCGGAGAAGGACGCCCAGACCCAGTGCCCGGTGTCCACTGGCTGCCGAGGCAACCAGACCGCCGGCCCGACGCTGCTCCTGGAAACCCGCCGGACCCCAGGCCATCGATTTCCCGCACCTCCCTCCGCTTCCTGCTGCAGCGCCGGCCGCTCCAGCGGAGCCCGAGCAGAGACGCTGGGTCCTCGCCCGGAAGGCACCCAGGACCCCCGGAGGCCCTTCCCAGGGGTCCGGCCCGGGACCTCCGGGCGGCTCTGATGCTCACGCTTCCCAGAGTCGACCCCCAGCTGACCCTCATGCCCAGCCCCAGATGACCCCCCAGCTGACCCTCATGCCCAGCCCCAGATGACCCCCAGCTGATACTCATGCCCAGCCCCAGCTGACCCCCAGCTGACCCTCATGCCCAGCCCCAGCTGACCCCCAGCTGACCCTCATGCCCAGCCCCAGATGACCCCCAGCTGACCCTCATGCCCAGCCCCAGATGACCCCCCAGATGACCCCCAGCTGACGCTCATGCCCAGTCCCAGATGACCCCCCAGATGACCCCCAGCTGACGCTCATGCCCGGCCCCAGTTAAGAACCGAGGCCTCGTGAAGCATCAGTAGAGTCCAGAAGAGGAAGCGGTCCTGCCTGGGTATCTGCAGGCGGCAGGTTTCAGGACACCGGCTCCCCCACCATCCACCACGTATTCACCAAGATCCACGGGTGCTCAGGCCCGTGTATACAGTGGCATAACAGTTGCAGATAAACCACGCACCTGCTCCTGTGTGCGTCAGTCTTTAGATTACTGAGAAGAGTACAACGTGCACACCGTGTAAAGAGCTGTTGCACGGGACGTTTAGGAATCCTGATCATTTGAAGAGGTCGCACAGATAGAGCACAGGTCCGCTCTTTGCAAGCTGCTGCCTGCCCTGGTCAAATCTACGGAGGCCGAGTCCTGGCCTCCTACAACCCGGCACGTAGGCACCTCCCTAGAGCTAGTCACAAAGTGGCGGAGAAAGAGGAGCCGACAGCGTCCCCATTCCCAGCACAGCCTGGGTATAAAAGTCCTCCACCCACGCTGTTAGTCACCTATCACATTGGCAAAGATCAAAGTCCGGAAATCACAGACAGAAGGCGGATCCCGCTAGCTGATCTAGTGTTGCTACAAACAGGTAATGAGAAGACCATGAAGAGAGAGAGGGGCAGAGGAGAGGGCCAGGGGGTCGACAGCCCGGGAAACACAACCAATAGCTTACACGTGAAGAGGTGATCCTTCCAAGCTGGGCGTGGTGGTGCATTCCTGTAACACCAGCAGGTTGGGAGGCTGAGGCAGGAGGATGGCAAGTTGGAGGCCAGCCTCACAACCCCATCTGTCTCAAAACAAAATAAAAAGGGAGTGTAACTCAGCGAGAGAACAGCCCTGAGTTCAACCCCCCAGTACTCAAAAAAAGGAAAAAGAAAAAAGAAAGATGATCACTCCTTTTATAAGAAAGAAACCACCCATCCAAAAGCTTAGTAATGCCCCCGCTAAGGTAACTGGGGAGGTGCTTGTAAAACGGGACATTGGCACAACCCCGCGTGGCGGGATTTGGCAGCATCTGCAAAAATTACAAGCGCTTTTAACCTTCGGGCGGCAATTTCAAGCCTAGGAATCCAACCCCCTGATATAACTGCACACGTGGAAAGAGGCCTGGGGCAGGAACATTCACTGCCGCCCCGTCTGAGGCTCAAGAGCCACAGAAGAGCAGCCGCGGCCTCCACCACGGCGACCGCTGAGATAGGAGGAGGGCCCTCTCGGGACACAAGCCCTGACACTTTAGCCACTGGAAACACGGTGACCACAAGGTAGCCATCTCCACGTCGGATGACAAAGCTGTTTTCAGTAGTGACGTTTCATCGTCACTAATGAATGTTTTCAGGCATCCGATTTTAGATTCAGGACAAGGGTTTTTAAGGAATGGATTTCCAGTGTCACGATGCTGAGATCCAGGACACACGTGCATAGAACGCGGGTCCCGGGTTTGCAGGGAACCCTGGGAAAAGCCGGTGCACAGGCCAGGCCCGGGGGGCTGGTGAGGGAAGGTAGAGAAGCCGGACTCTCCCGGTGCCTCCTGGCACTGATTCTCCATTGTTTTGTTTCTTTTTGTTTTAATTTGGACCAGGGGTGTTTAACCACTGAGCCACACCCCCAGCCCTTCCTATATAGATATATATACTTTTTTTTTTTTTTAAGAGACAGGGTCTCGCTAAGTTGCTCAGGGCCTTGCTAAGTTGCTGAGGCTGGCTTTGAACTGGCGATCCTCCTGCCCCAGCCTCCCAAGCTGCTGGGATTGCAGGCACCATGCTCTGCCTGTTTATTTACCATGCAAACTCTGCTTCCTCAAAACAAGATGTCGAGTGAAGAGGAAACAATAATTCAGCCAACGACCTGCCTGCAGTGGTGTGGTGCTCTGCTGACGGGAAAGTGCGTTGGAATCAGAGAAGGGCCCCGTGTGCACTAAGCCTCTGGCTCCCAGGGCGGCAAGGGCTCCTCCCTCCAACATCCCAGAAGCCTCTGTTCTTCCTGGGTCAGAACATTGGCCACCAATTGCTGCCTTCGCCTCTGCACCTTGTCCATGTCTGTGCCCTCAGTGCCCCACCCACAGCACCCCTAAAGCTCTGTCACTCTTGTTCATCCATTCATCTAGCAACTGACTGTGCTAAGTCCTGAGAGTTCACAGATTAACTTCATGGTCAAGGTCTCTGTTGACCTTGCAGACAGGCCTGCCACGTACAGTCACACAGGGTGTGCACTATGCAACTTCAGGAAGCATCTTCCACGTACTATTATTTAACTGCCACCCCCCACCCCAAATTTGGGCAGTGTGCAATCTGTCTAACTGTACACCGTGGCCCCTGCCTAGAGGTGCATAGGTTTTAACAACCTGTGGCTCTCAATTCTGGAAGTCCAAGGTCAAGGGACTGCATCTAGGGAGGTTCTGGTTTTCAGAGTCCTGAGTCAGTGCTGGGGGACCTCACTGGCGACACAGGGGGCAGGCGGCATGTCCACGGTCTCTTCTCTCTCTCTCTCCCCCTCCCCCGCTCTCTCCCTCTCTCCCCCTCCTTATAAAGCCTTCAGGATTCAACACCAGGCCTGGTCAGGTCTCCACCCTCCTGCTACTTCATCTGGGGATCCCACTTCCACACAGGAACCGGTGTGCACACCCCCAAACCAGAGCCAATCCACGCCAGGCACGGCAGCCGTCAGCTCCCACGTGACGCTCAGCACACAGTCAGTGACGGTCACACCCTGACCAAGTGACCCACAGGGTCCTCTCGCCCGGCTCCATCCAAGATCCTGCACACAGTTGGTGCTCAGAGCCGGGTGACCGTCACCTACGGCTGTGGCCGGGACCCTGGCGGCTCATCAGGACCCTTTCGAGGTCCTTCTCGACCCCCTGCCCCACGCGGGCCGACCTCGAGCCCCAGTCTTCAGATCATCGGCCTCCAAGGCAAAGGAGAAGTGAGGCCCGGGGGCAGGTGCCATGGGGCCGGTGCCATCGGAGCTGACCCGCCTGGGCGCTGGCTCCCCTCTGCCCCAAGAGGCAGCAGCTCGGCCTGACCACGCTGAACTTGAACACCCCCCACTTCAGAAACCACCGCCGTTTATAGCCCCATCGATTCTTCTCGGCCTATTTTTATTATTCCTCTTCCCGGTGACGGCTGGATATATTTGGGGGCTGAGTTCCTCTCATGAATAAGTAAACGTGCAGGTAAATATGAACAGGAACCGCTAACATCTATTAAGCGCTTGGCGCCGCACCAGAGACGGCTCCAAGGCCTTGGCTTCCGTGACTTTATTTCACCATCACGACAACCCAGTGCGGGGACAGACCCCCATGTTACAGAGGAGGAAACCGAGGGTCAAAGAGGCAAGGTCACTTCCCCCCAAATGGAGCGGAGTAGAGGCCGTGGAAAGAGTCTGACAGTTCCTCCAAAGGCTAGACTTGGCGTTGCCACGTGACCCAGCAATTCCACTGATAAAATACACACAGGACAAACGAACACCGTCGCAGAAGGAGGTGTGCGTTCCCAGCGGCACTGCTGACAAGAGTTCAAAATGAGGAAAACCCGAACGTCCGTCAAGGGATGAATGGATCGATGAAGTGCGATAGATGAAGTGCAGTGAAGTATTAGTCAGCCCTGAAAAGGGACCAAGTACCCATATGCTACACGCTACAGCATGGAAACAACTTGAAAATGTCACACCCGGAGACAGAAGCCAAACACAGAAGACCCCGATTCCTCTGAAGCATCTAGAGAAGGCAAATCCATAGAGACAGAAAGCAGATCGGTGGTTGGTTGCCCGGGGGCGGAGCCCGGGAGGGGAGGCGGGGCCACTTGTGCAAACGGCTATGGGTTATTTATTTTTTTGCTTTTCTTGCAGGGGTGATAAAAATGTTCTGGAATGAGGCAGCGGAGACGGCTGCGCAAGTTTATGAATACACTAAAGCCCGCTGAACTGAGCACGTTAGCATCATGAACTTTATGGAAGTGAATTATGTCTCCATCGTTTAAAACAAAATAAAGGCAGAGGCCGGATTTAACCTCAAGCCTCTGCTCCAGAGCCCAGATGAGCAGGTTCCAAATGGGTCGCAGGGACCAGATGCAACACCACCTCCGTCCTAGGTGCGGCCCCGGTAATGAAGCTCCTGGGGTCAGTGCCAGGCTGGGGGGCAGGTGGGGGTCCTGAACTGAACCGCCAGTGGCCTTCAGTTCTGCTGGGTCCCTGAGCCTGCAGCCAGCTCCCTCCCAGGCTGGGGACCTGGAGGACGGGGTGGACGAGCTGCAGTAAGCCTGTTGTGTGGCATTCAGGGGCAGTGCAGGCTGAGGAGAGTCAAGTGGCCGTGTGTTCATCACCGCTGCCCAGAGGAGGCCCGCTCGCCCGTTAATGCCGACCAGCCGGTTCCAGGAGGAAAAGCAGGGAGGCTGGACTCTCATGGCCTCGACCGGGCCTCCAGCCTCCATCGTGATGGATGTAAAACAATCTGTGTCCACCCCAGCCCTGCCCAGGAAGCCCCCAGGTTCAAGGTGACGTGCCTGCCACAAACGACCCGGGTTTCAAAGCCAGAGCATCTCAGGGGCGGATCCTGCTCTGCTGCACAAGGAGCGGTCGCCTCAGGCAGGCCAGGCCGTTTCCCTGAGCCTCGGTTTCCCCATCTGTCAAGAGGAGCTGATCACTTCTGCCTCCTTCCTGGCCCCAGCGGGAACAGGAAGACGCTGCGTCTGTCACTGCTGACAGCCTGTCTCCACATCGTGTCCTCCGCCCCAGACACGGGAGGCCTGCCCACGCAAGAGGCCACACCAGGGTCGGTCCGACCCGGAGCAAAGCCCAGGACTCGGTTTCGACAGGCCGTTCAGGGCTGGAGACTTGGTGGTTCTCGTCCCAGAGCAGCACCGGAATGCCTCGGGAAATCGGCTTTAGTTTTGTTTGGGGGTTTGGTTATCGTTGTTGGGTTTTTCTTCCCCCTTAATGCCCGGCTCCTAACCCCCAGAAATCCTGGTAGCCTGGGCCCTTCTGTGGCCAGGACATCAGGGCTCCTAAAGTTTTCCAGATAGTTCGGTGCAACCAGGACTGGGAGTCCCTGCTGTCAGCTGGGTTCTGAGGTGGGTCCTGGGCCCCACAGCCAGAAATATGTCAGAAATGCCAGTTCTCCGTCTGTCCCCCCCTGGCCTCCTGAATCGGAAATCCTGGACCCAAGAAACCCAGGTCATTCTGGTGCCCACTCAAGTTTAAGAGAATAAAACCCCCAGGAGACACGGCAACCCCAAATTGCAAGATGATAAAGATTATTTGGGGGAGGTGCCTGTCATTCCTGGCCCCGCCCCCAGATCTGGCCCTGGAGGACAGGAGCGGGGCGGGGCACTGCATTGCAACATGAGGCCCACATGAGTCTTGTCCTCAGGGAAGCTGGGTCAGCAGTGGTTTCAAGAAACACTCTCAGCGGGGCCTGGCGGGGCCTGGCGGAGCACGCCTGTAATCCCAGCAACCGGGGAGGCTGAGGCAGGAGGATCACAGGGGCGAGGCCAGCCTCAGCAACTTAGCAAGACCCTGTTTCAAATAAAATACATAAATAACTATATATATATAAAGGGCCGGGGATGAAGGTCGGTGATGGAGCCTCCCTGGTTTAGCCTCCAGTACTGAAGCCTCGCGGTTTGTGTTAAAGGGGGACGGAAGCCCGTCCAGGAACCACGACTATGCATGGTTTCCCTGTGTGTCTGCTGAAGTCCACACCAACTTAACAAGAACCTCTCTGTGCTGGGGGCCTGGAGCTTTGGCAGCCATGTTGTGACCAAGAGGTAAAGACTAAGACAAGATTCCACAAAGATACCACCCTACACCTCACAATCACAAAGTCACTGCCCCACCCTCTAACTTCCTCCGTCCAGACGTCCCACCATATGAATGCCTTGATTGTACCAGCCCCTGCTATTCGAGTCTTCTTTTAGTTGTAATGGGGTACATCTTTATTAGTAATGGTAGAACCCATTTAAAAGATCCAGTCCATAAATCACAGGATGCCTGAGATCTTACTTTAAATACTCCCAATTGGGGATGGGTTGGCAGGTAGAGGAAGGAATGAGGTGGAGTTCATAAATTTTTAAGTTAAATCTTGAGAAATCCCCATGGAGAAAAAAATTCTGAATTTTTGCTGGGGGTGGGGGGGTTGATGAAATAAGATAGCAGATCTTGTTCACTGTTGAATCTGGGAGATGGCTGTACTCTACACATCGTGTCTGGTTTTGAAAATGACCACCATAATAATTTTGAAAAGCTTGGTCCACTGGAACCAGGTTGTAATTCTTTTTTATTTATCTATTGATTTATTTTAGGAAGAATTATGGGGGCCGCTGGCCAGAGAGCTGCTGTACTAAAGGGGTCCCTTGGATTTTATTATCTCAGCACCCTCCCCAGCACAGACTTTGGCAAGGTGAGGTCCCGCTCTGCCAGTTACCTGTCAGGGGGCCGGGGACAAGTCCCTAACTTCACTGACCTCAGTCACCACTGCAGCTCCCTCCCCTGGGGCAGTGAGGGACACTGTTTCCCTGCTTCCCGCTGCCCCCAGTCTGTCCTGGGCTCCCCTCCCCTGCGCACTGCGACCCTCCCTAAACAGAGCTGGGGGCCACAGCGCACCAGGCGCGGGCTGGATCTCGACTGGATCATCTCATTTCACCGCCCGCCGTCAGACCTCTGTACCCGGGAAGACCCTGAGGCTGAGAGAGGTCAGGATCCTGCAGCTGGGGAGTGGGGTCTAAGACGGGGCGTACCCAGTTCCCCAAAGGGAAGGTGGCCTTAGACTTCCATCCACACGCAGCCTCAGAACACCAGCCTCCACTCCAAGGCCACGTGTGTGAAAGCCTCCGATTCACGGAGGCCCATTTCACAGATGAGACACACCGAGTCCCAAGCCTGCCCCAGCAGCCACTCAGCACTGTGACCCCCTTCTCCAGCTCAGCTCTCTAAACTCTGCCCAGGGCTTCCTCCCTGACTCCATCTACATCCCAGGCAGGAGAGCTGGGGAGGGGGCATGGCCGGCGAGATCCGACCAGAGAGCTGAAGGTGCAATTCTGACACACTCCGCTGTGACACCTGGGGTCACTCACTTGCTCTCTCTGAACCCCAAACCCTTTGTCCCACACACACCCTAAATCTGTGCTCATCTGCGGAGAGGGTACCACTGTCCTCCCAGCCCCAATCCTGAGATGCAGAGAGTCATAACGCACAAAGGAGCTGCTCTTTGGTGCCAAAAGTTGCTGTCCTTTCAAGGACAAAGAGAAATAGTCCTGCGTTAACCACTTACACCCTGAGCACCCCAGAGCCGGTCAGGAAACTCATCTGCGGGAAACACTGCCACCCTGTGGCCGTGCCCTCCACTGCAGGCCACCTCTAGGGACTTGAGGGGTTCCAAGTCCCAACCAGCCCTTCCTGCTGCACAGCCTTCCGCAGCTACCCCGAGGCTCCGAGGCTCTGTCTCTCTGCCCTACAAGCCTCAGCTCGGGGTGGCCGCGCCCCACCCTATTCAACGGAGCAATGCCAGCCTTGTTTCTCTCCGTGCTGTTGCTCACCACCTGTGAAACCCTTTAGACCACAGACCTTCACCAGTCATCTCTCTCCCAACTGTGTGTGTGCTGGGAATTGAACCCAGGGTCACTTAACCACAGAGCCGCATCCCCAGCCCTTTTTATGCTTTATTTTGGGGTCTCCCTGAGTTGTTGAGGGACTCACCAAGTTACTGGGCTGGCTTTGGACTTGTGATCCTCCTGCCTCAGCCTCCCCAGTCGCGGGGATTAGAGGCATGCACCACCGCACCTGACGTAGGATGTCAGTTCTAAAGGACAGGGACATTTGGTGTCTCGTCCTCAACACGTGGGATGGCATGTGGCCAATATCAGGTTTATTTCTTAAATGAATAAGGATTCCATGACTTGAGCAAGCCACTGGGCTGGCCCAGCCTCGATTTTCTCTATTTTAAATTAACATGTAAAGAGCCCTTTCCTTACAGGCCTCAGCCAGGATTCATGAAGGCTTCACCAACCCATCTCATGGAGGGTCGGTGGAGTGTCCCCAGAACCAAGCCCATGTCAGAACGTGATCCACTAGGAAACAGAACTTTGAAGACTGATCACAGTCACGTGCTTGGTAGAGATGTTTAAGTCAAGCAGGGGCACAACACAGTGGTCCTGGCGCACAAGTTTCAATCATCCAACGCGTTGTGGCCATGATGGGAAGTGTAGCTGGCAACATGGTGGTCAGTGTGTTTGGTGGCCATGGTGGGAAGTGTAGTTGGCAGACAGGTGGGAAGTGTAGTTGGCGGCCATGGTGGTAAGTGTAGCTAGTGACCATGGTGGGAAGTGTAGTTGGTGACATGGTGGGAAGTGTAGTTAGTGACATGGTGGGGAGTGTAGTTACTGACCATGGTGGGAAGTGTAGTTGGTGACATGGTGGAAAGTGTAGTTGGTGACATGGTGGGAAGTGTAGTTGGTGACATGGTGGGGAGTGTACTTGGTGACATGGTGGGAAGTGTAGTTGGTGACATGGTGGGAAGTGTAGTTTGCGGCCATGATGGGAACTGTAGTTAGTGACCATGGTGGGGAGTGTAGTTGGTGACATGGTGGGAAGTGTGGTTGGCGGCCATGATGGGAAGTGTAGTTAGTGACCATGGTGGGGAGTGTAGTTGGTGGCCATGGTGGAAAGTGTAGTTGGTGACATGGTGGGAAGTGTAGTTGGTGACATGGTAGAAAGTGTACTTGGCGGCCATGATGGGAAGTGTAGTTAGTGACCATGGTGGGGAGTGTAGTTGGTGGCCATGGTGGGAAGTGTAGTTGGTGACATGGTGGGAAGTGTAGTTGGTGACATGGTAGAAAGTGTACTTGGCGGCCAAGATGGGAAGTGTAGTTAGTGACCATGGTGGGGAGTGTAGTTACTGACATGGTGGGAAGTGTAGTTGGTGACATGGTGGGAAGTGTTGTTGGTGACATGGTGGGAAGTGTAATTAGTGACATGGTGGGAAGTGTAGTTAGTGACCATGGTGGGGAGTGTAGTTACTGACATGGTGGGAAGTGTAGTTGGTGACATGGTGGGAAGTGTAGCTGGTGACATGGTGGGAAGTGTAGCTGGTGACATGGTGGGAAGTGTAGTTGGTGACATGGTGGGAAGTGTAGTTAGTGACCATGGTGGGAAGTGTAGTTAGTGACCATGGTGGGAAGTGTAGTTGGTGACATGGTGGGAAGTGTAGTTGGTGACATGGTGGGAAGTGTAGTTGGTGACATGGTGGGAAGTGTAGTTGGTGACATGGTGGGAAGTGTAGTTAGTGACCATGGTGGGAAGTGTAGTTGGTGACATGGTGGGAAGTGTAGTTGGTGACATGGTGGGAAGTGTAGTTGGTGACATGGTGGGAAGTGTAGTTAGTGACCATGGTGGGAAGTGTAGTTAGTGACCATGGTGGGAAGTGTAGTTGGTGACCATGGTGGGAAGTGCAGTTGGTGACATGGTGGGAAGTGTAGTTGGTGGCCATGGTGGGGAGTGTAGTCGGTGACATGGTGGGAAGTGTAGTCGGTGACATGGTGGGGAGTGTAGTTGGTGACATGGTGGGAAGTGTAGTTGGTGACATGGTGGGAAGTATAGTTGGTGGCCATGGTGGGGAGTGTAGTTGGTGACATTGTGGGAAGTGTAGTTGGTGACATGGTGGGAAGTGTAGTTGGTGACATGGTGGGAAGTGTAGTTGGTGACATGGTGGGAAGTGTAGTTGGTGGCCATGGTGAGGAGTGTACTTGGTGACATGGTGGGGAGTGTAGTTGGTGACATGGTGGGAAGTGTAGTTGGTGGCCATGGGGGGAAGTGTAGTCGGTGACATGGTGGGAAGTGTAGTCGGTGACATGGTGGGGAGTGTAGTTGGTGACATGGTGGGAAGTGTAGTTGGTGACATGGTGGGAAGTGTAGTTGGTGGCCATGGTGGGGAGTATAGTTGGTGACATTGTGGGAAGTGTAGTTGGTGACATGGTGGGAAGTGTAGTTGGTGACATGGTGGGAAGTGTAGTTGGTGGCCATGGTGAGGAGTGTACTTGGTGACATGGTGGGAAGTGTAGTTGGTGACATGGTGGGAAGTGTAGTTGGTGGCCATGGGGGGAAGTGTAGTTAGTGACATGGTGGGAAGTGTAGTCGGTGACATGGTGGGAAGTGTAGTCGGTGGCCATGGTGGGGAGTGTAGTTGGTGACATGGTGGGAAGTGTAGTTGGTGACAGGGTGGGAAGTGCAGTTGGTGACATGGTGGGAAGTGTAGTTGGTGACATGGTGGGGAGTGTAGTTGGTGACATGGTGGGGAGTGTAGTCGGTGACATGGTGGGAAGTGTAGTCGGTGGCCATGGTGGGGAGTGTAGTTGGTGACATGGTGGGAAGTGTAGTTGGTGACAAGGTGGGAAGTGCAGTTGGTGACATGGTGGGAAGTGTAGTTGGTGACATGGTGGGAAGTGTAGTTAGTGACCATGGTGGGGAGTGTAGTTGGTGACATGGTGGGAAGTGTAGTTGGTGACATGGTGGGAAGTGTAGTTAGTGACCATGGTGGGGAGTGTAGTTGGTGACATGGTGGAAAGTGTAGTTGGTGACATGGTGGGAAGTGTAGTTGGTGACATGGTGGGGAGTGTACTTGGTGACATGGTGGGAAGTGTAGTTGGTGACATGGTGGGAAGTGTAGTTTGCGGCCATGATGGGAACTGTAGTAGTGACCATGGTGGGGAGTGTAGTTGGTGACATGGTGGGAAGTGTGGTTGGCGGCCATGATGGGAAGTGTAGTTAGTGACCATGGTGGGGAGTGTAGTTGGTGGCCATGGTGGGAAGTGTAGTTGATGACATGGTGGGAAGTGTAGTTGGTGACATGGTAGAAAGTGTACTTGGCGGCCATGATGGGAAGTGTAGTTAGTGACCATGGTGGGGAGTGTAGTTGGTGGCCATGGTGGGAAGTGTAGTTGGTGACATGGTGGGAAGTGTAATTGGTGACATGGTAGAAAGTGTACTTGGCGGCCAAGATGGGAAGTGTAGTTAGTGACCATGGTGGGGAGTGTAGTTACTGATATGGTGGGAAGAGTAGTTGGTGACATGGTGGGAAGTGTTGTTGGTGACATGGTGGGAAGTGTAATTAGTGACATGGTGGGAAGTGTAGTTAGTGACCATGGTGGGGAGTGTAGTTACTGACATGGTGGGAAGTGTAGTTGGTGACATGGTGGGAAGTGTAGCTGGTGACATGGTGGGAAGTGTAGTTGGTGACATGGTGGGAAGTGTAGTTGGTGACATGGTGGGAAGTGTAGTTAGTGACCATGGTGGGAAAGGTAGTTAGTGACCATGGTGGGAAGTGTAGTTGGTGACATGGTGGGAAGTGTAGTTGGTGACATGGTGGGAAGTGTAGTTGGTGACATGGTGGGAAGTGTAGTCGGTGACCATGGTGGGAAGTGTAGTTGGTGACATGGTGGGAAGTGTAGTTGGTGACATGGTGGGAAGTGTAGTTGGTGACATGGTGGGAAGTGTAGTTAGTGACCATGGTGGGAAGTGTAGTTAGTGACCATGGTGGGAAGTGTAGTTGGTGACCATGGTGGGAAGTGTAGTTGGTGACATGGTGGGAAGTGTAGTTGGTGGCCATGGTGGGGAGTGTAGTCGGTGACATGGTGGGAAGTGTAGTCGGTGACATGGTGGGGAGTGTAGTTGGTGACATGGTGGGAAGTGTAGTTGGTGACATGGTGGGAAGTATAGTTGGTGGCCATGGTGGGGAGTGTAGTTGGTGACATTGTGGGAAGTGTAGTTGGTGACATGGTGGGAAGTGTAGTTGGTGACATGGTGGGAAGTGTAGTTGGTGGCCATGGTGAGGAGTGTACTTGGTGACATGGTGGGGAGTGTAGTTGGTGACATGGTGGGAAGTGTAGTTGGTGGCCATGGGGGGAAGTGTAGTCGGTGACATGGTGGGAAGTGTAGTCGGTGACATGGTGGGAAGTGTAGTCGGTGACATGGTGGGAAGTGTAGTTAGTGACCATGGTGGGAAGTGTAGTCGGTGACATGGTGGGGAGTGTAGTTGGTGACATGGTGGGAAGTGTAGTTGGTGACATGGTGGGAAGTGTAGTTGGTGGCCATGGTGGGGAGTATAGTTGGTGACATTGTGGGAAGTGTAGTTGGTGACATGGTGGGAAGTGTAGTTGGTGACATGGTGGGAAGTGTAGTTGGTGACATGGTGGGAAGTGTAGTTGGTGGCCATGGTGAGGAGTGTACTTGGTGACATGGTGGGAAGTGTAGTTGGTGACATGGTGGGAAGTGTAGTTGGTGGCCATGGGGGGAAGTGTAGTTGGTGACATGGTGGGAAGTGTAGTCGGTGACATGGTGGGAAGTGTAGTCGGTGGCCATGGTGGGGAGTGTAGTTGGTGACATGGTGGGAAGTGTAGTTGGTGACATGGTGGGAAGTGTAGTTGGTGACATGGTGGGGAGTGTACTTGGTGACATGGTGGGAAGTGTAGTTGGTGACATGGTGGGAAGTGTAGTTTGCGGCCATGATGGGAACTGTAGTTAGTGACCATGGTGGGGAGTGTAGTTGGTGACATGGTGGGAAGTGTGGTTGGCGGCCATGATGGGAAGTGTAGTTAGTGACCATGGTGGGGAGTGTAGTTGGTGGCCATGGTGGGAAGTGTAGTTGGTGACATGGTGGGAAGTGTAGTTGGTGACATGGTAGAAAGTGTACTTGGCGGCCATGATGGGAAGTGTAGTTAGTGACCATGGTGGGGAGTGTAGTTGGTGGCCATGGTGGGAATTGTAGTTGGTGACATGGTGGGAAGTGTAATTGGTGACATGGTAGAAAGTGTACTTGGCGGCCAAGATGGGAAGTGTAGTTAGTGACCATGGTGGGGAGTGTAGTTACTGATATGGTGGGAAGAGTAGTTGGTGACATGGTGGGAAGTGTTGTTGGTGACATGGTGGGAAGTGTAATTAGTGACATGGTGGGAAGTGTAGTTAGTGACCATGGTGGGGAGTGTAGTTACTGACATGGTGGGAAGTGTAGTTGGTGACATGGTGGGAAGTGTAGCTGGTGACATGGTGGGAAGTGTAGTTGGTGACATGGTGGGAAGTGTAGTTGGTGACATGGTGGGAAGTGTAGTTAGTGACCATGGTGGGAAGGGTAGTTAGTGACCATGGTGGGAAGTGTAGTTGGTGACATGGTGGGAAGTGTAGTTGGTGACATGGTGGGAAGTGTAGTTGGTGTCATGGTGGGAAGTGTAGTTGGTGACATGGTGGGAAGTGTAGTTAGTGACCATGGTGGGAAGTGTAGTTGGTGACATGGTGGGAAGTGTAGTTGGTGACATGGTGGGAAGTGTAGTTGGTGACATGGTGGGAAGTGTAGTTAGTGACCATGGTGGGAAGTGTAGTTAGTGACCATGGTGGGAAGTGTAGTTGGTGACCATGGTGGGAAGTGTAGTTGGTGACATGGTGGGAAGTGTAGTCGGTGGCCATGGTGGGGAGTGTAGTCGGTGACATGGTGGGAAGTGTAGTCGGTGACATGGTGGGGAGTGTAGTTGGTGACATGGTGGGAAGTGTAGTTGGTGACATGGTGGGAAGTGTAGTTGGTGGCCATGGTGGGGAGTGTAGTTGGTGACATTGTGGGAAGTGTAGTTGGTGACATGGTGGGAAGTGTAGTTGGTGACATGGTGGGAAGTGTAGTTGGTGGCCATGGTGAGGAGTGTACTTGGTGACATGGTGGGGAGTGTAGTTGGTGACATGGTGGGAAGTGTAGTTGGTGGCCATGGGGGAAGTGTAGTCGGTGACATGGTGGGAAGTGTAGTCGGTGACATGTTGGGAAGTGTAGTCGGTGACATGGTGGGAAGTGTAGTTAGTGACCATGGTGGGAAGTGTAGTCGGTGACATGGTGGGGAGTGTAGTTGGTGACATGGTGGGAAGTGTAGTTGGTGACATGGTGGGAAGTGTAGTTGGTGGCCATGGTGGGGAGTATAGTTGGTGACATTGTGGGAAGTGTAGTTGGTGACATGGTGGGAAGTGTAGTTGGTGACATGGTGGGAAGTGTAGTTGGTGACATGGTGGGAAGTGTAGTTGGTGGCCATGGTGAGGAGTGTACTTGGTGACATGGTGGGAAGTGTAGTTGGTGACATGGTGGGAAGTGTAGTTGGTGGCCATGGGGGGAAGTGTAGTCGGTGACATGGTGGGAAGTGTAGTCGGTGACATGGTGGGAAGTGTAGTCGGTGGCCATGGTGGGGAGTGTAGTTGGTGACATGGTGGGAAGTGTAGTTGGTGACAGGGTGGGAAGTGCAGTTGGTGACATGGTGGGAAGTGTAGTTGGTGACATGGTGGGGAGTGTAGTCGGTGACATGGTGGGGAGTGTAGTCGGTGACATGGTGGGAAGTGTAGTCGGTGGCCATGGTGGGGAGTGTAGTTGGTGACATGGTGGGAAGTGTAGTTGGTGACAGGGTGGGAAGTGTACTTGGTGACATGGTGGGAAGTGTAGTTAGTGACCATGGTGGGGAGTGTAGTTGGTGACATGGTGGGAAGTGTAGTTGGTGACATGGTGGGAAGTGTAGTTAGTGACCATGGTGGGGAGTGTAGTTGGTGACATGGTGGGAAGTGTAGTTGGTGACATGGTGGGAAGTGTACTTGGTGACATGGTGGGAAGTGTAGTTGGTGACATGGTGGGAAGTGTAGTTAGTGACCATGGTGGGGAGTGTACTTGGTGACATGGTGGGAAGTGTAGTTGGTGACATGGTGGGAAGTGTAGTTGGTGGCCATGGGGGGAAGTGTAGTTGGTGACATGGTGGGGAGTGTAGTTGGTGGCCATGGTGGGGACTGTAGTTGGTGACATGGTGGGAAGTGTAGTTGGTGGCCATGGTGGGGAGTGTAGTTGGTGACATGGTGGGAAGTGTAGTTGGTGGCCATGGGGGGAAGTGTAGTTGGTGACATGGTGGGAAGTGTAGTCGGTGGCCATGGTGGGGAGTGTAGTTGGTGACATGGTGGGAAGTGTAGTTGGTGGCCATGGTGGGGACTGTAGTTGGTGACATGGTGGGAAGTGTAGTTGGTGGCCATGGTGGGGACTGTAGTTGGTGACATGGTGGGAAGTGTAGTTGGTGGCCATGGGGGGAAGTGTAGTTGGTGACATGGTGGGAAGTGTAGTCGGTGACATGGTGGGAAGTGTAGTCGGTGACATGGTGGGAAGTGTAGTTAGTGACCATGGTGGGAAGTGTAGTCGGTGACATGGTGGGGAGTGTAGTTGGTGACATGGTGGGAAGTGTAGTTGGTGACATGGTGGGAAGTGTAGTTGGTGGCCATGGTGGGGACTGTAGTTGGTGACATGGTGGGAAGTGTAGTTGGTGGCCATGGTGGGGAGTGTAGTTGGTGACATGGTGGGAAGTGTAGTTGGTGGCCATGGGGGGAAGTGTAGTTGGTGACATGGTGGGAAGTGTAGTTGGTGGCCATGGGGGGAAGTGTAGTTGGTGGCCATGGGGGGAAGTGTAGTTGGTGACATGGTGGGAAGTGTAGTCGGTGACATGGTGGGAAGTGTAGTTGGTGACCATGGTGGGAAGTGTAGTCGGTGACATGGTGGGGAGTGTAGTTGGTGACATGGTGGGAAGTGTAGTTGGTGACATGGTGGGAAGTGTAGTTGGTGGCCATGGTGGGGACTGTAGTTGGTGACATGGTGGGAAGTGTAGTTGGTGGCCATGGTGGGGAGTGTAGTTGGTGACATGGTGGGAAGTGTAGTTGGTGGCCATGGGGGGAAGTGTAGTTGGTGACATGGTGGGAAGTGTAGTCGGTGACATGGTGGGAACTGTAGTCGGTGACATGGTGGGAAGTGTAGTTGGTGACATGGTGGGAAGTGTAGTTGGTGGCCATGGTGGGGAGTGTAGTTGGTGACATTGTGGGAAGTGTAGTTGGTGACATGGTGGGAAGTGTAGTTGGTGACATGGTGGGAAGTGTAGTCGGTGACATGGTGGGAAGTGTAGTCGGTGGCCATGGTGGGGAGTGTAGTTGGTGACATGGTGGGAAGTGTAGTTGGTGACAGGGTGGGAAGTGCAGTTGGTGACATGGTGGGAAGTGTAGTTGGTGACATGTTGGGGAGTGTAGTTGGTGACATGGTGGGGAGTGTAGTTGGTGACATGGTGGGGAGTGTAGTCGGTGACATGGTGGGAAGTGTAGTCGGTGGCCATGGTGGGGAGTGTAGTTGGTGACATGGTGGGAAGTGTAGTTGGTCACAGGGTGGGAAGTGTACTTGGTGACATGGTGGGAAGTGTAGTTAGTGACCATGGTGGGGAGTGTAGTTGGTGACATGGTGGGAAGTGTAGTTAGTGACCATGGTGGGGAGTGTAGTTGGTGACATGGTGGGAAGTGTAGTTGGTGACATGGTGGGAAGTGTAGTTAGTGACATATTGGGAAGTGTAGTTGGTGACATGGTGGGGAGTGTAGTTGGTGACATGGTGGGAAGTGTAGTTGGTGACATGGTGGGAAGTGTAGTTGGTGACATGGTGGGAAGTGTAGTTAGTGACATATTGGGAAGTGTAGTTGGTGACATGGTGGGAAGTGTAGTTGGTGACATGGTGGGAAGTGTAGTTAGTGACATATTGGGAAGTGTAGTTGGTGACATGGTGGGAAGTGTAGTTGGTGACATGGTGGGAAGTGTAGTTGGCGGCCATGGTGGGAAGTGTAGTTGGTGACATGGTGGGAAGTGTAGTTGGTGACATGGTGGGAAGTGTAGTTTGTGGCCATGGTGGGAAGTGTAGTTAGTGACCATGGTGGGAAGTGTAGTTAGTGACCATGGTGGGAAGTGTAGTTGGTGACATGGTGGGGAGTGTAGTTGGTGACATGGTGGGAAGTGTAGTTGGTGGCCATGGTGGGAAGTGTAGTTAGTAACCATGGTGGGAAGTGTAGTTAGTGACCATGGTGGGAAGTGTAGTTGGCAGCCATGGTGGGAAGTGTAGTTAGTGGCCATGGTGGGAAGTGTAGGTGGTGACATGGTGGGAAGTGTAGTTGGTGACATGGTGGGAAGTGTAGTTGGCGGCCATGATGGGAACTGTAGTTGGTGGCCATGGTGGGAAGTGTAGTTGGTGACATGGTGGGGAGTGTAGTTGGTGACATGGTGGGAAGTGTAGTTGGTGACAGGGTGGGAAGTGTACTTGGTGACATGGTGGGAAGTGTAGTTAGTGACCATGGTGGGGAGTGTAGTTGGTGACATGGTGGGAAGTGTAGTTGGTGACATGGTGGGAAGTGTAGTTAGTGACCATGGTGGGGAGTGTAGTTGGTGACATGGTGGGAAGTGTAGTTGGTGACATGGTGGGAAGTGTACTTGGTGACATGGTGGGAAGTGTAGTTGGTGACATGGTGGGAAGTGTAGTTAGTGACCATGGTGGGGAGTGTACTTGGTGACATGGTGGGAAGTGTAGTTGGTGACATGGTGGGAAGTGTAGTTGGTGGCCATGGGGGGAAGTGTAGTTGGTGACATGGTGGGGAGTGTAGTTGGTGGCCATGGTGGGGACTGTAGTTGGTGACATGGTGGGAAGTGTAGTTGGTGGCCATGGGGGGAAGTGTAGTTAGTGACATATTGGGAAGTGTAGTTAGTGACCATGGTGGGAAGTGTAGTTGGTGACATGGTGGGGAGTGTAGTTGGTGACATGGTGGGGAGTGTAGTTGGCGGCCATGGTGGGAAGTGTAGTTGGTGACATGGTGGGAAGTGTAGTTGGTGACATGGTGGGAAGTGTAGTTTGTGGCCATGGTGCGAAGTGTAGTTTGCGACGTGGTGGGAAGTGTAGTTAGTGCCCGTGGTGGTTTGTGTAGTTACACTCTGGTCCATTCACACTGCAGCGGAGTCAGCTGACAGCGTGTCTCTGACATCACCCTCTTTATGGGACACTTCGCTGCCGGGGAGACAAGGTCGAACTGGACGGCACAGGCCCCAAAGCCAATGCCTGTGTCCTTTTAAGATGGAAAGAGGACACAGAGACACTCGGGTACAAGAGAAGATGGTCTTGAAGACGAGGGGAGGCCTGAGGGCTGTAGCTGCAGTGAGGAACCCCGGCAGCCTCCGGACCCGGGAAGCAAGGAAGGCCCCTCCCCGGAGCCCTCGAGGGACCTCGCCCCAGCTGACCCCTTGCTGGAGAAGACCGCATCTTTTTGGCTTTAAGCCACCTGGGTCACATCAGAAAGTGTGAAGCGGGCGCCTGTAATGGAATTACACGCACATCCCGCTCAATGCAGCCGTGACCTGCACGGATTCTGTGCAAAACCATTTTCCTGTGCAGTGTTTTCCTCTTGTAAAAAGCAATATTTCCCCCGAGCTGAGCACAACCGTACACACGGCCATCAGAGGCTCTCCAGGGGTCCTGTCAATCTGCAGCCTCACTCCGTGAGATGGTTCACACCCAGCTGCCTCTTCCTCTGGGATCCTTGAGTTTGGTGAACACTTGGGACACACAGTGGAGGCACAGCAATAAGGAAGCCAGGCCTGCTGGGTGGAGAAGTTTCCCAGAGGAAACTTGACTCCTTCAAGGAAGGAACGTGTATGAGTTTAGAACTGCTGCTATAACAAGTATCCACACACTTCTGACCTTAACACATATTTACTCTCTTATCGCTCTGGAGGTTGAAATTCTCAAATAGGTTTTATTGGGTTGAAAGTAAGTGTGTTGATTGGGACTGGTTCATTCTGGAAACTCTAAGGGAAGAATCCCTTTCCTTATCCTTTTTAGCTTCTGAAGGCTGCCTGCATTCCCTGGCTCCTGGTCCTGTGTGGGAGGAAAGATTTCTTTTCTCACCTGTCACTTGGTTCAGGACTGAGGCCCCTATAATAAAAGCCACATCCACAAGAGCTGAGTATCTGCATTTATTTAACATGTAAGTTTTACGTAACACCTGAGCCTTCAGAAGCAAAAACCCAGAGGAAAAACCTGTGCACTCTTATGCAAAGTTTGACGAAGGGTAGGCAGGTGTAGACCAGGATGCAGGACACAGGGGCTGAGATCTGATTCTAATAAACAGGTGGGGGGCTGCTTAGCAAGACTCTTCTTGGCCAGTGTCTTCTAGGAAGGCCTTTATCTCCAAATAAGGTCATTTCCAAGGTCCTGGGAGTTAAGCCTTCCACCTTCCGATGGGGGGCGGGGAATACTATTCAAGCCTGAAAATGGCAGAGGTGGAATCCGAACCTCAGTCTATCTACTACGTCATTGCAAAGAGATGAAGGCGACGTGGCATCACACCCTTGGGCGGTCCCTCCCAAGTGGTCTTGGCCATGTGACTCACTTCAGCCAATTGAAGTCAGCGAGCATGACGTCAGCCAGGCTTGGCTGGAGGTCCTCCTGTTGGGACTTTGCTGTCAGAACCCAGCTGCCCAGGTGTAAGGAAGTCCAGCCACCCTGCTGGAAAGAAATTCCACACGAGCAGCGGGACCTGGGGCAGGAGAGGCTGTCGTGGACCTTCCGGCCCCAGCTGAGCCAGGAGGGGCGCACGCGAGCCCCGTCTGATTGCGCGGGGCCGGGGGTGAGCAGATCAAAGGTGCTGCAGCGCGGGGTTCGTGGTGCCGCCCGGGCAGCTCAGTGACGAACGACTGTGAATTGATGTCACCCACCAACATTCAGACCTGCCGCCTCCAAGCCTGGGGGGGACCACAGCCCCTCCGATTAGTCCGTTTACGACACTCTATTGCTGACCAGTTCTGCCTGGGATCAGACCAAGAATGAGCAAATTAGCAAATGAGCAAACAGCTCTTCGTGTATTCGCACACATCGCCAACGCCTCTTGGGAAGATCCGTGTCCTCACCGCCTTAAGAATGGTCCTGGGGTGGCTCAGACCCCTGGGACCAGGGTGCCCGGGAATCTCGGCGGTGCACAGGCTGTCGGGTCAAAAATCTTTGTCAGGAACAGTCTGACTTCGTCCCTTCTTCCCTCCATCCCAGTCCGTCATTTGTAACCAAGCCCAAAGCAAGGGACAGGCCAAGCATGGGACAGACCATAGCCCCTGTCGGATTTTTTAAGCATGACTGAAGTGGGTCAGGACAAGGGGAGATGGCGCCCCCTAGTGGGAGCTTCTGGAAATGCTGCAGGAGAGAAAGGAAAGGAGGCTCCTTTGTTCCAGTTGACCACGGAAAGAAAATTTGAAAGTGGAGCCGGAGGACATGATCCAGACCAAGGCTGCACAGGCCAACGCCTCCTGAAGCAAGCAGAGGCTGGACGCTTTGTGACAACGGGGGCACGGGGACCGGCCAGCACAGCCCCGTGGACAGGACAGCCACCTTTGCGCAGCTGCAGCCCTGGGCTGTGGGAACATGTCCAGCAGTCCCCCAGACAATGTCCCACAGGATTTCAGTCTGCAGGCACCGTGGGGTCCCTTTGGGGTCCTCGTGGAGAGAGAGAAGAGCAGGCAGAGGAAGGAGCCCCTGTGTGGGCAGGAGAACTGCCACAGATCACCCAGAGGAGGCAGGCAGTGTGGGACAACCCTGCAGGTGGGACGTGGTCCCTACAAGAGCCACAGGCTGAGACTGGACAGTGACTATGGGCCACCGGAAGAGGACAGTCCAGCAGCCCCGTGTGTAAAGCACCGCAGCCCGGCTTCCCTCTGCCTGCTGCCGCCTCCTCCCTGCCGGGTGTCCATCCTGAGAAACTCCCCGGAGGCTCCTGCCTGCCCATCCACAACGCAGAGCCTGCTTTTCAGGGTGGCTGCCTGCCACCCCAGCATCCGTCCCCGTGGTGCAGGAGGGACCCGGCAGGCACTCCCTCACCTTGACCATGGTCCCTCTTGCTGAGCACGCGCCCTTCACCTCTTGCTCAGCCTGGATCCCCCAGACATTCCCTCTGTTGTGGACCGAAGGTTCGTGTCCCCCAATCCATGTGTTACTCAGTGTGGTGACGCCCCTCTATAATCCCAGTGTCACCAGAGGCCGATGCAGGAGGATCCATGTGTGAGGCCAACCTGAGCAACTTAGAGAGACCCTGTCTCAAAAAATCAAAAGGGCTGGAGATGTAGCTCGGTGGAAGGGTGCGCCTGGGTTCAGTCCCCGGTACTGCCCACACGTATAACCTTGACTTCCTATGTCATGGCATCAGGAGGCCCTTTGGGTTTAGATGAGGTCCTGAACATGGTGCTCCAAAGATGGGATCATCTTTCTTAGAAGAAGAAATAGCACAGTGCTGTCCTGGCTCTGTCTCTGCTTGTCCCCCCCCTCCCCCGCTTCCTTCCTATATGACTATATAACAAGAAGGCATCCATCCAAAAGCCAGTAAGAAAGCCCTCCCTGAACCTGGTCATGTTGGTGCCTTACTCTGGCTCCAGAACTGTGAGAAATGAATTTTGTTCTTTAAGCCAACCAGTCTCTGGCATTTTGTCACAGCAGCTGAACTGTACGGGTCTCTGAAAACTCGAGGTTGCCTGAGACGCGGCCACCACCCACATCCACTCACATATTCCCTTTGACCCCTGTTCCAGAGGGCAGCTCCTCCCGCAGAAGATAAACCACAGGGACACCGGGGCTCCCAGGTAGAGAGAGCCACCTTCCTCACCCAGTGAGGGAGACCCACCACCCAGGGAAGTAGATCAGGCAGGGAGTAGCATGATGGGCGGTTTAGGAGACAGAAGCCAGTGGGGAGTTTCTTTTCCTTAGAGTCAAGACGGAAAGTTGACAGAATACACTGGAAGACCTGAAAAGGTACTCTTGCACCCCACCCCCCAACCACTATGCGTGTGGGCCACCAGGTGCTCCCCAACCCCCACGTACACTCAGCCGTTCAGCCACTACTCCCCGGGAAACAGCATCCGCAGAGGGTCTGCGTCCAGAGGGGCTCCCAACCTTGGCACCCACTGTGCCAAAAGGACCCCCCTAAAGAAAATGCCAGCCCAGAGACCCCGGGACTCCAGTTTCACTGAAGACCATCCCAGTACATGGAAAAAGTTCTAATCTCTTTGTCTTGGTCCATCCAGGTTGCTATAACAAAATGCCTGAGGGTAATGTATAAGCAACAGGAATTTCCGTTTCACAGTTTGGAGGTTGAGGAGTCTAAGATCAAGGCATGGCAGATCCCATGTCTAGTGAGGGCCCGCTTCCTGGCATAGACAGCTGTCTTCGCTCTGTGTCCTCACATTGAGGAAAAAGGACCAGAGGACTTTCTGGGTCTCCTTGAGAAGGGCACTGATCTCGTGCAAGAGGGCTGCACTCATGACCTAACCACCTGGCATGCCTGGCAAAGCCCCCACCTCCTAATACCATCACCTTGGGGTTCCAACCTGTGAATTTGAGGGGGACACAAACTTTCAGCCCATAACACGCTTTGAACTCATGCAGAAGGAACACATTATTATGTATAAAGGTAAGAGTCTACGCTCATTTTTGGTATTATTTTGCAGTTATAAAATCAAAACTCCGTGGAAGCATGCAGGAGAAAGGAAGGCCACAGGCGTCACCTGGGGGGATGGCCACTGGGACAGAGGACAGGTCTGCTGCTGGGACACTGTGTGAGAACCACACAGGATCCAGGAGCACAGGAGGAGACGCAGCCCAGGGCACTCAGAGTTGCAGTTGCTGGTGAGTCTACAGGAAAAGAGATGCACCTTTCTCACCAAGCGCGCCTGCCCACCAGTGGGGCCACCTGTCCTCATCCGTGCAGAAGTTCTCTCCAGCCCCTCTGTGTAAGTCGGCTTTTATCACTGTGACCAAAGTACCCAACCAGAACAACGTAGCCGCGTGGGGGCTGCTTATTTTGAGCTCGCAGTTCAGATATTTAGTCCACAGTCAGCCAACATCTTGGCTGTAGGCCCAGGTTGAAGCAGAACAACATGGCGGAAGAGTGTGGTCAAGGAAAGCTGCCCTGTCCTGTCTGTCCATTCTAGGTTACAGCTCCTGCAATCCTCATTTCACCTCCTGCATTGACACAGGAGCGTTGAGGGGCCCCTCATACCTAGCCATAACATCTCCTGCAGGAGGCACCTCACACATTGCTGTTTTGGAACCATGAGAACATATCCACCAAGAAATAAGTAAATATTTTAAATGGCAGTAACTTTATTTTAAATAGTGCATGTTGTTACAAAACCTTCCGGATCTTCATACAGCTCGATTCGGAAAATCTGTAAACCAAGATCAAAGAAATAAAGTTTTAGAAAATGCCCATAAGTACCTTCCCTGCAGGGCTGTTAATCACAGGGAAAATTTGGAAAATAATCTAACTACACAACAATAAGGACAGAGTGAGACCATTGTCCATCCTGGGAGACAAAAGCGAGTGCTTAGAAACTAGTTTTTATAAACTGTCCTGTGTGAAGGTGGTTTTAGGAATGTGTTGTCAGGTTCATTATCCAGTTAGCTACCTGGCTGACAATGCGATGAGGCAAAACAAGTATTTTAAATAAAATGCAACTACATGCCAAATGCCTAAGGTTACAGTGTAGAATGTTTAAATCAGATCTGACAGCCATTCATAACTATTTCAAGTATAGAAAGTTCATCTAAAAATTAAATAACGTGCCATAAAAGGAGAAAACAGTTCTTTCTTAGTGGGAAGATCATGGTAAATGTGTTTCACTGAAAATTCACAGTATTTTCTGGATTTTTCTATGACTAGGACATGTGGGTTGGTTTAATGGGGACGCAGTTTCAGCATAGATGACAGTCGTGAACCACGTGACCTGGTCAATGACAGTGGCCCACATGATTGTGTCACCTAGTGACATCATGGCCATCTCAGTCTGGTGAAGGCACTACGATGTTCTCAAAGTCAGATCTCCTACCCACGTGCTTCTCAGAACAGACCCCCACCCTTGAGCACCACAGTCGGCATATTAAGAAAAAAATAGAAAAGTCAGGTGCTGCTCGGGGGTAGAGCGCTGTGCCTGGCACCATGAGGCCCTGGGTTCAATCCCAGCATGACACAAATAAAATAAATAGATCAAGGGAAGAAAGCGAAGTGTCAGGTCGCAGTCTCCAAGGATCTCCTCTGTCCCCGCGCAGCCACACCGTCCTCCCAGGCAGCGAGGTCTGCAGTGGACCTGGCGAGATTGACTCAGATGCAGAGATGCGTGTCCGCAAGTCCCCATTCTCCTCCTCCCCGCTGCCAGGGGGAAGGTACGGAACATGCTTTGGATCCTGTGATCAGCTCAAAACCTCCAGGAGCCCGGAATTCCTGACCCTGGGATCCGCCTCACCCACCTGCCCTCCCTGGGCGCCAGCAGCCTCAGCTTCTCTTGGCTCCGCCCACCTCCAGCCCTCGCGGGGGCTGTGTCCTCCGCCTGGGGCACCAGCTGCCTGTCTTTCACCAGGTGGCGGCCAGTCACCCACGGAGTCAGCATGGGCGCCAACATCTCTCCGGAGTCTCCTGACACCCCCAGCTGGAGTTAAGAGCCCCAGCTGAGCTGCCCCTGCCCCGTGCTGCCTCCCTCTGATCACCTACCATATCTATTGTAATCAGCTATCGTGGGTCATAGAACATTCCCGAAGCTCATCTTGACCACAGAAGTGGGCTTCAAGTAGAAAAAACTACCTCGAGGAAGTGCATACATATCCATTGTGTTCTTATTCACTCAACCTGCATACATTGAGCACTGAGTGTGTCCCTAGAAGTTTCCAGGGCCCTGTCCATTCCAGTCGTGGGGCAGAAGTGGGCTCTGTAACAACCACAGTTCTTGCTGGCAAGCAACAGAAACCGGCTCTGGTTAACCAAACAGGAAGAGAGTTTGATAGAAGATACAGCAGGACTTCCAGCACCGTTCTCACTCAGAGGGGCCAGGAGAGCAGGGGATGGTGCCTGCAGGGCAGGGCACTCCGGGAGGTGACAGAACCGTGGCCTGTCGTAGCGTCCTCCTGCATTGCAGCCGCTGGCTGCCAATGCCCACATTTCCTCCGCTGTCTTTGCTTTGCCTCCAGCTCCTGGTTTCATCCCTCTCCCTACTCACGATGCCAGGCCTCCTCTCCATGCTCCCTGTCTTTACATAACTGTCCCCAGTCCCAGGGGTCCTTATGTAACTGAATCACCTCAGGCTCCCAGGCCCACCTCCCAGCTCCCACCTCGGCCTCGCCTGTCTGGGAGAATCTTTCACGGTTGGCCGAGCCAAGCGAATGTGAAGAGAGAGAGGCGGAGGCCAGTCCTCAGGCCCGCGGTGGGACAGCACAGAGAACAGGCTCACCTGGCAGGAGGGACCTCTGCAGGGGCCTGTGTCCTCCAGCAGGGACACCAGTGGCTTTCGGGTAACTGCTCTTTCTGTGCTTCGACCTTCCCTTCTGTAAAATGGGGAAGTGGTGTACCTCACAGGGTCATCGTGAGGAGCAGAAAGTCCGTATTACTTAGAACGGTGCTTGGTAATCTGCAAATGCCACCTAACTCGACCCTATTCTTTTTAGAGAGAGGTTTCCGGCTGCACGTGCCTCGAATGGTGGTCCCTGGAAACCTTTTGCATGCTAATATGAATAGAAGACAGACATGCACAGTGGCACACACCTGTAGCCCCAGCTCTTGGGGAGGCTGAGGCAAGAGAATTGTTTGAACCCCAAAGTTCAAGGCCAACCAGGACAACATAGAGAGACGCTCTATTAAAAAAAAATGGGGGTGGGTGGGTCTAGGGACATAGCTCAGTGGTAGAGCATTTTGCCAGGAAGTGCAGACCCTGGGTCCAATTACTCCAAAAAAATAAAAATAAAAAAGATCCCAGAGGAATTCTGTGTAGATTCATACAAATACTGTGCATCCTGCTTTTAAACCCAGTCGGCACCCTATAGGGACTTAAATGCTTACATTAGGCAGCTCTGGGGATCATGGTTCCAGGTCAGTCTGTAGAAGGCCGACTCCATTGCTCTGGCCCAAGGTGAGGTAGAACATCATGGAGGAAGGGTGTGGCGGAGGAAAGCTGCTCCCCAACCATGGCCAGGAGAGGAGAGAGAAGAGGGAAGGGGCGGCAGGGAAGAGGAACGCTTCTAGAGCAGCCCCGGCTGACCCATCTCCTTCAGCCACGCCCACCTGCCACCAGCCACGCCCACCTGCCACCAACCACGCCCACCTGCCACCAGCCACGCCCACCTGCCACCAGTCAGTCCGTTCAAGCTAGACAGGACGGATTAAGTTCCAGCCCTCACCATCCACTTCCCGTCTGTACATTCCTGCACCAACCCAGGAGCTTTTGGGGGACACCTCACATCCAAACCGAAATGGTGCTATTGTTTTAATTTAAAAGAACTTGGAGGAGGTAATCATATTGGTAGTCAGATACCAATATTGACCTCAGTTTAAATTAAAACCAGGAAATTTTTAAAGATTCCTTCACTTAAAAACCACAATAAACCCATTACATGTTAACATTGACTCTTTTATGGGGAAAAAAAAAAAAACTGTATTTTCCAAAACCAAAAGTAAGAAGCACAGGATATTTTGCATTCTTGAAAATCTCTGTAAAGTCTGACTGAATTGAAGACAGCTAGAGCCGCAGAGCTGCTGCTACCCAGTGTCGTGAGGCCGTGGAGCACTCTGATAGAGCGGCAGCGGAAAGGGGAATGAGGTCTTAGGGAGGTTCCCCAGCCCACACTCTGAGAATCCCCTGGTACAGAGGACAGGGAGAGAGGCAGTGAAACAGCTTCCTGTTTTCACCAATGGCATCATGAGGACGTCAGGAGACATCAGATCTGCCCTCTTGACCCAGTCGCCTCTGAATCCTTTTAAATCCAGACAGCAGTGCCGACTCTCTCTGGACACTGACCCTGCTCAAGGTCAATGGACAATACTTAGTAAGAGTCCTCGGTCTCCGCTCACCAAGCTCCTACCGGTGGGGACTGTTCTGGTCACCGTACCCCACCCCACCCCCGGTACTGATGCAGAAACTGAGACACAGACCAACAAAGCGACTTCTCTCAGGTTACATGGCCATCCAGAGAGTCCATCCCCAGAACCTTTGAGGTCGCCTCCCAGCTAGCTTAGCAATAGTCTGAGCCTGATTCAGCCTCTGACTGATCCCTGGTCCCCATCCCCAGGGACTCCAACTTAGTTGGTCTGGGAAGGACCAGGAAGCTTTCGTCCAGTCTCCTTTCTCTCGTTGGTTGGATCGTCCATTATGACTCAGACCACTGCAGCCAGCAACCAGGACTGACAATAACTGCACTACGGCCTTGCTACTCAAAGTCCAGGTCCGAGGACCAGGGACAACCTGGAAGCTCAGCTGAATGCAGAGTCCTCCCCATTCCTCTGAAGCAGAATTTGCATTCTGACAGAGCCCCAGGTGATTGAAGTGCACACCAGGGCTAAGGGAGAGTGCTGCTGCTGCTGATGGGATTGTGGCTCAGGGGTAAGATGGCAGGATAGAACAGTGGTTAGAGCCCGGCTCCAGGACCGGCACAGCTGGCCCCCCTCGGGCTTTTCTCTTGACCTTGACCTCTGAGCTTGACACTGATGACTGAGTGAAGATAAATGTTCTGAGATTTCTGAAACTCCGCTGGGAGGTTCGTGAAGACCTATAGATAAGTAACCTAGAATTGCAACAATTCAGTTTTTATACAGTGGTGACAGTCAGGAGCTCAGGAGTCACCCCCTGGGTGGTTGGGTGGGACTCTGGACAGACACAGTGCTGAGTCAAATTCCTCCTGGCTGCCCACTCCAAGGAGGGACATCTGGGGGGCAGATGCCGACTGCTCCTGCCTCAACCACATTTCTCTCACTCTCCTTATTTACTGTGTCTTTTTGTACCAAGTTATCACTTCCCGACTTTCTTTCCAATAGGGGAAGCTGTGTAACCCTTTCTGACCAAGGGACATTCTACACCTGGTATGGCTCCAGGGACGATTTTCTTTCTGATTAACAGGGAGGCTCACAGGAGAGCTCTCTTCCCCAAACACCTTTCTTACATTGGAAACTGTCACTTTAAGACTTGATGCTTGGTGCTGTGGCAACTATCTTGTGACCATGAGGTGCCAAGTTAAAAACAACAGAGCAGAAGGCTGGAAAGCGTCTGGGCCCTTGTTGACATTGTTGAGCAACAAACCAACTGTGAGATCACCCACATCCCAACTTGTGTGATAACAAAAATTCCTACTATTTAGGCCATAACAATTGTTCTGTTATTTGACTTTCTCCTAACAGTTTTGGGGCATTGGGAGAATGTCCCCAAGGTAGCCTCACGGGGGACCATGATCAGACGATTCTAAGTAATTTTGTACACAACAACTGTGGGAATGGATGCAGGAAAGGAAGAGCAGGTGGCTACCACGTGGTCACTGCAGCAGACACACTGACTTGTGGACGCCTATGGGGGTGTCCTGCTGTGGACTCCCAGAAATAACTGGAAGAGGAGGAGTACTTTGCAACAGTGACTAAATCCTCAAATACGTAATGAGTGACATAAGTCACAGGCTGAGACATTAAATGCAATGAAAAATCTTAGCAGTCGATTGGTAATATCTGTCATGGGCACGTGACTGAGTGGTAGCCATGCTGTGTCCCACATCTGTTCCCTCAGTGCTCCTGACTGCTCACCCTGAAGACACATCCAGAGATGGAAACATCTAGAAGCATCTCCCATTCCTCCTCCAGCGGGGGAAGGTCAGGAGCTGGAGTCTCTGGGGAGCCTGGGTCCCTGAGGACAGAACCACGTAGCATCCTTCCAGGAGCCACCAACAGGACCTGTCTCAAAACCAAGTCTCGGTTTTGTCACGTGCATGATAGAGACACCCTCAGAAAGTCCCGGGATGAGAGTAAGATGATCCACCAGAAAAGACTGCCAACCCCAAAGCCAGGAGCAGCAAATCCATTTAGGAAACGATCTACTCATCTATTAGCAGAAAAGAGGGTCCCAAAAGGTCTGAACGCAGACCAGGCACACTTGAAAGGGGAGGTGAGGCTGGGAAGTGATTTCCTTTAGTTAACAAGTATTTGATCCTGTCCGGGTCACAGGATCAAGTGAAGGAGGGCCCAGTCACCCACCGAACCCCCTCCGTTTGCCTCTTCACCTCCTTTTACCTTCGGAGTCACTTTCTTCTGCAACTATCTTGGATTCCAGGGACCACAGGTCTGATTGATAAGCATCTGTATGACAAGCGACCCAAACTACCCCCAAGCAACCGTGAGCCTTGCTGAGCAGGTCACCCCACGAAGAGACTGCCCCCTGAGCAGGAGCTATGACCACGATGGAACCCAGGCTGCCCCTTAAGCAGGACCGATCATGTCATCGAGGGAACCAAATTGTCCTCTGAAGTGATAATGCCCTTCCCAGAGCTTCAAAGAACCATTCCTGAGACCACGATTGCCCACACCACGGCCTGACCAAGATGGTCCACTCTGCCAGGTACGGCTCCCAGCCAGTGTCTTTTGCTATAAAATCCCCAAGTTCCTCTCAGCCCCTTGCAGACAGATCTTTGGTCACCGTGACCCTGTGCCTGTTCCTCCCAGGGGGGTCACACTGATTAAAGTTCCTTCCCTGCCCTTCACGGTGGCTTGCCTCTTCGATGGGCATACTGGGACAGGTAGCCAAGCCTGGTCTGTGGGGAACTGAGGCCTTTGCCCTAGGACTCTGGTAACACAAGGAAGAACAAGAGTCATGGGTTTGGGGTTTTGTCCCCAATGAGCTTAGGGATGTGCCGTGTAAACAGTAAGCACTAGCCACACGAGGCTGTTTAAATTTAAATGAACTGAAAGGAAATAAAATGGACAGCTCAACTCTACAGTCATGCTAGTCACATGTAAAGTGCTCAGTGGCCCCATGTGGCTAGGGGTTCCCCTATTGGACACTGCAGATGGTGGGGGAGACAGACCCTGCAAAGCCTCACCAATGCCTGATGACAAGCAATGGCATTTGTTGGTGGGAAGCCATAGTCCTCACCATATTTCAGGAGAGAAGTGGGGTCCAGGAAGCCACTGTTTTTCATTAGGCCAAAGTGGACTGAGCATTTGAGAGGCTGCTAGAGTCACTCCCCAAGGCTGGGCATGAAGCAAGCGCTCCAGAAACATCTGCCATGGGCAAAGGTTTAGCCACTGGATGAGAACAGGAGCCAGATGCCTGGGCTGGATCCCTATTCTGCCAGCTGATGATCCTAGGCCAGCACTGAACTCTGGGCCTCAGCGTCTTCATCTGTAAAATGGGGCGAATAATGGTATTTAACCAAAAACCAAAGGATTGCTAGGACAATTAAATAAAAGATTTAAAGTACTTAGAACAACTCTGCCTACAGCAAGCACTATGTAAAATGTTAGCTATCGTCATCGTCATTGTCATCATCCATGGGTCTTTGAACTTTTTAGGGAGAGAGGAAGGGATGCACCTGCCACTCAGTCTGCCTCATTTTTATTCTTTGCTCTCCAAGTATCAACATCCAAAGCTGCCAAAATCCCCCTAAAATAAGCCCAGAAAAGGGATCTAACCATCACTATCATGTTAATCAACTCATGCTAAGAGAGTTCCACATACCAGATCCTGCATGAAACACTTGGCACACATCGTGTGTTTACCAACAGGTGGGTACTATTAAAACCCTTTCACAGATGAAAACCAACCTGCCCACGTTTACAGAAGGATCCGAGGTCAGTTCCACCGGATACCACCAGGTGGCACTGGCTATCCACCTCCAGTTCCGCAGTCTAGAGGGAATGCACTGGGGAAACCGGTGTCCTGCAAATATGTAATGAGCGCCTGCTGTATGCCAGGCACTGTTCCTGGCGTTCCCGATACGCTACTTCAGCAAATTCGGGGAGAGTGGGAGGAGGCCTGTCTTTCCATTTTTCCTTAAAAATGAAAGGTATTCGCGGAAGTGCGCACCCAAGGGATATGTGACCTGACCGGGAGAAAACTGGCGTAGAGATACTGGAACTGAGAGGCCTGAAGGAAAGGGAGTATTTCGGAAGGTCAGCGGTTCCCAAAACACAGAGACTGCAATCACCTTGGAAGGAGTGTTGTTCTTCAGCCCTCCTGCCCGGGAGATGGGAGGTGGGACCATCTCCCTGTTGCGTCTTTATGTATTTTGTGGCTGGGGTTAGGAAGGGTGGTCTCACCCTGAGAAATCAGAAAGGGCGACTCGCAACGACCCGTTTTTGTCTCCAGGAGGAACGACCTGAGAGGAGCCCCAGATTGCAGATCCGAAGGTCACCCAGGGAACCAGCTCCATAGGGCTACAGAAGCTCAGAGCGTGCGCGCGCGCCCGCTCTCACTCTCACACACACACACACACACACACACACACACACACACACACACACACACACACCGCGACAGCCTGTCAGGGCAGTGCAACCTGACTGCCGTGAACTAGGAGGGGACTAAGGGCTGAGGTTGTAGGCAGCCCTGGACTCCTTCTTCACGCAGGTCCCGGCAGTCCGGTGGACACGTGTCCTGGCTGTGCCCTGAGCGTCTGCGAAGCTCACAGCTGGTGGCTGGGACCTCTGAAAATGTGCGCCAGGGAGAGTGGTGGGCGTGTGCGTACGTGGGTGATGTGTGCGATGGGGGGCGGGGGATCCTGCGAACCACCCACGCGAGGGGTGCACCATGTCGACGTGTGGGTGGGGGTGTTTGAAGTGGCCAAGGCTCTGCGTGCTGGGCTTAGTGTGAGCAAAAGGGCAAGGACCTGCGGCAGCGGGGTAGAGAGGGCGCGGAGTGTGCCCGGTAGGGACGCGCCTAGAGCAGGCCGAGCTGCGCGTGTGCCCAGAGGCATACCCGGGCGTCGGAGACTTGGGAACGCGCGGCAGGATCCTCGCTGCGCCTGGACCCGGGCTGGTGTGTTGCGGGAGAGTCACTGCTTGCGCACCCACTTGGCATGCGTACTGGGCTGGAGAAGGGCCCTGCCCCAGGCCCCCGTGGGAGTATTCCCGGGAGTGTGTGTGGGGGGGGTAGTTTCTGCAAATGGATCAACTCGGGGAATGTCGCGTCGGTACTGTTTGCGGGTGCACGGTGCATGTGGGGCAAATGTCCTCGTATTGGGGACGCCGGACGTTGGGGGTCGTCTCAGCGCTTTGGCCAAGGAACCAAGAGCTCGTCCCGCCGGCTACTCGCTGAGAGCGCCTAGACCCGCTCCTGGACTCGCGCCTCAAGGAACGCGGGGCCGGGGGCGGGGCTTGGAGGCCAGGGGAGGAGCCGGCCGGAGGGCGAGGGCGGGGCCGCGGCCGCTGCAGCAGCGCGGGCCGGGCCAGGGGGCGCCTCGCGCGGCAGCGACTCGCTAGGGCAATGCAGTGAGGCTGGCTCGGCAGGCTGGCGTGCGCGGAGTGGGGGCCGCCGCCGCGCTGCAGAGATGTGACTCCGGCCGAGGGCCAACAGGAGATCGGCGCTGCGGGGCCGCGGGGGTCGGTGAGTGCGAGCCGCGCCGACGCAGTGGAGGGCGCTGCGGGGACCCCAGAAACTTTTCCCGCCTAGGCTTGGGGAGATTGCGGGGGTCCTCTTCTGGTGCTCTTCTAACTCCCCTCCTGGGGTTAATCGCGGGGAGCGCTGTGGGATTCGGGTGAGGGGAACCTCAGTGCGGCGGGAGAGGAGCCGCAGAGGGCGGGGCGGGGGAGGAGGGGCTGGGGACCTTTATGGGGGCAGGGGGAACTGCTCCCACTCCGGCTGGAGAGCAAGTCTCTGGGGAGGGTCTGGGTGACCAGTGGTAAAGGCGGCTGGGAGCGTGAGGGAGTCCAGGCGTGCCGGCGTGACTCCTGTGAGCGGAACCTGGGGGAGGACCTGGGGGCCGCGTGGCGGGCGGGTGGGGGGCTCACTGTGGACAGGACAGACAGAGCCAAGAGCGCAAGGGCCGGACTTTGGGGGCGAGCAGCCGGCGGCACCTGCCGCAGGGCCTGGGGGCCAGTCTCGTAGCCGGCGGTGGCCGCGCGCTACTGGGCAAGGGCGGGGACAGGGGAAAGAGACTGAGCCGAGATCTGAGGCTGGGGGACAGATGAGGGGGCTGCGTACAATGGAGGGCAGTCGCTTCCGTTCTAGTCGCGGGGCGCTTGGGCCTCTGAGGTGGACCAAGCTAGGGGTAAGGACTAACCCGGTGCTATGGCCCCACTTGGGGGACGCGGACTCCCAGCCCCATGAAGACCCCACGAATCCCTGTGTCCCCGCTGCCTGGGCGCATAGGCCAGAACACGGAAGGAGCCCTCACCAGTTCTTGGCCCCGGGGGACTTGCTTAACCAGCCTTGGAGGGGCGCGCCGACCTTGCCCCAGAGACGCCCCAGCGCAGCGGACTCATTCCCCAGCCCTAGCTCTGTCACACCCAGGCCCAGCCAATTCCTTCCTCCTTGTCCCGGGTTCTCTAAGGGGGCGGCTCCTTGGAACGCGGACAAAGGCCCCTGGAGTGTGGCGGGCAGCATCCTCCCCGCCTGGGGCCCCCGCACACGCGCCACATTGGCTGCCCAACTGCGCCAAGATGGGGGGCACCTGAGCAGAGCCCAGGAAGCACGGGGGGGGGGGTCCCTGCAAAGACAAGAGAAGTGGGGGGAGGGGCCTGGCACAAAATCCCGGCACCTCAGCCAAGGAACGTTTTTCAGAAGTTTCTTCGGTGGGGACTAGGGGCTTTCGGAGTGGCCAGACTTCAGTTAAACTGCATGCAAATGGCATGTAAATAGTATGCAAATTGGCATCTGTTGGTTGGGAGCCCTCCCTGCGTTCTGTCTAAACTGTGGAGTGAACATTGTTTCCAAACCGTTCTCTGCTCTAAGTGAAAAGGGGTCAGTTGAGTTGGAGGGGGAGGAGAAGGCAGGAGGAAGGACTCGCGGGTTGAGGCCCAGGCGGCGGGAGACCTCCAGTCTGGTTAGAAACATAAGCTCGAAATCGATATTGGCTAATTTTTATTTCAACAAATGTTCTGGGCACAGAACAGGGTGTCAAAGGGACTGACCCCTGCTTTTATGGGGGACGGAGAGCCTGCAAAGGCCTGTAAAGAAACACTAAGGAAGCAGAGAAACAGCAACTAGATACAACATAGGATCACCCTAGGGCTGCCAAGAAAATAAGTCGGAGCCATGTAAAAGAAAGTGACCAGGGTGTACAGGAGAAGACTTCTGGCAAGTGACATAAAGTGGAGCCCAGCAAGATGGGGGCCCGCCAGCAGGGAGGAGATCCTGGGGAAAGACTGAACCAGGCAAGGACTGGAAGTGGGGGTGAGCTCAGAGGCGCTGAACAAAGGCCATTGTGGCTGCAGCAGGAGGCAGATTTGGGGTGGGGGTGGGGGAGTGGCAGACACCCGCCAGACCAGCATCTTTGGGGCGGCGAAAAGGAGTTTAGGGCTTGTTCTGTTGGGGCTAGTGAAGCCTTGGAGGGTTCTGAGCAGGAAGCCGGAGTTTTCAAATCTCCCTTGACCTACACAAAAGACCAGGAACAGCTCCCAAGGCACAGGGAGCCTCCCCGGACTCTGCAGTCTGTGGGGACCACTTTGACCCTGGCCAGCCCTGGGAGCCAACCCAAGTTGTGCCTGAGGTCTCAAGACCTACTCCCCACTTTGCGGCACTTCTTATCCATTCTCACCAAAACCCAGGCCCCCAGAGCAATGCCTTCACCGAGCTTCATCAGGGGTTTGGAGTTAGTCACATTTTCTTCTTAGAATTACAGCCCGAGAGCAACCATCCACTGCGGAATGCGCGGCCAAGGATGCAATTTGCATCTAAATGATTGCTTTTATTTACAGGATTGGAGCTGCTTTGCATATGCATGTCTCTTAGAGCTTGTTCTTGCACATCCCCTCCCCAGCCAGCCACCCCCCCACCGAGCCCTCCCAAACTGGCTGATGTCTGGTCAGCATTGGGAAATGAAGATTATGAGATCGCGTAACTTGGAAAAGATATCAGAGGCGGGGACTCGGGGATCTGGGAAAGAGCTTAATGTCAGGAAACCTTGTAACCGTTTAATCCAGCCAAGCAGGAAGTGCACCATGGGCCCCATCGGAGTGGGCTGGGACACAGCGTGATGCTGGGGTGCGTGGGGACACTGGCTCCTCCACAGCCCCTTCCTGGGCATCTGCCAGACATGGGGGAGGGTCAGAACAGGGGTGCAATGGAAAGGCCTCGGGGGTCAAGGCCTTGGGGAAAAGTGGGTTCCAGTAGTCCCAGCTGGGCCTGTAAATTCCAGTCAGCCTCTGGCCATTTTATAGACAAAGAGACTGAGACGCAGAGAGGTTCCGTAATGCCCCATGTCACATGGTTCTATCAGAGTCCCCTCTTCTGGCCTCCTTCCCACTGAGGTCTTCCACTCGCATGGAGTCTGGAGGGACTGGAAACTGTGCCAGGTATTCATCTGGGTACTGAACTATTAAATATGCCCGGGCTAGGAAAGCTCACCCCCCTACACATACACACACACCTGCTTATTTTTTCTCTCCCTTCCTGGTTCCTGGGCCTCCCCCCATCTTTAGCGAGAGTGGCGTTGAGATGCCTCTGAGCTGCCACACACTGGGAGGGGACCCTGGGTGGAAGGTAAAAGTCCTTGAAACCCTGCTGAGAGCAGTCTAACCCGGGCAAGGCCAGTCGGAATGGAGTGTTCCAGGGTGGGTTTTGTACATTTTGTTTCTACTGTCTCATGGGTGGGTGGGAAGAAGGGGATCCTGGTTCCTGGAAGAAGAGCTGGTGTCTGGTCTCCTGGAGCCCTGGCTTTGCCTCTGCAAGACAGATCTCAGATTTCGGGACCCCCAGGCTGGCCTTGAGTCCTCCAAGGCCTGGGTCCTACCACCACAGCAAGTATCCCACTTAGATCACCTGCCCAGGGGGAGCAGGAGCTTTTGGGGTCCCAGGGTAGACCACCTGCAGAGGCATCTCTCCTTCATGCCGCCTTGAGACCTCTTTGCTTAGTGTGTGATGGGGGAGACTGGAAACCAGCAGCGGACACACTCCTGGTGAGCCCCTTCCATCTCCATCTCCATGGCAACCGCCCCTCCTAGGAAATCGGTTTCCCAGGAATTCTCTACTTTGACAAGCCAGTATTTGCCAGTCTTTTTTATTTACTTAACAGATTTTTTATATAGTGCTTACCCCATGTTAACTGCCACCCTAAATCCTAATTATTAATTATCTTAAGCCTCACCACAACCCCACAAGGTAGGCGCTAGCACCATCCCCATTTTGCAGATGAGGAAACTAAGACAAGAAAGACTAAGTCAGCTCCCCAGAGTTACAGGGTGCTAGCAAGTGTCACAGGACAGCGTTGGGATTTTTGTCTTGTTTTGGTTTTTGCTTGGTTGGTTGTTTTGGGGTTGCTGGAGATGGAACCCAGGGCCTCCTGCATGCCACTGAGCTGCACCCCCAGCCCATGGGGTGGGATTTGAAACTGGGAGGTCTGGCTGTGAGGGTCACACCACCCTGGCAAGGAGTAGGGCCGGAGAGCCGAGCAGACCTTGCTGTCCTCACTGGAGGGAGGCTGCCTGCATTCTTTCCAACCTCTGCAGGGTGCCTGTGTGTGTGTGTGTGTGTGTGTGTGTGTGTGTGTGTGTGCACACGCGCGCACGGTATGTTTAAGAACATCTGAATGAGTCACATTTCTGGGAGCCTGGCGGGCAGCAGGGGTAATTAGTATGTGAGCCGAGTCTTGCCTAGCCCTTCACATTTATTCATTACTCTTTTGGAGGAGCCGCCCGCCTGCATCCCACGGATTTGTTGCTATGTGTTCCTGGCATCCCAGCCAGCCCTGCCTGGAGGCTGACTTGAAACCTCTAATCTGGTATTGTTCTGTTTGGGGCTTCTGGAAGGCCGCCCGGTTCTTGCAGGTGGGAGACCCCAGGTGGCTGATTTAACTGGATGGGGGCTTACCTGGTTGGTGGTCACGTGCAGCAGGGAGCAGGCATTGGCTGCTTGGTCTGGCGCAGGGCTGGTGAAGCGGAAGGAAGGAGAGGGTTCCCCTGCTGTAGTGTCCCCGTTCGCCTCGCCTCAGGGTGCCCAAGCATGGACTGCAGGACTGTGGAAGCACAGGTGGCTGGACCCACCCCTGAGAATCTACTTTTCTAACTAGCTCCCAGGCACTGCTGCTGTTGCCAGTTCTGTGGTCAAATAACTGGGCATGAACACCCACCCTTGCAAGGTGACAGTAGGGTTAGCGATTGTATTTATAAGTTCATTCATTCAGCAACTGAGCGCCAGAACAAAGCGGCCCAGGGCCTGGACTGGAGTGGGGAGGAACAGATCAAAAGAGCCATAAAATAAAATAATGGAAAACCCTGATGAGTGCTACAGAGACCGTGATCCACAGCACTGGCCCAGAGCGCAGTGGGGGCAGGGAGAAACTCGCTCAGATACACTGGCCACCAAAAGTCTCACAAGTGACACTTCTAGAGCCCTGGTCTGTAGAAAGAGCCCAGGAACAGTAGTACCATTGTTTGCCCCTGGGCTCCACCTCTGTCCAAGGATGACCTTGGACAAGCCCATTGACCTCCCTGTACCACAATGTTATCTCCTGTAACATGGAGACAGTGAGGTACTCACCCCATAGGGCTGTTCCACAGATCCCTGGGAGTTAACGAGTGGCCTGCACGGGAGGGTACCCAGACACAGTACCCAGACACAGTTAGCGGTACCGTGGTTGTTAGGTGATGCAGAATCCCTTGGAAATCCTAGATGAGCTGGTGGCCTTGGCTTCCGTGGGACACTCCCCAGCCACACATTGTTCTATGGAGTTGGGTGGCTGTCACCTTGTGGATGTCCTCAGGAATGATAATGGCCCGCTGGAGACAACTGGACCCCTCCTGGTTGCCTTTAGTTGCTCTTAGGCTAGGGAGGACTTCCTGGAGAAAGGGGGCCACTCGAGGGGCGACGGATTTGAACTTGACAAGTGATAAAATCCCAGTTCCGAGTGGCTTAGTCCAAAATAGGGAAGATCTGGTCTGGCCCCAGCCGCGGGAGAATGCATGGGGGCTCAGGTCCTGCACTGTTTCCTCTGGGTTAGCTCAGACAGGCTCTCTCCCTGGGGTGGAAAGTGGACTCTTCTCCAGTGCCAGGCCTCCGTCCCTCTGTCTTATCAGCCAGCACAAAGAAAGCTCTCTTTCCAGTTAATGCTAGCCCAAACCCTAGGGTTGCTTCCCACAGGTCTAGTTCAGGCCATTTGCCTTCCCATGAGCCAGTCCGTGTGGTCAAAGGGGAGGATAAACAATCTGATTGGCCAGGCCTGGGTCAGATGCCCAGGCTGGGAGCTAGGGCTCAGCGGAGCTTCTCCACAGAAAACACAGGAGCTCTTTCCAGGGCAACCAAAACAACAGCTGTCCCAGAAAGAGGAGAGGGTTCCACCTGCAGGAATGGAAGCAGAAAGCAAGAGTGTATCCATTTCCGGTGTCAGAAAGGAGGCAGGAACTGGAGGCCTGGCTCAGAACCATGGGAGCTCTGCCCAGTTTCAGAAGCATGGCCACCATGTTGGCCTTTCCATCAGCTCTGTAGGTTTCCTGTTGTGGCTGCAAGGCCAGGCAGGAAGCCGGGGCAGGGAGGAGCTGGGGAAACCAAGTCCCGATTTGCAGCCAGACCTGGAGAGAGAAGGGCCTTTCCTAAGACTGTAAGCAGACACAGTTGAAGATGTCTAGTCATGTTCTTCTTGCAAGGAAGGTCCTTGGGGTGCAAGCCGTGGCCGAGGCCTGCAGGTTGGCCGGCAGGTTGGCCGGCATCTTCCCTCCGGCTCTCTTCCCATCTAAACCGGCTTTCCCAACCTGGGCGCTGCGGACTTTCTGGGGTGGATAATTCCAGATGGTGGAGTCTGCTCTTTGCATTGTAGTGTTATCAGCAGCATCCCTAGTCCCTGTCCATGCATCCAGTTGTGCTCCTGTCCCCAATCGTGACAACTGAAAATGTCATGTTGCCAAATGTCCCCATTGCAAATTGTCCCTAGTTGAGACCCCCCTGGCCTCGGGGTATGTGGGTGGGAGGCCTTGAGGGAGGAGTGATAGTCAAGACCCTAGAAGCCCTTCCTACAGGGGAGAGGTGGGTTTTGCTCCAACCCAGAGAGTCTGCCTGGGTATGTTTGCAGGACTCTTCATCAAGTCTGCCACTGACGAGAGGTCGGGAAACCCGCCCCAGGGCCCCTCCACTCTGTTAGGGATGACGGCATTTTGTTCTGACAGATCCAGTTCTTAAATGTTCATTCCCAGCATGATTTCCAGACCTCATGATAAGCAGTTCTGTCTAGGATGAAGTTTCTTCCCAAGGATGGGACACTGGGATGTGCCCATCAAGTGCGCAGCATGTCACACACATGCGTAGTTTTAAAACGAGAGAGAAGTATTTTCACGTGTTAGGTTTTAAGTGGATCGATCTAAAGGACTCGTGAGTCACAAAGTCAATAACTGCCCACGCGGCTCCAGCGACTGGCCTGCTGGCCTGCTGTGCCCACCCCTCCCTCCACCTGCCTGGATGCAGCGACTGTGCGGCGCTTGTCCTAGGAGCCCGTCTGGCCTGAGGCCTCCTGTTCCGTGCTTGCCTTCTCTCATTTGTAGGCAAAGGAGATGATCCCCCGCCCCGAGCACTTACTCCTTTAGTGCATCAATAATTGATGCCGTCAATGGCCTCACGGCCAAGGCAGGATCTGAGCCACTCAGGATCTCCGTAAAGGAGCAGAGAGAGAGGTGGTCGATACTGCATTTACTTACAGAAGCCCTGGGGACATGCTGATGCTGCTGAGAGCGTGGCTGGTTACATCCCCATGTGCGGGCTCAGCTGAGGACGGAGGTCCAGCTTGAGACGGCTGGGCATGAGCATCGAGCCCAGGTGTGCTGGCTCTGGCTTTTTCCAAGTCCAGTCCCCTTTCAAAAGCAGGGTGCTTGGTGGCTGAGAGAGGGACTGAGTCACGTTCCCTCGGGGTTTGCTAAGTACCTACTTTTTGCCAGGCAGTGTGCACTGGTGTGAGTCTTGGACTGGGGTCCTCGTCTGGCCAACCCCACTCCCCGACCTGCCGCCCCTGCCAAGGGACATTTAACTGTGTCTGGAGGAAGACATCTTGATGGATGGTCATAGTTGGAAGAAGGGACGTGCTCTGGCATCTGGCGTGCAGAGGCGGGGTGCTGCTGGACACCCTATAACACACAGGACACCCCCACAGCCAAGCACGATCCAGCCCAAGTGGCCATCATGCCAGGGCTGAGAGAGCCCGTCTACCGACGAGCAGGAGGGACAGTGTCCCAGCCCTGCCACATCTTTCAGTGGAGAAAGACAGGAAGGGAGGAGAGGAGGAAGGAAAGTTTGAAACAGGCCAAAAAACCCGGCAGACACTATTAGAGCTGAGAAGGAAGAGGACCCGAAGCTGCTGGAGAGAGGACTGGGTGTGACCTTGACCCAGGTCGGAGCTGTCGGCTGTGGAGCCCAGCCTGGCGTGTGGAGGGCCAGCCTTCCCTGCCCAAGAAGAGGGGGCCGTGGGGCAAGAGGAGACTGGAGTTAAGGCCATCTGGAGGAGGCTGCCCTGGGGACTCCAGCTGGCCTGGGGCAAGAGAGGGCGGGAGAATCCCGCACACCCCCCAGGGCAGACCCTTGGGAAACCCTTAGAGGAGGAAGGTGGGATACTGGAGGGGGCCCAGGAAGACACCTCCTTGTAGATGGCCACTGCCCCCGTGGTACCCACAGGACCGCGGGGGCCCCAGTGTCTGCTGTACCAACACCCAGGGGACGCACGAGTCCCTCCCATGGGACGGCAGCCTTCGCCCTGGCGCCTGCCCACGTGGGGCCGTGCACTTGAGGGTTCTGCAGAGCGCTCACGCTGCCTCACGCAATGCGCACTCCTGCTGTGCTCGTCACCTCGGGACGGGAACAAGGAAGACGCCTGTGCGTGTGGTCCTGCCGCAGTTTTGTTCTTCCCAGTGTCCTCCATCCGGGCTCGGCTGAGGCCGTGGGTACAGTACAGAGGGGAGGACTGGACTGCCGGAACGCTGGGGAGCTACGAGAGGGGCTGCTTCTAGGAGTTGGGTTGTGTGACCTGGGGTCAGGGTCACCTGTAAAATGGAGGTCACAATAGGACCTGCCTCATTATGAGGCATTGTGAGGACCGGACGTGCCCAGTTTTTGGCCGGAGCGGGGTCAGGCACTGTTAGCTGCGGTGCTGAGAAGTGGGAAGGCCAAGCGGGTAGTGCGTGCCGCTCTCCCAGCGCGGCACCTGACCTTGGCGGTGCCCAAAGTCTCCTCGTGTGCCCTTGTTTCTGAAGAGGGGAGACGTGGCATGCAATATCACGTTTGAAGAGTACAAAGAGTATACAGGGAAGGTGAGTCTCCCTCCCGCCCAGCCCTCCGGCCACCGTGACAGTGATTCATGGTTGTTCGCTGCACGGGGTGCAGGTGGGGCGAAGTCCCCCATGAGGGGCCCCAATACCTGGAGGGAGGGGGGCACCTTTACCTGATGTGTCTCAAAGGCGCCAGGTGGGCCACCAGTTTGAGGCAAGGTGGATCTTCTTCAGGAAGTCAGGGGAGTGGGAGTCTTACGGTGAATTTATCTTTCTCCTCAACTACCCACTCCCCTTTTCTAGAACGTTCCTGGCGCCAGAGAGAAAGATGAGAACTCATCAGGTCCTCGCCTTCCTCCTGCTCTTGGTGATCGCCTCCGTGGCCTCTGAAAACGCCAGCACGTCGCGGGGCTGTGGGCTGGACCTCCTCCCTCAGTACGTGTCCCTGTGCGACCTGGACGCCATCTGGGGCATCGTGGTGGAGGCAGTGGCCGGGGCGGGCGCCCTGATCACACTGCTCCTGATGCTTATCCTCCTGGTGCGGCTGCCCTTCATCAAGGACAAGGAGAAGAAGAGGCCTGTGTGCCTGCACTTCCTCTTCCTCCTGGGGACCCTGGGCCTCTTTGGACTGACGTTCGCCTTCATCATCCGGATGGATGAGACGATCTGCTCCATACGCCGCTTCCTCTGGGGGGTCCTCTTTGCGCTCTGCTTCTCCTGCCTGCTGAGCCAGACGTGGCGCATTCGGAGGCTGGTGCGCCAGGGCACCAGCCCGGCCGGCTGGCAGCTGGTGGGCCTGGCGCTGTGCCTGATGCTGGTCCAGGTGATCATCGCCACCGAGTGGCTGGTGCTGACGGTGCTGCGGGACACGAAGCCGGCCTGCGCCTACGAGCCCATGGACTTCGTGATGGCGCTCATCTACGACATGGTACTGCTGGTCATCACCCTGGGCCAGGCCTTCTTCACGCTGTGCGGCAAGTTCCACAGGTGGAAGCTGAACGGCATCTTCGTCCTGATCACGGCCTTCCTGTCCGTGCTCATCTGGGCGGCCTGGATGACCATGTACCTCTTTGGCAACGCCGTCATCCAGCACGCGGACAGCTGGAGCGACCCCACCTTGGCCATTGCGCTGGCGGCCAGCGGCTGGGTCTTCGTCATCTTCCACGCCATCCCTGAGATCCACTGCACCCTTCTCCCGCCCCTGCAGGAAAACCCACCCAACTACTTTGACACATCCCAGCCCAGAATGCGGGAGACGGCATTTGAGGAGGACGTGCCCCTGCCTCGGACCTACATGGAGAACAAGGCCTTCTCCATGGACGAGCACAACGCAGGTAAAGCCGGCCGCCTGGCTGGGTAGGCCCCAGGGCCGTTTGTCCCCACAGGACTCTCTCCCGTGCGGATGGGGAGCCCCAGACCTGGGCCCAAACTGGCTTAGAGATGGATTTTTTTAACTAGCTTTTGTTTTTCCCTTCCCATTTCTAACTAATGTATTACCAAGAAAAAAAAAAAAATCTAGTTTTCTGGCTTCTTTTGAAAAGTCAGGGGTTGGGGCTGTACCATGCATGAGGCCCGGGGTTTGATTTCCCAGCACTGCAGAGCGGAAAAGAAAAATCAGAAAAAATAGGATCTGGGAACATAGACTGACCTTCCCAAGTACAGTGTCTGGAACTCACTGAGCCAGTGAGTCCTGAAGGCTCTGCCGCTCCCGCTGCCCCAGGGGTGGCTGCCCAGAGATGGGGGTCACCTGCTACTCTCCAGGCTCCCGACCTGCCACACCACATCCACATGAACTCCCTGGCTCCCCAGAGGCGGCTGGGTCTGGGACCCTGCTCCGATGATGCAGGACACCATGAGGGCAATGCCCCCGCCCCCTCCCCCACCCCAGTCACCAGGAGTGTTCAGATTTGGGCCCTGAAGTTCCATCCTGGCTTTGTCACTTCCTCAGTGTTTGGCTTTGAGCGAATTACGTCGCCTCTCTGAGCCTCAGTTTTTCTCATCTGTGAAACAGAAATAATAAGAAAGCGTGCCTCGTGCAGCCGTTAGGGGACGAACCACTGAGCACCAGGCTCCCCTGGGCCCTGGCAGGCAGCCCATGCGTCTCAGCTGAGTTCCCCTGAAAGTGGGATTTGAGATAAGGGCCTGGATGGTGAATTTGGGTGGGTGGGGCGGGGCGGGTCAGGCACCAACGCAAGTGCATCGATGGTTGGTCACCGCCCTGGGCAACGGGGCCTCTGAATGTAAAATGAGTCCCTGAATCGCCCTGGAAGGACAAGGGGCTGGGGCATCCCTCATGACCACCTCCCACTTCCCTTGTCCTTATCGTCCGCCATAACGCTGGTGAATGGGCTTGAACAAATTCCACCAGATCCCAAGGCAGAAAACAGATTTGGTGGGACGTGAGGTGACCTCATCTAGGAACCCAAGACTGTCCATCTCTGCTGCAGCCAGGTTCAAAGGTCATGAGAGCCCCGGGGACATACAGGTACCCAAGGCCCTGCCATCGATGTTTGAGAGGTGTCCCTTAGAACCAATACTCGAAGGGAGTTGGCTAGGTTCCCAGCATTTGAGATAAAATAAAATGACCTTTCCTGAGTTACCTGAAGACGCACTGGGGCTACAGCGTTGATAATGACAAATAAGAACAGCAGCCATCGGGCCAGTTGCCTGGCCTGGCAAGCACGGACCTGCCAGGCGCTGCTGCCTTTAGCCTGTACTGCCCCTTCAGTCCTCAGCCGTGACCGATGAGGCAGGCCCTCTCATCATCTCCACCCTAGAGATGAATGAACCAGAGGCACTAGGAATCTGTGCCCGGGGACACACAGCCAGGAGCTGGCCCCTTCCAGACGGTCATGGTTCCCTCTTTAGTGACGTTCACCCAGCTGCCTGGTGCATGGTTATGCCCACAGTCAGCCTTACTGAGACCAGGAACCATGCCCGCCAATCCCCTGCAAACAGGGGAGGCACACTGAGCCAGCAGTTCCTCCAAGGCCGCTCACACCCCTCTGTCCCACCTGAATGCTTCCCCCTTCCTCTACATCCCTTGACCTGGCCGGACCCACCAGCCAGAGGGAACACCTGTGGCCGCCTCTGGATAAGACTGAAAGTTGCTAGGTGGCCTTTACCCAAGCTGCTTTCTTCTTACCAGAAAGTTCCAGGCCAGGAAGTTGTGTCTGTGGAGAGATGGGGCCAGGATGGCAGTGTCAGCCCAGTTGGGGGGCCGCTCCCCTGGGTTGCCAGGAGAAGGCATTGGTCAGGGTGGAGCTGACCCCTGCAGGTAACAGAGGCCACAGGCTAGCCAGTTCTTGGGGTGTTGGTAGAGCCACCACTTTGCTGGCCTCTGTGGGAGAGAGGGTCCTCTTTGTCTCAGACCCTGGATTCAAAGGTAGCAAGAACTGAAATGCATGAAGACTCTGCGGTCACGTTCTCCTGGAGAACTGGTCTGTTGCTTTGTTAGATCCTTAGGCACCCGTGACCCCTCAAGAGGTTATGAACCGGTGTTGTTGGATGTGGTGGTTCCATCTCCTGCAGTAAAGCTGGGAACCTGGCACTACCCAAATTTCTGGACCCTTAAAAGTAAGGACATGGGCACGGTGGCACACGTCTGTCATCCCAGAGGCTCTGGAGGCTGAGGCAGGAGAATCATGAGTTCAAGGTCAGCCTCAGCAAAAGCAAGGCCCTAAGCAACTCTTCGAGACCCTGTTACTAAATAAGATATAAAAAAGGGCTGGGGACGTGACTCAGTGGTTAAGCGCCCCTGGGTCCAATCCCTGGTACCAAGAAAGAGAGAGAGAAAAGCAAGAACGGTCCAGCTTCACTGTGTGCTCCCCATGGGCCAGGTACCATGCTGAGCATCTTAGTGGTCAGTCTCATTTCACCCCTACAACAGCACCATGAGGTCTGTTCTGCAGACAGGCTGAGTGACTTGTGGGAGAGGCAGAACCAGGGATTGAGCCCAGGCCTCCTGCCTTTGGAGGCCACGCACTCGCCCACTCGGCCACAGCAGTACTTTCCTCTTAAAGCACTTTTAGTGTCTCAGCTCAGTGACATGTCAGGGCGACTCTGTAATTTTGGAAATAGGATTATCAGACCCATTTTGTAGAGTGGGAAGCTGAGGCGCCAGGACATCAGGCAACTTGTTCAAGTTCAACACAGCGGAACGGGGAGGAGAAACGCTGATATTTGGAATCCCATCATATTGTTTCTTCTAAAAATGTAGCTGATAATTCATATCTACAGAAGATCCAGAGATCCAAGGGCCCTGGGACCCAGGTCGGTAGCAGCAGTGTCAGGGCGAGCAGAGATGAGGGAGGGCCCGGGAGGTCCACCCCTCCCCCACCTGCTTCACATGTCCAGAGACAAACAGGTTGTCCTTCCCTGCGTCTCTTTTCCTAAACAAAAATGCTTTTCTTCTTTCTGATGGTAGAGGAGCATCAAGAATTGTGTAGAATCAGAAAAGATTCGTGGAGGTAAAAGTAAGCGAAGTTGCTAAACGCCCCCTGCCTAAAACCAACTACTTGGTTCGTTCCCGCCTTGCCAAACATCTCAGTGCGCACGCGCACACAGTCTCACATCCACCCTCGCTCGCGTGCATTAAACCAGTGGCTCTTAACCAGGCCACTCGTCAGAACCTCCTGGGCTGCCTAAGAAAATGAGCAATGCCGGCAGCCCTGATCTGACAAGGTCTGGGTTTGGGATTAGGTATTTTTCAAGCTCTCCAAGTGATGCTGAGATGTAACCAGGTTGGAACCACGGGACCAAGCGGTGGCGCGCCGCGTGCCTGCCTGCGTCCGTGTTGAGGGCCTCTCCAAGGTCAGCGGCTGCGGTTCTCCATCGGGCACCGTGATTTACGTTTCCGATCTTCGTGGGGTCAACGTTCAGCTGGCCTCCGGCTTTCCACGGTGCTGCAGCAAACATTCTTATCCGTTCATCTTTCTGCCTTTGATCAATTAACTCCTTGAAAAACAGTTCCTCCCGTGTGGCTGGGTTTATAGGCCTGCGCCACCGTGCCCAGCTTGCACTTTAAATCCAGTGGCACCCCCGAAAGGCAGACTGATGTACTGACCCCCATACTTGATAACTGCCTGACAGCCTTTCTGCACCTCTCCAGCAATCCTGGGGGGTGTCGTCAGAATTTGGTTTTGTAGCGGCCCTCTTTCGGATCATCCCAAATGTGTCTCCACCAAAATTCACCTGAAATCAGGCATGACAGGCCTCAGGCAAAGCCTGACCCTCAGAAAGCTCACACACGCAGAGAGGCCAAGCGGGAGTCCTGGCTGGGATGGCCTTATTCTAGAAACTCTTGCTTTGCTGGCTGGGGACCATCTGGGCACGCTCCTTTGCCACAGTAGGAACAGCTGTTGGTGTCTCTGGTGCTGACTTGAGCCAGTTTGTATTTTAGGAACCTGGCCCCACGAGGTGCCCCTCACCCTTGAGCCCTTGGGTCTCATAGACTAGCCAGTCCACAGGGGTGGTGGTTGATCCTGTTTCTCTTAACATCTGAAACACCTGCCAGCCTTTCCGGCTCTCTCCCCTTGAGAGTCAGTCCATCCCTGATGTGCCAGGAGATGGGAGGGGCATCCACTGTTGCTCGGCCAAGCCCCAGCAGCTACACCCCCATATATTCTTCCCTCACCAGAGACTCCAGATACATGCAACTTCACCAGCCTGAGCATTTTAATCAACAAGACACGAGATACCTGATAAAGTGTTAAAATGCGCTGAGAGGCGTTAGCACTTTGGATCACATCTTAGAAAGCATCAACAAGGCATGTTAAATGTTCACCCTCCAAAGGGGCTGAAAAGAAGAGTGTTTCCTTCTGTTAGGACCTTAGACTCTAGGGTCTCACAGGGGTCAAAAACTATTTAAACTGACCCTTTGGGCTGGGGATGTGTAGCTCAGTGATAGAGCACTTACTTAGCACATGTAAGTCCCCCAGTTTGAGCCCCAGAACCACAACTAATTAAATAAATAAATAAACTGACCCTTTGGTTCCCGTTGGAAGACTCTGAGTTGACTTTGGTGGCAGGGCCTCACTTGCAGTGTCTACACAAGACTGGCATTTGAACTATGTGCTCTGATTCCTGTGGGGACCCCCTTATGGATAAGCACTGCTTACCTTTCAGATCTGGCCTGGGTTGGATAGGGTGTGAGGCCTCTTGAAATTAGTTGCATGTAATTAAAAACAATTCTTTTTGAATAGGCTAAAGCATTACAAGCCAAATGTGCTGGGCTGCAGGCTTCAGGAATGGTTAGATTCTGGAGACTCAAGGTTTGACAAAATTTGGTCTCTCTCCATCTCTTGGCTGTTAGTGTCATGGTAACTCACAACTCCAAGCTTGTATAGAGGAGCCTGGAAAAGAGGACCATTTCCCAGGAGACTGGAGCAAAAATCCCAGGGTTAATTCTGATTGGACCTGAATGCCTTTCCCTGAACCAATCAGTGTGTCCAAAGAGACCAGATGCCCTAATTGGCCAAGTCTAAGTCACATGACCACCCCTGAGGCCTGGGAGAAGGCTGTTATAGGAGGGCTATTCATCAGAGAAGAACCATGAGTAGCCACTAGAGAGAGGGCCTCTCGGGCCAAGGCACCCCACAGATGACAGCAGAGGCAAGCCTTTGTTTCTGTGAAGAGAGGGTGTTTGAAGGCTGTGTCCCCAGCCACAGCTGCTGGGTCTCTGCATTATGTTGGCCTTCCCTCTCAGGGCAGGCCTAGGCTAGGAGTTGGAAATAGCAAGAGACTAGCCCATCTCCCACTTGGGGCTGCTCCCCAGCCACTCCATCGACACTTCCTAGAGGGGCAGCTTCTTGCCCAGCACCATGTGAATGAGTTGCTCCAAGCCCTAGAGATGCCAAAGCAAGACGTTTTCCCAGGTGTGTCTTGGGACATGTGTTGCTCACTCAGCCTCCATTTCTGGGCCCAATCTGGGTTGAGTTGTCCTTTAACATCACTTAATTCAAGCTACTTCTAAGTAATAAAGTGTGATAAAAACATAGTATCTGGAGCCAGGGTGGTGTGATAGTTTCTTAAGAACTCAGATTCTCTGTAGGGTTTGAATGCTGGTTCTGCCCCTGACTAGCTGTGTAACCTTGGACAAGCTTAACCTCTCTGTGCCCTGTGTAAATTAGAAAGAATATAAGTACCTATCATGCTATGAAAATTTAATGCTAAGAAAATGGGTTTGTATATATATATATATATATATATATACACACACATATATATATATATATGACAGTGCCTGGCTCCTGGTTGGTAATCTATTAAGGTTAACTATGGTATAGTAAGGCAATTCTGGTACCTGCCCCAAGTAATTAAAAAAAAAAATCTAGGTTGGGCATAGTGTGCACGCCTGTAATCCCAGCAACGGGGGAGGCTGAGGCAGGAGGATTCAAGAATTCAAAGCCAGCCTTAACAATTTAGCAAGGCCCTGTCTCAAAATTTTAAAAAATAAAAAAAAGACTGGGGATGTGGCTCAGTAACCACTCCGGGTTCAATCCAGGCAGGCCTGGGGATGGAGCCCAGGAACATGCTAGGCCAGTGCTCTGCCACCAAGCCACACCCTGTACCTCAAGACTTTTCTTAGCAAAGCAGGTTTAGTACTTTCAATGAAAGCGAAGGTGATGAAGACCCTTCTGACAATGGAGAAGACTTTCGTTTTTTATATCATTTCTCCTTTTCTTTTTTTCTTGTTTTTTTCCTGCAGTGCTAGTGACCAAACGTGGGTCCTCACACATGCCAGGCGAGTGCTGTACCACTGAGCTACACCCCAGCCTAGGTTTAAGTTTATTTAAAAAAAAAAAAAAAAATCCTCTTAATGACCAACCTGCATTAGTCACATATTTATTGCATTTGCTAAATCGACATTAATACATGATTGCTAGCTGTGTGCGGTGCTGGGATGGAGCCCGGGGCCTTGCACACGCCGGGCTAGTGCCCTACCACTGGGCTGTGCACATCCTAACCCTACAGTCCTCATTTTAATTAGACCTCACTCTTTGTATTGCACAGTTCTGTGGTTTTGACAAATCACATCATGACGTGTGTCCACCCAGTGGTGTCATCCAGAACAGTGTCACTGTGCTGAAGTGCCCCACGTGCCACCTCTTCATCCCTCGCCCCACGCCAACCCCTGGCAACCACTGATCTCTTACTGTCCCTGTGGTTTGGCCTCTTGCGGAAGATGATGCTGTTGGAAGCATTCAGTGTGAGCTTTTAGACTGGCCTTTTCCACTTAGCGCTAGGATCTAAGGTCCCTCCATGTCTTTGCAAGTTAATGTGGTATTTCTTTACCAAAAAGGAAATTTTAACTCCCTTACAAGAACAGCAAAGAACACCAATTAGCCAACTTTGAGAGGTAAACAGTGCTACCTTATATTGTCATTGCTGCTTCAGATCTGCCTTCTAGTCCTGCTCAGAAATGAGTCTACATATGGGAGGGCCGCTGGCCAGTGGTGACAGGCACCATCATACACTCCATGGCCATGTTCTTGGAGGTCCCCGCCTCTGCGTGGATCCAGAAGCTGTGACCACTTTTGACCGTCCTGTGGCATTCTGCAGTGAGGAAAGTAGCTCTTTCGTCAAAGGAGACCTGAGGGCTGCTGAGGTGCTTGTCACCCAAGGCCTGCAGGGGCTCTGTGTGGGGGGTGGGTCAAGGGTCAACCCTGGATCCCCCTCCCCCTGGAGCCTGCACCCTGGACTCCACAAACTTCCCAACCCACTGAGAAGGGTCAGGCTCCTAGAGAGCCTGAGAACAAAGCCCCTTTGTGACTTGTTTTGAATCAGCTTGTGACAAAGGGGAGGAGCCCTTGCGGTGGCTGGCTGGGTGGGGGTGCTGGAGCCCTGGGTTGTTGATGCAGGGGAAAAAAGCAAAATTGTGTCTCTCTCTCTCTCTCTCTCTCTCTCTCTTTTTTTTTTTTTTTTTTTGGTGTTGTCGGATTGCCAACTCCTCCCTCCCCTCCCCCCTCAGCTCTCCGAGCAGGATTTTCCAATGGCAGCTTGGGAAAAAGGTCCAGCGGCAGCCTGGGGAAGAAGCCCAGCGGCAGCCTGGGGAACAGACCCAGCGCGCCCTTCAGAAGCAACGTGTACCAGCCGACTGAGATGGCGGTGGTGCTCAACGGCGGCACCGTGAGTACCGAGGCGCGCGTGCGCTGTGGGAGCAGCTTCCCGGGGCCCCTGCCCTGGGGTCCCCGTAGCTGAGTGCATGCGGTGCTGCCAAGTCTTTTCCCTCTCCCCGACCTTTCTCCACGCGCGGAAAATCCGCCTGTACCTACTCAACCACCTGTAGGTCCCTTCGGAAGGGGGCCGTTCTTGGGGCTCTTGGATCCAGGAAGTCTGCCCAGCCTTCTCCCTGGGAGTTGACTTGAAGGAAAGGCCCACCATGACAAGCCCCCGCAGCAGAGTTTGCCAGTCTAAGTCCCCCGTCCTTGCGCCCCAGCTGCGTGCCAGCTTGCCCATCCCAGCTCCCTAAGGAGCTGTCCCTAAGGGACATCCTAAGAAACCGAGTCCATGACCACGTGTCTCCCTCAGGCAGAGCAGGCTTGCTCTGATGCCAAACAGACCCGCAGCAGAACTGCCACGTGCCATTTGCCTCTGTGGAGTGACATCGCTCTGCTTCTCCAGCAATCCAAAGACATGCCTCATCCCCACGTTTAATTTCCAGACATAGCTACATGCTTCTTTCAGAAACGACGCATGAGCCGGTTTACTTGTGTAAATTGGATTTCCATCCTTTATTTCATGTGCTGATTCCATAACCTGAGCTTTTTTTTTTTTTTTTTTTTTTTTTTTTTTTGTTAATGGGAGTCAGGGATGGTCTTGACCTCTGGAGGGAACTTCTGTTTCCCTGATCTTGAGTGATGTACTAGGCTTTGGTCTGCTTTGGTTTGGAACATGCTCAGATAGAATCACACCGTCTACATGGCTGTTTTATTGTCCCATGCCAAGAAAAACCAGATTCCTAAGCATTTGACCTGTGTGTTATAATTTGGTTAGAAAAGTCCCCATTGGTGACTCTTGAGCCCTCCTGGTTCCTTCAAGGTCCGGGTGTGTGAGAACACCTAGGACTTAGTGAGTTTCTCATCCACCTTAGGGGAAGATGGTTACAACCCACAGTGGCTGCTGCTCTGCTTGGGTTTTATTCAGCCCATCTGGAGAAAAGCGAGGTCACTTACCTTTGGCACGTTGTCACAAATCAGTGTCTGACGTTGACTTTGCAAAGCACGGAGTTCTCAGTGTGTTATCCTTATGTTATTACAGATCCCAACCGCTCCGCCATCTCACACTGGAAGACACCTCTGGTGAACGACTTTTAAGTTCCAGAGAATAAGAATCTCTCTTATCAATTTCATTCCCTGGCCGTGTCTTTCTTGAGGGAGAAATCAGTAACAGTAGCGGAACAAGGCCGCCTCACAGCCAGGAGATTTGGACACCCCGGCATGGGGTTCCGTGTACATGTGAACACTGAGGACCTGAAAGCTGATGCTGATTGCCCTCCCGCCCCAGCCCTGCCCTGCCCCGCCACACACACAGACACGTCCTGCCGGCCAGCCTCAGTCCCCGCACACTAAAGCCAAGCTAATAGCAAATAGTACTAGGCTCATCCCAATGTGGCCGGGGAGCCTGGCCCACCCCCTGGGGTGGAGCAGAACCCAACTGGAACTGGCAGCCGGTGGGCCAGGCTGATGTTGGTTGCATCTGGGGGCCCCACCCCATCCCCCTCCCTGGCAAGCGCTGGGCCCCAGGTGGCCTCTTGGAGATGACCTTGTCATTGAGAATGACTAATGGAGACCGAATCCCGGCTGGCCTGGTGGTTTGCACATTTCAGGGGAGTTAAAGAGGCTGAGGGTTGATTCCAAGGCGAGGCCTGAACAAATCTTGGGAGGAGCTTTATAGCCAAGAGTGGTGGAGGGGCCTTGGCTTGTGCCAAAGGACAGGAGGGTCTCCAGGCCTTGAAGGAACCGCCACATGTAGAAAGTGGTGACCAACCACTGTTCCTCCTGTGGGCCTCTTGCACAAGAGCCAAGGCAAGGAAACAAGCCCCGCCCCCTCCTTGTAGAGCCATAGAAATACTCTGACGAGGGACAGCGGCCCATCTCTGTCTTCCTGCGCTGATGGGTGCCCCGCCAAGTCCTTTCCCAGTTTTATTCCATGTTCATTTTCAAAAGCTTCAGTGGGGCCACCAGCTTGAAGCAGGAAGCGGGTCGGAAGGTGGGCACCCCAGCAAGTTTCCCCGCGATGATGTCACACGCAGGGCTTCCCGGGGTGCCCACGAGATGGAGAGAGCTGGTCTGGCCGCCTAGCAAGCCTTGACTTCTTGGGTCTTTTCCATGGGTTTGGAGAAGGTTCCAGGGCAGAGCGCGTTTTCCAGACAACAGGGTTTCTTGCTGCTTCGGGGAGGGTGTGGGGACGTTCTTCTCTTGGATTTCTGCAGGTTCCATGAAAATGGCTCTCTTCAAAGCCCATTGTTTCTGTCATGGTTTCCATCTGTCCTGAGCAAGTCATTCCTTTGTCATTTGGCATTGCGAGCATCCCGGCCATTAAAAGCCCCATGTTCTCTGCACTGTTTGGCCGGCAACGGTTCAAAGCAAAGCGTTTTAACCTGACGGCGTGGAATGTATAAATGAGGGCGGGCCTTCCGCATAGACTCTGATCACTACATCGCTTCTTCCATAAAACCACCCTAAGCCTTTAACCTTTTAAGAAAAGTGAAAAAGGTCGGTGTGGGGGGAGGGGGGACTGACTCTTCATAAGCCAGTACATCTGAGCTGACTATGATTTAATAAACCTGATTTTTCTCAAGGCCCCAGTCTCTGCTGTGTCCCCTCCCCATCTTCACCCCGCTGCCCAGTCCCTGCAGACCATGGGGAAATAAGGCCCAAGCGGCCATCCCTGGGGGCCTCCTGCAAGTGGTACCTGCAGCTGGTGCATCTCCTTCTGTTAACCGTGCATGGGGGACGAGAAAGCATGGCGGTCGAAGGCCAGTCCTTCCCGGGCCTCTGGGAAGCACCCACCTGCCCCTGCCCAGAGCATGTGCTTGCTTCTAGAAAATCAGACTCCAGGCCTCTCTGCTCGAGGACCTCCGTTGGGTGGGCTGAGCCTTGGGGAGCGGAAGGAGGGAAAACAGCTAGGGTCTCTCGGTGGGGCTGGCGGGCGATGCATGCAGACCCCGCATCCTGCAAATAAATCAGTCTCTGAAGGCCTCAGTCCAGTCCAGTGGAAAACGACAGCGTTACGCATTCTCGTGCCAGGAAATGGTTGCTCACCCCCGCTCTCTGGAGTCCTTTGGAGCTTTCTGATACCATCAGTGACTCGGTCTGCAAGAGCCCCCCTTGCAAAAGGGAGGCGTTCACACCATCTCCTTTTTCTAAGTTCTCTCTTGTCCACGCGTATAAAGGTGAGCACAGTGGAAATGGCTATCCGTGGAGAGTAGTGTTTCCGCACCATAAAAACAGAACCTCACTCAATGAGACTTTCCCCCTTTTAAAATTCCCATAGGTTATTGCGCTTTGGGTTTGTTTTATTTAGGCTCTAAGGTTCAAGGTGGGCTGAATGCCCGCACGATGGGGCAGAGGTGGGAGCGCGGGCAGGGGAAAGTCTGCTGTTTTTCTCCTGAATTTGCCTGAAGAGTACCAAGAGGCGGCGTGCGTGGTTCATTGGGGTTTAGACACAGGATCCAGTGGCACCTCTGTTGAAGATCTGCTCCCGGAAACAGGACTTGCTTGGGGGACAGGGCCTGGCGGCAGCGGCTAACAACAATCCCTAATTGTAAGCACAAGTCCCCATGTCCAGTTAGTGACATGGCTTTGGGACTGTAACGGCCACTCTTGTCCTCTCATTTAATGGAAGATTGTCCTTCGGTCCTAGATTTCCCTGCTAGAGATGGAGGGTGGGTATACGGGAGTGAGCTTCGAGCACTTACAAACTGGGGAGTCCCGTGGGTCCCGAGTGTTTCCAGGATTAAGATCTGGTGTTGGAAGCTGGGTGACCGGTGCTTGTGTGGGGCACAGGTGCCAACCAGGCAGTGAACGAGGGCACGCTGGATGGTGTTCTGGGTTGGCCGAGGCTGGGTGGAATGCTTTGGGCCAGACCCCAAGCTGAAAGGGGCATTGTGGCTTTTATAATTCAAGGATGCAACGATTATACCAGCTTATGGGTGTTCTCAGCAGGTGCTTTTTATTAATTGATAAAGAGCTAAGGCTCGTTTTTGATAGATAATATATATTTATTAAATGTATTAATGTGTGTTTTATAATGTACCTTTATCTTCCCCTGGCTGACTTGCTTACTTATAAAAAAAAATTATTCAAGAAATTTTAAGACAATCAATGTGTACCATACATGACTGTATATAAATATTACAAATTTAAAAGGTTGTTAAGCATGGGCAGATAGGTTTTATTTTCAAAATGCTGTTCTTAACACAAAAATAAAGGCTTTACTATTTACTTAAGATGTGTGGGAGCTTGTCAAAACAACTCGATACCACCGGCGGGCTTCAGCTGAGACTGTGGCATTTTGAATGAGAGAATCCTGGTTAACAGCAAACCACAGAACAAATAAGCAAATAAGGTTAATAAGTTAATTTACCCATAGAAGCTGGAACTTTCATAATACTTTGGAACTGAGACAAGGAAAAATCCTTTGTGGCCGTTGTTTGAGTTTAAGGGTCTCATCTCCAGCTGGGGATGTAGCTCAGTAGTAGGGTACTCGACTAACCTGTGCAAGACCCTGGTTTTGATCCCAGTACTGCAAAACCAACCAACCAAACAACAACAACCAAAGAAATTGAGAGATTTGGGACTTAAATATGGAATTTGCAAAAGTGGTAAAACATCTTCCCTTGGGACTAGATTTACATCATGTATTTTACTAGCAGTTTGCACAGTTTAATTCTGAAGCACTGAAGAAATTAGAAGAAAGACTAAATTTTTGGATAATGCAGAAAGTTAAGACAGGTACTTTTCTAAACGATGTGCAGTGAGCATGTTTGCAACCAATCCTGTTTTGTGCAAAAAAGATTCTCTTTTCAGATGTACTGAGTCTTGTCATTACAGAGATGACAAGAGAGAGAGAGCACAGTTGGACACTTCCCTCGCTGGGGTAATCTGCGCTGGAGGGGACAGGCACCAGTGGTGCTTAGGGCGATGGAGTCGTGCCCGCCGGCTCCTCATGGTCCTCCATGGTGCATTTCACTGCAGAGAGATGAGAGAGAGTCAGGGTCGATTGACACACCTCAACAGACCTGTCATTTGGAAACCAGAAACCTGGATGTGTGGGTGGGGCAGTTGCAGCAAAACCCACAGAGCGCCTGCTGGCCCCAGCCCCCAGATCCACAGGGAGGAACACAGAGCCATTGTGCTCCCAGCGCTGCACCCGAAAACTCCAAGCCACCTCCCCTGCTGTCACGGCCACTCTGGATTCAGTTCAGAAAAAGGTCGAAAGCGTGCCTTGCAGGTCCAGGCGCTACAGGAAGCTTTACCAACATGACAGATTCCAGGCTCTGGACTCGACCCAATCTGTTCCCCTCCACCCACCCCAAATACAAATCCCAGGTATTGCTGGGGTCAATGACAAGGTCAGAAGAGAATCGTTTCTCTGTCGGTGTGGACAAAAATGTGATCCTGGTGATTTCCTGAGTCTGCCAAACAGGAAAGTTAGCTGGACACAGCCTGGTACTTTCTAAAAGGGAAATTGATCCTCCAAAATAAAAGCTAGTCCCCAAATAAACATGGAAGTTCAGCCCGGGGTGGGTTGGGGACATCCTTTTGGAAATCTCTCTTTTGGGATTGAATCCAGGTCCTCAAGGGCACATGTTAGGCAAGTGCTCTGCCACTGAGCTACAGCCCCAGCGCAAAGACATTCAATTTGTTAACGTCTTTGCCACTGGAGTCCAAGTGCTTGCCTCGGATGCTAATGCCTGAGAGTGAGGTCATAGGCTCCGATTATTTGTGAAGAGCATTGTTCTGGTCGAAAGGGTGCTGAGGCGGCTACCGTGTAGAGCAGGGGTTCCAGCTGTGTCTACCCCCCTTTCCTGATCCCCCCCCACACCCCTGCCACTAAGGCCATACACCAGCCAGACGCCGGCACAGTGGTGAGGTCCGCACCCTATCACATGCAATTCGGGTGTTTCCTGATGAAAGTGGGGGGAACCCTTCAGCCACACAAATGGAGGGCACACGAAAATTCCCCAAGGATTCTTGGTTGTGATTCATTCCAAGGAAATCAGTTCCAGATCTTCGCTCTCAGGCGTGGACTTGGCAGTGGCTAGGATTCCTGTCAGTCCCTCGTTCTGCTCTTCCCTTCCTCCTTGTCCCTATCTTGGCCCGTGTGCAAAAATCCCAGGTGCCGGATGAGAAGGCAATTTGAAATGCCGAGGGTCTCCACACATTCCTTTGCTTTCCACGTTCCACTGTGTTTTCAATAGTGATCACGATGACTAATACTTGTACAGGTTGTACACGCCCAAACTGAAAATCCAGAACTCCAATGTCTGAATGTCAGCACATTCAAAACTCTTTGAGAACTGACTTGTTGCCACCCGTGGAAAATGCCATACTATAACGGTATTGATGCACAAAATTATTTAAAATATTGTATAAAATTACCTCCAGGTGGGGCTGGGGCTGTGGCTCAGTGGTAGATGCTTGCCTGGCACATGCGAGGCACTGGGTCTGATCCTCAGCCCCACATAAAAATAAATAAATAAAATAAAGGTATTGTGTCCATCTACAACTAAAAACTATTTTTTAAAAAATTGCCTCCAGGTGACGTGTATATGAAACATAAATGTTCAGACCTGGATCCCAACCCCAAGATATCTCATTATATGAGTGAAAATATTCTGAAATCTGGAACACTTACGGTCCCTTTCAGCTAACGGGTTGTCAACCTATGTTAACTCAAACCAAAATAATACCTTCACCTGGAGCCTGGGGTCACAGGAGCTATTTTTTCAGTGTGCAGTATCTATCTTTTGTTCTCTATATGGATGCTCTAGAGGCGACCACAGTGAAGACCTTCTGTGTCAAGACCCTGAGGGTGTGGCACGGATCCAACATAGCCACGGGCACTCCCGTCCTTGCTAAGTGCTCTCCCAGCTCCCTCACTGGTCCCTGGTGGGTTGGCTGGTAGACCATGACGACTAGGGGTGGGAAGTCCTGATTGCTAGCATGTGCCATTGCCCTGGCCTGTTTCCGGCTACCGTGACTACAGGACAGAGTCGGGAAGAGGGGTGCGCGGTGGAATGGGTCTGGGCCGCCCCGTTCCCTCGCGGAGGTACCCGGGGGAACCCAAGCTAGCACCAGGGGAACTCCAGACCTGCAAGATGGCTCCCAAGCGTGTTGGGGGACACGGGGAAATTGTTAGAAATGCAAATTCAAGGCCCCATTCCAGATCCAGAATCAGAAACTAGGGGTGGAGCCCAGCAATCTGCCCTCCAGGTGATTCTGATGAACACCAGTAAGAAGTTTGAGGTCCACTACAGGTTCAACCCCTGGCTAGATTTAAGAATCATGTGGTCACTTTCTGGAATTCATTGGTGCCTGGGCCTCACCCCAAAAATCTGCTGTCCTTGGCCTGGGGCCTAGGCTTCAGTCTGCAGTCAAAGCTCCCGTGTGTCACTAATGTTCAGCCAGGGCTGAGAAGCAGACTGCGTGAGTCCTCTAAGAAATATGATCGCAGGACCTCCAGAGGCGTCTAGAAGCCCCAGATTCTAAGCATCATGCTGGCTGCCTGTGAGTCTCAAAATTTAAACTGTTTCTCAAGACCTTCTCCCTGGCGATGAATGGTGGGACTGTTTGTAGGTGGAGAAGCTTTGGCTTCTGGGAGGAAGTCCCAGCCCCTGGGTCTCCCCGGGTTTTCCTCAGCTGTGTCTGAGGAAGACCTCACCTGCTTACCTTGGTCCCATGTGTTAACCAATTCCTGTCCATGCCTCACCAGTTTCTCTTACCTACTTTGACCTTTCCTGGGAAAGGGCGCTTCTTATCTCTTCCAGAACATCATAGAGAAATCTCGAGGGAGGGCAGGGGACAGGAATGAGCTAGGGATGCTACTTAAAGCCGAGTTGAGAGACCATGTCTAGAGGCAAAGGGCTGGAAATAAAGGTGGGAGGGGAGCCTCACAGAGGAATCGCCAGGGCGCCTGGGAGGTCCCCGGCCTCAGGTCCCACTCTGCACAAAATGTCAGAGACTCTGGAGGTGCAGCCACACTGGAAAAGGTGTTACCAAGTAAAACCGAGTCTGACAATGAGTACAGGTGATTCCACACCTGCCTTTCCTGCAGAAAGCTCTGCACGCTCTCCTGGGGGAGGGGAATCAGGAGGCTCAGGACGGCAGGTAGCAGGAAGCAACCCAATGTCCGTCAGCAGCCCCCTGCATAAACAGACTGTGGTCGGCCTCAGCGGTGATGAGCCAGCTGTGAACAGCCCTCCACTCAGATGAGCTTAGCAACACGGGAAGAAGATGCTGGCGCAGGAGAGCACGCAGCGAGTGACCCCAGTTAGAGCAAATCTAGAGGCCGGGGAGGCATCGAAGGTGAAAAGAACCCTAAGGAACAAGCAAGAGAAATTTCTTCAAGAATCAGGGTAAGTGGCTCCAGGGGTGGGGTGAGCTTTAAAGTGGGTGGTGAACACATGGGTGCTTGCCTTATGTGTTTTATTTAGTCCCTACTGAATACGTATTTCACCCTCACACACACACACACATAAAGGTGAAGAGGAAGATACCAATGTTTGACTCAAAATGACAATGTCAGTCAATAAAGGAAGAGCACTTCAGCTGTTTGGGGAGGAGAAGGGTGAGGGGTAGGCGAGCTGGTCCTCATCTGTCGCGACCAGAATCAGCAGAGTGTCTAGAATCTCACCTACTATACGAGCCTATTGAGGAAGCAGAGGAGCCACCTGAGAAATGGCTGAGAGTCCAAAGTGATCGCCTCTGGGGACGCAGGGAGTGACCAGGACCGAAGAGGCTCATGCCAGGGCTTACAAGACAGTCGCTGGGTGCAGTGGCACACACCTATCATCCCGGGACAGAGCTGAGGCTGAAGCAGGAGGAGAGATGAGCCCAGGGTTTAAGACCACTCTGGGAGACACAGTGAGACCCTGTCTTTAAAAGAAACAAAACTCTGCTCGGGTCCTCCGGGTCTGGGCGGAACAGTCCTGCATAGGTAGGTCCCCGGGAAAGGACGGAGGCAGGCAGGAGAGGTCAGCGGGAAGGCAGGCAGGAGAGGTCAGCGGGAAGACAGGCAGGGCTGCCGAAAGAACCGGCTTCCACCTGAGTTCAGGGACATCATCAGGGTTGGCTCCCAATTCCATCAGACAGATGCCTCGGTGCCCTATGCCGTCCTTGTCCCCTTGGCAGCCTGGTGCCCAGCCAGTTCCGGAAGAGCTGGGAGAGTGGAAAATCCCAGAGAGATGCGCCAGCCCTTCAGCTTCAATTAAAGGCAGTGCGACAAGAAGGGCCCGCATACTAATGAGCCCTGCAGACGTCTCTGCTTGGGCGTCCTCGTCCTCCCTCCTGGTAGGTGACAGCCCCAAGGAGAACCTTCTGGCCAGCAGCAGGACAGACAGAAGGTGCCTAGTGCTCAGAGGAGGGAATCGGGGCCACAGGTCCGGCAGTCACTCTTACAGTGCTGGCCAGACAGGGCCTCACCACAGGGCAAGCACACAGATTCCCGGGCCCCACGCTGGCCTTCAGAATCGATGGCACCGAGGCCTGGGAATCAGCACGCGTCCCCTCCCCTGCTTTGGGTGGCCATTTGGTCTGGCAAGTTTGGAGAAAAGTGCTGTATCATCTAAGGCCTGTGGAGTCCACCGCAGGGACAAGCTTGAGAATGTCACCAGCCCGCTAAGGGCTCGGGGAGGAGCTAATGAAACACAGCGGGTCATGTGCTTTGCGTGAGGCTGATCGGAGTCAGGCGCTCAGTAAATATTAGCTGCAATCATTCTTGGGGCACAGTCTCCGCCCTCAAGGAGTTTGCCGTCTAGAGGGGGAGCCAGAAAATGCACAGGCAACCACTAAGGGCCAGGAGGTGCTTCCACTGCTCGGGGAAGATGTCCTGTGAATGTTCCCAGTACGCAGCCGCGGACCCTAGCAGTGCTGGGGCCCGAGGCCACCGAGGGGAGCCTGCATCACACTCTCCAGCCAGCAAGATGAACGAGAGATCTCCAGGTGTTTACTCCTCCCCTGGTTGGCACGTCTTCCAGGACGGGTGCCAGGGAAACAAAAACAGACGCTTCTGTAGTATTTGTTCAGCACTTGACCTGATCAAGTCGGGGTTGGGTAAGTGCGTTGTTTCCCCAGCTTTACAGACAGGGAGACCGAGGCACAGACAGGTTATGTAACCTGCCCGAGGTCACACTGTGGACTGTCTGCCTCTGTAGTCATGCGTTTTTTGGAGGCGGCGGGGGTGTTAGAGATGGGGTCTTGCTCCTCTCAAACTCCTGGTCTCAAGCAATCCTCCTGTCTCAGCCTCCTAAGCAGCTGGGACCATAGGTACCGTTTGCATTCTTCACATCTATAGATTCAAGATCTCACAACTGCCTCCTGCTAGGGTGGCAAAGATTTCTGTAGTCAAAGACCTGACATCAACATACGCAAGGTCCAGCTGTCCACTACTGTGTCTTCTACCACAGAGCAACTTAGGAACAACCTAAACACCCAGCCATCAGGCAGCGACTAGGGACCTGCTCATTTATAAACCTGAAGAAATGGAATGTGCCTTAAAAAACAGACAGTGCTAGTTGTGGTGGAGTGATCTCGGCGACACGGGAGGCTGAGGCAGGAGGATCACAGGTTTGAGGCCAGCCTCAGCAACTTAGCAAGGCTTTAAGCAACTCAGCAAGACCCTGCCTCTAAACAAAAAATAAAACGAGCTGGGGATATAACTCATGGTGGAGTGCCCCTGGGTTCAACTCCATTCCTAAAAAAATCTTTTTAAACTGATTTTTTGCAAAGTTTGAATAATGAGGACAAAAGTCAAGGGAACATTGCCTATAAATTTTGAAGATGCAAATTTGAAACTGCTCTATACCAAGTTAACAATGTCCCCAACGGAGACCAGGATGGGGGCAGAGATGCCATCTTCTGACTGGGATGTTGGGAGCCAACCGTGGTGATAACGCTAGAGATGTTGGGAATCAGGTTCTCCTGTTGGGCCGCTGCTGGCTTTTGTTCTTGTCCTTCCTGCCTTTCTAAAGCAAAAAAAAGTTACTTCTTTCTTTTAGAAGAAGCGGGTCCTGTTTTACATTCGCTCCGGGGTGAGGTCTTCATAGCACATACCTTAAATGCGATTTTCCTGTACAAGATTACATTCATTACCTCCAAAATTACACCCACTGCCTCAACAAAGTTATAGCCCAGCATCCCCCCTTTTAAAAAAAGAAACAAACAAAAAAACCAACAGATTAAATGAAAGGAAACAGGTAAATTTTTGCTTCTCCAAGTGTTCTGCAGTATTCAGTGCACGCATTACCATGCAATCAGAGCGGAGGGACTTTCCAAAGGAATCATTAGAAAAAGAAAAAAGATCCGCAGGGAACCCGCGCCCAACGGGATCACTGCAGCCGGTCAGCACTCACAGATAGGAGGAAGGGCGAGAAAAGGGGTCCCGCCAGGCGGAAGCTGCAGGAGTACCCCAGCTGCAGACCACCCAGTCCACCAGATCTGGTGTTGGGAGATTGAAAAGAGAGCCTTCTGCTGTGATACCATCTTATTAGAGATGTCTACTCAGAGAAAGATTTATAAAATTCTTGCCAGGAAGTTTCTGATTAATGAGTTGCTAGAAAAATAAAGTTCCCCACCCAAGTCTGCTTGCTCCTGGCAGGGTAGACTTTGGAATCAAGCAGGCTCTGTATTCGGGCCTGGTCCTGCCACTTGATGACTGGGTAACACTCCATCTAACCCCAGCCTCAATGTCTTTACTTGAACTATGGGCAGACATAATCATCTCAACTTCAATTCCTCAGAAAACTTGGGATAGAACCACCATTTGACCCAGTTATCCCACTCCTCGATCTATACTCAAAGGACTCAAAAACAGCACAGTACAGTGACACAGCCACATCCATGTTTATAGCAGCTCCACTCACAATAGCCAAGCAATGGAAACAACCTAGGTGTCCCTCAACAGGTGAATGGACAAAGAAAGTGTGGTATATGTACACAATGAAATATTACTCAGCCATAAAGAAGAATGAAATAATGGCATTTGCTGGTAATTGGATGGAACTGGAGAGTGTCATGCTAAGTGAAATAAGCCAATCCCAAAAACTAAAGGCCAAATGTTCTCTCCGGTGGATGCTAACCCAAAACAAGGGAGGCTGTGGAGGAGAATAATAGAAATTCATTGGATTAGACAAAGGGGAATGAAGGAAAGGGAGTTGGTGGGGGGGATAGGAAAGACAGTAGAATTAATCGGACTTAACTTTCCTAGCTTTGTATCTGAATACACCACCAGGGTAACTCCACATCATGGACAACCCCAAGAGCGGGATCCTAAATAGAATAAGTTATACTCTGTGTATGTATAATTTGCCAAAATATATTCTACTGTCATATATAGTTAAAAATAACAAATTAAAATTTTTTTTAAAAATAATAATCTTGGGCTGGGGAGATAGCTCAGTTGGTAGAGTGCTTGCCTTGCAAGCACAAGGCCCTGGGTTCAATCCCCAGCAGGGCAAAAATAAATAAATTAATAATAATAATAATAATAATAATAATAATAATAATCTCAACTTCACAGAGTCCTAATGAAGGTTAAGGAGATGGTACTTTTAAAATCCTGGGTACACTGCACCTGTAGTACCACAGTGCTTAGCACATGTAGTAGGTACTCAACAAATGTGACTTCCTTTCCCCGGAAGTGGACCATAGAAATAAAAGTTGGATTGCACTGAAGAGTTCACTCATTTAAAATTCACAAGAGTTACCTTGTAAGCTCAGCTGTCAAACCCAGCCAAGAACGTGAAAGCGAGGGCCAAGGTAGAGGTTGGGAATGTGCTTGCAGGCTCTTCTTTTCCATCACGGGGGCTCTGAGCCCCCTCCAGGCATGAGTGCTCATTCCTTCAACATCCTTCTGGCTAGTCACCCCATCAGATAATCTAAGAGCATAACTGAATCCAGGAATGAAACCGTGTCCCCCAGGCTGACAAGCACATACAAAGGCAGGCAGCATCATTAGTCACGGAGGGAGTTAAAGCACAGAGAGAGCCAGCAGCAACCGGCAGAATGGGTAACGTGGAAAAGACTCATTGCGCCCAGTGCTGGTTAGGAGCAGGGCAAGTGGTCAGCCTCTGCATGGCTGATGGGAAAGCACAGCAGTGCAGCCGCCTTGGAAAATGCTTCGGAAGCATCTGTAGAATAAGCAAATGTACGTCCCATGCTCTGCAATTCCAAATGTGCCACCAAAGGAAAGAACATCTAAGCGCATCCAGCATAGCAGGATTTCTCACGATGGCCCCAGAGGGGACACAGCATGAGCGTCCACAGTGGATTGATGACAGTCACACAGAGGAACAGTCACGTGGCCATGAGAAGAGCCACCCAGTGCTGCCCTCAGCCATTCAGCTGCATCTCCCAGACGTGGTGTTCAACCAGAGCACTCGGTCAGAGGAAGGGCCCCGGAGCAGCCAGGGGTGCCGGACACACGCTTCCTCTGGAGCCAGGTGGGCTACACGGGTAGACACACCCACCCTTGCTGAGCTGTTGGCTTGGACCAGTGCAAGCTGGGAAAAATGGACTGGCGGGGGGAACAGGCACAACCTGTTTTTGAGGACCTTTTAATTCAGATCCTGGAATCCCAGCTACTCAGGAGGCTCAGGCAGAACTTGGCAAGATGGTGAAGGTTTGGGTTGTTCTTTCTCTTTTTTTGGTTGGTTTTGAGGTTTTTCTGGTTCTCAGGATTGGACCCAGGAATGCTCTACCACTGAGCTACACCCCCCATACCCCTTTTTTATTATCAATGTGGAGACAGGGCCTCACTAAGTTGCCGAGGCTGGCCTTGAACTTTGGATCCTCCTGCCTTAGCCTCCTGAGTGGCTGGGATTACAGGTGGATACCACCAGGCCCAGTAGTATCATGAGTTGACGTTGCCTGGGCAACATAGGAGACCCCATTCCAAAAGCAATAATAACAAAACCCCAAAGACCACATCATAGAATTTCAAAAATTGTATTCACCAGATGCAGAACGCCGTGCTCAGGGCCTTCCACACACTAATCTTCTCGTGTAACCCTCCCAACCACTCTGAGAGGTAGTTGCTATCATTATTCTCATTTTTACTGAGTGGGAAATTGAAACTCAGAGATGTTAATCAAGTTGCCCAAAGTCACAGAGCTAAGGAAATGACCAGGCCAAGAGTCTAACCCTCACCTCTTCATGTAAAAAACCCATGGTCTTAACCACCTCACAGTGAGGTTAGAAAGGCAGGGAGTGTACAGTATGTATCACCAAGATTTAATTTTTTGTCTTACTGAACTAAATTTTTAAGGGAAATTATTTTTCCATCCATTATAAAAGGAATTTATAGCAATTATAGAAAATTTGAATAATGTGTGTGCGCGCGCGCACACGTAAAAGTCTCCATGCTCTTCTGCCCCCACACTGGAAGAACACATTGTGGAAGGTTTCCTTTCTACAAAGAAGTAAATGTCGAGGTCCCTAGTCCGGTAAGTTGACCCCCACGTCTCAACAGTACCAGATGTTGTGTCGCAGTATTTTTAGGAAGGCAGAGGCCTCCGGGGGTCTGACAGTAACCGCAGTCTTGTTCCTGACTTCTAAAACCTTCCCGAGGTCAACCCAGAGTGGAGCCACCTGCAAGGCAGCGATTTTTTTTTTTTTTTTTCCCCGCGGTGCTGGGGATCGAACCCAGGGCCTCGTGCTTGCGAGACAAGCGCTCTATCAACTGAGCTACATCCCCAGCCCCAAGGCAGCATTTTTAAGGGGAACATGTGAGGCTGGGAGTAGAAGACTGAGACCAAGTCGCGGGCTGTTCAGGTTTGAACCTGGGAAGGGCCTTGAGCCCTGGAAAGGGAGACCCTGAACAAAGCGCTTGTCTTTGTAGGTGAGGGAAACGACAGGAAGGAAACCCCAGAGGCAGAGCCAGTGACGGGGTCGCTGAGAACACAGCTCTGGAGGAGGAGGGATCTGGTTCTGCATTGCACCATTTCAGCTAGTGACCCACGTCTGGCACTCAGCCTGTGGACCTCAGTTCCAGCATCCACAAAGCGGGCTATGCTATGGTTTGGAGGAGTACCCCCAAAGCCCTGTGTGTAGAAGGCCTGGTCCCCAACTCATGGCTCCCCCGAGAGGCAGTGGAAGCTTTAGGAGATGGGCCTAGTGGAAGAAAGTGAGGTCACTGGGGACGAGCCCTCAAAAGGGGTAGTGGAACCCTGGCCCCACCTCTTCCTCTCTCTATCACTGGTTCCCTGCCATGATGAGCTGCCTCACCATAGGCCAGAGCAACGGGACAAACCAATCCTGAAGCCTCTAAATCATAAACCAAAATAAACCTTTTCTGTTTATAACATGAGCATCTCAGGTATTTGTTACAGTAACAGAAAACTGACCAGCACACAATAGGCTAGTAAGAGTTTCTTTTCAATAGACTGCAAGGACACAATATACTGGTGCACACTGCACAGCACATGGCAAATGTTCAATAGAATTATTTCTTGATTATGCAAGAAATTATTTTCTAATTATAGAAAATGGAAAGCATAGTATTTAAATATTTAAACAAGAATTTCTTTTAAATAATCGAGTAATCTTTATGTGTTATTTGTATGCACTTATATCTCCATATATTAGTATTTTCTTTCCACATCTCAATTTACAAGGGTCGGTCCATTTCACAATTAGTTAAACTGCATGGGGATTGGAGTTTAGGCACAGCAGTTAAAACAGCCACCAGCCACTAGGTAGTCCTTCAAAATCCTGTGTCTTCAAAAGCCTAGTGAGTCACGGGTGTGAATGAACACAGACGAACCCCGCCAGCCGCGTCTTATGACTTTTTAATTTATTTCTGCATTCTCAGCTGCTGCTGCCAAGACTGAACCTCTAGAAATATCCCAGGCATGTTGAATGAGCTTAGGATATAAACAGTTCTCATCCCTGTTCAGACTGACAGAAGCTCTGGGTATTAGATGTTGCCTTTAAGAGAGATAGAAACAAATACTCCAGTTTATTTTTAAACAACTCCTCCACAAGTGTAACGAGTTAATAAATAATCAAGAAATTATCGCAGGCATTCCCAGGCAGTACCTGAATGGTTGCCTTGGAGCCCAGGCAGATGGGGCTCAAGTAAAGAAATCCTAGGGACTAAGAAACCAGTTTATCAAGCATTGCAGAAGGGGGATGCTAATGAACAAGCCAAGAGCTTAGTCCACAGTTATGTCTAATAGGAAGTTCCCTGGTGCCCTGGAAAGAAAAGGTGGATGTTTTCGACCTCTAAGGTAATCCATCTATCTGCATACAAATCTGTGTTTTTAGAAAGGATGCTTCAGGCCGGGCGCGGTGGTGCACAGCTGTAATCCCAGCAGCTTGGGAGGCTGAGACAGGAGGATGGAGAGTTCAAAGCCAACCTCAGCAAAAGCGAGGCACTAAACAACTCAGTGAAAGCCTGTCTCTAAATAAAATATAAAATAGGGCTGGGGATGTGGCTCAGTGGCCAAGTGCACCTGAGTTCAATCTCCAGTACCCAAAAAAAAAAAAAAAAAGACAAAAAAGACAGAAAGGATGCTTCAACTCACTTATGCCATTTTTCACCCTGTAAATAGCTCCTAAATGTATCCACTTTGGTCCATTCTCACCGCTGCCAGGTCATTGGATCCCCACCTCACCGGTAGCACGCTTCTGACTCTACACAGTCCTGCTGATGCTTGTGGGATCCACTCAAAGTCCTGGCCAAGGCCCTGGGGCCACTGCATGCTTGCTTCACACCAAGGACCTAAGCAATAGATATTTTGCTCTTTGTTATGGTTTCCCAGCACGGAGTTCCTAAAACCCTGGGATTCTCTGTAGTGATAAGTGTCTTTTTGTATGCTCATGAGATGACTGACAGCTGGGAAGCCTCAGCATCTGGACTGGTTGCCAGGGGAACCTCACTGAAGGTTTGAACCTTCAGCACCACCCCAACCTCTGCGGAAGAGGGAGTCGATCACCAATGGCCGGTGATTTAGTTAACCATGCCCGCCTAGTGAAGGTTCCATAAAAACCTAAAAGGACAAGATTCAGAGAGCTTCTGGGTTGTGGAGCACAACATGAAGGTGCGGGAAGGACAGGGCGGCGCCGCACCCCCTCCCACATAGCTTGCCGTGTGCATCCCTCCCGTCCATCCCTGAGTTACATCCTTGGCATTAAACGGACAACCTGGTAAGTACATCATCTTCCTGAGTTCTGAGCCACTCCAGAAATGATCGAACCTGAGAGGAGATCCTGGGGACTCCAATGTGTCGCCGTGTTGAAAATCATTTGCAGGTAACCTGGGGACTTGCCACTTCCCCTGGCATATGAAGTGGAAGCAGTTCTGTGAGACTGAACCCTTAAGCTGTGGGGTCTGTGCTGACCCCAGAGAGTGTCAGCATGGAGTTAAATTGTAGGGTACCCAATTGGTACCTGCAGAGAATCAGAGTTGTTTTTTTTTTTTTTTTTTTTTTTTTTGGGGGGGGGGCTCTATGTTATGATTCAGATCTTAAATGTCCCCAAAAACCTTTCCACCTTTTATTTATTTATCAAAAATTTTCTTTAGTTGTAGATGGACACAATATCTTTATTTGTTTATTTTTATGTGGAGCTGAGGAACAAACCCAGTGCCTCACACGTGTGAGGCGAGCACTCTATTACTGAGCTACAGTCACAGCCCAACCTTTCCACTTTTTAAGTTATTCATCTCAGGTATTTTTTGTCACAGGGATGGAAAGCTGACTGACACAGAAAATAGGTACCGAGAGTGGGGCCATGCTGAGTAACCATGGGGTTCACAGGCTTTTGAAACTAGTTAACATGAGGAGTTTGGAGAGGCAGACTAGAAAAAAAACCTTGAATGCTGCAAAAGAAGCTTAATGGGCGATTCTGGTAGGAGCTCAGTACAGCAGAATGCTGATAGGAATACAGACAGAAGAAGCTGTGCTCATAAGGTTTCAGGCAGGAATGAGGACTCTACTGGGAATTGGAATAGAAGTCATTCCTGTTACATTCTAAGAACTGGTCTTCATTTTGTCTGTGCCCTGAGACTTTGTGTGAAGCTGAGCATAAAGGTGATGGACTAACTTAATTGGTAGAAGAAACTTCAAAAAGCAGTAAGGCATTGAGGCTGCAACATGCTTGTTGCTGGTTTTTTAAACAGATGTACAGTGAGAAAATTGGGAGCAAAAAGTAGAGTGAAAATATTGGAAAACTTGGTGGTTTCTCCAGAAAAGGAGTGTGCATCTAAAGATACAGCTAAGGACAGTGTTGTGCTAAAGATGCTGAAGCTATTGAAACAGAAGAAAGAGAGAGAGAGAGAGAGAGAGAGAGAGAGAGAGAGAGAGAGAGAGAGAGAGAGAGAGAGGGAAAGAAAGAAAGAAAGAAACTACTTTTGACTAGGATAATAGGAAAGATGCCTTGAGAACATCTCAGCAATTGGAAGATCTCACTCCCAGCAGGCCCCAGACACAGAAGTGTAAGCTCACTCCAAAAACTGCTTTGAACAGAGAGTCCTGAAGGAGCAGGTGCAAGGACCACCCACCAGACTTAAGAGCCACAAGCATTTTTGTGATGAAATTTTGAGAAAGGAAAGCGTGGATTTTCTACACTGAACTTACATAGTCTATAGATAACAGGGTGGTATAACACAATCAGGGGAAGTCTCAGGGAGGGTGCAGTCCATACTTGTTGCTTCTGGGTTGATTGGGAGTAGTAGTCCAGAAAGTTTATACATAAGCAGGAGGTAGTGGGTGGCACCTAGGAGTCTGTCTTTGTGGACTTCAAGTCAAGTTTTTAAAACATTCAGGAATGTATAATAGGCTTTTATTGGCTTCAGCCAGTAACTGTTCATTGGTTAATTTCCTTTATCCCTGCCCCCAACAATACTCTGGCCTGTGTAATTAAATTTAGAAGATCTTGGCATTTTCTTTTATCAATGAAAATAATAATTATTTTTATTTCGAGTAGGACTTACTGAGTTCCAGTAGGACTTACTGAGTGTTAGGCATGTAATCTTGGAAAAAACTCTATGATGATATTATTATCTCCATTTTTCAGGTGAGAAAACTGAGGCTTAGAAAGATGAGTGACTTTTCTAAGTGAGATCTGATCTTCATTTGTCTGCCTATTTTGCTGGTTTTTAGGGAAATCATTATCAAAGTTTGAATTAAAAGCTTAACATTTTAGACATGTAAAAAATATCTTCAACAGCTGCACAAATAAAATTTAAGCTCTCCTAAAGTTATTTCTAGGAAATACATCCTAAAACACTAATCTGAAGAGCATCCAATGATTTGGAAATGAAGCCGGCCACAGTAGCAATATATTTAACCAAATGATATAGCCAATCATGTGTAAAAGAGGTTGATAACATGGGGGAGAGGTTTATAATGTAGAACTAAAAACAGCAGGAACACGTGAAAATAACTGCGCTACGGTATGATCCTGCAGATCATAAAATTGAAGAGTTGTATTTTCAAAAATATTCAAAAGAAGATGATAACTGGAGATTTAAGGAAACAAAAATGTGGGTGGGGAACAAAGTAGGAGATCTCACACTTTCCAGTTTTAAAATCTGTGTGGTACCAAATAAGGATGAACATACGGACCAAATGAATCAAATTAAGAGTCCAAAAATAAACCCTTACACTTATGGTCAATCGATTTTCAAACTGTCCTTTAGCACATGCTACTGAACCAATGTGCAGGAGAAGGAGGTGGACCTTACCTTACACAGAAACAGAGATGAGCTCAAAGTGGATCAGAAGCCTCCCTCAAAGTGCTAAATCTTCGACCCTTAGGGAAAAGTGAGTCAAGTTTCGTGAATTGGGATCAGGCTGCATTTTTAGATATGACAAAAAAAGGCCCAGGCAACCAGGCCCAGTTTGTAACGGAAAACAAACTGGACATCATCAAAATGAAAAACTTTTCATTTTAAAAGACACCATTAAGAAAGAGATAAAACTATTCACAGAATTGCAAATCATATGTCTGACCAGGGACTTTTGTCTAAAATATCTAAAGAACTCTTACTACTCAATAATAAAAATGCCAACAATTCAATTAAAAAGGGCAAAGGATCTGAACTGATATTTCTCCAAAGAAGATATTCCAATGGCCAATCAGCATAGAAAAGATACTAAACAGTGTTAACCATCAGGAAAATATAAATCAAACCACATGCAATGCTACTTCACACCCAGTAGGGTGACTTTAATTCAACAGACAGATAATAACAAGTGTTGGCAAGGATGTGCAGAAACTGGAATCTTCTGGTGGGAATGGACTGTGGTTCAGCCACTCTGGAAAACTGTCTGGCGTGCCTCCGATTGTTAACGCTAGAGTTGTCGTATGACCCAGCAATTCTATTCCTATGTTCCCAGGAGAAATGAAGACATGTACACAAAACCTTGCACATCAATGTCTGCAACAGCATTATTCATAATATCTCCAAGGTGGGAAAAAATCCCAAGTGCCTGGTACACGCGTTAGATCACTTGGGTCTCCCGTAGGCTTTAGGGAAGGGGTGTACTCTCATTCCCATTGTACAGATGAGGCAACCGAGAAGCTCCGAGAGGGTAAGGAGCTTGTTTAAAGTTAGGGGGTCAATAAGAATTTGTAGGGGAGCAATAGCTCAGGTTTTTCCTGGAGGCTTTGAGGATGGGATGTTAACTTCATTTTTTGGTTGACAGATGAACAATCAGGAAGGTTAAATGCACGGCTCACAGATATACGGTAGGAAGCTTCCAGCCAGAGTTCCGCACTTCTTCATGTCTACCATGAATAGCTGCTCATTCTGAACAGCTTCAAATGTCACTTAGAAACCTCTTAAATGACAAGTCTCTGAATGCCTTGGAAAGAAAATGAGGGCAATTCCAATGCACACGGCAGCAACAGAACATGTGCCAAAGACCCCTGAATCTCCACCATCTCCCTCCTACTTGAATGGGCAAAATAAGGCATTTTAAAAAGTTTTCCTACACACCAAAGTACAATCAATGACACTGGGGTAGGTAGCTTTTCTTTAGTTCTCTTGATACTCCTCTATCTTTTTCATAATAAGAATGTATTACTTTGATAAGGGGACAGGTTTTAAATTACATTAAAAGGATTTGGACTGTCCTTTGGAACACCTAGCCTCCATAACTCTATGCCTTTAAATTTTTTCACATCCTGGACTAATGAAGGTTGAATCTGAAAATTGGCAAGATACATTAGCAGTTCAGATCCTAAATTTAGATTCTAAGGGTGAATACCGTGTGTCAACTGCACACGCAGAGAGGAGGCAGGGCGATTTGGCAGGCTGGATCACGTCCCTCTCTAAGCCAGCTAACAGGCATAAAGGAACCTGAGCTTTATTCCCTTGGCAGTGGAATCAGAGATTGGGTCCTGATGGGCTTCATTCAAAACAACGCCAACAGATTTTCCGTGAACATTTTAGCTCCATAAATAACACTCTTGCATTGCAGCATAATGAGGTAGGGAAGAGAGAGGATTCTGGAATCTCTGCTCCACCCCGCTACTCTCTTGCTACGTGGCCCTGGATATATTGTTCAACCTCTCTGTGCCTCAGTTTCTCCATTCACAAGATGAAGACCTCAGAGGGTCATTGTGAAAATGAGGTGCGTCACTACTAGTGCCACGCTCAGGAAAATGATCATCTCACAGTAAGCATATAAGGCATGGGAATATTCCTTGTTATTACAGAAAATATGGGTAATCCAAAAGGAAAACCGATCCCCTACATTTTCCTTTTAGAAAAAAATAGGCAAAAATCAACCCATCCATCACCTGCATCACTGCTAGTTAGAAATAATCACTATTAGCTTTTAGGGGTTGTTTTCAAGTAGACTTCTTGTCTTTATTCTTATATGCTATGTGTGAGCTATCTTCTTCCTTTGTTTGGAAACAGTTCTGTATACTTTACATTGACCTTGTCCCTAGTGCTCAGCAAGCTGAATGATTTGTGCAAAAGATCCTTCATTCAATCAACAAACATTTCTCAAACATCTGCCCTGTGCTGGGCACAGTTCTGGGTGCTGAGAACAGAGCTGTGAACTGACCAGGAAGGACAAAGGAGTTCTTGCAGCCAGAGACCTGACATGCTAGTGCAGAAAATAAGCAAAATAAATCCTCGAAATCCCGGGTGACTCAGAAGATCTAAACACTTAAAAATTATCAGCCAGGGACCGAGTTAAATGCATCACCGTCAGAGAGGCTTCGTAAGGGCAGGACCGCAGAGAACCACACCACCTCGCGCATGCTCTATGGAGGGAGCGTGGCTCCAACCTCCTGGACCTCGTCTGCCCACATCCTCCATGGCCCTGGGGGATGGAGGGCAGCCACCATGCATGTCTTCCTTCCCCAAGTCCGTAAGGAAGAGCAGCATCAATTCCAAGTCCCTGACCCATCCCCTCCCACAGGAGCGTGTTGTGACCCACGGTGGAAGCGGAAGCGGGCAGTGCTTTGTGACTCACCTGCAGGTGAGATGGGGACAAGTGAGCCGGGCGGGCGGGGCGGAGTGGCGGGAGGGTTCACGGAGAGGGTGCCGGGAAGCGGAGCCTGAGGGAGGAACCGTGGAGGCAGGGGGCTGGGCCCTCCTGTGACTGCTGCAGTGGCCTTCCTGAGCTGATCCACGTGCCGCACGATTCCCCCGTTTGTCGAGCACGTCAGCGGTGTTTAGTGTGTTCCCACTCGTGCGACCATTAACGCTACCTGTTTTACAACAGTACCTCGCCTGGCAAAGAGGCCCTGACCTTTGGCGGTTATCTGCTCAGTCCTCCTGCCCCAACCCTAAGGCCATGGCTCTCTGCCCCCTAGATGCAGCCCTGCGCCTGCCCTGGACAGTTGGCGTCAATGGCACTATGCAGCAGGGCCCCTTGTGCAAAGTGCTTTCCAGGCTCAGGCTGCGGTGTGACCTTTGGCACTCCTCTTGCACTTTCCAAGAGCGTGAACTCCCCCTCTCCACAGGGAGACGCACAGGCTGCGGTGAGCACAGCAAGCAGGGCCAGGTGGGCCGTGGTGTGGCTGTGAGGCGTCCCCCCAAAGGTCCTGTGTCAGGGCAGGGTGTCAGGAGGGAGCTGCCTGGACTGCAGGCACTGGAGCCTACCAGCCCAGCCTGGCTGGCATGGACCCACTGGGCAGCAACCGTGGGCAGGTGGGGTGTGGTGAAGAGGTGGATCGCGGACATGCCCTGGGAGGGTGCGTCTACCCTGCATCCCCTTCCCCTTGCCCTCCCTGCTCCCTGGCCACCACGAGTGGACCAGCTTCCCTCTGCCACCCTGTCCTGAGGCAAGACGTCCTGCTTTATCTTGATCCTAGAGCAATGGAGTCAGCCGACCAAGGACTAAGTCTCTGAAACCGTGAGCTCACATGAAACTTGTCCTCCTCTAAGTTTTAGTCAGGTATCTTCATCCCAGCGATGAAAACCTGATGAACCCAGGTGGTAAGTTCTCAATTTCCTCGGCCCTGTCACTTCCCAGCTGTGTGACCTCGGACACACAGTTTCCTGCCCCACAAGGTGGGAGTTCCCACTCATTCAGCCTGCTGTGAAGATCAGAAATAACAAACGTGATGTCCTGGCGTGTAGTAGGCACTCGCGACTGAGGACCAAGGACCTCTGCAGACAGAGCTTCTGGCAGCTCAGGGTATGAGCAATGCCATCCTGTGGCTGGGACCAGACGTGGCACCACAGGTGCGATTTCCCACTGCCCTGCCCCCTGCTAGTTACAGCTTTCTTTCTGAAAGTCACCTCTGGGTGTGACAGACCCAAATGTCCTTTCCCGCTTGCCCCTGCCCCCACAGGGCTGGGGATGGAACCCAGGGCCTTGCACATGCTAGACAAGTGCTCTACCACTGAGCCACACCCCAGCCAACGGCAGGCTCTCTCGAACCGCCAAATACCCAGTCCACACTTCCTTCCTCTCCACCTCAACCTCTAAACTTCCAGAGACACTCTCTGGACTTATATCCTACCCAGCTCTCCTCAACCTCACAGAAGTTCACCATCTACTATTCTTGCCTTCAATCTTGAGATCAAAGTCCCAAAGTCAACACCCACCATGGGGACAACAGCAGTAGGTCTTTCTGGGTCTGGAGCTGCCCAGCAGGAGGCCCCTTCCTGGAAGGGAAAAGGTTCCTCAGCCAGCACTCCTGAGAAACTCTCTTGTTGTTGTAGACATTTCCTGATCCATCCCTTCCATTTGCCAAAGCAGAAGGCAAGGCCCACCTAGTTAGCAAATTGCAGAGTTGGGCCAGGAACTCAGATCCCCTAAATTTTTATTCAAATGAGATTGCATTGGTGAGAAAAGTCATGCGAAGGAAGATTTTGAATCCAAAGTTATTACTGGGATCCTGTAGTTAATCCACAGTATTAGGGTTTTGCTGAAGTGGTTATGACATGTTCTCTACTAAGAATAAACCCACATAATCACCTTCTCTGGTCTCTGACCTGACCCAGCCTTGAGAACCACTACTATAGGTCAATTACCTGGAATAAAATCTTCCTTTTTGCTGACATCTTGAAAATGATATTAAAACCAAACACCAATTACTGACCATTCACTTTGTGCTGGCTCCCTGCTTATGCCACACCTGGCTGTCTTACCATGGGAGCCCTTTGGGACAGGTCCTGCTTGTCCCCAGGTAACAGAGGAGAAACGGTCTACAGAGTAGGAAGAACTTGCCTGTGGCCTGTCTGGTGGTAAGAGGCAGGAGCCAGGTTCTGTCAGCTCCCAAAGCCAGTGTGCTTAATCGTGACTCTTAATCGTATGTTGAACAATTTGCCTAACGATAATAATAGTTTCCTTTTGTTGATCACTTATGAGCCAGATGTATTCCAGTTAATTTAATCCTCATATAAACCTGCCCAGGGCCGGGATGTGGCTCTGTGGAAGAGAGCTTGCCTAACACCAGGGAGATTCTGGGTTCAACCCCCAGGACTGACCACCAACAAACAAAAGCCCACAGTGCGGTCGCTGATGTTACTGTTGCCACTTCTTGCTACACAGTCACAGAAAGATGCAGCCACCTGCTCAAGGTTGCCTAGATGATTAATAGTGAACTTACTCCCGCCTGGTCATGACCCTTCCAGAGCCTCCTAGATTTATCTCAATCTTACCATAACCTTCTGCATCTGCATAATTACAAAAAATAATACCAAATAAACAGATGGCAGAATGAATCTAATGAGGTTGGCAGTGCTCATTTGCATAAACTTACATTTAGGATCTTGAACTTTGGGAGCAAACCATTAAGAGATGAAATCATCTTTTATTTACTTTTTTTTTTTTAATATTTTTAGTTGTAGGTGGACACATGCCTTTATTTTATGTATTTAATTTGATGTGGTGCTGAGAATTGAACCTAGTGCCTCACACATGCTGGGGCTATTACCACAGAGCCGCAACCCCAGCCCCAATTTTTTTATTTAGGAGATGTTGCCCAGGCTGTCCTTGAACTCCTGGACTCAAGGGATCCTCCTGTCTCCCACTCCTGAGTAGCTGGGACTACAGATGGGTGCTATTGTGTCCTGCTTCTGTTACTTTTTAACCTCATCAGAACAGTCTAGACCTGCAAGCATTTCAATAGCAGGCCTGTTCTAGCTGTGCAGAACTTTTGCCAATTTTAAATGAAAAGATATGTGTGAAAGTTGATGTCATCCAAACACCCCCACGCGCTGGGTGAGTCTTAAAAATAGACGTGATGGAAGTAGTACCAAGTCATGAACTCACCAGCTACATCCTGATCAAATGTGTAATTCTTTCATGGGTTAAAATGGAGAAGGAACTAAGGTTTGAGAAGACAAGAAAGAAAAAGATTTAAATGAAAATGAGAGCTCTATAGATCTATTTCTTCTTAAAGAGGGATGTTGTTATCAAAAAAATGACCTCATTTAGAATCATGACAAGGCATAATAATTTTTATTTTACAAGTAGGGAAGATGAAACACAAGGATTACATCACCCATCAAAAGTCCCACAGTGTGTTGGTGGCATTACGTACAAATTAAGGCAACATTTTTGGATGATAATTTGGTGATTGCTGTCTAAATTTAATATATGCATGTCCTTTGACCTCGCAATTCCACTTCTATGAGCTTTTCCCACAGAAATACTTCTATAAGTAACAAGAACATGTCTACAAAAGTGCTTTTGGAGCAATGTTCTTAATACAAGCCAAATACCCATGTGTAGGGATTGTTAAAGTGTGGTACAGACCTGTCATTCTTAAGGAGCCACTAAAAATAATGAGATAGACCCACATGCATTGGTGTGAAAAGATGTCAATGATATGTTGCCAAGTGAAGAAAAGGCAAGTTGAAGTACAATAACTATAATATGTAGAGATATGTATGCATATAAATATCACATGCTGATCGGCAGATGAAACTGCAGACCCACACACTTGACAGTGACTGTCTCAGGAGAACAAGTCACTGAACACTGGACCTTCCCTGCGCCTGAGAGCGTCTGCTCATACTCACAAAGGGCCTCAGCCAATACCAGAACTACCTCCTGAGCCACAGGCTGGAACGTTCCCTGTGCCGGGTCCCCGGTGGGTGGCAAAGCCCTTCTCCGCTCCTCATCTGTAGACGGGCGGGGGATTTGAATGGAGGCAGACAGGAATGCCCTCCCCTTGTTCACTTGACCTTGCCTTCCTGCTCTAACGAAAACGTCTCCCCAGACTATCAGGTATAGATCCTGCAGCCTTCAGGTGGGGGACTCAGCCTCGCCTTCCCGGGGAACCTCCCCTAGACCTGCGGCCCACAGTCATTTCAGTGTCCATGTGGGGCATGCCAGAAGCTGCAGCTGTCCAGCTGGGGGCCGGCAGGTCTCCTGATGGGAGGCTCTGCCCTGGACACTTGGGTTCCTGGGTGGCCAAGGCTCCTTGGCATCAGGCAGATCTGGGTTCAAATCCCTGGTCTCTGGGCCTGTGGGCTGTGACCCTATGCAAGTCCTGAATCCTCGCAACCCATTTCCACACCTGTGTTCGAAGGTGACGTCTCTGAGAGAGCAGCTGTGAGCATCGCACTGAAACATGAAGTGCTTAGCACAGTGCCCGGCAGGCGCGTGCTCAATCAGTCATGGTCACTTCTTAGCTGCGGGCGTTCTTCTCTGCCCTCAGAGATGCACCCAGGACAGCTCAGGAAGGAAAGAACAAAGTCCCGACGGTATCCTCAAGCTGAGCAGGTGGGGTAGCCAAGGTGAGGTGTTTATTTCTTTTTATATTTTTGTGGTGCTAGGGTGGAACCCAGGGCCTCACGCAGGCTAGGCAAGCGCTCTACCACTGAGCTGCAACCCAGCCCAAGATCATCCCTTAATCCATAGGCAAATCCTAATAGTGAGGACTGGCCATACAATCTAAGTTTAAAATGGGGGAAACAACCTCTACCTTCTATCCCTTGCTTGGGCTTCCACCTCTTACCTCTGCATGGAAAACACTGAAGGATGGAGTCCATGGTGCTACGCCCTGTCCTCTTTACGGCCGAAAAAACGGGTTTCAGTTCCAGGAAGCGGTGTGCTTCCAGGAAACTCTTTTTTTTTTTTTTTTTTTTTTTTTTTTTGGGAGTTGTAGATGGGCAGCATGCCTTTATTTTATTCATTTTTATTTATATGTGGTGCTGAGAATCGAACCCAGTGCCTCACCCATGCTAGGCAAGTGCTCTACCACTGAGCCACGACCCCAGCCCTCCAGGAAACTCTTTAATCTTGAGGACACGCTATACCATGAATGCTTCTGTTTCCTTTATTGTTGTGGCTTCTAGGAAACCCAGGGCCACATTTCTGTTTATTGTAGGAACATTTTTGACGCCATTATTCGCATTGCATAACGTGTTAGGGATGGGCCCAGTATTTCCTCAACCACGGGCTTGTTCTTTTTTCTTATGGACACTGAATTATGTAACAGGTTGTATTTCCTCTTTGTCTTGTTTCTACAAAACCACCACATTGGCCAAAGGGTACAAACTTTCAGTCCTAAGAGGAATTAATTCTGTGAATCTAACACAGAACATAACAACTATAGTTAATACTGGATCATTTACTTGAAATTTGATAAGACAGCAGATTGTAAGTGTTCTCACTGTCCCCCCCACTCAAATGATGTGTTAATTAATTTGGTTGTGGTAGTCATTACACAATGTATGCATGTTAACTCAGTCATCGCATTTTACACTTAGAACATACACCAATATATACAATTTTTGTCAGTTAAATATTTTAAAACTTAAAAAATCTCAAGCAAGGCTTTGAAGTAAGTATTTTACTAACTACAGTTAGTAGCTTTACTTCTTCCTTAATATTAATTTTTCCTTTACTCAATTGCTGTATTTACCTAAAAATATTATATTTTATGCGTTTCTATAACTATTACAAACCTCTGAAGTAGGAAATAAACAATTAAGGAAACAAAAAGTAAAAAATCAATTTCCTTTGACAGGTTACGCCTCCCCACTCTCTGCCAACTTTTCCTTAAAAAAAAAAAAAATCAAGTGATAAAGTAATTAAGAGATTATTTGTAACTAGGTGCAGTGGTGCATGCCTGTAATCCCAGTGAACTGAGAGACTGAGGCAAGAGGACCCTAAGTCCAAGGTCAACCTTGGCAATTTAGTGAGACCTTTTCTCAAAAATAAAAAATAGAAAGGGCTTGGAACATAGCTCAGTGATAGAGCACTCCTGGGTTCAATCCCCAGTACCGAGAAATAAAGAATGAAAAAGATTATTTATACACATATAAAAATACATGTACATTATGAGAAATTTATCTGATGGGGGAGTGTGTGTAACATAATCAGATGTGACAGGGAAAATTTTTGTGGTTTCTTTCTCCCTGCTCAAAATTAGATTCCCAAATAAAATGCGGATATTTAATTACAAAGCACATTTAAAAACACTTACTGACTATATGAAGCTAAAATATGCTATTCATCAAGACAGGATTTTTTATTACATTTCAAAAATGACTTAGGCATCTTCTGAGTTGCACTGGCTGACATTCTTAACACACACATTTAAAAATAATCCCACATCTGTCCCAATGCATAGAGACTGGAGGATAATTTCACACCATTTCTGTCCGAGAAGAGAACACTGTTTGGGATGGTGGCCTGTGACTCAGAGTAACACGAGACGGGTTATATATGACCATGAATCTACCCGACAGCTGACACTGCTCTCCCTGAGACCCCCTGTCTGCACCGAGGTGCTCCAAGAAATGATCTTGGCAAAAGTCATTCATACTGTAAATACCAGAGGACAAGATGGATCATAAAATGATGTGTGTTTGCTGGATTTGTACAAAGATGAAGCTCTTTCATTTTTTTTGAATAGAATCAAATTTCGTCTGCAATTGTCCCACTGTGTTTTACTGCAAGTCTGAAGAAGAGCTGGCCTGTGCTTCACATCATTTTCAAACTGCAGCCCTTGTGGTCTTTGGGTGTCATTGTGATGTTATGTCACCTTGGCTAGGGACATATTTTTTGCCGTACTGGGGATGGACCCAGGGCCTTATGTTTGCAAGGCAAGTGCTCTCCCTCTAGGCTACGTCCCCAACCCTGGGGACACAGATTTTCTAACCCTCCACCCTACCCAGATTCATGAGGCTGAAAATGGGAAGTCACTCAAGTGCGAGAGCATCACAACATGATTCCACTTGGTGATAACGTGAAGGGAAGTAAAGGTTCTCCGGCATCTGGTGAGCAGCAGGTTGCACCCTGCTCCTTGTGCCAGCCCCTCCCGAGAGGCCTCAGTCAACCCAAACACAAGCAAAAAAGAATCCTGGCGCACAGATGATAAATCAGACACGCCATGTGTTTTGCTCAAGAAGATTCTGGAAAGTTCGGGTCTGATGATAGAATCCAAAAGAGTGGCTTGTGGGGCTGGCGTGGGGCTGAGGGGTAGAGCGCTTGACTAGCATGAATGAGGTTCCAGGGTGGCTCCCCAGCACCACAAAAAATAAACCAAAGAGAACGGCCTGTCTCTGCGTTTCTACTCAGAGTTGTTAGAACGTGGGACAAAGTAAAGACCTGGGTTAGCCCCATGCCTACTGCTGTGTGACTTTGAGAAAGTTCTCAACCCTTCTGGGCCTCTATTTATTTCTCTCCCTCTCCCTCTCTTTCTCTCTCTTTCCTCCTCCCAGTCCTGGGGATGGAACCCAGGGGCGCTTTACCACTGAGGTACATTCCCAGCACATCCTGCCCCACACACCACACACTTACTTAAACAGACAGGGTCTTTGCTAAGTTGCCAGGGCTCAACTTAAACTTGCGATCCTCCTGCTGAACTTCTGTTTCTTCCTTTGTAAAATGAAGCCCAAATCTTCATACCCCAAATATGTCTGTACAGACGATCTGCTGGGGACCAGGCTCAGAGTGAGGAATTAGACAGACTCAAATGGAGCCGCATGGAGCTCCGCGAGGAAACCAACACAAAACTGTGGAACACCAGGTATTTTAATTGTGACAATACCTAACACTGATGGGAACGATGTACCAGGGCCAAAGATGATCCTTGGAATCCTGTAACAACTGACCGAGGCAGGTGCTATTATTAGCGCCATTTTGTATGTGGAAGAAGAATGCGCAGTGAGGTTACCTAGGTCAGGGTCGCAGGGAAAGAAGTGGTGGTTTGGATTTCAAGGGCAACTTCAAAATCCTACCCTTCACCCACTAATGGTGTACTTTTATTTTTCAGTCCTGGGGATGGAACCCGGGGCCTCACATGCCTGAGCTCCACCTCCAGACCCCATTTCCTCTCAAGTGATCACAGGCGTGGAGAGACCTTTCCACACACAGAAGGGTGGGAGCCCACCACTTCCACACTGGGGCTTTTGCTGAAGACCCTGACTGTTCCTGGAGCCCTTGGAAGGCCACTGGAAGGCCACAGGGCGGCCAACATCGGGTGGCCGGGAGGGACGGACGCTTCCACTCTGCCCTCCCGCTGGCAAGTAACGCTGTTCCATCTGCTCCGCTCTCTTGCTCCACGGCAAGCCAAATCATCCCACAGCAAATCAGCTCCAAAGAATACGGAAAAATAGCAATAAATAGACACTCTGCACTTCCCTTGACCTTTACACTGATTACAGCCCTGATTGTCTTCCAGACTTGGCGTCGTGCACGGGAGAGGGGCCGGGCTGAGCCAGCAGCCAGCGGCTGCTTTGAGGGATCCCCAGCGGATGTGCTCCTACTCCGCGCAGCCGCCCTCGGGGTGTTGACTCCGGCCAGCCGCATGGCTCCATGCGTTAACCTCTTTCAAGTTCACTTTGTGCCCGGTGCTATTCTAGGGGGTGAGACAGGCACACCTGATCTTTTTCCTCATGGAGCCTGCATGCTTGTGGGGAAGACACAAAGCTGCCAGATAAACAAAGAACAGATGCACAATCAAGCATCAGCCCGACTTGTTGCTCGGAGCTGAGAACTGGACGCTGGATCCTCCCCTACCCCCATATGGGGATCAAACCAGGGGCTCTCTACCGCTGAGCAACGTCTTCAGCCTTTTGGGGAGGGTATGGGGATTGAACCCAGGGGCACTCGGTCACTGAGTCACCCAGCCACCCAGTCACCCAGCCCCATTTTGCACTTTATTTAGAAACAGGGTCTCACTGAGTTGCTAAGCACCTCGCTTTTGCTGAGGCTGGCTTTGAACTTGTGATCCTCCAGCCTCAGTCTCCTGAGCCGCTGGGATGACAGGCATGAGCCACTGCGTCCAGCTTCAGCACTCTTAATTTTATTTTATTTTATATTTTTGAGACAAGGTCTTCCTAAGTTTCCCAGACTGACTTTGAACTTTCAATCCTCCTGCCTCAGCCTCCCGTGTGTACACCAACCTTCTTGCCTTAGGATTCTATGTTTTAAAGAGAGTACAAAATAATTGGGGATCTTATACCTCCTTAGGGTCTGCACCCTGGCTGACTGTCAGCACCTGGGAAGATTAACACCATCATGATGCCGCCCACCCAAAGCCATGATGCAGGAGGTTGTAGCATCGGAATTTTTTTTCCACTTAAAAACTTGAAATAATTGTGAATTTACAGAAAAGTTGTAATAATTGTACAAAGAACTCCCAGATAAGCCATTTTTTTTTTTTGTATTTCACTATATTGACATTGGCATTTTCTGTGGGCATATGCACGTGGGTTACATGTTATGTTTCTGAATTACTTAAGACCAATCTGCATATCATGTCCCATGACCTCTAAAACCTTCAGCATGTATCTTAAGCAAGAGCTGAGGGCTGGGGATGTGGCCCAGTGGTAGAGCGCTTGCCTCGCAGCTGCAAGGCCCTGGGTTTAATCCTCAGCACTGCAAGAAAACAAATAAATAAAATAAGGTAATTTCTTATCTTATGTGAGTTCATGGACCAAAATCAGGGAATTTCGTACTGTTATTTATTAACTAATATAAAGCCTGAATTTAAGGTTCAATGTCCTGTATAGAAGTGCCACATTCACCCGCCATGTCTCTTTGGTCTCCTCTCAACTTTGTCTTTCTTGATGGGGGCATTTTTTGAAGAATCAGTTATTTTATAACATGTCCTTCAGTTTGTGTCTGTTTCCTCATTATTTCACTCAAGTTATGGATTCTGGACAGGAATAGTGCATAAGAGACATATCATCTGCACATCATATCAGGAGACACACGAGACTGGTTTGTCCCATTACCTGTGATGCTGATTTTGAGCAGGTGGCCACGCTGAGGGGCAGCTCATAGCTGTCTTTCCTATGCCATACCAAAGAGGTCTGGCTCTTGGGTAAGGACACCCCAAGAGAAAAAGGCTGGAGTAGATGGGGGTCAGGTAGTGGCAGAAGGGGTAGAGTCAGGGCCAGGTCCTCACGGGGGGGTTCTGCAGCCTGTTGTTTCCTGAGGAAGAACCCAAATGAAACACACGACATCGGAGAGCCAGCAGGGCCTGCCTGTCCACAGGTCATGGGTGGCCAAGTGGTCTTGGCAAAGCAGCGGCAGTCAAGAGATGATGGCGACAGAAAGCGAAGACACGGATGTCCCTTCATATCTCCCTCTTTCCCACCCAAACCCACACAAGGGAAACCACTGAGAAGAGGAAGGGGCAAAGGCACAGAAGTGCAGACCGTTCCCTTCCTGAGCCCAGGCCCACTGATGCGGGGCAGGGCGGCGGGGTTGAGACTCTCCCAACGTAGACGAGACTTTGTCAAATCAGAGCATACAGGAAAGACATGGAACCCATCTAATATGCCATTAAGGGACTGGAAAGAGATTTCAGAGAGGAATTTCAAAGACCATTCTGGGGAGAAAACAAAACTTTTGTTTAGACCATACTATCTTGAGGTCTCTCAATAAACTGGTTCCTGCCCCTCCATCCTTAGTAGGGTAGCCAGGGAAGTCCTCTCTGAGGACACGTGTCCCTGTCTAAAGGACGAGAAGAAGCTGGGGAGGGTGACGTAGCAGTTTAGGAATAGGAACTGTGGAGTCCCTAGGGAAGAAGGCACTGGCATTTTTCAAGAACAAAAAAGAGACTGGGGGCTGCAAGCCACTGAGGCGGGTCTGAGACAGGATGGGCTGGGCCACGTGGGGGACCTAGCGGTCCACGCCTTGTCATCCCCTGAGCTATGTGTGACTATTTTTCCACAGGTTTTCATATTTGCAAAGTACAACATGGTTACTTAAAAAGATCCCAACACTGTACTTCCTTCCCTCTGGTCCAAATTTCCAAAAATAACTACCATTGCTTACACACCTGTTTTCATGTGTCTATCTTTTATTTCAATCAAAAAAATCATAGCTCCGAACATGTTTTTCCATTTGAAAGTATATGATGAGCCTCCTTCCACACTACTGGTTGGCTGAACCACGGAGAAGGTCAACATCATGGCCTCCTCCTGGTTGAGAACTGGAATGGTGTTCAGAGTGTATTAAATGAAAAAGATCATAGAACAGAATTCACACAGAATCTCATTTCTAATAAAATTTGAATATATATTTATTTGCATTCTTGTACTAGAAAGAGTCATAGCAGGATGAACACTAAAACATCAGCTTTAATGAGTTTTCTGGGTCTAATTCCTTTTTGGGCTACTGCTTTCTTAATTTCCCTAGTGTGAATATGTAGTGACTTAAAAGCTAATTTTTTTTTTTTTTTAATGAAGGCAAATAAGACAAAATAGTGATCCTGATAGAAAAGAAGTGTAACAGGGTTCTCCACAGAAACAGTGCCAACTGGAAATTATAGATGTATGATCTACAGATAAAGAGAGATGGGGAATTAAGGAATCTTAGCTATAAAGAAGAGAGTCACTGCAAGGCACTGGCCACAGGACTGTGGAGATCGGAGACTCGCACCATCTGCCGCCCTCGAGTTGAAGGTCTGGGAAAGCAGCAGGTGTGCTTCAAAGGTATGGCACCTGGGAGCCCATGGTATAGAGTCCTGCTCAGGTCTCAAGGCCTGAGAACCAGGAGTATCAGGCGCAGGAAAAGACCCATGTCCCGGCTCAAACAGTCCTCACCTTGGACTCTGTTCAGGTCCTCAACAGATTGAATGGCCACCATTATGGTTTAGACACAAGTGTCCTCCCAACGCTTATGCATGGGACAATGCAAGAAGACTTGGAGGTGGGATGATTGTGTTATGAGACCCTAAACCTAATCAGTGCTTTATCCCCTAATAGGGGTTAACTGGTAAGTGAAGAGAGGGTGCAGCTTGAGGAGGCAGGTCATGGGGGCGTGCCTCAGGGGTATACATTTTGTCCCTGGAGGGTGGAGTACACCACTGCATGACTGTGTTCTCATTCTCTCTCTCTCTCTCTCTCTCTCTCTCTCTCTCTCCCTCTACTTCTTGGTGGCCATGCCCTGAGCTGCTTTCCTCCACCACAACCTTCCGCCATGATGTTCTGCCTCACCTCAGTCCTGAGGAATGGAGTCAGCAGTCTATGGACTGAGACCTCTGAAACTGTGAGCCCCCAAATACACTCCTCCTCCTTAAAATTGTTCTTGTCAGGTCTTTTGGTCACAGCAGCAAAAGAGCTAACTAAAACGCCCACCCACAGTGGGAAACGGACCCTCTGCTTTGTTCAACCCACCCATTCAAATCCAAATTCCAGAAGCACCCCCACAGATGTGCCCAGAAATAATGTTTACCGGCTGTCTGAGCATCCCATGGCCCAGGCAAGTTGACACATAGGATTAGCCATCACCAAAGGGGAGAACGCAAGTATAGAGTGCTACTGAAGTTCAGGCACACAACCAACAATTTAAAAGAATTAAATTCCTTTAATTTATCAGTTTTTTAATAACAGTTGCCAGATAATGTGCTTCTAAAATAATGAGATTTTTTTTTTTTTATGTCTTAAAGCTTAAAACCCTGGAAATACAAGGTGACACCAAGGTCACCCCTAAAGGAGGAAAATGATCATGTAAATAATATCAACTCTGTCATTCCAGAGCAGAATCTTAATACGCAGCCACTTCGCCCTACACAAAGTAAGTTCTACTTAGACACACGATCCTCCTAAAGCCCCTGAGAGCTTCCTTCTTGAGCTTGGAATAGGATCAGGCCTTTTCTAAATTCACTAAGGACAATGAACCAAGCTACTGACCTTTGCGTTCCTGTTTGATCCAGAACATTTTGACTCTCTGGCGAATATGCTTGTCCTCCCTCAGTTTCTTCTGCCAGTGACGCAGTTCTTGAATCTCAGGATCACAGCGAACCTGGAAAAGCCCCGGAAAGCTTGAGTCCCCTTTCTGCCTATGTCTATGCATTATTAGCTTATGACACTGTGTGGAAAACCCTTTAGAAATCAATCGGAGATGTTTTTCACGTATGTGTACATTCTCGCCCTGCCCCCAGCACAGGGGATTGGACCAGGGTGCTCTACCGCTGAGTGGCACCCCCAGCCCTTTTTATTTTTTTGTTTTGAGACAGGGTCTCGCTAAGTTGCCCAGGCTGGCCTGGAGCTTGCGATTCTCCTGCCTCAGCCCCGAGTTGCTGGGATTACAGGTGTGTGGCACAGTGCCTGGCTGGACGTTCTTTTGGTTTTCAAGGAATCATTGGTCTAAATGCATTGTCTGCACTCCCAGAGCCCGCGTTTATGCTCCAAATGAGGTTTTGTGACTATCTGTTATAGTAATGGTAGGCTGGGAACATTCTAGACCTATGTCATCCCATAGAAATACAGTGTAGTCAACATGTATAATTTTAAATTCCCTCATTTTTTAAAAAAGAAAATGAGCAGATGAGATTATTTTTAAGAATACATCCTATTTACTCTAAAATATTGGAAAGTTTGCCATTCATTTCAGCATGTAAACAATATAAAAATTATTTATGAGATATTTCACTTTCTGTTTTCCATGCTAAATCTTCAAGCATATGGTGCATTTTTGCACATACCTTGCATTTTTTTGGACTAGCTACATTTCAAGTGCTCCGTAGCCACATGTAGCTGGTGTCTACTGTACTGGATAGCACAGCTCTAGATTAATCACTGTAAACAGATTAACCCCAGCTCCATTCACTTCCGATCAGGTGACTGAGTGCCTGCTTCACACTAGGCCTAAGAAGGAGATGATTAATAGTAACTGTAATAACATTTACATTTGCTTTACTCTTATACTTCTTATGGCCTAGGCATTACATATTTCACAATTTTAGCCAGGCATGGTGGCAAATGCCTGTGATCCCAGTGACTTGGGAGGCTGAAGCCGGAGGATCACAAGTTCGAGGCTACTCTCAGCAACTTAGTGAGACCCTGTCTCAAAATAAAAAAATAAAAAGGGCTGAGCACATAGCTGGGTAATATAGTACCCCTGAGTTCAATCCCTACTACCAGGAAGAGAAAGTCATTTACAAATTTTAATCATTAAATGGCCCAATAAGGCAGGAATGACGATTCCATCTTATAGATGAGAGATGAGTCTAATGAGCGTGCCCAGTCCTACAGCTAGGGAGTGGAGTTGAGACCCACAGTTTGGCAGTCTGGTCTTTGAGGAAGAGGAGGCTTGCAGGACACAGGAGTAACATCCACAAGGCAGGGTAGGAAAAAGACATAAGCAAAAATGGGTAACTAAGAAGAACCAATTAAAAATATATTTATATTGGTGAGTCCAAGGGCACAGGGCTGGAATCTACCCGCCTGGAGTGGTCAGAGAGGAGGTGACTCTGAAGAGTGGCCTGGAGTTAGCCTGGAGAAGGGGTAGAGTGGAACGGTGTCAGGACAGCGGCCAGCCCGCAGAGCTGTGGAGGCGTGAGGCAGTCCTGGCTGACCAAGAAAAACTCCAAGGCCAAAAGCAGTAGAGGGTTCAGAAGAGCCATGGCCACCCAGGCCCGTCCCTGTTCCGATCATCCTTCCACCTCGCCACTTGCCGGAGATGCTCCTCACAAAGTGAACCCCGAGACCAGACGCTGGAGGCTCTGCACAGGTGGATGTGTGCCAACTTTTTAAAAGATAAGTTAAAGTAGCCAAAGAATGCTAGGGACATCCTGAGAAAGGGAACACCACACTTTCCAAAGTTGCCAAGGTAACCAGTACCCGCTCAGCTCTTTGGGTGAACTATTAAGGAGAGCCACATTGGGGGTTCCCTCACCTAACCAGCTCTGCTCGCTTAAAATGAGGTGGTAGCTTTATGTTCAGGGCAAGAGTTTTCTGTGGAACCAGGGAGGTCACGCACTAGATCGGTGTGACCCCTTCCAGGCAGTGGCCCTCTCCTGTCTTTCCAGGGCTCCCAGGTGCTCAAGAGGATGTTCTGCTGGCTCCTCTCCTCCTGAGCCGTGACCCTGACCTGCTGACCTGACAGGAACGAGGGCCTCAGCTGCTGGGAGGGAGCAAGAGGAACAGAAGCAGAAAGGGGAACCTCACGTAGTTTAGGACGTGCATTTGCCAGGCAGGAGTCATGGAGCCCAGGAGAGGGGACGCTGGGGAGCGCAGGCTTGTCTAACTGGGAGGCTGCTCCCTGGCCCTGCTGATCTCGTGATGCCACCAAGCCAGTCTCTGCTTTTACAGGTCAACCATCAGGTCAGTGACCCGGCCAGGTCACTGGGCTTCATGCGGTCACTGCAGTCCTTGAAAGGAGTCCAAGCCTAGGCTCCCCGTCCACCTTTTTAAAGTCACCCACATACCTACCTCCCCATCCCCCCAACGGCTCAACTGGGTCAGGTTTCACTAGCAGTCCCCTCACAGCCCCCAAACTACCAGAACATTCTCTCTTGTTCTACTCCTGTCAGTAAAGGTCCACCTCTTCTTCCTCTCTTGATGATTTTATTTTGGGGAGATTTATTGTCCTTGTATCCAAGAGCAACTGGCAACCCTAACAGTCCTCCTTTTTCAAATGGTGGTAAAATACATATTACACACCACGTACCACTGGGATCTCTTGAAGTGCACAGCTCTGGGGCATTCAGGGCATGCACAACGTCACATAGCCACGGCGCTCATTGTTATGGTTTGGATCTGAGGGGTCTCCCAAGAGGTCCTATGTCATTCCAGGAATGTCGGATTATGAGAACTGTGACCTACTGGGTTAGTTAGCTTCTGTGTCCCTGTGGCCAAAGTACCTGACAAGAACAACTTGGAGGAAGAAAAGTTTACTGGGGCCTCATGGTTTCAAGGTCTCAGTCCACAAATGGCTGACTCCATAGCTCTGGGCCCAATGTGAGGAGGAGCCTCACGACACAGGGCATGGCAGGGAAAAGCAGCTCCCCTCGTGGCAGGGTCAGGGAGCAGAGGGACAGAGGGAGAGGAGGGGCCCACAGAAAGCACAGACCTCCCAGGGCAACCCACCTCCTCCAGCCCACTGCGCCTGCCTCTCACGATCCGTAGAGTCCAGCCATTTCGCCTCTGACTGTTCCTGCAGAAACAAAGGAGACCTGGCAGGACGCCTCACATCCAAACCACACCTCATCAGTGGGTCAATCCGTCTGACGGATTCATAATTGAAGTGCTGCTGTACCGGGTGGTAACTGTAGGCAGACAGGGCCTGGCTGGAGGAGGTGGGGCACGGGGGCATGGCCTTGGGGGTTATATCTTGTCCATTTGGCTCCTCCTTTCGCTACCTGCTTCCTGTCACCACCAGGAGGTAAGCAGCTGTCCTCCACCACTGACCTTCCGCCATGATGCTCTGCCTCACCTTGGACCCAAAGAGATGGAGTCACCGACCAAGAACTGAAAACTCTGAAACCATGAGCTCAAAATAAACTTTGCCTCCTCGATCTGGTCATGTTTAGTATTTTGGTCACAGAGACAAAAAGCTGACACACTCATCTAGTTTCAAAATATATTCATCAGCCCAAATGGAAGCTCCATACCTGTCAAGCAGTCGCTCCTTGTCCTCCCCTCCCCACGAATCTGCCTTACTTTCCAGTCTTACGTGTTTGCTTGTTCTAGATATTTCATGTAAATGGAATCGTACACCCTTGTGTGGCTTTTGTGTCTGGATTCTTTCCTGCATACAGTGTTTTAAGGTTTACTCACTTGACAGCATGTATCAGTACTTCATTCCTAAGATTCCACTGTCCAGTTATCCCTCATCATTTTGATCCCTTTTTCTCTTCATGGACATTTGAGTCGTCGCCACCTTTTGGTTGTTGTGAACAGAGCTTCCATGAACCCTTGTGTACACATTTTTGTTTAAACATCTATTTTCCTAAAGTCATTTGACTCTCAATTGCCTAAACACTCCACAAACAAAAGCACCCGTTTCCCCATCATCAGGAAACCAGCAGCTGTTCACAGGGCCCCGCTGACCAGTTTGCTGCGATTTTCCTGTTTGGCCAGAGACCCTTCCCTCTGTTCCTGGACTTCCCTCATTTTGCACCAGGGCTGCTGTTTACCCGTGGAGAACACAGCAGCCCGGTTAGTTAATGTCTCATTGCCAGGAAAGCCTGGATCTCCAGAGAAGCCTTTTGTGAGCCCCGGGGAAAGCATGCACCCATTGAACTAGCCTAATCCTAGTCATTATACCACGATTAGGGAATCAATTTAAATGGCGGTTGTTGTCCAATCAGCAAATACCACAGAGTGCAGTGTGATGTTTAATACACAAGCAAGGTCATTACCAAACAAAGGCTTCCCTACCAGTGGCTTTCTATCTACTTTTCTAAAGGGGTGCTGGGAATTGAACCCAGGGGCACGCTATACTACTGAGCTTCATCCCCAGACCTTTTTATTTTTTGTTTTGAGACAGGGCCTTGCTAAGTTGCCGGGTCTGGCCTTGAACTTGTGATCCTCCTGGCTCTGCTTCCTGAGTAGCCAGGATTACAGGTGTGTGCCGCCGTGTCCGGCTACCTACTTTAACTTTTTAAAAGTACCATGTGGAGTCCACATACTCTTCCAAAATCTGCACGTGTAGTATGATGTACATTATTAGGCACTTGACTTTGGAGGAAGACAAAAACAAAAATTCCTTTAGGCAGATGTCAATTTTTTTAAAAAAGCCTATAAGACCATCAAATTCCTCTTATAATGACTCTGATGAAAGGCACATAGGTACCCTAATGCATTTAAAAGTCAACTCCAAATCAGACACTTTGAGAATGAATCTCAGCTCTGCAAATTACACACCAAGGAATCATGAGCATGTTACTTAAACCCTCTGGGCCTTGATTCCCTCAACCATCAAATGGAGATAACAAAAATATTTACTTAATCATGTTGGGGTAAGAACAAGTTAATACATCTAAAGTTAATACATGCTAAAAACAAAGTGTGACACACAGTAAGTTCTCAAATGTGTTAGCGATTTCTTAAATCAACTAATAAAGTAATGGGAATAAGCTGGATTCTGCTCTGAGGTTGAATCCTACAACTGCTGTTAGTTCATGAAACCCAGTGACTGCAGAGCCGGTGATTTATAAAATTGAAAGCAAGGTCTTCTTTCAAGGGCTATACAGCACAGAAAACATATGTGACCTTATAATTTTATAGCACTAGGCATTAGCCAGCTGGCCAAGAAGGATTGGGCTCTGTGGGATGACTGCAGGCTGGGAAGAGAGAGGGGTGGTGGCAAGGACTCTGAAATTAACTTGCACAGATCTCTACTTCTGAATTCCTTTTAGGGAGGTTGTTTTCCCTGCTTCTTGGCAAAACAGACAAAAACAGCAACAGCTACCCACTCTGAATGATTCCCTAGGGCTTTTTCTGATTGCCCCTGAGGAAAATACTCCATCTATTACCATTGCTGGAAAGATGCTGGAGAAGTAACATAGTGGAGAGTTGCCTCAGTAATGCTCACAAGCATCCACCAGCTGCCTGGCATGAGATGCCTCTTGGACAGTTCTTACATCTCTGCTATGACCGGGCATGCTAGTCATTATACTGATGGACTTCATACCCGAGAAAAGTGGATTCCAACATAGCGGACATATGTGTTTGCAAAATCTCTTTCAAGTACCTAATAAAATACTTGGAGCTCAAAATGCATGAAATCAATTTTTTCACTGTAAGGAAGTTTCACGATTTCTTCTCAGAACTTTGGCAAAATAAAACAATGTTGTTTTTTGTTTTTGTTTTTTTTTATCCTGGCAGACATTAGTGTTTCTTATTGTCTCTGGGAACTAATTTTAAAAACCTGTGCATGTCATCTAGCTGCTGGTATTGTGTAGGTGTTACCGATATTCATCTGCAGAATGACAGTGTGCCTCTCAGAGTTGCTGGGGCTTTCAGAGAGGTTTAGAAGCACATTCTAGAGCAGCATCTTTCAAACAGTGGGTATTGGCATATTAGCGAGGAGTAAATTCAACGAGGTGGGTGTGAATGGCATTTTCAAAATCTGATTGAATAGGAAATAACTGTTATGCCTTTATCATTCAAAACCCTTCTTACCGCTGATAAAATATTTTGCCTCAAAGCTTATTTTATCTGGGACCAATAATACTAGATGACCTTTTTTAATATTTGTGCTATGTATCTTTTCCTATGTCTTTACTTCAACCATTGTGAGTCATTAAATGGTTGAGATATATATATCAACCTGAAAATCAGAGACGGAGCCAGACAGTGGTGCACACCTGGAATCCCAGGACTTAGGAAGCTGAGACAAATTTGAGGCCAGCCTGAGCAATTTAGTGAGGCCCGCAGCAACTTTGCAAGACCCTATCTCAAAATAGATAAATAAAAAGGACTGGGGGTCAGGGACGTAGCTCAGTGTTAAAGCACCCCTAGGTTCAATTCCCAGTTCTAAAAACAAAACAAAACAAAAATAGGTGGACTTATTCTACTTATATTTATTATGGTTAATCATATATTTACCTCTCTTTTTTTCGGCGCTGGGGACTGAACCCAGGGCCTTGTGCTTGCGAGGCGAGCACTCGACCAACTGAGCTATCTCCCCAGCCCCACTTTGTTTTTTATTTATCATACATTTACGTTTCCTTCTAGTGCCTTGTATTCCCTGTATGCTGCTGATTTACATTCTATTTTCTTTCTTTAATATGTTGCTATAATGTCTATAATGTAATAAATTAAAACACTTGAATCAATCCAGCCTCTTCCTACAAAGACTTCAGAAGGCTATGACTCGAATCTTCGCATTTTCGAATTTTTATGATTGTTGTCTAGTGTTTTAGTTTTCTCTTATTTACCTTCCATCGGTTCATGCCTATTTAGATCCATGGGCTTCCTCAGACACCAGTTTCTTCATCGTATTCCTTCCTTATGGGTTCAATTCCCTTCTAATTCAAGAATATCATCTAGGAGGACCTTTCAGTGAGACAAGTCTGAGAATGTCTTTACTCATAACTCTTGTCCTTGAGTAATAATTTCGTGGGTATGTAATTCTAGGCTGAATGCTGTTTTCCCTCTGGATTAGAAGAGTTTACACTGGCTGTTTTCTGGGATACCCTGATGATTAGAAGTCTATGACCAGCCTCTTGCTTTCCCTGCAAGACATCTTGAAGGTTTCTTCTTTGCTTTTGGCATTCCATGTTTGACCATGAAGCATTTTGGGGCACCTTTATCTTTATTTAGCCAATTTGGGATTCATGTTTCTTCGCCTCTAGAATATTCTTCCTCAGGATCACTGTGAATATGGTTTCTCCACTATTCATCCCGCATCTTCCTGTGAGGTTCCTATTGGACTCATGTTGGACCTCTCCTCTGGCCTTGTCTTTTAACTCTTATCCACCATTCACATCTCTTTCGCTTTATTCTCTCTCCCAGATCTGTCTGCCAGTTTCCTAAATCCTCCTTCAGCTGTGTCTACCTGTTGGTTTCCCCAGACCCAAAATACAGTCCATGGCTAAGCCTCTGCTTGGGAACTTGTTAGACTGATCTATGCATGGACTCCACCAAACCCCATTAAATCAGCACTTACCACAGAGTAGATCCAGGAATCTGTTTTAACAAATTCTCCAGGTGACTCTGATGCTTGCACACAAGCTTGAGAAGCTCTGCTTTAGCAGATTTACTGGTTATTTCCATTTCTGAAGGTTGCACTTAGTTCTTTTTTGAATCTGAATCCGCCCCCCTTCTTCCTTACTGCCTTGTTCTTTAGGCAAGGTTTACAGCTTTTTTTTTTTTTTTTTTTAAGTAAATCTCTATAATCATCTTAAATATACTTATTTCACAGATTCAAATTGCTACCCTTCGGGGCCTGAACTTTCTAGTTGGTTGTATTTGCTGACTCCCCTCTTCCTTGTTGGTTTATTTTTTAAATTATGAGCTTGTAACTTTTGAGGGTCTTAGTTCCAACTCCATGTTCGTATGGGTTCAAAGTCTTGCTCTTATCTGGGGGTCGGCAAACATTTTGTAAAGTTTCAGATAGTAAATAAATATTTTTGGCTTTGTGGGGCCAAATGGTCTATCAAATGAACTCCATTCTGCCATTATAACATAAAATCAGCCATGGACAACATGTTAAAACATGGGCAAGGCTGTGCTCCAATAAAGCTTTATTTATAAAAATGGGCAGTGGGCTGGATTTGGTCCAGTGGCTATAATTTACCAACCTGGCCTTATCCTTGAGTGGACGTTGGAGCCACGGCCCCCGGCTTCCCTACTGCCTCTCCCTTCTCTACATGCATTACATAAATGTCATTAATTTAAGACTGTTTCCTAAGCTTACCTGATGACACAGAGGTCACTTAGGGCACTGTTAAGAACAGAATCCCAGGCCCTTGGCCTGTGGGTTCTGATTCAGTACCTGTGAGGCAGACCCAAGACTTGAGCATGTTCACCAAGAACCCCAGGTGATTCCAATGATCTGAAAAGTTAGTCCTGCTCTCCTGGAACAGAATGCTGAGAATGAACCTGGTGTCACAAGACTTGCTACTAACAGCTGCACAGCTTTCGGTTCTTCCATGAATGCCACGGTGCTCACTGCAAAGCCTACCACGTGAGCCAAGAAGGACGCTGGGGCTACTCTGTGCAGTCAGGAAGACATGACTGTGACTCAGACGGCAGCTGCTCTCTGGTGGGGTCAGCTTTGCAGTGCTGGACCAAAAAAGCCCTTCTCCCAGGAAGCCGCACCTATTTTGTTCTAAAGTCCCTTTAATAATAAGGCCCTATCACAGTACGTACTCAGGAGAAGCGGAATTTCCCCGACAGCCCAGTGATGATAGTTCAGATAAAGGTCATCCAACTCTTCCTGGTACTTGTTTGCCCAAATAATCAGAGAATGAATAAGCTGCTAAGGCATTTAAGATATTTGATGCACTTTCCTATGATTTATCAAATTAAATTGTAAAAAGTTTGCTATGCCAAACACCATGGTTTTGCACAATGCTTTGCTCTCTTCCTTAGCAGTCATACTCAGAGATGACATGAGTAGTATTTTCACTACAAAGTGGTGCCAGCATTATTTTAGGAGTTTTATACGTATTAATTATTCTTCCCTTTTTTTCCGTGGTGCTGGGGATTGAACTCAGGGCCTTGTGCATGTGAGGCAAGCTTGCCACCAACTGAGCTGTACCCCCAGCCCCCACACTAACTCTTGAGGAAACATTTTTTTATTCCCCCCACCCTGCCCCCGGGGCTGGGGATCGAACCCAGAGCCTCTGGTATACTAGGCAATGTGCTCTACCACTGAGCTACACCCCCAGCCCTTACATGTTAACTTTATTGTTTTTTTAAACTGGGGATTGAACCAGGGGTGCTCTACCATTGAGCTACATCCCCAGTCCTTTTTTTTTTTTTTTTTTTTTTTTTTTTGTGCTGGGAATTGAACCCAGCGTCTTGTGCATGTGAGGCAAGCACTCTACCAACTGAGTTATATCCCCAGCCCCCCCACTCTACCAACTGAGTTATATCCCCAGCCCCCCCTACTCTACCAACTGAGTTATATCCCCAGCCCCCCCACTCTACCAACTGAGTTATATCCCCAGCCCCCCCCACTCTACCAACTGAGTTATATCCCCAGCCCCCCCACTCTACCAACTGAGTTATATCCCCAGCCCCCCCACTCTACCAACTGAGTTATATCCCCAGCCCCCCCTACTCTACCAACTGAGTTATATCCCCAGCCCCCCCACTCTACCAACTGAGTTATATCCCCAGCCCCCCCACTCTACCAACTGAGTTATATCCCCAGCCCCCCCACTCTACCAACTGAGTTATATCCCCAGCCCCCCCCACTCTACCAACTGAGTTATATCCCCAGCCCCCCCACTCTACCAACTGAGTTATATCCCCAGCCCCCCCCACTCTACCAACTGAGTTATATCCCCAGCCCCCCCACTCTACCAACTGAGTTATATCCCCAGCCCCCCGAGTCCTTTTTTGAGACAGGGTCTGGAGCATGCCACGTGCCTGGCTCTTACATATTAACTCTAATCCTCAATCTGTGATGCAGGCATTACGGCCATGCCCATTTTCAGTGAGGAAACTGAGGCAAAGAGAATCAAAATAACTTTCCTATGGCTGCACCTATAGCCCAGAACTTGAGCCCATGTAGTCTCCAGCCCCCAACCCTGTACTGGGGATTGAACCCAAGGGTGCTCTGCCACTGAGTTACATTCCTGCCTTTTTATTTTTCAAGCTGAAACAGGGTTTCCTTAGTTGCCCGGGCTGGCCTTGAACGGGAGCTCCTCCTTCCTCAGCCTCCTGAGTCGCTGGGGGATTACAGGCGTGTGCCACTGCGCCCAGGTTCAGTAGTCTAATTCTAAAAATGTAGTTCTCAGCTCTGTACATTGGAATCACATGGGAGGCGCTTTACAAAAACAACTGATGCTTCGACCAGTCGGGTGGTGCCTGTAGGCAGGAGAGTTGTAAGAACAAGGCCAGACTGTACAACTTAGATCCTGTCTCAAAATCAAAATAAAAAGAACTGAGGATGTAGCTCAGAGGTAGAGCACCCCTGGGTTCAATTCACAGGACTGAAAACACAACCAAACCTACCGATGCCCAAGTCTTACCACCAGAGCCTCTGATTTGATTGATGGCTTCAAGCTTGTTAGAGCTGCCCTGGTTCTTCTAAGGCACAGTCAATGTTGAGAGTCACTGTTCTAAAGCTGGACACTCAACTTGAGTGATGGGTGTGGGGTCGTCTCAAAGTGTGGTCCCCAGATTAACAGCATCAGCATCACCTGAGAATCTGTTTGGAATGTGAGTTCTCAGGCCTCATCCATTCCTATTGACACAGACGCGCTGGGCCCGCAGCCCTGCAATCTGTGTGTCGTTGAACCTTCTAGAACATTCTGATGCAGGCTAAAGATTGGGAACCACTGTGCTATGCCCCTGGTGAACCACACATCTCTGGATCCTCGCCCCTCTGTAAACACTGCCACTCTAAATGGGGGGCTCTCCCTTCTGAGCACTAAATGGGGGCTCTCCCTCCTGAGCACAGGCAGACCTTGTGACTTGCTTTGACTAACAGAAGGTAGAAGCGCGGTTATGCAGGTTACAGAACCTGGGCCTCAAGAAGACTTGGGAAACGGCAGCTTGCGCCCCTTGCACAATTTCTACGGTGATGTAGGAAGTTGGTCCGACCCTGGAGGATGGGACCACCTGGGAGACGACCATCGTGCGCTAGCCACTATCCAGAGCCAACGGCCAGGCATGTGTAAGGCAGGCTTGGACCTTCTGGCTGGGCCTGGTCACTCGCTGAACTTGGCCACAAGTGAGTCCAGGTAAGAGCAGCAGAGGAACCAGCCAGCCCATCCACAGAATCACAGAAGATAATCACCCGCTGCGGACTTAAGTCACCAGGTATCAGGGTGGTGTGTTACTTAGCAGAGGGGTCTAAATGCAGCTGCGATGTGTACCTATGACCTTCGCCTCAAGGGACACTGTTTAGCGCTTCGCAGAAAAGGACTGTAGGAAAGTCGGGAATGAGGCTGGTGCCAATGCCGGAGGGCTCTGGGTGCCGCGCATGCAGGTCTGGCTTCTTGGGCAGCCACACGGTCCCTGCGTGTAGAAAGGCCTCACGCTTATTTACACTCTGCCGTCACCATCTAGAAATTCTCAGTGACTTTGAACAAGGACCTGCCTTTTCATTTCACACTGGGCCCTGCAAATTCTGGGCTAGACCTGCTCAGGGGTGGCTTCCTCACTTGTTCCTCACAATGACCTAGGGACTGGAACTCACTGTTAGCATCAGTCACACTTTACAGAGCAGGAAGGTGAGGCTCAGAGAAGTCCAATGCCAACGCAAGGCCGCGTGGGGAGGGAGGCAGGATGGTGGAGGACCCTCGGCGACCAGGGGTCAACCTGGAGTCTGATCTGTCACCTTTCATCTCATACTTGGGGTATGCTGTGACTAGGCAAATAAGGGGGGGTGCTGACGGCCTGGTAAGTTGGCAAAAGCATTTTCTGTGCTCACAGCTATGACCCAGGGTACATCCGAACAGGAGCGGCAGGAGCAGGTGGGGGAAGGGAAGGGCGTGCTCTCAATCCTTATTTATAGTGCTCTGGCCTATTTCAGCCTGCTGGGCAGCTGAAATTGCCTTAAGAACTGGGCCTGGACACTGACCGTGGAAACCAGGCGCCTTCGTTCTGGGGTATGGCTGGAATCATGCTGGGCAACAGACAAAAGTTTTGTGATGAGCTCAAGGGCATTTTGAAAAAACAAAAACAAAAAACAGGATTTTCTTGGACAGGGAATAAAAACAGCCTTTAAGGAAGAGCATCAGGATATGATCAGAATATAGTCTTCGAGAAGCAAATGCACGGGTCAGTGCAAATTAAGAAAAAGCCAGCAGTTCCCAGGCCTCAGCCATGTGCCCAGCACTGTGTTGCAGACTGACACGCGCCCCGTCACTTATACCCTTGTGTGTAAACCTTAGAGGGAAGTGCCGCTATCGTTCCCATTTTACAGGAAAGGAAACTGAGGCTTAGGAAAATCAAGTAATTTGTCCGAGGTCGGGGGGTTGGCAAGCTAGGGTTCAGATCTGCATCCTGGCATCTCTGTTACCCAGAGAGTCATCTACAGTGTTGCTTCTCAAACTTTAGCAAGTCAAGACTTTCCCAGGAGTCTTGTTAAGACCTTGACTCAGGAGTTGGGGTTGGGGGGACTCAGATTCTACATTTCCAATCAGTCACCAGATGATGACGATGCCACTCGACTGTGGACCACAGTTTGAGTAGCGAGCACGTAGATACACTGTAGCGGGGTTTTGTTTTTGTTTTTTCCAGCATGGGGATTGAACCCAAGGGTTTGGTAGGCAAGTACTCTACCGCTGAGCTACGTTTTAGCTTTCCCTGCGTCTTTTATCCTCCTGCAATCTGCTCTCTTGACAGCAACCTCATTTATTGCATTCAACCTCATCGCTGCATAAGAAACATCAGCCTCCAAACCTGACAGCCTGAAACAAGAGTGCCACAGTGCCCGAGAGTCAGGAACCCAGGAGCAGCTGAGCTAGCTGGTCCCTGCTCAGGGTCTCCCCCGAGCTTCCAGTTAGGCTGTCCGTGGAGCCCAGCGTCATCTACCGGCTGAACTGGGCCAGAGGATCCACTAGGCTCATTCACATGGCCACTGGCTGGAGGCCTCAGTTGCTCATTATGCAGATTTCTCCACAGGGCTGTTCAAGACATGGTGTCTGGCCTCCCTCACAGCAAACGGTCCCGGAAATAGAGTGACAGCAAGGAAAACTACAGTACTTTTTATAACCGAATCTTAGAAGTGGCACACCAGTATGTCTGCCATTTTCTCTTGGTCCAATGTGGGAAGGGACTCTGAAGAGATGTGAATACTAGGCGGGGGACACTACTGGGGAGTCACTGTGGATGCCAACTACCACAGATTCCTGAAGAAAAGTCACTTTGATCACGTGACTCCTCTGCTTGAAGCCTTCTTATTACCTCTCATCAGAATTAGAATAAAATCCAGAGTTTCATCATCCTGCTGAGAGAGCCCATTTGACACGAAAGGATCTGGTTCCTCAACACTTTCTTGCCTCCTTTCCCCTCACCTCCCGCTCACGTCCATCAGCCACACTGACCCTCTTACTGGTCCTCAACTCATCTCGCCGTGCTTTCCCCTCTGCCTAGAATGAACTTCATTCCAGTCTCTCCCAACACCTTTCTAGAGGGCTCTCCCAAACCACCTTACCACCTAAAATAGTAGTCTCTGCTATTCTCTAGCCCTTTAATTTGCTTTCTTTCATTTCATGATATCTAATACTGTGGGTTATTCAGCAAGGAGTATAATTCCCTGCCCGTTAACACTGTTTGGCCGTGTAACTTGCTTTGGCCAATGGGCTGTGTGCGTGGAAGTGGCCAATGCTAACTCCCAGCCTCAGCCTCGAGAGGCCCGTGAGTTTTGCTCACCTCTCTGAGAGCATTCAACTTCTCCCGTGCAGAGGCCAGGCCCCTGGTAGCCTGCTGATCTTAGAAGGATGAAGGACCTGAACGGAACCAAATAGAACCCCATAGCCCAGAGCCACGTGTGACAGAGCCCACCTGGGAGACGACCAGACCAGATCAGGTGAAATCGGACTAGTCTGCAGACAAGCAAGATGAAGATCGTATTGTAAATTTTGGGGTGGTTTATTAGGCACCATGATTATGCCTGTAGCTGGCTGACCCACTTTTTAATTTTTAATTCTAGTGGTGCTGGGGATTCCACCCAGGGCCCCTCAAATGCTGAGCATGTGCTATACCCTGAGCTACCACTTAGTCTCCCTAACTGACAGACTTCTCGACGCTTCTTTATTTGTATTGCAAGAAGGCAAACCCCATGAGGGCAGGGACTTGGTCTTATTCCCTCAGGCATGCCCACTGCCCAGGAGGAGGCGCACCTGCCTGCCACATAGTAGGCACTCAATAGATATGAGTGGATAAATATCAATGACTGTGTTGATCTAACTGTAAAAGCTGCTCCTTTACCATCGTGCTGTACTGCCTCCAAATGAGCCCAAAACATTGCAAACAAACAAAAAAAAATTGCGAAGTACAAACTTTGTCTTCGACAGCATTTCTAGGCAGCGTAGTATTCACCAGGAAAATGTGACTCACGTCAAGCTGTTTCTGTTGTCTCTGTGCCAGATGCCATCTGTCCTCACCTAGGTTGTATCAAAAGCCAGCCAGAAAGGACAATCGACCCCTGCCTGTGAGCGGAAGTGCTGCTCTAAATGACACCAGCTCACCTGGTTGGGCTGCTGTCCCGAGAGGCAGGAAAAGCCCAGAGGTGGCTGAAGGGCCACACAAAGGGAGGAAATGTGCCCCAGTCCCCGGCTGGAGCAGCTGCAGCAGCCACGCCCCTCTGGAAAGGAGGAAGAGGAAGCCCGGGCAAGCAGTGCAGCAGACCAGCAAAACCAGGAAGCCAAACACAGGAGAGAGCAGAAGGGAAAGGCACCACCAGTTCAAGGGACTTCGTGAGGAAATAAACGTGGAGAGCAACGCCTAGAGGATCCTCCAGCCCTGCATCTGGGGCTTTGGGCTGCAGGATGCTGAATGAGCAATGTTCGTCCAACTCCCTTCCTATCAGCTACTTGCTGGTCTGTTTGCCTTCAGCTACGAATATCCAGAACAGATCTACGTGGGCGGATGTGGGATGCTACCTCTGGGCCAAACCAAAAGAGAGGCTGCTAAATGGCTACCTAGTGAGGGTACATATTTATAAAAAGAAATGCATCTTGTACGTCCAAACAACAAACAACATACTATACCTAAATGGTCATATATACAAAGGAAAAATGGAAAAAGGCACACACCTGGCTCTGATAGTGGTTTCATCTGAGAAGTAGGTTTTGGAATAGGCCAGAAAAGGAGATGAACAAGTTCCCATTTTACTTCATGCATATTGTCATATTGTATATTGATAACACATTTGAATATATCAAATCTGTAAATCTAATAGATATGTCCTTATAGATTGTGTGTGTGTGTGTGTGTGTGTGTGTGTGTGTGTGTGTGCACGTGCCGTGCTGAGGCGTGACCCCAGAGCCTTGCACATGGTGGGCAGGTGCCACCCCTGAGCTACATCCGCAGCTCTTTTTATTTTGTATTTTGAGACATGGTCTTGCCCAGGCTGACCTTGAACTTACAATCCTCCTGCCTTGAGCTTCAGAGGCTGGGCTCACAGGTGTGCCCAAGTCTGCTCACGCTGAACCATCTCCCACGACCTGAGTGTGCTCCTTCTCCTTACACACATCAGTGGATGTCTTCATCCCAAGATGGCTTTCCTACCAAACTGCCGTGGTGTTGCTCGCAGTATGTTCAGAGGTGGCCAAACGTGGTCCCAAGTGGCATCTCGTTTCGTATTTGCCAGTGGCGGGGGCCCTCTCCTCGCTCATTCCGATCCAGGGACTGTCCGCTGAGTGGCTCTGAAGTGGGGTCACCAGTGCCACGCCTCTGCCTGCTCCGCTCCTGACCAGTGCGCTGCCTTAACCCATCCTGGGGACCAGCGCGGTGTGCAAGGCCAGGCGCTCCAGGGCCACCGCGGTCTCTAGGGGAACCTGCTCATCCCGCTTCCCCGCCACCTGTCGCCAGCATCCCAGTGGCTCCTTCACACACAAGCCACCTTCTGACAGTCACATAAAGTGGACAGGAAGACTCTGCCTTTCCTCTGGTCTTTAGAGCCAGCAGGAAGGACATCACTCTGTCACCGTCCCTGTGGAGCCGTGCACTGTGCATCCTCGGTTTGCAGATCACTGTCTTGGGTGTCGCCACCTTTAAATAAAACGGTTTCCTCATCTGCACGTGAGACAGTGGTAGCGCGTGCTTCGTGAAGTGCCTGGCACACAGAAATGTACCCAAACATCAGATTCTGCTATTTTGGCAGGGGAGGGGGTGGCAGTGGGAATTGAACCCAGAGGCCCTTTACCACTGACCTACCTGCCCAGTCCTTTTTATTTTTTAAATTTTGAGACAGCATCTCAGCAAATTACCCAGGCTGGTCTCACACTTGGGATCCTCCTGCCTTGGCCTCCTGGTATTACTGGTTAGCACCACTGCACTGGGTTAGATTTTGCTCTTTTTAATATTTAAATAGTCTCAATATTTTCGTTTTCCTTGTTATAGCTTCTCGGGCTTCCTCGTGGCATGGAAGAGTTTTGTTTCCATTGCGCTCTGTTTTGGGCTTGGCCAGACCCTCAGGACCTGTTTGTCTATGAACTAATGACATCAGGTGTCAGTGGGAGGCAGGAGTCTCAGAGTGGGGTGACAGAAGGGTGGCGACATCCCACACCAGGCGCTGGCATCTGATGTCTGTACGTCTGTACCTCAGACTACATACACTAGGCTTCCACGTTGCTGAGAAGCTTGGGAATGTCATTCTTCTCGTTCAGTAGGATTCACACAGGCAGGAAACGCTGACTCCCTAACAACTCAGAAACACTTGTACGTGTTATAAAGTGCTCAAAATCAATGTCAAGTATGTGGGTTTCAAAAACATCTGAGACGGCCTACGGAAAGATCTCTTTGGACTTGAATTTTCTGGTCGAGAAGGTATCGTGGTAGGAAATAGGCAATGAGATTATTATGTCCCAGGGTCAGCAAACAGCAAGAGGCCCCGGAGTGGACACATCCTTCCCTAGGGGATTCCCAGCAGCTACCCAGGCGACAGCTCATGAGGTCGCCAGGATGTGGCAGTCCCTCTGAGGCTGAGAGTAGCGATATACCCCCAGAATGGGGGGTGATTCGATGCGACCCCCCGTTTTTGGCGTTCCTTTTGCGCCGTACCACGTCTGAGTCTCGCTGGCAGAGTCTGCCCCCTGCCAGCAGATACCAGCCGTCTGAAGGACGGTCCATCGTTCCTGTCCAGTTGCAGATGGACTTCTGAGCTCGTGCTTTCGTGGCGATGCCGCTCAAAGGTCAAGACTTCCGACAGCTCGCTTCCTTTCTTCACGTCGCAAGGTTTGGCGAGGAGCTGGTCACAAATGCCAAAGATAAAAATGGACACGCATTTCTCAAGAGCAGTCTCTGGGAGACGAAGGAGCACAGCTGTTGAGGTCAGGAATCCTGGTGCATAAGCAGCTCCTGCAGGGCCCAGGCTCCAGCGCCTGCACCCTTGCTCTTCTTCCTTCTCAGACGCCCTCACGGGGAGACCATTTAAGGAATTCAGTCACTCATTTAAAAAATTGTAAGCACCTACTATGTATCAGACACTGTTCCGGGGGCGGGGCTTCAGAAACTAGCAAGTCAAGCAATCTCTGTTCCCTAGACAAACAAGTGACTATCTAATATCATGTCAGGTAGGTGAAGGAAATAAAGCAGAGTAAGAGATGCAAGGTGACCAGAGGGTGCTATTTTAGAAGGGGTGACCAGGAGAGACACCCAAGAAGAACCCCAATGAAGTGAGGGAAGGCACCAGGACTGACAGGTCGCAGGTATAAAGACAAACAGTAAGTGCAAAGGCCCTGAGACAGGAGCCAGCTGAGTGTCACTGAGGAACTGCAAGGAGTTGGCTGTTTAAAAGATGCTGTTTTAGTCAGATTTTCACTGCTGTGACCAAAACACCTGATGAGAGCAACATAGAAGAGGAAAAGTTTATTTTGGCTCATGGTTTCAGAGGTTCAGTCCATGGTTGGCCAACTCCATTGCTCTGGGTCTGAAGTGAGGCAGAACATCATGGTGGATGGGATTGGCAGAGGAAAGCAGCTCATGGCATGGCAACCAGGAAGCAGAGAGATAGTGCCACTCACCAGGGACAAAATATAAACCATAAAGGCCTGCCCCCAGTGATCTAGTTCCTCCAGCCTTACACTACCTGCCTACAGTTACCACCCAACTAATCCATTCAAGTGGATTAATCCACTGATTAGGTTATGCCCTTATAACCTGATCATTTCACCCCTGAGCATCCTTCCTTGTCCCACACATGAGCTTTTGGGGGACACCTTGTTTCCAAACCATAACAGATGACCTATTAAGAAAATCTGAACCACCACCAACAATAACAGTAATAATGATGGCAAATGATTGTGGATTTACAATGCGCCTGGCTCTGTGCCCAGTCCTTTATGTGAACTAACCGTCTGATTCAACCTTCAAAGGCAGGAACCATCACTATGCCCATTTTATAGACAGGAAGTCATGGTTCAGAAGTCCAGTAACCTGCCCAAGGTGGGCGATAACCTCAGATGCTGGGATTCAAACCAGCCCACCTGCTCCAAGAGCCCACGGTGTTAATGAGTGGATGTGGGCATGTTTTATATGGGAGGGATAAAATGAGACTTTCCATTTGGCTCTGACACCAAGAACAAGAAGGTAAAGGCTAGGGATGAAGACCTCAAGTGACCTTCCCCCCTACACACACACACACACACACACACACACACACACACAACTTTAAAAATGTCACGCTCACTCGCCCAGCCAGCTGCCTGGTGTGGAATACACTTTCCTTCCTCTCAGTGCAGAATTTCTGCTAAGCTGGAATTTCTGCTTTCTGCAGAAAAATTACAGGAGGCACTCCAGACCTTTCCTTTGCGTCCTCTGAGCGCCCTTCTCCAGTCCCCAGGGCCTTCTCCTGGGCTGTGGTCCCCGTCCATCTTCCACCTAACTGTGTGGGTCGGGTCTTCTCCAGAGAGCGGGGAGTGGCTTTCCAAGAAGAACAGAGTTAAATCAAATGGAAACACACTTGACACCCACAGTCTTCATTCAGGGTTCTCAGCAGGCTCTGCCTGCTGGACTGTCCTTCCCCGGATGCCGTGTGCTTCTCCAGTGAAGTCCAACCATGTGCATAGGTGCGAGGGGCTTCTCTGAGCATGGGGGCTGACCGCTCTCCCGGAAATTTGAGGCTGCCCTTTCTAACACTCCCAACAGGAGGTTTACAGACAAATGAACCAAAGTTCTTCACAACGGAATATGCTGTTTGAGCATAAGCCCTTCTCTCGCTTTCTGTTTTTTTTTTTCTTTCCTCCTGTGGTGCTGGGGATTGAACCCAGGGCCTTGGGCCTGCTAGGCCAGCGCTCTTCCACTGAGCTACATCCCCAGCCCTTGTTCCGTATTTTGAGACTGGGTCTGGCTGTGTTGCCTTAAACTCCTGGGCCCAAGAGATTCTCCTGCCTCAGCCTCCCCCATGGCTGGTGCTGGAGGTATGTGCACACGGCCAAAACCATAGATTAAAACAGGAAGATTGCGAAGTAGAAAACAAGATGCTTTTGAAAATGCAGAATGAACTGAGTACATTGACAACTGGATTAAAATGAAGCAGTGAATGTGTTCTGAATAGTGGGTTTCTTTTGCATATTTAGATAAACACATATACATGTACGAAGTCCTAAGATTTTAACAAAAGAAGAAAAGGGTGGAAAATTACCATGGAATGCAGGTTTCTAACTCTTCATGTAAACAAAGTTTTTTATTCCTGTGTAAAAACAATATATATTCTTTGCAAACAATTTGAAAATAGAAAAATTAGAGAGTAAAAAATTATCCTACGGAGCTGGGGCTGTGTCTCAGTGGGAGAGCGCTTGCCCAGCATGTGTGAGGCACTGGGTTCAATCCTCAGCACCACATAGAAATAAATGAATAAAATAAAGGTCCATCAACATCTCAAAAAGTATTTTTAAAAAATTACCCTATCACTAGCCTACCACTAAAAAAACCCCAAAAACATTTATGTATTTCTTTCCAGCCTACTTTCTATATATAGCCCTTCATTTTTTTTACATAATTATAAACAATCTGCACATAAAACAGTTTATTCTGTTTTCACTTAGTATATTATGGGAAGTTCCCATCTTGTGATCAAGCCCTATGTTCATTATTTTTAGTATCTAAATAATAATCTCATTGAGTAAACGCCCAACATTGATTTTATAACTACAATATTATTGAATGCTAATTGTTTATGTCTTACCTAATCTAAAAGATCCTGCACAATTTCAGGAAGAAAATGCTCAGATTCTGGATCAACACAGCAGTGCTTCTAGATTGTATCACAGGGTACTTTCCAGGGTCTCATCCAGCTATCAGTGGGGATTTATACACCTGTAGGTTAGGAGCTGCCAAGGGCAGTGGGGTCAAAACCAGAAAGGTGTAACAAATAGCCAGTCACCCATTCCCAGGCTTCTCAAAATCTCAGAGGTCTGCTATGTATGGTTTTGAGTGGTGTCCTAAAGAGTTGTGCAGTGTACAACCCACACAACTGAACACCATGGACCTTCCTCCTTCTATTCTATTGCATGATGTGCTTAAAAAACTATCCTCCCCAGTCCTGCTTCGTGCTCCAAATCTCTTTTTCTTTCCTTTCTCCAGCATGCCATGAAAGCTCCTCTTTGGTCATACTCTGCTGATGAGCATAAGGATAGGTCTAGAGGTTGAATTAGCCTCCCTAGAGGGTAACTTAGCAATAAAATGTTTTAAAAAAGGAGGGGGGGTTTCCCCCTCTATTGCTTGGAATTGAACCCAGACGCATGTACCACTGAGCTACATCCTTAGCCCTCTTCATTTCTTTGAGACAGGGTCTCACTATTGCCTTGAACCTGCCTGCAATCCTCCTGCCTCAGCCTCTGCGTAGCTGGGATCACAGGTGAGTCTCCATGCCTGGTAAAAGGTGCTTCCTCTTTGACACCATCGATTCCACCACCAGTCATTAATCTTACAGGAAAAGTCAGACAAGTGTGCAGACATGAAATAAGGATATTTTTCATAAGATAGTTTACACAGGAGAGAAAACGAGTATGTCCAATTGTTTATGGTTAAATAAGTTATGGTTCAGTGTCTTCGTTAAAGAATAAAGTGTGGGGCTGGGGTTGTGGCTCAGTGTGAGAGCTCTTGCCCAGCATGTGTGAGGCACTGGGTTCAAGTCTCAGCACCACACAAAAATAAGTAAATAAAATAAAGGTCCATCAACCACTAATAAAAATATTTTAAAAATATAACCTGTATACCATAGAAGCATTAAAATCTGTGAGGTAGGTCTTTGTATATTGACAGAGAATGCTATCTCCAATATGTCATGAAGGAGAGAGGACAGAACACAAAACAGTCAAAACAGTGTTTACCATCAAAATTAATTTTGCAAAAAAATTTTTTAAAAATGCCCTATTTAAGTAGGAAAAATCCTAGAGGAGAAAAACCAATAGATGATCTGCAGTATTTTTTCTCACAACTGATATGCATTATGTGCATGTGCGCACACACACGCACCCACACACACAATACTCACATGCACACACACGCATGCACACACACATGCACACGCACGCACATATACTCACATGCACACACACATGCACATGCACGCACACTCACACACATACTTACACACACATGCACACACAGACATGTTTTAAAGACATCTTCTCCTTGCAGCAGCTTCTCCCCTGCCAGTCGCGGCCAGTCCCCTAGCTGGAAGGCCACGGTCTCTCCCTGGGACAGGGTAACTGATACCATGGTTACTCTGCACAAGTGGACCCAGATTGTTATTTTGTGCCAATGACCTTCTTCTGTGCCACTAATAAGTTGCCTAGACACTTTCTTTTAATTGAGAACTGTATTGCCAGGACTCTGGGTTGTAAGCAACAGAGACCCAGCCTGAAGAGGATTCACTGCTGAGCTGAATCAGGTATCCAGACAATGCCCATGGGGCCAGCCCTTCTTCCCTGTCCCTTGGTCCTGTTTGCCTCCTCGGTCACTTCTCTGTGGCTCTTCCCAGTGGTGAGGTGGTTGTTAATGGCCTGGTGTCTGGGTGACCCAGGGCACAGACACCTGCTCCAGCCCAGCAACTCCAGGGAGGGGCCCAGAATGGCCCTGGTGACAGGCTTGACTTAGGTCCCCTGGTCATCATGAGAGAGCATGTTCCAGTGTTCCGGCGGCCCCATGTCCCTGCAGCCAGGGGCGGTCCAGCCCACTCAGACTTTGCACCCTTCACTTATACCAAGCTCTTCCTCCTTGGGGTCCCTCACTTAACCCAAGTCAGCTCACCACAGACAAAGGTACAAGTATGTAGAACACAGATACATAATCCTCAAGTACAGAGAGAATCCTGAAGATTTCTATTTCATGTTATTTTTATTGCTTTATTTCATTTCATTTTTTTAAATTGTGTAATTCTGGCTGGGGGTGCGGTGGCGCACACCTGTAATCCCAGCAGTTTGGGAGGCTGAGGCAGGAGGATGGCAGGTTCATGGCCAGTCTCAGTGACCTACTGAGGCTATAAGCAATCTAGAAAGTCCCTGTCTCAAAATAAAAAATAAAAAGGACTGGGGATGTGGCTCTGCGGTTAAGTGTCCCTGGTACCAAAAGAAAGCATTGTGTGGCACTGCACACCCAGCCAGGGGCTGCCACAGCTACCTATGCAGCACGAGCGTTGGGTAAGGGTAACGGCGCGGCCTTTGTGGTCCCGTTGTCAGGAGGCCTGGAGGGAGAGCTGATGGGAGGAGGGGATTTGCTCACACCGCAACACCAGGTGTCCAACTGGGTTAGAATAAAATAAAACAAAAGAGAAAAATAATAGACACCAGGCGTTCATTCAGATAGAACAAATATCCAGGGGGTTTCTCTAGTACCCACTTCCTCAACCATTAAGGAAATTTCAGTCGCTGTTGCCACAGGAACCTTATCTGAACTTGGAGAGGGCAGAATTTTCTTGATCAGTTTTTACCCAAGGCATCCGGATTTCACAGACAGAAGAGCAGCCGTGACTTACCACCCGTCACACCTCAGGAAGGAGAGCTGTCAGAGGACCAGATGTCATTCACGAGACTCAAATGGATCGGGGGAAACATGCAGCTTTGCCTGTCTTAGGCTCTCCCTTCCCAAGCGCGAGCCTGGGGCTTTGAAAGAAGAAGCGAGAACGTCTGCTTGCACGGAGTGCTGCCTGCGTGCTAACGCGTGGGGACCTCACAAAGCTGTGATAGAGGCCCGGCTCCCAAGAACAGTTCTCTGCGAGCAGCACTCCTTGCCACGTGACCCTTCTGTTAATGCAGCCGGTTAAAATATCACCTTAAGGGAGCCGTCTGGCTAGTGCTGTGTTACACAAGCGATGATGTCAGATTTCTGAATTTTAGGAATCTGTGGCAAGAGGGAATGGGACTAGGAGGGACAGGGGAAGCAATCAGGCGCCACTATCCAGTGTGGTGTGTGGTTACCCGGCCAGGGTGATGCTACCACCAGATCGCGAAGTCACACTCCACGTGTGTGTGACATGTCCAAAGACATTCCACAGTCATGTGTGACTAATAAGAACAAATAAAAATACACAAAAAATTAAATAATAAAAAAAAAAAGAATGCGTGGCAAGATGAATCAGCCTTAAAAAGCAAGGACGCCCTGACGTGGGACACTGTGGAGGAGCCTTGGGGACAGACGCTGGGTGAACGGGCGGCAGGACGGGCGGGCGCTGCAGGACTCGCCTTCACTGGTCAAGCTCGGAGACGAGCGCGGGGCGTGGCTGCCAGAGCCGGGCAGGGATGGGGCGAGGGTCTCACGGGCACAGAGCGTTGGCTTAGGAAAGTTCTGGAAAGATCGTGGCGACAGCTGTAGCGCACCGTGAATGTACCAACGCCGCCGCGCTGCGCACCTACAAACTGAAAAGATGGCCCGCTTCGTGCTGCGTGTCCTCCACCACACACGCTTTGTGGGAGATGGCACCTTTTTTCACGGTACTGAGAAAATGCAAGTGAAGGCTCTGGTTAATTTCAAGCAAACCAACTTCCAGCAAGCGAAGCAGGAGGTTTGAGGGCGTGGCCCACGTTAGGGGCACTTTAAGGGTCCAGTTCTGTGAATTCCCGAAAGTCCCACTTGCTGGTCATGCCTGAGTTTCTCTTACTGTCAACACCTGGCCAGAAATCCAGAAATCTGCGTTGAGGGAGTACAGGGCCAAGGGGAAAGTGACCGCCGGCTTCTCTTTCTTCCCCGTCGTACTTGTGATTCCGACGCTGTGAAGTTCACCCTTTCAAAGTTCCCAACGCAGCAGTTCTCATCACATTCACAAGGCTGTGCGGCCATCACCACTGTCCACTTCCAGGACACTTCACTCATTCCAGGAAGAAGCCCTGTGCCAAGTGGCAGCCATTCCCAATCATCTCCTCTCTCCAGCCTCTGGCAACCACCAATCTCGTTTCTGTCTACAGATTTCCAGATTGTGCATATTCCATTTAAATGCAATCATACAATATTCAAATATCCATTTGTCTCTGGTTCCTTTTACTGAGCATGTTTTTGAGGTTCATCCATTTTGTAGCATGTAACAGAATTTTCATTCCTTTTTAAAGGCTGAATAATATTCCATCAGATGAACATGCTGTGTTTATTTGTCAATTGGATGGACATTTTTCAACTTTTTTGGATATTATGAGTAGTGCTTTTAGGAACATATGAGAGTTTGCATGAACAGATGTGTGTGTGTGTGTGTTGTGTGTGCATGTGTGTGTGTTAGTACTGGGGATGAAACCGAGGGCCTTGCACTTGCTTGCTGCATCCCCAGTCCTTTTTAACATTATCTTCAATATATACCTAAGAGTGGAATTTGTGGGTCACAGAGTAGAAACTCTGTGTAACTCTTTGAGGAACCGCCAAGTTTTCCAAAGTAGGCACACCGTTTGACATTTCCATCAGCAGTGCGTGAGGGTTCCAGGTCCTGAGTTCTCATGATCCTAACCATGCTCTGGAGTATGAAGTGACATCTCACTCTTTTGTGGCTTTGATTTGCATTTCAGGATGAGTAAAGGTGCTGAGAGCATCTTTTCATGTGCTTATTGACCATTTGTATATATCCTTTGAAGATTTTGTCAATTTTATAATTGGCTTATTTGTGTTTTTATTGTTGGATTATGAGAATTCTTTATATACGATGGAAATAAGGCCTTTATTTCACATAAGATTTTCAAATATTTTCTCCCATTCTGTGAGTTGACATTCACTCATTTGGTGTCCTTTGAAGTACACGTTTTAAATTTTGGTAAAGTCCACTTTACCTATTTTTTCTTTTGTCACTTGTTCTTTTTGCTATAAAACTATTGTTTAATCCAAGATCGTTAAAATTTATAACCATGTTTTAAGTTTTTTTTTTTTAATAGTCTTAGCACTTTAAGTCTTTAATTTTGAATTAGTTTTTGCATATGGTATGAAGTAGGGGTCTAACTTCCTGCTTTTGCATGTGGATATCCAAATTGTCCCACCACCATTTGTGGAAAAAAGTCTTCTTTTCCCATTAAATCATCTTGGCGCACTTGCTGGAAGGCAGTTGTTATCAGCATAAGGATTACTTCTGGACTCGAATTTCTATTCCATTGGTCTGTTTATCCTTATGCTAGTCCCACGCCATAGTGATTGCTGTTGCTTTGTTTAAGTTTTGAAATAGAGGAGTGTGGGTCCTCTTACTTTGTTCTTCTTTTTCAAGACTATTTTGGGTCCCTTGCATTTTCTTATGAATTTTAGGATGTGCTTGTCAATTTCTTTAAAAAAAAAAAAAAACTCAGCTGGGATTTTGATTGGGATCATTTCAAATCTGTAGATCAATTTCAGAAGAATGGCCATCTTTTATAGTATCGAGTCTTCTGATCAATGAACACGCAAGTCTTTCTATTTGTTTAAGGCTCCTTCAACACCTTTCAATATTTTGCAGTTCTCATATACAATCTTTCACTTTTTGTTAAATTCCATTCCTAAGTATATTGTTTTTTGATGCTGTGGCAAATGCAACGTCTTTTCATTTTCAGATTGTTCATTGTTGAGTTGATTTCTGTTCATTGTTGAGCTGATTTCTGTTCAGTGCTGCAGTTAATTTCTGTATATTAATCTTCTATCCTGTACCCTTAAGAACTCATTTACTATTTCTAAAAGGCTTTTTTTTTTTTTTAGTGAATTCCTTGGGATTTTCTATATACACAATCATACTTCTATGACTAGAGATAGTTTTCCCTCTTCCTTTCCAATCCACATGCCTTTTTTCTTGTCTAATTTCTCTAGCTAGAACCCCCACCATCACCTTAAACTGAAGTGACAAGAAAGGACATATTTCTCCTGTTCCTAACCCAAGGGGAAACCATGCAGTCTTTCACCATTAAATATGATGTTTGCTGTGGCGTTTTCATAGATATGCTTTATCAAGCACAAGAAATCCCCTGCTCTTTCCAGTTTGTGTAGTGATTTTATTTTGGTTTTGGTACCAGGGTTTGAACCCAGAGGTGTTTAACCGCTGAGCCACATCCCCAGCCCTTTTAAAAAAAATTTTTATTTTGAGACAGGGTCTCACTAAGTTGTTTGGGGACTTGCTAAGTTGCTGAAGCTGGCCCCAGCCTCCCCAGCCACTGGGATTACCACACGCCCAGTGTGAGGCATCTTTTTATCATAAAACCATGTTGGGTTTTGTCAACTACTTGATCTGTATTCACAGAGACGACCCCTGGCTTAAGTTAATTTTAATTCAATAAAATCACACTACTTGTAAAGCGATGTGTTCAGTACCTACAAGGCTGGTCTCCCCAGTTCTCTCTCAGCCACCCCAAGAGTTGGGTGACCCTGCAGATGGCTGTTTCCTTTCAGATGTTCTCCTGTGTGGATGTGAGTGGATGTGCTGACACAGACACTCAGTTTTAGTAAAAATGCATGACGCACCTAGGGTGCTTCCTCTCCCTGGGATCCCTGCTGGTCGTAGCTGACACATCAGTGCCCACCCTTCCTTCAAAGCTGAGATCCGATCCCTCTTTCCATGATGGCACCCAAGGTCACTGCGCACCAGACACCTGGCCCTTCCAGTGATGGGCATGTGGTAATCCCAGTGGCTCGGGAGGCTGGGGCCAGCTCCAGCCACTTAGCAAGTCCCCGAGCAACTTAGTGAGACCCTGTCTCAAAATAAAAAAATTTAACAAAAGGGCTGCATATGTGGCTCAGTGGTTAAACACCCCTGGGTTCCCACCCATCTGCTGCTCGAGCTCGGTCCTCTTCAGTTACGATCAGCACAGGAGGGGCTTGGACCTGGACAGCCACATGTCCCTCAGTACACCCTGACCCTTCAACGTCACATGTACCCTGAGGGGCATTTCTAGCTGCTATGATGGCAGTCCACAGCCCAGCTACGTGTGCAGCCACTCTGACATCTTCTACGGCAGGGCTGATGTTGGCACGGTGAGCTGAATTCAGCTGTCTGACAGATCGTTTTTATACTGGGCCCCTAAGCTCCCCACGTTTGTAGGGACAGAGGTAGAGGGGTCCCACCACATGGGGGAACCAGGGTCAGAACAAGTCCCCTCATCCTGTGGCATACCCAGCTTCGGGGTATGACTTGGTTCAAAGAAAGGGCTTTGATGCTTTAAAAACAGTGTCACAAAGTTGCTATTTTAGGTGCAGTTTGCCATTGTCATTTCATGAAAAGGAATTGAAATCAGAAAAACAAAATGACTGACTCTAGTGTAATAAGTCTCACAAATGCAGAACAGCAACAAAGAACTCAAGAAGCACGTGACGCTGGGCTCTCTTACCTTGGCTGGACATCGCTGGACCCTAAGCTCACTTGCAGGTGCTCAGTTATGAAGGGAAAAGGCCACATTTATAAAATACATGCAGACTACTGAAGACCTACATCATCAAAGACCATGTCTAACTCATAGGGTACAGTGGGGGTTTGTAAACTGAGGCACAGACTGCTCCTTCCATGTACAAGTTCAATGCTTGACCCTCTCACTTGACTTCAGCCCATGTTTCAGGAATGTGCCTGGCACACAAGGAGCGGAATGTCTATATAATATCACCCTGGCTCCTGAGGTCAGGGACTGTCCCACTAATGGGCATATAACAAATATTTGCTGATTGATTGACTATTGCTTATTGAGGTTAATCAAACTTCTAGATGGACAACTGCCAATGTATTCATCTGTCTCTTTCTCTACCCTAGCTCAGTGTGGAGACCTCTGGCCTCCCTGTAAGCCCACTGGGTCCACTTCCTGTGGCAGTATTCACTACTGCAGATATCAATCTAAACTCATCCCACTGATGTCTCACCACCAGACTTGGACGGAGCCATATTAGTACCTGAAATGGAAGCTTCATGTCTACCTGGGAGCTTGTTAACACCGGCACTCCCGCCACCAAACTGAAGATGCTGTACACCACTTTTTAGCATGAGATAGGTGCTAAAATGTCTTTGGCAATAATTTTTAAAAGGATATCCTTCCCAAAGGGCCACATGACAGTATAGATCAGGAGCTTTAAAAAGGAACTCACCTTTTGACCTAGAAATTTCACTTTTAGAATTTCTCCCTATATAAATGACCAAACGTGCTCCTAATAAATAAATGACCAAGTGACCAAATGTGACCACACAAAGCTATGCATTGCATTTGTTACAAGAGTAAATCTGGAGACAACCTCAAAGTTCCAAATAGGAAAATGGTTGGAAAATACAAGTTA